>NC_090937.1:1108551005-1113551005 GCF_040938575.1 Ambystoma mexicanum | reverse complement strand
GATTGGCCTCTCGGGCCTTGTACTGAGCGAGGGCCTGCAGCTGCACCTGGGAGAACGCCATTACCAGCATGGCGACCCCAGGTGAGCTGCAGGGCCCCTCTGCCCCATGCTTGCCACCTTGTGGCCAGGCTCCTTGCAGCCCCAGACCCCCCTCGCTCCCTATGTTCCCCGGCTTCCCTCTTCCCCTCCCTCCGCCCACCTCCCTCGCCCTGTGATTGGCCTCTCAGGCTTTGTACTGTGCGAGGGCCTGCAGCTGCACCTGAGAGAATGCCATTACCAGCACGACGACGCCAGGTGAGCTGCAGGGCCCCTCTGCCCCACGCTTGCCACCTTGTGGCCTGGCTCGTGCCCCCTTGCGGCCCCAGACCCCCTCGCTCCCTGTGTTCCCCGGCTTCCCTTTTCCCCTCCCTCCGCCCGCCTCCCGGACCTCCCTCTCCCTGTGATTGGCCTCTCGGGCCTTGTACTGAGCGAGGGCCTGCAGCTGCACCTGGGAGAACGCCATTACCAGCACAGCGACCCCAGGTGAGCTGCAGGGCCCCTCTACCCCACGCTTGCCACCTTGTGGCCTGGCTCGTGCCCCCTTGCGGCCCCAGGCCTCCTCGCTCCCTGTGTTCCCCGGCTTCCAGCCCTCTGCCAGGCTGCCCTGCGGCTAAGGGCCCCAAGGAAAAGGGCAGCTCCTGAACTGGCAGCTCCGGGATGTGACGCCGGGTGTCCGCAAAGGAAGCCAACAGACACCAACAAAACTGTAAAAGCATGGCATGGGTGGGGTGTAGAGCCATTACTCTACACCAGAAAGCCCTCGCCACTCTACCTTACCTTCCATAATGTAGACTGCCATAGACTTACACCATGCATACTTGGAGAGATTTGTGACCACCAATCCAAATCCACTCTTGGGTGAACTGTAAAGGTTGCATTCCATCACACACTAACATACTAGCCACACCTATAGAGAATGATCAAGATTAGCCTGCATCACTTTTAGACAGCTGTAACAATGTTAGCATGTGCCACACTTAGATGTCATCTTTAACTTAAACCTGCGTCGCATCTAAATAGAAATATGAATGTTAGCTTGCGCCACACTTAGATGTCATCCTAACTTTAGCTTCCGTCACTTCTAGATAGAAATATGAATGTTAGCATGTGCCACACTTAGATGTCATCCTTAACTTTAACCCTCATTGCATCTAGATAGAAATATGAATGTTAGCATGTGCCACACTTAGATGTCATCCTTAATTCTAGCTTCCGTCACTTCTAGACGGGGTTGTGAATGTTAACATGTGCTACACTTGAATGAAACTGTGAGGGATGACAAATTTCACGCCTGGATGGAATAGCGAATGATAGCGGGCATCACACCATCACACAATTGCAAGGACAGCAAAGCCAACTAAATAACGCACGAACAACTTCAGCCCTCCGCATACACCTCTCAAACTCTTAACACAACTACAAGCCTAAATACAGTAATCTGCACAAACTTCACTACATTGCAACAACAAAACAAACCACACATAGACTTGCACAACAGCACACAACAACTACAGACCATAAAACACCCCAAACCCAGCCAACGGACCCACCGGGCTGAGGCTGCCAGCAGCACATCACTGCTCTCTTGCACTTTTCCAGCTTATTCCCACTAACTAACCCCCCCTTTCTCCCTTTTCAGAGCTGACAGAGCACCAGGGGACCACTCCGGTGGTGAAAGTGCGCGGTACAAATATCCTTTAACATTAACATTGATGCGCAGGTCGATGAGGCAGCCGTTCAAGGGCTAGCTGGGTCGAGCCGTGGTTGTAACTCCTGTTCAGAGTCTACGTGTAACTCACTAGTGGTTCGGATCGGGTCCCTGCATCAAGTAGTCAATTCAGGCCTATCAGGTGACTAGCTCAGCTAGGGCACAATTCAGTGTCAAGCTCGTTTGAAGTGCAAGCAAGAGTTCGAATCGGTGGAGGGGCGCAAAAACCAGCGTCTTCCCTCTTGTTGAAGGTGCAGTGAACATGGAGCGACCGGTTTGGTGAGGCAGAACACACAACTTTGGCTGGTCGGTCTGGTCCTACGGTTGCTGTAAGGCACACTCAGGGGGCACACTCAGGGGGACTTGAGGACAGGATGGTCCTGTTCGGGGCCCACCCTCCCAGTTTTAGGAGATTCCGGTGCAGCGTTGTAGGTCCTCGCCCACAGCAAACGTCACTCCTGATGTGCTCTCGGAGTGGGACGGCGGCAGATCTTCCTTTCGCCTTGGACTGCTATTATATATAGTCCAGAGCGAATCTGCAGGTCTTGATAGGATCCAGGAGGATCTGAAATCTGGATAGAATCTGAAGTGGTGAGTGACCCCTTCTTTTAAAGGCAAAGCCCCAAGTGTCTTCCTACCAAGTTCCCCAGTTCCATGCTTGACACTTCGAACCAGTGCTGCATTTTGCTTCCAAATGCATGCTGGAACTTTTAGTTTCATTTTTCCCACTGCAATGGTGGCCCTACAAGTCCCAGCATACAGTTTAAAAAAACAAACAGGACTGGCTCAAAGATTCTGCATGGAACTGGGAAACTTGGCAGCTTTGCAAGTGCTTGGAATAATGCTAGCCAGCTTTTGAAGTACAACCCCTGCTCTTGAACGGAGTGGACTTTGTGCCCTTCTGATGTCACAAAGTGCTTGGTGGGGTACAGAGAAACATAATAGTGGCAGTCTCCTTCCATTGACCAGATCACTCCTGCCTACTCTAATCCCACCCCTGCCCTGCTCACTAAGAACAAAGTCCATTAGATATGCAGCACCCTCGTGTGAGGCTACTCCTTTTGAATGGGTGTGCTCCTTTGATTCCTGGGTCCTGCACAGCTGCTTGCTGAGTGGCTGTCTCTGGCGGAGGGTGTAACCTGCCCTCACAAAGATTTTAAAGAAAAGGCCCAGTCATCCAGGTTCCCGTCCTGCCTTTTGGGAGTCTCCACCCGTCTGACCAGAACACGTATCACCTTACACAGCAGAGACGATTCACAGGAGCTGACATATGTGAGACATCAATTGGGATGTGGCGGCCATGATCATAAGTAGTGCCATGCACTATGCCTAAACTCAGGCATAGCTTTATTTTAGAGTTTGTCCTGCCACCAGCACTGCCTATTTACCATCATAGTTTTGAGGGGTGCATATCTTAAATGCAGTCCGTGCACTTTCTTGCAGCTGTCAAATGGGCAGCTGTGAACTCTGAACCTGCACTGGACCACAAATCAGGTAAGTGATGCAGCAGGACACAGATCCATACTATGCTTTTGGAATGCAGCTGATGACGGGGGAATCTGATCAGCAGATTACCCTTTCAGAGATGGAATTACCCGCATCATTCCATCATTTAAAAAAAACACATTTATAAACAGCAAAAATAGCCAGGGCTTTGTACCTTTGCCAGATGGAAATTCCTGACACCGTGATTGTTTTCTTCATACACTTTTCTTTCTGACCGCATCTTGCGATTTCCCCATATAATTGCACAAGAATCCAAGCGGAAGAATAAAACGATCCGACTCAAACGGGTTCTCCAACTTTACCGAAAGTGCGCAACTCACCATTTGGTCGTATTTTACCTTTGCACTCCTACCCTCCACAGTCTCTCTGCCGAATATCATTTTGAGCACTTTTTTGCATTTTTGGTGGGCTATGGCAAAACGAGCAAACAAAATAAAAAAGTTAAATAAAAAAAGGCTGTTTTTCATTTACGAAATGTTTCAGTGCTGCAGTGCAAAATGCATCTAAACAAAACGTTTTTTGGACTAGGAGGCACTCCCTTATCTGTCATAAAAAAAAGGAAATTACTGCATTGTTTACATCAAACAAAAAAATGAGAGTCTGCAACGATTTGTGGCCAACTTGTTTTTTATTTGATGCAAATTCATCCAGCGGTTTTCACTTTTTTTTTCTACACAATGACTTTCGAACCATTTACAACTTTGCCCCAAACATTTCCAGTTTGGGGTGAATCCTGGCCAGGGAATATCTGGCCACTGTGTCAAAAGTTATTAGCAATAGAATGTTCCCAAAAGTGAATTTGTCATAGGCTTTGTCTGAACTATAACAAGCCTCAGAAATATATATATATATATATATATATATATAGGAAAATCGATTCGAACCAAGTCACACATTCCACAGCGCCCCTAGTAGCCATCGCTGGAAGTTCACCTCCAGTTCTGAGCCACAACAGCAAGTCATTGTGGGAATGCAAATTAGCCCAAATGCAACCCTTTTATCTAGGAAATTGTCTTTGTCTAAGAGGGCAATGCTACTTTATACATATCTTAATCAACCCAAGACAGGTATTTTGCAAGGCTTTCAGGACAACTACATACCGGGTTTCACCCTTATTAGGAATCATCAATGCAATATATTCATATGACAAGCATTACTTACCGTAATAGCATTTCTGATCATTGCATCTGCTTAGATTGACATACTGTGCAGATAGCCTGACATCTAGTGGTAATCGCACAGTATTGCATCTTTCTTTCAAATATCGAAAGGGGACATCGACATGGGCGTGACTGTAACACTACCGCCAACGTGACGTGTAGTCTACCCAAAATCCCCCACACGTCGAGGTCCCTCTGATTATGTTTTTTCTGCTGTGAGGGAGTTTTATAGTCAGCGTGAGAAAGTACAAAAGTGAGAAGGTGTAAGATGTATATGTTCCTTCTACTCCAAGAGGGGAGGAAGGGTGGGTGCATGTGAACCTAAGCAGATACAATCATCAGAAATGCTATTACGGTAAGTAATTAATGCATGTCTTCTGATGCTTGTTAATCTGCGTAGAATCACATGCTGCGCATAGACTAGCGAGCAGTACACAGAGATGATGGTGGAATTTGTGAAGGAACAGTAGCAAGAGATGTCTTAGCACTGCTTGTCCCATCCGAGTGTCAGACCTAGAGTGTGTATCTAGGTAGCAGTGTTGTGTAATAGTGTGTACAGAACTCCAGGTTGCTGCTTTACAAATGGACTCAAGAGGAACATTTGCAATCAATGCTATGGAAGCCCCTGTTCCCCATGTTGAGTGTGTTCTAGGCTTGAAGGGCAGATCTCTCTTGGCAAGAGTGTAGCACAGCGTGATGCAGTTTACGATTCACTTTGAAATAGCCGATTTAGAGACAGGGTCCCCTTCTCTACCAGCTGCCACTGAAACGAAAAACTGGTTTGTTTTTCCTAGTGGTTTTGCTGTTTCTAGATAATGAATCACCGCTCTCCTCACATCTAGTGTGTGCAGGCTTCTTTCTGCCACGTTAGTGGGGTTCTGGAAAAAGGTGGGTAGTTATATTGATTGGTTCACATGGAACTTAGAAATAAATGTATGTGCAAATCGTGGGTGAGTGTGCAAGACCACCTTATCTTTGTGAATCGTGACAAATAGGTCTTGAACTGAAAGGGCCTGCAGTTCACTAACTCTCCTTATTGATGTGATTGCCACCAAGAAGGCGGTCTTGTAAGTGAGTGCTTGACGGCTAGCCTTATCCATAGGTTCAAAGCGAGGACCCATTAGTCTAGTAAGTACAACGCTCAGGTCCCACCCAGGAGCTGGGCTGAAAATACGGGGATGACGTCTTTTAACCCTTTCCATAAAGGCCTTAATTACTGGAATTTTCCACCACAAAACCTTCTTTTGGGACGTGGTGTAGCCTGAAAGTGCAGCTAAGTGGACTTTTAAGGAATTGAAAACCAGGCCTGAATCTAGTAGGTGAGTTAGGTACAGGCTAACATGTGTTGGTGTGCATTCAATAGGATTGAGGCTCTTGCCATTGCACCGGATGACAAAGCGTTTCCATTTGCAGGAGTAGCAATGCCTGGTGTTAGGTTTTCGTGATTCCCTAAGTATGTCCATACAACTTTGAGGGAGTTGGAGGTGCCCAAACTCTATGACCTCGGGAGCCAGGCTGCTAAATTGAGAGGTTGCGGGCATGGATGAAGTGTTTCCCCCCTGTCTTGTGATAGCATGCTGTACTGGCATGGCAGTTTCCTGGGAGGGGACACTGACATTGCCAGAAGATGAGAGCACCAAGGTAGGCGGGCCCACATCAGGCCCACCAGAATCATGGTGATTGGTTCCTGGTGCATCTTGTGCACTATCTTGTTGAGCAGAGGAGTCGGGGGGGGGGGGGGGGGGGGGGGGGGGGGGTTTGGGTTGAGGCGTAGGCACAATTCCCTGACCATGTCCAGAGCCCGTTCCCCTTGGAGCGGTTCTGCGGGTACCTGGAGGCGTAATCTGGGCATTGTACATTCTGCAAAGTTGGGAACAAGCCGATCTCTGGGAAGCTCCAGTCAGCAAAGACGTTGAGATCAATGTCTTTGGGTAATCGCCACTCGTACTCTACGGGTAGTGGGAAGTCTCTGCTGAGTACATCCGCCAGAAGACGGAGTTCCCCTGGAACGTGTTGTGACAGGAGGAACATCTTGTGTTTGAGAGCCCATTTCCATATGTTCTGTTACAGTTTGGATAGCCCTGGCGAGTGAGTGCCTCGTTGCTTGTTCAGGTGATACAAGGCTGTGGTACTATCCGCGAGGACTAGCACTGTCTTCCCCTGGAGGTGCGTTTGAAATGCTTTCAGGGCCTTGAACACTGCTAGCAGTTCCAACAGGTTTATGTGGTTGGTTGCTACCACTGGGGACCACACGCCGTGCACCCTCTGATGAAGTAGGTGAGCCCTCACCCCTCAAAGATGCGTCCGTGGTGAGAGTGGCTTCTACTGCAGGCGTGGTGAAGGTCTTCTCTAGCAAGAGGTTATCCCTTGACCACCAATGCAGAAAGTGAACGAGAGCTGCCAAGATAACCACTACATCGTCCCATTGTCCGCTGGCCTGACACCACTGGCTCGAGAGCCACTCTTGCATGGGGCACATGCACAGACGTGCATGTGGAACTAGATACATGCAGGAGGCCATCATCCCTAACAGTCACATGGCTTTGCGTAGGGTCACCTCATGATTGGCAACATAGTGAGGGATCTGGAACAGCATGTTCAGAACCCTCTCGTTGGAGGGAAAGACGAGACCGTCTTTGGTTCAGATTAGAACCCTCAGAAACTGCTCGACTTGGCTGGTGTCTAGGCTAGAGTTTCTCGTTGATAGAGAACCCTAGACTGAACAGGAGATCTACCATCTTCTGGGTATTTGTTAGGCATGTTCCGTATGAATCCCCGGTTATTAGCCAGTCGTCAATGTAAGGGTAGACTGGGATGGACTGCATGCGCAGGTGAGCAGCAACTACCGCCAGCACCTTTGTGAATACCCGTGGGGCTGAGGCAATGCCGAAGGGAAGGACCTTGAACTGATAATGCTTGTCCTCTATCATGAACCTTAGGTACTTTCTGTGAGCTGGCAACATTGAAATATGAATTTATGCATCTTTCATATCCAAATGTTGCCATGTAATCCCCCTTCGCCAGAAGTGGGATTACTTCCTTAAATGTTGTCATTCTGAACTTTTGCGGTTTGACAAATGTGTTCGCTGGGTGCAAGTCTAACACAGGGAGCATGGTGAGATCCTTTTTGGGTACAAGGAAGTACACTGAATAAATACCCTTGTTTACCTGATTGAATGGGGACGACTTCTATTGCACCCATTTCCAGAAGGATCTGCACATCTTCTAGCAGGATTTGCAGGTGTGCTGGTGATAGGCATTTTCTCTTTGGTGGATGGTATCGAGGTGGTAGATGGAACTCAATACAATAACCGTGGGTGACTGTCTTGAGCACCCACTGATCTGATGTGACCCCCTCCCATCCGTGAAGGAATGACAACCGTCCTGGACCGGGGATGTTCTGGAGGGGACCCAAACTGGCGAGTCATTTTGATGCAGCGGCTGGGGAGCCTCTTGGGGTGGAGTTTCTGCCTCTACTCTTGCCTCTGCGTTGCACCCTCTGCTGGTATTGGCTGCTGCCAGTTGAACCGTGCCCTGAGGACAATGGGGTACCTCCTGCGCCATACCGTCCATGTGGAGATTGGGAGAAGGACTGCCCTTGAAAGGAACGGGCGCAAGTTTGCACCGCCCCGCTGTTGAAAAGTTTTGTCTGCGATTTGGTTGACAGATTTGAGTGTCTCATGCTCTTTTTTTGCCGTTTCCAAGGTGTCATCCACAGCCATACAAACAAGTTTGATTCTTTCACAGGATTGCTTATCAAAGAAGCCTGCCTGAGTCTCTGGCTTAAAACCTGAATTCTTTAGCCAGGCCTGCTTCTTGAGAAGAGTACCCTGTGCTAGGGTACGTCACGCCGTTTCTGCAGTTTCTAGCGTGTTTTAAGGGTGTTGTGGGTCACCTGCCTTCCCTCAGAGATGACTGCCAACAGTTCCTTGTAGTCTTTGTTACAGGGGGGTGGGGGGAGACTCTGCAGTAGACAGTGGCCCCCTAACCCTTTTCCTGGTGGTAACAACCAGGGAGTCTGGTGTGGCATGCCCCCGAATGTACATAGGGTCAGATGGAGTGGGGCGAAAGAGTTTCTCAACCCGAGGGTTCACAGCCTTTGTAAGGGAAGGGGACAGTAAGGCAGGTGCAAGGTGCTTCTTAATGGAATTCAGCAGGGAAATAACTTGTTGGAGGTTTTTCCTTTAGAATGTTCTCAACAAAATCAGAGTCCTGAACAGCTTCCTGTATGGCGATTTGGAAGTAGTCTGCTGCACTCTTCAGGATGGCATTGAAAGCCAGTTAGTCGTCAATAGGCGATGGCTGCCTCTGTTGAGGCAAGGAGGGCGGGTCCAGACAAATGACGTCTGGGTCAGGAGTATGAGTGGGTGAGAGCCAAGGTGCTTCCTCTGCTGGCTGATCTTGTCCCCAATCTGGGCACTGGTTAGTTGTGTCCTGCCCAAAAGGATTGTCCTCATGACTATAGGAATCCTCGTATTACTCCTCTTGTTCAGAAAACTAAAATAATTCTTCTTGGTGTGTGAGTTTGTGTTGGAAACATCTGGAGATTTGATAAAATGGGGCAGGAATCCCCCTCCATAGGTCTCTTGGGAGTAATGACTCTTGAGAAAAGTCTATAAATTGTGACATTTTGTCCATGTTATTTTTGAACCTCTCTCTGGTCCACAGGGAGGAAGCAGAGGTGTCTGGAGAAGGGAAAGGCTCTCTAGAGGGAAGGGAATGATCAGATAAAGCCCTAGAGAGGGGCTGGGGCCCTTCAGAGTACTCCTCTCGACGAGAGTTGGTGCTTTTTGGACATTCCACCGCTGAAACAATAGCTGCAGCACTCTTGTAACTTCGAAGGCTGTATGAGGAATTTCGACGTGCTTGTAGGCGTCATAGTGGTTACCGGCTCTGCCGGAACCTCTGGAGCTGACGTGCTCTTAAACAGCATGTCTGCACTTCTGTGCTTTTTAGTAGAGATGCCCTTACGAGTGGAATGCCCAAACGCATGCTGAGAAGAAAGATGCGGGAAGGGTGCCGGAAGCAAAGTTTTCGGCGGCCCTGTTGGCGTCTGATGCTTCTGCGATGTATCCGTTGAGGAAGCTCGGGGGGGTTGTATGCTTATCCTTGGGTGGTGCGTGTGTGCTCCTGTCTCCAGGGTGTGATCTCCCTAGCAATACCAGTGACCTGCCTGTCGGGCCGGGGAAGGGTACCTGGGACCCAGATGGCCTCCACATCAGAGCCATGGCTGCCGCTAGACTACTTGCAAATCGAGGCGGAACGACTTTCTGCGTGGGTCGCATAGGCTGCCCAACGCTTTGTCCATCTATCTTTCAACTTCTTAGGATAAAAGAGTTTGCAGGACTTACAGGATATTTGCGATGGGTGTCCTTCCAGGGGTATTTTCTGTTGCATGATGAACAAAACTTAAATGGAATCCTCTCCATAGCGAGGTGAAAGGTGGCAACCAGACCAGAAAAGGAAAGAGGGGATGAAGAAATGCATTCTCATAAAGGAATCAACCCAGGGCCCCACTCTCCCTAGAGTAAGTGCCTGGACGGAGGGCCGAGGCCACGCGGTCGACAGATGTCGATCGATGCACCAGTTGCCGAAACAGCAGTTGGATGGCGTCAGCGTAGAGAAGTGAAAGTCTAATCCGGAACAATGGGGACAATGAATAATTACTCTAGCAATATAAACTCTGACAAGCTCAGCATAAGGCGACCAACTAGTTTGGGCGGATAAAAACAATCTGAGGGACCGAGACACGCGTGAAGGATTTTAGGTACACTACACGTCACGATAGGGATAGTGTTACAGTCACGCCCATGTTGACATCCCCTTTCGATCCTCGAAAGAAAGATGCAATACTCTGCGATTACCACTAGATGTCGGACTATATGCAAAGCATTTGATTCTAAGCAGATTAACAAGAATCAGAAATATATATATACATACTATAGTGCAGCACCAGTTAAGTTTAGTATCCAGTTACATAGGAAACCCGGAAATTGTATTGCTAATTACTTTTGACTTGTATAATGGATTTTGCACACAAAAGTTTGTCACTGGCCCCACCCCCTACCCCCCCCAGACTGGACACTGTGAGAAAGGATTTGTTAGAAAATGAAAAAGTTATTAAGAAAGACAAAAAACACTTTTTGGCCTACTCCCATTCATTTCTCCATAGAGAAGTCCAGATTTCTGCACAGCACACAGCAAAAATCCGCTGGATGGAATTGGGCCAGGTGAAAAACAACTTGGGCATGAAGCGCTGACTATTACCAGGAGGGCTGTGGGGTTATTCCGTCTAGTAGTTGTTAAAATATTTGACGGAGAAGGGGGCGCCCCCATTCTCCCAAAATGATAGCTATATCTCCCATGGAGCCTTACAGCAGAGAGGCTTTTCAGAAATGAAAAAGCTGCCATTTCTTTTTTATTTGATACAAGAGATAACCGAGGTTATAACTGGTATAACCAGGGTAAGCCGGAAACAAAAAGTGGAAAAAATGCCACTTGGAGGAGGAAAAGGGATGACATGGCATTAGGCTAGAGGTAGGGATGGGAGGGGGGTGGAGGGAAGAGGAGGGGGAGAGGACACCATGAGAAATTGCGGAGTAGGGGTGGGGGGAGCTGGCGACCAAGTTCAGAGCTCGAACATTTTCACATAACCAGAGTTATACTGGGGATAACCGCAGCTACTGTAGAAAACGGTTCAAAGAGACAAAGAGCTCTGGTTCTCCAATGCCCAGAATAATCGAACCAGCGAGCCCACACACCCTTTGTGGTTGCAGTAGTAGTGCATGGCTATTGTGTTGTACGTCGGTATCAAGACTGTTTTCTCCCTGATGGAAGGCAGAAAGGCTTTTAGAGCCTGTCTGCTCTCCTGCAGCTACAACAGATTGAAATGCAATGTGAACTCTGCCAAGGACAAATCTACTCACCCAGAGATCTCTCAGGTGAGTGTTCCTGCCTTTCAGGGAAGTGTCTGCTCACTGTCTCATCTGGCCACAGTTGCCAGAAAGGGTCCCCTGCCCTCACGCTGTCCACCTTTGACCACCAATGTAGGCCCTGTGCCAATTACCTAGACACATCAGAGCTGGTTCTCCATGCTCCCCAAGTACTGGGGCCACTGGGACCCGAACGACCATTGCAGAGCTCTCATATGGTGGTGAGCCTGAGGTAGAAGAAAAATGTAGCAGGCCATCAGGCGCAGGAAAGCTAGAACTGGCACAATCTGATAGGTCTGAATAAGTAGACCATCTGCAAAATATTTTGCACTGAGTCCTTGGAGGGGTGGAGGGTTTGGGGGTGGGGAGGTTCTTTGATCAAGAATCCAGAAGGGAACTGATGAAAAGGAGGGTCTGACAAGGCTTCACCGGGGACTTTTTGAAGATGCGGTAGAAGCCCAAGCTCTGTAGGAGGTGAGATGTGTGTTGTAGATGGATAAATGCTTGCTCAGGGGATCTGGCATTGATAAGCCCGTCGTCCACGCTGGGGGAAAAAACAATAGTTTTCTCCCACTTGCTGAACATACTTTGGTGTTGAGGCTGAGAGGTTGTGGGTGCCCAAACAATAAACACTCAGATTGGACTTCAGAAAATACCTTCCTCTTCCTGGTCTTGTGAAAAGTTTTGGCACGCCTATGGCTGCCACAAATTGGGGTCTGCACCTTTGTGCAAACTGTTGGAATGGTCTGAAATGACAGCCTCTGCAGAAAACTGACGTAGAGGACGCTAACAGAAGACTTGTAATTTGTTGCACTGCTAGGCCTAATGACTTGGCCGTGACCTTGTATTTCTTGAACTTGAAGCCTGACATTTGCATCCATGCATGCCTCCTAACAACTGTGGCCATTCCATGGCTTTGATCACATGATCGCCCATTTCCAAACCTGTCCAAGGCTTGAAATGCAGCCTCTTTGTAGTCTTCCGCAACATCTCTGAACTCATCATGCAACCAGCCCCACAATTCTGCTTTCTTAGGGCATCCCGTTTTTTTAACTTTCTCTGCCCGGTTGAAGGGGCGGGAAGACTGATCCCTTGGTCCTGGCTGTAGCACCTGCACCACAAAGCTTTCTGTAATCAGGTAATTGAAAAATACACCAGGTCCATGGACGCCTGTTTGTATTTTCTCGCCAAGTCCTTTCTAACCGTTGGAACCAACCAAGGTGTCTGCCGCAGGAACATCATGGGGTCGGGACCGCCAAATTAAAACAGAGAGCAACATCCCTTTGAGGTTCCTTGTCTCGGATGGCAGTAAAATCCCATTGATATTTTTGTCTGCAAGCGGCTCTGAGTCCCAAGGAATCGTGGACGTTCTGGGTCATCAGTTGAAAAGCTGCGTTAGGGTGGTTATAAGAAGAGGACTCTGCAAGCTAAAGATCAGAAGAAGTGTTGAGGCCACTTGTCTCTCAGATCCGAAGTGATGTCGATCAGGTCAGATTCCCCTAAGAATAAGGTTGCACGAGTCCTGGGGAAATGGATCTGACTCTGATCAATCGGCTGCTCCAATGATTTGAAACTGAAAGGGATTGGATCCTTACCGTAAATTTTCTGCATGGTTTGAAAAGATCTACTGTTCAAGACTGGTGCCCACTGCCTGGAGTCTGAAGGCTGTGCAAGGAAATCTGAACTGTCTTTTTTTGACGCAGGAAGCCCCGAAGGCTTTGTTACAGGTTTCAGGGGTCTGTGTCGAGCCCCAACCCTTTCTTCAGAACGTAATCTGAGTGCAGTGGGACCTACTGCCTCCTTCAGTGACGACGAGGGTCCGTCGACATTGATGCTTTTGAGAAAAACTCTAGCATTTGAGTTTGGTATTTTTCTCACTCATCACAAAGTTGCCACTAGACAAGTGACATATTTCTGGGAACTATTAGATTAGTCATCGCTATCGCCCCACCAGGATTAAGGTTCACTTTTTTGTGTGATGATGAATAAGATCGCGGTGCACTTATGGAGCCACTGTTTTTATGGCCCTTAGACTGCCCTTGTGTCTTTCTCATGTGTTAAGCGCCATCCAACAACTTCCGTTTCCTTGACGACAGGCTTTGAGGAGAGCTGCTCGTAAATTTGGCCGGTATTCAACCAAAAGCTTAGCCCCCTGTTCTCTGAGCACCTGCGAGTTCAATTCAACCGACAGGAACCAAAATCCAAGATGTTGTGGTCCATACTCAGACACTATACACAAATTGAATGGTGACTGGCGATGGACCTCTTCAAACTATAGTGTCTGCAGTGCTTGAACCCGAAAACTTTTGAGGATGCCATAGAAGAAAATGTACTTTAGGATAGACAAGCATTCCTAAACAGAGTTCTGAGCACACAGAAAAAAGAACTGGGGTCACAAGGTGCCGTGTCTTCCTTTTGTACCAGAGGAGAAATCACTTCTGAGACCAGAAGCAGACCAGCGGACAAGGTGGACGCTGGCAGGCACGATGCCCCCTGCTAGGGTACAATGGTTTCCGATACCAAAAATGCCATAGAGTAAGATCCTAAAATGAGGAGTATGTGGGAGGACGCCATCCTTTAAAAGGAATAGATGAAGATGGGGACTGGCCTTTTCAAGTAACAGAAAAGGAATGGTTGTGAATATAAGAAGCAAACTAGGAAACAACAGAACCAGAGATCCCAAATGATATTGTGATAAAGTATTAGGATCAACAGTGTCAAAGGCAGCAATGAAATACGACCAAGATAGAACAAAGCTTGTAATGACAATCATGCAAAATGGAATTGGAGACAGCAAGAAGAGCTGTCCCATTATAATGATCAGAACGGAAACCAGACTAAGTAGTAAACCATGTGAGTTCAATTACAAAGTTGCGCTTGGATAAGCCTTTCCAATACTTTAGAAAATACGGTATGAGAGAAATGAAGCAAATAGGAATCAACGCAATAAAAATGCTACACCATGGTGTAACCAAAAATGATGTACAGAGCTACCAACATCCTATCACCAACACCTAGGCACTTTCTAAGCAGGGGAAATGGCACACACAAAATGATAACTTTACAGTAACTCTGAAAAGTTAGCTGTGTGTGCCCCGTACTACAGGACAGAAAAATGCAGCTGCAGCTGGGTGAATGGAAAGATTCACCTGATAGAAAATAATCATGGCACAAAAAGGTTGTGAGAAACCAGAGGGTGTCTCACCAGTCTAGTCCCTTGGCATCCCTTGCTCAGGTGGCAAGGGCACAGCCATCACCTTTGGATCCAAACCCTAGGGGTGGACCAGTGCAGGAGGATCAACTGGGTGAGGGGTCTTCAGGGAGTGGGGGCGGGATATCCAATGGTGAGACGTGGTATCCCTCCCTTTTCAACACCTTTACCCTATCCTATCCTATTTTTGGGATATTCTGATTTTCCAACCCCACCCCCCCCTTCCTGCACAAACTATGAGCTGAGGAAGAGGAGGTCTGAGCGAAAAAAGACTAACAATCACACATTACACCGGACATGTCCCGTTGGTACAGTCAGGCAGAGTCAGGCAATTGACCACAATTGCATGCACCAGATAACTGTTGACCTTTCCCACACAGATAAAAGGTGGATCACTGGAACACACATTGAGCAGGGCAAAGCACGAGAAGGAGCAGTTCTTCTGGGGCAGCAGCGAAGTAGGTGGAGCAGGGCGGCAGACTGGGAAGCAGAATCAAGGAGTGGAGAGACCTTCGGCATCCCAGCAAATGATCATTACCTCCAAAGAATCTTGAAGGCTGCACAAGTGACCCCGACGAAAGAGAACCGTGAATCTGCCATTGTGTGTGAAAGATACCAGCAGCCCTCCCGGGGGAGCGACCGAGTTGGGGAGGTGAAGCAGCAGCAGCTGTGGTATCAACCTTGCACAACTAGCACAGCCGGTGAGTTAAAGAAAGCTGTGCAAGGCCGGTCTGTGTTGAAGATAAAATTAACAAGCAGCAACAGTGTATCACGAGAATGAAGGTTGCGCATATACCGAGAAGACGTGAGTCAAAGTAAAATGTGATTAAGCCATCAAAGAACGGTGAATTGAACTAGTGAGACATGGAGATAGCGAATGTGCCCAATTGAAGGCCTCTGTTTAAATGTGCATAGTGATGGAAGCGGAATAGTGAAAAGCCGAAAAAAATCATGAGTGACAAATAATCTGACTTCAATGGGAAAATGAATATGAAAAGAACTGTAATCGAAGTGGTCATGCAGAAGTATTCGTAAAACCCCTCGCAGATTTGAAAGTCTTCGATGAAAAAAGCGAACTGTGAGAAAGTGTGATCGGAAGGTCCGAGCCTGAACTATGAATCCTGGAGGAAAATGAACCTTTGTTTTGTTGAATGAACCCAAGGTATCCTGCGAATAACAAACTTTGTGCGAACAAAAGACTGTGCGACCAAGACACTTTTTTCATGGAAGGCCCGGGTTCACATTCTGAGATGCATCCTTGCGTCTAAAGCCAGAGTGTGCTCTAAGACCTGAGTGTGACACCTTATCCCGTGCTAAAAATGTGGGCAAGAGAGCTTTGCGCAGTTACCTTGACATATTGTTTTGAACAATACTTTTTCCTTTACATATACACATTTCCCTATTGTAGTAGAGTAAGGGCAGGTAATAGGTTTTTTAGTGTAGGCCATTTGGTTTTGACTGACAAATGACTCAAACTGTGTTTTCTTTACTTCGATGGTTGAGAGTACTCCCATCTTTAGCTATAGGGCAAGTTAGGAGGTTTTCAAACCCCCAATTTCAAGTTACAATAAAACAAAAAACATTGAACTTGCCAATCTTTTGTCTGTCTTCTTGTGAGAACATGCCTCCCTTACAGGTCAGCAAAGCATCTAAGACAACTTCAGAGTTAGCAAAAGGAGGCTCAAAAATTGACTTGTGACCTAACAGATAGGATATTCAAATGTCAAATTTGCAAAGAATAACTATTGGATGAAAAAGAACGTTGTACATTCAATGCACAAAGCTGTACCTGTTCTGTGGATTCTCGCTTGGTATTGTAGGTATCAAGGTGTTCTTGCAGCTCCAAGACGCTGAACTTCAATGTTTCCAGTAAACCACAGGAAACCAACTGTAATAAGAATGCCATTGTCAAAAAAGATTAAAGTAATTTTGTGTAGAAGCACAGAATACAAATGGTGGCAGATACCATCGACAAACAATGGTATCAATTTGAACAGTACTCAATAGGCCTCTCACCACTGTCCCTTAAGACTCACCATTTATTTTAATGCTTACTGTAACCCTCGGAAGGGCCATTGTGTGCACATGTACACAGTGGAAATCTGTCAGGCTATTTGAAATGGTGCAGCCCGCAAATTGTTCAGCATGCTACCAACATCAATGTGGTGTGTACTAACAGCCAAACCCCCATAAAACTGCCCATGCGGGCTCATATCGTATCCACGGGCCATACACATACTTTTTCATTAGAATAACAAAGGCGGTTTTCAATAGCTTTATAGACTCCTAGTTCAGGCCTTGCCAGGCATTATGGCCCTTCACACCTGGTCTCCGGACTGATAATGCCCAGTGTGGCATTCACTGCATGTCTATAAAGTGATAGCAATATATTTTACCTTGCTAATTAGGTCTTTGAAGCAATTACAATTAGGCAATTTACGCCTTGGTGTAAAGCGCTCAGCGCCTTGGTGTAAGGCGCCTTATAAATCAATCAATCAATTACAAAGCAAAGATGGGGTACTGGTCTAAACACATACACCCAAATTCCACACATCAGTTGCTATTCTGCGCTGAACTCGTATCTTTAGCTGAAATCACCCAACAATGATACAGTATATGGTCTAGTTTAACCTTCAACTACCCTTAGGCCATCCAGTACGTGAGGTACTCTGGAACCTACTCTGCAAAGCATTAAACATTAACACATATGCAAATGGGATAATGATTTTGAATGAGCAAATAAAAGGAAATGCCTCTTTCTGAGCCATGTCTGCAGTGGCATCAATTCCATCCTTTTCCGTCTGCTTCTTAATGCTCATAATATCTAAAAAGCTCCTGAACATTCCCTGCTTTTAGTGCATCCCTTATATTTACCAAATGCTTGACTAACACCACCCGCCATCTGGTTTAATTGCAAACCCCTCTGATCAAATGTATTATGAAGAACATTTAAAAGAACATTTAAATGAAATCCAATCTATCCGAATTCTACACCAACCATTATTTGTGCCACAGGTTTCGTTTGCTCACCGGTGCTAGTGTAGAGAGGCTGGTCAGCCAACTGATGTCAATAAAAGACCTGGGGCATACTGAGCATTGTATGTGAACTTCTATCCAATCACATGCTGGCTCCAACTCCTTTTCTTACCCATCTCCAAGAGCTTGCATCCCACCAAAACCGTGCTACTTACCTTACCTGCCCTCTCTCCCTCCAATGCCATTTGTACACCCACCCCCCACTGCTCTCCACCCTTTCCTAATTTTCTCCACTTTACAAATTCTTCCATCTCCTTACATTGGAATGATGCATATTTATATAGTTACACAAATATGTCTCATGTTCTCATCTCTTCTGCTAATTCCAACAACCCCATTCTATGGCCCTTCCCATTCGAGCACATTCTGATTCCTTTTATAAACTCTTTCTTAGTTAATTCGACCTTTTGTCCCCTCACCTTTGTTCACACTCTGCTCCTTCCCCATGTTTTTGCACCTTTTTTATGAATATTTTCTGTGTTTTAAACTTTCAAAGCCTCGTTATGAAAAAGTAGTAAAGTTCAGGACACATGTCTTGTTTTTTCTTTATTCTAAACGGGTCTAATATTTTCAGTGCCAGGAATGTTGGGGGTCAGAGGGGCTGAGGAGGAGTTCACTCAGTTGTGCTGCATCACTCAAAATCTTAAAATAAGGCTCACAACCTTCCAATATGTGTGCACATTGAACCCTATTGATGTATTTTTCTCTGCAGGAATCACACTGATTTCATTTCATGTGAACAAACCTTCCTGACGCTACATGTGCATCTCCTTATAACCCATGCCTATGCTCTATCAGACCCAGCTTCAGGCTCGAATCACAGAGGTCTCCTCTCTTGGACCAATAGCCATAGTCACACGTTTTTATGGCAGTACCAGGTGGTAAAGACAAGTAGCCCTCGTTAAACTTGGACCATGGGACATTACCACCTTGTACACACCTCAATTTATGACTATGGCTGAATTAAAGGACTTTGGTCCAGGGGAACAATCGGAGTACAATGGGAATATGAATATCTCGCCTGACAAATGTGGGCAGGGAAGCAATTTGTTTTTTCCTGACCACTAAAATACTAGCCCAAATATTCTACGATGGGTGCCATTTACAATTCTAAATTCTAATCCTAGAATACTTGCAGAAATTGTTTGATTTTAGTCAGGGTGCATATTTAGGGACGGGTCGCCCGTGACAACATATCCCTTAACAAGGTTTTCACTGGATACCGGTCACTGCTTCAAAAATATGTTTTACTGTATATGAATGTACTGCAAATGCAGTCAAAGTACAAAGCCAAACATTATCTGAAAATATGGTCAGTACAAAGCCAAATGCTTTTCAGGCCCAGCCCATGATCAAGGAAACATGAAATGGCAATTCTGGGCAAATGCTTGCTGTTCACAGTCATAAAAGAGTTAACATACTCCTTATTAAACACCATACCGTTCCTTTCAAAAGAAATTCACAATGCAGCCTCCATTTTGAATTCTGTGATACAATTCAAATGAAAAACAAAGCTGGTAGATACAGCTTTGCATTAAGTAAACAATATATACAACAAAAAACATTGGTGCAGAGACTCACCACCCACTCAGACTGCCATTGAAATGGAAAAGGTGCTTCGCCACAAGATACTGATAATATGCTAGATTTTTCAGAATGCAATCAACAGACGTTTGAGCTCTCCTGGTTAGTTACCGTTTCAGCATCCACAAAAACAGTTGGACATTCTGCGCACATCATCATCACTTCCAACGAGCTTTTGAACTTTGTCCGGATTCGTTGCAAACTTTCGCCAAGGAAACTCACTGAATCTTGTGTTATCGTTCCAAACTTTCTCTGAATTGTCTAAATAAGGAGAAAACAAGACAAATAAAGCTTAATACCTTTAGAGTGGACTCTTTCTTGTAAAGCGGATATGTTGTTGTAGCTCTTATAGACTTAAAATATACTTTTCCATCATGGCAAGTCATGGACTGACTATGAGAAATGCCTGTCTGGCTTCAATAGTTTTATTTCATTTTTTTTTTAATCCGACTAAATTACTAGAAAAAGAAGGAAACCGTTAGGTACAGCATTTAAAAAAAAAAAAGATACTGCCACTTTGAAGAAGACAGCCTATTCCAGTTTTCCCATTATGCACTGTAGTACTAAGATTTCAGTTCATTGTTCCTCTCTAAGGAGTATCCCTGAAGGCTGACAGAAGCCTTTTAAGCTTTTACCAGTAACAGTTTCTTTTTTCATGTGGTTTTCCAGGACTTCTCAACGTTTCTCAATAGTTATCAGCTAATGAAAACATTTTGTGCTGCATTAAGGGTGGTATTAAGACTCTTCGCAGAAAGGTTGACAATTGTGCATCCTATGGCAGGAAAATCAATCAAAGAAGAACCACCATGCAGATGAGAAGGGGATCCATTTGTGAGCCAAGCAAGGAGCAACCTCAGTGCAATCAAGGGTCCAGTTTAGTGCATGTACTCTTGTTTGAGTAACAAACGTTGCAATGGCCAGCTCAGACACCTCTCCGGGCATCACTTAGCAGCCCCAGAGCATCAATGGCATGACTTAAGAGAATCATACACACTAGTGTCACGTTTCCGGTAAACAGGCTTTTTCAAAAGTGAAGATGCCAAAGTCGATGTCAGGGACACCAGTGGGTTCTAAAGTATTCCAACAAGGAAACGTCTCATCTTCCTGGAGGCACCATAAATGCTCCTGCTGTAGTTCCAACACTAAAAGGACAGTGAAAGATGCATAAGGAACCACTCTAGTAATAATGATGTTTCAGGCCACAAAACAAAACACATTTAAAAAAAAAGACACTTTTAAGGTGTCCACTCTATTGAAGCCAATCATTCCACTAAGAGCACCAACTCGGGCAAGCCTTAAAATCGAATTCCAGATCCTATTTCTTTCAGTGATTTCTCCATTTGACTACCATCTCCACTTTCTACATGTCCAGGGACAAGCAGCAACAAAGGCCACAATTGCTTTCATCTACTAAAGCAGAAGAAATCCATTATATTTCAAAGTTTGTACCCAAAAGGAACGATAAGCATTTGCCAAGTAAAAAGGAATCGGGGTACATACTACTGCTGAACAGGCATTACAGGAACCATAATGGAAAGAATAATTCATATCATACCCAACAGAACAATGAATATCATAATGAATGATTACTTGCAAATGATCAGACAGAAATGATCTTTCTGATGGACATGATCCTCCGTCCAGAGATTTCAAACTTTTTGAAATAGCTCTATTGCAGATTGGAACCAGAACATTTTAAACCAGCACTGGTGCAGCATGGCATTGGTGCTATAGACCTACCGACACAAAAAGAATCACACATAATCACACATTCCTCATACCAGAGTTCGACCCAATTTCTCTTGGTCCCGAGGGGGCAAACAGAAGGTCACAAGTGTCATTGGAAGGGCAACACAGGATGTGAGTAAGCACAGTAATTAAATCAGTTGAACTGTGTTGGGAGGGCAACGAGGAATCCACAGGAGGATGATTATATCCACCAGAAAGAATATGACGGAAGGGAAGTACATTTTTCATCTAATGGAAAGCCTCCTCTTTACGCCTTTACACAGGATGGTGTAGTGTTTAGCTGCAGACTCCCAGAGGACCTTTGTAAGCATATGTTAGCATAAGCCACAAGCAGCAGAGGGATACATTGTGGTGGTCAGACATGGACATCAGACTTCAGCAATCCCGGCAAGGCATGAAGTCTGAGACCATCAGGGCAATTTTTATTTTATTTTACATGGTTTATTACAAACCTTATACACACATACATCACACAGAATTACAAATAAGTTTCCAAAATTAAGATAATACAGAATTCACAACACATCAGAAGTACTTCAATACATTACGGTTCATCATCCAGTTTCAAAACCTTTAAACATACTACCACCTTAATTAATAACGACACGGGTTGGCCCCATAAGATTTGTTAACAGAAGCAATTTGTATTTAAAAAAAGAACATCACACACGTAATCGTGAAAACATTCTTCTCTTTTCTTCTGAAGATCGTACAAGAAATCATCAGATGTTTTAGGGTTTCAGTAGCCTGCTGACAAAATCTGCATCGGTCACTTGAATTTAATCCTCCAAAATATAACATTTCGAGTGTGTGCATAAGGTTCAGACTAAATCTTAAAAACGTTCTCAGGGCCCTACCATCTGGACATTGCCTAATGTAGCCTGGGGGAACTCACCTTTTTTATTCTCCCAGACTAGTTCCATAATAAGTTTGTATGAACTTTTTCCCGATCACATGTTTTAATCCAATCTAAATCATAGATTTTACACTTTGCTTGTTTGGGATTATTAATGAGGTCTTCAAGGGAGATATCACTTTGCTCCAAGGCACAAACACTCCTTGTGAAGTCAATTAGACACCCTTTTGGGATATATTTACACATTTGGCAGTACGTCCCGCACATCACCAAGCTGCGCATCTGCAGTCAACAGCAAAACGGCTGTGCTAGCTCCTGTGAGCACCATAGCCTCAAAACTGCGCTTTGCAGCGACAAAAAGATGGCTGCACCATCTTGCCAAGCATATATTGGGCAGGATGGAACAAGGGGGCACACAGAGGAAGCCTACCAGTGTGTTCTTCCATATACAAAAGAAATAGAGTGAAAAAGCAGTTGCTGCCAGCCCAAAGTCCCCATTGAAAAGGGGGTATTTTACCTTAAAATGATGCTGCTCCGACGCTATTTTTATCTGTTCTTTCTCAAACTACTGTTAGTAATAAGGCCCTGCCATGCCCATTCATATCCCCATTGTGCTTCAGCAAAACCAAGCATGACCCCTGAATGACAGGCTATGTCAAACCAAAGTTACAAAGTGTCAATCATCAGTAATTCAAAGAAGCTCCAGCTCTGGGCTATGTTAATTTCAGTGCATAGGTGGTTCAAATAAACTACTGCCCACAAGAAAATAACTATGGCTGCAAAACAGTGTATGAATCCAGTTGGAAAGTCAAAAACCTAATTTGAAAGAAAGTGCTAGAAGTTTGCACCACATGTGTAAAAAGGGGCTTTGGGAACTAAAGAAGAAAAATGCTTGTTTGAGAGTAGTATATTGAACAAAACGTCTTCCTGCCTAACAATGTGAAAGGGGATTGTGCTGTGACAATGCATGGATGAGATGGTTCTATTCAGCAGGTTTTCTTCCAATTCAGAGCAAAAAGAAATAGAATTAAATCAAACTTCAGTGGATGCATGGGGGGGAGGAATCAGCCCAAGACAGGTTTCTGCTGAGAGGATGACAGAAACAAAAGGGGCCCTCTCAGTAGATACTAACACTCCAGTGATAATTACTAGTTTGGATAGAATTTTGTCTGGGCTGAACCCTCTGAAGATGGAACTTTCATAACATGGAAGTGTGAAGTGAGAAGGGGAATTAAACCTTCAATCAAGCTGGGAAACCCCCACCTTAATCTGGAGGAAATGACAGTTGGTGGTAGCTGAAAAGAAATAAAATGGTCCAGAGACTATTTTATAAATATACTTTAAAGACTTTTACCTTTACAGCAGGACTTTGCAAAAATATAAACATTTAGTAGTTTAAATGTGATTTCTGTGTTAAATTGTCTTGGCTGTCAATAGCATGTATGGGACACAAACTCCAGAAGAATGCGAATCATGGGGAAAAGACACATGATGGAATGTTGAAAATTAACAGAAATAGGCCCCATGATAGCATGTACGCACCTGTAAAGTCACAGAAATTTAGGCCAGACATTTCACACTGAAAATGACCAAAGATTATTAAACGTACAAAACAATGTCTCACAGATTGCAGAGTTGGACTGCAATGGTCTGCATACAATATGTAACCTCTTAATGTAATTTGCTAAGAGACTTCAAGTGTATAAATGTACCATGTGTGGCAAAATCGGATTTTAGCCAAAGTAACTGTGGGAGGTTTTTGTACATTGTAAAACTCGCATCATAAATCTGACATCCTGCCCTTGAAAACCAACCAGCTGAGAGCGAGGTGGGGACTAGCACCCCTGACCAATCCAGTGGGTTAGAGGTGTGCTAAGCTAAGCCTGCCCAGCCATATACCTCTATGATGTCACTATGCATTATAAATAAGAGTTCATGACAGGACTCTAGACAAACTGTTCTGGAATTTCCTGCTCCTGCATTCCTGATCTTCTGCATTCATCCTGCCAGATTCCAGACCCCACAGCAAGGCCAAAGCATTGCTGATCCTATTCCCAGCAAGGCCATTGATCCAGAATCAACCCACTGATCTCCCATTAAAAAAGGGGAAACCTGTGGTACCTTTTGCATCGTGAAATCAGACCGGGTTGCTGCCCACTAACTGCTTGCACACTAACTGCAACCAGCGGTACCTGCTGTTCGTTACCCAGTGACCAGACCTTGCCCAGCTGACTTGCCAGGCGCGACACCGTGTGGTGACCAGACCCTGTTGACTGTCCAAAAATCCCAAAACCAAAAATGGACTGAGTATAATCCCCACTCCATAGAAACACAGCCTATTTTGTCTTGCCTTTGTCCTTATCCCACTCTCTAAGTAGTGATATTTATACTCTGGTAACTTGTTGAAACCGTTAGAATTATCCTTGTATCCTGTCCTTAATGTTTATGTGCTAGTGCCACCTCTCTTCAATTTTGTCTGGTGTAAATTATAAACCCTTAGTTATATTTGGAGTAATCAAACTAATTTCCATATATTTTATTGTAGGGGTTGAGCACTGGGGTGACAAGGTTGACCTTGCCAATCAACTCTGGAGCTTACTGTGTTCCTCTTTAACAATATAGCCTAGATAATTTAGGGTAATTAACATTTTCCTTTCTTTCCAAACCAATTTTCTCACTTTTAACTGCTCTATTATCCTAAAACTGAACCTCATTCCACCCTGAAAATCTCATCCAAATCTTCAACTACCACCATCCTATTGTCCCTGTGATATACATCTTTCCCCAGCCCAAAAACAGCATTGCAAATCAGAGTATTTCATCCGTTTTTCATAGAAACCGTTTATGGCATTTTAAACAGGAATTAAGTAAATTGCAAGTTTTCCAATGTGTCATTTGGCTGCAGCATGTTTTAAACTTCCCACTCGTTTTCGAACTGTATGCTCTTGGTGATCCATTGCCTTGTGATTGCTAGTGTTTAAATATTATTGCCTTTGTGAGAAATCATATTTACCTCAAAGTTTCAAACTGCACATTATTTATTTGCCATTACCGAGTGTCATTTCATGCTATTGCAAAGGGGTTTACACCTCTTATTTTGTGAGGGAAGGTCGGATTTAGATTCCGTTTCCTGTCTTTACCTGCTGCTTCTTTCTATCCACTCAGAGTTTTATTAATTGTGGGTTGAGGGAACATTGCAGGGGGAAATCCTAACTTGGGTGCTATCTATCCTAATCCTGAAAGTGCTCTTATTCACTTGTGCTTTGTACATGTTCTAGGAAAAGGTTAATTAAGTGCTTTGCTTACATTTTCATTGTAATTTTCACCCCATTGGTGATTGCTGCCCCATATTAAAAACTATATGATTTCATTTGATTTTAAAAATAAATATTTTAATTTCACGAACCGGCCTGGTTCATGGTCAATTGTGACCCCGGGTATTTGAAAAAGGGGGTGTGATTGAATTAGCATAAAATAACCCTTTATTAGATCCCTCTGTTTTTGGACCATGTAACAACAATTCAGAGTTGGCCAAGATTAGTTTCCTACATAAATTACAAGTTACTCACCGTAGCGACTAACGCACTCTTAGTCCTTAGTCCCCTTTCCTCCAGACTACATGGGCGTGCCTTCCTAGGGACGGGAGACCAAACTTTTTTCACCAGAAAAACCTTCTTCCCCTTTAAATTAAGAGGCGTGTGGGGGTGTGGCCCTGGGAGCATGCGCTACCCTGACTCCGCCCGCTGGCGCCACACCTCAGTCCCCATTGATGCGTCAACAATTTTTACCATTGCCTAAAGACACCAGCATTATTAGAGGGAGGATGGTGGGACGTATGGAGGAAAGGAGACTAAGCACCAAGAGTACGTTAGTCACTACGGTGAGTAACTTGTAATTACTCTTACGTCCCGTCCCCTTTCCTCCATACTGCATGGGCGATTATAACTGAATGTTGCCCCAGGGTGGAGAGGAGACCTTCCTTTAGCAAACGAGTTCCTAAGAACCACCTGTCCAAAGTTCACATCTGACTTAGAGCCGTCGTCCAAACAGTAATGCTTACAGAAAGCCAAAGGGGTGGCCCAGGTGGCCGTCCTACTTATGACTTGCCACGGAACCTGCCGATGGAATGCTATGGCTGTGGCCTTGGCTCTGACTGCGTGAGCGTGCATGTTAGCTGGCAGCGGCTTGTGCTTCCCCTCATAGGCCTCTTTGATGGCCGCAACTATCCACCGTACAATAGAACCCTTGGATGCTTGATACCCGGGTCTGGAACCCCCAAAGGTGACAAAAAGTGCGTCTGACTTGCAGAAGCCCTTGGTCCTGTCCAAATATAATTTGAGAGCGCGCCTCACATTCAGACAGTGCAAGACTTTGAGCATCGTCCTTGGGGTCAGCGAACAACATAGTTAGGACTATTTCCTAGTTTAGATGGAAAGCGGAGGATACCTTGGGTAGGAACGCTGGGTGAGTCTGCAGGACCACCTTATCCCTGTGGAAAGTGGTATAAGGTTCTGAGGCCACCAGAGGCTGGATCTTGCTGACTCTGCAAACAGAGGTCATTCCCACTAACAAAGCTGTCTTAATGGTGACCAGCCTGATGTCTGCGGACGCCATTGGCTCGAAGGGTTTGTGCGCCAATGTGCCCAACACCATATTGAGGTCCCACACGGGGTGTGGCTTCTTGATGGGCGGGTAGAGCCTGGACAAGGCCACCAGATGTTTCTTGACTGTAGGGTTGGAAGAGGAGAAGAACTTCTCAGCCGAATTTCTTTATGACCCTATGGCTGCCTAATAGGTGCAGCATGTGTCCACCTGCACGCCTGAGTGCGCAAGGTGTGCCAAAAAGGAAGGGACATCATTCAGCGTGCACCTAAGGGTGTCCTTAGAGTATGCCCAATGACAGAACCTAGTCCATTTACTCCTGTATTGGCTCAAGGTAGCCTTCTTCCTGGTGCCCTGAATGATCTCCAGGTTAGCCTGTGATAGGATCAGGTGCCTGAAGGTGACCTGATCAGGAACCACGCTGCAAGGGCTAATTTCTGTGGGGCGGGGCATATGACCCTGCCCCCATGCTGGGATAGGAGATGTGCTGGACCCAGCGGATGGTGAATGGGAGGTCTGTTTGTGAGGCTGAGCAGTTCGGAGAACCACAGTCTCGCCGGCTATCAGAATGATACTGAGGTGACAAGCCTCCTTTATCTTGCAGATCACCCTGTGGATACAGGGCGTGGGGAGGAAGGCGTAGGCCGTAATGCCCTCCCACGGTATCTGTAATGTGTCACCCAGGGAGCCAGGACCCTCCCCTGCCAAGACGCGAACTGATGGCAATTCCTGTTCGTCCAGGAGGCAAACAGATCCACCTGAGGGTGCTTCCATCTGCTGAAGACCTCCAGCAGCACCTGGTCATTCAAATGACATTCTTAAATGTCCGCACCCAGTCTGCTGAGCCTGTCCGCTTCAGAGTTGGCCTCCCCCGAGAGGTGGACAGCCATAAGGCAGATGTTCTCCAGACCCATTCCAACATGCTGACCGCTAGGATGCACAGCGGAGGGGACCTGGTACCCCCCCCCCCCGGCTTGTTGACATAGTACATGCTGGTGGTGTAACGCTTACCTGATCTCTGCAGAAACGTAGGTTGGCTAGGTACTGTGGATGCTGAGACTACTGTGCTGGAAAGGTACCCCTCTGTATTAACGAGAGAAAAAGGAACAAGGAATTATTCTAAATGTGGGTCAAATATCTATGGCCCCGTCCCACTCTTTTGTGCTTCTTTACTGTGAACGGAATACCCCTTCCCCTCACCTGTGAGTTTTAGTTATGGAGGTCTCCGTCCTGCTGTCACGCAGGGGCGCGTTGGTAATGAGCCTGTAGCAAGATGAAGTGCACCTTTTTGCTGAAGAACTTAGAAGAGCCTCGAGATGGTAAGTATCTTGATATTGAACCTTGGTGTTGTCAATAGGTATATTGTGTTCTCTCTCTCTCCCTCACTGTCCCTGCCTCTCCCTCACACTCTCTCTCACACACACAGACACACAGGTTGAAGGAGAAATCTTGCAAAGGAAATACGGGTGTATTTTATGAACACCTGTGACGTATTGAGATAAGTCTGCGTGCGTAATTTGATGGCACGCAGTGGAACCAGACTGCGTGGTGTTGCTGCTGGAGTTCGCCAAATGGCCCAGTGCTTGAAAACTCTCAAGAGGTTCGTAAAAAGGTGAGCTTAAGCGCGTAATTTGTTTTCATGCGCTGTCTTTGTTTTAAATGTCTCTCAAAACTCTGTACCTTGTATTTCAGGTTGTCGGAGTATCAGAGTTCAGAGGCTCAGCGGAATATGGCCGCTGCTTCCGAAGAACGTCATAGGTCTGAGGTGAGGAACTCAGAACGGAGCTCCTCTACTGAAGTCAGCTGCTACAGAGATCAGGTCAGGAACGTTGAATCTGTGGTCTGTACTTTTCAGATAACTTGACAAGTTTATAACATGGATTTTCTCTTACTTTGCAGGTCTGTGGAACAGAGCGCCGGTAAGTGTTGCGAAGCTGTCAGCAGGACCAAAGCGAAGCACATGCTAAATAGTCCTCCACGCCCAACTACTAGTTCTCTCATGATATTAAGTCTCTAACCCTCTAACATTTGAGTAACTATTGGTTCCCACTGTGGTTCTGATGCTAATTAACATGAAGCATGCGTAGCACGGCAGGCCAATAACCATCTAGCCCCCACATGTCTATTCAAAGAAAACCTTCAAGCCTGCAGTAATGGTCCCAAACCTCCAACCCTCGAGGTGATCATGACAGGTGGAGTTGTCCAACTGGATAAGGACGGTCTTGCCCCCAATGAGCAGAAGGAAAGCTCTGAGAGCTAGCCAGATGGCCCTGAATTCCAGCCAGTTGATGTGTGACTCCTGCTCCCGACGGGTCCAAACACCATGGACGCTGTGGCTCTCCAGAGTGGCTCCCCAGCCCTCTTGGGATGAGTCCATACTGATGGCGACCTGCGGGGATGGCTGTCGCAAGAGCTTGCCGATCCGCAGGCTGCAGTCCCTGGACCAACATGTGAGGTCAGAGTGGACAGATGGTGGTATGCTGACCAGCTCCGCTTGGGAGGCCCTCTCCTGATTCCATGAGGCTGCAAAGTGCAGCTGTAACCTCCTCATCCTGAGTCTTGTGTGTGGCACGGCTAGGAGGAACGCTGCCATGATACCCAGTAAGTGCTGGTACCACCAGGCCGAGATCACTGCTCTGGTAAGGATGTGCGTAGTGGCCTTCTTGATAGCCGTACTATTGTCCTCCGAGGGAAAGCCCTCCCAGAGCTCATTTCCCAGATGAGGCCCAGGAAGGTGAGGCTCTGCGTGGGCTGCAGCGGAGACTTGAGGTTGACAGTAAATCCCAGGTTGTGGAGTGTGTTCATAAGTGTGGAGGAAGTGTGGATAACCCCCTCCGGAGATCTCGCCCTGCTGAGCCAGTCGTCTAGGTATGGGTAGACTTGGTGGCCCGGAGCCCTGAGGAAGGCTGCCACTGCATTCATTAGTCTGGTAAATACCCTGGGGGCTGAGTTGAGGCCACAGGGTAGCACCTTGTACTGGAAATGTCAGCCCATGATCCTGAAGCGTAGGAAGGAGCAATGTGGCTGCCAAATCGGGATTTGTAGGTATGCGTCCTTCAGACCCAGGGAGCACATCCAATCTCCCTTGTCTATTGTCTCTGCAACGAGTGCTGGCGTAACGATATTGAATGTCTGAAGAGGGAGGGAAGAGGTTGAGGGTGGATAGGTCCAACACAACTCTCAGGCCAGATTGGTGGTTCTTTTGTATGGCGAAAATCCTGAAATAGAAGCCTAATCCTCTCTGGGAGGCTGGGACTTCTTCCACTGCCTGGCTCTCGACAAGCGACCAGATCTCCGCTAACAGAGTTGCCGTCCCAATCTGTGGGAGGGAGGGGAGGGTGGAGAGGGAGGTATTGGTAGGCGGTACCCCGTGAATACTACAGAGAGGATCCAGGGGTCCGTAAAGTTCTGGCGCCAAAATTGCACACAAGAGGCAAGCCTGCCCCCCACCGGAGACACGTTGACCCGAAGGGACGCGTCCTGCTTTTTCCCCTTTTGAGGCTGCTGCTGAGGAGTGGTACTGGAAGAAGCCCTTACCACCCTACCCCCTTTTGTTGCTTGCGCCGGTGCTGACTCAGCGAGCAGTCAGGCTTGTTCGCCCTCCGTTCCTGGAAGCACCGGAAGCTGCCGAAAGACCACCCCCTGTCGGAGCGTTGATGCGACTGGGTGTATGCCTCGGGTGTGGCCTTTGTTAGGATAAAGATTTTGCAGTTTGCAATCTGTTCTTTTTATCCAATTCCTCGTCGTTGGCAGAGTGAAAGAGGTCACTACCCTTGAACGGAAGGTCCAATATGTGTTCCTGGACGTCAGTTTTAAACTTAGAAGCCCAAAGCAAGGCCATCCTTCTTATGTCCGTGGCAATGCAGATGGCCCAGCCAGAAGTATCGATGTGGGCTACAGTGGACTCCATGATGTCCTGTGCTATCAGCATGGCTTCTCCTAGACACGCCTTGAAGCGTGCCTGGCTCTGCACCGAATGTTCTGGAAGGAAGTCCACTATTTAACGCCAAAGCTGGTTAGCGGCTGCCAGCATGGAATAGGCGTTGGCTTGACGGAGGTGCAGCGAGGCGTTGGAGTACAGTTTCTTCCTGTATGCCTCCAAGATCTTGTCCTTGCCCAACAGCGCCGAGGACGAGGTGGCCGAGAACGACTGAGGCTTAGAGTAGAGTGACGCCACATCGATCACCGAAGAGTGCGGTTGAGGGTGCACCGACAACAGGAGTGTATCCCCCTCCATCTGTCTATACTTGGCGTTGAGGTGCCAATTGACAGGTTGGGCCGAGTGCGGCTTGAGCCACCCCTTCTTGGCCAGAGCTACAACGACCTTCTGCATCGGGATTCCTGTCTTGGTATGGGATTTTAAGGGGAGGACTTCTGCCAAGACCTCCTCCTCAGGCTGCTCGATCTCGGGTTGAGGAAGGCCCGAATATTTTGCCACACTGCAAGCCTGTTGTGGAAGGCCTTTGCTGAAGACAGCGTGTCAGGGTCCTCCTCCTTGTCTGTATCCGCCAGAGTGTCCAGCTGATCCGGAGCAGGTGGAGGAGTGCTGGGCGCCGTGGGCTGCAGTGTGGGGACCAGAGCCTGTTGCAGAGCCGCGTGAGCTGTGGGAGGCATAGGAGCCAAAATCAAAGGAGCCGGTAAGGGCAGCATGGGCTGTGCTGGGGCCTGTGGTGCCGGAGCCATGGGAGGAATGACTATAAGTGCTGGGGGAGGGACCGGAGGGAGAGAGTCCCTGACTGCATCCCTTGGGATGGCCCCCATCTGTGGGGTTTACATTAGAACCAGGAACCTTTCAAAGAAACTGTCTTTGGAGGCTGAAGAGGTGGCAGGAGATATTGACGTAGTGGTTGGGGGCTGCTGGGGCCGGAGAGCACTGTCTAGTTTGCAGGCGGAACCTGCCCTGCGCTGCTGATGGATAAACTGTGAGCCACATACCTGGTTGACACCTGTCCCACCTTGAAAATCATTCTTCCGCCTGCTCCGTTGCTAGGAGTGGCAACGGACATGCAGCAATTTTTTCTGGCGCAGCGGCCATCTTGCCGAGCCTGCGTGCCATGTGTCGAAGTCGTGGTGCTTGGCTCCTTGGGCCCAGCCTCCTCCAAGACTCTTGGTGATTGAGCATGAGGTCTAGCCTGCACCTCAGGCCGAGGCCTGGTAGGCATAGTGCCCTCGGCAGAGTCGCCAGTAGTGTTGCATTCAGGCGCCCCCTCTGACATAATGCCGGTACAAGGGCGTTGTCCCTCGGGTGAGCACCCGGTAAAAGAACCTTACGCTACCTCAGCACTGTTTCCAGAAGGATCTGATGACCCCCTCGGCTGTGAGGCCGGTAGCTGGACTAGCCCGAGTATGTGTGCCGGTGCGAGAACCAGAGAGGTTCCTCCCACTCTGGCATTTTCTCGGAAAGGAGTCGCCCTTATGGGATGCGATGGAAAATAGTGTCCCTCCTTTGGGCCTCGATCTCTGTCTGACGCTGTCCTTCAAGTCCTCTGGAGGTGATCTTTGCAAACACTCCCTCCACCTAGCTAGCCTGTTCTTCAGTGCGAGTGGTCAGTGTGTCGCACGCGGTACAACCTTCCCAGCCGTGGTCGGGGCCAAGGCAGTGGAGGCAAAGAGCGTGGTGGTCGGACATAGGTAAGAGACCCTTGCAGGCTGGACACCTGGTGAATTCCGCTGAAGTCGACATGCGCCGGGGAGGACCAAGATGCCAGAGGACCAAGTACCTGAATGACAAAAAGATAGAAGAATCCAGGGAAGAGCGCGTGGAATTACATGGCCCAAGACAAACCAAGGAGCGCTGGTGAAATCGTCCCGTTCCCGTCGACATGGAAAAGGGGACTGGGGTGTGGCACCAGTGGATGGAGTCAGGGTACTGCATGCTCCCAGGGCCGCGCCTCTACATTTAAAGGGGAAGAAGGTTTTTCTGGTGAAAAAGATTCCATCTCTCGTCCCTAGGAAGGGACACAAATTCAGTATTGAGGAAAGGGGACGGACGTAAGAGTATGATAGAATTGTCCATACAACTATACAGGACATGGATTTTAGGCCCATCTCGTACCGTATGATTGATACTGGGACACAGTTTGGCAGATGTAGCGCTTTCTGCTACATCATCCCCCCCCTAATCTGCCAAACTCAAATTTCTCAGGGTACGAACTGGTCTCCAGCCAATATAAAATGGTTGGAATTACCTTCATATTATAATATGATTTCAAAGGAATCACCGTGAACCCTCAGTAATATTTCTTACAAATGTAAAGCATTTGTCGGCCCAGCTGTATAGTGTCCCACGCAGGGTAGTTACCAAGACAAGGTAAGCCCAGATATTTCACCGTCTGCACTGCGGCCAACTTGCTCTCACCCAGTGACCACTTAACCTTCACAGGTTTAGTTCTCTTGCCATTAATACACAGGACATTGGCTTTTAATGCGTTCCCCCTGCAGCAAATTCCATGTCGTGTATTCAATGAATCTCGTTAAAATTAGCTGCAGACCTATCTGCTTTTGTCCATAGGCAGGACATCGTCCACACAGCTTAGCCAAAAACATCTTTCTCTAGCAACAACTGGGTGTTGTGATGTTTCCAATGGAGACATTACAGATTACCCAGTGATAACCTTCTCCATTGTGGCTAGGGAACGGCAGCCCCTACCTGATCCTGACTTTGGGGGTGACTATATGAGGGAAGATCCTATGGGAGGAGACAGCCACTGGGGATATGTTATGGCTTCAATGGATGAGGCGTGGTATCCCCCATTTTCCCATGAGGAAGAACCTCTGTTGCCCAATACCCTAATGGCCTATTGCCAGGTATCTGTTCCCCCCTATAGGGAAAATAAGTAAACTCTTTTCAGTTCGAGTATTCCGTCATGTGGAACTGATCCTCCATACAAACTCATTGAGAAAGACTCCACTTATTATGCATCAGGAACCATCAATGGACTTTAATTCTCACAATCACCCAAGTACTGAGACGAGGACGACGAAGGAGTTGATGCAGAGCAGCAGGAGCGTCAAGCTTCATGTATGTGCTAGTTGTTGGATAGAACCACCTGTGCGTGGGACCTTTAGAAATGGTCACCAAACTGTGAGAAAGAGCTCAGGTGAAGACGCTGCATCCCCATCGAAGGCGGACAGAAGCTGGAGGCACGAGCTGGTGTGCAGAAGCTGTAGGAGAGAGCAGGTGAGGCAGAGCAAAGAAGCTTGGCAGCCAAGAAGAAAAGTAAAGTGGTGCGAGCGAGGCGTGCCGTGGAGACGCCAGGAACCGTGAGAGGATTACTGGGTGTCCGGCAGCCAAGAGAAGCAGGGTTGTCCTTACTGGGAGCAGAGAAGAAGCCAGCGTGCAGGAGCGAAGCCGCGCAAGAGCAAGTAAGAAAATGCTGCAGAGAACCGCTGAGTCTGCCAGAGCTGAGTGGGGACCCCGAGGCGTTTTGGCGATCGCACCAACAGAATTTAAACATTGTGAATTTACTGAAAGTTACTTAATAAGGAGATTGCTTGTGAACTGAAAGTGCAGAAGAAGTGAATGCCAATGTGGGGAAATGTATATAAGAACTGTGAAAGCAAGTAGATGTGCCAGGCCAAGAAGGATATATGTTACTTCCAAGTAAAGAGGAACTACAAGTTACTGGTAACTCCTGTTCTCCAGCATGGGTTCATATGCTCAAATTCTCGTAGTCGCCAGGCTTGGAATCCTCAGTAAAAGAAAAAAGCAGTTTTCGCTTTAGCCTGAAAACTCCATTTTACTCTATAACCAATCGCTGTCCTTTGGGTCATACTGCCCCCATCCCAATGACAGTGGTCTCCCTAAGTTCCACTGCTGGTGGCCATCTTCAGATTTGGTAGAGCGTATAAAGTGACATTATTATCCATGAAGAGCCACCGAGGGGAAGGAGGGAGGGTTTGCATGTGAATCCATGTCAGACCCATGTTGGAGGAGTGGAGTCACACGTAAGTAACGTGTTCCTTCTCCAGCATGGGGTCTGGCATGGATTCATATGAACATGAATATGATTACACAGCAGTACATATATATAAAGATGGGAGGTGGCGAGGCTTACAAGAAGCAATACACTTACCCCTGGAACAACCTCTCCCCAATTAAACAAGTAGCGTAGCACTGCTTGGTCAACCCGGGACCTCCCCCTGGAATCACTGTCAATGCAGAAGAATCTCATGAAGTTGTGGGTGGACCTCCACGTAGCAGCCCTGCAGATGTCGAGCAGGGGAACATCAGAGAGCAATGTCTTTGTTGCTGGGACGGTTCTGGTGGAGTGTAGCCTGCAAGCGGTCTATTGGTTTGATGATGACAGTGCATAATGCAGCTGGAAAGCCACCGGGAAATGGAAGCCTTAGACAGGGCCTAAAGAGTTCACAAAGAGTTCATACATTTTTCTGAAAATCTTTTGTGTGTGCCACATGCCACATAAAACTTCAACGCACGAGCAACGTCCAGGGAATGCAATGCCCTAGCAGAACCAAAGGTTTGTTGAGATGGAACTACGTGGGGACTATTGGCATAAATGTGGGGTGGCTCTGTAGCACCATCTTTGTAGCATGGAATCACAAATCATGCTGCTTGCAGCGGAGTGCCTGAATCTCCCCGACCTGCCTGGCAGAGGTGAAGGCCATTAGAAAAGCAGTCTTCCATGAACAGAACTTCAGAGTGGCATGATCCAATGGTACAAATGTAGGCCCTGTGAGTTTAGTGAAAACGATGTTGAGCTCCCAGCCTGGCACTAAAGCCTTCACCAGTGGAAAAGTTCCAAAGTGACCATTGAGGAACTCCTTGACCAGCCTGTGAGACCACAGAGAGGGCTTACCCGGGGTGCAGGCGGTACCTGGATATGGCTGCCAGGTGCACCTCGATTGAAGCCTGAGTCAGGCCATACTTGGGCACCAAAAGCAGGTAGGGAAGGAGTTGCAGAGCCATAACACGCTGAGGTGTAATCTTCGGAGTCCCACACCACACTGTGAAGTGTTTCCATTTGTGGGCGTAGCACGACAATCTAGAGGACGCCCCTGGTCTTGGCCAAGATCCTCTTGCATATTGAGGCTCAGACGCTGGGTCATTGTGCAGCATTGTTCCGTCTTCTCTGGAGAGATCAGGAAGCTGAGGTAGAAGGATGGACGGGGGGGACCAGCAGGCAGTACAGGTCTGGGTACCAGATCTGTCGAGGCCACGCCGGAGCGTAGAGTATCATCCTGCATCATCTAATTGTCTGAGTGTGCTTATCACATGGAGCGGGATCCGCGGGGAAGGTGTACAAGGAGTGCCCATCCCATGGGAACGAGAAGGCATCCCCCCCATGATCCTCGGCTGAGGAAACTTGCTGGTGAACCTCCGGGTCTTGGAGTTGCCCGCTGTCTCAAAGAGGTCGATCTCTGGTTGACCCCATTTGCTGAAGAGAAAAGATACTTGCTCCTGGTGAAGCTCCTATTCATGGCAGGAGCACAGCTCCCTGCTGAGGGAGTCTACTGTGAAGTTCTTGATGCCCGCCAGGTGAACGGGAACAAGGACCATGTTCTGACGAATGGCCCTGTGCCACAGGGTCTGGGCCTTGCGGGACAATGCCGTCCTGCCCTGTTTCCAGATGTAGAACATGGTCGTGGTGTTCTCCGTGAAGATCTGCAGCACCTACCCCTGCACTGAAGGCAGGAGTGACTTGAGGGCCCAGAAGATTGCCCGGTGCTCCAGGATGTTTATGTGAAGGACCTTTTCCTCCGGAAGCCAGAGGCCTCTGGCATGTGGCTGTCCGGTGTGGGCTCCCCACCCTTCCAGGGAAGCATCCGTGGTGGCCGTGGCCCAGTAAGGTGGGGTCTGACAAAGAGCTCCTTGCGTGAGATGTGGGCGAACTCTCCACCATCGTAGAGCTCGCCGGAACTCCTGGTTGAGGGCGACTTAGTCCGTCGAAGAGCCTGTGACCTGCAGCCACCGAGTATCCAGGAACTCCGGAAGAGGTCTCATCTGTAGCCTGCAAATGGGAACGCGGAGGTTGCATGCCCAAAAGGGACTTGACCGCTCAAACTGTTGCAGATTGTGCTAACGACAGACGCTGAACCTTCCCCAGGATGGCCGTCATCCTATCGTCTGAGGGAGTAGCCCGGCATGCGATAGTTTTGAGATGGGCGCCTAGGAACCTCCTGCAGCAGCTGGGCCAACCTTGGTGGACCTGATGGACTTCCTTCTCGAGGAACGAAAGGACCAAGACCTCCTCCACCATGTACAAAATAGTGTGGGATAATATTCAATAAAAAGAAAGAAGTGTTCACAAAATGATAAATCAGGATGTTTAGACTGTTGGCCTCCCTGCCCCACGTTTTCAGCACGGGACAAGGCGGTTGACTCTAGCATAGCACATCCTTCTTCGGCATAAGGGCACAGTTTCATTACCAACATCAGGGCTTTCTGTGCCCAAGTCTCTTAAGTTATCAAAAGTCTCTTGATTCAGAGGGCCTGATGTACCAAACAAACACATTTTTCCTTTACAAGTACTCAAGTCGGGTGATTCACTCTTCACCCTGGATCTCCCTCAGCCATGCTCAGATCCCTTTTATACCACAATCTTTACTTTGGATCCCCCTCTTCCGGGCTCAGATCCTCCTTTCCAATGCCTATAGAATATCTTTTCTTGGGTGACTCACTGTTACCCGGCACCCCCTCAGCCGTGCTCCGATCCCCTTTTCACAATTAGTCTCCCTCAGCTCCGCTGGCACCAATTGCAGTTTGTATAAGTTATCAAAGACGTTTGAATGCGCACAGGGCTTTGCTTGACCCGTTGCAGGACCACTTCGATTTCACAGTTCACAATTTTACCCTCTCAGTTGGATACCTAACAAAGACCTTCGAATGAGTGCTGAACCACTCTGTATATGGTTTCTATCTTGGCTTCAAAAGTTCAGTCACTCCTTGGATGTTCAATTATATTCGCGTTGCTCATCACATATGCCTCACGATCTGTTCTTTGCAGATTTCTTCATACAATGTTGCCGCTTGCAACTTTGGTTCTAACACAGACCAGTCTGCTATAAGTCTCTCTGACTCACCGGCTCTGCTGACTTTGCCTGCACTGCTTTGTTGTAGGAGCCAAGGCAGTACCAGAGCAACAATCGCTTCTCCCCGCCTTGTCTATCGATGCAGAAGGACCTTGGGTACCTTCAACACAATGCACCTTTCTTCAACATTAATTCCAGGCCTTATGTTCCTTATTCTTGAGGGCTTGTGAAAGTAGTGGTTCTTCTCCAAAAAGGTCAAGGGTACTTCCCTCCTTGCAAAGCTCTCTGGTCTGGCTGTCTTTCTCCTCATATTAAACTGCCGCCTTGGAACTGCTGCTTCCTCATGTGTTTTGCCTTGCTCAGAGTGTGCTTTTGTGCTCCGCCTTTTATCCGTGTGAGGAAGTGTCATGGAAGTCAGGCGTGTGTAATTATCAGTAACTGCCTGACCCTTGTGTTGGGACATGTCAGGTATACGGCTGAGGTGTTAGTCCGTTTTCTTTCACGGTTAGCTGTCTGTGAGAAAGTGTTTGCGTCAGGATGGGGGGAGGATGGGTTGAGTTCCTAGGTATCCTACCAGGTAGGATGGGGAAAAGGTGTTACAGGGAAGGAGAAACAGCGACTCACCATCCGGCGTCCCACTAGCACTCCCAGGTGATCCTCCCGCACTGGTCCACCCCCAGGAACTGGATCCAAAAGCGATGGCTGTGTCCTGGCCACCTGAATGACTGATCCCCGGGGACTAGCGGGTGAGACACCTTCTGGTTTCTCACAAGGTATAGTGTAAAGAGGCGTTCAGGGGCACAAACAGAATCTCAAAAATTCACAAAGCACACGATATTGTCGCTCCTCTGATAGACGCAACTTATATTTAATCCTCAGGAACTCAAATGTGAGAAATGAAACCAAATCATGAGTTTGCCCCAATTTACAAATGCCTGCAGATTGCCAGGTGGACCAGGAAATGGTATGAATATCGAATCTAATAGCTGGTTTCTTTCAAATACAAGAATCCAAGCTCAATAGGTATATAACGCTGGAACTCTCGCAACTTTTTTCCTTTCCTTTAAAACATTTTTAACAAAGGGGAGCGTGGGTAGCCGGAGTCGCCAGTAGATGCTGCTTCGCTGAGCTTCCGTTTCCCAATCCCGCCCGACTGAAAAATACCACCTAAAAATGTAATTTGAGCTTCCACAGATGAGCGCAGCCCCCCCAGGAGTGAAGGAAGCAGTATCCCCAAGTCTTGGAGCAATTGGGAAATGGAATAGGCAGAGGAAGACCCCTGCAGCGGTCAGCGGGCAAAATGGCTGGCCGCCCGGGCGAGAGAGAGCCCTCGGTAGCGCATCGGCAGAGAGGGAGTGGGGGGGAGAGAGTGGCAGTCTGTCGCCTCCCGCAGTGAGTGTGCTGCAGGGGCCAATGGGGGACGGTGAGCAAGGTGAGAGGCTGGTGCACGGATGGAGGCAGCAGAGCCCCGGGAGGGGAGACTGCCTTGGTGTGAGAGGATGAGAGGAGCAACGCTGGGAGAAAAGGGAAAGCAGAGGGTCCGCAGTGGTGCCCGGGGCCGCCAGCAGTGTGTTTGGGAGCACATATAAACGCTCCATGACCAGTGCCGCTGAGGGAGCAGAGAAAGTAAGGAGCGTGCGGGCATACACCCGGAGTGGCAAGGCAAGGGGCAGGAAGCCCAGTAAGGGGCTGGAGCACAAGGAGGAGCTGGCAAAGGGCAGATAAACCTGTGGCCCCGGAGGTATGATATGATAGTTTATTTATATAGCGCCTATAAACAATGTGTTTCAAAGCGCTTCAAGGCAAGGGAGGCAACAAAGGAAAATAAAATGACATTCTTACAGGCCATGAACAGTAAGGATGTGAAATTAACTATCGTACTCGGCCTGATGACATTTTAGATAGTGCAAGAGCTAAAACATAGATAAGGAGGGGAGAGGGAGAGTGGGAAGGAAATGGAAACAGACAGCAAACTACCATACTAGGCTTGACGACATTTCAGATAGTGCTGGAGGGGTGGGGGAGGGAAAAAAACAAGTAAGGGAAGGAGGAGGAGACAGACGAGCTTGCTATTATACTAAGTCCAGGGACAATTCTGATAGAGTAAGTGCATAGAAGAAAGTAAGGGGCGGAAGGGAGGAGATAGGAAAAGGGAGAAAGGGAGAGGAGGCAAGAACAGAGAGTATGCAGTCAAAAAGAGTGGAGAAGCAATACCGGAGAGCAAATACAATTGCAGAAGTCAGTAGTAACACAATGTTGCAAGCCGGGATACAAGATGGGAACAGCATCATTCAGGACCACCATGAGTACAAGATGCAAAGGAAGTCCAGCATGAGTGTTGAGAAAGGGTGACGCACCGTGAATCAATGAAGTCCAAAAAAGTCAAATCCAGCATTGACAGTGACAGTGAAACCAGAATGTATCAGGACAGACTCCTGCAAAAGTACACTGGAGTGGGCCAGGGGGAACAGGGTAGAAGAATCAAGTAAATACAGTCAACTTGTGTGCGAGAAGGGGGGGGCACAAGGGAACATCACAGGGGGAACAGAGGAGGTGGCGATGACCTGTGGGGACAGAGGGAGTAAACACATGTTGGTGCATGATTACCTGAGCAGGGGGTCGGCCCTGGGTCCGCCTGGTCTGGACAGGAATTGCCCTTTTCTTCGTCTGCTCTTCACTTCAGACGACGGGCAAGAGACACCTTGATCTAAGAGTTAAGAGCAGGAAGGAAGAGGCAGGGCTAAGAAGGTGCGTGGTGTTTAGATGAAGGAAGGACCTGCGCCTGCAGGCGCTGAAACCCAATGCAGTGAAGAGGGAAGTGCAGCTGCCACCATGTTGTGAAGAGGGAACAAAGGCACAAGTGGCTAAGACTGGGACGCTTCCCCAAACTAGCCAAGGAGAAGGGTTCCCAAATTAAAGCAAGAACACAACACAGAGGGTGTCAAACCAGACCCAGTGTGTTTTAGAGACACCCCTCCAACCCTCCTCCAGGATATGGCACAGGCAACGCTCCTCAAACATAAGCGTTGCGAGTGGTGACAAGCTGGCTCCACGCAAACAAGACCAAGTACCGCTGGACATTTCCATGTGCCTTATGGTTCGAGTGGCAAGGACAACAGTACTCCATCACCAAAGAAGAAGAAATGCCCGAACTCATGGAGGAAGGGAGTAGGGGAGATGGGGCACTCCTCGGAAGCAAAAGGAAATCAAAAGAGCAAGGAGTCTAATCAGCCGACAGTGAGGAAAGAATGTGGGGTGAGACATTGGGAGATTTACAGGATACACAATAGGGGGATGCGGGGGGGATATTGGGAGGGAAGGACCGGACAAGCCCTCATTGTCCTGTGTGGTATGAATACCCAGTGGAAGATGAACAAGTTATTATGGGGTAATGGGGGTAAGGAGGGAAGAGGGGTTACAGTTGACACGTTTAGGGTTGGGAAGAGGGAAGGAAGGGTGGTGCAAGAAGGTCAAGCAGGCACTCAAAGGAGAGGCCTAAATAAGGGTTTCATTGAGAAGGGTAGAAGCAGGATAGGATGATAAATGACCTACACTTGGATTCCCTAAATGTCCAAGGCCGAAATTCCCCAGTTAAAAGGCACTCCATACTACGCCGCCTGACAGAAATGCACACCACAGTAGCATGGCTACAGGAAACATTTGCTTCAGAAAGAAGAAGCGCGACTCAGGCATAAAAAATTCCCAAAACAATACTTTGCCTCTGGTGGGACTAAACAAAAAGGGGAGTGGCGATTTTGATCGCGAAGGAGGAAGGATTTATGAAATATTTTATACACAAAGACCCAGAAGGTAGATAAGATACCTGGTGGTAAAGTGTTTGTTAAGGAGTCAATTGGTAACGCAGGTGGTGGTCTATGGTCTGAATGAGAAACAGGAACACTTCTTGACCAAAGTGCGGGGGGAAAATCTCGGGATGGTGTGTGGATAAGACTCTCCCCCTGACACAGGCAGACGGCAGACACAGGCAGGCATTGGCACACTTCCTTAGGGAGCTACACCACGGAGACATGGCGTTTCTTTCAACCCCAATCAAGGGCATACACGCATTACTCAATGGTCCATAGGAGATTCTCCCATATAGATATGATCCTAGTTTTGGACATGCTAATACCCCAGGTGATGGACATAGAGACTGGGTCAAGGTTTATATCGGATCATGTCACAGTAATTTTGCACCTGGACAAACTGCTGAGGCACCAAAGGGGCAGAAACCATGGTGCCTGAACTCCCTTATACTGAGAGACCTATTAGTAAGGTCCTACACTGAAGACACCTTATGGCATTACTTTAGGGAGAATGGCACGGAGGGAGCAAACTGGGGAGTGGTTTGGGACGCGAGTAAAGCAGTCATGAGGGAAGAATGTATAGCTCAAACGGCTGCTTCCATGAGGAGGAAGGAGAGGGTGAGGCTAGCTCTCGAAAAAGAGGCCAAAGAAGCCGAGGGGGTCCATAAGGATACATGGTCCAAGAGAGCCTGGAGGTCTTTGATGAAGGCCAGGGCCAAATTGGAAGCACATCTGGCAGATAGATCCGCACAACTATTGATTCAAACAAAACAAACATATTATGTAAAAGGGGATAAGGTGAATAGGTTTCTGGCAGCAAAGCTCAGGAAACAGCAAGCCAAACTGAGGAATGGGGAAGGGATCCTGGAGAGGGAGGAGGCAAAATAGAAAGAAATTATGCACAAGTTCTATTCCAAGGCGGTAGCGGGGGAGAGGCTAGGAGAAGAGGACCAATGGGCCTTTTTGGAGGGCATTAACCTGCCACAGTTGATAGAGGCAGGTAGCGAGACATTGGAAGTTCCCTTCACGGAGGAGGAAACAGGGCAATAGTTCTGCTAACTAGGAATAAAGCCCCGGACCTGACGGGTTCAAGAATGAATATTATAAAACGTTCCAGGCCCTATTGGTAGGCCCTTTGACCAGACGAACCACATTAGGGATACCGGAGAGATTTCTAGGGACATGGGCCCTTCCACAACCATATTACCTTACAAGCCAGCAAAGGATCCATCCTTGGGCGCCAGTTACAGACCCATATCTTTACTCAACGGGGATGCTAGACTATGCAAAAAGATAATTTCCCTAAGACTGATAGCAATCCTACCCAAAATTATATATCAGGAACAGAGAGGATTTATAATGGGAAGGCACACACAGGACAACACTTGTAGAGTGGTAAACGTGAAATTCTCAATGGTGGCATTAGACGCTACAAGGGCATTTGACAGCATGGATTGGAATTATCTTAAACTAACGCTAGAGCAATTGGGATGCAGGGAAATCTTTAAGCAGACGGTTCTGGGCAACTTTAAGATCCCAACTATGAAATTGCAAGTGAATGGGTAAAGTTCGGAATCCATACCCATCTGGAGGGGCACCAGGCAAGGATGCCCACTCTCTCTACTGGTTTTTGATATGGCCATGATGCCCCAAGCACAAGCAATTATGGCGGAACCAGCAATAAAGGGATTACAGGTTAAGGGGACAGAATATAAAGTGGCATTATAATGAGACGATATATTGTTGTTGCTGAGAAATACTGGGAGCACTCCCCCCGAAGGTGCAGACCCTTCTGAGGGACTTTGCAGAGAGGTTTTGCATTAACTTTGGAAAGACCTAGGCACTCAATATGACAGACGACCAGGCAGATGTAGTAAAATGGCGGGAGGCTTACCCACTGGTGTGGGAGCAGGAATGTTTGGAATACCTGGGGGTAAAACTGACTCCCACACGCAGAGGGATTTTTGACGCCAATGTCCTGGGCCTTCTGCAAGGCCTTCGGGGGGGATCTGAAGAGGTGGGAGTTGCAGGAGTTTTCCTGGTTCGCGAGAATTATGGCTGTCAAAAAGATATTACTACCCAGATTCTTATATGTCATGAACGCTCTCCCAATTTGGATTCCCCCCAAAATGATAGCCCGCCTACAGAAAGAGATATCCCAGTTCATAAGGGGAGGTAAGAAACCACGAGTGGGGAAAGGGGGCTTGGGGTCCCAGAGATGTCCCGATACCTCACGGCAGCGCAATTAGCCCGAATGTTACACTGGGCCTCACAAGCACGAAAAGGGGGTGGTGTGAATTAGAATAGGCCACTGACATCCCACTAGGAAGCGTAGGGTTTTTGAAAGCCAACTCAAGGGAAGCGGGGGGCCAGCTGCTAGAATCCACAAGGACCACTCTCTGATACTGGGACAAAACGCTTCGGGGGAAGAACTTAAACCAGGGTGGGGTCCCTTCACACCAATGAGCTATAATAATGATGTCGCCCCGCGGAGGGCATCAGGCTTCTGGGCAAACTGGAAAGGTCGAACTACCCTGACCCTAAAAGACTTCTTCCATGGTGGGGCCCATATGCAATTTGAAGAATGCAAGACTACATTTTCCCTGCATGAACAAGATTGGTTCCGATATGTGCAAATCAGGCTTTAGATCACAACTAAAGAGTGTAGGGAGTCGGCCGCTTGGGCACCGGTGGACCTGGAACTCGCAATAAAGGAGAGGGTTCCCGGGAAAGGCATTTCGAGGTTGTGTCGGCTATTAGAGGGGGCAGAGGCGGGGGATATTTTGCCATACATGGGCAAATGGGAACAGGACCTGGGGGTATCCATCACAAAGGAAGAATGGGGGCAGATATGGGTGATTACGCAGAAAAGCTTGCAGTGCTATGCTATTAAGGAGTCGGCATTTAAGATATTTATGCGATGGTATATGACCCCACAGAGATTGCATAGGGCGAACTTGGATATTACAAGGGAATGTTAGAGGGGGCGTGGTCAGCTGGGGGACACAGGTCACATGTGGTGGTCATGCCCAAAGGCAAAAATGTGTTGGAAGGAAATTCTGAGTCACATCCAGGACATACTGGGGGTGCAGCTACCAAAGGGTCTAAAAGTGGTCCTATTGGGGGCTGTATGATGCCAGGGGGGCAAAGGCCACACTAATCACCTACATACTGACTGCAGAGTGGATCACTGTGCCACATAACTGGAGTGGTGAGTCAGGATGTGGGGCGTCATGGCCATGGAAAAGGTATGTGCTTTGGCAGGGGGCAAATACCAAAGCTTTGGGAAAACATGGCTCCCATTCCATGAGTTTGTAGCAGAAAGAGACCAGCAGTTCCACAAACCCCCCATACTCTGGAACCTTTCAGTGCTTTCGGTGCTGAGAGTCAAAAAAGGCCGAACTGGGCACAAGAAAGGGAAACCATAGTGAGACATGTGCTGGACTAAGCCTGATCCTTGAGTGCAAAGAGACATTTAATGGTTTGCAATTACCACCCGAGTTAAAGTTTGGTTGGGAGAGGGGGTAAGGGTGGAGGTAGGGGAGGGATGGAGGGTCGTGGGGGGGGGGAAGAGCGGGGGAAAAAAATGGGCATCAGACAATTGTTTTATTGTACCGTGTTTAACAAAAGGTGGGGCCTGATTGATAGTCAGCTTTTTATCCATATTAAGAAGGGAATATAGGGGAACAGGGTGAACAGAAGCTTTCTCCATAGTGACCCAGTTTGGGTAACTAGCAGCGTCTTCCCTCAACCAAAAATATTTGTTAGCGACAACTTTTTGTGGACAGGGAAAGGGGTATCATGGGGATGGAAATAGGGATGTGATGTGGGTGACATGAATCGCAGGGTTTTTGATTTTCAAATGCAGGTAGTACCACTGCTTTAGGGCGTTTAGTTACTTTCAAATAAAATGGTTGCAAGAATTATGTGGAGGCCTGCTCCTGGTGGTGTTCTTTGTTAGAAGAAACATATCAGATGAAGCACTGATGATGCCATCCCTAAACTAAATCAGTAGTTTCCCTTGCCGATTCCCTGATGCTTCATTAGCACGGCATCTCCCTGATCTAGATGCTCGCTGCTGACACCCATCCCCCACTCCCAACCCTCAGCTCTTAAAGAATGTACGTGAATGCTCAGCACCATGGTAGGCAAAAAAGTTGGAAGAATTTTAGATTCCATGTGCGCCTCTGCCTCGCTGTGCTCTCACTAATCACCTGCTGCTCCTTACCTATCCCCAGCTGCCCAGCACACACAATCCTTGGCTTTGTTGGTAACTACCATACACAGCAGTGTGAGCACCCTTCACTCCAACTCTCACATTATTCACTGTGTGTGCAATCAGGACCCCTCTGCTTTTTGGCTTATCTGGGGGCTTCTCCCATTGAAGACTGCTCAAGTTGATTGTTAAAATCCTTGAGGCCTTTGTGGTATTGACCACAGTTCTCCAGAATCTTCCTTTCCTTCTGTCAGCAACAGTGTCCTCCTATAGGGTTGAAACTCACGCTTTTTGGGAGATGCTTAAGAATATTGTGTGTAAAAAACGTCCATTTAAATCATGCTCACCATGTTTATCCACGGTTGTTTTTACTAGTGGCCGCATAGCCATTATTTGGGTGGCTTTGCATGCCCATATCAATGTGGCCAATGGCCATGGCTGTAGGATCCATTGGTGATGTCATGGATGAATGTGCATGAACAGCGTATGGCAAGAGCATAGGTTATGGTTGCTTAGCTCACAGATTAGTGGCACTTTTATGTTTTTCAGATTTTTGTGCTGCAATAAGAACATCACTAACATGTTTTTTTAAAACTGAAACCGAACCATAACATCTCTTCAAATAACTTTTTTTTTTTTTACTGAAAGTAAAAATATACACATACATAAAAGGTTGGATTGACACATTTATGATTTGTAGGCTGCAACGCCAACAACGAGGCTTCAACCTAAGTTGTCTAATTCCCAGCAAAAGTATTTCAGATTTGTGCATTCTATAAGTGGATATAGTATCACACAGATCATAAAGTTTACCACTAACTTCCTTTATATCACCACTGGCAAATGGTCGCTGTTACGCCCACATTATTTCAGTCAACAGCAAAACTCACAAAAACTATAGCAATACAATGCTAGAAAATCCATGCAGGGCGCTGCCAGAGGATAGCTCAGGGGGAACAAGTTTGTCTTGGAACAAGGCAACTTAGAGCAACTCCGAATCCCAGTCCTGCGTCTAGAGACTGGTCTCCGGTATTAAGCGCTTTATCAAAAAAGTATTTGTGATAACATTACCACTGACCTGAAACAATCTAGAGAATACATGAAAAGTATTCACTGCACATGATCCATCCGTCTCTGAGAGCATCTGATTGACGTGGATGCGCCAGGCCTCCTCTTCATCTTCATATGCTACTGGCTGAAAAGCTGCCAATATGGCAGAAAGAAAGGGCGATGGTGGCGGGGAAGGCTGGAAAATTGGGAAGCAGTCCTGGTCCCCTTCATCTTGGCTGAAGGAAATAAAATAGAGCAACTTTTAATGAGCAGTGGATTTTTTTTTTTTTTACTTTATTTAACATGCTTGCAGTGAGTTACCGGGAGACCAACATCTTATTTACATAGTTTCATTTTACATATGTTTTGGTGCATTTCTTACATTTACAACCTTCTTATTTACAAATCTATAGCTTCATACCACAGAGGATTCAATCATTGCTTGCTATATTGGTATCAGAATATCATGTTTCGGCTCAATATTATAACTTGAAATGGCCCCCATATGTCTTTAGGTTTACATGGTTTTGGCATTGTGACCACATATCCCTCTCCCTTTCATTTGCATACGCCAGTTCTCTAAACCATTCTTGTATCGTCGGTGCTGCACATGATTTCCATTTTAATAAAATACATTTCTTAGCAATCTTACAGACCATGTTAAAGAAACGCTGGGTCTTCACATTGACCTTTCCAATTTTCTGAAGTAGGTATCTGAGGGGGGAGTACTATGTGGGGGTATTTCAGTTATTTCGTTCAACACATCTGCCAACTTTGCCAGAATTCCGAGACTTTGGGACAGCTCCAGAACATGTGGAGGGTATCGGCTGCTTCACTCCCGCATTTCGGGCATTTATTTGTGTTATTAGGTGAGAATCTTGACATTTTCGTCGGTGTATAATGTCATCTGTTCAATACTTTAAACGCGCATTGAGTGAGACCTATTTTGTAAGGAGGCAGTATTTCTGCCATTTGGTTTCCTCAATAGTGGTCTTGGTGTCTCTCCCACTTCTGTCTAACTTTGATACATTGCTCCCTTCCGTTTCGTACCTTTCTGTATGTTCTAGACAGTAGTCCCCTCCGATTATCCCCCTACACCACCACCTATATGCATTCACGTGGCGCAGGCTCCTGCAGGAACGTCGGCCACTTTTTCTTTATTGCTGCTCGCATAAGATAATATTGAAGCACTCGTACTGGGTTGTCTCCCAGTTTTGCTTTAAATTCTTTTATAGTGACGAATCTACCCTAGGGATAGAGGTCACCCAGCTTTATTTCTCTAGCTAGGTCCCTTGCCATCTAAACCTCAGTGTCGAATGAGGGAGGGAGCCCCGGGCAGTTTCAAAATGAGATTCTGTTACAGTATGGGCTGATCGTTCCCAATCTACCATTTATTCGAGCCCATGCACTCACAGTTGTGCGCACTGCATCGAACATGCACAAGTCTGCATAATTGTCACCAAGTATGACCGATTTGAGGTCGGCCGGAGATGCACCGTAGCCCTCCAGTGCCTTGTGTGGTGTCCTCAGTGTCTGGACCATACCAATAACCGGCATAGTGTGCCTGAGCTGCCAATTTATATAGTTCAAAATCAGGCGCTGACCCTTGTGTCATAGGGTTTGGTAAGGGTTTCCCACTTCATATGGGCAGTACCCCCCAAGCCCCCATATAAATTGGACAGCTTATTTTCGAACCCTGGGTAAAGGACACATACCCCGGCCATATTGGGATTGTAGTGAAGAAATATAGTAGCTTGGGTACCACCACCTTTTTCAAGAGTGCAACTCTACCTATAGCGAAATTTAATATTTAGTCCATAGGTTTAATTTACTTTCAAGTGTATTTAGATATTCTTCATGGTACCTTTCAAATAGTAAATTCTGCGTACGGGACACCATGACCCTAAGGCATTTAACAGTGGTCTGGACCCAACCGAGTCCATGTAGGTTCTCTGGTTCCCTAGTGTTCTCGGTTAATGGAAATAGCTCAGACTTAGCAGTATTGATTCTGTATCCAGAGTGGTTTGTGAATTCACTAATTTTGTCCATTATTGGTTTAATGTTTACACTTGGATAACGTAGATATAGGAGTGTGTAATCTGCATATAGTGAGATCACTTGCGGGGGGCCTAGTATGTGTATCCCTCTAAGGCCGTGGAGGTCAGTCTTCCGGTATGTGGTTCTATTGTGAGGGCAAACTGGGGGGGGATGAAGGGGGGAAATGGCACCCTTGTTGTGTCCCCCTAGCTCGAGTTAACAGTGTGAGGAATTCCGGTTGGTATGCACCTTGGCTGTTGGTTTAGTATATAACAGTTTCACATCGTTTATAAACTGATCCCGAAGGCCGAATCGGCCTAGCACACCAAATAAGAAATTCCATGAAACAGAATCAAATGCTTTTTCAGCATCTAGTATGACAGCCGCGGTGGAGGCTCCCGGGTCTATCTGGGATATTATCCAAATAGTCTTAAATTCAGGGCAGTTGATCTACCTGGGATGATGCCTGACTGGTCCGGATATACTAAATTAGGCATGTGTGGGAGTAGTCTGTTTGAAAGGATCTTTGCAAAATCTTTTGCGTCAGCATTCATTAGTGACAGTGGGCGGTAAGAGGACATCCCTAAAAGGGGTCTGCCTGGCTGCAGAAGGACTGTTATCACCGCTTCGGACAAGGATGGTGGGAGCAGGCAGTTAGTACATGCTTCCTCCCATACCTTCAGTAGGCGGGCAGGGGGGGCGAGGATATCTTGTATGTCTTATAAAGTTCTATCCCCAGTCCGTCTGGGCTCAGAGCCTTTCCAGAGGAGAGTGAAGAAAATGCATCGTCTAGAGACCCAGGGCCATGACCTTGTCAGGATGCGAACTGGGGGTACTTCTTGTTGTGCCAGGTGGCAAAGAGATCCACCTGGGGGTGACCCCACCTGTTGAAAATCTCCTGAATAACGAGGTTGTTTAGTTGCCACTCGTAATTGTTCGCTCCCAGTCTGCTGAGCCTGTCCACTTCCAGGATGGCTTCCCCCAGAAGGTGGAATGACATGAGGTAAATGTCATTTTCCAGGGCCCACTCCCACATGTTGATCGCCAGTTTGCACAGAGGAGGGGATCTGGTGCCTCCCTGCTTGTTGATGTAGTACATGCTGGTCGATCTGTCCGTCTGGATGAGGACAACCTTGCCCTGAGAAGTGGTAGGAATGCCCTGAGCGCCAACCAGATGGTGTTCAGCTCTAGCCAATTGATGTGGTATTCCTGCTCCTGTCGAGTACAGGTGCTGTGGACCGAGAGATCGTCCAGGGTGGCTCCCCAGCCCTCTCGAGCGAGGAATCCGTGGTGATGATGGCCTGCGGAGAGGGTGGCCGGAAGGGCTTGCCCCTCCGCAGGTTGCAGTCTCTGGACCACCAAGTCAGTTCCGGGTGTGGAGAGATGGAGGAACTTTGACCATCTCGGACTGAGAATCCCGCTCTTGGTTCCATGAGGCTGCGAAGTGCAGTTGAATCCTCCTCATCCTTAGTCTTGTGTGCGGAACTGCTAATAAGACCGCTGCCAGAAGACCCAGGGGATGTTGGCACCACCATGCCCAGGTCACTTCTCTGTTGAGGAAGTGGGCGGTGGCCCTCTTGATGGCCGAGATTTTGTCCTGCGACGGAAATACTTTCTCCGAGCACCTGTCCCAGATGAGGCCCAAGAATGTCAGCGTATGCGTCGGCTGCAGCTGTGACCTTTTGAGCGAGAAGCCCAGATCTTGCACTGTGTTCATAAGGGCCTGGGAAGAGTGGTGAACTGCTTCCGAAGATGTAACCCTGACGAGCCAGTCGTCAAGGTATGTGTACATGTGGAGGCCCTGCGCTCTGAGGTGGGCCGCCACAGCATTCATGAGTCTGGTAAAGACCCTGGGGGCCAAGTTGGGGCCAAAAGGAAGTACCTTGTATTGAAAATGGTAGCCCATGATCCTGAATCGTAGGAAAGAACGATGGGGATGTCAAATCGAGACGTGTAGGTACGCGGCCTTCCGATCCAGTGAGCACATCTTGTTTCCCCTGTCCAATGTCTCTGCTATAAAAGCTGGCGTAACCATCTTGAACTTTTGCAGGGGTAAGGAGAGGTTGAGGGTGGAAAGGTCCAGCACAACTCTCAGGCCCGCCTGGCTCTTCTTCTGAATGGCGAAAATCCTGGAGTAAAAGCCAAACCCACGCTGGGAGGCTGGGACTTCCTCCACTGCCTGGCTCTCTACGAGTGACTGGATCTCCGCCAAAAGAGTGGCTGTCCCAACCTGTGGGACAGGAGGGGAGGAGGGAGGAGAGACTGGGATGGGAAGGCCGTACCCCGTGGATATTACAGAGAGGATCCAGAGGTCCGTGAAATTCTGGCACCAGAAATGCACATGGAGAGCAAGCCTGCCCCCCACCACCCCCCAGAGACACGTGGACCCGAAGGGGCGTGTCATGCTTTTTTTCCACTCTGAGGCTGTTGCTGAGGAGGGGGACTAGAAAAAGCCCTTACCCCCCTCACCCAACCCCCTTTTTTGTTGCTTGTGCCAGTTCAGATACAGAGAGCGGTACGGCTGCCTGGATATGCGTTCCTGGAAGCCACGGAACCCTTCGTATGTACGACCTCTTTCTGAGCGCTGCTGAGATTGAGTGTACGATTTGGGCGTGGCCTTTGTAAGGATGGACAAAGACTTAGCTGTTTGTGAGCTGTTTTTATTTTTGTCCAGCCCCTTGTCTGTAGAGGAGTGGAAGAGCTCCCCTCCCACCCCACACACCTCGAATGGAAGATCTAGTATACTTTCCTGGACATCCGGGTTGAATTTTGTCGTCCTGAGCCAGGCTGTCCTTCTCATGTCCGCGGCAATGCAGATGGCACGCCCTGAGGTGTCAATATGGGCCATTGTGGATTCCATAAGGTCATGCGCGACCAGCTTGGCCTCAGATAGCCCCGCCTTAAAGCGCGATTGGCTCTGGGTGGGGAGTACCAGGAGGAAGTCCGCAATTTCCCGTCATATTCTTTGGTTGCCGGCTGCCAGCACGACATCGGTGTTGGCCTGACGTAGATGTAAAGAGGCGTTGGAATAGAGTTTGTTGCCATACGCCTCCAAGATCTCCTCCTTGCCTAGCAACGCCACAGAGGAGGAGGCTGTGGACAACTGAGGCTTGGAGTATAGTGATGCCGCAGTGATCACCGAGGAGTGTGGCCGAGGATGGGCCGAGAGCAAGAGTGTATCCCCCTCCACCTGCCTGTACTTGCCGTCCAGGCGTTGATTGACTGGCTGAGCCGAGTGGGGTTTGAGCCAGCCCTTCTTGGCCAGGGAGACTACATCGGTCTGCATAGGACGGGTGTCGTGTGAGGCCTTCCGCCAAAACTCCCTCTGCTGGCTGCTCGACCTTGTGTTGGGAGAGTTCCAGATATTCCACCAGTCCAGCAAGACATTTGTGAAAGGCCCTGGCTGAGGATGGTGTGTCCGGATGCTCTTCCTCGTCCATATCCTGCGGATCTGGGTGATCCTGTGGAGGAGGAGGAGTAGATAGTGCCGGAGGCTGGGGTACAGGTACCGCAGCTGTAAACTGAGGCGCAGGTTGCGGAGCCGGAGGAGGCGGCTGCACCGGGGCCTGGGGACCCGATGGAGGCGACTGTTGTGCCTCTAGCATGGCAGGAATGACTTCCCTGATGGCGTCTCTGAGGATAACGCCCATCCGCAGTGACTTTATGAGGCCGAGGAACCTCTCGAAGAAAACATCACCGACTGAAGCAGTGGCAGGGGGTGCCGATGTTGTAGCATGGGGCTGCTATGTTCGAGTCAACCGCCTTGTCCCGTGCTGAAAACATGGGGCAGGGAGGCCAACAGCCTAAACATCCTGACTTATCATTTTGTGAACACTGCTTTCTTTTTATTGAATATTATCCACATAAGGGTGAAAAGCATGCTATTGATTTACATGCCTCTCTCGAGGGCTCAATATCCTGGAGTCTTCTCTAACCTTGATTGGTTCTCGTACTGGCAAAATTCCAATTACTATAGAAATAGATGCCTTGTTTCCTCCATCTTCTGACCTAGTGTACAACATATATTGACATTAGACTTATAGTAGCCTGGTATATTGTGTTACCATATCCTGGTTCCATAACAAGGGGGCTTAACATATTATTATAAACACATGATCCAAGTGTCACTCTATCCAAACATGGTATGTTCCTACTTCTCAGAAAAAGGGTTTACTTCTCCAAGTAGGTGTCTGTTCCCTGAAAGATATAATTTATAGAGAAAAAACTCCCCTCAGGAAAAACAAAAATACTTATTTTGTAAAATACTCACTGAGTAACTCAAACTGGCCAGTAGCTTGGCCCGGGGTATGCCTATAGCAAGAGCTGTTTTTTAAAAAATTGGAATCCCGGGATCGTACTTGCGGCGGACGTGATTTTATGAGTTACTCAGTGAGTATTTTACAAAATAAGTATTTTTGTTTTTCCTCATGGTTAAAAGACCAGTTGGCCTCATGAGGTTTCTTCGTTTTTTGTGACTTTACAGCTACCTAGAACGAAGAGGATAACTCCATGTGGGGAGTGCCTAATTTGAAAATAACAACTAGCCTTATAGGCTGGGGGTCTTGGATACTTTAGCGCTTATACTGTGTGACAAGTAAGTGGATGCTTTTAATATAATAAGCACACTAGCTTATAATTTATTTAGTGGACAAACCACTGAGGGAAGTTTTTTTCTCTATAAATTATATCTTTCAGGGAACAGACACCTAAGGGCGACTGGAGATTTGCAAGGAACAGAAGCAGAAACAGGAACCGGCGTGAGCCACTAGACAGAAGGCGCCCAGCTCCACAACCTCCGATGCAGGAACCACCACAACAAGAGGAAATGGGCTGAAACAGTGACACTAACAAGAAATACTACTGCGTCGCGGCCCATTTAATGGGCTATCATGCCACACCGACATAAGTACGGCATGCGGCCCGCGAGGCACGGGAGTACTCATTGTATCGGCAAAAGCCACGCCCTCAACTTAAGACTTGAGATTCGAGACACCAGACTTGCTAAACAACAGTAAGTCGAGAGGAAGGTGTAAACAGTTCACACTAAGTTAATCTGGCGATATAGTTGTTTGGCGCCAGTAGAGTTAGGGCGACAGATACTTCATGTTGGGGAGGAGTATGGGGAGGGGGGTGTTAATTTGTTTTATGTTAGTTATTTTTCAGGAAACCACACCATCTATAATGTTAAGAAGCACACCATCCCTAGCACACTAATTGTCACTCCACTCTTGCCAGCAGTCCACACAACACAAATGGAAACACATGTCCTGACAGGAAACCAGCCTGCCCTTAGCCATGGCAGATATTATTATAGTATGAAACCCCACAATACTATCAAGGGCCCGACGCACACAGTTGTCATCCATACACGTGTCAAATGACGGGAGTCACTAACGTGAACAAAAACAGGACAATCCGAGTGATGACATGGAATGTAAATGGGCTCAGCAATTGTATTAAAAGACGTCTAGTACTGCAAACACTGAATAGACACTCCCCGGATGTGGCATTCCTGACGGAGACACATCTAGCCAGTACCAATTGCTCATTCTTTAGACGCACCAACTACAGACTAGCATTCCACGCCGGTTTTACCATGGGGTCACGAGGGGTACTGATCCTAGTACACAAAAGACTCCCCTTTGTGCCCGCATCCATTACGCAAGACACGGGAGGGAGGTTTGTGCTCACAACAGGTACAATTGGGGAACGTTCTGTGACTATGCTGGCAGTGTATGCACCTCCTAACCTACTAACCCCCCTGACCAATGACATTACGCCTCTAATTATGAATAATCTTGCAGACCTTACGTTGACTGGGGGAGACTTTAATGAGGTAATGAACGTGGACCTTGATAGAACGCATATAAGATCCAGAAACCCGAACATACGCACAAAACTTGCCACATTCACTAGCGCATTGGGGCTGCAAGACGTATGGAGAATGCTGCACCCTGTCACAAGGGAATACTCATAGAATTCTGGTGCACACGTCTCGCTGTCTAGGCTGGACTATTTTCTGCTGCCACTAAATAACATGCACGAAGCACGTGAGGCACAATTTCTCCCCAGAGGTATATCGGATCATTCCACACTTATAATAACACTTAACACCAGCAGGTCGATCCCCCCCACCCAGCTGGCGATTGAACAGCTACTACCTAAGCCTCCCAGAGCTAGTTGAACACGTCCAAAAGACCAATGAAGAATATTTTGAGATGAATACTGACTCAGTGGATAACCCAGTAACACTATGGGAGGCATTCAAGACGGTGCTCAGAGGGGAAATAATAGCCTGGACCACAGCCCATAAGAAAAAACAATTAGAAGCAATACGCGATGCCGAAGCGAAAGTGCAAAAAGTAGAGGCCGATCATCTAACCCATGACAATTCGGAAACGCATTGCGCACTACAACTAGCGCAGACACAACTTCAACACATAGCCCTAGACAATGCAAAGCAGGCACATACTGCGATACGCGCAAAGATATACAAAACAGGGGACAAAGCCGGGAAGATGCTGGCATGGCTGGAACGTAGAGACCTGGGTTTCAGCCAGGTCAGGCAACTGACAACAGAAGAATCAGAACTAGTAGTGACAGACGTAGACATAGCGGAGGGTTTTGCAAAATACTACGCTGAGTTATACAAAGCACCAACCTCACCACCCGTAATGGACATCCTGGAGGAGATCACTCTCCCCACCCTAAACACAGAGCAGTCTACTCTAATAGAACAGGTAATCACAGAGGAAGAGCTAACCCAAGCCATGTCAGAACTCCAATCGGGCAAGACCCCAGGTCTGAACGGCTTCCCCATTGAAACATGGAAAAAAATAGGTGCAAATGTAATCTCCCCACACTTACTTTGTTTACTACAACACTCACACTCACAGGGCTATCTCCCTCCTGACTTAAGGAAAGCCACAATTATAGTCCTGCCCAAAGCAGATAAGCCACCCGATAAATGTAGCTCCTACAGGCCCATCTCTCTCATAAACTGCGAGGTCAAAATATTGGCAAAGGCACTAGCCAACTGCCTGCAACAAGTCATACACACACTAATACATCCAGACCAGTGTGGATTCATGCCACAGAGATCCACTAGGCAAAACATATATAGGCTACACACAGCACTGGAGAAGCTACCTGAGATACAGGACCCCCTGGCTTTACTTGCCATAGACTTCGAGAAGGCGTTCGACTATCTACTGGGAGGCAATATGGGCTATTATGCAAAGCATGGGCATAGGACCGTACTTTATGAGTTGGGTCAAACTGCTATACAACCGCCCCGAAGCAGTCACAAAGGTAAATGGGCACGTCTCCAATCCTTTTCAACTAGGCAAGGGCACGAGACAGGGCTGCCCCCTGTCCTCCCTAATCTTTGCAATAGCAATTGAGCCATTAGCAATCCTATTAAGATCTACACAAACATGGAGCGGCTTCAGATGGTCAGACGACTGGGAGGATAGGGTATCCCTATATGCAGACGACTTGTTAGTATATCTGAAAGACCCACGTGAATCCAGCCCCATAGTGACGCGATTACTAATAAAATATGGGGTGTTTAGCGGCCTTCGCGTCAACTGGACTAAATCCATACTATTCCCACTGAAGCAAATAGATAGCGCGGTGCCGGACGAGTGTCCATACTGTGTGGAAAAGGAGCAATTCATATACCTAGGCAGCCAAATTACGAATAACCTAACAGACTATGTGCCCAAAAACCTGTACCCAATAATGACGAGATTCAAGGAAGGCGTCCGTCACTGGATGTCCCTACCACTAACACTACTAGGCAGAGCCGCACTCTTTAAGATGATGGCGCTCCCCCGTTTCCTCTACATACTTCAAAACGTGCCACTACCTATAGCACCCAGCGAATTCCATAAAATAGATCAGACGCTCAGAAAACTGCTATGGATTGGAGGTCACCCTCGCTTAGCATTAACCACACTACAAAGATCTGTATGGGAAGGCGGAATTGGACTGCCCCGATTGCAAACCTACTACTGGGCTAGTCAGATGGCAATAGTGAACGACAGACTCCATGCGGACACAACATTACTGCACAACAGAGAACAAGATCCCAACCAATATGAAAGATCCGTATTAAGATACCTCTACCAGAAAAAACACTGATCTGCTGCCCTTTCCATGCTGTCACACATATCCCTAACATGGACAGACGCCCACAAATACTTAGGCTGGGACAAAAAGTTGACCCCAGCTCAACCGTTGTGGAATAACAAACAACAACCAGAAGTGAATAAACTTCCAAAATGGCACTCTTGGACCCAATTGGGCATCACTAAGTTTGGCGACGTAGTGAAAGGGAACAAAATAATACCATTTGCAGACCTAATCACTACCTTCGCTCTGCTGATAAATGAGCAGTATCACTACACACAACTCAAGCATGCACTACAGGTCCATCTCCCTGAGATGACTGACATGCCTGATTATACCCCTTTAGAACGTAATCTATTTCCGGATATGATTAATAACAAAGTCACATCCATCATGTACAGTGCCATAACATCCTTTGCCACCGGGGAGCTGTCGAGCCTGAAAGCCAAGTGGGAGGGGGACGTGGGTGACATACTCTCAGAGGAATGGGTGACTGCCCTGATGTTCCCCAGAGAAACGGCAATCTCCTCCAGGCTACGATTAATCCAACTTAAAGTACTGCATAGAATATATTACCCGAGGGTAGCACTATTCAAATGGGGTAAGATCACCTCTTCAGCCTGTCTGAGATGCAAACGAGAAGAGGCCTCATACTATCACATACTATGGGACTGTACCATAATCCAACAATACTGGCAGCAGTGCTGCAATGATCTCTCAAGGGTATTGGGTAGAACGATCCATAGAAATGCAAAACTGTTACTGCTGGGGATAGAAGATGAGGTCGAGCTGTCACGCTACGAAAAACTGCTCTTATTCACAACCACTGCGTTAATCAAGAGAAATATAGCGCAACTCTGGGGCTCTGAAACGGCACCAAGCTATGAGCAATGGACGCCGGATGTGGACATTTGTATTGCAATGGAGAAGAGAGTCTACACAGCCAGGGGCTGTCCTGAGAAAGGCCCAAAAATTTGGGAAAAGTGGGAGGACGCACACTGAGAGGTAGCTCCCGCCAGGAATTGGGCTAACATCCAAGGACATGCACAGAGATCGAAAATCACATACTACTGGCATAACAAATGTAATTAGCAGTGCTAAGAAGCTTCATTGTAATGGGTACATGGTATGCATTTGTTGGTGGGTGGGAAAGGGACATAACCTTTACCTCGCTGCGCGAGATGTATGTTTTCTTTATGTGTAAAAAACAATAAAAAATGTTGTATTAAAAAAAAAAAAAAGGAAAAGCAGAGGATAAAAAGGCATCCCCTAACCCGGAGAACATTAGTTCACAAGGAATATAAAATATAAAGAAAGGAGAACCCAAACTGCTACCAGCAACACCTACCCGCCTCTTCTGCTGCTCTTCCTTCTTCTTTGGACTTCCTACTTCTCACCTTGCCCCTCTTAAATCCATCTACCACTCTGCTGTTCTCACCTCTGTCTCCTTACCTCCCGTGATTCATCTACCCTCCCTTTCCTCCTCCTGCCCTCCTCCTTCACTCCCCCCCAACCTGTTCCATCTCCCTTTCCTCCCCTCCCCTTCAGTTAATTGCTCTTTTCACTTTTTTGTTGTTTGATTGATTCATATTGTAATACTTTAACAGTTTTATCGTTCATGTCTTATGTATTATGTATTATGTTGTACTATGTACAGCGCTTTGGCGTAAGGCGCTTTATAAATCAATAAAATACAAACCCTGCAACAAAAAAAAAAACACGAGACCCTATGGAGTTAAAGACCCCATAGCCCATAAAACACATGGAAAGTTAAAGGAACACCTCAAATCATGTCTAAGAGTGGGAGCAAAAGAATCTCACTCTTACCAGGAGAGAAAAAAATAAACCCCAAAAATCCAGCAAAGCTGCTGGGGGACTCACTAGGTTTGGGAAATTAGCCTTACAGAGAATTCTCCCTAACACTACACAACTAGTCTAATTAATGGATTAGGATTGTGACATTAGGTAGTAACTCCGCGCCTCCTTTTTATTAAACATGGTACATCGTCTTTGCAAGAAGACGGAGGTTTGGTAATACAGTTTCATCTTGAATAGAATCGACACAAGATACTTCACACCCCTGAAGAATGTCCTACATTGTTGTGCTTAATGGGACAGAAACTTGTACAAGTTGGGAATCTACAAATTCAAAATACGCAATAGCCATTAACATCTAAGGCTAAGGGATCTCAGTGTAATTAGACTACACGGGTTGACCGAAGATTGAATTTATGAATAGAACCCATTGAGGTTGATTCATTTGTGTTGTTTTACAATTGATTGTATTACAGAATATGATAATTTTTATGATGATTTTTTTAATGATTTCGTATGACTAATAGCATTTGTATTTTTTGAGTATAATAGTATTACTTAACCACCAGATAGGATACTCATGTGTGTTTGGCACCTTTTAAGGAATTGAACTTCTTTTTGTAGATTAGTGTTCCACAGAGTAAGAAGTTTGTGAAATCCCCTCTGTGGCTTTTAGCTGTTTTGAGAACAGTATATACTGTTTACTACCTTTTACTAGAATTCAAAATTTCAAATTGGCCTGGCTAATCTATAAAGTAGTATCTTTGAAAGGTCTGCTAAAATCCTTACAAGGTATAATTACAAAACGGATGTAAACAATCACCTGTTTTCAGTTCTTCACACACAATAACTCATACCACTTTACGAAGAAAAATGCCACAACAGAACCAATGCCTCACAGTATCTGGGGAAGACTGAGTTAACTGTAAGGTTACAATTGGAAATTCTCACCTGGACAAACCGGAGAGATCTGCTTCTTCTTCTTCACATCTTTCATCTAGTTCCTTCAAAGCAAGGGTTACATCCTCTTCACACACAGATTCCGGTGAACTACCTTCACCAGATGCTTCTGGCAGTTCTGACAATTCTTCCAATTCTAGGAGTTCTTGACAGACCAGGGGCTCATGATGTTCGTGAATAATATATGACCCAGTGTCTTCACTAGTGGTGCTCAACTGTTCATCCTTTACAGATGATCCACCATCCTATGAGGCAAGCATATTTATTATTTGATTAAAAAAGGACACGTGATTACACAACAGTTACTTTTAAATGGTAGCAATGCACTTCAGATTCTAGAACATTCCTAAGTGTTTCCTGAGTGATAAGAGTATAAAAAAATAGATTTGTATTTATTTGTTGGTACTGATTAGCAACATGGTATTTGGACACGAAATATGCACAGAATTACATCCAGTAATCAGGGAAATGCTGCGATAAATACCATACAATCAAATTTTGATAAATGAATGAAGAGCCAGCAGATAAGGAGGAACGTGAACTGGAGACAAAAACAGACAGAAGAGAGAAAGATCAGCAGAATGACAAAGGTCAAGGAGGGTGCACGAACATGCAGAGTGTGGGGGCACCCTTCAAGATGTGAGAAGGAGAAATTACTTACCGGTAATGTTCCTTCTATGGATTCTTCTCCCACAGTTTCTCCATCTTGATAAGATAACCTACACAGCTGCAGCAGCTCGGAAAATGTCAACAGGGGGCATAGGTGAAGAACAGGCAACAACGACTGAAAGACTAATGACTGACAGTATCACAATGAATGTAACACTTTTTTCTTAAAACACAAAGAGTTGACCCCTCAAATGGCCACCCTGCAAGAAAAAGGATATTTGAAGAGAATAGTGAAAAGGCACATTCATAGCAGGGCAGTAAGTAATTTCTCCTTCAATGGATTGAATTCTCCCACAGATTCCTCATCTTGATAGACTCCCAAAGTAGTACAGCACTAGGAGGTGGGATCAAAGCTCTGCAACACAGTTTGCCACATCCAGGTTGTAGGACTTCACAAGGTGTGAAGAGATGACCAAGTCGTGGCCTGGAAAATCTCCTTCACTGGTACCCCGGCCCTTTGCAGTGCCGAGTAAGTCACCACACCATAAGTAGAGTGCACCCTAATGCCTGAAGGCACTTTCTTCCTGGCTTTCTCGTAGTATTATGTGATAACAGAGACTATCCAGCAGGATATTGTTTGTTTCATCACTGCAAGTCCCATTCTAGACTGCAAAAAGGCAACAAATAACTGATCGTCCCATCTGAAATCTGCCATGCTAGCCACATAGAAGGTCAGTGGCCCTTTAGTCTGCTCCTTCCTGGAGAGACGAGGCAGTGGATAAAACACTGGTAACTCCATATGAGACTTTTTCTGAAAAATCCGAAGAATGGTGGCTTACAGTGGAGCGACTAAAGCTTATTCACACGTCTTGCAGATGTAATGGACACTAAGAAGGCCATTTTCAGAGTGATCAGCCTAATGGTTGTGCAATGCAAAGGCTCAAACGAAGCCCCCATCAAAAATCTCAGAACTAAATTAAGGTCCCAGGCTGGAACCACAAAGGAATTTGGAGGAAACCTATTTTCAATGCCCTTGATACTGGGCCATCACTGGAATCGGGAAAGAAAAAAGAAAGAACCTTGATCCGGTGAACTCTTAACAGAGACAACGCCGCTAGATAGCCTTTGACTGTGCCTATCTGCAGGCCCAATGAAGCCAATGAGAGAAGGAATTCCATCACTGTGTAGGTGAGCATGAGATGGGTTCCCACTTCTTCTCGGTCCCTACACCACACCTCGAATCTTCTCCACCAGCATGCACAACGAGGTGGAAGGCCTACATGCAGCCAGAAACACCTCTTCTGAAAGGTTCCAGTGATCATACCATAGCCTCAAGAACCACGCATGTAGATTGAGAGATCCTGGGTTTGAGTGGAGCACCAGACCTTCTGATTGGAATAGGAGATCCGGCCTCAGAGTAAGCCGACAAGATAAGCAGAGAGCCAATTACAGATGATCTGGGTACCATGTTCTCTGCGCTCAATCCAGGCCGATTAAAATCATGGTGGCCCGGAACATCCTCAACCTCCTGAGAATCCACTTGATGACAGGTATCAGAGCAAATGCGCAATGGAGGTTGAAGAACCGGTGCACCAGAAACATCTCCCAATGCCCCCCCCTTGTGGAAATATCCTTGAGCAGAACTATTTGCAGTAAACATTGTTCCTCATAGCAAACAGATCCACAGACTGGGTTCCTCACTGGGGAAGGTCTCCACAATGCCCTCTGGGCATCTCTCTCACTTGTGGGAGATCATGCTCTGCCTGCTCAGAGCGTCTGTCAACACATTCTCTGCACCGGTCAGAAGGCTGCAGAATCTGAGATTCCCCAGAAGCTAGAACCATAGTTGCTTGGCCTCCCTGGACAGGGGCAGTGACGGTACACCTCCTTGCCTGTTGAGGTAATGCATGGCCACTTTGCTGTCCATCAAAATCAGGACATGCCATCAGCAACCCTTGCCTGATGCTATGCCAATGGCGTTCCAGGTTTTGAAATTGAGGGGAGCTGGGAGCTATTTAGCTCATGTGTGTAGCCTAGAAGAGCATGGTTAGCTTGACAGCAACAGCTATCCAGCTATCACAAGCTACTTTTGGCTCCCCAGGCCAACGGATGCGGAACAAACACCTATGTGAATTTAACTGTGTGCATTTGGACAATCTAAAAATAAACAATAGAACACATCTATATGGCATTTAAAGCATAAGGGGTCATAGATAATGGATAAAATAATAAGAGTGCATCTTATGTTGAAGTTACATTTGCGGAACGTTATGTACTAGTGCCTTGTTCCCAGTGGTAGCTCCTGGTCTCTGGTTAATGCTGGAGACCCAGGAGCTGCTTTTAACTCCTGCTTATGCAATCTTAATTTCGAGCCCTGCGTTTCACTGGGGACCAAAGGCTGCTCACTTGCTGATCCTTGCAGTGAGCGCCTCAGCCCTTCATGGACGCATCCGTGAGGAGTTGAGCTTCGCACCAAGGTGCCCAAGGTTTTCCCATGCCATCATGCTCTCCTTATTGGCCCACCATGAGATGTTGCTGGCCATTTTCCCCAAATACCCAGACGACATCTTTTATGTCGAACTACTGAGACCACGGACCCCTTAGGAACCACTGAAGTTATTGCGTTTGCAGCCTGGCTTCTGGCACCAGAAGAATACAGGAGGTCATGAGACCCAAAAGGCGGGAAAAGGAAACCGCTGAAAGGCTGTTATGGCTCTGGAACAGTGTGACCACAAGACTGGACAATGGGGATGGGAGGGTGGGCGCGCAGAGGTCGGAGGGGAGTGAAGCATTCCCAGCCCAGGTGTCCAGGACTGCTCCTGTGAATTGAAACATCTGCATTGGTGCGGCATGCGACTTCTGGAATCTCAGGGAGAAACCCAAACTGTGTAGCGGAAAGCAGGTGACCTCGTGCGGCCTCGATACCGGCTCTGGAGACCTTAAATCGGATCAACCGGTCTTCCTGGTAATGGAACACAGGGACGCCGGATCTCCTGAGGTTAGGCTAAAAGAGAGCACTTTGAACTGATAAGGCATGTCCACAATGACTGATCTCGGGTACTGCCCGTGCTTCAGATGGATCGGCACGTGGAAATAGGCACCCTGAAGGTCCATCATGACCAACCAGTCCTGGAATTGCAGATCCAGCAGAATTTCCATCAATGTCACCACCCTGAACTTGTTCTTCCTCATGCATTTGTTCAAGGCACTGAGGTCCAGGATGGGACAGAGTGCTCCCCCCGTTGTTGGGAATCAGGAAGTAGCTGGAGTACCAGCCTGATCTTCTCTGCTCGGCTGATACCTCCTCCACTGCATCCTTTAAAAAGCAGGACATTCAATTCCTCCTAGAGACCTGGCTCCAGTTGAGGACGGATGGTCTATCCAGCAGTCTCTTGAGGAAGGGGAGGCAATATCCCCACCTGATCATGTGTTGGAGGTTATCCACCTGTTCCAGTGCTAGCAGACTCCCCCTCTAACTAGAGAAGCATGTGGGGAGAACTCAAAGCAGTTTAGTTGGTTCCGCCACCACTGGAGCCGCAGTAGAAGTCAACAGGCCCTTAGGGGGCTCTCTGTCCTGGTCGGTACATCAAAAAAGCCTCTGACCCTGCTTGTCCTGCGGTAGTTAGACTTTCTCCCGAAACTGACATAGCGCACATAGCCCCTGCCTTTTTGGCAGGTTGCTGAACTGCAAGGCCTAGCGGCATCGCAGCAAGCTTTTGACTCCCTGAAATGTGCCAAGGATTCATCAGCCTTTGGCCCAAAGAGGTGTTTGCCATCGAAGGTCATGTCGAGCAATATAGCTTGCACATTTGGAGAGAACCCCAAACTGTGGAGGTACGCTGCCCTCTGGAGCCCCATCGATGACCCCATTGAACGGCCGAAGCAGTGCGCAGTGTCAAGACCCGCCTGGGAAACTTGGCATGCCACCTCCTTTGCAACATTGATCATATTGAGGAAAACATCTCTCCTCTCACAAGCTGGTCCAATGCCTCTGTGATCATCCTCCAAAGTACGCGAGTGTACTTGGCAAAGGTACAAGTTCCATTAATGGCCTTTAGTGCCATACTTCCCGATGCAAAGACTTTTTACGCTAGAGGGTCAATCTCCTGGACTTCCTGTCCATCATGAAATTCGAGGTGGGCAATGCAGGACTCGAACTGACAGTGGCGGTCTGGACCACAAAATCTTCAGCTGTAGGGTGGGCTGACAGGAAGGGCAAGTCACCCCTGGACGGTTTATATATTTTTGGCAGCTTGCCGTCAAACATGGCTGCAGCCATAATGCTAAAAGGGTGTGTGAGATGACCAAATTGAAGGGTAGTGCGCTCTCAGACTGAGGACCTTTGCCATGGATGTTCATCAGGTATTACGATTGTACGGTTTGGCAGGGGTGCCGTGGCCGAGATCCAGTACCACACGCTCAACCATCTTTCTATAATCTGCATTGGGATGGTGCAGGGAGCCGCTTGCTGCATGTCAAGGCCAGGCAAAGTGACAAATATGCTTGCCTCGTGGTGCCCCTTTGGCCAGGAGAACAACCTGAGCCATACAGAAAACCGCCATAGTTCAGTCTCCTACTCCTTCCATGGGCCCCATTCCAAAGGACACAGTGTCTCCCTGGTCATCAGAAATGGTGCTCAGGTACGCAAAGAATCATGACCTGGAATCTATTAGAAAAGCCTGGTACACCATCGACTGAGCTGCACCAACGCTGTGGTCTGCTTCAAGAGTGTCAAGGTCGTACTCTATGGCGTAAGACTTGACGCAGCCACCTATGCGCCGGAACTTCAGGGCGCAGTCAGTGCCTTTGCAAAGCCATACCAGGCATGGCTTTGTCGAACAACTCATACATCTGAGTTTTAAACGCCTCCCACTCCTCTCTCAGGGCCCCCATATTAGAGTATGAATTACCCCGTTCATCTGACGAATCAGAGTTGTGTGTGCTCCTACGTCTTCTCTTTTGCTTATGGGAGGACAAGGACGACAAATGGTGGGACTCGCTCTGCGAATGAGCTATGTTTTTTTTTTGTTATTTTGCAACGCATGTCCTCCTCCTCTGGCGTAGGGCCTTCAATGTCAGGCCTGAGAACTTGGTGCCAAATCGAGTTGGAGACTTCAAAGGAGGCCTATAGAGTGCCTGGTTCGCAGAGCTACCCAAGTGCCTTTGGATTAATATGCTGGCAGGATCCACATTGCTTGATGTCCACCCAGAGGTACCACACACAAATGTTGCTTGGTTCTGTGATGGACATTTTTGAGCTGCCCCTTTAAACTTGACTGGTTAGGGTCAGACATGTCGGCATAAAATATAATTATGTTCTGTCACGAAAAGATCAAACGTCTTCCGAGCAGCGTGAAAAAAGGAACTGAGGTATGGGAGGGTAGTGATGGGATATATGCATTGAGTCTTGGGAGTGGCACAGTGGAGACCTGCAGAGGCCTCTGAGAAACACTACACGCCCCGTTGAAAATGTCCAAGCAGCCGAGGCCGGATAGGATATCTATCAAGATGAGGCCAGGTGGATAGCTCAGGGGCAACGCATTTGTCTTGGAAGCAAGACAATGCATAGCAACACAGGTTCGAATCCCAGGCTCATGCGTACAAACCTACCCGATATTAAGCACATTATTAAAAAAAAAGAACAATTATGACGAATCTAGAGGAGGAATTTGTGGGATAAAGCAATCCATTGAAAAGGGGTTTGTGGCCAGATTTGAATAGAAGGATGGTTATAGTGTTTTTGAATCAGACCTTAACACAGGCCGTAGTGCAGGGGTGTTGCTAGGTTTGGAAAATATCTGGGCTATGCTAATGTTGGGGCTGTCAGAACTCTGGGCTAGCTAGCCTTTTCGTTGCAGCCTCTGAGCTTCTATCCGGGGCTACACCAAAAGACCTAGGGATATAGCCCACCGCACCACAACCCCTCCCTAGAAAGGCCTCTGCCAGATGTCAGTCTTGTGCAGATGCATCAAGGTTTGACTTTGTGCAAGCATCTTTTGAGTGCATGATTTCAAGGTGGAATTGTATGCCATTACAATGGCATATTAGCATGCTCATGTTTCCCTTACTGTCAGGGTTCAAGACATGCTACACAGTCAATGGCTGCTTATTGGAAGGAAGAGGTCCAAGGACTCTCCAAGTGAGATTTCTATAGCAGCAATATGAAAGCCTCCAAGTATGTTTGTGCTGCACAGGAGTTTTCGGGAAAGAGGTTGCAGACCATATTGGCTCTAGTCTGTTGCAAAGTACCATACAATAATATTTGAAGAACATAGAGGAGGAGCCATGGAGTAGCGGTTCATGTTAAGGTTGCAGCATGAGTACATCTTAGGAGTACCACCATTGCGGGTTGTATAAGAGAAGGACTGAGTAATTGAGGTGACTGTTAAGTAACTTAGACAAAGTTGTGAAATGTAATGCAGGTGTCTAAATAGATCAATGACAGTGGAAGTTGCCCCATATTCCTGTGAATGCCATGAAAAGGAGTAAACTTTATGAGTGTGTTGTGACGAATGGAAGGAATTTGTACCTTCTCCCTAGGGGTAGAGGCAAGTGGAACCTCACCAGGAGAGACTTCCTCCTTTGATGACAAGGAACACTGTTCTGGCAAGAACTCCCTAGGGAACATGTCAACACTACCTCTTCAGATGTTATCGTATATAGATATGTGCAAAGAAAATGCCAATTTGTGCTTCTGTGAACAGGTAAATGTGACTATTCCTTTAGCTAAGAAATTCCTATTGACTGAGAAGAAGAAGGGGACCTTTGGAGGTGAAGAGAAGTCATACGAGAATGAGAGGACTACAGCACTACGCTGACAAATCCCACAGCTATGCAATGTATGAAAGGGGAGGAGCCTGAAGGAACAAGAGGCCTGCTAGTTATAAAAGTGCTTGCATGGTAGCACTGAGCTAAAAGCTGGATGGTGGGTATCCTGAACCAGCAAGATAACGGGAATCAGGCTGAGACGTGCAGCGTCTCACACCGACATGAAGGAGATAAACAGAATGGGATGTAATGCGTCCTAAAGGTCAGGTAACTAGAGGGGGGGGGCATAACCACAAACTCGTTTGAAGTACCGCGGGTCCGCTGACATGCTGGGCCTGGGTGCTCCTGGAGCGGGCTGTGGATGGGAGGCTTCTCTATTCACCTAGACTCCCGCCGGTGTTTGTCCCTGGGATCCCCCTGACTAGTGAGGTGGGTTATGTGGCCATGTTGAAGCGGTTGGGGGTCACTACATGGGGAGAGCTGTTCCCTGATGGGAGGTTTAACTCTGTCGGTCAGCTGAAGGAAAAGGAAGCTCTATCAGCACTAGAGGTGTTCTTGTACTATAGACTGAAGGTGATGCTACAGCGGCTATTTCCCACTTTTCCTGCATCACCCGAGGTGGCCGTGTTGCTAGATAAGGTGATAGGGGAAGATTTAGGGAGGCATATAATCTCCGAGCTGTATGAATTGACGATGAAGGGCAGGTCCAAGGCTGGGTTATCCTTGAAGAGACAGTGGGAAAGGTCCTTGGGGCACGACACATCAGATGATGTATGGGAGTACTGTTTTAGGATGACCAAGAAAGGGGCTGTTAATTTGAACTATAAGTTGATACACTTCAAGTTCTTAGACCAGGGGTACTACTCCCCAGCTCAGTTACAGGGCTACTTTCCTCAGAGGTCCGGGGCCTGTCTCCGGTGTGGTCAGGAGAGGGCGGGTTTCCTACATGTGGCCTGGGAGTGTGCAGAAGTGGCGTGCTTCTGGCAAAAGGTGTTTGAGGTAATCGGGGACATTATAGGGCAGCGGCTTGCACCAGATCCAGTGGTGGCCCTATTAGGTTATACGGGACAGTTGCCCAAGGAGACTAGGGTTCTGGTGGGTGTCCTCTTGATTTTAGCAAAACACCGAGTGGCCATGGTGTGGGGGCTGAGGCGGAGCCCGACGGTTAAACAATGGTCAGGGGACATACTGTACTGTAATGATATGGAGACGCGCTGGGGAATAATGCGAGGAAACCATCAAGGAGGCAGCCAGAAGTGGGATATGTATATAGCGTACCTTCTCAGTCAGTCAGAGAAGGAAGGTTATGTGTCTCCTAATGCGCGGGGTCTCCCACGGTACCTGACTGTGGGGTCGGGTCTCTGCCTGATCCCTGAAGCTGGGAATAAGGACTGTATAAACCTGCTACTATACTCCCAACTGGCACAATACACAGACTAGATGGATTCTGTGAAATGCAATGGTGGTGTGGCTTGGCTCACCCTTTGGGGTCTTCAGGGTTCCTTTTTTGTGCGTACCGGAGGGAGGGAAGGGCGGGGGGGAGGGGGTTTCAGGTTGTACTGTTCATGTTGTTATCTAAAATGGCAATAAAGAAAATTAAACTTTTTTTTTTTAAAGTACCGCGGGTCCATCACAACGGCAATACCGCTCAATCAAAGCGGAACAAACCAATAAGTGCGAGACCGGAGAAAAGAAGGGATAATATTAAAAACCTGTGAAGCAATCGAGAAGCTTTATGGGAATACTCATACTCGTTCCAGTACAGGAAGAGAGACTAGAATATTAAAAACCAGTGAAGAACATGATTATTTATATGAGAAGATTCATACTTGTCCCACTACAAAGACTATAGTATTGAAAACCTGTACATCCAATAAAAATCATTATTGCAATACTCATACTCGCCCGAGTAAAGAAGAAGAGTATATTAAATTGATATTTAGAAGAGTGAATGAGGAGGAGAAATTACTTATCAGTAATTTTCTTTCCAAGCATTACTCTCCTGCAGATTTCTCATCAGATTGACATCCTTCCAGCATCAGCTGCTCAGAAAATCTTTCGACAGGTGATGTGTAGTGCACCTCAACTCTGCTGTCAATCCATCTTGACTCGATGCGGCAGCCGACTCCAGACGTGACGTTGGTTGTCGTACATGCACATCACTACATCTACGTACCTCAGTTCCCTCTCCCCCACCTCAACCGCTGTTGCAGAGGAAAAATCTAAAGATTCGACTGAAAACAGCCACAACTCACATAAAAAATAAAACCAAAAACCTAACCGAGAAACAGAACCACAAGAATTTAAAGAGGCCTAACTCCTCCTCTTACAAAGAAATCGGTTTCAGAACTGCTGGCACTTTCATAGCAGGGTTGGATGGGAGGGTGACAAGGAATACACGGGACAAGAATCCATAGAAAGAACATTACCAGTAAGTCATTTCTCCTTCCTTGGATTGCTTTTCTCCGACAGAGTACTCATTAGATCGACGTGCCAAGGAGTTTGTATTGCGAAGTTGGGACCAGGAAACTTTGTAAAACCGGCCTCATCCAGACAATAGTGTTTGGTAAAAGTATGCAGCGAAAACCATGTCGCATCTTTGCAAATGTCCTTTACCGGTACAACACTATGCAGTGCCGAAGAAGCGGGCCAAGCTGAGTGGGCTCTGTTACCCGCTGGTAGATTTTTCCCTGCATTGTGGTAACATTCTGAAATCATCTGGGTATGGTTGGTTTAGACACAGGCATGCCCTTTCTGGACAGAGAGAAGGCCATGAATAGCGGGCTGCCTTTCTGAAGTCTCATGTTCTCACAACAGAAAAACTAAGGGCCCTTTTGGGATCCAAACTATGGAACTGCTCTTCCTCCTTGGAGGGTAGAATACAGACAGGTCTATGCTCTCAGATAAATGAAAATCAAACGACCTACAGGGGAAAAAACCCTACGGGATATTTTCTCCCTGAAAAAGGGAAAGATGAGCCGAGGGACGCAGAGAGGAAAAAAAAAATGAACGCAAGTTGCGCTCTAGTTGTTGGGAGTGTGGACCGATATCAGGGAGATTTAAACTGCAGCAGCAGCTGACTGCAGAGCGGTGCTGGAGACAGCTGCTTCTTGCTGCGAGGACTGGAAGAGCATGGAACCCAAGGAGTTCAGTGGAGCCATCTGGCTCAGCAGAGGGAGAAGAGGAAAGCTAACTGCAAGAGAAGGTACGCTGTAAGAACACCAGCAGCCAGTACAGTGCCCCTGGGCGACCGCAGGTGTGCATCGGCTGCCTACCTGGAACCTGATACGAAGCAGGCGGGCCCAGCAGGAACCATTGAACACAGAGAAGCAGAGGAACAAAGACAGTGAGGAGAGATGCCGAACAACTGCCACTGGCTTACCATGAGGGGACCGAAGCACGCCAGCAAGAACTGGTGAGTCCCTAGACGGGAATCAGGCACGTATTGGCAGATATGCCAAGGGAGAATAATTATAAAGAAAGCAAATAAGGCAATTTGAAGGGAAGTAATCTGAACATGTCATTGAAAGGTAAACCAAATAATAAGTATGACACTTTCATCAAGGTCAATGTGTACAATACACATTTAAGAAAAGCCCTGGCAGGATAGTATATCAAACAGAAACAGAATTAGATTGAACCGACCCAAGTAGATATTACGCTGGAAACAGGTTGCAGAAACTACATGAAGAAAAATCCTGGCAGGAGAAATATACCAGGCAATTACAAGTGTGTTTATGAAAGCCCTGGCAAGAGTGTATACCAAGCAGGTACAAGTGTGTTCACGAAAGCCCTGGCAAGAAAAACCAGGCAGTAAATAGTGTGTATGGAAAAGCCCTGGCAAGAGAGTATACCAGGCAGGTACAAGTGTGTTCAATAATAAACACCTCCCAAATGGGTCCTAAGAAGGATATATCAGGACCAGCAAAAGGCTTGCTGAAACCAAAGAAGAGGAGTGAAAACCTGGCTGGGGAATATACCAGGTATCCTAACACAAGGGTGTTCACATGAGAAAGCTTTGATAGGGAAACATGCCACGCAATGACAAACTGAACAGTGCATTAGAAACACATCACCTAAAGGGGTCCTGAGATTGATATACCAGGACTAGCCAAAGGCTGTGAAAAACCAGAGGGAAGAGAAGTGAAAACCCAGCAGGCGAGTACACCAGGTGTCCCAACAGGATACAAATAAAGAACCAAGTTGTTCTGACTATCAATTGTGTTGTGAGGGAAGGGAAACTCAACAAACTGATATCTTTGAATATATAACATAGGGTAGAGAAATACAGGGGAAGGGAATCAACCTCTGGAAAAGGAACTCTATCTTTCTGGAACTTTTGTGTTGGAGTTGGGCATTTTTCATTTTGAACATTTATCAATCACTCAAAGCCATTACCCTTTTATCCTTAGAGTTTGTTTCATTCGAGTGTAAGGGCCAGAATAGTACTTTGGACCTGGGATGATTTTGTGTTGGACATTCTCACATAGACACACCCTTCGTTTTGGATTTTTGGTAGGGAAACACCTCTAGTGCAGAGTTAAAAAGGCATTTTCCCACCCCCTTTTATTTTAATAAAAACCCTTGACCAAAACCATGAATTCCTTGTATCCAAGTCCCATTCCTGGCTCCTCACAGCAGACAGTACCACCATAGGACAGGCTGCAAGGTCCAGGCGTTGGAGACAATCTCCTGCCACTGGGACCAGTGCTCGTCAATCCTTCCTCCAACCGGGGAAACATGGGGGGATTCAAAGTGGCTTTGAGGGCAGACCCACCTCAGCCACTGCTGCAGCTGTCTGCTGGCCACTAGAAGCCCCCCTGACGGAGCGCGGAAAACACTTCTGCCCCTGTCTGGGTTGCAGGAGCTGTGCCTTCATCCAAGGGTATGTATCGTCTGTACCCCCGACCTCTGGAATGTGAAAAAAATGAAGGAAGGTTTAGCCGGCTGTTGCACAGCTAGGCCCAGTGACTTGGCAACTAGCTTGGTGTCCTTACATTATTCCAGGGACTCATCGGCCCTAGCGCAAAACAGGTTCTCGCCATCAAAGGCAATATCCAGTAACTTTGCCTGGACATTTTGCAAAAAACCTGAATTGTGCAGGTATGCCTGCCTCCTCAGAAATGTAGCTGATCCCATTTCTCTTGCGACACAGTCACCAACGTCCAGGCCTGTTTGCAGAGACTGGCCGACTAACTCCTTCCCATCATCCACAATCCACAAGAATCCATCCCACATTTCTCCTTTGGGAATATTTTGCAACACTTCCTCTATTGTCTTCCAAAGACCAAAAGTGTATTTTGCAAATGAGCAGGAAACATTTACAGCCATACTTCCCGATGCAAAAACGTTCATTTGTAGATAAAAAGCTGCAAGTAAATAAAACTGCGTTACTGAACACCAGATCGTTGGAGATATATGCAATTGAAGTGTGAGTGTTTATTACCGATCATGACATTGATGTCATGTGCATTACCGAAACATGGCTACAAGACTCCAGCGGACCTAACATTAATTTAGCAACCAACCCTAGTTTCTCCTTTTGTCAAAACAGAGTTTGAAAGAGGTGGAGGTGTTGCCTTCATAGCACACTCACAGTTTAACTACTTTCAAACCACCCTAACTTGTCAGGGCTGTGAAATTCAGTCCCCTTAAAAGCACGTCCTCCCCTAACAATTGTATAAACATCTTAATTTATCAGCTTCCCCATGAAACTTCCTACTTTCACGACTGTCCTGGTCTCACAAACCCAACACAGCCCCTATTGTAATAGGAGACTTTAATAACTGAACAATCCTGTCGACGTCCAAGCAACTAAACTTGCACAATTGTTTATTACCAATAAATGTGTGATTAGTAATGGCATGGAACCCACGGCTAACTTAGGCAATACACTAGATTGGGTTGCTTGTAAAAATATACTATTAAGCCTGGTCTGATCACTCTCTCGTTACTTTTGGGATGGGTTTCCCTGCCTTTTTTCTCAAAAAACGAATCTACTTCATAAGGTAACAAGTAGGAATTTTAATAAAATTCGTAAAGAAGATTTAGAGTCTTGTCTCATTTTGCTTATGGCATCTACTACTGGTTAAGACTCCCCCAGACATCTGGTGTTGGAATTCGAGACATTTTTCTTGGCTATGTTGGACAGTGTTGCGCCTGTTACCACCAAACGTATCAGAAAAAAAAGATAACGACCAGAACTGGTATGGTGAGACTTAACATGCTCTAAAAAAGGAGAAAAGAAAGGCTGAAAAGAGCCTGGAAGAATGATCTATCACAGGTTAATAATGACAAATGTAAGGCTATCAAAAGAGTATAACAGGCAGAAATCTCTTTCTTGCCAAAACATACTTTCTTGATAATCAGATAACAATTCAGGGAAACTCTTTCAGATCCTTAGGGACATAGAAAAACCTACATCCATGTCACAACAGATCTCTCCCACTAACGCTGACTGCAAACACATTCAAGCAGCCTTTGCAGGCAAGATATTAGCGGTGCAAACTAAAATAAAGTTACTCACCGTAGTGACTACCTTACTCCTAGTCCATAGTCCCCTTTCCTCCATACTTATGGGACATTCCTCTGTCCTGTGGGAGGGGAACGGAGCACTTTGTAAAAAGCATCCACATTTTTCCAAAAATGTGTCCTTCCTCTTTTTGCATGGGGTACCGCACGCGGCTGTAACCCCGCCCTCCTTAGCTCCGCCCAGCGCATCCCCCATCAGTCCTTTTCTATCACCTTTAAGCAATAACAGAGGAACCTTCTTAGAGGGGGCGGCGGGCGGGCGTATGGAGGAAAGGGGACTATGGACTAGGAGTAAGATAGTCACTACGGTGACTAACTTTATTATACTCCTACGTCCTGTCCCCTTTCCTCCATGCTTATGCGAGATTCCCAAGCACTCCTCACAGGAATTACGGGTGGATGGAAACTCCTTACTGAAAAAGGTTTTTGAGCACAGCCTGGCCAAAATGGGCATCAGCTCTGGAGCTCAGATCCAAACAGTAATGTTTACAAAAGCCGATGTATAGGCCCCTGTAGCCGCTTTCGCGATGGTCTCCCAGGGGACATCCTTTTGAAAAGCAACCGCAGCTGCTTTGCCCCGTATCAGGTGTGCGTGAACCCCTTTAGGAGGTTCGAGGCCCTCAACAGTGTAAGACTCCATAATACAGGCAACAACCCATCTGGAGTAGTTGCTTTGGAGGCCGGTTTTAGCTGCGGATTACCAAAGCTCACCATTAGTTGAGAAGAACTCCTAAATGCAGATGTTCTGTACAGATAGAATTTAAGAGCTCTTCTAACATCCAGGCAATGCAAAACCCTTTCGGCTTCCGAAGCTGGGTTCGGGAAGAAGATGGGCAAGGAGATTGACTGATTTAGATGGAACTTCAAGACCACTTTCGGAAGGAAAGAAGGATTCATCATCAGGACAACCTTATCCTTGTGGAAAACTAAGAAGGGTTGCTCCACCGACAAAGCCTGGAGCTCACTCACACGTCTTGTCAAAGTCACGACGACCAAGGAGGACATTTCCCACGAAAGGTGCTTAAGATCTACCGTAGCCATTGGTTCGAAGGGCTTATGACACAATGCCGAAGGACCACGTTCAGATCCCACGTCGGATGCGGTTTGCGAACAGGAGGGTAAAGACACATTAGACCCACAAAGTGCCTGTTTACCACTGTATTTGATAGTGAAAAAGAGCACTGGTCCGTGGATAAGTAAGCGGCAACAGCGGAAAGATAAGTCCTGCATGAGAGGACATGAATGCCCGAGTCCGCTAGATGAGAGACGAAGGACAGCACTGTGTCGATCGTAGCCCCACTAGGGTCCAATTGTTTGGCTAAGCACCAGTGGCAAAACCTAAGCCATTTGGCTCTTGTATTGAAATCTCGTCGAGGGCTTCCTGGCTGCCTGAAAACTGCGCATGTTATCAGCAGACAGGTTGAGATGTTCAAGAGATCTGAACTCAGGCACCATGCCGCCAAGCTGAACGATTGTAGGGAGGGCTGCCACAGCTGCCGATCTTTCTGGTGAAGCAGGCCGGGAATCAACGGAAGCCTAATCGGCGCACACACTGACAGCTGCTGAAGCTCTGAAAACGAGAACCCGGCTGACCACCACAGAGCTATGAGCAGAAGAGAACAGTTCACTGTGTTCCTCAGTTTGCAAATTGTCCGATGAATGAGTGGTGGGGACAGGAAAGCATAGGCCCTCATATTGTGCCAGGGGATCTCGAGAGCATCCCCCAGAGAGGAGTCTCCCAGTCCGTTTCTGGAGGCGTACAGAGGAAGTTTCCTGTTGGCCCACGTTGTGAAGAGGTCCACTTCTGGAGTACCCCAACACTGGAAGATTTGGAAGAGAACCTCCACTTTCAACTCCCACTCGTAGCTGACCATTGTTCGTCGGCTGAGAGCATCCGCAGTAACATTCAGCTGGCCCGGGATGTGTACAGCCACCAGCTAGACGCCATGCTGCACCGCCCATTCCCAAATCTGAATAGCAAGATCCACAAGAGGAGGGGACTTGGTACCCCCCTGCTTGTTGATGTAAAACATGGACACCACATTGTCCGTGCGGACACAGACAACTTGGTTGACAATGACCGGCCTGAATGCCTTGAGCGCCAAGAAGATCGCCAAAAGCTCCAGGTGATTTATATGAAGGAGCTTGTCTTGGGGCAACCAGAGATCGGAAACTTGAAGATCCAACATCGCACCCCACCGCAGACGGGAAGAGTACGTTGTGACTGTCATCAGCGGAACAGGGTCCTGAAAAGCCGCGCCCACTGACAAATTGCCGAGAGACGACCACCACAAAAGGTCCGCTCTCATGAAAGCTGGAATCGATATCATTTTGGAGTCCGGATCCACAGCTTGACGCAAGTAACTCCGAAGAGCCATCTGCGGCCGCCTCATTTTGAGCCGAGCAAGAGGAAGAGCCAAAACACACGAGGCCATGAGGCTCAGAAGCATCTGGGACCACCAGGCCGACATGCTCTCCGACTGCGCAAAGACCTGACATGTGGCCACCAGATCCGCCATTCTGTCCCCGGTTAGGTATACCCTGCAGTCGATCATGTTCCTTCGAAAACCCAGGAAAATCAGGTCCTGAGAGACCGTCATGGAGGATTTCCGCCAGTTCACTGACAGCCAGAGGTGGAACAGGAGCTGGAGGAGAGACTGAAGGTTGCTCGAGGCTTTCAAAGGACAAGGACTGCACAGCAGCCAATCGTCCGAATACGGATACACATGGATACCCTGAAGCCGACATAACCGACATCATCTTCGTAAAGACACGCGGTGCCCAGCTGAGGCCAAAAGGGAGCACTCGGAACTGGAAGTGCTGCTCTCCCACAGAAAACCGTAGGTATCGCCGATGTGGATTTCAGATCAGAATATGCATGTACGCATCCTGAAGATCCACCACGCTGAGCCAATCACCCTTCTGTAAAGAAGACTTTATCTGACAGGGCGTGATCATCTTGAATTTCTCTTGGGATAGCGAGAGATTGAACTGGGAAAGGTCTAGGATAGTGCGCAGGCCAGCCTGGTTGGATTTGGGCACCGTAACAGCCGGGAATAGAAGCCCTCCCCTCGCTCCCCCTAGGGGAACGGGTTCCACGGCCCTGAGATCCAGCAACTTTTGAATCTTGGCTCTGAGGGAGGGCGACCCTGACTGCTGGAAAGGAGGATTGATGGATGGGGTAGAGGGAAGGGGTAAGCGGAAGCGCGCCCCAAGCAACTGACAAGACCCACCGGTCTTCGGTGATGGTCTGCCACGCCTCCCAATGAGACGCAATGCGTCCTCCCACCGGGGTCTCGTGCGAGCGTAGAGAAACTTCATTTAGCTGGTTTTTCGGTGGCGGTGCCACCTGAACCTGAAGAGGGGGCTGAGGAACGGGAGAAAAACCGGCTCCATTGCTGCCTTCAGCAGGAATTTCCCCGATGGGGTATCAACCCTGCAGGACTTTCTGTCCAGAAAACCCCTGAAACCAGGCAGGAAAGCTGAGGCTGCGAGGACGTTCTCTGCGCCCTGAAAGGCGGTTTCACCAGGACCGACAAGGACTTGGCGGTCTGTGTGCTGTCCTTTGTTTTGGTCAGTTCAACATCCGTTGTGGAATGAAAAAGCTCCTTGCCATCAAAGGGCAGGTCCAAAACCTTATCCTGCACCTCCTTAGAGAAATTAGTGACGTGCAGCTAAGCCTGCCGAGGGGTCCACACCGAGCATGAGGCCGCGGGCCGAGGTGTCAGCATGATGAGCCGCGGCCTCCAGCATGTCCTGCGCCAGGACCATAGCATCTTACAAACCTCCCCTGAAATCTTCTAGCTTTTCGGCAGGGATGTATTCCTCAAATTCCGACAGACCTTTCCACATTTTCATATTCGCCCCAGCTAACAGTAGTTCTGCGTTCGCTTGACGTAACTGCAGCGCTGAATTAGCAAAAATCCTCCTTCCCAAAGAGTCAAGAAGCTTGTCTTCTTTAGCCAGAACCTGAGTAGCCGTTGCGGAAGACGATGCTGCAGGTCTGGACTGTAAAGTGGCTGCAGCCACAACCGTGGAGGAGGGGAGCGGACACGGTGTTAAAGCCACTTCTTCCGAAGAATGGAGCCTATAACGTGCGTCAATCTTCTTGAAGACGATCAGTCCAGTGTGGTTTTTCCCAAACTTTACGGACCTCGGCCAAAACATCCTTCTGCAAGAACAAGCCGGTACATTCCAAAAGGATACAAAGTGAACGCCGCGAAAGCACCCACTCCTGCGGAGCGGGTGCCTCGGGTACTGGAACATCTAATAAACACATCGTGTCCAGCACCCGGTCGTGAAAGGCTCTAACAGAGCGGGCCTGGTCATCGCTATCCTGATCCTCTTGTGTGTTATCCAGCAGATCCCGATCAGGCTGAGTTGCATCAGGCACGACTGTAGATTTGTCCAATGGGGACAATGGAGGCAAGGGAGGAAGAGCCAGTGGAGGTCCAGCTGGTAAAGGCGGCACCGGCAGGAACACAGGTGCCGCAGCTGGGACCGTCAGAACAGGCAGACAAATCTCCCTAAACAAGCCTCAAAAAATACTTTTTCATGGGGTCGGAATGCATAAGTCTTTGAAACTTGCCAAAAAAGACATCCTCTGCCGATGATTTAGGCATGACTGGAGGAGGCCTCTCATGAGCAGTGTAATTCCAGGGACGCAAGGGAGAGGGTTGCCAAGAGGGCCCTTCCCCACTAGTGTCCACGTAAATCAGGGGCACTGATGCCGCAGGAATCGAGACATTGTGCGGGAGGGGCATCCGAGCATTCCAGTCAAACTGGACAAAAAGGACGTGCACAAGGAAAACTATGTTCACCTGAAAAACCACTCCCCACACATAGGCCCGATGGCGTATTTGTAAGGGAGGTATCCAAAATGGCCACCATAGTCTTGGTGGAAGCAGGCTCCATTTTGTCAGCATCTGAGGAGAACTGCGACATGTGTGGAAGTGAGACAGGGGTCTCCACAGGTGGGTCAGGGGTCTTCATTTTAGCCTTGATACAAGGTATCTCGGCCGAACCGGTGCTGTGAGGCCTAGAATGTTTTTGAGACATGCTAATAGGCAAATAAGCCTTCAACGGAAGGACCTCGGTACTGCCAGTCACTGAGGAATTACGGTCCAAGACCTCCCTCAGTGCCCCCTCAACAGTTCTGGTGTCACTGCTTGAATGGGAGCGATGAGGAACACATCTCACCGACAAAATCTTAACAGGCCTCTCAGAACTGTCAGTCACCCTAGCCACCAAACAAGGGGCCTCGGACCCAGGCCTGGTATTTGAAACCCTACCACGGGCCTCAAACTTTTGTTCGGTACTAACAGCCTCAGTAGAGACCTTGGGGCGCACCTCAATGTTTTTACGGGAAGCTCCAATCAGGGAGACCACGAAGCAAGCTCCGGTACCCGCCGCCACAGTAGAACTGGGTCCACAAATGGCCCCCACAGGCGGGGCCTCGGATAATAATCCAGTGTCAATAGGCCCCTTACGGAGACCCTTGGAGAAAACTCTGGTACACTTTTTAGGCCCAGAAGGCACCTCCGGGCAAACCGCAGTACTAGAGCGGTTAACGTTCCTCCCGGACCGGGAAGGAGTCCCCCGGTCAGGGTGCTCTAAAAAGTAAAGAAAGCACCGGGCGTTTCTTCTTTTCTTCAATGAACGTAAGAAAATGCAATGGGGGAGCGCGCTGGAACAGCTCCTCCCACCGCTCCAACCGACGTTGAAGCGCCCGGACCGAAAGGGAGTCGCAGTAAAAGCATAAGTCCCACCGGTGGTCCGGACCTAGACACTCTGAACAAAGAGGATGGGGTTCCGCCCTAACGAAGCGTCGCTGACAACAACAAGTAGGAAAATCTAACTGAAACGGCATAGACGGACTAGCGACCGCTAGACTGAGAAGGAGAGCACAACACTAGAAGTAAAAAACCTTGCGAAGATGCAAGTGCATCCAGTCCCGAACGAGCGGAGAAAAAGGACTGATGGGCGAAGCACTAGGCAGAGCTAAGGGTGGCAAGGTCATGGCCGCCTGCGGTACCCCGCGTAAAAAGAGAGGAAGGACACATTTTGGGAAAAATGTTGGTGTTTTACACAAACTGCTCCAGTCCCATCCCACAGGATGGAGTGTTAGGGAGAATTCTCTGATAAGGCTAATTTCCCAAACCTAGTGAGTCCCCCAGCAGCTTTGCTGGATTTTTGGGGTTTGTTTTTTTCTCCTGCTAAGAGTGAGACTTTTTTACTCCCACTCTTAGACATGATTTGAGGTATGTCTTTGACTTGTTATGTGCTTATGGGCTTCCTTTTTACTCCATAGGGTATCATCTGTTTTTCTGTATGTGTGGTACACAACACCCTCAGTGCAGTACCACAGGGGTGTCACAGTGACCCCCAAACATAGACTCCATACCCTGGGACTGTCTCCCAGGGCATGTAAAGTCACCATTGGCTTTACTAGTCCAAAATTGTGAACAGAACCAGTACAAACCATCATATTGTGGAAGTACTGGTAAGGTGTAATTTTATTGCCCCTGGGTCTGTTTGAGGGGGCACTGTCCCGTCCCCCCTAGTCAAGTTTCTGGCTAGTGGCAGTGGTTACCACACGGAATATTCCTCTGGAATATTCTCTATGGGATTTTCCCATTGATTTTAAACGCAGCCCTTTGTTCCACTATTTTGGCGAGCTTCTCCACAGAAGCCCTCCAAATGGTGCCACTCTGTCTGGGTTCCACAGGAAGGGTGGAGGGGGGAATTGGCACCCTGGACTGCGTTGCCTTAGCAACCCAAGTTGCACTCTACTCTGATTGGCCCAGTGGTGAGCCGTTCAGCTCACCACTTAGCATGTGTGATTGACAGTTAGGCTGATGAATGGGGGATTTTCTGCATAAACTGGAACTTGAGAAGTCGCCACAGGACCTAAGAATCCGAAGAGGGAAGAAGCTGAGCCACCTGCAACCGACGACACCACCGGTGAAGCCCTGCTGCAACGAACTCACCACTTTTCCAACAACAAGAGAAGATCTTCTGCTGGAGAGTCTTCTCCCTTTGAGGGTATCAGGTAATATTTTCGCCAGCAAAAATATCGGCGTACATATGGTCGTCGGGAACGACCATAGGCGATATTTTTGGTGGCGAAAATATTAGGTGCGGGGGGGGGGGGTCCCCCGCACATACAAAAATGATGCAGGGGTTGCGGGGGTGTCCCCCACAGGGTCCATGTGTTATTTTTGCGGCAAAATTATCACATGGACCCCCTTTGAGCTGGTGGGACCAACCAGTTCGCCCTTTTTCGCTTCCAAAGACGTCACTTGGTCGGATCGCCCATGCCGAACACCCCGGCGGCCGGATAGCCAAGCTCACCACTTTTGACCGCGAATAAAAGGACTGCAGCTTTTAATCGGGAACTCCGCGGCTGGTTTCATCCCTGCGCAATGCAACGTATCCACGTTTCCTCCTAGATGAGATCTTCTGCTCCCCTGGTCGGAACCACGAACCTCAACCACTGCCAGGAACAACTGCCCCCAATGGAGATTCCTTCTCTTTAAGGTACTGTGTCCTGCCTGGCCTCCCTTTCTACAGATTGCTAAAGGTGACCCTTAAATCCTTGGCTTCTAAACTGGGTTGGCTCCAGGCCTTCTAACTATATCTTCTGACTCACCCCAACCTCTTTTGAACACTCTGCAAAGACTTTCGGTGCACGTTAAACCGTGTGATCCTGCACATTTCGCTTTGCTCCATTTAAAGTGGGCCTGGCCTATGAACTTTGGCTCTACAGTATAACCTGCCTTTTTCCCCTTGCTCTGAACTCTTAAGTGTTGGAAACTGTTTTATTTTATGCTCTGCCTTTTCTCTCCCTTTTTAACCTAAACTATTGGAGTGCCATCTAGGTTAAGCGCTCACTTCTGTCTTTACAAATAGTTGTGCTTTAACCCTGACTTGTCTGATAGTTATCAAGGGAGGTGTGTATACTTACCTGACTGTGTTTTCGATTACTTTTCATTGAGAGTGCTAGTGTATTGCCTAAAGTGTGTTTTAAATAAATAACTATATACTTTTTATACAAAGCTCTAGTCAGTGTTCGTTTGCTCTATTGTGTTTTGACCCTATTGTGTATACTCTGCATACTGCCCTACTCTTCTTGAGAGAAGTCTGACTGCTCAGCCACGGCTACCAGGTAAATATGGGTGGTGCAGACTGCAACCAATTGGGCTTACTGCTGCTCCTGTAGTTTTAATCTTTTTGCAGTGTTCCCCAAGGGAACTGCACAGGATTCTGCCTAACATGGAGGAATGTCCCATAAGTATGGAGGAAAGGGGACAGGACGTAGGAGTACATTAAGACCAGTGTAAACTAAGGTATGACTGGCAAATGCGCTCTACCCACTAGTTATACCTAAGTTTAAGTTAGTGAGGGTATTCCTGAACAGAATTTTTTTTTTGTTGTTTTTGGTTACACAGTAAAAATTTAGTACACAATAAAAATATACACTATAAAATACGTAAAATACATAGCAAGATAAATCCTTGATATCCATACGATCCATAAACAACTATACACATAGTAAAAATACTACGTCTTAAAACAAATGAAATTTGTGTGATCATACTCCATCACGTGGTTTATCAAATAGTAATTCATATCATGTTTCAATAGAAAAAAAGCCTGTATCAAGCTCATTAATTATTTGATTCATAAACCGAGGGACTTTCTTGGTTTTAGAAGGGAGCATTTCATTCACCACCTAGTACAGTTAACCACAACCAAAGTTACAGTCCACAATGCGTCTTCAGGTATCTAAGGACTGTTAATTGAAACTTAATTCTATTCCCATGTAGCATATCTAACCATAATGCGGTAAGATCCACACACTCAGTGTTGGGGACAAATTGAGAGAAACAATTAATTTCTTCTGTCCTTAAGCCAGCGCATTCTGTCAAAATTTGTTTTAGTGTTTCTGCTGGAACCTCATTTTTACAATATCTACATATGTGAACTGGGTCAGGAGCGCCTGACCTGATGTCCAGAATTTCGCCTGTATCAAGGACATTAAACCGGAACCTCATAAAATCTTGCCTCCACACTCTACCAGGGAATGTAAGTATGGTTCAGTAATGGCCATTTTTTTTTAAATTAGAGGCCAGCTGACAATATAGTTTCTTGTTCTGAAATTCTGTAACCGTGGTGTTCCAATCCCAGTGAAGGAGCAGGCTCTTAGCCTTCATCGGGTTGGAGGTCAATAACTCATGGGAGACCCCTACTTTTTCAAGGGATTCACGAGCTTCCCTTTCCAAATCCACAAGAAACCTTGAGGAGACATTACCATTCAGGAGCCCGCTTCCCATAATTCCATACAGGTTGGTGTCATTGACTAAAGGCAGTTTCCTATACAGCGCAAGCCTTCGCCATTCAATTGTGCTTGAGATGGAGAAAAGCCCCAATTCATAACGAATAGCAGCAGAGGGAACACACTTCGTCAGACACCCGACCATAGATTTTAGAAAGCGTGCCTCGTACTTCACAATTTACTTCCTGCACCAGAGCGGGGCAAACTCAAGACCATAACTAAACTGTGCAACTATTTGATTTCTATACATGCGTAAGCATGGTAATAAGGTAAATTTCCCATACTTATTGTCAATTTTCCGTAACAGAGATCAGGGGACTGGTTTTCTTGTCGAGGTAGTCGCGATAATTTAACCTTTTCTTATCTTCAAAGATAGGATAGCCCAGATATCTAATAGCATGGCTCACTGAGAGTTTTACATTATCTAGGAACCAGGAACATTTAATGGGACTTTTCTTATAGCTTAATCGCAATGTAACAGTTTTAGTATAATTGATTAGTAAAGAATGTCTTTTTTGAAGGAAGTGAGAAGGCGTTGCAGGCCAATGGGAGTATGGTCGTACAGTGTCACGTCATCAGCAGACCAGAAGACCTTAACTCCATCAACCTTTGGTGATGCAAAAGAGATTCCGTTTAAATGAGTGCCCACGTCGGAGAAATACAAATTAAAGACAGTGGGGGCAAAAATACAACTTTGTCTTAGGCCGTTGAATGCCTTAATTTCCTCTGACAGGGCTCATCAGTACTCAATCGCACTTTTATTTTAGTGTCTTCGTGTAGATAGTACAGAATAGACAGCAGGGGGGCAGGCATACCTAGTACATACAGTTTGGTCCATAACGTGTTTCTGTTTACCATATCAAAGACAGACGTCAGGTCAATAGATGCCAGGTAAATCGGTGAAATCCCCATTATCAATGCCTGTTGCTGCATAATATTGATCAAGAGACCACCTGCATCCATGCCCACATGCTTCCTAATTCCAAATTGAAAGGGGGATAGAATCCTGAATTCCTTCATCCAAACGTGTATGTACTCCAAAATAATAGAGGCACAAATTTTAGAGTCGGCATCCAACAGGGTGATTGGTCTATAGCTAGAAGGACTAGACCAGTCCCCCTTTTTATAAATAGGGACAACGTAGGACATATGCCAGCTCTTCGGAATGACCCTAGCAGTCACAATGTCCTTGAATAAGAAAAACAAAATTTTGGCCCACAAATTTGGATTGCCCTTGAGAACCATGTTGGCCAGCTAGTTTGGACCAGGGGCCCGAGATGCGGAACAACGAGCGATCATTCTATGAATATCGGCCAGAGTGAATGGGAAAATCCACAGACACGACTGGACGTCCCGAGGCACAATCCAGTTCATATTAGGTGAACTAGTGTGCCAAAGTGCCCTTCCCAGACATCGGAAGAGATGCATACAGTTTGGGCTCTCAGTTGGACATAATCTCTCTTGTTTATTAGTGTCCAGAAGTTCCGGGAATTTGTAACAGAAAGAGAATGAAGCATGTTTTCTGCATCCTTCTGATATAATTTGGCTCTTGTTTTCCATTTATTCTTGACAGTCTTCAGCCTGCCACTGAGAGAGCTATTACCTTTTTCAAAAGGGAACACATTTCCTGGTTCCTCTCTCTCTTGAGATTATGCATAGCTGGATTAAAAGAATGCATGTGGGTATAACAGGCTGGAGTTGGTTTCTTGATACCTGAAGGTCCCAGTATTACACAATTAACATATTTCTCAAAGTCACCATGTGTGTAGATTGTCAGCTTTTTATCAAAACCGCTCTTTTGATAACCGTGCAGAAACACTGTATTGACTTTCGAGATATGCCAAGTGATTCTATTGCAAGGTTTGTTAAGTTCTAGCAGTGGTGGAAAGGCCCCCTTAAAGGGAACCTGGAGTGCTTGTAGGGAAGACTATAAGCATTTTGTGATCACTATCATTTGTTTGAACTGTGCCAAAATCTGAGATTAAATTAAATAAAGTAAATCATGTTTACAAAAACAATCTATGGCAGAGCACACAGTCCCGTTAGACCATGTATTGCAGTCCTCTGTAACCCCCAATAGGTCATTCACACAGTATAGGCCCCAATCAGAAAGTAATTGATACCACGTTTTTCCCTGTAAGATTTTCCGGGAGGAGCTACTATCCGCAGGAATTGTGCTGCGCCATCATGCACACAGAATTTCCCTGAACATACTTCAGCATTAAAATAATAACGATATTGAGGGTATTGTACATCTCTTGACATTCCTGAATAGTACAATCAGTCATTGCTATGAACTCCTTCAAATCAAGATCGGGGCACTAATACACATTGACAATCAGTAAATAAGCCAGAGAATCAAGGAAACCAAGTTTTAAAAGAATTGCAATACAACCCCTATGGATCTTAAATGTCTTAATGCCTTTAAAGAAGAGGTTAGTTTTAAATGCAATAAGAAGGCCACCGGAGGGTCTGCCTTTGGATTTTTTAACTGCCAATTCTTGGTGTACAAAAAATCCATCCAGAGATAAGGGGGGGGGGGGGGGGGGGTAAGGGCACAGGTTTCCTACAAACAGAGTATACTGACATCATGTAAGAGTACAGCACTAGAGGAGGACTGCTTGAGCGCACGGTTTCCCCTGGAGTTCCATGACAGAAATATTACAGGGTGAACATTTTAGGGATTCTCCTTAATAGCTTGAATGTTAGCAAGAGAGTCTCAGGGTCTCTGAGGCAGCCACATCAGGTCTGGCTCTGTTGTGGTAATCAGTTGATTATCCCTCATTATTTTTTTGCTGAGTTCACACATTTGATTATTTAGAATTACTCCCCTGTTCGCCATCCCATGACTTAAAAAACACTCATTGAAGAGTTACAGATCAAAACCAAAACGATGCAGGGACTCTCTTAGAGAGAACAAGTTCAAGGATAGTTCTCGAGTAGAAGACCATCCTTACATAATCATACCTAGCAGGATGAATGTAATCTACAAGTTAAATATCTCCAGAGGAGATCAAGGATAGTCTGGGGACCTCACTAAATAAGGAAAGAATTCACTCCCGATTGAGTGATGGTGGACCGCCTTGTGTGAACAAAGTTCAGCATGACACTTGGGTAATCTAAAAAGTGGGGCTGCCACCAATCCACTCTATGTGAGGGTCCTAAACGTGATTGCAGATTTCCTTTTTCTTCAAAACTATTGGGATGTTTAGTGCTGCCCTCCACTGCACGCTCTTCACAGGGATCCTCCTCCCAGTCCTTATATTGAGAATAGTTTTTACCCAATTCTTGTGACCATCCCACATTCTGCTGATCAATTCTCAGGCATTATTTCTCCAGGGAGATTTTGGGAAAATTAACTCGGTTGGTTCAGCACTAAATCAGGTCCTTTAGGTTGGCGCATGATATCTAAATTGCTAAAGGACCAGGCATCGCTCAGGCCCCCATGCCTCAATGGGATGCTTGGTTGTGGGGTGGAAGTGACCAGATTTTTCTCAGACCGTGAAATCAATTTAATGTCAGCAGCAGATCTATCAGTCCTGTCGGGATTACCTGGAAACAGAGTCTCTTCATAGGCCCAATTTATGTGGGAAGGCAGTTGCAGACCATACTTTCTTGAATGTTCAAGAAGGTTCGTTAAGGCCTGCTGGACTAGCATTTTAATGTCCTCACTAGGAACAAGAATTGCGTTTGTGGTATCAATGGGTACCCCATCCGCCGCCCCTCCTATGGGTATTTTGTTTTTTTGTCCACTCAAGGGGATTTTACTAGTGTGATTTATGTGGATGGACGGAAGGGGGGAAATTTGGATTTTGGAGGAGCTCTGCCCTTGCTCATCCAATACAGTAGTGTTTGTGATTGCTTTAGGTTTCGGCGAAAAAATTGCTTAATACCCGGGCTATCAATGAGACCCTCCGTTTTTAAGTTTCCCAGGGTTAAGATTGCCTTCTTTTTTTGGGAAATTTTGTTTGTCTGTAATGACATTTGAGCCCTTATGGCTCATTGCCTCGGTCAGAGTATTGGTGGCTTCGCCATACTCTTTCACAGAATCAACAGCCGTGTTTGCACAAGGTGGATCGCATATACCATTAGTGCTTTTTTTGATAGACGGCAGAGACTCCTTCAAATCCAGAGCCTTTTGACTTTCTTCATCCAACTGTGTAAAGTCAAAGACACCTCCTTCCGCAGACAAACCACAGATATCTCTGATGTTTGTATTAGTATTCTGTACCTTAAGTGAGGGTAAATTCTTACTTTTTTTACAAACTGCACAGGGACATCATCGGATTCCAAAGAGGAGTCCTTATCCATATTTCCGCCTTCCTCTTGCGGCTGTCCAGCTTCTATGGCCTTCAGTAAGGCAGATGGGCTGTCCACGGCAGGGTTATCGTGAGGTGTCTCAGTATATGGCTCGCATACTGCGTGGTTTAAGGATCCAGGGTTTGGCACAGGGAACAATAGGCCAAGTCGGACCTCCATGCGTTTAAGTTGTTTTATGCTAAGCGAGAACAAATTCTTTAATTCCACCGTACTAATTAGATTTACTATATGTTCCTCCTTCTTACCATACACCAGGGCATCAGCATAGGATTTAGACCCCAATTGTTTCTCATCTTCATGATAGTAAGTGATTTTCCGGGCTAACATTATGCTATTCCCTAAAGGCAAACTACACCTCTCTGTAGCAAAAACAAAACCCTCTAGCCTGCTTATTTTCTCAGAGGTATCGAGAATCAGGAATCAAAGTACTTGAATCTCCGTATGGGTGCGCTCATGGCCCCTGTCCAAATGATTTAGTATTCTTGTCAGGACGGGAAAAGATGCATATGTGGATGCAATGTTTTCCGTATTGAGCCCCTCAAATGATGGAGCTATATGTCGAGCTTCTTATTCCTGAAAAGGGGGATGAATCGGGGGAAGCGGGGCTGGAGCATTTTTAGGGAGTGACAAAGGAGCTGCTCTGTCCCGCCTCCTCCTTGCTGTCGGGCCCTGTACCAAAAGTCTTAGCTAAATCAGCTGTATCTTTTCTTGAGCTGCTGTCTTCAGTTAAATGTGAGGACGACACAGGGTAAGCTGCTTCATGGAGATGAACATTGTCGATGCCGCCCCCTCTGGCCCTGGCCGGAGTGGAAGGCCCCCTTGAGAGCTGCACCCTTCTGTCCAGCCCCACCAAGACAGCGGGAGCCGGCAGAGAGGTGTCAACCCGGGGTCTGTAAGTGTCACGCTCTTCTGGGTTCAAAGCAGGCTGAGGAACTAAATGATCAAGCATGCTTAGGAAGCTTTTTTGAGAAGGAACATTCAAAAGCTCAGATTTACTGGATACATCATCATTACCCTCATTTTGAGGTTGAAGAATTGGGACCGTGCCAATATGTTTACAATTACTGATGGCAGATGATGGCTGCTCACCCTTATCGGGGGTCATATGTAGAGACATTGAGAGTAGGCACAGACTCAGACTGCTACCAGCGTGAAGAGCATCAGTATTTGCAATAACAGACAGATTTGGCAGCGTATAAGTCTTCTTTTGCACAGTAGGCGACTTGACTAGTTTGCTACTACGTAACAAACCCACACCATAGTCTATGCGTAGGTTACCAAGCAAATTCACCACAGACAGGGACTCTACAGTAGAGAGCAGAAGGTACCATACAGTTTGCTTGCACTGTTAAGGGAGGCTAGGCGTTAAGTACTCCCTAATGTTGCCAAGTTGCAAACCTATGCTCATTATAGGGACCAGGATAACATAACATAAGCATGATTTCCATTGTCATTCCTAGTCACAAGTAGCACATGTATAATTGTGATTAACAATTGTACAAACCGCAGCCCAATGTTCATGCCAATCCACCAAACAGCCCAAGAGCCCAAGAGCCCAAGAGCCCAAGAGCCAATACACTTCTGGAGGCACTTCTGGATGCGTGCGCACCAGAGTGTTTATGGGTGAAGCGTAGGAACGAGGCTGGAAAGGGGCGTGTCGGGAGGCGGGCGGAGCTGCAGAGGAGAAAAGAAGAGAGGAAGGTGGATTCAGAACCTTAATGTCCGCAAGAGCGCATAGAGCGAAGACACTCAAAAACACCAAGGTAGACTGGCTAATGTTGACAAAGTTTACTTAGTCCGTGTTGCTGCATGAAGGAGAGGAGTTTAATCTTCCTCTTGGCGACTCAGCCTCTCGGTGTTGGGAGCAAAGGCAGACAGTTCAAATAAACCAGCGTTTCAGCCCAACAGCCATTACACTTCTGGAGGCACTTCCGAGTTTAACAATAGAGCTAATTGACAGCTTGAAATAATATATTTAATAGCCGGTACCGGAGGAGAGAAGGCAGAAGCAAAGAGGAAAGTCTTGAGCTGCTTCCGGAACCGGAGATGGTTCTGCTCAAGTTTCAGAGAGGCAGGGAGGCTGTTCCAGACGGAGGCGCCATCCGAAGAGAGAGATCTGCCCCCAACTCATTGCTTGGAAAAGCGTCCGACCCTCAAGGAGTTGGAGGAGCGAAGTGCTCGAATAGGAAGGTACTTCAGAAGAGAAAGCTGGAGATATTTTGGTCCCAGGCGCCAGTAGGCCTTATGGACAATGGAAAGGGTCTTGAACTTAATCCTTGAAGCCACAAGGAGCCAATGGTGAGATCTCAGTGCTGGAGAGATATGATCCCTGAGCTTGAGGCCAAGGACAAGTCTTGTAGACCTGTTCGGGATGAGTTGCAGAGGACAGAGAGTAGAGGAAGGCAGATATAAAAGGATGCTGTTACAGTAGTCCAGCCTAGAGAAAACCAAAGATCTAGATATTTCTGGGGGAAGGAAAGGAAGAATACCTCTGAGGAGGTGCAGTTGGTAGTTCGACTTCTTAGAGACATCGGAAATATGAGGGGAGAAGGAGGCAGAGGAGTCAAAGATGACCCTGAGGTTCTTGGCTTCGGAGGTGGGAGCATGAGGAGGGTCAAGATAGGTTGGCCAGAGTGTGGTGGGAAAAAGGGGTGCGGGTTTGCCGATGAGGAGGATCTCCATCTTGCTTGTATTCAGGAAGAGATCATTGGCGGCACACCACTCTAGGATTGCAGTCCGGGATGAGAGAGGGAGAGGAGGCAGCAGAGGGGAGCCTGAAGGCGAGCTGGCTATCATCTGCATAGCACTGGAAATATGAGCAGAGTGCGGCAATGTGGTGGGCAAGAGGTGCCAGGTATTGGTTGAACAGCCAGGGTGTAAGGTTAGATCCCTGGGGAACATTGCAGGTGGAGAGAGAGATCGAGGAGAGGAAGGACCCAAGTTGGACCTGTGAAGGTCGGTCAAAGAGGAAAGAAGTCAGCCAGGCAAGAGCCTGAGCAGTGATACCCAGGTTATCAAGGAGCTGGTTGAGGAGGATGGCAAGGTTGACCGTGTCAAAGGCAGACGATCAAGTAGGAGGAGGACCGAGGGGAGATTTTAATCAAAGTTAGAGAGTAGGTCTTCAGGGATGTCCAGGAGATCAGTTTCCGTGCTTCTGGCTGCTCTAAAGCCAGACTGATGGTCTTGGAGACAACCAACAGATTCAGTGTGAAGATTAAGCTGGGAGATGGTCAGCTTTTCTAGGAGTTTGCCCAAAAAGGAGTTATAGAGATCGAGCGCTAGTTAGCCAAAGGGAGCCGTCAGCCGAGTGTTTCTTGAGAAGAGGGTGCACAAGAGTGATTCTGGGGGAGGGGGAGGGGAAGGCACCAGAGGTGAAAGAGGGTTGCAGAAGTCAGCCATGGATGGGGTAAGGGTGTCAATGTGGTCTTTGATGGTTTTGGAAGAACAGGGAAGAACCCGTTCAGAATATGTTTTCATAGATCAGACTTGTCTTGATTGAAAACCCATCGGAGGAGAAGAGAGGAAAGGCAGAGAAGGCAGGGGGCTGGCCGCACGGGGGCTGGCCGCAGGGGGGCCGGAGGAGGGAGAGGGAAGAGAAACTGAGGGTAGACAGGATGTCCTGGGTTTTAGAGATGAAGTGGGAAGCCAGGGCCGTAAAGATGGCCTGGGAAGGCACAGGAGAGGTAGAGACTGCAGCAAGATTGGCCAGCTCCCTGCAGATTTTAAAGAGTTTGGCCGAGGTGTTAGATGCTGCAGAGACGCGGGCTTGGATGTGAGCTCTCTTCTTAGTGAGGACAGAGTCGGTATTGCCTTTGGAGGAGGCGGCAGGCCAGTTTGTCAGAGGATGTACAGGATGCAAACCATTTCCCATCAGCCACCCTACACTTGCTTTAAAGGTGGTGAGGTCCGGGTCATACCAGGAGTTGCGCTTGATTTTAGGCTTCATGCAAATCCTCATGACATGGGCAAGTATATTTAGAGTATCAGAGATAGCAGAGTGGAGCGTGGAGCATTAAAAGGGCTGTGTTAGGATGCGAGTCAGCCAGAGGTGCAGGAGAGGGAGAGAAAGATGCGGTGAAAGCCTCAACTGACACACGCTTCATGGGTCGAATGACTGAGAAGGTGGGTGGCAGTGTGGGGGTAGGATTGGGATGAGGGGTAGAGAGAGAGGTGAGAAAAAAGGAGAAAATGGTCACTCCAGGAGAGAGGAGTGGTGAGAGGGGGAGGTCTGAGGAGATCAGCACATCAAGAGTGTGCCCTGCAGAGTCATCGGGCCAGAGGGATAAAGAGAGAGAGAGAGAGAGAGAGAGAGAGAGAGAGAGAGAGAGAGAGAGAGAGAGAGAGAGAGAGAGAGAGAGAGAGAGAGAGAGAGAGAGAGAGAGAGAGAGAGAGAGATATGACATGGGCAAGTATATTTAGAGTATCAGAGATAGAGTGGAGCATGAAAAGGGCTGTGTTAGGGTGCGAGTCAGCCAGAGGTGAGGGAGAGAAAGATGCGGTGAAAGCCTCAACTGACACATGCTTCATGGGTCGAATGACTGAGAAGGTGGGTGGCAGTGTGGGGGTAGGATTGGGATGAGGGGTAGAGAGAGAGGTGAGAAAAAAGGAGAAAGTGGCTCTCCAGGAGAGAGGAGTGGTGAGAGGGGGAGGTCTGGGGAAATCAGCACATCAAGATTGGGAGAGAGAGGGAGCGAGGGATAGAGGGAGAGAGGGAGTGAGGGAGAGAGGGAGAGAGGGGGAGTCACAGAGGTGGCAAAAGAGTCCCGTTGTGGGACAGGAAGCAGGAGACTAAGGAGGAGATCTGACCAGGTGGCCGGTAGATAGTAGCCACTGTGAGAGTGGCCGGGAGAGAGAAAGCCTACAGACCAGGCATTCAAAGGAAGAGTAGGCCTGCATAGGAATGATAGAGGCAGGAATCCACTCGGGGAAGTTCAAGGCTGCACCCCCAGCGGAGCGTTTGGATCTGGGCACGGAGAGGATCTTATAGCCATCAGGAAGGAGAGTGTCAAAGCTCGTGACAGAGCTGCCCCTGATCCAGGTCTCCTGAACAGAACTACCTCTGGTTCCTGAAGCAACTCCTGACCTTCCTTTTCGCTTCTGCTTTTTCTCTTCCTCTCCCCCGATGACTTATCTAACTGCTCTGTGCACTGGTCATCTGGATACCCTCTGAACTCGGGCCCAGGCTCCTGCAAGACCAGCTGCCCTTGCACTGCCTCCGGGCTCCCCCAGCACTTAATGGTCTGTACCTGCAACCCTACAGTCCCTTCTCTTTACACTTATGAGCCATTTGTGGCTGTACTTATTGAGTATGCTGCACTTTCTCCCCCCCCAACCCACAGCACTTCACCCCTTCCCTCTTCCCCGCACTTGTGCAATCTGAATGACAAGTCCTAGTAAGAACATTGTTTCCCCCCTCCCTTTGTTTCCCCCTCCTTGTCTTGTTGCGCCTAGAAACACTTGTGTATGGGACGTTATACATATATCAGGTGTGAGTTTTCAATTAGCACTGCCCGACTACAATTAGAGGGACATGCCTTACCTTTGCAGTACTTTGCAGGCATTTTCCTTGTCTGAATACTAGAGTGGTGAAATGACCCATTGGTGTTAATTACTCCTAGTCGCCTCTTCCTCGTCACAGTACTGTAGTAGGTTGAATGAAGAAAATTGAGGGGAGCCATGTCATGCCTGTGGGAACCCTTTTCACAATCCCCAAGGACCTTCCACCTAGATGATCCTCCGTAGCTTCACCACCAGGGTCAAGATCCAAAAGCAATGGTGTTTCCCAGAGTATGCAGGGGTAGTTGGAGTGAGGATACCCTCGGGTTGATGTGAATCCTCAAAATCTTTACAAATCCCCCAACCCCAAAAGTACCCATTCTGGAGGTATTTCTCACTACATGGAAGCTGAGAGAGAAATGCTGTTCTGAAGAGAACATCTCTGTAGAGTGGCCTAACGCCCAACAATACATCTCAAATTCCAATAGGGAATGGCCATTGTATTTTCCATTAAAATTTGAACAAACCTGGCACCGATTGATGGAAGAAAGCCAGACAAATCACCAAGAGCTCCTAGAGGCCAAGGTGTGCCAAACCGTCTTAACCCAATGTTCGGCAGGATCTACCCGAGTTCACTTTTTTAGTGCCCGAAACCTTTCGCTAGCTTTTTGTATCCTGAATTACTTTTGCTAACATGGAATCTTTTTTATTGTGCTGCTCCAAGTAGCCCATATGGCTACCAGGGTACGGTTAAAAGTTCCACATTTTGTTCCTATGTGACAAAAAGGTCTGCTGGGCCATAGGCTGGCTGGTGGTAGCTGTGTGTCCTATTTTCACTACAACAGTCTGTAGCTATTTTACCGTATTGGTAGTGTGAAAAGCCTGAGGGATTTTCCCTTCTCACTCCCGGGGTATCCTCTAAACAGGTGGCCAGGGCAGGGCCACTGCTTTTGGATCCCGACCCTGGGGGCAGACTAGCGAGGGAGGATCACCTGGGTAGAGGGCACTCTGGGATTGGGGAGGGATTACCCAAAGTTGAGACATGGTATCCCCCTCTGCAACACCTCCTAACCGACATTCCCTCAGCCTAAAAGGCTTACTGTTCCCCAGACACCCACTTCCCCATTACTTTGACGAAATGACTGAGCCGAGGAAGAGAAGCATTTCACCAGTATACTCTTCCTTTCCAAAACATCACAGTGCCATTAAAAGGAAGATACTGTATTCAGAGGCGCTCTCCTATTTTCATGAATGTCTCACTAACAAGGTCAGGAGAAGTCAGGCACTGGCCAAAGATTGTATCCCCCTGAAGCCTGTTAATACTCCACAGGTGTATAAAAGGACTAGCTGCAAAAACAGAAAGAACGAGTTGGAGCCCGAGAAGGAACCCGAGTCAGAGAATAAGCTGATAGGCAACTGGGAAAGCCTGAGCACCCCAAAGTCTGCTGTTAGAGAATCGAGCGATGAGACGCTGAGAGCCCGTGGTTTGAGAAGGCTAGAAAAAGTGGGACGACAGAGCCGTGTCTCCAAGGAGCCAGAAGGGGATTGTGAGGTATACTGATCTCGGAAGGGAAGTTCTTGAAGAGGTGCTCGTTCCCCTGGGCCAGCGAGGCAGCCCAGAAGTGCCAGGGGCAGGCGAGAAGCTCCTGACCTCGACACGACATGACCGCAAAAGCTACGCTGAAGTAATGACAACCGGTGAGTTCAAAGTGAGATGGAAGCCCGGGCGGTGAAAGACACGAAGCGCGAGAGATCATTTGTTGCAAGTGAAGGACAAGCATAGGATGAAAGACACGCTGATGAGAAAGCTTCAAGTGTCCATTGTGAACTGTAATGTAAAATCAGTAATTGTAAAAGCGAAGGAAACAAAGTAACGAAGTGGTCGCGAGTACATTTACACATTGCCAAAAGACAGTTTGAAATTCAATCACTCTGATCGTGCACGGGAGCTGTGCGAAGCTCAAAGTAGGAGCAAATTAGAAAGCATGGGAGGGGAGCTGCACGAGATAGGAAGAGCTGAAACCCCAACACACGTTAAAGAGTGCCTGCGGCATGACCCTGTTTGTGAAAAAGTAAAGAAGCTAAAGAGTGCCTGGGGCACGACCCTGTTTATGAACTGTGATAAAAGCAATAGAGTGGCCATGAAGCCAAGGTATCAGAGTGGTTGCGCACAGGGCTGAGTAAAACTGTGCACTCTCAAAAGTCTCTGATATGAAGCGTTGTTGAGTTGTTAAGAACTGTTGGGGAAGGGAACCCTGTTTTTGAACAAGAATCGAATGTGAAGAGAAACCATTGAACTGTCAAGTTGTTGGAATTGTAGGGGAAGGAAACCCCTGATGAAACCAGAGCAAGGGAGTCTTGAGAAAGCAAAATATTGTGAACTGTGAAATTCCTGACAGAAGGTGACGAGAAGGGCTTCTACGTTTTTGGAGAAATAAATCCCTTAGAAACCTGAAGGAACTTTGTGTGAACTCTTTGAACCCAAGGAACTTTGTTGAATCCCAAGTAACTCAAGCTTGGGGCAGGGAGCTGTGGGACGGCTCCAGTGCCATCCTGATATTATTTTGACTCACTATTTTATTCTGATCCAGTCCCATACACATTATTTTTCTAGAAGAAAGTGAGGGCAAGCATGGGTTTGACACAAACATCTTTATTATTTTGACTTACAGACATTTGACTACCTTTCGACTAAGTTTAATGGTGGAGACTTCTGCCATTTACAAATAGGGCCAGTTAGGAAGTCTCCAACCCATTTTCAAGTTAATAAAGGTTTTACAAACCTGCTTCCTTTTGTCTGTGTCTACCTTGTGATACCATGCATATCTCACAGTAACCACTTGCTCCCTTAGCGGGAGCATAAAGACTACTAAGGCATTTTTAAGTTCTATGACCTGCCTGCTCTCTTTGTGCTCCTCTTTTGCATATTTTTAACACCAGGAATGGCCATTTTTGCTGCTCTGCTATGTGAGCTCTGAGCAGTGCGCACAAATGAATCTGAGTGAATGAAATCTTTTTTTGGCTCAAACAGCTCAATCCAGATCCTGTGTGTGTGAACACGTAAATTTAAAAATGGCGGGCCAATCAAGATTGGATGGCTACTAACGCTTTGAAAGGTGCACAGATGGAAATTGTCTGGTGTGGAGAACCCAAACCATTCTAGGGACTACTTACATTTTTTAAAGGTGCTGGAGAGATGAGACTTCAAAGAGGATTCTCCTTGCTGCATGTGCTGTTGGCCCTCGATCCTCCTTAGGATGAGACTGTCTCTACACCCAAAGGAATCTTGCTTGAAGCTATTCCACGTCTTTAAACCAGCAGCAATGTGTGCTGCCGTGAATCTTCCTAGACCAGTGATCCCCCCACTACCTTGTAATTCTCGTTACTGCACTTGCATGATCCGAACGTCTCAAGGACTAGTAGGACAGTTTTTGTTATTTATTGTTATTCTTCTGTTTCGTTTTGCACTTCTTGTTACTAAACCTGCACGATTAGAATGTGTCAAGGCCTAGTAGGACCATTTTTTTGTTACTCTTCATCCCTTTCTTCTCCCTCCCACCCTCTCCCCTGTCTCTTCTTGTGCTTTGAAACACCAGTTACTGTATAAGCGCATAATAAATACCCCATAAATAAATACATTGATCACTGGACCTGAAATAGGAGTCCCTGCTGCAGGAGCCAGTGTGGTAATATTACTGCTGCTTCTTCGATGGACATCCTGGTTCAAATCTCTGCAGCTGCTTATCCTTGTGGGACCCTTCAGCATTCTGTCCTGAAACCCTTTGTCCTTATCCACTGACCTGTTTCAGAGGGTCACTATTGAGTTTCCGGAGTGCTGCTGTTGTTGTGCACTGCACTATATGGGTCTCCTTAAGGGGGTAATCCATTCATATTGATATGGTTTTCTTGGCCCTCAGACATCAAAAGGGACTTTACTTGAAGACCATACAATAGGAAACGGCAATCCTACCAAAACTAAATAAGGACACTAGGTACATCCTCTGCAGCAGCTTCTCCTGGGCATACTCAACCTCTTCCAGCAGTCTGGGTCACATTTCCAAGGCCTCTAACCACCAATCTTTTCCTGGCCCTATTCTCTAGGATTTTGAGGCTTTGCCTGTGGTGCAACTCCAAGGCCCACCTAACTGCAATACTCTGTGCAATAGGGCGCTTCACTCCATTTCTCCAAATTTTCCTTTCTGGGTTACTGGCCGTCAAACTTGAACTGCAACTCTTCTGGTGAGGACCCTCCCCCGCCCCCGGCTTAACAAACGTTCTAACAATTGTTATTGTCTCCTAATATAGATTACACATTTTACTCACCTGTAGACATGTGTGCTCTTGCTTCAAAACGTGGTGTCTTTTATAGATATTTGATTGTTAGCACTGTTAATATTTATTGATGCTCGACTATTATACAGGGTAATTATTCAGTAAATATACCGTCGATACTTTCCATTATTGTGTGCGGTTTGTCTAGCTGTACAGCCACAATACAAATGTGAGTGAGGACTAACATGGTGGAAACCCTACACCTGCATTACAGGCTGGTCATTTTAAATTTTCAAAGAACTTATGAAAAACCTCCCAAACATCTACTCACTGACCATTTGCCATGATGACCAACGCAGTCAAAGAGAGGCATGTCACTGGAGTTTCCTGTAGACAGGGGCTGACAGAAACGCTCTCCAATCAGGAGATTTGATGGGCTCTGCTACCAAAGTTGATCCTGAATCACGCTGCTGAAGTCTGAGTTAAGGACCACATAGTTAGAACCATTGCCGCTTCAGTAACCACTGAAGAGACTGTCTTGACTATAGGAAGGAGCAAGAGTCTATCAGCCCTAAACGCCTGATAAAGGAGGTTGCACCCGAGGCCTGGGTGTAAATACAGTGCCCATTTACTAAACATGGTAGGCCTGTCCCAGAGACCAAAAAGCCTTGCTCGCGTGTGCGTCATAAACTGCCCTGGTGATATGCAGTTGCTAAGAAGGGGAAACCTGCAACTTGCTCACATTAATTGATAAACCCCGCTTGTGGTGCAGGTGTATGTCTTGAAAAGATGTACCGACATCAGGCCTAGAGAGCATGTCCTCTGCTGTCAGTTCACGAAATACAGAAATATATGTATTTGTTCGACCATCAGGTATGCTGCCACTATTGCCAACAGCTTGGTGAACTCCCAATATGCTGAGGAGAAGATGAAAGCCAAGAATGGGAATAGATAGTGGTAAATCCCAAACTACATATCTAAAGTACCTTCTGTGTTTTGGGTGGGTTGAGAAGTGCAAATAGAAATTCTGGAGGTCCAGAGACGTCAACCGATCCAGAGCATGCAGAATCTGGGCCAGCATGGCCATCTTGAACACTGCTTTATTCAGGTACAAGTTGCACATGCTTAAATGCAAACCAGCTCTTTGACTTCATTTCTGCTTGGGAGGCAAAACAGTTGTCTGAAGGATTTTTTAAGAAAGTTCTGGCAGTATCCATGCTTAACAACCCAAAAGGTCCCAGACTGTGAAGACACATTCCTGAAGCTAAAATCATAATCTGTCCCCCACTGGTGTTGGATGAAGGATGTTTTCCAAACTAAACACATTTAAAAACTAAACACATTTAAAAGCCCCACAAGGGGCATGTGGCACACACACAATTATAGCTCTGCAGCCTTTGAAGGGGTAAAAATTAGCTTCTAGCTGGAGTTGCTACCAGCCTTGTCACAATTGTATCATACCACTGGGCAAAAGATGAGCGGTATGGGCTTTCAGAAAGGTAGATTAACTTGGTTGCAATGCAAAGTCCAGATATTTGGCTGCAGCCCAGATGATATTTTTTTCAACAAAATGTGCTTCTTGGCTCTCAGGAGGATGCCCCAGCAAAAGGCATGTCCAAAGAACAAATGACTTACCTACGGTAATGTCCTTTTTGAACCTACAGTAATGTCCTTTCTGATGGATGTTCCTTTCACGGATTCCTCATCTTATACAGAGTGTCCTACGACAGCCGATCTCAGAAACATTGACAGCAGGGGGCGTTGTGCTGCATTGGTGTCGAGGTCCCTCAGTGCTCTCCATCTTCAAGGTCGGACGTGATGTCAGAGTTGGTACAAATAGCTTGCAACACGCCCTGTGACCACGGTTTACTTGTTATTTCCCTGGGCTCAAACTTGTTGGGGATTACGTATTATTAGAGGCATACCTTGGGGGCACTGAAAGAGACTAGCATGAGAGAGATCTCCCATTGCGGGGTAGGATCGGAGGGCGATAAGGAATCTGCTGGAGGGGCATCCACCAGAAAGAACATTACCATGGATAATTAATTTATTTTTCTAATGGATTGTGTACTCCCACAGATTCTGATTTCAGTGGTATATTCAATTTCACCACTTTCTTCAGGGCCACAGCATTGCCTTGCGTGCTGTCAAAATCATGAGAGCGAGAATTTTCTCACACGGTTTCACACCCCACCCCTGCTGTTTATGTACCAGACTCCAATGTCAGTGTTGGATCAGGTGACTGTATTCTGTTGGGATGCGATTTCTTTAGCAGTCCTGTTCACCCACCTATCTGGGTATGAGTGGATGTTAAAATGTTACTGCTCCCACCACGAAAAATGGTCAAAGAAAGTGGTCAAATTAAATATACCACTGAAACCGGTAAACCAGTTTTGACCCTGTTTTTGAAGCAATAGACCGCAGGGTTGGTCAACAGGTTGTTTACATAGTATAACTAAATCCTTCTGACAACACCATAGAAGAGTCAGAATACATTACCTTGGGGGAATGTTAAGGTTGTATACCGATTAAGTACGGCTCACCAACTGATGAGTGTCTCCTTGATACTCATGTGTTACAGATAGATTGATTGTTTTTAGATGTTGAGCAAAGAAAAACAATAAAGAAAAATAGATTCAATTTGCAAAGCACATACCACACAATCTAATTTCTAAGATGTGTGTTTTTTAATAGTAGTGACTGTAAAAGAATAGAGATAGGGCCAGCTCTTAACCTATCACCCTCAACCTAGATAAGCGGCTCACCAGCTCAACCCAGGTATAGACACCAGACAAGGGTTTAGTTAGAATTGTTAGAGTGGAAGGTAGTTTAGAGTTGCACAATCGGTAACATTAAATAGATAAGTAATTTGAAGTGGTAACCTGATGGTACTTTGTGTGATATAACAATAGGAGAACTGTCAGGAACAAGACCCCAAATAGTCCCATACAAGTGTGTTTTTACAAAGGAAGTAGAACAGATTGCTACTTTTTACCCCTTTTTGCTTATTCAAAGTACAAAGTTAAAGTAATAAAAGCAGTAAAGAGGAAGTATGACAGATTGAAGGAGTAGGAAGGTGAAAAGGGAGTAAAACTGGAGTAAGAAGGTGATACAAAAACGAGCATTGAAGAAGTAACTGAAATTGAATAAGGTGTGGGAAAGTAAAACATGTGTAAAGTGGAAGTAGGGAATCAAACTGCTAAAAGTAATAAATAGGAAGTTGCACGGATTGAAGGAATAAGAAACTGAATACGCAGTAAAGCCAGAGTCCGAAGTCTGAAGAAAAAGTGATAAAAATGAGGAAGGTGGATGCAAGTCCGATTGAAGCAGGCTAGGACTGGCCTATAGAGCAATAGGCCAATGGCCAAACCAAAAACACAACGCTGGTGTGGGCAGTTTTTTTTGGTCAAAGTGGGCCACTTTTTTAGCCAATGTGGGCCAGTTTGATGAGTTACTTCACTATGCGGCTAGTAGTTTTGACCAGTGTTGCTGAATAAATATTCTTTAAAATGCACAAATTGCATCAGATGTTATCAAAAGAACTCCCCCTTGGGTACTATTCAAACAGTGTCATAAAAGAAATGAATAGCCATTTGCAATGGTGGGCCACTTTTTCATTGGTGCCCGAGACAATTTTAAGTCCCAGTCTGACCCTGGATTGAAGGTATAGGAAATTTCAAGAAAACGGCAGAGTAAGTCGGACACATTGAAAAAGAAGGACAGCTAGGGAAAGAAGTAATAGGCAAAAGCAGAAAAGGGAGTAAAGAAGACAACACATGAATACGGTGATGGATAGCTAAGAAGAGTACAGGAACAATAAATGGAGGAAACGAGGAAGAGATGTTGGAAGTTAAAAATGAAGTGAAAAATTTAGTATTTTAGATGAAATTAGGGGGTTGGACAAAAAATGTTTTATTGTATGTGGGAGGTAGATGTTGCCTGGGGAGGTGGGTTAATTTACCACAGTTCTCTGGTGACACTCGTCGCAATAGTGTAAGTGCAATAGGCAGACCGCCACCCGAGGAGGTAGCGGATTTGGTCTGACATCTGTGCCCTAGCTGTAATGTGGAGGCCTGTGACCAGAACCCATATGCAAACTACTGATTTGCGGTTGCCAGGGTGGTTTCCTGGCAATGTCGGCAAATGGAACAGAGAATTTGATACTGGCGCATTACGTGCTCCCTCAGCGAAATCCAAACAGATGTTAATTGTCGAAAAGGAGAAATTATTAACCCTAATGTTCTTTCTATGGATTTTTCTCTTGTAGATTCCTCATCTGTTCGACATACCCTCCAGCTCTGCTGCTTTGGAAAATGTTCGACAGGGGGCCTAGTGGACCTCGGCCGTCGATCAGTCTTGCTCAGCATCTGGTCATTGGCTCTAGATGTGACGTCAGACGTAATATAAATACCTTGTCACTCCGCCCAAAACCTCAGTTTCCCCCTTTTTTCGCGAGCACACCACGCTCCATAGAAAAACAGAGTGCACCAACGGGCTAATGAGCCCTTAAAATGAAATAACTATAGATATGCAGAATCCGATTCCCTTCGTTTTCCAATGGCTTGTCGGTCAAAGACTTTCGACTGTACAGGGGATTTTGCTAGACTCCTGTATGACCACTTTGACCTTTACCTGGCAGCTCTCCTAAGGCCTTCTGGTATTGGTAGTATCAACAAAACGGGGATCAACCAGAGTATCTCAAGTGAGCACCCACGTGGTGCCGGACAACTCTGCAGCTGGGTTTCCATAAGATGTTAAACTTCCCTACTTTGCCATTTGTCACTTTTGTTGAACACGGTTCAGTTTCTTACCAGTTCTCACCTCAACTCACTGGCTGTGATGAACCACTTGGTTTTTTTTGTCTCTGAATTCAAGGACGGTACCACAATAGCAAGCGTCTTGCCCTGTCCCGATTATCAGTGTAGGAGGGCTTCAAATACCGTTGACATCTGCTGCAACACACGCTGGCTATCGTTCGCCATTTTATGATTCCTTCCATGGAGGCTTTGGGGGTCTGGGTCGGAAAGGGCAAGAGCGCTTCCCTCCTTGTCGCACCTTCGGTTCTCGCCGCCTTTCTCCTCCTCTTGAACTGCCACGCTGGAATAGCTGTGGTGTCGTGCGGTTTGCCTTGCTCATCGTGTGCTCTTGTGCTCCACCTTTGTGGGGAAGGGCCATCAGGTGTGTGTGTGAGTCTGGAAAATTGCCTGACCCGTGGGTTGGGACATGTTAGGTAAATGGCTCTGGTGTTAGTCAGTTGTCTTTTGTGGTGTGCGAAAGTGTTAGTGTCGGAAAAGGAGGAGGAGGGTAGAGTTTGAGTATCCTACGTGGTTGGATGGGGGAAAGGTATTAAAATAAGCGGGCTAACGTGTCTCACCTCCACTCCCCGAGGATCCCCCCCATCCAGGTGATCCTCCTGCACTGGTCCACCCCCAGGAACTGGATCCAATAGCGATGGCCGTGTCCTGGCCACCTGGATGACAGATCCCCAGGGGTTAGTAAGGGAGACACCTTCAGGTGTCTCACAGGACACCCTGATGAGATCCGAGAGAGTGCCGAGGTACTAAGACTACTGACCCCTCAGGGGCCACTGCAGGGATCTCATGCGCAACCTGGCCTGTGGCCCTAGAAAGATGCAGGAGGCCATGAGACCTAAGAGGCGGAGGAAGGAAGCCGCTGGTAGTCTCGCATGGTTCCGGAACAAGTCGACCATTTGAGTCAAGCTGACCACTCTCTTCCCGGGAGGGAAGGCCTTTGCTGCACGGGTATCTAGGACTGCTCCGATGAACTGGAGCCTCAGGACTAGAATCAATTGGAACTTCTTTAAATGTAGGGAGAAGCCCAGCTTGTGCAGCAGCAAGCAGGTGTCCTCTAAATGGGACAAGACCTGCACTGTAGAATTCCCTTGGATCAGCCAGTCATCCAGATATGGAAATGCATAGACCCCGGAACTCCTGAGGTGAGTCTTAACTACCGCCATGAGCTTGGTGAAGACCTTTGGGGAGGAGGTTAGACCAAAGGGAAGCACCTTGAACTGAACCTGTGCTTTTGATAGATTGGCACATGGAAATAAGCATCCTGGAGGTCTATTGATTCCAGCCAGTCCTGTGGTTCGAGAGCGTGGAGAATCTCTCTCAACATCACCATCCTGAATTTGTCCTTCCTCAACAACGTGTTCAAGGGCCTGAGGTCCAGAATGGGACGGAGACCTCCTCCCTCCTCCCTTTTTGGGTACCAGGAAATTACAGGTATACCAACCCGATCCTCTCTGCTCGGGAGGTACCTCTTCCATGGCACCCTTCAACAACAGGGCTCTCAGTTCTTCCTGCAGCTCCTGGCCCGGTTGGATTGGGTGCGGGGAGGGTCTGTCCGGTGGTTTTCTCACAAATGGCAGACAACCCCACTGAATGAACTGAAGAGCCCAGGCATCGGAAGTAATTCCCTGCCACTGGAGCAAATGCTCTGTCAACCGTCCTCCAACCAGTGCGCTGTGAGAGGGGAAAATCAAAGCGGCTTCGGAGGCTGGGTCAACCATGCCACTGACCTTTGACCTCTAGAAGTCCCTCTCCCCCTTCCGGAGCACAAGAAATGCTTCTGCCCTTGCCTAGCCAGTGTGAGGTGTGCTCTCCTGCCATAAGAAGCATACCGCCTGTAGCCCTGTGCCCTAGAGGGGAAGCTGAAGGCAGGTTTGGCCTCCTGCGCAGCTAGGCCTAAGGACTTAGCGGCGATCTTGGATTCCTTACATGTCCAGAGGTTTAACTTGGACATTAGGGAAGGAACTAAATGTTTTTAGATAGGCCTGCCTTCTTAGTGTTACAGCTGATGACATAGATCGACCCACACAGTCTGCGATGTCCAGACCTGTTCGCAGCGACTGTCAAGCAATCTCTTTCCCATCCGCCACTACCTGTAGGAAACCCTTGCTCATCTCTCCTTCTGGGACATACTGCACAGTATTTTCAACTGCTGTCCATAGACCAAAAGAGTATTTGGCAAAACTGCTTGCCACATTTGTAGCCTTAAGAGCCATAATCCCAGAGGTAAATGCTTTCTTTGCTAAGGCATCAACCTTTTTAGCTTCCTTGTCGGGAGGCAGGGTGCAACTGGAAGATGCAGGTCTAGGTGAGACAGTGGCAGCCTGCATAACCAGGCGAGGAATGAATGGTCTCCTCTAGCCAGCCTATAATTCCTGGAAATGGTAGAGCAGATGGGAGGAATAGAACAAGGTTGCTGCCACATAATTGTTAATGGATCAGCAATGGCAGGGTTTAAAGACATATTGCGCTCTGTGGTGAGGGCTTCATCTAAGATATCCCTAAAGTCATAAAATGGGCGCCACAGATTATGCAATCCTAGGATATCAATAACCCTTTCTGCCAAAGCCCTGAATTTGGACATATTATGGACGTAGGGATGGGATTGCTGGAATTCGAGTTCTGGTGAGGTGCCCAGACTGCTGGCGTCATGGAGGCTTTGAACCAGCTGCAAGAGCTGCTTTTGGTCATCAAAATAATCGACCTTCCTGTACCCAAGTAAATGGGATCGACATCCCCCTGATCGTCATCGTTGTTGCCGCCAAAGATACCTGCCATGGTATTAAGACATTTGGGCCGGGGTTGGGGAGTGAAGGTTTTCTCGACAACCATTGACGCTTTGTCTCTCACCGCCGATATGGTGGATATCGATCAGGATCGAGACACCATAGCATCGACATCCTTGGATGCAAGGCGTTGATCTGCCTTCTGTTGAACCTATTTTGCAGTCGAACGATTTATTGGCGCCAGCATTGTCGGTACTGGGGCACCAGATGGGTCAGACATGCTGAGCACCGGATGGGTTAGCCGCGCCGACTGCAGCATGCTTTTTAAAACATGACCAGCATGGCGGACTTGAAATCCTCCCACTCCTGGCGGGTGGTAGGCCCCGCCGACGGCTTACCTTTATCCGTCAATGAATCGGAATCCCGATGGTGTCGGTGACGCCACTTCTTTCACAATGAGGAAAAATTGCTCCTCGAGTGGGACCGTTTCTTCTTCCGCCTATGTTCTTTTTTGGGGGGGGGGTGCCCCTCGGTTTTGGCCTCCGAAGACCGAACCGTCGACCGCACCGGTGAATTAGAGGGTGGCCGACCAAGAGCGAGTTTTGCTGCTCGATTGTGTAGCTATTTGGGTTGCATTTAACGAACAACAGACACCTGCCAGTGCCGTGACCCATGCCGAGGCACCAGGGACACAACTCGTGTAGGTCAATGATGGACATCTTGGTGCCACAGTCGATACACCGCTTGAAACCAGATACCAGAGCGACCGATATCTCGTGTCGAGGAATTAAAAAGCAACGTTTTCTGACAAAAACATTGAGATATGATATGATACGATAGGTTATTTATAACGCGCTTTATACCCAGAGGATTCTAAGCGCGGAACCGGGGATCGAACCTGTCTTGCTCTGTGTCGTCTTGATTCCAAGGCAAGCACGTTACCCCGGAGCTATCCTCCCGAGAGAGTTGAAGACTCGCCTGTGTTCCAAAGCAGCATGTTAGCATGCGGAAAAAAGGATCTCAGGTGTGGGGCGTAGTGGCAAGGTATTTATACGATTCATGACGTCACGTCTGGAGACAACGATCAGATGCTGGGTATGATGCTGGAAATGCATCGGCGGGACAGGGCCTCCGTATCCTTGTCCTTTACTGCTTTTTATCGTGTGTTCTGTTGTGTTTTCCGCGCAGGAGTTCATGTGGGACTCCTGGCAGTGCAGCTCTCTTTCTTTTGGTTTGGTGAACAGACCTGTGGGATACCCTTATGGCACCCATGGGTGGGGGTACAACCCTGTGCCCCTAGTTTATGTTTTTGGGCACCTGTGGGTGGCCCGCAGAGCAGGGTATGGGCTGGTGGCAGCTCCATGCTGAATTTGACAGGTGCGCAGAGTATCCTGCATTTTGGGATACCCCGGCCCTGCCATTGGGATCAGTCGATTCCTGATGGAAAACAAGATGGCCCCGGTGGCCTCTTGCTTTCTATTACCCATTACCTTGTTTTCCCAAAGTCCTGGGAAGCCCTGACTCCGTCCCTTCCCCCTGACTGGCTGTTGGGTGGAAATGCCATATATGGTGTTGTTGTGATGGCCCGGTCAGACTAGCTGGAGCCTTCCCGGTGATGTATGTTGTGGGTACCTCCTGTGGGTGGGACCTGGGTGAATAGAGTGTGTGACGAATATGCATTCTGTGTTGTGGGTGTCTAGTATCTGGTGGTTGACACAATGACTGAGACAACCCTGCCCGAAACCGGTATGAATGCAGCTTGGAGTGTTGAATGGCTCGGTACTTGTCCCAATACACATAACTTGTTGTGAGTGTCTGGAGAGAAGTGAATGGCCTGAATACCTCATGTGTCGGATTGGCTGCCTGCCTGCATGAATGCCCGTAGTCGTGATTGGATGCTTGAGTATGACCCAGCGGAATGAATGAGAGATCAACAGTATATCTGGGGACCTCTCACTGCTAGGAATCGTGTTCAGAAGCTGAAGTCCACTACGACGAGTAACTGGATTAACTGACGCTTGACCTTGAAGCACTGCTGGACGAGAAGAATTGCTGTTGCTCTCCTTCACAATCTGAAAGCTGCTGTGCCTCCAAGGACTGACCCAGAGAGGACCTGGCACCCATGGGTGGGGGTACAACCCTGTGCCCCTAGTTTATGTTTTTGGGCACCTGTGGGTGGCCCGCAGAGCAGGGTATGGGCTGGTGGCAGCTCCATGCTGAATTTGACAGGTGCGCAGAGTATCCTGCATTTTGGGATACCCCGGCCCTGCCATTGGGATCAGTCGATTCCTGATGGAAAACAAGATGGCCCCGGTGGCCTCTTGCTTTCTATTACCCATTACCTTGTTTTCCCAAAGTCCTGGGAAGCCCTGACTCCGTCCCTTCCCCCTGACTGGCTGTTGGGTGGAAATGCCATATATGGTGTTGTTGTGATGGCCCGGTCAGACTAGCTGGAGCCTTCCCGGTGATGTATGTTGTGGGTACCTCCTGTGGGTGGGACCTGGGTGAATAGAGTGTGTGACGAATATGCATTCTGTGTTGTGGGTGTCTAGTATCTGGTGGTTGACACAATGACTGAGACAACCCTGCCCGAAACCGGTATGAATGCAGCTTGGAGTGTTGAATGGCTCGGTACTTGTCCCAATACACATAACTTGTTGTGAGTGTCTGGAGAGAAGTGAATGGCCTGAATACCTCATGTGTCGGATTGGCTGCCTGCCTGCATGAATGCCCGTAGTCGTGATTGGATGCTTGAGTATGACCCAGCGGAATGAATGAGAGATCAACAGTATATCTGGGGACCTCTCACTGCTAGGAATCGTGTTCAGAAGCTGAAGTCCACTACGACGAGTAACTGGATTAACTGACGCTTGACCTTGAAGCACTGCTGGACGAGAAGAATTGCTGTTGCTCTCCTTCACAATCTGAAAGCTGCTGTGCCTCCAAGGACTGACCCAGAGAGGACCTGGTAAGGCGCCCTCTTCCCGAGCTACAAGGGACCATCGTGCAAAGATGATCTTTGCCAAAGCTCCCTGGTAGACAGACCTACGACAGGCTGCCCATCCAATACGGGGACTGCTGCGGAACTCCAAGGAGAAGCACTCGGACTGTTGTCCGCCACTGTCGACGACCGCCGTCGCAGACCGGAGCCGCCATGCACCCGTTTGCCTAAGAACTTTAATTGATCATCGGACGCTCTCGCCAGCATCGTCATCCGCTTGTCTCCCGCTGGAGAAGGCCTGACCGTCGACACGCCGAGGAGCATCCACCGGTGGGTTTCCCGCCACCTAAGGACCACAGAGACGCCAACGACTCGACGCCCTTGCTGGACCACAGTTCTTCATCATCTCTTTGCGGTCCAGAACTATCGTCACCAAGGTGCCCCGCACGCCTCTTCCTTGCAAGACGCCAACGCTCTGTCGTCGACGAGCACCGCTAGGAACGAAGCTGCCACTTCACTGCCGTAGTTCCACCTGTTCAATGTCGGATGTTCGACGACCCGGCACCTTTCGCCGATCTGTGGCTCCCGCCTGAAAGGGAGGCACTCAAGAAGGATCGGTCAACGCATCGTCGGAGAACTCTACTCCACCAGGTACATTTGGGGGGGGTAAAAATCTTAATAGGAAGAAGTGAGACTATTGAACATATGGACTGGGCTTGTGCGATATATCTTATTTTACATGTTGCCCAGGTGGGGGGATCTCCACACAGAACTGTGTCTAGGGTACAGGGCCAGTACTCCGCCTACTGTTTCAACCATCTTGCGTTCCTTCCTATCTCTATTGCTGGTTTCCTAGTTATTAATCTGTGTGACATTTTAACCGTACAGTTGATGCACTTTAATGAGATTTGATAACATTGGTGGTACCACTTTAGAATTGTATATATTTATCATTGTTGACTTCCAAGTACAAAGTGCGTTATTGTGATCGTGTACATACCCTTGAATATTAATTATATAAAGACTGTTTTCAGTAATACAGTGTGTGGACATTCCTTTGTGGGGGTTCAGGGACTACACTGTACTTAAGAACCAGCCTGCATCACCTCCGGAGAAGCTAGGCCTTGATTGCTCGTCCATTGCTACCTTATAGAGAATCTTGGCTGGGTTCTCCTGTGCCTCCCCCTCTACCATATAGAGAGCGGAAGTACAGACACCCCCTACCAGTCTTTACACTGGGCAAGACAGATCGACAGTCGGATCGAGGTCCACTACGCCCCCTGTCGAAAATGTTTCAAAGCAGCAGAGCTGTCGGGAATAGATATCAAATGAGGAATCTCCTGGAGAAAAACAATCCATTGCAACATTTTCTGTAATGAACACCTACCACAGCCTTAATGTTGCATTCATCAATCCTAATACAAATCTATAAAAAAAAACTTAGAGGCAGGTAAGTGGCTGATGCTTGCAGGAAACGCACACTAATTAAATCTTACGTAAAGGTATGTGTTGGAAAATTAAAATGTTGCGATAGGTTATCAATTGGTGTTCAGTTATTAAAAATGATGTCACATTCTTTAACCACTTGGTCTTGAGGCAGAGTTCCATGTGTTCTCATTTCAATCTAGGAAAAGGCACAAAGGACAATGAAAACCCTCCCTCAAGTCGAGGCACCACCCAGACATATTTTTAACCTGCAGAATACAACAGCTGAAATGTTAAAAAGGGAAATAATATCCTTTTGTGTAAAGTAATCGCATGCACAATTATATGTCTGGCTTTGCATGGCTAGCTTCATTTCTCAAGAACATAGCATATTTTACCTTTTAAGACTGCCATTTGGAAACTAATAAAAAAACAAAAAACTTAAAACAGTAAGATATGCTGAAACTGAAATTGCTTGCCACAATGACGTTAATTTCCTCTTCAGCATTCATGCTGTGTCAGATTACAGTCTCAAAGTCTGATCCCCAAACAAGCATTTATCAGCACTAACCATCATTTCAGCAAGAAAACGTCTTCTTACAAAGCCAACAAAAAGAAAACAAATGATATCAACCAGTAATACTCACAGTTCTTTGGTACGCTATTCCTACATACTGGCATCCACACAAAGGCCTTTTCAAAAACACAGTCAATAGTGTTCAGAATTCCTTTGCAAATGAATAATACTGCCATGGTTGAACCAGCAGCTAACAAAGCTGGCCTGAGGTTCCAAACCAAATCACAGCCCGATCATATGAGCCCCAAAATAGAGCAAAAGCAACAAGAGGTAGGGAAATAAATTACTACAGATTCATTTTCACCACACCCAGAGAAGCACTTCCAATAGGACAAATTAAATCCCACCACAGCTCATTAAAGCATATTTTTAACCTGTGGGAAAAGATCCAGTAGCACCATAGATGGATTGCATTTCAGACAAGTTATCATTTCAAAGGATCCTCCCAAACAGGCTATAAACATTTTAAAATATTTAAATTTGTTGAAAGAAAACAATTTAAAAAGGCAAAGAAAAAGTTGTAATAGAGTTTTAGAAAGAGCAGAGATCAGCCATGCCCAAGCCCATATTTCTCCCCACCTCAGGCAGCTGGTTGTTAGTGCTGTCTGGAAGGGAAACCTCTACACTTGCGGTTTCCACTCTGCTAGACAGCACATCTTCTGTGGTTGTACTGCTAAAGGATTCTTGTGACTGAAAAAGCACATCCATGTGTTCTGGGGTTTCATCTACTGCAGTTTCATTGTTAAGCTAGGAGAAAAATAGAAACAAATATGTAAGTAATCATTTTGTTGAATGAGCATGACATTTATGTTAAAAAGAAAAGTCGAATACAAAGACAAATACTAATGAATCCAATACATGGACCGAAAAACAAAAAAAGATCTGTAGACAAAATTGAAATGAATGCATCCAACTGCATAGGAACTCCTTTCACAACAAATATAAAGCTCTTGCAACAAGTGGCAGTAGTAAGGGCAGTATAGGTGTGGTTCAGGTTTCATGTATAACAAATGTGATGATGGAGGTCAAATAAGCTAGTGAATGAGAGACGAAGGATTGCAGAGCCATTTAGTTTCATGGAAAATAATTGGCCAAGGTAACATAGCATTGTGTTGCACATTAACAGGCAGCGTGTGTCAGTAAATTATCAGGAAAAATATTTGCCTAGGAACGTTCAGTCCCAACATATACATATTGTTGGCACATTTGCCTAGCACATTTAATATGATTGCTGGGTTCTGGAGAGAAGTGTGAGCCCACACAGAGCTGATTATTGGGTGGGAACTCCCAAGAACCCCATTCTATGGTCTGATCTGCTGGGAGTGTATCCATGCAACCCATCTCTTCCCGTAAGAGATAAGCAATGAAAACCACCTTCCCTGTTCCCAACCACTCATGAGATTTAGCAGGGGAATGATTCTATGGGACTGGTCGAATTACATTTGGGGTGTTTTCGTGCATACCTTGAATTATGTTATTCCCCAGAGTGAGCAGAGACCCTCAGGTGTCTCCAAGGAATTCCCAGTCAGCTGGCCTCTCCTGGTGCCTTTCTCCTCTTTTCAGGAAAGCAGGTCTGGCTCAGGCTGATCTGGTTCAGGCTCTCTCATTGATGAGGCCCTTCAATTTCCAGATATCATCCAAGATCAGCACTAATCCATTTTGAACAGTAGTTCTCCTTCCATGCAGCCTTTGATGCCAGAGTTCCTTTATTTCCTGTGGGTTTCGACTTTTATAATGGTAATTTTTCCCACACTTTGTTATTATCCAACACCTTTGGATTGGTCAAAATAATGCATTGGTTTGCTTAATAGTCAGACACTCCCCTAGAAAACACCCCCACCCAATCTTCACAAGTTGATCATATTTGCAAATGGTTGGGGTTGACTGCTCTCATACCGTTGAATTCAAATAATTTTTATTCTATAGTGCATCATGTCAATATGACATATGGATGAAACAGGGATTTCTAAATTTCCTTGGAACAGATGGACATGCAACATGAATGTGTACAATCAAATATTTGTATGTATTGTTTACAATGACTTTTTAGACACAATCAATCATGCATACATAAACTAATATCACCATATACACAAAACATACATAACATTAATATCAAATGCATGTCTAATATTCAAGTAAATCAGGATCAGAATTCATCCAGAGTATATGATCTTAATCTCACACCAAAAATGTAATATGATAAATTAAATTATAACCTGCCATAAATCAAGACCAGAGAAAATCACTGCAAGAATAGATGACTACAGAGTCATCTAAAGTGAACAGATGTTTTTTTTTACATAGAACAGAGTCTCAAAAGCTGTTAATGTTCATAGCTTTCAAAAGCTCATATCACCAAATAAACTGCATGTTCTTTCCTCAATTTTAAAGGTGCTACCGAGGACCTCACAGATGTCCTGAAGATTTCATTTCATTCACAAATACTCCTTTTGTATAAAGTTGCTAGGAAAATCCTTAATATAAAACAGGGGTTATAAGGAATATATTCCTTACTTAGAAACTTAGTCATCAAATTCACCAAAGTATGGTTCCTGTGAAGCTCTCCTAAAACACCCGTAAGAACCCTCTTATATTTATATACTGAGATGTCATGTGATTCAATCTTAAAACATCTAGCCCATATTAGTGCTCCTCACGATTGTAGTGCTTATTAACTGCCCATTAATATTACTGCTTTCTATACATTTTTTTAGTGCAAGAAGAAGAACCGGTGAAAATATCTTGGCAGGTGCGTCAAACATAACCAAAATACTTTACTTTTAGGGTCTTTCTTGGGCCCAGTCTTAAAAACTGGCAATATAATACAGCTCTTGGGGATAAATCCCAGTTATGCTAATCGTGATAAAAAGTTGGTTCAGGATTCTGCCCCATGTCTGTTTTTTTTAAAAAGGCATTACAAATTCCATTTGGCCATGGTGGTCAGGAGGCTTTAACCGGAGAGTTTTAATAATATTACCTTGTTTTAATATAATTTACGGGGATTCAATACAGTCATCCCAATAGACTATCTAATAAGAACCTCCCATTACTGTATTTCTGTTTAGCTTCCCAGACCAAGAGCAGAGAGCTGGTCTTGGATTCCTTTATGAGTTTCCAAAATAGGTGCAAGTCTTTAACCCTGCAAATTTGAATTAGTGTTTAGCAACATTCCACTTTTCATTTTTACTTCGGTGACCCAAAGTCATTTTGTATAGGCTACTCTTAGCACATTGCAATCATCAAAGTACTCTTCTATAGCCATTTCCATCTGTCTAAGAGTGAAACATTCCTCTTCAGACTCCTTTTATTATCTCTCATTTCCGAGACAAAAGAATGCAGATGAAGTCGATCACTATTCTGAATGAGAAGTCTTAAATTATATATCAATATTTCAGATTTTATTAATTATTAATCATCTTACAAATGTTGAATTTAGACTTATTCGATAGAGGATGATCTCATGGTGGTGACACTCCTTTCCTTTTGATTCTGAGTCCTACCATTTTAGATTGATTTAAAAAACATTTAAATGCATGAATAATGCTCATTTCAATGTCCCATTAAGTTTGTGCACCAGGTTCCAGCCTCAAGTGTCATTTCTTAGTATTGGGACACCCTCCTATTAGCATCACAAGTCATGTAAAGAGCTCTCTGAGGCCCAAATGCCTATTTCCCATTACCTGGCATCTGTTCAGTGTTATTGCCTTAAATGATGTCAAAAGGTGAAATCTTAAGTGTATTCAAGCCTTTGAAGTGGGACCTGGCTTCTCTCAGGCTAAGTTGCCATGTGAAATGTTTTTTTTTTTTATCATCAGATTAGGGCACCATTGATTGAGTCTTGTTGGAATTAAAATATTTATTTATAGAGTATTCTCTTAAATGAAGAGGATATGCTGGGGGGCGGGGCTTGGCGCCATGACGGTCGGTCTGGCTCTCTAAGAGCCCTCAGCCGTGTCCACGCGCCTAAGGAGATATGCCCCAGTGAAACCAACTTCGAAGCTGATCTGAACAGCGTCCCGGGTGGCGGAGGGGCTGCTGCACGATGGCCAGCTCGTTCACCACGGAACGGCCTGCAGCCCACTATTTCTCTGAGGTCCTCCTGAAAGCGGACTGCAACGCCCTCCTCACACCCAAAATGGCGGACGCAGTACCAAAGGGCGAGTTCTGAGGTGGTCTCTCCTCGATCCCGCTGCAGGCTAATCACCCACTACTACTCCATCCCTGACCTGGGACGGGGGCCCCAGCCCCGACTCATCCTGCTGCTTCCCTCCGAGCTGGGGCTCCCCCAGTAACCTGACTGCCATCCTGCCGGATCTCTTCAGAGCTGCCCTGATGTCCGCTCTGCAATCCGAGGAACTTCCAAGGATCGATGGGCCGCGTGTGTTCTGGAGCTGGGATCGGCCCCACAGAGACTCGCTACTGTTCCAACGGCTCGCCGCCTCCTCCCGGTTAGAGCTACAGCTGCTACCCCTGCTGATCCAAAATCTACGCTCACAGTGGCCGTGGACTGCTGCTGATGGGCCGGTGCTTTGTGGATACCCTCAACTAACTGGGGCTGCAGGCCGAGGTAGGGCAGCACCTGCTACAGACAATTGTAAGCCTCCTGTGGGCCGGGGCTCGAGATGCTCTCCCTCCCTGCGGGCCCCAGTGGCATCCCCCCTGGAGGCTCCATCCCACGAACTGCATTACTTGGGGGATCCTGCCCTGCTCATCGGCATACACCAGTTGGGGGCACCTTCCGGGGGGGCTACCCACTTCATCCCAGCTAGCCCTGCTACGACGCATTTGACACTCACTGGAGGCTGGGTGAGAGACAAACGGGCCTTCCTGCCCCTCTCTCTCGCTGGGCTTCCCTGGAAAGTGACAATCTAGCCGCCTTGTAGGAGGGATCTGGCGGTGCCTTTAGCCATGGGGACCCCCCCCGACACGCAGCTCTTGCCCTCCCTTGAAGCAAGGACCCCGGCATTGGAGACCCTGACCTCTTCCTCAAGCCCCTACTGCTCGAAGGGCTCCGGCTAGCCCTGGGCACTGCTTCCATCAAACCACTCCAGTGCCCGGCCATGCCCACTAAAGCCAGGGGCTCTCAAACAACTCAGAGCCCACATCTCGCCTCCAGGGGCAGAGGGGCCGCTTACCGGACAAGCGAGGACCGGCGGGAGACTGTCCCTTTTCTGCAGTCCCCGCTGCCCTTCTTCACAAAACAGCTCGTGACCCCCTAACCTTGGGCCTCCCCCTGGACGCCGACCAACCCTCAAAACAGGTAGACATTGCCTCCCTAGTCTCGGGAACCATGACGGAGAAATCTAAACGAGGCGAGCGCAATGAAGAACCTAGCTCAGGGGCACATACTGCACCCAGCCCCGACCAAGCTGCGCAGGGAATTACGAAGCGCAATCTCCAAGAACTTCTCTCTGCAATATCCTGGAATATCAAAAAGGGACCGAGGAATTAAAAAGCAAGATCTCAACAATGGACAAACGGATGGGGGAAATCGAATCTAGAACTGAGCAAATAGAAACTTCGAAATTGGCGAGGGGCCGGGCAGAATCACGATCTAGGCGCAACAACATCCGCCTGCGAGGAATCCCCACCTCGGTCCCCGATGAGGAACTGGGGGCCTATGTCAATGACCACCTGCTCTTCAAACTGACTCTCCCAGATGGGGCCACATTGGAAGTCGACAGAGTGCACAGAACTAGGGCTAAGCAAAGCCACGCTTCCCCTCACGAGGTCTTGGTGCGAGTGCACTTCTATAAAATGAAGGAAGAGATTATGCACGAGTCCAGAGGTTCACCCCGAATACTCTTCCGGGGCGCTGTAATCTCCTTGTACCAATACCTAGCGGCAGTCACCCTAGCGAAGAGGAAAGCCTTGAAACCACTGACTGAATGGCTCCACCAAAGGAAGACCACGTACCGCTGGGGATTCCCCACAGCCCTTTCCTTCATATGGGAGGGAAAACCTCGACGCATCCTCTCCCGCAGAGAAGCAGCGTACTTCATGAACCCGGAGGAAGAGCCAGATGCATCAGAAAAACCTACACAGGTCATGGAGAGGAGGCTACGTGAGCCTCTACAGTCCTGGACCCGTGTGAAGAGGCGACACAGACCACGCTTCCCCCCCCAATTAAAAATAAGAACAGCAGCTGAGCACAGGACTATCTTAAGAGGTTCTGCGATCCACTGAGCCCTTTAGCCACCCGCAATTTCGACTCCCATACAAAGCGGAGGTCTCCATGACACACTTCGGCAGCCTGAGGTATTCGGGAGGCCCAGTAGCTCCCAAGTGGCTCAGCAAGCCAGAACGAACCAAGTTACAATTCCCTTCGGTTGCACTGGTGAGACGTGAGGCGAGGCCGCCTCTCTGTGAATTGGGGCGTTGGACCGGCCGCTTGCCCCGTTGGCTGAAGGCTGGTCCGGAAGTCCTTTCAGTTGTCGGCAAGGGGGTTGTTGGGGGGACAGGGTGAGTCTGGGGAGGGGGGGGGGAACACTGCAGAGGAAAAGCAGACAAGGCGAGACGAACACTACACAAGGAGAGACATTAATCCGCCCTATCATTGGAGCAACAGGTGAGTACCCAGGATAAAATTCTTACTGGAACGTACTAGGCCTGAATGCCCCCAGAAAGTAGAAACTAGTGGAACACAGACTACTCCAACTCGGATCCGACATTGTCTATCTCCGAAAAACTCACCTCATCGAGCCCGACGAGAAGCGCATAAACCTCTGACATTACCCGAGACACTCTTTTTCCCTCGGCAAAGCAAAAGAAAAGAATGGTAGCGATTCTACTCAGCAGCAACCTGCCCCTGACCCAGATCACCACCAAGAAGGATCCTGAAGGTCGATACTTGCTGCTCAGGGATCTCCTGGAGGACCTGCCTATTACCTTACTTGCAATCCACAGTCCTAACAAGGACCAAAGCCTCTTCCCCTGCAAGCTCCTACCAATCATAGCCTCCTTCACCAAAGGCCTCCTGTTGATTTGGGGTGACTTCAACCTGCCACCGGACCCAAGCATGGATAAAACCCTTCCACCATCAAGGGAATACTTCAGCAAAGCCCTAGCCATGGCCGAATTTCTGAGGGAAACGGAAACCATTGATATATGGAGACTACACAACCAAGGAGCAAGGGACTACACATTTTTCTTGCATGTCCACAAAGGATACTCAAGGATTGACCTGTTGCTAGCCTCTAGCTCTCTTGCTCCCTGCGTGGAAGAAATCTGCATTGGGCACATCACTATCTCAGACCATGCACCTGTTACCCTGAGCTTACAGGCACAGGGGTTCCCGAAGTCCCTCCAAAGACCATGGAAATTCTAAGATCAGATCCTGGCAGACAAAGCCATCAGCACTGAACTAGCGGAAACTCTCACAAACTACTTCCATGCAAATTCTCCCCTAGACACCGCTACGACAACCGTCTGGGACGCAATGAAGCCAGTCATCCGAGGGGTGGTTATGGACGCCACTGCAAGATTTCGCTGACTAAACCATGTGCAACAAATTAAACTGGAGAAGAAGGTTGTGGAGCAGCTTAAAAAAGCGCCCTGCCAAAGCCATCGGACAAGACCTCAAAAGAACGAAGGCGGCGCTGGAGATGCACCAAGCTGACCGGGCTGCCACAGCTCTGACATATACCAAACAATTCTACTATGTCAACAGCAATAAAGCTAAGTCTGCTGGAGCATAAGCTGAAGAAACTGTAATCTAGGAACTATATCCAATGCCTGGCGGACAAGGCCGGAATCCTACACCACACAGAACCGGAAAAGCTTGACTTAGCGACTCAGCACCACAAAGGCATTATGTCGGTGCCCCCGAGAGCTGTCCCGGTCCTAACTCAATTCCTGGCAGCAACCCCAAAGCTGCTTCCACACCCGTCACTCGAAGCTCTGGAGCAAGTAATCACGGTGGAGGAAGTACTCGACACGATCCGCTCCCTGAATAATACTACCCCAGGACCAAACGGGTTCTCAGTGAAATTTTATAAGAAGTTCACTCAAATCCTGGCACCGCAACTGGCTAGCTTGTTCAACTCATTCTTAGCGACGGGTTCTACCACACCATCCATGGAGTCAACTACGGTCCTTATCCCTAATTCAGGCAAGGACCGAACACAGTGCTCGTCGTATAGACCTGTCACGTTGTTGAACAACGCCGCCAAGTTATTTGCTAAACTCCTGGCTAACAAGACTGGCCCCGATCCTCCCGGATTTCATCCACCCAGACCAGACCAGACGAGTTTCATCCCGGGCCGAAATACCCAGTACAACATCCAGAGAACGATTAACATCGAGTACGCAAACAGGACGGGCTCTCCTCTGGTCATCCTATCATTGGACGCACACAAGGCATTTCATATGCTGGACTGGAGCTATATCGGAGAAACGCTTCACCACTATGGATTTGGGCAGAACTTCGTAAAATGGTTACTAGCTAATTACCAGCACCCGTCTACCCACTTGAGACTGAACGGGGCCAGATCAAAGAAAATCAACATCACCAGAGGCACCAGACAAGGATGCCTGTTCTCACTGCTCATATTTGCGCTCTCTATGGAGATTCTTGCCAGCAGAACCTGTAGCAATCCAGTGATCCAGGGTATGGCGCTCAAGGGGGAAACTCTAAAACGGCCCTATATGCAGCCCAGCTCTCGCACGCCTTCGCCTGGAAGACAACCACCAATCAGCCCAGATGGCTGAAACTAGAAGATTGGAGCATCTCCCCGATCGACGCACTACCCCATTTGAAAGACGGAAGTGGCAACCTCAGGCCCTCTTCCGGCGACTTGGAATACAGTGTCAAGTTGGAAAAAGGCGGCCCGCCTCTGGAAATACAGGAGCCCGACAGGTCCGCTCACTCCAATCTTGGACAACCCAGACTTCTCCCCCAGGATTTCTGCGAATAGTTTCACAAAAGGGCTGGAAGGTGGGCTGAGGACCATGACAGACTTTTACGAAAGCGGGAACCCGCTGAACTTCCAAGCCTGCAAAGCCAAATTTCAGATCCCCAAAACAGAGATTCCGATAATATCGACGCTATACAAACTGTTGGACAGAACGGACCCGACAAAAAAATAAATAAATAAATAAAATAAAATTTAAAAAAAGAGTCGTACATGCTCAAGTGGGAAAAAGACGTTGGTAGAACCATTGAGCCTGAGGAATAGAATCAGATCTGGTCCCGCGCCCACAAGAGCTCAAAATGCACGACGAACCGAGAAGGCGCCTACAAAGTGTGCTACAGATGGTACCGCACCCCTGAGGCTATAAACAAATTTAACCCGGCCATATCCCCGCTGTGCTGGAGGGGCTGTCCCGATCCAGGCTCACTGTTTCATTTACTCTGGGGTCCTGCCTGAAATCTACCCAATTCTGGAGAGCCGTCATAGAGCAAATTTAAGAGATCACAGGCCTCTCAATCCCATGGGACCCGGGAATTGTCCTCCTAGGAGCCACGGGTTAGGGCCAATTTCTGCTCACGGGCCACATGGCAGAATTTTGCACCCAGCGGCTAACTGCCGCAAAGATTGCCCTCGCCAGACTCTGGAAGAACCCCGAAGGCCCAGCTATACAAATGTGGTGGTCCAAATGCTGGGAAACAGTGGCGGACGAAAAAATTACAGCCATTAGATTTGGCAACACATCCAAATTTGACCAAACTTGGGCTCCCTTCTTGGAATACACACAGCAATATCTGGGACTGGCGAGACAGCCTCCCAGCCTGCATTGGATAGAAATTTAGGACTGAAACTCCCAACTCGAGAAGCGCGCATCATATCGGACTTGCGCAACCAGTGCAGGGCCTCTGGCTAAAGGGTAGCCTTCTCCCCTTATCCCGAACTCTGGAGGGGCCCTGCCCTCGACGAAGCCGGCATCCAGGTCGCAGCGACGGTCCACTGCTGAGACTACCCTAGCATGGAAAGCATCTGTTCTCTCGCCCCCCCCCCCCCCACCACCATCGCCTTGTGCCCTCCCGTCTCCCTTTCCCCTAAAGACACTGATGGTTATTGAATTGTTATGTTCTTCCCCTTTTCTTGTTAATTTTCCCCTTTCTTCGTCAATTCTCTTTGCAACCACATGCCGGCTCCGAGTAATTCCGGTCTGTTGCTGTATTATGAAGCTTGTATGCACAAATACCAATAAAAAGATACTTGGAGAAAAAGAAATAGTAGGAAATGCCCATTTAATCAAGGATCTTGGACCAGGTGAGCCTTTGGCTGTGAAACATAATGACTTCATGGAATGAAAGATAAACCAGGTCTGTTTATTATATATGGCCAAGGCTAATCTCCTGGGACACTTAACCTCTTCCCTATCTGTTTATGTATAGAAGAAATTAGTTTCTCGAAGATGTCAATGGAGAGCTAACCAGCACTGCCAAAGCCCATATTAGAAAACCATTGATTTCTTATACATTTGAACAGTAATGTATTCCCCATTTCCCTAGATCCGAAGATTGCAAGATGCGAAAGTTCCTATACCAACACCCGTACCAGTTGGGGGTGGAGAGTAGGTTAAAGTGTAGGAGGGTCATGAAAGTGTAGGCAGGGTCATGAAGGGCAGCAAGGGTTGCAGAGTGAGGGAGACATCCAGTTTCTGTAAGGGTCAAGAGAGGGAGAATGGGCCTGAAGGAAGTCAGAGTGAAAGGAAGTCTTGCTACAGAGATAATGTGCAGTTCAAAGCAAAATAAAGAGTGAGATGTAGAAGCATACTGATGTTCAGTCTGCGAAATAGAGAGGCGACAGGAGCAGATGCGAGAAGGAGAAATTATGCACCGTAATGATCTTTCTATGGATTCTTCTCCCGCAGATTACTCATCAAGATCGATATCCATCATCCAGGTCTGCTTTTCTGAAACTTTTCGTCAGGGGGCATAGTGGACTCGATTCGGCCATCAATCTGTCTTTCCCAGCTCTCGATCGTCAGCTCTCGAAGTGACGTCAGGCGTTGTATACATAGCATGTCACTACGCCCCATGCTTTAGGCCCCCACCCCCTATGTTTGAACCCTCAGAAGGGAAAACCACAGGAGAAGGCTTAATTGGCTGTTAAAAAACTTTAACAAGGATACATCCATTTTGTTTTTTAAACAATGAGACAGAAGTGGTCATCCAAGAGCCATCACCAGATGCCTCCTAGTTTGGACAGAAGCGATAACCCACAGAACTTTCTGAGCAGGGATGGATGTGTGGGTCGACGAGGAATCTGTGGGAGAAGAATCCATAGAAATATCACTACAGTGAGTAATTTCTCCTTTAATGGATTGATTTTTTCCCCCCTGAAGCTTCCTCATCATGATAGACTCCCCAAGCAGTTAGTATAACGGAGGAGGGCAGAAAGATTTAAACCAGTAGATTCTGTAGAACTGCCCTACCAAACCTTGCATCGGCTCCCCGTGCAACATCCAAGGCATAGTGCTTGGTGGATGTATGCAAGGATGACCAAGTGGCTGCTCAGCATATATCTTTAACAGGAACCCCTCTCTGGAGGGCTGTAGAGGCTGAACCCCTCTGGTTGAATGGTCCCTGATGCCCGCTGGAAGTTCCTTGCCTGCCGATTGGAACACTCGGATATATACACAAAATAATCCAACGTGACAGGGTTTGTTTAGTGATGGCAAGAACTTTTATGGATAAGGAATGGGGCACAAACAACTGGTCCGATTGCCTAAACTCGGATGTGCAAGCAACATAGAAGCTTAACGCTTTCTTGGGGTCAAGGCAGTGGAACCACTCTTCCTCTTTTGAGGGATCTAGAGGAGGGTAAAAGACAGGTAAATCAATAGACGGGGACAGATGAAACTCAAACCACCTTAGGAAGGAATCTCTGTCTGACTTTCAGAGAGACTTTCTAACAAAAGAACTTCAGAAAGGGAGGTTTGCAGCACAAGGATTGCAGTTCGCTAAACCGCCTGGCAGATGTGATTGCGACCAAGAAGGATGTTTTAAGGGACAACAGCAGCAAAGAACATGTGCATAGGCTCAAACGGAGCCGCCATCAAGTAGGTCAAAACCAGATTAGAATCCCAATCTGGGACAACAAAAGGGGTTGGTGGAAACTGTTTGAGAAGTCCCTTCAGGAACTGGGCTATGCCTGGAATCGTTAAAGGAACCTTGGTCTGGGGACCTCTTGAACACATACAGGGCCACGTAATACCCTTTGACTGTGGTAAACTGAAGGTCTGAAGAGGCCAGTGACAGAAGGAATGCCATAACTGTGATGTTGGGGCAAGAGATATGGTCAGCCTCGCATTCCCTGCACCGTGCCTCACATCTTCTCCACCTGCAAGCGTACTGAGATCTCATAGAAGGTCTGCGTGCAGCCAGAAATACCTCAAGTGCCTCATCCTCTAAAGAGCCATGCATGTAGGTTGAGGGAATCTGGGGTCGGGTGGAACACTCAACCCTCCGACTGGGTTAGGACATCCAGACGCCGAGGCAACCAGTGAAGTGGACATATGGTCAGATCCAGGAGATCGGAATAGCACATTCTACTCGCCCAATCCGGGGCGATCAAGAACGTGGTCGCTCAAAATCTCTTCAAACTCCTGAGAACCCAAGGGATGAAGGGAATCAGGGGTGGACGGAGTAGTGGAGAGGGAAGATCCAATCCACCAGAAAAGCATACCCCGTGCACCAATCGCAGGGAATTCCCTTAAGCAAATCTGTACGCACTTCCTGTTCGACTCCATGGCGAACAAATCCACTGCTGGGGTACCTCAGAGAGCGAAGACCTCAAGGATTTACTGGTACACTTCTCGCTCGTGTAAGACCATGCTCCGCCTGCTCAGAGCATCCGCCAAGGTGTTCTCTACCCCCACCAGATGAACTGCTGAGACCGAGATTTGTTTCTCTCCCAACCAGAACCACAGCTGAATTGCCTCTGTGCAGACTGGGAGGGCGTGCAAACCACCCTGCTTGTTGAGGTAGTGCATGGCCAAGGTGTTGTCCATCATTCCCTATGAGGGGACAGGGCAAAAGCCCTCAGGGCTAACCTGATGGCCTGCCTGTTGATATGCCACCTGGCTTCTGATGGAAACCAGTGGCCGCTCGCCAGTAAAACCTCGCAGTGGGTGCCCCAACCCTTCATGGATGCATCATGACCACTCAGGTCTGGGGCCAAGGAGGCCAGAAGGGTTCCCCCGCCACTAGATTGCTGCGCGTGTGCCAGCAGCCGAATTTGCAGACTACCTGGCTGGACACTGGAAGGCGATCCGTGAGCATGCCCAGATACTGAGACCACTGGTCCCTCGGGAGCCACTTGAGGGATCTCATAAGCAGCCTGGCCTGGCACTAGAAAAGTACAAGAGGGCCATGAGGCACAAGAGGCGAAGGAAGGAAGCCGCTGGAAGGGTGGCGTGGTTCTGAAAAAAATGTACCATCTGGGCTATATGTCGCTGACTCCTCGGGAGGAAAAGCCTTCTCTACCCGAGTGTCTAGGACTGCTCCGATGAACTGGAGCCGCTGAACTGGTGTCACATTGGACTTCTTCAAGTTGAGGGAGAAGCCCAGCCTGTGCTGTAGTAGGCAGGTGTCTTCCAGATGAGACGAGACTTGCCCCGCTGACTTCCCACGGATAAACCAGTCGTCCAGGTACAGAAATACATGGACTCTGGATCTCCTGAGGTGGGCCGCAACTACCACCATGAGCTTGGTGAAGATCCTTGGCGCGCAGGTCAACCCAAAGGGAAGCACTTTGAACTGATAGTGCTTGTCCCCTATGAGGAACCTTAGGAACTTCCTATGCTTTTGGTGTATCGGCATATGGAAATAAGCGTCCTGTATGTCTATTGACACAAGCGAGTCCTGGAGTTCGGGAGTGTGTAGAATCTCTCTCAACATCACCATCCCGAATTGGTCCTTCCTGATGAACTTGTTCAAGGCCCTAAGGTCCATGCTGGGACTGAGACCTCCTCCCTTCTTGGGCCCCTTAAAATACCAGGAATACAAACCCGAACCTCTCTGATCAGGAGGTACCTCTTCCGCGGCACCCTTCCATAACAGGACTCTCAGTTCTTCCTGGAGCTCCTATCCCGGTTGGATTGGGGGGAGGAGGAGGTCTGTCTGACGGCCTCTTTAGAAAAGATAAACAACCCCACTGAATCAACTGCAATGTCCAGACATCGGAAGTTCTTTCCTGGCACTGGGGCCAATGCCATGCCAACCATCAACCAACCGGTGCATCGTGAAAGGGGAACATCAAAGCAGCTTAGATTTGATTCCTTGAATTTCTCGAAGGATTTGTCTGCTTGCTGCTCGAAAAGCATGTCACCTTCAAAGAGCATGTCCAGCAGACTGTTTCGAACATTTGGAGAGAAGCCAGAAGTTTTTAGATAGGCTCGGCGTCTCATCACTACTGCTGAACCCATTGCTCTGCCAACGCAGTCCGCTACATCTAGGCCCGTTTGTAATGACTGCCCATCCTCCACCAGCTGTAAAAAAACATCCCGCATGGCACCCTCAGGGACGTATTTAGCAGCCAGTTCCACAGCCTTCAATAAGCAAAAGGAGTACTTGGCGAATCCACATGCTATGTTCGTGGCTTTGAGCGCCATGCTGCCAGAGGTGAACACCTTTCTGGCCAATGCCACCAATTTCTTTCCTTCTGTCCGTGGGCAGATTGGAAGTGGATGCCACTGGTCTGGTGGAAATAGTGGCATCCTTAATAACCAGCCCTTCCGCGGAAGGGTATGCAGTGAGGAAAGAAGTGTCTCCTCTTGCCGGCCTATACTTCTCTGAAAAAATGTCATTCACAGGGGGAATAGTACAAAGATGCAGGCATAAGGAAGCTTAAGGGTCCGCAATGGCTGGGTTGAATGCCATATTATGCTCAACTGTGGTACCCTCATCCAATCATCCAAAATGTCAGTGAGTTTGTACCCCTGAAGAGGTGTGGTGGAAGCATTCAACCCAAGGGTGTCCACATCCCTGTGAACCAGATCCCATAACTTGATATTAGCATGGTAATAGGGCTGGTTCTGTTGTAACTCAAGGTCTGGAAAAATATCCAGACCAATGGTGTCCTGTAGAACCTGACCTAGGGCCAAAAAATCTGTATGGTCGAAGAAAATAGACGCTGCTAGCTCCCGTGTAAACAGGGTCGAATGGGTTATCGATGCAAAATATGGATTGCATCGAGTCGGAGAAACCTGATCTCGACAGCAGCACAAATTAATCATTTCCGACAGTTGGTGCATAGGGCTTGAGAATGTGTTTCAAAGCCGAAGCTTTCGATGCCGGAGGTTCTTTCTGTGCCGAGGGATGCTTGGATAACCAATGGGCGTCGTGAGCCTTGGTCTTACGGCGCTCTGGCGACTTATGCCTGTTAGGCATGACACCCGAAGGAGTGTTTGAGAGCAACGCTGTTGACAGAATGGCTGGTTTGGAGTCGGGTGTACCGAGGGATGATTTTTCCGCCATAACTTGCTGGTGGGGGTCAGAGCCGCACCTACAGCAACTTGTTGCCTAAACATATCAAGCATGGAAGTCTTGAAGCTTTCCCACTCTTTCCAAGTGGTCGGCCCTGCTGAGGGCTTACCTCGATCCAACAATTAGCTGGACTCGTGTTGATGGCGGAGGTGCCGCTTCTTCCGCGAGGCAGCCAAGAAATGGCTCCTGGTGTGGGGCCTTTTTAGTCTTGTCTTGTGATGTCGTTCTTTCCCCTTGTCGGGAGTGGGCTCTTCCAAGGACCAAAGGAGGGACTGCGCTGCAGATTTGGCGACTGGTCAGCAAACAGCCAGTTTCCCGGCCCCCTCATTTAGGGACCTTGGTTGCATCTTTGCGATTGACGTGCAGGCCTCTGTGTCGTGACCAATGCCTCGGCACCACAGACACACGTTGTGGGGGTAGGTTACCGATATTGTGGCTTCACAATCGCGGCATCGCTTGAAACCGGAGACCCTGTGAGATGACACTGCGTCAAGGTTTTCGGAGAAAACCTACAACTTGGTACAAAAATAATTTGAGTAAACTCGAGTCGTGTGTCCGATGTAGCATGCAAGCGTGCAGAAAAAAGGAACTGAAGCATGGGACGCAGTGACGTGCTGTATATATGACACCAGATGTAACTTCCAGAGCAGACTATCGAGAGCTGGGAAAGACGGATTGATGGCAGAGTCAAGGTCCACTATGCCCCCCGTCGAAAAATGTTTCCCAACAGCAGAGCTGGATGATGGAGAAGTATCATGATGAGCAATCTGCGGGAGAAAAGCAATCGATTGAAGAACAAATTACTTAGTCCTCTGTAATGTTAATTGATGGATGTTCCTGCCACAGATTCCACATCTAGGATATCCATATCCCAGCACAGCTGTTCTCCTGAATCTTTTCTACTGCCAGAGGGTGCTGCACTGCTCCATGTCTGGTTCATCCGACACCTCTACACGCCCGTGCCGGAGATGTCTCGGGCCAGTATAAGTAAGGGCGCTGAACCCCATGACCTCAGTTCCACCCATTTTCCCTAGCACGCTGATGCTGACAAACTTTACAACCAATGGTATACTAGCTTTCCGCAAGAGGAGCAGGTAGGGAGGGCGATGAAGATTTCATGGTAGGATCATTCTTCAGAAAGAACATTAGAGAGAGTTAAGCAATTTGTTCTTCTAATGGATTACTTCCTGCCACAGATTCCTCATCTATGATCGATTACCAAAGCAGTATATAATCTGGAGGAGGGAGGAAAGCAAGGACACCACCTAAACCAGAAATCTCTGAAGGACTACCCTACCAAAACAGGCATCCTGGTCTGCAAGAGAATCTAAGCAGTAATGCTGAGCAAACGCATGCCGAGATGCCCATGTTGCCGCCTGGCAAATGACCAGGACAGGGATCCTCCCAACCCCCGCTGCAGGGCAGAGGTGGCACCACTCCTCTGGTAGAATGAGCTCTCAGACCCTCAGGCACATCCTTCCCAGCCAGATCTTAGAATTCTGAGGTGCAGAGAATGATCCACCTGGATAGTCTGTTTGGTCACAGCCATGCCAGCACAAGCACCAGCATAACAAACAAAATATTGGTTATCCTTCCTAGCCTCTCTAGTACAAGAGACGTAGAACTTAAAGGCCCATACCGGGCTCAGTTGATGTAAATTGCTCGACTCCCTTGGAAGGGTGAGGTGGAGGCAAGAATACAGGAAGATGGATCTTCTGAGAGAGAATGAAATCTGAGACCAACTTTGGCAGGAAGGAGGGTCTCACTCTCAAAGTAACCTTCTCTTTGGAAAAAAACAAATAGGGAGGTAAAACAGACAAAGCCTGAAGCTCACTCACCATTCTCGGGGAAGTGAAGGGAACCAAGAAAATCACCTTAATGGTGAGCAATTTAACAGGGAACTGGAATGAAGGGGCTCAAACCGAGGACCCATAAGAAATTTTAACACTTAAATTAAATCCCAACCTGGAACCACAAACTGGCAGGGAGGAAACTGGTTACACAAACCCTGTAAGAACTGTGAAAGTGGGGATTGTGAAAATGAGCCCTGTTCTGGAGACCTCTTGAACACAGAAATTGCAGCACAGTTACCCTTGACAGTGCCAATCTGCAGATCCGCTTGGGCCAAGGAAAGCAGAAAATCCACCGGGATAGAGGCCGACATCCAGGTCCCTTCTCCCGGCACCAAATAGAAAATTTACACCAACTGCAGGCATAAATGGATTCTGTAGAAGGAATCAGAGATGAAAGATTGGTGAGGGGGGATAGCTGAGGGGCAACAAGTTTCTTTTGGAAGCAAGACAATGCAGCGCAACACAGGTTTGAATCCCGATCCCGCGCTTGGAAACCAATCTGGTCTTAAGCATGTTATAAAAGAACAGTTATAATTATAAAGGAGCACATCGAGGATGTCGTCCAACAAGCCCCACTCCTTGTATCTCAGCCGCTCAGTAGACGAGCATGAAGGTTCAGGCTGCTGACGTTCGGGTGGAGGACCCGCCCCTCTGACTGGGAGAGCAAGTCGACTCTCCTCAGAAAGCACCAGGGAGGGCAGATGGACATGTCCAGCAACTCAGGATACCACGTTTTCTGGGCTCAGTCTGGGGCAATCCGGATCAGCGTAGTTCTGAACAGTCTCCAGAGGACCCACGGGAAGACTGGGATCGGTGGGAAAGCCCACTTGAAAATCAATGCGTCTCCCAAAGCGCACTGACAAGGATATTCCCTGGAGCAGAGCAATTCGCACTTCCTGTTTATACTGTAAGTGAAGAGATACATTTGAGGAGTCTCCCAAAGAGAGAGGTTCTCCTCTAGAACTTCCTGACAGTGCTCCCACTTGTGCGAGGCCGAGGTCTGTCTGGTCAAAGCATCCGCTGCGACATTCTCCCATCCGGCCAAATGAGCCACTGTCAGGGAGACGCTGTTCTCCAGAGCCCAGAAACACAGTCTCATTGCTTCTCTACACAGACACAAGTATCCCACTCCACCTGGTTTGTTGAGGTAGTGCATGGTCACTTTGTTGACCCTCAGGATCATCACAGTGTTGCATTTTACAGATGGGAGGAAAGGGACCATGGCAAACCTGATAGCTCTCAGTTCCAGCAAGTTGATGTGCTCCTGAAACTCCATTGGAGCATGAAAGACCCCAGTCCGCTCTGACCGTATGATCTGACAAGTGAGCACCCCAACCGGTCAGAGATTCATCTGTGACCACCATCACCTGAGGCCAAGGTTGCCGAAACAATACGCCTTTCAGCAAATTGTCCTGCCTAGACCACCACACTAGGCCTTGAGCCACCTGACTCGGGACCTCCAGAAGGTCTGACATGTAGCCCTGGAACTGCAACCATTGGCAATGAAGAAGCCACTGAAGCAATCTCATGCGTAGCCTTGTCTTCAGCACCATTAGAATGCAGAAGGCCATGAGGCCCTGAAGGTGCAGGAAGGCTGAGGGTCAGAATTGTGTCTTTGATTTACGGACATCCACCATCCGTAAAAGGTTTTGCCACTCGATCCTCAGGCGAGAAAGCCCTGCCCAGGCGAGTGTCCAAGACTGGCTGATACATCGGAAAGAATGGGACGGCAGAGCCTGAGACTTTTTGAAATTCAGGTAATAGGCCAAACTGTCCAAGAGAGGGCATGTAAGGAATAGATGTTCCGACACTAACTCTGGTGCGTGAGCTCGGACAAGCCAGTCATACAGGTAGGGAAAGACATGGTTGCCCTCCCTCCCGAGTCAAGCCACTACCACTGCCAGCAGCTTGGTGAAAATCGCTGGTGCTGACGAAAGACTGAACCGAAGGACCATGAATTGGTAAAGTTATTGGCCCACCACGAACCTCAGGTTTCCTGTGCTTCAGCTGAATCTTCATATGGAAGTAGGAATCCTGAACATCCAGGGAAACCAAGCAGTCCTGTAGATCAAGGGCTTGCAGCATCTGGGCTAAAGTGACCATCTTGAACATGTCCTTTGCGAAGGAACAAGTTCAGTAGCCAGAGATCCATAATGGGGCATAAGCCCCTGTCCTCCTTTGGCACCCAAAAATAGGTGGAGTACCACATCCTCCCTCGTTCTGAATGCAAAACTAGTTTGATAGTGTTGCCAGAAGCTGACTGACCTTCTCCAGAAGGATGGGTTCTGGAGCGAGAGAGGGGTGGCAAGTGGACCACAGTCTGGTGAGTGTTGGAGGAAAAGAAGGCAATAGCCCTGATTGACGACATGTAGGGCCCCAAGCATCAGACATGGTCTCCAACTACTCTTTGCTGAACAAGAATAGACTTCGCCCCCACCAGTGACGGGTGCTGGAGTCCGTTACTGAGGTTTGTTGCTTTGGGGAGCCGAGGGGTCAGCCGCTGGCACAATATCACCTCACTGTGAATCTCTTCATCTGCCTCTTGGGAAGTATCTGACTTAGACGTTTACCAGAGTAGGTTGTCCGCAGCCCCTCTTGGCAAAACTCGGGAAAGGGGAGAAAAATCCCTTGTCCTGTGACTAGGATTGCATGGTGGGCTGCTTGGCAGTTGCCTTAGACGTTGTCAGCCATTCGCTCCAAATAAGTTCTGTCCGTCAAAAGGCAGATCTAGCACCCTCGACTGGACGTCAGCCGCAAACCCGTGAATGGCGCCTGACCACAGTGCTAGTGGCCATGGACCTGCCCAAGCTGTGTCTAGACCAGATTGAAGCCATTCGCTACGCTGCCTCCATGCAGTCCGAGAACATGGACAGAAACCCATACCTCATCTCGCCCTCTGAAATGCGCTCTGATGCACCAGCTACAGCCAACCAGAGACCAAAGGAGAACTTCACCAAGGCACAAGGTGCATTCATGGCTCTCAGCGCTAGAATGCCTTATTCAAATACCTTCTTGCCCCACACGTCCAGCCTTTTGATTTCCATGTCCAGTGGAAGGGACGGAAAGGTAGAGGTCTTCAGGATCGCCGTAATGGCCTGCACCGCCAGGCTTTCAGGTGATGCATGGGTGGAGAGGAAAGCTGGGTCTGAGGGTGCAGGGTGGTGCTTCCTCACCAGATCCTGGTCCACTGGGGTAACAGGGGCAGATTTCTCCCACACTTACAACACTGGGGCCTCCACCGCTACATTGAAGGGCCGCAGCGTCTCTCTCTTTGGAGCATCGTTCAGAATGACACAGAGTTCGTACTGCACTCTGGACATCGATGGCGCCGAGAGACCAAGGGTATCGGCCACCTTTGCCATCAGAGGCTGAAAAGCAGCCTGAGGTTTACTTGGCGTTTGTGCTGGCAGAATGTCCAACTACGGGGAAGTGTCCAGACCAATGGCCACTTGCAGGTGAACTGCCAGGTCAAGCATGTCGCCACTCCCATAGAACACCCCAGGCAAGTCACTCTCTTCCCTAGAACCCATGGGTTACAACTCAAATGGGACCTGGTCACCGTCCTCGTCGTATATGTCATAATATTTTACATAAAAGCGTCTCTGGGAAGTGAGAAGTATTCCCACGGAGCTGCTGAGTCCTCAGCACTGCCGCCGCCGCCGCCACCACCACGTCCAGAGCCTGTTGGCACAGAGCGGTCTTGCTCTCCGTTTGGAGTAGATCCGAGCCCATAGGCATGCAGGAGTGGACACCAGAGGGTAGCATGCCAGTCGCGGAAGACGCAGTGGGACACAGAGCCAGCGGCACCCCTGCCTGTGCCATGTCATGCATCTTCAGGCAAAAATGTTCCAATTCTCCTTCGTAGAAGATTGGGTTGGGAAGGGTACCTGCGCCCTCTACTCCGGAGAACCCTTAGAGCGGTGGCTCTTTCTTCAAGGAAGAAGAGTGCCTGGGGGGAAGACTCACTCGGAGAGCATGACCTCTTACAGTGCTTCTACTTCTCTACACGCAAAGCCATTTGATCTTTGAAACAACGATATCTGCCTTGCGACGTCGACCGAGACCGCAGAACCTTCTTGTGGATAAAGGTAAACAATTTCACCACCCACTCCCTAAGGGCCTTTGGGTGCATCGACTGACACGACTTGCAGTCCTGGTGTAATGGTCTTTTCCCAGACAGTACAAGCAAATGCAGTGCTGTTCAGGACAGACATCTGCCTACAGCACTCAGCACACGGCATGGACCTTAGAGTTGGCAATGCAATTCACTTATAAAAGCTCGACAAGCACGTTCCCGATAAGCTAACAGTGTGCCGAAAAAAGAACTGAGGTCATGGGATGCAGCGTCACTAATTATACTGGCCCCAACGTCATTTCCGTCAAGGGGCTATGCAGCGGCGCCGGACGGACCCCAGGCAGTGGAAAGGTTTCCTGCGAACAGCTTTGCTGCGATATGGTTATCACAGATGAGGAATCTGTGGTAGGAAGGAATATATTAGAAGAGGAAGTGTGATGAAAGTTAGGGCTCGAGGTTTTGTGAATAGAGAGAGTAGGTGAGCAAGACGAGGGGTGGCGTCATAGAAAAGAAGATAGGGTTAGGATAACAGTTTAAATGCTTTTGAAGAGAGAAGTAGAAGAGAAAGGTAGAGATAAGTAGGAGCTGGCATGGTGAGGGTGGGGCTGAGAAAATACATCACTCGTACTCATAAGTAAGTGGCTTAACACAGTAGAGCAATAGCTCAGAGGCAAAGAGGCTGGAAGAAAGGCTGTAGGTTGGCAGCACTTAGGTGTTTGCCCTTTGCTGGGTCGCCTGGGACTGAGTAACCCCAAATCAAGAAGTCAAGTACTGGAAGTGGTGAGGATATATAGTTCCATAATTCATAGGGCATTATTTAATTATTGATGAAATGCAGTGCTGCTCTGCCCTTCAGCGACAATTCTGTTGAGTAGATTCCGGTACTGCACATTGTTTCAGAGCACCTGGGTCACCATTGTTCATGAATGCAGAAAGATCAATTTTGAACTGTGAATTTCAGTATTTAGTGTTATGATGCAGTATGATTTGTAGATAAAACGGGCTTGCAGCAGTAGTAAGTGCAGTTTGATGAGGGCCGGGTGATGTAGCATGCAGGAGACATCTAGGAGGTGCCAGTTAGCCATCGGGAGGCCTTCCAAAAGGGCACTGCCACCATCCAACCAACACTTGAACAGCCGATTTGAGGTTGCTTTCTGAAAATGAAGCGCTTGATTTTCAGCAGGAGAAAAAGTTGGTAGCAAGCGGTTTGTATTTTCCTTGCTATCTACAGTTTGAAGGAGAGGTGTCTGACGATATCGTACCCAAAGGACTTGGCACAGGTGGCCAACTGGGGTGTGACGCCCTCGAGGTGCTTAGTAAAGAGCCATATCTGGATGTCAGGGTGTTCAGTGTTGTTGGTCAGTGGTAGATAATTAAATCTTAGGGGGTTGAGCTTCAGGTAAGCACTGGACATCCACGACTAGATCAATGACGCAGGCCTCGAGACTGTTGATATCTTCAATGGAGGATATTCTGAGGTCGAGCTGTGTCTCACCCGCGTTTTGGTGGATGTGGATCTTGTGTGGAACGAGGAAGGTATGAAGTGGTTCCATGTAAAGAATGAAGATCACAGGGGAGAGGATGGATCCTTGCAGGACTCCACAAGTAATGAGTAGAGTTTGTGATCTAGAGGAATCCAATTGTACAAACTGGTGGCAATTAGAAAGGTGCAAATTTAACCAGCTGAGGACAATGTCACTGATCTACATGTGGCGATGTAGATTGTCAGTGAGTGTCTGGTGATCTACTGTGTCTAATGCTGCTGAGATGTCAAGGAGAACACTGAGGCAAGGATGGCCCATCATCAAGGATTTTAAGGGTATTGTCGATCGCCTCAATGGTAGCTGTTTGTGCTGCATCTGGTTCTGAAGCCAGAATGGTACTAATGAAGGAGGTTGTTGGCTTCGATATGTTGGAGGAGTTGGGTGGCACATGGCTGAGGTGTCTCTCAGACAGATCCTTCTCCCCTCCTCCCCAGCTATGTTGGTTAGAGTTGGGTGGTAGGTTTACTTGACGGTTCTCTGGTCTCCATGAGAATCAGGTTTATGTTTGCTGCGCAGGGTTACGTCCCCCCGCCGCTCTTAATTCTCTTCCTCTCCTTGACTCAGCAGGTAATGTACGTATGGGTTCCAGATGTTGGGTGCGTTATGTCGACAGGCCTCTGTAACCAGATTCCATATCGTTACATCTCACCACATCGGAGTGCCAGTCCTCTATTTTGGGATGTGCTGGGCCCTTCTAGTGTATTGCCACTCTTCTTTTAGCTAGCAGCAGGATCAGCCCCGTAAGTCGCCTTCTGCCCATGGGGACGGTTCTGGTATGACCCAGGAATGCTGTCATGGGATTTAGATCTATTTCGACTCCAATAATATCCCCCACCACTTTGCATGCCATTTCCCAGAATGTATATACTGCGGGGCAGCCCCATGCTATATGTATAAAATCTGCCTCTGGCTCTGAACATCTAGAGCATCCCGTGGGTGCCTCTGGGAAGTAAGTGTGGATTTTGACAGTAGTGTAGTAAAACTGATGTAAGTATTTCCGGTGAATCAGTTTGTACTTGGCATTTATTGCTACCTTTCTCGTGCTTTCACAACTTTATCTCCAATCTCCCCCGTTATCTCATGCCCCAGGGCTAGTTCCCATTTTTCCTGAGGGGATGAAGGCTGTGGCCTGCTGTTTAGAATGAAGCGATACAGGACTGATACCACCCTGTTGTGTTGCCCCCCTGTTATCATTCTGTCAAGTGGTGGGTCTATTGCAGGTTGTTCCGGGAAGGCCGGGAATCTCCCCTGGAGTGCTGTCTTCAGCCTGTAATACAGAAATATCTCCAAGGGGTTTAGGTTCACCCGGGCCTTTATTGTATCTAGAATTATGACTCTCCCCTCGGGGAACAGGTCATGAAAAAAAATGTATTTCCAGCTTCCACATAAAGGTTAACAAATCCTGTTTCTGAAGTGAGTGGTATACCTGGGATAAACTGGGCAAGCAGTGCTGGAGAGTAGAGCATCTCTGCTTTTGACTTCTACTCTATACGCTTCCATGCTGCGCATGTGAGTTTGCGCATGCGAGTTTGACCATGTTCTTTGCTCTGTTCCACCCTTTCAGGGGCGGTGAGAATACTGGACCGCAGCAGGAATGGAACTGCTAATGCCCTCTCCACCTCCACCGCTACATGCCTCCTCTCTTTCTGGTCCTAAAACTAATAGAGGGTGGACCCTGCCTGTGCCACATTATAGTACGTCTCCAGGTCCGGTACCGCTAACCCCCCCACTCCCCTGTATTGGCGCCACCAGCTTGTCCCATGATACTCTCAGTTGTTTACCGGCCCAGATAAATTGAGTCCACACCAATTTCACCTCTCAGAAGTAGCCCTTGGGTACAGCTACTGTTACATTTAGAAAAACAGAGAAACCGGGGGAACAACACCATTTTGATCAAAGAGACCCTGAGACAGACATATAGATTTAGTGGCAGGCATTTCCATCTGATGACTGCCTCTCGTCTGGGGCTTTTTGATAGTCATTTTCAAATATTAAATCTGGGTCCCAGACTATGGTTAGCACCAGGTATCGGGTTTGTGTCATGTGCCATTGGAACCCTCATTTATCAGCATATTGTGTCACACTCTCAGTCAGCGGGAATAGGACTGACTTCGTCGCATTAATCACAAGGCCAGAGAAAAGTCCAAACTCAGTCACATGCTCACTTAATAGGGTTTAGGTTTCTCTCTGGGTCTTTAGTAAACCGCACCATATTGTCTGCGTAGAGCGAAATAACTACCTTATGTTTAAAGAGTTGTACATCCGTATGTATGTGGATTTCCCCGACTCTTTCAGTAAGTGGTTTGAATGCCAGGCCGCGAACAGGAGCGGCGAGAGGGGGCATCCTTGTCTCGTGCTTCTACGAAGGTTTATCCCCGGGGTGAGTTGGCCATTGACTCTGGCTGTGGGAGACTCAGAGTAACGCCACCAGGCTAATGTATTGTTCCCCCAGCCCCATCCTTCGCAAGACCATGAATAAAAATGGCCATTCAACCGAGTCAAATGCCTTGGTGGCGTCTAACAATGCTGCAACTATGATCAGCTGTGGAGATCAATCCGAACATTCTTCTTATACCAAAGGATGTAGAGCGCCCCAGGAGGAACCCTGCCTGGTCTGCCCCCACCATCTTGCACATTAGGGGTGCTAGTCAGGACGCCCGAATCTTTGCTAATATTTTATTATCTAGATTTATGAGGGAAACCAGCCTATATGATGCACACTCATTTGTTGGTTTCCCTGGCTTAACTAGGACTGCGACCAGGGTTTCTCTCAGGGATTCTGGGAGTCTCGTATCTAGGGTGCTCAGTTGATACATCTGTAAAAGATAGGGGCCTATCTTGGGTGTATAGTATTTGTAGACCATGCCCCAAACCCATCTGGGCCAGGGGTTTTCCCGGAGGGCAGTAATCTGATCGCTGCCAATACCTCCGCCAGGGATATTTGGCTATTCAGACGGCTACTTGGTCAAGTACTTGTCTAATTCTGCCTGCGATGCCTGGGTGTTAGTACAAGTCTGTGAAGAAGCAACAGAACCCTTGTGTTATCCCCACATCGTCAAACCTTTCCACTCCTTGTTCATTTACTATGGATGTAACCCTTCCTTTGTGCATTTCAAGCCACACGGCCCTCGCCAGTTGTATTCCTGGTTCTGCCCCTCCCCACACCCTAATAATGTTGCCTCTCTAAGTGCTTTTCCTTATACCGCTCCATAAATGGTCTAATTTCTGCTTGTTTCCTTAAGGTTACCCATCGTTCCCTCCCTCTGTAGCACGCTGAAACGCATCTCTACTGTATCAAAAGCTCACGCCTCATCTGTTTGAGCATCCCGACCTCCTTAGCTATACACTCCCCCCGAAGCACACATTTAAAACTTTCCCAGAGAACGCTTGCCGAGTCTACTGAACCCACATTAGTCTCAAAGAATGTGTCTATGGTTTCCGATATACTGTCCCGGAACCGGTTATCCACCAGGGCTTCACTTTTAAACTGCCAATGTTTCCTTTCCCTCCCCCTGCCTAACAGTTCCAGGATTAGAAGGACTGGTGCGTGGTCTGAGAGTGTACAGGCCTGGATAGTAACCTCCTGTATGGCCCCCAGTAGTGTCTGAGATAACAGGGAGAAATCCAGACGTGAACAGGAATGAAACGTATACTGTCGTTCATTCCGATTCCTCAGTCTCCACACTTCCTCCAATTCCCAAGCTTGAGCCATTCCCCTTAACTCACTGTTCCCTCTGGCCTGGGGTTGAGTTGGGCCCGTTGTGCGATCTGAGCATCGGATCCATTATCTCATTAAAGTCGCACGCCCAAATCAAATCCCTGGAGCCCCCCCCCCCCACTCCCAACTGCCAGTTGAGCCACTCCAGGGTTGCAACCGTGTCTTGGTTGGATTCATAGTAGTTGACTAGACTATACAGGTGGCCCTGGAATGTGCCTCTTACTATCAGTCCCCCCCCCCTCCTTCTCTTTAATCGTATTTATTAGGTTGAACCCCTCTGTATCCCGAATTAGAATGCACACTCCCCTCGCATAAGGTGAGTAAGAGGAGTAATATCAGTGGCAACCCCATGTTTTGCCAAAGTTCGATTTAACTTCAGGAGTTAGGTGCGTCTCCTGCAGAAACGCTACTCCCACTCCGTGGCGCTGTTAGTAGAGAAGGACCCTGCAGCATTTTGACAGACAGTTTAGCCCCTTAACATTCCAGATGAGGCATCTAATCGATCCCATCATGGCTCAGGTTATTGCGCTCCTATACTTGATTACCATTATCAAATCTGTGTGTTCCCTGGACCGTTTTCTCTGACTCACCCCTGTAATACAACTCGAAATGACCACTGTAATGTAATGCTTCCTCTCTTCCTGTGCCCCCCCCCTGTCTCACTCCCCCTGCCCCACCAACATCCCCAACATGTTAGTAATATGTCTTCTCTCTCCCCCCCAAGCCGGCGTCCCCAACTTGCCAGCATGAGTTGTTAACCTTTCTTCCGCTTGGATGGCAGCTAGAGCTCTGACCATGTCCCTACACTTGCTGCAATTGGGTTCGTTGTCGGCCCCTCTGCGTCTTTCCCTATGATCCGTCGATTCCTGGCTTCCGATATTTGTGCCTACCTCTTCGCAGGATCAGTCATTATTTCCCCCTGGGTCTTGGGCTACGTGGCAAGTGTTCAAGAACTTAGTTGGCCTCTGCCGGGATAGTGAAGAAGCGTGTGCGCCCCTCGTGTTCTACCCAGAGTTTGGCTGGGAGCATCATGGCGTAACGGATGCCCCTCTCCCTTATCCTTTTCTTCACATCAATGTAAGTCCTTTTTGACGCTTGGACCTTGTCCGAGAAATCCGGGAAGATCTTTATCCCGTCTCCTCTGTACGCGAGGGTAACTTTCTCTCTTGCCTTCCGCAGTGCTACGTCTTTGTTCATTCTTGCAATTATCGGCCGGGGACGTGCGCCGGGAATTGGCCTTCTGCTGCCAGGTACCCTATGCGCTCTTTCCACTATGAAGATGTCTGAGAAGTCTTCAAGACCAAGTGCTTCTCTCAGGATTTCCTCTACCATTGGCTCCCTGGCCCTTGGGTCTGCTGCCACAGACTCCGATTATGCGCAAATTGTTCCTCCTGGACCGTGATTCCAGGTCGTCCTGTTTTTCAGTGAACTCCCACAATGTTCTTTTCGAACATATACCCGCTTGACCAAATACTCTTTCTTTTGGCTCCGGTCGGGTTTATTCGCCATTTCATTTTGTTAAAGTCCTTCTTGTGTTTTACTTTGCGCGGCAAACCAGGTTTGCCTTCTTTGTTCACTGTCTTTCAGCGGGCTTCTGCCAAGATCCCCTCCTCCAGGCGCCTGGGTGGGCTGAATGTGAGGGAGGGGTGTAGTCACCCCCTGCACAGGGTATCCTACGAAACCCAAGTCGCACTTTGCCATGATTGGCTGAGGTGGTTGTCCGGGCTGGACAACCACCCTACTTCGCGATTGACAGCCAGGCTGTGTGAATGGGGGATTTTCGCATAAAAGGCATGTCTCTTGGGCTAGAAGTCAGAGTCGCCACTGGAACTACAAGGAACCAAAGAGAAATGGAGAAGAAGACGCTGCTGCAACTACCCCGTCCCGGTGAAGCCCTGCTGCAGACCTAAGCTATCTACCCTTCAACGACCAGAGAAGATCCAGTCTGGAGTCTTCTTCCCTTGAGCCTGGTGGGGATAACCAGCTCATATTCCACAGTCAGAGGATCCTCTTCTTGGTCAAAATCACTGCACACTGCTATAGTGGTCCGGATAGCCATCTGAAGAGCCTCTCCTATTTTAAGGAGCGCACCTTTTATTCACTGTCACTGCTGCCGGCCTCATCCCTGTGTGGTGCAGACCCCTCCAGACGTCGTCCTTTGTACCGAAGCTCCAGGAACCGTGGGTCTGCAGGAAACTACTAGGAACAACTACTGTGGTACCAGCTTCTTCATTGAATAAGGTACTATGTCCTGCTTGAGGAATTAGGGCAAATCCCTTTTCTTCGCCTCCAAGTCTTGCCCTTGTCTTCCCTCCTTATTATAACTTTTGCTTCCTCTGTTGACAATATCTAAGTACTCCTGGCAACGTGGAATCTTGAACTGTCCGACTGTGTGATCCTTGACAACAGGAACCCGGTTCCACTTGACACTGGCTCCGGCCTATTGACTCTTGAATGTCTGTCTATGAGTGTTCTCTGATTCTGTCTGCCTTGACAAAAGTATTGCCTATGATTTTTGCCCCCCACTCTCTCTGGTTAACTCAGGTGCTAAGTGTGTTTTTGCCCCGGTAACATTTCTTGTCACGGATATGCGTATCTTTAGTAAGACCGAACTGTCATTACTGTCAAAAAGTGATCACACACGTATTCCCGGTAACGTCTTTTGTTTCACAACACCGGTCCGTTAAAACATAGGGTACTTACCTTGAGTTAGAGTGTACACAAGTGAATTGGTTGGTCGTAGTGTATTTTACATGTGATTTTGAATTAATAGAAGTGTTGCGTTTATAACAAATGGTTTAAAAATAAATGTACTTTTTTTACCTGAAACCTTGCGTCAGTGTTTGCTTGAATCACAGTAATTGTGGTCCCTTTGTGTAATCTCTGCTACTGCTCATATACTCTCATATACTCTTGAGATACGCCTGGCTGCTCCGCTACTGCTACCACTTTAACATAGTAGTACAGGCTTGGACTGAAGGTGAACTTGTATTACCAATTGTAGTCTTAATTGTGTGTAGTGGTCCCTAAGGGCTCTGGACAGGATTCTGCCTAACACCTACCCCGTTTCACTTCTGGTCTGCTCGGGGTCTCGTGGCGCAACTACTCCAGTCTGATTCCTCTGCAATGCAGGCTCTGAGAGGCTACAAACTTTGGTCAGGTGTGCCTGGGACCTTAAAGTAGCATTCTGCAAGTTTCCTACATTGGTCAGGGTCAACCAACGGCAGGATTATATCCGGATATTCGCTTCTGTGTAGAGAGCTCACAGCCATCTTGGCCAGGCTCTCTAGCGCCCCCCATTGTGTCTCATTTGTTGAAGCAGAGGAGTGCGGCAGGGTGCAGAAGGTGTACGCTTGATGGTGTGCTGGTTCACTGGGGCATGGTGGCTGATGTTGGTGGTGAGGGTGGTGTTGAGTTTTTCGAGAAGCGAGGAACAGTTCTGGTTTGTCAGAGGTAGGTCAGCCTATGCGAAGTGGAGTTTGGCAAGGTGTTCCATGAGAGCCTTCACTGGGAAGTTCATGAATTATCTGAAGGCTGTTTGCTGGGTTTCTGATGTGTTTGCTTGACTGGTGTAACTAATGTCAAAGGGGATTGCCAGATGGTCTGACCAGTTGAGTGGGGTAGGAGAGCTGAGATCTAAAGTAGGTTAAAACCATGTCCCTGGGCATGTTGAAAGGAGTGACAATGGTGTGTATGTGAAACGTTATGTAGGCTGCCATCCCTTAAGGAAGTTGGTAACTTACCGCATTCCATAGGTGCACCCTTGTTGTAGCTGATGAGAAGACACCATGAATGAAGCGATGCATTATTGTTGCGCCTCTTCACTTTATATTGAGGAAGTCTTCACATCTTAATTTTATTTTAAAACTATTTACTAATGGTATGGGTATGGTAATGTTTATTTGTAAAGACACAACGCAGCCCTAGTATATATGGAAAGCCGTAGAACTGTTGGGCGGGGAATGGGATAAAGAGGGGAATAGAACATTAATTGACAATTATTTAAACTCCCAGGGCATTTAACAAACAAAATATATATACAATGCATAGTCACATATAATAATATAATATAGCTGTAGGGAAAATGAAGCCGTTGTTAACCATAGCAAAAGGCTTCCAAATATCAAAAATCATTTTTGCAACAGTTAAAGATTACTGGACCGGTAAAAATATATACATCATTACCTGATTCAATCACAGTGTTTAAAGTACATTCACCATAACAGAAATGGAGGGAATGACTTTAAAATGAATAGAAAATCACAGGTAAGGCCATAAATACAAAACTTGGTCCAGAGCCAACTGAACACCTAAGGGGATCAAGGAAAAACGTCCAGGGGCAGGTAAGTACCGGAGAGTGGATTTCAGGCGAGTCCACAGTACGTTCACAGTTGCATTGGAATTAATGGGAAAAGTTAAAGGGCCATCCGCTTTAGTTGAGGTATGTCTCTTCTATGCCCATAGATGTGGATTCTACAACAAGCAATTTAAGGAAATGTCACAGGCAACCCCAAAGAATTGTTAATGCGGTAAAAGGATGAACCCTGGCCTCAGAAGCAGTAGCAGAACAGGAGGACCCTGCCCAATCAAAGTATATGGGAAATGCAGAAAAGACTTGCCTCCAAGGAATCTCTACTATGAACGAGGGCGACACCTAAGGGTATCTGGAACTATCTTCCACTTTAGCACCCCAAGGTAAGTACGTTGGTGGGTTCGGTGAAAATTGGCACCAGAAACCTGAAAAAGGTTGGCAAGTAAACATCGCCTTTCCACAGGTGCAGAATTCAGGATTCAGTTGTAAGGGATTGGAACCCTAGGCCAATGACGATCCCAGCAACCCAGAATGTAACAAAGGCTCTTCCCAAGAGCTGGACCTTGAAACCTGCATCTATGATTTTGGCAAAGTGAACCACGGGAGACAAAGGAACATGGCTTGCAGCATCTCGAACGAAAAGAAGAGAGCAACACAGCAGCAAACGGTTGCAGAGCGGAGACAACTGTTGGAGCCACTCAGACACCCAAGACTAACTGGCAGCAGAATGACACCACTTATTCCCAGCACCACTATGGACTCTTGCAGCAACCCACTGCCAAGCGAGTGATCCTGGTGGTAAACAGCAGGATGCAGCAGTTAACAGCCCAGAGAAAGGTTCCATAGTGGAGGGTTTAACCCAGCAGATATGGGGAATCATTACGAGTCTTCACGATTCCAGAGCGGGACCTTCGGTGGCACAAAACCTAAACCGGGATATGCCTAACCCACAGCAAGTGCACTCAAGTAAGGGCTTCAAAAACAGCAGGGCAACTCCTTCAGCAGGACGGTAGATCTGCCACCTACATGTTACAGGAACAAGAAAGAAAGAGTGCAACAGGGGCTGGACAAAGCCTACATACACTTGCACAAAGGGGCTGGCAGTCCAGTCAGCCAATCACTAAAAGTGGCTGTGCGCAAAGGGTCAGATAACAAGAGTCTTGGTGGATAAAGCATCTTCAGTTGTGTGACCACCTTACTTCTTAATGCCAAGAAAGTCAGCGATGAAGAGCATTGCAAACAGAAAAATATCTGAAAGCCCATTTTAGTGGGGAGTAAACATGACGCAGGAGAAAATCAAAAATTGCCGTCTCTTGAACGAAAAAGTTAACAGAAGTCAAAATGGCCAATACACTTATATGCAGCTTGGATGTCACTTCTGGTACTAATGAAACAAAGTTAATTGCAATTTAATTATATGCAAAAGGAATTTAAAGAGTATCTGCTCCTCTATTGTAGCATAATTTATGCATATCCAAAGGATAAGTGTACGGGCAAAGGGGGAGGTAGTCCATGCACTCAAAAAATTAAATAGAATAGAAACTGAGAGTAATTTTTAATTTTTTCTCTTCTCAGTCATTCAACAAAAGCTGGATTTATGAATTCCAGTAAGTAAGGCAGACATTGCATATAAACAGTTATACAATTATTCCGCATTACAAAAAGAGGATGCTGCATTGAAAATTTTTGCGGCACATGTGTAACAAACTTAGGTGAGTGGATACATAAAGATACCATGTAATGACGTTTCAAGGAGAAAGGTACACATACAGGCTCAAAATATTTACACATTTATCACAAACATATATAAGCAACATGAACCATTGTTGCTCTACGCACAGAACCTTGGAAAGGTCTGACAAAAGCCAGGCTAGAGGGTGACCAAAGTGGATCGACGTCCATGACATAAATCGAACCCAAGATTTGTAAAAGGGGCGGGGGGACCTAGTAACCCAAGGTTGCAGGGTCCCTGGACGTTTCGGCTAAACAGTGGGTCACAGCCTTCTTCTTGGAGCCAAGGTATGGGGACCCCTATGGAGGATAAAAGGGGATGATGGTTAATATACCATATATCATGCTTGAGTGCAGTGTATGGTGCAAGGGAGTATTAAAATGGTAAGATACTAAAAAACAAACAGATTAAAAAGGAAACTCTGGTAAACTCATATAAGTGGTCAAGGACTGACCTTGCTCTGGACTAAAACCTGAGTGTCTTCCGGATGTCTATCTTGGTCTTAGTTCCACTAGACACTTACAAAGATGTAAGTGGTTAAATTCTCACATCGTGCGGCTGTGGGGGGCAGGGAAGAGAAAGAAAAAGAAAAATACACCTAGGTAAGTGTGAGCACCAGAATATGAAATAATGCAGCTTCATTCGGTACAGCGCTGCCCTCGCGGACACACACGGCTGGAGTTTCCAGCCAGAACAAGGTAGTTACTCTTTCTCTCTGCGAGTCCAGACCTTGCTAACGCTCGCATTTCTTGCCCTCACTTGCTCTTGCTCGCATTTCCTGCCCTTATCTACTACACATTGGGGTTACTGTTCTATATATTTTTTCTCTGTAGACTTGATTCATCCTGGTTCGTACCCAGCCTGGTCTCCCAGTCCTGTTGACACTCCCGGTCTTCCAAGATCCCCATAAGGTAACAAGCTTCCTAGTGGAGCTACCTACATTTATTTCTGCATTATTTCATATTCTGGTGCTCACACTTACCTAGGTGTATTTTTCTTTTTCTTTCTCTTCCCTGCCCCCCACAGCCGCACGATGTGAGAATTTAACCACTTACATCTTTGTAAGTGTCTAGTGGAACTAAGACCAAGATAGACATCCGGAAGACACTCAGGTTTTAGTCCAGAGCAAGGTCAGTCCTTGACCACTTATATGAGTTTACCAGAGTTTCCTTTTTAATCTGTTTGTTTTTTAGTATCTTACCATTTTAATACTCCCTTGCACCATACACTGCACTCAAGCATGATATATGGTATATTAACCATCATCCCCTTTTATCCTCCATAGGGGTCCCCATACCTTGGCTCCAAGAAGAAGGCTGTGACCCACTGTTTAGCCGAAACGTCCAGGGACCCTGCAACCTTGGGTTACTAGGTCCCCCCGCCCCTTTTACAAATCTTGGGTTCGATTTATGTCAAGGACGTCGATCCACTTTGGTCACCCTCTAGCCTGGCTTTTGTCAGACCTTTCCAAGGTTCTGTGCGTAGAGCAACAATGGTTCATGTTGCTTATATATGTTTGTGATAAATGTGTAAATATTTTGAGCCTGTATGTGTACCTTTCTCCTTGAAACGTCATTACATGGTATCTTTATGTATCCACTCACCTAAGTTTGTTACACATGTGCCGCAAAAATTTTCAATGCAGCATCCTCTTTTTGTAATGCGGAATAATTGTATAACTGTTTATATGCAATGTCTGCCTTACTTACTGGAATTCATAAATCCAGCTTTTGTTGAATGACTGAGAAGAGAAAAAATTAAAAATTACTCTCAGTTTCTATTCTATTTAATTTTTTGAGTGCATGGACTACCTCCCCCTTTGCCCGTACACTTATCCTTTGGATATGCATAAATTATGCTACAATAGAGGAGCAGATACTCTTTAAATTCCTTTTGCATATAATTAAATTGCAATTAACTTTGTTTCTTTAGACAGGACTCCCTTTCGTGTTTTTTCTACTGATAGCCCTTTGTCCTGTGCTATAATTTGGGGCTTTCCCTCCTGTACCACTTCTGGTACTAATGACAGAGCACAACCTATTGGCGCAGCCAGTTTGGCCCGGGCCAATTCGGCACTCTCGTTTGGACGCACAACCCGTTTTGGCGCACCCAGTTTAGCGCTGGGACATTACGGCGCCAGTATGTTTTGGCACGACAACTGTCATTTTAATAAAACATATGAACTCCTGCTTCCCCGTATGCATTTGTATCCCCTCGTCTACTATTTTAATATATTTTCCATTTGTAACAGTGAACTATATAATTTATAAATGTGACGCACAGATGCCAGAGAAATTAGCAGGTCAACTTTGTGAATGTCTTGACGAGTGCATTTCTCTTAATCAAGCCGAAGAAAGAAAGAAAGAACGAGAGAGAGAAAGACGAGGCAAGAAACCCCCCATCCCTCGGTAATCTGCTTTTCAGGCACATAACTCTCATGCAGTTGGCAGATAATGTATGTGCAAGGGCTATTTGAAAGCTTAAATGGAATGCTCTGGCACCGAAATGTACTATGACCGAACTATTGGAAAAAACGCCTTACACACGTTTGTATTGTGTCCTGAGGAGAGATTATGAAGGTAGAACATCTTTATATTGCGGGGCAAAAACGATTTACTTAATTATTCAAGTAGCTGGTATGTCTAATGTAGAACAGCGTACTGTACTTTTAGGTTAAGCAATCAGTGCATACTTCTCCTGCCACAATGGCTAGGCTGTCACCCATCTTCGTTGTATGTCTATGAGGGCGCTTGAAGCGGCTTAGTTTGACAATTTTAGGCCAGTTTTTTTCAAATATACCCCGCTAATTGAAACTGAACAGGCGCATCTAATCTCGGCGGTGGGTGACTGGCAGTAATAAAATAGTTCCCCAGCGGGCGTGCTATTTACGATTGCATTAGTGCGGTGGAGGCGACCGTTTCAGCCGGTCATTACCATCATAACAATCCCTTGGCGCAATTGTCGCCATCAATGCGCTGATGAGACGCATTATTCTTTTATCTCCATATAGAAAAGAGATAAACTCCCAGGGGGAAAGGATGAACTGGATTTTTTCAGATTCCTTTCCGTCCTGCTTAATAACAAGCCCAGTGTATAATCAATCTGCTCCTGGTTTCTGTTTTGGTATCAAGTGAGGGGTCGTAGAATTACACTGCATTAATATTTACCTTTGTCATGATAATAATCGCATGGCAAATACACAGCGCCGTGCATCCTTATCGCGAAACAAGACTCATCTGTGCAGAAAGTAGTTTGTGCGTCAGATTAGGTAGTGCGAGTTTAAGCTTGTGCAGACTTCATAATAACACTAAAGGATTCATTGTCACAAATGAAAACCGTTCACAAGTATAGTACCTGTAAAATGAACGCCATCTGTGGCAAATAATAAATTTGTATTTGACGTGAGGGCGTTTAGACGTGGCTGCAATGTCAGCACGTCCAAACGTCCCTCGCGCCAAACCGACGGCGCCAGAAAGGCTTGAATGCCGAAATTAGTGCGCCTAAGTGGTCGGTGAAAAGCCACTTGGTGCCCACTGGTTGCTGTAAAAAGTTTCCGGACCACTTTGATTGGATGGGAAGTATCCATGCGATGAGGAAATCGAATGCAGTGGCATTGCTCAGAAGTGGTTAACAGAAGCTCCTATTGGCCAGGTCTTCCCAACTGACTATAAGGTGATAAAAGATTGGTTGGAATTAGTCTGATAGGGCATTCTGAAAAAAGTAACATTCCCAGGATGGATGACACTAACCAGCCATCTAGGTTAGGTTAAAAGTATTCCTGAATGCTGGAACCCAATGTCAAAGGACAGCAAAAAGTTGACCGGAAGTAACAAATCCTCCCCCTGAAAAGGTAACACTTGTTTTCATGTTAATAGGCCTCAAATATGTATTCACTAGTAAAGTTGAGCAATAGACATTTTTGGACAAAAGGAGAGCAGATGTAATGGCAATATCCACCGTTAATTTGCAGTCCAATGAATGCACCCATAGAGGTTTTCTTTCTGAACTATTTGCTATTAAGGTTACTTCTGTACAGTTGTTTCAGGCAGATTCTGATAATTTTAAACATAATTGGTTTACGATTTCTTGGGGACAGGACTGGGGCCTGGCCTTAGTGAGTAAAAGAAAACGTTGCACAGGAGGGCACTGCAAGTGTTGGAAAGCGACCATAACTAGAGTGCGCGGCTGATCAAGAAGCCAAGCTCACCCACAAGAGAACGGTTTTCATATCATCCAGAGGGTAGGGGGCAAATGGCTTGCTTTTTCCATTTTTTTAAAAAATTGTAGATGTGCTGGTGAGAGAAAGAGCGTTAACAAAAGCAAGTAATACCACCCTTTGTGTATAGAGTGCCGCAGTACCGCATTATGCCAGCCAGTGTGTGCCGCAGTACCGCATTATGCCAGCCACAGTGTTGAGGTAATAATGTCTGGTGTAGGTATGCAGGGATGCCGAAGTCGCTGTTTACCCTTTGTTCGGTAGGAGCACATTCCTGTGAAGGACAGTTGTAGCTGCCTGACCACTCACTGAATGAGTGCCAATGCCTTCTGATACATTTATTTTGACTCAAAACATAGCACATTTTAAAGCACAGACTAATCCACCTGGCGATTGTTTTAAAATCCATTTGCTTTTTTACTGGGCCACACCAAGCCCACGAAACAAGTTACTTTCTTACCTGGTAACGTTCTTTCGATGGGATGGTCTGTTAGGGAGAATTCTCTGTTTAGGCTGAATTTACTAACCTAGTGAGTCCCCCAGCAGCTTTGCTGGATTTTTGGGGTTTATTTTTTTCTCCTGCCAAGAGTGAGACTCTTTTACCCTCACTCTTGGGCATGATTTGAGTGTGTTTCTTTGAATCTAGATGTGTTTAATGGGCTATGGGGTCTTTTACTCCATAGGGCTTCATGTGTTTTTGTGATATGTGTTACACAGCACCCTCAGTGCAGTGACACAGGGGTGTCATAGTGACCCTCCAGTATAGACTCCATACCCTGGGACTGACCGTCTCCCAGGGTGTGTAAAGTCACCATTGACTTTACTAGTCTTAAATTCTGAACAGAACCATTACAAACCATCATATTGTGGACATACTGGCTGGGGCAATTCGATTGCCCCAGGGTCTGATAGTCGAGGGGGCACATCTCCGTCCCCCATGATTGAGTTTTGGCTGGTGGCAGTGGATACTACTTTTTATATTCAACCGCGAATATTTTCCTATGGGATTTCCCATTGTTTTAGGCTACTATCTTTATTTAATTATTTACGGTATCCTCGAACATACCGCCGGTTTATTTCATCAATATTAATTCTCCGGTTGGTATTTTTTGCCAAAACTGGATTCTAAAATGGCGTTTGTGCTCTCTTCTGTGACTCCAACCCAAGTCGAGCCCTTCTTCCACTTTTTGGCGGGCTTCTCCACAGAAGCCCTCCAATGTGGTGCCACTCTGTCGGGGGTACTTAGGAGGGGTGGAGGGGTATTTAGGCACCCTGGACTGAGTTGCCTAGGCAACTCAAGTCGCACTCCATCCTGATTGGCCCAAGTGGTGAGCCGGCCGGCTCACCACTTAGCATGTTTGAGTGACAGCTAGGCTGAGTGAATGGGGGTTTGCTGCATAAAAGCAGGGCTTTGGGGACTGGAACTTCAGAAGTCGCCACTGGACCTAAGAATCCAACGAGGGAGAAGCTGAGCCGACCTGCCACAACGGTGGAGCCTTGCTGGACCGTCTCACCACTTTTTCCCAACGACAGAGGAGATCTCCCGCCAGAGAATCTTCTTCCTTTGACTGGTGGGGATAACCAGTTTCACCGTCTTTTCGCCTTCCCGACGTACTTCGTGGCCGCCTTGCCTGTGCCAAGCACCCCGGCAACCGGGATACCATGTTTTACCACGACCGCGAAACAAAGGTACCACCTTTAACCGGAAAACTCTGCGGCTGGTTTCTTCCCTGGTAGAGCAACGACCTTCATCTCTCCTCCAAGTCGAGATCTTCTCTTCCCCTGGACGACGACGCGACTTGCACCCACTGCCCGGAACAACTGCCACCGCTGGAGGATCCTTCCCACTTAAGGTACAGTGTCCCGCCTGCCTTCCCTTGCTACCGACTGTACGGGGTAGATTTAGCCCCCGGCTTTCGAACCTGGGTTAGCCTGGGACACCCTGGCTAAACTTTCCTAAGCATCTCTAAACTCTTTTTGAACCCTCTGCAAGACTTTCTAAGCCTAGTGTAACTGTGTGATCTTGGGCGCATTTGTGCTCTGCTCTCTCTAAGAGTGGGCCCAGCCTTTTGACTTTGGCTCACCAGTGACTTTTTGCTCTTCTGCCTTGCTAACAGTGTTCCTGAATCTTAGAGAGTAGTGTACCTTTTCATATTCTGTCTTTTTCCCTCCCTTTCTCACAAACTTATTGGGGTGCCATCTAGTTACGCGCTCACCTCTGTATGAAAATAAGTGGTGTTTTACAGTGACTTATCTGATAAGGAAAAAGGAGTGTATATATTATAATAGTAACTGTTTAGTATATTTTACAATAAGAGAGCTGGAGTGTTTTCAACAGTGTGTTTTTAAATAAATAATTATATACTTTGATACCAAAGCTCTGGTCAGTGTTTGCTTGTATTGTTGTATCTGAGTGCCTATTGTGTATACTTTGCATACTGCCTAACTCTTCTTGAGGGAAGTCTGACTGCTCAGCCACAGCTACCAGGTAAATCTGGGTGGTACAGACTGCTACCAAGTGGGTTTACTGCCAACACCTGTAGTCTTAAATCTTTTGCAGTGGTCCCTAAGGGAACTGCACAGGTTTCTGCCTAACACGGTCCGACGACGTATTCCATATCTATGACAGGTAATGTCTACAGCTGTGCTGCTTCGGAAAATCTTCGGCGTCTGCGTCCTGTGTCGATGCGCCGTCCCCGGGGACCTCCTGCGACGGCCGACGTCACCCGATGTGATAAGTAGGATGCACGATGCCCATAGCCTCAGTTAGAGTTTTTTCCCAGAACGTGTGCCACCAGTTTTCTGCCAGTCAGACACACAAGGCCTTGCGGAACGCAAGCTGCAATCGCAAAAGAAATTCTGCAGCGGGGAAGGCAGGGAGGGAGCGATATGGAATACGTCATCGGACCATTCCTATCGAAAGAACGTTACCAGGTAAGAAAGTAACTTGTTCTTCGAGGGGATTGGGTCCTCCGACGTATTTCATATCTATGACAGACTCCCAAAGCAGTACCAAGCAAGGAGGTGGGAAAGAATTTAGAATACAAATTTAGCATGCACAATCAAATAGCGGAATAGAGAACTGCCTTGCCAAAGGCCAGATCTTGCCCCCTGATGGAATCGAGGGAATAGTGACGTACAAAAGTATGTACTGAAGCCCAGGTGGCTGCATCACAGATGTGACGAATAGGAACTCCCCTCTGAAGGGCAGTAGACGCAGCCACTCCTCTTGTAGAATGGGCCCGCAAGCCAGCCGGAGGGTCCTTACCCGCCAAGCGGTAACACTCGGAGATAGCTAAAATAATCCAACGAGACAAAGTCTGTTTCGTCTCAGTTTGTCCCAAACGCTTTCCAGCGTAACCAATGAAAAGTTGATCGTCCACTCTGACCTGGGACATGCGCAAGATATAAAAGCTCAACGCTCTCCTAGGATCAAGCCTATGGAGCCTCTCTTCTTCCTTACCAGGATGTGGAGGAGGATAGAACGCCGGAAGAACAACCTTCTGGCTCAAAAGAAATTCTGAAACCACCTTCGGAAGAAAAGAAGGACGAACTCTAAGGACAACCCTGACCTTGTGAAATACAGTGAAAGGTGGCTTAATTGAAAGTGCCTGTAACTCACTCTCTGCGAGCGGAAGTAACCACAACTAAAAACACAGTTTTCAGAGTTAACAGCCTCAAAGGGCAAGAATGTAAAGGCTCAAACGGAGCACCCATAAAGAACTTAAGAACAAGGTTCAAATCCCAACCTGGCACCAAAAAAGGTGACGGAGGGAACACATTAGTGAGCTCTTTCAAAAACTGCGAAATTAAAGGAATCTTAAAATAGGAACACTCTTCAGACGAACGCTTAAATATGGACAGCGCCGCCAGGTAACCTTTAATGGTCCCCACGTGCAAGCCCCTGTGGGCCAAAGAAAGCAAAAAAGACAAAACCATAGGAATGTCGCATTCAAAAGGAACAAGGAAAAACGACAGATTGACTACCCCCCTCTCTTAGGTCTTTCGACAACATAGGTATAGGTGCTACAGTGCTATCACATCAATATGTAGTGAATACTTTTTGCAAAAACAACATTTATGCAAGAAAAAATGTTACTTCTACAGACTGTTACTTTATAAAGATATAAATCATTTTAATGTTTGGTTAAAAACCACATATTGTTCTATATAAAAATTGTGTGGGCTTTTTCATACATCACTCATACCTTTCATGACTATTCATGCATACTGTGACTTGAGGATTTGACAATTGAAATTTTGTTTTGGCATATTAGTTGTTAATAATATACATGACATCAGAAAAAACATTTTGTTTTTCTATAAGTCGACATATGTTTCGGCCCTTTGTACTAGTACCGCCGTTGTCTGCGGTGGTCTAAGAAATTGTTATTGGGCCATCTTCAGGACAAAGATAATTTTTTAGAAGCTGCACATCTTCACCTCTTTTTCTTTTCCATATGAAAAGCCAAATCTAAAAACATAGACAATACATGTATTACATTGTTGAACGGTCTGTACTCTTTTAGTTATTGTTAAGGTAATGGCCAGATTACTTTGCCAAGAACGAGGCACCTACCTGTGGTCAAAATATTTTATTCTGGACCACGGAGCTAAAGTTGTAGGGTATCTTCTATTTTACCCCTTGTCAGGAGCCCTATTGAAAGGGAACATTTGTAGGGAGAATTACTACCCTGCATGTTTACTTGTGTCAACAAATGCACAGGAAAAAGTTCTGTTTTAAATTTTGGAAAGAAACTTGCCATAGACTTCTTGGTGTGGGTGAATCTTCAGTATTCTCTACTTCTGTGGCGCTTGATGGATTGTAAACGCACGATGGCTGTTTACATAGGTGGCATCGAAAGTAGTGCCTAGAAAACAAGGGCGCAGTTAGGGACTAAACTGTTGTAATCCTCTTCCAATTGTTGTGAGATACACTATTGTTGAAGCAATGCCTTCATACACTTAGTGTTTGGGAAACCATTGATTCAGCACTATTAATGATATTGACTCTATAGTTTCTCTGGTCCACAAGTAACCATTTTTGACGAACAGCCACGTGCATTCAAAAGGATCCACATTCTGAACTCTGCACCAGTCGCAGAACTTTCTCCAACGGCAACGGTACAGAGACTTAGTTGCCGGCCGCCTGGCCGAGAGCAACACCTCCATCACGTCTTCAGGGAGGTCCCAATCTTTATACCTCAACCTTTCAGAAGCCAAGTGTGAAGATTGAGGCATCTGACCTCTGGATGGAGAACCTGACCCCCCTACCGTGAGAGCAGATCGTCTTGGTAGGGAAGACTACGTGGAAGGCAGATGGACAAGTCTAGAAGGTCCGGGTACCACGTCCTCCGGGCCCACGCCGGAGCAATGAGGATCATCCGGGAACCGAACCTCCGTAACCTCCGCAACACTTGCGGGATGACGGGGTCTGGAGGAAACACGTACAGCAGTGGGAATGACCACTCCACCACAAACGCATCTCCTAAGGCTCCTTTTGGAGGAAATTCCCGCAAGCAAAACCTTTCGCACTTCCGGTTGACACTGGAGGCGAAGAGATCCACTTGAGGGGTCCCCCAAAGGGCGAAGATCTCCAGGAGAATCTCCTGAGCCAGCTCCCACTCGTGAGAGATCGTGCTCTGCTTGCTCAGAGCGTCCGCCGTCTCGTTGTCGTCTCCGGCCAGATGAACTGCCGAGATCGAAACTTCCCGCTGGATGGCCCAGAACTCTAGCTGCATCGCCTCCCTGCACAACGGAAGCGACCCTGCCCCCCCCCCTTTTTGTTGAGGTAGTGCATGTCCACCGTGTTGTCCGTCAGAATCAGGACACTCTTCCCGCACACAGTCGGCAGAAAAGCCTTCAGGGCTAGCCTGACGGCCCTCAGCTCCAACAGATTGATATGGAGTCTGGACTCCGACGGAAACAAACGACCGCTGACTGTCAGCTCAATGGCATGAGCTCCCCATCCCGTGAGGGATGCATCCGTCACGATCGTCACCTACGGCCAGGGCAGCCAAAATGGGGCCCCTTTCATCAGATTGCCCTCGACGGCCCACCACAGAAGGTCCCGGGCTACCGAGGGCGGCACCTGAACAGGGTCCGACAGCCTGCCGGAGGACAGACCACTGGAGCTTGAGTGCCCACTGGAAAGATCTCATCCGCAGACGAGCCTCTGGCACCAGAAGAATGCAGGATGCCATGAGGCCGAGCAGTCTCAAGAACTCAGACGCTGGGAGAGTCTGGGCAAACTGAAACTTGTGCACCATCTGCTGAATGTGAAGAGCCCTCACCTGAGGAGGAAAACACTGCCCCAGGGACATGTCGAGCACTGCTCCGATGTACTGGAGCCGCTGCGTTGGTGTCAAATGGGACTTCTTTAAATTGAGGGAGAAGCCCAGCTTGTGAAGGGAGTGGCAGGTGACGGACAGATGATCCAGGACTTGCTCGGGAGAGCTCCCCCTGATCAACCAATCGTCCTGCTAGGGGTAGACGTGCATCCCCCCTTTCCTGAGATGCGCTGCCACCACCACCATGAGCTTGATGAAAACCCTTGGGGCGGAGGTCAACCCGAACGGCACGACCCGAAACTGAAAGTGCGAGTCGCCAACTGCGAACCTCAAGTACTTCTTGTGCTTGGGATGGATCGGCACATGGAAGTAAGCATCCTTTAGGTCGAGAGACATCAACCAGTCCTGAAGTTGAAGGTCCTGGAGGACTTGAGAAAGAGTCACCATCTTGAACTTGCCCTTCCTGAGGAGTTTGTTCAAACCGTGCAAGTCCATGATGGGTCTCAATCCCCCGTCTTTCTTTGAAATAAAAAAAGAAAGGGGAATACCATCCCTTGTTCCTCTCCGCTACAGGCACCAGTTCTATGGCGCCTTTCTCCAGCAGGGCTTGAATTTCCTGCGCAAGGAGCGGATCCGGACTCTTCAAAGAGAGGTTCCCTGGTGGATTATCGTGAGGCATCTGCCGAAAAGGAAGACAGTAGCCATGGGCTATGATCTCCAGAACCAACACATCCGAAGTAATGGCTTGCCACTCTACAAGATGCTGTGCCAGCCTTCCCCCAACCGGCGAACCATGGCACCTGGCGTCATGACTGAGTGGTAGCGGCTGCGGCGTTGCCTGAGGGCAAAGAGGCAACTGCCCGAGCGGCCTTGGCACCTCGAATACCTTTGTTTCCACCTCTGGCACTCTTACGATGGCCTCTTTGACTGCCAGCTCCTCTCGCTTTACTGAAGGACGAGTAATAACGAAAGGAACCTCCCCTGCATTGCTGTCCCCTAGGACGAAAAGGCGGAGGTTGGCGAACTGCAGCGCCCAACGACTTCGATGCAGCTTTGGAGGTCTGCAACCTCTCAAGGCTCTCGTCAGCCTTGCTGCAAAAAAGGTGTTCACCATCAAAGGGCATGTTGAGGAGCCGGGACTGCACATCAGGAGCGAACCTCAACTTCCTCAACCACGCAAACCTGCGCATTACGGTGCTCGCCTCCATGGACCGGCTGACACAATCCGCCAAGTCCAAACCCGACTGAACGGCCTCACACATGGCATCCTTGCCATCCTGAACCATAGCAAGGAAACCATCCCGTTCGTCCCCTTCGGGAATATGTTCAGCCGCTAATGCAACACAGTTCCACAGAGTGTGTGTGAAACGAGACAAGGCACATATGGAGTTGGCCGCCTGAAGCACCATACCCCCAGAAGAAAACACTTTCTTCGCCCAGCCGTCAAAACGTTTGTCGTCCCTATCCAGAGGGATGGTAGGATACGACGCCTGCTTTGCCAGGGCCGTAGCCGCCTGCACCACCAAACTCTCCGGAGTGGGGTGCCTAGACAAGTAGCAGGGGTCGCTACTGGCTGGACGGTATTTTCGCGACAAAGACTTGCCCACTGCCGGGAGACTCTCCGGAGCAGTCCAAGCCGCCGCCACCCTTCTCTGCAAAGCCATATGAAAAGGCAAAACCGGGTCAGTGGGCCGATATCAAGGATATCCGTGAGATCATCCTGAATGAACTCCCCTGGGGGAGCCGACCAACCCAAGTACTCGGTAACCCGAGACATAAGGCGCCGATATGACGAATCGGCATGAGTGCCAGGCTCTGGCCGAAAAAACTCCACCTCCGGAGAGGTGTCCAATCCACTGGCATCATGCAGTGACTGCCTCAGGTCATCAAACTGACTATGGCCCGAGATAAGTTAATCCGGAACCGTAACCGGAACCAGACCGCCATCAGAGCCTTCATCACCCTCTGAAATGTACTCCAGGAGGGGAGAGGAAGACCTCTGCAGACCAAAGCAGTGCCGGACCTTAGCCATAGCCTTTTTAGGGGCAAACCCCACGCCACGGGGCCCCTGCGACACCACCGCCTCGAAAGGTGTCGAGGGCGCTGAGCGAGTCGGCGCCAGCAGAAAAGGTGTCAGTGAGTCGGCGCCGGCGTCGACAGAAAAGGCGTCGACGTCAGCTCCAACGCCTCCAGCATCGGCGGCGTCGACACAGTCCTCGAAACCGGAGCTCCGAGCGTGTCCCTCGACAGCCTGGGCGCCGACAACCCCCTCGAAGACAGAACCTCGAGAGTAATCGTCGACGACCTCGGCGCCACAGGCGTCGACGTCTTCTTCGAAGACGGCACAGGATCACGCGGTCTCGAGCGCGTTGAGGACCGGGACCTGGAACGGGCATGGCGAGAACGGCTATCCTTGTCCGAGCGGGACCTCTCCCGCGAGCCGTGCCGACCACCCGAGCCCAAAGGCATACGGGCGGTGTCTCTCGACCGGTGCCGACCGACCCCACTCGGAGGCGCAGATGGACCGGTGCCCTGCGATTCCAGAATCACTAGCATCTGCTTCCCGAAGGAAGCCCATTCCTCCGGTGTCGCTTGCATGGAGGTATAAGCGACCCACCGACGGGCGGAGTCCTCGGAAGAGGACGGGGAAGGCGACCTATGCCAGCACTTCCTGGAATGCCTAGAAGAGGCGGAGGAGTGGCGAGACCGACTCCTGGAAGGAGACCCACCGGCCTTCCAACGACGACGCGGAGAGTCAACCCTCGAGTCATCGGTCGAAAGCCCCACAGACCTCGACTTCCGGGGCGACAGTTTCTTCTTGCGTTCACGCAAGGCCTTCGCAGTGAGCGACTGGCAGTCGACACAGTCGTCCGTATCGTGGGCCTCCCCGAGGCACCAGAGGCAGGCGTCGTGCGAGTCTGTGACTGACATCTTGGACCCACAGTCCCCGGAGTTCTTGAAGCCCGGACGCGGGGTCGAAGATGAGAAAGACATCGCCACAAACAAACCAAACAGGTTCAACGAACCGAGAAAGAAAACAGTAACTCCAACGAGTCGAGGCGTACCGAGATTCACGAAGCGAAGACGTTCGCGGAAAAACAGAACTGGGGCTATGGGCGTCGTGCGTCCTACTTATCACATCGGGTGACGTCGGCCATCGGAGGAGGTCCTCGGGGACGGCACATCGACGTCGACGACGCAGGACGCAGACGCCAAATATTTTCCGAAGCAGCACAGCTGTGGACATTACCTGTCATAGATATGGAATACGTCGGAGGACCTAATCCCCTCGAAATGTTGGTTTTCCAAGTGATACACATTAATTCTGGGCACAGACAATTTCAAAGCCGAACCAGAGCCAGCATGGAAAAACTCTTTTCAGTGATAGATGATTATGGAGGAGGGAAGGGAACATAAGGAGGATATTAAGTGAAATTCAGATACCACTTTAGGAAGAAATGTGGGTCTAACCATTAAAGTTATCTCTTAAAACCGCTCTGCACTCAATAAATCATGGAGCCAGAAATTCTGTGAGTAGACTTAATAGTAACCAAAAAACCTCTTGAAGAAAAAGAATCATAATGGACAGAAAAGCAAGGGCTCAAACCGAGTTATCATTAAGAGGAGTACCAAATAATGGTCCCATAAAAGGTACCAAAATAAGGTTTTGGAGGAAAATTATGTGTGAAGCTGTATTACAACATCAAGCCAATATGCAAGTGGTACATATGTTTTCAACAGAAGTGTGGTCTAATATATCTTCAAACTGGAATAATCCAAATCCAATCAATGCAGGTTGAGCTCGCATGGGTAAATTGATGGGTTACAAACGACTTCCGGCACGTGTTTCAAGGCCGTTACAGCATTGCATGAGTTGGCAACGATCACATATTGTAAATCACCCGAAAAGTGAGTCCCAAAAAGGACATTGGAGTATTCATGGTGTCGAAAAGGTAATAAAAATACGATTGGCCATAATCCATACAAAAACAAACGAAAAAACTATTGATGAATATACCATCAGTATGTACAAAAAAAGAAGTGGGTGAACATTGGGTAAAAGGCGGAGAGAAAAACAGAAGGCAAGCATTTACATAGTGTTTACAAAACATCTCTGCTATAGATTATGACCACCATGAGAATCCACCTAGAATGAAACTTCCATGCCCAGCGAGTCAAATAAATAATACCTTTGAAAGAGAGACACTATCAGGGGTATATGCACGACTAAGGATATGCGAGCACCACGGTGCTGAAATGAAAATGGCAAAAACCAGGTTGCAGAGTAAATATAAAGCCACCATCTGGCAATGGCAGCAGTGGATAGGAAGTATGCAAATGCATAGACACATCGTACCTATAGGACACCCGGTGCGTGTTAAACACCAAGGGTGAGCAAAGGTGATTTAAAAAGAGCGGTTGGTGTTACTTGAGGGTAGATCAGTCTTTTCAGCAAAGTGGATAATTGTTATCAATAAGAGCCCAATGTGGTGTGTGGCCCATTTAACTGTGGGCTCGTTGTCCCTTTAAGTAAGAGTGTCATGACCCCGTCATGACACTCCTCAATAAAAGAGGCTCTGCTGGCACACGAGAGGGAGTGCAGCAGAGCCCCAGGAAGTGGCAACTTGTGTCTGCGTGTTCTTTTGTGTCTGCTAGTTGTGTGACCACGGCCTTGTGTCCCAGCCTCCACTGGGTGCCCCCAGCGAAGAGGCTGCAACTGGCTGGGTATCCCCAACCGCTATCTTCCCTACCGGTGATCCGGACCTTGCAGGGTGCTGCCTGCCAGTGGTGTGCTGCGTGCCCACAGCTGTATTGTTACATTGGCGCGTATCCTGAGAAACAAAAGTGCTTTTTATGGTGAAGAACGTTTGTTTTTACTAACTTTAACTGACCTGCACTGTGAGCTGAGACGGGGCTCTTGCAGGTGCAGGCACTCGAACGCTGCTCTGAGGAGGCTGGGCCTGCGCTAATCACATGACACATCACGTGATCCATACCATCTTTAAAACGCACTGCCATCCACCCTTGCGGCGGTAAGCCCAGAGGAGACAAGCCCGCCGGCTGTTGTGCGCTGGTGGCGTGACTATCGGACGGGAGACTGTGGAGGTGTTCCCTCTTTGATCCCGGCCGTGTGGTGGTACTGTCTAGCCGTCAAGCGTGCTAAAGTACAGCGTAAGCAGCTTTTTTTCGAAATTGTAACAGTTCATTAATTTATTGTACTCATATCATTCTCTATTCAACTTTTTAGGAGCACTAAGCTCTCTTGTAACTAGAACATTACAAATATAGTTTATTTAAATATTCTCTCTAATTTAATGTACATAAAATCATGACAGCAAGGAAATTCACGTTGCAATCCGGTATGCCTGTGATGGCGGGGTTGTCATCTATACCAACCAAAGTTCAATCGGATGCAGTGAAGCGCCCTCTAACCAAGTCAGCTTTACTGCGTCCGGGCATCGCAGGTGCTAAATTACGCCGTGCCTTATCGTTGTCAGCTGACATTCGCTCCGACTTTGATTCTTATACTCAAACAGGAGCAAATGCTTTTATTGAAACAAATCAAACGCTAGGCGCTAAGTCAACCCGGCCGACACAGCAACTGGCCACTAGCACTTCTAACTCTATCGTCCAAACTCTTGTCCACACAAACTCAGAATGGACACTTGAGAGGAATGTAAATCCAGATTCTGAGCGAGCGAATATTAAAATACAAATGTTACCAGTGAAGCCTTTGCTTGATCTCAACCTGCAGTTAGCTAATGGTCGAGTAACCTTGCCTGAAACAGCTTCTAGACCAGCTAGCCAGGAAGCTACCGAGCTGAGGATTTTGCCAGAACTAACCGACACTACGTTGGAATCAGCTGCTATTGCAACTGAATTATCCTCAGTCGAAAAGCAGCAGAGATCAATAACCAAGCGCGACACAGAAAATACTTGCATGAACAAGAGAGAATCCCCAGCAAATGAGCAAATCATTGGCCTTGGGTCATTAACACCACTCTAGTATCAGTAGCATTCTCAAGAGAACTACTTCCAATTGAAATGCAGCAAAACTTAACAACTCCGAGCGAAGCAAACAAAAAATCCATAAACGAGAGACGAAGTCTGGTGAGGGTGTTGTAGCTGAACCCACAGAAATAACTTCTCAAATTATAGAGCCTATTATATGCTCAGTTGAAGCCCAAGTAAAACTTCGAAAAGCCTATGAATGTTTAACCTTAACAGGTGACATTAATCATGAGGCTCTTGATTTTTTGGATACTTCATCCAGCTCTGAAATTCAAGAAGCTGACATATTGTACATTTGCTCGAATTCAGGAGATCTTATACAGTTGCAAGAAGAGCACACACAAAGTTTACTCAAACAATCTGAACAAACCATGGCGATTCCTCAAAACCCTGTGTCCTGCTGTAATCATGAAAATGATTCTCATCAATCTAATCTCTCAACGCAATCGGACACCCAAATGGTTGATGAATCACCTTCTTTCATAGCCCCCACCCTACGGCGGACGAGATTCCAAGAAGTAACCCGTGAGTCTGACTTCTTCATTCAAAAGGCTCAATCAAAGTGTTTGTCGTTTCCTGAGGCTCCAGCCCCGAACAATACGCCGAGTGCCATGAACACAGCGTTATTGTCAATAGCAAAGTTATATGAAGTCTTAGACAACAAGGTGACCCAACAATCAAAACTGTTTGAAAAGCTTCTAGAGATGGTACTGATGTTTGAACACACAACAAAAGAGCAGATTAGAGCCGACCCTAGTCGGAACATTACAGAAACATCGAAATATATTACAGAAAAACCAGCCTATACACCCGCGGGAAATGGCAATGAGCTGGTAAAGGAACCCGAAATACACAGTGAAGAATCGGAAAAATATTTTCCGCCACAGATTCCTTTGAATGTTTTGAGACTTACCGATCAACTACCTGAAAATCATCAAATGGCTGGGCCAGCACAGACCATCCTGACATCAGGAGTTTTATCAGATACAATTGATCCACCTCAGGCGAAGAAAAATATATTTGATCTCTTCGGACCGAATGATATTGAACAAACAGATGGTTCTAATAAACTCACACTTCCTAAAGGTAGTAGTATGGAGCAAGTCAAATTAATTGGTCAAAATGGCCCCAAAAACAAAGATCTAAAAGACGTAAATATGTAAGAATTCAGTCGAAAACTGTAAAGAAAATAGATGCATCCAATACTACAGGGATGACACCTCAATTAATGCCACCATATGGACCATTAGACGCGTTGGTGGCCTTATCTAAACTAACTAATGACCTAAGCGAAATATCGTCCTTTCGGGATGTGAATAAAATCATAGTACCAGCGTCAACGACGACCATGTTCAAGGACAACAACGCGTCGGCCGCTATTGACCTAACTGGCCCCTCCAATCTTGGACCTCCAATAACCCAAATATCCATTGAAAATATAAGAGAAGAAATTCGAGAATCCATTAAGGCATATCAGACTCTACAAACTGGAAGTGTTCAAGCAAATGATCTCTTCATGAACCCCATTCCCAAAGCTGATAACCTGACGGATATTGTAAAAAATGCTGACCCTACGAGAATACTAAACTCAACTTCCAGTAGACCGAGCAACCAAAGGGAATGTAACTGGACTGAAGCCCAGGCGTTACCGATGACATCCAATCTAACACAAACTTCACAATTACAAATCCAGACCATATTTGATAAATCTAAAACTCAATCAACAAAAGCAGAACTACTTCCTCCAAAACTTCTTCACAGCAAGATCTACGAGAGTTGATTAAATCATCAATTGAATCTTATATAGCTGATACATGTGCTCACACCTCTAACGTTCCAGTGCACTCTAGTATCACTTTTCCTGAGGTTGGCCCTCTACTTCATGGGCCAAGCGTCACATCTAGATCAAAAGAGCAGCAACCGAGTAATTTACCGAATATTCTTACTCAGATTAAAAGATCTTTACAGGCCTTAGCAGCTACAAACCAGTTGGCTTCAACCAAACGACTAGGGTCCCTCTGTCTGAATTTGAAATGCCGGGCTCAACCCTTTCAAAGCTATGTACTCAATCGTACAAGTATACTGAACATATGCACAGAAATTCCAATTCTGAAAGACTGACCTCGAGCTGATTGAATTTGCAAGCCAGGAAAACACCTTCGAAGCTAACATCTATGTCAAGTCTGCCTTAATCTACAATCTAATATGGCAAGCTAGAATGTATCTCTTTGAAATGGGATTTATATCGTCACAGATCAACCCTTTAGCCGGGGAGCAAACAGATAAACCACACCTAAATATCTATCGATCCAGAGATTTCACATCAAGTCAAAAGTCTAATCCACAGAACTATGCGAGCAGATCATAACAGACTCTTTCCCAGGCCACAATCAAACTAGTCTCTTGGAATACAAGAGATAACAGCCATTTTATAAACTCCAAGCAAAGTAAACTTGAGGAATATGACATCATTGCCCTCCAAGAGACGTGGTTTATTGAAACTCCTACATGGGACACTTATATCATTTTCAATACCTTGGCACTAAAAAAAAAATCACAAGGCAAAAGACCATCAGGTGGCCTACTACTAGCAGTCAAGAAAACCTGTGGGTTCACTGGAAAGCAGTATTCATCTCCCTCCCCGTATTTCCAGGTTGTCAGACTAACAAGAGCCAAAGTTAACATTGCTATTTTGAATATATACTGGAGTAGGCTAAATCTTACATCAGATCAATTTTTCACCATCTTACTATGGCATCTTGATAAAATAGCTCAAATCATTGACCATGTGACTATATTGATCGTATGTGACTTAAACCTGCATCTGCTTTCAGACCAAAACACTCTCCAGACAAGTGATGAAAACACATGGCATGAAATCATGAAAGATAGAGGTCTGGTTATGCTTAACAACGTGTGCAACGGTGATGCTCCGATATGTAACACCTGGCAAAGGGGCACCTCCGGTGCAGTATTAGATTACATCTATGCGAGCCAAGCGTTTCTTCCACATATTGAAACAATGAATGTAATGCCAGCTTATGAAAGCGATCATAATAAATTGTGTTTGTGTACATTTCCAACTGCATGGTTATCCCAGGAGAGAAATCCAAATACTGCAGACATTGGTATTAACAATCGTGGCAGTCGCCTAAAATGGAATTCTCAAAATCTTCTTCAAATTAAGAACATACTCCATGAAATGTATAGTGATAACTCTCCCAGTACCACACACTGCTTTGTGGAGAAAATGCAGATATTTCAGCCATCTTCCAGAAAGCCTTTGACATGGAAACAATCCATCATAGTGCCCATATTTAAAAAGGGCAACAGAGCGGACCCAAAGGCTTATCGACCTATAGCCCTTTGGATTGTCCAGGCAAGATTTTTGGACGTCTGGTTCTAAATAAATGTAATGAATGGCTAGACATTTGTTGCTTACGTGACACTTTCCAAACTGGCTTCATCCCTGAGGTGGGCACTTGTATAAATATTATCACCTTAAATAGCATCATTCTTCGAGCTCATGAAAGGAAGGAAGCATTATACATCGACTTCCGTAAGGCCTTCGATGCAGTACCTCGGGAGTTGTTGTATATGAAGCTGATGAATAATGGTTGCCCATGGTCAATTCTGAAATGGGTGATTGAATTTCACAAGGGGACTACTATTCGGATCAGATTGGATACCACCGGTCTCCTCTCTGATCCGATTAGCACTGCTCGCGGGCTGAAGCAAGGATGCCTTTTGGCATCCGCTTTGTTCCACTTTTTTATAGCAGACATTAAATCCCGTTTTGCATTGACGGACTCACCAAAAATAGATGGCATCCCGATTCAACACCTGTTATATGCAGATGACATGGTTTTACTCTCCAAAACCCCCAATGGTCTTCGTGCCCTATTGAAATCCTTGGAAACCTATTGCTTAGAAAATTATATTTCAATAAATGTTGCGAAAACCAAGGTGATTCAATTTGGCACTCACAGGCAGAGATCTAAAACCCATCAATGGCCATTGCAATTAACAAACTTAGATTCAGTTCCCTCATATATCTACTTGGGAACTTTAATAACCCAGCAAGCGAGTTTGGTGGGATATAAGAATTATATAAAGCAAAAAGTGATTATGACACTGTCCCAAGCTCGATTGATCAAGGCCAGGTACTGCAAATTTTCATTAAAGCCAGTTATAATTTATTATAAACAAAAGTACGTACCAGTGGCCACATATGGCAGTTAAGCCTTTAAAAGAAAAACCTATGAATATTGGTCTGCTTTAGAAGGTCATTTTTGGAAACGTGTGTTAAACTTACCTATGTCAATACCCATAGCCATTTTGAGGCACGAGGTAGGTTTGCTGTCGGTATATGCAATCTACAAATGGAAACTTTGTTCCTTATATAGGAAATGCTTAATGGCAATTGACAGAAACTCTGAGGGGTTAATGTACATTGCGGCAAATTACCTGTTCAAATCAAAAGATAATTTCCCTACAATGTGGCGTACGAAGGCGCAGGGAATCCTCATACAAATGAATTTTTCTGACCTCTCTCCGATCAAAAATCCTAATGCGGCCAAAAAGCGATTATGGAAACTTGACTGGACTAAGACTAGGAATGCCTGTAACTCGTATCAGACATTCACGGACAACCCATTCAATTTGAAGCGTTATGATATGGTAGATCCGTATTTAATGCTGTTTCCAAATTCTCGTCAACGAGACGATTTCCTGCGCTTTCGTTTAAATATATGGCCTACCCATGAAGTATTATGCAGAAGAAAACTTTTACCACCAAAAGCATTACTTTGCCGATATTGTCAATCCGCTCCTGAAACGTTGAGACACTTATGTGCAGAATGTGTAATATTACTTCCTCAGAGGATTTTGTTTTTTAAGCATTTATTTGAGGGCTCATACATTGAGTCTGCTACAGAATTATGGGACTTGCTATTTCACACTCTACGGAAAACTGTTAGATATGATATTTTGAACTTTTTGTACGGTTTAAAAATGAAAAAGCTAGAGAAAAACTGAGCTAATCAATGTAACTCATGTTTTTACACATATCTGTTAAACATATAAATGTGTAACAATTTGTAACAAAGAACTATATATGTCTAAATGCTGTATTTTTGATAATATTGTATTGTATTGTATCTTGATTAAAACAACGAATACATTTAAAAAAAAAAAAAAAAAAAAAGTATTGTTACACCGGGTGATCTCGGTGTCTGGTGAGACCAGCTCCGGTGGACCGGGAGCGGCCGCCAAACTGGCGACGAGGTGGTCTGAGTCCCGCGCACATCGAGTTGCGGGCTGCCAGAAGCCTTGTGTTGTAGCGGTGTCCGCGTGTGAGGCGGCAGCAGCGGCGAAACAAAGGAGCCGTGTGGCAAGGGGGCGGTCTGCTGGCATCACCCTGTGGGTTTGCAGGGAGAAGCAGCAGGCCCCTGCGTGCCCGGGCTGAGACAAAGGCCAAGACCGCATGGCAGAGTGGTGGGTGTGTCCCACGAACAACAGGCCTGTGGTGGTGAAGAAGACAGTGAGCAATGTCTTTCTTTTTTTTTCTCTCGGCCTGAACAAATGAAGGTGAGACCCACGGCAGCCACGACAAGACAGGGTGGGGCCATCTTATACCCGTGCCTGTGGTGGTGAAGAGAAAAAAACAAAGAGCATTGAGCCCACGGCACCCCAGCCAGCTGTTGTTGGCATCATGAGGATCAAAGGAACAGCGGGGGGAGGGCTGTATTGGGCCTCATTTGCTGGCCCACCCTTTGTCATCAGATGAGGCTGTGGGGGCGTGCCCACCCCCAGGACTATCACGCTGGTGCACAGAACACTTAGGGGGGGAGCTAGGGCATTCTGTGTGCCCCACTGAAACAAAAAAAGGAAGCAGACAGACCTACCTCTCCAGTGGCCATAGGAAAAGAAGGACAGGAGTGCCCTCCACCAGTTGCTTGCCCACGGTGTGGACATCCCCATAGCGCTGCACAGGCAGCATTCCCTGCATACCTGTGTACCCCATCGGCCCCGACGGTCCGGCCATAAGGGACACCAGAACAGCCCCTGAGGTCCCATCCATTTATGTTCACAGTAGCTCCTCTGCCTTCACCAAGGAACCCGGAAGGGTAGCAGCTCCATAAAGACCAGACCATGTGCCCATCCGCAGTGGGGACGGAGTGCACCACGTCAAGACACCATCATGGTGGATGTAGAGAATGAAGGGGCATATCGCCAGAAGTGCAGCTTGCGCCCTTGTATCCGTTTGATGTGGTGGGGGCTCCGGCCAGTCTAGGACCCTGATGGACGGCGTGGGTGGAAAACCTTGAGCTTTATTTGGAGGCCGTTGAGATGAAGGACAGGACGAAATGCCCAACCCTACTGTACTCAGCCGGTCCGGCTGTCCAGAGGCTGTTTAAGACCCAACGGGCCATAGACCAGTCATACAGCACAGCCATTGCAGCACTGAATGAGTACTTCATGCCCATGGTCAACAGGGATTATGAACGGTTCAAGATGAGGTGCGCGAGGCAGGAGGAAGGTGAAAGCCTCGATGCATTTCAAGGCAAGCTGAGTGGCAATGCGTTGTCCTGTGCTCTAGGCAACTTCAAGGACGAGATCAGGGCCCAGATCATCTATGGCTGTAGCTCTGCTAAGCTGCAGAAACAGGCCCTCAGAGAGCCAGGGATGGGCCTCGACCTGATACTGGGGCTGGGCCGTGCCCAGGAACTGGAGGAGGTGTGTGCCTCGGCTATGGAACTCTCCAGGCAGCAGCCCAAGCGCAAAGCCCCCATGCAATGGGTGGAGATTGGCCAAGTAGAGTCTGGTGCCACAATATGCCATCATTGTGGATGGGACCTCCTGCATGCGCAGGAGTGCCCTGACAAATGACGTGCATGTGGGAGGTGCAGAAAGGTGGATCACTTTGCACGGGTGTGCCCAGCCTCAACGCCGGCCAGCATGGTCGGGCCATCAGGAGGAAGTACTTCAAAGGAGATTGCAGGGAGGAAGTCCCCCAGAGTAACGGTGGTCCAGGTGACAGAGGAGGAGGGGACTGTATGACTATGTGGAGGACGAAGAGGAGGAGAATGTGTTCTTCTTGTCCAGCAGCAGCTCAGGCGGTCAGTTTGATCCAGGCATTTTCTGATCCCGATACCGGCCACTGGGGCTCCCCTGGGTGCGCAGACTGGAATGCACCATAGTATTGGACCCCTGTGTAGGGTGGTTGTTTTATGTGTGCTGTGGGTTTTCTTTTGTTATAATAAAGGAGGGATGTGTGTGGCCCATTTAACTATGAGCCTGTTGCCCCTTTAAGAAAGCTCCTCAAGAAAAGGTGCTCCGCTGGCACACAAGAGGGAGTGCAGCAGAGCACCAGGAAGTGGCAACACGTGTCTGCGTGTTCTTTTGTGTCTGTTCGCCGTGTGACCACGCCCAATTGTGTCCCAGCCTCAACTGGGTGCCCCCAGCGACGAGGCTGCTACTGTCTGGGTGTACCCAGCCGCAATCTTCCCTTCCAGTGATCCGGACCTTGCAGGGTGCTCCCTGCCACTAGTGTGCTGCGTGCCCGCAGCTGTAGTGTTACACTGGGTGACCCCAGTGTCTGGTGGCACCCACTCCGGTGGACCGGGAGCAGGCCGCTGCGGTTTATAGTGATAATTTCGAATACCAAAATGTCGAAAGTCATAATTTCGAAAAAATATCAAATTTCTTTTTCACTACGTTTTTTACTCGCGAATCCCCCCAAAAAATATATAAATAAAAAATAAAGAATTCAATATTTTATTTTCTGACATTATTGTCTTTGGACTTTTTTTTTTCGAAATTATGACCGACCACCGGCCGCCACACAGGTCTGAGAAGAAGAGAAATAATAAGGAAGCAGTCATTTGTAAGTGCATGCCAAGAACAAGCACCTTACCAGTGCTTATTAAATTAAGACCTACAGTGCTGGGATGTCATTTGGGAGTTGCCAGTGGTCCCAGGTGGGACCCATGCGGTCTCCTTGTGACCCCAATATAAAATAAATAGAAACATATATTTTTTTTTTAACTGGAAGCACCCACCCCCCCACCCCACTTGCCGGAAGCCCCTGCAGCTCTCGCCAGCAGCAGACAGTACCAACACGTTCAGGATGAGGCCGTGAGGGTCAGGCAGGGCTGCCTGTCTTCCGCCTGCGTTTCACATTGCTGCATGCATACACTGTACGCATGCGCAGCTTAGGCGAGAAGTCGAGCCTTGCCTGACCCTCACGTGGCCAGGCACACCCCATCCAAACTTGAGGGAGTAGTGTAGAGGAGCATTGGACGACTCGCGACAGGACTGCATTTCACTTCGAGAAGTCAACACACACACCGAGAGACACGAGAACCTGGGAAAATTGACAGTTTCCAGAGGAATGAGCCTTTCTGTAATGAACTAACAGTGTCCTTCTGTACATACTACACGGACAACAGCAGAGGTTGCACAGGCAGAGTTCCTTTGGAGAGTGTGCAGCAGCAGAGGCCTTCAGTGCAGACCGAGAAAGCAGAGAAACCTGTCCAGGCCGAGAGGATTCCTGTGTGGACTGAATACGCAGATACGTTTTGTAAGGGGGCGCATACGCAGCCTCAGACTGCAAAAGTGGAAGGGCTTTCTGTACTAATTGAACAACGGCTCCCTACTTAGGCTCACTGCAAAAGCGGGACCGTCTTTACAGTTTGCAAAGAGACTCAGACATCTGTGGAGGTGAACATTTCCAGAGACTGTCCTTTGAAACAGAGGTGTGTCTACAATGGGATTGCAGGCACCAACTCCCCAACAATGCTGTATGTGCAGGACATATACATAGCCCGGGATTGGATATGTGCAGATGGTTCATGGCTGAAAAGTACCTCACTGGGTGAATGTGCCTGCTGCAAAGATCTGTTCTGGCTGACACATCATGGTGGGGCCGAAATAAGCCTCCCACGCTTCATTTCTTAGGTCAAATAAATCAGTCCCAAGATTGCTGGTTGACAGCAGTATTGTTAAACACTTTGTAATTGTTTAATTTAAAGCGTTTATACACAAGTCAAGTGCTTCAAAGCACTTTGGAAAGTTCTCTGGCCTCCAGTATTCAAGACTCGGCGAAGTGCGACGGGTCCATTGTTAATACATGCCCGGCTATCCAATTGTGCACGTGCGCTCTCTGCTGCTGTTTATTTCTTTTCTCTTATTAATGGTTGGTATGGCAGAACAAACAGCAATCGTGCTTTCTCCTCTACTATTAACCGTGTGCAGCAGAAATCATATTACAATCTTTTACAAACCACATCAAGGAAAACCAAACCATGCCTGCGCCTCATATTTCTGTGCTGTTTGGCAGCTAAGTGGGGTTTCCTTATTTCTCGGCATTATGCAACAAAGTTATAGACTTTCTCATATTTTTACAGCGTTTTAGAGGCTAACGTTATTGAGCAGTATGCAGCGTTGACTTGCCTGTACACGATCACAGTTTGGTACGGCGAGAAGTCATTTACCCCTACCCCTGTCCCCTTCGCCAACCGTTGCCTCCCGGTACCAGGCTGATACCTGCATCACCCCCTGTGCCAGGATTGCTCATTCTCTTCCCCCTTCTCTCTCGCCATCCCTTGCCCTCTCTCTCTCTCTCCCATTCTCCTCGTTTCTCTCTCCACTCTATAGCTCTGTCCTTCTCGCCGCTCTCTGTCTTCCATCTTGCCTCCTCTCCACACACATACCCTGCTGCCCTTCTGCATTCTCTTTCACACCCCCCCACCTACTCCACTGGCCCCCACTCGCATGCATGAGAACTGGGTGTTTAAATGGGCGAGGTCTCGAGCATTAGTGGCTACTTGCTTCTCACGGCATGATCATCAATGTGGGACACAGGTCATGATTGATGCATGGGCATAGAATTTCAGACTAGTCATGCACCAGAAGCTTGATTGACAAATCGTTTTTCAAATGGGGTTTTCCCATTTAAAAATGCTTGTAAATAAGGCGCCAGGACCTCTGTTGTGCAAATTGTGCAGAAGCATGCAGTGTCGTACTGTATGCCCCAGAACATTATATAAAGCTCTTTTCATGTACTTTCCTTGGCCTGACGCTATGTGAAAGGTTTTATTCAGTGTTCACATGAATGGTTCACCATCTCAGTTCGTCCTTGGTCATACAGTGGTTAGCAACCTGTTTGAGATGATTTTTGCTTGAAGAAATTCAGAAATTTCATGTTCATGAATCATAGGACACATTATGAGTTGCTCACTGTAGTGACTAACGTACTCCTAGTCCATAGTCCCCTTTCCTCCATGCTGTATGGGCATCCCTTGCTAGGGACAGGAGACATAACCTTTTTCAGCAGAGTAAAATCAACGTCCCTTTTATATATAGATGCGTGAAGGGGTGCGGCCCTGGTAGCATGCGCTCACCTGATTCCGCCCACCGGCACCACTCCTCAGTCCCCTTTGACGCGTCAACAGTATTAACATTGTCTAATGACCCCAGATCTGTTAGGGGGGAGGACGGTGGGACGTATGGAGGAAAGGGGACTATGGACTAGGAGTATATTAGTCACTGCAGTGAGTAACTCTTAATTACTCCTACGTCCTGTCCCCTTTCCTCCATACTGTATGGGCGATTACAACTGAATATAGCCCCAGGGTGGAGACTTGCCCCTCTTAAGAAAACAAGTTCCTTAGCATTGCCTGACCAAATGCTACGTCCGACCTGGCGCTGGCATCCAAGCAGTAATGCTTGCAGAAGGCAGAGGGAGTAGTCAATGTAGCCACCTTGCTGATAACCTGCCACACAACGTGTCTTTGGAAAGTGTAGGGGAGGATTGGTCCAAAAGACCCCCCTTGCCTACATCCCTTCCCCAGGTGAGGGCCATGGCTCATCGGGCGTCCCCTCATACCACCAGGGCCCAGGTGGTGGAGGGCTCACCTGCTGAAGACATTGCCCACACGTATTGAATTTAGCTAGGCCTCAGAAACCATTTTGTCTAATAAAGATGGTGTGAGCTCAGCGCACTGTAGCGCGGCCCCCACCCTCGGAGAGTTTCAATTATCCCTGTGGCCGCAGCTCCCTGGCAGATCCGCTGTGAGCCCGTTCCCACGAACAAGACGGACATGAGCTAGTGTAAGATACTAACACTGTAACATTTCACCTTCCGCAGTGTATCACTGCTCCCAGCATGACCCGGCCAGCGAGGCCTGGGTGAAAAGTAACTGCAAAACGGTCCTCGGATAAAAGCAAAAGTTCCCAAATGTTAATGCCAAGACTACTTGCAAAGCGTGTATGTCTCCACAAAACTTCTTCTATTAAGGAAACCTGTAAAATGTATAAACATAGTAGAATGTATGCTTACATGACATTAGCAATGAAGAACCCACACCACTGCAGTGGGTGCTAACAATAAAAGAGCGTTCCAGGGGACTATTCGTTGTGTGTATCCTTGAAAAGCTTACACCCCATGGTCCAGCGCCATAACCGAACTAATGCTGCTAGAGTGTAAGGGAAGACGAATGTAACTATACAGAGGGCTCATGTGAAGGACGCGCGAGAATGCACCTGTCATGTGTGTTTGTCTAAGCCCCTCATGTGCCACTACTGTCACGTACGGTGGCGAGTCATTTTCTATGTGCTCCACCAACCTCACTACTACCTCACTTACTGCAAATGTATATGCATATAACTAAATGTTGTAGTTGTTAAAACATAGTATACAAATAATGTGCTCAGACTGGCTATATTTGAGAGACATTTAGCAAAGTTAAAATGTATGTTTTCGAGTGATCCAAATGAGTATTATAGAGTGTTCAAATGTTTATGATGTTCCCACCTAAAGTCGGCAACACACGAGGAAGATACCTTTGTGAATATGTGCAAGGCCATTCCCCCTCCCACCCTGCGAAGACTGCCAAACAAGAGAGCAGAGGCCCGCGCCGCGCTGCTCCACCTCCCCCAACTAGGCTGGAGCCGCTTCAAAGATTTGTAGTCCCCTCTGCAGCACCCAAGGCCACGGCCTGCCACCTGCATTATTTACAGCACAGCAGTAAACCTCCGCCTGAATACACAAATCCAAAGGCGCCCCCTCTTAAACCCCACAACCCACCGGATCACCTTAGACTTATGGCCCCTGTACAGTTGGGACACCCAATACTGTGGCAACATACAGCAGCTCATTCATAACGACTTCTAACAAGACAGAAAGACGTGTACCGCCTGTCCCATGCCCTGAGACTTAGCCCCTCGACCTATGGTACCGGTCAACAGGACACTGGTAACCACGCACTGATGAATCACCATCAAACCCCTTATAAGGTGCATTCCTCCTGTGTTGCATTAACCTGTAGAATAACCTATTGAAAGATTTACTAAAGAAGATAATATTGCAATGACTGCGGTGTGCATGGCCTAGGGCAAATAAGTCAGGAAAAGACATTCATCTCTGCTACTGCCTACAATGGCACAACAACACCGCCCGGATGAACTCAGCCGACGCACCAGGCCCAGCCCAACCCACGAGGCCGACCAGTGACGTCCTCCGGCCAAGGCCAACCACATCGCAGCAGCGCCTATAGCTAGTCATCGCCACCCAATCCTATTGAACTTGTGCCCCTTATAGTATGTAGGTTCTGATGACGTGTTTTGTAAATATATACGCCTGTCTTTGCTATTGTCAGACAGAGCGCTCTCGGAGTTTGCAGAGTTCTTTGCATGCCCTATTCGGATTGATAAACTCCCATTTACGCTCACCCGCACTCTTTCTTGGTCTTATTCCCATTCTGGGAGAGTCCTTCATTGTCTCTCAATGCGGGGAGGATCGTGCTGGTTGGGGACGCTTGCTTTCAGTGGTGACCCCAAAAGCGTGATTATTATTATTTTTACCCGACCTATCACTACCGTCCCCTTTTGGCACGAAAATCTCCGGTCGAAAAGGGATACGCACGGTGCGCCGGCTCCGGGAGGCTGCCCGCCAACGGCGACCGGTACGTTCAGAAGTGCACACTCAACAGAGAAAGGGTACGGGATCCCGGTTGAAAAATCCCCTTTGAGTACCGCTCGCCGGAGCCGGGGCTGACTGTTGAGCGGACGGCAGCACTGCCTGGACGGACCCAGTTTCGGAGACTATCGGTTTAAGACGGGCACGTGAGTATTGAGTGCGAGCGATCATAAAGGGAGGAGAAGAGGGAATTTAGGACAGGAAACGAAGCGGGGTAAAAAAAGGGGGCACGTAGGTCTACTAAGGACCATCTTAAACTTTCTTTGCTTTTTCTTTGCATATGGCCATTAGGATCAATAGGTGAATAAGAGACAAAAGTGACGGGAACCTAGCTCCGAGAGGGGGTGGAAGGCGGCGCCGCACAGTGCTATCTTGACTAGTACTGGGAATATATGAAGAAGTGGATAATAAGATAAAAGTGTCTGGCAAAGGGGGACACGGAGAATATATTAGTGACTGCTATTCTTTCTATTCTTTTCTTTAGGGTTGGGGGAAAAATAAAAGTGAGATTAGTACAAAACCATAGAGATAAAGTAAGAGACAGAGTTCTACTGTAAGAGTGAAGATCAAACATATATATATATATATATATATATATATATATATATATATATATCTGAATAAGACGGACAGGGACAGCCGGCCAGGGAGGAAAGGGAGGGAGGGCAAATTGAACTGTGAATAGAGTGTTACAGAGAGGTGTGTGCACATCGTATATGTCTGGAGATAATTTGGTGTGATGGGTGTGTAAAAATGGCCATAAATGTATAGCCATTGAGTGGTCATGGTAAGTGTGGCCGGACAAAGCTTTATAAAGACAAGAGAAATAAGGTGAAGTGAGTGTGTGCCTTTTTGATTTCTGGGTTAACGTTGTCGAGATCACTGATGGTTTGCTCTTGTATGTGCCCCCCAAAGAGAACAGAATAGAGACAACCTTTTTTATGGTGCGCAGGCAGGGGGAGGAACACAAAGGCACCCACTATTGAATAAGACATAGAATACGAGGACTCACATGGTGATACGCTTACATTGTAATTTTGAGATACATAGAGACACACAAGTACCAGGAGGGCACAAAGTATGGGGGCAGAAACACCCTTATCACATATTTGTAAGAACCTACCGGGGTACGCGGAGCGAATTAAGAAATATCATGACCAATGGATCACAGAGTTGAAGGGAGAGGGGTTGCCCCAGATATGGCCCGAGGGGGGGTCATTTGACAAAAGTGTCCTAGATTGGTAGCCACATGCATTTGTTTGAAATACAAGGGGAAGCAGTTGCATAATAGGAGAGAAATATTAGATCTCTGGAGGTTGTTTGAAGAGATACCACCGCCTAAAGCACCAGAATTAAATCCTGACCTACCATCTACTACTGACAATCCACTAATGATACAGAAAGATGCTAGAGAATTGCCAAATACAGAGCCACCAATAGAGGTAATAAGTTTGTACCCGATACTAAACAAGCCTGTGCCCGCAGAGGGGTACAGTGACCCCACTTATGTGCCTCCCCCGACAACTACTACACCCCAAAGGCCAACGGCACCCCCGCCATACGAGAGTACTAGGGAGCGAGCCCAGGTGAGCACGCCAAGGGTGGACATAGAAAAACTAACAGACGATTTAGAGTCAGGACTCTCGATAGCCAAAGATGAGCTCTTGAGGATAAAAGGAATATATGAGCGAAAAGCACTTAATGCAGCAAGATCAGAGCACACGTCTAGAGCGCCGAGTGAGAGTAGAACACTTGAAGAAGGGTGGAAAAAAGGCGAGATACTGTTCAGAATCCAAGAAGAACCAACGCGAATAATTGAACTAGGGGCAAGAGAGGGATGTACTGACAATGAAGAAAGGCCTATAGGGGACAGGGAGGAGTTACTATGTGATATAAGACGATTTGGAGGAAAGCGACAGGTTGAGCATGGCAATGGGAAGGGGAAGCGAAGGGTTGGATGGTGCATGTTCAATGAGAACACTGGACGATGAGTGGACGGGGCGATTAAGGAACAGCGTGGGGAAAATGGCATCATTGGGGACATCCGGAGTGAAGGCGAGTGCAGACGCCACAATGAAAGGAAAGTTGCAGCTCCCGCTAATACATAGGGGAGGGGGAGGCCAAATTATATACCCTGGGCTCAGATGGACAAGGCCAACTTACTAAAGTTATTGCCCCCGTTATCGGGAGGGGCGAGTAAGTGGATATACGCCTTTGAGAAACACACTGCAGGGGTACCCCTAACAATAGGGGATGTGAAGACCTTGCTTGTATCAGCAGTGGGGGATCAGGCTGATAGACTATGGGTAAAGGCTGGCTTCCCAGGAGTAACATTAGACTGCGACCGCCATGATGTGGCCTCCTTTAACACAGTGCGTGGAGGGTGTTGGATGCCTTGCGGGAAACGTTTCCAGATACGCCAGACTTAGTCAGTAATGCACTGTACAATGAATGACGGGGAAGATGCTATGGATTACATTTTTCGGGTCCAAGAGTTGTGGAGAGCAGAAACGGGCACGCCCTGGTATCAATCGACATCGTTATTTTACTTCATTATAAAAAGAGGGCTCCCAAAAGAGGTGCAAAAGGCGCTCGACAAGATAGCAGGTATTGAAGCGAAAGGATGGACTGAGATTCAAAGCATAATAGTGCACCACTGTAAGAGGATAAAAGAAAGGGAGAAGGAGGTGGCGCAGAAAAGATTGGCAGACAAAGCAAAACTAGTGCAGACAAAGTTGGTGAAGGTCGCAGCAGCAGTAGCCGCGCTCCCACACATCAGGGAGGGAGATGAGGAGAAGGAGGGGCTGGTAGCAATACAAGGAAGGATGGCAACTAATTGGGCTGGAGCTGGACAGCGACAGTGGAACGAGCAAGAGCAAGGCGGAGGTCCGCAGTGGCAAGAGTGGGCCCCTCGAGGGGGACGAGGTGGGTACCGGGGCCGAAGAGGAGGTGGATCGGGGTACGGGGGAATGGGAGGAAATGGATGGCAGGGTCCTAGAGGAACGCAAGGGAGTTGTTGGAACTGCGGAAGATGGGGACATTACTCTAGGGAGTGCAGAAGCAGACCCAACAACGGGTTCCAAGAGGCAGAACATTATGGCCATCCCCATCCGGGGAGCCCATATGGTCTCCCAATGGGACAACAACAACAAAGAAACCCAGGCCAGGGGCACAATGAGCAACAACAGGGGCATCAGTATAGAACACAGAACCACCCACAAAACAATGACAATATGCAGTACACGCCAGGCAACCTTTTTGCGACAACAGCAAATGGGGCCCCCGCACCAGCCCCCTATAGTGGCGTGTCAGTGGTTTCAGGGTGCGTCTTCAATCAGGGGGGGGGGCAATGAGACACACCGCATAGGACAGCCCACAGAGAACACTTGCGTGTCCAGTTCTATCTACCACCTACGATGCATCAGAGGAACCATTGGTAGGGGCGCAGATGGGAGACAAGCTGTTCATATTCATGGTGGATTCGGGAGCGGAGAAATCATGTATTAGGGAGGGCCGGTTCCCGTTATCTAACCGGAAGTTAGAGACGCAGGTGTTCTCTGGGGCTGTAATTGAAGTTCCTTACACAGAAGCAATGGATGTAACAGTGGGGGGCAAAACTGTAAAGACACCCTTACTGTATTATGAACACTCGCCAATAAATTTACTAGGGAGGGATCTCCTTAGCAAACTCAACCTGACGATATCCTTCACTGAGAGAGGTATAGTGTGTTCAACACCCGGAATATGCCCATTACGTGTAATGTTGGTAGTACAGGCTCACACAACCACACAAGAAATACGAGGTTTGCCAGAAAACGAAGAAATGTTTATTAAAGGACTAAAGACACTGGCCCTCATAATTCCAGAGCTGAGAAGAATGGATTGGAGGATTCCAGCGGAGTTCCTCTTCCGCCCAATAGTGTGCCCTGACACAGCACCAGGATCAGTGGTGTCGTTAGATTTGCACGCTGTACAGATATCTGCGAAAAGGATTTCTGTGATTGGAATAGATATAGAAGGATGTGAGTGGCGTACAGTACTGTGTACAAATGCCAATACCGCCCTAAGAGACTTAACGGATGAGGATCTCTTCTCAGATGCAGAGGGGGATGGTGAAATAGTAATGGAAATAGCGATGCCCTGTGACATTTTGATTCAAGCCAGGGAAATCCCCGTTCAGCTGATGGCAGTGGTAGGAGCACCGCCGTCATTCTTCGATGATGACATGAGGCTCGTACCAAATAATTTGTGGACAACAGGCCCCCATGATGTAGGGTTGTTGCATGGAGTACAACCTGTGATAATAAAATTAAAGCAAGGAGCAATTCTACCCCGAGTGAAACAGTATCCATTGTCCCGTGAAGCTGAAGAAGGGATAAAAGAGACAATAAATGCACTACTAGCACAAGGGATCATAGTGCCTTCAAACTCACCATGTAACACATGCATTTACCCAATAAAAAAAGCGAAGGGAGGGTCTTGGAGAATGATACAGGATTTACGCCCCCTAAATGATGTAATTCAGAAAGAGTTCCCTTTGGTCCCGAACCCTGCATCAATACTATGCAGCATTCCAAAAACGGCATCACATTTCACGGTGGTCGACTTGAAAAACGCATTTTTCTCCATCCCCCTGGCTGAAGAGAGTAGATACCTAACAGCATTTACACTAGGGGAAAGAGATATGAACATTGCAGATTACCGCAGGGATACTGTGAGAGCCCGAGCATATTCAACCACATATTACATGAAGACTTAGGAAACCTATCAGTTGAGAGTACAATCATTCAGTACGTAGACGATTTACTCGTCTGTGCACAAGACGAAGAAACATGCAGAAAAGATTCAATAACACTCCTGACTCTATTGGCCAATAAGGGGTACAAAGTAGACAAGGGAAAGCTACAGTACTGTCTGACAGAGGTTCTATACCTGGGACAGCTAATATCAAAAGATGGAAAAAGAATAATCCCCGACAGGGTAGAAGCAATAAGATCAGTAGGAGAACCCACAACAGTAAAAGACATGCAGAAATTCCTGGGAATGTGCAACTATTGCGAGCATGGATATTAGATTATGCAGCATACACCAGACCCTTACTACAAGCGCTCAAGGAGGCACAACAGGAGAACAAAAAAATAGAATGGTCAGAAGAAATGAGCGCCTCCATTAAATCATTAAAAGAGTTAATTTCAAGCGCTCCAGTACTCGCAAATCCTGACTATGGACGCGAGTTTTACCTGTTTTCACACTGCAAGGGAACACTCATGACAGCTGTACTGACACAGAAGACGTCCCTAGGACACAAACCTTTGGCTTACTATAGTGGCACTTTAGATGCTGTGATGCAAGGACATTTCGCGTGCGAGCAATCACTCGCTGCGGCCGCGTTCGCAATTGAGAAAAGTGCCACAATAGTAATGGGATGCCCTGTGACATTGTTTGTGGAACATTCATTATTTGCAATACTTGAGAGGTCAAAAAGCACACTGACAACACAACGTGCAACAGCCTATGAGATAATATTGTCCAGCGCTAACATCCATGTGGTGCGATGCAAGACAGTGAATCCAGCAACATTCATTACAGAAGCATGCACACTAGAGGACATGCAGGAACACGATTGTGCAACTTACACAGGAGAAAGAGGGGAGGACACAGTGGTGTGTGAGAATGCTCTGAGCGAGGGGGAAGTGTACTTCGTAGATGGGTCAGCATCAATTGACGTGGACACGGGAGAGAAACATGTGGGTATGGCAGTGGTGAGATTAGAAGACGGTGAGTATGAGACACTAGTGCAGTACCGCCTTCCATCACATTACTCTGCACAAGCAGCAGAACTGATTGCACTCATAGAAGCACTACATGCAGCTAAAGGTTGTGCAGTGACAATATACACAGACTCAGCTTACATGACGACAACAGTACATGGGGGTCTAGCAAGATGGGGGCGGAGGGGGTTTCGACGAGCAGATGGAACTCCAGTACAGCATGCAGAATTGCTGAAGGAGTTAATTGAGGCCCTACAAGATCCCACAGCGGTAGCAATAGTGAAGTGCCAAGCACATACATCCAACACAGATGTTGTGTCTTTGGGAAACGCGGCAGCAGATGCTGCCGCCAAGGAAGCTTCCTACTTTCAGAAATATGAAGCAGGTGAGTACATGCTGTAGCACAAGATAAACGAAGAGCACCCAGAAGGCTACAATATGATGCCTATATCACAAATACTAGAATTACAGGAAGGAGCAAGTGCAGATGAAAAATTGATGTGGGCGAAACGAGGGTGCAGCAAATCGGCGACAGACTTACTGTGGCGACAAAATAACTCAGGAAAAGTGGTAATGCCATTAAAGTTATTGGAAATTGCGTTCCAACAACTACACTTCCCAGCACACAATACGAAACAACACATTGCAACAGAGATACAGGAGGAGTGGTTCGTGCCCTGTCTCCAGGAGCACCTATCTCGATTAACACTGGAATGCACAACATGTCAGATATACAATTCAGGAATGACATTACGCACGCTCCGGGGAACAATTCCAAAACCAATTGGGCCATTCAGAGAGCTACACATCGACTACGCGGACATGGGAGAAAGGTGTAATGGGGCACGTTACATGATTGTGGTTGTATGCCCATTTTCAAGGTGGGTAGAAGCAGGCCCATGTGCACGACCTGATGCTAAAAGCGCTGCAAAGTTCCTAGTGAGGGAAGTGTTCCCACGCTGGGGAATTTGTGACGTGATTCGCTCGGACAACGGCACTCACTTTGTAAACAAGCTCTTCAAGGAAGTAACTACATTGTTGGGAATAAAGCATAAATTGTGCTCGATTTATCATCCTCAAAGTAATGGCGTAGTGGAAAAGATGAACAGACTGTTAAAAGGGAGGTTATCAAAACTATGCTTTTCATTAAAAAAGAACTGGATTTTCTGTTTGCCCCTTGCACTGTTTGAGCTGAGAAATCAGCCAAGCAAGGACCACCATTTGTCCCCGCACGAGATCGTGACTGGGAGACGAATGCACACAGAACACTCCCCACTGCGCGAACACTCAGATGCACACAAAAGCGCTGCGATATTGGGAGAGGAGTTCACAGACTATTTGAAGAAATTAACAAGGGCAGCTCTCTCCACCTTTCACGCGAGAAGAAGGAAACACAACAGGGTCTGTTACGGAGCCTGAACAACAGCTACAGCTGATGCCGGGTGAATTCATTTATGTCAGGAGTTTTGTGCGTCGGTGGAATGCACCACGGTTCCATGGCCCATACGAAGTAGTGTTTTGCACGCCCACAGCAGTTAAAGTAAAGGGCCTGAAGTATTGGGTGCATTTGACAGATGTACGAAGGGCATATAGTAATGTGCAGGAAGAGGTGGATGAGGAGGCACAGACAACAGCAAACAATGCAACTGAGCAGAATGTCTGAATATGAACTTGTGTGTGTGACAGTAATGCACCTGAATGGAAAAGTGGCTGATAAGTATACTTGCATTTTAAGGATATTACACAAAAAAAAACATTTTTTTCTCTTGTGAACTTATATGTAATTAATGATGTGACTAAATTATGAAGTGTTTACTCCCTTGTCTGTGCATCCCCATCCCTATAACCCTACCCGCTTCCATTCCCTTTCAATATATACTGGCACTGGTAGTGCCAACAAAATGTTTACATTCATGCACTTAATGCACTTTTATATCTCAAACAGGAGCTACCATGGCATTTAACGGGCAGCCTGCAACGGATAGATTTACTAGACTTAGAGAGTGGTTAACTGAGAGATGCAGATATTCGTATGAGTGTGGATTATCTGTGTGTATTACATTGTTTTTAACAATAATGTTTGGCCTGGTTACATATTGGTTCATAGCGTTCATCTCTATCAAGATGAACGAGGGGGGAGGGATTAACAGCACTACTGTGATCAATGCAACCACGAGTGTAAATACTAAGGAAGGTGACTTTTTGGTATGGGACGGAACTAAACTTGTATGGGGTTATTATACCACACCATCCAATGCTGTCATCTCAAAAAATGAAGGGCTACAGAGTGAAATGCAAAATAACACAGTGACTCCGCCAAAGATATCTAATTACAATGCTTGCAGTTTAAATGACAGAAACCCGTCCGCTATATCCTGATTGTATAACACCCCCACCAGCCAGCCTGCCCCCATAGCAAAAAACACACTGACAGATAACGTCAAGGAAGAAAAGGAAAGCATGAGAGCAACACACGAAATATTATATGATTACTGGGCAAAGGGGGGCGGGAATGAGAAAGGGGGGCCCATTTTGTCCATCGCCCATGAGGCTGGGAAGTACATGCGGAACAAAAATAACAGACGAAAAAGGGAAGCAGGGAGGAGGAAGTATGATGAGTACTATGGGTTAGGACTAGATAAAATGGAAGACCCACGACACCCCCACCAGACGAATAAATGGTATGCGGATATGAGTGCAACAGCTAAACAAACAACAAATGAGAGCTGCTATGTCTGCTCCCTCATTCCCCATGCTTCAGGCACACCCAAGGTATTGTTACCCAAAGAGTTGCCTATTGTAGATGCCCAATGCCTCCTTCATCTCACGTTATGCAGGATTAAGAACACCTTCCAGGCATATGAAGTTACTTTTAGAATGCTGCAGAACGAGAAAACTTGCTACCCAAAGACGGTAGGAGTGGTATGTCTGGAAGAACCATTTTTTGTGATACAAGGGACACTTTTTTTCGGACAACAAGTGGAAGGATGAAGAAGTAATGTGTAAAGCTGAAGCGCTGAGGGGTGTGGCACCAGAGAAATTGCAATGGATAGAAGAAACGTGCACACCAGTATGGAAGGAACACATTTTATAACTAACTTGGGTAACAGCCATTGAAAAACCCTTCAAGCTGCAGAACGAAATAGACTATGAACTATGTTTTAAAGGAGAGGGGAAAACCTCCATGGGGACAAACAAGAACTGTAACAAGACCCTTACCATCCCAGATCTGAGAAAAGGGACAGCGGCCCCGATGGACACGTATTGGATATGCGGCAACCAGGCATACCTGCACCTCCCCCAATCATGGAGTGGCAGCTGCTCAATGGCCACTCTGCACTCAGCCCTAATGGTAATCCCAGAAAGCCACATTGATGGGAGCCAAAGAACACGAGAAAACACCCAACAGAGTGCGGCCCAGCCGACTGCAGAATCACAAATCTATGTCCTGTCTTCCGGGAACAAGGAAGAGGTGCTGTCCCGAAACAGGCGAGCATTAAACTACATATCAAAGGCATCGTCGGAGTTGCTGGCACAGATCCCAGATAGATATCGATTATTCAGCTCGGCAGAAACATTCTTTGCCTCACTCATCCCAAGTATCCAGGCCAGAGCAAACGCAAAATGGCTCCAGATAACACGTTGGGAGCTGATCCAGCTGGCAAATGACACTGAAGAAGGGTTCAACGTAATAAAAGTGGAACTAAGAGCTTTACGGCTGATGACCATGCAAAACAGGTATGTCTTGGACCTGTTGACGGCAATGGATGGAGGTGTTTGCTGAAAAATCAGAAGTGCCTGCTGCACTTTCGTACCTTCTGAAGACGCAGAAAACGGCTCCCTGTCCCATGTGATCAAAGCAGTACACAACCTAGGAGAAAGGATGAAAATGGAAGGTGGAGCAAAAGAAAGCACATGGTTCGACAATATCTTCTCCTGGGTTCCCTCATGGCTGGGAATGACTGTGAAATTTTTGATGCCAGCTGTGGTGTTCCTCCTCTTTATTTTTTTGCCTGTGCCAGGTGGGTCTTCGATGTTGTGCTAACGCAGTACCTAATGGTGCAATGATGATGGTGACAATGGGCAACACCCGTGGTACAATACAAACTATGCAGGAAGTGCAGCTACAAACAGGAACTGATGACACACCCAGGTATCAGCTAGTGCCCAGGTATCATGACAAGGATATTGTAGACAAATTGTGGCATACCACCATCAGAGAGCCCCGTATACTAGAATGGTACCAGGAGGTGTGGGTAGACTTGGAAGGAGAGAGCGGATGTATATACCTGACCTGTACCCCCAGGGAGGGGTGAGAGCTTAAGGGGGGGGTGTGCAGAGCGTGGATGCCCATAAAAGACACACCAGCATGGGATGACGCAATCATTGACGAAGAGGAGTGAAGGAGATTGGAAGAGTTAAAGAATTTGTTCCTTCAGTAACGAAAGGGGGGAAATGTAGGGGAGGATTGGTCCAAAAGACCCCCCCTTGCCTACATCCCTTCCCCAGGTGAGGGCCATGGCTCATCGGCCGTCCCCTCATACCACCAGGGCCCAGGTGATGGAGGGCTCACATGCTGAAGACATTGCCCACACATATTGAATTTAGCTAGGCCTCAGAAACCATTTTGTCTAATAAAGATGGTATGAGCTCAGCGCACTGTAGCGCGGCCCCCACCCTCGGAGAGTTTCAATTATCCCTGTGGCCGCAGCTCCCTGGCAGATCCGCTGTGAGCCCGTTCCCACGAACAAGACGAACATGAGCTAGTGTAAGATACTAACACTGTAACATTTCACCTTCCGCAGTGTATCACTGCTCCCAGCATGACCCGGCCAGCGAGGCCTGGGTGAAAAAGAGAACTGCAAAACGGTCCACGGATAAAAGCAAAAGTTCCCAAATATTAATGCTAAGACTACTTGCAAAGCATGTATGTCTCCACAAAACTTCTTCTATTAAGGAAACCTGTAAAATGTATAAACATAGTAGAATGCATGCTTACATGACATTAGCAATGAAGAACCCACACCACTGCAGTGGGTGCTAACAATAAAAGAGCTTTCCAGGGGACTATTCGTTATGTGTATCCTTGAAAAGCTTACACCCCATGGTCCCGCGCCATAACCGAACTAATGCTGCTAGAGTGTAAGGGAAGACGAATGTAACCATACAGAGGGCTCATGTAAAGAACGCGCGAGAATGCACCTGTCATGCGTGTATGTCTAAGCCCCTTATGTGCCACTACCGTCACGTACGGTGGCGAGTCATTTTCTATGTGCTCCACCAACCTCACTACTACCTCACTTACTGCAAATGTATATGCATATAACTAAATGTTGTAGTTGTCAAAACGTAGTGTACAAATAATGTGCTCAGACTGGCTATATTTGAGAGACATTTAGCAAAGTTAAAATGTATGTTTTCGAGTGATCCAAATGAGTATTATAGAGTGTTCAAATGTTTATGATGTTTCCACCTAAAGTCGGCAACACACGAGGAGGATACCTTTGTGAATATGTGCAAGGCCATTCCCCCTCCCACCCTGCGAAGACTGCCGAACAAGAGAGCAGAGGCCCGCGCCGCGCTGCTCCACCTCCCCCAACTAGGCTGGATCCACTTCAAAGATTTGTAGTCCCCTCTGCAGCACCCAAGGCCACGGCCTGCCACCTGCATTATTTACAGCACAGCAGTAAACCTCCGCCTGAATACACAAATCCAAAGGCGCCCCCTCTTAAACCCCACAACCCCCCGGATCACCTTAGACTTATGGCCCCTGTACCATTAGGACACCCAATACTGTGGCAACATACAGCAGCTCATTCATAACGACTTCTAACAAGACAGAAAGACGTGTACCGCCTGTCCCATGCCCTGAGACTTAGCCCCTCGACCTATGGTACCGGTCAACAGGACACTGGTAACCACGCACTGATGAATCACCATCAAACCCCTTACAAGGTGCATTCCTCCTGTGTTGCATTAACCTGTAGAATAACCTATTGAAAGATTTACTAAAGAAGATAATATTGCAATAACTGAATGACTGCGGTGTGCATGGCCTAGGGCAAATAAGTCAGGAAAAGACATTCATTTCTGCTACTGGCTACAATGGCACAACAACACCGCCCGGATGAACTCAGCCGACCCGCCAGGCCCAGCCCAACCCACGAGGCCGACCAGTGACATCCTCCGGCCAAGGCCAACCACATCGCAGCAGCGCCTATAGCTAGTCATCGCCACCCAATCCTATTGAACTTGTGCCCCTTATAGTATGTAGGTTCTGATGACGTGTTTTGTAAATATATACGCCTGTCTTTGCTATTGTCAGACAGAGCGCTCTCGGAGTTTGCAGAGTTCTTTGCATGCCCTATTCGGATTGATAAACTCCCATTTATGCTCACCCGCACTCTGTCTTGGCCTTATTCCCATTCTGAGAGAGTCCTTCATTGTCTCTCATTGCGGGGAGGATCTTGCTGGTTGGGGACGCTTGCCTTCAAAAACTACCGCCGTGGCCTTAGCTCTGACGGCGTGGGCATGCATGTTTGCTGGCAATGGCTTGTGCTGCCCTTCTTAAGCCTCCTTGATGGCGATAACCATCCACCTTGCTATGGAAGCCTTGGAGGCCTGACATCCTAGTTTTGACCCCTCCAAGGTAGCCGAAGAGGGGGTCTGATTTGCAGAAGATCTTGTTTCTGTCCAGATAGAATTTTACAGCACATCTGACATCTAGACAGTGCAGTACCCTCTGAGCGTCGTTCCGCAAAGAAAGTTGTCAACACCATTTCCTCATTTTGAGTGAAAGGAGGAGACAACCTTAGGTAAGAACGCTGTGTGTGTGTTCTGATCACCACCATGTCCTTATGAAATGATGTATATGGCTTGGCTCTGAAGCCACTAGCGCCTGGATCTCACTGATTCAGCGCGCCAAGGTAAGGCCATCTTAATGGTTTCCTCCGCAGATGCCATCAACTCAAATGGTTTATTCACCAGGGCATTCAGGACCACATTGAGGTCCCCCAAACCGGGTGCTGTTTCTTGATAGGTGCCTATAGTCTAGTCAGGCCCGCTAAGTGCCTCTTAACTACCACATTCTAGGATGAGAATACCTCTTCCTGTAAGCTCCAATGGCCGCCAGATAAGTGCAGCATGTGTCTACTTGCATGCCTGAGTGTGCGATGTGTGCCGAGAAGGAGAGCACGTTGTCCAACTTTCAAGTCAAAGGATCAATTTCCTTTGCTTCTGCCCAGTGACATAACCTGGTCCACTTGCTTTTGTACTGGCTCCTGGTGGCATCAAGCCTAGCCCCCTGTATAATGGGCAGATTAGCCTGTGACAAGTGCAGATGCTTCAGGGAGACCTGTTGAGGAACTACGCTGCAAGGGCTAACTTCTGCGGGGAGGGCTGGATAACTTTGCCCCCCTGTTGAGCGAGTAGTTGCGCTGGACCCAGCGGAAAGTGTACTGGGGCCTTGTCTGACAAGCGGCGTAGCTCCGGGAACCAGGGTCGTGCTGGCCACCATGGGGCTATCAGGATGACCCAGAGGTGCCTCGACTCCCTGATCTTGGAGATGACCCTGTGCACCAGTGAGTCGGGAGAAAAGCATAAGCGGTCATGCTGTTTCACGTGATCTGCATTACGTAGCCCAGCAATCCCCTGCCTTTCCCCTGCCAGGAGGCAAACTGGGGGCATCTCCTGTTGGCACTGGTAGTGAAGAGTTCCACCTGCAGGTGACACCATTTGTCGAAGATCACCTGAAGAACCTGCTTGTTCAACTGCCATTATAGTTGTCCCCTGCCCAGCCTGCTGACCCTTTCTGCCTCTGGGTTGGATTCCCCTGGGAGGTGGACTGCTGACAGCTGTATGTTGTTCACCAGAACCCACTCCCAAATATCTATTGCCAGTCTGCAGAGGGGAGGAGACCGGGCGCCACCCTGCTCGTTGAGGCAGGGTTCCTTCTCTATTGGTTCGAGGACCTGGCGGATAGAAGACATGTGGAGGTAGAGATGGCCCTCGAAGCGCCATTCCTTCTGAGGGCGGTCATATTGACAGTGCCTGATAGGACCCCCGAAAGTGGCCAATATGGTGGAATTGACCTGTAAGTCATGGGCGCGCTTTGAGCACAAAACCAAAGGGGAAGTGGTCTACTCTCCGACACTCCCAGTTATGTACATCCCAGGGGTGTCAGTAACCAACGAAAGGGGTTATGTGAGTTGTATGAAGCGCCTGAACATATGTTTTAGGGATCCATTTCCGGAAGGGCTGTTCCCAACGATGGATGAAATAAAGAGTAAGAGGGATTTCACTTCTTTAGACCTATTCATGTATTTTCGGCTGAAGGACTCTCGGAAAAAGATTTTTCACACCTCCCCTAGAGAACCGAATGTGTCCACTATAGTGTGGGGGGATCAAGGGCGACACAATCCGCAAGCGTGGTGCAATGGCAGGAAGATATCCGGTATTGTAATGAAATGGAGATGGAATTTAGCAGAATGACACATCCCCAGGCTAGGCCTAGAGATATCTGGGAACCGTATGTGTGATATCTCATCACACAAGCCCAAATCCCAGGTGAGGATGACTGAAGTCAACATCAGACCAGATAAGAACTCCTGGGGGGTGGGTTGAGGGTGGGCGGTACTCAGGCCAGGAGGCGCAAATGACTGACGGAGAAGGGCATGCACCAGAACTGTTGGCCAAGGTTGACTGATATAACGTGTACAGTCATGCTGGACTGGAGCAAACAATTAATGAGAATGTATAAGCACATGAGGCTCTGTGGGGGAAGGGAGAGCAATGAATCACTGAATTGAATTTGTATGATGGGTTGTTCTTTTATTGTTATATTAAGTTAAAGGTACTTATATCGCGCACCGTCACCAACAGAATTGGTCCCCAGGCGCTCTGGCGGATCTGTAAACATGAAGGAGGGTGGGTCGGGAGGAGGGGAGTAAGATAGTGGGAGAGGTGGTGTGCTGTTGGCAGCTTCAGCTCGGTGTACACCGAGTGCTGGGCTTTGGTGCAAGTATCTGATCTGGCAAGGCCTCATGTGCTATAGGTGCTGTTTATGGGTTGTTGATGCAGTGTGGTAAAGGGCGTGCGGATTGCTGGGAGAGAAATGGTTGTGTGAGTTTTATGTTGGTTGAGTATGCAGAAAATTGAGGGTTGGGATTAGTGGTTCTGTATCCTGATTCGGGTACTTCTGGTTCGGTTTGAGCTGTATCCCTGCGGGTGGGGGTTGTTGCTGGTTCCTTATGGGCCGTCTCGCTGTGGTGATGCGCGGATCCAGCTGTATCATAGTGAGTATTGTATGGAGTAATAGGTGTGTCTGAACCTTTTCCTCGGGTGTGGAACCGGGTTGGAACTATCTATTCTCTTGTTATCTAATGTGGCACTGGTCAGTTGAGGCTTTGAATGGTTCAGGGTCAGAGTGCTGTTGATGAGGCGTCTTAGTGCATCCATCTTGGTCAGCCTGTGCATTCAGTCGTTGGTTTCCTTCTACCATGACTATCTTTCAGTTTGTTCTTTGGTAGCCGTGGGGTGACTTCCTTAGGCTGTTGTTCAGTAGTAGTCTGTGTGTGATGGCGCATTGTGCATCCCGCTATATCTTGATGAGAATTGTGCAAAATGGGTGCTTATTCCTGTTTCTCACCCTCTGGAATGGAGCTAATGCTACAGGGTTTCCTATACCCTCACTGTCTGCCGTGATTAGGTCTGTTGGAAATGGCTATAGGTTTAGGGTCAGGGTGCTATTGATCAGTCGTCCTGGTGTTTGTGTCTTCGTCTTGCTATGTGTTGTGTCTTTGGTCCTATTACGGCTGTCTCTCGGTTAGTCGTTTGGTATGTCATGGTATGTTTTCCTTAGGGTTTTTCTGTTGATTGCTTGGTGTGGATCAGGGTCTGTCTCTTTGTTCATCAATGTTTTAGTTGTGAGTGTGCCTCTGTGGCCTGTCTTTCTAGTTATGACGTGAAGAGCCAAGTTTTGACTAGTTTCCTGAATAGTAGGTTGTTTCTTGTGTTACGTATGTATTTTAGAAGGTCGTTCCAGGTTTTCGATGCTTGGTGAGAGATGGAAGATCCTCCGAGTTTCCTTTTGTTGTAGGGCTTCGGTTCCAGGCAGATGTCAATGCTCGATCTGAGCGTTCTTGTCGGTTGATGTAGACGCAGTTTGTCTCTCAGGAACTAAGCGGCTTTGTTGTGTACTGCTCTATGTGTGATGCACATTGTTTTGAATTTTATTTGTAGTTTTATTGGTAGCCAATGTAGTGTTTTCAGCTCTGGTGTGGTGCGTTCTCTTCGGGGTAGTTTCAGAAGCATTCTAACTGCCGAATTTTGTATGCGTTTTAGTTTATTTTTAAAGTCATTCAGGCATACCTAAGTATAGGCTGTTGGCGTAGTCTATTCTGGACATGACGAGGGCGATGATGGTGGTTGTTTTGTTGGCGAATGATATGAACGGTAGGATCCTCTTTGCCACTCGCAGGAGGAAGAAGCATTTCTTTGGAAGAGCGTTTACTTGTGGCTCTAGCGTGATATTATTGTCCATCAGGAACCCCATTTTTTTTTTCCATTTGGCGAAGGTGCTGGGGTTGTCCCGGGTTCCCTTGGCCAATGGATGAAGTGGTTTTCGCCTCCAATTTTTGTGACGATCATTATTTCTGTTTTGCCTGTGTTGATTTTGAGGCAGTTGGATTTCATCCAGATGAATACATCGCGTTGAGTTTATTTCCAGGTTGTCTAGTATTTTGAAGATTATTTGTGTTTCGTAAGCCTAGATGTAGCAGGTGAGGCCATGACTTTTGATGATTCTGATAAGTAGATATAGGTAAATGTTGAATAGTAGCGGGGAGAAGGATGATCCTTGTGGTACTCCACAGGAGGAATCTCTCGGGCCGGATTTGAAGGGTTTCATCCATACAGTTTCCGTTCTGTTTGTTAGGAAAGATTTGATCCATAGTAGGGCGGTGTCTGTTATTTGGAGTCCTTCTAATCTCGTTATGAGGGTGTCGTGATTAACGGTGTCAAATGCTGCTGATAGGTCTGCGAGTATCAAGGCAGTGCTGTTGTCCAAGTCTGCATTCATTTTAAGGTCGTCCCATATTGAGAGGAGAGGTGATTCCGTTCCTCTCATTGGTCTGAAGCCAGCTTGTGCCTGGTCTAGTAGGCCATGCTCTTCTATGAATTCTTGGGTTGTTTTGTATATGTACGTTTTGAGTAGCTTGGCTGTGTAAAGCGATGTTGGAGATGGGTCTGTAGCTGGAAAGATCCTCTACGGTTCCCGCTGTATCTTTGAGTAGTGGCCTGATGTATGCAGATTTGAAAGCTTGTGGCACTTTCCTAGTTGCGATTGAGAGGTTGAGGATGTTCCTGTGATATTCCATGGGCGTTCCTTGTTTAAGAATCGATTTGTATATGTCTGGCGGGCAGGGGTCTTCGGGCGACCCTGAGTTATTGCTTTCATTCACCTGTTTGACAAATGTCTCCACTGAGATTTCTGGAAAGCTTCATAGTTTGTTCGGGTGTTCCTCCTGAGTGTAGGTGGGGATCGTAGTCAGATTGTGTGGTCTGCTTTGTATGGCTTGTTGGATCTGGTCATTTTGTTTTTGAAGTGGTCTGCAAGGTCATTGCATAGTTTCCTAGACTGAGTTGGTGTGCTGTTGCATCCTGGAGGATTTTTTATTTCATTAATGATTTTGAAGAGTTCTTTTTGGGTGTTTGGTGCTTCAAAGATTGGGTTGTCGTAGTGTTTCCTCTTTGGTTTTTGTATTTCCTTTTTGTATGCGTGGTTGTTTTGTAGGAATTTTAGCTTATTTGCAGCGTCGTTTTGTTTTCTCCAGTCGAGTTCTAGTCTTCGTTTTTTCCTTTTCATGGCGCTGAGTAGTGGGGTGAATCATTTTGCCATTGTCCATTTATGAGAAGGAGTGAAAGGTTTTTCTTTGGCGATGTTGTCTATAGTTGTTATAATACAGGAGTGCAGCAGGGCTACTTTTTTGTCCAGGTCATCTGTTTCCATAAATGTTGGGTGTGGTCTGCTGAGCTCCAGGAGTTCAATAAGGTTGGAGTTTTCGGTGGTTCTCCATTTCATTTCATGGTGTTCAGTGTTTTGTCTGGTTGACTGTTTACTGGAGTGGTCATTTTGATTACGAAGGGGATGATGAGGTGGTCACTCCTGAGTATTTGAATTGGGGGTGCCGTGGTAAGGAGTTGTTTGTTCGCAAAGATTGCATCAAGTGTATGCCCTGCCGAGTGGGTTGCTATTTTGACTAGTTGTTGAATACTTATTGCTGTTAATTGGCTGGTTGAGATTTTTGTATGGTCGTGGTTTCTTCTTCGAACCAGATGTTGAAGTCTCTGAGGACAATCAGGTGATTGTGTTTGATGGCTAGGATGGTGATTGCTTCTGTGAAGGCGTCTACGAAGGTTGCATCGTAGGTTGGTGGTCTGTAGATCAGTATTAATTCCAGGTTTGTTTTGGGGCTTACTGATAGACGTAAGATTAAGGATTCACATTTATCGATGCTTAGTGGGTCTTCCAATTTGATATCCAGGTATTCCTTGTGGATGATTGCCAGCCCCCCCCCCCTTTTGGTTTTTCTGTTTGCATTTGAAGTATGCAAGCAGGCAGTTGTTGAGGGTGATCTTGTTGTTGCCGTCTAGCCATGTTTCTGTTACAAATAGGATGTTGATCCCTCCGTCGCAGAGCAGATTGTATATTTCAGTGGCATGTTTGGACATTGACCTTGCATTGATTAGGTTGCAGTGGATCATTTTGGTGTGGTTTTGCTTGTTAGTAGTTCCTTGTTTTGGTTTGCAATTGATTGGTTGCGGTGCATCTTTATTGGTGTTGATTGGGGGAAGATGAGGATCAGCGAAGACTGCATCTTCATTGAAGTGGTCTGCTAGATTGAGAGCATGGATGTTCACTAGCGTTGCTTCTCTATTCATGCCAGTTCTATGAAAATCCGCAAAGGCTTCTTCATTGAATTGGTCAGTTAGGTTGATGTTTGGGTTGTTGGTGATTAGAGCTTCGTCGTTTTGTCCAGTGTGCCGTGGGTGTTGATGGTGTCCTTCTGTTCTTGTGATGGGGTCAGAATCTACCCACACTCTTCTTGGGTGCTCCAGTCTTCTTCCTGGTTGTCTCGGCTATTCTTTGTGTGTCTTGATGTCTCTGTCGTTGGGGTATCCAGGTTGAGGGGTTGTTGTGAGGTAAGGTGTGAGATGTAAGGATTTTTCCCTTTGGAAGGGAAAAGACTATGCGCTTTCAGCAGCTACAAAAACATTGGAGGAAAGGGCAGAGGACACCGAGGCACGCACCAGGCAGAGTAATTTGAGGATTCTCTGAGCTATTTTTGGAGAAACTCTTTGTGGACACCTTAAAAATCAAAGGTCTGTCAATGTGGTTCTCAATTGAGAGCATGCACCAAATGCCAAGCAGGAGACCCCCTGGGAGACCACCACCACGGGCCATAGTGGTGAAGCTGCTGAATTTCCATCTCAGAGATGTTGGGCAACGCACAGTCTACAATGTGTGTGGTGCGAGGATTATGGTTTGCCCAGACTTTATTCAGGAGGTGCAAAGACAGCGAAAGTCGTACGATGCAGTGAGGAGGTGGCTGAGGGAACGTGGCCTTAAATACATAATGTTCTATCCTGCAAATATTGAATGAAAGGGTCTTGGCGGACAGGCGCTCTTTCTTCTTTCACAAAGCGGGTGATGTTTGGGACTGGCTGGACGTCAGATGGACTGGTGAGAAGGGCTGCCTCCTGACCTGCTTTAGGTGCAACTGTTTGTGCGGGAGAATTCTCTGCAAAGGCTAATTTCCCAAACCTAGTGAGTGCCCCAGCAACTTTGCTGCATTTTTGGGGTTTAATGTTTTCTCCTGCTAAGAGTGAGACTCTTTATCTTCCACTCTGAGGCATGATTCGAGAATGTCCTTTGACTTTGTAATGTGTTTTATGGGCTATGGGGTCTTTTACTCCATAGGGCTTCATGTGTTTTTGGTAAGTGTGTTACACAGCACCCTCAGTGCAGTAACACAGGGGTGTCATAGTGACCCCAAAACATAGACTTCATACCCTGGGACTGACTACTGTCTCCCAGGGCATATAAAGTCACCATTGACTTTACTAGTCTTAAATTGTGAACAGAACCAGTACAAACCATCATATTGTGGAAGTATTGGTAGGGGTAATTTGATTGCCCCTGGGTCTGTTTTTCAAGGGAGCACTGTCCAGTCCCCCCCCCTTGTCGAGTTTCTGGCTGGTGGCAGTGGTTACCACGCGAAATATTCCACTGGAATATTTCCTATGGGATTTTCCCATTCATTTTAAACGCACCACTTTTTTGGTGCAATGTTAAAGATACCTCCAGGTTATTTATTTAATATTTATTCCCCGGTTGGGTCTTTTTGCCGCCAGGACTCTGGTTTAAAATGGCGTTTGTGTTCGCCTCTGTAACTCCAACCCAAGTCGAGCCCTTTGTTCCACTTTTGGCGGGCTTCTGCACAGAAGCCTCCAAAAGTGGTGCCACTCTGTCTGGGTCTACAGGATGTGTGGGAGGGGGGAATAGGCACCCTGGACTGAGTTGCCTAGGCAACTCAAGTCGCACTCTTGTGTGATTGGCCCAGTGGTGAGCCGACCGGCTCACCACTTAGCATGTTTGAGTGACAGCTAGGACTGATGAATGGGGGTTTTCTGCATAAAAGCAGGGCTTTGGGGACTGGAACTTCAGAAGTCGCCACAGGACCTAAAGAATCCGAAGAGGGAGAAGCTGAGCCGACCTGCAACGACGACACCACCGGTGGAGCCCTGCTGAACCAAACTCACCACTTCCCATCGACAGAGAAGATCTTCTTCCAGGAGAGTCTTCTTCCTTTGAGCTGGTGGGGTTAACCAGTTCGCCTTTTTTTTTGCCTTCCTGGATCGTCTCGTGGTCGAATCGCCCGTGCCAAGCACCCTGGCGGCCGGATAGCCACGCTTCACCACTACGCGAATAAAAGGGTAGTACCTTTTAACTGGGAAACTCCGCGGCTGGTTTCTTCCCTGGCAGTGCAACGACTTCCAGCTTTCCTCCACGTCGAGATCTTCTCTTCCCCTGGACGAATCACCGACTTGAACCCGCTGCCGCTTTCTCGCCATTTCAGGTACTGTGTCCCGCCTGGTCTCCCTTGCAACAGACTGTTCAAGGTGTCCTGTAAATCCTGGACTCTCTATCCTGTTATGACCTCGGACCTGTTAACATTACATTTCTGAACTGATCAACTCCTTTTTAAACTATCTGCAAAGACTTTTAAAGTGTACTTCAACTGTGTGATCTTGGGCACATTCCGCCTTGCTCTCTCCAAGAGTGGGCCTGGCCTATGAACTTTTTGCTCTACAGTAGACCCTGTCTTTCTTGACTTGCTGTGGTTCTTTAAAAGTGTTGGTATTGTGTGTTTTCCTATTTCTGCCTTTTCTCCCCCTTTTTAAATCATTATTGGAGTGCCATCTATGGTTATGCGCTCACCTCTGTTTTGCTAAATAAGTGGTGTACTAACCTAGACTGGTCAAATAATTAATTAGGGAGGTGTATATATTTCTAGTGACTGTGTTTGAACTTGCTTGACATATTAGTGCCAGTGTATTTTTACAAGTGTGTTTTTAAATAAATAATTATATACTTTTATACCAAAGCTCTGGTCAGTGTATGCTTGTGCTACTGTATTTTTAGCCCGATTGTGTATACTCTATATACTGCCTAACTCTTCTTGAGAGAAGTCTGACTGCTCAGCCACAGCTACCAGGTAAATCTGGGTGGTACAGACTGCTACCAATTGGGTTTACTGCTAACACCTGTAGTCTTAAACTTTTTGCAGTGGTCCCTAAGGGAACTGCACAGGTTTCTGCCCAACACTGTTGCGCAGTCAACCGGACAGATCTGCATGGGCCAAATTGGCACGTTGGCTCAGAGAGAGATCTCCAATCGGGAGGGGGGTAGAGGGGGAAGACCCTGATCAGGAGGATGGTCCGGCAGATCTCCCAGGCCAGTGCTTGGGGTGGAGGTGAGACATGTTGGTGTATGTGAAGTAGGGGTGCATGTCACGACAGCTCTTTGGTTGTAAGGGGGCAGGGTGTGGGGAGGTGGTCATGGGATGAAGTCCTGCGCTTGGAACTGGCAGGTTGGCTCCGACATCTTGATGGGCTCTGACATCTTGATGGGCGGCAGTTAAGGGTTGTAGGGAAATCTTGGGGTTGTCAGGCTGGAGCGGGGGTTGTAGAGTTTGGTTCAATATGGGAGCAGAGGAAGGGTGGTATGGATGGGGTGGTATGGATGAGGTGTGGTTCTCACGTGGCGGTGCAGAGCTGGCCACCCTAGTGTTTTGTCTCTTGCGCTTGCATTTGGCCTTGGTCAGGCTTGAGTATTCGGGGCAGAATCTCAGTTTGAGGTTTATCTCAGGGTGAGTACGCTGCAGTATTTGGGTTGGGGTGCGCCCATTGTTGGAGGTTTGGGGAGCGAGACAGTTCACTGGGTTTGTTTTGGGTGTGGCTACTGTATGAGGGCTCAACTTCCAAGGTGCAGGTTAACGGGCCATCTCGAGTTTGTGGCAAGTGCAGCGAGGTATGCAACAAGGGTGCCCGTTTGTCTCTGCTTGTTTTTGCACTGGTCATTGAGCCTCTGGCACTGGTCTACTGCAAGAGGCATGAAGCAGCGGGATCACGTCTCCCTATATGCGGAGATGTGCTTTTGTATGTTTGCGATCCTGTTGTAAATCTGGGCCCCTCTATGGCTACCATGCATAATTTGGGAGACTTTCATGCCTGGTGATAAATAAATCCAAGGCTGCAATTTACACCTTGCTGGAGGTGGGGGACGAGCTCTCGCACTTCCGGATGTAGACTCCAGAAGGGGGCGTTTAGGTACCTCGGTATCATAGTGAATGCTAACTGGGATTAGGCGCATCAGAGGAATGGGAGCAGGCAGTGGCTGCTTTTGGCATGTTACCTGGATTCTGGGAAAGATTGCCCATCTCATTAATGGGGCGGGTTGTGCTGGTAAAGATGATCGTGTTGCCAAAGCTTTGGTATGTTTTTCAGGTGATGCTTATGCCAAGGGGTGTTGCTAGGTATGGAAAAGATCTGGGGCTATGCCAATGTCAGGACTGTCCAGACTCGGGGCTAGCTAGCCTTTTGGTTGTAGCCCCTGAGCTTCTATCCGGGCTACAACCAAAAGACCAGGGGCTATAGCCCCCTAAGCCCCACCACAGCAATGCCCCTATCTATGCCCATACCCGCCTCTTGCTTTAGGGCGCTCCAAGGGACTTTATCCGCATTGCTCTGGAAGGGAGGAGGTTGGTCGCAGGGGAAAGCATTGGCCTCTTTGCAGTTGCCAGCAGGGAAAGGGGGTGTTGGGTCACCAGATTTCAGGTCCGATCACTGGGCTTCTGTTCTCCGGCATATGATGGACTGGTTTGTTATGCCACATACGGACGGGGTCACCGACTGGATTAAGGTGGAATCTGCTCCAAGGAGACTACTGGAGTTGCTTCAAGGGCAGGTAAAGGAGTTCAAGCAGCTTCTGACTTCATTGAGTACTATTATGCGGGCTTGTATCAGGATTGTAAACTAAGATACCTTCTTGAAAAAGATGCTCCTTACTTGCGGCAGGTTGGTATACATACTCAAGCAGAGGGGGGAGTGGAATATGGTGGTTATGGCATGGGGGTTTGGTGGGAGACGTGTATAAGGAAGACCAGGTCATCACATTTACAGAATTTGGGGCTGCATATGCGTTAATTCACCTTAAATTTCTGGAGTTTGCCACCCTGATGGCGTGGGTCAGGGCCGCGTGGGATGGTTTTTATGGAGAAGCCTCCGATTCACGGGATGTTTGTGACACTTTTTTTTAAAATTTATTTTTATTTTCAATAAAACCAAACAAAATAACACACATTACAAACTGTTTAGGACGTACATAATCAGCATCAAACCATCACATTATACAGTATAATTCTCCGTCCTCCCCCCTCCCACCCCACAAACTAGAGCCAGCACACTCACGTCATCTATGGGAGCATTATCAGGTATCGCAGTGCTTGTGCACTCATCAGAGTCCTCTGATTCGTTATTGTCTTGGTGAGGGTTTGCCATAGAGGTCACCAATTGCCGCCAGGCCAACAAGGGCCCTACGTCCTCCTCTCCCCCCCCTAGTAACCGCTTCAAACCAAACTACGGATTCCGCCTCCGCCCATCTGAGGAGGTCCGTCCACCATAGCTCCACCTTGGGTCTGTGGGGCGCCTTCCAACCCATTGCGATCCTGCGCTTGGCCAGGATGTAGGCCAAGTCCTTCATTTTGCTTATGTGCTTTAAATCCTGTGGCCTGGGAAAAATCCTGAGCATGCATGGCCAAGCTGATCCCATGTCCAGCTCCACTCCCCCACCAGCCAATTTAGTTTTAATCTCATCCCAAAATCTATGCACCCCCGGGCAAGTCCAGAACATGTGTAGCAGCCCCGCTTCCACCTCCCCACACCTGGGACATTTCTGCGTAGCCGAGCCTCCAAACCTTGCAATTTTCCCCAGAGTCAAGTAAGCCCTGTGAGTGACATACAATTGGAGTTGTTGCAGTCTCGCATTCCGGGATACCTTTTTATGGTACCTTTGGGCTCTCTCTCATTGCCCATCTGTCATGGGTCCTCCTATTTCCTCCTCCCAGTCCTGCCTCAATTGAAGCAGCCCCTTTCCTACCTTTGCTCTTAGAAGCTCATATATTCTAGATATCTCGTGCCCGCCCTCCGAAACATCATACATCGTTTCCAGGGAGGCATCAGGGTCATCCGCTAGCACTGTCTCCGGCCATCTCTCCCTTACCCGTTTCATGAGCCTAGCGTAGGTTATATACTGGCCTCTATGCACCCCTGTCTTTTCTTGCAACCTCTGAAAAATTCCAATGCCTACCCTTCTTGCCATATGTCCCCAAGGGTGGCCAGGCCCACCGGTTCCCAATATCTACAGACCGCTTGGAACAGTTGTGAGTCGTTCCCGCATAGTGCCACCAGCGGGGCCTGCTGAGAGAACGGCTCTATGTCACCCATCATTCTCCACATTCTCCGCCAAACCTCCCAGCCCAACCTCAACAGCCGCCCTCTTCCCACCAGTTTGTTCTTTTGTAACCACACCACTTCGTTCAAAAAGTATGGGGCCGAGTCTTCCTGCAGAAGCCTGGCTTCCGCCGAGTCTTCAGTCGACAGCCACTTGGCCACATACAGCAACTGCCCCGCCAGATAATAAAGCTCAAAATTTGGCAGGCCTATGCCCCCCTTGTCACATGGGTTCTGGAGTTTCCACAGGGCCACTCTGTTCCTGGAGTTACCCCATATGAAGCCCCTGCACACGCTATGAAGTCTCACAAATAGGCTCCTGGGAATCAAAAATGGGACATTCACAAAGAAGTGCAGGAGTCCGGGCAGGACCACCATCTTAAGCAAGGCCACTCTCCCCATCATGGTCAGGGGCAATCTGGACCAAAACACCATGCTGTTCTTGACCCCCCTCTATTGCTTTCTCTGTATTATGTTGGTGCTCCGCCTCGATCCTGTGGTAAATATTTACTCCCAAATACCTAAATGTCTCAGTCTGCCATGGTATCGGCAGGCTAGGCAGCCTCTGTAACGGGACATTCTTGTATCTACCCAAGGGGAACAGACTAGATTTCCTAGGGTTCACCGATATGCCAGAGAGGGTGGCATATCGGTCCATCACCTCTAGCAAATACTGCAAGTTCTCCTCCGGATAGCGCAGATAAAGGAGCATGTCATCTGCGTACAGCGATACCAGGTGTCTACCACTTACTGTACTAATCCCCACCTCCCCGTATTGTTGCCTCAGACATATTGCCAGCGGCTCTAATGCCAGAATGTATTGCATGTGCGACCAGGGGCATCCCTGCCTGGTACCCCTACTGAGTTTCCAGGTATCTGAGATTATGGATCCTGTTTTAACTCTCGCCACCGGGGTGCTGTATAACAACTGGACCCACCTGATATACCCGGGTCCCATTCCGTATCCCCTCAGGGCTGCTTTCAACCAAGGCCATGGCACCGAGTCAAAGGCTTTGACCGCGTCTAGCGACACGATGGCCAGCTCACCCGTATCTTCCTCAGTGTGGTCAATGATGTGGTGCAGCCTCCTATGGTTATCTGTGATGTTCCTGCGGGGGACATATCCCGTCTGGTCTGGGTGTATCAGCTTACCGATCACCCTCTTCAGCCTATTGGCCAGCACTGCCGTAAGCATTTTGCTGTCCTGATTCAGCATAGACAAGGGTCTGTAAGACCCACACTCCGCGGCCGGCTTGCCTGGTTTTAGGAGTGGGATGATCATCGCCTCGCGAAGGGACAATGGCAGTTCCCCCTGCTCATTGGCCTCGTTGAACATAGGAAGCAGTGGCTGAAGCAGCTCCTGTTTGTATGTCTTGTAAAACTCGCTCGGCAACCCGTCCGTCCCGGGTGCCTTACACGTGGGCAAATGTTGGATCACCACCTCCAGCTCTTCCGAGGTGATAGGGGTGTCCAGTTCCGCGCGTTCTAGGTCATCCAGGGTGGGCTGCTCTATGTCCTTTAACGTGTCCAGTATGTCTTGACTCCTATCCTCCCCTGCGTCCTCATAAGTGTCTGTAAAACTTGAGGAACTCCTCGTTCACCCCCTCCTGGGTATTACAGATGCGACCTTCCTATTCCCTTATCTCACTGATCACTGTGCGGGGGGTCTCACTCTTATACAGCCAGGCCAGCAATCTGCCCGGCTTATCGCCCCCTGCGTGTAGCCTCGCCGTATATTTCTTGTAATTTAGTCTACATAGCCTATCCCAGTGTCCACTGCAGGTTAACTGTAGGTCTTTTATCTTATCGCTATTCTTCCGGGCGGTATCCTCATGTCGCGTGAGGCCCTCCAACTCCCTTTCTGTTTCCAGAAGTTCTCTTTCAATGCCCCCCTGGAGCCCTTTAGATTTCGAAATGGCTACTACCCACCACCTTGAACGCCTCCCATACTGTTCCGACCGAGCACACACTGCACATGTTTATATCAAAATATTCCTCGATGGCCTCCCTCAAGTCCTTCCGGAACCCCTCATCTTGTAATGCCTTAGTCCCAAGTCTCCATGTCGGGATCCGCGCTCTGGGGGGTTGGTGTCGCCACTCTACCACCAAAGGCGAGTGGTCAGATAGTACCCGGGCCTTGTATTCCGCTCCCACCATTGGATGTTTGTGACACTTATACAGCTGGCTGGCGGTGGTAGAAAGGTTTCTGAACTATATACAGTAGACAGGTCTGAACAGTATGTGGAGGTGGGGGCCCTGAAGCTGAAGTGGGAAGGAGATTTAGGGGAACAGTTTTCAGACAGGGAATGGCGCAGAGTCTTGTTACATGTAAAACTAGCATCAGGAATGCTAGGTTTGCGTGGATCCAATAAAAAATAGTGAGGCACGCATACATCACTGCGGCAGTTGTGGCTGAAATCCAAATTGTTGGAGGTGCAAGAGGGTGGTAGGGTTATTTTTAGTTATGTGGTGGGAGTTCGATTTTGGGAAGTGGTTTGGGATGAAATGTTCGGGTAACTAAAGGTGAGGATTCTGCCGATGGTGAAGCAGTGTTTGTTAAGGGTATGTGCCTAGCAGGAAAGGGAGGTGCGGTAGGTCACTGAAAAGAGTGGCAGCGTTAGGTCTCATACTGGCAAAGAGAGTGATAGTATTGGTGTGAAAGGTGCATGTTGGGCCTAGGTTTGGGGATTGGCAGAGGGCTATGAGTAAGTGGGTCAGAGCCGAGAGAGATGTGTCCTCCTCTTTGGATCCTATGGAGGACGTTGTACATCAGTACAGCGTTTGGCACGAAGTTTGGGAATCGCTCGAGGTTCGTTCGGACCTGCGCCCCCATATATTGAATGCTAGTCGGGAGGTTGGGGTAGGGTTAGGGAGGTAACTTGTGAACCGGATGGTTAGGAGGTGGCACTTGGAGAGGATGTGAACCAACGCACGGAGGGGTTCAGAGGGCCAGGTGTGGGTGGTCGGATGAGGCGGGGGTTGCTTAGACGGCAGGTGATCGGGTTACACTGTAGCTGCTAGTATAAAGACTGTTTGAGGGGGTGGATGGTGGAAAGGACATAGGGGATGGGCCATGACTGGGTGCAGAGGAATTTGGATTCACTTTATGTATGAAGATGGGTTAATTAGGGTGATATCAAATGTTATATACTGCTGGGTGTGAACAGAGGTCGCTCTGTAATGTTAGCATACGCTGTACGTTGAAGTGGTTGAATAAAAGTGTTAAAAACAATTATGCAGGCCATAGACTGCTATGGGTTGCAAAATGCCCACGAGGACCAACATCTTATCAATAGAGGTAGGTGGGAGGTCTAGAATGTCAGTCGCCCTAGCAATGACATCTCTAAAGGCTCAAAATTACAGGCTAGAGCCCAATAATGCAGCGTCTGGAGATATCCTGAGTCTACCTTCAACTTCTAAGCCCTCTTCGAGGTCTAGCGAGGTGAGGATCAAAAGGCTCCTCAATTACAAACAATTCTGGAAGCAATCTACTAAGCGACCGGCTTCCTTTGAAGGCCATATGTTATCAAAGCATTTTTTTTTGCTTTTGTCTTCACCAAAAATGGCTCGCAAAACACGCCATTGAAGCGTGTCAGTATGTCAGGTCCCAGCATGAGACTCTGGGCTCTGGAGTGGGTGAACAGAGTCTAACCAGTGCCGGCACTGATAGCACAGTGAAGTTGCCACCTGACTGGCTCTCACGGCAGCAAACACGGAACTGAGCCCTTAGGCCTGGCAAGTTTGATGAGGAGGAGAGAGTACTGGAGTTGGCAGAGAAAGGAGAGCCTGTTGGAACACCATCAGCAGGAGATGCTTCTGGAACGGATGCCGATGCAGGTAAAGAAGGTCTTCCACTCACCTCAATGAGCTGCAGGTTGTCTCTTCAGCTTTACTGGATCCCAGACACCTGGCACTGGGAGGCAGTCTCATGCAGGAGGAGTGCATGCGCAAAGAAGACAACTCAGTGTAGAACCAATGATGTTTCTCTTTCTTCTTCTCATGCCCCCCCCCCACTTACTCAGCCATGGAATGGCGCTCAGGAACCAAGGTCTCTTCAGTCCTGGACTTGGGGAGTTTTTAACTTCTCCGGCATTCATTCAGATTTCTCAGGGCTTAAAACAGTTTAGCCACATACTCCTGAACCTGCTAGAGATTTATTGAATGGTATGAACCTTGCTCCTCAATGTAATAACAATAATTGCTCTTTTATAACAAGCTTAATTCCGGGGACCCTTTTCTAAGCGCAGGCCCGGTATTCGAACTTGTGTTGCTATGCGTTGTCTTGCTTCCAAGACAAACACATTGCCCCTGAGCTATCCTCCCAGACCAATGTAGTGGTATTTAAGGAGGCACCAGACACATGACTTGTGCGGACGCGATAAAGACGTAGGTCTGCTCCCTTAATTACTCATTTATGAAGTGCTTAATACCATCTCTAAGCACAGGACTGGGATTCAAACCTGTGTTGCTCTGGGTCGTCTTGCTTTTAAGACAAACATGTTGCCCTTGTGCTAACCTCCTGGCCTTAAGTACATGGCTTAAAGACAGATTTGGTTGATGAGTTTTTAAAATAAGTGTTTGTTTTCTAAAAATCTCTGCAGAAAAAGTAATTAAAAAAGGCTCACTATATCACTTCATGCAGAAGAGGCATGTATGGATCAAACTGTGCCTGAATGATATTTCATAAATGAGGAATCAGGGAGAGGACTGTATCCATTAGAAGCATCACTCCAGGCTCGATTCACAAGCTTTCAATGTACAGTGATGCACACTCATGCTGTTGCAATACTGACACACACGCATCCACAACACTGTTCTTCTTGTCTCTCTCAGGGCTGACTAAACGTCCCCCTGACACACTGCTTAATCTGGTGATTTTCTAAAGAGGGGGATCTCAGATTTGTCCCAAGGCGATATAACCAAAGTCATTAGAGATGATCCACTTTTTGAAGAGGAACAAAGGTGTTGTGCAAAGGTGATCCATTGAAGTATATTAAGGTATGGGGCTTGTTGGGTGGGTAATATCATTCGAAAAACTTTAACACTGAAAATAATGGCAATTTGAGAGGTATGCATTTGGTTCGGAGACAGTGTTCTGTTAATAAATAATTGAAAGAATGAGTAGGAACATAAGAAATTAAAATAGGGGTGAATTGTGAAGTGGATTAAAATCATCATCTGCAAGATCAAATGTAAGAGTATTTGAAATTCACCTTGGTGCTTAATAGAACAAATCCATCTGCTCTTAATTCCCTACACCTTTACAAAATACCCCACTTCAAACATGTTTGAACTGAAGGCATGTCAAACTTAAAGCAGTATCCAAGCCCAGCCCGGAGTTCTTTGTTTTAGAGGTGTGTGTGCCCCTCCAATGTTTAAGTGGTATGTTTTATTTGCCTATTGAATTTCAGCTCTGTGAGAATTCTCTATCCACAACAGGCATGGGTAGCCCAAAGCGACCAAACTAAGTTACTATTAATACAGTCAAAACTCAGTTGTTTTTGAGGAATATTGTGAAACAACGTCTGGTAAAAAGAATTACCTTTATACCTAGACAAAGTTGGACAAACAAAGAAAGTGCTTCTTAGTATCAAAAGGGTCCAGAAACCGCTAGAGGATCAGCTTATGTTTAGGCTTGCATTTCCGTGTTTAATTGGTTGGTTGCCTTCTTGAATTCTTTAACGGCCAGGTTTATCTGTTTTTGTTTGCCCGTACAAATACTGAAAACGTTACCTCATGAAATCACCTGAAATAATTACAATATGACTGACTTGAAGGGACAGTATTCAATACTAACTCTGAATGTAGCTTGTATTCCTCTCCTTTGAACATAATTTACTAGGGTAGCTACTCTTTGGCTCAAACGTGTATAATTCATTGCAATTAATTAAATCATGAAAAAGCTCACCATGTCAGATCGTGACAGTATCTGGCTTACAGTTAGTGCTTCCTCCTCTGAAGACTCATCCGTATCCTCCTGATTGGTCAGATTCAGGCTGGGGGTGCTACCAGAGTACTGACATTCCTGGAGCGATGGAGTGTCTCCCTTGTCAATGCTGTCCAGCGAGCGTCTGCGAACACCCCAATTAAAATTGTCCATGCTTTCACCCTGTAAAACAAAAAAAAAATTAAATAAAGTGATACATGCAACAGCTATTTGTGAGCATTCCAAAGCTCAGATTACAATGGGCATTAAAGATGATGTTTAGGATTCTAAAGTGAAAGCTTTCCCAGTTCACAAGCAGTACATATTTTCACACAAGAAATGGAAATGCTTTCAATAAAGAGCTAAGGAATGCACCAACCAACCTCCACCACTTCAAAATTTGATTTTCAGCAAGGGACTGATTTTTGTTTTGCTGAATCAGTTTATTCAATATGTCTAGCTTTAGCTGAACCAGTTGTTACACACAGACAAGTCTTACGAAGAAAATACACATACAACGAACACAACTATCGGACCACAGACGAAAGAAACAATCAACTGCACCAGGCTGCAACTTACCTGCAGCTCCTGGTTAGCAAAAAGGAAAACGCACAGAATTAGAAAAAACGAAGACAGACACTTAAAGATATAATCGCACAGGGGGATAACAATACATTATTTAGGATTTTTAAATGAAAACATGTGTGTCACTCTAAGCAAGGTTTCATCATTAAGATTACTGCATAGGCATTTTGAGACACACATTACAGAGTTTGATAAAAACGTAAAAAACTGAATTCTCCAAGAAATTCGAAAAACTTTACATTCAGAGACTATAGTTGATGATAAATATATCCAAAAACAGGTTTACATTTAAACAGTACAAAACACAAATGGCGTAGGTTTAACGGACAATGAAACAAATCAATTTTAAGATGTTGACAGAAAAACATGCATACTTTCAAAGCATGCATCATATGATGTCTTGTTGGCGCTCATACTTGGCCTTTCTTAACTTTGAGTTCTGCATGAAATCTGCTCACTAGTACATACTCTAAAAACGAAGCCATTCTAATACATTTTATCTTTGATGTTGCATGCTGGAGAAGAGACATGCCCGTTGCATGACACTCATTACCATGCCTACAATTATGTGAACAGGAGGGGAGCATTCCATCTTTCAGTCAAACAAGTTGGACATAAGATTCTCACAATACAACTTGTAAAATGTAGAGCAGGGCAGTGGCAAGTTACCCAGGTATCAAGATAGGTTTTCCAATATTGACATTTAGCATAGGAAGTTTGCCCTTTCATAAAAGATTAATTATAAAAAAATGTTGGAACTGTCCCACGTATGTTCTATTGTCCATCTGGTACTGGCATACAGCTACCCTAACTCATTTAAACACTTCTCTTGTTGGTTCACATGCTCCTTTGCAAAGTGGATAATCACATCTGAAGAGGACTAAAACAGTCACATCAGGCCTAGGCTGAAATGCTTGGAATTCAATTCAATTCACACATGAATGTTAAACCCGGTTCATATCAGTCCACATACAGTACGGTTAAACGTTTGCTATAACAAGTCCCAGGCAGACACATTGTAGATATGTCCATTAAGAAAATAATAGTTGGTACAAAATTGAGATTGAGATGGATGGGTTTTTGGAAATGTAAAATAAAAAGACACACACAAAAAAAGGAAAAGTACCACAATTCCCTCTTGGAGCTAGTAAAACAGCACTAAATTGTCAATAAAAACGAAATCTTATTTTTACAGCAACGCTTGTTTAAAGAAGTAGAACTAAAAATCCACTATTGATTTCAAGATTCTACTTGCTTTGAAAATACAACCAAGTCAACACAAAAGTGCACTTGGCTTGACAACTTTAAGGAGCACCATTCACCTGTACACCACACAACTAATGAGAACTACTTGAAACTCTAATAAAGGTTGTAAAATGGCCCCAGGCTCTCACCTCAGCATCTTCCAGTTCAACATCTAAAAAGTCAAAGTCCTTGAAAACACCAAACTGCTGCTCGCTGCCGGTATCCTCCACCGCAGATTCTTCCTCTTGAATGATTTCCTCAGTGGCAGAAATGAGGCTGGTCTGCTGGTCCCCAACATCGAGGTCCTCATTAGAAGAGAATACCACCTATGAAGAAGGTGGTTATAAACAACTTAAAACTCGGAATCCACTAATCCCAATCCCTTCCCCAACCATCAAATCTAATTTGATTAGCAGTTACATTCCAATAAGGAGTCTACATGGAGTCTTAGTCGTAAACACCCGATGTCTGAAGCACTTACTGAAGGGTTTTTAGGAATACCAGATTCAGGACCACACAATGAAAGCACATTCATAAGCTTCTCCCGTGTTCTCCGCTGAAACAAAACGAAAGCACAGACAATTACAATGCATTTTACGACTGCACAAAGTTTATTTAATTAAAGCTAAATCTGTTACACACATTTATTTTCCCCCCGACCACCAATTTCACTATTTGAATTGCCATTTAATAGGCAATTGAGGCGTGCGAGTTGGACTACGACATTAAAACGGATGCAATCGAAGTTGATTTTAGTAGCTGCAGAACATTGATGATGTTCCTACAAAACTCCCGCCACACCTAGCGCTTGCTTACTAGTTTACTGCCAGAATGTTTCAAATGAAATAACTTAAAAGTAGCTGCCGAAAATCATCTGCAGCACAAAACTCGAAAAGTACAGTTAAGTAATATTTGTATTCAGACACAAGTGTTGCAAGCAGTTTCTACCAGTGTGAGCAATTTCCAATGCAACACAGCACAAAAGATGGTGAGTACATACATAAAAAGAACACATTAATTGCCTCTTGGTAATGTTGATGTTCTTTCGGATGGATTAGTCCTTACTCCCACAGATTCCTTATCTTTTGATATTCAATCAGCGCCATATGGGGAGTAGTGCAACACCGCCCGGGGCAGATGTGCATCCCTACGCCAGACAGGACATGGGGGCCAGTATATATAGAGCCGGCGTGCCACATGACCATGGTTCCACCTTTTTTCACTAGCACTCGGCAGCCAAGTATGGTATAGGAGCCATCTGCCAAGAGGGACACGTTAGTAGAGTGATGAGGAATGAGGGTGTCAGAGGACTTACCCATCAGAAAGAACATTACTGAGAGTTAAGTAATTTTTTCTTCTAATGGATTTCTTCCTACAACAGATTTTTCATCTCTAATAGACTCACAAAAATCCAGAGGAAGAGGACAGCGTGAATAAATCTACTACACCAAAAAACTCTGGAGGACTGCTTGGCCAAAGGAAAGCTCTGCCTGGACAAGAAATCCATGCAGTCATGTTTGGCACATTTGTGTGGTGAAGCCTATGTGCCTGCTTGACAGATGTCCAAAGTAGGGACACCTCTCTGCAGGGATGAGGTAGTAGGTAGGTGTCTAGTGGAATTAGCCCAGAGACCTTCAGGCACATGCTTCTCTGCCATTCTGTGGTATTCAGCTAGACAGGGTGTGTGGGGTCACAGTCCTGCTTGCACAAGTATAAGCATAACTTTTAAAGGGCTGGTCCAGGCCTTGCAAATTATTAAAAGTCTCACTAGACCTGCAGGCCGAGTTCCTTCGTTTACATACTCTACCTAAGAGAATTGCACTCGCCCCAAGGTGACTGGTGACAAAATATTTACTGGTGCTTTTTTGTAAAATGGTACATGTTGCCATAATCACACTTTATATTCTGCGCAAAGCTACCAAGCATGCACAGTGAAACTTGCATTTGCTAGTTTCTGCAAACAAAGTCTGTCGCCAGTGAAAGCAAAATTAGTTTCTATCATCCAGATACCCACCAGGAAGGTTGAGTATCCTGCAAATGGTGCTCGCACATCATAAAAACTACTCGCCAATTGCTAGGGGCTAGTAGATTTGGCAAGCCCTGTGGTCAACTTTCTGGATGTCTCTCATGCCAGAGACACAGCACTTGAGGGCCCACAGCAAGTGCAGCGGATGGAATCCCTCCTTTATGAGGGGTGAAGCAGAGGGAAAAACATAGCAAAATGGATCCCCTGAGAGAGATGAAAATCTGACACGAACTGGGCTGGGATGATTGTCTCACTATCAAAGTCACCTTCATCTTGGAAAACACCAAAAAGGGAAGTCTAACAGACAATACCTGGAGCTCACTCACCTGTCTGTTGGAAAAAACAGCTACGAGGATAATCACCTTGAGGGTGAGCAACTGCAAAGAATAATTAGCTTTTGCAAGGCACTATGCCTTGACTGTAGATTTCCACAATATTCACCCCCCTTCCTCCCTGTGCCTTAGCTTTATCCTCAACAGGCAATAAATAGTTCCTCCCCCTTCTTGTCATTCGTCCCGTGGCACTTCAAATAGTGCCAACAGGTCTCCCCATGAAGATTTCTTGTTATACCTACTAATGAGATTTGCTTTGGGAACTGGGTCAGAATCTCACAGATCAATCAAACTCATTTCACTGGTAACAACCACACAATTGGAGTTTGGAATCGAATTTGAATGTATTTTGTTATGATTTTGCGAGGGGCCAACCATGTGGGATTCCCTCCCTTTTCCTTTTACATCAACACCCTCAATGACATTTTTGTCAAGCGATAGGTCCTTAATCTCAGAGATCATTAAATTGACCTCCTTAATTGGATCTAACATCTTAGAAATGTTATTGGTTCCACCTAGGGCATGAGTCCCCTCAGCTTTCCTCTTAACCATTGGCCCACTGTTTGAGTGTGTAAAACTAACAGACTGTACAAACCAAGCAAAAGCATATTATACAAAATGACAGTGTTAAGACCTTAGCTCAAAAAAAAAAAAAGTTTTAAAACACCGGCTAGAACCTACAAGTGTAGTCACAGTGTAATCACAGGTCGGGAACAATACAAATAAAACCTTTAAAATACGCCTGCTACTGAGCCAAAGTGACTTAAAACAGCTTATACTAGCCAGCATTTGCCCGTCCCCAACCTAGGGTGAACCCAAGGTGAGCCACAGGAACCGCTTTTATGGGTCACATGTCTGTTAAATCCTGCAGGAGCGAAGAATGCCCAACTGGCTTAAGGGGCAACTAAAGTCTGACACCCCACCTTCGTTTCCTGCACCCAAAAGTCTTACTACAGTACAGACAGTTGTCTCCCTCACAGTTTACCTGCCTGTTATCTGTTATTTGGTTTATGCTCGCTAAACACTCCACATGCGCAACTGTATTACGCATACCTGCGTCCTTGCCGACTGTCTCCTCTCTCGCCTCAGAGGCACGCGTGCACACTGTTACTGCTCCCAGTTATCCGCGCATGCCTGCACCTTTATGTCTAGTCGATTACCATCATACTTATGCTATGCTTAGTAGATTCCTGTGGCCACCTGCATATAAGATCCCAATCAGGCCCAGCCCATGAACTCCGCATTCTCATTACTAGCCTGCCTTCATCTTACTATCTTAAGCCTAGCATGCTAGCCCTTGCTCACTGAGCCAGCTCTGTATCAGCTGTTGTCTCTAGTGCCCCCACTTCTATTGTGCCGTTATTACTTTGCATGCTCTGCCTGTATCGCCTATCTTTGCCTAAATTTGCACTGCCGATCAATGTTTTGCCTATTGCCCTGTAACTAGCATACCCATGCACTACCTATAAGGAACAAGTTACTTACCTGTAACTGTTGTTCTCCAGCATGGGTCTGGCATGGATTCACATGCTCATGAATATTCCCCGTCCTCAGGCTGGGAATCCTCGGTAAAGAAAAAACCAGTATCAGTTTCGTTTCTGATCTGTCTTTCGTAGTAGTAACCAATCACTGGTCTCTGCGTCATACTGACCACAGCCAATGACTGCCCTCTACCTAAGCACCGCCTCTGGCAGCCATCTTCAGATTTGGAAGCACGTGAAGTGGCAGTATGACCAAGTGAAGAGCCGCAGAGGGGTAGGCGGGAGGGTTCGCATGTGAATCCATGCCAGACCCATGCTGGAGAACAACAGTTACAGGTAAGTAACTTGTTCCTTCTCCAGCATGGGGTCTGGCATGGATTCACATGCTCATGAATAAAGAATACATAGCAGTACACACATGCACAACCACGGGAGGTGGCAAAGGCTCAACATTAAGCATTACATCAAACTCAACATTAAGCATCTTACCTCCTCACCAGGCTCACCTCAGGCGAACAGGTTGCGCAGCACTGCTTGGCCGACCCTGGACTCCTCCCTGGAATCCCGATCGACGCAGTAGAATTTCGTGAAGGTGTGCGTCGACCTCCACGTAGCAGCCCTGCATATGTCCAGCAGGGGCACACCAGAAAGGAACGCCGTGGTAGCTGCGATCGCTCTGGTGGAATGGGCTCTCGGACGGCCAGGCAGAGGTCGGTTTGCCAACCGATGACAGTACATGATACAGCCGGAGAGCCATCTGGAAATGGAAGCCTTCGAGAGAGCCTTCCCCTGATTGACAGGTCCAAAGTTCACAAAGAGTTGTGACGTCTTCCGAAAACACTTCGTGCGGTCCACGTAGAACTTCAGCGCTCTAGCCACATCCAGCGAGTGCAAAGTCCTCTCAGCCGGCGACGAAGGCGACGGGAAGAATACAGGCAACACCAAGGGTTAGTTGAGGTGGAAGTCCGACGGTACCTTGGGCATGAAGGAGGGGTGCGTCCTGAGCACTACCCTCGTGTCGTGAAAAGTCAAGTACGGGGCCTTGCAGGAAAGGGCCTGGATCTCTCCCACCCGTCGTGCGGAGGTGATGGCCACAAGAAACGCTGTTTTCCACGACAGAAACTTCAACGGGGCCGAGTGCAGAGGCTCGAACGGAGGTCCCATGAGCTTGGTCAGCACCACGTTGAGCTCCCATGCCGGGGCCGGAGCCTTCACCGGCGGGAACGATCTGAACAGTCCCTTCATGAACTCTTTCACCAGACGATGAGACCACAAGGACGTCCGCCCCGTGGTTCTGGTGTATCGGGAGATCGCAGCAAGATGAATCTTGATGGACGCGTGTGCCAGTCCAGCTTTGGCCAGCGTCAGCAAGTACGGCAGTACTTGGGGAGCCGTAATCCGTAGAGGGTTAATCTTCTGTGCGTGGCATCAGACAGAGAACCTCTTCCATTTGTGTCCGTAGCATTTAAGAGTCGAGGACGCCCTGGCCTTTGCAAGAACCTCTCTGCAGTCGGCCGGTATGTCGTATCCTCCAAACTCTAGCGCTGCAGGAGCCAGGCCTGCAAGTTCAGCGATTTCGGGTCGTGGTGGAGGATGGCGCCTCCTTCCCTGGAGAGCAGATCCGCGTCCACCGGCAGCTTGATTGGCGGGGACGCTGACAAGTCCAGAAGGTCCGGGAACCATATCTGCCTCGGCCACGCAGGTGCGACGAGGATCATCCTGCACCGTGACCTCTTCAGCTGGTTGACGAGCCGGATTAGCAGTGGCAGAGGAGGGAACGCGTAGAGGAACAGGCCCTCCCAGGGGAACGAGAAAGCATCGCCCATGCTCCTCGCCTGGGGAAAACTGCTGGCGAACCTCCGGCACTTGGAGTTCGTCGCCGTCGCGAACAGGTCGATCTGGGGTGTGCCCCACCGTCGGAAGAGGCGATCCACTAGATCCTGCCGTAGTTCCCAATCGTGGCACGAGCGCAGCTCCCTGCTGAGTGAGTCGGCGATGGTGTTTTTTATCCCTGCCAGATGAAACGGCACCAGAAACATCCCTTGGGCGACTGCCCAATGCCACAGGTCCTGCGCCTCCTTGGACAGTGCTGGGGACCTGGTTCCGCCCTGTTTCCTGATGTAAAACATGGTGGTGGTGTTGTCGGTGAAGATCCTCACCACCTTGCCCTTGAGGGACGGAAGGAAGGACCTGAGGGCCCAAAACACTGCACGGAGCTCCAGGACGTTGATATGTAGGGATTTCTCCGTCGGGAGCCAAAGGCCTCTTGTGTGCAGATTTTCGGTGTGCGCTCCCCACCCTTCCAGGGAGGCATCCGTGGTCACTGTCTCCTGGTGGGCTGGGGTCTGGAAGACCATGCCCGCCGTCAGATGCGCACGGGTGCCCCACCACCGGATCGCTCGTCGGAAACTCTCGTCGAGTGTGATCCTTTCCTCGAAGTTGCCCGTCGTTTGGATCCAGCGCGCGTCCAGGAACTCCTGCAACGGGCGCATCCGGAGCCTGCACATGGGAATGAGGTAGATGCAGGAAGACATCATTCCGAGGAGGGACTTGATGGACCTCACCTTGGCCGCGTCGGCCACCAGCATCCGCTGCACCTTGCCCAGGATGGTACTGGTCCTCTCCTCCGACGGGGAGGCCAGAAGGGACACTGTGTCGAGCCTCGCTCCCAGAAACAGAGCATCTTGCGCGGGCACCAGGTGGGATTTGGCGTAGTTCACGGAGAATCCCAGGTCCGTGAGAAGTTGAACGGTCCTTGCCGTGTGAACCACGTCGAGCTCCCTTGTCTTGGCTCGGATGAGCCAGTCGTCCAGGTAGGGGTAGACGTGGATCCCTTCGCGGCGCAGCTGAGCCGCCACCGGTGCGAGGCACTTGGTGAACACCCTGGGTGCCGACCGTAGACCGAAGGGAGGGGCTTTGAACTGGTAATGGCGCCCTTGGACCACAAACCTGAGGAATTTTCGGTGCCCCTTCAAGATGGGAATGTGGAAGTAGGCATCCTCCAAATCCAACGACGACAGGAAGTCTCCTTCCTGCAGCTGGCCCAGGACGTGCTGGAGGGTGACCATCCGGAACTTTTGCGCCTTGATGAACTTGTTCAGACGTCGCAGGTCCAGGATGGGGCGCCATCCCCCCATCATCTTCTTCACGAGGAAGTATCTCGAGTAGACTCCGGAGCCCCGAAGCCTCTTCGGGACGAGTTCGATGGCGCCCTTCTTGAGCATCGCCTTCACCTCCAGGAGAAGTTGAGGGACGTGAAGTTCTTTCCTGGCCACGGGGGGGACGCGCGGACACTTTCTCTGAAACTCGAGCGCGTGGCCCCGGGCCAAGTGGTCCAGCACCCAAAGGTCGGTGGAGATGGACTCCCACACGCTGACGAAGCGCGCCAGCCGGCCTCCCACCGGGGTGCTTCGGTGGGGGCCCGACCCCACGGTCGGTTCAATCCTGCTTCGACGAGGCCTTGCCGCCTTGCCCTTGGCGACGACGGCGGGGTCCGCCAGATTTGCCTCGTCCTCTGTCGGCCTCCTGAGACGACGAGCGGGCCGCTTGACGGTAGGAGGAGAAACCGCCGCCGGAACCTTTGGAGGCGCCCTTGCCTCCGCTGCTCCGAAAGGGCGTCCGTCGTTGTTGTAGAACTCCAAGGGCCCGGGCCGTCTCGGTGTCCGCTTTAATGGCCTGAAGGGTATCGTCCACTGTTTTCCCAAACAGGTTGTTCCCATCGAAGGGCATGTCCAGGACTCTGGTCTGAACGTCTTGACGGAAGTCCGTAGCCTTGAGCCATCCACGCCGCCTAAGGCAAACGCCGTTGCCCAACTGGCGGAACCCAGTGTCGGCGATGTCCGTCGCAACGGTAATGGGGTGGTCCGAAGCCACCTCACCTTCCTGCAGGATCTCCAGGGCCTCTGCCCTCTTGTCGTCCGGCAAGAAGTCCAGCGGGGGAGCCAGTTTGTACCAGAGCTCCCTGTCGTATCGGGCCACGATAGCCAAGGCGTTGGCAGCTTTAATCGTCGTCGCTGCAGACGAGATGACTCTGCGTCCCATAGCGTCCAATTTCTTTCCCTCGCCGTCCGGTGGGGAAGTCGAAGTGGAGGCCGCACCCCCCCCTGCTTTTTTCCTGGCCGCCGCGGAGATGACGGAGTCCGGGGTAGGCTGCGCCCGAAGGCACGGGGGGGCCGTGTCCGGGACCCAGTACTTTTTCTCGTACCGGTCTCTTCTAGCTGGCGTCGTGGATGGGTTCTTGAGGAGGGTGAGGCCCTCATCCCAAATGTCGTCCAATAGAGGCACCGCGAGGACCGTCTTCCTCTTGGCCTCGCGCCGCTGATAAAGGAAACCTTCCTTCTTCTTCTCCTCAGGGCAGAGTTGGAAAAGCTCGGATGCCCTGGCGATCATGAAGTGGAACGATCCAATCTCGTTGGGCGGAGAAGCCCTGGTGGGAGGCGACGACGGTAAATCCTCGTCGTATATCTCGTCGTCCGTACCCGTCGCTGCTGTGTCAGTCCCCGTATCATCCCCTCGGGTGGACGGGGAGGAGGGCTGGAAGGGGCGCGACGGCTGAAAAGGAGGAGGAGGGTGGATCCTTCTTTTCTTGGCAGGGAGAACTCCAGAAGGTCCCGTCTCTGGGTCCCCCGACGGGAGAGGTTCCGTCGGCAACGGTAGTCTCGTCCTTATCTCTGAGCATAAGGACTGTATAGCCAACAAAATGGCCGCCGAGCTGTCCCGTGGCGCTGGCCGAGGGGAATCCGACGGGCGATCAGGGGCCCCGTCGGTACCCTCGACGATGTCGTCACCTGCGTCGGGATCCATCCCGACAAGCCGGTCTTCTTCCACGCCGAGGCCGTGGCTTAAGACTTCGACCAGCTCCTCCACCGAGGTTGAGGCCGAATCTACGACGACGCCCTGCCCCCCCTTTTTCTTCCCCACGGGGGATTTCATGGGGGTCCTATCGATGGGCACAAAAGAGGACTCCCTCCGCGGTGGCAGGGAGACTCTGAGCCCCGAGGTCGCCACCACTGGCATAGCCTCCACAGGCTGAGCCAGGGCCGCCGCGACAGACTCGATAGAGGGCTTGGCCGGATGGATTAAGGCCTTCACCACCTTAGGTGCGCTCACCGCCTTATCCTTGAGGGGGGGGCAGTGCCTCGCTCCCCCTCCGCCTTCGAGCTCGACCGGGGCCTCTCCAGGAGCCTCGCCGGGTGCTCGGCCTTCCTCTTACCCGACCCAGAGCGTTGGCTCGTGGTTGATGGTGCCGGGGAGGGTGCGCCCAGCCTGGCGCCCGTAGAGCCCGACCGTTCGGCGCTCCCGGTGCCAGCGGACTCGCGGTGCTTGGCCTTATGTTGGACCCCCGTCGCCGGGGCGTCCTCAAAGGTCTTAGAAGACCGCTCGGATTTCTTCCTCTTCTTCTCGCCGGACGGGCTCTTCCCTTCCAGCCAGTTGGCGAGACGTTGATGGCGGTCCTTCATGGTCCGCTCCGACATGTTGCCGCAAAAAGCACAGTCCTTCTCCACGTGCGTCTTGTCCTCATGTAGGCAGTAAAGACAAAAAGAGTGTTCGTCCTCCTTGAAGACGTTCTGCAGCTGGCATCCAGGGCAGACCCTGAACAGCTTTCCGGGCGTCGAGCTTCCCTTCTCCTGGGCCATGACTGGGCCTGAGAAACTTCTGGAGTCCTCCAAAAGCGTAGCTCGACGAAATCTTCACCCTTGAGGGGCGCAGACGAATCCGACACGGGTCCCCGTTGATCGGATGGAGAGTCGGTGGAGCTTGAGGCTCTTTTGACCGAAAAAACGAAGTTTTTGAGAAACAACGTGAAAAAAATAGCACTAACGCTCGAGAGCAATAGCACGAGGATCCCAACACATGAACGTGCGGTAAAAATCTGAAGATGGCTGCCAGAGGCGGTGCTTAGGTAGAGGGCAGTCATTGGCTGTGGTCAGTATGACGCAGAGACCAGTGATTGGTTACTACTACGAAAGACAGATCAGAAACGAAACTGATACTGGTTTTTTCTTTACCGAGGATTCCCAGCCTGACGACGGGGAATATTCATGAGCATGTGAATCCATGCCAGACCCCATGCTGGAGAACCATAGTTACAGCAGAGCCTGTCGCTGATATTACCTACTAACCTTTGGAGACAGTCGGCCTGTCCATCTCAGTCCCACTCTGGAACCCCTTGATCACTAGGTTAGCACTGCCATTTCTATGCGAGCCAATGTGTCCCGTCTATAGTAACTGCTTTACTACTACTGCACCGCCTCCCTATTTTTACCTAGCTTGTATAGTCCTGTGTCTACTTCTCTTCTGCTTAGCCTACAAACTTGAGACTTGTCATGCCAGCTACGCCTGCATAGCCACCCTATACAGTCACCTTCGTCTTGTTCCAACTTAGCCCACACCTGCCTAGACCACTACATTAACTCACCTTAAGCACCTTTTCTGATACACTGAACACTAGCCAGTCTCCCATCAGACTAAGTATGCATTTATCAGCTATCTACACAATCCTACTTAAGACTATCCTACACTTACTCACTACAATAGACATCAACATGCCCTACACTCTGCCATTGCTGATGTCTATGACACGTCCCAATGGGTCCAACAACCTAAAAGAACTAACTACCAGACCTTGCTATCTTGCTGAAAGAAATCTTAAACTAAGAGCCAGACTTCCAAAAATGTATGAACCCCTAGCCAAATCCTTACACCCCTGTTCTAATAACCCTCCTAGAAATCTGAAAAGCACCCAGCCTAATACCAAAACCTCCATTTCTAAATCCACCAATACTCAACACCCTCTGCAGCTTAACAGCCGACTCTGTCGAGACCCCATTTATCCTAAACCTATCCATAACACTGCGCCCCCACCTACTGTGACTACAGTGCCCAGTATAAGAGGTGCCCTAATAAATGCCCAGTATCTAGTGGCACACGCCACAGAAATAGCCGACCTAATCTCAGCTGAAAATATGGACTTCCTTGCTATCATGGAATCATGGCTCCATTCAGCAGCCGGCCCAGCAATCATGCTAGCTACCCCAGAGGACTACACCCTCTTAAGAATGGACTGCACCACCTCCGGCGGCGGTGGTCTAGCCATAATTGCTAAAACTAGCCTAGCCATGAGACTTGCCTCTCCTCTAAATGTAGACTCATGCGAACTCCTGATCGCTAAGCTAATTATCTCTAAAACGCAAACTATATCTATCCACCTTATCTATAGATCTTCAGGCCCCTTAGGCTCTATCGGATAACCTTAAAAATACTTCCCCATGCATTCTCCTTGGAGACTTTAATCTCTGTTATAAAAGGTTACAGGTGCCACTCATACTAAAGGCAGAACCCTTGACTGGGTAGCGGAACACTACTGTCAAACTTCCAACACTGCCATAAAGCTTCTGCCCTGGTCCGACCACCATTTGATCGCCTTCTCTGTTAAAGCTACAGTTCCTCTCCAGGTCGCCAGCATAGCCCCTGCCACCCCCCCTAGAATTAAAAAGAACATTACCGCCAATAAACGTATACCTTTGATCCTTCCCACTCTGAACTCTCTTCCTGCCTCTACGGACCCTCACACTTTGGTCGAAGAGTACAATAAAATAATGCTTTCTGCCCTAGACACTATAGCACCCCTGAAAACTAGAAAATGCAAACAGAAAAAACACATTAACACCTGGTTCTCTCCCCACCTAAAAGCCATTAGACTACAGAAACGGAAATGCGAAAAAATATGGAGACTAGACCCCTCAGACACCAATAAAAATAACCTCATTAAACTAGCTTCCTTGTACAAAAAAGAAATCATCTCTGCCAAACAAGAATCTTACAATTTACGCATCACCCAAGCCAACTCTAATACCAAAGAATTGTTCACAATTCTCAAAGAAATGGAAACACCTATCCATGCCCCGGACACCTGCCTCAAAGACAAAACATGGTGCACCAGCATCCAGAGTGCCTTAGCTAATAAAATAACAACCCAGCAGGCTAAAATCAACAATAAAAAAAGAGTCCATTCAACTCACTTCTAACTCTAACAACCTTGCCTCTAATGATGACATCACGGCCCCCGCACCTCCCATTACCGCATCTCTCCCCACCGAACTGCCTAAACCCCTTTTCAACTTCAAGAAAGTATCCATTCTAGAAGTTGAAAAGGTCATCCTCACTCTTAAGCCGTCCAATTGTCACGGTGACCCCCTGCCCAGCGCAAATTATAAAGGATGCCGCACGTGACCCCTTGCCATTCATAACCAAGCTTATAAATGCCTCATTCTCCACAGGCACCATTCCCAACAATCTGAAACAATCATGGGTCTTACCACACCTAAAATAACCAACACACGACCCATCCATTCCCACAAATTACTGCCCTATTACAACAGTACCGTTTCCGCTTAAAATCCTCGACAAGGTGGCGTACCTACAAATCCAACAATACTTGGAATGTCACCATCTCTTAGGAGTCCGCCAGTCAGGTTTTAGACCGCAAAAAGGCACGGAAACGGCATTAATCGGCCTTAAGGCAGAAATTGACACCTTGACAGACAACGGCAACTCAGCACTTCTACTGCTGCTTGACCTCTCAGAGGCGTTCGACTTGGTCGACCATAAAACTCTCTGCCACCACTCGGACTATGCCACACATTTCTCAAAGAAGCCATAGGATGGATTGAATCCTTCTTAGATAATTGAACTATGCGTGTCTTTGCACCATCAGCAGCTGCGGACCCCATACCTATCACCTGTCGTATGCCTCAGGGCTCATGCGTTTCACCCACTCTGCAACATTTTCACGAAGCCCCTTTTCGATGATCTAGACGGTCTGGGTATCACCTACACTAACTATGCAGATGATACACAGATCCCCATCCTGCTGATGGGAGATTATGACAAGGATTTGGCCTTTGTGAACAGAGTCTACCTCATCATCCAGGCAGGGATGGCCTCATGGACTATGCCTGAATGACAAAACGGAACTTCTGATAGTTGGTACCCCGGCAAATCTTAAACTGAGCCAGCGCTACTCTAACTTCATTATAGATAATAAGTGGCCAAGGAAGTCAAAACTCTTGGCTTCTACCTAGATTCCACTCTTAACCTAAAAAAACAAGTAAACTCACCTGTAAGCTAATCAGAGCAGCTAGACCCTTCCTCACACCTAACAACTACATTACACTAGCGAGAGCATTGGTACTATCCAAACTGGATTATTGTAACACTCTATATGCAGGGTGCAATAAATACATTACTAATAAGATTCAGACCCTACAAAACAATGCTTTAAGAGCAGCTCTCAACATCCCCAAGAAAGCCCACATATCCAACCTCAGAAGAGCCAGCAATTGGCTCTCTACTAAAGATAAAATCTTCCTCAAATCAACCTCCCTGATTCATAAATGCTTACAACACATGGCCACCCCACAGTACCTTACTACTAGATTCATACAACAATCCACCAACCGCCCCTCTAGAACAGCTACTGCTAACCTATTTCGAGTGCCTAGATTGAAACGCTCTAAGACAGGAGGTAATAACTTCCCAGTCAAAGCTGCCCAAAATTGGAATTCTCTCCCACCCCACCTAAGAGAGGATATGTCTTACCCACGCATTAGATCCAACCTTATTCTTTGGATTAAGGAACACGACATCTGACCCCTACCACTATCATTGTATATAATTGCTTTGTATATATGTGTTGTCTTTTGCTGCCTACTTGTATGATATTTGCCTGTACTATTTTTACTTCTTTCTACATTTTGTATTGTTAACCTGTATTGTAATGCGCAACAATGTAACCTAAGCTGAACAACCCTCTTTTTGTCTTTGGCGCCCTAATACCCTCGGGTCTGGTGCGCAGTATAAATAAAATAAACAAACAGTTCCGATACGAATATAATAGTACATTTATTGGGAGCGTATTGTCTGTAAATATAGTTAAGGTACAGCAAACTGGTTTCTCGTTTCATGTAATCCTCTTAAGCTCCTTGCCCACTGGCCACTGTCTCTATCACCATTACAAACTCTTTTACTGGCCCTAGGGAAACACTGTCCAATCCTTGCCTCCCCCTTTGCCGCCCCTCTGTATTCAGACCGGATAAATAAGGAATCTAAAGTACTCACAGCGTCGGTAGAAATCAACTTAAGATATCACAAGTGCCACACCACAACTGCTTCCAAATCGTCGTGAAAACCTGCAGCGCAAACACCGCTCCCTTCCACCGCTGCGGGATTCACCGCTCCAAGTCCTAAAAAAGCAGTTTAAAGGCAGGGGCGGTCCAAAATGAAGGGCAGCAAAGAAAGCCTCAGCAGGCTTAGCGGCAAGGCAGACACTGCACCCTTCCACTGCCGCAGGCTTCACCTCTCCGCGTCCTACGAAAGCAGTTTAAAGGCAGGGGGCGTGGCCAAAATGAAGGGCAGCAAAGAAAGCCTCAGCAGCTTTAGCGGCAAGGCAGACACTGCACCCTTCCACCGCAGTGGGCTTCACCACTCTGGGTCCTTGGAAAGCAGTTTAAAGGCAGGTGGCGTGGCCAAAATGAAGGGCAGCAAAGCCTCCGCAGGTTTAGCGCAAAGGCTACCGCCGCGGGCAAGAATAATGTAGGGGCTCAGTTGGAGCAACTATCATGAAAGCCAAAACTAAATTCAAGTCCCACCCAGAAACAATAGACTGGTTTGGGGGAACTGGTTGCACAAACTCCACAATAAAAAAAATGATTAATCCATCTGTAATATTCTTTTTGATGTATGTTCCTCCCATGGATTCCTCATCTAGGATATCCTATCCACAGTGCAGCCATTCTTCAAAACTTTGCCGACACAAGGGGGCGCAGCAAGTCTCTGCGTTGGCTCCATCCAACCCCTCTATGCGCCCCACGCTGGACACGACGCCGGGCCAGTATATATTGAGGCACCGAACCCCTTAACTGCAGTTCCACCTTTTTTCCCTAGCACTCTGACAATGAGGGACTGTGGAACTGATGGTGTGCCGGCTATCCACCAAGAGGGGCAGGTAGGGAGGGCAATGAGTAATCTGTGGAAGGAACATCCATCAGAAAGACCATTTCCAAGTGCCAAGTAATTTTTTGGTCTAATGGGCTCCTTCTTTCCACAGATTCCTCATTTATGAAAGACCCCAAAACCAGTATGTCCAACTGGAGTCCTGGACTGAAAGGGAATCCTAGCAGAAATGCTTAGCAAACTTGTGCAGATATATCTACGTTCCAGCCTGGGCAGATGTCCAGGACAGGCACTCCCCTCTTCATGGCAAAGGTGGCAGTCACTCTTCCGGTAGAATGAATTCAGAGACCCTGGGGACATCCTTTCCAGCGAGATCATCGCATTTCGAGATGCCGATAATGATCCACCCTGACAGGGTCTGTTTGGTTGCAGCCACCCAGCACATGCCACAGCAAAACCAACGAAAAGTTGGTCATCCTTTGTGGCTTCTCATCTGAACAAGGGGAGGTGAGGGTACACACCGTGTCCAGCCAATGGATTTGCTCCTCTGCATTGGGAGGAGGTGGAGGAAAAAAACAAGATGATGGATCTTTGAGAGATGAAAATCCAAGACCACCTTTGGAGGGCCTATTTTATTGATGTCACCTTCTCTTATGAGAAACCAAATAGGGAGGTTTAACAGATAACACCTTGACCTCACTCACCAGTCTATCGAAAGGGATGGCAACCAGGCAAATGACTTTACCAGTGAGCAAATTAATAGAGCAGGAATGGATGGGCTCAAACTGAACTCCCATAAGGAATGTAAAAACCAAATTCAAATCCCAAACCGGAACCACAAACTCCCACTAATGGGAGTCCAAGGTCTGCTCACGTTATCCGGTATGACAGTCTGTGTTCAGTCAGAGAAACATTGTTGTGCAGAAACATAGTCACATTGCTTTTCTGCACAGAGGCAAAGGCCCCACATCACCTTGTTTGTTCAGGTAGTGCATGGCCAGTACACACTTGCCACTCACATAACGAAGGAAGGAAGGCAACCAAGGCCAGCCTGTTTGGCCTGGACTCCAGCATTCTTATGTGCTCCCAAGACCTTGCTCACCCTTAGATTCAACAGATGGGTGCCCCAAACTTTCAAGAACCGATCTGTGACCACTGCTAGCGGAGGCCAGAATTGCTGAAGCAACGGCCCCCTTCAACAGGTACTCTCGAAGGGACCACCACACAAAAACTTGAGAATCTCAGAGAGACCTTCAAAAGGTCTGACATGTTTCCCTGAAACTGAGACCAGTGGCAACGGAGGAGCCGCTGAAGTGACTTCCTACGCAATCAGGCCTCCAGGACCACCGGAATGCAGGAGGCCATGAGACCCAACAAGCGCAGGAAGTCTGAAGCAAGAACTTGTTTCTGGGATTGGAGGACTTGCACCATCGAAAAGATGTTTGCGACTTGACCCTCTTGTGGAAAGGTTCTGCAAAGGTGAATGTGCAAGACTGCCTCCATAAACCGGAGGCATTGGGACAGCAAATCCGTGAAGTTCAGGGCGAAACGCAAGCTGATTCAACAGGCCGGTCTGGGGAGCAAGTTCAGACAAGTCACTCACCCAGGTGGGGAAAGACAGGGATGCCTTTCATGATGAATCAAGGGTATTAGTCCCTTTTTCCCAAGGGGAAGCCGCCTCTTATAAGGCTAGGGAGGTGAGCCCACTCTGCAAGACCGACCCCAGGGGTCGAGGTAAGTGGGACCTCACTGGGAGAGACTCCACCCTTGGCAAACAAGGACTCTCATTCCCACAAGGAAACCCCCAGGCCAACCACCTTATCTGTATATTTGGGACTGCCTTCCATGATTAATACTGTGTCCACCTACTATTAGGTCATTTTCCTTAAACCTTAGTTTGCTAGTTAGGGAAATCCTTGTTAAGTTAGAGAAAGAAAGGTGTTTGTCATACCCCTTATTATTGAATAAAATGGCGACTTTTGAGAAAACGCCACCTACTTGTCCGTCTCACATTTCTGACCCATCACATATGGTGTCAGAAGTGGGACCAGAATCAGTTGAGGCAAACTGGGGTGCCCACATGAGTATGGTAGACCCCAATCCCACCTAGGTTGGCTCAAAAGAAGACTGGCATGGACATACTCCCACCCTAAATATGGTGATATGCTCAATCCTCAGAACATAACTCTATAAATTCCACAACCACGGAAGAAATTACCTTGGACCCCATTTTCATCAGGGGAATGGGAACATTGTGAGAAGGTTGTAATAATTGTTGGCCTCGCCATGTTAATGTAGACGTAAACCTTCTTTAACTCTCAGGCCAGGCCATTAGTCCTGTGAGGCAACCTGTAGAAGGTAGTATCTTTCCTCCCTTTTGTTCTCAAAATGATCTAGTTCTGAGGAGGGATACACTGGTAATTGCTCTACAGTGAGAACTAGAGTTTCCTCCTTACCCATCCGTCTACATTATGCCTTTACAAGAGACGGGTTGAAAATATATCCTTTGGTTTCTTGTGAAAAGGAATTGAAATATATGTTCCTGAATAGTTCATCAAATTCACGTGAAATATACAGAGGTGCTAGAGTAGGAAGATTTATTCATTTATTTTGCATTTTTAAATCACTCACACAGCCCGGGGGCATAGAGGCGCTGTTAAAGAAATATGTCTCTTAGTTGCGTATTTATAATGCGCTTAATACCCAGAGGTTTCTAAGCGCTGACATGGGGATCGAAGCTGTGTTGCTTCATGTCATCTTGTTTCCAACGCGAGCACGTTGGCGCTGAGCTATCCTCCCGGGACGGAGGTTGTTGCTTGGGAGACATGGAGTAAAGAGAGACCTACAAATTATACAACTAACAACCCAACATAAAAGAAAATTCCCACTTGTTTGGTAAAGGACTAATTGTGAGTTTTTGAAAAAAGGGAGGGTGAATTCCATAATATGACGACTTGTTTTGTACAGAAACAAACAAACTAGACATTCTTACTTCTCCACAAACGCTCATCTAAAGTTTGAGGAATTAGAACCTTCTTGCAACTCAGGTAAAACTGACAATTATTTGAAAGATAATATAGGGAACCACTGTTATCGAAAAATCTAAAGTATTAAGATATCAAATATCCAATATCCTCTTTCAGAGCAAGGTAAATCATATGATATATTACCCTCACTCAATAATACATCTCAGGAATCCTTACAAGGACCTCATAGAAACTTTGAAACCTTATATTTAGAAGATTAAGATTTCTCAGAGGGTGATCAGAGAACTTCTAAGAATATGTCTCCCATAAAGTTGGGTATTACATTTGTGGGAGTTTCACACATTCTGTTTACCAATGTCCATTACACTTTCCCCAGCCCACTAAAGAGAGACGAGGAAAAATAAAAGTTGGGTTTTCTAGTGAAAGTACTATATCTTTCCATTGGAGAAAAGTGACACCTTTTAAGAAACCGGATGTCATGCTTTGTACCGGGGAAAGAATTCAATATTGTATCCCAGTGATAATACAGGGAAAGGAAATTTGGGCCCAATTGTACACCGGACGTAGAGGATCTACTATAAAAACTAATATTCTTCCTCCAGATTGGAAAATCCTAGGACAGAGAACTGTAGGTTGTGTTCATAGTCAAGCTAAGGGACATCCTTTAACCCAACTTGATGTTACCAAATTGGGGAAGGAAGTCTCGTTATTGGTAGCATTAAGACCTGATCTTCCCACTCAAATGATTTTGGGTAGCGACATTTTCCACTTTGATTAGTGGATCCTCCGAGTGTCTCATTTAAAATTGAAAACTAATTATCTCTGTGAAAAGAAGAATAAGGTCTTTTCATCCTAATCTTTCCTAAATTCTTGGGTACAAGAAGAGACATTTTAAGAAGAGCCCGTATAGCCCTGGGAAACTCAGCAGTCCTCTTTGACTATTGGGGAGGCTGATGGAACAGGTGCAGAAAAAGAACCTGTAACGGGACACCTTTTCTTTAGGGGAAGGGTATGTGAGGACTCCGGTGGAGTCATCACATGAATCCCAGCCTAAAGTCTTCTCCCATGTGGTCAGGGAAAGGCAGCCGCTACCTGATCCTAACCCTGGGGATGGTGTTGGGAGGGAGAATCACATGGGAGGTCAAGGCTGTCAAGAGACTGTGGTGACTTAGTCAGGAGAGAGGCAGTATTCATCCACTTCAGAGGATGAGGTTTCCCTAATGCCTGAATATTTAATGGCATGTTTTAACAGTATGGCCTCCCCTCCCAGACTTACCCAAGGTGCCAAATATGAGACCCCTTTTTTGTAAACATGGTAATTTTATACGCAAGGGTCCGTGTGTTTGCATTATAGACCGAAGAGAAAACCATTACTTCCTTTGAAAATTTCCCCTAAAAGTACATACTATAAATCACTCAGAGTGAATTAAATCATCTTAAAATGAATAAGAACATTATGGACTTCAAGTCCCATAATGCTCTTAGTACTGAGACGACGAAGAGGGGTCCAGAATTACCAAATTGTGGTGAGTGGTCTAGTGGTTGTAATGACCCACACCTGAGCGGCACCTTTAAACATTTAAAGGCATTTCAGGTGCAGACCATTGAGAAGCAGCAGGAAGAAGCAGAAGACTGAGCCGTCGCCGTGCTGACAGCGGGACGCCGTACTGAGAACATGGCAGAAGTCGGGAGTCCTGGAAGAGGAAGAGAACGTGCAGCGGGAAGCGGTACTGAGGCCAGCTAATCCGAGGGAGAGAGAAGCTCCCTCTGTCCTGCATCCCGCTCCAGTGTGTGGCATTCACTGGAGTGTGTGCGGAGCAGAGAAAGCACCATTTACAGGCAGCGTGAGACTGGCCGGAGCCGTCAAGCGCCAGGGAAGGTCCAATGAATGAAGAAGTAGAAGGAGTGAGTCAGAATACGCCAGGACATACCAGTGAATTGGCCATGAATCGGCTTGCTTTAGGTGATCCCAGGGTGCTCGGAAGAAGACTGGTGTACAAGAATGAAGCTTTTGAATTAAAGCAAATTGGGTGCAACTCTCCTATTAAGAGAAGTTGAATAGTTCAATACGACAATATTGTAGCCCGCATTACCAAAGCCAAAGGAGGACAATATTAAAAACAAATGGGATACAACTTTCCTAAAGAGGGATATCCGGTAAAGTGACATTATAAGCTGTATTGGGAAAGCCAAAGAAAGCGGAGAATGATACCAATGGAATTTGAATGTAACAGTCCCCGAACGAGATACCTCCTAGGAGAAAGGTGTAAACTGCATTACCAATAGCCAATTGGCTGTGTATAAAGAACTCAGACTGCAGGAGGAAAGCCCTCCTTGTAGAAAGTATCCTGGGGGAGAGAACTGTAACCTGCATTGCCTAGGGAAAACAGATCAATCTGAGAACCATTGTCAATGTGTACAGTATATGTGTGGAAGACGTAAACCCATTGTGTTGAAAGTCAAAAGACTTACCCAGAAGCAGACGTTGGTTCAACTTTCCCCCATTGAGGATTTAGGTGTGGAAAGTTTGGAACAAACCTCCCCACAAAGTACAAGTTGTAGAAGTAGGAGATTTTATCCTGGCAGGTCAGTAAACCAGGAAAGGGACAAATAGTGGTTAGTCCTGGCAGGCGAGTGGACCAGGAAGATGATTTGAAATACTGTGAATGTGGTATAACGTTATGGCGGAAAAGAAGGGGCAATTCCACTATGTATTGATGAACTGTTAAAAAAAACATTCTGAAAAACCATCCTGACTAAATGAATGAATTATCCTGACTAATGCATTGCTTATGAAGGAGAAACACGATGTGATGAAAAGTGATTGGCTTTCAGAGAAAAGAATAATAATATGGACTACTAACTTGGTATATGAAGAAAAAGTCTTTTTGGTTTGCCAAGCAGAAGGTTGTGGAAACTTTAACAATTGTCTTGAATAGTGAGAAATCCTTTTGGAACTAAGACAGTCACTTTGCCAAGTCAAGGACATATGGAATGAAAATAATTTTGCGTTATACCTGGAGTGGATTTTGGCCATTGAAAAGAGCTTTCCTGGCAATGAACTTTGGTTTGAAACATCATGAATTGATCCAGGTTAAGGGAATTGAGCACTGGTCACAAGGATTCCTGTTTATAATGTTTATGTATGAATGTATATGTTATTTTATGAAGTTTACATTGCCAAATAATTCCTGTATTATTTTTTCTATGTACATGTGTGAGGGCCAGATATTTTGGCCCTTGGGTCATTTTCCTTTAGCCTTTATTTGATAGGTAGGGAAATCCTTGTAGTTTAGAGAAGGATCAGCAATAAAATGGCGACTTGTGAGAAAACTCCACCTACTTGTCCATCTCGCATTTCTGACCCCTCACACATTGTAGAGTCCTATTTGTAGTACCACCAATTTCTCTGCATTCACTTCAAATCCCGAGTACTTCCCATAGTCAACCAGGACCAGCCACAACAACGGAATTGAGCTTCTTAGGTCTGACATGTAAAGCAATGATTCATCAGCAAATAGGGCTAATTTATATCGCTGATTTGTGCCGCCCTCATCCCCCAACTGCAAAACCTCTTATCTGGCCATTTCGCCTTATATGTATTACTATGGGCTCTATGACTAATGCAAGTAGCAGAAGCAAAAGAGGATCGCAAGGGTGAGTTCCTCTCTCCAATCTAATGGGCCTAGCCAAGAATCCATTCACCCTCACCAATACCATTGGTTTCGAGTACAGTCGTGGTTGGGGCCGAAACCGGCTCTCCTTAGGTCTACTATTAGGAACCTCCAAAAGACCCGGTAAAGGCCTTCTCAACATCCAACAAAAGTAGAACTAGCTCTCCCAGGATGCACCTCACCTTGTGAATCAGATCAATTGTTTTTCGGATATGGTCTGCTCCCTGGCGCTACTGAAAAAAACCCACCTTGTAAGGATATATCACACTGGGCAAGTGGGGCTCTAGTCTATTTGCTAATATGTAAGTTAGAGGTTTCACATCTACTTCAGTAGCCAGATTGGCCTAAATGAGGTGCGATTTACTGGGTCTTCACCATTCTTGTGAATTACCGAGATTGGGGCCTCTAGGAAAGAAGGGGAAAGGTTTAAGTTACTTACCTGTAACTATTGTTCTCCAACATGGGTCTGGCATGGATTCACATGCTCATGAATAACGATTACACAGCAGTACATATACACAACCATGAGAGGTGGCAAGGCTGAACAGAATCAATAAAAACACTCACCTCTGGAACAGACTCACCCAAACAAACAGATTGCGCAGCACCGCTTGGCCGACTCGGGACTCCTCCCTGGAATCCCTGTCGATGACATAGAACCTGTTGAAGGTGTGTGTAGACCTCCACGTAGCAACCCTGCAGATGACGAGATGGGACACACCGGAGAGAAACACTGTTGTTGCTGTGATGGCTCTGGTGGAGTGGGCTCTCGGCGTGCCCGGCAGCAGCCTGCTAGCCAGTCAATGACAGTGCATGATGCAGCTGGAGAGCCACCTGGAGATGGAAGCCTTCGACCAGGCCTTTCCGTGATTCACAGGTCCAAAATTGACAAACAGCTGAGAAGTCTCCGGAAAGCTCTTAGTGCGTGCCACCTAAAACTTCAAGGCACAAGCAACATCCAGTGAATGCAAAGGCCTCTCCACTGACTAAGATGTATTCAGGAAGAAGACGGGCAACACCAAAGGCTCATTGAGGTGGAACTCCGATGGCATAAAGGTGGGGTGTGTACGCAGTACCACCTTTGCAGCGTGGAAGGACAAGTACGGCTGCTTGCAAGACAGGGCCTGGAGCTTCCTGGCCGAGGTTGTCACCATGAGGTAAGCCATCTTCCACGATAGAAACTTGAGCAGGGCATGATGCATCGGCTCAAAGTGGGCTCCTATGAGCTTAGTCAAAACGTCATTGAGCTATCAAACTGGGGCAGGAGCCTTCATCGGCAGATAAGTCCTGAAGAGTCCTTTGAGGACTTTAACAAGTCTATGCAACCACAGAGAAGGCCTACCTGGCGTCCTGGTGTAACGGGATATGGCGGCCAGGTGCACTTTGATAGAAGCATGAGCCAGTCCAGCCTTGGCCAAGGAAAGCAGGTATGGCAAGACTGCGGGGCTTTGATACACAGAGGGGTAATCTTCTGAGCCCGGCACCACACAGAGAAATGGTTCTGCCCTTGGACAGAATGTCCTTACATTCCGCAGGTAAAGTTTACTGTCTAAACTCTAGGGCTGCAGGAGCCAGGCCCTGAGGTTCAGAGACGCTGGGTCTGGGTGCATATCGCTCCTCCCTCTCTGGACAGAAGGTCCGGAAGTAGTGGCAGCTTGATGGACTGAACTACAGACAGATGTAGCACGTCTGGATACCAGATTTGTTGTGGCCACGCCAGAGTGACGAGCATCTGTCTGCAGTGACACTGTGAGTGTGTTGATCACTCGTACCAGGAGTGGGAATGGAGGAAAAGCGGGTCACTCCCACGGGAACGAGAATGCATCCCCATGCTCCTCGGCTGCGGAAACCTGCTGGAAAACCTTGCACACTTGGAATTCGTCGCCATCGAGAAAAGATCGATCTGCGGTTGACCCCATTCAAGGAATAGAAGATACACCTGGTCCTGGTCAAGCTCCCACTCATGGCAAGAACGTAGTTCCATGCAGAGTGAGTCTGCGACGGTGCCCTGGTACCCGGCAGGTGAAAATGGATGAGAAACGTGTTGTGATGAACAGCCAGTGGCGCAGATCCTGGGCCTCCCAGCAGAGAGCCGGAGAGCACGTCCTGTACTGCCTCAGGATGTATAACATGGTAGTGGAGATCCTCACCACCTTGCTCCCGTCAGGTTGACATATACATACATAGAGTCAGGTGTGGCACATACATAGAATGGAAGGGTTTTGGTGAGTTATGATTGTTTTTTTATTTAGATACAAAATGTTTGGCCTTAAACTTAATTGCAGCCTTTGGAAAGTGCCCCAAGCCAAGATGGAAGTTCTGATTGGCTGGCGTTTGTTTATTAGAAGGACAGTGAACATTCTAAACTGCCTTTCATTGTCATAGCCCAGCTGAGAGGACGTATGTAAAAGCTGCTCCTGCTTTCCTTGATCAGGGACTTCAAGTTTTAAGCGGTCGAGCGGCTTCATTTGAGAATTAAACGAGAATTGAGATTGGAGTTCATTTGGATACAGGACAGGAGTGAGAAAATTCAATTTTAAGACTCTTTCAGGAGATAAGTGACTTCTTAACTTCTCAATGTTGGTGTAAATATTAATTCTGAACTTTTAATAGTCATACTTAATTTATTTTGAAAAGTTTAATGAGAAAAGAACTTATTTAAATTGAAAAGTTCCAGAGCGCGTTCATCTTAACTATGTATAAACTATAGCGCGTGCGCATGTTTCTATGAGCTACGTGATTCAACGATGCAAGCGCGTGATTGTCCCGTTAAGTAAAGCTTCAGCGTGTGTGAGCGAGAGCGTGAACATTTAGCTACGTGAATCTACAGCGCAAGTGTATTGCTTTGTAAAAATCTATGCACGTGTGCGCAAATGTATTGCTACGTGAAATAAACAGCGCGAGTGCTTGAAAATTGTTACGTGAAATCAACAGCGCATATGCGCAAACTTTGTCTACGAGAAATCAACCGTGCGTGTGCGTGTTTTTAGCTACGTGGATCAATAGCACGTGTGCGAGAACTTTGGCTACGAGAAATTCAACCACGGGTGTGCATGTATTTGCTATGTGGGTCAACAGCGCCTGTGCGAGAACTTTGGCTACGAGAAATTCAACCGCGCGTGTAATTTGTAGGTGGGTCAACAGCGCCTGTGCGTGTTTTTGCTGCGTGATATTACAGTGCATGTACGAGTTTTAGGATACGTGGATTTTCCGCGCATCTGTTTGTTTTTTGCTACGTGATATTACAGCACGTGTACGAGTTTTAGGATATGTGGATTTTCAGCGTGTGTGCGCGTTCTTTTGCTACGCTGATTTTTAGCACGAGTTCACGATCTTCGGTCTACGTGAATTTTCAGCGCAAGTTTCAAGCTCTTCATATCTATGAGACTATTCAATGCACGAAAACCTTTCCTACTGGATTTCTTTGGAACTTTCCTTGCTTCAAGATTATCTTCAGAAGTTTTGTGAAAAAGTTTTGTTGGGAACAGAACCTTAATTGAAAATTAAGAAGTCGCAGGAATAGATTGCTAAAGCATTCTAGGACCTAACTATGAAGGTAGAATGATCATTAAGATTCCCGGCATCTAGTAAGGAAAACTTACCTACAAATACTTCTCTTGAATATACCCTGAGAAGTGTATCAGGTATGGTCTTTAAAACTATTTAGTTAAGTATGTAGTTTCAAGGTCAGTGACTCAGTGTGTAATTAAAGGCATGGTCTAGTAAAAAATTGTATTTAAAAAATAGATAGGCAACATAAAAAAAAATACTAGCATTCTCTTTTTTAAAACTTCCTATGTAAAATTTTGAGCTATTCAAGCTCAAAATTCGCAAAAGCAAGCACATGGGCGCATCCATTTTGTGAAATGGATGCCCGCCTGTGCTGGCTTTTGCTTTTGCGGCACTAATGAAGGAAAAGCCAGCCAGCTGTAGTAAACAAAAGCTACCGCTGGGTGGCTTTCCCTTCATTAGTGCTGTACGCGGAGGACAGGGACCGGAGACCAGAGCAGGAAAGCTGCAGCTGAATCTCGGTAAGTGCTATTTATTTTTTTTTAAAATAAGCACTAGCTACGTTTTTTTTTCTAAGCTTTCCGGGCTGGAGGAGCCCGGAAAACTTAGAAATAAAACCGCAGCTTTAAAAACGCTCGGAGGAGCCTGAGAAACTCGGAAAGAAAAACCGCAGCGTTTTCCAAAACAACCGCGTTGTTTCTGCCTGAATCTGCTTTCCCATTTGGGGCTCTCGGGCTCCCTGTGGGGAGCCCGCGAGCCCCAAATGGGAAAGCAGATTCAGGCAGAAACAACGCGGTTGTTTTCCGCAATGCCCCAAATGGGGAGCCTGTGAGCCCCAAATGGGAAAGCAGATTCAGGTAGAAACAACGCGTTTTTTTTGGAAAATGCTGCAGTTTTTCTTTCCGAGTTTCTCAGGCTCCTCCGAGCCGGAGGAGCCCGAGAAACTCGGAAAGAAAAACCGCACCGTTTTCCAACACAATAACGTTGTATTTATGTTTGCGGTCGCTTCAAAAGCGACCGCAAACATAAATACAACGTTTTTAAAGCTGCAGTTTTATTTCTAAGTTTTCCGGGCTCCTCCAGCCCGGAAAACGTAGAAAAAAAACCGCAGCTAGTGCTTATTTATTTTAAAAATAAATAGCACTTACCGAGATTCAGCTGCAGCTTTCCTGCTCTGGTCTCCGGTCCCCGTCCTCCGCGTACAGCACTAATGAAGGGAAAGCCACCCAGCGGTAGCTTTTGTTTACTACAGCTGGCTGGCTTTTCCTTCATTAGTGCCGCAAAAGCAAAAGCCAGCACTGGCGGGCTTCCATTTCACAAAATGGATGCGCCCATGTGCTTGCTTTTGCGAATTTTGAGCTTGAATAGCTCAAAATTTTACATAGGAAGTTTTAAAAAAGAGAATGCTAGTATTTTTTTTTATGTTGCCTATCTATTTTTTAAATAAAATGTTTTACTAGACCATGACTTTAAGGTGTTGTATTTGCTTATGTTTCATCTACAGGTGATGAGCCAGCTAGTCAATAGCTTCTAGCCTGGTGTTTTGTTATTTTATCCATTTCCCCCTTTCGCTTTAAAGTGTGGTTAACTGAGCTGTTAAACAATTCAGAGCTCTGAGTGCTACATTTTAGGGGGATTGTCGGGGTTCAGCAGCTTCCACAGACGCAAGACGAGAACCTCAGCCTGACAGACCCTCATCGATGGCAGGAAAGACTTGAGGACCCAGAAGACGGCCCAAAGCTCCAGGACACTGGTGTGAAGGATCTTTTCTTCTGGCAGCCAGAGGCATCTGGCGTGTACCTGTTCGGTATGAGCTTCCCACCCCTCCAGAGAAGAATTCATGGTGACTGCCTCCTGGTAAGAAGGGACTTGGAATGGGAACCGTTGTGTGAGATGAAAGCGCACACCCCACCACTGTACAGCTCGTTGGAACTCCTCGTTGAGGGGGATCTTGTCCGCCCAGTATCCCGACACTTGCAACCATCACGCATCCAGAAACTCCTGGAGCGGCCTCATCTGTAGTCTGCAAAGGAGGACAAGGTTGATGCCCAACAGTGACGTGACAACTCGCACAGTAGCCGACCGCACCAACGACAGGCGCTGCACCTTACTTAGGATGGCTACCACCTTCTGTTCCGATGGAGCAGCCATGAAAGCTGTGTTGAGTCGTGCCCACGTTAACTAAGCGTTCTGCAATGGCTCCAAGGAGGACTTTAGATAATTTATGGAGAATCGCAACTGTGTGCTCGCCAGATCGAACTAGCCAATCATTTAGGTAAGGGACATGATGCTCTCAAGACAAAGATGTGCCGCCACCGGAGCCAAACACTTTGTGAAGACCCTTGGGCCGATTTTAGGCTGAAGGGGAAGTGCCTTGATCTGATAAGGCCACCTCTGGACCACAAACCTCAGGAACCTGCAGTGCTTCTGATGGATGGGGATGTGGAAGTAGGCATCCTCCAGGTCGAGACACTAGGAAGTCACCTTCCTCCAGTTGGATGAGCAAGTGCTGCAACGTGACCATCCTGGACTTCAGGTACTTGAGGCGTCAGAGGTCCAGGATCGCCCTCAACCCTCCTGTCTTCTATCTGGAGTACACCCCAGAGGTGCTGGGGAACAAGATCTATTGCCCCCTATTTTAACATGGCATGGATCGCCTGTAGCAGCTGCGCCACGTGCTGTTCTTCTCGAGTTACATGGATAACACAAGGACACCCACGTTGGTACTCCATGGTGTGCCCCGGCACCCCACCGGGGTGCACGAGTGGGGCGCCCCTCTGTCTGAACCCACCACCATGCCCCCACCCCACAAGTCTGCAGCCAGTTAAGGCCTGTTATGGTGCCAGGGACCTGTTCTGCGGTCTGCGCTGTCCTCCGCTGCCGTATGCCCACGAGCATTGTGGAGGGGGAAGTCTGCCTATAACGGGTGGTGTAGCCCTTGGAGGACCTGCCAGGTTTTCCCCTTGAGGAAAGAAAGGACGACCGACCTTGCTGCAGGGTGCCCAGCAAACGGGCCATCTTTATATCGGTCTTGATGATCTGGAGAGACTCGTAGACCGTCATGCCAAACAGGTTTTCTCTGTAGAATGGCATGTCTAACACCTTCGACTGAAAGTTCGGCCTGAAGTTGGTGGCCTTCAGGCATCCCTGCCGACTAAGAGAGACTCCGCTGCCCAGCTGACAGAATCCGGTGTCCAGGGCCACTGTGATGGCATGGTGTGAGGCTACCTCCCCCTCCTGGAACAGTTCAAGAGATTCTGCCCTCTTGTCGTCAGGTAGGAAGTCAAGAATAGGGCCCAGTTTATACCAGAGCTCCCAGTCATAGCGCTAGAAAATGGCCAATGCATTAGCAAATTAACAAGGGGGGTCCTGGGAGTCTCTGCCAGACATTAGTCCTGGTTACGAGAGACTTACCCAGAGTCTTTAGCTCACTATCTTTCACAGAGGAGAAATATCCAAAACATATCAGTCTTTGTCCTGCTCTGGGCCAGTCCAGCATTTCTCCTCTGTGAAAGATAGTGAGATAAAGACTCTGGGTAAGTCTCTCATAACCAGGACTAATGTCTGGCAGAGGGACTCCCGGGATCCCCTTTGTTAATTTGCAATGCATTAGCAGCTTTAATGGTGCTGGCAGCCATATAGATAATCCTCTGCCCCATAGCATACAGCTTTTTCCCCTCCTGGTCCGGGGGTACCATGGACAAGGATGACTGATTCGCCAAGCTTTCCTTGGCCGCGGCTTATCCCACAGAGTCAGGTGAAGGCTGGGCCCTCAGGTTGTGTCTCTATATTCCACTCTAGCCGGTCCGGGTGGGGCGGGGCAGTGCTCCGATTCTTCAACAGTGCTAGATCTTCATCCAAGATATCTTCCAACAAAGGAACGGACATGATGGTCCTACGCCTGGACTCACGACATTGCTACAGGAAACCTTACTTCTTTGTCTTGTCAGACACCAGCTGAAAATGTTTGGAGGGCCTGGACATCATCAAAATCAAGGAGCCAACCTCATCCGAGGGAGAGACTCTGTGTGGGTCATCCGTGTCTACTGGCTCTCCGTCCGACAGCTGAAAGTCATTGGCTTCTTCGGTGTCCGTCGCTGTTGCTGATGTATCCACGTGCGTGGCAGGGTCCCCGGTCGGGGTCAACACCTGAGGTGGAGGGGGCGTCTGTTGGCGCCTTGGTCCCGCAAGTTCCTTTGACTTATGTTTGCGCCTAGGACTTCCGGAAAGCAGCCTTGGAGGACTTCCAGGCAGAGCAGGGTGTGGTGTGGGCGGCAGCCTTTGTTGAATTTCTGATACCAGCGTGTGCAGCATGGTCAGAATGTCCACCGAAATGTCTCTGGGTTGAGGTGTAGTAGGAATGAGAGGGGAAAGCTCTGGGCTGGTACGTCTCTTCTGGAGAGGTAAGCGATATGGTTCACCCTGCGGCGACCCACCTTCCAACGAGGGTCCCTGGCACCCTTCGCGGTCTGAATAGTAGCCCTCTGGCAGATCACCCTCATCGGAGCAAGTATAAACATGCCCTGGCACACTTGCTTCAGTTCCTTCTTCTGCTTGAGGAAGGGGTTGCTGTCCCCTTTGCAGGGGTCTTTGCTCAAGCAGTTGCCTCACGCTGTGCCAGAAAGGACACCCACGGAGTAGCCATTGCTGTGACTGTGGGTACCACCATCGTGGTCTGCCCTCCTGTATTGCTCACCAGGAGTGCACAGACAGTTATTTATCACCAGTACATTTGCAGAGCAGAGCAAAAACTTTGAACGCAGGTAGACGGAACAATAACTCACAGCCAGACACACAGTTAGCGGATAATGAGCACGTATACGGCTATTTATTCATAGTTAAGAAGCATAAAGTGATAACACAGAACTAAATCACAGAAATGAGAGAGAATTAAAGAGAAAATACATCACCATGGGCGTAACTGAATCCCTCATCTCACCACAAGCGGCTGGAAGACCCCGGTAACAGCCAGGCAGAGAGCACAACAGCCCACATGAAGGTCGGAACAAGGCGTCCCCCCCTCCGACTGAAGTCTTTGTGTTTTTTCCACCTGACCTTTCCAGAGCTCCGCATATATGCCCTTCTCAAAAAGGGGTGGCAATTTCTCAAACCTTCTGGCATTAGCGCTTGCGCATTGCTGAGTGACCGTTGGTTGCCGGCCGGGTCAACCGACAGTAACCCCAAGCACCACGGAAAACAATTCCATAACTCATCCTGAGACCTTGACGCAAGTATAGCAAGATGTAACAAACCCCTGTTTTTTGAATATCTGGTGCCAGCCGGCACCTGTGGATTCTCGCTTTCCTAGCGCTGTGTCCTTGGCTGAGGCCTGCATACCAGGTTCAGCAACAAATAACATTGAAAGCATGTTTTTAGCAAAGCAAGTGCAGTTTTCACTGAGACATGGAAGAAATATCCATTATAGCTCTGAGTGCCCCCAGAATGCACTGCGCCCCAGCGCCATGTTTTAGCTGAAGCATCACACCTCCTTTCGAAGAAATAGTGGTCGTCGACGGGGTGGAAACAGCAGTCGTCGATGTGGCCTTTGATGACGCAGTTGAGGATGGTGTTGTCTTGGCTGGTTGAGATGTCGATGAAGGCAGAGAATGGCCCACCTTGGCTCTCTCCTTCATCGCCTTGTGCGTGGGCAATTTGAGTTTCGAAGGGATCAATGACTTCCTCTTTAAGTGTGCGACCCTCGCCGGCAGGCTAACTGTGGATATGGTTGGTGATGGTGACCTTGTCCTTCCCGAGCTGGGACACGCAGCAGCGGCAAGCCCAGTCGGATCCGTGTCATGCAGCCTTTGTCTTCCTTTGGGCCCCAAGGGGCAGAGCATCCTCAAAGGACCTTGACCTCTTATCTGAGGGAGTTTGATCGTTGGACTGCTCGGTCCTGGGAGTAGGTGTGCTCATGCCCAGATGCTGAGTCAAGGTCTTCCCCGATTTTAGCCAGACTGCCAGCCTGCTGTAGCAGTCTTTCTTGGTCTTCTTTGAAAAACCACAGCAGACCTTGCATCACTCATAATGGTCCGGATGCAGGCTGTAAAGACATTTGTGGTGTTAATCCTCCACAAAAATGTCCCATAGTCCACATTTCGCACAAAGCTTGAAGAGGCATCTACTCTCTTTAGTCATGGCGAAAAAAGCACAAAGTAAACCCAAGTCTGGGCCTTCTCTGATCCGATTAAAGATCCTCGATGAAGTATGATCTTCACTGACAGCAGATCGCTGCTGCCGGTAGACGACCTCTGGCGAACGATAACTTCAAAAATCAGTCAAAAGTCTCACATTTTACCAAAAACTCAAAATATTAGGAAAAAAAGCTCAGAGAGCACTAAGAGGACTCCCAACACTGAAGCGTGCAGTAAAGATATGACGAAGGCCACAAGGGGTGGAGCTTAGGGAAAGGACGGTTATTGGATGGGGGCAGTATGACCCAGAGGACAGGTATTGGTTTAGAGGAGAAATACAGTTTTCAAGCGAAAGTGAAGCTGTTTTGTCTTTTACCAAGAATTCCCAGCCTGCCAACAAGGAATATACATGATCATGTGAATCCATGCCAGACCTCATGCTGGAGAAGCCCTCAGATCATTGTTTTGGTGGCATCCCAGAGTCCCCCAGTGGACAACACCCCTTTGTCATTGGCCACAAAGAAAGCTTCAATCTCTCTCTCTCCAGATACTGGCTAAAGAGGGGGGGGCCCTTAACAGCAGGTTTTTGCATTGAAAGTTTCCCTTGAAAGAGCGTAGAGGGGGAAGGCTAATGGATATCACCATTTCGTACGTCAGACCACGTGGTGTAAGATGTCTGCCCAATATAACCTTGTGGGAGGTCCACCTTTAAAAAAAAGATATAGTCAATCCTGGAATAACTGCCGTGGGGGGATGCATAGTCTCCATATAGCGACCAGTTCCCAGTCTCGCAGCAATTCCAGGAGTGTATGTCCATCCTCTGTCCTAGCTTTTTCTTTTTACTCTGCCTAACTTCTTTAGCCAATGCGGGTTTCGGAGTCAAATTCAAATCACCTTCCAATATTAATATGCCCGAAGTCAAGTTCATGTGAATTTTGAGGGCTTCACGTACCAAGCCATCTGGCTCTGAATCGGGCTGTACAGTGTGGCCATTGTAACTTTAAGGCCTGCAAGGATACCCCTCCATACTATCAACCTCCCGTCCAGTAATCTTGTAACCAATACGTCCCCACTTTAAGACGCCCATTGGTAATGATCCCCACTCCTGCTTTTCTGTGATTGCATGACTCCCAGTAAGAAGGTCCAATCTCCACACCTCTACAGTACTGGGACTCCTGTATGAATAAGATATCTAAACTGATTCGTTTAAATTCTCTCGCCATGAGCGACTTCTTCTAGGGTGAAAGTAATCCCTTAACATTTAGATGCTCAATTATCCACCCATTCTCTGCTCGATTATCCATCCCTTAAACCCTGTTGTGTCAAGTCAGGTCTCCTTGACTATTGACTGTGTAATACATTCAGTTCCACCATGCACCTTATGCGTCCTATCCTTCAACCAGTCCCTGACCTCACTTGCCCCAAACCCCCTTGCGGTGGGCCAGCCCTCAAATCCCCCACTCTTGGATACAAGTGGGAAAGTGGGATTGAAGTAGATCTGTCTTCCCCAACGGACAAACCTCACCAAATACCCATACTTGCTGTACTAGATCTTACGTCAGAGATGCACCCAAAGGCCCCCGCCTTTTCCCCCACTTTTGTGAGCACATTTTACATCCTTGAACCGAGAATTTAACACTGCAACTAACACCCAGGATGTTAGCAACGTTGTCTGCAACTTTTACCTTCCTCCTCCATTTCCAACATATCCTCTTTTTAACGCTTCCACTCCCCATGCGATCTGGAATTACCCAATACAAACTCTTCAAGTCAGCCCTTGTTACTTAACCCCCTCTTCTTGTTGTAGTTTCTGTCGGATATGATCCACCAGCAGGTGACTGTAACGCTCACCTGATTCCCGCAGAGGCGCCGGTCTTGACTGGGTGAATGCCGTATCTTCAAAGGTGATGTGTAACACACGGTTGGCTCTTGGAGCTGGACCTCTGTGCACTGTATGTCTGACTCGAAGAGTAAGATGTCTGCAGATAGAAAATATGGGATTAGTGAACTGGGGTTATTGGGTGCCTCTCTCCTCTTCCCTTTCTCTTCTCCTGTAGAACCCCAAAGGTTAACGCCCTCACCTTAGGTAAGTGAACGCCGAGCTCTCCATCTGCCTCGGGGCAGGGTGCCGTAACCAGTTTCTTCACTGGATAAGGGTGCAGGCCTCTTGACCTCAGAGGACTGCTGTCCGTCGTTAACTGCACGAACGGTAAGTTCTGGGCACTTCAAATGTCTTAAAAGTCTTTTGTAATGATATCTCTTGTTTTGCAGGGTTCTGGCGATGGCGGGCTGATGAGAGTTGAGGATAGAACGAGGAATAGAAGCGCCTGGAAGCACGTAAGTAAGCGCTTGTAGCCTGCCTCACGATGCGCACTAACTGTCCCTTTTATCTTGCAGGTACAAGTTTGGAGCTTTAGAGAAGCTGAATGGTGCTGGAATACCCACTGGATTCGGCGTGGGAAGGAGTAATGGCACGCAAGTAATAAAGTTGCCCAATGTCTTTAAACGCACCTTCTTTTGTCTTTCAGATGCGGGATGCAGCGCCGAAGGCCTCCGGGGCGTGCAAAGAGCTGGTAAGCTTTTGTCTTTCAGATGCCGGAATGCAGTGCGAAGACATCCGGAGCATGCGAAGAGTAGGTAAGCCTTTGTCTTTCAGATGCCGGAATGCAGCGCGAGGCGTTGGTGACAGCCGATGGACCAGGTAAGAGATGCGCTGCCACTGAAGACCTTAGTGCTAACTTGTTCTTTCTTTGTCTTTACAGGTGCTGCTGAAGACTGGATTCCAGGATGGTAAGCCTTTGTTCCCTTAGGCCCAGGATCAGAAGCAGAAGACACGATGAGCGTTCTGCTGCAGAGAATGCAGAATAACGCAAAGCAAGATTCATCCATCGGGTGTGGTTTAAATAGCCTCCTGTAGTGCTTAGGTGTCTCCTTCCACAGCCACACCTAGGTAAGAAAAGAGTTCCTGCTTTCCAGAAGAGTTCCAGTGTTCTGAACCTAGGGAGTGGCTCCCCCCCCACCCAACAGGAAAAGTAGTCCCAAACAGAAGAGGATCAGGGGTTCAACTGGCAGGTAAGTAAGCCGCATGGTCTGCTGCAGGTAAGTCCACCCAAGCATTATGGGCCCGGCGCTTCCAGCGCTGGGACTGGGCATCTTTATGAGCCTGGTGACACTGGCGCCAGGACAGGGTCCAAAAGGTCCCAATTGGGACTGGCTGGCACTCGGAACCGGGGTTATGGGTCTGCTTCCAAGGGAGTCGGGCAAGTCCTGATCTTTTGGAAGCAGAGATCATGACAGCGACTTCCTGCTTTTGCATTTTGATGATCCACTAGCAGTTTGGTCAATTCAATCGCTTGTCGGTCAGCACATAGGAGTCATACTTTATTTTGAAGATTAGTGTGATTGGGTATCCCCATCGGAATCTCATGCCTTTGTATTGCAACCACGCTGTCAGAGTCTTGTAAAGTTCTCCTTCTGGCCAAAGTTCAAATCTTGCATAATTTGTATCCTCCAACCTTGATAACTCCACCCCTTGCTGGGTTCTTGCTTAATTGAGGATACAGATTTTGTCCTCATAATAAAAGCATCACATTACTATTGATTGAATGTCCTCTGTGCGCATGAGGAATTTTGATTACTAAGCCCCCTTTGTCTGCAAAACGGTCAGTGACCACCTCTTGAACAATTTCTCCACCTGCTTCGGGTCTCCGCTTCAGCAACAAAAAAAAGGACAGATTACACCTTCTCTGAGTTTTCGATATCAGCAACCTTTCTCTCCATCTTGCTGTGTCTTTTCCTAAGTTCTGCCTGCCTCGAGACATAGTTTAATTGCAAGATGTCTGCCTTAAATTGGTTGTTTTCAACTGCTTCAAGCCTATGTTCCATTTTCTCCACTTTTCTTTTTAATCCATTATCAATGTTTTTATGCCTGAGCACATCTCTTATTTCTGTTAATATATTGAGTATGTCATGTTTCATAGCTACTACTGACCCAGGCGCCCCCTCATACTAGAAGTGTTCACCTTTACTCCAACATACTTGACAAACGCACATTTCTTAAGGGTCTCTGACCAGCCTCCACATATTTCCATCTTGTACATTCAAGGCTCTTTTGGCACCTCTATCCTGTGCTCTGCATAGTACCCTGCGTTGACCTCAGACACCTGTTTTACTCTTGCAAGAGGATACAGACAAGGTCCTCCATCCAGGCACCCCTGCGAATGCCAGTAGATGAGTTCCTGGAGGGTTGAGAAGATACTGTGTTCTGCCACATTCTGTCTCCCCGGGCCCCACTATGGATCCTTCCCACCATGCTTCTCAGTAGTGGCTGCTCTTAGGAAAATACTTTAATGCAATCCTTTCTTCACTAGCCCCAACCGAAGGGCCGGCTTCTCAGCCCTCTGATGTCGATGGCCCTATGTGGCATCTCGTCCCTCCTCTGTAACGGGCCAAGTACCCCTTTTTGCAGGCCGTAGAAGTCACTAGCTTTCCTCTGAGGACACTGATCCTGGCTCAGGCTAGCTCTGCACAACTTATAGATGCAAGTGGTGGTAGTGGTTAATCATCCACTGTGCCGTGTCCCTCTCCTGGGGCATCCACTTCTGAGGAGCCCACGCAGACTTCCTTATCCCTCCACTATGCTTGGGCCACCTCTCAGTGGTCTAGTCTTTGGTTTCCATTGCCCCGGCCTTCTTTCTCACAGGACCGCCATGGACAGGGTGGCTGTTCGAGTCTATTCATCTGCCTTCACTTGTCCAGGTTGGCCTAGTGCTTATTTTTCACCATGTTCTGCCTCCCCAGCCCAGCCCCAGACGTGACTGAGGTCCCTCGCAGTCGTTGCAGTCCTGCCAGCATGATGCAGTGGGGTGGGGATAATTGAGTGAGTACAGAGCAGCGGATTCAGGTTTACATTATCCAGGCACCCCCTGGTGGTTGGTTTAAGGATTTTTAGTTAAGGTGAGGGGTTCCTAGCTATAGGGTAATCGGACTAAGGGGTTGATGTAGCTGGTTGCATAATCTCGTGTGGGCTCCCTCCACCCTAATGCAGACTTCCTTTGCAGAAGGTCAGCATGAACACTAACAATCAGAAATGGACAAATGACTTATTGTAAAGTTCTTTCTATGGAATCTTCTCCATCAAATAGAAATCCCCTTTCAGCTCCAGTGGTCGGAAAGAAACATTGACAGGGGGCATAGTGTACCGCAACTCAGCCGTCGATCCACCAGGACTCAGAGCTCGAACGTCGGCTCTGAACTTTACATCGGGCGTCGTACATATACTGCGTCACAACACCTGTACCTCAGTTGCCACCATTCCCCCGCACTCCCGAGCTCAGACACTGCAGAACAAAACCAGCGAGAAAAAGAGAAGGAAAACCAGCCAATAGAGGGTTAGAAAAACAAGGATCCCCCAACCGGGGTAAGCAGAATTTCAGGAAAACTTTATTTTTTTGACAAAGAGAGGAATGTGGTTTGCAAAAGAATTAGAGCAGTCGACCCTAGAACCATCACTGAGGCTCCCCTTTCCCGAGAACAAGCATACACTAGCTGCCAACGCCTTCTGATGAATGGATGGGGAATCTGCGGAAGAATCCATAGAAAGAACATTACGGTAAGTAATTTCTCCTTCAATGGATTGCATTTCTCCTGCAGATTCCTCGCCTGAGAAAGATGAAATTCTGACACCACCTTAGGCAAGAACCCTGGTCTGACCTTAAAAGATACCTTTTTGTGGAAAAAACAAAGCAATGGTGGTTTGCAAGAAGGGGCCTGCAACTCGCTAAACCCACCTGGCCAAAGTGGTGGCAACCAAAGAGACTGTTTTTAACGTAAGCAGCAGCAAGGAACAAGAATGTAACGGCTAAAAGGGAGTCGCCATCAGAAAGGTGAGAACCAAGTTCAAATCCCAATCTGGGACAACAAAAGGAATAGGCAGAAACCTTCTTAACAAGGCCCTTCAGGAATTGGGCAATAACCGGGATCGTGAAGAAAGAAACTTGATCCAGAGATCGTTCGAACACAGACAGAGCCGCCAAGTATCCTTTGACTGTGGTGACCTGAAGGCCTGAAGAGGCCAGTGAGCGAAGGAACTTCATCACTGTGGTGGAGGAGCAAGAGATAGGGTCAATCTTGCATTCCCTGCAACACTCCTCAAATATTCTCCACCTGCACGTGTACAGAGATCTTGAAGATCGTCTGCGTGGAGCCAGCACCATCTCGAGCACCTCCTCCGAGAGGTCCCAGTCAACATATTTCATCTTCTCAAGAGCAACACATATAGGATGAGGGATTCCGGGTTCAGGTGGAGCACCCCGCCTTCAACTGGTTTGGAAAACGGGGCGGCGAGGCAACCAGAGAGGTGGGCAGATGGAAAGTCTAGAAGGTCCAAGTACCATGTCCTCCTCGCACAATCTGATGGAATCAAGATCAGGGTTGCTCGAAACACCCTCAACCCCCTGAGAACCCACAGGATGACAGGAATCGGAGGGAAGGCGAAGTGGAGAGAAATGTCCAATCCACCAGAAACGCATGCCCTAGCGCGCCGTTCGCTGGGAATTCCCTGAAGCAAAACTGCTTGCACTTCCTGTTGGACTTCGTGTTGGACTTCGTGGTAAACAGATCTACTACCGGGGTACCAGAGAGAGAAGACCTCCTCTAGGACTTCCTGACACACTCCCCATTCGTGTGAGACCGAGCTCTGCCTGCTCAGAGCATCCACCAAACTGTTTTATGTCCCTGCCAGATGAACTGCTGAGACAGAGATCTGGTTCTCCACCAGCCAGACCCAAAGCTGCATCACCTCTCTCCATAGGCGGAGGGAGCGCACACCACCCGGCTTGTTCAGGTAGTGCATGTCCACAGTATAGTCCGTCAACATCAGGACATGCTTCCCCTTCAGAGATGGGTCGAACGCTTTCAGGGCTAACCTGAGGTCTAGCAACTCTAGTCCTCGCAGTGAGCAACCCAACCTTTCAAGGACGCATCTGTGACCACTTGAACCTGAGGCCACAGAGGCCAGAAAGGCTCCCCTTCTAGCAATTTGCTGTTGCTGGCCCACCAAGAAAGATTGTTGACCACGAGGACACCCTTAGAGCATCCTTTAGGGTTCTGAGATAAGTAACGATCGCATTCGCTGCCTGGCCTCTGGCACTAGAAAAATACAGGAGGCCATGAGACCTAAGAGGTGGAGGAACGATGTCGCTGGTAAAGTGGCGAGGTTCTGGAACAGCTGTACCATCTGTGCAATGCAGGCTACTGTCTTCTCGGGCGGAAAGGCCTTCCCTGGCCGACTATCCAGGACTGCCCAGATGAACTGGAGCATCTGCACTGGTGTTGTGGTGTACTTCTGCAAGTTCAGGGAGAAGCCCAGCCTCTAGAGTAGTGAACAAGTGTCCCCGAGATGGGACCAGACCTGCTCCACCGACCTCCCCTGGATCAGCCAGTCGTCCAAGTACGGGAATACATGGACACCGGATGTCCTGAGGTGAGCCATGACTACAGCTTGGTGAAGACCCTTGGTGCGAAGGTCTACCCAAAGGAGCGCATTGGACTGAAAGCACTTGTCCCCTATGAGGAACCGCCTGTGGTTTTGCTGTATTAGCATGTGGAAGTAAGTGTCCTGAAGATCTATGTACACCAGCCAGTCCTGCAACTCTAGAGTGTGGAGAATCTCTCTCAACATCACCATCCTGAATGTGTCCTTCCTCAGGAACTAGTTCAAGGCCCCGAGGTCCAAGATGGGACGGAGATTGCTCCCTTGTTGGGTACCCATAAATACCAGGAATACCAGCCCGACCCTCTCTGCTCGGGTGGTACCTCTTCCATAGCACCCTTCAAACACAGAGCTTGCATTTCTACCTGGTGCTCCTGTTCCGGCTGGCAAGGTCGTCTGCTCAGAGGTTTCCTTAAGAAGGGCAGACAAACCCACCGCACAAACTCCAAGGCCCAGGGGTCGGAGTTAATCTCCTGCCACATGGTCAAATGCTTGGGCAGCCGTCCTCCAACCGGTGAGTTGCAGGGAGGGGTGGTGGGTGAACTCAAAGACAGTCGCCACAGCCGCTGCCTGGCCTCTAGAGGCCCCCCTGCCTCTTCCGGAGTGTGAGAAACCCATCTGCCTGGCTTGCAGGAGCTGAGCCTTCCTGCCGTAGGGGATGTAGTGCCTGTAGCCTCTGCCCCTAAAAGAGAAGCTGAAGGCAGGCCTGGCCGGCAGTTGCGCAGCTAGGCCTAGCGACTGTGCGGCTAGCTTGGACTCCTTGAATTTCTTCAAGGAGTCATCGGCCTTCGGGTCAAAGAGGTTCTCCCCATCAAAGGGCATGTCTAACAATTTACTCTGGACATTGGTGGAAAACTCTGAGGAGCTCAGATAGGCCTGTCTCCCAAGGACCATGGTCGCACCCATCGACCGACCAACGTGGTCCGCCACGTCCAGGCCCGTTTGCAAGGACTGACTGGCCAGCTCCTTCCCGTCATCCACCAACTGTGAACCCATCCCGCAATTCCCCTTCAGGGACATACTGGGCTGCATTCTCAATAGCTTTTCATAGTCCAAATGAATATTTTGCAAAGCCACAAGATACATTAGTAGCCTTTAAGGCCATGCTCCCCGAGAAGATAATCTTCACAAGGCCATCCACTTCCTTGCCCTCCCTGTCAGTTGGCAAATTGGACAAGGATGACGGCACCCTGGTGGATACCGTGGCCGCTTGAACAACCAAACCCTCCGGTGTAGGGGGGAGAGGAGAGAAAACATGTGTCGCCTCTTGCCAGCCTATACTTACTTGTCAGTTTGGAGTTAACTAGGGGGGGGGATGGAGGAAGGCCGTTGCCACAAGGAAGCAACTGTGTCAGCTATAGCTATAGCCGGGTTGAGTGGCATTTTCCTATCCGTGGTGGAACCTAAATCAAGAATATCCATGAGCTCATAGTCCTGGACAGATACAGCAGGGGTATTCAGCCGCAAGGTGTCGACTACCCTGCCAACAAGGGTTCTGAACTTTACATGAGTTTGGGCATATGGATGGGCCTGCTGTAACTCTGAGATGTATCCAGCCCACTGGCGACATGTAGTCCCTTCCCAAAGCAATGAGGCCTGTCTGGTCAATGAAATATTCTGCCCTAACAGTCCCCGAATAAATGGAGTCAATGTCACCCTGGTCTTTGTCGTCAGTACTGAAAATGTTCGCCATCAACCAAAAGAAATGATATTGAGACAATGGTACGGAAGACTGATTGCTGATGGTCTGCCTCGAGGGCTTTTTTTACCTTTGATGTTGAGTGAATGGCAATCAGCATCGACAAGAGTTCCGGGTGCCGGTGGCACTGAGCCCAAAGGATCCTCTGACGCCATTGGTGCTATCCCGGGGCCAGAATCAGTGGGCGCCACTGGAGCTTGCTATTTCGGGGGCTCGCACCACACCCACAGCTGCCTCTCTCAAACATGGCCAACATCTGGGACTTTAAAGTACTCCCATTGCTGCCTGGTTGCCGGCCCGCCGACTTACAGCATTCGGACGATGACTCTGAGCTACGGCGGTGACACCTCTTTTCTGTGCAAGGACGAGTAGGCTCCGAGAGCGGGATCTCTTCTTCGCCTTGTACTGGTGAATACCGTCTTTCTCAGGTTGGGGCACTCCGCTTTGGCCTCCAAAGACCGAACAGTCGACCGCATGGGTGACTTGGACAGCGGTCGGCCCAACACAAGCCTGGCGGCTTGCTCTCGAAAAGATTTCGGGTTAATTTGGTCACAGGATGCGCAAACCTCGGTGTCATGACCCATGCCGAGGCACCACACGCAGATGTCATGCGGGTCTGTCACCGACATCTTGGAGCCGCAAAGGAGCAGTGTTTGAACCCTGAAATCCGAGGCGCAGACATGGTAGCTTGTGATGACAGAATTTGATGAAAACCGTACATTTTCTTTTTTTAAAATTATTATTATTGTCAGTGTTTTGGCTACAATTAAGCCTTTCCAGTTTCCAGATCTTATCACTCGTCTACATACAATGATTGTTTCCTTCATTAGTAACATTCACATTAAAAACGTGTACAGTCATTTCAATTCAGTGAATGTGGTTCCGTCTTCATATTACTACATCTTAGTAGAGTTGTACGATATTAGTTTTAGCTCATCTAAGAATCTGATTGTTTTAATATTCAGAGAGATTGATTCAGCATTATTACATTCCACATTACTTGATGTTCTAAATTTCTGTATTCTTTACAATAGTTAAAAAAAAAATATGCTTTACGCATATCATTCAAAGCTTCACATTTTGTGAGCAGATGTTCAAGTGTTTCAGTGTTTTCATCACTGTCACAAAATCTGCAATACGCGCAAAGGACCATTTGTCTCTGCCGACGAGCTATTACTTGCCTGGTAGGCCATAGATCAAATCTTAGTCACATTATTTTGTCGCAATATCGTGAATCTGGTAATTTGATAAGATATTTTGGTAGATATTTTGGTAGTTTACCTCTTTTTTTCAATTGTAGATTCAAATGTGTACACATTTTATATGTTCCAGATTGAGTTAACGTTTGTGACCAGTCATAGTCCCATAATTTCCTTTTGGCGCGGCCGACCAGCGTTTCTTTTGTTATATCTGCATTTTCCATAATCTTTTCAAAATGATGCTTCCAATTAGTTAACTTAGATGTATTCACTGATGTTAGAATATTTGATATTAGTGGTATCCCAGATGAGTTGTATGTATCGGGTATATGGCATTTTCTATATAAAGATAACATTTTCCACCAGACCCTTCCTTGTAGAGACGTCATTCCAAGTTCATATCTTTTAATTGTTATCGGAAAACTAGTTGGTAAGGGTAATAGGGTTTTCCAATAAACTCTGATGTAGTTCCACATCGGTTGGTGTTGAGGAATTTTGGCTTCGGCTCCACATGTGATGGTTGAAATCACCTTCTGCATATAATATATAATTGATGTTATCAATTAGAATCTTCCGTAGATATTTTGTATTACATTCGGTTACAATGTCAAGGGGTACTTTGTTGATCATCCGTTTGAATTCAGATCTCTTTAAGGATCCTTTTGTGCTTTCGATTCTCAGTATGTTGGTTTTGCCAGTGTTTATTTCCAGTTTATTTCTATCAGCATACATCTGTAATGATGATAGTTGGCCTTGAAGACCAATTGGGGTCTGGTCAATTAATAATAGGGATTGAATATCGTTTGTTTACCGATTTTGGACGGTAGGATTTACAATGTTTCAGGTCAAGACCTATGAAATTTATATAGAAATTAAAAAGGGTAGCAGCGAGTATGCATCCTTGTTTCAGTCCTTGGGTTGTTTTTAACGGTTGCGACAAGAGACCTTTCGCATCTAATTTAATTCTAATACTGGTACCAGTATAAAATTGTCCAATTGTGTTTATGTATTTCGGGCAGTCTGCTTTCTTTAACTTTTCCCATAATTTATCTCTGGATACAGAGTCAAAGGCCTGACGGAAATCAACAAATGCGATGTATAGGGGTTTCAGTTTTTATTGCTTTTTCTTTTAGTATTGCAATGGGTGTTTGGTTAGCGCTGGTTCCAATGCCTGTTATAAAGCCAGATTGATAGGGGTCAAGTTGTTTGGTTGCTTTGAGCCACTTCTTGAGATCTCTTAGGATGAATCTAGCAAAAATGTTCCCTGCAGTGTCAAGAAGAGTGAACAGTCTATAGTTTGTTGGATTGCTCACAACTCCTTTCATAAATACAGGTATTGGCGTAGATTCTTTCCATATTGTTGGTATTACTCCCGTCTTGATCACGGTTTGAAATATATTGAATAAAACTTCAGCCCATTGCCCCAGGTGTGCTTTTATTACTGCATTAGAAATCCCATCGGGCCCTGGTGCTCTTGAAGAACTTCATTTTTTAATTTCTAGTATCATATCAAGTCGATCTATTTTTTTTTTCAAAACTTACTTTATTGAGCAGCCCCTCCATGTTCTGTGGTCTTGGCGAGTGGGCCCCGTGGGGCCTCAATGGACCTCTGGTGTCAGCTGTCTGTCAGGTGTTTCAACACTTGCTTTGCTTCCTCATGCCTGGTAACTCTATAGTCCTCTCCTTTAACTTCGAAAGTCACTGCAAAGGGGTAACCCCATCAATACTGGATGCCCTGTTCCGTGAGCCCTGCGGTGAGAAGCCTGCAGCCCCTCCTACATTCCAGTGTGTAGCTCGACAGGTCCTGGAATATCATTATCTGTGAGCCGTTGAACTCAATCTCCTGTGCTTGCTTTGCTTTGAGGAGGATTTCCGTTTTCTCTTAGTATCGGAGAAATTTCACGACTATCGATCTAGGACCTCCTCTCTCAATTTGCACCTCTTTGCATCCCTACGCTTCGAATAGTAGATTCATTATTACTCTATTTTTCAGATCATCCATTTTGAGGGCAAGTTCTTCTTTTAATTCTATGGCCAAGAACCTGGGGGTCATCTTCGACTCCACACTCTTTCTCCCCTCACGTCTCTGACGTCTCTAAGAAGCGACACTACCAGCTGCACCTCCTCAGAGGTATTCTTCCTTTCCTCTCCTTCCCCCAGAAGCTCACAGTCTCCAGAGCCCTGGTCCTCGCCAGGCTGGACTATTGCAACAGACTCTTTCTAAATCTGCCTGCTTCTACTCTACGCCATCTTCAACTCATCCAGAACAGGACTGCGAGACTTGTCCTTGCCCTCAAGCCCAGGGATCGTATCGCTCCAGGACTGAAATCTCTGCACTGGCTCCCAGTGTCTGCGAGGATTAAGTTCAAAACCCTATGCATCGTCCACAAGGCCTTCTGGGGCCTGGGGCCTCAATACCGTCAACTCTCTCTTCCTAAATATCTTCCCTCTCGAGCTCTTTGCTCATCTGCCTCCAACTCCCTCAGGGTCATTTGCTTCTCCAAGCAACGAGTTGGCGGTAGATCTCTCTCTTCGGCTGGGACCTCCCTCTGGAACAGCCTCCCGTCCTCCCTGAAACTTGAGGAGAACCATCTTCGGTTCCAGAAGCACCTAAACACCTTCCTCTTTGCTTCTGCTTTCTCTCCCCCTCTCCCCTGCTGAAGTCCTGGCTGATACTGAGACTGCACGGTTTACCTGTCCACCCATCTGATCTCGGGCCCAAGCCCTGCCAGTTGCGCGCTTGCGCTAACTTCCTGGCAACCCCTGCACCTGGGGACTGTTTTCTGTATCCCTACAGTCCCCTAACCAGCACTTAAGTCTGCACTCACCCCGCACTTGCCACCTGCTGGCCGTTCTTTATTTATTTTATGTTATTATGATTATTATCCAATGCACTGCACTCCCCCCGAACTTCTCTTCCCCCTTCCCTTGCACTATATGAATGACACCTGGCCTAGTAAGATCGTTGCCTGTCTTCCCTCTGTTCCCCCTCCCTTGCCTCGTCGCGTCTTGAAACACTTGTGTATAGGCGCATTATAAAAGTTATATCATATCAGGTCTGTCATTCTAGCATTTAATTTCATCTCTACCAGGTCCATATTGACATGGTTGTGTTCCAGGTTGTCTACTTTTCCTTCGATTTTCTCCACTTTCCCTCCTATTTCCGAAATGGAGGTTTGGATGTCAGATCGTAGGGCCCTTATCTCTGCCATGGCCCCCACAATGTCCTCTTTCGTGGTCATTTTGGGGGTTTCTTTGGAGGGGGCCTCTGCTTTGCGGGTCCCTTCCCTCCTGTAATGCTGCAGCCTGTCGAGACTGCTTGCGGTGCATGCCCTTGCTCTGCTTCTTTTCCCTTCCGCTGTCCTTATGGCGGTCCAGAGAGGGGCTCCCCCTGCGACCTCTGGTCTGCTGTCCAGCCTGATCCTGTGTCAGAGTTCCGCTGTATTCTGTTAGGGCGGGCTTTCGGCCTTGGCAATTTGTTGTGAGCCCTTTAATGACTGTCACTGATGTAGCGGGCCTCTTCTCATGTGGGTACGAGGTGGTGTAGGCTTTTCCGTTTATTTTCCCCAGCGGGGGGTCCTGAGGGCTGTTTTTATCCCTTGTTGGCCTCTTTGATTTCCCTTGTAGTCCTCAGCTTTTCTGGGCGCCCGTGGTATTTAGGGTGTCCTTTCAGACCCACCCCATCCCCTACAGCCCCCGGACCACCCTGTATTATTCTGCTGTTCCGATTAGGCAGCTCCCCGCTGCCAGGGCCTGAGCTTTGCTGCGTAACAATGGGGTGTGGGGGAAGAGACACCACTCCGGGCTAAACTGCTCTTCAAGCAGCGGTTCCTTAATCCACGGTGAGGCCCACCCTGGGCTCTCCCTGGGCTTGCTGCACAGATCTTCTGCTCATCGCTGCTTCCCTAAAGCTCTTGGTGGGGACGCAGCGGGCGCTCTGTGTTGCTGAGGCTGCCTCGACCTTCTCTCTCTGGCTATCGCCTTATCCCTCTGCGCTGCAGAGGTGGTGGGCGCCTCTCACCTCTGGTCAGCTGCTTCAGTGTCTCTGTTCCGCGGCGCTGGCCTCCCTCTGGGTTGCTGCTTCTTCATGACGGGGTTCTCCCCTCATCAGGGCTCTGGGGCTTGCGGTACCGGGTCCCTGCTTCGGGTTGTCTTTCGCCTTCTCCTTCGGTTAGGAGTGCCGCGGACGCCTTCAGCACAATTATGGGCCGGTCGGCGTTTGGCTGCACCTTGGTCTCTTGCTGCGGACCTTGACGTGTGCAGTCCCCCTCCTCCTGGCTTCCTCTTCTCTAACGTCTCCGGCTTTTTTGGGTGAGCAGCCTCTATATTAATCGAGCCCCACAGCCCCCGGTGCAAGGGCCGGGGCTGATTTCTTTTGCCCGCTACAGTGTCTCTGCAGGGCTCTCAGCGGCTGCAATTCTCCTTGGCTGGTTTGGTGCCTTTTACCATACAGGTGCCATGATCTGAACACGGTGAGGGATGGGCGGCACCTCCTCACATCATGTTCTCCTCCGTTTGAAGGGATGCCTCTGCTTTCTCCTACTTCCCGATAGTTGGGGCTTTCGTTTTTTCCGTTAATTACTGTCTGGGATTGTCCCCGTCTCGTCTGTTGACCATGCTGAGAGAGGAGGCGAGCTTCAAGCAGCCACTGCCTTCTGTGCCCCCTAGTGGTCTCCAAGTCAATCTTTTTTAAGATCATGCAACTTTGTTAGACCAATGTTAAATTCGCAGTTCTAATTGCTACTTTTGAAATAATTTGCTAAAATACTCTGTCCATTTTTTTTCAATTATCACATTTAGAAGGAGTGATTTGTTTCCTTTCTTATTTGAGATCTTTAGGAGATGCCATATTCGAGTTCTCGATTTTGAACATATTGCCTTTAACATATTTTCATTATTTTCTTGTTGCTAGGATTTGTTTAGTGTGATTTGTGTATTTCAATTTCACCTTTTTGGACTCTTTCAGTCATAAATCCTTTGGTAGCTTTAACAGTTTTCTCAGGTTCCGTTTCATTTGTAATTTTAAAAATGTAATTTCATGTTCGGCTATATGCTTGTGTATAAGATCAGTATGTGCTATGGGTCAAGTTTGTTTGGTAAATAAAGCTAAGAACTGATTGTAGGGAACGATGTTAAAAGCCTTTTTTTCATCATTTGCTTGCATATTTCCTTTTGTTCTCTTAGTCAGTAGTTGATCGATCTTAGCAGGAGACCATTTCAGTCTATTACGCTCGTTGTTCAGAGATAGAGATCCATTGTGTGTAGGTCTTTCGGTAGTGAATGGAGTGTTCCAGGTTATTTCAAGCATGTTATGATCACTCCTCATTGATTCAATTATTTTAAAAGAGTAATCCTTGTTTAGGTTATGAGTTATATGAATGCATAATCAATTGTGGATTTTGTTTCCTTTCTTTTCCATATAGGGTTTAGGCTAGTACCCAGGTACAGTTCCATTTAAGATGGTAATATTTCTTTCTTTCATTAGTTGCATCCAGCGTTTGCCTTTTACGGTAATAAGTGGATATTTGAAGCAATGCAGTTTGTGTTTAAGTCGCCAACAATTAATATGGTATATTGTATGGGTTCATTTTCTATGACATCGAGTAGGTCTGTTATATATTTTAAGAATGTGACATCAGGGATTAATATTGTATTCCCGTATAGATTTAACATCGCTACATTGCTGCTTAAGGGATAATTTTTGGCTTCAAATTCTATTTTTAGGAGTTGTATACAGGGATGACGCGTTAGCCATGAAGATATTTTGCCCCAAGAGTTAAGTCGTAGTGTAGTTATGGGTTCCAGCATATTTCGTAGTTGGGAATTATGGATTGCAGTCAATCACATCTCTTGTAACATGATAAGGTCGTAGTTCTCTAGCAGGCATTCTGGATTTTTTTCGAGTAGATGCGTAAATCCACTTGTGTTCCATATGATGGCTTTAAATTGATGTATTTGGGTTTGCTCTATTGCCTGATGACATGATTTTGTTTTATCAATCGCTTGTTGGAGCCAATTTAAATTTAATTTATTCGTGGTTATTCTTTCTTTACTTGGTTTCTAGTAGACTACCCTTTGTAAATTTCCTCTCGTGCCCTTGCCATGTACTCGTAATTGTTGCTTTCTGTAATTCTCGTTGTCATTGGTCCTTTCAAACAGTTGGTAATTTTTATCTTTGTCTTGGTTAGTTGTGTAAGGTCTTTTGGTACCTATGTCAAATCCAAGTGCAGTCAAAGCGTCTTTACAATTCTATATTTTTTCCTTAACTGTGAATGAGGGTATATTCAGTATTGCTGTGTCTCTTTTCCTATTGTTTTTTGATGTACATAGCTTCTATATCTCGTGATCCAGCAGAAAATTCAAGTCGAGAATCAAAGTATTCGCTAGCGTTCCTCAAGAGCAGCGTGCGGAAAAAAGGAACTGAGGTATGGGGCGTAGTGACACAGTACATGTATGACACCTGACGTCGCGTCTGGAGCCGATGATCAATCACCAAGCTAAAGCGGGTTGACGACTGACAGCCGAGTCGAGGCCCACTACGTCCCCGGTCAAAGTTGTTTCTGGGCAGCGATATCTATCTGATGAGGAATCTGCGGGAGAGCAAGGCAATTAATTGAACCTGGTGGTCCAGGATAACCTATCGTTGGAGGACAAAAAAGGCCAAGGCCTTGTGTATCTTTCTCCCTCCCGGAATCACTAAGGGTACCCCTACTCTAGTGTTCCCCAAATGATAGTCTTAATAATTTCGGATGGTGCCTGGGTTTTCTCATCCACTCACCCTCATTCTCACCCTCTCACCCCTTTCCCTGATCTGGTCTTCATACTCTATCCTAGGGTTGTCCAACTCAAGGCCTCGAGGGCTGGAAACCTGATGGGTTTTCAGCATATCCCTCATTAATGTTGATGAGCAAAAAAGAGCATACATTTATCTCATGAATATTACTATGGGGTATTCTGAAAATCCGACATGGATACTGGCCTGAGTTGGACAACCCTGCTCTATTCTCTTCTCCTCCTGCACCCTCTCTTGACTTTCTAACTCGTACTTTACCACATTCCACTCACTTCCCTGCTTTTCTCCTTTCACCTTTTTCCTCTGCTCGTTGTAGACTCCTCTCCTTTTGGTATTCAGTAATAAAGTCGCCTGGGAAAAAGTCGCCAAAGTTGCATTTGCACGAAAATCAAGCACTTTCCCCAATTATTCTAGTACTGGAGTTAGAATAGTAATTAATATCAGTACTAGAACATGTGGGGTGGGGGAGGGGGTGATTTTAGGGGTTGCAGGGAGAAATAAAATAAAATGTAAGTTACTCACCGTAGTGACTAGAGTACTCCGTCCCCTTTCTTCCATCCTTGTGCGTGTGCCCTAACATGGGGATGGTACTGGAACATTTTGCAGCGAAAAATGGAGCTTCCCCTTTAAATTAGTATCGCATGCGGCCTTAGGCGTGGTAACGCCCCACCAAAGCCGGACACTTAGATTTATGGCTTTCCTCAGATATTAGCCCTTTGGCATATAAGCGGGGGAAGGTGGGTGGGACGTAAGGAGGAAAGAGGGATTACGAGTACTCTAGTCACTGCACTGAGTAACTTTAATTACTAATACGCCCCGTCTGATTTCCTCCAGGGTGGAGCTGTGACAACCTGCCTCATGTCAAAGCATAGAGGTTCTTCAGCCCCTCCTGACCAAACTCAGCATCGCGCCTGTAGCTGGTGTCCAGGGAGTAGTGCTTATAGAAGGCCAACGGAGTAGCCCAAGTAGCCACCTTGCTGATGACATCCCAAGAAGCATGTCTCTGAAACTCTACGCCGTGACCTTAGCTCTGACCGCATGGGCATGTATCCCTGCAGGAACAGGTTTGCCCATGGTCCTGTATGCCTCTGAAATGGCCTGAACCACCCAATGGGCGATGTAAGCCTGAGAGTTGTGGGAGGAGCCCCAAAAAAAGTCACAAACAATGCCTCAGACCTCCTGAAAGATTTTATCCGAGAGAGGTAAAACTTGAGGAACCTACTGAGGTCCAGGAGTGCAGGGACCTCTCTGCCTCATACTACGGGTTCGGGAAGAACAGCGGCATAGAGATCTCTTGATTCAGATGAAATGGGGAGACCACCATGGACAAGAAGTTTGGGTGAGTGCGTAAAATGAGCTTGTCGTTGTGAAACATGGTGAAGGGCTTGCACAAAGACAACGCCTGCAGCTCACTAACCCTGTTTGCAGGGGTGAGAGCCACCAGTAACACTGTCTTCAGTGTCACCAAGAGAATGTCCATAGAGGCCATCGTCTCAAAAGGCTTGCGCTGCAAAGCTGCAAGAACCACATTGAGGTCCCAGACCGGGTGCAGCCGATACTGGCAGAAAAAGCCTAGAAAACCTCTTAAGATGGGCCTTAACCACTGGGTTGGCCGCAGAAAACACATGCTCAGGGGAGTTCTTGTAAACCCCAATGGCAACCAAATAAGTGCGGCAAGTATCTTCCGGAGCCAGCCAGGTGTGCTGAAAAAGCCTGCACTTCATTCAGAGAACAGGTGATAGGGTCCAGACATTTGTCATGAGCCCAATGGTAGAACCTAGTCCATTTAGTCTTATACTGGGACATAGATGAGAGCCTCCTGGCCTGTTGAACGATGTCCCAGTTGTCACCCGAGAATTGTGCAAGTTTAAGTCTCAGCTGGTCAGGAACCATGGCGCCAGCTTCGCCGGGTACGGATGTTCCACTGCCCCGTCCTGTTGCGTCAGGAATCCCCTGCTGGAGATCAGATGATGGAAAGGACACTGGGAGCAAAACTGCAGCAGATCCCAAAACCAGGGTCTCGACAGTCAGTGGGGGGCAATCAGGATGAGGCTGCAACCCATCAAAGCCCGAAACTTCATTGAGAGACAGGCCCACTTTCTGGAACTCGAGCAGATTGATATGCAGGAGGGCTTTCAATCTGGACCATGCTCTATGAATCACATAGCCCTCCAGAGTAGCCCCCAGCTCAAAATAGAAGAGTCTGTAGTCACCACAAGGATAGGCTCCGGTCGGGCGAAGGGGGCTCCCACTGAAACATTGCCATCCATCATCCACCAATGCAGATCGGGCCGAAGGAGTGTTGGTATTGGGATCCTGTTTGACCGAGACCCTGTCTCCTGATCCCAATTGGCCACCAAGTGGAGCTGGAGGTGCCTCATCTTGAGGCGAACGTGCTGTACAGCGAGTATGCAGGAGGCCATCAGGCCCAGAATATGCTGGAACCACCATGGTGAGGTGGTCGAGTTGGCCAGAAAATGCCCCACTGTCTTGCACAGGGAAATGAGACTCTCGGGCATAGGGAACATCTGCTGCACTGTGGTGTGCCAACGCACCCCTAGGAAGACCAGAGTCTGAGCTAGGCACATACGTGACCAGAGGAATCAGGTTGAAGGAAAATCCCAGCTGATGAAGGATATCCACCAGTCTCTGGCAGGAGTGCAACACCCCCTCGAGTGACCCCGCCCTCACCAGCCAGTCATCCAAATAGTAGTACAACTGATGGCCCTCCAAGCAGAGAAGGCCCGCCACTGCGTTCATTAACTTCGTGAAGACACGAGGGGCCGAGTTCAGGCCGAAGAGCAGCAGCTTGTACCGGAAGTGATATGACAACCGTGAATCGCAGAAACTTTGGATGCGGTTGGTAGATGGGTACACGCAGGTACGCATTCTTGACATCCGGGGAAAACATCAGTCCCCTGCACAGAGTCTCGGCTATGTGCGCGGGAGTAATCATCTTGAAGCGTTCCAGCTGTAAAGAAAGATTTAGAAAGGACAAGTCGAGGACAACCCTCAGACCAACCTGGTTGTTCTTGGGTACTGCAAAAATCCTGGAATAGTACCCAGAGCCCATGTCAGAAAGAGGAACCAGTTCTATCGCCTGCATCTCCAATAGAGAGTGGACCTCCCATAAAAGAGCCGGGGACCCGACCTGACGAAGAGAAGGAGAAGACGGTAGAGGAAAAGGAAGAGAAAGACTGAAGCCTATGGAGACTACGGATAGGATCCACAGGCTGCTGAAAAGACACTTCCAGTGCCCTAGAAAAGAGCCGAAGGGACTCACACAGGTGAGCTGTGTTCCCTGTCTCTGACGGCGCTGCTTCCTGGCGTCAGAGGTGGGGGCTGAGGAGGGGGAGCGGAAAAACCCATGCAAAGTCCTCTGCTGCTTTCTCCTGCTATTGCTGGGCGACCTGTCAGGCTTCTGTGTGCCATGGTCCCAAAACCCTCTGAAGCTGGAAAAGGCGCAGGGTTTGAACTCGGTCCTGCGCTGTGATTGAGGGAAGGATTTCTGTTCAGGCTTTGTCAGGATGGCCAAGGCTCGGTGGTTTGAGTGGAGGCTTTCTTCTTAGTCCACTCGTCATCGGTTGACAAATGAAAAAGCTCCACGCCATCAAATGGGCAGATCTAGGATACGCTCCTACATGTCAGACGAAAACTTTGTGGGGTGCATCCATGCCATCCTTCTCATCTAGACACCAAGGCACAGCCCTCTTCTGGCTGTGTCGATGTGGGTGACTGATGACTCGATAAGAGGTCCTGCGCAATGGCCCGGGCATCAGGCAGACCGGCCTTGAAAGAGGCTTGCTTGTCCGAGGGGATGTCAGGCAGAAATCCCTGAAATCCCGCCACAGATTCTTGTTAGCCGCAGCCAAGAGGGCTTCTGCATTGGCATGCCGAAAGCGCAGTCCTAAAATGGAATAACAGCGCTTTCCTAAACACTGGAGGACCTTGGCCTCCTTGGAGAGACAACTGGAGGAGGCTATGTGGTGGAAGACGACAGATGATGGTTTAGAATATAAGGCGGCAGCGGCCACCACTGAAGAATGCAGCTGCGGCGGGACGCGAGGAGGATTGGCTCCCAATCCGTTAGCCTGAACCTGCTGTCCAGTTTCTTGTTCATCTGGGCATTGGCCCTGGGCTTCTCCCAGAACTTTCGCGTCACCGGCAGTACCTCCTTCTGGAGAGGGATACCAGACCGGATTGAGGTGCACTTATCCAAGACCTCTGCTAGAACTCTCAACTCCTGAGGGGGTTCCTCGGGCAGAGAGACCCCCAAGAACTGAACATCCAGTCTGAATAACCGGTAGGGCCTTGACTGGAGGAGGGACCGGCACTAGAGCCGGCAGGGCTGGAGGAACGGCAGGAGTGTTAAGAGGAGGAGGCCTGAGATGCTCCACCTGCGGGATGACCACCTTCACTATATCCTTCAGGAGCCCATTCATCTGAGGGGAACGCATGAGGAAGAGTTCGAAGAAGCGTTCCTCGCTAGCCGACGGGCCCTAGCCGACTGCACCGTACAATCCGCTTCCAGAGGGAAGGAAACCGAGATCCTCCAGCAAAGCTCATTCAATGGGTGAGCGCACAGACGGGCCCGAGTTGAATCCAAGATGGCCGCCGGCTTGGCAGACCCTGCCGCGTGCCCCTCCATTTTGAGGCCTTGCGCAAAATCCTGGGCAGGAGGGCACGAAGACCCTGAGCTAGGAGAGGCCTCAGACATGAGAGGATACATTTCGGGTGTTATACCCAAAGCAAAGTCGTCAACCTCAGAGACCGCTCTGGTAGACACTAAGCCCTCAGCCGGCCTGTAATCGAAAGGCCCCGACTCTCAGCCTCTCAGTGAGCTTGGGTAGGCTCGACGCCCTCGGCCCCTGAGCCGGTAGCCATGCTGGATCGTGCCGAGGACAAACTCATGGAGGTGGCACTCAACGATCCCATACCTCTTGGGTTCGTATGTCAAAAACTAGACAGTTATATATCACACAATCCCATCTTAGTCTGGAGCTAATTTGCAACCACACTTTCCCCACAAGAGCGCAGTCTGCAAGAATATGGTACACCTGACAGACCAGGGGCTTGATGAAAAGGCAGGAGCAGCAGCAACAGAGCTAGAGGAAAGAACAAGAACAGTTCAGTACAGCCATCGAGGATACCAACCTTGAAGGCCACCACCCTCTGCTTCCCACTCTTACCTGCTCCGTGAAGGAAAAGACCCGAAACCTACTTGGCACCACAGAATTCAGCAAAGTGAGAAGAAGTAGCAAATCCTCAGAGTAAGTTCCAGAATCCCAATTTGTCGAGGTTAAAGCACTCAACCCAGACGGCACGAGGGCACGATCTACAAATGTTTCCAAGGCAGTCTCTTTCAATATTCTGTATAGCGTCCCAAAGTTAAATGGAAGGTTGACCAGAGATGAAACAGGAGAGCGTCCAGAGTGGTTACCCCTTTATCCAGGGAAAAGATCCTTGAAAGTTCAGCAAAGCGTCCCAAATATATGGCGAGATTTTAAGGGAAGAGGGATTTCACGTGAGGTAGAAAGAGAAAGCAAAGTGAAAGGAAGTAAAAGCAAACCGAAGAAGGAGAAATACAGGTAATCAAAAATAAAAAGGCACAGATCTAAGCTGAGACGGGAATTGGAAACTGCTTGACAAGACTCAGTTTAAACACTAGGGTACTGAAGTCCGGGTATCAACGTAACCAAACACGAAGCAAGAGGGCAATCCAGGAAAGCAATGCAGCGTCGGGTAACCGGGAAAACAATCTGAAGGAGCTGGGCGTCAAAAACCAAAGGGTAATCCAAGAGAGTAGTCCGTGATAACAGGCCAAGAATTCAGAAAACTCGAATCAAGACGTAGTAACGGAATTCAAAACACTACTAAACTGGCACCAGTTGCACAGTTAAGGCGCACCCGAGCCGCATTTGAGTTAACTATTAAGAGTCTACTCCCGTGTGGACGCGGAAGACATTACGTGCTCCTCATGTGACCATAGTGTCTGATTCTACTACTAGCAGGGAATGCTGGAAGATGTAGTCCGAACAGGACTGCCAAACTTGCAGCGTTGGTCTAGACGCCAGATCACTTTCCAGGTGGCATAAGGGGTGCCCATACGCTGTTGTCGCCGCATATGGGGTCAGGGCATGACATCGTAGAAGAGGAGGAACTGATCGCTCATCCAAGGGCAGCCCAGTAGAGCCCCACAGCTTGGGAGCCGGCAGCCATGATGGCCTCAGGTCTGTCCCCGAAACGCCCGGAAGAACCCCCAGGCCCCTCGGCTAGGGAGCCACTAGCCTTATAGCCCTCAGGCCTGCCAGAACCTGAACGCGTGCAAACCTTGTCCATAGGAACCCCGAGAAAGGAGTTGCCGCTCTGCAGAGTCGTGCTGCAGAGCCATGCTGAACAGAGAGCCTACCTTGTCTTGACAACAGGTCCTGGAGACAAACTCCTTAAGGTGGGGTGGAGGAGAAGTGTGGGAGATCTCTCTCCACAGCACCAAACGATTCTTCAATGCCCTGTGACCGAGAGCGCTGAAAGCCAAACATTCATCCGATCGGTGGTCAGGCCCCAAACACTAAAGACAGAGTGCATGGGGGTCCAAGGCCGGGAACGAGCAGTCGCATGAGGCACATCTCGCGACGCCTCCTGCACAGACATTCGCCGGACGAGGCACCAAATGGAAGGCAAATAAGATTGAAAAGGATGGAGGAAAGGGGACGGGACATATGAGTAAGAAGAATTGCCTACCTGGTCAATTTCAAGTAGAACCCTCCTTTCTATTGCTAGGACTTCCCTTTTCAATCAACTTCTTTATCTGCGATCAAATCATCCCCTTTTACAACTCCTACCTATCCCTTCTCTACTTGTCACAACTACTCTCCCACTGCCGTTATTCTCTCTCCAGCATCCACCCCTCACTTAGACTTCTACTCTCCCCTTTGCCATCTACACTCTCCAACTATTCCTTGATCTCGTGCGCTCAATTCCGCTGCCACTCACAACTTAAATCTCTCCACTGGGTACCAAACCCTGCACGATATTGCAGCAGAATATGGTACATTTTGCACCATAAAATAGCAAAAGTTGCAGCACAAACTTATTTATTGCAGCATATTGCGGCACATTTTTTATTAATGCTAGGGTGTAAGATTGGCACACTGCAGGAAAAAAAGGGAGTGTGCGGCACTACAAGAGAGCCGGGTTGTCATTATTTGTACCTTTTGTATGAATTTAATAGGGAAAGTCCCAGATTTTACTGCATTGATAGAACAGCGTTTGTTTTGCGCTACTTTCTTGGTTTAATGTGCATCCTTAGTTACTATTAACTGTACTCATCATTATCAGATATAATGATGGAAATATTTACCCTCTATGTTTCCCAATCCACCAAACACCTCTCACGCCAACACCGCTCACATTCAACAATTTCCCATCACAACTTAAACTCCTGAAAGGCTCACTCCGAGTCATGCACCTACTCACATACTGTCACACTGCCTAGTCACAATTTCCCACCTCTTCCCCCTCTGCTTTCTTACCTATCACTTCTGATCTGACGCACCGCACCACTCCTTCCCTCGCATATTGTGACTATTTAAAAATAAATAAATTACATTTACATTTTGGCCCAGAGACACAAAAAGGGGGTGGGGGGTTCTAAAACTAAAGCGGAGGATATGCTATTCTTAGAAGGCCACGTTATTCTCAAATGTGACCTGCACATTTCCACCGGGCTGAGCAGCACCCGCCTTGTATATATATATATTTTTAATTTTATTGTTTAAAGCGCAGAGCTAGCTCGAGAGCAGCAGAGCGCTGTACACTGTGGGGTTAGCTGGCATATTTTAACAGTAGGGCAGTACTGTGAGGTTTGTGCGTCGGTATGCGTGTCCATTGGAATTGTTCCTTGATCAGGTGTTGTTGAACGAGATGGCTGTCAATGGTGAAACCGAAGGATTTTGCGGAGTCTGAGAATTGTGGATCAAATCCTCCTAGGCGCATATCATTGAGCCATTGTTAGACAAGTTGCTTTTTGGCGGGCGCATGGATGAGGACAAATTCAGTCTTAGATGGGTTTAGTTTGAGGTAGGCAATCAACATCCAGGGCTGGAGGATGGCTAGGTAATCGTGGAGACAAACGACGTCCTACGGGTTACTCAGTACAAGGGAATATTGTCTGCTTATTGGTGGATGGCTATATTAGGATCTTTGAGGGGAGTGCCCAGAGGCTCCATGTAAAGGGTAAAACCGATTGGTGAGAGGATGGAATCTTGGGGGACTGAGCAAGAGACCGGAGCCGGTTAAAGCGCAACAGGTTCATCTGGACAGCTTGGTGTCTGACTGAGAGGTAGGAGGTAAAACCAATACAGCACAGTGCCAGAGAATCTCATCATGTCAGCAAGGAAGGAGAGAGGTATGCAGTGGGCAACAGTGTCAAATATAGCCAAGAGGTCAAGGAGGACAAGGAGGCACGAGTTGCCCTTATCCATGATTTGGAGAGCATCATCCTCCACCTGGATGGTGGATGTCTCGATGCTACACTTTGGGCGGAACCCTTACTAATGAGGTGAAGTTGTTCGAATTTGGCGAGTAGTTGTTTATTAATGACTTTTCCCAAAATTTTGCCAATGAACGGGAGGTTCGTAATGGGCCTGTGGTCGGCCAGGTCATCTGGATTTAGGGTTGGTTTTTTCAAAAGAGGTCATATGAGACAAGGGTGTCCGGAGTGGTCCTTCTGCAAGGGAGGTATTGATGATGCTGAGGAGCGCACTGAGCACCGGGCTGTCAATTGTTTAATGTCAATTGTTTTTTTTTAAAAAAAATATTTTTATTGTATATGGTTTACAAAAGAAACCTTTACAAAAAACATACATTAAAACTAAATTTCATTTGTACAGACATTTTAAAACAATACATTAGAAAACAGAGATCCCATTTCCAAGATTAAGACTTATAGCACAGAAAAACACATTTTAAAAGATTCAGTGCAATTAAAATTCAGCAAAGTAGTTTAAAATTAAGAGAGCATCTTCAAATTACTTATAGGCAGATTTTAGCAAAGATATCACAAAACATTGAGATTTTATATATTCCCACAGAGAGAAATAGCATAAGATAAAATTCATCATGCAAATTGACCAGAGAAGAGGGGCATACAAATCTAGAGCTTTAATAAAACCCGCCACAGCAAGCCCATCCTTAGTATTAGTTATGGCAAGACACTGTGACCAAATAAAAATGTCAATTGTTTAATGATGGAGGCCGGAATTATATTTGCAGAGTAAGTGGTAAGTTTGAGGGAGGCAATCATTTTTATGAGATCTGGGTGGGGGGGATGAGGAGAGAATTCGTCCAGAGGGGCAGTGTGGGTGACAGGGTGCAGGGGGTGCTAATGCCGTGAGAGTTTGATTCAATGGTCTCTCTGATTTTGTCTATTTTTTCAAACAAAAGAACAAGTTACTCTTACCTGGTAACTTTCTTCCGATGGGATGGTCCGATGACGTATTCCATATCTATGACAGTAATTAACTCAGCTGTGCTGCTTCGAAAAAATTACGGCGTCTGCGTCCTGCGTCAATGATGTCGATACGCTGATCTCAAGGGACTCCGTCGAGCCGACGTCACCGGATGTTATAAGTAGGACGCACGACACCAGTAGCCTCAGTTGTAGCTTTTTCCCCAGAACGTGTGGCACCAAACCATTGCCAGAATGACCACAGAAAGCCTTGCGGAAACTTAAGCTGCAATCGCATAAGAAATTCTGTAGCGGGGCAGGTAGGGAGGGAGTGATATGGAATACGTCGTCGGACCATCCCATCGAAAGAACGTTACCAGGTAAGAGTAACTTGTTCTTTGAGGGGATTGGGTCCTCCAACGTATTCCATATCTATGACAGACTCCCAAAGCAGCACCAACGTATGGAGGAGGGAAAAGAATTTAGAATATAGAAATTTAGAATGCCCAATCAAATTGCAGAGTAAAGGAGCGCCTTGCCAAAGGCCAGATCCTGCCCATGGATAGAATCGAGGGAGTAGTAACGTACAAAAGTATGGACCGAAGCCCAAGTGGCTGCATCACAGATGTTACGAATAGAAACACCCCTCTGCAGGGCAGTAGAGGTAGCCATACCCCTAGTAGAATTGGCCCGTAAGCCTACCAGAGGGGCCTTACCTGCCAAGCGGTAGCATTCAGAAATTGCCAAGATAATCCATCTAGACAAAGTCTGCTTAATCACAGCTTGTCCCAACCACCTTCCAGCGTAACCAATAAAGAGCTCATCGTCCACTCTGACCTGGGACATGCAAGAAATGTAGAAACTTAAAGCTCTCCTAGGAACCAACCTATGGAGCCTCTCCTCTTCCTTACCAGGATGTGGAGGAGGATAAAATGCCGTAAGAATAACCTTCTGGCTCAAATGAAATTCCGACACCGCCTTCGGAAAAAAGGAAGGACGAACTCCAAGGACAACCCTGTCCTTGTAAAACACAGTGAAGGGTGGCTTAACTGAAAGTGCCTGCAACTCACTCTGCGAGCGGAAGTGACCGCAACTAAAAACACAGTCTGAAGGGTGAACAGCCTCAAAGGACAAGAATGTAAAGGCTCAAACGGAGCACCCATAAGGAATTTCAGAACAAGGCTCAAATTCCAAACAGGCGCCTGGAAAGGTGCCGGCGGAAACACATTAGTGAGTCCTTTGAGAAACTGAGAAATTAAAGGAATTTTAAAATATGAACACTCCTCAGACAAGCTCTTAAATATAGACAGCACCGCCAGGTAACCTTTAACAGTACCCACTTGCAGGCCCCTGTGGGCCAACAAAAGCAAAAAAGACAGAACCACAGGAATGTCACATGAAAAAGGATCCACATTCTTAACCCTGCACCAGTCGCAGAACTTTCTCCAATGGCAACGGTACAGGGACTTTGTTGCCGGCCGTCTGGCTGAAAGCAACACGTCCATCATGTCTTCAGGGAGATCCCAATCCTTATTCCTCAACCTTTCAGAAGCCAAGCGTGAAGGTTGAGGGATCTGACCTCTGGATGGAGAACCTGACCCCCCCCCTCCCGTGGGAGCAGGTCGTCTCGGTAGGGAAGACGACGTGGAGGGCAGATGGATAAGTCGAGGCGGTCCGGGTACCACGTCCTTCGAGCCCAAGCCGGAGCAATGAGGATCATCTGGGAATCGAACCTCCGCAGCACTTGCGGGATGACGGGGACTGGAGGAAACGCGTACAGCAGTGGGAAGGACCACTCCACCACGAACGCGTCTCCTAAGGCTCCTTTCGGCAGAAATTCCCGCGCGCAGATCCTTTCGCACTTCCGGTTGACACTGGAGGCAAAGAGATCCACCTGAGGGGTCCCCCAAAGAGCGAAGATCTCCAGGAGAATCTCCTGAGCCAGCTCCCACTCGCGAGAGATCACGCTCTGCCGGTTCAGAGCGTCCACCGTCTCGTTTTCGTCTCGGGCCAGATGAACTGCCGAGATCGAAACTTCCTGCTGGATGGCCCAGAACCAGAGCTGCATCGCCTCCCTGCACAGAGGAAGTGACCCTGCACCCCCCCTCCCCTTTTTGTTGAGGTAGTGCATGGCCACTGTGTTGTCCATCAGAATCAGGACATTCCTTCCTCGCACAGTCGGCAGAAAAGCCTTCAGGGCAAGCCTGATGGCCCGCATCTCCAACACATTGATATGGAGTCTGGACTCCGACGGAGACCCACGACCGCTGACTGTCAACTCGTTGGCATGAGCTCCCCATCCCGTGAGGGATGCGTCCGTCACGATCGTCACCTCCGGACAGGGTAGCCAAAACAGAGCCCCCTTCATCAGATTGCCTTCGATGGCCCACCACAGAAGGTCCTGGGCGACCGAGGGCAGCACCTGAACGGGGTCCGACATCTTGCCGGAGGACTGCGACCACTGCATCTTGAGGGCTCACTGCAGAGATCTCATCCGCAACCTGGCCTCCGGCACCAGAAGAATGCAGGATGCCATGAGGCCATGAGGCCGAGCAACCTCAAGAACTCGAACGCCGGGACACTCTGGGCGTGTTGAAACTTGTGCACCATCTGCTGAATGTGATGAGCCCTCACCTGGGGAGGAAAACACTGCCCCAGGGAAGTGTCGAGCACTGCTCCGATGTACTGGAGCCACTAGGTTGGCGTCAAAGGGGACTTCTTTAAGTAGAGGGAGAAGCCGAGCCTCTGAAGGGAGTGGCAGGTGACGGACAGATGATCCAGGACTTGCTCCGGAGAGCGTGCCTTGATCATCCAATCGTCCAGGTAGGGGTAGACGTGAATTCCCCCCCTTTCCTGAGATACGCTGCCACCACCACCATGAGCTTGGTGAATATCCTCCGGCGGAGGTCAATCCGAACGGCAGGACCGGAAACTGAAAGTGCGAGTCGCCAACTGCAAACCTCAGGTGCTTCTTGTGCTTTGGATGGATCGGCACATGAAAATAAGCGTCCTTGAGGTCGAGAGACACAAACCAGTCCTGAAGTTGAAGGGCTTGGAAGACTTGAGAAAGAGTAGCCATCTTGTCCTTCCTGAGGAGCTTGTTCAAACCGCGCAAGTCCATGATGGGTCCCAATCCCCCGTCTTTCTTCTAAATCAAAAAATAAGGGGAATACCATCCCTTGTTCCTCTCCGCTACAGGCACCAGTTCTATGGCGCCTTTCTCCAGCAGGGATTGAATGTCCTGCGCAAGGAGCGGATCTGGACTCTTCAAAGAGAGATTCCCTGGTGGATTGTCGTGAGGCCTCCGTCGGAAAGGAAGACAGTAGCCGTGGGCTATGATCTCCAGAACCCACATATCTGAAGTAATGGCACGCCACTCTACAAGATGCTGCGCCAGCCTTCCCCCAACCGGCGAACCATGGGACATGGCCTCATGACTGAGCTGAAGCGGCTGCGGCAGTGCCCGAGGGCAAAGAGGCAACTGCCCGAGCGGCCTTGGCACCTCGAGTACCCTGTTTTCCACCTCTGGCACTCCTACGGTGGCTCCTTTGACTTGCAGCTCCTCTCGATTTACTAAAGGATGAGTAATATCGAAAGGAACCTCCCCTCCATTGTTGTACCCTAGGATGAAAAGGCATAGGTTGGCGAACTACAGCACTCAATGACTTTGCCGCAGCTTTTGAGGTCTGCAACCTCTCAAGGCTCTCGTCAGCCTTGCTGCCAAAAAGATGTTCACCATGAAATGACATGTTGAGGAGCCGGGCTTGCACATCAGGAGCAAACCCCGACTTCCGCAACCACGCAAACCTGCGTATAGCGGTGCTTGCCGCCATGGACTGGCTGACACAATCCTCCATGTCCAGCCCGACTGAACAGACTCACACATAGCATCCTTGCCATCCTGGTCAATAGCAAGAAAACCATCCCGTTCCTCCCCTTCGGGAATATGTTCAGCCGCCAAAGAAATACAGTTCCACAGAGGGTGTGTGTAACATGACAAGGCACACACAGAGTTGGCTGCCTGTAAAGCCATACCCTCTGAAGAAAAAACTTTCTTTGCCCAGCCATCAAAACGCTTGTCGTCCCTATCAGGAGGGATGGTAGGGTACGACGCCTGCTTTGCTGGGGCCGTTGCCGCCTGTACCACCAAACTCTCCGGAGTGGGGTGCGTGGTCCAGTAGCAGGGGTCACTACTGGCTGGATGGTATTTTCGCGGCAAAGACTTGCTCACTGCCGGGAGACTCTCCGGAGCAGTCCAAGCTGCAGCCACCCTTCTTTGCAGAGCCATATGGAATGGCAGTACTGTGTCAGTTGGAGGACTTTGGTCGAGGATGTCCGTCAGGTCATCCTGCAGAAAATCCACAGGGGGCGCAGACCACCCCAAGTATTCCGTGACCCTCGACATAAGGCACTGGTACGAGGACTCGGCATGGGTGCCAGGCTCAGGCCGCCAGAACTCCACCTCCGGAGAGGTGTCCAGACCACTGGCGTCGTGCAGTGACTGACGCAGGTCTTAAATCTGCCTGTGACCAGACAAAATCTTGTCAGGCACATCCTCAGGCACCAAACCTTTCTCAGATCCCTCATCCCCCTCCGAAATAAAATTCAGACGGCGGAAAGAGGGCGCAGAAAAAGGGACAAAGACATTCTTAGCCTTGGCCAGAGCCTTTCTGGGGGGTTCCACCGTGCCACGGGGTACCTCTGACAAAGCAGCCTCGAAAGGCACAGAGGGCTTTGATGGAATCGGCGTCGAGCAAGGCGCAGACAACTTTGACAGCGTCGACACAGGCCTCGAGGGCAGAGCCCCGAGCGTGTCCTTCGACAGCCTAGGCGCCGATGGTGTTGACGACTTCCTCGGAGGCGGAGCCTCGAGAGAGTCCCTCGACGACCACGGCACCGCAGGCGTCAATGTCTTCCTCGAAGACTTCACAGGCTCACGCGGTCTCGAGGGCGTTGAGGACCGGGACCTGGAACGGGCATGTCTAGAGCGACCATCCTTGTCCGACCGGGACCTCGAAGGCGTCCGGTGGTCGCGACGACCGCTCGAGCCCGAAGGCGGACGAGCGGTATGTCTCTAGCATGGTCACGGCCGGCGTCCTTCGACGGCGCGGACGGACCGAACCCTGCGATTGAAAAATCGCCATCATCTCCTTTCGGAAGGAATCCCATTCCTCAGGAGTGTAATGCTTGTTGGGACAAGGAACCCACTGACGGGCCTCCGTGAGTGCCTCGAAGAGGCAGAGGAATGGCGAGACTGACTCCTGGACCGAGACCCCCTGGACTCACGACGATGATGCGGAGAGATGCCCCTCGAATAGTCTGTCAAAAGTCCAGTGGATCGCGACTTCCGGGGCTTGGCCACCTTACCCACCGACAGGTACTTCTTACGCTCCCGCAAGGCCTTCGATGTAAGCGACTGGCAGTCGACCCAGTCATCCGCATCGTGATCCTCCCCAAGGCACCAGAGGCAAGCGTCGTGAGTGTCCGTCAACGACATCTTGGACCCGCACACCCGACACTTCTTAAAACCTGACCGCGGGGTGGAAGAAGCTGAAGACAATTTCAATACACAAACCAACAGGTTCAAAGAACCGAAAGAACAGGATTCAGTAGAACCGAGGCGCGCCGAGATCTCCAAAGCAAACACGTTCGTGGAAAAAACAGAACTGAGGCTACGGGCGTCGTGCGTACTACTTATAACATCCGATGACTTTGGCTCGACGGAGGCCCTCGAGGACAGCGTATCGACGTCATCGACCCAGGAGCCGAAAATTTTCCGAAGCAGCACAGCTGTGGTGATTACTGTCATAGATATGGAATACATCGGAGGACCCAATCCCCTCGAATGTGTTGATTCTGTCACAATTGTCCCGCTGGGTGAGGGTTCGGTACATTGCTTTACTACTTTAAAGAGGGCTTTGTTCCTGTTAGTGGTGGTGGAGTAGTTAGCTGCTTTGGACTTGGAAATCTGAATCCTATGGTTTGCACGTAGAGATTTGAGGTTGGTGAGGTCTCCCGAGCTATGGGTTTTTGCGCCACCATTTCACTAGGGGTCTAATTGAGCGTTTGTTGGAGGCTAGCTCAGCAGTGTACCACGGGGCAGATGGTTTGGTCTTAGCCCAGCTGGACTTTAGGTGGGGTATGAGTGGCCACCAGAATCATAGCAGAGCTGCTGAATAATTTCAGGAGGCACAAGGTATTCCCTGTGGTGGGGAAGTCTGCAAAGTTTGCTTCTAGACCAGGAAGGTTTGAATGAGCAGCGCTGAGTGAGTGGGCGTTTAGCCTGACTCTCTCCATTGAAAAAGCAAGTATTCCTTCTTCGCCTCTGGCACCAGACTGAAGAACTTGGCTGCCTTCAAGATGATGTAGCGGAAGAAGCCAATCTGACCCGGGGGTGACGCCCTGTCGGGTTTATCGACATCTGAAGGTTTCACATCTGCGGGAACATAGTCGTCATACTCATTCGTCTGAATATCGGTGGTGTCAGTGTCTGTGCCAGCATCTGTGAACTGACTCCTCCGTCACAGGGGGCAGCACTGGCCTTAAGGGGCGGTGTCGGCTGATGACAAGGAGACCTTGAGGGGCTCCTAGCCAGACCACGGCCTGGAGCAGCAGGCAGCTGCATGGTGGTTAAAATGTGAAGGGACATGTCCCTTAGCGCAGCTGGAGCAGGAGCTGGCTCAGGCCCCATTGAGGGCTAAATTGCTGGTAGGGCTCATGGGACAGTGATCCCTCATGAGGGAGGGGTCCTTGATCCCCTTCCTGGTCTGAATAAAAAACATCAAGCAAATCCACCTCAGAACTGGTGTAGATACATGATGGTGATCTTGTGGGGGATCCCAAAGGAGTCACAGGAAATCCTCCAGGAAGGAGGCTAACAGGAACCTTTGAATCAGCAATAGGCGCTGCTGACGTACACAGGGCTGTGGTCGGGACTGACGACAGAGGTCTATCTAGGAGGCAAAGACACCCTGGGTGAGCCAGTTGTGAAGATGACTGTCGTTGACAAACTCTTCGTCGCTGAAGGAAGACCCGTTTTCCCAGACTATGCAGACGGGTTTGTTGCCGAAGTGGTCATCGATGTCGATGGGGCGGTGGTCCTGGTGGACGAGGCTGTCGTCGATGGGCTCACACCCACTGACTGCGTCGACAATGGCAGGGCTGGTGACAGGACCATCGAAGATCCGCTCTTTGTATGTTTGGACAGTAAAAGCGACTTCCACGCAGATGGATGCAGCCCACCAGCCGGCAGGCTAACCGTTGAAGAGTCAGTGACAGGGAACGACCCTTTCCAGAACTTGATAGCGCAGCCGCAGAGACCATTGACATTGGTGCCAATGGAGCAATGGATTTCATCTTCTTTTAGATCTTCACAGAGGAAGCATCCTCACAGGACCTCTTCTTGCCAGTGGGAGTGAGCGCAGAGGACCTGCTGGACCAGGACGAGCCATGAATGTACACAGAGGCATCATCAGGGGTCTTCCCCTCCTTGATCCATGTCACCAACTTTCACTGGTAATCCCTCCTGGTCTTCGACGAGAAGGATTGGCAGATGTTGCATCCGTTCGCGTTGTGGTCCGGGTGAAGACAATAAAAGCACTTGAGGTGCCAGTGCTCAACAACGATTTTCCTTAGGCCACAGCGTTCACAGGTCCTGAAGAGGCTCTTCTTGGTAGCATCAGCCATGGTCAAGGTGTTGAGATGTAGGTCGAATGTCGAAAGATGGATAGACGGGTCGACGTGGCCGGTAGGCGCCGCGTGGCGGTAGATTTTTTCATTTTATTTTATTTTAATTTTTGTAACGTGCCAACATGCCCGTAGATGAAGAATATATGGAAGATATCTTCTGAAAAATTGCTAAAACATGCGATTTTCGATGGAACGAACAATGAGGACTCGCAACACGAAAAAACGGGTGGAAAATATCTGAAGATGGCCACCAGGGATGGAGTTTAGGAGGAGTGTCATTGGCTGGGGCAGTATGACCCAAACAACGCTGATAGGCTATAGCAGAGATTATCAGTTTTAAGTTTGAAGCTAAAACTGCCCCTTTTTACCTAAGATTCTCAGCCTGACGACAAGGCATATTCATGAGCATGTGAATCCATGCAAGACTCCATGCCGGAGAAACCATGTTTCAGTGATGAACAGGGCATCAAGGTTTGTTGTATGAGATGAGGTCAGTGATATCTGCAGTGTGAGCGACTGCTGAGTGAGCATTGATCAACATGAGAAGGCTTGAAAGTAGGTGTTGAAAGGGGGAAAAGAGCAATATTGATGGGGTTCACTAGGGTAGCTTGGCGGGCTGCCCACGGCACTTGGCCATTCGAAACCTAGTGAGAGTGGGGATGGGCTATGGGGGGAGGAGACACAAGGTGATGTCTTTTGGTGAGAAGCAGTATTAGCAATTAGTTTGTAGGTGAAATGCAGGATAGCGTGTCAGGCCCTTGGCCCCATCAGGCCCAAACATGTGACGTCCTTGTTTTTGCACATCCTTTCCGGAGCACGCCGGTGATGAGGACGCCACACAAGGACTGATTAAATAGGTAGTGGGCGGAGCAAATGAGTGGTAGGGCATGGCCACATGACCAGCAGCCCACTCAATGCTGTATTGGTGTCGGACGTGCTCTCTGGCCAATATGTTCTACAGGCTCCCAGCACATTACACCGTGATTACTGTAAAATGTAATCCAAAAAATAGCATCTCTATCCCATTTGAGGAAAAGAAATGGAAGTCAGACAGCAGCGTATCATACCTCTGCTGTCACACTTACAAATAAAAGTTGCATGGTCAGGAAAGACCCTGTCATGCAGTTTGCACCCCTCCTCCCTGTCTTTTTTCAAAGCAGGTGCATGGGTTTGCCTTAGTTTTCTGCGCATTTAAAAGCGCACCCTGTTTGTAAATTCGGGGTGTGTTTTTAAATGCGAAGAGGTGAAAAAGGCCATCTGAATGGGTGCACATAAAATGCACCCATTCTGATGTCCTGTGTGTATTGGACTACTTTATTTGGTCGCAGGTGATGAGATGTGCTTGCGCATTCCATTATTTGAATAAAAAAAAAAAGTTTTGAGAACATGGCTTTGTATCTTTTTTTAAAGGTCAGTGTTTGCAAAATCATATGTATTTGTGGGTGTTTGTACAAAAACAGGGTTTGTAGTTTTTTTAAACTGCCGTTTTCAGAGCATTTTGCGGGTTCGCTATAAGCTGGATGGTCTGACTTTCCACACAATTCTTTAACTGCACTCCAATTCAACTTCTACACAGACTCTTCAGCTCTCTGCTTCACCTTTGCTTCTTCGCCCGGTCTCTCGGTCCGTCTCCACACCTCATGACCTCATCCGAATACCCTTCATACTCTGTGGATCCAATGGGTCTTTTAAACCTGTGAGTACCTGTATGCAGCCTTTCCTCCTATCCCCCACTGCATCTTCACTCCACCTGACCCTAGGGCCTATCTAATGCTGCCTTTCTCGTTGGGTTGGGCCATTGTGGTGTAAGGCTACATAAACCACTCTTTGCACTGCCGCCTTTTGGTGTGCAGCAAATTCAACACTCTCTAATTTTCTTTGCTGGATTTCGATTCAGGGTGCCACTCAGTTCAAGCTGTGGCGAGTTATGATTTCTTGTATAGGACAAGCGCAAGAACATTAGAACCTGTCAAGAAGTCACTGGCACTCTCCAGCGGGGCACCAGGCTCACTCTGTATGGCAGTACTAGTAGTTCTGCCAGAAAGAAACGAGAACTCAGGCCAGAATTGCATGTGATTTGATTTAGAATTATTTGAAATTTGTAACCTGCATATCCTTTGGGAACCAAGCAGAAACCTGCATCTGGGCGCTGATATTCAAGTCCTTTGACCACTTCAGATGACACCAAAAATCACTGGAACAGATACGTTCTCAAATTTCTCTGAAAAAGAGCAACAGAGCAGGCATTCCACAGGTCATCTGGGAGTGTGTTCCAGAGACAAGGGCCCCTGATGGAAAAACAGCCATCGCCCTGGGAGACGCAAAGAGGAAAAAGGAGCAACCAGCACATTTTTGCTGCATGAGCGGAAATCTCACAAAGGCTGATAAAGCTTCTTTTTTTTACACCAAATACCTAGTTGCTGTTCATGAACGCACTTGTGTATAAGAGTCATCTAAATTCAATTCTCTTCTGAACCGGAAACCAAGGCAATCTCCTCCGATAAGTGGAGATGGGGACCAATTTTGGCAGAATATATATTTATTTATTGTGCATTTGTTAGGTGCTTATACACCAGGTAAATTGTGTTTCAAAGCGCCTACATGGCAACAGAGAGGGAACATGCGATTGAAACAATACATACACTGGAGGATGAAGACGAACCTACTAGGCCTTTTGAGTATTCAGCACGTGCAGAGAGAAGAGGGGAGGAGGGAGTCGGGGTAAGTTCTGGAATGTCTGTGCTCGTGGGTGAGCATCAGATGTAAGTGCCAAGTGTATAGTAAGTTCTAGAGAGCATAGAGATGCAATAAGGTGTGTAAGTGCAGGCCTACAGTGGGATAAGGCCAGTGGGTGCCGAGGCAAGTGCTGTGTGTAGGCAGAAGCTGAGGAGATGGGAGTGTGGAAGGCCAGGGCCCAGAGGACATATAAGGGCCCTGGTAACCAATTGTAACAACTGTGAGGTTAGCAGATGAGGGAGGAAGGGAAGGGGGAAATTAAAAGTTAAGTCTTGAGGAGCTTCTGGAATTTGAGGAGGTTCGGCTCAACACAAAGAGGAAGGCTGTTCCACAAGAGGGAGCCTGCTGAGGCGAGAAATCGGTCCCCATCCTTCTATTTAGCAAAACACTTCACACACAGAGAGTTGGTGCCAGAGGAACATAGAGGTCTAGAGGGAGATTATTTAGTGATAGCAAGTTGCAGATAGCGTGGACACCAGGCCCCAGACAGCCTTGTGGATGAAGCAGAGGGATTTTAATTTAATCAGTCCAGCAACTGGGAGCCAGTGAAGAGTTTTTAGGGCAAGGAGAAGTCTTGCTGCTCTATTCTGGATTAGCTGTATGGGTCATAGAGAGGAAGAGGGTAGATTTAAAAATAGGCTTTTGTAGTAGTCTATCCAAGAGAATCCTAGAGAGACCCAGAGATCTGGTAACATTGGGGGAAAGTGAGAATGGGGATAATTCCTTTGAGAGGGAAGAGTTGAAAGTTGGACTTCTTGGCAATGCCCTGGATGTGAGGGAGGAAGGAGAGAGAGGAGCCAAAGAGGACACCAAGGTTTTTGGCTTCAGGTGAAGGAGAAAGGGGAGAGCCCATTAAGAATGGCCAGAGTGAGGGGAAGGAAGAGGGAGCAGGGGTCCCAATAGGAAGAATCTCCGTCTTGCTGGCATTGAGGCAGGGATCACTGGAGGTGCACCAGGACTAACAACGTTATAGCAGCATTCTGGGCTACCTGGAGCCGTTGAGGTTGGCTTTCTGGTACTCCCAGAAGCAGATGTCACAATAGTCGTCCGGAATTTACCATTGTCCCCATGACCACAGCATGGTATGGTGATGAATAGCAGAATAGATTTTCGAAGCCTGAGTTGACAGAAAACAGATTTAACCACCTCAGAAACATGGGCATTACAGCCCAAATATGTTTGCCAAATGCAGATGAGTTTGTTTACCTTATACGAGAAAGATGTGGCTGCATCAAAAATGGCAGGACAAGGGGTGATTTCATGGTAATTACCAAGAAGGTGTTTTGGGGCAAACTCTATGACCTCTGTTTTAGTGGGGTTGAGCTGAAGCTTACTCTCAATTATCCAACATTCGACCGCATTAGCACAAGCTAAAATGCGGTCAGTTGCATCCAGTAGAGATTTTAATCTGAGATAAATGTACGTATCGTCGGCATAAGAGTGGTAATTCAATTTAAACCTCGAGAAAATGTCCATCAGAGGTCTGAGATAGATATTGAATAATACTGGGGACAATGACGACCCCTGTGGTACTCCACATAGAACCAGGAGTTATCAGAGTATAAGCTTACAAGTTTAACTACTTTAGCCTGGCTTTCTAAAAAAACAGGAGAACCACTTAAGTGCACCAATTTCCAAGACCTCGGCAAACTCAGAGTTTGGTCAGCAAGATACCAAAATCAACCATGTCAAAGTCCGGTAATAAATCGAGCATGAGCAACATGCTCAGATCACCTTTATCAGCGGCTCTTAGAATGTCATCCCACACACCCACCAGCGCTGTCTCAGTCCTGTTACCGGGCCTAAAGCCAGACTGGAAGATATCAAGAATAGAATTTTCCTCCAAGTAATTCTGCAGCTGTGTGGTGACGATCTTTTCTAGAATCTTGGAAGGCTACGGCCTGCCAACAATTGGACGGTAGTTTGCCAAAACATGATGATCCAGTGTTTTTATTTTTTAATAAAGACTTGAGGAAGGATTTCTTTCATTGTAGCGGTACGTTTCCTTGTACTAGGGCTGCGTTCAAGTAGGCTGTCATGTAACGTTTAAGAGCAGGGGCATGCTTCACTGCAAGATATGCTGGAATGGGGTCATAATTGTGATTCCTAGGTAAAAGTTTTTGAATCATGGCTTCAATGTCCCCCAAATCTACCGGTGTGAATGAGAAACAGGACACTGGGAGACTTGACATTATTTGAGGTTTTGGGCCTGGATGGAGGTAGATGCAATAATATTTTGAGAGTCAATGTTCACGTGTATAGAATTAACCTACCATTAAAGAAAACATGCAACTCATTTGCCAGAGTGCATGAGGGAAGTAGTTTGAATGATGCACATGTTGGTGATGTAAGATTTTTGATTATGACGAATAGTTCCTTAGATCGGTTCTTTGCAGATTCAATTTGATTTTGGCGAAAAGTGTTTGACAGAACTGTTGCCTGCTTATACGCCATCAATGCCATTTCTGCACTTTGGCGAGAGGATACATCTTTAGTTTTTAACCAAATGTTTTCTTTCTTACAATCATTTTGCTGTAGTTCTTTTAGAGAAGCTGAAAATCAGGGATTGTTCTTATTTTTACTTTTACTGTTCACTTTCAGGGGAGCCATTAGATTGCAGGATTTCTTTAGAGATTACATATTTGTTTGGTAATATTTCACGAGGGTGATATCCTGAACTTTGAATTAAGAGATGTTGGGACAATTTTGAAGGAAGTTTGTGCCAAGGTTAATTTTATTGAAGGTTTTATTATAGGTACCTTAACAAAAGTCCCTACCCTCCCGGTGAACCTCAGAGTGCAAACTGTACAAAGCCCCATCCCAAAGTCCCCAACCCTGATTTCAATACGTGGCTAGGTGCTCCACTGCCCACTGCCTTCCGCAAACACCTTGATGGTCGAGATGCAAACTCCAGCTAGGATGAGTTTTGTGGAATCAAACCCCAAAAATGCGCCTTCCACTACTGTTTCTATGCTTGGTCAAATTAGCCTGGCCACACATGTGAAGGCATGTGAAGTAAGTAATAGAAGAAGTATGGCCGAAATTCCAGAGCTGCTCCCACTAAAACTATCAAACAGAGGGAAACCTAAGGAATTAACTAGCTGGGAGTACAGGAGGTGGTTCCAAGTGTTAACGTGTAGTAAAAAAGATGGATTTAAGGGGTTAGATGGGAAGAAAAATGTATTATGTCCCATTAAGGGTACCCCGCCAATACCCAGGGTTCCATTTCCCGCTTCTTAGTCCCAGTAACCGAGACATGCAAATCCTTCGACTTGTGCAAGATCTCGGTGTACTCAGATTATGGAAACCAAGACCAGGAAGAGATCTATGCTCTTGCCATTTTCCCAGGTGGGGGTGATGAAAGTTGCATAAAAATTGGGACAGGGAAACATCACACTTTGCCTGAATCCCCCGTGATGGTTTGGAGGAATCCTCTGATCCAAGTTGCCCCAATATCCCAGGGCCAGATTAAAGAACCCACTTGTTAGGGAGAATTCTCTGTTTAGGCTGAATTTCCCTACCTAGTGAGTCCCCCAGCAGCTTTGCTGGATTTCTGGGGTTTAATTTTTTCTCCTGCCAAGAGTGAGACTCTTTTACCCTCACTCCTGGACATGTTGAACTGTGTTATCTTGGACAAACCTTGTGTTGAATGGGCTATGGGGTCTTTTACTCCATAGGGCCTCATGTATTTTTGTGATGTGGGTTACACAGCACCCTCTGTGCCGTGACCCAGGGGTGTCCTAGGGACTCCCCAACATAGACTCCATACCCTGGGACTGACTACTGTCTCCCAGGGCATGTAAAGTCACCAAAGACTTTGCTAGTCTTGAATCCTGAACAGAACCAGTACAAACCATCCTATTGTGGACGCACTGGCTGGGGCAATTCGATTGCCCCAGGGTCTGTTAGTCGAGGGGGCACGTCTCCGTCCCCCCTGATCGAGTTTTGGCTGGTGGCAGTGGAAACTACGTTTTATATTCGACCGCGAATATTTTTCTATGGGATTTCCCATTGTTTTAGGCTAACACATTTAATTATTTATTTACGGTAGCCTTAAACATACCGCCGGTTTATATATTTATTTTTATAACTCCGGTTGGGACTTTTTGCCAAAACTTGATTCTAAAATGGCGTTGGTGTTCGCCTCTGTAACTCTGACCCAAAGTGGAGCCCTTTGTTCCACTTTTGGCGGGCTTCTCCACAGAAGCCCTCCAAAGTGGTGCCACTCTGTCTGGGGTACTTAGGAGGGGTGGAGGGGGATTTAGGCACCCTGGACTGAGTTACCTTGGTAACTCAAGTCGCACTCCGTCCTGATTGGCCCAAGTGGTGAGCCGCCCGGCTCACCACTTAGCATGTTTGAGTGACAGCTAGGCTGGGTGAATGGGGGTTTGCTGCATAAAAGCAGGGCTTTGGGGACTGGGACTTCAGAAGTCGCCACAGGACCAAGAATCCGACGAGGGAAGGGCTGAGCCGACCTGCTTCGACGACACCACCCGGTGGAGCCCTGCTGAACCGTCTCACCACTTTTCCCGACGACCGAGGAGAACTCTTAACGGAGTGGCTCCTTCCCTTGACTGGTGGGGACAACCAGTTTTCGCCTTCTTTTCGCTTCTCGAGGTATCTCGTGGCCGCCTTGCCAGTGCCAAGCACCCCGGCAACCGGAACCCCACCACTTTTACCCCAACCACGAAAGTCGGTACGACCCTTTAACCGGAGGACTCCGCGGCTGGTTTCTTCCCGGGCAGTGCAACGACCCTCTTCTTCTGCTCTTCAGCGAGAACTTCTTCTCCCCTGACCGACGTCGAGCCCTGCTGCCACTGCCTGGAACAACTGCCACCGCTGGAGGATCCTTTCCGCTTAAGGTACCGTGTTCCGCCTGGCTTCCCTTGCTACCGACTGTACGGGGTAGATTTAGCCCCCGGCTTTCGAACCTGGGAGAGCCTGGGACACCCTGGCTAAACTTTCTAAGCCACTCTACACTCTTGTCTAACTCTTTGCAAGACTTTGAATCCCTAATAACAGTGTGATCTTGGGCACATTTTCGCTCCGGCTACTCTAAGAGTAGGCCCTGCCTAGTGGCTTTTGCTCACCTGTGACTTTGTGCTTCTTTGAGCCTATTGCAAGTGTTCTGGACCTTAGAGTGGTGTGTTTAACCCATTTCTGCTTTTTCTCTCCCTTTCTTGGAAACTACTAGAGTGTCATCTAACGTTAAGCACTCACCTCTGTTTTAATTAAGTGGTGTTAACCTAGAATTGTCTAGATAGGAGAAAGGATTGAATCTACTTTCTTTGTAACTGTGTTTGAAGTGTTTACTATATTTTGCTAGAGTGTTTTTAACTTATGTGTATTTTAAATAAATAACTATATACTTTTGAAACCAAGCTCTGGTCAGTGTTTGCTTGTGCTATTGTATGTTGGTACATATTGTGTATACTTTGCATACTGCCTAACTCTTCTTGAGAGAAGTCTGACTGCTCAGCCACAGCTACCAGGTAAATCTGGGTGGTACAGACTGCTACCAAAGGGGTTTACTGCTCTACCTGTAGTCTTAAATCTTTTGCAGTGTTCCCCAAGGGAACTGCACAGGTTTCTGCCTAACACCACTCCCCCTTGGAAGGAGGTGTTTCCAATATTCAGGAGGACCCTAGAGGAGAAAAGAAGGGATCTTGCCCTCGGATCACTGGTTAATGCCCACCGCAAAAACATAGTGGCATACAACCCCCATCGCCACCCTCAAAAAAGGGAATTAATCCTTGCACAGAATCAAAAAAAAAGACAGGGGGGACTAACACTAAGAGCAACACAAAGGTGACATTTGTAGAGGAGACATATTGTGTCTATTTGGGGCGTCTGTTTGAGGGAACGATAATCCCCTAAACTGTCAGCACATACTATCAGTGTTCTCGGAAGCACCAAGGCTAATTTGCTTTAATGACAATGCAGGTGGTTTTCTTCTACGAAGACAGCTTGAATGTTGTAAAAGTGTGTTCAAGTTCAAATATAGTAAAGAATGTAACTCTGATGGTGAAGCTCTATTGTCAATGGGGTATGAGATATTTGAGAACCTAGTGACTCCCTCTCCCTTGCAAAGCAGGGATAGCACGAGTGATAACGGGCCACCTAGAGATCATACCCACCATTTCACAGTTAATTTGTGCACTAACCTAGCCCAGGGGTCCCAGAATTCATATCCTAATACGCAGGAAGGCGAGAGAAGAGCTAGTTATGACTGGGTCAGGATTGTGAACACACTACATGGGGAAGTAGTTTGCTCAGATCCCCATGTTATGTTACTTGGCATTTATATAGCGCCTTATGTATCATTGGTATGATCTAAAGGCGCTGGTAGATTGAACGCCCTCGGAAATCAGTAGAGAGAGATAAAGGGTCATAAGGGGCGTGTGTGCACTGGCTAAGTGTGCAGCCGATGTGGCAGTTGCGTGTTAGCTGCTTTTTAGCGGTAGGTGTAGTGGTTGGGAGGTTAGGCATATGTGTTCATTCTGGGGGGATGACGCCCAGACTGATTTGTGGCTGCGTTAGGCCTGAGGAGACGCTTAAGATAGCGGTGTGCTTAGCAGATGTTTAGTTAGGATGATGGGGAGTATGTGGCGGGTGTTAGTATGAGAACAGCTATACCGAATGTGTCATAGTATCGCTGTGTTCTAGTTGAGTGTATAGGAGAGAGTAAGCATGGTGGTGTAATATGTATCAGTTATGCGCTTGAGATCGAGCACTCCATCTGTACCATCTATTCTATCCGCTTTGTTTACTCTGTCCATTCATTCCACTTCGTCGGATCATCCATTTCATCTGTTTCATCCATTTGGTTATCAGTAAGTTGTAACACTATCGGTTCCATCCGTTCCATTAAGTCCAACCGTACCATCCACTCCATTTGTTCCATTCACTCTGTCCACTCCATCTGTTCCACCCTCTCTATCTGTTCCACTCGCTCCATTTGCTCTATCCGCTCCCGTCCGTTCCACCCGCTCCGTCCGCTCTGTCCGTTTCACCCGCTCCGTCCGTTTCACCCGCTCCGTCCGTTTCACCCGCTCCGTCCGTTCCATCCACCCTACCTGTTCCATCCACTCCATTGGTTCATCTATTTCATCGGTTCAGTCTATTGTGTCCGTTTCATTTGCTGCATCCGTTCCATCCACTCAATTCAATTCCATCTGTTCTGTTCATTAAAACTACTCATCCTTTTCATTTGTTCAGTCTATTCATTGGTCATGTCTGTTCCATCCATCGGTTCTCATCCATACTTTCGGTTCCCATCCACTCCATCCGTTCGATCCACTCCTTCAGTTCCATCTTTTCAGTGCGTTCGATCTTCTTTTCGTTCCCACCCACTTCACCCGCTCCATCCGTTTCATCCACTTCATTTTATTTGTCCACTTCATTTTATTTGTCCGTTTCATTTTATTTGTCCGTTTCATTCACTTCATCTGTTTTATTAAGTTTTTCCGTTTTAATTACATTGGCCAATTTAGTTTTCTGTTTGTTTGATCGGTTACTATGCTGGATTGTTATTTTTATTTGATTTGTTTGATTCAGCAACCTTGGAGAATGAATGCATGATTACCTATAACATCTATGGTGTCTTGGAACTCGAGTTTTTTTAAAATAATATTGCTAGTAACAAAGATGTTTTAAGTGCCTTTGCCATTGTATGCCTGCAGGAAAGCCTAATGTGCGATGCTCCCATCATGGATGATAATGAGGTGTTTGCATTTAAGGCTGAACGGGGTGGAAGAGACCGGCCCTATGGCGAGCGCCTGACAGCCATTAAACATAACCAGGGGATTGAAGCTACTCATCAAGATCGGATATGTTAATCACGCTCCGGTCTTGGAAGCCATCAGCTTCAGATGAGTTCACAAAGTGTCTTTTATTTAATATCTACTTTAACCCTGAACGTTTAGGTTTGGGTGATTTTCTGTCAGATTTCTATATGCTGGGTGTAACCCCGAAGGAAGGTGCCTATGTAATCCTTGTGGAAGATTTTAAGGCAGAATCTCTCGAGCAGTCATGGTACCAAAAGCGTGCCTTAAATAATACATTTAACAGTTATGACACTAAAGTCTGACCCGATACTGTGGGCAAAGACAATTTCAGCCCTGTTCTCAAACGTGCTAACAGAGTAAGAACTCTCAATCTTGGAAACTGGCAACAGTGGTGGTGATTTTTAAAGGAGGGGATAGATTCTCGCCCCTTAACTATAGACCAATATTCCTATTGGACGCAAGCTGCAAAATATTCTCGAAGATGGTCCTACAGGATTTGCTAATTTGGGCTCCAAATCTATGCAAGCTTGAGCTTTTCCAATCTGTGTTCAAAAAAGGAGTGGGGACGGGACTAAACAGTTTTCTGGTAAACCTACTAGATGCCAAGGTGCGGGACCAAAAGCGGGCTCTATACTCAACATTCCTACACGTAAGTAAGACATTCGACTGTGTAAATCGGTAGCTTTTATGGCCAAAAATATCCATGCACTAATAGATATCCTTGTATCACTACACAGGGACACAAAGATCAGGGTCAGACTTGTTGCCAATGGGTCCTGCACTCCCTGGATTTCCACGAACAGGGGACTGCGTCAAGGGTGTGTCTTGGCGCCTTCATTTAATTTCTAAATAATGGACATGGGCCTCTGCTGCAAATTTGTCCATACAAATCCCCCTCTTATAGGTCAAACAAAGATCCAATATTTAAATTATGCAGAGGATGTCATCATTTCGACAAAACTCTGATAGGACTACAACGGGCATTGGACAAATTAAATTTTTACTTCGAAAGTCTGGACCTCAAACTAAATGGTGCTAAATCAAAAGTCCTGATCTTAAATTAAGTAAAATCCAAATGGAAATTCTATACATGGACTGTTCAGGGGAATGCCCTGGAAGTAGTAAAGGAGTTTAAATATTTGGGCAGTATAGTGTCATCAGACAAATGTAAAGCTGAAATGTATAGGACATTTAAATCATCCTTTTTGGCTTCGGCCTCTCAGCTGTGACTGTTTGACAACAAATCTGGTTGCCTTCCAACGTTGCCCATGCTGAAATTGTACAGGCAAAATAAATTGTGTCAGGACTTACCTTTGGCGTGGAGAATCTTGGAGTTGCCATAGATTGGTCAACATTAGAGGCCCTCCTCCGGAGAAGGGCCCTGCACCTGCCCAACTCACTTCCTAGGCAGCGATAAAGCACAAATTGGGTCTGTTGGCTGCTGGTTCTTTGGTTGAATGGAACATTTTGCAAACATATGCTTTAAATTTGGCTCCCCCACATGCATCAGTGTACATAAAACTGAGTGAAGAACTCACCAAAACTATCTGTAAAGCATTAGTGGCCTGGAATGTAAATGTAGATTTGATATTAAAAAGGATCGATTCCGCAGCTGCTGAACTTGTTAGTAACCCCAACAAGGTGAAATGTAAGCTATATAAAGCTATATAAAAATGAATGAATGGTTAAAAAACAGGACGATTGAGGAATTAATGTTTCAATGATCACTTTGAACACAATATAAAAAGCTTTAACATCTTGTCCTCCTACCTGAGAAAACACCCATCTAGGGACTTTCGAATGAAGGCCATTAGATTAAGATTCAAAATAAACTTGACAAAGGAGGTTCAGGTTCACGAGAAGGCCTGGCTCTCAGTATGAGATTATGTTGCTTCTGTCACAAGGTGCAGAAATCACTAAAACAGTTGTGTGTAGTGCCCCAAGATCTCACAACTCCAACATGAGAAGTTGGGAAGATGTATCTACAACCTCTGGGTCATACCAGAGGATCACATATGGATTCGTATTCTAAAACTGAACGAAATAAGTTTCCTAATTGCAATTTTTGAATTTTTAGAAAAAAATCTTATCCACAGTCTGTTGAATTAAAATGAATTTGTATCCTGTATTTAAATGTATTTAAGGTATATTTTGTAAAAATGAAATAATGTAGAAGCAATGTGTAAAACTGATGTGCATTTGTTGATGTCTTGTGTGAAAGGTTTTAAATATTAACGAAAAGCACAAAAAAGAAATTGAATTGAATATTTGTCTGGTAATATTTCACAAGAGTGTATGGTATTAGGTGACAAAGTGGTATTTGTCTTTACACTCAAGGCACAGCAAGGAGGTTAATGGGCTGGGGCCATCGCAAGTCCCTCAGCCCATCTCTGGGTTAGCTCTGTCATATGCCCTGGTAGGTGTCCTACCTAGGAGGAGGGACCTGTGTCCCCACCCCTGACAGAATCAAGCACCTGACCATGTCACAGAGGACTCTCCTCTCAGTTGTGACTGTTTGTAAGAGGACTCTCCTCTTTCTCGGCAACCTATGAGCTCTTATCCTCCAAAGGACATACGCTTGAAGGACTGCCCGAGGAATTCAAATATGAGCGCCCCAGATCTAACAGACGTCCTCTCACTAAGAGCCTTTGGGTTCATGAATTGGTACAGCTGCACTCGACTTCACGGTCAACACCATAACCCCACCATAATATGCAATGGTGAGTGGGGAGAAACATCTTCGCTTCACAGTCTGTGCAGCTCTTAAACTCTGATGGTTTGAAAGGGAATATTTTGTATTCAGACAGAAGACTGAGTCAGACAGTGAAGTTTAATGAATGTGCGGAAAAAAGTAACAGGACACGGTGCAAGATATATATGGGAATATATATGGGATGCAGGCACCACATCCGGTGTCGAGTAGCGGCGTGGAGGGATCCAAATGCTGATGTGGCACAGTGCCCACTGCTGGTGAAGGTTTCTCCATGATCCAGCTGATGGGGCAGGAATAGATCTAAGATGAGGAGGTCACTATCCATTAGAAGTGGTATGTAACCGATTTTGGGTCACTAACCTAAGATTCTACATGTTTAGATATTCTTTTACCCAAAATGCTTTTACTAAGTTTGTAGTTTCCGGATCATAGTGCAAATGTCTTCATCAATAAATAATACATTTTACACACATCTGCATGGACGTTGTAATACTCATCAATCGATTGCGTTATTAATTGTATTTTACACAAATCCCTGATCTCTTTATTCTAAGCTTTACTGCACAGCCTTGTTACCAAGAGGGGGTTTGGTTCATATTTTAAGGTCAAACATTTTCCAGTCCACAAAGGTTGGCTTCTCACAACCCTACACCATTAGTGGTTCTGAAAAACCTAAAAATGGGTCAGCATGCAATGATAACATGGGTCCTTTGTGGAGTCTTCTTATGTTTTTCAGCTGGGAGTGAGATCTGGCAATGTATGGGTGGTTTGGTGGGTGTTGGGTTCATTTATCTCATCTAAAACTAGGTAATAAACTTACCTTGCAAGCAACTAGAGAGGCAAGCTTGAATTTGCAGGAGACCGTAACTTTCTATTACGACATACTCCTCTCCTATGTGTGCCTCAAACAACAATTCTCTGGTTTCTTTCTCTATAATAATCTAACCCTCAATCTAAAGTGAGAAACTGAGGTGAAGAAGGAGCGTTTGCAAATACAAAGGGGACATTAATGATTCTCAATCTATTCCAATAGCCCAGCATTCTTCCAGGACGTGGAGTTCCCCTGAGAGTCAAACGATTCATGTGGTCGTATCCCTTTCTCCCACCGGTCTGCATCCATAACTTCCCAAAGGTATACCACAGTCCCTCAACGGATCCACTCCAGAATCAGCACCTTCCAATAGCTCCTTTTGGAAACTTCATTAGGCAAACCTACTGTTGTTGTGCTCCTTTCCATTTGATAAGTAGCGTTATCCCCTTGCAAACTGTTACTTTCCACATAATACATCTCGTATGTGGAACAGTTTATAAGTTTACCTTCTTAGTCACCGTTTTTTCTCAACAGGGGAAGAGGCTACGGTTAATTCTACAGGATCACATACGGAATCTACATTGTTGCAGACACAATGCCATTCCTCTAAGGATTTTCCTGTGTTAAAAACAGGTCGTCTTACAGACAAGGGAGCCAGAGTGTTATCAGACATGTCGCTCCCCCACAATTGGACTGGCAGTCATATGGCTATCATGATCACAGGAGACCAGCACCGGGATCCTGCTGGGCGTTTGCTTCATCAGATAATCTCCTTGTTCACTAGTCTACCACTTACCAAATGCCACATGCAGACGGGGCACCAGAGTTAACATCTCCAGTACAATGCAGACTCTTGCCAATGTCCCCAAACTACATTCAATGACAGAAACTACATTCAATGTCAGGTAGTTTACAATGTAGGCTCCACAGCCATTTGGAAGAAGGCGTGGGGCTGACAAAGCCCAACTTCAATATTCTTCCACTAAGTGCAGGTGGTGGGAGTGGGAAGTGACTTCGTCTCAATGAGTGTTGAGTGTGAGACATTACAATTCAGGGGTGTAACAATGCTCTTTGTTTCCTCTTGAATCTAATAAGGCACTTCACCCACCCACTTCGAGGCACAGAGTAAATTGAATGGGTGCTCAAAGAAAAGGGAGGCCATATTTGGCTCTACTGCTGCAACATCTCTTCTGGTACAAATATTCAAACATTTTGAGGGAAAATCTTGAGGGAAGTCAGTGTTTCTCTATGCGAGAATAATAACAAAAAGCAGTCTTTTTGAGGCAGGAATGGCCCCATGCCATGGAGTTCTAATAAAATGTTGACTTATTCATCAAAGCAGTAAACGAATTAAAGATAGTGTGATTAGGTGGCGCTGTGGAGCAGCCCAAGATGGCTGCCTAGCTTCTCAGCTCCGTGCGGCTTAGGCATTAATCCGGCTACATCTGCGGTCTTCCTTTCTCTTGAACGCCATCCCTCTGCTGAGCTGCTTAATAAACTATACGCCGTGCACTGTGCGAGTTTGGGCCCGATACGACCTCCGGGACTGGCCGTGTGGGTTCCCTGGCCTGACATCCGGCTTCCCTTCTGCCTGGCTTGCCTGACCACCCCCCCCCCCTCTGCTGCACCCATTGCTGTGACTACGGAGGAGCCCGCCCTGAGTCCCCCTCCTTCTTGGGCAGTTTTGGAGCTGCACTTGGAGAGCATGATTGCGCGGCGGCGACCTGTTGCTGCCTGCTGTGGGCGCCTGCCTGGAGTGTGCGGCGGCGGGGCTGCGGCTTGCGCTGGAGTGCGGCCTGCCCCCTCCAGCGCTGTGAGCCCGCGCTTGCCTGCCGCGATCGCGGGCGGGCTGCCGCCCAGTTGTTGGGGTTGAAGGCTCGCACCGCCCCCGGTGATCCAGGTGAGGAGCAGGAGGGTGGGGGGGATTGCACTCGGTGGTGCCGCTGGCTGGTGCCCACGCTTGCTGTACCTGGGAGGATTGCGAGCCTGATGACATTGACCCTTGAGGCTATCCTTTAGCTTATCCTTAGCCCTCCCAGGACTGGATTAGCTAACTTCCATCTGCTGTTCTGCACCACGTACCCCGGATCTGAACATAAGCATATGAGGGCCTGCTTGAGATACGGGGCCCAGCTCCACATTGTGCCCCCCGCTCCGGCATGGCCCCTCTCTAGCCGGCCTCTACATACTAGGGGTGTGTGGCCCCTCCCCCCCCTTCTAGGAACCTCCGGTGCTGATGAATGTGGACCCCACTCGATTCGGCTGACTATCCCGGCGGCTCAGGCACGGTTAGTGCCTATAGGGCATGTCCATCATTGCTCTGTCGCACTACTAGCTGCATTCAACAACTCACAATTGTCCCTGGCTGTCTCAGAGTAACCCGTACTGCATATTGTGCTGCAGCCTCACCGAAACTAGTCACCTCTGCTACACCTTGTGCAGCCTACTGACACTGAGATAATGGCTGGAAACCTTTAACCTCACCGAGGCCCACTCCCTCCATACTACCATCTTCCCCTCCAGCGTGCCCACATCGCACCAGGCTACTATTTCCTGCAATGTCGAGCCGTTCCAAGGGGACTGCCAAAGGGGGTACCATGGACAAGTTCGCTAAGGCGGTCCCCCTCTGGCTGAGGCTGGCCACACGTCATCCTTACAAGAGGAACCCGACACTGACCCTAATCCTGGGGTTGTGGCGCCAGATCTTACTACGCTGATGGAATCAATGGCCAAAAATGTTGCCTCCTTTCACGAAAATCTTGATGACTTCAATGCAAATGTTGCCTCACTCAAAACTCGTGTTGACCAGACGGGGCCTAGAATCACAGAGGCCGAAAACAGAATCTCCACAAACGGAGATGCAATACACACGCTCCAAGACACTGTGGCCTCCCTGTCGTGCAACATGAAGAGCTTAAAGGCGAAATGCGATGACTTGGAGTCTCGCTCCCGCACAAACAACCTGCGCATCATTTGAGTTCCCGAGAACGCCCTCGAAGGGTGGATGGAGGACGTGCTAGAAAAGCTGCTCAAAGACCTGCTGGACGGTCCGGACCTCTCCCCATATTTCACAGTGGAGCAAGCCCATCGGGCCCTATCACCACAACCTAAGCCGGGAGACAGCCCCAGGCCCATCATCGCCAAAATACTTAACTATCGCGACAGGTGAGAAGGGGGACCTACGACTAGAGGCCCATACTATTAGAATCTTCCCGGACTTCTCAGTGGCGGTACAGCAGGAGAGACGTCAATTCCTTGGCGTCAAGATATTGCTCAGGGAGCGTAATGTCCCGTATGCCATCCTGTTCCCTGCACGACTCAAAATCACCTATAATGGCAAACTGTACTTTTTCACCGTCCCAGATGAAGCGGTGAAATTCATTGAGATGCAAATACCGCTCTGCAGTCCGAGAGGCGACTGCGCCAATGACAGCTGATCACGAACAGCGCGGCTCAAGGAGACTCACCATATTTGCTGATCCTTGATTCATGATGTGTCAATGGCAACATAGTTGTGTTTACTAAGCGATGTTGGTTCCCTACTGCACGCATTTAGGCCTCTGTCTGGCTCCTGGGTAGTTAACAGGGGCCAATCTTCTCTCCCGATCCTAGGAGCTAGCCACCTGTTCCAGCCCCTCCTTGGGTCCTAGCTTGCCTGGGGGGGTGCTCTTTGGTTCTAGGGGCCAATCACACAATCCGCTTACCGCAGTAACATGTCCCGGACAGCACATAATTAAAATTATGCTTCAAATGCCGGCTGCACGGCGACAGCGCGCTCTGCTGCAGTTGCAATGTTTAATTTTACTTGGTTGTTGCTACTATTCGCCCCCCGTTGGGCTGGGATGAGGGCATGTCCATGTTGGATTGGGCCCGCCGTCCTTCACCCTCCTGGCGGGGGGCGGTACATTTGGTGGCACTGATGTTTTGGATGGGGAGGGTTGCACTGCAAGTTGGGGTTGGGCAGTGAGGGTTGGGGGTGGCAACATTGGGGTTGAGTTAAAAGGAAATGGCATGGAGCGGAGATACATGACTGTCACGCAATCTGCCTGCACAGCAGGTGGGTGCAAGGAACTGAATGGTAATGAATATTACTGCAGGGATGTTCCGTAAGGCGGCACTATGACACTTAACATCATGACGTGGAACGTCCGGGGGCTGAGTAACTTCACCAAAGCCCGCAGAATAACCGCCTATGCCCAGAGACATGGCATTAAGGTACTTCTCCTCCAAGAAACACATGCCTTGGGGCGCCTAGCGACATACATCGCCCCGACCTGGGGCACCAACACGTACTACACAAAGTATTCAACCCATTCCAGGGGGGGTACTCACCCTAATTCACAAATCTGTACAATTCTCACTGCGTACCAGCCATATTGACCCAGAGGCAGGTATGTGGTCCTTCACTGCCTACTCGCCAACACGGAATGTCTCCCCGTTAACACATACGGCCCCAATTTCGACACTCCAGATTTCTTTGATGCAATCTCCACCATACTGCTGAAATACATTGGGGTTCCAATCATTTGGGAGGGAGACATGAATTTAATTTTGGACAGTGACCTTAATAGGTCTGGTACCGCCCGTAGAGCCACATCACGCGCAGCCCATAAACTGCATGCGCACATGGACACACTGGGTCTCAAAGACGTGTGCAGAGTTCTTAATTGTGGGCAAGACCGCAGATACACAGATATTGCCGCACACACTTTCAGATCACTCCCCGGTAACGCTGCGCATTACACTGGGACATGACCAGCCTCCTCGCTCCGCCTGGCCTGGCGATTCAAATCAGAGGCCCTCCAAGATATAGTCTTCAGAGCTGAAATCCTGACTGATATTAACACCTTCTTTGAGTGCAATAGCAGACAGGATACAACCGATGGGGTACGTTGGGAGGCGTTCAAGGTCTTCATTCGGGGGATGTGTATCTCTAGAGAGGCCGGGGATCTTAAAGATATTAGAAATAGCCTGCAGCGGTCGGAAGCAGAGCTAAAAGAACTTGAAGGGGTGTACACTTCTGCCCCTTCCCCGACCATACTGGCACAGATCAGAGCCGAAGTGGAAACATTTGAGACCCATGCCCGGAGGGAGGTACAATACTATGCCTGCCCCGTGGCAGCCCGAAAATACGGCCAGGGGGACAGACCAGGGAGGACACTGTCCAGACTAGTCCGCGCTGAAGGTGGCAGAACTCGTATTGACTGTGTCAAAGACGTGGGTGGTACCCTATGCTGGTCTGACCAATGCATCCTCGAGACATTTTCTGCGTTCTACACAACCCTATATGGCCCCCAGCAGGAACACAGCCCGCAAGATACAGACCTTTTGCTAGACCAAATCCCCATGACCCTCCTCTCACGCACGACAAGTGATCAGCTAGATACTCCATTCACCCTCGACGAAATAACAGTAGCCATCTCAAATTGTCCAAAGGGCAAGGCACCAGGCCCAAACGGCCTCACTTCAGAATTTTATCAGGGGCATGTCACCATCCTAGCACCCAGACTCCTTGAAGTTTGGAACAAATCACTTGTGCTTAACACTCTACCCCAGTCCATGCGCGAAGCTGTCATAACTGTGCTTCCCAAGTCGGGCAAACCACTTGACGAATGCGGCTCCTATAGACCCCTGTCTCTAATCAACACTGACATGAAAATATTTGCTAAGGTCATTGCGAGTAGGTTTCTCCCCATAATGACCCACCTAGTTCACCCTGACCAGAGCGGTTTTGTACCCCGCAGATCCACAGCCCTTAATATCCGCCGATTGTTCAATGTAATGTCTAGGATCGACCCCAGCACAAGCGCTGTAGCTGTCACTCTTGATGCCCAGAAGGCATTTGACATGGTGTCGTGGCAATACATGTGGGCGGTACTTCATAAAATGGGAATCGGCCCACGCATATCATATATCAAACTGCTCTACACAAACCCCGTAGCCAGAGTCCTTGTCAACTCTAGGGTCTCGGCCCCCTTCGCACTCCACCGAGGCACCCGCCAGGGTTTTCCGTTCTCCCCGATACTCTTTGCGCTTGCTATCAAACCCATGGCTGACAGTGTCCGAGACAAGCATACACGGAAGGGCATACGCCTATGCGACATCCCAGAGATGATATCATTATATGCCGACAATGTACTACTCTACATCAGAGACCCTGCTGTCCACCTGGACCCGATCATACGGGACATAACGAAAATTGGTACATTCTCGGGCTTCACCATAAATTATACCAAATCTGAAATGTTCCCGCTCACGGTACCAACATCCCAACCATCATGATAATTCCCCCTCCGTTGGTCACCAGAGGGCATTAGATACCTCGGGGTTTGTGTATCCCTCACCAAACCTTTACCATTGGCTGACAACTATATGGCTACGGCGCAGCTTGTGGAGGATCGGATGTTGAAATGGTGCAACCTCCCGCTTTCCTTATCGGGCAGACTGTCCCTAATTAAAATGATAATTGTTCCTAAACTGCTCTACATATTTGTCAACGTGCCGATCTGGCCCGGGAAACCATATTTCAAGAACCTACACACTGCATGCGCCCAATTTCTGTGGCACTCTGGCGCGGTTCGTAAGCAGTGGCAGCATATGACTTCCCTATACATGCATAATGCCATTCATGTATCTGCAAATGTCTATGTTTTGTGCACTGCGTTGGTTGTCTGTTCTCTCTTCATGCCAAAAAAGAAAAGTTTAAAAAAAATAATAATAAAGATAGCGTGATTAAATTGATACATTTTCAGAAAAAAAAATACCTGTTTCTATCCTTACCTGAGAAAGCTGAGGTCTTTTCCAACTAACCGGCACAAGTGCATTGGAATTGGAACCTGAAGAAGTCGAGGATGTGCTCCGAGTCACAGCAATAACTTTAGGCTTCCCATTTCTGACATTGGTGTTGTGCTGATCGCCATACTTATGTCCAATAATTGGTGTCTACAATACAAATAATAATTACTTTGAATTTCATGCGTTTTAGTACTGGTCTAAAAATGAATGTAGCCAAGATTGTTTCTATGAAACTGAACTAGAATAGCGTTGCTGTGATAACTGGGGGAAAAATAAAAAATACATTTATTTTTAAAGGTTAATTGAAATGCTTTATAAAAAGCTGACTAAATATTATAAAATGCAGATTTTTGATTTGGCCTCTGGAAGACTGGTTTTGTACGGGTTGGAAGCCTTGATAGTATTTCATTTGGACCGGTAAAAGGAACTGGAATGGACATTTTGGCATATGGTGCTGTGTCTGCTTCAGTGTACATAGGACATTACTAGCAACTTGTTTGGTAGTATTTGAAGATTATAAAGTCAAAGCACTGCACTGTTTTGGGCATATGGCAGCACCGGATTAACAAAAGCTGCAAAGTTACTAACCAATACTTTAAAGAAAAGGAGATCAGTAGGGTACCCATTAAATCCCCTCTTTTTAAAAAGGTTGTTTTGATATTGTGGGACATAATAAAACATCTCACAGGCAGGTATAACATAATACAGGGTGCATATACAGTGGTACAACAAAGGTTTAGCCTTTTCCCCCTTACAATCTGATCACATACAGGCACCCCACTAAAAGCACCCTTGCGAATCCTCATCCAGTTATACTGTCTTTGCCAAATAAATCTGGAATAGGCCCCATATCACTTTGGACCTACAGATTGGAGTCAAAGTAGCGATATCAGTCTCTTCCCTCTCATTGACATATACTAACTCCCTCAACCAATCAGAGCAAGATGGGGGGATATTAGACTTCCATTGTCCGGGTATACAATTCTTAGCTATTAGACAGGCCACATTTAAGAATCTTCGGATCACAGTTGTGACCTTCCCAATATCCCCTAGGATATATTTAATCAGTGACATGGTTGGCGGGATCTCAGTGATATCCAAATACTTGGCGCCAAAAGTGAGCAATAGGGGGGCATTCTAAGAACATATGGATGAAATTTGCAGGTGAACTACTGCATGTCAGGCATGCGTCACTACATCCAGGGAAAAACGTAGAGATCTTAGCTGGCATATAGTGCAGACGGTTGAGGATCTTAAACTGAATCAGCCTAACTAACATTCATGGATAACCCCTTAGTAAATAAACAGCACTTCTGCAATTGCACCTCATATGTCCAAACCAAGGTTATGTCCCACTTCTAGTGCATATCGATTTTAGGTTCCTGACTCGCCTGCATGGTGGCATAAAGTCTAGAGATCATAGGTCTAGTGTCTCCAGCCTGCCAGTATTGCTTCTATGCAAGGGTGTCACTCTGGTTCATGTGGAAAAGGCCACCTCAACAGTTGCCCTCATAGGCTAATACTCTAATATCCTCATAGGTGTACTTCCCAATGTATTTGTAAAGTCCTGCAATTATACCAAACTGCCCCCAGGAAAAAACGTCTGCCAATGTCAGTTCTCCCCCATCCCAAGAACGCTGTAGGTAGACATCAAAGGTTGGGTCAATACCAGGGAAGTTCCATAGAGGGACCCTTCTATCATATAATATTGTCAAACATACCCTGTGGAATATTTGAGACCAGGTTTTCACTGTAGTGCGCAACAGGTCATAGTTGCATGAATCTATATACTTGTCGCAAAATATGACGGACTTCAAATTATTAGGTGATGCCCCATAGCGTTCCAGCAACAAATGTACCTCTGGTGTACCAATAGCTGGCAAATGGTGCCTGAGTGAGGTGATCTAGTTCAAAATCAGGTGTAGCTAGTCCCTTCAGCTCTCATGGTTCTGGCAGTTTTCCCCGACTTATCCTAGCTTTGCTCTCCCCTCAGAGAAGGTGTGTCACCAGAGATGACAAAGTTTTGAAAAAGTTCTGCATGGGTCAGATTGGTATATTACAAAAACATATATAGTAACTTGGGTAGTACTATCATTTCTAGGAGTGAGAGACGACCATACAGCGACATGGGGATACCAGCCCATACCTTCAGTTTCACGTAATCAGTCAGCATAATTGTCGATATAAAGTGATGGTTGTGTTCTAGAGACGGGGATACCAAGATATTTGAATGCAGTTGGCCCCTATGACCATGTGTTGTCCGTATAAGTACCACCAGTGGCTTTATCGTAAACTCAAAAAGCAACAGGGAGAGTGGGCACCCTTGCCTCGTCCCTCTCTCCAATTGTATACCCTTAGATAGCGCATTATTAATACAACCCTTGCTTTCGGATGAGTATACCGAAGACGTACACAGCCGAGCAAGTAGTGACCGAAGATCAGACATCCTACGACCAAAATGGTTATTTACAGGATACTGAGTCAGATGCCTTTTCGGCGTCAAGTGAAGCTGCCACTGCCTTGGCCCACGGGTTTGTGATAAAATACAAAAGAGCCGCCTGAAATGTAACAGTGGATCGGGTCAGAATTAATCTCTATTCGTCATATGCACCAGAAGTGTCATATATGGAAGAAGCCTGGTTGCCAAGATTTTGGCATCCAAATTTATCAAGGATAATGGCCGGTAGAAGGCCACACCATGAGCTGGTTAGTGTGGCTTCAATAATACAGTGATGACGGCTTCACTCATGGCGCAAGCTCATCCATTTCCAATGATTCCTCCCACAGATGGAGCCGCTGTGGTGCCAGAGGGTGTTTGAACTCCTTGTATAGTTCAACTCCTAGGCCATCTGATACTGGTGCTTTAACCAACGCCAGTGCCATTATGGCAGCACTCATTTCTCAACAGTGATGGGTAAGTCAAGAGCCAAGCGAGCTTCTTCAGGGAGCTGTGGAAGGTCAATGCTGGCTAAGTATGTTGTCATGTCCACATCTGAGCACATATCGGTATTAGCTGTATAATAATGTTGGAATGCCAAATGAATGTCCTTTTCAATGGTAAACACCTCCCTAGCAGACCCCACAATTCCGATTATTGCACGCTCATTGCTCTCCGTCTTGACTATCTGGGCTAGTGACCAACGGGGCCTATCCGCCTCGCTGTATCGTCGGGCCAGTACCGGCTTGTGCATATAATGAAACTTAAGAAGGTTACCCTTGATCAGTCCCCATAGAGTCCTGTCATTTGTTTCCCCAGATTCATTTTTGAACCACCGCAGTTGGCCCTCAATGACCCATGAATTAGATCCAATAATTTTGAGTATGCCTACCGACCCTGCTATGAATACTTTGAATAGTTCCCTAACTGTAGCATAAGAGGGTACAGAGACAATGTTATTAACAATAAATTCCTTAATCGTGTCTTGGAGCGTGGAAGTCTGGTCAGTGTATCCAAGAAAAGCGAAGAGGGCATTCTCCATATAGGGCAGAGCTCAGGTGAGCCTTCTAGTGTGAGAGATAACCAAACTGGAGAGTGGTCTGAGAAAGTATGCAAAGGAAGTTCAAACTTCAGTACACTGGGCACCAGGCCAGTAGAGAGTAGCCAATAATCTATCCTGGACATGAAGTTGTGGGCCGTAGAGTAAAAGTATACTCCCTCCTCATAGGATAAAAACTTCTCCAGACCTTGATCACATGTAATGGAGACACTACTTGGTGTAGCATTCAAGCAGCTGCAGATACAGTGCATGGTGATATAGAGCCGCAGCCTTTTTGCGCGTGTTAAGGATAGTATTGAAGTCCTCCCTCCCCCAGATAATGGGAGTATCGGTAGCTCAGGCCGGGATACCAGATAGGTGATGATACACATCTGGGTCCTTTAAATGGACCCATATGTATGGACCAGCCCAACTGCATTGCCGGCCAATAATCCCCACACAAAATCATAGCGCCCCTGTGTGTCAATGTAGGTTTTTGAGGCCTGAAAGGCGACTGAAGAGTGAATAAGAGTCAGCACACCCCTCGACTGTGTAGAATAGTTAGTGTAATATCTTTGTCCAATCCCATCATTTTGCAAATTACTCATGCACCATGTCAGTCTGTTCCATCCCATGGTTACCCACTAACCGATATTCTGCCTAGTATACATGAGAGAAGTTTATCTGACACAACTTTTTAAACTTGCCCCCAAACATATTCCCAACCCCCCACTCCCACAATAGGATAGTGTGCACCCCGAACATTTACATATGAACATTGAAGTGGAACAGTGCGAACAGCAATGTTACATTCAGTACTGTGCATTACCCCAGCATTGCATAAGAATCCATCCATTGAGCCAATTGCAGTCAGCGTATCTAGCTATACTTTGTAACCTAACTAATCATTATGACTCCCCAAGCCACGGGGACCCCTAAGTGGGGCATTGTTCTGCCCAATCCCACCCAATCCGCCATGCGGGAGGAGTGGGATAGAGGCTTCTATTTATGATCTTGCGTCTGCAGCTGTATCAAAAAAGTGAGCGTGGCCCCCGTGTTCAATACAGAGCCTGGACGGGTACAAAAAATGGCATATGGGATTTTGACTTGACCATATGTTGATCTTGTGGACTGAACAGTCCAGATATATAAATACACTGGATTCGAACTGCAGTGTTCTACGCTCTCTGGCAAGTTTTAAGATGCAGTCTCTCTCCCTGTAATTTATCAGCATAGCAATAATCGTGCGAGGCAGATCGCCAGGCTTTGTGGGCGGACAGGTGCACGGTGGGCCCTTTTTATCAGGAATTGTGCTGAGAATTGCACATCGCCAAGTATATCTTTTAATAGGGCGTTGACAAATTGCTCCATGGGCCCCGTAACTGCTTTCTCTGGGATTCCAACAATGCAAATAATATTTCGGCGTTACCTCAATTCGAGGTCATCACATTTCGCCCCACACAGTTGCAAACTCCTTTGTGATCCCGGCCAATGCCTGACCGTGTGACTCTACTTTGTCATCCAAATCACAGATTTGCTCTTCAGCTGCTGTTATGCATCCACTCTTGGTCTAGCTTAGACCAGGGCGAGCTAATTGATGCAAAGCCGCTCTGCATTGCCGACATAAAGGGTTCCATCGATGCAGAGGGTATTGGGTCCCACATTGGGGAGGTTTTCAAGTTGGGACCTAATGTGGTGTCTTTAACTGGGATGCTCGTGAAGGAGTACATGGGTCCATGTTTTTCCCTGCCCCTCTTGTCATCACCATCAATAGCGCGCCCAACAATGTGTAGGCAGATCACTTTGTTATATTGTTACAGCTCATTCTCTATACTCTGGCCTGGTGGACAGATGTATAGAAGGCTATCCTATATTGTGATAGGGACAACTCTGGGAGCTGTAGCCAAACCAGTTCAAGGCAGCAGTGATGAGAGGTCTATGCTAAGTCACAAGAGGTGGTGAGCTTGTAAAGGGTCCACATTGAGTACACAAAATAGGAATCACAAATTACACTTAATATGTATTTATGTATGGCCAAATAACACTATAAAAAGTGACTAACAGGTAGAAATATCACAGCAATAATAATAGATTACATAAATACAATCACTGAAGTAGGGCATAACAAAAATCAGACCCCTGTAAAATAAAGGACAGATAAGGTTATGTGCTAGAGGTCAACAAGGAGTTAACCCTAACTTCAAACGTCCTTCCCTAAATTGTCTCGGCCTTATGCCCAAAGTTCAGGATAGTTCCGACACAGTTTGTGATGCAGGAAAAAACAAAGGTAGGGTCTCTGGGGTCCAGTGAACAGTTCCAAAGGTTAGAGGACAGTGCATTCTAACTAATGGAAGTTTCCCCAACTTTCAGAAAGCTTGCGCAAGCAAGCAATGGCAAAGCCAAAGTATAGCAAAGGTTTTATAAAAGTTAGGCAAACCTTTAAAAGGGAGTTTAGGGTCAGGTAAAAACCTCTGTAACGTACCCCCGTACTCTGATTCTTCCCTGGATTTCGCAGGTCAATGGAAGAAAGTCCGGGGTTGCTTTTCCTGTTGCCAGCTTCAGTACTTGATTCGAAGGGGTTGCAGGTTCGAGGTGATCTCTTGCTGGTGCAAGGACTATCGGATGAAGAATGCAGAAAAACACGATGCAGCACCCCTCTCAGGACTGGACTCAACGTAGGTAAGCTGTTTCGGACGGTGGTCACCGCAGCACGGCGATGCAAAGGGCCTCACTTGTCGCAGTCAGACTTTCCCTTCTATCTCGGGTCCCCTTGACACTATGAGACTGAGGTAAGTCTTGTAGGACAAGCTGAGGATCCCCAGGTTCTCGGCCTCAATTCGTAACAGCGACTTTGGCAGCATGGCAAACTCAGAGCTGGTCAGCCACAGGACAGTCCCGGGACACTTCCGACAGCTCTTCTTCGCAGGGTACCGAGATGTCAGGAACAAGTTACCTCCCTGTAACTATTTTCTCCAGCATGGGTCTGGCATGGTCTCGGGAGGATAGCTCAGGGGCAACACACTCGCTTTGGAAGCGACGAAATGGAGCACCACAGGTTCGATCCCCGGGTCCGCGCTTAGAAACCTCTGGGTATTAAGCGTGTGATAAATAACCTATCATCATCATCATGGAGTCACATGCTCATGAATATTCCCAGTCAGGCTGGGAATGCTTGGTAAAAGAAAACACAGTTTCACGTTCACTTACAAACTGCCTTTCTCCTCTAAACCAATCACCGAGCTCTGGGTCATACTGCCCCCCAGCCAATGGCTGCCCTCTCCCTAAGCCCCTCCTCTGGCAGCCATCTTCAGATTTGGTAAGCACGTAAAGTGGCAGTATGACCAAGAAGAGCCACAGAGGGGACGGCGGGAGGATTCACATGTGAATCCATGCCAGGCCCATGCTGGAGAACAATAGTTACAGGTAAGTAACTTATTCCTTCTCCAGCATGGGGTCTGGCATGGATTCACCTGCTCATGAATAAAGAATACATAGAGGTACAACAGACAACCACAGGAAGTGGCAAGGCTCAACAGAAGCAACTACTTTTACCTCTAGAACAGGCTCACCTTCAAGCGAACAGGTTGCGTAGCATTGCTTGGCCGACCCTGGACTCCTCCTAGTAATCCCTGTCGACGCAGTAGGATCTCGTGAAGGTGTGCATGGACTTACAAGTAGCAGGTCTGCAGATGTCCAGCAGGGGCACACCAGACAGGAACGGCGTCGTCGCAGCAATCGCTCTGGTGAATGGGCTATCGGGTGGTCGGGCAGCGTTTGGTTTGCCAACCGATGACAGTGTGTGATACAGCCAGAGAGCCAACTGGAGATGGAAGCCTTGGACAAGGCCTTCCAATGGTTCACAGGACCAAAGTTCACGAATAGTTGAGACGTCTTCCAGAAACTCTTCGTGCGTGCAACACAGAACTTCAGAGCAAGAGCCACATCCAGCGTGTGCAAAGTCCTTTCAGTCGGCGATGAAGGTTTCGGAAAGAACACAGGCAACACCAAAGGCTTGTTGAGGTGGAATTCCGACTGAACCTTTGGCATGAAGGAGGGGTGCGTCCGCAGCACCACCCTTGATTCGTGAAAAGTCAGATAAGCAAGATAGGGCCTGGATCTCACCTACCCTCCTGGCAGAGGGAAGGGCCACGAGGAAAGCTGTTTTCCACGAGAGGAACTTGAGAGGTGCCTGAAGCATAGGTTCAAAGGGGACCCCCCCCCCATGTGCCCCGTCAGTACCACATTGAGTACCCACACCGGGGCAGGCGACTTCACTGGCAGGAGCCTCCGAAACAGTCCATTGAGGAACTCCTTGATGAGACGGTGGGCCCAATGAGAAGACCATCCTGGAGACCAGGTGTAGCGGGAGATGGCCACCAGATGCACCTTGATAGAGGCGTGCGCCAGCCCCGCCTTGGCCAAGGACAACAAGTACAGAAGAATCTGCGTGCCGTGACCCTCAGAAGGTTGATCTTCTGCGATTAGCACCATGTAGCGAAACTCTTCCACTTGTGCCCGTAGCACTTAAGAGTCAACAACGCTCTGGCCCTGGCAAGGACATCCCTGCAGTCCACCAGCAACTTGTACCCTCCGAACTCTAAAGCTGCAGGAGCCAAGCCTTCAGGTTCAGCGATCCTGAGTCGTGATGCAGGATTGCGCATCCTTCTCTGGTGAGCAAATCCGCGACCACTGGCAGCTTGACTCGAGGGGATGCTGACAGGCTGAGAAGGTCCTGGTACTAAATCTGCCTCAGCCACGCCGGGGCGAAGAGGATCATCCTGCATCGGCACTGTTTGAGTTGAATGATGACTCGCAGCAGGAGACTGTCACCACGGACGCTTCCCTGGAGGGCTGGGGAGCCCACACTGGACATCGCCATGCCAGAGGCCTGTGGCTATGGGAGGAGAGGGATCAATGTCCTGGAGTTGCGGGTAGTGTTCTGGGCCCTCAAGTTGTTCCTTCGGTCCCTCAAGGGCAAGGTTGTGAGGGTCTTCACAGACAAAACCACTACAATGTTCCACATGAGGAAGCAGGGGGGGGAGCCAGATCCCCCAGCGCTCTCCAGAGAGGCGCAGGACTTGTGGCACGGGGCCGTCGCCGCGGAAATGTTCCTAGTCGAGACTAATCTTGTCTGCAAAGCTCCCGGACACCTGAATCCACCGAGCGTCCAGGAATTCCTGAAGGGGTCGCATCTGCAACCTGCAGAGTCGGAACAGGTAAATGCATGACAACATCATGGTCCACACTGTGGCGGTTTTCAGTGTCAACAGCCGTTGCACCTTGCCTAGCAGGGCCCACCATCCGCTCGTCCTAGGGAGTCACCAGGCAAAAGACTGTTTAGTCTGGCCGCTGTTGGGCAGAAACCTGTGCAGTTCCCTCTGGGACAACTGCAAAAGATTTAGGACTACAGTTGTTTGGCAGTAAACCCACTTGGTAGCAGTCTGTACCACACAGATTCACTTGGTAGCTGTGGCTGAGCAGTCAGACTTCCCTCAAGAAGAGTTAGGCAGTATACAGAGTATTCACAATAGGTCAAAAGAACCCAATAGAACAAGTAAACACTGACCAGAGCTTGGTGTAAAAGAGATAGAATTATTTACTTAAAACCACATCTAGAAAAACACACGGGCACTAATAGTAAGCAATCCAAAAACACGGTCACTAAAAGATATACACTCCCTTAAAAGAATATTAGACAAGTCTTAAGTAAAGCCCCACTTATTTTCAGACAGCGGTGAGCGCTTAACGTAGATGGCACTCTAATAATTCGTTTTAAAAAGGGAGAGAAAAGCAGAGAATAAATTGAAACAGATCCCAGCACTTTTTCACAAACACAAAAAGAGAGGAAGGCAAAGTAACACCGTGAGTTTAGAGTCAGTAGGCCGGATCCGCTTTAAGAGGATCAAAACGAAATGTGTCCAAGGCCACACGGTTGCAGTGCACAAAAGTCTTGAAAAGGTTCAAAAAGAGTTGGACCAAAGAAAGAGACCAGTTAGAGGGTCAAGGCGGCCAGCCCAGTCCAGAAGGTTAAGGGATTATTATTACCTTGTAGCAATCTTTAGAAAGGGAGGCCTGGCGGACACGGTAACTTAAAGTGGTGAGAATACTCCAGCGGGGGCAGTTGTTCCTGGCAGCGGATGCAAGTCAGTGCTTCGTTCGGGGGAAGAGAAGATCTCGTCGGGGAGGAAGACAGGAGTCCGATGCACTGCCAGGGAAGAAACCAGCCACGGAGTTTCTCAGGTAAAAGGAGCGGTCCTGTAATTCGCGGTCCAGTTGTAAGTGGCTATCCGGTTGCCGGGGTGCTTGGCACGGTCAATTCGACCACAAGCCGGTCTGGGGTGCGAAGAGAAGAAGGTAAACTGGTTGTGCCCACCAGTCAGGGGAAGAAGCCTCTCCAGCCGGGAGATCTTCTCTGTCGTCGGGAAGTGGTGAGTCGGTTCCGCAGGGCTCCACCGGTGGTGTCGTCGTGGTAGGTCGGCTCACCTTCTCCCTCGTCGGATTCTCAGGTCCTGTGGCGACTTCTGAAGTTCCAGTCCCCAAAGCCCTACTTTTATGCAGCATACCCCCATTCACCCAGCCTAGCTGTCAATCAAACATGCTAAGTGGTGAGCCGGCCGGCTCACCACTTGGGCCAATCACACAAGAGTGCGACTTGAGTTACCAAGGCAACTCAGTCCAGGGTGCCTAAACCCCCTCCCACACCCTCTGTGGTACCCAGACAGAGTGGAACCACTTTTGGAGGCTTCTGTGGAGAAGCCCGCCAAAAAGTGGAACAAAGGGCTCGACTTGGGTTGGAGTCACAGAAGAGAACACAAACGCCATTTTAGAATAGAGTCCTGGCAAAAAATACCAACCGGCGAATTAATATTAATTAAATAAACCGGCGGTATGTTCGAGGCTAAGAGAATTAAATAATTAAAGTAGGTAGCCTCGAACAATGGGAAAATCCCATAGGGATATATTCGCGGTAGAATATAAAAAGTAGTATCCACTGCCACCAGCCAAAACTCGATCAGGGGGGACGGAGACGTGCCCCCTCGACTAACAGACCCCGGGGCAATCGAATTGCCCCGACCAGTACGTCCACAATATGATGGTTTGTACTGGTTTCTGTTAATAATTTGGGACTAGTAAAGCCAATGGTGACTTTACATGCCCTGGGAGACAGTAGTCAGTCCCAGGGTATGGAGTCTATGGTGGGGTGTCACTATGACACCCCTGTGTCACTGCACAGAGGGTGCTGTGTAACACACATAGTAAAAACACATGAGACCCTATGGAGTAAAGGACCCCATAGCCCATAAAACACATTCACAGTCAAAGGAACACCATAAATCATGTCCAAGAGTGGGAGAAACAGAGTCTCACTCTTGGCAGGATGAAAAAAACAAACTCCAGAAATCCAGCAAAGCTGCTGGGGGACTCACTAGGTTAGGAAATTCAGCCTAAATAGAGAATTCGCCCTAACAGCCGCCAGGAACAGTGCATTCTGCGATGGCATAAAGCAGGACTTTGGATAGTTGACGGAGAAGCCCAGACCCGTAAGCAGCCGGAGAGTCCGCTCTGTGTGTTCCGATGGCCAATTCCCTTGACCTGGCCCAGACGCCACTGGTACCAGGCACTTCGTAAACACCCTGGGTGGCGACTTCAGTCTGAAGGGGAGTGCCTTGAATTGATAGTTCTTTCCCTGCACTACGAAGTGCAGGAAATCAGATGTTTTTCACGAACGGGGACATGGAAGTAAGCTTCCTCCAGATCCCGCGACGTCAGGAAGTCTCAGTCCTCCAGTTGGCCAAGCACATGCTGCAATGTGACCATCCTGAATTTCTGGGACTTGAGGTATTTGTTGACACGCCGCAGGTCTAGAATGGGCTTTCAGCACCAGTATTCTTCTTTATCAAGAAGTATCTGGAGTAGAGTCCGGAGCCGCTTTGGAACCAGCTCTATTGCCCCTTTTCTCATCATGGCCCTGACTTCCTGCAGGAGCTGAAGGATGGGCTACTCCTGCTGGGCCACCGGCGGCATCCGCAGTAATGTTTGTTGGCATTCCAGCATATGTCCGTGGGTGAGAGCATCCAGCACCCATCGGTTGGTGGCGATCTTTTCCCGCTCGCTGACGAATCCCGCCAGCCGGCCTCCCACCAGGGTGCATGGGTGGGTGCCCGACGTCCTAGCCGGTTCAATCTTGCTTCGGGGCCTGCATGCTGCTTTGGGAGCGACGACGTCGGGAACCTCCAGCGAAAGCCTTGGAATGGCCCCTGTAGACCTCCTGGGTTGTGGATCGAGAGGGATGGAGGTAAAAAGAGGATTCCTGCTGAAGCCCTTCGAAGATCTGCTGGATTTCCCTCCTGAGGCACGAAATGAAGGATGATGTTGCTGAAGCGTGCCCAGGGCATGGGCCGTCTAAGTGTCGGTCTTAATGGCCTGCAACGATTGGTCGACGGCCTTCCCAAAGAGGTTGTCCCCATTGAAGGGCATGTCCAGCACCCTTGTCTGGACCTCCTGACGGAAGTTGGTGGCTTTCAACCAGCCATGACAACTGAGGCAGACACTGTTCCTCATCTGTCGGAACCCTGTGTCTGCGATGTCCAGGGCCACATTGATTGCATGGTCTGATGCCATCTTGCCCGCCTGGAGGATCTCCAGAGCCTCGACCCGCTTGTCATCGGGCAGAAACTCCAGCAGCAGGGGCATCTTATATCACAGCTCCCTTATCTGGCCAGGATTGCAAGCGCGTTAGCTGCCTTGACTGAAATTGCTGCCGAGTAGATCACTTCCCTACCCATGACATCTAACTTCTTCACTTCGCTGTCCGGAGGAGCGGAGGCCGAAGACGATGGGTTAGATGACTTCTTTCTTGCTGCCGCCCAGACCACGGAGTCCGGAGAAGGCTGTGAACGTAGGCACTTGGGTGCGGACTCTAGCACCAAGTACTTTTTCTTCAACCCATCCATCTTCGCTGGGGCTCAGGTGGGGTTTCTCATCAACTCCAGGCCTTTGTCCCAAACGTCATCCAGGAGAGGCACCACCAGAATGGTGTTCCTCTTGGCCTCACGCGTTGGTAAAGGAAACCTTCCTTCTTAGTCTCTTCTGGCATTAGTTCGAAGAGTTCAGACGCTCTGGCTACCATGGCACGGAACGACCCAACTTCGTCCGGGGGAGAAGCCCTTGGCAGCAGAGAAACACTGCTGTTGTAGTCTGTGTCCTTAGTCGCCTTGTCCATCCCCGTATCACTAGGGGGGAGGACATGTTGGGCGGTTGATGAGGATACAGCACCCTACAACAGCGCTGTATCCTCTTCTTTGCCGAGGTCACGCCCGGTGTTGCCGGGGCCGGAGGAGTCGTCAGCATACTCTTCTGGATTTCAGACACTAAGGTGTGGAGGGTTGAAAGGATGTCTAGCGATACGTCCCTCCGAGGTGTCAGGGGAGTATGCTTGCTGGGCCGAGCGCCATAGTCATCAGCATGTCTCCCATCGCTGTCGTCCCCCCTAGGTGTTTCTGCCGTCGTCATTACCTACGTTCTCCGGGACCGCGTAGACGGACACCAGGTCCTCCTCATCCGAGGAAGAAATATGCATGCCCTGGAGCATGTTTGCGGGCCCCACTCCTTTTTTGGCTTCGTGAGGGGTCGGTCTCGGATTTAGCGATGGTATCCTCTTCTCCGGCGTCATCTCCGCCGGTTTGGCCGAGGCCTACAGCCTCGGCTGCAGGGCTATTCTGGGCACTGCTGCGGTCCCTCCCCTGGACCGGGTAAGCCTCTTTTGCCTTCTCGATCGTCGAGGATTACTTCGCCTGGGGCGCCTGAGCCTTCAGGGGCAGGTCGGACACCTTTCCCTGTGCCTTGGTCCCCTGCGGCTTCTCCCGCAGCTTCCATGCGTTAGCCGATTTCCTCTTATAGGAGGAGCTGGAGCGATGACTGGAGATGGAGGCAGACGGTGAAGATGAGCGTGCCCTGCCCATCGCGGGAGCGCTTGCGCGGCGACCCCGACAGAAAGACTTGCAGTGCTTGGCCTTTTCTTGGGCCCCCACAGATGGAGCCCCTTCAAAGGACTTAGAAGCCTGCTGCTCAGACCGCCCAGTCTTAAGTGAGGCATGCCCCTGCTTGCCGCAGGGGTAGAGGCCTTGGCGTCTACACCAAGGCCACGCCGTCAACCAATTGGGACGATCTTTGACGGTTGGCTTGGAAAAACCAAGGCAGATTTCATAATCTGCTTCCCTGTGGTCCGGAAGGAGACAGTAGAGGCACTGGAGGGGTTTCTCCTCTACAAACATGTTTCTCAATCCGCAGCTGGAGCAGAGCTTGAAAAGGGAGCCTCCCTCCTCCTCTTCCTCCGGCATGGTCTGACGTGAGGTGTAGGCCCAATGGCCTACTAGAATCTTCGATGAAACTTCGACTATTCTTGCCATTGAGGGGCGTTGAAAGACTATTCCATTTCCTCCATAATGTACGGGTCTCCCTCGCTAGGTATGGGGGACGGAACTGTTTACACCAGAAAAATCACCTTCTCCTTTAAATTTAAATGCAGCAGGGGCACGGCCCTGGGAGCATGTACTCCCCTGACTCTGCCCACCAGTGCCACTCTTCAGTCCACTTTGACGAGTCGACAATATTAACATTGTCTAAGGACAGCGGTTTTATTAGGGGGGAGGATAGTGGGACATATCGAGGAAAGGGGACTATGGATTAGGAATATGTTAGTCACTCGATGAGTAACTTAATTACTCCTACATCACGTTTTCTTTCCTCCATACTGTATGGGCAAGTACAACTGAACGTAGCACTAGATTGGAGAGATGCTCTCTTAAGAAAACTAGTTCCTTAACACTGCCTGACCAAATTCTGCATCCATCCTGGAGCCGAAACCCAAGCAGCAGTGCTTGCAGAAGGCCGAGAACGTAACCATGCCGCCTTGCTGATGACCTGCCACAGGCTGTGCCTCTGAAAAGCAACCGCCATGGCTTTGCCTTTGATTGCGTGGGCATGCATATTTGCAAGAAGAGGTTTGTGCTGCCCCTCGTACGCCTCCTTGATGGCCGCAACCATCCACCTGGCTATGGACGCCTTGGAGGCTTGACAGCCAGGCTTTGACCCACCAAAGGTGACAAAGAGGGCGTCTGATTTGTGGAAGCTCTTGGTCCTGAACAGGTAGCATCATAGTGCCTGCCTCATGTCCACACAGTGCAATTTCCTCTGAGCGTCATCCTTGGGGTCGGCGAAGAAAGTTGGTAGCACTATCTCCTCATTTAGGGGAAAAGAGGAGACAACCTTAGGTAAGAATGCGGGGTGAGTTCTAAGCACCACCTTGTCCTTATGAAAAGTAGTGTAAGGCTCTGAAGCCACCAGTGCCTGGATTTCACTGATTCGGCATGCTAAGATAAGGCTCACCAGGATGGCCGTTTTAATGGCTACTAGCCGGATGTCCGCTGACGCCATAGGCTCGAATGGTTTATGTGCCAAAGACCACATTGAAGTCCAACACTGGGTGTGGCTTCTTGATAGGTGGGTACAGCCTGGTCAAGCCGCCAAGTGTCTTTTAACCACCAGATTAAAGAATAAAAATACTTCTTCTTCTGAGTTCCTGTAGGCGCCAATGGCCGCCAGATAGATGCGGCACATGTCTACCTGCACCCTCAAGTGTGCGAGCTAAGCAGAGAATGATACCATGTCGTCCAACATGCAGGTCAATGGATCGACCTCCTTTGATTCTGCCCAGTGACAAAACCTGGTCCACTTGTTTTTGTACTGGCTTCTGGTAGCATCGCTCCTAGGCCCCTGTATAATGTCTAGGTTAGCTTGTGACAGATGACTTGTTCAGACTGTTACCACCTTTGGGTATTAAGCGTGTTATAAATAACCAATTACAATTACCAAGCACAAGAATATATGACACTACTACATTGTACTTGCAAATCTTTTGTAAATGCTATCATTAGGATGTAGCGCACGCCGGCAGCAAAACTTTTACTTATAAATCATTCAGGAACCACGCTGCGAGGGCTAACTTCTGGGGGGTGGGGTGGATGACCTTACCTCCCTGCTAAGAGAGGTGTGCTGGGCCCAGCGGAAGGTGCACGGGGGCCTTTTCCGACAGGCTGAGTAGCTCCAAGAACCATGGCCTTGCAGGAGGATAAGGAGGTGCCGGGCCTCCCTGTTCTTGCAGATTACCATGTGGACCAGAGGAGTGGGAGGGAAGGCATATGCGTTCATGTTGTTCCACTCTATCTGCATCGCATCGCCCAGAGAGCCCCTGCAAGGACGTTAACTGGGGGGTGCCTCTTGTTGGACCAGATGGTGAATAGATCCACCCAAGGATGCCCCCACTTTTTGAAGATCCCCTGAAGAACCTGTTCATCCAACTGCCATTCGTAGTTGTCCGCACCCAGCCGGCTGAGCCTGTCTGCCTTCAGGTTGGACTCCCCCCGCAGGCGGATTGCTATGTTGTTTTCTAGAGCCCACTCCAAAATGCTGACTGCTAGAGTGCAGAGGGGAGGAGACCTAGTGCACCCTGCTTGTTGATGTAATACATGCTGGTAGAGCTGTCCATCTGAATGAGGATCACCTTGCTGCTGATCATCTGGAGGAAGGCTTTGAGAGCGAGCCAGATGACAATCAACTCAAACCAGTTGATGTGGGCTGCCTGCTCCTGACAGGACCATACCCCATGGACACTGTGGCTGCCAAAGGTAGCTCACCTCCCCAGCCCTCTAGGGACGAGTCCGTGGTGATGCTGACCTGAGGTGCTGGAGGACTGAAGGGCCTGTCTGTCCGCAGGTTGTAGTCCATGCTCTACCAGACAAGGTCCTGGTGGAGATGATGTGGGATACTGACCTACTTCATCAGCGAACCCCTATCCTGACTCCAGGAGGCAGCGAAGTGCAACTGCAGTCGCCTTATTTTGAGCCTCGTATGCGGCACTGCCAAGAGAGATGCCGTCATGATGCCCAAGAGGTGTTGGTACCACCATGCCGAGGCCACTGCTCTGCTTAGAAAATGCCCTGGGGCCTTCTTGAAGGCTGCAATCTTGTCCGCAGAGGGAAAAACCCTCTCAGAGATCGTATTCCAGATGAGGCCCAGGAAGGTTAGAGATTGGGTGGGCGTCAGCTGTGACTTCTTGAGATTGATGGAAAATCCCAGCTTGTGTAGTCTATCCATGAAGTGTGCTGGACTGCTTCCGAAGACCTGGCCCTGACAAGCCAGTCGTCTAGATACGGGTAGATGTGGTGAACCTGAGCAGGACTACCACCGTGTTCAGTCTTGTGCAGACGCTGGGGGCCGAATTCAGCCCAAAAGGTAGAACCTTGTATTGGAAGTGAAAGCCCATGATCCTGAACCTCAGAAAGGACCGATGGGGTTGCTGGATCGGGACGTGTAGCTAGGCATCCTTCAGATCAGGGAGCACATCCAGTCCCCCACACACAATGTCTCTGCAATAAGCGCTGGGGTAACCATCTTGAATTTTTATGAGAGGAAAGCAAAGTTTCAAGGTGGAAAGGTCCAACACAACTCTGGCCAGCCTTGTTCTTTTTGTGTATGGCAAAAAATCTGTGAATAGGAGCCCAGACCCCGTTGATAGGCTGGGACTTCCGCCACTGCCTGACTCTCTATGAGCAAGTGAATTTCTGCCAACAGAGTTGCTGTACCAATCTGTGGGAGCAGAGGGAAGGATAGAGGAGAAGGAGGGCTACGGAGTCGGAAGCCCGTGGATACTATGAAGAGGATCCATGGGTCCGTGAATCTCGTCTGCCAGCGGTGAGCATGAAGGGCAAGCCTGCCCCCCAACGGAGACTCGTGGATCTGGATGGATGGGTCATGCTTTCTTGCCTTCTGAGGCTGGGGCTGAGGAGGAGGACTGGAAAAAGCCCTTGTGAGCCGCCTTGTGCTGGCTCGGGGATCTGTCCGGTTGTCTGGACCGTCTCTCTTAGAAGCCCCTAAAACCTCCGAAGGACTGACCCTTGGTGCGCTTGGCTATATGCCTTGGGGATGGACTTGGTAAGGATCGATAAGGACTTCGCCATCTGTGAACTATTCTTATCGAGTTCCTGGTCCATGGTTGAAATGGTAAAGATCGCCCTCCTTGAAAGAAAGATCAAGTATACGCTCCTGAACTTAGTCACCGTGAGCCAAGCCGTCCTATGATTTTATATGATCTTTTAAATAAAATATCATATCATATCTTCTCAGGTCGGTAGAAATTCAATTGCACCACCTTAGGTATCAACATGAGCCACTGTGGACTCCATCACGTCCTGGGCAACTATTTTGGCTTCCGCCAGCTTAGCCTTGAAGTGAGCCTGGCTCTGTACAGGGAGTTCAGTTAAGAAATCAGCAATCTCTTGTTAGAGCCTCTGGTTGACCGCATCTGAATTGAACTAGCGCAGATGGAAGAGTAGCGTTGTAATAGATTTTCGTTCTGAACGCCTCCAGGATCTTCTCCTCCTTACCAAGGAGTGCAGAGGCTGATGTAGCCGAGGACGATTGAGGCTCAGAGTAGAGTGATGCAGCCACAATCACAGAGGAGTGTGGCTGGGGGTGCGCTGACAGTAAGAGGGGGTCCCCTTTCATTTGCCTAAGTTTGGCATCGAGACGCTGATTGGTAGGCTGGGAAGAATGTGGCTTTAGCCATCCTTTTTTGGCAAGCGCCACCACGCCCTTCTGCATTGCGATTCCTGTTCTAGCCATGGTGCGTAGAGTGAGAACTTCTGCCAATACCCCGCCTCTGGTTCTTCAACCTGTAGCTGTGGAATTAGGGAAGAAGACAGCCAACGCCAAAGCTCGTTGAGGTGGAACTCCGATGGCACATTCGGCATAAAGGTGGGGGTGTTTATGCAGTACCACCCTTGAAGCATGGAAGGACAAGTACGGCAGCTTGCAAGACAGAGCCTGGATCTCCCCAACACGCCGGGCTGAGGTGATATTTACGAGGAAAGCAATCTTCCATGAGAGAAACTTGAGCAGGGCTTGATGCATCAGCTCAAAGGGTGTCCCCATGAGTTTAGTCAAGACCACATTGAGCTCCCAAGCTGGGCCAGGAGCCTTCACCAGCAGAAAAGCCCTGAATAGGCCTTGAGGAACTCCTTGACGAGTCTGTGCGACCATAGGGAAGGCCTACCCGGTGTCCTGGTCTAACGGGCTATGGCGCCCAGGTGCACCTTGATAGAGACGTGAGTGTCATGATGCCCGCTCCCGGGGAGCCGGTCCAAGCCCTGCGTCCCCGAAAGCGGACATCCAGTCCCCAAGGAAGGACCCAGCAACCCCATATAGGGGCCCTTTGGACAGTGTCCTGGCGCCTATGGCGCCAGGCTCATTATGGAAGTGCTTGGGTGCACTTACCTGATGCAGACCATGCTGCAGGATCCCGGCCTCCTTGAGGCCTGAAAGGAACTACTTTACCTGTGGGACTAATTTACCATCCGGGCGTGGGCGGGGAAGGATACATGCCCGATTGGAGGAAGGATACATACCTGGAACTTCTTCCAAGGCTATTTAAACCCCACCCGAACAGCCACACGTGCTTCGCGTTGTTCTGCATCTAGCAGCTGGACGCTCACCGCGTCTGCTCCTGCATCCTGACTTCTGCTACGCCTGCCAGCATCCTGGATCACCTGCAAAGGAAGAGAAGGAGAACAGAAGAAGGAAAAGACCTTACCTGCTAAAAGCCGCATCCCGGAGACATCTCGCCGACAATCCTGAAAAGTAAGACTTTTATTTAAAAGCTCATCGCGTCGATCGCTGCAGCGCCGCATTCCACTCACCTTTACAGGGCGCCTCCATGTTCAGCAGCGATCATCCGGATTCGCAGTCACGCCCCAGCGCCTAGGGAAAAAAAGACCAGAACAAAAGGTGAGAGATAGAAGGGAATAAGGAAAGCTAAATCTCCATGTTAAGACTTACCTGTTGATTAATTCCCTCTTCATTTCGGGTCTGCGCCGCATCCTGGCATTTCCGGACCCCGGCCCCTAAGGGGAAAAAGAGACATCAGCGTTAATGAGCGAATGAAAAGACATTACCAAAAAACGCTCATTAAAGACTTACCTGATTTCTACAAGGATTTCACCTCTCACCTCGGGTCGGTGCCTGTTCCCCGGCATTCCGTACCCCGGCCCCTACGGGGAAAAAGACACTAGCATTAGTACATTAATGCATGGACACAAGGTGAACCTATCAAAAAACTTACCTGGAAGCCAAGCAACTTTGGTTCTCACCAATCCGAAAATCCAGTGAAGTAATTGGATACCAACGCGCCCCTGCATCAGAAGCAGGATGGAGAGCTCGTCCTTCCAGACCCTAAGGTAAGACGCTACGAGGAATCACAGAAGGGTTTCGAGGAGGGTGAGAGGGGAAAGTGGGAGGCTGATTGCATTACCCCGCAGACAGTTAATCCCCTATTTTCGCCTACAGAAGGATACTTCTGCGAGCCAGACAAGCCAGATTTGGGGGCCCGGTCCAGTCCGTCATCCGAACCCTGCGCATCACCTTAGAAGAGGTCACAGCAGCGCGAACCAGGACAGCGCCTCCGTGGGAGTCAGGTGAGCGTTACAGTGAGCCAGTCCAGCCTTGGCCAAGGAAAGCAGGTATGGTAGGAGCTACGGGGCTGTGACATGCAGAGAAGTAATCTGAGCCGGCACGACACAGAGAAACAGTTCCACTTATAGCCGTAGCATGTCAACTATGAAGAGGCTCTGGCCTTGACCAGGATGTTCTTACACTCTGCAGGCAAAGAATAATTCCCAAATTTGAGGGCTGCAAGAGATCGGGTAGTAGTGGCAGCCTGAAGGACGGAGCTGCCAACAGACGTATTAGGTCTGGATACCAGATTTGTCATGGCTACGTCAGAGTGACGAGTATCATCCTACAGTGACACTGTATGAGAGTGCTGTTCACTTGTAGCAGGAGTGGGACCAGAGGAAAAGTGTATAGGAAAATTCCCTCCCACAGGAACGAGAACGCATCACCCATGCTCCTCGGCTGCAGGAACCTGCTGGCGAACGTTTGATACATGGAATTCGTCACTGTCGTGAGAAGGTCGATCTGGGGTTGACCCCATTCGTGGAACAGAAGATCCTCTTGGTCCTGGCAAAGCTCCCACGCGTGGCAAGAATGTACCTCGCTGCTGAGCAAGTCTGTGATGGTGTTCTTGGTGCTCGCCAGGTGAAAAGGGACGTGAAACATCTCCTGACGAATAGCCCACTGCGACAGATCCTGGGCCTCCCTGGAGAGAGCCAGAGAGCGCATCTCGTCCTGCTTCCGGTTGTAGAACATGGTGGTGGTGTTGTCTGTGAAGATCCTCACCACCTTGCCCCTCATCGACAGCAGGAAGGACTTGAAGGCGCAGAAGATGGCCCAAAGCTCCAGGACATTGATGTGAAGGGTCTTTTCTACTGACAGCCAGAAGCTTCCGGCATGCAACTGTCCAGTGTGTGCTCCCCAACCTTCCAGAGAAGCATCGTTGGTGACTGGCTCCTGGTAAGGAGGGACTTGTAATGGGGCCACTTGCGTCAGGTGAGAGCACACACTACACCACTATATTGCTCGTAGGAACTCCTCGTCAAGGGTGATCTTGTCCGTCCTGGATCGCGGGACTTGCAACCACCTTGCATCCAGAAACTCCTGGGGAGGGCTCATCTGTAGACTACAAAGGAAGACAAAGTTGATGCAGGAGAAAATCATGCCCAGCAACGACTTGATGGCTCACAGAGTAGCTGACCACGCCAAGGACAGGTGTTGGACCTTCCCTAGAATGGCTATCATCCTCTCTTCCGAGGGAGACGCCAGACGTTAACGTGTTGAGTCTGGCTCCCAGAAGGAGAAATTACTCACTGTAATGATCTTTGTATTGATTCTTCTCCGGCATAATCCTCATAATGATAGATATCCATCATCCAGCTCTGCTGTTGGGAAACTTGGGGGCGAAGTGGACCTCGACTCGGCTGTCAATCCGTCTTGTCTTGCTCTCGATCGTCGGCTCCGGAAGCGACATCAGGCATTATGTATATATAGCAGGTCACTACGCTCCATGCTTCAGTTCCTCCATTCCCCCCACCCCTGCGTTTGAACGCTGCAGAAGGAAAAACCAAGGGAGGAGGCTAACCAATCGTTAAAACTTTAACTTTGATACATCCCAACAGGGGGATTCTCCCCTCCACCGCCCAACAACAATGACTGAAAAAATATATTTTTCTTTTTTTTATAGAATGAGACAGAAGTGGTCATCCCAGAGCAATCACCAGATGCCTTCTCGTTTGGACAGATGCAACAACCCACAGAACTTTCTGGGTCGATGAGGAATCTGCGGGAGAAGAATCCATAGAAAGATCATAATGTTGAGTAATTTCTCCTTCAATGGATTGCTTTTCTCCCGCAGATTCCTCATGATACGACTCCCCAAGCAGTTAGGATAACGGAGGGCAGACAGATTTAAACCAGTAGATTCTGTAGAACCGCCCTACCAAATCTTGCTTCAGCTCCCCGTGCAACATCCAAGGCATAGTGCTTGGTGAATGTATGTAATGATGACCAAGTGGCTGCCCGGCGTAGATCCCTAACAGGAACCCCTCTCTGGAAGCTTGCAGAGCCTGGAACCCCTCTAGTTGAGTGGGCCCTGATGCCCGCTGGAAGCTCTGTGCCTGCCGATTGGTAACACTCAGATGCACAGATTAATCCAACATGACAGGGTTTGTTCAGTGATGGCAAGACCTTTTCTATACAAGGAATGGGCCACAAACAACTGGTCTGATTTCCCAAACTCGAACAAGCAAGCAACAAGCTTAAGGCTTTCTTGGGGTCAAGGCGGTGGAACCGCTCTTACTCTTGAGGATGTGGGGAGGGTAAAAGGCAGGTAAATCAATAAACTGGGACAGATGAAACTCTGAAATCACCTCAGGAAGCTATCTGGGTCTAACTTTAAGAGAGACTTTCTCACGAAAGAACTTCTCAAAGGTAGGTTTGCAGCACAAGGCTTGCAGTACGCTAACCCGCCTGGCAGATGTGATTGCGACGAAGAAGGCTGTCTCAAGGGATAACAGCCGCAAAGAACATGAGTGCCTAGGCTCAAAAAAAGCCGCCATCAAGTAGGTCCAAACAAGATTAAGATCCCAATCAGGGACAACAATGGGGCTGGCGGAAACTTGGTGAGAAGGCCCTTCAGGAATTGGGCCATGATCGGAATAGTAAAAAAGGAACCTTGGTCTAGTACAAGGTCTGCATGCGGCCAGCAATACCTCGGGTACCTCCTCAGAGAGGTCCTACTCATCATACCTCATCTTCTCAAGAGCCACACATGTAGGTTGAGGGGATCCGGGGTCGTGTGGAGCCCTCGACCATCCATCTGGGTTTGGAGATCCAGACGCTGAGGCAACCGGTGAGGTGGACAGATGGTCAGATCCAGGAGATTGGAGCACCACATTCTCCTCGCCCAATCTGGGGCAATCAAGATCATGGTCGCTTGAAATCTCTTCAACCTCCTGAGAACCCATGTGATATCGGGGAATCGGGGAGAAGACGTAGTGGAGAGGGAAGATCCAATCCACCAGAAATGCATCACTGTGCGCTTGGAATTCCCTCGAACAAAATTGTTTGCACTTTATGTTGGACTCCGTGGTGAACAGATCCACTGCTCGGGTACCCCAGAGAGCAGTGACCTCCTCGATCACTTCCTGGCACACTTCGCACTTGTGGGAGACCGAGATCTGCCTGCTCAGAGCATCCACCAAGGTGTTCTCTGCCTACGCCAGATGAACTGCAGAGACAGAGATTTGGTTCTCTTGCAACAAGAACTACAGGTGAATTGCCTCTGTACAGAGTGGGCGGGAGTGCACACCACCCTGCTTGTTGAGATAGTGCATGGCCACTGTGTTGTCCGTCATGAAGAGGACATGCTTCCCTCTGAGAGACGGGGCAAAGGCCCTCAGGGCTAACCTGATGACCCGCAACGCTAGCCTGTTGATATGCCATCTGGTTTCTGATGGAGACCAGAGGCCGCTCACAGGCAAATCCTTGAAGTAGGTGTGCCAACCCTTCAGGGACGCATCCGTGACCAGTCAGGCATGGGACCAAAGGAGGCCAGAAGGGTTCCCCTGCCAATAGATTGCTGCACGTGTTCCACCAGCTGACTTCGATGACTATCTGGCTGGACACAAAGGCCATCCTTGAGCGCTCCCAGATACTGAGACCACTGGTACCTCAGGAGCCAATGCAGGGATATCATGCGCAGCCTGGCCTCTGGCACTACAAAAATACAGGAGGCCATGAGACCCAAGAGGCAGAGGAAGGAAATCGCTGGGAGGGTGGCGTGGTTCCAAAACAAATGCACCAACTGGGCTATGTTAGTGGCTCTCTCTTCGGGAGGAAACGCCTTCCCTACACGGGTATCTAGGACTGCTCCGATGAACTAGTGTCAAATGAGACTTCAAGTTGAGGGAGAAGCCCAGTCTGTGCAGTAGAAAGCAGGTGCCCTCTAGATAAGACAAAACCTGCCCCGCTGACTGCTCTCTGATCAGCCAGTCACCCAGATATGGGAATACGTGTACCCGGTATCTCCTGAGGTGAGCCGCGACTACGGCCATGAGCTTGGTGAAGACCCTTGGTGCGGATGTCAAACCAAAGGGAAGCCCTTTGAACTGTTAGTGCTTGCCCTCTATGAGGAACCTCAAAAACTGCCTGTGCATTTGGTGTATCGGCACATGGGAATAAGCGTCATGTAGGACTATTGACACCAGCCAGTCCGGGAAGTTCAAGAGCGTGGAGAATCTCTCTCAACATCGCTATCCTGAATTTGCCTTTCCTCAGGAACTTGTTCAAGGATCTGGAGGTCCAGGATGGGATGAAGACCTACTCCCTTCTTGGGCACTAGAAAATACCAGGAATACCAACCCAACCCTCTCTTGACTGGGAGGTACCTCTTCCACTGAGCCCTTCAACAACAGGGCTCTGGAGCTCCTGTCCCAGTTGGATTTGGGGAGATGGAGGTCTGTCTGGAGGCCTCTTTAGAAAAGGCAGACAATAACCCCACTGAATCAACTGCAGGGCCCAGGCATCAGAAGTGATTTCCTGCCACTGGGGCCAATGCCCTGCGAACCGTCCACCAACCTACTGTGGGAGGGAAAAATCAAAGTGGCTTAGAAGAGGTGGATAAGCCTGCCGCTGTTGCTGTTTGTTGGCCTCTAGAGGCCCCTCTGGCCGTTTCGGGCTTGCCTGAGAAGTGCCTCTGCCCTTGCCTGGCTTGCGTGAGTGGCACCTTGCTGCCATAGGGCACATAACGTCTATAGCCTCTACCCCCTGGAGGCGAAACTGAAGGCAGGTTTGGGCGGCCGCGCCGCTAGGCCCAATGATTTAGCAGTCAACTTGGATTCCTTGAAGTTCTCCAAGGATTAGTCTGCTTTCTGACCGAAAACCAGGTCACCTTCAAAGGGCACGTCCTGCAGCCTGTTTTGGATATTTGGAGAGAAGCCAGAAGTTTTCAGATAAGCTTGGCATCTCATTGCAACTGCTGAACCCATTGCTCTGCCAATGCAGTCTGCTACGTCCAGGCCTGTTTGCAATGACTGCTTGGCTACCGCCTTCCCATCCTCCACCAGCTATAAAAATCCATCCCGCATGGCACCCTCAGGGACGTATTCAGCAGCATGTTCCACAACCTATCATGAGCCATTGGCGAACGGACAGGCTATGTTAGTGGCTTTAAGCACCATGCTACCGAAGGTGAACCGCTTTCTGGCCAATGCGTCAGATTTCTTCCCCCTCTCTGTCCGCAGGCAGATTAGAAGTGGAGGTCGCAGGTTTGGTGGAAATAGTGGCAGCCTGTATATCCAACCTATCCGGGGAAGGGTGTGTGCGAGGAAAGAAGGGTCTCCTCTTGCCAGCCTATACTTCCCTGTAAAATTGGCATTCACAGGGGGAATGGCACAAGGTTGCCGCCATAAGGAGGCTAAAGCGTCTGCCATGGTTGGGTTGAATTGGCATGTTATGCTCGACTGTAGGACCCTCGTCCAAAATGTTGGTGAGCTCATACTGCTGAAGAGGTGTAGTGGACACCTTCAAACCCAGGGTGTCAACCACCCTGTGAACCATATCCATGAACCTAATTTTAGCGTGGCTACAAAGCTGGTTTTGCCGTAACTCAAGGTCTCTGGAATTATTCAGACCACTGGCGTCTTGTGGACCCTGAACTAGGGCCGATAAATCATCCCGGTCGTTGCAGAAAATTGACGCTGCCGGCTCAGTGTAGGCGGGGTCGACTGAGTCCTTGGGGTCCTCAAAGCCAAATATGGATTGCATTTAAGAAACCCCATCTCGACAACGGCGCAAATGAACCGTTGCAGACTGTCAGTGCAGAGGGCTTAGGAATAGGTTTTAAGGCCAAAGCTTTAGACGCCAAAGGTTCTTTCGGTGTAGAGGGACGCTCGGATAACCGATGGGCATCATGGGACTCTGCCTTACGGCCCTCCGACGACCTAAACCTGGTAGGTTTGACACCCAAAGGCGTTATCGACGCAGACGATGGAGTGGCTGGCTTGGGGTCGGGAGCACCTAGCAACACTTTTGCCGCCAAACCTTGCTGGTCGGGGGGCCAGAGCCACACCTACAGTAGCTTGCCTTTTAAATATTTCAACCATTGAAGTTTTAAAACTTTCCCACTCTTAACGAGTGGTGGGCCCCGCCGAGGGCTTACCTCGTTCTAATGGCGAGAAGGACTTGCATCGATGGTGGTGGTGCTGCTTCTTCTTACGTGAGGAAAACAATGATGAATGGCTCCTGGAATGGGACCATTTCTTGGTCTTCTTGCAATGTCATTCCTTCCCTTTGTCGGGTGTGGGCTCCTCAGTCTCGGCCTACGAAGACGGGTCGAGCGACCGGGCTGGAGACTTGGCGCACTGTAGGCCCAAGGCCAGCTTCACGGTCCTCTCACGTAGGGATTTCGGCTGCATCTTTGCGCACGACACGCAGGCCTCCGTGTCTTTCTTGACAAACACCTAGACACCATAGACAGACGTTGTGGGGGTCGGTCAGACATTTTGACCTCGCAATCGCAGCATCGCTTGAAGCCCGAAACCCTGCGAGACGGCATCGCGTCAAGGTTTTTGAAGGAAAAATTAAAAATTGTAAAAAATAAATAAAATGACAAGTAACTAAACGCGTGTCATGTTCCTGAACTGAACAGGAACTGAAGAATGGGGCATAGTGACGTGATACCTGGTGACACTTACGGAGCCGACGATCAAGAGCCAGACAAGACTAATCGACGGCCAAGTCGAGGTCCACTCTGCCCACTGTTGAAAGGTTTTTGAACAGCAGGGCTGGATGATGGATAGCTATCATGAGGAATCTGCGGGAGAAAAGCAATCCATTGAAACAGAGCATTCTGCGATGGCTGCAAGCAGGACTTCGGATAATTTATGGAGATTTATGGAGAATCCCAAATCCGTCAGCAGACGCACGGTCCTCTCCGTGTGCAGGCATGCTAGAGCGTGGGAGTAGGATCAGGTGAGCCATTCATCCAGGTAAAGGTAGACGTGGATACCCTTGAGATGAAGATGCGCCACCACCGGAGCCAAGCACTTTGTAAAGATCCTTGGGGCTGATTACAGGCCGAAGGGGAGCACCTTGAACTGATCAGTGTCGCCCTGGACCACTAACCGCAGGAACCTGCGGTGCTTCTGGTGGATGGGGATGTGGAAGTATATCCAGCCACTCCAGGAAGTTGCCTTCATCCAGTTGGCCGAGCATGTGCTGCAACCTGACCATACTGAATTTCTAAAACTTCCAAGTATTTGTTGAGGCGTCTCAGATCCAGGATCGGCCGCCACCCTCATGACTTCTTTCGGACCACAAAGTATCTATAGTATACTCCGGAGCCCCAGCGGCGCTGAGGGATCGACTATCGCCCCCATTATCAACATGGCATGGACCTCCTGCAGCAGCTGCGCCACATGTTTTTTTGTCGGGCCACCAGGGGAATATGAGTCAACCTGAGTTGGAACGCCAAGGTGGGTCCCTGTTCGAAAGCATCCAGCACTCATCTGTCAGTGGTGATGGTCTTCGAAGTGCTGACAAACCTCACCTGTTGGCCGCCGACTGGGGTGCTCAAGTTGGCCCCCCACCCACTCTCGAGTCCACGGCCGGTTCAGGCCTGATTTGGGGGCAGACCCAATCCCAATACATAATAATTTTCGATTTTGGGATACGAAAAATAATTAACTTATTTGTCTCTTCACAATTGCCCCACAACAAGGGGCACGTGTTTTCCTCAATAAGGTTACAGCTTACGATGAATATTACTGTTTTTTTATTTCATTTTCTTCAATTTCATACTTTCACTTGTTAAGAGTTCATTTGTCAACCAACTGTGACTGTTAACTAACTTATGTTAAAAAAGTTTTTTTCATTACGTATTCTCAATTTTTTAATGATTCTACACCTAATTCGTGTATGTACCATTTAAACCATTGTTTTTACATGCTGTTACATGTTAGACCTTACTTTTGTACATCATTTTCTGTTTCTTTGATATAAAGCTTTTAATTTGCAATTTCCATAATGTTTATGTCTCATTTTGAAGGAATGACTTTAATTTCTGACTGCATGCAATATCTATGAATTATACTAGATATAAAGGTTTTGGGACCGGATGAATAACTTTAATTTATTCACACCCCATACGGGCCAACCTTAGATACACCAGGACTTTGCTTTGTTGTAAACTGATTTGGGGTCAGAGCTCTGCCCTGCGGGCGGCGCCAACGCTGTCCACCACTGCCATATGCCTGTGAGCGACCTCTGTAGGTCTCTTGAGTCGTGGAGCAGGAAGTCTGCCAATATGGGGCGGTATATTCCTTGGAGGAACTGCCGGCCTTTCCCTCTTGAGGCACAAAATGACGACAGCAGACGTTGCGGCAGGATACCCAGCGAACGTGACATCTCCATGTCTGTCTTGATAATTTGCATAGACTAGTCGACTGTCTTGCCAAATAGGTTCTCTCCATCAAATGGCACGTCCAATACTTTGGCCTGCATGTATGGTCTGACGTTGGTGGCTTTCAGCCATCCCTGCCGAGGGGGAGACACTCTGATGCCCATTTGACAGAACTCGGTGTCCGCGATGTCCACCACCACTGTGATAGCGTGGTCTGGGCCACTTCCCCCATCTTGTAACAGGGTCAGTATAGATGATCCTTTTCCCCATAGCGCCCAGCTTCTTCCCCTCCTAGTCCGGTGGCACCATGGATGAGAACGACGGGTTCGCAGAGCATTTCCTGGCCGCAGCTGAGACCACAGTCCGGTGAAAGCTGGGACCTCAGGCCCTTGGGGGCCGAGTCCGGAACTCTATTTCTTCTCGACCCTGTCCCGGCTGGGTGAAGCGGTGCTCAGATTCTTCATTAGAGCCAGGCCCTCATCCCAGATATTGTACAGCAAGGGGACGGACATGATGGTTTTCCGTCTGGACTCACTATGTTGGCAAAGGAATTCTTCCTGTTTCGCCTCCTCAGGCAACAGTTGGAAAAGTTCTGAGGCCCTGGACATCACTGTGTGGAAAGAGCCGATCTCATCCGGCGGAGTGGGCCTGTGCATTCATCCATGCCCACCGGTTCCCCCGTCATCTGGTACCAAGTCATCAGCTTCGCCTGTGGCAGTCGCTGAAGCCGCCGTATCCGTGCCTGTGTGTGTGGCAGGATCCCCAGTCGGGGGTTAGTCCCGAGGTAAAGGCTGTGGTGTCGGTTGACACTTTGACCAGCAGGATCCTTTGACCAGTGCTTTCGCCAGGGAAGGCTCCTGGGAAGCGGTCTTGGAGGACTCCTAAACGGAGCAGGGCCCAGTGTGGGTGGCATTATCTGTTTAATTTCTGATACAAGAAGGTGCAGCATGGTCAGAATGTCCAAAGACATGCCCCTGGGCTGAGGTGTGGAAATAATGAGAGATGGAGGCTCCGGACTGGTGCGTCTCTTCTGGCGAGGTGGAGGACCGGGCTCATCTCGCAGTGACCCACCCACAGACACAGATTCCCTGACCCCCTTCGTGTTCCAAATATTAGTCTTCGGGTAGATTGTCGCTGCCCTCATCAGAGCTCATATAAATATGTACCGGTCTTACCATTGCAGTCCGTGATTCCGTACTCTTCTTGGGATCTGTAGGAGCTTTACCCATTCTCCTCTCTGGAGACTTCTGGGGAGGAGCGGCTGCTGTCCCCATTCCAGTGGCCCTCACCGGAAGCTGCGGCAGCTGCTTCAAGCCTTAGCGGTAGCGACACCCATGGGGGCAGCCATCACTGTCACCGTGGACAACACCAACATGGGCAGCCCTCCTTTTGACGATTAGCAGTGGTCGTTGACGGAGTCGTCAACTCGGTGGTAGCAGGAGCCTTCATCGACATGGTCATGACCATTGATGACGAAGTTGTTACGGCCGGTTGACCTGTTTATGGCATCACTGAGTAGGGCTGTGAAGGGCCACCTTTGGATCTCTCCTTCACTGACTTGTCTGCCGATGGTATGCAGTTTTGAAGAAGTCAAGGACTTCTCGGTCATGTTGGAAAGGCATGAAGTAGGCCCAGGCTTTTACGAAACTCGATGAAAGATCTGCGATGCAGTGTGATCTTCACCGACAGAGGGTTACCGCTACTGGTAGTCCGGTCAGCGATTAGACAAATATCATTCAAAAACTTTACTGAAATTCATCGAAAATTTGAAATCTGAAAAAAGCATGCAGTCAAAATCTGAAGATGGTTACCAGGGGTGGAGCTTAGGGAGAGGACCGTCATTGGTTTAGAGGAGAAATACTGTTTTAAAACTAAAGCAAAACAGTTTTTTCTTTTACTGAGGATTCCCAGCCTGACAATAGGGAATATTCATGAGCATGTGAATCCATGCCAGACCCCATGCTGGAAAAGGAAAAGCAGCAGACTGACTCCAGAGAAGAGGTCAGAACCACTATGCTCTCTGGTATAGTGCGAGTGGACAAAAACTCTGGAACAAAGGGAGATGGCCTGTCTATGTTGGCAAAATCATGGTCCTCAGAAGGAAGCACGGAGGGCTTTTGCCACACTGGCATAAACAGGGTTGAAAGGAAAGTAAGCTCTCTTTCGCAGGGCTTACTCCCAAAATGTCCATCAGCTGAAACTGGACGACTGGTCTGGATGATGCAGTGAACGCCCAAGGCTCAACCACCCTGACAATAGTCTTCTGTCTTCTGGAATGAAGCAAGAGGTTTGCCATGAGCAGGATTTTGGAAAAAGAAACCAGCAATAGGGACGTGTCTAACACACTGGCATTCCACAAACCAAAAGCTAGACCAGTGTCCTGGTGGTAACATTTCTCAGGAAATCATGTAATTCACTGAAATCCAGGTGCCCAAACGCACACGGGATGGGTCTACTTCCTTATAGAACATCTGACCCATCTTCGAAAAGAACTTACTCCTTGAAGACAGAGAGCATTTGAGTGAGGTGACGGCAACAGCAAGGGAGTGTAGCAGCCTCCAGCGAAGTAAGCTGGAACCCAGATCAGCAGGCCTGCAGTGGTCTGCCAAGGTAGTACCTCGGTTGACTTGAACAAACTTGGTGTGACCTAGCTTTAGCACTCAGGCTGAAGCCACTGGCGTGAGGTCCTTGGAGTAATGTCAATCAACTTGAGCCTGAATTCTTACCACCGTCTCGATGAAGACTTTGTGGGGAATGGCACCTGGGTAGACAATGACTCCTCCAAGGTCCCAAAGACGCCCCTGGAGTGGGAATGACAACTCAATTTCCTTGTGCAAGAAGTCGTAGTTTGATGTCTAGAACACCTGGCGAGTGAGACCTCTTCCCATGTTTCTTCTTCTTGACTGTTGCTGGTGGGGCTTTTCCTCCTTGATCATCTCCAATTAATTGGGCAGCTGCAAAGAAAGACCAGGCGTCAACGTCTTTGACTCCCGCCTTTAACTCCTCATTTGTAGGGAGGTCAAGAGTTTAACTTTACACTCCCGGAGAGACCTTGAATCGATGGAACGGCAGAATCTGCAATGTTTATTTGATTTAATAAAGATACACCTTGTGGGGATCTGGTATTGACGTCTGTCATTCATAATCCAAGCAGGACTTGAATCCTGAGGCCTTCGGGTATGAGGAGTGATGCAGTGTAAATAGGTAGCTAAAGCTAGCAGCACTCCAAGTAGTGTACTGAAAGCATGAGAAAAATGAAGTTTGGTCATGGGGGGAGGGGCGGAACGGCTATCCCTCTATATACTGGCCCTGACATCACATCCAGCGTGATTGTCGGCAGTATTAAACTATCATGATTGGTCTGTTGGGTTGATGTTTATCTTCATATTTCATGAGGATGCTCGAATAATCCTTGCTTGGAAAGGCATCCTTTATAACCTAACAGCGCAGTCGAAACATTCCACTTCAACCAAAGATGAGGAATTAGCTAAGAATAAGTAGTTAGTTACCGTAGTGACTACTGAACTCCTAGTCCACTGTCCCCATTCCTGCATGGTACAGAATTCCATCAGTATGGAAGAAACAGGATGGGACGCAGGAGTAATATTGGTTATGCAATTTGTATCGCTCAAGGTAATCACCTTCATTGTGCTAACTCCAAGAATTCTATGGACCTATTTCAAACATATTTAACATCATTCTGTGGAATGACCAGGTTACAGATAAGTTGAAAGTCCCCATGAATGCAGTAGACATAATAAGGGCAGTTAAAATAATCTAGAATTTAACTAGACATTTTATGCACAACACACTACCAATACCACACTTGGTTTAGGAATCATATCTTTGATTGCCATTCTTGTATGTGCCAACGCAATAAACAAAAACAAATCATCAATAAAAGTAAACACATTGAAAGTCTGTCAAAATAGCACAGAGGAGGACGACATACAGATCTCCCTGCTCAACAGCCAATCCTTCATAGATGAAAAGAAAACAAGGAACAAGTTACTTACCTGTAACTGTTGTTCTCCAGCATGGGTCTGGCATGGATTCACATGCTCATGAATATTCCCCGTCGTCAGGCTGGGAATCCTCGGTAAAGAAAAAACCAGTATCAGTTTCGTTTCTGATCTGTCTTTCGTAGTAATAACCAATCACTGGTCTCTGCGTCATACTGACCACAGCCAATGACTGCCCTCTACCTAAGCACCGCCTCTGGCAGCCATCTTCAGATTTGGAAGCACGTGAAGTGGCAGTATGACCAAGTGAAGAGCCGCAGAGGGGTAGGCGGGAGGGTTCGCATGTGAATCCATGCCAGACCCATGCTGGAGAACAACAGTTACAGGTAAGTAACTTGTTCCTTCTCCAGCATGGGGTCTGGCATGGATTCACATGCTCATGAATAAAGAATACATAGCAGTACACACATGCACAACCACGGGAGGTGGCAAAGGCTCAACATTAAGCATCACATCAACTCAACATTAAGCATCTTACCTCCTCACCAGGCTCACCTCAGGCGAACAGGTTGCGCAGCACTGCTTGGCCGACCCTGGACTCCTCCCTGGAATCCCGGTCGACGCAGTAGAATTTCGTGAAGGTGTGCGTCGACCTCCACGTAGCAGCCCTGCATATGTCCAGCAGGGGCACACCAGATAGGAACGCCGTGGTAGCTGCGATCGCTCTGGTGGAATGGGCTCTCGGACGGCCAGGCAGCGGTCGGTTTGCCAACCGGTGACAGTACATGATACAGCCGGAGAGCCATCTGGAGATGGAAGCCTTCGAGAGAGCCTTCCCCTGATTGACAGGTCCAAAGTTCACAAAGAGTTGTGACGTCTTCCGAAAACCTTTCGTGCGGTCCACGTAGAACTTCAGCGCTCTAGCTACATCCAGCGAGTGCAAAGTCCTCTCAGCCGGCGACGAAGGCGACGGGAAGAACACAGGTAACACCAAGGGTTCGTTGAGATGAAAGTCCGACGGTACCTTGGGCATGAAGGAGGGGTGCGTCCTGAGCACTACCCTCGTGTCGTGGAAAGTCAAGTACGGGGCCTTGCAGGAAAGGGCCTGGATCTCTTCCACTCGTCGTGCGGAGGTGATGGCCACGAGAAAAGCTGTTTTCCACGATAGAAACTTCAACGGGGCCGAGTGCAGAGGCTCGAACGGAGGTCCCATGAGTTTGGTCAGCACCACGTTGAGCTCCCACGCCGGGGCCGGAGCCTTCACCGGCGGGAACGATCTGAACAGTCCCTTCATGAACTCTTTCACCAGACGATGAGACCACAAGGACGTCCGGCCCGTGGTTCTGGTGTATCGGGAGATCGCAGCAAGATGAATCTTGATGGACGCGTGTGCCAGACCAGCTTTGGCCAGCGTCAGCAGGTACGGCAGCACTTGGGGAGCCGTAATCCGTAGAGGGTTAATCTTCTGTGCGTGGCACCAGACAGAGAACCTCTTCCATTTGTGTCCGTAGCATTTAAGAGTCGAGGACGCCCTGGCCTTTGCAAGAACCTCTCTGCAATCGGCCGGTATGTCGTATCCTCCAAACTCTAGCGCTGCAGGAGCCAGGCCTGCAAGTTCAGCGACTTCGGGTCGTGGTGGAGGATGGCGCCTCCTTCCCTGGAGAGTAGATCCGCGTCCGCCGGCAGCTTGATTGGCGGGGACGCCGACAAGTCCAGAAGGTCCGGGAACCATATCTGCCTCGGCCACGCAGGTGCGACGAGGATCATCCTGCACCGTGACCTCTTGAGCTGGTTGACGAGCCGGATTAGCAGAGGCAAGGGAGGGAACGCGTAGAGGAACAGGCCCTCCCAGGGGAACGAGAAAGCATCGCCCATGCTCCTCGTCTGGGGAAACCTGCTGGCGAACCTCCGGCACTTGGTGTTCGTCGCCGTCGCGAACAGGTCGATCTGGGGTGTGCCCCACCGTCGGAAGAGGCGATCCACCAGATCCTGCCGTAGTTCCCACTCGTGGCACGAGCGCAGCTCCCTGCTGAGTGAGTCGGCGATGGTGTTTTTTATCCCTGCCAGATGAAACGGCACCAGAAGAATCCCTTGGGCGACGGCCCAATGCCACAGGTCCTGCGCCTCCTTGGACAGCGCTGGGGACCTGGTTCCGCCCTGTTTCCTGATGTAAAACATGGTGGTGGTGTTGTCGGTGAAGATCCTCACCACCTTGCCCTTGAGGGACGGAAGGAAGGACCTGAGGGCCCAGAACACTGCACGGAGCTCCAGGACGTTGATATGCAGGGACTTCTCCGTCGGGAGCCAGAGTCCCCTTGCGTGCAGATTTTCGGTGTGCGCTCCCCACCCTTCTAGGGAGGCATCCGTGGTCACAGTCACCTGGTGGGCTGGGGTCTGGAAGTCCATGCCCGCCGTCAGATGCGCGCGGGTGCCCCACCACCGTATCGCTCGTCGGAAACTCTCGTCGAGCTTGATCCTTTCCTCGAAGCTGCCCGTCGTCTGGATCCAGCGCGCATCCAGGAACTCTTGCAACGGGCGCATCCGGAGCCTGCACATGGGAATGAGGTAGATGCAGGAAGACATCATCCCGAGGAGGGACTTGATGGACCTCACCTTGGCCGCGTCGGCCACCAACATCCGTTGCACCTTGCCCAAGATGGTCCTGGTCCTCTCCTCCGACGGGGAGGCCAGAAGGGACACTGTGTCGAGCCTCGCTCCCAGAAACAGTGCGACTTGCGCGGGCACCAGGTGGGATTTGGCGTAGTTCACGGAGAATCCCAGGTCCGTGAGGAGTTGGACGGTCCTTGCCGTGTGGACCACGGCGAGCTCCCTCGTCTTGGCGCGGATGAGCCAGTCGTCCAGGTAGGGGTAGACGTGAATCCCCTCGCGGCGCAGCTGCGCCGCCACCGGTGCGAGGCACTTGGTGAAAACCCTGGGTGCCGACCGCAGTCCGAAGGGAAGGGCTTTGAACTGGTAATGACGCCCTTGGACCACGAATCTGAGGAATTTTCGGTGCCCCTTTAGGATGGGAATGTGGAAGTAGGCATCCTCCAAATCCAACGACGATAGGAAGTCTCCTTCCTCCAGCTGACCCAGGACGTGCTGGAGGGTGACCATCCGGAACTTCTGCGCCTTGATGAACTTGTTCAGGCGTCGCAGGTCCAGGATGGGGCGCCATCCTCCCGTCTTCTTCTTCACGAGGAAGTAACGCGAGTAGACTCCGGAGCCCCGAAGCCTCTTTGGGACGAGTTCGATGGCGCCCTTTCTGAGCATCGCCTTTACCTCCAGGAGAAGTTGAGGGACGTGAAGTTCTTTCCTGGCCACGGGGGGATGCGCGGGCACCTTCTTTGAAACTCGAGCGCGTGGCCCCGGGCCAGGGCGTCCAGCACCCAACGGTCGGTGGAGATGGACTCCCACACGCTGACGAAGCCCGCCAGCCGGCCTCCCACCGGGGTGCTTCGGTGGGGGCCCGACCCCACGGCCGGTTCAATCCTGCTTGGACGCGGCCTTGCCGCCTTGGCCTCCTTGGCGACGACGGCGGGGTCCGCCAGACTTGCCTCGTCCTCTGTAGGCCTCTTGCGACGACGAGCGGGCCGCTTGACGGTAGGAAGCGAAACCGCCGCCGGAACCTTTGGAGGCGCCCTTGCCTCCGCCGCTCCGAAAGGGCGTCCGCCGTTGCTGCAGTACTCCAAGGGCCCGGGCCGTCTCAGTATCCGCCTTGATGGCCTGAAGGGAATCGTCCACTGTCTTCCCAAACAGGTTGTTCCCGTCGAAGGGCATGTCCAGGACCCTGGTCTGGACGTCCTGCCGAAAGTCCGTAGCCTTGAGCCATCCGCGACGTCGAAGGCAAACGCCGTTGCCCATCTGGCGGAACCCAGTGTCGGCGATGTCCGTCGCCACGGTGATGGCGTGGTCCGAGGCCACCTCACCTTCCTGCAGGATCTCAAGGGCCTCCGCCCTCTTGTCGTCCGGCAGAAAATCCAGCAGGGGAGCTATCTTGTACCAGAGTTCCCTGTCGTAGCGGGCCACGATAGCCAAGGCGTTGGCCGCTTTAATCGTCGTCGCCGCCGACGAGATGACTCTGCGTCCCATGGCATCCAATTTCTTTCCCTCGCCGTCCGGCGGGGAAGTCGACGTGGAGGCCGCACCCCCCCCCCGCTTTCTTCCTGGCTGCCGCGGAGACGACGGAGTCCGGGGTAGGCTGCGCCCGGAGGCATAGGGGGGCCGAGTCCGGGACCCGGTACTTTTTCTCGTACCGGTCTCTTTTCGCTGGCGTCTTGGAAGGGTTCTTGAGGAGGGAAAGGCCCTCATCCCAAATGTCGTCCAACAGAGGCACTGCGAGGACCGTCTTCCTCTTGGTCTCGCGCCGTTGGTAAAGGAAGCCTTCCTTTTTCTTCTCCTCAGGGCAGAGTTGGAAAAGCTCGGATGCCCTGGCGATCATTGAGTGGAACGATCCAATCTCGTCGGGCGGAGAAGCCCTGGTGGGAGGCGACGACGGAAAATCCTCGTCGTATGCCTCGTCGTCCGTACCCGTCGCTGCCGTGTCAGTCCCCGTATCATCCCCTCGGGTGGACGGGGAGGAGGGCTGGACGGGGCGCGACGGTTGAAAAGGAGGCGGTGGATGGATCCTTCTTTTCTTGGTAGGGGGAACACCAGAAGGTCCCGGTTCTGGATCCCCCGACGGGAGAGGTTCCTCCGTCGGTAACGGTAGTCTCGTCCTTATCTCGGAGCATAAGGACTGTATAGCCAACAAAATGGCCGCTGAGTTGTCTTGCGGCGCTGGCAGAGGGGAATCCGACGGGCGAGCAGGGGCCCCGTCGGTATCCTCGACGATGTCGTCGTCGTCACCTGCGTCGGGGCCCATTCCGACGGGCTGGTCTTGTTCCACGCCTAGGCCGTGGCTTAAGACCTCGATCAGTTCCTCTTCTGAGGTTGAGGCCGAATCTACGACGACGCCCTGCCCCCCCTTCTTCCCCACGGAGGGTTTCACGGGGGTCCTATCGATGGGCACGAAAGAAGACTCCCTCCGAGGAGGCAGGGAGATTCTGGGCCCCGAGGCCGCCACCACTGGTGCAGCCTCCACAGGCTGGGCCAGGGCCGCCGCGACCGTTTCGATAGAGGGCTTGGTCGAATGGATCAAGGCCTTCACCACCTTAGGTGCGCTCACCGCCTTATCCTTGAGGGAGGGGGCACTGCCACGCTCCTCCTCTGCCTTAGAGCTCGACCGGGGTCTCTCCAGGAGCTTCGCCGGGTGCTCGGCCTTCCTCTTACCCGACCCAGAGCGTTGGCTCGTGGTTGATGGTGCCGGGGAGGGTGCGCCCTGCCTGGCGCCCGTAGAGCCCGACCGTTCGGCGCTCCCGGTGCCAGCGGACTCGCGGTGCTTGGCCTTATGTTGGGCCCCCGTCGCCGGGGCGCCCTCAAAGGTCTTAGAAGACCGCTCAGATTTCTTCTTCTTCTCGCCAGACGGGCTCTTACCCTCCAGCCAGCTGGCGAGACGTTGATGGCGGTCCTTCATGGTCCGTTCCGACATGTTGCCGCAAAACGCACAGTCCTTCTCCACGTGCGTCTTGTCCCCATGAAGGCAGTAAAGGCAGAAAGAGTGTTCGTCCTCCTTGAAGACGTTCTGCAGCTGGCATCCAGGGCAGGCCCTGAACAGCTTTCCGGGCGTCGAGCTTCCCTTCTCCTGGGCCATCTCCGAGACCGGGCCTGAGAAGCTTCTGGAGTCCTCCGAAGTGTAGCTCGACGAAATCTTCACCCTTGAGGGGCACAGATGAATCCGACACGGGTCCCCGTTGATCGGATGTAGGATCGGTGGAGCTTGAGGCTCTTTTGACCGAAAGAATCGAAGTTTTTGTGAAAAAGCGCGAAAAAATAGCACTAACGCTCGAGAGCAATAGCACGAGGATCCCAACACATGAACGTGCGGTAAAAATCTGAAGATGGCTGCCAGAGGCGGTGCTTAGGTAGAGGGCAGTCATTGGCTGTGGTCAGTATGACGCAGAGACCAGTGATTGGTTATTACTACGAAAGACAGATCAGAAACGAAACTGATACTGGTTTTTTCTTTACCGAGGATTCCCAGCCTGACGACGGGGAATATTCATGAGCATGTGAATCCATGCCAGACCCCATGCTGGAGAAGTATTTGAAGACCACACAAAGCCATATTCCTGAAGCTGGCCAGGAATCTATACAGAGTGGACATAAACGCATGCACTAAGTCATTGTATTGTGTATTCAGAAATGCTAGTACTATTTTTATTTTAGAAATTAAACATCACAAATCATGATCATTAATGGTCAGATAAACACACCATTATGTGAATTGATTGTCTTTACTGTGCATATTAAGACAAAGATGGGGAGAAGAATACAAATATTTTAAAATGTCAATCCTCATTGTCATGTAGGTGTATGACCTACCTCTGTAATGTCAAAATGAAAGTCTAAGGTCTTTCCAGGAAGTTCTTTAGATGGACAATTGAAGATTTTTGCGAATGAGATTTCTGGAGAGCCTAAATCGCTGCCATAGGTCTTTGGACCATCACTTGGTACCACAAGGCTTGCTGATCGAGACACTACCAGTTTTAGAATGTTCAGAGCTTCTTTCCAGTATGGACTCTAATAGTAAAAAGAGAGCATTTTGAAATATACACTTTCTATCAGAACAACTATAAAGATGTTGTTAAACAAGATGCACTTATGGGGTATTCGGTTTTTATAATTAAAACTTTATACACATTATAAACATACAAACTAGTATCACAAATAGAGGAGTCTTTATGTCTATTATATAAAGGAATGTGGTTACTTGCACGGCAGTAACAATGGTTCCAATGAATACTCTATTCTGCACAGAGATTGGCTCTGCTATTTGTACCACAAGTATACATGTAAGCACCGCAAATGGCAGAATCCTCAAATTCAAACTCCTAACTTGACAAAAACAATAAATGGAAGTCCCAACCTCAGTCAACATCCAGGTCAACTCCTCGACCTTTCAAAATAATTATCCTCACTGTCTGCTCTTAATTATCCCTTCCCGAATTCAATTGTTTCTTTCATGCCCAAATATCACACAATCTGCACTCATGGCCTACAACTTCAACATCTCATCTTCTCTACTAAAAACCATATCATTCAAATGTTGAAAGCCTCCCCCTCGTTTTCTCCCCTTCCCCTCTCTCTTGCTCATTTGACCCTAACTGTACTCTCAACCATCCCTTACTCCTCTTACAAAAGAAAACCACATCATGCTTTACGTGCCTCATTCTGGATTTCCATCAAACACTTCAGACTACCAATTCATTAAAAAGAAAAAAGAAATCTCACCCAACATCTTTTATTTATTTACTTTCATATTTGTAGGGATACATCAAGTAACAATTCACAAATGGAGTTGAAGGGGCAGTGATGAATCTGTATGCAGAATAGCGTATCGAACAGCAAAATTACCCTAAGGTACGCATCTTCTAACAGATTACCCACACCTATGCATTTATCATCTTGATAAAGATTCCAACAGCACAATCTTAAAAAAGAAAAATAGGAGTAGATGAGTAAGCACAAATGAAAATTTAGTCAACGAATTTAAGAAGCACAGCTTTGCCAAACTACGTCTCCTTGCTCACTACTGTATCCTAACTTTTGGGTTAATGATAAGGTGCAGTGATAAATATCCACACCCCTTGGGAGGCGTTGCTTGCAGCCATGGTGTAGGTGGACTCCTGCGATAGCTCCCGCCAGATCCTGCATGATCCGCTTGCATAATGTGCTCTGCCATAAACATATCGCCAAAAAATAAGCGAGATCGGAGATAAACTCCTTGGGAGTGCCCAGCCGGGAGTATAAGTGCAACACGGTGCGGAAAAGAGGGACCGACGATAGAGGCCGAAACAAAATGGCGACCAGAACGTGGAGACTGGGCTCGGGGGACAGAAGAATCCAGGCGGAGGAGTGGAGAAATTGCAGAGGAAGTTACAGCCATGGTATGAAACAGAGGAGCGCACACAGGAGCAGGATGGGTGCCCTGAGCCGGTACAGTATGATGTGAGTTGATAGAGATCGGAGATTGCGTTGCCTACAGGTGGCACGCAGACAAAGCCCTCATATCCAGGACAGTGCTGCGATAAGAAGAAATCAAGTAAGGCAAGTGCAGCGCACTGCCCCCCCCCCCCCCCACCAGAGCGCCCGACACCCACCAGAGGGTAATAGAGTCGGCGGCATGAATCCGTGAACTCGGGCTGGGTGGTGTAATAGAAGAGCTGTATCCCTCTGCCTATGGGGTATATTGTGAGCCGGCAAAGCTCAGTAGCTGCCACAGGTAGCAGCTTCATCGAAGAGACACTGGAGAACAGATTCTGGCAAAAGGCCCACTGGAGGAAGCAATAAAGAGCAAAGACAACAAAGATTTGTTGTAAGGATACTGGAGCGCACCTTGTAATAATTGCTTCCAGCCTGCAGAAATTGCCCTTGCATATAAAACACCTGCACCAAGCCTGCGCTGTCTGGGGTTTACGACCACAATGCCTCATTTTACACCCAAGTACTTATTTGTAGTGCGCTGCACATATAAAAATTTCTGATTGCTACTGCAGGGATAAGCAAATTGGATGCCTCCTAAACTAGCCAAAATGAAGGTAGGTCAATCGACACTAGACAACTACGACAGGACCACGCAACAGGCTCCTGGGGGAAATAAGGAGCAAGTGAAAGTGGGAGATGCCATGGAACTGCATAACCAAGTGATGCAGGCTATTGCTGACCTAAAAGCCTCATTAAGGACACAAATTGAAGCAGTGAAAACAGATGTGGAACTATTGTGCCAAGAAGTTCGTAGCCTGGCGGAGCGCACCGCTACCCTGGAAACACAAGTGAAGGAGAATGTAGTTCAGCTCCAGGAGACGCAAGCTAATGCTAATGTCCATGTCTTGCAACAGAAGGTCAGCCTGTTAGAAAACAGTAGAAGAAGCTGAAGGACAGGCCCGTAGGAACAATAGCCGCCTAGTTGGCCTACTAGAGAGAGAGAGGAAGGCACAGACCCCACGACATACATAGAAAACATGTTACTCTAAGAAATCGGGCCCGGCAACCTCATGCAGGGTTTCACAATCGAGAGGGCACACAGAGCACTAACTAGGCATTCTTTCCCCCCTCCGAAACCCCAGTCCGATAATTGCGAAGGTTCTTAAGTATAAAGACAGGGAAAAGACACTAACCTACTCCAGATAAGGTGGGGCACTGAAGAGAGATTCGGCAGACCCGGCGGTCTACCTTATTATACCTTCCAGGTGCAGAAGAGCCAGGCACAATTTTTGGCGACCAAAGCTAGACTTAGGACAGCAGGCCTGTAATACATGTTGACCTACCCAGGATGACTAAAAATCATACACAAAAACAGGGCCTGTTCTATGATCTCCCGGAGGAGGCACAAGCACCCCTGGACAGGGAGAAGATACGCCCTGTTAGGCAGAATCATCTGCAGTACCCTTCGGGAACACTACAGACAATTAAGTCCACAAGTGGCAGTACAATTTCACCTTTCGTACAAGCCTGTACTACACAGTTATAGTAGTAGCAGTAGCGGAACAGCCAGACTTATCTCAAGAGCAAATGAGCAGTAACAGGAATTACACAAAGGATTACAATTACTATGACTCAAACAAACACTGACTCAAGGTTTCTGGTTAAAAAAATATAAGTACATTTATTTTTAAACCATCTGTTCACAAAACACTTCACTTCTATTAAACAAAACCACACTCTAAAATATACTACACACAACCAATTCCTTTGGTTCAGGTCAATTCAAGGTAAGTACTTTAGGATTTGACAGGCCGTTGTTGTGAAACAAAAGACGTTACCGGGGGTTAAGAAGCGCTCACTTTTTGACAGTAATGACAGTTCGGTCTTACGAAGTACCCGCGGGGAGAATTGTAACCGTAGTCAAACACACTTAGCACATTGAATAAAAACCAAGGAAAAGGCGATAAAAATCAAAAAGCAATACTTTTGTCGAGGCACATGAATCACATGACGTGTTTGAAAATACAGATAAAGTCAATATGCCTGCGCCAGTGACAAATGGAGCAGGGCTCTGTTGTCGAGGATCACACAATCAGAACAGTTATAGATTAACGTTGCCAGGAGTACTTGGATATTGTCAAAGGGAGGCAAAAGGAGGGAAGGAAAAAAGGACAAGCCTTCGGCAAGGAAAAGGGTTGATCCCGATTCCTCAAGGTCAGACGGAGAGAACGACCAAATGGACACAGTACCTTATTCGAATGAAGAAAAGCTGGTGCTACGGCAGTTGTTCCTGGTAGTTCCTGCAGACTCAAGGTTCCTGGAGCTTCAGTCGTGGGGACAAGAAGGACATCTGGAGTGATCTGCACTACCCAGGGATGAGGCCAGCAGCAGCAAAGCAATGGTGAATAAAAGGTGCGCTCCTTTAAAACAGGAGGGCTCTTCCGATGGCTATCCGGACCACTACAGCTTTGTGCAGTGATTTCGACCCAGAGGAGGATTCTCTGGCTGTAGGTGGTGAGCTGGTTGATCCCACCAGGCTCAAGGGACGAAGACTCCGGACTGGATCTTCTCTGTCGTTGAAGGGTGGATAGCTCAGAACTGCAGCAGGGCTTCACCGGGACTCGGAAGGTACAGCAGCCTTCTCTTTGGTTCTTGTAGTTCCAGTGGAGACTCTGACTTCCAGCCCAAGAGACCTGCCTTTTATGTGAAAATCCCCCATTCACACAGCCTTTACTGTCAACCACACAGCAGGGGGGTCGTACAGCCCGGACAACCACCTCAGTCAATGGACACAAAGTGCGATTTGGGTCTCCAAGGAGACCCTGTGCAGGGGGTTACTAAACCCCTCCCTCACATTCAGCCCACCTAGACACCCAGACGCCAAAGGAGGGATTCTTCGTAGAAGCCAGCCAAAGGACAGCGAACAAATAGGGCAAACCTGGTTTGGCCCTCAAAGTAAAACACAAGAAGGATATTAACAAAAAGAGATGGCGATTAAACCCGACTGGAGCCAAAAGCAAAAATGTATTTGGTCAAGCAGGTTTATGTTCGAGGCTAATACAATAGCCTAAAACAGTACCAAGTTTATATAGTATAATCGCGGTAGAAAAGTTAGGGTAGATACCACTGCCACCAGCCAAGTCTTAGCGTTAAGGGAGCGAAACAAGGCTCCAGGAGGTACAGACAAAAAGGGATCAGACTTAACACTTTCCAATACTCCATGTAAGATGGGGTGTACTGGGTCTGTAGGTTAAATGACTACATAAAGTAAATGGCAACTTTACCTGTTTCTGGGGGGACAGTAGTCAGCCCCAGAAAAAATGGAGTCCGGGGGAAGTCTTAGAGACAACCCTGTGTCACTGCACTGAAGGTGCTGTGTAACACACATGATAAATATGAGGCCATGGAGCAGGTGAGGCTCCAGTGCTCAAGATCACACAAAAAATGAAAACACACACAGCAAAACACATGTAAGAGTGAGGAAAAAGGCTCACACTCTTACCAGGTGAAAATAAAAATCATAGGAATCTAGTAAAGCTGCCGAGGGACTCATTGGGTAAGGGAAATTAGTCATTTATGAGAATTCTCCCTAACACCATCAGATGCATTACAATTTACAGGGTCCAAGCAGGGGATATTAGCAGAATCTTAGACATTGGTCCATCTTCTGGGCAGATAGAGATTTATCATCCTATTTGGGAGATAGGCCATTGATTACATATGCCAAGGCTAAATCTTTGAAAGCTCTTATTTCATCAAGTATCCCTAATACCAATAATAGAGCCAATAATTGGCTGAGAAAACATCAAATAATGGTTTTGATAAATTTAACAACTGTAAGATGTGTACGTATGCAATCAAAAAATATAAAGTATACTATGGTGCTAAGTGTGACAAATTGTGGAAAATTAAGCAAAAAATCAATTGCTTGACTAAATTTGTGGTATATGGAATCATATGCCCATGTGATTTGATGTATATTGGGTCCACGATTTGTTAGCTTAAGCTAAGAATTTTGCAGTATTACAGAGCAATAATTAATGGTGACAGTAACTATCCATTGGCAGTTCACTTTGCAGAGAGACACAACAGTGATGTGGCATTGAGATTTTTTGCTTTAGCGCATATACCCATCCATAAGAGGAAATGAAATAGGGAAGGCAAATTGCGTAAACTCGAATCCAAATTAATAGTGACCTTCAATACCAAGAAGCCAGGAGAACACAATGCTGGAGAAGAATTAGCTATACATCTCTTGAATGACTAGGTATGTATGGAATTGAGAATGATAAAGATTTGAAGATTGTATTTTGATCATGACATGACATATCACGAATTATGTAAGTCGTAACAGTGCTATGTTGCAATTTCTAGATAGAGTTTATTAATCAGTACTGTATTGTTCAAATGCACGAGTTCACTTTATATGATAAAGTTTAGTGGTGAGGCCAAGCCCAACTGGGCAGTATTGCTTCAACAAGTGTGAAGCGAAGTATAGCGCTATACATGGAAGTGAATTTGTCAACTGGTACTGCATTGTCTGAATTTCTTCTGTTCACCTTGGACCGATCCAACATATGGCACTTTATGTCTGAAGTGCACTTGTTCACTTTACATGTCTATGTTCAGAGGTCACGCCAAACCAACCTGGCCAGGATTGATCTAACAGCTGTAAAATGAAACGATTGGATATGAATCGCCACTTCCTTGGGTGTTGATTTACGTCACAGCATTGTTGAGTTCTGTTTTAATGTGTTTTTTGTAAATAATTCTGTACCACATTAGCAATTTAAATGGATTTGAGATTTAGCACATTAGGGCGCAATTTAAGGAATACAAATGATTTAATAATGTTTTAATCGTATGTTTCAAGTTTTAAAATAAAACTTAGTATTAGTTGTTGGATGTTAGTGCTGCTGCATGCACGTTGGCTTTGAGGTTTAAAGTCATGCATTATGCAACACGCAGTATGATACTGCTGTGATTAATTTTGATAAAGTGGCCTTTGGCTTGGCGAACAAATTAAGTAGTACTATCAAGTACAAATTATATTACTGATACGGGAGACAAAAATAGATTGCGTCTTGGAAAGTAGACTGAATTATTATATGATCGCGTAGAATTGTCTATATAGATTACTATGGTCACACAGGTCTAAGATGGCCGCCATTATTGCTAGAATTAAAAGGACATGATACAACAGTGGTCACATGACTTAGAATTGAACCGCCTCCCAAAAAAGTGGAAATAGAAAGCGGTTTGCATTAAACAATTGATTCACTTCCACTGGGGAAGTGCCTGCATGGGGGTGGAACGCGTGGCGCACAGATGAGTGTTTGTTTGACTTTTTAGCAACTTTGTAAACCCATGCCGGCTAATATAATGACTATGAATTGCTTTTAACTTTAATAAAGGTGCTTGCACGTTAACGTTGGATCGAGTGCTTTGTTATTTTGAGTTTTGTCATGTGAGCTGCAAGCACATTTAGTGCAACGTTTGCATGCACAATAATAGTTGGCTATTTTTGAAGGTTAGCCCTTTAACAGAGCACCAGCTGTTAAGAGGCATTATGCACTACATGAAGGGCATTGAACGTGGCTATATTATATATATGCGCACAGACAACAACATTTGTAGTGTGTACCTGTGTTTACACGCACACACTTCTTTTCCTGTTGCAGGATTATCGTACATAACTACTGTTAGGCACAGCTTGTATTTCTGTATAACAAGCGTCTTAGTTTATTGTTAACATGTTTCGACTTGAAAAAGGTATTTTTCAATGCTTTAACAGTCATTGGAATGAGAACAATATGCCAAATTCAACATTTATGTGGTACTTGAAACATATTGGTTCAACAATGCAAAAATCCCCCAAAAAATATCAACTGGTGGTCAGGCCATGTGGATTCACTACATTCTGAATATCTGGCTTGTAAAAGTTGGAAAAGACCATGTCTCACCTGTTGGACCTGTACATCCATACTGATAGCATATGTTTGATTCTAGTAATTGAAAAGATATAAAATCTTGCCTTTCACTGTTTTAGACCTGGAATCAAACATTAATTTGTATTAAGTGGGCCAAGCTTTGTTATTTAACATGCTTGGCTAATTGCTGTCCCTCATTATCAATGGGAGCATGTGCCTATGGGTTGTATATAAATTGTGCAGTTGATTGCATTGGTTGCTGAATGTGTTCTTATATTTGCATGGACTCATTAGTCATGCACGTTAGGTCTGCAAATTAAGTGAAATAACTTGTGCTTTAAGACTAATGGTTCTTGAAGGTTACTGTAAAGTGAAATCTCACGTACCCACACTTTTGGCAAAGTACTGTGAGTCGCAAGGCAACTATTTGGAACAATGGTATGGGAAATCATTCGCCCCTAGAAAGTAATGCTGATTAGTGCTGGCATGAATGCGTGTTGATACACATTGTTAAAAACCCGAAAGTGTTTCACAACCCCATCCCCGGAGATCCCTTATTCAGGTGGCCAGGGAGGCACCATCGCTATTGGATCCTGACCCTGGGGGTGGACAAATGAGGGAGGATCACGTGGGTAGGGGATCCTCAGGGAGTGGGGCGGAGACACCTGAAGGTGATACATGGTATGCCCCATTTTATTATTTTTTTTTTATCTCCTATTCCCTCTACCTTTATGGGATACTACAACTTCCATAACTCCCCTCTTCTCCTAATCAGCCCAACTACTGAGACGAGGAAGAGAAAGACGGAGATTAGGAAGATTACCATCAGTAATATGTATTGGCCTTGTCCCACTAATAAGGTCAGGCACTCAGTCACAATCGCACAAACCTGAAACTCAGGGACCGTTTTTCAAACTATAAAAAGTGGAGCACGGAAAGACACAGGGAGGAGGGCAGGGCCCAAGAAGGAAGGCAAGCTGGATGGCAAGAGGGAGGAGCAGCTGAGTGAGAGCTCCATAGAACCAGGCTAGGGAGAACGGGATGCTGACAGGATGCGAGTTGAGGCAGGAGAAAGCGTGGCGAGAGAACCAGGTCTCCAAGAAGCCGAAAAAGTCCAGAGAAGAGAGCTGAGGGGCCGGCTAGTCCCTTTCCTCCATGCACCAGTACGCTGCTCGTTTGCTTGCCTAGGCTGTGAGGCCCTCCCGGGGGCGTCTGAGGGGAAGGTGGGCAAGACCATAACCTTGACAAGTTGAAAAGTGAAGGACGTGCAAAATCAATCGCAGTCAGTGAGTTCTAAGAAAGAGAGTCGGTTTGCGATACGTGCGATTATTGAAAGCTACAATGTTACATGCTAGGCTACGCGTTGAAGGACAAAGACATTGAATTGAACACTTGAAAGTATTTGGCTGAAAAGGGAGCTGATGAGAAACAAAGTAACGAAGCAGTGCTGTGTGAGAAGGCACATTGTTGAACGCTTCGTGAAAGATAAAGGAACAGTGAATAATTAAAGTGAAATGTGTTGAAAGCCGTTGAAGGGAAAGCCACGAGGGAAAGAGCATGCAGAGATCACAAAAGGCTAAAGTGAATAGACATATTGTGAAACAAGGAACTGAGTGGCTGAGGGCCCGTCCTAATGAACTATATGCTTTTTTGAAATAAGGAACAGGTGGCTGAGGGCCCATTCTAGGAAACCAAATCAGAAAGTACGGTATGGTGCGGTGCGGTTGCAATGCTCTCTGGTAAGGCGATAATAAGGACCCTGCCGCCAGAGTGGTCACGCATGGGGGTATTAATACTATGCAGTTGCGAAGGACTCTAACAGGTGAAAATTGTGCAAGAGAAGTATAAAGGTTGGGGAAGGGAGTTTTCCCAGAGCTCTGAGAAGCTGAGCTGTTTAGCTGGAAAGTGTTTCAGCCACGTTTATGTGTTTGAAGACAGGCAAGGGAAGCCTGTGAAAGTAACTAAGAAGGAACATTGTGAATACTTGTTTGACAATTGTGAAGCCGGGTGAGGGAAGCCAGAGAGAATCCATTGAAGAGCACTGTGATGCATAATGAACTGACATTGAAATAGGCGAGGAAAGCCTAACATATTTATGGGAAATCCTTGAACTGTGCCCACTGCTCACCTTGAAGGAACTTTAGAAGAACCCAACTGAACTGAACTTGGGGTAGGGAGTGGTGAGCCACTTTCATTGCCATTCTGACCTTCTTTTAATACACACTTTATTTAGATCCTTTTTCCCAGTTATTGTGAAACATGAGGGCAAGTATAGGTTCATGAGACAGACCTTTTCATTTGTTTAACTGAATGACTTGGGCCATTTTATTTTACTAAAATAGACTACTACCATTATAGTATTATGGCCAGTTAGGAATTCTCCAACCCCAGTCAAACTTAATAAAGGTGTTGAAACCTGTACCTTTTGCGTCTGTGTCATTACTTATGATACCATGCCTGCCACACAGTATTGATGTTAAAAATAGTAGGATTATGTAACTTCTGGTTTGAATACATGAGGAGGATAATGCTCCAAGATGTGTCTTGCAAATAAGAAATAACCATGTTTCTAACAATTGCTTTTAAAACAGATGTAGTGTGGACAATTTGGCTTAACGGCTTGAATAGTAAGGATGGTTTAAGTTACTTACCTGTAACTATTGTTCTGCAGCATGGGTCTGACATGGATTCACATGCTCATGAATATTCCCTGTCGTCAGGCTGGGAATCCTTAGTAAAAGAAAAAACAAACAGTTTCACTTTCACTTAAAAACAGTATTTCTCCTCTAAACCAATCACTGTCCTCTGGGTCATACTGGCCCCCCATCCAATGACAGACAGTCCTCTCCCAAGCCCCTCCTCTGGAAGTCATCTTCAGATTTGGTAAGCACATAAACTGGCAGTATGACCAAGAAGAGCCACACAGGGGACATAGGGAGGGTTTGCATGTAGAACCATGCCAGACCCATGCTGGAGAAGAACAAGTTACTTACCAACTGGTAACGTTCTTTCGACTGGATGCTCCTCCAAAACATTCCACATCTTTGACATGTAATGTCCACAGCTGTGCACTTCGGAAACTTTTCGGCAGAGGGCGTCCTGCGTCAATGGCCTTGGGTCCATGTCCCTCAAAGGCCTCCGTCGAGGTCGACGTCACAGGATGTTAGAAATAGGACACATGGCGGCCGTAGCCTCAGTTCACGTTTTTTCCAGCAGAACATGTGGCACCAGTCTGATGCCTGCTGGACTGCACTTAGCCTTGCGGAAAACGGAAGCTGCAATCGCACAGGAAATTCTCCTGAGGGGCAGGCTGGGAGGGCGCTGTGGAATGGATTGGAGGAACATCCAGTCGAAAGAACATTACCAGTTGGTAAGTAACTTCTTTGAATGGATTGTGTCTTCCAACGCATTCCACATCTTTGACAGACTCCCAAAGAAGTACCAGTAAATGGAGGAGGGAAAAGAATTTAGAGTACCCATTCAGATTGCAGAATAAAGAACCACCTTCCCAAAGGCCATATCCTGACCATGGATTGTATCCAGGGAATAATGTTTTACAAAGGTGTGGATAAAAGCCCATGTAGCGGCATCACACATATTCCTAATATGTGTGGAGGTCGGTGGAAGTAGCCACGCCCCTAGTGGACTGAGCTCTCAACCCATCAGGAGGGTCCTTAGCCGCCAATCGATAACATTCCGTAATGGGGAGGATAATCCACCTGGACAAGGTCTGTTTGGTAACAGTCTGGCCCAATCGGTTTCCAGCATATCCTGCAAAGAGTTGATCGTCCACTCCGACCCTGGACATCCTAGAAATGTAAAAGCTCAGAGCTCTCCTAGGATCCAACCGATGGAGTCACTCCTCTTCCTTAGCAGGATGAGGATGGTAGAAAAATGGAAGAACCACCTTTTGACTCAAATGGTATTCAGAAACTACCCTAGGTAGAAAGGAGGGACGTACTTGCAGTCCAACCCTGTCCTTGTGAAACACAGCAAAGGGTGGCTTAAATGAAAGTGCCTGCAATTCACTCACTCTGCGAGCGGAAGTAACCGCAAGCAAGAACACAGTCTTGAAGGACAGTAATCTTAAAGGACAAGAGTGCAAAGGTTCAAACGGAGCACCCATGAGAAATTTCAAAACCAAATTTAAATCCCAAACCGGAAACTGGAAAGGGGACGGTGGGAATACATTAGTCAGTGCTTTAAGAAACTGAGAAATCAAAGGAATCTCAAAACAAGAATATTCTTCAGATGAGCGCTTAAAGATGAATGGAGCACTGAAAATGATCAACATAGTGATCTGTGCACCAGTCGCAGAACTTACGCCAATGGTACAGGGATTTTGTTGCAGGCCGCTGGGCCGAAAGAAACACCTCCATCACGTCATCCGGGAGGTCCCAATCCTTTCCTCAACCTTTCAGATACCAAGCGTGAAGGTTGAGAGTCTTGACCGCTGGATGGAGAACCTGATGTCAGGTGCGACTTCTTGAAATTCAGGGAGAATCCCAGCCTGTGAAGCGTACGGCAGGTGACACTGAGATGATCCAACGCTAGCTCGGTAGAGCGTACCCAGATCAGCCAGTCATCCAGGAAGGGGTAGACGTGAATCCCCCCTCACCTGAGGTAAGCTGCCACCACCACCATGAGCTTGGTGAAGACCCTCAGGGCGGAGGTCAATCCGAACGGCAGGACCCGAAACTGAAACCTCAGGTACTTTCTGTCCGTGGGATGGATCGGCACATGGAAGTAAGCATCCTTGAGGTCCAGAGACACCAACCAATCCTGAAGTTGAAGGGCCTGGAGGACTTAAGAGTGACCCATCTTGAACTTGTCCTTCCTGAGAAGTTTGTTCAACCAACGCAAGTCCATGAGGGGTCTCAATCCCCCCGTCTTTCTCTGGGAATACCATCCCTTGTTCCTCTCCGCTACAGGCACCAGTTCTATAGCGCCTTTCTCCAGCAGGCTCAAAATTTCCTGCGCAAGGAGCGGATCCCGAAGCTTCAAAGAGTCTCCCTGGTGGATTGTCGTGAGGCCGCTGAAGGAAGGGACGGCAGTAGCCGTGGGCAATGGTATCCAGAACCCACTCATCTGAAGTAATGGCACGGCATTCTTCGAGATGCTGAGACAGTCTGCCCCCAACCAGCGAACCATGGGACATGGCCTCACGACTGTTTGGAAGCGGCTGCGGCAGTGCCTGAAGGCAAAGAGGCAGCTGCCTGAGCGGCTTTGGCACCAAAGGTCCCCCCACCACCATGGGTACTCTTTCGCTGACCCCTTTGACTAGCGGCCCCTTTCGTTCTACCAAAGGAGGAGTAGTAATGAAAGGAACCTCCCCTCCACTGCTGTCCCCTAGGACAAAAAGGCAGAGGTTGACGCACCGCGGCGCTTAAAGATCTTGCCACAGCTTTTGAGGTCTGCAATCTCTCAAGGCTCTCATCAGCTTTGCTGCCAAACGTGTGTGCGCCATCAAAGGGCATGTTGAGAAGACAGGCCTGCACATCTGGAGCAAACCCTGACTTCCGCAAACCACGCAATCTGCATATAAAGGCGCTCGTAGCCCTGGATCGGCCAACACTGTCGGCCGTATCCAAACCCGACTGAAGGGATTCACACATGGCATCCTTGCCGTCCTGCAAGAGAGCAAGGAACCCATCCCTTTCTTCCCCCTCAGGAATATGCTCAGCCGCCAAAGAAACACAATTTCACAGAGTGTGTGAAAACCTTGCCAAGGCACACGTGGAGTTGGCCGATTTCAGGGCCATGCTCCCAGCAGAAAATACCTTCCGGCCCCAACCGTCGAAGCGCTTGTCGTCCCTATCCGGAGGGATGGTAGAGTACGCTGCCTGCCTCGAGGTGGTCATAGACACCTGAACCACCAAACTCTCGCAAGTGGGGCAAGTAGATAGATAGCTGGGGTCGCTAACGGAAGGGCAGTATTTCTTGGTCAAAGACTTATTAACAGCCGGAAGAGATTCCGGGACTGCCAAGCAGCTGCCACCCTTTTCTGCAAGGTAAGATGAAATGGCAAAACAGGGTCAGAGGACGGACCTTGAATCAAGATGTCCGTCAGATCATCCTGCACAAAGTCTTCAGGAGGACTAGACCAGCCCAGATACTCTGAGACTTGTGCCGTGAGTCTCCTATAAGAAGACTATGCATGAGCCCCAGGCTCAGGTCTACCAAATTCCACTTCCGGGGAAGTGTCCAGCCCACTTGCATCATGGAGGGTCTGCCTCAACTCCTCCAACTGACTGTCTCCAGAAAAAGTGGAGCATCATCAAGTACACCAGGTTTCTCAACCTCAGACCTTTCCTCCTCTTCATAAATATCACCCAGAGGGAGTTGAAACCCAGGTCTGGGGACAGAGGAGGGCCTTCGACATAGCCTTCCTTGGAGGATCCACGATATCCGGGTACCCCAGTGGCAAATTTCGAGAAAGAATTCCCAAAGCCGTCAAGAGCGTCGACAACCTCGACGTTGTGATCGCCTAGGGCTTCGGCATCGACACAGGTGCCACGGCGCCGTGGGCTGATACGATGGCAAGGCGTCGATGTCCGAATCGGATGAACACAGCGCCGGACGAGTCGACACCGACCCCGAGCTCTCAATAGGTTGCAGCGGTCTCGCTGGGGATGAGGACCGAGACCTAGAGACACGTCTCTTGTGACCTCTCGTTTCCTTGTCTGTACAGGACCTCGACGGCTCCCGATGTGTGTTGCGTCGTGAACCAGAGCCCAAAGGCGTGCGAGCCACGGAACAAGACTGATCCTGGCCGGCTTTGTCAGAAGGCGCAACCGGACCCGTGTCCTGCAATTGAAAATTCGCCATCATGGGTTTCTTAAACACCGCCCATTCCTCCGGAGTCGAGGACTTCGTAGGGCACAAAACCTTCCTCGAGGCACCATCCTCTGAGGACGACGGGGAAGGCGACCAGTGAAGGAGCTTCCTCGAGTGCCGGGACAAGGAAGATGTGTGGCGGGAACCACTCTGGGACCGAGATCCCCAGGAATCCTTCCGACGCGGAGTCGCCCTTCGGGTCGTCAGTGGAAACCCCCTTGGACTTGGAAGCACGGGACTTAACAGGCTTCGAGCCTCTACCTACCTGGAGCTTCCCCTTCCGCTCTTACAAGGCCCTGGCAGTCAACGACTGGCATTTCAAGCAGTCGTCTGTGTTGTACGACTCGCCCAGGCACCACAAACAAATGCAGTGGGGGTCGGTGAGCGACGTCTTCGACTTGCAGTCCCAGCAGGTCTTAAAGCCAGACCGCAGAGTTGGAGGGGTTGAAAAGAAAGACATCTTCTACGAAGAAAACACCCGAGGCGTGCCGAGTCTCAAGTTAACACGTTCGCTGAAAAAAACAGAATTGAGGGTACGGGCGCTGTGCGTCCTATTGATAACATCCTCTGACGTCACCCTCGATGGAGGCCTTCGAGGGACATGGACCCGACGCCATCGACGCAGGACGCCCTCTGCCGAAAAGTTTCCGAAGTGCACAGCTGTGGACATTACATGTCAAAGATGTCGAATGCGTTGGAGGACACAATCCATTCGAACAACAGTTACAGGTAAGTAACAAATCTTCTGCAGCATGGGGGTCTGGCATGGATTCAAATGCTCATGAATAACAAATACATTTAAGTACAACATTACACAACCACGGGAGGTGGCAAGGCTCAACAGAAGCAATCAATTCTTACATCCGGAACAGTCACCTCAAGCGAACAGGTAGCGTTGCACTGCTTGGCTGACTCTGGACTCCTCCGTGTAATCCCTGTCGATGCAGCAGAACTTCGTGAAGGTGTGCGTGAATCTCCACGTCACAACCCTGCAGATGGCAAGCAGGGAGACACCAGACGGGAACAGCGTCGTCGCAGTGATCGCTCTGGTGGAGTGGGCTCTCGGAAGGCCAGGCAGCGGTCGGTTCGCCAACCGATGACAGTGCATGATGTAGCCGGAGAGCCACCTTGAAACGGAAGCCTTGGACAAGGCCTTCCCATGGTTCACAGGACCAAAGTTCACAAACCGTTGTGAGGTCTTCCGAAAACTCTTTGTGCGTGTCATGTCGAACTTCAGGGCACGAACAACATCCAGCAAATGTGAGGCCCTTTCTGCCTGTGACAAAGGTTTCGGGAAACACTCAGGTAACACCAAAGGCTTTTTGAGGTGGAATTCCGACTGAACCTTCGGTATTAAGGAGGGGTGCGTACGCAGCACCACCCTCGATTTGTTGAAAGTCAGGTATGGTTGCTTGCAGTATATGGCCTCGATCTCACCTACCCTTCTGGCAGAGGTGATGGCCACAAGGAAAGCCGTTTTCCTCAAGAGGAACTTGTGAGGGGCCCGATTCATAGGCTCAAAAGGGGCCACCATGAGCCTCTTCAGAACCACGTTGAGTTTCCACACTGGGGCAGGAGCCTTCATTGGCGGGAAAGATTGAAAAAGTCCATTGAGAAATTCCTTGATGAGTCCGTGGAACCAAAGTGAAGATCTTCCTGGAGACCTAGTGTAGTGGGATATCGCTGCCAGGTATACCTTGATAGATGGCGTTCTGTGATGGCATTAAGCAGGACATTGAATAGTTGAAAGAGAATCCCCGATCCATTAGTAGCCGGACAGTTGCCTCTGTCTATTTGGTGGCCAGCTCCTGAAGCGGGCACGAATCAGCCAGTCATCCAGGTATGGATAAACGTATATGCCCTGTAGCTGTAGATAGGTTGCCACTGGTGCCAGGCATTTTTTGAACACTCGGAGGGCCAATTTCAAGCCAAAAGGTAGGGAACTGTTCCTGCACTGCAAAGCATGGGCATTTTTCGGTGTTTCAGTGAATGGCGACGTGGAAGTAGGCACCCTCCAGATCCAGCAACATCAAGAAGTTTCCTTTTTCCAGTTGGCTGAGCATTTGTTGCAACGTGACCATCCTGAACTTATGGGACTTTAGGTATTTGTTCAGACGTCGTAGGTCTAGGATGGGCCTCCGGCCCCAGTCTTCTTTCTGTCCAGAAAGTATCTGGAATACACTCCAGAGCACCTGAGGCGTTGGGAAACTAGCTCTATCGCCCCTTTTCACAGCACGGCCCGTACCTCTTCCAGGAGCTGAAGGAAGTTCTGCTCCTGACTGGTAACTAGAGGGATCTGCAGACACCTGAGTTGAAACTCCAGGGTGTGTCCTTGGACGAGAGCGTCCAGAACCCATCTGTCCTTGGTGATCTTTCTCCACTTGCTGACGAACCTCGTCAGCTGGCCTCCAAGCGGGGTGCACAAGTTGGGGCGCCCGACTTCCCAGTCGGTTCAGGTCTGCTTCGGCAGCGGTGTCCTGCCCTGCGGGTGATGCTGTCCTCCGCTACCGTAGGCCCGGGAGCAGTCTGTGTAGACTTCCTGCATTGTGGATCTGGAAGGCTGTTGATACGAAGTGGAGAAAGCTTTGGAAGAGCTGGTCGACTTTCCCTTCGAGGAGCTAAAAGAAGAGCAGTGCTGCTGGAGAATGCCCAGTGAATGGGACGTCTCTGTAACCGCTTTGATGGCCTGGAGGGATTCATCAATTACCTTCCAAAACAGATTCTCTCCATCGAAGGGCATATCCAGCACCTTTGCTTGGACCTGCTGATGGAAATTCGTGGCTTTCATGCAAACTTTTTTTTTTGGATAAAACATTTTATTATTATTTACTTGTGTATAATCAAAATATATGATTTTTACAAGGCTGAACATCAAACACCAAATTTTTTTTATTTTTATTTTTTTAATTTCGCTACGTCCCACGGCGTTGATTTTACTAAATGCTGCTTCCAACAGTTTAGCTGAGGCTATCACCCAAAGGGTTTTCTCCCCTGAAATGAGATGACAACACCAAGTATTTTCTTCTATCAGACGGGGGTCGAGCCAGCAAAGTGATAGGAAAGCGGTGCGTTCATTCATTAAGGAGGGACAATGCAAAAGAAGGTGACGAACTGTCTCAATAGAGTCTGAGGCTTTGCATAGCCTACAGCTTTTGGCCGTATGTTGTCTTATTGTCAAGATTTGTCTTGTGTGGAGTAAATTCAAATGTGCTCTTAAGAAGGTAGATCTTAATTTTCTGTCTGGAAATTTCGAACAATAGGCTAGAGGAATGTGCAGTCTGTTGAACGTAGGAGGAAGATGGGTCAGCAGCTTGCATGCTTGTACTTGGTTGTTGGTTGTTATCCAATCCAGATCCTTCCGTTTTTTGGCGACTCTAACTGGGTTGGTGATCAGATCGTCCACGGAGCACATAATCTCCTGCAGTTTATTTTTTTGGCGTTTAACCCAGTTCACAAGAGTCTTGCATTCTGAGGAAGCCATCTCTTGGGCGATGATGTTGAAGATAGGGAGACCGTCTGTTATAAGAGTCTTTCTAAATAGAGCTAAAGACGAAGCATTCACCGTGGCACTTAGTGATAGAAGGCCCAGCTCTCTTCTTACAGCCGCAATAGGAACAGAGTTAGGAAGGCCGAGAACAGATTTCCAGATGAAGCCTTCCAGTTTCTGCCAAAAAGAAGTAGGTATGGAGAGTGTGGCATCCATACCGTAAGTCAGTGCCGGAAACATTTTTCCTTTGTAGAAATTAATGGCCGGAATCAAAGAGAATTTGCCATACTTGCTGTCCACCATTCTTAGTTGCGAAGTTAAAGATTTTGCTTTAACCCAGAGATGGTCCTGCATTTTAGCGTCATGGGTGCTGCCATCAAGAATTACTCCCAGATATTTAAATTGGGAAACCACTTCAATTTTTGTTTGGTGGACTGACCAGGGCCTGATGATTTTCGTCGACGGGCGGTTTTTTGAGAAAATCATGATTTTAATTTTTAGCTTGTTTATAGACAAGTTGTTTGATTCCATATATTGGGCTAAGTTTTCCAGCTGGCGTTGGAGGCCAATGGGCGTCTGATGAAGCAGAATCATGTCATCCGCATATAAGATGCGGGATAGCTTGGAACCACCAAAATTCGGGGGAAAAGAACGCACCATGGGTTCTGAGTCTTTGAAATCGCCTAAAAAGGCCAAAAACAGGGCCGGGGCCAAGGGACATCCCTGCTTGACTCCTCTTTTGGCTGTAATTTCCTTTGACAGCGACCCTTGTTTGTTCAGACGAACCATAAGCGTGGTGTTCGAATGCAGCGCCATTATTGGATTCAGGATGGCCTCAGGGCAATTCCAATGGTTCAGCTTATTCCACAGCAGCTTTCGATCTACTTTATCGAAATCCTGCGATAGGTCGATGAAAGCTGCGTATACCGTTGGAGCCCCCTGTTTAATTTTTGCCTTCAGGATGTTAAGAATAAAGATGTTAACCGTTGTGCTTCCGTTCTTCTTGAAACCGACTTGAAAGGGATCTCTGCAGGGAGCCGAGAGCGCCCAGCGGCGGAAGTGGTCCAGCAGTAGGGAGGCGAAGAGTTTTCCCAGAATATCCAGCAACGCAACGGGCCGGGCCGATAGTTACCTGGTTCTTCTCAGCTTCCTTTTTTATAGATGGGTATTACTATGGCTTTGGTCCAGGATAGTGGGATTTTCTTGGTGTCAGCACAGTGTTTGAACAGAAGGCTAACGAAGGGAACCCACTCCTTGATATGAGTTTTAAGATCCAAGTTTGAAAGGCCATCAGGGCCCGGGGCTCTAGAGGATTTCAACTTCTGAATGGCCCTGGATATGTCTGCTTTATCGGATAAATCGGCCCAGGGTGACTGCGTCGGCTCTACTGGCAGGTTTCTTGTAGAGTGCGGGGACGCAAACAGTGCTGTAAAGAATTGAACCCAGGCTGTTTCCCCCACTGCATTAATCATGTTGTTATCTATGTTGCTCTGCGAGTGATTTATCAAATTCCAAAAGTCGGCCTTTTTTTTTAAATGATAACTCTTAGCATTTTTTCTGCGTCGTTTTGATAAATGGCTGCTCTCTTTGATCTTATCCAAGCTTTATATATTTTCTTATGGTGATCCCACACGTCCCACGCTGCCCGTGTATTTTCAGAAGTTGCTCTGCGTTTTGGTTTTCTTAACTCCTCCTTTTTCGCTGCTATGAATTTATCATAGTTATGAGTGAAAGCTGGGGCGATGGTCTTCCCTGGCCCCGACTTGGTTCTGTGTTCAATCAGAAGAAGAAGGTAGTTCGGCCTCTGTACCTTTGCGGAAGTGTTAGAAGTATTTGCTGTCTCCGCATATTGCTGCGTAAAAGACCGCACATTAGCCGCGGTGTGGGGAAGCCTGGTCTGTTGGAAATTTGTCTCGATTGATGGGGAATACTGGTTACACATCTTGACATATGCTGACCATTCCAGAGTGAGCATAATATGATCACTTGCCTCGGTTTTCACCACCTGGTATTGGCGAGTTTCAGCGATTAAGGCCTGCGAGACAAAGATGTAATCTAGAGTGGCCATCGACTGGCCTCTTTCCCAAGTTGGGATATGGATGTCTTTGCCCAGAATCCAAGCCGCATTGTGGAGCCCTCTGGCAGCCATAAGGTTCATCCATGCTTTGCCTCTGTGTTCTGCTTGGGTCGTGGGAGCATCCGCAAGAGCTTGTTGGTTAGGGTGGATGCAGTTAGCATTAAGGTCTCCACAAATTATCGGAAAGGGGGAGTTCCATTCCAGCATGATTTCATCCATGGTTTCTGCCATGGCTTGGCAGAAGTCTGTTGCTGTTGTTCTTTGCGGATTCCAGTATGTAGTTATTAAGGCTAAAGGGTGATTGGTACGGCTTTTACTGTTTTGACATGTAGTATCACCTCCATAGTTCCACTCTATAAGGACTGCCAGAACCCCATACGACTTTTTCATGGTCTTGATGATTCTCAGGTTCTGCCCTGAGCGGACCGCAATTAAGAGACCGGCGGACGGGCGGCCTAGCATGCCCTTGATAACTGGCGAGATCTCGAATTCGTAGCCGTCCATAGATGGTTTTTCTTGGAGCCAGGTCTCTTGAAGACAGAAAATGTCAAATGATGATAGAACTACAGAACTGGGTTCCACTAAATGGGAGTGTCCTCTCGTATTCCAAGATGCCAGCGTCAAGTCTTTTGGAGACACAAATCGCCGGTCTCGGAGGATAGTTGCTATCTTGGGCGTTTAACATTTAGGGCATCCTTGATCCAGTTCCAGGGACCCCCTGATAGCAATGGTTTTTCCAAGATCTCAGATGTATCTTTGCTGTGCCTGTTTGGTGAGACTTGCCGATGTTTTCTTTGGGTGTCGTTTCTTGTAGCCGGTGAGTAGGTTCTGGTGGAGTGTCTCGAGCCGTATGTACGCAATTTGTCCATATGTCGTTCGGGCAAGGTATTCCTGTTCTTCTCATAATGGTCTCTTCTATTGGAGAAGTCCGATGCTACTGCCGCATATGTTCGAGCATGATGATCTGTTCGTCGAGATGGTTCCGGAGAGCAGGCATACTTATCTGTCCAGCGAGTTACTTCTGGTGAACGGCATGTGTGTTGATTTTGGCCCCTAGATGGTTTGGTTTTGACCGCTGAGTCGAAGAAATGCGCTTTTAGGACTTCTCTCCATGCCGAAAGGTTATGGGCCAGAGTTCGGGGTTTGTGACTGCTAGTAGCGACCCTGTCTTCTGTCTTAGCAGTGGTGTTTTCCGGATCTATTATTTCTGTTAGCAAAAACCCCATGGATTTTAATTTGTCTCCTGCCTTTTTGGAAAGGTCCTGTAATGGTGCAGCGTGTATGAACAAATAGGCCTTGGCCTTGTTGTTGGAATGGTAAGGCTGAATCCATTTGAAGTCAGCGGATTTCAATTTCTTTAGACAGTCTGTCGAAGATGTAATTTTCAAAATTGTTCTTCTATTTAAGATCATGTAATTGTCTTTACTCGAAATTTGTTCGATTTTGAACGTGTAGATCTGAAGTTTACTGTTCACATCCGCCTCTAGAGTTGCACATGGTTGTGTGGGTTGTTCTGATGAACTTCCGGAGATCTGTTTTGATGGTTTGTCTTTGCTGAGGTGTCCCTTGGGGCCGGTGAATGAGACACGATTTCCTGCGAGGACGCTCTCTTGGATGTTGAAATACTTCTAGAGTGAGCTTTCCGTGGCGGGGTAGTTAAGACGCTAGGCCGTTTCTGAGCTTCTATAGACTTGATGTCTGGGGCTGCTGGAGATTCGTCAGAATCAACGTCAATGTTTACTAAAAGGCTTGAGTCCAAGAAGTCTGCTGCTGATTTAGGCGACTGAGTTAGGTCAGTAATGGTAAGAGCCAAATTACCCCTGGCAGACGGTGTGCTTCCTTCTGGAAGGACCTGGGAGGGTGTCCCGTTTGACTCTGGTTGTTTGGAAAGGGGCTGAGCGTTCGACCGTATCGTCTCTTCTTTTCTGTTTACTTTTAGTGTTTTATTTTCTAATATTTTTCCCCTCAGGCAGAGGGAGCCTCTGACCCAAACCTGACCCCCCCCCCGTCAATACTTCTTTCGGCTCTTTTGCTTCTTTCGCCATGGCTCTGTTTGACAGGGTTGTATTTGAAGGTTTGCTACGGAACAGAGGTGCAAGGTCCTTCCTGTCTGTAAATACCAAGGTCTGTGTGGATTTATGGCCCACCGCGTCCCACGATCCCCTTTTTTGATATTGAATATCATATTTTAAATCAATGGCGGTGATGAAGCCCTCCAAGAAGGTCAGCTTGGATTGAATAATAGCTAGGGCGGCAGTGTCGTCTTTTAATGTGTCCCCCAGGGCCTCAGAGTTTGCAGAATGGTGCCAATGCTATTGTAATGGCAGACATGAGCGTTGTCATGTCCTTCCTCACGGTGGGTGATTCTTTGTGACTCGAGGATTCGACTTCAGAAGGTCTTCCGTTTCTGACTGGTGTGGCTTTCAGTTCTGTCAATGTTGAGTTGGCGATTGAGTGTCTGCGTCTCAAAGTCGGTTCCTGTGACGAAGAGGCCGGTTTTGGTCTGTTCAAATGGGCTGGGGCCCATGCTTGTGCAGACGTCCCTCTTTGAGGCGGGTAGACTTTGGGCTGTAGAAGATCCAAGATCTCTGAAACTCCATTCCGAAGTGGTCTATCTTCCGGTGAAGGGGAATGCGGCCCTATAGACGGCGGGATGGTAAGGTTGGAAGCCACTAAACCCAGTTGCAGAGATGTGGGTTGATCTGGAGTGGAAGTCGTTGAGGTTTGTGGCAGCGGTGTGGCCGTCAGTTGGGCCGGTGTTGTAGGAAGCCGAGTGTCCGGCGCCTGGGCTGCCTCTGGCTCAGCTGTCAATGAGCTCGGTGCTGTCGCCCCTGCTGTTTTCCTACACTTAGGGGCTGAAGGGGTTTGCTCCAAAGCTTCGAGAATCTCAGCATCCGATGGTTAAGAGTCGATAAATACTTTTCTTTTCCCCTGTGTCTTGAAGAAGTTCAAAAGGGCATTTGACAACATAGGGGTAGAGAGGAAATTTTTCCCTGAGGGTTTTTTTTCTGGGCTGTAGGAGAACCCCTTTGTTTCATCTGTTTAGCGTTCTTTCTTATAGGAACCGCCTGATGATGTTGTGGTTTGCTGGCCGGCAGGCTTTTGCTAATAAGGCCTTGAGACGGGACCTTTCTCTGGATTGCCTTCCCTTTTTTTTGTATAGAGGTCTCTTAATATTAGACTGTAGGGGCAGCTTAGGACTCCCCCTGGATGAAGCGGAGAGGTCCGAGATAGAGTCTGAATCAGAGGAGGCTTCTGCAGAGCCTCTCATCATTTGGGGGAGCGGGAGGACCACCCTGTCCTGCTCGTTGATCCTAGAAGAGGGCGGGACCATGGGTGTATCCACCGTAGGCAGGTGTATTAGTTCCTCAAAAGGCAAGGGCAAAGTTGCCGGAACTGCAGAGGACAGCCGAGGTAGAGTTTTCCTTGAGTCAATGGTTTCTATGGACAAGGCCTCCACAGGAATGTGGATCATGGCCGTGATGGTTTGAGTAGGTGGCGCTTCTAAACGTGCTGTTGGTTGGGCGCACCTCCCAGGGGAGGTTCCCTCCTGTAACTGCGGTTGCATCTGGGGATGCAATTCTGGAGGGTTTAGCGCATCCGGCTTGGCACAGGTCGAAGCCGGCTGAGGTATTGGACCAACAGAGCCGCCTGCCAGGGCCACTTTCCTCAGGTCTTCCCCCAGGGGTCCTCCGACCCTCACGGAGGTTAGACCACTCGCCGAGGTGGTATCGATGCATGTGGCGCTGGCTAACGGCAAAATGTGTTGACCACGGCTGACAGCGGAGCAGGTTAATTTGTCTCTGGGGCCTGTAGCAGTGGCCTGTGGCAAAGGCCCATTGAAGACACATTTGGATGCTGTAGAATTTAATGTAGAGGAAACTCCTCCGGAAAGCGTCGTCAAGTTAGCACCATTTGTTCCACTAGGGCCAGTTTGCCCCATGGCCGGGTTAGTGATCAAGCTGTTCATCCCTTGGCCTGGGTTAGACAGTGAAGCAGTCAAAACGGCCACCGGCATATCTGTGGTAGGAAGCGTGGATGGACCAGCCTGCGTTAGGATTCGATTTTTTTATGCATCACTTCGTAGAAGGCGCTTTTCCGGGTCTTCTTCCATCTCCGGAGGGGGCCAAAGGGAAACGAGAGGTAAGGATGGGCACGGGAAGAGGGGGGGTAAGGGGGGGTTGAGGAAAGGAAGAGTGCCGCAGGAAGCAGCGATGAGTGAAGGTGAGCGGAGGCAGGAGAAAGGGGAAGGGAGAGGAAAGAAGGAAGGGGGGGGAGCAGATGGGGGGGGACGGGTCGCCTCAGACAAGGGGGGGACACTGTTTTCCCCCGCGCTGGAGATGGAGATAGAGCACTAGGACCGTTCCGATAAGACAAGGAGCAGTGGCGTGCAGACGAGCGGGCGGGCTCACAAAGTCACTGTAAGAGTCAATGGGAAGCGGTGCGTGAAACTGCCTACCTCCTCTCTGGTGTCGACTGGCGGCCTCCGCCTCCCTTTTTATTGGTTTTGAGACAAAACATACAAACAAATCAGCTGTTAGAGGAGCATGCAACCCCTCCCGTCCTCGCTGGCTGATAAACATACTTTGATTGAAATAACAGGGTTCTTTCGTCTTATATGGTTACATTGTTGCATAACAGTCCAATATGGTTCTAGTGTCCACAGTATATCATCATCAGTTAAACCGGCAACCCAACGCAGGTAGTTCATCAGTGGGCATCCTCCCATTTCTGGCAAATTTTACACGCCTTCTCAGGGCAGCCCCTTGCAGTATACACTGTATGCTCCATTTTGACGCAGATATCCACGTCAGTTGTCCATTGTTCATAGTCTGGCGTTACAGCAGAGCCCCATAGTTGCGCTATGTTTCTTTTGATCAGCGCTACGGTGGTGGATAAAAACAGCTTCTCTTACCGTGATAATTCACACTCATCTTCCACCCCCAGCAGAAGCAGTTTCGGATTCCTGGGGATCGTTTTGCCCATGACCTTTGACAACTCGTTACAGCACGCTTGCCAGTATTGATGAATGTGAATACACTTTCACAGGATATGGAAGAAGGTTCCTTTCTCAGACATCTTGGATCTGTAATCTTGTCCCATCTGAATAGCACTACTCTTGGGTAATATACCCGATGCAGTATTTTTTTTATTGGATTAGCCTGAGTCTGGATGAGATGTCTATCTCCCGGGGGAACATCAACGAGTTGACCCATTGCTCAGGCAGTATTGCTCCCACATCCCTTTCCCATTTCACATTTAGACTCGACAGTTAATTTGTGGCAAAGGAGGTTATGGTGATGTATAACACCGATGTTACCTTGTGTTTGATCAGCTCTGGAAATAAGTTACGTTCCATTGGGGTATATTCTGGCATGTCGATCAGGGCAGGGAGGTTGGCCAGAAGTGCTTCAACTGTGTGTAATGATATTGTTCAGTCTGGGGGAGATAGAAACGGGAAGCTAGATCCACAAACGGGATCACATTGCCTTCTTTTACAACGTTGACAACGTTTAGTATCCCTTGGTTTGACCACATGGGCCACCTAGGGAGTTTGTTCACCCCCGGGAGGTTCCTATTGTTCCATAATGGTTGTACTGGAGTACATTTTTTGTCCCATTTGACATATTTGTGTGTGTCGTCTCATATTTGTATAATGTGTGATAACATAGTTGGGGCGGCCGTTCTATTCTTTTCGCAGTAGAGGTATCTCATAATGGGCTTTCTATTGCTTCGGTTTCAGGTAGTCTATTATGTGGTTTTGAGGTATCTCTGTGGAGGTTTTTCATTTACAACTGCCATTTGACTGGCCCAGTAGTATGTCTGTAGGTGGGGTAGCCCATAGCCCAATCCCACCCTCCCATATGGATCTTTGAAGGGTTGTAAGTGCGAGACGTGGGTGCCCCCTGACCGCCAGTAGTTTCCTAAGTGTTTGGTCAATTTTTTTAAACTCACTTTGCGGGATATATAGAGGAGCGTTTTGTAGTATGTACAAGAAGCGGGGCAGGGCTATCATCTTAAAAAGGGACGCTCTGCCTAGTAGTGTTAGTGGCAGGGATGTCGTTAAGGAGAATTCTCAATCTATGGCTAATTTCCCTTACCTATAGAGTCCCCAAACAGCTTTGCTGGATTTGAAGGGTTTTTTCTTTTTTCCTGCTAAGAGTGAGACTCTTTTTCCCACTCTTAGACATTTTTTGCTATGTGTGTTCTAGGCTATTTTTGTGTTGAATGTCTATGGGATTTTCTCAACCCCATAGGAACCATCTTTATTCACATGTGTTACACAGCACCCTCTGTGCAGTGACACAGGGGTGTTGTAGCGACCCCCAAACATAGACTCCATACCCTGGGACTGACTATTGTCTCCCAGGGCATGTAAAGTCCCAATTGACTTTACTAGTCAATTTCTATGAAGTAAACCAGTACAAACCATCTTACTACGGAGGTACTGGAAAGGGTTAATAGTTTCCCCCTTATGATCATTTTCGAGAGGGCACTGTATAGTCCCTCTCTCAAAAGTTTCTGGCGGGTGGCAGTGGTTACTACCATAAATATTCAACCGTGAATATTTTCCTACGGGATTTTCCCATTGTTCGAGGCTACCACATTTTCTGACTGCCTCTAACATACCACCGGTGCATTATTATATTAACTTGACTCCGGTAGGTTTTATTTGCCAGAACTTTAATATAACTTCTTTCTCGTGTCTTTCTCTAAATTCCTAACCGAGATCGGGGATCCTTGGTTCATCCTTTTGGCGGGCTTCTGCCGAGAAGCCCTCCTTTCGGCGCCACTGAGTCTGGGGTGGGTCCATTGTGCGGGAGGGGGAGTAGGACCCCTGGACGCGGTTGCCTCAGCAATCCATGTCGCACTCGATCCTGATAGGCTGGAGGGTCGCGCCAAGATGACCACTCCACTGTGTGAGTGACAGCTAGGCAATATGAATGGTGATCTTTTTGCATAAAAGCAGGGTCCTGAGGACTGGAAGAGCAAGACGTTGCCACTGGAACTAAGAAGCCAAAGAGGAGAGAAGCCAAAGACATCTGCAATGACTGAACCACCGGTGAAGCCCTGCTGCAGCGTCTCACCACTTTTCTCCACACGACGAGAGAAGATCTTCATCTGCAAGAGCCTTCTTCCCTTGAGCTGGTGAGGTCAACCAGTTTACCAATTGCCTTCCCGGACCTGCCTTGGTCGAATCTCCCGTACCCTGTACTCGGAGGCCGGATAGCCAGGCACCAGTCCACCCGGACCACGATTTAAAGGAGCGTACCTTTTATTAATCAGGAAGCACCGCGGCTGGTTTCATCCTTGGGTAGTGCAGTAACTCGAACCTTCCTCCACGACGAGAGTCTCACTTCCTCTGCTGGATCACCCGAACTGCAGAACTACCAGGAACAACCCCCACCGCAGGAGCCACTTCTTCATTTTAGAGGTACATTGTTCCGCCAGGCCGCCCTTGCTTCGCGGTAGCACTAAAGGTGTTTTAAATCCTTTACCTACCTGTTGGGTTGGCCGCCCCTCTCTCAACATTGTCTTTCAACTTCTGCATCCACCTTTTCAAAATCGTTAACCAAAGACTTGACTGCAGCTACAAGAACATTCTGCTCCTGGGCCCTTGCTCTGTACCACTGACTCTGGCACAGGCCTACTGACTCTGGCTACATTTCTTAGAACTGCCTTCTTTAGATTGACTAGGACTCAACTAGAACTGTGTTGGTGCACCTACTGGTGCACCTACTTCTTATAACTACCCCTTTCTAAACCTTGTGAAATGCCATTTTGCTCAGTTTTCATTTAAGTATTGCCTATACTGATGCACTGTCTTGCTTAATCTGGTTCACAAACTTATGGGAAGTGTTGCTAGGGTGTGTAAGAAGCTATTTCTATATAACTTGTGCTTTCCCTCCCTTGTGAGAAATTGATAGAGTATCCCTTGTGTGTGGTTTTCACTGTGCCGTTTTGCTCAGTTTTCACTCTGGTTCACTTGGTCTACAATTTAACTAGGGAGTGTGTACATTTTTCCTCTGATTTATTTAACTTGATTGATGACTGTGATACATGTGTTTTATTAGAAGTGCATAAAATAAATATATATCTACTGTTTAATACAAAGCTTTGGTCAGTGTTTCCTTGTGCCATAGTACTGTAGGCCTATTGTGTAAACCCCGAATACTGCTCATCTCCCTCTTGAGATAAGTCTGACTGCTCAGCCACAGCTACCAACTAAATCTTTGTGGTACGCACTGATACCAAAAGGGATTTATTGCTCTCACCTGTAGACTTAATCTTCTTTAGTGCTCCCTAAGGGAACTGCACAGGATTCTGCCTAACAATGTCCAGTGTTGGACATCCTCCGTTGAGTCTCTACGCCACAGGGTGTACGTTTTTAGGCACATAATCATTGAGGTTATTCGTGACTTGTATGCCCAGGTATCTGAATTGTTCCCTTTCCACTCGATAGGGGCAGTCGGTTGGCACTATGTCTATCTCTTCTCCCAGCGGAAACAGTGTGGATTTGGACCAGTTAACACGCAGACCGCTAAAAGGTACCGTACCTCTCCAACAGGCGCGTCACTGTGATGCAGGAGCTAATCGGGTCTTTCAAGTATATCAGCAGGTCATCCGCATACAAGGACACTTCCATGTCACTGTAGACCTCAATAATTCCGCTAGAGGTTCTATCGCCAGTACAAAGATCATGGCCGATAGGGGACAGCCCTGTCTTGCCCCTTTCCCGAGTTCAAAGGGACCTGATACATATCCGTTTACTTTCGTTACTGCCTGCAGGGCTTTGTAAAGGAGTTTGACCCAGCTCATGATTTGCAGACCAAAGCCCATACGGTGCATTATCTCCCAAATCGCCTCAGAATAGACTGAATCAAAGGCCTTTTCAAAGTCTATCGCAAGCAAGGCTAAGGGGCCTTGGAGAACAGGTATCCTCTCTAGCGCTGAGTGGAACCTATGTATTCCATTCGGGTGGATCTCTGTGGCATGAATCCTTACTGATCTGGGTGGATCAACGTAGGTATGACCTGTTGTAATCGGTTGGCCAGCACCTTTGCAAGCAGTTTGGTTTCGCTATTTATGAGAGAGATGGGCCTATACGAGCTGCACCTGTCCCGCGGTTTGTCTGGTTTCGGTATAACTATTATAGTAGCTTTGGGGGGAGGCAACCCAGAGCACGCAAGTCCTTGTACATCCTCAACAGGTGCAGAGTTATCTCATTCATGCCCATCTTTTCCCATACTTCAATCAGAAAGCTGTTTGGTCCTGGGGTTTTGCTGGACTGCAGCTCTGACATAGATGTGGTTAACTCGTCCTCCGTGATGTCCTTTTCTAGCAGTTCTAGCTGGCCAGACTTGAGCGATGGGAGTATGATGTCAGCCAGGATGGAGGTGTTGATGGGGGCGGATGGTGCTTTATACAGCTCAGCATAGTAAGTTGCAAAGCCTTCTACGATGTCTCCATCTGTCTCTAGTGGTCCCTGCTCTTGGGATGTGATTCTCCTTACCTGGCTAAGGCCCTCATCCCTGTGTTCCAGCCATGCCAGCATCTTACCCGCTTTATCCCCCGTTTCATATACTCTGGCTCGCGCATTGCTTTATGAGCTTGCTTCGCATTATCTAGCGCTATGATTTGTAGTTTCTGCGCTAACTGAAGTGCACAATGTGTTTCTGGCTGGTCAAGGATTAGGTGTGTTGCTTCCACACAATGTACATATGCTTTAGCATCGTGTAGTGCCTTTAGATGTTTCTTCCTGTGGCCCTTTGACCAGGAGATAATTTTGCCTCTAAGCACTGTTTTATATGCCTCCCATAGCGTCACTGGATTACAGAGCCCGTGTTTAACTCAAAGTATGTTTTTGTGGTGTTCTGGATTTGTTCCACCAGCTCTGGGAAGCCTAGATAATAGTTATTCAGTCGCCAGAGGGGTGGGGGGGCGGGGGTTTGGTCTGTGGGTTCTAATCCCTATTATCAGGGGGAAGTGGTCCGATATACCTTTGGGAAGCAGTTGTGCCTCACACACTAAATGTAGATCCACTGAAGGGAGAAAGAAATAGTCTAGCCTCGATAGCGAGGCGTGAGCCCCAGAGTAATGGGAGTATTCCCTTATATCAGGATGTACATTTCTCCACACATCTCAGAGTCCCAAAGCATCAGTGAACGTAGCAAGTTTGGTGCGTGTGGAAAGGTTTCTGTTGCAGAGGTGTGTACCGTCGAGTGCTGTATTCATAACTTCATTAAAGTCTCCTCCTCCCGTGATCATAAGGTCCGAGGAGTCTCCAGTGATTATGGGTGCAATGTCTTTGGTTAGGGGAGTCAGTAGATTTGGGGGTGCATAGACCGCCAGCATTTTGATGGTTCGCTCCCAGAGAGTCCCTGTTATGTATACAAATCTACCCCCTGTCTCTTGGATGACAGTGGAAAGAGTAAAGGGCAGCCTCTTATGTATTAAGATTAGTACCGTGCGGGAGCCCATGGTGAACCCGGTATGTATCGCTATGCAGTAATTGGTACGTTTGAATAAGGAGCAGTCTGAGCCCGCCAGGTGAGTTTCGGTTAGGAATACAGCATCAGGGGAGTGGCGGTTTAGCAGCTGTAATACTAGGCACCTCTTAAGGCTGCTGCCAAGCCCAGTTACGTTCCAGGTCTTAAGTCTAATGGTTCTGATATCATTCCTATTGGTGGTCATCGCCATCTGTCGTAGGAGCGGGACGTGTCACATTGTGTTGGTTTACGTGATGTCATATTGCGTAGTGCTGTAGTGTAGGGCGGTATGCTGCGTTTACAGGCCGTGGGGCCTGCGGGAGGACCATGCTCGCTTGTTGTTGCGTCATATCTTGTTGACAAGGAGATTCGTATGCTGTAACTCTTAGACCCAGTGTGAACCCTAACATCAAAGCTTCTTTAATAATAACATTAACAAATAACCAACTTGCCTCCCACCCTATACTCCGCCCATCTGGAAGCATCTGTTGCCCGAACTTTGAACAGCTGCTGATGCCAACCAAAATAGTCCACGATCAGACTAACAAATGCCCCGTTTGGTGCTGTGCACCAAGTACAAACCCTGGGTGGGGGGGGGGGCCGCCTTCATAGCAGCCGCCATAAAGTTTGCCATCTACTGACCGTGCCTGATGTTGCGATCTGTGTGTAGCACCCCTGTTTCCCTTTTGTGTTCGAGGGGGGGTGTGCGTCCTGCTAGGAGTTCGTCTCCCACTGTCACCCGATCTCTTCGCCGTGAGAGTGCACCATTGGCTGTAGCGGTGGTGGTCTCTCCTGCCGTGCTCGTGGGTTTCTTTGTCTGTTGTTTCTCATCGTTCTCCAGTCTCCTTTCGATGTGCTGTTCTGCTCATCTCCAGGCCTCCTTTGGATCAGTAAAATGAACTGTTGTTACTTGGTGATATATTTTCAATTGGGCCGGGAACAGAAGGCCGTATTTCACACTAAGAGCCTGCTGTTGTTTCTTTAGCTGGTGGAAGGACTGTCTAGCTTTTTGAACTTCCCTGGTGTAATCGGGGAAGAAAGCAATTCTCGCACCATTATAAGTCAGTGTGCCTTTTGCTCTTGCTCTTTGGAGGAGTGCATCTCGATCCCTATAGTTGAGGAGTTTGGCGATCACTGTTCGGGGCGGTGCTCCTGGGATCGGTTTTCCAGATGGGATGCAATGCGCTCTCTCAATTGAGAAGAATTTGGAGAAGGCGGCGGTTAGAAAATGTCTGTGAGCCACTGCTCAAGGAAAATCCATGCTCCGGCCTTCTGTGTTTTCAGGCCTGATTTTACGCCATCTAGCTATTGCTGTAACCCTCTTATTCCATCTTCTGCATCGGAGATGCGCTGCTCTGCCTCCCCGGTGCGGGATGTCAGCTTTTGCAAGTCATGGCGTAAGAGTGACACGTCCATACTTATGCCGTCCATTTTTTGCTCCATGGAGGTGCTGGATTCTGCTATGGCTGCCATGACATCTTTTAAGGAAAGTGTAGTCTCGGTGCCAGAGGTAGTTTTGATTAATTCTGGCCCATCCTGGTTCTGCGTGGCCGATGTGGTGTATTGATCCATTGTGGGCTATATGGAGTTCTTTTTCGCTTTATCTTTGCCCATGATAGATGCAGGCTCTATTTGTGTCAGGTGTGGTCAGTCCTTGATCGATGGGGCCTCTTCTCAATTTGTTGCACGTTTCCTATTTTGACGATGTAGTTTCAGGGGCAATCCGGGCAATTCCTCCTATCCAAGCCCATCAAGCGCAGATAATGCAGGCCTTTCACTTACATACCAATGAGCTGGTTGGAGAGATCGATGGAGTAGTATTCAGTATGCCAGTATTCTGTCTGTGGCTCCTCCTCTCGTTATGTCTATTTTGCCCCTCTGCTATGCACTGCACATTGGGCGTTGGCCACCGCTGCGGTGGGTCTGGCGGGAGAGCTGTCGTGTTTCCCCTTAGGGTCGATCTCCCTTGCCAGATGTCACTGTTGGAGCAGGGCTGGGGTTCGGGCCATCCCCAGCATTCTGCCTGGCAAGCCACTAAGTGTTGTCCCTCGTTGTGACCACGGTTTTCAGGATGGCAGGGAGCGAGGACGTAGTCTTAGTATGGCAGGCAGGAGTGTGTGCTGGACCGCTGGTGAAGCGGGCAGGGGTTTAGTTGCAGGTCGCACACAGCCTTGACTACAGCCCTGGGACCATTACTGATTCAGGCAGCGCGCACAACAATGCTTCACTCACCAGATCCGCCTGCCGCCGTCTACTGTGCATACCTCCGTTTTCATGCCGTGTAGAGCGTTGTGACTGCGGTATATGGAGCTCAACGTAGGGCTGCTGTGCTTACTGCTTACTTGTTCCTGCCGGTAGATGATTGCCCTCTTCCTGTCCCTCCAGATGCCAGTCAGCTTGTGGATTTGGGCCGTTCCTAATGTGTCTCTGCTGGTTTCCCACTCATTGAGCTCGCTCAGTGTCCCCCCCCCTCCCAGGGCGCAGGGAAATGCCAGTCCTTGCGTGGCAAGGTTTGCCAGCCGTCGGGGTGTGAGTGAGGGTCACGGTCAGACTTGGGCTGTACACCTTCTGCGCTCGATGGATGGGCTGGGTCCCCGCCTTTATCCGTCTGTGCCTGGTGTACGAAATTCCTGGGTCCAGTGCCCAGTCAAAGCGGGCAGCCCAGTCAGCTCTTTCCCTTACCATCTGCCTCTCTCGCGCACCGTGGGAGCGAGGCAGTCACCCCGGCCGCAGTTCTAAGCAGCCGGCGTGGGGACCGAGCCCCGCCAGCCATGTGTGCGAGAGTGGGACGGCAGCGAGTCACTCACATTGCGGGTTCCAGGTCTCAGGACTGTTCCTCAATGCTACTCCTGGGTCTTCATGGACTCACTGTGGGTCACGGCCATCTTTGCATCCGTTGCTTGATGTTGCCTGGGTGTGCGCCACCTCTTATATCTCGGTGCGGGGCTCAATTTCTGCGTTCTTTTCCAGCCCACATGTGCTATATGCGCTCATCTTTCCTCAGGCATGACATTTTGTTGAGTTTTGCAGAAAGGCAGGCTGTTTTTCAGGATATTATTCGGTGGGCCACGTCCCCACTTTCATGCAAACTTGGCGACGAAGGCAGATACCGTTCCCCTTTTGTCAGAACCCTGTGTCAGCAACGTCCAATGCCACTGTGATGGTGTGATCAGACGCCACTTCCCCTTCCGGGAAGAGAGCAATTGCCTCCTTATCGTCGGGGAGGAACTCCCCGTCGTACCTGCCCAGGATCGCCAGTGCATTGGCTGCCTTGATAGTGGACACCGCAGTGCAAATCACCTTCTTTCCCATGGCGTCAATCCTTTTCCCCTCGCTGTCCAGAGGGACGACTGAGGACTGGTTGGTTGGTCGACCGTTTCCTCGCAGCCGCCGATACCACCAAATCCATCGATGGCTGTGACCTCAGGCACTTGGGTGCGGATTAGGGCACCCTATATTTCTTCTCCAGCCTATACCGTTTGGCTGGAGCCATGCAAGGGTTCTTCATGAGGTGCAGGCCCTCATCCCCAACATCGTCCAGAAGGTGCACCAGCATGATAGTCTTCCTCTTGGCCTCCCGCCTCTGGTACAAGAAGCCCTGCTTGGGGGAGTCTGATGACCAGGGGCGTTCCTAGGGAGGGGCTAAGGGGGCTATAGCCCCTGATCTTTTGGTTATAGCCCCGGATAGAATCTCAGGAGCTACACCCAAAAAACTAGCTAGCCCCCAGTCCCAACAGTTCGACATCAGCTTAGCCCCGGGTCTTTTCCAGACCTAGCAACTCCCCTGCTGATGACGCTTCCTATTCTTCACTGGAGGCTGATCGGGGACCACAGGTACTGGGGCCGGAGGCATCCTCATCTGGATCTCCGACACCAAGCTGTGCAGAGTTGACAGAATAACCAAGGAAATGTCCCTCGGCTAAGAAGGCAGAACAGGAAAACTAGGCCCTACGCTGTCGCCCTCCTCTTCAATGTCCTTGTGGAATGTATATATGGACTCCTGGTCTTTGCCGTCCGTGGATGAGACCTCCATGGCTTGGGCGACCGTCTGGGAGGGATGTTTTGGGCCCCCCACCACACACTCCCCCCTCTGAGGGTCTTGAACCAGGGGCCTGAGCGGTTTCACCCCTTCTGGCGTGCCTGCAGACTTCGCCAAGTCACTTGGGGGCAGGGATACCTTCTGAGCCGTGGGGGCTACCCTAGCAGGATCAGCGTCCTTAGCTGTCGTGGCAGTAGCAGTCATCGACAGAGTCGGCGATTAGGTCTTAGTCTGTGCCGGTTGAGCCCGTTTAGGCTGTTCGGCCTTCTCCTCCGTCCGCGGTTTCTCGGATTTCTCACATAGCTTTGCTGGGGTAGCTAAGTTCCTCTTTGAAGAGGAGCACGATTGTTGGCTGGCAAAGGAGGAGGAAGGTGATGTTCATCACTCCCTATCCACTTTGGGACCTGCTTCCGTGGCGAACCAGGTGGACTCAGACTTGCGGCTCTTGGCCCTATCTTGGGCTGCTACGGATGAGGCGCCCTCAAAATACTTAGAAGACCTCTTCTCGGACCGGCCGGTCCTGGTTGAGGCATGACCCTGCTCGGAGCACGGGTCCGAGGCATTGGTGTTAAGCCATGTCGCCAGCCTACTATGCCTATCCCTCGTTTTTTTCTCGGAGAAACCAAGGCATATATCGCACTCGACCTCCTTGCGGTCCGGGTGCAGGCAGTAGAGGCACTGCAGGTGCTTGTACTCCACAAACACGTTCCGTAGCCCACATTTGGTGAAGGGCCTGAAGAGGGACCTTCCCTGTCCTTCTCCTCCGTCATGGTCAGAGGGCGCGAAGAAGGGCCAAAGGCCTTGTAGATTCGACAATCTTTGCCCTTGAGGGGTGCAGAACCTGATGGACAATGGGTCCCCACTGTCGGCAGATGAAGAAAAGAGCATACAGGCTTTCTTTGAAACAAAAATAGAACTTTTCCCGTCAAAAACACAAAAAAACTATACAAATATATCGGAGAGCAAACTCGAGGACTCCCAACACTGAAGTGTGCGGTAAAAATCTGAAGATGGCTGCCAGAGGAGGGGCTCAGGGAGAGGACTGTCATTGGATGGGGGAAGTATGACCCAGAGGACATGGACTGCTTTAGAGGAGAAATACATTTTTTAAGTGAAGTTGAAACTTTTTCCTTTTACTGAGGATTCCCAGCCGAACAACATGGAATATTCATGAGCATGGAATTCATGCCACACCCCATGCAGGAGAAGCTGTAATTCGGCAATGGCGTGTTTTGTGTTTTCAACCGCGGCCGCCATCCTGGAAACATTTTTATATAGCAAAATGTTGACTTTCCACGCTGTGCGCGTGACTTCATACATTGGTCTGAAGTTCCTGCCGTCATTGACAATGTATCATTATGGTTGTATCTGTTGCGTGTTCACAGGTTGTGTGGGTGGCATCTCACCTTTAAAGATTTAGTTACCCAGTACATAAGGTGTGCCAACATGCGCAATCCCATGCACTAATTATATACAAGAACAATGTACAGTAATCACAGTCAGGCAGCACCATGGATCTTTTGTTAAAAATGTGTAGACCACCCTTTCTCTAAATTGCTGCTAGATTGGAGACATGAGCTCTGGTCCTTTATGCTGATCCTTACTATGCTACGAACCATAAACTTACTCCCCCTTATAGATAAACCTTTGAAAACCGTGCTTAAAATATATCCATCTCTTTATATGTGATCCTCTAAAGCCTTAACAGTAGGTTTTCAGGATAGCTATTGATTACGTAAATCTCTTAAGATTTCCTGAATACAAATACATTTTGTGTGACTTTCCTGAAACATGAAGTGGGTTTGGCTCTTGTGAGCAAGCATGGAAACCTCAATATGTTTGCCGTTTTACAAAACTAATTATTGTAGAACACAAGTTGAATAAACCAAAAAGGTAAATCAAACATCTTACCCATATGACAAATGTAATAACGTGTGTTCTTTACTTTTTAGTATACGTACCTGCACATATTTTCCAATCACCTTTATGATCTCAAGATTAAATTGCTTCACTGGTGCTGTAGAGAGATCAATATGACTGAGAAGACTGTAAATTATCTGCAGCAAAGACTGCTGCATACTGGACAGCCCCTTTTCTAATAACTAAGAAAACAGGAAGTGACAAATACATTAGGATGCTTCAAGAAAATTTCATTCAAGAGTGAAGATGCAAATAATGTAACAAGAAAACATATGTTGATACATTGCTGAACACCAAGGTCAAGTACTGTGTAGAGTATGTAATATGAACAATTAACCACTTTCAAGCGTCAGACGTGACATTGGGAACTGTAAAGGTACAACCTGATTTGATTTCATTTGAAGTTTTGTAGTATTCAAGATGGAAAAGCACTGACAAGTGAATTGCCTCTAGGTGGTAGGTCCCCTCAACGTACTGTAATCTTCACCCACTGATGCGCATTGCCTCTTTGTGGGCCGGCGGTCACTCCCACATAAAATTATTCTCTCCCTCGCCTCTGTTCTTCCCACCTAGCTATCTCCCCCTTCACACTCTACATCTTAAGCCCTCCTTAAGCTCTCCATAAGACTGTCCAACTTTTGTCACCTCTCACTTTAATTCCTTTGCCCTACCAGCAACCCTCTGGGACTCCCTAAACTCCCTGCCCCAACTCCCAACCCTCTCAACATCAAGTCAATTCACACTTTATTGTGCTTCAAAACAGCCTTGAGGGACCATTTACTCTCACTCAGAAAAACAGCAGAGTTTCCAGCCGGTATTCCCCCATCCCTTATGAACTCCATTCTCTCCTGCACATGTATGTTTATAATGCAAATGATTATCCTGTATTATATGAAAATAAACCCCACTTTCCATTTGGTCAGGTCTATGTCTCAATCATCCATTTTTGGTGCTATCCTTTGCCTCCTTACTACTTTGTTTTTTGTTTCTGACATGGTACTTTGTAAGGCACCCGTGAATGGAACTGCCCATCAACCCACAGTACTTGTTAATGAACAGCACATCATGGCAAAGCGCTCCTTTCAAGCCTACAAATTATAAATAGATTACAAATACAAAATAAAAAAGACCCTTCCTGGGAGGTTAACTGAAAAATAAATAATTTGCCAGCCTTTCTGGCAAACAAGGAAGACAAGTAGTGCAAGGAATTACTGCTTGCGGCCCAGAGGCTGGCCGGGAGATGCCAGATGCACAAAAGCGCCTTGTAGATGGGTCGAAGCACAAAAGTGAATTGTGCTTGTGTCAGGCAGCCTCTGGACATAGGAGCAGCGAGAACAGGAGCAAGGTAAATTATGAGGAGGAGGTCAAGTTAAGTTTTGAAGGCGGAGGACTGTTGTTGTGTGAGAAATAGCAGCAGAGAGGAGTGGGCTCAGGGCATGGTGGGGGACGCACTGATAATGGCGAGGGGGGAGTGGCACAGCCTATAGATGGCAGCCTTCCACAGAGTCACTCTTTGGCAAGTGAAATATATGTAAATGACAAACATTACATACCTGTAACTATCTTTCAGATCTTTGTATCTGCTTTGATTCACATGCTTTGAAAGGCCAACATCTAATGGTTGGTGTGGAGTAAAACATGATTTTCTTTTGATTTCGAAAAGAGACATCGCCACAGCCACTTTGCAATACTATCCCCATTATGAAGTGTGCTTTACCCATGCTCCTTCATGCGTCAAGGTCCTCCGATTGTTATTCTTCTGACCTGAGGTCGCAAGAAGTGTACATTGAAAAGTGGAATAAGATTAATTGTTTTGAAAAACACAAACAGATCTATTGTCTATGCTCCTTGTACTCCTAATGAGGGAGGATGGGTGGACGCATATCGGCAATACGATTTAAGATATGTAATGTTTGTCTTCTGAGGCTTGTGGATCTGCTTAGAATCGCATGCTTTGCATAGACTAGCAAGCAGTACCAGACAACGATGGTGGGCTAATAGAAGGAACTGAGACAAATAAATGTTTCAATACTGCCTGTCCCAGCTGTGAGTAATTTCTGGCTGTGTCTCTACATAATGTTATATGAAAGTGTGTGCTGAACTACAAGTTGCTGCCTTGCAGATGGCCTCAAGTGGAACATTTGCAAAAAATGCCAATGCGGTCCATGTGCCACATGTGGAGTGTGCCCATGGTGTGACTGGTAGAGCTTTGTTTGCTAATGTGTAACCTAGCTGTATGCATTTTCTAATTCATTTTGCTGTAGCTGCCTTTGAGACAGGCTCTCCCTCAATTCTGCCTGCCAGAGGCACAAAGAACTGGTCTTTTTTTCTAAGTGGTTTTGTCTTGTTGAGATAGTACATGACTGCTCTACACATAAGTAATGTGTGGAAGGCTCTCTCACTAGAGCATTTTGGATTCTGAAAGAAAGCAGGCAATTCAATGGAATGACTAACATGGAACCTTGATATGCGCTTTGTTGAGAAGTGTGGATGCGTTCTTAAGACCACCTTGTGAGTTTTGGCTATTATGTGGCGCTGAAAGCGCTACCGATAAAGCCAAAACTATTGTCATCAAAATAACAGCTTTAACATTAAAGCTTGAAATAGGGGCTTTGGCTGCAGGTTTGTAATGCTTTTCAATGCAGGTTCACATATGAGGATGGATATGGAACAAGTTACTTACCTGTAACTGTTGTTCTCCAGCATGGGTCTGGCATGGATTCACATGCTCATGAATATTCCCCGTCGTCAGGCTGGGAATCCTCGGTAAAGAAAAAACCAGTATCAGTTTCGTTTCTGATCTGTCTTTCGTAGTAATAACCAATCACTGGTCTCTGCGTCATACTGACCACAGCCAATGACTGCCCTCTACCTAAGCACCGCCTCTGGCAGCCATCTTCAGATTTGGAAGCACGTGAAGTGGCAGTATGACCAAGTGAAGAGCCGCAGAGGGGTAGGCGGGAGGGTTCGCATGTGAATCCATGCCAGACCCATGCTGGAGAACAACAGTTACAGGTAAGTAACTTGTTCCTTCTCCAGCATGGGGTCTGGCATGGATTCACATGCTCATGAATAAATAATACATAGCAGTACACACATGCACAACCACGGGAGGTGGCAAAGGCTCAACATTAAGCATCACATAAACTCAACATTAAGCATCTTACCTCCTCACCAGGCTCACCTCAGGTGAACAGGTTGCGCAGCACTGCTTGGCCGACCCTGGACTCCTCCCTGGAATCCCGGTCGACGCAGTAGAATTTCGTGTAGGTGTGCGTCGACCTCCACGTAGCAGCCCTGCATATGTCCAGCAGGGGCACACCAGATAGGAACGCCGTGGTAGCTGCGATCGCTCTGGTGGAATGGGCTCTCGGACGGCCAGGCAGCGGTCGGTTTGCCAACCGATGACAGTACATGATACAGCCGGAGAGCCATCTTGAAATGGAAGCCTTCGAGAGAGCCTTCCCCTGATTGACAGGTCCAAAGTTCACAAAGAGTTGTGACGTCTTCCGAAAACACTTCGTGCGGTCTACGTAGAACTTCAGCGCTCTAGCCACATCCAGCGAGTGCAAAGTCCTCTCAGCCGGCGACGAAGGCGACGGGAAGAACACAGGCAACACCAAGGGTTCGTTGAGATGGAAGTCCGACGGCACCTTGGGCATGAAGGAGGGGTGCGTCCTGAGCACTACCCTCGTGTCGTGGAAAGTCAAGTACGGGGCCTTGCAGGAAAGGGCCTGGATCTCTCCCACTCGTCGTGCGGAGGTGATGGCCACAAGAAAAGCTGTTTTCCACGATAGAAACTTCAACGGGGCCGAGTGCAGAGGCTCGAACGGAGGTCCCATGAGCTTGGTCAGCACCACGTTGAGCTCCCACGCCGGGGCCGGAGCCTTCACCGGCGGGAACGATCTGAACAGTCCCTTCATGAACTCTTTCACCAGACGATGAGACCACAAGGACGTCCGCCCCGTGGTTCTGGTGTATCGGGAGATCGCAGCAAGATGAATCTTGATGGACGCGTGTGCCAGACCAGCTTTGGCCAGCGTCAGCAGGTACGGCAGTACTTGGGGAGCCGTAATCCGTAGAGGGTTAATTTCTGTGCGTGGCACCAGACAGAGAACCTCTTCCATTTGTGTCCGTAGCATTTAAGAGTCGAGGACGCCCTGGCCTTTGCAAGAACCTCTCTGCAATCGGCCGGTATGTCATATCCTCCAAACTCTAGCGCTGCAGGAGCCAGGCCTGCAAGTTCAGCGACTTCGGGTCGTGGTGGAGGATGGCGCCTCCTTCCCTGGAGAGTAGATCCGCGTCCGCCGGCAGCTTGATCGGCGGGGACGCTGACAAGTCCAGAAGGTCCGGGAACCATATCTGCCTCGGCCACGCAGGTGCGACGAGGATCATCCTGCACCGTGACCTCTTGAGCTGGTTGACGAGCCGGATTAGCAGAGGCAAGGGAGGGAACGCGTAGAGGAACAGGCCCTCCCAGGGGAACGAGAAAGCATCGCCCATGCTCCTCGTCTGGGGAAACCTGCTGGCGAACCTCCGGCACTTGGTGTTCGTTGCCGTCGCGAACAGGTCGATCTGGGGTGTGCCCCACCGTCGGAAGAGGCGATCCACCAGATCCTGCCGTAGTTCCCACTCGTGGCACGAGCGCAGCTCCCTGCTGAGTGAGTCGGCGATGGTGTTTTTTATCCCTGCCAGATGAAACGGCACCAGAAAAATCCCTTGGGCGACGGCCCAATGCCACAGGTCCTGCGCCTCCTTGGACAGCGCTGGGGACCTGGTTCCGCCCTGTTTCCTGATGTAAAACATGGTGGTGGTGTTGTCGGTGAAGATCCTCACCACCTTGCCCTTGAGGGACGGAAGGAAGGACCTGAGGGCCCAAAACACTGCACGGAGCTCCAGGACGTTGATATGCAGGGACTTCTCCGTCGGGAGCCAGAGTCCCCTTGCGTGCAGATTTTCGGTGTGCGCTCCCCACCCTTCCAGGGAGGCATCCGTGGTCACAGTCTCCTGGTGGGCTGGGGTCTGGAAGTCCATGCCCGCCGTCAGATGCGCGCGGGTGCCCCACCACCGTATCGCTCGTCGGAAACTCTCGTCGAGCTTGATCCTTTCCTCGAAGCTGCCCGTCGTCTGGATCCAGCGCGCATCCAGGAATTCTTGCAACGGGCGCATCCGGAGCCTGCACATGGGAATGAGGTAGATGCAGGAAGACATCATCCCGAGGAGGGACTTGATGGACCTCACCTTGGCCGCGTCGGCCACCAACATCCGTTGCACCTTGCCCAAGATGGTCCTGGTCCTCTCCTCCGACGGGGAGGCCAGAAGGGACACTGTGTCGAGCCTCGCTCCCAGAAACAGTGCGACTTGCGCGGGCACCAGGTGGGATTTGGCGTAGTTCACGGAGAATCCCAGGTCCGTGAGGAGTTGGACGGTCCTTGCCGTGTGGACCACGGCGAGCTCCCTCGTCTTGGCGCGGATGAGCCAGTCGTCCAGGTAGGGGTAGACGTGAATCCCCTCGCGGCGCAGCTGCGCCGCCACCGGTGCGAGGCACTTGGTGAATACCCTGGGTGCCGACCGTAGTCCGAAGGGGAGGGCTTTGAACTGGTAATGACGCCCCTGGACCACGAATCTGAGGAATTTTCGGTGCCCCTTTAGGATGGGAATGTGGAAGTAGGCATCCTCCAAATCCAACGACGATAGGAAGTCTCCTTCCTCCAGCTGACCCAGGACGTGCTGGAGGGTGACCATCCGGAACTTCTGCGCCTTGATGAACTTGTTCAGACGTCGCAGGTCTAGGATGGGGCGCCATCCTCCCGTCTTCTTCTTCACGAGGAAGTATCGCGAGTAGACTCCGGAGCCCCGAAGCCTCTTTGGGACGAGTTCGATGGCGCCCTTTCTGAGCATCGCCTTTACCTCCAGGAGAAGTTGAGGGACGTGAAGTTCTTTCCTGGCCACGGGGGGGATGCGCGGGCACCTTCTTTGAAACTCGAGCACGTGGCCCCGGGCCAGGGCGTCCAGCACCCAACGGTCGGTGGAGATGGACTCCCACACGCTGACGAAGCCCGCCAGCCGGCCTCCCACCGGGGTGCTTCGGTGGGGGCCCGACCCCACGGCCGGTTCAATCCTGCTTGGACGCGGCCTTGCCGCCTTGACCTCCTTGGCGACGACGGCGGGGTCCGCTAGACTTGCCTCATCCTCTGTAGGCCTCTTGCGACGACGAGCAGGCCGCTTGACGGTAGGAAGCGAAACCGCCGCCGGAACCTTTGGAGGCGCCCTTGCCTCCGCCGCTCCGAAAGGGCGTTCGTCGTTGCTGCAGGACTCCAAGGGCCCTGGCCGTCTCAGTATCCGCCTTGATGGCCTGAAGGGAATCGTCCACTGTCTTCCCAAACAGGTTGTTCCCGTCGAAGGGCATGTCCAGGACTCTGGTCTGGACGTCCTGCCGAAAGTCTGTAGCTTTGAGCCATCCACGGTGATGGCGTGGTCCGACGCCACCTCACCTTCCTGCAGGATCTCAAGGGCCTCCGCCCTCTTGTCGTCCGGCAGAAAATCCAGCAGGGGAGCTATCTTGTACCAGAGCTCCCTGTCGTAGCGGGCCACGATAGCCAAGGCGTTGGCCGCTTTAATCGTCGTCGCTGCCGACGAGATGACTCTACGTCCCATAGCATCCAATTTCTTTCCCTCGCCGTCCGGCGGGGAAGTTGATGTGGAGGCCGCACCCCCCCCGCTTTCTTCCTGGCTGCCGCGGAGACGACGGAGTCCGGGGTAGACTTTTTCTCGTACCGGTCTCTTCTAGCTGGCGTCGTGGAAGGGTTCTTGAGGAGGGAAAGGCCCTCATCCCAAATGTCGTCCAACAGAGGCACTGCAAGGACCGTCTTCCTCTTGGCCTCGCGCCGCTGATAAAGGAAGCCTTCCTTTTTCTTCTCCTCAGGGCAGAGTTGGAAAAGCTCGGAAGCCCTGGAGATCATGGAGTGGAAAGATCCGATCTCGTCGGGCGGAGAAGCCCTGGTGGGAGGCGACGACGGAAAATCCTCGTCGTATGCCTCGTCGTCCGTACCCGTCGCTGCCGTGTCAGTCCCCGTATCATCCCCTCGGGTGGACGGGGAGGAGGGCTGGACGGGGCGCGACGGTTGAAAAGGAGGTGGTGGATGGATCCTTCTTTTCTTGGTGGGGGGAACACCAGAAGGTCCCGGTTCTGGATCCCCCGACGGGAGAGGTTCCTCCGTCGGTAACGGTAGCCTCGTCCTTATCTCGGAGCATAAGGACTGTATGGCCAACAAAATGGCCGCCGAGTTGTCTTGCGGCGCTGGCAGAGGGGAATCCGACGGGCGAGCAGGGGCCCCGTCGGTATCCTCGACGATGTCGTCGTCGTCACCTGCGTCGGGGTCCATTCCGACGGGCTGGCCTTCTTCCACGCCTAGGCCGTGGCTTAAGACCTCGATCAGCTCCTCTTCTGAGGTTGAGGCCGAATCTACGACGACGCCCTACCCCCCCTTCTTCTTCCCCACGGAGGGTTTCACGGGGGTCCTATCGATGGGCACAAAGGAAGACTCCCTCCGCGGAGGCAGGGAGATTCTGGGCCCTGAGGTCGCCACCACTGGTGTAGCCACCACAGGCTGAGCCAGGGCCGCCGCGACCGTTTCGATAGACGGCTTGGTCGGATGGGTCAAGGCCTTCACCACCTTAGGTGCGCTCACCGCCTTATCCTTGAGGGAGGGGGCACTGCCACGCTCCTCCTCTGCCTTAGAGCTCGACCGGGGCCTCTCCAGGAGCTTCGCCGGGTGCTCGGCCTTCCTCTTACCCGACCCAGAGCGTTGGCTCGTGGTTGATGGTGCCGGGGAGGGTGCGCCCTGCCTGGCGCCCGTAGAGCCCGACCGTTCGGCGCTCCCGGTGCCAGCGGACTCGCGGTGCTTGGCCTTATGTTGGGCCCCCGTCGCCGGGGCGCCCTCAAAGGTCTTAGAAGACCGCTCGGATTTCTTCTTCTTCTCGCCAGACGGGCTCTTACCCTCCAGCCAGTTGGCGAGACGTTGATGGCGGTCCTTCATGGTCCGTTCCGACATGTTGCCGCAAAACGCACAGTCCTTCTCCACGTGCGTCTTGTCCTCATGAAGGCAGTAAAGGCAGAAAGAGTGTTCGTCCTCCTTGAAGACGTTCTGCAGCTGGCATCCAGGGCAGACCCTGAACAGCTTTCCGGGCGTCGAGCTTCCCTTCTCCTGGGCCATCTCCGAGACCGGGCCTGAGAAGCTTCTGGAGTCCTCCGAAGCGTAGCTCGACGAAATCTTCACCCTTGAGGGGCACAGATGAATCCGACACGGGTCCCCGTTGATCGGATGTAGGATCGGTGGAGCTTGAGGCTCTTTTGACCGAAAGAATCGAAGTTTTTTGTGAAAAAGCGCGAAAAATAGCACTAACGCTCGAGAGCAATAGCACGAGGATCCCAACACATGAACATGCGGTAAAAATCTGAAGATGGCTGCCAGAGGCGGTGCTTAGGTAGAGGGCAGTCATTGGCTGTGGTCAGTATGACGCAGAGATCAGTGATTGGTTATTACTACGAAAGACAGATCAGAAACGAAACTGATACTGGTTTTTTCCTTTACCGAGGATTCCCAGCCTGACGACGGGGAATATTCATGAGCATGTGAATCCATGCCAGACCCCATGCTGGAGAAATTGTAGTTTGGCTATGTGTCCCACCCATTTAACGCCAATTGCCACGTGAAATCTATAGGTTTTCCTCACATTCCCACCCATCTCCTCCCATGACACAACTCTTTCTGCACTCTTTGGCAGATTTTGTACTGTGTGGTGAATTTGTCAGCCATGTTTACTTCCAACATGGCGGACCCCATGCTTTAATGTTAATAAAAAGTGTTTTGATTTGATTGATGCTTTAAAACATTTACTGAAGGGTTTTAGTTATGCTACATATTGTAATGTTTTTTTTGTAAAACAAATAAACAAGTTATACTATTATAAATACGTTTTTAGCAAAATGTCTGTAAAAATGTCCATTTCCTTATTGTGTGTGTGTGTCTAGTGTGTTCAGATGAAGCAGTACCCGATTAGATATGCAGTGTGATGTCACTATGATGTGATTGGTTGGCCCAGAAGCGGTCTGGCAGTGCAGCGAGTCCCGGCCCTAAGCTGCCTGCTGTGTCTGCATCCTGAGCTCGTTGTGTCCTGCGCTGAGACCCGGTACAGCTGAACAGCAGGAATAGTAGGAAGATGGAGCTGAGTTGCCTTGAATCGTGGCTTGTGTGTTCGTGCAAATTGGGAAGTCAGCTGACCCAGGCATTTTGTTTACCCGCAGAGCCCACCCCAATCAGACTGCTGAGGGGATGTACAGTGACAGCTGCAGCTGGAGGAGGAAGCAGTTTTCTCCTCTGCTTCTTGCTGTGCACAGATGGAACTTTGTCGGGTGTGCTCTTTGCCTCTAACACATCAGAATTGGCTCAGTGGATAGGGGCACACGCAGGCTCTAAACGGGACGACACTTGGTTTGGAAAGATATACCTTTCAAAATGGCATTGTTAGGGAGAATTCTTCTTTATGGCTAATTTCCCTCACCTAGTGAGTTCCTCAGCAGCTTTGCTGGATTTCAGGGGTTTATTTTTTTCCACCTGGTAAGAGTGTGAACCTTTTTCCCACTCTTACATGTGTTTTGCCATGTGTATTTCTACTTTGTGTGATCTTGGGCTCTGGAGCCAAACCACTCCATGAGCCCAACTTCTTGTGTGTGTTACACAGCACCTTCAGTGCAGTGACACAGGGTTGTCTTTGAGACTTCCCACTGACTCAATTTTTCTGGGGCTGACTACTGTCCCCCAGAAACATGTAAAGTTGCCATTAACTTTATTTAGTCACTTTAAACTACAGACCCAGAACACCCCATCTTACATGGAGTATTGGAAAGGGTTAATTCCTACCCCTTTTTGTCTGTGCCTCTTGGAGCTTTGGTTTGCCCTCTTAACATTTAGACTTGGCTGGTGGCAGTGGTATCTACTATAACTTTTGTACGGCGATTATACTATATAAACGTGGTACTGTTTTGGTCTATTGTATTAGCCTCAAACATAAACCTGCTTGACCAAATACTTTTTCTTTTGGCCCCGGTCGGGTTTAATCACCATTTCTTTTTGTTAAAATCCTTCTTGTGTTTTACTTTGCGCGGCAAAACAGGTTTGCCTTCTTTGTTCGCTGACCTTTGGCGGGCTTCTATGAAGAAGCCCTCCTTTGGCGTCTGGGTGTCTTGGTGGCTGAATGTGAGGGAGGGGTTTAGTAACCCCTTGCACAGGGTCTCCTTGGAGACCCAAGTCGCACTTTGTGTCCACTGGCTGGAGTGGTTGTCTGGGCTGGACAACACCCCTGCTGTGTGATTGACAGCCAGACTCTGTGAATGGGGGATTTTTGCATAAAAGGCAGGACCCTTGGGCTGGAAGTCAGAGTCTCCACTGAAAGTACAAGAACCGAAGAGAAGCAGAGAAGAAGACGGCTGCTATAACCCTGAGTCCCGGTGAAGCCCTGCTGCAGTCCTGAGCTATCTACCCTTCAACGACAGAGAAGATAGAGTACTACAGAGTCTTGTTCCCTTGAGCCTGGTGGGATCAACCAGCTCACCTTTCTACAGCCAGAGAATCCTCTCCTGGGTCGAAATCGCTGCACGAAGCTGTAGTGGTCCGGATAGCCATCAGAAGAGCCCTCTCCTGTTTTAAAGGAGCACACCTTTTATTCACCGTTGCTTTGCTGCTGCTGGCCACATCCCTGGGTAGTGCAGATCGCTCCAGACGTCCTTCTTGTCCCCACGACTGAAGCTTCAGGAACCGTGAGTCTGCAGAAACTACCAGGAACAAATGCTGTGGCACCAGCTTTCTTCATTCGAATAAGGTACTGTGCACCTTTGGTCGTTCTCTATGTCCGACCTGGAGGAATCGGGGTGAACCCTTTTCCTTACCGAAGGCTTGTCCTTTCTTCCTTCCCTCTTACAACTTTTGCCTCCCTTTGACAATATCAATGTTGATCTCTAACTGTTCTATCGTTTGATCCTGGGCAACCGAACCCTGCTCCATTTGACACTGGCGCAAGCCTATTGACTTTATCTGTATTTTAGAACACGTCCTCTGATGCCAGTGCCTTGACAAAAGTATTGCCTATGATTTGTATCCCCTTTGCCTTGTTTTTTATTCAATGTGCTAAGTGTGTTTGACTAGGGTTAAAATTCTCCCTGCAGGTACCCTTTTCTTACGTAAGACCAAACTGTCATTACTGTCGAAAAGTGAGCGCTGCTTAAACCCCTGGTAACGTCTTTCGTTTCCCAACACCGGTCTGTCAAATCCTCATGTACTTACCTTGAATTGTCCTAAACCAAAGGAATTGGTTGTGTGTAGTATATTTAGAGTGTGGTTTTATTTAATAAAAGTGAAGTGTTTTGTGAACAAATGGTTTAAAAATAAATGTACCTTGAGTCAGTGTTTGCTTTAGTCACAGTAATTGTAGCCCTTTGTGTAATCCCTATACTGCTCATTTGCTCTTGAGATAAGTCTGGCTGTTCAGCTACTGCTACCACTATAACTGTGTAATACAGGCTTGTACCAAAGGTGAAATTGTACTGCCACGTGTGGACTTAATCACCTGTAGTATTCCCTAAGTGTACTGCAGAGGATTCTGCCTAACAAGCATAATTGAAGAAAATAGGGCTATAAAAATACGTCACGTCAGACGCTCCAGAAAGAATTGTTGGCTCACAGACCATCTGACTGCCTACGCTTTTCCTCTTGTGTTTTATGAGCCTTCGTTTTGAGGGGGTGATTTTTTGTCCGCTGTCTTATCAGTTTGGTAAGCACTCGCATGAATATCGCTGTACGCAGCAGTGTGGCTGCAGTGATTAGCCCCTTGTCTTTTCCTTTCCTGCAGCATTTAATTTCTGCTTTCCTTGTGTCAGCCCGTCTGCTGCCCTTGACTACACTCATCTCTTTTCTCACTTTCCCGATTGCTGATCCACCCTCCCCCTGACTTCCTTTACCTACACCATGGTCACACGCGGCCTCTCTAGTCTCCCCAGGAAGCTTTTCGCTTCAACACATGTCGCTGGGAAACAGCCGTCATTGTGCCAGGGGGCATTGTTACAAAAAGAAGAAAAAAAAAAAAATCGGAAATGTCTTCTCCGGTGAACTTGTCTTGCACCAAGTAAATATTTGGGTGAGCTTAGGGTGCTGCATTACGCTAAAACCCCACTTGTGGGTCGCTATTGAATCAAAACTGACATTTTAAATGATAGTGGCATTTAGAGCCGTTGTTTTGGCATTTGTTAACACACGGGCTACTGCCAGGCATCACGCAGATGTGCATTCTGGTGTTTGCAGTCATCCGTGAGAGTAAACCAAGTAACTGTCAGACTTTTGGAGAATGTTGAAATAAGGTGTGTGCATATTGAGCTAAGAACACAAGATAATATTCAACTAAGTCCAACATTTTGTGTAAGAAAATACATTGATCCAAAAAATGGTGCCCTTATCACATGGCGACAAATGACTAGGAGAGCACGGAGAGGGGGGGTTATTGGTGCTAGGTACTGTCATGGGTACTACTCGGGGGTGGTCTGTTTGGCGCCGTTGGCTTATCTACATGCTTTAAAGATTCCCTCTACCAAGATGGCGTTGCCAACTACAGGTGTAGTTTCAGCTCTCCCACAAAATGGGAAGACGGTAACTCCGCCCCATTCTCAGGAAAGAGTATTTCCAGAAACAACGCCGACAGAGCAGCACGTTGCTACGATCTTCGTCAGCCACGCTCCGTGAGTTTCCAGGATTCGCCGTCAAGATTTCCTTATCAGAACTAGCCGTCCTATTTCCTGTCTGAACTATACTTACTTCTGTGTTCTTATCTCTAGTGGTTCTCTCGGTTTCGAACCTTTCAGTCAGTACCCTCCGGTTCCCTCTCCGAGCAGACACCCTTTCTGTACCTCACTAGTGTAAGTGGTCTCCTTACTTGTCATCCACCGTTCTTGTCCTCAAGTGTATATAACATTTCCTCTGCCTCTTTAGTGAAAGCCCGATCTCTTCCGATTGCGGACTACATTTCCCATTATCCTCTGGGATCGGACGTATTACGCTGCCTCCCCAAGGAAACCCACACGCTTCCCGCTTTTTGGTACGCTCTATAGTAATTCAGTAATCGTTTTGTTTATTACGGCTACTACCCTACCTCACTTCTTGAATACCTTTTTCAGGACAAACCCCCTAAAGAGTCCACTAAGCCCCACTTTCTCTTGTTACTCGACCAAGCTCCCGCACCCGCTACAGCCCTGTCATCCAGATAGAGTCCTCGAAGATTCCACCCAGGGTATCCTCACTTTCTTAGAGTTTATTCACCTTCAGACTCCTTTGCATTCTCTTCTAACCACTGTTACTTGTATCTACAGTCGTAATTCTAAACCCCGACACAAGAATCCTCAGAGTCCGTCCCCGCTGACATCTATCTACGCTCTTCAGCTCCGTCAGCATATCCCAGGGATTCACAACGCACCCCAGCTTCATAGGGTTTTTTTCCTTCAAGGGCTTCCCTGGCGCCCTCACTCCACGTCTGGGCTGTCAGACAGGGCGAGGGGGAGTCAGGTAGATTCCTAAACTCAGCCGGGTGGTTTGAAGACAAGGTAAGAGTATCTTTTGTGCCTTTTGGTATCTGCCTGCCTACACTTGGCCAGGACTGCTTCTGTCAGATGAGCCCACGCACCCTTCTAGTCAAGCAGTGTGGTAGACATTGTTAACAGGTGCAGCATTATCAGGTTTTGACAAGAAGAAATGTCTTTTGAACTTGTGAAGCAATTTATGAAGGAAGTCTGTGCAAACAAACTGAGATGGGAAGTTTAGAGAGACGTGTTGGCAAGGCATTCCAGTGGGAATAAATGTTTTCCTAGAACTGCATGTGCTTTGAAGTGCACATTGGTTACCTACTTGTGTGAGACGGCAGAAATAATTAAACAGTATGCAGACTGGAGGAAGAGAAATGGGTGTTGGCAAATTACTGACGAGGCCGAGGTGCAGTACTAGTAGATGTAGTGGAATATGTATCACATAGTGAGAGGAGGGGCAGAGGATATGCGTATGGGAACGGAAAATGAAAGGTATTTGGATGGGATGAGAAAGCACATACTTTATTTTATTTCCAGATTAAAAATAATGTGGTTTTACAGATAAATGTGACATATTTGCGAGTTAAGTGCACAATTGAAAGCCAGATTAAACAATTTCCATAATGGTTTGAAATGTACAAATGAAGACGTTTCTGTTTTTGAAAAGGTATAACTGCTGAACACAGACTTACCTGGTAGACGCAGCAACCCTACAATATAGATTTACCATGGCCATACGTGCCACTCTGCACAGTTGCGTCTCTCTGTGCAGTCGCGTCGCTCTGCGGAGTCACGTCTCTCTCTCTGCACGGTCTCTCCCTCTCTGCTTCGGTCTCTCCCTCTCTCTCTGTGCTAGTTATTCCCCATTTCAGAATCCTGTAGGACTCCACCTGGACCATGCAGCATATAGTCATACAACATGGGTAATACAGCCATCATTACTGCATTTGTGTGTAGGTAATTAACTCCATTTAAATTCAGGCAGCTTTTGGGGTTCTTATAAATAGGAGCAGTGGTAAAACCACTTCTGCCGGACCAGAAATGAGCTCCTCTGGCTGGATATTGAATCATCCTCTTGCACTTCATCAATAGAGGCATCAATGGCTTCCTCGCTTGCTGTATTCCCCTCATCATTCTGCACCCCTTATCACATCTTCTTTTGAAACTTTGCACTCTCCTTCTTGCACCCAAGTGCCTATTAATGCAACATGCAAATAACATCAGGAAACAGCAAAACTATTGGCATTGCCAATGCTTGTTTTTATGTATTGTAACAAAAGGTTCCGACAAGGAAAGTTTGAAGTTCACTTACCCTCCGAATAGATATAATAGCTACAAGAAAACCAGTTTAGTAAGATCTTTGAGCCAATGTATAATGCAACCCATAAAGGGTGATCCCATGAGTTTGGTTAAGACAACGTTCAAATTCCAACCTGGAGGTGTGTTTGCAATTAGAGGATAAAGTAGTTTTACACCTCCCATAAAGGCTTTAACGACTAGAACCATCCACCATGAAGCTTTACTTTTTGATGTTGTATATGCAAAAAGTGCAGCTAGATGCACTTTTAACGAAATAAAGACTGAACCCGAGCCCAACAGGTATAATAGGTATTTGTGATGGTTATGGTATGTTCTATTTATTTGTTAAGCGCAGCGTTCACCAAAAAGGCATCTTGGTGCTACTCCACAGGAATATGGAAAAAGAGCAAATTTAAAACAAAAGCGTTATCAAAGTACGGCGGAAGGAGAGATAATTAACTGTGGCCGAAGAGGACATGGAAGAGAATTCCACAATCCAGCCGCTACCACTGAGAAGGAGCGACCTCCAATCTGCCTCAATTTAACCCTGGGGACAGGGACCAGGCAGGCGTTCACGGAACACAGAGCACAGCCAGGAATGTAGGGGCAGAATTTAGCATGGAGGTACTCGGGCCCCCTGGCCGTAATAAGGCCTGCTGTAATAGGCAGAGTGCTTTGAAATTAATACATTGGGCTACCGGGAGCCAGTGACGTTTCTGTAAAATAGGCGAAGAATGGGCGCAGCGGACAGTAGAGGCGACCAAACACCCTGCTGAATTCTGAAGGACCTGCAGACGTTGCAGGAGTTAATCAGGTTGTGCCAGAAATAAAGAGTTACAGTAATCAATAGAGTAGGGGACAAAATCAGAACCTACAGGAGCAGAGAGCTGCATAGGGATGAGTGGAAGAACTCTACGAAGGACTGTGAGCTGGAAATAGCCCCGCTGACACACTGCATTGACTTGTGGATCCAGATAAAGTGAAGGGGAGAGCTGAACACCAATATCTTTAACAGGACAGGAGAAAGGAAAGGGCCAAAGGAAGGCGGCCAGGAGTCCAGAAAGAAGAAGCAGAGCGAGGGCCCACCCCTAGGAACCTCTGTTTCACAGCCGTTAAATTCAATTCAGTTGTTACACATCGATGTCCCCAAACAACCTCCAGGCAACTTTTGAACCTGGCAACAGACTTCGATACAGAGGGGTCAGGGCAAAGTAGGATTTGGGTGCTGTCAGCATAGGAATAGCAAAGGAAGCTGTGGGAGAAGGCAAGTTTGGTTAGAGGTTGAAAGTAGGCGTTTTAACAACACAGGGTAGATGGCCTGACCCTTGGGGAACACCACAAGTGAGGGCCACTGCCTCAGAAAAATGAAAAAAAAAAGTCAAAGCGGTCAGAGAGAAAGGAAGAGAACCAGGCAAGGACAGTGCCAGTGCGGCTGGCCCCCGACAGAAGATAAAGAGGGGCAGCATGATCGATATTATCAAAGGCGACCGAGAGGTCAAGCAGCAAAAGAGCGCTGATGCCTCCTTTGTCATGCATCTGTGCCAGATCCTCCATGGTGGAGACCAGCACACCATCAGTCCCCGGTACTGACGAAAGCCAGACTGCGAATCATGAAAGAAAGAAGATTCCTCGAGTAAAGAACTGAGCAGTGGACAGACCAGAGATCCCAAAAGCTTCATTAAGAAGGATAAATTGCTTACCGTAGTGGTCTTTCTATGGATTCTTCTCCCGCAGATTCCTCATCTGATAGAGATCATCATCCAGCTCTGCTACTCAGAAAATTCTTGGACAGGGCGTGTGTAGTGGACCTCGACTCAGCCGTCGAGCGGTGATCTGTCTTGCTCGATCGTCGTCTCCGGACGGCACGTCAGCCGATGTATAAATACCATGTCACTACGCCAGGTACGGAACAAGTTACTTACCTGTAACTGTTGTTCTCCAGCATCGGTCTGGCATGGATTCACATGCTCATGAATATTCTCCGTCGTCAGGCCGGGAATCCTCGGTAAAGGAAAAATCAGTATCAGTTTCATTTCTGATCTGTCTTTCTTAGTAGTAACCAATCACTGATCTCTGGGTCATACTGCCCCCAGCCAATGACTTCCCTCTCTCTAAGTCCCTCCCCTGGCAGCCATCCTCAGATTTGGTAGCACGTACAGTGGCAGTATGACCAAGTGAAGAGCCGCAGAGGGGAAGGAGGGAGAGTTCCAATGTGAATCCATGCCAGACCCATGCTGGAGAACAACAGTTACAGTAAGTAATTTGTTCCTTCTCCAGCATGGGGTCTGGCATGGATTCACATGCTCATGAATATCAGAATACATAGCAGTACACACAGGCACAACCACGGGAGGTGGCAAAGGCTCAACATTAAGCATTCCATAAACTCAACATTAAGCACTTTTACCACCTCACCAGGCCCACCTGCAGGCGAACAGGTTGCGCAGCACTGCTTGGCCGACTCTGGACTCCTCCCTGGAATCCCGGTCGACGCAGTAGAATCTTGTGAGTGTGTTCGTCGACCTCCACGTAGCAGCCCTGCAGATGTCCAGCAGGGGCACACCAGACAAGAACGCCGTGGTAGCAGCGATCGCTATGGTCGAATGGGGTCTCGGATGGCCGGGCAACGGTCGGTTTGCCAACCGGTGACAGTGCATGATGCAGCCGGAGAGCCATCTGGAAATGGAAGCCTTCGAGAGAGCCTTCCCTTGGTTCACAGGTCCAAAGTTCACAAACAGCTGTGACGTCTTCCGAAAACTCTTTGTGCGGCCCACGTAGATCTTCAGCGCTCTAGCCACACCCAGCGAGTGCAAAGTCCTCTCAGCCAGCGACAAAGGCGACGGGAAGAAAACTGGTAACACCAAGGGCTCGTTGAGGTGGAAGTCCGACGGCACCTTGGGCATAAAGGAGGGGTGCGTCCTCAGCACCACCCTTGTGTCGTGAAAAGTCAAGTATGGAGGCTTGCAGGATAGGGCCTGGATCTCTCCCACTCGTCGTGCGGAGGTGCTGGCCACAAGAAATGCTGTCTTCCACGACAGGAACTTCAACAGCGCCGAATGCAGAGGCTCGAAAGGCGCCCCCATGAGCCTAGACACCACCACGTTGAGTTCCCACGCCGGGGCAGGAGCCTTCACCGGCGGGAACAATCGGAACAGTCCCTTCATAAATTCCTTCACCAGGCGATGAGACCACACGGACGCCTGTCCCGTAGTTCTGCTTTATCGGGAGATCGCAGCCAGATGTATCTTGATGGAAGCGTGAGCTAGTCCAGCCTTGGCCAGCGACAGTAGGTACGGCAGCACTTGAGGGGCCGTAACCTGCAGAGGGTTAATCTTCTGTGCACGGCACCAGACAGAGAACCTCTTCCACTTATGTCCGTAGCACTTGAGAGTTGAGGACGCCCTGGCCTTTGCAAGAACCTCTCTGCAGTCATCCGGGATATCGTACCCTCCAAACTCGAGTGCTGCAGGAGCCAGGCCTGCAAGTTCAGCGACTCCGGGTTGTGATGAAGGATGGTGCCTCCTTCTCTGGAAAGAAGATCTGCGTCTGTCGGCAGCTTGACCGGTAGGGACGTCGACAAGTCCAGAAGGTCCGGGAACCAGATCAGCCTCGGCCACGCCGGTGCGACGAGGATCATCCTCCACCGGGTCCTCTTGAGCTGGTTGATGAGTCGGAGCAGCAACGGCAACAGAGGGAACGCATATAGGAACAGGCCGTCCCAGGGGAACGAGAAAGCATCGCCCATGCTCCTCGGTTGGGGAAACCTGCTGGCGAACCTCTGGCACTTGGAGTTCGTCGCCATCGCGAACAGGTCGATCTGGGGTTTGCCCCATCGCTGAAAGAGTCGGTCCACTTGATCCTGGCTTAGTTCCCACACGTGGCACGAGCGCAGCTCTCTGCTGAGTGAGTCGGCGATGGTGTTTTTTATCCCTGCAAGATGAAACGGCACCAGAAACATCCCTTGAGCAATGGCCCAATGCCACAGATCATGGGCTTCCTTGGATAGGGCTGGGGATCTGGTTCCGCCCTGCTTCCGGATGTAGAACATCGTGGTGGTGTTGTCGGTGAAGATCCTCACCACCTTGCCATTGAGGGACGGGAGAAAGGACCTGAGGACCCAGAACATTGCCCGGAGCTCAAGGATGTTGATGTGGAGCAGCTCCTCCTCTGGGAGCCAAAGGCCTCTCGCGTGAAGATCTCCGGTGTGCGTTCCCCACCCTTCCAGGGAGGCATCCGTCGTCACCGTCGCCTGGTGGGCCGGGGTCTGAAAGTCTGTCCCTGCCGCTAGATGAGCGCGGGTGCCCCACCACCGGATCGCTCGTCAGAAGGTCTCGTTGAGAGGGATCCTGTCCTCGAAGCTGCCCGTCGCTTCAATCCAGCGGGCGTCAAGGAACTCCTGTAGAGGGCGCATCCGAAGTCTGCACAGGCACACGAGATAAATGCAAGAAGACATCATCCCAAGGAGGGACTTGATGGACCTCACCCTGGCCACAGACGCTGCACCTTGCCTAGAATGGCCTTTGTCCTTTCCTCCGACAGCGAGGCCAGACGCGCCACTGTGTCGAGCTTGGCTACCAGAAACATTGCGACTTGAGAGGGGACCAGGTGGGACTTGGGGAAGTTGTTGGAGAACCCCAGGTCCGTGAGCAGCTGGAGGGTCTTCGCTGTGTGTTCTACGGCGAGCTCCCTTGTCCTTGCGCGGATGAGCCAATCGTCCAGGTAGGGTAGACGTGGATCCGCTGCAGGTGCAGCCGCGCCGCCACTGGAGCGAGGCACTTAGTGAAAACCCTGGGTGCCAACCTCAATCCGAACGGGAGGGCCTTGAACTGGTAGTGCCGCCCTTGGACCACGAACCTGAGGAACTTCCAGTGTCCTTTTAGAATGGGAATGTGAGTGAAAGTATGCATCCTCCAAATCCAACGACGACAGGAAATCGCCCTCCTCCAGCTGTCCCAGCACGTGCTGGAGGGTGACCATCCGGAACTTCTGTGCCTTGATGTACTTGTTCAGTTGTCGCAGGTCCAGGATGGGTCACCACCCTCCTGTCTTCTTTTTCACGAGGAAGTATCTTGAGTATACGCCGGAGCTTCTTTGGGACAAGCTCAATGGCACCTTTCCTGAGCATCGCCCTTACCTCCAACAGTAGTTGAGGGACGTGGTTTTCTTTCCTGGCCACGGGAGGAATGCGGGGGCACTTTTTTAGAAATTCGAGGGCGTGCCCCTGGGCCAGGGCGTCCAGCACCCAACAGTCGGTGGAGATGGACTCCCACACGCTGACGAACTTCGCGAGCCGGCCTCCCACCGGGGTGCTTCGGTGGGGGCACAACGCCACGGTCAGTTCAATCTTGCTTGGAGGCACCCTGCTTGCCTCTGGAGCTCCGAAAGGATGGCCTTCATTGCTGGAGAACTCCTAGGGCCTTAGCTGTCTCCGTGTCCGCATTGATGGCTTGGAGGGACACATCCGCTGTTTTCCCAAACAGGTTGTTCCCGTCGAATGGCATGTCCAGAACCTAGGCTTGCAACGTCCCGGCGGAAATCCGTTGCCTTGAGCCACCCTCGTCGTCTGAGGCAAATGCCGTTGGCTAGCTGGCGGAAACTGGTGTCGGCAATGTCCGTTGCCACCGTTATGGCGTGGTCCGACGCCACCGCAAGATCTCCAGGGCCTCAGCCCTCTTGTCGTCCGGTAGGAAGTCCAACAGGGGGGCAATCTTGTACCATAACTCTGTCGTAGCGGGCCACGATTGCGAGGGTGTTGGCCGCCTTAATCGTTGCCGCCGACGAGATAACTCGTCGTCCCATTGCATCCAGCTTCTTTCCTTCGCCGTCCGGTGGGGAAGTTGACGTTGAGGCCGATGCCCCCCCCGCGCTTTCTTCTTGGCCGCCGCTGAGACGACTGAGTCAGGGGTCGGTTGCTCCCTAAGGCACAAAGGGGCCGCGTCGGGGACCCGATACTTCTTCTCGTACCGATCCCTCTTGGCAGGCGTCGTAGACGGGTTCTTGAGAAGGGTGAGACCCTCGTCCCAGATGTCATCCAACAGAGGCACGGCGAGGACTGTCTTCCTCTTGGCCTCGTGCCGTTGGTAAAGGAAACCTTCCTTCTTCTTCTCTTCGGGGCAGAGCTGAAAAGGCTCAGATGCCCTGGCGATCATAGCGTGGAAAGACCCAATCTCGTCGGGCAGGGAGGCCTGGGCTGGAGGCGATGGGAGCTCCGTCCCGTCGTCATCATCATCATCATCCGTACCCGTCGTGGCCGTGTCCGTTCCCGTGTCATCCCCGGGTACGTGGGACGTGGGCAAAGGCTGAGCAGGCCGCGAGGGCTGAAAAGGCAGGGCTGGATGGGTCTGTCTTCTCTTGTTTGGGGGACTTCTCGACGGGCCTGGCTCTGGCTCCTCCATCGGGCCTGGTTCCGGCTCCTCTGTTGGTGGTAGGGGCAATCTCATCCTCATCTCCGAACATAAGGATTGTATTGCCAACAAAATGGCCGCCGAGTTGTCCTGCGGCTCTGGAAGCGACAGGCGCAACGGTTGACTAGGGACCTCGCTGGCGCCGCCGTCGCTCTCGTCATCCTCTATGTTGGGATCCCTCCCGTGGGACCGGGCCTCTTTGACGCCCTCATCGAGGCCCTCCAAGACTTCAACCAGTTCCTCCTCGGAGGCTGTGTACGTGTCCACATGTCCCCCCCTCTTTTTCCGCCGGGTCTTCACGGGGGTCTTCTCTATGGGCCTGAAAGAGGCTTCCCTCTGTGGTGGCAGAGAAACTCTGGGCCCCGAGGTCGCCTCCACTGGTGTAGCCTCCCCAGGCTGCGCCAGGGCCGCCGCGACTTCCTCCATAGAGGCCTTAGCCGGGTGAATCAAGGCCTTCACCACCTTCTGCGGGCCTGTGGCTTTCACCTTGGGGGGAGGGTCACCGCCTTGGTACCCCTCGGCTGGATCCTTCGAGGCCGACCGTGGCCTCTCCAGAAGCTTTGCCGGGTTCTCGGATTTCCTCTTCCCTGAGCCAGAGCGTTGGCTCGTGGTTGATGGTGCTGGAGAGGATGCGCCCTGCCTGGCAGCCCGACCGTTCGGCCCTCCCGGTGCCCGCGGACTCGGGGTGCTTTGCCTTCTTTTGGGCCCCGGTCCACGGGGCGCCCTCACGGGACTTAGAAGGCCGCTCAGACGATGACGACTTCTCATCTGACGGGCTCTTTCCTTTCAGCCAGTTGGAGAGACGTAGATGTCGATCCTTGATGGTCCGTTCCGACATGTTCCCGCAAAACGCACAGTCCTTCTCCATGTGCGTTTTGGCCTCATGAAGGCAGTAGAGGCACTTCGAATGCTCGTCCTCTTTGAACACATTCTGCAGCTGGCATCCAGGGCAAACCCTGAACAGCTTTCCGGGCATCGAACTTCCTTTCGCCTGGGCCATGTCCGGGGTAGGCCACAGAAACTTCTGGACTCCTCCAAGAAGCGTAACTCGACGAAAACTTCACCCTTGAGGGGCGTAGAAAAATCCGAACGGGTCCCTGTTGATCGGATGTAGAAACGGTGGATGACCGGAAAATGAGAAAATCTCTTTGAAAAAGCGCGAAAACGCAGCAAAAGCTCGAGAGCTAAACACAAGGACTCCCAACACTTGAGCATGAGGTAAAAATCTGAGGATGGCTGCCAGGGGAGGGGCTTAAGGAGAGGGCAGTCATTGGCTGGGGTCAGTATGACCCAGAGATCAGTGATTGGTTACTAAGAAAGACAGATCAGAAACGAAACTGATACTGATTTTTTCTTTACCGAGGATTCCCGGCCCAACTACGGGGAATATTCATGAGCATGTGAATCCATGCCAGACCCCATGCTGAAGAACTCAGTTGCCCATTTTACCTTGTGATCGACCGCTAAAACTTGGTGGAAAAACAAGAAAGATCCTTTATTTTTTTAGATTGAATGCGAAAGACTTGCCAGACGTAAAACAGCCACTCCACGGCAATCACCAGGTGTCTCCTCACCAAGATAAACGCGCACCAACTGCCAACGCTTTCTGGGTGGGGATGTATGGGAGGAGAAATGAGGAATTCACGTGAGAAAAATCCATAAAAATAACATTACGGTAAGTAATTCCTCCTTCAATGGATTGCTCTTCTCGTGCAGATTCCTCATCCGACAGACTCCGTAAGCAGTGGAACAATGGAGGCGGGCAGAAAGTTTACAGTAAAAGATTTTTTAGCATTGCCCTACCAAAATGCACATATGCCCCACGGGCGGCGTCCAGACTGCTGTACCTCAAATTATGGAGTGAGGAACACGTTGCAGCTCGGCAAATGTCTCTAATTGGGATCCCCCCTTTGCAGGGCTGTAGATGCTGAAACCCCTCTGGTCAAGTGTGCCCTGTTGGAAAAAGGAAGCTGCCTGCCTGCAGACTGATGGCATTCTGCAATGCATAAGATAATCCATCGGGATAGAGTCTGCTTGGTTACAAAGCCAGACCTCTCCTGGCTAGAGAGTAGGCCACAAATAATTGATCAGTCATCAGAAATTCTGACGGCCTTGCAATGTAATAACATGAGGCCCTTTTGGGGCCCAACCGATGAGAGCATTCCTCTTCTTTATAAGGGTGCAGAGGTAGGTAAAAGACCGGCAGTCTACGGCTTGCAAAAGGTGAAACTCAGATACCACATTCGGCAGGAACCCCGGCCTTACTTTAAGCGTGACCTTTTCATGAAAGAACTGCAGAAATGGGGGTTTACAACAAAGGGGCTGCAATTCGCAGACCCGCCTAGCGGACGTAATCGCAACCAAGAAGACACTCTGTAGAGTGAGCAACTGCAAAGAACAGGAGTGCATGTGCTCAAAGGGAGCTACCATCAAGAAAGTCAAAACCAGATTTAAATCCCAATCTGGGACAACAAAGGGAGTTGGCGGAAATGTATTCACAAAGCCTTTCAGGAATTAGGCCATAACCAGATAGTAAAAAAGGAACCTTGATCCGGGGACCTCTTGAACTCAGACAAGGCTGGTAAATATCCTTTGACTGTGGTAACCTGAAGGCCTGATGTGGCCAGTGACAGAAGGAACTCCATCACTGTAGTGGGGGGGGGGGGGCAACAGATCTGGTCAATCCTGCGCTCCCTGCATCATGCCTCAAATCTTCTCCACCTGCACGCTTACATGTATCTTGTATATGGTCTGTGTACAGCCAGCAACACCTTGAGTACCTCCTCCGAGAATTTCTAGTCATCATAAGTCATCCTCTCAAGAGCCACGCATGTAGGTTGAGGATTCCAGGTACGGGTGAAGCACCCGACCTTCCGACTGGGTCAGGCGATCCAGGCAACAAGGTTACCGGAGAGGTGGTCAGATTCAGCCGGTCCGAGTACTATGTCCTCCTTGCCCAGTTGGGAGCAATCCAGATCATGGATTCTCAAAACCTTTTCAACCTCCTGAAAACCCAAGGGATGACGGGAATTGGGAAGGCATAGTGGAGAGATAAAGTCCAATCCACCAGAAACATGTCCCCTAGTGCGCCGTTCGATGGGAATTTCGTCAAGCAAAACTGTCTACACTTCCTGTTGGACTCCGTGGCAAACAGATTCACTGTCAGGGTACACCCTTTGAGCGAAGATCTCCTCTAGGACTTCCTGGCACACTTCACACTCGTGAGAGACCGTGCTCTGTCTGCTCAGAGCGTCTGCCAATCCGATATACTGCAGGGACTGAGATCTGATTATCCAAAAGCCAGTACCACAGCTGCATCGTCTCTCTGCAAAGGGGAAGAGAGCGCATGCCTCCCTGCTTGTTCAGGTAGTGCATGCCTACCGTGTTGTCCTTCCTGATCAAGACACACTTCCCTTTGAGTGAAGGAGCAAACGCTTACAGGGCCAACCGGATCGCTCGCAGCTCCAGCCTGTTGATGTGCACCTGGGCTTCCATCGCACACCAAAAGCCGCTCACCTGCAAATCCTCGCAGTGAGCGTCCCAACCCTTCAGACACGCGTCCGTGACCACCCTGGTCTGGGGCCACAGAGGCCAGAAAGGATCCCCCACCATCTTGTTCTCGCTGCTAGCCCACCAATAGAGATCATTGGTCCACTGAACTGGACATTTTTAGAATGCCCTTTAAGGTGCCCAAGTATTAGTTCCAATGACCCCCACAGGAGACATTGCAGAGACCGCATTCGCAGTCTAGCCTCTAAAAAGCAGGAGGCGATGAGATCAAAGAGGCGCAGAAAAGAAACCACTGGCAAGGTGGTGTGGTTCTGGAACAATTCAACAATCTGTCCGACACTAGCGACTCTCCCCTCGGAAGGGGTGAGCGGTAGGGGAGGGGAGTGGAGTGGAGTGGGAGCCTTCCACACCAGTGTCCAGGACCTGTGAAGGCATCATGTAGCAAGACACAGACAACAGAGTCAAAGTTCAAACAAACGTACTTTATTTAACTAAATGTCCGGATGGATGAAGGCCTAACTTGCCCTACGGTAAGGTGGGATTTCCTTACATAAAGAAACTAAGTCTGAGTCAAAGAGTTCAACTTAAAAGTCTGTTTGTGTCCAAGACCTATGATTGCTCTCACAACTAAAGCTAAACACTGTGTAGGGATATCAGCAATACAAGAAATAGTGTGCCAAAGATCTGAGATTCTTCCAGCCCTTGTCTTACTTTTTAGGCCCCCTTCCCCAAGTTCAAGACAGAAAGTTCACACTTAACAGTTCTAAATGATTGGGGTTCTCCCCAATCCTCTTCCCAAGGGTGATTTCTCTGGTTCACCAATGTACATCTATTACAACACAAGTCTTTCCATATCTTCATTGACTTACTCCTTCTGGATATTCACACTCTCGATTCTTCTCTTTACTTGCTTTTCATGCAAGGCACTCGGTCTAGGAACAGTTGACAGACTACCCGGTTCACCCACCACAGGTCACGCAAACAATACCCCTTCTTCATCAGCTTTTGCAGCAATTGTCCACTGCTTTCCCTTGACAGTGAAAAGTAATTCTTGTATCAGAATTATCCTCTTCCAGCACTTTATCTTAGTTAGCTTGACCACCATTCACTTGGTTATGCTGGAGAACTTCTTTGGTCCTTGCCAATACAGGTTTGCATTCTACCTCTAGTTCCTTGACCACTTGGCGTGTGTCAATACTTGTTTCTCTCCTGGGATTTTATTTGATTAGCCAACGCTTATATTTCTATCAACTTGTTCTATGGTATTCGCCACTTGCACCACGTTGCTCTTATTTCATTCAAAACATTCTCATAATTTTCTTCATCTCTTTGCAGAATTTAGAAAGGCTTATTCAATCATACTTTCATGTTGCTTTAATTCTGTACTGTACACAATAATGCTTTCGGTTTGTTCAAATTAAGAAAGGAACAAGTTACTTACATGTAACTAAAGTTCTCCAGCATGGGTCTGGCATGGACTCTCAGGCTCATGAATATTCCCCGTCGCCAGCCCGGGAAGCCTCTGTAAATGAAAAATAGTTTCACGTTCACTTACAAACTGTATTTCTCCTCTAAATCACTGTCCTATGGGTCATACTGCCCCCAGCCAATGACAGTCCTCTCCCTAAGCCCCTCGTCTGGCAGCATCTTCAGAGTTGGTAAGCACGTAAAGAGTCAGTATGACCAAAAAGAGCTGCAGCGGGGTAGGAGGGAGGGTTTGCATGTGTATCGATGCCAGACCTATGCTGGAGAACAATAGTTACAGGTAAGTAACTTGTTCCTTCTCCAGCATGGGGTCTGGCATGGATTCACATGCTCATGAATAACAAATACATAGCAGTACAACATTACACAACCACGGGAAGTGGCAAGGCTCAAGAGAAGCAATTACTCTTACCCATGGAACAGACTCGCCTCAAACGAAGAGGTTGTGTAGCACTGCTTGGCGACTCTGGACTCCTTTCTGGAATCCCTGTCAATGCAGTAGAACTTCATGAAGGTGCGCGTGGACCTCCATGTAACAGCTCTGCAGATGTCCAGCATCGGCACACGAGAATGGAAATTCTGACTGAACCTTCGGCATGAAAGAGGAGTGTGTCCGCAGCACCACCCTCGACTCGTGGAACGTCAGATATGGCTGTTTGCAGGACAGGATCTGGATCTCACCCACCATCCGAGCAGAGGTGATGGCCATAAGGAAAGCAGTTTTTCCAAGAGAGGAATATGAGAGTGGGCCTGATGCATAGGCTCGAAAGCCCCCCCCACCTCCATGAGCCTCGTCAGCACCACATTGAGTTCCCACACTGAGGAAGGAGCCTTAACCGGTGGGAAAGATCGAAACAGTCCTTTCAGGTAGACCTTGACGAGACAGTGAGACCAAAGAGGACATCTTCCTGGAGACCAGGGGTAGCGGGAGATAGCCACCAGATGCACCTTGATAGAGGCGTGCATCAGTCCGGCCTTGGCCAAGGATGACAAGTATGTAAGAATCTCCGGGGCCGTGACCCTCAGAGGGGAGATCGTCTGCGACTGGCACCATGTAGTTTAACGCTTTCACAAGTGACTGTAGTACTTCAAAGTCGACAATGCTCTGGCCTTGGCAAAGACCTCCCTGCAGTCCGCTGGCAACTCGTATTCTCCAAACTCTAGGGCTGCAGGAGCAATGCCCTCAGGTTCAGCGATTCTGGGTCGTGGTGCAGGATTGCGCCTCCTTCTCTGGTGAGAAGATCCGGGACTACTGGTAGTTTGAACGGAGGCGACGATGACAGGTTGAGAAAGTATGGCTACCAAATCTGCCTCGGCCACGCCGAGTGCGATGAGTATCATCCTGCATCGGCACTGTCTGAGTGTGCTGATCACTTGTAGCAGAAGAGGCAATGGTGGGAATGCGCACAGAAACAGGCCTTCCCACGGGAAGGAGAACGTGTTGCCCAGGCTCCTCAGTTGGTGTAATCTGCTGGCAAACTTCTGGTATTCGGAGTTTGTCTCCGTCGCAAACAGATCGATCTGGGGCCTGCACCACTTGATGACGATGCGGTCTACCTGGTCCTGCTGAAGTTCCCATTTGTGGCAGAAGCGCAACTCCCTGCTGAGGGAGTCGGCAATGGTGTTCTTGACTCCCGCCAGGTGAAAAGGAACGAAGAACATCTTTAATCCGACGTCCCAGTGCCACAAGTCCTGCGCCGCTTTGGAGAGCGGCGGGGATCGAGTGCCACCCCTGCTTCCTGATGTAGGACATCATGGTAGTGTTGTCCGTGAAGATTCTCACCACCTTGCCCTTCAGAGGCGGGAGGAATGACTTCAGGACCCAGAACACTGCCCGCAGGTCCAGAATATTGATGTGAAGGCGTCCGGTGTGGGCTCCCCAGCCTTCCAGGGAAGTGTCTGTGGTGGCCATTTCCTAGTATGGGGGGCTTTGAAACCCTGTGCCCCGGGAGACATTGGAGCGAACGCCCCACCACCTTATCCCATGATGGAACGCCTCGTTGAGCGGGATCCTGTCTGCAGAACTTCGGACACCTGTATCCATCGAGCGTCTAGGACCTCCTGAAGACGTTGAATCCATAAACTGCAGGGCTGTATAAGGTAGATGCGAGACGACATCATGCCGAGCAGCGACTTGATGGTCCGCACCGTGGCAGTCTTCGGTGACAACAGCCGTTGCACTTTCCCCAGAATGGCCTCCAACCTCTCCTCCGAGGGCAACGCTAGGTAGGATACCATATTGAGTCTGCCTCCTAGGAACAGTGCGTTCTACAATGGAGTCAAGCGAGACTTCGGATAATTGATGGAGAATTCCAGACTCGTCATCAGCTGGACAGTCATCTCTGTGTGTCCGACGGCCAACTCTCGGAACCGGGCCGTATGAGCTAGTCGTCGAGATAAGGGTAGACGTGTATCCCTGGTAGCCACAGATGGGCCACCACCAGTGCCAGGCACTTCGTGAACACCCTGGGGGCCGACTTCAGGCCTAAGGGGAAGGCGTTGAACAGATAGTGCTGCCACTGCACTACGAAGCGTAGGAACGTTTTGTGCGTCTTGTGAATGGGGACGTAGAAGTAGGCGTCCTCCAGGTCTAGCAATGTCAAGAAGTCTCCTTCCAGTTGGCCAAGCACGTGCTGCAACGTGACCATCCTAAATGTTTGCAACTTTAGGTACTTGTAGAGACGTTGCATGTCCAGAATGTGCCTCTATCCCCCGATTTTCTTTTTGATGAAAAAGTATCTGGTTTAGACTCTGGAGCACTGGAATCGTCATGGAACCAGTTCCATCGCCTCTTTTCGTAGCATGGCCCACACCTCCTCCAAGAGCTGAGGCACGTGCTGCTCCTGTCGGGCCACCAGAGGGATCCGCGGACATCTGTGCTTGAACTCCAGGGTATGTCCGTGGGCAAGAGCGCAGAGCACCAATCTGTCGGTGGTGATCTTCTTCCACTCGCTGAGGAATACCGTCAGCCGGCCTCCCACCGGTGTGCACAGGTTGGGGCCCGACGTCCTGGTCAGTTAAGGCCTGCTTCGGCAGCGGCGTCCGACCTTGAGTGTAACGGCACGCTGACCACTTCCCCCGAAGGCCTGGGAACGGCCTCTGTAGGCTTACTGGGCCGTGGTTCTGGAAGGCTGGTGGCACGACGAGCAGAAACATTTTGTCGATCTGCTCGACTACCCCCTGGAGTAGCGAAATGGAGAGCAGTGTTGCTGGAGCATGCCGAGGGTACGGGCCGTCTCTGTAGCCACCTTGATGGCCTGCAGGGACTCAACAACCTTCCCAATAAGGTAATCTCTGTTGAACGGCATGCCCAGTAGCCTCGCCTGAACCTCCTTGCGGAAATTCATGGCCTTCAGCCAGCCTTGACGACAAAGGCAGACACCGTTCCCCATCTGCAGGAAACCTGTGTCGGCAATGTCCGGAGCCAGCGTGATGGCATGGTCCGAAGCCACCTTTCCCTCCTGGAAGAGGGTATCGCCTGCATCCTCTTGTTGTTGGGGAGGAACTCAAAAATCGGGCCAGCTTGTACCACAGCTCTCTTTCATACCTGGCCAGGATAGCCCGTGCGTTGGCCGTCTTGATGGGGGACGCCGCAGTGTAAATAACCTTCCTCCCGATTGCCTCCATCTTCTTCCCCTCGCTGTCTGGAGAGACCGAGGACGACGAGGAAGGGATTGCCCAGAGCTTCCTCGCGGCCGCTGAAATCACCGAGTCTGGTGATGGTTGAGACCGTAGGCACCTGGGTGCGGACTCCGGCACCCGGTACTTCTTCTCCAGCCTATCCCGTTCGGCTGGGGCCGTGGAAGGGTTCTTTCAGAGGGCCAGACCCTCCTCCCACATGTCTTCCAGAAGGGGTACCGCCATGATGGTCTTCCTTTTGGCTTTGCGCCTCTGGTACAGGAAACCCTCCTTCTTGGTCTCTTCTGCCGTAAGCTGGAAAAGCTTGGAAGCTTTGGTGACCATGGAATGGAACGACCCCACCTCATCCGGTGGGGACACCCTCGGCTGTAGAGAACCGCCCGCTATGAGGATGTCGTCCTCGTCGGTCATCGCCGTGGCCGTATCCATCCCTGTGTCCACTGGGGAGTTGGTGGCTGACGCGGATGTGGAGGCAGATACAGAAACGTCAGATGACGCTTTCTCTTCTTAGCCGGAGTCTGATCTGGGGCTGTAGGAACCGGGCCCTGCAGCAGCCTCTTCTGGATTTCCGACATCAAAGTGTGTAGGGGGCGACAGGATGTCCAGAGATACATCCCTCGGCTGGGCTGGCATGATCTGAAACACTCAGCCCGCGCCGCTGGAGAAACTGTTGTCGTCCACATCCTTGTGCACCGTGTGCTGGGACTCCAGGTACTCGTCATCTGTGGACGAAACTTCAATGGCCTGGGACACTGCCTGGTGCTGGTCTGGTGCTCCCCCCCCCCCCTTTTTGCACCCTGAGGGGTCTGAGCCTGGCTCATAGAAGGCATCCTCTTTTCCTGGGTGTTAGTAGGCTTCACCCCAGCCACTGTGCAGGCCTCTCGCCTCAGAGGCAGGGACACCTTGGGCGATGTAGGGGTTATCTTCACAGGGTAAGGCCCCTTTCGCCTTTGTGAGAGCGGCTGCCCCAGCTCAATCGTCGAAGACTTCTCCTGAGCCACCTGGGCCTTCTTGGGCAGGTTGGTCGCCTTCTCCTCAGTTCTCGTCTTCTCAGGCTTCACCCGCAGCTTCTCCCGTTGGACGATTTCCTTTTCGAGTAGGAGCTTGATCACTGGCTGGAAATGGAGGCGGATGGTGATGTCGATCCTGCTCTGTCCATCGCGGGACCCGCTTGCGCGAGATCCCCAGTGGAACTGGACTTGCAGTGCTTGGCCTCGTCTTGGGTCCCCACGGGGGAGGCGCCCTCAAAGGACTTAGAAGCCCACTCCTCGGACCGGCTGGTCCTGGGTGATGCATGACCCTGCTCGAAGCACAAGCTGAGGCCTTGGCGTTCAGCAACGCCGCCAGTCTACTGTGTCGATCCTTCGTCATCTTCTTGGGAGAAGCCGAGGTAGAACTCACATTCTCCTTCCCTGTGGTCCGGATGAAGACAGTAGAGGCATTGGAGGTGCTTGTACTCCACAAACAAACATGTTCCGGGCCTGCACTTGGGTGCAGGGCCTGAAAAGGGGTCTTCCTTCCTTCCTTCTTCTCCTCCGTCATGGCCGAAGGTGTAGAGTAGGCCTGATGGCCTTCTGGAAACTTCAAAGAAACTTTGATGATCCTCGCCCTCGAGGGGTGCTGAAATTCACTAACAAACGGAGCCCCGCTGTCGGCAGATGGAGAGAAGAGCACACTGACTCTTTTGAACAAAAACAGAAACATTTTCCGTCAAAAAACGATAAAATGTAGAAGTAGCTCATAGAGCAAAACTCGAGGACTAACATTGAAACGTGCAGTAAAAATATGAAGATGGCTGCCAGAGGAGGGGTTTAGGGAGAGGACTGTCATTGGCTGGGGGCATTATGACCCAGAGGACAGTGATTGGTTTAGAGGGGAAATACAGTAAGTGAAACTGAAACTGTTTTTCTTTTACTGAGGATTCCCGGCCTGACTACAGGGAACATTCAAGAGCATGTGAATTGATGCCAGCCACTATGCTAGAGAAGATATCTGTTTAACCCTTTAAACTATATTCATTTCCTTTCAGGCTTATAAACACTTGTTTCAGCATTCAAAAGTACTTGAAGAGAGGGTCCCTGGAATGGCCCTCGTGACCCCCCCTATACGCATGGCAGCCCAAAGACTGAGAAACAAGAGATGCCAGTCACTGTTTGGCTAGCCCGCAGGAGGGTCAGTAAATCCTACATATGTGAGCAGCCATTCAAACCCGATCCAGCTTACGTCTTCGCGGACACGTGTCTCAACACTGGACGAGGTTGACTAATGATAAATATCCAGCTGTGCTGACGTCATTAGAGACACCACGACATAGTAACGTTAGCCACGAAACAAACTTGCATCCATGCACAAAGTTACATGGACAAACACACATTCACACTAAGAACATTCAGACACACATGCATAGACTCTTCTAAATAGAAGATATAAGCCTCTTTTGCGTTGCAAAGATCCAAGCCTCCCTCCTGGGTGAAGGGCAGAGATGGGTAGGTGCAGTGGTAGATGTGGTACGAGTCTTGACTTCAGGATCATAGCCGCGAAAGAAGCAAATTAATTAAAGCCGGCGAGTTGACGAAAGCAAGGAAAGTCCGGTCTGTGTTAAATAAAACTTAACGGCAACAGTATCCGACGAATGAAGGTTGCACGTGTGCAGATAAGACGCAAGAGAAAGCAAAGCATTGTAAAGAACTGTAAATTAAAGATACAAAGTAACAGTGGTTCAGCGACTTAAGATTGCCAAATCAAAAGTCTCTGTGAAATGTCTGATGCATTAAAAGCAGCAGACGAGAAAGAAACAGATGCAAGATTTGAACTGTTGCCAGGTTTGATCCCGACAGAGGGAAACCTTGATGTGAGAGATATTTTTAACTTTGAAATAAGTACTGTGCTCGAAACTACATTTAGCAAGAGGCCTTGGTGTAGGAGAGAAAGAGAAAAAGTGACGTTTTAAGGTCGAAGTGGTCATGCAGAGGTAAGAGCAAAAGTGTTGCAGTTTTGAAAGTCTTCGACAGTGGAAGGAAAGTGATAAGAGGCTTGAGCCAGACGAAGGGAACCCTATGAAAGTTTAATTGAAGCTTGGGGAAGGGAACACCTATAAATTGTGATAGAAAGGTTTGAGCCCAGCAGAGGGAAACCTGTACTGAATTGTGGTAACCAGAAGGAAACAAACTTTTGTTGAACTGTATTACAAGCTAAAAGGTGACCTGGACTGGAGTGAGAGAAACCCGAGAGGTCCAGTGGATAAACTAGTGACTTTTTGTGGAAGGCCAAGTGGGCCCTGGGCCACGAAAAACAAACTGCATCCTTGTGTCCGAAGCAAGAGTGGGTGGCAAGGTCCAAATGTGCCGCCTTACCAGTGCTACAAAATGCAGGGAAGGAAGTTTACTCCGCCATACTGAAATTTCTTTTGAACACTGATTTTCCTTTTTGCATTACATATTCCCTTTACACATTTATTGTCTTAGAAAGAGGGCAGGCATTAGGTTTATTAGTATAGACCATTTTAATTTGACTAAGGACGGACTAGGAGTATTTTCTTTTTGTTTGATGGTCGAGAATACTCACAGCTTAGTTATAGGGCAAGATAGGCCTTTTACAACCCCTTTTAAACCATCAATTTTTTAAATTTGTTTCTTAATTTTATTGGTTTTAATGCAAACCTTTAAAATGTTAGTCATAAATCACATCACATCATAGCTCCAAAAAAAAAAAAAAAAAGAAAAAACTTCCGACTTCAGTCCATACACAACCCAGACCCCTTTGGTGTTAGTTCAAGTAGGCGGAGTTGTTTCTAATTTCAACAAGCTTTCAATCACAGCTAACAGACGTCAAGTGCATTATCAGCTTAATGTTAGTGCCATTAACCATTGCCTGCCACCAATGGTCGGCACATAAGGACGAGTGATTGTCACTCCATGGACCCAGATGAATAGATCTTACATTTTTAAGTTCATGACAAAACACCATATTTTTAAGGGTCTCTACTTCGCGTGCACAAAATCTACACAATATATCTAAATCTGCATTGCATACCCATCCATCGAGACGCTCTTTGGTTTTAAAGGCGTTCAGACGGAACAACAAAAATAGTCTTCTTGCATTTGGATTTGGAAAAAGCTGTACATATTTTTGTAGCTCAGTAAAGCCTCTTGCTTCGATTGGTGTATTAACCATCAAACTATTAGCAGATCGCGGGGAGCAAGTCGCCTCCCAATCCGCCCGCCAGATTTTCAATTTTCCTGCGTTGGGGTTGGCGTGCAATGTTTCCAGCTTGAGGTCAAACTCCACAAGCAGTCTTTCGCAACGTTTGACCCACATTGAAACAATGTTGTTTCGGTCCGAGGATGTACCAGGCAGAATTTGAAATTGCGGAATCTTCTCGCACGCTCTTAAAGGTTTTGAAACTTGCAATTCTTGTGTCAGTATGTACTTGTAATACCATGCCCCTCTCACACTTTGCTTTGCAAATCAGGGCTACACCACCCCATTTTTTGAAGTATCTGTCGTAGCGGAGTACGGCATAGCCGCTGGGGACCGCTATGGAGATCGCAGGGCCAGATGTGGGTATGAGCCAGGTTCCCATCAGAGGTAGGATATCCAGGTTGTTTGAGGCAATAAGATGAAGGATCTCATGTGCATGTGCTGCCAGGGATCTGGTATTAAGTAAGGCACAGAGTAGAGCAAGGGCCTGAGGCTAGAGAGTAGGCCCAGGGGTGTAGGGGGAGGGGCAGCTGGGGGTGGGGTCTTTGAAGAAGAGGTCTTGGGTGGCTCAGGGCCAAGGTGGAGCCTTGGCTGGTGGGCAACACTGGACTTTAAGCGAGTATTGCGCTGTATGTTGGGGTGGCAATGAGAAGTCAGTAGATGTGACAGCACGTGCAGCAAGGTGGGTGATTCGATCACAGAGTGGCTGAGGTGTGAGCTTGGTGTAGCCCTGGTGTGCTGAGCTGGCAAGTGGGAGATGTGGGGCAAGTTGAAAGTGCCTGGATCGGCATGCAGATGCAGGTGCGTGCTGGTACTCGTCTGTCTAGCGTGGAAGCCTCCGAGGGTTGCTCATTTTGGAATGCAGTGCCTGATGTGCGCTGGCCCGCAGAGGTATGGTGATTGGGGGCGTGTGCTGTGAGTTTTAGGTTGTCTGGAGAGGGTTGTTAGTACTGGCAAGTTGGAGGGCCTTGATGTGCAGGGCTTCCTCCTTGAGGAGTAGGTTGCGGCAAGTGGAGGGGCATGTGCGTGCCTGTATTCTCTTCCACGTGAGGCGAATCTGGCTGTTGGGCAGCTATGCAGGCTTTGAGTCCTTAATCTTTTCCAGGGACTGGTGGCTTTAGGGCCGAACATATTCTCGCCATCAAAGGTGATGTCCAGTAGCTTGTGCTGGGCATTGGGCGAGAATCCTGAAATGCCAGATATGCCTGTCTCCTCATTACAGCTGCCGACCCCATGGACCTTCCAACGCAGTCTGCGATGTCCAGGCCTACCTCTTGACCATCATTCACAATTCGGGGAAAGCCCTCCTGCATTTCCCCTTCTGGAATGTACTGAAAGACCTCCCCAATAGCCTTCCACAAACCAAAGATGTACTTTGCAAAAGCACAGGGCGTGTTAAATGCCTTAAGGACATACTGCCCAATGAAAACATTTTTTTAGGGTGTCAACTTTCTTCCCTTTCCATAGGGTGTATGGACATGGATGTGGCGGGCCTGGTGTTCACAGAAGCCTCCTGCACCACCAATCCCTCAGGCATTGGATGAGAGGAGAGGTAAACTGGATGTCCCCTTCCCGGCTTTTTTTTTGTGAATTCGAAGATCACTGGTAGTGGTGAATGGCCTCTGCCATAAAATGGCGATAGGGTCTGCAATGATATATAATAGGATAGGTTATTTATAACACTCTTAATACCCAGAAGTTTCTAATCGCGGATAGAACCTGTGATGCTCAGTGTCGTCTTGCACATTGCCCCTAATCTATCCTCCAGAGTTGATAGCCACATTGAAGGGCATGTCCTCTCTGTAAAGGGTCCTTCCTCCAGAATGTCTGTGAGGTCATAACCTGACAAAGGTCTGGCTGGGGTTCTGCAACCTAGGGTATCCACCACCCTATCGACCTGTGCCACAGTATTTTGCGTAAGAATGCCCATAAGGATGAGCCTGCAACATCTCCAAATTAGGAGCGTTGTCCAGGGCACTGGCATCATGGAGTCCCCCAGCCAAGGTGACTAAATACACCCGGTCAGTGAACAAATCTCGACCGCTAGAGCCTATGTAAGCAGGGTCGAGGCAGAACGACATCTGCTCATCAGTGTCATAGCAAGTTGTTTCCATAGTGCTGAAAAACATGGTTCTCGACTGCAGGACGAACGAGCGGTCGGATATCAGTGCCGATATAGACAGTCACATGTCTACACCAGTACTGCAAGAGGCTTCGGTGCCGGAGGCGCACTGGCAGCAATCGGCACCGAGCCCGAGGGCTTGAACGACGACAAGGTGGTCGGCTTGGGCCAGGGTTACCGGGCATCATTGGAGCCACCTGCTTGGAGAAGTCACCCGTACCTGCAGTCGCATTTTGAAAACATATCGAGCATCTACTCTTTGAAAGCCTCCCACTCTGCCTTGGATGTGGACCCGATTGACGACTTACTGGGTTCGTCTGACAAATTGGACCCGTGCCTGTGTTGATGACACGGTTTATTTTTATGGAAGGAAGATGATGAGTGGCTCTGAGAGCGCAATCTCTTCTTAGATTGTTTTCGATGCCTAAGCTCCTTTTCAGCAGTAGGCCCCTCAGTATCGGGACTTGATGACCGGATGGTCAAGCAGGCTGGGGATTTATATGGGAGCCGGCCTACCGTGAGTTTCGCAGCCCTCTCCTGTAGCGATTTCAGATTTATCTTCCTACAAGAACCACAGTCCTCAGTGACATGATCGATACCGAGGCACCACACGTAAACACTGTGTGGGTCCACAATGGACATCTTTGAACTGCAGTCCTTGCAGCCCTTAAAACATGACACTTTGCGAGTGGACATTGTGTCGAAATCGCATGAAAGAAAGACGAAATTCATCGGTTGAAAATTCTCGTGAGAGAGTTGTTCCATGAGCAGCATGCTGCACGCATGGAAAAAAGGAACTGAGGTACAGGGGCGTAGTGACACAGTACATGTTCGACGACCGATGTCACATCTGGATTCGACTGCTACATCGAGTCAAGAGGAATCAACAGTCGAGTCCCCCTGTCGAAATATATTCCGAGCAGCTGACGCTGGAAGGGATATCTATTTGATGAGGAATCTGTGGCAGAAAGGCAATCCATTGAAACTGTATTTAGGGTAGACTTCGATTTTGCACAATTTCTAGGGAGTTTTCGGCATGTCTGCTGCATAGTAAAACACACATGTAGCAAAGTATGTATTTTTATTCTTTTCATCACACCCATATTATTAGATACAGTTTTGTAGCTTGCATCTGCAGATTGAGCTTTATTAAGTATAGTAGTTTATTGTAATGAACAAGAGGTCCGCTATGTTCGAATAGGCCATTGTTAAAGGTTGCAGATTTTGCCATTTTAGTGTACTAGGCTGCATTTTTGAGCTATGGTCACTTAACAATTTTATTTTTGCGGTTTGGAAGAAAAGCTCCAAGCAAACAATGTCAGGATGGAAAGGGATTCAGAACTGTTTTCAGCTAATTGTTGAAAGGGAGAAGGTTCTCAGGGGCCTGATATGAGGCTCGAGACAGCAGGTGCCTTCCCAGACGATAGATGAATAAATACATAACGGCTGTGAAGGACGCAGTGAGATAGGTGAGAAGGCCCAGGCAGCAGCATTGCCAAAATGCAGAATTAGGATGTGAACACAGCACCCCCACTGAAAGTTAAGGCACTCTGTACAGTGATAAAGTGCCTTGGTAAAATGAATAAATAGGACAAATTAATTTCCTGAAGCAAGGACGCAGACACGTTTTTTCATGCAGCTATTCATTGCAAGAAGATGACTAGGAGGTTTCTTCCAGAGTTGGCAATATTTATCGAGATGGGAGTTGCAGAGTGAGCAGGTGCAAGGGGTAGGAAGCCAAGAAGGATAATTATGGGGAAGGGAGTGCGGTGTTCCATGGGTTGCAACAAGGTTTTGACGTCACCGATTTTCACTCACTATATGATTGGTCCGTCTCGTTTAGATGCTACAGCCCAAGCTGCCTCAGGTGTTATTGTCCAATTAGGATAGAGCTGTTTTATCAATTACTCCATGAAAAGTGCCAACCAATTAAAATGATGCATTTTGTGCGGGCTATGAAATGATGTCATGTTCGAGTAGTGGTATTTTGATGGTGACGAGAAAGAATACTTTCAGTTATTTTGTTCAATGTAGTGTTCTTTAGGGCCCCAGTGAAGAATAGCCAATGGAAATGTTAGAATTAGAATTAATGTTTCATTTGTAGAACATGTTAATTTTGCGGTTTCTTGCTTTAAATATTGTTGTCCCGAGCGGGCGTGTTGAGATGGTCCTCAGTTCATTTCCACAGAGCTGTCTTACTCGCTCGGCCATATTTAGCAAATAAAAAGCTGTTCTTTCTTGCAATTTAGGCACTATTTTTGATTACTTTGGGGTACTTTACATTTACAATCGCTGTCCAGAGTGTTGTGCTCCTCTACGAGGCAATACTGACCGATCTTGTGAGGACCGTAGATAGAAATATGACACCCAGAGTCAAGGCAGGGTTCAAAACCTGAGGACTTAAGAAATATTCAGCATGGCACTAAACGAGAAGAATAATAACTTCAAAATGAAGCAGTGTTTCTGAAGCAAGCAGATTGTGCAGAAAAAAGTAAGTAAGGTCATGCGGTGCGTCTCCTCAATATATACTGTCCTAGACATCATGTCCTGTGTGGTATATGTAGAGGAGTCGGGCTGAGCCAACACAGAGCCACTCTGCGCTCCCCGGTAAATCTGTGGGAGGAGGGAATCCATTAGAAGTCTTTATTGCAGCTTTCACAAATATCTTCATAATTCACTTCCTGAACAATTCCCACTACTCAGAGGAAGTACACTAGTAGTGCATGTTGCCTGTATCTCAGTTGAGTCAGATGAGTTATCATCCCTCTCCTCCCTGAAGTCTATTCTTTTTATGTGATGAGGACGATTAAGAATGGTGAGACTCAGAGTGAGACTTTTTATGGTGTTTATTGGGTCTCTTTCTCAATTCCCTCTCAGAAGGGGAGTTCTCATGAGTTGGCCCTGCAGGACCAGGAGGCCTCCCCTCAGAGAGTTCCCGGTTTAGACAGGGGTGGAGCAACTGAGAGCCAGTTTTGGTGTCATTCCCTAAGGTTTTCAGGTTCGTCACAGGAGCCACACACTGTTATACTGTGTCCCGGCACCAGGCAAAAGAGGCCGATTTTCTGACATTTCCGAAGTACAATTCTTATAGTGGTCGAAACCGAATAATTCAGAATACTGGCATATGGCGCAGCAAAATAAATCGTTCTCGAAACATTGTGACAGTGTTCAGAGTGTGTGGAAAAAGGAACTGAAGTTGTGGGGTGTGCTCTATTTGTAGTACCATTGATGTCATTTCCAGAGAAATGGAGTAGGACCATTGAGGCAAGTTGACACAGAGATGCATCATTCCCCTGTTGTGAACATTTCCAGTGACATCTCCCGCAGCAGGATAGATATCAAAGATGAGGAATCGATGGGAGAATGGAAAATGCAATCAATTAGAAGAATTGCAAGGTCAGAGTTTTGGTTTAAACACTCTAAGCACTAGCACAGTGGCAATGAAAAAATGAAGTGCATCAGACAAGGGTCAGACTCCAAAGCACAATCCACAGAGGGGATGACAAAGTTAAGTGAACTATAGAAGAATTGCATTATGCAAGTTTTGATTCAAGCACTCTAAAATGACCTGTTTCTAGACCAAACAAAGAGAATCAGAGAAGCATTAGCTATTGGGATCTGTGGTTTCAACAGTCCGAAGACGTGACATAGTGGTTCAGAATTACCCACATGGAGTTGGGGATGTACACAGGAACAATCCGGCACAGGAGATAAAGGAATGCAACCCAGTGGGTGTATAGGGGGGGTGGTTCTATCACTTCAATAGCCCATCACAAGAGTATTGACCAACCCAAGAGAAGCAAAGAAATGCACATATATTGTAGTCGGCTCACACATAACCACAAATTCCAGAGTCATGGACAGCTTTGACAATCCAATTATACAAATGGAGACTAATCATCCCAAACTGAGTGTCAAAGCACAAAGGAGCAGGGAGATAAAGGAAGAGTTGAAAGTTGTACGTTTGGGATTGAACACCAAATATACTCACCATGGCACACACTGTCCAACGACACTTCTGCAAGTGCAAAATTAAAAGAGTCAAATTCCAATGAACAATGCTTTAAGGCCTTGTCTACTCTGGGCAGAGAGAGAATGATCCCAAAAAACTAAGAGGTGGAGCTTAAAATCCATTGAACATAAAAAAATTCCTGTGAGGAGAAAGTAAAACATTTCTGTGCTGTTTGTAATTGAAATTTAAAGCCATTGTTTGTGAAATGCTACACCGGATAAACATTTTGAAGAATGCTCAAGGAAAGAAAGCTAGAGTGCCACTCGTAAGAGTCACAGAATTGTTCAGCTCTTCTCCCCTACCAATATCAATTAGTGTGGAGGAAAGGGGATGGGACACGGAAGTTAATAGCACACATATCTTTCCATGAATTCCAACATTCTAGTCATTAAGAACAAGGTGCAATAACATGCATCAACAAACTTTACCTCAGCAAGATAAGTCACAAGGCTGAATGTAACATCTGAGAAGGAGTCGTGCAGATATCGACACACAACATTGATCCAATTGGAGCAGTCCCTTGAATAGCTATGAGTGCTGTACAGACTCATCATGTGAGCTAAATTAGCAAGCGTTGAGGACTTCTCTTCTGCACAAACCTAACAAAATGATAAACCTGTTTTAACTCAAATGATTCATTTTGTTTAGCATCCAAATTCAGAACACTAAGAAATAATAAACATTAACAACTGCAGAAGCAATAGTACTATTCATGCAATATGGATAGTTGCAGCAAACAATGCTTTCAGCAGTTAAGCTTTGCAGCCAGGCTCTGAACAAAAGGCCTGTCCATCCCAGTGTTGCTATACACAAACATCAGAAATTTAAACAGACTCCACCAGCAAGGCTATCTAATTTATCAGTGCCTGCATTTACCCAGTATGTACCACCAATATTTATTGCATTTCATGAAATAACAAATTACTTGTCAGTAATGTTCTTTCTGATTGATGCATCTTCCAGGGATTACTCATCCGTTCCTCATGTATTTGTTTTAAAATAATGTCTTTATTTAGTTTTCCAACAGTTTATGACATTGCCCACCCCCTCCTAGCCCCCCCCCCCCAACCCCCTACTCAGGGTGCCACTGTAACAGTCCTGCCTCCCACACAGCCCATTCCCATCACATTCTCCTTGGCAGGTGACCACTGTCTCCTCAATTTCTTCCCTTGTCACTGCATTGCTTATCCCAAAGTCATTCACGGGGGTTTCAGATCTTGAGTGGACACCAGTTCGTTTAGTACCTGTCCCCAGTCCACTGCCAGTGTCCTCCCCCCTCTGGGTCTCTGTGTTGGTTCAGATAAGCTACCTCTGCCATACCCCATCTACGCACATCTTGTAACCATTGCCTTAAAGATGGGCCCGCCGGTCTTTTCCATGCAATTGCTATACGTCTTGTGGCCAATATCAACAGAAATCCCGCAATTTTATTACTCGTTTTGTATTTCTATGACCCGGATAACAGTCCCCATAATCATCTCTCATATTTGCATTCAGTCTCTCCATCACCTCCCTCCAATAAGTCAGTGATGACTGGGCATTCCCAAATCATGTGCCAGAATCTGTCATGCACCCCACAACACTTTGGGCAAGTATGGGGTACATTTTAGTTTGTTTCATGCTCTCCTTTCGGGTGTTAGGTACATCCTGTGCAGATAATAAAAAATGGGGTCAATTGACATTGCACATTCCTTGAGGCCTTTCTGACTTGCTCCCACATTTGTGCCCACTTCCCCTCAGAGATAGGTTCTCCCACATCTCATTCCCATTTGTCTTTAGCCAACGTCTGAAGGGACCCATATAACTGACACCTTCCACCCACATTCCCCGAGGCCCAGCAATGTTTGCATTAGTGGGTGGGCGTCCGGTTCTTCCGGCATGCCATCCCATAGTGCTGCCAGGCGTCTCACCACTTTTGCATTAGTGAGAAAATGTCAACTTGCTAGCTAGTATGTGTGTCTCCATTCCTCAAATGTTAGCAGTTTACCCCCCTCAAATAGATCCTCCAACGTGATGCAATGCCGTTCCTCAATGTCCCCAGTCCTATGTTTCTCAACGCTGTCCATATGGTGGGATTGAACCCAATAGGTAAATCCCTGCTATACAGTCCTTAGACCTGCATCTTACCGAATAGTTTGCCCCATATTGCCCGTACCACCCTGAAGATATTAGTGTCCCCTTTGCCTCCTGTCGGACCCCCAGCAGTTCAGTTCTATACCCTGCCGTTCCTGCAGTGTTCCCAGCAGCCCTATTGCCTCTCCTCCAGGACAGGAGTGCCAGTGGGCCACTGCCTGTAGTTGTGCCGCCATATGTGCCGCCATAAAATAAAGTTCAAAGTCTGGCATGTTAAGCCCCCCCTTCCTCCCGCCTGCGCCGCAAAGTGTGTAATGTTACCTGGGTACGCCCTGTATTACATAGCAGCTCCCCCAATGTCCTATCCAACATTTTAAAGAAAATTCCCTTGATGACGTACAGGATATTTGTGAAGTACAGGAGCCTCGGGAGGACCACCATTTTACACAGTGCCACTTTCCCCATTAGTGAGAGGGGTAACTTTCTCCAAAACTACACGCGTCCCTTATGCGTGAGAGTGCCCCTCCGTATTGTGTTCAATTGTCTCGTCTACGTTGTGAAAGATTCTAATTCCCAGGTATGTGAACGATTCCCGTTCCCAACGGAGCCCCCAATTTGCGAGGGTGTCCTCCCTCTGTGCCCTGAGCCATGCAAGCGGAAATAGAAGCAACTTTTCCTTGTTCACTTGAAATCCCGACAGTGTGCGGAAGTTGTCTAAGACTTCCAAAATCACTGGCATGTATTCCTGTGGATTGTCCACATACAACAGTACGTCTTCCGCATAAAGCGAGATGCTGTGAACACTGCCCTGCCCAGATCCCGGTTTCTTGAATATACGTCCTAAAATACTTCACCAATGGTTCTAGCGCTAATGTGAATATTAATTGGGGATACCGGGCAGCCCTGTTGTTTGCCCTGCTCAAGTGTCCACCCCAGCGATATCCATCCCCTTGTTTATACAGCAGGCATAGCCATTTCAAGATCCTTTCTCCAAACCAACAGGCTTCTAATTCTTTAAACAACCATGGCCATTCGAGTGAATCGAAGGCCTTGACAGCGTCCATCGCTGCCAAAGCCATCTCCCTCCGTGAATCCTTGACCAGGTCCATCACATGGTGCAGCCTGCGTAGGTTCATACTTATGTCTCGTCCTCCCACAAACCCACACATGTCCGAGTGTACCAGATTGGGGGCCACTCTCGCCAACCTGCTCGTCAGCACCTTCCCCAGGATTTACGTGTCCACATTCAGTCGGGAAATGGGCCTATATGAGGCACACTGTGTCTGATCTTTATCTTTTTTCAGGTGCACCGTTATCACTGTCTCCCTCATTGATTCTGGGAGTGACACCTTTTGGAGTGCGTTGTCATAGACCCTTTTCAGCTGAGGAGTCAAGTTCTCAGCGAATGATTTATAAAACTCCACCGGGAGTCCGTCACTCACCAGAATCTGAATATACTGCATCGCCTTTATCGCGCCCCAATATCGCCTCTTCCTCTATGGGTTACTGCAGCTCTTCCCTGGCCTCCGCTTCCAGCTTAGGGATTTTCACTAGGTCAAGCAGATCGGAGGTATCTTGTTCCGAGTAGGTGCCTTCCGTTGTATATAATCGTTTATATTACCTCAGAAACACCTCATTTATCTCTCTCTCTCTCTGTGTGGATACTAATCTTACTGACGAGTCCCGTATCTGGGTAATTGTGCCCCCGGACATTCTCGATTAATTAGTCAGGTCAGGAGCCGGCCTGCCTTGTCCCCTTCCCCATGTATCTGTTTGGTGTATTGGTTCCGATCAAACCGCGCCAGGGAGTCCATGGCCTTCCGGTGGGTGTCCAGCTTCAACGCCAGTAGGTAACCCACCTGTCGCCCGTCCGCGAGACTCTCCTCCAGTCATTGGATCCCCCCCTTCCAAGCCTCATATAGAGTAATTCAGTGTTTGCCTATTCCCTAACGCCTGTGACATGCACACCCTCCTCAAGGTAACCTTGAATGCCTCCCATTGTATCCCCACGTCCTCCACCGATCCCTCATGTAGTTAAAAAAAAAAAGGAGTTAACAGCCACCCTTAACATCTGTGTGTTGGCCCCGTCCTCCAGTAACCCTTGCCTCATTTGCCACAGTTTCGGTCCGAATGATCTTGCCTAGCCCCTACCCTCGTCACTAATGGGGAGTGATCTGACAGGGCCCTATCCAAATACTGTGAGTCAGTGAACCAATGAAAATGCTCCCTTCCTACAAACACGTAATTCAGTTTGGAATAAGAGCTATGGACCCCGACTGATATGAGTAGCCTCTCTCTGAGCCATGCGCTCTCCCTCCATAGCTCCACCAAGTCTAGTTTCACAATTACCGGTCACAGCGTTGCGCGCGCCTTAGATTTCATGGGTCACCTCCTTTCCTCTCGGTCCAGGTCAGGGTCTAGGGCACAATTAAAATCCCCCCCCCCCCAACACATACAGCCCGTGCGATGGCCTCCCGTCATTTTCAGCACCGTGCTGAAGTAGTCACCAGCATCCACATTCGGGGTATACGAGCATGTCAAGCAGATGTCCTGCCCATCCCATTGCCCTAGTATGGCTATTGTTCTACCCTCCCTATCCCCCAACGTTCTGTCAACTTGTAAGGGCGTCCCCGGGGCCACCGATATCAGCAATCCCCTCGCATAATTGAAGTATGATGACTCAAATACCGCCCCCCCACTTATTCTCCAGACTCAAGTCTTCCCCCCTGTAAGTGTGTCTCATGCATCAACACCACCTGTATTGTTCCCTCCCATCTGAAAGAACTATGCGCCAAAATGTTACACCACAGGGAAGGGACGTTCATTTGGGGCGGCGACTTCAACTGCGTCAGAGACGTGATCATGGACAGGTCTGATCCTCCCCAACAACCACACAACGCCGCCACCCAAGCACTTAACAACACATTGGAGCACCTCGACCTAATAGACATTTGGAGGGAACAACACCCCACCGAGAGAAGCTACTCATACTACTCGGCCCCTCACAGGATCCACACAAGGATTGACTAACTGTTTATCAACAAAGAACACACCTCAATGATAGATGCAACAGAATACCTAGGCAGATCGATATCCGATCACTCACCTTTAATCATGCTGTGGACATTCAGAGGGCCCAGACCACCGATCCCGACGTGGAGAATGCCCACCGCAGCTCTCACCGACCATGAATTCAGGGAGACCCTCGGCACCAGACTTGAGGACTATATAGATAACAACAAAGGCTCCGTATCAAGCTGGAGCACACTGCGGGAGGCCATAAAGGTAGTGACATGGGGAGAGGCGATATCGGGGGCGGGAGGTATCAGGAAGCACCTGACGGCGGCACTCGAAGAACAAGAAGCTGAAATATCATGCCTCGAAAACTCCTATGAAGCCACTCCGGAACTATAAGCGACCCTACACGGACTACGAGACGAATGCCGCACAGCTTGGGACAGGTTAGCCAAATTTGACTTTACAACGAATACCGCCAGGGCTCACAAAGAAGCCGATAAGCCGGGCAGATTACTAGCCTGGTTGTGCAAACGAGAACAACCTAGACACTTTCCTAATGAGATCTTAGATGAGAGCGGGACAACACACAAATCTCAATAAGGTATCAACAACGCCTTTGCACAGTTCTACTCCAGACTATACTCTCATAATAACTACACACCTAGAGATGAAATCAAGGCTACCCTAGAGGAGATTGAGCTACCAAAGTTATCTGAGGAACAGAGAGAGATGCTAGAAATGGAGCTCACCACAGAAGATGTCACGGAGGCTATCAGGTCTCTGGCTACTTGTAAGACTCCCGGTAATGACGGCCTCCCGCCAGAATTTTACAAAGCCTATGAACCCACAGTCACCCCAATTTTATACGAGGTCTTCATGGAGGCATACGAGAATGGGATACTCCCTAACACCATGAAGGAGACAATCATAATTCCCATGCTCAAGCCTAACAAACCACCCACAGACTGCGAATCATACCGCCCATTGGCAATGCTAAACTATGATAGCAAGATCCTGACCACTATTTTAGCTAACACGCTTGCAAAGGTAGTGGGAAACCTGATCAACGACGACCAAAACTGCTTTGTCCCGGGACGCAACACAACGGCGAACCTGAGGAGGCTCCAACATACCATGGCAGAAACCTATACGAGAGACGAGGACCTGGCGGTGCTCTCACTTGACGCCATCAAGGCTTTCGACTCCATATTCTGAGAATGGCTGGTGGAGGTGCTAAGAGAGTTCGGATTTGGTGAGGGATTTATGAGATGGATCAAGGTACTTTATAACTCGCCGGTGGCAAGAGTCAAAACCGGCGGATTCATTTCAAAACCCTGGGAGATACAGCGTGGCACCAGGCAGGGATGCCCATTGTTGCCAATGTTATATGTCCTAGGCCTGGAACCAATCGCCATCTATTTCAGGAGACAATTTTTCGACGCAGGCATCAGACTAGGTAACCACTATTCTATAATATCTCTGTAGGCGGACGATGTACTTTTGTACCTGAAAGACTCGCACGCACATGCCATGCTAGATGTCCTCGACAACTACGCATCATACTCTGGGATCAAGTTTAGCAGATTGAAATCCTGTGCATTCCCGCTGGCACGACTCCGAGGCCTGGCAGTAACTGATCTACCGGAAGTGGGGATGAAATGGCAGCCAGAAACATTCCGATACCTAGGAATCAACATTCATCATTCTCCAGACCTCACACACGACCACAACACTGAAATAGCAATAAAGGGACTTCGCAACTCTATTAAATTCGGGTCTAAACTTCCACTAGCAATGATGGGGAGAGCATCCATCGCCAAGATGATAATCCTCCCCCGCTTTCTCTATTTTTTCACAAATATCTGCCACTACATCCGCCCACCCTTCTTCAAGAGGCTGGAATCGATAATCAGGGATTTCCTATGGGGCCCATCCAGACACAAACTGCCCCTATCGATTCTTACGTTGCGTCACAAAGAAGGCGGAGTGCAACTCCCCGACTTTCAAATGTACTACTTGGCCGCGCAACTCAGTCATGTGACAAGATGGCTCCAGGACGAGCTGAACAGCGAGTCGGAACTCCTAAAACAAATACCCTCCAACCTGTTCCCCAAAGAAGCACTTTGGAACCCACTGAAACAGGTACAAGAGGTCCCCATGATTACGAAATTGGGCAGACAGGTTTGGTCTAGGACCCGCTCCATCTTACAACCTAGCCATCCATATTCACCCAATACTCCTATACTAGTGGATACATGCAGAACCGCAACCGACCTCAAGGTGGCGAGATATTGGGAGAGAACTGGGATCTACGTGTGGGGCGACATGTTTTAAGAGAACAACTTCAGAGACTTTGAATCACTCCAGTTGGTGGAGGGCCTCCCCACCGGTCAATTTCTGTGGTATCACCGAATTAAACAGACTGCTAGAAAACTCTGGAACACCTGGCCTGAGGAACTCGCTTCAGACCCCCTAGTGCAGGAGATGTATGATCTGGTCAATGGCTGGAAACCGGTGACCCCGCCTCTACAGCCGGTTGATGGACAAGCCGAACCCCAGAAGCACAGCACTTAGGGGAAAATGGGAAACTGATTTGGCCACTACACTAACAGATAAAGAATGGGAAAGAATACTGCTATATCCAAAGGAAGTATCTCGCAATGCCAGATTTAGGCAAATACGAATGAATGTCCTCTATAGGACGTACATGACCCCACAGCGGGTGGCCAGCTTCAACAAGAAAGCATCACCAAATTGTCCTTGGTGCGGCAACGACACAGCTGACCTGCTCCACATGTTCTGGACTTGTAATAAAACTATGAAACTCTGGTCCAAAGTCAAACAGACCTGCATAACCGCGGGTATCACCAGATACGAATGGGATCCGAAGGACTGCTTATTGGGTGCTCACCCCAGAATTAATAAATACAAACACATAGTCAAGCTGATGGATTTAGCATGTATCCTTGTGAAAAGAACCATAGCAATGGCCTGGGAATCTCCAGGGGGCTTGAGATACGAGCGCTGGATTAAGGAACTGTAAAGGTGGTCTGAGGCTGAGACCAGAGCATGGCAAGAAGGGGCCAATTCTGGGGTGGACGGAGCAAACAACACCCTTGAGGCGTGGAAAGCCCTCCTGAGAGACATACCTTTCACTACGGACCACAAACCCCCCTGAAGAGAAGCCCTAGACCACCACATTAACTGCAGGTGACTTAACCAAAGTCCCGAAAAATCTAGACTGGGTTCGCACATGCTACCTGAACCTGACACCTTGTACATCTCTGCCCCGGAACGGACACTGTAGACACCATAGCATCAAATGAAGACTGTTTTGTTTATTTATTTCACCTATGTTCTTTCTTTTTTCTTTTTCTTTCTTCTTTTCTCTTTTCTCTTTATTTTGTTAAATGTTGTTGCTTATGAAAATTGGACGAATCAATGTAATCCTACTTTGTCACATGATTACTCAAGCTTGCATGTCTAAATGCCAATAAAATATGTTAAAAAAAAACAACACTTGTATTGCACGTCGCTTTAGATAGATAAAAACTAACCCCACCCTCCAATTCCCCTACCCCAACGACCTTCTCTGTATCTGGACCTCCTTTGTGAAGTCCGGAAAGATTAGGACTCTATCATTATCTACCCCTATGTATCCTGCTTTGCGTGCCGCTAGCAATATCATGTGTCTCAGGAAGTTCAGTATTTTGGCCACGATTGCTCTGGGCTGTCCTCCTAGGGGTGGGCCTCTGCCCATTATTCTGTGCGCCCTCTCCACTGCAAAACAACTTTGACAGGCCGTTCGGGCGTAGGGATTCCAGTATCAACCTTTCCACACATAGCTCCGTGCATTGTCCCTCTTGGCCCTCTGGGACACCCACCAGTCGGACATTATTTCGGCAGGAGCGACCTTTGGAATCCTCCGCTTTTGCCTCCAGCCCTTGTGTCGCCCATATGCGACCCGCACCCGATTCTTGAGCAGGGCCCACTTCATCCTCCACCGTGCTCACATTCTGTTCCACCTCGGTTACTCTCGCTGACCTTCGGCAGGTCGGCCCACACCAGGGACACAACATTTCCCACTTCCTGTCTATTACCTTCCAGTGATGTCCTGCACTGTACTGCCGCCATCAGCCCCTCCAGTGCGACTCCCGTACCTTTCGCCGCCCCTGCCAAGTCGTTCTTCCCTTCCGTTGTCTTAAATGCCTTTTGCCTAGCGGCAGCATAAGTCTCCATCTTCTGTTGGCCTTTCACCATCCTTCCCTCCTGGGTATTGGCCGAATAGTGGCTGTTCCACTCGATGGGTCACCTGCTCCCTCCTCTTGCTAGGAGTCCTGTGCTTTTCCCCTTTCTCCTCGCCTGCCCAGCAACCTGCAGCGACCCCCTGGTGCTCTCCAGGTCATGTGCGTCAGGCCCTCACTTCTGAGGGCATGGGCCACTTCCCCTGAGCAGTTCACTATGCCCTTCTTGGGGGCAGGGGCTATCCGTTAACCCTTTTCCTTATATTACTGGGCCGCCCCTTTGTCCCTTACAGCGTGTCTTTCCTCAGGGCCTCTTAGCACCGATTGCTATCCATTTATGTGGGTCTCCCCCGGGCCTGAATTTGTAGACCTCTGCGAGCTCGCCGGGCGGGTCTGACTTGCCACCCCTGGCTCACGCGTTACATTCTCACTGGAGGAGCGGGGACTGCCTTGGCTCACCTGTCTCTTCCGTCTCTCTCCGCGGTCAATGGCGCCCAGGTTACCCTTCCTCCGACCGCTCCCAGGGCATTTGACAGGAGTGTAGTGGGTGCTTGCCTGTGTTCCCTGTCTGCATCTGCCTCCTTCGAGCTAATGTCTTCCTGGTGTTACCCGCTGCTCCTCCTCACCACACTGCAGTTTCTCGGCTGCTGCTGTTGGCATCCAGCACTGGTTCCCGACTTCCGTCGCCGTCCTCTACGGGGTGGCTCCTCGTTCACTCTCTGGATCCGAACGGCTGCTATCTTCCTGCCGCAGTGTCTGTTTGGGGTCAGCTTTTCCGTCCCTTTGCCTTCCCTCACTGTGCCGCGACAATGGGTCACCTTCACTGCCGGGTCCCTGGTGCCTGCCTTCCCCCATCCCTGAGGGACACTGCCTCGCCTGGGCTTGCAAATCGGATCGTCTGGGCCTGGTGGTGGTCCTCTCACCAACCTTCCCCTCTCTCCAGCGGACATCTTAGGGTCCGTTTGTGCACTTTTCCGCACCACTAAGGTTTGTGGCGCTTCATTAGGTCTTGCTGCTCAAAGTTACTTCATCCGCTGCCTGGGGTGTTCCAACCCCCAATACTGTCTTTTCTCCCCCCCCGGAGGTGCGCTGTTTACAGGATTTATGCCGGATTTAGTGCAGCCTTGAGCAGCAGCTACAGAGCTTCACCGCCTCATCCGTTGCCACACCCCCTCAGAGTTTCTCATGTATGATATTCTAGCCCCAGGACGGTTGATCTTCGGAAACGTTTCCATCACTGACACCTCTATGCGTCATGCACCGGAAATGGCCTTGAGGCATGTACATATTGAGGCACTGCTCCCCATGACCTTAGTTCCACCCTTTTCCCCTAGCACTCTGGTGCTGTGGGATTGCAGAGCCAAAGGAGTACCAGCTCTTCATCAAGTGGGGCAGTTATGGAGGACGACGAGGAAGGATCATCCATTAGAAAGAACATTACTGAGAGGGAAGTCATTTAGTCAGTCTAAATGTATACCTTCCTTCCACAGATTCCTCATTTACAATAGACTGCCATAGCAGTACATCGATATGCAAAAGGGAGGAGAGTAAGAGGAAAGCCCTTCAACCAGAAACAATTGGAGGACCGGCCTGCCGAAGAAGGCATCCTGTTCCAAAAGGGAATCCAAACAGTAACACATGGCAGAAGTGTGGAGAGAAGCCCACTCAGCCGCTTGGCAGATGTCCAAGATAGTATACCAGCAGTGTCATTTTTACGATCACCACATGCCTATACCACCACAGATTCTTTACCTTGCGATAAGCTGCACCACCCTGCCACTCCAGAAGCGGAGCAGTTCCATCTGAAAATGTATCGGTCACAGAGACTGCAAACATTAACCAGTCTTAACCCAACAAACTGTCCCAGTGACTCATGTGACGCTAAACTAATTATAAACAGTGCAGAAGAGCTGGCCCTGTCTTTGCAAAAATTAAACACATCTTTAAAAGTTGCAAATATCCCATACCACCTGAAATCAGTATGGGTGACGCAAGTACTGTAAAAAGCTTCCTTAGATCCAGAGATGTTTGCCAACTACAGGCCCAGCTCCAATGTCCCCTTCCTGCTAAAAATACTAGGAAAAAGCAGCTTAACAGCTAGACGTTCACTTGGAAAACAAAGGCCTGCTCTGGGACAGACATCTGGTTTTCCACTTTTCAGGAGCACTGACATAGCACTTTTAGATGCCAAAGACACTCTTTTGAAGTAAGCTGATGAAGGACAAATAGGAATGTTGATGTTGCTGGACCCCTTGGTCGCATATGACCCCACAGACCATGACACTATGCTGACCCCCACCTCAGTAATCTGGCACTTAACTCTGACCCAGCCGCTAGATGGTTTGGCTAGAAAAAGGTGCACGGTTTTATGTCAGGCAAGGAAATGTTTACTTGTGGGGCCCTGCAAGATTCCTGCCTGTCCCCCCTGCTTATATGCACCTATATATATTTGATCCAGAAGAAAACAAGTCGATACCTTAATTAGGCTAACAAAGTCCTTTATATTTTGCAAATTTGCGAGCTTTCATGGAATGTCGCCACTTCCTCAGGCAGAGATGAAATTAAGCATTTGAAAAACATCACAGCATTACAGCTTACATAGCACCTCCTGCAGATACCCCGTTATCTGTGCCTGCCTGTACCGGATATGTAGTTTTGCTCAGAAAGGCATGTGTGGGGGAGTTGAACAACCAATACATGCTTTTCTGAGCAAACTACATATCGGGTACAGACAGGCACACGTAACGGGGTATCTGCAGGAGGGGCTATGTAAAACTGGTCCCCATATCCCTCCCCAAAAAGCCACTCCACTGCAAAGCACCATGGAGATATAGCCATCATTTTGGGAGAAGGGTGCACCAGCAGTGTATCCGGTTTTATGGTGGTCCCGAATATCAGACCGCACGTTCACTGGTAACCCACAAATGAAGGTCTGGCTGGTACAGCCAGCTATCCCGAAACCTAACACTCAACTTAGAGCCCGGGTTGGGAACTCTGCAAGCTGTTATGCTCACTGAATCGATATCTGAAAGATCAAATGTGTTCATGATCCATTAGAATATGACTAAACAGAAACTAAAGTGACTTCTATAAAGAGAGGCTCATTAGATCAAATAACATCAAAATGTGGGACCAGAAGTAGCTGCCTTCACAGTGAACTACCATTACCCATAATGGCATACATGGGACTCTCTAAAATACCAAGGACTTACAAGTCTCAAGACTTGAGTGAAGAAAAAGTCAATCTATACCATTATCACGAATAAAGCAAATGTGTCCCGTATAACCGAAACGCGAGTCGACATCATTTTGTTAATTTTTGTTTTCAAATCATCTTTTTATTGTTCACTGGTTTTTGTTATATTCTCATAGCGGTTATCACCACACTTAATTTAAAGTGTCTTTTCATTTCATGTATGTAATATAGGTCCATAAAAGTTTGATACAATTGTGCATTCTGAAAATGGAACGTTAAGCTTGGAAAAATGTATGATGCTAAAGCTGTGCCAGATACACCAAGAGTACAGTAATAGCCTTTTTTTGCAGGTTCTATGTCCTTCTTCCTATTGTGTGCTATAAATTATAGAAAAACACACAAGGAACTTCTTGGCGAAATCAAATCACCTCCGCGATCAAGATCCCATTTGGATTGAAAACGTGTCGCAATGGTGTGTGAATCACACAGAGACCTAGAGTTCCTCTACTCCGTAAGAAAGTAAGCAAATTGTGTTCCTTTCACACCACTTGTTGCGCCACAGGGATATTAATGATGAAAGAAGTCACAGATTACTTGATCAATGAGTCCAAATGACTGATTAAACAGTGATCAGAGATCCTTTAATTCTTGGCCCTTTGATAACACGCGTTTCGGCAACTTTCTCTGACTTTCTCATATCAGGGCATAACCTTGATTTGTGTCCGTAATTATTCAGCTGTGGTTGCCAAAAAATCAGAGTCATGGGTTAAATCCCCCCTCGAAAGTTCATTTCTCCTGCGTCGCGCGTTGTGAATTGGTAAAACCTTTTTTACGGACACAAATCAAGGATATGCCCTGATTTGAGAACGGCACAGAAAGTTGTCGAAACACGTGTTATAATAGGGCCAAGAATTAAAGAATCTCTGATCACTGTTATCAGTCATTTGGACTCATTGATCAAGTAATCTGTGACTTCTTTCATCATTAATATCCCTGTGGCGCAACAAGTGGTGTGAAAGAAACACAATTTGCTTACTGCTATAAATTATAAACTATGTCAAATCCAGCTTTATAGCCTATTTGAATATAAAATATTTTGCATTAATCAATTTCCCTGACTGGTGCATACACTTTGGATTCTATTAGCGACTCTGGGTTGCCTGTTTCTATGTGCAGAGGGTTTTCTCTTTTTCCCCTTTTGCAACTGTTACTCTTGAACCCTGTGCCTCCAAAGTTTTGTTCTCCATTGCACTCACATTTAATGCCACCTCTTTGGAGAAATCCAAAGAGGAAGGTATAACAAGCAACGCCTGGAGCTCACATAACTGTCACGTGGAAGTTCTATCCAACTACCAAGATGGACGGTCAGGCAGCGCTATACGTTAATGCATGCCTCTGCAGTCACATCTTGTGCAAAAAAGAAACTTTTGTCTTCTAGTTCCTGTTCAACCAACTGTTTTGACTAACTTCAACCAGTTGAACTGTGGCCCAACGCTATTATTATAGCACAATCCATCAACTTGGTGCAAAAAATAAGAGAGCCTCTTGGGCGTTGAGCGACCTACTTCACACCACCCAGTAATCTCACTTAAGTATCCTTTGGAGTGGAGCCAAGCCAGCCAATATTAGTGCCAGCGGTCCTGAATTAACAATCAACAGGCCACGTTGAACTGTGATATCTTGCGGTAACAACGAGATGACCTACCAGTCTGTTATAATAACAACAATGCTTGAATTTCCACCAGGGGTATTAAAGAATCATTGTTTGATACTGAAGAAATCTTTTGTCCTGAAGATGGCCAGATTAGATCCAAAAGACACTAGGGATAGTGTCTAATGTATTAAAATAGGCCGAAACATGTTGACTATCTGAGAAACCCTGAGTATTAAGTATTGGGTTCTCTCCTTTTTTTTTTAAAACTGAAAGTTGATTAAGTTCTCTTTGGAACATACTGATTTAGTATTCATGCTGTTTCATCTAACCCTCCCCTGTTTTATGTTTTAATTGTTGTGATTCATTCTATTTGACTTTGTCACGCTTCGTATGTTCCACGATCAGTCTGAGAGATCACTTGGGCTAGATGCCGCTAAAGTAATTCAGACTTCCTTCCTGAGAGCACAGCTTGCAGGGAAAAGAACACCTGTCAGGCCAAGGGCTCAGGCAAAAAGGCGGAACGCACAGCGGAGCTAGAGGGAAGAAAACAAACAAAGCAAAGATTACATCCCGTTTGTTGACAATTCCAGTCCCTCTACCCCCTCCGAGCCCCACAAGCTTACCTGTGTATTCCTTTTTTCCAGCGGAATACCTACTTGTGACAAGACACAAGACTGGGAGTGAGTGAAGGTCAGGGGAAGTGTTCTTGCTTGAAAGAAAGGGGGACCAAAGACTTCCCCCAATAATGGATCAGTGATGTCAACAGCAAAGCGTCCCCCAATCCAATGAGTGAAAGCAGAATCCAATGTTCCGAAAGCAAATAAGCGGGAAAAAACAGCAGAGCGTCCCACAATCCAAGGAGTGAAGCCAGGAGCCAAGTGTCTCAAGATCCAAGGGGGCGGAGCAACACAGCAAAGCGTCCCACAAATAAAGAACCAACAAGTGTGTAGTTAAACAGCGCCGTACTTGCTAGCGCGGAAAACAACACTCAGGGAGAGATTAGAAGTGGTGTTTCTTTCTTCGCTCGGGGAGCGGATGGCAAGGAGCGATTGGAAAATACAGAATTGAAGGGAGCCGGGAGCCAGACATGAGGAGCAGAACCCAAAGCAAGTCCGATGTGTATTCCGTGGTCGGGCAGGGGAGTTGATCAAAAACGGAAGTCTAAGACAGGAAAACGGATAACAAGGATAACAAGGTCCAAGGCAAAGGTGGAATTCAGCAACCAGGTAAGCAAGGAAAGAATAACTTATCCCAGGAGCGTAGCTCGCGTAACGCAATGGTTTAGGAGCACCGGCTTACTGGGGGCGTGGCCAAATATAGGAAGTGAATACAAAGGAGGCGTGAAACGCACGCAAAAGAAAGTGAAAACATTCCAAAGGTTCCTTGCAGGCACGGTCCTCTTGGGAGATGTAGTTAATTACCGGCGGTGGCGTCGGCGTTGCTGTAAATGCCAGGGCAAACGCCATGGGCTTCTCCCCTGAGCATAAGAATGTCCTAGGAAACCGGAGGGCGTGACAGACTTATGGACAGTGTTGTAGTCCAGCCTTTTACATGTGTGTTAATCATGATAACACTTTTATTCATTTGATGATAATTAATAAATCGTTTTTGTACTTTAGTCATGCTTGGGCTCGACCACATCTTTCGTTTGCAATATGGTTTTTGAAATCATATTTGTCTAGTTTGCGAACATTCTCTCTAATTGCGAGGTGACGTAAAGAGGGGTAATCAGACTTACTGTTATATGTATATGTGGAAGTGATGACAACCAAGTTATTCATTGTTAAGGTGATTTTCCAAACATAACATGAATTTAGGGGATGAAACCGAGCGCTCTTAAAAAAAAGTTACCACTGAATTGAAGTCCCACATAAGAATCACAAATTGGCGTGGTGGATACTGATTGCAGAATCACCTCAGAAATTGTACACAATTGGAAATTGTGAGGAATGAGCACTGTTCAGGGATCCTTTTAAAGACAGATACCAGATGGATACCACTTTGGAGTAACAAACTGCAGGCCCATCAGGGCCAAATACAGCAAAGAAATCCAGAACAGAAGACATGGGACAGGATAAGGGATCCAGGTCCCTCTCCCAAATGTAGAATGTACGCCATCTGCAGGCATAAATAGCATTGGGGAAGGGTCTCCGTGCTCAGAGGAGCACATCCAAGATGTCACCCGACAAATGCAACTCTGTGTCTCTCAGCAGCCAAGCATGAAGGTTTAGGCTGCTGAGGTTAGGGTGGAGGACCCCGGCCGTTCGGAATGGGAGCGAACATCCACTCTCCTCAAAAGGTGCCAGGGAGGGCAGTTGTAAATGTCCAGTAGTGCCAGGTACCACGTTCACCGGCCCCAGTCCGGAGTAATCAAGATCAACATGGACCTAACAGGCAGTCTCCAGAGAACCAGTGGAATGACTGGGATGGGTGTGAACGCATAGTAAAAGTTGAATGTCCAGTTAACCGTCATTGCGTCCCCCAGAGCTTCCGGACGAGGAAATTCCCCAAAGCAGAGCAGTAAGCACTTTGTGTTTACAATGGAAGCAAACAAGTCCACTTGAAGATTTCCCCAGTGGGAAGAATCTCCTCCAGAACTTCTTGGCTGAGCTCTGACTCGTGGAGGCAGAAGTCTGCCTGCTCAAGGCATCCAAAGTGATGACCTTCCCAGCAAGGTGAGCTGCTTACAGACACGATGTTGCCCAGAACCATAGTCCAATTGCTTCTCTGCATAGCGGGAAGGACTCTAGATGACTTCGTTTGTTGAGGTAGTACATGACCACTCTGTTGTCCATTGGTACCGGCAATGATTTGCCCTGTACATTGGGCAGGAAAGAAGCCATGGCCAGGTAGCCCTCAACTCCAGTAAGTTGATATGTTCCCGAGACTGAGGAGGAGACCACAGTCCGCTCACTATCTGATCCGATAGGCAAGTGCCCCAACCATTCAAGGACATATTGGTGACCACTGATGTTTGAGGCCAGAGTTGCCAAAGCAATAAACCCTTTAGCCTTTAGCCTCATAGGGACGCCCACCGTAGGTCTCAAGAAACGACACCTTCTGAAAGTCTGACATGTTCCCATGAAACTGATCACTGGCAACGAAGCAGCGATTGAAGTGATCTCATGCACAACTGGGCCTCAGGGATGACCAGAATTCAGGAGGTCATGAGACCCAGTAAACGCAAGAAGGACGAGGCAGGACTTGTACCAACCGAAAGATGTTTGCCACTCAGTCCTGTGACGAATCTCTGGTATTCGTCCCTTCTCCCCAAGTGGGAGGCGAGCCAGCTCCGCAACACCCTTCCCTAGGGTCAGATGCAAGTGGGAACTCACTGGGAAAGACTCCCCCCTTAGGAGACACAGACTCCCGCTCCTGTGAGTAACCCACAACCATTACCCAATAATGGCATAAACGGGACTCTCAAAAATAGGACCTGGGTGAAGAAAAAGTCAATCTATACTAGTATCAAGAAGAAAGAGAATGTGTCCCTTTAAATGCAAGTCTACAATCAACTGAAACAAGTATGTTGAATAGCAAGTACATGACGAACAACGGATGAAGAGAGGGACACATATGTAGGCATGGGAGGACCCCTCTTCCTGCATAGCATCTAAATGAGGCAGAGCAGAAGCGAGCCACAAAGCCCACGACATTCAAGTTTACGCTGAGCTGAAGGGGGAAGATACCAGAGACAAGAGGTGGACCACGTGGTCTGGTACAGGTAGAGGTACAGCAGGAAGCTGTGTGCTGCTGAGCAGGCGTAGCAAAGGAAAAGTCAGTGGGAGCCACGAGAGAATAAGACTAGAGACCCACATGCTCCAGAGACCCTGCAGCAAAGGGGAAGCCTGAAGAAGCCACAAGAGACCTGAGCGAGGAGGAAACCGACACAGAGATTGTTCAATGCCTGAGAAGACCCAAAAAAGGTACAGGATTGAACGGGCTGGCTGGAGGGGACAGAAGAGGGTATTGGCAATGGCAGAGAGGCACCAAGAAGGAAAACATACAAATCCGGAGCAACATTAGACCCCCTTCCCTCATCACAGACATTATCTCAAATAATTAAAAAAGCAGATAATTTATCATTAAGGGGGCTCCTGAAAATCACCACCTAAAGAAAGAGAACCTAGGAGTCATCCATAATCTTCCTTGTGGCAGTACTCGGCAGGCTAGTAAACCAAGTCTGCCCATCACAAAGCAGAGAAACACAGGTCTGGGACCCGCACGCAAAACCAGAGAGACTTGCATATTGTCTTCCTTTAGGCCTGACTTGGCAGGACAGTAAACCAAGTTGGCACAGAACCAAGTGAAAGAGAGGCAAAGGGTAGGGAGTCATTCTCCTGGTAACCAAGGCCAGGGCAAGGGATTCACCCCTTCCTCGGTTGTGTTGAACTGTAAAATCCAGATACCAGGAGGGAGTCAGTCTAAGTTACTAAGGCTTTCTGATACAGAGATTGTTAAGAGATTGGGAAGTGTGTCTGCCAAGGAGAAATGATTGAATTTTTCGTTTTGTGTTGGAGAACAGTTTTGACCCAGGGAAGAGCCATTCCCACAAGAAGAAGCCAACACACTTCTGCCTCTACTCGTAGGGAAACAGCAAGCTTGTTGCATTCCTGGGGTGCCTGACCCCTCCGCCAAATGACAATAAGAGGCAGAGGGTCAAAAACCACAACCACTGCTGGATGGTGATGGCAATTGTTTAAACAGCCATGCCCAAAGACTTGGCTGTCATCTTAGAGGATTGAAGCCTCTGCAAAGATTTGCCAACTTTCGCTCCAAGGAGGTTATATATCCATCAAAGGGCATATCCAGGAGCTTCACTTTCATATCCTGTGCAAACCGGGATGTTCTCATCCAGGAGTGTCTTCTGATAACCATGCCAGTAGCCATTGCAAGCCCTACTGAGTCAGCTGTGTCCATTCTCGATTGGAGAATTTGGTGGGAAGCCTTCCCAGCCATTGTGAACAATGTTTTCAAAGCCCTCTCTTACCTCTTGGCCACTCGCCACAGATCAAAGTACATAAGAAAATGTGGCTAAGGCACAGGAGGCGTTAATTGCTCTGAGAGCAAGACTGCTCTAGACGAAAACCTTCTTCAAACCATGCGTTTAATCTCTTGCTTTCTCTGACCAGAGGCAGGGGAAGGTAAAATGGATATCCACAGGTTGGCAGTAGCAGTTTGGACAAGGCTCTCTGAGGAGGCATGGGTAGAAAGAAAGGCTGGGTCAGAGGAGGATGGGTGATGTTTTCGTACCAACACCCCGTCTTAGCCAGAACTAAGGCAGGTTTGACCCAGGCTCTTAGCACTGGAGCCTCGACTGCCACATTGAAAGGCAGTAATGTTTCTTTTTTAGTCCCTTCAATTCATGTCAGTAAATTTGCACTCAACTTTTGGTCTGGATGGGGGTGCTGATCACCCTAAGGTGCCAACCACCTTGGCCATCAAGCACTGCAAAAATGCTTGGGGGCTTTCCAAACTCAGGAGCTGGAAGTATGTAAACTTCTGGGAAGTGTCCAGGCCACAGGCCTCAGAGATCTCAATCAAATCCTTGCCCTTGCCACAGATGACTTCTGGGGAGACCCTTTTCTCCATAGCACAGGAGTTCCATTACAAAGGCAATGGGCCTCCCTCGCCCACCTCCTTGTCGAAGATTTGAAACATCATCGGCCTAAAAGGCAAGGGAGAGGAGCATATTCAAGGGTCACTTTCGGGGCCGTCGATGACACCGAAGTAGAGTATTGTGTCGGTGTGGTGGTCTCGATGCCCAGAGGCAGAGATTCTCAGCATGCAGATGGGTCTTCGCCCACAGGAGCCAGCTGCAAGCCAGCCAGGCCTAGAAGCTCAAGGGTTTTGTGAGGTTGGGCATGACGTCAAAATGATATTGGGGGCGTGTTCGCGCAGCAAGTAGAGAACACGTAAAAAGTAAAGGTATTGGGGCACAGCGCCTCTATATGTACTGGCCCTGATTACATGTTCTGCAAGGAGTACATACAGGAGTCAGGCAGCGCCAAAGCACAGCTGTGCGGCAGCCCCTGATGGCAGGAAGGTTTCCGAACATCAGCTGCACTGGAAATATAACATCATTAATGAGGAACTCAGATGAGGAATCCATGGTAAAAGGAAATCCGTTAGAATATGGGGTTTCAAAGTTTGCCAATTTACTCTGCTTCATATTTTGTATGGAACAAGTTATTTACCTGTAACTCCCGTGCTCCAGCATTAGTATCTTTCATAGATTCACATGCTGCTTGAATATTCCCCATCAGGCTGAGAAATAACATGAAAGCAGTTAATTTTACATTTAAAACTGCAGTCATGTTGGTGCTCTTTTAGAGTCGTATTGGGACATATCACCCCACAGCCAACGTACCAGTCTCCCTTAGCTCCACCGCTGGAGGACATCTTCAGATTAGCATAGCACACGTGAAAGTGGCAATATGAGCCCAGAAGAGCAATACTAGGTGTAGGCGGATGGGATTGTTAATTTATGAAAGCTACCAATGCTGGAAATCAGGCAACTTATTCCTTCTCCAGCATTGGATCTCTCATAGATTCATATGCTGTTTGAATAGATTACAAAGCAGTACACATACATGCCAAGAGCAGGGGTAAAGGCTCACCTGTAGTAAAAATTGCATGCAAACAGATGGCTAATTACTGCTTGGCCAGCCCTGTTGTACTCTGTGGAATCCCAGTCAGCACAGTAGAACCTTGTTAAAGGTATGGACTGATCTTCATGTAACCAGCCAGCAGAGGGACACCAGAGAGAAAAGTAGTGGCGGTGGAAACTGCCCTTATAGATTGTGCTTTAGGATGACCAGGAAGAGGCCCGTTAGCCATGTGATGACAGTACGAGATGAAGGCAGACAGCCATCAAGAAATGGAGAAATTGGAGAAGCCCATGGTCGAGGGACCAAACGCCACAAACAGTTGAGATGACTTACAAAACTGGTGCGGACGACATAAAACATCAAAGCCTGCATAACATCTAAGGAATACAAGAAGCGTTCTGCCGGAGTAGAAGCAGAACCAAAGAAGACAGGCAAAACAGGAGGCTCATTAAGATTGAAAGAAAGAACCTTGGGCATGGAAGTTTGGCTTGTGCGAAGGACCTCTCTGTACTACTGAAATACCAGATAGGGAGGCTTGCACAACAAAGCCCAGATTATATCTACCCTCCTGGCAGAGGTAATGGCAGCCACAAAGGCAGTCTTTCATGTTAGGAATTTAAGACCAGTCTTGTGTAAGGAGTTCAAGGGAGGACCCATCAACTTGGAGTGAACCACATTCAACTTCGAAGCAAAAGCCAGTGCTCGTACTGGCAGGAAGGTACGGAACAGTACTTGGAGTAATTCCTTAATATGTCTGCTAGATCACAATGAAGCACTTCAGAGGAGCGAGTAAACCTTAATACCGTGAGATGGACCTTGCACAAGCCCAAAACAAGTCAGAGACAGACGGTACAGCAAGGCGTCATGAGCCTGCAAGGTGAGGGGTTCTATCTACTTGGTCGTACACCAAAGCATGAAACGCTCCCACTTGCTCTTGCAGCAAGAAACCATGGAAGAACCTTGAGCCTTGGCAAGAACGTCCTGACAGTCTTGAGGCATAGAGACATGTCAGTATTCTAGGAATGCAAGACCCAGGCCGTTTGAGGGAGGCCAGACCGTGGTGCAGTACTGCTCCCTTATCCCTGGAGAGGAGGAAGAACAGGGATGCTTGAAGGGAGGCAGCGACTAGAGACCGGGGAGCTCCGAGAACCAAAACTGCCTGAGCGAGGCTGGGAATACCAAGATTAGTTTGCACTGCTGTCGTGTGAAAACATGGAGGAGCCTTGAGATCAGTGGAAACGGGGGAAATACATACCTTCCAGCCCACAGGAACTTTAACATGTCCCACAGGCTTTTCGGTTGGTGGAACCTGCTGGCTAAATGCTGCAAATGATGTTTTTGCACTTGGTGGCACAGAGATCCATCTCTGGAACTCAACTTGCACGGAAGTTGAGTTTAACTTGGTCATGTAAACGTTCCCACTCATGGCAGGAGAGAAGGTCCCTACTGAGGTCAGCTACTGTGTTGTGTATGCCTGGCAGATGGAAGGGTATCAGAAATCGTGTGGGCTGAGGCCCATTTCCACAGGGATTGTGCTTCCGTTGAGCGAATGGGACAAAGGGCGCCGCCATGCTTCCGTATGTAAAAGATGGTGGTGAGGTTGTCGTGGAACACCCAAACGACAATTCCTTGAGGCTGTAGGCAAAAGGACTTCAGTGCCTCGAATACTGCTTGCAACTTCAGAATGTTGATATGCAACAGCTTTTCCTCCTGCGACCAGAGGCCTTTGGTGTTGTATACCTCTGTGTTGGTTCCCAGCCATCTAGGGGTGCCCCCTGTGTGATGTTGACCACCAACGCAGCATGTTGTGGAAGGGGTCTGAGAAGAGTCTTGTCACCACAGCCACCGGACATTTAGTTTCAAAGGGCAAAGAAAAACTCCTGGAGATGACTCATCCAAAGCCGTCAGTGCTGGACAGGGGGCATGCAGGAAAACACCATCCCTAAGAGGAATTTCAAGCAACTGATTTCCACAAAAGAAGAGGAGTTTTATCCAGGATGGGATTGACCATGTCGGCCGACGGGGAGGAGATGCGTGACAATGTGTTCAGTTGAGCTCCCAGAAAAGGTCTGTTCAAGAGCCAAGCAGGAATTTGTATAACTGACAGAGAATTCCACAGAGGTTAAACATCAAATCTATGTGCAGGATGGTTAGAATGAGAGAAGGGGCTCTGACCAACCAGTGGAAGTATGGGTAAAAATGGATTCCCGAACGACAGAGGTGAACCGCTGTCGGTGCAAGGCAATTAGCGAATACCCATGAAGCGTACTACAGGCCGAAGGGTAAAGCCTTCAAATGGTAATGCAATCCTGCCACAGTAAAATCAGGAACCATCTGCGGCGATGAATAGGAATGTGAAAATGCACATCTTCCAAGGCCAGGGAAGATAGGAAATTCCCTTCTTGCAGCTGGCGCAGGATGTGATATAGCATGACCATCCAGAAGGCTTGAGACCAAATTAATTTGTTGAGTAAATGAAGGTCTAATACATGTCTTCAGCCGCCAGACTTTTTCCTTACCAGAAACACCTTGTCTCTGCTGGGTGCGAGGGACAAACTATCACACCTTTGCAAAGGAGGGACTGAACCTCTGGAGGAGTCAAAGAGGTTTTCAACTTTTTGGGATGGAGGAACATTGGGTGGTTGCTGAAGGAATTCCAACTTGTGCCTGTGCTGTATCAATGAGAGCACCGATTTGTCTGTAGTCAATTTGACCCACTCTGACGAAACTGGAGAGACGCCCTCCCACTGAGGTGTGGAGTGGAGGGGCTCAGCCAACATCTGGTCAGGCCTGCTTATTAGATTGGCCTCTGCCGTGAGAGGAACCACTGTGCTGTTGGTTGCCACCATAGGCCAAGCACTTCCCTCTGTAACGGCTAGTGAAGGTGTATGTTTTAGATCTGTACGTCTGAGAGAAGGGTCTGTAGTCACAGGACGTGCAGGAAAAACATGATTTTCCTGAAAGAAAGGACTGGTGCCACTGCTGGAAGGTGCCACGAGAGCGAGCAGTGTTGGTATCAGCCTTGATGGCCTGGAAGTTATCATCAACCTTCTTACCTAAAAGATCCTCACCATCGAACGTCAACCATCGAACGTCATATCAATCATCTTGGACTGCACCTCCGGACGGAAGTTGGTGGTCATCAGCCATCATTTTTGTTGTAGAACAGCACCATTCATTACCACCTGGCGAAAACTAGCACGTGCTATATCCACAGCCACATACATGGCGTGATCCAAGCCACTTCTCCTTCACAAAGGAGTGTGAAAGCTTCTTTCTTGCCATCTGTCAAGAAATCCAAGATGGAACTCGCTGTGTACCATAACGCCCTGTCGTAGAGGGACTGGATCTCCATGGAGTTGGTTGCCTTGATGGTAGTGGCAGCTGTGGACAGACTAAGCTTACCAAAACCACCAAGCTGTTTCACTTACTTATCCGATGGGATATTATATGGAGAGGAGGGGTTGGCAGAGTGTTTGCAAGCCACAGCAGAGACTACAGAGTCTGTGCTGTGCTTCGCAGGCACCATCAGGTGCCTTAGATTTCTTCTCAAATCTGTCCTTTTTTGTAAGAGTGAAAACGGGTTCTTCGAGGTCAAAAGACCATCCTCCAAGATGTAATCAACGATAGGAATGGAAAGAACAGATTTCCTAATTTGTTCCCTGCGTTGATATAAGAAACGTTCCTTTATCTGTTCTTTAGCAAGCAGGTCAATCATATTTGTGGCCCTGTACATAATTGTGTCTAATGACCATTTCATCAGGCGGAGAATCCCCGAAAGGAGGGTCGCCCGGTTCACCATTCCCCTGTCACGAGGTCACCAATTTCAATCCTTGGTGACTGTATGGGTAAAGGGTACACCTTAAGAGGCATCATCCTCAGAGTCCATCTCCAAGAGATCAGCAGGGAACGAGGGTCCAGTGCAGGGACTAGTTTACGATGTCTCGTTGGCAGAGGAGCAGCAGAAAGCGGGCCTGCAGGCAAATCTTGCAAGAGGAGAAGCAGACAGAGGAATCCTGGACTGTAATTCCTAGACTAGTCTACAATGTAGATCAAATGTCCATTGACAGATCGCACAGCCCGAGTTGACTTGGAGAAGACTTTGGTTGAGGCCCAGTGGGTGTACTAGGAGCACGTGGGGGCATCATGACAGGAAGAGGTTGACCTGGTACTGATTCATTCGTCCTCTGAGAACACACCTTCCGGGCATTCAAATTCATTAACTATCACATGCTCTAAAATGTCATCTGGAGGTACCATGCAAAGAACAGCCGCCGCAACATAAGAAGCCATTGGAAACAGACGGTTTACGCCATGTTGGTGGACCAAAATTGAAGCAGACGGCGATGTACTCGTAGAAATAGGTAACTTAATCATCAGTGAGGTAATGGTCATGGTAGTAGACGATGGAGGTTTTGAGGTTGACGACAGGACTGTTGAAGAAGGTATTGACTTAGTAGTGGACGAGGTCATTGACAGAGAAGAACATGATTTGCCATGTTTATGAGTCATAAAAAAGGACAGACTGAGCAGTCTTGGACGAGTGCTTCGTGGAGGAAGAAGCCTTGGGCACTGTGGCCGTCTGCTGGTGGAAACTGACACATATAAAGGTGATACGGCTTTGCCCTTGAATCTACCGATTAATTGACATAGCTGAACAGGATGAGATTGTATCTGTCAAAACCAGATTATTTCTTTTGACCAATACCCAACCTATGACCCCCCATCTTCTACATTCGCCAGAAGATTCATAAACCTTGAATCAATCCCAGCGTCGCCCCATTGTGGCTGCAACACCGGTTACTGGAGCCGTTGGCACAATACATCGATTGGAATGTACAATCTTTTGTGATGCAGACTCATACATATTTGAAGAATACAGGCGATTTCCTTCGTAAATTAGAATCTTTATCCATTGATGAGCCTTATGTTCTGTTTGTTTACTTGCAACGTGGTGAGTCTTAACATGTTCGTTCCCCTTGAAGAAGGGCTTAACATTATAGAGTGGTTTTTACTCCAGCAAGATAACATAGGTGCTGGCAAAACCTTCATATTGACTCTGTTGAAGTCGATCCTTAACAATCGCTTTGGACATCATTTTTTTCTGCAGCTTACTGGGACCTCTGTGGGGTCCAGTATAGCCCCCGCATTTGCCAATACATTTTTATGCACTGTTTAAAACAACAAAGGATACTTGCTACACATGTATTTCTCGTTTGTTTTTTTTGTGTTTTTTAACAATAGTTACGTAAATATTGTCGGCATTTGGATTGGGACAGAATCTCAATTGTTAGAGTTTTTGGATGTTTTGAACTCGATTTATGATTGTATAAAAGTTTGCTGGAACATTGATCAAAATTTTATGCATTTCCTGGATATCGAGGTGCAATACGTCAATTCAAAGATTTGTAACATTTCTCTATACCAAATCCACAGACAAATAGCTTGATGCATGCTTAAAGTTTTCAGCTCCCAACATGATTAAAGGGATCCCCAATAGCCAACTGATTAGACAAACGTATTGTCTGATCCTGGGGAGTAAGCTTTGTAGAGTGAAACTATGTTAGAACGTTTCCAGTGCAGACAATACAATGAGTCTACATTACTTTCAGCTAAATATGAAACATTATCTTTGCAACAAAGATTTACTTCAGGAATGATCTACTAAAGAATTGAGCGATTTTGTTTTGAACCATACTTACTCAAGACGAAGCACACGTATTTAACAGATCATATCGAAACATTGGAACATTTTACAGCATGACACGGTTACTGCAGAATTGTTTGCCAGACCACAAGTTTTTGCATGCAAGAATCAGACATTTATTATTAGGAATCTACTTGTACATGCAGAATTTGGGGGCAGAAGGAGTGTTAAATCTACAAAAGCTGGTACTTTTCCCTGCTATTCATGTCAACATTGCCATAATATAATGAGTGGTCCTACTGTTCGGCATCCTTACACTAGAGATACGTTCATATGACTTTGCAACATGTGATTCTTCGAATGTAATTTATGCATTGAAATTATGCGGGGGCTTACAACCAGAAAGGTTAATTTACTTACCATAATGTCCTTTCTATGGATTCTTCTCCTGCAGATTCCTCATCAGATAGATATACGTTCCAGCATCAGCTGCTCTGAAAACGTTTCACAGGGGGCATTGTTCACCTCGATATGGATGTCGATACGTCTTGCCTCCATGCATCGATAGTCGGCTACTGACATTGGTCATCGTACATATACTGCATCACTACACCCCTGCACCTCAGTTCCCCACCACCCCCACCCACCCCCGAGCTCAGCTGCTATGGAGGAAGATCAAACGATCGTCTGAAATAGCCACAACTCAACAGAAAAATGAAAACCTAACAGGGTTTATTTTTTTAAACAATAAGGAACGGAACCTAGAAAGAATGTGGGGGACAGCAAAAGTCAACGGTAGCCCTCCAACCAAGAGCTCACATCTTCTCCCAATTGAGAAGCTAGTAATTCATTTCAGCACTTTCATAGCAGGGTTGGAAGGTAGGGTGATGAAGAATCTGTGGGAGAAAAATCCATAGAAAAATCCATAGAAAGAACATTACGATAAGTAATTTCTTCTTCAATGGATTGCCTTTCTCCCGCAGATTCCTCATTAGATAAGACTCCGAAAGCAGTATGTGTGAAGGAGGCAGGATAAGTGTCCCTATACAAGGACACTTTGTAAAACCCCTCTCCTAAAACGAGCGTCAGCTCCACGGGCTATATCCCGTCAGTAGTGTATGGTGAAGGTATGATGCAGTGAGGACAAGTTGCTCCTCAGCAGATTACCCTCACTGGCACTCCCCTTTGCAGAGCTGTAGAGGCAGCCACCGATCTAGTGGAGTTGGCTTGGATGCCCAGAGGTAACTCCTTTTGTGCATTGGGGTAGCATTCTAAAATGCAGTGTGATCCACCTACAGATGGTTTGCATGGAGACAACCAAGACCTTTTTTGCCATTGAGAAGGCTATGAACAGCTGGTACACTTTCCTAAACTCTGCCGTTCTCCCAACATAAAAGCTAAGAGCCCTCTTTGGGTCTAGCCTATGGAACTGCTCCTCCTCCGTTAAAGGGTGCAGCAGGTAGAAACTGGCAGGCCAATAGCCTGGGACAAATTAAACTCCAAGAACACTTTGGGTAGAAACCCTGGTCGCACCTGAAGGGAAACTTCCTCACTGGAGAAACAGTGACTTGCATGACACAGCCTGCAGCTCAATGACCCATCTGGCCGACGTAATGACAAATATCAATGCAGTCTTCAAAGTGAGTAAACGAATGGAGCAAGAGAGCAAAGGCTCAAAGGGAGCCGCCATGATGAAGATAAGGATCAAATAAAAGTAGCAAAGACTTTATAAGACGAATCAAGTAAAGACATGGGCCTAACATTACCAGGTTCCAATCAATTTCCCTTTTATTTTATAAATTAAAATCACATGAGCCTTCTTCCATTAAGAGGGTATAAAGGGCCTGTGGCATATTACTGCGAAACAATAGATTTAAAACCTTGGCCCATAAGGTGGCTGCAGATTTTAAGGTCGCATTTGAAAGTCCATCAGGGCCAGGAGCGTTGGATTGCTCACATTTAGTAATCGCTCCTTCCAAAGCCTCTTGATCAATATCTAAAATGGACCAATCACTACCCCTCACATCATAATTGTTGGAAACATCAAACTCAACATTTCTATCTACAGTAGGGCAATATAAAGTTACAGAATAGTCTTCCAAAACTGATTTAGAAATTGACTGAGCTTGTAGACCCAATTGAATATCAGGTTACTTAGAGTCCAGAAAGCAGAGAAATCCCTCTGACGCATAGTGTCCAACATTGCCTCTGCATCCCTTTGCATTGTCAAATATCGGTGAAACTTTCAACAATTCTTATATTATTTTAATTTCTTAATAATGGTCACCGCACTCTGACCCCTTTTTTCTATCTTCCTGATGTTTTTCTTCAATTCCCTTTTGTTTTAAACTATCAATTTAAAGTAGTAAACACATTACAAACATCTCTTCAAGTCCCTTTTTAAAAATTGTGTGAGATCAAATTTGTGCTCATGTTTGCTATACTATTCGGGATCATGCAAAATCCTGAATGACGATAAATATAGTAAGTCTCCAATTTGGTACACAAAACCAGCCCCTATTGTAGTTATCTTCAACCAAATGATTGAACTGCTTAGATAATGATCGCCTCCACAGGACAGCATGATCCTGAGGTCTTCCTTCGAGTATATTAGGGACTAAACGGATCAATGGAGTATTACTCCAAGTTAACAACAGAGAAACAGGACTATGGTCACTACCACCAGTCTCGTGTTGTACCGGATACATATCACAAAGAGATAAAACATCAAAGGAAACAAAAGCATAATCTTGGATTGATGTAAATTGGCTGTTGCACCAAGTATGTCTTGGCGGAATGTCTCCTTGAACATTATCGTCGTTCAGCATTTCAAGATCCCTGGTATTCACATATCCCTTAATTCACCTATTTCTCTAGCTAATTTGGTCCCATTGTTCTTATGATGGGGAGAATAATCAATAGAGTCACTATTAAAATCTCCTAGCAGTATAACTGATCCACCTTCGTCCAGTACATAGGTCGAAATTAATTCTGCCACTCTATTCAAAAACACATTTAGTTCACAATGATCAGGAATAAAATACACATTTAGCATCAAGCATACCCTTATCAACTTAATCTCATCCCACCAATGTAATTTTACCACCAAAGTATTTGTATGGGCGCAAGGACCTTTTTACATAGAGACCTCCAATTGGTGTTTAATAGCACAGATTAAACCGCCATAAGAACGACCCTTAGGGCCTCAAAATATCAGAGTAAAACATATTGAAAAATCATCCAGCATAGGGTCTGCCAAAATCAAAATTTACTGCAAGATAAAGTTGAAATTGGACCAGGGTTCTTGTGATCCTACCAGATGGCTAAATCCCCCCAAGCCCCCCCCCACCACGAGTATTCCAGGACACCAACCTTAATTGATTGCCATTATTAGGACATCATTTGGTAGCATGGCACTCATTAGAATGGATGGCATTCACAATATGCGATTAATTATAAGTTACCGTCCTTCCCATCATATTTGTTTTACCATCCTCCATATGACTCCCATCCATATCTTCCTTGGTATTTACATGAATCACCAGTGGATCTCTTAGAATACTCTCAGAGGAAGTAGGTATAACCCATGTCAAAACACGAGTATCTATGTTATCAGGCTTGTCCTGAATCATGTAACATATTTGCATGAAAACATTGGCCTCTGATAAAATAGTATCTTTAATAAATTTAGAGGTAAAAGCTAACATCACCCTGTCCACTCTTTGCTTATCATAAAATTCCACCCTTATTAAATTAGTTGATGAAATTGAGGCAAGTGCCGGGATTTCAGCAAACAAGGCCAATATGTACTGCCTGTTAAATAGGAAGCTACCATGGGTCCTGAATTTACGTTCAAGATAAAAAGAATACAGACAGATTGTCAGTAAGGCCATACTGATTAGCATGTTTCAAACGATCAATAACTTTGTTCATGACTTTTCAGTAGGCAGCATTCGGATATGAAAGGGCATCGGGCTGCTTGAACGTTACACCTCGGGCGAGGTGTCGAGCACACTGACGTCCACCAGAGAGGTCCACACCCCCTACATTCTCATTATTATTCTTATATTCCTGAACAGTAGATGCCCACTTATCACTTATCAGTATTACGCGGTAACTCAAAAGGAACCTCTCTTTTAGAAGAAGTTCCCATCTGATTGTTTCGAGTACCATCATGAATATTAACATCTTGGGCAGATAGGTTTCCTTTTTTCCTATAATGTTTTATACAACAATGGTAAATCAAAAGGAACCATTCCTACAGAAGTTGTTCCTATCTGAGACTTTTGAGCGCAATCACGAATATTAACATTCTCAGCCAATAACCGATTCCCTTTTCCTCTAATGTTTTAAACGGAGGATAGTATTTAATTGGCTGCTGTTCTTCCTTAGAATTTGGGATAAAAACAGGGGCATTTACCTGTAAATTGGGGTTAGCAGTTTACATATATCTATATGTCGCTACAGCATTTCCTGGTACTTCTACTGATTGCGTAGTAACAGGTAGCACACTATTCAATAAATCAGCGGTACATTGAGATGAGTTTGCGCCGTCTGAGTGGGCCGTGAACAAACTAAAGTCCAAAGAATCTTCCTCAGTGAACATCATATTTGTCTCCTCCAAACACTCCTTCGTTGGCAAAAGATTTTAAAACTTTTGTTTCACTTTCCCAGCCTTCACAGGCACTGCCACAATGGATGTATTAACCATGTGACTATCCTCAGGCTTTTGCATTTTACTTTGAGCATCTGATCGCCAATCGCTACCAAGATACATATATTTTATTATTAGATTTGGGATTCCTCCTCGTGCTATCAAAAATATTTTGGGTAGTACACAAATTGAGATTCCTCAAAAATGTAATTGACCCCTTATTCGTTTGTTTAAAAGTGTTTTTTTTTAATAGTTTTTCGACTTTTTGTTACGTCATCCCCCCTTAATATGGGCGTGTACGAGATTGAATCTCAGGATTGTCTAACAAAGTCCATGTAAGAATTTAAGGCCGATGGCCAAGTGTCAATGAAGTCTGCCAAATGACTGTCTCTTTCTAACCGGACATGGCTAAGAGGAGATTGAAAGTTTCCAAAAACCACTTGTGTATTTAACCCGCTTTGCAGTGTAAGCGTGAGAGGACAATTATCCTCAAATAAGGTCTCAACCCTATTTGACAAATCTGTTAGCTTATCATATAGGTTTCTACATTTAAAATCATCATAAATCTTCAATTTAGGAACTATTGCCATTATGAAGCCCACTATAAATCTTATTTGCTAAATCTTTCAATACCGATATAACTTCGCAGTTCGAATTGAAGATAATCACTCCTTTTGTCCATTTAGCTCAATATCCCAGAAAGTACAGGGAAAGAGAAAGAATTCACCATCCGCTCATCCTGGTTATTATTCATATTCAAGTCACAATGCACATGAGCAACGTTTGATTCACAAGTGTCTTTTTACAAAGTCCCTATTTACAGTCAATGAACCAAGATCAGCTCTATTCTGCAGCATGTTACAGTTTCTGTTTGTCTCACAGTCTGTGATCAGGTGCACAGATTTATTAAACAATAGGGGAGAGGATTCAGATTGCTTAAATTGCGCTCTGTGTAAATGTACTTCCTCTTTTCCATCCCGAAAGGGGGTGACCATTGAAGAAGGCTCTATAGAAAGGCGTACTCACTTGGCCAATTCTTGTTACACAATTTGGGTCAATATTGAGATATCGGATATTAGGTCTCTATCTGAGCACACGAGAAGGTCCTCTGGATCGAGATGTTCAAGGAAAACCGAAGTACATGATATATTCCCCATAGATTCCACATCTAACTCGAACTCTTTTACCAGCAATTGCTCTGGGTCTGTTGAAAAAGGTGCTTTGTTCACCTTATGGACCGAGCGTGTACTTTTGTTATTGTTCTCCAACTGATTTGTCACAGATAATGATAGTGAAAAGGGCCCAGGTAAAGAGGTAACTGAAGGGGCACTGTTGTCGTGGAATGGCCAGCCACTACCTGTATCAAAGTTTGTATTGGCAATAGTACTGGCACTATCAAGAACTTAAGATATTACCTTACTAAGGGGAGCCAGTATAGTTGTTTAGCACCCGCCCTGCAGAATAATAAATATTATAGTCAAACAGAACTCGCACACCATAAAGATTCAAATGACTAATATACAACAACACTTCTCTGTGCCTTCAGAATAATGGCCTGCATCAATCTCACCCTGCACCTCGCAGGAGAGACACCTGTGACTCCGAGCAAGACTGCCCCGGATCCACAAACCTCAAACTAATAGAATCAGGTCCCTAGACTCCCATCTCAGGTACCCTTGCCACAGACTACAATCCCTCTATACCACCCTCGGAAACCTTGCAAAAAACTCAGACCCACATCATCGCCTAGTCTCCTAGCAATCACATTAGAACCAACCACCCCAAAAAAAGGCCCTCCCCTCTCCAAAGGCAGAACAAAACGACAACAATTTCAGGAGACCTCACAAGCTAGATCCCTTATGACGCATACCATCAAAATTGCAGACATACTTTCCATCGACAACCTAGATATCTTGGCTATTCCTGAATCCTGGCTACATGACGCAGCAGGTCATGTTAGCTATGCCAGATAACTACCAAGCTAACCACACCCCATGAATTAAATCTTGCAACCTACACTCAACCAAACTCCCGATCTCCAATAATAGCACATTAAACATTTTCTTAGTATATAGACCTCCTGGTCCAATAGGCACCTTTGAGGAAGACCTCTCCAGCCTCCTCACAACAACATTAAGGACGCCTCACAGCTCCTACTGCTAGGAGACTTCAATTTGGGCTTCAATGATCCCGAGGATAAACATGCCCAATCTTTTGAAACCATTTTGAGAGAACACGGCCTGACCAAAAAAGTCCAGGCTCCTACTCACATAAAAGGGCGAATATTAGACTGGGTAGCCAACTTGAACTGTTCTATCACTATCACCAAAATAACCCCTCAACCTTGGACGAACCACCACCTTATTGGTTTCTTGTCCTCAATAGAGCCCCAAAAGCAGAAAAATATTAAAATAGCACCACTGCTCCCAACCAGAAGCAAAAAAGACATCACTGTTGAAAAGTTACTTCCTCTCCTCCTACCTACCCACTTTTCAATTACTAATAATTCTGACCCAAACGCACTAGCAGAGACCTTTAATAACACTATGACTAAGGCCCTTGACACTATCGCGCCAGTCAAACTACGTAAAAGCAAAAAAAATAAAAAAAAAATCACACCTTAATACCTGGTTCACACCCCAGCTTAAAGAATTACGACTCCAAAAAATGAAACTCCAAGCTATTTGGCGACACTCCCCCCACCGGTCAAGAACAAAACCCTACTAGCCAACTTCGCAAATATGTACAATAGAGAAATAATCCTTACCAAAAAGAATAGGTTGAATGAAAGAATCACTAAGGCCAACTCCAATATCTAGGAGCTTTTCACCATCCTGCGTGAAATGGAAAACCCCAATCTGCCCACAGATAACACCCCAAAAGATAAACAATGGTGCACTAGCATCCAAAATGCTTTATCTAAAAAAAGAGTTACTCTGCAGACTAAAATAGCCGATAAAAAAGCATCCTTGCGCTCCACTGAGATGCATCCCACCCCACCATTTTTTTCAACTCCCAACATTAACACACCTTTCAGATTCACCAATACCTCCATAATGGAAACCGAAAAGGTTATACTATTCCTAAAGCCTTCCAACTGTCAGGGCGACAGCTGCCCAGCACAAATAATTAGGGATGCAGCTAGAGATTTAGCACCCTTTATCTCCAAGCTAATTAACGCTTCCTTTAAGTCGTGTACTGTCACAATCAACCTCAAAGAATCTTGGGTACTGCCTCTCCTTAAGAAACAGACCCTAGATCTGGCCATCCCCACTAATTACAGACCCATTACAATGGTCCCATTCCTCCTCAAAATTCTTGATAGAGTAGCCCATCTCCAAACCTTCTACTAGGATCGCGCCAATCCGTATTCAGACCACAACACAGGACTGAAATGGCTCCAACTGACTTAAAGACACAAATCAAAGAGTTGAAGGGCAAAGGTAAAAACAGCTATGCTACTCCTCCTCCGCCTGTCGACGAACTTGACAGGCTTGGTGTCACATACACCAATTATACTGATGAAACCCAAATCCTCATACCCCTTTCGGGTAACTTCGATGAAGACACAGCTTTGGTACCTGAATGACGACAAAACTGAGATCCTGATTCTGGGTTCTGACTAACCTAAAAAAACTCAGCCCCAGCTACGCCACGTACAACATAGATGTCAATGTAATCAAAGTAGTAACTGAGGTAAAAACATTAGGTTTTTATCTTGATTCTACATTATCACTAAAAAAACAAGTTACCTCCATGGTCTCATCTACAATTTATACCTGTAAACTGATTAGGGCCGGCAGACCCTTTTTTTTCTAAAGCTAACTAGCATTACGCTCACCAATGCACTAATAATGTCTAAGCTAGACTACTGCAATGCCCTCTACGTAGGCGCTAACAAAAATATCCTAAATAAAATGCAAATACTACAAAATAATGCCCTGAGAGCAGCTCTGAATATACCCAATGGAGAGCACATCTCCAACCTCAGAAGAGACCAGCATTGGCTAAATATTAGTGACAGGATACTCTTCAAAACGTTATCCCTCACTTTCAAATGCCTTAATAATGCCGCTCCTCCCTATCTCTCTGCCAGACTGACCAGAAAAGTCTCAACTCACCATACTAGATCATCCAACCATCTCTGTTTAGAAATTCAAAGATTTAGACTCTCCAAAGCTGGTGGAGATTGCTTCCCAGTCAAAGCTGCCCTTTCCTGGAATGCACTCCCCACTGCCTTTAGAGTGGAACAGCCATAATCTAGATTAAGACGTAATTTGCTGAACTGGTTTCGAACCAAGCACATCTAAGAAATCGCTTACCCACTCTACCTACTCGTGTTTCTGACCTTAGGATAATCCGCGTGATTCTATGTGTATTACACTATTGACCCTATTATTGCACATATATGTATTACACACCCTTGTACACAAATTGTATATACTTTAATTGTTTATGTACTGACATTTTATGTTGTAACTAAGATTCAAATATTCTTGTAACTGCTGCGCACAGCTACCTGAGGGTTTGGTGCGCATTATCAAATAAACAAACAACCAAAGTGGCTTTGGGGTGTGTAAAGCAGCTATCTCTGAGCAACCGTGAGAATATCAAGTCCACACAGATAGGTAATATTTCATCTTTGAGAGGGCCAACCTACTTTTATATTTTGCAGATATACACACAGCAATTTTGTTGCTAGAGTATTACATTTCATTTCCAACAACACCATCACAGCATAAATGCATTGCATAAAATGGTTACTTTGTTGTATTAAACCCCACACAATAAAAACAGTATTTTGTAAATATGCAGCACTGCGTTTCCCAGGCCCCCATGCATCCAAAAATCATTAGTTTGGAATGATTTAATTATGAGAAAGATGGAAATAGTTTTCAATATACATTTACAAACCTTTGCTATTCGATCGGCTGTTTCTTTACAGAAGTGCGTTGGATTATCAAAATGTTGAATCAGGTGAGGCAATAGGCACAGAATGTTAAGTGCAAAACCTGCATTAAGAACAAAACAACAAGTTAATAAAAATAAGTTTTACACTTAAATAGGTCTACTAATGAACAAATTAATTACCTTTGGTAATGTTTTCTTTGATGGATTAAGTCCTTTCTCAAAACGATTCCACATTCTACCTGGCAGAGGTCAGGCTTTAGAAACTTTTTCAGCCACAAGGGGGCACCCGGTTTGCTCACATACGTTTCGCTCAGCATCTTTGGCTCCCATCACTCTGGATGTGACATTATTGGTGGAATACATGGAGCCTGCTGTGCACCATGATCACAGTTCTGCATAATTTTCCCTGCACCCAAAAATTGAGGACATTTTAACTGCCAAAGGTTATGAGCTATGCATAAAATGGGAGAGGTGAGAAGGTAAGAGAAATCTGGGTCAGGAAGGACTAATCCACCAGAAAGAAAATTATCAAATGCAAAGTTATCTTCAGATGGATTCCCACCTCACACAGATATCTCATCTCTGGAAGACTCCCAAAGTAGTATGGAAGATGGAGGGGGTCGGAAAGGGAGAAACCATCACCTACACAAGGAGGACAGCAAAACCAATGCGGGTGTCATGATTTGGAAAGGTAAACAGGCATAGTGCTTGCCGACCGTTTGCAAGATGCCTAGACAGCAGTCTGACAGATACCCACAACCCAAACAGTAAAGTAGAGATAGCCCTACAACCCACATGGATCTCCTTGCTGTTTTTATCAGATGCAGATAACTATCATCTAGATGGGTCTGTTTGGCAACAGCTCTGCCCACCAGAGCATCAGCAAAACTGATGGAGGTGGTCATCCTTTCTAATGCTCCCCATCTGAGGTAACAGCCATTTTAGGTGTCAGATGAGGAACTCTTCAGCCCTAGAACGCTGAGGCAGAGGGGAAGATGGCGTGAAGATGGACCCTCCAGAAAAGGTGAAGTCAGAAACAAACTTATGAAGGAAGGACAATCTCACCTAAGCCACCTTCCACATGCAGAAGACCAAGTAAAAAATAAATTGACAGAAAAGCCAGGACCTCATTCACCCGCCATACGGACGTCATGGCAATTAGTAACGTCATCCTTAAGGGTGAACCGCATCAAAGGGAAAGCATGCAAAGGCATAAATAGAGCCACCATTAAAAATGACAAGATTTGAAGCCCATTGAGAAAAAACAAACTGGCCATGTGGAAACTGGTTATCCCTCTCAAAAATGTCATAACAATGGTGATAGTATAGAAGAAGCATCCATTCGTTTTAAGACCTAAATAACATCAACTGTGCCAGTTTGAAGGCCCTCTTGGCCAGGAAAAGGAGAGAAAGGACAGAAGAGGTCAAATATGCTTTGGGATTCAGACCCCTCTGCACAGCACCAGCCAGAGCACCTAAAATAACTGCTGGGTTGGATCGACTTTGTAGCTGGCCTCCTTACTTTGAAAACATCCAACACTTCGCCACACTGGTCCCACTCCTTGCAACTCAGCCTCCCAGCAACCAAGCATGATGACAGACTGCCGAACTCAGAGGGAGGAACATGTCTTGCCGATTGAGAGAGCAATTCCATTCGGCAGGAGACACATGTCCTCTGGGCCTGTGTTGAGCGATCAAGCAGAGTATTAACCTGAACAACCTCAGTTTCCTGAGGACCAGTGGGATGATAGGAATTGGGGAGATCGTGTAGAGGATACATCAATGTGCTTCCCAGATGCCTCTTTGAAAAAATTCCTTGGAGCAGTACAACTTGAGCTTCTGGTTGACATAAGAGCTGAAGAGGTCCACCCTAGGTGTCTCCCAATAGACTATCTAGTCCTGGATTGTATGACACAGATCCTGCTCATGGTCCTGGTCTTATGGGAAGTTGACAGGGAGAAGTCATTCTCTAGAGCCCAGATCCCAAGACAAATGATATCCTGCACAGAGGCAGCAATCCCATACAACCTATCCTGTCAGAGTAATGCATGTACACTATGCAGTCCATTCGATTCTTGACACAGCTGCCCCAAAAGGATGAAAGGCAACAATGGCTAGTCTGATAGCTCACAGTTCTAGGCGGTTGATGTGCTCCTTCGCCTCTAAGGGAGACCACCGGCTGCTCACCATTTGGCCCTGCAGGTGAGCACTCGCCAGCCCTTCAAATAGGAGTCAGACTACTGTCAATTAGATCCAAGGTTGCAGATAACGCTCCCCTCTTTGCAAGTTGTCATTCAAGGCCCACTACGGGAGGCTCTGTACTACATTGTACGATACAAGTAAAAAGTCTGTTATGTTGCCCTCAAACTGAGAACAGAGTACTGACAAAGCGGACAGAAAATGTGCCGTCATGCTTTCTGATGCCCCTAGACTGTGAGAAATGGTAACGGAAATCCCTCTTGGTGGCCCAATGATGACCTGTCTCTTCAATCTTAAAAGGATGAAGCGGAGGGAACAAGACCAGAAGAAGGATCTTCTTAGGACTGTAGACTGAGACTGAGCTCCTAGGAACAGCATTCATTGGGAAGGAGTCATGAAGGACTTGCTGTAGTTGGAGAAGTCAAACGAGACGAGGAAGATCATAGTGGCCTCCGTGTGCTTGCCTGCTAGATCAAGAGACGGAGCCCTGACCAACCAGTCTTCAAGGTACAGGTAGACATGGATATCAGACTTCCAGAGGCGAGCGGCCGCTGGGACCAGGCACGTTGTGAATAGGCTTGCGGCAGACCTGATCCTGAAAGGTAGGGGTGGGGCCTTGAATGGGTAGGGAATCGCTGCCACAGTAAAACAGAGGAACATCCGGTGGCTGAGATGAATGGGGACGTCCTCAAAGTCCACGGAAGACAAGAAGTCCCTTTGTTTTAACAGACTGAGGATCTGCTGCAGTCTGACCATCCAAAAGGTTTCTAATCTAATGAACTTGTTTAGAAAACGGAGGTCCAGAATGGGTCTGCAGCAGACAGACTTCTTCTTTACAAGAAAATAGCAGGAGTTAACGCCCTGACACCGTTGGGCATGTGGGATGCGTTCTATCGCTCCTTTTGAAAGCAGAGAGTGCACCTCGTGTTGTAGCATCAAAATAGTTTTGTCCGCTTTTGTGGAAGGTGGCGTGGTGGGTGCTTTCTTTACAAACTCCAGAGTATGGCTGTTTTGCAGAAGTGAGAGCACCCACTTTCCTGTGGTAATCCATCGCAACTGATGGTGAAAGCAGGAAAGAACCCCTCCCACTGGGGTGCAGAAGTGGAGGGGCGGAGCAGTGTGTTGGTCAGGTTTGTTCGGTAGACTGGCCTCTTGCCCGAGAGGAGCAGAACTGTCGTTTGTTGCCTTTATAGGATTGAGACCTGGCTTTGCAGCTGTTGCGGGAGGCATATGTTTTTGTTCTATATGTGTGACAAGGATAGGCTGGTCGATAGTCTCGTACCCACCGAGGAAACTGGGACTTTCTGGGCTGAGAAGACTGGTACGACTGACGCTGCCGTAAGGCACCCAAGTATCAGGCAGTATCAGTGTACATCTTTATGGCCCATCGTCCACCTTCTTCCCAAAGAGGTCCTCACCATCAAAGGGCATATCCATTACCTTGGATTGGACGTCTGGGAAGAAACGTGTGGCTTTTAAACCACTCTTGGTGAAGCATCACTGCACCATTCCTCAACTGGCTGAAAACTAGTATCAGCAACGTCAACTGCTAAAGAGATGGCATGGTCTGATGCAGCATCGCCCTCATGAAGCATTCCTCCTTGTCATAGGCCAAGAAATAATGGGGCCAATCTTGTACCACAGGCCCAAATTGGCTGGGGACAAATGGAGGGAGATTGCGGCCTTGATGGAAGTGGCTGCAGTGGAGAACTATTTGCCAAAAGAATAACAATTTCTTCCTTGCTTGCTTGTTCAGCGGCACAGCACACAGGGAGGAGGGGTTGGCAGATGTCTTGCGGCCGCAGCTGATCCCACTGACTCAGGACTAGGAAAGGGATCAAGACACTTTGGACCAGTGGTTGTCGATCCGGTCCTTCATAGAAGGTGCAGTAAAAAGGTTTTTCATTGTTAGCAGACCGAGCTCCCAGATGTCTTCCAGGACATGGACAGACACCAGGTCTTCAGAGCCTGTTCTCTGTGTTGTTTAAGTAAACTTCCATTCGCCTGTTCAGCAGGGACGTCAAACATCTATGTTGCCTTGGACATAACGGTGTGAAAAATCCCAATGTAATCATGGGGAGAGTCCCTGATCAGAAGCTCCCCAGGTTCACCATCCACAGGTAGTAAATCATCAAACTCATTAAAGGATGAAGGAGTGGACGCAGCATCCCGAGGATGGCCATTCTTTGAGTCTGAGTCCGATAGCACCCCTGGGGAAAGGGGTTCCAATGGGAGTATGTAGTGATGGCACCGAGATGGAAAAGGAGGCTTGTCACCTAGAGGAGGAATGGAAGGAACTCTCGACTGCAGCCCCGACACCAACGTTTGTAAGGATGACAAAACATCCATGGTGAGGTAGTGTGTCTCCGGGAAGAATGGGTGCCAGTCCAGTTTGTGCAGACAAGGGAGTGGCACAAGGTGGTTGCACAGGAGACAAGATGGAAAGGTCATATTCCTCTTCCGAAAACACCCCTTGCACGACCTAAATTTTAGTGTCAATCACACATTCCAAAATGTCATCTTTAGGCTTATTTGATGGGCTGGGTCAAGATGGATCGACATAGGGCTTCAGAGTGAAATGCAGCTCTTAAGAGACTCCAGCACAGCAGGCAATCGTGGGTGTGATGAAGCGGTTGACAATATCGTGGTCAGGATGTCTTCATCTGAACCTGTGTTTTCGTCAATGTGGCAGCCATCATTGAATTGACGATCATCGAGGAAGTTGTCATCGACTGAGGTTTTATGGTCGACGACGCACATGTGGCCAGTTTAACCATTGTTGCCCATGAAGGCGTCAACGGGGTCATTGAACGTTTTGTGAACTGTTTTGTGGATGAATAACATGCGGTAGACGTGGATGGCGTTGACAGTTGACAATGTCAACATGGATTTAGAGGCTGGTGGCAGTTTCAAGGATTTGCAAGACGGGGCTGTCTTGAATGGGCGCAAATAACACGGGTGGGACGTCCTGTTGTCACCCTTTTCTCACAGAAAGCCTCCTTGTGGGATTTGACCTCTTGGAAGAGGGAGCTTGCTTTGAGGGCCTGTTATGGTGAAGTGAAGGATGGCTTCGCACTAATGCAGAGTCTGAGGGCCCAGTCCCCCCTCAACGAGCTATGCCACTAGTCTCATTATGGCAGTCTTTCAAAATTTTATTTGAAAAAAGAGTGGCAAATTGAGCAATAGTTGACATAATGGTCTGGATACAGACAATACCAACATTCCACATGTTGACCCTCAATGTAAATATTCTGGAGGTGGCAGGTTGAACAAGCCCAGAAAATACTTTTCTTAGACTTTGATTCAGCCATGGTGGGGCCAGAGGAGATACTCCACAGAGCTTAACCCTTGGGGAACACAGGAGAATGTGCACAGAAGGGGAGCACCAAATGAGTTTAGGATGACATTTTCCAGAGAATATAAATATCTCTTATCTGCGGTTTGCAATGATATGAAAAGCAGTACTGAAAGATTTATATTTCACAATTAATCATTGAATGAAAGTAGAGAACTTGAAGTTAAAACGAGCTGCAGAGACAGTGGTAGTGAAATTGTTGCAGTCGGTTGCAATCAAAGAGATGTTTGGGTGTCTAGGGTGAGGGAGCAAGGTGTCAGGTGGGAAGTACATGGGGGAGGGATGGCATTGGAAGCTGGTAGAAAGTGGACTTCATTTTTTAAGAGTTCAGCATGAGGCAGAAGAGACCCATCCAGTGACAAACTGTTGTGAGGAGGAGTAGTGGGAAATTATACCTTTACATGTGTAGGTGGTGATTAATCCGAGTCAGACTATCAGGACTGGAATTGGCATTAATTGTCACCTGCACTGGTGGTGGCTCTATCATTTTATTACCTCGCAAGGCTGAGACTTCCCCCTGGCTCCTTGGCTTTCTCAGTGGAACGAGACCCATCACGCTCTTGTGGACAGCAGTGAGGATCTTTTACCCTACGTAATGGCCATAGGTTGCGTTGACTGGAAGGAACCAAAATCTTTAGTATCACAATCTGGACCCAAACAGCAGCCAGCGCTTGAACGGGTCCAACACTGAAATAGACTTCAGGCAGGATTTGAAAAATGTGGCAGGTCAAAATTGTTAAGAGTAGAGCCTTTCAACAGCAGCGTTCTAACCATGTGGAAAAAAGGGACTGAGTTAAGGGGCAGGAGGGGCAGTATTTTATATGGCATACATTACTTAGCGTAATCAGATTTCTGATGCGTGTATCTGATTCAGATTCTTTGAATAGGCCGACATCTAGTGGTAGGTGCAGAGTATCACATGATTTGTTTCCAAAGTTAGAAAAGGGGTGTCGACTGGGCGTGTTTGTAATACTATCCCTAATGTGACGTGTATACTAGCCATGGTCCTTCACACATCGAGGTCCCTCAAATTGTTGTTTTTCTGATGTCAGGGAGCATGAAGTGTTTACGCGAGTACAGAAAAATAAAGAAAGATGTAAGATGTCTCTGTACCTTCAACTCCAAGAGAGGAGGAAGGGTGAGCGCATGTGAATCTAAGCAAATATAAGCATCAGAAATACGATTAGGGTAAGTAGTGTATGCGTTCTGAGGCTTGTGGATCTACTTAGAATCACATGTTTTGCATAGACTAGCAAGCAGTACCAGGCAAAGGTGGTGGGTTGTTTGAAGGTACAGCGGCACAACACTGCTTGAACAACCTGTGAATCACCCCCTGAATGCGTTTCAAAGCATTAATATTGTGTGAAGGTGTGAATTGAACTCCAAGTGGCTGCTTTGCAAATGGCATCTAAAAGGGACATTTGCAATGAAAGCTAGAGTTGCTTCTGTGCCTGGAGTAGTGTGCTCTACGTGTAAAGGTAGAGTTTTCTTTGAAAGAGTAACACATTTGGATGCACTGGACAATCCATTTGGAAACAGCATACTTCGAGATAGGATTTACTCTTCCTCCTGTGGCTTAGTGGATCAGTCATGTTTAGGTAGTACATCACAGCCCTTCTAACATCTAATATATGAAGGCTTTTCTCCACCGAATTTGTTGGTTTTTGGAAGAATGCTGGAAGGTCTACTTTGAGATACATTTAGGAGAAAAGGGTGGATATGTGCCGAATACAAGTTTGTCCTAATGAATGACAACAAAAGGATCTTGAACTGAGAGAGCGTGCAGGTCACTTAGCCTACTTATTGATGTAATAGCCATAAGAAAAGCAGTCTTGTAAGTGAGGTGCTTAAGACTGGCTTTATGCATTGGCTCAAAAAGGGGGGCCCATATGTTTAGTAAAGGCAACATTCATGTCCCATCCTGGAGTCGGATTTGAAATTGGAGGGTGTAATCTTTTTACCCCTTCCATGAAGGCTTTAATTATAGAGACTCTCCACCATGGTGGGGGGGGGGGGGTGCAGAAAGAGCAGTTAGATGAACTTTAAGTTAAAGACTATTCCAGAGTCTAAGAAGTAAAGCAGGTCTAGCACTATATGTGATGGTGTACAGTCAATAGGATTGATGTTGCGTGATTTACACCAAATGACAAAGCGTTTCCACTTGTTGAAATAGCAGTGTCTCGTATTGGGTTTACGTACCTCTTTAAGGATGTCCGTGCATCTTTGGGGCAGGTTTAAATGGTCAAACTCGACCTTCAGGAGCCAAGCTGCCAAGATCAGTGTTTGAGCACATGGATGCAGTGTTGTCCCCTTATTCTGGGATAGCATGTTGTAAGGGCACGGTAGTTTGTCTGGGGCGCAAAGACATTTTCAGCAGGTGTAAGAACCACAGCTGACATGCCCACATTGGTGCTACCAGGATAGGTTTGACTTGTTACCGGGTGCACCTTGTGGACTATCTTGTTGAGGAGAGATGTTAGGGGGGTGGGAGGAACCATAAGTAAATCCCCCAAACCAATTCATCCACAGGGTGTTCCCTTTGGAATTTGTCTGGGGATACCTGGATGCGTAATATGGGCATTGTGTTTGCTCTAGGTTTGCAAGGAGATCTATGTCTGGATGACCAGAGTCTGAGAAGACGTTGTGTAAGAGGTCTGCATGCAACTGCCATTTGTGTTCTGCAGGAAACTAAGTTTGTGCTGAACACATCTGCTCGATAATTGTGTTCCCCTGGAACATGTTGGGACAGGAGGAACATGTGCTTCAGTGCCCAATTCCATATATTTTGGGCTTAGTTTGGACAGGCCTGGTGAGGGTATCCCACCTTGCTTGTATGTATAGAACATGGCTGTAGTTCCCTTGCAGCTGATGCTTGAAAGCTTGTAGAGCTTTTAACACTGCCAGTAGTTCCAGAAGGCTGATGCGTTTTTGGTTGCTAGTGACTGTGTCCACATGGCATGTGCAGTATACTTGAAAAAATGCGCTCCCACCCTGATAGCGATGCGTCTGTGGTCAGTGTGGCCTCTACTGCAGTGGTGGTGAATTATATCCCCTTCAGAAGGTTGTCTTTTGTCCACCACTGAAGTGATAGTATGAGGGACTGTGAAACCACCACTAGATCGTCCCACTGACCGCTTGCTTGAGACTAATGTTTCATGAGCCACTCTTGCATCGGATGCATCCGCAGGCAGCCGTGTGGCACCAGGTAAATGCAGTAAGCCATCATTCCAAGGAGGCGCATACCCTTTCGTACAGTTATCGGACGACTGGCTACATATCCTCTCCTGCTTCTTCACTCTTTGACTGCTTACTCTCGGTTCTCTCCTCCTTTCCCTTCTCCCTTTTCCTATCTCCTCCCCTTACTTTCTTCTATGCACTTACTCTATAAGAATTGTCCCTGGACCTAATATGATAGTAACCTCGTCGGTTTCCTCCACCCTCCCATTACTGTTTTTTGCCTACCCACCCGCCCTCCAGCATTATCCGAAATATCGTCAGACCTAGTATGATAGTCGCTTGTTTTGTTCCTCCCCTCCCTTTCTGCACCCTCTCCCTCACCTTTTGTTTTTCTCCGGCTCTACCAGAAATGTCGTCAGGCCTAGTACGGTAGTCGCCTGTCTGTTTCCATTTCCTTCCCACTCTCCCCCTCCTTTCCTTATCTATGTCTTAGCTCTTGCACTATCTGAAATGTCGTCAGGCCGAGTACAATGGTTAATTTCACATCCTTACTGTTCATGGCCTGTAAGAATGTCATTGTATTTTCCCTTGTTCCCTTCCCTTGAAGCGCTTTGAAACACATTGTGTATAGGCGCTATATAAATAAACTATAATATCATATCATATTGAGGAATTTGCAATAGCATGTTTTGGACCCTCTCATTGGAGGGGAAGACTAGGGTGTCTTCTGTCCGAATTAGAGCTCAAAGAAACTGTTTTATTTGACTTGATACAAGACTATTTTTTCCTCGTTGATTAATAACCCTAGTTCAAACAGTAGGTTGATTGTTTTGTAGACACGCTTGAGGCCCGTCTCCTGTTATTAACCAATCATCCAGATATGGGTACACTAAATGGACTGCGCAAGTGGGCAGCCACGACTACCAGAGCCTTTGTAAATACCCATGGTGCTGAGGCCAGGTTGAAGGAAAGTACTTTGAACTAGTAGTGAGTGTTTTGCACTTTGAATCTTAGGTCCTTTCTGTGTGTGGGCAACATTGAAATATGCAAGTAAGTATCTTTCATATCCAATGTGGTCATGTAATCCCCTTGCTTTAGAAGTGGAATTAGCTCCTGCCGAGTTGTCATCCTGAATGTTTGCGGCTTGACATACAAGTTTGCAGGATGCAGATCCAACATAGGAACGCATGGTTAAATACTTTTTTGGGGACAAGCAAGTAGATTTAATAAATACCTTTCTCTACCTCAAGCAATAGGCCTAGTTCTAGTGCTCCTTTGTCCAGTAGTACCTGTATCTCTGCTTGTAGAATCAAGAGATGTTCCTGCGACATGCTCCTTGATCTTGGCGGATGATGTCGAGGTGTTTTGAGGAATTCTATCATATACCCTTTGGTTACTGTTGATAACACCCATTTGTCCGATTTTATGTCCTCTCATGTGTGGGCAAAAAGAGTGAGAGAGCCTCTAGAGACCAAGCGCCTTCACCGTCTATTGCCTCGTCTAAAACATTATTCTTGAGAGGTTTAAATGGTTGAAGACTGACCCTGTGAGCTAAACCATGGGGATTTGTTTGAAGTAAAGCTAGACTGTGTTGCTCCTCCAAAGCCTTGGCTTCGAAAGGAACACCGGGTATCAAATACTTCTCTCTGAACACAGGATTTATTTGTAACTTGCCCTAATGGTTCATGTCCTTTATTCGCTGTTTCTATTGCTTCATCCTCTGACTTACAGAATAGGGTAGAGTCTTCTATGGTCATATTTATAAGATTTGCCACGAGTTTCAGGCATAAAGCCTGAATTGCAAAGCCATGAGTGGCGTTTAAGCAAAACACTGCCTGCAGTTTCATCGGAGTCCAGGGTGTTTTTTAAATTATTTTGATTGACCAATTTACCTTCTTTCGCAATTGTAAGTAACTGAGTCTTTGTTGGCTCTGTTACTCAATCTAGTTGGCTCTGAACTAAATCCCACTGGGCACTGTTATAACTGGCAAGCAGTGTAGTGCTGTTTGCTATACGAATGGAGTATGCACCGGATGTGGTAACTTTTACCCAGAGCATACTATCTTTTACATTTTTTATTCGGTGGTGCCGTTTCATTAGACAATAGCACGCCTGCCCTTTTCCTTGCTAAGGTAACTACAATTGAATCTGGTTTTGCATAACCTTTAATATACAGGGGGTCTGATAGAGAGGGGTTGACATTTTTTTCGACCCTTGCATTAACAGCACGTGTAAGGGATGGTGTGGTAAGCGAAGAAGTTATTCTCTTCTTTATTGAGTTAAGGAGAGGTATGGATTGACAGCCTTTTCCCCATTTAAGATGTATGTTTTCCACAAAATATGTGGCCTCCACAGATTCTTGGGTCTGGATTTTGAAATCATTTGCAGTCTTTTTTAGGAGATCATTGAATAGTAGTTGGTCGTCAATGTGGGATATATGTCCAGGTTCAGTAACAATGTCTGCAGATGGTAAAATAGACATGTCTGTAGCATCTAGATCATAGCTTTTAGGGTCCGTCAAATAGGTTGCCTAGTCATCATCACCCGGCCCTTGACGATCACCTAGGTCTTGATTGTAACCTTGGTCATCATGTGTAGAAGACATATGAGACCTATCTATTCTAGGAGATTTAGCAGGAGGCTCTCCCGATGTTAAATCTAAGGTCTTTTGTCTTATAGGGCGTTTGTCCATAAAGATGACAAAGGATGTAACCTTATCCATCATCTCTTCGAAGCATTCCCTGGTCCATACAACTGATTTAGGGGTTACTGGAAGTGGGAACACAATAGCTTCAGGGTCTACACTTTTTCTTTTGCATGTAACGACTTAGACAAAGGAAAACTGGATCTAGCATATTCTTAATCTTTTTTGGAAGTTACTATAGAAGTCGGGAGTTTGATACACTTCTGAATGTTTTCCATTTGAAAAAAGACGGTTTTGCAGAGTGCTACGGCTGTTTCAACATACGACAAATGGGATCCGCCAAGAGGTTAAATTGCACAGCTATCGAGGGCCTTCCTGTGTTTGTCACTGCCATGTGCTGGATGCGGAAGCACATTGGGTATATGGTTTGTGGGTTTGAGGTGCCTTTCGCTGCATGTGGCCTTTCTTCAACTTATCAGTTGATGATGGGCTGGGGGATATGTGTTTCCGATGACTGTGCCCCCCATGAGAAGTATGTGTGTGTCATTGTCACCAGGAGACTTTCCCATAGCTGTGCCCTGTGCCTTCCTTCCAAGGCTGGGGACACGCACGCAGGAGTCTATTGACGCTTCTAAGATGTCTACTGTATCCAAAATAGAGCAGTCACTGCGTTGACCTATGTCTGACTTGAAGGCGCTTGTGGGGGTCTGAGATTCAGCCATCATATCGTGGTCCGCCCACTGTTGGGTCTGTCTCTCCTTGAGCATCTTAGGCTTAAAGAGTTTGCACAATGCATATCTCCTTTAGGGATGGTCACAGGGAAGGAAGCAGTGGTTACACACTCGATGAGCGTCTTTCCACAGAAATTTCCTGCTACAGGCGGGATAGAACTTAAAAGAAGTTCTTTCCATATTTGATTGAAGCTGTGAAGGCAGCCAGAAAAAAAAATATGTAGGAAAAGAAAGTGAAAGGATGCACTTTCTAAAAGAGATGGCAAGAATAATCAGTCCCTCCCACTCTCCCATCTGCAAGCCTATGGTTTGCCGAACCGTCATTGAAATTCAGCTGCTACTGGACGTAGACTGTTGCTCGAGCGTGCGTAGAAACAACTCGCCTATGCAGAGGTGCGATGTTTGTACAAATATTGTAATTTTAATATCTAAGTAGCGGACTCTGTGTTAAAAGCGACTGACCACAATGGCAGAAAAAAACAAGCTGCGGGACCTCGATGCGTGAAGGACCATGGGTACAGTACACGTCACACTAGGGATAGTATTAGAGAAACGCCCAATCGACGTCCTTTTTCGAACTACGAAAACAAATCATGCAATACTCCACACTTAACATTAGGTGTCGGCCTATGCAAAGCATGTGATTCTAAGCAGATCTCCAAGCCTCAGAAACACATATGTGCAAGGTCATATCCAGAGTCATGGGAACCAACATGTGCCATGCTATAGTGAGTCTTCTTGTTGTTGAAAAGCCTTCCAAATCCAGAATTGCAAATGGAGGATTTTACTTAGATGAGGAATTTGCTAGAAGGAGGAATCCATTAGAAATTAAAGTTTCTTTCTTTAAACTACCTTGATTTCTAATTGAACAATGCACATTGATAATGTAATAATTAACAGTTCATTATGCCATAATGGGACTATTGCACTTAAAATCGCATTGGTGCAATGAATATCTGTTTATGAATGCATTCAATGTATATAGGTGTTATGTAAACTACCTAACACGCAGACACAAACACTTCACAGTCCTAGGGGGGAGGGGTATACGAGAGGGCAGGGGAAGGTGGAGAAAGTTCAAGAAAGCACAAACAGAAGGGGTCGGCCAAAGGGAAGAAAGGTAGGGACAGAATACCACATTCAACACACCTTAGGGGCTGCAGTGCGGTGGGTCCTAGCTGCTCAGTGGCAGAAGTACTTCGAGAGAAAGAAATGTAGGACCAATAAACTCAGTGGAGATGCGGTCAAACGAACTCAGGAAGGTGAGCCATTATTCTAGTAGAAGAGACTCAGACAGGCCTAGGGGATGCAATTTCTTGCCACAGGAAAGAAGGGAAGCCGAATGTGCAAGGGCAATATGGATCTGGGACGCCCCGGGTCCATGTCTAAGGGAACAGAATTGGGAAGACCTCAAATTATAAAGACGGGGAGTGGGAGGACTTTAAGGGCATCTCAAAGAAAGGAGAGGGTTTGATGCCTTGTATTCCAGGGGGAAAGTGGGCTGGGTGGCACTAAAAGTGAAAGGGACAGCATGGGTCAGAGGGGCAGACAGGGCCTGAGGGTTGGTGGGGGAGGGCAGGTACCAGCATAAAAAGATACTAGTGTTGAAATATAGAAAAACCTAGGAGTTACTTTCAGTAATAAATTAAATTTGATGCATATTGCATTCCCACATATCCAACATCATCTTTTAAACAGGTACAACAATAGATCTGGAAAAGTTGACAAACATCTGAAGTTCACTAGGGTCTACCTGAACAGCTCCGAGCAATGCCTGAAAACCGAAAAAGAAATTCCTCACCATTCGGTAATGTTTTTTTCTTATGGATGTACCCTCAAATATTCCTCATCTTTGAAAATTCTATCTTCAGCACATGCTGCTTCTGAACTTTTCCGTCACATGTGGGTGCAGTGCAGTTCCAAACCAGCTTAGACAGATGCCAATGCATACCCCGCACCAAACATGTAAGAGCCAGTAAAAACCTCAGTTCTGCATTCTTCTTCAGGACTCAGCAGCTGAAGGACCGCACAACGGATGAGGAGTATGAGCTATCCACCAAGAGGGGCATGTTGGCAGGGTGAACAAATATGTGGATTTATAATAACGAACATTAAATAATGTTTTCTTCTAATGGATTCCTTATTCCTGTAGAGCTTTCGTCTATGAAAGACTCCCATAGCAATAAAAAAAAAAAAACCTGAAGAGGGAGGAAAGTGTGAAAACACCACCTCCACCAGAAAACTCTAGAGGACTGCTGCGCCAAAGCAAGAAACCTGCCTTGATAGGGAATTCTGGCAGCAATGTTTGGCAAAAATGCCCAGTGAAGTCCACGTAGCCAACCAGCATGATTAAGAGAGGGCTCTTCCTCTGAAGGGCAGTTTCCTGGGCAAGGAGCTCTGGGGGATGCAAAGACTATCCAACAGAACTTCGATCTAGTGGGCATTGTGATGTTTAGCAAATGAAAGTAGGTGTGCTGGAGATCCTTGGACACCGAACGGTGCAGCGGAGCAAAGGCCAGGAAGATCTGGGTCAAGGTAACCATCCTGAACTTGTTCTTGTGTAGGTAAAAGTTCAAGAGCTTCAGATCCATAATGGGATGCAGGCCAACATCCTTCTTCAGAATCTGAAAATAAAGAGAGCACCCTCTCTGCCCAAGTTTCGGTCTAGGCACCCCCTCAGTGGCAGCCTTTCTTAAACTGACTGACCTCCTTCAAAAGTGGAGGGTCCAGAGGTGAGGAAGGAGTAGAAGGAGGGTGTTCTATTTGGTGCAGAAGAAATGAAAGGCAATAACTCTGTTGTATGGCCTATAAGGCCACAGAAACCCCAGAGATCGTGCAATGCAATTCCATGGTGAACAGACACCCTACCTCCCACAGGAGATAAATGCATGAACTCCAATTTATAGCTGCCTGCCACTGGGTGTCAGTGTGGAGATTGTAGAGGCTGCAAAGCCACCTCTCTGGGCACCTATGCCTCGACCCTGGTGTGTGTGGGTGGGTGATGGAAAGGTGCAGCTGCAACAATGGGACAAAGTACTATTTTTATATTTGTTTGAAAATCAGATGTCAGTTTCGATCAGACATGACTTACAGTAACATTTATAGACTGAGGAGGCCCATAAAGTAGAAGTGATGAGCCAAGGTGACAGGGTGTAAAAATAGAAGAAAATAATAAGTGAGGTTAACAATGGACAAACTGAAGATAATAAATGAGCATAAAGGAATATAAGTGGCCATGAAGTTATGGTTAAGTTGCTGTTTCCATAGGAACATCACTTTTTGAGCGGCTTATAACTTCGCTCCCCCTGGACGAATCAAAAAAAGCATACGGCCCATTATGAATTGTTTTGCAAAGTTTGGTGAGGATTCATCCGGGGGGGGGGGGGGTGTGGGGTGGGGGTCAAACTTATAGGGGGGTCCCAAAACTTCTGTTTTTCCCATAGACTGAATGGAGGAAAAACTTTGCCCACGGCTACAGTCCAAACCGCTGGACGGCATTGTAAATTTGTTGAGTTTCTGTGTAGTACTTTTTTTAAAACGACCAAAAAGTAGGTATAAAAAAATTAGTGATATCTATGTCCACTCCGCGGTCACACTTCCCTGTTCGCTCCACGGACAAGACACCGATTGGCTAAGGGACTGGCGTCATGACCGCGGACAAGCGACGTCTCTGCAATTGGCTGCAGCGAGACGTGTTCAGCGTCAGATTGTTTGGATGCGCCGAAATCTTGGATCCGCGGAGCGGGTACCAGCGGCAATAAGCTATTTCGAAACCTATTTTGCTGTGTCAAAGTGCTTGGGGAGTTTTAGACAGTAAGAGATGGGTGAAAAACTGCTTATGTTCTGGCGGTAGGTGTTCCTGATGTACTTTCTATGGACGCCTTGTTCGGGATGTTTGTACGTACAGAGAATGAGGAGTCTAATAAGGGTAGTATTTCAGTCCATGCTGTGTACAGGGAACGTGAAACTATTCTAAGGACACGCGTGCTGTTAGCCAACATTGAAATTGAGTACATGCCGTATTTACATTACTTTCGCCTATGCGTACGCCATTCATTCGAACGCCGCCATGGGTTTGACATGCTGCGGTGGGTGTGACCAGGGCCTAGAGTCTTGGATGCATGGCCTGGCCACAACCACTGCAGCATGTCACACCCATGGCTATACCTGTAGTATTGATTATGGATTAGCTCGTTGTGGGGAGTGTGTACAGTCTTGGGTGCATGGCGCAAGGCCATGCACCAAAGAACACAGTTATAAGCACTGGAGGTCTAAGCCACTGCACAGCCATAACTTCCATTATCTATGCACATACAGCTAGGAGTCCAGCCTCTGGCCAGAAGGCCAGAAGCACTGAAGCATACAACACCTATAGATATACCCGTATCTCCGTCACATCACTGAGGTGGCTGTGGGGAGGACGTGCAGTCTTCGGTGCATAGCCAAAACAACAACAAAGTTATAAGCTATAACTTTATAAGACAACATGGATTTTATATAGTGCAGTGGTTGTGGGCAGGACGTATCCTTTTGGGTGCATGACTGAAGGCGGTAGGCCACACACTGAAGAGTGTAGACCCTGCCCACAAGCACTGCAGGACATCACTTTCATACATCACAGCCATACATTCGATTATGTATCAGGTAGTGTGACCAGGGTCTAGAGTCCTGAGTACGAATTGAGTACATGGTCCATTTACAATGTTTCATTGTATGGGTGTGTTAATGATGTATAAGCGACCATGGATGTAATATGCTCTGCTGGTTGTGGCCAGGGCCTAGAGTCTTGGGTGCATGGCTGCAGACTATCCACCTAAGAGTAAACTTATAAGTAGTCAAATTACAAGCACCATGGTTTTGATATGCAGCGATGGTTGCGGGTAGGACCTATCGTCTTGGTTGCTTGGCCGTAGGGTGTAGGTGGTAGGTTATACAACGAAGATGCTAGGGCCAGCCTACAGCCACTGCAGCATATTAGTGCCTTAGATTAGATGTGTAGATTTGCATATGTATGAGATGACTGTAATTATACTTACTGTCAACTTTGTTCAGAATCCATATATGTCTTACATGATTTTAGCACTTGGCGGAATGATACTTTTTCGATTTCTGTGATAAAAGAAAAAAGCATGTTAGTGTTGGCATTTTAAGAAGACGTATTACACTGTATAATAGACAGTTTAGCTTTTTTTTACCCTCATATTTAGTTTACAAACCAGTGTACTGTGCATTTTGCTCAGTTTCTGTGTTTGTTTTTCAAATCCTTGGGTCTGGGGGGAAAAAAAAAAGCTTTATTTGCTATGCTACACACTATTTCGTTCTTTTCTTTGACTGTTTCCTGATTAATGTTATCTTTGTTGCCTTGCCGCCGATTTTTAACAACAGTTAGATACCTGTTGGCATATTCTAACTGTTTGTAGTCTTTCACTTCATTTTTTGGTAATGTTGAAGTACACATTAGTTATTAAATTTTGGCTTTAAGAAGATTAAATACGGATTTGTAAGATTAGCTGGCAATCTCTGCTTTACAGTAATGGTGCTATCATTACATTCCAACGATCCACATTTCTTTTTAATGTATGCAGTGTAGTGACATGCATTGGTTGTAGCTCCTGCATGGTAGATTATACCTATTGTTGTAAAGGTTTTCTTTCCAAGTGACACTTGACCGTGTGTGAATCCACTCAGCTTGCAGTTGTTTTTGGTACCATCTGCATTATAACGTAGAAGCATAAGTATTATGTAGTTACTATGTGTTTGTATCAGTAAGGTGGAGCGATTGTCTGAATTGCACCTAGTACATAATCTGCCATGGTTTGCATTCTGTACAAGTTGTCGAAATTGAATGGATTCACAATTAGGTATGAATACTTACACAAATTGTTCATTTGGGATTTGTTCCTGCATCACATTGCTACAGAGAGTGCATGTATGTTTCCACATGTATGAAATCTGGAAGATTTCATTTATAGGTATGCTTTTGTTTTCCAGTATTTGTAATAAGTACATTAGAAATTTGTGTGGATCTTCTTGTGTGTGTGTATAGTGAATCTCACCATTCCAGCACAGTAGTCCAATTCTTGTCTTATTCCGTGAACACTGTACGTGTTGTCAGGGTTGTTTGTTGCGTTTCTATGCAGGACTAACATTTGCAACCACAATTGGTCTGTACTGTGTAAGTAAACATTGTTAACAATTGGTGGCAATTGAAATAGAATATTCATTGCTACATTTGCATAGCAATTTACACCAGTTTCATTTGAAAATTTGAATGGACCAGCTAGTTATGTATCTGAGTGCACTTTTCGGCCTTTCTGTTCCTTGTTTGAAGTAGTACCTGGTTTACTTTCCCTAATAGGTTCTTCTTTGCTTGTGGTAATTGATGAAGCTTTAGCTTCTTTTGTTTTCTTTGAAGGATTTGCTGTCAGATTCTGTTGCATTTCTGTTTGATTTAGTTTTCTTTTACCACGTTTTACTTTTTCTGGAACAGGATATTGTTTCAGATGTGGGGTGTACATTGAACGCAGTCTATTGTATCCTAAAATGCAAGGAATATCAGCGTTCACTTTACTTGCATCAAAGTTCATTAGAAATAGACCGTCAAGTGTACGTAAGCGTGATAGCGCTACATAGCTCATGCCTTCTTTAAAGACTGTTTCCTATAGCTATCAATGCTTTGCCTAGGGAAAGACCTTGGGATTTATGAATGGTGACTGCATATGCAAGAGTTAGAGAAAATTGTTCTCTACGTACATACATGTCTTTGAAGAGAAGGAATCGAGCAGTTGAGCGCCCTATCATTTTCACTTCAGAAAGTTTGTCAAAGCGAATATTGACAAACTGAAAGTTGTTGTCACGTGGGTATGATTGAAAGCCAACAACTGTACCCAGTGCCCCATTAACTAGCCCTTGCTCCACGTCAAGGTTACGTTTAAGCATTACTCTACAATTTAAGGATAATTTTTATATTTTTTCCAACCCAGCTGTGTTGGAGATTGATTTTTCTAAGCTATGTAGTCTTGTTGTAGCTTGCTCACACATGGGTAGTGTCATACCATGTACGTCTAGTTTGTGGCGCTAATTTCTATAATTGGTTGCATTTCTTTATTTAACATTGTTTCATTGTATTTGAAACAGCTTGCAAGAGCTGGCACTAAGGCCACACAATTGACATTTTTGTGCGCTAATTGTTCCATAACATCAGTAGCACATGCATTATCGCCATAAAGTGCATGAATGTGGCGTTTTTCAATATGGATTGTGCTTCTTGCGATAGTACACCAACTCTAATACTTTTTAAGATGTTGGCAAAAGTGGGATCAGCAGATTGCCGCATGTTTTCTGTTAATTCTCTGTATTGGAAATGTTGCCAAAGGTTGACATTTCCTATGCTGCCCACAGTTTTACGGCAAAGTTTGTGTCCTAAGGTTTTAAAAATAGGTTCACCTTTCACTCGTGTCAATTGTAGAAGATCTCCGAAAACGATAATGTGTTTTCCTGCAAAGAATTCTTTGTAGTTTGTTTTAAGTACTCCTTGCAATCTGAGGTGAATCAAGGCCAACGTTAGGTTGGAGACCATACTCACTTCATCTATTAGTAGCATTTTCGTTTGTTTTAATACTCTGCGTAGTTCCATTGCAGCTTCTGCAGAAAGTTTGAAATATTCTAATTTGTTTTGGTGCTCTACTGGAAGGAGTAGTAATCGGTGTAAAGTGACACCACCTATGTTGTAGGCAGCTAAAGCTGTGGGGGCAGTTACAACAGCTGACAGTTTGTTGTTTGTCAATTGTTAAAGGAACTTGCTGATGATTTTGATTAAGAATGTTTTCCTGACACAGCTGCACCACTGACATACAGCAGTATAGGTTTGTAATTTTGGCAGGTGTATTCTTTATTTTCGAGTTGCCCACCATGTACAATTTGTTTTGTTACGTCTTCAAAAATGGTGCGCTGATCTTTGTTAAGTTTTGCTTGTTGTACAGTTAGGTCTTCGATATCTTCTTGATAGTGACACATGGTGTTTTCCACTTCTGTCATAGCTAATTCTGCCTCATTTGCCATTAGTGGCTATCCTAGTGGTTCTTGGCTTCCTGTTACAGAAGGTTGACTACTGTCGGAAGAGTCCTTATCTAGTTGGGCCTGAAGTTCTTTGTGTTGCTGCTCATTGTTTTGTACTGCGTAAAGTTCACATCGGTGATGGCACTTTCATTTGCTTTGAAAGCATCTTTATAGCAGTCATAGTTATCTAGTATCTCTTCCTCTTTTCTCCACGGTTTAAAAAGTTATAGCAGAGACATGTAATATAGTTCTTTTTGTTGAGTTTTTAATGACAATTTACCATGATTAATTAAGCTTTTTTTGGTAAGTTTCACTAAGCTGCCTTCACAATCGGTTACTCCATATCTACCTTGGCTTTCATCAGGTTTTACAATATTTTTGTATGCAAAGTTTTGAGCTATGTGGTATAGACACATTATTTCCAAAGTGCTACTCCTGTTCGCATAGTATGTGTCGATTAAATTGTTTTTTAAAATGTCTTCACTGTTGGGATCATTTCTGGCAATTGTTTCTATGTCCTCATATGATTTCAGAACCCTTTTTCTAGCTTTAGCAGGACCAAGACTTAGCCATACTATGTTGTCTGATTTTCCATACAAAGCAGTACCGTCTAAACAATCTGCTGCTTCATAGGCGCCACATTCTCTATGAGAGAGCATTTTTATGCCAAGGCTGTACAATTTCTGCGATAGTGTTTTGTCTGATGCTAGGTCATCCCAGAGGTCTTGAAGCTCTGTTTTTTCTGCTTTTTTTAAGTAGGCTGTAATATATCATGCAACAGCAGTAGAATTGTCTGCAATGTACTGCACATCTATGTTTGCATTCCATAAGAGGGCAATGATTGCATTGTAATCATGGATATATTTTGATTCTTCTGTTCTTTTTATGTAATACGTGTTCTTAGGTGATTTACCTTTAGCACTATGTCGAACTGAAGACATGAAGTTATTCACTTCACCTGTTTCTGTAACTGGTCTAGGGAAACCAAAGCGGCATTTGGTGTAGTATTTACCTTTGTTTTTGTATTTGCAACGACAATATTTGCCACATTTGTGTCTTCGAAATTGTAAAATCTGCCCATGCAGGTCACTATGTGTCCGTTGTGACAGGATTTCACAAGTGACATTTTTGGATGAACTTCAAAACAGTGGCATCACTGTCGTGACCAAATTTAGGTGCACCTTTAATCCATAAAAGCATGTGAATATGTGGTGCTCCTCTCGCTTGATATTCTTTTCTCCAAAAGAAGTGTTGCACTTGTCCGAGGGGAGGAACAGTTTTATTGCAAATAAATTGTAGCATAGCAATGAAACGATGATGGAAATATCTTGACACATTAACTGGATCTAGAGAGCAAAGTTCTCCAGGTGTTAACATTTCTATGTTGGTTTTGTTGTTGTTTGCTGTGCGTGGGAACTCATGTAAATCTTCCCATGCATATTCTGCACAACTTAGTGTCACAAACCAAGTCGGTGGTCCAAGGTTTCTGATCATACAACGTACGTCTCCATGCCTTCGGAACCAGTACTCTTTTGTACCACGCATGTTTGCAAACAAATTTGTTACACTTGATTGTAAAACCTCATCTTTTGCCTGTACTTTTTGTATTAATTGCATAGCTGACATATTTTGAAAGTGGGTTCGAGATTTCAAAATGTGTGCAACTCCGTAACATAGCGTTGCTAGTTCACTTTCAAAGAGTAGGTGGAATATGTACTTCATATTTTGTCTAAATCTGGGATCGTGCAAATACATTCGTAATGAGCGGTATTCTGATGCCGTAATCTGAGTGGGTCTATCATCGTATCTTTCACCTTTGCCAGTAGGAAACAGCAGTGGAAAAGCACATGCTTCTATACTTTTTTCCCATATGCTCATTGGTAAACCTTTGGTTTGTCGCAATTGTTGAGTTTCCAGTGCATCATCTATGCTTTCATTGGAATGCAATGGATGAATTGTGTACTGGTCCAAAAGAGTGCATACTGCAGCAGGAGCCAGAAGTTCGAATTGTCCAGTTTCTGATGGCTCTTGAATTATTTCAGTTGCTTCCCTTAAATTTCTTCAATATTTATTTCCTTGTAGTACTCGTTATTGTCTTTCAGATATTGCAAGGCTTGTCTAACTTTATTTAAGTCCACCAGTTCTTGCCAAACTTTTTTTATCCTTTGTTGGTACACCATTTACCAAGACAATTAAAGAATGCTCTACTGATCGTTGCACTCCTAGAGTGTGTACATTTTCGGTTAGATCTAATGGCAAACAAACTAATTTGCCACAAATGTCTTGCACCAATTCAGAGGGAGGTCATTTTGGCGTTTCAGGGTGAAGGCGTATAATTGATTTAAATGGGTGAACTGTTTGAATTATGATGCTCTCATACAAATTGAGTTGTTGCCGGGTTTTTGGTAGTGGGAACAATTCCAAATTATTTGTGATAGCACGTGAAGGAGTTTGGTTGTTGTCTAGTTTTGTTGTGCAGTAACTAACATAGTATGTGGTTCTCTTATTTCATATTTGTTTTCTGCTAAAAGGTAGAGAGCTAATTGAAACCATTTGGAATCTTCATTGTCTTCTATTTTGTATGCCAAGTCTACATTTTTTGTGTTCCTTTTGTAAAACGTTCTGCGGCAACACACACATGGTTTGGTACTTCAGCCGATGCACTTTTACATTTTAGTATTTCCTTTTTGTATGTGTGTAATAGAAGGTTGCTATGTGTAACATTGTTGGTAGTCTGTTCTAAAACTATTGCAATTTGTAAGTGGCTTTCACTTCCAAAATATTTTCTCTGTATACGGTCAATTTCTTCTTGTAGGTATTTGGGTGTACCATGCAGAAGAGTGTTATTTAAATTGGCTAATTCTGAAGCTGGACTTTTAGCATAGTATATTTTATACACTATATTTCTTACATTTGAATGATGTATTGATATCCTTTTGATATCATGGAAGGTGCTTTTGCAAATAGATCCAGAAAGGCAGGCTAATGAATGTCCTTGCAGTCCTGTGTATTTGTGCACTGGACAGATATCCATATTTTATAGCACTTTAATTTTCATTTTGTCTTTACCTTTTACATACTGATTGAGGAACTGACGTAAATATTTGAAAGATTTGTTAGGAATGGCACACATTGATGTGCACGGCCATTTGTATACTGGATGGTCTGGGTTCAGTCAAATCGAGAGGTCATTCTGAATTTTCAGGGGATACTTTTCTAAGCACTGTTTCTTGTTCCATGATGGTATTATTGATTTTTTCATACCCTCGTCCACTGCTATGGATGGCAATTGTGTTTGTTTGATTTGTTTGTATGCTTCTTCATTAAAATATGGTTCTGTGGTTGTCGTTTGACTCCATTCACCTCCAAAAATATGTAAGAAGTCATTTTTGTTCACATTCCATTTATTGATAAGTTTCTTTTGTAGTTTGGTACTTAGTTTTGTTAGTGATTTCATCCTATTTAACACTAATATGAACAGCTTCCTTTTGAGAAGTATTGCACTGTCCACGAGAGCTTGTAGGATTAATTTTCTACGGTAGGTTTTAAGGGTTGAGGATGCTTTCGGTCCTGTTCTTATTAGATTCTGAAGGTCTCTGTGGCAAAACATTTTTACTAAAATACTTTTTTTTACTATAGGTTCTTGTTACTATATCAGGATTAATAGGAGAATTGTTAGCAGTACTGGTAGCCGATTTTTTAAGAATTTTGTGTTTCATGCTACATTTTGATGGAGGAGGTAAAGTTTCGGTAGTTGAAGCTTCCTTTGTTTTCCGAAACGACTGTATTAGCTGTTTTGTTCCAACGTTCTCTACAAACTCTGCTACAGATAGATGCTTAGGTTGGACACTTATTTTTATTTGCTCTACTTCTGCGCTCCTTTCTACGGACTTGCTTTTTGGTAGGCATTCTTTGGGGTCTGTTAAAAAAAAGAAGGCATGGATTGGTCTGTTGTACAATGTATGTGTGCTGTGTGCATGCGTTTGATGGGGACACAATTTGTGGTCGTGTGTCAATGTGCATTGGCCACTTACAATGATTTGGGAAGGCTATTTATCTGTTTGTATACTACTACAATGTGCTTCAGATAAGAGTACAAAGTGGCCTAGTGGTGGTGAGAAGCACTAATAGTAAACGTAATGGCATAAAATTAAAACAGCTATTTCTTTTCTAGTACTAACATTCTAAGGATTTTGTATGTTATTTGCGTTCCAAACACACAGGGATTTGTGAGCCATTCTGCCCGCTATTCTTAATTTAATAAATGGGGATTTGTGGGTAGAATGGTTCAGAAATCAATGTGTGCTTTGGTGCACAAATTAAATAAATGACCCACACAGTCTCTTTGAGTAATAGTTAGAAAATAAAGGTAGTACTGTACTTACTTTTTTTGCAGAATGACCAGGTTTCTTCGGATATGTCGTTTGCAGTGTAGATGCGGTTGATTTTCAGGAGAGTAGTTTTCACTGCGATTGTAAAAAAAAATAATTATTAACTTTGTGTGCTTAAAGCAGTGATGTTACTATATATGTTACGCTTGTATCTTTTATCGGAGTATTCTCCTTTCATATTTCAACACAGTGCATGTGCACATTTCACTTCACTATGTGCTACCTCTGTATATTATTTGCAGTATCTTAGTTGCACGTGCTTCAGAAATGAGTACAATTTTTAGGTTATGAAAATGCCTTGTTTTTTTAAAACCTGTATTATCTATAGCAGAGAGGTTTGTAAGCAATAGGTCATTATAGTAGATCGGAAAAATTCCTCTACTTTCACATTATAAGTACGATTCCGAAAAATCGGGAGACCCTCAGCGGGAGATGTCACCACAGCAATCGGGAGGGTTTATTTTTCTCATACGATCGCATTGCAAGTAGCATTAATGTAGGCGGTACACGATACAAAATTCAGCCATTTTCTAATGGACAATAGTTTTGCGCTCAATAAAGGGGGAGCGTTGGCATGTATTGCCTATGCAGATTTATTGGCATTAATTTGTTTACATGAAATCATAAGGGTTGCACATGTTCTCTGCTTAAAATATGCATACCTGTACTTTATACTTATGCATGTGCGCATGCATGGAGATGTACGTAGAAATCCCCGACACAGTAGTTTTTGAAGAAGGTGCTTTGCAATGATATGCGACTTCCCTTCAGAGTCATCGATAGTACATTTGAAGTGCGAAATGTTGATGACGGAGTTAGATTTAGCGATGTTGATTGTGATTGGTGGATGGCTGTGTGACTGCTTAGTTCTGTCCAAAGAGGGAATGGATTTTCGACTGATGTGGAAAGGGTAGAAGGACTGGGTAAAAATTTTGTGCCGCACGTAGACAATGCTTGTCCGCGGGTAGGGTGTGTCACATACAGGTTTCTACAGCAAATCCACCATGGAAAGGGCACTATAGGCATCAGCCAATCAGATGTTCACATTGCTCTTTTGTGTCGAAAGACAGTGCATATACTGAAGATGGCAGAGGTGCAGAGGGTCAGGGTTTTGGTGCTTGGAGATATTTTTGTCCATTGTTTACAGCACTATGCCGAGAGTAGGCATGTGGCACACCATTTCGATGTGAGAGGAGTGGAGGTGGTGGAGTGCTGAGAGTGATCGCAAAGTTGAGGCAATTGTGGAAGTTTGCAGACATATGCGTACGATGACCACCCCGCATTTAGTACTTTTGCACTACGGTGCTTGCCATTTGGGTTACATGACTTCTCGTACTTTGTTGAAAGATTTGGAACCGTTGGTTCAAGCTGTCACGAACATCTTTCCAACTACGAAAGTAATTTTTTCTGGTTTACTCCCTAGAGGAAAATGAGACAAAAGTTCTGTTTTCTGCCCTGATAAAAATATTGGGAGGTGAATCATCAATTGCGGCATGCGTGCATTCATGTTACGAGCTGGTATGTTTTTCTGCAGCCACGATAACATTCCCAGTAATGCAGATTATTTTGAAGCAGATGGTGTTGCGTTATCTTCTTTGGGAAATGCCATGTTCTTATGGAATGTAAGGCTTGCTTTAGAGAAGGTTCTATAATGGTTGTAGGAGTAAAGCAAGACTTTTAAAAAAAAAAAAAAAAACACAAAATAACAGGTGTCTGTAAGGCATATGCCCAAAAACAAAAAATAAAACGTCTCTTTTCAGAGCCCAGCTTAAAAGGGAAAAGGGGAATAATACTAAAATGTACAGTCGTCACGCTCTGATCCTGTACGTGTCCGCGGACATGGCGGTGGTTTTCAGGGAAATTAACATGGGAAATTCTGGGGTGGAGACACATGCGAATGAGAATGAGCGGAGCTAGGGATTGGTCAGTAAAGTTCCGTGGGTGTGTTCTGAACGGAGAGATTTAATGACACCGTCTTCTCCCTGACGGGAGACGAGACAGCCATGGCTCTGTGTGCGCGCAAACAGATTATCTGGATTTTGGGAGACTCCTGGATACATTGGTTGAAGGTGCATGCAGAAAGTTGCGGTCTATCTGCAGATCTTAGATTTACTCATGTGGAAGTGCACTGGCATGGCGTGCGTGGAATGAGGTGGCTCGACTTGGTACCTCACTGTGCTACTTTAGAGAAAGAGCGTCATCCTGATATAATTATCATTCATTGTGGAGGAAACAGTTTAGGCCATGTCTCTGGAATTTCTTAGCAATTTGCAATGAAGGAAGGACATGCGAAGGTCATAGACATGTTTCCAAATTGCCAAATACTTTTTCCCGTATTGCACAAAGACAAATAAGGCTGCGTTGCTCTGCATTTGGTCCACAAATGGAGAAAGCGAGGCCCAATGTAAATAAGGCTGCATGTGCCTTTCTAAGAGATGTTTGCATGTCCTCATTCCACAATGAAAACATTTTGTTTCGCAGCACTTTCATTTTTCTCAGAGATGGAGACCACCTCACATATGCTGGCAATCAGTTTTTTCTTCTCAATGTACAATCCGCATTGCAACCTTTTTTGGATTCACTTTAACCTATTTGACAATTCGTTTTTTCAAATGTACAATTTTTGACGCACACAAAACACCACCAAAAGGCTCTTTTCAGAGCCACCACTTACTCCCAGGGTACAGTCCATTGGTTTTGCTCCGCTTGCACCCTCCATTTTTGTGTGTCCTACGACTGTCCGCTGACTTTTTCAAAAATGCACGGAGGCCTACAACGGTCACTTGATAGTTCTATTGTTTAACTAAGAAACCCGACTCTGAAAAGAGCCCTTTTTTAAAAATGTTTGTAGTTTTCCACTTCACTGCTTTTGGGCACACGACACACTAGGAGGAGGGTAAGGAAGGGACACCAACAACGGGGATAAGAAGGGGCAGGTGGAGAAAGATATAGGGTGAGCTTTACTTGGGTAGGAGGCACTTCTTCTGGTGCTACGTGACCGTAGCCTCAAAAGCACTTCGAAAACTCTCCCCCCTGCAGAGTACTGCATCGCAAAACACACACAATATTGTCACCTTCGAAAGGTAAGGGTCAACAGCATTGCGAATGGCTTGCATGGCAGCTAGAGGGATACGCTCCCCCACAGGAGTGTCTCTTGTGGTGAGAGGATCAGACACAGAGGATGCTGTGGATTAACTCAACCTACTAAGTTCTTCACATGGCACCACCTTGCGAATGTCCGCACTGTGGAACGAAGTTAGATGTCTCTTCATGGTTGTTGTACCAAAGCTGTACGCACCAGGTCTCCCGCGACTCAGCACCAACTGGCACTGATTACACCTCAACAGGTTCGCGCATGCTTTTGGTACGTTACCATAAACGGAAAACAACTGGCACACCCACGACTCCCGGCGAGTGCTTGTAGTGTGGAGTTCCTCCACCTCATTCTCTTCTTCCTCCTCGATCTCTACATCCTCACCCATATATCCCTCTGCAGGTCCTTGGGGAGTTGGTGGCGGTGGAGGGTTTGGGGGTGGTGCTGAGGCTAATTAAGCAACAGTACCCATGGATGCCATAACAATTACTTTCCTATTGGTCACTACAGCAGTAAAGGCAACACAACTCAATGTGCTGAAACCAGAGGCACAATGAAGATGCACTCGGGGGTGTGGCAAGGTATAGGGGTGGAGGGGTGCGGCTCACGACCATCTTCATCACTCAAAAGCGTTCCAAAAACTTTGAACAATACGTGCACAGGTACAGCTATTGTATGGCAAATGTGAAATGATGATTTTATACTGTGAAATAATTTCCCTTTCTCTATATAGCTTCTTTTGTAATGTTGCGGAAGCACACAAACTGCGCAAATTAGTCCACACGCTCAGAGTGGGTGCGGTCACATGATGACGTCCTGAACACATCCGCGAGGGAAATGAGTGCCCGCTGGACAGCAAATACAGAGTTACAAACGTGCGCATGCGCGCAAATGTCCTACGGACAGTGTTCAGGTCCTGCAACTCATTAAAAGTGCGACACAAGTGAGACGGACAGTTAGGGAAATGCGAAATGTTCGCTGTACTTATGAGTGTACTGCGCATGTGCAAGCATTATCTCATGACTGTACAGACAGGTGCAGTGTCCTTAGGACACCTCCATTTTCTTTGACTACGAACATGCCGGCCACCGCCCCTGTCCTACGGACGATTCCATCTTGGATGCGGACGATACAGACAGGTATAGTGTCCTTAAGGCACTCCCATTTTGCTCATTTACCGGACACCTGGTGTGTTCTAAGAACATGTTTTATCTCGTTTATGAGCGGTACGGAGAGCTATAATGTCCTTAGGACGCCCCATTCTGATTATTTACGCACAACTTGCACAGATGGTGTGTTCTAAGATCAGTTCCATCTTGGTTGCCATTGCTACATGTAGGTGTATTGCCCTTAGAACATCCATACTCTATTGCTTGCGGATAGCTCGAACAGGCACGCTGTTCACGGACATTTTACGTCTTTTAAAAAAAAAAAATCCCTCAAACTCTTCATGAACAACTAATATACAAAAACTTTCAAAATACACATACACACTTCAATCAAAAGAAACACAGGGAGAAGCAGATACTGACACGAATATAGGGGAATTAGGGTTCAATACGGGCTGGTTGTGAGGGGAAGATTTGTCCGGGGAAGAAGGGATGGATGTTTCATCAAAACATCTATTTTCCTCTTGAAGGTTTGGGGACGGTTCACTAGGGAATGGAGAAGGGGGGCAGGTACAGGTGGGACAGTGATAACGTACTTTTCCTCTCACAAACTCCTCCACAAATTCCCTTGAACTTTTAAAATTATAATTTAATGTGCCCATTTTCAGTTCTATCATTTTCAGCCTATCTTCCTCTGTGTCGTTTGTTGGCCTTTCATCTTTTTTTTCCTTGTCTGTTAAAAAAAAAAAAGATACACATGTTAAATGCCCATACAATATTGACCATTATTTCGCTTATGCAGAGCAGTGTGTACCATTCTTATCGCTATCTTCGGACATTTCCCCATGCGGAAAATTCTCCTCCAACCACTCCAAAGTACTGCACATTTCTGTATCAAAACAACAGAAATACATTATTTTTTCTGCACCTCATACAAAAAAGGTACACACAAGAAAAATTAAGTTCACTTACTATTTTCTTGTAAATTGTCTTCGTTGTGCTGTGTGCGTCTACTGTCGCTTCTGGCTGCACAGTTTCTGGGAGGTAATTACGTTGGAGGCATATCTTATTTTGTTATGGTATAATCCATTTCATTGTACATGGTAATTAAATGCATTGGTAATGTGTGAGACGTGTAGGTTCAATTGGTTAGTTATTAGTACTTACAATGTGTTTCTGTGTCCTTTTTTAAAATTTGTGCTTTTCTCATATGGCACAATAGTACAATTTCAAATACCCCCTGACTGTTGATCTCGTCCGTGCCCGTCCGCAGACAGGCGCTCAGTCCGTGCCTTTCAAATATCATTAGCGAGGGCGTTCGGTATGTTCTATGTTACATGTATATAAAGTAAGGGAATTATAGTACATATCTCCCAAATTCACATGATGAAAGTGTACATTCAGTAAAAAAACTTTGTTAACGGGATGTTATGAGTAAGTTGCCCTACTGAAAAACTATGAAATTCACTAAAAAAAAAAACTTTATAAATGTAACAATATGGTTCAAAGTAAAACCGAACCACCCCTGGAATTCGCCAGTTATGGTAGGCTAAGCAACCATAACTGCCCGCACCACTGTGCACTGCTAACACCAACACCTAGGACATCAAAGATGACATCACAAATGTCATTGATGACATCACATGTGTAGCCCCTTTGTTGTTGTTCACTGCCACATCTAGGCCAGGTGGGTTTATTTACTGACAGTCAGAAACTTAACTTTCAAAAGGTATTACATTTATAGATATTGCTATTCTCACATATTCTTACAATACTTTCCATAGAATTTAATCGCATCTTATGATGTACATATATAGGGGAAGAAGCAGGTCTGAAACACAGGAATCATTTTTGTGCGTGAATACAAACATGTAGATTATATACACAGTTGCTAATGATACTGCCTCTTGTATGCTTACTTTACTCTCCATATATAAGCCCCATCTTTGTATGCATTGTAGTCTATTTATGTTTTGTGTGTATTACTAGAAATATGTAGTAAGTGATGCATTAATATCTACTTAGTACATGTTTCACAGACCACAAAAGTGTGATATAGAAACATTCACCTTTTTATTATACAACTTTGGAAAGTACAAACATAGCACCTCTGTGGTGTATGCTGCAACCAATACCTACATTTCTGTATGAGTAGGTTCCTGTACTAGAAAGAACACTGCAATGGAATTTTCTTTAGAACACTACATTGTGCGATGAAGTATGTACTTTATTACACATGTCCCGATAATCCCTGATACTTTATTGCTACAATTACATTCACAACCCCTCATCTGAAAAGTAAATGCACATGTGATGTCATCAATTACATTTGTGATGTCATCTTTGATGTCCTGGGTGTTAGTGTTAGCAGTGCAAAGTGGTGCAGGCAGTTATGGTTTCTTTGCCTACCATAACTGGCGAATTTCAGGGGTTTTTCGGTTTTACTTTCAACCATAATGTCACATTTATAAAGTTTTTTTTAGTGAATTTAACAGGTTTTTAGTAGTGCAACTTAACCATAATGACCCCTTAAGAAAGTTTTTTTAGTGAATATACATACATACATATATACACACAGTCTCTCTCACACACACACACGCGCACACACACACACACAACGAAAAAAGTGACTTACAAAGGTAAACTTAATCTAAGGTGGGGTGGGGTGGGGAGGGGAGGGAGTGCTTCAAACTACAAAGGACATTGTTCAGAGTCACCGAAGGGCGTGATGGGGTAAGGTAGAAAAGATGGGGAACGCTGGGAAGGGCCAAAAAGGATGCTTCTGTGCTGTGACTGAAGACTCATGCATGGCAGACCCATGGACTTATCTGTGGTCTTGGAGGCTTAGAACTTCAGCAGCAACCTATCTGCCTTCTTCCCAAACAGGTTTTTCTTGTTGAACTGCATATCTCAGAGTTTGAACTGGACCTCGGTAGCACATTCCGTGGTCATCATCCAGCAATGCCAGCATAAGACAGACCCCCCCATGCCTATTACATGTGCCACACAGTCAGCACTGTTCAGGTCAGACTGCAAATTCTGGTGTGGCCTGTTTGACATTTCCAACAAGAGAGCTAAAACCTTCCAACTTCTCAGTAGGCAGGTTCTTGGCTATTGGGGAGATCACAACCCAGACACCATGGGTTAATTTCACCAACAGTAAAGTGGCAGAGTGCCCTCAATGCGTGACTCTGGGATCCAAAGACCTTGCAACCCATGTACACCACTTCTTGCTCTCCATGTAGCATGGTAGTGATGTAAAGGATGTGGTCCTTAGCCCTGCAGCAGCCACACCTGGGTTGACCTTCATCCAAGGTGATATATGATTTGATATTTTTAATATGCTTTTATACAAGTGTTTCCAGGTGTCAGTCATATCAGACTGGGCGAGAGGCTTAGTAGGAGCAGACAATCTTAAAGTCTCCACAACCTTGGCAATGGTCCTCTGAAAAAGCAGAAGAGCTTGCCAGGCAAAGCGGCTCAAAGGATATCCAACTCAGGAAAAGAGAAGTGGCCAACCAACTGCCTCCTTGGGTGAAGTTCAGAAGATCCTCTCCTTTCCCACAGAATTCCTCGGGTAAATCCACAGCCTCATACGAGTAAAGTGGTTCCAGACCACTAGACTTAGCATTCCCTACATCAAAGATTTGGGTCCTCTTTGGAGAAACCATCCCCTAGAAAGGGGAGAGTATTCCAATGACACTTTGATGGCACAAAATTGTAGGAGCCAACACAGAGGCTTCAACACCCAAAAGCAGAGACGTACGGTGCCTAGATTGCATGGTGGCCATCGCCTGGGCTGGAACTGAGCCAGCATGCATGCCGCTACCTACTGAGGAATTGCGTCTGCCGGCTTCACAAAGCATGGCTGGCCCCGGAGTTGCAACCAGCATCAAAGCAGGCCTTGGCAAAGACATCAAGCATCTGCTGCCAGAATTCCGGGGACTCTGCCAGAGTGGTACACCTGTGATGTAGGTGGCGATTTCCGAAGTATTTCTGGAGGGAGAGTGATGGCGCTGCTTCCTGGAGGATGAAAAAAGGAACAGAGGTCCTAGGGTGTTTTGGCTCCATATATATTGGCACTGATTTCATATCTAGCATGGCTCATGCATTTATGCCAAGCAGAGCAGATGTAGAGCCCCCGGTGGTGGTGAAAAAAAAGTCTGAAGAGAGCCGACACTGTAGGTAGAATATTAATGAGTAATCTGTGGGAGTAACTCACCTATTACAAAAACAGGTTACTTGAATCAGAAGTTTTTTTTTTTAATGATTATAAGTTTTCAGAATTAGCGTCACTTCTCCCCCTTCTCTCTATCCATGGTATGTATGGATATTTTCCAGTTTATTTCTGTTATATTAAAGACTTCTTTGTTGCAGAGGAATTTGGCAGAACCATTAACAGCAGCCTGCGCCTATACCTCTATCAGCTGCGTGTAACTTAAAATAAATACTTCCTCCCACAGATTTGATGCCTTTAAAAATACTCCTGGGTATAAGGGGATATATCTTGGTGTTGCACCAGATCAGAAAATGCTATGCAATTGCCTAACAAAACCAAGCATACCAGCTCGATTCGGATTAGCCAAATGTTTCATAAAATGTGTTGAAATCCAATCAGTTATTTAAGAAAGAATATTACCCCTTTTCATCAACATGTAGCAGCACTGAATATGGTAGAATAAGCTTTTCTACCTTTCCAAAGATCTGTCCAGTTGTAGCACACAAGTATTAATCTAGACATGTTTGGTTTGCAACAAGTGATAATCAACAAAAACTCAAGACAACAGAGTTATAATTCTACAATTATTTGTTATTTTTGGGATTGTTTGGAATAAGCCATATGTGGGATCTTGTGGAGTACTATGAACGAAGAAGGGTTTCTTTTTTCTCTGTGCTATTATCATAGGATGCAAGGAACATGGGAAAGTAATTGTGCCCTGTAAGTTCTCATCCCCCACCACAGTCCCCTAGTAGCTCCCCTATCAATCCCAAGATTAGAGCTCCAAGCATGCTTCTTGCTTTCTCCTTTTCATTGTTATATTGACTAGCATGCTTTTCATCATCTCGTTTTTTAGTGATTTATCAGCCAGCTCACAGTGCATTTGCAGGCAGCTTGCTATGTATCAAACCTTCCCACAGAGTTATAGTACCCAGCATGCTCTGTGCCTTGGGATATAGAGCTACGATCACACAGCATCCAGATATACAGCACCAAACACTGTTAGTAACTTGCACACTGCCCCCAAGAATCAGCAGCTTTTACTGTGCCTAAAGTGACTCATCTTTCTGCTCAGCTTGCACAATGACTCCAGGGGTACACCATAATAATTACCACTGTGGTGGTCTCCCAGCACCCAGGCTCATTTGAAGAGAATAATGGGCACATGTGTGGGGTGACCAGAAGGAGAAATGACTTACCGTAATGTTCTTTCTATGGATTCTTCTCCCGCAGATTCCCCATCGGATAGATTCCTATCCAGCGTCAGCTGCTCTGAAAACGTTTTGACAGGTGGCATAGTGCATCTGGACTCGGCCGTCGATCCGTCTTGACTATGCTTGGTCGTCGGCGGACGTCGTACATATACTGCCTCACTACTCCCCAATACCTCTGTTGCCACCGTTTTTCCCCCAAGCTCAGCCACTGCAAAGGAAAACTCGCGATAAAACGGGCAAATAGCCGAAAGAGAATAAAGGAAATCTCAACTAGTATTCTTTTTTCTTTTGATGTGGGAAATAGAAACCGCAGAAGGCATGCGTCATTGAACCAAAAAGGGGACAGTAGACCCTAGAACCATTGTTTACCTCGTTCTTCTCAAGAGAAAGACAGCCACTGACTGAAGACGCTTTCATAGTGCAGGTGGATGGGAGGGGTGATGAGTAAACTGCAAGAGAAGAATCCATTGAAAGAACATTACGGTAAGTAATTTCTCCTTTAATGGATTGCCTTTACCCCGGCAGAATCCTCATCAGATAGACTCCTAAAGCAGTACTCGTGTTGGAGGCGGGATGAAAGCATTCACAACAGAAGATTCTGCAAAACCGGCCTTCCAAATTGAGTGCCAGTCCCATGGGTGACGTCCAGGCTGTAGTACTCTGTAAAAGTATTAAGTGAGGACCAGATCGCAGCCCAGCAAATGTCTTTAACTGGTACTCCTCTCTGCAGCGCCGTAGAGGTAGAGACTCCTCTGGTGGAACGGGCCTGATGCCCGGAGGCAACTCTACCCGCGCTGTGATAACATTCAGAGATACACAGCGTAATTCACTGTGAAATTCTTTGTTTAGAGACTACTAAACCTTTCCTAGCCACGGAGAAGGCCACAATCAATTGGTAGACTTTCCTGAATTCAGCGGTACTGGCCACATAAAAACACAATGCCCTCTTAAGGTCTAGTCTGTGAAACCACTCCTCCTCCTTATAGAGGTGCGGGGGCAGATAAAACATGGGTAGGGAAATTGACGGAGATAAGTGGAATTCAGACACCACCTTGGTCAGGAATCCAGGCCTCACCTTTAGAGAAACTTTCCATCAAAAGAAACGAAGGAAAGGTGGCTTACAGGATAGGTCTTGCAGTTCAGTGACCCACCTGGCTGATGTGATGGCCACCAGGAAAGCGGTTTTCAAGGTAAGTAACCGCAAACAACAAGAATGTAAAGGTTTAAACGGAGCCGCCATAAGAAATAAGAGGAGAAATGAAGGTCCCAGTCAGGAACGACAAAGCGAGTAGGGCAGAAAGGTATTCACAAAGCCCTTCAGGAATTGGACCATAACCGGGATTGTGGACCCTTGATCCAGAGACCTTTTGAACACAAAGCCGTCAAGTATCCTTTGACTGTGGTAATCTGGACTGTAAAGGATGTCCAGCCAGGAGCCCCTGAAGCCTGCAAGTAGCTTCAGAGTCAATCACAACCAAAGGGAGTCCACCTATCCCAAGATGGCCAACACAGAAGCCTGCATCGACCAGAGGATCACAGGACAAGCACACCATGGTGCCTATTGGCCAACCAGAGTACAATGCGAGCCCCCCTCCCGAAGCCGGATGGTGCAGCCAGCCTCGTCTAAAGGTTGAGTCACAAGGCCTCCCACAGACCTCTGCAGCTCTCTGGTGCTCACTGATGGTAAATCCACAAGTGAGGGTCCGCAACACACGGAAGGTAAGCCTCGCATACATGTAAAAATGGCTGGCTCCAATCGGTGTTGCTTCGTTACAATGCACTGTAACCTTACCCGGCACCCCCACTCCCTCCACCCCCCAGCCCCCCAACCGACTTCCAACCGGCATCACATCCTGGGAACCCAGCGGCACCCGAATGGTGCATGCAATATCCCGTCCCTCATTCAAGCCATGCCCCACTGCACCCACATACCATGACATAAGTCTACAAACACTCAGAGGATTGGGCCCTGAAAATGCAGCAGTACAGCACACAAACACTGGCATACCCACTGCCAGTCACGGGCTACATAGCTCCTCAAATCCGCAGTGAACACTCTCCCTGTACAACGCCCAACAACCACAGGAACAGTACCCCATTACAAGAATTAGACCAATTTGCACTGTCATTCTAGCTAGGTACATACAACCCCCACCCCACCATCCTAGCCCTAAAGCCACAACATCACACCATTGCCCCTACACAAACACACACCACGGCAAACCACACACTGACAACAGCGGCCATACACTGGACAACTTGGCCCAGTAAGCCTCACCAAGTAACACCTCTATGCATGCCACCACCAGCCAAACCCCCATCCCTACTAGGAACAGGCAGACAAAGTTTGAGCAGAAACTGCAATAAATAGAGTTCACCTGTGATCTGAACACAAGCTGTTTATTTGAATTCTGTACTTGTCTAACTGAATAGATGTGACAGCGCATCTCCATTTTTTTTTAAAAAAAAGTCAGTTTTGGTTCTTTCAAGTAGGCTGGGGTGACCTACAGTCCCTCAGGATTCGCAGCAGTCTACCTTCTTATTTGTTAAATAGAGCAGTTTCTTGATCAATAAACCTGAGCGCTCAATTACTTGGTACCCCAACTTTTTTTTTGTCCTTCAAGGCTATTGCCAAGGACTACAAACCGGCCACTACGGCTTTGAGACAGATCACCATATCATCATCCGTACTGACAAACAGTCATCTATACCTTACTCACCAAAATAATATTAATGCCCAGGTTAAACTTATCTCCAACCATATGACATCCACAATAGGTAGCAGAGATTCTGCCAGGGATTCTCCTGCTTTTTCCTTTAGTACAGTCTCTACAGAAGAAGTTATTGATTTAGTTTCCAAGCTTAAACCTACTTCATGTAAAGGGGATGTATTTCCTGCTACTCTATTTAAAGAATACATCTCAACCCTTGCCCAAGCTGGACTACTGCAACAGTCTCCGGACTGGTACATCCCAGGCTAATCTTAAAACGTTGCAGGTGATCCAGAATAGCGCAGTGCAAGCTGTGCTGGGACTCAAGTGCAACATGCACGTTTCCGAAGCTAGGCGCAGCCTGCATTGGCTGCCTGTTCAACTGCGGCTGCATCTTAAGGGGCTGGCCATTGTGTACAAATGCTTGCATGGCAAGGCCCCATCATATCTTATTACTAGGATAAAAAAGAAATCTGCTCGTCGTTTATTACGATCCAGTGGTGATACTACTCTGGTCCAACCCCTGTCTATTCTGAAAAGATTTGGAGGAGCTGGCTTTAATTCTTGGGCTCCTGCCCTATGGAACTCCATGTCACAATACCTGGCTGATAGCAGTTCATTGGGTATCTTTAAGAAACAACTAAAAACCTTCTTGTTTGATATAGGTCAAGGGTAATTTCTCCCTTTCCTATGCTGCTGTCATTCACCCCTGTATTCCACTTGTGTATAATTTCACACCAGTTCCTTTTCTGTTGGCTTATAGGATGAATACTGCCCTCTTCTCATGTCTTTTTGAATTTTATGTTATTTGTTGTCTGTATTTTCTCCCCTCCTGTGTGCGCCCTGAGGCCTTGGGGTTAGTGGCGCAATACAAGAACACAGATAGATAGATAGATAGATAGATAGATAGATAGATAGATAGATAGATAAATAGATAAACTATCTCAGCCAAAGTCACAGCATATAACACAAAAATAATGAATGCAAGCTCCAATTCTCAAGCCATCTTTAGAATTCTCAGAACTAGAAACAGCATCCTCCACGCAGAGTACCATCTCAAAAACAGCATAGACATCCAAAATGCTATGGGAGTCAAAATCACCCCCCCTACAACTGTAAATAGAAAGGAAACAAGCCCTAATCTCCACCAAAAACACCTCACACCCCCAAGAGCAACCACCACACATCCCCATTCCACTTCAGAGTCGTGTCTGAAACAGAAACTACCAACATACTGAAAAACCTCAAACCATCTAAATGTAAAGGGGACATCTACCCAGCGAACGTCATCAAAGATTGAGCAGACTCCCTTGTCCCCTTCATTATGAAATTTATCAACGCCTCCTTCTCATCAGGCAAGGACCCAGCTAGCCTAAAAAAATCCTGGGTTCACCCCCACTGCTGAAAAAGCCTTCACTTGACCTAACAACGATGGTCCGATCACTACAGCCCCATTCCTAAAGACTAAAGACTACTAAAGATCCTGGACAGGGCAGCCTACGAACAAATACAAAACTTCCTAGAGTCCAATCATATCCTGGGGTCCACCAATCAGGCATCCGGGCAGGCCATGGAACAGAAACAGCACTACTACATCTAAAAGAAAACAGCTTGATGTTTTCATAGATGAAGGCAAGCCATCCCTCATACTACTCTTGGAGCCCTCAGCTGCCTTTGACTTGGTAAACCACAAAACCCTCTTCAACCATCTCAAAACGTCCGCTAATTCCTCATGCAAAACCACAGCATGGATAGCATCATTCCTAAAAGACAGATCCATGTGTCTCTTCTCTGACAGTGCCAATGCCCCGCCCCCTCCCCAATCTCAATTCCCTGTGGTTACCCAAGGCTCATTCGTTTCCCCATCCCTCTACAACATAATTACCAAACCCCTCTTCACCCTCCTGGACTCAATCGGCATGGCTTACACCAACTATGCTGATGACATTGAAATACTCCACCCGCTGTCAGGCATATACGACACAGATGGCCACAAACCACTTATAACTCAACAATGACAAGACAGATACTGTTGGAGAGGTCTACAGCCATGCTAAGAAAACTCAAACCAAAATTCTCAGCTTCACCATAGATGGCATCAACATTCCAGTCTTACGATCTGTAAAAACCCTGGGCGTTAACCTTGATGCCTCACTAGCCCTCATCAGACAGGTAAATGCAATTGTCCCCTCAGCGGCATACAGAGCAAAGCTCATCAACGCAGTCAGACATTTCCTCATGCCAACAAGCTGCCACACCATAGCCAGAGCAATCACAGGAGCAAGACTACTACATGTCCTATTTACAGGGATCTCAAAACAAAACATCAACAAAATGCAGATAATCCTGAACAATGCCCTCCGAGCAGCCCTCAACATACCGAAAAAATATCACATTTCAGCAGCCAGAACAGAGGCGCACTGGCTCCCTATTAGACAAAGAATAATATTCAAGACACTTTACACCGTGCAAAAATGCATATCAAATACTGCTCCGGAATTACGAGACCATCGTCCAGACCAGTAAGGTCCATCCACACCCACCGTCTCACTCCTCCAACCTTCAAAAAACTTAGAGGAGGGGAAGCAAGCTTCCCTGAACATGCAGCAAAACATTGGAATGCTCTTCCCCCCACCATGAGAGCAGAGAACTCCTACTGGCCATTCCGCAGAGCTCTGAAAACCTTTCTCTTCATCCAAGGACTAGACTAATGACATTGAAATAATAGGAATAATCCGGATTTGCACGAAGCATTATGTGTAACTGGATTTTCTAATATCGTTCTGATGCCCGTGGACTTTGCTGCTTTACAAATGTAAAAAAAAAATAAACTCCATCACTGTAGTAGTGGGGTAGGAGATAGGGTCAATCACGCGTTCCCTGCATCATGCCTCAAATCTTCTCCACATACAGCGATCTTTTTGACAGTCTGCGTGCAGTCAGCATACCTCATGCTCTCAAGAGCCACGCATGTAGTTTGAGTGATTCCAGGTTTAGGTGGAGCACTCTACCTTCCGACTGGGATAGGCAATCCAGCTGACGAGGCAAGCAGAGAGATGAAGTCTAGGAGGTCCGAGTATCATGTCCTCGTCGCCCAATCTGGAGAGATCTTGATCAGGGTTGCTAGAGGCCCCCTTTACCTACTGAGAACCCACAGAATGACAGGAATCTGAGGGCAGGCATAGTGGAGGGCAAACGTCCAGTCCACTAGAGATGCATACCTTAGCGCGCCGTTCGCTGGGAATTCCCTCAAGCAAAACTGTTTTCACATCCTATTGAACTCTGTGGCAAACAGATCCACTGCTGGGGTCCCCCATAGAGAGAAGACCTCCTTCTAGGACTTCCCGGCACACTTCCCACTCGTGTGAGACCGTGCTCTGCCTGCTCAGGGCATCCGCCAAACCGTTCTCTGTCCCCACCAGATGAACTCCCGCGAACGAGATTTGATTTTCTAGTAACCAGAACCACAGCTGCATCGCTTCTGTGCAGAGGAGGCGGGAATGCACTCCACCTTGCTTGTTTAAGCAGTCTATGGCCACAGTGTTGTCCGTCAGAATCAGGACATGCTCCCCCTTGAGCGATGGGTCGAAAGTCTTCAGGGCTAGCCTGATGGCTCGCAATTCCAGCCTGTTGATATGCCACCTGGCTTCCAATGCAGTCCAAAGGCCACTCACCTGCAAGTCTTCGCAGTGAGCTCCACAACCCTTCAGGGACGCATCCGTGACCACTCGGGCCTGATGCCAGAAGAGTTCCCCTGCCATCAGATTATTGCACGTATATCCCACCAGCCGAGTCCACCAACTACCCGGCTGGACACCTTGAGGGGATCCCAGAGAGCTCCCAAATACTGAGACCACTGGCCCCGTACAATCCACTGAAGGGATCTCATGCGCCGACTGGCCTCTGGCACCAAGAAAATGCAGGAGGTCATGAGGTCCAAAAGGTGGAGAAAGGAAGCCCTTGTTAAGGTGGCATGGTTCCGGAACAACTGGACCATTTGTTGAATGTTGTCGGCTCTCTCCTCGCTAGGGAAGGCCTTCCCTGCCAGAGGGTCTGGGACTGGCTCGATGACCTGGAGCCTTTGGCCCGGTGTCAGAGGGGGACTTCAAATTCAGGGAGAAGCTCAGACTGCAGTAGCCGACAGGTGTCATCTAAATGAGGGACTACCTGTTCCGCTGACTTCCCCTGGATCAGCCAGTCGTCCAGGTATGGGAGTACGTAGACGCCAGATCTCCTGAGGTGAGCCGCGACTACCGCCATGAGCTTAGTGAATACCTTTGGAGCGGAGGTCAACCCAAAGAGCAGCACTTTGAACTGATAGTGCTTATCCCCAATGAGGAACCGCAGGAATTTCCTGTGCTTCTGATGTATGGGCACATGGAAGTAGACATCCTGCAGGTCTATGGACACCAGCCAGTCTTGAAGCTAGAGAGCATGGATTTCTCTAAGCTTCACCATCCTGAATTTGTCTTTTCTCACAAACTTGTTTAGAGCCCGGAGGTCCAGAATTGGACGGAGACCTCCTCCATTTTTGGGTACCAGGAAATACCAGCCTGACCGGGAGGCACCTCTTCCACGGCACCCTTTGACAACAGGGTCTCTCAGTTTTTCCTGGAGCTCATGGCCTGGTTGGATTGGTGAAGACAGTGGTCTGTCTGGTGGTTTTCTCAAAAAGGGCAGACAATAACCCCGCCAAATTAACTGCAGGGCCCAAGCATCAGAGATTATCTCCTGCGACTGGGACCAATGCCCTGCCAAAACGTCCACCGACTGGTATGTCGTGGGAGGGGAAAATCAAAGCAGCTTTGAAGCTATCCGCTGGCCCTTAGAAGCTCCTCTGCCCCTTCCTGGACGCCAGAAACGCCTCTGCCCTTGCCTGGCTTGCAGGGGCTGCGCTTTTCTGCCATAGGGCACATAGCGCCCATAGCCTCTGCCTCTAAAGTCAAAGCTGAAAGCAGGCTTAGCCAGCTGTGCAGCCAGACCCAGTGATTTAGCAGCAATTTTAGACTCCTTAAATTTCTCCAAAGAGTCATCGCTTTCTGTCATTCGAGCATCTTCCCCCTCAAAAGGCATGTCTAGAAGGCGGTTTTGTACATTGCGGGAGAAGCCAGAAGTTTTCGAATGGGCCTGCCTTCTTATAACTACTGCCGACCCCATGGAGCGGGCAACACAGTCAGCAATATACAGGTTTGCAAGGACGGCTTGGCAGTTTCCATCCCATCCTCCATCAGCTGTATAAATCCGCCCACATATGAGCTCCGGGACATATTCTGATGCATGCCTGACAGCCTTCCACAAACCGTAGGAGAATTTAGCGAAAGCGCAATCTATGTTTGTGGCCTTGAGAGCCATGCTGCCTGAGGTAAAAACCTTTTTGGCCAAAGTGTCCATTCTTTTAATTTCCCTGTCTGTAGGGAGGTTTTACGTGGATGCCGTGGGCCTGGATGATATAGTGGTAGCCTGAACTACCAGCCCTTCCGGGGAAGGGTCCCCTCTTGCTGGCCTGTACTTCCCAGTGACATTGGTATTCTCGTGGGAGCGAAGTGGATGGATTTCGCCAGATGGAAGCCAAAGGGTCAGCTATGGCCTGATTGAAGGGCATGTTGTACTCAATAGCCGGGCCCTCATCCAGGATATCCGTACGGTCATACCCTTGATGGGAAGTGGCAGATGACTTGAGCCCGAGGGTGTCAACCACCTTCTCCACTTATGTCCTCAACTTGACATTAGAATGAGTTTAGGGCTGTTTTTGTTTCATCTCAAGGTCTGGAGATGTCTCAAACCACTAGCATCTTGTAGGCCCTGAGCAAGTGCCACCAAATTATCTCGGCCCTCGAAATACTCGACAACGCCTTATCCCACAAAGATGGGATCGACCTCTTCGGCCCTATAGGTGCCAAAAAATCGACTGCATTGTGTCAAAAAAGCCTGTCCTCGATAGCGGTTGAAAGGCACTGTTGTCACTGGTCGACAGAGCTTTTTTTTTGGCGCCGTGGCCATGGTTGTCAAGGCAGAGAGTTTAGCCGCTTGTAGCGCAGCCTCAGAGGCCGATTGAGTAGGTACCGGCACTGATGCCTCCGACGAGCACTGTGGGAAAGGCTTTTACAGGGCGATTTTCACACCACCTGGGGCACACAGCCTGAAAGCTCAGTCGGCGCTGCATGCATCAAATTCCTGGTAAGCATGGGGGTCAGGGTGCTGAGCACCGCTTTAGCTGCCAAGGCCTGTTGGTTGGGGGTGGGAGCTGTGCCGACAGCCACCTGTTGCCGAAACATTTCTAGCATTTCTTTCTTAAAAGAATCTCACTCTTCATGAATAGTCGGCCCCTTTGAGGGCTTACCGCGCTCAGAGGAAGAATCAGATTCCTGCTGATGGCGGTGCCGCTGCTTCTTCCGAGAGGAAGAGGATGAGGAATGGCTTCTGGAGTGGGACCTCTTTTTTGTCTTTTTGCAGTGCTGGCACTCGTCGTGATGAGTGGGCACCTCGGATCAAGCCTTCACAGTCCCAGTCAAATGCACCGGAGACAGGAGGCAGCAACCCTTCACTACCATGGCCACTGTGTTGTCCATCAGAATCTGGATACAATCTCCATGTATGGATGGAAGAAAAACAAGAGCCCATCAGATGGTCTGCAGCTCGAGCAGGAGGATTTCTTGACGAGGCGCCATAATGGGAGTACAGAATGCTATGTCCAATCATCCAAGTGAGCACCACATACCTTCTGAGAATGGTGCCTGTAAGAATTGATAACTGTGGTCAAGGTAGCCATCCGTAGGCTTCTCATTCAGTAGGTTGTCACTAAGGGCCCACAGCAATAGATAAAATGACACATTGCACAAGACATATACAAGGTCTCATGTTGCCTTGCAACGGAGACCACAGACAATGTAGAAGCCACTGGAGCAAGTTCAAGCACAACCGGCCCTCTGCCACCAGGAAGATGCAGGAGGGCATGCTACACTGAAGGTGAAGCAAGGCAGAAGCAGGGACCGGACTCTGGGGAAATATAAGTTGCACCATTGGAAAATCTCTGCTAAAACACATGTCCAGAACAGCCCCAATGAAGTAGAGCATCCGAGAAGCTGTGACCTGGCACTTTTTGAAAATGAGGTGAAGTTCAGTAGATGGCTAATGTGATATTGGAGGGCCGACACTAGATCTGAAAAGGATTCTCCAATGAGCCAGCCTTATAGCTGGGGTAAGACATGAATACATTCCCTCCTGGGAAGAGCAGACCCCACAGCCAAAAGCTTGGTGAACAATCAGTGGGGGATCAGGAGAGACTGAAAAGGTAGGACCCAAACTTAACAGATGCAGCAAACCACGAACCTTCGGAGCCTTCTGGGCTTGGGATAAAACAATCCATGAAAGTAGGCATCCTGAGGGCCAGGGACACCACTCAGTGCTGACAGAGTGAATGATCTAGGCAAGGGTGATTACCTTGAACTTGTCCTTACACAGGTACAGGTTCATCAGCAGGAGTTCCAGGATGGGATGCAAACCAAGGAGAGTCTTGTAGGGACTGGGGAGGTGGAGGAAAGGGAGGCAATAGCCCTGTGTAACAACCTGCAAGGTCCATCTGTTAGAGGTAGTGTTCATCCTCTCGGGACTAACCAGGCTAGCATCCCCTACACTGGAAAAGTATGTACAAACTCAAAATGAAAGCAATTTCGGAACAAGGGGCAGAGGAGAAGCATCGTGGAGAGCAAAACTTTGCCCATGCAACCACCTACACCTCTACCCTGAATGGGGAAAAAATGCATCTGGTGCTACTTGCCGGAACACATCTAGCCCCCACATCCCTATGGCCAAAGGGAGGGAAAGTACTGTAGGAATGTCCCCTGGCATAAGATGTAGCCGGTTAGTCCAAGGGTTTGGGCAGTGGCCTTGGACACCTTTAACCTTTCAAGTGAATCAGAAGCCTTGGATCAAACCAGGTCTACCCATATTGAAAGGCAGTTTTGTCTGTACATCAGTTTGCAACCAGGAATGCCTGTTCAGTACAGCCAAGCAGTCCATCAAGCAGGCTGCACAATCAACTGTGTCTAGATCTGTTTGGCAACTTGTTATCGTCATTCACCAAATGTGATCTTTTTTTCAGGGATTAGATGATCTGCCTTCCCCTCCACCACATTACAAGAGGTGTGGGGAATATCTAGTTAACGTGAAAGATGCACATTAAGAGCCTGCAATGCCAGTCATTACAGCTTTTCACTCTAACTGGGGGGATAGAGGGAGCAAGGTGATCAAGGTTGCAGCCTTTGACCCTGCTGTGTAGGCCTGAACTATCATACTTTGGTGAGTGGAGAAGAAAGCTGGGTTCAAAGGGGCTGTGTGCTGCTTCTTGAACACATCCTTCACCACAGCCGGTGCTGAATGTACGCTGCCTTTACCATAGGCAGAAGACTGAAAGAACTCCACTCCAGGAGTAGTGTCTAAGCCACTCCCGGGAGGATAGCTCAGGGGCAACGTACTCGCCTTGGAAACAAGACGACACGGAGCAACACAGGTTTGATCCCCGGGTTTGTGCTTAGAAACCTTTTGGTATTTAGCGCGTTCTAAATAACTTATCATATCATACCAGCGTCCTGAAAATTTTAAGCATTCCTCCTTGGTATCAAGCCCAAAAGGGACACGGGCACCCTGCTAATTGTAGATCTGCCCAAATTTGGATTGCACTTCAATCTGGAGGTTGTGTCATACTTCAGCCTCGCTAGCATATCTTCAGAGTGACCAGTGCGGAAGTGGTAACAGTGCTTCTTCAAAGATGAGGAAGAGTGGCGTTTTATGTATCAGTCAGTAGGAGAATAGGACCTGCTATGGCTGCTATTTCTTATCCTCCCTTCACCTCTTCCTGGAGGGAAGATGCCCCAGCTCCATCTCCGCCTCTGTGGAGATGGAGCTCTACCTTGGAAGGTGAAGCCTCAGATGAATACAAAGACTTGCTTAGTATCTTCATGCCCATGTAGAGAGCAATTGTGACATGGTTCCTGTTAGGCAGAAACCTGTGCAGTTCCCTTAGGGACCACTGCAAAAAGTTTAAGACTACAGGAGTAAGCAGTAAACCCAATTGGTAGCAGTCTGCACCACCCAGATTTACCTGGTAGCTGTGGCTGAGCAGTCAGACTTCCCTCAAGAAGAGTTAGGCAGTATATACAGTATACAAAATAGGGCTAAAAATAAAGTAGCACAAGCAAACACTGACCAGAGCTTTGGTATAAAAGTATATAATTACTTATTTAAAAACACACTGGTAAAAATACACTGGCACTAATATGTCAAGCAAGTTCAAACACAGTCACTATAAGTATATACACCTCCCTAATTATTCGACAAGTCTAGGTTAAGACACCACTTATTTAGCAAAACAGAGGTGGGCGCGTAACCGTAGATGGCACTCCAATAATTTGTTTAGAAAGGGGAGAGAAAAAGGCAGAATAGGAAAATAAAACAGTACCAACACTTTTAAGAAACCACAACAAGTCAAGAAAGGCAGTGTCTACTGTATAGCAAAAAGTTCATAGGCCAGGCCCACTCTTGGAGAGAGCAAGGCGGAATGTGCCCAAGATCTCACAGTGGAAATGCACTCAAAGTCTTTGCAGAAAAGTCAAAAGAGGTTGGATCCGGTCAGAAAGGTAAAGTTAGCAGGTCCGAGGTCACCCCAGGATAGAGAGTCAAGGATTTACGGGACACCTTGGACAATCTGTTGCAAGGGAGACCAGGCGGGACACAGTACCTGAAATGGTGAGAAAGCTCCAGCGGGGGCAGTTGTTCCTGGCAGCGGGTGCAAGTCTGGGCTTCGTCCAGGGGAAGAGATGATCTCGACGTGGAGGAAAGCTGGAGGTCGTTGCACTGCCAGGGCAGAAACCAGCCACGGAGTTTCCCGGTTAAAAGGTACGATCCTTTTATTTGCGGTAGTGGTGAAGTGTGGCTATCCGGCCACTGGGGTGCTTGGCACGGGCGATTCGTCCACTGAAACGTTCCAGGAAGGCAAAAAAGGCGAACTGGTTGGTCCCAACAGCACAAAGGGAAGAAGACTCTCCTGGAAGAAGATCTCCTCTGTCGTCGGGGAAGTGGTGAGTTTGTACAGCAGGGCTCCACCGGTGGTGTCGTCGTTGTAGATGGCTCAGCTTCTCCCCTCTTTGGATTCTTTAGGTCCTGTGGCGACTTCTGAAGTTCCAGTCCCCAAAGCCCTGCTTTTGTGCAGCAAAACCTCCATTCATCGGCCTAGCTGTCACTGAAACATGCTAAGCGGTGAGCCGGGCGGCTCACCACTCGGCCAATCACACAAGAGAAGAGTGCGACTTGAGTTGCCAAAGCAACTCAGTCCAGGGTGCCTAATCCCCCTCCCACACATCCTGTTGACCCCAGACAGAGTGGCACCATTTGGAACAAGTTACTTACCTGTAACTGTTGTTCTCCAGCATGGGTCTGGCATGGATTCACATGCTCATGAATATTCCCCATTGTCAGGCTGGGAATCCTCGGTAAAGAAAAATCAGTATCAGTTTCGTTTCTGATCTGTCTTTCGAAGTAGTAACCAATCACTGATCTCTGCGTCATACTGACCACAGCCAATGACTGCCATCTCCCTAAGCCCCGCCTCTGGCAGCCATCTTCAGATTTGGTAGCACGTGAGGTGGCAGTATGACCAAGTGAAGAGCCGCAGAGGGGTAGGCGGGAGGGTTCGCATGTGAATCCATGCCAGACCCATGCTGGAGAACAACAGTTACAGGTAAGTAACTTGTTCCTTCTCCAGCATGGGGTCTGGCATGGCTTCACATGCTCATGAATATAGGAATACATAGCAGTATACACATGCACAACCACGGGATGTGAAAAAACACTCAACATTAAGCAATACAACAACTCAACATTAAGCATCTCTTACCTCCTCACCAGGCTCACCTTAAGCGAACAGGTTGCGCAGCACTGCTTGGCCGACCCTGGACTCCTCCCTGGAATCCCGATCGACGCAGTAGAATCTCGTGAAGGTGTGCGTCGACCTCCACCTAGCGGCCCTGCAGATGTCCAGCAGGGGAACACCAGATAGGAACGCCGTAGTAGCAGCGATCGCTATGGTCGAATGGGCTCTCGGACGGCCTGGCAGCGGTCGGTTAGCCAACCGGTGGCAGTGCATGATGCAGCCGGAGAGCCATCTGGAAATAGAAGACTTCGAGAGAGCCTTCCCTTGCTTCACAGGTCCAAAGTTCACAAACAGCTGTGATGTCCTCCGAAAACTCTTCGTGCGGTCCTCGTAGAACTTCAGCGCTCTAGCCACATCCAGCGAGTGCAAAGTCCTCTCGGCTGGCGACGAAGGAGACGGGAAGAAAACAGGTAACACCAGGGGCTTGTTAAGATGGAAGTCCGACGGCACCTTGGGCATAAAGGAGGGGTGCGTCCTAAGCACCACCCTCGAGGAAAGGAAAGTCAAGTACGGTGCTTTGCAGGATAGGGCCCGGATCTCTCCCACTCGTCGTGCGGAGGTAATGGCCACCAGGAATGCAGTCTTCCACGACACAAATTTCATCAGTGCGGAGTGCATCGGCTCGAATGGGGGCCCCATGAGCCTGGTAAGCACCACATTAAGTTCCCACGCCGGGGCCGGGGCCTTCACCGGCGGGAACGACCGGAACAGTCCTTTCATAAACTCTTCTACCAGTCGATGGGACCACAGGGACGTCCGTCCTGTGTTTCTGGTATATCTGGAGATCGCCGCCAGATGAATCTTAATGGAGGCATGGGCTAGCCCAGCCTTTGCCAGCGATAGCAGGTACGGCAGCACTTGAGGGGCCGTATCCGTAGGGGGTTGATCTTCTGTGCTCGGCACCAGATAGAGAACCTCTTCCACTTGTGACCGTGGCATTTGAGAGTCGAGGACGCCCTGGCCTTTGCAAGGACCTCTCTGCAATCGGCCGGTATATCGTACCCTACAAACTCTAGCGCTGCAGGAGCCAAGCCTGCAGGTTCAGCGACCCCAGGTCGTGGTGAAAGATGGCGCCTCCTTCTCTGGAGAGAAGATCCGCGTCCGCCGACAGCTTGATGGGTGGGGACGTTGACAAGTCCAGAAGGTCCGGGAACCAGATCTGCCTCGGCCACGCCGGTGCGACGAGGATCATCCTGCACCGGGACCTCTTGAGCTGGTTGATGAGTGGAAGCAGCAACGGCAACGGAGGGAACGCATACAGGTACAGGCCGTCCCAGGGGAACGAGAACGCATCGCCCATGCTTCTCGGCTGGGGAAACCTGCTGGCGAACCTCTGGCACTTCGAGTTTGTCGCTGTTGCGTACAGGTCGATTTGGGGTTTGCCCCATCGTCGGAAGAGTTGATCCACCTGATCCTGGCGCAGCTCCCACTCGTGACACGCGCGCAGCTCCCTGCTGAGCGGGTCGGCGATGGTGTTTCTTTCTCCTGCCAGGTGGAAGGTAACCAGGAACATCCCCTGGGTGACCGCCCAGTGCCACAGATCCTGTGCCTCCTTGGATAGGGCTGGGGATCTGGTGCCTCCCTGCTTCCGTATGTAAAACATTGTCGTGGTGTTGTCCGTGAAGATCCGCACCACCTTGCCCTTGAGCGACGGGAGGAACGATTTGAGAGCCCAGAACACGGCTCAGAGTTCCAGGATGATGATGTGCAGGAGCTTCTCCTCCGGGAGCCAGAGGCCTCTTGCGTGGAGATCTCCGGTGTGGGCGCCCCAACCCTCCAGGGAAGCGTCCGTCATCACCGTCTCCTGGTACGCCGGCGTCTGAAAGTCCTTGCCTGCCGTGAGGTGCGCTCGAACGCCCCACCACTGAATCGCCCGGCAGAACACCTCGTTGAGGGGGACCCTGTCTTCGAAGGTGCCCGTCGCCTGCATCCAACGGGCGTCGAGAAATTCTTGAAGAGGGCGCATCCGTAGTCTGCAGAGGCGCACCAGGTAGATGCAAGAGGACATCATCCCCAGGAGGGCCTTGATGGACCTCACCCTGGCCATGTCCGTGGCTAGCAGGCGCTGCACTTTGCCCAGAATGGTCTTCGTCCGTTCTTCCGACGGTGCCGCCAGGTGCCTCACTGTGTCGAGCTTCGCTCCCAGAAACAGGGCCACCTGCGACGGCACCAGGTGGGACTTCGGGTAATTTATTGCGAATCCCAGGTCTGTGAGTAGCTGGACGGTCCTCGCAGTGTGTTCGGCGGAGAGTTCCCTCGTCCTTGAGCGGATGTGCCAGTCGTCCAGGTAGAGGTAGACGTGAATCCCCTGCAGGCGCAGCTGACCCGCCTCAGGTGCTAGGCACTTGGTAAAGACCCTGGGGGCCGACTTCAATCCGAACGGCAGTGCTCTGAATTGGTAGTGGCGTCCCTGGACGACGAACCTGAGGAACTTTCGGTGACTTTTGAGGATGGGAACGTGGAAGTATGCATCCTCCAGGTCCAACGACGATAGAAAGTCGCCTTCCTCCAGCTGTCCCAGCACGTGCTGGAGGGTGACCATCCTGAACTTTTGTGACCTGATTTATTTGTTCAAACGACGAAGGTCCAGGATGGGGCGCCAGCCGCCCGTCTTCTTCCTGACGAGGAAGTACCTTGAGTACACCCCGGAGCCTCTTCGGGACGAGCTCGATGGCGCCTTTCCTGAGCATCGCCCGTACTTCCAACAGCAGTTGCGGGATGTGATTTTCCTTCCTGGCCACAGGTGGAACGTGAGGGCACTTCTTCAGGAATTCGATAGAGTGTCCTCTTGCCAGAGTATCCAGCACCCAACAGTCGGTGGAGATGGACTTCCACACGCCGACGAACTTCGTCAGCCGGCCTCCCTCCGGGGTGCTTGGGTGGGGGCCCGAGGCCACGGCCGGTTCAGTCCTGCTTGGAGGTGGTGGCCTTGCCGCCCTGGCCCGCTTGCCGACGGCAGCGAGGCGCTCCCTGCTTGCTGCGACCCCTGTAGGCCTCCTGAGACGAGGAGCGTGCCACCTGGCGGTAGGACGAGCCACCGCTGGATCCCTTGGAGGCCCCCTGTCTGCCTCCGGAGCTCCGAAAGGGCCGTCGTTGCTGAAGGGCTCCTAGGGCGCGGGCCGTCTCCGTGTCCGTCTTTATGGCTTGGAGGGATTCATCCACCGCCTTCCTGAACAAGTTGCTGCCATCGAACGGCATGTCCAACACCCTGGTCTGGACGTCCTGACGGAAGTCGGTCGCCCGGAGCCAACCCCGTCGTCGTAGGCAAACTCCGTTGCCCAGCATGCGGAACCCGGTATCGGCAATATCGGTTGCCACCGTTATGGCGTGGTCCGATGCCACCTCGCCCTCTTGCAGTATTTCCAGGGCCTCGGACCTCTTGTCGTCCGGTAGGAAGTCCAATAAGGGGGCCAGCTTAAACCAGTGCTCCCTGTCGTAACGGGCCACGATCGCCAGGGCGTTGGCCGCTTTGATCGTCGTCGCTGCCGACGAAATGACCCGTCGCCCCATGGGGTCCAACTTCCTTCCCTCGCCGTCCAGAGGAGAATTCGACGTTGAGGCTCCTGACCCCGCCGCTTTCTTCTTCGCCGCCGCCGAGACGACCGAGTCTGGGGTTAGCTGGGCCCTGAGGCACAGTGGAGTGGTCTCGGGGACTCGGTACTTCTTCTCGTACCGGTCCCGTTTGGCTGGGGCCGTGGAGGAGTTCTTGAGTACCGACAGGCCCTCCTCACAGATGTCATCGATTAGAGGCACCGCGATGACAGTCTTCCTCTTGGCCTCCCGGCGCTGATAGAGGAAACCTTCCATTTTCTGCTCCTCCGGGCAGAGCTGGAACAATTTGGACGCCCTGGCGATCATGGCGTGGAATGAGCCAATCTCGTCAGGCGGAGAGGCCCGTGCGACGGGAGACCCGTTCCGTCATCGTCGCCCTCAGAACCCGTCGTCGAGCCCACCGCACCGTCATCTCCCGACTCGTGGGAGGATGAGGAGGGAACTGCAGGCCTTACGGGGGTGAGTGGAGGAGAGGGTTGGGTCCTCTGTCGTTTGTTCGGAGGACTTCCCGATGGGCCAGGTTGCGGGTCCTCCGGCCTGGGCCGTGGTAATCTCGTCCTTATCTCAGAGCATAAGGACTGGATCGCAAACAAAATGGCCGCCGAGCTATCCTGAGGCCTAGGTTCCGGCTGCGCCGGAAGGGAAGGCTGCTCTTCCTTGCCATCGTCGTCTTCCTCGGTTATCTCCCGAGGATCTTCCTTGCGGGATCGAACCTTCTCGAATTTGACTTCGAGATTCCTCACAACCTCGGTCAGTTCCCCCTCCGAGGCTGACTCCGAGCTCGAGGAGGCTACCATGCCCCCCCCCCTTTTCCATCACGGGGGCCATGACGATGGGCTGAAAAGAGGATTCCCTCCTTGGCGGCAGGGAAACTCTAGTCCCGGAGGCGGTCTCCGCTGGCGGGGTCTCTGCCGGCTTGGCCAGAGTCGCCGCGATCGCCTCGATAGAGGCCTTTGCCTGCTGGGTAGGGGCCTTCACCACCTTAGGTGCGTCTTGGCCCTTCTCCTTAGGGGGAGGGCCGACGCCTCGCTCCCCCTCTCCCGAGATCGGACGGGGCTTCTCCCGAGATCAGACGGGGCTTCTCCCGAAGCTTACCCGGGGTCTCGGACTTCCTCTTCCCCGAACCGGAGTGCTGGCTCGTGATTGACGGTGCCGGGGAAGGTGCGCCCTGCCTGGCGACCGAAGAGCCCGACCTTTCGGCGCTCCCGCAGCCAGCGGACTCGTGGCGCTTGGCCTGGTGTTGGGCCCCTGTCGCCCGGGCACCCGCACAGGACTTAGAAGCCCGCTCGGACCCTTTCTTCTTCTTCTCACCCGTTGAGCCCTTCTCCAACCAGCTGGCGAGACGGGATCGACGGTCCCTCATGGTCCGCTCCGACAAGTTCTTGCAGAACTGGCAGTCCTTCTCTACATGAGTCTTGTCCCCATGAAGACAGTAGAGGCATTGCGAATGTTCGTCCTCCTTAAACACATTCTGCAGCCCGCATCCAGGGCAGCTGCGAAACAGCTTGGGTCCGGGTGACGAACTCGCGTCCTGGGCCATCTCGAAGTAGGCCGCAAATCTTCTGGAATCCTCCAAGAGGTTGATTCGACGAAATCTTCACCCTTGGGGGGCGTAGGAAAATCCTGCAACGGGTACCCGTTAACGGAAGTAGAAACGGTGGAGCTTGAGGCTCGATTAACCGAAAAAATGTGAAAATTCACCTGAAAAAGCGCGAAACACGCAGCAAAAGCTCGAGAGCTAAGCACGAGGACTCCCAACACTTGAACGTGCGGTAAAAATCTGAAGATGGCTGCCAGAGGCGGGGCTTAGGGAGATGGCAGTCATTGGCTGTGGTCAGTATGACGCAGAGATCAGTGATTGGTTACTACTACGAAAGACAGATCAGAAACGAAACTGATACTGATTTTTCTTTACCGAGGATTCCCAGCCTGACGACGGGGAATATTCATGAGCATGTGAATCCATGCCAGACCCCATGCTGGAGAAGGAGGGCTTTGCTGGAGAAGGAGGGCTTCTGTGGAGAAGCCCGCCAAAAAGTGGAACAAAGGGCTCGACTTGGGTTAGAGTTTCAGAGGCGAACACAAACGCCATTTTAAAACAGAGTCCTGGCAAAAAGACCCAACCGGGGAATAAATATTAAATAAATAACCCGGCGGTATCTTTAGCATTGCACCAAAAAGTGGTGCGTTTAAAATGAATGGAAAAATCCCATAGGAAATATTCCGGTGGAATATTTCACGTGGTATCCACTGCCAGAAACTCGACAAGGGGGGACTCGACAGTGCCCCCTTGGAAAACAGACCCAGGGGCAATCGAATTACCCCTACCAGTACTTCCACAATATGATGGTTTGTACTGGTTCTGTTCACAATTTGAGACTAGTAAAGCCAATGGTGACTTTACATGCCCTGGAAGACAGTAGTCAGTCCCAGGGTATGGAGTCTATGTTTGGGTGTCACTATGACACTCCTGTGTTACTGCACTGAGGGTGCTGTGTAACACACATACCAAAAACACATGAAGCCCTATGGAGTAAAAGACCCCATAGCCCATAAAACACATTACATAGTCAAAGGACATTCTCAAATCATGCCTAAGAGTGGGAGAAAAAGAGTCTCACTCTTAGCAGGAAAAACAAATAAACCCCAAAAATCCAGCAAAGCTGCTGGGGGACTCATTAGGTTTGGGAAATTAGCCTTAACAGATAATTATCCCCAACAGTTCCTCATAGCAGTTGGATGTGGAGACTGACAGGAGCCAGAATCCTCCATGTAGATGTCAGACATAACAATGGTCTTCATGCAATCTTTGTAGGGCTTAAAGCCTAAGTACTTCGATGAAAAGATGACACAGGGCAAAATGAAGCAATAGCAGTGATATGTTCAAGAATCAGCATTCTGACAGTGCAAAAAAGGAAGAAGTCATGGAGCACTGCCATCTCCATATATGCCACTCATAACATCACCTCGAGAGTCATGTGCATCAACTAGGTGGAACAGAGCAGACATGTAGTTTTCTGCTCCAAAATCAAAGGAGGAAGGAGGAGGAGCAGGAAGGAGAGGAAGAGCAGGATGAGGTGAAAGGAGAGTTCACTTTGCTTCTTTTAATGGGGTGTGGTGGGATGGAACCGTGAAGAAGCAGCTCTGATTAAATTTGTATAACCGCTTCAGAGAATTGACAATTCTGCCCAGTCTGTCACCACTTAGTAAAGCCACAAATCTATTCCATGGATCTTGTTCCATCTATGATCTTTTAAATGCAACTATGATGGAACGAGATGCAAAGGGACCAGTCAGTGGTTGAGCTACCTAACATATTGAGAGCAGAAGAGCTTGGCTATTTGTGCAAGGTCATTTGGACCAGAGTCCCCACAGATTTGACAGAAGAGGTTTTGTTTTACTTTCTTGGATCTGTAGAAGGGGGAAGATGAATCCTGACATTTTTACGGAACCAAATTGAGGAGTCTCAAGATTGATGGCAAAGATGCACACTCCAGAGTGTTTAGATGTGTACCTGTGAGGTTCTGAATCTGATTGAAACAGACTTATTCTGACCAATATTACAGAAAGCCGGAGGCTGCACACATAAGAGGGCAGTACCAGGTTTTAACTTGCAGTGTTCCAGGCCGCCTTGGTTAACCATATGGGCCAAGGACCTGGACAAAATGAAAGGGTGTAGACATGTATTAGACCTAACTGGCACCTCAAAAGAGTGACATGTAAACAATGACATTATCATTCGGAGGAACCACCTTTGACAGCACCTTGTCCAAGCTACCCGTTCCCAATATTCTGGAGGCTCTGTCAAGAAAGTAAAGATCTCCTGCTAGTGGTAGCTGTTGTGAAAATACAGGGGACCTACCAGTAGGTTGCTGGTAACCACTACTTTCTTGCAACTAACTCCAGGACAAACTGTTGGAGTTTTTTTGATGGACCACCCAAAGAGCAAAGACATAGTCTGTTGCTAAGAAACCTAAACAATAGTATTGCTGAGAGCACAATGTGGCTATGAGTGTTCCGAAACCAGGCTCTGAAAATACAGCACATGTGGGTCAGATTCAGAGAAAGAGAAAGAAAGAAAAAGAGAGAGAAAGAGAGACAGAGGGACAGAGGGACAGAGGGACAGAGGGACAGAGGGACAGAGGGACAGAGGGACAGAGGGACAGAGGGAGGGAGAGAGAGAGAGAAAGAGAGAGAGAGCACTTAATATCACTAGAGCACAGACTTGACAGGCGTGAATGAAAAAACGATCCTAAGGAGCCAGAGGGCGAAACAAAAATAAAAACTAATGGATGCAGCAAAACATACCCAAACCACCTCTGCTGCATTATGGAAAGTGGGTGCTTTAGGGTGTGGATCAATCTCCTTAAAGTCTTGACAGCAAAGGATTACGGTGGAAAGTGGACATTCCAGTACAGAATAGCACCCTTTGGTGATTGGCTTCATAGCTTATAATGAATCCTGAATGGGAGAATGTAATGATTGTACAGAGACAAAAGGTGCTACCGTAGGAAATAAGGAGGGTGGTAGTGAGTGCTAGTGGAAGGCAAGCACATATGTGGAGCCCTGGTGCCATTAACACTTGAGATGTGTGATTGAAATGGACAGCTAATGAGAACGTTTTGCTTAAACAGTCACCTGAAAGAGATAAGCCTGCAAAGTCTTATTATGTTACCATAAAAAAAGAAAAGAAGGCAAGGGAAGGGAAAGAAAGAGGTTAGGTTTTGCAGAACAAGCACAGCATATATGAAAAGGTGCCAGTTTCACCTCGGTCTCTCATCCTCCCTGCTTTAAGATGTGTAGAAATGACAAGTAAAATACAATACAGAAAAGTAAAATGTTTACCATTACCTTAAAAAAATATATACTTCTAAACTGTATGTGAATGCTCATCAACGGATGTAGAAAAGTTACAATTACCATTCAAATTTGTAAGTTTACCAAAACCCTAAACAAAAGGCAAAAGTTATACATATATAGTTACTCTTTCTTAACTGCAAGACATGTTTATTCACAAAAAAAGTACCTGCTAATTGAGAAGGGTCCACCAAAGTGTTCCTTGACACAGTAATAAGTTTGCTGAGCAGATGAACTGTCATTTCCTGCGTTGAAATAGATGTAAAGCCCTTCAGGAAAAGCTGCTGAAGGCCTGGAAAGTTAGTCCATTTTAGTTTACTCTGAACATTCTCAATCTTCTCACGGCTGTCTGGTTTATCCAGAGGCAAGTGAGTAAGCAGTTTATTCAGCAGCCTAAGAGCCAGGAGGTATTCATACTCATAATCTGATTCAAGCAAGGATGCTGCAATCCAGAAAATCGTAGCCATCAGATTAGTAGGATCAGTAGTGGGCTGCACATCTACGGCTCCCCCCAGAGAGCAAAGACTTCTAGTCCTTGCTAAACTACCCCCATGATTTATCCGGCCATCCATAATATCCAGTGTATTACTCCTCCGCCTGTCGCCTCTTCGATCACCCATCAAACTCAGTCTCAAAGAGTTACTTCTTACATTGCTGTAATTTCCAAAATAGTTTCCACTGTTTATGGGACTTGTGCTTAGGTTTAACTGTCCAGTGCTTTTTCTATTCGCTGCATTCTTGTTTCCCATTACAGGGTCATGGTACACAGTGCTGAATGAAGACAGAATGAAAAGAAAATATTACTTATCAGAAGAAATTAACTATTTTATATGCAATCTTTAGAAGACTAAAACTCCAACTCTTCCCCCTTGGCAGAAAAGATCTTCCAAGCTTCAACTTTCAGAAAATATATATTCATAAAGCTCAAGGTGTCAAAGCTGTAAAGAAAACAGTTGTAGCTTGTATTATGTTGCACTTTATGTTCTGTACGGTATGTGTTATATTCTTGGCAGTTAGATCCTGAGCAGCATACAGCATGTAAGCCATTGCAGTGCTAATTATGCTGCTTAACAGGTTGTGGACTTACCTTATCCAAGTTACCATGAAATTGCTTTGTTCTGACAATGAGGGAACCCCATGGGACCACGGACACTGTTCACGAAACCCCATGTAGGCAGTGGTCGAAGTGTACGAAAAAGAAGTAGTGGAACTATATTCCCTACTGGCCTGCCCCCGCTCCCCACAAACCCCCATCACCACACAACCCTCCCACGCACTATAAAAATCCCCAAACACATGCACCGGCTGTTAAAGCGAACGTTCAGTGCACTGCACTGAAAGTGCAAGTTTCAACTTCTTCCTACACTTTTATTTTAAAGAGAAAGCAATGTGTATCGTATGAATCATCAATCTTCAGACGACATACGGGCCATCAATGAACTCCCCAATGATTTGTCTATATTTCCAGATCATAAAATCCGAGACAGCTACTTGAAAATCCGCTTGAATACCATCCTAACACGACTCAAAATGGCTATGTCTAGACAAATACCATTCACGGAGCAAAACTGCAGTTTTTGCCAAGATCTTGACACACCGGAAACATAACATTTGAGAATGCTATGCCCAGCTCTCGCTCAAAAGAGAGCCCTCTTTGGTGCCTTTTTCGAAATTTCAGCGCAGCAGGTGGATGCTGAAACTAGATGGTCTATGTTAATGAACGGCCAAGCAAACAAACTAACTTTCACAATCTCCCAATTTCTTCATAATATACTGGAACTTGACAACTTGATCGTCTGAAATAGTAACGTAATTGATTCACTGTTCTGATGTCTATTCCATTTCTCTTCTCTTTTTTCTGTTTTCTTTTGTCCACTTGATAATCAGTTGATGCAAATTTTAGAATTAATATCTTTAAATGAAATGTTTATATTTAAACTATATAATTTTAATAATAATTAAAAAAAAAGAAACCATTCCGGAACGGTTTCTTTTTTAAATAAAAGTATAGGAACAGTAAAACGTAATAACTAAAAAAAAGTAGAGGAGCACTGCTTCCAACTTCTCACGCCCACTTCGACCACTGCATATAGGCACTGTTAGGCAGAATCCTGTGCCGTTCCCTTGGGGAACACTGCAAAAAGATTAAGACTACAGGAGTAAGCAGTAAACACAATTAGTAGCAGTCTGCACCACCCAAATTTACCTGGTAGCTGTGGCTGAACAGTCAGACTTATCTCAAGAAGAGTAGGGCAGTATATAGAGTATACACAATTATGCTAAAAACACAGTAGAGCAAACAAACACTTACCAGAGCTTTGTATAAAAAGTATATAATTATTTATTTAAAAACACACTTTAGGCAATATACTAGCACTCTAAATCAAAAGCCAGTTAAAACACAGTCAGGTAAAGTATACACACCTCCCTTGATAACTATCAGACAAGTCAGAGTTAAAACCCCACGATTTGTTAAAACAGATGTGAGCGCATAACCTGATGGCACTCCAATAGTTCAGTTAAAGGGAGAGAAAAAGGCAGAGCATAGAAATAAAAAAAGTCCCAACACTTTTAGTACTTCTCTGCAAGGGAATAAAGGCAGTATATACTGTAGAGCCAAAGTTCATAGGCCAGGCCCACTTTAAATGGAGCAAAGCGAAATGTGGCCAGGATCACACGGTTTAAAATGCACTAAAAGTCTTTTCAGAATGTTCAGAAGAGGTTGGGGCGATTCAAGAAGGTAAAGTTAGAAGGTCTGGGGCCAACCCAGTTGGAAAGCCAAGGATTTAAGGGTCACCTTGGGCAAACTGAAGAAAGGGAGGCCAGGCAGGGCACAGTACCTTAAAGAGAGAGGAAGCTCCAGCGGTATTGGTTGTTCCTGGCTGTGGTTGCAATTCGTTGTTTCGACCAGGGGAAGAAAGGATCTTGTCGCGGAGGAAACGGGAGTCCTTGCACTGCACAGGGATGAAACCAGCCGCGGAGTTCGTCGATAAAGGGTGCGTTCCTTTTATTTGTGGTCAAAGTGGTGAAGCTTGGCTATCCGGCCACCGGGTGCTTGGCACGGGCGATTCGACCAAGAGACGTCTTTGGAAGGCGAAAGGGCGAACTGGTAGGTCCCACCAGCTCAGAGGAAGAAGACTCGTCCAGCAGAAGATCTTCTCTTGTCGTTGGGAAAGTGGTGAATTCGTTGCAGCAGGGCTCCACCGGTGGTGTCGTCGTTGCAGATGGCTCAGCTTCTTCCCTCTTCGGATTCTTAGGTCCTGTGGCAACTTCTCAAGTTCCAGTCCCAAAGGCCCTGCTTTTATGTAGAAAACCCCCCATTCAACAGCCTAGCTGTCACTCACCATGCTAAGTGGTGAGCCGGGCGGCTCACCACTGGGCCAATCAGAATAGAGTGCGACTTGAGTTGCTAAGGCAACGCAGTCCAGGGTGCCAATTCCCCTCCCCACCTATCCTGTGGAACCCAGACAGAGTAGCACCATTTGGAGGGCTTCTGTGGAGGAGCCCGCCAAAAAGTGGAACAAAGGGCTCGGCCTTGGTAAGAGTCCCAAAGACGGACATGAACGCCATTTTAGAAAAGAGTTCTGGCAAAAAGATCCAACCGTGGATTTAATATTAAATAAATAAACCGACGGTATCTTTAACATTGCACCAAAAAGTGGTGCGTTTAAAATCAATGGGAAAATCCCATAGAGAATATTCCGGTGGAATATTTCGCGTGGTACCCACTGCCACCAGCCAGAAACTCGACGAGGGGGAACTGGACAGTTCCCCCTTGAAAACAGACCCAGGCACAATCAAATTAACCCCTTCCAGTACTTCCACAATATGATGGTTTGTACTGGTTCTGTTCACAATTTTGGACTAGTAAAGTCAATGGTGATTTTACATGCCCTGGGAGACAGTAGTCAGTCCCAGGGTATGGAGTCTATGTTGGGGGTCACTATGACACCCCTGTGTTACTGCACTGCGGGTGCTGTGTAACACACACATAAAAAATAGATGATACCCTATGGAGTAAAAAGAAAACCCCATAGCCCATAAGCACACAAAGAGTCAAAGACATATCTCAAATCATGCCTAAGAGTGGGAGGAAAAGAGTCTCACTTTTAGCAGGAGAAAAAAACAAACCCCAAAAATCCAGCAAAGCTGCTGGGGGACTCACTAGGTTTGGGAAATTAGCCTTATAAGAGAATTCTCCCTAACAGGCACCCCACCAAGCGCAGACCCGCTACATTCGTCAGACTGCCTGAAATCAATGGATCCAGTGATAGATTGTTAGGACTGAACACACAAAGGCCTTCTGTGCATGCTGTACTCCAGAAGAGGTGCGTCAGGCCCGAGGCAGGGCCAGACTACATTACAGGTGGAGCCGTTAGGAGCTCCAAGCACTTCAGGGGGTGGGGGCTGCAGATATGAACCCTAGGCCTGTCAGGCCGTGAGGCGGAGCTTCAAAGACATCACAGGAGGAATTGCTGTTACAAGCCTCAGGAAACACCTAACAGAACAAACAGGGTGACCATAGAATGAAGCAGCCCGACTATCCTCCACCATTTTCTCTTGGAAGTAAACGAGATCATAGAAGAGGTCACTGTGACTGCTCAAAAGAACGTGCGTGGGTTACCATACAAACAAAATGCAGCAAGCATGGATAAGCAGTTCTTTTGGCTACCACATGCATTTAGGTTAACCGCGGCTAGCATTGTTGAGTGTCAAAATAATTTTGCGCTGCTAGGAAGCCGAGGGAGGGGAGTCAGGGATCCTACCCAGTCAAGGCTATCCAGTGCTTGAGAAAGGTCTGAGGTATTGGTCTCCAGTTTAATTGACATTTCATGCTTGAGAAAGAACTAACTCCAGCATAAAAGAACTTTCATCATACAAACTTAGACCTCACGGAATAATATTTTGCTAATCCTGGTGAACCCCCATGAATTGGGAGGATTCGAAGGACTTGTTCAAGTTCTAATTTGTAACACCAGGAGGACACAGTTTCTTCAATGAGCACAGTTCCACATGTATGTGCAGCTTCGGGAGAACAGCTATACACATCATTACCAAATGGCTAGATGTGGTTGTATGGCAGAAAAAGCAGAGGGTTCAGGGGATGAAGGAGAAGAACTATACAGTAAATCCATGTACAAACTTGAAGCTCGTTCTTAGCAAACATACATTTTGCATGAACAACATGATTGGCAGGGTTATGGAACTAACATCTAATCATGTGAAAAAAGTAAATGCCAAAAAACGCTCGTGGGGGAAGAGAATATGTGGTGCATGACCTCGGTGCAGCAACAGCCAATGGTGGTAAAGTGAGGGCCATGGTATGTCACGTCAAGAAAGGAGAGACCTGCAGTGCTAACTGGAAAGAACCTATTGTGCCTGCTAAGGGGCACAGCAGTGTGCGTTTCCAAAGTGGTCTCGAGGGCCATGAAAATTCAAAAAGGTGTGTGTTAGGTTCTTCATATTTTTAGCTAATTTGAGTTAGTGAGCCATATCTTGCATTTAGCCTAATTGTGTGAGGTAGCCTTACCATGCCAGTCGCACAGCTCACCATCGCATCTTCACGGAAGGCACGGGCTCACACCACACAGCTTGCACTCACATATAACACAACCACTATTGCACATCACCATCGCCATAAGAATAAAGCTACTGTTAACGACAAACATTCGAATTGTAGCTTCCCACATAACGATCTCCTTAAAGACAACCCCCCCCCTTTAGTCCATAGTATACTCCGCTGCGCCCACACACACTCCAGTAGGCATGGGTGATTAGCAGGGCTTTGCCACCCTTGCATAAATTTAATGGCAGAAATGCACACACGCATAACACCTCTAACATTTTTTGACTCAGCCCCTCATAAGGGGATCAACCAAAAGCATATTGGACCACAATTATAGTGAAAGGTGCTATAACAAATGACAGAATGAATGAATGAATGAATGCTGCAGATGCAACAAAAAGCAACGCATTGCTAGGATGTGCAAAATGTCTAGACAGAATGGTGGCAAAGTTAACAGAACGCGAGCTGGGTAGACATGAAGACCCACAGGGAAGGTTTTGCAACAAGGTGGTGTAGATATGGCTTGGCTGAGGCGATGGTATAGGTTGCCTGTACAGATGTAAGTGCACTCGCACCCACCTGCCTCCCCCACCAAAACCACTGCAGGGTAGAGCTGGCAGCCAGACCTCTGATAGAATGAGCCCAAAGACATTAAGGCAAATCTTACCCAGCCAGATCAAGCATTTCGAGATGCAAAGAATGATCCCACTAGACAGGATATGTTTGATCACAGCCCTGCCAGCACAGCACCAGCATGAACAATTAATAGGTACCATTTCTTGCAGTCCCTCATCCGAGAAACATAGTAGCAGAGAGCCTGCACTGGCTCCCGTCAATGAAATCGCTGTTCTGCCCTTGAAGGGTGGAACAGAGTAAAAGGTACGGGAAGATGGATTTTTAAAGAGAGGAAAAACAGAGACCACTTTCAGAAGGATGGAGTGTCCGACTCTCAATGCCACCAGCTTTTTGGAGAACACCAAATATGGAGGATTAATAATGCCTGGAGCTCACTCACCCACTTAACGAAAGCGATTCCAATCAAGGGTGAGGAATTTAAGAGAACATGAATGCAGGGTCTCAAACAGAGGGCCCATAAGAAACAGCAAAACTAAATTCAAATCCCACACCGGAACCATAAACTTGCATGGTGGAAACTGACTGCACAATCCCCATAAGAATTGCAGAACAGTGGGAATTGTGAATAAAGACTTGCTAGAGGGTCCTTTAAAGAATGACATAGCAGCCGGATACCTCTTCACAGTGTCGATCTGCAGATATGTCCGAGTCAGACATCAAAAAATCCAAAATGAGGAAATGGGGCAGGAAGAAAAGGGTATAGATCCTTCGCCCAGCACCAAGCTGAAAATGTACAACATCTGCAGCCATAGACTTGGTGGCAGGTCTCGGAGCTGAGAGGAGTATATCCAAGACATCATCTAACACCATCTTGTATTTCAGCCGCTCACCAGCCAAGCATGAAGGGTCACACTGTTAAAGTTCGGTTGGATGTCCCACCCCTCCAACTGGAAGAGCATATCCACTTTAAGCAAAAGGCACAAGATAGGGCAAATGCACATTTCCAGCTACTTTGGTTACCACGTGCTCTGAGCCCAGTTCAGAGCTTTTAGGATCAAGGAGGACCTGAAGAGGCGCAGTCTTCAGAAGGACCAGTGGCATGAAAGGGATTGGTGGGAACGCATAGTTAAGGTCGTACCTCCAGTTGACCCTCAAAGCGTCACCTAGAGGTCCCTGCCGAAGAAATTCCATGGAGCTGTGAAGAAATTCCATGGAGCAGAAGAGCCCACACTGCTTGTTAATACTCGAAGGAAAGAGGTCTACTTGAGGCATTCCCCATTGTGAAAAAAAATCTTCTTCTGGACTTCCTGTCAAACCGTCCCCCTCATGTGAGATTGTAGTCTGTCCGCTCACAGCATCAGCCGTGACATTTTCTGTTCCGGCAAGGGGAGCTGCATTCAGGCATACATTTTTCTCTAGAGCCCAGAACCACAGGCACATTGCTTCTCTACATTGTGGCAAGGATCCCACACCGCCTCGTTTGTCGAGGTAGAGCATGACCACAGTGTTGTCCATCAGGACCTGCATAGACTTGCCCTGTACTGATGTGATGTCCTATTTTTGGATAGGAGAGAACCAGAGCCAAGGATCTGAACCCCAGAAATAGGGCTGTGATTGATGGGTCATGGTCATCAGTCTTTGTTCATGCCAACAACCAACTATGCATCTGTGCTAGCGCTTTGCACATCTGTATATGGCCCATTGTTTAAGACATGATTCAACACAAATGCTAGGAAATGCGACTGAACTCAAGCCCCCTTTGTTTAAGATGACCGTTCTGAATTGTTGCATAAATGAGTGACACTTGATAAGAGTATATACAATGCAGTTTAATGTAATCATGATCTTCTCAAAGCATGTGCGTGCATCATACAAGAAGCTAAAACAGCCATCTGGACGTAACAGGCCGACAGCTCAGACATCAGAAAGAATACATAAAATATCATTGGTGAGAACAAGGAAATGTTTTCTAGGTTGAATGCATATAATATTACAACCCCATATTTCCTTCTCTCTGCCTTTTACATTACACCCAATCTAAATACTGCAAAGCAAGTACCACTGTTACTCATGTAAAAAAGGAAAAAAAGCCAAGGGTAACTACTTCCTTTCTATCGGCCCAAGCCTTTTCCTGTCTTAGAATCTTTGCCCAAACCCCCAGCTCACAGGTCAGAAACACAGGCTCACACCATCCAAATAAAACGTCTGTGTGCCACATTCTCTCTAGATGTGGCCTATTTATTTAATTTTGCTGACAAAATGGCAGCTGTAAGACAGAAATGTCAATATTTGTTTCAGAAGCTGGTTGCGCAGAGTCTGACCTCTCTTCTAGTGAGGATTTCTGGAGCTTGGATATTGGTACCTTGACCTTTTCAGCTCTCAGCTCATGCAGTCTAAGAAAGGCAGTTAAAGCAGAACGGTCCGGCTGCAGCTTTACGCTCGGCTCCAGAAAGCAGCTTTTCTGTCACATCATCTCTCTAGCAAGCAAAACTAACAGCAAGGTGATCATAAATCATTTTGCTGCAGGCTATGCCTGCTCGCAGTATGTAGCCATAAATTGCATTTTTTTTTATTTTACAGGCCTTTGACTAAACGTGGAGCAAGTGCATTAAAATGTGTTTCGATACATTTCTACACTACACGAAATGCATATGTCTAGTTTGTCACAGCAGTCTCAACTAATATATCAGAGTTGGCCCACTCAGGACGTCATTGTGTGTGAGGTCATATGGGCAGGCATATCAGATCAGTACAGAGGGGAGGAATGCAACCAGGGCCAGCAAGTTGATGTATTCCCGAGACTCCTAGAGAGACCACAGTCTGCTCAGATGAGCACCCCAACCTCTCAGAGACACAATAGTTATAATCATTACCTGAGGCTAAGGTAGCAGAAAGAACAAGTTACTTACCTTTAACTATTGTTCTCCAGCATGGCTCTGGCATGGTTTCACATGCTCATGAATATCTTTCCTGTCATCAGGCTGGGAATCCTCTGTAAAAGAAAAAACAGTTTCACTTTCACTTACAAACTGTCTTTCTCCTATAATCCAACCACTGAGCTCTGGGTCATACTGCCCCAGCCAATGACTGCCCTCTCCCTAAGCCCCTCCTCTGGCAGCCATCTTCAGGATTTGGTAGCACGCAAAATGTCAGTATGACCAAGAAGAGCCGCAGAGGGGCAGGAGGGAGGGTTTGCATGTGAATCCATGCCAGACCCATGCTGGAGAACAGTTGTTACAGATAAGGAACTTGTTCCTTCTCAAGCATGGGGTGGGGCATGGATTCACATGCTAATGAATAAAGAATACATAGCAGTACCACATTACACAACCACAGGAAGTGGCAAGGCTCAACAGAAGCAAATACTCTTCCCTCCGGAACAGGATCAACTTCAAGCGAACAGGTTGCGTAGCACTGCTTGGCCAATCCTGGACTCCTCTCTGGAATCCCTGTCAACACAGTAGAGTCTTGTGAAGGTGTGCGTGGACCTCAGACAGGATTGCCAGCGTTACAGCAATAGCTCTGGTGGAATGGGGTCTCGGACGGCCAAGCAGCTGTTTGCCAACCGGTGACAGTGTGTGATGCAGCTGGAGAGCCACCTGGAGATAGAAGCCTTGGTTCATAGGACAAAAGATCACAAATAGTTGAGATGTCTTCCGGAAACTCTTCGTGCATGCCACATAGAACTTCAGCGCACTAGCCACATCCAGCGAGTGCAAAGTCCTTTCAGCTGGCGAAAAAGGTTTTGGAAAAAACACATGCAACACCAAAGGCTTGTTGCGGTGGAATTCCGACTGAACCTTTGGCGTGAAGGAGGGGTGCATCAGATAAGGCTGTATGCAGGAAAGGGCCTGGATCTCACCTACCCCTCCTGGCAGAGGTGATGGCCATGACAAAAGCCGTTGTCCACGAAAGGAACTCGAGAGGGGCCTGATGCATAGGCTCGAAGGGAGCCCCCATGAGCATAGTCAGCACCATGTTGAGTTCCCACGCCGGGGCAGGTGCCTTTACCGGCAGGAACGATCAAAACAGTCCTTTGAGGGACTCCTTGACTAGACAGTGGGACAAAAGAGAAGACCGTTCTGGAGACCTGGTGTAGCGGGAGATAGCCGCCAGAGGCACTTTGAAAGAGGCGTGCACCAGCCCCGTCTTGGCCAAGGACATCAAGTATGGAAGAATCTGCAGAGTCGAGACCGTCAGAGGGTTGATCTTCAGCATCCAGCACCACGTTGTGAAACGTTTACCCTTGTGTCCATAGCACTGAAAAGTCGACAACGCTCTGTCCCCGGCAAGGACCTCTCTGCAGTCTGCCGGCAGCTCGTACCATCCGAACTCTAAGGCTGCAGAAGCCAATATTTCAAGTTCAGCGATCCTGGGTCGTGATGTAGGACTGCACCTCCTTCTCTGGCAAGCAGATATGCAACCACTGGCAACTTGACCGGGGGTGACGCCGACCGGCTGAGAAGATCCGAGTACCAAATCCTCCTCGGCCCGCTAGGGCGATGAGGATTATCCTACATCAGCACCGTTTGAGTAGATTGATGACTCGCAGCAGGAGAGGCAACAGAGGGAACGTGTATAGGGACGGGCCTTCCCAAGGTAAGGAGAATGTGTCCCCCATGCTCCTCGACTGGACCTGCTGGCGAATCTTTGGCATTTGGAATTCGTCAATGTCGCATTTGAGGAAGCGGCTGTGCACTTGATCCCGTTGAAGTTCCCTGCTGAGGGAGTCGGTGATGGTGTTCTTGACTCCTGCCAAGTGAAAAGGAACATGTCTTGGGCAACGGCCTAGTGCCACTCTGGAGAGCAGCGGGTATCTGGTACCCCCTTGCTTCCTGAGGTAGAACATTGTGGTAGTATTGTGTAGACCCTCACCACATTGCCCTTGCGGGACGGAAGGAATGACTTGAGGGCCCAGAACACTGCCCGCAGCTCCACGACATTGATGTTGAGATCCCTCTCCTGTGGTAGCCACAGGCCTCTGGGGTGGAGACGTCCGGTATGATCCCTCCCAGTCCTCCAGGGAAGCGTCTGTGGTGACTATCTCCTGGTATGGGGGTCTCTGAAAATCTGCACCCCCGGCGATGTTGGAGCTCACACACCAACACCTTATCGCTCGACGGAACTCATGTCAAGAACAATCTTGTCTGCGAGCTTCCGGACACCTGGATCCACAGATCGTCCAGGAATTCCTGAAGGGGTCGCATCTGCAACCTGCAGAGTTGGATCTGGTAAATGAACGACGACATGCCGAGCAGCAACTTTATGGTCCGTAACGTGGTGGTCTTCAGTGCCAACAGCCGTTGCACCTTGTCCAACATGGCCACTATCCTCTCTTCCGAGGAGGCCGCCAGGCAGGAGACCATGTTGAGCCTGGCCCCCAGGAATAGCGCGTTATGCGATGGCATGTAGCAGGATTTTGGATAGTTGACGGAGAACCCAAGATCTGTCAGAAGCTGGGTACACATGCATCCCTTGTAGACGCAGAGCCGCCACTAGCGCCAGGCACTTCGTGAACACCCTGGGCGCCGACTTCAGTCTGAAGGGAAGTGCCTTTTCTGCACCACGAAGCGCAGGAACTTGCGATTCTTCTCGTGAATGGGGACATGGGAGTATGCGTCCTCCAGATCCAGTGACAAGAAGTCTCTTTCCTTCGTTGGCTGAGCATGTGCTGCAACGTGACCATCCTGAATTCTTGGGACTTGAGGTATTTGTCGAGGCAGCGCAGGTCTAGACTGGGCCTATAGCCCCGGTCTTCTTCTTTACCAAGAAGTATCTAGAGTAAACTCCGGAGCCTTGGAGTCGCTTTGGAACCAGCTCTATCACCCCCTTTTTTAGCTTGGTGCATACTTTCTGCAGGAGCTGAAGGATGTGCTGCTCCTGCCGGGCCACCAGTGGTATCCGCTGACACTTTTGCTGGAACTCTAGAGTGTTCCCATTGGCGAGAGCGTCCAGCACCCATACGTAGGTGGGGATTCTTTCCAACTCGCTGACGAAGCATGCCAGCCAGCCTCCCACTGGGGTGCAAAGTAGGGGCCCGACATCCCAGCCGGTTTAATTTTGCTTCGGGCCTGCATGCCACCTTGCGAGGGACGACGACCGCCACCTCCAAAAGCCTTGGAACGGCTCCTCTAGGCCTCCCGGGTCGTGGAATGGGAGGGCTGGTGTACGAAGATGAATCACTGCCAAAACCCTTCGATGACCTGCCCGATTTCCCTCCTGAGGCACAAAAACGACGATGTTGCGGAAGCGTTCCAAATGCATGGGCTGTCTCTACGTCAGTCTTAATTTCTTATAACGATTCGTTAATGGCCTTCCCAAAGAGGTTGTCCCTGTTGATGGGCACGTCCAGAACCCTCGATGACAGAGGCAGACCCCGTTCCCCATCTGTCCAGGGACACTGTGATGGCATGGTCCAATGCCACCTCGCCCTCCTGGAGGATCTCAAGTGCATCAAGCAGTTTGTCGTCAGGGAGAAATTCCAGCAGCAGGGCCATCTTATACCACAGCTCCCTGTCGTATCAGACCAGGATCGCAAGCGCATTTGCTGCCTTGACTGGCTGTCGTCGCCGCCAAATAGATCACTTTCCAACCCACAGTGTCCAACTTCTTCCCCTTGCTGGATGGGCGAACGGAGGATGAAGAGGATGGATTAGAAGACTTCTTCCTCGCAGCCGCTGAGACCAACGGGACTGGGGAAGGCTGCGACCGTAGTCATTTGGGTGCGGTCTCTGGCACCCAGTACTTCTTTTCCAGCCTGTCCCTCTTCACCTGGGCCGAGGCTGGGTTTCTCATCAGCGCCAGGCCCTCATCCCAAAGGTCGTCCAGGAGAGGCACCGCCAGAATGGTCTTCCTCTTGGCCTCACATTGTTGGTAAAGGCAACCTTCCTTCTTGTTCACAAAATGGGGGTCTTGGTATATCAACTTGTTTGTGTTCCCGCGCCAGTGAATGCTGTCGACTGCCTAGTGAAGTAACAGAGGTTACCCCTTGCTCCGTATTAGGAAATTGAACAAGTAGAGGGAACTGGGTCCCTTCTCCACTTGGTAGGCAGCACCAGTACAAAGATCGTCACCACAGAGTAATTTAGAAACATAAAGTATATATTTAGTGTGCCCTATTTTGAGACACGTGTTTCGGCAGAGCACTGCCTTTTTCAATCAGGGCTAATGTGTGTAGCATTAGGTCATTTGCAATTTTTCTGGTTGCCCTGTTAATGGGTTAAATCCAACCGGCAAAGTATCTACACAATCCTCAGAGCGTTGGCAACCAAACATTCCTTCTTGGTCTCTTCTATCATCAGCTGGAAGAGCTCAGACTCACAGGTGACCATGATGTGAAATGACCCCACTTCGTCTGGGGGAGAAGCCGCCGCCGTCATCCATAGTCACTGTGTCCGTCCCTGTATACTGGGGGGGTGTGGGGGCTTAGGAGGGGGGGGGCGGGCATGTGAGGTGGTTGATGACGTAGCGTAGGGTGCCGGTTTCTACTCTTTGCCGTCGGCATCCTCTACTGGTGTGTGGAGAGCTGAAAGGAGGTTCAGCGATACGTCCCTGGGAGGTTTCGTGGGGTGGGCTTGCTGGGCCCAGCGCCCATGTCGTCAGCATTTCTGCCGTTATCGTCCCCCTCAGCGTTTCCGCCACCATCGTCATTCCCCACGTCCTCCGGGACCATGTGAACGGACAACTGTGTCCTCCTGGTCTGAGGAAGATATATCGTGTCCTGGAGCACGGCTGAGGCCTCCACTCTCCCCCCCCCCTCTTTTGCATCCTGAGGGGTCGGTCTCGGCCTTAAGGATGGCATCCTCTTCTCTGTTGTTTTCTCCACCGGCTTGGCCGAGACCTACTGCCTCGGGGGGAGGGCCACTCTGAGTGCCGTCGGGGTCCCCTGGACCGGGTCAGCCCCTTTTGCCTTTGAGAGGGTGGCCACCACCACCTCGATCGTCGAGGATGACTTCGCCTGGACACCTGGGCCATCAGGTGCAGATCTAACACCTTTCTCTGCGCCTTGGTCTTCTCTGGCTTCTCCCGCAACTTCCCTGGGTTAACCAATTTCCTCTTCGAGGAGGAGCTGGAGCGATGACTGGAGATGGAGGCAGACGGTGAAGAGGAGTGCGCCCTCCCTGTGTGGGACACGCTTGCGCGGCGACCCCGACAGAACTGACTTGCGGTGCTTGACCTTGTCTTGGTTTCCCACAGATGGAGTGCCCTCAAAGGACTTAGAAGCCCACTCTTCACTCTTCTGACTGGCCGGTCATGGGTGAGGCATGCCCCTGCTTGCTGCACGGGGTAGAGGCCTTGGGGTTGAGCCACGCAGCCAATCTACTGTGATGATCGTGAACGGTGCACATGGAGAAACCAAGGCAGATTTCACAATCCGTTTCCCTGTGGTGCGGATGGAGACAGAAGAGGCACTGGGAGTGTTTGTCCTCCACAAACATGTTCCTCAATCCGCAGCTGGAGCGGAGCTTGAAGAGGAAGCCTCCCCTCCTTCTCCTCCGACATGGTCCGGCATGTGGTGTAGGCCCTATGGACTTTTAGAATCTTTGATGAAACTCTCGACGATTCTTGCCCTTGAGGGGCATTGAAAAACACTGACAAACGGATCCATGCTTGCCAGGCAAAGGAGCGAAAGAGCACAGCACACAGGCTCTATTTGACAAAAATACAAACGCTTTAATCGAAAATGCATGAAAACATAGAAAAGCTCCCGGAGCAAAACACAAGGACTCCCAACACTTGAACGTGCGGTAAAAATCTGAAGATGGCTGACAAAGGCCTACGGCCTTAGGGAGAGGATAGTTATTGGCTAGGGGCAGTGTGACCCCAGACCTCAGTGATTGGTTTATAGGAGAAGGACAGTTTGTAAGTGAAACTTTTTTCTTTTACCGAGGATTCCCAGCCTGACGACAGGGAATATTCATGAGCATGTGGTCTTGTAGGGACCACCATGCCCGGTCGAGAAAATCAACACGATTCATGTAGAAGGTCTGGCATGCTCCCTTGAAACTACGACCCCCCCCCCCCTGCAATGGAAGAAAAAATGAAGTGGCTTAATGTCCCAGTATGTTTCAGGGACTACCAGAATTCAGGTGGCCATGAGACCAAGCACACGAAGGAAGGCTGAGGCCGAAACCTGATCATGGGATCAGAAGACTAGGACCATCCGAGAGATGTTCACCACTAGGTCCTCGGGCAAAAGGCTCTGTGTCAGACTGCCCCAATAAATCAGTGGGACTGGGATGGCGAAACCAGAGACTTTATGAAGTTCAAGGAAAAGCCTATTCTGTGCAAAAGGCTACATGTGCAGAACAAGTGTGCAGACTCCTGGTCTGGTCTGGGGAGCGAGTGTGGACGAGTCAATCGTCTAGGTAGGGAAAGGCATGAATGCCTTCCATCCTGAGGTGAGCCACCACCACTGCCATCAGCTTTGTGACAACTGGATGCCAAACAAAAACCGAACAACAGGATTCTGAACCTTGGACAACCACAAATCTCTTGTACTGCCTGTGCCTAACATGGATTGGCACATTGAAGTAGGGATCCGGAAGATCCAGTGAAACCAACCAGAGTCCTGTGGGTCTAGGGATTGCATGATCTGAGCTTGAGTGACCATCTTGCATTTTTCCTTGCGCAGGTAGAGATTCATAAGTCTCAGATATAAGATGGGACATAAGCCCCCATCCTCCTTCGGAACCAGAACGTAAGGAGTATAATCCTTTACTTCATTCAGTGCACAGTGCCATTTTCCTTGAGTTCTTTGTCAGAAGTTGATGGATTGCTTCCAAAAGGAGGGGGTTCCGGAGGCAATGCAATGTTAGGAGGATGATGTTCTGGAGGATGCTGAATGAAATGGAGACAAACATGAAGAATGGCTTGAAAGGCTCAAGCATCTGACGTGGTACAGGTCCAATAGGTGCTGAACTGGGAGACTACCCCTCCCACTAGAGCCTTGTAGGAATAGTCTCTCTCACAGGTGTTTTGCACTTGGGGTGGGCGAGAGGACTGAGGAGGCAGCAATCCCACCTCTGACCTTTTCTGCCCTACCCCTGGGGAAACAGTGAGTCTATCTACCTGGGCTTGCTTGATGTCTCCCATGCTGTGTAAAGGTGGATGGTGTAAATCTGCAACGTTTGCTTGATGAGATAGAGGGTTGTTGGCCAGCCAGACTCAAAGATTTGGCAATCACCTTTGATGATAAAAAAGTCTGCAAGAGGTCCCCCGATTTGGCCCCCAAGAGGTTATGCCCATCAAAGGGCATGTCCAGGAGTTTCACCTGTACGTTGTGAGGGATCAGATACGAGGGGCGGACACAAAGTTGTAATATTCTCAATGTCAGACATTTTTATTACACAGAATGGGTTGGATAAACACCTCTCTAACCTTATACAAAAGACATCTAATCTGACCCTCACACTGAAAACAAACTAATATTAGTAAAAAGTGTTTATAATAAAAATAAAAAAGATAAATCCAACAGAAAGTGTTTCCCAAGGAGAAATCCTTGGATCCAGATGATGGTATTTAGGCAGAATGGCAAAGGTCTCTTTCGAACAACAGTTTCTTGGTATCACAAAGTGTCTCTTAATATTGAGATTCAGGAAGTTCCTGTTCAAACGATATATTCCATGACAACCAACGCTTCCTTGGTTTCTTTGTTCTGGATTCACAAAGTTGCTAGAGTCGCAAAGTTCTTATTCATATAATAAGTTTCACAATAAGCTTTCTTTAACTTCACTTGTATTTTAGTGGATTGCCTGGTGTACTCCTTCACCAGGAATCCTCTTGTGAGGTGGACAGATCTCCTGGTATACTCTCCTGCCAGGTATCTTTCCACAGTGTTACAGTTCTCATACAGTTTCAAAATGCTTGGTATATTTGGTTGCCAGGACCTTCTTTTATGGAATACTTAGTTCCCCTGGTAAACTCCCGTGCCAGGCATCTTGCACGATGTTAGAGACTGTATGCAACTTTGGTGGATTGCCTAGTACTCTCTCCTGCCAGGCATCCTTATCTGGGGCCCTGAAGATCCCCTGGTATACTTCCCTGCCAGGTATCTTTCCCCAAATGTCAACTGCCTGGTGTATTCCTCTTGCCAGGACTTCCTATTGGTTTCACTGTCCTTTTTCACTATGCCAGTCGTATCAACTTTGTTGTGTTTCAACGCTTGCTCCAGCTTTCCCCCACATTGACATTTCATGCATAGATATTCGCTTAATTTTCCTGCTGCACTTTATCTAGTCAGTATTCAAATGTTCTTCCTTTTGGACATTGCCTTAACATTGGGTTTTGTCTGTATTTAAACAATATTGGCTTTTGTACTCTTCCTTCACACGCGGACACTGTTTTGGGAGCTTCCCGGGGTCCAAAGCAACTTTAGGTGGACTCAGCGTTTCTTCTTTGCACCTCTGATGCAGTTTGCCTCTCGGTGGGATGATTCCTTCATCCGTTCTCCAGCTTCAAGTGTGCAAACCTCCCTCTAGCTTGTTGTGTGTTTCTGCGGTTATAGGTCGGCTTGCCTCTTAGGTCCGGGTACAGATTTGCTGTACCTTTGAGCAGCACACCACTTGGAAGCATCTGCTTTGCTCCCAATGCCTCCGGGACCTTCCGTGCTCATCGGTGCTGTCGCTTCTGCCCCGGCACTGGCAGTCTTCTCGGATCATGTGTGCTTCGTGTTGATGAGCCTGCAGCTGGGACATGACATCCTTTCCTACACTGTCTCCTCCCACCATGCAGCTTTTGTTTTTAAAGGTCTTGCGCACTTCAGGGTTTAGAAGAAAACAAGTCTGCTGCTTGTTCTTCGAGCTTTTGTCGATCTGCATCGACTCCCTTCCTTCTCTCCTTCGTTGTCTCAGTACTTGATGCTTTATGGGAGCTGAAGTCCATATACGTTCTTGGATTTCTGAAATGTTAAAATGTTTTAGACCGAGAAACATCAGAAACAGGAGATGCTATGTGTGAGTTGTATATGTTCGAGGTATAAATGGGATTTTTACTAGAGTGACAGTATGCCATTAGACGTTTGGGTATCGTAGGAGAAAGTGGAGAATACCGCGTCTCTCCCGATGGAATCACCACCTCCCGCCGGCAGTCATCTCCTGCCATGTGATCCTCCCGGATATAACCACCCGCAGGGTCAGGGAGTGGCTGTCGTCCCCTGGCCACATGGGTGGTCATCGCCGCGGAATCAGTGAGTACTCCACCGGATTCATTACAATATCGTGTGCAAAATCTGAAGCCATCCTCCAAGCAAGTCTTTTGACCACTGTGATAGTAGCCAGACCACACCTCCGCACAGTCCGCCGTAACCAGTCCCAATTGCAAAATCTGCCAGGAAGCTTCTTAGCCATCATTGACGAAGGCCTCAAAGCCCACTCTCGTCTCCACCGAGGGGAGGTGTTCGGCTGAACCACTCACTGCTGACCAGAGGCCAAAAGAAAATTTGACCAGGTCACAGGAGGCGTTTATCACTCTGAGGCCAAGGCTGCCGGAGGCAAAAACCTTATTCCCCCACGCGTCCAATCTCTTGCTTTTACTTTCTGGGGGTAGAGTGGGAAAAGTGGACATCATTGGCAGCAGCGTCTTGAACAACCAAGCTCAAAGGGGAGGCATGGGTTGATAGGAAAGGAAAGCCAGGTCCGAAGAAGCCGAGTGATGTTTCTTCGACAATTCTCAATCCACTGTCGGTACAGAGGTTGGTTTCAACCAGGCCTCCATTAAAGACGCGTCAACTGGCACATTTAAAGCAGTAAGGTCTGCCTTTTCAGTCCAGCCTCCTGGATACCTGCCAATTCAAATTGATCTTCAGAACAGGATGGGGATGATAACGCCAGGGGGTCCATCACTTTAGCCATTAGGCGTTGAAAAGAGGCCTGGGTTCTACCCAGAGTTGTTATTGTAGAAGTATCAAGGCCACTATCTTCTTGAAGTCCCGGAGTCAGCTCCAACATGTCCTCTCCCACGCCATGGAACTCCCCAGGGATGCCCTTTTCTGCTCTTGGGCAGAGTGGCTCCACTGCAAAGGGAATGGGGTCACCTTCCTCTTCAAACATTTGGCCCATATTTGACATGAATTACCCCAGAGATAGTAGGGGCATATTCAAGAGGGGTCAGTGCTGGCCCAGAGGCCTTGATACTGATGGTGGAGTGTACGGCACAGGGTGGATATTAGGCTGGAGGCGAGACCAAGACCTTGGGAGTGCAGGCGTGGTCCTTCATGGGATCCCCGTTGGCTTGCTCAGATGCAATGGGACTGGATGGCGCTGTTGGCAGGGGGACAGAGACAAGGGTCACAAGTAAGCACTGGAGAGCAAAAAGGTCAAGCCAGGCAGAAGGAAAACAGTCCCCACAACTGAGGCAATGGCTGGAGGAAACCCGATTTGTGCCATGACAGAACTGAGGTGGAGTAGCAGACTTCTAATTTATTCCAGACTAGGCACAGCTGGGATGGGCTCCCATCTTGTCCCAGGGCAATATATTAATGTTACTCACCGTAGTAACTACAGTGCTCATAGTCCATAGTCCCCTTTCCTCCATCCTTGACGGGCTTCCCCTAAAATGGGCAAGGTACCGGAACCTTTGGCAGCGAAACATTGAGCATCCACTTTAAATTTAATACAGCAGGCGCGGCTTTTGGCGTGGCAAGGCCCCGCCCTCCTGCGCCTTACCTCAGTCCCCTTTGATCACATTGGATGCTTAGACACCTGGATACACTTATTACATATTAGGCCGTGGCGCACAAAAGTGGGAAGGTGGGTGGGATGTATGGAGGAAAGCGGACTATGGACTAGGAGTACTACAGTTAGTAACCTTAATTACTCATATGTCCCGTCCCTTTTCCTCTATCCTTGTGGGTGATTCCACCGAATAAGACCATAAGGTGGAGCTGTGATAGCCTGCATCCTATTTAGGAAGAAGCAAACAGCTTCTGCAGAACTGCCTGACCAAATTCAGCATTACGCCTGGAGATGGTGTCCATGGAATAGTGCTTGCAGAAAGGTGACAGAGTGAACCAAGTAGCTGTCCTGCTGATGACATCTTAAGAATCATGTCTCTAAAACGCTACTTCTGTGGCCTTAGCCCTACCCGCATGGGCATGAATCCCCATGGGGACCTACTTGCGCATGTTCGTATACTCCGCCAAAATGGCCTGAACCATCCACCGAGTAATAGAAACCATGGAAGCCTAAGAGCTGGGGAGGAGCCCCCAAAAGTGACAATGCCTCAGACTTCCTGAAGGATTTTGTCTGAGAGAGGTAAACACTTGAGGACCCTCTTGAGGTCCAAGAAATGTGGGGCCCTCTCTGCCTTGGACTACTGGTTCAGGAACAACACTGGCAGGCAGATCTCTTGATTCAGATGAAATCGAGAGACCACCTTGGGCAAGAAGTTGTGGTGAGTGCGCAAGATGACCTTGTCGTCGTGAACCGTGGTGAAGGGCTTGCACAAAGATGTCTGCAGTGTTACTAGTCGGATGACCACAGAGGCCATTGTTTTGAAAGGTTTGTGCTGCAAAGCTGCAAGAACCACATTCAGGTCCCAGACCGGATGTGGCCTATGCAAAAGAGGAAAAAGCCTAGACTACCACTTGATGTTGGCCTTAACCACCAGGTTGACCGCTGGAAACACATGCTCCAGGGAATTCTTTTAAGCCCTGATGTCCACCAAATAAGTGCGGCAAGTATCCACCTAAACTCCAGAACAAGCCAGGTGTGCTGACAAAGCCAGCACGTCATCCAGAGGACAGAGGACAGGTGACAGGATCCAGACCCTTGTCACAAGGCCAATAGCAGAACCTAGTCAATTTACACTTACACTGGGACCGAGTAGAGGGCCTCCTAGCCTGTTGAATGATGTCCCAGTTGTCATCCGAAAATGGAGCATGCTGTAGTCTTAGCTGGGCAGGAACCAGACTGCCAACAAGAGCCTGGCCGGATATAGGTGTTTCACTGTCCCGCCCTGCTGTGTCAGAAAGCTCCTATTGGTGATCGGAAGGTGGATGGGCCCCTGTGAGCACAACTGCAGAAGCTCCAAAAACCAGGCTCTCGAAGGCCAGTGTGAGGCAATCAGGATGAGGCTACAACCTACCGAAGCTCAGAACTTGGGGAGGTTCCGCTGGAGCAGAGAGGGGAGTGAACGCTGTTAGGCAGAATCCTGTGCAGTGCCCTTAGGGACCACTACACACAATTAAGACTACATGTGGCAATACAAGTTTTACCTTTGGTACAAGCCTGTACCGCTATGTTAGAGTGGTAGCAGTGGCAGAGCAGCCAGGCATATCTCAAGAGTATATGAGCAATAGCAGAGATTAAACACAATTACTGTGACTCAAGCAAACACTGACTCAAGGTTTCAGGTAGAAAAATATAAGTACATTTATTTTTAAACCATTCGTTATAAACACAACACTTCTATTAAACTTTTAAAAAAAAACACACGTTAAATATACTACAACTAACCAATTCACTTTGTACAGTATGTCTCAAGGTAAGTACCCTGTGTTTGAATGAACACAAACACGTCACCGCGAATACGATTGCGATCACTTTTTGACAGTTCGGTCTACTAAATAAACGTGTATCCGTGACATGAAATGCTACCGGGGCAAAACACACTTAGCACCTGAGATACCCAGAGGGAGTTGGAGGCAAAAATCACAGGCAATATTTTGGTTAGGCAGACAGAATCGAGAAACACTCAGACAGGAGTTCAAAAGTCAAAGGGCCAGATCCAGGGTCAAGTGACACCGGGGGCCTGTTGCCGAAGATCACACAGTCAGACAGTTCACGATTCAACGTAGCCAAAAGTACTTCGATATTGTCAATGTTCGGAAGCAAAAGTTATAAGAAGGAGGGAAGACAAGGGCAAGCCTTGGAGATGAAGAAAAGGGGTTTCACCCAGTTTCCTCAAGCAGAAAACAGTACCTTATTCCAATGGTGCAGCTGGTGCCCTGGCAGTTGTTCCTGTTGGTTTCCCGCAAACCAACGGTTCCTGGAGCTTCGTTGTGAAGGAGGACGTCTGAAGGGGGTCTGTACCACACAGGGATGAAGCGGCAGCAGCGACTAGGAATAAAAGGTGCGCTCCTTAAAAACAGGAGAGGCTCTTCAGAGGGCTATCCGGACCACTACAGCAGTGTGCAGCGATTTCGACCAAGGAAGGGGATCCTCTGGCTGTGGAAGAGGAGCTGGTTATCCCCACCAGGCTCAAGGGAAGAAGACTCCGGACTGGATCTTCTCTTAGTCGTTGAAGGGTAGATAGCTCAGGACTGCAGCAGGGCTTCACCGGGACGGGGTAGTTGCAGCAGCCATCGTTCTCTCCGCTTCTCTTCGGTTCCTTGTAGTTGCAGAGGCGACTCTGAATTCTAGCACAAGAGACCTGCCTTTTATGCGCAAAACCCCCATACACACAGCCTGGCTGTCAATCACCCAGTATGGGGGTTGTCCAGCCTGGACAACCACCTCAGCCAATCATGGCACAGTGCGACTTGGGTTTTCTAGGATACCCTGTGCAGGGGGTGACTACACCCCTCCCTCACATTCAGCCCACCTAGACACCCAGGCGCCTGGTGGAGGGCTTCTGAGCAGAAGCCCACCAAAAGACGGTGAACAAAGAAGGCGAACCTGGTTTGCAGCACAAAGTAAAACACAAGAAGGACTTTAACAAAAAGAAATGGCGAATAAACCCAACTGGAGCCAAAAGAAAGACGATTTGGTCAAGCGGGTTTATGTTCAAGGCTAATATAATAGCCAAGAACAATACCACGTTTATCTAATATAATTGCGGTAGAAAAGTTATGGTAGATACCACTGCCACCAGCCAAGTTTAAATGTTAAAAGAGCAAAACAATGCTCTAGGAGGTACAGATAAAAAGGGATCCGAATTAACCCTTTCCAGTACTCCATGGACGATGAGGTGTACTGGATCTGTGGTAGATTGACTAAGTAAAGTTAATGGCAACTTTACCCTTTCCTGGGGGACTGTAGTCAGCCTCAGAAACGGAGTCGGGGGAAGTCTCAAAGACAACCCTGTGCCACGGCACTGAAGGTGCTGTATGACACACAAAAAGAAGGGGGCTACTGAAGTGGTGTACCTCAGAGCCCACAATCACAAAAACAGAGAAATACACATGGCAACACACAGATAAGAGTGGGGGAAAAGCTCACACTCTTACCAAGTGGAAAAAAATAAACTCCAGAAGTCCAGCAAAGCTGCTGGGGGACTCAGTAGGTGAGGGAAATTAGCCACAAATGAGAATTCTCCCTAACAAACGCATAACAAATGCAGCCATGCCAACCGCTCTGGAAGACGTCTCCTAGAGACCCCGACCCTGTCCTGCCCTTGAAACAAACTGGGGGCACTTGGAAATCCGAGGAGACACAAACAAGTCCAGGCCTGCAAACCCCCAATCTTGGAACAGGGGCAACAAGAAGTGCTGCAGTGCTGTTCCCGAGAGGTTGACTGCTGAAATCAAAATCCCCTCCATTAGGGACAATTCCCAGATAGGTACCGCCTCCATGCAGAGAATGGGGGTTGGGGGGGGGGGGGGGGGGCAGCAGGGTCGGGTGCCACCCTGCTTGTTCAGGTAAAACATTGTACTAGACTTGGACGTCCTGACCAGAACCGAACTGTCCTTGATGAGTGACAGAACTGCCCTGAGGGCAAGGACCACTGCCCTGAGCTCGAGCTTAATGATATGCAGGAGGGCTTCCACCCTGGACCATGAATCCCAAAGCGCATCAGGGTAGCCCATACCCCCTTGGCGTTTGAGTGGAGGTTCTCTTCTTTGGCAGTTCATCATTGGTTGACGAATGAGAGATGTCCACGCCCCAAAGGGCAGATCTAGGATCTTCTCTTACACGTCCGATGAAAACGTAGTGGCATGCATCCACGCTGTCCTTCTCATCTCGACACCCAGGCACAGCCCTCTGCTGGCTGTGTCGATGTGGGGGACCGAGGATGCCATGAGGTCCTGCACAACGGCCCGGGCATCCGCTAGACTGGCCTTGAAGGAGGCTTGCCTCTCCAGAGGGAAGTCAGGCAGAAACTCCCCGAGCTTCCGCCACAGCTTCTTGTTTGCGGCGGCTAAAAGGGCTTCAGCGTTGGCTTGCTGCAAATGCAGTCCCGATATGGCAAATCAGTTTGCCCAAAGACTCAAGGGCCTTGTATTCCTTGGAGAGACAACTGCAGGTGGCTCCCGAGGAGGAAGACGATGGAAAGGATGGTTTAGAATATAGGGAGGCCGCAGCCACCACTGAAGAATGTGGCTAAGGATGGGAGGCCAGGAGAATGAATTAGCTCCCCGTCCATCAGCCTGAACCTGCTGTCCAACTTCTTGTTATTCTGGGCGTTGCCCCAGGGCTTCTCCCAGACATTTCTCGCCACCTGCAGGACATCCTTCTGGAGGGGAATGCCAGATCTGATCATGGTGTGCTTTCACCAAAACCTCTGCTAGCACTCCTGAGGCCGGGGGGGCTTCCTCAGGAAGAGGGACCCCCAAGAACTCTGCCAGGCCAAAAAGGTCGGTCATGGAAGGACTAAACGGATGCCAAGAGTTCATTATCCTGGGCGTCATAGTCATCGCCCCCACAACCCCCTTTTTTTTACAGACCAAGGGGAGTACGGGCCCTGGGACACAGGTGCCGGTGGGTTCCCCCCCAGGCAGAAAACCGGTCCAATGACTGATGAGGCAGAGGCATTGGTGGTACAGAAGAATATGGTAGGACCTGGACCGCAGGAGGAAAAGGCAGAGGGACCCAGAGGAGGGGGCTGTGGAGGCACTACCTGCAGGATCACCTCCTTCACTGTATTCTTCAGGAGCCCCGTGTAAAGATGGATTTCTGAACTCTGACCTGGTGGGCAGAAGTTCAGAAGGCCAGCCTAGTTTCTTGGACAGGGTAACCTTCTGGACAAGCCAGACTAATCAAGTTAGCATTTGGCATCGATCAAGACTAGGTCTCAGGAGGGGTGAGGGTGATTGAAAGTCCACAATGAGCACACACAGCAAACACCACAAATTACTCTCTGTCGGCTGTATATATAAAAAATACATAGACATTTATTAAAGGCCTTTTAACTCAAACACAAGATGAAACTCGGCAATATTTACAAAACGAAAACAACACTATACTAGGAAACATATACACAGTAACAAGTAGTCTAAAGTAATATTAAACAAGTAGAGATCCACAACTTGCAATAGAAAGGAGTCATACAGTGCAAATATACTTTAGGCAGTCCAACAATTCAAACCCTACCTAATAGGCAGTCCAGTCCTTACGAAGTGTGCAGCCTTGTGCTCAAATGTACATTCAGTGCCGGGGTACTCGATAGTGCGTTTAAGTACAAAATGGGTCTATTCGAGGGACTGTAGTGGCTCAGGAAGGTGGGTGAGGTGATGAAGAATAAAGTTCCAATATTCAAGGAGGGTCTCCACAAGAGGGCAGAGCGATTTCCAGGAATCTGGAATAGGATGGTAGCACAGGCTACATTAACAAAGGAGAGTGGCCCTTGGGGGACACTTGTGCGTAGAAGTCTATGGTTGCGCCAGGGGCCACCGCTATGGGATACAAGTACTTACCAACCCTTGACGCAGTCCAGACCAAACTTCTGCAGTCTAGTCCAGTTCGCTCGCAGGTTCGAATCCCGCAGTTGTGTATCCCTCCGGCTTTCAGGAGTTGCGTTCTGGGGAGGGACAGTGGCAATTTCTCTGCTTCTGGTGAAGGGATCGGGACAGTTCCACTTAGGGCACAGCAGCAAGGTACCCACGAAGCTAGTCACCACAGCGGGGCAACACAGGAACCGCGTAGTCTCGGGTTCAGGTGAACTCTCCCAATTCTAGACCTAGGAATGCTAGTTGTACGCAACTTGGCGGGAGAGTGCATTCTACCACGAGTTTAAGGTTCCTAAGGGCTAAACTCGAAACTCGAGATGGCGGCGGTTCCAGGGCAAAGGTCCCGTACGAGCTGGTCAGTTCACTGGGCGGTCCAGCAACAATTCAGAACAAGTTACTTGCCCCTGGTAACGTTCTTTCGACTGGATGTTGCTCCCACGTATTCCTCATCTTTGATATACGTATCACTCAGCTTTGCTGCTTCGGAAAAAAAGATTCCCCACCAGGGGCGCTGTTAGGCAGAATTATATGCAGTACCCTTTGGGAACACCACACACAATTAAGACTACAAGTGACAGTACAAATTCACCTTTGGTACAAGCCTGTACTACATAGTTAAAGGGGTAGCGATCGCTGAGCAGCCAGATTTATCTCAAGAGTAAGTGGGCAGTATCAAATAGTTACACAAAGGACAGCAATTACTATGAATGATACAAAAACGGACTCAAGGTTTTCAAGTAAAAGAATATACATTTATTTTACTCTTCAGTTATATAAAATTTCACTATTATTAAAGCAGTTTAAAAATCACACTCTTAATACACCACACCGCTCCCAATAAGTTCCAGACAAGTTAAGCTAACAAAATGAAGTGGGAGCAAAATGGCACTCCAGCAATTTAAAAGGGAGGGAAATAAAAATTGAACCACACCAAAAGGTAAGTATTCAGAGCAATTGAGCAAGAGGAACTACAATGATAGAATCAGGTAAAAAGGCCTAGGGCCAAAGTCACTAGGTCAAAAGACTTTTGCTCAAGATCACACGGTTCAGGGTAGTTTGCGGTAAAGTTCGTGCCACCGGTTCCGGATGAGGTTGTTTGGCAGAAAAGTTAGTTCCAAGAGAAGAGAAGGACAAGCCCTCGGATTGGAGAAAGATTTCAAACACTTTCACCGCAGTTGAACGAAACGAGCAAACGGATTTGCACAGTACCTTAAAACTGAGAAGAAGCTGTAGCTGAGGCGGACATTCCTGGTAGTTCCTGCAGGCTCACGGTTCCTGGAGCGACTGTCGGAATGACAAGAAGTAGGGAGACTGGAGGGTCCTGCACTACCCAGGGAAGAAACCAGCAGCAGAGCAAAGCAACAAAGAAAAGGTGCGTTCCTTAAAACTCAAGCAGGGTCCGACATTCCTGGCTATCCGGCCCACTGTACCTCTGTACAGCGAATTCAACCAGAGGAGGGGTCCTGGCTTGAAGTTTGGGCAAACTGGTTGGTCCCACCAGCTCAAGGGAAGAAGATTCCTGGAGGATCTTCTCTGTCATCAGATTCTGAAGATTCGGACCTGCAGCAGGGCTTTACCAGGCGGTTCAGTCGTTGTAGAGGTCCTCTTCTGTCAGCTCCTTGTTCGTTCGTTTCAGTGGTGACTCTGCCTTTCCATTCCCGGAGACCTGCTTATTATGCAGTTTTCTCCCATTCATACAGCCTGGCTGTCAATCACACAGCAGGTTGGCTGTCCTGGCAAGAACAGTCCCCCAGCCAATCAAACAGGAGTGCGACTTGGGTTACCAAGGGAACCCATGGCAGGGGTCCTAAGACCCCTCCCTCACATCCTGCCTACCCAGACTTTCAGGAGCCTTAAGGAGGGCTTCTGTGTAGAAGCCCGTGAAAAGAAGGCGAACAAAGGGACCAAACCTGTTTTGGCGCACAGAGGAAAACACCAGAAAGACTAACAAAAAGAAATGGTGAATAAACCCAGCCGGAGCCGAAATAAAATATATTTGGTCAAGCGGGTTTATGTTCGAGGCTAATAAAATAGCCTAAAATAATACCATGGTTATTTAAGATAAACGCGGTATGAAAAATATGGTAGTTACCACTGCCACCAGCCAAGTCTTGATGAAAAGGGAGCGAAACAGTGTTCCAAGAGAAACGGACAAAAAGGGATAAGAATTGACCCGTTCCAATACTCCATGTAAAATGGGGTGTACTGGGTCTGTGGTTTAAGGAGACTACATAAAGTTAATGGCAACTTTGCATGTTTCAGGGAGACAGTAGTCAGTCCCAGACAAATGGATTCAGTGGGAAGTCTGAAAGACAACCCTGTGTCACTGCAATGAAGGTGCTGTGTAACACATACAAAAATGATGCTCATGGAGTAGGTGAGGCTCCAGAGCCCAAGATCACACAAATGGTAAAAACACACACAGCAAAACACACGAGTGGGAAAAAGGCTCACACTCTTACCCAGGTGAAAAAAATAAACCCTAGCAATCCAGCAAAGCTACTGAGGGTCTCATTAGGTAAGGGAAATTAGCCATTTATGAGAATTCTCCCTAAGAGTCGCTGTGCTCGATGTGGTCATCAACAGCATAAATAGCTCGAGCCACGCCCGTTGGCTTCAGTTCTGTTTTTTCCTTGTCATCAATTGAAGAGTTAACCAGGCATACCCCCAGACCGTAAGCTCTCAGGAAACGCGGAGTGCAAGCACATAAATTGTACAGGGGGTGGGCTGGGAGGGGAGAGGAGGAATACGCGGGAGGAACATCCAGTCAAAGAACAAGTTACTCTCTTACCTGGTAACGTTCTTTCGATGGGATGGTCCGACGACATATTCCATTTCTATGACAGTAATCACCACAGCTGTGCTGCTTCGGAAAATCTTCGGTGTCTGAGTCCTGCATCGATGACGTCGATACGCCGCCCTCGAGGACCTCTTCCGACGGCCGACGTCACTGGATGTTATAAGTAGGACGCACGACGCCCGTAGCCTCAGTTCTAGTTTTTTCCCAGAATGTGTGCCACCAGTCTTCTGCCAGTCTGACACAGAAAGCCTTGCGGAAATATAAATTGCGACCGCATAACAAATTCTGTAGCGGGGAAGGTAGGGAGGGAGCGATATGGAGTACGTCGTCGGACCATTCCATCGAAAGAATGTTACCAGGTAAGAGAGTAACTTGTTCTTCGAGTGGATTGGGTCCTCCGATGTATTCCATATCTATGACAGACTCCCAAAGCAGTATCAATGCAAGGAGGTGGGAAAAGAATTTAGAAAACAGAAATTTAGCATGCCCAATCAAATTGCAGAGTAAAGGACCGCCTTGCCAAAGGCCAGATCCTGCCCCCGGATGGAATCGAGGGAATAGTGACGTACAAAAGTATGTACCGAAGCCCAGATGCTGCATCACAGATGTTGCGAATAGGAACACCCCTCTGCAGGACAGTAGAGGCAGCCATACCCCTGGTAGAATGGGCCCGTAAGCCGACCGGTGGGTCCTTACCCGCCAAGCGGTAACACTCAGAGATAGCCAAAATAATCCAGCTAGACAAAGTCCGTTTCGTCACAGCCTGTCCCAAATGCTTTCCAGCGTAACCAATAAAGAGCTGATCGTCCACTCTGACCCGGCACATGCGTGAAGAACAAGTTACTTACCAACTGTAACTTTCTTTCGACTGGATGTTCCTCCCAGGTATTCCTCATCTTGTGATAATTCGTTATCTACAGCTTCGGAAAAAAAAAATTCTCGGCAGAGGGCGCTGTGCTCGAGGTCGTGGCGTCGATTGTCCCTCGACGTACTCCGTACTCTGTCAACGTCAACGATGGTATATATATATATATATATATATATATATATATATATATATATATATATATATATATATATATATATATATATATATATATATATATATATGGTATATATATATATATATATGATATATATATATATATGGAACACCCAGGCATGTCCCATGACCGATACATTCTTCGTGAGAGGAAAGTGTAAGAAACGTAAAACTGTACTGTGGGTAGGATGGGAGCGTCGATGAGGAATACGTGGGAGGAACATCCAGTGGAAAGAACGTTACAGTTGGTAAGTAACTTGTTCTTCAAATGGATTGTGTCCTCCCACGTATTCCTCATCCTGTGATAGGCTCCCATAGCAGTATCAATTTTTGGAGGCGGGAGTACTAATTTCAGTTTTCGTGGACAGAATGCAGAATTGCCTTTGCAAACAAACCCTCGTTAGATGAGGCAGTGTCCAAACAATAATGTTTAACAAAAGTATGCATTGTTTTCCAGGTTGCAGCTGCACAAATATCTGCTGCTGGGACCCCCCCCCCCTCTTTTGAGCCGCAGAAGTAGCCATTCCCCTTGTAGAATGGGCACGAAGCCCATCTGGTGGTTCTTTTCCCGCTAACCTGTACCATTCAACTATGGCTAATATGATTGATCGGGAAATAGTCTGTTTTGTTACAGATAAGCCTAATTTATGACCAGTATAACCCACAAACAGTTGGTCACTTGTCTCAATTTAGCCATCCTTGAGATGTAAAAACAAAGAGCCCTTTTGGGATCTAATCTGTGTAATCTCTCCTCTTCTTTGCCCAGATGAGGAGGAGGATAAAAGGTTGGTAGTACTATTTTTTGTGACAAATGGAAGTCCGAGACTACTTTTGGCAAGAACGAAGGTTTAACTTTAAGGACTACCGTATCTTTATAAAAAATAGTATATGGTGGTTTGCATGAGAGAGCCTGAAGTTCGCTAACCCTGCGGGCTGATGATCGGGCCACAAGAAGGACAGTTTTTAGAGTCATAGGCCTCAATGAACATGAGTGCAGAGGCTCAAAAGGTATGCAAGTCAAGTATTTTAATACTAAATTTAAGTCCCAAGTTGGTACATGAAAAGGTACTGGAGCATATACATTAGTAAGCCCCTTTAAGAATTGAATTATTAACGGTATTTTGAAATATGAAACCTCTTCCGAGGAGCGCTTGAAAATGGACAGCGCAGCAAGGTATCCTTTGATTGTTCCTATCTGGAGCCCCAGATTAGCTAGATGTAGTAGAAAAGAGAGCACCATTGGGGTGCCACACTAAAAAGGGTCCACATCCTTGTCTTTGCACCAGTTACTAAACCTGTTTCAGCGACATCGGTACGAAGACTTTGTTGCTGGTCTTCTGGCCGAAAGCAAGATTTCCATTACGTCATCCGGAAGATCCCAATCCTTGTATCTCAACCTCTCAGAAACCATGCGTGAAGGTTGAGTGACTTGACCTCTGGATGGAGAACCCGACCTTCCTCTTGCTAGAGAAGATCCTCTCTTTGCGGAAGATGTATTGGAGGGCAGATGGACATGTCTAGAAGGTCCGGGTACCACGTCCTCCTGGCCCAATCCGGAGAAATTAGGATCATGGTTTTCCTGAACTTTCTCAGCCTTCTGATTACTTGAGGAATCACGGGGACTGGGGGAAACGAGTACAGCAGTGGAAACTTGCACTCCACTACGAATGCGTCTCCCAGAGCTCCTCTTTGAGGGAACTCCCTTGAGCAGTACTGATCGCACTTCCGGTTGATCGCGGTGGCAAACAGATCCACTTGAGGGGTTCCCCAAAGGGCGAAGATCTCCAGAAGGACTTCCTGAGCCAGCTCCCACTCGTGAGAGACTGTGCTCTGTCTGCTCAGAGCGTCTGCCGCTGTGTTCTTGTCTCCAGCTAGGTGAATTGCCAACAGAGAGATTCCTTCTCGTATTGCCCAGAAACAGAGCTGCATTGTCTCGCTGCACAGTGGCAGTGACCCTACTACTCCTCTTTTGTTGAGGTAGTACATGGCCACCGTGTTGTCTGTCATTATCAGGACATTCTTTCCCAGTACAGAGGGCAGAAAGGCCTTAAGAGCTAGCCTGATTGCCCTCAGCTCCAAAAGGTTGATGTGTAGTTTGGACTCCGATGGAGACCAACGAACGCCGATTGTCAGATCGTTGGTGTGTGCTCCCTACCCAGTGAGTGAGGCGTCCGTCACTACCGTTATCTCCGGCCAGGGCAGCCAAAATGGAGCCACCCTCATCAGATTGCCTTCGTCGGCCCACCACAGAAGGTCCTGGACGACCGAAGACGGCACCTGATTAGGGTCCGACATTCTGCCGGAGGACTGAGACCACTGGAGCTTGAGTGCCCATTGCAAAGATCTCATCCGCAACCTGGCCTCTGGCACCAGAAGAATACAGGATGCCATGAGGCCGAGCAGTCTCAAGAACTCGAACGCTGGGACAGTCTGGGCAAGTTTAAACTTGTGCACCATGTGCTCAATGTGATGAGCCCTCACCTGGGGAGGAAAACACTGCCCCAGGGACGTGTCGATCACTGCTCCGATGTACTGGAGCCTCTGAGATGGTGTCAAATGGGACTTTAAGTTGAGGGAGAAGCCCAGCTTGTGGAGGGAGTGGCAGGTGACTGACAGATGATCCAGGACTTGCTCGAAAGAGCGCGCCCTGATCAACCAATCGTCCAGGTAGGGGTAGACGTGAATCCCCCCTTTCCTGAGGTGCGCTGCCACCACTACAATGAGCTGGGTGAAGACCCTCGGGGCGGAGGTCAATCCGAACGGCAGGACCCGAAACTGAAAGTGAGAGTCGCCAACCGCTAACCTCAGGTACTTCTTGTGCTTCGGATGGATCGGCACATGAAAATAAGCTTCCTTGAGGTCGAGAGACACCAACCAGTCCTGAAGTTGAAGGGACTGGAGGACTTGAGAGAGAGTAACCATCTTGAACTTTACCTTCCTGAGGAGTTTGTTCAAACCGCGCAAGTCCATGATGGGTCTCAATCCCCCGTCTTTCTTGTAAATCAAAAAATAAGGGGAATACGATCCCTTGTTCCTCTCCGCTACAGGCACCAGTTCTATGGCGCCTTTCTCCAGCAGGGATTGAATTTCCTGCGCAAGGAGCGGATCCGGACTCTTCAAAGAGAGATTCCCCGTTGGATTGTCTTAAGGCTTCTGCCGGAAGGGAAAACCATAGCCGTGGGTTATGATCTCCAGAGCCCACACATCTGAAGTAATGGCGCGCCACTCTGCAAGATGCTGCGCCAGCCTTTCCCCCCAACCGGCGAACCATGGGACATGGCCTCATGACTGAGCTGAAGCGGCTGCGGCGTTGCCTGAGGGCAAAGGGGCAACATCCTGAGCGGCTTTGGCACTCCTACGGCGGCCCCTTTGACTGGCAGCTCCTCTCGCTTTACCAAAGGATGAGTAATAACGAAAGGAACCTCCCCTCCATTGCTGTCCCCTAGGACGAAAAGGCGGAAGTTGCCGAACTGTAGCGCCCAACGACTTTGCTGCAGCTTTTGAGGTCTGCAACATCTCAAGCCTCTTGTCAGCCTTGCTGCCAAAAAGATGTTCCCCATCAAAGGGCATGTTGAGGAGCCGGGCCTGCACATCAGGAGCAAACCCCGACTTCCGCAACCACGCAAACCTGCGTATCACGGTGCTCGCCACCATGGACCAGCTGACGCAATCTGCCATGTCCAAACCCGACTGAACGGCCTCACACATAGCATCCTTGCCATCCTGAACCATGGCAAGGAAACCATCCCGTTCATCCCCTTCTGGAATATGATCAGCCGCCAAGGAAACACAGTTCCACTGAGTGTGCGTGAAACGAGACAAGGCACAAATGGAGTTGGCCGCCTGAAGTGCCATACCCCTGCAGTAAACACTTTCTTTGCCCAGCCGTCAAAATGCTTGTCGTCCCTATAAGGAGGGATGGTAGGGTACGATGCCTGCTTTGCCAGGGCTGTAGCCGCCTGCACCACCAAACTCTCCGGAGTCGGGTGCTTGGACAAGAAGCAGGGGTCACTACTGGCTGGGCGGTATTTTCGCGGCAAAGACTTGCTTACTGCCGGGAGACTCTCCGGAGCAGTCCAAGCCGCCGCCACCCTCCTCTGTAGAGCCATATGTAACGGCAGTACCGGGTCAGTAGGTGGACCAATGTCGAGGATATCCGTAAGGTCATCCTGAACAAACTCCCCTGGGGGATCAGACCATCCTAAGTACTCGGTGACCCGTGACATGAGGCGCCGGTACGAAGAATCGGCATGAGTGCCAGGCTCAGGCCTACAAAACTCCACCTCCGGAGCGGTGTCCAGCCCACTAGCATCGTGCAGGGACGCCGCTTCCGGGAGTGCCTCGAAGAGGCAGAGGAGTGGCGAGACCGACTCCAGGACCGAGACCAACTGGACTTCTGACGACGACGCAGAGAGTCGGCCCTCGAGTCGTCCGTAGAAAGCCCCGCAGACCTCGACTTCCGGGGCTTGGACACCTTACCTACCGATAACTTCTTGCGCTCCCGCAAGGCTTTCGACGTGAGCGACTGGCAGTCGACACAGTCATCCATGTCATGGGCCTCCCCGAGGCACCAGAGGCAGGCGTCGTGCGAGTCCGTGACCGACATCTTGGACCCACAGTCCCCGCACTTCTTAAAGCCCAGACGCGGTGTGGAAGATGAGGTAGACATCTTCACGCAGAAATATTTCACAAACAGGTTCGAAGAAGCGAGAAAGCAACAAACTCCAAAGAGTCGAGGTGCGCTGAGATTCCCGGAGCGAACACGTTCGCGGTAAAAAACAGAACTGAGGCTACGGGTGTCGTGAGTCCTTCTTATAACATCCAGTGACGTCGGCCGTCGGAGGAGGTCCTTGAGGGCAGCGTATCGACGTCATCGACGGAGGATGCAGACGCCAAAGATTTTCTGAAGCAGCACAGCTGTGGTGATTACTGTCATAGATATGGAATACGTCGGAGGACCCAATCCCCTCAAAAGAACGTTACCAGGGGTAAATAACTTGTTCTTCGAATGGATTGTGTCCTCCCACGTTTTCCTTATCTTTGATAGACTCCCAAAGCAGTGTCAATTTGCAGGAGGGAGTACTATTTAATTTAGTCATGCACTGTGTGCAAAACAGCTTTTGCAAAAAGACCCTCTTGAGACGATGTTGAATCTAAACAGTAATATTTTATGAATATGTGAAAAGAGGAACAAGTAGCTGCTGCACAGATATCACGTACTGGGAAACCCCTCTGGAGAGTTGCAGAAGTTGCCATGCCCCTAGTGTAGTGCGTGGGCTGATGATAAAGCCACTAGTAGGACTGTTTTTAATGTGAGTAACCTTAAAAAGACATGAATGCAATGGCTCGAATGGAAACCATGTGAGAAATTTCAATACCAAATTCAAATACCAAACAGGGACATGAAAAAGGACTGGAGGGTACACTTTAGTGAGACCCTTTAGAAATTGCACAATTAATGGTATGTTGAACTAAGAGTCCTCTCAGAGGAGCGCTTAAAGATGGAAAGCACAGCCAGGTATCCTTTTATCGTTCCAATCTGGGGCCCCAGATTGGCTAAATCTAACAGGAAAGAAAGGACCATAGCAGTGCCACATAGACATCGATCCACATTCTTATCCTCGCACCAGTTACTGAATTCATTCCAACGACATAGGTACAAGGATTCAGTTTGCTGCCCTTCTCCATTACGTTGCCCGGGAAGTCCCAATCCTTATATCTCAGCCTCTCAGAAACCATGCATGAAGACTGAGTGTCTTGACCTCTTGATGGAGAACCCGACCTTCCGCTTGCGAGAGAAGATCCTCTCTTTGTGGAAGACGTATTGGAGGGCAGATGGACATGTCTAGAAGGTCCGGGTAACACGTCCTCCTGGATCAATCCGGAGAAATTAGGATCATGGATTTCCCGAACTTTCTCAACCGCCTGATCAAATGAGGAATGACGGGGACTGGAGGAAACGTGTACAAGAGCCTAAATTCTGAGTCCACTACGGACACGTCCCCTACAACCCCTCTCTGAGGAAATTCCCTTCAGCAATACTGTTCGCACTTCCGATTCATCTCAGTCGCAAACAGACCCACCTGAGGGTTTCCCCAGAGGGTGAAGATCTCTTGAAGGACTTTCTGAGCTAGTTCCCACTTGTGGGAGACTGTGCTCTGCCTGCTCAGAGCATCCGCCACAGTGTTCTTCTCTCCGGCTAGGTGAACTGCTGATAGAGAGATTCCTTCTTGTATTGCCCAGAACCAAAGCTGCATTGCCTCTCTGCACAGCGGTAGTGACGCTACACCACCTCTCTTGTTGAGGTAGAACATGGCCACTGTGTGGTCTGTCATTATGAGGACATTCTTTCCCTCTACAGAGGGCAGAAAGGCCTTCAGCGCTTGTCTGATTGCCCTCAGCTCCAAAGGTTTTGATGTGTAGTTTAGACTCCGATGGAGACCAAAGACCTTTGATTGTCAGATCGTTGGTGTGGGCTTCCGACCCTATGAGTGAGGCATCCGTCACTACCGTTATCTCCAGCCATGGCTGCCAAAAATATTCTCCCTTGAGAATAACTCTGCTCGGAACTTGCACAGGATTTGATATATTCCCCAAAACCTGGGACCACTGAGTCCTGAGGGCCCATTAAAGGGACCTCATTCTCAATCGGGCCTCTGGCACCAGAAAAATGCATGATGCCATGAGGCCGAGCAACCTCAGAAAATCGAAGGCCGGTAGACGCGGGCATCTTAGAATTTTGTTACTATCTGCAGAATGTGTTGAGCTCTCACCTCAGGAGGCAAGACTTTCCCTGAAGTGTCCAAGATCGCTCCAATGAACTGGAGTCTTTGGAATGGTATCATATGGGACTTCTTGTAATTGAGGGAGAAGCCCAATCTGTGTATGGAGTGGCAGGTAATGCTGAGCTGGTCCAAGGCCTGTTCGGGAGAACGTGCCCTGATCAGCCAATGTTCCAGGTAGGGGTAGACATGAATCCCCCCCCCTCTCCTGAGACTCGCTGGCACTACCGCCATCAGTTTGGTGAGAGAAAACCCCTGGGGCAGAGGTCAGCCCAAATGGCAGTACACGAAACTGATAATGAGAACCGCCAACCGCGAACCTCAGGTACTTTCTGTGCTTGAGAAGGATTGGCACATGAAAGTAAGCATCCTGATGGTCCTCAGGTACTTTCTGTGCTTGAGAAGGATTGGCACATGAAAGTAAGCATCCTGAAGGTCCAATGATACCAACCAGTCTTGGAGTTGGAGACCCTGAAGGATCTGAGAAAGGGTTACCATCTTGAATCTGCCCATCCCGAGGAACTTGTTCAAGTTTGATTTCCTGCACAAGGAGTGGATTTGGAATTTTGACAGAGTTGGGTCCCAGTGGATGATCCTGAGGCTTTCTTTGAAAGGGAAGGCAGTAACCCTGGGCTACTGTTTCCAGTGCCCAAGCATCTGAAGTAATGCCCCACCATTCGTTCAGATGCTGAGAGATTCTGCCTCCCACCTGGGTCTTGTGGGTCAAGGCCTCAGAGTGGCTTAGAGACGGCTGCAGCAGCGGTAGAAGGTCCAGTTGCTGGGGCTTATCTAGCACCCTTTCCTCGTCCACCAATGGGAATCTTTTTTGTCCCCCCCCCTTGTACAGCCTGTCCTCTTCCCCTTCCAAATGAGGAATAGAAACAAACAGGACAACCCCTCCAGGAAGATGAGCCTGAGTAGGGGTGTTGCTGAGGTTGACGTATGGAGGCGCTAAGTGTTTTAGCCACCGCTTTAAAGGTCTGCAGCTTCTCCAGACTCTCATCCGCCTTGCTGCCGAACAACCTCAAGCCATCAAAGGGCATATTGAGTAACCTGCTCTGCACATCCGGTGAAATGCCAGATTTTCTTAGCCACGCAAACCTGCGTAGCACGGTGCTGGAAGCCATGGAACTGATGATGCTTCAGCAGTGTCCGGTCCTGACTTGAGACACTCTCCCATTGCCTCCTTCCAATCCTTCACAATAGCCAGGAAGCCCTCTACTCGCCTTCCGGAATGTGTTCAGCCGCCATACTAATGCAGTCACACAGGGTGCAAGTAAACCTCGAAAGGGTGCAGGTAACTTTAGCAGATATCGAGGCAATACTGCCGGAAGAAAAGATCTTATGCGCCCATGCGTCCACCCTCTTGTCGTCCCTATCCGGAGGAATCGATGGATAGGCCGGCTGCCTCATTGATGTGGTTGCCTGAACCACCAGTCTTTCGGGTGTAGCATGTTTTGTTAAGTAATCTGGATCAATACTGGAAGGACTATATTTTCTGGCAAAGGCTTTATTTATAGCGGGTCCAGATTCTGGAGTATCCCAGTTTGCCAAAACTCTTTTCTGCAGAGCTGCATGAAAAGGTAACATGTGAGGGCCTTGGGTCAGTATATCGTCATTTCATCCTGTTCGTAGGTCGAAGAGCTCCTGCTCCAGCCCATGTATTCAATAACTCTATTCATGAGGCTTCTGTATTAAGAATTTGCATGCTCAGTTGGATCATGCTTGCCAAATTCGAGCTCTGGCGAGGTGTCTATGCCACTAGATGACTAAAGGCAGTCAGAGATCGATAATTTGGTACTCCTGATCAATAAGTTCTTCAGGAACATTTTTTGTGCCATACCTCGTACCAAAAAGAGAAGATTCCTCTTCTGAGGCTTGATCTTCCTCATAAATTGTGGCCATGGACTTGAAAAAGTCTTTCCTGGGCATAGGATGACAAACCTTGTCTGGCAAGGGCAGAGGCCTAGGAATGGTCGAAGTGACCGTCAAAGGCTTCTACGCAGTCATCGACAGATTAATCTCAGTTGGTAAATGCTTTAAAGCAGCAACTGCCTGGTTTAAATCTTTCCTGGGTCCGCCGAACATAAGAGTAACAAAGGACAATGCTTTTTCCATTGTCTCCATTATGTGGTGTCCCCCAGTGTTTGTGCCTCTCCTCCTCAACCTTTTAACAATTATTTACGACTTCTCTGTGCCCTTGCTAGGCCGTAAAGACCCCTCATATGGAAACTAAGGCACAATCACCATATGCTAGTGACATGATAGACACAAGGTTCGCTTTTCCAAACAAGTCTGTTTTATTTCAAAGTATTCTCAGTCGGCCGACTGGGGTCTAACGTCTTGCAACGTGTGTACCCAGACCTCGTGAGATGCAAGAGAGTGAGCAACGATCAAGCAACACTATTTATACATTACATGCAATCTTCAGAAGGCAATTCAAACCGCCCAAAATGCATCTTTTAGGCTAGGTTTCGATGATTGCCAATCATGACATGTTATGACAAGTCCCTATTCAGTCTAAATATACTTATTCTAGCAACAGTAGCAGAGGCAGTTCTTTGTTATGGAGAACATAGAGCTCTTAGTACAGGAAGTATATCAAGTTCGTAGGAGAGAAACATTCTTTAGCACGTTATCTATGAGTTTCTATTCATGTACCAAGGGTCAGACAGTTCTGAGGCAGAAAATACCAGTCTCCGCAAAGGAGTACCGCTAGAGAGAACATCATTCATGCTTTAACTGCCTATTGCTACAGAGTTGGCAAGACAGGCCGGCACGTGGGCCGCTGATTAGATGCAGTTTCTGGTAGCCTCCAAGGACGTTGCAAGGGAGGAAAACAATGCATTTCTGTATCGACTGACATTCCTGTCTGTGTTGGCCTTTCAGCATTCAGGCTGTGGCCTCGCACCGTGCATGAGCTCTAAGTATAGAATACATTTTGCAAAGCGGTTTTAGAGAAAGGAAAAAAGCAAATGGTGGATATTTCACAAAATGGATGCCCTCTGGTTACTCTCAATACACATTGACGATTCCGTGCTGGCGATGTCTGGTACATGATGCGATTGGTTTCTGGACAACATAATGTACCTACTATTCATACTATAGGGTCGTTTCTGGACTAACACCCTTCTGTCAGCTATGGGCATATACTTTGCCAATAACGCTGACAATACGCAGATTGTTATTAAACTAACTGGCGAGTACTTTAAAGATAAGAAGCGTATCAACTACATTTTCCAGAAAATCCGGAACTGGATTGCTATGAATTCCCTGGCTCTTAATGTCAAAACTGAATTGCTTGTCTTGGGCACCCAACAACGGCTTAAGAAACTCAGTGTAAGATATGAGAACTGAGAGCTTTCTCTGTCATGGCCTGACAGGACCCACAGTCATCAGTTCGATGTTCGGAACCGAGGCACCAGAGGCAGACACGGTGGGGGTAGGTAATCGACATTTTCGTCGCGCATTCCTGGCATTTTTTGTAGCCAGACTTTGGGGTAGAGATGTTAGAAGACATTTTCCAAAGATAAGTGAAGCGTGCTGTTCACACTCGAAGCAAAGCTTTCGGAAAAAATGGAACTGAAGCCAACGGGCGCGGCTTGAGCCATTTATGCTGCGGATGACGTTGACATGCAACGGCAGCCATCGAGGAACGTCGACGCCACGACATCGAGCACATCACCCTCTGGTGGTGATTTATTTTTCCCAAAGCAGCAAAGCTGAGTGATACCTAATTGAAAGATGAGGGATACGTGGGCGGACACAATCCATTCAAATGGGATCGTTTGCAGGTTAAGCCGGAGGTGAGGAGAGTAGTTCGTCCCTCTACTCCAATGGGTCGAAGCTCCCTTGCAGGCCTTCTATGATCAATGAGAAGCAGGGGCTCCAACGGGACAACAGCGGGGTCACAGTGCCAAACCTTCCAGTGGGTCACCAGCAGTTTCACAGATCTATTTCCCTGGTTCAGGATACTTTGCTCCATTAGAAAGTTTGGTGTGAACTCAGAAGATCGACCTGGAAGAGGTTTAGAGTGCCTTCTCTTATCCAGAATCTCCTTTGTGTCAAAATGAAGAGAAACCAATAGGAGATCTGCTCACATTCAACCATCCCAGATGTGGACCAATCGCGGACCACGGTGGTTCCAGTTATCCGAGCACACCAGATATCCTGGCACCCAGGATGTGTATTGGAACTGGACGGCTCCAGCCCACATTCTGGGCGTGCACACACAAGGCATGCAGAAGCCTGCGAGAGCTTTGGTTTGCGCGGGGGGGTCTGCATGAGCAAATTAGGCATTTCCTGGGTCTGATCGACCTGTGGAAGGCAAAAGGACAACATGGCCAAAGCACAGAACAAAGGATCTTGTGGATGGCCATTTTAGGTACTAGCTACAGTCCTGGGCCAAATGCAGTAAATGCGGTTTGAACCAAAGAAAATAGTCAAAACTGCTTTAAAAGTAACTGCTGCCACCAGCTCTGTCCTGCCCACACTTTTACATTCACCAACATCCTTCGAGGGTGTCTAGGACCTTAAAAATGAACAAGAGGTCCCAGTGCACTGTACTGGAAGGTACATTGTGCACTGATAAAATGTTGCTAAGAAAGTCTCCCAGTACTGGCAGTCTGAAGGGTACCTTATAGTCCGCCGCAGCTTCCAGAGGGTTGGACCGGGGCCTTCTTGCAATGGGAAAAAGCAAGGGCAGGCCGAGTTTCGAATCCAAAATGGCTCCGGCCTAGCAGGCTTCACCATGTGCCTAACCGCCCTTGGCCGACTGGCCAGTAGTCGAAATGCCCTGAAACGCCTCTTCACATGCTCATGAATATTCCATGTCGTCAGGCCGGGAATCCTTGGTAAAAGAAAAAACAGTTTCACTTTCACTTACAAACTGTCTTTCTCCTATAAACCAATCACTGAGCTCTGGATCATACTGCCCACAGCCAATGACAGCCCTCTCCCCCAAGTCCCTCCTCTGGCAGCCATCTTCAGATTTAGTAGCATGTAAAGTGGCAGTATGACCAAGTTGAGCTGCAGAGGGGCAAGGAGGGAGGGTTTGCATGTGAATCCATGCCAGACCCATGCTGGAGAACAATAGTTACAGGTAAGTAACTTGTTCCTTCTCTAGCATGGGGTCTGGCATGGATTCACATAAGCATGAATAAAGAATACATAGCAGTACAACATTACACAACCATGGGAGGTGGCAAGGCTCAACAGAAGCGAATACTCTTACCTCCGGAACAGGCTCACCTTCAAGCGGACAGGTTGCGTAGGACTGCTTGGCCGACCCTGGACTCCTCTCTGGAATCCCTCTCGACGCAGTAGAATCTTGTTAAGGTATGCATGGACCTCCATGTCGCAGATGTCCAGCAGGGGCACACCAGACAGGAACACATTTGTCGCAGCGATCGCTATGGTGGAATGGGCTCTCGGACGGACGGGCAGCGGTCGGTTTGCCAACCAGCGACAGCCAGAGCGGCACCTTGAGACGGAAGCCTTAGACAAGGCCTTCCCATGGTTCAAAGGACCAAAGTTCACGAACAGTTGAGATGTTTTCCAGAAATTCTTGTGCGTGCCACATAGAACCTCAGCGCACAAGCCACATCCAGTGAGTGCTAAATCCTTTCAGCTAGCGACAAAGGTTTTGGAGAAAAAAAAACAGGCAACACTAAAGGCTCGTAGAAGTGGAATTCCGACAGAACCTTTGGCATGAAAGGGGTGCAGCCGCAGCACCAACATTTTGTGGTGAAAAGTCAGATAAGGCTGTTTGCAGGAAAGGGCCTGGATCTCACATACCCTCCTGGCAGAGGTGATGACCACGACAAAAGCCGTTTTCCATTAAAGGAACTTGAGAGGGGCCTGATGCATAGGCTTGAAGGGAGCTCTCATGAGCCTCGTCAGCAGCATGTTGATTTCCCACGCCGGGGCAGGAGCCTTCACTGGCGGGAACAATCAAAACAGTCCTTTGAGGAACGCCTTTACTAGACAGTGGGACCGAAGAGAAGCCCGTCCTGGAGACCAGGTGTAGCGGGAGATAGCCGCCAGATGCACCTTAATAGAGGCGTGCACCAGCCCCGCCTTGGCCAAGGACAGGTACGGAAGAATCTGTGGGGCTGTGACCCTCAGAGGGTTGCAGACCCGGAGTTATCACGGCGTAGTTACAGACAATGGTAAATGCAATCTTAAAAGGACTGCAACCGTAAGTACTTGGGTGCGGACTCCAGCCCCTGGTACATTTTCTCCAGCCTATCCCTCTCGACCACGGCTGTTGCTGGGTTTCTCATCAGTGACAGGCCCTCATCCCAAATGTTGTCCACGAGAGGCATCGCCAGAATGGTCTCTCTCTTGGCTCACACCATTGGTAAAGGAACCCTTCCTTCTAGGTCTCTTCTGGCATCAGCTGGAAGAGTTCAGACGCACGGGCGACCATGGCGTGGAGAAAGGGCGCCATCGTCGCCTGTGTCCGTAGTCGCTGTGACCGTCCCCGTACCCCTAGTGGGGAGGGCATGTGAAGTGGTTGATGAGGTGGGGTAGGGTACAGTTTTCGCTGGCAGCAGGCATGGGCCGGTGTGTTACTCACCACTCCGAAATAGGCCGAAGATGCAGAGAAGTGACCTTGGAGATGATGGTGGTACAAGAATCGATATTCAGCCTTCCATCCCAGCTCCCCTGAGTACAAGACTCAGGCTTCCTCAAAGAGGGGCTCTTTTCCACAATGTAGCTCTCTGCTGTTTGAGTTAGGACAGACTGAGGTGTCTATTGAATAAAAGAGCGGGGAGAACACACACCGCCAATACCAATGCTGCAAAGGAACACAAAGATATTAGACAGGGTTTGAGGTTAATGCAAGTGTTTAGAACAGTTGAATTAAATGGACAACTACCTAGATAGATATTGGAGTGCAGCTTCCCCGTGGTGGATTTACAAGGAATAACACAAAATGAGTGGAAATGGTCTAATTCAATATCGGTCCCAACTATATATAGAATTGATAACAACTAACCTGAGTAAGGATATAATGAGGAAAGGGATCCTGGAACAGAAGACAACGACAGGAGAAAATAACAAACAGGGGTGTTAGTATAGGAAAGTAGCCCCGGACGGCATTAGGGTCGCACTAGTGCCGGGTTGGTGCAGTTTTCAGGAGAGCGTTTATATGCACTTGAGGGCAATCTCACATGAAAGTCACTCAATGTCCCAGAATCCATTAGAAGAAAAATATCCAGACAAGTTGTGGAGAAAAAACTGTTGCGGCAATTAAGTCTGTACCTGAGCATACATGTATCCCGAGTAGCTGTAGATGAGATCCGAGGCGGCAACCAGGAATGAAGTGCCGCAGAAGGGAGCAGGATCCAGTAACATTCCAAGTCAAAACAACCAGACGAGCACGACAGGAATAAAGGAAGAGACGAGGCAATCCAGTAGTCAGGCAAAAGGTCAACACCAGGAGTTCAGAAGAGGAATCGTGTGTAGGAAGACACGAAGAGGAAACGGACAAAACCGCGAGTAGCTGATAACGCTAATTAGCAGCAACGAGCCCCTTGGAAGACGGTGGTTTTATAGTCGTAAGAAGGGAGTGTCTTGCCGTACGTCTTCTACGTACAAGAGTCAGCTGACCCGGAGTCAGTCGAAGTTTGTACAGACGCCATGGTAGCCTGTATCTGGGCCATAGAGGAGCTTGTAAAGAAGTCGTACCCTGCAAGGAGGCCCACGAGGAAGCCTGAAGTGTAACACGGTGGCGGAGGTTACGCGGCATCCTCTTCTGGATCTCCGACATCAGGGTATGGAGAGTTGAAAGGATGTCTAGCGATACATGCCTGGGTGCTGTCGGGGGGGGGGGGGCAGGTTTGCTGGGCCCAGCGCACTTGTTGTTAGGGAGAATTCTCTGTTTAGGCTGAATTTCCTAACCTAGTGAGTCCCCCAGCAGCTTTGCTGGATTTTTGGGGTTTATTTTCTCCTGCCAAGAGTGAGACTCTTTTACCCTCACTCTTGGACATGACTTGAGAGTGTTTCTGTGACTTGCTATGTGCTTATGGGCTATGGGGTATTTTTTTCCCCATAGGCTACCATTGGTTTTTGAATGTGTGTTACACAGCACCCTCAGTGCAGTAACACAGGGGTGTCATAGTGACCCCCAAACATAGACTCCGCACCCTGGGACTGACTACTGTCTCCCTGGGTCTGTAAAGTCACCATTGACTTTACTAGTCTTAACTTAGGAACTTAACCAGTACAAACCATCATACTGTGGAAGTACTGGTAGGGGCAATTAGATTGCCCCTGGTTCTGTTGTCGAGGGGGTACTGTCCCGTCCCCCCTCGCCGAGTTTCTGGCTGGTGGCAGTGGATACCACGGAAATATTCCACTGGAATATTTCCCAATGGGATTTCCCATTGATTTTAATGCACCACTTTTTGGGGCAATGTTAAAGATACCGCCGGTTTATTTATTTATTATAAATTCACCGGTTGGGATTTTTTGCCAGAACTCGCCGCCAAAATGGCGTCTAGGTTCACTTCAGTAACCCTGAACCCGAGTCGAGCCTTTGTTCCACTTTTGGCGGGCTTCTGCACAGAAGCCCTCCAAAGTGGTGCCATTCTGTCTGGGTACCACAGGGGGTGTTGGAGGGGGTTTAGGCACCCTGGACTGAGTTGCCTTGCCAACTCATGTCGCACTCTAGTGTGATTGGCCCAAGTGGTGAGCCGCCGCTCACCACTTAGCATGTTTGAGTGACAGCTAGGCTGTATGAATGGGGGTTTGCTGCATAAAAGCAGGGTTTTTGGGACTGGTTCTTCAGAAGTCGCCACAGGACCTAAGAAGCCGAAGAGGGAGAAGCCGAGCCGACCTGCCAAGACGACACCACCTATGGAGCCCTGCGGAACTGTCTCACCACTTTTCCCAACGACAGAGGAGATCTCCAGCCGGGAGAGTCTCCTTCCCTTAACTGGTGGGGACAACCAGTTTCTGTCTTCTTTTCGCCTCCCTGAAGCATCTCGTGGCAGCCTTGCCTGTGCCAAGCACCCCGGCAACCGGGATACCACTATTTACCTCAACCGCGAAAGAGGGGTAACATCCTTTTAACCGGAAAACTCCACAGCTGGTTTCTTCCCTGGTAGTGCAACGACCTTCAGCTTTCCTCCACGTTGAGATCTGCTCTTACTCTGGACGACGCCGCGACTTGCACCCACTACCAGGAACAACTGCCACCGCTGGAGGATCCTTTCCATTCCATTTTAAAGGTACCGTGTTCCGCCCGGCTTCCCTTGCCACCGATTGTACGGGGTAGATTTAGCCCTCGGCTCTCGAACCTGGGTAAGCCTGGGACACCCTAACTAAACTTTTCTAAACGTGTTAAAACCTTTCCTACTCACCTGTAAAGACTTGTGACATTGTGTGATCTTGGGCATCTTTTCGCCTGGCTTTCCCTAGAGTGGGCCTGGCAACCGAACTTCCTTGCTCCACAATAGACTGCCTGTCTAAACTTACTGTGAATCTCTGAAAAGTGTTTTACCTTGCTGCTTTCATTACTTCTGCCTCTTCCCTCCCTTTTTAACTAACTTGTTGGAGTGCCATCTAATGTTAAGCGCTCACCTCTGTTTGGAAATAAGTGGTGTTAACTTAGACTTGTCCAACAAATAACTAGGGATGTACATATAAGTAATAGTGACTGTGTTTTGACTTACTTACCTTTTCTGTGCTAGTGTAATTTATGAGTGTGTCTTTGAAATAAATAATTATATACTTTTACACCTAGCTCTGGTCAGTGTTTGCTTGTACTACTGTGCCTCTGTACCTATTATGTATGCTCTATATACTGCCTAACTCTTCTTGAGGGAAGTCTGACTGCTCAGCCACAGCTACCAGGTAAATCTGGGTGGTACAGACTGCTACCAAGTGGGTTTACTGCCAAACACCTGTAGTCTTAAATCTTTTGCAGTGGTCCCAGAGGGAACTGCACAGGTTTCTGCCTAACACTTGTCTGCGGCATTCCCGCAGTCGTCTCCCTCGGCGGTTCCGCCATTGTCATCCTCCTTGGCGGTTCCGCCGTCATCCTCATTCCCTATGACCTCTGGGACCATGTGAATGGACACCAGGTCCTCCTCATCCAAAGAAGAAATATCCATGCCCTGGAGCTCGGTCGAGGCCTCCACTCCACCCCCCCTTTTTTGCATTCTGAGGGGTCAGTCTCAGGGGTGGCATCCTCTTCTCTGGCGTTTTCTCCACCGTTTGTCCAAGACCACCTGCCTCAGGGGTAGGGCCACTCTGAGCGCAGCCAGGGTACCCTGGACTGGGTCAGCCCCTTTCGCCTTCGAGAGGGTGGCTGCCACCAGCTCAATAGTCAAGGATTACTTCGTCTGGACCACCTGGGCCTTCAGGGGCAGGTCGGACACCTTTCACTGCACCTTGGTCTTCTCCCGCAGCTTCCCTGGGTTAGCCGATTTCACCTTCGAAGAGAAGCTGGAGCGATGACTGGAAATGGAGGCAGATGGGGATGATGAATGCGCTCTGCCCGTCGCGGGACCCGCTTGCGCGGCAACCACAACGGCAACATACTTGCCGTGATTGGCCTTGTCTTGGGCCCCGACGGATGGAGCGCTTTCAAAAGACTTAGAAGCCTGCTCCTCAGACCGTCTGGTCCTGGGTGAGGCATGCCCCTGCTTGCCGCACGGGGTAGAGGCCTTGGCGTTGAGCCACGCCGCAAACCTACTGTGATGATCCTTGACGGTGCGCTTGGAGAAACCAAGGCATATCTCCGAATCCGCTTCCCTGTGGTCCGGATGGAGACAGTGGAGGCACTGGGAGTGTTTGTCCTACACAAACACGTTCCTCAATCCGCAGCTGGAGTAGAGCTTGAAGAGGGAGCCTCCGCCTCCCTCCTTCTCCTCCGATATGGTCCGCTGTGCGGTGTAGGCCCGATGGCCTTCTGAAATCTTCAATGAAACTCTCGAAGATTTTTCCCTTCCATTGAAAGATGCCGACAAACGGATCCCCGATTGACGGTCAAGGAACGAAGAGCACACAGGCTCTATTTGACAAAAATAGAGAAGATTTTACCGAAGAAAATCGTGAAAACGTAGAAAAGCTCTCAGAGCAAAACAGGAGGACTCAACGTGCAGAAAAAATCTGAAGATGGCAGCCAGAGGAGGGGCTTAGTGAGAGGGCAGTCATTGGCTGGGGGCAGTATGACCCAGAGCTCAGTGATTGGTTTATAGGAGAAAGACAGTTTGTAAGGGAAAGTGAAACAGTTTTTTCATTTACAGAGGATTCCCGGCCTGACGACGGGCAATATACATGAGCATGTGAATCCATGCCAGGTCACATGCAGGAGAAAGGTTTGTTCTATGCGCCCTCAGTCAGGAATAATCGTTACCATTCAAATTGACATTTATTTCATTTATCAGGAAGAGTTCAAATTGAAAATAAAAAAAATCATAATTTGCAACAAAAGACTTTTGAACAAACACCTGGTCCCATCTTTAGCTCTTTATCTCTTTATCAATTAAGGATATTTTTGATACACATCTTGTAATGTCCTTGGATGATAATACTAATTCAACATGTGTAGAGCTTGTGAAAGATTTGGGTACAGATTTCACCACTCTTTTTGATAGTAATTTAAAACCCTTGTCGAATTTCATACCCAGATACAACAAGGAAATGCAATTGACACCTTCCATCAAGCAGGAAAACAGGGTATTTGTAAGGAGACCAGCGTAATCCAGACGTGGACCTCTTGCCCACTGTGCTTAGAGAGGCAGATCTTTACCTCAATGATGAGGCCCGACTAGGCCGAAACATGTGTCTGGGGTTGCTGTTGGTACTCTTGTTCAGAGGAGAATTGCCAGCATTTCAGTGCTGGACTGCCCTTGTGGGGGGGACAGACTGATACACATATGGATATTTCTCCTCTGTGAAAGGTACACTGAGCTAAAACGTGATTGTAGACCCCTCTTGCCACCGACCCCCCCAACCGGGCACCTTCACACAAAACAGGTTATTTGGCCGTGTTTGTTCTCGGTAGAGGGGCTCCCAGACCTTTCTGTGAGATGATTTACCAAATATACTAAAGATAATCAAGTTATATAGAACTGTACTATGTGTAAATATGCTCTGAACAATGTACAAACTTCACCACCAAAGAAAACTATAAAATCAACATACTGGACTGGACTGTTGTACCAAATACTTTCTGTACATCATTATCTGTATTTGTAACAAACTGTATGTAGGCAATATATGATATGATATGATGGGTTATTTATAACGTGCTTAATACCCAGAGGTTTCTAAGCACGGACCCGGGGGATCGAAGCCGTGTTGCTCAATGTAGTCTTGCTTCCAAGGTGAGCATGTTGCCCCTGAGCTATCCTCCCGAGACCCCGGGACAATGAAAATCATTGACCCAAGATTTGGAATTTGAGATCTGAATATGAACAGTTTCAGGTGGCAAGTTGCCATTAGCAGAATATTGGCTTAAACAACATCAGATGGATAAAAAAGATGAAATCTAGTTTGTGGGCATTAAACAGATTCCCATGGATCAACAATGAGAATATTGAGAATAAGTTTTGAGACAACAAGAAGCAAGGACCATTTGTGCACTCCAGAGTACAGCATAAGGACAAAACAGAGACCATGAGATGCAGGTTTTTCTATAAATGATGATTCAAGTTGAGATACTCTGAAAAAATATTTTAAAGGACAATACTATTGTAGTGCTGACAATTTGGACCAGTAGAGTACATTAGCATGATCTCTGGGAATGTTATATTACAAAGCTGGTATGAGTCCGTGAGAGAGTCCAGTCTCACCAGACATCGCATTTCTCCCCCGTGGCGAGTGCACCGTTTGGAGACTCGTGTGCAGAAAGACTGTGGAAGACTGTTCCTTTAAGGAAAAAGGAACTGCTTTAAAAGGCCCTCCCAGGCGCGTAGCGCCACGCGAGAATCCAGTCTCACCAAAGTCCCACTGCAGGCTCGAGCGGCTCAGCAGTATGGACCTAACTGTAGAAGATGAACCTCAACAGCCGAACATGCAAGCGAAGACAAAACAAACTGAAACTGACTCTTCAGATGAAGTCCGGAGCCGTGCATGAGTGAATGCAGCAAAACAGGCGAGCACAGGGAAGGAGTGGTTACCAACAGACATCAGACAAGTCAAGCAAGATGTTGCACAAGGACACGAATTAAGTGTGCAAATGGGCGTGAATGGACTGAATGAAAGGACGAGAAGAAAGAAGAAAATGGAGGAAGCACCCCAATAACCTGTGCGGTGTCCTCCTCCTTTCCTCCCCCCTTGGCCGAGGGGGAGGTGTCAGCAAAAGCGCGGCAGTGAACAGAAAAGCCCGCGAAGGGCTACAAAGAAAAGGGGCGGGGCTACCCCTTTATAACGAGCGGGCTCCTTACTGCAGGCAGCATCCAGCTTCTGCAGAAGGACGCCCGTCCGTAATGCCACAGAGAAGATGTCCTTTTCATTGTGTCCGGAGCTCTGTGACCAGTGGATGAATCGCCATCGCCGTTGACGCAGGAGCGTGCTCAGCCGGGAATGCGGCCGAACAGCACTGAGAAACCAGGAAGGAGCGGTGTGGAACCATCGGAGGTGCCGGAGCCTCAAGGAGCAGTGCGGGACGAGTGGAAGCACCGAAGCTACAAAGACCGAGGAGCTGCCCCTCAGGCAGGCGTTGCCGGTGCAGAAGTAGCAGCCAGAGAGGCACACTGACAACGAAGGCGGAGCAACAGGTAAGGCAGCTGCAGGAGGAGGGTTACGCGGTGCCTGCCTGCCTGAAGCAGAAGCGGAAGCAATACGGCCTAAGGGGAGCGCGAGACCCAGGCCGGCCTGGATGAAAACTGCAAAGCGGTAACCGAGCGTTCAGCTCAACCGCCAGGAGGTTGGGAGAAACTGTTTGGGTAGCCATCCATTGCCGGAGGAGGGACACAGAGCTCGCAGCCCCTCCCACCCCAAACTCCCCATTTGGAGCTCCCATACCCTCAGTGCAGGCCCAAGTCTGGGGGTTGAGATAACGTAGCTTCGCAAACAGGGGCTACACGGATGCGCACAACAGAGGCCCAGGAACAAGGGGGCCCAGAAGTGGGGTATATCTTACTGCAGGAGCGGTACAGCGCGGGCCTCACAAGCTAATATTGAAGATTAGAGAACGCTTTGGGCTAATAAAAGCATGGATTTGGAGGCTTTCATGGCTGTGGCCAGGTTGGCTGCTGCAAAACACGGGCCCAACTGGATGGAGGCCATGATCCCACAGCCAGAGAGGCAGGGCCCAGTCAATGAGGAGATGGTAAGAGAGCTGCAAGGAGGGGATGGGGAAGGCGAAGAAGATGGACGTGGAGAAGAAGAAGAGGCGCCAACCACAAAAAGGAAAAGAACTATGACACAGAAGGCCAGAGCACGCAAGGAGCAAGCAAGGAGCAAGCCAAGACTGGCAAGAAGCCCAGGGTGGTCGGGGCAAGAGGCAAAGGAAACACACAGGAGGTTGGAGCCGTACCGGCACCTACAACTGTGGAGGCTCCAAGGAATCTGGGTCCGCCCAGCACACCTGCAACCAGACCGGTGGTAGTGACTGAAGAGGGGCCCACATCATTGGAAGCAATGACAGGTATGATCATGCAATGTATGAAGGCATGGGGCAATCGGGGCAACGGGCAGCTATTGAGTGGTAATGTGAATGCTTTCAACCAAATTGAAAGCGAGGCTGCTGTAGTCCAGCAGAGAGGGGTGACTCAGGGGCCAGGGGGACTGAGCTCAGGTGGCTACCAGGCAGGTAATACTCCAAGTACTGGACTACCATGGGGGGCTGGCCAGGGGGCGGTGAATTACCTCAACACTGGGTTTTCTTGGGGGGGAGGTGCAGTTACATCAGGGGCATCGGGTCACAGCTCTGGCCAACACAAACTCCACAAGAGTGGGTAATTCAGTGCCTCTGGAAGGTGCAGCGCTAATGGGGGCAGCCCAAGTGCTAGCCTGGTGGGGTCAAGGGGCATCAGGGCCAGGGGGAAGCTCCGTTATCAATGCCAGTGGCAGGCAGGAGGGAAGGTGGGGCCCTAATATGACACAATATGGGAGACCCATGCCAGGCTTCGCCCCAGTCCGGGTGTCAGTGAGCTTCTTAGCATAGCACATACCCGGGGGTATCAAGCAGAAGGTATGGAGGAAGGAATTTATTTAGATCTTGGACTTTGTGGGGATGGAACCTCTGGGAGAAGGTATAAAGGACCTATCAGAAAAGGAGAAGAGGGACAGGGAAAAACCCAAGGTAGAACCTTCCATACACAACTGGCGAAAGGCTTTCAAAATGTATATGTCAATTATGCTACAGAAATACCCCCAGGATGCATTGTCGACGACTGCGTATGAACAGTATATCCACGATCTGTATTTGAAGCATGGGGGTGAAGGTTGGTTACGGTATGATCAGGGTTTTCGGTTGAAAATGCAAGTGTGGCTAGCTTTGTCTTGGGATGAGATGGACATTGGGGGATTCATAGACAAAATGGTGCCCGCAGGGGAAGGGGGAGAGAAGGCCCAAGGGGAAAAGCCTCAGGTTTGGAGAGGCAGGGGTGGATACGCCCAACGGGGGAGGGCGTCCTTTCGCGGGTCCTCCTCCTGGAATAACCGAGCCAGCTACCAAGGGGAGCAAGCAGAATGCTGGAGGGTTAATACTGAAGGGGGTTGCCCCTTTGGCAAAACATGCTGTTTCAGGCACCCAGGGGGTAGAGGTACGGGGGGATCGCAACTCCTCAGCCAGTGGAGGGAAGTGGAGGAGCAGCCCCACAGCCAAAGAGAAGGTCAAGAGGGAATGAGGATAAAGCACTCATGTTACAGGCCTCATACCCACGGATGTATCGGAATATGATAAAATAATTGTCTACCTACACCGGTTGGCCTCCAAGCAATGACTCCATGGTTAAATACATATCACAACGGTAGCGATGCAAAACTGCTGTGGGAAGGTTTTAGGTGGGGTTTCAAAATCCCATGCACAGGGGTGAAGAAGGGCAAAGAGGTACTCAATCTGCGGTCAGCACTGGGGATGCCATAGGTGGTGGCACTTAAGGTAAACAAGGAGATCAAGTTGGGTTATGTGGCCGGTCCATTCACTTACCCACCAATGGAGAATTTGGTGGTGTCACCGTGGGGTCTGGTCCCTAAGAAAGATGAGGGACAGTATCGCCTAACCCATCACCTTTCTTTTCCAGAGGGGGATTCAGAAAATGATGGCATAGCTGAAGAGCTGTGTCGAGTGCATTATTCTTCGTTTGATGACGCAGTGGAGGTGGTGAGGGCAGCCGGAAGGGGGGACTCTGATGGGGAAGGCCGACATAGAGTCGGCATTCCAGTTACTGCCTATTCACAAAGAGAGTCAACATTTGTTCTGGTTCAAGATGCAGGATCAGTATTTCCAAGATAAATGTTTACCTATGGGGTGCGCCATTTATTGTGCATATTTTGAGGCTTTTAGCACCTTCTTGGAGTTTGCAGTCAAACAGGAGTGTCGGGAATGGGGGGTAGTTCATTACCTAGATGATTTTTTGTTCGTAGGAAAACAGGGGACCAAGGAGTGTGGGTCCCTCATGGGTACATTCCCGGGTTTGATGAACGAGACGGGGGTCCTGCTAGCCAAAGGAAAGACAGCGGGCCCGGTGACTTGCTTGACATTCCTAGGGATAGAAATTGACTCGGTCAAAGGTCAGTGCAGGCTCCCACAGGATAAGGTAAAGAAATTGAAGGAAACTATCAAAGTTTTGAGGGGGAAGAATAAAGCAACCCTGAAAGAGCACCAGTCGCTGGCAGGTAATCTCAATTTTGCAGGGAAAGTCATCCTGGCATCGAGCTCAAAACAGTGGGGTTGCAACACGTCAGGTTGGGAGCTGAAGTGCGGGAGGACCTGGGGATGTGGGATAATTTCTTGGACACAATCAACAGGGTACTGCTTTGGAAGGGGGATTGGAGTAGCAGCGACAGACTCAAGCTATTTACGGATTCATCAGGAGCCCTGGGGTTCAGGGAAATCTTGGACAACAGCTGGTGTGGCGTGGCATGGCCCGCACAATGGCACCAGCAAGGTATCACCAGGGACATCACGTTGCTTCAGCTCTTCCCCCATGGTGATAGCGTTTAAGCAATGGGGGGCCCAGTTGAAAGACAGAAAGGTGATGCTCTGGTCAGATATCCTGCAGTGGTCCAAATCATAAATCAAGGGTCAGCCAGCAATACAAGGGTGTTGCGTTTGCTGAGAGAGCTCAACAAAAGCATGCTGGCACTCAACATCGAGGCGCGAGCACGACATATACCGGGGGGTCACAAACATAGCCGCTGATGCTCTCTCTCATTTGCAGTGGGAAAAATTCTGAGGGAGTTGTCCAGGATCAGAAAAAAGGTGAAGACCCAGTTCGAAACTCATTGGTGGACCTGATTGGGGCAATCTGAGTGCCCTGATTCACAAGGTTCTAGCACCGGGCAAGGCAAGTAGATACAAGGCATGCTGGGAACAGTTCTTGGTCTTCCAAAAGGAGGTGTTGGTGGATGGGCAGAGGGAGTTGCCTGTAAGGGCCTTTGTGGGCTGGTGCTGGCATGAGGGGAAGACCAGAGCATGGATGGCCTATCACCTAGCCGCAATCGCCCATTATTTTAAATTAGAAGGTAAAGGTGACCCCACGAAGGAACATTACATTGTAATGGGCATGAAAGGCTGGGTCAATCAGGGCATGAAAAGGACCGATGAAAGACGGCCCATAGACATTGTTAAGCTACACAAACTGGTAGGATGCCTGGAGGAGGTTTGCCGTGATGGATTTGAGGTGGCTTTGTTCAAGGAGGCCTTCACATTAGCTTTCTTTGGGGCATTTAGGGTGAGCGAACTGGTACCGGAGAACAAGGCGGCCAAGAGAATGGGTTTCCTACAATTGGGTGATGTATACTTTGCAGAAGGGCAATTAACCATGTTTTTAAGGAAATCAAAAACCGATCAGGAGGGGAAAGGGTGCACAGTGGCTCTCCACCTCATCCCAGGGAGCATAATTTGCCCAGTCAGGCCTTTCTCGAGCACAGGCCGTCTTCAGGGGGAGGGAGGGGGATACTCCGCTGCTCAATCACAGGGATGGGTTTGCACTGAGCCGCTTCCAGTTTAGAAGGGTTATGGACATCGCTTTGGGGAAACGAAGGGAGTGTTCGGGACACATTCGTTTGGGATAGGGGCAGCCATGGGCTTAGGGGCAGAGGAGATCAAGCAGATTGGGAGATGGAGGTCCGGGTGCTTTAAGAAATACATCAGAATAGAGAAATTGTAAGGTTGACATGCTGCCTTCACATCCCATTAGCACCAGCCCGGAGGAGAAGGAAATCTGTCTGGGACACTCATTTGTGTCTAGGGCAGGTGCAAGCTGGACGGCGGAGCAGGAGAAGTTGACGGCTGGCGAGTTCAGGATTGGGTGGCACGGGGTGCCAGGAATGAAATGGGCGCAACTACAGGGGCATGTGCACAAACTGCTGAGTAAGCAGCAAAAGCCCGAAATATTGGTCATACATCTGGGGGGTAATGATCTGACAATCCTGGGGTGGGAGGCATTGATGAGGGAAATGAAGTTCTCATTACAGGAACTGGCAGAACAATTGGGAGAAAGGGAAATCATCTGGTCAGAAATAATCCCGAGACCAGAGTGGAGAATCACAGAGCTGTGGAAAAATCCAGGAGAAAGTTGAATTGTGCAATGGCCAAATTCTGCAGAGGCAGAGGATTCGCAAAGATCAGGCACGGCCTGATTAACTTGAAATCCCCAGAGTATTACCTCAAGGATGGGGTACACTTGTCACCAATGGGGATGGATCTATTCTACTGGTACCTCTGCACAATAATCCTGGAAATGTGAGAGAAGAAAAGGGGGAGCCACGGTGGCCGGTAACCCACCTGTGGCGTGGCAGTGTTTGGACGACCAAGCACAAGAGACAGGAGAAAGCCGGAAGGGTCTTCGCTCTTCTCAGACCAGCGCCCCTTGGGAGCCTAAGCGGCAGGGGCGTCTGGGGGGGGGAACAACAAGGGCTCAGCTTCCCCCAACGAAACGGCACTCTAGGCAGCCAGAACACCTGCATGGGCAGGTGAGGCTCAGGCGCAAAGGGTTGGGAGAGTTGGGCCTACACTGGACTTTTGGAAGGAAAGGGGGAAGCAGGTTTTTGGACACAGAGCAGTCGCCGCATCTTCAGAGTTATTTCCACTAATGTGTGCAGTGTGGTTTTTATGATGTTGTGGAAAATAAATCTGCGTCCTTTTATGCCAAAAAACAAAACAAGACTCATTCTACACATTTCTGGCGGGAATGAGCACTTGCTATATAATGGGTCCAAAATGGACGGACGCACGGGTTATGGACTCAGATGTGTGTAGACGTGAGTGTCACTGTACAGAAAGTTACTGACGCGGAGTTGCTTGCAGCAGAGCTGCTTGAGACGCAGACATGCACAACCTCCGCCCGCAGCGACCTCGAAAGCGTAAGGCTGCGTGAAGCTTGGGAATTGTGGGAAACTACCACACCCGATTGTAGCAGTATAAATGACATCAACCAGATTTCGCCAAATGACGCTGCGATACAGGTCTGTGCATCTGGACATGCGAAGTCAACGGGTCGGCAACATAGACTAAGGGTTATATCAGCCCCTGCTGCCCTAGAACCAATATGTGACGCAATTGGAGCCCAAAGGAAAAAGAAACAAATACCTAAAGATAGCGCAGACAAGGCCAGTCATACTGGAAAAGCCAGCCATAATAAAGCAGGAGCATATGACACAGTTAACGACCACAGAGGCCAAGGAAACGCTGCCCAAACAACAGCGCCAAGAATGATAGTAGGGGACACACAAACTGCGGCATAGTCCACCTCATCGCTTCAAACTGACAATAGAATCAAGAACAATGAAAATTGCGGGAGAAATGCAAACGCGGAAGTAGTAACAACAACATTAGGAAGAAGCGAAAGTATGAAAGAGAACAGAGATGCTTCTCAAGATCTGACAAAGATGATGACGGTTAGGGAGAATTCTCTCTTTAGGCTGAATTTCCTAGCCTAGTGAGTCCCCCAGCAGCTTTGCTGGATTTCTGGAGTTTGTTTTTTTCTCCTGCCAAGAGTGAGACTCCTTTTTCTCCCACTCTTGAACATGATTTATGGTGTTCCTTTGACTGTTAATGTGTTTTATGGGCTATGGGGTCCTTTACTCCATAGGGTCTCGTGTGTTTTTACTGTGTGTGTTTCACAGCACCCTCCGTGCAGTGACACAGGGGTGTCATAGTGACACCCCACCATAGCCTCCATACCCTGGGACTGACTACTGTCTCCCAGGTTATGTAAAGTCACCATTGGCTTTACTAGTCCCAAATTATTAACAGAAACCGGTACAAACCATCATATTGTGGACGTACTGTTTGGCGCAATTCGATTGCCCCGGGGTCTGTTAGTCGAGGGGGCACGTCTCCGTCCCCCCTGATCGAGTTTTGGCTGGTGGCAGTGGATACTACCTTTTATATTCGACCGCGAATATATCCCTATGGGATTTTCCCATTGTTCGAGGCTGCCAACTTTAATTATTTAATTCTCATAGCCTCGAACATACCGCCGGTTTATTTATTTAATATTAATTCGCCGTTTGGTATTTTTTAACAGGACTCGATTCTAAAATGGCGTTTGTGTCCTCTTCTGTGACTCCAACCCAAGTTGAGCCCTTTGTTCCACTTTTTGGCGGGCTTCTCCATAGAAGCCTCCAAAAGTGGTGCCACTCTGTCTGGGTACCACAGGGGTTGTGGGAGGGGGTTTAGGCACCCTGGACTGAGTTACCTTGGTAACTCAAGTCGCACTCTTGTGTGATTGGCCCAAGTGGTGAGCCGGCCGGCTCACCACTAAGCATGTTTGATTGACAGCTAGGCTGAGTGAATGGGGTTGTGCTGCATAAAAGCAGGGCTTTGGGGACTGGAACTTCAGAAGTCGCCACAGGACCGGAGAATCTGACGAGGGAGAAGCTGAGCCGACCTACCACGACGACACCACCGGTGGAGCCCTACGGAACCGACTCACCACTTCCCGATGACAGAGAAGATCTCCCGGCTGGAGAAGCTTCTTCCCCTGACTGGTGGGCACAACCAGTTACCTTCTTCTCTTCGCACCCCAGACCGGCTTGTGGTCGAATTGCCCGTGCCAAGCACCCCGGCAACCGGATAGCCACTAACCACTGGACCGCGAATCAAAGGACCGCTCCTTTTACCTGAGAAACTCTGCGGCTGGTTTCTTCCCTGGCAGTGCAACGGACTCCTGTCTTCTTCCCCAATGAGATCCCCTCTTCCCCCGGATGAAGCACCGACTTGCATCCACTGCCAGGAACAACTGCCCCCGCTGGAGTATTCTCACCACTTTAAAGTACCGTGTCCGCCAGGCATCCCTTTCTAAAGATTGCTACAGGGTAATAATAACCCCATAACCTTCTGGACTGGGCTGGTCGCCTTGACCTTCTAACTAGTCCCTTTCTTTGGTCCAACTCTTTTTGAACCTTTTCAAGACTTTTGTGCACTGCAACCGTGTAACCTTGGACACATTTCGTTTGATCCTCTTAAAGTGGATCCAGCCTACTGAACTCTAACTTCACGGTTTTACTTTGCCTTCCTCTCTTGTTGTGTTCTTGTAAAAGTGTTGGGAACTGTTTCAATTTATTCTCTGCTTTTCTCTCCCTTTTAAAACAAACTATTAGAGTGCCATCTGCGTTAAGCGCTCACCGCTGTCTGAAAATAAGTGGGGCTTTACTTAAGACTTGTCTAATATTCTTCTAAGGGAGTGTATATCTTTTAGTGACCGTGTTTTTGAATTGCTTACTATTAGTGCCTGTGTGTTTTTCTAGATGTGGTTTTAAATAAATAATTATATCTCTTTTATACCAAGCCCCGGTCAGTGTTTACTTGTTCTACTGTGTTCTTTTGACCTATTGTGAATACTCTGTATATTGCCTAACTCTTCTTGAGGGAAGTCTGACTGCTAAGCCACAGCTACCAAGTGAATCTGTGTGGTACAGACTGCTACCAAGTGGGTTTACTGTCAAACACCTGTAGTCTTAAATCTTTTGCAGTGGTCCCAGAGGGAACTGCACAGGTTTCTGCCTAACAATGACAACGGTTCAGACGCCACTCTTGCTACCCTTGCGCCCAAAGAAACGAGAAACGCAATGGGAAAGAGGGTACATAAGGAACCTAGGAGACAAGACGGGTTGCAGATTGAAGTGCACTCAGAGATCCCAGAGCAAGATATAAATGGCGACAAGGCCAGATCAATGACAAGGCAACTGAAAGGTTGCAATCTGAAGTATCCACTCACTTTGGCAGAGAAACAAATGCAGGCTGTAAATCAAATGTCTACTCCACTGATTGGAAAGACAAGTTGATTCAGTTTTAATGAAACACTGATTGCGGACGAAATAAAGGAAATTAGAACAAAAACATTTTCAATAATCAAATGAAAGTGAAGGAAGCAAAAACGGCCCCACTACAAAAAAGAAATGGGGAAAGAACTGAGTGTCAAGCGTCAACACACAAAGGAAAGTCAGAAAGATATATCGAAATGGGCGGCAGCAAACCAAATGAACTGTAAGGATGCACTGGAAGGCAACATATTGGCCCTAGAAGATATGGAGGGGTGGGAAGACCGCACACCCACTCTTGGGTCCTTTGAGCCAGCCCACCTGCCCGACACTGGAAATGACAGAAATGCTGCAGACCATATAAACAAGACAAGCAACACATGTGAATCCTCTAAGGGAAAAGACACGAACAGCGACTCCTTCCGACTCGATCAAAGGCCAAACAGGATTAACAGTGAAAAAGACAAGATCCTCAACTAAAATGACAACTGGAGCAAACGATGTCACAAACCAGCCGATGGGATAAATACAACTTTCCATTGCAGCCGGAATTCAAATCCACAATAATGTGATGGCTGCATTGACGATTTCGCTAGCACCATACACCAAAATATATGAGGCTATCAACAAAAGCATCAAGGACAATGCAACGATCATGGCAATGATGCACACAAAGTTGGTTTACCTGGAAGCCTTTACAACCAAGGTGGAGGAAAAACTAAACCACGAAGCTGACCCAATTGTAGCAGAGAAGATTGTGTGACCTTGCAAGTGGGGACCTGAGAGAACAAGCACACACTATGACAATTTTTCTTTTTTTTTTTTTTTAACTTTGGTTTTATTAGCATTTTCTTAATATAGCAAACGGGCTCCATGCATGGTCAAAAGAAGTACATATGACAGGCCCAATGAACCCAGCCCCCCTGCCTTCCTCCCCCCACCCCAAAACATGCCCACCCCCCTAACCCCTTAATCAAACATGAACCGTAATTTTAGGAGTCTTAAACTGTTCATTTGTGTCCAGAGCTTGGTAAAGAGTGTGAACATCGACAATTATCTATGGCTGTGAATCGACCGCCTACCCCCGGGCTGTGGGCGCCCGTTCTGTCTTTGGTTCCTCCCAGTCCCGTCTCACCGGGTCCCGCCCCGGGCCCCTACCAGGCATCAGTGGACATCTCATCCCCAGGTCTGCTGCACCCCATACCAGTTCTCTTGCAATGCAACAGAGTCATTGTTCATCATTGCCGTTAGCTTGTCCATTAAGAACACATTTTTCTTTTTTTTAGCCAGTCCTCCTTTGAGGGGGTCTCCGGGCTCTTCCATTTCTGAGCCAGGGCCACCCTTCCCGCCCTCAGCATAGTTTCCTACATTCTGGTGTACCTGTAAATGTCCGTGGTCTCCGGGGGGAGACCCAACAACACCATCAGAGGGTTCTGGCGGAGCAGTTCCTCTGTGACTACAGCAATCCAGCCGCTGACCCTATGCCAATACGCCTGTACTTTTGGGCAGTGCCACCACATGTGGCCCCTCGATCCTGTCTTGGCGCACCCCCTTGGACACATGGGGGACACTCCCGTGAACATTTTTGATAACTTTATGGGGTCTCTGTGCCACCCCTGCAAGATCTTGACGTTGTGTTCATGTCGGCTGTGAATAAATTCCCATGGAATGCTATTTTAAATATCCGTGACCAGGCGTCCTCCGAGATCACCTCTCCTGCCAGATCATTCCAAAATGCGCGGAAACTCCGTCTCTCCACTAAATTAGCAGTGTTCAGGATCCTGTACATCCCCGACATCGTTAACTGGAGGTCGCTCCCGATTCAGACCAGGCCTGTGCCTTGTGGAACCCCCTACTACCTATATTGAGGGGGTGTCCCCAGAGTGAGGACATCGAAGATGGCCACGACATTAGGTGCACTGTCTGGGAGCCCTCCCCCCATATTGCCCAGAGAACTCCCAGGGTAGGATGGGTTTAAAGTCTGTTCAGGATGAACCTGCGTGCGGCCCAGAGGAGATCTCAGACTTTAAGAGGGTGGGCATCCATATCCTCCAAGTAGGACCAGTAGGTGCCCATTCCTTCCTTCATGTGCTCCAAGAGAACGCGCAATTGGGCGGCGCGGAAATAAAGTTGGACATCTGGTAAGCCGAACCCTCCCTCTTCTCTCGGCAGGGTCAGGACTGCCTTCGCAGTCCTCGGGATCCTGCCCTGCCAAATAAACTCGCGGACCGCGTTCTGCAGAGTCCTAAAGGTTTGGTCAGGGACGCTGGTTGGGAGGGAGGTGAAGAGATACAGCAGACGTGTCAGTTCATTCCTCTTCACTGCCGTCATGCGGCCGTACCAGGACAGAATCATTGAGCCCCACCTCCTGAGGTCTGCGGTAATACCTGCTAATACAGGGTCATAGTTGGCCGGGGCGAGTTTTGATAAATCCCTGGTGAGGAGGACACCCAGGTATCGGATATAGACCTTTCCCACTGCTATCCCGTTAAGTATGCCCACGGAGTGTAAGCCCGGGTCCCGTGTTCTCATCAGGAACTGATTTAGACGCATTCATCTTCAGCCCAGAGAAGCGCCCAAATGCGCCCACCAGAGACAGGAGGGGGGGGGGGAGAGCTGGGGTCCACCAGGTAAGCTAAGATGTCGTCCGCGAACAGGGAAAGCTTAAATTCCACTTGGCCCCTCTTAACCCCTTTGATATCCGGATGTGATCTAACTGCTATGGCCAGGGGCTCCATTGTAAGGACATATATCAGGGGGGACAGCGGACATCCCTGTCTTGTGCCCTGTGAGAGGGGGAAAGGATCTGATAACCTGCCATTCACTTGTACCCTTGCCATCAGAGCTCGATATAATGCAGCCACCCATCCCCTGAAATGTGCGCCAAATCCCATTTTCTGGAGGAGGAGTTCCATGCATCTCCACTAGACCCTATGGAATGCCTTTTCCGAGTCCAGGGAGAGGACGCTCGCGTTGAGGTCCAACTCCTGGGCGTGGTGGAACAGGTCTATGGTTTTACGGATGTTGTCTGAGCCCGGTCTTTCCCTTATAAATCCTACCTGGTCCCCGTGGATCAGTTTCGGTAGTATCTCCTCCATCCGCCTCCCGATTACCTTGGCTAGGATCTTAACATCGATGTTCAGCAGGGATATCGGGCAGTAGGAGGAGCACTCCGTGGGGGGGTCCTTCCCTTCCTTGGGCTATACCACAATTATGGCCTCCATCATGGAGTCTGGGAGGGTCCCCCCTTCTAGTACTGCGTTGAAGACCTTCACTAAGTGCGGGGCTAAGGTCGAGCGAAACCTTTTATAAAAGTAGACTGTGAAGCCATCCTCGCCCTGGGAAGTGCCTACCTTCATCCCGCTGATTGCGTGTTCCACCTCCCCCTCTGCCATTTCCCTAGTTAGGGCCGGCATTTGTATTGAGTTCAGGAACCCTTCTATCTCTGCGTCACCCCTGTTATATTCTGATGAGTATAGTTTTTCGTAGTATCGGCGGAATGCCTCTCCTATATGGGGAGTGTCGTGGCCCATTAACCCCTCTTCGTTCTTTACTGCTTTCACCATTCTGCTTCTCTGCACCTCCCTCAGTTTCCAGGCCAGGATCCTATCCGCCCTGTCCCCCTTTTCGTAGTACTTTTGCTTAACCAGCTGGAGACTCCGTTCCGTTTTGTGCAGGAGGAGATCTTTCAACTGGAGCCTATAGTCGGCCAGAGTGGCGAGCTGATGTCGATCAAATGGATCTGCAGGCGGTCGCTTAGCCAGCCCCTTGCAATGGTGGTTCGGACCATGTCGTGGTCCGACCAGGGGACGGGATCGACTTTGTGGCCAGTGTCGAATGGGTGCAGGGTCTCGTCCACTAAGATGTAATCTATTCTGGAAAAAGATGAGTAAATGGCCGAATAGTATGTGAAGGAGGGGGCTCCCGATCTGGGAGTTGGGACCGTGTCCACCAGACCCAGCCCTGAGTTAACCCTTTGGAAGGTCCGAGCCATGGACTCATCCGTTGCACTGGAAGACTGGGGACCAACGCGTTTCCTGTCCTGGGTTGGATCCAGGACCATGTTGAAATCTCCCCTCACCACCAACACACCCCGGCCAAAAAAGCTTGAGTTTCTCCCTCACCTCCTCCCAGAATTGGGCTTGACCTTCATTTGGGCCATATACCACCGCTAGGGTAAGTGGGGCGCTCTCCAGGGACCCTCGTACCAACAAGTAACGGCCCTCAGGGTCTTTCAGTATGTCCTTTTTCGAAACCAACATTCCTCACCAGGAGGATGGCTACCCCTCTTTTTTTTACCCTTGTGGGATGCGCAAAAAACCTCCCCTATCCCCCCCCCCCCACATCTTGGGCTCCTTCCCCGTTGCCCAGTAAGTTTCTTGTAAGAAGAGAAGGTCAAGGTTAGCCCTCCTAAATTCCCTACAGACCAGGGACCTCTTTGTGGGGGTGTTTAGGCCCCGCACGTTAAGGGAACCCACTCCCAGGGACGGCGGACTTTCAGCCATTATCTAAGATCGCTCCTCTCCCTGTCGATATATTACCACCCTTTCCTGCGTGCTCCCTTGAATTCAAATTGTGCTCCCCCATTCCTCCCTCCCCGCCCCCTTGGGTGGGCCTGAAACTGAACAACCCCAACTGTCGTGTATCCCCCTCCCTCCTCCCTGGCGTCCTGCCAATTAGTTCTGCCATCGCTGGCTTTGGCCGAACCACCAGCCTGCCCACCTTGGCCAGGCCATCTGTGTAAAGCTCATCGTCTTGAGCCCCCCTACCCACTAATTGCAGCGACCCCTCCCCGGCCCCCTTATACTTGCCGTTTGTGGGGACGCTGTGAGTAATTGAACTTCCGAGACACCACTAGACCATTTTGGAGCCTGATGGGATGCCCCTGTCCTCAGTCCTCCGTCGTTCCGCTCTCCGTCCTTCGCTGGCGATGGTGTATTAATTTTTCTGAACTTTCTTGCGCCCATTTTCCTTCTCCCGTCTCCCGATGGGCCAGAGCCGCTTGGTCTGCCTGTCTCCGGGCCGATGGGTCCCTCCGGGGGTTCGAGTCCACTACGTAGTCCTGGATGGATCCCCTTATGTCGTCCTCCATGATCAGAGTTGGCCTTTGACCCATATATTCAAAGATCAGGGAGAAGGGGTAGCCCCATCTGTATCGCACCCCTTTCTCCTTAAGCAGTTGCGTTAGGGGGCGGCACATTCTGTGTTTGGCCAATGTGTAGGCCGAAAGATCCTGGTATATTGAGATCTGAGCGTTATCATAAGTGATCTCCCGGGCTTTTCTGGCCTCCTCCAACACTTCTGTCTTTTCTGAGTAGTAATGGAACCGGACCAGGATCGACCTAGGGCCCCCTGCTCTGCCCCCCGCCCTGTGCACTCTATCAAATTTGAGTTCTGTCGTCATCTCCTCCACGAAAAGGAGGGTGATGATGTCTCTCACCGTGCGGGTGATGCCTCTCTCCGTTTCTCCTTCCGATTCCAGGACCCCAAAGATCCTGAGGTTGTTCCTCCGTTCCCTATTATCAAAGTTGTCCATCTGCCTGGCCCGCTCTTCGTCTCTCTTCTCCAGGGCCGCTAGCCTCATGTCTATTTGTATTTCTTGGGACGCAGATGAGGATTGGTTGGTCTCCACCTGTAGTCTGTCCTCGACCTTATCCACCCTCTGGTCAATTTTTTCAAATTTCTGGGCGATGTCTGAGCGCATGTCCCTGATCTCCTGCAGGATCGAGGCAAAACCCTTTTCCATTGCCGCTGTGGAGGGTGCTGGGGCCTCCGGCTGGGCCATTTCGCTCCCGAGGGTCATACCTTGGATGCTACTCACAGCCTCCTGAAAGCGAAATTCCTGCAATGTTTTCCGCCAGTTCATCTGGTCACCCCCAGTCCCCCACCGTCGTGAGGCAGCTGGTGATTTTCCTCCTGGGGAGCCCCGGGGGGCCAGCAAGAGAGAGGGAGGGAGGGGGAAGGGTGGGGTCTACCGGTGCTGGGGGGGGCACACGCCCCGCCATCGCCGGGTGGGGGCCTCACACCTCTCAAGTTTCACCGTGGCAGTCGGGGGTTCTTGGCAGCGCAGGCAACTGGGTCTGTCCGGCCAGGCCCAGAGAGGGTCTACGGGTGGGCACACGCCACACCGATGCCGGGTGGGGGCCTCGTACCCGGGCATCCTCGGTGTCTCCCGCGCGGGAGGGAATGGTCAATGGGCCTGGCTACTCCACCTCGCCGTCCTAACTGCGGATCCCTGAAGTCGGCGTGTTAGTGCTCCCTCCGCTCGCTCTTCTGTGGGAGCGGCACCTCCCGGCCCGCCTTAACTTTTTCAGGCTGTCCAGAGCTCAGCGACGACCCGTCCCAATGAGCGGGGGCTCCACCGCTCCTGTCCCCAATCTTCTACCTCCCGACGGCCTCGGGGTGGGGCGAGGGTTCACCTCGCGCTCCGGGTCCGTGCTCTCGGTCCGCACCTCCTCGCGGCCTCGGTGAAACGCCTCCGTTCCTCTGGAGCCACAGCCGCCCAGGCCTTGTTTCCCTTCTCCCCTCGTGTGTGTCGGGGCCCGTTCTCAGGCTCCACAGGGTTCTCTGGGGTCGCTCTTTCGAGCCTAGGGTGCCCGGGGGGGGGGGGTGTCACAATGCAGAGTCACCACTGAGTTCGCCTGCGGGAGTTCGGGGGGGGCTCAATCCTCCGAAACAGCCAGGCCTCAGCGGGTGCTGTACTCTCAGGCAGCCATTGCCTGTGCGCCCCCTGGTGGCCTCCCTCTACGACATAATTAATGGATACGATCAACCGCCATCCAACCGCTGCGCTCTGAGAAGCGAAATGAAAGCAGCTTGGGAGGCTCGGTCGCCCCTGACGCTGCATGTTGACCTCTAGAAGCTCCTCTGCCCCTTAGGGAACGCGAGAAACGCTTCTGCCCTTGCCTGGCTAGTAGGAGCTGCGCTCTTCTGCCATAAGGAGCACATCTCCTATAGCCCTTTGCCCTAGAGGCGAAGTTAAAGGCAGGCTTTGTTGGCTGTGCAGCTAGGCCTAAGGATTAGTCAGAGTTTTGATTCCTTGAATTTCTCTAAGGAATCATCCATTGGCTTTGTGTCTGAAAAGAAGAACGCCCTCGAAGGGCATGTCCAAAGGTTTCACTTGGACGTTGGGTGAAAAAACAGAGGTTTTTGGGTAGGCCTGCCTTCGCAATGTTATGTCAGAAGGCATAGATCGGACCACACAGTCTGCAATGTCCAGGCCCGTTCGCAGCGACTGCTTGGCCACCTCCTTCCCATCCTCCACTAGCTGTAGGAAGCCCTTGCACATCTCACCTTCCGATACTGGGCAGCGTTTCCCAGTGCTGTCCATAGGCCAAAAGAGTATTTGGCAAAACTGTTTGCCACATTAGTAGCTTCGAGGGCCATGCTACCCAAGGTGAATGCCGCCTTCGCCAAGGCATCTCCTTTTTTTGCTTCTCTGGAGGCAGAGTGGAAGTAGATAATAAAGGTCTAGAAGAGACCGTAGCAGCCTGCATAACAAGACCCTCCGGTGAAGGGCGAGAGGAGAGGTAAGAGGGGTCTCCCCTAGCCGGCCTGTACTTCCTGGAAATGGTGGAGCTGGCTGGAGGGGTTGAACATGGAGTTCGCCATAGAATTATCAAAGGATCAACAATAGCCGGGTTCAGTGGCAGGTTACGTTCAGTTGCAAAACGTTCCTCTAGGATGTCGGTAAGGTCATAACCTTGGTGGTGGGCACTGTGGAGTGCAATCCCAGGGTGTCAATAAACTCTTCTACCAGAGCCCTGCATTTAGTTACATTGTGAAGATAGGGCTGGGACTGCTGAAACTCTAGGTCACGCAAAGTGAAGTGTCCAGACCGCTGGCGTCTTGGAGGCCTTGAGGAAGTTGTGAAAGCTTACACTGGTCTTCAAAATATTCAACCCACATGAGCCCAACAACACTGGGCCGACATCTTGGTCATCGGTGTCGTGATCGCGTAAGATACCTGTCATGGTCTCTAAAAATTCAGACCAGGGCTGTGTTGTAAAGATCTGGTTGACAACCATCGAGGGTTTGTCTTTTGGCACTGTGATGGTGGACGTCAGTGTTGACATCCTTGGATGCACGGGGGTAGTCCGGCTTCCATACTATTTCTTTTACCGTCAAAAGCTTAATCAGTGCTGGAATAGTCTGAACCTGGGAACTAGAGGGGTCAGGTACACTGAGCATGCTGCTTGAACATTTCGAGGATCGAGGATTTAAAATCATCCCACTCCTGGCGGGTGGTAGGCCCAGCCGACTGCATACCTTCATCCGTCGACGACTCGGAATGCCGATGATGGCGGTGGCGCCTTTTCTTTTTTCGGGACGAGGATGATGAAGTTACTCCTCCAGTGAGAGCTTTTTTCTCTTCTCCCAGTGTTTTTCGGCGGTATGCCCCTCGGTTTCGGCCACCGAGGACCGAACAGTCAACCATACTGGAGATTTTGTGGGTGGTCGAGTTTTGTAGCTCGGTCACGGAGTGATTTCGGCTTCATCTTGGTGCGCAACGGACACCAGTCAGTCCCTTGACCTGTGCCTAGGTACCAGAAACACAACTCGTGTGGGTTGGTAAGGGACATCTTGGTGCCACAATCGGTACACCGCTTGTGACCGACATCTCGTTTTGAGGATTTAGAAAAATTAACAGTTTTCTGATGAAAACGTTGAAAAGTCGATGCTCTGTGTTCCTACAGCATTGTGTTAGCGTGCGGAAAAAAGGCACTGAGGTCGGGGCGTAGTGACACACTACTTACACAACACCTGTCATCATGCGCAGAGCCGATGACCAGATGTCGAGCAAGACGGATCGATTGTCGATGGCCAAGTCGAGTTCCACTACGCCCCCTATCGAAAACAATTCTGAAGCAGGGAAGATGGAGGAAATATCTATCAGATGAGGGATCTGCGGGAGAAAAGCAATCCATTGAAGGACAAAGCAAGATTAGTTCAGTTGAGAATACCAAATGTGTGCATTTGATGATTCAATACCTAGTAACGAATATATGGTCAGAATATTGTAATTTCTGGACTCGGCTCACTGTAATCCAGATGCTTTTATATCTCATAAAATGCAGGTATCTTTCCAGTTCCTAGCAATGTTTCATGCATTTGGTACTGTGTTAGGAAATGGAGCACAATTTAAACAAATTGGGTAGCAGCTAATCACATTTGGGCCAACTAGTGTTGTAAAAGTTATGGCCCTAGTAAGGGGGAAGTTTACTGACCTATGAAATTCACTTCCACTGATTTACTGACATTCATATGAGGGATGTGATCCATACCAGAATAACGCTCCTCAGCGTATTTGATGGATGTGAAACAGATTAGAAATCAGGTCAATACACTCCAACAAATATATAATAATGAAGACTACAATCGCTTCACAAACGTAAAAAAAAAAACTACATCCGTCTCTTTCTTTGACATCCAACAAAAGAAACCACACTTATCAAGGACAGGGTAAAAAGGATAACAAGAGAGTCAATTGCCTAAACAATAGAGGCCAGGTGAAGCACAGTACTGTTCTGAATTCCAACAAACATGTCAAAGCTTCAACCAATGCAAGGAATACGTTACTTACCTGTAGCTCTTGTTCCCCAGCAGTGGTACCTTCCATACATTCACATGCTGTACCTGTCAGGCTGGGAATCCTCGATAACATTGAAGCAGTATCCATTTGATCATCCCTTTAGTGTTCTCAGAATCGTTTTGGGTCATCTTGCCAGATAGCCAATAGGCAGGATCTCCCTTAGCCCCACCCTTGGAGGCCATCTTCAGATTAGTATGGCGCACATAAAAGTGCCAAGATGAGCCAATAAGAGCCATATTCGGATAAGCTGAAGTGTTGCATTTGTATCCATGAGAGATACCCATGCTGGAGAAGCTGTTTCAATAGATTACAAAGCAGTATACATACAAGCATACAACACAAAATATGTGGAAGAAATAATCTCACATTCTAGAAGGAGTATCTACTTACCAGTAATGGTCATTCTATAGATTCTTCGCCCATGGATTCCTGATCTTGATAGATATTCATCCAGCGTCAGATGCTCGTAACATTTTTTGAAATGTGTAGTAGTGCTGCTCGATCTCTTAAACTCTCTCGTATGCAGCCGTGTCACTCCTCGACACGTGACGCTGATAGCTGCATTAAAGGAATGCTCTAGCCCCCCTTACCTCAGTTCCCCACTCTTTTTGCCCCTGGGCTCAGCCCGAGAGAGGCAACATGCTAATAATGGGGCAAGACAATCAATATAAACAATAGCAAACAACTAGGTGCTTGCTTACTTCTTCCTCTCTTTTATTTTTAAATCTTCTAAACAAAGCTAGACGAAACTGAATAGCCTGGCAAACAATTGTCCCAATGTAGCAATCTGTTCCTCACGTCATTGGCACATAGAAGGGTGACTGCAGATAGCAATTGAGACCCAGTACTTCCCATCGGGGTAGCCTGGGAAGGCGATGAGGAATCTGTGGAAGAATGGCATTCTCCCACAGATTCCTCATCTTGATAGACTCCTAAAGTCACACCAAGAAACTCTGGAGGGCCGCCCTACTAAAGCGAACATCAGCTCCTCGTACAATGTCTAAGCTGCAATGCTTGCCAAACATGTATAAAGAGGACCACTTTGCCGCACAACAAATCTTTCTAGCTGGCATTCCCTTCTGGTGAGCAGAGGAGGCCGTAACCCCTTTGGTACAGTGGTCCCTAAGTCCCGCCGGTACCTCCTTACCTGCATTCTGAAATGCACAGTACTATCCAACGAGAGATAGTCTGCTTAGAAACTGCTTGCCCCAACCTGGATTGTGAAAATGCAATGAACAGCTGGTCATCCTTTCTGAAAGAGCCATTCTAGTCAGGTAAAAACTCAGCACCCTCTTGGGTTCCAACCCGTAGAGCCTCTACTCATCCTTAGGAGGATGGGGTGGAGGGTAAAACGCTGGCAGAACGATTCTCTGGCCCAGATGGAATTTGGACACTACATTTGGTAAAAACCTAGGGTGCAAATTCAGGGATACTTTCTACTTAAAAAACCTCAGCAAAGGGGCTTTACAGGACAATACCTGCAATTCACGGATCCTTTTTGAGGACGTGATTGCCACTAAAAAGTTCAACGTGACGAGTCTGAGTCGTCGAATGCAACTGCTCTAACGGAGCCGCCATCAAGAAGGTGAGAACCAAGTTCAAATCCCAATCAGGGACCACAAAGAAGGGAAAGAATTAACTGGGCTCTTAAAGAACTGGGCCACCACTGGAGCAGTAAATAATGAACCTTGCTCTGCCGTCTTTTTGAACAAGGAAAGTCGCCAGATACCCATTTACCATGATCACATGGCCTGATTTGGCGAAGGCCAAGAAAAACTCCATCACAAGGAGGTGGGACACAACATGGGATTCACTCCCTTCGCCTTTCACCAAGTCACACACTTTATCCATCTGCACACGTACAGAGACCTAGTGGACAGTCTATGTGAAGCCAACAAAAACCCTAGCGCCTCTTCATCGAAGTCGCAGTTCTTCAGCCTCTCAAGAGCAAAGGATGCAGGTTGAGAGGGTCGGGATGAAGCACATTGCCTCCAGACTATGACAAGAGATTCAGCCTGTGAAGAAGCCAGAGGGGTTGTCATATTGCCAGTTCCAGGAGATCTGGGTAACACGTCGTCCTCACCCAGTCTGGGTCAATCAGGATAGCACTGTATCCCCGCAACCTCCTGAGAAACCAAGGGATAACCGTTAATGGTGTACACGCATAATGGAAGTCAAAGATTTACTCTACCAACAAGGTGTCCCCACAATGCCCCCAGGAGAAAATTCCCTTAAACAGAACTGCTTGCATTTCGTGTTGTTCTTCACTGCAAACCAGTCTACTGTCGGGGTACCCCGCCGACTGAAGATCTCTGCAATGACCTCGACACATAGCTCATACTCGTGGGAGACTAAGCTCTGCCTGCTCAGGGCATTCACAACCCATTCCATTCTCCACCCCTGCCAGATGAGCTGCAGAGGCTAAGATAATACTCTCCAGCATTCAGAACCACAGCCGTATGGTCTTCCTGTACAGGGCAGGGATCTCACACCTCCCTGTTTTGTTGAGGTAGTGCATGGGCACTGTTCTCCATGAACACCAGGACATGTTTCACCTGCAGAGTAAGTGCAAAAACTGCCAGCACCAGCTTCACTGCTCGCAGCACCAACAGATTGATGTGGTATCCTTACTTCTTCTGAGGTCAATGGCTGCTGATCTAGAGAGAGCTGCAATGAGCTCCCACGGCCCTTCAGTGAGGCATCCGTGACAACCTGCTCCTCTGGCCATGGTGCTGAGAAAGGTTCTCCTGCCAACATGTTCACCCTGTCGCTCCACCAGGTCAGGTTGTTCACCACAGACCTAGACACCTGGAGGACATGCGAATTTTGGAAGAGACTGGTCATTTTTGCCATCTTGGTGACTCAACACGAGGTGAAAAGCCTTGCCCTCCTAGGTATGCAAAACCGCTCTAATCACTGCAGCCTTTGCGCTGGTGAGGTCTGTGATTTCTGTTAGTTGAGGGAGAAACCCAAGTCATGCAGTAGAGAACATGTGCCCTCGAGGTGCCTCAAAACTTTTCCAGGGTCCGTGCTTGGATAAGCCAATCGTCCAAGTATGGGAACACAAAGACGCTGGCTCTCCTGAGTTGGGCACCTCCTACTGCCATCAGCTTGGTAAATGACCTGGGGGTGGAGGTCAAGCAAAAATGGGGAACCTTGAATTAGTAATATGCATCCCTGATGACGAACCTTAGGAATCACCTGTGCTTCCTGTGGATAGGCACGGAAAATAGGCATCCTGAAGGTCCAACGACAGCAGCCATTTTTGAAACTGCTGAGCCTGGAGAATTTTCCTCAACGTCACCATTCTGAATTTGTCCTTCCACAGGAATTTGTTCCAATCCCTGAGGCCCAGAATGGGACGGAGACCTCCCCTTTCTTGGGGACCAGGAAGGGAGTACCATTCTGAGAATATATCCTCGGTTGGCAATTCCTCTACTGCTCCCTTCAAAAGAAGGGCCTGCAGCTCTTCCTGGAGCTCCCGTTACAGCTGTCGGGAGGGAGGTGGAGGTCTGTCAGGAGGTATGAGGAGGTCTGTCGGGAGGTCTCTTCACAAGCAGTAGGCAGTAGCCCCACTCAATCAACCAAAGGACCCAGGCATTGGAGGTAATTTCCTCCCATTTACCGAAGAAACCGGAGACTATATCCAACCGGGGTAGTATGTGGGGGGGACTGCAAAGAGCTTTCTGACATTACGTCGACACAGCAGCAGTAGTAGTAGCCTGTCTCAACCCTTCGCTACCTCTTCCTGGCCACAAGAATCTACGCTGCCCCTGCTTGGCCTGGGGCGCTTGCGCCCTTCTGGGAATGGTGGTGTACCTCCTGTAGCCCCAACCTCTGGACCCAAAATTCTGCCATGCAGGCTGCTGGTACACAGCTAACCCTAGCGATTTAGCCGTAAGCTTAGAGTCCTTGAATTTCTCAAGTGACTAGTCTGCTTTGGGGCCAAATAGATGTGGTCGGTCGAAAGCAAGGTCAAGGAACTTCGACTGGACATTTGGGGAAAAACCTGAACCTCTCAAATAAGCCAATCTGTGCAGGACTATCGTAGTGCCTATGGCGCGACCCATACAGTCTGCAATGTCCAACCCTGTTTGGAGCGCTTGACAGGCTATTTCCTTACCATCAGCAATTATCTTAAGGAAACCATTCCTTATCTCTCCCTACGGGAGGTGATCCAATGCTTCGGATATGGAATTAGACGTCTGGAGACGTGTCTAGTCCAATGGCATTGTGCAGGCCTTCTGCCGGTTGCAGTAACCCAGCTTGGTCCACCGTGAAATCTGGGAAAGGATCAAAGGCCACCCCCCTCACCCACCATCGGTTTGAACCTGAAAGCCATCGGGTCGCCCTCATCAAAAAACAAAGGATATGAGTCAAACCCGGATCTAGAATCTGGTACGAAGCTTCAATCTTGCAGGGATTCCGCCAGTTGAGGGGCTTATTGGCCAGAGAGGGCTGGCGACGGAATAGGGGGTGGATTAGGTTTCTTCTTCGGGGTCCGGCTCGCGGGCGTTTGACCTCCCTTGGCTGCCTTTGTGCCAGACAGACTGGGCACCGTTGGTGAGGAATCCTCCTGCAGCATCGAGGCTGAAGCGGTACCAGCCGAGGCTTTTTAAAAAACTTTCATCATTTGCGTCTTGAAGTCTTTCCACTCCTTTCTGGACGCACCCTTTGCTGGGTAAGACTTAACCCTGTCCAATGAGCCGGAGTCATGTCTGCGTTGGTGCTTCTTTTTGTGCAATGATGTAGAGTGGTGGAATTCGCTACGCGAGTGCAGCGCTTCTTGTGGCATCTTCCTTCCGTATGTTTCACGGGAGTAGGCCTCTTGGTATCATACTAAGTATCGAGGGACCGACTTTGCCAGGGATTTCCGCAGTGGTCTGCAGAGTACCAGTTTTGCAGAGCGTTGCTTCACTACCTTCGAATTCATCGCCAGACGAGAACCACAATGCTCTATATCATATACAATGGGAGACACTACACACGGATAGTGTGCGAGACGCTGAGGGACATTTGAGCGTTGCAGTCCTTACAGTATTTAAAACAAGATGGTTTAGGCACTGGCATACTGGCGTAGTACAAATTTGTATTATATTCTACAAACAAGCATGTTCAGAGTAGTGTGCGGGAAAAAGGAACTGAGGTAACGGGGCATAGTGCATTTCTTAAATACGACAATCAACGTCTCATCCATTGTCGAAGAGTGGCACGGCCGAATACGAGGGAGCCAAGGTCTATACCGAGTGGCACTTCGCTGGCCTGTCAGAAAAGTTTCCCAGGAGCAGATGGGGAATCTCTGGGAGAATGCAATCTATTGAAAAGCCAACAGTATGAGAACAGCCTGGCAGAGATTCGATTCCTCTATGGAATCCCTGTCGACACAGTAAACCTCGTGAAGTTGTGAACAGACCTCCATGTAGCTGCTCTGCAGATAACCAACAGTGGGACGCCAGAGAGGAAAGCCGCATTCAAGGAAACTGCCCTTGTGGAGTGCGCCCTAGGCCGACCTGGAAGGAGTAGAAGATGCACGCCGATCGCGATTGGGATACGGAGGAAACAGACAGCCATTTGCCCATAGGGACCAAAAGCCAAGAACAATTGAGAAGACCTGCAAAACTAGTCTGGGCAATGTAATACTTCGAAGCTCTCGTAACGTCCAGGGAATGCAGCAAGCGTTCCGTCGTAGTAGAAGGAGAGCCGGAGAAGACAGGCAGGATTACAGGCTCATTAAGACGGCACGACAAAAGGCACTTTGGGCATGAAAGTGGGATTAGTCAGTAAAGGGACATTGGATTTGTGGAATACAAGGAAGGGTGGCTTGCAGGACAAAGCTTGGATCTTCCTCACTCTCCTGGCAGAGGTGATGGCGACAGGTAACAAACTAGACGTTCGCCTTTTGGAGGGGTTGAAAGGGAGGACCCACAGTTTAGAAAGAAAAATATTCAACTCCCAAGCTGGGACATATGCCTGCACAGGCGGGAAGGCCTGGAAAAGACCCTTCCGCAATTCCTTAATAAGGCGATGTGACTACAGTGAAGATGCGGTGGGAGTGAAAGCGATCCTGGAAAATGCACCCAGATGTACCTTAATATTAGTGTGCAAGCACACTACGGGTCAAGGACAAAAGCTATAGAAAAAGGCAGGAATTGCAAGGGGATACCCGATTTGCAGTACACCAAATCTTGAGATGTTTCCAATTATGATAGCAAGAATCTGTAGAAGGCTTGCAAGCCTTGGCAGGAACGTCCCTGCAATCTTGAGGCATATGACTTTGTCTGATATCTAAGGAATAAGGAGCCTGGCTATCAAATTAAGAGAGGCTGATTTGTGGTGTAAGCCTGCACCCTTCTGTCTGGATAGGAGGTTGGAGACTGGAGGTAGATGGAATGCAGGTGCCAACTAGAGGCTGAGAAATTCAGAGAACCAGAATGGTGTCAGAAAGGCAGCAGTCACCAGTATCAATTTGCACCACTCTCGTCTGAAAATGTGCAGCACTCTGGTGAGGAGCAGAAACATAGGGAACGCATATAGAAACTTGCCCGTCCACTGTAATTAGAAGGCATAGACTGGGTTTTTGGGCTGGGGAAACGTGCTGGCGAAATCACTGCATTTCTCTTATTCTTTGGTGGAGAAGAGATCTCTCTCTGGAAAAAACACCAATCAGAAGATCCACAGAAGCTGGCTGTGCAGGAGTTCCCACTCGTCGAAAGATTGCATTTCTCTGCTGAGGGACTCCACCACTGAGTTGTGGATGACCAGTACATAAAGGGGGACATGAACATGTATGCCAGAGCCCACTCCAGAGGAACTAGGCTTCCGCTGAGAGGGGCTGACCGGGTGCCGTCTTGCTTTTGTATGTAAAACATGGTGATTGTTTTGTCTGAACATCCAAACCACCTTCCCCGGAGGATGGAGGTGAAAGGACTACAGTGCCCATTGATGTGCAACTTCTTCTCGTCCTGAGACCACTGGCCCCTAGCGTGATAGCTGCCGGTGTGGGTTCCACAGCCTTCCAATAATGCGTGGATGGTCACTGTAACTTGGTGAACTGGTAGCTGGAAGGGTACTCCCTGGATGTGATTGTTGGGAACCAACCACCAATGTCTGGCTTCTTATAAAGGGTGAGAGCCTGAATTTTCGACATGGGGGATACGTTCTGTTGCGCACCTTTGAGAGGAGGGCACAGACTTTCCTGAGTGTTTAAAGATGTTTTTCCGTCTTCAAGGTTGGTGAAATGGTGGGTGGTTGGTGTAGAAATTCCAGGGTGTGCCCGTGTTGGAGCAAGGAAAGGACCCATTTTGTCTGTGGTGATGTTTGTCCATCCGGTGAGGAAATGGTAAAGATGACCTCCCACTGGGGTGTGAAAGGGGGAGGACGCGCTTGTGGCCTGGGTCAGGCCTGCTTACTTGCTTGACCTGTCGAATTGGAGAAGCCGTGTCACTGCTGGTTTACCCTGTAGGACTGGGATTTCCCCTATAGCTGCCTCCAGATGTGTATATGCGTTAGATCGGTATGACTGCAAGAGCTAAGATGGTCTGTAGTCACTGGTCTTTGCGGAACAAGAAAGGAGTGCTGGTGTTGTGGCAGTGTACCCAAAGACCGGCAGTTTTGCTATCTGTTTTAATGGCCTGGAGGGTATAGTCTACTTTCTTCCATTGATAAGGATGTTTGTGATTTACTGGGGCAGGCAACGGCCGATGGGTAGCAGATGCAGGAGGTGCGCATCGTGGCTGCATGATGGAGAAGTTGTGCTGGTGGCAATGACAGGTCCTCCTCATACACCTGAAAGACTCATTCTGGACACTCATCTATAACATGTTCCAATATGTTCTCAGGAGGTATCTGGGAAGGACAATGAACAGCAGGGCGAACCTAAGGCGGCAAAGTAAACAATGGCTGTTAACATCATGTAGGAGAGTTGGTAGAAGTGGATGGAGCACGGACAAGTGTTAAGAGGTGTATGGAAGGCATGGTATCAACAGTAAGACAAGTGACCTTCAAGGGTGTTTAGTGAACTTTCACAAGGGTGTGATAAACGCCCATCAAAACCTAAATCTACAGATGGGAGCAAGCTACGACCATCAAATAATAATAATGCAGTCTGTAAGGAAGGCATGGTATCAAGAATAGACAGACACAAATGACCAGAGTTCAAGGGTGTTATTAAACTATATAGGTAGGGTGGAGAAACACCTAATCTAAACCTAAATCTAAGATCGGAGCAAGCTACGCCCATCAAATCAAAGTAAGGCAGTCTTAGTGGCGTGCTGTCAAAATAAAAGGGCCTATACTAAAAAACATATTGCCAATCCTTACAACTAAATACCAAAAAGAGTGTGGGATAGGATTCACAAGAAAAAAGAAGTGTTCACAAATGATAAGTCAGGATGCCTGCGATCTCCCTTACACACGTTTTGAGCATGGGATAAGGTGTGACTCTTGAGCAGACCACACACTCGAGCTTTCCAAGCACGAGACGACAGCTCTGCTTCAGGTATCAGGGCTGTTGGGTAAGTCTCTTTCCTAGAAAAAGGTTCTTGCCTCCGAGGACCTGATAAGCTCCAAAATAACAAACACAAAGTTGACACCTTCACCCCTGGGCCCACGTCTTCCGGATACAGACCCTTTGACTATTTACCTCCCTCCATCAGGTTCACTCTGGCTTTTGCAAAGATATTTTCGCCTTAGCATTCACAAATCGTAATGCCTTCTTAAACAGTTCCCCGTGGACATCCCTCTGCTGGGTTCACTTTTTGTCAACACACTTGTTTCTTGGGACTGTAGACTTCGCCCCTCTTTACTGGCACCCCTTCGTCGGGTTTACTCTTGCCACTTTACATTTCCTTTTGCTTTCTCTTGATGCAGGATTCACTTCCTTTGCTTTCTCAAAGGTTTGCTGGTCAAATACTTTCAACTGTATGGGGATTTTGCTAGACCCCTGTATGACCACTGACCTTTCTTAGCAGCTCTTCTACAGTCTTCTGGTATCAGTAGTTCTCGAGTGAGCACCCACGTGGTGCCGATCCCCTCTGCAGCTGGTCTTCCCATAACAATTTACAGATCTCACAATTTACAGCTCTTTGAACTTTCCTCAATGTGCCACTTTGGGACTTTCATTCAACACAGTTCGGTTTCTTATTGGTTCTCCCCTCGACTCGCCGCTGTGATTAACCGCTTGGCATTCCTTGTATCTGGAGTCAAGGATGGTACCACAATAGCACGCGTCTCCTATGGTCCTGCTTATCAGCGTAAGTATGCTCCGTCTACCGTTGACAATGGCTGCAACACACTTGAACTATTGTTCGCGGTCTTACGATTCCTTCCACAGAGGTAACGCACGTCTGGGTTGGTAAGGGCAAGGTTGCTTATCTCCTTGGCAGTCTTTCGGTTCTCGCTGCTGTTAGGGAGAATTCTCTTATAAGGCTAATTTCCCAAACCTAGTGAGTCCCCCCAGCAGCTTTGCTGATTTTTTTTTTCTCCTGCTAAGAGTGAGACTCTTTTCCTCCCACTCTTAGGCATGATTTGAGGTATGTCTTTGACTTTGTGTGTGCTTATGGGCTATGGGGTTTTCTTTCTGCTCCATAGGGTATCATCTATTTTTTGTGTGTGTGTTACACAGCACCCTCAGTGCAGTAACACAGGGTTGTCATAGTGACCCCCAAACATAGACTCCATACCCTGGGACTGACTACTGTCTCCCAGGGCATGTAAAGTCACCATTGACTTTACTAGTCCTAAATTGTGAACAGAACCAGTACAAACCATCATATTGTGGAAGTACTGGAAGGGGTTAATTATATTGCCCCTGGGTCGGTTTTCAATGGGGCACTGTCCAGTCCCCCCTTGTCGAGTTTCTGGCTGGTGGCAGTGGTTACCACGCGAAATATTCCACCGGAATATTCTCTATGGGATTTTCCCATTGATTTTAAACGCACCACTTTTTGGTGCAATGTTAAAGATACCGCCGGTTTATTTAATATTAAATCAACGGTTGGGTCTTTTTACAAGAACTCTTTTCTAAAATGGCGTTCGTGTCCGTCTCTGTAACTCTGACCAAGGTCGAGCCCTTTGTTCCACTTTTCGGCGGGCTTCTCCACAGAAGCCCTCCAAATGGTGCCACTCTGGGTTCCACAGGAAGGGTGGAGGGGGGAATTGGCACCCTGGACTGCATTGCCTCGCCAACCCAAGTCGCACTCTACTCTGATTGGCCCACTGGTGAGCCGCTCGGCTCACCACTTAGCATGTGTGATTGACAGCTAGGCTGATGAACGGGGGTTTTCCTGCATAAAAGCAGGTCCTTTGGGACTGGAACTTCGGAAGTCGCCACAGGACCTAAGAATCCGAAGAGGGAAGAAGCTGAGCCATCTACGACAACAAGACCACCGGTGAAGCCCTGCTGCAACTACCTCACCACTTTCCCGACGACAAGAGATGATCTTCTGCTGGACGAGTCTTCTTCCTCTGAGCTGGTGGGACCAACCAGTTCGCCCTTTTCGCCTTCCAAAGACGTCTCTTGGTCGAATCGCCCGTGCCAAGCACCCCGGCGGCCGGATAGCCAAGCTTCACCACTTTTGACCGCAAATAAAAGGAACGCACCTTTTATTGACAAACTCCGCAGCTGGTTTCATCCCTGTGCAGTGCAAGGACTCTAAGTTTCCTCCTCAACGAGATCCTCTCTTCCCCTGGTCAAAACAATGAACTGCAACCACTGTCAGGAACAACTGCCACCGCTGGAGCCTTCTCTCTGTTTAAGGTACTGTGTCCTGCCTGGCCTCCCTTTCTTCGGTTTGCCCAAGGTGACCCTTAAATCCTTGGCTTGCCAACTGGGTGGGCCCCAAACCTTTCTAACTTCTTGAATCACCCCAACCTCTTTTGAACATTCTGCAAAGACTTTTCGTGCATTTTAAACCGTGTGATCCTGGGCACATTTTGCTTTGCTCCCTTTAAAGTGGGCCCGGCCTTTGAACTTTGGCTCTACAGTATTTACTGCCTTTCTTCCCTTGCTGAGAACTACTAAAAGTGTTGGGACCTGTATTATTTCTATGCTCTGCCTTTTTCTCTCCCTTTAAATGAACTATTGGAGTGCCATCAGGTTATGCGCTCACATCTGTTTAACAAATCGTGGTGTTTTTAACTCTGACTTGTCTGATAGTTATCAAGGGAGGTGTGTATACTTTACCTGACTGTGTTTTAACTTGCTTTTGATTTAGAGTGCTAGTATATTGTCTAAAGTGTGTTTTAAATAAATAATTATATACTTTTGATACAAAGCTCTGGTCAGTGGTTCTTTGCTCTACTGTGTTTTTAACCCTATGGTGTATACTCTATATACTGCCCTACTCTTCTTGAGAGAAGTCTGACTGCTCAGCCACAGCTACCAGGTAAATCTGGGTGGTGCAGACTGCTACCAATTGGGTTTACTGCTTACTCCTGTAGTCTTAATCTTTTTGCAGTGTTCCCCAAGGGAACTGCACAGGATTCTGCCCAACAGCTGCCTTTCCCCTCCTCTTGAACTGCTGTGCCTGGATAGCCGTCTCGTCATACAGTCTGCCTTGATCCTACTGTGCTCTCATGCTCCACCTTTTATCCCCGTGGGGAAGGAAAGGGCCGTCAAGTGTGTGTGATCCTGGTTGATTGCCTGACCCTTGTGATGGGACATGCTCGGTAAAAGGCTTTGGTATTTGTCCGTCTTTTGTGATGTGCACCTCCATCCCCGCCCTCACTGCCCTTCCCAATTTAGCAGTGTAAAACCCTCCCCCAGCCCCGGCCTACCCCAACACGCCCACTTTTTAAAAAATAAAATCACAACATTAATTTAGCAGCTGCTGCGGTGTTAGCTGTTGCCGCTGTGGCCCATTCCACAAGTTTATTGCAGGACCATTAACTCAAATGTGGTTGTAGTGGCAATCTCAGATACTATGTAATACTATGTGCTCGTCATAGAAGTAAGAGCAGTTGATGGTGCAATCAGAAAGAGTTCCTTCATATCGGTGGAGGGATGTCTTCGTCCTTTTCTTATTTGTCTGGCACCGGCATTTGAGCCTCAATGAACCGTAAAAAAGTACATTTTGCCTCAGAATTGAAATTTTAATCGAGCTGGGAACATCATTGAATATCGGGTTCAAAGTAATTTCTTGACTCCAATGAACTGGCGTCTTTCATGCTGAACCGAGACTGAGAAATCTGGGAAAATCTGCAGCCCATTCAGAGTTCCTTTTTCTCTCTGGCGAGGTGGAGGAGGTGATCTCTGTCGCGAAAAAGGAGGATCTTCGCAATTATGGGTCATGGAAAGTCGCCTGGTTATGGTTTGGGGCCAAGTGCCCAGTGGGCTCGCTCCACCGCAAAGACTGGGGATAGCACTAGGGCGCTCAGGAGGTCTTTAAGTTTTCAACTGCATATTCCATGCCTCCAGGTGGTGCATCCTTAGGGACCCCAACAATTCTGATGTTATTCTAAATCATGGCATTTGGATTTCACAGTATTCATGTCTTTCATTAGGGTTGTCACTGTGTTGTGTAGGCTGTGCACTGTATCTTTTGTCGCCCCAATCCTTGTTTCAGCCTCTGTGATGCGTACGGCTTCCTTAGCAAGTTGTGATCTCATGGATGCAACATTGGCCGTGATATCATCCAGCTTCTCATGGACAGCCGCAAATCCTTTTGCCATGTCTTCCATCATACGAGTGCGGTCGGGGGTGGACTCATGGCTGGGCGTGCTTGCTCCAAATGTGAGCTAGTAGAGGGCTCCGGGTTTTCACAGGGAGCAACTGTTGCAAATTTGTCCATGGTCCCGGTCATCTTCCCTCCACCTGTGCCTCTAGTCATGATGGTTAGGTTGGGTCTGCACTGGGGAGCTACCTGAATCTCGGAATAGGAGGCTTCACCAGTCGTCACTTCTTTTTGAGTTAAAGTCGAAACCCTTTGGTGAGAGTTCCCCTGAGAGGTATAGTAGGAATTGTCCAGTCTGGGGCCCTGCAAAGAGGGTTGACCGGCACAGGTAGCATCAATGAGTGGGCAGGGTTACGGGGTCCTGAGATCGATACGGGTAGACCTTCCATGCGCTTCTTTTGTGTGTCGGTAATATAAGCTTTAATATTGGACATGGTCGCGGGGGCCACCTATACAGCAGCATCAGAAGAGTGGGTGGGCTGCTGTTAGTTCTGGCCTGTGCCCCCCCCCCACCCAAGATCCCCGCAGCCGTGGGCGGGCCTGGTTGCGCTCCTGACTTTGGGTATGATGTTGCAGGTTCTGCCCCTAAATTTGGTGCGACTTCCTTTGGTCCTGGTTTGTGAGGCCCTGCCTGTGCGTTGGTTTAGACTTGGTTCTGATCCTTTCTTTACCGCCACTGTCACCCTGGTCGCAACTGTTGGGCGGGCACAGGGGATGGGTCTGTTGCCCTGACCAATGTGGATAACTTTGCTCTTTATTTGTTTCCTGCCCTATATGGGAGGTAGCTGAGCTGTATTTGTCCTCCTGTGCGGCCAGAGATAGTGTAGGCTATGAGCCTGGGGAATGGAAGTCTGATTAGGCTTGGGGGGCCGGTGGTCGTGTGTCACTATCATGCAGGTTGACCAGATGCAGGAAATTATACATGTTGGTCAGAGTGAGGGAGGGGGGTCTGTGTTGACAGTAGGGCATGGGTGCAGTTACAGGCCCATCCGGAGTTCGTGCAGGAGGAGGGGTTGTTCCAGGTCGTGGAGTGGGTGGGTTATGTGTGGCCGCTGGTTCCTGCACTTGAGTCGCCGCAAGGATGAGGCCCAATTTGACCGCGGTGCAAGCGGCACAAAAGCCGCGGATGCTGCCTTTCAAGGTCGGCCCGCTGGTACAGTGAAGAATGCTGCGGGACCGATCGGGGGCCCGCCCTCCGAAGCAGGACTGGCGTAGCCCAGCCCTCGGATTGTGGGGTGCAGGTACGTTGATGGTCTGCTCCGAAGCCCGCCCAATGGGGCCTCTGGAGGTTTGCGCACAGCCTCTCGCCCAGGGCCGGGTGGCCTGAAGAGCTGCCTCAGGGCGAGATGCAGGATCGGCACCTCTGTGTAGGGTGACGCCGGCAGGATTATGAAGGAAGCCTGCGGCCGGGGTCCCTGCAGTCCTGGGGTGTAACACTCACTGGCCGCCCCTCGCAGACATACGAAGCGAGTGCTTCCTCCTGTCGGGCAGGTCCCACGGTGCAGCGCAAGGGACCAGCAAGGTTGCATGCTGCAATCTTCTCTAGACGGGTAGTGTCGCCAATTGTTGGTGCCTCTCCGCCTCAGGAGCAAAGCAGAGATCGCAGCGTCCTCTTCCTGTGTACACTTGTCGATGCTCCGGTTCTCCAGCAGCTCCTCCTCCCCAGAGCGGGGAGTCCTGTAACAGCTCACAGTGGGTCGTGTGGCCTCCGGTTTCTCCTCCCACCGGGAGCGGTTGGTCTGGACAGCAGTGGGCACCAATGCCGAGATTTGGAGTAGACGCGGTTCGGTATTGCTGCCACTATATGCAATTTCTGATGGACCGTTAGCAGAGCACAGATACTAGGCAGCCATTTTGCCGGCTGCTCAACAGCGCCCCCCTGCTCCTCCCTTTTTTTTGTTGCCCGTGCCTGAATGCTGCAGAGGAAAACGATGGGAGGGAGGCTAAGCAGCCGGCAGAAAAAAACCTTATCAATGGGATACCTCCCAACGGGGAGACCCCATGGAATTAGTAGGTTAAAAAAATAGAAGAACAAGTTACTTACCAACTGGTAACGTTCTTTCGATTGGATGTTCCTCCAACGTATTCCACATCTTTGACATGTAATGTCCACAGCTATGTACTTCGGAAACTTTTTCGGCAGAGGGCATCCTGCGTCGAGTCGATGACCCTCGAAGGCCTCAGGCGAACAGATCCACTGCTGGGGTACCCCAGAGAGAGAAGACCTCTTCCAGGACTTGGCACACTTCCCACTGGTTTGAGACTGTGTTCTGCCTGCTCAGAGCATCCGCCAAACTGTTCTCTGTCCCCACCAGATGAACTGCCAAGTTTGAGATCGGATTCTCTAGTAACCAGCACTACAGCTATAGCGCCTCTGTGCAGAGGGAACCGGAGCGCACGCCACCTTGTTTGTTCAGGTAGTGCATGGCCACCATATTATCAGTCAGAATCAGGACATTAATCCCTTTGAGGGATGGGGCGAAGGCTTTCAGGGCTAGCCCGATGACTCGCAACTCCTGCCTGTGTATGTGCCACCTGGCTTCCGTTGCTGACCAAAGGCCGTTCACCTGCAAGTCCTCGCAGTGAGTGCCCCAACCCTTCAGAAATGCATCCGTGACCATTGAGGTCAGATGCCAAGGAGGCCAGAAGGGTTCTCCTGCCATAAGTTTGCTGTGGCTGTCCCACCAATCAGGGAAGAGGACCACTTGGTTGGACATCCACAGACGATCCGGGAGCGCTCCAGGTACTGAGACCACTGGTCCCTTAGGAGCCACTGAAGGGATCTCATATGCAGCCTGACCTCTGGCACTAGAAAAATACAGGAGGTCATGAGACTTGAAAGGCGGAGGAAGGAAGCCGCTGGTAAAGTGGCACGGTTCCGGAAAAAATGTACCATCTGTGCTATGCAGTAGGCTCTCTCTTCAGAAGGGAAAGCCTTCTCTATCCTAGTATCCTCCTTTGAACTGGAGATTTTGGACTGGTGTTAGATGGGACTTCAAGTACAGGTAGAAGCCCAGCCTGTGCAGTAGTAGAGACGTGCACTCTAGATGAGCTAAGACTTGGCCTGCTGACTTCCCCTAGATTAGCCAGTCGTCCAGGTATGGAAATACATGGACCCCGGATCGCCTGAGGTGAGCTGCGACTACCGCCATGAGCTTGGTGAAGACCCTTGGAGCGGAGGTCAACCCAAAGGACAGCACTTTAAACTAATAGTGCTTCTCCCCTATGAGGAACCTTAGGAACTTCCTGTGATTTTGGTGTATCGGCACATGGAAATAAGCGTCCTGTTGTCTATTGACACAAGCCAGTCCTGAAGTTGGAGAGTGTGGGGAATTTCTCTCGCCATCTTGAATTTGTCCTTCCTCGGGAACTTTAAGGCCCGGAGGTGCACGGTGGGACAGAGACCTCCTCCTTTCTTGGGCATCAGGAAATACTGGGAATACCAGCCCGACCCTCTCTGATCTGGAGGTACCTCTTCCACAGCACCCTTCGACAACAGGGCTCTCAGCTCTTCCTGGAGCTCCTGTCCCGGTTGGGTTGGAGACGGTCGGGGTCTGTCCGGTGGCTTTATTAAAAAGGTAAGACAACAGCCCCAACAAATCGTTTGCAAGGCCCATGCACCCAAGGTAATCTCCTGCCACTGGAGCCAATGTCTTGCCAACCTTCCACCAACCGGTAAGTCGTGGGAGGGAAAATCAAAGGGGCTTAGAGGGCAGTGCCGCCCCCGCTGATGACCTCTAGAAGCTCCTCTGCCCCTTCTGGGATGCAAGAAACGCCTCTGTGCCTGCCTGGCTTGCAGGAGCTGCTGCTTCCTGCCATAGGGTATATAACGTCTATAGCATCTGCCTCTTGAGGCAAAGCTAAAGGCAGGATTGGCCAGATGTGCAGCAAGGATCAGCGACCTTTTGGCAATATTTGGCTCTCTGAATATTTCTAGAGTTATCAGCTTTTTGTACAAAAAGCATATCTCCCTCAAAGGGCATGTCTAGCAGCCTGTTCTGGACATTTGGGGAGAATCCAGAGGTTTTCAAGTAGGCCCGTCTTCTCATTACTACTGCTGATCCCATTGATCGGCCAAAGCAGTCCGCCACGTCCAGGGCTGTTTGCAATGACTACTGGCCACCTCTTTCCCATCCTCCACTAGCCGTTTGAAACCATCCTGCATTTCCCCATCCCGGATATTTTGATTGGCTGGTTCTACAGCCTTCCACAGACCAAACTAACATTTGGCAAAACCGAATTCCACATTAGTGGCTTTTAAGGCCATACTGCCTGAAGTAAAAACGTTCTTGAGCATGGCGTTCCGTTTTTTACCCTCTCTATCTGGAGGTAGATTGGACATAGAGGCTGCAGGTCTGGTAGTGATAGTGGCAGCTTGCACTACAAACCCTACTGGTGAAGGGTGAGAGGAGAGGACAGAAGGATCTCCTCTTGCAGGCCTACACGTTCCCATGCAATTGGTGCTTATGCAAGGTTTTGTGCATGGGTGCTGCCATAAGGCGGCTAGGGGGTCAGCTATAGCCAGATTTAAAGGCATATTATATGCTTGAATGTCGGACGTTCGTCCAGAATACCAGCAAGTTGATATCCCCAAAGGGGTTCAGCAGATGTTTTCAAGCCAAGGGTGTCTACTACTGTTTCCACTAAGGCCCTGAATTTAGCATGGGTATGCTTGCAGGGTTGGCTTTGTTGGAACTCAATATCTGGGGATCTGTAAAATGGACTCCACCAGTGCCAGAATAAATTGTGTCAATGTCCCCTAGGTCGTCTGGCTGGTTGACGGAGAAGATCGATCGCATCGACCCAAAAAATCCTGTCATCTGGGACAAATGAACCGTCGCCAATAGTCGGTGTCATAGGTTTCACCGTCTGGACAGTCATCGGCGCCAAGGAAGGCTTGGACGACAAATACACATCATGGCTACGAGCCTTTTGACAGTTTTTGCACCTTTGTCAGTGTCGAACCAAAGGCTTGGTCGATGGAGTCGACGGACCGGCTAGCATGGGGTCAGGAGCACTGAGCGAAGCTTTCGCTGCCAAGGCTTGCTGGTCAAGGGGGATGAGGGGGGGAACCACACAGACAGCAGCCGGTTTAGAAAATTTCCAGCATTTCAGACTTAAAACGTTCCCACTCTTCTAGAGTGGTAGGTCCCTTACCTCGTTCTGACGACAAGCTGGATTTGTGGCGGTGGTGGCGCTGTTTCTTCTTTCGCGAAGACGACGACGAAGAATGGCTTCTAGAGTGGGACTGCTTCTTGGTTTTCTTCCGATGCCCATCTTTCCCCTTCACAGGGTTGGGCTCCTCTGTATCGGCCTCTGAAGACCGAAAGAGCAAACGCGCCGGAAATTCCGACGGTCAGCCCAAAGCCAGTTTCCTGTTTCTCTCATGCAGGGATTCTGGCTGCATTCTAGAGCACGACACACAGGCCTCTGTGTCGTGACTCGCACCCAAGCAGCAGTACACATGTCGTGGGGGTCCCTGACCAACATTTTGGCCTCGCAATCGGTGCACCCCTTTGAAGCCTGAAACCGGGTGAGAAGACATTGCGGTCGAGGGAAAAAAAAAAAGTCAAATTTGACAGAAAACGTCAAGTAAACTCAAAGTTGTTTTCACGATGCAGCCTGCAAGGGCACGGAAAAAAGAAACTTAAGCATGTGGTGTAGTGACATGGCATTTATATAATGCCAGACGTCATGTCTGGGGCTGACGATCGAGCACCCAGTAAGACAAGGAGACGATTGACAGCCAAGTCGAGCTCCACTACACCGCTTGTCAAAAAAGTTTCCGAACAGTAGAATTGGATAGGGCTATCTATCAAGATGAGGAATCTGCGGGAAAAAAGCAATCCATTGAAAATAAGTTTACAATTTTCCAATATGCTTTGCTAAAACAGAAAATGTGCCATTAGAAAAAGGAACAACAAAGGCAAAGCCTCATGTCCTCGGAGAATCACAATTTGAATACGAACACTGGCTCTACCCCTTTTAAATCAGGAGGAAACAGAAACGGAGAGTCAAGTAGTTTGTGGGACAGAGAAATGAGACCAGGCTGTTAAAACGGGACTACATGGTCCAGGGCCTTTTTGCTTGGTTACTCAGACTGTCACTTTTGGAGGCAAGGATTGCTAAAGGTAAGCAGAGCTATATGATAAAGTGTTAATCAAGAATCTGGGTCACCTATGAGTAATGGCATAGAAAGCTGAAAATGTTCTGTGAATAGACCAAGTCAGTTATGTTCAGCATATTGTCAATTACAATGACACTACAAGCAATATTTCTGGAACCAATTAGTACACAAAATGCAACAGATTGCCATAATCCCTAGCCTTGTCACTACCAACGATACATTTCATGGAGATGTCATTATGAAACACAACAGTATCTGTGAAATGCAATAAAATGAAGACAATTAAGACTAGAAATCCAAACCCAGGACTGCTTCTCAGGCAATACCCAAACTACAGAAGAAAAGCTGTTAGACATTGTACACAATATGATACAAGCTATAACGAGAATAGGCTATTAATCACAATATGCATATATGTGGTGAACAATACTCTTGTATCCTGCCCATGAATGGGATATATCTGAAAGTGGTTGGTGCCCTTCTAGTCATCCCTGCGGGATGTTAGAAAGTTGGTGACTGAGTGAGTGAACAACTCAGTGAACGTACGGTGGTGATGCCCGAGTGTTCTGAGAGTGTTAGTTCAGAGTTGGGCTTGTATGCTAGAGTATTTCAAGTCGGTGTGCTCTTTGTATTACTTAAACTATATGTATGAAGAGACACATGTGACTTCTACAACCCAGTCCCACATGGTATGTGACTGCTGAGACATATACTTTGAAACAAATACTCACCGAGAAAGTGCAGAAAGAAGATCAAAGTGCTTTGCAGTTTCTGCTAATGTATCAATTGCAGATTCCAGAGTAAGAAGTAGTTCAACAACAAAACCCTGCAAAAATCATGTTCAGAAGCATATTTGAAAACACATTTTCAAATCATGTTTAAAAGAGAATCTTATTATTCTTGCAAAGGTAGTTCAACATTTGAATTTTAATACCCAACATCCAATAAACATATTGTTAAGCTGAGAAAAAAGTTGTTTTATAAATGAAGAAAGCTTTTCATTGATATTTATTTTCAAAATGAGTGCATTTTCTCCATTCTTTATCCGATTGGTAACATATTTCCCTAAACCTCTTCCCTCTCCTTTGGAGCTAGTGGTATGTGTATGTCAACCACCTGAGCACCACATTTCTGCACTTTACCAACTGGGAGTAATTGCACTCTGGGAAATTTAGACTGCAAAAGAACAAATTACTTACCTGTGATAATGTCCTTTCTCATTGATACAAGTATTTCACCCACAGATTCCTCATCTTAAGAACACCACTTTAGGAGCTGTCAGGTCTGGAATGTTTTTCATCAGTTAGCCACAGCACCTCTGGGTGCTGGCATCCCCTTATATGTCGAGAGTTGTTTGGGCCGTATCGCCTCAGTTCCACCTTTTCATAAGGCATTGAAAGAAGCATTTGTCACTTAAAAAGCTGTGACATTTATACAAATTACATTTGAGAACATGTTTAACAGGAGAGGCAGGCAATGAGGAACCATTGCATATATCGGAAAGAACATTTCCACAGATAAGTCATTTATTCTTCTAATGTATGCATTCCTCCCACAGATTCCTTATCATCTGAAAGAGAAACACTCCCAAAGTCATATCAGGGAATGGAGGTGGAAGCAGTGATTATTTTAAGAGTAAGATATTTTGAGAAACAATCTGCCTGCTCGGACATCTTCCCTGGCCAATGAGTCTACTTGGAGTTATTTAGTAAACTTATGTAAGGAAGCCCAAGTGGCTGCCTGACAGGTGTCCTTATGAAGATCTTCAGCTACAGGGCAGAAATTGAAGCCTTGACATTAGTGGAATGGACATGCAACCCCTGCAGCACTTCTTTGTGAGGCAAATCCCAACACGTTTTAATACATAGGATATAGGTTCAGCAAAACCAACAAAAAACGGACAATCAATCCAACACTCCTTAGATCTTGCCACGTAAAGTTTTAGAGCCCTAGTAGGATGCAAATAACGGAATCTCTTTCTGCCTTAGATGGAAGATGCAGTGGGAAAAACACAGGTATATGGATTTATTTCAAGTGCAATTCAGAAACCACTGTAGGGAAAACAGGTGTTTTATCCTTGAGGTCCCATTGTCCTTTTGCGGCCAATTACTACGTGCCAACTAAGTACAAATCTCAAGGAGGGATTACAAAAATGTTTGAGGAAAATAATTAGAGAGCTTTTATAAACAGCAGAACTATAGGAACTGCAAAAATGAGGTCTTAGTACAGAGATCGCTTAAAGATGGAGGGCCGCCAGATAGGCCCTTAATCGCAGCAACTTTTAAACCATATTTCGCTAAACACTTGAAGAAGTCTAAAACCATACCGTTGGAACAAGACAAAGTGTCATGGTCCCAAAGCTTGGCACCGAAGGCAAACATTTGCCAGCGACAAGCATAAAAAGGTTTTGTGGAGGTGCGCCTAGCAGAGACAATCACACCAAGAAGCTTCTCTGAAAGAACACAATGTCTGTACCTTATATTCTACATTACCTATCATTTCTCTTGGCATCTTGATGAAGCACTCTGCTGCAACCTTGCATCAGTAGATGTCCACCACCCGGCAGGATCCTCCAGGGAGTGCAAAGCAACATGTCCAGCATGACCGAGTACCAGCTCCTCCATTCCCAGTGTTGTTTTGCTAAGCTTCAAGTTACTGAGCACCTAAAGAATTAGCAGGAATGGAGTGAACAGGTACACCAGGCTGAACTCCAAGGTTATCAGAGCATCACATAGGGAGTCCTCCACAAGGAACTCCCTCGGTTCAGTTGTTTTTGCATTTCTTCTTAGAGCTTGTCGTGAACAGGTAGATCTGAGCAAATCCCCAAAGGGAGAAGATCTCCTATACTCAAGAAAACAAGATCCTCAGGTTTCCCATCTATGGATCCCAACTGCCCCAGGAAGAGGTCTTACTCGATACCCTTGGGCTGTTGAATATTGGGTGTGATTGTTCTCGTAGCCATATACTCCAAGTGATCGGAAGGAGTCTACATTGAATGTCAGCTCAAGAACAGTAATAACATTTCTGCAGTCTGTCTTTTGGAGGGAGGGGCTACGATCAAAACAGGAATTTGACAGTAATGAACAAATGGTCTGTAGTGAAATGAGTGGCTTTATTAAGGAAAATGACAAACCATGTGCGTACAGTGCTTTAACACTGAATATATAATGGACCATAAAGCGGTTCAATTACACACCAATGGAAGCAATCAAGAACGTGTGTAGGTCTGGAGGGGACTGGGTTTGTACAGTAATGGAAAGAGTAATCCAATATCGTGTTGCAACTCGCAGTACCACACTTTTCTCTCCTTTGAGCTTTTATGACAGTACCAGCTTTATTCCAGATTGTGTCACAAATGGCTTGAAAGGGTACACTTCATCAAGGTTAACGATAACCACAGTCATAGGAGGTGGATGAACATACAGGTGTACAAAGCCAAAATCCTTTAAAGACGCAGGTTGGTGACCAGTGTATTATGGCTAAGCATTTCAGGAAGGGCATGACAACCTGTCAAACAGTTGAGCGTGTATGGATGAATACTGTGCAGGTGCAAGACAGATGTGGGTGGAATAAGGAGAGGGTGGTTGAGGAACAAAGTGAGGGGGAAGAAGAAATTAACTGATTGATGCCAAGCAGGAGGTGATGTGGTATGTGGTTTTATTAATACTGTAGCAGCAAGGCTTATAATAAGCAGATCAAGGTTGTAGAGGTACATGAATATGGGAAGGGCTGCCCTGAAGACTGGAAGCTCTAAAGTTGTTACTCTTCATTGAACACATTTCTGCTCGTGGTGCCTTCTGTTGGTGGGAGGACAATACCTGATCAACTGCCATATATTCAGTAAGTTGATGTGGAAGGACTTCCCATGGTCTTTGTGAGGGGTCAGTAATATGAGACGGACAGCTGCTTGTAGATGTCTCAAAATATGCCATTTTATTAAAGAAATGATATAAAGAAAATAGCTGGTTTGTCCTACTCTACAGAGGAATTCTCTACCTAGTCTAAAGGCTAAGGGGACATTCCCTTGCATGGGATACTGGCCCTCACACTAAACAACAAATATACAAAAGGGAATTATATAGCAACACAATAATAATACACAATATTAGCACAATGTCTGAATGGCGTTCTCCTGTCCTGGGTAAGCTCCCTTCCACAGGATTCAAAGTCAACTCTAAAACATTCTACAAAAGAAAAGAAAAATTTGAACCAGCTCTTGAAAGTTCCATGTGAAATAAAAGTTCTAACAAAAATCCACTGATAACTCTTTGTTGCTGGATGAAAAGATCCCCTTCCAACTTCCAGAAAAAGAAATAGCACCAATGGTAATCCTGGTTATGATAGATTGTCTCTTGTTTCATAGTTCAAAAGAAGGTGTAATATTCCCCATTCGCAATAATACACAATTCATTATGACTTCTTCAGGTACAAATTTACATTTGGTATATTTGACAGGATGCTTACTCTGTGATGCTGCTTCTATTTTTAAAAACCACACTGCTACTGTTGGTACTATGAGAACAGTGACCTTTGTCTCACAGTATGTTACTACCTCAATGTGACATCTGCTGACAACTTAATATACCGCCACAGTTCAAATATTACTACTACTGCTCAGTACTTCTGAATTGTTAGTCGGGCTTTGGCAAGACAGTTCAACCTCTACGGGTAGGCAAGGCACTCTTCCTTTTAACGACTTTCACAAAAAGGGCAGCCCCTTTGCCTCCTCTGTCTGACTACCACAAGAACAATTTGCTTCTGCCCATAAAACTCCTTTCTTTCTAGCTTCAGCAGTCTTTAGCACCACAGGTTGCATTTTACTTCTGAATATCCTTCACAAGCAATAAGCTCCCCTTCCATAGCTTTACTCACACCTTCCAACCAGTTATCAGCCACTCTCTCAGCTTCAGATAACAGTTGTATGCTTGTTTCTTAGGCCACTTGACTGTTAACTCCACAGTGTAGTTGGATGTCTCCAACTCTTGGCAAGACTGGTTTCACTATGAAAAGGGGGTGTCTTATGGCTAGGGTAATGCTTGTTCTTCTCTTCAACACTTAAGACTCTTTACTTCTTTGAAATGGAAAGAATGTCACTTCTGGATACAATATAGAGTTCAGTCTTTCAGGGGAAAACACAATTAGGCACATGCAACATCTCATTATGGATTCCAAGGTTTAAAGTTGAATAAAGGATTGTATTCCCATGTAACGGCAAAGGATTAAGTTTGGTCTTCCTTTGGGAATTACAATTGGGCACATGCAACCTCCTTTTAATGTAGTTTTATGGTTTTAGCTTCTCACGCGAGTGTTGATTTTTAACGTTATACGCGACTTTTACAGTTCCAGTGTTAATACGACTTCAGATATAACCAACAGCTTTCACTAGCATTAAGCAATACGCAAGTCACTTAGGAGCTGCCTATAGTTAACGGAAAGGCTTGCGCAGGCTATTTGAACATGAATTCACTCCCCGGCTTCATAGACACTGGTTTTGCAAGTTGTATTGCTTTCCCGATGTCCTCTACGTCTTCTGGCTCACTGGGGACCCACACCCTTCTCCAGCACGGGTGTCTTTGATCCGGCCACTCGATTTGGGAGTTCCTTTTCCTTTGCCTTCTGCTTCGTCTCCTGCCATAGCTCTGCAATCACAGCAATCAGGCTCACATGTGGAAAACGTAGTCTCCAGCATGTCTTCCATTGCGCAGCCTCTAAACTTCAGATTTTGGAAGAACATGACTCTTTCAATGCTTGCAGGTGAAATCTGCTGTTTCAACGTTACAGTGTCTCTTCTGTTCTTCCACTTTCTTGTGATTAGCCAGCCTTGTGCTTTTCCTCGATTACTACTGCTACAGCTAGCCGCCCAGCTTTCGTTCCAGTTTCTCCTAATCCTTCTTTCTTGGTGGAGCCTTTTATTCCTCACAGTTTCAATGATTGTCTTCGGGTGTGGGCTATTAGCCTTAATTGCCCGACTACTGCAATGGCTACTAGGATTAATTGCATGACTGCTACATCTACATGCCTCTTCAGCCCTCTTCCTGTCTCAGCATCTCTAGGATTCTGGGACTTGTAGTTTATTCCAATAAAGTTAGGTTTTTCAACTTCAGAAATATTTATAAGGGTAGATTTAATTCCCTTAAGGCTTTTAACAGAGGGACTATGAGATATAGCTATCACAGAGGAAGACGGTTTAGTGAAGACATTTCCATAATCCTTCACATTTTACTCTTGGGATTGAGGAAGGTATTTAGTTTAGGATACCAAAAAGGACCTTTCTTTCAGTATAGTTTGTTCTAATTTTAAAACCTTGGGGAACACAACCTTAGATCTAACATAAGGTTAAGAGACACTAAAATGACAATATGCTGTAGCCTCTTTAGGTACAGTGTTAAGAATCTTCCTGTCAGAGGAAATTACTTTGTCTCATCCCACGGAATCTCCTCACCACCCTGGGCCTGGTCTCCTTTCTGATGAACCTCCTGCAGTACACCACCCTCAGGGTTGGGATCAGGAAGAGTTTACCTTCCCTTTGCCACCTGGGAGGAGACTTTAGGCAGGGTTTCCTTGAAGGATCGGTAGGATTCTTTACAGCCTTTTTTCCCCAGACCGACTGAAAGATTCTGCAGCAGTGAATGATTCCTGAGAGCTCCTTTTAGTTCTCATTGTGACTGGATATCCCTGCTGCACAGCCTCACTTTGTCTGCAGGATTTGCATTATTGCTTGTGACCAAGTAGGTTTGACCTTTTATGGCTGCATGCCCCTCCTTGCAAGGTACTCTAGGGTCAGAGGCGATGCATGTAGCTGATCCCGAAACGCTCACTTTGGGAGCGCTTCAGAATTGCAACTGTCTGCATGAAAGATGCCAATTCTTCTAAAGTATCTAGGGATTGGATCCCCTCATTAAGGTGAGATTGTGAAAGCATTCTCTGACAGTTTACCTACTGATATGGCTTGAGTAATGGAAATGCTGTGGGAGTTCCAAGCACGATATGGGCCCAAACTGGCCCCAGCTTTCCTTTTATTATAGTTTGCTTGAACAGCCAACAATACAGATCACCATGATGCATAGGTAATATGATTGGTGCCATTGCTTTCATTTTCTAATGGATAGTGTCCTCCCATGGATTCCTCATCTTAGATATCTATTCTCCTGCTTTGCGGCTCTCAGCAATTTTTCCCTAGCAGGGGGCGTTGTGCACACTGGCATCGATGGCTGTCGAGTCGTGACCAGACGTGAAGTCGATGCGCACCGTGACCTCAGTTCCTTTTTTCCGCATGTCCAGCACGCTACACTGAAATGTCGCTTCAGAAATCTGCGTACCAATGAATCGTTCCTCAAAATTCTAGAATTTTTTGTAGACTCCTCTCCATTTCAAAACCTTCCAGTTTCAAAAAATGCTGTGACTGTGGCACAAAAAATGGCACTTACCGATGCTCATAGAGTCGGTCTGGGGTGACTCGGTAACGACAAAGTCGTGGAAGATTGTGTCAAGTTATGATGCCCAAGTCCTTAAAGAAGAGAACCCCTTAATTGACACAAGGTTGTTCATCTTTGAAGTCTCCAAGTACACATCCATTGAAGATTTGACCTGAAGAAAAGATCTGCGCTCCCGAAAGAACACCATAAAAGGAGATAAAACCTTAAAAAAAAACACACATTAAGAGATCCCACTCGAGGAGTGACTCCCACCCTTCCTCTTCTTCCTCATCGAGGAAGAGCAGGAGAAAACATTTGTCGACCGACTCATCCCCAGTAAGACCATTACGGTTGCTGTCTAAATCTGTCTCAGTGGAAAAGTGGGAAGATGATACAGGCCTTCCAGAAAGCAGGTCCGCCTGTTCTCTCTTCCTGTGGAAGAAGACCTTCGAGCCCACCGTGCCCGACAAGGCCGGCAGGGACTCGACTCACCATCTTGTGCACCTAAGAGCCCGAGACCGGTGAAGCCCGCGATCCAACCGTTGATCCCATTGTTGACTATGTGTTTTTCGATGTACCACCGGCTCCATCAATGTCACATCCGAAGCTGTCGAAGACGGTCAACGATCTCGCAAGTAGATTTGTTGCAAAATTGATGGGTGATTTTATGTCCACTTTTCAGAACATTTTTGAGGAGGATGCTAACCTGGTACTCTTGGGGCTCAAACCCAGGGGACTTCCTCGACACTCTGAAGCGTTTCAGGATAAGGAAAAGGTTGGTCGAATTAGCTTCAGCCTTCAGGATGCACGTGGCTTGGACATCTCCCTTGAGTTCCCACAGGGAGATCCTAAAGCCAATACAAACACGGCTTACAGGAAAATGATGGCAAAATTAAAGTTACTCACCGTGTTGAATAGAGTTCTCATAGTCCATAGTCCCCTTTCCTCCATCCTTGTGGGCTTTCCCCAATATTGGGACTGTACCGGAACCTTTGGAAGTGACAAATTGAGCTTGCCCTTCAATTTTTTTTTATAGGGGCAGAGGGTGCAGCTCTGGGCGTGCGAATGCCCTGTGAGGCCCCACCTTCTGGCGCCTCACCTCAGTCCCCTTTTAACACATCAGATGCTTAAATACCTGAATACATTAGCCCCTTGCATGCAAGCAGGGGAAGGTGGGTGGGACGTATGGATGAAAAGGGACTATAGACTAGGAGTACTCCAGTCACTACGGTGAGTAACTTTCATTACTTATAAATCCATCCCCTTTCCTCCATCGTTGTGGGCGATTCCACCGAACAAAACCATAGGGTGGGCACTGTAACAACCTGCGTCATATCGAGGATGAAGCAAAAAGGTTCTTCAGAACCACTTGACTGAACTTTGCATCGTGCCCAGAGTTGGTATCCAGAGAATAGTGCTTACAGAAGGCCGACTGAGTGACACAAGTAGTCGCCTTGCCGATGAAACCCCATGGAGCATGTTTCTGAAACGCGAAACCCGTGGCCTTAGCTCTGACCTCATGGGCATAAATCCTTTCAGGAACTGGTTTGATAAGGGTAGTTTACGCCTCCGAAAGGGCCTAGACCATCAAACGGGTGATAGAAGCTTTGGAAGCCTGGCTGCCAGGAGAAGAGCCCCCAAAGGTGATGAACAATGCCTCAGACTTCCTGAAGGAGTTCCTCCGAGAGAGATGGAACTTGGACCCTCTTGAAGTCCAAGGAACGTAAAGCCCTTTCTGTCTCAGGCTGCGGGTTCAGGAAAAACACCAGAAGGCAAATTTCCTGATTCAAATGAAATAGAGACCACTTTGGGCAAAAAGTGTGGACGAGTACGCAAGATGACCTTTTCGTTCTGAAATGTGGTGAAGGGCTTGCATGACGACAATGCCTGCAGCTTGCTGACCCAGCGCGCAGCTGTGAGAGCCACCAATAGAACTGTCTTTAGTGTCACCAGTCGGATGTCCACTGAGGGCATATGCTCAAAGGGCTTGTGCTACAAGGCCACAAGAACCACATTGAGGTCCCAGACCAGATGTAGGTATTGTCGGAAGGAGGAAATAGCCTGGACAGTCCCATGAGGCGACACTTAACCACTGGGTTGGCTGCTGAAAAAACATGCCCTGGGGCTGCTGAAAAAACATGCCCTGGGGAATTTTTAGGCCCAAATGGCCACCATCTAGGAGCAGGAGGTATCGACCTGAACGCCAGAACAAGCCAGATGTGCAGAAAAAGTCAGCATGTCGTCAAGGGAGCAGGTGATGCAGTCCAGTCCTTTGTCATGAGAACAGTAGCAAAACCTAGTCCACTTGCTCTTATAATGGGAATGAGTAAAAAGCCTCCTAGCCTCCTCTATGATGTCTCAGATGTCATCCGAAAACTGAGTATGCTGTAATCTCAGCTGGTCAGGAACCAGGCAGCCAGCGCCAGGCTGGCTGGATCTAGGTGTTCCACTGCTCCGCCCCACTGCGTCAGGAAGCCCATGCTGGGGAATCGGAATATGGACAGGCCCCTGGGAGCACAACTGCAGCAGATCCGAGAACAAAGCCCTCAAAGACCAGTGGGGGGCAATAAGGATGAGGCTGCAGGCTACCGACGGCCGGAACTTGCGGAGGGTCCGCAGGAGCAATGGGGGAGTGGGAAACATGTAACACCTGTGGCCGCGCCAGCCAACCTGGAAGGCGTCTCCCAGAGACCCTCGACCTGCCCACAAAGAAAACCGGGGCACTTGGAATTCAGGAGATATGCAAATAAGTCCAGATCGGGAAACCCAAAGCACTCGAACAGGTGCAACAAGGAGTCGATGTGGAACTCCCACTCATAGGGTTTAAACCCCATGCAGCTCAGTTGATCCACTTCCGCATTGCTGTCGCCTGGGAGATGGACCCAGGATATGCATATCCCCTCTGCCAGGGCCCATTCCTGGATCGATACCGCCTCCATGCACAGGAGGGAGGTGGGAGGGGGGGGTTGGTTGCCACCCTGCTTGTTCATGTAAAACATTGTTGTTGAGTTGTCTGTCCTGACCAGAACCGCCTTGACCCTGATTAGGTGCAGGAAAGCCTTGAGCGCCAGGCCCACTGCCCTGATATGCAGGAGGGCTTCCGCCCTGGACTATGCGCCATTAATCGAGTAGCCATCCAAAGTAGCTCACCACCACGAAAGAGAGGAATCCGTTGTCACCACCAGAGTGGGGTCCGGGTGGGTAAAGGGGGCTCCCACTGCCACAATGAAGTCCATCAGCCACCAGTGAAGATCCTGGAGGAGGGACAGGGGAATTGAGACTGACAATGTGATTCCTGGTCCCAATTGGCAGCCAGGTGGAGCTGAAGGCATCTCATCTTGAGGAGGGCATGCCGAACCGTGAGCATGCAAGACACCATCAGTCCGAGAAGGTGCTGGAACTACCATGCTGAGGTGGTCGAGTTGACCAGAAAGTGCCCTGTCACCTAGCGGAGGGAGAGGAGCCTCTCGGGCGTGGGGATCATACGGTGCACGGCCGTGTCCCAACGTACTCAAAGGAACACCAGATCCTGGCCGTGAGTCAGCTGCGACTTACGCTGGTTGAGGGAGAACCCCAACTGGTGAAGAACATCTGCCTGTCTTTGACAGCAGTGCACCGCCCCCCTCGGGTGAGCTCGCCCTCACCAGCCAGTTCTTCAGATAAGGGCGTAAGTGATGGTCCTCCAGGCGGACGAGACCAGCCACCATATTAATCCTCTTCATTAAACGCGAGGAGTAGAGTTCACAACAAAAAGGCAGCACCTTGTACGTACGACAATCGTGAACAACAGAAATTTATTACGCGACTGGTAGATGGGGACATGAAGGTATGCATCCTTGATGTCTAGGGAACACATCCAGTCCCCTGCGCATATAGACTTGCCTATGTGCACGGAAGTAATCATCTTGAAGCGGTCTAGCGATAAGGACAGGTTGAGAAATAACAGATCCAGGACTACCCTGAGGCCATCCTGGTTGTTCTTGGGTACCGCAAAAACCATGGAGTAGTAGCCGGAGTCCCTGTCTGACTGAGGAACTGGCTCCACCGCCTGCATCTCTAGAATGAGAGATCTCCTGTAAAAGGGCAGGGGACCCTATCTGAAGCAGTGGGGGAGAGTAAGGCAGAGGGAAAGGAAGAGGAAGACTGAAGCCTGTGGAGACTAAAGAAAGGATCCGAGGACTCTTGAAACAATGCTTCCAGCTGTCCTGAAAGAGCAAAGCGGCTCCCTGACCGTTAATCATTGCTTCTTAGCGTCTGAGGCGGGAGCGGAGGAGTGGAATAAAAAGTGCAAAGTCCTCTGTTTTCTCTTGTGGTCGCTGGGGAACCAGTCAGGCTTCTGTGCACTCCAGTTGCAAAACCCCTTTAAAGCCGGTGAAAGCAATGAATTTGAACTCAGCCTGGCCCCGAGACTAAGGTAAGGACTTCTGCCTGATTTAGTCAGGGTGGCCAGGGAATTGTCGGTCTGCTTTTTGTTGTTTCGTCATCAGTGGACCAATGAAAAAGATCTGACACCTCAAAAGGAATTTAGTGTCATGCATGCCCGCCATCCATCTCCTCTCGACCCCTAGGCACAGCCCTCTGCTGGCAGTGTCGATGTGGGAGACTGAAGACTCCATGAGATCCTGCGCAAATGCTCAGGCATCCACCAGGACAGCCTTGAATGACGCTTGCCTATCCAGAGGGAGGTGGGGCAAGAATACCTTATTTCCGCCCACGGCTTCTGGTTCGCTGCGGCTAGGAGGGCGTCTACAATGGCCTGCTGCAAATGCAGTTCAGAGTTAAGGTAGCAACACTTGCCAAAAGACTCAAGAGCTTGGACCTCTTTGGAAGGCAACTGGAAGCGGCCCCTGCAGCGGACGATTAGGATGATGGTTTAGAACACAAGGAGGCCGCTGTCACCACTGAAGTGTGTGGCTGGGGGTGGGAAGCAGGTGGAATGGATCCCCATCCAAAACCCTGAATCAGCTGTCCAATTTCTTGTTCATCTAGGTGTGGGCCATGGACCTCCCCCCCCTCCTTTATTGCCGGAGTAGAATGCCCAAGCATCTCTGCTAGCACCCCAGACTTCTGGGGGGCTTCCGCAGGCTGAGGGACTGCAAGAACTCTGCAAAACCCTGAAGACAGTCATGAAACGCCTTTACTGATACTGAAGCCTTTTAATCCTGGGCGTCGCCGTCATAGTCCTCCCAACCCCTTTTTTGCAGATGGGTGTGAGTCTGGGTTTAGGGGCACCAGAGCCGGAAGGGTCCCCCCAGTCCCCAGTCCAGACCTGAAGATAGCTGTGAATCCATTGCTGACTGCGGTGGAGGCGTTGGTGGTATAGGAGGAGGGGGGCTTTGGAGCATGGGCAAGGCCTGGACCAGAGGCGGAGGCCTGGGAGGCACGACCTGTGGGATCACTTCCTTGAAGATACCCTTAATGAGCCCCTATCATCTGCATGGAATGGAGGAGGAGGAGGAGGAGAAGCACTCAAAGAAGTGGTCCTTGCAAGCCACCGGGTCACACAGGGCACAGCACTCAGAGGCACCGTCCTCCGAAGCATATCATTACCTGGGGCGTGTAGCTGAAGGGCTGCGAGGGGTAGATTTAACCATATGGAGGCCAACCGCCTGTACCATAAAGTCAAACGCTGCTTCCGAAGGAAAGGGGACTGGAACCTTCTTGCATGGCCCATTCTGTGGGCGAAGGACCGGGGATACCCGAATCCAAATCCAAGATGGCTGCCGGCCTAGCAGGCTCTGCTGCGTGCTTGTCTGCCATCGTCGGGCCTTGCGCCACTCCCATGGGTGGGAGGACACGAAGGCCCTGTGCTGGCTCAGACATGGAAGGGCACTCCTTGGCCCTAGAAAATGAAACAGAAGCGTAGACCTCAGATGGCTCTGGTAGGCTCAGGGCCCTCAGCCCACAGGCTGGTAGTCGAATCGCCCTACCCAACGACCTCGGAGGTGGCTCTCGTAGGCTGGGAGCCCTCAGCTACAGAGCTGGTAGTCACGTTGGATTGCGCTACAGACTCTTGGGGGTAGAACACGACAATCCCTTGCCCACTGGTGCTGAATAGGGAGATGGTAGAGAGGCTTGCTCCACTGACCTAGACAATGCATCAGCAATGCCATTGATTTTACTCTGCACATGTACCATTAAGAACTGCAAACCTTGCAATGCACTGACCCACTTCATGATGCGTCTGGACACACCTTTCAGACCACCTTTAGAGAAAATGCTAACAAGGGGTTTGTGATCAGTACAAATAATAAAATCACGACCCCATAAAGATCTCTTACATTTCTCAACATGCCAGGCACATGCCAAGGCATCCTTTTCGACAACAGAATACCTACATTCCGCCTCTTACAAAGTCCTTGAAGCAAAAGCCACTGTGTGCAGCTCAGAACCATCCTCTTGCATTAAGACAGATCCCAAACCATAATTGCTAGCATCCACAAAAATTAATGCCCTTTTCGACTCCTCAGAACTGACTAAACCAGGTGCATTAACAAAGGCCTTCTTGACATCTTCAAATTCTCTCATGCAATTCCCATCCCAGATGAACGACACACCCTTGCGGGTGAGACCTTTTCCATAAAACTTCACTAGTCCTAGAAACGATAACACATCATTCTTGCACTTAGGAGCCTCCATATTCCTTATGGTGTCAACTGCATCTTCCTTCGGTTTGACTCCCTCATGTGAAATTTCATGTCCCAAATATACAACCTTATTTGCTCTGAACGTGCACTTTTATCTAGCAATCGTCAAGCCCTGCTTCTTTCAAAATCTCTAGTACTCTTCTCAATCGCACATCATGCTCACGTTCATTGCCCCCACAGACCAACACATCATCTTGATAGTATAAGACTCCTTTCTTATTACCCAGCAATTTATGCTTGGGTAATGAGCAAGCGGTTGAGAGCGTGGGTAGCATAGTGCAAGAGTAGGAAGATGTGGGTGAAATGTTTCAAGTACACAGTAGTCTAAGGAAGTCTGAGTGGGATATGGACTGTTTGGAAGATGCACTTTATCAGTCTGCTGTGGCGATAGTTGATGAAAATGCCATAAATGGGAAGGAGGTAAAAATGGAGGCTTATGGTAAAGTGAGAGAGGAGCTTTGTGTCAAGGGTGAGTATTTGTATAGAGGTCACAAATTAGTTGTCCCGATGAAGATGAGAAATGCTGTGGTGGAACTGGCACATGTTGGACATTTAGGGTTAGCAAGGTCTAAAGGTTTGGTGAGGGCAGATTTCTGGTGGCCAGGAGTGGACAAGGATGTTGAAGAGTTGGTGAAGGCGTGCTCGGAGTGTGTAAAGGTGACAAGGGACTAAAAGTACAGAAGGTGCCCCTGGTTGTCAGGGGGGGGTCCAAAAGTTCCTTGGAATGAGGTAGCTTTAGATCTTTTGGGACCATTTAATATTAGAGGGTCGAGAGATTCATACTTGCTGAGGATAATGGATTTGTTGTCAAAGTAGCCTGAAGTATGTGTTCTAAAGGATATTTCTAGCAGCTGTTTTTTACCTTTTTTTGGAACATCTGTTTTGGAGGGAATGTTTCCCCAGAAGATGTCTCTCTGACAATGGTTCTCAATTGGTGTCAAAGGAGTTCAAGGATTTTTTTTGAGAGATATGGTGTTGAGCAAATCACCACATCATTGTATCATCCCCAGGGCAATGGGTGTGTGGAACGCTTTAATAGGACTCTGATGGAGGCCATCAGAATTGCGGTTGCCACAGGTGCTAACTGGGTATGCACAGTGATGGAGAGGATGTTTCAGTACAGATTAGCTCCTCAGTGTCACTGGAGTTTTGCGTTTGAATTATTGAGGGGGAGAAAGCTAATTTGCATTTGTTCCTGGATGGATGGGGAGGTCACAATGTGTAGGGTTGGATGTTGAGAGAGAGAATGACAGCCAGTGGCAATAGGTCCAAGATACGGTATGACAAAAAAAATTGTTGCAGAGATTTGGAAGTGAAACCAGATGAGTGCATTAAGATCAAATTGCCCAATAAGGTGAGGAAGGGATGTTCTTTATATTTTGAACCTAAGAGGGTGATTAAATATGTAGGTTCTTCATTTCTTGTTGAAGGAGGTGGAGTTTGGAAAAAAGAGAGAGTGGCTGTTTTTAGAAGGAGTGAACTTTTTGGTGGGAAAAATTAGAAGGAAGGGAGGTGTTAGAGAGGCTTGCTCTGAGCCTCTGCAAGTATTATCTTCAACCTGTATATAGTTAAAGCGCATGTTATGTGTCATAGTGCGTGTCACAATGTTTTGTGACGTCCAATGTGGAATGTGGAGTCTCAGCCATGGGAGTTCCATATTCTTGCTGAAGTCAGTTGAGATGCATTCCTCCAGCTGGGGTCGTTACTGGAGTCAGCTTAATAAAAGTACTCTTATATATTTAGTTGTGTCTGTGCGGTTATTCAACACAGCAGGCGACGAACTTGATTGGCCCTCTGTGGACTGCCCGGAAGAGCCCCTGTGTCCCTTGGCCTCGAGTAGGTCGACGGAAAGCCCAGAAGAGACCCTTGGCTTGGGAGCCGGTAGCATTAACAGCTTCAGGCCAGCCAGAACCAGAATCAAAGGTACCCTTGCCTGTGAAAACCCCAAGGAAGGAGCCTCTGGGCTGAGCTGCCGGACTAAACAAGAGCCTACCTTGTCTTGAAGTGAGGTCCTGGAGACAGACTCTTTAAAATGGCCTGGAGGACAAGTGTGGAAGATCTCCCTGCAGCGTGAAAAACGATTCAAGGTCTGGCGACAGAGCGATGCAAGCCGCGCACGCGTCCTAGCGGTGGTCGGGCCCAGGCCCAGGCACTCAAGAGAGCGCATGGGGGTCCGAGGATGGGAACGAGCGATCACAGGATGCGCATCTCGTGAAGCCTCCTGCAGCCAACATGCAGTGAGGGAGGCAAGGCAGAAAGCCGAAAAAGTCTCTGCGCCTAGCTGCCAGCATCCATGCGGAAAAAGGGAATGAGGTGAGGTGTCGGAGGGCGGGGCCTCAGGGGATGTTTCCATGCCCAGGGCCGCGTGCTATACTAAATTTAAAGTGGCACCATCCCCATGTTGGAGGGGGGCACCCACAAGGATGGATCAGTAAGTAACTAATGCATTCACTTGGGGTCCCCCACCTGGTGAAATAACGGAATAGGACTTGAAAGACGTTCTGGACAATGGCACATCCACTGAGCCTGTTCTTCCATTACACAAAGGCTGTTGCTTAAGGCTACAGGAGCTCTCTGCCACGCTGCTGCAGCCCCTGTCCACCATGCGACGCCCACGGCACCCCCAGCATGCAGAAGACAAGGCGCATAACCGGAAAGAAGCTCCTGTAACTTCCATCAAGCATGATGATTGGCCAGCAGATGAACGAATGACCTGCCCCCATCCCTAGTCGGATGGTGAAGCTGGCCGTTTTCAAAAGGCCGTTGCTTAAATCTACAGGATCTCTCTGCCGCTCTGCAAGTCACTAGAGCTGATCGAGTGGCCTACACTCTACAATCAATATGATGCCTGGGAGATTAAAGGTAAGCCAGATGTATATGAGAATACAGCCGGCTTAAATCACTTGATTCCCCCACTTTTTACTTGTGTGCATTGTTGCTCGAACATCCCACCCCCCAATCCAAGCACCTTCCTCAAAACTGCATGCTCACGCACCCAGCCCGTACACCCAAACCTCCGAACCCTGCTTCAGTGGTATGAAATACAGTTTTGCCTACCCTTACCTATAGTGAGGCCTCGGTCAGGAACACCAATCTGCCTGCACTGTTGGGAATGCTCCACCCAACTGTATGCATCATGGAGAGCCGTCTCAAGATTCTGACACTTATCAATTAGGCCTATGCAAATCCCATGTGTCTCCAACACACCTCCTAACCAACCTACCCCCCCCTGTAGCCTCATGCAACCGCTGCACCAGAGGTCCTGCTGGACAACCCGATTACCCCAAGGCCTCTGACACCCCCCAGATGCAATCCAAGTACATACGCTCCAGGCAAAGTCACCCTTGCCTCACAGAAGGCTGCCCCAGCCCACAGGCTCTCCCCCATCAAGCTCCCGCTTATCATAAGACCCGGACCACTGTTTCCTTAGGTAAGAACCCGCACCTTGGCCCCAAACTTGGCAGCAAATCCATCTTAGCTCCCAAGCCTATGACTTCAACAGCAGCTAATTCTTCTGCACCACTAGCACTGCAATCATATATGGTAGTGAGTACCACAGTCCCAGCAACACACAGGACAGAAAAGGCAGTTTTTGCACTAGAGCAGCCAAGGCGATCCCACACTGCCTACCAGTAACCACCTCAGCCAGAAACCATAAAGTAGGCACACTAACGTGCTTTACATCAAAGTCTTTATGACAAGATTCAAGCCTACTCTTGTCTGCGGGCCAACTAGAAGTAGACAGCCCCCTAAACAGCGTACCAGTGACCCCAGAAGTAGTCAGCCCAAAACAGTCCACTTCTGATGTCTACAACAGCACACAGTGCACCAGAGCCACCAATAGTAGCAAGCACCTTAATGGGAATAGCAGAAAACTGACTACCCATGCCACCACCAAAGGTAACACTACCAGTACCATAGTGCTCCAGGCTCCCACTAAAATCACTCTTCCAGTAGTCATGGCGCTTCCCCTCCTAAAAGGAGCCCTCATGAATGCTAGATCAGTCCTGGCTCATTCCCTAGACATAAATTACTTGTTCACCTCCCAAGACTTGGACCTGCTTGCCATTACTGAAACGTGGCTCCATCAAGCCTCCGGCCCAGCCCTGTCTTTAGCAATATCCGATGGCTTTGCTATCCTTAGAAGTGACTGGCCCGACTCAAGAGGTGGAGGCGTTGCACTCATTTAAAAAAATTCTCTCCAAATAAGACCTTCCAACATTTCCATTTCAGTAAAGTTCTCATCTTCCCCCACAGTCTCCCTAACTATTCATGTAATCTATCGCCCATCTGGTCCCTCCGCTGCCTTCGAAGAGGACCTCCTCCATATTGTGGGATACATCAATCTCACCTAGAGAACCATACTACTAGGGATTCTAAATCTAGGTCTCAATTACCCTGCGAACCCTAATGCTAACGCACTCAGTCTTGGGTTTCAAACATTGCATAACAGCCCCTCCCCACCCACACCGAAGGCCAGACCGTGGATCGGGTAGCCGACCTTAGTAGCCAGATCACCATCTCCTCCAACTCCCCCTGGTCTGATCATCACATCTCGACCTTCACTTTCCACCCAATGAAACTGCGCGGCCCTGCTCCACCGGCCCCACCTCCCACCTGGCCCCGCAGCTCCCAGAAGAGGACCAAAGACACTATCTCTCAATCTCACACCGCTCCTACCCAACCACTTAGACTCGGCAGACCAGAGTGTCCTCACAGACATCAACCTGAACAACCTGACAAGGGCATTGAACACGGTAGCCCCGCTTGCTCCCCATAGTGCCAAACCGGCAGGTCACATCAACTCCTGGTTCACCTCTGACCTCCAAGCTTTACACATTAAAAAACAACTGACAGAAGCCACCTGGAAAAAGGCCCAAGTCGACACTACTAAAGACTCATTCAATAAGATTGCTAGGGAATATAAACAGGCTATTATCGCAGCCAAATCTGCGGTCTACAACACTAGAATCGCTAATGCGAGTTATAACTCCCAAGATATTTTGAGAATACTTAGAGAGTTGGAAATACCATCAACTTCCCCCACCACCATTACGACAGATGAGACGTGGTGTTCAAACATTCAGAATGATATTTATTTTATTGTGCGCATTGGTTACAAATTAAAACCTTTCACACAAATATATTTAACACATTGAGCTACATAATTCATCAAATAATTCATAAATGATATACAAGTAATTCATCAACACTAGCACTACATTGACAAAGCAGATAAAACAACAAATCAATTCACAATTAAGAACCAATTTAATCGTCATTAATAAAATCATCCTGCGTCATTTCTACAAAATCTAAAATAGCAATTAACAGTGAGAGTTCGTTGGTGTTTAAAATACACACACAGCTGGTTGTGCCCAGTCAAATCACAATTGTGCAAAAATCTATTCAGCTTTTCATGTCTGCGATCCTCAAGGATGGTGCACACCATACACAAACGTCTTAGGGTTTCAATAACCAAGCCACAGTGACGACATAACCTTTGATCTTGTGGAGATGTCTGCCAGTTTCCCAAAACGTCCAGAGATGGTAGCACATTCATCTTAATATTTTGGATCAAAATCCATTGATGGCTGCTTGGACAAGTAGGGAGCCATACCGTTAAACTGTTTAATATTCCAATTAAAATGATTGTTAAAACATTTATGAGCCAATAAAGTCTGCCTTAGCTTAATCCATCAAGTTCTATGCAGTTTTATCCTCACCCTGCTTGGGTTCGTACTAAATTCTTCGGCAGATGACTTTAGTCTCTCGAGCCGACCCTCACACACATTTTTCCACAACCCAAGTATCGTATAACTACCTCCATCCATTTCACTTCCCAACGTTACATAAAGGGATGAGATGGATGGAGACAATTATAATTAATTATACTTGGTTATTTATAATGCGCTTAATACCCAGAGTTTTCCAAGCGCAGACCCGGGGATCGAATCTGTGTTGCTATGCGTCTTTCTTCCAAGGCGAGCGCATTGCACCTGATCTTTCCTCCCGATACTACTGAGGCGTAGAGTTGTAGGGTCTTCCATTCAACAAACATACCCAAAGGGAGTAAACCCCATTCATAGCTAATGCCTACCATTGGTACCAAACTAGGCAAACAAATCACCTTTCTCCACAGCAGAGACCAACTTAGAACAGGAGATATCCCCTGTAGTAGTCTCAGCTCCAAAGATTAATTTGGGTACCAATTTCTGGCTGTAGAATTTAACCATTGGAGAGACTGAGTATCTACCAAATTTAAAATCAAACGGTAACAACTGAGAACCAGATGCTAAGCATATCGCCCTTTACTCTTTATACAATGCCCATTTTGATTTGAGTAGATTTAACTTGGCAAGTATTTAAAAGCATTTACAACCTCCAGGCTTTGATTCAGGATACTCCATTTAAAACATTTCCTTTTGGCATTCCGTGCAATCAGAATCAGTATCTTTGATTTTGCAATATTTATAACCAGACCAGGAAGCACTGGGGCAAATAACATAAGAGTGTAAGTTGAAAGCTGGAAAGTCGGAGTGGTCCTGCGGAGGTCTGTAGAAAAACGCTGTGCACATTCGAAAGTCTTTGACATCAAGAAATGGTCCGAGCACGACGAAAATGTAATAAGTTAGAGGAAAAGGAACCCCTAAAGTAGATGAACTAAGCTTGGGGAAAGGAACCCCTGAAAGTGTGTTGTTTCCCGGTGAAAGGACCAAGCTCGACTGAGGGAGATCGATGTGAACTTTTGATTTGAGAGGTCCGAGCCCGACAGAGGGGGACCGACGTGAACTTTTTGGTGAACTGTGTTGAACTGTGTTTTTGAAGTCTTGAACTGCCTTTGTGTTAAGACCCTGAGCCAGACTTTACTCCGTGCTGTCCAACGTGGGGAGGAGAGCTGACTCAGCCACATTAATCTTTATAAATTGACTTCCATGCTTCCTTTCGCAAAGCCATCAAAACCAGCCTGTTTGTGTAACTTGCCTATACCTGTAGTCACTCTTTGGGTGGCCAAGTATCTATCTATGTAATCATGTACCGTAGCTATGAATGTCCTTGGGCGGCTTCACTGTAACCCTTTAAGTTCTCAGCGCCTCTATGCCCGTAGGCTGCAGTGCGTTTTACAAATAAATAATATTTGAACACCGACTTTCTTTTGCATAAATATTCTCCTTTTCACACTTTTTGTACAAGATATAGGGCAGGCATTAGGTTTTTGTTATTTTGGCCAGTTTGATTTGATGGACTGAACTAGGACTGTTTTATTTATCATTCGATGGTCGCGACTACTCACATTTTAGATATAGGGAAAAGTAGGAGTTTCTCCAACCTCATTGAAAACTTTTTGTGTCAGTGTCATACTTGTGATTCCATGCCTCCTTTACTGCACCATTTTACGGGGTCCCACCAAGCATTAAAAAGGACAAATCTGCTAATAATTAATCTAAAATTGTCACGCTCACCTGAATCTCTGCAGGAGCGATGGATTCCTTCGACCTCTGCTCTGCTCTCCCCTCACCCGGAAACCAACTTTCTCCCTTCACCTGGGGTTCTACCTGTAAGGTAAATGATGAGTTAATAATGGTGCCCAGACCCAGAGACCCTCTCTCTAGACTCCCCAATGGTTTAAGCACTGTGTCAAGGGGGCTCACCTCTTGGTTTAGAAAGGTGGGCTCTTCGTCCTGGCTCTGCAGGGGTGCTATGGTGCTGGGCAGAATGGCTGCCGTTGTCATGATGCCTACCCCCAAGGAGCCAGGTCCGACCCAGCAACCCCAGAGGCAGGCATCATTCCCCCCCCAGGGAAGTGCCAGCGGGCCCAAGCTGGGGCCCTTTGGACACAGTCCTGGCGCCTTAGGCGCCAGGCTCATGTTGGACCCCTGTCCTGGCGCCTTAGGCGCCAGGCTCATAAAGCTAGACATGTGTTCAAGTGTTTTAATGTGCACTTACCTGATGCAGACCATGCTGCTACATCCAGGCCCTCTTGAGGCCTGAATGGAACTACTTTACCTGTGGGACTACTTTCCACCTGGGTGTGGTTGGGGAAGGATTCAAACCTGATCGGTGGAAGGATACATACCTGGAACTTCTTCCAAAGCTATTTAAACCACGCCCGATCAGCAACTCACGCTTCGCGTTGTTCTGCTCCTCGCAGCTGGATTGCTCACCGTGTCAGCTCCTGCATCCGGACTTCAGCCACGCCTGTCAACATCCTGGGTCACCTGCAAGGGGAGATAAGAGAGAATTGGAGAGAAAGAAGACCTTACCTGCTAAAGCTATATCACGGAGACATCACATCGACGATCCTGATAGGGAAGACATCATTTTTACAAGCATTTCGCTTCGATCGCTGCAGCGCTGCATTTCACTCACCTTTCCTGGGCACCTCCATCTTCAGCAGCGATCATCCGGATCCGCAGCCAGTTCCCAGAGCCTAGAGAGAAAAAGACAAGAACACAAGGTGAGAGAAGGAAGGGAATAGGAAAAGCTCAGTTTCCTTCTAAGACTTACCTGTTGGGTCATTCCCATTTCATTTCGGGTCCTGCCGCTTCCTGGCATTCCAGACCCCGGTCCCTATGGGGAAAAAAAGACAAAGACATTGAATGAGCGAATGCAAAGACATAACCCGAACGCTCATCCAGAACTTACCTGTCATTTACTGGAACTGCACGTTTCACTTCCGGTCGGCGCCATATCTCTGGCATTCCGAACCCCGGCCCCAAAGGGGAAAAAGACATAAGCGTTAGCGCTTGCTGCAATAAGACAATGAACATTATTATTAAGCTTGAACTTTTGAACTTGCTATAGAACTCTTACAGCGCCTTATCTGAATAGTCAAGCTTATTTGAACTCCCATCAAACCTCAATCCAGTGAAGTAACTGGGTTTCAACGCGCCCCTGCATCAGAAGCAGGATGGCGAACTCATCCTTCCAGACCCTAAGGTGAGACTTCACGGGGAATCGTGGAAGGGTATCGTGGAGGGTTGGAAGGGAGTGGGAGGCTTGAGCATTATTCCGTCAGTAGGTAATACTACCTTTTCACGCACAGGGGAATATTCCTGCGAACCAGAGAAGCCAGAGTAGAGGGGCCCTACCTGTCCATTCTCAGAGTCCTGCGCTTCACCATTGAAGAAGCATCAGCACTCGAAGCCAGACCTGCGCCTCCGTGGGAATCAGGTGAGCGTGACAGCCGTGCTGTCTTTGATGCTGTTCTTACTGCTTGTTGTGGTGGTGCTGCTGAGAAGAAGGCACCACCGCTTCTCTTGTTGGAAAGTTCTGAAAGTCCCGAAAAACATCCCAGGGTCAGTTACTTTACTGAACCCTTAGTGCTGCGGATCAGGTGAGTACAATATGTCCAAGTGTCCTCGGATTTCCCAGTTGCTTTACTGGATTAGTAAGAGAAAAGTGCGCGTTCGTATTGTCTTTGCGGATTGTGCTCACTGAGTGTCCTTAAAGTCTAACCCGACTTTCTCTTGTGTTTTCTCTTTGCAGATTGCCAAAATAACTTTTCTGAAGAAACTCCGATGAGCGGTGATGATCATGAAGTCTGCGAGTGAAGGATGAGGTTGCCGACACCGTCGGAACAGCCTCGAAAAGTTGAGTAGAAACTGGCGCTGTACTAATGCCGCTGTTGTTTCTCTTACAGATGCGGAGCGCGTAGTGGCGAAGATGAAAGCCCAGCTGGTCGCCGGAAACTGCAGAAAAGCCGTAGAAGACTCCGGAGACTGGGACCAGGTAAGCGCATGCTCGATGCTACAGAAAAACACACAAAGCAAGTCTTGTTCTTTGGGCGTGGCTTTTATAGAGAACCTCGCCCAAAGACTAGAGTGTTGCACTAGTTCCTGATTGGCACAAAAGGGATCCATGCTAGTGGAACAGGAAGTCTCATGTTATTCTATTGGTTTAAGGGGTTCCAATGGGTGACCTGGATATTAACCCTGTCCTTGTTCTCCATGCTCTCACCCATAATGCCCCTGCCTGTTTTCCCTTCTGGCTATCATGAACTGGATATGAAGGTGACTTGATAGTGTCACCTAGCCTAGTACCCATGACAAAATGCCACAGTTAGGGCTAAAATACATATTAAACACCAAGCATTTTTGCCATGACTTTCAGTCAGGGTCTTCCCATTGAAGCAGAATCAGAAGCATATCTGATCTACCAGAATCAATTTGTTTCCCTTTAATCCCCTGGTTACACTTCACCGCAGATAGTAGCCCGTCATATGGGTGGTCCCATTTAGCATTAATGGCATATATTTCGTACCCATCCATTAATGGAATATCCAGACGAACAATAGTGAAGGCACTCAGGGTTTCCTTGCTTTTAATAATATTTACATACCCTCTTGAGTTCCAGGATAATAAATGGAGCTCAGAGGCTCATGCCTCCTGTTCAGTGTGTACTGGGTATCTATGCAAAGCATCTGCAATCTTGGTCCAGTCATAGCTTACTTGTCTGCTGGGATAATCACTTTTCTCCTTTCCACCCGATTTCGGGACCCACCCTCATTAGAGAACCTTATTCATGGGGTGTTTTTCTGGTACTGCCTCAGGAGACTTTTCTCTCAAGAGCCTGTTGGGGATGTTTTGTACCGGGACAAGTTGCTCAAACACTTCATAGCCCAATGACAACAAGGCTACGCCTTCAGCCAAAATCACATGCTTGATTATCTGGGTACGTGCACAGATTTTAACCAGGTCGACACAGTCATCATAAACAAAATCGATCAGCTAAATGTCACTAGAGTTCACTAATTGTAGACTTGTGATTTCCGAGAAAAGTAAAAAAGAAAAAGCCCATGATTAAGCGGATCTTCAGCCTGCTTACCAAAAAGACAGGCCAAATATAAACAGTAAGACGCCTCCTTAGATCTCTCCTTACCTCCAACTTTGTGGTTTCCTTTTGCCTCACTGGAGAGGACCCTTCCCGAGTTCATCAGCTCCCCCCACCACCATCACGAAACTGGAGACGTGGTGTTCAAACATTCAGAATTCTATGCCGACCAAAATAAACTCCTTACAGCAAATAATATCCATGAAACAAGCTTCAATCAAAACAACTATCCCACACCAGTAAACCCCTTCTAGCACTAATCCTCATACCCTGACTTTTTATTTAGAGAAGTTGCAGAAGTAGAAGCTTCCAACATACTTGGAAGTCTAAAGCTTTCAAGATGTGAAGGGGATATCTGCCCAGTGGTGATTATCAAATACTGTTCAGAATGCTTAGTCCCGTTCATTACTAGATTCATCAATGCCTCCTTTACATCAAGCCCGTTCCCCTCAAGCATAAAAGAATCTTGGGTGCTCCCATTACTAAAAAAACCTACACTAGAACCAGCTGCCCCCAACAACTACCGCCCAATTACAACAGTCCCTTTCCTCCTAAAGATCCTGGACAGGGCGGCCTACAACCAAATACAACACTTCTTTGAAAGAAATTGCATCCTGGGAAAGCGCCAATCAAGCTTCCGGCCAATTTCAGAGATGAGGGAAAGCCAGCCCTTCTCCTCAATCTATCGGCTGCCTCTGACCGGGTGGACCATAAAACTCATCACCTTATGGCTGCCGAAAACCTCTCCCAGGAAGCCTTGACATGGGTGGTCTCATTTCTTGAAGGAAGATCCATGAGAGTCTTCTCTGAAACCTCCAGTGCCCTACCCATTCGCATTCCTTGTGGTGCCCCACAGGGATCATGCGTTTCTCCCACCCTCTGTGACGTGTTTACCAAACCCCTCTTTGACCTTCTGGACATCATCAGCATATCCTCCTCCCCTATCAGTTATATATCACCCCCCCTCCCCACTATCAAAATATAGTCGACAATCCAGGCCAGGTTGGTCACGAACGATCAATGCCTTAACGACAAGAGTGAGACTGAGATATTGCTGGTGGGATCGCCAGCAATGCTGAGTAAGTTCAACTCCCAATACATGTCCTTCACTACTGATGGAATTCAGATCCCTGTCTCGGCCTCATTGAAAAAGCACAGCATATATATATATATATCTCTCTCAACAAGTGAATGCTATTATCTCTTCAGCCGCTTACACGTCCAAATTGATTAATGTGACCAGACAATTCCTCACATCCACCAGTTGCCTCATCATCACTCGAGTGTTCATCAGCGCAAGACTATTACTGCAGTGCCCTCGTTGCAGGCACTCCTAAAGAGAAGATCAGCAAAATGCAGGTATTCCAAAACAATGCCCTACGCTCAGCACTCTAACATCCCGAAAAGAGACTACATCTCTGCAGCAAGAATTGTGGCCCACTGGCTCCCTATCCACGAAAGGATTATTTTCAAAACCCTCACTATCACTCACAAATGCCGTCTGGTACATGGCTCAAAAAACAATGAAAGCCAATGCCATCAGACCGGTAACATCAGTCCATGCTCACCGCCTTGCACCACCACCATTTTTAAGAGAATTGAGAGGAGGAGGTTCTAGCTTCCCTACAGTGGCTGCGAATCACTGGAACTCCCTCCCACCCGCTCTAAGAGCAGAATAGTCTTACTGGGCGATCCAAAAAGCGCTAAAAACATGGCTATTTGCCTAAAAACTCTGACCATACCAAGGCATGAGCTCTGTGTGCTTTGAGAGGAGAATGCATATCATTTAACTATGTCTGAAATGTACTTCCTCGAAGTGTTTTCATTGTAACTGGTCCTGCAACAATGCCTGTATGCCTTTGTGCTTAGGCACTTTATAAATGCAAACAAAACAAAATATCCACTGACAGAGCTATGGAAGACTCCCTGCTCTGGGTCAGCAGTCCATAAGGATTTTGCCAAAAAGTACAAACCAGCTTAATCTGACCTGGAGCTCCTAACAAGACATCTTGCTCATGACAGTGTGTTAGAAGAGGCTGCGACAGTGAGCAATGAGGTGAGCACCGATCCATCTTTACCACCTCCCGAAGGATGCATCAGTTTCATCTGTTGCAAATCTGTCCATCAGCCTTCTATCCATCGGCTTACCCATCTCCAACCAGGTAGAGAGTCTACATGGCCTCAAACCCAAAAGGGTTCAGAGTTTCTACATCACCAGAACAAGACAATTCAGGCTGGAAGACCAGCTGTTCAGATAGTAACAATATCAGACCGTGAAACTTGGCTTGCTTGTACACAGGGTCACGTAAGCACATCAAGACGTTTTTAGGACTGTGCTAACAAGATATGGATTATTGATCCACTTGGAGAGTGGAACATTATGCCACTACCTTTACCACAACTTAGATTGGCATTTTGAGTAAGACATTTTTATCTGTAAATACAATAGAATCAACAACATCTGTGCCATCGTTATGGCTAAAACTAAAGGACAGTTATGTATAGTCTTTATCTTTAGATATAAGGAGTTTCCCTTCTATACCACACAAATGAGAAGGTTGTCAGACTTCTCAAAAATATGCGATCTTGCCTCGCTGCCCACCAGCAGGGCGAGTGAGTTTGCAGCTTAACTTTTGATTTATCTATCTCTACATTGGAATTATACTTTTGGTTGCATAGGGGATTTCTCACTTTGCAGAAAAGACAGATCGACTAGCCTAGATGACTACACAAACATTCTCATAAAACGATTATGGAATGTTAAGGTAGGATCTCTATGCTGTGAATTTGTGGAGACTGAAGTAATAGAACTTGTATCAATTGCTAACCCGTCCCTTAACCCGAGGAGGGACTTTATTGGAGACTAGTTTTAATGTTTGATAATAATGGACTTAACTTAAATGAATTGGGTTACACACTTAAGTCCCTTATATTCTCTAAATGTGTAGGAGATATTTGAGACCAGTTTGAATGTTTGCCAACAACGTACTGAACTTGGATGAATTTGGTTACCCACTACTGTTTAATATTTAGATATTGATCCCTAAATCTCTAAACGTACATGAGTTATGAGACTAAAAGCCTTGTATGATATAAAGTATTGAATTTACTCCGATGAAGCTTTTGTATGATTACTTTCTCGAAAAATTGCCCCTGAAGAAGAGAGATTGCTCTCGAAGCGTGTTCGGCCATGTCAATAAAGACACTTTGTGTATCAAATCACCACTGTTCTTCTTTTGAGATTCTAACTTCTACCAGCCCTCCTTGAGAGTCTCCCTTGTTAGTGTATCTCTTTGTTTGGCATCCTATCCTTGTTATCCCTTTTTATGTGCCTCTGCAGACCTACTCCCTACATGGTCTCTGCCTAGTGACTGATAAGTGGATGACACTGTCCCCAAATTGCTCCCTTTTTTCCTGCTCATTTAGTAGGGGCAGCTTTCTATGAACTCCTAATCTTGCAGCGCTTCTTTCAATTAAGGTGGAATTATTCTCCTGATATTTATTAGATGTTATGGGCAATCCCAGATGCATGGCTGCAGCAGCCCCCCCCACCCCCGTGTCCCCATAATGTCTTCCAATATTGATAAGGATTTGATGGAGTGCCTAGAAGCTGCAAGTACAGCCAGCTATTCATTGAAATCTAGCTGTCACAGCTTGCTAAAGGGGGGGTACAACCAGGAGGCGAGAAACATGGCTAAAGCCCTTTGTCTTTGTATAGGTGTAACTTGTGGGTAGGCGCTTGCAGCTGTCCTAGTTTTTCTAAATACCATCTGGGTATGTCCACATTTTTGGAAAGGCAAGACCCCAATATGATTCTAAATGTCTGTAGCTGCACCCTTCCTGGGCCTGTCCTTGTGGGTGCTGAGCAGGCGTTATGCCATGCAGCATAATATAATGCAATGTTTCGCACAGTGTCAAAATGTGCTGTCAGGAGTTCATAGTCCGCTTGCAAAAAGGGCCCCCTACTATTTGGATGAAAACGGGCTAGGTATTCTAGTGACAGGTGATTTATACGAGTTAAAGCCAATTCAGGAAACTGGTATGGGCAATATCGGATAGTGTGTAAGTCACCTCTTACCAGGCGAGCAGCATACACATTATTGGTTTTATTGGCTGGTGTTTTATGTTTTTATTTTTTTTATTGATATGGCTGAAACATTCAACCTTTCAACAATTTTATACAAAATGTTAACAATTGATATATTACACAATAATCAAGTATAAACTATACACAATAAAGCAAAATAATATAAAACACAATTTTAAAATATTTCATATCTAAATAATTATCTCGATTTAATCCATCAAAAAACATAGATTTAGATTGTATATCAAAAATGTACTTCCAAAGTATTAATGCATCCAAGTTAACTATATGCTCAAATGTTTTCCGGAAGTACTTAATTTGTAAGCATACTACATTTTCACATTCAACAACGTGTTCCAAAATTCCACTTTTATTTTTACAATAACGACACATTTCACTTATTTGGTCACAAGGACACCACCTTCCGGTGATTTCCCTTGTTTTCCACAGGTTAAATCTGAGGTGCAGGAGACCTGCACAATGCTTCGAATCAGGAGATTTCATGAGATATGGTTCTAATCTGCCAAAACATTTGAGGGCAAATGTATTTGCTATGAATGATTTGCATTTGGCACATTGTTCTCTATTTGTGAATCCAATCAAGTTCCCACATTTTATTTTGGCTTTCTCAGGGTTAAAAATTAGTAACTGTTCTGTAATGTCAGCATCATGCATAAACTCCTGAGCTTTCATTTTCCACTTGTGTATGAAATGATTTCAGAATTTCTCACATAGTTTGACAAGATGGCAATTAAACCATTCTCATGTCCATCAGAAATGCATTTTCGGTATAGGGCACATATTTTCCATTTATAGCTTGCATTTAAGGAAATTAGCCCTAATTCATGCCTAATCATAGCTATGGGTACGGCTAAAGGCAATTTCAACAGATTTCAAGACTGTGCCTTTCAGTACATACCAGAAATGTCTAGATTTCATTTTTTTTGTTTCCGAGCCATACAACAAGATAGGCAGAACTTTTTGCTTATAATACACTGAGTGGATAGATGGACAATGTACAATATTTGCCATTGATGTTCCATGCTTGTGATAAGTGTGTTTAATTTCAACTGTATACATGTTTCATAGGGCAGATCCTTCGGATGATTATTCACACTTATTCCAAGGTAAGTGTAATTTGGGACTGCTTATAACAATGTTTGATCTAATTGCCACATGAGGACAGCATTCCTTTTTTTCTGATTGACCAATTGCATTATTTGCGTCTTTTTGGTATTAATCGCAATTTTATTTTCACAGGCACATAGTTCCAATACTTTGAGCATTTTCTTCAACCGCAGAGGAGATTTTGAGATTAGCAAGAGGTCGTCTGCGTAAACCAGCCATTTCACCATATGGCCCTCCAACCTGGCGGAGTCTGTTGAGATGTTCGCAAAACCCAAACCCAAGTCAGATATAAAATAATTAAAGAGGGCTGAAGCAAGTATGCATCCTTGCTTCAGCCCCCTTGTCATTGGTATTGGGTCCGATAGTAAACCATCTTGATTTAATCTTATTTGAATTTCAGTGTTCTCATGAAATTCCATCAACCATTTTAATATGTTCAATGGACAATTATCATTCATTAATTTACAGAAAAGCAATTCCCTTGGTACAGAGTCGAAAGCCGTATTAAAATCGGCAAAAGCTATATACAATGGTTGCTTTATTTGATGGTGCTTCGCTATGATTGCATTTATAGTGAGTACATTAATACTAGTGCCTAGGCCGGATAGGAAGCCCGTTTGGAATGGATCTCTCAGTTTTTTGTCTGAGTGCCATTGGTTGAAATCCCTTAAGTTCAAGCGTGCAAAAATGTTTCCCAGGCAGTCCAGTAAGGCTATCGGCCTATAAGAACATGGGTCTAGTCTACTTCCCTTTTTGAAGAGTGGTATTATCACAGACTTCTTCCATGACATTGGAATCACTCATGCTACTAGAATTTGACTGAAGATCTTGAAAAGGATAGCAGCCCATAATTCAGGATGTGTCTTTAACATACTATTATTCAGGCCATCAGGGGGCCATGAGCTCGGGAGGTACTCAATTTCAAGATGTAATAGAGAAGGCCTTCTTGATCAAAGAGCACTGAGTGATACCATTCGTCACTAAGGAGAATTTGCGATTTAAAAGTTGCTTCATTTAATAGACCCCCAGATCTCACCTGATGTTTTGGTTGCTATTCTTTCCAACATCAGCTCACTATCCTGCTGGTAGAATATGGCTTTCCTTCCGCGAATCCAGTTCTTAAAGACTGATTTGAAATGGTTTGTTTGATTTATTCTATCTGGCAATGGAAGATGCTTGAGCTGTGTTATTTGCCATCTCAAATCAGATTTCTTGTCTTTAACTGTATGATCAAACACGTGAGAGTGTTTGTAGGTGGAACCTTGGATCACAGATGTAGTTTGAATATATTTTTACATAGAAGAGACATAACTTTTTTATCATTTAACTGTCAATGAGGTGTCAAAATCAATTAACGACTTCACTGTCCACCTTAAGCGATTTCTACCACTGTTTGCTAGTACCTGCCCTTTGTAATGATCTTTAGCTTTTCTGTTGTACATCAAAAGCCAATTCAAAGAGAGACAGTTGACAATGATCACTCATGTCACTAGAAAGTACGTTAAGAGATTGAACTATATTCATAAGCTCACAATTTGTGAAGATATAATCAACGGTTGGTTTTAACGGGCCTCTCTGTCATGCATTGTGTGGAGGGGTGTCACCCTCTATCGCACCATTTAAGATGACATATTGCCTATCTTTCATTATTGCACACCATCCTGCTTCTTCTGGTTTATGTTTCCTCACTCAAATTTGGGATTAAACGCAGATTTAAATCACCTGCAATCAAAATTAAGTTTATCTTACATTCCACTGCTAAGTTGTCAAGCACCGTTTCTAAATGGCTGAAAAAGAGGTCAGGAGATAAGTGGGCTCAGGCCCAATATATGTTTAATATGATCATAACCTGGGCATCTTTTGTTAGCTTGTATAAAGGGAGTTGGTGAGATACATGTATTGGCTGATAGACTTTTTTAGGGCTATCATTAGTCCCGGCATAGGCCAACCTCTGGGTTGGGCTAGAGCTGGTGTTACTAAAACGTCAAAACCATCCCATGGGGGTGCCTCTGTTAACCAGGTCTCCTGGAGGATAATATAGATATTCAAAGCATTTTCATTTGAATTGATGAGGTAACGAAAACCTTGAGTATTCCAGGAGAGAAGCAAGATGGTCTCAGAATTAGGATTTATGTTAGATTGTTGTTCGTGTTAATTATCTTGCTTGTCATTGTAATCAGTATTCATATGGTTAACTTTTGACTGATTAGCACCCATACGATTTTCACTATTTCCGCATACTCTTTTTGGCTAGCACTTGACTGTTATCCAATTCTAGATGGCTATAGTCTTGGATTAGCTTGATGCCAATCTCGTGCAGTGAAGATCTTTCACCCCAAATGAGGTTTGCTATTACGGTTGAACAAACAAATATCTGTGACTTTGTGAGATCATTATCGTTCAGAAATTCAACCCTGTCAATATCAGCAGAGTTAATATTCCTCAATATCGGAAGTTCTCTACAAATATTTAAAATACTTGAACGATTTAGGTCAAATTTAGTGAAGGGATGCTCACGGCATTCAATTATGAAACGATGATGGTTCATTTGAATATTTTAATTGTTACATGTCAGTTTGTTCTTATTTGTTATGTCACACATGAAAGGCTGGTTATTTTTTGATTAAGTGTCCTGAGCAATACGTAAAGTTTGCTCCATTGAAGTGTTGTTAGTAGCAAATCCAAGACCAGGACCAAGGAGAGTTGGATGATAAGATGGAACTGCTAACTGGCTACAATCCAAACTTATTGATTTTTGATCCTCTTGCCTCTTAGCCATATACCATGCCACTGATCTACTTATTTCATCCCATATCTGCTCTGTAGTTGGATTCGGAGGTGAATGTACTATTTCTGGGAGAATCACCACAGGATTTATTTGCTCTTGCTGTGCAGTAATGAGTTTTTCCTGGGAATTGTTGAAGATGCAATTAGATCATCAAGTGGCTTCTATGTCATAATAGTTGGAGGTGTTCTTTTATTGGGAATAGATTGCTGCATTTTTCGTTCACCGTCTTCATACTTGTCTTTTTGATTTATAGTGTCTATTTCTTTGTTTGGCATATTTATGATCTTTAAAAATAGTATAGTCTTGGAGCATACTTTCTCTTCTTTTTGATTGGTACTACTTTCCTCTGTTTTACTCTAAGATTGAGTGGCTGTTTCTTTTTCTCTTCTTTTAGATCTTCCTTGGAGAATATATTAAATGTGTTTAAGCGTGCTGGTTTGTTTGAACCATTTATATGATTGAAAATGGAATTTTCAGAATTATCAATGTTTATTGAATTTTCCTTCTCTGTGGGCATTGGCACCAACAGTTTCACACCTGAAGAATCTTTGTCAGGGGGACCAGTGACTATGAGTTCACTCGCAAAATTTGGGTTTGCAATCTCAATTTCTACAGCAGACTCAATCTGAGTGCCCATATTTGTTTCTACAGTCTCAGTTTGAGAGCCTGATTTTTTTTTATCACCATGCCCTAAAATTTCATATGTGTGATCCATTCCATTAATATTTGCACTGATCACATTTTTTTCATTAGAATTCACTAGTTTAAACAGTACAATTGTTTGGTAATTTATTTTCAGATCCAATGCTTCATACAATCTTGTGAACGTGTTTAGAGTATTGACTGAAATTAAATCAATATGGGCACCCGTAGGAGACGGTTGTATTTTAGAAGCATGGTTGAATGTATTTTGCCCCGCAAATTCAATCGCTTGACGAGGTGTAGGTGGAATGAAAGGCAAGGAATGCAACGAGAGATTGCGTTCTGACAAGTCGTCTAGGGAAGCAAGTGATTGCAATATTTTATGTTTATCTAGTAAAAATAGGTCTTTATTATTGTGTATAGTTGGCACAGACGGAACGTGATCACAGGACTGTTACCCTTGCTACCCTTAGTACTCGCTGTGCGGCCACCGTGCACTCTATAGGAGGCTTGTCACATAGATTTATTTGGGTTCCATTCACTTAAGGAAAGGCTGAGTCACAGCGTTTGCTTTCCGATTCCATTGTAATATCAGAAAGCCCGCTTCCACTGTTTGTAGCCATGGGAGCGTCACAGGAAATATCCTTCATGGCATCAATTTCATCATTTATTCATGCATCAAGATTTTTTTTATATTGGTTTATTCAATTATACTCTCACTTGTTTGCACTTCCGAAGCCGCGCCTTTATTATAATAGGGGCGTATGTCTATCCCATCCGACATGGAATGAAGGTGGGTTTGGAGTGATGTTTTTTTTTCCCATCATAAATATCGCCGTTCTTTTCCGTAAAGGAGTATGCATGCCATTTGCAGTCGCTGTTGCGTTTACAATTGCATTTGAATGCGATTTTTCATTAGCCAGGTTGCTAGACGCCCGAATACCTGTTTTCAAAGAGAAATTCACTGACATATTGTCAACACACCCCCATTAGCTTATAACTGAATGCGTGAATTTACTATTCAACTCATTATATGGCAACACAATCTTCGCAATTGTAAGCTCTTTCAAATTAGTTGTTTAACAACAGAAGGATAAATAAGAGTCAAATGAGGAGCTATGACTACAAGCAACAATCGATAATTACAATGGATTAAGCAGCGACAGAGCAACACAGAACAAAATACAAAAACTATCACAATTCAAATGCTTATAGCTAAAACGTACCTTAAAAGGTAAAAAAAAAAAGGTTTCTTTTTTGAAACACTAGCCAACTCCTGACCAACCCAGCCCAAGACAGCCCTTGAAAACAGGGCTTTGCAACAGTAAATGTTGAGGTCTGGGTAAGCAGGGATTGACTTACCCACTTAGAAACTTTTACTAAAAAAAAAAAAACAAAAGAAAAAACACTGTTGGCACACAGGCAGAGTTCCAAAGTTCCAAATTTGCCAGAGGACATGCACAGGCAGCCCTTGAAAACAGGGCTTCGAAACAGCGCTGGTGTTTTTAAATAAATCAATACATTTCTGCCGGTAAACCCCTAATTGTGCGATAGCTATGGTACAGTTTATATTTAGAGCATCACAATTTGATAATCGTAGCCAATGGGGGCTTAGGTAACCGTGCCTTCAGGGATTATGGTTCGGTACCCATTTGGAGAGGACCGCTCCAAGTCGTATAAATGACAAGGTCACCGAGTTATATTTAATGTATTTTAATGTAACTCATTGTTTCCTAAAAGCAGTTACGTTTATGAGGAATGTAGCGAAAATATCAAAAATAACATAGCAAGTCATCAGTCCCAGCAGTAAAATTATCACATAAGGGATAAACATGGTTGAGTAAGAACAATTAAAAAGTAATTGCAGTTTAAATATATGGGAATCATTTCTCCTGTACTCCACAACTAGTCTATACGCAGCACATACCCTTTATACTCCCCTTGGAAAGAAAAATAGTTGCACAATAAAGACTTCCTCTCTTATGAGCCCTGTTCTGCAGCCATCTGTTTGTCGCCCCCAACCCTCTCGACTTCAATGCGGCTCATTGCGCCCGAAGAAGACTGCCGATCTTATGTGTGTTGACTCTTGGCCTGGCCTATACATAAGTTACTGACAGAAAATGGCAGCCAGTAAGATGGACACCAAACTCACATCGGCTGATCCAACTGGAGGGTAACCAATTTTCCTACTTAGTGGGAAACTATATGGTGCACAAACCAAAGTAAGGTATAGTAGTGAGTGTCAATTGTTATTTCCTCATCAATTTTCCAGGGGTGGTCAAAGAAATAATAGACCTACCACCACTGTCAATGTACCAATAATATCTCTCATTTGTATTACAAAAAATTATTAATTTTACCTACACACAATAAAAATAGCATAAAACACTAAAATGCATGCATAAAAGCTGAATGTCAAGTACACAAAGTTGACAGTTACACAAAAATACACAATGAACAACATTTTGTCCGGTATCTCAGTGATCTGGTTAACACTTACGTGGATTTACCAGAAACAATTAACACGCTGTGTTTATAGCCCAACTTGTACAGGTTTCTGTAATTTTTAGGCCTAAATCTGCCTGACATTCATCATCAGGGGCATAATCCTCTTGTGTAATGTGGCTGGCCATTGTTTGTGTATTTTTGAGCAACTGTCTACACGTTGTGTACTTGATGTCCAGGTTTTATGCAGGAATTTTTGTGTTTTATGCCATTTTATTGTGTGTAGGTAAAATGAATTATTTTTTGTAATAAAATTGAGAAAGATTGATACATTGACGGTGGATGGTAGGTCTATTATTTGTTCAAGACCACCCGAGGCAAACTGATGAGGAAATAAAAATTGAAACTCACTACTATACCTTCCTTTGGTTTGTGCAGCAGGCAGTAAGTTGGAAAACCTTAATGTCCTTTCTTAACATTCATAAGGTCACATGTTCCCCTCTGTATCAGAGTTAATGTTTTTGTAACTTCGAATGTTGAAACTTCATTTCATGCGGTCTGGGAAGGCTTGCTACACATGAAGTTCAGAATTTCAGCTCATCCGTTCAGCTTTTCTAAGCCGCTTCCTACACGATGGATTTCTGCAACTTCCCCTTTAGCAATGAAAAAATTGAATGGCTGTGGTCTGAGAAAGACCCCTATTAGCAGGGAATTGGCTATTGCAGCCCCCTATTCTGTTCAGAAAATAGAATCCTTAAAGGTTGAAAACTGACACCACGTGGAGCTACACATTGTGATTACAGGGTTTTGCTAAATTGTTCTGCTGGCAATTTTACATAACATTGTAACATTCCCCTTGTGCACATTCTACAGTCTATTACATGTGTCTTAAATCGATTGCTTTGAGTTGATGACATCCTTATGGATGAAGTGAAAACAATAACGGCAGGTATGTCAGTGGATTAGGGTTACAAGTCCACACGGAACACCACCAATAATTCAAGTACAAAAATATACCATTATTTGCTCACCCTTAGGAGAAGGAAAGCATATACTTCAATAACCAGTGAAACACAAGTACTTATATGCATGAAATTCAGTAAAGACACCTGTAATAACCTCAACATAGTTAAACACAGAATAATATCTACCCTAAAACTTAATGAGTTCAGCTCTACGATGGTTAGGGGTCTTGTGCCCTAAAGTCATCAGTTCCAACTGAGGATATTCTTAGCAGTAATATTTTTTCTATGGATTCATTTCCCGCAGATACCTCATCTGATGGATAGCCCTTCCAATGTCAGCTGCTCAAAAATGTGTTTCGATAGATGTCGTAGAGTGGCTCAGCGTCGCTTCTCGACCCAGTCATGCCTCGACAGCACCACTACTCGACTCCAGACTGGACGCCAGGAGTCGAGGAAGTAGTGGGAATACCATCCCTAGTTCCATTCTGCCACAGGCACTGGCTCTATGGTGCCTTTCTCTAGCAGGGTTGCAACCGCCTGCTGTAATACTGCATCTGTTGGCTGAAAGGGATGTGCATGGGTAGGATAATCTGGAGGGCGTAGCAAGACTGGGAAGCAACAGCCCTTGTTCACAGCTTGGTCTACCCAGGCATCTGAAGTAATAAGTAACCATGGTTAGGGAGAATTCTCATAAATGGCTAATTTCCCTTACCTAATGAGTCCCGCAGCAGCTTTGCTGGATTTCTAGGATTTATTTTTTCACTGGGTAAGAGTGTGAGCCCTTTTTCCCACTTTTGCATGTGTTTAGCTGTGTGCATTTTCACTTTTTGTGTGATCTTGAGCACTTCGGCCTCACTTACTCCATGGCCTCATATTTTTCATGCGTGTTACTCAGCACCTTCAGTGCAGTGACACTGGGTTGTCTTTTTGACTTCCCACTGACTCCATTTTTCTGGGGCCGACTACTGTCCCCCCCAGAAAAGGTAAAGTTGCCATTAACTTTACTTTAGTCACTTTACACCACAGACCCAGTACACCCCATCTTACATGGAGTACTGGAAAGGTTTAATTCTTATCCCTTTTTGTCTGTCTCGTGGAGCCTTGTTTTGCTCCCTTTACGTCAAGACTTGGCTGGTGGCAGTAGTATCTACCCTAACTTTTGTACCGCGATTATCTTATATAAACGTGGTATTGTTTTAGGCTGTTATATTAGCCTCATACATAAACCCGCTTGACCAAATACATTTTATTTTGGCTCTGGCTGGGTTTATACGCCATTTCTCTTTGTTAAAGTCTTTTTCATGTTTTTCTCTGCGCGCCAAACCAGGGATGATTCCTTTGTTCGCTGTCTTTTCGCGGGCTTCCTCATAGAAGCCCTCCTTAAGGCGCCTGGAAGTCTAGGTCGGCAGGATGAGAGCGAGGGGTCTTCGGACCCCTGCCATGGGTTCCCTTGGTAACCCAAGTCGCACTCCTGTTTGATTGGCTGAGGGGACTGTCCTTGCCAAGACAGCCACCCTGCTGTGTGATTGACAGCCAGGCTGTATAAATGGGGGAAAACTGCATAAAAATCAGGCCTCTGGGACTGGAAAGACAGTCGCCACTGGAACGCAAGAACCAACGAGGAGCTGACAGAAGACGACCCCTACAACGACTGAATCGCCCGATGAAGCCCTGCTGTAGGTCCGAATCTTCAGAATCCGATGACAGAGAAGATCCTCCTGGAAACTTCTTCCCTTGAGCTTGTGGGACCAACCTGTTCGCCCAAACTGCAAGCCAGGACCCCTCCTCTGGTCGATTTTGCTGTACAGATTTACAGTGGGCCGGATAGCCAGGAAGGTCGGACCCTGCTTGGGTTTTATGGAGCGCACCATTTATTTGTCGTTTTGCTCTGCTGCCTGCTTCTTTCCTGGGTGGCGCAGGACCTTCCAGTCTTCCTACTTCGTGTCAGTCCAACAGTCGCTTCAGAAACCGTGAGCCTGGAGGAACCACCAGGAACGTCCGCCTCAGCTACAGCTCCCTCTCCGTTTAAAGGTACTGTGCAAATCCGGTTGTCCGTTTCGTTCAACCGCGGTGAAAGTGTTTGAAATCATTCTCCAATCTGAGGGCTTGTCTTTCTCTTCTCTTTGAACTAACTTTTCCATCAACCAACCTCGTCCGGAATCTGTGCCACGAACTTTACCGCAAACTACCCTGAACTGTGTGATCTTGAGCAAAAGACTTTTGACCCCTTGACTTTGGCCTTAAGCCTTTTCCAGCTGATCTCCTCACTGAAGTTCTTCTTGTTCAATTGCCTGAGTACTTACCTGTTGGTTTGAATTTCTAATAAGTTTGCCTTTCCCTCCCTTTTAAATTGCTGGAGTGCCATTTTGCTCCCACTTCATTTTGTGAGCTTAACTTGTCTGGAATTTAAGGGAAGTGATGTGGTGTATTAAGATTGAGATTTTTAACTTACTTATAATAGTGTAATGTTATAGAACTGAAGAGTGAAATAAATGTATATTCTTTTACTTGAAAACCTTGAGTCAGTGTTTGCCTGAATCATAGTAATTGCTGTCCTCTTTGTAACTATTTAATACTGCTCACTTACTCTTGAGATAAGTCTGGCTGCTCTGCTACTGCTACCACTTTAACTGTGTAGTACAGGCTTGTACCAAAGGTGAAATTGTACTGTCACTTGTAGTCTTCATTGTGTGTGGTGTTCCCAAAAGGTAGTGCATATAATTCTGCCTAACAACCATTCTTTAGAGTGCAGGGCTAACCTTCCTCCCAGTGCGGAGGCGGACAAGAACACCTCAAAATGGTTTTGAAGTAGAGGCTACAGCCGGTTGTGTTCCCTTTTCATCTCTGGCTCTTCTTGATCTAGCAAAATGTCTCTGACCTTCGTTTGTGGGGGGCTGTCCCCGAGCCTCTCTGAATGAAGGCACTAAAGTACTGAATGGGTCTACCCTTAGTAGTTGGCGTAGTTAATGGGACTGTCTGCTGGTGCACTACTGCAGCTAAAGATATTGTGGCAGTTTAAGAAGCCTGAGGTTTTTCCTGACTGCCATCAGTTTTGGACACAAATAAATGCCTGCCATTGAAGGGCATGTCAGGGAGTTTTGATTGGACGTCTGGGGCAAACAAACTTCCGCAGCCAGGAATACCTTCTGGAGACTGGTGCCTGTAGCTCTCCCAGCACAGTATGATGCATCAAGCCCTGACTGCAAAGCTTAGCACGCTGCTTCTTTCCAATAAGTGATCAGGTCTGTAAACCAATCTCATTTACCCCTTAGGAAAATGTGCCACTGCTTCAGAAATCACTGTCCACAAGGCGTGGCAGGACACTTTGATGGCCTTAAGAGTCATACTACCCAATAGAAACACTTTCTTTTCAAATTAGCCTTTTTTATCATCTCCATATGTCACTAGAGACGGACAGGTGCTCAACTTCACTTTTTAAGTGGTAGCTGGGACCACCAAACGCTCGAAGGTGCCGCAACAGAAACTCTGGGTCCGTAGATGCCAGTCTGTACTTCTTTATTACATATTTGCTCACAGCTAGTGCTGAGCCTGTCTTTTGCCAAACATCAAGGAGTGGGTCCTCCAAGGCAGCGCGAAAAAGGCGGCCCTTTGTTGGGAATGACAGTTAGGTCATACTCTGTAATATATCTCATTGATGGACAACATCCCAGGGCATCAGATCAGACACCTCCAACATCACCTGCATATACGAGACATTTAGGTGGGCATAAGGATTTGCCTACATCAAGTCGAGCTCTGGAGGGGTGTTGAGCTCACTTGCAAACTTTAGATCACTACGATTGGGAGGTTAAAAGTCCTGGGGCCTAGTTGGATGATCTTCATTGATTGATGCAACCCGCCAAGCCACTAAAAACAAAATGGTGCTAGTCAGTAAGTAGCATTTTCTTTTTTTGTATTCTTTATTATTTTCAACAAACAATCAAGACAGACAGCAATACATTTCATTTAGTACATAAGAAAAGATGTCATTAAATTTTCCAGGAAAATGATCCTACTATGTTGACATTTCAACCCCCTCCTCTGAATCATCTGCTTCCTCCATCGCCTTGGCTAGTGGATAAGATTCTGGTTTGTTATTATTAAAGTAGAGGATATCTGTTTTCCATTGATCATAACTTGGAGGTCTAACACTACTTCATACCATAGCCACTCTTTTTACTAGGAGACCTAGTAAGCGCCTTTTGTGAACAGAATTGTGCCTCCCAATAATGCCACTAGAGGAGATGGATCCACTGGTTCACCAAGTATCTCACCTAAAGTATCAAACACTTGCATCCAGTAATCCTGTACTTGGGGACACAGCCACGCTAGATTTAAAAAGGTTGCCGAGGAGAACACACATTGCATGCATTCATCAGTAGCCTCCAGAGGAACATATGCAGAGCTGCAGGAGTATAATAAAGCGGTTATAAAAACGTATACCTGCTGTTAAGAACAATTCTTCTAGTCAATGCACAGCAGTAACGCCATACTTCTTCAGAGATCTGAGCACCCTGGGAAACTTCACACAACCCATGTGCTGCTTCGGCCAATCCCACTATCTGATCTAAATATTTGCATATAAACACGACACCAGCTTCCCTTCACCCTCCGCAATGATCATATCATGCAGAAGTGGAGCAGCAATCGGCGCTGCAGGAAAGGATGGAAATAGCACCTTTAAAATAGTCCTGAGCCGAATGTACAAAAACAGATCCAATGCAGTCGCACCACCCAGGCTTTCAAAATCTTCCAAATCGAGAAACTGTACATGATGAAAAAGGTATTGAAACCGAGAGTGTCACAATTTACCCATACACTGTGCATAGCATTTCTCAACGGCACCCCAGGAATGTGCACCACAGGCACAGGTGGGTCAGGGGGAGGGGGAATATCAAATGTTACCATGCCGTTTTTGCTCTATATGCTGCCAAGCCTTGCAGGTGGCCCTCTACCATGTTTTTCTATCTAACAATACTACCTGAGGAAGTGAGGACCACATCCTTAAAAATGCTGGTGCTGCCAAGACCCTCTAAATTTGAACATGTGGTCTATCCGGGTCGGGAGCGTACCAATAGAATAGAACTGCAGCTTGAGCCACATCGAAATAGATTCCAAATCAGGAAGCGCTAACCCGGCTTTTTCCAAAGGAGCAACACATTTATCCCAGCGCAGACGGGGTTGCTAACCTGCCCATTTGAATCTAGAGATAATGGATTTAACCTACCTAAAAAAGCACTTCGGAACCACCAGCGGAACACTTAAATACATAAGAATTTGGTGAAGATAACCATTTTAACCAATGAGATCCGGCCATAGAAGGACAAATGGGAGATGACGTCATATATTCACCAATTTGCTGGCCTGCTCAAGCATTTTAATGGGTTTATTTTTTTTAAAGAACCTCAGGAGAACGCACTTGTTCTATTCCAAGGTATCGAGTATGAACCATATACCACTGGAAACCCAACTCCATCCGATCAATCTGAGGAAAAGTACAGAGGAAAAAGTACAGACTTTTTTCGGATTAACTTGAAGTCCTCAAATGTTCACTAATTCCAATACATCTGACATAATAGGTGCCAAATTAACTTTCAGATCTGTGACATACAATATCATGTTGTCTTCATATAACAAAAATTATAAGTTACTGACCGTAGTGACTAACGTACTACTGGTCCATAGTCCCCTTTCCTCCATATTGTATGGGCGTCCCTCGCTAGTGACGTGAGACGGAACCCCCCCCCCAAAAAATCTTCCCCTTTAAATTTAGTGGTGTGCAGGGGTGCAGCCCTGGGAGCATCCACTCCCCCGATCCCCCCCCCCGCCGCCACTCCTCAATACCCTTGACGTGTCGACAATATTACCATTACCTAATGACACCAATTTTATTAGGGGGGAGGATGGTGGGACGTATGGAGGAAAGGGGACTATGGACTAGGAGTAGGTTAGTCACTACGCTGAGTAATTTATAATTACTACTACATCCCGTCCCCTTTCCTCCATACTGTATGGGCGATTGCAACTGAATGTAGCCCCAGGGTGGAGAGGTGACCCTCCTAAGAAAACAAGTTCCTTAATACTGCCTGACCAAATGCTGCATCCGACCTAGAGCTGGCATCCAAGCAGTAGTGCTTGCAAAAGGCCAAAGGCATAGCACATGTAGCCACCTTGCTGATGACTTGCCACGGAATGTGCCTCTGGAAAGCAACCGCTGTTGCCTTGGCTCTGATAGCATGGGCATGTATATTTGCGAGGAGTGGTTTGTGCTGCCCCTCGTAAGCCTCCAAGATGGCCGCAACCATCCATCTTGCTTTGGGGGGTTTGGAAACCTGATAGCTTGGCTTTGACCCACTGAAGGTGACAAAGAGAGCCTCTGATTTGCAGGTGCTCTTGGTTCTGTCCAGGTAGAATTTTAGAGCGCGCTTAACGTCTAGACAGTATTCTTATACTCAGGAACTTTTTAGTGGATATCAACCATGGGACCCTCACGACCAAATTCACTTGCAGTGGTTTCTAATGAAACCTCAATGTCGCATTGATGTGGGAATATACGGAGACATTGAGTTCCTCCATTTCGTTGAAAAACCTTATATGTGCTGAGTTTCTCACACACCTGTTACTGCGCCATATTGAATTGTAAAACACACGTTCATATTGATTCCGTGAGTCACAAAGTACTGATCTGTCTTGGTGGTTAACAAAAGTAATTTTATATTGAAAAAAGGCCCTTTATGATAACACGTGTATCGACACCTCTGTGTCTTTCTCAAATCAGGGCAAATCTATATTTGTTGATATAACAAAAAGTGAACAAATTGGTGTGCCATAAAAGGGAAATGAAAAATGAATAAAAAGTGAGTTCAAACAATATCCCATTGAATGCAAACTTATTAAAGGAATGACATTCCAAATTAAATTGTTCATGACAGCAATTGTATCATTACGCAAGAGTCATACATATTTAAATACAAGTACATAGTTGTCACAGAGATTTGGGAGGGGGTAAGCGAGCAGTGTGTTCGGGAGAATTCTCTGTTAAGGCTAGTTTCCCAAACCTAGTGAGTTCCCCAGTAGCTTTGCTGGATTTTTGGGGTTTATTTTTTTCTCCTGCTAAGAGTGAGACTCTTTTTCTCCCACTCTTAGACATGATTTGCGAATGTCCTTTGACTATGTAATGTGTGTTATGGGCTATGGGGTCTCTTACTCTCATAGGGCTTCATGTGTTTTTGGTATCTGTGTTACACAGCACCCTCAGTGCAGTAACACAGGGGTGTCGTAGTGACCCCCAAACATAGACTCCATACCCTGGGACTGACTACTGTCTCCCAGGGCATGTAAAGTCACCATTGACTTTACTAGTCCTAAATTGTGAACAGAACCAGTACAAACCATCATATTGTGGAAGTACTGGTAGGGGTAATTCGATTGCGTCCGGGTCTGTTTTTCAAGGGGGCACTGTCCAGTCCCCCCTTGTTGAGTTTCTGGCTGGTGGCAGTGGATACCACACAAAATATTCCACCGGAATATTTCCTATGGGATTTTCCCATTCATTTTAAACGCACCACTTTTTGGTGCAATGTTAAAGATACCGCCGGGTTATTTATTTAATATTTATTCCCCGTGTGGGTCTTTCTGCCAGGACTCGGTTTTAAAATGGCGTTTGTGTTCGCCTCTGAAACTCTAACCCAAGTCGAGCCCTTTGTTCCACTTTTTGGCGGGCTTCTGCACAGAAGCCCTCCAAATGGTGCCACTCTTTCTGGGGTCAACAGGATGTGTGGAGGGGGATTAGGCACCCTGGACTGAGTTGCCTTGCCAACTCAAGTCGCAGTCTTGTGTGATTGGCCCAGTGGTGAGCCGCCCGGCTCATCACTTAGCATGTTTGAGTGACAGCTAGGCTAGACAGTATTCTTATACTCAGGAATGGGGGTTTTGCTGCATAAAAGCAGGGCTTTGGGGACTGGAACTTCAGAAGTCGCCACAGGACCTAAAGAATCCAAAGAGGGGAGAAGCTGAGCCATCTACGACGACGACACCACCGGTGGAGCCCTGCTGTACGAACTCACCACTTCCCCGACGACAGAGGAGATCTTCTTCCAGAAGAGTCTTCTTCCCTTTGAGCTGGTGGGACCAACCAGTTCGCCTTTTTTGCCTTCCAAGACGTCTCGTGGTCGAATCGCCCGTACCAAGCACCCCATCGGCCGGATAACCACGATCCACCACTGACCACGAATAAAAGGGTCATACCTTTTAATCAGGAACTCCGCGGCTGGTTTCTTCCCTGGCAGTGAAACGACCTCCAGCTTTCTTCCTCGTCGAGATCATCTCTTCCTCTGGTCGAAGCCACGACTTGCACCCGCTGCCAGGAACAACTGCCCCCGCTGGAGCTTTCTCACCATTTCAGGTACTGTGTCCCGCCTGGCCTCCCTTGCAACAGACTGTCCAAGGTGTCCCGTAAATCCTTGACTTTCCAACTGGGTTGGCCTCCAAACCTTCTAACTTTATCTTTCTGAACTGATCCAACCTCCTTTGACATTTTCTGCAAAGACTTTGAGTGCATTTCCACTGTGTGATCTTGGGCACATTCCGCCTTGTTCTCCCCAAGAGTGGGCCTGGCCTATGAACTTTGGCTCTACAGTAGACCCTGCCTTTCTTGACTTGCTGTGGTTTCTTAAAAGTGTTGGTACTGTGTTATTTCCATACTCTGCCTTTTCGTGCCATCTAAGGTTACACGCTCACCTCTGTTTTGCTAATAAGTGGTGTCTTAACCTAGACTTGTTGAATAATTAACTGGGGAGGTGTATATACTTATAGTGACTGCGTTTGAACTTGCCTGATATATTAGTGCCAGTGTATTTTCATAAGTGTGTTTTAATACCAAAGCTCTGGTCAGTGTTTGCTTGCTCTACTGTATTTTTTGCCCTATTGTGTATACTTTACATACTGCCTAACTCTTCTTGAGAGAAGAGTAACTGCTCAGCCACAGCTACCAGGTAAATCTGGGTGGTGCAGACTGCTACCAATTGGGTTTACTGCTTACTCCTGTGGTCTTAAACTTTTTCAGTGGTCCCTAAGGGAACTGCACAGGTTTCTGCCTAACACTTTCCATCAGCATGGTGCCAGCTATTGCTATTGAGGGAGTGACTGATGAGGGCAATACAACTGGGGGTGTAATCATAGATGTCCCTCCCACACCCTTATGCCGAGTCCCCATGTAGCTTGAATGGCTTTCCTGTACATCTGCTAATGCCTTAGGTGCCAGCACTCTACTGACTGCTAGTGGCAGTGGAAAATGTTCATTTTGATTACCCAAACTCTATGAAATTGCCATAAAATGGCCAGCCATATAAGCCTCCACCGCCTTCCGTATTTCTTACCTACGTGAATGAATTGCTTCCTCATTTCTCATGGTTATCAGGGTGATATTAGATGGTTCAAGGGACTCAGTTGAGTCCTCTCCCCATGTTTTTTGTTGATGTGATGTCTTACATTGATTCACTTCGTTTACTAGTGCATCCAGAGGAGGATACTCTGGTATCTGTTGAGCATGAGTTAGATTACACCAAATGCTTTTTGCTTGGGATTGTTGTTTGTATTTTTTTTGATGGCCTGAGAAACGGTTATTGTACTCTTCTTTGGTAACGTTAAAGCCTTGAAAAATTGCTTAGAGCTTGAGTTGGGCAAGGCCTTCGCCGCGCTCTGATTTTTGGCTAATCTCCCAGTGGGGATATTTTTACTATATATTAACTGTCCTGGATTGAATATGGTATACGCCTTTTTTTGGGGAATAGGAACAACCGTTCATGAGCTTGATGTATTTGAAACTTCTGCACTGGGCGGAATTTCAACTGGCTCTGGGGTCTCCAGGATAATCCCATCAATATGAGGAATGACAGAGGCCAAGTTGGGCATTGTTATAGTGGTTTGAGAAGCAACTGAAGCCATTATCACCTTTTTGTTGTTACATACACACAGCAGACAAGGTTTACTACCAATCGATAGCCCAATGGTGTTTTGCCAGGTGTGCATATGCTCCAGCATATCTGCCTGTTTGGATAATTTTGTATCTAGAGTCTCAAACAATGTGCCCAGTGTCTGCATGGCGAAATTGATGGCTTGTAATGTTACTTCTAGTAACCTATCGTTTTGTGAACCTGGTTTGGGTAGACTCATATTACTTAGCGGACACTTAGGACCGAACTAGTATAACTGGCCTCTGGGGTTTCGAATACAGGTGACTGACAAATTATCAGGTAAGGTTTGCCCTGAAAAACCTAAATTTTCAGCATCCAAATCAATTACTGCCACATCATGCGTAGCACATTCTGAGACTTCCCTAGATGTAGTTACTTTAGCCGCTAGGGGAAGTGCCTTCAGCATGATGCTTTCGCTTAAAAAGGCATTTTTCATGGTAGTTTTAAGATTCGAGGGGGGAACGCAGCTGGCCACGCTATCAACAGTAGTCACGGATGGAATGAAGGATTTACATAATTCGGACTGCTCAACTTGCGCAGATTTGTTCTCCATTTGAATTTCTGTGACCGTTGGTTTCGGCGATGGTGTCGCCATTGCACCCGCAGCCGCGTTTGATGATAACCCACTTGACAAGAGTAATGTTGTTCTGGGCACAATTCCAGTAATGTCCTTGCAGAACGCACGTATGTCGGTGTCCCTGAATGCTTTGGAGGATGGTTTGGGCGGTTTACGCACAGCACGCGCAGCCAGGGTGGAACATAGAGGGCTGGCTGTGAATGTGCGCCCGCTGGGAGCGGACATGCCTCCCTCTCAATCAGAATGAGGACCGGGAGTGGCAATCCAGTCCTCAGGGATCGCAACTGCATCACGGAAGAACTGCCCGAGTTCGAAGCACCAGTGAAGGACCTCAGTGCTGTGCCCCGCGGCAAAGCGGCGAAGATGCAAATAGGTACTTCAGGTACTGTGCCTGTTGCGCGCGGGTTGACGGTTTTAACTCCTTGTCGCCCAAGAGGGCGGGGCTTCAGTAGTTAAAGCCGTATAACGGAAATGTTCTCACGTGAAGTGAAGTTGAGCATAGACTGTTGCAGAAGTCTGGAACAGCATGAGAGGCAAAGAGGTACTTCAGGAATCTCACCTACCCTCCTGGCAGAGCTGATGGCCACGGGGAAAGCCGTTTTCCATGAGAGGAAGCTGAGAGGGGCCTGATGCATAGGCTCGAAGGGGGCTCCCATTAGCCTAGTCAGCACCATGTTGAGTACCCGTGCCTTCACTGGCGGGAACGTTCGAAACAGTCCTTTGAGGAACTCCTTGATGAGACGGTGGGACAAAAGAGAAGATCGCCTTGGAGAACTGGTGTAGCAGGAGATAGCTGCCAGATGCATCTTGATAGAGGTGTGCACCAGTCCCCCCTTGGCCAAGCACAACAAGGTATGGAGAATCTGCAGGGTCGTGACCCTCAGAGTGTTGATCTTCTGCACCCAGCACCATGTAGCAAAACGTTTTCACTTGTAGCTATAAAACTTAAGAGTCGATAAATCTCTAACCCTGGCAAGGATTCCGCCCCCCCCGCTCCAGTCCGCTCGCAACTCGTACCCTCTGAAATCTAGGGCTGCAGGAGCCTAGCCTGCAGGTGCAGCGATCTTGGGTCGTGATGCAGGATTGCATCTCCTTCTCTGGTGAGCAGATCAGCGACCACTGGCAGCTTGACTGGAGGCAACATTGACAGGATGAGAAGGTCCGGGTACCAAATCTGCCTCGGCCACGCCAGGGCGACAAGGATCATCCTGCAAAAGCACTGTTTGAGTTGATTTATGACTCGCCGCAAGAGAGGCAACGGGGGGAATGCCTATAGGGACAGGCATTCCCACGGAAAGAAGAACCCGTCCCCCATGCTTCTCAGCTGGTGGAACCGACTGGTGAATTTCTGGCATTTGAAGTTCGTTGCTGTCGTAAACAGATCGTTCTGGGGCCTGCCCCACTTGAGGAAGATGCGGTCCACCTGATCCTGTCGAAGTTCCCACTCGTGGCAGGAGCGCAGCTCCCCGCTGAGGGATTCGGCAATGGTGTTCTCGATTCCCGCCAGGTGAAAGGGGATAAGTAACATCTCTTGAGCAACAGCCCAGTGCCACAAGTCCTGCACGTCTCTGGAGAGCCCTGGGGATCGGGTGACCCCCTGCTTCCTGATGTAGAACATTGTGGTGGTGTTGTCTGTGAAGACCCTCACCACTTTGCCCTTGAGGGACAGAAGAAACGACTTGAGGGCCCAGAACACTGCCCGCAGCTCTAGGATATTGATGTGAAGATCCCTCTCCTCCGGCTGCCACATGCCTCTGGTGTCAACAGTAGCAATAAACACTCCCCTCGGGAACAGACTCGCCTCAAACAAACAGGTTGCGTAGAACTGCTTAGCCAACCCAGGACTCCTCCCTGGAATCCCTGTCGGCGGAGTAGAACCTTGTGAAGATGTGTGTGGACCTCCAGATCGCATCCCTGCAGATGCCGAGCAGGGGAACACTAGAGCGAAACTCTGTAGTTGCTGCAATGGCTCTGGGGGAGTGGGATCTTGGCCTGCTTGGCAGCCGCCTGTTAGTCAGACAATTACAGTGAATGATGTAATCCGAGTGCCACCTGGAGATGGAAGCCTTCGATAAGGCCATTCTGTGATTTACAGGTCCAAAGTTGATGAACAACTGACAAGTCATCCGAAACAAATTCTTCCTACGTGCCACGTAGAACTTCAAGGCACGAGCAACGTCCACATCAAATGCAAGACTCTCCGGTGGTGACAACTATTCGGGAAGAAGACAGTTAACATCAAAGCTTCGTTGAGGTGGAATTCTTTTGGTACCTTTGGCATAAAGGTGGGATGTGTACGTAGTACCACCCTTGAAGCATGGAAAGACAAGTAAGACTGCTTGCAAGACAGGGTTTGGATCTCCCCGACCCGCCTGGGCGAGGTGATAGCCACGAGGAAGGCAGTCTTCCACAAGAGAAACTTGAGCGTGACTTGATGCATAGGCTCGAAAAGGAGCTCCCATGAGCTTAGTTAGTATTACATTGAGTTCCCGAGCCGGGGCTGGAGCCTTCAGATGGAAAAGTCCTCAAGACCCTTTGAGGAACTCCTTGAAGAGTCTGTGCGACCACAGCGAATGTCTACCCAGAGACCTGGTGTACCCGAATATGGTGGCGAGATGCACCTTGATAGAGGCGTGAGCCAATCCCGCCTTTGCCAAGGAAAGCAAATATGGTAGAAGTTACAGGGCTGTGGGACACAGAGGGGAAAACAACGGAGTCCGGCACCACACAGAGAAGCGCTTCCATTTAGGTCTGTAGCACTTAAACGTTGACAAGGCTCTGGCCCTGGCTAGGATGGCCTTACATTCCACAGGTAAAGCATAACCTCCAAACTCTAGGGCTGCAGGAGTCATGCCCTCGGATTCAGCGACTCTGGGTCGTGGTGCAGAATCCCCCCCTCCACTGCACCCTCTCTGGTGAGATGGTCTGGGAACAGTGGCAGCCTGTTGGATTGGGCCACTGACAGACACAGTAGGTACGAGTACCAGATCAGTCGTGGCCATGCCGGGGCGACAAGTATTATCTTGTATTTGTATTTATTAGTCTTATATAGCACTTTATACCAAAGAGCTGCACATTTACAACAACAGGGTACATTTAACATAACAAAAAACAGTAACAACAGAAGCAAATTACAATCATGAATCAGTCACCAAAAGCAGTATGTCGAGCAATTAGACAGAGGGGGAGAGGAGGTGGGGGGCTAGGTGGAAGAGGGAGGGAGGGTAGGAGGAGGAGGGAAAGGAAGGGGTGGGGGAAAGTGGGGGGAGAGGCTAAGGGGGGAAGAAGGAAAAGGGGTGGGAGAGGGGAGTGAGAGGAGGGGGGTGTCATGGCAGGGAATGGAGAAGGAGAGATTTAAGGGACGTGCAGAAAGAGGAAAAAGTAGGAGTATCTTGTACTGGTACTGTGAGTGTGTTGATCACACGTAGCAGGAGTGGAAACTGAGGAAAAACATACAGGAATCATCCCTGCCACTGCAACAAAACCATATCCCCCCCCATGCTTTTCGGCTGGGGGAACCTGCTGGCGAAATTCTGGTACTCAGAGTTCGGAGAAACCAGAAGGTGTCTCACCTACTAATGCCTGGGGATCTGTGATCCAGGTGGGCAGGCATGCCCATCGCTTGTGGATAAAGTTCCTGGGGGTGGACCAGTGCAGGAGGATCACCTGGTTAAGGGGTTTCGAGCAGTGGGGCACCAGATGGTGAGACGCAGTATCCCTTTCATTTTAACACCTTTACTCCAGCCTACCCGGTAGGATATTTAGGCACTCTATCTCCCCCCTTTTTTCAACAAGAAAGCTTTCACACGGACAGCCCGCTCTAAGGGAAAACTGACTAACACCCAAGCCGTATACCCGACATTTCCCAATACAAAGATCAGGCAAAGTCAGGAAATTACGGACCATCACTCACACCTGACTTCCATTACACTTCCCCACACAGATAAAAGGGAGTGCACGAGAGCACGCTCCGAGTGAGACAAAGCACATGAGGGAACAGTAGTTACAAGGTGGCAGTATAACGAGTGGAGAAAGACGACGAACGGAAACGGATCCCAAGTAGGGAAGTACCCTTCACCTTTTCGACAAGGAACCGTTGCTTTCATGAGTCCGCGAGATTGGAAAACATAAGACCAGGAAAATAGGCAGAAGAATCCTGTATTGTGGGTCGGAGATACCCAGGGCACTCCTGCGTCAAGAATCAAGGCAGGGAGCATTACCAGCCACTATGTTTCTGTCCTTGGCTCCAACAACAAAGCCGCTTCAGTGAAAACAAACAGCCGGTGAGTTGGGGAGAGAGCAATACGAGACCGGTCTGTGTTGAAACCAACATTGCAAGCAGCAACATTGTATGGCGTGTGCTGGAATGGACATTGTTAAAACGCGTATGATAAGAGACAAGAGTGAAGTTCAACTGCTGATGAGTGATTGAATTTTAAAGCAAGCTACAATACCTTTGACGGAATGGTCCGGCAGGCTTGGGTGCTCAGTGGAAGGTCTCTGTAAGGTATCCAGAGGAGGAGCAAAACAAGTAGATACATGTTATCTGAGCCAGGCGGAGGGAGGTCATTTGAAAGCCAATGAATACATGTAAATCGATGTGGACCTGCGATGGGTCAAGCAAAATCCTGCGCACAATCTAAAGTCTTCCATTTTGATGGAATAGAGAAAATTTGAGAAAATACACAAATCTAGTCCGAGCCCGGCAGAGGGAAACCAATTGAAGATTCTGTGTTAAAGTGGGTCTGAGCCCGGCAGAGGGGCAACCGGGTGAACAGTGAATCACCCAAGAAGTTGTACATGAGAATCCTAAGCAGAAAGGAACTTTTGAATGTTTGTTTGTTTGTTCTATCAGGCCCTCTGAAGTTAAGAGACTTTGAATGGCAAAGAGACTTTGGTACAGAAGGTCCGGATACTGAGATTTGAACTGCATCGTCGTGCTAGAGAAGCCAGAGACTGTGCTAAGCTCTAGTGTTCCGCCTTGTCCCGTGCTGGAAAAGTGGGGAAAGGAGGCCAACGGCTTGAATATCCTGACCTATCATTTCTTGAACTCTTTTCTTTTGCAGACCATTGTTTCCCACACTATTTGTATTTAGACGGATTGGTAATAGGTTTATTAGTGTAGGCCCTTTAAGAGACTACTAGGACTGCGTGATTATTATTTGATGGTTGTAGCTTGCTCCTATCTTTAAATTTAGGATTAGATAGGCATTTTTCAAACCCAATTGAAGTTCAATAAACACCCTTTAACTGTTTTCACTTGTGTCTCTCTTACTGTTTAATACCATGCCTTCCTTATAGAGTTCGCCGCCGTCGCCAAGAGGTTGATCTGGGATTGGCCCCATCTGTCGAACAGAAGGTCCACCTGGTGATGGCGAAGTTCCCACTCGTAGGAAGAAGAGAGCTCCCTGATGAGCGAGTTTGCCGTGGTGTTCTCAGTGCCTGCCAGGTGAAAAGGAATGGGGAACATGTCCTCACGAATGCTGAGAGCCTCAGGTCCAGGGCCTCCTTGGAGAGTGCCGGCGAGTGGGTCCCTCCATGCTTCTGGATGTAGAAGATGGTGGTGGTGTTGTCTGTTAAGATCCTCGCCAAATTTCACTTCAGCAATGGCAGAAAAGACTTGAGGGCCCAGAATATGGCCCGAAGTGCCAGGACGTTAATGTGGAGACCCTTTTCTTCCGGTTGCCAGAGGCCTCTGACGTGCAACTGTCCGGTGTGGGCTCCCCAGCCTTCTAGGGAGGCATCCGTGGTAACTTTCTCTTGGTAAGGCGGGACTTGAAACCGACTCCCCTGGACCACTGTTTTGCCCGAGTGAACTCCTCGTTGAGCGATCTTGTCCGCAAAGGTCCCCGATACTTGCATCCACCACGCATACAGAAACTCCTGGAGAGGTCTCATCTGAAGTCTGCAGAGGCAGAGGAGGCTGATGCAGGACGACATATCCAGCAGCAACTTGATGGGCCGCACTGCTGCCGTCTGCGTCGATGACAAGCACTGTACTTCCCCTTGAATGGCTACTACCATCTCCTCAGAGGGGGACCCCAAACACATTACTGTGTTGAGCCAGGCATCCAGAAACAGCGAGTTCTGAGATGGTACCAAGCAGGACTTTTTAGTTTATAGAGAACTCTCACTCTGCCAGCAGATGTATGGTCCTTGATGTGTGCTTGGTCGCTAGCGCGTGCAAGTGGGATCGCACCAGCCAATCATCCAGGTACGGGTATACGTGGATGCCCTCCAGACGAAGATGTGCCACCACTGGGGCCAAATACTTTGGAAAGACCCTCAGAGCTTATTTTGGGCCGAAGGGCAGGGCTTTGAACTGGTAGTGCTGACACCGAACGAGGAATTGCAGGAATTTGCAATGTTTCTTGTGAAAGCAGTCATTGTTGGGAAAGATTTCTCTTTACCACACCTTTCCTTCCATGTCTATGGACCTCCAAAAGATTTAGCTTTTATTTTTTGATCCGGACCTGTACTTTTTACAGTGCAGTAAAGCCTTAAGCTTCACTAGACTGTCTTTTACTCATCTGTTAAAGGGAAACTGACAAGTCCTTCAGGCTGTCAGTACTGGGAAACATTGTTTCCCTTAGCCTTGATAGTGTACTACTTTGGTAACTAATTATCACTTTTTTAACTTTTATCATTGTACAATGCATCTTACAATGCAGTACAAGGGGGTACACGTTTGTTTGTACCCTAGACTAACACTCAGAGGATTTTTAGTTATTCTAGGTGTGCTAAATTGACAAGCTGGTGGCAGCAGTGACTTTTGACAATTTTGTGCTGCTTTTCGTTTTACCGCGTTTACCGTGGTCAGCTACTAACTGTGGCTTGTGACCAAACATGGCCATGCCACAAGGTTTTTCGCCTGTGAGGCCAGAAAAATGCTTATGTGGACTTCCAGTGTCCGGCAAAGCAGAGGCATTTGGCAGGCTACTGGAGGGCTATGTGTGTTTGAGGGCAGGATGTGGGCTGGGACTGTCTGATCCCAATCCACAAACTGGTTTCAGCATGTCTGAGTGATATGCATGAGTGTTCCCGCCAGTGGTCCTGATTGGATCACTGCTGGGGTGTGTGTAGGGGCTAGTTCTACTATTTGCTAGTGGGAGTTTCTGTTCTTACCTGGCTTTTGGGATATGAAGAGGACCCCTGCACCCACTCTGGAGAGATCCTCAAGAAACCTGAAGGAGCCAAGCCTTCTGTCCAGCTGTGAGACCCATGAGAGGACCAGTGACCCGTCTGAAGGAGGTATGGCGACCAACTTCTGCTGCTGTCCTGGAAGAGCCCTGTCTTGCTGTCCATCTCCAGCAGTCCTGTGAAAGAGGTGCGACCGGTGGAGTGGAGGGAACATCCATTCCTGACGTCTGCTCTGTACCCTGCAAAGAAGAGCTTTTCAAAGTGCCCAGGACCACCCTGTGGCTGACCAACTCTGAGTTTGGGATACCGTGCTGCTGATGTCACAGTTTCTGAGTTGAGGCCTGGAACTTGGGGAATCCTTAGCTTGTCCAACAAGATGTACTTCAGTGAAATATCGGAGTCGAAGTGTCAAGGGGACCAGAGATAGGAGGGAAATAAATTCAGACCACGAAAAGTGAGTCCCTTTGCGTCGCTGTGCTGCAGTGACCGATGTACGAAACAGCTCACCTCAGTCGAGTTCAGTCCTGAGAGAGGACCAGCATTGTGTTTTGCTGCATTCTGCTACTGAGAGTCCTTGCACCAGCCAAAGACACCGACCAGAGATCTGCTGAAACCTACAATCCCTGCGAATCAAGGGCTAAGGCTGACAGCGGGCAATGCAACCTCAGACCTTCTTCCATTGACATGCAAAGTTCTGTGAAGAATCGGAGTACATAGGTTGAGTTACAGTGGTTTTTACCTGCCCCTAAATGCCCTTTAAAAGGTTTGCTAACTTTAACAAACCTTTATAACAATTTGGCTTTGCCACCTCTTGCTTGCGCAAGCCTTCCGAAAGTTGGGGACACTTTAGTTGACTAGTATAACTTGTCCTTGGAATCATTTACTGGACCCCAGAGACCCTACCTTCATTTGTTCCAGCGTTACGAACCGTGTCCTGAACGTTTGGGCATAAGGATGCAGACAATTTAGGGAAGGACTTTTGAAGCTAGGGCTAATTTTCTGTGAACCTGTAGTGCACAATCTAATCTGTACTTTCCATTACAGGGGTTTGATCTGTATTATGCCCTTATCTAGTGACTGTATATATGCATTCTATTTTAGTGTTGTGAGATAATTCTACCTGATAGTCGTTTTTCATAGTGTTTGGCTATATTTAAATAACTATTTTTATACATATTGTCCAAGTGTAATTTGTGACTCCCATTGTGTGTACTCATTGTGGACCCTATACAAGCTCACCATCTCTTGTGACTTTGCCTGGACCACTTTTCACTCCCCGTCACAATATGGGTTGGCCTTCTATAAATCTGTCCATCAGGTCAGAGTATAGAAAATCAGTCCTAACAGGCACACTCCAGATCCAGCGACATCAGAAAATCCCCTTCCTCCAGCTAGCCAAGAATGTGTTGTAACATGAACAAACAGAACTTTTGGGGCTTTTATTTGGTTAGCCGAATAAGATCCAGGATTGGCCTCCAACCTCCCTGTTTTGTTATGCACCAGAAAGTATCTGAATATACTCTGGAGCCCTGGAGGTTATGAGTGACAGGTTTCTATTGCCCCCTTCTGTAAGATGCCAGGTACCTCACACAGGAGCTGTGGGCGTGTTGTTCTTGCTGCGGCACCGGTGGAATATGAGGAGACCTGGGTTGAAACTCCAAGGTGTGCCCCTGTCAGAGATTCCAGCATCCATCTGTCGGTGGTGATCTTTTTTCACACGCGGACAAAATTCGCCAGCCAGCCCCCCGCTGGGGTGCATAAGTGAGGCCTGAGGTCACGGCCTGTTCAGGCCAGCCTGTGGGTCAGGCCCTGCCCTGTGGGCGACGCCTCAGCCGCCTTGAGAGCAACCCCTGTATGCCTCGAATGGAGGAGCGTGAAGGCTGCCGCTATGGGGTAGTATATCCCTTGGAATATCTGCCTGGGCTTTCCTCTGGACGAATGAAAGACAATCTACGTTGTTGCAGGGTACCTAGTGAGTGCGCCGTCTCTGTCGGTCTCTATGGCTTGTAAAGACTTGTTGACAGCCTTGCCGAAGAGGTTCTCACCGTCAAACGGCATATCAAGCACCTTAGCCTGAAAATCCTGGCGGAAGTGTGTTGCCTCAGCCACCCTTGTCGACGAAGGGACACGCCGTTCTGGCAAAATCCTGTGTCCACAATGTCCACTGCCACTGTAATGGCGGGGTCCAAGGTCACTTCCCCTTCTTGAAAATGACGTTTCCTCAGACGAGTGCTTGAAGATGGAAATCGCCACCAAATAACCTTTAATGGTTCCAACCTGGAGCCCCAGATTGGCCAAATTCAATCCGAAGTAATGCCTTGCCATTCTTTCAGATGCTGAGACTGTCTGCCTCCCACCGGGATGTCGTGAGTCAAGACCTCAGAGGTTTTGAGGCAGCTGAAGCAGCCGCTGATGGTAAAGATGCCGCTGCTTTTGCGGGCTTTGCACCTCTCCGTCGTCCACCACGAGGGAATCTTCTTTGGCCTATTTGACCAGCCATTCCTCTCACTCTTCCAACCGAGGAGTAGAAGCAAAAGGATCTACCCCTACAAGAAGGTCCACTAGAGTGAAAAGGCTGTGGCTGTGTGATGGCGACACCTAGAGACTTAGCTGCCTCCTTCGAGATCTGCAGTTTCTCAAGACTTTCGTCAGCCTTGCTGCCAAAAAGATTAGACACATTAAAAAGGCATATTAAGGAGTCTGGACTGCACGTCCGGTGGAAATCCAGACTTCCTTAGGCATGCAAACCAAGTATCAAAGTGTTTGCCGCCATGGCTTTGCTGATACTGTCAGCAGAATCTAAACAAGACTAGAGACTCACACATGGCCTCTTTCCCCATCTATTGCAATGACCAGGAAGCAGTCTCTTTCTTCCCCTTCTGGAATATGTTCAGCCGCCATTGATACACAGTCCCGTAGGATGAAGGTACATTTTGCAAGGGCAAATGTAGAGTTGGCAGATTTCTTTGACCAGGTGTCTACAAGATTTTCATCCCGATCTGGTGGAATGGTCGGATAGGCAGCTTGTTTGGAGGTAGGGGTTGCTGCATACACCACCAAGCTTTCTTGGGTAGCGTGTTTAGATTAAGTAGTTGGGGTCACTACTAGACAGACTATATTTTTTTTGTCACATTTTTATTGACTGCCGGACTTGATTCTGGTGCTTCCCAGTTTGCACTTCCTCTTTTATGTAGATCAACATGAAATGGTAGGATTGGATCCCCTTGAGGACCTTTGTCCACGATATCCGTGAGGTCATCCTGCGAATGGGAGAGCAGGCCAGCTCCATCCCAGATAATCTGCCGGGTTTGGCTTGCCAAATTCCAATTCTGGAGAGGTGTACACCCCACTGGCTGATTGTAAATTATCACTGCATTCTAGACTCCTCTGATACAAAGCTATCAGGAACATTAGGTGTGTCATATTGTAACCCAAAAGGAGTATTACTGTCGCCTGAAGGCTCATAGCCTTCATAAATCGAACTGGGAGATTTAAAAATATTCTTTCTTGGCAATGGTTTAAAGGATCTTTGCATGTACGGTGGAGGCGCTGATGGCTTCCATGGTTTCTAGGCAGATGCCGATGGAGTCATCGTCAAACTTGGCTTTGGGGTCAATGAAGTCGGTGTCTTGGATGGTTTCGACATCGACTTTTCCGTTGACTTTGTCCGTGACAAACTTCGATGAATCAACAAAGTCTAAGATGATTTTTCATCGACTCGAGCCCTTAACTGCTCTCGATGAAAATCTGCCCTTGGTCCCGAGCTAGCCGGCGTGTGAGATTTGGGTCTAGCCCTTTCCTTACCAGCTTCAGAAGGTGCCGTAGGAGCATGGCCTACTTGCTTTGAGGGAGCTTGTTTCTCGAAAAATGTCCTGCCTGAATGATTCACATTCAGCCAGAGTCGAGGCCTCAGTAGGGCAAGATATACTCCTCTCTGGAGAGGAGTCGGACAAGTAAGACAAAGTATGTGATTTATGATGCCTTTTGTTTGATTTTCTCGTTCACGAGGAGAAGTGGTGAGAGCCACTCCATGACCTAGACATGCTAGTTTTCTTCCATCGAGGAGACTCATTTCTTGCTTTGTCGGAGGAATTTTTCTTCGACAGGGTAGTCGAAGGGGATTTTTTGGGGAGTCTACCTACCGCCAATTTCCCTTTACGCTCCTTCAGGGCTTTTCCTGTCATCGATTGACACGACTGACAGGTCGAGGTCTTGCGCTCCACACCAAGGCACCACAAACAAACCCGATGTGGGTCTGTCAGCGACATTTTACTGCCGCAGTCTTGGCATTTCTTAAACCCGGTCTTCGGGGTTGCCAAAGACCAAGACATTACGAAGTAATATGAAGCGTGCCGCAGTTCAGAAAGCAATAGCTTACTCGGAAAAACTGAACTGAAGACAACAGGAGCAGTGAGTTCCATATATACCTTCAATGACGTCCTAATCGAGACGGATCGAGTCGACCGCATCGATGCACACAGCCCTCTGCCGAAATTATTTTTTTTCAGATGCAGCTGAAGCTAGATATAGGAGATATCTTAGATGAGGAATATGTGGGAGGGCACAATCCATTCGAAATACGGTTTTAAAGTGAAAGTGAAACAGCTTTTTCATTTACCAAGGATTCGCAGCCCGACGACGGGGAATAATCATGCTGGAGAAGAACAAGTTACTTCTTACCTGGTAACGTTCTTTCGATGGGATGTTCCTCTGACGTATTCCTTATCTTGATAGTTTACTTCCAGCTTGCTGGAATCAGAAAAAAATTTCAGTAGAGGGCACTGCGCGTCGACGTCCCTCGAGTTGGTGTCCCTCGACAGCCTCCATATCGGCGCCGACATCATCATGCATATAAATAGACTCGCGCAGCGTCCGTTGCTCAGTTCCGTTTTGAAGCTTAAGAGGAGCTGTGCATGAATTGGTTATTGACCTTGAAGGAGCGTAAGCTGCAACCACAAGGGAAGTTTTACTGAGTGGATGGATGGGAGGGGCGATAAGGAATACGTCGGAGGAACATCCCATCGAAAGAACGTTACCAGGTAAGAAGTAACTTGTTCTTCGAAGGGATTGTGCCCTCCGACGTATTCCTTATCTTGATAGACTCCCATAGCAGTGGTGTGTAAACGGAGGTGAGAGTAAAATTGCCATATTCCCCTTTAAAAATTAACAGAGTGCAACACAGCTTTGCCAAATCTAGACTCTTGGCTAGAGGAGGAATCCAAATTGTAGAATTTTGTAAAGGTATGTGCGGACGACCATGTGCCAGCCGCACATATGTCTCGAATTGGTACCCCTATTTGGCAGGCCGAAGAGGCTGCGATACCCCTGGTTGAATGAGCTCTAAGATTTTGAGAGGGCTCTTTCCCTGCCAGTTTGTAACATTCTAGAATGGCTAAAATAATCCATCTGGAAATGGTCTGGTTTGTGATTGGCAATCACAATTTGTGCCCTGTGTAACCTATGAACAGTTGGTCTGCTTGCCTAATCCCAGTAAGTCTGCTGATATAAAAACTTAAGGCTCGCCTTGGATACAGCCTATGTAGCCTCTCTTCCTCTTTCCCTGGATGGGGAGGAGGATAGAATGAGGGTAAGGTTATCTTCTGAATGATGGGGAATTCAGAATCCACCTTTGGGAGGAAATTAGGCTCAACTTGTAGGACAACTTTGTCTTAGTGAAAAATTGTATGGGGGGTTTACAAGATAGGGCTTGTAATTCGCTCACCCTACTGGCAGATGTCAAAGCCACTAATGACAGTTTTAAGGGTGAGACATCTTAACGAACAAGAGTGGAGTGGTTTAAAAGGAGTACCCATCAGGAAATTTATGACTAAATTTAAGTCCCATAAGGGAACTTGGAACGGTCTCGGGGGATAGACATTAGTTAACCCCTTTAGAAATTGTATTACTAAGGGCAATTTGAAATATGATGGCTCCTCTGCAGTGCGCTTGAAGATCGATAGCGCTGCGAGGTAGCCCTTGATCGTACCAACTTGAAGACCTGAATTCGGCAAATAGAGTAGAAAGGATAACACCATTGGTGTACCACATGAAAAGGGTTCAATATTCTTTTCTCTACACCAGCTGCAAAATTTGTTCCAAGGACAGCAGTATAAAGTCTTGGTTGCTGGGCTTCTGACTGAAAGCAACACCTCCATGACGTCATCTGGGAGGTCCCAATCCTTGTATCTCAACCTTTCAGAAACCAAGCGTGAAGGTTGAGGGTTCCGATGTCTGAATGGAGAACCCAACCTCCCTTCTGCGAGAGAAGATCCTCCCTGTCTGGAAGACGAATCGGAGGGCAGATGGACATGTCTAGAAGGTCCGGGTACCACGTTCTCCTGGCCCAATCTGGGGCAATTAGGATCATAGTCTTCCAGAATCTTCTCAACCTCCTGATCATCTGAGGAATGACAGGGACTGGAGGAAATGCATACAGAAGTGGAAACTCCCAGTCTACCACGAACGCGTCCCCTAGAGCTCCTCTCGGGGGAAATTCCCTTGAACAAAACTTATCGGACTTCCTGTTGACACTGGTGGCGAACAGATCCACTTGAGGGGTTCCCCAAAGGGCGAAGATCTCTTGAAGGACTTCCTGAGCTATCTCCCACTCGTGAGAGACTGTGCTCTGCCTGCTCAGAGCGTCCGCTGTCAAGTTCTTCTCTCCGGCTAAGTGAACTGCCGATAGAGAGATTCCTTCATGAATTTCCGAAAACCAGAGCTGCATCGCCTCTCTGCACAGTGGCAGTGATCCTACGCCACCTCTTTTGTTGAGGTAGTGCATGGCCACTGCATTGTCTGTCATTATTAGGACATTTTTCCCTTGTACAGATGGCAGAAAAGCCTTCAGCGCTAGTCTGATAGCTCTCAGCTCCAACAGGTTGATATGTAGTCTGGACTCCGATGGAGACCAACGACCGCTGATGGTCAAGTCGTTGGCATGGGCTCCTCACCCCGTGAGTGAGGTATCCGTGACTACTGTCATCTCCGGCCATGGTTGCCAAAACAGTTCTCCTTTCAAAATGTTCTCCTGACAGGCCCACCACTGAAGGTCTTGAGCCACTTTGTCCGGAACCTGAAGGAGATCTGTCATTCTTACTGAGAATTGCGACCACTGAGTTCTTAGTGCCCACTGGAGAGATCTCATTCTCAGGCGAGCCTCTGGCACAAGGAAGATGCAGGATGCCATGAGGCCTAGCAACCTCAAAAAGTCGAAGGCTGGGAGAAGTTGGGCATTTTGAAACTTGGTTACCATCTGCAGAATATCTTGAGCCCTCACCTTTGGTGGCGAGGCTTTCCCCAGGGAAGTGTCCAGGACCGCTCCGATGAACTGGAGTCACTGTGATGGTATCATCTGTGACTTATTTAAATTGAGGGAGAAGCCCAGTTTGTGAAGGAAGTGGCAGACATAATCAAGCTGAATCTGATCTTGTTCTGAAGATACAGCTCTGATCAACCAATCGTCTAGGTAGGGGTAGACGTGAATCCCTTCCCTCCTTAGACTTGCAGCCACTACCGACATTAGCTTGGTGAAGACCCTCGGGGCAGAGGTCAGCCCAAATGGCAGAACTCGAAATTGATAATGAGAGTCGCCAATTGTGAACCTCAGGTATTTCCTGTGTTTGAGATGGATTGGCACATGGAAATAAGCATCCTGAAGGTCCAGAGATACCAGCCAGTCCTGAAGCTGGAGGGCCTGAAGGATCTGAGAAAGAGTTACCATCTTGAACTTGTCCTTCCTGAGGAACTGTTAGGCAGAAACCTGTGCAGTTCCCTCTGGGACAACTGCAAAAGATTTAAGACTACAGGTGTTTGGCAGTAAACCCACTTGGTAGCAGTCTGTACCACACAGATTCACTTGGTAGCTGTGGCTGAGCAGTCAGACTTCCCTCAAGAAGAGTTAGGCAGTATACAGAGTATTCACAATAGGTCAAGTGAACACAATAGAACAAGTAAACACTGACCAGGGCTTGGTGTAAAAGAGATATCATTTATTTAAAACCACATCTAGAAAAACACACATGCACTAATAGTAAGCAATTCAAAAACACGGTCACTAAAAGATATACATTCCCTTAAAAGAATATTAGACAAGTCTTAAGTAAAGCCCCACTTATTTTCAGACAGCGGTGAGCGCTTAACGTAGATGGCACTCTTAATAATTTGTTTTTAAAAAGGGAGAGAAAAGCAGATAACAAGTTGAAACAGATCCTAACACTTTCACACAAACACAACAAGGGAGGAAGGCAAAGTAACACTAGGAATTCAGAGTGAGTAGGCCGGATCCGCTTAAGAGGATCCAAACGAAATGTGTCCAAGGTCACACGGTTGCAGTGCACAAAAGTCTTGTAACGGTTCAAAAAGGAGTTGGACCAAAGAAAGGGACCAGTTAGAAGGTCAAGGCGGCCAGCCCAGTCCAGAAGGTTAAGGAGTTATTATTACCTTGTAGCAATCTTTAGAAAGCGAGGCCTGGCGGACACGGTACCTTAAAGTGGTGAGAACACTCCAGCGGGGGCAGTTGTTCCTGGCAGCGGATGCAAGTCGGTGCTTCGTCCAAGGGGAAGAGAGGATCTCGTCGTGGAGGAAGACAGGAGTCCGTTGCACTGCCAGGGAAGAAACCAGCTGCGGAGTTTCTCAGGTACAAGGATCGGTCCGTTCATTCGCGGTTCAGTGGTGAGTGGCTATCCGGCCGCCCGGGTGCTTGGCACGGGCAGTTCGACCACAAACCGGTCTGGGGTGCGAAGAAAGAAAGGTAAACTGGTTGTGCCCACCAGTCAGGGGAAGAAGCCTCTCCAGCCGGGAGATGATCTCTGTCGTCGGGAAGTGGTGAGTCGGTTCTGCAGGGCTCCACCAATGGTGTCGTCGTGGTAGGTCGGCTCAGCTTCTCCCTCGTCGGATTCTTAGGTCCTGTGGCGACTTCTGAAGTTCCAGTTCCCAAAGCCCTGCTTTTATGCAGCAGACCCCCATTCACTCAGCCTAGCTGTCAAACATGCTGAGTTGTGAGCCGGCCAGCTCACCACTTGGGCCAATCACACAAGAGTGCGACTTGAGTTACCAAGGTAACTGAGTCCAGGGTGCCTAAACCCCCTCCCACACCCCCTGTGGTACCCAGACAGATTGGCACCACTTTACGAGGCTTCTGTGGAGAAGCCCGCCAAAAAGTGGAACAAAGGGCTCGACTTGGGTTGGAGTCACAATAGAGAACACAAACGCCATTTTAGAATCGAGTCCTGGCAAAAAATAACAACCAGCGAATTAATATTAATTAAATAAACCGGTGGTATGTTCGGGGATATGAGAATTAAATAATTAAAGTTGGTAGCCTCGAACAATGGGAAAATCCCATAGGGAAATATTCGCGGTCGAATATAAAAAGTAGTTTCCACTGCCACCAGCCAAAACTTGATCGGGGGGACGGAGACGTGCCCCCTCGACTAACAGACCCCGGGGCAATCGAATTGCCCCAACCAGTACGTCCACAATATGATGGTTTGTACTGGTTTCTGTTAAGAACTTATGACTAGCAAAGCCAATGGTGACTTTACATGCCCTGGGAGACAGTAGTTGGTCCCAGGGTATGGTGTCTATGGTGGGGTGTCACTATTACACCCCTGTGTTACTGCACGGAGGGTGCTGTGTAACACACATAGTAAAAACACATGAGACCCTATGGAGTAAAGGACCCCATAGCCCATAAAACACATTACCAGTCAAAGGAATACCATAAATCATGTCCAAGAGTGGGAGAAAAAGAGTCTCACTCTTGGCAGGAGGAAAAAAACAAACTCCAGAAATTCAGCAAAGCTGCTGGGGGACTCACTAGGTTAGGAAATTCAGCCTAAAGAGAGAATTCTCCCTAACAGGAACTTGTTCAATTCTTGTAAATCCAAGATAGGTCTCAGTCCTCCGTCCTCCTTCGGTATCAAGAAGTAGGGGGAATACCAACCCTTGTTCCTCTCCGCTACAGGTACCGGTTCTATGGCACCTTTCTCCAGCAGGTCTAGAATCTCCTGCAAAAGGAGCGGATCTGGAAACTTCAAAGACTCGTTCCCCCGTGGATGACTCTGAGGGGTGCGTAGAAAAGGCAGGCAGTAACCTTGGGCAACTGTCTCCAATGCCGAAGCATCTGACGTAATAGCCTGCCATTCCGTCAGATGTTGAGTTAACCTGCCCCCTTACTGGTGTCTTGTGAGGAGAGTCCTCAGAGTGGTTTAGAGGTGGCTGATGCAGATGCCGAGCGTAAAGAGGCACCTGCTGCGGCTTTCGTACTTTTAACCCGTCCACCTCGGGTGAATTTCTTTTGGCCTCTTTGAGCCGGCTGTCCTCTGCCTTTTCCGAATGCGGAATAAAAACGAAAGGACCTACCTCTCCAAGAGGTTCCCGAGGGGCGATAGGGAGTTTGACGGATTGCAGCTCCAAGGGATTTTGCTGCTGCCTTGGATGTTTGTAACTTCTCTAGGCTGTCATCAGCCTTCTTACCAAATAAAGAAGAGCCGTCAAAGGGCATATTCAAAAGTATGGCCTGTACATCTGGAGCAAAACCAGACTTCGCAACCACGCAAATCTGCGGATTGTAGTACTTGCCGCCATGGCCCTGCTGATACTGTCAGCAGAATCAATGCCAGTTTGAAGGGATTCGCACATTGCATCTTTACCATCTTTAATGATGTTCAGAAAAGCTTCCCTTTCTTCTCTTTCCGGGAAGCAGTCAGCCGCTGATGAAGCACACTCCCAAAGTGTATGGCTGAATCTTGCGAGCATACCAGTAGCATAAATGGATTTAAGCGCCATGCTACACGCAGAAAATACCTTTTTTGACATAGCGTCAAATCTCTTATCATCCCCGTCTTGTGGAACAGTAGGGTATGCAGATCTACTGTTCGTTGAAGTTGCTGCTTGAACAACCAGACTCTCTTGAGTTGGATTTTTGGACAAATATTCAAGGTCAGAAGCAGACAACAAGAAACTGTCTGCCAAATATAGGGTATCTGCCGGGATAACCTCAGGAGTTTCCCAGTTGGCCGATATTTTCCTCTGTAATGCAGTATAAAATGGAACCGCAGGATCTTCCTGTGGGCCTTTAATTAAAATGTCTGTAAGATCATCTTGTTGAAAAGAAGGTGAAGGTGTAGACCAACCCACAAATTCTATTATTCTCACCATTAAAGTTCTATAAGGGGTCTCAGCATGTTCCCCTGGGTCTGGTTTGGCTAATTCTCCTTCTGTGGAAGTATCTAATCCACTTGCATCATGCAAGGATTCTTGAAGGTCCTTCAACCTATTTTCTTCAGAGATACATTCCTCTGGTACAGGTATTGTACTTCTCTACAACCCAAAAGGTCTTTCCTGATCAGAATCCTCCCCTTCCTCATAGAGGACAAGGCTCTGAAATAATCTGACCTTGGAAATGGCTTAAAACCCATTTCTAAAGCAGAAGGGGCCAAGCTTGTAGTAACCGGTTGAGAAAACGTCGTCGTTGTCGATGCGGAAGTCAAAGGCTTCGAAGAAACCGAAAAAGGCATCGAAAAGGTATGAAGAGACCTCGAAGAACGCGAGAGGATCGGAATCCTACTCCGAGTCGTCGAGGTCATCGACGCCATTCGCGAGGTCATGGTGGAAGCCCTCGGTATGACTACTGACTGCCAAGTAGTGACAGCCGCAGGTTTATCCTTTATCGGCGTTGACATCGGCATCGATTCAACCGATCTATGCGTCGATGATGCGGTCTTACTGCCTTTGCTCGAGGGTTCGTGACGCTCTCAGGCAGTTTCTTTCGCCGGGTGCAACGACTCGCGGCGTTTCGATTTTTAGGGTCTTTCACCCAGGGTATCACCTTTAGCCGTCTCCGAGGCGGTCGAGGCCGCTTTCTCGAAGACGCTAAGCATCTTTTTACGGAATTCCTCCCACTTAGCTGGAGAGCTGTGTTTTGTGGGGCAGGTGACCCTTTCCGCGGAAACAGAAGACGAAGAAGAGGGTTATCTTCAATGCCTCTTTTTTGAATGTTTGGATCTCGAAGAGTGCTGGGAACTGCTTCAAGACCTCGAACGGGAACGTTTCCTGTGACGGCGAGGAGACGAATGTCTCGACACTGCCGAGGAAACTTTCGAAGGAGTAGAAGTTTTAACAGTTTTACCTCTTTCGAGCTTCCCCTTACGCTCCTTCAAGGCTTTCGCCGTCATGGACATGCAGTCCTCGCATTCTGAACAATGGTGCTCCGACGGTATGTTTGAGGCTATGTTAATAAGTATTAGCCTCGAGCAATGGGAAAATCCCTAAGAATATATTTGCGGTTGAATATAAATAGTATCCACTGCCACCATCCAAAACTCGCTCAGGGGGGACTTGACAGTGCCCCCTCGAACAACAAACCCAGGGGCAATCGAATTGCCCTTTCCAGTACACCCACAATATGATGGTTTGTACTGGTTCTGTTCACCATTTAGGACTAGTAAAGCCATTGGTGACTTTACATGCCCTGGGAGACAGTAGTCAGTCCCCAGGGTACGGAGTCTATGTTTGGGGGTCATTATGACACCCCTGTGTTACTGCACAGAGGGTGCTGTGTAACACACATACCAAAAACACATGAAGCCCTATGGAGTAAAAGACCCCATAGCCCATAAAACACATTACAAAGTCAAAGGATATCTCAAATCATGTCTAAGAGTAGGAGAAAAAAAGAGTCTCACTCTTGGCAGGAGAAAAAAATAATCCCCAAAAATCCGGAAAAGCTGCTGGGGGATTCACTAGGTTTGGGAAATTAGCCTTAACAGAGAATTCTCCCTAACATCGACCTGCAACGACGACACCACCGGTGGAGCCCTGCTGAACCGCCTCACCACTTCCCGATGACAGAGAAGATCTTCATCCCGTAGAGTCTTCTTCCTTTGAACTGATGGGGATAACCAGTACGCCCTCTTTTCGCCTTCCTGGACCGTCTCGTGGTCGAATCGCCCGTGCCAAGCACCCCGGCGGCCGGATAGCCACGCTTCACCACTACCGCGAATAAAAGGGTAGTACCTTTTAACCTGGAAACTCCGCGGCTGGTTTCTTCCCTGGCAGTGCAACGACCTCCAGCTTTCCTCGAGATCTTCTCTTCCCCTCGACGAAGCACTGGCTTGCACCTGCTGCCAGGTACAACTGCCCCCGCTGGAGCTTTCTCCCCATTTCAGGTACTGTGTCCCGCCTGGTCTCCCTTGCAACAGACTGTTAAAGGTGTTCCCGTAAATCCTTGACTCTCTATCCTGGGGTGACCTGGGACCTGTTAACTAACTTTCTCTGAACTGATCCAACTCTTTTTGAACTATCTGCAAAGACTTTTAAAGTATAATTCAACTGTGATCTTGGACACATTCCGCCTTGCTCTCTCCAAGAGTGGGCCTGGCCTATGAACTTTCTTGCTCTACAGTAGAGACTGCCTTTCCTGACTTGCATTGGTTCTTTTAAAAGTGTTGGTATTGTGTGCTTTCCTAATCCTGCTTTTCCCCTCCCTTTTTAACTAACTTATTGGAGTGCCATCTTAGGTTAAGCGCTCACCTCAGTCTGAAAATAAGTGGTGTTTTAACTAAGACTTGTTCAATAAGTAATCAGGGATGTATATATATTGATAGTGACGATGTTTGAACTTGCTTGCCATATTAGTGTTAGTGTATTTTACAAGTGTGTTTTTAAATAAATAATTATATACTTTTATACCCAAGCTCTGGTCAGTGTTTGCTTGTGCTACTGTATCTTTGTACCTATTTTGTATACTCTATATACTGTCTAACTCTTCTTGAGAGAAGTCTGGCTGCTCAGCCACAGCTACCAGGTAAATCTGGGTGGTACAGACTGCTACCAATTGGGTTTACTGCCAGCACCTGTAGTCCTAACCTTTTGCAGTGGTCCCTAAGGGAACTGCACAGGTTTCTGCCTAACAAATACCACTACGATTCCCACAATAAAGCAGACAAGCACTCAGATGGTAAGTGCAGCTGAAAATTATCATACAATCAGTTGTCGATGGATAAAAAACCTGCAGGCTATGGCAGGCAATGAACATAGATTGAATTGTTCACACTCCTCTCACATTCCCGTCGAAAGAAAAAAAACAAAAAAAAATACACAGCTGAGTATGACCTAGCAAAGAAATGAACAAAACAAAAACAAAAATCATACAGGCTATGGCAGACTATTAACATAACTTAATAAGTTCACACTCCTGCCACACTCCCGTGTCTACTAAAAGTTAAAGAAAAGTGTGGATTCCACTGTTCAAAATTGCTTGTGGGGTAGCAAATCTGTTTAAGAAACCTGGCTGCAACAACCGGGCTGGGGAAACGTATGTACTACAGTTAAGTGAACTCCCCCCGTAAAGACATGTCCGCTTGTGAAAGCCAAGCTGCAAAAGGAGGATAGATACATCTATGGTCTGTGCCACAGTAAATGCTAAGTACACAGCTATTTAATTATTAATCTACTAGGCAAACCCATTCTATAAAGTGGAAAGTCACAGGATGATTTTCTATGGAAAGCAGCATAACAAGCAACAGACAGAGCAACAGCGCTTACGTATGTGACAACCGAATAGACATGTAAAATAGGAACACTACGGAGGCCACAGACAAGATCGCAGTATTATATTATTCCATATAAACTTTGCTAGCAGATTACCGACAGCCCTCCTTACCTTACCATGCAGGAGATGTTCACAGGGCGACTGGAGCAGCAACAAGCTCCCTGAGTGGAGACACTTTCCAAAGCTAAATATAAAATAGGAAAAGGGGTAGAGTGCAGTGCACCGTGTACAGGCAGCTGCACAGCCGACAGCACACTTAGAAAGTGCACTTCCAAACGCACGCACGTCCCTGTTAAATAACAGTTTCCAGATCAAGGGGGCAGAGCTTCAGAAATACGATCTGCAAAATGAGGAAATGACTCTATATTAATGTGAGCCACACTCAATAAATACCAGCAAATGTTAAGGAACAGCTTAAAGTCCAAATACTGACAAACTGACCTTTTTTACAAGCAAGGCAGCAATACAATAAGTCCAATGATGGAGCATCCAACGGGTCAGACAGCCAAACAGCACACTTAGAAAGCGCACTTCGGAATGGGTACTTCCGAATAAGCGTGTGTCCCTGTTAAATAAAAGTTTACTGGTCAAGGGGGCAGGGCTTCAGAAATCCGATCTTTTTTGCAAGCAAGGCAGCAATACAATAAGTCCAATGATCGAGAATCCAACGGGTTGGGCAGCCAAATAGTACACTTAGAATGCGCACTTCCGAAGAAATCAGTATGCCCGACTTCCACGCTCATTGGCTCCTTGCCAAAATGGACTGGATCCCCTTCTTTGTCGTATATTTACATCATGGAGTCGAAGAACTCTGATGGTGACTCTGGGGAAAAGGAACACTTGACCACCGGCGGAGAGGTCAATGTGATCGTTATCACAAGGTCCCTCAGTGCCGATGCCTGGAAGGACACCAGCGCTGATGTTGAATTCACGAACTTCAAGTCGGGGGCGTAGGACCTGACACGGTCATCTTGGTGTCTGAACAACCAGGCGCAACTCTTGGCACCGTTTTTTTTCCATTTCTTTTTTTTGTGGGTGTGCTGCGCGTTGTCCCCCGCAACACACCGCTCACTATGCCACACAGTATAGTGAGCGGGGTGTTGCGTGGGACACCCCCGCAGCCTTTTTTTTTTACTTCCCTGCAATGCTACCACCAAAGGTTCGAACTTTTGGTGGTAGTATTTTTCGGTCATTTTGTGCGGTCGGACCTTTTTTTTCTCGGTCCGATCGTACTAAACCTAAATGTCTCCCACTCTTCTCTTGGGGCACCCAAAGTCAGACATGGCTTACCTAGCTCCTCCGACAAATCGTGTCGGCACCAATGGTATCTTCTTTTAATGGGAGGATGAGGATGAATGGTGTGACCTGGTTTGGGAGGGACATCGCTTTTTCACTATCTTGCAGTGCCTGCACTCCTTTTGGGATGTGGGGCCTTTAATATCCTGGCACGAAGACGTGATATGGACATCTTCAAGCCGCAGTCCTAACAGCGCTTTAATCCCGAAGCTTTAGAGCCAGATCTCTCGACGAAGATCGAACAAAAACATTTCTCACTGAAGCGAACCGTTCCAAAAAACAGCATGCGATACTTGCAGAAAAAAAGAACTGATGTATGGGGCGCAGTAACTTTATGTATGGCCGACGTTGCATCCCGAGACGAGGAGTGGTATGGTCGAGCCAAGAGGAGTCGCCGGTCGTTGTCAAGTCGTATTGCACCCTGTGTCGAAAAGGTTTCCGAGCAGCTGATGCTGGAAGGATAGCTATCAATCAGATGAGGATCTGGGGGAGAATGCAATCAATTGAAATAAGACTTTACAGCCATTGCCTTCCAAAAGTGAAAATTATTTTAAAGTTCTTAACATTTTCAAAACGCTCTTTTTTAGAATAACATTAGACCATCCATTCCTGTGCAATTTTGGTCGTTTGCATTTGTTCATATTCAATACCTGATCAAAATTCTTTTAGTTTTCTTGTCCTACTGTTTGCTATTTTCTGTTAGAGTGGTCATTCTGTGGTTGGATACCAGTTTGGCTGTATGCACAATACAATCAAAATTAAAGATACTTGCATTCATGTGTTTCTATTAGTTTTGTTCAGTTCACAAAAGCTATACCTAAAGGAAAGAAAATGATAATGAATAAGAAAGTTGCACAACAACTAATGACTAATGCACTAACCTGAGCTTCTTCTCCTGCATCTCCAACTGTCTCTACGAGTCGGGAAAGGACATCAGATAGAGACTCCGCAGAAAGAGGCTGTTTAAGAGCTCTGAAAATCTGAAAGGACCGCCCAGCATAATGTCGTGATGAACAAGAAAGTGCAGTTTGTAAAGAGACCTCACCAAGTTGGAGCTCCAATTGAAATCCTAGTGAACAAAACATTGCAGCTGAATATCAAAATGTACTTTGCAACATTACATTGTTTTTGTAGAATCATACACTGGGTCACACTGTCAAGTATACACAAACACGCAAATACACAATATGGGAAACAAATCTGAAATCAAGCAAATTAAACTTCAGTCTGTGATGGCAATACTCATGTATTCTATACATTGTTGGTAGAAATACAACCTCCTTCAAGATAAGAAATAAATTATACTTATCTATAAGTATATATGCTGTGAGAAACCTTGGGGTATTCTCCCATTTAGAAACGGAGACTCCTCTATTCAGGTGGCCGGGGGAGGGCCATCGCTTTTGGATCCCAACCCTGGGGGTGGACGAACGAGGATCACTTGTGTAGGGGAGTCTGGAGCTGCGCCCATGTGAAGACACCAGGTGAGGCGCAGTATCCAAACGGGACGATAGGCAAGGAGTAAGAAGTCTTGACCTGCATATCCCCTGAAGCCTTCATGGGAAATGCAGGTCACACTGTACCTGATCCAAGAGAGAGGTGGAAATATTGTACCAAAACAGAAGCAAGCAGTGAAGCGGGTCAGATGAGACAAAAGTCTGGCTTTGACCTAAACACCTATTTATCTTCCCCATTTCAGAACATAGGGGATGCTGTCAAGACCAGTGCTTTCATGGCAGGGTACCAGTGGTAAAGAGTAACCTAACAAAAGGGGAATCACCCCGGTTGTATATAAACATGGCCAGTGGATTCCCCTTCTCCTGTCAATCACCATATGATTATTCAGCCTATAAATATCAATTTCCTTCTGGTTTCCTCCACCCCATTTTCAACATGTACTGGGACAAGGAAGAGGCAACCAAGAGTTAGATAGATTTTCAATGTGAAAAGTGCTGTGGAGGGACCTACATTCTACCACTAACATGTCTCCTTAATAGATTCAGGCAAGACCAGGCACATGACACCAACCATACAACCTGACTCCAATCGACCCTCAGTTAAGGAAAAAAAAGGTGGAGTTCTGCCACAGTAAACGAGTGCGCTGGGGTTGCTAGACAGATCGTGGAAGCCAGGGAACAGGAGGCTGCAGCTGAAGGAGCCTGAAGGATCTGGAGGAGAACAGGCCACCAGGACGCTGACCCGGTGAGTTAGAGGGGTTGCAGCGTGGCGAAGGAGCTGTGTCTCCATGGATCCGGATTGGGGGAAGCTGGGCCCTGTTGGCCATATCCAGGTCAGTGCTCGTTCCCCTGGGACGTGTGCAGGTCCCAGGAGTGTCTGAGGGCAGGTGGTGAGACACTGACCTTGAAACACAGCCCAAGGAAACGGACCGCCAGCACAGCGCTAGTCGTGAGTTTCATAAGAGTGAAACTCAGTAGCGTGCGGGTGGCTCGAGCAGTAGCAGCGGAAGGTGCAAGCAGCACGATAATAGAAAAGCAAGAGAAAGTAAAAGGATAAGGTGCACGAGAGGTGCGAAAGCAGGAAAAACCAGAAACAACCAGTTGTGAAGGACAGAAAGAAAAGAGGGTGCCTGCGACCTGGTAGAAGGAAAAGTGAGAAAGGTGTGAGCAGCACGAAGTGAACAGAGAGAAAGTGTGAGAAAGGTGAGAGCAGCACGAAGCGAAAAGAGAGAAAGTGTGCGAGGGGCACCACAATGCAAAGGAAGTGTGCAAGAGGCACGGAGAGGCAAACAGTGCCAAAAAGGTTTAAGGAGAGGGGCCAGGATTCAGAGTGGTTGCGTATGGGGAGGAGCAAAAGCCCTGCTTTCTCGAAAGTCTCTGATACTGCCCCAGTGTTGACCAAAGAAGGTGTATAGTGCCACTTGAAAGAAGGTGGGGGAGAGTGGGAGCTACACAGAGTGAAGTGGGATCGAAAGCCTCCAAAGTGGAGGAAAGTCTGTTGCGACCGGTTCCATTTGTTAATATCCCCGCAAAAATATCGCCATACAAAAATATCACCATATTTTTGCACTGATATTAAGCCATGGAAAATGCAGGAGACACCCCCGGAACCTACATACATTTTTTATGGAGCAGGGGACACCTCTCCAACCGCCGGTCCCAATAACCCCATACATTTTCCCCACTAATAATATTGCCTATGGCCTTACCCCACGACGATATATATATATGGCAACATTATTGATGGGGATAATATTACCTGACAAATTGCGACCTCGCCAGCAAGAAATGCGCTTTGAGACGTGCACCCTGACAATGTGAACTTTTGGTGTTTTGGGTTTGTGAACCTTTGATACAAGAGAGGCCTATACTTGGGGAAGGGAACCCTGAGAGGCCCAAAGGAAACTGTAAAATACATTTTTATAGGGAGAAAGGCAGAGGCCTGAAAGGAACCGTGAATCTTCATTTGAGTTACAAAATAAGAAAAAGTGAATCTTTCTGAGCCAGAGATGCCCGAGCTTGGAAAGGGGAACCCTGAGAGGCCCAAAGGAAACCGTGAGAGACACTGTTGAAAATAGAGGCCTAGACTTGGGGAAGGGAACCCTGAAAGGCCCAAAGGAAACCGTGGGAGACATTGTTGAAAAGAGAGGGTCCTAGATTTAGGGAAGGGAGCCCTGAGAGGCATAAAAGGAAATGCGACTTTTCTTTTGGGATCAGAACTTGCGGGAAGGGAACCCCATGAGATGCAGAGACATTGTGAACTGTAGTGCCCAGCTGCAAGACCCCTACCTGGATGGTCCCAAGGGCACCCCTTTTTGCATAGAAGCCAATAGGGAGGCTATCTGAAACTAGCCTTGGTTTGCACTTTCTTTTTGAACCACCATTTTTTCGTTGAGAAGATCCAACTTAACATTTGTTTTAGGAGTGAGGGCAAGCATACGTTTGAACACAGACAGACTTTGGTTTTGGACTTAGACATCGATGGCCCTTCGAAGCAATAGTTGAGGGAACAACCCCATTGGAGTTTGGGCAGCTTAGGCATTACACCAACCATACAAAGTTTTATAACTAAGGTTTTCAAACTGTTACTTTTGCGTGTGTCTTTCTTGATACCACATGCCTGCCTCACAATGCTTAATCGCTACATTACCAACATGCCAAGATCCAAATTGCCTTCCACAGGCCTGTGAAGGGGAGTAGCAAAAACCATCTTAAAGGGACATTCAGACTACTAGCAATGTCACAGAATCAAAGCCTATACATTTCAAATACAGATTTGGTTGCTCTGCAACTTTAACCCGTCTGTGCCCTTGATAGAGTGCTCTGCTCAGAAATGTCTAACCAACCATCTGGTTAGAGGTTAGCTGAAGTATAGAACTCATGTATGTAGCACATGCAGAAACATACCTAATTTAAATGTCATATTGCTTTCACTTTCAATGCGTATCATACAATATTAAAGCTGTTGGATGCCGAGAATGAATACATAAGGGCCAGTTTATTACAGAGTAAACCGTCCGAAGTCATACATTAGTTCAGACAGAAATGAAAAGAGAATGACAGGGTCCTATGCTAAGTGGTAGGGATCGGACTCTCCTAAAGTTACAGTACCAGGGTTCAAGCCTTAATTGGAGTGGTAGGCTCTTCAAAAGAAGGAATGCCTGTATGCTAAGCAACCTTTTTACAATACAAAACGTGTTTGGGCTAGCAAGGCTTGGTTGCCTAACTGCAAAGCCCATGCTTGCAGAGAAGTAATTATTTTCCTATGACTGACGATGGGACAGCATCTCAAGGGACTGCATGTGCACAACAACCCATCTTCTATTTTCTGCTGGCTGAAAGAGGGAGCAAGACCAATGATAAACTAAGGGCAGATTTATAACATACTCTTAGTCTATAGTCCTATTTCCTCCACACGTTAGGGCGTCCCTCGCTAGGGACGGGAGACGGAACCTTTTTCAACAGAAAAAATCTTCTTCCCCTTTAAATTTAGAGGCGGGTGGGACGCGGCCCAGGGAGCATGCACCCCCGACACTGCCCACCAGCGCCACTTGACCCTCCTTAAGAAAACAAGTTCCTTAATACTGCCTGCCCAAATGCCACATCTGACCTGGAGCCGGCATCCAAACAGTAGTGCTTGCAGAAGCCCGAAGAAGTGGCCCACGTGGCGGCCCTGCTGATGACCTGCAACGGAACGTGCCTCTGGAACGCAATTGCCGGGGCCTTGGCTCTGATAGCGTGGGCACGTATGTTTGCCGGAAACGGCTTGTGCTGCCCCTCACAGCCTCCTTGATGGCTGAAACCATCCACCTTGCTATAGAGGCCTAAGATGCCCGATATCCTGACCTTGACCCCCGAAGGTGACAGAGAGTGCCCCAGATCACGCCTGACATCTAAACAGTGCAAGACCCTCTGTTAGGGCGAATTCTCATAAATGTGCTAATTCTCTTCAGCTTACAGACCCCCATCAACTTTGCTAGATTTTGAGGACTTGATTTGTTTTTACCTGGAGAGAAAGTGACCCCTTTCCCCCCCACTCTCTCGTGTGTTTTGAAATGTGTTTTACTCTTGTGTTTCTTTTGGTTATGGAGTCTAAACAACTCTAGGCATATTTTCATTTGTGTCACACAACACCCTTAGTGCAGTGGCACAGGGAAACCTTTTCAGGCTTTCCCAAGGTTTAAATACCTTCTCTGGGATGAACTGTTTCCCAGAGTTAGTAAAGTGAAATTGACTTTACTAGTCTTTTAAATTCCTAGGCCCAGCACACCCTATCTTACAATAGAGTGCTGGAGGGGTAACTTAGTATCCCCTGTGTCTAGATACTCATGTAGCAGTCAGATGGTACCCTTTCCTCTCAAAATGTCTGGTGGCAGGGGTTTTACAACAAACTACCATGATGTTTCCCGACCGCGAGTGCCGGCAGCGTTAAATGGTGGGAGCCATGTTTTTCAAGAAGGCGTCTGAGCCCCCTCTGTAAAAACAGGTCTTTGTCTTTTTTGGCCATTTCTTTGTGGAAAGATCCTTCTAGAGTTTTGCTCTGCGCACCAAATGAGGTTCGGTCTCTTTGTTCATTCGCCTTTTGGGGGCTTCAGGACTGAAGAGCGCCCCTGGCGCCAGAGTGTCTGGGGTGGGCAGGAATTGAAGGAGGTGCCCGAAACTTCTTGTGCTTAGTCTCCTAGGAGACCCAAATGCACTCTGTGGTGATTGGCTGGCTAACTGTCCGGCAAGGACAGCCACCCTGGTGGGTGAGTGACAGTTAGGCTGGAATGAATGGGAGAGAACTGAATAAAAGGCAGGTCTCTTGGCTTGGAAGGCAGAGTCGACCACTGGAACGAAGGAACCGAAGACGCGGTTGAAGAGGACGGCTGCTACAACTGCTGGACCGTTGGTTTGCCCGGTGAAGCCCTGCTGCAGGTCTGAATCGCCAAGTTCACATTAATTGAGAAGTCCTGAAAGGACAACTTCTCCCTTTGGGACCAATCAACTCAACAATACGCCACCTGGATACCTATCTCGGAGCTGGTTGCATCTTCCTCAGAGTGCTGCAGGAAACTGAATAACAAGGGAGAGGAACACCAGCTTGTGTGCGTTACTTACAGCCATCGGAATTGAAGTTTGCCATTGCCAGCTTTTTGAGCAGTCCCAATGCAGTGCAGGAGTCCCCCCGACGTCCTCCCTCTTGTTCCCACGACTGAGGCTCTGGAACAGCGAGATCTGCAGGGACTGCCAGGAACAGAAGTCATCAGCTGCCTCTTTTTCTAGCCTATTGAATTGAATTGACTCTTCTGGTGAACACAAAGTATAATCACTGTCTAAGAATACTTGTAACTTTTCATGTTCTAATAAACCTTGCCTTTTACTCATCTTGAAAAGTATTCTGAAATAGCATTGAAGTATATTTGTGTGTGATTGTATTGCCTCATTCTAATGAATGTTTTATAACTGACAGATAAATTAATAAGTATTTGTCAAAGAAACCTTGAGTGTAAGAGTTTACTTGATTACTTGTGATTGTAGACCTCTGTGTATCATCATTACGGCTCACATTCCCCTCTTAAAATAAGCCTGGCTGCTCAGCCAGCTACCAAAACTGTGTAGTACAGACTTCTACCAACGGTTGGTTTGCTTACACCTGTAGTCATAGTTGTGTGTAGTGCTCCCAAAGGGTACTGCATACAAACTTTGCCTAACACCCTCTGAGCATCGTCCTTAGGGTCAGCGAAAAAAGTAGGTAACATTATCTCCACATTAAGTTGGAACGAAGAGACTACTTTAAGCAAGAACGCGGGATGCGATCCAAGGACCACCTTGTCTCTATGAAAGGTAGTTTAAGCTTCTGAGGCTACTAGTGCTTGGATTTCGCTGACCCTACGTGCAGACGTAAGACCCACCAAGAGGGCCGTCTTAATGGGGACTAGCCTGATGTCCACAAACGTCATTGGTTCAAAAGGGTTGTGAGCCAAGGCGCCCAACACTACATTAAGATACCACACATGGTGTTGCTTCTTGATAGGAGCGTAGAGCCTGGTGAGGCCCTCCAGATGTCTTAACCACCGGGTTGGAGGATGAGAAAACTTCCTCCTGAGTTCCGGTAGGCTCTCTGGACACCAGATAGGTGCAGCATGCATCTATTTTCCCCCCTCAGTGTGCAAGGTGCGCAGAGAAGGACAGCACATCGTCCAACGTGCAAGTAAGAGGATCAACTTCCTTTGATTCGACCCAGTAGCAAAACCTAGTACATTTGCTCTTGTACTGGCTCCTAGTAGCATCGCTCCTAGCGCACTGTATGTTGTCTAGGTTAGCCTGCGACAGGTGCAGATGCATTAGTGTGACCTGCTTAGGAACCATGCTGTGAGGGCTAACTTCTTCAGGGAGGGGTGGATGACCCTGCCTCCCTGCTGTCACAGAAAAGATGAGCTGGGCCCAACGGGAGGTAAATCGGAGGCTGGTCAGAGAGGCTCAGTAGCTCTGAGAACCATGGTCTTGCAGGCCACCACAGAACTAGCAGAATGATTCTGAGCCGATTTGGCTCCCTTATCTTGCAGATCACCCTGTGAGCCAGGGGAGTGGGAGGAAATGCAAATGCGTTCATGCTGTTTCACTGTAACTGCAAGGCGTCACCCAGGGAGCCTAGGCCTTGACCATGCCAGGACACGAACAGAGGGCACATCCTGTTATGCCAGGTGGCGGAAAGATCCACGTGGGGCTGTCCCCATCTGGTGAAGATCCCCTGAAGGACCCGATCTTTCAATTGCCATTCGTAACAGTCTGCACCCAATCTGCTGAGTCTGTCCGCCTCCAGGTGGGACTCCCCCGGGAAGTGGATTGCGCTCAAGTGAATATCGTTCTCTAGAGCCCACTCCCAAATACTGACTGCCAGGTTGAATAGGGGAGGAGACCTGCCTGGTGCCACCCTGCTTGTTGATGTAATAAATGCTGGTGAAATTGTCCATTTGAATGAGGATCATCTTGCCACTGATAAGCGGCAGGAATGCTTTGAGAGCGAGGCAGATCACCTTCCGCTCTAGCCAATTCATATGGGCCTCCTGTTCCTGAAGGGAACAGACTCTATGGACGCTGTGGTTGTCCTGAGTAGCCCTCCAGCCTTCCAAAGAGGAATCTGTGGTGACGGTAAACTGTGGTGCTGACTGCCAGAAAGGCCTGCCTATATTCAAAATGCAGTCTGTGCTCCACCAGAGGAGGTCCTGGTGGAGAAAGGGAGGTATGATATGATATCTATATTTATATAGAGCCTATATACAGTGTGTTTCAAATCGCTTCAAGGCAAGGGAGGGAACAAGGGAAAATACAATGACATTCTTACAGGCCATGAACAGTAAGGATGTGAAATTAACTATCGTACTCGGCCTGAAGACATTTCAGATAGTGCAAGAGCTAAGACATATATAAGGAAGGGAGGGGGAGAGTGGGAAGGAAATGGAAACAGACAGGCGACTACCGTACTAGGCCTGACAACATTTCTGGTAGAGCAACAAGAGGTGAGGGAGAGGGGTGCAGAAAGGCTGGGGAGTAACAAAACAAGCAACTATCATACTAGGCCTGTCGACATTTCAGATAGTGCTGGAGGGGAGGAAAAAAACAGTAGGGGAGGGGGAGGAGACAGACGAGGTTGCTATCATACTAGGTCCAAGGACAATTCTGATAGAGTAAGTGCATAGAAGAAAGTAAGGGGAGAAGATAGGTCAAGGGAGAAGGGAAAGGAGGAGAGAACAGAGTTAGCAGTCAAAAGAGTGGAGAAGCAAGAGATGAGAGTGAATACAATTGCAGAAGTCAGTAGTAACAAATAATGTTGCAAGCCAGGATACAATATGAAGATGGGAACAGTATGATTCAGGGCCACCATAAGTACAAGATGCAAAGGAAGTCCAGTATGCAAGTTGAGAAAGGGTGACGCACAATGAATCAATGAAGTCCATAAAAGTAAAATTCAGCATTGGCCACAAGACGGTGATGGTGAAACCAGAATGTATCAGGACAGACTCATGTAGAAGTAGGCTTGAGAGGGGTAGTGGGGGAGCCGAGCTAGAAGAATCAAGCAAAACAGGCAACACCTGTGTGCGAGAAGGGTGGGGGGTACAAGGGAACATCGGGGGGTGGTCAGAGGGGGTGGGGATGGCCTGTGGGGGCAGAGTGAACAACACATGTTGGTGCATGCTTTCCTGCTGTCTGAGCAGGGGGTCGGGCCCTGGGTCCTCCTGGTCTGAACAGGTCCAAACAGGAATTGCCCTTTTCCTCGTCTGCCCTTCACTTCGGACGCCCGGGCGAGAGACACCCTTGAACTAATAGTTAAGAGCAGGAAGGAACAGGCTGGGCTAAAACGGTGGGTGGTGCTTAGGCCAGGTGACCTAGATCCACATGCATCTGCTCCCCATCTGCAAAGGAAAAGAGGCTGGAGGGCTCCTTAAGTAGGGAAAAAGATTGGCAAGAAGGAACGCACCAGGTGGGTGGGGCTTGCTAAGTGGTGAAAAAGAGCAGCAGGCAAGAAGGCACCAGGTGGGTGGGGCTTGCTAAGTGGTGAAAAAGAGCAGCAGGCAAGAAGGCACCAGGTGGGCGGGGCTTGCTAAGTGGTGAAAAAGAGCAGGAGGCAGGAAGGCACCAGGTGGGCGGGGCTTGCTAAGTGCTGAAAAAGAGCAGCAGGCAGGCACGAGGTGGGCGGGGCTTGCTAAGTGGTGAAAAAGAGCAGCAGGCAGGAAGGCACCAGGTGTGCGGGGCTTGCTAAGTGGTGAAAAAGAGCAGCAGGAAGGAAGGCAAGCTCCGCTTAGGAACCCAGCTCCTGACTCCACAAGGCCACGAAGTGCAGCTGAAATCTCATTTTGAGTCTTGTGTAAGGCACTGCTAGCAAGCATGCTGCCATGCTACCCAAGAGGTGCTGGTACCACCATGCTGAGGTCACTGCTCTGCTGAGAAAATGACAGGTTGCTCTATTGATGGCGGTGATCTTGTACCCAGAGGGAAACACTCTCTCTGAGCTTGTGTCCCAGATGAGGTCCATGATAGCCAGACTCTGTCGGCTGCAGCTGTGACTTCTTAAGATTGATGGAAAATCCCAATTCATGTAGCGTATTCATGAGGGCGGAGGTGGTGTGCTGTACCACCTCCAGGGATCTAGCCCCGACGAGTCAGGTTGTCCAGGTACGTGCAGACGTGGTGACCTGGAGGCCTGAGGGCTGCCACTGCATTCATAAGCCTGTTAAAGAACCTGGGTGCTGAATTGAGGCCAAAGGGTAGAACCTTGTACTTGAAATGGAAGACTATAATCTTGGACCTCAGGAAGGACCGATGAGGCTGCCAAATCGAGACGTGTAGGTAAGCATCCTTCAGATCCAGGGAGCACATCCAGTCTCCCCCTGCACAGTGTTTCCACAATACGTGCTGGCGTAACCATCTTGAACTTTTGAATCAGGAGGGAAAGGTTCAGGGTGGAAAGGTCCAACACAATTCTCAGGAAAGCCTGGTTCTTGTGTATGGTTAAAATACTGGAGTAGAAGCCCATGCACCACTGGAAGGCTGGGACTTCTTCCACTGCCTGGCTCTCTATGAGCGATCGAATTTCCGCCAACAGCGTTGCTGTCCCAATCTGAAGGAGGGCACGGGAGGAGTGGGAGGGACCGGTAGGCGGTAACCCGTGGACACTACGGATAGAATCCAGGGGTCCGCGAACCTCGTGCACCAACAATGTGCATGATGGGCAAGCCTGCCCCCTACTATTGACACGTGGACCTGGAGGGAAATTTCATGCCTTTTATCCCCTCTGAGGCTGGGGCTGAGGAGGAGGACTGAAAGAATCCCTTATGCCCCCGCCTTGTGTTGTTTGCTGCAGTGCTGACTAAGAGAACGATCCGGCAGCCTAGGCCTTCGTTCCTGGAAGACACAGAACCTGCCGAAAGCCTGCCCCTTGCCAGAACGCTGATACATCTGGCTGTACTTCTTGGGCGTGGACTTTGTGAGGATGGTGGTTGAATGGAAAAGGTCATCACCTTTGAATGGAAGGTCCAATATGCTTCTGGAAGGAAGTTGGCTAGTTCCCACCAAAGCCTCATATTAACGGCTGCAAGCATGGTGTCTGCATTAGACCGACAAAGTTGCAGAGAGGCGTTAGAATACACCTTCTTTCCATAAGCCTCCAAGATCTTCTCCTCCTTGTCTAGAGGAGCCGAAGATGAGGTAGCCGAGTACAATTGAGCCTTGGAGTAGAGTGAGGCCACTGCAATCACCGAAGAGTGTGGCTGAGGGTGTGCAGACATCAAGAGTGAATCCCCCTCCAGTGATTGGTAGGCTGAGCTGAATGGGGTTTAAGCTATCCCATTTTGGCCAAGGCGACTAAGTCCTTTTGCATCGGGATCCCCGTTCTGGCGGCGGGGCGTAGAGGGAGGACCTCGGCTAGGAACCCCGCCTCAGGTTGTTCAACCTCAGATTGTGGAAGCCCCAAGTATTAGGCCAAACCGGCAAGTTGTTCATGGAAGGCCTTGGCTGAAGGCGTGTCAGGGTCCTTCTCCTCGTCGGTGTCAAAAAGGGTGTCCAGCTGGTCTGGCACTGGAGGAGGAGTGCTGAGCGCCAAAGGCTGAGGTGTGGAGACTGGAGCCGGAGGATGGTGTGGAACCGCCTAAACTGTAGGAGGCAGGGAAGCTAGAGTTGAAGGACCCGGCATGGGCAGCTGCAGCTGGGCAGGGGCCACAGGCGCTGGAGCCATAGTAGGAATGACTATAGGCACTGGCGGAGGGACTGGAGGAAGCATGTCCCTGATCACATCCTGAAGGATGGCGCACATCTGAGGGGACCTCCTAAGCATGAGGAATTTCTCAACAAACTTGTCCTCACAGGTTAGTGGGGTGGTAGGTGGTATTGACGGAGTAGCGGGAGGCTGCTGGGGCTGTGTGTACTGTACTCTGCCTTGCTAGTTGCGGGGTATATCTGCCCTGCACTGCTAAAGGATAAGCTGAAGGCACCGTACCTGGCGAAGTCCAGTCCCACCTGGACACTCAAGCCCCTACCTGCTCCCCGAACTGGGTGGTGTTGGACAGGCGGCCATTTTGACTGGCGAGGTGGCCATTTTGTTGAGTTGCATGCCACGTGCCTGGGTCGTGATGCTTGCCTCGCTGGACCCGGCCTCCTCCTGGACTTTTGCCGATGGAGCTTGAGACCTGCCCTGCACCTCAGGACGAGGCCTGGCAGGTGTAGTGCCGTCGGCCATGTCGCCAGTAGTACTACGTACAGCCGCCCCCTCAGACATTTGTCCGGTAGTACGGCGTAGCCCCATGGGTGGACACCTGGTAAAAGAACCTTAAGGTCCCTCAGTACTGTCACCGGAAGGATCTAGCGACCACTCGGCCGGGCGTCTAGTAGCTGAATGAGCCCCGTTCGGTACCTGCACTGGTGTGAGAACCTGAGCGGTCTCTCCAAATCAAACGCTTCCTGGGAAAGTAGTCGACCTTGCGGGGTGCGATGGAAAAAAAGCGGCCCTACCTTGGGCCTTTGTTAGGCAGAATTCTGTGCAGTGCCCTTAGGGACCACTACACACAATTAAGACTACAGGTGGCAATACAAGTTTTACCTTTGGTACAAGCCTGTACCGCTATGTCAGAGAGGTAGCAGTGGCGGAGCAGCCAGGCTTATCTCAAGAGAGCAGTAGCAGAGATTACCCAAAGGGACCACAATTACTGTGACTCAAGCAAACACTGACTCAAGGTTTCAGCTAGAAAAATCTAAGTACATTTATTTTTAAACCATTCATTATAAACCCAACACTTCTATTAAACAAAAAACACACGTTAAATATACTAAAACTAACCAATTCACTTTGTACAGTAAGTCTCAAGGTAAGTACCCTGTGTTTGAATGAACCGGTGTTACGAACAAAACATGTTACCGCAAATACGATTGCGATAACTTTTTGACAGTTCGGTCTACTAAATAATCGCCAATCCGTGACATGAAATGCTACCGGGGCAAAAACACACTTAGCACCTGAGATACCCAGAGGGAGTTGGAGGCAAAAATCACAGGCAATATTTTGTTTAGGCAGACAGAATCGAGAAACACTCAGAGACAGGAGTTCAAAAGTCAAAGGGCCGGAGCCAGGGTCAAGTGACACCGGGGGCCTGTTGCCGAAGATCACACAGTCAGACAGTTCACGATTCAACGTAGCCAAAAGTACTTCGATATTGTCAATGTTCGGAAGCAAAAGTTATAAGAAGGAGGGAAGACAAGGGCAAGCCTTGGAGATGAAGAAAAGGGGTTCACCCAGTTTCCTCAAGCAGAACACAGTACCTTATTCCAATGGTGCAGCTGGTGCCCTGGCAGTTGTTCATGTTGGTTTCCCGCAGACCCACGGTTTCTGGAACTTCGTTGTGAAGGAGGACGTCTGAAGGGGGTCTGCACCACACAGGGATGAGGCCGGCAGCAGCGACAGCAAATAAAAGGTGCGCTCCTTAACAGGAGAGGCTCTTCAGATGGCTATCCAGACCACTACAGCAGCGTGCAGCGATTTCGACCAAGGAAGAGGAGCTGGTTATCCCCACCACGCTCAAGCGAAGACGACTCCGGACTGGATCTGCTCTTGGCGTTGAAGGGTAGATAGCTCAGGACTGCAGCAGGGCTTCACCGGGACGGGGTTCTCCTCGGTTCCTTGTAGTTCCCGTGGCGACTCGCTGACTTCTAGCCCATGAGACCTGCCTTTTATGCACAAAACCCCCATTCACACAGCCTGGCTGTCAATCACCCAGCAGGGAAGTTGTCCAGCATGGACAACCACCTCAGCCAATCATGAAAAAGTGCGACTTGTGTTTCCTAGGATACCCTGTGCAGGGGGTGACTACACCCCTCCCTCACATTCAGCCCACCTAGACACACAGGCGTCTGGTGGAGGGCTTCTGAGCAGAAGCCCACCAAAAGACGGTGAACAAAGAAGGTGAACCTTCGCACAAAGTAAAACACAAGAAGGACTTTAACAAAAAGAAATGGCGAATAAACCGAACCAGAGCCAAAAGAAAGACAATTTGGTCAAGCAGGTTTATGTTCGAGGATAATCTAATAGCCAAGAACAATACCACGTTTATCTAATATAATCAGGGTAGAAAAGTTAGGGTAGATACCACTGCCACCACCCAAGTCTAAAAGTTAAAAGAGCGAAACAATGCTCTAGGAGGTACAGATAAAAAGGGATACGAATTAACCCGTTCCAGTACTCCACGGAAGATGGGGTGTACTGGATCTGTGGTAGATTGACTAAGTAAAGTTAATGGTAACTTGACCCTTTTCTAGGGGACTGTAGTTGCCTCAGAAATGGAGTCGGGGAGTCTGAACGACAACCCTATGCCACTGCACAGAAGGTGCTGTGTGACACACACAGAGAAGGGGGCTACTGAAGTGGTGTAATCCAGAGCCCACAATCACAAAGAAACACATAGAAACACATAGCAAAACACAGGTATGAGTGGGGGGAAAATCACACACTCTTACCTAGTGAAAAAAATAAACTCCAGAAGTCCAGCAAAGTTGCTGGGGGACTCACTAGGTGAGGGAAATTAGCCATAAATGAGAATTCTCCCTAACAGCCTTGACTTGTGTTTGACAAAGTCCTTCAAGTCCTCTGGAGGCGACTTCTCGAAAAGCTCCCTCCACGGAGCTAACCTGTTCTTCAGAGCGCGCGGTGTAAGCATGTCACACGCAGTACAACCCTCCCAGCCGTGTTCGGGGCCAAGGCAGCGGAGGCAAAGAGCATGGGGGTCGGACATAGGGAAGAGCCCTTTGCAGGCTCGACACCTGCTGTAGCCCGCTGATGCCGACATGCGCCGGGGTGGAGCGTGGCCCCACAAGAAAGAGTACCTGATTAAGACCAGAAAACAGAAGACAAAATCCGGGGGAAGAGCCTGTGGAATTACAAGGCCAAAGCCAAACCCAGGAGCGCTGGTGAAAGCTGTCCATTCCCATCAACGTGGAAAAGAGGACTGAGGAGTGGCGCCAGTGGGCAGAGTCATGGGAGCGCATGCTCCCAAAGCCGCACCCCTGCACGCCTCTAAATTTAAAAGGAACATTTTTTTCTGGTGAAAAGGGTTCCGTCTCCTGTTCCTAGCAAGGGACGCCATTACAATATGGAGGAAAGGGGACAGGACATAGGAATAACTACTCTAACAGTTGTGTTCAGGGCTACCTGCAGTTGCCAGGTATGACTATCCAGAAGACAACAATGCAATACTTTGCAATAATCCAAATGTAAATTAAAACAAGCACTTACAACTGAAGCTCTGTTTTTGATATTTGTAATTGAGAAGAACAAGTTACTTTCTTAACTGGTAACGTTCTTTCGATGGGATGTTCCGACGACGTATTCCATATCTATGACAGGTAATGTCCACACATGTGCTGCTTCGGAAAATCTTTGGCGTCTGCGTCCTGCGTCGATGACATCGATGCGCCGTCCCCGAGGACCTCCTCTGACGGCCGACGTCACCCAATGTGATAAGTAGGACGCACGACGCCCGTAGCTTCAGTTGTAGTTTTTTCCCCCCCAGAACGTGTGCCACCAGTTTTCTGCCATCAGACACACAAGGCCTTGCGGAACGCAAGCTGCAATCGCAAAAGAAATTCTGCAGCAGGGAAGATAGGGAGGGAGCGTTATGGAATAAGTCGTCGGACCATCCCATCGAAAGAACGTTACCAGGTAAGAAACTAACTTGTTCTTCGAGGGGATTGGGTCCTCCGACATATTCCATATCTATGACAGACTCCCAAAGCAGTACCAAGCAAGGAGGTGGGAAAAGAATTTAGAACACAAATTTAGCATGCCCAATAAAGTTGCAGAATAAAGGACTTCCTTGCCAAAGGCCAGATCCTGCCCTCGGATGGAATCGAGGGAGTAGTGACGTACAAAAGTATGTACTGAAGCCCAGGTGGCTGCATCACAGATGTGACAAATAGGAACACCCCTCTGCATGGCAGTAGACGCAGCCAGTCCCCTGGTAGAATGGGCCCGCAAGCCAGCCAGAGGGTCCTTACCCGCCAAGCGGTAACACTAAGAGATAGCTAAAATAATCCAACGAGACAAAGTCTGTTTCGTCACAGCTTGTCCCAAACGCTTTCCAGCGTAACCAATGAAAAGTTGATCGTCCACTCTGACCCGGGACATGCGCGAAATATAAAAGCTCAACGCTCTCTTAGGATCAAGCCTATGGAGCCTCTCCTCTTCCTTACCAGGATGTGGAGGAGGATAGAACGCCGGAAGAATAACCTTCTGGCTCAAATGAAATTCCGAAACCACCTTCGGAAGAAAGGAAGGACAAACTCTAAGGACAACCCTGTCCTTATGAAACACAGTGAAGGGTGGCTTAACTGAAAGGGCCTGTAACTCACTCTGCGAGCGGAAGTAACCGCAACCAAAAACACAGTTTTCAGAGTTAACAGTCTAAAAGGGCAAGAATGCAAAGGCTCAAACGGAGCACCAATAAGAAACTTAAGAACAAGGTTCAAATCCCAACCGGGCACCAGAAAAGGTGATGGAGAGAACACATTAGTGAGCCCTTTCAAAAACTGAGAAATTAAAGGAATCTTAAAATAGGAACATTCTTCAGACGAGCGCTTAAATATGGACAGCGCCGCCAGGTAAACTTTAATGGTCCCCACTTGCAAACCCCTGTGGGCCAAGGAAAGCAAAAAAGACAGAACCATGGGAATGTCGCACTCAAAAGGATCCACATTCTTAACTCCGCACCAGTCGCAGAACTTTCTCCAACGGCAGCGCTACAGAGATTTTGTTGCTGGCCGCCTGGCCGAGAGCAACACCTCCATTACGTCTTCAGGGAGGTCCCAATCCTTATACCTCAACCTTTCAGAAGCCAAGCGTGAAGGTTGAGGGATCTGATCTCTGGATGGAGAACCTGATCCGCCTCCCGTGAGAGCAGACCGTCTCGGTAGGGATGACGACATGGAGGGCAGATGGACAAGTCGAGAAGGTCCGGGTACCACGTCCTCCGGGCCCATGCCGGAGCAATGAGAATCATCCGGGAACCGAACCTCCGTAACCTCCGCAGTACTTGCGGGATGACGGGGACTGGAGGAAACGCGTACAGCAGTGGGAATGACCACTCCACCACAAACGCGTCTCCTAAGGCTCCTTTTGGAGGAAATTCCCACGAGCAGAACCTTTTGCACTTCCGGTTGACACTGGAGGCGAAGAGATCCACTTGAGGGGTCCCCCAAAGGGCGAAGATCTCCAGGAGAATCTCCTGAGCCAGCTCCCACTCGTGAGAGACCGTGCTCTGCCTGCTCAGAGCGTCCGCCGTTTCGTTATCATCTCCAGCCAGATGAACAGCCGAGATCGAAACTTCCCGCTGGATGGCCCGAACTCGAGCTGCATCACCTCCCTGCACAGGGGAGGTGACCCTGCCCCCCCCTTTTTGTTGAGGTAGTGCATGGCCACCATGTTGTCCATTAGAATCAGGACACTCTTTCCTTGAACAGTCGGCAGAAAAGCCTTCAGGGCAAGCCTGATGTCCCTCAGCTCCAACAGATTGATATGGAGTCTGGACTCCGACAGAGACCAACGACCGCTGACTGTCAACTCGTTGGCATGAGCTCCCCATCCCGTGAGGGATGCGTCCGTCACGATCGTAACCTCTGGCCAGGGCAGCCAAAATGTGGCCCCCTTCATCAGATTGCCTTTGACGGCCCACCACAGAAGGTCCTGGGTGATCGAGGGAGGCACCTGAACAGAGTCCGACAGCCTGCCGGAGGACTGAGATCACTGCATCTTGAGTGCCGACTGTAAAGATCTCATCCGCAGACGAGCCTCTGGCACCAGAAGAATGCAGGATGCCATGAGGCCGAGCAGTCTCAAGAACTCGGACGCTGGGAGATGCTGAGCACGTTGAAACTTGTGCATCATCTGCTGAATGTTAAGAACCCTCACCTGGGGAGGAAAACACTGCCCCAGGGATGTGTCGAGCACTGCTCCGATGTACTGGAGCCGCTGTGTTGGCGTCAAATGGGACTTCTTTAAATTGAGGGAGAAGCCCAGCTTGTGAAGGGAGTGGCAGGTGACTGACAGATGATCCAAGACTTGCTCGGGAGATCTTCCCCTGATCAACCAATCGTCCAGGTAGGGGTAGACGTGAATCCCCCCTTTCCTGAGATGCGCTGCCATCACCACCATGAGCTTGGTGAAAACCCTCGGGCGGAGGTCAATCCGAACGGCAGGATCCGAAACTGAAAGTGTGAGTCGCCAACCACGAACCTCAGGTACTTCTTGTGCTTGGGATGGATCGGCACATGGAAGTAAGCGTCCTTGAGGTCGAGAGACACCAACCAGTCCTGAAGTTGAAGGGCCTGGAGGACTTGAGAGAGAGTAACCATCTTGAACTTGTCCTTCCTGAGGCGTTTGTTCAAACCGCGCAAGTCCATGATGGGTCTCAATCCCCAGTCTTTCTTCGAAATAAAAAAATAAGGGGAATACCATGCCTTGTTCTTCGCCGCTACAGGCACCAGTTCTATGGCACCTTTCTCCAGCAGGGCTTGAATTTCCTGCGCAAGGAGCAGATCCGGACTCTTCAAAGAGAGGTTCCCAGGTGGATTGTCGTGAGGCCTCTGCCGAAAGGGAAGACAGTAGCCATGGGTTAGGATCTCCAGAGCCCACACATCTGAAGTAATGGAACGCCACGCTACAAGATGCTGCGCCAGCCTTCCCCCAACCGGCGAACCATGGGACCTAGCCTCATGACTGAGTGGTAGCGGCTGCGGCGTTGCCTGAGGGCTAAGAGGCAACTGCCCGAGCAGCCTTGGCACCTCGAGTACCTTGTTTTCCACCTCTGGCACTGTTACGGTGGCCTCTTTGACTGACAGCTCCTTTCGCTTTACTGAAGGACAAGTAATAGCGAAAGGAACCTCCCCTTCATTGTTGTCCCCTAGGACGAAAAGGCGGAGGTTGTCGGACTGCAGCGCCCAACGATTTCGTTGCAGCTTTTGGAGGTCTGCAACCTCTCAAGGCTCTCGTCAGCCTTGCTGCCAAAAAGATGTTCACCGTCAAAGGGCATGTTGAGGAGCCGGCACTGCACATCAAAAGCGAACCCAGACTTCCGCAACCACGCAAACCTGCGTATTACAGTGCCCGCCGCCATGGACCGGCTGACACAATCTGCCATGTCCAAACCCGACTGAACAGCCTCACACATGGCATCCTTGCCATCCTGAACCATAGCAAGGAAACCATCCCGTTCGTCCCCTTCGGGAATATGTTCAGCCGCTAATGCAACACAGTTCCGCAGAGTGTGTGTGAAACGAGACAAGGCACATTTGGAGTTGGCCCCCTGAAGAAAACACTTTCTTCGCCCAGCCGTTAAAACGTTTGTCGACCCTATCCGGAGGGATGGTAGGATACGACACCTACTTTGCCGGGGCCGTAGCCGCCTGCACCACCAAACTCTCCGGAGTGGGGTGCCTGGACAAGTAGCAGGGGTCGCTACTGGCTGGATGGTATTTTCGTGATAAAGACTTGCCCACTGCCGGGAGACTCTCCGGAGCAGTCCAAGCCGCCGCTGCCCTTCTCTGCAGAGCCATATGAAACGGCAGTACCGGGTCAGTGGGGGGACCAAGATCAAGGATGTCCGTGCGAACTCCCCTGGGGGAGCCGACCAACCCAAGTACTCGGTGACCCGAGACATAAGGCGCCGGTTTGAAGAATCTGCATGAGTGCCAGCCTCTCGAGTCATCCGTCGAAAGCCCCGTAGACCTCGACCTCCGTGGCTTAGACAACCGACCTACCGACAGCTTCTTCGTGCGATTCCGCAAGGCCTTGGCCGTGAGCGACTGGCAGTTGACACAGTCCTCCGTATCGTGGGCCTCCCCGAGGCACCAGAGGCAGGTGTCGTGCGAGTCCGTGACCGACATCTTGGACCCACAGTCCCCGCATTTCTTGAAGCCCGGACGCGGAGTTGAAGACGAAGTAGACATCGCCACGAACAGGTTTTCACAAAAAACGAACAGGTTCAACAAACCGAGAAGAATACAGCAAACTCCAAAGAGTCGAGGCGTACCGAGATTCACTAAGCGAACACGTTCGCGGAAAAAACGGAACTGAGGCTACGGGCGTCGTGCGTCCTACTTATCACATCAGGTGACGTCGGAGGAGGTCCTCGGGGACGGCGCATCGACGTCATCGACGCAGGAGCCGAAGATTTTCCGAAGCAGCACAGCTGTGGACATTACCTGTCATAGATATGGAAAAAGTTGGAGGACCCAATCCCCTCGAAATACGTTTAACATAAGCATATCTCCTATGGTGAACTGTAGTAACTTCCTGTGCTTTCGATTGATTGGCACATGGAAATAGGTGTCCTGTAGGTCTATGGACACAAGCCAGTCCTGAAGTTCGAGAGCGTGGAGAATTTTTCTCAATGTCACCATCCTACATTTGTCTTTCCGCAGAAACTTGTTCAAGGCCCTGAGGTCCAGAAAGGGACGGAAACCTTCTCCTTTCTTAGGCACCATGAAATACTGGGAACACCAACCCGATCCTCTGTTCGGGAGGTACTCCCTACATGGCACCCTTCAGCAACAGGGCTCTCAGTTATTCCTGGAGCTCCTCTCCCAGTTGGATTTGAGGTGGGGGTGGTCTGTCCAGTGGTTTTCTTAGAAATGCAGACAATAACCCCATTGGATGAGCTGTATAGCCCAGGCATCGGAAGTAATTCCCTGCCACTGGAGCAAGTGCTCCGTCAGCCGTCCCCAACCGGTGCGCTGTGAGAGGGGAAATCAAAGCGGCCTTGGATGCTGCATCGCCCCCGCGGCCAACACTGCCCTGTTGACCTCTAGAAGCTCCTCTGCCCCTCCCTGAGCACGAGAAACGCTTCTGCCCTTGCCTGGCCGGTGGGAGCTGCGATTTTCTGCCACAAGCAGCATATCTCCTGTAGCCCCATGCCCTAAAGGCGAATCTAAAGGCAGGCTTGGCCAGCTGCGCAGCTAGACCTAGGATTTGGCAGCAGACTTCAATTCCTTAATTTTCTCTAAGGAATCATCGGCTTTGTGGCCAAAAAGAAGATCGCCCTCGAAGGGCATGTCCCAATCTTGGATGTTGGGTGAAAACCCAGAGGTTTTTAGGTAGGTCTGCCTTCGCAATGTTATGGCCGAAGTCATACATCGGCCCACACAGTGTCGATGGCCAGGAACGTTTGCAGCGACTGCTTGGCCACCTCCTTCCCATCCTCCACTAGCAGTAGGAAATCCTTGTGCACCTCACCTTCAGGAACATACTGCGACCTGACCATAGTCCAAGCTGTAATGCTTAGCAAACCCATGCAAAGAAGCCCACATAGCTGCCTCGAAAATGCCCAGTACAGGGACTCCAAAATGCAGAGCCAAGTGGCAGCCAGAGCTTTGGTGGAATGTGCCCCGAGACTCTGATATACATGCTTTTCATACAACAACAATCCGAACACCTGATTAAAAATAAAGGATGGCCCTAATTGCTAGGTAGAGTATCAATTATATCACACAAGAACACTTATGGGAGCAAGAAATAGTTTCTAGTAATACTGATTTACTTTTCATTTAATGTGTTTACTACCAATATCCCTAGGCGGAAGAACACCATATCCCTGTTGGGTGTCCATGTGTTAGGGAGAATTCTCTCTTTAGGCTGAATTTCCTAACCTAGTGAGTCCCCCAGCAGCTTTGCTGGATTTCTGGAGTTTGTTTTTTCCTCCTGCCAAGAGTGAGACTCTTTTCCTCCCACTCTTGGACATGATTAATGGTATTCCTTTGACTGGTAATGTATAGACACCATACCCTGGGACTGACCACTGTCTCCCAGGGCATGTAAAGTCACCATTGGCTTTACTAGTCCCAAATTATTAACAGAAGCCAGTACAAACCATCATATTGTGGACATACTGGTCGGGGTAATTTGATTGCCCCGGGGTCTGTTAGTCGAGGGGGCACGTCTCCGTCCCCCCTGATCGAGTTTTGGCTGGTGGCAGTGGAAACTACTTTTTATATTCGACCGCGAATATTTTCCTATGGGATTTTCCCATTGTTCGAGGCTACCAACTTTAATTATTTAATTCTCATAGCCTCGAACATACCGCCGGTTTATTTAATTAATATTAATTCTCCGGTTGGTATTTTTTGCCAAGACTCTATTCTAAAATGGTGTTTGTTCTCTTCTGTGACTCCAACCCAAGTCGAGCCCTTTGTTCAACTTTTTTGGCGGGCTTCTCTACAGAAGCCTCCAAAAGTGGTGCCACTCTGTCTGGGTACCACAGGGGGTGTGGGAGGGGGTTTAGGCACCCTGGACCCAGTTACCCTGATAACTCAGGTCGCACTCTTGTGTGATTGGCCCAATTGGTGAGCCGGCCGGCTCACCACTTAGCATGTTTGAGTGACAGCTAGGCTGAGTGAATGGGGGTTTTCTGCATAAAAGGAGAGCTTTGGGGACTGGAACTTCAAAAGTCGCCACAGGACCTGAGAATCCGACGAGGGAGAAGCTGAGCCGACCTACCACGACGACACCACCGGTGGAGCCCTGCAGAACCGACTCACCACTTCCCGACGACAGAGAAGATCTCCCGGCTGGAGAGGCTTCTTCCCCTGACTGGGGGCACAACCAGTTTTCCTTTCTTTCTTCGCACCTCAGCCCGGTTTGTGGTCGAACTGCCCGTGCCAAGCACCCCGGCAGCCGGATAGCCACTCACCACTGAACCGCAAATCACCGGACCGCTCCTTGTACCTGAGCAACTCCGCGGCTGGTTTCTTCCCTGGCAGTGCAACGGACTCCTGTATTCCTCCAAGACGAGATCCTCTCTTCCCCCGGACGAAGCACTGACTTGCACCCGCTGCCAGGAACAACTGCCCCCGCTGGAGCATTCTCACCACTTTAAGGTACCGTCTCCGCCACGCCTCCCTTTCTGAAGATTGCTACAAGGTAATAGTAAGTCCTTAACCTTCTGGACTGGGCTGGCCGTCTTGACCCTCTAACTGGTCCCTTTCTGTGGTCCAACTCCTTTTTGAACCTTTACAAGACTTTTGTGCACTGCAACCGTGTGACCTTGGACACATTTCGTTTGGATCCTCTGAAAGTGGGTCCGGCCTCTTGAACTCTAACTTCACGGTTCTACTTTGCCTTCCTCTCTTGTTGTGTTCTTGAAAAAGTGTTGGGATCGGTTTCAATTTATTCTCTGATTTTCTCTCCCTTTTTAAAACAAACTATTAGAGTGCCATCTACGTTAAGCGCTCACCGCTGTCTGAAAATAAATGGGGCTTTACTTAAGACTTGTCTAATATTCTTTTAAGGGAGTGTATATCTTTTAGTGACCGTGTTTTTGAATTGCTTACTATTATAGTGCCTGTGTGTTTTTCTAGATGTGGTTTTAAATAAATAATTATACCTCTTTTACACCAAGCCCTGGTCAGTGTTTACTTGTTCTATTGTGTGCTCTTGACCTATTGTGAATACTCTGTATACTGCCTAACTCTTCTTGAGGGAAGTCTGACTGCTTAGCCACAGCTACCAAGTTAATCTGTGTGGTGCAGACTGCTACCAAGTGGGTTTACTGCCAAACACCTGTAGTCTTAAATCTTTTGCAGTGGTCCCAGAGGGAACTGCACAGGTTTCTGCCTAACACCATGTCCCTGGGTCGGAGGTGGTGTGTCGCCTATCTAATAGGAAAGAAAAGAAAGGTACTGTCCCTGCATTTACAATGTATACAGTTACAGCATTTGCCAGCAGTTAAAAGAAGGGAACCAAGTCCGTCTTGCTTCCAAGGACATTTCATGGAGGAAGTGTTTCCTTGGGGCACAGAGGCAGTGTTATACCTTTATTCACCTTCCAAGAAGTGTGTGCATGGTGTGCAGACCAGATGGTAATGTTTGGTTCAACACAACATCATAAAAATAAATTTAAATGATTCAAGAGACGAAGAATATTTAGATGATTAAAAAAGGTTTGATGGGACCTAAAGTTTCATATAGGCTAAGTACCCTTGTTTCTAAATATTTTTTCTTTTTTGACACCCAATAAAATTGGCGAAAAGACCAATTACGAGGAGAAGAAGCTATGCTCTCCAATACAGAATGTTCAATCGGATCCCGTATCACCCGTTTCCTGCAGGGATATCGTGCATTAGGATGGTCGACCGGTTTCGATGACATGCTGGTTCTGGTCATCTTCAGGACCTGTCGTTTGGGTACGTCTTATCAGATCGCCTTGTCCATCAGATGTTGAAGTGTCTCCACATCCAACCTTGGGGAAAATTTCAAAAAGCTATTTTGGCCTGGCTATTGTGAGCATCCATTTCTTTTACATGCAGATGCAATAACAGATGCAATAACACTCATGCAAGATCATATGGATCTGGTGGTGCTCTGTCGACTACCCCATGGGCGCCCACAGCCCCACATGTTTGGTAATGTTTTATGTTTTCTTATGTAGTCTCCACACAGTAAAACGTTACAAAAGATACTGACAATGTTCTCTATTAAGGTGTTTACCTTGAACCCAAATATGATGCAAATCCATCTGACCAGGTTTTTCTATTTTACTTCTGCGTTCCGGTTCACTATTCCTGGTGAAAAAACTTCTGGGTACGATGGTTCACGACCGGATCCCCCAAAAAAGGAAAAGGCTGGTGTCCTGTAATGATTCATGATGATCTAGTCTTCGCCTCATTTGTTATTTGCTGTCTCTATGTGTAACTGGGGAACTGAAGCATTGGACGTACTGATGTGCTATATATAGGACGCCTGACATCACTTCCGGAGCTGCCGATCGAGAGCCGGACAAGACAGATCGATGGCCGAGTCGAGGTCCACTACGCCCCCGTCAAAAAGTTTCCGAACAGCACAGCCATTGCTGGAGCGGCTGGAGACAAGCTGCTCTCTAGAGACCAGAACCACAGTCGCATTGCTTCTCAGCACAGAAGCAAGGAGAACACACCACCCAGTATGAACTAGAACAGTTTTGCACTGTAACAAAGAGAAGAAAGTGACCAGGGCATCCTGATTGCACTAAACATCAGCAGATGGATGTGTTCCGGCATTCCGACGGTGACCACAAGTCGCTTACTGTCTGTTAGGTCACTGTCCCAGCCTTTCAGGGACGTAGCCATGACTTGGTTCAGTTGGGGGCAGGATTGCCGAAACAACACTCTTTCAGTAGGTTGTTTATCTGGGACCACTATTACAGGACCCAGAAAACTTTTGCTAAGATCTGGTGAAGATCTGGCGGTGCGTCCCCGAAACTGCCGGTTGTTTATGAGTGGATTTTGGAATGTTGCCCCGTTCAACAGTGTCAGCCAGAATGTGGCTGGAATTGTTTCTCACCCTCTTACCATGAGCAACATCCTCATGAGACTGCAACCTCTTGAAAGAGGTAATACGCTCTTGGGGTCTGTGGAGAAGGGAGGCCAGACTCTGAGCAGAAGCCATGTCTGAGGCCATGGTAGCCTCAATGAGCCAAGTCACTAACCTTCGATGATGGCCATTGAGGGTTTTTCTCGTGAAGGAGTGACAAATGGAGCAGCAGTTCACATCATGCTCTGGATACAGGTAGTATATGCACTGCTGATGTTGGTTATCCACAGATTTCTTTTTCAAATGGCAGGTGGAAACATGCCTTGAAAAGGCTCCTTTTAGCCTTTTGATCGACCATGGTGGCAGAAGACACTGCAGAGGCTTGTTGACTACAAAGCTTGTAGCTGTTGGACTAGCATGCAACTGCTACCAGCTCCTCCGAAAGAGAATCCGGGACCCAGGAACCTAATTTAAAAAAAAATCAATAATCAGGATAGACTAGATGTCCAAATATTGTGAAATTTCAGAAGAATCTGTCGAGCTGTAGTTGAGGAACTTTCAAGAAACGCATAGAACTGCTGGTAGAGGACTCCCAACACGTGAACGTGCAGTACAAATATGAATAGTGCCTCTAGGGGAGGAGCAGAGGTGCAGGCTGCCTATTGGATGCAAAGCAAGATGACCCAAAACGACTAAGAGAACACTAAAGTGATTGCATTTTTCCAATTTAAATAAAAACTGTTCTCGGTTACAGAGGATTCCCAGCTGGAAGACTCAGTATTCAATACAGCATGAGAATCTATGAAAGATCCAATGCTGGAGAACTATTTATTTAAAATTCTGTTTATTGGTATATTTGATTACAGAGCATAATCCACAGTTCAATTGTCAATCGCCAATCAGATCAGCTATTAATTGCATAGCATGTGAAAACAAGGTAAGGCAATGTACGAGAAATAACCCAACAAAAAACAGAACGTATAAACAAAGGCAAAGCATCCGTGATTATCAGGTCAGTGGCCAGCCGAGGAGCAGGCTTCATCTAAAGTGTCAATGCAGCCTATAAGCAAGCCCAATAGAGGTGTCATGTCTAATAGGTAGGTCATGATCATCATGCAGGGGGACCACGATGAAGTGAAAGTCACGTACTCATTTCAGCAACGTGAAAGTGAATGCCACTTCTCAACAGTCACAGGGGTTTATCATCTGACGGATGGAACATTGCTGCTAGGAGAGCATTCCACGTTGCAAAATTCTCAGTGGGCTCTCTAATGTCAGTTCTCAGAGCTCGGTAGTTGTTTCAGCCTCCCTCCATCTAACAAAGTCCTTGAACCACAGACAATATTGAGGCCAGCCTTTCAGTTTCCAGGCCATTGCAATGCGCCGTTTTGCTAATATACATGCTAAGTCCTTGAACTTGACCACATGCCTGTGTTTTCCGGGTCTAGCAGATGCCTCCAGCAAGCATTCCACCGGCTCCCAGTGGTATAGGATGATACCAGCTTTAATACAGATGTAATACAAGCCCCTTTAACTCTTGTACAGTCCCAAAAAATATGGATTGCATCTGCCCCATTCGTACCATACCACGGGCAGGCAGACGACACCGTAGGGTCAAACCTTGCAATGCGGCATATGCCACATACGTTCTGTGGAGAACATTAAGCTGTAGAAGGTGCAACCTTGCATTACGCGAGACCTTCTTAACAAAATAAAATGCTGCGTCCCACTGGGTATCGCTCAGCTCCTGCCCTAAGTCTGTTTCCCACAATTCCCTCAGCTTCCCAGTCTGCGTAGCAACCACACTCAGCATGCATCCGTACACTTGTGATACTGGGTGCCAGCCATCCTCCAGATCATATAACAACGCTAACAATGTAGTTGGCTCCGGCTCCAAGTCGTTCACTTCTTTTTAGCCACTGCTACCAGTTTCCTATGATATAAGATTTGGCCCATGGGGAAACCTTCGGTTTGTATCAACTCATCTAGATACCTGAAAGCCCCATCCTTGTACATGTCCCCCCACATAATGAGCCCCAAGTCCTCCTACCCCCTAGCCACTGCCAGGTCTTCCAACTCCGAGCAAGTATCCACCGTCATGGGGACATGTGGCGAATACGGAGTTCCCAACCGGGAAATCTTCACTGCCCATCGCCAGTCCTGCTACCCGAGCCTGACCAGCAGCGTCTGGTGGCCAGCACAGCAGTCCGCCACCCACAGGGCCTCTTCTTTTTTTAACATTGTTTTTATCGGCATTTTATGTTTTGAACAATAACTATCCCCTTCCCAACCAGCCTCCCTCCACCCCTCTACACCCTCATACGCCGACCCCCAATCCCTGGATCGCTGTAAATTATGTCTTCTGAGAAAAATATTCTGGGTATATCGAATCACAGCTTATAGTACGTCCAGCAGCCTTAATCTCTGAGGGCACCATTGTTCCCGATAATCTTTATGCAGGAAATTTAGGACAAAGTCCCACTCGGTTTTGAATTTCCCATAGTCTCCTTGTGTGGTGTAGGTTACCCATTCCAGAGAGGTGTAGTGCCATATTTTAGATATCCATTCCTGTTCATTGGGAATTGAGGGTTGCTTCCACTTTTGCGCAACTAGGGAGTGCCGCCACGCTGAGGATCATATACGCTTTCCTCTGTGGCTTGGTCAGTAGTGTGTCCAGCACATCGCTCAGGCCCAAAATGAATTCTCCATATTCTCTCCGCACCTCGGGACCAAAGATGTCTTTAATTTCTTTATTGACCACGTCCCAGAATGGCTTTAGAACGGGACAGGACCACCATATATGCAGCTATGTGCCCACCTCTTAGCATACCCGCCAGAAAGTCTGAGCCACTGAGGGGTACATTTTGTGTAGCTTCTCGGGAGGTAAGTGCTACTGCACCAGAAACGTGGTCCACATTTCCCTGATCTGCATCCCTCTCATTAATTTGGGGATTCGCTGCCACACTTCCCACCATTGTTTTTCGGAGATTGGGAGCGGTAGCATGTCGGCCCATTGTCTCATATAGAGCCACTGGGGCTGGGTCGTTGGTGTGGTGAATAACCTGTACAGTTTGTTGATCACTTGCCGGTCACCGGTGTTTGTTAGCAAAAACCTTTCTAGCGGCCAAAATCTCTGGCAGTGGATTTTTTCATGTTTTGAGACGAGAGCCAATGCCTCAATTGAGCGTACTGATATCGGTCTTCCTCCCTCAACCCCATTGATTGCTTGCATAGTTGGAATTATTTCACCTCTTGCCCCTACATATGTCATTTGCGCGGGTGACTCCAGTCTCTTCGCACCTAGCAAATGCTTCTTTCTCCAACCCCGGGGTGAACTGTGGATTCCGAAACAGGGGTATGAACGTTGAGGGATAGGATGTGATCTTCGCCTCTTCAGCCATAATGTCCCAAGTAGTCCCCACCAGGGCCGTTATTCTGCTTCTGTACATGTTATCTGCTCTGGGATACCACAGGACCTTGTCCAAGGGCCTGCGCATTACTGCCCTGTCAATCCTATGCCAGATGCTTTCTGGATTCCCAATGAACCAGTCTCGGATTACCCTCATTTGGGCTGCGTGGTAGTACATCATAAAGTTTGGGACCCCCATTCACCCCACCTCCGTGGGGGTGGTCATGACTTCCCATGCCACCCTCTGTTTTTTCCCTTGCCAGATATAGTTCTGTAACAGTTTATTCATAGTTTTGAAGAAATGTATAGGGACCGCCAAAGGGAGAGCCTGGTAGTAATACAGTGCCCTGGGAAGGATCATCATTTTAATGACACTGTTGCAGCCCATCCAAGATATATTAAGAAGCCTCCTTTCGCCCAGCCACGTGTAAATTGTTTCCAGCAGGTGGGGATCATTTGCCTGGTACATACCCTCTAGGGATGAGGTCAATGACACCCGCAGGTAGCGGAAACAATTGGGATCCCTGTGCACGTGCAAACTGTCCTGTATCTAGTGGTTCTGGGGATTTGTCTCCCTGTAGTTTCATTATTTAAGATTTTTGGGTATTGGTCTTCAGACCCTCCACTCTGCCAAACTGTCAGGAGTGCTGTTAGTTTCGGGATGGAGACGTCCATTTCCATGAGCAAGACCAACAGGTCGTTGGCAAACGCCATTACCTTGTAGTCCTCTCCTCCGAATTTGAACCCTTTTATTCCCCTCTACTGTCCGATTCTAGACAGGAGTGGCTCGAGGAAGATTGCATACAGGACTGGTGACATGGGGCATTCCTGTATAGTTCCCCTAGAGATCACCATCACTTGCGAGAGGCACCCATTGATAGCTAACCTGATCCAAGGTGTTCTGTAGTTGGCTCTGACCAGGTGAAGAAAGGCCGGGCCCAACCCCATAGCTTCCATTGCAGCAAACAAGAATTACCATTCTACCTGGTCAAAGGCCTTCTCTGCGTCTAGTGCTAAGACCCCTACCCTCAGGCCTGCCCGGTTTGCCTTCTCTATTAGGTGGGATATTAGCCTAATGTTATCAAACGTTCCTCTCCCCTTAACAAAGCCCGCCTGGTCTGGATGTATCAGGTCTGGGATTACTTGGTCCAATCTAGTCAACATTTTTGTAAAGATTTTAGCATTGTGATTTATTTGGGCAATGGGGCCACAGGAGCTGTAGAGGGTGGCATTTTTGTTAGGTTTAGGGAAGATGAGCACCTTGACTTCTTCCATGGACTGGGATATGCGGCCCGTATCGGAAAAGGAGTTGAACATGGATGTCATTAGCAGGATTACTGTGGTCTGGAATGCCTTGTAGAACATGACAGAGTACCCATCCGGGCCGGGGCTTTATTTGGGGTTAGTGATCTAATCGCCGACTGAACCTCGTCTTCTGTGATCACCCCACCAGAGCTTCTCGCTGGCTATGGTCCAATCTTTTTAGTTGGCAAGATCCTAGAAAGGCCTTTTGAAGGTCGCTTTCGGGCAATTTGGTGGTGCACAGGGCGGTGTAGAACTGAGTGAATGCCTGCAGGATCTCCTCTGTGTGGTTACCTGACCCCCTGCTCCCCCACCATTTGGAAGTAGCAGATCACGAAAGCCGCTTCCCCTTTTTTTAACCTGCCTGGCCAAGAGCCAGTCTGATTTGTAAGCCTGGAGGTAGTATTTCTGCCTCAGGTAGAGAAGTGATTTTTCTACCTGCTTTGGCCTTTAATATGCCTATACTCTTTCCTGATCTCTGTCCCTTTGTCTGTTTCCAGTCTCTCCATTACCCCTTTAAGGCGCTTTTCTAAATCCACCTGAAGGGCCCTTTTCTGCTTGGCCTGTACTGCCTGTTTTGCTATGAGCACCCCCGCATGGTTGCCTTGAAGGCGTCACACACCACCGATTCTTGTACGTCCGAAGTCTTATTTTCTGCGTAGAAATCGTGCATCACTTCGCGTAGCTCGTTACATATTACCATGTCTCTGAGCAAGCGGCGGGGAAACTGCCATTTTCAAAGTCCCGATCCCCCCCCCCCCTTCTCCCTATTAATTTCTAGCTGCAATGGGGTTTGGTCAGATAGAGTGATAGGCCTCACCTCCATGTTCAGTATTTGACTGAGTAGTGACACCGAGACCCAGATGTAATCTATTCTTGAGAATGATCTGTGGACGTTTAGTTCATGCCATGTGTCTACTACAGCCAATCTGTCCATACCAGCTTGCAGCCTATTAGATGGGCCACTTGATGTGGGAGTCTTTCTAGGCTTACGTCTTTGCTCGGGTGCCACACCAAATTAAAATTCCCTGTCAGACTCAACTGGCCTCTTGTAAATTGGTCTAGTTTCTCCATTACTCCCCTCATATATCCGTCTTGCCCTGTATTCGGGGTATAAACAGTGGCTATTGTGAGGGGATTTCCTCTCCATTGTAGCTGAACAAAAAGAAACCTACCCTCCTTGTCGGGCTTTGGTGTCCGTTAATTGGACGTTCGGTAGGTGTCTGAACGCTATGAGACCCCTCTAACTTTGCTCTCGTCATTGGCCTGTAGGACCTGGGGGTACCCTCTCAACTTCAGTCTTTGCTTATCTTGAGAGCGGATGTGGGTCTCTTGGAGTGTCACAATTTCAGGCTTGTTGTTACTGAGGCTATTCTGCAGTTTCCGGCTTTTAGCCCGTGTTTAGCCCTCTAATGATGAGTGTAAACATTTTGAACCCTCCCTTTGCTACTAGCCATACCTCACTGTGCCCTGGTAGCTGGCATGTTGCTGCGATCCCCCTCCCACTCTAAAACAACCCCACTCTCCATTTTCCCACTCCGGCTAAATTCGGCATATCTTCCCCATGGCATATCATCATCCTGGGTTTCCGGGTCTCGTTACAATGCCAGAGAACTATGCGGGTAGTGCCTTCCCCTTGCCCTCCCCAGCTTCCAAGAATCGTCAACTACACCTTGGTCCTCCGCCTTCACGGGCTAGCCCTTGGGCTGGGGTTCCCTTGAGTCTTTTCGTTGTCTAGACCCTATGCCTAGTGGTCCCGGTTGGAGCTTTAAGTAGGAGAGTGTTTAGCCTGGTTACTTGGATCGATGCCCTCCCCCGGACCCTGCAGGTTTTTGCGTTTTGACTTCGACTCCCCAACCTTCCTCCACTCCCATGGCTTCTCTCTGTGGCCTTTATGGTCCATTCTACTGCTTTGTCCTCTCCCCGCATCCCCATCTTCTTCTATGTTAAGAATCTTTAGCACCTCCTCCAGCATGATGATACAGTATTGGCGCCCTTTCCACCTGAAGACCAACCCGAAGGGGAATGTCCCCGGTATCTTGTCTGAGTTTCCATGAGTGCCTTAGTCACCGGTCCCATTTGCCTCCTCTTGGCTAGTGTACATTTGGCCAAGTCCTGAAATAGTTCTATAACAGTGCTGTTCCCCTTTATCGGGGTAGCCTTCCTTGCTGCTTGTAGAATCTGTTCCTTTTGATCGTATTGCTACAGGGCCATCACCACTTCTCTTGGCCTGGCCCCAGGCTCTTCTCGGAGTGGGCCCATTTGGTGAATTCTGTCTAAAAGAATTTCTCCCCCAGTCTCCATGTCCAGCAGTTCCCTGAACACATGTTGCATTGTTTCCCCAAGGTCGGCGTCGCCCACACTCTCGGGCAGCCCCTTGAACCCGACGTTCGACTGTCTGGAGTGGTTCTCCAAATCCTCTGCTTGGAGTTCTAAGTTGTGTGTTGCTACTGCCAGCTGCTTCGCCAATGCGTCTATTTTTTGGGTGTCTTCTGTGAGCTCTTGTATGGCGTTTTCATTCGCGTCGACTGTCGCCCAGTTCCGCAAGGTCGTTTTAAATTTCCAGCAGGGAATGGGTGAGTTCTATGCGTATTAGGCTTAATTGAGTCTGTAGGGTGGTGTTCATCTGGTCGCTGAATTCTTTGAAACACTGCTGCAGCACCTCGCTTGTGACTTCTTGCCCTTGTGGTAGGGTTGGCGGTTCCACCAGCACCTACTTCTCTGTCCCCGCTGTGTCCTCTTCCTCTGGTGTTTCCGCTTCTTTCCTCCAAAGCTTTTGGAGGATCCCTCCCTGTTTTTTAGAGTGTTTGGGACCTGGGATGCCCTCTTTAGGCTCTTTGAATTTGTTGTGCGACATCTTCCGGTGGCAGCAAATTCCTACTTGTGCCTTTATGCAGGGGTTGCTGCCTCTGTTCTCTGGGTTGTTCCTGCCCACTTGATGCTGTTTGGGTGTGTTTTGGGGAGCGGAGGGGGTACCCATCTGTCCCTCCTAAGTGACAGCGGAATCCAGGTCCCCTTTGTGTGCTGGAGTAGATTCTCCCAGGGCAATGATCAGTGGTGGCTCAGAGGCGGTCGTGGTCTCAGTGGCCCACCAGTCTGGGGTTTCCCTGGCCTCTTCTTGGGGTGCGCTTTGTGCTCTTCCACTCCTGGGCTCACCTGCCTGCTCCTGCTCCCCTAGGGGTACCTTCACTCATGTCCTGGTTGGGAGCTTCGTTCCTTATTGGTGGGCGGATTAGAGAACCAGCTTCTTGCTAAGGGGGTTAAGATTTGGGGGCGGGGGGTCTCACCCGCCCCACCTTACTCCACTGGTGCTGGAGGTCTATGGGGGGGGTACCCAGGGAAAGTGAGCACTGCCGCCCTGGTTCTGCTGTCTGCCTCTGCTGGCTGGGCGCTGCTGCTTCCCCACTGATTGTGGGTGTCCCTGCTGGCCGTGGGGTCGCCCCTTTGCTGAGTCCGATAGCGGCTGATTGGGCTCTCTGATGGAAGTCCCCCTCACTGGAGGTGCTCAGTTGCGTGGGGACTGCAACTCCCTGGGAGCTTCTGTGTCTTCTGGGCAGAGGCTGCTCAGCTCCCCGCCTGGTGGCTATCTAGAAATTGAGCCTTGTGCTTGGTCTTTGCTTTCGGTGGGTTGTCCCGTTGGCTGGGGCCCTGCCCCTCATGGAATTAGGATTAGCTGTGGAGACAGGGCATCCAGTTGGCTGGGGCCCTGCCCCTCGCAGAATTTGGATTAGCTGTGGGGGCCGGGGCGTTGAATCAGGGTGTTGCGGCTGGTTTCCCTCAGGTTATGGGTGTCCCTGCTGAGTGTGGATCCCGGGAAATAGCCCTTCTGCTTGAACCAATTGCACCTGATTGGGCTCTCTGGAGAGTGTCCCCCTTTTTGGAGAAGCTCTGCTGAGTAAGGGTGGCAGCTCCCTGGGTGGGGGTCTGTTTCTGCTGGGCAGAGGCTGCTTGGGTCCCCGCCTCGCAGCTACCTGGGAACTCAGGCCTTGTGCTTGATCCTTCTCTTTGCCCTCAGTTGGGCGTCCCGATGGCGGGGCCCCTGCCCCTCGTGGAGTTGAAGTTTGCTTCGGGGCCGGAGCGTTTGGCTCCTGTTTCACCAGTGGTACGCCCTCCGTGGCACGCACCAGCCAATCCCGGCGGTGCTCTGGCATCGAAGCCCTGACTGTCCTTCGCGAGCACCGCGGGGTCTGCTGCGGCACCTTATCTTCCCCCGGCTTGGGATTCCGCGGCTGGACGGGCGCCCCAGTGTCTCTTACTGCCTGATTCTGGGGGACGGGGGTGGGGGAGAGGGGGCGGTGGGTGCTCCTCTCTCCTCTGCTTCTCTTCCTGCTGTTCTTTGGGCACCAGTCTACGCGAGGCGTGACTGCTAGTGTTGGACCTGGGCCCGCCCGCTCACTCACTCTGCCACCTTCTTATGCGGTACTCCGTTTGGCGTTTCATTTAGTTTGCTCCGATCCCAGGCTGCTTATACTGGATTTTATAGTTTTAGATTAGGTTGGTGGTGTAAAGCACCGAGGGGGGTGTCTGTACTCCTGCTCTCTATATGGCAGAGGAGAGGCACAGAGGACCCCAGCCAAGTTTCTCTTTTATTGGTATTGTGGCGAGCAATCCAGGCTTAAGCTTTCAGGTGGTGATGCGGGCTGGTTCTTAAGTACAGTGCAGTCCCCAAGCACCCATAAAGGAATGTCCACACACTGTATTAGTGAAAACACAGTCTTTTTAAGGTTCATGGTTATATACACAATCACAATAACTCACTTTGTGCTCAGTTAATCTACAAAGGCAAATATATACACAGTTCTACATGGTACCACAATTACTATTAGATTTCATTAAAGTACATCAATTGGACTTAGTTTAAATGTTACACAAATCAAGTAATAAAGAGAACCAACAATAGACGTAGGAGGAAAGCAGTTGGTTAGAACAATTGGCAGAATACTGGGTCCCTACCGACCAGACATTTCTGTGGGGAGATCCCCCACCCCCACCTGGGCAACCTGTAAAATAAAGTTATACTACAAGCCCAAGCCATATATTGTTCACAAGAGCCTTATTTCCTTATAAAAAGTTCTACAACCCCAATGTACCTGGAATAGCAGAGTTCGATGTCTGGTCGTCGACGGATCCTTCTTGAGCAGCTCCCTTTAAGGCAGGAGCCATGGATCGTTGAGATCCCACGTGGAAAAAGGGTGAACACTTGTTGCGGCAGCAGCTTTGGTTATTGTGGTGCTCGTTTGACGATCGGTCAAAAACATCCTGCAAGCTGAGGCACGCGGTGTACCTCGAAGACAAGTGTTAGTTGCCGCAGAGAGTCAATGAAGAAGTTTGGCCCAGCAAGGGCGTTGGGTCGTCGGCGTCTGCTAACGGGACCACGGCTGGCTTCAGTAGCTTCGTCGGCGTCTGAGGTCTACGGGTGACGGGAATCCCACCGGCAGATTCTCCTCGGTCGTTGGCAGCCTTGACTTTCTCCGGCAGGACGAAAGCGGTCAAAGAGGATGAGCAAGGGAGTCCTTGGATCAAATGTCTTCGGCAAAGGGAGCACTGTGGCTCCGGTCGGCAACGGTGGACGGCTGTCCGGTGCTTTTCTTCGTTCTCCTCGGCGGTCCCCTTCTCCGGTCGGCAGCCTTTCGTAGGTCTGTCTACCAGGGAGCTTTGGCAAAGGTCAGCTGGTGCACAATGGTCCCCCGTAGCTCGGGAAGAGGCATCCTAGCCAGGTCCTCTCTTGGACCAGTTTTGAAGGCACAGCAGCTTTCAGACTGTAACGAAGGGAACAGGGTTCACCTTCTTCTGGCTCTGCTTCGAGAGTAAGCATCAAGTATCAACTTCAGAACGATTTCTAGCAGTGAGAGGCCCCCAGATATACTGTTGGTCTCCCATTCACTCTGCTAGGTCACACTCAGGCAACCAATCAACCAGAAGGGATTTGAGGCAGCCAATTGGCTCATAGTGCATTCAGGCCATTCTTCTCCATCCAGACACTCACAACACAGAATGTGGATTCGGACAAGCACTCTGCCATTCAGCACTACACACAGCATTCATACCAGTTTTGGGCAGGGCTGTCTCAGTCATTGTGTGAACCACCAGTTACTAGACACCCATAACACAGAATGCGTATTCGTCACACACTCCATTCACCCAGGTCCCACCTAACAGGCATACCCACAACATACAGTCATTGGGAAGGCTCCAGCCAGTCTGGCCTTTGACTTCCCCATAACACCATATATGAAACTTCCATCCAACAGCCAGTCGGGGGAAGGGACAGAGTCGGGGCTTCCCGGAACGTCGACAAAAGTAAGGGAACAGGCGACTGAAAGCAAGAGCGGTCATCTTATTTCATATCAGGAATCCACTGATCCCAATGACAGGGCCTGGTCATCCCAAACTGGAGGATGCTCAGGGCACCTGTCACTTCAGCACAGAGCTGCCACCAGTTCATACCCTGCTATGTGGGCCACACACAGGTGCCCAAAAACATACACTAAGAGTACAGGGGCGTACTCCCACCCATGGGTGCCATAAGGGTATGCCATGGGTCTGTTCACCAAACCAAATACAGGAAGAGCCGCACCGCCAGAACTCCTGCGTGGAAAACAAGACAGAACACATGATAAAAAGCAATAAAGGACAAGGATATGGAGGCCCTGTCCCTCCGATGCATTTCCAGCATCACAGGTGGTGCTTATTGCTCCTTTTTAGAGCCGCCGGGGAGGTGCGCGCTCCTCATGGTGAGACGGTAACGGCGGCCATCTTGGAAGTTCCACAGGGCCTCTTTTAATAACACTGGGTGGAGTATTTCCTGTAATAGGCTAGACTCTGTAGTAGGGTCATCTGATAACCATTGTGCTATATATTGGAGCTGCACGGATAGGTAATAAAGCCTTAGACAGGGAAGCTGTATCCCCCCCGTCGCCATATGGCATACACAAAGTGTTCAAGGCAACCTTCTGTCTACCATGGCCCCACAAGACTCCCCTAAGGATGGTGTCCAGTCGGCAAAGAAAACTCCACAGTTATGCAATAGTGCACATTTGTGAAGAAGTACAGCATGCACTAGAGTATTATAATTTTCACTACCACAGTCCTGCAAAGAAGAGATCGGGTAGCTTCCCCCATAATGTCACATGATGTCACAGAGCGATTCACCCCTTCCACTACCCTGACTGTGTTGCTGATGTGCATGTCCTCTGGCGAATGAGCTACATATATCCCCAGTTATCTAAACGTGTTAACCTCCCATTGTAACCCCCAGTTCTGTTAAATCTTGAGCATCAAATTGTTGCAGTCCCGCTAGGAGGAGGCAGTTTTTGTTTATTGAAGAATATCCCAGACAGCTTAGCCAAGTTATCTAACACCTCTACGAAATTGGGCAAATTAAGCTCCAGTTCACAGACATATAGAAGGACGTCATCCGCTTAGAGGGAAACAAGGTGCGTCAGTCACCACCACCCACGCCGCTGTAAACTGTAGCCGCAGAAATACTGCTATGGGTTCCAGTGCAAGTACATACAGCACGAGCGACAGCGGGCATCCCTTTCGAGTCCCACGCTGTATGTTCTTCGCCTCAGACACACATCTCCCAGTCTTCACCCAAGCCACCGGTTGCGTATACAGAAGCTGGACCCAGATTATAAATACCTCACCGATACAAAACCCCTGCATCACAGCCAGCATCCATTCCCAATAAACCGAATCAAACGCCTTGGTGGCATCCACTGATGCCATAGCAAATGGTGCTTCTAGAGAATTAGTCTGGTCCACTATGTGTTGTTGACAGCGCACATTCATAAAGGTGTTTCATCCAGGAATAAATCCCATCTGATCCTCATGAATCAGGACGCCAATCACTTTCCTCGGTCTTCCAGCGAGTAACGTTGTTAATATCTTGGATGTCCTGGCATAGGGCTGGGAAGTATACCTTGATCATATGCCTCTTCATATACCTTCAGTAAGAATGGGCGAAGGACAGAGCCAAATGCTTTATAAAACTCTGCAGGGAGCCCATGCCCACCAGACGTCTTCCCAATGGACAAGGACGCAACTACAACCCCGGGCTCTCTTTCTGTCGGGGGGTAAATCTAGGGCGGAAGCCTGTTCCTCAGACAGCTGCGGCAGCATGATCTGCGAGAAGGCATGGCGCAAATCTTCAGGATCTCCCAGCATTTCATGCCTATACAATGTATTATAAAACGCACAAAAGACGCAGTTCATCTCCGACCTGCGATCGACAAGCGGCCCCGCACTCCTCATGTATTAGCGTAATTGGCCGTCTGGGTTGCTCTCTACATAGCCACAACAGCAGCCTCCCAGATGTGCCCCCTTCTGCATGCATACAGGATTTGTAGATCACATAATCAAAGTTGCAAAGCCTCTCCCAAGATCCAGTGCACTGAGTGCCTAAAGCGTGGAGTTCAGATTCAGTCAAGAGGCCAGCATCCTTCTATGGCGGCCACAGAGTCCAGGTGACTGAGGTATGATTTCCTGTTTAGGCACTCCTTTTAATGGCCTGCAAGATTGTCAAGTTGTGCAGCGGTGGAGCACAGGCCCACCCTATGTATAGGGTGCACCGTCCCCAGACCCGCCCACCCAATCACCAGGTATGGAAGGTAAAATAATGAACTCTGCAGTGAGCGAATCTTCTACGTTAGGCGCCAAGATGTGGTGCGGCCACCATCTTGGTTGGGCGGTCACATCAGGAGTAGCCAGTATCTTGCAATATCTTGAATCGAGGGAGGTCCTCACACCTTCAGAGAGCCACCAAAGTCGGCTTGGTAGGTTAGTGGAGTACCACAGTGTCCTGTAATGCAAAATAATGTTCAAATATTGCCGTAAATAGGATTAGCAACATCCAGGCGGGAGCTTACGCAAGGCATGTCCTCACCGCATGGACTCTGGCCACAACCCCCATGCTCGAGAACTATGGCACTCATCGCTAGAAGCTGAAGGGGCCTCCTCCAACAGGAGGGGGCCTGGAAGCAAATTCAGATTGTTTTGGGAATGGTTTGGAGGGGAGGCAGTATTCCAGGTGAGCCAACCATTAGGCAGAGGCGTCGGACATGGTAAGATTACATTCCTCGCCAAACTGGAAATCCTGCTTCCCACAGGAGACGAGTTGTGGAATGGGTTTTCGCACTTGGGGGTTGAGCGTGACATGATGGAAGCTGAACATCCTCTTGGAGCACAACTTGTGCTGCATTTGTTTGCAAGAGGGAGTTTGTCCTCTGCCTCTGTGGACACCCTTACTCACTTCCTGTGAAGGCTGCAGACTATTGTTGTACCCCTAGACCCCACAATTTGGCAATCACTTTGGAAGACTGGAATTTCAGGAGCGATTTGTCGGCTTTACCTCCAAAAGAATTGTTGCCATCAAACAACATGTCCAGGAACTGTGCCTGGACATCCACAGCAAATCCCATTGTCCACAACTATGAGTACCTTTTCAACACCATTCCCATTGTCATCATACAAGTCAAGCAGGTGGTGTATCCAGGCTTGACTGGAGCATTTGCCAGGACACTTCCTTACCATAATAGTCTAGGGCTTCAAAGCACTCCCTCATATGTCCTGCAGGGAGGTGCTCTACAGTCACTGAGATGGCAGTCCGAATGAGAATTTAGCCATAGCACAGGAGGCTTTGATGGCCCCAAGAACCAGGCTGCCTGAGCCAAAAACTTTCTTGCCCCAGGCCTTAAGCCACTTACTCTCCATGTCCGAAGGTAATGAAGGTAAATACGTCTTCAGGGGCGCAGTGGTGGTCTGGACTACCAGGCTCTCAATGGAGGCATGTGAAGACACGATAAACGGGTCAGATGGAGCTGCTCTGTGTTTCTTTGTCAAATCATATTCAACAGCCAACACTGCAGCCAGTTTTGACCACAATTTGAGGGCCATGGCCCCGTCTGCCAAATCGAAGGGTTTGAGGGTCTACCTCTGCAGACTTTCATCAAGAAAGTCCATCAGTTCAAATTGCACAATCGCTGTTGAAGGTGCTGACAACCCTAAGTTGTCACCCACCCTGGCCATCACATAAAAGGCCTGAGGTTTACCTGGTGTAGGTGCAAGGGGCATGCAAAATTCTGGATAAGTATCCAAATCACTTGCATCTTACAAATCAGCAGCAAGATCCAACAAGCCTCCCTCTTCACCATGTGATTCCTCAGGGAAGTCCGCAAATTCTCTCGAGTATAAAGGGTTTCAGCATGAAGGGGACTGGATCACTGTCCCCATCGTAAATACCTTCCATTCGAGATAAACATGCCTTTAGGGAGTGGAGCATGCGCTAGAGGAATTTTGTCTTCCGTGTTGCTGGACGGTGCTGTGGAATGACCAGCTGGAGACAGAAGACCATCGTCTGAAGACAGAAGTCTGACCGAGAAGTATCCTCGCCCGCGAGAGCCATTGCCGATCCCAAAGGTTATGGGCCATGGGCTTTTGCAGGGTCTCTGCTAAGCTCATCAGAGAATGTAAGATCCCTGATGGCAACAAAACACTTAGGCCGAAGCCGACAGTGCCAAGACCTTGGCAAAGACGTCAAGCATCTTAAGCTGAAAGGCTTCCCATTCCTCCAGAGTGGAGGATTTAGGGGAAAGGTACCTGTGGCGCCTGTTCCTCAGAGGAGTCTGAAGCAGTGACTTCTCTGTTTCAAGAAAGAAGAATAGTGTTTTGCAGAACTGCTGGGTGAACAAGACCTCTTGCACTACAACTTCTTGTCTTTATGGATCGGGGACCATTCTTTGATTCGCACCTCCACGCCCAGAAACCACAGACGGGTCCATCTGTCACCTTATTCATCATGAATAAAGGTAAAGAAGTGAATTGGGGTGCATCGACTGACACGACCCGCAAAACTGTGTTGTGTTTCTTCACTAGAAAGTACTGGTAAAACCTCTCTGGCGATTGTAGACCGATATCGGACTCCCTCAGTCAATACAGCTTTTCAAACCAGAGGCCTTTGATGGATTTGGTATACTGTGAAACAAGAAAGTAAAACTTTTAACGAAGTGCTCCTGAAGTGGCAGAGTCCACAGAAAAAAAAGGAACTAAGGTCATAGGACGTATACTGACCCAGACGTCATGTCCAGAGTGGGGCATGAAGAGGCGTTGAGGAGTGTTATTGTGGAGCCATGCTACCCAAGCAGCTCAGCTGGGGAAAAGATGCAAAGGAATCTGTGGGAGGAACAAATCTATTAGAAATCTCTAATTCTCTTTCGATAGCTAAAACATAATATTCAAGACTTCAGCTTGTCCGGATATCATCCTGAAAGCAATACACTTTTTGAATACCCTGAAAATGTTTGAATACAGCCTTGTGGAACATGGAGGATGCCAATACTAATACAAAGGGAATTTTCTTCAATTGAAAGATGTTCTCATGCAAAAGGAGGTCTGTGGGGGGATGCGATTGTGGCTGTATGGTGATTTGATGGTAAGCAGACACCACATCTAATTTTGTGAATATCTTACCTTCCCCTACCGAGCACAGAATTCTCCCCTCAACCCCACCAATTTCGGTAATGGGTGATGTTCCACCACCATGCATTGATGAAGTTGTCTCACTAATGGGGGAACCCACTAAAGGACATTCACCCTATCAATAATAACCTCAACTCTATTTATAGTCTCCCTTAGGGCCATCGGGATAGGTTGCAACCTTGTCACCACAGGATTGGCATCACACTTTAACACAATGCAATGAACAAATTCTCATTTTCTCAATAGGTTGGCAAACACAGATGGCCAAGTTATAAGCTCACTTACAGTTTTGTTGGAAAAATAACATGGAAAACCTGCTTGGTCGTATTAGGGTCCAACCTTATATGGTGCTTATTTTGGTTCTTCCATCCCAATAGAGACTCTCCTTTCTTTGTTAGATACATGTTTCAAGACCCTAGAAAGTTAAGCATGTAGGGAAAAAGCCCAACAATTCAATTCTGCCAACATTATATCCTCCTGGGTTTACATCAGGAGGGGTTCAGGTTCCCTATGGTCCCCTCCATGGACTCTTCCCACACTTGTTACGACACAAGGATATTTTTTGCCTTGCAATCGGCCATCATATGAACTTCAATCCGTTTTACCATTCTGCGGCCCATTGGTCTGTCTTCACATTTACTTGTAGAACATAGGCCCTCACCAATGACATACTGCTTTGTCGAACGACAAAGGAATGTTGGCGAATTCATTCACCATTTTTACTTCTTTATGGGGGTTCCTACCAAAGTTACCAAAGTTGTTCACACAGAGAACTTTTTCTATGTGACATTTCTTCAGGGGCACTGTAAAGACTGGAGATGGGTATCTGTAATTCTTCCCTCGATATGGTAGGGTAAAGAACACCCCAGCCACGTTTCTCAATGGTTAGCGATGGATGAGCAATCAAGTCTTAAGCTTTCAGTAGGTGATGCTGACTGGTTCTTCAGTACAGCGACTGCCCAAGCCCCACAAAGGAACGTCCACACACTGTTAGGTGATAACACAGCTTCGTTGTATAAAATAAGGTTCAGTAATACATACATTTAAATAATAACACTTTGTACTTTGGCAATACCTATTCAAAGAATGTCAAATATATAAACTCTGTTGTACCACACCATACGTAAATTCAGTAATAGATGCACGAACTGCAGACAGTTTTAAATAGGCATGTAAATTCTTAGGTGACGTGTAACAGCAAAGAATAGCGAAGAAAAGCAGGTTAGTTATGAACAGCGGCAGAAAGCCTTCTTTAAACCAGACAGGTAAATTCTGAGTTAGTTCACCCCCCATACACCCATCTGGGCAACCTGTAATGGAAAGGTTAGGGAGTAACTTATCTTCACTTTTACAGCCCAGTCCAATACTGTTCAATAACCTTGTACTTTCTTTTAAAAGGTTCTACCACCCCAAAGTACCTAAGAGGCCACAGGAGAACAGACCTGCCTCTAGAAGATCCTCTTGCTCATCACAGTATCTTTGGTGCCTTGGCAGGCGAAGTGGCAGAGTTTTTCTGTTTCACTCGACAATTCCCACCGAGGATGGACCCCACACTTGGAAGAAGAAGATAAGATGCTGAGTCCACGAGAAAAATGGAACCAAAGTATTTCTGAAGTGCAGCAGTTTTACTCTTTGCAGTGCTCTCATTTGGTCGACGATTTCTCCGACTGCAGAAGTCCCATGAAGATTAAACTTGCTCTGGGCTCCTTAAAGTCTTGGCAGATGAGAGTAAGACCCCTGGGACACTTCAATGACTTCGGAAAGCGATGGGTGCATAGGTCAATTTTGGTGTTGGGTTTTGGAATATCGCAGTTTTCTGACTTTTGGTTCTTCAGTGCTGCAGCCGCAGCACAGACGTCTGGACTGCTTCTGACGACTTGGACTCAACCACTGGAGTAGACCTCGGACCCTCACCATGTCTGGACCATCGGGACATCATCTTTAGCTTCTGGTGGTGGGAAACCCACCGACGGACCTTCCTCTACACTCAGCGACTCTGGACTATCTCCAGCAGGAAAAGTGGTCTGTGATGATGGCAAGAATGTACCTTGAAATGTTCTAAGGCAGTTTTGGGTGTCCAGCAGCACTACCCCCTCCTCTGGGCGATAGACAGGAACAGCTTCCAGACATCACAAAATGCACCTCTGGATCATGGGTGACACCAATGCACTTCTTCGACTCGAGATGTCCGGGCACTCCTCTTCAGGACTCACGAAGACCCCTTCTCCAGACGGCAGGCACACAGTACTGGCTTCCAGGGCACTTCGGATGAAGAGCAGCAGTTTGCACGGTGGTCCCTCATAGATCGAGGCGAGGTCTCCGATGCAGGTCTTCTCTCGATCAGTCTTTGGAAGAATATGGCAGCTTTCGGATTACAGTTAAGAAATTGCAGCAGCAGACTTCTCATCCAGCTGGGCTTCAAGGAACAGCTTCCACTTGCTAAGCTTGACTTCAGCTTCTGAACAAATTGGTAAGTGAAGGGTCCCCAGATATATACATCTGTTCCCCATTCACTCTGGCTGAGCCAGGCTCAGTCAGCCAATCACGCAGAAGGGCATTCATGCAGGAAGCCAGCCAATCAGGCTCACAGGCGTTCAGGTAATTTAACTCCAGCCAGACACCCATAACAAAGAATGTGCATTGGGGTAAGGACCAGCCTTTCAGCACACTACACTGCATTCATGTCAGTTTCAGTCAGGGCTGTCCCGTTCATTGTGCCACACACTCAGAAATCAGACACCCATAACAGGGAATGTGAGTTGGCTCCCAACTCCATTCGCACAGGTCCCACCCCTAGGGTGCTGCCAAAACACAGCATGTGGGAAGGCTCCAGTCAGTCTGGAAGGAGGCAGCCCCACAGCCATATATGGTATTTCCACAGTGCTTCCCAGGACTGCCACCTGCCCATACCATGCTCTGTGGGCAACACACAGGTGCCCAAACCCACACAAGGGGTACAAGGGTGTACCCCACCACATGGTGCCATAAGGGTATCCCATGAGTGTTGTTCACCAAAAGGAAAACATGAAGAGCACCACTGCCAGAGGTCCAGGGTGGACTCAGTGGCAGAAAACAGAGAAAAAACACAGAGAAGTGGTAGGAGAAGGACTAGGAGGCCCTGTCTCTCCATAATGCATTTCTAGCATCACAGGCACATTCTAGCACTCGCCAAATGCCATTTCCTGCCCCACCTCAAGCATGATCTTTACCTGCTCTGGGGAGGTGGGTTTGTCCTGATTAACCATCCCTCTTGTCCACTTTTAGGACCACCTTTATGATATCCTTATCTGCAGCCTTGCTCAAGCGGGGTATGCACATCATGGAGTGCTTCCACTCTTTTGGAAATCTTGATTACATCCATGAGGTTGGGTAATCTTTCAAATAAAGCTCTGCTCTAATTGGATTATTTGAGCAGTGCATCATCAATGGATCATTCATATGTTATTCTAGTTTGTCGCAGAGGTTACAAGAGAGAGGCAGGTGCCTTAGTGAAGTGGTATAGTCATTCACTGACTCTCCTGCTTCCTGCTCAGGGGTAGTAATATTGTTCGTATTTCATTTGTTATGGGGTTGAAATGCAAGTCCAGTTTTTCAAATGCAAGCTCTAACTCCTTAAGTGCATCAGTTCCCAGTTCGGCATATGTGAAGTTTGGAAGTGTCTCATCTCTGTTGCCCATCATGCATCAGAATAGATGCCTTTTCAATCTGTGCCAAATCCCCAAGGTAGTGCAGAACCCCTTCTTTCACTACGGCCAGGTACTTAAGTAAGACTTGGGAAGGCACAAATGCAACTGCACCTAGCACGTTCTGCATGGTGATGCACAATGCCAATGATGTGGTGCAGTTGATCTAGGTATTCCTGCTTAAAGCGATTTCTCATATCAATTGAAAAAGACAACTCCAAATGTCCATGCAGATGTCACTTAGATCACGCTAATTGTTCCAGAATGGTACTTGTGTCTTATTTACAGTAGTGTGCCTATTGCTCGGAGCAAACTTTTTATGTTTCTCCATTCATTTGACTCGATGTTTTGGCACTGAAATGCAGATGGTGGGTTGGGATCAGGAAATATTGGTGGAAATTTGAGGGATTGTGGCGCGTGGCTGTGGGGGTCTAACCCCATATGCTGTGGTTAAAAACAAGTATGAGCAGTTTTTTTGAGCAATAGACTTGCATTCTTATTTACTGTCCAAAATGGATTTTGCTGAATGGGGGAAAATGATCCAGAGCTGCAATTCCTCCCACACGCTTCGGTTTACGGCAGAGTTTGTCACCAGGACACAGAAGGCACTCCCCGGAAAAGCTCTCACTTTCTTAGCTTAATGCCCGTGGCTTTCTCTTCAAATGTTCAGAGGATGACATGTAGCAGTCGTAAGGCCTTTTATTTGAAATCGTATCCTAAGAGGAGATTTAGCCCGGTGCATGTCTCATGCTGTGGGATCAAGGCGCTGGCCTGATCGGTGTCACTAGGCCATCAATGCAAGCAGCTGGAGGGGGAATGAAGTCCAATGCCAAAATCTGACTTCCTCAACAAGTCTGAATGTGCGGCATCAAAAGCACTACGGACAGAGGCACCATAATCATGCAGGGGTGGGTCAACATCGCTTTGGTTGTAAAGGACGCATAGATAGGTAGGTTTATTTGTGATTTATTAATAGTATAGTAACGTGGATGAAAAAGCCCTTCAACGGTAGCTTGAGGTGTGAACCAGAAACTTTATCAGCTGCCATAACCAGAACCCCAATGCTTAGTATCCTGGTGACATCAGAAGGGATAGGGACACCTGTGGTACAACAGCCCTCACATACTAACCGGATAAGTACTGGTAACGGTAACACAAAGAGGAAAGTCAATGGTAAAGGAAAACTCTGAAATGTTCAGACATACCTGATCTTGACTGCTTAAAAACTGAAATGACATGCTTTAAGAATATACTAAGTTGTTCTGCGCTCTTGATGCTGGGGTTTTTAGCAGACACATCCTCGTGGTTCCAAAGCGGCCCTCTTTTCCTACAAATGGAGAAAATAGAGAATGTTTGCAGAGGTATGTGGTATCTGAAATACATATTATGCTGTATATCCAACTTAGTATTCACAACATACTTATACCGACATGACACGTTAACACCAGTGACAGTCTTTCTCAAGCTCTTATCTGTTTTAGTCAAATCATAGTCCATTGAATGGTTCATTACACATTTTTACTGAAAACATTTTGGTCAATTCTTCATAATCACCATGTACAAATTACATACATATGTGTATATGGTACAAATCACTCCCCTGCCAACCTATGATATATATTATGAAAACATGTTTTATCAGATGGGTACTGGGATCATGAGATCTGAAAGAAAGGCATTCTTCATATGTATTCTATTTAACTATCTCATTGAAGGCCCTTTCAGAGCTCTTGGTCATGAAAGGAACAAGTTACTTACCTGTAACTGTTGTTCTCCAGCATGGGTCTGGCATGGATTCACATGCTCATGAATATTCCCCGTCGTCAGGCTGGGAATCCTCGGTAAAGAAAAAACCAGTATCAGTTTCGTTTCTGATCTGTCTTTCGTAGTAACAACCAATCACTGGTCTCTGCGTCATACTGACCACAGCCAATGACTGCCCTCTACCTAAGCACCGCCTCTGGCAGCCATCTTCAGATTTGGAAGCACGTGAAGTGGCAGTATGACCAAGTGAAGAGCCGCAGAGGGGTAGGCGGGAGGGTTCGCATGTGAATCCATGCCAGACCCATGCTGGAGAACAACAGTTACAGGTAAGTAACTTGTTCCTTCTCCAGCATGGGGTCTGGCATGGATTCACATGCTCATGAATAAAGAATACATAGCAGTACACACATGCACAACCACGGGAGGTGGCAAAGGCTCAACATTAAGCATTGCATCAAACTCAACATTAAGCATCTTACCTCCTCACCAGGCTCACCTCAGGCGAACAGGTTGCGCAGCACTGCTTGGCCGACCCTGGACTCCTCCCTGGAATCCCGATCGACGCAGTAGAACTTCGTGAAGGTGTGCGTCGACCTCCACGTAGCAGCCCTGCATATGTCCAGCAGGGGCACATCAGAAAGGAACGCCGTGGTAGCTGCGATCGCTCTGGTGGAATGGGCTCTCGGACGGCCGGGCAGCGGTCGGTTCGCCAACCGATGACAGTACATGATACAGCCGGAGAGCCACCTGGAAATGGAAGCCTTCGAGAGAGCCTTCCCCTGATTGACAGGTCCAAAGTTCACAAAGAGTTGTGACGTCTTCCGAAAACACTTCGTGCGGTCCACGTAGAACTTCAGCGCTCTAGCCACATCCAGCGAGTGCAAAGTCCTCTCAGCCGGCGACGAAGGCGACGGGAAGAATACAGGCAACACCAAGGGTTCGTTGAGATGGAAGTCCGACGGTACCTTGGGCATGAAGGAGGGGTGCGTCCTGAGCACTACCCTCGTGTCGTGAAAAGTCAAGTACGGGGCCTTGCAGGAAAGGGCCTGGATCTCTCCCACCCGTCGTGCGGAGGTGATGGCCACAAGAAACGCTGTTTTCCACGACAGAAACTTCAACGGGGCCGAGTGCAGAGGCTCGAACGGAGGTCCCATGAGCTTGGTCAGCACCACGTTGAGCTCCCACGCCGGGGCCGGAGCCTTCACCGGCGGGAACGATCTGAACAGTCCCTTCATGAACTCTTTCACCAGACGATGAGACCACAAGGACGTCCGTCCCGTGGTTCTGGTGTATCGGGAGATCGCAGCAAGATGAATCTTGATGGACGCGTGTGCCAGTCCAGCTTTAGCCAGCGTCAGCAGGTACGGCAGAAATTGGGGAGCCGTAATCCGTAGAGGGTTAATCTTCTGTGCGTGGCACCAGACAGAGAACCTCTTCCATTTGTGTCCGTAGCATTTAAGAGTCGAGGACGCCCTGGCCTTTGCAAGAACCTCTCTGCAGTCGGCCGGTATGTCGTATCCTCCAAACCCTAGCGCTGCAGGAGCCAGGCCTGCAAGTTCAGCGATTTCGGGTCGTGGTGGAGGATGGCGCCTCCTTCCCTGGAGAGCAGATCCGCGTCCACCGGCAGCTTGATTGGCGGGGACGCTGACAAGTCCAGAAGGTCCGGGAACCATATCTGCCTCGGCCACGCAGGTGCGACGAGGATCATCCTGCACCGTGACCTCTTGAGCTGGTTGACGAGCCAGATTAGCAGTGGCAAAGGAGGGAACGCGTAGAGGAACAGGCCCTCCCAGGGGAACGAGAAAGCATCGCCCATGCTCCTCACCTGGGGAAACCTGCTGGCAAACCTCCGGCACTTGGAGTTTGTCGCCGTCGCGAACAGGTCGATCTGGGGTGTGCCCCACCGTCGGAAGAGGCGATCCACTAGATCCTGCCGTAGTTCCCACTCGTGGCACGAGCGCAGCTCCCTGCTGAGTGAGTCGGCGATGGTGTTTTTTATCCCTGCCAGATGAAACAGCACCAGAAACATCCCTTGGGCGACTGCCCAATGCCACAGGTCCTGCGCCTCCTTGGACAGTGCTGGGGACCTGGTTCCACCCTGTTTTCTGATGTAAAACATGGTGGTGGTGTTGTCGGTGAAGATCCTCACCACCCTGCCCTTGAGGGAAGGAAGGAAGGACCTGAGGGCCCAAAACACTGCACGGAGCTCCAGGACGTTGATATGTAAGGATTTCTCCGTCGGGAGCCAAAGGCCCCTTGCGTGCAGCTTTTCGGTGTGCGCTCCCCACCCTTCCAGGGAGGCATCCGTGGTCACTGTCTCCTGGTGGGCTGGGGTCTGGAAGTCCATGCCCGCCGTCAGATGCGCGCGGGTGCCCCACCACCGGATCGCTCGTCGGAAACTCTCGTCGAGTGTGATCCTTTCCTCGAAGCTGCCCGTCGTTTGGATCCAGCGCGCGTCCAGGAACTCCTGCAACGGGCGCATCCGGAGCCTGCACATGGGAATGAGGTAGATGCAGGAAGACATCATTCCGAGGAGGGACTTGATGGACCTCACCTTTGCCGCGTCGGCCACCAACATGCGCTGCACCTTGCCCAGGATGGTCCTGGTCCTCTCCTCCGACGGGGAGGCCCGAAGGGACACTGTGTTGAGCCTCGCTCCCAGAAACAGAGTGTCTTGCGCGGGTACCAGGTGGGATTTGGCGTAGTTCACGGAGAATCCCAGGTCCGTGAGAAGTTGGACGGTCCTTGCCGTGTGGACCACGGCGAGCTCCCTTGTCTTGGCTCGGATGAGCCAGTCGTCCAGGTAGGGGTAGACGTGGATCCCTTTGCGGCGCAGCTGAGCCGCCACCGGTGCGAGGCACTTGGTGAACACCCTGGGTGCCGACCGTAGACCGAAGGGGAGGGCTTTGAACTGGTAATGCCGCCCTTGGACCACAAACCTGAGGAATTTTCGGTGCCCCTTCAAGATGGGAATATGGAAGTAGGCATCCTCCAAATCCAACGACGACAGGAAGTCTCCTTCCTCCAGCTGTATCCAGGACGTGCTGGAGGGTGACCATCCGGAACTTTTGCGCCTTGATGAACTTGTTCAGACGTCGCAGGTCCAGGATGGGGCGCCATCCCCCCGTCTTCTTCTTCACGAGGAAGTATCTCGAGTAGACTCCGGAGCCCCGAAGCCTCTTTGGGACGAGTTCGATGGCGCCCTTCTTGAGCATCGCCTTCACCTCCAGGAGAAGTTGAGGGACGTGAAGCTCTTTCCTGGCCACGGGGGGGACGCGCGGACACTCTCTTTGAAACTCAAGCGCGTGGCCCCGGGCCAAGGCGTCCAGCACCCAACGGTCGGTGGAGATGGACTCCCACACGCTGACGAAGCTCGCCAGCCGGCCTCCCACCGGGGTGCTTCGGTGGGGGACCGACCCCCCGGCCGGTTCAATCCTGCTTCGACGAGGCTTTAGCACCTTGTCCTTGGCGACGACGGCGGGGTCCGCCAGGCTTGCCTCGTCCTCTGTAGGCCTCCTGAGATGACGAGCGGGCCGCTTGACGGTAGGAGGAGAAACCGCCGCCGGAAACTTTGGAGGCGCCCTTGCCTCCGCTGCTCCGAAAGGGCATCCGTCGTTGTTGCAGAACTCCAAGGGCCCGGGCCGTCTCGGTGTCCGCTTTAATGGCCTGAAGGGAATCGTCCACCGTTTTCCCAAACAGGTTGTTCCCATCGAAGGGCATGTCCAGGACTCTGGTCTGAACGTCTTGACGGAAGTCCGTAGCCTTGAGCCATCCACGCCGCCTAAGGCAAACGCCGTTGCCCAACTGGCGGAACCCAGTGTCGGCGATGTCCGTCGCAACGGTAATGGCGTGGTCCGAAGCCACCTCACCTTCCTGCAGGATCTCCAGGGCCTCTGCCCTCTTGTCGTCCGGCAAGAAGTCCAGCAGGGGAGCCAGTTTGTACCAGAGCTCCCTGTCGTATCGGGCCACGATAGCCAAGGCGTTGGCAGCTTTAATCGTCGTCGCTGCAGACGAGATGACTCTGCGTCCCATAGCGTCCAATTTCTTTCCCTCGCCGTCCGGTGGGGAAGTAGATGTGGAGGCCGCACCCCCCCCCGCTTTTTTCCTGGCCGCCGCAGAGACGACGGAGTCCGGGGTAGGCTGCGCCCGGAGGCACAGGGGGGCCGTGTCCGGGACACGGTACTTTTTCTCGTACCGGTCTCTTCTAGCTGGTGTCGTGGACGGGTTCTTGAGGAGGGTGAGGCCCTCATCCCAAATGTCGTCCAATAGAGGCACCGCGAGGACCGTCTTCCTCTTGGCCTCGCGCCGCTGATAAAGGAAACCTTCCTTCTTCTTCTCCTCAGGGCAGAGTTGAAAAAGCTCGGATGCCCTGGCGATCATTGAGTGGAACGATCCAATCTCGTCGGGCGGAGAAGCCCTGGTGGGAGGCGACGACGGTACATCCTCGTCGTATACCTCGTCGTCCGTACCCGTCGCTGCCGTGTCAGTCCCCGTATCATCCCCTCGGGTGGACGGGGAGGAGGGCTGGAAGGGGCGCGACGGCTGAAAAGGAGGTGGAGGGTGGATCCTTCTTTTCTTGGTAGGGGGAACACCAGAAGGTCCTGGTTCTGGGTCCCCCGACGGGAGAGGTTCCGTCGGCAACGGTAGTCTCGTCCTTATCTCAGAGCATAAGGACTGTATAGCCAACAAAATGGCCGCCGAGTTGTCTCGCGGCGCTGGCAGAGGGGAATCCGACGGCCCCGTCGGTACCCTCGACGATGTCGTCGTCACCTGCGTCGGGATCCATCCCGACGGGCCGGTCTTCTTCCACGCCGAGGCCGTGGCTTAAGACCTCGACCAGCTCCTCCTCCGAGGTTGAGGCCGAATCTACGACGACGCCCTGCCCCCCCTTTTTCTTCCCCACGGGGGATTTCACGGGGGTCCTATCGATGGGCACAAAAGAGGACTCCCTCCGAGGTGGCAGGGAGACTCTGAGCCCCGAGGTCGCCACCACTGGTGTAGCCTCCACAGGCTGAGCCAGGGCCGCCGCGACAGTTTCGATAGAGGGCTTGGCCGGATGGATTAAGGCCTTCACCACCTTAGGTGCGCTCACCGCCTTATCCTTGAGGGGGGGGACACTGCCTCGCTCCCCCTCCGCCTTCGAGCTCGACCGGGGCCTCTCCAGGAGCTTCGCCGGGTGCTCGGCCTTCCTCTTACCCGACCCAGAGCGTTGGCTCGTGGTTGATGGTGCCGGGGAGGGTGCGCCCTGCCTGGCGCCCGTAGAGCCCGACCGTTCGGCGCTCCCGGTGCCAGCGGACTCGCGGTGCTTGGCCTTATGTTGGACCCCCGTCGCCGGGGCGTCCTCAAAGGTCTTAGAAGACCGCTCGGATTTCTTCCTCTTCTTCTCGCCGAACGGGCTCTTCCCTTCTAGCCAGTTGGCGAGACGTTGATGGCGGTCCTTCATGGTCCGCTCCGACATGTTGCCGCAAAACGCACAGTTCTTCTCCACGTGCGTCTTGTCCTCATGTAGGCAGTAAAGACAAAAAGAGTGTTCGTCCTCCTTGAAGACGTTCTGCAGCTGGCATCCAGGGCAGACCCTGAACAGCTTTCCGGGCGTCGAGCTTCCCTTCTCCTGGGCCATGGCCGGGCCTGAGAAACTTCTGGAGTCCTCCAAAAGCGTAGCTCGACGAAATCTTCACCCTTGAGGGGCGCAGACGAATCCGAAACGGGTCCCCGTTGATCGGATGGAGAGTCGGTGGAGCTTGAGGCTCTTTTGACCGAAAAAACAAAGTTTTTGAGAATAAACGTGAAAAAATAGCACTAACGCTCGAGAGCAATAGCACGAGGATCCCAACACATGAACGTGCGGTAAAAATCTGAAGATGGCTGCCAGAGGCGGTGCTTAGGTAGAGGGCAGTCATTGGCTGTGGTCAGTATGACGCAGAGACCAGTGATTGGTTGTTACTACGAAAGACAGATCAGAAACGAAACTGATACTGGTTTTTTCTTTACCGAGGATTCCCAGCCTGACGACGGGGAATATTCATGAGCATGTGAATCCATGCCAGACCCCATGCTGGAGAATCATACTTTGTTCAAACCTGGCAAGAATACTGTTCGTAATTTTTGTATCCAAATGAAAATGTTTCATTCATACAGTCTATTATAATTCAGCCTCTTTGTGGTGTTTATCAACAAAATGCCATACCCGATCACTTGCCCTGATGAAAATCTTCACTGTTTGAACAAGTGTTGGCTGATATTTTGTTTTGTGAATACACTTTAGTGACTCAAAGGTTTGTTGTAATCTCATAACCAGCTTACTGACGACGATATAACACATAATTTGTTGATTTCTTGATGTTAGCGCAATGAGGCCTAGATTCAACCTTTCACATTACCTTGTTCATTGTGGTCCAGAAGCCATTACCACACAAGCACTAGACCCTTTGCAGCACACCCTCTTTTGGCATTGATAGGGAGTTTAGCTCAAACCCCAGTAGGACCTCATTATTCATAGTGGTTATTGTACCTGATTGCACATACAACTACGATGCTCCCAAATACGTGTCTTGGTTTTGCCAATGTATAAGAGATACCATGGGCATCTAATGGCATATACTACCAATGTGAATTAAAGTTGTAAAAAGGGTTCAGTACACACGACATAACATCCTGTGCATGGCTGTGTACCGATTTCTTTATCACAAAAGAACGGTACTTGGAGAATTATTTACAAAAAAGACAAAACACACATACAGCCTGTCCCTAAAAAGAACACCATGGTCTTTCACTGGACCATAATAGAAAAAAATGCATCTACCCAGAAAAGGTGGTAACTTGCATAACGTATTGCTCGAGGGAACAAAACTGGATTTTCTGGCTAAATACCCACAATACTGGCCTGAACGAGCAAATCCAGTGGAATGAACTAGCAGTACTTTAGGATACAGCTATCACTAAACAACACTACCCAGTTAGGCGGATCTGTTGTGAGACAGCCTTCAGTTACAGCCTGGTATTCTTTCCATAAGATCCCCTATAGGTCTTCCTCACAGATATTCTCAGTGTGAGCCCTACATAAGGTCATTTGTACTCTGTCCTGTCGGGTTGTGCCTCATTGATATTGTACAAGATAGTGACGTAACCCCAGACATTACAGTGTTGTATATTTCCAAATGTCCCTAATCACCCTAGTTATTAACAGTAATACAGGTGGGCATACATGTAATGCATGCGACCACTTGTTCTTAGATGAGTACTTCTTTCTAGCATCACTTGTGGATATTCCACTCCAAGATGGCCGACACGATTGTGTTTTACACACATCATCAATCTGCCGCCCACCAAAGCACACACGGTAGTGGATGAAATAGTAGACCAACGGCAAAACGTTATGAAACAAAGTGCGCGCACGAGAGTTTGCAGCCGGCATCCAGAGAGCAGGTAAGCTCTCGTGGACATCACTACACGCGGACTGTATTTTGTGCCACTACCGAGCCGAATCTTCTGAACACTTATGAAATCATTTCGGTCTCTTCTTTCTAGACAGATCGATTGAATCAATACTGATTTTACAACCTGATCTGGCACACAGAGTGATTTATTCCACTCCATGATGTGAACTACACGAAGCACCCAGTCTCAATCAAGCTAAATTGGATGTTTCTGTCTGCTCCTTTGTTTACCAGCAAGCACATTCTTGAGCTGATGCCATCATATTGACACAGGGTCTTGTATACACAGATGCCGTGGACAACAAGACGCAGAACTACACCCTGTTATTGGCGCCCCCATAGATTCCCGACTAAGCAGGACATCAACTTGTGAATGGGTATGCCACCTTTTAACCAGATAAAACCACTTGCATGCCTCTCGGTACACAATGGAGGTTCCTTGCACTAATTTGCATAGACAGAGGATACCCTAACAATAGTTTGGCCCAATCACTGGGCTCCAGCTTCCCTTCCCCTTCCCCCTCCCACCACTCCCTTTCTTCTTGTTTTCTATCTCGGTGTTTGGAAGAGGACTAACAGCGATTCCTCCTACTAATAACACCCCTAATAGTTAAGGGATTGAAATCCAATGCATAAATACAAGCACTTAGTTACCATTATTTAAGAGTGCATAATAGGGGACATTACATTCCTCTGTTCACCTTATGTCTCCCTCTAGGGAAGGGAGGTGCTGCCTGGATTCAATTGATGATCCACAGAAGGAGCGAAGCCCATAATAAGAAATTGAGGTCCTGAAGAAGATGACCAAAATAACTGTGGTTATCAAAACTGGTCGACCAATATGCCCATGAGTCTTCTCATGAGCACAACAATGTCCAACTAACGAAGTTTGAACATGTCACAAACTGTTTCTTATACTAGATAGGCTTTTGGCCACTAGGTTTTTCCCCTCTCTGAGGGGCCTGTGTTTTAATAGTTCAGACCAGGTCCTGATGTGAAAGGGGTAATGCCTTATTAGTGAATAAAAAAACAGAAATAAATTGCAGGCAGTGATCACCCCCTGTTTCACACAGAGAAGACCAGATCTAATGTACACTGTCTCGCTATAGAATTTACATACTTGTGTCTGGCCTTTTTAACTGATTTTTTAGGCATATGAGTATACCTGTTGATCAGGGAGCGTCTCTTCACTCTCCCTTTTAGATAGGCGGTGCAACACCGGAATCCTAGGGAGAGACAGCCCTTACAGGACCAGGGTGGTTGTCTTTTTACAGACAGCCTGTATTTGTATTTCGTCCTCAAGATGAGAGTTTTTGTCTTTTTTTATAAATAATGTTCCAAGTATCGTTCTTTTGTGATAAAACCATTGCCCTAACGGCAGTAATGCAATGCTAACCGACTAGGTTTAAAGTTAAGTCCTAGGTGTTTTTGTCTAACGATACTACCTTCATTTGGATTAGTTTAATTCATTGTCTCCCCCACCCCCTTTTCTTTTTAAAGAAAAAAATAACATGTCAAGTGGAACAATGTCCATACAGAAAGCCTAGCATTTTGGAAACTTTCCTTATTTTCTCCTTGGGTGCCTAATGATTAACCCTTTCAGAAACAATATAAATGTTCAAAATGGGGTACTACTGAGGAATGTGATCACTAAGGATTGGCCTTTCAACGTACTATTCAAAGGACTGCGAACCGTGCAAAAATGTGCCTCCCCAGTCATTTTAAATGTAATAATTATAAAGAAATACGCAGACAGGTCTGTCTTAATAGAGAAGCATTTTGTTCATCCACAAGAGAGCTCAGTCACTCAGGACAGATCTCACATTGGAATGCAAGGCCCACGATTTAGGATGGAAGGGGACCCATTTCCTAGGATTATTTGAATTAGACTGGACTCGACTCAGGTAGGCAGCAATTTCTTCAACCATATGTTAAATAGAAATGTTGTAAATAGCTTCATCTGCTTTAAAAATTGTCAACTGTTTTCAAAACGTTCCCCTTAATTCTTATTTATTTGTCCTTTTTCCTGGATGCCTCTTGAAGAAGTTCACATATTGACATTAGCAGTTGAAACATGTTAGGCATTAAATGAACTACTACAAGAAACTCCAGTTGAATATATAACTAACATGATTGCGATTTTTTCAAAAGATTTGTACATAATATAAAATTTATTTTCACAGAATCTTTTTGGGTTTAGAATATTACAAGGTTGCCAGGTTTCACCTATTTTTTGCAGTTCTGACCGCGATTGTGAATTTCCTTAAATATATTATATGAACAATCTAGTAAGTGTTAGGTTTTAAATATCTAAAGGTGAATGAGTTAAGTTACTGGATTTTTATAGTTGACTAGGTATAATTAGGTTTGCTTTGACTATGTAACATGTTTACTTAAACCAAAAACAAAATTAATAAATAAATAAACTGAATACAAAGACTTACTGTTCTAAAAGTGTCTCTCAAGAGTTAATTACTGAGGAGTTCCAAATGCAAAAATGTTCTGTGAACGTTAGCAAATGTGTTTCCCTTTCTTCTATACTTGGATTAATTGGATTATTCTATGAAGGTTGGACAATAGGAGAAGTAGAGCATAAATAAAGGGTCATATTTGTGTTGTTTAGACTAGGATACAAAGGTATGCACCCTCTTAGGTATAATGAACATATGTACCCAGTCAGAATGGAAAATGTGCACCATTCGTCTGATATTTGCCTTTTACGGTTCCAATTGGCATTCAGTAGGCTATAATAAAAGATGAAGACCAAAGCACACTCTGTTCCATGCATGAGAATGAAACCCGATTGCTGCAGATCAAGACAATTCTGCCAGGGACATCTTTACATTCGACCTAAGAGGTCTTAAAGAAAGCAGAACATGAAATCTTGGTCTTGCGTCTTCAACCTGTGCAATAAATTATAAGTTACTCACCGTGGTGACGAACGTACTCTTAGTCCATAGTCCCCTTTCCTCCATACTGTATGGGTGTCCATTCCAAGGGACGAGAGACAGAACCTTTTTCACCAGAAAAAAACCTTCCTTTTTAAATTTAGAGGCGCGCAGGGGTGTGGCCCAGGGAGCATGCGCTGCCCCGCCGCCGCTCTCGGGCGCCACACCTCAGTCGCCAAAGACGAGTCAACAAAATATTACCATTGCCTAATGACACCAGTATTATTAGGGGGGAGGTTGGTGGGACGTATGGAGGAAAGGGGACCAAGAGTACGTTAGGCACTACGGTGAGTAACTTATAATTCCTCTTACGTCCCGTCCCCTTTACTCCATACTGTAGTCCCAGGGTGGAGAGGAGACCCTTCTTAAGCAAATGGGTTCCTGAGAACCGCCTGTCTGAAATCCGCATCAGATCTAGAGCCGGCATCCAAACAGTAATGCTTGCAGAAAGCCGAGGGAGAGGCCCAAGTGGCCGCCCTGCTTATGACTTGCCAAGGGACATGCCACAGGAACGCGATGGCCGTTGCCTTGGCCCTGACTGCGTGGGCATCCATGTTGTCCGGGAGCGGCTTATGCTGGCCCTCATAAGCTTCCTTGATGCAGAGACCATCCAGCAGGATATGGAAGCCTTAGAGGCCGGATAGCCTGGTCTTGAGCCTCTGAAAGTGACAAACAGGGCGCCGATTTGCAGAAGCCATTGGTCCTGTCCAAGTAGAATTTCAGGGCACGCCTGACATCCAGTGCAGAGGGAACCTTGGGCATAAATGCTGGGTGTGTCCACAGTACTACTGTGTCTTTGTGAAAGGTAGTATATGGTTCTGAGGCGACCAGCGCCTGGATTTTGCTAACTCTACGAGCCGAGGTGAGGCCGACTAGTAAGGCCGTCTTGATGGTGACCAGCCTGATGTTCACGGACGCCTTTGGCTCAAACCGTTTGTGCGCTAGAGTGCCCAAGACTACGTTAAGGTCTCACACCGGGTGCAGTCTCTTCACGGGCGGGTAGAGCCCTAGGAGTCCTGTCAGGTGTTTCTTGATGATAGGATTGGAGGAGGAAAAGATGCCTTCCTCAGAGTTCCTGTAAGCCCTGATGGCTGCAAGGTATGTGCGGCAGGTGTCCACCTGCACGCCTAAATGAGCGCGGTGCGCCAAGAAGTCTTGCTCCTGGCGCCCTGTATGATCTCCAGACTGCCCTGTAAGAGGCTGAGGTGCTGCAGCGTTACCTGCTCAGGTACCACGCTGTAAGGGCTAGTTACCCTGGTGCAGGGTGGACGACTCTGCCCCACTGCTGCGCCAGAAGATGTGCTGGGCCCGTCGGGAGGTGAATCGGGGGCACTTCCGAGGACTGAGCAGCTCCAAAAACCATTGCCTGGCTGGCCACCAAGGAGCTAACAGAATGATGAGGAGTTGGCAAGCCTCCTTGATTTTGCAAATTACAGGGCCCACTCCCAAATGCTGATCCCCAGTCTGCACAGAGTAGCGGACCTGGTGCCTTCCTACTTGTTGATGTAGTACATGCTGGTCGAGTTGTCCGTCTGGATGAGGACAGCCTTGCACCTGAGAAGTGGTATGAATGCCTTGAGCGCCAGCCAGATGGTGTTCAGCTCTAGCCAATTGATGTGGTATTCATGCTCCTGAGGAGTCCAGGTGCCATGGAAGGAGAGAGCGTCCAGTGTGGCGGTGGCCTGTGGAGTGGGCGGCCGAAAGTTACGTCCAGGTGGAGAGATGGAGGAACTTTGATCATCTCGGATTTAGAACCCCGCAAGTGCAGCTGAATCCTTCTCATCCTTAGTCTCGTGTGTGGGACGGCTAATAGGACTGCTGCCATTAGCCCCAGGAGATGTTGGTACCACCATGCCGAGGTCACTTCTCTGTTTAGGAAGTGGGCGGTGGCCCTCTTGATAGCAAAGATTGTGTCTTCCGAAGGAAATACCTTCTGGGCGCACGTGTCCCAGATGAGGCCCAGAAATGAATAAGAGTCTGCGTGGGTTGGAGCCGGGACTTCCTGAGATTGAGCGAGAAGCCCAGATCGTGCAGTGTGTTCATAAGGGCATAGGAAGAGTGGTGAACCGCTTCCGGAGATGTAGCCCTGACGAGCCAGTCGTCGAGGTATGGGTAGATGTTGAGGCCCTGCGCTATGAAGAGGGCCGCCACCCTATTCATGAGTCTGGTAAAGACCCTGGGGGCCGAGTTGAGGCCGAAAGGAAGGACCATGTATTGAAAATGGTAGCCCATGATCCTGAACTGTAGGAAAGAACGATGGGTCTGCCAAATCAGGATGCGTCCTTCAGATCAAGGGAGCAGATCCAGTCTCCCCTGTCCAATGTCTCCGCTATGTGAGCTGGCATAACCATCTTGAATTTTTGCATGGGTAAGGAGAGGTTGAGGGTGGAAAGATCCAGCACAACTCTCAGGCCCGCATGGTTCTTCTTCTGAATGGAGAAAATCCTGGAGTAAAAGCCAATGCCTCGCTGGGAGGCTGGGACTTCCTCCACTGCCTGGCTCTCTACGAGCGACCGGATCTCTGCCAAAAGAGTTGCTGTTCCAACCTGTGGGAGTAGAGGGGAGGAGAAGGGAGAGGCTGGGATAGGAAGGCGGTATCCCGTGGATACTATGGAGAGGATCCAGGGGTCTGCGAAATTCTGGCGCCAGAAATGTACGTGGAGAGCAAGTCTGCCCCCCCCCGGAGACACGTGGGCCCGAAGGGGCGTGCCATGCCATCTTTCCCTCAGAGCCTGTTGCGGAGGAGGGGGGACTGGAAAAAGCATGTTACTCCCCCGCACCCTTTTGTTGCTTGCACCAGTTTTGAGACGGCGAGCGGTCCGGCTGCCTGGATCTACGTTCCTGGAAGACTTGGAACCCTCCACACTTACGACACCTCTCGGAGCGCTGCTGAGATTGGGGTGTACGCTTCTGGCATGGTCTTTGTAAGGATGTTTAAAGACTTGGCCGTTTGGGAGCCGTCTTTCTTTTTGTCCAGCTTCTCGTCAGTGGAGGAGTGGAACAGGTCTCCCCCCTCGAACGGCAGATCTAGTATACATTCCTGGACGTCCGGGTTAAACTTAGTTGCCCGGAGCCAGGCCGTCCTTCTCATGTCCGTGGCAATGCAGATGGCATGGCCAGAGGTGTCGATATGGCCCACTGTGGACTCCATGAGATTGTGCGCAACCAGCTTAGCTTCGGCTAGCCCTGTCTTAAAAAACGTGATTGGCTCTGGGTGTGGAGTTCCGGAAGGAAGTCTGCGATTTCCCACCATAATCTTTGGTTGGCGGGAGTCAGTATGGCATCTGCGTTGGCCTGACGAAGATGCAAGGATGCCTTGGAATAGAGTTTCTTGCCGTACGCCTCCAAGATAGTCTCCTCCTTGCCTAGCAGCGCTGCAGAGGAGGATGCCGAGGACGACTGAGGCTTGGAGTATAGTGATGCCGCAGCTATTGCCGAGGAGTGCGGCTGAGGATGGTCCGAAAGCAAGAGTGTATCCCCCCTCCACCTGCCTCTACTTGGCATCCAGGCGTGGATTGACCGGCTGGGCCGAGTGGGGTTTCAGCCAGCCATTCTTGGCCAGAGAGACTACATCGGTCTGCATAGGAATCTCTGATTTGGCAGAGGGGCGTTGTGTGAGGACTTCCGCCAGAACCCCCTCTGCTGGCTGCTCGACCTCGGGTTGGGGTAGGCCCAGATACTCTGCCAAACCAGCAAGACGTTCGTGGAAGGCCCTGGCTGAGGATGGCGTGTCCGAATCCTCCTCCTCATGCGTTTCTGGGGGATCCTGTGGAGGAGGAGTAGTAGTAGTAGTAGTTGGTGCCGGAGGCTGGGGTACAGGGACCGTGACTGGAGGTGGCAGAGGTTAAGGAGTCGCCTGGGGAGCCGGAGGAGGCGGCTGCGCCGGGGCCAGGGGCGCTGACTGAGGAGTCTGTGGTGCTGCAAGCATGGCGGGAATGACTTCCCTGATGGCATCTTTGAGGACAATGCCCATTCGAGGTGACTTCATGAGGCCGAGCAACCTCTCGAAGAAAACTTCCCTGCTGACTGAAGCAGTGGCAGGGGGTGCTGACGGGGTAGCGGGAGGCAGCTGTGGCCGTTGCATACCCTGTCCATACGGATGCAAAGGAAAGCTTCCCTGCGCATAAGAGGGGTAGGCTGTAGGCCACACACCTGGTTGAAGCCAGTCCCACCGTAACACTCGTTCTTCGCTGAATTCCTGGAATGGCGTCAGACGGGTGTCTCTTTCTGGCGCAGCAGCCATTTTGTCGAGCTGCATGCCACGTGCCTGCCACGTGTTGCTTGGCCCGCTGGGCCCAGCTTCCTCCAAGACTCTTGCGTGTGGATCACAAGGTCTACACTGCTCCTCTGGCCTACGCCCGTACAAAGTCTTGTACAAAGGTAAAGCTATACAAGTGGAAATTACAGACTGTTGTTCCCTCAAAGTATCCCAATATAGGTACTTGGGTATAACGGTATCTGACACTTTGACAAATCCATTTTATTTGTCCGTTTACTTTGGAAGACCTGCATTATGTCTGAATATATCACACCATTTGGAACATTTCTCAAAGAAAGTCTTAATAATTTGTAATTCAGACAAGACTGGAAGTTGCCCAAAGACTCCTCCGACCATCATAGTCTATTACAGCTGTTATTTACTGTAAGATATTCTTGAGAGTGAGTATCTCTCTCCTGAGTAGTACCACTTTGAATCAGCCACTTAGCTGTTAATTGGTTGTGAACACTGGCTGTTACAACAATTTCAAAGTCAGTAAATACATGAAAGAATTCCTCGTTAGTGTAGATGTAATCAATTGAAGAGTAAGAAGCCCCTCTCTGCCAAGTCAAACGGTGGGGGGATATCAGACTTGAACGCTCCATTTAACTTGTGCAAGTTGTGATGTTTTACAAATTGGTTCCACTTCGCAATCCTGCATCTGTTATTACTTACTTTGACATTCAAGCAGTCAAAGTTCAGGTCGCCTGCAATAAGAAATTCCGATACAGTGGTATCCACTGTAATTAGTTTTAATAAATCACTTAGATCTTTTAAGAAGCATTCATCGAATACACCCACTGGGTTCCAATACACATTTATTATGGCATACATTGTTGCATACAGTTGTAGTTGAGCCATTTGCATGTACAGGTTAGGAGAGGCCCAATGGATAATACTAATGTCAGCACTTGCTTGAATGGTCATTAAAAGGCCAGAGATCGGTCTTCCACGAAGACCTTTTTGAGCAGGATTCAAAAGTATGTCATGCTTGTACCATAATGGGGGTGATGTTAACCATGTTTCTTGTAACATTAACAAGTTGAACTTACATAAGGAACTGATGTAATTGTTTAGCATATGAGAGAAATAATTAGGGAAAATTCTCTGACTGCTGGTTCCTGTTCTAGTTACTTTTGTCTGCTCACACAATTGCAATTCTTGTTCAGTTTCTGGCCACCAGATACACTTTGATATATTGCTTGATGGATGACCTTATGTGAATTAGCTTGACCCATACATTTATCATCAAGCTCAACATCTACAGTTAGATCAAAACACATTTCAAAAAGCTGTTTTTTTACTGACCACAATGTGTTCTGGATGACTCTGGATTGCATCCAGATTCTGGCAGCATGGAGATTTTGTTTATTTGGTAATTCAACAAGTACTATATCAATAGAACTGATATCCTCTAATTGAGGAATGTCAGAAAAGATGGAAAATATTGATCTACGATTTAGATCATATTGTGCGTTTGGTTCAGGTTTGCAAGCCAACTTCAAGGAGTAATTTGCTGGTCGTTTTTGTTTGGCGAGGTTGGTAGTTTTTCCTTTCGTGGCCACCAAAGGCAATGGTATTGGATTTGAATTAGGATGTGATTGCCTCGCATCTTTATTCAACACAGTTTGTATCAATAGAAGCAGCTCTGGGGCTACTTCAGCTAGCACTGTGCGATTTTTTTCCAAGGAAGTCAGCTGATTTTGCTGATTGGGGGCCCCCCCAGCAAATTGTTTGTGATTTCGGTCAGTAAGTTTGCAAGCGAGTTCCACTACACTTCCCAATGCTTGAGCCATACTTTGCTGAGTCAATGGCAAAACCTGCTTTTGTTGTATTTTTAACGGGTCAACCATACTAGGTTCTCTATTTATGGGACCAATGTCTCTCTTGTTGGACAGATGGTGACCAGCCATTTAGGCATCAACAGCCAGTCGAATTTCTTGTTGATGCAGCTCAGTTACATGGAGATCGTAGTCCTCACCTCTTTTACAGAGTAGGGCTAGGATTTGTTTCATTTGTATGGAGTTTGTTAATGTATTCTGAATTGATCCAATCGCCACAGCCTCATTTACCAGAGCATCCAAAGGTGCATATGGAAGTTGAAGCTTGTTTCGGATAGAGCGATTGGAAATGATACGGGCAGTTGCTAGCTGATGGTATTTCTTCGAAACTGCAGTTGATGCAATTAAAGCACTTTTTGGAGGAACACTGAAGTGTCGAAAAAAGCTTTTAGTTTTCAAAGTGTTGTCTTTCGAATCATTTTGATTTTTTTTTTTGGTCAGTTTCTGAGTAGGCAGCTGTTTGTTACCCTTTGGAGCACTCTTAGTAAATAGTGTAAGGAGTACTCCTAGGCATTGTTTCCACCGCTTGAATTTACTTCGCCCCTCCTTTCACAGCAGATGGGGGGTACTGGTAATTAAAACTTTTGACGATTCCTTCAATTAGCGGAACTGCCATGTTATGTGTAGGTGTTTTTGAGTTAATTAACTCATTCGACTCGATTTACAGCTGCTATTTCACCTAAAGTGGTTTGTGTACCAATCGCCACCAAAGGCACTGTGAACCCCTGCACTAACGCAGTAGGAGGCTGGACAATCGCTTTTTGATGTAATAGCAAACTTCAAGGCATTAGTCTGTCCAATTGTCTTCATTGTTCAGATATTTTGCAATCTAGAGTTTCAAATAATTTAAATAGCGACTGCAGCGTAACATTCATTGCATTCAAAGTTGTATTTACAAGGTTCTTTTCTACCTCCACTTGCTTTTGATTAAGATGTAATGAGGAGGAACTTTGTGGACGACGTGGGATCGGAGCAAGGTACGAGATTTTAATCGCTGAGCAATCAAGGTCAATATCAGAAAACATTACAGGCGATTTTGAGAAAATCTTTGACATGTCAGTTGAGAGCAGTTGAGGTGAAAAACATGATTTACTTATATTTCTGTCAATTATCGCAATATCTGGGCAAGCGCAATGATTCAAACTGATATCTTCTCTTGGAGGCGCAGAGGCCTGTATGATGTTCAACAACACGCTATCTGATACTAAAATATTGGTAGTAGAACCAGCATAACTCATTTTAGCTACGTTCATGGTCACACTGAGTTCAGTCGTGTCAATTGCAACGCCATTCAAATTCATAAGCCCTTCATTCACACCCTTAGACAAATCAATGATAACAGGCCGTGTGACTAAAGGCAACCCAAATTTAGAGGTAGAATTCTATTGGGTCAAATTAAACATACTGGATTTAAGAGGATCTTTACAGAACTTGCGAATGTCCTCCATGGGGGGACCTTTGAAGCCAACTCTTGAGACTTTCCCTGCTCGCAAGACTAGCGGCGTTGAGCTGGAAAAAAGAAAGAGGTTCTTCCAACGATTTGGCATAAGGGAGCTTGTGGGGGCTTGGTAGTGCACAGGCAGGATATTAGGCGGCATTCCAGTCTTGAGGGAAGGGAGCCGCGACTGCATTTTTAGTAAATACTCACACTGAGCCCAATTGTGAAAACCCCAAAATAAATGTGGTATAAAATGAGGGGGCGCCTCGCTGCTCACTAGCACGCTAGACAGCAAGACAGCACCACTCTGCAACCACTCCTTGGAGGGATCGTATCTCTCCAGGATTGAAATCTCTGAACTGGCTCCCAGTGGCTGCGAGGATTAAGTTCAAAATTTCCACAAGGCCTTCTAGGGCCTCAATATCTTCAACTCTCTCTTCCTAAATATCTTCCGTTTCAAGCCTTTCGCTCATCAGCCTCCAACTCCCTCGGGGTCAGTCGCTTCTCCAAGCAACTAGTTGGTGGTAGATCTCTTTCCTTTGCTGGGGCCTCCCTCTAGAACAGCCTCCCTGCCTCTCTGAAACTTGATGAGCACCATCTCCGGTTCCAGAAGCACCTCAATACCTTCCTCTTTGCTTCTGCTTTCTCTCTGCTGCTCCCTTGCTGATCTCCTGTTGAAACTGAAACTGCACTGCTTTGCCTAGCTACCCTCTGATCTCGGGCAACGGTAACCCTCCCCCACCAGTTGCACCCCTGCACTGACCCCCTGGCAACCCTGCACTCGGGGACTGTTTCTGTATCCCTACAGCCCTCTACCAGCACTAGACACCGGTCTGCCCTTATCCTTGCACTTGCCACCAGCTGGCTGCACTTTTTATTTTATTGTCTTATTTATTTTATCTATATTTATTACGGTCATCTTATGCACTGCACTGCTCCCCTTTTCCCCCGTCACTTCTCTCCCCCCAGCCCCTGCACGATCTCAATGTCACCTAGCCTAGTAAGATCGCTGTCTCCGTCTTCCCACTGTTACCCCTCCTTGCCACGTCGGGCCTTGAAAAACTTGTGTATAGGCGCATTACAAATGCCATATCATATCTCCGACTATCACCTTTCTCGATCACGGATGGGACATTGTCATCCTACAAAAAGGAGCACACTTACTTCCCTTGACCTCAGTTCTCCCCTTTTTATTCCCATGTGCTCAGCAGATTTGGGAGTACCAGATATGGAGAATATGAAACTATTCTTCAAAAAAAAATAAAGGTAGATGACTAATTTTGCTCTTGGAAGCAGGGCAGGCAAGGAGGTTGATGAGGACTCTACGAGAGGAAAATCCATAGAAAATATATCCCACAGCAAGTAATTGTTCTTTCTAATGGTTTGCAACCTCCAAAACATTTCTCAAATTGGTAGACTCACAAAGCAATACCGTGCAAGGGGAAAAGAGTAGAAAGCAGAACATTTGAAAACAGACATTTCTGAAGAAATGGTCTATCAAAACGGGCATCCTGCCAAACCCAAACAGTAATGCTTAGAAAAAGAACGCAAGAGAGGACCATGTCGCCACCTGATCAATCTATCAGCGACACCCTACAAGTAGAGTGTGCTCTTTGCCTGCTTTCTCAGAGCGATCTGAAAAGAAAATTACTTGCCTCACTGCAATTTTCTTTCCGATTGATGTTCCTCTCACAATGTCCTCACCTTCTTTAGATAAAAGGTCAAATGTAGGTTTGTCCGATGCAGTCATGCGCAGTAGAGACTGCCCAAACATACAGAATGCTCTGGTAGAGCGAGCTGTTGCCTTAGGATATACAGTGGTCCAATTTGCATAGCTTTGCCTGTTGTCACCGCTAGATGGAGCTGTTGCCTAAGAATATATAGTGGTCCTACGATGTTAATTAAAATCTGCACTTTGACCCGTGAACACAGTCCATGACACTAATCTATGATAATCTTTCTCCGGTGCTGCTGTTTTTTAGAAACCTTTCTGCCACTAGGGGGTGCAGTGTGGCTCCACGTCGGCTCCGTTCAATGCTTCTATGCATCGGATTGGGCCAGTATATACTGAGGAGCTGTGCCTCGTGCCCATAGTTACTCCACTTTTCCCTAATGGTATGCTGGTGAGGGACCGCAGAACCAAGAGGTGTACTAGCTATTCTCTGTAGAGAGGCAGGTTGGGAGGGTAATGATACATCGGTGGGAGAAGCATCCATCAGAAAGAACATTATCGAGAGCAAAGTACTTTGTTCTATTAATAGGTTACTACCTCCCACAGATTCCTCATCTATTACAGACTCCCATAGTGGTTCCTATACCAGAAATGAAGCGTCATTCCCCAACTAGGAATTCAAGCAGTAATGATTGCCAAATGTGTGAAGCGAGGCCCAAGTAGTCGCCTGGAAAATCACCAAGACAGGTAGCGCCGCCCCCTCACCACGGCAAAAGTGGCAGCCAACCCTCTGGTCGAATGAGCTCCAAGACCCTTTGGGAATCCTTTCTAGCCAGATCATAGCATTCTAAGATGCAGAGAATGATCCACCTTGCCAGGGTCTGAATGATCCACCTTGCCAGGGTCTGTTTGGCCACAGCTTCTGCAAGCACGGGCAACTGCATAACCCAAAAGAATCTGGTCATATTTTCAGACAACCCTGAACCAACAGATGTAGTAGCTGAGAGCCTGCACCCTAAGCGTGCCGATGCAATCTCTCATCTCTTTTGGAAGGATGGGGCGGCGGTAAAAACACACAAAGGCATATCTTTTGAGAGATGGAAATCTGAAACCACCTTTGGAAGGAGTGATGCCTCAGTTTAAGGATGGCCCTTTCTTCAGGGAAAATCAAATAAGGAAGTCTGATGGACAATACCATGAGCTCATTCACCTGGATTGCAAAAGTGATGGCCAGCAGAAAAATCTACTTAAGGGGGAGCAATCTTAAAGAACATCAATGCAGGGGCACCTATGATGAATGAGAACACTAGATTCATTTATGCACTAAATTTTATTTGGGGACGGGTTTCTGAGAGGAGCACATCCAGGATGTAATACGACAAATGCTACTACTTGTATATCTCAGCAGCCAAACTTGAAGTTTAAGCTGCAGAGGTTCGGATTGAAATCCCACCCTCATCTGTAGGCACGAGGTAGGACAGATTGATATGCCCAGCAACTATGAGTACAGTTAACATGGATCAAAACAGGTGCAGCCTTCTGAGAGCCACCAGAATGTCAGTGATTGGTGGACACACAGAGGAGGTTGAACATCTATAAAGTCAGCACATCCCCCAGAGCTCACTACTGAGAAAACTCCCTGTAGCAGAACTACTCTCACTTCCTGTTCACAATGTAAGCTAAAACGTCCACTTGAAGAGTCCAACAGAATAAAATATCCTATGGAGCTTCCTAGCAGAGCGCCTACTCATGGGAGGCCGAAGTTTGCCTGCTAAAGGCATCTGCTAAGACAGTTCATGGCTCCGGCTAGATGAGCAATGTCAGAGATCTACAAATTACTTGCCTCTGGTAATATTTTTTCTGATGGATATTCCTCACATCGTTTCCTCATTGTAGATGCATCTTCCTGCGGTAGCAAGTCTCCGAAGCTTTGTCAGCAGCAGGTGTTAGTTTCAAAGTCGTTCGGTGGGTACAAATAGCTTGTACCAGTCAATTCAGTTACTTGTTTTTCCCCTGTGCTCGGCTGCATTGGGGTATAACTATTATATAAGCCACACCTTATCAGCATTGAAAGATATGAGCAGGAGAGAGCTCTCAGATCATGTGGTGGAATGAGAAGGTGATAAGGAATCCATGGGAGGAAGCTCAACCAGAAAAAACATCACTAGAGAGGAGTAATATGTTCTTCTAAAGGATTGTGTTCAACCACGTATTCGTCATCTTAGATAGACATCCATAGCAGTACCAAAAAGCAAGAGGATGGAGGAGTGAGTGCCATCATTATACTACTCGAACATGTTGCAGGACAGATCATCAGTTCTGAACTGACAGAGTTTCCAGGCAATAATGCGTCGCAAAGGTGTGGATAGAAGCCCACGCTGTCACTTAGCAGATGTCTGGAGTGCTGTTGTGGAAGTCACTCCTCTATGAACGTGCTCTGAAGACCTATGGAATGTCCCTTCCTGCAAATGAGTAGTGTTGGGAAAGATATTCTTTTTACAACTTTCCCTCCACAGTTTTCTTGCAACTTCATTTTTTTGCACTGTTTTTGATCCTGCCCTGACCTTTTGCTCCCATGTTATGAGGAAACTGATCAGTCCTTCAGACTATCAGTACTGGGGAACACAAGGTTTCCCTTTTGAATTATTGTATTTTTACAATTAAATACAGCATCTTACAATGCAGTAGAGATACTTTTGTATCACCCTATCGTTTTACACAGGTTCCAGACGGAGCCACTGGGGCCAGTTATAGGAGATGGGTTTGGCTGATCTTGGTATCGATATTGAATGTTATGAGATGGTGATCAGATCATGGACAGGTAGAGTTAGATAAGATGGCAGAGTTGCAGTTCATATCCGCAAACCAGTCGAATATACAAGCTTTCACATGTGTGGGATTCTGGATACTGTGCGAGAATCAGAGTGCGGACATAGTGATGGGCAAGGATAGAGCATTTTTGTCGAGTGGGTCATTGAAGCCTAGGTTAAAATCACCCAGTAAGATGGTTTGTGATTTAGGTTTGGAATTTCAAGATATGATTTGTGTTACCTCATTCTCGAAGGTGAATACAGGCCCTGGAGGTCTGTAGATGAGGTGACTATTTAGTGTAGCAGTTGCAGACAGCGACATTTTTACTGATAGAACTTCACAAGATGTGAGGGGAGTGATAGAAGTCTCTCTCGTGTTCAAGGACGTTTTTGCGATGATGGCTATGCCTCCACCTTTGGCAGTTGGTCTGGCCATCCTACAGATAGAGCAGCTATATCGAACGGCGAGTGAAAGGGCTCGGCCAGCTGCGGCATGGAGCAGGATTCTGTTACGGCTTGGAAGTCTAAATTGTGTGATGTGATGATGTCTGCGATGTCTAGTGTGTGGGCTGGTAGAGATTTGGCACTGATGAAAGTTCCTAGGAATTTATGGTCCGGACTACTAATGTTGGTGTGGTGGGTGTGAGCAGCTCCAAGTGTAAGGAGTGAGTTCCTTCTTAGGATGGAGGGGCATTGGTGAAGGTCATGTCTCTTGTTGGCATCGTTCTGGTTGCTAGGTTGTCTTTTCTGAGCGTCTGTGGACAAGGGCGACTGGTGGGAAGACCGGGACATTGAAGGGTTGCCCGGGATCTCAGATTGTGCTGGTCACAGTGCATAGGCAGGTTGTAGTTCTCTCGGAATGTCTTGTGGTGGTGGTTGAGCGCTGCTGGTAGGAAGCGGGTCGGCTGGATAAAGCGGGAGTCAGGTAGGTGTAGAGGCATGAATTTGGACCGGGATAATCTGAGGCTGGACAGGGTCATAGCGTGGCTTGCGTAAATTTAGGTATTTGATAAGTGCGGAGGACATGTTGCTTGATTAGGTTGACAGACTTTGTGGACATGTGGCATTTTCTTCTCAGTGAGGGTAGTATGGGCGGAGGGTTATTGGCTAGAGCAAGGTTGGCCTTGTGTTGAGGGCCTGAGCACTCATGATTTCAAGTAAAATACTCTGATTTTGTACAATCTGAGCTAAACCAACCCGGCTGTCTCTACCATTTTTTTTACTAACCTTCAGGGTAAATGAGGCAGATAAATTGGACAGAAGAGATACACAGTTAGTATAACACTCTGATTAGAACTGCCTGAGAAGAAGTTACCAACCTCCAGCCAGCTGTTTATAACAATGTCCCTCTGCAACCTCTCTCGGTCAGCTAACTGCCATTTTAGTCTACACTTTTGGACATCGAGGGACACCTCCGGCTGGTACGACAATCACGGCAGTGCACGCTTAGGCTGCATTTTGAGCACAAGCCAGATAAGAAAATGATTACTACAAATGTCGACCAAAACCTTAAACTCAATGAGACAGTCTGAGAATTGCTCTGGGACCCATAAGAAATCAATCATTGAGCGACCCGAAGCGGACAAGAAAAAGGTAAAATTGATTGGGATAGAACTGCCATTAGCCAATCGCAAACCCTATTCATGGAGGAACTTCCAAATCCTAAGCCCCTCTATGCATAGTCTAACATCCCTCATAATAAGAATCGGAATCTCAGCCAGATCATTTTCTGAGGAATCAAATAGGGCAGTTCCAGGACAGCCGCCCATCTTGGTGTTGAAATCCCGTCCCCCACCCATGTTAAGGAATAGCCCATTTGCAGCAGCCAAATTGACCAGGCCCTCCATAACAGAGGATAACACTAAGAGACAGCCTCTGACAAACTGTACATGGGAACTGCTATAAACGTTAAACACCAACACATCATTCCGAACCATCAGGTAGATTGTTACCGCTTGCAAAAATGGATGAGAGGACTCCAAGGGAAAGAATTAACTAAATAATTGGGTTTTAACCAAAATAAACAGACCTGTATAGCAGCGTTCCCTAAGAATCTTCCGTGTCGCTATACAATGTGCCACAAACCCATGCACAGGGACATCCTCTACTGCACAGGTCTCCTGTAAAAGGACAATGTCCGCCTCCTCAAGAAGTGACTAGATTTAGTACCAGCCACATTCCATGAAACAATCACCAGGGATTTAGCTGACTGGGTAACATGGGACCAATCAGACAGCATTTTACAAACCACCACTCACTTGCCCCCCCCCTAATGGGTCGAGCCAGCTCTCAGTCTCTGCTGTCAAGCCACATTCTCTAAAGCTGTTTCAAAAGGTGGGACCAGTGTAAGATGCATACACCTTCTCCCTTGCCTGCTTGCAGACCTGAACATTCTTTGGTATGGCCTGCCCTCAACCTCTGCTCCAGCTCTGTTCTTTTCAAATCCATAAAATGATTGTGTTCAATGGCAGAATTTCACAGGAATTACATGTGCAGGATCCGAAAAGCCATCCTCCCCGTTGCCCTCCTCATGCCAATATTTATTTATTTTAATTGTATTACTGTGCCACATTCCCGCGGGCATCAGGGCAATAATATCTATCACAAAGATGGCTAATTTCAGCCTTAGTATCCTCAAATACTTTGATGCCTCTCCTCCTAGCTAGTGCATCTTGGCAATTTAGTAAACATAAGCGAATATTTGCATTGACAAATACATTGCACCCCTTCCAAAACAGTCAGAAAGAATGCGTACAGTGGGAAACGGTTGAAATGAAATGTCACTAACCCCAAGCACCTCTGATAAGCCCTTAGCTAAGGCTCTTTTGAAGGCATTTTGATTACCATGTGTTAAATTTCACCAAACCACTCAGGAGATCGATCTTGGGGGTCCCCTTCTTCATGACACCACATGGAATTCCCCAAGTGACATCAGAGCTCTGAGTGTTATTTCCACAGGCAATCAGGTTAAAACCATGCACACTGCCCAGCTTTAAATTGTCACCCTTAAAAGGTTGAGGGCTGATCACCCTGGTGTTCGTCTCAGCCTCACTTTCGGAATGCGTAGATGTTATCATTTCTCTGTTCATTTTTTCGCTCATAGGTTTGGCAGCACCCCGATCACCCCTACCCTGGCGCTCGGCCCCAACACTGCCGGGGGAGGATGAGAGCTATCCTTATCGATTTTCGGCACTGGTATACAGGTGACATCAGGCCCTGACTGAACATACATATGTTTGTTCTGATCAGCATCCCTTGCCACTAAACGGACAGGGAATTTGCCAACAGGCTGATCACCCCCTGACAGGCATCCATTTTCCCTTCGTCCTTGTCCCACCTGTCCGTCAACAGTCTGAAAGCATCCTTCAATTTCATAAATGCTGTCGAGAGCCTGTTACGATGTGTGGCAAAATATAAAATATGGTCTGTAATTGTACTTGCACTGGGCCCAACAAATGGTTCGCCATCAGATCGCAGGCTTAAGCCCAGAAGATAGGTAGATTCAGACATCCATGGTTCACCCTGTGGGCATACTCGTGATTACTACTCATTTCTTATATTATAGATAGACTATACATGAGTTCTCTAATATAAATGCCTCCCTGTCCCCCCCACCCACTGAAATCCTGGTCAGAGCAGCCCACCGGACCGCCCTGTGTGGTGACAGGTTCTCTGCATAGTATTGACCAAATGAACGCTGTAGCGCCTCCAAAATTGATCTAGACTAGAGTTCAGCTGCAGCTACAAGTTCATGAGCAACATTAGAGACTTTTCTATTTGACACAATGGGTTCGGGTGACAGTTGATACACTTGATCACCCTTCATAGACCAATCCTAGATTGCCCAGGATGTTCCCTGGGTTAGACATCCAAATAGATGCATCACCAGTTCGAACATCCAAATGCACTGACGCTCGGTTTGAGGCCATCTCCACCACGCCTACTACTTGCACCTGCATCTCAGCTGAAGTGTCATCAACATTGGCATTACCACCAGTAACAACCACCAGGCTTCTCGAGGATCTAACCACATCAATCGCAGTGGCCACCTCAGAATCAACGTTATTCATCACTACCTCTACCTCAGCCACCTTAATTACTGCCATCTCCCTGTTTTCCACTTCATTCAGCCCCCTTCGATTATAGAGGACGCCCCTCGTAGCTATTTGGATTATAGCAACCCAATTAATCGTCATCTGCCCGGATGCATTGCAAGCCCCAGCAACTTTTGTGCCCATATAATTTGTTGTGGCACCTCCCTTTTTTACTGCCTTCCGGGCCCGGAGTTTCGCCACCATGACAGTAAATTTAGTCAACAGCAGTCCAAAGCAACAGACAATCCAACAATCTAGTCCACAGCATCACCCACAGCTGGACAACCACCTCAGCACCCGTACAAAAGGTAGCACGAAGTGTCAGGGGCTGATTGCTGCTGATGGCAGATAACTAACATATTATACAAATATTGATGCTGTCACCACATCTCCCCCATCTCGGTTAACACAAGCTGGCGAGTATTTCCTGCTAGTATTTCAACAAGTCAGCCTTTGCTCACCCCCTCACAGCCACAATGCCTCACCTTGCCTCCTTACACTTGCACCAGTGCTACCAAACCCTCAAGTGCAGGTATAGTGCAGATGCAGATATATGGTGCAGGCATGCCAGTGCCATTGGTTAATGGTAAAAGAAAGAAAAAGAGAAAAAGTAAACCAAATCTATTCCCTATTCTGAAGCATCCCACTGTGTCCCGAGGGGTGCCAACTGTACTCGCTGCACTGACACAGCCGGCGCTAAAAATGGAAAGCACTTAATCCAAGATACCAATTCGCCAACACCCTCCAGCAGCAGGAAACACTGAGCCAGGACTGCTTGCCGTCCATCTGAGCTGAGTCTGCACCCCCGTCAATCAAGCTAATTGGGCAGATCCGGCTCAATCTCCCGCTCAGGCAACTGGCAGCTAACCTCAGATAAGTGGCCTCCACAGTGGGCCTCGGACAGCGGGCTCCAACAGCTTCCTCCTTCAGATTAGAGAAAGGCACCTAAAATCGCATCAAGCCGCACTGCGTGCTACTCGCTCACAGCCATTCCCGATGCAAATTCGACATAATACTTCAAGGCCTGCATGGGACCCTGTGAATGCAGTGAGCACTCGGCTGAGTAGGGGGCAAAGCAAAGAAGACAGGCAGGACCAATAGTTCATTAAGATGGAAAGAGACACCTTAGGCATGAAAGTGATTTGTCTGTAACAAGACCTTGTAGTACCCCAGATAGGGTTGTCTGCATGATAAAGCCCGGATTCCACAAAATCTCTGGCAAAGGAGATGGCAATCAAAAAAGCACAGAGGAACTTTCTGCCCAATGTAAGGAAGGTATGGCGGCAACAGTAAGACAGACACAAGTGACCACAGTTCAAGGGTGTTTATTGAACTTTCAAGGGCGAGTAAAATGCCTAATCTAAACCAAGTTTCTACCATCAAAATAAAGAAAACGCTTTCCTCGTGGTGTTGTGCCTACTGACACTCCCTACTTCTAAACATCAAAATGGGTGTTAGACAATGTTTATAACAAAAGAGTGTTTAGCAAAATGAAAGGTCCAAAAGGGTTTCAGTAGTTCAGGACTGCTGAACGGATATGCTGCCTTTCTCGACAAGACTCGGAGCACCCACATAAGTCTGTAGGCACCAGAAAGCAATCCGTTCCAAGCCAGCAGGGCTTGAGAGCAGTGTCCTTCAGAATTGTGAGTTCTCTTCTTGCTTTTGTCCGAGACCCCTACGTCAGGTTCACCCTGGTATTTACAAAACTGTTAGTTTCAATAAATCTTTAATACAAGACGGGATTCCCTTTCCCTTGCTTTGGCATCCCTTCATCGGGTTCACATTTGCCCCTTTTATCTCAATTCCTTTCACTTGTCAAACACCTTCGATTGTATGAGTGATTTGTTTTGACCGCCGTATTAACACTCTGACTCTTTCTTCTGCCTCCTCTCCCGAGGCAATCTGGTATTTACAGTTTTAGATATTTTAGTTTCACAGTATATTCTCAGGTTAGCTTCATACCCTTTTTCTCATTCGTCAAAGACTTTCGACTGTACGAGGAATACTTAAACATAAGCCTGTTCCCTCATATGACCACTTTGACTAATCGTCCCCTCTTGCAAGGCTTTTTTACTTCTCTCGTTAAATCTCAAAACTGCTTCAGCCTTCTCTCGCAGCTTCTCATCACACACGCAGCCCCTGCATCCTTCACCATAGTTCAGGTTACAATGTCTCCCACTCGCGGGTACTTTAAACGCTTATTGCATCATACATTCATGTAAGCCGGCTTCTCTTCTCACTCACCGGCAGCATCTGATATTCTGTATAAAATTCTCTTTGTTCGTGAAGGTTTTCAGTCAGGCGCAGCTCACCTCCTTTCAAGCTCCATCTTTGCATGCGAATGAGGTGCTGCCCACCTTATAGATTCGCCTTGCTGGTCTTGCCTTTTTAGGGTCTCCCTCTGCTGGTTTTCGGACCCCTCCCCTCAAGATCTACAGTTCACAGAGAAGACTTCCCTCCCCTGGGCTCAAGCCTCCACTCCTCAATTCGCGGTTTTCAATTATATCTTTTTGGAATTCCAGTCCCAGAATGCACGGTGATAATTTCGCTCCCACTTCACAGCTCCCCAAAATGGAATTCCAACAGGCCCTCAGAGACCTGGGTTCACCTGCCTGGCCCAGGGGAGGAGTTCTGCTGTGGGTACCGCCAAGCAACCCCACCTGCCTCTGGTCTTACCTTCTGGAGGTACAGTTCTCTCTCCACACTGCAGTCTCCTCTCAAGTAACGGGCCAGTGTTGGGCAGTTTTCTCCTCCTCCAGGTCTCCCAGGGTCTCTGCTGCTTGCTTGGTCTTTCTCCTGCTTGCCGGCACTTTGCAGCATCCCCGACTTGCTCAAAGTGTGCTCTCCTACTCCGCTTTTTATACTTCCTGGGAGTGGTAATTATGTTCAGGTGTGCATGGTTGTAAAGGGAGGCCTGACTTAGCCTGGCCTGGTTAGTGGGACAGTCTACTGTAGACCAAGGAGAGTGTTTTCTGTGTCTGTGGTTCTATGTTAGTAATCCTCATACTCCCAATCGCTCTCCTCCTCGTCTCAGTGTTTGATGGAAAAAGGCGGTAAGGGGCCAGGGAAGCCAGTAATTCTTATATAATAGGATGTGGAAGAGGTGTGAAGGGTAAGGGGATACCATATTACATCACTGTGTGCCCCTACCCTGCTCCACGAGGTTATGTGCAGTGAAAATCCCTTGTGTTTTTCACACCACCTTGTGCAAGTGCTCGAAGTGAGGACCCATTGGTTTGGAAAGAACGTTCAATGCCCACATCAGGGTCACCATCCCCCACAGGCAGGAATGCCCAGAAAGGACTTTTGTTAAACTCTTTAACAAGGTGATGGGACCACAGTGATGGTGTGGCAGATGTCTGGGTAAATCTGGAAATAGCCAGTATAAGGACTTTAAATGAAGAATGTGAAAGTCCCCTGTGGGTCAAAGACAGAATGTACATCCGAATCTCCAGAAGGTTGGAAGCAAAAGGGATCAACCTGATGGGCAGCACTACAAATAGTGAAACAATTTCATTTGTGGTAATAGCATGAGACCGTGGAGGGCATGCAAGTCTTTGCCAGAACTTGACAGCAAACCTGCGGCATAAGAACTTGTCCAGATTCTTAACAAGCAGGAGCCCGTCTCTAAGGTGGAGAGAGGCATGTCGTGGTTCAAGACCATTCCCTTGTCCCTAGGGAGGAGGTTGAAGACAGGAAGATCGGGGGTGCCAAGGAGGTCAGAGAACCAGAATGGTCACGGCAAGGCCAGGGCCACCTGGATCAGTTTGAACTACTTTTGCTTGAAAGCATGCAGGACCCAGAGGATCAGCGAAAATGGAGGGAATGCATAGGGAAACTTATTACTTCACAGAAAAGTGGAGGCGTCCCCCAGGCTTATTGGCTTGCGAGTACTGCTAGTGAATGCTCTGCAATTGGCATTCACCTATGTGGCGAAGAGATCCATCTATGTAATACCACATGTGTGAAAGACTAGATGAAACTGGTCATGTTGGAGTTCCCACTCCTGGCAGGAGTGTAGTTCCGTGCCTAAGGAGTCAGCAATTGAAGAATAAATTACTTACCGCTCAGTAGTGTTCTTTCCTCCCACGGATTCATCCATGATATCCATCACCCAGCACCAGCTGCTCTTTAGAAACCTTTCTGCCGCCAAGGGGTGCAGCACAGCGTCGGCTCTGCCCGATGCTTCTCTGTGCCCTGCAGAGGACATGCCATTGGGGCCAGTATATATAGAGGTGTTGTGTCCCATGATCTCAGTTCCTCCCTTTTTTCTTAGCATTCAGACGTTGAGGGACCACAGTACTACGGTGTACTCGTTATCCAAGGAGGGGCAGGGAGGGCAATGAGGAATCTGTTGGAGGAACATCCTTTACAAAGAGCTTTAGCAAGAGCTAAGTAATTTTTTCTTCTACTGGACTCCTTCCGCACACAGATTCCTCATCTATGACCGACTAAGTAGCACAATGATCGGTAGGAGGGAGGGTTGCAAGGACACCACCTAAAACAGAAAACTCTGAAGCACAGCTCTGCCATAATGAGCTTTATGACCAGACATAGAATATGAGAAGAAATGCTAAGCAAATGTGTGCAAGGAAGCAAACAGAGGACTTGATACGGGATTGAGAATAGGTAAAGGGGAGAAGGGAGTGGGAAGCGTAGAAAGAGAAGAGATTGGGAGGTGCGAAAAAGGCAGGTATAGAGAGGAAGAAGAGGAGTAGGTAGTGAAAGTGTGCTTTAGAGTATGTCTAATATTTTGGGGTTCAGGGTCAACTTGGCTGAGGGACCCATTAGAATCCACTTAGTTTCAACCATCCCAGTCTTTCTAGACCAGTTTGACAAAACTTTACTAAAACACCTTTAATCTACTATCTTTCTCTGCCGATTAGTGAGGCCATCTAGGAAACCAGGTACTGCCACAATAAAGTAAGTGCAGTTACGTACATCAAAGTATTGTATTCCTGTTATGGCCTCACATGCAAAGTACAGCATAATATGCAAAGTACAGCATAATATGCAAAGTACAGCATAATATGCAAAGTACAGCCTTATGGCGCTAGGTACCTCCATTAAATACAAAGTGAAGCATAAGTGCGCAAATATGAGCTTGTCATATAGCGCTTTATGCGGGTCTTTCCGTTTCTAAACACTATTCTCCAACTTAATAAAATTCAACTGATCAACTTCAGATTAAGGAGGAAAAAAACTTGATATGCAGGTATGCTCCGTGTTAGAGGCAAAGTGCCTATCCCGACAGCTATGCCAGATAAAGCCTCATAATCCAAATATAATCATTAGATGCAGGGTAAACTCTCACATGGCCAGGTGATACCATTATATGGCAAGTGCAGCTTCAAATGCCCAACTATTGAATATTATAGTACATTTATCATATGCATGGTACAGTTGTATATGCTCCATTGTATCAAATGCCCATGTAGAACTCCTGAGGGGCTGTGCTACCATTAAAGATCTGGTCTCTCCACCACATGAACAAGTGTGGACCCGTGTTTTAAGTATTATGTAAATTGGTCATCCAAGCACAAATATGTGCAAAAATAAAGAAACTGATTACCAGCAAGTATAATTAATTGAGCAGAAATGCTGGGCAAAGGCTTGTATTTGAATTGGTGTTCCTGTCATTAAAATAAAACATGCTAAGCTGTTTATTGTTCAGAAGATCTAGTCTTTATATAATTGTCTTATATATGCATGTATTTTTTTGGGAAATTAGTACATAAAACGTGTGCAGACAGCCATACAATACTTACAAAAAAACTAAAGGAAAGGTCTTGTGCACATGCAATTCATGAATCACTGAGCCTCAAAGCAACTCTCTGCTGATGTTCATTACTGCACAAAGCCTGACGCTGCTGATACTGCCTGGAACGCTTGGAGCAGCAGAGACATGGCCATTTTTTAAAAAAAACTTTATTTTTGATTTGCATATCACATCACGTTTGCTTCAACTTCCCTCCAACATTATGGTACACATATCTAAACAGTGATTTTCTCCCTTCTGCCCCCAGCTCATACAGTAGTAATACATGTTTTCATAATTGCATAGGTTTAATACCATTGGGGATACAGGATGATAAACTTTGTGTAGGGTTCAGTCACCCTATGAGTCTTCCGTACCTGGTGGGGTAGTTCCCAGGTATGGTCTGAACAGAGTCCAAATGTCTTTTGGTCTGCATGGTGGGGGTACCATTCCTATATATGTTTTTTCACATTCGTTGACATATGTCAAAGCCGTAAGGAATTGGTTTGTGCTTGGGGCATGGCTGCTCTTCCAATTTTGCAAAATGCACTTCTTGGCTACTATACATGCAATATTAAACAGTCTCCTGGTTTTTTTCTGGGATCTTTTCTCTATCGCCGAACAGGTATTTTTGGGGATTAAGTTGTGCTGGAATTTGTGTTACATCTTCCAAGATGTTAGCTACTGCACGCCAGAACTCAGTTACCTGGGGGCAGGCCCAGTACATGTGGAATGCGTCTGCTCGGGGGCTGTTACATTTCGGGCAGTTTGCAGTTATGGAGTCATGAAATTTTGCCATTTTGACTGGGGTATAGTGAAGCTTTAGTATTTTGAACTGTATGAGTCGGAACCCTGCATTCAGCGAGACTTTCTTAGTAAGGAGGCAATATCTGGACCATTTTCCTTCTATTGTTGTGCTCATGTCCTTCTCCCATGAAGCCTTAATGTTGTTTGGTGATTTTGTATGTGTTTGGACTATTTTGTATAGTGTGGAGACACCTATGCCTGTTGGTGAATAAATTGTTTGATAACATGCGTGTTTGGATGGTTCTGTTGGATACGCTGGCCATCGCTCCTTGAATGCTGCTTTCATACTGTGGTATTGTAAAGTTGGTTTTGCCCCACTGTGTCCGCAAAGTCTTCTGGGGTTACAAACTTGCCGTTTGGGAACATGGCTTTCATTGTAATTTCGTATTCTGGGATCCAAGCTTTCTGTATACTAATGTCATATGTCAGCTCGATGCCCGGGAAGTTCCATAGTGGAGCCTGTGAATCATAGGGTGTGTCTATGCAGAGCCGCTTACCAATTGTAGCCCACGCTGCAATGGTACAGGATTCTGCGTCAAATTTGCAGTCATTTTATGGGATTTCGCGAATATTATGGATCTCACATCCGTCGGGCGGACCGAGTGTCGTTCAATGTGGACGTGTGGTGCTTTTTCTAAGGGGTTCTGCCAGTATTTAGAGTATTGTGCCTGTGCCACCTGGTAGTACAATTCAAAGTCGGGTGCGGCAAAGCACCCCATTTCATAGGGTTCCACCAGTCTGTCCCATTTAAGTCTGTTGGCTCCCCCATTCCATATAAAGGTGGTCGCCATGGATCGTATGTTCTCAAAGAAGGGTCTGCCTAGCCATATGGGGACGTTGCTGAAAATGTACAGGAGCTTGGGGAGCACTACCATTTTGCGTACTGCGACTCGACCAGCAAGTGATATTGATTGATTGATATTTTATTTCTATCGCGCTCGTACACAAGTGTTTCAGAGAGCGACAAGGCAAGGGAGGGGAACAGGGGAGAACAAAACAGCGATCTTACTAGGCCCAGTGACATTGAGAACGCGCAAGTGTATGGGAGAGGGGGAGGGGAAAAGTGCATGGAAGGAGGGAGAAATGGAAAGTGTGAAGCAGAGGAGAAACAGATAAATAACAATAAATAAATAATGGCAACAAACTGTGGTCATGCAGCCAGCAATTTGCAAGTGCTAGGTTTAAGGTAGCAGACAGGGTAGGTCTGAGAAGTGCAGGAAGAAAAAGGGGGGGCTGTATGGGTACAGATACAGACCCCAGTGCAAGGGGTGGCCCGGAGGCAGTGCGGGAGGGTGGCAGGGTGAGCAGGTACCTGGGCCCGAAGGACAGAGGGTGGCCAGGTGCACAGTGCCAAGAGCGAAACAGATCAGCAGGGGAGAGGGGGAGCGAAGAAAAGAGGAAGGTCTTGAGGTGCTTCCGGAACCGGAGATGGTTCTCCTCAAGTTTTAGAGTGGCAAGGAGGCTGTTCCAGAGGGAGGCCCCAGCCAAAGACAGATCTACCCCCAGCTTGTTTCTTTGAAAAACGACTGACCCCGAGGGAGTTGGAGGTAGAGGAGCAAAGAGCTCAAGAGGGGAGGTATTTGTGGGGGGATAGCTGAAGGTATTTTGGACCCAGGCCCCAGAAAGCCTTGTGGACAATGCATAGGATTTTGAATTTAATCCTTGGATCCACTGGGAGCCAGTGGAGAGATTTCAGAGCTGGAGAGATACAATCCCAGGGCTTGAGGCCAAGGATAAGTCTCGCAGTCCTGTTCTGGATTAGTTGCAGAGGGTGGAGAGGTAGATTTAGAAAGAGGCTGTTACAATAGTCCAAGCTAGAGAGAACCAGAGCTTGGGATACCGTGCGCTTCTGGGGAAGGAGAGGAAAGGTAGAGTACCTCTGAGGAGGTGCAGTCGGAAATTTGACTTTTTAGAGACCTCAGAGATGTGGGCGGAGAAGGAAAGGGTGGAGTCAAAGATGACCCCAAGGTTCTTAGCCTCGCAGGTGGGGGCGGGAGGAGGGCCAAGGGAGGCCGGCCAGAGAGTGAGGGGAAAGGATGGTGAAGGTGTGCCGATGAGGAGGATCTCCGTCTTGCTGGCATTCAGACAAAGATCATTGACGGAACACCAATCTTGAATGGCAGTTAGGCAATCAGAGATGAGAGAAGGAGAGGAGGTGGCAGAGGGCAGCCTGAAAATGAGTTGAGTGTCGTCAACGTAGCAGTGGGAATTTGAGCAGAAAGGGGCAATGCAGTGGGCGAGAGTTGCCAGGTATTGGTTGAAAAGCCAGGGCGAGAGGTTAGACCCCTCGGGAACACCACAGTTAGAGAAGAAGATAGATGAACGAAGGACCCAAGTTGGTCCTGGGAGGGTCGATCTGAGAGGAACGAGGTCAGCCAGGCCAGAGCCTGATCAGTGACACCCATGTTTTCACGAAGATGGTTGAGCAGGATGGTATGGTTGACCGTGTCGAAGGCAGAAGAGAGATGGAGGAGGATGAGGACAGAGGGAATGTTAGAGTCAAGGTTGGAGAGCATATCTTCACGGATGTTCAGGAGAGCAGTTTCCGTGCTTCTGGCAGCTCTGAAGCCAGACTGGTGGTCATGGAGACAGCCAACAGAATTGGAATTAAGGTTAAGCTGAGAGATGGCCAACTTTTCCAGGAGTTTGCCAAGAAATGGAAATTGGGCGATAGTTAACTGAACAAGAAGGGTAGTTAACTGAACAAGAAGGATCAGCTTTGGGTTTCTTAAGAAGAGGATGCACAAAGGAGTGCTTCAGAGGGGAGGGGAAGGATCCCGAGGCAAATGATTGGTTGCAAAAAGTAGCAAGGGCCGGAGCGAGGTCAATGTGGTCCTTGATGGTTTTAGAGCAGGCTTGTCCAACCTTTTTGAATGTGGGGCCGAAGCATTAACTTTTTGTCTCCCAGTGGGCCGGCGAGCCAAAAGTCAACGCCCTCACCAAAAGCAGTATATTCAAAATCGATAGTGTGTGACCTTTGACACAAAAGCATCACAGGCAGTGATAGCCATGCAGTCCCAAAGATAGCTTTTGGCGTCAGGGATAGTGATCAAAGGTTAGTTTCTTGTGATTTCTTACAGTGGCTATGTGTTGATATTTTTCTGAAATAGTGGGGGCGACGGAGCGTAGCGAGGGAGCTATAACGATCTAGGGAGGGTTTGGGGGGGGGACCCCCCCCAAGATTTTTTTTCAAGTATAGGGCTGAAATGGTGCGTTTTAGCAGGAAAAGTAGCCAACAAGCCATAAGTTTACAATCAGTTCTAAAGGGGAACATGTACATTTCATGTCACCAACAGCAGACAAGAACATTGTAGAGCACAACACATTTTAATGATCAATGTGTCCACAGTGTAAGACAGCACTGTCACTGATGTAACAGATTGGCATGCTGGTTGTGCCCAAAATATGCCTCTGTAGCAACATGTCTATGCTGGTTGTTCCCAATATAGGCCAGCATTTTCCTGTACAAAGCATGATTGATGCTGCCTGAGCATGTGCAGTGTGCCCAATACATATGCCAACTTATCTCTGTAATACACATTCATTACTTCTTTGTTAATGATTGATGCTGCCTGTGCAGTGTGCCCAATACATATGGCAGCTTATCTCTGTAATACACATTCATTACTTCTGTGGTAACGAAAGAAGCTAAATCCCATTCAAAAGATAAAATGTGGAAAATGGATCACCCAAAGGTGAACCCAATTGAAGACTACTCACATCTTAGTCATAGGGCAAAGTAGGAGTTCGTCCAACCCCAGAAAACTTCAATAAAGGTTTTTCATATTGTACCTATTGTGTACGTGTTATACTTGTGATACCATGCCTCCCCTACACAACACGCCACGCTGCTTTGTTAGCAATGAATTAGTCATATAAATTAAGTAGAAAGACGCAGCAATGGGAAAAATGTGCCTAGCAATGCAAGCTTTCAATTTTCCATCAAATACCAAACTAAATTAATGGAAAACATTTGAAGCAAACAGCCAATTCAGATAGCAAGAGATGAATGCTGGCCCTTATTCTCGTAGGACGTGTGACAAGAAGAGGAAGGAATAGCAGAACAGGTTCAGAAGAGGCAAATCAAAATCCATCTTTCGGCTGAAAAGAATCTTGTATAGAACAATACACCCTGTGTATCTCAGGATGATTTCAGAGAAAGCACCTTTCCACATACTATGCCTGAAGAGGCATTGGCGTGTGCCAAATATCCTGAAGGAGCACAAAGCATTCCACAGCAGAGAGAAGTTAAATGTAATGCTGAAAGCTGAAAGCACACATCGCAGCAGTGAGCGCTCAACCCACTGAGCCATCATATTGGCTATAGTAAAATGAGCAATTATTCGGTACTGGATACCATTAATGTGGTAACTGAGATTTAACAGCAGACCAGTTAAATTTGTCTGCAGGTCTAGTGCAAAGTTGGCCGCATGTCAAGCATGCATACATCTACAGGACATCCACACCCATACAAATTAATAAATAAACCAGGGCACCAGAGGCAGTAACAGTGCTCCGCCACGGCCCAGAATTCGGGTCCACAGACCCAGCACAAAATTGAAAAAATAAATAAATATAAATAAACCAGGCCATGGCCTGTTACTGCCGCTGGTGCCCCCTCCAAGGGGGCACCAGAGGCAGTAACAGTGGTCCGCCACGGCCCAGAATTCGGGTCCACAGATCCAACACAACATTGAAAAAATTGGGCGAGGTGTAGAGCAATCTGACACTTTGTGTAAAGTATGGGCAGAAGCCGAATTTTTTGAGAACCTCGAACATATAACACCATGAGACGGAATCAAACGCTTTCTCAGCGTCCAATGATATAGCCACTGCATGTACTTCCGGGCTGATCTGTGCCATGATACTAAACAGTCTGCACAAATGTAAGGCTGTGGACCACGTTGGAATAAAGCCACACTGGTCAGGGTGTATTAGGGTGGTCATTTTGGGCAGGAATCTGGTAGCGAGTACTTTAGCATATATTTTAGCGTCCGTGTTGATCAGGGAGAGGCGATAGGAGGAGCGTTCATAGGCAGGGCATCTAGGCTTTAACAGAACCGTTATGACTGCATCTGTCATCGTATCTGGGAGTGAGCCGGAGCTCGAGCCTTCCTCCCATACGTGTGTTAATATCGGGGAAAGTATTGTGGCATATGTTTTATATAGTTCAGCGCTCAGGCCATCTGGGCCTGGAGTTTTGCCCACTGCCAGTGATGTAATCGCTTCAGCGATCTCTTCGCTGGTTATTTCTTGCTCAAGAGCCCAGTTATCCTCCGGTGAAAGTCTAGGGAGGTCAATCTTGCTCAATTATGTCTTAATGCTTTCCTTCGTGCGTGTGTCATGATTTGCGTACAGGTTTTTAATAGTATTCAGCAAACTCTGCATTCATTTCTTCTTCCCCATGTACGGGCTCTCCCACGTCTGTCAAGACGCTTGTGATAGTGGTATGATTGTGCTCATTCCGTAATAAACGTGCCAGGTGGTTCCCTGCTCCATTTCCTTCCCCATATCTGCGCGCCCTGATTGGAATGGACATGCATTGCTGTTCTTGGGCTGCCAGATCGTTGAATTCTTGGAGGTGTGCATTTATATAAGCCAGCGTATGTTTGCTATGTGTTGCACTGTAGTCGGCTTCAAGTGTTCTCAGGTGTATTTCAGTTTTATCTAATTCAGATCTAACGTTCTTAAGGAGACCAGTGGTTTTAGACATTAGATTGCCCCTCACCCATACCTTGAATGTTTCCCATATGATGGACCATTTGTCCACTGATCCCTCATTTAATTGAAAGAATTCCTCGATTTCGATATGTAATGATTCTGCAACATTCAGGTCCTTCAGGATATTTGGGGGCATTTTCCATCACTGGGCTGATCGTTTTATATTATGTAATGATACCTCGAGTGTGACCGGGGAGTGGACCGAGAGCGTGGAGGGAAGTATTTCACAGCGTTCCACTGAGTTAATCAGGGAAGAGGAGATGAACCAATAGTCTATTCTGGATTCTGTGTCATGTACTGAGGAGTTAAAGGTGTATTGTCGATCAATTGGGTGTATGCCTCTCAAAACGTCGGTTATGGCCAGTTCCTGTAGGGCTTGGTGTATGATAGCGGCCTATCTAGTGAGGGTCCTTTGTCTATTTGAAGACCTGTCTAATGAGACATCTAAGACCGTATTAAAGTCACCTGCCCCACAACACCCACGCATCCGTCGCCGGACCAATTTCATCAAGGAGATGTACATAAAATTCAGGGTCATCTAAGTTCGGGCAATAGGTGTTGACGAGTACCAGTTTCTCACCTGCCACAGTGCCCCATACCACAACATATCTACCCAGTGGATCGATTTTGCTTTTTTCGGTGGCAAACCCTAACGAAGGATGTATCAATGTAAGGACGCCTCTATTCTGTGAGGAGTATTCGGTATAATGTCTATTATTGCCCCACTGTTTCAGGACATTTTCATTGGTTCCCCGCAACGCATGGATCTCCTGGAGCATGGCTATGTGCCATTTCAACATATGCAAAGGATTCCTGGGGGTATGGGGGGTGGGGGAGGGTGTCACCTTAAGGGGATCAGCGCGTGATACAGTGATTGCATTTTTTACATTAAACAAACCAGTTAACTTCTTCTCATAGTGCCCAAATGGGGCTTCCGACTGGAGTAACAGTATTTCTAGACAACAGAACAGTCCCAAATTCCCTGTACCCACACCATCGACTCCAACTTGATGATGACCCCTTGTTGCAACTGTGTGGTTTCACCCGTGGAGGGGACAGGTGCTGCAACGCCGTTCCGCTAGTCGAGCGCGTCTCATCCGGCTCACATTTAGAATTCAAAAAGTGTGTTACCCCCTTCTGCCACTTCAACTTGTTTTAAGATCGGCGAGAGGGTGAAAGGAAGTGAGGGGCTGTAATCGATCGATGGACATTTTTAAGCTTTATACTGGCTGTTGCAGGCAGTTTTGATCAAGTTCATTTCTTCCAGGTTGAAGGGGGACGGAGGCCTCCACATAGGCCAGCGCTGCTGCAGGTGAGTCAAAGAAGTGCGCCCGTCCGCCGTGCTGTATGCGCAGCTTTGCTGGGAATAGAATGGAGTCTCAAAAGATCTCTCTTTTAATCTCCCTAGATCAATCGGCAGCATTCGATCTCGTCGATCATGCCATACTAGCAGACAGGCTCATGTCAGTAGCTAACTGTTCGCAGGCCGCTACCAACTGGATACTTTCATTCCTATCCAACAGGTCTAGCAGGGTATGTGCCATCAATGCCAAAGCGCCTGCAATTCAGACTTTGTTTGGAGTGCCACAAGGCGCCAGTCTGTCGCCTTGCATCTATAACATCTTCATGTCCCCTTTCTTTGCCCATCTGGCCCATGAGGGCATCCTCTTTTCCAACTAAGCAGATGACACCCAATGTGTCATCCCTCTTACAGGCTCGCATTCGGAGGATGAAAAAGAACTTAATCGCATCTTTGCCATGATAGAACAATGGATGATGTTGAATAATCTTGCACTCAACCGCAGCAAGACATAACTCATGGTTGTAGGATCTGATAGCATCATAGCCAAATTGGACTCAACTTACAAACATTTCCAGCTGGGAGATGCTCTAATTTCCACTCTTCCCAAGGTTAAAATCCTAGGCGTGGTATTGGATCAATCACTCAAGATGAATTCTTATGTGGCCAGTACCGTCTCTTCCGCCAACTATTATATGAAATTGTTATCCCATCTGCGTCCATACATCTCCCAATCCAATGCTGAGACCATCGCCCGAGCCATTATAGGCTCCAAACTAGACTACTGTTGTAGCCTATTAGCAGGCTCCAGTAAAAAAATCATCAAACGCCTTCAGGTGGTTCAGAACAGAGCTGTTAAGAGTGGTATCCGGTCTTGCATACAGGGTACATGTCTCGGCGGCACGTCGAGCACTACTCTGGCTGCCCGTGGAATCAAGAATCTCCTTCAGACTTATGGTCATCACTTTTAAATGACTTCAGGGCAAGATGCCCTCCTACCTGCAAAGGTACATTGGAATAAAATCTTCTGCCAGAAACCTTTGGTCCAACAACTGGAACCTGCTCCAGCAGCCCAGAGTCAAAGGCAAAAAGGCACAATGTGGTGCTTTTGCCTCAGCGGCACCGGCACTTTGGAACACTCTGCCTGATCAACTGAGAAATTCATCATCCCTGAATACATTCAAGAAGGGCCTTAAAACCTTCCTCTTCAAATAGTTGCCCCAGGTTTTCAGTTACTTTTTTCCATTAGATCGTTCAGCCTCTCTATCTCCCCTTTCTTCTATGTTTTTTTGTCTGCGCCCTCACACCTATGGGTTTATGGTGCGCCATACAAATGCTATAAAGTAAAAGTATGGCATTTGCCTAATTCGTAGTTGGCGCTTGATGGATTCATAGGATCGTCTCTGGGATTGGACTCCCGCTGAAAAATCGGGGTATATACGTATATTGTCATTGCTGTGTTTTAGGGGCCCCTTTTCCCTTGCCAACTTCAGAGCGGAGTCTCTGTCTCTGTAATTCAATAATTTGATGATTGTGTGGGGGGGAGCCCCTGGTTTGGGTGGTGGGCCAAGGATACGATGCGACAGTTCGACCAAGAATTGAGGGGAGAATGAGTCTACACCCAGGAGAGTTTTCAAGAGAGTTTCAATTTGAGTTTCCATCAGGCCTTTGCAAAAGGATTCTGAAAGGCCGACTATACGTATGTTATTCCTTCTCAACTCCAAGTCATCACACTTATAACAGAGCTTATTCATTTCTCCTTTCAGGAGGGTGATGTTGTGAGTATTTTGAAGAGTTGAGTCTTCGTTTGCACTAATTTGGCGTCCGTGATCCTGGCACTTTCTTTGTCCACTCGGGCCTTGAGGGAACCTATTGTTGAGACAATGTCATCTAACTTAACATTAATTGTTGTTCGGAGTTGATCAAACTTGGAGTCGACTGTAGCCGCAATCTGCAACTGAGGGTCAGGCTGGGCGTTGCCCTCTCCACTTCTCCTCTGCTACTATGATGAAGCACCTAGGCAGTATTGTGTCTCGCAGGTGCTGCCTTCCACGGATTACAGGAGAGTGTCCTTCATGCGGAGCGTGTCTGTTTAGTATATTATGCAGGCATCCTCTGGTGGCTGTTGCTAGATCCGGGATCTCAGGGGTTGTTTGTGAGTTTGTAAAGGAATCCATTGGTCCAGTCTTCCTACTTTTGACTACGTTTTTTCCAGGCATCACAGGGATGTTTGTTTGGTTGTTCTGGTTAAAGTGATGTCTGCTTTGATTTGGATCTGCTTGTGTCGAGACGCAGGGCCACACCCTTAGTCTCTAGTGGTTGGTTAACCAAACTTTCTGCGGCCATGTCCTCGGGGAGAGACGTCCAGGGCAGACTTGGCAGCAGGGTAGGATACGCCAGGGGGTGCAGTTCGTTTCGTGTTGGCCAGCTTCTGGAGTTTGTTTTGCTGGTCCCGCCACTGCTCTCCAGAATGCACTGTGTCCTCCCACGTATGCACGTGTAATCGGGATTACGTTGACCTGGGAAGAGGCAGATGTCCTCTCGAATAGTTGGTTTAGGGATGAGTTCCTAATTGTGTGGTCTGCGAGGATGGAGTGGACCGGACGTGTCCTCAGGTATCAGATGCCAGTGGGACCAGTGGACAAAGGTCCACCTCACCACTGTGCGAGCACTGGCGAAGGGGGGGAGCACCGCGTCCTGGGCCAGATATCCTGGGTATTTGCTTTGTATTGTTCTATAAGGGTATGTTGGGCCCGACTGAACTGAGGGTCAGGCTGGGCGTTGCCCTCTCCACTTCTCCTCTGCTACTATGATGAAGCACCTAGGCAGTATTGTGTCTCGCAGGTGCTGCCTTCCACGGATTACAGGAGAGTGTCCTTCATGCGGAGCGTGTCTGTTTAGTATATTATGCAGGCATGCTCTACTGTCAGGGGGTTTTCTCGTGTGGCTCTGCGTCCAGCAGCCTGTATTCACTGTTCACGGATGTTCGTTCAGATAGGGGCTGAGTTGTTTATTTCAATTATCAACCCCAGGGTGCTATTCAGAGCTGGGCCTTGTATATAGCCCACGCGGATATCATCTCTTCTCCTGACTACACGCGCGGCTGGCCCGGGGAAGCAGGATCAGGTCAGCTGTGATCTGGGACACGCGGCTGTCCGCCGCACGGCAGGCCGCCGTCTCCAGAGTGGCGAGGGCAGATGTAGCCGTCGCTCTCTCAGGCCGTGCAGGGGACGCGCATGGCGTTCTCTGACAAAAGGCGGGCAAGGATGCAATATATGGAATTCACTTGGAGCGCAGGGGGAGGCAGGGCCACTCCTACCATAGATGCGTCTGTCTCCGACGCGCCTCCAGGGTCTGCGATCTGTCAGGATCCGGAGGAGCCTGGACCGCCAATGCCACCGTCTTCAGCCTGCGCCGCCCGTCAGGCCGGCTCCGCCCCCGAAGTGGCCCGCGCCCAGCCAGGAGCCGCGAGCCTCGCATCAACTCTTCTGGAGCCGTGGGGCGGCCCGGAGCTTCCAGTCTGCGACCCTGTCCATACTGGGGCGCACGGGGACCGTTTTCTTTCTTTCCTTTTGCGGATGGATGCAGGATGTGTCCTGCAGTCAGCCCAGCTATTTTCGTGGTTCGGGGGGAGCCAGATGAAGGATATATTTATGGAGGATTTCTCGACGGAGAGGAACTCCACTTTTAGGTGGCCATCTTGTTGTGCAACCAACATGGACATTTTTTTATGGTATTGGGTCCAAGCATTACATTGTACGGCTGCCACTTTTCTGGGTATCCTGACAAGCTTTTGTAGCCGTGATGAGACCTTCTATACTCACCGGCTTTGAGGTAACAACAGTTGTCACGACAGTTGACGTTGCAGTCTTGGAGCAAATGTCTAACATTTGCAATCATAATTATTCCAAATCATCTGCGGATGAAGACACTGGACATATAACCTATTTCGATAAGGAACCAGAAAATGGTCTTTCTCAGAGTGCCAGGAGCAGAACTTTCATTTTTGCTTCCAGGCCGAGGAAGAGTGATGAGCCACTCCTACAATGCTAATCTTTATGGTGATATTTTTTTTCTCCCTGCACAATCCTAAAGGGGCTCCTCCTCGAATGTGGTTGGTTCCAATGCTCTGCCCGCCAAGAGGCTTTTGGAGAGGGTCTCTAGACTTCAGAGGGGATGGGTGAGCACCAATTTGTGATCTCTAAAGCCTATGGGGTTCATTGCTTAACAGAAACTACACTGCGCAACACTGTGTCCATGACTCCGAAACACTACACACACATTTTGTGGGAGTCGGAAGATGCGCAATTCCCTGCAGTGCTTGTACCTCGAGGGTTTTAACAAAAACGAGATACAGTAATTTCACAACAAAAACAAAACAATGCAAAGAAAAAAAAATGTCTCTGAGGAGGAGAGAAGGTTCCCGGTGCAGCGTGCTGAGCACACAGAAAAAAAGGTACTGCCTTCACAGGTATAGGTGTGGCTAATACATACTGGGGGTCATCACTTCCAATGTCAAGAAAGGGATAGCAATAGCAGATTGGCATAGGGATAACACAGCACTTCCAGCTGGCATCTGAAACCTTTTTCACAGCAGGACCTGCCAGGATAGATCTAAAGATGAGGAATCTGTGGGTAGACGCTATCCATTAGAAGTATTATTCTCGTCAATCTCCCTCAACAAAGACTTCAAATGTCTTTTTTCGATTGCTAAATTAGAGCCAAATGTAGGAGGAGCCTTGTTTTATGCAGTGGTGCCAAAAAAGGTCAAGAGTGTCTGATACCGCAAATAAATGTTTACTAGGTACAGTTGGGCTTGACCTTCTTGCTCACTATTGGGGTCAAGAGCAGCAATTTTAACCTCCCCACTTTGCAATGGGCAGAACCAGCATATGTCATTATTTTTTAATCAACACAAACAATAGTTGAGCACACAGCTGAAGACCAAGCCCCGTCAAGTCATCGCAAATTGCTGCTAAAATAAGGGCCTTGATCATCATATTCTCTCTTCTGTGCGGGATTGCACACCGATTGCAGTGGCCTAAAACTACCAAGGACAGCTTCCAGCCTTTCCAGTGAGAGCCTTTTGTAGGTTCCGCATAACATAAATGATACTTCTTCCTATACCTCAGTACTAAATAATTCGGAGTGTGTTGTTGTAGGCCCAGTGTTCAGGAATGCCAGCTCTGGTCCTTTTTTTATATTACGGTCGCTCTTCTCATCAATCACAGCATCTTAAACAAAAGTGACTTGATTATTTGGCTCATGGATATGAATTCCATCCACCTGCAAACTTAGTGCACTTTCTTTCATATAATCACTTGATGGCTTTCCAGGTTGGGTTGGTAACGCTGCTCATTTGGAACAGAAGATGCAAGTTGTGGGTGACTATTAAATGCTGGCTGGTCAATCACGAGAATGGCACAATTTAGGTGCCACTAATGCAACTCGCAGCTCATTATGCATGTTTAGGCCCTCTCTGATTAGGCAGCTAAATTAAGCCAGACACCACCTGCAGTCAGGATACACTGTATGCTTACAGGGTGCTCATTGAGACCATGGCACAATAGCCCAAGCCAGATCGCGTGCCGCCCTTAGGGCCTTCAGTCTTTCATGTTATTTTAGTGGGCAGGGAGGATAGCTCAGGGGCAACTTGTTTGTTGTCTTGGAAGCAAGACAACGCAGATCAATAGAGGTTCCAATCACGGTCCCGCACTTAGAGACTGGTCTCCTGTATTAGGTGCAGTCAAATGACAATGCATTACTTACCGTAAAAGCATTTCTGATGGTTGTATCTGCTTAGATTCACATGCTGTGCATAGGTCCGACATCCAGTGGTCACTGCGGAGTATTGCATTTTGTTTTTCGTAGTCGAAAAGGGGACGTCGACAAGGCGTGTCTGTAACACTATCCCTATAGTGACGTGCGTTGTACCCACAATCCCTCACGCGTGAGGTCCCTCTGTTTGTATTTTTCTGCCCTGAGGGAGCCTTATAGACGTGAGTGAGTACAGAAAAGAGAGATATAAAGGAAGTCTATGTTCCTTCCATCCGAGCGGGGAGGAAGGGTGGGCGCATGTGAATCTAAGCAGATACAACCATCAGAAATGCTTTTACGGTAAGTAATGCATTGTCTTCTGATGTTTGTTAATCTGCTTAGAATCACATGCTGTGCATAGACTAGCGAGCAGTACCCGGAGTTGGCGGTGGGTTATGAGAAGGAACAGTAGAGAAAAGATGTCTTAATACTGCCTGTCCCACCTGGGAGTCAGATCTAGAGTGTGCATCTAGACAGTAGTGTTTTGTAAAGGTGTGCACAGAACTCCAGGTAGCCGCTTTGCAGATGGACTCAAGGGGAACATTTGCAATGAATGCTATGGAAGCCCCAGTGCCTCGAGTGGAATGTGCTCTTGGCTTGAAGGGTAGTTCTCTCTTAGCAAGAGTGTAACAGAGAGTGATGCATTGAACAATCCATCTAGATATAGTGGATTTTGAGACCGCATCTCCTTCTCTTCCTGCTGCCACCGAGATAAAGAACTGATTAGTCTTTCTCAGTGGTCTTGTTCTTTCCATGTAGAACATGACAGCTCTGCGTACATCTAGTGTATGCAGACTTTTTTCTCCCGAGCTGGAAGGGTTTTGAAAGAACGTTGGTAGTTCTATAGTTTGGTTTACATGAAATTTCGAGATGAATTTAGGTGCAAACCTTGGGTGTGTGCGTAGAACCACTTTATTTTTGTGAACTGTTACGAAGGGGTCTAGTACAGAAAGAGCCTGTAGTTCACTTACTCTCCTAATGGAGGTGATAGCTATTAGGAAAGCAGTCTTAAGGGTGATATCTTTAAGAGTTGCCTTGTGCATGGGTTCGAAGGGAGGGCCCATGAGTCTGGAAAGTACCACATTTAAGTCCCATCCGGGAGCTGGGTTAGCTATCGGAGGGTGTATCCTCTTTACCCCCTCCATGAAGGCTTTGATAACTGGTATCTTCCACCACGACACTTTAAGTTGGGAAGTGGTGTATGCAGAAAGTGCCGCTAGGTGGACTTTAATGGAATTGAACGCTAAACCTGAATCCAGTAAATGGGTCAAGTATAGAATAATGTCAGTAGGAGAGCAGTCAACTGGGTTGATGCTAGTACCTCTACACCAGATAACGAATCTTTTCCATTTGCTAGAATAGCAGTGTCGAGTATTAGGTTTTCTGGCTTCCCTGAGGATGTCCATACATCTCTGTGGGAGTTGTAAATGTCAAAATTCTATGATCTCAGGAGCCAGGCTGCTAAGTTCATGGTCTGAGGGCATGGATGCAGTGTCCTGCCCTTGTCTTGTGACAGCATGTTGTACGGGCAGGGAAGTTTCACTGGGGGAGATAGGGACATCTCCATCAAGTGAGCGAACCAAGGTTGCCGTGCCCACATTGGGGCCACTAGTATCATGGTAACCTGCTCCTGGTGCATCTTGTGCACCACTTTGTTGAGAAGGGGAGTCGGGGGAAAGGCGTAAACAAATTTCCCTGACCATTGAATCGACAGACCGTTCCCCTTGGACTGGTTCTGGGGGTACCTGGAGGCGTAACTTTGGCATTGTGAGTTCTCCAGGGTTGCGAACAGGTCTATTTCCGGGAATCCCCATTGCGTGAAGATGTCTAAGACGATGTCTTCGTGCAATTGCCATTCATACTCTTCGGGCAGGGGGAAGTCTCTGCTGAGTTTGTCTGCTAGCAGATTGAGTTCCCCTGGTACATGTTGTGCTAGTAGGAACATGTTGTGTTTGAGAGCCCACTTCCATATATTCTGGGACAGCTTGGACAGTCCTGGAGAGTGAGTGCCCCCTTGCTTGTTGAGGTAGTACATGGCTGTGGTGCTGTCTGTGAGGACCATCACTGTCTTTCCTTGTAAGTGTTCCTGAAAGGCTTTCAGTGCTTTGAACACCGCTAGTAGTTCCAGCAGGTTTATATGCTTGGATGCTAAACTCGGAGTCCACACTCCGTGTGCCGTCTGATGGGATAGGTGAGCCCCCCATCCTGTAAGGGATGCGTCTGTGGTTAGAGTGGCTTCCACTGCGGGTGTGGCAAAAGTTTTCCCTAATAACAGGTTTTCTTTTGTCCACCACCGTAGCGAGAGAACCAAGGCCTGCGAGACCACCACTAGATCGTCCCATTGTCCGCTGGCCTGACACCACTGGCTGTAGAGCCACTCTTGCATTGGGCGCATGCGCAGGCGCGCGTGAGGTACCAAATAAATACATGACGCCATCATCCCTAGCAAGTGCATTGCTTTGCGTACCGTCACCTCTTGGCCTGCTACATAATGGGGAATTTGAAACAGCATGTTTTGGACCCTCTCGTTGGAGGGGAATACGAGGCCGTCCCTTGTTCGAATTAGAGCCCCTAGGAATTGTTTGGTTTGGCTGGGGTCTAAGCTGGACTTCTTTTCGTTGATGGAGAAGCCCAGTCGGGACAAAAGGTCTACGGTCTTTTGGGTATTGGAGAAGCATGTTTCGTAAGAATCCCCTGTTATGAGCCAGTCGTCGAGGTAAGGGTATACCGGGATGGATAATCGGCGCAGGTGGGCCGCTGCCACTGCCAGTACTTTTGTGAATACCCTTGGTGCAGATGCTATCCCGAAGGGTAGTACTCTGAACTGGTAGTGTTTGTCCTCTATTTTGAACCTGAGGTATTTTCTGTGCGATGTCAACATTAAAATATGAAAGTATGCATCTTTCATGTCCAGTGTTGTCATGTAATCCCCTTGTGATAACAGTGGGATTACCTCCTGTAAGGTCACCATACGAAACTTTTGGGGTTTGACAAATATGTTCGCTGGGCGCAGATCTAATACAGGGCGCATGGTTAAGTCCTTTTTGGGTACAAGGAAGTACACTGAATAAATACCTTCTGTTACCTGTGATAGGGGGACGGGCTCTATAGCTTCTTTCTTCAGTAGTTCTTCCACCTCTTGAAGAAGAATGGAGAGGTGTTGCGGTGTCATGCGCCGGTTCCGTGGGGGTTTGTACTTCGGGGAACCGTTGAACTCGATGCAGTATCCGTGGGCTATGGTGGATAATACCCAACGGTCTGACGTGATTCCCTCCCATGCTGAAAGGAACGATGTTAGCCGGCCCCCGACCGGTGATGCATGGGAGGGGACCCGAATTTTCGGGTCATTTGCTGGTATTGGGCGTGGAACCTCTGGGGCTGGAGCCACGACCTCTTCCTTTGCCACGGCGTTGGCCTCTTTGACTGAACTGGGTGTTACCCTGGTTGGTGGGCCAGTTGGAGCCAGAGTAATATTGTTGTTGTTGGTTCTGCTGCTGTCTTTGGCCACGAAAGGAGCGTTTATTACCATAGCCTCGCCTGTTAGGGGGCCTAGAAATTTGATCAAGAGTCTTGATGGTATCAAACTCTTTTTTAGCATGTTCTAGGGCCTCATCTACTGCTTTCCCAAACAGATGCGTCTGTTCAATGGGTTTATTTATGAGGGAGGCTTGGGTTTCGGGCTTAAAACCTGAATTGCGTAGCCAAACGTGGCGCTTGAGAAGTATTCCCTGCACTAGGGAGCGGCCAGGCGTCTCAGCGGCATCTAGGGAGTTCTTAACGATGCCCTGGTTTACCAGTGTGCCCTCTGATATTATAGCTAGCAGGCGAGAACGCAGAGGTTCAGGTGCTTCCTCTGCTTCGCTGCGCAGCTTGTTCCACTGTGCATCTGCATAGCTAGCTAAAAGTGAGTTGTTATTAGCAATTCTAGTAGAGAAGGCGGCGGAGGTCGTGATTCTCTTCCCCAGTGCGTAGAGTTTTTTGCCTTCTTTGTCTGGAGGTGCTTCACTAGTGGATAGTGGCACCCCTGCTCTTTTTCTTGTGTTGGTAACCACAAGGGAGTCCGGAATAGAGTGTCCTCTGATGTATAAAGGGTCAGAGGATGAAGGGCTGAAGAGCTTTTCTATTCTAGGGTTGACCCCTCTTACTAAAGCTGGGTTAGTAAGGGAAGGAGAAATTCTTCTTTTAATAGAAGCCAGGAGTGGAATAGATTGGCTAACAGGGGCTTTTTCTTTGATGACTTTTTCTACAAAGTCAATGTCTGGAAGAGTTTCCCCTGTATCAATCTCAAAATGCGCTGCTGCCTTGCGCAATAGTGCATTGAGGGAAGGTTGGTCATCTATGGGAGAGGAGTTCCCATGTGAATCCTTGAGAGGAGAAGGGAGAAAGGCATCAGGGTCTGAATGTACTGATGGGGATTGCCAAGGCTGCACTGACTGTGAATGCCAGGGCTGCGAGGTAGCTGTATCCTCTTCAAACCCTGTAGGAGTGGTGTAAGGATCTTCTTCGAACCCCTCTTCCTCAAGTTCTACCTCTTCTTCTCCACCCAAACACTCCTCATCTTCTTGGAGGTATTGCTCCTCCTCAGTGAGGTCAACCAGCCTAGGAATCTTGGTCATCCTGTGGCCATTCTCTTTGTCTTTTGTGAGTGGGTGGGTCTTGGTTTCCTAGAAACCTTTCCATTTTCTCCATGCAAGAATGGAGTCTTTCAAGGGTCTCATGGGGTACCCCTGAATAGTCTAGAGGGGGGAAATTAGTGTTTTCGCCTTCGAATCGTTTCGAACGCTCCCACAACGTCGACGAGAGGTTCCCGTCTCCTTCTGAAAAGCCTTCAGGTAGTTCGGAAGCGTCCTTTGGAGAAAGGGGCAGTTCCTGGCTACTTTTGTGTTTTTTCGACGCGGTATTCGACGTTTGTTTCGTCGTCCGCGTACGTTCGTCTTCGGCGACAATTCTCGCTAGGCTCTCGGCCACGATTTTGTCCGTCGAGGGCTTTGGTGTCGACGTTGTGTGCGTTGCGCGTTGTACCTCGACGGTCGCTCTATGGAGCGTTGCGTCGGATGTTTTTGGGGTAGCGCCCGTGTTAGATGGAAGCCCAATCGCTGGTCGCGGCTGCGTTTGCGGGTGGGGCTTGTGACCTTTACGGTCTGCGGTAGACGCCGGAGTGCCCTGCGTCCCCTTCGGCGCTGATGGATCCTTCGTTCTCGACGAAGAAGAGCCGTGGGTAATGTGTTTAGCCTTATGGGGTTTGTGTGCGTCCTTGTCGCCGGGGTGTTCATCCCCATAAGCAGGGCGTGAGCCGAGCCCGTCGGGGCCGGGGACGGACGACGAGGAGCGGGAGCGCTCCTTCTGGGGGTTCATGACTTCCGTAACGGACGTCGAGTTATCGCACTCCTCGTCACTTTCAGTAACAGCGGCAGCGGGTGAGGAAACGGACTTCGACATCGCGTAGTCCGCCCACCTCTTAACCCTACGTTCTTTAAGAGTCCTGGGTTTTAAGAGCTTGCAGGCTGCGCAGCTGTTCTCTATGTGATCGAGGGGTAAGCAACGATTACAGAGCTTGTGCTTATCTTTCCAAGTATATTTGCCCCTGCAGCGTGGGCAAAACTTAAATGGTGTCCTCTCCATAGCTGAGGCAATAATAGCTGGCGATAACAACCCCAAGGGAAAGAAAAGGGAGAAAGAAAGACATTCTCAAAGAGAAGAGACAAAGTTCTAACCCCCACTCTCCCTACTGTAAGTTGGCCGTCGAGGCCAGGCCACGTGTTCGGCAGCGCCGAAGGATCTCCTCCGCTCTTCCTCTCCGTCGAAAATAGTTCGGCGGAGAAACAGCTTCACAGCTAACGTCGAGGGGGAGGGATCGTTACCAGTATATTAAGTTATGACAAAAGGACCGAGGTCCGTGGTAAGTATAGCAATGTCTCTCTAGGAGCTCCGCGAAAGGCGACCAGAAACTGGGCGGAAAAAAACAATCTGAGGGACCTCGACGCGTGAGGGATTGTGGGTACAACGCACGTCACTATAGGGATAGTGTTACAGACACGCCTTGTCGACGTCCCCTTTTCGACTACGAAAAACAAAATGCAATACTCCGCAGTGACCACTGGATGTCGGACCTATGCACAGCATGTGAATCTAAGCAGATACAACCATCAGAAATGCTTTTACGCGCACTGCCTAGGTATAGTTGTAAGTCAATCAAATTAAAGATCAAAGAGGCAATTCTATTTAAGATCATTTAGAAAATGTAAGGTATGGAGTAAAGAGCCCGAACAAGAGTACACACGGTTACCGTGTCCCCCAGCCGTGGTGACGAACTTTGCAAACTCATTGCAGATGTGCTCCTCTGTGCCCTGACGCCCGCTACAGGGGAACTGGCCTGATCCTTCCACCAGGAGCGGAGAAATCACCACTGTCCCGTTTGGGAATCAACGCTGTAACTTCGTTGCTGAAAGCCGCAGAGCCAAGAGATTGCCGCATTTCAAACTGCAACCGAAGTAGACTCGATTGCCGAAGTTTGGTCTGGAGTGCGCCGGGGGTCGGTGAGTAATTGCAACCCTAACCGGTGGCCCCTAGCGCATCAATCCATTTTTACGCACAAGTGGCCCCCGAGGGTCCCTCTCCTTTCCACTGCTAGTGCAAACTAGCGAACTATTCCCAACCCATGGAACCTGCTCTGCCCTGTTGGGGAAAACCTCCACGAATATTGGGAACTTATTCTGCATCACCTCACTCACCTTGCTGAGCTGCTACAGACCCTTCAAGATACCCCGTTTTTCCCATCTGCATTACCGCGTGCGCCAGCATTGCAAGTACATTTGAGCAATAGGCTCCCCTCTTCTTAGGGACTCGACTGCCTTTCAGTTAGGATTGTGTTTGTTGCAGAACTGCCTAAAGACTATTTGTACTTCCTGCTTACTTCCCTTTTCTAGGTTGTGCACCCATTTCGTGTATTAACCCTTTAGGCCCCGTTGGTCTTGTATATATGTCTTTTAGTAGGATTGTGTTGGTTTAAAAGTATTACTGTTAATAACTATTGTGTTCAAACTCAAAGGCCTTGAATAAATGTATTTGTATTTTTAATATCTATACACCTGGGAGTGATTTGTAAGTGTCCTTTACTCTGTGTGCTCATTGAGGTCTTTCAGTCACCCTCACCCCTCCTGACCACCGCCAATGCTACCTTGATTGGTCTGGCTTGTCCAGAAGGTTACTCTGTTCCAAGAAACTAGGCTGGCCTTCTGAACCTCTGCCCACCACGTCAGAGTTCAAAAATCCATCTTAACATTCCCCTCAAAGGATTGAGGAGAGGGACTGGGATGCTGGAAATGCCTTTTGGAGGAACCAGGCCTCATAATCCTGGTCCTACCACTTCTCTGTGTGTGTTTTCTGTATCCAGCCTGAACCTCTGGCAGCGCAGCCCTTTATTTTTTGGTGTACAACCCCCATGGAATACCCATATGGCACCCATGAGTGGGGTACACCCATGTACCCCTTATGTTTGTTCTCGGGCACATGTGTGTTGCCCACTGAGCTGGGTAGGGACATGCAGACTTGACAGTGGATCCAAGTGACCTCCATTTTTGGGACACCCAGGCCCTGGCTTAGGAATCAATAGATTCCTGGACAAATGCAAGATGGCCACTGTAGACCCTTGGTTTCTACTGCCCTTGCACCTTGTTTCCCAAAGTCCTGGGAACACTGGACTCTGTCCATTTCTCCCTGACTGGCTGTTGGGTGGAAATAGCATATATGGCTCAGGTGCTGCCTCCTGTCAGACTGACTGGAGCCTTCCCAGGGGCTGTGTCTTGTGGGTAAACCCTTGTGGTGAGACCTGTATGAATTAAGTCTGAAGACAACTGTCAGTATGTGTTAAGGTTGTCTTGTTTTGGTTGTGTGACAATGTATGGGTCAGCCCCGACAGAAACTGGAGTGAATGAGGTGTAGTGTTGTGAAAGGCTGGGGGTGCATACTCCAATGTACATTCTGTCTCATGTGTGTCTGTTTTGGGTGAATGGCCTGAATGTTAGATTGGCTGCCTGCCTGCATGAATTAATGCACTTGTGTAAAATTGGCTGACTGAACCTGGCTCAGCCTGGGTAATTGGGAAGCGAATGTGTATAACTAAGGACCCTTCACTCACCAATATTTCCTGAAGCTGCAAGCATAAATTGAAGCTTTTTGAAGCTAAATCGGAAACCTGAAGCTTGAATCCTGGGTCCAGTCGGAGGAAGGAATCTGCAGCTGTATTTCTTCAAGGAATTAGAATACTGCTGAGCAGACCCAAGGACGGAATCAAGAGAGGACCTGGATAGGCAACCTCTTCCGGAGCTACAAGTTACCTTTGTGCACAGCCTACTCTTCATCAGAAGTACCCTGGAAGCCATCCTGTATGCCTGCTGACCGGAGAAGGAGGCTGTGCGAGTCCAGAAGAGGGGTGCTTGGACATCTTGATCCGAAGAAGTCCAGTCGTGTCGCCCAGGGTACGGAAGAACGTTTGTGGCCGCTGAAAGCCAGATTGATATGTATCGCCCAGAAGAGCGGGTACCCTGGCATACTATTGTTATATATAATAGTATTACTATTGTAGTCTAAATTGAGTATACTGCCTATGTTCTGAAACAAACCTGCCTTTCTTTCTTAATCTATGCAATTACACCTTGCTTAGCTATTCACATGCATTTTAAAGACAGTCAGCAGTTGATGCATTTGTTTTATTAATCTAAATATTGTGAGGTACCACAGAGTATATATAGTATTGCCATTATTAGAATAGTATTGCCAAACTACAAAGTGTTATTATTTATATATGTATATTTACTTGAACTTTATTTATCAAAAACTCGATGGTAGTAAAAGACTTCACATAACAGTGCATGGACATTCCTTTGTGAGGGCTTGTGGAATCATGGTACTTAAGTACCAGCCTGCATCACCTCCTGAGAGCTTAAGCCTTGGTTGCTCGCCCACGATACCAATTGAGAACCTTCGCTGGGGTGCTCTGTGCCTCTGATCCAACCTTATAGAGGGGAGAAGTACAGATACGCCCTCCGAATTGATTGATCATGATATACGATGCTAAGATACTGTTTAGAGGCATGTAACTAAGGGGGATTTATATTTATTGATGGTCTTTAATTTGCATACCCAGCTGAATCCCCCATCTCAGGTCTCTCCCATTAGGAGAATTGAAGAAAAAAAAACATTTCATAATCTGCAAATATTGTTCTGGCCTAGATGAGAAAAAGATTTAGGCGCCAGCAACTGAGGCATGGGGTGCTCCAAATGATAAATAAGGGGCATCTAGACCTCTAACCAACTTGGAAAAATGCTTTCAGCAAGCAGAAGGAATGAAGAATTTACTTGGTAAGATATGTCACATCCTGAAAGACAAAGGGGTGATAATAATTGGTCTTACAGGGTGAAATGGCAAAGGGACCTCAAATATTAAATTACAAACCATTTGTAGCCAAGAAATGCACACAGCATACAGAAACTCATTAAATATAATTTTTAGATGGTATTCTACACCTGTCAGGATTAAGCATGTGTATCCGGTTCCATGTCATTTCATCGCAGGATGTTTTTTCACAGGCTTTTTTACTGCAGATATTTTTTTTACAAAAAACTCATCGAAATCTTTTTTGGAAGGGGTCAGGGGGGCTCCCCGAAACACCCCATCCCCTTTAATTTTTTATATATCCCCGAACCCCCACACCAAATATATATATTTTTTCAACCCCCCACAAAAAAGCCCAGTGAAAAAATATCCCGATATTAAAGGACGCCGTACCAGAAAACACTAGATTTATAATAAAAACTATGTTAAATACTGAAGAAAGCACTTATAAAAGCTAATATTGACAGCTAAACTAGCAATCGTGGCACTCTGGATGAAACCAGAGGCTCCCTCAATAGGAATATGGTGAAAAAAAAGAAACTGACGTTGGGGCTATGGAGAAAATTACATCCTGCTTAAGAGATACTAAACGAAACTTTTGAAACATTGGAGAACATTGCGTCCGACCAATCTGAGAACATTGAATTTGTGTACCAGAGAACAATTAAATACATGTCAGAGAAGAGAAATCTGTAGAAGTAACTAGTTGTTTTTTTAACACATGTAACTGATGTGGCTTTTGTTCAATTGTTTTCAGACAAAAAAGGTGGAAATGGGGTAGGAGGGAGGAACTTTATATACAAATGAAAACCTGAGATTATACATGATGCAGAGTTTTTGTTTTGATAAAATTAAATAAAAAAAAGGTTTCATATGTGGGGAAATAAATGGTACTGCAGATTTACATTACGAGGAAAGGAAGAATGAATCAGGGCTAGTGTTGGGAAGGGGCCACCCCATCCCACCCCCTAAGCGCTTAGAGTAAGGCGAGAGACATTCGAAGCACTATGATGGGCCAGATGGGAGTGGGGACAGTGGTATGACCCCACCCCAATAATATCAACCCTCATAGTGTAGCCCAAGACGCGAACAAGACTGCCATTTTGCATAGATGTTAGTAACCATAGTTTGGAGACGAGGCCTGTGTGACAAATGCAGCATTTCATGCACTAGGCCCTAATTGCAAGACGAGGAAAATCTCCAGGCATGCCCTATGAGGACAGCCCACACCCCCAACCGCCATAAAACTCATTCATTGTTCTAACAGTGTTGCAAAGATGGTTTTCTATACGCAAGGAATGTGCCCTACAAGGCCGCAATCATAGACCAGCGCCTTTGTGTGCATGTTATCTCACAATGGCCAAAGCAGGACCCAGCCCATCCCCAGGCGACCACGAGTCATAGACCATATAACTGACTAAACCTCAAGATCCCTGAATTTGACCACCAACCCCAAAGTAACAAGTCCTGAAATGTTCAGAGAGGATGGACATTGCACGCCTGAGCTACAAATCGTATGATTTGTATTGCAAGGTGCTGGGGGGTGTTGGGGGTCAGCCGAGGACAGAGACACATGTTGCCTGGGTGAGCTTGGTGCCCATGACTGCCCTTAATGCCCTAATTACCCCTGAGGCTTTGTATAATCGCATCGAATGTCAGCGTGATGCCTGGCGGAAGGCATCAGGACCCCCTGGTGCTGGCCTAAACCCACTGCTCGCAGAAGAACCTTAGCAGCGGCGGCCTGACGAAGGTCAGGATTTGGCACTGATCCCCGAGGGGAAAGCATGAGTTTGGTGGGGACTGACTGCACCCCAACCCACACACTACTGACAGTCGAGAACGGAGCGCTGCTGCCCAGGCCCTGCAGAGCTTGTTGGGAGCCCGCGCTATCAGTTACGCTCTGGTGGAAGCCGCCGGAGGTGCCCCACTCCTGAAGAAGTAGCGTCCCAAGGAACAGGATGCTTAATCCGCTGGGAATCCGCCCTCGAGAGGTCAGGCGCGCAGTTGAACTAGGAGTGCGTCAGAGGGGCAGCCTGTGGCTTGGACGAACCCCCTCAGCTGCAGTCTACAAGGTGGGATAAGGCAGCAAGAGAGCGAGGGGGTCGCTTTCTTCTGAAACCTCATAACGGGCCATGATTATGAGTGCTGGGATTGGGACAGCACACAGCAACCTGCACGTCAACCAACACAGCCCCAGGAGAGGAGGCCTGGAGGCGCCCTTCGGATCCCCTGTGAGGGGTACAGCACCGGAACATGAAGCAGAACGTGGGCCCCTGGACCAAACCGGCAGGGTGAAAATCTTCAATAGGGACTGCAAGGCAAATAAAGAACCGGACGGCAAGAGTTTCTTTGGCTGGGTGTTTCCCCCGAAGAGGTTCTTTTTTTGGAACTCCGGAACCCTGTCCTACCATTGGTGACCCATCATATAGATCCGGGTGCAGCAGTGCCTTGGAGGGGTAGTTTGCCCCTTGCACCCGAACACGTGAAACGATAGGAAGCACAGCTAGCAGTACTGGAATTTGGAACTGTGGCGCTGACCCCCCAGAGAAGAGTTGGGAGTGGGAACATGTGCAAGCAACAAAGCAAGGAGAAAGGCCTACACTCTGGGGACATTAAAAAATTGGTGCAGGGGCAAGAAACTTCCAAGAGCCAACAAGCTTTGGCGCAAGTCCATTCTATGGACATCACCACGGAACAAATATACATGGAGGATCCTCCCACAAGACGTTCTGACCTCCAGGAGATGTTGGCGGAGATTAAGAAGGAGCTCAAAGACTGTGTCCTCAACCTGACCAAGTCAATTACAGACTTGAATATGCATGTAGTGGCTCTGGAGAAAAGGGTGGGAGAGGGCGAGACGATGCTCTGTGAACAAAGCTACGAGCAGAGGGAATTAGCAAAGAGAATGGACTCTTTGGAGCGGCAATTGGAGTGGCAAATCCATAAGCAAGAAGACACCGAAAATAGAGCTATAAGGAACAACATCAGACTGTGGGGGATTGTGGGGTCGGTCCCAGATAGCGAACTAAAGGGATATGTTCAAGGTCTATTCCGTCATCTGCTGAATGACCCGAAGGAAGTGGATATAATTCTCGATAGGACCCTAAGGGTCTACACTCCATACAAACTGAATAAGAAATTGCTAGCTGATGTTCTCACAAGGGTGCATTTTTTCAAACTAAAAGAGCAGATAGCGAATGAGGCTCGGAAACAGGAACCCCTAAAATTCTGTGAAGCCAACATACTAATATTCCAGGATGTGGCCCCATCGACATTGCTGAGACGCAAGAAGCTGCGGATTGTGACGACTAGGTTACAACAGAAGAGAATCTGCTACAGAACGACCTTTCCGTGCGGTCTCAGTTGTGAATATCAAGGCACGACTCATCATGTAACTAAAGAGGAGGAGACGTCAGACTTGATGGAACCAGAGGACCCCAGCTGTACGGAACGGGACCAGTCTGAGGTCTGAAAGGAAGAAGGGACACGCCAGCAGCACACTGCCAAAAAAGATGGCTGGGGAAGGTCCGGCTGTATCCTAAAGGGAGAGGTAGTGGCTCACGCAAACCAGAGGTTACCTGAAGAAGGTGATTACCAGGGGAATCCAAAAGGTCCTGATTTGGAACTATGCTGTAGTGGGAGATGGGTTGGGGCTAGCTATGGGGGTTTACCATGGAGTGTAAAGATGTACCTTGGCAAGGGTTTGGGGCACGGGGTCGCCAGGGATGGAAAATTGGCCCCGGTAGTACTGTATATGAGGCTAATATACAGTCTGCAGTTTCTATCATTTTTTCTTTGTTGAGTGATGAGGGGCAAGAGGGGTGGTTACCGATGGAATGGTTGAAGAAAGGTTTAACTATGAGTATGGCACAGATCCTTTTTCAAGTTGGGAGATTTGGAGGGAAGGGACCAAAGAATGGGGTGGATGCCCTTTAGAAATGGCTGACATGAATATGGAGACCCTGAACGTTCAGGGTGTGTACTCACCAGTAAATCGGCACTCGATATTACGTCACCTGTTGGAGCTTCAAGCCACAGTGGTTTTCCTCCAAGAAATGCACTTACTCTCTCAGGATGAAGAGCGTATGAGACATAGGGCTTTCCCTAAGCAGCATTTCACATCTAGCAGATCCAGAACGAAAGGGGTGGGGATACTCCTGAGTGGTGAGGTGGAGTTCAGAAAACATTCCTATAAAAAGATCCGGATGGGAGATTTCAGGTATTAAAAGAAACCTTTGGGGATCAAGTATTCACATTGGTATCCGTTTATGCCCCAAACGAAAGACAAGACAATTTTTTTGACACGCTACTCTGAAAAATAGGTTATATTTTTCAGCGGCACACAGGGCATACTCTAGAATTGATATGATCTTTGTTTCACCCACACCAATTCCCCTGATTACTGATAGAGATTGGAACACAGTATCTCTCGGATCATGCCCCTATGCTTCTTCAGATTGACACCCCCAAGCTGGTCCTTGGAGATGGGCTTTAAGATTTCATATGGAGAAAGTAATCATGGTTTACTTTAAAGAAAACAATACAGGAGAGATGGACAGGTGAATAATACGAGACGCAGTCAAGGTGGTAATTTGGGGGGAATTTAATAACGGCCCATTATAGGGAAAAGGAGCTTTGCCGTATAGAGTATGAAAATAAGGTGAGAGGCAGAATCGCAACAAAAGATTAGGCAATCACTTAAAACAGTGCGAGCACTGCAAAAAATAAGAGCGCAGCTGGAGGCACATGTGGCAAATCGATCCGCCCAAACCTTGTTACGTACGAAACAGTCCTATTATGTCAAGGGGGGCAAAGCCAACCGCTTCCTAGTAGCTAAATTAAGGCAACAGAAAACTTGTAATTATATTACACCGCTAAGGAATGATGCTGGGGGGGTTTGTACCGAGTTGAAGAAGACAAACTGGCAGTAGTGGAAAATGTTCATTAGGGAATGTTGGAAGTGGAACACATAGATTCAGCCTTCCAAAGGGCATATACAGAGGGGATATATTTACCACAGATCTCTAATGAAAATAGGACAAGACTGGAGGGGCCCATTACAGATGAGGTTGTTGATGAGGCAATAAGCTTGCTGCCAACCAACAAAACGCCAGGTCTGGATGGTTTCAGAAATTGATGATATTATAAAATGTTCAGGACCCAGCTAATACAACTGTTAACGCAGCTTTTCAACAGAATTAAAAAAACTGGGTGGTTACTGTAGACATGGGTTTATCCATTACGTCATTGATCCTAAAGCCAGGGAAAGACCAGACGGGTTGCGCGAGCTAGAGACCCATCTCATTGCTCAACAGCTACGCCAAATTGTACGGAAAGGTGTTGGCTAGACGATTGGCAAACGTCTTGCCGATGATAATTCATGGGGACCATTCCGGGTTCATTCTTGACAGGCAGGCAAGCGCAGGATAATATACGGCGCACCAAAAACTTTATTGACTTGAGGGCCACAACGGGAAAGCAATTCTCCATAGCAGCCCATGATGTGAGGAGGGAATTAAATAGGATGGACTGGTGCTTCCTCAGACATGCACTGGTTGCCTTCGGATGTGGTCCTGAATTTGTGCAATGGTGTTAGCCAACTTCCAAATTCCCTCTACGAAGTTCAGGGTCAATGGTCATCTCACGACACGCCTAGAGATTAGACGAGGACATGCCAGGGATGTCCGCTGCCCCCCTTAATTTTTGCTATGACGATGGAACTGCTAGCTGTTAGGGAGAATTCTCATTCTATGGCTAATTTCCCTCACCAAGTGAGTCTCCCAGCAGCTTTGCTGGATTTCTGGAGTGTATTTTTCCACCTGGTAAGAGTGTGAGCCTTTTTCCCACTCTTACATGTGTTTTTGTACTGTTTGTGTGATAGTGGGCTCTGGTGGACACCACTCCATGAACCCCACTTGTTATGTGTGTTACGTAGCACCTTCAGTGCAGTGACACAGGGTTGTCTTTGAGACTTCCCTCTGACTCCATTTTCTCTGGGGCGGACTACTGTCCCCCAGAAACAGGTAAAGTTGCCATTTACTTTATGTAGTCATTTAAAACTGCAGACCCAATACACCCCATCTTACATGGAGTACTGGAAAGCGTTAATTCCCATCCCTTTTTGTCTGTGCCTCTCTGAGCTTTGTTTTGCTCTTTTAACATTTAGACTTGGCTGGTAGCAGTGGTATCTACCCTAACATATCTACCACGATTATACTATATAAATGTGGTACTGTTCCAGGGTATTATATTAGCCTCGAACATAAACCCGCTTGACCAAATACTCTTTCTTTTGGCTCCGGTCGGGTTTATTCGCCATTTCTTTTTGTTAAAGTCCTTCTTGTGTTTTACTTTGCACGGCAAACCAGATGTGCCTCCTTTATTCACCGTCTTTTGGCGGGCTTCTGCGAAGAAGCCCTCCTTTTGGCACCTGGGTGTCTAGGTGGGCTGAATGTGAGGGAGGGGTGTAGTCACCCCCCTGCACAGGGTCTCCTTGGAAAACCAAGTTACACTTTGCATCCATTGGCTGGAGGGGTTGTCCGGGGTGGACAACCCCCCTGCTGTGTGATTGACAGCCAGGCTGTGAGAATGGGGGATTTTTGCATAAAAGGCAGGACTCTTGGGCTGGAAGTCAGAGTCGCCACTGGAACTGCAAGGAACCGAAGAGAAGCGGAGAAGAAGACGGCTGCTGCAACTACCGAGTCCCAGTGAAGCCCTGCTGCAGTCCTGAGCTATCTACCCTTCAACGCCAAGAGAAGATCCAGTCCGGAGTCTTCTTCCCTTGAGCCTGGTGGGATCAACCAGCTCACCTTCCACAGTCAGAGCATCCTCTTCTTGGTTGAAATCGCTGCACACTGCTGTAGTGGTCCGGATAGCCATCTGAAGAACCTCTCCTGTTTTAAAGGAGCACAACTTTTATTCACTGTTGCTTTTGCTGCTGCTGGCTTCATCCCTGGATAGTGCAGATCGCTCCAGACGTCGTCCTTCTTGTCTCCACGACTGAAGCTCCAGAAACCGTGAGTCTGCAGGAACTACCAGGAACAACTGCCATAGCACCAGCTCTTCCCCAGTCGAATAAGATACTGTGACCAGCTTCAAGGAATTGGGAGAACACTTTTTCCTCACCCAAGGCTTGCCCTGGTCTTCCTTCTCTCTTATAACTTTTGCTTCCTCTGTTGACAATATCCAAGTACTCCTGGCAATCTCGAATCGTGAACTGTGCTAACCGTGTGATCTTCGGCAACAGGAACCCTGTTCCACTTGACACTGGCGTAGGCCTATTGACTTATTCACTTGTAGGAAAGTGTCCTCTGATTCTATCTGCCTTGACAAAAGTATTGCCTATGATTTTTATCCCCAACTCTCTTGTGTTGATTCATGTGCTAAGTGTGTTTTAACTCTGGTAACATTTCTTCCCGCGGGTACGCGTATCTTTAGTAAGACCGAACTGTCATTACAGTCAAAAAGTGATCGCATCTGTCCCCCTGGTAACGTCTGTGTTTCACAACACTGGTCTGTCAAAACCAAAGGTACTTACCTTGAATTGTACTGCACACAGTGAATTGGTTGTGTGTAGTGTATTTTACGTGTAGTTTTAATTTAATAGAAGTGAAGTGTTTTGTGAACAGATGGTTTAAAACAAATGTACTTTTACTTTTTTTTTTATTTGTTTTTATTAGATTTTGTTTCAAACGAGGTCACAGCACTTTTCAGGAAATCAACCAAAAATTAGACATATCTTTGTCAAACATTTTCAAAATAATTATAATCCAGATTTGCATTTCAAAGTAAATAGCATAAGTTTTCCATCCTTAGTTTGTACACATTTGCAGTGACCATATACATTTGTAATTCTTCTACCCCTTTCCCTCCCTCCCTCTCTCCCTCCCTCTCTCCTCTCCTCTCCTCTCCTCTCCTCTCCTCTCCTCTCCTCTCCTCTCCTCTCCTCTCCTCTCCTCTCCTCCTCCCTCCCCCCTGGATTCCATTCCCATCTGATGAGGGTCGTGTTGCATGTCGTTTGGTGGGCTGCATAGCATGTTTTAAAAACCACCTTGTTGGGGAGCTTATCATGTTATATCTCCTTCTTGAGTTGCGTGACCTATTAGGGGGGTCCTTTTTTGAAAAATGTTTACAGCGTGGGATTATGGGGTTGGCTAGTCATCACGTGTTAGTGTATTGGTCCAGGCATGTGTTTATTGAGGAACTCCATCCACAGAGTGTCGCATTGTGTGGATTTCCCGTGTAGGGATGATGTTATTTTTTCCATGGTACATATGTTGGATATCACATTGAGCCATTCTTTCTAGGTTGGGACTGTGGTGGATTTCCATTTTGTGGCTAACAGAGCCCTTGCGGCTAATAGCAGTGGCGCAGCCAGATCTTTAACCCTCCTCCACTCGTCCTCAACTTTCTCGAATCCAAACTATACGAGATAGGGGTCTGCTGTCCTCTGAATCCCATCTAGGTCCCTGATCCACCCCAGTACTTCGTCCCAATATACCTTAATTCGAGGGCATCGCCACCACATGCGCCTAGTCTGCCGAGAATACACATCCTCACCAACACAGTGGACTGGAAGATTGGTACATTTTGGAGAGTCTGTGCGGGTCATATTGCCATCTGTTTAATAGTTTGATTGCGTCTAGTTTGTATTGGCATGAGATCGAGGCTCTAGGTGCTGCTTGACACATCTTTTCCCATGTCTCTGTATCAATATTTTCCCCCATGTCTCTCTCCCATTTTAGTCTGAGGGGCTCTGTTGTACCCTTAACCTGCTTCTATCAGTGTTTTGTATAGAACCGATATCAGTCCCTTTGTTTCTGTCCTAGAGTTTAATAGGGATTCAAATGGGGTGAGTTCTCTTCTCAATTTATCTTTCCATTCAGGATACTTTTACTTTTTAATCAAAAACCCTGAGACAGTGTTTGCTTGAGTCACAGTAATTGTAGTCCTTTGTGTAACCTCTCCTACTGCTCATTTGCTCTTGAGATAAGTCTGGCTGCTCCGCTACTGCTACCACATTAACAGTATAGTACAGGCTTGTACCAAAGGTGAACTTGGATTGCCACTTGTAGTCTTAATTGTGTGTAGTGTTCCCTAAGGGCACTGCACAGGATTCTGCCTAATACTAGCTGCCCTGATTAGACGCGACCAAGAAATTCTGGGAGTGGTATGCAAAAATGAGGTGCATAAGATCACGGTATATGTGAATGATATTTTACTATTTATGAAAGACACGAAGCAGACACTATCCGGGGTGATGAGATTACAGGAATTTGCAGGGGTGTCTAGTTTCAGGGTTGACTACTCCAAGTCAAAAGCACTTAACATTACTGATAACCCTAAGGACATTGCAGAACTTGGCTGCAGGTTCCCGCTACATTGGGAAGATAAGGAGATAGACTATCTTGGCATAACCTTGACTAGGGATAATAAGGGGCTATACGGGACAAATATACCTGCCCAATGGAAAAGATTGTTGGAAGACCTCCATAGATGGGGCTTGCAAGAGTTGTCCTGGTTTGCGCGAAATCATGGCAGTTAAGATGACCCTGCTGCCCCGACTGCTCTATACAGTGGGATCACTTCCCATTGGAATTCCGTCCCATAAGGTTAAGACTCTATAAGCAGCAATACTTGCTTTTATATGGCATAAAAAAAGACCACGGGTCACAAAGGCGGTTCTATCCAGAACCACTTTGATGGGTGGATTGGCTGTACCCGAGGTAAAACGCTAGGTGCTCAGAGCACAACTGGCCCCAATGTTGCATTGGTCGATGGCAGGAAGGGAGAAGGGCTGGGGTACACTGGAACAGGCAGTAACAAAAACTCCACTGGGTAGGTTATCATTTGTCAAGCACAAGGCTAGAGGAGCGGCCAGTCCACTCTTGAAGGCAACCAAAAATACCTTACGATTTTGGGATCAAGCCCTTAAATGGAAGAGAGTGACTCTGGGTCGTGGGCCATATAGCCCGATGGGATACAACAAGACTTTCTCTCCAAGCTGGAATAACACGTTCTGGGTGGGGATGGGGTGGTTGGGATGCTTTACGGCTGATCGACATCTATTGCAATGGTGAGCCAATTCTCGCTGAGGATTGCAAAGAGTTATTAAATGTGGGATTCCAAGATGGCCGCCTGCTGAAACAGACGCATGTCCTCTGCGCTCCGCACCGGTGTACAAATCTAAAGCCCCCAAAAGGTGCGCACAAACTGAAGCAGCCACAAGTCACGGCTACGGAAAACGTAGGGACAGCTGGCGATGATCAGAAACGCTGTGAGACCCGAATCGGAGCTGGCTGGTGGGGAGTAACTGAGCGGGACCGAAGATCCGGATACGTGTGTGCATTGGCCGCCCGACCCACCAAGGGGGTCCTAGTGAGTCCAGACCATCGCTGCAGAGACACGCGGAACCCCCTGCCGCAAGCCAGAGACAAGCTGCAGCAGAGACGGAGCTGCTGGGCTGTGGGCCCCCATGCAGAGAGAGAGGCGAGGAAGCGACAGTGGAACCCGCGGGGCAACGCGGGAGGAACATCGGCCCCCAATCAAGCTGAGCAGCTCCGGTAGGATTTGTGCCCCCAGAACCATACCCGCGTTGCAACTGAGACAGCGCCCACACCTCGTCGCCCCCTGGCGATCTGGGACAGCTGGGCCTTAAAGCGCTGAGTCGCGGACCTCCTTTCCCCCCCACTCAGGCCACGTGGACCTAGTGTGAAGCGAGCCCCGGGAGAGGAGGAACACATGAGACCGGCCTGGGGCTGGTCTTCCTTTGAAGCTGTGGCCCACGGCAGGGACTCTGCAACGCAGCTGAGGAGCAGACAGTCCCCCTAACGCATGAGCACGGAGGGAGGGGCTCGTCGGCACCCGAGGACCACAAACGGAGGCCAGAACTATGGACAAGGTCAGAGGTGCCCCCCTCCTCCGCCCTCCACACCCCCTCCTCACCCACTCTCACGGAGGCTTCCATCAGAGTAAATTAAGGGAAACTGCAAGGTCATGCACACCCCCATGAGGAGGAGAAGCAGTAAGTGCTGCACCAAGCACAATAGAGTGGGGTATGAATTAACCCATTAGGCGACACGGTCCTCCTAGTAAGCACCCCACGCCGCCCCATGCACCCTTAAACACCCTCAGATTCCCGGGGGGACAAGGTGAAAGGCCAGATTAAACGGACACAGCAAGTAGGACAACCCAGCCTGCGGGGCCATACACTGCCTACCTTGTGCCAGCAACAATCGGAACCTGTCCACGTGCCCAACCGAGGTCCATATTGGTTATCTGTTGGGTGAAACCGGTGCATCGGGTAATCCCTTGGAGTATCCTCCCATCAGACTTAAAGAACAGAGGTCTGACACGAGCATAGAACGGTGACCTCATTGATCTTAACTTCTAATAGCTCGATAGGCCAAAAGTATAAATCATGAGGATACCGCCCAACAGCGTACACCCAGAAGAGAACAGCTACTTATCCGGGTCAGAACCCTGGTTCAGATGCCGGGCGCCAGAACCAAAAGCGCTCTGCCGAGAGTGAAAGGTTCGCCAAGGAGACAGGAAATTCAACTGGCCAAGTACTGGGGTCAGGTGAAGCAGCAAGATCAGACCTCCCCGCAAGCACAACCGGAACCAACAAAGCCAGTCCCAACGTCACCTCAGAAAACCATGGAAACGGACAAAGAAGAACTGCTGGCCTGCCTGAAGGTTATGGAGGCCAGAATGACAACAGCATTCCAGACCCCAAATAGGTCAGCTGACGGAAGACATAAAAGCCTCCTACAGGAGATCCGAAAGGAGGTAAACGAACTCGGCGACCGAGTCAACACTGTAGAAAATGGCCTCTCCAACTTAACTGAGGAGTCCAAGCAGTCTAGCCTTTTATTGGACCAAATAGCAGCCGCAACGAACAATCTTGAGCTACAAGCGGAGGGCCTTGAAAATAGGTAGAGACCATCCAACATACGGGTCAAGGGCCTATCTGAATCAATCCCAGATAGCGACCTTCATGAGACACTTCAACAGGCCTTTAGTTACAACTTACATGATCCAGCGCCAGAATCAATAGGGTTCGATAGGATACACTGAGTTGGACCCAGAAGGAACGACCCAGGCACCCGCCCTAGAGATGGACTGGTGGCTCTCACCTCATTCACTACAAAAGAAAACATTCTGAAGGCAGCCAGATCCATCACTGACCTGACAATCAATGGCAATACGATCAAATTGTTCCAAGATCTCGCGCTCTCTACGCTCCACAAGCGCAGACTCATGCGTCCAGTGACAAAAGCCCTTCAGGAGAAACAAATCTCCTACAGATGAGCATACCCTTTTGGCCTGCTGTTCAAATGGGAGGGAAAACAGACGCGAATCAACACATGTGAAGAAGGTCAGGCCTTACTAAATTTAGAAGAGGAGCCGACCCGTCCGGACAATGGCACAGCAAATAATTCCCAGGCCACAGGGCCCAACCTGTGGGAATGGTCTACGGCATGCAGAAGCAGACCTAGGAGAGAACCAAAACTGAGAGGACCACAAATTTACCAAGGCCGCCAGGAGAACTAGCAGCACTACACCGTATCCCTACATGCTTTCTTATTGAGATCTGCTGAGTGAAAACACTGCAATACATATATGCACCTAAAAGCAGCCGGTGCAGAGACAGGCAATGTCAATCTACGGAACCCAATCCGAAACCCGAAAATCTCAGGCTTCTCGACCCTTGTGTGAATTGTTGGACGCCCCGAGTGGTTAAGGGGGGAGGGAAGGGGGGATTCTGGGGAATCCGGGTCGATGGAGATACAAGGGGGGGGGGGAGGAAAGGTGGAGGGGGGAAAAGGGGATGGCGGGTGGGACATGAAGGGAGTTGGGAAAGTTAGAGATCAACACAAGAAAGTGAGTCTAAAGGCATTGGGAAGAGTTCAGTGGGTCAGGTGACGGTGACACCAGTACAACCCATCATAACGTTCGAAAAGGCACATTTCCTCCTCCAAAATAAATATGGCTGAATCAAAGATAGTTTCCCTGAATGTACAGGGACTGAACTCACCAATTAAACGTCGGGTCATCCTTGATAGGCTGAAATAGGGATCCTGCAAGAGACCTCCCTAAAGATGAAAAGCGTATGGCTCATCAGACCTTCCCGCAGCAATACTTTGCTTCTAGTGGAGAAAAAAGAAGGGGGTGGCCATACTAATAGTTAAGGCCCTAGATTTCCAAAAAACCCAACCCTACAGAGACAAGGAGGGACGATACCTGGGTCTGAAGGGGTCGATCAAAGGTAGAGTGTACACAATCCTGTCCATAAACGCTCCTAATGAACATCAAGACGTGTTCTCAACAAATGTACTGGGCAAATTGGGTAGCTCGTGCAAGAGCCAATTAATCATTGGGGGAGACTGTGTTATGGACCCGCTGTTAGATAAAATACTACCTCCCACGAATGCAGATCAGAAAAATAGACAGGCTCTGGGTCGATTCCTCAGGGAAATGAGGGTCATTGAAACCTGGCTGTTCTTCCAAGGGGACAACAGAGTCTACCCACTACTCAGCAGTACACCTGGGGTATTCCAGAATAGATATGACCCTTGTTTCAGCTATGTTAATTCCACAAATAACCGGGGTAGAAATAGGGGTGGAATATCACTCAGACCATGCGACAGTGATGGTGGGAGTAGACTGGAGGGAGGGAGACCACAAGAGTAAACCACCCTGGAGACTAAATGAAATTCTACTAAAAGATATCGCACTTAGAGCACACATTGAGACCTCTATAAATAACTATTTTAAAGGGAATGATAATGGGACGCAGGGAAGGCAGTGATCAGGGGAGAATTTATCTCACAAGAAGCAGCATATTATAGAGAAAGAGCAATAGTGACACACCGGCTAGAAACAGAGGTGGAAAATCAGAGCCCAGCTCGAGAACCATACAGCGGACCAGATGGCCCAGTCAATACTCTGCACAAAACAGTCCTACTACATCCAGGGGGGTAAGGCAAACCGATTTCTAGCTGCAAAATTAAGGAAACGTAAAGCCCGCAATTATACAGTACAACTGAATGATGAACACGGGAAATCACACACAGCAGAGCCAGATAAAATAAAGATAATGAAACGATTCCATGAGGCACTCCTATGCAGTGAGAAACTGGACTCAGCGCAGCAAATCTCCTATATAAACTCTCTCCCCTTGCCCCAGATAACAGAACAAGACAGAATCAGCCTTGGGAGCCCGATCCTGGCGCAGGAGATCAGTGATGCCATTATATCTCTCCCGGCAGGTAAAACTCCTGGCCCAGACTGCTTCAGCAATGGGTACTACAAGACTTTCCGCATACAATTACTTGGACCATTGACAAAGCTATTTAATAATATCAGAGAAGAGGGGAAGGTAACACCTGACATAGAAAGGTCCACAACAATACTACCCGTGAAGCCCGGAAAAGATCCCCACAACTGGACGAGCTACCGTCCCATAGAGTTACTGAACACTGATGCAAAAATCTATGGGAAAATCCTTGCCATCCGTCTGATGAAAGTCCTCTCATATATAATACACGATGACCAAGCGGGATTCATCACAGACTGCCACACACAGGACAATATTATAAGGTCGATAGATGTAATAGATGCCGGAAGAAGGACTCAACAAGAGTTTGCAGTGGCCGCCTTAGACGCTTCCCGGGCATTTGATAGTATGGATTGGAGATACCTGACTCTAATCTTGGAACGATTTGGTTGTGGGCAGAGTTCACCAAGATGGTACTAGCCAATTACCAAACCCCATCGACAAGTCTCATAATCAACGGTCGGAAAAACGGAACCTGTGAACATCAGAAGAGGCACGAGACAGGGGTGCCCTCTCTCCCCTCTGATATTTGCAATGGCAATGGTACCATGTGCAACACTGTTCCGACAAGAAGCCACCATCAAACTATACGCGAATGACATCATTCTTTACATGAGAGATCCAAGCGCACAATGCCCAGAGCGATGGCATGGCTGGAGGAATTCAGGCGGGTCTCTGGATTTTCCATAAACTCCTCCAAATCAAAGGCTATGAACATCACGGCGAAGAGGGAAGTGATCAAAACGCTAAAGAAGTCATTCCTGTTAATCTGGGTGGAAGACTCTCTCGAATACCTGGGAATACAACTCACCAGAGAACCAAGCAAGCTATTCCGGGCGAACATCACCCCCCCTATGGAAGCAGCTACAGGACAACATGCTCAAATGGGAGTCTCAGGAATTGTCGTGGCTCGCTCGCATCACCGCAGTCAAGATGACCATCCTCCCACGTCTCCTCTATGTACTGGGCTCAATCTCGGTGCCCATCCCTCCAACCAAGATCAAAGAGCTGCAAAACGCAATCCTCAAATTCATATGGCAAGTTAAAAAGCCCAGGATCCAGAAGCGTATCTTAATGTGTCCCCCACTCCTAGGGGGCCTGGGCGTACCACACATGGATAGATAAATATTAGCTGCACGACTAGCCCCTATACTGCGCTGGGCCAGACCCGAAAATCTCAAAGGATGGTGCAGAATAGAACAATCAGTCACGCCGACCCCTCCGATTGCATTGCTAGGTCTGAAGGCTGAACACAGAGGAAGAGGTGGTGCACTTCTGGAATCAACAAAGTGGTCACTGCAGAGTTGGGATACGGCCAGGAAAAAGAAACACACCCCACAAGGTCTGGGTCCATACTCACCTATACTGCACAACCCAAATTTCTCCCCGGGCCTTCAGGGGAAAGTCTGGGAAGGCTGGACCGGAGCCGAGACCCTGACCCTTATGGAAATGTACAAAGATGGTTCCCCACTACTTTTTACAGACTGTCAGCAGAAGTTTTGCATAGGAGAAAGGGAGCGCTACAGATATGCGCAAATAAGGCACTGGATAACCCATCCGACGGTGAAAAGGGCGGGCACACGACCACCATCCGGCCTAGAGCTAACCCTGCAGGAGGGCCAAACAAAAAAGGGGTTACCAGACTCCTCTCAAACTCCCAAACGACAGACCGCCTCCCATACCAAGTGAACTGGGAAAAAGACTTGCAAGAATCTAACGGAAGAAGAATGGTGCAAGATATGGTCACGAGCACATGGTACCTCCAGATGCACCACGATTAAAGAATCGCCTATAAACTGTACTTCAGGTGGTATATGCCCCAAACCGCTTGCATAAGATTACTAAGACATATCCGCCAAACTGCTGGAGAAACTGTGGAGAGAGAGGAGACTTAATTCACATGTGGTGGACATGCCCCAAAGCAGTGGCCTACTGGAAGGAAATCTTGGGCCACATAAACGACATTACTGGCGTCGAACTCCCGAGATCCTCGAAACCATCCTGCTGGGTGTCACTATAGACGCAAATATGCAATGTCAGGGACGACAGCGACTCTCATTACTCACCTATCATCAGCTGCAAGAATGACCTTAGCGCAGAACTGGAAAAAACGAAGAGGGCCCCATAACAGCATGGTGGTGGGTAAAGGTCTGGGGAGTGATGGCCATGGAGAAAATATGAACACTCAGTGCAGGAAAATACTTAACATTCTTGACCGCAAGTGGGTGAACGTCAGAGAGGCCCAATACTTCAAAAGCTGTCTTCCCAGGAACACACACGTCATACAAGTCCCATCAACGGTAAGAGGGACTTAACACAAATCAAACCCTATCCACGGAACTCACACATGTTGATCTCTGTATTTTTGAAGTTATGGTTAAAGCAGGGACAGGGGTGGATACGGGGAGTGGGGTGGAGGGAAATGGGTGAAGGAACGGAAGACTGAAAAATGAAAATATTCAAAGGCTAAGAGACTTGGACCATCTTTGAACAATTTCAGAATGAGAGAGAGGCTGAACAATAAAGTTCACTTGATAATTCTGTACTATTTTTGTTGTACCTATCTGCCTTTGACCCAAAAATAAAGTGTTTAAAAAAAAAAAAAGTTATTGAATGTGGGGGAAAAGGAACGCTACAAATATATACAAATTAGACATTGGATTTCCCAGAGGGGGTGAAGGAAGCGGGATTCAGGACTCCAGAAGGTGTGGAGTAGGTGATGCAGGAGGGTATAGTAGAGCAAGGGGTTTCAAGATTGTATCGCCTACTAGAGGGGGCAATGCCGGAGGATAGACAATCATATATGGATCATTGGGACAGAGACTTAGGGGTTACTATATCAGAAGACGGATGGGGGCAGATTTGGAGAAGAACCCACAAAGCTACCAAATGCACGGCCCTTAAGGAATCATTAAACAAAATCTGTTATAGCTCGCATATTTAGCCTAGCAGTTCGGGCTGGGCTGCTACCATTGGTGGTGGCAGTACCTGACAGATTTGCATATGGCTGGACCCCTTTTGCAATGGCGCAGACGGGCTAATAAATGGTGGTGTGGAAGGTTGCCCAGAGCATTGCCAGTGGTACAGATTTATTCAAAACCTTCCACCCATCACTTTTGTGGTCACAGTTTGTCTCACTATGTGAGAGGGGGTATGCCCAGACGTGGGTCCCAGGCTCGCTGCACCATAGGGAACCAAGCTGCACCTCACTGAGGAGGCCCAACACGGCCGAAACATGTCTGGGGTTGCTTGTGTTTCCGTGCAGAGGGGACCTGGCCTAGCAGTTCGGGCTGGGCTGCTACCATTGGTGGCAGTACCCGACTGATTTGCATATGGCTGGACCCCTTTTGTAATGACGCGACGGGCTACAAAACGGTGGTGTGGAAGGTTGCCCAGAGCATTGCCAGTGGTATAGATTTATTCAAAACCTTCCACCCATCACTTTTGTGGTCACGGTATATTTAACACCACAATGCTTACACTGAATGAACCCACCAATCACCCTTTTCTTGGAGGAAATGTGGCATCGTAGGTGATCTTGGTCATATGTGATGGACCTGTCCCAAAGCCAGGTTCTTTTGGAAAGAGATATTGGGACACTTTAAAGACATAAAAGGGGGTGGCTTTACCTTACTCCCCGGAATAATTTTGTTGGGTGCGGTGGCACTGGAGCCATGGCAATGCTTTTTACATGCCTGTTGACTGCTGCCTGAAAGACCCTGGATCGTGCCTGGAAAAAGGATGAGGGTCCGATGGTGCCGTGGTGGAGGGTAAAGGTTTGGGGTCCGATGGTGGCGTGGTGGAGGGTAAATGTTTGGGGAGTACTAGCTATGGAGAAGGTTGGTGCTCTGGCTTCTGGTAATTATCAGAAATGTCTTAATGTCTGGTTCCCTTTCGCTGAAAATGTCAAGGACAGGGAGCAAAAATTGCACAAACCCAGCCTTTTGAAAAGCTTCACCATATTTTGAAGGCGGGCTGAAGCCACATCCGAAAGTAGGGATCCAGAGCCGATATCAAGCCATACTTTTTTAGGTTGAACATTGCATGGGGGAGAGTGCTGGGAGGCGGGGATTACTGTTTACGGTGTACCAAAAATGTAAAATGCATGTCACCAAGGCACATAAAGCTGATGGAAAATTCCTTACTCTGCTTTTCCAGACTTGTGTATGTAAGCTTTTCTTTGTCGGTTGGACTTATGCTTCACATGTTATCAATAATGATGGTGATAAATTTATGTACAATAAATAAAGTAAACAAAAAAAAAATAGTTCATATATATTCATATCATATCAAAACGAGGGTGGAGATCTTGAGCCAGATGGCACGGAAGGGAGTGAGTGACGTGTGTGCGGAGGTTAGAGTGCCCCAGAACCTCCTTTGTGAAAATCTTAAAGCCTGCCAGGTACACAGTATAATGTTAAAGTAGCATTGTGTTAGGAGTATAGTTAATTTGTTCTTTGACCTTAGTCAATGAGAAGATGATTTCTGCGGCACTCACGTGAAGGAAGACGGACAGACTGAGCTGTAACCAATGACCTGGCATCCCTTATGGGGCAGGTGGATCCTGTATAGGCGCACACCAACAAGCCGCGCAGGATTTTATTGTATGTATTGCGTCACTATGATGATGTGTCTCTCTTAAGCCACTGCTTGTACCCTTTTGAAGCAGACCGTTCTTAATAGCAGAGTTCTTTGCTGTTGCTCTCATCTGTGTGTGAGATTAAAACTTGTTATCCTTACAAGATCGACTTGGGCCTTTCTTCCCTAGCGGGTTGTAGTCTCTCTGGTGTGAGCGCTCAGGGACTTGACTTCACTAGTCTCCCCGAACTGCCAGCGTCCTTATCGTACTGAAACAGATGCTCATACTTTTTCCTTCATCTCTTACCTATACTATCATTGAAGGTTGTTTTGCCACCAAGGTAGGAATGCATTGCACTAGAGATTTGAAATTCAATGGTTTCTTATCTCCTGTACATACAAACCTTCACACTTGGAATGTAGTCGTTCAACTGCCATCCTTGCATATTGTTCACCCTTTGCCCCACCAACATTTGCACTGTGCGATCTGAAGCCTTGCATATTGCTCATCCTTTGCCTCCACTGCACTCTCAAGTGTCCTGCATGCCTGTGGAGCATTATAAAACAAATACATAAAATCATCATCATTTACACCTTGGAGGCAGTAGGGCCAGCAAACCTCCACTTACACACTGCCAGTTATTTAAGGGTATGGAGCCAAATACTAATTATGACAGTTATGTTGCAGTGTCTGACTTAACAGACAAAATCCATCTGACTGGACCACAGGCTATCACCAAGTAAGCAACTCCACAATTGTTGCAAGGAACAAGGGCAAGGTGGTAATGTCATTTTATTTAACAGTACACTTGACTTCGATATAGGATAGGCACTAGCACCAATAGTAAACGGTCAAAAAGGCAAACGCAACGTGCAATATACAAATGTGAGCACAGTATTATTTATAACAGAGATGCAGCATCTGTTTGGAAGTGAATTCTGAGACAAAATCTATTAGAAAGAAAATAGACTATCGACACAGAGCAAACATCTGAGGATGAAACCGCAGCTTACCTTGAGGTAATAAATTCCATTAAGGTTTTCACTTTTTCATCCTTTTCAACTGAAAGGTCAACATCATCGAGGATAGTGGTGTGCAGATGAGGAATGGCTGTATTGGTATTTCCTAAGCTGATGCTTGATGAGGTAGAACTTGAGCTGAGCCCTGAGTCAGTCATTGGGGAGGGCTGGTAATCGGGTATAAAATCATTAACACCTGCAAAAAAGTACTTTGGATCATTACTATTAAGTGAAAACTGAAGTCATAAAATGTATATGTTATGTGATGTTTTATTGTCTTTCTTTTTATATAATGTAAATATACAACTGAAAGGGACTTTAGTGATGAAAGAAAATTGTACTCCCATTGGTAATATTCTTACAGATGGATATAGTAAACGCCCCACAGATTGCTTGCATTTTATTTATACTTTATACATGCATATATATAAAGTGCCTTTGTATAAAGTGTTGTACATAGTGTGAGGGCTTAGTAATGTGAGGTGAACAGCTGCTTGTAGTTTTCTCAAGGTCAGACATTTTATTCAATTAAAAGTTTGCAAATAAAGCCTTACTTGTCCTACTCTATCAGGGAATTCCCTACCTAGTCTAAAGACTAAGGAAACAACATTTAACAATGGTAAAAAGGCCCTCACACTAAAAAAAACATTCAAAGGTAATCATAAAACAGAAGATGAAAAACAATAAACAGTATTCAGATGACCTTCACCAGTCCTGGGTGAATCCCTTCCTGAGGGTTTCAAAGTCAACCGCAAAATGTTCAAACAAAAAAAAAAGTCTTGAACCAGTTCTTAAAAGCTCCAAGTCAAAGCAAAAGTTTGTCGAACAAAAATCCACTGGTAACAATTCCTCAACTTTGGCTGAAAAGATCCCCTTCCAATTCAAGTAGCAAAAATGGTAATTCTGGATCTCTTTGTTTCAAGAGTATCTGCCACAGTTAAAAGAATAGATACAAAACATCTTCTACAACGTTATACTTAATTAGGACCTCTGCAGTACATTCAGTATAATTGTCAGGATGCTTCTCTTTGGGTTGCTGCTTCACTCTTAACCACCCTTCTACTTTTGTTACTGTGAGAACAGTCACCTGTTCCCACAGTATGCCACTGCTCCAAACTACTTCAATGTAAGATCCACTGACAGTTTTTATACACCACCACAGTTCAGGTACTTCTGCTTCAGTCTTATATATAAGAATTATTAGGCATGTATTGACAAGCCATTTCATTTTCATTTAATGTATTTGTTTTGGTTAATTATATAACCTTTACAACAGTTTAGATGAACACATTTTGACACAAAAATAATTTCTTAATGTTTAAGAGTAAAAAAAAGGCGCACAATTAATTACAATACACACCAAATAACAAACTAGTGAAAAAAAACACTAATAATAATGAAGATAAGAAAGCCAAATATTACATACAGTACAGTACAAAGCCTGCGCCAGTGGTTTACCCGGTGTCTAGGCATTGCACAAAATACATAGTATCGAATGCAAAAACATCGAAAAAAAGCATCGAAAATTTTTTTTTTTTGTAGGTAAAGGTTTTTTGTTTTTTTTACTATAGTGGGTTTTAAGGGGTAAAAAAAAAAAAATAGTGGTTGAGGGAAGGGACCCCCAAAAATAAATGCATTTTCTTGATGCATTTTTTTTTCAATGGTTTTGCATTTGATGCATTTGCATCCGATGCAATCACTAGGAACTAGTTTACCCGTATCTAAAAGAATACAATGCAAGTTAATATTACATACATTGTATACATTGGATACAGTTAGCCCTAGTCCAGTAGGTTGCAAGTGTTTGTAAGAAATCGTAACACCACAATCTGTAGTGAAACAACCTCTATGTAGCATTTCACACCATAGAAGATCCAAATCAACTCTTTCGGGATTCGTTACACATTTCTTAAAACAACTCAATTGTTCATTTCTCAATGCCATACATTCTATCAACAGATGATGGAGCATTTCTATACACTCAGTTGATTTTCAAAATCTACAGAGAGACTAGCCCGGGTGAAGCCACCCCCCCTTACAACATTGAACTCCCCCTTGTCTTTAGGACACTGCACCAGAATCGCATGAAATCCGCTCGCCTGTTCTTAACCTGAAATTGCATAAGATATGGTTCCAAACATCCCATTTTTCATAATGTGATACCATTTGTAAACAACTGTGTTCGTGACAGCTTCCATTGTTTTAGCCCAATCAGCATATTGAAGCAGTTTTCTGACTACCTGCATTGGATACCAAGAATTCAAAATGTAAGCCCAACTTCCCTAAAATGTCACAACATTCTGCTTTTAGCTTAGAAAGAAAGCCCAACTCAGGATGACCATGGAGTACCACTTTCCCTAATTTTGCATATAGGGTGTTACTAGAACTCATACATAATTTTATACAAAGATACAATCTTCTCCAGTCAACAAGTCTTTCTACTGACTGTATACCCAGTTCATAGCGAATGGCTATGCAGGGGACTGATTTAGGGAGACAGTACAATATAGACCGCCAAATTCGCACTTCGTACTTATGAGGCTCCAGCCTTGCCCACAGAGGAAAACATTCTGAACCGTAACACATTGCCGAATAACCTTAGAATTATAGAATCGAAGAACTGGAAATAGTGAGAATTTTCAATACTTGCAGTCGACTTTTTTCATCTGGATTTTTTGTTTAGCCACTTTCCCCTCTTGATACTGCCAATAATATAGTTTTTTAATATTTGCAAATATGGGGAACCCCAAGTATTTCATAGATGTCCTAACGGCTAACTTCTCTTTTCTTCTTTTAGGCCATTCACTCCAATATATTCATTGAAAGCCTTCAGCAGATGTTGCAGGCCTCTAGGAGTATAGTCCAATAGCAGGAAGTGGTCCGCGTATGCTGTCCAGCAGAATTTGTAACCCTCTGTTTTAGGGGATGAAAATGCTGCCTTCTCCAACGCTCTTCCCGCGTCTGCCATGTATACATTAAAGAGCACAGGCGCGTAAATGCATCCTTGGCGCAGCCCATTAGAAAAACAGATGGGATAAGAAAGTGCTCTTTCTTTTTTAAGACGTACCCGAATAAGCTTACCATCATGAAGCTGGATCAAGATGGAAAGCAAGCCGCAGGAATCCCTATATTAGATCATTTCAGCCATAACGTTGTTCTGTCTACACGATCAAAAAGCCAACGAAAGCTCCATGCTTGCAACATAAATAGGGGTGCTCTTATCCTTCCGGGCCTTATCCTGCATAACTGTCAATAGGAGACCTCAGACCTCAGTGCCAACCTCTTTCCTGAACCCAATTTGCTAGTATGATAGAATGTTCCCACTCTCCGACCAGTTTTCTATATGTTTTAATACTATGCCTGCAAACATTCTAGACTCAGCGTCTAGCAGCGCGATGGGTCTATAATTTGAGGCACCTTTTTTGTATATGGGCACAACAAGAGAGAAGTTCCAAGAAGTAGGTATAGACCTGGTGGAAATTATATCTATGAACAACAGATATAGGGCCTTTGCCCACAAGTCCGGGTTCCCTTTCAAGGTCGCATTAGAGGGTCTATTCGAGCCAGCCGCTCTGGAAGGGCTAGCTTTCAAAATTCGAGCTTTAATCTCTTCCACAGAGAATTTAACATCCCATGGATAATCTTTTAGACTATCCAGTATCGGCTTATCATGCTGGCTCACCGCATGTAGTGAGCTGAAACGGCGCTCCCAAACGTCCTCTGAAATCACGGTGGTTTGGGCTGAGATTTGGGAGGATTCCATAGCGTTTATCAAGATCCAGAATTGTCTGGGCGTCCCATCCTTTAAGGCCTTAAACAACTCTTCACTATTGTATCGTATTTTATTTTATTTATATAGCGCTCCTAGCCCTGAGGCATCTGGGCTCTTTTCTTACAGTTGCTAAACATACATTTCTACAGTTACATATTAAAGGTGACACACAGGGAAACATTTGTGAAAATGTGTGCATAGCTAGACATTTATAAGAAAAGTATTTACAATTGCAGATATATACATTTGTATAAAAAGCAGCAGTTATATAGGTGTGAATTTACAAGCGAAGGCACTGTATGGAGCTAGTTACCAGCTAAGGGAAGTTATTATCTGCTTGATACAAATAAGCCCGGTGACCCCTTAGCCAATGTTTTTCTTTCGTTTTTTCTTTTCTTATACCTTTTAATTTCATGTCCCAAGATCGGGAGGATTTTAATGTGAGCCTGACAGCTTTGTGACTCTGCTTTTTGTTTGCTTGCACTTGTCTGTCAAACGTGTGAAAGTTGCATAATCTCATTCGTGGTCTATGTGGATTTTTAACAGCTTTATTTATAAGCATTTCCACGTTCATGCCAAATTGCGTGTGTGAATATCGAGCCAATTTAATATTGAGATTCTAGAGTTGTTGAATTCAAATAGAAATACTGCATTGAGTTTCACAACATTCTCCTTATGCAAAGAAATTCTAGACTCAGCATTTTTTTATAGAAAGGGGAGCGTCATATATGTTATAAGGATGCTTTAAATCCCCCCTCACTAGGATTACTTTTAACATCAGATGATCGCTACAGGCTGAATTCTTTAAGTTAAATACCTGAACTGTATCAATCAGGGCCTTAGACATGAAGATATAATCTATTGTGGAGGAACGAGTCCCGTCCGTCCATGTAAATGAGTCAGCGGATTTATTTACTTTAGACATTTATAAAGCGCACCGAACACTGAAGTAGCTGGGCGCTTTAAACTTAAGAATATGGTTACAACAGTTACAAAGTGCCAGGTGCACAGATTGGGAAAGCCTGACCTCATATTGAAGGCAGCTCCATCAAGGCATGTAGTTACAAAGGTAAAGTCCAGGTATATGAAATGGGAAAGCCAGAACTCATATTTCGAGGCAGCTACATCAGAGCGTGTGGTGAGAAGTAGGCAGGGTGTGGGAGGATGGGAAAATAGGGAGTGCCAAAAATGAGGTAGAGCGAGGGGCGGGGAGGGGACAAGTTGGAACAGCAGGGTGGCGATACCCAAAGCAGTCCCTGGGCCAACCAAATTTTCTTCTGATTGTACTGCTTGTTTATTTCAAAAATAAACAAGCAGTACAATCAGAAGAAAAATAAGATTGATTTGGCAGCTGCAATTTAGCACAAGCTGAGTTCAGAGTGGCAATAGCAACTGAAAAATGGGCTAGATTTGAATATGCTACAGCAATTGAAAATAGGCTGAACTTATGTAAGCAGCAGAGGGTGCAGTACAAACACAAGATAGGGAGGGATGGGGAGAGCGAGGGAGCAGTCCAAGGGAACTAAACCAGAGAGCAATAAGACATGGCCGTTTAGACTCGGCTGCAATGTAGCATCGACATCTTGGAGCATTTGTGTGGGGCGAGCAGGAGGCCCTTGCATTGAACCGGCAGTGGACAGGGCCTTTGCATGTGGGCCTTCGTGCTGGGGGCCAGCATCTCGCCTGCCAGCCCCCAGGATGGGCTTAAAAGATCATTCGCCGAGTACAATCCCCAGGATAGAAAGAGATTATGCCACAGTTGTCTTTGCAGTTTCTTTCTGGACCAACCAGGAGGGGCCCCCACAATAAAGTTTTGATGATTATCATTTAAAGAAGTTAGTAAACCCAAGTCCTCGTCTGCACATAAACCATTAACACCCACCCCCATGATTTAAAGCTCTCCTCTACCCATCTCTAGTATGGTTAAATCAATAACTGGGGGGTGGGAGGAAAGAGGTAAGGCTAGTGCCATTCTCTTCTTTTTTTATTTGTTTTTGTTTCATTCAAAAACCTTTACAAAATATCAGACTTAATTTAACATTTCAATTATATCAGAATTGCAGTCCTATAATCGACAAAAATGTGCAATTAAAGCATTATGTAAACTATGGATGTGATATAATACTATAGCATTTAAATGCATTCACATTGATAAGAGTAAAAAGAAAAAAAAACTATGTATTGCTGTCTAACATAAAATTCACTTTCAACTGTTTACAGTATGAAAGTACAAATATCAATTGAAACAATATGAAATCTTAAAAAGTTCCTATACTGAAGTTAAAAACTAATTTTCGATGTGTATAAGCAATCTCGCCAGTGAAAATATTAGCGGCCTATGATTTCCCAACATCATTCTGTCCTAGAGGACCGTCAGACAGTCTTCATAATTGATGTTAGCAAATTTCATAAGCAAGTTCGGATGCATTATTTTAAAATGAGAACACTCTAATAACAGGTGCTTAAGAGTTTTGTTTTTTCCATTACAAGATGTAAAACAACATTTTACCTCCTTAGCAGTATTGTTGGCCTGATGCCAGTTCTTTCCCTTGTATGATACTGATTTAATTTAAACCTCTTAATACATACGATCTACACTACTGGGAAAGACCTCTAGATAGTTACAACGAGGAAGACGTTTCCTTGGATAGTTTGCATATTCGATATAGGAGGAATAATTTTTCAATTTGGAAATAGTCTTCATCCAATGATATTCAAAATTTTCTTTTTGACATAAGCAGGTCTATTAGTTAAATCAGATTCGTTTATGTCCAAAATTGCAATTGTTCTTAATATCCCCTCTTGAAATATTTTCATAGTGCGCAGACTGTTTTGTATTCACATCTCTTGGAACACTGAGTACAGGGAATTTTTAGTAGGGGGCTATCATCTTAGTGTAGTTCCAGAGGTCACACCATTTTTTACGAGATTAATCGAAACTTGTGGCGGATGATGCAATTAGGAATTGCCACTTAAAAGTGTTATGCGGAATTCAAAAAACACCCCTGCATTCGGTCCAAAATATTGTTCATGTTAAGTAGGCATACATCGAGAGTGTATAAGAGGACACTTTCAACCTTAAGGCTCAAAAATTCAAGAACTGGTATTAAACAAAATTTACAGTATTTACTGTAAATGATCTTTGCTTCAGACAAAAGCGGGCAAACTTTGATGCTAAGCTTTTCACACCACATTTTAATAGAAGAATTGTTTGTAATGCAATACCTAGGGTAGATTGCTTCATGCAAGAGTGGAATAGGAGTGTCAATGATGGTCCATCTATAAAGATCTACATTTCACTTTCTTATGAATATCATTATACAGGTTTTAGTAGCATTGGGGGTCAGATTGTAATTTTTGGCAAATTGTTCAAACAGATGAAGCTTTAGTTGGAGGCCCGCAGGCATAGGGTCAAACAAAATAACGTCATCGGCAAAGGCCAACATTGTATACATATTGGACCCAACTTTATGACAAAAAGATTTTTGTCATACCACGACTTGTCCAGATCGCTCATATATAGAGTTAAATATACAAGCAGCAAGATTGCAACCTTGTTTCAATCCCATTTCAGTGTTTATGGCATTGGTGGTGTCACCTTCTCTATCGACCCTGACTCTGTAGGAAGTATCCGTGTGTAGAAGGATTATCCAATAAATTAGTATCTGGGGTATCCCCATTTCTTCTAATTTCCGCCAGAGCAAATTCCTGATGACATTGTCGAAAGCTGCCGAGATGTCTATGAAAGCCATATATATAGGACATGAGTCCTTCTATTTGGTTTCAGCAATCACATAAGACATCACGGTAGCGTTCAGGGAAGTCCTCATTTGTTTGCGGAAACCAGTTTGAAATCTCAAATATAACGAGTGCTTTGAAATATACTTTTCTGAATCACACATAATGAGAATGGCAAAAACCTTAGCTTCCGTGTCCATTAAAGAAATCGGATGGTAATTAGCAGGATTTTTCGGGTCCCCCTTTTTCAAAATTGGAATAATGAGTGATGTTGACCAAGAATGGGGAATATTACCAGATCTTAATATGAGGTCAAATTTGGCTTTTAATATAATTGCCCACAAGGTCGGGTCTGTTTTAAAAACACATGGAGGAATTGAATCAGGGCCTGCTGATCTGGAAAATGTAAATTTTTTCATTGCCCAAACTATATCCTCATTTGTCGACTTTAATGAAGTCATTGTCGTCATCTGAGGTAATTGAAATATGCAATCCTTAAGTTATCTGGGATTGCATATTTAGCGGTAATGTATGCAATCCATGTTTTATTATCAATGATGTTAAATGTGTTAGATAACTCCAGATTTGTATGTTTTATTACTTTCCAAATCGCTCTAGAGTCGTATCTACAGATAGATTTTATTAGTGAACAATTAAGTTTGTTTAATTTAAGTGATCGAACAACCCCGACTATTCTTGTACCTTTGGAGTAATAATTTACGTTGGATCGGATAGGTTGCAATAGTACGACCCATATTTTTCAAATGCCTTAAGTTACGATTTTCTTTCACGTTTCAGGTGTTTGCATTCTGGGTCAAAAGGATGGGCAAAGCTTGTAAGATATACCACACGTTCCGTGCCAATTTCAGCGATAAAGTCAGAGACAAGCTGGGCTATATATGATTACCACTTGATTATAGAGCAGGGATTGGTATCTAAAGTATTGAGTTTTCCCTCTAATAAAGAAGATGCTCGAGTGGCAAGCTCCCTGCACAATCCGGGATTCCAACGCAGAAAAGTTTTTGATCGATGGATTTCAGGTAATTTTAAAGTCGGCACATTATTTAAGTGATGATTATCAATGTCTATACAAAGAGTCAGGGTACATGATCACTTCCATGGTTTTCATGGAAGTCTAAACTGAGGACCAATTGGATTAGGTCGTTAGAAAGCAAAAAGTAATCAATCAGCGATTCCTGATCCACCACGTCTCCACGAGTAGTGCTGACCTTGTGGGTAACACTCGAGGAATATCATGGTCCAATCGTCGAAGTATTCAATCCATCCCTTCCCGTATTTTATAGCATTAGAGTCAGATCTTGGTATTAATTTGCCAAGATTTACCAATCGGGTGCTACATGATGAGTTAAAGTCACCCCCACCAATTATCAGGAAGTCAGACATCCGAGAATGAATGAGTTAGAAACTTTGGCCCATTTCGTTGAACATTTCATCAAGGGGTAATTTTGATGGATTCCAATATAAATTTACCAGTAGTAAAGTTTTGCATTTCGATTCGTGCATAAAAAGAGAGATGATCAAGATATTAGGTGAGTTCCATATCATTGCAGATTCTTAAGACATGTTGTTATTAACTGCAATGGCCAAACCTCCAGAAGGTCGACCGGCATTTCGTCTAGTAGCCAATACAGAATAGGTAAAATATCCTTCGAGTAATAATTTGTTGAGTTGCATGGTCTCTTCAATAAACAATGTTAGGGAGGTCTGCAGGAAGAGTTAAAGATAACCACACTTGGAGATTATTAAAGCCACAAGAATTCCACGTAGTGATTTTCAATACTGATTGAATGGGTGGCTAATGGGGAACAACAGATTTGTTATCATTTAAGATAGTTCTTAAAAGTTGCTCCACCCATATCATTTCTTGATTTTTTCCAATTAATGCCATTATGTTGGAAATGCATAATTGCTGGTCATTAGCAGATGAATTCCCTCCAATCCAATAATATTAGAGCCAAGCGTATTTGGCTGGGCTCCATTATTATGGGGATTTGTGATTTTTGGTTGATCATCATTTGTATTCGCATTGAGAATATCGGCCCATTGAGAAACATTGCAATTCCTCAGTGCCTCCATTACTGTTAAATAACTGGGTTCCACTTTCAAGCTCTCGCCTATCGTTATACTGCCGTTGGCCTGTGAAGGAGGAATTGTCATTGGTGGTAGGCAACTTATAATAGAGGCTTCTTTAAGTATGGCATCATGTGTAATCAGCCCTACATCCAAGGCATTACGAAGCAAAGCAATAATGTTGCTACGCTGCGTACTGTTAGTAAGCTTTTTATGAGAACTGCCAGGTCCGTCACGTGCATTGGCAATATCTATGTTGATGGAAGATTTAGAAGGAGTCAGTATTGGAGCATTAGACAGTTGCAACGCTTGAATATTCTCACTCCGGATAGGTAGAGAGGCCGAAGACATATCTGAGTGACCGCTGTCGTCATTTGAGGCTGCAAGAAAACAATGTTTACTGGAGCCATTAACTATGATATATTTTTGATGTTCTACGCCTAAATTATCGTTTGCATGACGATCAATAGGTTCACAAATGGCAGCATAGGATCTACGATTTGCCATTATAATCTTGGCAGGCTCAGTTTCTGGGGAATTCTGAGGTACTGCTTTCTAGTCTTTCGAGCGCAGTAGTCAGATGTGTGGATGTACATTTCCTCCCTTCGCTAGGAAAGTACTTCTTTGAGTTCCAGCCTGTGTATTATTAGTGTCTTTAAGGCCGGTGTAAGATAGCTGGAGAGGTTTGGTACATTTAACATGTTGCAATTGGGGAGCTTTCATAATATCGGATTTCAGAGAACATACCTGGGAGTCAGCCTTGGTGAGATTGGGCAACAAAGCTGCTTGACTCTCCTCGTATACCTGCCCAACATCGATCGGAGCTTCATCTTTATTAGTGCTTGTATTCGACTTAGCATCAACAGCCCCGTTAGCATTAGAGGGGGAGAGTTTGACTTAAAGTAATTTTTCCTGTACTAATGTGGTAGTACCGTTAGTGTCAAGTACACTTGCCGTTTTATTCTTTTTTCCGGCTCTTTTTAGGACACGTTGTTAGATTATTTTTTTTTTAGCAGCGTGACATAAATGTGCCATTGTTTAACACTGCAGCTTGGTTGTTTTGGGTGCTTTCCATTACCTGCATCGCATTTATTAAGACAGTTGGACTTGTCAGGATGGTCGATCTCCAATGGGGGAGCTCGAATTTCTAATTCCTTTTCACAACAGGTGGGACAGTTCTGGACTGTCACCACTGCTTTGCTCAACACTTAACAATTCATTGGTAGTTATCATGTGGGCCATGAGAGTAGCATTGTATTCAGCAGAAAGCGTTTCAGTATCCCCCTTACATTTAGCAGGGGGTGGCATTCTGGCACCCTATGGAGAATACTGCGTAGATTTTTCAGAAAGCAACTGGATATCATTCATAGTAGAATGGGGAAGGTTAGCTGCCAGGTGCATTTCTGTAGCAAAAATAAACCCCTCCAGTTTGTCCATTTGCGAGGTGACCTGCTACAATGTACTTTTTATGTCCCTTAAATCCAGGTGAGTCAGATCATGACCCTTGTCTAACAAGTCCAAAATGCATATTATAACGGGAAATGTAGAAGGTTTGTCGCTACCCGAGTCGTTCAAGATGTTACAGTTGAAACGTGATAAATTCTGAGCAGATTTTACTATATTATGAATACGCTCGAGGGAAAAGCAAAAATAGTCTTTGTTCTCCTTGGTTAAGCGGTTATGGTATTCTTTTTTTAGGAGTGAGATAGGACTTCGTCATAAGATACTGGACTCCTTCCAACCCCCCTCCTGCAATTCAAGGCAAGCAGCAAAGTTCTTTCGGCCCGTGGGACTAAAGGAGTGAGTAAGCCGACAGAGAGGCATACTTGCTTATCCAAAGCAGCTATTGCCTCAGGACCCAGCTGATCCAAGTCCTTTTTAAGGGCATTTGAACATGGTGAGATATTTCCCAGGGTCCGGTTCAATTGTTCGGAAATCAACCTCATCTTTTATATGTGAGCCTGTCCTCCTATTGGAGAGGCTAGGTCATGCCGCAAGAAATCAAGAGTAGTAGGCACGTGTATTGTTGCAACGTGATCTGTAGTGCAGTGCAAGTTAGATATATGAAGTGGTCAAATACACGGAGGATGACATGGTTATTTAACACGTTATTTATTTACACTAATTGCCTAGTGAAAGTGAATCGGCCCCACCGACCACGGAAAGCAACTGAAATAAAGCGGGTTTGAAACTCGCATTCCAATCATATGTTTCTATATTCTATCCATCCTTCCATCACGAGAGGCTCGGCAGAGTCTCGTGATGAAAGGATGAAAGGATATTACACATCTCCCCTCCTTAGTCTCTTGCTGTTTATGGAACACAGTCTAGTATCCTTCTTCTGTATATTCGGTATTATTAGACAAAATCCTTCATGTGGTCTGGTTTGCGGATTACTCTTCCTGTTCTTGACACATGCAAAGTATCTGGTTTAGGTTTTGGCAAGGACATTTTCGATATCACATTTCTATTCAACATAGATCTCACATGTTCACCATTCCTCTCCATGCTTCCATTACCACCCCTACTGGATTGCTCCTTGTGTTCCATTTCACCGGTTCTCATATCTTTACTTGACTCCATCACACATACTCTCTCCATATTCCAGACTCTACCATCTTGCACTCTCACCGCATGTCTAAAAACCTCAATCACACTCACTGGTTTGGACCATTTGCAGGGTCCATCTCTTAGCACAGGGGGTAATTTAATTCTCACCAGACCCCCCACTATGGGAACTTTGTTTCTTTTCCCTTCGCTCATTTGACTATCGTGAGCTGCCTTATTCCTCAGCTGGATTATCCTGATACTCTCTACTGCCTCTCCAAAATCTTTTCTCACTATAGTCTCTCTCTCCAACCAGGATGGTGTCAATTTGGTGTTTGCTCTGCGCCCTCTACTTAACTTAAAAGGTGATAGACCAGTTGTACTATGGGGAGTAAAGCGGTGAGCAATTATTTTCCTTTTTACCGCTTCTTCCCAGTTGAGCCCATTTGACCAAGCCCACCGAATGGCATCCTTGAGTACTTTGTTGAATCTCTCAACCACTCCATTGGTTTGTGGGTGGTATATTGCGCTAGTTTTGTGTACAATGGAATTACTGGTACAGAACCTTTCCATCTCTTTTGACCTGAATTGGACACCCTTATCTGTTAATATGCTTCTTGGGAAACCCTCCCTGGTGCATATCTCTGACAAAAAATCTACCACTATTTTAGCATTCATATGAGGTTTGATTAAGACTTCTACCCATCTGGTCAGAAGGTCAATGACCACCAAGCAAAATTGTTGCTTACCATCACAATGAATAGGCCCTAGTATATCCATGCCTACTTCATCCCATACTTTTCCTGGAATATTCGTTACCATCGGGTATTTCACACTCACACACGCCCTGTCACTCTGATTACAAAGGATACATTCTCTGATGGTTCTCTCGATTTGCAGGTCACATCCTGGCCACCAGAAATCATCACGTATTCTCTGCTTAGTCTTCACAATCCCTTGATGGCCTTCATGGCCCAGATTGATGATTCTTTGTTTTAGACTTGCAGGTGGAATTATTCGATCTCCTCTCATAATTCTGTCACTTGCTATATTGAGTTCATCTGCAACTCTCCAGTATTCGATGAGACCGGACTCTTCAAACATAACTTTCTTTAGACTTCCATTGCTTTGTATAATTTGCTTCAACTGTTTTATATTATCATCTTGTCTCTCCACTTCTTCCCACTCAGTTTTGGATATGGATAGCGCTTCAACGTTCAAAAAAACTTCTGGATTATTTTCACTTTCATTATCGGCCTCAGAATTGTTGTTAAGCCACGACAGACAATGTGCAGCACGATTCTTCACTCCTGGTACATATCGTACGGTACAGTTGTATTCTTGCAGAAGAACAACCCATCTTTTGATCCCGTTAGATCCATTGTCCAAACCTTTATTCATAATGACATGTATCAATGGTTTGTGGTCAGTGCGAATCTCCACCTCCACTCCCCAGATGAAATTCCTGAACTTTTCTGTTGCCCACTTGTTGGCCAATATTTCCTTTTCCATTGCAGCGTACAATCTTTCTGCACCTTTTAACAGTCTAGATGCAAATGCAATAAGAACTTCTTTTCCTTCGACTTCTTGTGTGACAACAGCTCCTAACCCTAGGTTGCTTGCATCTGTTGTTATTATAGTCTTCCTCCCACTCTTGAAATTCTTCAATGATGGTGCTCTGTTTAATTCTGATTTGATATTTTCAAATTCTTCTTCGCACTCCCTGTTCCATTCAAATGACGACTTCTTTAAAAGTTCACGGAGCGGAACAGTGTGTATGGCGAAATCCTTTATACATTTTGAATAGTACTCTGCCATTCCGATGAACGTACGCACGCCTTCTTTTGACTCTGGTCTCGGCATGTTCATTATGGCATCAGCAAGTTGTTTCTTTGGCTTTATGCCGCTAGCAGATATGGTATGTCCTAAATATTCGATTTCGCTGCGATTTATGTTACATTTGTCTCTACTCAGGGTCATACCTGCTTCATATAACTTCCTGTAGACATGTTGTAATCTTTCATTATGCACCTTCTGGTTGATGGCGTGTACCAATATGTCATCTTGAAAACAAATAATCCCTTCATCGCCTTCAAATAGTTTGTGCACGATTCTCTGAAATACTGAAGCAGCTGACACCAACCCAAATGGTAATCTTCTGTATTGATACAATCCATCTGGCGTGATAAAAGCTGTCATTTTCTTAGATTCTTTATGAAGTCTAACTTGATGGTACGCTGACGTTAGATCCAGAGTAGAAAAATACTTCGAGGGCCCAATAGTGTATACAATCTCTTGAATATTGGGGAGTGGATGTCTGTCCGGGATCACACTCTTATTTAATTCTCTCATGTCTACACATATTCTCAATTTTCCGGACTTTTTCCTTAATACAACTAATGGCGAAACCCATTCACTGGCATCTATTCTTTCGATGATCTTCTGATCTTCTAATAATTTAATCTCCTTTCTTACTTCTTCCCTCATTGAGAGCGGGACGTTGCGCAACTTCTGGGCAACAGGAACATGTCCTGGCTTCATTTTGATCTCATGAACAAACCCACGCAGACATCCAATTTCTTTCCTGAAAATTTCTTTCATCATATCAGCCTCTCTGGTGATTTTTTTGTTTTCTTGAATTCCTCCAGCGTTGCTTTCAACCGAATATACAGACTCATCCGATGCAGCATCTAACTTCACTTTGAGTTTGCATTGGTGAGTCCAGCTTAACAAAGGCGTTCTCCCCTTTCTTGTTATGTATATTTTCCCATTGGCTTTCCTCTCCTTGAATTTGAGTGCTCCCCAAAACCATCCAATGACATCTATTTTAACTTCGCCATATGCCCTGGGTTTTGTGTCTGGTTCATGCAGGTATTCATGTTTCTTCCTGTCCCAGAGGGTCTGTGGTATCAAGGTATATTTTGCACCTGAATCAATCATCATGTGCATGTTAGTTCCATCAACACAAACTACGGCCTTGGGACTTTCTATTTCTTGTTCATTTTCTTCGTCAGTTACGACAAACACGCATTCTTCTCCATCTTCATCACTATTATCATCGTTTCCTATCCAGTTAGTGGAAGTGTTCTGCATTCTGCAACATCGGGCGTAATGCCCCTTGCCTTTGCATTTCCCACATATAATTTTCAAGGCAGGACACTCCGGGTTATCTGCCCAATGATCCATGCCATCACATCTAAAACATCTCCCTGTACTTTTCCTTCTAGGGTCGTCTCCTCGCCTGTGCGGACTTTTCTTTCTCACGTCACTGTTATTAACTCTGGAGCTTGGTTTTTTTTCTTTTATCATCATTCCAAGGCAATCTCCCGTTCCTTTCTGATTTGTATCTCCTATTGGGATTTCCTGATATTTGAGCAATGGATTCATTCTCTTTACTTGGGGTAAGTGTCGCATACTTCTCTTTGGAAATTTCATGTTTAATATCAGTAGCTTGTATCCTGCTTTCTAATTCTTTAACACATTTCTCAGTGTGTTCGACTTCCTTGGCCACACGTAAGACAGTGTCCAAGTTGGGGGCGTCCTCAGTTCATAATCTTTCTCTTACTTTGCTACTCCTACACTCTAACATAAATTGATCTCTCAATCTCTCGTCCAATTGAGTATTGAAATTGCATGTTTTGGCTAGCTTCCTCAAGTTGGTGATGTATTGTTCTATGCTCTCACCCTCTCTTTGAGTTCTTTTCCCAAACTTATAACGTTCCAAAATGGTGCTCAAATTCTTTTCGTAATGTTTTCCCATCTTCTTCACTGACCGCTCATATTCATTTAGGTCATTATCTTCATCAGAAAGCAGATCTGGTAGATCTTCAAACTTTTCCTGCCCTGCCGGGCCCAAACAATGCATTAAAAGAGACTTCCTCCTCTCCACGCTGCAATTCTGACCACATACAACGCCAGCGTAATGTTCAAATGATTTAATCCATCTTTTCCATGGAATAGCTGGCTCACCAACATCAGAGAGGAAAAACATTGGTGGCGGTACACTATTGAAAGACATGCTGATCGAAATGGGTATGTGCCACAAAATTGGAAAGGAATGACCTAATGTCTCTTTTAAATTCAAATGCAGTGACTTGCTGCAGTACAAATATTTATCACCTTAATTCTCTGTATTTTTTTTTCCATGTACTTGCACGTGTGCTGAGAATAGTGGTGGGAGGCTTGAAATAGTTAATTATCGTCCTTTCCTTGCGATACAAATGTAGTAGATTATGTGTCCCAATGCAATAAGGTATGCACAGCCAAACATATGACTTTCTGCAGTTTAAACAGTTGTCGGTTCAATTTCATGTGTACATTCACTTCCCATGTATTTGCGCCCACACACTGAGAATTACAGTAGATGGGAAAGCTTGAAGCAGGCAGAAAGCACCTGTATTCTGTGAAATACGGTAAATTTAACAGCACAGGCCAAGAGGCGTGTCCGGACAGTATACGTCGGAAACAAACACAAGCACGATGAAAGAAAACACTCACTTAATTGACCCTGACTCGGCGTCGCTGGAAGTCGAGTTGACTGTAAGCGGAGCGGAGCGGCCACAGCTTTTAGGACAGCTGCAAGGCCTGCTCACGCACATAGATCGCAGCTGACGAGACGAGCGGCCACACTTCTGTCACAGCTGCAGGCCCTGCTGCGCTCTCACAGACTCAGAGTCGATGACGGTCAACAGAGTCAGGTAAGATGAAAGCCTGGGACACACGGGGGGGCGGTGGGGCCTGAAGATCCTCGTCGCCACTTGAAGTGGTCAAATACACGCAGGATGACGTGGTTATTTAACACGTTATTTATTTACACTAATTGCCTAGTGAAAGTGAATCGGCCCCACCGACCATGGAAAGCAACTGAAATAAAGCGGGTTTGAAACTCGCATTCCAATCATATGTTTCTATATTCTATCTATCCTTCCATCACGAGAGGCTCGCGCAGAGTCTCGTGATGAAAGGATGAAAGGATATTACAATATATCACCCAGTTTTAAGTCATTGAGTGTGCTTGGTTTTTCGATTTTGCAATGCAAGTGCCCACTTTTAGTAGGCACCGAAGCAATGTCGAATGCACTCATGTCAGCATCGGAGTAGGAAGAATTCCCTGCGCAGATCAACGAGTCGATGTTAATAGGGGAGATAGCAGGCAGCATAGCCTCAGTGAAACGGACACTACACAAGTCGTTAGCCATTGTAGCAAGTTGTTTGTCCTGGACTTGAGATTATTCTATACCAAAGCATTAATAGGAGAAAACCTTTTAGGCATAGAATAATGTATCAGATAAATAATGTGCTGTAAAAGAGGGTAAAAAAAAAATGAAGATATAGTGCCACAACACATACCAGCCACCCGCACACCCTCACAGCCAAACAGCACACTTAGCGACACTTGGATGCGCGCACATGCAAACTTTATGGGGCTTCTGGGTGCTGGTGAGGATGATGGGCGTGGCTATGACACGTAGGGTATCTGAAATAGAAAGATGCAACAATGTATTAGACAACATGCAACACCATAGGACAGCCTAGAGGGCGGGATCTTATGCGAAACAAAGGAAGGATAGCCAGCCCAGCCTCACTACGTAAGCACTATAATACCAGCCCAGCCCACATACACGTAGCAGCAGCAGTATTCACACAAGTTTGCATATATAATTACTCTGGGTATAGAGGTCCTTGTCCACGATTCAAAGTAGCAGCGTTTCGCCTGCTAAGCGCAGTGTGAGCTACCTCTTGCGCATACAACGTCCCAAGAAAGATACACAGGGAAATAAAGAGTCCGTGGTCAGAGAGCAGTCCAAATGTCAAACTGCACACTTAGCGACACATCTTGTTCTTCACAGGCGTGAACACGAGCGGCGCCGACAGGATGTCTTCATACATCCTTAACCCAGTGGATTTCTCCTTCTTTGTCCGGGGGTAGGGTTTCATGCTCACAACCCACCTGAAAGGCACCACTACTAACTAAAAATCATATGCGGAGCAGACCAAGGAAGTGAGGGACACTGAGGGACAAGAACAACAAGGCACCAAGAAATATCTCACCATTTACACCTGTTAGCCGGTTACCGGCACTCAGGAGGCACACGGGTTACGCACAGCCCTGTGTCTTTGTAGAGGAAGGCACCACCAGGTGGGCGTGGCTTTGCTTCAATGTAGTAATTCAAATATATCTATGTAAATATAGAAGGAGAATATCAGTTATACAAAAACTGATAAGGAGTCTTCCATATAGGTGGATATAAACATCCACATACTTGTAGCTCAACAAACAGAGGAGGTTTGCAAGCATTCCAAAAAGCAGTCCAAGCAACGTGCAGCATGTCCAGGTCCAGGCTAACAGGCACTCAGGAGACCATGTATTGACAAGCCGCTTCGACCACTATAGGTAGGCAAGACACAGTTCCTTTCTATGCTCCAAGAAAAGGGCAGCCTCTGTGTCTCTTCCGTCTCACTGCCACAAGTATAACCTGCCTCTGCCCAAAGACGGGCTTCCTCTCAGCTTAAGCAGTATTCAGCTTTACAGATTGTTTCCTTAATATTCGTGACAAGCACCCAGCTCCCTTCCTCAACTTTACTCTCACCTTCTCTGCTCCGGCGACTATCCAGAATCTGTAGTGCCACTCATTCAGCTTCAGGTAACAATGCCACACGTCTATCAGAGCCACTGGACCATTAACAACTTCAAAGATTAGGTGGATGGATATAAACAGGCTTTGTTCCACTATGGGTTTGCCTCTTGGTTTGGGTAATGGTTGTTCTCCTTGTCTGTATAGTAACTTCTGGTAATAAAGAATGATTGTTCAGGATTTTACAAGGTTCAGTCTTCAGAGGGAAAACGTATTTATGCACACGTGAAGACTATTAGGTAGATCTGTAACATTAAAGGACTGCAAGTAATTGTATTCCTAGACAATCTCACAGAGATGATTTCGGATTTCTTTCGGGAAACACAATTGCCACACGCGACCTCCTTTTAATGTTGTATTCACTTTTAACTCTGGTAAAAAGTCAATGTTAAGCTTTCAGAATGGTTTTCACAGGCGTTGCCTCTTCAATTAAGGACACATGAGCACTCTGGCAACAGAAAGAAATGTTCAACAATGGAGATAATGTGCATTACTTCTTACGCTAACGCTACGTCTTTCACTATTAGCGTGCATGCTACATTTCCATTGGTAGAACGGATGTTAAAAGAACTAACAGCTTTTACTCGCTTCCACGCATACGCAAGTTATTTTAGAGCTGGATACAGTTACTGGCAAGGCTTACTGAGTGAACCTGAACGCCGAGCTTCACACACCAGCTCCAGGAACACTGCGATTGTGGGCTGCTTCACTTTCCCGACTTCCACGACTTTTACTACTGCTTTGTGCACACTTGGGACTCGCACCCTTCTGCAGCACGGGTGGCTCCGGTCCGGCCACATTGCTTCGAAGTCTCCTTCACTCCTCAGTCCCTCGGCTTGCCTTCCGCTACGGGTCTCAGGCTTCAGCAAAGTCACAGCTCTGCAATCACAGCAACTCGGCGCACATGGCGAAAACCTTACTCTCAGCACGTCTTCCTCCATGCAACCAATCTGCTGTCTCCACGTTCCGGTGTCCATCCCGTGCTCCCACTTCCTCATGAATTGCCAGCCTTGTGCTTCTCCTCTTCTACTACTGCTGGCAGCCTTCCAACTCCTGCCGCTTCCTTCTCTCCTCCTGCTCAGGCCTTTTATGCCCCAGCAGGTTTGGCAATTGGCTTTAGGTGTGAGCCATTAATTTCAATTGCCTGACTCCTGCATAGGATGTTAGGCCTAATTGCCTGCCTACTAAATCTACATGCCTCTTCCTAATTTCAGTCCCTATAGGATTCTGGCACATGTAGCTTACTTCATCAAATTAGCTTTTTCCACCTCTTGATTGTATTTAAGGGCAGCTTTAATTCTCTCAGTAATTCTAACAGGGGGGCTGTAGGTTTTAACTTTTATAGAGGAAGATGGTTTAGAGAAGATATGACCAAAATCTCTTGTAGTGTACCCTTGGAATTGAGGAGGTCCTTTAATTGTAGAAACCAAAAGGGGTCAGTCGTTTGGTATAATATACTTTGGTGTTACAACCTTAGGGTTTACCAACTTAGATTAAATAGGAGGTTGAGAGACATTAAAGTGAAAGTAAGCCATAACCTCTTCTGGCACAGGAGAAATACTGTGTCTCATCCCAAGAAATCTCCTCACTACCCTGGGCCTGGTCTCCACCCAAGTGATCCTCCTTCAGTACACCACCCCCAGGGTTGGGATCAGGAAGTGTCTGCCTTCCCCTCGCCACCTGGGAGGAGACTTTAGGCAGGGGTTCAGTGAGGTATCCACCGGAATCTTCACAATAGTCACACTATAAGTACAATCTAAAATGTATTATCCCAATTTACCAAAAACAACTAAAACATATCACGAATCAAATGGAGTCAAATAAAGCATAGATCAGTTTTACAAATAAGTTCAAAAGATGTGGTTTCAGACTTTTCTTAAACAAAAGCACAGTAAAACAAGAACAAAAATGTTATGGTGAATAATTCCATAGTTTAGGTGAGAATAGTTATAAACAACGGAATGAAGAAGGAGCAAAATCATTTTGTAAAGAAGATAACAGAAATTGATTACAATAACTGAATTGTTTTGATGTTTTTTTTAACTGTTTTTATTACTTTTACAATACAATCAGTACAATAATGAAACAGAAAAAAAACTTCGCAGGTACCAAACCAAGCCCCAACATAGGGCAACAGCCCCCCCCACCCTCTTCCACAAAATGTATATAGTGTGCTCTGCTTGTCAAAGTACCAAACAATTCTCCACTCCACGCATTGAAAACCAAAACCAAATGTTGCAGATACCAGTGCACTTTAACAATTTAAACAAAATGCAAACACCGTCACCCCGGTCGTCGCAATGCCAAGACCGCACTGCAGCCAGGCCCTGGCTATTCATGTTGAAAGTTCCGAATTATGAACTTGTAAGATTTGGGAGAGTGGTCTCCACACCATCCCGTAACGGGGATATAGCCGTATGGTCCGATTCATCGTTCGTATAGCTTCTGAAAGCCACGCAGTAGTCTCTGGGTCTACTGCCACATACAAAGGAGAGTAATACACCTGATGTATACATTTAAAATGAATCACACGAAACTGGTTATTTATGGAAATATTTTTAGTCTGGGCGAGGATAGACAACCATTGAGCCTCTGATAATGACTTCGCCAGGAAACCCTCCGATTTAACCTTGTACTGGGGCTGGGGACGGGGACCTATTGACCGCACCATACCATATAACGTGGATACCCCTTTCTAGAGGACGTTGGCGTTATAACGAATTCCAATTGCCCCCCTGGTGTCCACGGGGGACACCAGGGGGGCAATTGGAAACTTGGGCCATTTAGCTCTTAAGACCTCCCGGAGGCAGAAATATAACAGCAGAGTGACTGGTGAGTATTCGCCCCTAACCTTAAGCTCGTCCCATGCTTAAAAACGGCCGCTAGGGGCCATGTCCCCCAGAGTGTGAATCTGAAGGTTTTGGAAGTGCTGAATGTAAATATGTTCATGCGTAAGGGGGATATTACGAACTCTGTACATGGCCATCGAGGGGGAATACCAGGGTCCCAACCCACCTCCCCCACTTTGCCAACTGGTCCCGGTATACACGCATTTCGCCAAACGGATTTTCATCGTGGGACATTTCATCGCCAAATTTTTCATTGCCGAAAACCCTTTTTAAAAAAAATATTTTTGGGGGGTGTTTTGTAGGTGTTGGGGTTTGATTTTTAAGGAAGGGGTGTGTCTGGGGGAGGAACCCCCTAAAATAAAACAAAAAAAAAAAACAGGGTTTTTGGCGATGAAAAATCGGCGATGAAATGTCCCACGATGAAAATTCATTCGGCGAAATAACGTAGAACCCTGGTCCCACGCCCTAAGGGTCACCTCTAAGGACTGTACCTCTGCTCGCAAGTGGCGCTCACGGCAGCCCACAGGAGGCCCCTAAGGTCATCAGGCTGGATGATAGAGCGCTCAAGCCATGAGTGAGGGAGATTACTCGTGGGAGACCACCACCAAATGGAATATTGTATCTGAGCTACTAAGTAGTATAAGAAGAGGTTGGAACATCCAGCCCTCCTTGAGAGAATGGGCTGCAGTGTACTCAGCGAAATACGTGGTTGTTTCCCCGCCCAAATGAATTTAGTCATCATAGATTTTATACGATTCCAAAAAGATCGGAACATTGATAAAAATATAATTTCGGTAGGATCACCATTTTGGACAAAGAAATTCGGGCAGCCTGAGATATTGGGAGACGCATCCATGTGTCTACCCTATGCTCCAAGTGCTGAAGAGTTGCCATGTAGTTTTCCTCGTTTAGTTTAGAGGGTGACGTAGAAACCCTAACCCCCAAGTAACAAATTCCTTGCGGGCACCATGCTAAAGCCTCCCCCACATCTTGCGGGGAACCCCCGCCTCCCCCGTAAGCGGAAGCACCTCGGACTTGGTCCAATTTATCTGGAGGCCGGAGAGGGCACCAAATGTGGTGATCTCGTCCATCACGGGGCGCAGATTGACCTGGGGATTTTTGAAGAATATCAACATATCTGCGTAGAGAGAAATGACAGATGTGTATGATCAAATAGTCACACCACGATGGGAATTAAATTCCCTCAGGGCACAAGCCACAGGCTCGATTGCCAGTGCAAACAAGAGAGGGGAGAAAGGGCAACCCTGCCTAGTACCACAATTCGGATAAATAGGAGCTGATTGGATCCCATTGGTATAGATCAGAGCCCGTGGGGATGTATAGAGTAGGCAAATCTAGTATAGGAACTGGTTGCCAATACCAGAGCACCGGAGAACCTCGAACAGAAAAGGCCATTCGACAGAGTCGAATGGCTTCTCCGCATCCAAGACCACCACCGCGATAGGGACTTCAGGATTTACATTATACATTAGGGTGAACAATCTACGCAGATTATTTTGAGTAGAGTGACCGGGTATAAACCCAGCCTGGTCAGGGAGGATCAGGGCAGGCATATGGGGGAGGAACCGAACGGCCAACAACTTCGCCAGGATCTTATTATCAGTGTTCATCAGCGACAGTGGCTGATAGGACGAACACTTCCTGGGGTCTTTATTAGGTTTAAGCAACACCGTAACAAGGGCAGTTCTAACAGACTCCGGGAGGTTCCCCGAGGAGGATGCCTCCTCAAACATATCATGTAAATGAGGAATAAGCAGATCTGGGAATGTTTTATACAGTTCCGCCGAGATACCATCTGTACTAGGGGCCTTACCATTCGGGAGTGAATTAATTATCTTGAGGAGCTCCTCCTCTGTAGGGGGAACATTAAGAAGCACACCAAGCTCAGAATCCAGCCAACCTAAAGCAATCCTGTCAAGATATTGGGCAATATCATCATGTCCTGAAGTGCTATGAGTAGCATATAACCATTCATAAAATTGCGGAAGATCTCGTTGATCCCTAACGGGAACTCCCTCAGAGGATTCAACCTCTATAATGGGTTCCAAATGCCGGTCCTGTCTAATGGCCCACGCCAGAGTCCTACTTGGCCGGTCACCCTCCCCATACCTAGCAGCCGCGATAGGGTCCCCCAAGAATCTATCCTCACTCTCCATTAGCAGGCGGACCTCCTGCCTTTTGGCCACCAAATCAGCCTGAAGCGTGGGGGAATCCCACCCGGCTTGAAGTATCTCCATTCTTTTAATTTCTTTTTCCTTAGATGCACTGGTACTGTGGATACTTTTCAAAACACCCCCCTCATGCGCGATACACCAACCCCGAAGGAACACCTTAAAGGTTTCCCACACCACCCCCGAACTGGGGACCGAATCCTTATTCAGCTGAAAGAACTCTGAGATGGCTTTGCGCAACTCCTCCCGGAACACTGCATCCTCAAGTGCCGGCGCCCGAAACCTCCATCTAAGGTGCCCAGGACGGGAAGACAGACCCACTAACTGTACTAATACTGGGGAGTGGTCTGACAGTGTACAGGGGAGTATTTCCGCCCTGCTGGAACCACAGACTAACCCGGGGGACAAGTGAATATAATCTATTCTGGAATTGCTACCATGTACACTGGAATTTAATATATATTCCCGGTCGTTAGGGTGATGCAGCCGCCACGCATCAGTCAAGGTATTATCCTCAGCTATAGATTGCCACTTTAGGGCGGCTCTGGTGAGTGGCCTCTGGGCTGAAGTGGACCTATGCAGCTGGGAGGAGAGGGCCAAATTGCAGTCCCCCGCTCATAGCAGTAATAATAGTAATTTCTTCCTGCGGTACTAGGTGCGCTATTTTCTTTTCTTGGGAGTATATTTATTCCCTATTTTTATGTTTTGGGAGTATTCACCTACTTATAGTGAGTAAAAGTGGTCGATACCACTCTTATCTGTACTATAAAGTTCTACACGCATCCATTACTGCGCCACCAAAAAAATATTGTTCAAAAGCAGTTATGTTTGTTCATTTTCAGCCTTGTTTATTTTTAGTTGCAGCCCATATTGATGACACGTGTTTCGGCACTCTAACTTTGCCTTTCTCAAATCTGGGCAATTATTGTTATACAAATTACTATCCAAACGATCTTTTGTTGTTCATGGTTTCTCTAAATGACGTGGGTGATACAAATGGAGAGAGTCCCGTCAGACTTGTGGACGAGGTACGTCCTGAAAAGTCACAATTCTGGCATCAAGCGTCGTGTATTTACTAGGCGTAACCTTATGTGTAGGGCTACCCATAATGCTTATGGTACTGGGACAAGGAAGAAGGGCTCAGAGGCAGTGAAGTTTCAGAATGCTGTTTATCAAAAGGTTGTTACAGACCAAGGCACCTGAGCAGAACATTTAAAACCCAAAATGAGGAACAGTTGGGAGAAGGAGAGGCGGAAGATGTTGGAGAAGGCAGTGCGGAAGGCGTAGATTAAGCAGAGGCTGTCCGAGGTGAAGGTACTGCTCCAGAGAGAAGCTGATGCCGTCGCAGAGATTGAAGGCAAGCGGCATTGCAAGAGACCAGCTAATGAGGAGACGTGCTCCCAACTCAGCACAGAGCATGTCAATGAGAAAGAAGCCGCAGAAGACCAACAGAGCTGTCAGAGCTCCAGAAGACAGACGCGCAACTCACTGAAGGTATGCAGAAGCAGCAAAGAGAGGGGGCAGGATGCCGGAGGTCCTCCCCAACAGCTGCTCGTGAGAAGGAGCTGCCAAAGAAAGCCGGTGAGTTGGCCAGATACTGGCGGTGACCCCGGGGCGCTCTGCATGAGAAAACTGTTACAACCTCATAATTTTGAATACCGAAACATTAATGAAATAAAGCAGAAGTGGCACAATTTTGAATACCCAACAATTAAAGAAACAGATCAGAAGTGGCAAAAGCATAGGGTCCTTATATAGGGGACTACAATTGGGAAAAGCATATAACCAGCACTTCCAACAGCCAAGAGGCTGTAAGAAACCACAATAAAACAATAAAGGCATAGGAGATGAACATTGGGGTAAGCTTATATCCTGCATTGCCAACAGCCAAGAGACTGTGAAACCAAACAGAGGTGACAAGGACACAACTCTCCCTTTCTGGGATATCAAGTGGTTGGGAAAATGCCACATGGTCCCTACACTAGAGGTGTTTCCTTACATAAACTCAAAACGAAGGATCTGTCAGTGTCAGAATGTCCAAAACAAAAGTGATGTCTACAAAATACTATTCTGACCCTCACATTCTAATGTAATACATCTTAGGATGAAAAGGATAATGTCTTTGGCCTTCAGTATTTCAAAAGTATTCAAAAAGAAATAAATAACTCCAACATAATGTCTCTCAGGCCTATGGCTCCTTAACCCAAAGGGTGTCTCTGTTCCCTTCGATTAGTCTCCACAATAACATTTTTCTTTCCTCTTGTTCAATATAAAAGTCACACATATTTATCTTTGGCCTCTAGGTTGTCGGGATACCTGGAACACTCGCCTGCACGGGTTTCTCTGAATCTCTATATTCACACACTTGTGATTGCCTGGTATCGTCTCCTGCCAGGGCTTGTATTCACACACACTTGTAATTGCCCAGTGTAGTCTCCACCACGTTCCTGGGGACTTGAAAGGCGTTCTTTTGACGCTGTTATTGCAAAAGGTGAACAATTTTGGATCACATTTCCGAGGGGCCATTAAGTATGTGGACTGGTACACCTCGAAATCCTGGGGATCAGGTTCGTCCCCCAAACAGAACAAGCTGATTTTGTGGGACACCAAGACAGACATCAGTATCCCGTAATTAACACAGGGCTTAAAGCCGGAGGCCTTCCCAGGGGTTCAGCATTACCATTTACAAAAATTAATTAAGCTAAATGGATTCCAGAAGCATACAATGTGTGGAAAAAAATTAACTGTGGTCACAGGGCGCGTCGGCTTGATATATACTGTCCTTGATCTCATGTTCAGCATGGGGCATGCATCAGCACTGGGCAGAGATTACATGTTGGCGCACTTGTGGGGCAGCTGCCACTGGAGCTAAAATATCAAAGATGATATGTCTGTGAAAGAAAGGAATCTTTAGAAACACAATGTTTCCCCAAGTCCCAATATTTGGCCAGTAGGAACCAATGGGCAATGTTATATGAAGGAGGTAAGTAAAATGTCTCGGTCCAATTGCTTTCAGGGCCATGTGTACAAAGAAGACCATAAGAGCAATCATAGGACTTGGAGGCGTTCCAGTTCACGAGTTACACTCACAAAGTGCACGGTCGGGAGAGTGCCTGAAGGAGTAGTGATGTCAGTAGCAGAGAGCGGTGAAGTTCAGTTCTAAACAGGCTAGCTTAGCACTGGAGCCCTACAACTATGGGCTAATGCAAAACAACTTCGCAGGCGAGTCACTGAAGATCCTGATGAAGGAAAGCAGGCAAAGATGTTACAGCGAAAAGCTTGCAGAGTGGCCCTTAGAGCAGCAACGTGTTATACACGGTTTGATAGACAGGGGAGCATGGTCTGCAATGGATGAACAGGACCCCATGTACAAATGCCACTCTAAAATACAGTGTATTAAGGTGCGACTCATACAGCCTCCACATTAGGAGAAATACAGAAAAAGTTTATTGAATTCTTTGTGGCTCAGCAAAACAATTTGAAAGCCGCGCAGAAAACCAGAGTTTCCTGTCTGTTAAATAAGGTCTGAATACAGACACAGAACTCAAGAAGACAACCTTACAGGGTCCTTTTCCTAAGTTTTGGATCATTAGCTACAGGATGTTAGGTATATGTGCATTAAATGATTTTGGGGATGTGGCTAGCTGAGAATGCTGTTGGATACCTCTTCGGTGAGCTCCAGAGGCCACATCTGTTCCATGGGCCCTTAACCCCCATAACATGGTGAAACTCACCTCAAAAGCTCAGAGGAAGTTTCAGAACCTATGAGGTTGGGATCCTGAATGTTTGGCAAACCCCCGCGTGTGGACAGTTGAGATATTGCCAAGTGAAGGTGGTTGCCCGACACTGTCAACATGACGACCGTTGGAGGCGAACTGCGACCCGGGACTCAGAACGCCGGCTCCTCAGTATATTGACACACTCCTCTCGCTCATTATGAGTTGACCCTGTGCTTCGGCTGTGGCATGGACCCAGACCCCCCAGAATAGCAGAGAATGGCGCTCGCCATACCAGTGACTAGGCTGTGCTGGCCGCATGGGGAGAAAACTGCAGGGGCATCGGAACCTCCGAGAACAGGCTTGTGGTGCCTGTATGAGGAAGAAACTGAGGGGGCTTGGACCCCGAGGGAGAACGTCAGGTCCAGAGTACATGGAGAGAGAGAGAGTGCTGGTGAGCAGTTTGCCCAGGCTTGGTGGAGTCCCTCGCAGTTACAGAGACGGCAGCCGGGAGGGACCTGCCCAGCAGACCGGTCCCCTGGAATACTGCAGGCAACCTATGCAAGCAGGCAAAGAAGACAAAACAGAGGTGTCTGGTCTGCCGCAGAGTGCCTATTTCAAAGTGGAATATATAAAGTAAGCCTGACGCAAGGTGCTCCTTCAGTGGTCTATGTCCAGTGTTCAGATAGATGTGTCTGAAGGACCCAATAAACCCTCTAGTTACCCAGGCCCTTCCTAGAGGATCAGTCAGGGCCCAGGAATGGACCAACAGTTACTACTCTGCCACCATTCGCATTACAACTCACTTGTAACAAGGGCACCACCTACCAGTAAAGCCCTCGCACCAAGCATGTTGCCAGTTGTTAGAGCCAGTAAATCCAAAAAGAAAGGTGACAAAAACTGGTGATGGCACTACCAAAGCACTTCATGTGCAAATTAAGAAAATGTGTTATGTGGAGGCGCCTGCAGAACCTTGGATGCAAAGGTAAACTACATCTTCTTCCGTAGCCTTGTACCGTACACAAATACAGTGCAGGATGGCTATGAGGCCACCACAAGGTAGAGCGGGGGGAACAAGGGAAAGACACCAATTGCATACAGGTCCTACTGAAAAAGAGGGGTCCGCCCGGCATATCAAGAAAACAAAGGGAAGCAACCCGGCTATCGGGCCCTGTTCCGCTTTCCATCCACAAGCATCATTCTTGCCGCAGTTAGTAAATGTGTGATAAGTGAGGCCTGCACCTCACTGGCATCTTATAGTCCTTCGCCTAACGCCCCCAGGACCACTACCGTCTGTGTGTGTGTGCGGGAACTGTACTCCCACTATGTCTTCAATAATGCTTAAAATTTCCTGCCAGAAGATTTGTGCTTTCGGGCAGGACCACATGGGCCCCAGGTTGCCCACCAGCCCAAATTTGCACCAGCATAGAGGGGAAAGCTGATTGTTGAGTTTGTGTAATTGTTGCGTGGTCAAGTACCACCAAAAGCATATTTTATATGAAGATTCTTTAATGGCAAAACATTTTGACATTTTATGGGCTATACTCCAGTTCTGACCCCACTCCCTCCTCAGTTACCGCAATCCCTAACTGCTGTTCCCATTTAGCCATGTATGGAAGTGTGTCCTCCTGTACTGCTTATCCAGAAGGCAATAGAGCGCTGTAACCCCATTTTGTGGTAATCCTTCCATGATCGTGGTTTCCAGGCCCAATGGAGTTCTCATGCCCGTCTCCTTGACTGCCCGGTTTGAGATCCAACGTCTGATTTGTATGTATCGGAACCTTTCTTGTTTCATCACATGAAACTTTGTTTTGCAATCTACAAATTGTAAAGGAATCCACCCTTGATAAAAAAAATCTCCTAGTGTTAATGTTGCCTGTCCATTCCAATCAAAAATGATTGCTCCTGCCAGGCCCAAAATCAGCATTGTCCCCCATCGGGTATATGGTCCCAATACCTTCCAGCGTAGTGCCTGATCACAGTATGCTAGGGAGCATTTTGTAGTTTCTAATAACGGCACCCCTGCCCCATGTGCTGCTTTATCCAAGAATATTAGGTGCCCCAAGGGGATATTTGTAGCACCCTGCTCAAGCTTACACCAGCCACATTTCTCTCAGACTAGGCCCAGTTCAACATTGGGTCTAATTGGGCGGCTAAAAGACAGTGCTAGATCAGCCCTCCACCCCACCAACAATGGTGGTCGAAAGAGAACCCTCCTAGGGACCCTAGGTTTTTCCCCCTCCAAATAAAAGCAACAGCTTCCCTCTTAACCATTTGAGTCAAAATCTTCACCGGGCGAGAGCTAACCACATAGAAATCTGGGAAATAAGGACATCTCGACCGCAGCTTTTCGTGAGAACCCAGAGAGTTCCCGTAAATCCCACCTCTTAAGGTCAGTCAGTCAGTTTCTTCTTACATAAGCCAGGGATGCCCCATATAGATCCACATAATACTGAGTTATTTATTTTGGTTCTGTAAGGAACTCATGTTGGCAACAGTAAAAACAGACAAGTGACACAGTTGATGGGTGTTTATTAAACTGTATAGGTAGGTTGGAAAAACACCTAATCTAAACCTAAATCTAAGATGAGAGCAAGCTACGACCATCAAATAATAAGGCAGTCCTAGTGGCGTCTTGTCAAAATTAAAGGGCCTATACTAAAAATCCTATTGCCAATCCTTACAACTAAACACAAAAAGAGTGTGGGATAATGTTCACAAGAAAGAAGGAAGTGTTTCCCACGTTTTGAGCACGGCACAAGGCAGGACTCGTGAGCACAGCACACTCTTAAGCTTTCCCAGCATGAGACAATTCCGTTCTCAGATATCAGGTCGTTAAGTCTGTTCTACAAAAAGTCTCTTGCCTCTGAGGAACTGGTGTGTTAAAAAATAACAAAATGTTCCATTCCGTTTGCACGCTGAGTGATAACTGCTCACCCCTGGATCCCCCTCTTCCGGGTTCAGATCTACAAAACGTTCCTAGCAATATCATATCAGGACCTTCGGTGGTTAGATCTCTTGCTTCAGAGGGCCAGGTATGTTCAAAATTATAAACGCAAATTCCTTTATGATTGTACTTGGGTGATGATTCTTCACCCCTTGGGTCCCCCTCTTCTGGGCTCAGACCCCTCTCGAATCTCAGCCTCCCTCCGCCAGGTTCACTCTGGCTTGTATTCAAAAGATTTCTCTATTGCATTCACTTGTCAAAGGGGTGATGGTTTTTCACCACCTTCATCTCTCTCTTCCGGGCTCAGACCTTTCTCAATTGTTTGCCTCCCTCTGTCGGGTTCACTACAGCTTTCCTGGTGTCTTTTTAAACAGTTCACTGTGGACATCCCTGCGTCAGGTTCACTCTTGCCAATCACGCCGTTCTCTCTCTTTTCTCACTGTGCGGGATTCATCTCCCTTAGCTTTTCAACTGCGTGCAGGTCAGACTATCGACTGCACAGGGGGTTTTGCTAGACCCCTGTGGACCACTTTGACCTTTTCCTTGCGGCTCTCCAAGGGACCTCTGGTATCGATAGTGTCAACAAAAGTGGGAATAAACAGTCTGTCGAATGAGCATCCACATGGTGCTGGACCCCTCTACAGTTGGTTTTTCCCTTAATGTTAATAGTTCTTTGATTTCCCTTTAATTTGCCAGTTTAACACTTACGTTCAACACAGTTCGGTTTCTTATCGGCTCTCCCCTATACTCACCGGCTGTGATGAACCGCTTGGCTTTTCTGGTCTCTGGAGTCACGGATGGTACCACGGTAGTAAGCGTCTCTCCCTGGCTTGGTTATCAGTGGAGGAGGGCTCTGTGTACCGTTGACATCTGCTGCAACACACGCTCGCTATTGCTCGCGGTCTTAGGTTTCCTTCCACTGAGGTTTCACAGGTCTGGATCGGAAAGGGCAAGGTTGCTTCTCTCCTGGTCACTCTTTCGGTTCTCTATGACTTTCTCCTCCTATTGAACCGCCGTGCTTGGATAGCCGCCTCGTTGTGCTATCTGTCTTGTTTGTAGTATATTCTCGTGCTCTGCCTTTTATGCCTGTGGGGAAAGGAAAGGGCTGTCAGATGTGTGTTATTATTAATTGCCTGACTCTGCCTGACCCTTGTGGTGGGGCATGTCAGGTAAACGGCTCTGTTAGTCCGTTGTTTTCCACGGTATGGAAATGTGTTGGTGTTGGAAAAGGAGTGGTGTAGAGTTTCTAGATATCCTATGGGGTAGGATTGGGAAAAGATGTCGCAAGGAAGGAAGTGGTTGGTCAACTCGGAAAGGAGAGATTTATAGGCTTTGTGAAATGAATAGGGGGGTTGTGGGAACGGTATTGTTTTACCAAAGTATAATGGGAGTTTGGAAAAGAATAATCAGAGGGCGGTGAAGAAGAATGACTGGGAGTATCTGGGCAGAAAACAGGGTTTCTAATGGATTTACCAGACACGCAGGGTATGTTGGATTCTGGTAAAAGAGGTTCATCGGGTAGAAGGGAGGTAGAGTTGGTACAGCCTATAAAAGCCCCAAGGAGCTAGTCTCCCTCGTCCCTTTCTCTGGTATTATACTGTGTCTCACCTGGGGTATTTCCCCCAAGCACAACCTGAGGCTCCCCAACCCAGGTGATCCTCCCTCTTCCGTCCACCCCCAGGTTTGGGATCTGAGAGTGCCAGCCCTTCCCGAGCCACCTGAATAAGAGATTATCGAGGTCTACTTGGGAGAATACCCTTAGGTTTCTCACAGTTCCCAGACCAAGGGAACACGTCTACGACACCCATCCACCTCCCCGGGGTCCTCCGCTGTATTGAGTGCCTCTGATTTCAAATAGTTAATTGTGAATCCCGAGGCACTTGCAAACTCATGTAGCAGGGACATCATTCTTGGCATGTAGTCGGATGTATCGCAGAGAAACAGCATCATGTCTTCTGCGTACAACGCAATCTTGTGTGTATCCGCATTGGTAGTCACCTGTGAGGGGTCAGCAATCTGAGGCGGATAACATTTTGATGACGGTTCAATTTTTTAAAAAGTATAAATTATATTAAATGCCTCACTATCCATACGCTGCATAGGATTTCCCGTCCTAAAAAAACGAAAGGAAAACACTAACACAGGATGTCTGGCCCTCACACTTAAACATAAAATACACAAAGAAAATATATGGCAATTCAATTAACAATAATATTCAGTTTCTTGATGACCTCTCAATAACATGGGTGAGGTCCCTTCCCCAGGATTTTAAGTGAATTCAGCTTGAACGTTCAACAAAAGAAACAAGGAAATACATGAAGGTAATATAGATCGGTTCTTGATGTCTAAATGTCAAGTTTTGTTAACCAATGTTCAAACGATAGAAAATCTTTTCTCCTTGGTGAAATAAGGGTTCCATGCCATTTAATCGCATCATGTTTTTCTGCAGGTTTTTTTACCGCAGATTTCTTTACTTAAAGAATCATCACATTTTTTCTTTTTTGGGAGGGTTCCCATCTTAACCTCCATCCCCTTTAAATGTTTAGGTATTGCCTTACACCCACACCCCATATATATACATTTTCTAAACCCCCTTATAAAACTTTATGGGATTTTTCATTGAAAATTTCACGGTAAAAAAACCCTGCGGTGAAAGGACGCCAAACAAAATTAAGGACTTTTCACTACCTTAAAAAAAGCACTAATGTTATTTCCAGCCACAATGCTTTGCCATCACTTCGTTATCCAAGACGACTTGAAATATTTCAAAAGAAATGCAACTTATAAATGGTAGTGAGAAACAGTTCTTGGTTAGCAATTATTATGTCACTTGTTACTAGATTAGGATTCACGGTAGGTATATGTGTCACGGTACTGCCGCTTTCACTTCAACAACTTCAATTCTACTAAAGTTTACGATGAGAACATTCGCCTTTGTCTCATAGTACTCCACTTCAGTTGTGCTTCTGATGTTTTGCAACTACTGACAACCAGATAAACCACCACAACTTCAGTACTCTGCGACTCAAAACAGGTTTTGGTTCTGACAAGATTTACTCTAAGGCACTTCCACACCTTCAAATAGGCAATACCTCGGTTCAAAACGAGCAGCCTCTTTGCCACACTTGTCTGTCTGCCACAGCAACAACCCAAGTTTGCCTTTACGACCCACTTCTCTCTGTCGCTTACAGTCTTTGGCAATATCGGTTATGTCAACTTCAAATAATATTTATGAGCAGTAAGCGCTCTTGCCCAACTTTGCCTTCATCTCTCTGTCAAAATAATTACCTAGAAGTAGACATTACTTACCGTAATGATTTTTACCCTTTGATTCTACGCCTGCAGATTTGTCATCTTGATAGATATCCCTACCCAGCTCTGCTGTTCGGAAACTTTTTCGATAGGGGACATAGTACACTTCGACTCAGTCAATCGTCACCTCATCTTGCTGGGTGCTCGATCGTCGGCTCCGGACGTGACGCTAGGCATTGTAAAAATACCACGTCACTACGCCCCGTGCTTCAGTTCCTCCCTCCCCCACCCCCGTCCCTGAACGCTGCAGAGGAAAACGATGGGAGGGAGGCTAACCAGCCTGCAAAAAAACTTAACATGGGATATACTTCCCAATGGGGAGACCACACAGAATTTGTAGATTAGAAAAACAAATTCTTTTTAAAATGTTTTAAAATGATCAGTAAGATAGAAGCGGTCATTTTAGAACCATTATCAGTTATCTCCTCAGTTGACAAAAGCATTAAGCCATAGGGACTATTTGAGCGGGGATGGATGGGAGGGGCGACGAGGAGTCTGCGGGAGAAGAATCCATGGAAAGATTACGGTGAGTAATTTTTCCTTGAGATTCCTCACATTGATAGACTCCCCAAGCAGTTAGAATAAGAGAAGAGTGCAGAAAGCATTCAACAACAAGCACATTTTGCAGAACTGCTCTACCAAAACTTGCATCTGCTCCACGTGCACCATCTAAAGAGTAATGCTTGGCAAATATATGCAGGGACGACCAAGTGGGTGCACAGCATATGTCTCTAATAGGAACTCCCACCAGCAGGGCTGTAGAGGCAGAGACCCCCTGGTAGAATGTGCCCCGATGCCAGGAGAAAGCTCCTCGCCTGCCGACTTGTACCATTCGGATTTACATAAAATAATTCAACATGACAGGGTTTGCTTGGTTATGACGAGACCTTTAAGGGATAATGAATGGGCAACGAACTGGTCAGTTTTCCGAAACTTGGATGCACGAGCCACATAAAAATGGAAGGCTCTTTTGGGGTCAAGACAATGGAACCGCTCTTCCTCTGTCAAGGGCTAGGGTGGAGGGTAAAGGACAGGCAAATCAATAGACTGACAAAGGTGAAACTCTGAAACCACTTTAGGAAGGAATGCAGGACTGAATTTGAGAGAAACGTTCTCCCGAAACAAATGTAAAAAAATTGAGATTTGCAGGACAACGTCTGTAAATCACAAACACTCCTGGCTGATGTTATTGCAACCAAGAATGTTGTTTTAAGGGATAACAGCCTTTTGGAACAAGAGTCTATGTGCTCAAAAGGAGCAGCCATCAAATGAGTCAAAACCAGATTAAGATTCCAATCTGGGACAATAAAAGGAATTGGCAGGAATTTATTGAGAAGGCCCTTCGAGAATTGGACCATGAGGGAATAGTGAAGAAAGCACGCCAATCGTGGTACCTTTTGAACACAGACGAGGCCACCAAATATCCTTTGACTGTGGTGACCTGAAGGTCTGCTGAGGCCAATGACAGAAGAACTCCATCACTGTAGTGGTGGGGCAAGAGATGGGGGCAATCTCAGATTCTCTGCACCACACCTCAAATCTTCTCCACCCTGCACACGTACAGCGATCTTGTAGACAGTCTGCGTGCAGCCAGCAACACCTCAAGTACTTCTTCAGAGTTCCCAGTCATCATACCTCATTCATTCAAGAGCAACGCATGTAGGTTGAGGGAGTGCGGGGTCGGGTAAAAAACGTGACCTTACGACGGGGTCAGGGGATCCTGACGCTGAGGCAACCAGTGAGGTGCACAAATCCAGGAGATCGGAGAACTACCTTCTCACCCATTCCGAGGTGATCAAGATCATGGTCGCTTGAAATGTCAACCTCCTGAGAACCCAAGAAAGGACGGGAAATCGAGAAATGGTTTAGGAAAGAGGGAAAGTCCAGTCCACCAGAAACGTATCCCTGGTGCGTCGTTCCTTGGGAATTACCTCAAGCAAAACTGTTTGCACTTCCTGTTGGACTCTGTGGCAAACAGATCCACTGCTGGGGTACCCTAGAGAGAGAAGACCTCTCCCAGGACTTCCTGGTACACTTCCCACCCGTGTGAAACTGTGCTGTGCCTGCTCTGAGCATCCGCCAAACTGTTTTCTGTCCCCGCCAGATGAACTGCCGACACTGAGATCCTATTTATCTAGTAACCAGTACCACAGTTGCATCGCCTCTGTGCAGAGGGGAGCGCAAGTTACCTTGTTTGGTCAAGTAGTGAATGGCCACTGTGTTGTCTGCCAGAATCAGGACATGCTTCCCCTTGAGGGATGGGGCTCGCAACTCCAGCCTGTTGATGTGCCACTTGGCTTCCTTCGCTTCCCAAAGGCTGATCACATGCAAGTCTTCACAGTGAGCGCCCCAACCCTTCAGAGATGCATCCGTGACAACTCGGGTCTGTGGCCAAGGAGGCCAGAAGAGTTCCCCACCATAAGATTGCTGTGGCTGTCCCACCAATCGAGGTTGAGGTTGTTTGGAAGCCAGAAAGGATCGGTGATTGCTCCCAGGTACTGAGACCAATGGTCCCTTAGGAGTCACTGACGGGATCTCATATGCAGCCCGGCCTCTGGCAATAGAAAAATACAGGAGGCCATGAGACTGAAGAGGTGGAAGAAGGAAGTCGCTGTTAAAGTGGCGTGGTTCTGGAACCAATGTACCATCTGTGCTATGCTGTCGGCTCTCTTTTTGGGAGGGAAAGTCTTCCCAATCCAAGTATCTAGGACTGCTCCGATGAACTGGACATTTTGGATTGTGTTAGATGCGATTTCTTTAAGTTCAGGGAAAAGCACAGCCTGTGCAGTATTGGAGAAGTGCATTATAGATGAGATAAAACTTGCCCCGCTGACTTCCCCCAGATCAGCCAGTCGTCCAGGTATTTATTTATTTGCATTTGTAGAGCGCCCAAACAGCCCGGGGGCATCGTGGCGCTTGTTACAGAATGAGTCTTGGTTGCAGGAGTAATACATTTACATTTTTTGTACAGACAAGAAGTATATACAAAGCATTCAAAGATTAGCTGTGCGGATCGATTTCCAGAGTTTGGTGGCTATGTAGGGGAAGCCGATCCCGCCTGCCTTGGCCATATTGATATGGGGAGTGTACAGTTGGTTGGAGTAGCAGGTTCTAGTGGGGCGTGTAAATGTGGATTTTACGATCGTCTCTGATTGGTATGACAGGGCTGTGAGGATGAGAATAAATTGGAGTAAAGGTTGTCGAGTTTGGCTAGCGTGGCTTTTTGACCAAGAATAATTATCTCTGTCTTGTCCTCATTGAGGCAAAGGCCGTTGGCCGCCATCCACGCTTGGATAGTGGCATAGATTAGATGAAGTGCTTTAGCATCTTGGTTATAGGAGCCAGCGATTGATAGGAGTATTTTAGTGTTGTCATCATAGTTAGTATACGCTATACCGAGTGCATCAAGCTTGTCGAAGAAGGGCTTTGTGAACAAGTTGTACCGTGTGGGGGCTGTGCATGAGCCCTGAGGGACTCCACAGTGGATGGTGGTGGGCTGCGCTAGCTGTATTGGAGAATACCTTCATTGCTCTGCCCTCCAGGAAGGAGGTAATCCAAGAAGCTGCTTCTTTGGAGAATTTGGCTGAGTGAGTGAGGTGAGTGTCTTGTGATCTACAAGATCGAAGGCAGGCGATAGGTCTAGAAGTAGCAGGAGTGCTGGCTTGCCTTTATCCATGATTTGTGTGATTTCGTTTTTTAAGTCTACCAGGGCTGTTTCAGTGCCGTGCCCTTTGCGGAAGCTAGATTGTCTTTTCCCTAGAATAGAGTTAGCTTCAAGGAAGTGTTGGATCTAGCTGTGGGCAGCTTTATCCAGGATTTTGAGGAGCAAAGGCACAGTGGTTATGACCCCTTAGTTATTTGGTTGTCCAGGGTCTAAGGTAGTTTTTTTTTAGGACGGGGCATACCCAAGCTTCTTTGAGAGTTGCAGGGATGTCGCCTGTTCTGAAGGAGGAATTAATGAAGGCTGTCAGGAGCGGGGCGAGGGAGTCTGAACAGTCCTTGATTACCTTAGGCGGGAAAATGTCCCCTTTGCACATAGATGGTTTAAGGTGCTTGAGGAGGTTGACGACTTCTGGTTCAGTGATGTCTCGGAAGGAGAATAGGGGGTTGAGGGGGTTCGCTGGAGTGGCAACTGTTTGAGCGGGTATATGTTAGAGAGGTAGGGCGTTATAGCGATCCTGAATTTATTTTGGTAGGAGATCAATTTTATTTAGCATGGCAGATTGTATACTTGCGCACCATGCCTCATCTTTGATGATCTCATCTGGGCTAGTAGGAGGAGAGATGAGTTCCTTAAAGATGGCAAATATTTCCTTGGATTGGGAGTTTGCATTAGTGATGCAGACTTTGAAGGAGTTGGATTTGGCTTTGGTGATGGCGTTTTTATATTGGAGGGAGATCTGGTTAAAGCTATTCTTGGTAAGGTCGCTTGGGTTGGCATGCCAGTTGTTGAGGGTCTTTCATTTGCTGGAGCGCAAGGTCTGCAGTTCTTCAGTGAACCAAGAGTTGGAAGGCAGTGACTTTCTTTTTTGCATTCGAGTGGTGCTATAGAGTTGATAGCTTTAGTGAAGGTGTCCTTATGTCTGCAAATATATTGGGGTCATTGGATAAAAGGGGAGCTAGTTCTGGGACATTCAGGTATGGGCGGAGGTTGTGCTTATTGAGTTTTTTTTAGAACTTCCCACTTGTGCTAGGGGGGCATGGGTGAGAGTTTTAGTGATTGAGGATATAGGAAACGTGAATTGAAAACATTTGTGGTCAGTCCACGGACAAGCAATATTGGACGTGATGGTGGAGAGGCAGTTGTGGTCTGCAACCCAGTCCAGGGTGCGGCTTTTAGAGTGGGTAGGGCTCGTGACTTTTTGTATGAAGCCTAAATCCTTAAGTTCTTTGGCGAGAGTAGCGGCTGCTTTGTCTTTTGCGTCATTGAACCCTAGATTTAGATCGCCAAGAAGTAGAGTTTTGGTGGAGCTTTTAATGTTGTTGCTAAGTAGGTGAATGACGTGTCCCTGAGTCTGATGGGAGGCCTGGGGGCCGGTATTAAGATGTAAATGTTGATGGTGCTATTGGGGGACAGTGATAGTTTGACAGATAGGATAAAAGAATTGCCCTCCCACGGGCGACTGTTCAGTCTGAGGGATAAGGCTTCCTTGGAGACAAGAGCTACTCAACCTCCTAGATGAGATGGTCTATCTTGTCTGAGGATGGCATAAACTGGTGGAAGTGCTAGAGCAACGGCGGGGCCGAATGCCTCATGTAATCAAGTTTCAGTAATGGCCAGTAGGTTGAGGTCATGGCTGGATAGGAGATCAATATTTCCAAGGCATGGGCAGGAAGGGAACAAACGTTGAGTAGAGCACATTGAGATGTGGTGTTTGTTTGTTTTACTTCTCTGGAGGTATGGAGGGCAGGGCTGTGGTTGAGTTGGTGAGGTGAGCAGAGGTGGTGCTTGTGCGTTTAGTAGCAGAAATCCTCAGTGGAAAGGTTGGTAGTGGTTCCAACGCAGAGGGGTGAGCGAGGTATGAGGTGTGTCTAGGAGAAGAGCGTGAGCCTAATCTGAGATTCCTGGAAGCCGTGAGTATAGGAAGGCAAGTTAGTTCCAGAGGTCAAGTGCGGGCCCCAAGTCTAATGAGTCTGCTGGCTGTGTTGAGTGGGCGAGACAGTGCTGACGCATACGCTATGGGGGCATGGAGGGTCAGTTGTGTGGTAATGTGTGCAGACATGGTAAGGGGAGGTCCCAAAGGTGAGATTGTGATGTCATAGCAGTAACCAGGAGGAGCTAGTGTGGTTTGTGGTTAGAGAAAATGTGGAAAGGGTATGGGGGAGAGCAGTCACTATGGTTATGGTGAGATGCCAGTTTGAAATGGTCAGGCGAGTGCTTGGGAGTTTGTGTATGACCTTGGACAACATGGTAGGTGCGGATCAAGATGCATGCATTAACATTTGCTACATAGCAAGGTGGAGAGAGGGAAGGTACAATCTTAGGAAGGCAGAGTACAAGGGAACAGGTGGAGGCAACAACCAAAATGGTGGCGAACACAAAATGAACAATGAGTAGCAGAGGTGACTGGCTATGTCAGGTACAGTGAATGGCGCTTGCTACTATAAAGGGTGCAAACAGATCGCGGCCTGATGTGGGGGCAGGTGGCATACAAATTAAAATCAGCAGGCACAGTTGTGAGCAGGTGAGAATGGCAATGGTTACAAGGCATTCATAATATACAACAGCGTGTACCGTAACAGGCATGCATGTAAAACAACGATGTGGCTCAAGGAGGTGTGCATAAATTCAGAGGGGGAAATCAAGCACGCATGCTAGATTATGGGCAGTGCCTATAGGCGCACATGTATGAGGCAGCGGGATGGCGAGGGAGGCTGGGGGTATGGCAGTAGAAATTTTAATTGGAAACAGTACGTGTGAAAAGTGGCATTACCGTGCGATACGGAAGTGAAATGAATACACAGTAACTGAAGGGGGGCGCTCAGATGAGAAGTCAGGAAGCGATAATAAGTATGTAGTGGAGTGGGAAGAGTCCGGAAGACTTCTTACCCTGGAGAGTCTTGTGGGTGTTGATCGGGCCAGAGTTTTTGGCCCCTAGGCCCCAGACGGCCACGACAGGCCAAGGACAGGTGCCTTTAGTGTGGTGCCTTCGGTGGGGGTGCCGGCTTAAGCCTGCCGGTCCACCCTATTGGGTAATAAAGATCTGGTTGCTGATTGGGCCGGCGTGGCTGGAGAAGCTGGCACAGCAATCATGGGAAGGCGGCGGCCATTTTAGGGAGAGATGGGGCCGTTTGCTTCATACAGTCGATCACGAAATACAGCATTAAATGCGCATTCAAGCAGTGCTGAGCGTCTTTCCCTTTTTTTTTTTCTTCTCGGCAGTAGAAATGGAATGCGAGTAACCCTGTTTCAGCGGGTTGCTTTGGAGACAGACCACGTACTGGAATAGCCCTGATTGGGCTTACCTGATGTCCTCGAAGTGCGGGCCGATGGGTGAGGTGCGCTGCTCCTGCGGCACACCCAGGAAGAGGGTGCCTTCCAAGGCAAATGAGGGCGGATTGATGGTCCAGGCCCAGGACAGGCGTCTTTAGTGTGGTGCCTTTGGTGGTGGTGCCGGCTTACGCCTGCCGGTCCACCCTATTGGGTAATAAAATACATGAAATATGTAGAATATGTGGATTTGGTGGGGCAGATAATAGCCCCACCAAATCGTATTGTTATGGTATACCTATTGGGTAGGGAAATGCATGAACCCCCAGATCTCGCAAGGTGAGCTGAGACTACCGCCATGAGCTTGGTGAAGATCCTTGGAGAGGAGGTAACCCAAAGGGCAGCACTTCAAACTGATAGTCCTTCTCCCCTTTGAGGAACCTTAGGAAATTCCTGTGCTTTTGGTTTATCGGCACATGGAAATAAGCGTCCTGTAGGTCTATTGACACCAGCCAGTCTTGTAGTTCGAGAGCATGTAGAATTTCTCTCAACGTCACCATCCCAAATTTGTCCTTCCTCAGGAACTTGTTTAAGGTCCGGAGGTCCAGGATGGGAAAGAGACTCCTCCTTTCTTGGACACCAGGAAATACCGGGAATACCAGCCCGATCCTCTCAGATTGGCAGGTAACTCCTCCACGGCACCCTTCGACAACAGTGCTCTCGGCTCTTCCTGGAGCACCTGTCCCAGTTGGATTGGAGGCAGTGGGGGTCTGTCGAGTGACTTTCTTAAAAATGGCAGATAATAGCCCCACCAAATCGTTTGCTGGGCCCAGGCATCGGAGGTACTGTCCCTGCAGCTGGGCCAATGTCTTGCCAACCGTCCACCAACCGGTAAATTGTGGGAGGGGAAATAAAAGCGGCTTAGGGGGCAGACCGGCCCCCGGCACTGGCTGTTGGCCTCTAGAAGCTCCTATACCCCTTTTGGGACGCAAGAAACACCTCTGCCCCTGCCTGGCTTGCAGGAGCTGCTGCTTTCTGCCATAGGGTACATGGCGTCTATAGCCTCTTCCTCTTCAGGCAAAGCTAAAGGCAGGCTTGGCTGGCTGTGTAGCATGGCCCAGCGGCTTTGTGACAATTTTTTACAAGGTTACTCACCGTAGTGACCACCTTACTCCTAGTCCATAGTACCCTTTCATCCATACTTGTGGGACATCTCTCCGTCCTGTGGGACGGGACCAGAGAACTTTGTAAAAAGCATCCACATTTTTTTCAAAAATGTGTCCCTCCTCTCTTTCCTGCGCGGGGCCCGGCATGCGGCCGTAACCCTGCCCACCTTGGCTCCGCCCCGCGCATCGCCCATCAGTCCTTTTCTATCGCAGGGTCCAAGACCCATTAGCAATAACAGTGGAACCTTATTAGAGGGGACGGCGGGCGGGCGTATGGAGGAAAGGGGACTATGGACTAGGAGTAAGGTGGTCACTACGGTGAGTAACCTGGTAATACTCCTACGTCCCGTCCCCTTTCCTCCATACTTGTGGGAGATTCCCAAGCACTCCTCACAAGAACTACGGGTGGATGGAAACCCCCTTACTGAAACAGGTTCTTTGGCAAGCACAGCCTACCAAACTGAGCATCAGCTCTAGAGCTCATATCGAGGCAGTAATGCTTACAGAAAGCAGATGGGGAGGCCCAAGTAGCTGCTTTAGCGATGGACTCCCAGCTGCCTTGCCCCGCACCAGGTGTGCATGGATACCTTTAGGAGGTTTCAGCTTTTGGACGGTGAAAGACTCCGTGATACAGGCGGAAAACAGACCGGAAGGGAGATCGACTGATTCAGATGCAATTCGGTCACTACCTTCGGTAGGAAAGCCAGGTTTTTCCGAAGGACTACCTTGTCCTTGTGAAAGACCAAGAAAGGATGCTCCACCGACAATGCCTGGAGCTCACTCACTCTCCTCGCTGACGTTACGTCGACCAGAAAGGACTTTTTCCAGGACACGTACTTGAGGTCAACTGTAGCCATTGGCTCAAAGGGTTTATGGCACAGCGCCGTCAGGACTACATTTAGGACCCAAGGCGGGTGCGGACTACGAACCGGAGGGTAGAGGCGTGTCAAGCCAGCAAAATGTCTCTTCATCACTGGGTTAGTTAGAGAATAAGAACACAGGTCTGTAGAAAGGTAAGCGGAAACCGCTGAGCGATAAGTCCTGCAAGACAGAACATGAACCCCTGACTCTTCTAGGGAGGATACGAAGGACAGCACCGTGTCAATCGTTGCCACCCTTGGATCCAACTCTTTCTCCAAACACCAATGACAGAACCTGAGCCATTTACTCTTGTATTGAGATCTGGTCGAGGGTTTCCTGGCTGCCTGGATAATGCGCATGTTATCCGCAGACAAACTCAAATGCTCTAAAGACTTGAACTCAGGCACCATGCCGCCAAGCTGAGCGATTGTGGGGAGTGGTGCCACATCTGTTGTTCCCCTTGGTGAAGAAGATCGGGAGTTACTGGTAACCTGATCGGCGGATATACCAACAGGTGTTGAAGTTCTGAGAATCAAAACCTGGCCGGCCACCACAGGGCTATCAGTAGAAGAGAAAAGTTCACAGAGTTCTTCAACTTCCAAATTGCTCGATGAACTAGAGGCAGAGGCAGGAAGGCGTAAGCTCTCATGTTGTGCCATGGAATCTGGAGAGCATCCCCCAGAGAGGAGGCTCCCAGCCCCCCTCTGGAGGCATACTGAGGAAGCTTCTTGTTTACCGCCATGACGAAGAGGTCCACCTCCGGTGTGCCCCAACGCGAGAAAATCCATGAGAGGACCTCCGCCTACAACTCCCACTCGTAGCTGACCACTGTCCGCCGGCTGAGGGCATCCGCTGTGACATTCAGCTGGCCGGGATGTGCACTGCAAGCAGCCAGACCCCATGAAGCATGGACCACTCCCAAATGTGGATGGACAGGTACACGAGAGGGGGAGACTTTGTTCCCCCTTGCTTGTTTATGTAATACATTGATACCACATTGTCCGTTCTTATGCGGACCACCTTGTTGACAATGAGCGGTCTGAACGCCTTGAGCGCCAGAAAGATCGCCAGAAGCTCCAAATGATTTATGTGCAGGAGCTTGTCCTGAGGCGACCAGAGGTCCGAGACCTGAAGAAGATCTAACGTCGCACCCCACCCCAAAAGGGAGGAGTCCATCGTGATCGTCACCATGGGGGCTGGGTCCTGAAACCCCGCGCCCACCGACAGGTTGCTGAGAGATGACCACCAGTCCAGGTCCACTCATGGAATCCGGAATCATTATCCGCTTGGAATCCGGGTCCACAGCCTGACGCCAGGAACTCCGAAGAGCCATCTGGGTCTGTCTCATTTTGAGACGAGCAAGAGGAAGAGCCAGTACACACGTGGCCATGAGGCCCAGAAGCCTCTGGAAACACCAGGCCGACATGCTCTCCGACTGCGCAAACATCTGACACGTGGCCAACAGATCCGCCATTCGGTCCCCGGTCAGATACACTCGGCAGTCGATCGTGTTCCAACGAAAACCCAGGAAGGTCAGGTCCTGTGAGACCGTCATGGAGGATTTCCGCCAGTTCACCGACAACCCAAGATGGAACAGGAGCTGAATGAGAGACTGGAGGATGCCCGCTGCTGCCAACAGACAAGGGCTGCGTAAGAGCCAGTCGTCCAAATAAGGATACACATGGATACCCTGCAGACGAAGATAGGCCGCAATCACCGACATCATCTTCGTGACGACACGCGGCGCTGAGCTGAGGCCAAAAGGAAGCACCCGAAACTGGAAGTGCTCCTCTCCCAAAGAGAAGCGGAGGTATCTCCTCTGTGGATTCCAAATCAAGATATGCACGTACGCATCCTTAAGATCCACCACGCTGAGCCAATCGCCCATCTGCAAAGAGGAGCGAATCTGGCCGGGCGTGATCATCTTGAATTTCTCTTGGGGTAGGAAAAGATTGAACTGGGAAGGGTCTAGGATGGTGCGCAGGCCAGCCTGGTTGGGTTTGGGTACCGTAAACAGCCGGGAGTAAAAGCCCCCCCCTCGCTCCCCAAGGGGAATGGGTTCCACAGCTCTGAGGTGCAGAAGTTTCTGACCCTCGGCCTTGAGGGAGGGTGAGCCCGACAGCTGAAAAGGAGGGTTCAGGGGTGGGGTAGGGGGTAAAGGTAAGCAGAAGCCCGCTCGAATGACTGCCAAGACCCATCTGTCTTCTGTGATGGTCTGCCATGCCTCCCAATGAGACGCAATGCGTCCTCCCACCGGGGTCTCGTGCGAGCGCGGAAAACCCTCATTTGGCAGGCTTATCGGTGGCAGTGCCACCTGAACCAGTTGAGGAGGCTGAGGAGCGGGAGAAAAAACGCATACGCTGTTGTCTACGGCGGTTATTCCCCGCAGGAGTATCCACTCTGCGAGATTTGCGGTCGAGGAAGCCCCTAAAACCAGAGGAAGGTCGACTTTGTGACAATGGTCTCTGGGATTTGAAAGGAGCTTTAACCAGAACAGAAAACGATTTAGCTGTCTGAGTGCTATCCTTGGTTTTGGTAAGCTCTACATCAGTAGAAGAGTGAAAAAGCTCCTTACCATCGAAAACTTACCACCTTGTCTTGCACTTCCTTCGAAAACTTAGTGGCATGCAGCCACGCTTGCCGCGAGGTATCAACCCCAAGCATCAGATCCCGAGCCGTAGCCGAGGTGTCTACGTGATGAGCCGCACCCTCCAGGAGATCCTGGGCCAAGACCCTGGCATCGGAAAGGCCACCTCTGAAATCTTCCAACTTCTCGACCGGAATGTGCTCCTCAAACTCCGACAGACCTTTCCACATCCACAGGTTAGCTCCCGCCAAAATCAATTCTGCATTGACCTGCCTGAGGCCGAATTGGCAAAGATTTTCCTCCCTAGGGAGTCCAGGAGCTTGTCCTCCTTTCCCCATAGACCTGAGTAGCCGTCGCGGAAGAGGATGCTGCAGGTCTGGATTGCAACATAGCCGCAGCCACCACTGTGGCAGAGAGAGGCGGACAAGACGACAAGGCCACTTCTTCCGAAGAATGTAGCCTGTACCTCGCGTCAATCTTTTTATTGACAAAAAGTCCCGAGTGTGGCTTTTCCCAAACTCTTCGGACATCGGCCAGAACGTCCTTCTGCAGGAACAGGCCGGTACGCTCCAAGGGAGACAAGGTGAACGCCCCAGAAAGCACGACCTCCTGCGGAGCGGGTGCCTCGGGCACCGGAACATCTAAGAAACTCATGTCCAGTACCCGGTCATGAAAAGCTCCGATAGAGCGGGGAAGGTCCTTGTTGTCCTGATCGCCTTGAGGGTCATCTGGCAGGTCAGGATCCTGCTGAGCCGTTTCAGGGACTGCCTTGTCCAGTGGGGACAATGGTGGCAAAGGCGGAAGAGCATGGGGAGGCACCACTGGCAAGGGAGGCGCCGGTGGAACCACCGGAGGAACAGGTGGAGCCGGAGGCGCAGGTGGACATATCTCCTTGAAAAGCCCTTTGAAATATTCCCTCATGGGGTCGGTGCAAAATTTACTGAAATAGGCGTCCTCAGGAGATTGTTTCGGAACCTGAGGAGGCCTCTCATGAGGTGGACAAATCCAGGGACGTAACGGAGAAGGGTGCCACACCGGCCCCTCCACCGATGTATCCACATAAATCAAGGGAGCCGCCCCCACGGGCAACGAAACATTGTGCGGAAGAGGCATCTGGGCATTCCAATCATAAACCGGCCGGTAAGGATGCGCACAAGGGACCTTAGGTTCACCCAAAGGACCGAACCCTACGCCAGGGACCGATGGCGTAGTTGTAGGGGTAGTACCTAAAATGGCCACCGTGGTCGTGGCGGGAACGGCCGCCATTTTGTCCTCATCTGAGGGGAACTGCGGCACGTGAGGAAGTGAGGCAGGGGTCCCCGTCGATGGGTCAGGGGTCTTAATTTTAGCCTTAACGCAAGGCACCTCGGCAGAGCCGGTACTATGAGGCCTGGAATGTTTCTGCGACATACCAACCGCCAACTGAGCCTTCGAAGGAAGGGCCTCGGCACTGCCGGTAAAAGAAGAACCTTTCTTCTTTGCCCCCTCAACAGATCTGGTGTCACCACAAGAGCGGGAACGGTGAGCAACCGCTTTCACCGACAGAGCCTTGCCCGGACCCTCAGCAGAACTGTTGGTAGCCTTAACCTCTGTACGAGGGACCTCGGACCTAGGCCCGGTAAAAGCCTTATCGGCACGGGCCCCGAACATCCGTTCGGTAACCACAAGCCCAGCCAAGGCCTCGGGCGCACCCGGTTTTGTTTTTGAGGGAAGCCGAAAGAGGCCTCAGAGCAAGCTCCGGTACCCCATGACTCAGTAGAACTGGGCCTACAAACAGCCCCCACAGGAGGGGCCTCGGAGCGTACTCCGGTGTACACAGGCTCCTTACAGAGACTCTCAGAGAAAACTCTGGGCGAACCCCGGTAACAGAGCGATCAACGCCCCTCCTGGCCCGAGAGGAACCTGGGAAGGTATCCCCCGGTCGGGGTGCTCTGAAAAGTAAAGAACTTACCGGGTGTTTCTTCTTCTCATCGATGAACGCCTGAAAATGAGAAGGCCCTTCACCAAGCCCCTTTTTATCTGGTTTTGCTTTCATCCTTACTTTTGTTTCATTCATCTCATGTTATTACTTTCACAATTACGTATGAAACAATGGTTAACCATAATTTTAATTTAAAAAAAAAATGTCTTTTGTTGGAAACATGCTGTGTTACAGTTTGTATTGATAACTTAGTTGAAAGGCCCTGATTTGAAAAAGGCTACAGAAAAGGCCAAAACAAGTGTCATCAAAAAGTGCAATGTTTTGATATAATAAATCACTCTGCAATTTATACTTTAGCGCAGTCTTCTTTCTGGGTCTCCACCATCAACTTACCCGACTCGTGGTTTTTCTTGGCTAAACCACAACCCGGGAAGACGCGACTTATCTATATAAAAAACAATTTTGAAAAAAGTAATAAAAGTTCATTAATTAACATGTCGGCATTTTAGACCAAACCTTTGAAGCCAACAACGTTTGAATCTCTTAAAACGTTCCTACTCTTCTCGAGCGGTAGGTCCCTTACCTCGTTCAGATGATGCACTGGATTTGCGTTGGTGCTGGTGCGGTTTATTCTTTAACGAAAATGAAGAAGAATGACTTCTAGAGTCCGCTTCTTGGTTTTCTTACAATGCCTATCCTTCCCCTTGTCTGGGGTGGGCTTCTCTATCGGCTTCGAAGACTGAACGAGCGACTGCGCAAGAGATTGATGAACGGCCCAAAGCCAGTTTCCCAGCACACTCACGTAGGAATTACGGCTGCATTTTAGAGCATGAGGCGCAGGCCCCGTGTCGTGGCTCGCACCCAAGCACTACAGACAGACGTTGTGGACAGTGGCGACCGCTATCATAGGGCGGCAGGGCGCCGCTCCCCCAACCTAGGCCCCCACGAGGTGTGACCGTGTTGCCCAGTAGTTAACAGATTCAGAAGAGTTTCTTCTGAATCTGTTAGCATTTGCCAGCAGCGCGGGGGCGCTTCGGCGAACACCGGCCAGTGGACGTGCCCTGCTGTGGCAGCTGGCCCATGATAGGGGTTTCTATTATGGGCCGGTTGCTACAGTGGGGCGCGTCCCATTTTATGCAGCTTTTCCAATAGTAGAGTGTGTGGAGCTCCTAGCTCCACGCTCTCTACGTAACGTTTCTAATGCCTTTAAACTAGGAGGCTGACGGGGCGCTTCAGGGGTGGCCCCGCCTGCATCAAAATGTGCGCTAACAGCGCAACGAAGAAGCAATACCCTGGCCTGCCAATGACATTTGAGTGTGGGGTGGGGTGATGGCAGAGGGTGCGCGCCTGCGCCCAGCTTAGCTGCCCAGAGAACAGCAGCGCCAACTCTGGTAAGTTTAACTATTGCCAAAGAAAATGCACGAGAGAATTTAATGGGAAAAAAGTACATGCAAGGCGCCATGGACCAGTGTGGAGGGTCGCTGAAGAGTGCTTCTGCGTCGGCAGCAGGAGAGAGTGTTCACACCACAGCAGGCACAGTGACAGGCGCCTTGTTTTTCATGTGTGCTGTTCGCGCTGCAAGGTTCGTGGAAGGCCGCTCTCAGGGGAGAGGGGAGTGGAAGTCCTTTGAAGTCTTTTGTGGTCGCTGCCTAATCTAAGCCGCCACTGGTTGCACTACGATTCATTTTAAACGTAGTCTCGTTTTCTATTGAAGCAAGGGGCTGTAGTATGCGATATCCTAGTACGAGACAATGACTTTGTAGTACAAAGACATGTATTGTTGCTGAAAGTTTAATTCTTTCAAAAATAACAGGTAATGTTTGGGGTTTGCACTGAGGATCGTTGTCTCCAAGAGATTTCAGGCAGTTAGGCACTACGTCAGAGGTATGTTTTGCAGTCTTCTGCCACAAGCTTGAATCCCGGCCGGCACAGACGGCCCCTCCGTCTTCTGGAGATGGAACACAGAATACCATTAAATCACGTAATAATAACCCCTGCTGCTAACGCATGAGGAGCGGGAGCTCCTATATATGACGTATGATGCACTGCATGCAAACATGACACTGTGGCATGTTAGTACTAAAATAGACAAAGTAGCAGCATGATTTTCATATGGCAAACACAAGGCTATGAAAAGCCTAAAGGCACTTGAATTTTCGCATCTGAGAATGTTGTTTCAGGCAGCTGCTGAAAGATATGGCCCACCATAGTAGTGAGAGATACCATACGCTGCATGACCTCCACAGGTGTTCTGGTGAATGAATAGATGTGCTAGAACTCTGGCAATAAGAGAGCAGTGTAAGCGATCATACTAGTCTTGTCCCCAAGGAGGCTGTAATTGAAGACATCCTACTCTTCATCTCCGTAAGGGGGGAGTAGTTGAACACATTTTACACTTCTCTTTTTCAAACGTAGCCAAGCAACAATTATTTTGTGGTCTGAGCTACATTTATGATCAAGCATATTCAAATATAAATGATTTTACGAAAACTTAGCTAAGAAGTAATACATACCTCTGTCTGCAGACTGGTTTGGCCGAGGGCTTAAGTTATAATTCTGGGCCCCAATGCCGTTACTGGCTGATGCAGCCTTGCCTCAGCAGCAGGTATTATTGCTATTAGCACTCTGGGCGGAGTAAATCCCTCAGTTGCTAATAGAAAATGTAGGTGAACTCGAAAGACTATTGGGCATGGGGGAGGCACCATTCTGCACTCTGGGAGATTACAGAAGGGTATGTGATGAGACAAAATGGAGAAGGTAGCATTATGAGACACAATGCCAACTATAGAGGGAGTAGGGAAGGCAAATTAGTTGATGACTTAATTGAAGTTGTAAATGCGCTACTGGTGTAATAAAAACGTCTCACCAGGCCTGCCGTCATCAGCTCGATTTATGAACACTCTGCGTGTCCTTCACTGAAGTCCAGTTTAAACCAAGCATTGGCAAAGCCATTGAAGGCCTGCTTGAAACTGGCATTGGCAAAGCCAACATTTTTGGCTTGTGCATAAGTTTGAAACTTTTTCCAGGCACTGCTATTAGATGTGCAAGTACTCATACCATTTTACACCTGCTACCAACAATGGCTGTGGGTTTGGCAGTAAATTGCAAAATTTGGAAGCACTTTTTCAAAAATGTTCATGAGGGAAATCCCCCCACACCCTTCTTGACATGGGTGGGGCTTGCTCTCTCTCTGCGCTAACTCACAAATTTGGCAAGCTAGATTTCCACCCCACCAGCTTTCAAAATCACCAGCCACCACTGGTTGTGGGGGTTGGTCACTGACATCTTGACCTCGCAATCGGTGCACCTTTTGAAGCCTGAAACCCAGTGAATAGACATCGCGGTCGAGGTTTTTGAAAAAATTTGACAGAAAACGTACAACAAACTCAAAGTCGCGTTCCCGATGCAGCATGCAAGCATGCAGACAAAAATAACTGACGCACAGGGCGTAGTGATGTGGTATTTATATGACGCCTGACATCACGTCCGCAGCCAACGATCCAGCAGGACAAGGCGACGATCGAGTGGAGGTCCACTATGACACCTGTCGAAAAAGTTTCCGAACAGCAGAGCTGGATAGGCATATCTATCTAGATAATGAATCTACAATCCACTGAAGCCTTGGTGCCACTCTCGTGGCTTCAGGTAATGCTTGCAAACTGTTCTCTTAAGCAAGGTTGAACTTCTAATGGTCTCACAGTATTGGTGAGACTGCTTTCTGGCTTTAAGAAAGGTTGCCTTCAGTCTTAATAGGGAAATACTCTTGGCTTGGGCAATGCTCGCTTGCTCTCCAACTGCAGATACAATGTTTAAATACTTAACTTTTATGAGCAATTGTTATTAGCGTGAAAAAAGATGCAAAGTTCACTCTTCCCTTGAAAAGGGAAATTAGGCACATGCAACCTTTTAAAAAAATGTTTTAAAAAAAATATTTTAAAAAATCTGCTTATAAAGTTATGTGCTTCTAATTTTGTTCTAACCTTCATCAGAGTCCGTAATGTTTTCAGAGACTCTGTCAATTTAGGTACCCCCTCTGCCTCCTTCACCTTGTGCTCTAGGGTGATATGTTGGAGTTCTCTATCCCGCTGAAAAGATATTGTCTGAGTTATGAACTGTAACCTCATTACAGCCTTGCTAGCATCCCAAACCGCCCTCCAGTCAACATCTCCCATTTCATTTTGTTGGAAGTAATTGTGCATCACTGCTTCAATATGCACTCTTAGTGCTACATCTCATAACAGCTTGTTCACCCTCCAAGGCTTACTATCCCTCGTTAAGGGCTATGTCGTTTAACTCTAAGGATAACAGATGCGTGGTCTGTCCGGTATCGTACCCTTATATCTATATCAATGACCCGAGGGATGAATGCGTAGGATACCACCAGGATCACAGTTATCCGTGAAAACCCCCAATGTCGTGTAGAGTAATACGTGAAGTCCTGTACATGCAGGAGAAAAAAAAAAATTGGCAAGTCTACATCGGACCTAGCTCTCTAAATAAAACATGCAAATGCCTGCCGATGTCTTCTATAAGGAGTGGGTGGGAACTTTTTCTCTAATGTCGGGTCCATAACGCATTTTAAATCCCCACCCACTATCACCTGCCCTTTGTTCTACCTTCCTAGTTTCCAAACCAAATTTAACTTTTACTAAACTCTCCGATCCCAACAAAACCTGTCGTATTCTCAACCATCAGGTCCTGAAGAGCGACCCGGGATATATTGGGCTCATTTCCATTGCCCCATCCATTCCCTCCCCCTGCACCTCCAATCCCCCAACCCCTGACAGAGTAATGGTCTCCCCAGCCCTCACAGAGGCTTCATTTTCCAACATAACCCTTCACCATCCATTAGAGCATCGTGAACCATTCTTTAAAATGCGGGCTTCCCAACACTAAGTTTATCGGCCATTTAACCGTGCCCCGTGGCTCCTTCACAGTACTGTGTGGTCAAAATTCAGGTGGGAGCTGTACCATGGATTCTGCGGCTCCTGCCTTTAGGGTATGAGCGGCCTGGCTTCCATCCCTCTCTCAGGAAATGGCGTAGTTTTCTTGTAAAGTTCCTTATTGGGAGAGGTCTGTTGGGACAGGGACCCCTCTTCTTCTTCCATCAGGTCCGCCATCTCTTCTTCCTTGGAGCGGTTATAAGACTGGCCATGACATTCAAACCGCAAGCCACATGGAAAAGTCCATCGACAGCGGACATCCTTCAACTTCAGCAACTAGTGACCATTCACAGCTGCTTCCATTTAGCCAGCATTACCTGGGCCAGATAGTGAAACGACAAAGGGGAATCCCGGAAACGTACTGGCTCTTGCTTCCTTGCTGCTTTCAAGAACTTTTCTTTGACCTGAAAGAGATGGACCATCGTAAGGATGTCCGGGATTACATTTTTGCTCAGTTGATAGGAGGAATAGATGTGATGTGTCAGTATAATGTGGTAATGTATCCTGGGAGATAAGTATCAGACAGACCTGGGGATCCCTCACAAACAAACATTGTTTCAACATGATCTGTTTTCTTCATTGACCTGCTTATTAAGCACCGCTTCCATCTGTTGTTCGAAAGTGCCCATTCGTTTCGCCAGTCTGCTCGTGCTCTTGTTCACATACGAATGACACTAGCCTATGGATGGAAAACTGAACTGGGGCCGATAGTGGCCTTGTGTTGAGTCAGGATTTGGGGAGTTATGGCACTGGAGAAAGTATGTGCTTTGGTTAATGGTACATACTAGAAATTCTTAGGGGTTTGGATCCCATTTTATGAACAGGTCTCAGGCAGAGAGCATCATTATTTTAGAGCTCGCTTATCGAACAACTTTTCGATACGCTGAAGAATGATCAATGGATACAGTTTACACTGGGAGTCACTGACGATGGACTAATTGCACAACCCATGGAATACTGTTACGCCACTAATGTTAATTTATGTTGATTAATGTTGGTGGGGGGGAGGTGGAGGGCGGAAGGGGCAAGGAATTATACATTGGAAAGTTGTTGCCATCCCTGAAATGAGATGGCTTACTTTACGTATTTACAATAGGATCTGATTGTAATTATAATGAAGAGGTGTGTGGAAGACCTTGCGTTCATGTTCTTTTGGCTGTATTGCTCACAGATTGCAAATAAATAAAAAGCTTATACAAACAAAAGATTTTGGAAACATTGAGTCTTAATTTATGGAAGAACTAGACAAACAAAGAATGGTGGTTACAATGCAATGTGTCGCTGTCAATCTCCAAAAAAGAAAAACAATATCGTAAATGCATGTACTTTGCAGAAGTTTAAGTTCAATAAATGTTTTTAAAGAAAAGGTTAGCCTTTAAACAAACACTTAGATGTTTAAGAGATATTACACTGTCTCAAGTGATTTGTCTGACACAAAAGGTCAATAGCCACAAGGCTTCAAAATTTGAGAGATGATTTTTCTCCCAGTTAACTGTGCAGTATAAGGTGCAACCAGAGTACACATTTGCATGTAAAGCCCATAGTCAAAAGAATTGTGCATTTCAAAACACATAATTTTGCGGTTTCTTAATTTGTGAAGGCAAAAAAACTCTAGTTGACTACACAAAATCCACATCTTGATACCAGTTATTGGACTAACTGAAGATATTATCCTGAGATGGCATAATGCATTATCTTTTGAAGTCCCATAGGTCATCAGATGTGTCACAGGGCGAAGTAATAAAAGTAGGGCAATTTATCGTATAGAAAAGAATGAGAATCCACCCTTTAAACTCCATTGGAAGCAGGAAGAGTTTGCATGGAACACAGGCCACCCGTTCTGCTGGGCTATCAATCCTAGACCAATAAAGTGACAGAATAAGCCTCATTGAATGTATTCTAGCAGCATTGACATGTTAAAAGAACATATTACTTACATCTCAGTAATGTTCTTTCAGGTGGATATTCCTCCCACGGATTCTACATCTTTGATATCTATCTCACCGCCCTATGGACGCTTTTGCTCAGTTTGGGAGAGTGGGGGGGGGGGGGAGGGGTGGGGGCAGCTCTACGATGGCCACTTCTGACACTTTTACATGTCCCACGCTGGATACTTCAGGACCAGTATATGTTGAGGGGTCACGCCCTGTGTACTAAGTTACACCCATTATCCGTCCAACACATCCACCAAGAGGGGCCAGTAGGGAGGGTGATGAGGAATCCGTGGGACAGCCATCAAAAAGAACATTACAGAGAGGCAAGTACATTTTTCTTCAAACGGGATTCCTTCCTCCCATTGATTCCTCATCTTTGATGGACTCCCATAGCAGTACTTCCATCTGAAGGAGGGAGGAGAGCAAGGAAAGCACCTAAACCAGAATCTGCGGCCCTGCCAAAACGAGCATCCTGACAAGACTGGGAATCCAAGCAGTAATGTTTAGCAAACGTGTGCAAATAAGCTGAAATAGCTGGTTGGCAAATGTCCAGAAGAGAGAATACACCTTGCACAGCTGGGGTGGCTGCCAGTGGCTGCCAGTACTCAGGTGGATTGTGCCCCGAGATCCTCAGGTGCATCCTTACCAGACAGATAATAGCTTTCAGAGATGCAGGGGATGATACACCTTGACGGGGTCTGTTTAGTAACAACCCTGCCAGTACGGACACCAGCTTAACCAAAGCTAATCATCTTTCCTGGCCTGCATCATCCAAGAGGCGTAGTTACTGATGGGCCGCACTGGGTCCAGCCGATGGAACTGTTCCTCAGCTTTGAAAGGGTGAGATGGAGGAAAAAAGACAGGACGTCACATTTTCCTTGGAGAAAACCAAACAGGGAGGATTAACTGATAACAAATGGAGCTCACTCACCAGTCTAGTGGAAGTGGATTGTGAACTGGAAATTCACCTGAATGGAGAGTAATCTCAATAAACAAGAATAGAGGTGTACAAACTGAGCACCAATAAGTATAGGAAACTGATTTCATAGACACACGCAGCATTCCAGGACCATAGGGGCTTGTGGGAAAAACCCCTTTCTACAGGGTCCTCTTGATAAACAAATTGGCAGCAGGATAACCACAGTGTCAATATGTAGGCCCTGTCTTGAGCCAAAGAAAGCAGACGATCAAGAACAGAGGATGTGGAACAGTTTAAAGGGTCCAGATCCCTATCCCGCACTGAGCCGAAAAAACGTACACCACATGCAGGTATAAAGGATTTTGGTGGCCGATCTCCTAGCCGACCGGAGCACGACCATGACATCTTCTAAAGCAATACCACTACGTATTCACCTCGTCCTTTCAGCAGCCAAGCATGAAGGTTCAGGCTGTTCATGTTCAGATGAAGGATTCATCGCTCGGATTGGGAAAGGAGGTCCCCTCTCTGCAGAAGATGGCAGTATGGGACAGGGACATGTCCAGCAACTCTGAGTACCACTTTCGCTGGGCAATGTTTGGAGAGATCAAAATCATCCAACAGGGACATCCTCCTGCGAACCAGCAGAAAGACCGGGATCAGCAGGAAAGCATAGAGCAGTTCGAAGTTCTACTTGTTTGTCAAGGCATCCCCCAAACCTCACCATCTTGGAAATTCCCTGGAGCAGAACAACCTGCACTTACTGTTCAAACTTAAAAGGTGAGGCAGTCCACCTGAGGAGTCACCCAATGGGAAAATACCTCCTCCATAACTTCCTGACAGAGCCCTCGTGGGGAGTTAAAGACTGCCTGCGCAAGGCATCCGCAATAACATTCGCCCTGCCAGACAGATGAGCAGTCAGAGATATGCTGCTCTCCAGAGCCCAGAACCACAGTCGCATTGTTTCTCTGCACAGATGTAAGGAGTCACATAAGGGCCAGTACAGTCTTGCACTCTACCAAAGGGAGGAAAGCTACCAAGGCCATCCTGATCGCTCTGAACTCCAGCAAGCTGATGTGCTCCAGGTATTCCTAGGGTGACCACAGGTCACTTACCATCAGATCTTGCTCTTAGGTGAGAGGCCCAGCCTTTAAGGAACTTAACCATGATAGGGTCAGTTGAGGCCAGGTGTGTCGAAACAAAGCTTCTCAAAGCAGGATGTCTCTTTGGGACCACCATCCAAATCTTTGGACACTTTCAGGACGATCTGAGGTTCAACCCTGAAACGGAGACAACCGAGGAATGTAAGGAAGGCATGGAATCAAACAGTGAAGACAGACACACATGATAGAGAACTTCAAATGGGTTTGTTGAACGCCTATCTAAACCTGAACCTAAGGATGGGTGGTAGCTACAACCATCAAATAATAACGCAGACCTAGTCAAGTCTCAGTCAAATAAAGGGCCTATTCTAATAAAACTATTGCCAATCCTTACTTCTAAATACAAAAGGGTGTGGGACAATGATGTATGCAAATGAAGTGTTCAAGAAACGGTCAGGACGGTTGAGCAGTTGGCTTCCCTTAACCACATTTTCAGCATGGGGCAAAACAGCACTCTGGCTGCTCGGACACAAGGATTCAGTTCAAAGCAGACACATCAGGGCCTTCTGCCAAAGCCTTTTTTCCAATAACAGTTTCTTATTGCAGAGGTTCTGTCATAACAAAGCCTCAAAAGTCCATTACTATCGGGATTTTTACATGCAGAATTTCTCGCTTTCAATGTTCATCGTGGGTCTCCTCTTCAGTCTGAGACCACCTTTTATCACAATGTTCACACTTGGTCGCCTTTGTTTGGGCTCGGACCACAGATCTCCCTTATTTGGGCTCGGATCCTCTTGATATCTTAATGTGCACATTTGGTCTCGCTCGTTGTTCGAGCTCAGAACATGGACCTCCCCCTTGTACGGGCTTGGATACTCTTATTACCAAAATCGGAGACTTTCAAATGTGCAATGAGTTTTGCTTAAACCTTCGCAGGACTATTTCGATTCACTTCACGCCATTGTTTTCATCAATCTTCTACTTTCATTTCCCTTGGCAGGATACCTTAGAGCGACCTTCGATTGAGCACATTGACAGTGCCGGACCACTCTGTCAACGGTATCGTATCTTGCCTTAAGTTTAAACATTCATCAGCAATTTAGCTTAACTCTCGTCTCAGCACACAAGTTCAACAATGTTTGTTACAGCGCTCGTTATACAATGTTGCTGCATGCAACCTTGACTTCAACGCAGACCGGTCTTGCATCGGTCTCCCCAACTCACCGACTGTGTTGATCTCTCTGGCGCTTCTTTGTTCTTGGAGCTAAGGACGCAACCACAGCAGCAGCTGCCGCTCCTCCCCGCCTTGGTTAGTTACGCGGGAGGGCCCTCTGTATCATCAACACACAATACAGCATTCTTCAGTCTGGTTTCCTGGCCTTATGCTTTCTACCTTGAAGGTTTCTTTAAAGTAACAGCATCTGGCCATAAAGGTTAAGGGTATTTCCCTTCTTAGGAACCCTTCTGGGTTTGCTGTCTTTCTCCCTTCATTCAGCTGCCGACTCAAAACTGCTGTTCCTTTGTGTGCTTTGCCTCGCTCAGAGTGTGCTCTCATGCTCCGTCTTTTATCCGTGTGGGGAAGTTTAATGGAAGTCAGGTGTGAGTGATTGTCAGTAACTGTCTGACTTCTCCTGACCATAGTAGCGGGACATGTCTGGTACACTGCTCGGGTGCGAGTCTGTTTTCTCCCAAAGCAGACTGTGTGAAAGTGCTGGAAAAGGGAAGGGGGGGGCAAGGTTACGACATATACTACCTGGTAGGATGGGGTAAAGGTGCTATAACGAAGAGAATGATACCGCGTCTCGCTGTCCGGTGTCTCACTCCCACTGCCCAAGTCCCCTCACCCAGGTGATCCTTCCGCACTGGTCCACCCGCAGAAACTGGATCCAAAAGCGATGGCCGTGTCCTGGCCACCTGGATGACAGATCCCCGGGGACTAGCGCCCCCGGGTTTCTCTCAGAAGCCATTGAAGACCATCTTACGCATAGTGGGCCCTTTGGCACTACAATAATGCAGAAGGCCATAAGATCAGCAAGTGCAGAACAGCAGATGCAGGAACTCTTTCCTGCGATTGCAGACATGCGATTGCAGACATGTACCCTCTTGGAGATGTTTGCCACTCAGGCGGGAAAGACCTTTCCCCAAGCAAGTGTCCAAGACCGTCCTGATGAAAGGGACTGGGACAGCAAAATCTGCGACTTTCTGAAGCTCAGGGAGAAGCCCAAGCTATGCAACAGACAACACGTTCAGTACAATTTTCCCAGCGCCTGGTCTGTGGAGCCAGCTCAGACGAGCCAGTCATCCAGATAGTGAAATACATGGGTGCAATTCCCTTCCGAGGTGCGCTACTACCACTACCAGCAGCTTGGTGAACACCCTGTGTGCCGAAGAAAGGCAGGACCTTAAATTTATAGTGTCAGTGTCATCCTGTGCCTTCGGTTGATCGGCAAGTGGAAATAGGCATCCTGTAAATCCAACGAGACAAACCATGCAGACTGCTTGAAGGATCTGCACCAGAGACACCATCTTGAACTTGTTCATGCGCATGTACAGGTTAAGAAAGGGGCACACACCCCCTGCATCTTCCTCTGGCACAAGACAATAGGTTGAGTACCAGCTCCTTCCTTGTTCTGAGTGGGATACCTGTTTTATGGCGCCCATCTCCAGAAGCTGACTGACTTCCTGCAACAGGAGTGGGTTTGGATACAAGTGCTGGACATGTGATAGTGTGGAGGACATTGATCAAAAGGTAGGCAGTATCCATGGTAAACGATCTGTAAGGCTTAAGCATTGGCCATTGTAAGATTCCATTCCTTCCCGAAATGTGGAATCCTGCCCCCGCAGGGGATGAGTCGTGGAAGTCTGCTTCACAGAGGCTTTGTGCTGGCTGCATTAGATAGCACGGAGGAGATAGGCAAGCTACTGCTCGGATTACCTCTGCCCAACCGTGGAACAGCGATGTGGATCCCTTCTGGACAGGGCATGACCTTTGCCTCTCTGGGTGTAAAAGGCAAAGGTGGAAAAAAGCCTGGCAGTGACTGTCATGAATTACTATGCTTGCACCGCTCGACCTAGAGATTCGGCAGTTGCTTTGGAGGTCTGGAACATATGGAGGGACTGCTCACCCTTGGCCCCAAGTACATTGTTGCCTTCTAATGGCATACCGAGGAGCTTTGCCTGAAAGTCTGGGGTAAAACCTGTCGTATTCAGCCAAAATTATCTCCTTATTACAGCCCTGGTCACGCAGTCCAACCTGATGATCTGAAAAGGGGGTTCTTTATAGTCATTCACAATGGCCTGGAAACCTTCACACATGTCCCCTTCTGGTGCATTTCCGGTTGCCTCCGAAGTGGCAGACCAAAGGCCAGAAGAAAATCTGGCAGAACACAGGCAGAGTTGGTGGCTCTCAGGGCCAGGCTAGCTGAATCAAAAACCATTCTTTCACAGCCAGGAAGTCTCCAACTCTTCCTGTGCGGAGAGGAGGGAAAACACAATGTTAGCCATGGTAGCCTGTACCACAAGGATTTCAGTGGAAGCATGTGTTGACAAGATCATAGGGTCAGATGGTAATGGCGAATGATTCTTCACCAGATCACAGTCCACGGTCGCGACCGAGGACGGTGTGGTTGTCAGATTTAACTAAGGATAGGAGGGTCCATCTTTGCCATCAAGCGCTGGAAAGTGGCTTGAGGTTTACTTGCAGTTGGAACGGAGAGCATGTCGAAATTCTGTTGAAGTGTCCAACCCACTTGCCTACAACAGGCTAGCTGCAAGGTCTGGCAGATAACCATCATCGTTATAAAATCCCTCAGGGAAGTCCAAGACCTCCCTAGGGCAGAAGAGTTCCACCCTAAAGGGTATGTGGGCCACTGTCCTCACCATGAAAGTCCTCCCAGCAGGGCATAAAAGCACACATGGGAACCTCAGGAACCGGAAGACTGACGTTATAAGACAGAGGTTCAGCACAGAGACAGGCCCTCGCCTGTAGTAGCCGTGGACATACCCTGAGGCATATGGTCTCAGACTTTAATTGCTTCTCTGCTGGCTCTACACCAAGCGTGTTGGACTGCATTGGCGCCAAAGCCTGTGGTGCAGAGGTCGGACCTGGGGCCGAAAACACTGTGCCTTTGTGGAGGTGTTAGGCAGAAACCTGTGCAGTTCCCTTGGGGACCACTACAAAAGATTTAAGACTACAGGTGTTGGCAGTAAACCCACTTGGTAGCAGTCTGTACCACCCAGATTTACCTGGTAGCTGTGGCTGAGCAGTCAGACTTCCCTCAAGAAGAGTTAGGCAGTATGCAAAGTATACACAATAGGCACTCAGATACAATAATACAAGCAAACACTGACCAGAGCTTTGGTATCAAAGTATATAATTATTTATTTAAAAACACACAGTTGAAACACTCCAGCACTCTTATTGTAAAATATTCTAAACACAGTTACTATTGTAATATATACACCCCTTTTTCCCTATCAGATAAATCACAGTAAAACACCACTTATTTTCATACAGAGGTGAGCGCTTAACTAGATTGCACTCTAATAAGTTTGTGAGAAAGGGAGGGGAAAAGACAGAATAGAGAAAGGTAGACCACTCTAAGGTTCAAGAACACTGTTAGCAAGGCAGACGAGTAAAAGTCACTGGTGAGCCAAAGTCCAAAGGCTGGGCCCACTCTTAGAGAGAGCAGAGCACAAATGCGCCCAAGATCACACAGTTACACTAGGCTTAGAAAGTCTTGCAGAGGGTTCAAAAAGAGTTGAGAGGCTTTAGGAAGTTTAGCCAGGGTGTCCCAGACTATCCCAGGTTCGAAAGCCGGGGGCTAAATCTACCCCGTACAGTCGGTAGCAAGGGAAGCCAGGCGGGAAACGGTACCTTGAGTGGGAAGGAGCCTCCAGCGGTGGCAGTTGTTCCTGGTAGTGGGTGCAAGTTGCGTCGTGGTCCAGGGGAAGAGAAGATCTCGACTTGGAGGAAAGATGAAGGTCGTTGCACTGCCAGGGAAGAAACCAGCCGCAGAGTTTTCCGGTTAAAGGTGGTACATTTGTTTTGCGGTCGTGGTAAAACGTGGTATCCCGGTTGCTGGGGTGCTTGGCACGGGCAAGGCGGCCACGATGTACGTCGGCAAAGCGAAAAGACGGTGAAACTGGTTATCCCCACCAGTCAAAGGAAGAAGACTCTCCGGCGGGAGATCTCATCTGTCGTTGGGAAAAGTGGTGAGGCAGTCCAGCAGGGCTCCACCGGGGGTGGTGTCGTGGCAGGTCGGCTCAGCTTCTCCCTCGTCGGATTCTTAGGTCCTGTGGCGACTTCTGAAGTTCCAGTCCCCAAAGCCCTGCTTTTATGCAGCAAACCCCCATTCACTCAGCCTAGCTGTCACTCAAACATGCTAAGTGGTGAGCCGGCCGGCTCACCACTTGGGCCAATCAGGATGGAGTGCGACTTGAGTTGCCTAGGCAACTCAGTCCAGGGTGCCTAAATTCCCCTCCACCCCTCCTAAGTAGCCCAGACAGAGTGGCACCACTTTGGAGAGCTTCTGTGGAGAAGCCTGCCAAACAGTGGAACAAAGGGCTCGACTTGGGTTGGAGTCACAGAAGAGAACACAAACAACATTTTTGAATCAAGTTTTGGCAAATAATACCAACCGGAGAATTAATATTAATTAAATAAACCAGCAGTATGTTCGAGGCTACCATAAATAATTAAATAAAGATAGTCGCCTAAAACAATGGGAAATCCCATAGGAAAATATTTGCGGTTGAATATAAAAAGTAGTATCCACTGCCACCAGCCAAAAGTCGATCAGGGGGGACGGAGACGTGCCCCCTCGACTAACAGACCCTGGGGCAATCGAATTGCCCCAGCCAGTACGTCCACAATATGATGGTTTGTACTGGTTCTGTTCAGAATTTAAGACTAGTAAAGTCAATGGTGACTTTACATGCCCTGGGAGACAGTAGTCAGTCCCAGGGTATGGAGTCTATACTGGGGGGTCACTATGACACCCATGTGTTACTGCACGGTGGGTGCTGTGTAACACACATCAAAAAAACACATGAAGCCCTATGGAGTAAAAGACCCCATAGCCCATTAAACACATCTAGATTCAAAGAAACACACTCAAATCATGTCCAAGAGTGAGGGTAAAAGAGTCTCACTCTTGGCAGGAGAAAAAAATAAACCCCAAAAATCCAGCAAAGCTGCTGTGGGACTCACTAGGTTAGAAAATTCAGCCTAAACAGAGAATTCTCCATAACAGGAGGATATCCTCATCTTCAGCCAAAATGTTTCCCAATCATTTGGAGTGGAGATTTGGGTCATGAAAGTTATCTTTTGGAGAAGTCTCTGGAGCAATAACTTCTCTTTCTGGAAGAACAACAACAGTGTTTTTAAGAACTGCCAGGTAATCGGCACCTCTTGTGTTGCTTAGTTGTCTTTTTGTTCCTCCTGACCAGAGACCATTCTTCAGTTCAACATGCCGCACACGGCGACCTCAAACAGGTTAGTCTATAATCCTTGCCTTTATGGAGGAAGGTGAAGAGCTTAGACAGTGGCTTGCAAGGCATCGACTGGCAGGGTACACAGTCCTGCATGTCGAGCTTTTCTCCAAGACAATAGACACATTCTAGTCGATGCAAGGTTTAAACGCAGACGACTACGACGGATTAGGCATCGAGAAGCAAAAAATACAAAAACTTATAAGGAAAGTGTTCCTGTAATGAGCTGTGTGTGCAGAAAAAAAGCACAAGACGTGACGCCTCAATATATATTGGCCCTGACATACGTGGTGCAGCTGGCGTAGAGGCGTAGTGCGCCCCCTGACAGCAGAAAAGGTTCCAAATAGAAGCTGCACTGGGAGATGAATATCAAAGATGAAGAATCTGTGGGAGGAAGGAATCCAATAGAAATGCAAAATTTACTCAAACACAGTTGCATGTAATATGAACAGAAATTTAGGCCTAAATATTTTTTAAGCGTGACCCAGTTGGCTCGAAAAAACATGAATGCCATTGTAGAATAAGCCTAAAATGTAGGATTTAAACACTATTCAAAAGCAGGATGTGTTGTTTTCGATTTGTAGTACATATAAAGGTACCAATGGGTATACTTAAAATTCCATTACTGTAATTCAGTATCAGTGTTTAGAAATAAAATGTTTGCATCTCCCTGGCATACCCAAAATTACCTGCAGTGAGCATGAAGCCAGAAGTAAGTAGATATGCTATGCAGTCTCTATGAATGGTCTGGGGCATTTAAATTTAAGATAAGATGTATACTGGATTTATTCTTACCTGTGAAAGTGTAATCTGAATGTGCATTTTGTTTAACAGTAAGCACCCGTGGCTCATTACATTCCCTGTTCCTGAGGAGGACAGAAGCAACTGTCTGGGCATTGTTGTTCGAGCCCAACACAATCAACAAATGTAAAAGGAGTCGTTTACAATGTTCATACACTTCTGGATGATAGTGGTCAAACCCTGAAATCAGAGAGATAAAATAAAAAACAAATTAATGGTACTAACAATTTAAAAAAGATAATAGACCAACAAAGTCAGCAGTAACAGATATATGCATCAGCTGAAGAGATGAATTTAAGTAGGAGTTTATCTTCCCCCAAGTACATTTCTCTATAAATTGCACTGTGAGTCTATCTCAGAAAGAGACCAGAACACAAGTTTAAGGACTACTAGGAGTACTTCCATCCCAAACTGTGAAACATTAATTTCTAGTGCCTTAAGTTGGTAACAAGGCTAAATAGGATTCTTATCCATTTCAACTCAAAATCCCACACCACTCATGTCAATGATCGTAGATGTGATTTCAATACCAACTATAATGTACACCAATCTGATCATATTAGAGAATGTCAATGTAAGACTGATGCCAAATTGCTGGAGTTCATTTTCCCAAAAAATGAGGGATGGTAGCAGGATTCGTAACAGGTAGCTCACCCCAAACAGTATAATTTTTTGAGGGGGTTTTCCCAAATATGATACAGAGATTTCTTTGTTAGTCCTAACTCGTTTAGCTAGGGGTTATATCACCAAGGCAAACAAAATACGGGATAAGAGGTATCGTTGCCTGGTGCCTCTAAAAAAGGTTAATAGATGTGGTGAAGTCGCCATTAATCAGTATGTGTGAAATTGGATGCCTATAGTTAAAGTATCATAGAGGGTTGTCTTCAGAAACCCGCAGTCCACTATCGGATGCTTTTCCAGTCCAGGGCCTAGGGTTAGCAAGAGTGGTCTGGAGTACTACCAGCTTTGTCGACTTACGGCAGCACCCACCATATATTGTCTGCATATCCTCTTTCTATGATGAGCCCCAATTGGCCCGGCTCGATGAACAATGGCAATTATCTAATCGGTTAGTAAGAACTTTAGCAAATACATAAGTGTCTAAATTAACTGGGGCTATCAGTCTGTATCAAGTACACAGTCTGGAGGTCTTTGCCTGCTTTTAGGTTGAGGGTGACATGCACTTCTCCTCCTTCTCTGACCACATTAAACATGGTTGCCATGGGAGCAGCCAATACTTGACTTTGGGATTCATAAAGGGGGCTATTAAGTCATTTGGGTCAGGAGATTTGGTCATTTAAGTGTCGTGATCGCTGCAAGTACTTCTTGTGGTTCTATCGGGGAGTCAAGATGGTTTCTTCTGTCATCTGATAATTTAGGGAGATTTTTATTCTTCCGATTGTTTCAGGTGCAGTATCTCGCTAAGCGGGCCTGCCTTCTAGAGATTCTAATAGAAGGTGTGGAATGGAGAAATGACTTACCGTAATGTTCTTTCTATGGATTCTTTTCTTGCAGATTCCTCATCTGATAGAGACTCCCTCCATATCTGCTGCTCCGGAACATTTTTGACAGGGGGCGTAGTGGATCTCCACCCAGCCGTCGACTCGTCTTGCTCGGCATCTGGTCGTCGGCTCCGGACGGGATATCAAGCGTCATATAACTACCTCGTCACTAAGCCCCACACCTCAGTTTTCCCCCTCTCCCCATGGGCACACCACGCTCCATAGGAAAACAGAGCGAACCAACAGGCTAATGAACCCTTATAATGAAATAACTATAGACCTCTGGAGGAGGAACGTTTGCAAAAAACACTACAAGTAGTGTTATAAAAATATTGGCAGAAAACAGACACAGAGGACCATCACCAAGCCAACGAGAAAGAAGATGCACACCAACCGCCGACTTTCTGAGAGGGGATGGAGGGGAGATGAGGAATCTGTGGGAGAAGAATCCAGAGAGAACATTCTGGTAAGGAATTTCTACTTCAATGGATTGCTTTTCTCCCGCAGATTCCTTATCGGATAGACTCCCAAAGCAGTAGATGAAGGAGGTGGGCAGAAAGTTATACTAAGAAATGTTGCTGCACTGCCCTGCCAAAACGCGCCTCAGCAGTACACTCCACATCTAGGCTATAGTGCTTAGCAAAAATATGGAGGGATGAACATGTCGAAGCACAACAAATCTCCTGAACAGGGACTCCCTATGTAAAGGTGTTGACGCTGAGACTCCACTTGTCAAATGGCACCTGATGACTGCTTGTAATTCTTTCCCAGCGGACTGCTAGCATTCAGCTATGCAGAAAATTATCCCACACGATATAGACTGCTTGGTTATGGGCAGGCCCTTATTGGCTAATGAAAAGAAATGAGCTGTTCTCGCAATATAATAACTCAATACCTTTTTCCGGCCTAGGTGATGTAACCGTTCCTCCTGCTTAGACGGGAACGGAGGAGGGTAGAAGACCAGAAGGTCGATGGATTGCGACAGGTGGAACTCTGAGACAACCTTGGGAAGGAAGCTAGGCCTTACCCTGAGTAAGACTCTCCTGGAAAAATCGCAAGGGTGGCTTACAGCGTAAGGTCTGCAGTTCACTCACCAGCATAGCGTATGTAATAGCCACAAAAAGGCTGTTTTCAAAGAAAGAAGTCTTAATGGACAAGTATGCATAGGCTCAAAGGGAGTCGCCATCAGAAATGTTAGTACCAGATTAAGGTCCCAATACGGGATCAGAAAGGGAGTTAGGGGAAACTAATTTACAAGGCCTTTCAGGAATTGTGCCATTACCAGGATTGTAAAACAATTGACCTTGATCCGGGGATCTCAAACACAGTCAAGGTCGCCAAATAACCTTTGACCGTGGAGAGCTGAAGGCCTGCTGAGGCCAGTGACAGAAGGAACTCCATCACTGTAGTGGTGGGGCAAGAGATGGGGTCAATCTCGCATTCCCTGCAGCACACCTCAAATCTTCTCCATCTGCACGCGTACAAAGATCTTGTAGATGGTCTGCGTGCAGCCAGCAACACCTCAATTACTTCCTCAGAGAAGTCCGACTCATCATATTGCATCCTCTCAAGAGCCAAGCATGTAGGTTGAGGGATTCCGGGGTTGGGTGGAGTATCCAACCTTCAATTGGGTTAGGAGATCCGGACACCAAGGCACCGAGTGCAGTGGACAGATTCAAGAGGTTGGAGTACCACCTTCTACTCGCCCAGTCCGGGGCAATGAAGATCACGGTCGCTCAAAACCTCTTCAACCTCTGAAGAACCCATGGAATGACGGGAATCAGAGGGAACGCGTAATGGAGAGGGAAGGTCCAATCCACTGTTAGGCAGAAACCTGTGCAGTTCCCTTAGGAACCACTGCAAAAGATTTAAGACGACTACAGGTGTTTGGCAGTAAACCCACTTGGTAGCAGTCTGTACCACACAGATTCACTGGTAGCTGTGGCTGAGCAGTCAGACTTCCCTCAAGAAGAGTTAGGCAGTATACAGAGCATACAAAAGAGGTACAGAAATACAGTAGCACAAGCAAACACTGACCAGAGCTTGGGTGTAAAAGTATATAATTATTTAACACACACTTATAAAACACACTAGCACTAAATTGGTAAGATAAGTTCAAAACACAGTCACTATTATCATATGTACATCCCCAATTACTTGTTGGACAAGTCTTAGTTAACACCACTTATGTCCAGACAGAGGTGAGCGCTTAACTTTCGATGGCACTCCAACAAGTTAAATAAAAAGGGAGGGAAAAGTAGAATTATGGAAGCATACACACTAACCACTTTTTAAAGAACCACAGCAAGTTAGGAAGGCACAGTCTACTGTTGAGCAAGGAAGTTTAGGTGCCAGGCCCGCTTTCAAGGGAGCCAGGCGGAAGATGCCCAAGATCAGACAGTTACATAGAGTCTTCAAAGTTTGTGGAGGTAGTTCGAAAAAGGTTTAGTTCAGTGCAGGAAAGTTAGCTAGGGTGTCCCAGGCTAACCCAGGTTCGAGAGACGAGGATTTAATACACCCCGTTCAAACGGTTGCAAGGGAAGCCAGACGGAACACGGTACCGTAAATGGAGAGGATCCTCCAGCGGGGGCAGTTGTTCCTGGCAGCGGGTGAAAGTCGCAGCGTCGTCCAGAGGAGGAGAAGATCTCGTCGTGGAGGAAGGATGAAGGTTGTTGCACTGCCAGGGAAGAAACCAGCCGCAGAGTTCTCCGGTACAAAGGTACTACCCTTTCGGTTCGTGGTAGTGGTGAACGTGGTATCCCAGTTGCTGGGGTGTTTGGCACAGGCAAGGCGGCCACAAGATGCTCCAAGAAGGCGAAAAGAAGGTAGACTGGTTATCCCCACCAGTCGAAGGAAGAAGACTCTCCGCGCTGGAGATCTCTGACGTTGGGAAAAGTGGTGAGACGGTTCAGCAGGGCTCCACCGGTGGTGTCGTCGTTGCAGGCCGGCTCAGCTTCTCCCTCCTCAGATTCTTAGGTCCTGTGGCGACTTCTGAAGTTCCAATCCCCAAAGCCATGCTTTTATGCAGCATACCCCCATTCACTCAGCCTAGCTGTCAATCAAACATGCTAAGTGGTGAGCCGGCCGGCTCACCACTTGGGCCAATCACACAAGAGTGCGACTTGAGTTACTGTTAGGGAGAATTCTCTGTTTAGGCTGAATTTCCCTACCTAGTGAGTCCCCCAGCAGCTTTGCTGGATTTCTGGGGTTTAATTTTTTCTCCTGCCAAGAGTGAGACTCTTTTACCCTCACTCTTGGACATGTTGAAGTGTGTTTTCTTGGTTAAACCTTGTGTTGAATGGGCTATGGGGTCTTTTACTCCATAGGGCCTCATGTATTTTTGTGATGTGGGTCACACAGCACCCTCTGTGCCGTGACCCAGGGGTGTCCTAGGGACTCCCCAACATAGACTCCATACCCTGGGACTGACTACTGTCTCCCAGGGCATGTAAAGTCACCAAAGACTTTGCTAGTCTTGAATCCTGAACAGAACCAGTACAAACCATCATATTGTGGACGTACTGGCTGGGGCAATTCGATTGCCCCAGGGTCTGTTAGTCGAGGGGGCACGTCTCCGTCCCCCCTGATCGAGTTTTGGCTGGTGGCAGTGGAAACTACTTTTTATATTCGACCGCGAATATTTCCCTATGGGATTTCCCATTGTTTTAGGCTAACACATTTAATTATTTATTTACGGTAGCCTTAAACATACCGCCGGTTTATATATTTATTTTTATAACTCCGGTTGGGACTTTTTGCCAAAACTTGATTCTAAAATGGCGTTGGTGTTCGCCTCTGTAACTCTGACCCAAAGTGGAGCCCTTTGTTCCACTTTTGGCGGGCTTCTCCACAGAAGCCCTCCAAAGTGGTGCCACTCTGTCTGGGGTACTTAGGAGGGGTGGGGGGGGATTTAGGCACCCTGGACTGAGTTACCTTGGTAACTCAAGTCGCACTCCGTCCTGATTGGCCCAAGTGGTGAGCCGCCCGGCTCACCACTTAGCATGTTTGAGTGACAGCTAGGCTGGGTGAATGGGGGTTTGCTGCATAAAAGCAGGGCTTTGGGGACTGGGACTTCAGAAGTCGCCACAGGACCAAGAATCCGACGAGGGAAGAGCTGAGCCGACCTGCTTCGACGACACCACCCGGTGGAGCCCTGCTGAACCGTCTCACCACTTTTTCCCGACGACCGAGGAGAACTCTTAACGGAGTGGCTCCTTCCCTTGACTGGTGGGGACAACCAGTTTTCGCCTTCTTTCCGTTCGTTGAGGTATCTCGTGGCCGCCTTGCCTGTGCCAAGCACCCCGGCAACCGGAATACCACACTTTACCCCCATACCGCGAAAGTCGGTACCAACCCTTTAACCGGAGGACTCCGCGGCTGGTTTCTTCCCGGGCAGTGCAACGACCCTCTTCTTCTGCTCTTCAGCGAGAACTTCTTCTCCCCTGACCGACGTCGAGCCCTGCTGCCACTGCCTGGAACAACTGCCACCGCTGGAGGATCCTTTCCGCTTAAGGTACTGTGTTCCGCCTGGCTTCCCTTGCTACCGACTGTACGGGGTAGATTTAGTCCCCGGCTTTCGAACCTGGGAGTGCCTGGGACACTTTGGCTAAACTTTCTGAGCCACTCTAAACTCTTTTTGACTCTTTGCAAGACTTTGAATCTCTAACTAACAGTGTGATCTTGGGCACATTTTCGCTCCGGCTACTCTAAGAGTGGGCCCTGCCTAGTGACTTTTTGCTCACCTGTGACTTTATTCTTCTTTAAGCCTATTGCAAGTGTTCTGGACCTTAGAGTGGTGTGTCTAACCCATTTCTGCTGTTTCTCTCCCTTTCTTGGAAACTACTAGAGTGTCATCTAACGTTAAGCACTCACCTCTGTTTTAATTAAGTGGTGTTAACCTAGAGTTGTCTAGATAGGAGAAAGGATTGAATTTACTTTCAGTATAACTGTGTTGAAGTGCTTTTACTATATTTTTGCTAGAGTGTTTTTAACTTATGTGTATTTTAAATAAATAACTATATACTTTTGAAACCAAGCTCTGGTCAGTGTTTGCTTGTGCTATTGTGTTTTGGTACATATTGTGTATACTTTGCATACTGCCTAACTCTTCTTGAGAGAAGTCTGACTGCTCAGCCACAGCTACCAGGTAAATCTGGGTGGTACAGACTGCTACCAAAGGGGTTTACTGCTCTACCTGTAGTCTTAAATCTTTTGCAGTGTTCCCCAAGGGAACTGCACAGGTTTCTGCCTAACACTGGTGTACAGCGGTGGGATTTGTATTGAGTATACATTTTATTGTGCTTTAGATACCTTAGTGCAACTAACCACAAAGCTTAGCACTGAAAAAGTAAAACCTCTAACATGTCAGTTATGGAAAGCTATAGTCAAGAGTCCCTTGCAGCCAAAACTGCTGATTGTTTAAGAGTGCTCTGTAAACATAAGGATCTCCTGACTAAGGGCAAGAAAATGGAGCTGATTGAAAGATTGTTGGCTAACCAAAGTCTGGGTGATGGTTCAGAGGAACCTACCACTCCAGCAACTGTAGATGACAGTATTGAAGTTAACATGGAGCAAAATGTTGATGATTCTGAGGAAGAGTCAGAAGAGGAGGGTGAGGCTGTTGTAACTGTCCCCCCTAGGCCTCTGCCTGCTCTACCTGCTGTACCTACTGGACCTTTACCAGGTCCCACATTTAGTCCTCAGTACTTTGAACTGGAGAAAATGAAGCTAGAATTGGAGTATAAGAAACTTAATGCTCAAACTGACAAAGAACTAAGGCTAAGGGAAATGGAGCTCAAGTATGACTTAGAAATGAAGAAATTATCTGTTGAGAATGTTTCTCTCTCTGGCTCCTCTAGAAGTTCCAGTCCTAAAAGACCCCGGATGCCTAAAGAATTGATTGGTATGTATGAGCCTAAGTTGGATGTGTTGGATTGGTTGTCTCTGTTTGAATATAATCATGGGCTCCAGAACATCACAGGAAATGACTTACTCACCTGGTTGTTCTCTAGGCTTCCCCCTGTTGCAACTGATGTGGTAATGGAGATGGGGGAGGAGGATAGGAAGGACTATGAATGTGTGAAACTAGCTTTGATAGCTAGGTTTGGGAAGACCCCTTCCCAGTATCTTAAGAGGTTTAGGAGCCTCAAAAAGCATGATGGTACCCCTTGGGCTACCTGGGTGAGTGAATGTTTGAAAAACTTAGAGGGATGGATTAAGGGTTACAAGGTGAACACTTATGAGGGGATGAGAAATCTCTTTATGTTGGAGTCAATTTATGATGCCTGCTCTCCTGAGCTCAGACAGCACTTGGCTGATTCACAGGAATTGGATCCTAGGAAACTAGCTAAGGCTGCTGACTTGTGGGTTGCCAACAGGGCCACTCACAAGGATTCTGGGGTAACTCAGAGGAAGGATGGGGAGAAACAGCCTAAAAAGGACTCCAAAGAGAATTCTAATACCTCCCATACCCAAGAGGGCCACAAACAACCAAATAACCAGGGTAAGCCCCAGGGTAAACCGAATCAGGCTAGTGTACCTTCTGGCCACAAGCCAGAAGGAGGTCAGAACAAGCCACCCTTCCAGAGAGCATTTGGACAATGCTATGTCTGTCAGGGTACTGACCATATCAAAGGAGATCCCAAGTGCAAGGGTAAACCTGCAGGGATCAGCACAGTCTCCTTAGCCTTCACTCCTGAGGATGAAGTACAGATGGCTAGTGCCCACTTTGAACTCTTTGCTGAAGAACCCTTGGGTCTTCAAGCAACTGTAAACTTAGAGCCTATGGGTCTGGTTAGTCCCCAGAATAGGGTTGTGTATAACTCCCTACCTGTTAACTCTAAGGTGTATTATGTGGACAGTGTTCTTGTCAATGGCCAGGATACTCCTGCCAGGAGAGACACTGGGGCCAGCAGAACAGTAGTGGATGAAAGCTTCTTTCAACCTGAGGATGTGGCCAAAGCACCCAAAGGTCCCACTAAAATGTCTGGAGGCCCTGTCCAAATGGTTCCTATTCTACCAGCCCCCATTCAGTGTAACAACATGACAGTGAGGATCCCTGTCAGTGTTCAGACTGAGGTACCTGGGAAGGTCCTGTTGGGGAATGACCTAAGAACTCTAGGAGTAGTGTCATATACCCCCAGGCCTCCCAGTATGGAGAAGCAGAACTTAACCAAATTGGCTAGAAAGGCTACCTTGAAGGACCCTTCTAAGCCTGTGGGACCCTCTACTGAGAACCCCACTACAAGCCTTGGGTTTAGTAAGTTGACCTCTGACCCAGGCACCTTTCAGGATAGTATGCTAGGAACATGGGAGCCCCAACCAAGCTCCATCATTGTTCCCCTAGTCTCAGAGTCTCTGACTCCCCCTGCTTCTGAGGAAGAGGTGGATAGACCAACTAGGCCCCTATCTGGACCTGAGAGAACTGGTAATTCTCAGTGCTGGTGGAAAACCAGAAAAGAAAAGTCTAAGGCCAAAAACCTTCAGACTGTTGGACCTTCTACTGAAGACCCCAACTCAAATCCTAATATTAGGGGGGAAACTCCTAAAATAGGTAAGGGTAGATCTAAGAGGAAGGGGAAGCAGGTACATTGCCTAACCCCAACCCCTCCAACCAAGAGGCCTAAGACCCAACCTGCTCCCACAAGAGAGGTGGTGAGGAACCTTGGAGGCCCCTCTAGATCTAAGGGAATCCTTTATAAGGACCCCTTGAAAAAGCCTAACATAGGTTCAGAAGTTGTACCAACTTCTGAGGGACTGGTCAACCAGATCCCCTATAACAAAAAGACTGATGTTCCTCAAAGGGTCTGTAGGTCCTTTAGCTTACAAAAGAAAACCTTTGAGTTCTCCATTGAACATAGGTCAAGGTGTCACCATCAAAATGCTGATGGACTCTCTAGGATGTATATCATCGACTAGAGGTATGAGGTTCATCCAGGAGTGGATTAAATCCTCCTGTCCCTTAGTCTGGGGGGGGCGAGTGTTAGGGAGAATTCTCTGTTTAGGCTGAATTTCCCTACCTAGTGAGTCCCCCAGCAGCTTTGCTGGATTTCTGGGGTTTAATTTTTTCTCCTGCCAAGAGTGAGACTCTTTTACCCTCACTCTTGGACATGTTGAAGTGTGTTTTCTTGGTTAAACCTTGTGTTGAATGGGCTATGGGGTCTTTTACTCCATAGGGCCTCATGTATTTTTGTGATGTGGGTCACACAGCACCCTCTGTGCCGTGACCCAGGGGTGTCCTAGGGACTCCCCAACATAGACTCCATACCCTGGGACTGACTACTGTCTCCCAGGGCATGTAAAGTCACCAAAGACTTTGCTAGTCTTGAATCCTGAACAGAACCAGTACAAACCATCATATTGTGGACGTACTGGCTGGGGCAATTCGATTGCCCCAGGGTCTGTTAGTCGAGGGGGCACGTCTCCGTCCCCCCTGATCGAGTTTTGGCTGGTGGCAGTGGAAACTACTTTTTATATTCGACCGCGAATATTTCCCTATGGGATTTCCCATTGTTTTAGGCTAACACATTTAATTATTTATTTACGGTAGCCTTAAACATACCGCCGGTTTATATATTTATTTTTATAACTCCGGTTGGGACTTTTTGCCAAAACTTGATTCTAAAATGGCGTTGGTGTTCGCCTCTGTAACTCTGACCCAAAGTGGAGCCCTTTGTTCCACTTTTGGCGGGCTTCTCCACAGAAGCCCTCCAAAGTGGTGCCACTCTGTCTGGGGTACTTAGGAGGGGTGGGGGGGGATTTAGGCACCCTGGACTGAGTTACCTTGGTAACTCAAGTCGCACTCCGTCCTGATTGGCCCAAGTGGTGAGCCGCCCGGCTCACCACTTAGCATGTTTGAGTGACAGCTAGGCTGGGTGAATGGGGGTTTGCTGCATAAAAGCAGGGCTTTGGGGACTGGGACTTCAGAAGTCGCCACAGGACCAAGAATCCGACGAGGGAAGAGCTGAGCCGACCTGCTTCGACGACACCACCCGGTGGAGCCCTGCTGAACCGTCTCACCACTTTTTCCCGACGACCGAGGAGAACTCTTAACGGAGTGGCTCCTTCCCTTGACTGGTGGGGACAACCAGTTTTCGCCTTCTTTCCGTTCGTTGAGGTATCTCGTGGCCGCCTTGCCTGTGCCAAGCACCCCGGCAACCGGAATACCACACTTTACCCCCATACCGCGAAAGTCGGTACCAACCCTTTAACCGGAGGACTCCGCGGCTGGTTTCTTCCCGGGCAGTGCAACGACCCTCTTCTTCTGCTCTTCAGCGAGAACTTCTTCTCCCCTGACCGACGTCGAGCCCTGCTGCCACTGCCTGGAACAACTGCCACCGCTGGAGGATCCTTTCCGCTTAAGGTACTGTGTTCCGCCTGGCTTCCCTTGCTACCGACTGTACGGGGTAGATTTAGTCCCCGGCTTTCGAACCTGGGAGTGCCTGGGACACTTTGGCTAAACTTTCTGAGCCACTCTAAACTCTTTTTGACTCTTTGCAAGACTTTGAATCTCTAACTAACAGTGTGATCTTGGGCACATTTTCGCTCCGGCTACTCTAAGAGTGGGCCCTGCCTAGTGACTTTTTGCTCACCTGTGACTTTATTCTTCTTTAAGCCTATTGCAAGTGTTCTGGACCTTAGAGTGGTGTGTCTAACCCATTTCTGCTGTTTCTCTCCCTTTCTTGGAAACTACTAGAGTGTCATCTAACGTTAAGCACTCACCTCTGTTTTAATTAAGTGGTGTTAACCTAGAGTTGTCTAGATAGGAGAAAGGATTGAATTTACTTTCAGTATAACTGTGTTGAAGTGCTTTTACTATATTTTTGCTAGAGTGTTTTTAACTTATGTGTATTTTAAATAAATAACTATATACTTTTGAAACCAAGCTCTGGTCAGTGTTTGCTTGTGCTATTGTGTTTTGGTACATATTGTGTATACTTTGCATACTGCCTAACTCTTCTTGAGAGAAGTCTGACTGCTCAGCCACAGCTACCAGGTAAATCTGGGTGGTACAGACTGCTACCAAAGGGGTTTACTGCTCTACCTGTAGTCTTAAATCTTTTGCAGTGTTCCCCAAGGGAACTGCACAGGTTTCTGCCTAACAGTTACCAAGGTAACTCAGTCCAGGGTTCCTAAACCCCCTCCCACACCCCCTGTGGTACCCAGACAGAGTGGCACCACTTTTGGAGGCTTCTGTGGAGAAGCCCGCCAAAATGTGGAACAAAGGGCTCGACTTGGGTTGGAGTCACAGAAGAGAACACAAATGCCATTTTAGAATCGAGTTCTGGCAAAAAAATACCAACCAGCGAATTAATATTCAATAAATAAACCGGAAGTATGTTCGAGGCTATAAGAATTAAATAATTAAAGTTGGTAGCCTTGAACAATGGGAAAATCCCATAGAGATATATTCGCGGTCGAATATAAAAAGTAGTATCCACTGCCACCAGCCAAAACTCGATCAGGGGGGACCGAGACGTGCCCCCTCGAACAACAGACCCAGGGGCAATCGAATTGCCCCGACAAGTACGTCCACAATATGATGGTTTGTACTGGTTTCTGTTCCTAATTTGGGACTAGCAAAGCCAATGGTGACTTTACATGCCCTGGGAGACAGTAGTCAGTCCCAGGGTATGGAGTCTATGTTGGGGGGGTTGCTACGACACCCCTGGGTTACGGCACGGAGGGTGCTGTGTAACCCACATCAAAAAAACACATGATACCTTATGGAGTAAAAGACCCCATAGCCCATAAAACGCATGAAAACTTAAAGGAACACCTCAAATCATGTCTTAGAGTGGGAGAAAAAGAATCTCACTCTAAGCAGGAGAGAAAAAAATAAACCCCAAAAAATCCAGCAAAGCTGCTGGGGGACTCACTAGGTTTGGGAAATTAGCCTTACAGAGAATTCTCCCTAACATCCACCGGAAACACGTCCCCCAATGCACTGTTTGCTGGGAATTCCCTCAAGCAAAACTGTTTGCATTTCCTGTTGGACTCTGCTGCAAACAGATCCACTGCTGGGCTACCCCAGAGACCAAAGACCTCCTCTAGGCCTCCCAAGCACACTTCCCACTCGTGTGAGACTGTGCCCTGCCTGCCTCGAGCATCTGCAAGTTGTTCTCTTTGCCCTCCAGATGAACTGCTGAGACCGAGATCTGGTTCTCCAGCAACCAGAACCAAAGGAGCATTGCCTCCGTACAGAGGGGTCGGGAGCGCACACCACCTTGTTTGTTGAGATGGTGCATTGCAACTGTGTTGTCGGTCAGACCGAGGACATGTTTCCACTGCAGAGAAGGGGCGAATGCTTACAGGGCAAGCCCGATAGCTCGTAACTCCAGCCTGTTGATGTGCCACTTGGTTTCCGTTGCTGAGCAGAGGCCGCTCACCTGCAAATCCTTGCAGTGAGTACCCCAACCCTTCAGATTTGCATCCGTGACCACTGAGGTCTGAGGCTAAGGAGGCCAGAAGGGTTCCCCCGCAACAAGACTGTTGTGGTCTGCCCACCAGACAGGTCATTGTCCACTGAAGCGGTCCCCCTGCTGCGATCCAAGTGCGTGCTAAGGTAATGAGACCACTGACCCCTCAGAGGCCATTGCAGGGATCTCATGCGCAACCTGGCCTCTGGCACTAGAGAAATGCAGGAGGCCAGGAGACCTACGAGGAAGGAAGCCGCTGGTAGAGTGGCATGGTTCCGAAACAAGTCGACCATTTGTGTCAAGCTGACTACTCTCTCCTCGTGAGGAAAGGCATCCCCTACTCGGATAGTTAGGATTGCTCCGATGAACTGGAGGCTCAGGAATGGTGTCATTTGGGGCTTCTTTAAATTTAGGTTGAATCCTAGCTTGTGCAGCAGCAAGCAGCTGTCCTCTAAATGGGACAAGACCTGCACTGCAGACTTCCCTCGGATCAGTCAGTCATCCAGATATGGAAACACATGTACCCTGGTTCTTCTGAGGTGAGCCGCGACTGCCGCCATGAGCTTGGTGAAGACCCTTGGGGTGGATGTTAGACCAAAGGGAAGCACATTGAACTGAGAGTGCATATCCCCTTGGTGAACCTTAGGAACTTCCTGAGTTTTCAATGGATTGGCACATGGACATAAGCGTCCTGTATGTCTATTGACACCAGCCAGTTCGAGAGCGTGGAGAATCTCTCTCAACGTTACCATCCTGAATTATTCCTGTAAGGAACTCATAGTGGCAACATTAAAGACAGACAAATGATCATAGTTCAAGGGTGTTCATTGAACTATAAAAGCAGGGTGGAAAAAAGCCCAACCTAAATCTAAGATGGGAGCAAGCGTTGACCATCAAATAAAAAATAAGGAGGTCCGAGTGGCGTTGTGTAAAAATAAAAAGGCCTATAATAAGAAAAACCTATTGCCAATTCCTTACAACTAATTACAGAAAGAGTGTGGGATGGGTTATCAAAGTAAAGGAAACATTGTTCAAATAATAAGTCGGGATGTGAATGCCTTGAGGTCTTCCTTCCCCATGTGTTTAGCACGTGACAAGGTGGGACTTTGGAGCACAGCACATGCTCAAGCCTCTCCAGCACGAGCTGACAGTTCCATTCCAGGTATCAGATTCTTCAATGGTAAAAGTCTTTCCTTATAGGCCTGATGTATTCAAACAACCAACCACAAAGTTCTGCTTCACATAGACTTTGGGTGATGGCTTCACCCCTGGGTCCCCCTCTTCCGGGGGCAGACTCTTCACAATATTGCTTTCAACGATTTCACACAAACAGTTACTCTTAGTGAACTTTGGGTGCTAACATTTCACCCCTGGATCTCCCTCGACCGGTCTTGAATCGCAATAGACAAAGAAGGCACTTTCTTTCACCTCCTCTCACAATACTTCTCGCTTTCACAAATCTCAATGTCTTTTTAAATAGGATTCCCTTGGCGGGGTTCACTCTTGCTGACCTTTCCGATATACAGTTCATGTTCTAACTTTTCACCATGTGGGATTCGCTTCCCTTACTTTCTCAAGAGTTTCTCGGTCCAAGAATTTCGATTGTACAGGGATTTTGCTCAACCTCCTATATGACCACTTTGACCTATCTCTCCTACGGCCTTCTGGTATCTGTAGTCTGCTGCATGGGGGGGGGATTTTGTGAGAAGGGGACAGGTGGGGGGATTTAGCCACGCCAACTGCATCATGCTTTTTAAACATTTCTAGTATGGAGCTTTTGAAATCCTCCCACCCTTAGCGAGTGGGAGGACCCGCCGACTGCTTACCTTTATCTGTCCATGAATCGAAATCCTGACGGTGGCAACAACGCCTTTCCTTCTTTCGGCACGAGGACGCATGGCTTCTCGAGTGGGGCTGTTTCTTCTCTGCCTATATTTTTCGGGTGGGTGCCCCTCGGTTTCAGCCCCCGAAGACCGAATCGTTGACCGCGCCTGTAATTTAGAGGGTGGTCGACCAAGAGCAAGTTTAGCTACTCGATCGCATAGTGATTTGGGTTGCATTTTGGCGCACAACGGACACCTGTCAGTCCGGTGCAGAGGCACCAGAGACAACTCGTGTGGGTAAGTGATGGATATCTTGGTGCCACAGTCGGTACACCGCTTAAAACCAGATACCTGAGCGACCGACATCTCGCATCGAGGAATTGAAAATCAAAAAATTTTTTACGAAAACGTTGAGAAAGTCAGAGACTCGCCTGTGATCCCACACAGGGTGCTAGAGTGATGAAAAATGGAACTGAGGTGTGGGGCGTATTGACAACGTATTTATACGATGCCTGACATGTCGAAAACTGGCCAGGATCGCAAGCGTGTTTGCTGCCTTGACCGTCGTTGCCACAGAATAAATCACCTTTCGGCCCATTGCATCTAACTTCTTCCCCTCGCTGTCTGAGGGAACGGAGGCCGACAAAGATAGATTTGAGGACTTCTTCCTCCCAGCTGACGAGACTACCGAGTCTGGGGAAGGCTGCGAATGCAGGCACTTGGGAGCGACTCTGGCACCCGGTACTTCTTTTTCCAGTCGGTCTCTTTTCGCTGGGGCGGGATTCTTCAACAGCGTTCATAGCAGTTGTCGCCGTATCCGTCCCTGTATCCCTGGGGGGGGGGTATGTGAGGTAGTTGATTAGGCGGCTGGGGTGCCTCTTCCACCTCTTTGGTGGTGGGCCGGGAGCCACTGGTGCCGGGGGTGCCGTCGGCATCCTCTTCTGCATCTCCGACACCAGCATGTGGAGAGTGGACAGGATGTCCAGTGACACGTCTCTGGGAGTTGGAGAGGGAGTAGGCCTGCTGGGCCCAGCACCTATATCTCCGTTGTCGGCTCTGCCGTCATCATCTTCGTTCCCCATGTCCTCTAAGACAGTGTGAACGGACGCCATGTCCTCGTCTGACGAAGAAATATCCGTGCCTTGGAGCCTCTACTGCACCCCACCCCTTCGCATCCTGAGGGGTTGCAGCCAGGCGAAGTGCTGGCATCTTCTTCTCCGGTGTCTTCTCCACCGGCTTGGTTGAAGCCTCCTGCCTGGGAGGAAGGGCCACTCTGGGCGTAGCCAGGGTCTCCTGGACCGTGTCAGCCCCTTTCGCCGTCGAGAGGGCAGCCACCACCGCCTCGTTTGACTAGGACAAATTCTCCTGGGCCACCTGGTCCTTCAAGGGCAGGTCGGTCACCTTACTCGGCGCCTTGGCCTGCTCCGGCTTCTACCACAGCTTCCTGGGGTTAGCAGACTTCCTTTTCAAGGAGGAGCTGGAGCGATGGCTTGAGATGGAAGCAGATGGTGATGTTGATCGCGCCCTGTTCGTCGCGGGACCCACTTGCGCAGTGACCCCAACTGAAACGGACTTGCAGTGCTTGGCCTGCCTGGTCTTGGACCGCACGGATGGAGTGACCTCAAAGGACTTAAGAGCCCACTCCTCGGACCGGCCGGTCCTGGGTGAGGCATGCCCCTGCCGGTCGCCCGGGGTAGAGGCCTTGGCGTTGAGCCACGCCACCAATCTGCTGTGCCGATCCTTCATCAAGCGTTTGGTGAATCCCAGGCAAATCTCGCAATCCGCCTCCTTGTGGTCCTTATGGAGACAGTAGAGGCACTGGGAGTGTTTGCAATCCACAAACACGTTCCATAGGCCACAGCTGCAGCAGAGCTTGAAGAGAGAACCTCCGTCGTCCTTGTCCTCCTCCGAAATGGTCCGGCATGCGGTGTAGGCCTGATGGCTATCAGAAATCTTTGATGAAAACTCGATGACCTTGAGGGGCGGCGAAAGACGCTGACAAATGGATCCCCGCTTGCCGGTCCAAAGCACGAAAGAGCACACAGGCTCTATTAGAGAAAAATTGGACATTTTAACGAATAAACTCGAAAATGCAGACAAATTCAACAGAGCAAAACACGAGGACTCCCAACACTTGAACGTGCGGTAAAAATCTGAAGATGGCCGCCAGAGGAGAGGCTTAAGGAGAGGGCAGTCATTGGCTGGGGGCAGTATGACCTGGAACTCAGTAATTGGTTTATAGGAGAAAGATAGTTTATAAGTCAAACATTTTTCTATTACTGAGTATTCCTGGGATGACGACAGAGAATATTCATGAGCATGCAAATCCATGCCAGACGCCATGCTCGAGAAAGAAAGCTGGTATCAGCTCTATATAAACTGCTCTCCGACGACCCCCATGATACCAACCTGGCCGTACATGACTCAATGGGAAATGTCTCTGGGGCAGGGGTGTTGCTAGGTCTGGAAAGCTATAGCCTTTTGGTTGTAACCCCTGAGCTTCTATCCGGGGCTACAACTAAAAGACCCAAGGCTCTAGCCCCCTCAGCCCGCCCCTAGCAACGCCTCTGCTCTGGGGCATTCGATTCAGCCAGAACAATGGCAGCAGCTATGGGCACTTCTCTTGTTCCAGGTAAGGCCTGTGACCCTCTTTGTTTGGCTCAGGCGCCGCCTCCAGCTCCACTTGTTCAGCACTTTGGTGTTTGTTGTTTAATAAGGGGGGAAAAAAGCAAATGAAAAAGACAAAAAAAGAAATTCTAATATTATAGCATTCGTTTTTCTAGAGCGTTATGAAACGCAGCAACTTTGTTTGGAAAAGCACGTGGTGCAACACGTGTTTTTCATTCACATAGTAATCAGCTGAGGGTGCTTTAGATCTGCTGAAGCTACGAGCTTCTGCCCATCATTAGAGGCCTGATCCCATTTCAAGATGGCTTCCTGATGTTACAGCAGCATGCCCTGGCCCCCTTCCATTGGCTGCCTCTGTTCTCATCCACAAATAAGGTGGGACCGGGAGGCAGAAGGCGGCCTGTTTTTCGAAGGCCTACTTCTAAGGCCCCTGTCTGCTTCCCTGTCCGCTACTGGGAGGCTACATGAAGCTACTACCGCAACCTAACCCTCCCTGGAGCTGCTAGCTCACTCAGCTATGAAATTGGACCACGATGTGCGGCAAAGTGCAGTCTCAGGCAGTCCCCCCCGTGAAACCTTCACAACAGCAAATAGGCATCCTGTTGCTTTAAGGGCGCCAGAGTTGAGCGGGTGCTCTGCCTTCCCACCAAGACTCTACTGCTCATAACTCGGCATCCTTCGCGAAGCGAAGTGCGGCAAAGTGCAGTCTCAGGCAGTCTACGGCAACGAGGCACGAAGGCCGGAAGGTAATTCTTTGCAACATATTAAGGTTCGATTATCTTCCCTTTACTATCCTGCGGTGGGTCGCTCTCTGGCTACGGTCCCACGGCCAGCCTACACCTACTAAGACTTTTGGTGATAAGAACCAGTTAGGGAAGCTTGTACTTTTTCAGGTCCTCTAGCCCTCAATAGTCGCAAACGGAACATTTGCAATGGATGTTAGCCCACTTCCACAAGACAAACCGGATAGGACAGTCTGTGAACTCTACCTGGAAGTGGCCATTACCTGCAAAACTGCATCGCACGACAACATCTTGCAACCAAAAGTGGGAACGGCCGAGGGGAGGGTGGAAGGGATGAGCCCGGTGAAACGGGGAGACCCCTGCTACCCCTGGAGTTCCCCACAGAAATCAACACTGTTGCGTCCCCCATTGGTGTGGTGGGCAGGGAAGCTACAGGACCTGGCAAGGAAACTATGATAGGGGATTGGCGTGAATGATTCGGATTTGTTGGAGGTGGATTTTTCGCTGGATCGAATTGGCGATCGGTAAGCTGCACTCTGGGAAATCCCCAGGGCCAGACGGGTTCCCGGCGGAGTTTTATAAAGTGCTGCCGGATTCAGCTCTTCGGTTTTTGTTGGATGTATTTGAGGAGTCGTCGTCCATAGGATTGCTTCCTGAGTCTACCAGGCATGCACTGATTTCAGTTTTCTTGAAGGAAGGGAGGGAGGGAGGGATGATACTCTGCCATCAAGCTATAGGCCCATTAGTCTGGTTAATGTTGATAAGATTTTGGCGAAGATTTTGGCTTGCAGGTTGGAGCGTTTGCTCCCAACAGTGATACATGTGGATCAATCTGGTTTTGTGAAGGGTAGGAAAACATCAAGCAACATTAGGCAGATTCTAAATATTGTATCAAGGGCGGGCGACTAGAGAGGGGATAGTGCGGTTATATCCTTGGATGAAGAGAAAGCATTGGATAGGGTGAATTGGAATTTCCTCTAGACAATGCTAGACAAGATGGGTTTTGGGGTGAGGTTTATCTCCTGGATCAAGCTATTATATTGTGAACCTACGGCAGAGGTTGTCACCAATGGGGTGAGGTCGGGGAGGATTTGTATGGAGAGAGGGACCAGGCAAGGGTGCCCCCTTTCGCTTCTTTTGTTTGTGTTGGCTTTGGAACCATTGGCCGAGTATATTAGGAAGGCTGAGGATGTGGATGGTCATTCATGTTGGGGGATGACGCAGAAGGTTTGGTTGTTTGCAGATTGTTAGGCAGAAACCTGTGCAGTTCCCTCTGGGACCACTGCAAAAGATTTAAGACTACAGGTGTTTGGCAGTAAACCCACTTGGTAGCAGTCTGTACCACACAGATTCACTTGGTAGCTGTGGCTGAGCAGTCAGACTTCCCTCAAGAAGAGTTAAGCAGTATACAGAGTATTCACAATAGGTCAAAAGAGCACAGTAGAACAAGTAAACACTGACCAGAGCTTGGTGTAAAAGAGATATAATTATTTATTTAAAACCACATCTAGTAAAACACACAGACACTAAGGTTAATCAGTTAAGAAACACGGTCACTAAACGATATACACTCCCTTAAAAGAATATTAGGCAAGTCTTAAGTGAAGCCCCACTTATTTTCAGACAGCGTTGAGCGCTTAACGCAGATGGCACTCTAATAATTCATTTTAAAAGGGGAGAGAAAAGCAGAGTATAATTTGAAACAGATCCCAACACTTTCACAAGAACACAACAAGAGAGGAAGGCAAAGTAAAACTGCGAAGTTAGAGTTCAGGAGGCCGGATCCACTTTAAGAGGATCAGAACGAAATGTGTTCAAGGTCACACGGTTGCAGTGCACAAAAGTCTTGAAAGGGTTCAAAAAAGAGTTGGACAAAGAAAGGGACCAGTTAGATGGTCAAGGCGGCCAGCCCAGTCCAGAAGGTTAAGGGATTATTATTACTTTGTAGCAATCTTTAGAAAGGGAGGCCTGCCGTCACGGTACCTTAAAGTGGTGAGAATACTCCAGCAGGGGGCAGTTGTTCCTGGCAGCGGATGCAAGTCGGTGCTTCGTCCGGGGGAAGAGAGGATCTCGTCGGGGAGGAAGACAGGAGTCCGTTGCACTGCCAGGGAAGAAACCAGCCGCAGAGTTTCTCAGGTAAAAGGAGCGGTCCTTTGATTCGCGGTCCAGTGGTAAGTGGATATCCGGTTGCCGGGGTGCTTGGCACGGGCAATTCGACCACAAGCCGGTCTGGGGTGTGAAGAGAAGAAGGTAAACTGGTTGTGCCCACCAGTCAGGGGAAGAAGACTCTCCAGCCGGGAGATCTTCTCTGTCGTCGGCAAGTTGTGAGTCGGTTCTGCAGGGCTCCACCGGTGGTGTCGTCGTGGTAGGTCGGCTCAGCTTCTCCCTCGTCGGATTCTCAGGTCCTGTGGCGACTTCTGAAGTTCCAGTCCCCAAAGCCCTGCTTTTATGCAGCACACCCCCATTCACTCAGCCTAGCTGTTAATCAAACATGCTAAGTGGTGAGCCGGCCGTCTCACCACTTGGGCCAATCACACAAGAGTGTGACTTGAGTTACCAAGGTAACTCAGTCCAGGGTGCCTAAACCCCCTCCCACACCCCCTGTGGTACCCAGACAGAGTGGCACCACTTTTGGGGGCTTGTGTGGAGAAGCCCGCCAAAAAGTGGAACAAAGGGCTCGACTTGGGTTGGAGTCACAGAAGAGAACACAAACGCCATTTTAGAATCGAGTCCTGGCAAAAAATATCAACCGGTGAATTAATATTAAATAAACCGGCGGTATGTTCGAGGCTATGAGAATTAAATAATTAAGGTTGGTAGCCTCGAACAATGGGAAATATTCGCGGTCGAATATAAAAAGTAGTATCCACTGCCACCAGCCAAAACTCGATCAGGGGGGACGGAGACGTGCCCCCTCGACTAACAGACCCCGGGGCAATCGAATTGCCCCGACCAGTACATCCACAATATGATGGTTTGTACTGGTTTCTGTTAATAATTTGGGACTAGTAAAGCCAATGGTGACTTTACATGCCCTGGGAGAAAGTAGTCCGTCCCAGGGTATGGAGTCTATGGTGGGGTGTCACTATGACACCCCTGTGTCACTGCACGGAGGGTGCTGTGTAACACACATAGTAAAAACACATGAGACCCTATGGAGTAAAGGACCCCATAGCCCATAAAACACATTAACAGTCAAAGGGACACCATAAATCATGTCCAAGAGTGGGAGAAAAAAAGAGTCTCTCTCTTGGCAGGAGAAAAAAACAAACTCGAGAAATCCTGCAAAGCTGCTGGGGGACTCACTAGGTTAGGAAATTCAGCTTAAAGAGAGAATTCTCCCTAACAGTGGCTTGAGGAACACTTGGAAGGGTTTGTGTCGCTCTTTGGGTTGTGGATGCTTTGAGGGAGCCTGGCGCATCGGTTTGGCTGAATTCAGCTATCAAAATTGCCGGCAAGGTAATCTTTTGGGCGGATTGGTTTTCAGGTGGTGTGAGGTGGGTGGCTGATCTGTTTAGTGATGGTCGTTGGATGACCGCAGGGGAAGTGCAACAACAGTATGGTATTGAAAACTTTAGAGCCTCTGACTATGTGAAGCTTAAACGTGCGCTTGGTGTTGTGGATTTTAAGAAGACACTTGAACTGGGTCTCTTTACAGTGAATTTGGAGGGACTGCATGGGGGACTGGCCAGTCAACTATATAAAGTACTTGTGTCTTGCTTTCAAGGAAATAATTCCTTGCGTGAGGAATGGGGCAGAAGACTCGGGCTGGATCTCACAGAGGATTGGTGGCAAAACATGTGCATGAATGTGAAGTTGTGTTAATTGGGACTGACGGAGCGTTTGAGACAGATAAAGATTCTGAACCGGTTCTATTGGTCGCCTGAGAGACTGTTTCAAAGAGGGCTGCTGGAGAATGCGGAATGTTGGAGATGTTCAGATGAGGTTGGGACGTTAGAACATCTAATGTGGGACTGTAGGCAGGTGAGATTGTTCTGGGGTGAGATTGAACGGATACTCAGCAAGGTGACTGTTGGTCTCCCCCTTCTGGACTTTAGTGTGGTTATTCTGGGGAGCGATGCATCTTTGGAGGATCTCACTCAGAGTGAGAAGAAGTGGTAATTCCGAGGGGCGATGGTTGGTAAAAAAAAATGTCTTGAGAAATTGAAAGAATGCTTTGTCATTGGACATTGGGACATGGTTATCTGAGATGCATGATCTGGCGAACATGGAACAGGTGCTGTATCGGAGAATTGGCAAATTGAGTTTGTTTGAGAAGATATGGGGTAGATTTTTGCAGCTGTTCTAACTGTGCATTGGAGTTGTTGAGTAGAGGGTGGGGTAGGTTTTAGTTTTCTGATTTATCATTTTTTGATTTATGTCTTGATTTATGCATTTTCCTGTGATTTTCCTTTGTAATTTGCATTGTTTTTTTTAATCTCTGTTTGATTGTCTTACTTTCTGTTATGGAAATACTGTAAATAAAAGTTGGAAAAAAAATAAACGATAGGGGAGCCCCTACTGCAACCATCTGGGGAGGCCCTTCATAGAACGCCTCCCCAGTGTCTTTCCTGCCCACTCCAAAAGGAGCCAAATTTGGCCAACGATGATCTGAACGTCACATTAAAGACAAGTAACACTCTCGCTGCGGATCTCTTTGTCTTTGGTATTGACAACCGGACTAAAGACTCTCAGTCCCACACTCGAAGGCCAAACTGAGGTTGGAAACCCTTTGGCATTTCATCTCAAAATAGTCAAATTCATCTAGATGTCCACAAGGAGCAACAGTCTAATAAGGAAAACTATCAGCTTGATGTCTCCGACACTATTTTGCTGCGGCCGACTTCTTGTCTAACGGACCACCGGTGGTCAGCGTTTACAGCTCCGGGGCATAATGGTGTTCCACTGTACCCAAAGGGGGGGCATTGTTAGGGATAATTCTCTGTAAAGGCTAATTTCCCAAACCTCGTGAGTCCCCCAGCAGCTTTGCTGGATTTCTGGGGTTTATTTTTTCTCCTGCTAAGAGTGACACTCTTTTTCTCCCACTCGTGGGCATGATTTGAGAATGTCCTTTGACTTTGTATTGTGTTTTATGGGCTATGGGGTCTTTTACTCCATAGGGCTTCATGTGTTTTTGGTATATGTGTTACACAGCACCCTCAGTGCAGTAACACAAGGGGGTCATAGTGACCCCCAAACAGACTCCATACCCTGGGACTGTCTACTGTCTTCCAGGGCATGTAAAGTCACCATTGACTTTACTAGTCTTAAATTGTGAACAGAACCAGTACAAACCATCATATTGTGGAAGTACTGGTAGGGGTAATTTGATTGCTCCTGGGTCTGTTTTTTCAAGGGGGCACTGTCCAGTCCCCCCTAGTCGAGTTTCTGACTGGTGGCAGTGGTTAGCACGTGAAATATTGCACCGGAATATTTCCTATGGGATTTTCCCATTCATTTTAAACGCACCACTTTTTTCGGTGCAATGTTAAAGATACCGCTGGATTATTTATTTAATATTTATTCCCTGGTTGGGTCTTTTTGCCAGGACTCGGTTGTTTTAAAATGGCGTTTGTGTTCGCCTCTGTAACTCCAACCCAAGTCGAGCCCTTTGTTCCACTTTTGGCGGGCTTCTGCACAGAAGCCTCCAAAAGTGGTGCCACTCTGTCTGGGTCTACAGGATGTGTGGGAGGGGGGGAATAGGCACCCTGGACTGAGTTGCCTAGGCAACTCAAGTCACACTCTTGTGTGATTGGCCCAGTGGTGAGCCGCCCGGCTCACCACTTAGCATGTTTGATTGACAGCTAGGCTGATGAATGGGGGTTCTGCTGTATAAAAGCAGGGATTTGGGGACTGGAACTTCAGAAGTCGCCACAGGACCTAAAGAATCCGAAGAGGGGAGAAGCTGAGCTATCTACAACGACACCACCGGTGGAGCCCTGCTGTACGAAACTCGCCACTTTCCCGACGACAGAGAAGATCTTCTTCCAGGAGAGTCTTCTTCCCTTTGAGCTGGTGGCACCAACCAGTTCGCCTTTTTTGCCTTCTTAGATCGTCTCGTGGTCAGATCGCCGTGCCAAGCACCCCGGCGGCCGGATAGCCACGCTTCACCACTACCGCGAATAAAAGGGTGTTATGCAGAAACCTGTGCAGTTCCCTTAGGGACCACTGCAAAAAGTTTAAGACTACAGGTGTTAGCAGTAAACCCAATTGGTAGAAGTCTGTACCACCCAGATTTACCTGGTAGCTGTGGCTGAGCAGCCAGACTTCTCTCAAGAAGAGTTAGGCAGTATGTAGAGTATACACAATAGGGCTCAAAATACAGTAGTACAAGCAAACATGACCAGAGCTTTGGTATAAAAGTATATAATTATTTATTTTAAAACACACTTGTAAAAATACACTGGCACTAATATGTCAAACAAGTTCAAACAACGTCACTAGAAATATATTCACCTCCCTAATGAATTATTTGACAAGTCTAGGTTAATACACCACTTATTTAGCAAAACAGAGGTGAGCGCGTAACCATAGATGGCACTCCAATAATTATTTAAAAAGGGAGAGAAATGGCAGAAATAGGAAAAACACACACTACCCACACTTTTAAAGAACCACAGCAAGTCAAGAAAGGCAGGGTCTACTGTAGAGCAAAAGGTTCATAGGCCAGGCCCACTCTTGGAGAGAGCAAGGCGGAATGTGCCCAAGATCACACAGTGGAAATGCACTAAGTCTTTGCAGGAAAGTCAAAAAGAGGTTGGATCAAGTTAGAAAGGTAATGTTAACAGGCCCGAGGTCACCCCAGGATAGAGAGTCAAGGATTTACGGGACACCTTGGACAGTCTGTTGCAAGGGAGACCAGGCGGGACACAGTACCTGAAATGGTTAGAAAGCTCCAGCGGGGGCAGTTGTTCCTGGCAGCGGGTGCAAGTCGGTGCTTCGTCCAGGGGAAGAGAAGATCTCGGCGTGGAGGAAAGCTGGAGATCGTTGCACTGACAGGGAAGAAACCAGCCACGGAGTTTCCCGGTTAAAAGGTACTACCCTTTGTTAGGGGGAATTCTCTGTTAAGGCTAATTTCCCAAACCTAGTGAGTACCCCAGCAGCTTTGCTGGATTTTTGGGGTTTATTTTTATCTCCTGCTAAGAGTGAGACTCTTCTTCTCCCACTCTTAGACATGATTTGAGGTGTTCCTTTGACTTTGTATGTGTTATATGGGCAAAAGAATTGACTCAGAAATGATTACAGCATTTGCACTTGTAATGGCTCCCTTTATGAAATTAATAGAGTCACAAAATGATCAGCTCCGGGACCATACGACTACCATCGCTATGCTATACTCCAAAATGATTTTCTAGAAAGGTTTGTCTCTGTGATCCAGTACAATCTGGACAAAAATGCTGAACAGACTGCTAAAATTGAGCCGATCATAAAGGAAAAAGAAATAAGAAGGTCCGAGAGGTTGAGTTTACGGACAGTGGGAGTGGGGGGTGCTCCAGCTGGATCTGTGAGCCCGGCAAAGACTTCAAATTCAAGGTCCTCTCCACCTGTTAAGGGATCAGATGAAGCTTCTATTGCATCAAATCATATGGATAAATCTACAAGTACTGACCAAATTCCTTGGGCAGTTGCCCCCACAGTGACGACGGGTGGCAGCTCTTTCAAAGATTATAAGTTCAACAACCCCCACGGTGACAAACACCTTGCCTCCTGCTACAACCGAGCCTCCAAGAGCACTTGTGCCAAACAAAAACATTAAACTATACGAACTGTTCAGAAAACTGAAGACGGGCTTAACCCAGCAAATTAGAAGTAAACAAAAAAGGAGACAGAAATTACGGGAAAACCATCCCCTTGCCGAAAAAAATTGATAGGATCTGTGACTTCGAACTTCCGGAAAGTTTCAATTCGCACTAGAGCTGCGACCAGGCTTACTCTACCCAGGAATCTGGTTCTACCCAATAAATCAGTACATAGAAGGGATTGACTACCACTCAGATAACGAGAGGGTGAGTGAAAGTGTGGAAAACTCCCTCATGGACTTATCCGTTTACTCGGAAACGAATAACTCCTGGGGTGAGGAAACAGGGTCTTCTTCATCAGCAATTGAAAGCTGTGTTGAGGAAGACGACCCGCAAGAAAATACTAAGTGGATAGGTGCTGATCTAAAGCTGGAAGGGGTCAATCAAAAGTCCAACGACTGTGGGATCCACCCTGCCACCCTTACCAATTCCTCACTGGCAAATTTGAATGTACCGGTAGCTGACCCAACTAAGAAACCTACGTGGAAATCTGGAGTTCACATTCCGAGAGACAACCTGGCACGCTCACCGGTACATGATATGGCGGACAGGGTCATCACTAGACTCTCGGACTACAGAACCCTTGAAAGTAGGAGGAACTCATTGCCGCTGAAGAACACAGAAAATGCAAAAATGAACAGATATCAAATTGATCAGCCAAACGCCACGATAAGAACAGTGTCATGGGCAGAAAATCTAGATATGGAGACAACATCTGGGCCTAAAAACAAAAAAGCAGACAAAGGGCCTGAGACAAGGGTCGCTAAGGGACCTTTTAGACTGTTATTGGAAAGAACACTGGGTTACAAAGACAACCTGACCATGAATCAGGCAAATGTTTTGAGACTTTTACACTCCCTCAACTCTGCAGACCAATTAAAATCAAAGGACATCGATTGGATTGAATTCCATAACGAACAGCGCCATGATAGTGTGGTCCTCCATATGGGGGAATGGAAAACCCGAGGTTCACTCCTAAAACTCGGCCCTAAACTTAATCTCTGTGGGTTTTTGCTGAAAGAGCTGGAGGAGGCTAAGCATACACAGTTTGAAGGTACCAAGGATAGGGAACACGCTGTAAGAAGATCCCTAAAGTCTACACCAGAAACTGAGCAGGGTCCCACAGTGCAGGCTGCGAAAAAAGGGCCCAGGAAGACATACAGGTTGGCGTCAGAGCGGCCTCGTCCCGCACTTTCTCAAAAAAATCTGGGGAAAACTCTGCGAGCAGTCCAGAGGACTGGAGTTGCCTGGCGGGGTTCTTAGCAGTTAAATCATAATGCCAGCAGGACCCCCGGAGTGCCCAACAAACTACCTTGTCAAAAAGGAAAAAATTCATGAGTTGGAACACAAGGGGGTTCTCCCACTTGTTTGGGAATCAAGCAGTGGACCTAACCAAATATTACCTATTTTGCCTACAGGAAACATGGTTGCGCGACCTTCCACTCTTAGATGGGTTCGAACCTTTTCTAAAACCAGCTGTAAAGGCTCCCAAAGGGAGACCAAGTTCGGGTCTCTTAGGTATTAAGCGAACAAGCGGTCTAAGGGTGCTCTCATCTACAAATCTAAACCCATGTATTCAACTAACCACAGTTCAAATATTTACCAAGGCTCTGGGCGCTTCATTTGAATGAAAGCTGCTTGTATGTAACGTCTATTGGAGACCCACAGATAGACAAGAGGACAGCTTTAAGGGAGTTCTTCTAAAAGCCATAGACGACGCCAGGATCATGTGTCCCAAACTGGAGGTTCTCCTTTGTGGCGACTTCAATATGGAATGCTTCGACAAAATGGGGAGCAAAATTGAGTTTCCGCCTTTGTTCGCCACGAAGAACATGACAAGAGGAGTTGACCTTGAAAAAGAACTTTCAAGTAGGAACATTTGGATGGTAAACAGCAGTCTGTGGGGTGATCAACCGGCTGCATCAACTTGGAAACGTGCCAATCAACTTAGCACGTTGGACTACATTTTTGCAACAGAGGAACTGATGGAGAAAGTAATATCGTTGACAGTGGTCCAAACGGTACAGAGTGATCACAATATTTTGGAACTTGTAAGTGAGGACTGGGACAAACATTTCACCTTACCAGCTCAACACTTACCGGATTACCACCTTGAACTGGTCCCAGGTGGAAATAGACTCTGAATTAAGAGAAAAGATACAGGTTTGGTACTGGACTCTCTAATGAAGTTAAAATCTGATGAGCATGACCAAAGTGCTAACCTCATTGAATACACCGATGTACTGAAGGTATTTAACACGAAGGAGGCAGACACGGGTTGTCCTTCAACGTGTAGGCATGCTTACGATCATCAAGTAGTTGCCAAACAAAAGGTCGTTCGGAGGGCCAGGAGGCGATTTGAAAGATCTAACCTGCCAGTAGATCTATTCCTGTATAAGAAATTTAGGAACAGCTACAGAAATTGGCTCACTCAACACAAATATCAGCTAGTGCAACAAGACAGTGAAAAGATGCTAAAACTGGTAACCAGTAAAAATATCTCTGGCATCTGGAAATTAATAAACGACACATGTACGCCTGCCGACTCAAAAACTGTCAATCCAATACCAACTACGGCCTGGGAGGACCACTTCCAGAAACTATTCCTTGGGGAAAGTCTGTGGTCCACAAAAACATCTATCCTCGGATGAGCCCTGGGACCTCAAATTTGAAAAACAGGATATTGTGGACCTTATCAATAACTCAAATTCTTCCAGGGCCGCTGGGCCCGACGGTCTCACAAATTACATTCTCAAGAAAGATCCGGAGAAATGGGCCCTATTTATGATAACCCTGTTCAATGACGTAAAGAGACTCAAAAGGATACCTCATTCTTGGACCAGGTCAATAATCGTACCGATTTTCAAGAAGAGCGACAGGTCGGTTCCTGCGAACTACACACCGATCGCCCTCTTGGATGTCGTGGGAAAGATTTTGCCGCAGTGGTCCCGAGACACCTGAATGACTGGAGTCGGCGGTGATACCACCAAGATCCCTGGCAGTCAGGTTTCCGCAAGGGCATTGGGACGTCCTTGAAGGTTCTCATCATTAACATAATTAAATGCATGGTGAAGGAAAAAAAATACAAAACCATCTACATTGCGTCCACAGACATTGAACAGGCGTTCAACTCTGTCGACCGTAGCCGCTTGTGGAACACACTGAGGAAATGGGGTTTTCCTAACAATCTGAGAGAACCCTTTGAGGCACTTCACAGTGGAACAACTCTCAGAATCAGATTGGACAGACAAGGTACCCTTTCAAATAATGTTGCTTCTCATAACGGGCTGAAACAGAGGTGTCATTTAGCACCGGCTGTATTCTGCCTACTTATATCTGATATGCACAAAGCCTTTGGAGCAGTAAAAAGCTTTCCACCGAAGATCGCGGGGACCTCTATGGGCAGGCTGCTGTTCGCCGACGACCTTCTCTTACTAGATCAGATCGAGAATGTTGGCCTTAGGATCACTAAACAGCATTAAGAATCTTAGGTGGTACTTAACGGGGGAAGCTGTTCCAGTGGTCCCGTCAATGGTCTACCTTGGAATTACTCTAAACAACAGTATCCAAGATGGACTGGGCGTCGCTAGGTTAAGAAGTAAAGTCAAGAATTTGGCATCTCAAGCACTTCTAATCAAGCAACGCTATTGTTCGTTCTCACTCCGACCACTTACCGACTTCTACAAACTAAAAGTATCTCCTGTTTTGACCTACGCTGCTGAGGTCAACTTCTTTCTTGCCCCGGAGGTTTGGCGCTTGCTGGAAGGCCTATTTTGGAAAAGATTTTTGAGACTACCGCCATCTCTTCCCATCGAATGTGTGAGGAAAGAACTAGGGTTAACCTCACTTTACATTGCTATTGTTTGGAAATCATTAACCCTCTACAGCAAATGCATGGATCCTCCGGAAAGAAGTGGATTCTTGGTCATAAATGAAGCACTGTCCGGTAGACAGATCCCAGCTCTAAATATATGGCAGACAACTTGCAAAGGCATTCTGGACATCATTGCTCAAAACATAGATAGGTTAACACAAAACCCGCTCAGGGTTAAGAAAATACTATTAGACTGGGACTGGATTGTTACTCTGGACAGGCTTAGTGCACTCTCGTCTATATCCCTGGGGATGGATGAACATTACAGTAGAGGCACAGTTCTCCCATACCTGGATAAATTCACTTCATACTCAGAAAGGCAGCACTTTCTGAGATTCCGCCTTAACCTCCTTCCTACAAGGGAAGTACTAGGAAGAAGAATCAAAAAGAGGGAAGATCGAATTTTGTTATGTCGCTGATGTGGACAGGAGGCAGAAACCATACAGCACTTGGTGATGAGTTGTGTTTCACTCTCTGTCTCCAGAGAAACATGGTTGGGAAAACATCTTGAGATTCTAAAACTCAAACTTCCTCACGAGAGGTGGTCCATTTAAGATGGGGAGGAAAAGTATCTCTGACTTTGGCTTTGCTGAACTTTGTGAAAGAGATTTTCCTAATGTTGGACACACAGTATCTTCTGATCTCCGTTTCCTCCCTATTTAGTTGTCATTTTATTTTTTTGTGTAGTGCATTTAAAGTTTTCTTGGAAACTAATTGATGTAATAAATTTTAAAAAATTAAAAAAAAAGAAATTGGACCACCAAGACTCTCTTACTTTCCTCTACATGGGTTAGTTCCCTCCTTCTGCCTACCCTTTCTTTTTCCCTTCGGGATCTTCCCCTCTGCTGGTTCCAACTGGTCTCCTGTATGCTCTCTAACGCTCTTGCTTCAGCACTCGCATATAACTCAAACCTCACTTCTCTTACATATGGTGCCTTAGCATGTGCCTCTGAAAGTCAAATTTGGGTGCCTTTCTGTTCATCAAATGTAGGTGTGTTTTTTTACATCAGATTTGGGTGTGTTTCAGAAAGTCAAATTTGGGGTGTTTCTGAAAGTCAAATTTGGGGGTGTTTTTGTACATCAAATTTGGGTGTATTTTTGTAAATCAAATCTTGATGTTTCTGAAAGTCAAATTTGGGTGCGTTTTTGTAAATCAACTTTGGGGGCGTTTTTCACTTTACTTTGGCCCTCAATTGTAACCGGCTAGCGCAGTGCCTGTTCCATACCGCTGTTCTTGCATATATCTCCTACTGCCTCCTCTCACTACCAACCCCTAGCATTATCTTCCTCCCATCTAGTTTCTCCCATCTACTCCAACTGCTTCTCTACCAACTATCCTTCCCTTCTCACCAAGTCTGGTAAGAAGAAATTTAAAAAGGATATCTTGGCTTCTAACTCAGGTCTCCCCATCGCCGATACCTATTCCAGCGCCTCTGCCAGACAAACCCTTACTGACATTCTCTTTTTCGTTCCTTTGCCAGATCTCTGGACCCCTCAAATGATCTCTGTGTTCTGCCCTGTCTCCTCCTCTCCCATTAATGGTGGTATCCGCTGGGAAATCCTCATGGATTCCTTTGACTCCTCCAGAGTCATCATTAATGTCTACCTAAACGGCACTGTCATGGTGCAAGGCCCTTAGGCTAATCTCCTCCTCTTTGATAGGCGGTTCCCTCGCCTCATCAACTTCCTCTCTTCTCCAGCTGTCCCCTAGTCTCCTCCCTTGACTACCTTGCCCTCCTTTCCTTCCTCCCTCCCCCCTCAAGCTCCCTCCACACCTCTGCACGATGCACCTCTGATTTGTACCCCCCACCCCAAAGGTCTTTAAGGCTGGCAACCTTCTTCATCTTGCCACTCTCAACTCTCGCTCAGCTGTCAAACACCCCTCTGACATCTGCTACCTCCTATAAGAACTTGACCGTGATGTCCTCGGTTTTACCGAGACGTGGTTCACAGCCAGCTCTGTCACAAGTTTTGACACTCTCCTCCCCGATGGCTACAAGATCCTCTCCGCCTCCAGATCCAACCGGCCCGGAGGGGGTGTAGTCCTTATTTTCCCTGAATGGATTCCTGCCTCTATCATCCCCACTCAGACTTATTCCTCTTTCGAATGCTTTGTCTGCAGGCTCTCTCACGCCCAACCACTCTCTTACTGTTGCTACTCTCTGCCAGCCCCCTGGTCAAATCACCTCTTTTCACTCTGAGTGGGCAGATCTCTCCTCCTCCCTCCTGGCCTCAACCACTCAACTCCTCCTTGGTGACCTCAATATCCATCTCGATTCTCCCTGTTCCTCATCTGCGCTCTTTCGCGACCTCTGCAATTCCCTCTCCCTTTTTATCCTCCCCTCTGGCCCGACTCACTCTGCAGGACAAACACTTGATGTCTTGATCTCCTCCGGCCTTCCCCTCTCTACTCCACTCACCACTCCTACACCTTCTGGAGTGATCACTGCCTCCTCTCCTAACATCTTCCCATCTCAAGCCAAGCCTACCCCAAGATTGCCACCCACCTTCTCGGACATACGGCCCATGAAGCACGTGTCAGTCGAGGCTTTCGCTGCCCTCTTCCCCCCACACCCCTCCTCCACTCCAGGCTGACTCACAACCTGACACAGCCCTGCCCCTGCTCTACTACTCTATTTCTGCTACTCTTGATGCTCTTGCCCCAGTCATGAGGATCCGTTTGAAGTCCAAAGCCAAATGCAATTCTTGGTATTACTCTGACCTAGCTACACTTCAACGTAAGTGTAGGGCGGCTGAGAGGAAATGCTCATCCTCTGACAAATTGACCTACCGCATGCTCCGAAGGCATTACCGACTCGCTTCTGCACCAGGAAGAGTCCACATTCAAGCCTGTGTCTCTGCGGCATCTAACAACTCGGCCAAACTCTTTCAAATCTGCAAGGAACTGGCCAACTCTGCTGCAGTCTACACCCCCCTCCTCTCGCCCCCAGGCTCTTTGCAATGCCCTTGCCTCACACTTTATTTCTAAAACCCAGGACATCTTGTCCACCCTCTGCTCCACTTCCTCTCCCCTCTCCTCCTCTGCATGTTGACCCTCCCTCAGCTACCTCCCTCTTTCTCCTCCTTTCCTCTTTCTTCCCCTGATGAGGTCACTAGACAAGTCTGATCTATGAATGCCTCATCAAAACAGGTCCATCCCTGTTCCTCTAAAACCATTAAGCACCATATCGATACTCTTGCTCTGGACTTTGTCGATTTCTGCAACCTCTCCTTTGCCTCTGGATCGTTCTCCTCTTCTCTGAAGCACTCCCTTGTGCATCCTCTCCTCAAGAAACCCACAGCTGATCCCTCTTGTCCGGCTAACTATCACCCAATTTCCATTACTCCCTTTTTGGGTAAGCTCCTTGAAAATCTGGCCATCTCTCAGCTTAACCTTCACTCCGACCCCGTTAGCTCTCTCCATGAGCACCAACCTGGCTTCAGAGCTGCCAGAATAATGGAAACTGCTCTCCTGAACATCTGTGAGGACCTGCTCTCCAACCTTGACTAACATTCCCTGTGTCCTCATTTTACTTTCTCTCTCTCTCCTCTGCTTTTGACACGGTCAACCATACCACCCTGCACAATCGTCTCTGTGACAACCTGGGTATCACTGATTAGGCCTTGGCCTGGCTGACCTCTTTCCTATCTGATCAACCCTCTCAGGTACAACTTGGGTCCTTATCTTCCATCTCCCTCTCTACCTGTGGTGTTCCCAAGGGGCCTAACCTCTCGCTCGGCTCTTCAACCAATACCTGGCAACTCTCGCCTACTGAATTTCCATTTTCTGCTCAAACTTCCAGTTCTATGCTGATCACACCCAACTAATTTTCAGGCTTCCTACAGCCACCTCCTCTCCTTCCCTCATCTCTGATTGCCTAATCGCCATCCAACATTGGTGTGCCGCCAACGATCTTTGTCTAAATGCCAACAAGACTGAGATCCTCCTTATTGGTACACCTTCAAAATCCATTCCCCTCACTCTGGCTGGGCTCCATTGGCCCTCCTCCTACCCCTACCTGCGAGGCTAAGAACTTCGGGCTCATCTTTGACTCCACACTTTCCTTCTATGCACACATCTCTGACATCTCAAAAAAGTCAAACTTTTTACTGCACCTCCTTAGAGGTACTCTGCCTTTCCTCTCCTTCCTCCAGAAGTTCACTGTCTCCCAAGCTATGGTGCTCTCTAGGTTGGACTACTGAAACAGCCTCTTTTTAAATATACTTACCTCCAAGCTCCGCCCTTTACAACTAATCCAGAACAGGACTGCAAGACTTGCCCTTGGCATCAAGCCCTGTGATCGTATCTCTCCAGCTCTGAAATCCCTTCACTGGATCCCAGTGGACGCAAGGATTACATTTAAAACCCTCTGCATTGTCCACAAGGCTTTCTGGGGCCTGGGTCCAAAATACCTTCAACTATCCCTCCGTAAAATACCTCCCCTCTCGAGCCCTTCACTCCTCTACTTTTAACTCCCTCAGGGTCAGTCGTTTTTCAAAGAAACGAGCTCGGGGTATATCTCTGTCTTCGGCTGGGGCCTCCCTTTGGAACAGCTTCACTCACTGCTGCAGTCCTGAGTTATCTACCCTTCAATGCCAAGAGAAGATCCAGTCCGGAGTCTTTTTCCCTTGAGCCTGGTGGGATCAAACAGCTCACCTTCCACAGTCAGAGCATTCTCTTCTTGGTTGAAATCGCTGCACACTGCTGTAGTGGTCCGGATAGCCATCTGAAGAACCTCTCCTGTTTTAAAGGAGCACAACTTGTATTCACCGTTGCGCTTGCTGCTGCTGGCTTCATCCCTGGATAGCGTAGACCTCCCCAGACGTCGTCCTTCTTGTCTCCATGACTGAAGCTCCAGAAACCGTGAGTCTGCAGGAACTACCAGGAATAACTGCCATAGCACCAGCTCTTCCCCAGTCGAATAAGATACTGTGACCAGCTTCAAGGAATTGGGGAGAACCCTTTTTCCTCACCCAAGGCTTGCCCTGGTCTTCCTTCCCTCTTATAACTTTTGCTTCCTCTGTTGACAATATCCAAGTACTCCTGGCAATCTCGAATCGTGAACTGTGCTAACCGTGTGATCATCGGCAACAGGAACCCTGTTCCACTTGACACTGGCGTAGGCCTATTGACTTATTCACTTGTAGGATAGTGTCCTCTGATTCTATCTGCCTTGACAAAAGTATTGCCTATGATTTTTATCCCCAACTCTCTTGTGTTGATTCATGTGCTTAGTGTGTTTTAACTCCGGTAACATTTCTTCTCGTGGGTACGCTTATCTTTAGTAAGACCGAACTGTCATTACTGTCAAAAAGTGATCGCGTCTGTACCCCTGATAACAACTTTGTTTCACAACACCGGTCTGTCAAATCCAAAAGGTACTTACCTTGAATTGTACTGCACAAAGTGAATTGGTTGGTGTAGTGTATTTTTTGTGTGATTTTAGTTTAATAGAAGTGAAGAGTTTTGCGAACAGATGGTCTAGGAATAAATGTACTTTTATTTTTTCACCAAAAACCTTGAGTCAGTGTTTGCTTGAGTCACAGTAATTGTAGTCCTTTGTGTAATCTCTACTACTGCTCATTTGCTCTTGAGATATGTCTGGCTGCTCCGCTACTGCTACCACTTTAACAGTGTAGTACAGGCTTGTACCAAAGGTGAACTTGTATTACCACTTGTAGTCTTAATTGTGTGTAGTGGTCCCTAAGGGCACTGCACAGGATTCTGCCTAACACTGCCCTCTACCTCTCTCACCTACCAGTACTGGCACTCCTGACCTGCCCACTTGTCAGCCTTTCAGTACTGCCCCCCACATGTTCTGACTTAGTACTAGCCATGCCACCAGGCACATGGATCGGGTAAACCCCCCTTATCAATTATGTCTCCAAATGCCTATCCTTTCTATGTGCAACTGCTCATTTCCTCCAGGCATGCATTCTCGCTTTATTCTAATGTATTCTACCGTATTCATTGTACTTTGCTTATGTCTGTAACATTTCTTGCTTGAGATACCCCTAGGTCAGGTGTGCTATATAAGAAAAATAAACAAACAAAAAAACAAATCTGCAGGCCCGCTTGAGTCAAATGAAGCAGAATACACAATACAGGAGATAGAGGACAGGATAAAGGATCCAGGTCCTTGTCCCAGCCCCAACCCAAAAGCTTTCGCACATGCAGGCATAAATGGATTTCGAGGCGGGCCTCTGAGCTGAAAGGAGCACATCAAGGACATCGTCAGACAAGTCCCACTCCTTGTACCTCAGCCTCTCAGTAGCCAAGCATGAGGGTTCAGGCTGCTGAGGTTTAAGTGGAGGACCTACCCCTCTGAATGGGAGAGCAAGACGAAGGTTTCAGGGGTGGTGGGAAGTCTGTGGGGGGGGGGGGGGGGCGGGGACATGTCCAGCAACTCCAGATATCCCATTCTCCAAGCTCACTCTGAAGCAATTAGGATCATCGTGGTTCCGAACAGGTGCAATCTCCTGTAACCAGTTGAACGACAGGGATCAGCGGGCACACGTAAAAGGTTGAAAGGCCACTCGACCGTCAGTGCTTCCCTTATAGCTTCCAGACAAGAACATTCTCAAGAAAAGAACAACTTGTACTTCTTGTTGACACTCGAGGTGAAGAGGTTCACTTGAGGAATCCTCCAAATGGATAAGATCTACTCTAGAAGTTCCTGGCAGAGCTCGCACTAGTGGGAGGCCGAAGTTAGTCTGCTCAAGGCTTCTGCTCTGCTATTCACTTACCCAGCCAGATGAGCTACCGTCACAGAGACATTGTTCTCCAGAGCTCAGAACCACCGTTGCATTGCCCTCTGCACATAGGCAAGAACCCTTGCACCACCTGGTTTGTTGAGATGGTGCATGGCCACAGTGTTGTCATTCAGGATCAGCACAGTCTTGCGTTTCACAGAAAGGAGGAATGCGACCAGGACCAGCCCGATCGCCCTCAACTCCAGCAAGTTGATTTGTTCCCAAGACTTTGTGGGAGACCACAGTCCGCTCACCATTCGGTCTGACAGGCGAATGCTTGAGCAAGTCAGAGATGCGTCCGTGACTAACGTCACCAGGGGCCAAGGGTGGCGAAGAAACACATCTCTTAGCAAGTTGTCTCGCATGGCCCATGCCAAAAGATCCTGAGCCACCTGGTTTGAGTTCTGTAGAAGGTCTGACATGTGGCCCTGAAACTGGGACCACTGGCAATGGAGAAGCCACTGAAGCAATCTCATGTGCAGCCTCGCCTCCTGCACCACACGACTGTAGGAGGCAATAAGGCTCAGGAGGCACAGTAAAGCAGAGGCTGGGACCAGTTCCTGGGATTGGAAGACATTACCATTTGAAAGATGTTTCAAAAGATGTTCGCCACTAGATCCTCAGGCGAGACCAACAATTAATTTACCAAACTGGTAACGTTCTTTCGACTGGATGTTCCTCCAACGTATTCCTCATCTAGGACATGTAATGTACACAGCTGTGCTGGTTCGGAATTTTTTCAGCAGAGGGTGTCTTTGCATCGATGGCTTTGGGTCAAAGTTCCCCGACGGCCTCCTGAAGTTATAAGTAGCACGCACGGCGCCCGCAGCCTCAGTTCATGTTTTTCCCCCTCACAAAGTGTGGCACACATGCCCAGAACACAGCATCAACTGCACTTAGCCTTGCGGGACCTAAGTTGTAATGGCATGGGAAATTCTTGCGAGGGGTAGGCTGCGAGGAATACGTTGGAAGAACATCCAGTCGGAAGAAGGTTACCAGTTTGTTAAGTAACTTGTTCTTCGAATGGATTGTGTCCTCCAACATATTCCTCATCTATAACAGACTCCCAAAGCAGTAATAATGATTGGAGGAGGGAACAAAATTTAGACATATCCAATTAAATGGCAGAGTAAAGCACTGTTTTACCAAAGGCAAAATCCTCAGCATGGGACGTATCCAGGGAGTATTGCTCAACTAATGTGTGTATAGAAGACCAAGTTTCTGCGTCACAGATATTTTTTACCGGCACCCGCCTCTGGAGGGCTGTTGAAGTAGCAATGCCCCTGGCGCAATGAGCATGCAGACCCTCAGGAGGGTCCTTACCAGCCAACCGGTAGCTTTCTGAAATAGTGAGGATAATCCACCTAGACAAGGTCTGCTTAGAAACAGCCTGTCCTAAACGGTGTCCAGTATACCCCACAAAGAGCTTGTCATCCACTCTGAGTTTAGCCATCCTGGAGAGATAAAAGCTCAAGCCTCTTCTAGGATCCAACCTATGGAGTCTTTCCTCTTTCTTACTAGGATGAGGAGGAGGATAGAAAGCGGGGCGTACCACCTTCTGACTCAAAGGATATTCTGACTCAACCTTAGGTAAAAAGGACGGACGCACTCTCAACACAACCCTGTCCTCGTAACAATGGACCTGGCAAAACTATCCGCAGTGTCCAACCCGGACTGAAGGGATTCACACATGGCATCCTTGCCATCCTGCGCATTAGCTAAAAAGCCATCCCTTGCTTCCCCTTCGGGAATATGCTCAGCCACAAGTGAAATACAATTCCACAGAGTGTGCGCAAATTTTGCCAAGGTACAGGAGGTGGAGTTGTCTGATTTAAGCGCCATACTCCCAGCAGAAAATAACTTGAGTGCCCACCCATCCATGCATTTATCGTCCCCATCAGGAAGGACGGTAGGGTACGCTGCCTGCTTCGAGGTGGCCGTAGCCGCCTGGACCACCAAACTCTCTGCACTAGGGTGTGTGGACAGGTAGCCGGGGTCCCACCCTACTGGATGGGCTGTATTTTCTTGACAACAACTTGTTAACCGCCGGAATAGACTCCGGGGCATTCTAAGTAGCAGCCACCCTCTTTTGCAGAGCCACACGAAATGGCAACACCGGGTCAGTGGACGGACCCTGATCCAAGATATCGGTAAGGTCATCCTGATCAGGTACTCTGAAACCTTCAACATCATCCCTCCGATAGGAAGATTCGGTATGATCACCAGGCTCGGGTTTCCCAAACTCCATCTCAGGAGATGTGTCTAGGCCACTGGCATCATCTCAGGATTGACGTAGATCCTCAATCCGACCTTCCTCGGAAATGATACATTCTGGAGCCCCAGGAGTCCCACAGGGAACATCCTCCTCCCCAGACCCCTCTTCCTATTCAAAAATATTCTGGAGTAGACCTATTATAAGGGACAGGCTTCACAGATTTAGACGTAGCCTTCTTAGGAGATGCAACAGCTACAGGGAGTACCACCAGTAAATTCTGCCCAATAGGCGGCCATGGTGTCAAAGGCGTTGAAGGCTTTGAGGGTCTGACCAGGGGTAAGGACCCGATAGACTCACTCAACGGACTTGGCGCTGATGTCATTGACACCTTCTTCGACAACTTCACAGGCTTTGACGGTTTTGGTGGCGACGAAGACCGCATCCTGGACCTGTCACGTCTCTGGCGATCCCCTGATGCCTTGTCCGAATGGGGCCTCGAAGGCTCCCGGTGTTTATCGCACCGACTACCAGGGCCTGAGGGCGCACGAGCATAGGACCAAGACCATTCCTTGCCGGCTTCAATGGAAGTGGCGGATGGAACTGTGTCGTGAGATCGAAATATTTTCAACTTTTGCTCCTGAAAAGACTACCATTCCTCATGGGCAGAGGATTTGGTGGGGCATGACATTTTCTTCGGGTAGTCGTCTTTGGACGGGGAAGGCGAACGGTGACTCCGCTTCCCGGGACTGCCTCGACAAAGAGGAAGAGTGGTGCGAACCACTCCTGGACTGAGACCGCCTGGACGTATTCCGACGAGAGGACTCCCTCGACTCATCGGTCGACATCCCAGCAGATTTGGATTTACGGGGCTTGGAAATTCGGCCTACCAGAAATTGCCCCTTACACTCCCACAATGCCTTGGCAGTGAATGACTGACACTTCGAACAGTCATTCGTGGCGTGGCCCTCGCCCAGGCACCACAAACAGATACGGTGCAGGTCCGTGATGGACATCTTGGACCCACATTCCTGACACTTCTTAAAGCCAGACCGTGGGGTTGTCGGGGTGGAAGAAGACATAATCGCACAATACGAAGTAGAAGACACGAGGCGCGCAGAGTTCTCGAGCAAATGAGCAGTAATAGGAATTACACAAAGGACTACAATTACTGTGACTCAAGCAAACACTGTCTCAAGGTTTCTGGTTAAAAAATATAAGTACATTTATTTTTAAACCATCTGTTCACAAAAATTTCACTTCTATTGAACAAAACCACACTCTTAAATATACTACACACAACCAATTCCCTTGGTTTAGGACAATTCAAGGTAAGTACCTTTGGAATTGACAGACCGGTGTTGTTAAACAAAAGACGTTACCGGGGGTTAAGAAACGCTCACTTTTTGACAGTAATAACAGTTCGGTCTTACGAAAGAAAAGCGTACCCGCGGGAAGAAATGTAACCGTAGTCAAACACACTTAGCACTTTGTATAAAAAGCAAGGCAAAGGGGATAAAAATCATAGACAATACTTTTGTCAAGGCACTAGGATCAGAGGACGTGTTCAAAAATGCAGATAAAGTCAATAGGCCTGCGCCAGTGTCAAATGGAGCAGGGCTCTGTTGTCAAGGATCACATGTTTAGAACAGTTCGAGATGAATGATTTCAGGAGTACTTGAATATTGTCAAAGGGAGGCAAAAGCTATAAGAGGGAAGGAAGAAAGGACAAGTCTTTGGTTCACCCCGATTTCTCAAGGTCGGACATAGAGAACGACCAAATGTGCACAGTACCTTGTTCATATGAAGAAAGCTGGTGCCACGGCAGTTATTCCTGGTAGTTCCTGCAGACTCACAGTTCCTGAAGCTTCAGTCGTGGGGACAAGAAGGAAGACGTCGGGAGCGATCTGCACTACCCAAGGATGAGGCCAGCAGCAGCAAAAGCAACAGTGAATAGAAGAAGCGCTCCTTTAAAACAGGAGAGGGCTCTTCTGATGGCTATCCGGACCACTACAGCTTCGTTTAGCGATTTCGACCCAGGAGAGCATTCTCTGGCTGTAGAAAGGTGAGCTGGTTGATCCCACCAGGCTCAAGGAAAGAATACTCCGGACTGGATCTTCTCTGTCGTTGAAGGGTAGATAGCTCAGGACTGCAGTATGGGCTTCACCGGGACCCGGGGGTTGCAGCAGCCATCTTCTTCTCTGCTTCTATTCGGTTTTTGTACTTCCAGTGGCGACTCCGACTTCCAGCGCAAGTGTCCTGCCTTTTATGCAAAAATCCCCCATTCACACAGCCTGGCTGTCAATCACACGGCAGGGGGGTTTGTCCAGCCCGGACAACCCCTCCAGGCAATGGACACAAAGTGTGCAGGGGGTTACTAAACCCCTCCGTCACATTCAGCCCACCTAGACACCCAGCAAACACCTTCTTGCTCCATGCATCATATCTCTTATTCCTCCTGTCTGGTGGAAGGCATGGGAAAGTAGAATTCTTCAGCCTAGCCGTCGCAGACTGAACCACAAAGCATTCAGGCGAAGCATGGGAGTAAAGATAGGCCGGGTCCAACAGAGCAGGACTATTTCCTCGCCAGGTCCCTGTCTACTGCCGAAGAGAGGTAGGTTTCTTCCACACATCCAATATGGGGCCCCCCGCACTGCCACACTGAAGGGCTGGAGTGTCTTTTTTCGGAGGCATCAACCAGAATATCACAAAGTTCACACTGAACATTGGACCTGGACGGAGCAGAAAGCCCCAGAGTACTGGGCACCTTAGCCATAAAATGCTGGAAGACTTTCCCGTTGTGGCAGTTTGCAAAATGTCCATCTCTGGGGAAGTGTCGAGCGAACTGGCCCCTTGCACGTCCTCTGCTAGGCCCAGCACATACACACCTTCCCCATAGAATTCTTCCAGGAACTGTCTCACCTACTTATAACCCATAGGTTCGAGTCCAAAGGGGACCTTGTCACCTTCCTCGTCATAGATGTCGTACATCTTCAACATGAATGTGTCCATGGTAGTGGGACTGATTGCTGTGGAGCCGCAGAGTCCACAACACCGGAGCAGAAGCATCTGCTGCCCAAAGGCAGGGCCTGTCAGCGCCGGGAGACCTCAGTCTCTTTCTGGACCAGGCCTGAGCTCTTAGACTTGCAGGAGTGGTACTTAGCAGGTACCCTGCCCATCGCAACAGATGTGGGGGGGACCCTAAGGCGCTGTAGCCAAAGCCAACAGCGTTGTCACCTGTGCCACAGGCACCAAAGCCGGAGCCGTTGCCTCCTTGGCGAAGATGTACAACATCTGCAGATGGAAGTACTCCCCTTTCGTCAGGCATGGATGATTGGGTCAGAAATGGTGCCTGTGCCGGATGCTCAGGGGATTCCCTGAAGCAGTGGTTACTCTTCTTCAAAGAGGAAGACGAATGGCAGTGTGAGGACTCACTAGGGGAGCGGAGCCGCTTTTTCATTGGAGCGTCATTCCCTTGGCGTCAGACATGTTTCCAGAGAACAGCTGCGCTGGGATATCATAGATGAGGAATCTGTGAGAGGAAAGAATCCATTTGAAACAAACAGAAAAGGCAGCTCTTGTGTTGGCCAGACGCATACATAGACTTCCCACAGTCCATGCAAGGCTTCAAGCCTGAGGCCTTTGGGGGGAAAATGATAGGCAAAATTGCTGTTAAGCACTAGCGTATCCCTGAATCAGCATGCCGATTAGTGGGTCCTCGAAGCAGTGCACTGTGCACATGGAAATGAGAAACTGATCATGGAGTCATGGGTGCCAACAAAGAGCAAAAGTGCATCCCCTGGTGAATGAAATCAATTCAGAAGCTAGACTGGCATACAGACGATATTTCAAACATGAGGGGGAATGTTAAGGAGAATTTTCAGTTTAGTGCTAAATTCCTCTTACCTTAGAGATCCCCATCTCTTTGGGACTTTGTACTTTTAATTCTGTGTTGTCTGTGTTTCTTTTTGGTTTTGGAGTCTGACAAACTCCATAGGCATCATCTTTGCATTGTGGCAGTGGCACAGGGAAGTCCCTTAGATTTCCCAAAGGTTTAAATATCTTCTCTTGGTGAAACTACTGTTTGCAAGAGCATTGAAGTGAAATTGACTACCTACATTTTGTAACTTTCTAGACCCAGCACACACTATCTTACCATAGGGTGCTGGAGGGGTTACTTAGTATCCCCTTTTTCTAGTTTCTTATGTAACAATGTTATGTTACCCTTTCTACAATTAATGGCTAGTGGAAGTGGTTTACTTTTAACTACCATTGGGAGTTTTTACCGTGGGCTGCATTCGCAGCTGCAGTAAAGCACCCATGGGTGCCCATTTTGACAAAATGGCCTTGGTCTGCTTTTTTTTGCCATTTCTTGCTGGAAAGGTCCCTCTTGAGAATTACTCTGTGTGCCAAACCAGGTTTGGTCCCTTGGTTCGTTTTGTCTTTGGCGGGATTCACAAGTGAAGCCCACCTCTGGCTCCAATATGTCTGGCAGGGGCAGGAAGTGAGGGAGGTGCCTGAAACTCCCTGTGCGTAATCCCCTTGGTTAGAGGAATGCACCCAAAGGTGATTGGCCGGCTGGCTGTCCGGCAAGGACAGCCACCCTGCTGTGTGATTGACAGCTATGCTGGAATGAATAGGAGAAACATGCATAAAAGGCAAGGCTTTTTTGCTTTGAAGGCAGAATTGACCACTGGACGAAGGAATCCAAAGAAGAACTTGGAAGAGATGCCTGCTGCAACTCCTGGACTATTGGTTTGCCCGCTGAAACCCTGCTGCTGTGCTGAAGATATGAATTCGACTAGACTAGAGAAGCCCTGCAAGGATGACTTCGCTTCTTGAGTTGGTGGGACCAATGAACTCCAAAGTGAACTTGTTTGGACATCCTCTCAGAGCTGGCTGAACTTCCGCTACTGCTGGAACTGAAGTGCCAGGGAGAGGACCACCAAACAAGAGTGCATCACTTTTAAGTCAGACCCGGGCTTGTGGAAGATCCTCCGGACTCCCAGTAAGCAGGACTGACCAAGCCTGAGCAACCTCAACAGAGTGTTGGACCCCAGATGCAAGGAACGTCCAGAGTGGTATCCAAGAGTCTGCAGTGGTGCTATTTGCTGAGACACGAGGAGCTGAAACCACTAAGTGCCGCTGAATAGAAGTTTGTCCTTTTCTGCTGCTGACTTTCCCATTGCAGTGTAGGAGTCCCCAGACGTCCTCTCTTCTCTCCTCTGCTTGTGGCTTACCTTCCCTCCAGGAAAGGGTTAATTTGCTTTGCATTGGGGGGTTCAAAAGTACTTACCTGCTCCAGAATATTTGTGTAATCTCTTGTTTTATTCTGAAATCTCTTTACTTTGACACTCATCTCAGTATTGCTCTAAATTTACCAGCGATATATTAATGTCCACACTGTCCTAGCTATTTATATCACCTGAGGGTGTAGGAAGTATCTGTGTGCCATCCCAAATGGTTATTTTCGAATTTAGAGAATCTAAGCGTGTGTATTTTGGAGTGTATTTGTGTGTTACTATTACATTGCCCAACCTCAAGGAGGCATATTCAAACTGACTGTTAAATAAATAATTGTTTAATCAAGAAACCTCGAGTCTAAGTATTTATTTGGATACTTGTCACTGTGAATCTCTGTGTAACTCCCCTACTGCTCACATAGACCGCTCTTGAGATAAGTCTGGCTGCTCAGCCACACTACCAACCTGTGTAGTACAGATTTATACCAAATGTTGGGTTCCTATTGCCAGGAGGTCAAGGTTGTTGTAGTGCACCCAAAGGGTACTGCTCCATAACTTGCCTAATAGGGAATCTTTGTGAGAAAGGAATCCATTGGAAACCTCTGCATTTGAGCACAGAAAAAAGGAGAAAAGTAAAATAGCGCCAGCAGATTGAGTATGTTTACCAATAACTTCACTTCACGCTTTAAAGGACAACAAGACTGTCTTTCAAAACATAGATTGGCTGACTGCTCCCATTCGAATTAACAATTTTCCTCCTAAGAACCTCACCATCATGAATGTTTTTTTACAGCAATAGTGGGAAAAATGTTAACTGAAACATTTCTAATAAAATGACTTCCAAAACTATTATCAGTCCTAAACTGTTCATCATTAACCTTACAACAGGCTAATGTTTAGTCAAATTATAAGAGTAATATACAACTTTAGGGATTCTCCCTGATGAGCGATTAGAGTTATTGGTGTTTGCAGTGGATCAATCACAACATGAAAGTACTTGTTAAGCCGTTTGTTTCCTCAGTGGGATTTGCCAACTACATGTATGCAGTATAACAAGATCTTACATTGAGGTTGTATATGTGCCTAGAATATCATAAAGCCTTACAAATGGGAGAACAATGTTAGTTACCTATGAAAATTGCGTGGAGCAACAGATGTAGGTATCCACCCCAATCCACCTTCACTCCGTGGTCTATTATCAGATCTGTCAGAAGAATCACAGCTATATTGCACCTTAAGAGAAACAAAACCATATATTAAATCAGAACATTTTCTGTAGAACTTTTGGAGCATAGATCACATTTTCCCCATATTTCCTTTGTTGCAATATGCTTGTTAGCCATGACAATGTTCCTTTATCAAATCTCCACCTCAATGATTCTGCTGTTACTGGTGTGCTTGTTGTTTGGATCCTCCATTTTTTTTTTGTTTCTCTGCCTCTGTGACTGGCAGCTAGTTGTAACGATATACCCGAAGGACATCATTGTGGTGGATTAGCACCGTAAATACTTAATGATGTTACTTAATTGTTGGGGAGATTTTTCTTAGGTTTTCTTAGGCTACTGTTATAGAATGCATAAATAACCTACTTGGCTAACCAGTCAAGGCAAAATCTGTGGAAGGAGTTAGTCTTAGTTACTTACCTGTAACTGTATTTCTCCAGCATTGGTATCTTTCATATATTCACATGCTTGAATATTCCCCGTCGTCAGACTGGGAATCCTCAGTTAATTAAATAACAACAAATATATTAAAGACCTTCCCTTGGGAAAGAAAAGTAAAGACAGCTACACCCATAGGGCCCTATAGGGCTTGTGTAGCCTTTCACTTGTTGAGTCCCATATATAAATGCTGTTTGAGCATGAAGTCCTCTTTTTGTTTAGGGGGGGGGCTAGTGGATGAGGACAAGGACATGAATATAAGACATCCCACAAAGCTTCCCCGTCCTTATACACCAGCAGGAGCCAAAAAAGAGGAGTGTAATTAGTTACGGCCTACCAAATCATTATTTAATGGAGCCATAGGGTCAGTATCAGAATTAGCACGTTTTCTATTCACATTCTGTGTATAAACCTTAATCTAAGAGTATGTGACATAATACAAAACACAAATAGAAGTATCAAAAGAATTATATAAAAAGAAACAAGCATATTTTTGTGACATCTGAATCCATGCGCGAAATACAGTTGGATTACTAGTGTTTGTTAGTAGCACTCGTGAGAGAGCTATAAAATACAATTAAATGAAACAGCAATCTCATATGAGTGTCAACACGAAAATGTGTTTCTGGAATCAAAGGGGGAAGGTATTAATATAGCGATTCCTTTTCAAATACACCCTTTGACCTGTCTTCAGGACACAGAACAAGGTGTTAAAAGGTGGGGTTGGCAAGTACTTCTCCCTCTGTGCATCACTCTGCACAGAAAACACAACATGGACAAAATGACAAAGAAACCAGTTTTAAAAAGATGACCCATATCACATCATTCCGAAACTAAACTAGTCCCTCCACCTGCTTTTGGTTCTTTTAGGTACCAACCAATGAGGTGGCAGGGTTTAGGCTCCACCCCAATCAGCCATCTTCAGATTTTGAACTGTAAGTAGAAAGACCGATGACTGACTGGTGGGGGAGCAGCCTCTACCCAAGGGAGGAGGGCGGGCACATTTGAATCTATGAAAGATACCAATGCTGGAGAAATACAGTTACAGCTAAGTAACTAAGACTTCTCCAGCATTGGATATTTCAGAGATTCACATGCTTGACTGGAGTATCTAGCAGTCGTAGACCTCATAATATGCTTGATAGCCGAGGTGCGTGCACTATATATATTTATATATATATAGTGTAATAATACTTATAGCATGCAAGATTAGGCTACCAGGAGCACATTATGGGACGGTGGGAACAGTTAATAATCAACAAATGCTGGAGTACTGCTTGTCCCACCGCAGATAGATTCATTTTGGGGTCTTCTTCCAAGCAGTAGTGCGGGACAAAAGTGTGGAGAGTGGTCCATGTGGCTGTCCTTCAAGGACACTCCTGCTAGAAAAGCTCTTCAAGTCGTCCTCGCTCTGGTTGAGTGCACTATGGGCATGGCTGGCAATGGGTTGTTTCTGAGCTCATGACGGTGAACGATGCAACTGGATACCCAACGTGCCTGGCACTATCGGATATGCGTTTGCCCTTGGTTCGTCCCGCAAATGCAATGAAATATTTTAGAGGTTCTGAATTCCTTGGTCCATTCAAACTTGAGTGTTCTTGCCACATCTAGAGAATGTAGCTTACGTTCGGCAGGGGTCATGTGGTTGCCGAAGAATGTATGTAGAAGAACAAGTTACTTACCAACTGTAACGTTCTTTCAACTGGATGTTCCTCTCATGTATTCCTCATTTTATGATAATTCGTTATCGCCAGCTTTGCTGCTTCGGCAAACATTTTTTTCAGTAGAGACCGCTGTGCTCGAGGTCGTGGCGTCGATTGTCCCTCGACGGGCTCCATGCCTTTTTGACTTCACTGATGGTATAAATAGCTCGAGTCGTGCCCGTTGGCTTCAGCTCTGTTTTATCAATGAAATATTGGAGGAACATCCAGGCGTGCCTCATGACTGATGCACTCTTCGCGAGAGGAAATTGTAAGAAAACTGCAAACTGCACTGCGGGGTAGGATGGGAGGGGCGATGATGAATACGTGGGAGGAACATCCAGTCGAAAGAACGTTACAGTTGATAAGTAACTTGGTCTTCGAACGGATTGTGTCCTCCCACGTATTCCTCATCTTATGATAGACTCCCATAGCAGTAGCAATTTTGGAGGTGGGAGTACTAGATACTGTTTTCATGAACGGAATGAAGTACCGCCTTGGCAAATAACCCCTCATTGGAGGAGGAAGCATCTAAGCAATAATGCTTGATATGCACCGATTTCCATGCTGCAGCTGAACAAATATTTGCTGCAGGAACTCCCCTCTTCAGAGCTGCAGAAGTAGCCATCCCCCCTAGTGGAATGGGCTCGAAGCCCTTCTGGGGGGGGTCCTTTCCGGCCAATATGTAGCATTCAATTATAGCCAGAATGATCCAGCGGGATATGGTTTGTTTTGTCACTGATAATCCCAATTTATGACCTGTATAACCTACAAAGAGTTGGTCATCTTGATGTAATTTTGACATTCTTGAAATGTAAAAACAGAGCCCTTTTGGGGTCCAGTTTATGCAGTCTCTCCTCTCCTTTGCCCAAATGAGGATGATAGAATGTTGGTAATATGATTTTTTGTGACAAATGGAAGTTAGAAACTACTTTTGGTAAAAAGGAAGGTTTAACTTTAAGTACTTGTAAAAAATAGTATATGGAGGTTTACATGAGAGAACCTGTAGTTCACTAACCCTGTGGGCTAATGTTAAGGCCAAGAAGGACAGTTTTTAATGTTAGACGCCTCAAGGGACAAGAGTGCAGAGGCTCAAAAGGTATTCAAGTTAGAAACTTAAGACCTAGATTTAAACCCAAGTTGGGACATGAAAAGGTACTGGATGGTATACGTTAGTAAGCCCTTTCAGGAATTGAATGATTAATGGAATTTTGAAGTAGCAAACCTCTTCCGAGGAGCGCTTGAAAATGGACAGCGCAGCAAGATATCCTTTAATTGTTCTGATCTGGAGCCCCAGATTGACTAGATGTAATAGGAAAGAAAGCACAATTGGGGTGCCACATTGATAGGGAGAATTCTCTCTTTAGGCTGAATTTCCTAACCTAGTGAGTCCCCCAGCAGCTTTGCTGGATTTCTGGAGTTTGTATTTTTTCCTCCTGCCAAGAGTGAGACTCTTTTTCTCCCACTCTTGGACATGATTAATGGTATTCCTTTGATTGGTAATGTGTTTTATGGGCTATGGGGTCCTTTACTCCATAGGGTCTCATGTGTTTTTACATGTGTGTTACACAGCACCCTCCGTGCAGTAGCACAGGGGTGTCATAGTGACACCCCACCATAGACTCCATACCCTGGGAATGACTACTGTCTCCCAGGGCATGTAAAGTCACCATTGGCTTTACTAGTCCCAAATTATTAACAGAAACTAGTACTAACCATCATATTGTGTGGACCTACTGGTCGGGGCAATTTCGCTGCCCCAGGGTCTGTTAGTCGAGGGGGCACGTCTCCGTCCCCCCTGATCGAGTTTTGGCTGGTGGCAGTGGAAACTACCTTTTATATTCGACCGCAAATATTTTCCTATGGGATTTTCCCATTGTTCGAGGCTACCAACTTTAATTATTCAATTCTCATAGCCCCGAACATACCCCCGGTTTATTTAATTAATATTAATTCTCTGGTTGGTATTTTTTGCCAAGACTCGATTCTAAAATGGCATTTGTGTTCTCTTCTGTGACTCCAACCCAAGTCGAGCCCTTTGTTCCACTTTTTTGGCGGGCTTCCCCACAGAAGCCTCCAAAAGTGGTGCCACTCTGTCTGGGTATCACAGGGGGTATATGGGAGGGAGTTTAGGCACCCTGGACCGAGTTGCACTCTTGTGTGATTGGCCCAAGTGGTGAGCCGGCCTGCTCACCACTTAGCATGTTTGAGTGACAGCTAGGCTGAGTGAATGGGGGTTCTCTGCATAAAAGCAGGGCTTTGGGGACTGGAACTTCAGAAGTCGCCACACGACCTGAGAATCCGACGAGGGAGAAGCTGAGCCGACCTAACACGACCACACCACCCGTGGAGCCCTGCGGAACCGACTCACCACTTCCCGACGACAGAGAAGATCTCCCGGCTGGAGAGGCGTCTTCCCCTGACTGGTGGGCACAACCAGTTTACCTTTCTTTCTTCGCACCCCAGCCCGGTTTGTGGTCGAACTGCCCGTGCCAAGCACCCCGGCAGCCGGATAGCCACTCACCACTGAACCGCGAATCACTGGACCGCTCCTTGTACCTGAGAAACTCTGCGGCTGGTTTCTTCCCTGGCATTGCAACAGACTCCTGTCTTCCTCCACGACGAGATCCTCTCTTTCCCTGGACGAAGCACCGACTTGCACCCGCTGCCAGGAACAACTGCCCCCGCTGGAGTGTTCTCTCCACTTTAAGGTACCGTGTCCGCCAGGCCTCCCTTTCTAAAGATTGCAACAAGGTAATAACTCCTTAACCTTCTGGATTGGGCTGGCCGCCTTAAGCCTCTAACTGGTCCCTTTCTTGGTCCAACTCCTTTTTTGAACCGTTACGAGACGTTTGTGCACTGCAACCGTGTGACCTTGGACACATTTCATTTTGATCCTCTTAAAGCGGTTCCAGCCTATTGACTCTGAATTCACTGTGTTACTTTGCCTTTCCCTCTTGTGTGTTCGTGAAAAAGTGTTGGCATCTGTTTCAATTTATCCTCTGCTTTTCTCTCCCTTTTTTTTAAAACGAATTATTAGAGTGCCATCTATGTTAAGCGCCCACCGCTGTCTGAAAATAAGTGGGGCTTTACTTAAGACTTGTCTAATATTCTTTTAAGGGAGTGTATATCTTTTAGTGACCGTGTTTTTGAATTGCTTACAATTAGTGCCTGCGTGTTTTTAAATTAATAATTATATCTCTTTCACACCAAGCCCTGGTCAGTGTTTGCTTGTTCTACTGTGTTCTCTTGACCTATTGTGAATACTCTGTATACTGCCTAACTCTTCTTGAGGGAAGTCTGACTGCTCAGCCACAGCTACCAAGTGAATCTGTGTGGTACAGACTGCTACCAAGTGGGTTTACTGCCAAACACCTGTAGTCCTAAATCTTTTGCAGTGGTCCCAGAGGGAACTACACAGGTTTCTGCCCAACACACATTGAAAAGAGCCCACATCCTTATCTTTGCACCAGTTACTGAACTTGTTCCAACGACATCGGTACAAAGTTTTAGTTGCTGGCCTTCTGGCCGAAAGCAAAATCTCCATAACGTCATCCGGAAGATCCCAATCCTTGTATATCAACCTCTCAGAAACCATGCGTGAAGGTTGAGTGTCTTCACCTCTGGATGGAGAACCCGACCTTCCTCTTGCGAGAGAAGATCCTCTCTTTGCGGAAGACGTATTGGAGGGCAGATGGACAGGTATGGGTACCACGTCCTCCTGGCCCAATCTGGGGCAATTAGGATCATTGTTTTCCTGAACTTTCTCAACCTCCTGATTACTTGAGGAATCACGTGGACTGGAGGAAACACGTACAGAAGTGGGAACGTGAGATAATTCCCTTGAGCAGTACTGTTCGCACTTCCGGTTGATCGCAGTAGTGAACAGATACACTTGAGGGATTCCCCCAAAGGGCAAAGATCTCCAGAAGGACTTCCTGAGCTAGCTCCCACTCGTGGGAGACTGTGCTCTGCCTGCTCTGAGCATCTGCCGCCATGTTCTGCTCTCCGGCTAGGTGAACTGCTGATAGAGAGATTCCTTCTCGTGTTGCCCAGAACCAGAGCTGCATTGCCTTTATGCACAGTGGTAGTGACCCTAGGCCTACTCTCTTGTTGAGGTAGTACATGGCCACTGTGTTGTCTATCATTATCAGGACATTCTTTCCCTGCACAGAGGGCAGGAATGCCTTCAGCACTAGTATGATTGCCCTCAGTTCCAATAGGTTGATGTTTAGTTTGGACTCCGATGGAGACCAACGACCGCTGATTGTCAGATTGTTGGTGTGTGCTCCCCACCCGGTGAGTGAGGCGTCCGTTACTACTGTTATCTCCGACCTTGGTTGCCAAAAAAGATTCCCCTTTGAGGATGTTGTCATTGCAAGCCCACCATACTAGATCCTGAGCAACTGCTCTCATGACTTGCAAAAGATCCGACATATTGCCTGAGGACTGGGACCACTGACTTCTGAGTGCCCATTAAAGGGATCTCATTCTTAATCTGGCCTCTGGTAATAGGAAAATGATGGATGCCATGAGGCCGAGCAACCTTAGAAAATTGAAGGCCGGTAGATGCTGGGCATTCTGGAACTTTGCTACCATCTGCAGAATGTGGAGAGCTCTCACCTCGGGAGGCGAGGCTTTTCCCGAGGAAGTATCCAAGACTGCTCCGATAAACTGGAGCTTTGGGGATGGTACCATGTGGGACTTCTTGAAATTGAGGGAGAAGCCGAATTTGTGAAGGAAGTGGCAGGTGATCGAAAGATGTTCCGGAGCTTGTTTGGGAGAACGTGCTCTGATGAACCAATCGTCCAGGTAGGGGTAGACTTGAATCCCCCCCTCTCCTGAGACTCAGTGCCACCACTGCCATTAATTTGCTGAAAACACTCGGGGCGGAGGTCAACCCGAATGGCAGAACTCGAAACTGATAGTGAGAATTGCCAATCGCAAACCTCAGGTACTTTCTGTGCTTGAGATGGATTGGGACATGAAAGTAAGCATCCTGAAGATCCAATGAAACCAACCAGTCTTGGAGTTGGAGAGCCTGAAGGATCTGAGAAAGGGTCACCATCTTGAACTTGTCCTTCCTGAGGAACTTGTTCAAGTTTCTTAAGTCCAAGATGGGTCTCAATCCTCCGTCCTTTTTTGGGATGAGAAAGTACGAGGAGTACCAACCCTTGTTCCTCTCCGCAACAGGTAATTGTTCTATAGCACCTTTCTCCAGCAGGGTTAAAATTTCCTGCAACAGGAGCGGATCTGGAATTTTCCCAGTGGATGGTTCTGAGGCCTTTTTAGGAAGGGGAGACAGTAACCTTGAGCTACTGTTTCCAGTGCCCAAGCATCTGAGGTAATGCCCCACCATTCCTTCAGATGCTAAGAGATCCTGCCTCCCACTGGGGTTTTGTGTAACATGGTCTCAGAGTGATTTGGAGGCAGAAGCAGGAGCGGCTGAGGGCAAAGATACCGTTCCTGAGGCTGGTTTCGCACCTCTTCCTCGTCCACCACAAAGGACTTTTCTTTTACCTCTTTGAAAAGCCTGTTCTCTTCCTCTACCAAAAGAGGAGTAGTACAGAAAAGAACGACCCCTCCAGGTAGATGAGCCCGAATAGGGTTTCTGAGGCTGTCGCATGGAGGCGCCAAGAGATTTAGTTGCTGCTTTTGAGGTCTGAAGTTTTTCTAAGCTTTCATCAGCCTTACTACCAAACAGCCTCAAGCCATCAAAAGGCATGTTGAGAAGTCTGGCCTGCACATCTGGTGCAAACCCCGACTTCCTCAACCACGCTAATCTACGTAGTACAGTGCTTGCAGCCATGGATCTGCTGATACTATCAGCAGTATCCAGTCCAGACTGGAAGCATTCCCCCATTGCCTCCTTCTGGTCTTTGACAATATTCAGAAAGCCTTCCGTTTCTTCGCCTTCCGGAATATGATCAGCCGCCGCCGAAATGCAGTCCTACAGGGGATGGGTAAACCTTGCCAGGGTACAAGTGACATTGGTTGACTTAAGAGCCATACTACCCGAAGTAAAAACTTTACGGGCCCAAGCATCGACTTTCTTATCCTCTCTATCCAGGGGGATAGTAGGATATGCAGTCTGTCTTGAAGTAGTTGCTTCTTGAATAACCATACTTTCTGGAGTGGGATGTCTGTTTAAATATTCAGGATCAGAACTAGACGGTCTATATTTTTTGGGGAAATTACTGTTTACAGCAGCAATATTTTCAGGAATTTCCCAGTTCTTTTCCACTGTTCTCTGAAGTGCCCTATGGAAGGGGAGAACTGGATCCTTCTGAGGACCCCGAAAAATTATGTCCGTCATATCGTCCTGTTCAAAAGTGGGTGAGGTTCTACCCAAACCCATATATTCTATCACTCTATTCATCAGACTCCTGTACCCTGAATCTGCATGTTCTGCAGTGTCAGGCCTAGCCAACTCTAATTCAGGTGACGTGTCAATGCCACTAGCAGAATGCAGAGTCTCGCACAGGTCGCTCATCTTAGATTCTGGGTCTATAAGTTCTTTTGGAACTTGTCTAGTGCCATATTGCACTCCAAAAGGAGAGATTTCCTCATCCTCAGAGCCAGATTCTTCAAAAATCGAAGACCGACTTAAAAAAGTCTGATTTTGTTAATGGAGTAAATCTCCTCTCTTCCGCCTGAGTTTTCGTCGAAGGAATGGAAAGATTCTTCGAAGGTGTCGAAGGAATCTTCGACGACCCCGATGAAGGCTTTGACACAGTCGAAGCTGCTGGCGCCGATGGCGTCGACAAAGTCGTGGTAGTTTTCGACTTCTGTTTCTTATGTGGTATTGGAGAAATACTCTACGCTTGATGAGTCTTTGACGACTTGGCGTCAACTCGAGTTTTTCGAGTTTCCTCCATACTACTGGGTTTTACCACAGAAGTTCCCGACTTCCCTTTGTCTCTTCTGAGGTTTCTTTGAGGCCCCATTCTCAAATACCTCCATCATCTTCTTTCAAAATTCCTCCCATTTTCTAGGGTAATCCAACTTAGTCGGGCATCGTACCACTTAGATCGATGAATCGGAAGATGACGAAGGAGATCTATGTCTCCTTTTCACTCTCTTAGAAGAGGAAGATGAAGAACGCCTCGATCTACTACGAGATCGAGATCTCTTAGAGTGTCTATGACAATCCGATTTTTTATGTTTTTTAGACGAAGCCTTCAAGGCTTTAGAAGCTTCACTCCCCACCACCAGTTTACCTTTCCTCTCACAAAGGGCCTTCTCTGTCATTGACTGACAGGAGCAACAGTCGCCGGTTCGATAACTTGAACCGAGGCACCAGAGACAAACGCGGTGAGGATCTGTGATCGACATCTTCGATCCGCAGACGATACACTTTTTAAACCCAGTCTTGGGTGTTGAAGCTGTTGACGAAGACGTCATTTACAGTAGAAAATTTCGACGCGCGCCGTTCTCGAGAGCAAAGACATTGGAAAAATTGAACTGAAGCCAAAAGGCGCGGCTCGAGCTATTTATACCAGTGACGTCGACAAGGTTAAGGAGCCCGTCGAGGGACAATGGACGCCACGACCTCGCGCACAGCGCCCTCTGCCGAATTTGTTTTTTCCGAAGCAGGGAAGCTGGCGTTAACGAATTATCATAAGATGAGGAATACGTGGGAGGACACAATCCATTCGAACAATCCTTTCCGCCAGAATGGCTTCAGACACGATCTTAGGAATACATTTATGGTGAGGTTGTAAAACAACCTCATCTCTGAAAATTGGTGAAAGGAGGTTCAGCAGACAAAGCCTGTAGCTTCCCCTATGAGTCTGGCTGATGTGATGGCCACAAGAAAGGACGTCTTCCACAATAAGAATTTTAAAATCACACCCGTGTATGGATTCAATGGTGCGCTCATTAATGTGGCTAAAACCGTGTTAAGACTCCATCAAGGAGCAATTTTTCTTTGTCTGGGAAAAGAGTGTGCAAGTCCTCTGAGAAAAGCCTTAACCGGTGGATGAGACACTAGGGTGTGCTGATAAGGTTTGGTTGTGTAAGCGGCCACAGCTGAGAGATGGACCTTAATGGAAGATATTGCTACACCCTCTTTAGCTAAGTGAAAGAGGTAAGGTAGTATTTGCTCTGCAGATGCCAAGAGGGGATCTGTGTTAGTCTATAGACACCAGGTTATGAATCATTTCCACTTTTTGGAATATGTTTGTCTAGTAGATGTAGCCCTTGCAGCCTGTAATAACTACCGGCATTAGGGATCTAGCGTGAGGTTGTGAAAACGTTGCTGCTGAGGAGTCAGCCCCTGAGGGATAGACTGGCTTGGTTGTGGTGAAGTAGCTCACCCTTCTGCTGAGATAAGAGGTGCGAGTGAGGTTGGTGATAGTCGGGTACAGGCTCTGGTGTGCCCGCATCAGGGCTATTCGATCATTCTGCACAGTACCCGCAAGATCAGGGGTGTCAGTGGAAACCCTTAAAGGAATTTTCCCTTCCATAGTACGGAGAATGCAACTCCCAGTGAGTGTTTTTCCGGATACCTGGAATCAGAACAATTGCATTTGGAGTTCTCGAGAGTTGCGAACAGATCTATGCAGGGCTTTCCCCATATGCCGAAAATTCTGTTGAGATCTTCGTTGTTCATCTCCCACTAGTGCAATTGTAGAAATTGCCGGCTTAGCTTGTCTGTTAAGATGTTGTCCTTGCCGGGAAGGTGATCCGCTCATGTGAATTTTGTGATGAAGTGACCATTTCCAGAGTAGTTGTGCTTCCTGCAAGAGAATGTTGGACTTGGTGTCCCCTTGTTTGTTTGTGTAGTGTATCGACGTGGTGTTGTCCGTCTGCACTGTCACCATCTAGCCCGTCAGAACTGTCAAAAGGTCCCGAGTTCCAGCACATTTATGTGTAGGTGAGATTCTGTTGGTGACCATATCCCGCTGGCCTGGAGGTTGCCTACATGAGCTCCCCATCCCGAGAGTGATGCGTACATCCTCAGTAGCAGGGTGGATGTGGGGGGATTGAAAAGGGAGACTTTAGAGAAGATTGGGGCAACTGGCCCACAATCTGAGTGCCTTGTGAAACTTGGAGTTAGACGAACAATGTCTTCCCATGACCCACTGTGTTGAGCCCATTGGTTGACCAGATCCCCCTGAAGCGTCGCATCTTTAACCTGCAGTTTGGTATGAGGACGATACAGGAGTACATCATGCCCAAAAGACAGAGTTTGTCATCTTGCCTGACAGAGTTTGTCCTGTCCCCGAACCATGCAATGAGATTTTGTATTGTCGTAACTCTGTCTGATGAGGGATTTACCCTCGGGACTCAAGTGTCGAGGTCTGCCCCTAGAAAAATGCTGTCTGTGCAGGCAAAGGTGAGGACTTGTCCTCGTTGATTGAGAAACCTAGGTCCTGCAAAAAGTGTTGTTTCCACTGCTGCGGACACTGTGTTTAAGGAGGTTCCGTTCACTAACCGATAGTCGAAGTAAGGGAAGACCTGGATTCCTGAGCGGCTGAGATGAGCGGCGACCGGAGCTAGGCATTTCGTGAACACTCTTGGTGCAGATTTTAACCCAAAGGGCAGCACCTTGAACTGGAAGTGTAGGTTGCTGACTGCGAACCGGAGGTACTTCCTCTGTGGTGGGTGGATGGGAATGTGAAAATACATGTCCTCCATGTCTAGAGTGGTGAGGAAATCGTCCTTTTTGAGCCAAGGGAGAACCAATTGTAGGGAAGTCATTTCGAACTTTAGTCATCGAACGCATTTTTTGAGGGCCTGCAGAACTAGGATCGGGAGCCCCTAGCCATTTTTCTTTCGCACTAGCACTAAGTGCGACTAGAAACGCTTTCCTTGCAGAGGAGGGGGTACCCTCTATATGGTGGCCTTTCATAGTAGTTTGGTGGCTTCCACATTTAACTGATGAAGCTGCATAACGGTTTTCTTCGGTGGTGGTTTCTGTATAAATTCTATGGTGTGTCCCCCTTTTATCACTAGAAGCACCCATTTGTCCAAAGTTATGGTGTTCCACTGGTTGAGGTGCCTTGAGACGCGTCCTCCTGCCGGGGTTAGCTGCAGGAGGAGCGTTGGGTAAGGGGAAATTCTTTTTAGCCTATCTCCTGCCTTGTTCCGAGCCTCTCTTGCTGCACTTATTTTGGTACCTGTTGTTACCTTGTTGGTATCTGCCCACCGACTTGTAGGAATTTGAGGAAGACGTTTGGATCCTGGAAAGATTTTCCTTAAGATTTGTATTCTCATTAACTTTGATAACCTAATGGCAACTGACTTGGAGGCCAGAGGTCTGGTATGGAGACAAGACCTGCTGCTAAGAAATATTGACATTCTCAATGGGATAACCTAAAGCGTTGAGCCACGAAACACCACTTGGAGAAACACTACTGGAGGAAAAATTCTAGATTACATCTTTGTTTCTAATAACATGCAGAAATATGTGAAAGATCAGGAGGTAATTGAATCCTTACAAAGCAACCATAACATATTACAATGTACATGCTCTTGCCTGAACGTAAGATTGAAAGAAACGTATCCATTGATACCCGGGAGTACAACCTGAAAAAAAATCGATTATTTCTCGACCCAGGGAGAATCGAGATTCTGATTGACGGATTCAGTGCCCTATTTAGGGAACCTGAGCCAGACTCGGTGGACAAACATCTGGATTATCCTACCCTCCTGCTTGCCTTTATGGAACAAAGGAAAAACGAGGAGTTACTTTTCCTCAAAACATACATGACAAATTATTGGTCACAAAAAAAAAAAAGATGTTAAACGCCAACTTAAGACACCTAAAAAAAGGAAAAATTGAGATCTGCAGAGGCCAGAGGCAAGCAACTAAAACAGGAATACCACAATTGGATCAAGGCTCGGATGTACGAGATGTTACAACACGACTAAGAAAAAATGCTTAAGAACATATCCAAGAAAAACACCTGCGAGATCTGGCAGGCATTAAACAGTGTCAACGCACCCCAGGAAATCCTCCTTATAAACACAGTTCCAGCAAGCGCTTGGAGGGAACACTTTACATATTTGATGCAGGGCATGATATACTCTCCTCAAATACCTACAAATGGGAGCACTACTGGTTGGTCCTTTGAAAAATGTAGAGAGGATACCTTAGCTCTGATTTGTAAAGCTAGTAACTCGAGGGCTCCAGGTCCCGATGGGATGACGAATGTGACACTCAAACCTCTGAGCTGTGGGGTTCCTTCCTTTGGACTTTGTTCGATCACATCAAAAAGGTGAAGAATGTTTCTTTATCATGAAAGAAAGCAATCTTAGTTTCTATTTTTAAGAAAGGGACAGAACGTTGCCCGCAATCTACAGGCTGATAGCGCTACTGGATGTAGCCGGAAAGATCTTTGCAGCCCAAATCTTGCAGGAGCTTACAAAGTGGAGTACTGCTACTAAGATCGATATTAGACAGGGCGGATTTGTGAAAGGTGTGGGCACCACCTGGAATGTGTTCATGATAAATATTTTTGAGGGACGAGTAGAAGGAAAAAAAAAAGAAAACCAACATGAAAATGTATTTAACCTTCATCGATCTAGCTCAAGCCTTTGACACCGTGGACCGAACAAAGTTATGGACAAAAGTAGAGGAATGGAAATGCGCAGGCAACTTATTGGAAGCCGTGAAAGATCTTTACACAGGGACATCTTTGACCACAAGATTGGACACCAGTGGTAGCCTGCCTGAATCAATTGCGAGTACGAAGGGTTTGAAACAAAGATGCTCGCTGGCATCTGCACTGTTTTATCTCTTTTTATCAGACGTGTACCAGGCCCTAAATACAGCAAGGTGCTTCCCCCCAAGCATTGCGGGTGAACCCCTGGCCAGATTGCTCTACGCAGACAATCTCTTTCTGGTGGACCAAACACCTATTGGGATCCAACGTCAACTGGATGCGTTATCAATTTATGTTAAAGCCAATTAATAAAAATAAACGCAAAGAAGTTGAGTTTTAATAATTGAAAAAACTACCGAAAGGAGGCAAAGACAAGAACTGCTGGCACCTCAATGGAGAGAAAGTACTTAAGGTGAGCTCTGAGTCTATCCTCACAGTCTAGGATTCTATTAAAAAAACTATCCACACTTTCAATTGTTCCCGTTGTGATGTTCTATCGGATGAAGGTGGTTACCATCCTCACCTACGGAGCTGAAGCATTCTTTTCCATCCCGGCATCTGTATGGCCCTTACTGGAGGGATTGTTTTGGAAGAAGGTTCTCGGTCTCCCGAAAGGAATACCAATCCAGGCATTTAGAATAGGAACTAGGTTTAACATCACTATACGCCACAGTTGTCTGGAAGTCTTTGAGCCTGTACCGGAAATGTGTTTCACCAGAACCCTTGATGGGTTTTAAAATGTTGCAGATTGCATTGCAAGAAGGAAAGGAGGCCATACTCAAAGAGTGTAAAATTATATGCATAAGCATTTTGAAGAGTTTGGATGCCTCCGAAGACTCCCTCTTAACTAACCCTATGAAAGTAAAGAGCCAATTGTTTGAGCAAGATTGGATAAAGACCCAGGAGTGGAGAGCTGAATTTAAAGGCTATGGGAAAGCATGTCTGGAAAGTCGTTCTCTAAATTCACCCACTAAGTACCTGCAAACATGTCCAAATACCAACTATCAGCATCAATTAATGCACTTTCAATTAAACATATTCCCAACTAGAGAGATCTTGGGAGTTAGGCCAATTGGCCAATTTACAGGTTTTAATTGCAGACTCGGCATACAAGACAACTGCAGAGAGAGACGCTGAAACATCTGGTGGTGTTTTGTCCAGAAATTGTCAAAGCCAGGAATAAGTGCCTAAGAAACTTCATCAACAAGCAGAAGTCGATATGGGTGGAACAATGGTGGATTATTCTGATGCAGGGAGAGCAAATTTCTTTGACTCTGGCATCAATACATTCTCTAAAGGAAATATTCTTTCTGATGGAACTTTTGTAAAGCGAAGCCTTTTAAAGGTTTGCTATGAAATCTGGATAGGGTATCTCTTTCCTTGCTGTCATTGGAAAATTGTATTGATATGTGCGTCTCTGAAGCTATCTTTTGGAAATTGGTGAAAGGTTATTTTGAACCATATACATTAAAAAAACAAAAATAAAATTTGTATTTGGAGCTGTTGCTTTAAAACGAACGGTGGTCCTTGTCTTTGTCCTTTAAAGAGCTAATTGCTCTGTGTGTGTCTGCGTCGGCCTTGATTTCCTTCAATGGATCGTCAATCCTTTTGCTGAATAGGTCTAGACCATCGAAGGGCATGTCCAAGATCTAGGCTTGTACTTCTTGTCTGAAACTGGTGGCCTTCATCCAGGCCTGGCATCTAAGTACTGTTCTGTGTGACATCTGCCAGAAACCACAGTGAGCGGTGTTAGGAAGAATTCTCTGTTAAGGCTAATTTCCCCAAACCTAGTGAGTCCCCCAGTAGCTTTGCTGGATTTTTTGGGGTTTCTTTTTTTCTCCTGCTAAGAGTGAGACTCTTATTCTCCCACTCTTAGACATGATTTGAGATATCCTTTGACTTTGTAATGTGTTTTATGGGCTATGTGGTCTTTTACTCCCATAGGGCTTCATGTGTTTTTGGTATGTGTGTTACACATCACCCTCAGTGCAGTAACACAGGGGTGTCATAGTGACACCCAAACATAGACTCCATACCCTGGGACTGACTACTGTCTCCCAGGGCATGTAAAGTCACCATTGGCTTTACTAGTCTCAAATTGTGAACAGAACCAGTACAAACCATCATATTGTGGAAGTACTGGTAGGGGTAATTTGATTGCCCCTGGGTCTGTTTTTCAAGGGGGCACTGTCCAGTCCCCCCCTTGTTGAGTTTCTGGCTTGTGGCAGTGGATACCACGCAAAATATTCCACCTTTAAAAGGTACTGTGTCCACCTAGCCTCCCTTGCAACGGTCTGTACGGGCTGTCTATTAAATCCTCGACTTACTACCTGGGCTGACCCTAGGCTGGATAACTGAACTTTTCTGAGCTAAACTAATTCCTTTTTGAACTTTCTGCAAGACTTTTTAAAGCCTCTTAAACTGTGTGATCTTGGGCGCATTGGGGTTCTGTTCTCTCCAAGAGGGAGCCTGGCCTCTGAACGTTTTGCTCACAAGTAGACTTTGACTTTCCTGCCTTGCTGGGTGCTTCTAAAGTATTAGTGTTGTGTGCTTTTCTAATTTCTGCCGTTTCCCTCCCTTTTTTGATAACTTATTGGAGTGCCATCTTCAGTTAAGCGCTCACCTCTGTCTGAAATTAAGTGGTGTCTAATAAGACACCTAAGACTTGTCTAATAAGGAATAAGGGATGTATATATCTAAATAGTGACTGTGTTTTGAACTTGCTTACAATAATAGTGCTGGAGTGTTTCTATAAGTGTGTCTTTAAATAAATAATTATATACTTTGATACCAAAGCTCTGGTCAGTGTTTGCTTGTGCTACTGTATTTTGGTACCTATCTTGTATACTCTATATACTGCCCAACTATTCTTGAGAGAAGTCTGGCTGCTCAGCCACAGCTACCAGGTACATCTGGATAGTACAGACTGCTACCAATTGGGTTTACTGCCAACTCTCCGGATGGGGGGGAAGCGGCTGGCAAATGTCTTGTAGCGAATTGCGTTGTGGGTGGAAAAGAGGTCATTCCCCGGGGTGCCACACGTTTGAAAGAACAAGTGAAGCTGGTCATTGTGTAGTTCCCACTCGTAGCAAGAGCACCAAGTCCTTGCTGAGGGAGTCTGCCAGACAGTTCTGAATTCCCGGTATATGAATGAGAAACATGCCCCAGGGCTTGGGCCTCCCTGGAAAGCCATGGCGACCTTGTTCCCCTTGCTTGCAAACATCGACATTGTGCTGTCAGTGTAAATCCATTCCGCCTTTCCCATAAGGAGGGGAAGAAAAGACTTCAGGGCCCAAAAGATTGCTCGTAGCTCCCGCAGGTTTATGTGCTGGCTCTTTTCCTCCTCCGACCAAGGCCCTTGGTGTGTTGGTCCTGACAATGGGCACCCCATCCCTCCGTTGAAACATCCATTGTGACCGTGGCGTGATGGTCGGCAACCTGAAGAGGGAGGCCTGCACCAGAAGTTCCCTCACTGACCACCAGCGAAGGCTCTGTTTGAAAAACAGCGTTCGAGCAATGTGGTTGTCCCAGGACCCTGAGGCTTGGATCCAGCTGACATCCAGGAATTCCTGCACCTGTCTCATGTGTAACCGGCAGTTTGTGATTAACGGGATGCATGATGAAAACATCCCCAGCAGGGATTTGTAGTTGATAACTGGCATTACCCGGGGGCTGTTGAGACGAGACACATTGTGTAGAAGAGCTGCCACTCTTTCTTCTGAGTGTCTAGCATGCAGGTTTGGGTGTTGAGCCTTGCTCGGAGATAGAGTGCCTGTTGAGGTGGGACCAGGCAAAACTTTGGGAAGATGTAGAAACCCAGATGCTTTAGACCACAGGCGTTGCTAGGGGGGGCAATAGCCCCTGGTCTTTTGGTTGTAGCCCCGGATAGAATCTCAGGAGCTACAACCGAAAGGCTAGCTAGCCCCCAGCCCCGACAGTTGCGACATTAGCGTAGCCCCAGGTCTTACTAGACCTAGCAACACCCCTGCTTTAGACACTGTATGGTGGCAGCACTGTTGGTTTCTGCCAGCTGTTAAGAAGGGGCTCTTACTAACCAGTCGTCCAGATACGGGTCGACATAAACAACCCTCCCCGGCAGGTGAGCCACCACTGGCGCAAAGCATTTGGTGTACACCCGTGAAGCAGATCGCAGGCCATATGGAAGGTGCTGGTTATCTATTTTGAAACACAACAATCTTCTGTGCGTTGGCATAATTGAAATATGAAAATAGGCATCTTTCATATACGATGTTGCCATGTAATCCCCCTTTTTTAGTAGGGGGATTACCTCTTGGAGTGTAGTCATGTGGAATTTTTGTGGCTTTACATACTTGTTTGCAGGGTGGAAATCTAATACTGGGCGCATTGTTATATTTTTTTTTGGCACAAGGAAGTAGGTTGAATAAATACCCCTGTTTACCTGGTTGCCCGGGACGAGTTCTATGGCGTCCTTTACAAGTGGAGTGGCGATCTCCTTGAGAAGGATTTTCTGGTTCTCCAACGAGTGTACCTTCTCTGTCTTGGAGGATGGTCGTGGGGGCCACTAATAGTTCTATACAGTATCCTGCGGACACTGGACAGCACCCATTTGTCTGAAGTGATCCCCTCCCATGCATGGGTGAAGGTGGAAATGTGCCCCCCTACTGGAAGCGGAACGTCACTGTTTATTAGGTGGCGGAACACCTCTGGCGGGGCTGCCTCTACCCCTAGCGCGGCCCCTGCGCTGGCCTCTGGTGAATCCCTGTGATGTTTGGAACTGATTGTTGCCCCATGAGGTTCCTTGATTTTGGTAGTAGTTGGAACCCCTCTGGGAGCTTTGGCCGTGAAAGCGACGAAAACTATTAATTCCCCTTTGACCTGGGGGTTTATTTGTGAGTTGGCCGAGAGATTTTAGGGTCTCGTACTCATCTTTAGCAGTCTTTAGTGCCTCTTCCACTGCCCTGCGGAATGGAACATTCGGCTCTACCGGCATGTCTATAAGCATGGATTGGGTCTCGGGTTTGAACCCCGACTCCCTTAGCCAAGCATGGCGCTTTATTACTGTGCCTTCGGTTATCAATCTTCCAGCATCATCTGCTGTATCAAAATTTGTTTTAAGGATGCATCCAGATACGGACCTTCTGTCTGCTGCAATTTGGCCCAACTGGCCTTTTAGTGGTTGAGGTGCAGAGGCTACTAGAGCAGCTACTTGTTCCCACTGATGGCAGTTATAGCTTGCTAAAAGAGTGGTACTGTTAGCAATACGTGCCTGATAGGCTGACGTGGAGGCAACTTTCCTACCCAGAGCATATATCCTTTTGCTCTCCTTATCGAGAGGTGCTTCTGAAGAAGCTACTGCTGTACCTACCCTCTTTCTGGTGGTTACTACCAGGGAGTCAGGTTTTAATTGACTCCTTATGTACATGGGATCGGAGGGTGCGGCCCTGAATAGTTTTTTGACTCATGGATTCACTGCATGAGTAAGATTTGGGGTTACCAGTGAGGGATCAATTCTACGCTGGATTGATTTTAATATTGGGATAGCCTCGGTAATGGCTCTCTTGTCCCCTAGGATTTCTTCCGCGAAATCCCCATCTTCTTGGACACCCTGTGTGTCTATCTGAAAATGAGCTGCTGCTTTAGCCATTGAGGATTGGCTGATTATCAATTGGTGAGTCATGCACTGGGGGGTCCTTAGGAATTGGGGAGTCAAGATGATAGGCTTCTGCCGCATCATCTTCTTCCTCTTCCTGGTCCTCGTCATCCCCATAGTAAGAAACCTCTGTCTGGTCTTCCAGCATATGTGTTTCTGTCTCCTCTCCATATGACTCTGGATGGTAAGGTTCTATTAGCAAAGGGTCTGAAACCAATCCCTACGCCGGAGCCTCAGAGAGGAGCCTTTTAGTAGGAGGTTAAGAGTCCTTGGACCTCGAAGGGGCAGAGGTAGCTGGTGTGTTGGCATAGCTACGGAAATAATTAGGGTCCTTTTCATAGAAGTCTGTAAAAAAGGACATCCTTCTCATCACCCTATCAATATCCGCTGTGTTCCATTCCCTGGAACTGGGAATAAACCTCTCCTGTTCTGGTTCCTCATCCATGCCCATATCATGAGGAGTGGGAGGGACAATTTTAGTCTTTGGAGTAGTGCCAGGGACCTTGGACCACTCGATCACCTTAGGAGCCTTCTGTTTTTCTTTATGGTTGTTCTGAAGGTTTCTTATGTTGTTTATCCCCCTTCTCGTGACTAGAGGAATGTTTTCCGGAGGTTTTTGAGGTTTCCGAGGGTTTCGACGCTTCGCGTTGAGGCTCGGAGGTAGTAGAAGGAGGGCGCCGAATCTCGGGAGTAGACGCTACACGCTTTGACTTGGGAGCATAGAGGTCGGAATCGTCTTATGACGATCGAGCCTCTGGAACTATTGGGAGTGCGGCACCTTTTTCAACCACAGACGGTTGGTCTTTGTCATGTGGCGATCATGAACGGGAACCCCCAGAGGACAGAATCGTTAGACCGCTCTCTCGGTGCCTTCCGTTGCCAATCGCTCGACACGCATGTTGAGTCACGGCTGGGGCTGATGTGTTTAGAGGAAGTGGTGTGGGTTGCGCTTTTGCCGCCGGGTATTGTCCCCATAACTGGGTCGCTGGCCAGTCCTCCGAGGTCGGGGGCTTGCGCGTGGGTGTCTGAAGTCACCCCTCTGCCTTCGCCATCCGTTACGGCGGCGTTGCTGCCATCGCTGAACGACCCTTAGATGTCCATGGCCTCTAGCTGCCTGGCGTAGTGGGTCCATTGCTTTGTTGAGCGGTCCTTAAGTATTTTTGGCTTGAAGAGCTTACAAGCTCAACACGTAGCCTCAGGATGGTCTCGTGGGAGACATAGATTGCACGTATTGTGCTTATTGTTAGGGAGAATTCTCATTCTATGGCTAATTTCCTCATGAGTCCCACAGCAGCTTTGCAGGATTTCTGGAGTTTATTTTTTCCACTTGGTAAGAGTGTGAGCCTTTTTCCCACTCTTACATGTGTTTTGCCATGTGTGTTTCTACTGTTTGTGTGATCTTGGGCTCCGGAGCACACCACTCCATGGGCCCAACTTTTTGTGTGTGTTACACAGCACCTTCAGTGCAGTGACACATGGTTGTCTTTGAGACTTCCCACTGACTCATTTTTCTGGGGCTGACTACTGTCCCCAGAAACAAGTAAAGTGTCATTTACTTTATGTAGTCATTTAAAACTACAGACCCAGTACACCCCATCTCACATGGAGTACTGGAAAGGGTTAATACCTATCCCTTTTTGTCTGTGCCTCTCTGAGCTTTGTTTTGATCTTTTAACATTTAGACTTGGCTGGTGGCAGTGGTATCTACATGAACTTTCTACCGCGATTATACTATATACACGTGGTATTGTTCCAGGCTATTATATTAGCCTCGAACATAAACCCGCTTGACCAAATACACTTTCTTTTGGCTCCGGTCGGGTTTATTCACCATTTCTTTTTGTTAAAGTCCTTCTTGTGTTTTATTTTGCGCGGCAAACCAGGTTTGCCTTCTTTGCTCACCATCTTTTGGTGGGCTTCTGCAAAGAAGCCCTCCTCTTGGCGCCTGGGTGTCTAGGTGGGCTGAATGTGAGGGAGGGGTGTAGTCACCCCCTGCACAGGGTATCCTAGGAAACCCAAGTCGCACTTTGCCATGACTGGCTGAGGTGGTTGTCTGAGCCGGACAACCCCCCTGCTGCTTGATTGACGGCCAGGCTTTGTGAATCGGGGATTTTTGCATAAAAGGCACGACTCTTGGGCTGTAAGTCAGAGTCGTCACTGGAACTACAAGGAACCAAAGAGAAGCGTAGAAGAAGATGGCTGCTGCAATTACCGAGTCCCGGTGAAGCCCTGCTGCAGTCCTGAGCTATCTACTCTTCAACGACCAGAGAAGATCCAGTCCGGAGTCTTATTCCCTTGAGCCTGGTGGTGTCAACCAGCTCATCTTCCACAGCCTGAGGATCCTCTTCGTGGTCGAAATGACTGCACACTGCTGTAGTGGTCCGGATAGCCATCTGAAGAGCCTTTCCTGTTTTAAAGGAGTGCACCTTTTATTCACTGTCTCTGCTGCTGGCCTGATCCCTGGGTAGTGCAGCTCACTCCAGATGTCGTCGTCCTTGTCCCGACGACTGAAGCTCCAGGAACTGTGAGTCTGCGGGAAACTACCAGGAACAACTGCCGTGGCACCAGCTTCTTCAAAGAATAAGGTACTGTGTCCAGCTTTGAGGAACTAGGGTGAAGCCTTTTCTCCACATCCAAGGCTTGCCCTTGTCTTCATTCACTCTTATAACTTTTGCTTCCTCTGTTGACAATATCCAAGTACTCCTGGCAACGTTGAATCTTGAACTGTCTGACTGCGTGATCCTCGACAACAGGAACCCGGTTCCACTTGACACTGACGCAGGCCTATTGACTTTTATCTTCCTAACAGCAAGTGTTCTCTGATTCGGTCTGCCTTAACAAAGGTACTGCCTATGATTTTTGCCCCCAACTCTCTTTTGTTAACTCAGGTGCTAAGTATGTTTTTACCCCAGTAACATTTCTTTCCGCGGATACGCCTATCTTTAGTAAGACCAAACTGTCACTACTGTCAAAAGTGATCGCATATGTATTCCCGATAACGTCTTTTCTTTCACAACACCGGTCCGTCAAATCATAAGGTACTTACCTTGAGTTGTTCTGCACAGAGAATTGGTAGTGTGTAGTGTATTTTACGTATGGTTTTAATTTAATAGAAGTGAAGGGTTTTACAAACAGATGGTCTAGAAATAAAATACTTTTACTTTTCAACCAAAAACATTGAGTCAGTGTTTGCTTGATGTTAGGTAAGATTTCCACAGAGCTGGTAAATCTTCCTTTCCTGGTTCAACTCCAGAACTTTTTGCTTTTCTAGTGGGATATTTTTCATGAATACCTCAGTGAGTGGGAACCTTTTTCCACACTCACCTAATCTTTAACTCTTTTTATGGGTGTCATTTTTAAGACTCTCCATAGTGTCTTTTTAAAGTTATCATGTCTAACAACTTATTGGCAATAAGTGCCTGTTGTTGCTGGGTTGCCCTAGGGGCTCCCCATTGAACTTTCTTGCTAACCTTGAGTGAACTACAGTTCCCAAGGGTAGAAAGGATCTTTGGATCCCTTTTACATTTTATTCTGTGAAACCAGCACACCCCCACCTTATTTGGACTGCTGGGGAGATACAATGTATCCCCTTTCACATTTAAACTGTAACAATTCTGTTACAGTGACAAGCTTAACTTTACTGGCTGGTGGCAGTGATACCATTTACTAATTTGGTGCACCTTTACCGCGGGCTGTAATCACAGCTGCAGTAAAGGCACCTAAGGGTGCTCATTTTACCAAAATGGCCCCTGTCTTCTTTTTCTGCCATTTTAGTGTTTCTTGTCGTTTCTTGTTCCTTCCCCTGACATCCAGGGCGGGAAATTCCTTTGTTTGAGTTTTGTCTTTGGCGTGAGTCCCCTGGACACCCCGCCCAGGCTCCAGTCAGTCTGCAAGCACAGGAAGTGGGGGGAGGAGTCCAAAACTTCCCCCTCCTTTGTCTTAGGCCTTCCTTCAACTGGGCTAAATCCCAGTGGGGGGTTGGCTGCCCTGATTGGACAGCCAAACGCCCCTTTCTTGTAAAATGCGGGGAGAGAATGCAGAGGTTGTGTTGCAGTTCCTGATAAATACTGGAAACCTGGAAGCTGAAATCATGTCGACCACTGGAACAGAAAACTGAAGAGGATGACGAAGGAAAAGCAGCGGGAATGATTTCCAGCGACCGGAGAGCCTGCTGTGTAATCGGAGCCTGCTGCAGCCCTTCTTTCCTATCGACCTGGGGACTCCGTAAACGACGACCCGAACCGAGAGCCTGTTGAGACCCACTAGACTCAAGAAGACCTGCTTTTGAGCCATTCCACAGGTTGCTGCGACCTTTCGTTCTTGCAATACCCCAATACCCTGGGACCTCCAGCCACTGTGCGGTGCACGGTCTTCCGAATCTCGCTGAAACTTCGTGGGGCATCCTGGTCTATATCCAGAGACAGGAATCGAGTCCAAAAAGTCCCCTCACAAGAGTGCTGGATCTTTTAAACGACGAGAATTCAACCGCAAATTTCTGTCTTCTTCTGAGCTTCTTGAAAAGGTGCCAAACCCGCAGAACTGCATTCAGCCACGAGAGAAATCTTGCCTAGAGCCTTCTTCATCGATCCCTGCTGCAAAGTCCCTTCTGAGGTTTTGTGTTCAGTCTCCAGTACAATTAATCCACTGACCGGGTATTTGGCTGAAGTTCTCCTGCTGCAATCTCTTCTTCATTGCTGAGGTACTGTGTTGGCTTGGGTATATACTTACCTTAAGCCTGTTGGGATTCCTGTGTCGTCCTGGGGTGTTTTCTGTGATTGGGAGGTCCCTCGTCCTGTACACCCAGTCCCACTGCTAGAATCCTGCTGGGGTGTCTTCTCTGAAGCCCCTGGACCCTTTTCTCACCCTACAAGTAAAGTACTCCCTTGTTTGCCAGTTTTCCTAAGGACACTCTGACTTTTGCTACTAAAGAAGAGTGGCGCAGCAGGCAGGCGTTCTATATCATGGTTCTTAAGCCACTGAATGGTCTTCGATCTGAATTTGCGGTACGTGAGGTTCTCCCTGCAAGTAGGTGGAAGGGAATTCCAAAATTGCAGTGCTTTTACAGAAAAGCTATTCCCTCCAGACTTTGTGCGTTTAAATCTAGGCACAAGGAGGAGATTGGAATTACCCATTCTGGTGGGGCGGGAAGAAACTGGTCTGGTAAATTTAGTTATAAGGTATTGAGGGGCTGCTTGGTGGAGGCATTTGTGAGTCAAAGAGACAGATTTGAGGAAGATTTTGTCTTTCGTAGAGAGCCAATTGACAGATCTTCTAGTCACGGAAATGTGGGCCTTCTTTGGGATGCTAAGGGTCGCTCTTAGGGTGTTATTCTGTAGGATTTGAATTTTATTCGCGATATATTTGTTGCAACCTACATAAAGCGCATTACAATAGTCCAGTTTGGACAGGATCAGCGCCCTGGCTAGGGTGATGCAATTAGAGGGTGAGAGGAATGGTTTGGCTGCTCTGATAAGTTTGCAAGTGTAAAATGTGGCGGATGCCATGGCATTAACTTGCTTATTGAATGTGACAGTGGAATCTAGGTAGAAGCCAAGAGTTTTGACCTCCTTGGCTACAGTGATCTTGTTATTATCAATTACGAAAGAGGAGTTGTTTTGATCTAATTTGTTATGGTTATGTGGAGACCCTAGAATGAGGAGTTCTGTTTTGTCATCATTCAGGCATAGACCATGCCTGGATGATGAGGTACACTTTGTTGACAAAGGCCAAATCCTTGTCATAATCCCCCGTCAACGGGATGAGGATCCGGGTATCATCGGCATAGTTAGTGTAGGTGATACCCAGACCATCTAGATCATCAAAAAGGGGCTTTGTGAAAATGTTGTACAGGGTCGGGGAGACGCAGGATCCCTGGGGCACGCCACAGGTGATAGGCGATGGGTCGGCTGCTGCTAATTGGGAGAAGACTCATCGTGCAGTTGTTTAGGAAGGATTGGATCCAGCCGGTTGCCTCTTGAGAGAAATGGGCTGCTTTTTGTAAGTGGTTACATAGGATCTCATGGTCCACCAAGTCGAAAGCGGCTGAGAGATCAAGGAGTAGCAATAGTGCAGTCTTACCCTCATCTCTCAGCTCATCTATCTGTGCCTTGAGATCTATGAGTGCGGTTTCAGTACCGTGTTGAGGCCTGAAGCCCGATTGTCGGACTCCAAGGGGATGGAAGTGTTCAAGGTAATGTTGGATTTGTAGTTATGCTATTTTATAGAGGATTTTGAGTATGAATGGTACTGTGGTGATGGGGCGATAGTAGGAGTAGCAGGGTCTAGATTAGGTTTTTTGAGAAGGGGGAGGACCCAGGATTCTTTCAAGTTGTTAGGTATGCTGCCTGATGTGAATGACGCATTTATTAGTTTGGTAATAAATGGTGCGAGATCACGAGCCGCATCCTTTAACAGCTGTGCAGGGCATAGGTCTCCGTGGCAATTAGAGGGTTTGAGGGTGAGAATGACGTTTTCAACCTCTTTAGTAGATACTTTATGGAAGTTGAAATGGGAATTGGGCGCAGGGGTATGTGACTGGGTGGGGTGTGTCATTTTAGGGATCAGGATACAGGGTTTGGTAGAAGCGAGAAGGGAATCTTTTTTAATGCTTATCTTCGTTTTAAGAGAGGTGATTTTGTTACCTAAAGCGTTTTGTATACCTGTGCACCAATTCTTATACTTGAGGCACGAGTCAGGTACTTGGTTGGGCGTTTCTACCTCTTAGTATTGTAAAGAGCTCTCTGGTGTTGGATTTAGCTTGCGAAATTCGAGTATTATAGGACATTTGTTTGGCCAGGATGATTTCTTTTTTTGTATTGGGAGGCTAGTATACTCAGGTTATTCTTGTTGATTTCTGAGGGGTGTGCTCTCCAAGTTTTTTCACAGCGTCGCTTTTCCAGTCTGAGGGCTTTAAGGTAAGGAGAGAACCAAGTGTTGATATGTTTTCGAGATTTGCTCTTTCTCAACTTCAGGGGAGCTATGTCATCAAGAGATGAAAGCATGACTTTATTGTATAGGTCTACCATCATGAAGGGATGTGTGTGATCCGGAATGGCATTCAGCGTCTGTAAGATCAAAGGGAGCAGGTTTTCAGGGGTGATGTTCTTTTTGTTTCTGGTCTGGACAGCTGGAGCTATGCTATCTGATTGCACTGGTGTCGTCTCTAGAGTGAACGAGATCAGGTAGTGGTCTGTCCAAGGCTGTGGAAGTATAGATGAGACCAGGACTGGGCAATTATGCACAGCTAACCAGTCCAAAGTTCTGCCTTTAGGTATGGGTGGGCTCTATGATCTTCTGGGTAAATCCTAGTTCCTCTAAGGTATTATTGATTATTTTGGCATTAGCATCTGAGGGGTCACTGAGACCAAGGTTGAAATCTCCTAATAGGATGCTCTGTGTGGAGTTTTTAAGGTTATTGGATAAGATGTTTGTAAGGCCTTCTTCAAATGATCCTAGAGGGCCGGGTGGTCGGTAAATGAGGTGAATGGAGATGGACTATGTATTAGCTAAGGTAAGCTTAGCGGTAGGGGATTTGCATGATCTTACGTTCGAGGGTGGCGAGATTGTCAATGAGAGTTTCGTTTTGGCTATAATGGCAAGACCTCTGCCTCGAGAGGTAGTACGGTCATCTTAGTAGAGTGTAGTCATCTGGTATGGCTAACATGATTGCGGGCCCTGCTGTTGGATGGAGCCACGATTCTGTGATAGTAGGGTGGGTTTTAGGCTCTAGGAGTGGAACCTGCCAGTGCTAAGCTCCAATTATTGTGATTTCAAATTTACGCGAGATCACAGGAGCGGTTTTTGGGGTTTAGCCTAAGCCCCAGTTTGGTAAGTTGAAAATCAGAGGTTTGTTGCTCCCGGCTATCTTGCTTGCAGTTTGTGAAATAAATAATATGACACTTTGGTTAATACGAATTAATTCGTTTTATTATTCAGCGTTTTTTCTAGTGATTTAATCTAGATACATGTGTTTATGAGAAACACTTTTTGGAACTTGACGAGCAAGTTTTCGGTCAGCCGACACGTGTTTCGACCTTACGGTCGTTCTCAAGGCTGAACAATATTCAATTTGTGATCAAGTAGTGACATATTGCATTATTTTCAGCAGTGGTGTTTTAGGTGATGTGCCCACATAGTGATAGATAGTGACATTACATTAAAACACATTGATGTGTTGGTATGTAACAGTTTTGGAAAAAAGTAAGAAAATCATTGGAAGAAAAGGAGGGAGGAAAAGAAAAGAAAAGTAAGTTGCTGGTAATTGGGCTTGTGGTATATTAGATTGAGGTAATTGCCTCTTACCCAGTCGTGGCTTGCTGTGTGCCCTCAGTAGGGTTCTAAATTGTGAACTGTCCTTTACGGCAGTTCCGGCTCCTGTTGGGCCCTTTGGGAGAAAGAGAGTGGAGGGGATGGTTGGTGGGAGCTTTCACAAAAGGAGAGCCCCCAAGGTGCGTTATAGTCACATTTGTCTCATTGGATTTAATCGGCTGTGGTCATTGCACAAGTAACAGGTGGAAAACATCAAGGGCTTTTCTTGAATAGCCCTTGTGTATTTTCACCTGTTGAGCGTGTTAGTAGTGATAGTGATGGTATCATCTAACCGTGTACTTCCTGATGGTTGGCCCCAGGTAGTGAAAATGACTGCGGTTGGTGAATTGGATGGTCCTAGATGTACATCAGGGGCTTTTTTAGAAGAGAGCTCCTGTGTGTACCCAGCCATAGATAGCATTTGTAATACATTTCCTATTGTTGGAAAGTGAGCATGAAGAAAATTAAGATTAGCGCTAAAAGCTAACTATATCCCTTAGTTGGGCAAGGTACTTGCTGTCTCTGGGATGGGCTAGGAAGCTCACCTGTGTGCTCTGTCTGACGTCCCAGGCGGTGCTCTGGTGCTTCTGCACACCGCGCTGGGTGCCGCCATTATAAGCTGTTTGTTGACTCACGTTCGTCTCGGGCCGCACATGCGCGGTGGTGAAGTGTCTTAGCGCTGGTCCCGGCGCATGCGCGTCGTAGTGCGCGACTTGCGCATGCGCCGCGGATCAGTGAAAGGCCTTCACCGGGAATTGCTTGTGATTAGATTGGAGGATCGGGGGTGGGTGGCCCTAGCCCTTGGCTATGTGGCAAAAGGGATCTAGGTGAGCTTGAAATGATAAAGGGTTGTGTGTTTCTAGTCTGTTGCGAGGGGTGTCAATTAGAATGACGGTGTGTGTGGCATGGTCTCATGTCGGGCCGTGTCATACCCACATTTGGGTCACTATCCCTGCCGGGGTTTGAAGATTAAGATTTAGGTAGAAAAAGATTGTAGAAAAGGAGGATGATGAAGATTTACAGGAAGACATTTAAATCATGGTCTTTGTTAAGGCCATTCTTCACACATCTAAAATGACAAATTAAACGTGCTTCCTCTTGTCTCAGTTTCCGGATTCTGTCTCCTCCTCTTGGGCCCAGCCGGACCAACTTAAGTCCGATGAACCTTATGTCACTCTTGTTCTCCATTTGGTGGTTCCTCTGCCAGTGGTTTGCCAATGGCAGTTTGGGGTCCTGTGAATGTATACTGTTCATGTGCTCTCTGATCCTGAAGCGTGTCTCTCGGATGGTGCTGCCTATGTATATTTTATTACAAACACAAATGATTGCATAAATTACAAATTTAATTCTACAATTAATGTGCTCAGTGATGTTTAAGATGGGACAGCCTGAGAATTTGGCGCATTTGGTCTGTGTTGCATGCTTGCACATTGAGCATGTCCCGCATTTCGTGAAACCAATTGGTGTCCTTTTACTGAGCCAGTCCTGTGCCATGATACGTTTGTCTGCAAGAAAGGAGGGGCTCAGTAAGGTCCTTAGTGTTGGTGCTCTGCTGTATGACATGCTGGGATATGTTTCTAGTTGCGGCTTGATATGCTCGTCCATGAGGAGTAGTCCCCAGTGCTTCCTCAAAATTTTTTGTAATGCATAACTGTCTTTGTTGTATCTTGTTACAAATCTGATGGTAGGATTGTCATCGTGTCTTCTCGGTTTGGGTGAGAGCAGTGTTGATCTTTCCAGTCGGCAGGCTTGTTTTCTTGCTTCTGCCAGGTTCACATGGGAATAGCCCCGACTACTGAATCTTTGATCCAGCAGGTTGCATTCTTCTATGAACGATTCATCTGTGTTGCAGTTCCTTCTTGCCCGAATGTATTCTCCTTTCGGAATGTTGCGAATGACACTTTTTTTATGGCAACTTGTTGCATGGAGGGTGGAATTGACTTCCGTTGGTTTGCGGTAAGTTCTGGTAGTGATTTGGTTCTCTTTTATTTCAATCTTGAGGTCCAGGAAGTCAATTTGAATATTGCTGATGTGGCTCGTTAATTCAATACCAAAGTCATTGGTATTGAGATAGCTCATATATTCATTAAGTTCATCTTTAGTTCCTTTCCAAATTAAGATGATATCATCTATGAATCTGGCCCAATTGACAATGAGCCTGGTGAATTTGTCTTCTTTCATTGCGTGTTTAAGTTCATAGGAGTGCATAAAACAATTAGCTAATGCAGGAGCATAGCTGGCTCCCATTGCGATCCCTTTAGTTTTAATGTAATGTCACTATCTATCACTATGTGGGCACATCACCTAAAACACCACTGCTGAAAATAATGCAATATGTCACTACTTGATCACAAATTGAATATTGTTCAGCCTTGAGAACGACCGTAAGGTCGAAACACGTGTCGGCTGACCGAAAACTTGCTCGTCAAGTTCCAAAAAGTGTTTCTCATAAACACATGTATCTAGATTAAATCACTAGAAAAAACGCTGAATAATAAAACGAATTAATTCGTATTAACCAAAGTGTCATATTATTTATTTCACAAACTGCAAGCAAGATAGCCGGGAGCAACAAACCTCTGATTTTCAACGATTCTGTGATAGCTAAGTCTTAAGGGATAGTTCCGGGACTTTTTTTTTATTGTTCCTACGGTTCGGCCATGTGTTTTCCTATGGACCTTACCCGATGAAGAGCCTGGGCCAGTCAACGGATGAAGAGCCTGGACGGCGTCTCCAACTGGTGCACGTGCAATCGGTGCGAGGTAATGCCAACTGAGGAGGAGAACTGCTGCTGCCGTGAAAATTCCGGGTGCTTGGCCTACATTTCGGAAGGTGAGCCAAGTCCGCAATGCATTCCCGAGCTGCCAGAGTTCAGGGAAGCCTGCCTCTCACGGACCGTGTTGAGGATGATGATGGTGCTTATGCACGAACTTCGTGGCATTGTTCGTCCGCGTAATCCGAGTAACGAGTAAGTATACTCTGGTTGTGATGTCAGTGATGCCACTACTATTTCATGGTCGTCTCCCACATATAAAATTACATCTACATATCATTCGAACGCATGTAAATTGGTTCCATATTGTGCATTTTCTAGATAGAATTTTTTTCAAAGCAGAATGACATTTTTTACCTTCATCGACATTGATAAGAAAGTTTTGTCATTTTAATACCGTTTGCATCTTTCTTTTTCACCGGTGGTACAGGCTGGTGGCCTATCGTTGCTTCACTTGGTGGCTTCACGGGAGGCTCGGACACCGCGTTCTGAGAGTAATACCTGCCTGTGCGGTACTTGCCATTAGACAACATTTCCCCAGCGACAGTGGACAATACCGCGGATTTTCCCTGGATGTGCTGCAACCGGAACTTTACAATGTGTAATGTTTATTATTTATGTTCAATTGAAATTAAGATCTAAAATAAAACCCAACATATATTTTAACAATGGTTGTTTTGATTTTTTAAATGAATCTAGTGTGTCTCCATTGAATAGTCTTCCTGTGCCTTGTCTTGTCACACCACATGTCTCCGGCCAGCATCCTCCCTCACGCTGGCCGCCCACCTTCAATCCACATAACCGTTGAACCCATATGCAGCAGACATACATATGTTATTTTGCGGGTTGGCATCAAGCCTCCCGGCCTTGCCTCCTCCCCCAAAAATACTTACCACACCACTTTGTTCAAGCGTTGGCAATAAAAGGCTGTTGGATTTTATTGATACAAAACATGGTTATAGGTAAATAATCAATATGGTTGATCATAATAAATCATCCTTTTGGGCACCGGGTACAGAGATGACCCCCTCTGGCCCGTGCCGCCTTGCCACCACAGGCCAGCCTGCTGCTGACTAACTGCCTAGGCATCCAGGGTCTCCAGGGTGAACTGCACCCATATATTCTCCTGGGAGGGTGAGGTATTTATAAACTCACCCCCCTGCCTTCCATGTACTAGATCCTGCAGCCTGCCTCTTACATGCAGTTAGATGGCCTCTCCTTGGTGAGGCCCTGCGGCAAACGAGTCTTGTCTGCACGACCACCGCCCCAATCCACCCCCCGCCCTATCAAAGGCAGTTCGCACCGGGGTACTTGCGCTGGCAAGTGGAGCTGTCAGGGAGCGATAAAGGCCAAGAGGTGCCAAAGACCATGTACACTTCAAAGTGGTCTATAGAGCATGGGTTGTTGTTCCCATGTCTACCTCCAGACCCCGTATCTCCTGCCAAGCATCCCCCCTCACGCTGGACGCCCCCCTGCAATCCACATAAGTGTGACTCCATTCACGAGTCTTCCTGTGTCTTGTCTGCACGACCACCGCCCCAATCCACCCCCCGCCCTATAAAAGGCAGTTCGCACCGGGGTACTTGCGCTGGCAAGTAGAGCTGTCAGGGAGCGATAAAGGCCAAGAGGTGCCAAAGACCATGTACACTTCAAAGTGGTCTATAGAGCATGGGTTGTTGTTCCCATGTCTACCTCCAGACCCCGTGTCTCCTGCCAAGCATCCCCCCTCACGCTGGACGCCGCCCTGCAAACCGCATAATGCCACGACATATTCACGTCATTCATTCACAAACACACCCCTGTTTCGAATTCTTTATAACCCACTTCATATTTCTAATGAGAACTTCTTTGCGCTTTGCTAGTCAACCCGTGAAGGTGCTGGTTATCTGCTCTTCGTCTCTGTGAACTTCCGTGACCACTTCGAGCAAACTCGTCAGTTTGCAACCTGTGAACTGCTCCCTGTTCTACGACAAGAAACTACTCTGATCCCTGCATCTAACTGTTTGTTCGTCAAGGTAAGGCCATGTACCATAATCATTTTGCGTCCAATCTTTTAATTTATATCTATTTGCTAGTAGTCATCAAATTGCATCCATGTTTTCTTTTCGTTCAAGACAGTACATGCAAGGAACTAGTCACATGTTCTGAGTTTAGTCAAATTATTTTTCTATTTTTTTAAAGTTATTCAAATACTTATCCGCATGTGAATAACGTGTATAGTTCCAAGAACCAAAACGAACCTTGCATTGAATCTTTTATGTGTCATTTAATTTTTTAACACATTGGTATTCATAGAGAATTGTTGATCTTTACTTTTCAGAACTTTCCACAATGCCTGCATCTGCAGCAGGCACTTTAGCTCAGACATGTACTCCACATCATTACTAATAAAGAAGAACACACCGCGAGCGAAGCGAAAATTGCTCTCAACCGCTATTCCCACTCTATTCGTCCACATCCCTCCACTGGTGAGTCAAGTTTACGGATTTAGCTCTCGGCCTTGCGGTAGTGTGTAGCATTAGCTAACAATAATTTCCCCATTTATGTATCCACTCAATATGAAGGCGGAAGATTCTCCATCCGTGTCGTTATTGCAGTCATCAGCCACTTCAAGCGCCTATCGGGTAATCTTACTTAGCTATTCTGCCACTGACTTGTTTTAGGCATGTAAATCAATAGTTTTAATTTATCGTGTAATTATTTTACCTATTGGTACACCCTAGTACTCGTCCTCTAGTCTTTGTTTTCAGTTATAATTATTGTTATCCAAAATAATTCAAGTACTGTCTTTCAGGGAGATGCTGAGGAGTCCAACGCATTGACGACAACCGTTGATGTCACTCAGATGCTCGAGGTACGTTTCCGGACAGTTCCATCGATGGAGATCATCAGATCTTGCATTCTTGTAGCGTGATTGTTACACACAATGTTTCTTTCGTTTTTAGCCATTGATATGTCCTTCTGTCGTCGCCCTCCTATGTGTCTTCTTTTTTCAATATTGTGTTCATTACTAATGAAAGTCCTATGTTTCAGGGAGTCGATGGAGCATTAGTCCAAGAAGAAGGGGGAGCATGCAGTTACGGGTCGGCGCAATGTTCTACAAGAACATCACCCCTAGTAGTTGATGCAGATCTCTGGGTGGTGACACTTCCAACAATCGAGCAAATAGAATCATATTTAGATATCCATTACTTATTTTAGACAACTGATCATTTGTGCAGGTCTATTTAGATGAGCCGTTGACGCCTGCACAAAGTTTGTTATTTTTAACAAAATAGAAAACCATACTAATGCAATTACTGTGTTTCAGGGAGTTGCTGAAGCGTCATCTTCAATAATATCATCAATGGAAGTCTATGCCGAGCCCGAGGTATGGATCTTGACAGTTCCATCTAACTAGATCAACAATGCATGAATAATTGTCGTTTGAATGTTCTGCACAATGCGTTCATTCGTGTTTTGCTATTGAGATGTACGTGGGTATTGGTCTTCAAGTACATTTTGTGTTTTCAATATTATTATACATACTAATGAAAGTTCTATGTTTCAGGGAGTCGATGGAGCGTCAGTGCGTGATGGATGTGCTAATCATGAAAATATAGTCGTTGCAGTGCAAGAGGAAGTGGAGACATGCACACACGAGTCGGAGCAACAGCGTCCTGATGTTGAAGTTCGAGGCAAGAAAGTTTCAAAGAAAAGAAAGCAAAAGAAGGTTAGTGTCCTGGTCACTATATTATGTTGTTTTTCACTGTTAATAGTTCAATACTGTAAGTTGTGTTTAAACTGAACATCCCTTTTCCAATCTGTCCTCTAGTTGCGAGTGGGTGTACGAACTAGATCTACACAGACAGTGAAGCGAACGAGAGATGTAGCTTGTCAAACCTTTTGGCAGGGACTTGAGACTGGAGATGCATCGTGCCAATGGGAAGAATATGAAGTGATTGACAACAGAGCTATACCACCACCAGCCATTGATAGTGAATGTCCTCCTGGTAGTTCGGATGCAGTCGGAGATCAATTCACAGAATCCACACCCGCAAAAACTAAGACCGCGAGAAAGTTGAAGAAATTGTTTTATTCACCCATCGCCGGAGAAGGAACAGATGTTGAAATGGAAGAGAATGAAGTGGACGACAATGAAACACCATCAATATCACTGAACATAGCGGAAGACGATATCAGAGATTCTACCTTTCATGTGAGTGACATGTCCTCAACGTTACAGGCCGAACCAGCTGGGATGCAGAGTGACAGTATAAGGAAAGAGGCCAAATTCATTGTATTCGATAGTTGTTTGATTGATATTATTATTAGGATGAAATGTGGGCATTCGGTTGGTGGGGAAGTATGTGGGGAGCCATTGATTAATGTGACTCGTGGAATTCGAGGGACTAACCTTAAAATACATGCCACCTGTACAAAATATCATCCTTTCTCATGGTCTGCACAACCCATGCTGGGGCAACTGCCAGCAGGCAATCTACTTTGTGCAGCGGCCGCACTTTTTAGTGGTTCAAGTTTTAAAAAGTTAGAGTATTTCTTTCAGTTTGTGGAAATCCATTTCATTGCGAAAACTCAGTTCTACAAATACCAAATCGATTATCTATTTCCAACCATTAGCGAAGCTTGGAGAATGGAAAAAATGTCTATTGATAGTACATTCGCGGGCAAACGGTTCAGGCTAGCCGGTGATGGACAGTGCGACAGCCCAGGATTTTCAGCCAAGTACTGCACTTACCACTTTCAGGACATGGAAAGTAAGAAAATTGTGAGTTCGGTGGTCGTGCAGGTGTCACAAAGTACATCCTCAGTGGCCATGGAGAAAGTTGGCTTTGTAGCATCATTGCAAGAACTACAATCGCGGGGAATGGTGATCGACCTGATAGCCACGGACAGACACGTTTCAATTGCCAAGACAATGAGAGAAGAGTACAAAAATATAAATCACCAATTTGACGTATGGCATCTTGCAAAAACAATCAATAAAAAAATGTCGGCTGCAGGTAAAAAAAAAAGATATGCAAGGTATTTCACAGTGGTCCAAGTCAATCAGCAACCATCTTTGGTGGAGCTCAAAAACATGTGGAGGGTCGTTGGAAATTCTACTGGAAAAATGGCGGTCAGTAATGCTACACTGTAGCAACGTTCACCGCTGGACACACAAACCAACATTTCCACAATTGTGAACATGGCCATTTGTCGACAGAGGAGGCACGGAAGAAGAAGTGGTTGATTCCTTCATCACCCACTCACAAAGCCATTGAAAAGATTGTATTTGATAAAACTATAACAAGAGATTTGAGGGGGCTCACGGAATTCTGCCACACAGGAGATTTGGAGGTGTTCCACAATATGTGCCTAAAGTACAGGCCAAAACGATTGCATTTTGGCATGGAGGGAATGATAAATCGGACTCTTCTAGCGGTCTTGGCACATAACCATAATGTTGGCCGTCAACAAAGTAGGACAACCGGAACTTTAGGGACGCTTCGCTACAATAAGGCCTTCACTAAAAGAAGTAAACAATGGGTGTTCAAACCAGTGTTTCAGGATATTCAATATGAGTTTATTGAGAGACTTATTGTTGATGTCCTAGATAGGCACATACATGGAGTTGTGAACGAACCTGTGCAGGGGACAACTGCATTGCCACCCAACATTGCCTCTGTTCCATGTCCACCTAAAGCAGAGCTCATTGAGAAATACACATTACGGTTTAAATGATTGTAATTTGATAGTCTGTTCTCTCGAGTCTCCTCATGTTGCAGGACCATTGAATATGTGTATCTATGTAATGTGTAAATAAAAGTGATTGCTCAGTGTACATGCAATGTGTCTCTCCACCGTTGCCCCTCCCTTCACCGTGCAGTTGTGCGAACCACCTGGGTGTCACCTGTGACTTTGCTCTGGAGTCTCCTCATGTCGCAGGCCCATTGAATATGTGTAGCTATGTATTGTGTAAATAAAAGTCATTGCTCAATGTACATGCAATGTGTCTATCCAACCTTGTTCATTTGCGCATTAAATTAAACCAAACAGTAATATAAATCATTTTTCAAAAAATATAGAATGTCTCCGTATTTATGGTTCTCTGGGGCTGCAAATGCACGCAGACAAAATGCAAAGATGGAGTGTAAATTTCAAGTCCTGTGAGATGGCCTTACACTGAATGTAGCTAACTAGGAATGTGTGCTCGTTCAAAGTGAAGGTCAGCTGCTTTGATTTTTTGCTCGGGTGCCGGAATGGCCCACGACTCAGTATAAGGTTCTATTGTTATTTGACCTTGACAGGCCGGGACCATCCCGAAAGACTTCTTTTTGGGGGTGTGGTGCAATAACGTAAACGATAATGAATATAATTTCAGAAACGAAAGCCATTTAATGTTCGTTCACTAGAAGAAATAACGTCGGCATAGAAGGAGTGGTATTTCGGGGCTGCCCTACGCACAGACACAATGGAAAATGCAAATATAACGTAAGTAACTCTTTAGATGAGTTTATACCGCAATTTAATTACTATACAGTAGCTTTAAAGGCGGGTTAAGTTGTACTTGTTCGTTCTATGTGGCATATTGTTTTGTACCGCGCACTATCTTGAGGAGGACCATCTCCTTTTACGGAAGCACCTCAAAACCTTCCTCTTTGCTTCTGCTTTTCTCTCCCTCTCCCCTGCTACAACTGGTCCACTGTCTGCGACCTCGGTCCTGGGCCCTTCCACTCTCCACCTGCACTGCCTCCCTGTCAACCCCTGCACTGGGGGACTGTCTCAGTATCCTACAGCCCCCCCCCTTCCCAGCACTTGTTCTGCACTTACCTTGCACTCGCCACCAGCTGGCCCTATGTATTTATTATTTTATGCTACTTACCTTGTACTCCACTTCCCCCCTTCCCCTTGCACTTTTACCTTCCCCCTACCCCTGCACTTGCGCAATCTGAATGACACCTGGCCTAGTAGGATCGTTGTCTGTCTTCTCCTTGTTCCCCCCCCTCCCTGCCTCGCCACGCCTTGAAACACTTGTGTATAGGCGCGTTGCAAATGCCATATTATATCATATCAGTGACAAAGTGGTCCACTGGCGCTTAGGCGGCTCTGAAAAAGGCGGAGGAGAGGGGGTGGGTTACTGGAAATGACGTATAAGGAACAAGTTACTTACCTGTAACTGTTGTTCTCCAGCATGGGTCTGGCATGGATTCACATGCTCATGAATATTCCCCGTCGTCAGGCTGGGAATCCTCGGTAAAGAAAAAACCAGTTTCAGTTTCGTTTCTCATCTGTCTTTCGTAGTAATAACCAATCACTGGTCTCTGCGTCATACTGACCACAGCCAATGACTGCCCTCTACCTAAGCACCGCCTCTGGCAGCCATCTTCAGATTTGGAAGCACGTGAAGTGGCAGTATGACCAAGTGAAGAGCCGCAGAGGGGTAGGCGGGAGGGTTCGCATGTGAATCCATGCCAGACCCATGCTGGAGAACAACAGTTACAGGTAAGTAACTTGTTCCTTCTCCAGCATGGGGTCTGGCATGGATTCACATGCTCATGAATAAAGAATACATAGCAGTACACACATGCACAACCACGGGAGGTGGCAAAGGCTCAACATTAAGCATCACATAAACTCAACATTAAGCATCTTACCTCCTCACCAGGCTCACCTCAGGCGAACAGGTTGCGCAGCACTGCTTGGCCGACCCTGGACTCCTCCCTGGAATCCCGGTCGACGCAGTAGAATTTCGTGAAGGTGTGCGTCGACCTCCACGTAGCAGCCCTGCATATGTCCAGCAGGGGCACACCAGATAGGAACGCCGTGGTAGCTGCGATCGCTCTGGTGGAATGGGCTCTCGGACGGCCAGGCAGCGGTCGGTTTGCCAACCGATGACAGTACATGATACAGCCGGAGAGCCATCTGGAAATGGAAGCCTTCGAGAGAGCCTTCCCCTGATTGACAGGTCCAAAGTTCACAAAGAGTTGTGACGTCTTCCGAAAACACTTCGTGCGGTCTACGTAGAACTTCAGCGCTCTAGCCACATCCAGCGAGTGCAAAGTCCTCTCAGCCGGCGACGAAGGCGACGGGAAGAACACAGGCAACACCAAGGGTTCGTTGAGATGGAAGTCCGACGGCACCTTGGGCATGAAGGAGGGGTGCGTCCTGAGCACTACCCTCGTGTCGTGGAAAGTCAAGTACGGGGCCTTGCAGGAAAGGGCCTGGATCTCTCCCACTCGTCGTGCGGAGGTGATGGCCACAAGAAAAGCTGTTTTCCACGATAGAAACTTCAACGGGGCCGAGTGCAGAGGCTCGAACGGAGGTCCCATGAGCTTGGTCAGCACCACGTTGAGCTCCCACGCCGGGGCCGGAGCCTTCACCGGCGGGAACGATCTGAACAGTCCCTTCATGAACTCTTTCACCAGACGATGAGACCACAAGGACGTCCGCCCCGTGGTTCTGGTGTATCGGGAGATCGCAGCAAGATGAATCTTGATGGACGCGTGTGCCAGACCAGCTTTGGCCAGCGTCAGCAGGTACGGCAGTACTTGGGGAGCCGTAATCCGTAGAGGGTTAATCTTCTGTGCGTGGCACCAGACAAAGAACCTCTTCCATTTGTGTCCGTAGCATTTAAGAGTCGAGGACGCCCTGGCCTTTGCAAGAACCTCTCTGCAATCGGCCGGTATGTCGTATCCTCCAAACTCTAGCGCTGCAGGAGCCAGGCCTGCAAGTTCAGCGACTTCGGGTCGTGGTGGAGGATGGCGCCTCCTTCCCTGGAGAGTAGATCCGCGTCCGCCGGCAGCTTGATCGGCGGGGACGCTGACAAGTCCAGAAGGTCCGGGAACCATATCTGCCTCGGCCACGCAGGTGCGACGAGGATCATCCTGCACCGTGACCTCTTGAGCTGGTTGACGAGCCGGATTAGCAGAGGCAAGGGAGGGAACGCGTAGAGGAACAGGCCCTCCCAGGGGAACGAGAAAGCATCGCCCATGCTCCTCGTCTGGGGAAACCTGCTGGCGAACCTCCGGCACTTGGTGTTCGTTGCCGTCGCGAACAGGTCGATCTGGGGTGTGCCCCACCGTCGGAAGAGGCGATCCACCAGATCCTGCCGTAGTTCCCACTCGTGGCACGAGCGCAGCTCCCTGCTGAGTGAGTCGGCGATGGTGTTTTTTATCCCTGCCAGATGAAACGGTACCAGAAAAATCCCTTGGGCGACGGCCCAATGCCACAGGTCCTGCGCCTCCTTGGACAGCGCTGGGGACCTGGTTCCGCCCTGTTTCCTGATGTAAAACATGGTGGTGGTGTTGTCGGTGAAGATCCTCACCACCTTGCCCTTGAGGGACGGAAGGAAGGACCTGAGGGCCCAAAACACTGCACGGAGCTCCAGGACGTTGATATGCAGGGACTTCTCCGTCGGGAGCCAGAGTCCCCTTGCGTGCAGATTTTTGGTGTGCGCTCCCCACCCTTCCAGGGAGGCATCCGTGGTCACAGTCTCCTGGTGGGCTGGGGTCTGGAAGTCCATGCCCGCCGTCAGATGCGCGCGGGTGCCCCACCACCGTATCGCTCGTCGGAAACTCTCGTCGAGCTTGATCCTTTCCTCGAAGCTGCCTGTCGTCTGGATCCAGCGCGCATCCAGGAATTCTTGCAACGGGCGCATCCGGAGCCTGCACATGGGAATGAGGTAGATGCAGGAAGACATCATCCCGAGGAGGGACTTGATGGACCTCACCTTGGCCACGTCGGCCACCAACATCCGTTGCACCTTGCCCAAGATGGTCCTGGTCCTCTCCTCCGACGGGGAGGCCAGAAGGGACACTGTGTCGAGCCTCGCTCCCAGAAACAGTGCGACTTGCGCGGGCACCAGGTGGGATTTGGCGTAGTTCACGGAGAATCCCAGGTCCGTGAGGAGTTGGACGGTCCTTGCCGTGTGGACCACGGCGAGCTCCCTCGTCTTGGCGCGGATGAGCCAGTCGTCCAGGTAGGGGTAGACGTGAATCCCCTCGCGGCGCAGCTGCGCCGCCACCGGTGCGAGGCACTTGGTGAATACCCTGGGTGCCGACCGTAGTCCGAAGGGGAGGGCTTTGAACTGGTAATGACGCCCTTGGACCACGAATCTGAGGAATTTTCGGTGCCCCTTTAGGATGGGAATGTGGAAGTAGGCATCCTCCAAATCCAACGACGATAGGAAGTCTCCTTCCTCCAGCTGACCCAGGACGTGCTGGAGGGTGACCATCCGGAACTTCTGCGCCTTGATGAACTTGTTCAGACGTCGCAGGTCTAGGATGGGGCGCCATCCTCCCGTCTTCTTCTTCACGAGGAAGTATCGCGAGTAGACTCCGGAGCCCCGAAGCCTCTTTGGGACGAGTTCGATGGCGCCCTTTCTGAGCATCGCCTTTACCTCCAGGAGAAGTTGAGGGACGTGAAGTTCTTTCCTGGCCACGGGGGGGACGCGCGGGCACCTTCTTTGAAACTCGAGCGCGTGGCCCCGGGCCAGGGCGTCCAGCACCCAACGGTCGGTGGAGATGGACTCCCACACGCTGACGAAGCCCGCCAGCCGGCCTCCCACCGGGGTGCTTCGGTGGGGGCCCGACCCCACGGCCGGTTCAATCCTGCTTGGACGCGGCCTTGCCGCCTTGACCTCCTTGGCGACGACGGCGGGGTCCGCTAGACTTGCCTCGTCCTCTGTAGGCCTCTTGCGACGACGAGCGGGCCGCTTGACGGTAGGAAGCGAAACCGCCGCCGGAACCTTTGGAGGCGCCCTTGCCTCCGCCGCTCCGAAAGGGCGTTCGTCGTTGCTGCAGGACTCCAAGGGCCCTGGCCGTCTCAGTATCCGCCTTGATGGCCTGAAGGGAATCGTCCACTGTCTTCCCAAACAGGTTGTTCCCGTCGAAGGGCATGTCCAGGACTCTGGTCTGGACGTCCTGCCGAAAGTCTGTAGCTTTGAGCCATCCACGACGTCGAAGGCAAACGCCGTTGCCCAGCTGGCGGAACCCAGTGTCGGCGATGTCCGTCGCCACGGTGATGGCGTGGTCCGACGCCACCTCACCTTCCTGCAGGATCTCAAGGGCCTCCGCCCTCTTGTCGTCCGGCAGAAAATCCAGCAGGGGAGCTATCTTGTACCAGAGCTCCCTGTCGTAGCGGGCCACGATAGCCAAGGCGTTGGCTGCTTTAATCGTCGTCGCTGCCGACGAGATGACTCTACGTCCCATAGCATCCAATTTCTTTCCCTCGCCGTCCGGCGGGGAAGTTGATGTGGAGGCCGCACCCCCCCCCCCGCTTTCTTCCTGGCTGCCGCGGAGACGACGGAGTCCGGGGTAGGCTGCGCCCGGAGGCATAGGGGGGCCGTGTCCGGGACCCGGTACTTTTTCTCGTACCGGTCTCTTCTAGCTGGCGTCGTGGAAGGGTTCTTGAGGAGGGAAAGGCCCTCATCCCAAATGTCGTCCAACAGAGGCACTGCGAGGACCGTCTTCCTCTTGGCCTCGCGCCGCTGATAAAGGAAGCCTTCCTTTTTCTTCTCCTCAGGGCAGAGTTGGAAAAGCTCGGAAGCCCTGGAGATCATGGAGTGGAAAGATCCGATCTCGTCGGGCGGAGAAGCCCTGGTGGGAGGCGACGACGGAAAATCCTCGTCGTATGCATCGTCGTCCGTACCCGTCGCTGCCGTGTCAGTCCCCGTATCATCCCCTCGGGTGGACGGGGAGGATGGCTGGACGGGGCGCGACGGTTGAAAAGGAGGTGGTGGATGGATCCTTCTTTTCTTGGTGGGGGGAACACCAGAAGGTCCCGGTTCTGGATCCCCCGACGGGAGAGGTTCCTCCGTCGGTAACGGTAGCCTCGTCCTTATCTCGGAGCATAAGGACTGTATGGCCAACAAAATGGCTGCCGAGTTGTCTTGCGGCGCTGGCAGAGGGGAATCCGACGGGCGAGCAGGGGCCCCGTCGGTATCCTCGACGATGTCGTCGTCACCTGTGTCGGGGTCCATTCCGACGAGCTGGCCTTCTTCCACGCCTAGGCCGTGGCTTAAGACCTCGATCAGCTCCTCTTCTGAGGTTGAGGCCGAATCTACGACGACGCCCTGCCCCCCCTTCTTCTTCCCCACGGAGGGTTTCACGGGGGTCCTATCGATGGGCACAAAGGAAGACTCCCTCCGCGGAGGCAGGGAGATTCTGGGCCCTGAGGTCGCCACCACTGGTGCAGCCTCCACAGGCTGAGCCAGGGCCGCCGCGACCGTTTCGATAGAGGGCTTGGTCGGATGGATCAAGGCCTTCACCACCTTAGGTGCGCTCACCGCCTTATCCTTGAGGGAGGGGGCACTGCCACGCTCCTCCTCTGCCTTAGAGCTCGACCGGGGCCTCTCCAGGAGCTTCGCCGGGTGCTCGGCCTTCCTCTTACCCGACCCAGAGCGTTGGATCGTGGTTGATGGTGCCGGGGAGGGTGCGCCCTGCCTGGCGCCCGTAGAGCCCGACCGTTCGGCGCTCCCGGTGCCAGCGGACTCGCGGTGCTTGGCCTTATGTTGGGCCCCCGTCGCCGGGGCGCCCTCAAAGGTCTTAGAAGACCGCTCGGATTTCTTCTTCTTCTCGCCAGACGGGCTCTTACCCTCCAGCCAGTTGGCGAGACGTTGATGGCGGTCCTTCATGGTCCGTTCCGACATGTTGCCGCAAAACGCACAGTCCTTCTCCACGTGCGTCTTGTCCTCATGAAGGCAGTAAAGGCAGAAAGAGTGTTCGTCCTCCTTGAAGACGTTCTGCAGCTGGCATCCAGGGCAGACCCTGAACAGCTTTCCGGGCGTCGAGCTTCCCTTCTCCTGGGCCATCTCCGAGACCGGGCCTGAGAAGCTTCTGGAGTCCTCCGAAGCGTAGCTCGACGAAATCTTCACCCTTGAGGGGCACAGATGAATCCGACACGGGTCCCCGTTGATCGGATGTAGGATCGGTGGAGCTTGAGGCTCTTTTGACCGAAAGAATCGAAGTTTTTTGTGAAAAAGCGCGAAAAATAGCACTAACGCTCGAGAGCAATAGCACGAGGATCCCAACACATGAACGTGCGGTAAAAATCTGAAGATGGCTGCCAGAGGCGGTGCTTAGGTAGAGGGCAGTCATTGGCTGTGGTCAGTATGACGCAGAGACCAGTGATTGGTTATTACTACGAAAGACAGATCAGAAACGAAACTGATACTGGTTTTTTCTTTACCGAGGATTCCCAGCCTGACGATGGGGAATATTCATGAGCATGTGAATCCATGCCAGACCCCATGCTGGAGAATACCCAGTTGCACTGTCCTAGCTATGAAATAATTTCACGACCTAATATATAAAATGAATAATTTTAATAAAGATCTGATGGTGAGACTAATTTCATTTTTTATGTTTTTAAAACAGGTACATCCTTCATTATTGTATGTGTCACGTGTACCAGACACAGGCGGATAGCTTTTACAACCGCCAGTTGCTTCTCCGCGTGAACAACGTTACCACCCTGACCAGACGATCACCAAGTACAAGTATGCCCTTACGCGGTACTAATGGCTAGATGCAACATACATACCGTTGTGGTGGCCTAGTGCCTCGTTGTTGGAACAGCCATGCGATTATCAGTGCGACCGAAGAGCTTATTTTATCGTAAACCAACACGCTGTGTACTGCACACGAACATCGCTTGCCTCAAGACAAACTATTTTGGATCGAGAGCAAAGAAAAATGCAAATCGCTGAATATTCTCTAAACATTTGATGTCAAATAAATGTACTTTACCAAATTTACAATCTTGCGGTTTGATTTAAAAGTACATATTCCGAATTGTGGCGCGCTGTGTTGTGAGCTGATCTGTGTTGGTTTCCGGGTTCTGTGTGGAGTCGCGTAGAAGACGCCTGGGCGCGTTTGCCTACGCAGCATAGTCACGTCACGGATCGAGGCGGGGAATATGAATGTTTTGATAAAGTCTGTTTCAGGGGCGGGGGATATGATTTAGTGCCGCAAACGCAGGTGAGCCAGGTCGATGGGGGGAAATGATAGGATTATCACAAAATGGCGGCTGATTTCAAGTGCGTTAATGGACGAAAAGTCGGGTAAGGTCCATAGGAAAGTTTTCTACGATCTACCGATTTATGCTTAAAAACACATGGCCGAACCGTAGGAACAATAAAAAAAAAGTCCCGGAACTATCCTTTAAGTCTTGTAGTCTTAATTGTGTGTAGTGGTCCCTAAGGGCACTGCACAGGATTCTACCTAACACTTATCTACCCAGGGAAACTTCCTGTTACACTTGGGGCAGCGTTTCAAAGGAGTACTCTCCATATGTGTAAATATGGCAGGGGGGTGTGTATATGTAGGAAATACATGTGGGAAAGTTATGACCACCCCCCCACTCTCCCTACTTGTTCAGGGCCGAGGTTAGAGGCCTTCCAAGGCCCAAGGTCCGTAGTGTAGTTTGACAGCTGGTCCCTCGATCTTCGCTGATGTCGATCTTTAGGATAGGATGGAAGATAACGGGGAACATTTTTAACAGTATTTAAGTGTAATTGCCAAATGCCAAGGGAACTCCGCAACATGCGTCTGACTAGGATGGCGGAAAAAAACAATCTGAGGGTCCTACACGCATGAGGGATCATGGGTACATGGGACGTCACACTAGGGATAGTATTACTGGCACACTCTAGTTCGACGCCCCTTTTCGAGTTTCGAAAAACAAACTTATACTCTGCAGCTTCCACTAGATGTCGGCCTATGCACAGCATGTGATCGAAGGTATATATCTCATCAGGATCTGGGTCTGTTCCAGTATCCGACAGCCTGTGCAGTACTGATTGACTCGTGCTTACCCCTCCTGGGGGGACAAAGGATGTTATCCATTTCCCTGGAAGGTCCAGGGCCTCTGAATGAGGTCACCTGATAGGTAACTGGGGCTGGAGCAGGCAGTCGTTGTTACAAGGTCGCCACCAGAGTGGTTAGAATAGATAAAATGTCTAGTGACATGGCTCTGGTAGATCGATGGCTAGAGCTGAATGTAGAGGGGGTAAACGTGGCAGCCTGATAAGGCTTTCCTCAACCTGTGGTTACCTTCTGGGAGGCGATTGTTCGGCATGCTGGCAATGACCGTGACATAATGGCCTCCTCCCCGGCTTCCTCCACATCCGATTGGGATAAACTTGGCTCTGGCACCACAATACCACCCGGCAGCATGGCCACCCCAAGGTTTGGGAATGCTACTCATGGACAGGCCATCAATGCAGAAACTGTACTGGTATGGGTGTCAGACTCAAGTGGCAACAATAGTATAGGAGGAACCACTTTTGCCCATCGACGCTGGGGTATCACAGCCATGGACGTAGATGCAGTCAATGAGATCCTTGTGGTCGTGGCTATTTTCGTCGATGACTGCTTCGTTGATTGTCTTAGTGAGTTAGTTTTAGCCACAGTCTGCTTCATAAACGGTATGCTATCGGACACCTTCGATTGCCTTGGGGTGGATGACCTGCAGTGAGGCTTGGTCGTCGACTATAACGGCCTTGTCGGCGCAAGACTATTTTCGACCTTGAATCAAAGAGTGGCCACCAGACTACGACATAGACATCGAAAATGTTGCATCTCTGGAAACGATGGAAAAGGCCTTGGCTCTTACTTTGTCAACACCCTTTGGGCACTGACCTTTGGGGAAGACCAGTCCTTGTGCGAGGATCTGGGCTTGTCGCTGGGGGGTGTCTTTATGCCTCTGCTGGCTGATGGCCTGGACTTCATGCGACCTAGACCTCTTACTAGAGGTGGTTCGCTGGGCTGTCCTGCCCTGGCCTAACGAGGCATGACTCCGTACTGAAGTAGAGTCTGAGACCCCACCAGCGTCCTCAAGCCACACGACGAGACGACAGTGATGATCCCTCAGCGTCTTGTTGGAGAACGACTGGCAGATTTCGCAGTCCTGAAGAACATGGTGTGGATGAAAGCAGTAGAGGCAGTCGTGGTGATCATCCAGGTAGACATTCTTCAGTCCACAGCGGGCGCAGGCTTTTCCTTGTGGAGTCCGCCATGAGGTAGGCCTAACTACGCAGACAAAGCTTTGTCGAAAATTGCTGTGGCAGTAACGGTCCACGGAGGGAGCATTGTCGCAGGAAGTCGCCTACTCCAGTTGACCAAGCACGCGCTGCAACCTGACCACCCTGAACTTTTAGGACTTCAAGTACTTGTTGAGGTGTCTCAGGACCAGGATCGGCCCCCACCCTGCTGACTTCTTTCGGACCAGAAAGTATCTGGAGTACACTCCAGAGCCCCGGAGGAGGTGGGGGATGGGCTCCATTGCCCCCTTCTTCAACATGGCTTGTACCTCCTACAGCAGCTGAGCCCCGTGTTGTTCTTGTCGACCCACCAGGGGAATAAGAGGACACCTGCGTTGGAGCTCTAAGGTGTGACCCTGTTTGAGAGTGTCCAGCATCCAATCCGTCGGTGGTGATATTTTTCCATGCACTGATGAACCCTGCCAGCTGTCCTTCCACTGGGGTGCACAAGTGAACCCCCCCGCGCACATCAGCCCACCCACCACCTCCTCCACTGCCCCCTCCCAAGTCCACGGCCGGTTCAGGTCTGTTGTGTGTGTCGGTGCCAACGCTGCCCTCTGCTGCTGTATGTCTGTGAGTGACCTCTTTAGACCTCTTAAATCGTGGAGCAGGAAGGCTGCCGATGAGGGTTGGTATATCCCTTGGAGGACCTCGTAGACTTTCCTCCTGCGGTACAATAGGACGATGGCCAACGTTGCTGCAGGATACCCAGCGAACAGCTGTCTCTATATGTCTTGATCATTTGCAGAGACTCATCGAAGGTCTTGCCAAATATGTTCTCCCCATCAAATGGCATGTCCACATTTTGGACTTCACGTCTGGTTTAAAGTTGGTGACTGTCAGCCATCCCTGCCGACGAAAGGATACTCTGTTGCCCATTTGGATGAACCCAGTGTCCACTGTCATTATGATGGCGTGGTCCGAGGCCACTACTCCCTCCTGGAACAGCGTTCGAGCTTCTTCTTGTCTTCAGATAAGAAGTCCAAAATAAGGCCTAGTTTATACCATAGCTCCCGATCATAGCAGGACAAAAAGGGCGTGGCATCCTCAAAGGATTTTGACCTTCTCTGAGGGAGTTTGTTCCTGGAACCGACCGGTCCTAGGGAAAGCATGACCATGCCTGGAAGCAGAGTCCTAGGCCTTGCCAGATTTGAGCCACGCTGCCAGCCTGTTGTAGAGATCCTGCTTTGCCCTCTTCGAAAAACCACGAGAAACCTTGCATCCCTCCTCATCATGGTCCATATGCAGGCAATCCAAACATTTCTGGTGCCGGTCCTCGATGTACACGTTCCTCAATCCACATTTCACGCACAGTTTGGAGACATCTCTTTTCCTCGGTCATGGTTGAAATGTGCAAAGTAGGTCCAAGCACGGGCCTTCTCCAAAATCGATGAAAGATCTGCGATGTAGTGTGATCTTCGCCCACACCGGGTCCCCACTGCCAATAGTCAACTTCCGGTCAGACAAAAATCGGTCAAAACCCTTACTAGAATTTGCCGAAAACTTTAAATATGAGAAAATAGAACAGAGATCACTAAGAGGACTCCCAACACTGAAGCGTGCGGTAAAAATCTAAACATAGCCACCAGGGGTGGAGCATAGGGAGGGGACAGTCATTGTATGGGGGCACTATGAACCAGGGGACAGGTTTAGAGGAGAAATACAGTTTTCAAGCTAAAGTGAAACTTGTTTTTCTTTTACCGAGGATTCCCAGCCTGACGATGGGCAACATTCATGAGCATGTGAGCAGCATGCTGGATAAGCAAACAACTTCTAAAAGCACACCAAAAAAAAAAATACAAAAAAAAGAGTAACCGTACAGGGTAACAAAAGGGTTCAAATGTCATAATGGTGATGCTTAATGGTGATGCTAGAAAGGGCCAGAGGTGGCATTTATTTTAGTAAGCCAACAAGGCAAGCCATTGGAAGTCTCCACAAAAGAGGATTGGTACACACCGAGATCCTGCTTGATGTCCTGGTGACTCCAAATGTCCAGCAACAGTCATGCTGGGCCTCTGGAGGAAACAGTGCCCATTCTTCTGGAACAGGCAACACAGGCACATAACAAAAAGCTCTGCAGATGTAAGACACTGGAGTGGACTGTCCTTGTTGCTACTTGGGCAAGCAGCCTTGTAAAAGATTATTACATTTCCTAGGATGCGGTATAATCTCACAGGCCCCACTGTGAGAAACATGAAGGTGTCTCCCCCGCTAGTCCTTGGGGATCTGTCATCTAGGTGGCCAGGACACGGCCATCGCTTTTGGATCCAGTTCCTGGGGGTGGACTAGTGCGGGAGGATCACCTGGATCAGGGGTTTTTGGGGAGTGGAAGTGGGATAACGGACGGCGAGATGCGGTATCCCCTTCCCTGTAACACCTTTTCCGGATACTTAGGAACTCCGCTCCCCCCCGACCACTTCTCCGACATGAACACTTTCTCACGGACAGCTCACTGTGAGAGAAAACAGACTCTGAACCGTATACCTGACATAACCCAATATAATGGCCAGGCAGGGCAGGCAATTACTACTAATTACACACACCTGACTTCCGGGCATGCACCATATGTTTTGGGCATGTCCTGTGGTGGGGCGGTATTAGCAGGAGATAGCAAGCAAATAACAGTAAGGGGGAGTGGCAATGGATGTGCTTTCTCCAAGCGCATGCCTATTAGGCTGATTCCCACGCCCCAGGTGTCTGAATCATGTTGCCAAGCTGAAGGATTTAGCGTGCGTCTTGGCTAAACGTAGAATTGCAATGACATGGAAATCGTCTAAAGGCCCTGGAATAGAGGACTGGTGGAGGGACATGTATAGGTGGGGAATAGAATGGAAACCGTGGTATGGCAGAGGATGGAGCAGAGGGATGGCGGAGATACCCCAAGGGTAAGAGGAGAATGGGAAGCGTTATTGGTCACCCTGTTTGCTGGGATTTCTGATGAGAAAGTAGAAGAGGATGGACACTAGCATGAGTACATATGGTTCTTCCCCGATGGAACGTAGAGTGTTTATAGAAGAAATAAACAGCAGGCAGGAGGGGAGGCTGGGAGTAGGGGAGGGGTGTTAATATGGAGATGGGGGTAACATTTATGGTACGTAATGTGGGAGGATCGTTGATATTGTATATGATGTTGCAAGTTTGGTTTGTGGTTTGAGAAAATTAAGATATATTTTTTTTAAAACACCTGACTTCCATCACACTTCCCCACATGGATAAAAGGCGGAGCACGAAAGCACCCTCTGAGCAAGGCAAAGACTTACTTTCATGAGCCTTCGAGAATAAGAAACATACAAAGCTTAAGAACCTGCATTGTGTGTCTGAGGTACCCGGGGCTCTTCTGTGTCGAGAGCCAAGGCGGGGAGGATTGTTTGCCAATGTGGTACTGTCCTTGGCTCCTACAACAAAGCAGCACCAGTAAAGTCAGCAGAGCCGGTGAGTTGGGGAGACTGATACCAGACCGGTCTGTGTTAAAGCCAAGGTTGCAAGCAGCAGCATTGTATAGAGAAAACCGAAGAGACCAGTGTGTGAAGCGTATGAGACAAGAGACGTGAACGGAATCAAACAGCAGATGAGTGACTGAACTTTTGAAGCCAAGACATACCGTAAACAAAGTTGTCTGGTGCCACGTGGGTGCTCATTCGAAAGTCTCTGTTAGGTATCCAACTGAAAGGTGGCAAATGTAAAAAGGAATTGTGAAATGGAAGTGGTCCTGCAATGGGTCAAGCAAAACCTGTGCACATTCGAAAGTCTTCAATAGTTGATGTTAACTGAAATTGGGCCAAACCCGGCTGAGGGAGACTAATTGTATTAAGAAGGGGATCTGAGCCCGGCTGAGGGTGATCAGGGGTGTACCGTGAGTCACCCGAGAAGGAATATCCTATGAACAATGTGAAAGAGGATCCGAGCCTGGAAGAGGGGGATCCAAAGTGAAGATTGTAGCATTAAAGAGATCTGAGCTGGGCTGAGGGGTATCCGGGGTGAATAGTGAATCCCCCTGAATTGAGTACTTAAAAGAGCAAAATAACTTCTTGTTGATTTTGTTGTATCAGGCCCTCTGCATGAAGAGGCTTTGATAGGTAAAGAGAGACTTGGGCATACAAGGCCCTGATGCTAATGATTGAACTGTATCTTCGTGCTAAAGAAGCCAGATAATTGTGCTACGCTTGAGTGAACCACCTTGTCCCATGCTGAAAACGTGGGGAAGGGAGGCCAACGGCCTGAACATCCCGACATATCATTTTTGTGAACACTTCCCCTTTTTCATACACAATACCACCCACACCATTTATATTTAGAGGCAAGGATTGGCAATAGTTTTTTTTTCTTCATATAGGCCCTTTTATTTTGACAAGACACCACTAGTACTGTGTTATTATTTGATCGTCGCAGCTTGCTCCCATTTGTAGATTTAGGATCAGACAGGTATTTATCATACCCTTGTTGAAGTTCAATAAACACCCTTGAACTGTGATCACTTGTGTCCGTTTTACTGTTGATATCATGCCTTCCTTACACCACTGACAATTAAGATAGACTACTTCAACAAGGTAGACCAGACTCTCAGTAATTGTCCTCGGCTAAAGAAGACTCCAAGGGTCGGACTAGACATATCATATAATTCTCTGTGGGGGATGGTCTCTGTGGGGGAAGGTGGATGGAATTGATCCCCCATACTTAATATCACATTACTGGCCCGCTCAACTAGCTATAGTGAACACACCATCCTAGTCATATACACGAAGGGCAGTCTAGAGCAAGCAGATACATAACTAAGCCTTCTGTGAAAGAACAGGTGGGAGAGTCTACTGAAACGTAATCCCAGTCATCATAATGCCCCAGCTGTCACTAAAGCGGTAGGGACTGCCTGGGACCAGGCCACAAGGCACCTGGGATGGAAAAGCAGATTAACATCATCAATGCCACTCAGTAGGAATGGAGGAATAAAGAGGCTCTGGACCTTAACCTGGTCCGTGGGCTGGAAAATTAAAGGAATAAGAATGGTGGGAGAAGTGATACAATCCAAAAAATGTAAATCTTTCCTAAACCTCAAGAAAGAATAGGGTATATGGCAAAGAGATGGGTACAAATATTTTCAATTATGGTATGCACTGAGAACACTCCACTTTCACAGGCATCCCCTCTATGGAGAGAAATTAATATGTCTATGCATTTGACCAACCCATTTCGGGATCTGAAACCAAAATAAGAAAGAGGAGAGCTTGAAGTCGATGATTGAGGGACACCCTACAGTATCCCAAAGTAGTATAAGAAAGAAGTCGGCATCGTAGCAAGGCTGAGACGAATCCAACTCAATTACCTGCATAGAACCTAATTTTCTGGCGAGAAATTGCACAAATTGGAGAGAGGAAAGTAACACCTGGCCTAAATTTTTAACAGATAAGGGAACCTTTTTACATACTGTGTGGGGATGCCACAAAATACAAGGGTTATGGCGGAGAATCAAAAGCAATAAATGGCATGATAAGTCGGCAGGGGGATCCGAACCCAAAAGGTGATATTGTTGGGGATGTGGGTGTCTACGGATAACCAACGTGCGCCAAGCTACCTTCTCGCTTATGTTGCACTCTACAAGTGTTATTAAGATAAGATAACCCCAGACATGCCAAATCACTGCTTTCATTGTGGCCGAATGGATCAGAGCAGTGGATTCATCCAGACCGGAAAACACTGTCAAAATGCGACTAGGATTGGCGAATGGATACTATTTAAAATAAAACTGGATCAAATGGTATACCAAAAGCACAGCCTGACTGCATAAAAATTGAAAAAATCTGGATCTGCTGGGTGTGAAGGAAGAGATCATTTCAGAGTATTCAAGGTCAAGGGATGGAGAGGGGGAAAAGGTCAGACAATTGGGAGAAAGTACAAGTGGGGACTGGGGGAGGAGTATTGCGTTACCTGCCGTTATCTGATTAATGTCACATTATGTCAATAAACCAATAAAGAGTTTAATTTAAAAACGGCTTTGCAGAGGAAAGGCTTGTCCAGTTCAAGATGGAGTGCTGCAATTGGCTCCATCCCAGTCATAGGTGAGGCAGAGATTTACAATCAGGCTTACAAGTGGTCAGGCGATGCTGTTTAGTTATGGGCGTACACACGTGAGGAACACTTTCTGGAGCTTGGGGCTTAAATCCCAGCATTTGAAAAGTTACTTGTGTGTATCCCTCTGCTTTATCTCTGAAGAAAAGTCTTTGAGGGAACCCCCTCAACCTCCAACCAGGTGCATAGACAATTCAAACATTAGGCAGCCAGACAACCAGTGCTGATTGCAACTTTCAAAATGATGCCGGCTCCTGCGCATCCAAACTTAGCAATGTGAATCCCACAGGACATCCAGATATCCTACCCCAGAGGGCCACCCACTAAAGCCCTTTTTGAGCTTCTGGCTGAAATACACATAAGCAATGATACAATATTGACACCCCAGTGTCCCTAAGCAAATAAATGACAACAGAGTACAGTCGCAAGGTTACTAGAGTTAAACCGACCAGAGATGTCCTATCTATCTCTCAGGGAGCAAGAACTCCAAGTGTTGCGAAATGACCACATATGGTGCAGCCACAACATCAGGTATCAAAGCCTCCAACCAGAACCTGGCCATACTGCCTGGGAAGACTAAAAGACACCACTATGGTAGCCCCCACACAGGGGTGGAACATAAGTGCTCCTAAGGAGACACAGAGATGTGCTCCTGTGAGAACTCGATTGGTCTTACTAGGGGAAAAATGGTCAGGGGATCACAAACAGAGAACAAAAGTGGACTTTCTACTTGAGACCCATCACATTTGTTCTCTGGATCAACAAAGTATTCCAGTAATAGTTTTTCTGATCAACATGATTCCTAACAGATTCCTTTACATATGAAATGTGCTGCATGGAAATGTTTTTTTTATTTTTTTTAGCAACCTTGCAGTCCAATTCAGGTCAGAGAAAGACTCAGCCATGACGACTTTTAGCTGTCTCGTGCCAGAAATGCAGTCATCTGTAGTTCTACTCAAAGCTTCCATGTAGTTTTCTCTATTCCACCTTTTATTTTTTAAGGTAAGATTTTATTCATTTTTATATGTTTTCAACAACCTTCGAGACATCCAGAATTCAACAGTAAAGTTCAACATAACTTGATAAAACATCACCCCCTCCCAGAGAGTACTCTATGGTATCATAATATAGAATCGACCAACGGTCGAAGATACAAATGAACCATAGGAGATTGGTTAATGGTCTAGGGCATATCAACCAAGTTAACGACTCTCAATCATGTTGGGCACACCAGAGCGTTACAATAATTTTGCAAATACTTCAAAAACATAGCCCACGCAGACGTAAATGTTAGGAGAGAGTTGCTAATGTTGGCGGTCAGCTTTTCCAATGCAAGAATGTTCCAGACTTTGTCCAACCACAAATTTGGAGGGGGTGACCTAGGTCTCTTCCAGAGATTAAGAATAGAGAAAATGGCCACCAGTAGCAGTCGCGCCAACAACTTAAGTTCTACCACAGTGCACAGCTGTTTTAAGGAGTCGTAAAGTACCAAGATGCGAATTAGGGGGGTCTCCCGGGATCTCCATCCCCATTATATCCTTCAGCTTGGACCGGACCGCCAGCCAAAAATCCTGTATTTCGGGGCCGCCTCACAGGACAAGCAACAGGGTTCCTTCCATTCTACATCCCCTCCAACACAGCTCAGAGGTGGCAGGATGCAGTTGGTGCAGTCGGGAAGGGGTTTCCTACCTTGTCAGTATTTTAGCTAGCATTTCTGCCAGGTGCAGGCACAATGTAGTGTACCCCCCCCACCCCGTCCTGTATCCTATCCAATTCCTTGGGGGAAATCTCCCTCCCCAGTTCCCTCTCCCAGCCAGATCAGTAGGATCTCCTGTTCATGGTGGAGAGTGAGTAAATTGCCCTATGAGTCCAGATATCAGCCCCTTGGCATTGGCCGGGTCCTGAAAAATCAACTCCAAGGGGGTGAGAGCTCCCTAGTCGCTGACCCAACGCATGGTCTGTAGGTATCGAAGGCGGACGCTTTCTGTGAGCCCCCTCGTTCTTTTGCATTCCTATCAATTATCTGTTTTTCCCCATTGCGAATATATCACCCATTTTGCTTACGCCCCCACCCCCATGTCCAGCTACTCTGTGAAGTACCGGTCCAATTTGCCAGGGGAAAAAAATCATCATTATATACTAGTCGGGTGAAAGTTGACGGGAAGGAACACACCCTCCTACCCCCAACTTGCCCAGGCTGTCCCACACCTTAAGAGATACCCTAGAGATGGGATTAACAGAGTCCATGCACCCTCTGCCCCTTTGGCAGCCACGGTTGTGTCCACAAGTGTCGTTCCGCCGCCGCCTTTTGCATAAACACCCAGACCTCCTCAGAGTCCCTCTCCCAGTCAATCAGTGGTCTAATTTGTGCCACCTGGTAATAGTTAAAACTTTAGTAAGGCGAGGCCTCCCAGGGGGTTAGGGGTGTATAGAGCATGCTTATTTAACATAGCGGATCCCCCCCTCCACAGCAATTGCTGCAGCAGGGTGTCCCACTCTTCCAACATCCGTCTAGGCTCAGGCACAGGGACTGCCTGGACGAAATACAGAAAACGCATGAGAACATTCATCTTAACAGCCATTTTCCCAAACCAGGACAGGTGCAGAGTGTGCCAACAGTCTAGGTCCTTTGTAACAACACTCAGCAGGAGAGGGTAAATGAGTCCATATAGGTGAGCCAAGTTTCACTGGAATGTTAATCCCCAAGTATCTTCAGGGTAAGTTGACCAGCAGGCGGGCCGAAGGGTTGACATAATTGGATAATATGTGGCGCATTTTGGGGCCTATGTTCAATCAGTCCAGGAGCTATCTCAGGAACCACCACTCTACCCGGTCAAAATGCTTTCTCAGCATCTTGCACCAGGAGGAGGGAATGCGCCAGATTTCTGCTACATTTATCCACTAGATGGAGTACTCACCTGATGTTATCCGTGGTACGTCGCCCCAAAATAAACTCTGACTGGTCTGGATGTATTAGAGCTGGCAAAGGTTTCTCCAGCAGGCCCACAAGTATTTGTGCAAAGGTTTTGGAGTCTAGATTCAGAAGGGCTATTGGCCTGTATGACTAGCACTGTTTGGGGTCCTTCCCCACTTTGGGAATGAGGACCACCTGGGCCTCCTTCACTTCGTTCTGCATTTTGACTCAAGGAATCGGCATTAGCAATTAACAGAATAATCATTCAAAAGAAAAAACATAACATCTCCCTTCTTGGGATAATTACAAACATTCCAATTAGAGAACTACATTTAGAGGAGTAGATGGCAGGGTGGAGGAATCCAATTTGCGATTCTAATGGATACATTTGTTCCACAGATTCCCATCCTTGTGAAAGACTCCCAAAGACAAAATAGAGACAGACAACGAAATTATAAAAGGACACTTCGAAGGACTGAGAGCTCCACGCTCATCAGCCAGTGAATCCAAATGGTAGTCTTTGAAAAGGACATGCATTAAAGTCCAAGTAGCTGGTTGTTAAACATCCAATAAGGAAATGTCACTGTGCAAATTCAAAATAACTGCCTAGTTCATCATCAAGTGTGCACATAAGACTTAGGGGAAATCCACGTGTGCCAGCTTGTAGCATGCTTTAACTCAAAGGACAATCCACCTGGAAAAGTTATCTCTCAATAAAAGCCCTGGCTGTGATATTTTGAACCAGCTAAATGCACGAATAACTGATTATCCACACAATAGTCGTTGGACCTCGAGATATACAATTTGGAAGTCCTTTTAGGGTCCAAGCTATGGAACCATTTCTTTGTTTTGGAAGGGTGGGTCTGTGGAATAAGTACTGGCAAATTAAACTTCTAATGGAAATGAAACACCTAGACCACCTTCGGTAGAAAGGAGGGTTTCAACAGTAATTTAAATTCCTCTTTGGAAAATACCAAGACAAGCCTCAGCTGAAATAAGTCACAAGAAATTTTAAACATCAAGAAAAGCAAAGCAAATTGCGTGGGCTTAAATGGAACAGCCTTTAGAAAGTGTAGTACTAGGTTAAGGTCTCACTGAGGGGAAAGAAATGGTTTTGGAGGACACAAATTATTCATCCCTTAAGTAAATGCAGAACCCCCATTGGCACAGAAATATAAGAACTTTTTTTGGCATTCCGGTTAAAAGGAAACAATTTCTTAGCAATTTATTTATTTATTTATTCACATTTGTTTAGCGCACAGGCAGCCCAGTGGGCATCGTGGCGCTTGTTACAGGAAAAGAAATGACTTATTTTACATACAATGCATTCATTACTTAGTTGCGCGAGAATAAAAAACAGAGGAAGTGCAGATGACTAGTTGTACATACATTGAGATGAAATTCTCAATGTATGTACAACTAGTAACATTCATTATATATTCGTGTGAATTATTTTCCCACAGATTCATCAGCTGGATCGATATCTTCCAGCACTGGCTATTATCAGGAAAAGTCAAAAGGGGGCACAGCGCTGCTCGATTCCACTACTCCGGGAATACGGACCGAACAACGTCACCCATACTTAAAGCATGCTCTATCACACCTTCCTATTTGCTCAGCAGCTGAGGGAATCTGTTCACATATGAAGTAAACACATAAAAGAGAATTCCTTTTCTTGTTTTTCCTTTTTTGAGAGGAACACCTTTTGATTATATCTTTTTTAAAACAGCCAAACCTTCCAGCTAAGCGTTAAGATAGGCCAAGCGGCGCTACATGCGCCCAATATATTTGTACTCCTATTATAAATCCCTGCAAGAAGCTTTCAGAAACGGGTAAAGATGGGAGGAAGATAAGGAATCTGTGGAAGAAGCCATAGAAAGAACATTACTGGTAAGTCATTTTTCCTTCAATGGATTGCATTCTCCCACAGATTCTCACATAGATAAGTCTCCCACAACAGTAACTGAAAAAGGAGGAGGGTGGAAAGCATCAAACCAAAAAGCTCTGTAAAACCACCCTACCAAAGCAGGCATCCCTGCTTCCAGCTAGGTCCAAGCAGTGATATTTTAAAAAAAAAAGTGCTAAAGTGACGCCTATGTGGCAGCCTGACAGATGTTTCACACTGGTACTCCTCTTTGTAAAGTGGCAGGGTCAGCCACTCCCCTCTTGGAATGGGCTCGGGTGTCCGAGAGGACTTCCTTTCCCACCTTTTCATATTCTGCAATACAAGGGATGATCCATCGGAATATGTAGAAATGGGGCGTTACAGGTCAGCGGCTGTAACTCGCATTTATGTTGGGCTGATGCAAAAGCCACATAAAATGCTGTCTGAAAAGTGAGAAGCATGAGCAACACAAAGTTCAAAGGCTAGAAAGGGGACACCATGAGGAAGGAAAGAACTAAATTAAGATCCAAAGCTGGGACTATAACTGATTTGGCAGAAATATTTACCAGCCCCTTCAGAGAATATGGGCATCTATATGGACTGAAGGAACAAGTTACTTATATGCAAATCCTGTTCTCCAGAATGGGTCTGGCATGAATTCACATGCTCATGGATATCCCCTGTCGTCAGGCTGGGAATCCTCAGTAAAACTAAAAGCAGTTTAGCGTCAGCCTGAAAACTGCACTTCTCCTCTAAACTAATCGCGGTCCGTTGGGTCATACTGCCCCCATTAAATGAGTTTGTCTCCCTAAGCTACACCCCTGGTGGCCATCTAGAGATTTGGTAGAGCACAAAGCAGCAATATGAACCAAGAAGCGCCACAGAGTTAGGGAGAGTACTCATTCTATGGCTAATTTCCCTTAGCTAGTGAGTCACCCAGCAGCTTTGCTGGATTTCTGGAGTTTATTTGTCCACTTGTTAAGAGTGTGAGCTTTTCCCCCACTCTTACCTGTGTTTTGCCATGTGTATTTCATCTGTTTTTGTGATTGTGGACTCTGGAGTACACCCCTTCAGTGCAGTGACACAGGGTTGTCGTTCCGACTTCCCACCGACTCCATTTCTGGGGCTGACTACTGTCCTACAGAAAAGGGTAAAGTTGCCATTAACTTTACATAGTCATTTAACCATAGATCTAGTACACCCCATTTTATATGGTGTATTGCAAAGGGTTAATTCTTAGTCCTTTTTATCTGTACCTCTTGGAGCATTGTTTTGCTCCCTTAACATTAAGACTTGGCTGGTGGCAGTGGTATCTACCCTCATTTTCCTACCGCAAATATATTCCATAACGTGGTATTGTTTTAGGCTATTATAGTAGCCTCGAACTTTAAACCCACTAGCCCAAATACTTTTCATTTCGGCTCCGGTTGAGTTTAATCGCCATTTCTATTTGTTAACATCCTTCTTGGGTCTTTCTTTGCACGGCAAATCAGGTTTGCCTCCTTTGTTCGCCGACCTTTGGCGGGCTTCTGACCAGAAGCCCTTCTTTGGCGTCTGGATGTCTAGGTGGGCTGAATGTGAGGGAGGGGTGTAGTCATCCCCTGCAAAGGCTCTCCTTGGAGACCCAAGTCGCACTTTGTATTGATTGGCTGAGGTGGTTGTCCGGGCTGGACAGCCCCCCTGCTGGGGGATTGACAGCCAGGCTGTGTGAATGGGGGATTTTGGCATAAAAGGCAGGACTCTTGAGCTAGAAGGCAGAGTCACCTCTGGAACTACAAGGAACCAAAGAAGTGACGAAGAAGATGGCTGCTGCAACCCCGAGTCCCGACTAAGAAGATCCAGTCCGTAGTCTTCTTCCCTTGAGCCTGGTGGGATCAACCAGCTCGTCTTTTCTTCAGTCAGAGAATCCTCGCCTGGGTCGAAATCACTGCTGTGCTGTAGTGGTCCGGATAACCATTAGAAGAGCCCTCTCCTGATTTAAAGGAGCGCACCCTTTTATTCATCGTGGTCTTTCTCGCTTCTGCTGGCCTCCTCCCTGGGTAGTGCAGATCGCTCCAGACGTTGTCCTTCTTGTACCCATGACTGAAGCCGCAGGAACCGTGAGTCTGCAGGAAATACCAGGAACAAATTCCGTGGCACCAGCTTTTCTCCAACGGAATAAGGTACTGTGCATACTTGGTCTTTCTCTCTGTCTTGACTAGCCGGAATCGGGGTGAACCCTTTTCCTCCACGAACATTTGTTCTTTCTTCCCTCCATCTTATAACCCTTTCCCCTCCATTTGACAATCTTTACGAACTCTTGGCATCTCGAATCTCGAACTGTTCACCGTGTGATCCTCGGCAACTGAGCATCTGCTCCATTGACACTGTCGCAGGCCTATTGACACTGTCGCAGGCCTGCGATCTTTGAACTGTATCTTTGAACTGGTCCGCGAGTCTCCTTGCCTTGAAAAAGTATTGCCTTTGATTTTTATTCACTTTTCCCTTGTTTTAAATTCTTAAGAACAAAGTGTGTTTTAACTTCGTTAGCATTTCTATCCGCGGGTACTTGTTAGTATCGCAACACTGGTCTGTCAAATCCTAATGTACTTTCCTTGAATTTATTGGCACAAGTGGAATTGGTTGTATGTGGTGTATTTTACGTGTGGTTTCCAATCTATAGAAGTGAAGTGTTTTATAACAGATGGTTTAAAAATAAATTTACTTATATTTTTTACCTGAAACCTTGAGTCAGTGTTTGCTTGAGTCACAGTAATTGTGATCCTTTGTGTAATCTCTGCTACTGCTCATATACTCTTGAGATAAGCCTGGCTGCTCCGCTACTGCTACCACCTTAACATAGTAGTACAGGCTTTTACCAAAGGTGAACTTGTATTAGCACTTGTAGTCTTAATTGTGTGTAGTGTTCCCTAAGGGCACTGCACAGGATTCTGCCTAACACAGAGGGGAAGGAGGGAGGGTTCCCATGTGAATCTATGTCAGACCCATTCAGGAGAAGAACAAGTTACTTACCAACTGGTAACGTTCTTTCGACTGGATGTTCCTCCAACGTATTCCTCATCTTAGATGCACTCCATCCAGCTTCAGCTGCTTTGTATTTTTTTAGCCCTCGGCAGAGGGCGCTGTGTCGTCGAGTCGAGGTCCATCAGAGGCCTCAGTCGTGGATGACGTCATCGGGTATACAAGTAGCACGTGCAGCGCCCGTAGGCCTCAGTTCTGTTTTTCCTCTTGCTTTGTTGTATGGATATTGTAGGTAGCCAGGTGTCAACCTTGCGAGAGTTGAAGTGGTAATAACCCGTAAAATCTACAGAGGGGTAGGATGGGAGGGCGATGAGGAATATGTTGGAGGAACATCCAGTCGAAAGAACGCTACCAGTTGGTAAGTAACTTGTTCTTCGAATGGATTGTGTCCTCCAACGTATTCCTCATCTTAGATAGACTCCCAAAGCAGTGTATAAAGCTCTCTGGAGGAGGGAGTAGATTTCTATTATTATTATTATATGGCCGAATATAGCACTGCTTCACCGAAAGCAAGTTCTTTAGACTGGGAAGCACCAAGACTATAGAATCTAGAAAAAGTTTGCAGCGATGACCAAGTTGCTGCTTCACAAATAGATTTTATGGGAACACCTCTTTGAAGGACTGTGGAAGAGGCTCTGCCTCTGGTGTAATTGGCCTTTAAGCCTTCTGGTGGGTCTTTGACCACCAATCTGTAGCATTCTGAAATGTAAAGCACAATCCAACGTGATATGGTTTGTTTTGACACTGATTGACCCAATTTCCTTCCAGTGTAGCCAAAGAAAAGTTGATTATCCACTCTAAGTTTGGAAAGCCTTCAATTGTAAAAGCTTAGAGCTCTTCTCGGATCCAGTCTATGTAATTTTTCCTCCTCCTTACTGGGATGAGGTGGAGGGTAGAATGCGGGCAGAATAATTTTCTGATTTAAATGGAAATCAGACACAACTTTAGGCAAAAATGAGGGTTTAACCCTCAATACCACTCTGTCCCTGTGGAACACAGTATGGGGTGGCCCAGAAGACAGTGCCTGCAATTCGCTCACTCTTCTTGCAGATCTTAAAGCAATCAGGAAAGCTGTTTTCAATGTTAACCTTAATGGACAAGTGTACAAGGGTTCAAAAGGGGCATACATTAAAAACTTTAAAACCAGGTTAAGGTCCCAAACTGGGACTTGGAAAGGGTAAGGAGAGAAACACATTAATGAGTCCCTTTAAGAATTGTGTTATCAAAGGAATTTTAAAGTATGAATATTCTTCTGAAGAGTGCTTGAAAATGGAAAGCGCTGCAAGATAACATTTTATGGTCCCAACATTTAGGCCTCTATGCACCAGAACAAGAGAAAGGACAAGACTTCTGGGATAGAACATAGAAAAGGATCAACATTCTTTTCTCTGCACCAGTTGCAAAACTTTTTCCAGCGGCAACGGTATAAAGATTTTGTTGCTGGCCTTCTTGCCGAAAGCAACACCTCCATGACGTCATCTGGAAGGTCCCAATCCTTGTATCTCAGCCTTTCAGATACCAAGCATGAAGGTTGAGAGTATGGACCTCTGGATGGAGAACCTGGCCCTCCATTTGTGAGAGAAGGTCCTCTCTTTGAGGAAGACTTAACGGAGGGCAGATGGACATGTCGAGAAGGTCTGGGTACCACGTTCTCTTGGCCCAAACCGGGGCAATTAGGATCATGCGGTTTCTGAACCGTCTCAATCTCCCGATGACCTGAAGAATGACGGGAATCTGAGGGAATGCGTATAATACTGGGAAGTTCCACTCGACCACGAACACGTCCCCTAGGGCTCCTCTCGGGGGAAATTCCCTTGAGCAATACCTTTCGCACTTCCGGTTGATTCCAGTCGCAAACAGGTCTACTTGAGGGGTTCGTCAAAAGGCGAAGATCTCTGGAAGGACTTCCTGAGCCAGTTCCCACTCGTGGGACACCGTGCTCTGCCTGCTCAGAGCGTCCCCCGTCATATTCTCCTCCCCGGCTAGATGAACTACCGTTAAGGAGATTCCTTCTTGAATTGCCAATACCAGAGCCGCATTGACTCTCTGCACAGAGGTAGTGACCCTACACTTCCTCTTTAGTTTAGATAAGGAACAAGTTACTTACCTGTAACTGTTGTTCTCCAGCATGGGTCTGGCATGGATTCACAAGCTCATGAATATTCCCCGTCGTCAGGCTGGGAATCCTCGGTAAAGAAAAAACCAGTATCAGTTTTGTTTCTGATCTGTCTTTCGTAGTAATAACCAATCACTGGTCTCTGCATCATACTGACCACAGCCAATGACTGCCCTCTACCTAAGCACCGCCTCTGGCAGCCATCTTCAGATTTGGATGCACGTGAAGTGGCAGTATGACCAAGTGAAGAGCCGCAGAGGGGTAGGCGGGAGGGTTCACATGTGAATCCATGCCAGACCCATGCTGGAGAACAACAGTTACAGGTAAGTAACGTGTTCCTTCTCCAGCATGGGGTCTGGCATGGATTCACATGCTCATAAATAAAGAATACATAGCAGTACACACATGCACAACCACGGGAGGTGGCAAAGGCTCAACATTAAGCATTACATCAAACTCAACATTAAGCATCTTACCTCCTCACCAGGCTCACCTCAGGCGAACAGGTTGCGCAGCACTGCTTGGCGGACCCTGGACTCCTCCCTGGAATCCCGATCGACGCAGTAGAATTTCGTGAAGGTGTGCGTCGACCTCCACGTAGCAGCCCTGCATATGTCCAGCAGGGGCACACCTGAAAGGAACTCAGTGGTAGCTGCGATCGCTCTGGTGGAATGGGCTCTCGGACGGCCAGGCAGCGGTCGGTTTGCCAACCGATGACAGTACATGATACAGCCGGAGAGCCATCTGGAAATGGAAGCCTTCGAGAGAGCCTTCCCCTGATTGACAGGTCCAAAGTTCACAAAGAGTTGTGACGTCTTCCGAAAACACTTTGTGCGGTCCACGTAGAACTTCAGCGCTCTAGCCACATCCAGCGAGTGCAAAGTCCTCTCAGCCGGCGACGAGAAGAACACAGGCAACACCAAGGGTTTGTTGAGATGGAAGTCCGACGGTACCTTGGGCATGAAGGAGGGGTGCGTCCTGAGCACTACCCTCGTGTCGTGAAAAATCAAGTACGGGGCCTTGCAGGAAAGGGCCTGGATCTCTCCCACCCGTCGTGCGGAGGTGATGGCCACAAGAAACGCTGTTTTCCACGACAGAAACTTCAACGGGGCCGAGTGCAGAGGCTCGAACGGAGGTCCCATGAGCTTGGTCAGCACCACGTTGAGCTCCCACGCCGGGGCCGGAGCCTTCACCGGCGGGTAAGATCTGAACAGTCCCTTCATGAACTCTTTCACCAGACGATGAGACCACAAGGACGTCCGGCCCGTGGTTCTGGTGTATCGGGAGATCGCAGCAAGATGAATCTTGATGGACGCGTGTGCCAGTCCAGCTTTGGCCAGCGTCAGCAGGTACGGCAGTACCTGGGGAGCCGAAATCCGTAGAGGGTTAATCTTCTGTGCGTGGCACCAGACAGAGAACCTCTTCCATTTGTGTCCGTAGCATTTAAGAGTCGAGGACGCCCTGGCCTTTGCAAGAACCTCTCTGCAGTCGGCCGGTATGTCGTATCCTCCAAACTCTAGCGCTGCAGGAGCCAGGCCTGCAAGTTCAGCGATTTCGGGTCATGGTGGAGGATGGCGCCTCCTTCCCTGGAGAGTAGATCCGCGTCCACCGGCAGCTTGATTGGCGGGGACGCTGACAAGTCCAGAAGGTCCGGGAACCATATCTGCCTCGGCCACGCAGGTGCGACGAGGATCATCCTGCACTGTGACCTCTTGAGCTGGTTGACGAGCCGGATTAGCAGTGGCAAAGGAGGGAACGCGTAGAGGAACAGGCCCTCCCAGGGGAACGAGAAAGCATCGCCCATGCTCCTCGGCTGGGGAAACCTGCTGGCGAACCTCCGGCACTTGGAGTTCGTCGCCGTCGCGAACAGGTCGATCTGGGGTGTGCCCCACCGTCGGAAGAGGCGATGCACTAGATTCTGCCGTAGTTCCCACTCGTGGCACGAGCGCAGCTCCCTGCTGAGTGAGTCGGCGATGGTGTTTTTCATCCCTGCCAGATGAAACGGCACCAGAAACATCCTTTGGGCGACGGCCCAATGCCACAGGTCCTGCGCCTCCTTGGACAGTGCTGGGGACCTGGTTCCGCCCTGTTTCCTGATGTAAAACATGGTGGCGGTGTTGTCGGTGAAGATCCTCACCACCTTGCCCTTGAGGGACGGAAGGAAGGACCTGAGGGCCCAGAACACTGCACGGATCTCCAGGACGTTGATATGGAGGGACTTCTCCGTCGGGAGCCAAAGGCCTCTCGCGTGCAGATTTTCGGTGTGCGCTCCCCACCCTTCCAGGGAGGCATCCGTGGTCACTGTCTCCTGGTGGTCTGGGGTCTGGAAGTCCATGCCCGCCGTCAGATGCGCGCGGGTGACCCACCACCGGACCGCTCGGCGGAAACTCTCGTCGAGTGTGATCCTCTCCTCGAAGCCGCCCGTCGTTTGGATCCAGCGCGCGTCCAGGAACTCCTGCAACGGGCGCATCCGGAGCCTGCACATGGGAATGAGGTAGATGCAAGAAGACATCATTCCGAGGAGGGACTTGATGGACTTCACCCTGGCCGCGTCGGAAACCAACATCCGCTGTACCTTGCCCAGGATGGACCTGGTCCTTTCCTCCGACGGGGAGGCCAGAAGGGACACTGTGTCGAGCTTCGCTCCCAGAAACAGCGCGGGTACCAGGTGGGACTTGGCATAGTTCACGGAGAATCCCAGGTCCGTGAGAAGTTGGACGGTCCTTGCCGTGTGCTCCACGGCGAGCTCCCTCGTCTTGGCTCGGATGAGCCCGTCGTCCAGGTAGGGGTAGACGTGGATCCCCTCGCGGCGCAGCTGCGCCGCCACCGGTGCAAGGCACTTGGTGAATACCCTGGGTGCCGACCGTAGTCCGAAGGGGAGGGCTTTGAACTGGTAGTGACGCCCTTGGACCACAAACCTGAGGAATTTTCGGTGCCCCTTTAGGATGGGAATATGGAAGTAGGCATCCTCCAAATCCAACGACGACAGGAAGTCTCCTTCCTCCAGCTGACCCAGGACGTGCTGGAGGGTGACCATCCGGAACTTCTGCGCCTTGATGAACTTGTTCAGACGTCGCAGGTCTAGGATGGGGCGCCATCCTCCCGTCTTCTTCTTCACGAGGAAGTATCTCGAGTAAACTCCGGAGCCCCGAAGCCTCTTTGGGACGAGTTCGATGGCACCCTTCCTGAGCATCGCCTTTACCTCCAGGAGAAGCTGAGGGACGTGAAGCTCTTTCCTGGCCACGGGGGGGGACGCGCGGGAACCTTCTTTGAAACTCGAGCGCGTGGCCCCGGGCTAAGGCGTCCAGCACCCAACGGTCGGTGGAGATGGACTCCCACACACTGACGAAGCTCGCCAGCCGGCCTCCCACCAGGGTGCTTCGGTGGGGGCCCGACCCCACGGCCGGTTCAATCCTGTTTCGACGAGGCTTTGCCGCCTTGACCTCCTTGGCGACGACGGCGGGGTCCGCCAGACTTGCCTCGTCCTCTGTAGGCCTCCTGAGATGACGAGCGGGCCGCTTGACGGTAGGTGGAGAAACCGCCGCCGGAACCTTTGGAGGTGCCCTTGCCTCCGCTGCTCCGAAAGGGCGTCCGTCGTTGCTGCAGAACCCCAAGGGCCCGGGCCGTCTCAGTGTCCGCTTTAATGGCCTGAAGGGAATTGTCCACTGTTTTCCCCAAACAGGTTGTTCCCATCGAACGGCATGTCCAGGACTCTGGTCTGTAAGTCTTGCCGGAAGTCCGTAGCCTTGAGCCATCCACGCCGCCTAAGGCACACGCCGTTGCCCAACTGGCGAAACCCAGTGTCGGCGATGTCCGTCGCAATAGTGATGGCGTGGTCCGACGCCACCTCACCTTCCTGTAGGATCTCCAGGGCATCCGCCCTCTTGTCGTCCGGTAGGAAGTCCAGCAGGGGAGCCAGTTTGTACCATAGCTCCCTTTCATAGCGGGCCACGATAGCCAAGGCGTTGGCCGCTTTAATCGTCGTCGCTGCAGACGAGATGACCCTGCGTCCCATAGCGTCCAATTTCTTTCCCTCGCCGTCCGGTGGGGAAGTCGATGTGGAGGCCGCACCCCCCCTCGCTTTCTTCCTGGCCGCCGCGGAGACGACGGAGTCCGGGGTTGGCTGCGCCCGGAGGCACAGGGGGGCCGCGTCCGGGACCCGGTACTTCTTCTCGTACCGGTCTCTTCTAGCTGGCGTCGTGGAAGGGTCCTTGAGGAGGGAGAGGCCCTCATCCCAAATGTCGTCCAGTAGAGGCACCGCGAGGACCGTCTTCCTCTTGGCCTCACGCCGTTGATAAAGGAATCCTTCCTTTTTCTTCTCCTCAGGGCAGAGTTGGAAAAGCTCGGATGCCCTGGCGATCATGGAGTGGAACGATCCAATCTCGTCGGGCGGAGAAGCCCTGGTGGGAGGTGACGACGGTAGATCCTCGTCGTATACCTCGTCGTCCGTACCCGTCGCTGCCGTGTCAGTCCCCGTATCATCCCCTCAGGTGGACGGGGAGGAGGGCTGGACGGGGCGCGACGGCTGAAAAGGAGGTGGAGGGTGAATCCTTCTTTTCTTGGTGGGGGGAACACCAGAAGGTCCCGGTTCAGGATCCCCCGACGGGAGAGGTTCCTCCGTCGGCAACGGTAGTCTCGTCCTTATCTCTGAGCATAAGGACTGTATAGCCAACAAAATGGCCGCCGAGTTGTCTTGCGGCGCTGGCAGAGGGGAATCCGACGGGCGATCAGGGGCCCCGTCGGCACCCTCAACGATGTCGTCGTCACCTGCGTCGGGATCCATCCCGACGGGCCGGTCTTCATCCACGCCAAGGCCGTGGCTTAAGACCTCGATCAGCTCTTCCTCCGAGGTTGAAGCCGAATCTACGACGACGCCCTGCCCCCCCTTTTTCTTCCCCGCCGGGGATTTCACGGGGGTCCTATCGATGGGCACAAAAGAGGACTCCCTCTGAGGTGGCAGGGAGACTCTGAGCCCCGAGGTCGCCACCACTGGTGTAGCCTCCACAGCCTGAGCCAGGGCCGCCGCGACAGTTTCGATAGAGGGCTTGGCCGGATGGATTAAGGCCTTGACCACCTTAGGTGCGCTCACCGCCTTATCCTTGAGGGGGGGGGACACTGCCTCGCTCCCCCTCCGATGGGGCCTTCGAGCTCGACCGGGGCCTCTCCAGGAGCTTCGCCGGGTGCTCGCCCTTCCTCTTACCCGACCCAGAGCGTTGGCTCGTGGCTGAAGGTGCCGGGGAGGGTGCGCCCTGCCTGGCGCCCGTAGAGCCCGACCGTTCGGCGCTCCCGGTGCCAGCGGACTGGCGGTGCTTGGCCTTGTGTTGGACCCCCGTCGCCGGGGCGTCCTCAAAGGTCTTAGAAGACCGCTCGGATTTCTTTCTCTTCTTCTCGCCTGACGGGCTCTTCCCTTCCAGCCAGTTGGCGAGGCGTTGATGGCGGTCCTTCATGGTCCGCTCCGACATATTGCCGCAAAACGCACAGTCCTTCTCCACGTGCGTCTTATCCTCATGTAAGCAGTAGAGACAAAAGGAATGTTCGTCCTCCTTAAAGACGTTCTGCAGCTGGCATCCAGGGCAGACCCTGAACAGCTTTCCGGGCATCGAGCTTCCCTTCTCCTGGGCCATGTCCGGGCCTGAGAAGCTTCTGGAGTCCTCCAAAAACGTAGCTCGACGAAATCTTCACCCTTGAGGGGCGCAGACGAATCCAACACGGGTCCCCGTTGATCGGATGGAGAGTCGGTGGAGCTTGAGGCTCTTTTGACCGAAAAAAACTAAGTTTTTGAGAAAAAACGTGAAAAAATAGCACTAACGCTCGAGAGCAATAGCACGAGGATCCCAACACATGAACGTGCGGTAAAAATCTGAAGATGGCTGCCAGAGGCGGTGCTTAGGTAGAGGGCAGTCATTGGCTGTGGTCAGTATGACGCAGAGACCAGTGATTGGTTATTACTACGAAAGAGATCAGAAACGAAACCGATACTGGTTTTTTCTTTACCGAGGATTCCCAGCCTGACGACGGGGAATATTCATGAGCATGTGAATCCATGCCAGACCCCATGCTGGAGAATGCATGGCCACTGTGTTGTCCGTCATTATCAGGAAATGTTTTCCTCTGACAGATGGCAGAAAAGCCTTCAGCGCTAGTCTGATTGTTCTCAGCTCTAAAAGGTTGATGTGTAGTTTGGACTCCGATGGAGACGAACGACCGCTGATTGTCAGATAGTTGGCATGTGCTCCCCACCCCGTGAATGAGGCGTCCGTCACTACTGTAATCTCTGGCCATGGTTGCCAAAGATGTTCTCCTTTTAGGATGTTCTCTGTGCAATTCCACCACAGAAGATCCTGCCGAACCTTGTTCGGAATCTGAAGAAGATCTGTCATTTGACCTGAGAACTGGGACCATTGAGTCTTTAAAGCCCATTGAAGGGATCTCATCCTCAGGCGTGCTTCTGACACTAGAAAGATGCAGGATGCCATGAGGCCGAGCAATCTTAAGTTGTCGTAGGCATGGAGATTTTGGAATTTGGAAAACATCTGAAGAATGTCTTGAGCCCTTGACTTGGGAGGCAAGCTCTTTCCCAAGGATGTGTCTAATACAGACCCTATGTACTGGAGCTGTTGGGAAAGTGTCATTTGTGACTTCTTGAAATTGAGGAGAAGCCCAGTCTGTGGAGGAAGTGGAAGGTGACTTTCAGATGATCCAAGGCTTGTTCAGCAGAACGTTCCCTGATCAACCAATCACCTAGGTAGGGGTAGATGTGAATTCCCCCTCTCCTGAGGTGCGCTGCCACCACTACCATTAATTTGGTGAAGACCCTCGGGGCGGAGGTCAACCCGAATGGCAGGACTCGAAACTGATAGTGCGAGTCGCCAACTACGAACCTCAGGTATGTTCTGTGCTTGAGATGAATTGGCACATGAAAATAAGCATCCTGGAGGTTCAATGACACCAACCAATCCTGAAGTTGAAGGGCCCGAAGGATCTGAGAAAGAGTGACCATCTTAAACTTGTCCTACCTGAGGAGCTTGTTCAACCCTCTTAAGTCCAAGGTGGGTCTCAGTCCTCTGTCCTTTTTGGGAATCAAAAAATATGGGGAGTACCATCACTTGTTCCTCTCCGCTACAGGTACTGGTTCTATGGCACCTTTCTCCAGCAGGGTTAAGACTTCCTGTTGTAGGAGCGGGTCTGGAAACTTCAAAGAGCGTCTCCCTGGTGGATTGCTTTGAGGTCGCGTTAGAAAAGGAAGGCAATAAGCTTGGGCTATCATTTCTAGAGCCCAAACATCTGAAGTAAGGGCTCGCCATTCTTGCAGATGCTGTGACAGCCTGTCTCCCACAGGTGTCTTGTGATGCAAGTCCTCAAAGTGCTTTGCGACGGTTGCTGCGGCCACTGATGGTAAAGAGGCTGGGGCTGGCTTTGCATGTTTTCTTCGTCCACCACGAGCCGCCTTTTTCTGGCCTCTTTGACTGGCCCTTTCTCTCGCCTTTCCATATGAGTAGTAACGATAGGATCGTCCCCTCCAAGATTGTCCTGATGCACGAAAAGGCTGAGGTTGCCTAATAGCAGCTCCTAAAGACTTGGCAGCCGCTTGTGAGGTCTGCAACCTCTCAAGGTTCTCGTTCACCTTGTTGCCAAAAAGGTGAGACCCGTCAAAGGGCATGTTTAGAAGACTGTTTTGCACGTCTGGTGCAAAACCAGACTTCCGTAACCACGCAAATCTGCGCATCACTGTGCTAGTGCCCATGGGGCTGCTCACACTATCTGCAGTGTCCAATCCAGACTGAAGGGATTCCTGCATGGCCTCCTTTCCATCTTTAACAATGGCTAGGTATCCTACCATTTCTGGTATGTGCTCCGCCACCATTGCAATGCACTCCCACAGAGTGTGCGAAAATTTTGCCAAGCACATGTGGAGTTGGCCGATTTTAACCCCATGCTCCCAGCTGAAAATACCCTGCGTGCCCAACCATCCACACGCTTGTCGTCCCTATCCGGAGGGATAGAAGGGTACGCCACCTTACTTGAAGCTGTGGCTTCCTGGATCACCAGACTCTCGGGAGCAGGGTGCATAGACAGATAGCCAGGGGTCGCTACTGGAAGGGCGGTATTTTGAAGTAAAGGACTTAGTCACCGGAGGAATAGAGTCCGGGGTCTACCAATTTTTGGCCACCCTATTTTGTAAGGCTACATGGAAGGGTAAGATCGGATCTTCGATGGGACCATGATCCAATATATCGATCAGATCATCCTGTATGAACTGAGTTGGTGGTTTAGCCCATTCTAAGTATTCGACCACCTTTGTCATTAGTTGTCGTTATGAGGGATTAGCATGGTTCTGGCCTGCCAAAATCTGTTTCAGGTGAAGCATCAATTCCACTTGCATTATGCAAGGTTTCCACTAGATCCCTCATCCTGCTTTTCCTCAGAAATCAGGCATTCTGGAACATTTGGGGTGCCATATTCCAGTCCAAAAGGAACATTTTCCTCATCAGACCTCTCCTGTTCTTCAAAAATTGAAGATAAGGATTTGAAAAATTCTTTCCTTGGAAGAGGTTTAAAAACCTTTTCTGGAAGAGGTGGGAGAGGTGTATCAGTGGAACCTGAAGGCAATACAGCCTTTGCAGCCTTCTCTTTTGCTGTTATTTTGACAGCTTCTGGCTGAGTTGGAGCCTTTGCAATATTTTGCAAGACTTACCCTTCGAGGTGTGTCGGGTTCCAGACGGCATCGGTGACCTCGAACGGTCGACTCGACTGGAGCAGTCTTTTTCACTCTGCATCCTGGGGGGTTCCCTATCCTTTCTCCTTCGATCACCCGGGCTCGAAGGCGCGCGAGTGTAACGGTAACGCTCCCGGCCGGCTTCCGAAGCAGGAGCGGACCGAGGCTTAGCCTTTTCAAACACCTCCATCATTTTTATTCTGAATGCTTCCCATTCTTCGGAGGAAGAATGTTTTGTGGGGCATTTCATTCTTATTGGGGATTTGTCCGAGGACGAGGGGGAAGGGGACCGGTGACGTCTTTTCTTGGACTTTTTCGTCAAAGACGAAGAGCAGTGTGAACCACTTCGGGACCTAGACCGATGCTTTTGCCTTTCGCGTCGAGGAGATTTCGCCTCACGGGACCTCGACTCGACACTAGAGGCTTTTCAGTCAGGTTTTCGAGCTACCTGCAGTTTTCCCTTCCTCTCTCACAAGGCCTTCCCTGTCACAGCCTGACACTTCGGTGAAGGCAACAACATGGAGGCCTGTACGAGGCACCACAGACATTCTCGATGCGGGTCTGTGATGGACATTTTCAAACCGCAGGACCTACACTTTTTGAATCAGGGTCGACAAAGACATATCGAATATCTTCAGTAACTGCGTCACAGAACTACTCGAGGCGTGCCGAGTCTCCGAAGCAACATGTACTGCGGAAAAACGGAACTGAGGCTAGCGGGCGCCATGCGTGCTTCTTGTATACCTGATAATATCACCCTCGCCGGAAGCCTCCGAGATACCTCTGCTCGACGGCATCGACCCACGGCGCCCTCTGTCGAGGGAAAAAAAATTCTGAAGCAGCTGAAGCTGGATGGAATACATCCAAGATGAGGAATACGTTGGAGGACACAATCCATTCGAACAAGAGTTAAAGGTAAGTAACGTGTTCCGTCTCCAGCACAGGATCTGGCATGGATTCACATGCTCAAGAATACAATTAAACAGCAGAACAAACACAACTATCGGAGGTGGCCAGGCTCAAAAGAAGCAATACACTTACCACTGGAATGGACTCCCGTCAAGTAAACAGGTTGCGTAGCACCAATTGGCTGACACAGGATTTCTCCCTGTAATCCCCATCGGCGCAGTAGAAACTTGTGAAGGTTTGCATGGTCCTTCACGTAGCATAGCAGCCCAGCAGATGTCGAGCAGAGGCACACCAGAGAGAAACATTGTCGTTGCTGCGATGGCTTTGGTGGAGTGGGCTCTCAGCTGGCCTGGTAGCTGTCCCTTGACCAGACAATGACAGTGCATGATGCAGCCGGAGAGCAGATATGGAAGCCTTGGACAAGGCCTTCCTGTGATTCACAGGTTCACAAAGAGTTGAGACGTCTCCTGAAAATCCTTCATGCATACAACATAAAACTTCAAGGCAGCAGAAACGTCCAGCGAAAGCAATGCACTTTCATTTGGCGAAGAAGAGTTAGGAAAGAAGACTAGCAGAACCAAAAGCTTGTTGAGATGGAATTCAGATGGAACCTTCGGCATAAAGGTTCGCGTGGGTCTGCAGTACCTCCTTAATCACATGAAAATACAAATATGACTGCTTGCAGGAGAGGGCCTCAATCTCCCCGACCCGCCGGGTTGAGGAGATGTCCAAGAAAGTAGGCTTCCACAAGAGGAACTTCAGCGGGGCCTGATGGAATGTTCGAACAAAGGCCCCATAAGTTAAATCAACACCATGTTGAGCTCCCAAGCTGGCACAGGAGCCTTCACCGGCAGAAAAGTCCTAAAGAAACCCTTGACAAACTCTTTGGCAAACCTGTGAGACAACATGGAGGGCATGGCCAGGGTTCGGGTGTACCTGGATATGGCTGCCAGGTGCGCCTTGATAGAAGCATGAGCCAGCCCAGCCAGCTTGGCCAGTGAAAGCAGGTACCGAAGGAGCTGCAGAATTGCAACACACAAATGTAATCTTCAAAGTCCTGTACCACACTGTAAAGCGTTTCCATTTGTGGCCATGGCATGACAACGTAGAGTTGGCCCTGGCCCTGGCCAGGATCTTCTTGCACTCCAGCGGCAGGGAATAATGGGCAAACTCTAGGGCTGCAGGACATAGTCGTGAAGCTCAGACGCTGGGTCGTGGTGAAGTATTGTTCTGTCTTCAATGGAGAGAAGGTCGGGAAATAGAGTCAGTCGGATGACATGCAGAGCAGGTCTGGGTACTAGATCTGCCGAGGCCACACCGGAACAATGAGCATCATCCTGCAATTACATTGTCTGAGTGTGCTGATCACACGTAGCGAGAACGGTGGGAAGGCGTACAGGGCGAGCCCGTCTCACGGGAACAAGAAACCATCCCCCATGCTCCTCGGCTGAGGAAACCTGCTGGTGAACCTCTGGCACTTGGAGTTAGCCACCGTCTAGAAGAAGTCGATCTTGTGTTGGCCCTACTTGCTGAAGAGAAAGGATACTTGCTCCTGGTGAAGATCCCATCCGTGGTAGTGCTGCTCCTTGCTGAGGGAGTCTGTGATTGTGTTCTTGATTCAGGCCAGGTGAAAGGGAACAAAGGAACATGCCCTGAATAATGGCCCAGTGTCACAGGGTCTGGGCCTCCAGGGAGAGCGCTGGGGAGTGCGCCCAGTCCTGCTTCCGGATGTAGAACATGGTGGTGGTGTTTTCCGTGAAGATCTGCACCACTTTCCCTCACAGTTGAGGCAGGAATGATTTAAGGTCCCAGAAATCTGCCCAGAGTTCCAGGGAGTTGATCTTTTCTAGAGTTAGATGTGGGTGTACTTCCCACCATCGTAGAGCTCGCCGGAACCCAGGTTGAGGCTGATCTTGTCCATCCAAGAGCCTGTAATCTGTAGCAATTGAGCATCCAGGAACTCCTGAAGAGGTCTCATCGAGAGCCTGAAAAACAGGACTAGGTGGATGCAGGATGACATGCCCAATAGTGACTTGATGGCTCGTACTGTTGTGGATTGCGCCGACAGGCGCAGCTTCTTCTCCAGGATGGCTATCACCACCTCCTTCTAGGGAGTAGCTCAGCATGCGATCGTGTTGAGAGGGGTCCCTGGGAACAGAGCGTTCTGTGATAGCTCCACGCAGGACTTCAGATAATTGATGGAGAATCCAAGCTCTGTCAGAAGGCGAATGGTCTCTGCTGCTTGCTGGATTGCCAGCATGGGAGCATGAGCGGAAAGAACCAGTCATCCAGATGAGGGTAGACGTGGATTCCCCTAAGGCGCAGATGTGCTGCCAGCGGAGCAAAACACTTTGTAAACACCCGTGGCACTGATTTCAGGCTGAATGGTAGGGCCTTGAACTGATGGTGCTGCCCCTGGACCACAAACCTTCAATGTTTTGGATGAATGGGGACGTAAAAGAAGGCTTCGTCCAGGTCCATGGTCGCAGAAAGTCTCCTTCCTCCAGCTGGTCTAGCAAGTGCTGCAACGTGACCATCCTGATCTTCTGGGATTGCAAGTACTTGTTGAGGCACCTTAAGACTAGGATTGGCCACCACGCTCCTGGATTCTTCCATACCAGGAAGTATCTGGAAGCCCTGAGGGGCGTGTTCTATAGCCCTATTTCTTAACATGGCCTGAACCTCCTGCAACAGTTGGGCCACCAGTTCTTGACACACTACACGAGGCATGCAAGGGCACCTGTGTTTTAATTCAAGGGTGTGCCCTTGATGAAGGACGTCCAGCACCCTTTGTCTGTAGTGATGGTCTTCCACTTGACAATTAGCCGGCAACCCACTGGGGTAGGAAAGTTGGGGCTCAGGTCCACTGCCAGTTCAGGCCTACTTTGGCGCCTGCTTCCTGGCCTGGGGGCGACAACAATGCTGTCCTCCGCTGCTGTAGGCCTGAAAACGTCCTATGTAGGGCTCTGGGGGGTTGAGGCAAGTGGTGGTGAAACCCTTGGAGGATATGCTTGACTTCCCTCTAGCAGACCGAAAGGACGACAATCTCCTCTGCTGCAGAGTTCCCAGCGAGGAAACCATCTGTGTCTGTCTTAATGTCCTGTAGCGTCTCGTCCACCACCTCTGCAAACAAATTGTCCCCATCAAAGTGCAGGTCCCCTACCTTCGAAAAGATGCCTGCACAGAAATTCATTGCCTTCAGCCAAACCTGGCGTTGGAGGGCTACTCCATTTCCCATCTGGTGATAGCCAGAGTTCACAATATCCAAAGCCACTGTGATGGTATCAGAGGCCATTTCTCCCTCCAGGAACAGAGCAAGCACGTCCGCTTTCTTGTCCTCTGGCAGAAAATCCAGGATTGGCCGACGCTTATACCAGAGTTCCCTGTCCTAGCATGACAGAATGGCCAGGGCATTGGCCACCTTGAAGCAAGAAGCTGCTGTGTAAATGATGCGCTTCCCGACTGCATCAAGCTTCTTCCCCTCTTGGTCTGGAGGTATCATGGATGAGGACGATGGGTTTGAAAAGCGGTTCCTGGTGGCAGCAGACAACACAGTGTCTGGAGAAGGCTGCAATCTCAAGCTCCTGACCTTGTACTTCTTTTTCAGGCTGTCTCTCTAGGAGGGAGCGGTACTAGGCATTTTCTTCAGAACCATCCCTTCCTCCCGCACATCATCCAGCAAAGGGACTGACATGACTATCTTGCAAGAGGAGTCTCAGTGTTGAAAAAGGAACCTCTCCTCCTCCTCGGGTACCAACTTGGAGAGCGGAGGCCCTCAAAATCATGGCATGACAAGAGCCCACTTAGTTGGGGGGGTGAAGCCCTGGAGGGCTCAACAACACCCAGCGGCTCTCCATCAGCTGGCACACAGTCGTAGTACACATCTGTATGCGTGGCTCTAGTGTCTATATGAGTACCTGTGTCAGTATGCAGTGGTACCTCCCCAACAGGGGTCACAGGCCTCGGGGGCAGTGCCAACGGTGGCACAGTCAGTAGTCGTTTTGGTCCTGCAGGGCTAGGCTATGAACTCGGCCTGGTTGGACTGGATAGGCGCCTTGGTCTTAGAGTACTTGGCCTAGGAAGAGTCCTAGCAGGTGACCTAGGAGGTCTGTGGAACGGGCCAGGAACCGGTGCAGCTGGTAGCCTCTGTTGCATCTCTGACACCAAGGTGTGGAGGGTCGTCAGAATGTCCAGTGACATGTCCCTGGGCATTGGTTGAGGTGTGAAAGGAGCAGCTGTCAATGGCTCCAGACTAAAACACCTTAGCGGGCCAAAAGGTCAATCAGGCTCCTCTCGCGAAGATCGCTCCTAGGACATGGGGCTAAGGCCTCCTTCGTGGTCCGAATAGTAGCCGTCGTGCAGGTTTTGGTCGTTGCAGCCGATATAGATGTGTGGGGATCGTTCCAGAGACCCCTTCAAACTACTCAGGTCCATTCTCACTGGCCTGGGGAGGAAGTCCTTAGGAGGAAGCACTTCCCGCAACCTCCCTCAATCCTTCGGGAAGGAGGCGATGATGGGAATCTGCACTTACAACTGCATCCTCTGTGGTCATGGGCGGTGCAGCCGCTGCCGTCGGAAGTCATGGAGGCTAAGCCACTAGTGGGGTTGTCTTCACCGCAGACACCACAGTAGTAACGGGATCCCCCAATGTCAAAGTAATGATGATCGGATACAGACGAAGCAATCGACGGTGCCGAAGTCGTAGAGGGACCCGTGGTCAACGGGACAGCCATTGGCGGAGATGACACCTTGGCTGACGAAGCAATAGTTTCAAAGCTTCTCTTAAGTCTGACGGGCACCCCCAGGATTCCAATTTCACCCATAACAAATGTCTGTCGATGGTATCAAACGCCTGGGCGAAGTCTATTGCAGCTACAAACAGTTCTTGCCCATTCTTCATTTTAGCTTTTGTTTTAAAGATGTTTAGTAGAAATAAATTCACCGTTGTCCCCATGCCCTTAATACACCCAGCTTGCCACGGATCATAATGCAGCGTGGATTTCGAACACTTCGTAAGGGCTTTAAGAATGAGTGATCCAAAGATCTTGCCACTCGCATCTAACAGGGCGATGGGCCAATAATTCCATGGATTTGCCTCATCTCTTATAGATCGGGACAATGGTTGAGCAAGTCCAAGATGTCGGAATTTTTCAGCCGTTTAATTTCTCCGAAACTTTCCCACAGCCGCCCTGCCGGCGGCGCTAGAATTACTTGCTTTGTAGATAAGATTGCAGATTTCACTCTGTTCAGTTGAGAATATCCAGTGGCCCACCATAAGAGTATCCACCTGAGTTAGCTGGTACTTGGGGCCTGCAAACAAAGCTTCGAAATGCCTGCTCCAATTTTCCCAGGATATCAGATTTAATGACAGTGCTTATTGGGGGGCATGCAGCGCATTCATAGCTCTCCACATCTCTGCTGTGATCTTTGTTGACAATATGTGCATCATTTTTTCAGCATTCAATTGCAAGATCCAATGTTGTGGCACTTCAGCCAGTTCTTAAAGGCTGGTTTTGGGCGTCTTAAACTTTGTTTACTCTTTGCTCTTTGTTTACAACTTTTTTCCACCTTGCGACCTAAGCATCATATTTGTGGCGTGAAGAAAACCCTGTTTTGTTGTTAGCAGAGGCCATTGCATCAAAAGCTTTAAAAAGGTAATTTCTCTAGGGAGACTCCTTGTTCCTGTTCAAGAAGAGATATACCAGGGGCTGTCGGCAGGTGAACCCTCAACCTACAAATTTGCAAATTGCCTGTCCAAACACTTCACAGGCCACTTATTAGTGATCTGTATAATATGATCTCTATAATCAGTTTTAAGGACTACCAGATTGGATAATTGCATAAATAACGTTACTGATGCAAAAACGTAGTACAACACCTTTTCCGGCCCCTTTTCCATGTAGGTTGTGCAGGGGAATCTCCTGCCATGTGTCCATTTACCAGATGTATGTTTCTCAGGGCCAGTACTTGTCTTCAGTGCAGCCCTCTCAGAATTTGCGGACAGACTGATGGTGTACGATCTTCAATAAGATTTGATGCCCCATCGAAACAATAAATATTAAGATCACCACATAGAAAAACTTCCAGGTTGGGGTGGATGGCCCTTGCTTCATCAATCAATGTTAGTACTGTTCTCATAAACCCCTTGCCCCTTGGGGAGGCCACGTTCCAGTATAGATTTAACAACATAACCTTCTTAATTTACCCCTTTGGTGAGGGTCCGGCTCTTATTAGTATGATCTGAATCAATGGGGAAGGGTCATTTTCCAAGATTACGTCATAGCCCCTAATAATTTTTAGGGCTATCAAAAGGCCTGCCATAGGCCTACCATTATACCCTTTTTCTGCAGGATTGAAAAATATGGTAATCCCATTCAAGAGATGGGTGAGAGGGGGGACACGAGCCACGTCTCCTGCAAGCAAACTATATCAAACTTGTGTATCTTTGGGATTCCCTCGCCAAACAGGTGTACAAAACCTCTTGTGTTCTAGCAGCAAAGTCTCGTCAAGCTATGGACGAACGTTTCCTGATGTCAGAGCACCCGCCTACCATGAGATATTTGACTCTTGTTATACCTGGAGTTGTTTTCTACAGAAAAAGAAGCAGTACGAGTTATGGAAAGCGGTCTGCTCGTCGTAGAAGGTACTCTTTAAACAATCTTGGGCCTTTCATTAGGGGACTTTGGATCTTGGGATTTTTTTCCCCGGACACCCTCGGAATCTCTAGGGTGGTCGGGCCTTTTGGTATCGTAGTCTCTTAACGTAAAGCCCAGGGCTAGTAATTTCTGACTATCCCTTAGCAAAACATGCTTCTTTGTAGCTGATGAAAAGTACACGATTATTTTATCCAATCTGTCCTCTTCTGGGAACGCCACTAGCAAGAGATCTTTCAATTGAATTTGCTTAAAGGCAGGTATAGTATGTAAGAGTCACATAGCATTAGCTCTACTCAAAATCGGGTTGTCCTTGATGATTAGCACTCCCTCTCATTGAAGACGCTACAATTGCCCCATTTGAGCCAATTTTTGACTCTTATTTTGTGATTTACAGGATTTCAATTCAGTTTGTCCTTTCAGAACCTTATTCGTTTTGTTACTGGCTCCTCTCTTGAAATGTTAGTACTATTTACAGATTTCAAGCATATTTGCCTTTTCTGTTCCAATGTTTGAAACAGGGAGCCACGGGAGGACATACCTTCGCCCATTGAGCCCTCATTCAGAGACTCCTCCATCAACTCTTCAGTATCTGTAACCTCAATCATGCTGTCGATCACTATGCCCGACAAGGGGAAAAGTGTACACTTGTTATACCACTCCTAGGTAGGCCCTTTAAGGGATCTTGCTACTGACTTGCATCCTCACATATGTCCTCACTTTGAATGTCCTGATCGGGCGACCTACCGCTCCTTAATGGCTTCATCTCAAGCCTGGGGTCCTCTTTGTCATCAGAAGTATATGTGGAAAGATTTAATAAGTTCTCCATGTCGTCCTCTGTAGATCTATCGTGCTGTCTAGATGAATTAGACTTCTGTCAACCCTTTGAGGAGCCGGGGAGGTTCTTACCCCTCTCTGTGCTGTTGCCCCTGCAAGGTTTCTCGATCCTGTAGAGGTTACTGCTAATACGTTTCTTATTGTCTTCCTCAACCTCACAGATGTGTTAAGTAAAGGAGGTTTCGAAGAGGATGGAGTAGAACAGGTTACACCAGAGTCACTTTTCTCTTGCTAGTTTTCTTTTTAGGGCAATCCTCTTACTTTGGGGAGACTTACGACTTATCGTAGAACCCTCTGACAGTTTGGAGAAAATAACATTGAGTATCCACAAGGGCCACCAAGCCTGCCTGCTCCAGCAGATCTTTATTTCCACAAGCAGGGGGAGATATGGCTCGTGGTTGCTCTATGTTTATTATAGGGACCAAAGGGCATTCGCTGGCACACAGAACTCTTTTCGGACCCACTACATCCCTTGGGTATAGCAGTGGGGACTTGATCAGACCTTTGAGGGTCCCCCCGAGCACCTTTTTTAGAGGGTGGCAGCCCCTCTGCTCTTTCATTGACTAGAGCATTGGTGGACAGCATAACCGGGTCCTCGAAGGATTTCTGGTCATGGATTCCCTGGATCACATCACTACGCCTTTTGTTTTCATCTCTGGTTGCCATATCAATAATAGAATGAAGTATGTTGGTGATTTCCTCCTTGTTTTTGTCGAGGTTGCCATGTATGCCCATAACAAAGCCCTCCAAAAATATAAGCGTAGTCTGGAGCATGGCAATCACAGTGTTTTAATCCCTAATATGGTCACTCAGGGTTTCGTGAATGGGGCCAGGTTCAATGTGAGGGACGCAGTTAACCCTGCTTCTATAGATGATTTCATCGCGGTCTGATCTTCGACTTGAGCTGCTACCAGGTCCAGAAGATTATCTTCATCGGATAACGGCCGTTCCGGGATAATGTTTTCCACTTGCTCTGTTGAGTTTTGGTCCTTCGGCAGGCATGTAGAACAGACAGCACTATATGGAGTACATGCGTCTGATCCCCAGGGGATGACCGGGAGACCTATGTCGCACAAAGTTTCTGTCTTCTTCCTTTTTGGAAGAAAGGACGTTTGAGCCTCAGGTACCTCGGCTCTCCTTTTTAAAATTGGATTTTCTGCTATAGTACGCCCAAGGGTCCCACCCTCCACTGGCGAGGGATCCTTATGTTTCTCCCGCCACCCCTCACTAGATGGGTCCCGGGTGGCAACGACCCACAGACCAGCTCCATCCCACTTGCGGGGCACCCAAGGGGGGAGTCCTCCCTAGGTAAGACAGCACTTGTCTCCTGGACCGGGGCCACAGAGACTAAAGGGTCACCCATCTTCTGATAGAAGCGTGGCTCAAGAAGCCTAGATTCCGGACCAAAGCCTCTGGTCCTATTTTTTCGGGAGGCTCTTGGTGGGTCCTTTAGCAAATCTGTAGACTCTTGTGCTTGGTGAAGCATCTTTCCTCGAAACCGGAACAGAAGGCCCTGGGGTTTTTTCAGCCAATAGCCCCGGTGCTCCCACCCCGGGGATGTTGGGTCTGCAAAATTGATCCTAAATGCAGTGGGGCCATACTCTGGACCGCTATACCATGTTCCTCCAGAACAGAAGGATTCACTCCTTTTGTATTATTAGTTATAGGGAAAGGCTGAATCTAAGAGACTCGACCTCCCTCTTCCCTCTGCAAAAGTTCCGTCTCAGTCAAAAAATTGTTGGAAGCCCCGACCTCAGCGGCACTCTCTTTCTCAAGAATGTTCAGAGAAGAGGCCGTTGAAGCTCCATTGTGTACTTTAACGTCTATGGGGTAGCCCTCTGGCCTCGGATCAGACCAAGGGGCAGGACATCCTCCGTCATCCTTAAAGTACTCCGGATAGGCGGGCTATTGCCTCTGCCCACAAGGTTACACTGCAGCACGCTAGTTAGACCACGCCGGGTATCGGCCTTATGCCACAATTGCGCGAGTCAGTACGAGCAAAGGGAGACGCACCCTCCAATCCGCACCAATTGCTGCTTACAGCCGATCTCCGGATCGAGCGTTCTTTGAACCGGCGAACAGATTTCAAAGAATCGCTGGTACGGGAGACCAAGTCCCTGCCTCTAGGGGGACCGGACAATGGCAGTAATGAAGGGAATGGATGTACTTACGGGCTGCCAAACAAGGTTGCCGGTTGCAAAATAAGGTCAAGGATGTGGCTGTGGCGGCACTGCAGACTGCCACTTGTCGACCACTTTGCCTCATCTATTCTAGTCTATAGTTTTTTGTATTGCGCCAAATCACCCGCAGGCTTCAGAGCGCTCACATGACAATACAGACAAGAAACATGTGCTGCCCAGCAGCGGTTGGGTTCACGGTATAAGGGTAATCTGCGTCGATGGTAAAGAGAAGCCGAGGAACCTAGATTCCTCCTCCATCTAACAGATGGGTCTTAAGAGCCTTCCTAAGTGGCGGAAGGCAGCTGCCTAATGGACTGTGCAAGATTATTTCAAGTCCTTGGTCCCATGCACTGAAACTTAGGTCTCCATGTTTATTCAGTTTGAAGCGTGGTAGGAACAAAAGGTCCTTATCATTGGATTGCAGTGTTAGTTTGTGTGGTGGTCTCTTGATGCGTGATTGCAAAAACTTTGGAGCAGTACCACGAAGGCACTTATATACCAAGCAGGATAGCTTAAATTGGACCCTTTGATGGACAGGGAGCCAATGTAGATTCCTCCGGGCTTTTGATGCTGGTCCCTGCATCCTATACCACATACACCTCTAACAGCCCCGTTCCATTTGATCTGTAGTTTATTTTAGGTTAGCTGCTGTAGTACTGTTAGGGAGAATTCTCTGTTAAGGCTAATTTCCCAAACCTAGTGAGTCCCCCAACAGTTTTGCTGGATTTTTGGGGTTTATTTCTTTCTCCTGCTAAGAGTGAGACTCTTTTTCTCCCACTCTTAGGCATGATTTCAGAATGTCCTTTGACTATGTAATGCGTTTTATGGGCTATGGGGTCTTTTACTCCATAGGGCTTCATGTGTTTTTGGTATGTGTGTTCCACAGCACCCTCAGTGCAGTAACACAGGGGTGTCATAGTGATCCCCAAACATAGACTCCATACCCTGGGACTGACTACTGTCTCCCAGGGCATGTAAAGTCATCATTGACTTTACTAGCCTCAAATTGTGAACAGAACCACTACAAACTGTCATATTGTGGAAGTACTGGTAAGGGTAATTCGATTGCCCCTGGGTCTGTTTTCCAAGGGGGCACTGTCCAGTCCCCCCTTGTCGAGTTTCTGGCTGGTGGCAGTGGTTATGGAATTTTCCCATTCATTTTAAACGCACCACTTTTTGGTGCAATGTTAAAGATAACGCTGGGTTATTTATTTAATATTTATTCCCCGGTTGGGTCTTTTTGCCAGGACTCGGTTTTAAAATGGCGTTTGTGTTCGCCTCTGAAACTCCAACCCAAGTCGAGCCCTTTGTTCCACTTTTTGGCAGGCTTCTCCACAGAAGCCCTCCAAATGGTGCCACTCTGCCTGGGGTCATCAGGATGTGTGTGTGGGGGGGGGGGGGGATTAGGCACCCTGGACTGAGTTGCCTTGGTAACACAAGTCGCACTCTTGTGTGATTGACCCAGTGGTGAGCCGCCTGGCTCACCACTTATCATGTTTGAGTGACAGCTAGGCTGATGAATGGGGGTTTTGTTGCATAAAAGCAGGGCTTTGGGGACTGGAACTTCAGAAGTCACCACAGGACCTAAAGAATCCGAAGAGGGGAGAGGCTGAGCCATCTACGACAACGACACCACCAGTGGAGCCCTGCTGTACGAACTCACCACTGCCCCGACGACAGAGGAGATCTTCTTCCAGGAGAGTCTTCTTCCCTTTGAGCTGGTGGGACCAACCAGTTCGCCTTTTTCGCCTTCCTGGATCGTCTCATGGTCGAATTGCCGGTGCCAAGCACCCCGGCGGCCGGATAGCCACACTTCACCACTACCGCAAATAAAAGGGTCGTACCTTTTAACCAGGAAACTCCGCGGCTGGTTTCTTATCTGGCAGTGCAACGACCTCCAGCTTTCCTCCACGTCGAGATCATCTCTTCCTCTGGACGAAGCCCCGACTTGCACCCCCTGCCAGGAACAACTGCCCCCGCTGGAGCTTTCTCACCATTTCAGGTACTGTGTCTCGCCTGGTCTCCCTTGCAACAGACTGTCCAAGGTGTCCCGTAAATCCTTGACTCTCTATCGTGGGGTGACCTCGGACCTGCTAACTTTACCTTTCTGACTTGATCCAACCTCTTTTGATCAAACACTTTTATTGATTTTATTACATCATACAAGAAAAAACAGTGACCCTGAAGGGTCCGACCATCAATAATAACAAACAGTAAAGAGTGTATGGTCCGTTTTACAACATCTTGAGGACACATTGTCAGCGTTATGCACATTCTTGCTATGCCATCACATGCTGGCCGTCGGCCTAGTTCCTACAAAAGAATTTCATACTGCATTCTCCCACTTTTCCCAGATTTTCCCCGCTTTCCTAGGACATCCCCTGGCCGCATATACCCTTCGCTCCATCGCAATGCATGCTTCCACATCATTCAACCACTGTGCGTGCACAGGGGTAACGCTCGAGCCCCACAGCCTGGCAATGTTGCGCTTAATCAGTGCTGTGGAGGTTGCAAATAATAGCCTATCGGAGCGAGACATTTCACCCTCTTCCTCCACCCCCAACAACATCAGCTTTGGATCTCTGAGCACAGTTCGACCCAAAACCTTACTGAGTGTGTCACAGCAGTGCTGCCAGTATGTCGTGATGTGGTGGCAATCCCATATGATGTGAAAGAAGGTGCCCTCGTTTTGAAGGCATCGCAAGCAGTTTGGGTCTGTGGTCTTGCCCCATCTATACAACGCTACCCGCGGGTAATATATTCTATGCAAGATTTTGAGTTGTACCAGGCGTAGCCTGGCCGAGATGGCCGTATCTCTTGGGTACATTAGGATCGTTATCCAATCTTCGGGCAATATCGCTCCCACATCCCTCTCCCACTTAGACTTTAGGCTTGAAAGCTCCGGCGTGGCAAACGAGGTGAGGACATTGTACATTACTGAGGTAATTTTGACATCTATGCTCTCCAGAACCAGGTTTCTTTCTATGGGGGTGCAGTCCGCCATATCTCGTAGTGCAGGTAAATGCTGTTGTAAAGCATGACACAATTGCACATGCCGATATCGGTCCGTGGCAGGCAGATTAAAATCCTCCACTAACCTCTCAAATGTCACCGGACTCCCCTCCCGGAACACATCTCCTACTTTGGAAATTCCCGCAGCCACCCAGTTCCGCCATTTTGGAAGTTTGCCCAGTTCCGGGATATTTTTGTTCGCCCACAGTGGCTGTACTGGTGTGGTTCTCCCCTCCCAGTGTATGTGCTTGTGTGCCTCTTCCCAGACTAGCGTTCGGTGATTAGCCATTGTTTTGTTACTACTGCTGTTGGTTTTCCGGTATAGGGATTCTAATGGGGTTGTGCTGGTCCCATCGAGAGTATCGAATTTTATGTGGGGTAGCGAGGAATCGCCGTGTAGGAGGTCATTTATCACCGCCATTTGACTCGCCCAATAGTATGTCTGTATACGCGGCAATCCTATGCCTCCCTCCCAGATGGAGCGCTGCAGGATGTGGAGCGCCAGTCTTGGGTGCCCGTTATTCCACAGGAGTTTCCGAAGGATCCTGTCAATTCTGTGAAACTCTTGTCTGGGGATGTGTAGCGGGGCATTTTGGAGTATATACAGGAATCTAGGTAACGCCAACATCTTGAATAACGCTGCTCTCCCTAATAGGGTCAGTGGAAGGGCGTTCCAGTGTTTGACGTCGTCCGCAAGGCGATTAGTGACCGGGTGGAGATTCTTCTCTACATACTCGGCCAGATTCGTCGTTATCTGTACCCCTAGAGAGCGGAATTGGTCAACTTCCATGCGAAATGGGCAGTCCCGTAGTTCAGCGCTGTCCACCTCTCTCAGTGGGAATAGTGTGGACTTCGACCAGTTCACCTTCAACCCACTAAAGGATTCATAATCCTTCAATATACCAACCACCACTGGGCACGAGACTATGGGGTCCGCTAGATACAAAAGCAGATCATCCGCATACAGCGAGACCCTATCCTCCCAATTTTCTGTCCACCGGAAGCCCTTCCATAGTCGAGATTCACGTAATAGAATTGCCAGTGGCTCTATGGCCAGCGCAAAGAGCATTGCAGACAGGGGGCACCCCTGTCGTGTTCCCTTGCCCAGTCTGAACGGTTGCGAAGACCAACCATTTACTCTGGTCACCGCTTCAGGGGATTCGTATAGTAGTTGTACCCATCCCAGGAACTGGTCACCGAAGCCCATTCGGCGCATTATTTCCCACAATGCTGGCCAGTGTACCGAATCGAAAGCCTTTTCAAAATCTATTGCTAGCAGGGCTAGGGGGTCCCGCAATAGGGGGGATTTTTCAATCGCAGTGTGCAGACGGTGGATATTCATACGCGTTGACCGCTGGGGCATAAAGCCACATTGGTCAGGGTGTATAAGTGATGAGATAACTTTCTGCAGGCGGATTGCCAATGCTTTCGCCAGGATTTTGGTCTCGGTATTAAGTAATGAGATGGGCCTGTATGAGCTACACCTCTCTGGTGGTTTATCTGATTTGGGGATCACCACTATAGTGGCCCTTCTTAGGTCCAGGGGAAGCTGCCCTTGCTCCCTCGAGTGAGTGTACATCTGCAAGAGATGCGGGATTAACGCACTCGGTTCCACCCCCTTCCACGTCTCTACCGGGAAGCCGTTTGGTCCCGGAGTTTTCCCAGGATTTAGTTGAGACATGGCCGCCCCAAGCTCTTCCTCGGTAATGGCTGCCTCAAGCAGCCCTCTTTGTGTGTCCGTTAGGCTGGGTAGGGTGATCCCGTTCAGCACAGAGAGATCAATGGGGGCTTCCGGCGACCCATAGAGCCCTGCGTAGTATTTAGCAAAGCCTTCTGCGATCGCTTGGTCTGTCCACAGCGGTTCTGAATTGTCGGGTTTGATCATCCTGACCTGTTTGTGCCCTTCATCCCTACGTTCCAGCCAGGCCAACATTTTACCCGCCTTATCGCCTGTCTCATATAATCTGGCTCGCATTGTGGCGTGTGCCTGTTTGGCATTGTCTAAGGCTACGTTGTGCAGTTTTTTTTGGGCCAGGATTAAGGCTCGGTTCGTTTCGGGCAGGTCTCGCGCCAGATGTGCACTTTCTGCCCGTTCCACCTGATCTTCCGCTTCGTGTAATTTTTGCATGTGGGCCTTTTTTTGCGCCGCTATCCAGGAGATGATCTCTCCCCGCAAGACCGGCTTGTACGCTTCCCATAATAAGCTCGGGTCGCCTACTGACCCAGCGTTCAGCTCGAAGTAGTTGGTTGTGGTTTCTTGTATTCGCTCAACTAGCTCTGGGAAGCCTAGATAATAATTGTTGAGGCGCCATGAGGGTGGGGGAATGGGTTGTGATGTTGATAATTCCATTAGTAGGGGAGAATGGTCAGAGATGCCGCGTGGAAGTAGTGCGGCGCTTGTTACCCTATGTATCTCGGTGGTTGGCACGAAAAAGTAGTCTAACCGGGAGAGGGAAGCGTGTGCGCCCGAATGAAAAGAGTATTCCCGCTCCCCCGGGTGAAGGTCCCGCCACACGTCCCTCAGGCCCAGTGCTGATATGAAGGAGGCTAGCTTGGTGTGTAGTTCAGGATTCCTGCCCCTTAGGTGTGTGCGATCCATGCCCAGGTTCATGACTTCGTTGAAGTCGCCACCAAGGATTAGTGTGTCTGAGGAGTCCTGTGCTATCAGGGGAGTTATGTCCTCTATGAGACTTGGCAGCAGCGCGGGTGGTGCATACACAGCTATTATTGTTATGGTTCGATTCCATAGGGATCCTGTCATGTGCACGAATCTGCCCCCCCTGTCCTGTGACACACTGGATAGAGTCAATGGCAGCCTTTTGTGAATCAGTATGAGGACCCCCCTGGAGCCCGTGGTGAAACCTGAGTGTAGTGCAATACGATAGTGGCCTCGTTTAAATAGGTTGCATGTGGAACCCGCTAGATGGGTTTCCGTGAGCATCACCACATCCGGCGCGTGTCTGTTTAATGTTTGGGTGACAAGTTTGCGTTTAATCCCACTACCCAGCCCGTTGACATTCCAAGTAAGAAAACGCAATGTTCTCGTATCATATCTGTCATGCGTCATCTGGCTGGGGAGCGGGTTGTTGTGAAGCAGAATGTGTGGGATTCCGTGGGGATGCACGCGCTAGTGTTTCGCTGTGAGGCGCAAGCGCGTGAAAGTGGTTGTGTACTGTTGTCGGACCATACATGAATAAAATTTAAAACGAACCTGAAAACAAGCCTCAAAACACGGGAGTAGATTCTTCCTCCCATCTGTTCAAACATTTGTTCCCTCGGGGGCATCTACCGCCCCGGTTGTGTTATCTATCCCCCCTCCCTATACTCCCACCCAACTTGGAGTATCTGTCGCCCGAAGTTTGAACCAGAACAAATAAACTTTAAACTAAGCCACAGTCAGTGGCCTTTGCACCATATAGCTTACGCAACTGTCCGTGGTGCTGTCGTGGGCTTCCTCGGTGTTAGACTTTGCCCGTGGGGTGGGCGGCCGTCCGACCACTGGCCTGGTGGCAATCCGTGCGTTGACCTGCCCGGGGAGGGGGCACAAGTTTACTCGATGGTAGTCCAAATCCCAGTATCGTAGCTTCGTGCTCCGTGTTGTTCCCCAGTTCAAATATTTCCCTGCGGCGGATTAGCAGGCTGTTGGTGCTGTTGTTGGCCTTGCTCCGGTGGGCGCTCCGGTCGAGGGCTGTTGCGTCTGCCTCTTCTTCTCTCCTCCGCATTCCAATCCCCTTCTAAGTGCCGCTCGGCCCAGTTCCATGCCTCTCTGGGGTCGGTAAAGTGCACTGACGTGCCACCGTGGAATATTTTGAGCTGGGCCGGGAAGATTAGACCATATTTGATGCCTGCTGATTGTAAGCGTCTTTTAAGCGGGTCGAATGATTGGCGTGCTTTCTGGACTTCTTTGGTGAAATCGGGGAAAAAGGCTATTTTGGATCCGTTAAATGTGACCGTGCCCTTCGATCTTGCTAGCTGGAGTACCGTATCTCTGTCTCTGTAATTCAGAAACCTGGCGATCACTGGGCGTGGTGGGGTCCCAGGTATCACTCTGCCAGTCGGAATGCGATGGGCCCGTTCAATAGAAAAAATTTTAGAGAAAGCCTCTCTGTCATAAATGTTCATCAGCCAGTCCTCCAGGAAAAGCTCCATACAATCCCCTTCGGCCTTTTCGGGCAGGCCGATTATGCGGACATTGTTACGTCGGGATCTGCCCTCGCTATCGTCCACCCTTGCCTCCAGGGTCTTTATCCGTGCTAACATGTTCGTCACTTGCCTGTTGACGCCACGTAGGCCATCCTCGGTTTCAGAGATTCGGGCCTCCGCCTCAACCGTTCGGGCGGTCAGCTTCTGGAGGTCGTGCCGTAACAGGGACACATCTGCACCGATGCTGTCCATCTTTTTCTCCATCGAAGTCCTGGAGCTGGTGATGGCACTCATGATATCTTTCAGGGAAATGTTATCCATGGGGTCCGGGGTGACCGGCGGCGTTCTCTCTGGTGAGCGGGGTGCTGGCATCGCCGCATATTGCTCAATCCTGCTCTGGGTGGACGTTTTCCTGGGTTTCTCCTTGCCCATTCTCTGTCCGGCGATGTGTTGGTACAATCTACCGATGTCTAATCCCAAACGTGGGGGAGCAGCCGGTGTTGACGCACTGCGACCGACTGTGTCTGTGCCGCTCTGGCTCTTTCCACGAGCAGCCCCGCTCTTAGCAGCTCTGAAGTTCCGTCTTCGCAGGCGGGAGTCGCAGCTCCGACCGGGGGTCTCTCGCCCGTGGGGGGAAAGGCCCGTTCACCAGCCCCTTCTACTCCGGCTCCACCTCTCCTTACCACATCGCTGGATGTATCGGACCACGGCCAATAGGTCCGTGCCACCGTCGCCCGGCCCGGATTTGCGTGCCCCGGCCTTCGGTCGACAATTAGTGCGCAGACATGGCGGCCATTTTGAGTTCAACACTTGGTGCGGGTCGTGTCGCTTCCACACGGTCTGGACGGTGAATCCGTACACCGATTTGTGTCGGAGCGCCGCGATTCGGTGCAGGAGAGTCTCTCCCACCGTTGGGTTATTTCAGGATTTCGCACGAAGATATATTTTGTCAGGATTTCGCAGGATGGAGCCAGTGGTGCGGGAGCAGCGCGAGCTCACGTCCTCATCGGATGGCTGCTAGCCACGCCCCTGATCCAACCTCTTTTGACTTTCCTGCAAAAAGTGCATGTCCACTGTGTGATCTTGGGCACATTCCGCCTTGCTCTCTCCAAGAGTGGGCCTGGCCTATGAACTTTTTGCTCTACAGTAGACCCTGCCTTTCTTGACTTGCTATGGTTTCTTAAAAGTGTTGGTACTATGTAATTTTCCTACTCTCCCTTTTTAAACAAATTATTGGAGTGCCATCTACGGTTACACGCTCACCTCTGTTTTGCTAAATAAGTGGTGTCTTAACCTAGACTTGTCGAATAATTAACTAGGGAGGTGTATATACTTATAGTGACTGTGTTTGAACTTGCTTGACATATTAGTGCCAGTGTATTTTTACAAGTGTGTTTTTAAATAAATAATTAGATACTTTTATACCAAAACTCTGGTCAGTGTTTGATTGTGCTACTGTATTTTTAGCCCTATTGGGTATACTCTATATACTGCCTAACTCTTCTTGAGAGTAGTCCGACTGCTCAGCCACAGCTACCAGGTAAATCTGGGTGGTGCAGACGGCTACCAATTGGGTTTACTGCTTACTCCTGTGGTAAGGAAACGTTTTGCAGTGGTCCCTAAGGGAACTGCACAGGTTTCTGCCTAACAAGTACCAGCAAGTAGGCTATTACAATAGTCCAGACTAGAATTGATAGTTGCTGTTGCTATTACTTCCCTGTTGGCTTCTGAGAGATACGGGCGGATCTGCCAAAGTAGGCGAGTCATATAAGTGCAGCTAGAGCTTACGGCAGAAACATGCTTGTTAAAATTAAGATTGCAGTCAAAGATCAATCCAAGTGTTTTAACGTGGCTGGATATCTGGATGCCAGATCCTCCAACTAGGAATGCTTCACATTTGAGGTCCTAGAGTCTTAAATTTGGCTGCACTTGGCCAGGAAAATATCTCTCATCCATGTTTTGATGGCATTGAAGACCCCCATGACCAATTGAGAGTCTGCTTCATAGGAGGCAGACAGTTCCAGGATGATCTGGGTGTCCTCTGCATAATTTGCATGTTTGACACCCAGACCAACCAGGAGACAAAATAGCAACTTGGAGTAGAGATCATGAAGCAATGGGGACACGCTAGACCCTCGGGGAACGCCACAGCAGAGGAGGAACTCCTTGGCCTTTTAGTCCCCTCGGGCTACCTTAGCTCTCCTAGGTCCCAGAAAAGATCTAAGCCAGTTGGGTTGCTGATCTAGAGCATCTGCCTACCTAGGTTAGCCTGGCCGCCAGCCTATCATGATCGACTAAATCAAACGCGGCAGACAGGTCCAAGAGGAGCAGCATGGCCACCTTCCCCTGATCAATGATTTCAGATATGGTTGATTTAACCTCCAACAGTGGCTCAAGTGGGTCCAAGCCTTCTTTTTCTAGTAACAGAGTAATCCAGGCCTCCTTAATGCATTCAGGAACTTTCCCTTCCTTAAAAGAACGATTGATGAATAGTGTAACTGGGGCAGCTATACCGGGAAAGTATTCCTTAAACAAGGAAGCAGGGAAAATGTCACCCATGCAAGTGGTGGGTTTGAGATTATCAACGATTACAGACAACTCCTCAGTTTTGATCTGCTTGAATGAGAAGATGTTGGCTTCATCATTCTCATCCTTACTAATGAGTGGTTTCTGCACCCACTTCCTGATGCCTGTGCAAGTTGGACAGTGTGAGCCCTTGATGTTGTTTCACCTTGTCCACGAATGTGTTGTGGATTTTCTGGCACCATGCATCATCAACAGCTAGCTGTGTTTCCTGGGTTTTTCCCTTAAGTTAGTTTAAAATGTTGAATAATTCTCGGTTGCTGGTTTTGGCACCCAAAATATGCTCCTCCAGTTTAGCTTTTTTCGCTTCTAGGATGGTGTCTCTGTAGTATTTAGCTACCACTTTGTAAAGGCACAGTATTTGTTGTTGGAAATTTCCGCCATCCTCTTTCAGCCGTTTGCTAAAGCTGTCTGGCAGCCAGGACATCTGGGGAAAACCACTGTCTAGCGCTGGGATGAACTTCTTTCTTACCATAACAGATTTTAAGGGGTGCTAGCTTGTCAAAGACCTGATTCAGGATAGTGCATAACTGAGCTGTGTAGGACTCCAGTGACTCATTATTCTGGATAGCCAGCAGGTGGGGGGTTAGGGGTTGGGGTGGAGTAATAGATGTAAAGCCCTCCAACAAGGCATTGCGAACACATCTATGTGTGGTGGGTTCCAGGTTTAAACATGCTCTCTCCTTGACATGGCCACATGTCAAGCTAGAGAATGAAACGAGGAAGTGGTCAGACCAGCAGCAGGTTTTAACAATGATAGGTGAAATAAGATTGTGAAACCCACACTCTCCAGGAGGTTCAATAAGCAGCCTGCTTCCAAATTAGTGTGATCATTTGCCCATAAATTATTAACTCCTGCCACTTTAAATGGAGTCTGGGTTTTAGTGTGCGAGCTAAGAAATTCAAGGAGGTGTTCCTGGAGGTCAGGTAGGGTTGTAGGGGGGGCGATAAATGATTGTCATACTTCTTGTCGTCCTGATCAGTGGTCAAGATGGGTATGTGCTCGACTTGATGCTGTATGTTGCTGCCTGCACTACCAGGCTCTTTGGAGTTGGGTGCTTGGATAGGAAGTCTGGGTCAGAGGACGCTGGTTTCTACTGTCTTCCCAGATTATTGTGCACTGCTGGTCCCATCCAGGGTTTCTTCCAAAGCTCTAGCTAGGGATCTTAAAGGACAACATGGTAGTATCGAAAAGGTTCTGCATGAGGGCTACTGTCCAAATTATCAGTAAGATCATTCTACATTATTTCCTTTGCAGGAGGACTCCATCCCAAGACTTAAAAAAGAACACCTATTGTTTTCCCCCCATCAATTTAAAGAACATAAAACCTTCAACCACATGGCAGGTCACCTTCCCCCTTCCACCACTTCAACCCTGTGCAACCCCAGTTCCCACTATTCCTGAAACCAATCCTCCTTGGCCCGTTGTCCATGCCTTCCGGTGGGTTCCTGCTGTGGGTGTTGCAAGGTGACGACTCCTTTTTTGACATTGCCTGTTCCCACTTCCCCAGATACCTCTGATATTTTTCAGTAGAGCCCCTGTTCCTATACGTTATTTCCTCCATCATCCTACATTGCTCAATTTCCTCCTTCCACAATCCCACTGTGGGGATTTCCCTGGTTCCCACCTGGTAGCCAGATCCCTCTTGACAACCATAAACACAGTATAAAGCAGTTTACTTTCCCATCCTGACCTTTCAAAGCCTTATATATGCAGTATTAGCAGTTTGGGGTCCCTGGGGATCTCCATGTCCCATCAGTGTAGACAGCTTGGTCAGTATCTTTATCCAATAGCCCATGACCCTAGGGCACTCTTGGAGTAGATGAATTAGAGTTCGCACACGCTTAGACGGGGAATCATTGTTGGGGGAGTTTTCCTAAAGTCCTACTTGGAGGTAAGACTTTAGTAAGCTATCCCAGTGGTTTGTAGATCCCAACTCTTAGTATCAGCCTGTACTACTCAAGGATCTTGGTAGAGTAGCAGAGCAGTCAGGCGTATCTTAAGAGGAAGATGTGAGCTGTAGGTAAGTACACTAAACCCAGCCAGTAATGAACATCAAAGAAACACTTACACATACGTTTGTATTAAAATATGGATTTATTTTATTTACACAAGAGTCACTGTTAAATACTTAGCACAATAAACCAACACACATAGGTTACTTCACAATACTTTCAAAAGGCCACTTCTTACTTGGAAGTTGCTGAACACAAACAATTGTTACATAAGTTTGACAGGTCTACCGTACTATCGGTAAGAACTCACAGTCACAAAGTAAAACAGTAATTGCATTTAGTCAGCATACACATACAAGATAGTGATTTTTGGGAAGGAAAACAGTTGGTTAGGGTTATTCTAGCAGAGCTTCAGGTTCTAGAAGCGGTTTCCCTGCACAGCAAGTCTTTTAAAGTCCAAAATGCAACCCTAACTAAAAGGCAGCTCGGAGAAGCTTCAAGTCTTTAAAAGCAGCAGTCAAAAGTTCCTGTGTATACTTTCGAATCTCTAGGAAAGAAGATAAAAAGACTTAACCATGTTGGAGACCCTGTTAAAGGACTCACTAAAAGGGACACAAGAAGCAGCTTGAGTCGGAGATAAGAGGGGGTTGCCCTGGATAACTATGTGCACTACAACTCTCTGGAGAGAATTACTGGAATAAGTTAAGCAATACTTTTTCCCCACTGTACCTTAAGTTTGAAGAAAATGTTGTGGTGGATGCTCCGCGATGTTGCAGCTCTGGACCCACCTCCGGATTCTTTGGTCTGAAAGGCACGACAATGCATGGGATCTCTCAGCAGCAATCTCGAGGGAGGACCTCTGGCTCGGCTTTCATAAACTTCTCTGGGCACTGCCGTTTTGGTGCCTTTTCTGCAGCACCAACAAACTACGTGATTTGCCCGGTCAATCTTCGGTTCCTACAGTCCCACACTCCGATGATGGGGTCTGGACAGGTTGGATAGGTTCTCTGGAGTGTCCTTGAGGGCTCAACAAAGACTTGGACGAATTCGGCCTTTCCACAAAGATGCACTGGAAAAATGGGCAGCAGGGTCTCCTGGTATTGGGGTTTCGCAGCTCTGGAAACTCACAGGACCTCGGGAGATGGCTCAAAAGAAGTTTGACTTGGGCCTGGTTGTTTCCCACCAGTCAAAGGGAAGGAGTCGTCCTCTTTGGAGTTAGTCTGTCACACAGAAAACAGGATCAGGACAGCAGTGGTCGCTTCACAGTGTTGCAAAGGGTCTGCAGGAGTCACTGGTTGTCTTTGTCGTCAGTTACTTCAGCTTCAAGCCATCGACTTGCTTTTTACTCCAGGAGTCTCACCTTTCATACAGTTCCAGTCCTCCATCCTCCGCAATCTTCCTAAGCAGTTTACAGAAAGGGGCATTTGGCTTTCCAATCAGGACAGCCAGACCTCCAGTGGGAGGTGGTCGCATTCAGGCACTCTAGCAGACAAAGGACAGGTGGTATGGAAAACTCCTTCCCCAATTCCAGCCTGCCCAAACACTCTGGAGCCTAGGCGTGGACACCCAAAGGTACCCGCCAAAGGCAAAGTGGACACACAGGCCTCCCCCTCCCAGAATGGTAGAAGAAGGGCTAAGAAAGAACAACTATGCTAGTAATGGTGAAAAAAGAAGGGAGGGCCTCAAGTACTTGATCCCCTATTGTGCACTACCAAGGCTATGGAAATAGTCTGCTGTAGAAAAAGAATCACACGCTAGTTGTTAGAACACATCCAGTGCCACCAGCCATAACTAGGAGATTGTCTATGTGATTAAAAAGTACCAGGAGCAGAGAGAAGGGGGATACTAGTTAACCCTGTGGCACTCCACATAAGGTGGTGTGTGCCAATCTCTCATACTATAAAGTTTTCGGAGAGATACTAGGTATCTCTCTATCCTAAAGAACTGTAGCTACTCAAGGATAAAGGAAATAAGCTCAAAGAAGAATACTAAGGGTCCCCAGCAACACTGCCCCTAAAGAGCTGTGTGCTGCAATAATAAAATACAGATGCCTAAGTATTATGGAGTAACAGAGTCCATAGGACAGTTAAAAATACAAAGAATAGAGTTCCAAAAGACAGAGACCATAGAATGAATGAGTGGAAAAGGCACCACTCATTCAGGACAAGGTCCAGAAGTCCAGCAAAAAAGTGCTAGGGGTCTCACATGGGGATGAAACATAAAAAATGATACATTTCCCTAACAATCATCAGCAGTCCTGCCCATTCTATAAAGCTGCACCATAAAGCAGTATGCTCTATGCATTATTTTATATTGCATCAGCCTCAGCCTGTTTGACATATTGACCTCTAGTGGCTATGTGTGCTTCTACCCAATCCTCTTCATCTAGTGGCCTCAAGTCGGTCTCCCATTTGTTTTTAATTTGGTCATGGGTAACGAAGTATTATTTACTGTTTGATATAGTTTTATGATTTCTTTCCCATCCAGTCGTTCCAAGAGCAGGTTGACCTCCAAGGGGGGGTGGTATGCTCCGGGACGTCCATCGCTCGTCCGAATTGGGCCATACCATCATGTTTTATTGGTATTGTCCGATTTGACCTACTCCCATTTGACCGCATCTTTTTGAACTAATTCAGTAAATCAAATGGTACACTTAAAAAAAAAAATATATTGTGGGGTGGGCTAACAGAATAGGTAGAGGTGGGGGAAGTCGTGGGTGGGGGGCTCCCCCCGCATTAGAAGAGGTTGCAGGGGGTGGGGAGGGGGGGGGGTGGGGTTTGGCGGGTCTCCCTCCACACCAGGTGAAAGAGAATTAGGTCAAAAAAACTATGTCAAATGGGCAGTAGGTCTAGTTTTTTAGGTCAAAGAACACACATCCGTTTTATTCTTGCGTAAGTAAACTATCCCTATTAAGTAGCCCACATTTCTCCTGCAGTAACTGGAACTGCGCTATCTCCCAGTTTGCAAATCCCGGTTCCCATCCACCATAACCCAATCCCCAGCTTACCCACTTCTGGGACACATGGGTTCTCCCAGAGCGAGAAACATTTGGTGACTTTTGCCTTCCACCTGATAGCATTTGTGACTTCCCTCCAGCTCTGCACAATTCTCTGCCCTGGTGACGACAGGTTTTTCCAGGCCAGACTTTCATACAGAATTTGTATTTAGGATTTGTGTATTTCCTTTCCTTCTCCACCATTTATTTGTCTAGAGCCTCTAGCCTCTAGCTTCCCTCTCCTTTCTTTCCAGTGGTGCCAGACCCATGCTGGAGAATAGTTACATGTAAGTAACTTGTTCCTTCTCCAACATGGGGTCTGGCATGGATTCACACGCTCATGAATTAAGAATATATAGCTGTACATACATACAGGATCACCTTCAAGCGTTCAGGTTGCGCAGCACTGCTTGGCCGACCTTGGACTCCTCTCTGGAATCCCTGTGGACGCAGTAGAATCTTGTGAAGGTGTGCGCAGACCTCCAAGTAGCAGCTCGACAGATGTCCAGCAGGGGCACACCAGACCGGAACGCCGTCGTCGCATCGATTGATCTGGATGAATGGGCTGTCGGACGGCCGGGCAGTGGTCGGTTTCCCAACCCGTCACAGTATGCGATACAGCCGGAGCCCCACCTGGAAATGGAAGTCTTGGACAAAGCTTTCCCATGGTTCACAGGACCAAAGTTCACAAAAAGTTAAGATGTCTTCCGGAAACTCCTCGTGCGTGCCACATAGTACTTCAACGCAAGCGCCACATTCAGAGAGTTCAAAGTCCTTTTAGCCGGCGATTAACGAGTCGGAAAAAACACATGCAACACCAAAGGTTTGTTGAGGTGGAATTCCGACAAACCTTGGGCATGAAGGCGAGGTGCATCCTCAGCACCACCCTCGTCTCATGGAAAGTCAGCTAAGGCCGCTTCCATGTCAGGGCCTGGATCTCACCTGCTCTTCTGGCAGAGGTGATGGCCACAAGAAAAGCCGTTTCCACAAAAGGAACTTGAGAGGAGCTTTATGCAAAGGCTAGAAGGTGGCCTCCATGAGCCTCATCAGTACCACGTTGGGTTGCCACGCCGGGGCCGGCGCCTTCACCGGTAGGAACGATCGAAACAGTCCTTTGAGGAACTCCTGGTTTGACCCAAGAGAAGACCGTCCCAGAGACCTGGTGTAGCGGGAGTTAGCCGCCAGATGCACTTTGATGGAGGCGTGCGCCAGCCCCGCCTTAACCAACGATAACAAGTACGGAAGGATCCGAGGGGCTCTGGCTCTCAAAGGGTTGATCATCTGCGACCAGCACCAAGTCGGGAAACGCTTCCACTTGTGCCTGCTCTGGCCCTGGCAAGCACCTCCCTGAAGTCCGCTGGAAGTTCGTACCCACCAAACTCAAGGGCTGCCGGAGCGAGGCATTCAGGTTCAGCGATCCTCGTGCAGGATTGCACCACCTCCTCTGGCGAACAGATCTACAACCATTGGTAGTTGGACTGGAGGTAACGTCGACAGGCTGAGAAGGTACGGATACCAAATCTGCCTAGGCCACGTTGGGGCAATGAGGATCATCCTGCACTAAGCACAGTTTGAGTTGACCGATGACTTGTAGTAGAGGCAACGGCAGGAAAGCATACAGGAACAGGCCTTCCCATGGGAAGGAAAATGCGTCCCCCATGCTCCCCGGCTGGTGGAACCTGCTGGCGAACCTCTGGCACTTGAGTTTATTGAAATCGCAAACTGATCGATCTGGGGTCTGCCCCACCTGAGGAAGTGGCTGTCCACTTGATCCTGCCGAAGCACCCATTCATGACAAGACCGCAGCTCCCCGATGAGAGTCAGCAAATGTTTTCTTGACTCCAGTCAGGGGAAAAGGAATGAGAAACATCCCCTGGGCGACGGCCCAGTGCCACAAGTTCTGCACCTCTCTGGAGAATGCTGGGGATCTGGTGCCCTCTGCTTCCTGATGTAGAACATTTTGGTGGTATTGTCCCTGAAGACCCTCACCACTTTGTGCTTGAGATAAGGGCCCAGAATACTGCTTGCAGTTCCAGGACATTGATGTGGACATCCCTCTCCTCTGGTCGACACAGGCCTCTGGTGTGGGCTCCCCAGCCCTCCAGGGAAGCATCTGTGGTGACAGTCTCCTGGTACGGGGGTCTCTGGAAGCCTATGCCCCCGGCGATGTTGGAGCACACGCCCCACCACGTTATCACTCAACAGAACTCCTCGTCTAGAACAATCCTGTCCATAAAGCTTCCGGACACTTGGATCCACCGAGCGTCCACAAATTCCTGGACGGGTCGCATCTGCAACCTGCAGAGTCTGATCAGGTAGATACACGACGACATCATGCCAGGCAACGACTTGATGGCTCACACGTGGCGATCTTCATTGCAAACAACCGTTTCACTTTGCCCAAACTGGACGCAATCCTATCTTCTGGTGGGGCTGTCAGGCAGGAGACTGTGTTGAGCCTGGAGCCCAGGAACAGCGTGTCCTGCAATTCACAGAGAATCCCAGATCCGTCAGCAGCCGGACAGTCCTGTCCATGTGGTCGACAGCGATTTCTCTCGATTTAGCCCGTATGAGAGTCGAGGTACGGGTACACATGGATCCCATGCAGGCGTAGATGGGCTACCACTGGTGCCAGGCACTTCGTAAACAGTGTGGGCGCAGACTTCAGTCCAAAGGGAAGGGTCTTCAATTGGTAGTGCTTTCCGTGTACGACGAAGCGCTCAAACTGCCTATGCTTCCCATGAATGGGGACGTGGAACTAAGTATCCTCTAGATCCAGCGATGTTAGGAAGTCTCCTTCCTCCAGTTTGCTGAGCACATGCTGCAACGTGACCATCCTGAATTTTTGGGAATTGAGGAACCAGTCTAGTCGCCGCAGGTCGAGAATAGGCCTCCAGCCCCCGGAGTCCCTTTGAACCCATTCTATCGCAGGAGCTGAGGGATGTGTTGCTCCTGTCGGGCCACGGCTGGTGTCTGCGGACACTTCTGGTGGAATTTTAGAGTGTGCCCGTGGGCGAGAGCATCCGGCAACCATCGGTCATTGGAGATCTTCCACTCGCTGAAGAAGCCCATCAACCGGCCTACCGCCAGGGTGCATGGGTGGGAGCCCGACGTCCTAGCTGGATCAGTCCTGCTTCGGGGCCTGCGTGCCGCCTTGGGATTGACGATGACGGTGCCCCCCCCGAAAACCTTGGAACTACCCCTGTAGGCCTCCTCGGGTTGGGGGTAAGAGGACGATCCGCCCCCGAAACCCTTCGACGATCTTACGGATTTGCTTACTGAGGCACAAAAGGAAGGGCGATGTTGCTGAAGCATGCCTAGGGCCCGGGCTGTCTCTGTGTCAGTCTTGATGGCCTGCAACGACTCATCTACAGCCTTCCCAAAGAGATTGTCCCAGTCGAACGGCATGTCCATGACCTTCGTCTGAACTTCCTTCCGAAAGTTTGTGGCTTTCAACGAGCCACGACGACAGAGGCAGACACCAGTCCCAGTCTAGCGGAACCCCATGTACACGATGTTCAGGGCCACAGTGATGGCATGGTCCGATGCCACTTCGCCCTCCTGGATGATCTCTAGCACCTCGACCCGTTTGTCGGGGAAGAATTCAAGCAACAGGGCCATCTGGTACCACAGCTCCCTGTCGTATATGACCAGGATTGCAAGGACATTCGCTGCCTTGACTGTTGTTGCCACCAAGTTTATCACCTTTCGGCCCATGGCGTCTAACTTCTTCCACTCGCTGTCCAGGGGAACGGAGGCTGAAGACAATGGAATGGAGAACTTTTTCCTTGCAGTGGCCGAGGCGAATGAGTATGGGGATGGCTGCGATCACAGGCACTTGGGTGAGGACTGGCACCCAGTACTTCTTCTCCAGCCGGTCTCTTTTTGCCAGGGCTGAGACCGGATTTTACATCAGTGCCAGGCCCTCATCCCAAACGTAGTCCAGGAGAGGCACTGCCAGAATGGTCTTCCTCTTAGCCTCTCGGCCCTGGTACAGGAACACTTCCTTTTTGGTCAATTCTGGCGTCAGCTGGAAGTGCTCAGACGCGCGGGCAACCATGGAGTGGAACAACCCCACTTCATCTGGAGGAGATGCTCTTGGTGGTGGGAAATGCCGCCATCCGTGTCCGTTGATATGTCTGTCCCCGTATCCTAGGGATTCCGGGGGGCATGTGAGGCGGCGTGGGGTGCCACTTCCTCTTCTTCGCCAGCAGTGGGTCCGGTGTCACCAGGGCCGGGGGTGCTGTTGGCATCCTCTTCTGTATCTCCAACACCAGCGTGTGGAGATTGGACAGATGTCCAGCGACACATCCATGGGAGGTGGAGTAGCCTTTTGGGCCCAGCGCCTACGTCGTTGCCAGCTCCGCCGTCGTCATCTCCCTAGATGATTCCACCGTCATAGTCCTCCCTCAGCCTTTTAGCCGTCGCTGCCCCACGTCCTCCAGGACCATGTGAACAGACACCATGTCCTCTTCGTCAGAAGAAGAAATATCTGTGCCCTGAAGCATGGAAGAGGCCTCCACTGCACCCCACCCCTTTTTGCATCCTGAGGGGTCGGAGCAGGGCTCAGGGCTGCATTCTCTTCTCTGGTGTCTTCTCCAACGATTTGGCCAAAGCCTCCCACCTGGGATAAAGGGCCACTCTGGGTGCCGTCGGGGACCCCTGGACCAGGTCAGCCCCTTTAGCCTTCGAGATGGCAGCCACCACCAGCTCGATTGTAGAGTATGATGTTGTCTGGGCCTTCAGGGGCAGGTCGGCCACCTTACCCTGTGCCTTGGCCTTCTCCGGCTGCTCCTGCAGCTTCCCCGGGTTAGCAGACATCCTCTTTGAGATGGAGCTGGAGCGATGGTTAGGGAGAATTCTCATAAATGGCTGATTTCCCTTACCTAACGAGTCACTCAGCAGCTTTGCTGGATTTCTAGGATTTATTTTTTCCACCTGGTAAGAGGGTGAGCCTTTTCCCCCACTCTTACATGTGTTTTGCTGCGTGTGTTTTTACCATTTGTGTCTTCTTGGGCTCTGGAGCCTCACCTACTCCATGAGCACCACTTTTTTGTGTGTTACACAGCACCTTCAGTGCAGTGACACCGGGTTGCCTTTTAGACTTCCCACCGACTCCATTTTTCTGGGGCTGGCTACTGTCCCCCAGAAAAGGGTAAAGTTGCCATTAACTTTACTTTAGTCACCTTAAACCACAGACCAAGTACACTCCATCTTACATGGAGTATTGGAAAGGGTTAACTCTTATCCCTTTTTGTCTGTCTCTTGGAGGATTGTTTCGCTCCCTTTACATTAAGACTTGGCTGGTGGCAGTGGTATCTACCCTAACTTTTCTACCGCAATTATCTTATATAAACATGGTATTGTTTTAGGCTATTATATTAGCCTCGAAGATAAAAACGCTTGACCAAATACATTTTATTTTTGCTCCGGCTGGGTTTATTCGCCATTTCTTTTTGTTAAAGTCTTTCTTGTGTTTTTCTCTGCGCGCCAAACCGGGGATGATTCCTTTGTTCGCTGTCTTTTCGCGGGCTTCTGCACACAAGCCCTCCTTAAGGCGCCTGAAAGTCTAGGTAGGCAGGATGTGAGGGAGGGGTCTTCGGACTCCTGCCATGGGTTCCCTTGGTAACCCAAGTCGCACTCCTGTTTGATTGGCCGAGGGGACTGTCCTTGTCTGGACAGTCTCCCTGCTGTGTGATTGACAGCCAGGCTGTATGAATGGGGGAAAACTGCATAAAAAGCAGGTCTCTGGGACTGGAAAGGCAGAGTCGCCACTGGAACGAAAGAACCAAAGAGGAACTGGAAGAAGAGGACCCCTACAACGACTGAACCGCCAGGTGAAGCCCTGCCGCAGGTCCGAATCTTCAGAAAACAGCGATAGAGAAGATGCTCCAGGAAACTTCTTCCCTTGAACTGGTGGGACCAACCAGTTTGCCCAAACTACAAGCCAGGACCCCTCCTCTGGTTGAATTCGCTGTACGGAGCTACAGTGGGCCGGGTAGCCAGGAAGGTCGGACCCTGCTTGGGTTTTAAGGAGCGCACCTTTTATTTGTTGTTTTGCTCTGCTGCTGGCTTCTTCCCTGGGTGGCGCAGGAGCGTCCAGTCTTCCTACTTCGTGTCGGTTCGACGGTCGCTTCAGGAACCGTGAGCCTGCTGGAACCACTAGGAACGTCTGCTGCAGCTACAGCTCCCTCAGTACCGTTTTAAGGTACTGTGCAAATCCGGTTGTCCGTTTCGTTCAACCGCGGTAAAAGTGTTTGAAATCTTTCTCCAATCCGAGGGCTTGTCCTTCTCTTCGAACTAAATTTTCTATCAACCAACCTCGTCCGGAATCTGTGCCACAAACTTTACCGCAAACTACCCTGAACTGTGTGATCTTGAGCAAAAGACTTTTGGCCCATTAACTTTGGCCTTAAGCCTCTTCTAGCTGATCTCCTCACTGAAGTTCCTCTTGTTCAATTGCTCCGAGTACTTACCAGTTGTTTTGAGTTAATTTCTAATAACTTTGCCTTTCCCTCCCTTTTAAATTGCTGGAGTGCCCTTTTGCTCCCACTTCATTTTGTGAGCTTAACTTGTCTGGAATTTAAGGGAAGTGGTGTGGTGTATTTATGATTGTGATTTTTAACTTACTTATAATAGTGAAATGTTATACAACTGTTGAGTAAATAAATATATATTTTTTTACTTAGAAACCTTGAGTCAGTGTTTGCCTGAATCATAGTAATTGCTCTCCTTTGTGTAACTATTTAATACTGTTTACTTACACTTGAGATAAATCTGGCTGATCTGTTACTGCTACCACTTTAACTGTGTAGTACAGGCTTGAACAAAGGTGAAATTGTACTGTCACTTGTAGTCTTAATTGTGTGTGGTGTTCCCAAAGGGTACTGCATATAATTCTGCCTAACAGCGATGACTTGAGATGGAGGCCGATGATTAGCGTGCCCTGCTCGTTGCGGGAGCCGCTTGCGCAGCGAGGCTGATAAAAAATGTGCCTTGTGACGTCTTGGATCCCGACGGATGGGGCGACATCAAAGGACTTCGAAGCCCGCTACTCGGACCGGCCGGTCCTGGGTGAGGCATGCCCCTGGCTTGCCACACTGGGTAGAGGCTTTATCATTGAGCCACGCCCATTCTACTTTCCTGTTCTTCATCTTCTGCCCTGTACGGAGCCAGCTTTCCTGGCTCCTGGAACCCTCACCCTGCCTGCAAACATCCTGAGACAGCGCTTTTGTTGGGGTAAGCCTGACAAATTTTCGGCGTGTAACGCGCCGTTGCGTGAATTTCTGCAATATTTTCAACAAATTGTGCTTTTATTGCTGGCAGCTTAAGGATTGCACAATGAGCAATCCCCTTCTTTGCTTTTAACATTTCCGAATTGTTGCCTCATTGTGAATTAGCCCTTCCAAGATCGCTGCACTAAGATCACTGGAGAGAACTGACTTGGCCTGGCCTTACTCCCTCTCCCCATTGGTTGCCTTGGTCTTGAAAGGCCAATTACTGCAACCGGGAGGCGGGATTCGGCCCAGGCATCCAAGGCCCATGAGGAAGGCACCTGTCTGCTCCCTGTCCGCTTCCGGTTCGCTGTGGGCGATCTTCCTGCACCCCCTCTCGGAAACACTTAGGATGCCTCTCCCAAACATTTCAGTGAAGCCTGAACTGCTGTGACGTTTCTCCACCACAGCAATGGGTTATTGTCCTCCAACCCAATACTTTCCTACCACTGTTTTCCCTCCCTCTACCCATCCCACTCTTTCAGCCTGTGCTTGCACTTGACTTATACCTATTGCCGCCAATTTGAATCTAGCTGTGTAATTGACTGCTACTGCTAATTTGAATCTAGCTGTGTAATTGACTGCTACTGCTAATTTGAATCTAGCTGTGTTTTTGACTGCTACTGCTAATTTGAATCTAGCTATGTATTTGACTGCTACTGCTAATTTGAATTTTGCTGTGCGCATTTGGTTGTACTGCTTTTCTCCCAAAGTTTGTTTAGCCTAGTGACTGCATTGTGCTACTCCGCCACGCTGTTCCTATCCTTTTCCTGCCCCCTCCTCTCTCCCTCTACTTCACCAATGGCACTCTCTGTTTCTCCTATCTTATCTAACTGATTCTCCATCGTCTATCCATCCCTTCTCACTAAGTCGGGCAGGAAAAAGTTCAAAAAGGACATCTTGGTCTCTAACCCTGGACTCCCTATCGCTGACACCTATACCAGTGCTTCCTCCAGACAGACCTTCACCGACATTCTCTGTCATTCCCTCGCCAGATCTATGGACTCTTCATATGGTCTCTGTGCTCTTTCCTTTCTCTTCTTCTCCCATTAATGGTGGCACCCGCTGGGAGGCCCTCCTGTTCCCCTTTGACTCCTCTAAGGTCATCATTACCGTCTACCTGAATGGTACCGTCTTGGTCCTCGGCCCTCAGGCCAACTTCCTCCTCTTTGACAGACTCTTCCCATGCCTCAATTTTCTTCCATCTCCTGCAGCCCCCTCTCTCCCTTCCCCGGCTTCCTTGCCTCCCCCCTCTGCTCCCATCTTGGCTACCCTGCCCACTTCTCCTTCCTCTTCTGCCACCCCCTCAGGCTCCTTCTACACCTCCGCAGGGCATACCTTCGATTTGTACCCCTCCCCGTAAGACCTCCAAAGATGGCATCCTTCTCCATATTGCCACTTTCAACTCTAGCTCAGCAATCAAATACTCCTGACATCTGCCATCTCAAGGAAGAACTTGACCTAGATGTCCTCGGTCTCACTGAGACATGATTCACGGCCAGCTCTGCCACAAGCTTTGACACTCTCCTCCCTGACGGTTACAAGATCCTCTCTGCGCCCAGTTACACCCGGTCCAGAAGGGGTGTAGCCCTCATCTTCCCGGAGTGGATTCCCACCTCTGTCATTCCTATGCAGAACTACTCCTCTTTGGAATGCCTTGTCTGCAGGCTCTCTCCCTCTCCTGGTCACTCTCTTACCGTGGCCACTATCTATCGGCCAACTGGTCAGATCACATCCTTCCTCTCAGAGTAGGCAGACCTCTCCTCCTCCCTCTTGGCATAGACCACTCAACTCCTCCTTCTTGGAGACTTAAACATCGACGTGGATGCTTCCTGTCCCCCCCCTGGACTTTTTCGTCACCTCTCCGATTCCCTCTCTCTTTCTATTCTCCCATCTGGCCCGAGTCACTCTGCAGGGAACACTATGGATGCTTTGATCTCCTCTGACCTCCCCCTCTCCATCCCACTGATCACTCCTCTTCTCCTGGAGTGATCACGCCCTCCTTTCCTCCCATCTCTCATCTCTCCCTCTCCACCCCTCAGGCTAAGCCTACTCCAACACTGCCACTTACCTTCTCGATCATCTGACCCACAAAGCATATATCAGTTGAGGCTTTTGCCTCCACTTCCCCCTCCCCCTCCTTCTCCGCTGGCTGACTCTCACCCTGGCACAACCCTTTCCTTGCTCTACCTTTCTATCGTTGATACTCTTAATGTTCTTGCCCCTGTCATGAGGATCCGCTTGAAGCCCAAAGACAAGTGCAACTCTTGGTACGACTCCGACCTAGCTACCATTAAATGCGAGAATAGGGTGGCTGAGAGGAAATGGCAGGATTCCTGTGCATCTTCTGACAAACTGACCTGCCGCCTGCTCCAAAGGCAATATCGGCTCCTTGTCCAAACCCGCCTCTCTGCAGTATCTAACAACTCGGCCGAACGCTTTAAAATCTGCAAGGAGCTAGCCAACCTTGTTGCAGTCTCTACCTCTCCTGTCGCCTCCCAGGCCCTTTGCAATGCCCTTGGCCTCTCACTTCTTCTCAAAAACCCAGGACATCCTGTCCATACACTCATCCTCTCCACCTCTCCCCACCTTCTGTTTCTGCTACCTCTGGACCTCCTGCAGCCGCTCCCCACACTCCCACTTTCTCTTCTTTTCCTCTGTTCTCCCCTGGCAAAGTTTCTAGTCAGGTCCGATCTATGAAAGTCTTGTCAAAACAGGTTCTTCCATGTTTGTTTAAAACCATCAAGGACCACATTGACACCCTTGCTCCTCCTCTGACCGACTTCTGCAACCACTCTTTTGCCTCTGGAGCCTTCCCCTCCCCTCTGAAGCACTCTCTTTTGCACCCTCTTCTCAAGAAACCCACAGCCGACCCCTCATGCCCGGCTAACTATCGCCTGATCTCCATCACTCCTTTCCAGGTCAAACTCTTGGAAAAGCTGGCCATCTCCCAGCTTAATCTTCACACCAACTCTGTTGGTTGTCTCCATGACCAACAGCCTGGCTTTAGAGCTGCCAGAAGCACGCAAAGTGCTCTCCAGAACATCCTTTTAGAACAGCTCTCCAACCTTGATTCTAATCTCTCCTCTGTCCTCATCCTACTCGACCTCTCTTCTGCCTTTGACATGGTCAACCATGCCACCCTGCTCAACCATCTCTCTGATAACCTGGGCATCACCGATCAGGCCTTGGCCTGGCTGACCTCTTTCCTCTGTGATCGACCGGCTCAGGTTCAACTTGGCTCCTTCCTTTGCTCTATCTCAATACTTGTGGTGTTCCCCAGGGGTCTAACTTCTCCCCCTCACTGTTCAACCAATACCTGGCTCCCCTTGCCCAATGCATTGCCGCTCTCTGCTCCAACTTCCAGTGCTATGCGAATGACACTACCGCTGCCACCTCTTCTTCTCTCATCTCCGATTGTCTGTCTGCTATCCAGGAGTGGTGTTCCTCCAATATTATCTACCTTAATGCCAGTAAGACTGAGATTCTCCTCATCGGCAAATCTGCACCCTCCTTTCCTGTCACTCACTGGCCGGTCTCCCTTGGCCCTCCTCAGGCTCCCACCTGTGAGGCTAAGAACCTCTGGGTCCTCTTCGAATCCACACTCTCCTTTTCTCCTCACATCTCTGATGTCTTTAAGAAGTCAAAATACCAAATGCACCTCCTCAGACGTATTCTTCCTTTCCTCTCCTTCCCCCAGAGGTTTACTGTCTCTGGAGCTCTGATTCTCTCGAGGCTGGAATACTGCAACAGCCGCTTTTCTAAATCTGCCTGCATCTACTCTCCGCCCTCTGCAACTCATCCAGAACAGGACTGCGAGACTTGTCCTTGGCCTCAAGCCCTGGGATCGTATCTCTCCAGCCCTGAATCATCTTCATTGGCTCCCAGTGGCTGTAAGGATTAAATTCAAGACCCTTTGTGTTGTCCACAAGGCTTTCTAGGGCCTAGGTCCAAAATACCTTCAACTCTCCCTCCATAAATACCTTCCGACATGGGCTCTTCACTTCTCTACCTCCAACTCCTTCAGGGTAAGTCGCTTCTCCAAGCAACACGTTGGTGGTAGATCTCTTTCCTCGGCTGGGGCCTCCCTCTGGAGTCATGCAACAAACTTGAGGAGAATCATCTCCGATTCCGGAAGCACCACAAGACTTTCCTTCTTTGCTTCTGCCTTCGCTCTTCCCCTCTCCTGCTGATCTGTCTGCTTCGGCACCGTGCAACTGTTTCCCTCTGATTTCTGGCCCAGGTCCATGCCCACCCATCCACACGCCCGCACTGCCTCTGGACAACCCTTGAACTTGGGCCTGTATCTGTAACTCTACAGCCCTGGCAGTTATCAGACACCCCTTGTCTGTGCTCTTACCCTGTACTTACCACCTTGCTGGTTGCACAACCTTTTGTTGTCGTTATCCCTTGCTCAGCACTTTCCATTTCTCCCCTCTCCCTTGCACTTTTCCCCCTTCCCTCTCCCCTGCACTTGCACGTTCTCATGTCTATGGGCCTAGTAAGATTGTTGTTTTGTTCTCCCATGTTCCCCTTCCTTGTCTCGTCACGCTCTGAAACACTTATGTATAAGCGTGTTACAAAACAAATATCATACTGCTAGGGAGAATTCTCTGTTTAGGCTGAATTTCCTAACCTAGTGAGTCCGCCAGCAGCTTTGCTGGATTTTTGGGGTTTATTTTTTTCTCCTGCCAAGAGTGAGACTCTTTTACCCTCACTCTTGGACATGATTTGAGTGTGTTTCTTTGACTGTAGATGTGTTTAATGGGCTATGGGGTCTTTTACTCCATAGGGCTTCATGTGTTTTTGTGATGTGTGTTACACAGCACCCTCAGTGCAGTAACACAGGGGTGTCATAGTGACTCCCCAGTATAGACTCCATACCCTGGGACCGACTACTGTCTCCCAGGGTCTGTAAAGTCACCATTGACTTTACTAGTCTTAAATTCTGAACAGAACCAGTACAAACCATCATATTGTGGAACTACTGTCTGGGGCAATTCGATTGCCCCGGGGTCTGTTAGTCGAGGTGGCACGTCTCCGTCCCCCCATATCGAGTTTTGGCTGGTGGTAGTGGATATTACTTTTTATATTCAACCGCAAATATTTCTCTATGGGATTTTCCCATTGTTCGAGGCTACCATCTTTATTTAATTAATTACGATAGCCTCGAACATACCGCTGGTTTATTTAATTAACAATAATTCTCTGGTTGGTATTTTTTGCCAAAGCTCTGTTCTAAAATGGTGTTTGTGTTCTCTTCTGTGACTCCAACCCAAGTCGAGCCCTTTGTTCCACTTTTTTGGCGGGCTTCTCCACAGAAGCCCTCCAAAGTGGTGCCACTCTTTCTGGGGTACTTAGGAGGGGTGGAGAGGGATTTAGGCACCCTGGACTGAGTTGCCTAGGCAACTCAAGACGCACTCCGTCCTGATTGGCCCAAGTGGTGAGCCGGCCGGCTCACCACTTAGCATGTTTGAGTGACAGCTAGGCTGAGTGAATGGGGGTTTTCTGCATAAAAGCAGGGCTTTGGGGACTGGAACTTCAGAAGTCGCCACAGGACCTAAGAATCCGATGAGGGAGAAGCTGAGCCGACCTGCCACGACGACACCACCGGTGGAGCCTGCTGGACCATCTCACCACTTTTCCCAACGACAGAGGAGATCTCCCGCCGGAGAGTCGTCTTCCTTTGGCTGGTGGGGATAACCAGTTTCACTGTCTTTTCGCCTTCCCGACGTATCTCGTGGCCGCCTTGCCTGTGCCAAGCACCCCGGCAATCGGGATACCACGTTTTACCACGACCGTGAATTAAAGGGTAATACCTTTAACCGGAAAACTCTGCGGCTGGTTTCTTCCCTGGCAGTGCAACGACCTTCATCTTTCCTCCAAGTAGAGATCTTCTCGTCCCCTGGACGACGACGAGACTTGCACCCGCTGCCAGGAACAACTGCCACCGCTGGAGGATCCTTCCCACTTAAGGTACTGTGTCCCGCCCGGCTTTCCTTGCCACCGACTGTACGGGGTAGATTTAGCCCCCGGCTTTCGAACCTGGGTTAGCCTGGGACACCCTGGCTAAACTTTTCAGAGCCTCTCTAAACTCTTTTTGAATTCTCTGCAAGACTTTCTAAGCCTAGTGTAACTGTGTGATCTTGGGCGCATTTGTGCTCTGCACTCTCTAAGAGTGGGCCCAGCCTATGGACCTTGGCTCACAAATGACTTTTGCTCTTCTGCCTTGCTAATAGTGTTCCTAAAGCTTAGAGTGGTGTACCTTCCCATATTCTGTCTTTTTCCCTCCCTTCTTCATGAACTTGTTGGAGTGCCATCTATAGTTAAGCACTCACCTCTGTATGAAAATAAGTGGTGTTAACTAAGACTTATCTGATAAGGGCTAAGGATTGTATACATTATAATAGTAACTGTGTTTAGAGTGTTTTACAATAAGAGTGCTGGAGTGTTTCAAATAGTGTGTTTTTAAATAAATAATTATATACTTTGATACCAAAGCTCTGGTCAGTGTTTGCTTGTATTATTGTGTCCGAGTGCCTATTGTGTATACTTTGCATACGGCCTAACTCTTCTTGAGAGAAGTCTGACTGCTCAGCCACAGCTACCAGGTAAATCTGGGTGGTACAGACTGCTACCAAGTGGGTTTACTGCTAACACCTGTAGTCCTAAATCTTTTGCAGTGTTCCCAAATGGAACTGCACAGGTTTCTGCCTAACACATACCATACTGTGTCAATCCTTGATGGTGCGTTTGGAGAATCCAAGGCAAATCTTGCAATCCGCTTCTTTGTGATCTGGATGAAGACAGAGGCACTGGGAGTGTTTGTCCTCCACAAAAATGTTCCTTAGTCCGCAGCTGGAGCAGAGCTTTAAGAGAGAAACTCAGTCCTTCTCCTCCAAAACAGTCCGGCGTTCGGTGTAGGCCAGATGGCCTTCTGGAATCTTCGATGAAAACTCAACCATTCTTGCCCTTAAGGGGCGACGAAAGCCAGCGAAAAACGGATCCCTGTTTGCCGGTTGAAAGCACTAAAGAGCACACAGGTTATATTTGACAACATTTTGACATTTTAACGAATAATCTTGAAAACGCAGAAACATTTTACGGAGCAAAACACAAGGACTCCCAACACTTGAACGTGTGGTAAAAATATGAAGATGGCTGCCAGAGGAGGGGCTTGAGGAGAGGGCAGTCATTAGCTGGGGGGGGGCAATATGACCCAGAGCTCAGTGATAGGTGTATGGGAGGAAGACAGTCTGTAAGTGAAAGTGAAACAGTTTTTTCTTTTACCGAGGATTCCCAGCCTAGACAGGGAATATTCACGAGCATGTGAATCCATGCCAGACCCCATGCTGGAGAATACGACTTCCTGTGGACCCATTACTCGAGGGGTGGCTGCATTCTGCCTGGCGTATTTAAGCTCTCGTTTGCTCTGCCTTCATTTGACTGCCTAAAACTATTGCTGCGTATTCTGCACCATTCTCATAAAGTCCAGGTAAATAGCTGCCCTTTATAATTGTTCATTTATAAAGCGCTTAATACCAAGAGTGGTTTCAAAGCGCAGGATCGGGATTCAAACTTGTGTTGCGCTGCGTTGTCTTGCTTCCAAGACAAATGTGTTGCCCCTGAGCTATCCTTAATGCCCTACCCTTGCTCCATTCACTAGCACTTTGCCTTTCTTCCTGGCTGTTTGCAGGATCACATCCTGGTCCCTATAGTTCAGCAGTTTGGAAATGATAGGTCTCGATGGGCTCCCTGCTGGCAGTGGTCTACTCAACTCAAGATCATGTGGGCTCTCTCCACCGAGAAGAAATTAGACAGACCATGTGGGCACATCTATTCTTTCATCCATCCGTCCAGGTACAGCTCCATCGATTGTCCTTCCATTTGTTTTTTTCGTTAAGGAGGTTATTCTTATGTTACTGAGAATGGCTCTGCCATCCGCATTATCCACCTTGCTTCCTAGGCTCTGTGTCTTGGTTATTAAGTCCAGTAATTTCTCCTTCATTGGGCCCAGTGTATCTTCCACTTCGGACAGCCTATTGTCGGTCTCCCCCCCACTCTGACACCTTTTGAAAATCCTCCCTCAGAAGCCCCATATCTGTGCCAATCGCATCAATATTCTGTTCCAGTGAAGTTTAAGCTTCCTGGATCGCTTTCAGAATCTCTTGCTTAGACCGAATGGGTGGTTCGCCTTCCTGTTGTATATGCTCTCCCTTCTCCATCATCTCCCGGGCCCTTGCAGCTGCTGGCCTAGTATATGCATCCATTTTAGCCTGTAGGTTTGTTTTCCTATTCTGTTCTGTCTCCTTTGCCATTTTTCTCTTGGCCTCCCGTGATGAGGACCACCCCCTCTTCCCTCCGCGTGCCTGCTCTGCACACAGTTTAAAACTGCTGTTTTCCCCGTTCCCAAGTCGGTTTCCCAGTCCGCAATGGGCTCAGTAAGCCTGGTCTCCTCACGGGCCTACCTTGGCCTTCGGTGTCACAGCTTTACTATCCCTCTGCCTTTGTCACCTTGGAATACCGCCTAACCTAGCTTTCAATGCCTTTGAGCCCATTTCCAGTGTCAGCTCAGTACTATACTCCTAGTCCGATTTCTCATCACACACTAGGTGCTCTCAGCAATACTCAACTATTCCTCCATCTAGCCCCCTCTCCTTTTACCAGCGTTTGTCTGCATCTCCACGGACCGGAAAAAGGAGGCTGTGGGGGTTGGGTAGCAGGCCACCCTCCTCCATATGTACGTCCACCACAGACCCTTCCTCACCTAGCATCCTCGCCGTTTCGGATCGGGTGGCATTGCAGGAGCAGATGCCCTCACCATGGCCATATTCCCTCTGCCTCCGCTGCTCATCAGCTGCCTCACGGGGGTCTCCCGATGATTCCCATCTGTTGCTCCGGACCCCCTCTCACCCTCCAGTCTCGGTGCTCCTTTACTATTGCCATCCTGGATGCTGCTTACTGCAGTTTATGAGTTCCAGGAATCTTCAGTTTTCCCTCCTTTGTGCTTTCTGAAACACGTCCAACTACTTGTTTTCTTGTTCCCTCATTCTCTCCCTTTGTTTTCAGACGTCCTTCCTATCGTTTTCAGTATGTTTAGCCACACGTTCACTGCTGTTCGAGCGGAGCGAGCTGTTCCTGCGACTATCATGTCGCACCGCAACAGCACCCCCCAATCCCAAGACAGTTATGACCTTAGTCATTCCTTTTGTATGCAGCCGTAGGGTGCTCATGGGATTCGACGGTTTGAATTCTACCTCTTCAGAGGTGTCCAGGCCACTATGATCTTTTAGGTTTATGGCCAATTCTTTTAATCTGGCCTCTTTTCACTGTAATTCTTTTACTTGCCTGCCATCTCGGAACTCCTCTGACATCTGTCACCACCTGGAAGACTTTGATCTCGATGAACTCGCCATTACCGATACGTTGTGCAATGCCAGCTCCGTCACTGCTTTTACTCCATGAGGGCTATAAGATTCTCTCCAATCCCAGCTCTAACTGGTCTGAAGGGGGTGGTGCCCTAGTCGTCCCTGAATGGGTCCCTGCTTCCATCATACCCACTCAAAACTACTCTTCCTTTGAAAGTCTCGCCTGCAAGCTTTGCATCTCTCCTACCCTCTCGCTCACACTCTAGCCACCATTTACATGACCCCCGGGCCAACCTACCTCTTCCTCTCGGAGTGGGCCAATCTCGCCTCTTTCGCTTCTGACCGCTAAGCTTCCCCTACTTGGAGATTTTAATAGTGATCTGGATACCCCTGATGTGTACACTTTAACACTTTTGTAACCTCTGTGTCTCTCTCCCTCACCATTCTTCCCTCTGGTCCTACCCATGCAGCCAAACACACCATGGATACCTTCATCTCAGCTGACATCTCACTACTCCTCTCTCCTGGTCTGACCATACTCTCTCCTCTCGTCTTGAGCTCCCGGGATCCCCAACTACAACTCTAACCGCACTGCCAGTCTCCTTCTCTGTCCTTCTTCGACCAATGAAGCGAGTTTAAGCAGCTGCTTTCGCTGCCTCTTTCATTCCCCCTCCACTCCCAATTCCTCACATTGACTCAGGCTTTGCTAACCTTCATCATCCATCTCCAACACACTTGACATCTTTGCCCCTGCCTACCATGAGGATTTGCATGAAGTCTGCTTCCAAGTGTAATAGTTGGTATGACTCTGACCTAGCCTCGCACAAATGCAAGTGCAAAGTCGCAGAATGGAAGTGGTTGGCTCCTAGCGCATCGTTTGACAAACTGGCCTGCAGCTTGCTCCAGAGGCAATACAGACTCTCCATCCTCTCCAAGAAACAGGCCCACAAACAACTTGGCTGAACAGTACAATCCAATTGCAGTCTCCATTTCTCCTCTTCCTTCCCAGGCCCTCTGCACGGCTCTGGCCTCCCATTTCACAACCAAAACTCAGGACATGCTGTCCTCTTTTTCCTCTACACCCCTCCCTCCTCCACCTGCACATAGACCTCCCTTGAACCCCTCTCTCCCCATTACCTCCCTATTCTCCTCCTTTCCACTCATAGCACTTGATGTGGACACCAAACCGTTTGCTCCATCCATGTGCTTCCCTGCTCCTCCAGAACTATCAAGTACAACACTGCTTCTCTCACACACTCCTTGGTGGAGTTCTGTAACCACTCTTTTGCCATTGGCTCCCCCCCTCATGCACTCACTTGTGCACCCCCTCCTAAAGAAATCTGCCTGCGGACCCTTCCTGCCCGGCTAACTATTGCCCCATCTCCACAAACCCCTTTGTGGGCAAATTCTTGGAGAAGCTGGTCATCTCCCAATTGATCCTCGATACCAAATCTGCCGGTTGTCTCCATGACCCAAATCTGGCTTCAGAGCAGCCAGAGGCACGGAAACTGCTCTTCTGAGCCCCGTGATGACCTGCTCCCCACCCTTGACTAACTCCCCTTCTGTTGTCATCCTCCTTGATCGTCTACTGACTTTGACACAGTCAACCATTCCACCTTCATAAATCGGCTCTGTGATACTCCGGGCATCACAGACTTGGCACTGGAGTGGCTGTCCTCGTCCCTTTCGAACCGGCCCTCCCAAGTGCAACTGGGCCCTTTTCTCTCCTCCACCTCACTCTCTACCTGCGGCATCCCTCAGGACTCTATCCTCTTGACGTGGCTTTTCAACTTTTATCTTTCCCCTCAGGCCCACTTGATCTCCACTTTCTCCCTTCATTTTCGGTTCTATGTAGATGAGACACAGCTCTCCTTTAAGCTTCCCTCTCCAACCTCATCCTCCGCCCTCATTCCCGACTGACTAACTGCGATACAGACCTGGTGTGCTGCCAACGATCTCTGCCTTCATGTCAGTAAGACTGAGATCCTTCTCATTGGTACTCCTTCCCCTCCCCCCCGACCCCCTACTCGCTGGCCGCCCTCCTTGGCACCCTCCCCTTACCCTCGTGCAAGTTAAAAACCCTGTGCGTCATCTTCGACTCCCCTTGCTTCTTCTCTCCTCACATTGCTAACCATGCCAAAAAGGCCCACTTTCAGGTCTCCAGAGCTCTGGTTCTCTCGAGGCTTGATTACTGTAATAACCTCTTCCTTAATCTGCCCCCTTAATCTGCTGCTTTCCTCCATCCGCCCTCTTCAACTAATCCAGAACAGGAGTGCGAGAGTTATCCTTGGCCTCAAGCCCAGGGACTGCATCTCTCCATCCCTAAAAACTCTCCAGTGGCTGCAAGTATCAATTCAAGAACCTCTGCATCATCCACAAGGCTTTCTGGGGCCTGGGACCACGCAACATCCAACGTTCTCTCCCTAAATACGTCCCTGCTAGAGTCCTTCAGTCCTCTAGCTCAAACTCTTTGCAGATCAGATGTTTTCTCTAAGCAGAGAGTGGGAGGTAGATCTCTTTCCCAGGCAGAAGCCTCACTCTGGAACGCCCTCCCTGACCCTCTTCAACTTGAGCCGGATTTCCTTAAGTTCCTGAAGCTTCTGAAGGCCTACCTCTTTGCCTCCTCCTTCCCTCTCCCCCTCCCCTGCTGATTTCCACCTGCCACTGCGATTGGTTGCCTTTGTCCCCTTTGAGTCTTACTGCGGCCAGGCCCCCTTAATCAGTCCTCACCTTCACCCCTTACCATCACTTGCCCCTGGGCACCCTTCCCTAACCAGCCCACTGATTCTGGTCCACCCCCGTCCTTGCACGTAGCTTACCACCACCCCATTTTCCCCGGCACTTGCCCTCCTGGGCTACCCTAGCACTTAGTCAGCCCATAGGAACCCCTTAACTCTGGTACTTCCTCCTCCTTCCCCTATCCCATTCCACCCCTCCCACAATTCTTATTACTGCACTTGCACAATCCGAATGTCACAAGGCCTAGTAGGACCGTTACTCTTTCTTCCTTGTTCACACCCCTCTTGTCTTGTGGTGCCTAGAAACACGTTATACTGTATAGGCGCATACACATTTTCAATAAATAAATAAATAAAAATAAATAAGAGCTAATTTTGACTCCTTTTTCTATGCCTTCAATGTCATCTTTTGGCACAGACGAAATCTGACACAGCGTATTCGGAACCAAGGCACCACAGAAAACTCTTGAGGGTCTTTTTGTGACATCTTCATGTCACAGTCTTGACACTTCTTAAAATAGGAATGTTTAGGAGTCTTCGTTTGAAGAAACTGCAACTTTTATCGAGTCCATCGATACAAATTTTCGGAGGCAAAGATAGTTTGAGAGCAGCGTGCTGATCTTGTGGAAAAAAGGAACGGAAGTCAAGTGCCATGCTACAAGCTATTTATATCAATGTGAACAATGTCCAGCCTCGAAGATAGAGCACCAATGAGTCCTAGATGCTAATGCACACAGGGCCCCCTGCTGATGAAACAATTCGAAGATCGGCTGCTGCACGAAGATATATCTAAGATGAGGAATCCGTTGGAGGAAAATTCATTAGAAGGATAGCATGCGTAGCCCAGAAACCCTACAGAAGGCAACCAGAGAAGGTCAGAAACCCCAGGGATGGGACACAATCTCACAGAAGAGGCAGATGAATCCCAGGAATTGCGGATGTAGCAATCAGATCTGGTGCTGAAATTGCGTTTTGGACAGAGTGCAGTTTCCTGCTGAAGGGTTTTCAAGCAGAGCTGTTGTAGATGGCTGGTTAAAAAGAACGGTCTCAAGAATGTAGCTTCCCCCCCATCCACCTTGCTGGTGATAAATGAAATGAAGTGCACAAACGAAGCAGCAAGGAAACCCAATAGTGATCTGGATCACAGCCCGCTCCTTTGAGGGCAAAGAGCTCCATAAGCGGATAAAAGATGATCCAAAAAGAGAGCACCTGCAGATGTACGGGCAAGAATACCCCACGAGGCAGCATGAAGATATGAACTACAGCAATAATGCTACTCTGGTTCAACAGGCAGCAGGGTCTCCCCCTTTAGGAAACTTCAGGGGAGCTCACAGTGCTGCCAGGAAAGCAGATCAACTGTTTCCCGCAATTAAAGGAGGACCAGCCAGAATAAGAATTCTCTTGCACTGAGTGGGAGAGTTTTATCCTTAGGTGGGTCAGGATTCAGCAGTGCAGCCAGACTCGAGAATCAGTGCTCCCGCCTCCTGACTCCAGCACCTTTTATGAAGTTCAAAGTAGGCAATCACTAAGACAGCTCAAGGACTCCCTAGTAATACATACACATAGATGCACACACACACACACACACACACACACACACACACGGTTTGGTCTAGACCTCCAATCAACATCCATGAATCTTTCAATGTGTTGCTGTCCATCAAATCAGGACAGCAAACGACATCTTCGTGGAAACAGACACACACGTGGATTGAGGTGTATAAGAGTCCTTCTTCCGCTTAAACCAGATTCTATTTAGACAAGGACGCCTTGTGAGTCCAAAATAGCTATTAATGTTAAAAACACACAAAGAAGGCACAAAGAAAACTGCTAAGTAATAGGATATAAAAATGCCTTGGGAGTCACTTTGCCCCTGTTCAGGCAGCAAGTAGCTGCCAACGCAGTAAAAGGGTACAGAGTGGTCTAGGCTGAAGTAAAACAAACATCTACCACCAGCCTACGACCTAACATTTCCAGGTTAAGAAAACTCATCAAGGACAAAATGGGACGCTCAGAGGCAACCCTGCCAGGACTCACAACGGCAGGAGACCAACATACAGTTGCAGCTTTCAAGGAGACATTGATAGATGTCTCTTCTCAGCAAAAATTACAAAAGGACACAAAAAAGCAAGGAAAAAGGTGACGGGGCTACCAAAGTTAGCAAAAGTACAGCCCAAAAAGAACAGACAATGTGTTTCTGGCTAAGGGCCAGAAAAGCCTTGGCTATGCACTTCCTCATGTCCTACAGATGTAGGAGCAAAAGAAGACCCACATTTCGCCGTGCCCTTTATGTGGCTAGTTGGAAAACCAACTGGACCAGCCAAACTCCATGCATGGCTGAAAGAATGGCTTGGAAGATATTCTTTGTGAAACTTCGAAAAAGTGGTTACAGTTCTGATAAGACTCCCAAGATAAAATTGAAAAGAAAAAAATTAGGGAAATGGCGTTGGTGGCTCTAGGTGTGCTAACTCATGACATCACTTCTAGCACAAAGGGCACTATGGGCCCCATGCAGTCGACCATGGAGCTCCAGAGACATCTGGTAGCTGTTTGAAAGCTTTCAGGTCCATACAGATTTAAAAAATGAGCTGTTCGAGGAATATATCTATTAAAGTGAGATGTTGTGTGCACTTTGTCTGTTATTCTGCTTCATTATCGTAACCAAAATGCAGAAAACAAACAATCTGAGGTGATTGTTGACCCGATTGAGCATATGCAGAGGATGTTCAAGTCATACATGGATCGTTGTACGGACTAACCAACCCCACACTACCAGTGGGCACCTGCATTACAGTTTAGCAAATAATAAGATGTTCTAAAACAGGGCAGAACACTAGATGGACGACTATGCAAAGCATATGAATCCAAAAGCGATTTCTGATCTGCAAAATATCTAGATCATTACAGTTATTTAGGAAATGATTCAAGTGTGGCTATTGAAAGAAAATGGAATTGCACTAGCCAGTGTTCACTCGACAACCATTTGCTTGTCTGCCTGAAAATGATTTAAGGCTGCTGGATGGCATCAGATGTCATTAATGTTGGTCAACTTGGAGGAAACTAAAGTTAAATCATGATTGTTTACCTGTGCAGAGACATTCCAGGTGATGAAGTTTCAGGCAAGTAATCCACTAGCGGTGACCAACATCCTCCTGTAGGTGGGAAGGGAAGGGGTTCTCCTTGATTATGCTCCATTACTTTAAGTCTCCAGTTTGAATAGAGAGGCATTGAATCGCCTATTAAATAAAATCCAGACGTAAAGGAGATTAATACATTTCTAAATTGATACTGTTGAGTTTGTTAAGATGCACACTATCATCCTCCCACAGATTATTAATATCTTTAAATGGCATAAAGTACATACACGATTCAGAAATCTTATAATATCCACAGGACGTAGTCTCTAGCCAGATTCCATCAAAGAAGCTTGTCACAGGAATCCAAACTTGTAGTATAGAATATACATATCTACTCTCCTTTTACGTGGAGAGAAAAAAAAAGCTTCATAACATAGCAAGATCATAAGGGTTTCAAAAGCCCAAATTAACGAGCACCACATCATTCCTGCACATTACAGGCTGCAATTCTCAGAGATGGCATCAAAGCAAGGAATTCTGCTTTCTGATGCTGACCTTGGGGTGGTGTTCTGCAGGAGGATCACCTGGTAGGGGAAAAGGCAGAGGGGAATGAGAGGAATCCATGGGATGAGACGCAGTACTTGTCTTCCTCTAGTGAGGATAGCTACACAACGCCAAAGTATGTAATGGCTTGTTTTAATAACCATCTTGCTGTTCCACAAGATACACATTTATTTAGGAGTGAAAACAATAACAAACGCCTAGGTCTTGGGAGAAATCAAAACCCTTCTAAAATGAGGGAGACCTGTAAAGCTGAAGACCTCTCTAACACACAAAGGTATAGTGAAAGGAAATTTTGTGAATAACTCTGGCTTAAAAGAATTGCCTTTACCTTTTCAATCCAGACAAATAATGAATCCTTATGATGTTCCTTTAAAGAATGTTATAAGGTACAAACTGGGGGTTAATTGGAAAAGAACAGAAGAACGGAAATAAGAATCTAATTTTGCCAGTAGGGACTTTAAGTCCCATAATCCCCTAAGTACTGAGACGAAGAATAAGGCTGTAATGGAATAATGTCGCAGGAGTAATCAACTAATTAATGCAGATGATCCACACCTGAGAGAGGCTTAAAAGACCCCCTCATGTGCAGGCCGAGGGAGACTAGTTGTCGCTGTTGGTGCACAGCAAAGAAAGACAGAAACAGCAGAAGCAGCAGCATGGCTCGTGCTGACAGCCATGGTAGAAGCTGGAGGAGAGAGAAGACGCCAAGACCACTGTTTGGCAGATAGCAACTGCCGGTCCTGAGAGGGTCGGTGTCTCCAGAAATCTGAAGGGCAGGAGGAAAGCTTACCCCCTTGTAACCTGGTCTGCAGAAGCTGCGCAGCAGGAAGCGATCGCCCGTACCTGTGTGCACCAGAGAGCCTCAGGACCAAGAGGGGCTCCAACTAGAAGTGGCATGGGAAAAGGCAGATGGTGATCTCCAAAGGTTACCTAACCGTTGCAAAAGGCATAGTGGGCTGGAGCCACTGGTACCTTGGTGTAGATGTAAAACATCTTCAGGCAGAACTTTTCCCATTCCTCTGGAGTAGAGGATTGATCCAGAAAAGGTACCAGCACTGGCTGCTCAGTGGAATCCCTGGAGCAGTGACTTCTTCGAGGAGGTAGACTAATGTCGGCGTGAAGACTCACTTGTAGAGCGGGAAATCTTGCAATGTTTAATCTTCTCTTTCTTATCCTTACGTGGAGCCGCCCGTTCTTCGGAGTGTCGTTCTGTGCCATGAGACCTCACGCTTCGCCTTGTGGACGAAAGTGGAGATCTTCACCGCCCTTTATCGGAAGGGCCTTCAAATGCAAGGACTGTCACAACCCACAATCTTGGGTGTCGTGGCCATCGCCAAGACCAATACTGACATCCGCCGGCCGCAATCCGTACAATAAAATAACTTAGGTCATGGCGCCATGATATATAGAATGACCCCTGGCGTAATGTTCGGTGTGCGGCCCATAGAGGAGTTGGACAGAGCCGGAGCTGCGCTGCGCCGCGCCCCCTGGGGGTGGGAAAGTTTCTGGTGTAAAGCTGAACTAGGATAGGGATATCGTAGGTAAGTGTAGGCAGACACCTGTGCAGTTCCCTTAGGGACCACTGCAAAAAGCTTACGACTGCAGGTGTTAGCAGTAAATCCAATTGGTAACAGTCTGCACCACCCAGATTTACCTGGTAGCTGTGGCTCAGCAGTCAGACTTCTCTCAAGAAGAGTTAGGCAGTATATAGAGTATACACATTAGGTACAAAAATACAGTAGCACAAGCAAACACTGACCAGAGCTTTGGTATAAAAGTATATAATTATTTATTTAAAAACACACTTGTAAAAATACACTGGCGCTAATATGCCAAGCAAGTTCAAACAGTCACTAGAAATATATACACCTCCCTGATTAATTATTCGACTAGTCTTAGGAAAAGAACACCACTTATTATCAACACAGAGGTGAGCGCTTAACTGAGATGGCACACCAATAATTATTTAAAAAGGGAGGGAAAAGGCAGAAATAGGAAAACACACAATACCAACACTTTTAAAGAACCATAGCAAGTCAAGAAAGGCAGGGTCTACTGTAGAGCAAAAAGTGCATAGGCCAGGCCCACTCTTGGTGAGAGCAAGGCAGAATGTGCCCAAGATCACACAGTTGAAGTACACTTTAAAAGTCTTTGCAGATAGTTCAAAAAGGAGTTTGATCAGTTCAGAAAAGTTAGTTAACAGGTCCGAGGTCACTCCAGGATAGAGAGTCAAGGATTTACGGGACACCTTGAACAGTCTGTTGCAAGGGGGACCAGGCGGGACACAGTACCTGAAATGGTGAGAAAGCTCCAGCGGGGGCAGTTGTTCCTGGCAGCGGGTGCAAGTCGGTGCTTCGTCCAGGGGAAGAGAAGATCTCGACGTGGAGGAAAGCTGGAGGTCGTTGCACTGCCAGGGAAGAAACCAGCCGCAGAGTTTTCCCGGTTAAAATGTACTACCCTTTTATTTGCGGCAGTGGTGCAGCGTGGCTATCCGGCCGCCGGGGTGCTTGGCATGGGCGATTCGACCACGACACTATCCAGGAAGGCGAAAAGAGGGCGAACTGGTGAACACCACCAGTTCAATGGAACAAGATCTTCTCTGTTGTTGGGAAGTGGTGAGTCGGTTCAGCAGGGCTCCACCGGTGGTGTTGTCGTTGCAGGTCGTCTCAGCTTCTCCCTCTTCGGATTCTTTAGGTCCTGTGATGACTTCTGAAGTTCCAGTCCCCAAAGCCCTGCTTTTATGCAGAAAACCCCTGTGAGGAGGTCAAAGAGGCATTAGAGATAAAAGACAGCCCCATTCTTACTTTCAGACCCAGCACCCAAAATGTTACATCAGCAGGACAGAACAAAACTACATGTCCCATAAACCACCACGGGGAATGGAGACCAGGTGGGGGAAAAGATAAAATGAACAAAGGGAAGCGGTATAGATACAGCCCGGTCATGCGGTACAGTGACAGATACCCACATAGCAGTACAGTTTGGGATGGACAAACAGTGCATGGAGCAGGGGGGAGATATGAAGGCAAGCTGGCTGCAGGTGTGGGACAAACAGTGCATGGAGCCGGGTGGAGTGAAGGCAAACTGGCTGCAAGTGTGGGAAGTGGGCAGGAAAGGCGGGTGGAGGAGGGGAGGAGCAAAGTATGAGTTAAAAGAAGCCCCGAGAAACTCATCAGCTGTCTCTCATTACAGCAGCAGCCCTGGCCGGAGACCACAGAGGAGTGGGAGGAATCCCCAGGTGATGTACATTGGGCGTACTACGAGGCTGAAGGCGCGGCACCGCGGAGATCCTTATCAAGAGGCAGAGCCTCCACCAAGGAGGCTCGAAGAGCGGCAGCGCCGGGGCACTACTGAACCTGGATTCACTGACAAGGAAAGTCTGGCTGTAAACCATTTTCAAAGGACAGTGTTTCTGTGGGTTTACCCTCTCGGATTTCCTTTTTTTTTCAAAACCCAAGTTGGACAGCTGGCGAAGGAATGGAAAGCTAGTGTCCGGGGAAAGGAATTTATGTGATCCGATTCATTTTCTCTCAAAGAGGAGCCAAGCTGAAGAGGACATTCATGCAAACTCTGAAGTGATCCTTTTTTTTATTTTTCCGAGAGCAAGCCTGCTGAATCACGTTTAAGCATGTTTTTGTTGTTTATAACGAGAGGCTGTGTGAAAATATAACTCAGCAATAAATCCTACCTTGTGAACCCTGGATTCCGACTACAGTCTACTACTTTACAACCCCCATTCATCAGTCCTAGCTGTCACTCAAACATGCTAAGTGGTGAGTCGGGCGGCTCACCACTGGGCCAATCACACAAGAGTGCGACTTGATTGGCCAAGGCAACTCAGTCCAGGGTGCCTATTCCCCCCTTCCACACATCCTGTAGACCCAGACAGAGTGACACCACTTTTGGAGGCTTCTGTGCAGAAGCCTACCAAAAGTGGAACAAAGGGCTCGACTTGGGTTGGAGTTACAGAGGCGAACACAAACGCCATTTTAAAACCGAGTCCTGGTGAAAAGACCCAACCGGGGAATAAATATTAAATAAATAACCCGGCAGTATCTTTAACATTGCAACAAAAAAGTGGTGCGTTTAAAATGAATGGGAAAATCCCATAGGAATATTTCACGTGGTAACCACTGCCACCAGCCAGAAACTCGACAGGGGGGGACTGGACAGTGCCCCCTTGGAAAACAGACCCAGGGGCAATCTAATTACCCCTACCAGTACTTCCACAATATGATGTTTTGTACTGGTTCTGTTCACAATTTAAGACTAGTAACGTCAATGGTGACTTTACATGCCCTGGGAGACAGTAGTCAGTCCCAGGGTATGGAGTCTATGTTTGGGGGTCACTATGACACCCCTGTGTTACTGCACTGAGGGTGATGTGTAACACTTACCAAAAACACATGAAGCCCTATGGAGTAAAAGCCCATAAAACACCTTACAAAGTTAAAGGACATTCTCAAATCATGCCTAAGAGTGGGAGAAAAAGAGTCTCACTCTTAGCAGGAGCAAAAAATAAACCCCAAAAATCCAGCAAAGCCGCCTGAGGACTCACTAGGTTTGGGAAATAAGCCTATACAGAGAATTCTCCCTAACAGTAAGGAATCAGCAGAAGGAAATAATCCATTAGAATTGGTCCTTTTAGTTTAAAACTGTGGAGGCCTGACTCGCCAATTTATTAAATATGGTCAGAGCATGCTACAAAATCCAGTAGCCTGGCTTTCATTTTATGCCCTCATATCTAAGCTCATCTCATTATCAAGAGGCACAAACCATGGATGTCTGCTGTTGCCCCTCCTTTTTTACCTGTTTGTTGACGGCTAGGTCAATGCAATTTGGAAGAATCCCCATTTTCAGGGAATTCTGTTTGTGAAGGGAGAAAACAAGCTCCATCTATTAGCAAATGATATGTTAGTTTCGTTTTTGAATGCTTCGCAATGATTACCCTATTTAATAAAAACATTTGAGGATTACGAAAGAGTTGCAGTTTTTTAAATTAACACAGAAATCAGAAATGTTGCATTTGTCACTGCTGCAGGAATAATTCATACGGCTGTCAGCGATAGACCCTCTCCGTCTAGCAAATTAAAGCATAACTCACCTGAACATACAAATACCGCCAAGGGATGACACCTTATAATCAGCAAAACTTCGCTAGATTGCCATCACAGACTAAATCAGATCTAGTTAAATGAAGTTTAACAATCTCCTGATTGGATCGTATTGAGTAACTAGGGATGAACATTGTAAAGACTGGATGGGGTAGCTTTAATTCTGCCCCCTATACAGTTGGGATAGAGGCACAGAGCACCCCAACCAAGGTTCTCTATGTGGTAGCAATGGGCGAGCAACCAAGGCTGATGATGCAGGCATGTTCTTAGGTACAGTGAATCCCCAAATCCCCACAAAGGAAGGAACAAGTTACTTAACTGTAAATGTTGTTCTCCAGCATGGGTCTGGCATGGATTCACATGCTCATGAATATTCCCCGTCAGGCTGGAAATCCTCAGTAAAAGAAAAAACATTTCACTTTTGTTAATAAACTGTCTTTCTCCTCTGGCAGCCATCTTCAGATTTGGTAGCACGTGAAGTGGCAGTATGACCAAGTGAAGAGCCGCAGAGGGGTAGGCGGGAAGGTTCGCATGTGAATCCATGCCAGACCCATGCTGGAGAACAACAGTTACAGGTAAGTAACTTGTTCCTTCTCCAGCATGGGGTCTAGCATGGATTCACATGCTCATGAAATAAGAATACATAGCAGTACACACATGCACAACCACGGGAGGTGGCAAAGGCTCAACATTAAGCATTACATCAAACTCAACATTAAGCAATTCTTAGCTCCTCACCAGGCTCACCTTAGGCGAACAGATTGCGCAGCACTGCTTGGCCGACCCTGGACTCCTCCCTGGAATCCTAGTCGACGCAGTAGAATTTCGTGAAGGTGTGCGTCGACCTCCACGTAGCAGCCCTGCAGATGTCCAGCAAGGGCACACCAGATAGGAACGCCGTGGTAGCTGTGCTCGCTCTGGTGGAATGGGCTCTCAGACGGCCAGGCAGCAGTCGGTTTGCCAACCGATGACAGTACATGATACAGCCGGAGAGCCATCTGGAAATGGAAGCCTTTGAGAGAGCCTTCCCCCGATTGACAGGTCCAAAGTTCACAAAAAGTTGTGACGTCTTCCGAAAACACTTTGTGCGGTCCACGTAAAACTTCAGTGCTCTAGCCACGTCCAGCGAGTGCAAAGTCCTTTCGGCCGGCGACTAAGGCGACGGGAAGAAAACAGGCAACACCAAGGGTTCGTTGAGGTGGAATTCAGACGGTACCTTGGGCATGAAGGAGGGGTGCGTCCTGAGCACTACCCTCGTGTCGTGAAAAGTCAAGTACGGGGGGCTTGCAGGAAAGGGCCTGGATCTCTCCCACTCTTCGTGCGGAGGTGATGGCCACAAGAAACACTGTTTTCCACGACAAGAACTTCAACGGGGCCGAGTGCAGAGGCTCGAACGGAGGTCCCATGAGCTTGGTCAGCACCACGTTGAGCTCCCACGCCGGGGCCGGAACCTTCACCGGCGGGAACGATCTGAACAGTCCCTTCATGAATTCTTTCACCAGACGATGAGACCACAAAGACGTCCGCCCCGTGGTTCTGGTGTATCGGGAGATCGCAGCAAGATGAATCTTGATGGACGCGTGCGCCAGTCCAGCCTTGGCCAGCGTCAGAAGGTACGGCAGTACCTGGGGAGCCGTAATCCGTAGAGGGTTAATCTTCTGTGCGTGGCACCAGACAGAGAACCTCTTCCATTTGTGTCCATAGCATTTAAGAGTTGAGGACGCCCTGGCCTTTGCAAGAACCTCTCTGCAGTCGGCCAGTATGTCGTATCCTCCAAACTCTAACGCTGCAGGAGCCAGGCCTGCAAGTTCAGCGACTTCGGGTTGTGATGGAGGATGGCGCCTCCTTCCCTGGCGAGAAGATCCGCGTCCACTGGCAGCTTGATTGAAGGGGGACGCTGACAAGTGCAGAAGGTCCGGGAACCATATCTGCCTCGGCCACGCAGGTGCGATGAGGATCATCCTGCACCGTGACCTCTTCAGCTGGTTGATGAGCCGGATCAGCAATGGCAATGGAGGGAACGCGTATAGAAACAGTCCCTCCCACGGGAACAAGAAAGCATCGCCCATGCTCCTCAGCTGGGGAAACCTGCTGGCGAACCTCCGGCACTTGGAGTTCGTCGCCGTCGCGAACAGATCGATCTGGGGTGTGCCCCACCGTCGGAAGAGGCGGTCCACTAGATCCTGTCGTAGTTCCCACTCGTGGCACGAGCGCAGCTCTCTGCTGAGCGAGTCGGCGATGGTATTTTTTATCCCTGCCAGATGAAACGGCACCAGAAACATCCCTTGGGCGACGGCCCAATGCCACAGATCCTGCGCCTCCTTGGACAGGGCTGGGGACCTGGTTCCGCCCTGCTTCCTGATGTAGAACATGGTGGTGGTGTTGTCAGTGAAGGTCCTCACCACCTTGCCCTTGAGGGACAGGAGAAAGGACCTGAGGGCCCAAAACACTGCACAGAGCTCCAGGACGTTGATATGGAGGACTTCTCCGTCGGAAGCCAAAGGCCTCTCGCGTGCAGATTTTCGGTGTGCGCTCCCCACCCTTCCAGGGAGGCATCCGTGGTCACTGTCTCCTGGTGGCCGGGGGTCTGGAAGTCCATGCCCGCCGTCAGATGCGCGCGGGTGCCCCACCACCGGATCGCTCGTCGGAAACTATCGTCGAGTGTGATCCTCTCCTCGAAGCTGCCCGTCGTCTGGATCCAGCACGCGTCCAGGAACTCCTGCAACGGGCGCATCCGGAGCCTGCATAGGGGGATGAGGTAAATGCAAGAAGAAATCATTCCGAGGAGGGACTTGATGGACCTCACCCTGGCCGCCTCCGCGACCAGCATCCGCTGCACCTTGCCCAAGATGGCCCTCGTCATTTCCTCCGACGGAGAGGCCAGAAGCGACACTGTGTCTAGCTTCGCTCCCAGAAATAGTGCGTCTTGCGCAGGCACTAGGTGGGACTTGGCGTAGTTTATGGAGAATCCCAGGTCCGTGAGTAGTTGGACGGTCCTTGCCGTGTGCTCCACGGCGAGCTCCTTCGTCTTCGCTCGGATGAGCCAGTCGTCCAGGTAGGGGTAGACGTGGATCCCCTCTCGGCGCAGCTGCGCCGCCACCGGTGCGAGGCACTTGGTGAACACCCTGGGTGCCGACCTCAATCCGAAGGGAAGGGCTCTGAACTGGTAGTGACGCCCTTAGACCACGAACCTGAGAAACCTTCGGTGTCCCTTTAGGATGGGAATATGGAAGTAGGCATCCTCCAAATCCAACGACGACAGGAAGTCGCCCTCCTCCAGCTGACCCAGGACGTGTTGGAGGGTGACCATCTGGAACTTTTGTGCCTTGATGAATTTGTTCAGTCGTCGTAGGTCCAGGATGGGACGCCATCCTCCCGTCGTCTTCTTCACGAGGAAGTATCTTGAGTAAACTCCGGAGCCCCGAAGCCTCTTTGGGACAAGCTCGATGGTGCCCTTCTTGAGCATCGCCTTTACCTCCAAGAGAAGTTGAGGGACGTGATGTTCTTTCTTGGCCACAGGGGGGACGCGTGGGCACCTTTTTAGAAACTCGAGCGCGTGACCCTGAGCTAGGGCGTCCAGCACCCAACGGTCGGTGGAGATGGACTCCCACACGCTGACGAAGCTCGTCAGCCGGCCTCCCACCGGGGTGCTTCGGTGGGGGCCCGACCCCACGGCTGGTTCAGTCCTGTTTGCCTCCGCCGCTCCGAAAGGGCGGCCGTCGTTGCTGGAGAACACCAAGAGCACAGGCCGTCTCCGTGTCCGTCTTGATGGCTTGTAGGGAATCGTCCACTGTTTTCCCAAACAGGTTGTTTCCGTCGAACGGCATGTCCAAGACTCCGTTGCCCAACTGGCGCAATCCAGTGTCGGCGATGTCCGTCGCAATCGTAATGGCGTGGTCCGACGCCACCTCTCCTTCCTGCAAGATCTCTAGGGCTTCCGCCCTCTTGTCGTCTGGTAGGACGTCCAGCAGGGGGGCCAGTTTGAACCACAACTCCTTAATCGTCGTCGCTGCAGACGAGATGACTCTGCGTCCCATCGTGTCTAATTTCTTTCCCTCGCCGTCCGGCGGGGAGGTAGACGTAGAGGCTGCGCCCCCCCCCCGCTTTCTTCCTGGCCGCCGCGGAGATGACCGAGTCTGCCGTCGGCTGTGCCCGAAGGCACAAGGGGGCCGCGTCCGGGACCCGGTACTACTTCTCGTACCGATCCCTTCTAGCCGGCGTCGTGGATGGCTTCTTGAGGAGGGCGAGGCCCTCATCCCAAATATCGTCCAGTAGAGGTACAGAGAGGACCGTCTTCCTCTTGGCCTTGCGCCGTTGATAAAGGAAACCTTCCTTCTTCTCTTCCGGGCAGAGCTGGAAAAGCTCGGATGCCCTGGCGATCATGGAGTGAAACGATCCAATCTCGTCGGGCGGGGAAGCCCGGGTGGGAGGTGACAACGGGAGATCCTCGTCGTAAACCTCGTCGTCTGTACCCGTCGCGGCCGTGTCAGTCCCCGTATCATCCCCACGTGTCGTGGATGGGGAGGAGGGCTGAACAGGGCGCGATGGCTGAAAAGGAGGTGGAGGATGAATCCTTCTTCTCTTAGGGGGAGGGCTCCCAGAAGGGCCTGGCTCCGGGTCCCCCGTCGGGAGCGGTTCCTCCGCTGGTGGTAACGGCAGTCTCGTCCTTATCTCCGAGCATAAGGACTGTATAGCCAACAAAATGGCCGCCGAGTTGTCTTGCGGCACTGGTTGAGGGGAGTCCGACGGGCGGTCAGGAGCCCGGTCGGCACCCTCGACGTTCTCGTCGTCTCCTACGTCGGGGTCCCTCCCGACGGGCTGGTCTTCTTCCACGCCAACGCTGTGGCTTAAGACTTCAATCAGCTCTTCCTCAGAAGTTGAGGCCGAATCCACGACGACCTCCTGCCCCCCCGTTTTTCTTCTCCGTCGGAGGTTTCACGGGGGTCCTGTCGATGGGCATGAAAGAGGACTCCCTCCGTGGTGGAAGGGAGACTCTGAGCCCCGAGGTCGCCACCACTGGTGTAGCCTCCACAGGCTGAGCCAGGGCCGCCGTGACTGTCTCGATAGAGGCCTTGGCCGGATGGATTAAGGCTTTCACCACCTTAGGTGCGCTCGCCGCCTTCTCCTTGGGGGGAGGGTCACCGCCTCGCTCCCCCTCCGATGGGGCCTTCGAGCTCGACCGGGGTCTCTCCAGGAGCTTCGCCGGGTGCTCGGCCTCCCTCTTACCCGAGCCAGAGCGTTGGCTCGTGGTTGATGGCGCCGGGAGGATGCGCCCTGCCTGGCGCCCGTAGAGCCCGACCGTTTGGCGCTCCCGGTGCCAGCGGACTCGCGGTGCTTGGCCTTCTGTTGGACCCCCATCGCCGGGGCGTCCTCAAAGGTCTTAGAAGACCGCTCAGACTTCTTCTTCTTGCCTGACGGGCTCTTCCCTTCCAGCCAGTTGGCGAGACGTTGATGGCGGTCCTTCATGGTCCGCTCCGACATATTGCCGCAAAACGCACAGTCCTTCTCCACGTGCGTCTTGTCCTCATGTAGGCAGTAAAGACAAAGGGAGTGTTTGTCCTCCTTAAAGACATTCTGAAACTGGCATCCAGGGCAGACCCTGAACAGCTTTCCGGGCGTCGAGCTTGCCTTCTCCTGGGCCATGTCCGAGATGGGCCTGAGAAACTTCTGGAGTCCTCCAAAAGCGTTGCTCGACGAAATCTTCACCCTTGAGGGGCGTTGACGAATCCGACATGGGTCCCCGTTGATCGGATGAAGAAACGGTGGAGCTTGAGGCTCTTTTGACCGAAAAAGAGAAATTGTTTGAGAAAAAACGTGAAAAAATAGCTCTAACGCTCGGGAGCAATAGCACGAGGATCCCAACACTTGAACGTGCGGTAAAAATCTGAAGATGGCTGCCAGAGGCGGGGCTTAGGTAGAGGGCAGTCATTGGCTGTGGTCAGTATGACGCAGAGATCTGTGATTGGTTACTACTACGAAAGACAGATCAGAAATGAAACTGATACTGATTTTTTCTTTACCGAGGATTCCCAACCTGACGACGGGGAATATTCATGAGCATGTGAATCCATGCCAGACCCCATGCTGTAGAACAACAGTTACAGATAAGTAACTTGTTCGTTCTCCAGCATGGGGTCTGGCGTGGATCCACATGCTCATGAAAAAAGAACACACAGCAGTACATAATTATACAACCACAGGAGGTGGCAAGGCTCAACAGAAGCAAGTAATCTTACCTGCTCACCAAGCTCACCTTCAAGCAAAGAGGTTGCGCAGCACTGCTTGGTCGACTCCGGACTCCTCCCTGGAATTCCCGTCGATGCAGTAGAATAGCGTGAAGGTGTGCGTCGACCTCCACGTAGCAGCCCTGCAAATGTCCAGCAGAGGTACAGACAGGAACGCAGTGCCTTCTCATGGTTCACAGGGCCAAAGCTCAGATTTTTGTGAGATGTCTTCCAGAAACTCTTTGTGCGGGCAACATAAAACTTTAGCACTCGGGCAACATCCAGCGAGTGCAAAGTCCTCTCAGCCAGCGACTTAGGCGCCGGAAAAGACACAGGCAACACCAAAGATTTGTTGAGATGAAATTACGATGTGACCTTGGGCATGAAGGAGGGGTGCGTCCGCAGCACCACCCTCATCTCGTGGAAAGTCAAAGAAGGCTGCTTGCAGAACAGGGCCTGGATCTCACCTACTCTTCTGGCAGAGATGATGGCCACGATGACACGAGGAAAGCGGTCTTCCAAGAAAGAAACTTGAGCAGAGCTTGATGCATAGGCCCGAATGGAGGCACCATGAGCCTAGTCAATACTACGTTGAGTTCCCACACCGGGGCCAGAGCCTTCACTGGCAGGAACTAACAGAACAGTCCCTTGATGAACTCTTTGACTAAACAGTGCAACCAAAGTGAAGAACGCCCTGGAGATCAGGTGTAGCGGGAGAATGCTGCAGATGCACCTTGATGGAGGTGTGCGCCAGCCTCGATTTAGCCAATGACAAGTACGGAAGAACTTGGGGGGCCATGACCCTCAGCGGGTTAATCTTCTGCGACCGACAGCGAGTCGCAAAACGCTTCCATTTGTGTCCGTAGTATTTAAGAGTCGACGACACCCAAGGGTGGTCCTTCAGCACACAGTCCCTGGGAAGGTTCTAGCCAGTCTCGCCTTGGTCCTCCACCCCCCCCCCCGCAGGACCATATATGGTCCTTCCACCCAACAACCAACCAGGGGAAGGGAACAAAGCAGGGCTTCACGGGAATTTGAGAAAAGAAGGGTTATAGGCAAAGAAAACCAAGGGGCCCACAGTGGCCATCATGCCTTGGTTCAGGAATTCATGGATTTCTATGGCAGGGCCGGGTATCCCAAAACTCAGAGCCACTGCCAGGTCAACGTGTAGCTGCCACAAGCCCATATCCTGCTCTGTGGGCAACACACGTGCCTAAAAACACGCAAGGGTTACAACAATGTACCCCCACTCATTGATGCCATAAGGGTATCCCATTGGTGTTCACCAAAGAAGTAAAATGAAGAGCTGCACTGCAAGTGGTCGAGGCTGGGCCATGATCGCAGAAATCATACCAAAAACATACATAGAGAAGTGGTAGGACAAGGACTAGGAGGGCCTGTTCCTACAAAAAGAATTTCCAGCATCACAAACATCTTGCATATTTGTGTTATTTTTTTTAAAACTATTTCAGGTGTTATTAGTCAGAATTCTGAAATCATTGTTGGCCAATTGCAAAAGAATGAATCTGTCCTTTGGGGTAACAAGGCACCAAGCATGTCCAAATGTATATTTCAAGTGCTCAAGAATAAGGGTGGTCTGGTATTCTCAGAATATATTCTAATGCAGCATGACCAAATACTATATGTTTGAATGGTCTCAACTGGCATCATAAATAAATGTGCTTAGAGGGATCATGCTGTCATGGGTATTTCATTAAAAAAAATATCTTCTCGCTAGGTTGCAAGGACAGAGCACCCAATGCTTATCAGAGTAAGGTGATGGGCATGCTACTTCACATCTGGGAATTCATTTTATGCACATTGGGGACCACATCCTTCTCTACATTGACACAGATTCATTTGAGCCAGAACTTAACACTAACCCTCAAAGATTGTTCCTGTCAGAGACTGAAACAGGAGGCGGAGAAGGGGGTTGAAATACCATATATAATATGATATGTTATGATTGGTTATTTATAACGCGCTTAATATCCAGAGGTTTCCAAGCGCGGACCCGAGGATCGAACCTATGTTGCTCTGTGTCGTCTTGCTTCCATGGTGAACACGTTGCCCCAGAGCTATCCTCCCGAGATGCTTGTAAGGGGATCAATTAAATCATTGGAGGCTTGTAAATCTGAATTCATTGATCACATGGAGATTTGAAGGAATGGAGGATGCAGCTTGCAGTATCCTAACTTCCTTTGAGACTATGATCGATAAACAGAGACTCCAAGCATTTAATGTCAAGTGTCTTCGGAACTTTGGAAGAAGCACTCTAAACAGGGCTATGTGAAACAATGGGAAAACCCCCTAGGTACTAGGCTTTCAGAAAATGTGGCAAGCCCACTGGGAAAACTGCATTAAGTGCAAAAGATCAATTCAATTAAACTAGCATATTTTAAGGTAGTTTTTAATTTCCATTAAACTCCCGCACAACAAAAGCATATATCCTAACTATTTGGAATTGTGCTGTATGAAATATGAAGAGAAGGGCACAGCTTTAGATAAAATGCTGGGTTGTGGAATTGCTAGATATGACAATTCTAATAAGCTAGACCCTTGTGTTGGGTAGAATTTCCTTTCTGGGTTTAACACTTGCGAGTACCCCATCACTTTTTGCTGGACTGTTGGATTTTTTACCAGTTCACCTGAGTGAGGGGGTACCTCTTTCCACACACACTCAATCTTTACTCTACCCTTTTGGTTTTATCTTTTTGGAGTCATGCTTTCCTCCAACTTTTAAAGGCATCTGCAATTTATTATTGCAACATGCTGCACTTTCAGTGTAGTGTTGCTCGAAGCTCCTTGAGCTGCCCTTATTATTTTCCTTGTGATAAAAAATGTTACCAAGAACAGGGGAATACTTTTTATCCTACCTATGCTTTTCTTTTGTGAGATCAGCACACACCACATTAAGTGGAATGCTCAGGGGACACATGGACTCCCTTTTGTCACCTCTCCTGTAACTTTCTAATTATAGTGACAAGTCTACCCGAGTAGGTGGTGGCAGTGGATGATTTTCTACAGATTTTGTGAAACGTACATAGCAGGCTATATTTGCAACTGCGGTAAGGGACACATTGGACACCCTCGTTCCAAAGTGGTGCATGTCTTTTATTTTCCACCAACTCACAACTTGTCCTTTCTTGAGCCTTCTTCTGCCGACCTGGGTGGCAGAGGTCGTCGCGCTCATTGCTTTGCCCATTGGGAAGCCTGCCCGAAGGCATCAATGTGTCTTGGGGGATAGGAAAATGTGATATCTCCAAAACTCCTCAGGTCTTTGTCCTCCAGTGTGTCTGCTTGGATCCAGGTCTGACCGGGTACCTGGCTGTCCCCTTTGTATAGCAACCACCCAAAGTTTGAATGTAGCATGCATGCGGATTGGCTGGGTTCCTGCATAAAAAGGTGAGGGGCTTGATGCTGAAACCAGAGTAGACTACTGGACAAATCATTTTGAAGAAGAAAGGAGGACACCTGCAGCCACCTCCAGCAACCGCCAAAGCCAACTGAGTGACCACTGCAGCTCCAACCCTTTCTTCTGTGTGATATGGAAATTCTTCCCTTGCACTGGTGGGCCTAACCAGTCTCGAGACTAGCGATAGTTTGCGCAAGCCCACAACGAGCTGCGACCTTCCAGGCCTGCAATATCCGAATACCCTGGGACCTCTGGGCACTGCTGCAGTGCATCATTTCATCGAGCGCTGTTGGGCTGCAAACTTGTGGGCATCTGTCTGGGCCTACAGCGACTCCATCTCGATCATAGAAGTCCCCTCAGCTGAGTCATGGACCGAGAGAAGGAAGCAAGTCTGCCAGGCAACAATCATCTCTGCTACAAAGCCTTTGTCGAGCCTCCACAACCAAGTGCTGAGAAGATCATCTGCTGGGCATCCCTGTGACCGAGTCGGTCTGCCTGCTCCCACCAAAAGTTCTTCCTCCAGCCGCCAAGACCAGAGACCTAAACCGGAGCTAGTGCCTTACATTTGGGACGCACTGGTGCCATCGCTGTTTTTCATCAAAGAAGGTACTGTCTCACTCCTGGGTACTTACCAGGGTAGTTTTTGTGTTGCTGTTCGCTCCTCCTCAGCATTTTGAGTCACGTTGGGTTGGACGACCCAACCATGATCGCCCCTGCCTAAGGACATCTGTCACAAAGGCAGAAATCCTTGAGGTGGCCTACCGAGCTCCCCTGAACTTTCAATCCAATTTCGTTACTTACGAAAAGCATCTGTGAATGACAATTTTGACAGTGTCTGCCCCCCTTCGTTCTGCTGCCCACAGGTGCCCCAGTGCCCCCGTCTAACCTTTAAGACATTTTGGACCTCTAAAGTTTAGGCCTACACAAAGTTATCTAACTTGCCAGTATTGCTATTTAGGAAATGTTGGCTGATGAATGATTTGCTAACCTAAACCTACTCTTGAAACTTATCTCTTTCTCATCTAAAGGTCTAGTATTGAACTGAGTATTGTTACAGCAAAGGTCCTACTGTATATATGTGTGAAACTTACTAACCTGAATTGCATTTTGAGTTTAATATTGGCCTAGTGTATATAATAAATAATCCTATTTTATATAACTATAGTGTGTAAGTGTTTCCTGGATTGTAAGTGTACTCAAAAGGTCTTTATACTCAAATACAGCCCCCCTCCTCCCAGACTAAGCCTGGCTGCTCGGCCATAGATACCAAACATTTTGGGTCATTCAAGCCAAACCAAAGAGTTGGAGCTCTGTACATCGAAGAGTGGGTTTTCTACAGTCGCGCCACAGTTGCTCTTTAGTAAAATTCCCCAGCACCTTGTCTGTCCACAATTACTAAGACTGGTATATCATCTGTACATTAACTATTACAGCAAAAATGTAAATTGAGTTTTGGAAGAAGGATGCAACTCCCTCCTATGATCAAGTGTGGCACAGACTTTTGGGAGTTCATGGCTCTGGAGCACGCTCCTTGTTCTCTCACAGCAGACCATACTTGATTTGTAATGTCTTCGAAACGACAGTGGACTATCTAACAGCAGTCTTTCATGAACTCTGGTCACCCAGAGACTGAGAATCTTCCATCCGTAAGATAGAAAGGCATGTTTTTGATTAGGGACAAAGAAGTGGCGTGATTGCAATGCTGTGGGATAGTTCAATTATATGTGCTATAGCGGCAGTATTTTGTTTGAGGGGAGCACATGCACCTTTAAGTGCTCTAGTGAAAAGAAAGGAGTCTTGGTAAACGCCTTTACACTTATTAGTCACTTAGGTCCTCTCATACAGGAGCCGACCCCCACTACACATTGCTGCATACTCTGTGTGGGAAACCTTTTTTCCTTTGACTACATTCTTTGTTACAAGTTTACAAGTAGTCATCTTAACAGAACATATGTTACTGTGGAAAATAATTCCGCTGTTTATTTATAGTAGTATGCGTTGTCTTCTTAGTGCATTAAAATGAATAAAAGGATATATAAAAAAGAAGCTACAGCAAAGGGAAAGAATTGCTGGCAGCACAGGGTCTTTGACTACCAGAATCAAAAACGTTAGGTCCACAACAAGCCCAACTTCATAGTTGCCATGTGTGACGGCATATCGGATAAAGCAATCGGCTTAGACACTGGAAGCATAGACAATCAGACTTGTGTTTGTTATTAGGTACATAGGGTGCTGCAGGAAGGGGGCAGCTATGTATTTCTTTAAAACTCTCTTACACGCAAGAGGAGCAGGGAAAGGTTTCTCCCAGTGACTATAAATGCACATGTAAGATTCGACTGAAGGGATGAGAAACACCTGCTTCACATTCGTCTGTATATTTGCGGACCGTTCTGGAAGTTATTGGGAGACAGCCAAAGACGGTCAGAAACGTTGGCATTACTATATTAAACAAATAATTCTCTTTTGAAGGACAAGAGTAGAAATAAAACTCACTGCCTTCTGATGTCCCAAAGCAAAATCCTCTGTATCAGTGTAGGACTTCAGAGTCATACAAGCTCTCACTGTCACAAAAGGATGGACAATTTCAGCCTCATCAGCCTCATCAATGCAGATTTCCAAAATCATCCCCGGTGGGAGGATTGTGGAAGGGTTTTGGGAGGCCTCTATGGGCGTGAAAAGGGAAGACAAAGACACAGATAGGTTAGCCAAACCTAATCAAGGTTAAGTAGCAGCATGGCAAGGGTTAGTCCCAGGAAGGTTGTGAGAGTGGTCTAGGGCTACAATGAGTCCACACAGAGCAATTCCAGTCATTTCAGTTACACAGATAAGTATATAAAAACAAAAAGGGATTTGACAGATGCACTACGCCCCTGTCAAAATCTTCCAAGCTGCTGACACAGGGTGGATATCTATCAGGATAAGGAATCTGTAGGAGAATGCAATCCATTGAAACAGGTTTGTTAACTTAGCCAGACTCTGATCCTTCCAGAGGTCACTCTGCATTGTGATTTAGTTTGTTGCTGCAGTGCAGAGGAATCAGTTTCAGACTGCTTCCAATAGAAGACCCTAACCAGAACATCAGAGGACTTTTACTGGGCAGATCACATCAGGACACCTCACAGTATGAAAGGAGTTTTGCAACGGGAGTCACCACAGTCAGGCGGTGAGAGGCAATCTTCAGGCGGCAAACACAGGAGCAGGCCCAGCACAGCCTCCCTTGGTGAGAGACAACTAAAAGTGCAGGAGTAGGCGACTTGTGGCACACGCTGAAGATCAGCAAAGTTCTGAGGCTCTGGTCGGAATGGCGACAACTGCAATGAGGAAGCTCACTAGAGGCTGGCCTGTCCATCGTTTGGTCCAGGGTCAATTCTGAAAACTCAGCAGGCAAGGTTTCTAGAGCAGGAGTTGAGCCTGGTTGTTCCTACAGATACAGGGTTCGAAGCACCACCAAAGGCATTCTTGAAATCAGGACGAATGAGCAGGGCTACAATGGGAAAACACTGGAGCCTATGCTGGTCAGCTGCTGGGGTCGGCTTCGGTTTCGGCAGCAGGCTGCTGTTCTACGTAGAAGTATTTCTCCAACGGTGATCGGATGAACAGTTGCAGGTGCCCTTAAAAGGTTGAGATTCAGTATGGGGAGCAAGCGAAAGTCCACCATTTGTAAGGAGCTGCGCCATTGAAAAAGCCAGAGGCTATCCAATGATAGCCATCCACTGGTCACCACATCTGCCAAGCAAAAGACTTTCTGGCACGAGAGATGTGTTTTGGGACTAGACAGTCACAGCCGCCCCTTCTCTTATTTATTTATTTATTTTTACATTTATAAAGCGCTCACACAGCCCGCAGGCATCGAGGCGCTGTTACAAGAATTGTTTGTTTTTCTTAGTTGCTAATTATGTTTTAGTTTTTTGTCTTAGTTACGTATTTATAACGCGCTTAAACACCCAGAGGTTTCTAAGCGCGGACCCGGGGATCGAACCTGTGTTGCTTCGTGTCGTCTTGCTTCCAAGATGCGCACGCTGCCGCTGAGCTTTCCTCCCGGTCTCTGGTGTGCTCACACCACACACAACGGCCCCTTTGCCTGTGAAAGCCACATCTTTCCCCCGGGAAAGGGATTTTCATACAGGGAATTTCCTGAACTGATTAGACAGGAAGAAGGCCAAAATATGGCAAAAAAACCAAGCTAAAAACCTTGTGGCACAGTCATCTTAGTGTGCTAGCCACCTTTACTAGCCATTTACCGTAAATGCAAAAGTGCACATGTAAATGGTCACAAAACCGGTACAAATGTCACAGCTTCCACCAGCCTGTCTAAGGCACGTTGTAAAAGTACCCAAAAAGCCATTAAAAAGATAGAAGGATACAGAGTATCCTAACTGCAAGTCATTGTAAGGCGATGTGTGCACTTGTACCAATAAAAGAATTCATAGAAACAATCCTCTCAGTAATGATATTCTTAGGGACCATGTTCTCCATAGAATGAGCAGAACAGGCAAAGGGAATAAATCACAAGGATTTACTGATCTCCAACAAGTCAGGCTAAAAGGAAAGTGTGTCCCATATAAATATATGGCGGTTGGGGGATGGCGAGGAGGGAGTTGCAAAAAGAAAATCTTTATTAACAATAATCATAAGTAAAGATGCTCTCCAAGTGGACCAAAGTTTGTTGTTTTGACAACAGCAGTGGCACTGGACATGAGATTGGTGGCAATGGTGCCACAAAGGTGAGGTATATGGCCTTGAAGCACTGTCCAACTGAAGGATCAGAAGTAGACTGTGGAAAGGCACAGTGTGTTCCAGCATGCAATATGGGTACACCTACAGATGAAGTTTTGAAGGGAAAAAGTTTTTGTAACTGTCTTCTATTTGGGGATTGGGAAACCCATTGAGCTGGGCAGTGTTTTACTCAAGTTATTACAAATACTGCATATGGTATCTGACAGAGCTGTCCAGCTTACACTGCTCAGAGGTGAGGGGTGCCAGTGATGTACAGCTCTCCTCTCTCTCTCTCTCTCACACACACACACACACACAAAAACATACACGCTTGGACCATAGGAAGTAAGGGCAAAATATAAAGGGCAACTCAGTGCCAGGCTGTTGACAATGTAGTTGGTGGAATTCAGACCTAGGTTCAACGAAGAGAGACCCTGGAGTGTAAGTAGTAAAGGTCAGTCAGGTGGCCTTCAGGGAATGACAGCAGGAGAAGCACCCGAGTACAAACTAACAGGACCAGCGATAGAACAGGAAAGAATCACAAGACCACTGAGTAGTGGCCAATGCGACTGGAAAGAGCAGTAGGTGCACAAGGGAGTGCCAAGATCGAGATGGGGATTTGGTTATGGTGGTAGTTCCAGGTCCACAAAAAAAAAAAAGACGAGATTAATGAATGGATGAGCAAGAACGCCAACCAAGTTGGCCACCTATGATAGGATACAATATAAGGTGGACATTACAAGAGCCATGAGAAAACACAGTAGTGACCATTGAGACCAGATCAGAGGCCTCCGGTAGGACTCATAGATGCAAGATGGGCCAATGGAGGTTACCTCATATTAGTGTCAGCAGCAGGGTCAAGATCCTCAGGACAATAGCAACAAGTCCATCAAAGTTCCAGTAGGGGTTCCCACTTCTGTTCCAGTGATGCACATGGGTCCAGGAGCTTCGAGGGGAGCACCTAAGCCAAAGAGGAGGCAGATTGGACTATCCTAGTTAGAGCAAATGTATGGAGAGCCTGAAACATTCTCCCAGTTCAAAGCAGACCTTTGTCTTCATGCGGCTAAGGCCTTTCACTGAGGAATCTCAGCAGCGGCACCTTCGCTCAGCGACTAAGGCAACGTTCTAGGAAGTATCTTGTGAATGACTATGTACGTACGTACACACACACACACACACACACACACACACACACACACACACACACACACACACACACCTCCCACACCTTGGGAGAGACACCAGTGTCCAATCGCATCATATACATTTTTCAAACATTTGGTAGCCGGTAGCCATAGAATCACTGAAGTCCAGCTTCACTACTGTTCAAACTAGATTCCATACACTCAAACAGGGCGAGCATAGGTCAGACTGACAAAATGGCAGATACCATGAATACATGAAGAAAGACCACAAAGACAATGGCCAGGTCACAGGGGTTGACACACTCCTTATTCATTGTGCTCCTTTTCAGGCAGCAAGTGCTACCACAGTGATAAAAAGGCTACACTGCAACAGTATACAGCCCCACCAACCTTTAGCATTGACATGTAGGCTCCCGTGCCTTGGTAGCCCTATAAACGTCAACCTTAAAGTTTTATGGTAGCGAAAGTTCTGTTACATGTTTTGCAAAATCCATGGTGACAATTCACATAACAGCATTTGGTGCAGGCAGGCACGTGTGCTTACTTATTTATACCAGTTAAATCACATGCCAATGGCACTCATGACAGTGACTGATTCAGTAATGGAGATGCGCTTATGCCGGTGACTAACATTTCAAGCTCTAGACTGCATCTATTTCAAAAGAGGAGTAATATGGGGAAGGAATGTGTTGATTAGTAAACAATGTACTTCAAGTTCACCCGCGGGATGTAGATTATATATTAATTTATATGCCCCAAAAAGTGATATTGTTTATATCTTAATTTGAGTCGGCTGGGATAACAACCTTTTATTTGCTCAAGCTCTGGAGAACCCTGGTCAGAACTTTTAGAGTGAAGACCAATAGCCATTTCAAGCTTAACAAATATGTCGTCAGTTATACCGGTCACAAATAATCAAAAGGTTTTTCAATAGTCCGCCTCTAAAATGTAAATCCTGAATCATTTATAGAAAATAAAAGAAAAACACACATACTTTTCTCTTCTTCATATGAACCTCCCGAACTACTGCTGTAGCGAGATTCCAACCTATGGTGCTGGCGATTTAAGTTGCTGTTCAGGCCACTGTAGACATCAAGATGTGCATAGCTGTTGGACAGAAAAGGATAGCTATTAGCAAAAACTAAAATGATTATGGCTTACCCTCCACCAGCATAACGTTAATAGGAAATACACTCTGCTTTCTATTAATTTACTGGCACAGTGAAGTAATTTACCAACACAGGTCCAATTACAGTCATTAAATGTTGAATTGCTCTCTGCACAGTTGTACAATGGATAGATACTTGGTGGTACAACTTTGCACAAACAAGCAGGTGGTTTGTGAAGAAAACATTCCTCATCAGTAATTCAAGTTTTCCGGCATTGGAATCTTTCACACACAAAGTATGCTGTTTGAATATTCCCCGTTGTCAAGCTGGGAATCCTCTTTAACATTAAAGCAGTTTACAATTAGATTTGAAAACTGCTGTCACAAGTGCTCTATTAGCGTAATTTTGGATCATATTGCCCCACAGCAAATAGAAAGGTCTCCCTTAGCTCCACCCCTGGGGGACATCTTCATATCTGGCAAGCACATGTTGACGTGGTAATATGTGCCAAGAAGAGCTATTTGTGGGGTGGATGGGCAGGTTGAAAATTAATCTATGAAAGATAACAATGCTGAAGAACTGGAGTTACTGTAATATAGTCCTTCTCCAGGATTGGATATTTCATAGATTCACATGCTGTTTGAACAGATTATAAAGCAGAGCACACAATACCACAAGGGCAGAGGTAAAGCTCATCTGAAGTAAACAACCTAGAAAATCACTCCCCTCACTCAAACAGGTTGTGCCGCACTGCTTGGCCGATTCTAGACTGCTCTGTGAAATACCGGTCAACACAGTAGATCCTCGAGAAGCTGTGCACTAATCTCCAAGTGGAAGCCCTGCAAATATCCATCAGGAGAACACCATAGAGTAACGCATTCGTAGCAGAAACTGCCCTCGCAGAGTGAGCTCTACACCTGCCAGGAAAGGTCTGTTGTGCAGTTGATGACATAACAATATGCATGCAGACAGACAGTGAAATAGAGCACTTGGAAAGAGCGTTGTCCATGAACGAAGGACCGAAAGTCACAAATAGCTGAGAATACTTGCAGTAACTTAGTTCGAGAGAAGAACAATTTAATTACCCCAGGTAATATTCCTTCTACTGGATGTTCCTCCCACGGATTCCTCATTTTAAATATTTATTCTCCTGTTCTGCAGGTCTCTAAAACCTTTTCCCAGCTGCAGCGCTGTGAGCACCGACGTCGATAGGCGTCGTCTTCTTGACCAGATGTCGATGCAAGTACAAAAAGCGTGCTCGTTGTTCCGTGACCTCAGTTGTCATTTTGTCCCCTTGCACAGTGCTTTGGGAATTAGAGACAAGGATAGCTGTTCAAGTGTTAAAAGGGAGTCACTGTATAATCGAATTAAGAAGCTCCTTAACCATGGGGCAGGCTGGGATGATGAGGAATCTGTGTGAGGAACATCCAGAAGAAAGAATATTACCAGTGGTAAATAATTTGTTATTCTAATAGATTGTGTCCTCCCACGGATTCCTCATCTTAGATACATGCCCATCGCAGTAATACCATTACAGAGGAGAGAAGGCGCAAACTCCATGGTGACTAAGGAGACACAGGCTGGAGGACAGCCCTGCCGAAACGAGACTCATTTGCAGACACTGTGTACAGGCAGCAAAGTTGTGCGAAAATGTGTATGGAGAGCCACGTCGCAGCCTGACGAATATCCTTTACCGGTATCCCTCTTTGGCGAGCAGATGCAGCTGCCACGCCACTAGTTGAATGTGCCCTGAAGCTTTCAGAGATTTCTTTACCTGCTCTGGTGTAGCATTCATAAATACAAAGTATTATCCATCTAGAGATGGTTTGCTTTTCTATACCCTTGCCCGTTTTCGGGCTGGTATATCCAATGCATAGCTGATCTTCCAGCCTGAATTTCCTTGTCCAGGTGAGGTAGAAACTCTAAGCACTCTTACGGTCTAGCCTATGCTGCCTTTTTTCCTCATTGGATGGAAGAGGATAGAAGGCTGGCAAACAAATTGTCTGCAACAGGGTCTACCACACTCCTTTGTAAATCTGTGACAGGTGTAACTCTGATACGACCTTCGGTAGGAACGAAGGATGCACTCTAAGAGTCACCTTGTCGTTGGAAAAGATAATAAACTGTGGCTTACAGGACAGGGCCTGAAAATCCGTCACTATCCGCCCGTCATCCAGGATAGTAGCCTCAGAGGACACAAATTTAGTTGCTCAAATGGTGAAACCCTGAGAAAGAAATCCAACTTTAAGTCCCATGCCGGTATCATGAAGGGTGTCGGAAGGAAGGTGTTGGTCAGGCTTTTTAAAAAGTGCACCAACAAGGGGATCGAGAAGTACGATATTTGTGCTGCTGTGCGCTAAAAATGGATAGCGCCACAAAATAGCCCTTGATTGTGGCGACCTGAAGGCACTGTCTTGCTAAATGAAGAAGGAAGGACAACACCCTTGAGGTGTCAAATAAAAAGGATCCACATCCTGTGCTCTGCCCCAGCCAATGAATTTCTTGCAATGGCAGTGTTCTAGAGATTTAGTTGCTGGCCTTCTAGCCAAAAGCAACATCTGCATTACGTCTTCCAGACCGTCTCAATCACTGTACTTAGCCTTTCAGAACCAGGCAAGCAAGTTGTCCATGTGTACATTTGGGTGTAGAACAAGCCCCATCGTTTCCCTCAGGGATGCTCTGCAAATGTAGTCCGGAAACATGTATATTAAGTAAGGACCTGTCTGCACCAGTCGGAATGAAAACTAGATGGACTGTTGCATGTGGACTGCTGCATATAACTCGATTCAGATTTTATCTTCTAAATCGCTGTGAGGAAAACGCAATAAGACCTAAGAATTTGAATCTGTGCTCATTTTTCCTGAACACTCTTATGGCTGAGCGTTTATTGACATATGTGATAACCAAATATTGAAATTGGTGACCTACGGGGAGTTTGTGCTGGGAGTGCAACCTAGTTTGTGCAACATTCATTGTATAAAGCTTCCCTGCGTGAGACACAAGAAACACAAGAAAAACTGTACTACGTAGCCCTGATGAAGGCTGAGCCAATTTGCTTTGGCATCTCCAGCTGAAACTAAGTTGGCTATTGCACGCAATGACTACATATTAACCTACATGGTTCCACACAAAATGACCATATGCTTTTTAAGGTTCGCTGTTCGTTTTTGTCTTTAAAGACATGCATATTTTTGATTGCACATCTATGGGTTGTTCCATAACGATTTCTATAGGAACTCAACAGTAAAACTGTTGGTTTGAATCCATTGAAAAAGGTTTTCTCGGTTTGAACATTGTGTGGTGACGGGTTCACTTTTAGTGTTTGTGGTTTTGTGTACTCAGTAACTGATAACTACACAGTCTCCCAAACCTTTATGACTTCTGGCAGTGTGAACTGTTGTCATAAAAGATAACTATTGAGATAAAATGATTTCAATGGAATATATATTTACTTTTCTATAAAACGTTTTGTGAACAAAAAAAATGTTTTCATTGTGATATGTTTAAAAAGACTAAAATACTCCAGGGCCCTTTTTCACGGACATTTGCATATTCATGCTGGCCCACTGATTGAATTTTGAGTAATCCCCGGTTCCTGTTCTCGAATGAAACACCTCCATCATGTCTTCTAGAAGATCCCAAACCCTGTACCTTAGCCTTTCAGGTGCCAGGTGTACAGGTTGAGCGTATGTATGCTTTGGTGTAGAACCAGCCCCCCTCCCGGGACAAGAAGGCCTGGTCTCCGGGAAAGACTATGTGGAGGACAGATGGCAATGTCCAGAAGGTGCAGGTACCACGTTCTCCTGGCCCAGTCTGGGGCAATCAGGATCATGGTTGCTCCGTACCTCTTCAACCTCCAGATCACCTGAGGGATGACTGGAATTGGTGGTAACGCATATCAGAGCTAGAAGTTTAAGCCCATCACCAATGTGTCCCACAGTGCTCCTTTTGGGGGAAATTCCCTGGAGCAGAAAAGCTTGCACTTCCTGTTCACACTGGGCACGGACAGATCCACTTGAGAGGTTCCCCATAGAGAGAAGATCTCTAGGAGAACGTCCTGGCACAGGTAGCCATCATGAGTCCGAGCTCTGCCTGCTCAGGGCATCCGCTGATGTATATTCTTCTTCCCTGCAAGGTGAACTGCCGACGGGGAGATCTTGTTCTGTAATACCCAGAACCAGAGCTAGACCACTTCTCTTGTTGATGTAATAAATGGCTACTGTGTGGTCCGTCATGATCCGACAATCTTCCCCTCTATGGAGGGCAAGAAGGCCATCAGTGCCAGTCTAATCGCCCTCAGCTCTAACAGGTCTATGCAACATTTTGTCTCTGCCAGGGACCATAACTCACTCTCCGTCAGTTCGTTCACGTGGGCGCCCAGGACTTTTAGAGATGCATCCGTCACTACGGCGACCTTACCAACTCTGGTTGGGACTGAAGTCCAGTCCGTCATTCTGCCAGAGAACTGTAACGATTGAGATCTAAGGGCCCATTGGAGTGATCTCATCCTCAACTGAGTGAGCCTCTGGCACCAGGAAAATGCAGGATGCCATGAGGCCGAGCAACCATAGGAGGTCTAGGGACGCCAGGTATTGGGCGTTCTGGAGTTTGTTGACCATCTGCAGGATATGTAGAGCCCTCTTGGGAGGAAAAGCCTTGCTTGAGGGAGAATCCAATACTGCTCCAATGAACTGGAGGATTTGAGAAGGTGTCCAATGGGACTTTTTTTTTTTTTTTTTTTAATCGAGGGAGAAGCCAGGCTTGTAGAGCAGGTGGCAAGTGTGACTGAGATGACCCAGGACTTGATCTGGAGACCGTGCCCGGGCTAACCAATCGTCGAGGTAGAGAAATACTTAAATCCCTCCTTTCCTGAGGGTATTATCCAAATTGTTCGTTTACAATTGACCGAATTTAAAGGGTCAAAATATATATGACAATGCATTACTTACCGTAAAAGCATTTCTGATGATTGTATCTGCTTAGATTCACATGCTGTGCATCGGTCCGACATCCAGTGGTCACTGCAGAGTATTGCATCTTGTTTTTCGTAGTCGGAAAGGGACGTCGACCGGGCGTGTCTGAAATACTATCCCTATAGTGACGTGTGTTGTACCCACAATCCCTCACGCGTCGAGGTCCCTCTGTTTGTATTTTTCTGCCCTGAGGGAGCCTTCTAGACGTGAGTGAGTACAGAAAAGAGAGATATAAAAGGAAGTCTATGTTCCTTCCATCCAAGCGGGGAGGAAGGGTGGGCGCATGTGAATCTAAGCAGATACAATCATCAGAAATGCTTTTACGGTAAGTAATGCATTTTCTTCTGATGTTTGTTAATCTGCTTAGAATCACATGCTGTGCATAGACTAGCGAGCAGTACCCGGAGTTGGCGGTGGGTTATGAGAAGGAACAGTAGAGAAAAGATGTCTTAGTACTGCCTGACCCACCAGGGAGTCAGATCTCGAGTGTGCATCTAGACAGTAGTGTTTTGTAAAGGTGTGCACAGAACTCCAGGTAGCCGCTTTGCAGATGGACTCAAGGGGAACATTTGCAATGAATGCTATGGACGCCCCCGTGCCTCGAGTAGAGTGTGCTCTAGGCTTAAAGGGCAGTTCTCTCTTAGCAAGAGTATAGCAGAGAGTGATGCATTGAACAATCCATCTAGAAATTGTGGACTTTGAAACTGCATCCCCTTCTCTTCCTGCTGCCACCGAGACGAAGAACTGATTAGTCTTCCTCAGTGGTCTGGTTCTTTCCATGTAGAACATGACCGCTCTGCGCACATCTAGTGTGTGCAGAGTTTTTTCTCCCAAGTTGGAAGGATTTTGAAAGAACGTTGGCAGTTCTATAGACTGGTTTACGTGGAATTTCGATAGGAACTTCGGAGCAAACCTTGGGTGCGTGCGTAGAACCACCTTATCTCTGTGAACTGTAACGAAGGGGACTAGAACAGAAAGAGCCTGTAGTTCACTTACCCTCCTGATGGAGGTGATAGCTATTAAAAAAGCAGTCTTAAGAGTGAGGTCTTTGAGAGATGCTTTGTGCATGGGTTCGAAAGGTGAGCCCATGAGTCTGGTAAGTACCACGTTAAGGTCCCATCCGGGAGCTGGGTCAGCTATCGGGGGGTGTATTCTCTTTATTCCTTCCATGAAGGCCTTTATAACAGGGATCTTCCACCACGACACCTTGAGTTGGGAAGTGGTGTATGCAGAGAGTGCCGCTAGGTGGACTTTAATGGAATTGAACACTAGACCTGAATCCAGCAAGTGGGTCAGGTATAGAATAATATGTGTGGGAGACCAGTCAATTGGGTTGATGCCTTCCCCTCTGCACCAGATGACAAATCTCCTCCACTTGCTAGAATAGCAGTGGCGAGTGTTAGGTTTTCTGGCTTCCCTGAGAATGTCCATACATCTCTGTGGAAGCAGTAGATGTCCGAATTCTATGATCTCAGGAGCCAAGCTGCTAAGTTCATGTTCTGGGGGCATAGATGCAGAGTCCTGCCCTTGTCTTGTGACAGCATGTTGTACGGGCAGGGGAGTTTCACCGGGGGAGATAGAGACATCTCCATCAAGTGAGCGAACCATGGCTGTCGGGCCCACATTGGGGCCACCAGTATCATGGTTACTTGTTCCTGATGCATCTTGTGCACCACCTTGTTGAGAAGGGGAGTCGGGGGGGGAAAAGCGTAAATAAATTTCCCTGACCATTGCATCGACAGACCGTTCCCCTTGGATTGGTTCTGGGGGTACCTGGAGGCGTAACTTAGGCATTGTGAGTTCTCCAGGGTTGCGAATAGGTCTATTTCTGGGAATCCCCATTGTGTGAAGAGGTCGAAGACGATGTCTTCGTGCAGTCGCCATTCGTACTCTTCGGGCAGGGGGAAATCTCTGCTGAGTTTGTCTGCCAGCAGATTGAGTTCCCCTGGTACATGTTCTGACAGTAGGAACATGTTTTGTTTGAGAGCCCACTTCCATATATTTTGGGCCAGTTTGGACAGTCCTGGAGAGTGGGTGCCCCCCTGCTTGTTGATGTAGTACATGGCTGTGGTGCTGTCTGTAAGGACCAACAACGTTTTGCCTTGTAGGTGTTCCTGGAAGGCTTTTAGCGCCTTGAACACAGCTAGTAGCTCCAGTAGATTTATGTGTTTGGATGCTACGTTCGGAGTCCACACTCCATGAGCAGTCTGATGGGATAGGTGAGCCCCCCATCCTGTTAGGGATGCGTCTGTGGTTAGAGTGGCTTCCGCCACGGGTGTGACAAAGGGTTTCCCTTTTTCCAGGTTTTCCTTTGTCCACCATCGTAGCGAGAGAAGTAAGGCCTGCGAGACCACCACTGGATCGTCCCATAATCCGCTGGCCTGACACCACTGGCTGTTGAGCCACCCTTGCATAGGGCGCATGCGCAGGCGCGTGTGAGGTACCAAATAAATACACGACGCCATCATGCCTAGCAAGCGCATTGCTTTGCGTACCGTCACCTCTCGACCGGTCACATATTGAGGGATCTGAAAAAGCATGTTTTGGACCCTCTCGTTGGAGGGGAAGACGAGGCCGTCCTTTGTTTGAATTAGAGCCCCTAGGAATTGTTTGATTTGGCTGGGGTCTAGGCTGGACATCTTTTCGCTGATGGAGAAGCCCAACTGGAACAAAAGGTCTACAGTCTTTTGGGTATTGGAGAAGCATGTTTCGTAAGAATCCCCTGTTATGAGCCAGTCGTCGAGGTAAGGGTAAACTGGGATGGACAACCTGCGCAGGTGGGCCGCTGCTACTGCCAGTACCTTCGTGAATACCCTTGGTGCTGATACTATGCCGAAGGGTAGCACTCTGAACTGGTAGTGTTTGCCCTCTATCATAAACCTGAGGTATCTTCTGTGCGCTGGCAACATTAAAATATGAAAGTATGCATCTTTCATGTCCAATGTTGTCATGTAATCTCCCTGTGATAGCAGTGGGATCACTTCCTGTAAGGTCACCATACGAAACTTCTGGGGTTTGATAAACTTGTTCGCTGGGCGCAGATCTAATACAGGGCGCATGGTTAGATCCTTTTTGGGTACAAGGAAGTACACTGAATAAATACCTTCCGTTACCTGAGATTGAGGCACGACCTCTATGGCTCCTTTTTCCAGCAGTTGTTGTACTTCTTGGAGAAGGATGGCAAGGTGTTCCGGTGTCATGCGTCGTCCCCTCGGGGGTCTGTATGTTGTGGAACTGTTGAATTCGATGCAGTATCCGTGGGCTACGGTGGAAAGTACCCAGAGGTCTGACGTTATTCCCTCCCATGCTGGAAGAAAGGATGTTATCCGGCCCCCGACCGGTGTTGCATGGGAGGGGACGCGAATCTTCGCGTCACTTGGCGTTGTTGGGGGCTTGGGAGCCTCTGGGGGTGGACCCCCGCCCTCTCCCCTTGCCCCTGCGCTGTCCTCTTTGGCTGTACTGCCCACTATTGGTCTGGTAACTGGTGGCAGGGTACTGTTGCTGCTGATTCTGCTTTTGCCACGAAAAAAGCGTGTGTTGCCATAGCCGCGTCTGGTAGTGGGCTTAGAGATCTGGTTAAGAGTTTTGATAGTATCAAACTCTTTTTTAGCCATTTCCAGAGCCTCATCCACCGCCTTCCCGAAGAGGTTTGCGTCTTCAACAGGTTTATTTATTAAAGACGCCTGTGTCTCCGGTTTGAACCCTGAGTTGCGCAGCCATCCATGGCGTTTTAGGAGTATTCCCTGAACCAGGGAACGTCCCGCTGTCTCAGCAGCATCCAGAGAGTTCTTTACAATACTCTGGTTGACCTGGGTTCCTTCGCCAATAGATAAAAGCAGGCGTGTACGTAGTGGTTCCGGCGCTTCTTCGGCGTCCTTGCGCAGTTTAGCCCACTGCGCGTCCGCGTAGCTAGCTAGCAAAGAATTGTTGTTCGCAATTCTTGCCGAAAAGGCAGCCGAGGATGTGACTCATTTAGCAAGGGCATATAACCTCTTGCCCTCCTTGTCAGGTGGTGCCTCACTGGTGGACAGCGGCACCCCTGCCCTCTTCCTTGCATTAGTTACTATAAGGGAATCCGGAATGCAATGTCCCCTGATGTACAGCGGGTCTGAGGGTGAAGGAGTGAAAAGTTTTTCAATCCTTGGATTAACTCCTCTGATTAGTGCGGGTGTGGATAGCGAAGGGATGATTCTTCTCTTCACTGAAGCGAAGAGGGGAATGGTCTGGCTGACTGGGGGTTTCTCCTTAATTACTCTTTCCACAAAGTCTATTTCCGGAGAGATCTCCCCAGTGTCCAGTTCGAAATGTGCTGCTGCTCTGCGCAACAGGGCATTGAATGTGGGCTGATCGTCAATGGGAGACGTGTTTCTAACAGGTGAATTGTCTGGAGGATTTAGGTTCAGGACATCAGTGTCCGAATATCCTGGTGGGGATTGCCAGGGATGAGAAGGTCCTTCTTCGGGATTTTCTCCGAAGCCTTCTCCTACCATGTCTGGGCTGTCTCCCAGACCTTCCTCTTGGTTCTGTCCTCCTTCATTGTCCACAAAGTCATCCTCTTCTTCTAAGTATTGTTCCTCACCAGTGAGGTCATACACATTATGGAAGTCTAAGGCTGTGTCCTGCCTCGGGTATTTGGCCCTTGGGTCCTCCTGAGGCCCTCCTCTTGTTCTCTTGGGAGTGGGAGGGTTCTGGGTGTTCATAAACCTCTCCATTCTCTCCATGCAGAGATGGAGCTTTTCCATGGTTTCATGGGGTACTCCTGAGCGGTCTAGCGGGGGAAAATTAGTGTTTTCTTGCTGAAAACGGCTCGACCTCTCCCACAACGTCGAGGAAAGTGTCCCGTCGCACTCCGAAAAGCCTTCCGGTGTGCTGGGGGTCCCCCCGACTGAAGGGGGTAGTCCCTGTTTTTCTTCGGGCTTTTTCGGCGTGTCTTTCGACCTTTGCGTAGCGCTCGACGTGTCTTTCGGCGTACGCTTCTGGGCGTCGGCTACCACGATCCTCGCCAAGCTCTCTGTGACTCGTTTGTCAGCGGAGGGCTGTGGTTTCGACGTTACGGGTGTCGAACGTTCTACGGCGGCGTGCGCTCTCTGCTGGTGCGCGCCGGCCGATGGTTTGGGGGCGGCGCCCTTATTTGCCGAAAGCCCAGTCACTGGTCGCGGCTGCAGTTGCGAGAGGGGCTTCGAACCCGAACGGTCCGAGGAGGCCGCCGGTGTAACCTGCGTCTCCTTGGGCGCTGATGCTTTCTTCGTCTTTGACGAAGAAGAGCTATGGGTTGTGTGTTTATGTGTTGTATCGTGTGCGTCAGTGTCGCCGGGGTGTTCATCCCCATAAGCAGGGCGTGAGCCGAGCCTGTCGGGGCCAGGGACAGACGACGAAGAGCGCGAGCGCTCTTTATAGGGGTGTACGACTTCCGTAGCGGAGGTCGTGTTATCACGTTCCTCGTCACTGTCGGTGGTAGCAGCGGCGGGTGAAGACCCGGCCTTTGACATAGCGTAGGCCGCCCACCTCTTGACCCTACGGTCTTTTAGAGTCTTTGGCTTTAGAAGCCGACAAGCCGAGCAACCCTCCTCTACGTGATCGAGGGGCAAGCAGCGGTTACACCGTGAATGCTTGTCCTTCCAAGTAAACTTGCCCTTACAAAGTGGGCAAAACCTAAAGGGTGTCCTCTCCATAGCCGAGGCAATAAAGCGTGATAACTACCCCAAGGGAAAGGAAGGAGAAAAGGAAAGACATTCTCAGAAAAGAATCAGAGATGTCCCACGACCCCACTCTCCCTACTGTATTTGGCCTGCGAGGCCAGGCCACGTGTTCCGCAACGCCGACGGATCTCCTCCGCTCGTCCCCTCCGTCTTGCTCGGCGGAGACAGCTTCACCACTGCGTCGAGGGAGGAACAAGTTACTTACCTGTAACTGTTGTTCTCCAGCATGGGTCTGGCATGGATTCACATGCTCATGAATATTCCCCGTCGTCAGGCTGGGAATCCTCGGTAAAGAAAAAACCAGTATCAGTTTCGTTTCTGATCTGTCTTTCGTAGTAATAACCAATCACTGGTCTCTGCGTCATACTGACCACAGCCAATGACTGCCCTCTACCTAAGCACCGCCTCTGGCAGCCATCTTCAGATTTGGAAGCACGTGAAGTGGCAGTATGACCAAGTGAAGAGCCGCAGAGGGGTAGGCGGGAGGGTTCGCATGTGAATCCATGCCAGACCCATGCTGGAGAACAACAGTTACAGGTAAGTAACTTGTTCCTTCTCCAGCATGGGGTCTGGCATGGATTCACATGCTCATGAATAAAGAATACATAGCAGTACACACATGCACAACCACGGGAGGTGGCAAAGGCTCAACATTAAGCATCACATCAACTCAACATTAAGCATCTTACCTCCTCACCAGGCTCACCTCAGGCGAACAGGTTGCGCAGCACTGCTTGGCCGACCCTGGACTCCTCCCTGGAATCCCGGTCGACGCAGTAGAATTTCGTGAAGGTGTGCGTCGACCTCCACGTAGCAGCCCTGCATATGTCCAGCAGGGGCACACCAGATAGGAACGCCGTGGTAGCTGCGATCGCTCTGGTGGAATGGGCTCTCGGACGGCCAGGCAGCGGTCGGTTTGCCAACCGGTGACAGTACATGATACAGCCGGAGAGCCATCTGGAGATGGAAGCCTTCGAGAGAGCCTTCCCCTGATTGACAGGTCCAAAGTTCACAAAGAGTTGTGACGTCTTCCGAAACCCCTTCGTGCGGTCCACGTAGAACTTCAGCGCTCTAGCTACATCCAGCGAGTGCAAAGTCCTCTCAGCCGGCGACGAAGGCGACGGGAAGAACACAGGTAACACCAAGGGTTCGTTGAGATGGAAGTCCGACGGTACCTTGGGCATGAAGGAGGGGTGCGTCCTGAGCACTACCCTCGTGTCGTGGAAAGTCAAGTACGGGGCCTTGCAGGAAAGGGCCTGGATCTCTCCCACTCGTCGTGCGGAGGTGATGGCCACAAGAAAAGCTGTTTTCCACGATAGAAACTTCAACGGGGCCGAGTGCAGAGGCTCGAACGGAGGTCCCATGAGCTTGGTCAGCACCACGTTGAGCTCCCACGCCGGGGCCGGAGCCTTCACCGGCGGGAACGATCTGAACAGTCCCTTCATGAACTCTTTCACCAGACGATGAGACCACAAGGACGTCCGCCCCGTGGTTCTGGTGTATCGGGAGATCGCAGCAAGATGAATCTTGATGGACGCGTGTGCCAAACCAGCTTTGGCCAGCGTCAGCAGGTACGGCAGTACTTGGGGAGCCGTAATCCCTAGAGGGTTAATCTTCTGTGCGTGGCACCAGACAGAGAACCTCTTCCATTTGTGTCCGTAGCATTTAAGAGTCGAGGACGCCCTGGCCTTTGCAAGAACCTCTCTGCAATCGGCCGGTATGTCGTATCCTCCAAACTCTAGCGCTGCAGGAGCCAGGCCTGCAAGTTCAGCGACTTCGGGTCGTGGTGGAGGATGGCGCCTCCTTCCCTGGAGAGTAGATCCGCGTCCGCCGACAGCTTGATCGGCGGGGACGCTGACAAGTCCAGAAGGTCCGGGAACCATATCTGCCTCGGCCACGCAGGTGCGACGAGGATCATCCTGCACCGTGACCTCTTGAGCTGGTTGACGAGCCGGATTAGCAGAGGCAAGGGAGGGAACGCGTAGAGGAACAGGCCCTCCCAGGGGAACGAGAAAGCATCGCCCATGCTCCTCGTCTGGGGAAACCTGCTGGCGAACCTCCGGCACTTGGTGTTCGTCGCCGTCGCGAACAGGTCGATCTGGGGTGTGCCCCACCGTCGGAAGAGGCGATCCACCAGATCCTGCCGTAGTTCCCACTCGTGGCACGAGCGCAGCTCCCTGCTGAGTGAGTCGGCGATGGTGTTTTTTATCCCTGCCAGATGAAACGGCACCAGAAAAATCCCTTGGGCGACGGCCCAATGCCACAGGTCCTGCGCCTCCTTGGACAGCGCTGGGGACCTGGTTCCACCCTGTTTCCTGATGTAAAACATGGTGGTGGTGTTGTCGGTGAATATCCTCACCACCTTGCCCTTGAGGGACGGAAGGAAGGACCCGAGGGCCCAAAACACTGCACGGAGCTCCAGGACGTTGATATGCAGGGACTTCTCCGTCGGGAGCCAGAGTCCCCTTGCGTGCAGATTTTCGGTGTGCGCTCCCCACCCTTCCAGGGAGGCATCCGTGGTCACAGTCTCCTGGTGGGCTGGGGTCTGGAAGTCCATGCCCGCCGTCAGATGCGCGCGGGTGCCCCACCACCGTATCGCTCGTCGGAAACTCTCGTCGAGCTTGATCCTTTCCTCGAAGCTGCCCGTCGTCTGGATCCAGCGCGCATCCAGGAATTCTTGCTACGGGCGCATCCGGAGCCTGCACATGGGAATGAGGTAGATGCAGGAAGACATCATCCCGAGGAGGGACTTGATGGACCTCACTTTGGCCGCGTCGGCCACCAACATCCGTTGCACCTTGCCCAAGATGGTCCTGGTCCTCTCCTCCGACGGGGAGGCCAGAAGGGACACTGTGTCGAGCCTCGCTCCCAGAAACAGTGCGACTTGCGCGGGCACCAGGTGGGATTTGGCGTAGTTCACGGAGAATCCCAGGTCCGTGAGGAGTTGGACGGTCCTTGCTGTGTGGACCACGGCGAGCTCCCTCGTCTTGGCGCGGATGAGCCAGTCGTCCAGGTAGGGGTAGACGTGAATCCCCTCGCGGCACAGCTGCGCCGCCACCGGTGCGAGGCACTTGGTGAATACCCTGGGTGCCGACCGTAGTCCGAAGGGAAGGGCTTTGAACTGGTAATGACGCCCTTGGACCACGAATCTGAGGAATTTTCGGTGCCCCTTTAGGATGGGAATGTGGAAGTAGGCATCCTCCAAATCCAACGACGATAGGAAGTCTCCTTCCTCCAGCTGACCCAGGACGTGCTGGAGGGTGACCATCCGGAACTTCTGCGCCTTGATGAACTTGTTCAGACGTCGCAGGTCTAGGATGGGGCGCCATCCTCCCGTCTTCTTCTTCACGAGGAAGTATCTCGAGTAGACTCCGGAGCCCCGAAGCCTCTCTGGGACGAGTTCGATGGCGCCCTTTCTGAGCATCGCCTTTACCTCCAGGAGAAGTTGAGGGACGTGAAGTTCTTTCCTGGCCACGGGGGGGACGCGCGGGCACCTTCTTTGAAACTCGAGCGCGTGGCCCCGGGCCAGGGCGTCCAGCACCCAACGGTCGGTGGAGATGGACTCCCACACGCTGACGAAGCCCGCCAGCCGGCCTCCCACCGGGGTGCTTCGGTGGGGGCCCGACCCCACGGCCGGTTCAATCCTGCTTGGACGCGGCCTTGCCGCCTTGACCTCCTTGGCGACGACGGCGGGGTCCGCTAGACTTGCCTCGTCCTCTGTAGGCCTCTTGCGACGACGAGCGGGCCGCTTGACGGTAGGAAGCGAAACCGCCGCCGGAACCTTTGGAGGCGCCCTTGCCTCCGCCGCTCCGAAAGGGCGTCCGTCGTTGCTGCAGGACTCCAAGGGCCCGGGCCGTCTCAGTATCCGCCTTGATGGCCTGAAGGGAATCGTCCACTGTCTTCCCAAACAGGTTGTTCCCGTCGAAGGGCATGTCCAGGACTCTGGTCTGTACGTCCTGCCGGAAGTCCGTAGCTTTGAGCCATCCACGACGTCGAAGGCAAACGCCGTTGCCCAGCTGGCGGAACCCAGTGTCGGCGATGTCCGTCGCCACGGTGATGGCGTGGTCCGAGGCCACCTCACCTTCCTGCAGGATCTCCAGGGCCTCCGCCCTCTTGTCGTCCGGCAGAAAATCCAGCAGGGGAGCTATCTTGTACCAGAGCTCCCTGTCGTAGCGGGCCACGATAGCCAAGGCGTTGGCCGCTTTAATCGTCGTCGCTGCCGACGAGATGACTCTACGTCCCATAGCATCCAATTTCTTTCCCTCGCCGTCCGGCGGGGAAGTCGATGTGGAGGCCGCACCCCCCCCCCCCGCTTTCTTCCTGGCTGCCGCGGAGACGACGGAATCCGGGGTAGGCTGCGCCCGGAGGCATAGGGGGGCCATGTCCGGGACCCGGTACTTTTTCTCGTACCGGTCTCTTCTAGCTGGCGTCGTGGAAGGGTTCTTGAGGAGGGAAAGGCCCTCATCCCAAATGGCCTTGCGCCGCTGATAAAGGAAGCCTTCCTTTTTCTTCTCCTCAGGGCAGAGTTGGAAAAGCTCGGAAGCCCTGGAGATCATGGAGTGGAAAGATCCGATCTCGTCGGGCGGAGAAGCCCTGGTGGGAGGCGACGACGGAAAATCCTCGTCGTATGCCTCGTCGTCCGTACCCGTCGCTGCCGTGTCAGTCCCCGTATCATCCCCTCGGGTGGACGGGGAGGAGGGCTGGACGGGGCGCGACGGTTGAAAAGGAGGTGGTGGATGGATCCTTCTTTTCTTGGTAGGGGGAACACCAGAAGGTCCTGGTTCTGGATCCCCCGACGGGAGAGGTTCCTCCGTCGGTAACGGTAGCCTCGTCCTTATCTCGGAGCATAAGGACTGTATGGCCAACAAAATGGCCGCCGAGTTGTCTTGCGGCGCTGGCAGAGGGGAGTCCGACGGGCGAGCAGGGGCCCCGTCGGTATCCTCGACGATGTCGTCGTCGTCACCTGCGTCGGGGTCCATTCCGACGGGCTGGCCTTCTTCCACGCCTAGGCCGTGGCTTAAGACCTCGATCAGCTCCTCTTCTGAGGTTGAGGCCGAATCTACGACGACGCCCTGCCCCCCCCTTCTTCTTCCCCACGGAGGGTTTCACGGGGGTCCTATCGATGGGCACAAAAGAAGACTCCCTCCGAGGAGGCAGGGAGATTCTGGGCCCTGAGGTCGCCACCACTGGTGCAGCCACCACAGGCTGAGCCAGGGCCGCCGCGACCGTTTCGATAGAGGGCTTGGTCGGATGGATCAAGGCCTTCACCACCTTAGGTGCGCTCACCGCCTTATCCTTGAGGGAGGGGCACTGCCACGCTCCTCCTCTGCCTTAGAGCTCGACCGGGGCCTCTCCAGGAGCTTCGCCGGGTGCTCGGCCTTCCTCTTACCCGACCCAGAGCGTTGGCTCGTGGTTGATGGTGCCGGGGAGGGTGCGCCCTGCGTGGCGCCCGTAGAGCCCGACCGTTCGGCGCTCCCGGTGCCAGCGGACTCGCGGTGCTTGGCCTTATGTTGGGCCCCCGTCGCCAGGGCGCCCTCAAAGGTCTTAGAAGACCGCTCGGATTTCTTCTTTTTCTCGCCAGACGGGCTCTTACCCTCCAGCCAGTTGGCGAGACGTTGATGGCGGTCCTTCATGGTCCGTTCCGACATGTTGCCGCAAAACGCACAGTCCTTCTCTACGTGCGTCTTGTCCTCATGAAGGCAGTAAAGGCAGAAAGAGTGTTCGTCCTCCTTAAAGACGTTCTGCAGCTGGCATCCAGGGCAGACCCTGAACAGCTTTCCGGGCGTCGAGCTTCCCTTCTCCTGGGCCATCTCCGAGACCGGGCCTGAGAAGCTTCTGGAGTCCTCCGAAGTGTAGCTCGACGAAATCTTCACCCTTGAGGGGCACAGATAAATCCGACACGGGTCCCCGTTGATCGGATGTAGGATCGGTGGAGCTTGAGGCTCTTTTGACCGAAAGAATCGAAGTTTTTTGTGAAAAAGCGCGAAAAAAAAGCACTAACGCTCGAGAGCAATAGCACGAGGATCCCAACACATGAACGTGCGGTAAAAATCTGAAGATGGCTGCCAGAGGCGGTGCTTAGGTAGAGGGCAGTCATTGGCTGTGGTCAGTATGACGCAGAGACCAGTGATTGGTTATTACTACGAAAGACAGATCAGAAACGAAACTGATACTGGTTTTTTCTTTACCGAGGATTCCCAGCCTGACGACGGGGAATATTCATGAGCATGTGAATCCATGCCAGACCCCATGCTGGAGAAAGAGTTCATCTTTATGTCGTTGATCCGCCCGGACAAGGAGAGGTTTAGGGTGTCCCATCTGTTAAGGTCCTGACCTGTGCCGTTATTTTCTGGTGGAAGTTTAATCATTTCCCAAGGTCGCTCATTGAGGCACTTATGTGAATACTGAGGTATTTAATGTGATGTGTTAGTAATGAGAAGGGGGCTACCAGGGAATGTCTGGGTAGAGTGGCATGACTTCTGATTTGCTCAAGTTAATTTTATATCCTGCCATTGGGCCAATCTCCATTAGGAGTGTGAATGTATGGGAGGGCTGCGGGGCCATTACTAATGTAGAGCAGCATGTCATCCCCATAGAAGGACACGCAGTGTTTTCTGCCTTGTACGATACCCGCCCATCCCGTCGGCCCGGAGCTTGATTGCAATTCGCTCTATGGAGAGGGCATATAGAAGTGGCAACAGTGGGCACCCTTGGCGCGTGCCCAACTGTAGTTCGAAAGCGGTGGAGGTAATGCCATTCGTTACTATGGCGGCTGTGGGGACCATATACAGTAGCTTCATCAGTTGAACGAGGTGGGGAAGAAAGCCATATCATAGTAATACGTTGAATATAAACTCCCATTGTACCTTGTTGAAGGCCTTTTCGGCATCGACTCAAAGTATGAGGTCTTCAGGGTCCCTATCACCCGCTACAAGATGCAGCAGTTGCCGGATGTCGTCACTTGAGTGTCTGTTCCGAATGAAGCCAGTTTGGCCTTTGTGGATAATGTTCGGGAGGCGTTTCGCCAGGCATTTAGCTAGGATCTTTGCATCCACATTTATTAGGGAGATATGATATGGCATTTATAATGCACCTATAGATGGGCCTATACAAGCCGCATGCAGCCGGGTCCCTACCCCCATTTATGGAACACTATGATGTTTTTAGTAAGCTTCGATTTGGGCAGGTAGCCGAGGGATATTGCCTCATCGAATACTTCCTCTAGCCGGGGTGCCACATTTTCCACCAGGGCCTTATAGAAGTCTATGGGGATCCCGGCAAGTCTGGCGGCTTTACCCATGGAGAGTGCTTTTATTACGTTAGATATTTCTGCTGATGTGAATCAGGCCCCCAGGGCTGTTTGGTGGTCTTCTGGGATTTTAGGGATCTGTATAGAGTCCAAGAACCCTTCTATTTCACAGGCTGATGGGGTGTCAGAGGCTGTGTTTAGGTCTTGGTAGTATTCTTTGAATCTGGCACTGATCTGATCATCCCTTAGGAATAGTTTTCCCTCCTTATCTTGAATGTAGACTATAGTTTGCGCTACTTGCCTCTGTTTTAGGGCCAGAGCCATTGACCCAAGGGGCTTATCCCCATCTGAATAGAATTCCCGAGACCAGCTGGTATTTGATTTTTGGGCCCGGTCGGCGGATAGCTGGGCGATTTTGTTGCAGAGTTTATTTAGTGTAGATTTCATGAGTTTGTTCCTAGTTATTTTGTGGGATGTCTCCACTTTGGCTAATTACTCCGTTAAGTGTGTTGCTTCCTCCCTCCACATTTTACGCTTCTGTGCCCATCGCAAGATACATTGGCCCCTAATATAGGCTTTGAATACGTCTCAGCATTTATGGGCCGAGTAGTCTTGAGCTAGGTTGGATTCCCAGAACCTCTCAGTGTCCTTTGCTAGTTGTTCCACCAGGTCGGGTACCTGGAGCATGCGCAAGAGGCGGTTCGATTGGGGAGGTTGGCGTTGCGTGTCTGGGAGGGTAATACTTAAGCGAACAGGAGCGTGATCTGATAGTGAAAGATTGTACGATCCTTCCGACCACCCTAAGTAGCGTGTGTTTGCTGGGATCAGCCAGTAATCCAGCCAAGAGTATGTGTTGTGTGGGAGTGAGTAGAACGTGAAGTCCTCTTTTTGCTTGTGTGTGTCTCTCCATATGTCGATCAGGCAGAGGTCGTGCATTAAAGTCTGAACAGCGGATCGTTTGAGAGGGCTGGGGTTGCCTGCATGGTCTCCTTGACGGTCCAAGTGAGGGTCAAGGGCCAGGTTGAGGTTGCCGCCTATGAACGCAAGATTCCCCATGTACTGTCCGCAGGTCACAAAAAGCTTTGTGAAGAACTGCGGTGAGTCTGATGTAGGCGCATATACGTTTAGGAGGGTGATAGCATGCTGGTATAGGAGCCCCTGAGCAAGTATAAACATGCCCTTTTTGTCCGCGGCTGTGTGTTTGATCTGAAAAGGAACCCTCTTGTTGATTAGAATGGATACCGCTCTTTTCAAGTGATATGGGGAATGGATCGCGGTACCCACCCAGCCCTTCTGGAGTTTCACTGATTCTATGGCCCCCAGGTGCGTTTCTTGGAGAAAAATGATGTCCCCTTGGAGGTCCCTCAGGTTGTTATGCATTTTTCTGCACTTGATGGGATGATCCAGGACTTGGATGTTAAGTGCCAGTAGATTAATGGTGAGTGCCATATTATGTGCAAATGTGTACCAGCTGTCATGCTGTTAGTCAATTGGTCGTGTCTTAGTGTGCCACAATGTTTAATGGCTGTGCTCGATTGGATTCGCTGTTTTACCCTAGGAGCAAGCAACTCATAGTGACTCCAACATGAGTCTATGTAAACTTTCATCCAAACCATTAATTTCAAACGTTGGGTGGGCCTAACCTGTGGCCCCGTTCCAACAATTGGCCATTGTGCCAGGGCAAGAGGTGTACTCTGCGCGTCCCCCCCCCGTGCCACACCCGTCGGGTGATTCTTGCCACTTAGAGGCCAAGCGAGGCACTGGCTGCCTTCGATAGCCGTTGACAGCTGCTGTTGGGAGGATTTCATGGTTGCTATCGTGCATTATAGGATCTGCGATGAATTAGTCTTTCAACAGGATCCAAATTTCAGTTGCAAGACCGGACCTGAGTTGGGCCCCGGAGCTTTGTACGTGGATTGAGAGATTTTGTGAGGTCCGTCGGTGCCGGGGTGTTCTTTCAGCGCTTCGTACCCCAGCCTTTCGGGCGTCTGTTGATCTTGTGCCTTTTCCCGCTCATCTGCGAAACCTTCGGGCCGGGGGGCCGGCAGGGGTCTGGACGCCGGGGCTCGGGCGGAGGTTGTTCAAAATCTGTCGTGACTATCTCTTGTTGTCTGAGGAGGCGCCATGGTGCTTCCGGGTCAACAAAGCTGTGCCATTGTTCGTCGATTTGAACACACCAAGTTGCATGGAAGTTTAGGTTGTGGTGGATTTCTGATCCCTTTCAAAGCCTCAAAAATCGGGTTGAATTCTTTGCGGCGCCTGGAGACTTCCTTTGAGTAGTCGTTAAAGATGCAAATGTCAGCTGACCCGATTTTAATGGGCCCTCCACTCGATAAGCTTTGCGAATGAACATTTTCAGACCAAAGGTTAGGTGCTTGAACTGACAGTGACTTCCCTGGACCACAAATCGCAGAACCTTTTCTATGCTTTGGATGAATGGTGACGTGAAAGTAGATGTCCTCCAGGTCCAAGGTCGCTAGGCAATCTTCTTCCTCCCACTGGTCGAGCACATGCTGCAACGTGACCATTCTGAACTTCTGGGATTTCACATACTTGTTGAGGCGCCTTAAGTCTAGGATTGGGTGCCACCCTGCCAACTACTTCTGTATCAGAAAGTATCTGGCGAACATGCCGGAACCTCAGAGATCCTGTGGGACAGGTTCTATCGCCACCCTTTCATAACATGGCCTGAACCCCCTGCACCAGTTGGGCATTGTGTAGTTCTTGACGCGCTACAGGAGGAATGTGGGGGCACCCGTGTTGGAATTCCAGGGTGTGCCCTTGCTGAATTACGTCCAGCACCCATTTGTCTGTGGTGATGGTCTTTCACTTGACACAGTTTGCTAGCCTGCGCCCACGGCCGGTTCAGGCCTGTAAGGGTGCCTGCATTCTGGCCTGGGGGCGACAATGACTGCGTATTCCGCTGCTCGAAGTCCTGCAAGCATCCTCTGCAGGCCTCTTGGTTGGAGGAGCAGGAGGTATGACGATAAGGGGTGGTGAAAACCTTGGAGGATCTGCTGAACTTCCCTCTAGTGGACTGAAAGGACGATCTCATCTGCTGCAGAGTTCCCAGCATGCAAGCTGTCCACGTTTCTGCCTTAATGGGCTGTAGTGACTCTTCCACCGCCTTGCCAAACAAATTGTCCCCATCAAAGGGCACGTCCACCACCTTGGACTTCACGTATGTCCTGAAATTAGTGGCCTACCGCCAACCCTGGTGGTGGAGGGCCACTCTATTGCCCATCTGCCTAATACCTGAGCCAGCGAAGTTCAGGGTGACAGTAATTGCATGGTCGGAGGCTACCCCTCCTTCCTGGAACAAAGCTAGTGCCTCAGCCGTGTCTTCCGGGTGGAAGTAGAGGATGGGCTCCAACTTATATCAAAGCTCTCCATCTTATCTTGAGAGAATGGCTAAGGCATTGGTGGCCTTGATGGCAGAAGCGGCCATTGTGATGATATGCTTCCCAGTCATACCTAGCTTGATACCCTCATCAGGAGGATGCATAGAAGGGTTAAAGGACCTCTTTCTAGCCGCAGCAGAAACCACAGAGTCTGGGGAAGGTTGATGGTCTGAGGCACTTCAAGGCGGCGTCTAGGACCCAGTATTTTTTCTCCAAGCTATTTTCGCCTGGGCTGTGCCTAGGGTACGCCTGACCAACAGGCCATCCTCCCAAATGTTATCAAGAAGGGGAACTGACAATAGTCCCCTTGGAGGACTCCTGCTGCTGGAAAAGGAAACCTTACTTTTAATTCTCCTCAGGGATGAGGTTAAACAGCTTTGCCACCCGTGAGATCATGAAATGGAACAAACCGATCTCGTCTGGTGGGGAATCCCTGGAGGGTACCTCGATGTCAGGAGGTTCCCCATCAGCGGGAACGTAGTTATCAAACTCATCAGTGCCCTGTGTATCCTGGGTCATGGCAGTAGAGGCATCAGTGCCTGCGCTCTCTCTCTTCCACCATAGGAGGAGGTGCAACCCGTAACTGCTGAGGGGCAGCCGGGGTTGGGTGAGAGGGCTCTTTAATGGAACAGGCATGGATGTACCTAGTAGAAGCTACTGGATTTCAGACGCCAGCATGTGCAGTCTCGTCAAAATGTCCATTGATGTGTCCCTTGACCCTGCCGATTCCTGAAGTGAAGGGCTATGAGTCCAAGATGACAGGCGAGATGGTTGAGTTTTTTGCCTAGGCACTGGCAAAATGGGATCAGGATCCGCCTGGCCGTAGTCCTGGTCGGAGTAAAAATCCTCTGGCAGTTCTTCATCAAAATGACTTGGAGAGAGTTGCTGCACCTGGGAATGACCCCCCCCCCCCTGAGAGGCCCCAAAGGAAAGAGGGTAAACAGTGGTGCAACCTTGATGAGTCTAGTGAAAAAATCGAGAGCTGGATGCATATCCCTACCCAAATCCAAGCCCCTAGGAAATGATGCATCACTGGGGCCTGTGAGCAGGTAAGGGTGCAGTTGATGGAGCCATTTTCGGAATAGCTGACAGAATCCTGGGTGGCAATAATCTTTGTAGAGACAGTGACTGTAGTGGACAGGATTGAAGTAGCCGACGGAGAGGAGTCTTCTTGGACAAAGTCGTCGACAGGGCAATGGACCTGGCAGATGAGGTAATAGACGGGGTCTGTGATGACAACGAAGTCTAGGGGAAGGAGGGATTGGTAGGCGGTAGCCCGTGGACACTACAGAGAGGATCCAGGGGTCCGTGAACCTTGTGCGGCAGTATGGGGAGTGAAGAGCAAGCCTGCAACCCACCGGAGACACATGGACTCGGATGGGCGGGTCATGCCTTTTTTCCATCTGAGGAGGGGGACTGAAAAAAGCCCTTGTGCGCAGCCTTATGTTGTTTGTGCCAGTGTTGGCTCGGAGACCTGACCGGTTGTCTGGACCTTCGTTCCTGGAAGTTCCAGAAAACAAAGTACTGACCTTTGTCTGACCGCTGCATCTGGCTGTAGGTTTTAGGGGTGGTCTCAAAAGGAAGATCCAGTATGCGTTCCTGGAAGTCCGGTTTGAACTTGGTCACCCGTAGCCAGGCTGTCCTTCTCATGTCTGTAGCGATGCAAGTAGCATGGCCTGAGGTGTCCACTGTGGACTCCATAATGTCCTGCGTTACAATCTTAGCCTCGGCCAGCCCCACCTTGAAGCGTGCCTGGCTCTATACCAGAGGTACTTCACCCCAACGCCTCTGGTTGACAGCGGCGAGCATAGTGTCCGCATTAGACTGACAAAGATGAAGGGACGATTTGGAATAAATCTTCTTCCCATATGCTTCCAGGATCATCTCCTCCTTACCCGGGACTGCAAAGGCTGATGTAACCGAAGACAATTGTGGCTTGTAGTAAAGTGAAGCTGCAGCGATCACCGAGGAGTGTGGCTGAGGGTGTGCCAACAGCAAGAGTGGATCTCCCTGCATTTGCCTGAACTTGGTGTCGAGGCAAGGCTGCTCAGAGTGGGGTTTTAGCCATCCCTTCTTGGCTAGTGCCACTATGTCTTTTTGCATTGGGATCCCTGTTCTAGCCGAGGGACGCAGAGTGAGGACCTCTGCTAGGACCCCCGCCTCAGTTTGTTCAACATCCGGCTGAGGAACCCCCAAGTATTCCGCCGGTCAGACTAGCCGCTCATGGAGGGTCTTGGCCGAGGATGGTGCGTCAGGGTCCTCCATCTTGTCGTCCATGTCAACCAAGGTGTTCTGCTTGTCTGGTGTAGCTGGAGGAGCGCTGGGTGCATGTGGCCGTGTCGTACTGACAGGGGCCGGTGGTTGTAGCTGTGGCTGTGGGGCCGCCAAGGTCGTTTGAGGCGTGGGAGCCGGCGTGGCAGGAGCTGCACCATGGTCAAGGTTGCTGGAACCAGGGGCGGAGTGGCCGGGGGCAGAACTGGAGGGAGCATGTTCCTGATCAAATCCCCATTTCATTTATATAGCGCCGGTAATTTGCGAGTCTCGTGGAGCAGAAACATGAACACACGTAACACCATCATAAGACACGGGACAAAACAAAGAATGCAGCTAGATGTAAAATGAGGGCCAATTAGCTAAAAATATCCCTGAGGATGATGCACATTTACGGAGACCTCATGAGGCTCAAACTTTTCAATAAGCCTGTCTTCACAGGCCGGTGAAGCGCTTGGAAGCACGGGCATGAACTGAGACCTGGGCGCACTCTGCCTGTCTCCTGGGTGTATCTGCCCTGCGACGATGAAGGATATGCCGTAGGCCACGTGCCCGGTGAAGACAAGTCCCACCTGAAACTTGTTCCCCTAGCTGCCCCCCAAAGGGGGATGGTGCCGGGCGAGGAGCTGTTTTCTCTGGACCGGTGGCCATTTTGTTGGGCTTCACGCCACGTGTCTGTGTCGTGGTGCTCGCAGCACTGGGCCGACCTCTTCCAAGACTCTTGGCGGTGCAGGTTGAGGCCTGCCCTGCACCTCAGGACAAGGCCTGGTAGGCAGATTGCCCTTGGCTATGTTGCTAGTAGTGCTGCGTACAGGCACCCCCCTCAGACATTTGTCCGGTACTAGGGCATAGCCCCTCGGACGTAGACCCGCAAATAGAACCTTGCGGTACCTCAGTGAAGTCAGCAGTAGGCTCTCGCAACCCCTCGGCCAGTAGCTGTGGCAGACTCTGTACCCACCCTGGTACAAGAACCTGAAGTCGCATTTGCTTGGTGCAGATGAAAAAAGTGCTCCTACCTTGAGCATGGATGTGCGCTTGATGAATTCCCTAAAGTGCTCTTGAGGCGACCTTGCAAAGAGCTCCCTCCACCGAGCGAACCTGTTCTTGAGAGCTCGAGATGACCGCACGCTGCACGCAGTTGAGCACTGCCAGCCGTGGTTGGGGCCAAGGCAGCGGAGGCAGAGCATGGGGGTTGGATGCGGGGAAGAGCAACCTGCAGACTGGACACCTGCTGACGTCGACATGCACCAGGGGAGGAGCGTGGCGCCGGCGGACAGAGGTATCTGAATGAAGACAAAAAAGAAGACAAAAGACACTTCTCTGGGGGAGAGCGCACAGAATTACTAGGGCAGAGGCCTAACCCAGGAGCACTGGTGAAAGCAGTCCATTCCCATCATTGTGGAAAAAAGAGGACTGAGGAGTGGCGCCGGTGGGCGGAGTCAGGGGAGCGCACACTCCCAGGGCCGCACGCCTCTAAATTTAAAGGGGAATAAGATTTTTTTCTGGTGAAAAAGGTTCCCTCTCGCCCCTAGCGAGGTACGCCAATACAGTATGGAGGAGTATGCTGGGATTACATCTACATTAGAACCTGACAAATACTCTACATACTCCCACTCTGGATGTACTGACTAGCATCATTACGCCTCCTCACTCACCTCCTGCAATAACTATGGATACCACTTCAGTACCTATAGAAGATTCAGCTTTTAAAACTAAACACATTAAACCTGTTGCCCATGACCATTTCATTAAAATACTTCTCATTAATACTAGATCCCTGGTAAAACATGCTATAGAGATCGCTACCCATATTGAGGGGCAGGTTATAGACATATGTGCGATCACTGAGACTTGGGCACATTTAGCTGCCGGCCCATCGCTCAATCTAGCCATTCCTATGGGATACAGCATGATTAAATGCGATAGAAAAGATGGTAAGGGAGGGGGGGTTGCCATTATACATAAGATAACCCGCAACATTTGGGAAAGCAGCGCATTCATAATGGATGGTGTGGACTCTTTATGCATAAAAACCAGTCTGAGTGCAGAGAGTACCTTGAATATTCTTCTGTTATACAAACAACCTCTTATAACGCATGATTTTCTTAAAAATCTCTCAAGGTTCTTACTTACCATGGTTAAAGCAAACACTAAGTATATGATTTTAGGACACTTCAATCTATGGTATAACCATGTGGGAGATATAATTGCTCTTGAAATGCAAACAACTCTGCACAAATTAGGTTTTACACAACGTATCCAAGAGCCCACAAATTATCTGGGCCACATCCTAGACTGGGTAGTTAGTCATGAAACCAGTATTGATAACATACTGGTCTCACCCTGTCCCTGGTCTGATCACTTCTTTGTGAAGTTCAATGTTCCTATTGACTTCCCTACGAAACCTAAAACTCAGATTCCTGTTAAAACACCTTATTGAAACTTAAAAAACATCAAAAAGACTAAAGTGGAACCAATTCTTAATACCATAGCTGATCCTATAAAAGACACTTCGGAAAACCTACAAAAAAGGATCTCTTACAATTTAGAATGTGTTGCTAACACCTTGGCACCCATAAGAATGAAAACGCCTAAAGCTGATAAGACATAACTCATGGTTTACACCAGAGCTTCAGTCCTTGAAATCAATAACCACGAAATACTACTACTTGTGGAAAAAGCATAACACCCCATTGCTCCTTAATCAATACAAAGCCAGTATTGGCACCTACAAAAAGGCTATTCTTAAGGCCAAATCTAGTTTCTTTAAGGACCGTATTCAAAACGCTCAGCACGACTCGAAGGAGCTCTTCCGTATTTTGAAAGAACAGGAAAGAACCAATCACTCCACGCCAGTTAGAACTATTGCGGACGATGCTACCTGGTGCAGTGTCATGCAACAAGTCATGCACAAAAAATTATGCATGATTAAGGAAGATTATAGTGAAGAAAAGTATTAACTTAAACTGCTCCGAGGCCATATCTATTAACCGGCCATATCAAAGATCACCAGCTATTCTTACCTTCAACTTAGCGCCCTTAACGGATAGGGATTTGGAAGCCATCATCAACCAACTAAAAGCCACAAAAAATAAGAACAATATTCATACTACCATGATAATTAAGACATGTGCCCCTTCCTTAATCTCATCTATTTGTCAATTTGTAAATACCTCCATTTCGACCGGCATTGTCCCCCAGGATCTTAAACAATCATGGGTCATGCCAATCTTGAAGAAACCAGGGCTCTTAGTTGATATGCCAAATAACTATCGACCAATAACAAATACAGCATTTCTACTCAAGATTCTTGATCGTGAGGCCTACGTCCAAATTGCAGAACATCTAAAGGCTCATCCCATCTTAAATGACCATCAGTCCAGATTTCGGGTTGGGTACGGCACTGAGACTGCACTACTTGAACTCAAATCTAAATTGATGGTCCGTATGGACAATAAGGAAGCATCCCTGCTTATGCTGCTTGATCTTTCTGCGGCTTTCGACCTGGTGGACCATGATATCATGGCCACCAGGTTCTGCGAAGTGGCAAATTTTTCACCTTTGGCCTGCAAATGGGTATCGTCTTTCCTCAATAATCGAGACAGTAGAGTATTATGCGGTAATGCGGAATCAGAACCCATTGTGACAACTTGTGGCGTTCCACAGGGTGCTTGTACATCTCCCTGCTTCTACAATATAATTTACAGCCCCCTTGTTTGCAATGCTCGACTCCGAGAACATAATTTTCACTAACTATGCGGATGACACGCAATGTGTCATCCCGCTTACTAGCTGTCACAGGGAAGATGAATTAGCCATTAACAGAGTTTTTACTCTCATTGAGGCCTGGATGGTCCAGAACAAACTAGCACTGAATAAATCAAAAATGGAGCTACTTGTTATAGGCTCACCACACACCATTAACAGAATGGGACCAGAGTATAAGAACGTCCAATTGGGAGGAAAATCCATTAAGCCTCTAAAAAAGGTGAAAACCCATGGAGTAACTTTCGATCAACATAGGACTATGAAACAACATGTCAGTAGCCTGGTATCCTCTTGTGCTTATCTCATCAAATTGCTAGCACACCTAGGGCCATTGATCTCACAGGAGAACGCTGAGACTATTGCGAGAGCAATAGTAGGCTATAAAATTGACTATTGCTCTAGCCTACTCATGGGTATCAGTAAATCTGATTGCAATAGGTTGCAGGAATGCCAAAATGGGGCTATTAGAGCTGTTATGAATCTTAAATTCAGAGACCATGTTTCACCGGCAAGGCATCAGCTACATTGGTTGCCAGCGACTTCCAGATTCCTATTCCGAACTCTGACCATTATACATAAGTGCAGACTAGGAAACATGCCCGGATACTTACAACAGCTGTTATCCACAAAAAATAATGTGCGAATACTAAGATCAGACAATCAGCACTCTTTGGCTGAACCAATATGCCACACTGTCAGAGCAGCTAATTCAGCCTTCATCTTCAACGGACCTAGGGTCTGGAATGCTCTCCCTCTAAATATAAGATCTATTGATTCTCTGGAATTGTTCAAGAAGAGCTTAAAGACATATTTATTCAACTAATTGATCCTTAGATAGCTTTAACCTCTCTTCTCCGTAGCGGCTCTGCATCTCGGACTCTTCTATTTGTTACTCGTTGTTGTTGTCTTGTAGTGCCCTCACGCCTTCGGGTTCATGGCCGCGCTATATAAATATATTAAAGGAAAGGAAAGGAAAGGGGACGGGAGGTAGGAGTAAGGGAAGGCAGCCTGCGTGAGGCAAAGAGAAGGAGAAAAAGCACTGCCCTCGAAATAAAGTAGGGAGTTAAAAAAAAAAAAAAGGGACAGGACAGGCCACGGAATATTTACCACCGTGTAATTACAGGGGAAGTGGAGGATGCTTGGGATCAGACAGTCCGTCAGCACAGCTTTACAAAATTTCACTCTCTGCAAACCCCCCAGTTTGCAAATCCCCAATTTACTCCAGAAAATTCTGCTAGTTCCTTCTCTGAATGGAAAAGGGAGGGCTGTATAAAGTTATGCAACATATTTTTAGACCAAGAGATAAAATCCTTTGAATTATGCAAAGAGGAGCTGGAACTTCAGGAGAAAACGCTTTCAGTACTATCAGGTCTGCCATGGTCGATTGGCCCTACCTAACAAGTCAGCAGCATAAAGACCACTCGCACCCTTTGAGCAGTTCGTAACCTCTAGCTTGGGGATAAACATTTAATCTCTGGACTATGCAAGCACTTGGTGGATGCAACTCTGTCAAGGGTTCCTACATTTCAACTAGCCTGGGCACATGCTTACAAATGAATCACGGTCGCGTTATTAGTTGGACATTCAGAAAATGACAAGGTCGATGCAAATTAAGGAATTTTGGTTTAAATTAATGTACCAGTGACACTACACCCCTGAACGTTTATATAAAATCACTCCATCTGTACCAGCCTCTTGTTGGAGGGGCTGCAGGGGATAGGCGATTGGTTGCATATATGGTGGTCGTGCCAGCAGCTAGCTAAATTTTGGGAGGATGTGCAGGCTGATATGAAGGTAGGAATAAGTTACGTACCTGTAACTGTTGTTCTTCAGCATGGATTCATATGCTCATGAATATTCCCAGTCGTCAGGCTGCAAATCCTCAGTAAAGAAAAAAACTGTTTAATTTCTGAACTGTCTTTCTCCTAACAACCAATCACTGAGCTCTGGGTCATACTGCCGCTAGCCAATGTCAGCACTTAACCTAAGCCCCTCCTCTGGCAGCCATCTTCAGATTTGGTAGCATGTAAAGTGGCAGTAGGACCAAAAGAAGAGCCACAGAGGGGCAGGCAGGATGGTTCGCATGTGAATTCATACCAGACCCATGCTGGAGAACAACAGTTACAGGTAAGTAATTTGTTCCTTCTCCAGGATGGGGTCTGGCATGGATTCACATGCTCATTAATAAAGAATACATAGCAGTACACACATGCACAACCGCGGGAGGTGGCAAGGCTCAAAATGAGCACCACTTAACTCCTCACCATGCTCATCTTCAAGCGAACAGGATGCGCAGCACTGCTTGGCCGACTCTGGACTCCTGCCTGGAATCCCTGTCGACGGAGTAGAATTTCATGAAGGTGTGTGTCGACCTCCATGTAGTAGCCCTGCAGATGTCCAGAAAGGGGCACACTAGACATGAGCGCCATAGTAGCAGGGATCACTCTGGTCGAATGGACTGACAGTCAGGCAACGGTCGGTTTGAAAAGCGGTGACAATGGGTGATGCCGCCTGAGAGCCACCTGGAAATGGAAGCCTTGGAAAGGGCCTTCCGATGGTTCACAGTGCCAAAGTTCACAAAAAGCTAAGACGTCTTCCGGAAACTCTTTGTGCGGTCCACATAGACCTTCAGCGCTCTAGCTACATCCAGCAAGTGCAAAGTCCTTTCAGCCCGCTACAAAGGCGTCAGAAAAACCGCAGCTAACACCAAGGGCTTGTTGAGATGAAAGTAGGACGGCACCTTGGGCATGAAGGAGGGGTGCGTCCGCAGCACCACCCTCCTCTTGTGAAAAGTCAAGTATGGTGGCTTACAGGACAGGGCCTGAATCTCACCCACCCATCGTGCAGAAGTGATGGCCATGAGGAACGTTGTCTTCCACAACAAGAACTTCAGTGGAACTGTCTGAATAGGTTTGAATGGCGGGCCCATGAGCTTAGTCAGTATCACATTGAGCTCCCCCGACGGGGCCAGAGCCTTCACCGGTGGGAACGAACTGAACAGTCCTTGGATGAACTCCTTAACCAGATGGTGTGACCATAACTACGACCATCCCGAGGTCTGGTGTAACGGGAGATAACCACCAGATGAACCTTGATGGAGGCATGAGACAGTCCAGCTTTGGCCAACGACAGCAAATATGGTAGCACCTGCGGAGCCGTAACTCTTAGAGGATCGATCTTCTGTGCACGGCACCACAGAGCGAACCTCTTCCTTTTATGTCCAAAGTGTTAGGAAAGATGTACATTTTATGTGTAATTTTCCCTCCAGTTGGTACCCCCCCTCCCAACATTTTGCTGTTGTCTAAACACCAAAGTCTGACTTTACCAGAGGAGCCCAGTCTTCTGCTGCACTCCTCTGGGCTTTTTGCTCACTTTATTATGGGGAAACTGACATGCCCTTAAGACAATCAGCACTGGGAGACTGTTTCCCTTAGTCCTTTCCAATGTTGCAACTATTCTGCAACATGTAACAAATGTACAATGTACCTTACAGTACAGTGCACTCGGGTCTAAGTCATTTCCAAAGGCCCTAGATGCTCTAGAAAGATTTTTTAGGTAAGTGCAGATGTGCCTTGGACAGGGATAGTGGCAACTTATTTTGCATATTTGTAACCCTTTCTTGGCAGTTAAACCGCGATTACAGTGCTTGGCACAAATAGGTGGCCTGGCTCCAAAATGGCCTTGCCACGAGGTTCTTTGTCCTGCCCTTTGGCCATCTTGCCCCTTCACCTTCCCCAGGTTGAGCCGACCCGGGTCAGTCCTTATTTGGGCATGCATTTTCCCACAAAACGCCAAGCTTTCACAGGCTTCTGCATGCCTTGAGTGTGTGCATCCAGGATGTGGGCTGGAACGTCTGGTTCCAATACACATCCTGGGTGCCAGAGAGTCTGGAGTGCTGTGAATGCCTGGGACCACCGTGGTCCGTGATTGGTCCACGTATGGTGTGCCTGAATGTGAGCAGATCTCCCATTGGGTCCTCAGCTTATGCAGACTCTTCGCCCCGATACCGCTGCCGTTTCGAGGAGACACTAAAGACTTGGTACATTGCTAGCTCTGTGTTCACGGCACTCTCACATCGAATTTCGTACACTTGCCATTCCCAGGTCTGGAGTAAAGTGAGTGCGCCCGAACCGGATTATGCACCGTGACTATGTCGCCCAGCCATGGCGACGAACTTTGCAGGTGCGCTGCATTTTTGCCCCTCTTGCCCCTGAAGCCTGCTGCAGTGAAACTGGCTTGATCCATCCACCAGGAGCGGAGAAATTGCCACTGACCCGTTCGGGAATCAAAGCTGTATCTTTGTCGCTGAAAGCCACAGAGCCGCCAAATTGCTGCACTTGAACCTGCAACCTAAGTGGACTCGACTGCTAAAGTTTCGGTCCGGAGTGCGCCAGGGGACAGTTAGTAATTGCGATGGCGTCAAGCAGGACTTTGCATAGTTCACTGAGAACCCCAGATCCGGCAGAAAGCGAACGGTCTTTGCCGTTTGGTCGAAGTTCCCTTGAACTGGCCCGGATGAGCCAGTCGTCCAAGTAGGGGTAAACGTGAATCCCTTGAAGTCGCAGGTGGGCTGCTAGCGGAGCCAGGCACTTTGTGGAGACTCTGGGTGGCGATTTCAGCCCAAAGGGGAGGGCCTTGAATTGGTAATTCACCTCTTGAACGACAAATCGTAAGAACTTGTGGTGTCCCTTGTGAATGGGCATGTGGAAGAACGCATCCTCCATGTCCAGCGACGACAGAACGTCTTCCTCCTCCAGTTGTCCGAGTACGTGTTGTACAGTGATCAAACAGAACTTCTAGGACTTGATATATTTGATTAGTCGTCATAGGTTGAGAATGGGCCTCCAGCCCCCGGTCTTCTTTCTCCCAAGTAAGTACCTTGAGTATACTCCAGAGCCCCGGCGTCATTTCAGTACGAGCTGTATCGTCCCTTTCTTTAGCATGGCCTGAACCTCCAGCAGCAGCTGAGGTATGTGGTTTTCTTGATGGGACACAGTGTTATTCTGGGACACTTCCATTAAAACTGCAGGGTGTGTCTGTGGGAGAGTGCGTCCAGCACCCAACGGTCAGTGGAGATGGTTTCCACATGCTGACTAAGTTTGCCTGCCGGCCTCCCACCGGGGTGCATGGGTGGGGGCTCGACATCAAGGCCGGTTCATTCTTGCTTGGACATCGAAGGGCCGCGTTGCGGTCCCTGGCGACAATGACATCCTCCACCAAAAGCCTTGGAACGGCCCCTTATGGTCTCTTGGACCGAGGAACAGGAGATTTGGTGGTAACAAGAGGGGCTCCCGTTGAAACCCTTGGAAGAACGGAGAGACTTGCCTCCCGAGGATTGAAAGGACCGCCTTTGTTGCTGTAGCATACCCAGAGCATGTGCTTTCTCCATGTCTGCCTTGCTGGCCTGTAGAGACTCATCTACAGCCTTACCGAAAAGATTGTCTCCGTCAAAGGGCATGACCAAAACCCTCGTCTGGACGTCCTGTTGAAAGTTGTTGGCCTTAAGCAAGCCACAACGATTAAGGCAAACGCGGTTGCCCATCTGGCGGAACCCCACATCGGCGATGTCTGTGGCCACCGTGATGGCATGGTGCGACGCCATTGTAGAATCTCCAATGCCTCGACCTTTTCTCATCAGGATCATCGCATGAAACAAGCCCATCTCGTTCAGCGGGGAGGATCTGTTTGGCAGCGACGGGAGGTTCCCCCATCCCTCCGTCCCTCCGTCGTCGTCCATGCCTGTCGTCGTTGCTGTGTCCGGATCCGTCTCATCCCTTGGAGGAGGAGGGGGGGGGGGGGTGTCAAGGATGCAGTGGGTGCCTCTTCCTCTTCTTGGCCGGTGGTTCCCCCGTTGCTAGCGTGCAGGGCCATAGCCGGCATCCTCTTCTGAATCTCGGATATCAGTGTATGCATAGTAGAGAGAATGTCCACAGAGAGGTCTCTAGGATGCAGCTGAGGCGGAGGGAAAATAAGCAGCTGGGTCGCAGCAAGAGAGCCAAGGCCCTCGTCATCCTGAGGCCCTCCGTCGCCTTCCTCGACTGTATCTTCAGCGTCGCCCTCGTTGTAGGGCATGACCTTGAGGTTTCCCTCGTCGCCTTCATCCTCCGGGATTGTCTGAAGGTAGACAAGCTCCGCATCTGAGGAGATAAGCGTGCCTTGGAGGTACTTCGTGCCTCCCCCCTTTCTTCGCCTCCAGAGGGGACGGTCTCTGGGAGATGACCGGCATCTTCTTCTCCGGGATCCTCTCAATGGGTTGGAAGGGAGTAGTTTATTACCTGTAACTCCATTTCTCCAGTGTTGGTATCTATCATGGATTCACATGCTGTGAATATTCACTGCCGTCAGGCTGGGAACCTCAGTTACTTTAACCTAGCGTTTTCCTAGGGAAAACTTCCAACACTTTAGTGTCCCATCAACGTCCTTTTTGGGTGCTTTAGTCCAATAGGACGTAGGGTATAAGTAGCCATGCCCGCGCTGCTTCACTTCAGATTTTAACCTCCAAAGTAGAGGGAACCCAAACCAGGTTTGCCTGCAGGGGCGGCCGGAGGGCACATCTGAATCCATGAAAGATCCCAACGCTGGAGAAATAGAGTTACAGGTAAGAAACTACTCCCTTCTCCATCATTGGATCTTTCATGGATTCACATGCTGTGAATAGATTACATAGCAGTACCAAACATTAATGGTGGAGTGTAAAGGCAAACCAATACAGAAACAGAATCACATACATGAGACAAATAAACCCATCGAGTGATCAAGTGCAAAAAATAACACCCCAAAGCTGAAGCTGCGGGGCTTACCTTATTGAAATAGGCGTTGCAGGACCGCCCGTCCCACCTGCACATCATCAACATGCTGCTGCTCCAGACAGTAATGCCGGGTAAAGGTATGCAGCACCTCCTGGCAAATGTCCACCAGCGGAATCCCTGACCATAATGCTGCCGACGAAGCCATAGACTTTGTCGAGTGTGCCTTCAGAGTCCTTCCCAAAGGCTTCCCAGCTTTAGTGTGGCAGAACGAGATAGCAGATGACACCAAACGAGAAAGTCCTTGCTTGGAGATTGCCTGTCCCTTGATGGACGGCCTATAAGCCACAAATAGCTGTTTAGATTTTCTGAAATCATGAGTACAATTCAAATAAAACTTCAATGCCCTCTTTACGTCCAGTGAATGCAAAGCCCGTTCTGCAGGCGTGGATGCTGAAGCAAAAAACTAGGGCAAAACAATAGAAGAGAGTTTGTGAAATGCTGTTGGCACTTTTGGGATAAAGTGCCGTTGGTACTTTTGGGATAAAGTGCGGATTGGTGGCCAAAACAACCTTGTCCTTCAAGAACCTCAAGTATGGGGGGTCTACCACCAACACTTGCAATTCTGATATCCTTCTGGCCGAAGTAATTGCCACCAGAAAAGCCACCTTTCATGACAAACTGCAAAGGACCGGTTGACAGCGGCTCAAAAGGCGGTCTCATCAGACCCGACAATACCACATTAAGGCTCCACACCGGCGCACACTTCTTGACCGGAGGAAAATTTTGAAACAACCCCTTCAAGAAATGCTTGATTAGGCGATCACTAAACAGAGGGGTCGCATGCCGCCTCCGGGTAAATCTAGAAATCGCAGCCAAGTGTACCTTTATGGAGGATAACGCCATGCCCCTTTCCGCCGACTGCAACAGGTAGGGGAGAACCTGTTCTGGGGATATGTTCAAAGGGTCCACCCCTGGCTGGCCCTTACACCACACACAAAACCGTTTCCATTTACATGCATAGGAGACATTCGTGGATGGTGCCTGTGCCAACTCCAAAATTCGGCAACAGTCACTGGAAAGCCTTAGCCGGCCAAACTCTTGAGTAGTCAGGAGCCACGCCGTCAGGCTGAGACCCCACGGATTGCGGCGCCACATCGCGCCCCTGTCCTGAGACAGAAGGTCCGGCGTTGCCTCCAACCGAATCAGCTAGGCCACCAACAGGTGAAGTAGATCTGAGAACCACGGCTGCCTGGCCCAGAATGGAGCCACCACAATCACACAGCATGGGTATCTCCGAATCCACTGGAGGGTCCGTCGGAAGAGCGGAAACGGAAGAAAGGTATATGCAAACCGGGCCGGGAACGAGAACGCATCCCACCGAAGCTCCGGGTGAGTCCACCTGCTGGCGAACTCCCTGCACTGTTAGTTCTCCACCGTTGCAAAGAGATCCAATGGAGGATGGCCCCACTTCCGGAAGATCTTGGAAGCCTGCTGCTCCTTCAGCTGCCACTCGTGCAGCTGGCCGACATCCCTGCTGAGCGCATCTGCCTGCTCATTCAACACTCCTGGCAGATGAGCCACAATGCCAATTTCGTGTAACAGAGCCTAATGCCAAAGTTCCTGTGTTTCCCTCGACAGCACCCTGGAATGCGTGCCCCCCCTGTTTCCTGAGATAAAACATTGTGGTGGTATTGTCTGTCAACACCCTCACCACCGAACACGCGGCAGAAATGACTTGAGGGCCCAATGTACTGCTCTCAACTCGAGCACATTGATGTGGAACCGAGATTCCTCTCGAGACCACAGGCCTTGAACTTGCGCGTCGCTGAGATGCGCCCCCACCCCGTCTGAGAGGCATCCGCCACAATTGTAAATTGGAACTCTGGCTCCAGCAACGGCATACCCCGAAGCAGATTGTCCGAGCACTTCCACCAGTAAAGAGCTTCCACCAGAGTGCCGGTGATCAACTTGTCAGACCAAGAGCCGCGACTCTGAGCCCACCGGTCCCCAAGGAACTCTTGCACCGGTCTCATGAAGAGATGGCAGTTTGGCAGCAGTGTAATGCATGACGCCATGGCCCCCAGCAGCGACAAGTATGTCCGGACCGACACCCTTTCACCGATCTTCTACTCGGCTGCCTTTTGTAGGAGCTTCAGGACCCGCTCGCCGGAGGGCTTCACAAGTCCCAGTCGAATCCAAAACTCAGCTCCCAGAAACACCAAGTCCTGGGAAGGCTGCAGACATGATTTCTCAAAGCTGATGGCAAATCCTAGATGTTGCAACAACTGCATGGTAGCTCCGAGACTTTCCTGCGCCTCTCCTGGCGACGACCTCTCAGCAGCCAGTCATCCAGGTACGGGTATACCTGATGACCCTCCCCGTCTCAGACACGCTGCCACTGGTGCCAAACATTTTGTAAACGTCCTGGGGGACGACTTTAAACCAAACGGGAGTACCCGAAACTGGTAGTGATCTTCTCCTACGACAAACCGCAGGAACTTGCGGTGCCGTCGACGCATGGGAATATGAAAGTATGCGTCCTGTAAATCCAAAGATGCCAGAAACTCGTCCGGCTGTACCGATCGGAGGACTTCCTGAAGAGTGAGCATCTTGAACTTCAGGCGTTGCAGTCTTGTTCAACGCCCGAAGATCCAGGATGGGTCGCCACTTGCCATTCGGTTTCTTCACCACAAAGTAGCAGGAATAAACCCTGCAGCCTCTATAGCCCCTTTCTGGAGCATAAGAACTACCTCCTGTCGCAGGATGTGAAGATATGGTTGCAAGGCATACACCGGCGGAATGGAAACCGGGGTACACATGAACTCCAATGAGTGGCCCAGACACACCATGTCCAACACCCAACAATCCGACGTAATTTTGCACCACTCGTCCACATGCATCGCCACCCTGCCCCCAGTAGATTGTCCGGAAGGCAGTCATTGTTGTGGTTTAGCCTGCCTCCCCTTAGAGGAGGACTGCAAACCCCTTTTCCGCTGAGCCTGAAAGTCCCCATTCTTCTGCGCCGATCTCTGATACCCGTGGGAGGAATAACTTGACCGACCGTAACCCCGGCCCCGCTGGAAGCAAACCGGGCATTACCCGAAGCCCCCCGGAATGGACAAAAGGATAGAAAAGAGCGCCCACTCTGTAAAGTCCCTAAGGACTTAGCAGTCTCTGTGTCTTCCTTCATCCCTTTGAAGGCCTCATTGATTTTTTTCCCCAAACAAATGCTCCCCCCTCACAGGACATGTCGATACATTTATAATGCACCTCTGGGCGAAAGTCAGTGCACTTTAGCCAGGCTTGGCAACAAAGCACTACCCCCTTGTTGATCTGCTTGAAGCAGGACTCCGCCAGGTCGCTAAGGAATTAGCCGCTTTCACCGTCGTCGCCCCAACAGTCAAAACCTTGTTCCCGAAGGCATCTCGTCTCCTTGCTTCACTGTCCAGAGGAGTAACACACTTGTGCTGACTCCGGGCCTTGCTGCTGGCCGCCTCCGCCACCACAGATTCGGGAGTGGGCTGCGACACTGTTAGGGAGAATTCTCATAAAAGAATGATTTCCCTTACCCAATGAGTCCCTCAGCAGCTTTTCTGGATTTCTAGGACTTATTTTTTCCACCTGGTAAGAGTGTGAGCCTTTTTCCCACTCTTCCATGTGTTTTGCCATGTGTATTTTTACCATTTTGTGTGTTCTTGGGCTCTGGAGCCTCACCTACTCCATGAGCACCACTTTTTGTGCGAGTGTTAGGGAGAATTCTCTGTATAGGCTAATTTCCCAAACCTAGTGAGTCCCCCAGCAGCTTTGCTGGATTTTTGGGGTTTATTTTTTACTCCTGTTAATAGTGAGACTCTTTTTCTTCCTCTCTGAGGCATGATTTGAGAATGTCCTTTGACTTTGTAATGTGTTTTATGGGCTATGGGGTCTTTTACTCCATAGGGCTTCATGTGTTTTTGGTAAGTGTGTTACACAGCACCCTCAGTGCACTAACACAGGGGTGTCATAGTGATCCCCAAACATAGACTCCATACCCTGGGACTGACTACTGTCTTGCAGGGCATGTAAAGTCAGCATTGACTTCACTAGTCCTAAATTGTGAACAGAACCAGTACAAACCATCATATTGTGGAAGTACTGGTAGGGGTAATTAGATTGCCCCTGGGTCTGTTTTTCGAGGGGGCACAGTGCAGTCCCCCCTCGTCGAGTTTCTGGCTGGTGGCAGTGGTTACCACGCGAAATATTCCACCAGAATATTTCCTACGGGATTTTCCCATTCATTTTAAGCGCACCACTTTTTTGGTGCAATGTAAAAGATACCGCCGGGTTATTTATTTAATATTTATTCCTCGGTGGGGTCTTTTTGCCAGGACTCGGTTTTAAAATGGCGTTTGTGTTCGCCTTTGTAACTCCAACCCAAGTCGAGCCCTTTGTTCCACTTTTGGCGGGCTTCTGCACAGAAGCCTCCAAAAGTGGTGCCACTCTGTCTGGGTCTACAGGATGTGTGGGGGGGGGGCATAGGCACCCTGGACTGAGTTGCCTCAGCAACTGAAGTCGCACTCTTGTGTGATTGGCCCAGTGGTGAGTCGCCCGGCTCACCACTTAGCATGTTTGAGTGACAGCTAGGACTGGTGAATGGGGGTTTTCTGCATAAAAGCAGGGCTTTGGGGACTGGAACTTCAGTAGTCGCCACAGGACCTAAAGAATCCGAAGAGGGAGAAGCTGAGCCGACCTACAACGACACCACCGGTGGAGCCCTGCTGAACCGACTCGCCACTTCCTGACGATAGAAAATCTTCATCCTGGAGAGTCTTCTTCCTTTGAACTGGTGGGGTTAACCAGTTCGCCCTCTTTTCGCCGTCCTGGATCGTCTCGTGGTCGAATCGCCCGTGCCAAACACCCCGGCGGCCGGATAGCCACGCTTCACCACTACCGCGAATAAAAGGGTAGTACCTTTTAACCGGGAAACTCTGCGGCTGGTTTCAACCCTGGCAGTGCAATGACCTCCAGCTTTCCTCCACGTCGAGATCTTCTCTTCCCCTGGACAAAGCACCGACTTGTAATCGCTGCCAGGAACAACTGCCCCCGCTGGAGCTTTCTCACCATTTCAGGTACCATGTCGCGCCTGGTCTGCCTTGCAACAGACAGTTCAAGGTGTCCCGTAAATCCTTGACTCTCTATCCTGGGGTGACCTGGGACCTGTTAACTAACTTTTCTGAACTGATCCAACTCCTTTTGAACTATCTGCAAAGACTTCTAAAGTGTACTTCAACTGTGTGATCTTGGGCACATTCCGCCTTGCTCTCTCCAAGAGTGGGCCTGGCCTATGAACTTTTTGCTCTACAGTAGACTCTCCCTTTCTTGACTTGCTGTGGTTCTTTTAAAAGTGTTGGTAGTGTGTGCTTACCTAATTCTGCCTTTTCCCTCCCTTTTTAAATAATTATTGGAGTGCCATCTTGGTTAAGCGCTCACCTCTGTATTGATAATAAGTGGTGTTCTTTTTCAGGGAGGTGTATATGTTTCTAGTGACTGTGTTTGAACTTGCTTGACATATTAGTGCCAGTGTATTTTTACAAGTGTGTTTTTAAATAAATAATTATATACTTTTATACCAAAGCTCTGGTTAGTGTTTGCTTGTGCTACTGTATTTCTGTACCTAATGTGTATACTCTATATACTGCCTAACTCTTCTTGAGATAAGTCTGAATGCTCAGCCACAGCTACCAGGTAAATCTGGGTGGTACAGACTGCTACCAATTGGGTTTACTGCCAACACCTGTAGTCTTAAGCTTTTTGCAGTGGTCCCTAAGGGAACTGCACAGGTTTCTGCCTAACAGTGTGTTACACCGCACCTTCAGTGCAGTGACACAGGATTGTCTTTTAGACTTCCCACTGACTCCATTTTTCTGGGGCTAACTACTGTCCCCCAGAAACATGTACATGTAAAGTTGCCATTAACTTTATGTAGTGGGGGGCGTGGCTACGAGGGCCATGTAGGAGGACGTGATCTGGAGGAGCTCCCGAGATCCTGTAATGATCCGGGCGAAAAAGTGCATAACGATGGGCCGACGACCGCTGAAAATACACATGTCGGTGTGTGAATGATCGGGCCACGTGGGGTTAACTTCTGGAAGGTGTAGGAAGAACGGCAGCAGAGATCAGCGCGGAAAAGATAAGGAGCGCCGGAGACGAAAGACGACACAAAATGGCCGACCAATTTCTGGAACAAAGGAAGGAGCAGGCCGCACGGTGACCGAGCGAAAGGGGCGTACTGAGTGCGCATTTGTCGTTTGTGCAAAATACAGGTCCTCTGGATCATGTCGAATAGAACGGTGAGGCCGAAGGCGAAACAGCCCACCTTAGACGACTTCGCTGAGACGTCCCCGGGTCAAGATAATACCAAGAGCAGGGATAAACCGCCTGCAAGCGGCATGACATCGGGCGCTAACCAAGAAGTCCTAGCTGCGATTGCGGACCTAAGGGCGGCCTGGGAATCTAAACTCGAACTAGTCGTCACTGAACTGAAAACGGCACTGGACCTCAAGGTCAGAGAGGTGCAGGAGGACGTTAATCTACTCCGACAGGATATCAGGGCCTTGGAGGAGCGCACAGAGTCACTTGAGAAGGAAGTTAGCCCGAATACTGCGGATTGCGCCTCCCATAAGGCCGAATTGCATGCCCTGATACAAAGAGTGGGCAACTTGGAGAGCAGAGCGGAGGAGGCGGAAGGACGAGCCTGACGAAACAACATCCGCATTGTGGGCCTGCCGGAGGGATTGGAGGGCCACGATCCCACGGAATTCATTGAGTCCATGTTACTGCAAGAGATACCCGGAGGAGCCCTATCTCAAGGATTTGCGGTGGAAAGGGCACATAGAGCTCTAACAAGGAGGCCGCCGCCGGGGAACCCGCCTAGGCCGGTGATAGCCAAAATTCTTAATTACCGAGATCGGGAGAGGATGAGAATGCATTACTTACCGTAAAAGCATTTCTGATGGTTGTATCTGCTTAGATTCACATGCTGTGCATAGGTCCGACATCCAGTGGTCACTGCAGAGTATTGCATTTTGTTTTTCATAGTCAAAAAGGGGACGTCGACAAGGCGTGTCTAACACTATCCCTATAGTGACGTGCGTCGTACCCACAATCCCTCACGCGTCGAGGTCCCTCTGTTTGTATTTTTCTGCCCTGAGGGAGCCTTCTAGACGTGAGTGAGTACAGAAAAGAGAGAGAAATATAGAAAGGGATGTCAATGTTCCTTCCATCCGAGCGGGAAGGAAGGGTGGGCGCATGTGAATCTAAGCAGATACAACCATCAGAATTGCTTTTACGGTAAGTAATGCATTCTCTTCTGATGTTTGTTAATCTGCTTAGAATCACATGCTGTGCATAGACTAGCGAGCAGTACCCGGAGTTGGCGGTGGGTTAAGAGAAGGAACAGTAGAGAAAAGATGTCTTAATACTGCCTGTCCCACCTGGGAGTCAGATCTAGAGTGTGCATCTAGACAGTAGTGTTTTGTAAAGGTGTGCACAGAACTCCAGGTAGCCGCTTTGCAGATGGACTCAAGGGGAACATTTGCAATGAACGCTATGGAAGCCCCAGTGCCTCGAGTGGAATGTGCTCTTGGCTTGAAGGGTAGTTCTCTCTTAGCAAGAGTGTAACAGAGAGTGATGCATTGAACAATCCATCTAGATATAGTGGACTTTGAAACAGCATCTCCTTCTCTTCCTGCTGCCACCGAGACAAAGAACTGATTAGTCTTTCTCAGTGGTCTGGTTCTTTCCATGTAGAACATGACGGCTCTGCGTACATCTAGTGTATGCAGACTTTTTTCTCCCAAGCTGGAAGGGTTTTGAAAGAACGTTGGTAGTTCTATTGACTGGTTTACATGAAATTTCTAGATGAATTTTGGTGCAAACCTTGGGTGTGTGCGTAGAACCACTTTATCCTTGTGAACTTTTACGAAGGGGTCTAGTACAGAAAGAGCCTGTAGTTCACTTACTCTCCTAATGGAGATGATAGCTATTAGGAAAGCAGTCTTAAGAGTGAGGTCTTTAAGAGTTGCCTTGTGCATGGGTTCGAAAGGAGGGCCCATGAGTCTAGAAAGTACCACATTTAAGTCCCATCCGGGAGCTGGGTTAGCTATCGGAGGGTGTATTCTTTTTATCCCCTCCATGAAGGCCTTGATAACTGGTATCTTCCACCACAACACTTTAAGTTGGGAAGTGGTGTATGCAGAAAGCGCCGCTAGGTGGACTTTAATGGAATTGAAGTCTAGACCTGAATCCAGTAAATGGGTCAAGTACAGAACAATGTTAGTGGGAGAGCAGTCAACTGGGTTGATGCTCTTACCTGTACACCAGATGACAAATCTTTTCCACTTGCTAGAATAGCAGTGGCGAGTATTAGGTTTTCTGGCTTCCCTGAGGATGTCCATACATCTCTGCAGGAATTGTAAATGTCCGAATTCTATGATCTCAGGAGCCAGGCTGCTAAGTTCATGGTCTGAGGGCATGGATGCAGAGTCCTGCCCTTGTCCTGTGACAGCATGTTGTACGGGCAGGGAAGTTTCACTGGGGGAGATGGGGACATCCCCATCAAGTGAGCGAACCATGGCTGCCGGGCCCACATTGGGGCCACTAGTATCATGGTAACCTGCTCCTGGTGCATCTTGTGCACCACTTTGTTGAGAAGGGGAGTCGGGGGAAAGGCGTAAACAAATTTCCCTGACCATTGAATCGACAGACCGTTCCCCTTGGACTGGTTCTGGGGGTACTTGGAGGCGTAACTTTGGCATTGTGAGTTCTCCATAGTTGCGAACAGGTCTATTTCCGGGAATCCCCATTGCGTGAAGACGTCTAAGACGATGTCTTCGTGCAATTGCCATTCGTACTCTTCGGGCAGGGGGAAGTCTCTGCTGAGTTTGTCTGCTAGCAGATTGAGTTCCCCTGGTACATGTTGTGATAGTAGGAACATGTTGTGTTTGAGAGCCCACTTCCATATATTCTGGGACAGCTTGGACAGTCCTGGAGAGTGAGTGCCCCCTTGCTTGTTGAGGTAGCACATGGCTGTGGTGCTGTCTGTGAGGACCAACACTATCTTTCCTTGTAGGTGTTCCTGAAAGGCTTTCAGTGCTTTGAACACCGCTAGTAGTTCCAGCAGGTTTATATGCTTGGATGCTAAGCTTGGAGTCCACGCTCCGTGAGCAGTCTGATGGGATAGGTGAGCCCCCCATCCTGTGAGGGATGCGTCTGTGGTTAGAGTGGCTTCCACTGCGGGTGTGGCAAAAGTCTTCCCTAATAACAGGTTTTCTTTTGTCCACCACCGTAGCGAGAGAACCAAGGCCTGCGAGACCACCACTAGATCGTCCCATTGTCCGCTGGCCTGACACCACTGGCTGTAGAGCCACTCTTGCATTGGGCGCATGCGCAGGCGCGCAAGGTACCAAATAAATACATGACGCCATCATCCCTAGCAAGCGCATTGCCTTGCGTACCGTCACCTCTCGACCTGCCACATAATGGGGGATCTGAAACAGCATGTTTTGGACCCTCTCGTTGGAGGGGAAGACGAGGCCGTCCTTTGTTTGAATTAGAGCCCCTAGGAATTGTTTGATTTGGCTGGGGTCTAAGCTGGACTTCTTTTCGTTGATGGAGAAGCCCAGTTGGGACAAAAGGTCTACGGTCTTTTGGGTATTGGAGAAGCATGTTTCGTAAGAATCCCCTGTTATGAGCCAGTCGTCGAGGTAAGGGTATACCGGGATGGATAACCTGCGTAGGTGGGCCGCTGCCACTGCCAGTACTTTCGTGAATACCCTTGGTGCAGATGCCATCCCGAAGGGTAGTACTCAACTGGTAGTGCTTGTTCTCTATCTTGAACCTGAGGTATTTTCTGTGCGCTGGCAACATTAAAATATGAAAGTATGCATCGTTCATGTCTAGTGTTGTCATGTAATCCCCTTGTGATAACAGTGGGATTACTTCCTGCAAGGTCACCATACGAAACTTTTGGGGTTTGACAAACCTGTTCGCTGGGCGCGGATCTAATACAGGGCGCATGGTTAAGTCCTTTTTGGGTACAAGGAAGTACACTGAATAAATACCTTCTGTTACCTGAGATAGGGGGACAGCCTCTATAGCTTCTTTTTTCAGTAGCTCTTCTACTTCTTGAAGAAGAATGGTGAGGTGTTCCGGTGTCATGCGTCGGTTCCGTGGGGGTCTGTACTTCGGGGAACCGTTGAATTCGATGCAGTATCCGTGGGCTATGGTGGATAAAACCCAGCGGTCTGACGATATTTCCTCCCATGCTGATAGGAACGATGTTAGCCGGCCCCCGACCGGTGATGCATGGGAGGGGACCCGAATCTTCAGGTCATTTGTTGGTATTGGTCGTGGAACCTTTGGGGCTGGAGCCGCGACCTCTTCCTTTGCCACGGCGTTGGCCTCTTTGACTGAATTGGTTGTTACCCTGGTTAGAGGGCCAGTTGGTAGCAGAGTAAAATTGTTGTTGGTTTTGCTGGCGTTGGCCACGAAAGGAGCGTCTATTGCCATAGCCGCGTCTGTTAGGGGGCCTAGAAATTTGGTCAAGAGTCTTGATGGTATCAAATTCCTTCTTCGCATGTTCTAGGGCCTCATCAACTGCTTTCCCAAACAGGTGTGTTTGTTCTATGGGCTTATTTATCAGGGAAGCCTGGGTTTCCGGCTTAAATCCCGAATTGCGCAGCCAGACATGGCGTTTGAGAAGTATTCCCTGAACAAGGGAACGGCCAGCCGTCTCTGCGGCATCTAAGGAGTTCTTTACGATGCCCTGGTTTACAAGAGTTCCCTCTGAGATGATATCTAACAGGCGTGAACGCAGGGGTTCTGGTGCGTCCTCTGCTTCGCTGCGCAGCTTGCTCCACTGTGCATCTGCGTAGCTAGCTAGTAGGGAATTGTTATTCGCAATCCTAGTTGAGAAGGCTGCGGAGGTCGTGATTCTCTTCCCAAGTGCATAGAGCTTCTTGCCCTCTTTGTCAGGTGGTGCCTCACTAGTGGATAGTGGTACCCCCGCTCCTTTTCTTGTATTAGTAACTACAAGGGAGTCCGGAATAGAATGTCCTCTGATGTACAAGGGGTCAGAGGACAAAAGGGCTGAAGAGCTTTTCTATCCGAGGGTTGACCCCTCTGACTAATGCAGGATTGGAAAGGGAAGGAGTTATTCTTCTCTTTATGGAAGCCAGGAGCAGAATAGACTGACTAACAGGGGCTTTTTCTTTAATAACTTTTTCTACAAAGTCTATGTCAGGAAGAGTTTCCCCTGTGTCTATTTCAAAATGCGCTGCTGCCTTGCGCAATAGTGCATTAAGGGAAGGTTGGTCATCTATGGGAGAGGTGTTTCCAATAGGTGAATCCTTGGGAGGAGAAGGATGAAAGGCATCAGGGTCTGAGTGCACAGATGGGGATTGCCAAGGCTGCACTGATGGGGATTGCCAGGGCTGCGAGGTGTCTGTATCTTCTTCAAAAACTCCTGCACTAGTGTAAGGATCTTCTTCAAACCCCTCTTCCTCATGTTCTTCCTCTCCACCCAACCCCTCCTCATCTTCTTGGAGGTATTGCTCCTCTTCAGTGAGGTTATATATGTCTGTAGAAAGGGGAAACAGTCTAGGGATCTTGACCCTAGGGTCATCCTGGGGCCATTCTCCTGGTCTTTTGTGTGTGGGTGGGTGGGTTTTGGCTTCCCAAAAACCTTTCCATTTTTTCCATACAAGAATGGAGTCTTTCAAGGGTCTCATGGGGGACCCCTGAATAGTCTAGAGGGGGGAAATCAGTGTTTTCGCCTTCCAAACGCTTAGAACGCTCCCACAACGTCGACGAAAGGTTTCCCTCGCCCTCAGAAAAGCCCTCCGGTAGTTCAGAAGTGCCCTTAGATGAAGGGGGCAGTTCTTGGCTACTCTTGTGCTTTTTCGGCGTTTCTATAGCTTTTGGTGCGGTATTCGACGTCTGTTTCGTCGTCCGCTTACGTTTGTCTTCGGAAACAATTCTCGCCAGGCTCTCGACAACGAGTTCGTCGGTAGAGGGCTCTGGTATCGACGTTGCCTGCGTTACGCGTTGTTTCTCGACAGCCGCTCTATGGAGCGTTACGTCAGAGGTTTTTGAGGTAGCGCCCGTGTTTGATGAAAGCCCAATCGCTGGTTGCGGCTGCGTTTGCGGGTGGGGCTTGAGACCCTTACGGTCTGAGGTAGACGCCGGAGTGCCCTGCGTCCCCTTCGGCGCTGATGGATCCTTCGTCTTTGACGAAGAAGAGCCGTTGGTTGTGTGCTTAGGCCTATGGGGTCTATGTGCGTCCTTGTCGCCGGGGTGTTCATCCCCATAAGCAGGGCGTGAGCCGAGCCCGTTGGGGCCGGGGACCGACGTCTAGGAGCACGAGCGCTCCTTCTGGGGGTTAATGACTTCCGTAACGGACGTCGAGTTATCACCCTCCTCGTCACTTTCTGTAACAGCAGCGGCGGGTGAGGAAACTGACTTCGACATAGCGTAGTCCGCCCACCTCTTAACTTTCCGTTCTTTAAGAGTTCTTGGTTTCAAGAGCTTACAGGCCGCGCAGCTGTCCTTATGATCGAGGGGCAAGCAACGATTACAGAGCTTGTGTTTATCCTTCCAAGTGTATTTGCCCCTACAGCGTGGGCAAAACTTAAAAGGTGTCCTCTCCATAGCTGAGGCAATAATAACTGGTGATAACAACCCCAAGGGAAAGATAGGGGAGAAAGAAAGACATTCTCAAAGAGAAGATAAAAGTTCGAACCCCCACTCTCCCTACTGTATGTTGGCCGTCGAGGCCAGGCCATGTGTTCGGCAGCGCCGAAGGATCCCCTCCGTCTCTTCCCCTCCGTCGAAAACCTGTTCGGCGGAGAAACAGCTTCACAGCTAACGTCGAGTGGAGGGATCTTTAAGAATATAATAAGTATAATTAAGGACCGAGGTCCGTAGTAAGTATTTTGCAATGTCTCTCTAGGAGCTCCGCGTAAGGCGACCAGAAGCTGGGCGGAAAAAAACAATCTGAGGGACCTCGACGCGTGAGGGATTGTGGGTACGACGCACGTCACTATAGGGATAGTGTTACAGACACGCCTTGTCGACATTCCCTTTTCGACTACGAAAAACAAAATGCAATACTCTGCAGTGACCACTGGATGTCGGACCTATGCACAACATGTGATTCTAAGCAGATTAACAAACATCAGAAATTAGAACACTTTCGTAAGGGAGGAACGATTACACGAGGAGCAGCAAACATCACGGCCTACCCGGACTACACCCTGTCTGCGCAGCGTAGCTGCATGAACTTTGGGACGGTAAAGCGGAGATTGAGAGAGGCGGGCCACAAATATATGTTACTGTATCCGGCAAAATTGAAAGTCATTCATGAACACAAAACTTTGTTTTTTGAGACCCCAGAGGATGCCATGGGATGGCTCGATGCGCAGGGATGTCCCCAGGAGTCAGAAGTTCGGACGGAGAGAGGGCACGGAAGAGATAAGTAATGCACGAGGAAGGTGCCACAAGATGGCGTGGCACGTGGGACTTGAATATAGTCATTTGCGCAGCCTTCAGTAGAGAAGGTCAGACTATTGCACTAAATGTTATAAGCACTGTGGTTATTATTGAAATAATGGGAGCCTTACAGAGCGGATCGCTTTACCCCACAACAATTTTAGTTAAGTGGCCATTAGGGTGACTTCACCCTACTGAGCTCTGTGCATTGTTTGGTGCTTGCAGGGCTAGATGTGGGGGTGCCTGAGTTCCGAGAATGGAGCTGGGCAGCAGTTGGGGTGTGTGATGTTGGGGAAGGGACAGGTGGAGGGAGGGGAGGGAAGTTGGGAATTTGCTGTGTACATAGTTATGGGGAGTTTGAGCTGGTACAAAAAGCTACAAGCAAAGATGGAGAGCTGTATCTGTATCATGTGGGTAAAGGGGAATCGCTGCACGGAAGGCAAGAAGACACTCATGAGCCATGGGGGACCTTAAGATCGTAACATGGAATGTCAGGGGATTTAACAGTTACTTAAAGAAAAACAAAGTCATGATGTACTTGAAGACAGAAGATTGATATTGCATTGTTGCAGGAAACACATTTGACCCAGCAAAAACTGGAACTGGTGGGGAAGAAGTGGAGAGGTACTGTAGTAGGCTCTCCGTATTCTGCCTACGCTAGGGGAGTGCTGGTCTGGGTGGCACCGCACGTTCCGCTCCAATTTACACAAGAGGTGGTGGACACGGAGGGGAGGTTGGTCATATTAAAGGCTTTGGTAGAGAATAGAGAGGTGTGCATTATAAATACGTATTCCCCCAACCAAAACACTGCGACATATTTTAGAACCCTGTGTACTCATCTGGGCGCGTGTATGGGAGGAGCGGTTATCTGGGGAGGGGATTTCAACTGCGTGCTCAACCCAAAGGCAGACAGATCTGATGGGAAGATTGATAGGCCCACCTCAGCGGCCAGGGTATTGCAGACATTACTAGACGACTTTGGGCTGGCAGATGTTTGGAGGCTGAAACACCCTAATGAAACACAGTACTCGCATTACTCCGCAGCAACTGCATACGAGGCTGGATTACTTTTTTGCCAGATGTGGTGACAGAGACCACCCAAATAGACTATAGAGCAAGGGTCCTGTCGGACCACTCGCCTCTGGTGCTGAGTTGGCAGTGCTGCCGCCCCAGGGCGCGGATACCGACATGGCGCCTCAGGGCGGAGGCGCTCCGGGACCCGGTCTTCAGGGAAGATATCAGGGATGTGATCACACAGTACTTTGAGGTAAACACAGGCAGCGTAGACTCAGCATGCACGCTCTGGGAAGCCTTTAAGGTGGTATTGCGGGGTGCTGCTATTGCTAAATCAAAAGGCCTACAGGGTGGGGTCCTAACGGAACTAGAGGAAGCAGAAGAGAAACTGGAGCGGGAAAGCAACAGGGCGGGAGGGGATGCGGAACTTGTACTCGAGCTACAGCAGAGGTGTGCAGAGCTTTGGGAAAGGCTCTGCAACCTTAACTATAAGAAGTATTTCGAGAGGCAACATGCAGGAAGAGTTAAAACTGGCCGCTTGTTGGCGTGGTTATATAAGAGCGAAACCCCCAGGCCCACGATTAGGACAATAACTAGAGAAGACAGGGAGGTGGTTGACACCCAGGAGGGAGTCAACGAGGCATTCTTGGACTATTATAGGACATTATATGAGGACAGAGGAGGGGACAATCGAGAGATTACAGAAACTCTAAAAGACATGGAATTACCTAAGATTAGTGCTGAAGAAAGGGAGGAGCTGGACGCACCGATAACCTTAGAGGAATTGGAGGAGGTGGTGAAGCAGCTGCCCACCTGGAAGACCCCGGGCGCGGACAGATTCCCTGGCGAGTTTTATAAAACAGAGAGAGGAAGTACTCCCCCCTATGCTAGAGATGCTCAACGAGTCTTTTGAGATGGGTCGGCTGCCGGAATCGCTTAGAGAAGCATTAATTGTGCCGCTCCCTAAGCCCAACAAGCCAGGGCATAGCTGCGGCTCCTATAGGCCGTTGTCAATGTTGAACCAGGATAGCAAGATATCGACGGTGGTCCTGGCCAATAGGCTGCGTAGAGTTATTAGCAAGCTGATACACCCGGATCAGACAGGTTATGTCCCCAACAGAAATATAATCCACAACCATAGGCGACTCCACCGGGTGATTGAAGAGGGAAACAGGAGCGAGGGGGAAATGGCGGTGGTGTCCCTAGATGCAGTCAAAGCTTTTGATTCAGTGAGGTGGCCATGGTTGCTGGAGGCCCTGGAAGAATACGGGATCTGGCCGGGTTATGTTAGGTGGGAAAAATTACTATACAGTGAACCACTGGCCAGGGTACGCACAGGATCGGTGATATCTGAGAGATGGCAACTCAGTAGAGGCACCAGACAAGGGTGCCCCTGGTCCCCGATGTTATACATTCTAGCCCTGGAGCCCCTGGCAGTGTACCTCAGACAACAATATGACATGGTCGGTATTGAGGTAGGGGGAGAGAGACACTTAATATCCTTGTATGCTGACGATTTACTACTATACTTGAAATATCCGGAGGAAAATCTTCAGTATATTCTAGAGGTTATGGAAAGGTATGCAGAACTGTCCGGCATAGCGGTGAACCCCCAAAAATCGAGCATGTTCCCATTGGGGAGCTACATAGGAGCCCCTCTGGAGCGGTTGCCAGTGTTGTCCGTACCTTGGGCGGCTGATTCCTTCCGCTACCTCGGAATAGATGTATATCATACGGTGGAGGGGGAACACTTGCATAATACCGAGGTGGCTGTGAAAAAAATCCGAACAAATGAAGTTTTGGGAGAAGCTGCCGCTGGCGATGATGGGACGGGGGGCGATGCTCAAAATGGTGGTCCTGCCCAGGCTGTTACATTTCTTCAGTAATATACCATACTTGATACCCAAAAAGTTTTTTGTCAAACTGAATAGCATGTGCAGGGACTTCCTATGGCATAGCACTCGCAATATAGTGGCGCTATGGAAGCTGCAGAACTTCCATGATAGAGGGGGCATTAAGCTGCCGAATTTTGAGGCCTATTATGTAGCTAGTCAGTTATGTAACCAAATGGCTCTCTGATGAGGTAACTCCTGAATTTAGGCTGTTTGGGCAGGACTGCACCCCGTTTTACCTAAAGGAGATTGTCTGGGTGCCCAGACTTGAAATTATAGAAAGCCCGGGTATGATGTTGCTTGGGTGGAAGATGTGGCACAGAGTATGCCAACTGATGGAGAACCCGTACCCGTGTTCCCCACAGGTGCCGCTAGTCGCCTTAGCTGGGAGATACAACCAACTCAGAATGATAATTAGGACCTATTGGGAATCGGTCGGGCTGGTCACATTGGGAGATGTATGGCAAGAAGGGATTATTAAAGATTTAGAAGAACTGGGAGAAGAGGCAGGTTTGCACAGAGGCCAATGTGTCACGTATTTTAGGCTAGTGCAGACATTCGTAAAACCTGGCCAGAGACTGTACTGGCGGAGGAGCCAGATCTCCTAATGGGAACAATATATGACATATCAGAAGGAGGGCAGGAGATCTCTAGACTGTACGAGATGGTGATGACCCGGGTGGGGAAGGATTTCACTCATTTGAGGCTGGACTGGGAAGCGGAGGTGGGGGCACAGATGACCGATGGGATGTGGGAACGTGCTATGGGATACCACAAGGTGGTGTCCAGAAACGCCAGATTGCAGCAGATACAGTTATACATAACGTATAGAGCCTATATGACCCCGAAGAGAATATCTAAGTTTGTAAACGCAGGAAGACAAGCATGCCCAAAATGCGATGAAGAAGATGCTGATATGACACACATGTTCTGGTCTTGCCCAGTGATTGAAGCTTTTTGGGGGGAAGTGGCACGAAAACTAGCGGATAAAGGGGTCACGCTCAACATAGATACGGCCTGGGCCTGCCTGTTGGGAGGGTTGCCCAGACCACGGAATACTAAACTGTTTGGGAAACTGAGGGACCTGGCATATGTGCTTGCTAAAAGAAGGATTGCCATGGGTTGGAAGCAGTGCCACAAGCCACGGGTTGAGGTATGGTGGCAGGACTTGCAAAAATGGGCGGAGGCTGAAACGGTAGTGTGGCAGGAGGCATGTAGCAAGTGCGGGGAAGAAGAAGTGGGTAACCTTATGGCTTGGAGAATGTTAATAACAGGACTGTTTGGCACATTAATGGATTCTGCAGCTTCGGAAGGAAGCGATACCCGGCCACACGCAGCAGATACAGAACGAGAAACGCAAATAAGCTCTTGAGGGGGAGAGGGATTTTTGGGGAGCAGTAACGTGAGTTAATTGATGTTCACGAGTCTGATGTAAATAATGCTGCAAGTTTGATTTGTATTGTTTATTTGTTTTCAAAATAATAAAAAACTTTATTAAAAAAAAAAACTTTATGTAGTCCCTTTAAACCACAGACCCAGTACACCCCATCTTACATGGAGTATTGGAAAGGGTTAATTCCTATCCCTTTTTGTCTGTACCCCTTGGAGCCTTGTTTCGCTCCCTTAACATTAAGACGTGGCAGTGGTAACTACTCTAACTTTTCTACCGTGATTATCTTATATAAACGTGGTATTGTTTTAGGCTATTATATTAGCCTCGAACATAAACCCGCTTGACCAAATACATTTTATTTTGGCTCCGACTGGGTTTATTCGCCATTTCTTTTTTTTAAAGACTTTCTCGTGTTTTCCTCTGCGTGCCAAACCGGGAATGATTACTTTGTTCGCTGTCTTTTCGCAGGCTTCTGCACAGAAGCCCTCCTTAAGGCGCCTGAAAGTCTGGGTAGGCAGGATGTGAGGGAGGGGTCTTAGGACCCCTGCCATGGGTTCCCTTGGTAACCCAAGTCGCACTCCTGTTTGATTGGCTGGGTGACTGTCCTCGCCAGGACAGGCACCCTGCTGTGTGATTGACAGCCAAGCTGAATGAATGGGGGAAAACTGCATAAAAAGCAGGTCTCTGGGACTGGAAAGACAGAGTCACCACTGGAACGAAAGAACCAACGAGGAACTGGAGGAAGAGGACCCCTACACCGACTGAACCGCCTGGTGAAGCCCTGCTGCAGGTCAGAATCTTCGGAATCCGACGACAGAGAAACTTCTTCCCTTGAGCTGGTGGGACCAACCAGTTTGCCCAAACTACAAGCCAGGACCCCTCCTCTGGTCAAATTCGCTGTACAGAGCTACAGTGGACCGATAGCCAGGAAGGCCATACCCTGCTTGGGTTTTAAGGAGCGCACCTTTTATTCGTGGTTTTGCTCTGCTGCTGGCTTCCCTGGGTGGCCCAGGACCCTCCAGTCTTCCTACTTCTTGTCAGTTCGACAGTCGCTTTAGGAACCGTGAGAATGCAGGAACCACCAGGAACGTCCGCCTAAGCTACAGCTCCCTCTCCGTGTGCAAATCTGGGTGTCTGTTTCATTCAACCGCAGTGTAAGTGTTGGAAATCTTTCTCCAATCTGAGGGCTTGTCCTTCTCTTTGAACTAACTTTTCTACCAACCAACCTCGTCCGGAATCTGTGCCACAAACTTTACCGCAAACTACCCTGAACTGTGTGATCTTGAGCAAAAGACTTTTGACCAATTGACTTTGGCCCCAAGCCTTTTCTAGCTGATCTCCTCACTGTAGTTTCTCTTGCTCAATTGCTCTGAGTGTGTGGTTTGCCTAATTTCTAATATCTTTGCCTTTCCCTCCCTTTTAAATTGCTGGAGTGCCCTTTTGCTCCCACTTCATTTTGTGAGCTTCACGTGTCAGGAATTTAAGGGAAGTGGTGTGGTGTATTTATGATTGTGATTTTTAACTTGATTAGAATAGTGAAATGCTATACAACTGTTGAGTAAATAAATATATATTCTTTTACTTAGAAACCTTGAGTCAGTGTTTACCTGAATCATAGTAATTGCTGTCCTTTGTGTAACTATTTGATACTGCTCACTTACACTTGAGATAAGTCTGACTACTCTGCTACTGCTACCACTTTAACTATGTAGTACAGGCTTGTACCAAAGGTGACATTTTACTGTCACTTGTAGTCTTGTGTGTGGTGTTCCCAAAGGGTACTGCATATAATTCTGCCGAACACTGGTGTACAGAGGTGAGGATAAAAGTATAGTAATTACACAGAGTGCTGCTATTACCTTGGATCAACTAACCACAAGGCTAACATCACTAAAAAAGCAAAATTAATCATGTCTGATATGGAAAGCCACAGTCAGGAGACACTCCGAGTTACACTGCTGATTATTTAAGAAACATGTGTAAAGAAAGGAAACACTCTGCCAAAGGCAAAAAGATTCAATTAGTTGAAAAGTTGTTAAGGAACCAAAGTCTGGGGAGTGGGTCTGAAATGTCGGATTCTCTAACAAATGTGGAAAGTATTGGGGATGATGTTAGGTCTGTTAATGATGTGTTGTAAGAGGTAGATGTGTCTCTTAATGTAGGCCTCCCTGGCCCCTTGCCTGCTCACCAACCTCAACCCTTGTCCACTGGGACCCCCACAGGTCCTAACACTCAGTCCTGAATTCATTGCTCTAGCGAAAATGAGGCTTGAACTGGAATTAAACGTTTAAATGCACAAACTGAACAAAACACCAAGAACTTAAGCTCAGAGAAAAGGAGTTGAATCATGAACTTGAAATAAAGAAATTGTCTCTTGAGAATGCTTCTCTCCCAGAGTCTTCTAGGTCTTCGAGTCCCAAGTTCTGCATGTATAAAGAAATTGTGGGTATGTATGAGGTTAAGATTGATATTTTGGATTGGTTGGCAATGTTAGAAAATATAACCATGGTATTCATGGTATTTCAGGGAATCAATGGCTTCCCTGGGTCTTCTCTAGGCTACCTACCCACTGTTGCATCTAATGATGTGATTGAGATGGGGGAGGTGGATAGGTTGGATTATGAGTGTGTGAAGCAATTTAATTGCTAGATTTGGGAAGACCCCTTCCCAGTACCTTAAGAGTTTTAGGACCCTCAAAAAGCATGATGGTACCCCTTGGGCTACCTGGGTATGTGAGTGTTTGAAAAACTTAGATGGTTGGATTAACGGTTACAGAGTAAACACTTATGAAGGAATGAGCAATCTGGATATGTTGGAGTCTATTTTTGATGTCTGCTCTCCTGAGCTCAGAGAGCACTTGGCTGATTCTAAGGAGATAGTCTTGTTCAACGCCCGAAGATGCAGGATGGGTTGCCACTTGCCGTTGGGTTTCTTCATCACAAAGTATCGGGAATAAACCCCTTGGCCTCTCTCTGCCACCGGAACCGGTTCTATGGCCCCTTTCTGTAGCATAAGAAGCACCTCCTGCCGCAGGATGTGAAGATGTGGTTGCAAGGCATACACCGGCGGAATGGAAACCGGGGAACACTTGAACTCCAGCGAGTGACCCAGACGCACCGTGTCCAACAGCCAACAATCCGACGTAATTTTGCACCACTCGTCCATGTGCATCGCCACCATGCCCCCCAGTAGATTGTCCGGAAGGCAGTCATTGTTGTGGTTTAGCTTGCCTCCCCCTTAGAGGTGGAGGACTGTGAACCCCTTTTCCGCTGAGCCTAAAAGTCACGACTCTTCTGCGCCGACTGCACCGATCTCCGATACCCCTGGGAGGAATAACTTGACCGACCGTAACCCCAGTTCCTGGTGGAAGCAAACCGGGCATTACCCATAGCGCCCCCGGAGCGGGTGAAAGGAGTGAAAAGAACGCCCACTTTGTAAAGCCCCCAAGGATTTAGCAGTCTCTGTGTCTTTCTTCATCCCTTTGAGGGCCTCATCAATTTTTTCCCCCAAACAAATGCTCCCCCTCATGTGGCATGTCGGTAACTTTATAATGCACCTCAGGGCGAAAGTCAGTGCACTTTAGCTAGGCTTGGCGACAAAGCACTACCCCATTGTTAATCTGCTTAAAGCCGGACTCTGCCAGGTCAACAGCAATATTTATACTGTGATTGGAAGCTTCTTCCCCTTCACGCACCAATAGCATGGCGGTCTTGCAGTGTTCCTCCGCCAGATGTTCCAAAATAGGTGCCAGCCTATGCCACATCTCACGATCATAGCTTGCCATGATCGCTAAGGAATTTGCCGCTTTCACCGTCGTCACTCCAACAGTCAAAACCACCTTCCCGGAGGCATCCTTTCTCCTTGCTTCACTGCCTGGAGGAGTAACACCTGTGCTGACTCCGGGCCTTACGGCTGGCTGCCACCGACACCACAGACTAAGGAGTGGGTTGCGAGACGTGATTGGTCCTCCTGGTGCTTTTGTGCAACAATCACGAGCCGGCAGGTGAGTTCGAGCCGGCCCTTTACAACAAAGGCTCACATAGACAAAGGCTCTCACCCTGCCTGTCCCGAGCCCTGCAGCAGCAGTATTCGCCCCCTCACCCTAGGAGCAGGAGCTCCCTACACTGCAGGAGCAGTGCCTATGATCACCGGCTGGAAGGTAAGCCATCTGGCTGCACAGCACATTTGTGCTACCCTGGAAACCCTTCCCCGAAGTTGCGGCGGGACGCTGTATCATTGCAGCATATCTCAGCTGCTCTCATCTCAACTCGCACCTGGCCTGCATTTTGCCAGATTCACCCACTTTGCTTCGTCTGATCCAAAATTTTAAAGCCAGCCACCATTAGTCACCACGAGTTGTGGTAATTCAAAGATAGCCGCCCGCACGACGCGAAGTGCATCCTCCTCCATTTCTGCCTGATGACATACATTTGCGCCCCGATTGGTCCTCCTGGTGCTTTTGCTGGCTCACTACAATGAAGGCTCACATAGACAAAGGCTCTCACCCTGCCTGTCCCGAGCCTGTCACTTACCGTCAGGCCGTCGGCCAGAACCTCTGCTTGTCCATGCCTAACCCACATGCACGGCCAAGGTAACATTATAACCCCCACATGTGACACTAATGTATTATCGCTCTGACCCTGTTATTATTTACTGCTATGCATACGCCCATTAACCAATGCGGCATACTTGGTCTCCTAAGTTCCCATGCGCCATAAGTACTCTTGGTCCTATGCACTGCACATTTCCGTTTCTTACCCTGGGCCTTACATATCTTTGTGGTGCTCACTCCTAAATATATTAATGGCTCAGGCACATAGCTGCCTCAATTGCTCTGCCTCGACAATTATACTACTTGCTTCTATTATTAATGACCTCATTGAGACCGGATCTAGAACCCTCCCTACTTGCTTTGCTTAACTATGATATTTCTGCCTATTGGTGATATGTACTCCACCTATTGTCTTCTGTGTCCAGCCATTGCCCACTGCATCTGAGCACCACTGTGTTAGGCACCCCAATAGAGTACCTTACTGCATCCTTAGGTTCTGCGCCACTGTCCTCCCAGCCCAAATGTGTTATTTCATATCAAGGTGTTCTCTCATTGTATTCACTGCATTATATTCTTTTTGCATTTCAGCCAAACTGTCTTTGTACTCACCCTTGGGGATTTCAACATGGGATACAATGACCCAGAAGACCAAAGTGCCAATTCTACACTCAGCACCCTTTCCGATTTAGGATTTACCCAAAGATGTATGGAAGCAACACACATTAAAGGTAGAATACTTGACTGGGTGGCTGACTACAATTGTATAGCCAATATCACCGACATCTTACCATTAGCCTGGACGGACCACTATTTGGTATCGTTCACGCTCTCTACCAACCGACCCCCACCTCTACCCATCAGTACGGCCCCACCTACACTTACAAGAAACAAGAAGAGCATCACTGTGGAAAGATTCATCCCGAACTTAATCCCCACACTAAATACACTCCCTGACAACCTGGACCCGGAGACCTTGGTTGATGAATATAATAAAATCATGTCCACTTCGCTGGATTTAATCGCTCCCTTCAAACTCAGACCAAGCAAGCCCAAAATGCATCTGAACAAATGGTACACACCATTCCTCAAAAATCTAAGACAGCAAAAAAGAAATTGTGAAGCCACTTGGAAAAAACACCCTTCCGTACCCAATGAACTTAAACTAACCAAACTAGCAGCCCTCTACAAAAAAAGAAATTTACCTTGCTAAACGATCTCCCTTTGACTCCCGCATAGCCCAAGCAAAATCGAACTATTCTCTATCCTGAAAGAAGTAGAAACACCTATTGCACCACCAGATATCTGTACTAAAGATAAAAACTGGTGTTCAGAAATTCAAAAGGCTTTAGCCAACAAGATTATTACGCTACAAAATAAAATTTCATGCAAAAAAGCCTCCCTGAATGACCCTCCCACTTCCAAACCACCTAAGAAAGTCCACTTCAAGGGAAACTACCCGCTTTAATTTCTCTAAAGTTAACACACTTGAAGTAGAAAAAATCATCCTGTCGCTAAAACCATCTAACTGTCAGGGCGATTTGTGCCTGCACAGCTCATTAAAGATGCTGCCTGTGACTTCTCCCCTTTCATCACAAAATTAATTAATGCCTCCTTCTCCACTGGTTCTATCCCCATCAACCTAAAACAATCCTGGGTATTGCCACTACTAAAAAAGCCCACACTTGACCCAGCCATGCCCACAAACTAAAGGCCCATAACGACTGTGCCATTTCTTCTAAAAATATTGGATAAGGTCGCATATGTGCAAATATAGAAGTATCTGGAAGAACACCACTTACTCAGAGCTAGGCAATCAGGTTTCCATCCCCAACATGGGACAGAGATTGCCCTCAATGACCTTAAAGCCCAGATCGACAAGCTTAGAGATAATGGCCAAGCCGCCTTACTCCTCCCTCCTAGATCTTTCCGCAGCATTTGACCTAGTCGACCACTCTGTTTTATGCACTCACTTACATACATCAGCCCACTTTTCTGTTGAGGCTATTACATGGATTAGATAATTCCACAACGACCTGTGTCTCCCCCACCTTGTACAATATATTTACCAAGCCCCTTTTAGATGATTTGGATCATCTCGGTATCACCTACACTAACTACGCGGATAATACCCAGATCCTCCTTCCGCTTTCTGGAGATTATGGAAAGGATTTGGCCTTGGTGAATAGAGTATACATCATCATCCTGGCATGGATGGCCACACATTGACTATGCCTGAATGATAAAACTGAAATCATAATTCTAGGTACTATTTCCAGTCTGAAGAAACTGGGCTCTGCCTATTGCTCCTTTATGATTGATGGCAATAGTATTAATGTGGGACAAGAGGTCAAAACCATAGGCTTTTACCTGGACTCCACCTTCTCCTTCCTCAAACAGGTGAAATCTCTAGCCTCTTCCATGGCCTACACCTGTAAATTGATCCGTGCAGCCAAACCTTTCCTGTCTGACACCAGCTGTTTGACCCTTGCCAGAGCCCTCATACTATCCCGCTTGGACTACTGTAACGCTCTCTATCTTGGGTCCTCCAAAGCCATCACTAGCAAACTCCAAACTCTCCAGAACAACGCTCTTTGAGCGGCACTGGGCATCTCGAGAAGAGAGCATATTACAGCATATCGTCAACAGAACAATTGGTTTACCGTCAAAGACAAAATCCTCCTAAAAACAGCCTCACTTACTCATAAATCCCTCAATAATGCTACCCCCATCTATCTTATCGACAGATTCCATAGACAGACCTCCTCGAGACCAACAAGAACAGTATATAAAGACTGCCTTTCTGTCCGCAATTTTAAACGTTCTACCATAGGGGGCAACAGTTTCCCAGTCAAAGCAGCAAAACTGTGGCACTCTTTACCACCACCCCTCAGAATGGACTTGCACTATCAGAAATTCCGATCTAAGGTCATTTTATGGTTGAAAACTTAGGCCTCCCATCATAGCCAGCTGCCTAGTCTATCAGACTCATGTCTACTGTACCCATTGATGCCTACTTGCATGTATGTACATATTCCTGCTATTACTGTATGCTATATATTTTGTTTTTATGTTGTAACCAAGCTTCGCAATCTCATGTAAATGCTGCGCACTGTTACCCGAGGGTATGACGGTGCATTACAAATAATAAAACAAACAACAAACACTTCTGGGTAGATTCTGGGGCCTTGAACTTTTTCTCCAGTCTACCATTGACAGCTGGCTCTAAAAATGGATGGCGCATCGTGCGCAGGCCCTAGGCACAGAGAATACAGCTTTCCTTCTCTTGCCCATGTGATCGAGCAGGAACCACTCCTCCTTCAGGTGTCAACCCAAACTCCACACACACACCTTAGCCATCATGGCGTGAAACGCCCCAATATCATCGGGAGGGGAAAGCTGCACCGGACTCCGAGGCTGTTCCACTTCCCCGCCCGTGCCCCACGCGTCATCCCTCGTCGGTGACGATGGACCAGTAGACACAGTGTTCCGTGGCAGTTCGCCCTCCTCAGGGTTTACGATCGTGGACGATCTTCTCTCACCGGCAGCGGCAACCCAGCCGGGGGCGATCTACGTGGAGGAACACCAGGATCTTCCATGACAGCCCACACCCGGAACACATTCAGAGAGGGTAACCTTGCATCCAGCTGGCCCAACAACGATTGCAGCGTGGACAGAACTTGCAGCGACAACATAGACTGCGGGTTCACTAGCAGGACCAGCTCCCACTCCCACCGATGTCAAAGGCCCAACACATTGCAGTCCCAAAGCCGATGGCCCCAATACAGGCTCCCGGTCGTCGTCCACCTCGGAGGACACTGAAAAAGCCGCTGTCTCCTGATGTAGAATGGTGTCAGGCAGAAGCAAGCCAAAGTCGGAAGACTGCCATGCCCCACTCGTCGGCAACAATCCTTCCGTGTCCATCCTCTTGAACGAGAAAAGCATTGGTCCTTTATCAAATACTGTTATTGCCTGAGCCGACAACACTACCGTCGTCAACAGAACCGTAGATTGAAGAGCAACCGTCGAGGACGGGCCCACCGTCGACGAGGTAGCCGTTGGAACCACCACCTGTGGTGTAGATTTAACCGGAGACCTGGACTGCTTGGCAGCGCTGGACCGGTGTTTAGAGGACGACCTGTGATGATCTCCTGAAGAGGAGCGCTTCGATGACGAGTCCTTCTTGGCCAAGTCCTTCTCCTGCGCCGTCAACTTCTCGGGCCTACCACCAGACCCTCAGGAATTGTCTGACCGACCATGCTTAGGCGAAAAGCACCCTTCGACAGCTGCTTACTCGAAGAAGATCTATTGCTCTTCCCCACCTCCGACGCTGGTGCTGGACGAGGTTTCTTAGCCGGAGGCTCAGCAGACGCCGCCCGGCTATGTTCTGCAGACTGCACAGGCCGCTCTGAGGACAGGCTCCAGACCGACCCCACGTCTGAGGCTGGGCATGTTGCCCTCATTAAGCTAACAGACCAGCTGCCGATTGCAGTCTTTAAGAGACTTTTGCAAGAACCCTCGACAAATCTCACAAGTGTCTGCCGAGCGATGGAGTAAAGTAGAGGCAATCCATATGCCCGTCACCCTCATACACCTTCTTCAACCAACAAGTCGCACAGGGCCGGCAAAGAGACTTCTTCGGAGCCCCAGAAGCCATATTAATACTCAAATAGCACATGCACGTGCAAAAATACGACAAACATGAGGTGATGTGATCCCAGCAGTTTGGAGACGGTTGAAATCTGAAGGTAAGCCGTGAGGGAGGGGCTATTTATACCCTACATCTTCTATTGGTGGGACTAAAGCATCCAAAAAGGACGTTGATTGGACACTAAAGTGTCGAAGTTTTCCTTATGAAAATACTAGGTTAAAGTGACCGAGGTTCACAGCCTGACAGGGAATATTCACAGCATGTGAATTCATGAAAGATCCAATGCTGGAGAAAATGGCTTCTTGTGAAAAACCTTTACCAAGTTGTCCGCCTCACATTTCTGACCACTCACACACATAAAAGTTCAATTGATAAATACATTTTCCTTAACTGAGTTCGCCATTAGGAAGATGCTGCCATCCCTTTCAAAAATATAATTTATTTATTTTTCTGTTATTTGTTGGTAGCGCCCAGAAGTATCACAGCGCTAAAACAGTATATTGTGTGTTAAAAGAAGGTTCGGAACAGTAAAGTTACCTTTCATCAAAGATAGTAGGCTGTAAGAGTTGAACAAGTTACTTACCAACTGTAACATTCTTTTGATTGGATGTTCCTCCCACGTATTCATTCCTTATCTTAGATATATTCGCCAGCTTGCTGCTTCTTTCGGAAATTTTTTCACCAGAGGGCGCTGTGCTCGACACCTCGTAGCTCGGTCCCTCGAAGGCCACCGTTGAGCGCCGACGTCATCCATCGTATAAAGGGCTCGAGCCGTGCCCGTTGGTCCAGTTCTGTTTTTTTCGATGTTAATGGTTGCATCAGTTGTATCTTGTGTCGGCAGATGTCAGGCTCTTAAGGAAGTACAAGTGCAACAAGCGTAAGAACTGTACGGAGGGGTAGATTGGGAGTGTTGAGGAATACGTGGGAGGAACATCCAATGGAAAGAACATTACAGTTGGCAAGTAACTTTTTCTTCGAATGGATTGTGTCCTCCCACGTATTCCTCATCTTAGATAGACCCCCATATCAGAGGAGGAGGGAGGAGTACCATAGTTCTTCAATTATGCACAGAATGAAGGACGGCTTTCGCAAAAAAGGCCTCTTTGGTAAGAAGTGGTGTCTAAACAACGTTTTGTAAAAGTGTGCATTGATGACCAAGTGACCGCAGCACAAATGTCTTGCACTGGGACACCCCTCTGTAGAGCCGTGGAAGTTGTTATGCCCCTGGTTGAATGAGCCCTTAAACCATGTGGAGGCTCCTTCCGAGCCAATTTGTAACATTCAGATATTGCCAGGATAATCCATCTGGATATAGTTTGCTTGGACACTCCAAGGCCTAATTTGTGTACAGTATACACGACAAACAACTGATCTGTTTGTCTAAATCTTTCCAGCCTAGATATGTAGAAACTGAGAGCCCTCTTAGGGTCTAGTCTGTGAAATCGTTCCTCCTCTTTACTGGAGTGCGGAGGATGATAGAAAAATGGTAAAGTGATTTTTTGTGACACATGGAAATCTGAAACTATTTTAAGTAGGAAAAAAGGCTTGACCTTTAAAACAACTTTGTCTTTATGGAAAACTGTGTGAGGAGGCTTGCAAGAGAGCCTGCAACTCACTCGCCCTGCGGGCTGAAGTTAGAGTCACTAGTAAAACAGTTTTTAAAGTTAAGAGCCTTAAGGGACAAGAATGTAAAGGCTCAAAAGGGGCACAGATAAGAAACTTTAAAACTAAATTTAAATCCCAAATGGGAACTTGGAAAGGTGTAGGAGGGAACACATTTGTTAACCCTTTAAGAAATTGGATAACTAAAGGCATTTTGAAATATGATACAACTTATGAGGAGCGCTTGAAGATGGATAGCGCTGCCAAATATCCTTTAATAGTTCCAACTTGGAGCCCCGAGTTGGCTAAATGTAATAGAAAGGAAAGCACCATGGGAGTGGTACATTGAAAAAGATCCACATTCTTATCCCTGCACCAGTTACTGTATTTCTTCCAACGACACCGGTATAAGGATTTTGTTGCTGGCCTTTTGGCCGAAAGCAAAATCTCCATAACGTCATCCGGGAGGTCCCAATCCTTATATCTCAACCTCTCAGAAGCCAAGCGTGAAGGTTGAGTGTCTTGACCTCTGGATGGAGAACCCGACCTTCCTCTTGCGAGAGAAGATCCTCTCTTTGTGGAAGACGTATTGGAGGGCAGATGGACATGTCCAGAAGGTCCGGGTAACACGTTCTCCTGGCCCAATCAGGGGCAATGAGGATCATGGTTTTCCTGAACTTCCCCAACCTCCTGATTACTTGAGGAATCGCGGGGACTGGAGGAAACGCGTAAAGGAGTGGAAATATCCAGTCCACTACGAACGCGTCCCCTAGAGCTCCTCGAGGAAATTCCCTTGAGCAATACAGTTTGCACCTCCGGTTGGCACTGGTCGCAAACAGATCTACTTGAGGGGTTCCCCAAATGGCGAAGATCTCTTGAAGCTCCCACTCGTGGGAGACTGTGCTCTGCCTGCTCAGAGCGTCCGCTGCTGTGTTCAGCTCTCCGGTTAGGTGAACTGCCGATAGAGAGATTCCTTCTTGCATTGCCCAGAACCAGAGCTGCATTGCCTCTCTGCACAGTGGGAGTGATCCTACGCCTCCTCTTTTGTTGAGGTAGTACATGGTCACTGTGTCGTTTTGTAATTATCAGGACATTATTTCCCTGCACAGAGGGCAGAAAGGCCTTCAGCGCTAGTCTGATTGCCCTCAGCTCCAAAAGGTTGATGTGTAGTTTGGACTCCGATGGAGACCAACGACAGCCGATTGTCAGATCGTTGGTGTGGGCCCCCCACCCTGTGAGTGAGGCACCCGTCACTATAGTTATCTCTGGCAATGGTTGCCAAAAAGGTTCCCCTCTGAAGATATTCTCCTTGCAAGCCCACCATAGGAGCTCTTGAGCCATCTTGGATGGGACTTGTAGAAGATCTGACATCGCCCCCGAAAACTGGGACCATTGAATCCTGAGGGCCCTTTTGCAGGGATCTCATCCTCAGTCGAGCCTCTGGCACCACAAAAATGCAGGATGCCACGAGGCCTAGCAACCTTAGGAATTCGAACGCCGGTAGATGTTGGGCATTCTGAAATTTTGTTCCCATCTGCAAAACGTGCTAAGTTCTTTCCTCGGGAGGCGAGGCTTTCCCTGAGGTGGTGTCCAGGACCACTCCGATGAATTGGAGTCTTTGGCTCGGAATCATTTGTGACTTCTTGTAATTGAGGGAGAAGCCCAATTTGTGTAGGAAGTGACTGGCCATGGCCAGATGTCCTTGGGCCAGTTTGGGTTAACTTTCCCGGATTAGCCAATCATCCAGACAAGGGTAGATGTGAATCCCCTCTCTCCTGAGACTCGCTGCCACTACCGCCATTAGTTTGGGAAGACCCTCGGGGCGGAGGTCAGCCCAAATGGCAGAACTCGAAACTGATAGTGAGATCACCAATTGCGGACCTCAGGTACGTTATGTGTTTGGGATGGATTGGCACATGAAAGTAAGCATCCTGAAGGTCCAATGAAACCAGCCAGTCCTGAAGCTGAAGAGCCTGAAGGGTCTGAGAAAGGGTTACCATCTTGAACTTGTCCTTCCTGAGGAATTTCTCAGGTCCAAGAGGGTTAAAATCTCCTGCACAAGGAGCGGGTCTGGAATTTTTACAGAGGTGGCTCCTGGTGGATTATCTTGAGGCCTTTGATGAAAAGGAAGACAGTAACCATGGGTCACTATTTCTAGTGCCCAGGCATCCCATGTAACTGGACGCCATACGTCCAGATACAGAGTGATTCTGCCTCCCACCGGGGTCTTGTGGGGTAAGGCCTCAAAGTGGCTTTGCAGCAGTGGCTGAGGAGGTAGTAGCTGCTGCTGTGGCTGATCTAGCACCTCTCCCTTTTCCACCACAAAAGGGTTTTCTTTGTTGTCCCCTCTGACTGGCCTGGCCTCTCCCTTTTCCAAAAGAGGAATAGAAGCGAAAAGGGCGACTCTTCCAGGAAGATGACCCTGCGTAAGAGTGCTGTTGGGGTTGCCTTATAGCAGCGCTGAGTGACTTTGCTGCCACTTTCAAGGTCTGCAGCTTCTTCAAGCTCTTGTCTGCCTTGCTGCCAAAAAACCTCAAGCTGTCAAAAGGCATATTAAGTAACCTGGATTTTACATCAGATGCAAAACCAGATTTTCTTAGCCATGCAAATCTACACAAGACTGCGCTAGATGCCATGGATCTGTGTATGCTCTCTGCAGTATCCAGTCATGACTGTAGGCACTCCTCCATAGCCTCCTTCCCATCCTTTACTATCGCCAGGAAAGCATCCCACTCCTCGCCCTCCAGGATGTGATCAGCCTCTGCAACTAAACAGCTCCACAGGGTATAAGTGAACCTAGCTAATGTACAAGTCACATTAGTAGACTTAAGAACCATACTACCAGAAGTAAAAGCCTTCCTCGCCCAGGCATCAATCTTTTTATCATCCCTGTCAGGGGGCGTAGAGTGATAAGCCGATTGTCTATTCGCAGTCGGAATTACCAAACTTTCAGGCGAAGGATGCTTTGATAAATATTCTGGATCCGAGGGAGCAGATCTATACTTTCCTACAAATCTCTGATTCACAGCTGGTAGAGATTCAGGTGTTTCCCAATTTGTCATAACTCTTTTGGAGAGCTTTGTGGAAGGGAAGGACTGGGGTCTTCCTGAGGTCCTTCATCAATAATGTCTGTTAAGTGGTCCTGGTCATATCTTGGGGACACTTATTTCCACCCCATAAAATCTATCACCCTTCCCATGGGGTACCTATAGCACGGTTCTTCAGCATGGTCTGTGGGGTCAGGTCTTTCAAAATCTACCTCAGGTGAGGTATCTAGGCCTCTCGCCGATTGTAGAACGTCAAAGGTCTGACATTTTTGAATTTGGATCCACCAGTTCCTCAGGGACTTCTCGTGTCCCAAATTGAACACCAGCTGGTGTAATTTCATCATCAGAGGTTTGTTCCTCAAAAATAGCATACATAGATTTGAAAAATTCTTGCCTGGGCTGAAAGTAGAAAATTTTTTCTGGCATAGGTGGAACAGACCTAGCCTAAGCCGTAGTTTTCATTTTGGGAACCGGTATGAGACATTTCCCAGACAAAGGCGTCAACGGCATCGATGGAATCGACAACGGCTTCCACGTACTCTATGGAAACCCCAAAGGCATTGAGGATGGCTGCGATGTTGAGTAAGGCTTCGAAGCCATTTTGGGCTTCGACGGACGCGTCGAGTCAATAGTTGACTTCGATGATGAGGACGCCATTTTGTCCTCAGGCAACCTCGATTTATGCACCAAAGGTTTTTGTACAGTTTCATGATGCGCTGGAGAATCATCGTCCGAGGACGCCCTCGACTTTGTCAGATTTCCCTCGGTCACCTTTAGAGTGGACATGGGCATTGCTCTTCACGTTGCTTTTTTGAGGGGGTCGGGCCGCCTTCTCAAAAATGTTTAGCATTGAAGACCTAAAGGCCTCCTATTTCTTTGGGAATCATGCTTCGAAGGACAAGAAATAAACCTTCTGTCGGGCGATGAAAAAGAGGACGAAGATCTATGATGTTGCTTTTTTGATATTTTGGATGACGAGGAAGAAGACTTCATCAAGCGACTTTTGACCTCGATCGCCTCGACTCATGACGAGATTTAGGTCTCGATTCTCTCGAGTTTTTTAGCAGACTTGAAAGACTCTTCCCCCACCGCTAGCTTACCTCGGCGTTCCTTAAGAGCCTTGTTGGACATCGCCTGACACGACCCACACTCGTCGACTCGGTAATCAGGACTAAGGCACCAAAGACAGTTACGGTGAGGACCCATAATGGACATTTTTCTTCTGCATTTGAAACACTTCTTAAAACCCGTCATGAGTGTAGTCGGGTTTGAAGAAGACGACATTTCTTGAAGAGAAAAACTGACGTGCCGTTTTAGATACACGAAGCAGATGCTCGGAAAAATGGAACTGAACCATCGGGCGTGGCTCGAGCCCTTTATACGACGGATAACGTTGACGCTCGACGGTGGCCTTCGAGGGACCAAGCTACGAGGCCTCGAGCACAGCGCCTTCTGGCAAAAAAAATTCCGAAAGAAGCAGCAAGCTGGCGAATATATCTAAGATGAGGAATACATCGGAGGACACAATCCATTTGAAACACATTTGTTAAATAGTAATGTTTTTACTTTCTTACGAAACAGTATGCAAGTAGGTTCGTTTTGGATGTGCTGAGGGAGTGCATTCCAGAGTGTGGGAGCGATGGTGGTAAAACAGGAGCCCCCAGCTCTCTGTCTGGCAAATCTAGGTATGTGCAGGACAGATGTGGTGGAGGAACTGAGATTGCGTGTGTTATCTTTCTTGGTGATACTGTTCTTGAGGTAGGGGGGCAGTGTTATGTAAGCAGTAGGTGAAGGTGAGGGGTTTGAAGTCGATGTGAGCTTTGATGGGGAGCCAATGAGACTTCCGTCTGATTTGTGTTATGTGGTCCGAGCGTTTCATACCCCAGACAGCTCTGAGAGTGTTATTTTGACGCAATTGGAGTTTATTGATGTTTTTGTTTGCGGTCCCTGCTAGGATAGTCTTTATGTTGCAGGATCCGACTGCCTTTCACCTGCAGTTTTGGATCAAGCAGATCCCTATATGTTGGGTTCTTCCATGACCTAGTTAGAAGTCTTTATTAAAAGCAAATAAAAGACTGCTGAAAACTAAGGAGGTGCCCAGTATTCAAAACTCCTAAAAGAAACCGGTTGGAATGTTCCATATTTTTCTTTTACTCCAACAGTTGACAGTTTTCAGTATGTTGGAGATTGTATGTTCCAAAATGGCGTCAATATGGCAAATCTGACAACACGTGCAGAGTTTCAAGATTATAATGAGAGCGTGGGGAGTTGCGAAAAATCTAAGAGTTAGCAGAAGGTATTCACAAGTTCAAGAGCGCGGTGCAAGAGGCATCCCTGACCAGGACAATATCTATACCAATAACTGGTGTTTAATATGTTCAAACAAAAGCCTTAAAAGAGTAACTAAATGTTTAAAAGAGCAAGAAAATACAAGAGACTGACTTACAGAGAAGAATAAAAAGCAAGACATAACATTGTACATATCTGTAGATAAATAAGTATTTTAGATAGACTAGGGTTAGGTAGGGTGAGTTAGCTAGTTATGGTAGGAGGGGTTTCCAAGGAAGTACTGCAGACAAACAATAGGAGTAAAGGTATTTCTGGTGACTGTGTAGGAAAAGTACAGACAGTGAAAATGTATACTTGTCTCTAGGCAATGAGTAGACACAGCAAGGTAACATGAGAAAGCAAAGCGGCAGAGAAGACTGAAAATACAAGGAAGAGGTTGTCTTTCCTGTATATATTTACAGGTGCGCAGCATGGGTTAAGCTAAGAGTAGAAGAGTATTAGGCAGAATCCTGTGCAGTTCCCTTGGGGACCACTGCAAGAAGATTAAGACTAGAGGCGTAAGCAGTAAACCCAATTGGTAGCAGTCTGTACCACCCAGATTTACCTGGTAGCTGTGGCTGAGCAGTCAGACTTCTCTCAAGAAGAGTAGGGCAGTATACAGAGGATACTCAATAGGGCTAAAAACACAGTAGAGCAAGCAAACACTGACCAGAGCTTGGTATCAAAAGTATATTATTATTTATATAACACACACTTAAGGAAATACACTAGCACTATAAATCAAAGCAAGTTCAAACACAATCAGAAAAGTATACACAGCTCCCTTAAGAATTATTAGACAAGTCTAAGTAAAAAAACTACTATTTGTAAAAACAGATGCAAGCGCGTAATTTAGATGGCACTCCAATAGTTAAATAAAAGGGAGAGAAAAAGGCAGGTCATGGAAATAAAACAGTTCCCAACACTTTTCTAAGACCAAAACAAGTTAGTGAAGGCAGAGTCTACTGTGTGCCAAAGTTCATAGGCCAGGCCCACTTTAAATGGAGCAAGGTGAAATGTGCCCAAGATCACACAGTTTAGAAATGCATTCAAGTCTTTGTAAAAATGTTCAAAAGAGGTTGGGTTGATTCAGAAGGTAAAGTTAGAAGGTCTGGGGGCCAACCCAGTTGGAAAGCCAAGGATTTAAGGGTAACCTTTAGCAAACCGTAGAAAGGGAGGCCAGGTGGAACACAGTACCTTTAAAGTTGAGGAAGCTCCAGCAGTGGCAGTTGTTCCTGGCAGCGGGTGCAGTTCGTGGTTTCGACCAGGGGAAGAGAGGATCTCGTTGAGGAGGAAACTTGGAGTTGGTGCACTGCCCAGGGAAGACACCAGCCGCGGATTTCGTCAGTTAAAAGGTGCGTTCCTGTTATTCGCGGTCACAGTGGTGACGCTTGGCTATCCAGCCGCCGGGGTGCTTGGCACTGGCGATTCGACCAAGAGACGTCCTGGAAGGCGAAATGGCGAACTGGTTGATCCCACCAGCTCAGAGGAAGAAGACTCTTTCAGCAGAAGATCTCTTGTCGTCGGGAAAGTGGTGAGGTCATTGCAGCAGGGCTCCACCAGTGGTGTCGTCGTTGCAGATGGCTCAGCTTCTCCCCTCTTCGGCTTTCTTAGGTCCTGTGGCGACTTCTGAAGTTCTGAAGTTCCAGTCCCAAAAGGCCTGCTTTTTTGCAGAAAAACCCCCATTCAACAGCCTAGCTGTCACTCACACATGCTAAGTGGTGAACCGGGCGGCTCACCACTGGGCCAATCAGAACAGAGTGCGTCTTGTGTTGCTAGGGCAACGCAGTCCAGGGTGCCAATTCCCCCAGCCACACATCCTGTGGAACCCAGACAAAGTGGCACCAGTTGGAGGGCTTCTGTGGAGAAGCCCGCCAAAAAAAGTGGAACGAAGGGCCCGACCTTGGTTGGAGTTACAGAGACGGACACAAACGCCATTTTGGAAAAGAGTTCTGGCGAAAAGACCCAACCAGTGATTTTATAAATAAATAAATACATTTTAATAACCGCCGGTTTAAATAAATAAACCGGCGGTATCTTTAACATTGCACCAGAAAGTCGTGCGTTTAAAATCAATGGGAAAATCCCATAGGAAATATTCCGGTGGAATATTTTGCCTGGTAACCACTGCCACCAGCCAGAAACTCGACAAGGGGGGACTGAACAGTGCCCCCTTGGAAACAGACCACGGGGCAATCTAATTAACCCCTTCCAGTACTTCCACAATATGATGGTTTGTACTGGTTCTGTTCACAATTTTGGACTAGTAAAGTCAATGGTGACTTTACATGCCCTGGGAGACAGTAGTCAGTGCCAGGGTATGGAGTCTATGTTGGGGGGTCACTATGGCACCCCTGTGTTACTGCACTGAGGGTGCTGTGTAACACATACATTAAAACAGATGATACCCTATGGAGTAAAAAGACCTCATAGCCCATAAGCACACAATAAGTCAAAGACATACCTCAAATCATGCCTAAGAGTGGGAGAAAGAGTCTCACTCTTAGCAGGAGAAAAAAACAAACCCCAAAAATCCCGCAAAACTGCTGGGGGACTCACTAGGTTTGGGAAATTAGCCTTATACGAGAATTCTCCCTAAGAGATATACACTGCCAAAGTTTTGTTTTATTCACCTTCCCCTTTCCCAATGAGGATGTCGCTGTAGAATTGCTGGTGGCAGTCTGGACCCTGATGGATTTTGCGAGATTCAACATCTCCTGTGAGACTGATTTACTGGGACCAGGCAATGGACAACTACGTTTGCCTGAATTGTTCTCCAGAATGAAAGTATTACTACTACACGAAGACTTAAAGGAGGAACAGAAACCCCAAGCTTTAGGGACTCACCAGTGCACAAAAGACTTGAAACGTTGAGTGAGGTTGAAAAAGGCCTGCCTACCCAAAAAGCAGGTTCAGTGTCTGGGCCATTTAGCAGATATGGTGGGTTCCTCTAGAAACAGATGGGAAAACTGCTGCAAAAATACATCTTTCCAAATAGACGTACACAACTGTAAGATCACACTTGGTCTGTGTATGGCGTACTTCTGGTCTACTGCTTTAATAGAAAGACTAGTCTCTCTCTGTCTACATTAACAATGTCACCCATTTACAGCACCCTGTGGCTTGCCAGCTAGGTTTGCACTTTATAAATCCCATACATAAGCACAATGTGACATGCTGTATGGATATTATTTTTTTAGGGAGGATTTTGTGTTTAATACTTCCACAGAATATAGACTTTTAAAATCCCAAGTGATTTACTGCAAGACCTTCCTTGAAAAAACCCAGTCTACCCATGCAAACAGATGGAAAATACTACAAAATTCAGACTGTAGGCCTAATTCACAGAACATTTTCCTATGGGATTGCACCATTATAAAACGCTTCTGTGAATCAGGCCTTAACTGTCAATGTCAGACAACAAGACGAAATGCACCATATGCGGGCATAAAGTCCTAGAAACGTGCACAATTCTGGTCTTAGTACACAAAGCTCTCAATGGAAATACCCCAACTTACCTGGCCTACTCAATATCTCCCACAAACCTCAAGAAATCTCTGCTCTTCCAATTAAACTCTGCTAGGCCCTTGACCCCTGCTTTCTAATCCATCTCCATGGGAGGAAGAAGAATCACAGTGTATTCTCTGTATGACACTATCCTCCAATCTCTCCAGGATATTTCAAGCAGTCTTAAATGTTGCCAAGGCTTTTGCACAATCATCTTTGAGTAATCTTGCCAGGTCCTCTTGAGGTCTAATAGCAACAAGTTGTACCTTCACACATTATCAAAATGAATAAGAATAATTAAAATACATAGACTTTAGTAATTGCTGATTCCATGTGGTAAAGTGGCAAAGCGATTCTTGTCTTAAGATCCCTTGTCTTAAGATCCCCCAGTGGTCCAACTCCCATCATATCACGAATGCAGTTAATGCCATAACTTTACATGCTCAAATGATGCCAAATGTGCTAAAATATTTAAATGATCAAGAACAGCGTCAAAGACTGATGTTTCCCTCGAGCTGCATGATGGGGTGTTTCCAGCAATGGAGTGTTTCAGTTGGATAGTAGAGGTTTGAGTTTTTCAGTTGGATAGCAAATTTAAATTGTGAGCAAACAGTTAGTTAATTAATTAATGTTATCTGAAAATGGCGTCCACTTACTTATCGTCTACACTTTCTTTCATGTGCTTGCTGTCGTGATTACCATCAGGAGGAGCAACCATTGTATTGCTACTGGAAGTTGTACCTACATTTTTTAGATTAAAAAAAAAAAAAGGTCATGCAGTGAATACACTTACAAGAGCTGCACTGACGTGAATTTATCTGACATTGAAACTGGTACCATATTAAAACCAACTGTTCAATGGATTACAACTTTAATCTAATTAAGAATATATTCTTTGTTTGTAAATGCTTTTATAAATGCAAACACTTGTCATACATGAACATAACTCTGCTATAACCCTCCACCCCCTCCCAACACCTCATCTCAGTAACGACAGCACCCCAGGGCAATACATTTCAGAAAGAAAACAATCCCTCTCACCAGCCCTCCTCCTTTCTCCAGCTTCACCATATAACCCCACTGGATTACGACAACAACCAGCCGTGCCTACAAGGGAGGTGCAAGTCCGGGTTCAAATCCAGTTTATCTCACATCTCATGCCATGCTGTTTAGCGGGCCTCCGTGCCCTTTCCCCAGACACAGCTAAGTACTCGCGTCCATCTCGGCTCTCACCCACTTACACTAGCTACTACGCCAATCTCCCATCTTGGCCATCACGATCATCTTCCTGGCCAACAACAGACCCAACCCAATAGCTCTAATCAGTCTCTTCCTATGCTTGACCTTTCCCACAGGAGTTAATCTCAGCATACAGTATTTTATCATGGTTTGCAAGTACATTCCAAATAATGTGGTCAGCTCAGAGCAGAAGTCGCCCGAGCAACCCACCAACCACTCGCACTCCCACCACATGTGCAAGAAGGTCCCAACCTCCTTCCTGCATCTCCAACAGACTGGGTCAACCCCCACCACCATCTTGGCTACCCACTCCGTCATGATATATGCCCTCCAGACTATTTTATACTCTATCCATTGAAATTTGGCATTCCGAGATACCCATTGTGCATGCTCAAGAAGCCATGCCCAATCATCGTCTGAGTTGATTCCCTATGTCTGTTTCTCATTTCGTGCAGAGACCTACTGCCATGGTCACATTCCTCTCGATTAGCTGCATACAATTCCAACACGCCTACCCTCTACCAGTTGCATGAGAGTCTCATTCATCGCATGAGTATGTGGCTTTACCGGTAACCCCTCCCAGGCCTCCATCATCTCTGCCATCAGAGTGGCAAATTCTAGAAATTTCAGACTGGTCAGGGGATGAGCATGTCTAAATTCGGCATACGCGATTATCCTGTTCTCACATATATGCTGCCATCTAGCATCACCCCAACCCATAACCTCCCCCACCCCGCCAGGCTCCGCAGATCTCTCCCAGCCGCCAACCACCGCAGCCTACTACAGCCAAGGGGAAGAAGCGACAGAAAGGGAGGGAAAACATCCATCTCGGCATACCCTAATGATTGTGCGCACAAGGGAGAGAACATTCTGCAGCACCCAAACCCTTCCAAGAGACCCCGCAGCGCCATCTCCCTCTAGCCCATGATATGGTCCTCATGAGGCTGGGCGCACCAACCCACCATACGCCCTTTAGCATGCGCTGAAGTCCGACTCCCCGACATCCCCCTTTGCCTGCTGGTAACTGTAGCGTGGCCAGGGCGATCCTTGGGTCTTACCCTTCCAAAGCAGCCTACTGAGTGTAGCATTCAGGTATCAGAAACGGGCATTAATCAACACCATTGGCATTATCTGAAACGCATACAACAATTTCGGCAACCATCATTTTCGCCAAAGCCACATGTCACAGCAGAGAGATGGGAAACCAGATCCACTGCATTAGTCACATCGAACAAATGAATCCGAACTGTCCTCAACTTGGACCCCCCCCTTTTCCCATAACCGGATAGGCTAACTAACAGGATGAGGGTAGAGCACGGTTGGAAGAGCCCCCCCATCCAGTCAGGTGGGCCTTTCAAGTAACCATATCTCACCCAGACCACAACAATTTTCCTGCACCCCAACCATACCATAGTCTGTGCACCCTGCACACCACCCCAACCCGAGGTTCAGGCCGCACAAAAAAAAAAAACATTTTGCGAAGCAGTCGTTGTTAGGCAAGATTGTATGCAGTACCCTTTGGGTGCACTACAACAACCATGGCCTCCTGGCAATAGGAACCCAACCTTTGGCATAAGTATGTACTACACACGTTGGTAGCGTGTTGAGCAGCCAGGCTTATCTAAAGAGGGGCCAATGTGAGCTGTAGGGGAGTTACACAGAGATTCACAGTGACAAGTATTCAAATGAACACTTACACACAAGGTTCCTTGATTAAACAATTATTAATGTATTTATCGGTCAGTTAGAATAAGCCTTTTTCAGAAGGGGGAATATAAGTAACAATCAAATACACTTCAAAAATACATACTCTTAATATTTCTAAATCAGCAAGTACCCATTTGGGATGACCCACATGCACTACCTACACCCTCAGGTGACTTCAATTGTTAGGGTGCTGGGTCCATTTATATATCACTGTTGCGTTTAGAATCAGATTTAGGAATATGTCAAAGGAAAAAAAGGTTACTGGAACAAAACAAGAGATCACACAAATATTCTGAAGCACGTAAGTAATTCTGGTAACCCCCAATGCAACCCCTACTGGAAGGAAGGCACAACACCTAAGCAGAGGAGAGAAGAGTCATTCAGGTACCCAGGCCAGCCAATGTTAAGTTAGCAAAAGTCAAGGTGAACTGAAGAACTTCTTGCAGGTAAGTAGAAGTCTTGTACAATGTTTTAGAAGTCTTTGTAGAATAAGAAGAAATTCAAATTAGGGGCACAAGCTCATTAGGCTTGTGAGGTAAAGAAGCTGTTAGCAACTCTACAGGGGCAACCCGAGATAAGTCTCCAAGGACAAGCAAGGTGGCACAACAAGAGGCAAGTTCTCTCAGACTTTACAGTACCTTTAGGTTGAAGAAAAGTGCAGCAGATGACTTCTGTTCCTGTGCAGCTCTGCAGATCCCGGTGTTCCTGGGCTTGAGTCGTGGGGACAAGAGGGACTTCTGGGGACTCCTGCACTGCAATGGGACGGTCACCGCTCTCAACCGGCAATCTTCAAACAAGTGCACTTTGGTGTTTCAGCTCCTTGAGTCTACCGCAAATAGCAACAGTGCGGTTCCTGGCTGTCAAGGTGGGCTTTCCTTGCATCTGGAGTCCTGCACTCTGTTGAGGGGGCTCAGGCTCATTTCTGCTTCCTGGGAGTCTGGAGGATCTTCCTGGAACTCTTGGCCAGCTTAAAAGCACAATCTGGTGTTCCTCTCCCTGGCTATTCGGTTCCAGAAGCAACTGCAGTGGAATTTCAACCAGCTCCGAGAGGATGTCCAGGTGGTCTACTTTGGAGTTAATTGGTCCCACCAACTCAAAGGGAGAAGAAGTCTTTGCAGAAGCTTCTCGGTTGATATCAATTTGGAGTTTCCGCACAGCAGCAGAGCTTCACCGGGTAAACCAACGGTCAGAGTTGCAGCAGGCGTCCTCTTCAAGTTCTTTGGATTCCTTCGTCCAGTGGTTGACTCTGCCTTACAAGCCAAAAAGCCTTGCCTTTTATGCAGGTTGCTCCGATAAATTCCAGCCTAGCTGTCAGTCACCCAGCAGGGTGGCTGTCCATGCCGGACAGCCAGCCGGCCAATCATCTAAGAGTGCATTCTGGTCTCCTAGTAGACTAAGCACAGGGAGTTTCGGGCACCTCCCTCGCCAGACACCCTGGAGCCAGAGGCGGGCTTCACTTGTGAATCCCACCAAAGGCAAAATGAACAAAGGGACCGAACCTGGATTGGCGCGCATAGTAAATCTCAAGAAGGACCTTTCCACAAAGAAATGGCGAAAAAAGAAGACCGGGCCATTTTGACAAAAATGGCAATCTTGGGTGCTTTACTGCAGCAGCGAACGCAGCCCGCGATTAATGCACATCATAGTAGTTAAAAGTAAACCACTGCCAACAGTCATTGATCGAGGAAAGGCTAACAAAATTGTTACATGAGAAGCTAGACAACGGGGATACTAATTTCACTTTACTGCTCTTAGAAACAGTAGTTTAGCCAAGAGAAAGTATTTAAACCTCTGAGAGACTTCCTTGTGCCACTGCACTGAAGGTGCATAAAATACATGCGAGAGTGGGGAAAAAGGCTCTCACTCTCTCCAGGTAAAAAATTAAAGTCCTCAAAATCCAGCAAAGTTGCTGGGGGTCTCTAAGGTAGAGGAATTAGCACATTTCTGAGAATTCTCTTTAACACTCGTTTTCAATGAAACCATCCTAGGAGCAGCCACCCCTGCCCCACAACAAAAGTGGCTTCACCCCGGGGGTTTGGGGCAGTCGCGACAGTGGCACTGCTGTGAAGTGCAGACGTGAGCCTTTGGCAGCTCCACCGGGGCCCCAGAATACTCTATTAAAATTCTGGTTCCCACTGGAATTGCATGTCGGAAAGATTACTTGCTGGCTGCAGAACGTCTCTCCTACACACAGTGTGATTCCTGAGCAGTTTTAATGCAGTGGAGCCCTGCAGCGACCCGGTGGAGAAAGGGCGTCCGGGCCCAGGGGGGACAGAGAGGCAGGAGTGCAACACGTAGGGTGAAACTCGGGGAGACGCGGTGCAAGGGAGGAGCACAGCGCCGAGCCCCAAGTAGAGGTTGGTGGGAGGAGCGGACACCGGGACTCGGCAAGCAAAGGCTACACGTTGTGGGCAGCGCAGCCCGTGGACTGGAGGAACAAATATACCTGATGTACCAAAGTGGAGGAGGGGAAGATACTGAAGCAGAAATACACTGCTGGACTCTGGGCAGACAGTGGCTCTGGTATGGTGGTGAGTGGGGCGAGCATTGCGCCCGCTGTAGTCTAACTCCAGACCGCATTCTGACCCTTTTCCCTCTCCCATCAGAAGCGGTGGACACTGATGGGGGATCTCCCCTGGGTAGCTTGACCTGAAAAGATACATACCAGCATAACACTCTTTCTGGCCAGGGATGTGTGGGGCCAGGACTGGGACCCGCTGGCTTGGACTACTAAAGATACCTACGGGCCCCTCTTAAGGGGCATGCAGACAGGTGGCATAGAGTGTGGCAGAGCAGCAGTGATTTAAGACTGGAACTCCGGACTGGCAGGTGAGATGTGTCCACTGGGCTGAGAAGCAGCACCTTACTTTCCCCGAGGATGGTGGACGCCGCCTGGGACAAGCCCAGGAAACGGGGACTCCAACACAAAATGGATCAATGCACAATGGTTGACCCACCTAAAGCTTCAACTCCAACTCTGGAGGAAAAGGGTATCGGAGGGAAAGCCCAGGGGTCCCAGCTTTCCCTTCAGGACATTATGGGGGCTATTGGTGAGTCCAGAGCCTCATTGAAAGTCAAAATGGATGGCCTCGCCTCAGTAGTGTCCTTTCTGAGACAGGACGAATATAAGCTCTCTGCGAGGGTCGGGGATGCAGAGCAACGCATCTCCCACTTAGAGGATGCCGTGAGGTGCCTGAAAAAACAAATGGCTGCGGTGACCCCAAGACTCTTCCAGTTGGAGCGAAGGGCGGAGGATAGTGAGAGACGATCCGGATGCAACAACCTACGGATCATTGGAATGTCCAAAAAAAAAGGGCGGCCAAGTATGGAGCTCTTCCAGGAAAAATGGCTGGCTGACCTGTTTGCCCCAAAGAAACTGACGAAGTTCTTCTCTATTTAAACGGCGCACCCGATCCCCACAGGCCGCCCTGTCCCAGAGGCCCCTCCACGTACCATTATAGTTTGACTTCCAAACCACCGATATCAGGACCCTGTGCTGCATATGGCAAGCACCACTGGCCCGGTTACGTACAACCGCAACAGGATCTTGTTTTTCCCAGATTACACCAGGGAAGTGCAGAAGGCCCGCCAATCCTTTGGCTCGGTCAAATGGAAGCTCGCGTCCATAGAAATTCAATATGCCCGCTTACCAGCACAATTGAAGTTGTATTATGAGGGGACGGTTCACATGTTTTCAACCCCACAGAACTGGATAGAAATCCGGATCCTCTCGATGCTGAGTCCTAGACCACAGAGGGGATGTCCCAGGGCAGAGGTGGCGGGGGAAGCATCCCTGCTTATGTTTGACTCACAGCCGGCAGAGCAACCTGATGAAGAGGGAGGCGAGATTAACTCTGGGGATCCAGGTTGAATTTCAAGATGGAACGATGCAGGTCTAAATCAGTGTGGACTCAAGTGGGGTTGAGCGGAGGGCAGGAGGTGTGCATGAACTGTCTGGATGCAGACCCCGCACATAGTTGACTATGTTTGTTCGTGCCTATTTGACACAGGATTGGGCGGCAGGTGCTTCTGGTTTGGGGGAAGTGTGGGTGGGGGGGAGGGTTTGGGTTGGTTGGGGGTTCATGTTTGGAGAGGTACGCAGGGCATGAGGAAGTCTCATGAGGCAATGGGGTGTCACGGGGTGGGTCAGGTGAGGGGCTGTGGGTGGAACAGGCTATGGCTACAGGCCAGAGGTATGACAAGGTTTCTCTGGGATGACGGCTCCTAATGGGAAGGCTTTGCTGATGACCTGGAATGTTAATGGGCTGTGCTTGAGTGTTAAGTACAGGATGGTGCTGCAATGTATTAATAGGCAGTCCCCTCAACATTGTATTCCTTAGAGACACCTAGCAGGGACGGAGTGCACGTTTTTCCTTAGGTCCAAATATAGGGTGGCATTCCATGTGGATTTCTTTAGGGGTTTCAGAGGGACACATTCTCCTACATAAGTGGGTCCCATTTCAGCCTGTGGAGGCTAAGTCGGCCACCAGGGGGCGTTTGTATTGGTCAGGGGGCAGCTGTGAGACACCACTTGGGGCATGATGACTGTGTGCGCGCATGTTGTGTCACACTCTTCAGGCACTGCCTGAGCTAGCCACTTGGTACTGTGATGTCATGCAAGTACCAAGTGGAATGTTGATGTATGAGTGAGAGAAGGCTGTGCTGAGTGTTCTGTTTCTGGGTCAGTTGGTCCCTCCCTCCCTGGGTGATGGGTGCCGGTGATCTATCTTAGTATCTATCTTATGTCTTTATGTCCTGTGACATGTAACTGAAGAATTGGAAGTAAACTTACTTATAAGCAACCTATCCCAAGTATGGACTTTGTTGTACTACAGCGCCCCTGCCGCCTGACCTCCTTTTGGAACTGCAGGGGCTCATCCTTCAGGGCCATGCCAATATCTGGGTGATGGGAGTCTTAGCGAGGTGATGGACCGGGAACTAGACAATTCGGGTGGGCACCAGGAACCCAATGCTTTGCACTCAACTGTGCTCCTTCGCCACGGCCCTGGGTTGGGTGGATGCATGGAGACTGTTGCATGCAACGGAAAGGGGGTTCTCTTCTTCTCTCTGGGTTCCATGTCCAGGATCGATTCTTTTTTTATTTCATCTGACATAACTCACAGGTTGTTGTCTGCTAGGTTTTTGGCTAGAGGAATATCGGATCATTCCCCATAGGTCATCGAGCTGAAAAGTGGGCAGTCCAAGCCCACTGGGCGATGGTGCCTGAATACCTACTATTTGGGGGACCACAAATTTGTGGAAGATTTGTCCATCAGTACTGAGGAATACTTCACTATCAATACGGGGACTGTCAACAGCCAAGTCACCCTGTGGGAGGGTTACAAGGCAATACTGCGGGGGGAGGAACTCTCACTGGCAGCAGCTAGGCGCAATAAGCATGCAAAGGTGGTGGAGGCTGCAGAGAGGGTGATGCGGCAGGCAGAAGGTGGAGTTCCTCTCATCCGGGGCGCCAGAGCCAAGGTCTGTCTGGACCATGACGCAGGAGTCCCTGGGCAATGTGGCATTAGATTATGCCAAGGAGGCGCATTGAGCCAGACAAAGCCAGATACATGAAGTAGGGGACAAGGCGGGGAAGAGGTTAGCCTAGTTCGAGAGAAGGAGTGGGCATGTGCGGGCCATTCAAGATGCACAGGGGAAGGACTTGACAGACAATGCAGATATTGCGGAAGTCTTCACCCAATTTTATGAACCGCTTCATAATCTCTCGACAGGGTGCTGGACCAGGTGTCTCTTCCAAAACTCACAGCAGAGAAGGCTTTAGGTATGGAAGCAGACATCTCTGAGGAGGAGATGTCAGCGATGATGGAACAGCTTCAGATGGGCAAGGCACCGGGACTCAAAGGTTTCCCGGTGGAAATATGGAAACGACTGGGGGTGGAGGGAGGCGGGGGGGGGGGAGCATTGCCTTTTTAGGCAGTGCAGACAGGACAGGAAGGGTGCCTTCCGCCGGACCTCAAAATGGCAAACATGGTAGTTCTTCCGAAGCTGTGTAAGCCACTGGAGCAGTGTGCCTCCTAAAGGCTCATCTCTCCGATTAAGAGAGAGGCCAAGATTCTGGCCCAGGTCCTAGCCAATAAGCTTAGTGGGGGTAATTGGCTCTTTGATTCACCCGGAACAGTGCGGATTGATGCCGTCCAGGTCCACACGGATTAACCTGTGCAGAGCGCAACTCACCATAGGCTTGGCGGCTGATATAATGCACTCACTGGCCCGCCTCGCAATAGACTTTGAAAAGGCATTTGATTCCGTGAGATGGGACTCACTTTGGGAGATCATGGGTCGCATGGGGTTTGGGAGAAACCTCTTGTCATGGGTCCGCCTGCTCTAACACTGCTCCGGTGGCAACAATTAGAGTGTTTTGTCTCTGACCTTCTCCCTCAGATGGGGTACGATGCAGGCATGTCCCCTATATTGCGACACTGGCAGTCGAGCCACTCGCAATGTAACTCAGAGAGCTCAGATTAGGAGAGATTCAGATGGCCCTGAGGGGGGGAGGCGGGAGGAAGGGTTTCAGAATACACAGACGATATCCTAATCTATATGGGTAACCCAGGAGTATCATGCCCGGTAGTAACCCACATTTTGATGGCATACCAAGGCTTCAGCGGGCTCAAAGGGAATTGGTAAAAGTCGGTTCTGTTTCCGGTGCAAGGGGATGGGGGGCAGCTGCGATTCCACAGGACTGCCATTATTTAGTCACACCTTTGGGTTTCAAATACTTAGGCATCCACCTTAGCCCGAATTTTTCAGACGTTTCCTGGCTTAATCTCCCTCTCATGGTGCATAGGTTTGCAATAGACAATGGCATACACTCACATTGAACCTGTTGGGAAAGTCGGCTGTTTTTAAAATGCGGACGCTCTCCAAATTCCTTTGTGAATTGGAAACTGGGCATTCTGTAAGACAAACACATTTTGGGGTGGGAAGATGCTTCAACGGTTGGTATGGGAGGTGGGGAATAGGCTTGTCCAACCTCTGCAGCTACTACTGGGCTGAGCAACTGGGGATGGTTAATGACTGGTTGCATGGCGACCCGGCACTCGTTCACATTGTGATTGAGCGTAGGAAGATGACGGGTTGGACACCTAGCCAGGTATTGCATGGGGGCTGAGGGGTACTGTGAGAAACCAGAAGGTGCCTCACCCACTAGTCCCCGGGGAACTGTCATCCAGGTGGCCAGGACACGGCCATCGCTTTTTGATCCAGTTCCTGGGAGTGGACCAATGCAGGAGGATCACCTGGGAGAAGGTTCTTCGGGGAGTGGGACGCCGAATGACGAGAAACATTATCCCCTTCCCTGTAACACCTTTATCCCATCCTACCAGGTTGGATACATAGGAACTCCACTTCCCTCCTTTCCTACATGAACCCATTCACAGAGACAGCCCGCTCTGGGAGAAAACAGACTAAAACCCGAGCAGTATACATGACGTGTCCGAATAAAATGGTCCGGCGAGGTCAGGAATTTCCTGACCATCTCACACACACCTGACTTCCATTAAGTTTCCCCAAACGGATAAAGGGAGGAACACAAAAGCACATTGATTGAGATAAAGCACACGAGGAAACAGCAGTTTTTGTGATGGCAGCTGAATGAGGGACGAGAAGACAGCGAACTATGAGGGGTTTGCAAGGAGGGAATTTCTCCATGACCTTTCTGGAAAGAAACTGCTGAAACCCTGAAATTGGTCAGCTTGCGGCCCAAAGACAAGTGTGAAGAATCTTGCATTGCGTGTCGGAGGTACCTGCGCTCCTCCTACATGACTAATGGAGTAGGGCAGAAGCAGCAGGCACTGTGGTACCGTGCTTGGCTCCAAAACAAAGTAGTGGCAGAGAAATAAACAGCTTGTGAGTTGGGGAGACAGAAACACAGGTCAGTTTTGAAGCCAAGGTGGCAAGCAGCAACATTGTATACCGAGAGCTGTAACAAATATAGTTAAAACGCGTGTGATGAAAGACGTGAGTAAAGTTGAACTGCTGATGAATGTTTGAACTTTGAAAGAATACAATATCGTTGACAGAGTGGTACGGCACCGCATGCATGCTCAATCGCAGGTCTCTAAGGTATCCAGCCGAAAGGTGGTCAAAGTGAAAGTAAAGAATTGTAAAGAGAAAGATTTTGTGAATCCAAGTAGTCCTATGGCGGGTCAAGCAAAATCCTGCGCACAATCGAAAGTATTTGATATAGAAAAGGAAATATTGGAAAATGAGATAAAATGGTCCGAGCCCGATTGTACAAGATCAATTAAGAACATTGTGATAAAGTGGGTCTGAGCCCAGCGGAGGGGGATCCGGGGTGAACAGTAAATCAACTGAAAAATAGTGCATATGAAATCCTGAGAAGAAAGGAACTTTGGTGTTTGTCGCATCAGGCTCTCTGAAAAAAGATTTTGAATGGCAAAGAGACTTTGGCACAGAAGTCCCTGATGCTGAGGTTTTTAACTGCATCCTCGTGCCAGAGAAGCCAAACTGTGTGCTAAGCTCAAGTGTGGCGCCTTGTCCCGTGCTGAAAACGTGGGGAAAGGGAGCCAACGGCTCAAATATCCTGAAATATCATTTCTTGAACATTTTGCTTTTGTATAATATTGTTTCCCACAGTATTTGTAATTAGAAGTAAGGATTGAGCATAGGTTTACTAGTTTAGGCCCTTTTATTTTCTTAAGACTTCTAGGACTGCATTTTTATTATTTGATGGTCGTAGCTTGCTCCCATCTTTAGATTTAGGATTAGATAGGATATGAATTTATAAACACGCCTATACAGAAGTGTTTTAAAGTGCGAAGAGCCAAGGGTGGGGGACCAGAGGGAAGACAGACAACTATCTTACTAGGCTAGGTGACATTGAGATTGCGCAAGTTCAGGGGAGAGCGGAAGGGAAAAGGTGGGGGTAAGGGGTAGGGGCAAGTGCAGTGCATAGGATAAACAGTACGATAAATAAAACAAATATGCAGACATCAAGTGTCAAGTGCAGGTGGGTGCCTGTAGGGATACAGAACAGTCCCAGAGCGCAAGGGTTGCTAGGGGGCAGTGCAGGTGTGCAACTGGCGGGGACAAGACCTGGGCCCGAGATCAGAGGGTAGCCAGGTAACCAGTGCAGTTTCAGTTTCAGCCAGGAGATCAGCAGGGGCGAGGGGGAGAGAAAGCAGAAGCAAAGAGGAAGGTCTTGAGGTGCTTCCAGAACCAGAGATGGTTCTCCTCAAGTTTCAGAGAGGCAGGGAGGCTGTTACAAAGGGAAGCTCCGGCAGAGGAAAGAGACCTACCAACAACTCGTTGCTTGGAGAAGCGACGGACCCTGAGGGAGTTGGAGGCTGATGAGCGAAAGCTCGAGAAGGATGATATTTAGGAAGAGAGAGTTGAAGGTATTGAGACCCCAGGCCCCAGAAGGCATTGTGGACAATGCAGAGGGTTTTGAACTTAATCCTCGCCGCCACTGGGAGCCAGTGCAGAGATTTCAGTCCTGGAGAGATACGATCCCTGGGCTTGACACCAAGAACAAGTCAGAGGGCTGAGAATAGAGGCAGGCAGAGTTAGATAGAGCCTGTTGCAGTAGTCCAGCCTAGAGAGAACCAGAGCTCTGGAGACAGTGAGCTTCTGAGGGAGAGGAAAGGAAGAATACCGCTGAGGAGGTGCAGCTGGTAATGTGACTTCTTAGTGATGTCAGAGATTTGAGGAGAGAAGGAGAGTGTGGAGTGGAAGATGACCCTGAGGTTTTTAGCCTCAAAGGTGGGTGCAGGAAGAGGGCCAAAAGAGGCCGGCCAGAGTGACAGGAAAGGAGGGAGCAGGTGTGCCGATGAGCAGAATCTCTGTCTTACTGGCATTAAGGCAGAGATCATTGGCGGCACACCACTCCTGGATAGCAGACAGTCAGAGATGAGAAGAAGGTGGCAGAAGGGAGCCTGCAATGAGTTTAGTGTCATCCGCATTGCACTGAAAGTTTGGGCAGAGAGCAGCAATGCTGTGGGCAAGAAGTTCCAGGTATTGGTTGAACAGCCAGGGAGAGAGGTTAGAACCCTGGGGGACACCAAAGGTAGAGATAGAGATAGAGGAGCGGAAGGATTCAAGTAGGACCTGGGAGGGTCGATCAGAGAGGAAAGAAGTCCGCCAAGCCAGGGCCTGATCGGTGATACCCAGGTTATCACAGACAGTTGAGCAGGATGGCATGGTTGACCGTGTCAAAGGCAGAAGAGAGATCAAGTAAGATGAGGACACAGGGGGTGTTGGAATCAAGGTTGGAGAGCAGATCTTCACAGATGTTCAAGAGAGCAGTTTCCGTGCTTCTGGGAGCTCTGAATCCAGGCTGTCATGGAGACAACTAACTGATTCAGTGTGAAGATTAAGCTGGGAGATGGCCAGCTTTTCCAGGAGTTTGCCCATAAAGGAGTGATGCAGATTGTACGATAGTTTGCCGGGTAGGAAGGGTTGGCAGAGAGTTTCTTAAGAAGAGGGTGCACAAGGGAGTGCTTCAGGGTGGAAGGGAAGACTCCAGTGGCAAAGGAGTGGTTGCAGAAGTCAGGCAGGGTGTCAATGTGGTCCTGGATGGTTTTGGAGGAACAGGGGTGAACCTGTTTTGACGAGACTTTCATAGATCGGACTTGTCTAGAAACCTAATCTGGGGAGAATAGGAGAAAGGCAGAGAAGGAGGGAGGAGAGGTGGCAGAGGAAGGGACAGAGGAAGAGCAGGGAGTAGAGGGAGGAGGGGGGGAAGAGGAAGATGAAGAGCACAGAATGCCCTGAGTTTTAGAGATTAAATGAGAAGCTAGGGCCGTGCAGAGGGCCTCGGAGGGGACAGGAGAGGTAGAAACTGCAGCAGGATTAGCCAGCTCCTTGCAGTTTTTAAAGAGTTCGGCAGAGTTGTTAGATGCTGCAGAGACGCGGGCTTGGATGTGGGATCTCTTCTTGGCGTTTTACAAATTCATTTGAAAGTTCAATAAACATCCCTTGAACTGTGATCACTTGCGTCGGTCTTACTGTTTGATACCATGCCTTCCTTACAGTACTGACAGACTCTCCCTGGGTTGATGTGGCACATCTGCAAAACATGGATCAAAGCACATCAGGACATTGGATGAGGGGGTAGACCGACCCTCGACCAGCCCATTTGGCATAACGCACACCTGACTGAATTGCTAAAAGTTGGACATTTTAGGATCTTGGAGGCAAATGAGAGCCACTCTGGCAGACGTGGTACAGCAGGGCCGACTCTGCTAATTTCTGACACTACAAGGGAAATACTGTCTTCCAGAGGGGTAACGGCACCTTTTATCATACACTGTGGGACTGTGCACAGATCAAGGTTTTCTGGGGGAAGTGTTTGCGTAAATTGGCTGTTACAGTGGGTACTAGGGTGCCTCTGGAACCAAAACTGGTTTTGCTGGGGATGTGGGACACCGGGTTCATGAAACACGAAAAAGCATTTCTGGGGGACGATGGAGCTGATTAAAAGGTTGATAGCAGCATCCTGGGGCTCTGCGGAACATCCGCGACTGAGCCAATGCATTGTGGAAGTGGACCGTTGTTCGTCCCTTGACAGGAGAGTATACATGGGTGAGGGGCTGAAAATATGGGGCAAATAGGTGGGGGAGGGCAAAGGGTGTATCGTAGTCCATTTTGTTTTAATCCTTAACCTCTGGGATAGCGGACAAGCATCCGTGGGTTTATTATATCACTGCATTTATACCACCCTGTGGAGACTGTTGTATCAGGCTTTGACGTACCTATGTTTGTTGTTTTTTTTTTTTTTGTTATGGTAAAATAAAAAGATATGATTTAAAAAAAAGTGGCTTCACCCATTGTTCTCGGGCTCTTCTGGGCCAGTCTTGGTCCTGCATGCCTCACTCCAGCTCCGGGTCCGCCCACATGTACTGCACCCAGAAGCAGGCCTATCGCCAGATTCCAAGTCCAGCCAGTCCCATAGTTCTGTTGGGCGTTGGGAAAAATGCCAGCGGCCATCCACCAACACCTTCAACTTTGCGGGGAAGAACAGCTTGTACTTGAGCCCCAAGTCACGGAGTCACCGCCTCACTACATCCTAAGATTTATGTTGTCTTTGGCCCTCCTGGGCGAAGTCAGGAAACACCAGGATATGCATGCCGGCCACTTTATATGCTATTGCCTGTAGCACATCCTGCAATGTTGCATCCCGGTACCTGTAGTAATAGCTTGGCGATGACAGCTCGCAGAGGGGCACCAACAGGCGACCTCCTCCGCAGGACACTGTGCGCCCTTTCGATGGTAAACCCCCATTGAGAGGCCTCTGATTTTTAGGATGTCTGAACAGACACTCAAGCTACAACTCCGAACTGTGGGCCTCCTCCCCTTACGCAATCCCCAGGATTCTAATGTTGCTTCCACTTGCGCATCCTTCTGCGTCCTCCGCCTTAACCTCAAGAGCTCTCGGTCTGTGCGTTGACCCGCGCCTGCAGCAGCGTGCCGTGTTTTCCACTTCACCGACCCCGTTCTCCCACCGTCTCCCCCATCTTCCTGAAGTCCGCCCTGACCAGCGTGCTATCCACTACCTCAGACTGGATCTTCCCCTCCAGGGACACACTTGAGTCCTGAATGCCCACCAGCAGTTGGTTCATCATCACCGATTCCTTCGGAGGGACCTGCTCCATGCCATCATCAGCACCCTGTGTCTGGGGCTTTGCCACCTTGTTCTTACCACCTAAGCAATGTTTCAACATCTGTTGACCCTTCAACATTGTGCCGGCGGGCACTGCCTCAGCCTCCACCATGCTACTCAGACACCCACATAGACGCCAACCAAGCCAATAGCACCCCCAGCTGGCTCCCTCCGTGTCCCACTACGGTCGTCTCCTCAACAGCTCCCGCTTCAACTTCAGATGCACAGCAACAGCAGGGTGACACACAAGTATTCCCACTGTCCCCATGCTATGTCTTTTGGGGTGGGAAGCGAGCTGTCCACTAGCTCCTGAGCGTTAAGGCAGCAATGTTCCGGCAAAGGGCAGGTACTTCACTTCTCCTGCATGTCTGCTCCTGATCACAGCCTCCTGCAGTTGCACTGCTATGGGGCACATCAAGCGAGCCCTATTGCATCCAGCGCAGTCAACATCCAGTGGGCAGGGCCTCCTCTTGTGGGGCTGATACCACATGCCTCGGCGGCATCCACAGACCCTGCCTGCAGCAGGGGTTCCAATGGACTGTGCTCCAGCAACCGCTGTGTCAGGGCGCTCCTTCCTACGGGAGTGGGGACTCCATCCAGACCCCACCCACCCAACCAACCACCCACCCACCCACCCACCCACAACTGTATCACGGGCTACAGCAGGTGCTGCTCCCGGCGCTGCTCCCGCCCTGTGTAGGCTAGAAATGCAGCAATCCTGCAAACCACTGGCTCAGCAGGGGCTTTGCAGTCCTTCCCGCCTGGTGGAACTGCCTCAGTCTGTCTTCTTTTTACTGATAGATTTTATCAATCAGCTGTGATTATTGGATACCGAGGCTTGAGCCTTTTAATCCATCTTCCCCAGTTGAGTATGTAGTTGTGGGTTTGGATTCTTCATGGTCAGTGTGAACTTGGATGGGCCGCGGATAGCAGTCGAAAGAGTTTGCAGTGGTGAGTGACACAGACACCACGCTGAGGATCCGCTCTTGGCCTCCATGGGTGACAGTCTGCAGGCCCCGAGGCTGATGCAGGGCACTGCAGCTGCCAAAATTCACACGGCTTGTGGAGCACACCTTCCTGCCCTAATAACTCCAAGTAGATTGGATTCAGGGCCAGGATTCCGGCATGATTAGCCCAACATTAAGAATACATTCTTGATCCATATTGCTCTCTTGCTCCATTCCAAATAGTCTTTTATTGATGTGTTTTTGCACCATCAATCTCATGACTGACTGTCCTATGCTGCATATTTCATGGTGGTCTCATTCTAAAATGTTATCTTGCTGAAAGAATGCTATTTTAGAATAAATGTCTCAACTATTTGAAGGCCTACAACAATCCCAATCAACTTAAAGAACACCCACATTGAAGGCCTGGGACTTTCTTACATACTTCTGAATATAGAAATAGTAAAACAGAGTAAACTATACATGTGCATTGTGATAGTCCCACTGCACAACTCTGATAGGCATTAAAGTGTGCTCTTTATCATTTGCTTTTTTGGCCCATATAACTTCAGCTAAAGAATTGGTCCATTTGTACAGTTAATTTATTTATTTTGTGCTATGTACTTCAGCCAATGCATCATCCAACCGGTGTCAAAGTTGGAGGGGGGGGGGGGGGAATAAAAACTAAAACCAAGCAAAAAAGAATATAGACAAGCAGACCATGTTCAAAAACTACAATACAAACAGTCTTTGGGGCACTTTTGTATATATATGTTTCCAAATGACAGAAGTAAGGTCTTGTTCCTTAGTCGTACACTAAAGTATATGTGATGTTTTACCAAAGCAATAAAACAATGAGGATGTATTGAGGTGTGGACTTGTCTGATATACTTTTGAAGTCGGAATGCAATGTAGAAACATGCCCTGGTGTATGAAGGGGATTCAAAAATACAGTCGAAAAGAAGGGATGTTCTTTCAGTTGGCAAAAACGATTTGTCATGTAGATAGACTTCATTTCGTGCATGTGATTCAACATATTTAAGAAAATGACAATACTTCACACAAGGCCCTCCTGGCCTCCCTCCACACCTCAAAGGCCATCATTAATGTCTACTTAAACTGTACCGTCTTGGTCCAAGGCCCTCAGGCCACTCTTTTCCTCTTTGATAGACACTTCCTGCGCCTCATCAATTTCTTTCCTTCGAAGGGATTGTGTCCTCCGACGTATTCCTTATCTATGATATTTGTATCTCCAGCTTGCTGACCTCGGAAAACATTTTTCCCAGTAGAGGGCGCTGTGCGTCGACGGCCGTCGAGTAGGTGCTCCTCGACGGCCACCGTATCGACGCCGACATTGTCATGCCTATAAATGGCCACGCGCAGCATCCGTTGCTCAGTTCTGTTTTTCCGCGCTTCGTGTGCCTCGGAATACCATTGCTCAGTTCGTCAGTCGATATATATTCATATTTCCTAACGAGAAAACCGACTCGTACTCGATGGCTTCCTCCTCCGACCCGACGACTCCTCGGTCCGGTTTCAAAAAATGCCGAGACTGTGGGAAGAAAATGTCGTTGACGGATCCTCACAGGATCGGTTTGTGGTGTCTGGGAATCGAACACCAGTGTTCGGAGTGTGAGGAATGCCTATCCATGATGGCGAAAGCCTTGAAGGAGCGTAAGGGGAAGCTTTTTTCCTCGAAAGTTTCCGCGGTAGAGTTGAGACATTCGTCTCCTCACCTTCGAAAGCATTCTCGGTCTAGGTCTCGAAGTGGCTCCCACCACTTGTCGAGGTCTAGACACTCGAAAAAAAGACTAAGAAGATCCCCTTTATCGTCGTCTTCTAGTTCCCCTGAAAGAGTAAATTGCCCCACAAAACACAGCTGTCAAGCTGAGTGGGAGGAATTCAGAAAAAAGATGCTAAGCGTCTTCGAGAAAGCGGCCTCGACCCCCTCGAAGTCAGCTGAGGGTGATACCCCGGGTGAAAAGCCCAAAAAATCTAAACGCCGCGAGTCGAAGCACCCGGCGAAAGAGTCGACCCGAAAGCGCCATGAGCCATCGGGAAGTAAAGCATCTTCGACGCCATCGTCGAAAGCCCCTTCGAAGCACAGATCGGTGCCATCGACGCCGTTATCGAAGGGTTCTTCGACGCATCCGTCGATCGAGTCGACGCCGGCATCGACGCCGATCAAAGAAAAACCCACGGCTACTTCACAGCCAACGGTGACACCGAGAGCTTCCAACACGACGTCGAGAACGTCGTCGACATACTCGATCCTCTCGAGTTCTTCGAGGCCTCTTCCAGTTTTTTCGACGCCTTTGTCGGCGCCTTCGAGGATTTTTACATCGGCGTCGACGACATCGACCTTTTCAAGGCCACTGATGATGGCTCCCTCTGCCTTAGAGATGGGTTTTATACCATTTCACAGACCAGAACATCCCCCTTTAACTTTGAAGAAAGGGAAGATTCTGATCAAGAAAGGCCTTTTGGGCTGCAGAGGACCACATTACCTGAACCAGAGACTTTTGCCTATGAGGAAAGAAGGTTGAAAGACCTTCAGGATGCATTACAGGAAGCAAGTGGCCTAGACACTTCCCCAAAAGTGGAATTTGTCAAACCAGACCCAGGGGAACATGCTGATACCCCTTATAGAACCCTAATGTCAAGAATTATGGAGTTCATGGGTTGGTCTGCGCCTTCACCTGTTTTTCAGCAGGATGACCTCACAGATATTCTGGATAAAGGTCCACAGGAGGATCCTGTTGTTCCTTTTCATTCTGCTTTACAAAGAAAGATTTTAACTAACTGGGAAACTCCTGAACTTGACCCTGCGGTTAACAAGAAGTTGTCAGCGAAATATAGGGTATCTGCTGCTGACCCTGAATACCTATCTAAGCACCCTACTCCAGAGAGTCTGGTGGACCAGGCTGCAACTTCATCAGGCAGTACTTTTGCATACCCCACTGATACTCAGGATAGGGATGATAAAAAATATGATGCCATGGCTAAGAAAGTCTTCTCGGCCTGTAGCATGGCTTTAAAATCTATTAATGCAACTTTGGGAGTGTGCTTCATCAGCGGCTGACTGCATACCGGAAGGAGAATAAAGGGACACATTTTTAAATATCATCAGAGATGGTAAAGATGCAATGTGTGAGTCCCTTCAAACTGGCATTGATTCTGCTGACAGTATCAGCAGGGCCATGGCGGGAAGTACCACAATCCGCAGGCATGCGTGGTTGAGAAAGTCCGGCTTTGCTTCTGACGTACAGGCCAGACTTTTAAATATGCCCTTTGACGGCTCTTCCCTATTTGGTAAAAAGGCGGATGACAGTTTGGAAAAACTACAAACATCTAAAGCAGCAGCCAAGTAACTAGGAGCTGCAATCCGACAAACTAATGTTCGTCCCTCAGGATCCTCTTGGAGAGGAAGGTCCTTTCGCTATTATTCCTCATATGGAAGAGGCAGAGGACGGCCGGCTCAAAGAGGCCAAGGAAAATGTACCCGTGGTGGACGGGGTAAAGGAAAGAAAGCCGCAGGAGCCGCTTTACCTTCGGCAACTGCATCAGTCGCTCCCAAACCACTCTGAGGTCTCCCATCACAAGACACCTGTAGGGGGCAGGTTAACTCACCATCTGACGGAATGGCAGGCTATTACGTCAGATGCTTGGGCATTGGAGACAGTTGCCCAAGATTACTGCCTGCCTTTTCTACGCATCCCTCAGAGCCATCCACCGGGGAACAGCTCTCTGAAAGTGCCGGATCCGCTCCTCTTGCAGGAAGTTGTAGACCTGCTAGAGAAAGGTGCCATAGAACCGGTACCTGTAGCGGACAGGAACAAGGGCTGGTACTCCCCCTACTTTCTCATACCAAAGAAAGACGGAGGACTGAGACCCATTCTGGACTTACAAGATTTGAACAAGTTCCTCAGGAAGGACAAGTTCAAGATGGTAACTCTCTCTCTCAGATCCTTCAGGCCCTCCAGCTTCAGGACTGGTTGGTATCTCTGGACCTTCAGGATGCTTATTTCCATGTGCCAATCCATCCCAAGCACAGGAAGTACCTGAGGTTCGCAATTGGCAACTCTCATTATCAATTTTGAGTTCTGCCATTTGGGCTGACCTCCGCCCCGAGGGTCTTCACCAAGCTAATGTCGGTTGTGGCTGCAAGTCTAAGGAGGGAAGGGATTCACGTCTACCCCTACCTGGACGATTGGTTGATCAGAGCAGTTTCTTCGGAACATGCTCGGATCCAACTAGATTATGTCTGCCACTCCCTTCACAGGCTGGGCTTCTCCCTCAATTTAAAGAAGTCACAGATGATACCATCACAGAGACTCCAGTTTATTGGAGCAGTGCTGGACACGTCCCTGGGAAAAGCCTCGCCACCAGAGGTGAGGGCTCAACATATTCTGCAGATGGTCACCAGGTTTCAAGATGCCCAACGTCTCCCAGCCTACGACTTTTTGAGGTTGCTAGGCCTCATGGCATCCTGCATATCCCTTGTGCCAGAGGCTCGCCTGAAAATGAGATCCCTTCAGTGGACACTGAGGACTCAGTGGTCACAATTCTCAGGGAGGATGACAGATCTCCTACGGATTCCGGACAAGGTAGCCCACGACCTTCAATGGTGGGCCTCTCCAGAGAACATCTTGAAAGGAGAACTGTTTTGGCAACCATGGCCGGAGATAACAGTAGTCACAGACGCCTCACTCACGGAGTGGGAAGCCCATGCCAACGACTTGACCATCAGCAGTCGTTGGTCTCCATCGGAGTCCAGACTACACATCAACCTGTTGAAGCTGAGAGCCATCAGACTGGCACTGAAGGCTTTTCTGCCGTCTGTACGGGGGAGAAATGTACTGATAATGAGGGACAATACAGTGGCCATGCACTACCTCAACTAAAGAGGAGGCGTAGGGTCACTGCCACTGTGCAGAGAGGCGATGCAGCTCTGGTTTTGGGCAATTCATGAAGGAATCTCTCTATCGGCAATTCACCTAGCCGGAGAGAAGAACTTGACAGCGGACGCTCTGAGCAGGCAGAATACAGCCTCCCACGAATGGGAGATAGCTCACGAAGTCCTTCAAGAGATCTTCGCCCTTTGGGGAACCCCTCAAGTGGATCTGTTCGCCACTAGTATCAACAGGAAGTGTGACAGATTTTGCTCAAGGGAATTTCCCCCGAGAGGAGCTCTAGGAGACGCGTTTGTAGTGGACTGGGAGTTCCCACTTCTGTACGCGTTTCCTCCGGTCCCTGTCATTCCTCAAATGATCAGGAGGTTGAGAAGGTTTCGGAAGACCATGATCCTAATTGCCCCGGATTGGGCCAGGAGAACGTGGTACCCGGACCTTCTGGACATGTCCATCTATCCTCCAATTCGTCTACCGTTCAGAGAGGATCTTCTCTCGCAGAAGGGAGGTCAGGTTCTCCATCCAGCCATCAAGACCCTCAACCTTCACACTTGGTATCTGAAAGGTTGAGGTACAAGGATTGGGACCTTCCAGATGACGTCATGGAGGTGTTGCTTTCGGCCAGAAGACCAGCAACTAAGACTCTATACCGCTGCCGTTGGAATACATTTTGCAGCTGGTGCAGAGAAAAGAATATTGAACCCTTTTCATGTGGTACACCTGCGGCGTTATCCTTCTTACTTTATTTGGCAAATTCAGGCCTTCAAGTTGGCACTATTAAGGGCTATCTCGCAGCGCTATTGATCTTTAAGCGCTTTGTGGAGGAGCCATCGTATTTCAAAATTCCATTGGTAATGCAATACCTGAAAGGTCTAACTAATGTTTACCCTCCAAGACCATTCCAAGTTCCCTTATGGGACTTAAATTTTGAACCACTCCACTCTTGTTCATTGAAGTTTCTCATCCTCAAAACTGTTTTATTGGTAGCATTAACATCTGCTAGAAGGGTTAGCGAGATACAAGCCCTATCTTGTAAACCTCCTCATACAACTTTTCACAAGGACAAAGTAGTTCTACAGGTGAAGCCTAACTTCCTCCCAAAGGTAGTTTCGGAATTTCACATTACTCAGAAGATTACTTTACCTTCATATTATCCTCCTCCCCATCCAGGGAAAGAGGAAGAGGAAGACTACACAGGCTGGACCCTAAGCGAGCCTTGAGTTTTTATATCAGTAGACTTGCTAAAATTAGACAAGAAGACCAACTCTTTGTAGGTTACGCAGGACATAAGTTAGGATTACCAATAACCAAACAAACCATCTCCAGATGGATTATTTTAGCCATTCTGGAATGCTACAAACTGTCAGGGAAAGAGCCCCCTCAAAATCTAAGGGCTCATTCGACCAGGGGTATCGCAGCATCCTCAGCTCTTCAAAGAGGGCTACCAATTAGAGACATATGTGCGGCTGCCACATGGTCGTCCGCACATACCTTTACCAAATTTTATAGCCTGGATTCCTCCTCTAGTCAAGAGACTATATTTGGCAAAGCTGTGTTACACTCTGTTCATTCTTAAAGGGTAATATGGCATCTCTTACTCCCGCCTCCAATCACATACCACTGCTATGGGAGTCTATCATAGATAAGGAATAGGTCGGAGGACACAATCCCTTCGAAGAAGTTACTTCTTACCTTGTAACGTTCTTTCGATGGGATGTTCCTCCGACGTATTCCTTATTGCCCCTTCCATCCATCCCCGCAGTAACATTTCCCTTGTGGTTGCAGCTTACGCTCCTTCAAGGGTAGTAACCATTCATACAATAACTACTTTACTCTACAAAACGGAACTGAGCAACGGACGCTGCGCGTGGCCATATATAGGCATGATGACGTCGGCGTCGATACGGTGGCCGTCGAGGAGCACCTACTCGAGGGACGTCAACGCACAGTGCCCTCTACTGGGAAAAAATGTTTCTGAGGCCAGCAAGCTGGAGATACAAATATCATAGATAAGGAATACGTCGGAGGAACATCCCATCGAAAGAACGTTACAAGGTAAGAAGTAACTTGTTGTTCTCCTGCTGTCCCCTCTCTTCCAGCCACTGCTTCCTTGCCTCCCCCTGCTGTCCCATCCTTGGCTACCTTGCCCTCTTCTCCTTCCTCTTCTGCCCCCCCACCCACCTTGAGCCGCTTCTACACCTCCGCAGGGCGTACCACTGTTGCATACCTCTCCCTGGAAGTCTTTCAAGGGTGGCAACATTCTCCATATTGCCACTCTTAATTCTCACTCTGCTGTCAAACACTCAACATCGATGTCCTCGGTCTCACTGAGACATGGTTCACAGCCAGCTCGGTCACAAGCTTTGACTCTCCTCCCTGATAGCTACAAGATCCCCTCCGCGCCCAGGTCCAACCGTTCCAGAGGGGGTGTAACCATGATCTTCCTCCGAGTGGATTCCTGCCTGGGTCATTCCTACACAGACCTACTCCTCTTTCGAATGCTTCTTCTGCAGTGTCAGTGTGTCAGTCTCTCTCTTTCTCTCTTTCACTGTGGCTATTATCCATCGGCCACCTGGTCAAATTGCCTCCTCTCTCTCTCTGAATGGGCGGACCTCTCCTCTTCGCTCCTGGTCTCGACCACTCAACTCCTACTTCTTGGAGACTTTAACATCCACCTGGATGCTTCTTGTCCTGCCTCTGGACTCTTTTGCGACCTATGCGACTCTCTCACTCTCTATTCTCCCCTCAGGCCTGACTCACTCAGCAGGGCACACTCTGGATGTCCTGATCTCTTCAGACCTTCCCCTTTCTATCCCTCTCACCACTCCTCTCTCCTGGAGTGATCACTTTCTCCTCTCCTCCCAGCTCACCGTCTCTACCCCTCAGGCCAAGCCAACTCCAGCACTGCCATTCACCTTCACGATCATCTGACCCATGAAGTGTCTGTCAGTTGAGGCTTTCACTGCCACTTTCTCACCCTACCTCCCCCTTTGGCTGACTCACAGCCTGACACAGCCCTTTCCATGCTCCACTCTGCTATATATGATACTCCCAATGTTCTTGCCCCTGCCATGAGGATCCGCTTGAAGCCCAAAGCCAAGTGCAACTCCTGGTACGACTCAGACCATGTTTGTTTGTTTGAAATGTATTAGGTGCACCAGACCCGAAGGTATCAAGGCGCAAGCATTAAGAAGTCATACAGCTTAGTACAAGGTCAAATAGTTGCAAAGGTAACAGTGGAAGTAGAAATACATTTAAGCTAGCAGTAATACGACCTATGCACGGCATGTGATTCTAAGCAGATTAACAAACATCAGAAACTCAGATTTTGCCTACATTTAGCAAAGGTTTGGTCCATCCTAAGTGAGCTTGGTAAAGAGTTCCACAGTTGAGCAGCTTTAACTGGGAAGCTAGTACCCCCAATTGTGAATAATTTAAAGCTAGGCACCTAGAGGCAGTTGGAGTTCGCTGATCTCAAAGGTCTAGTGGAAGATATTCTGGAGAATCTTTCTATTCGGTACGGTGCTTTATTATTAAGGTATTTAAAGGTCAGGGACGCTGTTTTTAGTCTGATTTTCTCCTGCTTGGATAGCCATTTGTACTTTCTTCTAGTGTCAGAGAAGTGTTCTTTCCTGGAGATTCTAAGTGCAGCTCTAAGGGCATTGTTTTGGAGAATCTATAATTTATTAGTAATGTTATTGGCTCCAATGTATAGTGCATTGCAATAATCTAGTTTGGAAATAATCAGAGCTCTCGCTAAGATCATGTAGCTGTTGGATGAGAGGAATTGTTTACCGCCTCTGATGAAGTTGCATGTGTATGCTGTAGAGAAGGCTAAAGAGTTTACCTGTTTAGTAAACGTTAAGGTGGAGTCTATGTAAAAGCCGAAGGTTTTTACTACCTTGGCAGCCTTGATAAGGTTCCCGTCTATGATAAAAGATGAGTATTCCGTACTAAGCCTAGTAAGAAGTGGTGTAGATCCCAGGATGAGAAGTTCACTTTTGTCATCGTTCAGACAGAGGCCGTGTGTGGCCATCCATGCCTGAATGATGCTGAAGATTCTGTTCACCAATGCTAAATCCGAGCTATAGTCCCCTGTAAGTGGAAGGAGGTTCTGGGCATCATCTGCATAATTTGTGTAGGTGATAACCAGATGGTCCAGATCATCAAACAGGGGCTTGGTGAAGGTATTATACAGGGTTGAGAGACACAGGAGCCCTGTGGCACCCTGCAAGTGATAGGGATGGGATCCGCAGCTGCAGGCAGCAAAAAGACCCTCATAGTTCGGTCGCTGAGGAAAGATTGTATCCACGCTATAGCCTTGCTGGAAAAGTGGGCAGCTGAATCCAAGTGGCTACATAAAACATTATGATCCACTAGATCGAAAGCCGTCGACAAGTCCAGGCGGAGGCGTAGTGCAAGTTTGCCATTGTCTCTTAATTTGTCTATTTGGGCTTTAAGATTAATGAGAGCTTTTTCTGTGCCGTGTAATGGCCGGAAACCAGATTGACGGGAGCCTAGTAATTGGTTAAATTCTAGAAAGTTCTGGATTTGGATATAGGCAACCTTGTCTAGGATTTTCAACAAAAATGGTACTGTGGTGATCGGTCTGTAGTTTATCGGGATAGAGGGATCTAGTGTTTTGCTTCTTAAGGAGTGGGAGTACCCAAGATTCCTTAAGGTTACAGAGCTACTGATAAGTTTGGTAATGAAGGGTGCTAGATCCCTGGCGGCGTCCTTGATAAGTTGTGCAGGACATTGATCACCCTTACAGTTAGAAGGTTTGAGACCCAATATAACTTTCTCGACCTCTATAATCGAGACTTTAGTAAAGTGAAATTGGGTGGCGTGTTTGAGTTTAGGCAATACCGTTCGTTGGAGGGTATCACTGGAGTTAATGATGCTTTCTTTATTGCTATTTTACTTTGTAGGTTGGAAACCTTCTTGGCAAGCGCATGCTGGATATCAGCGCACCATGTTTTATCTTTGACACAGTTGCCTTGGGAAATGATAGGCGTTTCTAACTCTTTTAGAATAGTGAGGAGCTCTTTCGTGCTAGAATTTGCTTGTGTGATTCTGTTGTTGTAAGTTTCTTGTTTGGCCAGGAGAATATCCTTCTTGTATTGGGAAGAGAGATTGATTAGCTTTGGTTTATTTTCCGTGGTGGGGTGAAGTTTCCAGGCGTTTTCACATTTCCTTTCATCTACTCTTAGGTTTTTTAGCTGAGGAGTAAACCAGTAATTTAAGTGGCTTTTGGGTTTACTGTTTATAAGTTTTTGTGGGGCCATAGTGTCCAGGGTTTTGTTCATAACTTTGTTATATTCTTCAACTAGTAGGCTAGGATCCAAGTTATCAGGTAAGGCATTGAGTGTGGGCAAGATACTAGGTAGTAGATTGTCTACTGTAATATTTTTCTTACTTCTATTTCTAGTGAGTGTAGGAGGGGCTAGGGATGACTGAGGAGTGGATCTTTTAGTTGCTAAAGTAAATGCTAAAGTAAAGGATATCGGGTGGTGGTCCGTCCAAATTTGAGGTGAAATGGAAGTGATGGAAGCATTGCAATTATGATCGGCAACCCAGCCGAGAGTTCTCCCTTTGTTGTGGGTGGGTTGGTTCACTCTCTGGGTGAAGCCAAGTTCTATCAGGATATTAGATGCAGCAGTAGCATGTTGGTCATTAATATCGTTAAAGCCTATATTAAGGTCTCCTAGCAGTAGAGTTTGGGATGTGTCCCTTTAGGTTTTCAGATAGGATCATTGAGAGGTCTTCAATGAAAGTATTGATAGGGCTAGGGGGTCTGTATATGAGGTGAATATTTAGTGTTTGCGAATTAGCTGTAGGGAGTTTTATTGATATAACTTTGCATGATTTGATAGTAGGCGTAGGTAATATTCTCATAGAAAGATCTGCTTTGGCTATGATAGCTAGTCCTCCACCTCGAGCTTCGCATAGATCAGCTCGAAGGATGGTGTAATCATTAGGTATGGCTAAGGTTAGTGCTGGGCATACTGCCTCGTGAAGCCAAGATTCTTTAACAGCGATGAAATCATGGTCTTCTGTTAAGATTACTTCGGCTATTTCCATGGCTTGAGAGACTAAGGATCTAGCATATATTAAGGCTCCTTTGAGGTGAGGAAGGGGCTTATCTGCAACAGGTGTATTACGAGTTGGAATCGCTGAGTGGGTCCTATTTCTTGATGTGTTAGGCTTATTGTTACTACTCTTAGTGGTAGGGCTAGACTTAGGATAAACTTTCTGAGATATTTTCCTTTGAAGGTTGGCAGAAGTCTCGAATCTAATAAGTGGGTCAAATATTCTGGGTAAACGTGCTCAGAGTCTATAGTTTCTGAGCAAAGTCTTGCAAGGGATCGTTTGTAAGGGTTAAATGGAATTATGTATGGATAGTTTAAGATGCAGGGTGGGATTGACCACTATGTCTGCTGTGTTGGTAGGAATAGCCATAGTGTATAGTACTGTCAGCATAAATAGGGCACCCTGGTAGCCTAACTCAAGCAGTGTGGGATACATAGTGTAGTATGTAGATATTAAGCAGTTTACAGTAGGCTAAGGGTACCAAGCTTGTTTCAGTAATCGGGCATGTTACAAGGCCCGGTTGCAAGAGGACATCATGCGGTTCATGGACAGTTGGCACAATTGCATATGGACTTCAAGCAGGTTATAGAGACACAAACTAAGCTCTAGGATAATTCTGCATTATAGCTTCCAAGTGATGGTAAAGGTAGATTGTAGGTCCTTGGACAAGGCTGGACAGGCTGCCTGGCCGTGGGCTAGTATAGTTAGTTAGGCCGTTCGTATATTTGGTTAATGAGTAGTTATGGAGACTGATTCTGTTGGGGATTTCACAAGTACAAAGTAATATCAAGGTCTTGCAACTTTGTGTGCATGAGGCAAACAAAGGGTATCTTGGTCAAAATCAAACAACAAGTGTGCACAGCAGTCACTTCAGCTACCAATAGGCAGTATAGTTGCAGATAGGTGTGGCAGTCGAGTAATGAGTGAGCACAGTGCTTAAATGCACCTGGCAATGAGTGAGCACAGTTCTTAAATGCACCTGGCAATGGGTGTACTCTAAGAACACATAATGCTAGCAGGCAAAGTCAAGTATCAAATGAGGTAGATACGTCTGGTAGAAGGCATACATTGAGAATACGTTCGAGTATCATGTGCGAGGAGTGACTCCACTAACACAAGGCTTTGTAATCACATGTAGGTTAGCGACTTTCATTTGTACTTTTGCAAATTTTGATTAATGGTATAAACGTTAACTTATGTTAGGAGAGTGTTATTTAGAATGTAAGGTTCGTAAGTCAATTAATGCAAAGTCTAGATATTTTCGTCTAGGTCTAGCAGACATATAGAGATCAGGCTAGCAAGATCAATAAGGTGCAGAAGCCGCAATGAGGACTAATAGGCTAGTCTTCGTTACTAAGGCAGTAAATGCAGTGAGTTAGTGTAGCATGAGTTACGCTTGCAGTTAAGCGACAGTTGGAGACGTGGATATCTAAGCATCCAGAGAGGTAATAATGGTGGTCCCAGCGATCAGGGCAGGGCCACAATGAAGGTAATGCGTGGCATACTTCGTTGCAAACGTGCGGTAGACTTAAATGGTATACTGGTGTAGCTCACACCTAGCATGAATATAACAACGTTGGGAGAGAGGCATATACAGTTAACACTGTCGGACAAGTACGACTCTTGTGGATTGATCAGCGTTATGTGCATTTGTACTTGAGCAGGGATACAAATGTGTAGATTTTGGAGTGTTCCTTACCACGTCGTAGTTGATAAGGTTCCGAGGCGAAGTGATGGCGCGACACACCAAGACAGGCACAGACAGGCCCTTTGTCAAGCCCTTCGGCACTGGATTTCTGAACGGCGGCTTCCGTCTGGCAGTGGCGGTGGGGGAAGGAAATGGATGCGCACATCCAATCAGGGCTAGGCAATAGCCCAAGCCTCTCAGGTACTGCAAATTGCAAAAAGATTGGCAGCCATTACTGCGTTTTCGACAATAACTGAGCTGAATCCTAATGTCGTCTGTGGTCGCAGAGGCATCAGTGAAGGTCTGGTCATTTGGCAAACTGCTGCAGCGTCGTAGTTATAACCCATATGATGCAGCTAGTGGTATTGGGCCATGCAGATTAGGGGGAGCTGTGGACGCCATAACTCACCCACGATAGCAGGGTAATTTGAGCAGCGAGAGCTCTGATCAGATGAGAGGCAGCGTGGCGACAGTGATGTGAGGAAAGGGGACAGACAAGCCCTTTGTCAAGCCCTACGGCACAGGACTTCCGCATGTCACCCTCAAACGCAAGTACAGGGTGGCTGAGAGCAAATGGCGTGCTTCGGGTACATCCTCTGACAAACTGACCTGCCGCCTGCTCCAAAAGCAAAACAGGCTCTCTGTTCGCACCAAGAAGAGAGCTCACATCCAAGCTCGCATCTCTGCGGCATCTAACAACTTGGCTGAACTCTTTAAAATCTGCAAGGAACTGGGCAATCCTGTTGCAGTCTCTACCTCTCCTCTCCCTTTCCAGCAGACCTATGCACGGCTCGGCTTCTCATTTCATCTCTAAAACTCAGGAAATCCTGTCCTCTCTCTATTCCTCTCCTCCCTCTACCCCCTGCTCTTCCACTGGCCCTTCTTCGGTCACCTCTCCTCCAAACTTCTCTGCCTTTCCCCTATTCTCCCCAGACAAGGTTTCTAGACAAGTGTTAGGCGATCCTCTGCACACCGATCCACTGCACACCAGAATACTGCTCACATTTCCCCAACACCTCCCTCCAGGGTTCGAGGCTCATGTGATTCGGTTTTCCCAAAGGACCGAAAGCTCCGTACCAAGTATGATTTACAGGCTCGATTGCAACCCTTCCTGAACTGGCAGTTGCCATGGAGAACATACAGCAGAAGAAGCGGCGTTACATCTTCACGCCGATCGGTCACTTGCTCACGTGATCCAGAGCGGCGTTCCTCACGTGACCTTGGTGGACGTCACATGACCCCGAAACGCTCAGTATATAAGGCTAGAGACACGGAACACTCATTGCTTCTAAGCTGTCTTCAGACCCTGTTTGGCGTTACGTTTTGGTTTGCTTTCCTGGTTTACCTTGATCTTGGAACTCTCTCTTGGACTCCTTCGGATTACCCCTTTGTGCCTTTGCTTGGAACTGTTTACCTGTTGCTGGATTTCGGACACGACCCTGACTTGCCTTTGGATCATCCCTTGGTACCTTGTTGAACTTTTACGCCATTTCCCTTTTTGGGATTCAAGTCACGCCTTCAGTCCTACAGGTGGTTTATCCTGCATCCACACTTGTCTGCGGTCCTCATGCTCTAGGGACCGCCTCATCTGAGCCTCGAACCTCCCTCCTAGGTTTCCTGGGTTTTCCAAACACCTGATAGGTAAGGCTATTCAGATCCTTTGGTATTGTGATCGTATACTGTAATTGCCTTGTACTTAACCTCGCTCTTTTTGACAGCAGCATTGGTGTTCCAGAGGTTCCCGTGGATTACGGAAGTAACATCTCCCACCTGTGGCCACAAAGGTCGCACAGCGAGTTTCTTTTAGTTCCCCTGTGCGTCACTTGAGGACGGAGGTTTCAACGGTCTACACGACACTCAAGTCAGAACAACAAGTCAGATCTATGAAAGTCTCATCAAAACAGGTTCACCTCTGTTCCTGCAAAACCATCAAGGACCACATTGACTCCCTGGCTCCTGCTCTGGCCGACTTCTGCAACCACTCCTTCGCCACTGGTGTCTTCCCATCCCCCCTGAAGCACTCCCTTGTGCACGCTCTCCTCAAGAAACCCTCTGCTGACCCATCCTGCCGGCTAACTATCACCCAGTTTCCATCACTCCTTTCCTGGGTAAACTCCTGGAAAAGCTGGCCATCTCCCAGCTCAATCTACACACTGAATCTGTTGGTTGTCTTCATGATCATCAGTCTGGCTTCAAAGCTACCAGAAGCACAGAAACTGCTCTCCTGAACATTCGCGAAGACCTGCTCTCCAACCTTGATTCCAACATTACCTGTGTCCTCATCCTACTTGATCTCATGCCATCCTGTTCAACCATCTCCGTGATAAACTGGGTATCACCAGTCAGGCCCTGACGTCGCTGACTTCTTTTCTCTCTAAACGACCCTCCCAGGTCCAACTTGGGTCCTTCCTCTCCTCTATCTCTACCTCTGGTGTTCCCCAGGTGTCCAACCTTTCTCTCTGGCTGTTCAACCAATAGTTGGCACTTCTTGCCCACCGCATTGCCGCTCTCTCCCCAAACTTGCAGTGCTATGCGGATGACACGGAGCTCATTTTCAGGCTACCTTCAGCCACCTCTTCTCCTTCACTCATCTCTGACAGTCTGCTATCCAGGTGTGGTTTGCCGCCAATGATCTCTGCCTTAAGGCCAGTAAGACCGAGATTCTCCTCATCAGCACACCCGCTCCCTCCTTTCCTGTCAGTCTCTGGCCGGCCTCTCTTGGCCCTTTTCCGGCTCCCACCACGAGGCTAAAAACCTTGTGGTCATCTTCCACTCCACACTCTCCTTCTCTCCTCACATCTCTGACGTATCTAAGAAGTCACACTACCAGCTGCACCTCTTCAGAGGTTTTCTTCCTTTCCTCTCCTCCCCCCAGAAGCTCACTGTCTCCAGAGCTCTGGTTCTCTCTAGGCTGGACTACTGCAACAGCCTCTTTCTAAATCGGTCTGCTTCCTCCCTCTGCAACTCATCTAAAACAGGACTGCAAGACTTGTCCTTGGCCTCAAGCCCAGGGATCGTATCTCTCCAGGACTGAAATCTCCGCACCGGCTCCCAGTGGTTGTGAGGATTAAGTTCAAAAGCCTCTGCATTGTCCACAAGGCCTTCTGGGGCCTGAGGCCTCAATACCTTCAACTCTCTCTTCCTTAATATCTGCCCTTTTGAGCTCTTCGCTCATCTGCCTCCAACTCCCTCCGGGCCAGTCGCTTCTCCAAGCAACAAGTTGGTGGTAGATCTCTTTCTTCGGCTGGGGCCTCCCTCTGGAACAGCCTCCCTGCAACTTGAGGAGTACCATCTCCGGTTCTGGAAGCACCTCAAAACCTTCCTCTATGCTTCTGCTTTCGCTCCTCCTCTCACCTGCTGAATTCCTGGCTGAATCTGAAACTGCACTGGTCACCTGGCCACCATCGGGCCCAGGTCACCTCCCCCACCAGTTGCACACCTGCACTGCCTCTCCGCCAACCCCCGCACTTGGGGACTGTTTTCTGTATCCCTACAGTCCCCCTACCAGCACTTGACACCTGATGTCTGCACTTACCCTTGCACTTTCCACCAGCTGGCCGTATATATTTTTGTATTATTGCTATTTATTGTATGTATCCCATGCACTGCACTGACCCATCCCACATGGCTCCCACCGCACTTTCCCCCTTCCCATGCACTTGTGCGATTTGAGTAACATCTGGCCTAGTAAGATCTTTGTCTGTCTTCCCTCTGTTCCCACTCCCTTGCCTCGTCGCGCCTTGTAACACTTGTGTATATGTGCATTATAAATATCATATCATAACGGTCTTGCATCTATTGAACCAAATGTTGGCAGGCACATGAATAATTCATCCATAGGTTCTGCCCCTACCCAGTACCGCACAGGTGAAACACGTTACTCACCAAGGCAACCGTACCACCCTTATCCCAGGCAGATACAGCAGGGTATGGACACAATCTGAGCGAAAGATGGCAAAAGTAATACAACTAACATTGCAACAATATGGAACAAGTTACTTAACTTTAACTCCTGTTCTGCAGCATGGGTCTTGCATGGATTCACATGCTCATATATATATTCCCCGTCGGGCCGGAAATCCTCAGTAAAAAGAAAGCTGTTTTGCTTTAGCCTTAACACTGCTCATCTGCCTCTTAACCAATCACGGTCCTTTGGGTCATACTGCCCCCAGCCAATAAAACTAATCATCCTAAGCGCCACCCTTGCATGCAATCTTCAGATTTTGTAAGCATGTAAAATGGCAGTATGACCAAGCGGAGCTGCAGAGGGGCCAGAGGGAGGGTTAACAGGCAAATCCATGCCAGACCCATGCTAGAGAACGAGTTACACATAAGTAGCATGTTCATTCTCGAGTATGGGGTCTGGCATAGATTCATATGCTCATGATTAACAAATACACATATGTACCAAATTACACAACCACAGGAGCTGGCAAGGCTCAACAGAAGCAATTAACACTTAGCCCTGGAACAGACTCCGTTGCGTAGCACGGCCTGGCCGACTCTGGACTACTCCCTGGGATCCCTGTCGACAGAGTAGAACTTCGTGAAGGTATGCATGGACCTCCACGTTGCAGCCCTGCAGATGTCAAGCAGGGGCACCACAGAAAGGAACGCCGTCGATGCAGCGATCGCTCCGGTGGAACGGGCTCTTGGAGGGCACAGCAGAGGCCGGTTCGCCAGCCGATGACCGTGCATGATGCAGCCGGAGAGCCATCTTGAAATAGAAGCCTTGGACAAAACCTTCCCATGGTTCACAGTACCAAAGTTCACAAACAATTGAGAAGTCTTCTGAAAAACTCTTGTTCGTGTTACGTAGAACTTCAAGGCACAAACAACGTCCAGCGATTGCAAGGCCCTCTCCGCCAGCGACACAGGTTTTGGGAAGAAATCGGGCAACACCAAGGGCTTGTTGAGGTGGAATTCCGACGGAATCTTTGGCATGAAAGAGGGGTGTGTACACAGCACCACCCTCGATTTGTGGAAAGTAAGATACGGTTGCTTGCGGTATAGGGCCTGTGTCGCAACCACACGTCTGGCAGAGGCAATGGCCACAAGGAAGGCCATTTTCCATGAGAGAAACTTGAGTGGGGCTTGATGCATAGGAGCCCCCATGAGCCTAGCCAGAACCACGTTGAGTTCTCATGCCGGGCCAGGTGACTTTACTGGCAGAAAAGATCGGAAAAGCCCCTTGAGGAACTCCTTGACAAGTCTGTGGGAACACAGCAAGGATCTACCCAGGGATTTGATGTAGCGTTAGATGGCCTTCAGGTGTACCATGATGGATGCGAGAGCCAGTCCAGCTTTTGCCATGGACAGCAAGTATGGAAGAATCTGTGGAGCCGTGACGCTCAGAGAGGTAATCTTCTGCGGCCAGCATCACGTGGAAAAACGCTTCCACTTATGGCCGTAGCACTTTAGAGTCAATGATGTCCTGGCTTTGGCGAGGCCCTTGCTGCAGTCCGCTGGCAACTAATAACCTCCAAACTCTATGGCCAAGAGCCATGCCCTCAGGCTCAGCGATACTGGGTTGTGATGAATGATTGCGCCTCCATCTCTGGTGAGCAGGTCCGGAAGTACCGGCAACTTGACTGGAAGCGACACGGACAGGATGAGTAGATCCGGATACCAAATCTGCCTCTGCCATGCCCAGGCGACGAGTATCATCTTGCATCGACACTGAGTGTAGATGTCACGTAGCAAGAGAGGAAACTGGGGAAAGCGTACAGAAACAGACCTTCCCCAAGATCCTCGGGTGGGTGTAACTGATGGCAAACGTCTGGCATTTGGAGTTTGCCAACATGGCAAAAAGACCGATTGGGGGGTCTGCCCCATTTGACAAACAGGCGGTCCACCTGATCCTGACGAAGTTCCCACTCATGGCAGGAGCGCAGTTCCCTGCTGAGGGAGTCTGCAATGGTGTTCTTGCTGCCTGCCCAGTGGAGAGGGACGAGTAACATCCCCTGTCCGATGGCCCAGTGCCACTGGTCCTGAGCTTCCTTGGGGAGCGCTGGGGATCGAGTGCCCCCTTGCTTACTGATGTAGAACATGGTAGTGGTTTTGTCCGTGAAGATCCTCACCACCTTGCCCTTCAAAGATGGTAGGAAAGACTTCAGAGCCCAGGACACTGCCCGTAGTTCCAGGATGTTGATGTGCAGATCCTTCTCTAGAAGTCAGAGACCTCTGGTGAGTAGACATCCAGTTTGAGCCCAACAACCTTCCAGCAAGGCATCCATGAGGACTGTCTCCTGGTATGGCAGGGTTTGAAATCCCATCCTCTGGGCAATGCGGGAGCACACCCCCACCACTCTATCGCCCGCTGCAACTCCTCGTTGAGAAGGATATTGGCACAAAACTCCCAGACAATTGTATCTAAGAATTCCTGAAGGGGTTGTATCTGCAACCTGCAGAGACGGACGAGGTAGATGCAGGGCGACATCATGCCCAGCAACTACTTGATGGCCCGCACATGGCTGTCTTCGCCAATAGTTGCTGCACCTTCACTTGAATGGCTGCTAGCCTCTCCTCCAAGGGTGACGCCAGGCAAGCCACTGTGTTGTCTGGCGCAAAGGAAGAACACGCTCTGCAATGGCGTTAAGCAGGACTTCGGATAGTTTACAGAGAATCCAAGCTACGTCAGTAATCTGACAGTCTCCTTAATGTGCTTGTCGGCCACCACCGGTGCCAGGCATTTTGTAAACACTCTTGGGGCTGATTTCAAGCCGAATGGTATTGCCTTGAACTGGTAGTGTTGGCCTTACGCCAAGAACCATAGGAACATTCCATGTTTCCTGTGGATGGGGATAAGGCAGTACGTGTCCTCTAAGTCCAACACTGTCAAGAAATCCCGTTTTTCCAGTTGGCCGAGCACGTGCTGCAATGTCACCATCCTGAATTTTTGGGACTTCAGGTACTTGCGCAGACGGCACAGGTCCAGGATGCGTCACCCACCCAATGTCTTCTTCCTTACCAGAAAGTATCTGGAATAGACTAGGGAACCCCAGTGCCGTTAGGGAACAAGCTCTAATGCCCCTTTCCGAAACATTGCTCGCACTTTTTCCAGAAGCTATGGGATGTGAAGCTCCTGACAGGGAACCGGTTGAATACATGGAAACCTGCGTTGGAACTCCAAGGTGTCCCCCTAGGCGAGAGCGTCCAGCACTCATCTGTCGGTGGTGATCTTCTTCCACTCGCTGATGAACCTCGGCAGTTGGCCTACCACCGGGGTGCACTAGTGGGGGCCCGGCATCTTGGTCGGTTCAGGTTTGCTTGGGCGCCCTGCCCCATGGACGATGGCAACGCCGACCTCAGCAACCATAGGCCTGGGAGCGGCCCCTGTAGACTTCCTCCGTGGAGGATCGGGAAGGTTGATCTGCATGGTGTGAAGAATCCCTTGGATGATCTGCTCGATTTTCCCATGGAGGAGTGAAAAGAAGACTAGTAATGCTGCTGAAGAGTGCCAAGGGAATGTGCCGTCTCCGTATCTGACTTTATGGCTTATAAGGATTAGTCTACCACCTTCCTGAAAAGATTTTCTCAGTCGAAGTGAATGTCTAGCACCTTCGCATGAACATCCTGACAAAAGTTTGTGGCCTTCAACCATCCCTGCCGACAAAGGCACACTCAGTTTCCCATCTGCCGGAAACCTGTGTCTGCGATTCCCACTGCCACCGTAATGGAATGGTCCGACGCCACCTCTCCTTCCTGAAAGAAGGCGAGAGCATCCGTTTTCGTTGGGGAGGAATACCAGGATCGGGCCCAGCTTGTACCAAAGCTCTCGGTCCTATCGGACCAAGATAGCCAGAGCATTAGTGTTAGGCAAAGTTTGTATGCTATGCAGTACTTTCAGGGAACACTGCAAACAACTCTGACTACAGGTATAGGAAACCAAACCTTTGGTATAAGCTTGTACAACACAGTTTTGGTAGCGTGTTGAGCAGCCAAGCTGATCTCAAGAGGGGTCAATGGGAGCTGTAGTGGAGTTACACAGAGATTTACAGTTACAAGTATTCAAATAAACTCTTAGACTCAAGATTTCTTGAATAAAAGATTAATTTATCAGTCTGAATAAGCCTTCTTCAGAAGGGAGCAATATAATAGTAACACTCAAATACACTTCATGAGATACACACTCTTAATCTCTAAATCAATAGATAGCATTTTGGGATGGGCCACAGACACTACCTACACCCTCAGGTGACTTCAATTGCTAGGGTGCTGGGGACATTAATATATCACTGTTGCATTTAGAATCATATAGTAAAAAGTCAAAGGAAAAAAATATTTAGAACAGACAAGAGACCACAAATATTCTTAAGCAGGCAAATACGTTTGGATCCCCCAGAAAGTGTCAATCAGTACAATGGGCTAAGCCAAATTCAATGGGCAAAAGTCTTATATAGGATGCAGCACTTCTGGTAGGCAAGTAGAAAAGTCTTTGTACAATGTCCTAGGAGTCTTTGAAGAAAAGACTAATCAAATGTAGGGCCACAAGCTGATTAGACTTGCGGGTGGAAGAATATGCAAGCAACTCTACAGCAAAAGGTAAGTTCTCTTCGACTTTGTACAGTACCTTTAAAATGAAGAAAAGTTGCAGCAGAGGACACCTGTTCCTGTGTAGCTCTACAAATCTTACTGTTCCTGGGCCTCAGTCGTGGGGTAAAGAGGGAGGACGTCGGAGGACTCCTGCACTGCACTGGGACGGTCAAAACGTGCAACCGGCAAACTTCACTTTCAGTGGCTGTTTTGTGTTTCAGCTCCTCGCGTCTACCGCAAATAGAACACTGCGGTTCCTGGCTTTTGAGATGGACTTTCCTTGCTTCTTGGGTCCCTCCCTCTGTTGAGGGGGCTCAGGCTCGTTCAGTCATGCTTCCTGGGAGTCCGGAGGATCTCCCGCGAGCTCTTGGCCAGCTTAAAAGCAACACACACAATCTGGTGTTCCTCTCCCTCGCTATACGGTTTGCAGCAACAACTCTGGAAATTCAACTAGCTCCAAGATGGATGTCCAGGTGGCTTACTTTGGAGTTGATTGGTCCTACCAACTCAAAGGGAGACGTCGTCCTTGCAGGGGTTTCTCTGTCATACAAATTTGGAGTTTCAGCACAGCAGCAGAGCTTCATCGAGCAAACCGACGGTCCAGGAAATGCAGCAGGCGTCCTCTTCAAGTTCTTCTTCGGTTCCTTCACCCATTTAAGACACTGGGGATGATGGTCAATGCTACAGTCAGCTCAGAGGCTCAGGTTAATTATTTGCACAAAAATACGGCATACTACCTACATCTCATGAGGGCAATTGGACCGTACCTGAATGAGGAGAATACAGCAACAATCGCGAGGGCAATAGTATTGTCCAGAATGGATTATGGCAATGCCCTGTTAATAGGAGCTACCAAAAAAGATCTTGCTAGGTGCCAAGTCATAGAAAATGATGCAGCGTGGATTGTGAAGAGAATAAAAAGCAGAAATCATAACAAGGGCAAGAAGATCTTTGCACTGGCTTAGAGTAGAGGATAGGGTGAACTTTAAATCTATGACTATCATTCATAGGTGCCTGTTTGGAGACGCTCCCTTTACCTCAAGAATCAATTTGTGAAATATACACCACTGAGACATTTACACTCAGCAGAAAAAGGTTTGCTCACTGTGCCAAAATATAAGCTTAAGGCAGGTATGGGCTGATCCTTTGCAGTACTGGCCGTGCAACAGTGGAATAAACTTCCACTCTCTCTGAGGTGGGAAGAAAACCATCTTCTTTTCAGGATAAGCCTGAAGTAGTGTCTCTTCAAGTGATTGTTAGCTAGGAATGTTAAGTCGCAGCTGGGACAACTGTTGTGTGCAATGTAGATATAGTCTATGGTGTTTGTTACAGGCGCCCTGATGTCTGCGGGCTTCCGGCAGTATATAAGCATACATACAGTGGTCGACTCTGCCTTCCAAGCCAAAAGACTTGCCTTTTACTCAGTTTTCTCCCATTCATTCCAGCTTAGCTGTCATTCACCCAGCCGGACAGTCAGCCAGCCAATCACCACAGAGTGCATTTGGGTCTCCTAGGAGACTAAGCACAGTGAGTTTCGGGCACCCCCCTCACTTCCTGCCTACCCCAGACACCCTGGAGCCAGAGGCGGGCTTCACTCGTGAATCCCGCCAAAGGCAAAGCGAACAATGGGAATGTTAGGCAGAATCCTCTGCAGTACCCTTAGGGAACACTAGAGGTGATTAAGTCTACAAGTGGCAGTACAATTTCACCTTTGGTACAAGCCTGTACTACACAGTTATAGTGGTAGCAGTAGCAGAGCAGCCAGACTTATCTCGAGAGCAAATGAGCAGTATAGGGATTACACAAAGGACTACAATTACTGTGACTCAAGCAAACACCGACTCACGGTTTCTGGTTAAAAAAAATATAAGTACATTTATTTTTAAACCATCTGTTCACAAAACACTTCACTTCTATTAAATAAAACCACACTCCAAATATACTACACACAACCATTTCCTTTGGTTTAGGACAATTCAAGGTAAGTACATTAGGATTTGACAGATCAGTGTTGGGAAACTAAAGACGTTACTGGGGGTTTAAGCAGTGCTCATTTTTTGACAGTAATGACAGTTCGGTCTTACGAAAGAAAAGCGTACCCGTGGGGACAATTGTAACCGTAGTCAAACACACTTAGCACATTGAATAAAAATCAAGGCAAAGGGGATAAAAATCATAGGCAATACTTTTGTCAAGGCCCTAGCATCAGAGGACATGTTCTAAAATACAGATAAAGTCAATAGGTCTGCGCCAGTGTCAAATGGAGCAGGGCTCGGTTGTCCAGGATCACACAATACAACAGTTGGAGATCAACATTGCCAGTATTACTTAGATATTGTCAAAGGGAGGCAACATTTATAAGAGGTAAGGAAGAAAGGACAAGCCTTCGGTAAGGAAAAGGGTTCACCCCGATTCCTCAAGGTCAGACGTAGAGAACGACCAAAGGTGCACAGTACCTTATTCAAATGAAGAAAGCTGGTGCCACGGCAGTTGTTCCTGATAGTTCCTTCAGACTCGTGGTTCCTGAAGCTTCAGTCGTGGGAACAAGAAGGACGATGTCTGGAGCGATCTGCACTACCCAGGGATGAGGCCAGCGGCAGCAAAGCAAAGGCAAATAAAAGGTGTACTCCTTTAAAACAGGAGAGGGCTCTTCTGATGGCTGTCCAGAAGACCACTACAGCTTCGTGCAGCGATTTCGACCCAGGAGAGGATTCTCTGGCTGTAGAAAGGAGAGCTTGTTGATCACACCAGGCTCAAGAGAAGAAGACTCAGGACTGGATCTTCTCTGTCGTTGAGGTGTAGATAGCTCAGGACTGCAGAAGGGCTTCACCGGGACTCAGGGTTGCAGCAGCTGTCTTCTTCTCCGCTTCTCTTCAGTTCTTGTAGTTCCAGTGGCGACTGACTTCCAGCCCAAGAGCCCTGCCTTTTATGCGAAAATCCCCCATTCACACAGCCTGGCTGTCAATCACACAGCAGGGGGGTTGTCCAGCCCGGACAACCACTCCAGCCAATGGGCACAAAGTGCGACTTGGGTCTCCAAGGAGACTGTGCAGGGGGTTATAAACCCCTCGCTCACATTCAGCCCACCTAGACACCCAGACCCCATAGGAAGGCTTCTTCGTAGAAGCCCGCCAAAGGTCGGCGAACAAAGAAGGCAAACCGGGTTTGCTGCACAAAGTAAAACACAAGAAGGATTTTAACAAAAAGAAATGGCGATTAAACCCGACCGGAGGCAAAAGAAAAAGTATTCGGTAAAGTGGGTTTATGTTTGAGGCTAATACAATAGCCTGTTAAGGAGAATTCTCTGTAAAGGCTAATTTTCCAAACCTAGTGAGTCCCCCAGCAGCTTTGCTGGATTTATGAGGTTTATTTTTTTCTCCTGCTAAGAGTGAGACTCTTTTCTCCCACTCTTAGGCATGATTTGAGAATGTCCTTTGACTTTGTAATGTGTTTTATGGGCTATGGGGTCTTCTACTCCATAGGGCTTCATGTGTTTTTGGTAAGTGTGTTACACAGCACCCTCAGTGCAGTAACACAGGGGTGTCATAGTGACCCCCAAACAGACTCCATACCCTGGGACTGACTACTGTCTCCCAGGGCATGTAAAGTCACCATTGACTTTACTAGTCTTAAATTGTGAACAGAACCAGTACAAACCATCATATGCCTCAAAAAGTGGTGCCACTCTGTCTGGGTCTACAGGATGTGGGAGGGGGGGGAATAGGCACCTTGGACTGAGATGCCTTGGCAACTCAAGTCACACTCTTTTGTGATTGGCCCAGTGGTGAGCCGCCCGGCTCACCACTTGGCATGTTTGATTGACAGCTAGGGTGATGAATTGGGGTTTTGCTGCATAAAAGCAGGGCTTTGGGGACTGGAACTTCAGAAGTCGCCACAGGACCTAAAGAATCCGAAGAAGGGAGAAGCTGAGCCATCTACAACGACGACACCACCGGTGGAGCCCTGCTGTACAAAACTCACCACTTTCCCGACGACAGAGAAGATCTTCTTCCAGGAAAGTCTTCTTCCCTTTGAGCTGGTGGGACCAACCAGTTCGCCCTTTTCACCTTCCTGGATCGTCTGGTGGTCGAATCGTCCATGCCAAACACCCCGGCGTGGGATAGCCACGCTTCACCACTACCGCGAATAAAATGGTAGTAACCTTTTAAACGGGAAACTCCGCGGCTGGTTTCTTCCCTACCAGTGCAAAGACCTCCAGCTTTCCTCCACGTCGAGATCTTCTCTTCCCCTGGACGAAGCACCGACTTGCACCCGCTGCCAGGAACAACTGCCCCCGCTGGAGCTTTCTCACCATTTCAGGTACTGTGTCCCGCCTGGTCTCCCTTGCAACAGACTGTCCAAGGTGTCCCGGAAATCCTTGACTCTCTATCCTGGGGTGACCTCCGACCAGTTAACATTACCTTTCTAACTTGATCCAACCTCTTTTTTACTTTTCTGCAAAGACCTTTAGTGCATTTCCACTGTGTGATCTTGGGCACATTCCACCTTGCTCTCTCCAAGAGTGGGCCTGGCCTATGAACTTTTTGCTCTATAGTAGACCCTGCCTTCTTTGACTTTCTGTGGTTCTTTAAAAGCGTTGGTACTGTGTGATTTTCCTATTCTGCCTTTTCTAACAATTATTGGAGTGCCATCTATGGTTACGCGCTCACCTCGGTTTTGCTAAATATGTGGTGTACTAACCTAGACTTGTCAAATAATTATTTAGGGAGGTGTATATATTTCTACTGACTGTGTTTGAACTTGCTAGACATATTAGTGCCAGTGTACATTTACAATTGTGTTTTTAAATAAATAATTATATACTTTTATACCAAAGCTCTGGTCAGTGTTTGCTTGTACTACTGTATTTCTAGCCCTATTGTGTATACTCTATATACTGCCTAACTCTTCTTGAGAGAAGTCTGACTGCTCAGCCACAGCTACCAGGTCAATCTGGGTGGTACAGACTGCTACCAGTTGGGTTTACTGCTAACACCTGTAGTCTTAAACTTTTTGCAGTGGTCCCTAAGGGAACTGCACAGGTTTCTACCTAACATAGCCTAAAACAGTACCACGTTCATATAGTATAATCGCGGTACAAAAGTTCACGTAGATACCACTGCCACCAGCCAAGTCTAAACGTTAAGAGCAAACCAAAGCTCTAAGAGGCACAGTCAAAAAAGGGTAGGAATTAACCCTTGCCAATACTTCATGTAAGATGGGGTGTACTGGGTCTGTAGTTTAAAGTGACTATATAAAGTTAATGGCAACTTTACATGTTTCTGGGGGACAGTAGTCAGCCCCAGAAAATGGAGTCAGTGGGAAGTCTCAAAGATAACCCTGTGTCACTGCACTGAAGGTGCTGTGTAACACACAAGAAGTTGGGCTCATGGAGTGGTTGGGCTCATGGAGTGGTTTGGCTCCAGAGCCCAAGATCACACAAAAAGTAGAAATACACATGGCAAAACACATGTAAGAGTGCCAAAAAGGTTCACACTCTCACCAGGTGGAAAAAATAAACCCCTGAAATCCAGCAAAGCCGCTGAGGGACTCACTAGGTTAGGGAAACTAGCCATAAAGGAGAATTGTCCCTAACAGGGACCAAACCTGGTTTGGTGTGCATAGTAAATCTCAAGGACATTTCCACAAAGAAATGGTGAAATAAGAAGACTGGGGCCATTTTGACAAAAATGGCACCCTTGGGTGCTTTACTGCAGCTGCGAACGCAACCTGCAGTAAATGCACACCACGGTAGTTAAAACGAAACCACTGCCACAAGCCATTCAGTGAGAAAAGGGTAACAAAAATTTTACTTGTGAAGCTAAACGAATGGGATACTAGGTAACCCCTCCAGCACCCTATTGTAAGATAGTGTGTGCTGGGTCTAGAAAGTTACAATGGTAAGTAAATTCAATTTCACTTTACTGCTCTTGGAAACCGTAGTTTATCCAAGAGAAGGTATTTAAACCTTGGGAAAACCTGAAAGACTTCTCTGTGCCACTGCACTGAAGGTGCAGTGTGACACAATGTAAAAGATGATGCCTATGGAGTTTGTTAGACTCCACCACCAAAAGAAACAGAGTTCAATATCACATTAAAATACATGAGCGAGTGGGGAAAAAGGGTCTCACTCTCACCAGGTTTAAAAAAAATCAAGTCCTCAAAAGCCAGCAAAGTTGCTGGGGGTCTCTAGGGTGGATGGAATTAGCACATTTCTGAGAATTCTCCCCAACAATTAGCCGCCTTGATCGTGGATTCCGCTGTGTAAAGGACTCTCGTCCCCATTGCGTCCATGTTCTTACCCCTTGTTGTCCGGGGGAACTGATGATGGACGGGTTAGCTGAATGTTTCCTTGCGGCAGCCGACGCTACCGAGTCCGGCGACAGTTGTGACCTCAAGCACTTGTGTGCGCAATTGGCACCCTATACTCTTCTCCAACCTGTCTCGTTTGGTTGGAGCTGTGCATGGGTTCTTCATGAGTGCTAGGCCTTCCTCCCAAATGTTGTGTAGAAAGGGTACTGCCATGATCGTTGTCCTTTTGGACTCTCATTGCCGATACAAGAAGCCCTCTTTCTTGGTTTCATCAGGCATCAGGTGGAACAGCTCGGAGGCCCTGGAGATTGAGTGGATTGATCCCCCCCTCGTCTGGTGGAGAGAGTCTATGAGGGGCATACAGGTCCAGTGATTCATTGTCTGCCGGGACGAAATCCTCAGCTTCGGTTTCCATCGACGTCTCCGTACTAGTGTCTGTGAGTGTATTTGGGTACGCTGGTAGAGTCGGACCCAACTAGGTGGAGAAGGCTGATGTGGCAACGTCGGAGGACCCTTTCTCGTCTAAAGTGGAGGCTGATAAGGGGCCTGCGACACCACAGGTGTCGGTGCTGGGGGCAACCTCTGCTGGATCTCTGTCACTAGAGTGTGGAGAGTCGACAGGATGTTCATGGATATGTCCCTCAGCTGCAGAGGGAAACTAAGCGCTAGGCTGTGCGCCGCCGCCGTCCTCGTGGACATTACAGACATACTCTTGGTCGTCGTCATCCGTGGACGAGATGCCCATCAGTTGAATGCAAATCTTAAACCTTGGAGGGCTGTTTTAGGGCCTACTCGCACTCCCCATTTTATTTCTCCCTGTGGGTCTCCTCCCTCCCCCCGCGTCCAGGGGTGCTTACAGCCTTCGTTGCTGCCTCAGCGGCTGTGTCGCTTGCTGGAGGCAAGTATACACTTTGCGCCGTAGGAGCTACCCAACGTCGGATCGGCACCTACCGCTGCTCTGGTAGTCACAGCAGGTTTCTGATTTCTCCCATAACTTGGCCGGGGTGGACGACTTCCTCCTTGAGGAGCTCAGAGGCAGGCTGGCTATGGAGGCGGACAACTATGGTGATCGCGGCCTATCCAACCTGGGACCTGCATCAGTGGTGAACCTGGTGTAATCAGACTTGCGGTTCTTGGCCTTATCTTGGACCCCCACGGATTGGGCAACCTCAAAGGACTTTGATCTCTTCCCAGAGGGAGACCACTCTTCCAACTGGCAAGTCCTGGGCGAAGCATGACCCTGCTCGGATCCTGTTATGTCTGTCTTCTTTGAGAAGCCCAGGCAAAACTTGCACCCATTCTCGTTGTGGTCCAGGTGTAGGCAGTAAAGACACTGAAGATGCTTATCCTCCACGAAGACGTTCTGTAGCCCGTATTTGGTGCAGGGTCTGAAGTGGGTCCCTTCCCTCCTTTTTCTCCTCTGTCATGATCGGAGGGCGCAAAGGAGGCCCAAAATGCCCTTCCACAAACTTTAACAAATCTTTGCCCTTGAGGGTCACAAAACTTCAACACCAGGTCTCTGTTGCTGGCCGGAGAGAAAAGAGCACAAAGGCACTGGTGGAAACAAAAATCAACTTTTCTGTGGAAAAACAGGGAAAGAAACGTACAAATAGCTTGGAGATAAACGAGGACTCCCAACACTGAAGCGTGCAGTAAAAATCTGAAGATGGCTGACAGAGGCGGGGCTTACAGAGAGGACTGTCATTGGATCGGGGCAGTATGACCCAGAGGACAGTGATTGATTTAGAGGAGAAATACCGTTTCAAAGTGTTTCTTTTACCGAGGATTCCCAGCCTGACTGGGAATATTCATGAGCATGTGAAACCATGCCATACCCTGTGCTGGAGAAATGTGCATGCATTACCCCCGAAGCAAATGTGCACTCAACATGAAGAGCAAGCACATTAGGTAACATATGCATTTATATATGAAGATTAACATAGCATCCATAAGACATGACGAATACTAACCATAAGCAATGTATAACCTGAATGCAATATGACCGACATACAAATATAGCTCACTAACATAGAAATGCAAGTGTAACGGAAAGCCATCTCTTCTAAAATGGAAGCTGCACCACACTTTCAAATAGACAAAGGCCACAAGGCTTCGAGAGTAAACAAAATACTGAAACCACAGTAATTGTCATGAGTACCAGGCATGTAGTCAGGGCAAGCTGGATGGAGGTTTGGCAGGCCTGGCATAGACACACAGACACAAAAAATCCCATAGCAGATAACTCTCTCTAGTTCCTTCCTGATATTATTTAGTTATTTCCTGGTTACCACTTCCTGTTACCAAACAGGAAGTGTATGAAAATCCATGAGCTCTCTAGTGTTCGGGTGTGGCTGGCTATATAAGCCACAGCCTAGATTCTTCCAGTGCTTCGTGTTGCTTTCTGTAAGCTGCATATCAGCAACACACTCACCGTGATCCTGCTTCTGCTTACCCGCTCCAGATCATCCTCTGTGCTTCTTCCACGCAGCAGCCTTCCCCCGACACGAGGTAACACCTACATCTGGGCCTGCAAGCACAAAGAAGAACATTACGCGGAGCGCATGTACTGGAACGCTGCGCATACTCACTGAATCACCGGGATTGTTCCCGCTACGCTGGAATCCAGGTTCGTAGCCCAAGCGCTCCAACTCCTGCAAAAGAAAGGAGAGACATTACTTAGTGCGCTCGCTCCAGTAATGCCGCGCATACTTACCCGACCTCCGAGGCTCTCCAGTTGCTCTGAATCCAGGTTCGTAGTTCGAGCACTCCACAATCCACTCCTGCAAAACAAAGGAGAGACATTACTTGGTGCGCACTAGCAACGCCGCGCACGCATACCCACCGGCAGTTTAGAGTTCTACACGCTGCCCAAGGTACATTTGGCAACATAAAGACAATTCGGACAGTGCTGGACTCTCCAAAACCACTGTGCAACGTTTGTTGTGTGGAAAGAACTTCTTGCTAGTGAAGTAACTAGCATATGGAACACACTGCCTCACTGTGAAGCCATAACAGCGTGTTGCATTAGAAAGCGGCAAACAGACATCGGCATCATTCTTACGTGTGTAAGGCTACGAATTCCCCCATAGAATCGCATCCCTGCGAATGCAGGATGGAGTGTGCACCTTATTAAAACCCAAGGTAAGCCCTTTGGGGACATCACAGTTAAATTTTAGGGAGAAGGGAGGGAGCCCAGGGGAATCAAGTGAACCTAAATCTTAGTGTGCATCTTATATTTGACAGGTATTCCTCCATGTGGAACAGGGGAAGTTAGTACTCTGGGTGAAAGGAGGCAAATCCATCATTCCTGCAGAGACACAGGTGAGTGTGACAGAAATACAGATTTGTGCAGAGTGCAGGCAGGGTCTGGCAACCACAGCCCAGGTTACTGCGAATTAAGGGCGAGTCAGAAAGTTGCAGTGAAAGCACGAGATGGCAATTCCCAGGATGCAAGGAGGAGACTCCCAGATTCAAGTTGAATAAGAGTACAACCAGGATTTGCAAGCCAGGTGCAGGACAACTTTTAGCCAAAACACTTCAAGATGAAGAACTCAAGGGTGTCTCCAGTGGCAAGAGAAAACCTAACACTAGTATCAACATTAGCTAAATTCCCAATAAATGTAGGGTGAAATTATTCCAAGCAAGGTCCCATCACACGTGGCCCACAATTAAAGAACACTGTCTATTCATTAGCAACAGATACAGACATGACACCTGCCTTACTCCTTACAGTTATCCCCAAGCACAATACCAAATACAAAGAGATCACCCTGGTTCATGGCCTAAAACTGAGGGGTGTTATCTTTTAATTGAAGGAAAGCAGTCCATGGAACTCTCTTCCCACCCTACTCCTGTCTGGCACACGTCTTGACAACCTGTCAATTGTCCAACGATGGTTAGTAAGAAGCCAACCAATGAAAATCGCCAATGTTAGGCCACCCATGAATTAAGGTGCCAGCCAATCGCATGTTGCAGAAATTATGTCTTTTACCTTTATCAATTTAGACGTGGTCTCAGGAGGAGCTATCAGATAAGTGTTACCCAATTAGAAATGTGCCCCCTATCGAATGTATATGTAATCACCACCACTAACCAAAGCCAGTTCAAGGTAGGTTTTGGTAACTAAGGTTACAGTATGTCAGTTATGACAAATGTTGAATACATAAAGCCATTGTTTTTAAGTAACCTGCTTACATTACCGGGAGATGGGAAGCCGGCCATAGTGTATTTGTGTAGCAATCGCTGGCTCCAGCCCTATGTTAAGATATGTTGTAAGGTAAGTGGTGGTATGGACCGAGGAGTGTGGTGCGGTGTAGGAGCAGCAAAGTGGGGCTACTCAGAGCATGAATGACTGTTGTGGTGTCACTCAGATGGGTTAGAAGGAACAGCGAGGAGGGGCTGTTCGGAGCATGAGTAGTGTTATTGTGGTGCCGCTCTGAAGGATTGGGTGATGCAGGAGGCGTGGCCTCGGCGAGAGACGCAGAAATATTAAATGTAAGAGAAGAACAAGTTACTTTCTTACCTGGTAACGTTCTTTCGATGGGATGGTCCGACGATGTATTGCATATCTATGACATGTAATCACCACAGCTGTGCTGCTTCGGAAACTTTTTTCGGCGTCTGCGTCCTGCGTCGATGACGTCGATGCGCCGTTGTCGAGGACCTCCTCCGACGCCCGACATCATCCGATGTGATAAGTAGGACGCACGACGCCCGTAGCCTCAGTTGTAGTTTTTTCCCCCAGAACGTGTGACATTAGTCAACTGCCAGTCAGACACAAAGCCCTGCGGAACGTAAGCTGCAATCGCAAAAGAAATTCTGCAGCGGGGAAGGCAGGGCGACAGCGATATGGAATACGTCGTCGGACCATCCCATCAAAAGAATGTTACCAGGTAAGAAAGTAACTTGTTCTTCAAGGGGATTGGGTCCTCCGACGTATTCAATATCTATTACAGACTCCCAAAGCAGTACCAGAGCAAGGAGGAGGGAAAGAATTTAGAATCAAAATTTAGAATAGCAGAGCAAAGGACCGCCTTGCCAAAGGCCAGATCCTGTCCTCGGATGGAATCGAGGGAATAGTGACGTACAAATGTATGTACTGAAGCCCAGGTGGCTGCATCACAGATGTTGCGAATAGGAACACCCCTCTGCAGGGCAGTAGATGCAGCCATACCCCTGGTAGAATGGGCCCGCAAGCCAGCCGGTGGGTCCTTACTGCCAAGCGGTAATACTCCGAGATGGAAAAAATAATCCAGCGAGACAGTCTGTTTTGTCACAGCTTTGTCACAGCTTGCCCCAAACGCTTTCCAGCATAACCAATAAAGAGTTGATCGTCCACTCTGACCCGGGACATGCGTGAAACATAAAAGCTTAAAGCTCTCCTAGGATCAAGCCTATGTAGCCTCTCCTCTTCCTTACCAGGATGCGGAGGAGGATAGAATGCCGGAAGAACAACCTTCTGGGCCAAATGAAATTCCGTCACTACCTTCGGAAGAAAAGAAGTACGAACTCTAAGGACAACCCTGTCCTTGTGAAATACAGTGAAGGGTGGCTTAACTGAAAGTGCCTGTAACTCACTCACTCTGCGAGCGGAGGTAAACACAGTTTTCAGAGTTAACAGCCTCAAAGGGCAAGAATGTAAAGGCACAAACCGAGCACCCATAAGAAACTTAAGAACAAGGTTTAAATCCCAACCGGGCACCAGGAAAGGTGACGGAGGGAACACATTAGTGAGCCCTTTCAGAAACTGTGAAATTAAAGGGATTTTAAAGAAAGAACACTCTTCAGACGAGCGCTTAAAGATGGACAGCGCCGCCAGGTAACCTTTAATGGTACCCACTTGCAAGCCCCTGTGGGCCAAAGAAATTAAAAAGGACAGAACCATGGGGATGTCACATGCAAAAGGATCCACATTCTGAACTCTGCACCAGTCGCAGAACTTACGCCAATGGCAACGGTACAGACACTTTGTTGCTGGCCTTCTGGTCGAAAGCAACACCTCCATCACATCTTCAGGGAGGTCCCAATCCTTATACCTCAACCTTTCAGAAGCCAAGCGTGAAGGTTGAGGGATCTGACCTCTGGATGGAGAACCTGACCCCCTCCCGTGAGAGCAGATCGTCTCGGTAGGGAAGACGACCTGGAGGGCAGATCGACAAGTCGAGAAGGTCCGGGTACCACGTCCTCCGAGCCCACGCCGGAGCGATGAGGATCATCCGGGAACCGAACTTCCGTAACCTCCGCAGCACTTGCGGGATGACGGGGACTGGAGGAAACGCGTACAGAAGCGGGAATGACCACTCCACCACAAACGCGTCTCCTAAGGCTCCTTTTGGAGGAAATTCCCACGAGCAAAACCTTTTGCACCTCCGGTTGACACTGGAGGCGAAGAGATCCACTTGAGGGGTCCCCCAAAGGGCGAAGATCTCCAGGAGAATCTCCTGAGCCAACTCCCACTCGTGAGAGATCACGCTCTGCCTGCTCAGAGCGTCCGCCGTCACGTTTTCGTCTCCGGCCAGATGAACTGCCGAGATCGAAACTTCCTGCTGGATGGCCCAGAACTCGAGCTGCATCGCCTCCCTGCACAGAGGAAGTGACGCTGCCCCCCCTTTTTGTTGAGGTAGTGCATGGCCACTGTGTTGTCCGTCAGGATCAGGGCACTCTTTCCTCGCACAGTCGGCAGAAAAGCCTTCAGGGCTAGCCTGACGGCCCTCAGCTCCAACAGATTGATATGGAGTCTGGACTCCGACGGAGACCAACGACCGCTGACTGTCAGCCCGTTGGCATGAGCTCCCCATCCCGTGAGGGATGCATCCATCACGATCGTCACCTCCGGCCAGGGAAGCCAAAATGGAGCCCCCTTCATCAAGTTGCCTTTGACGGCCCACCACAGAAGGTCCCGGGTGACCGAGGGCAGCACCTGAACCGGGTCCGACATCCTGCCGGAGGACTGCGACCATTGCGTCTTGAGTGCCCACTGCAAAGATCTCAGCCGCAGGTGAGCCTCTGGCACCAGAAGAATGCAGGATGCCATGAGGCCGAGCAACCTCAAGAACTCGAACGCTGGGAGCGTCTGGGCATGCTGAAACTTGTGCACTATCTGCTGAATGTGAAGAGTCCTCACCTGGGGAGGAAAACACTGCCCCAGGGGAAGTGTCGAGCACTGCTCCGATGTACTGGAGCCGCTGTGTTGGCGTCAAATGGGACTTCTTTAAATTGAGGGAGAAGCCCAGCCTGTGAAGGGAGTGGCAGGTGACGGACAGATGATCCAGGACTTGCTCGGGAGAGCTCCCCCTGATCAACCAATCGTCCAGGTAGGGATAGACGTGAATCCCCCCTTGCCTGAGATGCGCTGCCACCACCACCATGAGCTTGGTGAAAACCCTCGGGGCGGAGGTCAATCCGAACGGCAGGACCCGAAACTGAAAGTGCGAGTCACCAACCGCGAACCTCAGGTACTTCTTGTGCTTGGGATGGATCGGCACATGGAAGTAAACATCCTTGAGGTCGAGTGACACCAACCAGTCCTGAAGCTGAAGGGCCTGGAGGACTTGAGAGAGAGTAACCATCTTCAACTTGTCCTTCCTGAGGAGTTTGTTCAAACCGTGCAAGTCCATGATGGGTCTCAATCCCCCGTCTTTCTTCGAAATCAAAAAATAAGGGGAATACCATCCCATGTTCCTCTCCGCTACAGGCAGCAGTTCTATGGCGCCTTTCTCCAGCAGGGCTTGAATTTCCTGTGCAAGGAGCGGATTCGGACTCTGCAAAGAGAGGTTCCCCGGTGGATTGTCGCGAGGCCTGTGCCGAAAAGGAAGACAGTAGCCGTGGGTTATGATCTCCAGAACCCACACATCTGAAGTAATGGCTCGCCACTCTACAAGATGCTGCGCGAGCCTTCACCCAACCAGCAACCCATGGGACATGGCCTCATGACTGAGTGGGTGCAGCTGTGGCGTTACCTGAGGGCAAAGAGGCAAACGCCCGAGCGGCCTTGGCACCACGGGTACCCTGTTGTCCACCTCTGGTAAACCCTGCGCTGGCCTCTTTGACTGCCAGCTCCTCTCGCTTTACTGAAGGACGAGTAATAGCGAAAGGAACCACCCCTCCACTGCTGTCCCCTAGGACGAAAAGGCAGAGGTTGGCGAACTGCAGCGCCCAACGACTTTGCTGCAGCTTTTGAGGTCTGCAACCTCTCAAGGCTCTCGTCAGCCTTGCTGCCAAAAAGGTGTTCACCGTCAAAGGGCATGTTGAGGAGCCGGGACTGCACATCAGGAGCAAACCTCGACTTCCGCAACCACGCAAACCTGCGTATCATGGTGCTCGCCGCCATGGACCTACTGACGCAGTCAGCTACGTCCAAACCCGACTGAACGGACTCGCACATGGCATCCTTACCATCCTGGACCATAGCAAGGAAACCATCCCGTTTGTCCCCTTCGGGAATATGTTCAGCTGCTAACGCAACACAGTTCCACAGAGTGTGAGTGAAACGAGACAAGGCACAAATGGAGTTGGCCGCCTGAAGCGCCATACCACCAGAAGAAAACACTTTCTTCGCCCAGCCATCAAAACATTTGTCGTCCCTACGAGGAGGGATGTTAGGGTACGACGCCTGCTTTGCTGGGGCCGTGGCCGCCTGCACCACCAAACTCTCCGGAGTGGGGTGCCTAGTCAAGTAGCAGGGGTCGCTACTGGCTGGACGGTATTTTCGCGACAAGGATCTGCCCACCGCCGGGAGACTCTCCGGAGCAGTCCAAGCCGCCGCCATCCTTCTCTGTAAAGCCATATGGAACGGCAGTACCGGGTCAGTTGGGGGACCAACATCAAGGATGTCCGTTAAATCATCCTGCACAAACTCCCCTGGGGGAGCAGACCATCCCAAGTACTCAGAAATGCTAGCCATAAGGCGACGGTACGAGGAATCGGCATGAGAGCCAGGCTCAGGCCTACAAAACTCCACCTCCGGACAGGTGTCCAGTCCACTGGCATCATGCAGTGACTGCCTCAAATCGTCAAACTGACTATGGCCCGAGACAATTTCATCTGGAAACGGACTAGGAACCAGGCCATCAGAATCCTCATCCGCCTCTGAAATATATTCCAGGTGGCGAAAAGAAGGCACCGGAGAGTGCTTGCTCTTAACCAGAGCCTTCCTAGGGGGTTCCCCCGTGCCACGGGGTACCTCCGACACGAAAGGCGCCGAGAGGATCGGCGTCGAGGAAATCGGCGTCGACGTCAGATGCAGCGCCGCCAGCATCGGCGGCGTCGACACAGCCCTCGAAGCCGGAGCCCCGAGCGTGTCCTTCGACGACCTGAGCGTCGACGGCTTCAACGACTTCCTCGAAGCCGGAGCCTCGAGAAAGCCTACCGACGCCCTCGACGCCTCAGACGTCGATGTCTTCCTCGAAGACCTCACAGGTGCACACGGTCTCAAACGCGTCGAGGACCGGGACCTGGAACGGGTACGTCGAGAACGAGTCTCCTTGTCCGAACGGGACCTCTCCCGTGACTCGTGCTGACCACTCTTGCGAGCGGTGTCTCTCGACCTCTCACGACCGACCCCACTCGGGGGCGCGGACGGCTTAGTACCCTGCGACTTGAGAATCGCCAGCATTTTCTTCCCGAAGGAAGCCCATTCCTCCGGCGTCGCACGGCTGGTGGGGTAAGCGACGTGCCGGGCAGAGTCCTCCGAAGAGGACCCGGAAGACGACCGGTGTCAGCGCTTCCGAGAATGCCTCGAAGAGGCTGAGGAGTGGCGAGACCGACTCCTAGAAGGAGACCCACGAGACTTCCGACGATGACGCGGAGAGTCACCTCTCGAATCATCCGTCGAAAGCCCCGCAGACTTCAACTTCCGGGGCTTGGACACCCGACCTACCGACAACTTCTTACGTTCGCGTAAGGCTTTGGACATGAGCGACTGGAAGTCGATAAAGTCATCCGTGTCGTGGGCCTCCCCGAGGCACCAGAGGCAGGCGTCGTGCGAGTCCGTCACCGACATCTTGGACCCACACTCCCCGCACTTCTTGAAGCCCGGACGCGGGGTCGAAGACGAAGTAGAAGACATCTTCACACGAAGGATTTTCACAAAAACGAACAGGTTCGAAGAACCGAGAAGAACAGAACTCCAAAGAGTCGAGGCGTTAACCGAGATTCACGAAGCAACACGTTCGTGGAAAAAACGGAACTGAGGCTATGGGCGTCGTGCGTCCTACTTATCACATCGGATGACGTTGGAGGAGGTCCTCGACGACGGCGCATCGACGTCATCGACGCAGGAAAAAGTTTCCGAAGCAGCACAGCTGTGGTGATTACATGTCATAGATATGGAATACGTCGGAGGACCCAATCCCCTCGAAGTATTGTTGTGTAAGGGTGTGAAAGGGAGGCAAAAGAGGGTGAGTGAGAATTGAAATAAAATTTAGTAGGTATCAATAAGTAAAGCTGCGACTTATTAAAGATAGGAGACTCCCCCATTATCCACCTGTGCAAAGTATTATCCTCGGTATGAGAAAAGAATTCTTCAATACCACACACAGTGTGATATTGAAGACAGTGGGAAAAATGTTTTTGCCTTGGCTGCAGAAAGGCACTCACTTGACGATAGTACTTTAAGACATGTGCATGCAGTGTATAAGGGAAAGCAGAGTCGACTAGCCATTCTGGAACTGTGGAAAATGTATGGGAAAGAGGAGCCACTAGCTAAATAATGGTTGCTTAATCAGCATGCCAAAGGGGGTACAACACCAAATGCTGCTCCTCCTCCTCCACACCAGAGCAGTGATGCGTCTCTAGAAGCAAGGAATGATATCAATTAAGTGCATTAAAAGCAGCAGCAGGGTATACTAATCCCCCATATACGTCCCCTGCCTAAAGAAGTGAAGATATGAGTGGAGGAAAGAATAGTAAGCAAAGACCAGTGTCCACACATGTAGAGTATGACAAGTAAAACTGACAAAAGCCAAGGAGGCAATTCAGAGAGAAAGGCAGGCATGGTGATAGGGAGGAGACAGCGATTGGATCAAATGAATGGATAAGAGGATACAATGCTCAAATTAGATGGGAAAGACATGGATGATATTAAAGAAAGCAAAGTTAGAGAATGGCAGGTGAAAGACGAAGAGAAAAAGGAAAAGTAGCTGAGAGAGCAGAAAGGAGAGGGGAGAGGGAGAAAGGAGGAATAAAGAACATGAGAGAGAAAAGAGTGGCAGAAAAAGGCACCAAAAGGAAGTCTATGAGATTCTTAAAAAGCATACGCTTCCAGATGAAGAGGAGAAAGGGGCAATACGAAGGAGGATTGGCAATCTGTACAGCAGCAGGAGGGATTGTGGCTAGATTTGGAAGAACCAGTGAGGAGGCCAGAGCCCGTCTAATATCCCAGATGCCCGAAAATGCGATCAAGCAATTTAGAGGAGAGAACGGTGTAGGTCAATAGACTAAGGAATCTACCAGGACTGAAGAGAGTTAGTATGACAGACGATGGACAAAGACAAAGGGTGCAGCAGCACTCGAACAGGAAGCTGTGTTTACACAATTCCCCTTATTTGAGAAAGGGGGAAGACTACAGCAATACATCCCATGGTCACAAATGGACAAATAATTTAATTTGCAAATTGCCGTCACTCACATCAGGGGCAGAAAAATGGATTTATGAATTAGAGAATGACCTTAGCAGTAGGTAACATAAAATGCCTGCTTGCTGCTATATTAGAGGAGCAATCAGATGACATTTGGAAACACGCTGAATATTCTGGGGGTAACGGCAGAGAATACTAACCATGACAGAGTGAGTTGTGATAATTGTCGAGTGGACGTATCAACAACACTTGGGGTACAATACCCGGACACGTCAGACATGAGCGCAATTGTGACTCGTAAAATCACAGCAGACGAAGATCTGACTGCTTATATTCAGGATATTCCTGAAAAATGGCAGCTAGAAACTAGAGAACGTGGGACAAAACATAACTATTTATCACATTTTGTGCCAAGGGGTCTCCTGAGGAAGTGCAAAGGTAATTGTGGAAGATTGTGGGAATGTAAACAGACATGGACGGAGATACAATTGAGGATTGTTCACCATTGTCAGTTAAAACAAGAGAAAGACAAAGTTGAGGACAGGAATATTGAAGAAGCAAAACGTGTTTATAAAAAATAGTCAAAATGGTCAGAGGAAGGGGTAGTACAACTAGGATAGTGGGTGTGGCAGTAGTGGAAGGGAAGCCTTTCACCAGCACAGGACTGGACATGTACCCGCAAAAGGACAGCCTACAGAAAGACTTGATGTGTTCCATCCGATCGATTACACCAGGCCCAGAAAAGGAACCAAGGGACGGAGTGACCATAGGCGACAACACCTTTTCCTTCCTAGTAGATATGGGGGTGACTCGATCCTGTCTTAGAGATGGGAAGTTCCCAATGTCAGGCATTGCCATGGACGCACAAGGATTTCCTGGGGCGACAAACACGGTTCCTGTTACAGACAAACTACCTATCACAGGAGAACATAACATGACTATGCCATTATTATACCCCGTAAGATACCAGCCAACATATTGTGGAGAGGCTTGATTACATTTAACACGACAATATCATTCACTGACCAATGGATACTATATTCTACGTCAAGGATCCATTATGTGAATGCACAAGAATTCATAACAGAATTTTATGTCCAGGAAGCACAAAGAGGAGTGCCACTAAACCCAGAAGTATTCCTTTAAAGGGTACACATATTGTTAGCATGGCTTCCAAGAATATAGGACTGACTATTGCGGTTAGCCACCGAATCTTTGTTTCAAGTAGAAGTACCGAAGGGCAGATGTTAACAGTTGAGTAAGAAGCAACACGAGTGAGGGAAGACAATTTTACATGAAGTTTGTGAGAAGGGGGCCAAACTGGAGACCAGTGATCGCTCTCTGCAAAAGACAGATGAAAGCTTGTTTGCAGAGGACAACTCAGATGACCAGGGGATGTTGAATACGTGTCTTAGGCATCAGTTAAAAATTGAGAATAGGGAGGTACCTCAGAGAATGACCCTATTAAAGGAAGAACCATCCTACCTCCAGGAAGAACTAGCACACATACCAGGCACATTGAGGACCAGCATTCCATGTGACGTTGGCCTATAAAAAGGGGTAGGGGGAATTTAAAATTAAATTGAAGCAAGGAAATATTTACCACGAGTAAGACAATATTCCACCCCAAAAGAAGCTGACAAGGGTATCTATGAGACCACTGCTGCCTTGGTGCAGTACCTTCAGAAAACCCATGTAACACGGCTGTTTTGAAAAAAGAAACAGGGGGCCGGGGGGTCATCGAGTTCAAACCAGGACTTATGCCCCCTGTACAATATTGTTGAGGCTGAATTCCCATTTGTTCCAAACACAGCAACAATATTGTGTAACATCCCACCCAAAGCTAAATATGTTACAGTGATTGATTTAAAAAATGCTTTCTTTTCAATACCACTGCATGAAGAGTCCCAGTATTTGACCTTGTTCACTTACTGCAGAATTAAGTGAAACATACTTGGTTACCCTCACGGGCGAATCACCTTCCGTCTTAAACAGAGTGTTGCAGCTGGACTTGGGGAATGTAAAATTTGACAGCACTGTAATAGAATATGTAGAGACATTTTAGTGTGTAGCACAACAGAGGAAGAGTGCAGGGGAGACTCAGTAAAACTGGTGACAATATTTACAGAGAAAGGGTAAGAAGTTGACAAAGAGAAAATGCAATATTGCCAGGAAGAAGTGCTATGTATAGGCCAGCTAATATCCCAAGGAATGTAACACCAGAAAGAGTAGAAGCAAATCATGAAGACATCTAGGCCAGAGACATTGAAAGGGGTACAACAATTTCTAGACCTTTGCAATTACTGCAGAGCATGGGTCTTTAACTACAGAATGTCAGGCCACTTTTTAAAGGACTGGAAGAGGCAGAGAAGGCTAACTGTAATGTAGCCAGGACAGGTGAGATGCTAGACGCCTTTTATTAGGGAGAATTCTCTTATAAGGCTAATTTCCCAAACCTAGTGAGTCCCCCAGCAGCTTTGCGGGATTTTTGGGGTTTGTTTTTTTCTCCTGCTAAGAGTGAGACTCTTTTACTCCCACTCGTAGGCATGATTTGAGATATTGCTCTGACTATTTGTGTGATTTTGGGCTATGTGGTCTTTTACTCCATAGGGTATCATCTGTTTTTTTGTGTATGCGTTACACAGCACCCTCAGTGCAATAACACAGGGGTGTCATAGTGACCCCCAAACATAGACTCCATACCCTGAGACCGACTACTGTCTCCCAGGGCATGTAAAGTCACCATTGACTTTACTAGTCTTAAATTATGAACAGAACCAGTACAAACTATCATATTGTGGAAGTACTGGAAGGGGTTAATTATATTGCCCCTGGGTCTGTTTTCAAGGGGTCACTGTCCAGTCCCCCCCCCCTTGTCGAGTTTCTGGCTGGTGGCAGTGGTTACCACACAAAATATTCCACCGGAATATTCTCTATGGGATTTTCCCATTGATTTTAAACGCACCACTTTTTGGTGCAATGTTAAAGATACCGGTGGTTTATTTATTTATTTAATATTAAACCAACGGTTAGGTCTTCTTGCCCGAACTCTCTTCTAAAATGGCGTTCGTGTCCAACTCTGCAACTCTGACCAAGGTCGAGCCTTTTGTTCCACGTTTTGGCGGGCTTCTCCACAGAAGCCCTCCAAATGGTGCACCCTGTCTGGGTTCCACAGGATGGGTGGGGAGGGGAATTGGCACCCTGGTTGCGTTGCCTTAGCAACTCAAGTCGCACTCTGTTCTGATTGGGCCAGTGGTGAGCCTCCTGGCTCACCACTTAGCATGTGCGATTGACACCTAGGCTGATGAATGGGGGTTTTTCTGCATAAAAGCAGGGCCTTTGGGACTGGAATTTCAAAAGTCACCACAAGACCTAAGAATCCGAAGAGGGAAAAAGCTGAGCCATCTGCAACGACACCACAGGTGAAGCACTGCTGCAACTACCTCACCACTTTCCCGACGACAAGAGAAGATCTTCTGCTGGATGAGTCTTCTTCCTCTGAGCTGGTGGGACCAACCAGTTCGCCCTTTTCGCCTTCCAAAGACGTCTCTTGGTCGAATCGCCCGTGCCAAGCACCCTGGCAGCCAGATAGCCAAGCTTCACCACTTTCACCATGAATAAAAGGAACGCACCTTTTATCGACGAACTCCGTGGCTGGTTTCATCCCTGTGCAGTGCAACGCCACGTTTCCTCCTCGACGAGATCCTCTCTTCCGATGGTCGAAACAACGAACTGCAACCACTACCAGGAACAACTGCCACAGCTGGAGCTTCCTCTCTCTAAGGTAGTGTTCTGCCTGGCCCCCCTTTCTTCGGTTTGCCCAAGGTGACCCTTAAATCCTTGGCTTTCCAACTGAGTTGGCCCCAGATCTTCAAACCTTACCTTCTTGAATCACCCCAACCTCTTTTGAACATTCTGCAAAGACTTTTAGTGCATTTTAAACTGTGTGATCCTGGGCACATTTCGCTTTGCTCCATTTAAAGTGGGCCCGGCCTATGAACTTTAGCTCTACAGTATATACTGCCTTTATTCCCTTGCTAAGAACTTCTAAAAGTGTTGGGGCCAGTTTTATTTCTATGCTCTGCCTTTTTCCCTCTCTTTAACTGAACTATTGGAGTGCCATCAGGTTATGCGCTCACCTCTGTTTAACAAATCGTGGTGTTTTAATTCTGACTTGTCTAATAGTTATTAAGGGAGGTGTGTATACTTTATCTGACTGTGTTTTAACTTGATTTTGATTTAGAGTGCTACTATATTGCCTAAAGTGTGTTTTAAATAAATTATTTACTTTTTATACAAAGCTCTGGTCAGTGTTTGTTTGCTCTACTGTATTTTTAGCCCTATTGTGTATACTCTATATATACTGCCTTACTCTTCTTGAGAGAAGTCTGACTGCTCAGCCACAGCAACCAGGTAAATCTGGGTGGTGCAGACTGCTACCAATTGGTTTTACTGCTTACTCCTGTAGTCTTAAACCTTTTGCAGTGTTCCCCAAGGGAACTGCACAGGATTCTGCCTAACACCTTTGATGAAATGAAGCTAGCATTTAGCGCAGATCCCGTATTAGGGATCCCTGATTACAATTAATAATTCTTCATATTCACCCATTCAAATGGTATCCTCGCACAGAAAACTACCATGTGACAAAAACCATTTGGATTTTACTGTGGGATTTTAGGTCCAGTTATGGGAGGTCATTACCCCTGTGAGCAAGCAAAGGCGGCAGCAGCCTTTGAGATTGAGAAATCTTCCAGGATAACTATGGGATGCATAGTTACATTATATGTTGAACATGCCCTGTTTGCCATGCTTGACAAAATGAAAAAGCACACTGACTACACAAAGAGCTTCCAGTTATGAAGTAATTCTATCAAACCTATCGATTAAAATGGTCCAGTGCTGAGTGATAAATCCAGCCAGATTTAGAGCAGAACCAGTGAAGAAAAGAGATAACGTGCATGATTGCACCAAGTACACCGAATACCATGACCATGATGAAATACCACATGCAAATGAAAATGACCTAGGAGTGGGGACAACTCTCTTTGACAGGTCATCATCAATAGACTAGAGCACTGGTGAAAGGCACAGTGGTACAGCAGTGGTGAAGGCAAAAGAGAATAACTGCTTTGAGACAGTGACAAGTGCAGGTTTGCCAGCATATGTATCAGCACAAGCAGCAGAAGGAACAAGTTACTTACCTGTAAACTACTGCTCTCCAGCATGGGTCTGGAATAGAGTCACTTGCTCATGAATACGATTAAACAACAGTACAAATACACAACCATGGGAGGTGTCAAGGCTCAACCTAAGCAATACACTTTCCACTGGAACAGACCGACCTCAGGTAAATAGGCTGCGTAGCACAGTTTGGCTGACACATGTCTCCTCCCTGGAATCCATGTCGATGCAGTACAATCTCATGAAGGTGTGTGTGGAGCTCCACATAGTAGCCCTGCAGATGTCGAGCAGGGGGACACCAGAGAGAAACACTGCCCTTGCTGCGATGGCTCTGGTTGAATGGGCTCTCAGCCGGCCTGGCAGCAGTCTGTTGGCCAGACGATGACCGTGCATGATGCAGCCAGAGAGCCACCTTGCTATGGAAGCCTTAGACAAGGCCCTTCCAATGAGTCACAGGTCTAAAGTTCACAAAGAGTGGAGACATCCTCAACCAACCTGGCCGAGATGATGGCCACCAGGAAAGCAGTCTTCCAGGAGAGGAACTTCAGAGTGGCCTGATGCAATGGTTCGAACTGAGGCCCCATGAGCTTAGTCAAAACAAGGTTGAGCTCAAGCCGGAGCAGAAGCCTTCGCTGGCAGAAAAGTTCTGAAGAGGCCCTTGAGGAACTCCTTGATGAGCCCGAGAGACCACAGAGAGTGCCTGCCCGGGGTGTGGGTGTACCTGGATATGGCCACCAGGTGCACCTTGGAGGCATGAGCCAGCCCAACACTGTCCAGCGAAAGCAGGTATGGCAGGAGCTGTGGTGCTGTAATATGAAGAGGCGTAATCTTCTGAGTCCTGCACCACACCCTGAAACGCTTCCATTTGTGGGCATGGCACAATAACAGAGGACACTGTTGCCTTGGCCAGATATTCTTGAACTCCAGCAGCAAAGAATAATGGCCAAATTCTGGGGCTGCAGGAGCAAAGCCACAAGACACTGGGTCGTGGTACAGTATTGTTCCATCTTCTCTGGAGAGAAGGTTGCGAAGTAAAGTAATTTCGATGAACGGAGCCACAGACAGACGGGGAAGATCCAGGTACCAAATCTGACAAGGTCACGCCGGGCGATGAGTATCATCCTGCAATGACACCGTTTTATCACACGTAGCAGGAGCGGCAAGAAGGCATAGAGGGAGAGCCCGTTCCACAGGAACCAAAAGGCATCCCCCACGCTCCTAGGCTGAGAAAAGCTGCTGGCAAACCTCTGGCACTTTAAGTTGGCCACCATCACAAAAAAGTCGAATTGGGGCTGACCCCACTGGCTGAAGAGAAAGGATACTTGCTCCTGGTGAAGATCCCATTTGTGGCAGGAGCATAGCTCCCTGCCAAGTAAGTCTGTGATGGGTTCTTGATGCCCACCAGGTGAAAGGGGATGAGGAACAGGTCATGAAGAATGGACCAGTGCCACAGGGTCTGTGCCTCCAGGGAGAGCGTTCTGCCCCATTTCCAGATGAAGAACATGGTGGTGGTTAGATCTGTGAAGATTCTGACAACTTTAAACCACAGTTGAGGCAAGAATGACTTGAGAACCCAGACGTCTACCCAAATTTCCAGGATGTTGATGTGGAGGTACATTTGCTTCTGGAGCCAGAGGCCTCTGGTTTGTATGTGTGTTTGTGAGACTGTCTGGGTGCGCTGCACAACTTTCCAGGGAGGAGTCAGTGGAGACCATAGCCCGGTACGGTGGGATCTGAAAAGGAGCACCTTGTGTGAGATGTGGTCGTACTCCCCACCATCATAGAGCTTGCTGGATTTCCTGGTTGAGGGCGATATTGTCCGTCCAAGAGCCTGTGACTTGCAGCCACCATTCAACTAGGAACTCTTCTAGAGGTCTCACCTGGAGCTTGCAAAATGGGATAAGGTGAATGCAGGAGGACATCATGCCCAACAGCGACTTGATGGATTGCAATGTTGTGGACTGTGCCGTTGACTAGCGATGTACCATACCCAGGATGGCCGTCACGCTCTCCTCCAGGGGGCAGCCAGTGTCGCAACGGTGTGGAGACGAACGCCCAGGAACAAACTTTTTGGGATTTCAAGTAATTGTTGAGGCACCTTAAGTCTAGGACTGGCTGCCACCCTCCTTACTTTTTCCAGAAAGCATCTGGGGTACATTCTGGATCCCCGGAGGAGCAGAGGGACAGGTTCCATCACCACCTTTCTTAACCTGGCCTGACCCTCCTGCAGCCGCTGGGCCATGTGGATTGCTTGACATGCCGCAGGAGGAATGTGAGGACACCTGTGTTGGGAATTCCAAGGTGTGCCCCCGTTTTGCTTTTCTGTCACAATGGATTCAGTACCACTTACCTTATTACACTGACCAAAAGTTCTTCGACTCAGGGAGGTAATCACACACACTGGAATATAATTGGCTCTTTATGCACATAAAATATAAACATACAAACGACTCGGAAAATGAATAGATCTGGTTATACATAGATATATACATAAGTGAAAATGACATGCATTACTTACCGTAAAAGCATTTCTGATTGTATCTGCTTAGATTCACATGCTGTGCATAGTCTGACATCCAGTGGTCACTGTGGAGTATTGCATTTTGTTTTTCGAAAGTCGAAAAGGGGACATCGACATAGGCGTGTCTGTAATACTATCCCTATAGTGACGTGTAGTGTAACCAAAATCCCTCAAGCGTCGAGGTCCCTCCGTTTGTATTTTTCTGCCATGAGGGAGCCTTATGACTGACGCGAGTACAGAAAAGAGAGAAAGTAATAAACGTCTGTTTTCCTTCCATCCGAGCGGGGAGGATGGGTGGGCACATGTGATCTAAGCAGATTAAATCATCAGAAATGCTCTTACGGTCATTAATGCCTGTCTTCTGATGTTTGTTAATCTTCTTAGAATCACATGCTGTGCATAGACTAGCGAGCAGTACACAGAGTTGGAGGTGGGTTGTGAGAAGGAACAGTAGAGAAAATATGTCTTAGTACTGCTTGCCACACCTGGGAATCAGATCTAGAATGGGCATCTAGACAATAGTGTTTTGTTTTGTAAAGGTGTGTACAGAACTCCAGGTTGCCGCCTTGCAAATGGACTCAAGGGGGAACATTTGCAATGAATGCTATGGATGCCCCAGTGCCTCGAGTAGAGTGTGCTCTAGGCTTGAAGGGTAGTTCTCTCTTAGCAAGAGTGCAGCAGAGAGTGATGCACTGGACAATCCATCTAGATATAGTGGATTTGGAATTCCAGCCGCCACTGAGACAAAGAACTGATTAGTCTTTCTTCGTGTTCGAGTTCTTTCCATATAAAACATGACCGCCCTGCGCACATCCAGTGTGTGCAGGCTTTTTTCTCCCAAGTTTGATGGGTTTTGAAAGAACGTTGGTAGTTCTATAGACTGGTTGACATGAAACTTTGAAATTAATTTCGGTGCAAACCTAGGGTGTGTGCGTAGAACCACCTTATCTTTGTGAACTGTTACAAAGGGATCTAAGATGGAGAGAGCTTGTAGTTCACTCACTCTCCTAATGGAGGTGATAGCTACTAAGATAGCAGTCTTAAGAGTGAGATCCTTAAGGGTCGCTTTATGCATGGGCTTGAAGGGGGAACCCATCAGCCTGGCTAAAACAATGTTCAGGTCCCATCCGGGAGCTGGGTTAGATATAGGAGGGTGAATTCTTTTCACTCCCTCCATGAAGGCTTTAATAAGTGGAACCTTCCACCATGACACCTTATGTTGCGACGTAGTGTAGGCGGAGAGTGCAGCAAGGTGAACTTTAATAGAATTAAAGACGAAGTCCAGCAAGTGAGTCAGGTATAGAACAATATGTGTGGGAGAGCAGTCAACAGGGTTGATGCTCTTTGAGTTACACCAGATGATGAACTGTTTCCACTTACTAGAGTAGCAGTAACGAGTGTTCGGTTTCCTTGCTTCTCTGAGAATGTCCACGCATCTCTGAGGGAGTTGCAAGTGTCCAAATTCTATGACCTCAGGAGCCAGGCTGCCAAGTTCAGGGTCTGTGGGCATGGATGCAACGTTTGGCCCCTGTCCATGTTGTACGGGCAGGGTATTTTCACTGGAGGAGACAGTGACATCTCCATCAGATGAGCGAAACAGGGTTGGCGGGCCCACATGGGGGCCACCAATATCATGGTAACTGGTTCCTGGTGCATCTTGTGTACTATCTTGCTGAGAAGGGGAGTCGGGGGGGGGGGGGGGGGGTTTAGGAAGCGTAGACAAATTTCCCTGACCATGTTATCCATAGACCGTTCCCCTTGGAGCGGTTCTGGGGATACCTGGAGACGTAATCTTGGCATTGGGTGTTCTCCAGAGTTGCGAACAGGTCGATCTCTGGGAAGCCCCATTCTGCGAAAACATTGGAAACGATGTCTTCGTGCAATCGCCATTCTTACTCTGCTGGTAGAGGGAAGTCTCTGCTGAGTCCGTCTGCCAGAAGATTGAGTTCCCCATGTACATGTTGAGACAATAGGAACATGTGTTTCAGAGCCCACTTCCAGATGTTTTGGGACAGCTTCGACAGTCCTGGAGAGTGAGTGCCCCCTTGCTTGTTCAGGTAGTACATGGCCGTGGTGCTGTCCGTGAGGATCAGCACTGTCTTTCTTTGTAGGTGTGTCTGGAAAGCATTCAGTGCTTTGAAGACCGCCAACAATTCAAGCAGGTTTATGAGTTTGGATGCCACACTTGAAGTCCAAACTCTGTGCGCAGTCTGATGGGATAGGTGAGCCCCCCATCCTGTGAGGGATGCATCTGTGGTTAGAGTAGCGTCCACTGTGGGGGTGGCGAAGGATTTTCCCAACACAAGGTTTTCCCTCGACCACCACCACAGCAAGAGAACCAAGGCTTGCGAAACAACCACTAGATCGTCCCATTGTCCGCTGGACTGACACCACTGGCTGTTGAACCACTCTTACATAGGGTGCATGCGCAGGCGCGCGCGAGGAACCAAGCAAATACATGACGCCATCACTCCTTGCAGCCACATGGCTTTGCGTACCGTCACCTCTCGACCGGCTACATAGTGAGGGATCTGAAACAGCATGTTTTGGACCCTCTTGTTGGAGGGGAAGACGAGGCCGTCCTTTGTTCGAATTAGAGTCCCTAGGAATTGCTTGACTTGGCTGGGGTCTAGGCTGGACTTCTCGTTGATGGAGAAACCCAGGTGGAACAAGAGGTCTACAGTCTTTTGGATATTTGAGAAACATGTTTCGTAAGAATCCCCTGTTATGAGCCAGTCGTCGAGTTAAGGATAGATCGGAATGGACGACCTGCGCGGGTGTGCCGCTGCCACTGCCAGTAACTTCGTGAATACCCTTGGCGCTGAAGCTATGCCGAAGGGCAGCACTTTGAAGTGAAAGTGTTTGCCTTCTATCATGAACCGGAGGTATTTCCTGTGCGCTTGCAACATTGAAATATGAAAGTATGCATCTTTCATGTCCAGTGTTGCCATGTAATCCCCTGGGAGAGCAGGGGGATTACCTCCTGCAAAGTCACCATACGAAATTTTTGAGGTTTTACAAATTTGTTCGCTGGGCGCAGATCTAATACAGGGCGCATGGTTAGATCCTTTTTGGGTACAAGGAAGTACACTGAATAAATACCCTCCTTTACCTGTGATAGAGGCACTATGGCTCCTTTTTCTAGCAGCAATTCGACTTCCTGAAGGAGTGAGAGGTGTTCTGGAGATAGACGTCTTCCCCTTGGGGGTCTGAATGTTGGGGACCGATTGAATTCGATGCAGTAACAGTGGGCTATTGTTGACAGTACCCAACGGTCTGTGGTAATTCCCTTTCGGGTAATTTGGTGGTGGTGGTAGCAAGGGAGCCTCTTGGAGTGGGGCCACGGCCTCTTCCCTTGCCACAACGTTGTCCTCTTTGAGCATACTGTCCACTGGTTCCCTGAGGGGAAGACCAGTTGCTGGCTGATTTTGTCAGTTGGCCACGAAAAAAGCACCTGTTGCCATAGCCTCGCTTATTCGGAGGTCTCGTGATTTGGTCCAGGATTTTTAATGTCTCGTGTTCCTTCTTAGCTGTCTCCTGTGCGTCATCAACCGCCTTACCAAACAAGTTTGAGCCTTCAAGGGGTTTGTTGATGAGGGACGCCTGTGTCTCTGGCTTGAAACCTGAGTTTCTGAGCCAAGCATGTCGCTTAAGAAGTATGCCCTGGACTAGGGAACCGACAGCTGTTTCCGCAGCATCTAAGGTGTTTTTGATGATTCGCGCAACAGTCCCCATTGGGCATCGGCGTAGCTAGCCAAAAGAGTTGTTGTTGTTGGCAATACGCGTGGCAAAAGCTGCAGAGGATGTAATCCTATTCCCTAAGGCATAAAGCTTCTTCCCCTCTTTGTCCGGGGGTGCTTTGCTAGTAGATAGCGGAACCCCCACCCTTTTCCATGTGGTGTTTACTATCAGGGAATCAGGTATGGAATGCTCCCTAATAGAACAAGGGATCCGAAGGCGAGGGGCGAAAAATCTTCTCAATTCAAGGATTAACACCTCTAACTAATGCAGGTGTAGATAGAGAGGGAACGAGGCGTCTCTTGATTGAGACGAGGGGTATGGCTTGGCTCGCAGGTGGCTTTTCCTTGATTATTTTTTCAACAAAGTCTACTTCTGGGGTAGTTTCCCCCGTATCAATTTGAAAATGTGCGGCTGCCTTGCGTAGCATTGCATTAAATGGGGGTTGATAGTCCACAGGTGAAGGATCTCTGACCAGTGTGGTCTGAGGAGAGGGCAGGTCTAAAACATCAGGGTCTGTAGACGCCCCTGGAGACTGCCAGGGCTGTGGTTCACAAATGTCTGGGTCTTCTTCAAAGTCCCCTACATGCTCTTGTTAAGTCCTCAGTATTTAGGAATTCTTGTTTTTCCTGAAAATGTGGATCCTTATCAGGGAGGTCATATGTATCTATTTCTTCCTCAAGTGTGTCAAAAAGTCTTGGGAATTTAGATCTAGGGTCTTCAGGGAGTACCTCCATTGGCCTTTTAAGTGGAATGTGTTCAGAAGTGGACACACAACTATCTAGCCTGTCCATACATGATTCAAATCTTTCCCTAGTCCAGTGGGATAACCCTGAACGGTCTAGTGGCAGAAAGGGTTGCTCCTCCGCCTCTAGGCATCGAGATCTCTCCGCTAGCGTGGAGGATACACACCTGTTGCCCTCTGAGAAACCTTCTCTTGGGCCCGATGATGGGGATGTATCTCTGGGTTTTCCCTTCGACATGGGGTGAAGTTCCGGCGTACTCTCCGTAGATTTGGGCGTCTCCCGGACTTTCTGAGCGGGTTTCCGCGACTCCTTCATCACCCGTCTCTGCGGGTCCTTGGAGACTATCCTAACTATGTTTTCGACGACTAGCTTCTCTGTCGAGGGCTGGTCGTGGATAGTTTTCGACAGTGCCGGAACCTTTCCATCGACTGACATCCTCTTCCAAGGCTTTTCGACAGATCTTTTGGTGGTAGCAACCTTAGTTGAAGACTGCCTAGTCACTAGGCGCGCACGTGGCTGCGGGGAGGGCTGCCGGCTCTTGCGGTTGGCAGAGGCTGCCGGTTTTTGCGTCTCCGCAATAAATGGCTGTGGGTTGTGTGCTTAGTGACTCATGTGCGCCAGCATCGCCGGGGTGTACATCCCCATAAGTAGGGCTGAAGCCGAGCTTTTCGGGGCCGGGGACAGACGCGGTGGAGCGAGAGCGCTCCAATGAGAGGTCAACAACCTCTGTTCCGGAGGTAGCGTTAGCCCTATCCCCTTCGTCACACTCAGCAGCGGCGGCCGCGGGTGAGGAATTAGCCTTCGACATGCCGTAGGCTGCCCACCTCTTAACCCTGCGCTCCTGCAAGGTTTTTGGATGAAGGAGTTTACAGGCCGTGCACCCAGACTCGTTGTGGTCGATGGGTAAGCAACGAATGCGCCGCTTATGCTTATCCTTCCATGGAAATTTGCCATTACAACGTGGTCAAAATCTAAAAGGAGTCCTCTCCATAGCTGAAGACGTAACCAGTGATAACGACCCAGAAGGAAAAGGGGGAGACAAGGAAAGGCATTCTAAAAGAAAACAGAAATGTCCACCCAACCCCCACTCTCCCTACTGTGTAGGCCGGCGAGGCCGGGCCACGTGTTCAGCAGCGCCGAAGGAACACCTCCATCGAAGATCTTGACTCGGCGGGGAAGTTGGATGGCTGTCGAAAGAGGGCTGGAGGTGGTATAACTTAATAACTGACAAATCGACCAAGGTTCGAATAAATGGTAAATGGCAATTTCTCTTACGAGCTCTGCATAAGGCGACCAGATTCCTGGCGGGAAAAAAAACAATCTGAGGGACCTTGAAGCGTGAGGGATTTTGGGTACACTACACGTCACTATAGGGATATTATTACAGACACGCCTATGTCGACGTCCCCTTTTCGAATTTTCGAAAAACAAAATGCAACACTCTGCAGTGACCAGTGGATGTCGGACTATGCACAGGATATGATTCTAAGCAGATTAACAAACATCAGAAAGACAAGTTACATCACTGTTAGTGCAGTTGAAGGAGAAAACGTAATCTCGGCCACTATGACACTACCCATTTCCAAGGCAGGTGGGCAGAGAGATCACAAGTGCTAACAGAGTCTGGAGCAGAGCGTCCTCCCTCAGCGAGAATTCATCACGCAGGGTTCCAAATCATCAACCACCCGGATACCTATTCACGTAAAGGGAATAAGTCCCCGCCCAGCTCAGGTTGCCAACCGTCCCCGGCAGAAGGACAGACAGCAAGCAGGGGAGCACAGAGAGGAGAAATCCAGTCAATAGTGGAAAATCCCAGTTTGCCTCCCACACGCTCCTTCCCAGCATCCCTTATCACTGCACCTGCACAACCCGGACTCCCTTCTTGGGGCGTCCTTTGTTTTAACAATACGCCAGCTATCCTCCATAATGAGTTCATCTGCTTCCAAATATACATAACGCAGTCGTGGCAGAACTCATGTGTGCTAACTGAGCTAAGAGAAACAGACTTCGATTGCGGTTTTTAAGTGTATGTCCAAAAAGGCTGCACACCGGCGCCATGTTTCTTAGTTCATTTTCGCTCACGCATTACACTCCACCCTTTGGACAATCAATTTCCATATCCCAATGGATGAAAAACCGGTCTCGGACACCGACGAAACATACATAAATTCGGGATGCAGGAAATACCGCAACCACAAACAATTTGCACAACAACATCCCAAACAAAGACATTACGCAAAGCCCCTGGAATCCATGAAAATACCTGATCCCGACCATCTCCGGTCCTAACCTTGAGTGACTTGAGAAATGAGGTCTCTCAACCCACCAATAAGCTTGTCAATGGAACAGGAATGATCTTACAAATCAAAAACACATCCCTTCCACTGCATTGCAACCTAAACTATGCTTCGAAAACAGATCATCAATAGCAGCTCTGCTCTGCAAAATACATTTTCTAAAGTTTTTGTTGTCTAACAATAGCTCTGTCAAAGCTTGAGAGGTTTCATTAAGGCCTTTCACTACAACACAAGCCAGCTTAAAGATTTATAGCCCCCAGACACTAACCCAAAGACCACCACTAAGGAAACTGCAAGGGCCAACAACCTCAGTTTCAGATAACAAGCACACTACCAGAATCACAGTCAGATGATAAACCAATATAAACAGCACGTGTAGATCGGCGAACGGCAGGTTGCAAAGGGAGCATCATCAACTGAGGCGAGTTAAAGCACAAGAACCACCAGAAAGGTTAGCAGGAATAGAGGAATATGTAAAGTTCCCACAGGAAAATAACCAACCCGTAGCAAGTTTCACATGACTCAGGTGACAGTCATTCAAAACAGTAAAATTACAAAACACGTTATTAGAGACCTCAACACAAACATTTGTTGATAGAGTACATAAACATCTCTCAAAATGAGAGCTTTCTCGATCGTTATTCAAGTCCAATTGCTGACATTTACTGATATAGTCCGGGTCACAAGCCAATTCATAAACATCAGCAGGAGCAATATTGTAGGTGATAATACGTGTCATATTCCTCCATTTGCGATCAGCACAGAACTTGCAATACTCATGAACAGAAAAAGAACTTCTGACATCAGACTCCTCCACTAGAGACTCCTCATGCAGTACTTGCAAAACGTGCCTTAACAGAACAGTCACGAGGCACGTCGAAATCAAATAGATGGAATCATGAGCATCAGCCAAGCAGAAGTGTGAAATGTTTAGCACACGCCGAGCCAGAAAGACCCATATTATTCTCTGGTTGCTCGACAATGGCAGAATAGCCATGCTGCACAAAGGACATGGAAACCAAGGAAGGGAGCAAAACATCACACCTATGCCCACAGAGTTTTCCCAAAAAGCCACGACACACTGCAACTGAGGCGTCCACTGGTGCCGGCCGTGGTAGCATCACATATGTTAGTCGTCATCCAGATCCTCAACTCCAGTTGCAGGATGGAGATATTGTATGTCCCTGGACATTTTCAAATGCACGCCACACAAATCCACAAGCGCAAACAACACGTCCAGGGTCTAAAAAAGAACTCAGAAAAAATACAGCATCATTGGAGTACATCACTCACGTACATAACATTTGTCAGCGGGAACATGGGTCCATTTCCTTTTCCCTGGTTCCATTACAAGAACCACATGATCCTCTCCTGCTGCAATCGCATCCGCCGAACCAGCGGACCACTAGGCTTTTCAACCCAGACTTTTGCTCCTGGAACCATTCTGTCTGATGAGCCAAAACCTTGGTCTCCACATGTGGTTACTACAGTGGGTGGCTCTCCCTTTCTCACCATGGACAATTTTACAGGTACAAGAATTAACTGCGCCACCCTATCACCTTTATGCATAGATAACATGTTCTCCCCACTATTAATGAGGATGGCCTTCATCTCTCCTTGATGGTCAGCATCCACAATCCCTCCCAAAACTTGGATTCCCCTTCATGCTAATCCAGATCTTGGGGAAATTAATCCCATATATTCTGAGGGGATTTGCACTCCAATCCCGGTGTCAGTAACACCGATTCCCTCTGGGCTCGAGCCTAATCTCCTCCTGCGCATGCAAATCCACCCCTGCTGACTGTTGTGTGGCTCGATAAGGAGCTAGCGCTCCAGGTGACATTTCCCAGTACATTAAAGTTTCACATGCTCGGTTCGGCTTCATTTGTAGGGCGGACGTCAACATAAACAATGTAGTTTCGCCATTGGCGATGGGTCGGTTATTCAATATCTGTACTGCAGCCAAAACACGTTCACACCATCCTTTCAGACTTCCGTCACCAGATTTTTCGCAATTGTTCTTTCAACAGCCCATTCATTCTTTCAATCAACCCCGAAGCCTCAGGTTGATACGGGACGTGAAAGATCCATTTCACGCCCTGTTCCTGACAATAGTCTTGAATCAATTTTCACTCAAAATGTGACCCATTGTCACTTTGAATCTGCAAAGGTACTCCATAATACAATGCCACTTCATCTAACAATTTAATAGTATTCAATTGGGTAGCTCTTTTGCATGGCAGCAGCATCAAGTAGCCGGAATATGTGTCCACAATTGTGCATGCATATTGACATCTTCTGCTAATCGGCATCGGACCGATATAATCGATCTGCCAGATTTGCCCAGGTAATTTTACTCGTTTCAATGTACCCTCAATGATATGTGGGATAGACCTCGATTTGTGATGTTGGCACACTGGGCCTTGTAAAATCACAGTTTTCACGATCCTGAACAGAAGGCTAATTTCTCAATTTTGTGCCCACTTGATAGTAGCCTTTTCTCAGAGATGCCCACTTTTCTGGTGTGCCCACTTAGCAAGCCATTCAAGATCATCTTCCTCAGACCTCGTGTCCATGACTGCAATTTTGGCATGTTCATCTTCAACAGAATTGAACCAAACATTCCAATAAGTCGATTGTGCAATGTGCGTCTACAAGATCCTCAGTTACTGTACTATGCATCAACATTTCAGCAATATCTTGGCACAACCCTTTACCCCACACTGCTTTAGCATGAATCTTCCATCCATTCTTTTGCCATGTTGGCAGCCAAACTGCTAGCCCATTCACCACTGACCAGAAGTCAGTGTATACACAACAACCTGCCGTCTCCTGCTTCAATGCCTGATGCACTGCATAAAATTCTGCGAACTGATTACTCTTCCCATTCCCTGATGTGGTCAATATTTTCTTCATTTTGGGATTATATGCCACTGCCTTCCAGTGGGGTTCAGTCCCCCAAATATTTGGCAGAGCCATCCGTGAAACATGCATGTTAAGTTTGTTCACTTGTCAACTCTCCATACAGGACTCCCCATTTTACAGGAGTCTCCCCCATCTCAGTCTCCCCTGACGGTTTTAAATCAACCAACGGAACGCCAGCCACTTGCTCGTGTAATTTTGCAATCCCCCCCCTTTCCAGTTTTGGCACAATCTTGATTTTACCACTTCCACTTAATGATGCTCGCCTCTTGGGCATGTCTTATTCAATGTGTTTTAGGAGAGCTCAGTACCCACTGCATGATCAGAATTTCCAGTCGGATCAATATACCGTGACCCACCGTCATATGTTCTGTATCCACAAGAGTCCAATAACAGCCCAAAAACTATTTTTTTCAAAAGGAGTATACCGGTCACCAACATAGGGCAACTTACGACTCTGGAACCCTAAGAGAACACGCTTCCGGTTCTGTTTCTGCCACAAACTCCAATTTGCATAATTTTCCTGTACCAACACATTTAACTCCACTTCCCCTACCCTCAAGAGCCATAAATCCAGCACACTCTGTAAGGTGTCTTTTGCTAACTGAAATACTTTTTTTTGTTCTTCTCGCCACTCGAAGTCGGACTTCTTTCGTGTCACTTTGATGAGGGGTGCAAGAATCTGCCCCAAATGTGGTATATGCTGTCTCTAGAACCCAAACAACCCTATGAACTTTTGAGCTTGTTTCTTATTCATAGGAGGACTCAAGGATCTTTTGTTTAGTCTTTGGCACCATTTCATGATGCCCATTATGCCACTGAATCCCAGGAAAAATCACAGTCTCGGCGGGACCTTGAATTTTGGTCTCATTAATTTCCCATCTTCCTTTCTCAGTCCCTCAGTAAAGGGGTCTGGGTGCATCCGCACACTCTGCTCATCCTTTCCCTGTATCAAATTATCATTCACATAGTGCGATATCTGCACATCAGGTTTGCATGGAATTTTATCTAAATGTTCTGCCACCAGCCGGTGACAGATGGCTGGATTATGCATGTACCCCCATAGGCAAACGTTGAAACATACATTGCCTCCCATTCCAAGAGAATGCAAACTGCTCTTGGCATTCTCCTACAATCGGTTCTGTGAAGAATGCATTCGCCAGATCGATTACCGCATACCAGGTTTCTTTGAACTTTTTCAAATTTTCAATCAAAGTAACCACATCTGGGACTGCAGGGACTAACGGAAGAGCATACTTATTCAACTCGCGATAATCCTCATTCATCCTATAGCTTCGGTCCGGCTTCTTAACTGCAAGCCGTGGTCATAGGCTTTAGCACACCTGCTTCAATATATCCTTTAATGGTGCCTGAAATCTCCTTCTGCCCCCCCCTGGGATACTATATTGTTTTACAGATACCGGTTTTGTGGCCAAGGGAACCCGTACAGGGCACATTTTCAATTTTCCTACAATTTTCCCACAAGGACGGAAGCACACGTCAAGGCACTCACCCCATATTGATAGGTTTTACCTTCCAACCCTAGTGTCGACCCCTCCAGAATATCAGAGCCAATAATGTATTATGGCATGGGAACAATGAACACTTGGTATTTGTTCCTTTTTAGATTACCAATTTTCATGTCAACTCTGGTTTGGACTGCAGGGTTCTCTTTACTTCCCAATCCAGTAATAGTGAAATGCTTACCATAAACCTTGAAGGATTCCCGTAAATCAATGAGGTCTCCACCCTGGTATCAATTAAGGAGCAAACCTCTTGCATATTTCCTGATTGCCAGAATAACTTTACATTCACATGATGCAGCCTGTCTACCCCAAGTCAGACAGCCGCTACCTGAGTTTGACCACAATCCTATTCGTATTTCAAGTGCGCATATTTGGATTCTGTAGAATATTGTGCTCACAACTTTCCGTCACTCAGCATAGGTCGGCTGATATGGTAAAGGCGTCCCATCGGACTCCTCCTCAGGCAGGGCAGAGTGAACCTTACCTCCAATGGATTTATTCTTATCTTGCCTTTTCACTTGGTTGTATCTCTCTTTTCCGTCTAGCCCGCTCTTTTTATAGAGCTGATACATGTCTCGGGTTTCGTTTCCATCAATGTCTTCCTGCGGCACTCCATTTTTTAGTAGCGCCAAGAACATGTCCTTTCTCTACACACGAGAATCTCAGCCATCAAACATACTTCCAGGGGTTCATCTATCACTGTGCCCTTCTCTTTCTCTGAGTCTTTCTTCTGCCTTATCCCATTCCCCCTAGGTCCGACAACTGCCTAATGGCATCCACCACCTCATCCGTTATTTTACCGGTCATCCCCACCAGCAGGGTCATGATGATATTTTTGTATGCCGGAGGAGTTGTTCGAATAATTGTACTCCAGGCTGAGACCAATACAACTACCCACATTTTAGCTTGCAAACATCTTCTCAGTGATCCAGACCTGGCACTCCTGCAGGGCACCAGAGGTAAGCGTTACAACGGGGTCAGGAGCAGAGAGTCCTTCCTCGCAGCGAGACTTCATCACCCAGGGTTCCAAATCTATCTACTAACCGGATACCTCTTCTCTTATGGGGAACAAATCCTCACCCACGACAGGTTGCCAACCATCCACGGCCAAAGGACAGACAGCAAGCATGGGGAGCACAGAGCGGAAAAACCCAGTTTGTCTCCCGCGTGCTCGATCCTAGCACCCCTTATCAGTGCACCCGCACAACGACTCCCTTCTTGGTGCGTCTTTGGTTGAACAGTACGCCAGCTATCCTCCATAATGAGCTTATCTGCTTCCAAATATACATATCTCAGCCGTGGCAGAACTCATGTCTGTTAACTGAGCTCACAAAAATGTACACTTACATTGCGGTTTTGGAAGTGAATGTGCAAAATGGCTGTATACCAGTGCCATGATTTTTAACTCATTTTCGCGCACACATTACAGCCCCTGATGAAGACAGTCCAGCAACCATTTGTCCATGGTGATGGTATTACACTTGATGACAAAGTTTGCTAGCTGGCCGCCCACTGGGGTGTGAAAGTGGGGGTCGGATCCAAGGACCGTTTAGGCCTGCTTGGGCGTTTGCGTTGTAGTCTGCGGGCGACGACGCTCTCCTCTGCTGCCATACGCCTGTGAATGGTCTCTGTAGGCTTGCTGGCCCATGGAAAGTCGGGGCTGACGATGGGGGTGTTAAACAACTTGGTGGACCTGCTGGATATCCCTTTCGAAACACTGAAAAGACAACCTCCTCTGCTGCAGCGTCCAACGAGCGTGCCGTCTTTGTATCCGTGTTAATTGCTTAGACCATCTCATTCACAGCCTTGCCAAACGGATTGTCCCCTTTAAAGGGCATGTCCATTAACCTGGACTGGACATTCGCCCTGAAGTTAGTGGCTTTCAGTCAGCCTTGGCGTCAGAGGGCCAACCCCATTGCCGATCTGGCGATGTCCAGTGCCACAGTGATGGCGTGGTTAGAGACCACCCCACCTTCCTGTAACAGGGCCAGGGCCTTGATCTTCTTGCCCTCTGGTAGGAAGTCCAAAATGGACATGGCTTATACCAGAGCTCCCCGTCATAGAGAGACAGGATGGCCAGGACATTGGCTGCCTTGACCGTGGAGGCCGAAGTGTAAATTAGGTGCTTGCCCACTGCATTAAGCTTCTTCCCCTCTTGGTCCCGAGGCACCATGGAGGACGATGGCTGATCCGACAAGCGTTTCCTGGTGGCAGCAGACACCCTGAAGTCTGTAGAAGGCTGTGATCTCAAGCAGATGGGAGCCGAATCCAGGACCCTCTACTTCTTTTCCAGCCCGTTTATCTTGGGGGGCGCTGTACTTGGTGTCTTCATCATGGACAAACCACCCACCCATACATTGTCTAGCAGAGGGATCGACCTGCCTGTCTTCCGTGAGGACTCAGAGTATTAAGAGGAACCCCTCTTTCCTCTTAACCCCTGGCACCAACCTGAAGAGCGGAGGCCCTCGAAATCATGGCATGAAACAAGCCAACCTCATATGGTGGCGAGGACCTGGAGGGCTCATCGGCACACATTGGGTTCCCGTCTGCCGTGATGCAGTCATACCCGTCGGTATGAGTCGCAGTAGAGTTGGTATAGGTGCCGGGGCGCAGTGGCTCCACCACCAATGGAGTCAAAGGCTGGTGGGGCAGCTGCGGTAGTGTCTGTTGACACTTTGGTCCTTCGGCTTCGCAGGGCTCGACTTGCGCCTTGGCCTAGGAGGGCTTGACCTGGGAGGACTTCTGGCTGGCAGTCTAGGATGACTGTGGACTGGTCCTGGCACAGACGCAGCCAGAAGTGTCTGTTGTATTTCTGACACCATGGGTGTGGCCGGTCGTCAGAATGACCAAAGACAGGTCCCTGGGCACCAGCTGGGGTGAAAGAGGAGCAGCCCGGAACAGATCCGTAATGAAATGCCTCAGAGGGGGAGATGGTTGATACGGCTCCCCTGGAGATTCCTCCTGGGACAAAGTTCCTAGGCCTCCTTCGTGATCGGAGTATTAGTACTCGGGCAAATGCTAGTTATCGGAGCTTGTATAAATGTTAGGGGATCTCATCCGAGACACCACCAGCACACCTGTTGACATCTGCACAGGCCTGTGCAGAAAGTCAGCCAGCGGCAGCAGCTCTCTCAACCTACCCAAATCCTTCGGGAAGGATGCAACGATGGGCACCTGCACCCTGGTAGACACCTCTGTGGGAGTCCAGGTCGGGACCGATGCAGCATGTGGAAGCAGTGCCACCCTAGGAATTGCTGTCGTAGTGCTGTAGAAACCACAGTCGTCAGAAGGTCCCCCCTCTCTGAAGTAACGATGGTTGTGATTGTCGACTAAGTCATCGAACAGATGAGGTAGTAGACGAGGTTGCGGTGAGAGACGGGCCTTGGTCGTCGACAGGATAGTCGTTGATCCTGGGCCTCTCCTTTGTAGTCTTGTTCTTGTAAGAGGACCTGTGTTTCGAAGGAGTCAGGGACTTCCTTGCGAAGGGCACCCCTCCCAACTGGTAGGCTCACCATGGACAGAGATGAAATTGGGAACCGATCCTTACCAACTGGGTACCACAGCCGCAGTGACCTTAGCGGGATCAGCAGCATGGTACTTAGCCTTCTTTTGGATGCCCAGGGAAGGGGCATCCTCAAAGGACCTCAACCTCTTGTACAGGGAGCATGCTCGTGGGACATGGACGAAGCAGGACTGCGCCCAGAGGCCGCGTCGGAGGAATTCCCGCAACTTCAGCCACGCCGCCAACCTGCGATAATGGCCCTTCATTTTTGTCCGAAATCTGCTGCAAATCTCACATCCGTCCTCGTCATGGTGTGGATGCAGGCAATATAGGCACTTGAGGTGCGATCATCGACGCAGATGTTCTGCAGTACACATTTCGTGCAGAGTGTGAAGAGACTTCTCTTCTCCTCAGACATCATGAAGGTTCGAATTAGGACCAAACATGGGCCTTCTGAGGAACTGGCGATGAAAGCCAGAACTTCGACGACAATGGATCCCTATTGCCAGTAGTCGACCGATGGTCAACGATGGAGAAAAAAAGAAAAAGAAAATCGGAGAAAACTAACACATTTAGCAAAAAACCTTGAAAATAGCAAACATTCCCAAAAAAAGCAAGTTCAGAGGACACCCAACACAGAAATGGGCAGTAAAAATCTGAAGAGGGAGCTTAGGGAGACAACCGTCATTTGATGCGGGCACTATGACCAAAAGGAAAGTCATTGGTTATAGAGGAGAATTGCAATTTTCAGGCTAAAGCGAAACTGCTTTTATTTTTTTACCAAGGTTTCCCAGCCTGACAGGGAATATTCATGAGCTTTCGATTCCATGCCAGACCCCATGCTGGAGAATAAGGTTTTATTGTTGAGCTTCCTAATTCAAGACCAATGGAATGTACAGTGGGGGAGGCCACAGTCACAAAACACCTGCAAGATATACAAGGTTATCAAGGTTAACTGGATCCACCATCTATACTAAGAATTAGATGGGAAGTATAATTGGAGGAATACGAGCGATCACTGTTCGTGCCAGACTTAAGTTGCAACAATACAAAGTCCTACAGATGCTACTTCTCACTGGTTAAGCTTTAAAAGATGAACAAGCAAGAAAATGGGCTGCCGAATTAAGAAACGTTTGTACATGGACATTTGTAATGCACACATGGAAATAGACCCTAAAATGCTTTTCCTGGAAGCATAAGGTGACCTTACCTGTTCTTGCTATGACTGTATACTGCCATGGCCATGTCCCCACCAAACAAGATACAGTCAAGCTAGGGAAGAGTCAGAATGATCTACAGTTATGAAATGGAAGACAGGCTTGGATGTCTGTATGGACTTTGAAAAATGATTCTATGATAAGAAGGGGTTTCCGCAGAAACATTGTCAAGTCTGGGGTAAATGTACTGATAATGGCCGATTTCAAATGCATATCCTGGAGGTGTGTAATCCCCCCAGGGGAGTGCTTTGAGAGAATCTGACCAACCTCAGAGTAAGAGTATTGGGTTAACGTCACATTTGTTATTGTATTTTGTTTAGAATATTTTTGGGGGGGGGGGTGAATGGGTCTCTTGCATAACACAGTATTACGTAATAAGTTTGTTTTTTGTGTCGCCCAGTGTTGACAGATTTTTAAAATATCAGCCCTTGTGGAAGGATTCTGGGAGGCCACTCTGATTGATGGTTAACAAGACACCAATCAGTCAGCCAAAACCCAATCAAGGTAAAATATGCAAGCAGTCTAGGCTTGGTCTCAAGTAAAGTGTGAGAGTGGTCCATGGCTATAATGAGTCCCCACAGAGCAATACTTAATTCAAGTTGGCCAGTGAGTATATACAAATAATTCTTTATTGGGCCTTTAGTTACACACTAAACATTTAGAAATCATAAGTGAGTATTGTCAATCAAAACCATATATAACATAAATACACACAACATTAAGAGAAGAGAATTAGATTTGAATCAAGTACCAGTGCAATAAAAGCAAGATCTCGGATGCAAGGAAACTACGTAGAAATAGTGGGAAGCTGTACTTATCTTATGACATTCAAACTGTAAGGGCTGACCTCCGATCTCTGCACTCTAAAATAGAACACCTCTCAAGAAGTGAAAGCATGTTGTCATTAAACCAAGGTTATTTCACAACAGCTAGACAACTGCTTGGAGAATGAACTAACCAGAGTCTCCTGAACCACAGAACAGATACAGTATATATACATTTCCAAAAGAGCTAACACACTCCCACATCTCCCTCATGTTCCCTTACAAAGTCATCACCCAAGATACAAATGGGTTGGCCCTATACAAGGAAATCTAAACCCCACAATCTCATTGGCTGCATTCACTGTGGAACTATCGGCTTAAACATACCATTTTCATGACATTGCAATTACAAGCCCAACCCTCTTCTTGGGTTTCTTTCTGTAAAACAAACAAACCTAACATGGAATTCCACTTGGTCACAGACCTGCAATGCTAAATCTGACACCCATGGTTTACGTATGGACACTTTATGAGGCTATACAGAGCTAACAAAAAGTTCCTTTAATGAGGTACTAACTCGTTTCTCCAAACACACCGACACTCTGGATATGTATTCTTGGCATCCTTTCGCACCCTTTCATTATGAGACTACCAGTTCAATCCAGCTGGCCTCCGTTCCAATTATAATCTTTTTCCTGCTAATCTATTTGACCATCTCATAGGCCCATGGTCATCTCCACTCCCAGTCAATCTTTTACAGTTTCAGGCACTAACACTAGATTGACACTGCCAGGGGGCAGATGCTTCTTTGGCCACTCAACTTCCAAGCTGAAAACCCTGGGCCTATGCCCTCATTCTATTTCAGCTCAGAATATCTGCTTCCAAGTTTTTGCAGCTGTCCTCTGCCAAATGATACTTTCCTCCTTAGCCAGCCAGTCCCCCAGACAAGCTAGAAATCTATTTCACAAACCCAGCCCTCAGTTGACATGTGTTCAAAACTACTGCATCCCCGCATAATGGGTTTCCCATTTAAGTGCTGTTTTCCACTTCGTATGAAGCTCTGCGTTTTAAATCCCATTACACTAAGTTGCACAAGGTGTGCCCATATTATGTTCACACAATCATTATGTTGCTACATGTATGCACATCTAAACCGATCATATTTGATACAACATAACACTAAAATTAACTTTTAACAACCTTTAATTAACTATTGTAGATACATGCAAAACTACAATGTTGTAACAATATTACATCCATTCTTAACATTAATATGGTGTGCACAAGGTGAATCTCTTTCTTTTGAGATAGAATTCATCTACCCCAACAAAACCCAAGATGGTATGGGACATTGTGCCCAAATGTCACAAGTTCCAATATATAGCTTCTTCATGCAAGGTATTCAGAAATGATGCAGTGGGATCTGGTGGTGTTTTATAAAGTTAGATAAGTATTTACCCCACACAGGTAAGTACCCCTCTACCCTATTTGCCAGGTCTATCCTAGGAAAGGAACATTAGCCCAGGTTTCACGACCATAGGCCAGACTAGAGTGATTTGGGGTCAAGAACTTGCCGCCCAATGTTAACCTAGTGGGGAAGGACAGTGGGGGACAAACGACCCAAAACGAAGAAAGATTAAGACTTCTGCGGTGCAGAGCCCCACAAGATATCTCACAGGAATTAATAAGTATTGTTCAAATGAAGGTCACCATGGTCAGGTGGCGAGAAACAATCTAACAGCGGCAAACAGAAGCAGCCCCAGCACAGATTCGCTTGGAGTGAAACAGCTGGAAGTGCATGAACAGGCGACTTGTGGCATAAGCTGATGATCTACCAAGTTCCAAGGGTCTGCTCTGAACTATTGCAGCAAGGTAATCCAGGAGAGAGCTGATCAGTCCACCAGGTGGTCCAGGTACACTTCCGAAGGCCCCAACGCATTGATCTTCGAGCACGGATTGTGACTTGCTACCACAGATACAAGGGTCAAAGCATCAACAAAGGTCTTCTATAATCAGGCAGAGGAGCAGGGCTTCAGCGGGCCAATTCCTGAAGCTGATGCTGGTCAGTTGTAGGGGTCATCCTTGGGTTGTCAGCGGACTGCTCTTCTTCGTAGAAATCCTGGTTCCAACAATGATATACAAGATTCAGGCTGGGAGGAAGCCCACCAATGGGAAAGATCTGCAACATTCAAACAGCACAGCGTCCTGGACAACAACTGGTCAGGGAAGGGGAATTCCATGCAAGGCATTTCCTGACCTGAGACTGCAGGAAGGCGGACAAAGAACAATAAAGAATCTTGTGGCGCAGCCAGCCTGTGGTCTAGCAACCTTTAGGAGCCATCTGCAGTCAATGCAAAAGTGTACAAGAAAAATATCACAAACATTAAAAATCACACAACTGTAACCAGCTGGTCTTAGATACATTGTCAAATTAACCAAAAAGCCATTATTTAAAAAGTTAAGGATACAAAGAAGCCTAACTGCACTTCACTGTAAGGTGATGTGTGCAAATATAGGCATTCATAGAGACAGTCTCCCAGTACTGTCAGTCTTAGGGAGAGAAGGCCCCCACCCGTAGACAGCTAGCTATTAGAGAGTAGGGGTTAATAAAGAGTATGTACTCACTCTGGATAGGGTGGGAACCTCTACATCTAGACAAGGGTGTGAAGGACAGCGCTTTACACACTGAAGAAAATTACAATACAAACCATTGATCGATCTCTGGGTGTCCGAGTGGTCTTCAGCCATCTGTGAAAAAAGATGGATCTAAATTGTGGATAAAAGGTTATTAGAGTACAGGGGGAATTGCAAAAAAGGTAAACTTCAGCAGAAGAGATCCCGACCTAGGTTCAATGACTAGAAGTAATTGAGAGGGAGACTGATATGATATGATATGGTATGGTATTTGTAACGCGCCTATACACAGGTGTTTCAAGGCGCGACGAGGCAGGGAGGGGAGGAAACAAGGGGAGACAGACAACGATCCTACTAGGCCAGGTGTCATTCAGATCGCGCAAGTGCAGGAGTGGGGGAGGGGGAAAAGTGCAAGGGGAGGGGGGGAAGTGCAGTACAAGGTAAGTGGCGTAAAGTAATAAATAAATAGGGCCAGCTGGTGGCAAGTGCAAGGTAAGTGCAGAACAAGTGCTGGGGAAGGGGGCGGCTGTAGGGATACAGAGACAGTCCCGCAGTGCAGAGGGGTTCCAGGGCATCAGTGCAAGTGGAGAGTGGATGGGCCCAGGGCCGAGGCCGTTTAGAGAGGTCCAGTTGCAGGATCAGTGCAGTTTCAGTGAAGAATATTAGCTGTTCAGCAGGGGAGAGGGAGAGAGAAAGCAGAAGCAAAGAGGAAGGTTTTGAGGTGCTTCCGGAACCGGAGATGGTTCTCAGGGAGGCAGGAAGGCTGTTCCAGAGGGAGGCCCCTGCCGCGGAGAGAGATCTACCCCCAGCTCGTTGCTTCGAGAAGCGGCTGACCCTGAGGGAGTTGGAGGCGGATGAGCGAAGGGCTCGGGAAGGAAGATATTTGGGAAGAGAGAGTTGAAGGTATTTAGGACCCAGGCCCCAGAAGGCCTTGTGGACAATGCAGAGGGTTTTGAACTTTATCCTCGCAGCCACTGGGAGCCAGTGTAGAGATTTCAGTCCTGGAGAGATACGATCCCTGGGCTTGAGGCCAAGGACAAGTCTCGCAGTTCTGTTCTGGATGAGTTGCAGAGGGCGGAGAGTGGAGGCAGGCAGATTAAGATAGAGGCTGTTACAGTAATCCAGCTTCGAGAGAACCAGGGCTCGGGAGACAGTGAGCTTCTGGGGGAAGGAGAGGAAGGGAAGAATACCTCTGAGGAGGTGCAGCTGGTAGTGTGACGTCAGAAATATGAGGAGAGAAGGAGTGTGGAGTCGAAGATGACCCCATGGTTTTTTGCCTTGCAGGTAGGAGCAGGGAGGGGGCTAAGGGAGGCAGGCCAGAGAGCTGCAGGGAAGGAGGGAGTGGGAGTACCGATGAGTAGAATCTCAGTCTTACTGGCATTAAGGCAGAGGTCATTGGCGGCACACCATTCTTGGATAGCAGACAGAAAGTCAGAGATGAGGGAAGGAGAGGGGGAGGTTGAGGGTAGCCTGAAAATGAGCTGGGTATCGTCCGCATAGCACTGGAAATTAGGGCAGAGAGCGGCGATGCGGTGGGCAAGGAGTGCCAGATACTGGTTGAACAGCCAGGGGGAGAGATTAGATCCCTGGGGGACACCACAGGTGGAAAAAAAGATGTCGGAGAGGAAGGACCCCAGTTGGACCTGGGAGGGTCGATTTGAAAGGAAAGAGGTCAGCCACGCCAGAGCCTGACCAGTGATACCCAGGTTTTCCCGGAGACGGTTGAGCAGGATGGCATGGTTGACAGTGTCAAAGGCAGAGGAGAGATCGAGCAGAATGAGAACACACGGAGTGTTGGAGTCGAGGTTCAAGAGCAGGTCTTCACTGTCACTCTCACCTGGTCTCCACAGGGAAGTCGCACAAAGCTGCACAAATGATGTCTGCACTGGCGTTACTCGGGGCTGAGTGAAGAGGCTTGCACGCAACTTCTCCCTCACTATCACTTCCCAGGAAGCATTTGTCTAAAATGTCGAAATAAGATATTAGCCAGCCATGAGGGGCGGGTTTGGTTCCCACCTCCTGTAACCTCCTAATGCCCCCTCTCTGCTTCAGCCTTACCTTCGTTTTTTTAATGGTGGACCCTCAGTCCTGCGATCTCTAGCAGGGGCGCAATATGTTCAGTCTTTCCCTGGATCGAGTTCCTTCACTGATCCTGCGGGGCTGTAGCAGAGTCTTGAAGAGCTTGACTCAGTAGGTAAGTCTCTATGCCAATAGATGCTTGGTATAGTTGCTTAATGTCTTTGTTTCCCAAGTTTTTGACTTTTGTTTCTCTTTTCTTTCAGGCTCGGTTTGGGCAGTTTTCAGATGATCCTACAACACTGAGCAGATTTCCTGTGGGTGAATATAGCGCGAGTGCGTGGTGTCGAATGTCTTTAATAATGGTTTCTTTCCCGTGCACAACTAACCTGCTTTTTTTCCCCTTCTTTTTCTACAATGCAGGTGCAGCGCGGCTCCAGAGCGGCGATTGGATGAACCGCTTGAAAGAAATCCCAGAAGAAAGCAATCTCCCCGTGAGTATTGGCTATTTTTGCAGATGCTTTCTTTTCTGAAGGTGCGACGAGCCGGAGATCAGCTGAAATCACGGCCTTTCAGATGGAATGCTTCAGGTAAGGCCTCAACTGCTGTACTAATTCCTGTTCTTTTCTTCCTCTTCTTCTCAGGTGCTGATGGATCGTGATTCCAGGACAGGCGTGGCTGTTGAAGTTCGGGTGCTGGAGCTAAGCAGACATGGTGAGCGTTACGCTGCAGGAGTGCAGAATAACGCAAAGCGTGTTCTGTCTGTAGGGTGTGGTTTGAATAGCCTTGCAAGTAGTTCCAGGTAAAATAGTCCCTCCAGCCTCATCCTGCAATCTCAGGAAAAGTACTCCTTCAGCCACACCCAGGGTAGGCTGGATGGCTCAGCTCATTAGGCTGGGCTGTATGTAGTCCCATGCAGTTTACCACCAGATGGAATTTTATGAGCCTGGCGCCAGGACTGAGTCCAGGAAGTCATAGGACAACCCTTTGGGGCTTTAAAAGCTCTTATGGGTGCCAGTGACTGGGGTAGGCTCGCCAGCTCCAGATGTTTGGGATCATGCATCATGACAGTCTGCAATGTTGGGGAGTCAAGGGTTGGGTGCAATAGGTGCCATGGTTAGGGGGCTCGGAATGAGGAACTAATAGTAGAGACCCCGGGATAGAAATCAGCAAAAGGATTGAAATCAAAAGCTCCCCAGAATATGGACCAGGCTGCACAAGAAGTCCATGGGTCCTGGTGCCAGCCCTCCAGATAATGTGCGTAAAGGGCTTTTTACGCGCAGAAATCTTCCTTGCGTACCACTTACACAGGCTATTTATGGCAGCAACCCCATAAATCATGGAGCTCACTGTTAACAGCCTGGCCAGCAGCCGCTTCCAAATCCACTCGTTACTTTCGTAATCCACACAGTTCCTTGAAAGAACCAACTGCGAGGAGTTCTGGTATGTTTCATTTTTTTAATACTCCCCTCTGTTAATGATTCTATTAAGATAATTTATTTATTTATTTAATGTGTTACAGTTTAAATTAATAAACTTTACACATATCTAGAAACACGAAATCAAATTAGTTAATTTCCAAAATCAGCTATTATATCATTACATTGAATAAAAAAAAAAAAAAATTCCATACATCACAATTAATATCCATTTGACATTAAATTACACAGTTAGATAAAATAACAATACTAATAGTGATAATAATGAATCTGACCTAGATACAGTCATACATACTAAGACCTAAAACAACCTAAGTCAAGCCCTATATACATCAAATCGGAACTCAACAAGGTACAAATTACTGACCCATAACTAAGAAGAAACAATTAGGAATTATAATTCACAATTATATAGTAACGCATCGCACAGTAGGGTTCTCATATAAGTTTGTCTCATCACTAATCCCAAGTGTAAAAAAGACCACCTATTCAGATCTTAATGCCCAGTTTTCCCTCTATAACCAACCAAATGTTATATAAAGAGGTTAAAATATGGATATTTTCAGAATTTAGGCAATGATGCCAGAATAATGCCTTAGAGATCGCTGCAGGATCGTGAGTATACTTTCCCATGTGTTGCTGTATTATATTTGTCATGCTACTACATTGTGTCAGGACATGATGTGCTGTCTCCGAAACATTATTGATTTTACACAATCTGCAATTCCTTAGTTCCAAAGGTATTTGGTCTCTCCGGCCCGTGACCCATAATGTCGGAAGTTGATCCAGTCTTAATAGGAGTATAAAACGTCGCAATCTTTTACAAGGGCATAAGTTAAGGTATTCTTGCGGTTTCATATAAGTGTACAGCCTGAATTTCACAAATTCATAACTTTTCAGTGTACTGAGGTGGGCAAAATTCTCCAACCAATCCCACATATCCATTCGCTTGTCAAGGGCCCTCTGAACTTGCTTAGTATAGTCCCCTTCGCGATACATCCATCCTATGTCAGCAAGGTGTCTTAACATTATAGCAGCAAGTGAGAGGGAATTTTGTTTTTTATATATTTCCTTACCCACAGCAGTCAGTAATGGATTTGTTGTACCACTACGCATTTTGATAAAAAGCCCCAATCTCTTTTTCAACACTATAACTTTTAATGAAGGTAATCCCAGCTCTAAGCGTATAATGGCCATTGATATTCCTGGCGCTAGGCCTAAAACCCGCCGCCAGAATTTCCCTTCTATTACTTGTAACCAGCTAAGATCTAAATCAAACAGGGCCTCTAATCCGTAGATTACGATGGGTATAAAAACCTGCACATAGAGTTGGCGTGTGCCCCATAGCGTAAAACCTCCTTGCTTATTAGTGAAGTTCGCAACCAGCGATGTGACCTGTGCTGCACGCATCTTCCGAGAATGTTTGCATAAACCATAGTCCCCGCTAGGCTCAAAATCAATACCCATATACCGGTATTGTGGGGCGTAAGGGATTATGGTCTTACCCACCATAAGGTTTACGCGTGACACTCTTTTGTTGGTAAATCGTAATACCTTAGTCTTATCAAGATTGATAGTCAGGCCATTACGATTCGCATACTCCCACAAAGCTGTAGCCGATCTACGCAGGCCACTGACTGTATGATCAAAAATGACCAAGTCGTCTGCGTAAGCCAGGACAGTACATACCACCTCCCCAATCTTCGGTGGGCAATTTGAGACGGCCGTTATGGCCACAGGTATGTCATGGACATACAAGTTATATACCAAAGGGGCCGTCACACATCCCTGTTTCACCCCCCGATTCTGCTGCACTTTATCAGTCAGGTGTCCCTCTTGATCTAATTTCAGTCTAACTGAAGTATTATAGTGCAGCAACCTTAGGTAATACAGGATGCCTGCAGGACAACCAAGATCGTTAAGTTTAGACCATAAACGTTCTCTCGGAATGGTATCAAAAGCTGCTTTAAAATCTATATATACTGCATATAGGGGCGGTGCACCTTTATTGCGAGCCCTAGATCTCAATAGGTTCATGACCATTAGGTTGTAACTCGTTGAATAACCCTTCCTAAATCCACACTGGAAGATGGACAGAATGTTGGCCCTTTCTACCCAAGATTGTAGGTCCTCAAGCAGTAATGAGGCAAACAATTTACCCGTTGTATCCAGCATGGAGAGGAGCCGATAATTAGAGGGATCTAAACGATTACCCTTTTTAAAGACTGGTACCAGTACTGCAGTTTGCCATGAGCTCGGAATGATCCCCTGTACCATTATCTTTTTAAATAGTATAGCCAATACGCTCGCCCAGAACTCAGGCTGATTTCTCATGACTATATTGGCTAGACCGTTAGGTCCTGGAGCTCTGGACGGTTTAAGAGTCTTTATCTTGGTAATTATGGCCGCGTATGAAATGTCAAAGGCCATATAGGGGGCCAAGGTCATCTGAGGGCACAATTCGTCTCTCTGTATGATTGTATTACGGGCTAGTAAAAACTTGACCCATTCCTCAGCTTTGATTGGATTAACCATTTGGCCCTTCGATGACTCCCTGGCTTCCCCCAGGAGTGACCAAATGCTACGAGTGTTTTTAGAACAAATCGTCTGAACTAATTTCTGGTAGGCCCTGGTATTTATGGCAGTTTTTATATTTTTAATAATAGATCTATATTTATTTTTGATTTTCCTCGCAGCTATTCGTAATTCATCAGAAGGTCCTAACTTTTTCTTACTCATACGCAGTTCATGTCTCAAGTCCCTCTTGGCATCTCTAATCTTATTATTATAAGAACTAGGCCCAGCCACCGGTCTAAACATGCTCGAGGTCGGAACCGTTGCATGTGTATGAGAAAATGCTTTTATCCAATTTTCTATTGATTCAATAGACATGGAGTGAAAATCAGGTAAATTTGGCCATTTATCTATCTCGAGTGCCAATGCTGCCTGGTTAATGTTCTTCGCCGACCACCTAATGTTAGAGCCGGATTTATTCACATGTACTGTGCCCATATTGCTCTTATCAAGAGCTCTCTGTTGGATGTTTAATACACATCGGAGAGCAGAATGATCGCTCCATTTATTTAATGATACAAACATGTCTTCCACTAACAGGAGCATTTTAGGGCACATAAAGATATAATCTAGAGTACTACTATACAGCCCATTGGACCAAGTATGTTTCCCCGGGTAGTCACTATAGGTATAGCCGTTCAGCATTTCCAGGTCCCATTCATCAAGCAGCCGACGCCAACGTGGCCCCTCGATATCAGTTTTAGTATGAGTTAGGAGATGTTTCACTCTTAGCTTAGAATTTTGAGGATATTTCCCTGTCTCAGCAGGAATGCGACAATTAAGATCGCCCACAACAATAACTGCTCGATTACCAGGTAGAACCGACCAAGAGTACAATAATTCATGGAGGGCTTCTTGAATAGCTTCACTAATCCCGACATACGGGGGGTTATATATATTTATCAACAGGAATTTCTCCTTATCAACCTTTGTTCCATATTCAACCTCTACTGCCAACATATTATCGCAAGCTTTACAAGGTATCTGACTCGAGGGCAGAGAGCTAATCACACCTATCAAAAGCCCTCCAAATGGTCTCCCTTTGTTGCCTCTCTTAGCAAAGGATTGATAATTTGTGTAGCCATCAAGTAATAGATTGTCCATTGCCCATGTCTCCTGTAGACATATCAGGCTATGTTTCACAATAAAATTAACTGAACCCTCCGACGCCAACAGATGAGCAAATCCTCTTGTATTCCACGATAACAATGTCAAATATCAATGTTTAGGCAATACCCCTGGGAGCGATTCCACAAGCCATTTTAGGACCAACTGAACGTCTGAAATTTCAACTTTCTTTCCTTTAGGTATCAAGGGGCATTCCACTGGCATAACCGGCCCACTTGTTTCCACATGTTCAGCACTGATATCGACTTCATCCAAGTCTGCATCAACCTCAACATCCACAGCCCTGAGCTCTTCACGATGTTTCCTAAGCATCTGTGCGGTAGATAGAAATTTACAATGTAATGCAGACACACAGGGATTGAGGCCTTTTAATGGTTCCACAAACTGGAAGTCATCTGATTTTAAGACGCGTAGTTCAGGGACCGAATGCAGACGTATTAGAAACTCCGATCGTGGCAACCATCTGCGTTCGCTGGTTTTATATAGGTTTTTAATCAAGCAGATTCTATTCCCTATAGGATCGTCTCCATCCTTAACTGGTCTGATAGGAGAATTGATGGTATTAGCCGGGGCTGACTTGGGTTGGAGTGATGAGTCAGAGCCCCTAATCCGTGATTCCTCCATCTCTTGGAGATCAGACTCAAATCGTTCCCATTCGTCTGCCTGGTCCTCTATTTCATCCACGGTTGGCATTCTTCCCTCATCAGCACTCAGACCCACCAACACTGGCTGTTCATATTCGGGCAGCGAATCTTGGTTCGTATCTTGATCAGTGATGAGCCAACTGGAGAGGCTGCCTTCTCCAGAGCCAATCTTTTTCTTAGCTCTGGCTGCCCTTTTTTTTGCTTTTTTTGAGCGCCCACCAATGTGCGCTGTCTTATCTTCTTTAGTACCATGCGTCTTGTTTTCCTTGCTTTTTAGCGCTTTCTTAGCCAGTTTTCATTGCTTACGGGAACAGAAAACTGTCTCACTCAAATCCTCATTTGCCGAGGGATCTTTCTCAGCCGTCTTATTTATCTCCTCAGCCATACATATGGCCTCTGATAAATTGATTTCCGCCTCTACCTCCTTATATTTTCCTTCTATTGGAATATTAGGCGATGGATTAGTATTCGTAAGGATCCGCCCCGTCATTTGGAGTAAAATTTTAAGGGCGAATTGCAAGGAGGCCACTGAGGATTGGATCTCTGCCAGTTCCTTTGCCCCAGGAGACAGGGTGGATAGATTACCTTCCTCTGAATCCAGCCCATCCTCCATTGACACCATTACCAAATTGGGAGAAGCTGATAGTCGGCTCAAAGGTGCCTCATGTCCCATGATGTTAGCTAGAGAAGTCATGGAATTATTATCCTGAGGCAGACATATATCTACAGGCGGCCTGAAGATCTGGGGAGTCATCCCCCGCTGAATGCTCAAACACAGGTCTAACAATGAATTGTTATCTATGTCATCAAAGTTAGCAGAGCTCATTGGGTCACCACCCCCATCGCCCGATGGAACGGGGTCCTCAATAATCGTTGAATTAGTTTCCGTTAAGGGGAGTGGGGCAAAGAAACCAGTTATAGCCCCCAATCCCAAGGGAATGGATTTGCTGGATTTTTTCTTATTATTTGCTTTGGGTATTCTCATCTCCTCATTCATCGGGATTTCCACTTCCAATTGTTTCTTCGTTTTGCGCAGGTTGTACTTGTTTTGTATCATTTTCTTCCCTGGCGCCATTTTATCAAGTAGCAGTGTTTATAGCAGAAATCTAGGTGCCTTCTCTCTAGCAGATTGCCAGGTACTGCTAAGCCCCAGTCAGAACCAAATTTCAACACGTAGCCTACACTACCCTGCACAAAGCCAGCTAACGCCAAATACCCGCGCCCCCCAAACAGTCACAATGCCAATTCAGCACACAGACCCAAATGGACTCCTCTCCCTAGGGTAATTATATAATTATATAATTATATCAGGCCATGGGAGGGTGGCTGGGTAGGAAGGAGGGGGGGGGGGACTAATGGCAGGGGCAAAGGGGTGAAAGAAGGAGGGGGCTCAGATTAAGAGAGCAGCGCTACTTGCTGGACGATGTAATCGCTGCGAGTCCGTATGACTCCCCCCTGTGCTGTTCAGCTTTCGTCCCCCGTGTACTAATTGCCCACCAAAAATACCGGCAATGATTGCACTGGTCCTCAAACTGCTCCCGTAATTCCACCTACGGCAGAAGTCGCTCTCCGCCTTCCGCCCTCCGTGTGCTATGGTAGGTATCCTGCAGATGGAGCTGCACTGCCGCAGCCAAAGGTACACGGCAGGCAGGCAGGCACTGCGGGCGAAGTCGATCCCAGCCGCCGACACACGCTGACAAACGGGAGCAGAAACGAAAGCGAAAGCGGGAGCTCAGCCTCAGGCTACTCGCCTTCGAGGAAAGGACCCTGAGAAAACGTCTGACTCAAGCCGCACCTCGTCAGGAACGTGAACGCACGAATGAGGCCGCCTCCGAGTCGCACAATCAGAGCAGATAATACTTTGAGTAATGTAAAAGCGAATTTGTGTTTTGTTCACTTTGTTCAACTGCCTGCATTTTATAGGTTACAGTGTTATTAAAGCATCTTGAATCATGAACATGCTTTCCACTTTACTATCGGACACGGGTAGTATTGTGTCAAATGAAAATTGTCTTAAACAAGGGCTGCATTTCTGCTTAATTATCCTCAGTCTAAATCCGCTTTATTAGAAGCAGTGCCGTTGCAGCAGAATGGGCTTTTCATACTTTGTTTTCTTGTCATCACAGAAGCACATCAATTGCATTCAATGGCTTGGGGTTCTTGATCTCGAAGTTTTTAGAAGCGCCTCCCAGCAAGCAGTTGTTTGGCTTTTGTGAGAAGGAAAAACCTTTTGGGTATTGTATATGAAGATGTTTTTTTTTGTATGAGAATGCATGTGTTCGCGTGCATGAAAGGGCACTATACATAGTTTGTTGTCTTAGAGAGCAAAAAATAGCTAGGCATGTGGTCTGAACTTTGACTCCATTTCGACTACCCACCGCAATCAGGTATAATGGATACAGGGAGAAGCAGTGCTGAATATATATTTTCAGTGGCAGATTGTACCGGTACCTCTCAACAGGACTGCGATATATTCAGGCAAAGTAGCCTAATTTATCAACAGAGCTGCTATTCGCATGCCTTAGCACAATGCAAAATATTCAAAGCAGGGCTGATTGCATCATGCCCATATTTCTTAGCAGGAATTCTATGTTCTGGGACAGTACCTGTATTGCTTAACAGAGCTGCTGTTAAAAAAACATGAACATGTGTTGCCATTTTCTGCAGTGAGCTAAAGTACTGAGCAAGAACAGTGTTTGAGCTCTTTTCACTGACCTCCGACAGTGTGAGATGGCATTGCTGTCATATACTTCAATCCCTTCTACTCTGTTTGGACTTTTGCAAACTTCCCACTGCCAGAAATCTAGCACATTTCAAAGCCTCATTCTGAATCTCCCGAATAATGTAGGAAAGTCCAAACAGGCTTAGAGCTTTTGACAAGACAGTTATGTCAGGCAATCCTCACATGGAACTGCCAGTGCCCTAAACCTATGTGACACTGTCAACAGCTTGATGGGAAAGGCAGCTCAGTGGGTCAATAACACTGCTGCAGAGATTGTGTAACCTGTAAGTTCAAATCATGTTGATAGGTGAGTTAGTGAGTCTGCATCAGAGAGATGCATTTAAAATGCAGGTAACATTCAATTGGAACAGAGTTCACTTAACTTTCGTCTTATCAAAAGGACTACTAAATGTTTAGTGAGTCAGAACACACATTTCATTCGAGATGCTCTACTTGTAATGGCTCAGAACACAAATCATCAGGGCTGCTATACCTGTGAAGGATCAGAAGACGCACATCCCATGTGGACTGCAATATGTGTAATGGCACAGACCACACATCAGAGCTACTGTACTTGTAATGGCTCAGAATACACACCTCATCAGGGATGCTATAATTGTAATAGCTCAGAAGTAGAACACGCACATCCCATGAAGGCCACTATAATTGTAATGCTCAGAACAGACACTTAATTTGGGCTGCTATACTTATAATTGATGGCTCAGAAGAAGCACGTCCCATGAGTACTGTTATACTTGTAATTGCTCTGAACACAGCTCATATGGGCTCTTATATATGCAATGGCATACTATGTTGGTAAAGCATCTGCATTCAAGCAAGTGCTACATCTGGTCAGACAAACCTCTAATTTTATCATTCCCAGCCTAATGGCCAAAAGACAGTTTGCACACATCTAAAAAGGTGCACCCAATGGGAAAGCTGCACAACATTTTCTAAATAGAAAAAGGTATTTTCAGTTTTTTGGATATTTAATGATGCTATGTTAAAAGACAAACAAAGACACGAGAGGAAGAGCAACTCTGAGCCTAAGCAATACAGGAGAACAAAGTTGTGGTTGGGGTGCGGGGGTGAAGGGACCGAGAACATACTAGACAAACCAAAACAGGAATTCGAGCAAAAGAAATAGGGAGCAATGAGCTACATGACAGGGCAGCAAAGAAGATGAGAAGGAAAACAGTTAATAATAGAACAAACGCACAATAGGAGTGAGGGATAGAAACATAGCAAAAGCCATTTAGAGACAGTGAAATAAAATATAGGTCAACAGCAGGTGGGGAGAGGTGGAAATAGAAAAGCAAGGCTAGAGAAAGGCAGTCCAAGAGACAGTGCAAGAAAGATAATCAAAAGAAGAAGCAACCACAACAGAGACAATGAAAAAACAGATATAGCCAGAATAATGACATGGGAGAGGACGAGGAGTTAAATCAACCGATACAGCAAGATTTTGGGAGGGAAAGAGCAACAATTGAATGCAGAGATGGGAGGGTCAGAGTGACAGAAACAGACCACAAAACGTGGCATCGCAACACTTCAGGGTGAGAGGCAGAGTGCCAGAAAGTGAGAGACAGGGGAAAGAGTAGCAAAGGGAAGGAGAGGTTAAGCAAAAACATGGAGTGGCTGTCAAGCAGGTAGTGCCAGGCAGCAAAAGTAGGCCAGAGGCTGGTAGAGTGAGGAACTCGATTCATGAATCACCCGATGTAACTAGCTTGCATCTGTAGTAGCTCTTCACAGAGTTTGTGCCCAAGTATCATGAAGATGAAGCTTGTCAGTATGCATCTACAAGGTTCTTGTGTGGGGAAAATGTTTTCCACAGGTGCAATACATTATTTAGAACCACTATGAAACACAACTGTTTTGTCACTAATGTTTTAGAACAAAGTTTAAATTTTATGCACAAACTGGATAGTTGTTAGACAATTTTTACTCTCTTGCAAAGGAGGAAACTCATTTTTACTCTCTTGAAATTAGATTTACTCTCCATGTCTAAAAATTGGGAGTAAAATACACTCACTCCAAAATCCTATCTAGAGCACTGATGGGTGCAAAGGTTTCTTGGGCTGGGATTGAGTTCGTTTGTGGCGACTGTTCCTGACAAAAAGTCAGGCGCAGGAGATGGCTGGGTGAGCAAAACGAGGTTGGCGAGATTGGAGGACCCATAAATTGGTGGACATTGGAGCAACAGCAATGAAGTACAATGGTGCCCTTCAGAGCAGGTCTGAGGGCTACATGTCTGACCACAGCAGTGTCTTTTCGAAGGTGGACAGCAGCTCAGGTGCTGTCACAGGCAGCCCATGACGGAGCAAGTACTTGTGAATAGCAGGAAAAATATTTGGTTCCAGAGAGGTTTCAGGGGCTTACACTTCTGCCCCAGTGAAGACAATGAGCTGGAGATTCTAGCGGAATCACACACACATACAGTCCTGCAGGATCCAGCAGTTCGAACGAGATAAGTGTGAGCAAGTTCCAGGGAAGTTCAAGGGAATGTCTTGAGGTCTCTACGGTTGTACACAAAAATAAACCAATCACTATTCATGCACTATTTAAAGTTTCAGAATCAACCAAATCAATAGTTCTAAGGCAAATTACATGAGGTATTTACAGTCCACAGACACATTTTGGACACACAACCATCTTTGTGCCAGCCTGCACCACTTGGCTCTCTTGAGTCAGGCACCAGGACTAAATCATGTATTGGTGGGAATAGGCATGCGCTTCTTCACGACAGCAGGAAAGGTTGCTGGCTTATTTTATAGCATCAATACAAAGTCAGATGGTGGAGCTGAAAGCAAGTAGTGTTCTCCAAGTAAATCTGGCTCCAGACTGTTAAGTCATTTTGGTTCATTATAGGAATCACTCGGTTTGCCTGATCCCATAGATTCAAACGCAAATGGGAAAGGATCACGTTTCTTCTCAAAGATTCTGTTCATTCTAGCAAGATACTTTTTACACACCCCTGTGGCCGGGAGCATGAGGTAAAGTGGGGGCTGACGCTGATGGAGTCCGAGCGCTCTGCACCCAAGCAGTGGTACTGGTGGGCAGGACCAAAGTAATCAGTGACGGGTCATTGACACCACAGGACTAAACTCTGAAGCGTGCAGTGGCAGAAGGAATAAGACTTCCATTGTTCAGAGGGCATAGCAGGCCTGGCCACCACCACTAGAACTAGGGTCAATGCCTCTGGTGCTTTAGTAAATATATCATGCATTTTCAGCCAAATGACTGACAAAATAGAAGCAGCAGGAAACAGTACCTGCTATTCTGGTGTTAAAGTAGCTGCTCACTCATGCAACTCTATCTCAGGAAAAGGAAACTAACAGTGACTCCAGGAAGAAAAGGGCCAATGTTTGGCCCTCCCATCAAATTTATGGGCGGTGTGCAAGGCTGTAAACTTCCAAAGCACTGTTCGAGAGCAGAAAAAAAAGGACTTTAGATAATGGGTGCATGTGGCTCCATATGCTCCTCTGGCATCATATCCAATGCCATAGGCTCAAGCAAGACAGAGCAGTGGGGGCATGGAACCAGTGTGCAACCTGGTGGTGGGTTTAAAAGTTTCCAAATCCAGTCGGGGCATGGGGAACCCATCTGAAAAAGGAATCTGTGAGACAAAAAGTTTCAATTGGAACCATGACTCATGTGGTAGAGCAAGACGTTTAGTACTAAATCCCTCTCCTGAACATAACTATTTTCATAGTATCATGGTTCTGAGGTTACACAAAATAATTATAATTATCATAATGCTGATTATGTAAGAATTCTCATCAATAGTATAGCAAATAAGTACTTACCTGAGGTAACTGAAGGAATTTTGCAACTAGAGGTGATACAATAATAAGGTGGGTTATCCATGTGAGCTACTCCAGAGCTAACTGGATCTGTAAGCTGCAGTTCACCCACTAATTCTTCTAGTAGCTGCATTGTTTTGTCTCTGCCCAAGTAAACGATAATCTTCTTTACCTACAATTTAAAGAGAAACAATGTGATCACTAACCTCTGGCGTACCAGATTTTGTTTTCCACATTACTTTATGAATTCCTGTCATACTGCACATATGATCAGTAAAAACCTTTAGTAGGTTACAGTGGACATGTGAAATACCCTACTCATCTGTAAGGTCCTTTCAAACTTCTCAAGCATAGAATTAACTTAAAAAATGTGTCCTTCAGTGAGAATTGGAATTGTGCTGGGAGGCTGGTGGCTTATCACAAACAAGTGTAACTTAAGCAGCAGAAGAATTTACCTGTTAGGAGCATACATTACTTAAACATTTCTCAGCACTCATCAATGACAACAGAGGGAAGATAAAATAACGTACCTCTCTGTAATGTTCTTTCTAATGGATGTCCCCCCCCCTAACCCCTCCACCACAGATGCTTTAGCTATAATATTCTAATTCCAGTGACAGTTGCTGTTAGGAAAGATTTTTCTTTTTGCAATTTACCCTCCATAGTTTTATATGGAAAATTATTGTTTGTGCTCTGGTTTTATCCTGTCCTGATCTTGAGAAGAGAAGGCAAGTCTTCAGCTTCACTTCCCCTTGACTCTTGCTTATTGTTATGGGGAAACAAAGTCCTTCAGACTATCAGAACTGGGAAACATAGTTTTTCTTTTTAATTCTTGTACACAGCACAATTCAGTGCAGTGCAATGCAATGGGGTACTTTTTCTTTTTTTAATCACCTAGTTATTTACACAGGATTATTGGTTACTTGTACATGTGCCTAAATAAAAGCTGGTGGCAGCAGATGCTTTTTTACAGCTTTCGCATTATTTTTAGTGTGCACATTCTCATTTACTGCGCATGGCCACTAAACGTGGCTAGTGATATATAATATGGCATTTGTAACGTGCCTATACACAAGTGTTTGAAGGCACGAAGTGCCCTAAAATGGCTATGCCACGACAATTTTGCTTGCTTCTTTGTCAATATTGTTGTTTGAGCTTCTTCCGGCCTTGCCAGGGAATTCCTTATAAGGTCATGCACTTGCCTGGGCAAGCTGCTGCTTCCAGGGGATAGTGCTGCCTTTGTGTGCGTATGGCCCAAGAAGGGGGTTGGACTATCTAGTCCCACTCCACATCTTTGATGCAGAAAGTCTACACGTGGGGCAAATGTGAAACCAATGGGAACACTTCTGGCTGTTTGAATGGTTTAGATTCTTATCATAGGTGGGCTTGGATTAATTTAAGTTTGCATATGAAAAGGACATCTACAGCCATTACTTCAGATCATCGTTGAAGCAAAGAATCCCTTGAGGAATAGCCTGCTGAAGATCTGAAGACAACGTCTGAAGTGGCCCAGCATCCATTCCAATGTCCAGCCAGGTGAAACTCTGTTCGACTACCTGATCTCCTAAGACCATGAGCAGTGCTTCAGCCCTTGGACTAGTGGGACCAACTAGTCTCAACACCTTCGAGGATCCTGCCCTTCGAAGCCTTCAGATGTGTTACTGAAATGTCCGGTGGACTGACCAGCTCTCTTATGGGCTACCGTCCCAGCAGCAAGTCCGGAACTTCGGTGGTCGCCAGCTCGTACCAGAAGTCGAATTTTCCCAGATTTCAACGTCCCAGCATCAAGGGATCCTGTCCAGGAGCAGCTTCTGCGACCGCAGGTGGAAGGATGCCTGTCGTCGCCTGTGTGCAAAGACTGTCACTGGAACTCACCTTTCTCCAATATGTGGCGTGTCCCGAGTAGGTCTGAATCAGTGTTTCTTGCATTTATTCAACGAGAGAAGAGGGTAAGTAAAAGCAATGCATCTGTCGCCCCGGTCCTCCATAGGATAACAGTGAGAACTACCTGTGTCTCCTTATTCCATTCCACTCATCTTTTAGTCGTCAAACCTGAGTCAAGTATCCTGTCGCTGGGTGAGCCTTGAGTCTGGAATACATGAAGACATTTACTTACTCCTGTGACTTTTGCGCACAAGGCCCCATACATCTTAGGGTGTGGGGCCTTCTTAAGTTAGGTCTTGTAATCTGGTTCAATCAATGACTGCATCTGAAATACTTACCTGATTTGCTGCTTATGTTATTTGATGTATATTTGAAACTATAGTGAAAGTATATATTTATATCAGTGTTGTGCGATAAAATTACACGTTTGATTCATTTGCCTATAATAGGCCTATAATAAATAACTATTTCTAGATAAAACTATCTAAATTGAATTATTGAGTCCCATACTGTGTGGACTCACTGAGGGCCTCGACTCCTCATCCACACATTCCTGAATTGGGTTTTGGCTAACCTCACAGAGTTCCCTATAACTAGCATGGACTCCTAAAATCATCTGTCCACCAGGCATAATTCGAGAAATACATTTTAATAGCTGCAATGGACATTGTTTCGCCATTAGGGTGGGCTCGATGTGCCCTGCACCAGGCGCGACTTTGGGCCTGTATATATGGAGCCGTTGCACCCCATGACCTCAGTACCTGCCACTTCCCCAGGCACTCAACCAGTGAGGGACAGCATGACACAGGAGGTGTATGCGCCATTTGGTAAGAGTGGCAGGTTTGGGGGGCAAGAAGGAATCTGTGGGATGAAGATACTTCAGAAAGAACTTTACCAGCCGTCAATTAATTTGCTCTTATAATGGATGGAAATCCAAAACTACCTTAGGGAGGAAGGACTGTCTCACTCTCACTTTGACTTGGGGAAAAACAGGTAGGCAGGGTTAACAGACAATACCTTGAGTGCATTAACCCACCTCGTGGAAGCAAAGGCTACTAGTAAAGTCCCCTTGAGGGTGAGCAATCTTAAACATTAATGTAGTGACTTAAACGGTCCCATGAAACTGGTTACACAATCCCCACAGTGGAGATTGAGAAGAAAGTGCTTTGCTCAGGAGTCCTTTTAAAGACTGATATGGCAGCCAATTACCTCTTCACCATGCTAATGTGTAGGCCTGCCCAGGCCATCTAAAGAAGACATTCTAAAACAGAGGAGGTAGGACAGGTGAAAGGGTTCACATCCCTCTGACGACACCAAACAATTTACACTGCCTGCAGGCATACATGTACTGAATGACTGGCCTTCTAGATGAAAGAATTGTATCCAGGGTGTCGTCCGACAAATCAAGCTCATTGTATCTCAGCAGCCATGCATGAAGGATCAGACTGCTGAGGTTCAGGTGGAGAACCCACCCCCTCCGACTGGGAGCAGGTCCACCCTCGTCAGAAGGCATGATGGAGGGCATAGAGACATGTCCAGAATCTCCAGGTACCATGTCCTCGAGGACCATGTCCTCGAGTCCGGAGCAATCAAAATCAGCTTGCACCCGAACAGGGCGACATGTCATTAACAGAATGACATGGATCAGTGGAACACAAAGGGGAGGCCAAAAACCCACGTTACCGTCAGCGCATTCACCAGAGCTTGCTGCAGAGTAAATTCTTTGGAGCAAGACAATTTGCACTTCCTGTTGACAATGGAGGCAAAGAGGGTATCTTTAACTTCTCTGCAGAAGGAGATCTCATCCAAAACGTCCTGGCAGAGCTTCCACTTGTGGGAGGCAGAGGTCGGTCTGCTGAAGGCATCCATGGACACAAAGACACTTCATTCTCCAGGGCCCAAAACCAGCCACATTCGTTCTCTGCACAGAGGGAAGCAACCCCCCCCCACACCACCTTGTGTATTGAGGTAACACATGGCTACCAGTTTATCCGTCAGCACCAGCACACACTTGCCCTGAATTGAGGGGATGAAGGCAACCAGGGCCTGCCTATTGCCTGTAACTGCAGCACTATGGTGTGGTCAATGGATTGCCTTTCTCCCACAGATTCCTCATCTGATAGATAACCTCATCCAGCTCTGCTGCTCTTCGACAGAGGGCGTAGTGGACCTCAACTCGGCCGTCGATCCGTCTTGCTCGGTACTTAATCTTCAGTTCCGGACATGACATTGGGTGTCGTATAAATACCACTTCACCACACACCATACCGCAGTTTCTTTTTTCCACACGCTAGACACGTTGCTCTGAGGAACACAAAGAACCGAGTATGAGACGTATTTTCATCAGATTAGCTTTTTTCATTTGACCATGAGATGTCCGTGCCTCGGGTTCTAAATGGTGCACCGACTGCCACGCTAAAATGTCGGTGACCGAACCCGCATGAGATATGCATGTGGTGTCTTGGCACAGGTCACGACACAGAGGGGTGTGCGTGGTGCACCAAGATGAACCCGAAATCGGTTTGCAAGCGGGCAGCTAAAATCGCATTAGGCAGACCGCCTTCGAAGTCAGCTGTTTAGTCGACCATCCGTCCTCTGATGCAGAGACATAGGGTTCTAACCATAAAAAGAAAAAGCGAAAACATCGGCGGAAGACCAAGAAGTGGTCCCACTCGAGGAGTGCCACTTTTCCTAGTTGTCGTCACACAAGGAAAAAAGGCGCTATCGAGATTCCGACACTCCGTCAGAAAGAGTCAAGACGTCAGCCTTTTAAACACAGACAAGGCCGCCAATTATCCTTTCACTGTGGTAACCTGAAGGCCTGAGGCCACTGACAGAAGGAACTCCATCACTGAAGTGGTGGGCAAAATATGGGGTCAATCCTGCGTTCCCTGCACCACTCCTCAAATCTTCTCCACCTGCTCGTGTAGAGATCTTGTAGATGGTCTGCATGCAGCCAACACCACCTCAAGCACCCAGGTCATGGTCATATCTCATCCTCTCAAGAGCCATGCATGTAGGTTGAAGGACTCTGGGTTGCTGAGGCAACCGGAGAGGGGGATAGACGGTCAGATCCGGAAGGTGAGAGTACCATGTCGTCCATGCCCAGTCGGGGCGATCAAGAGCATGGTTGCACGAAACCTTTTGAGCCTCCTGAGAACCCAGTGAATGACAGGAATCAGAGGGAAGGCGTGTTGGAGAGGGCATGTACAATCCATCAGAAACGCATCCCTTAGTGCGCCGTTCGCCGGGAATTCCCTCAAGCAAAACGGTCGACACTTCCTGTTGGACACTGTGGTAAACAGGTCCTGCACTGGGGTAACCCAAGCAAGAGAGGACCTCCTCTTGGACACCTGGCACACATCCCACTCGTGTGAGACAGTGCTCTGCCTACTCAGAGCATCCGCCAAACTGTTCTCTGCCTCCACTAGATGAAATGCAGAGACTGAGATCTGGTTCTCCAATAACAGCGAAAACAGAAAAACAGCTGCATTTCCTCTCTGCTGAGAGGGAGGGAGCGCACGTCACCTTCCTTGTTCAGGTAGTGCATGGCCACCAAATTGTCCTTCAGAATCAGGACATGCTTACCCTTCAGAGACGGAGCAAATGCTCTCTGGTCTAACCTGATGGCTCACAGCTTGAGCCTGTTAATGTGCCACGTGGCTTCCATCGCTGACCAAAGGCTTTTTACCTGCAAGTCCTCGCAGTGAGCGCCCCAACCCTTCAAAGAGGTATCCGTGACCACTCGGGCCTGAGGCCAGAAGGGCTTCCCCGCCTTGAGATTGCTACTGTTGGCCCACCAACCAAGGCCATCGACCACTGCCCTGGATAACTTGAGGGAGTCCAAAAGGGTTCCGAGGTCCTGGGACCATTGGCCCCGTATGAGCCATTGAAGAGATCTCATGCACAGCCCGGCCTCTGGCACTATAAAAACATGAGACCTAAAAGACAGAGGAAGGAAGCTGCTGGTAAAGTGGCGTCGTTCCCGAACTGGTTCACCATCTGTGTAGTGCTGCTGGCTCTCTCCTCTGGGGGGGGGGGGAAGGCCTTCTCCACCCAAATGTCTAGGACTGCTCCAATGAAGTGGAGCCTCTAGACTGGCGTCACGTGGGACGACTTCTAGTTCAGGGAGAAGCCCAGCCTGCGAAGTAGTGAGCAGGTGTCCTCCAGGTGGGACGAAACCTGCTCTGCCGATTCCCCCCGGGAACAGCCAGTTTTCCAGGTACAGGAATACGTGGCCTCTGGATCTCCTAAGGTGAGCTGCAACTACTGCCATGAGCTTGGTGAAGAACCTTGGAGCGGAGGTCAACCCAAAGGGAAGCACCTTGAACTGATGGTGCTTGTCCACTATGAGCAACCTTAGGAACGTCCTGTGCTTTCGATGGACAACAGCCAGTTCAGAAGTTTGTGGTTTTCTTAAGTAGGGCAGACAACCCCACCAAAGGAGCTGTAGGGCCCAGGCGTCAGAGGTAATCTCCTGCCACTGTGGGCCAATGCTCTGTCAACCGTCCACCAACCAGCAAGTAGTGGGAGGGGAAATCAAAGCGTCTTCGAGTGCGATGCCGCCCCAGCCACTGTTTGCTGGCCTCTAGAAGCCCTGCTGCCCCTGCCTGGCCCATGGGAGCTGCATCTTCCTGCCGTAAGGCACGTAGCACCTTTAGCCTCTGCCCCTAGAGGCAAAGCTGAAGGCAGGTTTGGCCAGGTGTGCAGCTAGGCCCAATGATTTTGTGGTTATTTTAGACTCTCTGAACTTTTCCAGAGAGTCATCAGCCTTGTGGCCAAAAAGAAAGTCTCACTCAAAAAGCATCTCCAATAGCGTATTCTGGACGTTCGGGGAGAAGCCAGAGGTTTTCAGATAGGATTGTCTTCTCAGTACTAGTGCCGACCCCATCGAATGGCCAACGCAGTAGGTAACGTCCAGGTCTGTCTGCAATGACTGCTTGACTATCTCCTTGCCATCTTCCACCAGTCGAGTAAACCCATCCCGCTTTTCACATTCGTGGATTCGTGGATGTACTGTGTTACTTTCTCAATTTGTAGCCCTGAACAGGGGCTGAAGAGGACTTTAAACCTAGGGTGTCTACTACCCTTTAAATCAAGGTCCTAATTTTAGCATGGGTGTGCGTATAAGGCTGACCCTACTGAAATCAAACATCTTGAGTCGTGTCCAAGCCCCTGGCGTTGTGTAAGCCTTGGGCTAAAGTCAACAGATCAGCTTGGTCGTCGAAACAAATAGACACCTCCCGACCCTGTGTACATGGGATTAATGTCCTCGCCCTGTTCAGCATTGAAAATCGACTGCATGGATTCGAAGAAGGATACGTTGCTGATAGTCAGCGCTGAGGCTTTTTCATTCGACGCAGAAATAATGGGCGTAGGTCGAGGCCAGGGTAATGCCGGGATGTCAGGGTCATTAGCCTCTCGATGCAGAAGAGATGGACCAGCCGTTGATGGTTTACGCACCCTTTTCGGCATCGAGCCTCAATGCTTCTCCGACGTCGATGGCGTTGATGGATTGGTGTGTGTAGGGTTGAGAGTATGGAGCGTCGTAGATGCTTGCTATTCGGGGGTGGGGCGCACCCACACCTTCTGCAGCCCGAGTTTAAAATCTCTCAAGCATTTCTAATTAAAACTCTCCCACTCTTTTCCAGTGGCCGGCCCAGCCGTCGGTTTACCTTTTTCCGACGACGAGCTGGACTTGTGTCAATGGCAATATCATCTCTTCTTTTTACGCGACGAAGATGAGGAAGAGTGACTCCCCGAGTGCGTCCACTTTTTGTTGTTTTCACCGGATGCTTTTGCTTCTCGGGTGGTCCCTTTCGTCTTGGCCCCAGAAGATCAGACGAGCAACCGCACCGAGATTTCGGGGACAGTCAGCCCAAAGCAAGTTTGGTAGCCCACTGGTGTCCGTTATGGCCATCCCACAAGGTCTTCGGTCTACTCCGTTGGCCATTTTGTCCTTTGGCCTTCTCCTTGCTCTTTGTGACCCAGGTTGTCTGTATTTGGGGATGCATTCACCCACGAAAACCAGCGTTTTCTGCGGGCTAATGCATGTCACGTGTGTGGGTACTCAGCAAATGGGCGGGGACTGTCTTGTCCCAATCCACACTACTGGTGCCAGGATTGCTGGCAGGGGGATATTGGACCACTTGATTGGACCATTGCTGGCATGCATGAGTGGGACAGATCTCATTGGCCAGCTGCGGTACAAGCACTCACTGGACTTTGGGATATGATGCTGGGCTCGAGTGCAGACCCACAGTTCAGCCTGCGGTCTGAATCGACCTCTACATGAAGCCAAGTATTCTGAGAAGTGAAGCAGATCCAAGGATTGCCCGGAACTGCACAGAAAAGGTTTGGCACCCTGAGCTTGCTGTTGTCCCAGTAGATCCCTGCTTTGCGATTGATCTCCGAAGACCTGCCAAGTTACTTCAACCCTTTTGGGTGGTGGGACCAATAAAGTCTCCTTGGTGCCCTGCAAAAGAGCTTTCTCGATGTGTCCCTGGACCCTCAAGTGGACTGGCCAGCTTCTACCTTGGCGTTGCTACATCGCGTTTCGGCTCGAGCTCTGGGAAAACTCTAGTTTGCACTACTAGGCACCTTCTTGCCAAATCACCCTCCTGCTTTGAGCTGCGAGAGAGAAGCATGAGTCAGTCTGCGAGACTTGGTTGCTCCTGCGTCACTGTAAGATAGTGGCGGTCGCTGCTGGTGACTTTCAACGCTTTCTTCAAGTGCCCTGAGACTATCTGCATCTGTGCTTTCTTTGTCCTGCATTTGTGACTAAAGATACAGCTCCTGATGTAAATCAGACCCGCACCTGCAGTGCCTGTGCACCTTGAAGCGTAACCAAGGAGGGGATTTCGTAGTCCAGGCGACAACCTCCAAACCTGCCGAGTTTGAACCCGGAGTAAGCCAAGGGCGGTAAGTAATCATACCAATAATGGTCATTACCTTATGGTAACCAATGAGGCCAAGCCCTATTGCAAAGAATTAGCCTTGGGTTCAGATAAACGATTTGTCAACAACATAAAACCCACTTGTTCACCAGGACCGGATGGCATCCCTAATACCCTCTTTAAAGCAAACCCTCAGGCCTGGGACAAGGTATTATATAGCTCTTTTAGGAATTTGATCCCTGTCTTCAAAAGAGGTGATAGACTTGACCCGAGAAATTATAGACTACTACCAATGATGGACACTTCGCAAAAAATGTTTGCATCCATACTGCTTAACTATCTGGGCGCAGGACAAGAAGTTAATTCCCATGTTTCAGACAGGCTTTAGAAAGGGTCACTGCACCCTCAATAATGTATGTGCTATGTATCACTTGATAGCGGACTCAGCCCGGGAGCAGATTATAGTGCTGTTTTGTGGACTACAGCATGGCCTTCGACCTAGTGTCTTGCTCTGGGAAAAGCTCAAAAAATGGTGGATTGACCCACAACTATTGCACTTTATTAAATCCCTTTACACAAACACAGCAGTAACTGAGTTTTCCGCAGGCTACAGACAAACATTGCAGCCTCAAACAAGGCTGCCTATTAGCGCTGATGCTTTATAATCTATACATGTCAGATCTAGCAAGCCACCTTGAGAATATAAGAAACTTTCCACCAAAAATAAATGGAAGGCCAGTCGGGTAGCTGGCCTACGCAGATGACACCATTGTTTTGGATAAGACGGACATAGCTCTCCAACGATCTATTGCAGCTTTGTCTTCTCATGCGCATATTAATTCCATGACACTAAACATCTCTTTTTTAAAAAAAACTTTTCTTTATTGGCATGAGGCAAGAGCAGGCAAGCAACACAGTGCGCATAACAAATACTGTTACAAATAACTGAGTGACATTGCATACAGGGGTGAACAGAAAAGGGAAGGCGGATTATCGCGCAAATCAAAGCATTACAGGAAGTAGCAAGGGCTATGAGTGCAACAAAGGAGAGGAGAGCAGTTCAATATCGTCTTTACTGTTCAGGTAGCCGCAAAAATCAGCCCATATGTTTTTTGGGCGGGAGGTCATGGGGAGGGTGTTGATATAGTCTTCTTTACACATTTGGGTCCAGGTAAGGGCCTTCAGACACATTTCGAAAGAGGGAGAAGAGTGGCGCTTCCAGCACTGTAGTATACATTTTTTGGCTACCGTTGTCCCAATATTCAGTAACTTGGACGCCTTATTCAACTCAGGCCTGTCCCATAGCCCAAACAGAGCGGCCAGCAGGTCAAGTGCAATGTGTATCCCAGTTATTTCAGTGAGGGCCTGTGTGATGGACCTCCAGTATGTGCCAAGCGCTTCACAGGACCAAAACATGTGGATGTGGTCCGTTTCCGTGGATTTACATCCCAGGCAAGTATGGTGCTGGCTATGTGCAAATCTTCCCACTCTAAATGGAGTGTAGTATAGGCGATTCAAGAGCTTGTATTGTATGCATCAAAATCTAGCATTTAGAGAGACCTTACGTGTATGCATGCACATCCTACCCCACATGGCATCGGTGATAGTCCGGTTCAGTTCGTTATTCCATGCCTCCCGCATTGGCAGAGAAGCGTCACCCAACTTTTCAAGTAGTATCTTGTATAGGGAGGATGTTACACCTTTAACCCCAGCTGAGTTGGTTATAAAGTAAATTTCAGGAGAGTCTGGGGGTTCATTGGCGAAAGAGGGCCACATGGCGCGAATCGCCGCCCTCAATCTGAAATATTGTAATAATTCCAGCGCCGAGCCAGAGTGACCAGGCCGCCATGTCTGCGGGGTGATAAAGTTCCCTTCAGGAAAGAGGTCAGATAGCGCACGATAGGCGAGGCCATGCCAATGTCGCATAAGGAGTTTGTCGTGCGTGGGACTGAGACCCGGGAATTGCCATATGGGCAGCCACTTGTAGTACGGGTGGGAGTCAGAGTGGGATTCTAATAATCGTCTCCGTGCCATGATCGCAGCAGCCACCGGGTCAGCAGGAGCATCGGCGCGGTACGCAGGGTGAAGGATAAGGGACAGAGTGTTGACCTCTTAGCTTGCTAGTTTCTCAAGTTTCACATGTGGGCTGGGTTGGGGGGGTCTGAGAATAAATACCAGTGTGTAGCATGTTATGCTTGTGCAGCTATCCAGTATCGAGCGAGATCAGGGGCCGTGCAGCCCCCTTTCTCATATGGGAGGGCCATGTACTGCCACTTTTTATGAACTGCACCGGAGTGCCACAGGAATTTGGCACATGAGATATGTAGATTCTTGAAGTATTGCTTCCCGGACCAGATCGGGACATTTGTGAAGGTGTATAGAAGTTTGGGGACAATTATTTTGAGTAGGGATAGCCTGCCCGATAGGGGAAGGGGGAGATTGTGCCATCTCAGCATCCAGTCTTCCACCTGCCGCACCATGGCTATGTAGTTGTCGGCTAGTAGCGAAGGTCTAGAGAGGGATATACGAACCCCGAGATATCGGATTCCACCCGGTGACCGGAGGGGGAATTCGCATGTTGGTTGGGGGGTAGCCGCAGTGAGCGGCAATATTTTAGACTTAGTGTAATTTATAGCAAAGCCCGAGAATGTGCCCATTCTATTAATGTCACAAATTATCAAGTCTTTTCCCTTATATAAAGGAGTACGTTGTCGGCGTTTAGTGAGATTATCTCCGGAGTATCTCTCAGAAGTATATCCTTACGGCCGTGCTTATTTCTAACGTGAACGGCCATAGGCTCAATAACAAGCGCAAACAATATTGGGGAGAAGGGGCAGCCCTGGCGCGTGCCCCTGTGGAGTGTGAAGAGAGGCGAGGCCTAGGAATTGACCAGGACCCTGTCCAGCGGGTTTGTGTACAGTAGTTTTATGTATGAGATCATGCAGGGGCCAATACCCATTTTATGTAGCACCGCCCACATGTATTGCCAAGACACTATGTCGAATGCCTTCTGGACATTGAGGGTGACCGCTACTGCCTTGGCATCAGGATCAATTCTGGACATGACATTAAGCAGCTGATGAATGTTGAAGGACGTCGACCGACCAGGGACGAAGCCTCTCTGGTCAGGGTGTACCAGGTGAGTCATTATGGGAAGGAATCTATTTGCGATGATTTTGGCGAAAATGTTTGTGTCCATGTTAGAAATAGGGGTCTATAGGACCCACATTCGTCCAGTGGTTTACCCGGCTTGGGAAGGACGGTTATGAGGGCTTCACGCATGAACTGAGGCAAGGTGGCCAGCCTGAGAGACTCATTCCTGACTTCAAGGAGCCTGGGTGCTAGGATAGCAACGTGTTCCAGATAAAACTCGGAGGTGAGCCCATCCGGGCCGGGGGCCTTACCCCTCAGGAGGCCCGAGATGGCAGCTGTGATTTCATCAAGGGTGATCGGGGTGTTCAGCTGATCCCAAGTGGTAGGGGAGGAGAAGGGTCATGGGGATTTGATCCAAGAGGAGGTTTGTATCATGTGTGCTGTGCTCCTGCTGTGGGGCGTACAGGGTTGTGTAAAATTTTTTGAATGTCTCGAGGATGCGTTGGTCAGACCAGTGCTGGGTGCCCCCAGCGTCCCTGATACTATCTATGCAGGTTCTTCCCCCTCCCGTGCGGACCAGTCTGGACAGGGTGCTCCCGGTCTCTCACCCTCACCGTATTTTCACACCGCCAAGGGTATTGTACCTCCCTATGGGCGTTGGCCTCAAAGGCCTCCAGTTCCGACCTTATCTGTGCCAGTGTGGACGGGGATGGGGCATTGATGTAGTCCCTCTCAAGTTCTTTAAGCTTTGTCTCAGAACGCTGCAGGCTATTTTTAATGTATTTGAGGACCCCGGCCTCCCTGGAGATACACATGCATCTAATGAAGACCTTGAACGCCTCCCATCAAACCCCATCAGATGTATCATGTTTTATATTGCATTCAAAGAAGGTGTTAATGTCGGCCAGAATATCGGCTTTGAAAACAATATCCCTCAGAGCCTCAGACTTGAAGCGACAGGCGGAACGGGGAGGCCGGCCCTGTCCCAACCAGATCCGCAGTGTAACAGGGGAATGATCCGACAGCATGCGTGGTAATAGCTGTGCGTCTGATGTCCTACCCACCACGAGGAGAGGGTGAAGGGCCCTCCACACGTCAGTGAGGCCTAGTGTGGCAGCGTGTGTATGGAGACAGTTGGCTGCGCGTGAAGTGGCTCTGCGAGAAGTGCCGGATCTGTCCAGCTCGTTGTTCAGAATTAGGTACATGTCCCCACCCCCATAAGATTGGGACTCCAATGTATCTGAAAAGTATGGTGACGACTTCATCAAAGAAACCTGGGGAATCAAAGTTTGGGGCATATGTTTTCACAAGGAGGCATTCCATATTTTCAAGAAAGCAGTGAAGAATCACATATCTACCCTCTGGGTCTAAATGACTGGTGCGCAGTGACAATTGGACTGATTTGTGGACCAAGGTGAGCACACCCAACTGGGTCGAGTATTTTGCATAATACCTATTCGGACCCCAGGCCGGAGCTAGACATGTTGCTAGGCGCCCAGTGTCGTGTGTTTCTTGAAGGAGGAGTATTTTGAATCCGTGCTGCTGGGCATACGCTCTAATCCTGCGGGTTTTAGTATAATTACTCAGCCCACGGACGTTCCATGTCATGAGACTAAGGGGCATAGCGCCGTATCAAGGAATATCCCAGCAGCCATTTTTATTGCCGTTAAGTACCCTGCACACAGCCCCAGTGAGACCACACCATCTTGCCACTGTTGCACCCACTCATGCCATTTTCAATTAAACAACCCCCAACTTTTCCACCCCCCTCCCTCACTGCCCACCCCCAATCAGCAGTGTAGTATACCCCACCCAGAACAGAGGTAACCGAGTGCCATGTCCAACCTGCCAGCTCCAGCCCATTTGCCCAACAGGGGCGAAACTGGGAACAAACCAAAAAAACTAGTATTGCAATTGCAGCGGGGGTCGCCACTGCCGTGTACCCAATTTAGCAAGTAGAGCGGCGCGAAAAGCGGCTACAGCATTCCAATGCACTCTTTTCCACCGAAAGCATAATGACGGATGGTAGCAGACGAGGAGATATGTAATTGCCATTAGCATGTTGGAAGTGTAGGACAGCTCAGCCATTGTCCATCAGGTCATCTGCAGGTGCTCTCAGTGGGATTTGTGATTCAATGAATTTCACTGCTTCATCCGGAACAATGAAAAAGTATATCTTATTATGGTAGGTGAATTTCAGGCATGCCGGAAATAACATTGCATATTCAATTTCTCTTTCCCGAAGCATTTTCTTCACCCCATTGAACTGTCTGTGCTCCGCCTGGACCCCAAGGGAAAAGTCAGGGTAAATTCGGATAATTTGCGAGTCCATCCTCAGTTCGCCCTTTTTCACGTGCAAGGTGCAGAATATGGTCCCTGTCTCTGTAGCTAAGGACTTTCGCTATTATTGGCCTGGGGAAGTCACCTGTCTTGGGGCGGGGAGCCAGCGATCGATGTGCCTGTTCAATTGTGAAAAATGGTGAAAGCGGAGAGTCGCCGAGGAGATCTTTGAGGAAGGTCTCCACCGCCAGTTCCATATGACCCTTGAGTGCGGACTCATGAGCCACCACAATACAGATGTTATTTCTGCGTGATCTCGACTCTAGATCGTCACACCTGGCCTTGACACTTTATGTCGCGCACCAGCTCTGTCACAGTGCCTTGGAGGGGGAGTACGCTATCCTCGTTTGCGCCGATTGTAGTTTCAGCCTCAGGAATCCTGGTGCATTGCTGATATAACTTCGACTTGAGTGAGGCCACGTTCGCGTTTATATCATCTAGCTTCTCATGGAAGGAGGCAAAATTCTTTGCCATGGACTCCATCATTGCCGCAAGGTCGGGTTGGGGGGGTTCCACTGGTGTTTCCATGTCCACGATTTTCGAGGAGGTGGCCCCCTGCTCCGCCCTGGGCGCCGGTTTGGTAAATTTGTCTATGGCCCCAGCCTTGGCCGCCCCGCGAGATCTGTTGGACATCCCGAGGGTAGGTGATATTGCTTGCAGATGTGGGCAGGCGCCTAGGGCCGTGGTGCGGGGTGGCATGAGAAGCGGGCCCGGCCTAGGCGATTGAGAACGCTGGTGCACTCTTTGGTGAAACTTGTCTTAGAAATGGCCCAGCAGGGGCCCAGTCAGGAAGCCACAAGGTCGGGGGCAGGACTATGCGCCAAGTACCCAGGCCCTGTAGGACGACGCGGGGCCCACCGGCTTCAAGCGCAGCAGAAGGAGAGCTCAAGAGCAAGAAGAGCCAAGAGGAGGAAAGAGTGGGCCTCAGGTACCAGGTTTCAGCAGACAGAGGCATGCGGGCCGAGGCGCCAGAGGACCGCCCAGCGAGCCCCGTAAGGCAACTGCAATACTTTCTCGTGATCAGAGGCCAGGGAGTGAGGTTCGGGACGGAGCTCCCCCAGGCCAGTGATGACACAGTATGGATGATGGTAGGTGTGCACCCACTGCTCGGAGCAGTGCCGGGTGGGGGAACCCCGTCCTGAGGATTTGGCTGTTGCCTGCCTGGATATCTTCAAAATGTGAGGCGCAGTGTGCAATAGGTAGGCCACCGGGGGCGCAAGCCGCGCTATGTGGTAGGTTAGAGCAAGGGGCCCCGCCAATGGGACTCACGGTGTATAGCGGAGGTGTAGGGCCCTCGATGCGGCACCCACAGTCAGGCGCAGGAGCCGGGGGCCGCGTGTACAATATGTGGCTTGCAGCTGTGATGATCCGGCGCCCCCCCCCCGACCCTTCATCTGCAATCTCAAGTAGTCCGGATGACCTGCAGGAAGGGCCTCACTGCGGAGCGCAGGCGTCCACCCAGGAAGACCGGCGCCCCCAGCAGCACAGGGCCCCAGCGCGGCCACAGCCACCCAGCGCCAGCCACCTACGATGATAGTCCAAGGCCAAGCAGGGGGTGCAGGGAGCCGGCGCCAGGCGGGGGATCACCCGGGACGGTCAGCGTCTGGCAGAGCCCAAGTCCAGCGCTCCACCACGGAGGGGGTGCGGCCCGGCAGAGGAAGAAGGGGAGGGTCCACTGCAGGCGGCCGCTTAGCAGGTGCCAGGAACCCGGATGAGGCTAAGTCCAAGGGTGCCCGGTGCGACCCAGAGGCTAGGGGCACCACAGCACGGCCCCAGGTGTCCAATTTCTGGAGAGATTAGCTGGGGATGTAGCCTGAGACCAGTGCTATCCTTCGCACATATTTTCGCTGCAGTATTTTGTATTTCGTCGCCGATGGAAACCGATGAGTTTGCTGGGCACGGAGCTCTACGGATAAGCAGCCATTTTATAGGCCGGTCAGATCCCTCGATGAGGTGTGAGACCTGTGGGGAGACGGGCGGCCAACAACCAGACCCTTCCATAGTGCTATACGACCCCAATGGTGAAGGACCCAAAGCCCCAGCGCACCCCATGGTTGGTGCCAGGGAAGTCACGCAAACCTGAATTAGAAGCCCAAATGATCCCTTGCTCAATGCCTACTTCATTATTCTCCACCTGAAAAGTGATGCCCCAGGACCGGCGTAGCAGCCTCTTGGCCTGGGCTCTGCATGGTCACGACCCGACCCCCGGCAATGTCGCTCGCTGGTCGCATGTGCGGTGAGCCCAACCTAGTTAGTGCCCGGTTGGCACTGGTTCTTTTTCAGCCTGTTAGTTAAAAAAATGTTGGGTGCACCAGTTACACACAAGAGCTGCAGTCCCCGGATGAACCTCACCAAGCTCCCCCTTCCGTAGCAGAGAACTCAACAATACAGCAGCCCTCCCACCTCCCACTAGAAGTTGAAATTCACCACTCTTCACATCAAGGGCCTGAATTCTCTGTCAAAACCGCAGTTCCATTTTGCAGCGCCTGGTAGACATGGATCAAACTATAGTATTTGTTCAAGAGACCCATCGGGACCCCCAAGACTTTCCCAGGCTGAGGAACGAGCATTTTCCCCAAACAGTTCTTGGCCTCCAGGGGTACCGTGATCGTCCCCGCAAAGCGAATTCCTTTTGAGGAATTGTAAACCAGACAAGGCCTGGAAGGTAAATTCCTGGGTGTCAAAGGCCTGCTGATTGGACAGTTACACACTCTGGTGGCCGTCTATTGCGCGAACAAGAGACAGGAAATATTCTTGCATTACCTGGAGCGAGAGCCAACTCCCTTTGTAGAGGGCCAGGTGGTTATGGGAGGGGACTTCAATGGGGTGCCGGACTGGCTGGTAGACGCGACTCACCCACCAACCCTGAGGGACTATAACATTGTGCGGGGGCTGCTACATCTGTTCAATACACTGGGCACTTGGATGTTGTGACACGGGCTGGCACTGACTATTCATTATTCTCTCAAGTCCATCGCAGCTGGTCCCGCATAGAATTACTCCTAACAAGCCCTCAAGTGATGCCATTCACGGAGGACTTTGAGAGCGGGACAAGAACCCAGTCGGACCATGTGCCAGTCTGGCTAATGATCAGGATCTACGACCCAGCCCCTGCTCCCAAGCCTCTGTGGAGGCTATATGACCAGATCCTTACCGACATGGTCCTCTGGGATGGCATAGAGTGAGCCATTAGGGACTACTTCCGGGAGAAAGTAGAGGGACCTACCCCAATTGCCATAGTATGGGATACCACGGTCATACCAACCTGGCTTGAGGAGGAGATCGCAGTGGCGGCATCTAGGCATCCGAAGGGCTGGTCACCAAAGGCACACAGGGCACTACAGGTGACGCACAATAGGTTGGAGGCGCACACATCCCAGGCCCTCATCAAGACAAAGCAGGATTACTATGCAAAGGGCAACACGGCTAATACATTCATAGTCAGATATCTGGCCAACGTGATGCAGCGGAATAGAATAGTGGGATTGCAGGACTCTGAAGGCATATTATTATATGGGGAGGAGGCTAAAAAGCAGCTAGCGGAGGCTAAAAAGCAGCTAGCGGAGGCTAAAAAGCAGCTAGCGGAGGCACACTTGGTGGACACAATGTCAGCCACCCCCCCAATCTCTGGTGCAGCAGATGCAATACATCACAGAGGCAGCTCTCCCCTACCTAACTGGGATGGATCAGGAGGATCTGGATAGGCCCATCTCTGCAGATTCTGCGATTAAATCCCTAAGAGCTAGAGCCCCGGGCCCAGATGGCTTTACGCCCCTATTCTATAAAATCCTCTGGGTGCAACCCCTGACGCGCTTAACAAAGCTTTTTAACTCCTATAGGTGGACCGGGGGAGAACACGGCTTCCATGCAGGAATCGTCCACCTTCCTCTAGCTGAAGCCTGGGAAAGACCCCAGAGATTGTGCTTCTTATAGATCAATCTCACCATTTAATATTGATGTCAACATATACTCAAAGGTTTTGGCCAATCGGCTGACAGAGATCCTACCTAGAATAATAGACGCAGACCAGACTGCGTTCCTTCGTGGTAGAACAGGTAACAATGTTCGTCGGACTCGGAGCTTGGTAGAGGTCGCAGCTTCAGAGTGGAGTAAAATGGCACTCCTGGCCTTAGACGCAACTGGGCCTTCATGAGGCTGACCCTCAAGGCATTCCAGTTTGGGCCCCAGTTTCAAACGATAGTCCCGGCCAATTACCTCTCGCCCAGAACAGTTCTTAAGTTTAACCAGAGGCCGTCGGGTCCCATCCCATTGACATGTGGTACCAGTCTGGGGTGGCCCCTATCCCCACTAATCTTTGCCCTTAACATGGAGCGCTCTGCTCAGCGCTTTCTCAATAATCCTGCTACCGAGAGGGGGAGGGTGGGAGAGAGGCATTACAAGGTATCTGTTAGGCAGAAACCTGTGCAGTTCCCATAGGGACCACTGCAAAAGATTTGGGACTACAGGTGGTTGGCAGTAAACCCAATTGGTAGCAGTCTGTACCACCCAGATTTACCTGGTAGCTGTGGCTGAGCAGTCAGACTTCTCTCAAGATGAGTTAAGCAGTATATAGAGTATACACAATAGGTACAGAGATACAGTAGCACAAGCAAACACTGACCAGAGCTTTGGTGTAAAAGTATATAATTATTTATTTAAAGACACACTTGTAAATTACGCTAGCACAAAAAGAAATAAGTAATTTCAACACAGTCACTATTATATATACAACCCTGATTACTTATTAGAAAAGTCTTAATGAGAAACACCACTTATTTTCAGACAGTGGTGAGCGCTTAACATAAGATGGCACTCTAATAAGTTATAGAAAAAGGGAGGGAAAAAGTCAAAGTTATGAAAGCACACAATTTCAATACCTTTCAAAGAGCCACAGTGAGGCAGGTTAGGCAAAGTCTACTGGAGAGCAAGGAAGTTCACATGCCAGGCCCACTCTTAGAGAGAGCAAGCGAAATGTGTCCAGGATCACACAGTGGGGTTATGCCCAAAGAGTCTTTGTAGATAGTTCATAAAAGATTGAGATCAAGTCAGGAAAAGTTAGTTAACAGGCCCCAGGCTAACCCAGGTTAGAAAGTCGAGGATTTACTGTCACCCCGAACGATCTGTCGCAAGGGAAGTCAGGCGGGACACATTACCTGAAATGGGAAGAACGCTCCAGCGGGGGCAGTTGTTCCTGGCAGCGGGTGCAAGTCGGTGTTTCGTCCAGAGGAAGAGGAGGTCTCAACGTGGAGGAAAGATGAAGGTCGTTGCACTGCCAGGGAAGAAACCAGCCGCAGAGTTCTCCGGTTACAAGGTACTACCCTTTTCTTCGCGGTAGTGGTAAACCGTGGTGTTCCAGTTGTCGGGGGGCTTGGCACAGGCAAGGCGGCCACGAGATGGTCCAGGAAGGCGAAAAGACGGGCAAACTGGTTATCCCCACCAGTCAAAGGAAGAAGACTCTCCGGACTGGAGATCTCTTCTGTCTTCGGGAAAAGTGGTGAGACGGTTCAGCAGGGCTCCACCGGTGGTGTCGTCGTTGCAGGTCGGCTCGGCTTCTCCCTCCTCGGATTCTTTAGGTCCTGTGGCAACTTCTGAAGTTCCAGTCCCCAAAGCCCTGCTTTTATGCAGAAAACCCCCATTCATTCAGCCTAGCTGTCACTCAAACATGCTAAGTGGTGAGCCGGGCGGCTCACCACTTGGGCCAATCACACAAGTATGTGACTTGAGTTGCCGAGGCAACTCAGTCCACGGTGCCTAAACCCCCTCCCACACCCCCCTGTGGTACCCAGACAGAGTGGCACCACTTTTGGAGGCTTCTGTGGAGAAGCCCACCAAAAAGTGGAACAAAGGGCTCGACTTGGGTTGGAGTCACAGAAGCGAATACAAACGCCATTTTGGAACCAAGTTTCGGCAAAAAATACCAACCAGTGAATTTATATTAATTTAATAGACCGGCGGTATGTTCAAGGCTATATTAAAAAGTTGTAGCCTCGAACAATTGGAAAATGCCATAGGAATATATTCCCGGTGGAATATAAAAAGTAGTATCCACTGCCACCAGCCAAAACTCAGTCGGGGGGGACTGGACAGTGCCCCCTCGAACAACAGACCACGGGGCAATCTAATTGCCCCGACCAGTACGTCCACAATATGATGGTTTGTACTGGTTCTGTTCACAATTTAAGACTAGTAAAGCCAATGGTGACTTTACATGCCCTTGGAGACAGTAGTCAGTCCCAGGGTATGGAGTCTATGTTTGGGGGTCGCTACGACACCCCTGGGTTACTGCACGGAGGGTGGTGTGTAACCCACATATCAAAAACACATGAAACCCTATGGGGTAAAGGACACCATAGCCCATAGAACTCATACAAAGTCAAAGGAACACCTCAAATCATGTCTAAGAGTGGGAGAAAAAGAGTCTCACTCTTAGCAGGAGAAAAAAATAAATCTAAAAAATCCAGCAAAGCTGCTGGGGGACTCACTAGGTTTGGGAAATTAGTCTTTACAGAGAATTCTCCCTAACAGTATCCCATTACGCCGATGATGTGATGCTTACCCTGACGAACCCGCAGTCATCCCAGCGACACTCCCCTGCAGAACTAGATTCCGTTATGCGCACTGCAGGGTTTCACAGTAAACTTCTCCAAATCTGGGGCACTGGGGGTGGGTTCAGAACTTGAGGCCCTATGCCTCTACTATCTTATCAAGTGGGAATGGCAAAGCGTTAAGCTACTTAGGGGTACATATTTAATGGAATCCACAAGAGGTGGAACGGTCCGCACACCCCAATCTTCCATAACCCACATTTTGCCGCCAGAGTTCAGTAGATGGAGATGGGGTCCCTACACTGCCTCTCCCAGCTTTTTAACAATGGTGTCCCGATAACCTATGTTGACTGTAAGGAAAGGTTTGCCCTATCGGAAGCTGACAGATATGGGTATGTCCAAATCAGGCACTGGATAGTGAATCCCCAGGTGCGACAAGGGGCAACCTGAGAGCCGGGGCCATAGAGAGACTTCGACTGGAGGGGGCACAGGTGGGCGTAATTTCGAAACTGTACCAACTCATGCAGACAGATATGTGGGCCCTTCAACCACGTTACATGGACCAATGGAGGGGGCGGGGGGACTTGGGTCGCCCTATCGAAGACCAAACATGAGTGGATATCTGGTCCCGAAATTACTCCTCCTCCAAATGTGTGAGCAACAAGGAATGTGTCTTCAAGCTGACGTACCGCTGGTACTACCCCTTCAGTGCAGCTACACCATATCGATTATTCTCTGGGTCTGGGGTGCTGGTGTCAATGAGGCGCGCAGAGGACTTATTTTCACATCTGGTGGGTATGCCCACGGGTCCAGACTTTCTGGGGCGAAGTTACTTCTACAATGGCCATAACGCAGACAAAGCTGCCCTTCGATCCAGAGGTGCTTCCCTTGGGGGTTCCAGTGCCAGGGATTTATAATTGCCATTGCTTTTCATCTGGTACTCAAAGAAAACGTTTTTTCTTTTCTAGTCTTGTCTGTGCAACCATACTTAAAGTAAAACAAAATCCATGAAAAAGCAATCCTACACAACATGCAACATACATTTACACCACTTTAATTTGTTTCAAGTTATATTTAACCTACATAATACAATAACCTAGGATAATGTAGTCTTCACTGTACAGCACAAGGCTATTGGAAGTTGAAGTATTCTTTTTATTTGAGGTGTAGGGGGTACTGTATTCTTCATAATACATGGCTGAAGCATCAGCTCATTTTATAGTTGGTCTCATGCTTACTCTAATGCAAAACATCTTCCAGTTATTGATACATATACTGAATGGAGAATGTTTTTGGATGAAAAAACACATACTGAGCTTGTAATGTCTTCACATAAATATTTTAATCAGGTTTAATAAAATTTATGGTACAGCTGTTTTGAGGTATAGATTAATTAATAACATGATTATCAATTCTTGCTCTTCTGTGTTTACCTTCAGCAATGCACAAAATAAAAATGTGCACAAAAAGTTCCTGATCAATTGATGGCTATAAACTGTAAGAGACCGTTGTTTGGGAAGAATTGAATCTCAAAAGCTAGCCACAGCTTTTAATTAAGAGCTCAAGTCGCAGCAGAATTGCTGCTCTGTGCTGGATCAAGCAATAGGCAGAATTTATCGAGAATAACTTCTACAGAGACAGTAGAAAGGTGCTTATATTATTACAGGAAAACAGTGATGTCACAACTAGACTGCAATAAAGTTATTTATAGGCTTGGCATGGTTACAACAGGCTATAATGTATTGTAGTACAGATTATGAACATTCTTGAAAAAAACTAAAATGTTCCCGCCACATTTTGCACACGACCAAGAAAATTATGCACATATACTTATACATATTTAATTTCCACACGCTGACAAAAACCTTTGGAGAGAACATTTCCTGTGGGCATAGCACACGCAACACAGTCCGGAGAGTCAAACCCAGTCCTCTCTTATCGGGCGATTTTTCAGGCGCAACCAACACCACTGACCTAAGGCCAAATGAAAATTCGGCCAAGGTGCAAGACAGTGCAAGGTGATCAACATCTTACTCTCTGTCAGGAGGAAGGAAGTCATTAATGTAGTCATCGCAGAGTGTGGGCCCAGCTTCAAAAAGCAACAGAGCGTTTTACAATCATAGGGGGAAGAACATGGTGAGGGAGGAGAGAAACAAGGGACTGGGGTGCTAAAAGGGGAGAGGAAAGGTGGGCAATTTGTCAGCAAGGGATCTATAAGCTACCAGGGGAGGAACCAGTGGGGATAATTTCACCTAGTCTATGGTAGAGTGGTGGGTGTGTGGACCTATGTGTTCGTGAGGAGCTGCTCTTTGAAGAGGAGGGTCTTGAGCTCCTTCCCGAACTGTAGATGCGAGGGGGACATCATGGCATGAAGCTCCAGAATCTACTAGGCCAATGGTGTTGGGGCCTTGGCAAAATTTTCTGAAGTTCCCCCATTCATTTGGAGTGGATGATTGGGTCAGAAATGCTGCCGGTGGTATACTAAATTCTCCAAACAGTCCCCGGACAGTGATTCCTCTTTGTTAGGGAGAATTCTCATTTATGGCTAATTTCCCTCACCTAGTGAGTCCCCCAGCAGCGTTGCTGGAATTCTGGAGTTTATTTGTTTCCACTTGGTAAGAGTGAGAGCTTTTCCCCCACTCTTACCTACGTTTTGCCATGAGTATTTCTCTGTTTTTGTGATTGTGGACTCTGAAGTACACCACTTAGTAGCCCCCTTATTTTTGTGTGTCACACAGCACCTTCAGTGCCGTGGCACAGGGTTGTCTTTGAGACTTCCCCCGACTCCATTTCTGAGGCGACTACCGTCCCCCAGAAAAGGGTAAAGTTACCCTTAACTTTACTTAGTCAATCTACCACAGATCCAGTGCACCCCATCTTCCATGGAGTACTGGAAAGGGTTAATTTGTATCCCTTTTTATCTGTACCTCCTAGAGCATTGTTTCGCTCTTTTAACATTTAGACTTGGCTGGTGGCAGTGGCATCTACCCTAACATTTCTACCGCGATTATATTAGATAAACATGGTACTGTCTTGGCTATTATATTAGCCTCGAACATAAACCCGCTTGACCAAATAGTCGTTCTTTTGGCTCCGGTTGGGTTTATTCGCCATTTCTTTTTGTCAAAGGCCTTCTTGTGTTATACTTTGCGCGGCAAACTAAGTTCACCTTCTTTGTTCACTGTCTTTTGGCGGGCTTCTGCTCAGAAGCCCTCCTCAAGGCGCCTGGGTGTCTAGGTGGGCTGACTATGAGGGAGGGGTATAGTCACCCCCTGCACAGGGTATCCTAGGAAACCCAAGTCGCACTTTGTCATGATTGGCCAGGGTAGTTGTTCGGGCTGGACAACCCCCCTGCTGGGTGATTGACAGCCAGGCTGTGTGAATGGGGGTTTTTCGCATAAAAGGCAGGTCTCTTCGGCTAGAAGTCAGAGAGTCGCCACTGGAACTACAAGGAACCAAAGAGAAGCGGAGAGAACGACGACGGCTGCTGCAACTATCCCATCCCAGTGAAGCCCTGCTGCAGTCCTGAGCTATCTTTCCTTCAGCGACTTAGAGAAGATCCAGTCCAGAGACGACTTCTCTTGAGCTTGGTGGGGATAACCAGCTCATCTTCCACAGCCAGAGGATCCTCTTCCTTGGTCGAAATCGCTACACGCTGCTGTAGTGGTCCGGACAGCCATCTGAAGAGCCTCTCCTGTTTTTAAGGAGCACACCTTTTATTTCTTGTCGCTGCTGCCGGCCTCATCCCTGTGTGGTGCAGACCCCCTTCAGACGTTCTTCACAACGAAGCTCCAGAAATCGTGGGTCTGCGGGAAAGCAACAGGAAAAACTGCCAGGGCACCAGCTGCACCATTGGAACAAGGTACTGTGTTCTGCTTGAGGAAACTGGGTGAATCCCCTTTTCTTCATTTCCAAGGCTTGCCCTCGTCTTCGCTCCTTCTTATAACTTTTGCTTCCGAACATTGACAATATCGAAGTACTTTTGTCTACTCTGAATCGTGAACTGTCTGACTGTGTGATGTTCGGCAACAGGCCCCTGATGTCACTTGACCCTGTCTCCGGCCCTTTGACTTTTGAACTCCTGTCTCCGAGTGTTTCTCGATTCTGTCTGCCTAACCAAAATATTGCCTGTGATTTTTGTCTCCAACTTTCTCTGGGTATCTCGGGTGCTAAGTGTGTTTTTTGCCCCGGTAGCATTGCATGTGACGGATATGCATTTATTTAATAGATCGAACTGTCAAAAAGTGATCGCAATCGTATTCGCGGTAACGTGTTTTGTTCTCAACACCGGTTCATTCAAACACAGGGTACTTACCTTGAGACTTACTGTACAAAGTGAATTGGTTAGTTGTAGAATATTTAACGTGTGTTTTTTTATTTAAGTTTAACAGAAGTGTTGTGTTTATAACGAATGGTTTAAAAATAAATGTACTTATATTTTTCCACCCGATAGCTTGAGTCAGTGTTTGCTTGAGTCACAATAATTGTGGTCCCTGCTACTGCTCATATACTCTTGAGTTAAGCCTGACTGCTCCGCCACTGCTACCACAACTTGTACCAAAGGTAAAACTTGTATTGCCACCTGTAGTCTTAATTGTGTGTAGTGGTCCCTAAGGGCACTGCACAGGATTCTGCCTAACACTCTTCCCCAGTGATTAATTGCAACTTGAACAGTCACTAGGGGAGTGGGATCACTTGCAGTGCTGCCTCTTCTGCTGGTCTTTTCGGGAATGCTCTTCCTCTCTCCCCCACTCTGCGCCCAGTGGACTTGGATAAAGTCCTTATGTCACAGCTGTGACAAAAAGGTAAGAGCATAGCAGCACGCTCCCTCAAGGCCTTTAGGTGCATGGGCTAGCATGGCCTGCAATCCTGTGATGTGTTCTTCCCCAAGCAGTATAAACAAATCCTGTGGGGGTTTGGAGATTTGTCTCCCATAATAGTAGACTGGCTTGAAGCCGGAGAGTTTACTAGACGGCATGTCACAGTCAAAGTTTACAAGAAAATGCATTCAAGAAGCATACAGAGTGCCCAGAAAAAAGGAACGGAGGTCATGGGCTCCATATATACTTGCCCCAACGTCCAGACCAGCACAGGTTATGTAAACGTGCTGAGGTGTGCCGACAGCCACAGTGCACCACCTAGTGGTAAAGTTTCAGGAGGAAGCTGGAGTAGGAGATAGAATATCAGATTAAAAATGTGTGGGAGGGAGGAATCCATTTGAAGATAGATTACTCGTATACACATAAATCCAGGTGCCAAACGAGATACATAATATTTTTAGCAGGCGTATAAGAGGAAGAGTAATAGCAGCCACAAATTCTGCAACTGCTGAAGAAACGTTCCTTCAAATCCTGACACGCCACTAGCCAAAGATAATTGTGGCGTCCGTGACCACAATGATCTTGGCCATGGTTGAAAAAAGGTTCTCCTGCCATAGAGTGTCCTTGTGGGTCCACCTCAAGAGATCATGTGCTATTGTGCTCGGGACACAAGGTCCCACTTCATCCTCAATCGGGGTTAAAGCACCAGGAAAATGTATGATGCCTTAGACCCAGCAACCTTCGGAAATCGATACCGGCAGAGCTTAGGCGCTCTGGAATTTCATGACCATTTAAAGAATATGCCGAGCTATTATCTTGGAAGGAAAGGCCTTCCTTGAGGAGGAGGCTGGGACGCTCCCTCTCGTTCAAGGGGGAGTCACTTAGGACTCCTGGAAGTTGAGGGAAAAGCCCAGTTTGTGAGGCAAGTGACAGGAGCTGTTAAAATGTTTCAGAGGCTGTTCCAGGAAATGTGCCTTTGTTAGCAAATGGTCTAGGTATGGGAAGACATGGATCCCCTTTTCCTTTACTCAGACTGTCTGACACTAACACCAACAATTTTGTGAAGACCCTCAGAGCAGAGGTGAGCCGAAAGGTAGAAACAGACATTGATAGTGAGAACTGCCAATCATGAAACTCTGGCACTTCCTGTGCTTGGGATGAATGGGCACATGAAAGTAAGCATCCTGAAGATCGAGTGACACCTATCAATCCTGGAGCTGAAGATCCTGAAGGATCTTTGAAAGATTGACCATTTTGAATTGGTCTTTCCCAAGAAACCTCTCCAAGTGCCTCTGGCCCAAAGATGGGTTGCAGTCCTCCTGTTTCTTTTGGGTATCAGGAAGTATGGGACCCTTCTCCAGCAGCGAGAAGAAGATCGCCTGCAGGAATAGCGGATCCTGAGACCCAAACAAATGCAAAACTGGAGTGTAATCTGAAAGGGACGTCATTTGGGGGGTCACCATAGGTCGCAAGAATGACCTCTGCTGTCTCCCCAGCGACCTCTGGCCCTGACCCGACTGGAGCGTGCACGTTTTAAAATATTTGAAAAGACGTTAACGCTCCGGCTTGCCTGCCGTCATGCCGGGGCTGGGGAAGCTGCCTGGCGTTGGCCGTATGGCGCTACTGTGTCTAACTGCACTGCATTGATTGAGTTTGCGAGAAAGACCATATGCGACTCTGGGTGGCGATTGGTTGCCCCTCCTCCTCCGCTCAGCTCGGCACACATCAGAGCCCGCCATGTGTTGAACTCTAAAACAGCCCTCCCCATTTCCAATCATTCATGAAACCGATGTGACAGGGCTACGTGGCTGCAGGATTGTGGGGGAGGAATGAGCTTGTCCAACGTCCGTGGCTTGTGCAAGTCCTCCAGAGCAGACATATTCAGCATGCGCTGGGTGGGAAGTCCCATTCGACAATGACTGATGGGGGTGACCTTGTGCGTTACAGGGGTGGCGGCTTCACACATGCTGGATTGAGAGCTCATTGGCTTCTACAGCTGTCCTGGGTGAGTTTATCCAGCTACATTATAGCGCACTTAGGGTCGTGCTGCTTTCTGGGGAAGGGTGTGTGCCTAACGACTTCATAGGTGGGGCTCTGAGAGCAACGGACCTGGTGTGTATTTTGGGCTGTGATATGCTCCAACACTAGAAATGCCACTGCGCACTAAACAAAGGCACCTGCCTGCTTCCGCAAGGTGGGAGTGGAGGGACTGTACCCTTTGCCCCGCGAACAGCGTCGCGATGTGACATTCAGCTCAATCAATATACAAAGGCAGAGGTCGGCCACTGCGCTGGCAGAGCCCTTACCTCCTACATAGGGGTATCACTCAAAAACAAAAACATGCACGCAGGATTACAAGGTCCTGATATTTTGAAACCACAGGCTCAAAATAAATATTCAAGGCATTTGCTTACAGCATACTATAGCAGTATATGCATTTTGCAAATTGGAAATGGTTGGATGCATCCGAACACTGTCACGCTTCCTCCACATATCACGTTTGGCTTCAGTCCTCTAGCGATTTATTTTTTACAACTGTTATATTTTGTTTTCCTAAAAACACACACATCCGTCGCTAAATTATCAGCACAATCTGGGATTACATCCATTGCGTAATCGACCAGTTATTCGACCCGCAATTCACACATTCCAGTCAGCGTTAGAGATACTTGCCATCAGCTCAGTCGGGGGGAGACAAACAAGTTACTCTTACCTGGTAACGTTCTTTCAATGGGATGGTCCGACGACGTATTGAATATCTATGACAGTAATCACCACAGCTGTGTTGCTTTGGAAAATTGTCGGTGTCTGCGTCCTGCGTCGATGACATCAATACGCTGCCCTCGAGGGCCTCTGTTGAGCCGACGGCACCGGATGTTATAAGTAGGACCCACGACGCCCATAGCCTCAGTTGTAGTTTTTTCCGCCAGAACGTGTGGCACCAATCTTCTGCCAGTATGACCACAGAAAGCCTTGCGGAAACGTAAGCTGCAATCGCATAAGAAATTCTGTAGCGGGGCAGGTAGGGAGGGAGCGATATGAAATACGACATCGGACCATCCCATCGAAAGAACGTTACCAGGTAAGAGATTAACTTGTTCTTCGAAGGGTTTGGGTCCTCCGAAGTATTCCATATCTATGACAGACTCCTAAAGCAGTACCAACGTATGGAGGAGGGAAAAGAATTTAAAATATAGAAATTTAGAATGCCCAATTAAATTGCAGAGTAAAGGACCACCTTGCCAAAGGCCATATCCTGCCAATAGATAGAATCTAGGGAGTAGTGTCGTACAAAAGTATGGACCGAAGCAAAAGTGGCTGCTTCACAGATGTTACGAATAGGAACACCACTCTGCAGGGCAGTAGAGGCAGCCATACCCCTAGTTGAATGGGCCCGTAAACCTAACGGAGGGTCCTTACCCGCCAAGCGGTAACATTCAGAAATTGCCAAGATAATCCATCTAGACAAAGTCTGCTTAGTAACAGCTTGTCCCAAATGCATTCCAGCGTAACCTATAAATAGCTGATCATCCACGCTGACCCAGTACATGGTGAAATGTAGAAACTTAAAGCTCTCCTAGGATACAACCTATGGAGCCTCTCCTCTTCCTTACCAGGATGCGGAGGAGGATAAAATCCCGGAAGAATGACCTTCTGGTTTAAATGAAATTCCGACACCACTTCTGGAAGAAAGGAAGAACGAACCCTAAGGCCAACCCTGTCCTCATGAAACACTGTGAAGGGTGGCTTAACAGAAAGTGCCTGACACTCACTCACTCTGCGAGCGGAAGTAACCGCAACTAAAAATACAGTTTTAAGGGTTAACAGTCTCAAAAGACAAGAATGTAAAGGCTCAAATGGAACACCCATTAGGAATTTTAGAACAAGGTTCAAATCCCAACCGGGCACCTGGAAATGTGCCAACACATTAGTGAGCCCTTTCAGAAACTGAGAAATTAAAGGAATATTGAAATAAGAACACTCCTCAGACGAGCACTTAAATATGGACAGCGCCGCCAGGTAACCTTTAACGGTACCCACATGCAGGCCCTTGTGGGCTAACGAAAGCAAAAAAGACAGAACCACAGGAATGTCACATGAAAAAGGATCCACATTCTTAACCCTACACCATCGCAGAACTTTCTCGAACGGCAACAGTACAGGGACTTTGTTGCAGGCCGTCTGGCTGAGAGCAACACCTCCATCACGTCTTCAGGGAGGTCCCAATCCTTATACCTCAACCTTTCAGAAGCCAAGCGTGAAGGTTGAGGGATCTGACCTCTGGATGGAGAACCTGACCCCCCCCATCCCGTGAGAGCAGATCGTCTCAGTAGGGAAGACGGCATGGAGGGCAGATGGACAAGTCGAGAAGGTTCGGGTACCACGTCCTCCGGGCCCATGCCGGAGCAATGAGGATCATCTGGGAACCGAACCTCCATAAACTCTGCAGCACTTGCGGGATGACGGGGACTGGAGGAAACACGTACAGCAGTGGGAAGGACCACTCCACCACGAACGTGTCCCCTAAGGCTCCTCTTGAAGGAAACTTGTGCAAGCAGAAGCTTTCGCACTTCTGGTTGACACTGGATGGCGAAGAGATCCACTTGTGGGGTCCCCCAAAGGGCGAAGATCTCCAGGAGAATCTCCTGAGCCAGCTACCACTTGTGAGAGATCGCGCTCTGCCTTCTCAGAGCGTCCGCCATCCTATTTTCGTCTCCGGCCAGATGAACTGCCGAGGTCGAAATTTCCTGCTGGATGGCCCAGAACCAGAATGCATCGCCTCCCTGCATAGAGGAAGTGACCCTGCCCCCCCCCCCTTTTTGTTGAGGTAGTGCTTGGCCACTGTGGTCTCCGTCAGAATCAGGACATTCTTCCCTCGCACAGTCGGCAGAAAAGCCTTCAGGGCAAGCCTGACGGCCCTCAGCTCCAACAGATTGATATGGAGCCTGGACTCCAACGGAGACCAATGACCGCTGTCAACTCATTGGCATGAGCTCCCCATCCCGTGAGGGTTGCGTCCGTCACGATCGTCACCTCCGGCCAGGGCAGCTAAAATGGAGCCCCCTCATTAGATTGCCTTCGACGTCCCACCAAAGAAGGTCCTGGGCGACTGAGGGCGGCACCTGAACGGGGTCTGACATCCTGCCGGAGGACTGTGACCACTGCATCTTGAGAGCCCATTGCAGAGATCTCATGCGCAACCGGGCCTCTGGCACCAGAAGAACACAAGATGCCATGAGGCCCGAGCAACCTCAAGAACTTGAACGCCGGGAGACTCTGGGCATGTCGAAACATGTGCACCATCTGCTGAATGTGATGAGCCCTCACCTGGGGAGGGAAACACTGCCCAGGGACGTGTCGAGCACTGCTCCAATGTACTGGAGCCACTGAGTTGGCATCAAGTGGGACTTCTTTAAGTTGAGGGAGAAGCCCAGCTCGTGAAGGGGGTGGCAGGTGACCGACAGATGATCCAGGAATTGCTCGGCGCGCCCTGATCACCCAATCGTCCAGCTAGGGGTAGAAGTGAATTCCCCTCTTTCCTTACATACGCTGCCACCACCACCATGAGCTTGGTGAAAACCCTTGGGGCGGAGGTCAATCCTAACGGCAGGACCCGAAACTGAAAGTGCACATCGCCAACCACAAACCTCAGGTACTTCTTGTGCTTGGGATGGATCGGCACATGAAAGTAAGCCTCCTTGAGGTCGAGAGAGACCAACCAGTCCTGAAGTTGAAGGGCCTGGATGACTTGAAAGAAAGTAACCATCTTGAACTTGTCCTTCCTGAGGAGCTTGTTCAAACCACGCAATCCATGATGGACCTCAATCCTCCGTCTTTCTTCGAAATCAAAAGAAGGAGAATACCATCCCTTGTTCCGCTCTGCTACAAGCACCAGTTCTATGGCGACTTTCTCCAGCAGGGATTGAATTTCCTGCGCAAGGAGCGGATCCGACTCAACGACTTCGCTGCAGCTTTGGAGGTCGGCAAACTCTCGAGGTTCTCGTCAGCCTTGTTGACAAAAATATGTTCACCATCAAAGGGCATGTTGAGAAGCCGGGCTTGTACATCAGGAGCAAACCCCGACTTCCACAACCATGCAAATCTGCGCAATACGGTGCTCGCCGCCATGGATCAGCTGACGCAACCTGCCATGTCCAGATCCGATTGAACGGATTCACACATGGCATCCTTGCCATCCTGAACAAGAGCAAGAAAGCCATCCCGTTCCTCCCCTTCGGGAATGTTCAGCCGCCAAAGAGACAATTCCACAGGGTATGAGTGAAACGTGCTAAGGCACACACGGAGTTGGCTGCCTGTAAAGCCATACTCCCTAAAGAAAACGCGTTCTTTGCCTAGCCACCAAAGCGTTCATCGTCCCTATCAGGAGGGATGGTAAGGTACGATGCCTGTTTTGCCGGGGCCGTAGCCGCCTGCACCACCAAAGTCTCCGGAGTGGGGTGCGTAGTCAAGTAGCTGGGGTCGCTACTGGCTGGACAGTATTTTTTTGCTAAAGACTTGCTTACTGCCGGGAGACTCTCCGGAGCAGTCCAAGCCGCTGCCACCCTTCTTTGCAAGGCCATTTGGAATGGCAGTACCGGGTCCGTTGGAGAACCTTGGTCAAGGATATCCGTCAGGTCATCTTGCAAAAAATCCACTGGTGGCGCAGACCACCCCAAGTATTCAGTCACCCTCAACATAAGGCGCGAGGACTCAGCGTGCGTGCCAGGCTCAGGCCTACCGAACTCAACCTCCTGAGAGTTGTCCAGACCACTGGCGTCGTGCAAGGACTGACGCAGGTCTTCTAGCTGGCTATGACCAGACATGAGTTCGCCAGGAACCTCTTCAGGAACCATACCTTCATCAGACCCTTCATCCACCTCAGAGATGTAATCCAGAGGCTGGAATAAATCCCTGGATGATGGCACAGACTGACTTCTGCAGGGCCTTTCTCTGAGTTTCCACCGGTGTCTGGGGCACCTCCGATAAAGCCTCCTCGAAAGACAGACAGAATCGACGTTGACGTCTAGCGTGGCACGGATGGCTTCGACACAGGCCTCGAGGGCGGAGCTCCAAGTGTGTCCTTCGACAGCCTCGGCGCTGATGGCTTCCTCGGAGGTGGAGCCTCGAGAGAGTCCTTCGACGGTCTTGGCGCCAAAGGCGTTGACGTCCTCTTCAAAGACCTCACAGGCTACGACGGTCTCGAGGGTGTCGAGGACCGGGACCTGGAGCGGGCATGGCTAGAGCGATCAACCTTGTCCGACAGGGACCTCAAAGGTTCCCGATGATCGCGACGAATGCTCGAGCCCAAAGGCATACGAACATTGTCTCCAGCACGTTCCCTGCCGGCATCTTTTTGATGGCGCAGACGGAACGGAGCCCTGCAACTGAAAAATTGCCATCATCTCCTTACGAAATGAATCCCATTCCGCAGGAGTGGAAGACTTTTTGGGACAAGCAACCCGCCGACAGGCAGAGTCCTCGGACGGGGAATGCAACCGGTGACGGCGCTTCCGGGAGTTTCTCGAAGAGGCGGAGGAATGGCGAGACCCACTCCGGGACCGAGACCCCCTGGACTTACGCCAACATTGCGGAGAGTCACCCCTCGAATCGTCAGTCGAAACCCCAGTGGATTCTGACTTCCCGGGCTTGGCCACCTTACCGACAGAAAGCTTCTTCTTAAGCTCCCGCAAGGCCTTCGATGTTAACAACTAGCACTCGTCACAATCGTCCGTGCCGTGGTCCTCACCGAGGCACCAGAGGCAGGTGTCGTGCGGGTCCGCCAGCGACATCTTGGAACCGCAGTCCCGACACTTGTTGAAACCCGGTCGTGGGGTAGAAGACGAAGACATCATGGAAATCTTCACAAACAAACAGGTTCGAAGAACCGAAAGAATAGAACTCAGAAGAACCGAGGCTGGCCGAGATCTCCGAAGCAAACACGTTTGCGGAAAAAAGGGAACTGAGGCTACGGGCGTTGTGCGTCCTACTTATAAGATCCGGTGACGTCGGCTCGACAGAGGCCCTCGAGGACAGCATATCGACGTCATCGACGCAGAAAATTTTCCAAAGCAGCACAGCTGTGGCGATTATGGTCATAGATATGGAATACGTCGGAGGACCCAAACCCCTCGAAATACTGCGCAGTAAGCCTGCGGGTCACTATCAATTGTATCCTTTACAAATCAGCAGCATGACATCTGGCAACATTGCATCCATGTAATGGGTGGCACACTTTCTGGTTAACATGTACTTCATACATTGTCAACCAAGACAGAATTGTGAGTACAATTATTAAATGCATATCTTACACTCTGCAGCAAGCACAAATTGTTGAAACCCAAACATGGGGGTGAGAAGGGTAATGATTTTAGGGCAAGTGCCATCAAAGCACACGTCTGCTGTTTGGATTTTGTTTTCCATAGAATATTTCATTATAAATAGTTGTGTTTAAAAGGTGGGAACCTTTTATACCTTGCCAGCATAGTTATTAGAAATTCTCCTCTCTCATGTTATTTTTCCAGTGTTGATTATTTTTTTGAAAGGCAAATACTCATTTGTCTTGTGCACTTTCTTCTAAAGGGAAACGTCTATTGAAATAAGTTTGTATATTTCACTTTCAGATCTGTTCACTTACTGTGCATATGGGTGTCAGCTTTTGATTTTTGCTACGGGACAGATTCCCACACTGACGCAAAGGGAGCGGTACCCATCCCCAGGTCAATACAACATATTTTACAGCATGAATATAATACAGCCATATGATTTAAACGCAGAGCTATCAAATTGGGACACAATATGCTGTAGAATTAATTGTGCAGTTAAAAAGAAACATTTATGAGGATAGCTACCCACCAACATCAAGTCCTTTTAAAAAGAATCTTGCACTATAATTATCAGGTTTACTAGTGCACCATGACATATCCCAGCTGCTTCTAAGCACTGTAATAATAAGTGTTATGTTAATAAGAAATGTAACCCACCCCCATAGCCAATATTACAAAATGATGTGGTATGCACATTTAAGGAAAAATAGCTGGTAAGAGAGCACAGTGGGTTAAGTGTTCACTGCTGGGGTCAATTTGTTTTCAGCCTGGCATACGTTTGAATCCTACCAAGGTCTACTCAATCATATATGCCACTGACCATATAGCTCAAAAATGTAGGGTTAATAACATACGGTCAGTGGCACATAGGAGTACAGTGTCATGGTGTCAGCCTCTTGGCCTGCCGGATGAGGAACCATGTATGTATTCGCTTTATTTGCCGTCTCCTTTGCTGCATGCCGTGCTGCATCTTATTCGTTAGGTGCATTTTGCATTAGTTGAAGTGTAATAGTGCACCCTGACCATTTGTTGCCATTTTCTTCTATGCCAGGTTTCTGCATCCTGTGGCACCGGACTGGGAGCAGGACTGCCGAAGCACACCAACAACAAGCAGGAGCAGCTTGTATTGCCTTTTCGGAAAACCTCGAGATGACCAACTGCGGGTAAGCCAAGGCAAGTGCAAATGCTTACATTCACAGTAAGTTGGTAATATGGGTCAATACATACTGATAGTAAAGCTACATATGGTAATCCTTTCTTGTATGAAATGTACATCATATTACAATGATATCGTAATCATATTTTTCTTAGTGTACTGAGGAACAATGCTATGTGATGCCACTTCCTGTTTTGTTAAGGGGTGAAAGGTTATGTGCCATCACTTTCTGTGATGTCACTTGGGGGCAGGGTCAATTTACATCACTTTCTGTGATGTCACTTGGGGCATGGTCAATTTACATCACTTCCTGTGATGTCATCAGAAGTCAAGGGTCATGTGATGTCACTTCCGCTAACCCTGGAATTTTGGTGAAATGACTTCCCTGTAATCTGGGGGTCTTTTTTAGAAAAGGGAGGCAGTGACCAGTGAATACTATCTGGAGCATATATTCATCCAAAGTAATGCCATGCCATTCTTCTGAATGCTGGGCTAATCTTCCTCCCACTGGTGAGTGATGCAAGAAATCTTGAAAGTGGTTTGGGGGCTCTGGACGTGGTGATGACATGGATGGATGAGACAGTTGCTTGGCAGGCTTTCCGTCTCAAACCATTGCAGAACAGGAGGATCTTCTTTAACCCGGTCTCTCGGTAGCTTCTCCTCAATCTCTCTGATTAAGAGAGGAGAAGTAACAAAAGGATTTACCTTTTCAACCTTGAGAAGAGGTGTTGTCATATTGTACCTGAAGACTAGGCCTAGAGTTTATCAAGGCATCAGCCTTGGGCCCAAAAACATTTAACCCATCAAGGGGCATAGCCCGCAATCTGGTCTGAACATCAAGTGTACAACTTTATTTTCAAAGCCATGCAAATATTCTGAACGCTGCGCTGGGGCCCATGAACCTTCCTACGCAGTCCGCTGCATCCAACCCTGACTGAAGAGACGGACACAATACCTCATTAGCATCGGTTATTAAATTCAAATCTACATCTCTCATTTCCCCTTCTGGCAAATATGCTCTGCTGCTTCTACTATTATTGTCCATAAGCTATAAGAAAGTTCGGCCAAAGCGCATGATGCTTTCATGGCTTTAAGGGCAATGGCTGGCAGATGCACACATCTTCTTAGCTATGGCTTCATGTTTTTGATTGTCAATCTGGTGGTAGGTATGTATAGGCTGCAGACTTGGAAGTGGCAGCTTGAACTACCAGGTTCTCTGGTGTGGGATGTTTTGAGAGGAAATCGGGATCTGAAGAGGGTGGCTTGTATTTATTTTCTTTAGATCCTTGTGGACCGCTGATGCCGTCCCTGGATTTCCCACATCTCAAGGAGGCAATCCTTTAATGATGCATGAAAAGGTAAAACTGGTTCTTTACGGGTGTCCTTTGTCGAGAATATCTGTAACTTCATATTCAGTAATGTTCTTAGAAGTAAGACTCCCACCCCTTAGCAGTCTATGACCTTATTCATTACTTTTCTGTATGCAGCAATTGGGTGAGCATGAATATCGGATCACCATAGTTCTGCCTCAGGAGAGATGTCAAGCCCAATAGCGTCTTTTAGATTGGAAACAGACTACTCCATCATCCCTCCTGAGAGTTTAATTCCTTTGGGATTGTGAAGCCCTCAAAGATTCAAAACAAATAGGATGTGGTCATCATCACAAATGGACTGGAATGTCTAGATGTACTCCATATGCGATAAAGGGACGCGTACATTGAAGCCAAAAGTTTCTTTGCTGCCATTGCAACCTTAAAGGAACGCAGTTACAGCTTCAATGGTGGTAGGAGCAACAATGGCCGAAAATTTCAGAGCTACACTAGAAACCTTCAAAGGAGCCTTCTCAAACGGGCTCTGGGATGAAGTCTCCTTTGAAGGTTGGCGTGTGGGATTAAGGTTTTCCGTCACTGTGTCTCATGGAGGACGCTTATTAAATCACTGCGCTCCCCTACTCTAGTTTCCCACCTTCCCCTCCTCATGCATACAAAGAACATTACCTGTAAGAAATCTCTCCTTAAATGGACTGCATTCTCCTGCAGATTCCTCATCTGACAGACTCACAGGCGGGATGAACGCCCTCAGACAAGAAAGCTCTGCAACACTGCACTGTTGAATGGAGCGTCAGAACTATGTGCTACATCTAAGCACTAATACTTAGTAAACTTGTGGAGAGATGACCACGTCACTGTTCAACATATCTCTTTCAATGGCAAACCCCTTTGCAAGGCTGGGGATGCCACCACACCCCTGGAAGAATGTGCCCGATGTCTGGAGGCAGATCTTTACCTGCATTTTGATAACACTCTGCAATGCAGGGATTATACAGTGAGATTGTCTGTTTGGACATAGCCAGACCCTTCCTAGACAGAGAAAAAGCCACAAAGAGTTGGTCGTCACTCTTAAATTATGCCGTCCTAGCTACATAAGAAGCTAAGTGTCCTCTTAGGGTCCTGCCTGTGTAATCTCTCCTCATCCTTCGAGTGATGTGGAGGCGGATAGAAAACTGGCAAATCAATGATCTGGGACACATGGAAATCTGAAACCACTTTTGACAGGAATTTAGGAGGGACCTAGAGAGAAGCCTCCTCCTTGGAAGAAGAAAAATAAAAAAGTTGCAGGATGGGCAGACTGCACGATCAAGCCTGAAGCCCGTTCGCACGTCGAGATGCGTTTGCCTCTAGGAAAGCTGTTTTCAGGGTAAGTAAGCTGACAGAACACGAATGCCTGGGCTCAAACAAAGTTGCCATCAAAAAGGTTCGTACCAAATTGAGGTCCCAGTCCAGAACCGGAAACACAGTAGACTGGAACCTATTTAAAAGGCCTTTCAGAAATTGGGCCATTACCGGAACCGTGAGGAAGAATCCCTAATCCGGTGACCTTTTGAACATAGACAATGCCACCAAAAATCCCTCGACATTGCCTACCTGAAGGCCTGCCAAGGCCAGTGACAATAGGACCTCATCACTGTAACGGTGGGACAAGCAATAGGGTAAATCCTGAGTTCCCTACATCACAAACATTCTCCTCCTGCATACATACGATACTAGAAATATAGATGGCCATAGTAAATATGATTTGACAATGTTGATGTAGGATTATGGATATATGCAACCCAACAGTTGTCTACGTGTCGGCCCCCTTCTCACACGCTGGTTACTTACCATGTTTGTCTTATGTTGATTTCATGTCATCTGTCTGTTGATCTTAAAAATTAGTTTAAAAAAAAAACTCACAGCTTGTAACGCTCACCTGACTCCCACAGAGGCGCTGGTCTAGTCTGGGTTGCTGTGGCCTCTTCGAGCGTGATACGCAGAACTCGGAACACCAACTGAACAGGACCCTCAAATCTTGCTTGTCTGGCCCGTAGGAATATCCTTCTGCAGATGAGAAAGGGGATTAACAGTCTGCAGAATAGTGTGCTTGCTCCCCTTTTGCCCCCTTCGTTCTTCTCTAACTTCCTCCGAAATCCCTGGTTGAAGCTCACCTTATGGTTTGAAAGGATGAACTCTCCATCCTGCTTCTGGTGCAGGGGCGCGTGTTTGTCCAGTTACTTCACTGGTTTTCAGAATGGCGCTGGCAAAATCCACTTGACTTTTCCGAGCGGAACGCCGTAAGTATGAAGATTACAAAAGTTCAAGTGTTGAGCCTCCTTTTCTGTTACCTTCCTAACCTGTGATCTGTCCTTTATTTCAGATGAAGAATGAAGGTGATGCGTTGAGGGATTGAATTGCCGATGGTAAACTCAGGTGAGTTAGCGATGGGGGTGACCCCTCTTAATGTCTTTATATTCCTCCAGTAATGTCTTTTGTCCTTTCCCCATAGGGGCCGGGGTGCGGTACCTGCCAACGAAGCGGCGCCGACCCGAAATGAGGAATGGTCCACCAACAGAAGACAGGTAAGTGTTATGGCGGAAAATTAGGATTTCCTCATATGTTCCTTCTGCTCACCTTTTGTCTCTTCTTCTCTCCCTTAGGCACAGAAATGTGGCGACCGGAGCAGACAGTCGCGGTGGAGCTAGAAGAACTCGGGAGGTCAGGTGAGTGAAGCGCGGCGCTGCAGAGAGTAAAGCGGTGCTTTTAAATGAAAGTCTTTTCTCAGGAACGCTGGCGTGAAGGTTCCGGATGCAGGTAAGAAGTTTGATAAAATTCTTGGTTTTCACCTTTCTCTTCTCTTCTTTCCTTACAGGTGTTCCAGGATCGAGACGGGCGTGGCTGGAGACCAGATGCAGGAGCAGACACGGTGAGCGTTCAGCTGCTTGGATGCAGAACAACGTGAAGCGTGAGCTGCTGTCTGGGCGTGGCTTAAATAGCCCCCAAAGTAGTTCCAGGTAAGTATCCTTCCCTGGCCACTCCCGAGTGGCAAAATAGTCCCAATGAAAAAAATAGACCCTTTCAGGTCTCAGGGAGGCCTGAATCTTGCAGCATGGTCTGCATCAGGTAAGTGCACAAAACACCTTCCTTTATGAGCCTGGCGCCTATGGCGCCAGGACTGATGTCCAACATGAGCCTGGCGCCAACGGCGCCAGGACAGAGTCCAAAGAGCCCCTATAAGGGGCCGCTGGGCTTTTACCCGGGGGCATGATGCCTGCTCCCGGGGGTGCTGGGCCTGGCCTGGTGCTCCGGCGGTAGGCATCATGACACAGCTTACACGAGCAAAGCATGCAAAGAGCCAATTTCGTCCTGCGGCAAATCTCTAGAAGGCATGTCCGGTGGCTCCCCGTCAGCTGGCACCAAGCAAAGCGATCGTGGACGGAGTGGTCGTCGATCAATGGTAGATTTTCATAGACGAGACCGTTGTTGACAAGGTCGTGGATCAAGTAACTGGTATCAACAACTATTTTGGCCTGTGGCTCGCAGAGGAGGTAGGCGTCATGGTTGTGGACTGGCCCTTCACCTCCGACGAGGGGGAGGAGCGTTCTGTTCTCGTGACCGTAGACTATGCAGTCATAGAATGGGCCGGAGATCAGTTCCGTTGTGGATGACCAAAACCTGCGACTTATGTTCCCTTTTAGGTTTCTTCCCCTGAGAAGTGTCCTCATGGGATCTTGACATCTTTGTAGAGGGAGTCTGATCTAAGGGTCTGCCAATCCTGGCAGCGGCATGACTCCGGACTGAGTCAGAGGCCTTGGAACCCTGTTCCAGTCAAGACACCAACCTTCTATGGCGATCCTTTGCAGGCATCGTGGAGAAGGTTTGACAAATTGAGCAGCTGCCCATCTCATGCATGTGCAGGAAAATCGATGCATATCTCGTGTCGATCGTCCACAAAAATATTCTTGATGTCGACACTTTGAGCCAGGCATGAAAAGGCTTTTCTTACTGACAACCGTAATGCCTGCGTGGAGAGTGCCTCTCTGATTGTCGATGTTCAGATCTTCACTGGAAACAGATTCCTACTACCAGAAGTCAAATCCGTGATAGACGAAGAAAAAATGTTGAGGAGCGAAACAAGGACTGCCAACGCTGAAAGGAGCTGTAAAAATCCAAAGATGGCCACCAGGGGTGGAGCTAAGGAGGACCACCGTCATTGGCTGGGGCAGTATGACCCCAAAGTGACAGCAATAGGCTATACAAGTAGCAAGCAGATTATTTTAAGTTTAAAGCAAAATAGCTTTATTATTTAAGAGGATTCCCAGCCTGACAACGTAATATTCATTAGCATGTTCATCCATGAAAGATCCAATGCTGGAGAAGGCTGTTCTGTACTTCTTGGCAAAATCCATGGGGACTGCTGGCCCCAAGCAAGGAGTGTTTTATGGCATTATGCAAGGGAAAGACTGGTTCAACAGTTGGGCCCTTGTCTAGAAAGTCAGTCAAGTGACATTCCGTTATATAAGTAGGTGGGGGACCTCCACGTAAGGCATCCGTGACCTTAGCCATCATTCCCATGTACGCCACATTGGTATGGGCTCTGGGATCTCCCTGTGGGAATTCCACCTCAGGACCGGAGTCCAAGCCACTTGCATCGTACAGGACTAAGGCTAAATCAGACTGCCTCTTGCCCTCTTCCTGAAACTTTTCAGGATGTCGATGAAGGCCCATGGATTCAAACACAAAGGGAACAGAGTTGTCATCCTCTTCAAAAGTGTCCTGGAAAAAGGACATAAAATAGCTTGTAGATTTTAGAGTGAATCTACTCAAGGGATCCTCAACTGTCTTTGATGGATTCTTTGACGTTGATGGTGCCGATGGAATGAAGAACACATCAGCCGCTGATTGCGACAATCGGGTCGGCAGTGCTCTAATCGAGGAGGTCACCGACCTAGGGCTCTTTGGTGCACAAAGTGCTAGGTGAGTCGAGTCCCTGACAGCCTTTTCGGCATGGTGGGCTTGATGGTCTTCTTCCCAGAGGAAGAGAGAAGGGATGGCCCCATTTCCTCATTTCAATGCAAAACACTTGCCACTTCTCCACCAAGGTGCATTTTTATGGGAACCGTACCCGCCTCTCTGAGGATGAATCCATTGATGAATGCCTTCTCATTCTCTTATTCTTCGAAGAAGCGAAAGGAGTCGCTCCTCGAGAGGGATCATTTACATTTTATTTTTCAACAGTTGTTTTCTCCTTCTTAGGCGATTTATCAGCCGCTGAGCTCTTTTCATTGAGTTGGATATTCGAAGGCGTCGTACTTGGGGACATGGAAGGTGAATGACCCAGGGCCAATTTGGAGGCTCTGTCCTTTAAGGCTTTAGGTGTCATAACCAGACATGATCCGCATCCGCCACGGAGTGGTTGGTACTGAGGCACTGCAGACAAACTGAGGATCTGCAATCATGTCACTTTTTGAAACCGTAAGGTTACGAAGTTGACATACTGAAAGAATCTACTAAAATGTGAAGAATTTTGAAACAATTCATTACGTCAGAAGATTTCTCTCAAGCGAAGTTCCCGAGTAGTGTGATGGGCATGCAGAAAAAAGGAACTGAGATTATGGGGAGCTCACCATGCCATTTGTACCCGCATTGTCACACCCGGTCACAGAGACTTGACTGCCATCGATGGTAGTGCGCACGATGCCCCCTGCTGGGTAAAGCTTTGAGAGCTGCAAAGCAGAGGAATATATATCTAAGATGAGGAATCTGTGGGGGGACGAAATCCATTTTGGCTGCCTAGAAAGAATTCATGAATTAGAAAATAGATTGAGCTCTACTGGGGCACAAGCAGGTGTGCTAACCAGCCTCTCACAACACGATCAGGACAAGGAAAAATAGAGTTAATAAAGCTAGGTCATTGTGGACAACTGCTCTCACAACTGGCTTCGGTGTTGGTGGTTAAGATGGATTTCCAAAATCAACTCTGGCAGTGGATTCTAGGAGGCCAAACTATTATGGTGAACAGGAAAGGCACTGATGTCTAGCCAACCCGAATCTAAGTACGTAGCAGAGGGCCAAGGCTTAGACTCAGGAGAGGTGTGAGTGGTCTTTAGCTACAATGAGAGACACAAAGCATGCCAATAATTCCAGTTATAGAAGAAAAAAATATACCATTTATTAGGCGTTTAAGAAATAGACTATGCAATTAATCCTCAAGGAGAGTATTTTCACACAACTATTAAAAACATATATACATTCCATCTTGTGCGAAGATTTAAAAGTATGCGATTCATATCCAGTGCAATACAGGTAAGTAATCAGAAGGATAAAACTGTTGCAACAAGAGCCACAACTATAATAGTTCTCTAATACTGTAATGAATCATGCAGCGTCCTCGCAAAGACCCTACCTAAAGTCTCCTCCCAGGTGGCCTGGGGAAGCCAGCTGCTTCCTGATCCTGACCCTGGGGGTGCTATTAGCCGGGAGGATCACATCGGAGGAGAAGGGTCCCGGGGGAGCAGGAGGACTCAGTTGGGTGAGACAGAGTATGCGTCTTCCTCGAAGAAGAAAATATCAGTGATACCAAAATATGTAACGACTTGCTGTCAAGGAGCTTATATTTCACAAAGCTAACTATCTTAATGTGGGTGAAAACAATCATAACCAGTAATGTATTGGGAGTAAGAAACCACCATTTAAAGTCACTGACATTCATAGAGGTGAAAGCTCCTATGATCCCCATGGGAATATTAAAGATGAGTCTTTAAATATTAATGTAGATTCTGAAAACCATAATTGCCCTTTAAAGTAAACCCATTATTGAATCCTTATAATACACCTTTAGGGAATATAATTAAAGAGACATTCATTTGGTAATAATATTTCCATTATAAAAAATGATGTGAACATTGGGGACTTCAAGTCCCGCAATGCTCAAAGTACTGGGACGAAGAAGAGGGTTGCAGAGGCACAAAACTGCATGTTGCAGACTATTAGAGTTAATGACTCACACCTGAGGGAGACTGGGAGGCATAAAAGGCCCCCTCAGGTGCAGGGCAACGAGTGGTAGCAGGAGGTGGCGTAGTTGCGGTATCTCCACGTTGCAGTCGAAGCAGAAGCTGGAGGAGAGCAGAGTATGTGTCAGACTGATGACAGGGTCTCTTTCCTGACCTTGATTGCTGAGGTCGTGCAGCGGGAAGCGTGAAGTTTAAAAGTCCAGCCCCTTGAGTCATGGGTCAGGTGGCAGGAGAACACCTGAGAGCCTTTGCACCAAGGAGATCTGCTTTTCCGACTCACACAGGCAGCGGAAAACCGAGAGAAGCAGTTTGCCAGGCCATGCAGAAGCAGAAGACATGGAGGCAGCGGAGCAAACCGACGCGCACACCAGACCCGGCAAGTTCCCTAATGCATTGTGACAACAGAGCTCTCCATGATCGCTCGCAGGCCAAGTCTGGGTACTTTAAGTACAGAACTAATATAAAGAGAGTGAAGTGGCAAAACAAACATTATTTTGAATACCAAACTAATGTCCAGCAGAATTGTCCTTTTGAAAACCAAGCTGACTCAAAGAGGAGAAGGTGGTGGAATAAGAACTTGACCAGCAGACCAGAAGGGCGTGATTGTATTTATGCGGGTCAGAATAATTGCCAGCAACAGAAGTGGGCAATATTACGAGAAACCAATAGAAACAACTATTGCCAACGCCAAAAGAGAATAATATGAAAGCAAGTTTAAAATAAAACAACATTGCCAAAGCCAAGAAAGGGCAATTAAGAATCCAAATGTTTGTAAATCGTATTGCCAGTGTATAAAAGGAGATATAAGAGGAACTAGCTTGAACCAACATTGCAAAAGCCAAAGAAGTTTAAGTGAGAGAAAACCACTGTCAGCACTTGGTGAATGCTCAAGTGGGGTAACAAGAGGGCTGGAAGGCTGTCCCTTCTGACAGGAGATATTCAGGAGAAGTAGAGCATAACCTGCACTGTGTGTGGCCATCACAAGTGAGTGATGTAGTGAAGAACAATGCATTGCTTAATTGTTGGAAACAACCCTTTACCACAGAAATACTTATAGTAAATTGTTTAATTTATCCTGGCATGAGAGTACACCAGGGCAAAGGATTTTGTAGTGGTAGGCCTGGCCGGTGTGTAGACCAGGTGGAAGTCATTGAAGTACTGTGGTGTGGTACAAAGTGTTGAAGAAGTGGCAGAACCACTATTGTATTTTGCGAACTATTACAGAATCATCCCAAGACAGAATTTTTTTGTTGATCCTAATGAACTATGGAAGTATTCTTGGTTCATGCGAAGAAGTTGTGCTGAACTCCTTTTCACAAGTGGAAAGAGGAAAAACCGGTTGAACATTGTGAACTGTTGGTGGAATTCAAGTTTGAAGAAAAAGAACTCTGGCAAAGCCTGCAAAGGCCAAAGGTGCGGTGTTGCGCGGCACATGTGTTAGACTACGAAGGGGTACTGCACAGAGTGTGAGTAGGCGACCCAGTCCATGTCCATCATGGTCTGGAAGAAACGGGGATCAGCCACTAGTGCTTCCTGCTAAATACCCGGCATTCACGCATACTTGTTCCCTAAATCCTGTTGACATAATGTACTCTGTCTTTGCTCAACCTTAGGCTCCCCGCCCCTCCCCAGCAGTTAGCCATACTTCCGTTTTCTGTCCTTCTCTTGTTCCTTCAAATGTGGTTAATTTTTGTAAATCTGTACCCCATTAGGCATTCACCCACTTCTAGGTCCCTTCAACTGTAGTTACTGTTGTTCTCTTGTGTGCCACCTGTCTGCTCCCCTTGTTATGATCCCTAGTCTGATCCCCTACACGTCCCCTTGCTGTGCTTTCTGGTGTGCAGCGTGGGGATGCGTCTCTCTCCTTCTCTTTTCGCTCCCTCCGCCTCCTGGTCTCCTCACCCACCTATGCTGCTTTCTGTTGCTCCCATCTTCTCTAACTGCTACTCTACCTCCTATCCTATCCTTCTCACTAAGTCGGAAGGAAGAAGTTCAAGAGGACATCCTAGTTTCCAACCTAGGCCTCCCCATCGCTGATACATACATCAGTGCTTCCTCCAAAAAGACTCAACATCCTCTTTGTCGTTTCATCACCAGATCTGTAGACCCTTCAATTGTTCTTGGCTCTCTTTTTCCTAGTTAATGGTGGCTCTCGGTGGGAGGCCCACTTGTCGTCCCTTCCACTCCTCCAAGATCATCATTAATGTCTATCTGAATGGCACTGTCTTGGTTCAGGGCCCTCAGCCCAATCTCTTCCTGTTTGATCGGCATCTCCTACGTCTTATCAACTTCCTTCCTTCGTTCTCCTGCTACTCCTACTAGCATCTCGCTGGCTCCTCTGCCACCTCTCGCTTCCACCTCTGCCCACTCTCGGGGACTGATTCCACTTCCACTGGGTGAACCTCAAGCCTCTACACCACCCCAGAAATCTTTCAAATGTGGCAAACTGCTCCACGTCACTACTCTCAACTCTCGCTCTGCTTTGAAACACTCCTCTGATATCGGACACTTCCCTGAAGAACTTGACCTGGAGGTCCTCGCTCTCACCAAGACAGTTCCTGGCCAGCTCTGTCCCAGGTTTGAACACACTCCTCCCTGTTGGGTACAAGATCCTCTACAAGCCGAGAACCAAACAACCCAGAGGTGAAGTAGCTCTGATCTTTCCTGAGTGGCTGCCTGCTTCTGTCATTCCTACGCTCCTCCTTTGAATGCCTGGTCTGCAGGCTCTCCATCTCTCCTGGCCTCTCCCTGAAGGTGGCCACTATCTACAGGCCACCTGGCCAGGTTGCCCTCTTCCTCTAAGAGTGGGCAGACCTCTCCTCTGTTCTCCTTGCCTCTACTTCTCCTCCTCGGAGACCTCAACATCCACTTGGATCATTCTAATCCATCCTTTGGGCTTTTACACAACCTCTGTGACACGCCCTCGCCCTCCATTCTGCCCTCTCGTCCGACACACTCTGCCAAACATACTTTGGATGTTCTCATCTCCTCAGACACCCCCCACCTCACTCTAACCCTCTCACCTCTCTCTTGGATTGACCACTTTCTACTTTCCTCTCACTTGAAACTCTCTATGTCCTCAGGGAAAGCCCCCCAGCGCTGCCATATACCTTTGCAATCATTCGGCTCATGAAGCATGTGTCAGTGGATGCGTTTGCCTCTACTTTCTCTGCTCTGCCTACTCCTGCGGCTGACTCACACTCTGACAGCACTCTCTAATCTGCATCTCTCCATCTCCAACACTATTGCCCCAGTCATGAGAATCCAGCTGAAGCCTAATTCCAAGTGCAACTCTTGGTATGGCTCTGACCTCGCCATCCTGAAATGCAAGTGTAGGGTGGCTGAGGGTAAGTGGAGGGCTTCACATGCTTCCTCTGACAAACCGGCCTGCTGACTGCTCCAAAGGCAATACAGAGTCCATATTCAAGCCTGCGTCGCAGCGGCCTCTAACACAGCCAAACTTTAAAATCTGCAATACACTTCCCTCCCTCTCCCCCCCCACACTGGAATTTTCCCCTCTCTCCTCAAGCACTTCCTTGTGTACCCCCTCCTTAAGAAGCAGTCTGCCAATCTGACCTGTTGCAAACTATCACTGGATCTCCATCAACACTTTCCTGGGCAAACTCCTGCAAAAGCTGACCATCTCCATTCTCTCCACACTGAATCTGTTGGTTGTCTCCATGACCATCATTTTGGCTTCAGAGACGGCAGAGGCACGGAAACAGCTCTCCTGAACACCCGTGAAGATCTTCTCTCTAAACTGGATTCCAGCATTCCTTCTGCCCTCATCCTCATTAAACGTTTCTCTGCTTTTGACCTGGTCAACCACACCATCCTGATCAATCGACACAGTGAGAACCAGGGCATCGTGGGTCAGGCCCTGGAGCCCTCTAGGCTGAACTGTTGCGACGGCCTCTTTCTCAATCGTCCTTACGCTACCCTCCGCAACTGTTAGGGAGAATTTTCATTCTATGGCTAATTTACCTTACCTAGTGAGTCCCTCGGCAGCTTTGCTGGATTTCTGGAGTTTATTTTTTCCACTTGGTAAGAGTGTGAGTGTGAGTGTTTTGCCATGTGAATTTCATCTGTTTTTGTGATTGTGGACTCTGGAGTACACCACTTCAGTAGCCTCCCACTTTTGTGTGTTACACAGCACCGTCAGTGTAGTGACACAGGGTTGTCTTTTCGACTTCCCATCGACTCCATTTGTGGGGCTGACTACTGTCCCCCAGAAACAGGTAAAGTTGCTATTAACTTTACATAGTGATTTAACCACAGATCCAGTACAACCCATATTATATATGGAGTACTGGAAAGGGTTAATTCTTAGCCCTTTTTATCTGAACCTCTTGGAGCATTGTTTTGCTGCCTTAACATTAAGACTTGGCTGGTGGCAGTGGTATCTACCCTAATTTTCCTACTGCAATTATATTACATAACATGGTATTGTTTTAGGCTATTTTAGTAGTCTCGAACTTTAAACCCGCTAGTCCATATACTTTTTATTTCGGCTCCGGTTAGGTTTAATCACCATTTCCTTTTGTTAACATCCTTCTTGGGTCTTTCTTTGCATGGCAAACCAGGTTTGCCTCCTTTGTCGCCGACCTTTGGCGGGCTTCTGACCAGAAGCCCTCCTTTGGAGCCTGGGTGTCTAGGTGGGCTGAATGTGAGGGAGGGGTGTAGTCACCCCATGCACAGGGTCTCCTTGGAGACCCAAGTCGCACTTTGTATTGATTGGCTGAGGTGGTTGTCCGGGCTGGACAACCCCACTGCTGAGTGATTGACAGCCAGGCTGTGTGAATGGGGGATTTTGGCATAAAAGGCGGGCCTCTTGTGCTAGAAGGCAGAGTCGCCTCTGGAACTACAAGGAACCAAAGAGCAGCGGAGAAGACGACGGCTGCTGCATCCCCGAGCCCCGGTGAAGCCCTGCTGCAGTCCTGAGCTATCTACCCCCTTCAACGACTAAGAGAAGATCCAGTCCGGAGTGGGATCAACCAGCTCGTCTTTTCTTCAGACAGAGAATTCTCTTCTGGGTCGAAATCACTGCTGTGCTGTAGTGGTCCGGATAGCCATCAGAAGAGCCCTCTCCTGATTTAAAGGAGCGCACCTTTTATTCATCGTTGTCTTTTTCACTGCTGCTGGCCTCATCACTGGGTAGTGCAGATCGCTCCAGACATTGTCCTTGTCCCCACGACTGAAGCCGCAGGAACCGTGAGTCTGCAGGAACTACCAGGAACAACTGCTGTGGCACCAGCTTTTCTCCAATGGAATAAGGTACTGTGCACACTTGGTCTTTCTCTCCGTCTGACCAGCCGGAATCGGGGTGAACCCTTTTCCTCCACGAAGATTTGTTCTTTCTTCCCTCTTTCTTATAACTTTTCCTTCCATTTGACAATCTTTACGAACTTCTGACATCTCGTATCGCAAACTGTTCAACGTGTGATCCTCGGCAACTGAGCATCTGCTCCACTGACACTGGCGCAAGCCTATTGACTTTAGTCTGTATCTTTGAACTTATCCTCGAGGCTCCATGCCTTGAAAAAGTATTGCCTTTAATTTTTATTCACTTTTCCCTTGTTTTAAATTCTTAAGTACAAAGTGTGTTTTAACTTCATGAGCATTTCTATCCGCGGGTACGCGTTAGTATCGCAACACCGGTCTGTCAAATCCTAATGCACTTACCTTGAATTTACTGGCACAAGTGGAATTGGTTGTGTGTGGTGTATTTTACGTGTGGTTTTAAATCTATAGAAGTGAAGTGTTTTATATCAGATGGTTTAAAAATAAATGTACTTATATTTTTTTACCTGAAACCTTGAGTCAGTGTTTGCTTGAGCCACAGTAATTGTGGTCCTTTGTGTAATCTCTGCTACTGCTCATATACTCTGGAGATCAGCCTGGCTGCTCCGCTACTGCTACCACTTTAACATAGTAGTACAGGCTTGTACCAAAAGTGAACGTGTATTACCACTTGTAGTCTTAATTGTGTGTAGTGGTCCCTAAGGGCACTGCACAGGATTCTACCTAACAGCAACTAATCCAGAACAGGACCTAGAGATTTATCCTTGCCCTCAAGCCAAGGGACCGTATCTCTCTAGCCCTGAAATCTCCCCATTGGCTCCAGGTGGATGCATGGATCAAGTTTAAGACCCTTTGCATTGACCACAAGGCTTACTGGGGCCGGGGCCTGTACTACATCCAACTCTCTTCCAAAATACCTTCCTTCTCAAGCCCTTCGCTGAGCTACTTCCAAATCTCCAAGGCTCAGACGCTTCATCAGGAAGAGAGTGGGGGGTGGATCACTCTCCTCTGCAGGTGCCTCCCTCTGGAATGGCCTCCCTGACCCTTTCAAACTTGAGCCGGACCACCCGAAGTTCAGGAAGCAGTTCAAAACTTTCCTCCTCTCCTCTGCTTTCTTCCTCTCGCTCCCCTACTGACCTACCTGTCTGCTGCACTGATTGGTTGCTTGCCAACCCTCAGAGTCTCACTGGGTACCAGTCTCTTTCATGAACAGTCAATCCTGCACTGCCTTCGGGCCTACCACGCACTAGGGGCTGTAACCTCTACAGTCCCGTGCCTCCTTGAATTTACTCAGATTTGAGCTGCAATTACTCAGAGCAATGCTGCCCCTTTTCCCCTTTCCCTCTCCATGGAATTCCCTTCGCGCCCTTCTCCTTATCGTTGTCGCACTTGCACGATCTGAATAACACATGGCCTAGTAAGACAGTTTGTGTTGTCCTCCCTCCAACTTCGCTCGGTTGACTTGTCACACCTAGAAACACTTGGGTACAGGCACGTTATAAATGACTTACCATATCATAACTTTACTGGAACTTTGTTGCGAGACAGGATTTCCTTATCCTTTTGGAACGATTGAATAAGATCCTGCTTGAATCTGGGGAAGGGGCACTCACCTAGGTTATAAGGAGAAAACGTTACCAGGTTGTGAACATAACTGTTATATTGGAACTTCCATAAGTGTCTTAAGTTTGTTATATGTATAAGTCTGAGGGACAGAAACCTTTTGTTCGAGTGTTTGATTTAGTTTATTTTGATAGGCAGGGAAATCCTCTCCAGGGTAGGGCTAGTGAGGCGTTTATCCTACCTTTTGAGTTAATAAAATGGCACCTTTAAAAAAACGTTTACAAAGTTGTCCGCCTCACATTTCTGGCATCTCACAATACATATTAAGTCCAGCCCGGAGATGGATTGGGGCTAAGTGCCATAGAGTCATAATTTCCGATAGATATACTTTGCATGCAGGCTTACTATGTGTCAGAAATGAGAGCCGGACACAAGGTTTTCATGTTTTCATACAAAGACATTTATTAAATAGAAATGGGTTGGAAAATGCCTCCCTGGACCTAGGCTAAAGAGGAACTTCCCTACCTAAAACCAAAACTAAGGATCTGTGGTGTCAGAATGTCAAAAACTGAAAAAGCTGTCCTTGTGTCCAAAACGTCCTATCCTGAACCTCACACTACAAAACAAAATAAAAATGTGCGAGGAATTGTTTACAGCTTGGTATTGCCAAAAGGTATTCACAACTAAAAATAAGAATAGCTCCAACAAAAATGGAAGACCTCGGACCCAGAGGGTAGAACCCTTCCCCTGGACTCTTAAGTAGGATGGCAATTTTCTCTTTTGCCAACAGTTCCTTGGTGTCTCTCCTTGATTCACAAAGTTCCTGTTGAAGGAAAAAGTTAAGCAACAGTCTTTAACACCATTTTTTCCTTGGTTTAGAAAACACTCACTTTCTGTTGGGTTTTGAAAACAGTATCTTTCTTTAACACTTCTGGAAGCTTTGCAAATTGCCTGGTATACTCTGCTGCCAGGACTTCATATACTTTCAATTACCTGGGGTTGTGTCCGATTTCTCATGCTTTTCAATTGCCTGGTCTTGCCTTTCCAGGACTTTTCATATGCTTTACAGTTTCTGTGTATCAGCAATATTGTATGTATCGGTCTTGGCTTGGAAAGTTTGCTTGCAGTAAGGTTTGTTCAAGTTTTGCCCCACACTTGCATTTCACACATCCATAGCTGATCGGGAATTGTATTTTGCCTTTTCTGTATTCATTCAGTTTTATTGTAGCTTTAATGTTATCATATACAAATGGGCATTGGCGTGGTCGCCGGTAGGCCCCAGGGTCCTCTCTGGCTTCGGGTAGACTCACTGGTTCTCTCCAGTGTCTCCGGTCCAGGCCGAGCTTCTGTGTTGTGAGAATTTCACCCACATTCCACGCTTGAGTGTGCAGACCTTCTTCCGGCTTTGCAGTTCAGATCCCGGAATGGAGAACACTTCTCTGCAAGCTACTGAGAGCCCAGGAACTCTCTTGCGGCACCCAGCATCTCCATAGCACTGATGTTTCTCACCCAGCAGCTCCCCCATCTGACTTGGAGGCCTTCTCTACTCCGCCAAACCGGTACCTGATCTTTGTGTTCCTGAGCCTCCACACTGGAGCTAGCGTCTCCACATATACTGCCTCTCCAATCAAAGCGCTTGCCATGCTTAAATGTCCTGCGCAGAGGTGATTTAAATAGAAAACTAGACTGCATGTTGTGCTTCAAAAGTGCTTGTCACCTTGTTCAAAATCCATCTTCCTTGTCTCAGTACTTGAGTGATTCGAGGAGTTGAAGTCCATAGGTGTCATTGGACAAAAGATATTCAAATAGTCCTTTTCAATGTCTTTACATACAGGTGTCTCAGAAGCAAAAGATGTTGTGTTGGAGCTGTGTGTGTGTTTATGTCACAGGTGGATGTTTGACCATACAAATATAAAGAAGATGTTTTTTACTTCTTCTACAAGGGGGAACAAGCAGCTGACATTATGCCATTAGGGTCTTAGGTATTAGAGGGTCTTCCTCATGGGAAAGTAATGACATCTCCCAGGTAGTGGTCTTCTATGTGATCGTCCCTCACAAAGCTGCCCCCAGGGTCAGGATCAGTAGCAGCTGGCGTCCCCTGGCCACATGGGAGAAGGGCACCGCCGGGGAATCTGTGATGACTCCATTGGATTCATCACATATGGGATTGAAAGAGGTCAGTGGTTGAAAAAGTTAAGTAAAGTTCAGGTAAGAAACTCTCTCAATCCCACTACACTAGGGATGTCCAAGGAAGAAGTCCTTGACAAGACCACCATTGATCTAAGTCAGGAAAGAGAGGGATATGGAGAGCATTTTACACCCACGTAACCCTCTAGAGGAGAGGAGGGGGAAGGAACAAGTTACTTACCTGTAACTGTTGTTCTCCAGCATGGGTCTGGCATGGATTCACATGCTAATGAATATTCCCCGTTGTCAGGCCGGGAATCCTCGGTATAGAAAAAAATCTGTATCAGTTTCGTTTCTGATCTGTCTTTTTTAGTAGTAACCAATCACTGGTCTCTGGGTCATACTGCCCCCAGCCAATGACTGCCCTCTCCCTAAGCCCCGCCTCCGGCAGCCATCCTCAGATTTGGTAGCACGTAAAGTGGTAGTATGACCAAGTGAAGAGCCGCAGAGGGGTAGGCGGGAGGGTTCGCATGTGAATCCATGCCAGACCCATGCTGGAGAACAACAGTTACAGGTAAGTAGCTTGTTCCTTCTCCAGCATGGGGTCTGACATGGATTCACATGCTCATGAATAAGAGAATACATAGCAGTACACACATGCACAACCACGGGAGGTGGCAACAGGCTCAACATTAAGCAATACAACAACTCAACATTAAGCAACTCTTACCTCCTCACCAGGCTCACCTTAGGCGGACAGGTTGTGCAGCACTGCTTGGCCGACCCTGGAGTCCTGATCGACGCAGTAGAATCTTGTGAAGATGTGCGTCGACCTCCACGTCGCAGCCCTGCAGATGTCCAGCAGGGGCACACCAGACAGGAACGCTGTGATAGCAGCGATCGCTCTGGTCGAATGGGTTCTCGGACGGCCGGGCAGCTGTCGGTTTGTCAACCGGTGACAGTGCATGATGCAGCCGGAGAGCCATCTGGAAATGGAAGTCTTCGAGAGAGCCTTCCCTTGATTCACAGTCCCAAAGTTCACAAACAGCTGTGATGTCTTCCGAAACCTCTTTGTGCGGTCCACGTAGAACTTCAGCGCTCTAGCTACATCCAGCGAGTGCAAAGTCCTCTCGGCCGGCGACGACGGCGACGGGAAGAAGGGCTTTTTGAGGTGGAAGTCCGACGGCACCTTGGGCATAAAGGATGGGTGTGTCCTCAGCACCACCCTCGTGTCATGAAAAGTCAAGTATGGAGGCTTTCAAGATAGGGCCTGGATCTCTCCCACTCATCGTGCGGAGTTGATGGCCACGAGGAAAGCAGTCTTCCATGACAGGAACTTCAAAGGTGCCAAATGCATACGCTCGAATGGGGCCCTCATGAGCTTGGTCAGCCCCACATTAAGCTCCCACGCCGGGGCAGGAGCCTTCACCGGCGGGAATGATCGGATTAGTCCCTTCATGAATTCTCTCACCAGGCGATGAGACCACAAGGACGCCCGTCCCATCGTCCTGGTATATCGGGAGATTGCCGCCAGATGTATTTTGATGGAGGTGTGAGCCAGTCCAGCTTTGGCCAGCGACAGTATGTACGGCAGTACTTGAGGGGCCGTAATCCGCAGAGGGTTAATCTTCTGTGCACGGCACCAGACAGAGAACCTCTTCCATTTATGTCCGTAGCACTTGAGAGTTGAGGATGCCCTGGCCTTTGCAAGAACCTCTCTGCAGTCGGCCGGGATGTCGTACCCTCCAAACTCTAGTGCTGCAGGAGCCAGGCCTGCAAGTTCAGCGACTCCGGGTTGTGGTGAAGAATGGCGCCTCCTTCTCTGGAGAGAAGGTCTGCGTCTGTCGGCAGCTTGACTGGTGGGGACGTTGACAAGTCCAGAAGGTCCGGGAACCAGATCTGTCTCGGCCACGCCAGTGCGACGAGGATCATCCTGCACAGGGACTTCTTGAGCTGGTTGATGAGCCGGAGCAGCAACGGCAGCGGAGGGAACGCATAAAGAAATAGGCCGTCCCAGGGGAACGAGAAAGCATCGCCCATGCTCCTCGGCTGGGGGAACCTGCTGGCGAACCTCCGGCACTTGGAATTTGTCGCCGTCGCAAAGAGATCGATTTGGGGTTCGCCCCATCGTCGGAAGGGTCGATCCACGTGATCGTGGCGTAGTTCCCACTCGTGGCACGAGCGCAGCTCCCTGCTGAGTGAGTCGGCGATCGTGTTTTTTATTCTTGCCAGATGAAGAGGCACCAGAAACATCCCTTGGGCGACGGCCCAATGCCACAGATCTTGGGCTTCCTTGGATAGGGCCGGGGACCTGGTTCCGCCCTGCTTCCGGATGTAGAACATCGTGGTGGTGTTTTCGGTGAAGATCCTCACCACCTTGCCCTTGAGGGACGGAAGAAAAGACCTGAGGGCCCAGAACACAGCGCGGAGCTCCAAGATGTTGATGTGGAGAGACTTCTCCTCCGGGAGCCAAAGGCCTCTCGCGTGAAGATCTCCGGAGTGTGCTCCGCAACCTTCCAGGGAGGCGTCCGTCGTCACTATCACCTCGTGAGCTGGGGTCTGAAAGTCCGTGCCCGCCTACAGATGGGAGCGGGTACCCCCACCACCGGATCGCCTGACGGAACGTCTCGTTGAGAGGGATCCTGTCCTCGAAGCTGCCCGTCGACTGGATCCAGCGGGCATTGAGGAACTCCTGTAAGGGTCTCACCCGAAGCCTGCAAAGGTGCACCAGATAAATGCAGGACGAAATCATCCCGAGGAGGGACTTGATAGATCTTACCCTGGCCATGTCCGTGGCCAGCAGACACTGCACCTTGCCCAGAATGGTCCTGGTCCTTTCCTCCGACGGCGAGGCCAGCCTCGCCACTGTGTCGAGCATGGCTCCCAGAAACAGGGCGACTTGCGACGGAACCAGGTGGGATTTTGGAAAGTTGATGGAGAATCCCAGGTCCGTGTGCAGTTGGACGGTCTTCGCAGTGTGCTCCACGGCGAGCTCCCTTGTCCTTGCCCGGATGAGCCAGTCGTCCAGGTAGGGGTAGATGTGGATCCCCTGTAGGCGCAGCCGCGCCGCCACCGGTGCGAGGCACTTGGTGAACACCCTGGGTGCCGACTTCAATCCGAACGGGAGGGCCTTGAACTGGTAGTGCCGCCTTGGACCACGAACCTGAGGAACTTTCGGTGTCTTTTTAGAATGGGGATGTGGAAGTAGGCATCCTCCAAGTCCAACGACGACAGGAAATCGCCCTCCTCCAGCTGTCCCAGCACATGCTGGAGGGTGACCATACGGAACTTCTGTGGCCTTGATGTACTTGTTCAGTCGTCGTAGGTCCAGGATGGGGCGCCATCCTCCTGTCTTCTTTTTTACAAGGAAGTACCTTGAGTAAACTCCGGAGCCCCAAAGCCTCTTTGGGACGAGCTGGATGGCACCCTTATTGAGCATCGCCCTTACTTCCAACAGTAGTTGAGGGATGTGATTTTGCTTCCTGGCCACGGGTGGAACGCGAGGGCACTTCTTCTGAAACTCGAGGGCCTGCCCTTGGGCCAGGGCGTCCAGCACCCAACGGTCAGTGGAGGTGGACTCCCACACGTTGACGAACCTCGCCAGCCGGCCTCCCACCGGGGTGCTTCGGCGGGGGCCCGACCCCACGGTCGGTTCAATCTTGTTTGGAGGCCGCCTTGCCTCCTTGACCTTGTCGACGACGACGGCCACCACCTGACTTGCCGCGTCCCCTGTAGGCTTCCTGGGACGAAGATCTTGCCGCTTGGCGGTAAGTGGAGGAACCACTGCCGGATCCCTTGGAGGCACCTTGTCTGCCTCCGGAGCGCTGAAAGGACGGCCGTCATTGTTGGAGCACTCCCAGTGCCCGGGCAGTCTCTGTGTCTGTCTTGAAGGCCTGAAGGGACTCATCAACCGCCTTCCCAAACAGGTTGTTCCCGTCGAAGGGCATGTCCAAAACCTTGTTTTGTATGTCCTAGCGGAAATCCGTGGCCTTGAGCCATCCTCCTTGTCTCAAGCAAACGCCGTTGCCCAACGGACGGAAACCGGTGTCGGCGATGTCCGTTGCCACCGTGATGGCGTGGTCCGAAGCAATCTCTCCCTCCTGTAGGCTTTCAAGGGCCTCAGCCCTTTTGGCGTCCGGAAGGAAGTCTAACAGAGGGGCGATTTTGAACCACAACTCCCTGTCGTAGCGGGCTACGATAGCCAGGGCGTTGGCGGCCTTAATAGTCGTCGCTGCGGATGAGATGATTTGTCGTCCCATCGTGTCCAACTTCCTGTCCTCGCCGTCCGGCGGGGAAGTTGATGTTGAGGCCGATGCCCCCCCAGCTTTCTTCTTTGCCGCCGCCGAGATGACCGAATCCGGGGGTAGGTTGTGCCCGAAGGCACAAGGGGGCAGCGTCAGGAACCCGGTACTACTTCTCGTACCGGTCCCTCTTTGCCGGCGCCGTGGCAGGGTTCTTGAGGAGGGCGAGCCCCTCATCCCAGATGTCATCAAGAAACAGTACGGCGAGTACCGTCTTCCTTTTAGCCTCGCGCCGTTGGTAAAGGAACCCTTCTTTCTTCTTTTCTTCTGGACATAGCTGAAAAAGCTCAGATGCCCTGGAAATCATGGCATGAAAGGATCCAATCTCGTTGGGCGGGGACACCCGAGCAGGGGGCGACAAGTCCCGTCGTCGCCTCCGTCGTCATCTGTACCTGTCGTAGCCGTGTCCGTGCCTGTATCATCCCCGTGGGTAGTAGACCGGGGGGAAGGCAGAGCGGGCCGCAGAGGTGGGAGAGGTGGCGTAGGATGCGTCCTCCTCCTCTTATGCGGTGGACTCTCCGAAGGTCCTGGCTCCGGTTCCCCCGTCGGGTCTGGCTCAGGTACCTCCGTCGGGGGAAGGGGCAACCTTGTCCTCATCTCCGAGCGATATGAATCGCTGACAAAATGGCCACCGAGGTGTCCTGCGGCGCCGGAAACGACGGGCGCGAGAGCCTTGTCGGCGACACCGTCGCTCTCGTCGTCACCCTCGTCGGGATCCCTCCCGATGGGCTGGGCCTTTTCCACGACTTCGATGAGCTCTTCTTCAGAGATTGTGTCCGTATCCATGATGGCCACCAGCCCCTCCCTCACCTTTTCCAACGAGGACTTCGTGGGGGTCTTCTCAATGGACCTGAAAGACGACTCCCTCCGCGGTGGCTGGGAGACTCTGGGTCCTGAGGGCGACTCCACTGGTGTAGCCTCCACAGGCTGAGCCAGGGCCGCAGCGACATCCTCAATCGAGGTCTTAGCAGGATGAATTAAAGCCATCGTCACCTTCTGGACGCCTGGGGCCTTCAACTAGGGGGGAGGGTCCGAGCCTCGCTCCCCCTCTGCCGGAATCTTCGAGATCGACCGGGGCCTCTCCAGAAGCTTTGCCGGGTTCTCGGACTTCCTCTTACCCGAGCCAGAGCGTTGGCTCGTGGTTGATGGCGCCGGGAAGGATGCGCCCTGCCTGGCAGCCAAGGAGCCCGACCGTTCGGCGCTCCCGGTGTAACGCTCACCTGATTCCCGCAGAGGCGCCGGTTTTGACTGGGTGAATGCCGTATCTTCAAAGGTGATGTGTAACACACGGTTGGCTCTTTGGGCTGGACCTCTGTGCACTGTATGTCTGACTCGAAGAGTAAGATGTCTGCAGATAGAAAATATGGGATTAGTGAACTGGGGTTATTGGGTGCCTCTCTCCTCTTCCCTTTCTCTTCTCCTGTAGAACCCCAAAGGTTAACGCCCTCACCTTAGGTAAGTGAACGCCGAGCTCTCCATCTGCCTCGGGGCAGGGTGCCGTAACCAGTTTCTTCACTGGATAAGGGTGCAGGCCTCTTGACCTCAGAGGACTGCTGTCCGTCGTTAACTGCACGAACGGTAAGTTCTGGGCACTTCAAATGTCTTCAAAAAAAGTCTTTTGTAATGATATCTCTTGTTTTGCAGGGTTCCGGCGATAGCGGGTGGCGGGCTGATGAGAGTTGAGGATCAAACCCGCGTGAGGAATAGAAGCGCCTGGAAGCACGTAAGTAAGCGCTTGTAGCCTGCTTCACGATGCGCACTAACTGTCCCTTTTATCTTGCAGGTACAAGTTCGGAGCTTTAGAGAAGCTGAAGGGTGCTGGAATACCCACTGGATTCGGCGTGGGAAGGAGTAATGGCACGTGAGTAATAAAGTTGCCCAATGTCTTTAAACGCACCTTCTTTTGTCTTTCAGATGCCGGAATGCAGTGCGAAGACCTCCGGAGCATGCGAAGAGTAGGTAAGCCTTTGTCTTTCAGATGCCGGAATGCAGCGCGAGGCGTTGGCGACAGCCGATGGACCAGGTAAGAGATGCGCTGCCACTGAGGACCGTAGTGCTAACCTGTTCTTTCTTTGTCTTTACAGGTGCTGCTGAAGACTGGATTCCAGGTTGGTAAGCCTTTGTTCCCTTAGGCCCAGGATCAGAAGCAGAAGACACGATGAGCGTTCTGCTGCAGAGAATGCAGAATAACGCAAAGCAAGATTCATCCCTCGGGTGTGGTTTAAATAGCCTCCTGTAGTGCTTAGGTGTCTCCTTCCACAGCCACGCCTAGGTAAGAAAAGAGTTCCTGCTTTCCAGAAGAGTTCCAGTATTCTGAACCTAGGGAGTGGCTCCTGCCCCACCCAACAGGAAAAGTAGTCCCAAACAGAAGAGGATCAGGGGTTCAACTGGCAGGTAAGTAAGCAGCATGGTCTGCTGCAGGTAAGTCCACCTAAGCATTATGAGCCCGGCGCTTCCAGCACTGGGACGGGGCATCTTTATGAGCCTGGTGCCACTGGCGCCAGGACAGGGTCCAAAAGGTCCCAATTGGGACTGGCTGGCACTCGGAACCGGGGTTATGGGTCTGCTTCCAAGGGAGTCGGGCAAGTCCTGATCTTTTGGAAGCAGAGATCATGACACCCGGTGCCCGCGGACTTGCGGTGCTTAGCCTTTTGTTGGGCCCCCGTCGTCGGGGCGCCCTCACAGGACTTAGAAGACCGCTCAGACTTCTTTTTCTTCTTCTCGCCCGACAGGCTCTTCCCTTCCAGCCAGTTGGCGAGACGGAGGTGGCGATCCTTCATGGTCCGCTCCGACATGTTCCCACAAAATGCACAGTCCTTCTCCTTGTGCGTCTTGGACTCATGGAGACAGTAGAGGCATAACGAATGCTCGTCCTCCTTGAAAACATTCTGAAGTTGGCATCCAGGGCAGGTCCTGAACAGCTTCCCGGGCGTCGAGCTTCCTTTCTCCTGGGCCATGTCCGGGGTAGGCCTCCGAACTTCTGGAATCCTCCAAAAGCGTAACTTGATGAAATCTTCATCCTTGAGGGGCGTAGAAAACTCCAAAACGGATCCCCATTGATCGGATGCAGAAACGGTGGAGCTTGAGGCTCTATTTAACCGAAAAATGAGAAAAATCTCCTGAAAAAGCGCGAAAACGCAACAAAAGCTCGAGAGCTACAGCACGAGGACTCCCAACACTTGAACGTGCGATAAAAATCTGAGGACGGCTGCCGGAGGCGGGGCTTAGGGAGAGGGCAGTCATTGGCTGGGGGCAGTATGACCCAGAGACCAGTGATTGGTTACTACTAAGAAAGACAGATCAGAAATGAAACTGATAATGATTTTTTTCTATACCGAGGATTCCCGGCCTGACGACGGGGAATATTCATGAGCATGTGAATCCATGCCAGACCCCATGCTGGAGAACTTAACAGGAGGTGTAAGGTGGGGGGTAGTTAACATAAATGTTAACTACCCCCCTTACTCAGATTTCTCCAGAGACCACTTCTTCAGAGGTTCCGGATTCCATGGAGGACACTTTCTTCTGTGCTTGGTCCAGTCAATTGAGGCCCAGGAGTTCAGAGGTTAGTTTCAGATGCGAGATTCAGTTTCGGTCGGTATGGTTCCTGTATTGCAGTTCCAAGGACTGTCCAGCTGAACACCATCAAAGGAAAAATTCTGCCGAGCAGGTGAGCCCAGGAGAAGTCCAACAAACGAAGAAGACTGGTTGCAACAGGAGTCTCCATGACCAGGCAGCAACAGGCAATCTTCAAGGGGCGAACAAAGGACCAGGCCTGCACGGGTAAGTTAGGAATAGAAGGCTAAAAATGCAGGAGCAGGAATCTTGTAACACAAGTTGAAGATCCTCGCAGAATGATACCGGCAGCACCAATGTAGACCAGGAGAGAGCTGGCCAGCCCACCAGGTGGGTCCAGGGACATTTCAAAGGCTCAACAGGCATGGAGCCTCGAGTAGGGGTTGAGACTGGTTGGTCTCACCGGTCCAGGGGTTGAAGCACTGATGTGGCCATTCTTGAGATCAGCACAGAGGAGCACGGCTTCACCAGGTCCTGGCTATAGGTGATGCTGGTTAGCTGCAACAGATGTCATCGGGTAGTCAGTAGGTTGCACTTCTTTGTAGGGGTTTTAGCTCAAACAATGATCCGTGAAATGGCTACAAGAGTCGCTCCATTTACCCAAGATTTTGATTTGAAGCCCGTCCATGACTACCAATGGTAAGGGTCTGAACCAGTCAAACTGGCACTGGCTATACAATCATGGATTGTACAATGTATCATGGCCATACATTGTGCTCAGCAACAAACACCAGGTGACTGTAGATGTGGACTGGGACCAGACAGTTCCAGCCCCCACATTAAGTTGCACATACAGACCACCACTTTGCCCAGGAAAGCAGAAACTTTCCCCAGAAAAGGACATTCCAAACATGGCGAATCTGGACCCAAAAGGGCAGGAAGAAGGACAAAGAAAAACATGGCCAAAAGACAGGTCAACATCTCACGGCATTGCCATTTTAGAGTATATGGTACTATTTATAGAATTATGCAGTAATATGCAAAAGTGCACGAGTAAAATATCAAAAACAGCAGAAAAGAATCTACTGCCACCATCCAGGGCACATTGCATTTGTAACCACAAGGTTACTAAAGAAAAAGTTAATGATACATATTATCCTAACTGCACTTCACTGTAAGGGGATATGAGCAAAAAATACAGGAAATCCACTAATGCAGACAGTCTCACAGTACCGGTAGTATGATGAACTGATCAGTTCCGCCATAAAAATGGGCAGAAGGCAAGGGAAATAAAGCAGAAGACTGCTTACCTCCAAAAAGTCAGGTCAGCAATCAAATCAAAAAAGTAGCCTCATAGAAGTCTAAGGAAGGAAAGCAGAAAAAAGATCATCTTTCCTAATAGGGGTCCAGGGGCTGTGGGGACAGAGGTGAAGGACAACTGACAGATGGGTTTGTCGGTTCCAGTCTCAGTATGAAGAACAGCAGGCTGGATTTGGGCTGAAGATGGAGGACCTCTGTTTCCAATCCTACAATAATGAAGGACCAGCAGCAGGCCGCAGTGCGGAGCAGCAGGCATTGTGATCTCGGATAGGATATTGAAGCACAAGGAAAAGGGACAAAGGACTCAACCCCAGAAAGGCTCCTTTTCTTGCAAGAGAGCAGTGGAAGCCGTTCGGCAGAATTATATGCAGTACCCTTTGGGAACACTACATACAATTAAGACTGAAAGTGACAGTACAATTTCACCTTTGGTACAAGCCTGTAGTACACGGTTATAGTGGTAGCAGTAGCGGAGCAGCCAGACTTATTTCAAGAGTAAGTGAGCAGTACAAATAATTACACAAAGGACAGCAATTACTATGATTCAGGCAAACACTGACTCAAGGTTTCTAAGTAAAAGAATATATATTTATTTACTCAACAGTTGTATAACATTTCACTATTCTAAGCAAGTCAAAAATTACAATCATAAATACACCACACCACTTCCCTTAAATTCCAGACAAGTTAAGCTTACAAAATGAAGTGGGAGCAAAATGGCACTCCAGCAATTTAAAAAGGAGGGAAAAACAAAGTTATTAGAAATTAGGCAAAACCAACAGGTAAGTAAGCAGGGCAACTGAACAAGAGAGACTACAAGGTTAAAATCAGATAGAAAAGACTTAGGGCCAAAGTAAATGGTTCAAAAGTCTTTTGCTCAAGATAATAGGTTCAATGTAGTTCGCGGTAAAGTTCGTGGAACAGATTCTGGCTGAGGTTGGAACACTTTCACCGTGGCTGAGCGAAATGCACAACCGGATTTGCAAAGTACCTTAAAACGGAGAGGGAGCTGTTGCTGAGGCGTACGTTCCTGGTGGTTCCTGCAAGCTCACGGTTCCTGAAGCGACTGTCGACTGACAAGAAGTAGGAAGACTGGAGGGTCCTGCGCCACCCAGGGAAGAAACCAGCAGCAGAGCAAAACAACGTAAAAAGGTGCGCGCCTTAAAACCCAAGCAGGGTCCGACCTTCCTGGCTATCCGGTCCACTGTAGCTCTGTACAGCGAATGTGACCAGAGATGGGGTCCTGGCTTGTAGTTTGGGCGAACTGGTTGGTCCCACCAGCTCAAGGGAAGAAGTTTCCTGGAGGATCTTCTCTGTCGTCGGATTCGGACCTGCAGCAGGGCTTCACCGGGCGTTTGTCGTGGTAGGGGTCCTCTTCTTCCAGTTCCTCGTTGGTTCTTTCGTTCCAGTGGTGACTCTGCTCTTCCAGTCCCAGAGACCTGCTTTTTATGCAGTTTTCCCCAATTCTTACAGCCTAGCTGTCAATCACACAGCAGGGTGGCTGGCCTGGCAAGGCCAGTCCCCTTAGCCAATCAGACAAGAGTGTGACTTGGGTTGCTAAAAAACCCATGGCAGGGGTCTGAAGATCCCTCCCTCACCTCTGCCTACCTAGACTATCAGGCGCTTTATGGAGGTCTTCTGTGCAGAAGCCCACAAAAAGGCAGCAAACAAAGGAATCATCCCCGATTTGGCATGCAGAGTATAACACGAGAAAGACTTTAACAAAAAGAAATGGCGAATAAACCCAGCCGGAACCAAAATAAAATGCATTTGGTCAAGCGGGTTTATGTTCAAGGCTACTATGATAGCCTGGAACAATACCACGTTTATATAAAATAATGTTGGTAGGCAAGTTAGGGTAGATACCACTGCCACCAGCCAAGTCTTAGAGTTAAGGGAGCAAAACAAGGCTCCAAGAGGCACAGACAAAAAGGGATAGGAGTTAACCCTTTCCAGTACTCCATGTAAGATGGTGTATGCTGGGTCTGTAGTTTAAAGTGACTATATTAAGTTAATGGCAGCTTTACCGGTTTCTGGGGGACAGTAGTAGGCCCCAGAAAAAAATGAGTCAGGGGGAAGCCTCAAACAACCCTGTGTCACTGCACTGAAGGTGCTGTGTAACACACACAAAAAGTGGTGCACCTGGAGTAGGTGAGACTCCAGTGCACAAGATCACACAACAGTGAAAATACACACAGCAAAACACTTGTAAGAGTGGGAAAAAAAGGCTCACACTCTTACCAGGTGAAAAAATTAATCCTAGAAATCCAGCAAAGCTGCAGGGGGACTCATTAGGTAAGGGAAATCAGCTATTTATGAGAATTCTCCCTAACAGAAGCAGAGCTATATTGTCCAGATACCACAATTTGGGTGCACTATAAGATTCACAGCGCCAGGGCTGTGCGAAGTTGAGGCAAATGATGATTCCCCCACTCCAGATGGTGTACCCAGGGCTCTTCTGCCACTATAATCCATCCATCAGAACTGGTTAGGGTCAAACTTGCAAGATAGGGAGACACTTTGAAAGGTCTCTACTGTCAAAGGAAGAACAGAGTTTTTTCTTGTGGTAGCTGTCCCTGTGCAAACTCAAATACTTTGAAACCTTGGCTCCAAGTTGTAGTCTAGCTAAATGGTCCCACAGTAAGAAGGAGCCCAGCCCACCCATCAGGGAACCATCAACATTCAAACACTGAGTGGCTCCCCAATCATGGAAAGGATATGAAGTACTAACATAATTCAGGTTTGGAATGTGTAATCAGGGCTGTCTGTGGACCTTAACCCAGCCCAAACCAGTTCCATGCATACAGACTACTTCCTAGGCTCTAATTGGAGCCTGCCATGCAATCTACCATATAGGGCTACCTTGGAGGAAGACAGCCAACAAAAAAAGTGATCCAAAACAATAGGACTTAAATAAAGATTGATAAAATGGCTTTCTCAAGGTAAAAAAAAGACGTTTGGGGGTGTGGCCAAGATGGCGGAGCAGAAAGATGCATTATCCCGACCTACTCCTTCAATCGGCCTGACCTACACCCATTGGAGCATTTATTTATTTATTGGTCACTTATTAGGTGCTCATACAATTAGCAAAACTGTTTCAAAGGGTAAACTATTACATGGGTTGCCAACACAGGATTGACAAGCGACAGGCGCAGCGGCGCCCTGGGGGATCGGAGGGCCCTATAATGCCAAGGTAAGTGGGCTGAGGAGAGCTGTTCATTTTAGCAGCCCATATCCTTAAAATTTCAGCTGTCACTGGCCTTGGCTGGCCCTGAGGCAGGGGAGAGAAAGCAGCACAGAGACGGGCGGGCACGCTGAGGCACGAGACCCACGCAGCGATCCGGAGCATCCACCGGCCCCTGTACAGAGACCGGTGGGTGGGCCCGGGTAGCAGGCCCTGTGGGGTTATCAGGCACACCCTCCATACCCCCCCCCCCCAAACCCTGACACCAGTAGCGGCCATACGGAGGAGTGGTGAGTGGGTGGGGGGGATTTTGCCTGGCTAACTGGGCTGGGGGATAAGAGTTTGCAAAGCAAACTGCTGCTGGGAACATCTGTGCCCCTCACTGGACAGCTGCTTTGGTGCAATGCTCAGTGGGTGGTCATGCTTGAAAAAGTTCCGTTTGTTGTGTTAGGAATTGCAGGGCTGATCCAGTGCTCGGAAAATTCAGTTTTTCATGGTGGAACTTACAATGCAAGTCGCTACTGGGAACTAAATGTTGTAGGTCGGGTCGCATGGGAGGGGGGATAACATCTTCCAGATCTGATATTCTAACGATTGGTAGAAATGTAGTGGGCATTTCTTGAGTACATAGGGAACTTGCATATGCAAATGAGAAGTTATTATAGTAAGCAATATTTCAATACTTATATGGCTGTGGTGGATACAGGGAGATCTCAGGTAGATGCAGGAGCAGGCACAGAAACAATGGGTATACTGGCTTTGCTGGGGATCACATAGAAGATGGGAAAGATTTTAGTGTACCAAGGCGGTTAATAAGGTGACCCCAAACACCTGAGATTTAAATGCACCGGGCAAACCCACATGCCTGGTCAGGGAGTTGAATTGATTGCAAGTACATAAAATAGCGCTCCAGGAAACTCGCCTGTTACAAAAGGACCTAGGAAGGCATGGAAATACACAATATCTGCACCAATATCACTCTTCATCGCACAGTAAACATGAGGGGGCATAGATTCTAATACACAGGGATTGGTCTTCACACATAGGTAGCAACCAGCAACAACACAGATGGCAGGTACAATATGGTAGAGGGGGAGATCCAGGCCAAGTGGCTTACAATCCCCCTCATTCCTCTCCCCAAACACAGTGCAAGAACCTTTTATGCTGCAGATGCCTGAATAAGTAGGGAGGAGGAGCCAAGGGGAATTTCTCTAACTCAGTGACATGAATCTGGTAAAAGACTGGGCAAAGGACAGGTCAATGCAAATCACCTACTCCATCACAGGGTCTGCATCTTCCACTCACCTTGTTGGATATATGTCAAAATATACACCCTGACAAGACGGCCTACATGTACAACTCCCATTTACACATGCCAGCTCCACATATCTATTACATTTACATTTTTACATTTTAATTTCTAGTGGCATGACCACATTTGTCCTCTCCTCAGAAATCAAACCCATGACCTTCACAGACCAGAACATGGTGACGGTGAGACAAAGACTGGTCGCACCACCGCAAGAACTACCAAAGGCAGCTCCTGCCGGGTTTATTGCGGGATCCAGGGGGTTTGGAGGACATAAGGGGAGCAGACCTGAAATATCTTTCTATTAACTGCCCCGAAGATAGGCATACGATGGGACGCAATTAAAGCAGTCGCCAGGGGAGTCATAAAGGCAAGCACGGTCGATATAAGAAACGTGTCCATGGCTTGGCCGAAGAACAATTAATAAACGAAGTAAAGGGGTGATAAGGCCTATAGCAACGCCCCGACCAGACAACATCTCAGGGTGCAGACTGCAAGCAAGAGCCAGCTGAGACTTTTAAGGACTCAAAGAGCTGAACTCACTATGCTTAGGATCCGACAAATTCCTCTATAGTACCATAGATAACATAAGGAGAATATTACATCTAATAGACAAATCTGGTAGGAATCTGTATCACTCTTTGGCGCCGGACGGTGAGAAAACTCTTGACTGCGTATAGTTAGAGGTCCTGCATGATTTCAATTTTGGCCCCAAAATGGCTGAGATGATTCTCTCTAACTCTGCAAGACTGCTAGTCAATGGGGCCGTGACAGCACTGATACTACTTAGCAGAGGCACCAGGCAGGGCCGTCCCCTCTCCCCGCTGGCATTTGCACTGGTGATGGGAACCCTGGCAGTGTGCATAAGAGCCAACAAGCGCGTTATTGGAATACAATTTGGGGGATCTCAGCATAAGGTTAACATATTGCAGACAATGTGATTGACACTGGCAGACCCCCCCCCCCCTCCCACCTTGTCTCCCTACAAAGCATAGAGGAAGAAATTGTTCGCAATGGATGAGTCTTTGGATTTAAAATAACGTCGGAAAGCCAGGGTCTTAAAATCCTCCCACCTGAGGGAAGAGCTTCAGCATAGGTTTCCGTGGGACCTTTTTGGGGCCAACTACCAGGTTCTAGTGAGGAGCATTCGGAATGATATGAATTGATGGGGTGCCCTTCGGTTGTCCTTGCTTGGTAGAATGGTGGTAGTCAAGATGAACGTCCTCCCACGGTTTCTTTACCTTTTCCAGTCGATCCCTATCCCCAACACTAAAAGTACAAATCGAAACTGGGATGCTATGCTCTTACACTTTTTATGGAAAGGGGGCTATCCTAGAGTTAGTAGGAACACAATGTATGCAGCTAAGTCACAAGGGGGACTTTACTTCCCCAAACATTTGAACTACTGTAGGGCAGCAAAAATCCATCCTGATAGACTGGGTGCAAAGGGCTTCTGAGAAAGTATGGGTCACTATGGAGCAGGCCGTAGTGGGAAGACCCTTGTGACTGCAGCCTTGGCTGCCCCGTCACAGGCAAGCGCAGAGCCTATACTTGAACCCTATCACTAGGGCCTCTCTTGATGTATGGGACATCACTTGTCACCCAAAGGGGGCCACCACTCACTGCTACATGAGGATTTTTCTCCTGGGAGGGTGGAGAGAGCGTTCACTCAATGGATAGACAGGGGGCTAAGTAAAATGGGGAATCTATTCTCAAATGGGATATTCCTAAGTTTTGAGGATTGCAAGAGGAGGGTGGGCCTCAAAGAGATGGATAGCATTCGATATATGCAGGAAAGCCACTGGATCCTCCACACCACCAATTTCACAATGGTGACAAGGGAGCTAACGCAGTTGAAACAGGTGTTCCAGGAAGCGGCAGACTAAGGGGCTGAACTCTAGGCTTTACAAATAAATACACTCGCTCTGGGTGGCAGAATGCAGATCATACTGTGATGGGCGGGAGTGAGAGCTGGGTTTTAGTATACTCCTGAGGAGTGGGACCAGATGGTATAAAACACCTGCCCGACTACATTGTATTAATCCTAATAATTCTCAACTGTGCTGGAGGGGGTGTGGACTGGAGGTCACACTACTGCATATACTGTGGGGTTGCCAGGTGATACAAAGCTTAAATAGATCCTACAGGTGGAAATACTGAATCTCCCTATGTTGTGTATTTTGGGGTCCACTGATGCAATTCAGCATGTTAGGACTTTGGCCGAACTTAAATTGATAACTCACCTTGTGTCGGTGGGCAAACTTTGTTCTCCATTCTTGGAGGAAGACTGAATCCCAAACGATAAATTTGTGGCTCGACAAAGCTTGGCATTTTCTAGCTATGGGGAAATTGTCTGCCAATATGAACGACACTTGATGCCCTGCATGACTGTGTGGATCCCCCTTTTAAACTACATGCATAAAGATTTCAATGCCCTCTCCTGCCTGATGAGATTACAGCATTGAAGTAGTAAAAAAAAGTAACAGGGGATACCAGGTGTATCTCTATGTTGTGATCTGTCCTGTACTGCACCGAAATATATATCTTTTTACAAAAAGATCACAACATTCGTGTTTCTATTGGCCCTAGATGTACGCGCACATCTGCATAACCAATACCTCGTAGTTACATACTATAAGGTATCATCAGTGAAATTACCCAAACACATGACGTTTGATGCAAAACAATTAAATCTGCATTCCTCCCAATTGTAATTTGTAATAAACTTTATTAATTCATACATTATTGAAAATCACTGAAACAATTCTAAAACTTTTTTAAATATCAAAATATTGCAGTGCATTACATAGATCCTGTAAAGTGCTTAAATGAATTAAGATCTCACCAGTCTATACACTTAACCATATCACATTCCCTAAAAGGAAACTCCAAACATACCTCATTCATACACAAAAAAACTAAACCATCTCACATCATTACTCAGTACCATACTACTATCATCACAATTTAAAAAAAGAGTAAGGGAGAATACTAATAAATACAAACAGTTGTCCTACTGTTTCTAAAACAATACACATAAATCTACCACTCTACAGAAACACAATTCACAGTCAAATTAGAGTATTTAACTATTTGTTGCGCTATTTCTTATACAACATGTTCTTGTTCCCCAACCCAACATATTTATTTCAGTACATCATTTACTAAGCGGAAATTCTTCAGGGGAATGTATGTCTGGGAACTTCAAGGAAAGTTATAGCGAAGTACAAACGTGCGGACGACATCAGTAGCTTGCCCTCGTGATTGCTTCAATAAAGACCATCATTATTAGCATATGGGATAGACAGGGCATCCGTCCACTGTCTAAGTTGCCACGATGTATATTGTTGTCCTCGTGATCTTCACACATCACATATGTCTAGCTTGTTATTCAGTTAGTGTCAAACGACTTCTGTTGTCGCGGTTTTACATTCTTTCTGGTTATCACAACTCTAATTTCGGAAACTGGGATGATGTCTTGCAGTTTAAATTATCAAGAACATCATAGCATTCCATTTGTGTTGTCGGCCGCTACGCGGGTAATTCCTGTTTATCTGCGGCACTTCCCAAAAGACTACAGCATTGAACCTAGTTGATTTACCCTGAATGGGCAGTCCTGTTTAGTAAATTGTACATGTTGCTCACTGCTGTGATTGATTTGTCAATTGATTTCTGATTGGAATACTCCTGAGTGGGAGGAAGAAGGGTTAGGGTGGGATTTCTACTCAGTTAATAATTTCTTGTATTCAATACCAGCCAATGCCAGAGATTGTTAGGTTTATAGTCAAAGTCGAATGTAAAAAAGTCGAAAGTCAAAGTAAAAAAAAAAATTTTGAAAAAAAATGTTGCATTTTTTTAACTACGTTTTTTATTCGAAATGGGGGGTTCCCCATTTTTTACTCTTTTTTATTTACTCGCAGGACCCAAAAAAGAGACATAAAAAAAACTAAATTCGAAAAAATAAATTGACATTTTATTTTCTACATTTTTGGCATTCGACTTTATTGATTCAACTTTATGACTGCACACCAGATTGTTATTATTTAAATACCAATAAAATGTTGATTTAAAAAAAAAAAAGTTCAAACAAACAGTGTTAACATAAGTGAACACGTCCACCAGCTTTTCTGGTCTGAACGGAGTATGGGGAAAATTACCACAAGTAGTAAGAAAAGGGAACAGTTTTTCCCTGCACTACTGTTCATAAGGGAAATCAGTACGGCCATACAATAGACATCAATTGTGCACTGAGTTCCCCTGAAGTTGACCCACCAGTGCCTTTAAAACATGCATCTGCCCCCTGAGGTCAAAGTACAAAGAACAACAAGATAAGTAACTGTGATCTGCGGTTGCTGATTTTTGTAAAGAATGATAGAATAAATTTAAGCGAAGTCAGCGGTTGTTGCGAGTACTTGCACATCAGCAGTGCTGGGATGGTAAAACCAGCAATCGCATGATTTCCTCAGGCGGGTCACTATGCTTTCTCTTCTACAATCTATTGGAGTGCCAATACACATAAAATCAGTTTCACTTCTGAACCGTCTTTCTCCTAACAACCAATCACTGGTCGCTGGGTCATACTGCCCCCAGCAAATGACTACCCTATACCTAAGCCCCTCCTCTGGCAGCCATCCACAGATTTGGTAGCACGTAAAGTGGCAGTAGGAGCGAGTGAAGAGCAGCAGAGGGGTAGGCGGTAGGGTCTGCATGTGAATCCATGCCAGACCCATGCTGGAGAACAACAGTTACAGGTAAGTAACTTGTTCCTTCTCCAGCATGGGGTCTGGCATGGATTCACATAATCATGAATAAAGAATAAATGCAGTACACACATGCACAACCACGAGAGGTGGCAAGGCTCAACATTAAGCATCTCAACATTAAGCATCTCTTACCTCCTCACCAGGCTCACTTTCAAGCGAACAGGTTGCGCAGCACTGCTTGGCTGACTCTGGACTCATCCCTGGAATCCCGGTCGACGCAGTAGAATCCCGTGAAGGTGTGCGTCGACCTCTACGTAGCAGCCCTGCAGATGTCCAGCAGGGGCACACCAAACAGGAACGCCGTAGTTGCAGCGATCGCTCTGGTCGAATGGGCGCTCAGACAGCCAGGCAACGGTCAGTTTGCCAACTGGTGACAGTGGGTGATGCAGCCAGAGAGCAACCTGGAAATGGAAGCCTTGGAGAGGGCCTTCCCTTGGTTCACATGGCCAAAGTTCACAAACAGTTGTGACGTCTTCCAGAAACTCTTCGTGCAGTACACGTAGAACTTCAGCGCTGTAGCCACATGCAGCGAGTGCCAATTCCTCTCAGCCGGCGACTAAGGCGTCTCGAACAATACAGGTAACACCAAGCACTAATTTAGATGAAAGTCCGAAAGCACCTTGGGTATGAAGGAGGGGTGTGTCTGTAGCACTACCCTTGTCTCGTGGAATGTTAAGTACGGTGGTTTACAAGAGAGGGTCTGGATCTCTCCCACTCGTCGTGCGGAGGTGATGGCCACAAGAAACAGTGTTTTCCATGACAAGAATTTCAGTGGTGCCGAATGCATAGGCTCGAGCGGTGGACTCATGGGCCTAGTCAGCACCACATTGAACTCCCACGCCGGGGCCGGAGCCTTCACCGGCTGGAACAAATGGAAAAGTCATTTGATGAACTCCTTGACCAGGTGGTGTGACCACAATGACGACCGCCCCGGAGTTCTGGTGTAGCGGGAGATAGCCGCCAGATAAACCTTGATGAAAGCATGCGCCAGCCTGCTTTGGCCAGCGACAGCAAATACGTCAGCACCTGCGGAGCCGTAATCCGTAGAGGGTCGATCTTCCATGCACAGCACCAGTCTGCGAACCTCTTCCACGTATGTACGTAGCATTTCAGTGTAGACAAAGCCCTGGCCTTGGCAAGCACCTCCTTGCAGTCCGCCGGGATATCGTATCCTCTAAACTCTAGCGCTGCAGGACCCATGCCTGCAAGTTCAGCGACCCTGGGTCGCGATGCAGGATTGCGCCTCCTTCTCTGGCGAGAAGATCTGCGTTCGCCGGAAGCTCGACTAGAGGGGACGCTGACAAGTCCAGAAGGTCTGGGTAATAACCGTCTCATCCACGCCGGTGCGACAAGGATCATCCTGCACCGGGACTGTCCGAGTTGATTGACTAGTCGTAGAAGCAATGTAGGGAATGCATACAGAAACAGGCTGTCCCTGGGGAATGAGAATGTGCCCCCCATGCTCCCCGGCTGGGGAAACCTGCTGGCGAACCTCCAGCACTTAGTGTTCGTCACCATCGCAAACAGATCGATATGGGGATTGCCCCATCATCGGAACAGAAGATCCACTTGGTTCTGCCGAAGCTCCCACTCATGGCAAGCGCGCAGCTCCCTGCTGAGGGAATCGGCGATGGTGCTCTTTACTCCTGCCAGATGAAACGGGACGAGAAACATCCCTTGGGCAATGGCCCAGTGCCATAGTTCCTGTGCCTCTTTGGAGAATGCTGGCGATCTGGTGCCCCCCTGCTTCCGGATGTAGAACATTGTGGTGGTGTTGTCAGTGAAGACTCGTATCACCTGGCCCTTGAGGGACCAAAGGAAAGACTTGAGGGCCCAAAACACTGCCCGTATCTCCAGTACGATGATGTGCAATGACTTCTCTTCCGGTCGCCACAGGCCTCTTGCGTGGAGATTCTGGAGTGCGCACCCCATCCTTCCAGGGAGGCGTCCGTCGTGACCGTCTCCTGATGAGGTGGGGTCTGGAAGTCTGCCCCTGCCAACAGATGCACGCGGACTCCCCACCACCGTATCGACGGAACTCCTTGTTGAGAGATCTTGTCCTCGAAGCTTCCCGATACCTGAATCCAACAGGCGGCGAGGAACTCTTGCAACGGCCGCATCCGCAGCCTGCACAGCTGAATGAGGTATATGCATGACAACATCATGCCGAGTACAGACTCCTCGTGCGATCTTCAGGGTCAATAGCCGTTGTACCTTGCCCAGAATGGCTGCTATCCTCTCCTCCGACCGAGACGCCAGGCACGACACTGTGTTGAGCCGCAACCCCCGAAACAGCACGTCTTTCGATGGCACCAAGCAGGACTTTGCATAGTTCATCGAGAACCCCAGCTCCATGAGCAGCTGGACGGTCTTCGCCATGTGTTCAACGGCGATCTCCCTCGATTTTCGCTCAGATGAGCCAGTCGTACAGGTAGGGGTATACGTGGATCCCTCGTAGACACAGCTGTGCCACCGCAGCCAGGCACTTGGTAAAAACCTTTGGCACCGACTTCAATCCGAAGTGGAGGGCCTTGAATTGGTAATGCTGCCCTTGAACCACTAAGCGCAGAAACTTGCGGTGTCTCTTGTGAATGGGTATGTGAAAGTAGGCATCCTCCAAGTCCAGCGACGATAGAAAATCCTCGTCTTACAGCTGTCCTAGCATGTGCTGAAGGGTGACCATCCGAATCTTCTAGGATTTGATGTACTTGTTCAGACGACAGAGGTCTAGGATGGGCCTCCAAACGCTCATCTTCCTGACGAGGAAGTACCGAGACTAAACTCCGGAGCCTCTTACGAACTCGATCGCGCCCTTCTTCAGCATGGCCCATGCCTCCAGCAGCAGCTGAGGGATGTGATTTTCCTGCCTGGCCACGGGTGGTATACGCAGACACTTTTGTTGGAATGTCAGGGTGTGTCCGTGGGCCAGAGCATCCAGCACCCAACGGTCGGTGGAGATGGACTTCCACATGCTGACAAAGTTCGCCAGCCGGCCTCACACCGGGGTGCGCGGGTGGGGTCCTGATGGCACGCCCGGTTCTATCTTGCGTCGCCGCGGAGGCGCCGCCTTGGGGAACTTAGCGATGATGGCGACCAACTCCAGACTTGCTGCAGCCCCTGTAGGCCTCCTGGGTCGAACGGCACGACTGTTGACGGTAGGACCCTGAGCTTCCGCCAAAGTCCTTGAAGGAAACTTGGGATTTCTCCGGAGGTCCAAAAGGACAGCTGTCGCTGTTGAAGCGTGCCCAAGGCACAAGCCGTCTCGGTATCCGCCTTGATGGTCTGAAGGGACTCGTCCACGGTCTTTCCGAACAAATAAACCCAGTCGAAGGGCATGTCCAATACCCTCGACTGCACCTCCTGGCGAAAGTTGGTGGCCTTCAACCATCCTCGCCGATGAAGGCAAACGCTGTTGCACCTTTTGGCGGAAGCTTTTGCCAGCAATGTCCGTGGCACTGTAATGGCATAGTCCGATACCACCTCACCCTCCTGCAGGATCTCCAATGCTTCTGCTCTATTGTCATCAGGATGGAATTCCAGGAGGGGAGCGATCTTAAACCAGAGCTCCCTGTCATAGCGCAACACAGTGGCGAGGGCGTTGGCTGTCTTGATGGCCGTCGCTGCTGACGTGATGAGCCGTCGTCCCATGGCGTCTAGCTTCTTCCCCTCGCTGTCCGAGGGGCAAGGAGGTCGTTGACGCAGAAGAGCCAGATTTCATCCTATACGCCTCGCGGCATTGGTATAGGAAACCCTCTTTCTTCTTTTCCTCTGGAGTCAGTTGAAAGAGATCCGAGGCCCTCAAGATCATGGCATGGAACGTGCCTATCTCGTCGGGCGGTGAGGCTCTGGCCGCCAGAGATGTCTCCTAACCTGCCGTCATCGTCCGTGCCCGTTGTAACAGTGTCCGGGTCTGTATCCTCCCTCGGTGGAGGGGGGGGGGGGCAAAGGGTGACAGCGGTGGAGGATGAACTCTCCTCTTCTTGGGACGGCACGCGCCTAATGGCCACAGTGCCACGGGATCCTATGGTGCTTCAGGGTCTTCCGTCGGTGGGAGAGGCATCCTCGTCCGAATCTCCAAGCACAAGGTGTGAAGTGCCAGGAGGATGTCCACCGAGTTGTCTGCTGGGGGTTGAGGTGGTCGCTGAGGGAGCGACGGAGGCAGCTGTGTAGGGTTCTCCAACTCCTCCACGGCCTGCTCCTCCTCGTCGGTCTCGTCGACACTATGCAAGTATCCCTTTTTGGGGGTCCCTCCCATAGGCCTTGACCTCGAATAATTTCTTCTCCAAAATGGTCTGGAGAGTAGAGAGCACCTCCTCATGGGAGATGCCTGTGCCCTGCAGGACTACCATGCCCCCCCCTCTTTTCGACCAGGGGAGACTGTTTCGGGGAGATGGTGGGCATCGCCTTCTCTGGTGTCTTCTCTATGGGCTGAAACGACGATGCCCTCCTGGCCGGCAGGGAAACTCTCGCCTTGTGAACCTGCGTCCGAGGCCTTCGCTAGGGACGTCACCACGCCTTCAATGGAAAGCTTTGCCTGGGGAATCTCGGTCTGCAGAACCATGGTCGAAATAGGAGCCTTCACCTTGGGCGCGGGGGGAGGGAAGATGGATCGATGGAGCTTGAGGCTCAATAGACCGGAAAAATAGAGTAGAACTCTTAGAAAAATCGCAAAACACAGTAAAAGCTCGAGAGCTATAGCACGAGGACTCCCAACACTTGAACGTGCCGTAAAAATCTGAAGATGGCTGCCAGAGGAGGGCAGTCATTAGCTGGGGGCAGTATGACCCCAGAGACCAGTGACTGGTTGTTAGGAGAAAGACAGTTCAGAAGTGAAACCGATTTTTTCTTTACTGAGAATTCCCAGCATGACGACAGGGAATATTCATGAGCATGTGAATCCATGCCAGACCACATGCTGCAGTACGAGACCCAGGAGTTTTTAGTATTCTCAAGATTTTACATTTTACCTTAAACAAAAATACACTCAAAAATAACGAAACCTACTCTACCAGGGGATTCCCTACTTAGCCTAGGATCTAAGGGAAAACATCCTAGCATTCGCAATGCTAACCCCTCATACTAAACAAACATTTAAATAAACATGAAAACCATATAAATGAAATGTTATCAACCAGTATCTTGGTTGACTTCCACTTGTTCTGGACAGATCTTGCTCCCCCAGAAATGTCCCAAAGTCACTTCTTCCAAGGAAAAGAAAAGTCTTACAAAGTTCAAATAAAAATCCACTGGTAGCAGTTCCTCTTCACTGGATGAAAAGATTCCCCTTTAAAAGATCTAATAAGTAAACAACAGTACCAATGGTATGCCTGGATAGGCTCTCTCAGGGAAAAGCTGAACAAAGGTTGATCTCAAAAATACTTCTGCTTCACAACTCTTCTGTTTGCAATTTCTGCGCCATCTACTAGATTCAGTTTTGTCTGGATGCTTCTCCTTGGAGATTGCTCTCTCTCACCAGCAACTTCCTTGCTGCTACAATGAGAGCAGGCTCCCTTGCCCCACAGTTGGCTTTTGGCTTCTGCTTCATACAACTTCTACAGTACTGACAATTGTATTTGCAACCACAGTTCTGCTGTTACTGCAATTTATAAGGTTAGGCAACTTCACAAGACTTCTTCGACCTACACAGGTTGACAAGACACTATGCTATCTTTGCCTTTCCTTCCGCCATGTAGTTACCAACTTCAATTATGTATGAAAAGTACCCAGCTTCCTGTCCCAGCTTCAAGGACACCATCTTCAGTGGCTATTCCAAGGCTATAGTGCCACTCTTCCAACCTTGGATAACCTTTGTCACCCCTAGTGTTGAAAGTCTGAGGAAACGGAGCTTCAGCAACTAAAACAATATTGTTTAGTTCTTAGATGAGCTGGATATGCTGTAATAGGGTTAGGCTATTGGCTTTGGCCATACTTTCTGCTCAGCTTCTACTGCTTAAGATCAGTTTTTCAATAAAAATAGGCACACACAATTTCATTTTACCTTTGAACTGCAACTTCAATGTTACGCGCAAGGTTACACGTACAACACCTTTCGGTCAGCTTCCTAGCCTCCAAGGTGGGACACAATGTGGCGTGCACAATTTCTTAATGTGTGTAACGCTTCGGGGAGAATCAATTAGGAGTTCTTCGTTTACAGGCAGAGTTCTCAGGATTAACAAGAGGCATGAAATCGCTCTACATCAAATTGTGTTTAACAATGAGAAAAGAAAAAGGTTTTTACAACACAGGTGCAGCTACGATATCTTCATTGCGTGTTACAATTCTCTTGTTTATAGGACTTCCCACTTCTACGAAAGAGTTTATCTCACAATTATGCATGCAAGTGTTAAGAAAGCTGGCTACTATTACCAGAAAAGTATTTTAGCTGATTTGGAAGTTGGCACTTCACTTCCCCGATTCTACAATCACTGGAACGGCGGGCTGCTTCTGCTTCCCGGATTGGTTTCTTCAACTACTAATGCTGCAGGCACGCTTGGGTGCCACACCCCTCTGCTGCACTGGTGTCTCTAATCCAGCCTCATCAAAGGAGAGACTACTCTCAAGTTTCCCTTGGCTTGCTTCTGCACGCACGCCTTAGGTGGATGCATAACTTTAGCTCTGCATTCACAGCAATTAGGCGCACCTGGAAAGACTGCTCATTTCCTCCAGCCTCTTCCAATGTTGCCACAGCCAAACAGTGCAACACCAACCTATAGTCTGCAGGCAAAATCTGCCCTTGCTCTACTCCAGCGTCCTTCTTTAGTCACACTTCCTTGTGAACAGCGAGCTTCATGCTCTTATGCTATTGTCGACCTTTCGGCTTCCACTCCATATTTGTTATACTGCTCCTCCCTGCAGCAGCCTTTTATGCCCCATAGATGAGTTAGTTTCAGGTGCATACCCTTAGAATGAAATGAATAGCGTGACCCTGCCAAAAGCGATTAGGCTTGCCTGCCTGACCCAAGCCCCTGCATGTCTCTTTAGCAATCTTCTTCAGAGTACCCGAGGCAATCTGGGACATGCAGTAATTTGTAGAAAGTTTTATTTTTTCTCTACATCTTCAAAAGGATTAAATAAAGATCTCTCCCCTTGATGTTATTATAATAGAAGAAAGCATCTTTAACATTTTTAGAGACAGATAGGGCAGAGAAAGTTACAGGTTCGCCGCATACCTTTGCCATTGTGGAGGATTACATTTTTAGGGTACAAAAGATAGGTTCTTTAGGTTCAACATGATGTGGAGGTATTTCTCTAGGTTTTTACCTTTATACTTTTAGTAGGAGGACGAGATATTTTGAAATGGCAATAAGCCCATTCGTCCTCTAAGTTCAGAATAAACAAATTCCAATCCCATGAAAAGTACTCTCTCATCCTGTGAAATCCCCCCCACCTCCGAGGGCTTGTGGTTACCCAGGTGATCCTTCCGCAGTAAACCCCACTTCCCCCAGGATGGGGATCAGGAAGCGTCTGCCCTCCCCTGGCCCCCCGGAAGGAGACTTTAGGCAGAGTTCTATCCTCATCACAGGAGAGGAGGGGGAGGGAGAGAGGATGTCTTAAGGGGCGAGGTTGGGGACCAGGTGAGCACCACTCAAACACAGAAAGTCAAGGGTCGTTCCAGAGTAGGCCAAGGGCCATCATGCCGAAGTAGGTGTCGGAAGCAGACAGGCCCAGACACAATTACGTCATCACTTTTCCGAGTCACAACAAGGGTAGGAAGCAAGGCAGAAATTGTGGGCTTTCATTGGGATGTAATTAGCCGTGTATAAAAGCATAAAGGGGCAGATCAGGGATGCAAACAGTTTGCTTTTCTGGGATGCCCGTAGCTTACCAACAAAGTGAACAGCTGAAAAGACATTACTATGGGAAAACAATCTAATATGTGCATGTTAGCCACGTGCCCTTAACTCGAAGGGTTGTCGCCAATGGAGAAGAGGACAGGAAAGCATGTTCTTGAAAAGCCACCACAGCTGTTACTCAAGCCACCGGCCATTGATCCATTTATATCCGTAGCTGCCAGCTTGTCTGACTAGCAACTGTGCATCAGGTGTTTCATGATCATTAAAGCCTCCAGTTCTTTCCTGAAAAACGATGAGCGATGGGCAACACTGTACTTCAGGAATGAACAAATAGTACACTTTGCTCTGACTATGCATGAAAATCTTGGCCTTGATGGAGGCAAAAGCACAGCAATTCATGAAATTGTGATTGAGATGCAGATACCACATAATACACACTGCAAGTGGGACATTTAGCAAAAAGGAAAGAAATACTTAACAGTAATGTTCTTTCTATGGATTCTTCTCCCACAGATTCCTCAGTTTGATTAATATCGTCCAGCGGCAGCTATTTTTGGAAAATTTGGAGAATTTGGGTTTGTGTATGGTGCTGCTTTCTGTATCTCAACAGGTTGGAGAGGCATCTTATTCACTAGCGTTATGAAAGCCAGATGCCAATTCTAGAAGATCTGCCTGACCGCTAGAAACTCAGGCACGTGGTCAAGCCCTGCGCCCACCAGCAGTTCCAAACCAAAGGGGACAGGGTTGTTGAATATGGACTGCATTGATTGAAAGAATCCTGGCCTTGATTCCAGGGCATAGCCCAGAACCTGTGAGGTCGTTGGGGCCAGGGAAGCGGTTGTAGTGAACTTAGTCACTGCACGGGTCGCTGTGGAAACTGCCAAACTCTGCTCCTCCAAGTGGTGCGAAAGGGTACAACCCTTCTCTGATGCTTTTGTGCCAGCTGCCCTGGTAGTCTGTGCCAACATCAAGGCCAAAGAGTACAGATCGCAGCCTTCACATTTGTTGCTTAAATCCTCCCATTCGTCCTTCAATACCTCCTTTCAAGGTTAAGACAGTCACGGTCATCTCGTCTGTGCTTGCGCTTCTTCTTGTGGGAAAACAATGAAGAAGCACTCCAGAGAGAACTTTTCTTCGCATTTTTGTGTTGCCTGACCCACTCAGTCACCCTTTTTCTCCAGAGTGGTGCCTTAGGTGTCTGTGTCGTTCTCCGAACATTTAGTTGCTGAACAGGCATGCGATTTCAATGGACGTCTTCCTAGCTCCAACTTCACCAAACGCTTCTTTAGGGCATTCAAGTGACACAAGCAGCATTGCTTCATGTCATGGTCCATCCCAGGCCATTGGGGGTGGTTATGGGGGTGTAGTGCACGCTAAAAATATGGTTGTTGACATCAGGTCCGAAGTTGAGGCATGTGAGAGCTGGAGGGATGTCCATCTGCATTACGGCCCCTGTCAAGACTTTCCAAGAGAAGCTGGCACTGAAATAGATCTATCAAGATTAGGAATCTGTGGGAAAATGAAATCGTTTGAGTTTAGCTTTGGGTCATATAGCCCTTAAAGCCAGAGTCTTTGAAGACCAAAACTAGGCAGCCACAAGTAAATCAAATTAAAAGAAAAAACACAATAAGAGCAAGAGAAAACCGGACTACAACAAACAATCCCAAGGGTTCAATTGTCTAAGTCAAGGCAAAATGTAAAGGAGGTGAGAGACAAAAGTGGTAGCAATTGAACAAGTAGTGTTGTCATTTTTTGTTACGTCTCTCACTATGCCACTATCTAACACACCTTTCTTTTTTTTTCTTTTTATTTAAACTTTTTATTGGTTGTCACTTTTAAACCTTTAACATTATTCCATGTAATCCATAACAATGTAACTTGATTCAAAACAGCAAAAGAAAGACAATCTCCCATTCCTTCGAATGACAATTTTTAGTCCTTCATTGCTAACTCCACAGGTTTTAAGGATGCAATCATTACTCCAGTTCCTTCAGCCATCATCAGGCCCTCCCACCATTCTTCATCAGTCATCAAATCATACAGGCCTGCATATTCGCCCTAGTAGGTTACTTGTGGTAAGTGCCGGGCAGTTTAATATGAAGTGCTTTATTGTCTCTATTGTCTCCTGATTTTTGCAAAAAAGGCTAAAAGTCTCATGAGGCTTAATCTTTTCTTAACAACTGTACCTCTTTTGTAGGTAGTATATTAAGTCTGCATCTCATCAGCAGATCCCGGTAGTAGGGCGATGGAAATATTTTTTAAGTAGTTTGGCAGATGATTTAATTTCTTCAGTTCCCAAATAGAGTAAAAGCCATAGTTACTGTTAGCCTTCAATTCCAAGGTTTCTATCCAATCCTTTTTCTGAAGGGTTTTCTTTACTTTAGTAGGGTTGTTTATCAACTTCAATGCCATTAGTCCTCAGAAACTCCTTAAAGCGATTACTCCACAGCTTCAGGTACTTGTCTTTTGAATCTCTCTTGTTGTTCAGGATCTCAAATGGAGCCGGTGGGGTAATCGTTACACATTTCCCAAAGAGGGAAATTATCTTCTACATAATAATTGATGCCAATGATTCAAGTCAGAGTGCATGCCTTATCATATATCCTGGTAATGAATTTGGTAATCTCAGGATCTTTTTCCAGAAATAGGCCTCACAAACTCCCCAGATCTTTGAGGAGATATTTAGTAGTATGTCAGGACCGCCACCACCTTTTGCTTGTAAAAGGTCCAGATCGGAGTCATAGAACATTTTCAATAACGATTATGAAGAGCTCTCCCCTGATTGGTCAGTTTTACAAGTGTATCTCTGATCAGGTTATACTGACCCAATTTGTTAATGTTCTTATTAACAGAGTAAGATGGAGTCCAAGATATATTATAGAGTCAACTTTTTCCAGTTTCTGGTCATTTATAGACCAACTAAAGGATTTCCTTTTTTTTTGCTTGGCCCTCGACCGGATGTCATCATGATTTTCAATTTCTTTGCCACCGTCTTCATCTCGTTCTCATCAAGATAGGCTTTAAAAAAGACTCTAGTCGTCTTTGCAGACCAATTTCCAGCTGGTCTATTAAGACCAGAAGGTCTGCATATAGGATCCATGGGATCACCCTATCATTCATTTTCTGCGGAAATGCTTGGATTTATTTTTCAGATTATTCCATGTCTGCCAAGTAGAGGGCAAACAAAAATGGAGCAAAGCACACCCTTGTTGTATCCCTCTATATGTTCTAATCTTTCTCGACAAGGATAAATCTCGCGTCAGGCGCACCTGAATTGAGGCATTAGTGTAGAGAGATTGTATTGCCTCTATTAAGTTCTTCGGACAATTCTATTTCTTCAATTTCATCCACAGGCGTTCCCGGCAGATTCCGTCAAACACTTGTTCTATGTCAATAAACCCAATATAGACCTTGGTGTTTGATGCAAGCGCTCATTGTTTGAGTAGGTTAAAAAAAAAGATTTAGTGAAGTACCTACTCCAGCAATGAAGGCCGTCTGTCGTGGGTCTAATATACCTGTCATCGTTGCCCATCTCTTAAGGTCTCTTAATAGTAATGAAGCAAAATAGTTTCCCCCATCGAATTCAAAAGGGCTATCGGCCGGTAATTAAAAGGATTACCTGGGTCACCCTTTTTGAAAAGGGATACTATTAATGCTTCTTTCCACGATGCACGCAAGATCTTGGTTTTTAATTTTTGTGTAAACAATGAAGTGATCAGGTCAGTCAAACTCTCCTCATTTTCTTTTAAGGCAGTTTGAAATGCCGTCCGGCCCGCCCGCCTTGATTTGCTGAGGTTTTTAATCATTAGGATATCTCCACTATCAAAGGATATATTCCAAGTTTTTTAATCGGGACTGGCCTCTTCGATCTTACTTACATTTTTCCTCCAGCATTCTTCTGATATTTGTGCTGCAGTAGTAGATGTTTGGAAATCATTTCCATGATTGAGGATGTCCCGGAGGTTTCTGCTGTTTTTTGTACTAACCGCAGCTAGCATTTGTTCTGCGTCGTGTTGGGTTTGACTCTCTTGGGTGGTTCTCAGCCAATTCTTATATTTTTGTTTGCATTTCCCGATCTTTTCATGTTTAACCCAACATTCAGTTGTACACAGTTTTTTAAATTCACTTCTGTAGTTTTTCCTTTTTTGCACTAAAATCATATCATAAGCATGTTCCCTTTCTATTGATGGTTTCTTATTTACTATTTTCGTTATTTCAAATCAAATCAGCCACCAATATTCCACTCCTCCCGGGTTTTCACGCACATGATTGGCATATTTCTTAACAATCTTTGGCAGTTCTTTCTGTTTTATCCGTAATCTATTTAACCCCCAAGTAACTTCAATTGGATTCATCATCTGAGCCCTTGTTTCTTGTACGAGTAGTATCATTTTGGTTCTCAACAGATCGTGATCACACCTTTTTTGTTTTTAAACTAAAAGGACTTCATCAATTGGATTGATTTTTCAGTGACGAAGCAATAATCTAAGCAAGCTCGATTAATGCCCCTGGACCCGTATCCGCTCCATGTAAATCCCTGTTTTTTTGTTAGCAGTTTTATATTAAGATCGCTGCATATCATAATTAACTTTTTCTTTCAACATTGATCTGTCCACCTCTTCCATTATTTCTGCCAAGTAAGAATCTGGTTGAGACATATTTTCGCTCCAATATGTATTTATTAATAGCAGCTTGAATATACTATTTTCTAGTTGTTTCCTTACTTCCAATATTTGCACAAAGGGGTGAGTGTTGAATTTTCTATTATCTTTAAACCCACGTCCATTTTAACTAGGGTTGTAAGCCTGCATAGGGTTTTCCTTGTTCACCGTTCTTGGCTGGATTTATATAAACCTCATAGTTTTCACACATTGGTTTTTTTCCTTACCCATGTTTCCTGTAAACATTGGATTTCATATTGATCAAGGAAACCATCCTCTCCTGAATAGAGGTGTTTAAAACCACACGTGTTCCATGACAAACAGGTCAATCGCCTTCTATTTTCTTTCTTCTCATTCTACTGCGGTTTGTTGGGTACAAGGGCTCCTGCCATCCACGACCAATCTTGAGTAGGTTCTCTACATTGCGCTCTTGGTTTTAGCAATTTTACTTGTTTTCTAGTGTGGTCGATAGTAAAGCGCAAAGTTTATACCAGGTGGTCATGATTGTTATATTCTATCGAGTCTTTATTGCTGACCACCTTCAGGGGTACTTCATCCCCTTCATTCTCGGTTGCCTTTATTTGTCTTTTATCTCCTGCTTTCACCGATTTTCCCGGATTTGAAAATGTCTTCATCTCTTTTTTTATTTTCTTCAGGACGTAGCCGTCTCATCTTTGATTCGTCTTATACCCTTTGGCATTATCTTTTCCTTCAGGGTTCTAGCAGTATGTCTCGGCTGTGCATTCCAATCCTTACAATCAGTCATATTGTAGCCAAGGTCGGCTATTTCATGCCTTACTTCCAGGAGCATTTCTTTGATTTTAGGCGTGGTCAGCTGCAGTATTACCGAGTCAGACTTGCGCTCATTCGTGAATTCCACTATTCTGATATCGTCAGACGATACAAGTCTTATTTTCGGTATTTGTCTAAGGAGCTTCATAACTTTTTTTCTATTCAAGATAATCTTTTTGGAGCCATTTGATGTATTCTCCAATAGGATCTTAAATCCCCCGTTTCTCTGCTAGGGTGGCTTTTATTTCGTTGCCTTCCTCCCCGTTGTTCATATGTTTCCTTACATTTTCGTTTTGTATGTTTCCTTGTTCTTACATTCATCGTCATTATCCTTTCTGGCATTTTTCGGCGAGTTACTAGGTCTTGGAATATGGGGAAATTTGTTTTACACTCGTCATCTTTTGTCTGCGACTCATGGCAATTTTCTTCGTTCATTAGCACTATTTCTTTTGATCCTTTCTTCGTTGAATTGGGATCTGGGCCTTCTTTTTCCTTAATTAATATAGGTTCATCATTCCTGGCGTTTAATACTGTATTTTCCCTTGCAGAACTTGACGTTGCAGCAGACTTTGGATTTAATTTTGTTTTCCTTTCAAAGATGATTCTAAAGCCTTCCGATATGCTTTACTTAGAAGTTGATGGTCTGCTTCAGCTTTTTTGTGGCACTGTCTAATCCACTTGCAGTCATCTAAGATCGCCTCCATTAGTTGCGATTGATCATTCGCTTCTCTTCTGGCTATATTGCATAAGCGATTTTGCCAAGCGTAAGTTAATTCGGCTTCTTTGTCGAGTCTCTTCCATTTTCTTCGTGAAGCATTCAAGTTTTAGCAACTGAACGGAGGTCTTCTCATTTCCTGTCTGAAGATCTTGCAATGAGGTATTTAGCGTCTCATTCATTTTTATAAATGGAGCCATTGATATGCTTAATGCAGCCATTACTGTATTCTGTATATGAACCAAGTCAATCCCCGTTTCACTTTTATCTTGTTTTGATGATGACAAATCCTCCCCTACTACCTTATCTTTATTTAGAATTCCATTATTATTTCTTTCCCCGCTAGCGGACTCACTGACTGAGAATTAAGTTTCCTTCTGGCTATTTACTTCAGAAAGACAGTCTTGAATTGGAAAGACTTTAGAGTATTCTGTTGATCTCCATTCCCTTATTTCCTTATTTCGGGTCATATGAGATGCTTTATCATCTAATGCAGCTATTTTCTCGTAAATGAAGGATAGACTTTTACGTTTCTCTCTAGCTATCTTTCCAGTTAAGGCGGTAATATCTTGAATTAGCTTTTCCGCCAATGCAGAATTTAAGTGAATTCTACAGTCTTGCTCTTCGCATATCTCTCCTGCTTTTTTTCTTGGGTCTACAAGGTAGGAGGGATCCGCTTTCCTTGGAGCTTCTATCAGGGGAGATTGTTCCTTGTCAGTACTTAACTTATTGCTAGTAGGCAGACCGCATCCTTCATTTTTTTGTTCTTCCTAGGTCAGCTCTGGACCAAACCAATTTCTACTTTCCAGACCTTTTTCTGGTTAGTTTGGCCCATTCACCTTCCAAGTTTGTTCCTCTAAGGGGGGTTAGTATCGGATCTTGATTTTGTAATCGATGGTTCGCCGGGGCTGCAAGTAGTACTGGTAGGGAAGTTAAGTGTTGCCTCACCTGTTTTCTTGTTCTGGCCGCCGGTCGATCCATATTTTCAGTTCCGGGTTCAATATGAGTCTTTTCCGGGACTTTTCGTTTCACGTTGTGCATCTCCTCTCTATGTGTACTTCATGTAGTCTGCCTTGATGATTTGGGGTATTACGCCCCCGTCACTCACCGACAAACACTGAATAACATCACTTTACTGCCACTTTCGCGGTAGGAAGCAGTTTTAAGCAGTGAAACGGTATGCAGCAGCCGCAGGTCTGCCTCCAGGCAAGTTAAAGGTATAGCAGGCAGTGAAATGTCCAAACACCGAACACCACCACTTTATTGTCACTTTCAGGTATTATTTAATTTTCACAAGCCCAATTGGCAAGTAGGAATATTTATCAATATAAGAGATGTTCAGGAATGAGTATAAACTATAGCAATACCTTTAGACCTGTGGCCAGCACCAGTGCATATCTAGATATGTGTAGATATGTGGTATATGTCTCCTAGATGTCGGCATGAAATTAACTCTGGAATCTCGGACAGATGGTAGAGCGGCTGTGGGAAGAAAGGAACTTTGGGTCATCTATGGTGGGCGTGCCCCGGCTCGCATACTGGAAGGATATTGTCTCACACAGAGACCTTACAGGAATTACCCTTCCACTTGATCCAAGAGTAATTGTCCTGGAGGACTTTGCAGTGGAAGCTGGATACCCACTCCGTGGCCAGACAGCACTGGTGATAACGCAACTATTGATTGCAGCTAGACTAACCCTAGTGTATTCATGGAAATTGGCAGACGGTCCAATAGTAGCGCAATGTTGGGCCAGAGTGTGGATGCTGATAGCACTGGAAAAAATAACTGCGATCCTCCCGACTCCTACCAACCCTTCTATGCAGCCTGGTTCTCTGTTATCCAGATCTTGGGATCCAAAGAACACTACCCACAAACCGCAGGAGTTACTCTGATCGAATGCTTTTACTGGGACACGCTGTTTGCCTGGGCACTGGTGGTACATTGTTACTTTTTTTGTTTTCCTTTTGATGAATGTGTGTGTTAAAGACCTGTTGGCTTGTTGATTGAAAGCCAGAAATATGCCCTGAATTGTAATTCATTTTTGGAAAATACAAACATGCTTGATAAAAAGAAAAAGAGACAACATTTTAAGAGTAACAGACAAAATGTAATGCAGACAAACTTTAAAAAGTACACCCTTAAGTGTCAATGTTATATACTTACATAAGGCAAGAGGCTTGGTTCACTGTTAATTCCACAAATGCTGATTAAAAAGTGCAAAATAATTTTCAAATTCTTTGGCCAGCCATCTGCTAAGGTAGTCCAAACATTCTCTATCTCCGACCATGCAACTTCATCCCCATACTAGAAGAACCAGACAAGTAATCTTTATGAAAACATACCACGTGAGAAAATATGATCAACATTGCTTGTGGTAGTGACAGAAAAAAAGTGAGCTATCATGCTGTAAATCCATCTGAGATATTACCAATATCTGAGATATTACCAAGCAACCATAGTAGCAATGCCTGTGCTGTTCATTTATGTAACTTTGGCTTTATGATAGTTGAATAAAAGCAAACCCTGCATTTAGAGTGTGTGTTTTCAGACAACATGACTTGCGACTCAAGCGCAGTACAGACTAACAAGCTATATGCCCAAGTCTTTCTTTCTGATGACTACGATGATTTCACCCACAGATTTCACTTCACAGGCAGAGAGACCTAAAAGCATTTTCAACGGCAAGCTGTTGGTGACATAGGCTGCACAGTCTACTCCTTCATGAATCCTTGGCACCTTTTGTGCCTAAAGCTAAACGAAATGTTCTTTTTTGTGGACACGTTGACTTTTCCCACAGATTGGCATCTTTTGAAATAGACCCTTCGCCACAATAAAGATTTTCCATAATAACTTACTAGAAAGTCTTAATTCTATTAAAGACACAGAAGCAAGCATTATACTTCTCTTTCTTTAATGAAACACAAAGAAAGCTCAGCAGCAAGATATTTATGTGCACCTGAGTGCAATAGATAATATGCATAAAGAAAAGGTGCACAAAATATATAACAAAATGCAATAAACACATTATAATATGTCCATAAGTCTGAGTAAAAAACAAGAAACTCCATTTCCCAGAAGACTTCCTTGAAGTTCATCCAGAGGTCACTAAAACGTGACCTTAGTCCTCCAATAGGCATTAGTATCCCCTCATAAACAGTCCTGAACAAGATGTAACTTCCTCCTTCGAGGCTGCGAACTTGGCTGTCCATAGTACAGTTGTAACTGTAGTCATCTCATAGAAGAAGACTGGGTCGAGCTGCCGATCAGACGGACTTGTCTGCAGGCGCTGTCAAGAGGGGAATTAAATTACTAGTATTACTTCATGTATATTACAACCCTAGTTCCCTTAGCGGGGTGGGAGAGAACATTTATTAAGTTATTCTAAATACCAAATTATCAACAATCCATAGTAATGCATATAATTACTGTCAAGCGTGATACGCGTCGCTATTTTCTCCCGCCAGGTGGGATAATGCTCGCCTCTGTGTCTTTAATAGAATTAAGACTTTCTAGTAAGTTATTATGGAAAATCTTTATTCTATGTCAAGACCGGAGGCTCACATTCTGCTTGTTTAAAGCTTACTTACCACAACAGATGTAGGCTGTTCTACCGGTCTCAGGTAGAATTGCTTAAATATAGATTTGCCTGCCCAGTCCGCCATCCTCATGATGTCTTCTAGGCGGACTCCGACCTAAAAGGCCTTGGAAGCCATGGCTCCTCTCACGGAAGTGCAGTGTATCTAGTCCTGCTTTTGTTATAGTCCACTGCACCCAGCGTGCTAATGTTGGGGCGGAAACTGCCTTGTGCGGTTTGCGCAGAGCTATTAATAGCTGTCCATCAGTGGAGGTCCTAAGAGGAGCTGTAACTTCTTTGTAAACCTTCAGGCATCTGAATAAGCAGAGCTTGGGCTGGTCCTTAAAAGCAGGGTAAGAAATCTCCCTTGAGATGCATTTCGTCCTCCTGTGTATGCGAAACACGATACCATTAGGAGAAAAAGTCCTGCCCGCTAGGTCGAGGGCTCTGACGTCAGAAACCCTCCTACAAGAGACAAGGCAGAGCAGTGTAGTGAGTTTGCCGGGTAGAGCAGTGCGGGATAATGTTAGGGAAAATTCTCTCTTTAGGCTGCATTTCGTAACCTCGTGAGTCCCCCAGCAGCTTTGCTGGATTTCTGGAGTTTGTTTTTTTCCTCCTGCCAAGAGTGAGACTCTTTTCCTCCCACTCTTGGACATGATTTATGGTATTCCTTTGACTGGCAATGTGTTTTATGGGCTATGGGGTCTTTTACTCCATAGGGTCTCATGTGTTTTTCCTATGTGTGTTACACAGCACCCTCTGTGCAGTAACACAGGGGTGTCATATTGACACCCCACCATAGACTCCATACCCTGGGACTGACTACCATCTCCCAGGGCATGTAAAGTCACCATTGGCTTTACTAGTCCCAAATTATTAACTTATTAAATTATTAAATTATTAAATTATATAATTATAGGAGCGGAAACTGGATTTAATCCTCTGCTTCGGCACCAGGTCTTCCAGGTGCTCCAAGAGTTGTAATATCTCTTGAGAGTAACAGGGGCCCAGCTCTCCTCAACAAGGCTGACCGCCATGCGTGACATGCCGGGAATTCTCCATCTTGACGTGAAATCCTCCTGGGTGCTAGGATCAGGGATCTGGTGAGGAGAAGGGGGTGACACAGCCCTGATGGATCCAGTAGGAGATCTGGAAACCGGGATAGAAGGATTGGAGAATCCAAAGAAAGTTCTAGAAGAACTGGATACCAGGTCTGAGCGGTCCAGACCGGGGCTATGAGGACCAATTCCGTTTGTTCCCGACGGGCCTTCACCAGGGTCCTCGCAATAATGTTGAAAGGAGGAAAGTCATAGTGGATCCCGTCGGTCCAATGTTGCAGGAATGAGTGTCGCTGACGCTGCTGGATCTGGTTTCTAGTTGAAAAACACTGGTAACAGTGTTGAAGCGTGATTTAAAAAGGTCTTTGGACATGGGGTCCCAAATCTGCTGAGGCGGAGGAAGATGTCTCTGTTGAGCCTTCAGCCGCTGTAATCGACTGAATGGCGGGAGTACCAATCTGCTACTATGTTTATGAGGCCTGGGAGATATTCTGCCGTGACTGAGATCTGGCGTTCTAGACAGAAATGCCAAAAATCTTTGGCTAGTTCTGCTAGAGGCCGTGATTTGGTGCCACCCAGATGATTGATGTATCTTACTGCAGAAATATTGTCCATCTTCAGCAAGATACAGCAACTCGCTCTGCCTCTGGCAAAGGAGCGTACTGCGAAAGAGCCTGCGAGGAGCTCCTAACAGTTTATATGCATCTCCTGTAGTGACCAAGTCCCTCCTGTGGCCACTGGGCCGCATCTCGCTCCCCAACTGGAGCGACTGGCATCCGACTCGATTATTATATCTGGATTCGATCTGAAGATGGCTCGCCCGTTCCAGGCTTCCATGTGTGTGAACCACCAGTTGAGTTCCGTTCTCGCTTGTGGAGAAAGCGTCAGACGCTGGGAGTAAGAGCGTTGCGTCTTAAATGTTGACCTTTCAGCCTCTGCAATTCCCGGTAGTGAAGGGGCCCGGGACTAGAAATATGGGGCTGAAGAAACCTCCTTGGCTTGAGCAGGGGCGAATCACCTGCTTTGAAGCTAAGCTGTGTATTTCCCTGTCTAGCACTTCCTCACCCTCTTTGGACATTGTGATTGGGACAGGGTGACAGATTTGAAAGGGTTGCATGAAGAATTCTAGACGCAGACCGCGGGCTGCATCTCTGACCCATTCATCCCCTGACAAGGAATCCCATGCACGCGCAAAAAGAGCTAGCCTCCCTCCTACAGGTGCTTGTGGCGCTGGCGCTGCTATAAGCACACTGACCTGTGGTTTGTGGCTGGGCTGGGTATCTGGAGGTTCTTCTCCAACCGTGACTTCTTCCTCGCCCCCTTCAAGGATCGATCCTGCCAGGCATTGTGTTGATCCCTGCATTGCTGAGTTCTTCGATCAAAAGAGTACCGGCTGGAGGAGCGATCTCTACCTCGTCCAGCCCTGGAGAACATTTTGGAAGAGAAGACTCTTGATTGAGGCTTGAGCCTTGTCAAGAGTGGTACAAGTGCCAACGAATTTTGACATTTCCTTCATGAAGGTATCTCCGAAGAGTAGATCTTGGGCCGCGGCACCATACTCGGTATCCGCTAATTCGCTCAGCTTAGCGTCAATCTTCTACAGGATGCCTTTACGGCGCTCAGCTGATATGGCACAGCTAGCGTTTCCCAGCAAACAAATGGCTCTTTGGGCCCAAACTGGGAGGATCACTGGGTCGATGGGGTTGCCTGCATCGATGGCTGCTTCAACTAGCCCATCATTTTCACCAGAGGACCAGTGACGTCTAATACTCTGTCCTGACAGGACCTCCATTTGCGATCTATGCCCTTCGTGGATCTTTTACATTCTTGCCCAGGAATGTTATCTTTGAGTCTAGCTCCGGAGTCAGGGCCACCTTGCCTGCAATTTCTGGACATGGGCATTCTGCCCCGAGTCTCGCTCTAACCTCTAGAGGCTTACGTAGCCTAGCCTTGATGTATTCCATTGTTCTCGATGACGGTTCCCAGTCAGTAGATCTGGGATGTACTAGATCTTCCAGCGTAAACATCCCCTTAGAAGGAGAATGATCCACAGTTGGCTTCTTGGGGATGGGGGCTGCCGCAATCCCTAAAGTTAAGGGTCGTGGCCCTATTGTTTGCACGTCTTCTTCTGAAGAGGTGGGAGATTGATTGTCAATAGCATATCCCTCTTGATCAGTGCCCTGTCGGTATCACCCTGGGCTTAAGGGTCTGGTACCCCTGTTGTCTTCCTCGGGGTAAAAGCATCCATCGGGAGAAGGGGTTTCCTTCCTATCCAAAAAGGCCTTTTTCAGCCTGGAGAAGGCATCTGATAGGGCAGCAGTAGCTGGTTCTGGCTGGCTCAGGGGTGGTCGGAGAGTTTTTACTCAAGCGAGCCGGAATGCATCCCCCATCTGAAAAGTGCTTTCTCTTTTGTGTCTTTTTTCTTGGTAGGGAGGTTTCTTGTAGGTGCTCCTCCATGCTGTCCAGGCGCGGCTGGATAGGCAGGAGCATCCCTGATACGGTCCTTTGGATGCTGGTTCAAACAGAAGATCCCAGTACCATTTTTAGGCTGTCTGCCATTGTCACTTCATCCATTTGATAAGTATCCTCCTCAAACTCAGACCAATCCTGGCCTGCATGAGGGTAGTACTGAGCTGCCATTATTATAATTACAATGCACCTTTCTTGCCTACTTTTTTTTTTTAAATGAACAGGTTACTTACCAACTGGTAACGTTCTTTCGACTGGATGTTACTGCAACATATTCCTCATCTTAGATGTATTCCCATCCAGCTTTAGCTGCTTCGGAAATGTTTTCTCGGCAGAGGGTGCCGTGCGTCGGTGTCGTCGAGTCAAAGTCCCTCAAAGGCCTCCATCGAGGGTGACGTCATCGGTTATAGAAGTAGTACGCGCTGTGTCCGTTGGCCTCAGTTCTCTTTTTACCCCTCTTGCTCTGTTGTATAGGTAGTTTATGTAGCCAGGTGTCAGCCTTGCGAGAGTTGAAGTGGCAATAACCAGGAAAATATACAGAGGGGTAGGATTGGAGGGTGATGAGGAATACGTTGGAGGATCATCCAGTCGAAAGAACGTTACCAGTTGGTAAGTCACTTGTTCTTCGAATGGATTGTGTCCCCCAACGTATTCCTCATCTTAGATCGACTCCCAAAGCAGTGTAGAAAACTCTTTGGAGGAGGGAGTAGATTTTTAATACTATTATATAGCCGAATATAGCACTGCTTTACCAAAAGCAAGCTCTTTAGACTGGGAGGTATCCAGACTTTAAAATTTAGAAAAAGTGTGCTGCGATGAGCAAGTTGCTGCCTCACAAATAGATTTTATGGGAAAACCTCTTTGAAGGGCTGTCAAAGAGGCTATGCCTCTGGTGGAATGGGACCTTAAGTCTTCTGGTGGGTCTTTTCCCACCAATCTGTAGCATTCTGAAATGCAAAGCACAATCCAACGTGATATGGTTTGTTTTGACACCGATTGACCAAATTACCTTCTGGTGTGGCCAATGAAAAGTTGATTATCCACTATAAGCTTGGAAAGCCTCGAAATGTAAAAGCTTAAAAGCTCTTCTCGGGTCCAGCCTGTGCAATCTTTCCTCCTCCTTTCTGGGATGAGGTAGAGGGTAGAACGCGGGCAGAATAATCTTTTCATTTAAATTGAAATCCGAGACCACTTTAGGTAAAAATGAGGGTTTAACCCTCAATACCACTCTGTTCCTGTGGAACACAGTATAGGGTGGCCCAGAAGACAGTGCCTGCAATTCGCTCACTCTTCTTGCAGATGTTAAAGCAACCAGGACAGCGGTTTTCAATGTTAGTAATCTTAATGGACAAGTGTGCAAGGGTTCAAAAGGGACACACATTAAAAACTTTAAAACCAGATTAAGGTCCCAAACAGGGACTTGGAAAGGGTAAGGAGGGAACACATTGGCGAGTCCCTTTAAGAATTGTATTATCAAAGGAATTTTAAAGTAGGAACATTCTTCTGAAGAGCGCTTGAAAATGGAAAGTGCTGCAAGATAACTTTTAATGGTGCCAAGATTTAGGCCTCTATGTGCCAGGGACAAGAAGAAGAACAACACTTCCGGGATAGAAAAGGATCAACATTCTTTTCCCTGCACCAGTTGCAAAACTTTTTCCAACGGCAACGGTATTCAGATTTTGTTGCTGGCCTTCTTGCCGAAAGCAACACCTCCATGACGTCATCTGGAAGGTCCCAATCCTTGCATCTCAGCCTTTCAGATACCAAGCATGAAGGTTGAGAGTCTTGACCTCTGGATGGGGAACCTGGCCCTCCATTTGAGAAGGTCCTCTCTTTGAGGAAGACGTAACAGAGGGCAGATGGACATGTCTAGAAGGTCCGGGTACCACGTTCTCCTGGCCCAATCCGGAGCAATTAGGATCATGAGGTTTCCAAACCGTCCGAATCATCCGATGACCTGAGGAATGACGGGAATCTGAGGGAACGCGTATAGTAGTGGAAGTTCCACCCCACCACAGACGCGTCCCCATAGGGCTCTTCTCGAGGGAAATTCCCTTGAGCAATACTTTTCGCACTTCCGGTTGATTCCGGTAGCAAACAAGTCTTCTTGAGGGGTTCCCCAAAGGGTGAAGATCTCCTGAAGGACTTCCTGAGCCAGCTCCCACTCGTGGAACACCATGCTCTGCCTGCTCAGAGCGTCCGCCGTCATATTCTCCTCCCCGGCTAGATGAACTGCCGTTAAGGAGATTCCTTATTGAATTGCCCAATACCAGAGACACATTGCCTCTCTGCACAGAGGTAGTGACCCTACACCTCCCCTTTTGTTTAGATAATGCATGGTCACTGTGTTGTCCATCATTATCAGGGCATTTTTTCCTCTGACAGATGGCAGAAAAGCCTTCAGCGCTAGTTTGATTGCTCCCAGCTCTAAAAGGTTGATGTGTAGTTTGGACTCCGATGGAGACCAACGACCGCTGATTGTCAGATCGTTGCCCATGAGTGAAGCGTCCGTCACTACTGTAATCTCCGGCCATGGTTGCCAAAAATGTTCTCCTTTTAGGAAGTTTTCTGTGCAAGTCCACCACAGAAGATCCTGCCGAACCTTGTTCAGAATCTGAAGGAGATCCGTCACTTCACCTGAAAACTGGGACCATTGAGCCTTTAGAGCCCATTTGAAGGGATCTCATCCTCAGGCGTGCTTCTGGCCCTAGGTAAATGCAGGATGCCATGAGGCCGAGCAACCTTAAGAAGTCGTAGGTCTGGAGATTTTGGGCATTTTGGAATTTGGAAACCATCTGAAGAATGTCTTGAGCCCTCGACTTAGGAGGCAAGCTCTTTCCCAAGGATGTGTCTAATACAGCCCCCATGTACTGGAGCTGTTGGGAAGGTGTCATTTGTGACTTCTTGAAATTGAGGGAGAGGCCCAGTCTGTGGAGGAAGTGGCAAGTGACTTTCAGGTGATCCAGGGCTTGTTCGGCAGAACGTGCCCTGATACACCAATCGTCCAGGTAGGGGTAGATGTGAATCCCCCCTCTCCTGAGGTGCGCTGCTGCCACTACCATTAACTTGGTGAAGACCCTCGGGCGGAGATCAACCCGAATGGCAGGACTCAAAACTGATAGTGTGAGTCGCCAACTACAAACCTCAGGTATTTTCTGTGCTTCAGATGGATTGACACATGAAAATAAGCATCCTGGAGGTCCAATGACACCAACCAATCCTGAAGTTGAAGGGCCTGAAGGATCTGAGAAAGCGTGACCATCTTGAACTTGTCCTTCCTGAGGAATGTGTTCGAACCTCTTAAGTCGAAGATGGGTTTCAGTCTTCCGTCCTTTTTGGGAATCAAAAAATAGGGGGAGTACCATCCCTTGTTCCTCTCCACTACAGGTACTGGTTCTATAACACCTTTCTTCAGCAGGGTTAAGACTTCCTGCTGTAGAAGCGGATCTGGGAACTTCAAAGAGTGTCTCCCTGGTTGATTGCTTTGAGGTTGCGTTAGAAAAGGAAGGCAGTAACCTTGGGCTATTATTTCAAGAGCCCAAACATCTGAAGTAATGGCTCGCCATTCTTGCAGATGCTGTGACAGCCTGCCTCCCACAGGTGTCTTGCGTTGCAAGTCCTCAAAGTGGTTTTGTGTCGGTTGCTGCGGCTGCTGATGGTAAAGAGGCTGCAGTTGGGGCTGGCGTTTCACGTTTTCCTCGTCCACCACGAGTGGCTTTTTTCTGGCCTCTTTGACTGGCCATTCCTCTCGCCTTTCCATATGAGTCGTCGTCCCCTCCAAGATTGTCCTGATGCACAAAAAGGTTGCCTAATAGCAGCTCCTAAAGATTTGGCAGCCACTTTTGAGGTCTGCAACCTCCCAAGGCTCTCATCAGCTTTGTTGCCAAAAAGGTGAGACCCGTCAAAGGGCATGTTCAAAAGATAGTTTTGCACATCCGGTGCAAAACCCCGACTTTCGTAACAACTCAAATCTGCGCATTACCGTGCTAGTGGCCATGGACCTGTCCAAACTATCTGCAGTGTCCAACCCAGACTGAAGGGATTCTTGCATGGCCTCCTTTCCATCTCCAACAATGGTTAGCAATCCTTCCCTTTCTTCACCTTCTGGTGTGTGCACTGCCGCCAATGCAATGCACTCACACAGAGTGTATGAACATTTTGTCAAGGCACATGTGGAGTTGGCCGATTTGGCCATACTCCCAGCTGAAAAAACCTTGCATGCCCAACCATCCAAGCGCTTGTCGTCCCTATCTGGAGGGATGGAAGGGTACGCCACCTTACTTGAAGCTGTGGCTGCCTGGACCACCAGACTCTCTGGAGTAGGGTGTTTGGACAGATAGCCGGGGTTGCTACGGGAAGGGCGGTATTTTGAAGTGAGGGACTTAATTCACTGGAGCAATAGAGTCCAGGGTCTCCCAATTCTTGGCCAAACTATTTTGTAAGGCTACATGGAAGGGTAAAATCGGATCTTCGGTGGGACCATGATAAAATATATCGGTCAAATCATGCTGCATAAACTGAGTTGGTGGCCTAGCCCATCCTAAATATTCGACCACCTTTGTCATTAGCTGCTTGTATAAGGGACTGGCATGTTCCCCTGGTTCTGGCTTGCCAAAATCTGTTTCAGGTAAAGTGTCAATTCCACTTGCATTATCCAAGGTTTCCACCAGATCCCTCAACCTGCTTTCTTCAGAAATCAGGCATTTCTGGGACATTTGGGGTGCCATATTTCAGTCCAAAAGGAACATCCTCCTCCTCAGACCCCTCTTGTTCTTCAAAAATTGAAGTTAAGGATTTGAAATATTCTTTCCTCGGAAGAGGTTTAATAATCTTTTCTGGGAGAGGTGTATCAGTGGAGACTGAAGGCTTTACAACCTTTGCAGCTTTTGCTGTTATTTTGACAGCTTCTGGCTGAATTGAGCCTTTTGAACATTTGGCGCTGAGGGCTTCGGGGTCGACGTCGACAAAGGCGTCTATGGCGCTGACGAAATAATGGTCGACGGAGCTGGCTTCGAGGCACTCTTCGAAGGCTCGCCCTTCGAGGTGTCGCGGGTTCCGGACGACGTCGGTGATCTCGAACGGTCGACTCGAGCGATCTTTTTCACTCGGCGTCCTGGAGGGTTCCCGATCCTTTCTCCTTCGATCACCCGGGCTTGAGGGTGCACCAGTGTCGGAACGGTAATGCTCCCAGCAGACTTCCAAAGAAGGCGAGGACTGAGGCTTAGCCTTTTCAAACACCTCAATCATTTTTATTCTAAATGCTTCCCATTCTTCGAAGGAAGAATGTTTTGTGGGGCATTTCATTATTTTGGGGGGATTCGTCCGAGGACGAGGTGGAAGGGGATCGGTGCCGTCTTTTTTTGGACCTTTTCGTCAGAGACAAAGAGTGGTATGAACCACTTCGGGACCTAGACTGATGATTTTGCCTTTCGCGTCGAGGAGATTTCTCCTCACAGGACCTCAACTCGACGCTCGAGGCTTTTCGGTCGGGTTTTACACCTACCTGCAGTTTTCCCTTCCTCTCTCGCAAGGCCTTCCCGGCCATTGCCTGACACTTTGTACAGGCCTCCATGTCATGGCCTTCACCAAGGAATCAGATTCTCGGTGCGGGTCCGCGATGGACATTTTCGAACCGCAGGATTTACACTTTTTGAACCCCTAACGCAGGGTAGCCGGGGTGGACGACGAGGACATTCTCGAATATCGTCTTCAGTAACTGCGTCACAGAACTACTTGAGGCGTGCTGAGTTTCCGAAGCAACACGTACTGTGGAAAAAAATGGAACTGAGGCCAACGGGCACCGCGCGCACTACTTGTATACCCGATGACGTCACCCTCGACGGAGGCCTTCGAGGGACTTCGACTCGACGACATCATCGCACGGCGCCCTCTGCCGAGAAAACATTTCCGAAGCAGCTAAAGCTGGATGGAATACATTTAAGATGAGGAATACGTTGAAGAAAACAATCCATTCAAAATATATATTTTTTTTTAATTCTCTGTGGGCACAAAACGCCTTTCTCTAGCCCACTATGCAAATATGATGAGCTTTAATGTGGTCCTTAGCTCAATTCTGTTTATATCGGTCGTGTCTTTAAATATATGAAAAAGTAATGTTGAGTAGATATGCCTTCAGCCACTGGCGCGCGCAATCGCAAATCCGCTATAAACGCAAATGCGTTCGCGAGCGCCTGAAAACTGAGGAAAGGACCAGAGTATGAAGAAGCTCCATCTGGTGGCCGTGGGCGGTGCAACGGCCACACAGGAGTCAGTGCTGCTTCCCCGAGGCTCCGTAGACTCGTACTGGGCCAGGGAAGCAAGCGAACTGCACAGGCGAGGGTACGCAGAAGCGGAGCTTGAAATTGAATGCCTACGTGGCATACAAATCGAAAAAAAACAATATCTTTATTTACCAATTCTTCTGACGCTAGCAGGAAGCAGCTGGTGATGGAGACAGACCACGGAAGCCGAAGAGGATGCGTAATGCGTTCTTCAGAGAAACTACGTATTAAAGCATTCGAAATACACTAAGAACAACACGCGGGCGTGCGGGCATCAACTATTAAAGTATTGTAAAGGCAATAGATAGAATATGCAAATTCAAATAAAAATAAATATAGGTTAATACAGTCTTAGAACATGATGTACTTATCTCTTACTGTGAACAGCAAAGAAAGAGGAAGTTACATCATGTTCAGGACTGTTTATGAGGGGATCCTAATGCCTATTGGAGGACTAAGGTCACAAGTTAGTGACCTCTGGATGAACTTCAAGGAAGTCTTCTGGTAAATAGAGTTTCTTGTTTTTTCCTCAGAGACTTATGGACATATTATTATGCGTTTATTGTGTTTTGTTAGATATGTCGTGCACCTTTTCTTTATGCATATTATCTATTGCACTCAGGTGCACAAAAGTATCTTGCTGCTGAGCTGTCTTTAAGTGTTTCAATAAAGAAAGCGAAGCATAATGTGAGCCATCGGTTTGATATAGAATTGCCTCCGCAAACTCTCATTGCCCTCAAGTGGCGCCATATGGCTCCAATTCCATCCACATCCGCTGGCCTGCACTATCCCGTACCAGGACAACACTACAGAAATGTATGTATGGAGGCGTCAGCACCAATTATCTCAGTTCCATCTTTACTCCCCAGCAAGGCAAAGGAATGGCAGAATAGAAGGACCAAACTTGGTCACCTGTCTAAAGCGGTTTCTTTGCCCTCTCATCTACCTTGCAAATGGGACTCTACTTAAAAGGAAAATGAGAAATCTGTGGGAGGCATCAACAGGTCCACCAGAAAGAAAATTACCAAAGGGTAAGCAATTTGTTCTTCCAATTTATTTTACATTTCTTGTGATATGGTTAGAAAATATAAACCTTTCACAGCAATCAATCTCTATCACAGTCACAAATCACCAGCAAGCATCAAAGCATATTTCTTAAAAACCTAAAAAAAGACATCACTTTACAACATTTCACGAAAAAAATGAATAGTAATATTCATCAAGACAACATTCCTATATGCAATACATTACTCACCGTAATCTTATTTCTGGTGCTTTTATCGGCTTAGATTCACATGCTATGCATAGGCCAACATCTAATGTAAGCTGCAGAGTATTACAGTTGTTTTTTCAAACTCGAAATAGGGCGGGCCAGTAATACTATCCGTATTGTGGCGTCTCCTGTACCCATGATCCCTCACGTGTGTGGGTCCCTCTGATTGTATTTTTTCTGACATGAGTTAGCATGAGGAGTAGTGTGAGAACAGAGTTCCCAAACAGATACATACATATACACATGCAAAAGGTTGCATCTTAGATTGGATTATAGACCACAACTGTGACACAAACATGGTTTCCAATACTGCCCTCCCATGGACAGACCATAACTGCCTGCTATTCACCATCCCCATAACGCCATGCGCCAAGCCGACCACTCCAGCACCGGCCACAGTAGCCAGAAGCACAAATAAAAAAACTCACTGTAGAGAACATCAGTGTCTATCTCAACCTCCCATGCCTAGCACCACCATTCTCTCCCGACCCTGTCATACTAGCGGAATTATTCAGAGACACATTGACTAACGCCATCAACACAGTCGCCCCGCTAGAAAACCAAAAAGAAAAGAAATCCTTCCATTCCAACTCGTGGTTCACAGAAGAGCTCCTTAACATGCGCAACTCCACATGGCAGGCGCTAAAAACTTGGCAGGCTAACCCCTGTGACACCACTAAAGATATCTTCAGAACCATCGCTAAAAAATACAAAGAATCTATATTCAAAGCCAAATCAGAATCCTACAACAGAATCTCTTCGGCCAACTCACAATCCAGCTGCCATGCTAAAAAAATAGACCTCCTCCATAACAAAATCTCTGACCATTACAAAGCATTACCCAAACAGAAGCACCAGAAGCAAACCCACCACAAACGCTCAGGTTTCATCCATCCCAATTTCTCATTCTCTGAAACATCTGAGACAGACGTCCTAGACATCCTAAAACATCTCAAACCATCGCTATGCAAGGGCGATGTATGCCCCCCAAACATTATCAAAGAATGCGCGGAGCAGCTCGCTCCACTAATCACCTCCTTCATAAACGCCTCATTCAAAACAGGTATAGTCCCCAACTGCCTCAAAGCAGCGTAGGTACGTCCCCTCCTAAAAGAAAACCTACATTAGGCCCCTCCCAAACAAATAATTACAGACCAATTACAGCCGTCCCATTTCTTCTTAAAATATTAGATAAGGCTGCCCACAGGCAAATCCAACGGTACCTCAAAACCAACTCTATCCTTGGTAAGAGACAATCAGGGTTCCGCAAAGGACACGGAACAGAAACCGCATTACTAGATCTGAGAAACCAAATCACTTCTATCCTTGACATGGGTAAGCCTGCATTACTCCTGCTCCTAGACATCTCAGCAGCGTTTGATCTCGTGGACCATAACACCCTCACCAACCACCTCACACATGCTGCGCACTTCTCCAATCACGGAGCAACTTGGATCACGTCCTTCCTACAAGGCAGAGCCATGAAAGTGTTCTCCAATATAGCAAACGCTGAACCCACCATCATACACTGTGGTGTTCCCCAGGGATCCTGTACTGCCCCTACGCTTTATAATCTATTCACAAGGCCACTCTTCGATAATCTGGATGTACTTGGGATCACATACACAAACTATGCTGGTGATACCCAGGTGCTCCTTCCCCTCACGGGGAGCTATATCAAAGACGCTTCTACCCTTCAACAAATTATGCTTTGAACCGCAAGAATCCTCTGTGCGCTGGGAACATCGAGATATGAAAATAGGCATTTTTCATGTCCAATGTTGTCATGTAATCCCCCCTTTTTAACAGAGGGATTACTTCTTGTAGCGTTGTCATGCAAACTTTTTGTGGTTTCACAAATTTGTTTGCAGGGCACAGGTCTAGTACCGGGCGCATGGTCAGATATTTTTTTGGAACAAGGAATTACGTTGAATAAATACCCTTGTTTACCTCTGTGTGGCACGACCTCGATGGCGTCTTTGAGGAGTAGAGCTTTCACCTCTTTTAGCAGGATAAATTGTTCCTCCTGCGATGGTTTCTTTTGGCGCGGCGGGGGGGGGGGGGTTTGACGGCCTTCGTTGAAGCTCTATACAATAACCCCCTGTCACCGTTGACAACACCCATTTGTCCGATGTTATACCCTCCCATACATGGGTGAAAAAAGATATTCGTTCCCCGACTGGGGAGGCATGGGACGGGACCCGTAGCGGGGTGTCATTGCTTAGAGGGTGTCCCTTCACCTCTGGTGGGGGTGCCTCTCCCTCTTCTGCGGGCCCTGAGGTAACCCTGGGTCACTTGTTGATTGGTATTTCAAGAGGAACCTTGGTTTTGGTTGCATTCAGTTCCTCTCTGTGCGTTTTGCCCCCAAAAACGACAAAAATTACTACCACCTCTTTGGCCTAGTTGTCGATTAGTCAGTTGGCCAAGGGATTTAAGGGTCTCATATTCATCCTTGGAGGACTTGATGGGGTCTTCAACTGCCTTTTCAAATAATACGTTCTGCTCAACTGGCATATTTAGTAGGGTAGCTTGAGTCTCAACTTTAAAGACCGACTGCCTAAGCCAGGCAAGGCGTTTTAAAATGGTGGCTTCTGCAATAACGCGTCCAGCGTTGTCAGCTGCATCAAAGTTATTTTTTAGGAGGACGCCTGCTGTAGCTCTGCCTCCGCAAGCCAGAAAGGAGAGTTTGGCCTTTAGTGGCTCTGGCGCTGACTCTGCCAGGGTCTTTACCTCATCCCACTTTGTACAGTCATAGCTGGATAGCAGGGTGGAATGGTTTGCTATACGCACCCGGTATGCTGCAGTGGACGCTATCTTTCGACCGACCCATGGCATATCATTTTTTGCCGTCCTTGTCCGGAGAGGCTTCGGAGGCAGCCAAGGGGATACCAGCTCTCTTGCGGGTGGTGGCAACAACCAGAGAATCAGGTCGAAGTTGGCCCCTTATATATAAGGGGTCGGAAGGTTCTGGTTTGAAGAGTTTCTAGATCCTAGGGTTCACCGCCCTGGTATCGTTTGGTAGTTCTAGAGAAGGTTGAATCCTTCTTTGGACTGATTTTAGCAGGGGGATAAATTGGGTTGCCGGATTTTTATCGCCCAACATATTCTCTGCAAAATCCTTGTCCTGTTGGGCCTCTTGTGTTTCGATGCCGAAATTTTCTGCAGCCCCGAGTATATCGTTAAATAGTGGCTGGTTTTCCACCGGGGAGTGTGGTAAGGGTGGGTCTTGCAGGACTGGAAAGTCCATCGCAAAAACCACAGACTCTGTGTCATCTTGGTCTTGATCGTCTTCCCCCCAGCGTCGTAACCCTCAATGTCACCATAACAGGGTTCACCCTTGTCTAAGTATTCATCCTCCCCTACATCCTGGTCATAAAGGTCGTAGGAGAGGCGAGGAGTTTTGTGTGGTGGTTCAACAGCAATTCTACTGGGGGAAGAGATCTCTTTTTATACAGTACAGCCGTTGCCTGGGACTGAGAGGCTGTAAGTGTTGTATTGGAACAGACGCCTGTGAAGTAGGAGGCGTGGAGGCCAAGTTGTCCAGAACATGTGGATGTTTTTCAAAGAAGTTTGCCAAGCAGGTCCTGCGACTCACGACTCTGTCAATATCCTGTGCAGACCATCTGGCTGAACTGGGTATAACCTCCAGGTAGGAGGAGGCAGGAGTGGGGGTAGTGAGGATATGTTCCTCTCTTTCATCAAGACTGATAGAGTCAGGCTGATGTGCATGATCAGACTCTACTATAGTGTCCTGTAGGGGCATACTTTTATGTTGGCTAGAGGGTTGCTCCCTAGCCTTCTCCTTGCTAAGTGAGTCCCTCTCTCTAGAGGAACTGGACCTTGTTAGGGAGAATTCTCATTGTATGGCTAATTTCCCTTACCTAGTGAGTCCCTCAGTAGCTTTGCTGGATTTCTGGAGTTTATTTTTTCCACTTGGTAAGAGTGTGAGTGTTTTGCCATGTGTATTTCATCTGTTTTTGTGATTGTGGACTCTGGAGTACACCACTTCAAGTAGCCCCCCCCCCACTTTTGTGTCTTACACAGCACCTTCAGTGTAGTAACACAGGGTTGTCGTTTTGACTTCCCACCGACTCCATTTCTGGGGCTGACTACTGTCCCACAAACAGGTAAAGTTGCCATTAACTTTACATAGTCATTTAACCACAGATCCAGTACAACCTATCTTATATATGGAGTATTGGAAAGGGTTAATTCTAAGCCCTTTTTATTTGTACCTCTTGGAGCATTGTTTCCCTCCCTTAACATTAAGACTTGGCTGGTGGTAGTGGTATCTACCCTAATTTTCCTACTGCGATTATATTACATAATGTGGTATGTTTTAGGCTATTTTAGTAGCCTTGAACTTTAAAGCCGCTAGTCCAAGTACTTTTTATTTCGGCTCCGGTTGGGTTTAATCGCCATTTCCTTTTGTTAACATCCTTTTTGGGTGGGTCTTTGCGCGGCAAACCAGTTTTGCCTCCTTTGTTCGCCGACCTTTGGCAGCCTTCTGACCAGAAGCTCTCCTTTGGCGCCTAGGTGTATAGGTGGGCTGAATGTGAGGGAGGGGTGTAGTCACCCCCTGCAGAGGGTCACCTTGGAGACCCAAGTCACACTTTGTATTGATTGGCTGAGGTGGTTATCCGGGCTGGACAACCCCCTCTGGTGAGTGATTGACAGCCAGGCTGTGTGAATGGGGGATTTTGGCAGAAAAGGCAGGACTCTTGAGCTAGAAGGCAGAGTCGCCTCTGGAACTACAAGGAACCAAAGAGAAGCGGAGAAGAAGACTGGTGCTGCAACCCTGAGCCCCGGTGAAGCCCTGCTGCAGTCCTGAGCTATCTACCCCCTTCAACGAATAAGAAGATCCAGTCCGGAGTCTTTTTCCCTTGAACCTGGTGGGATCAACCAGCTCGTCTTTTCTTCAGTCAGAGAATCCTCTCCTGGGTCGAAATCACTGCTGTGCTGTAGTGGGTCCGGATAGCCATCAGAAGAGCACTCTCCTGATTTAAAGGAGTGCACCTTTTATTCATCGTTGTCTTTTTCGCTGCTGCTGGCCTCATCCCTGGGTAGTGCAGATCGCTCCAGACGTCGTCCTTCTTGTCCCCATGACTGAAGCCGCAAGAACTGAGTCTGCAGGAACTACCAGGAACAACTGCCGTGGCACCAGGTTTTCTCCAACGGAATAAGGTACTGTGCACACTTGGTATTTTTCTCCGACTGACCAGCCGGAATCGGGGTGCACACTTTACCTGCACGAAGATGTGTTCTTTGTTCCCTCCTTCTTATAACTTTTCCTTCCATTTGACAATCTTTACGAACTCTTGGCATCTAGAACCTCGAACTGTTCTATGTGTGATCCTCGGCAACTGAGCATCTGCTCCATTGACACTGGCGCAGGCCTATTGACTTCAATCTATATCTTTTGAACTTATCCTCGAGTCTGCTTGCCTTGAAAAAGTATTGCCTTTGATTTGTATTCACTTTTACCTTGTTTTAAATTCTTAAGTACAAAGTGTGTTTTAACTTCGTAAGCATTTCTATCCGCGGGTACGCGTTCATATCGCAACACCGGTCTGTCAAATGTACTTACCTTGAATTTACTGGGACAAGTGGAATTGGTTGTGTGTGGTGTATTTTACGTGCGGTTTTAAATCTATAGAAGTGAAGTGTTTTGTAACAGATGGTTTAAAAATAAATGTACTTATATTTTTTTACCTGAAACTTTGAGTCAGCGTTTGCTCGAGTCACAGTAATTGTGGTCCTTTGTGTAATCTCTGCTACTGCTCATATACTCTGGAGATAAGCCTGGCTGCTCCGCTACTGCTACCACTTTTACATAGTAGTACAGCCTTGTACCAAAGGTGAACTTGTATTACTACTTGTAGTCTTAATTGTGTGTAGTGGTCCCTAAGGGCACTGCACAGGATTCTGCCTAACAGACCTGTCTCTTTCCTTATGGTCCCTGCTCTTAGACAATGATTTTTTGGAGCTCGGGGTCGAAGAGGGGGCTTCGGAGAACTCCCTGGGCTTGTCCCCAGATGTAGGCCGAACTTCGACTGCAGGGATGGCTTGCGCGGCGTCTTTCGCCGTCACGGGGCCGGACGGGGGAGTTATGAGTCGGGTGACCTTTGTCTTGGCGGGCTTGTCATGAGGCGGCCGCTCGCAGCGCCCAGAGGACGTCTGATCGGAAGAGCTGGCCTTCACCATCGACTTTCTGTGTGCGACCTTACTCGCATCGCCATGGGGTGTGTGTTTGTGGGGGAGTGTGGTGCCTTTGCCACCGGGTCTCTTCTCCGTAACAGGACCGCCGGGCTGTCTGCTAGGGTCAGGGGCTGGCACTGGGGAATGTGGAGGTTCCCCGTCACCCTCGCCGTCCGAAGGGACGGCGTCACTGCCGTTGCTGGACACCACGTCGACGTCCATGGAGGCCTCGGCATGCATGGCGTGATGGGCCCAACGTTTAGTTCGCCTGTCTTTGAGGGTTTAAGGTCAGAGTAGCTTGCAAGCCCAACAATGAACCTCGTTGTGGTCTGTATTCAAGCAGAGGTTACAGACCCTAACGGGCAGCTTCAAAGTCTTCTTCAGTCTCCACTGCATCGAGTCACGGTGTCGGCAAAGGAGAGGAAGAAACACTTACTTAATTATTAAAGTTCAACGGCGTACGCCAAAAAAGGACTCTGCATATATTTTTGCGACCGCTCACGAAGGTGGAAAAAAACAATCTGAGGGACCCACACGCGTGAGGGTAATGGGTACAGGGGATGTCACAATAGGGATAGTATTACTTGCACGCCCTTTTTCGATGGCCATTTTCGAGTTTCGAAAAACAACTGTAATACTCTGCAGCTTCCACTAGATGTCAGCCTATGCATAGCATGTGATCTAAGCAGATTATACAAGCAACAGAAATAAAATTATCTACATAGGCCTTCATCATTTCATGTTTCGACACTGCAGGCTAAAACAAATGTGTAAATTCATTAAAACCTCATACCCATAAATAAAATTGTCATCTCAACAATAGGGGGTATAGCTCAGGGGCAACAAGTTTGTCCTGGAAACAAGACAACGCAGCACCACACAGGTTTGAATCCTGATCCCGCGCTTAGAAACCAACCTCTGGTATTAAGCGTACTATAAAAGAACAATTATAATTATACATCCTATTTTGTTCAAAAAGCATTAGTTATATTAGAGCTACATGATGATCGATATTTCCAGCAGCTATGTGTCCTGTGTCGACCCCACACTATTCAATATTTACATCATGCCCCTGCTTAGTCTCATGGACCACCTGGGTGTGCAATACACCAACTAAGCCGACACCCAGGTCATCTTCGAGCTAACAGGTGACTATCTACTTGACTCTCAGGCCATCAACACAGTCTACGAGGCAATCCAGGCTTGGATGGCCTCAAACTCCCTAGTTCTCAACAGGGTTAAGACTGAGCTCCTGATCGTGGCCTCGGGACTGAGGAACACAGTATGAAAGCTTCACCATCGCCTGCAGTAAAATCATTGTAGCCAAGAGCGTCAAGACCTTGGGCATTTATCTTGATGTTGAACTTACCATGAGGCCGCAGGTGTCAACTCCATCAGCAGCAGATTCATACTAGCCACCGCAATGGTAAACTCCAGGTTAGACTATTCTAACAGCCTACTTTTTTGGCACATCTCAAGCCAACATCAATTCGCTCCAAGTCACTAAAAATGGCCCAGTCCGACCAATCCATGGTCTCCCCAGACGAGGTTTATATCCCCGGCACCAGGAGGGCTCTTCATTGCCTCCCTATAGAGCACAGAATCACACACAAGATCCTTACTCTATCCTATAAATACTGAAATGACTGAGCATCCAAATATCTATCACATCGCCTAAAGGCAAGCCAGTCAAGCAGTCACCTGCGGTCTCAAGACAACTTAAACCTGACGCAAACCCGGTTTCAGTTGGTCAGAATTGGCAGCACCAGCTTTGATGTCCAAGCACCAACAGCATGGACCAGTCTACCACTGGGCATGAGAAGAGCCAGTGCAATCCGAGAATTCAAAATAATGACCAAGAACCAACTTGTTCAATCTGAAAGGCTGATGGGACACTTCGTTATTCCACGCTGTCCCCAGTTTGAGCCCTGCATCTATTGTCTTGTCTAGTCTGTTTTCTGTGCTCCCTGAGGCCCATGGGCATGTGGCGCTATCCAAGAATTAAAATAATAAGCCTTCTCATGCTGCCGCCGTCTAAGTCCAAAAAGTCTACACTACTGTGTCATACCATCAACAAGTACATGGATCTCACCAATGGTTATGTAGAAGCAGGCGATTTCTGTAATTGAATCATGTTTAGATTGCTTAAAAAAATGTGTTCTTCGAATGGAATAACATTCCTCCCACTGATTCCTCATCTTTTGAATTACTACTCAAGCAGTGTTGGGGCAGAAGAAAGCAGTGGGTTTTCAGCAACCATATAGAGTAGGAGGTTTTGAAGGATTGATTTTCCCATTGATGAATCATCTTTAAATTTCTAATCTAATAAATAGTGCATTGAAAAGTAAGGTTATTAAGATCAAGACTTTGCACAGCAAATGTCAGAACTGGCACACTTCTTTGAAGAGCAGACGTCCCTCCCTCACATCCCTTTAATTGTTACGTCAAATGCCCTACAGCACCTCTTTATTAGCTAATCCTAACACGAGGCGATGCAATGAATCACAAAGTGATTTTCTTTTTGTGATGAGTTTCCTTTCTGGGGTAAAGAATAACTATACATAACAGATCGTCTAGTCTCAACTCCTTTATTCTGTAAAGATAAAATTGTAATGCCCTCATGGGATTCAGCCTGTGTAGGCTTTCATCTTCTTTATATGAGTGAAGCAGCACAAATGAGACTGGTAAATATTTTGGGGTAAATATCTCTTACCACTTTTGGCAATCATGACAGACTTGGAGAGATACCTTGTCTTTACTAGAGAGTATAAATTCCAGGAACATTAGTTAAGATATAAAGCTATTTAACTCACCGTGGTCAAGACCTTCCTAAAGGAGAAATTACTCACTGTAATTATCTTCCTATGGATTCTTCTCCTGCAGATTCCTCATCTTGATAGATATCCATCATCCAGCTCTGCTGCTCGGAAACATTTTGCCAGGGGGTGTGTAGTGGACTTCGGCACGGCCATTGGACAGAAGCGACAAGCCACAGAACTTTCTGAGCGAGGATGGATGGGAGGGTCGAGGAGGAATCTGCTGGAAAATAATCCATACAAAGATCCTTACGGTGAGTAATTTCTCCTTCAATGGATTGCCCTTCTCCCGCAGATTTCTCATCCTGATAGACACGCCAAGCAGTTAGAACAACAGAGGAGGGTAGAAAGTTTTAAACAAGTAGATTCTGTAGACCCGCCCTACCAAACCGTGCATCAGTTCCTTGTACAACAACAAAGGCATAGTGCTTGGTGAATGTATGCAAGGATGACCAAGTGGTTGCCCGACATATGTCCCTAACAGGAACCCCTCTTTGGAGGGCTGTAGGGGGGCGAAAACCATGTGGTTGATTGAGCCTTGATGGCCGCTGGAAGCTCCCTGCCTGCCGATAGGTAACACTCGGATATGCAGAAAATAATCCAACGTGACCGGGTTTGTTTGGTTATGGAAAGACCTTCGAGACAATGAATGGGCCACAAACAACTGGTCTGACTTCCGAAACTCGGATGTGCAAGCATTATAGAAGGCGGTGCAAGGCGGTCTCTTGGGGTCAAGGCGGATTATGCCACTCTTCCTCTTTCGAGGTATGTCGAGGAGGATAAAAGACAGGCAAGTCGATAGAATGGGACAGGTGAAACTCTGAAACCACCTTAGGAAGGAACACATGCCTGACTTTGAGAGAGACTCTCTCATGAAAGAACCTTAGAAAAGGAGGTTTGCAGCACAAAGCTTGATCTGATATGGCATTTCTAAACACACTTTTACACAAGTGCTCCTAGGCGCGACACTCCTCCTAGCAGATGTTATTGCAACCAAGAAGGCTGTTTTAAGGGATAACAGCCGTAAGGAACATGAGTGCATAGGCTCAAACAGTGTCGCCATCAAGTAGTTCAAAACCAGATTAAGATCCCAATCTGGGACGACAAAAGGGGTTGGCAGAAAGTTATTGAGAAGGCCCTTCAGGAATTGGACCATGACTGGAATAGTAAAGGAGGAACCTTGGTCTGAGGACCTCTTGAACACAGATGGGGCCACCAAATAACCTTTCACTGTGGTAATCTGAAGGCCTGATGAGGCCAGTGACAGAATGCACTCCAAAACTGTGGTGGTGAGGCAAGAGATTGGGTCAATCGCGCGTTTCCTGCACCACACCTCAAATCTTCTCCACCTGTACACATATTGGGATCTCGTAGGTGGTCTGCGTGCAGCCAGCAACAACTAAAGTACCTCCTCTGAGAGGTCCCAGTCATCATACCACATCCTCTCAAGAGCCATACATGTAGGCTGAGGGAATCCAGGGTCAAATGGAACACTCGACGCTCCGAATGGGTGAGAAGCGGACGTGAGGCAACCAGTCAGGCAGACAGATGGTCAGATCTAAGAGATCGGAGTACCATGTACTCCTCGCCCTCTGGGGCAATCAAGATCATGGTCGCTCCTAATCTCGTCAACCTCCTGAGAACCCAAGGAATGACGAGAATTGTGGGAAGGCGTAGTGGAGAGGGAAGGTCCAATCCACCAGAAACTCATCCCCTAGTGCACTGATAATTCCCTAGAGCAAAACTGTTCATACTTCCTGTTGGACTCTGTGGCGAACAGACCCACTGCTGGGGTACCCCAGAGAGCGAAGACCTCCTCTAAGACTTCCTGGCACACTTACCACTCTTGTGAGACTCTGCTCTGTCTGCTCAGAACATCCACAAAGGTGTTCTCCGTCCCCGACCAGATGAACTGCCGAGACTGAGATTTGGTTCTCCCGTAACCAGAACCACAGCTGTATCACCTCTGTGCAGAGGGGGCAGGAGTTCACACCACCCTGCTTGTTGAGGTAGTGCATGGCCACTGTGTTGTCCGTCAGGATGAGGACATGCTTCCCTCAGACACAGGGAAAAGGCCATCAGGGCTAACCAGATGGCTCTCAACACCAGCCTGTTGATGTGCCACCTGGCTTCTGATGGAGATCAGAGGCCACTGACCTGCAAATCCTTGCAGTGGGCCCCTCAACCCTTCAGAGACGCATACGTGACCATCGGACCTGAGGCCAAGAAGGGCAGAAGGGTTACCCACCATGAGTTAGCTGTGCATAATCCACCAGTCGAGTTTGCAAACTACCTGGCTGGACACAGAGGTGATCCGCGAGTGCTTCCGGATACTGAGACCACTGGTACCTCTCAGGAGCCACTAAAGGGATCACATGCGCAGCCACTAGAAAAATACAGAAGGCCATGAGACCTAAAAGGCGGAGGGAGGAGGTTCTGAAACAAATGCACCATCTGGGCTATGTTGCTGACTCTCGCCTCAGGATGAAAGGCCCTCCCTACCCAAGTATCTAGGACTGCTTCGATGAACTGGAGCCGCTGAACTGGTGTCAAATGTGACTTCTTCACGTTGAGGGAGAAGCCAAGCCTGTGCAGTAGTAGGCAGGTGTCTTTCAGATTATACGAGACTTGCCCTGTCTCCTGAGGTGATCCGCGACTACTGCCATGAGCTTGGTGACGATCCTTGGAGCGGAGGTCAACCCAAAGGGCAGCACTTTGAACTGATAGTGCTTATCCCCTATGAGGAACCTCAGGAACTTCCTGTGCTTTTGGTGTATTGACACATGGAAATAAGCATCCTGCAGGTCTATTGACACCAGCCAGCCCTGAAATTCGAGAGCGTGGAGAATTTCTCTCAACGTCACCATTCTGAATTTGTTTTTTCTCAGGAACTTGTTTAGAGCCCTGGGGTCCACAATGGGACGGGGACCTCCTCCTTTCTTGGGTACTATAAAACACTGGGAATATCAACTCAATCCTCTCTGTTCGGGAGGTACATCTTCCACTGCACTCTTCACTACAGGCTTCTCAGCTCTTCCTGGAGCTCCTGTCCCGTTTGGATTGGGGGTTTGGGGGTCTTTTTAGAAAGGGCAAAAAACAACCCTACCAAATCAATTGCAGGGACCAGGCATCAGAGGTCATCAACTGCCACTGGGGCCAATGACCTGCCAACCGTCCATCAACCTGTGCATTGAGGGAGCGGAAATCAAAGCAGTTTAGTGGGTTAGTGTGCAGGCGCCCACGCCGCTGTTGCTGCTTGTTGGGCTCTAGAAGCCCCTCTCTGCCCCTTCTGGGACACAAGCAACACCTCTGCCCCTGCCTGGATTGCGGAAGCTGTGCCTTCCTGCCATAGTGTATGTAACGAATATAGCCCCTGCCTCTGGCCCAGTGATTAAGCAGCCAACTTGTATTCTATATACTTCTCCAAGGATTTGTCAGCTTTCTGACCGAAAAGCATGTCTCCCTCAAAAGGCATGTCCAGCAGCCTGTTCTGAACATTCAGGGAGAAGCCAGAAAGCCAGAGGTTTTCAGGTAGGCCTGTCGCCTCATTGGCACTGCTGAACCCATTGATCGGCCAACACAGTCTGCTACGTCCAGGCCCGTTTGCAATGACTGCTTGGCTACCTCCTTCCCATCCTCTACCAGCTGTAAAAATCTGTCCTGCATGGCACCCTCAGGGAGGTATTCAGCAGCATGTTCCAAAGCTTTCGATAAGCTGAAGGAGTATTTTGTCAATACACAGGCTATATTTGTAGCTTTGAGCGCCATGCTGCCAGAGGTGAACACCTTTCTGGCCAATGCATCTGATTTCTTTCCCTCTCTGTCCGGAGACAGATTGGAAGTGGATGCTGCTGGTCTGGTGGAAAAACTGCTAGCCTGTATAACCAGCCCCTCCGGGGAAGGGTGTGTGGTGAGGAAAGAAGGGTCTCCTCTTGCCGGCTGTTAGGAAAGATTCCCCTAAGTTGCAATTTTGCCTCTATTTATGGACCCCCAAACTTTTTGCTTTTGTTTGGCTTACCTTAGCTGATTGTCCAGTGGAGCACAGCCTTCAGCTGCACTCCACTGGGCTTCTGCTAATCTGTTACGGGAAACAGACACGTCATTCAGGCTGTCAGTACTGGGAAACTATGTTTCCTTTAGTCTTTGACCATGTTGCCATTTCTTGGTAACTTTGTATCTATGACTAGTACCTTACAGTACCGTGCACAGGGGACCCTTTTGTTTAATGGCCCGAGCCACACTAAGTATTTTTTGGTGACTGTAAAAGTGTGCATAGGATGAACTGGTGGCAATACTTTTAAAGTATTTTTACTTCTTATTACTGAACCAAAACACGTTTATCGCGTTAGGCTCAAGATTGTGGTCAGAGCCGAAAATGGCTGCCCCACAAAGTTTTTTGTTCTGTCCTTTTGCCATTTTGTCCCTTTTACTTTGCCCTGGTCCAGTGAACCGGGTATTCCTTATTTGGGCATGCAGCCTCCCGCAAAAATTGCATCTTTCGTGGGCTCCTCCTGCAGGTCACGTGTGCTAGTGGCCAGAAAGAGGGTTGGGATGGTCTGGTCCCAACCCACACTACTGGTGTAAGTATGTCAGGTGTGCCTGAATGACTTGAACCACAGTGGGCCGTGATTGGCCCACACCTGGCATGAATGCAAGAAAGCAGACCTATCCCAGATTTTGCATAAGAGAAGGGGCTCTGCATCCATTCTAGGTCGATCAACTGAAGTTCACACCGAACTACAGAAGGAGCCAAGCATCCTGAAATGAAAGAGCAGACCCGTGGAACCACCAGAAATGTGCAGGAACGTATAGCACCCTGACCCCACTTTTTCCAGTCGGACCCCTGCTTTTGTATCGATCACAGAAGGCCTGCAACAGCGCTTCGACCGTTTGGAGTAGTGCTCTTATGTTATTTTAATAGTATTTTTTAAGCGCAAACGGTCACCCGAGGGCATCTTGGCACTGGTGAGAAGGCAACCATCCATATCAGAAGGACAGAAAAAAGCTGTCTCTTTTTTTAAAAAAAATAAGTGTCTTAATCGCTTTCCTAAAAGCTAGATGGTCAGATAGTTTCTTTATAGGAGGTCGCAGCACATTCCATAAAATAGCAGCAGCCACGGAAAAGGCCTGACCTCCAATCTGTGCTCGTCGATAAGGTGGCACGATGAGCAGGTCAGCATTATTTTGCCAGAACTCTCTTCTAAAATGGCGTTTGTGTCCGTCTCTGTAACTCTGACCAAGCTTGAGCCCTTTGTTCCACTATTTTGGCGGGCTTCTCCGCAGAAGCCCTCCAAATGGGGCCACTTGCCTGGGTTCCACAGGAGGGGTGGAGGGGGGAATTGGCACCCTGGACAGCGTTGCCTCAGCAACCCAAGTCACACTCTACTCTGGTTGGCCCAGTGGTGAGCCGCCCGGCTCACCACTTAGCATGTGTGATTGACAGCTACGCTGATGAATGGGGGTTTTTCTGCATAAAAGCAGGGCCTTTGGGACTGGAACTTGAGAAGTCGCCACAGGACCTAAGAATCCGAAGAGGGAAGAAACTGAGCCATCTGCAACGACGGCACCACCGGTGGAACCCTGCTGCAACGACATCACCACTTTCCCGACGACAAGAGAAGATCTTCTGCTGGACGAGTCTTCTTCCTCTGAGCTGGTGGGACCAACCAGTTCGCCCTTTTCGGCTTCCAAAGACGTCTCTTGGTCGAATCACCCGTGCCAAGCACCCCGGCGGCCGGATAGCCAAGCTTCACCACTTTGACCGTGAATAAAAGGAACGCACCTTTTATTGACTAACTCAGCAGCTGGTTTCACCCCTGTGCAGTGCAACAACTCCACGTTTCCTCCTCGACGAGATCCTCTCTTCCCCTGGTCGAAACAACGAATTGCAACCACTGCCAGGAACAACTGGCACCGCTGGAGCTTCCTCCCTGTTTGAGGTACTGTGTCCTGCCTGGCCTCCCTTTCTTCGGTTTGCCCAAGGTGACACTTAAATCCTTGGCTTGCCAACTGGGTTGGCCCCAGACCTTCTAACTTTACCGTCTTGAATCGCACAAACCTCTTTTGAACATTCTGCAAAGACTTTTAGTGCATTTTTAAACCGTGTGATCCTGGGCACATTTCGCTTTGCTCCCTTTTAAGTGGACCTGGCCTATGAACTTTGGCTCTACAGTCTATACTGCCTTTATTCCCTTGCTGAGAACTACTAAAAGTGTTGGGACCTGTTTTATTTCTATGCGCTGCCTTTTTCTCCCCTTTAACTGAACTATTGAGTGCCATCAGGCTCACCTCTGTTTAACAAATCGTGGTGTTTTAATTCTGACTTGTCCAATAGTTATTAAGGGAGGTGTGTATACTTTACCGGACTGTGTTTTAACTTGTTTTTGATTTAGAGTGCTAGTATATTGCCTAAAGTGTGTTTTAAATAAATATATACTTTTTATACAAAGCTCTGGTCAGTGTTTGTTTGCTCTACCGGTTTACTGCTTACGCCTGTAGTCTTAATCTTTTTGCAGTGTTCCCTAAGGGAACTGCACAGGATTCTGCCTAACACCAAAATAAAATGTATTTGGTCAAGCAGGTTTATGTTCGAGGCTACTATGATAGCCTGGAACAATACCACATTTATATAATATAATCGCGGTAGGAAAGTTAGGGTAGATACCACTGCAACCAGCCAAGTCTTAGAGTTAATGGAGCGAAACAAGGCTCCAAGAGGCACAGACAAAAAGGGATAGGAGTTAACCCTTTCCAGTACTCCATGTAAGATGGGGTGTACTGGGTCTGCAGTTTAAAGTGACTATATAAAGTGAATGGCAACTTTACCTGTTTCTGGGGGACAGTAGTCAGCCTCAGAAAAATTGAGTCAGGGGGAAGTCTCAAAGACAACCCTGTGTCACTGCACTGAAGGTGCTGTGTAACACACACAAAAGGGGTGCACATGGAGTAGGTGAGGCTCCAGTGGCCAAGATCACACAAAAAGTGAAAATACACACAGCAAAACGCATGTAAGAGTGGGAAAAAAGGCTCATACTCTTACCAGGTGAAAAAGTAAATCCTAGAAATCCAGCAAAGCTACTGGGGGACTCATTAGGTAAGGGAAATCAGCCATTTATGAAAATTGTCCCTAACATGGGTCTGGGCATGGATTCGAATGCTCATGGATGTCCCCCCATCCTCAGACTGGGAATCCTCAGTGAAAGAAAAAATGGTTTCACTTTAGCTTTAAAACTGTCTTTCTCCTCCAAACCAAATCACTCAGCTCTGGGTCATACTGCCCCCAGCCAATGATTGCTCTCTTCCCAAGACCCTCCTCTGGCAGCCATCAGATTTGGTGGCACGTAAAGTGGCCTTTTGACCAAGAATAGCAGCAGAGGGGCAGGAGGGAGGGTTGGCATGTAAATCCATTCCAGACCCAGTTACAGGTAAGTAACTTGTACCTTCTCCAGCATGGGGTCTGGCATGGATTCGCAGGCTCATTAATAAAGAATACATAGCAGTACATACATCACAACCATGGGAGGCGGCAAGGCTCAACAGAAGCAATTACTCTTACCTCCACACCACGTTCACCTTTCAAGCGAACAGGTCGGGTAGCACTGCTTGGCCGATTCTGGACTCGGCCCTGGAATCCCGGTCACCGCTGTTGAATTTCATGAAGGTGTTCATCAACCTCCACGTAGCAGCCCTGCAAAATGACCAGCAGGGACACACCAGAGAGGTCATCGCAGCGATCAGTCTGGTAAAATGGGCTCTCGGATGACCAGGCAGCAGTCGGTTTGCCAACCGGTGATGAATGATGCAGCCGGAGAGCCACCTGGAAATGCAAGCCTTAGAAAGGTCCTTCCCTTTGTTCACAGGGCCAAAGTTGACAAAAAGCGGAGTAGTCTTCCGCAAACTCTTTGTGTGGGCCACATAAAACTTTAGCGCTCGAGCCACATCCAGAGTGTGCAAAGTCCTCTCAGCTGGCGAAAAAATCATTAGAAAAAACACAGGCAACACCAAGTGTTTGCTGAGATGAAATTCCGACTGGACCTTTGGCATGAAGGTAGGGTGCGTCTGCAGCACCACCCTCGTCTTGTGGAAAGTCAAACAAGGCTGCTTGCAGGACACGGCCTGGATCTCACCTACTCTTCTTGCAGAAATCATGGCCACAAGGAAAGCGGTCTTCCAAGACGGACACTTGAGCGCAGCTTCATGCATAGGCTTTAATGGAGGCCCCATGAGCCTAGTCGGTGCCACGTTGAGTTGCCAACGCCGGGAACGAACGGAACAGTCCCTTGAACTCTTTGACTAGACGGTGCGACCAAAGTGAAGACCGACCTGGAGATCGGGAATAGCGGGAGATAACTGCCAGATGCACCTTGATGGAGGTGTGCACCAGCCCCGATTTAGCTAATGACAACAAGTACAGAAGAACTTGGGGGCCATGACCCTCAGTGGCTTAATCTGCGACAGACATCAAGTAGCAAAACGCTTCCATTTGTGTCCGTAGTATTGTAGACGACGCCCTGGCAAGGACCTCCCTGCAGTCTGCCGGCAGCTCGTAACTGCCGAACTCTAATGCTGCAGGAGCCAGGTCTTCAGGTTCAGCAATCCTAGGTCGTGGTGCAGGATTGCGCCTCCTTCCCTGGCAAGCAGATACGCGACCACCAGTAACTTGACTGGAGGGGACGCTGACATGCCAAGAAGGTCTGGGTACCAGATCTGCCTCGGCCACGCCGGTGCGACAAGGATCATCCTGCACTGGTTGTCATGATGCCACCCCCGGGGACCCAGACCAAGTCCAGCAACCCCGGAAGCAGGCATCAAGTTATCCTAAGCAAGCCCAACAACCCCTGCTAGGGGCCATTTGGGTCCAGCCCTGGCGCCTATGGCGCCAGGCTCATAGATGAAAACTACCTGATGCAGACCATGCTGCAAACTTACCTGATGCAGACCATGCTGCAAGAGCTCCAAGCCAAAAGAGGCTTGGAAGGGACTACTTAACTTGGGTACTATTTTTTTTACTCGGGCGGGGCTGGGGAGGAATACTTACCTGGGACTACTTTGGAGGCGCGCTGAACTCACCGGCCTTCGCAGCATCTTCACAATCCACCGCATCCTCCTGCATGTTCCCGCCGCACTCCGGCACCTAAGGAGAAGACAAGAACAGCAAGGTGAGCCAAGGGAATACACAGAGGAATATTAGTTATCCTCCCATAGACTTACCTGATTTTACCACCGGGGATACTATTCCTTTTCACGGGTCGGCGCAGCTTCCACTGCATCTTCGCCGAACCCCGGCCCCTAAGGGGAAACAAAAGGACAGCAAGGTGAAACAAAGGGATTAACAAGGGGAACCCTCCTCACCACAATAGACTTACCTGATTTTACCGCCGGAGGTATTATTCCCCGAGACTTCATACTTTCTCTCAGCGCCTGAATAAGGGAGAAAGCAACAGGTTACATATTAACATTATTTTATCGAACTGTGTTGGAAAATACTAATCCTTACCAGAATACTACCGGTTGCCACGAGGAACTCTTCATTCGTGTCAAGCTGCAACCTGCAAGGATTCGGACAAGAGTGAAAGTCAGGCATTTGAACTCTTACGAACTTTATACTTACGGCGCCTTGCCGGGAATCTCGAAGTCAATATTGTTCTGGAACTCACCAATGCCAGTGAAGCAACTGGTTATCAACGCGCCCCTGCGCTCAATGCACGATGGAGAGCTCATCTTTTCAAACCATCAGGTGAGACTATAAGAGGGGACAGCAAACGCGATCTGTGGGGAGAACAGCGGGGGTGGGGGGGATTTACGCTGAACTCCACGGGTGGTTAATTCCCTTTCTCCATTTGCAGAAGAATATTCCTACGGGCAAAGCAAACGAAGCTAGGTGGGCCAGTCCAGTCCGTCATCTCGGCCCTACGCGTCACATTGGTGTAGACCGCAGCTGTCCAGTTCCGATCGACGCCTCTGTGGGAGCCAGGTGAGCGTAACACTGGTACCGTCCGAGTTGACGTATGACTCCTAGCAGTAATGGCAACGAGGGGGAAACGTGTATATAAACAGGCCTTCCCAAAGGAAGGAGAATGCGTCCCCATGCTAACTGGCTGGGGAAACCTGCTAGCGAACCTCCAGAACTTGGTGTTTGTCGCTGTCGCAAACAGATCGATCTGTGCATTGCCCCACTGGCGGAAAAGTCTATCCTGCGCCTCTTTGGAGAGCGCGGGGGATCTGGTGCCCCCCTGCTTCCAGATGTAAAATATCATGGTGGTATTGTCCGTGAAGATCCACACTACTTTACCCTTGAGGGACGGCAGAAACTATTAGGCAGAATCCTCTGCAGTACCCTTAGGGAACACTACAGGTGATTAAGTCCACAAGTGGCAGTACAATTTCACCTTAAGTACAATCCTGTACTACACAGTTATAGTGGTAGCAGCAGCGGAGCAGCCAGACTTATCTCAAGAGCAAATGAGCAGTAATAGGAATTACACAAAGGTCTACAATTACTGTGACTCAAGCAAACACTGACTCAAGGTTTCTGGTTAAAAAATATAAGTACATTTTATTGTTAAACCATCTGTTCACAAAACACTTCACTTTTATTAAAGGAAACCACACTCTTAAATATACTACACAACCAATTCCCTTGGTTTAGGACAATTCAAGGTAAGTACCTTAGGATTTGACAGACCGGGGGTTAGGAAATGCTCACTTTTTGACAGTAATGACAGTTCGGTCTTACGAAAGAAAAGCCTACCCGTGGGAAGAAATGTAACCGTAGTCAAACACACTTAGCACTTTGAATAAAAACCAAGGTAAAGGGCATAAAAATCATACATAGGCAATACTTTTGTCAAGGTACTAGAATCAGAGGACGTGTTCAAAAATACAGATAAAGTCAATAGGTCTGCACCAGTGTCAAATGGAGCAGGACTCCATTGTCGAGGATTACACGTTTAGAACAGTTCGAGATTAACGATGCCAGGAGTACTTGGATATTGTCAAAGGGAGGCAAAAGTTATAAGAGGGAAGGAAGAAAGGACAAGCCTTCGGTAAGAAAATGGGTTCACCCCGATTTATCAAGGTCGGACGTAGAGATCGACAACATGCGCACAGTACCTTATTCGTATGAAGAAAGCTGGTGCCACGGAAGTTGTTCCTGGTAGTTCCTGCAGACTCACAGTTCCTGAAGCTTCAGTCGTGGGGAAAAGAAGGACGATGTCTGGAGCGATCTGCACTACCCAAGGATGAAGCCAGCAGCAGCAAAAGCAACAGTGAATACAAGGTGCGCTCTTTTAAAACATGAGAGGGCTCTTCTGATGGCTATCCGGACCGCTACAGCTTTGTGCAGCGATTTCGACCCAGGAGAGGATTCTCTGGCTGTAGAAATGTGAGCTGGTTGATCCCACCAGGCTCAAGGGACGACGACTCTGGACTGGATCTTCTCTGTCGTTTGAGGGTAGATAGCTCAGGACTGCAGCAGAGCTTCACCGGGAATCAGAGATTGCAGCAGCAGTCTTCTTCTCCGCTTCTCTTCGGTTCTTGTAGTTCCAGTGGTGGCTAACTTCCAGCCCAAGAGTTCTGCCTTTTATGCGAAAATCCCCCATTCACACAGCCTGGCTGTCAATCACACAGCAAGGGGGTTGTCCAGCCCGGACAACCCCTCCAGCCAATGGACACAAAGTGCAACTTGGGTCTCCAAGGAGACCCTGTGCAGGGGGTTACTAAACCCATCCCTCACCTTCAGCCCACCTAGACACCGAGACGCCAAAGGAGGGCTTCTTCGTAAAAGCCCGCCAAAGGTTGGCGAACAAAGAAGGCAAACCTGGTTTGCCACGCAAAGTAAAACACAAGAAGGATATTAAGAAAAAGAAATGGTGACTAAACCCGACCGGAGCCAAAAGAAAGAATATTTGGTCAAGCAGATTTATGTTGGAGGCTAATATAATAGCCTAAAACAGTACCAATTTATATAGTATAATCGCAGTAGAAAAGATAGGGTACATACCACTGCCACCAGCCAAGTCTTAGTGTTAAGGGAGCGAAACAAAGCTAGAAGAGGCGCAGACAAAAGGGAGTAGGAATTAACCCATTCCAATACTCCATGTAAGATGGGGTGTATTGGGTCTGCAGTTTAAATGACTACATAAAGTAAATAGCAACTTTACCTGTTTCTGGGGGACAGTAGTCCGCCCCAGAAAAAATGGAGTCATTGGGAAGTCTCAACCACAACCCTGTGTCAATGCACTGAAGGTGCTGTGTAACACACACGAAAGTTGGGCTCATGGAGTGGTGTCGCTCCAGAGCATAAGATGACACAAACAGTAGAAATACACATGGCAAGACACATGTAAGAGTGGGAAAAAGGCTCACACTCTTACCAGGTGGAAAAAATAAACCCCAGAAATCCAGCAAAGCTGCTGAGGGACTCACTAGGTGAGGGAAATTAGCCATAAATGAGAATTCTCCCTAACAGAAACGACTTCAGAGCCCAAAACACTGCCCGCAGTTCCAGTATGTTGATGTGTAGCATCTTCTCTGGCAGCCACAGACCTCTGGCATGAAGACATCGGGTGTGGGCTCCCCATCCTCTCAGGGAGCCGCCTGTCGTGACCGTCTCCTGGTACGGCAGGCTGTGGAAGTCTGTCCCTTCCGCGATGTTGGAGCACACGCCCCACCACCTTATTGCTCAGCGGAACTCCTCGTCGAGCATGATTCTATCCTGGAAGCATCCGGACACCTGGATCCAAGAGGTGCCCAGGAACTCCTGCAGCAGGCGCATCCGCAATCTGCAGAGCTGGATCAGGTATATGGATGACATCATGCTGAGCAGCGACTTGATGGCCCTCATCGTGGCGACCTTCAGTGCAAAACAGCTGTTACACCTTGCCCAAGATGGCCGCTATTCTCCGATGGTGCCGCCTGGCAGGACACTGTGTTGCACCTGGATCCCCGGTACTGTGTGTCCTGCGATGGAGTCAAGCAGAACTTGGTACAACTCACAGAGAACCCCAGGTCTGTCAGCAGACAGACGGTCCTCGCCGTGTGATCGACGGCGATGTCCCTTGACTTGGCCCGGATGAGCCAGTTGTCGAAGTAGGGATACACATGCATCCCCTGTAGTCGTAGATGGCCCGCCACCGGGGCCAGCCACTTGGTGAAGACTCTGGGTGCGAACGTCAGTCAAAAGGGGAGAGCATTGAACTGGTAATGCTTTCATTGTACAACGAAGTGCAAGAACTTGCAATGCTTTTCGTGTATGGGGATGTGGAAGTACCCGTCCTCTGGAACCAACAACGACAGAAAGTCTCCCTCCTTTAGCTGGCGAGCACGTGCTGCTGTGTGACCATCCTGAACTTCTGGGACTTTATGTACTTGAGTTGTCATAGATCGAGAATGGGCAGCCAGCCCCAGGTCTTCTTTCGTACGGGAAAGTATCTGGAGTAAACTCTGGAGCCCAGGAGTCGCTGTAGATCCAGCTCTATCGGCCCTTTTCTTAACATGGCCCGAACTTCCAGCAGCAGCTGAGGGATGTGTTGTTCCTGTCAGGCCACCGGTGGTATTCACAGACACTTCAGTTGAAATTCTAAAGTATGTCGTGGGCGCCCAGCACCCATTGATCGGTTGAGATTACTCCCAAACGCTGATGAAGTTCACCAGCTGGCCTCCCACCAGGGTGCAGGGGTGGGGGCCAGACATCTTGGCCATTTCAGTCCTGCTTGGAGGACGGCGTGCCGCCCTGGGAGCCTTGACGAAGATGCGACCCCTGTTGGCTACCTGGGTCGTTGAACGGGAGGGTTGCCGGTAAGAGGATGAGCCCTGCCGAAACCCTTCGAATATCTATTAGGCTTACCTCCAGAGGAATGAAAGGTCGGACGATGTTGTTTCAGTGTGCCCAAGGAACGGGCCGTCTCCATGTCGGGCTTGATGGCCTGGAGGGATTCATCGCCGGCTTTACCGAAAAGGTGGTCTCCATCAAACGGCATGTCCAGGACCCTCGTCTGGACAGCCTCTCTAATGTTGGTGGCCTTGAGCCAGCCACCACGATGGCAAACCTCGTTTCCCATCTGGTGGAAAACAGTCTCCGTAATGTTCAGGGCTGCGGACAGAATCTCCAAAGACTTGATCCCTTTGTCATTGGGGAGGAAATCCAGGAGTGTAGCCATCTTGTACCAAACCTCCCGGTCATATCTGGCCATGATCGCTAGGGCGTAATCCGCCTTGACTGTCGTCACCGCCAAGTAGATGACCTTTCTACCCGTGAAATCCAATTTCTTCCTATCGTCGTCCAGTGGGGTGCAGATGCAGAAGACGACTAGTTCAATGACTTATTCCTGGCGGTCGCCGAGACCACTGAGTCCAGCGATGGCTGAGACAACAGAAACTTGGGCGCAGACTCCGGCACCCAGTATTTCTTTTTAAGCCGGTCTCTCTTTGCTGGGGTGGAGTTCCTCAGCAGCGCCAGCCCCTCATCCCAGATGTCATCCAGGAGCGGTACCAACAGAATGGTCTTCCTTTTCGCCTCCCGACACTGGTAGAGGAAGCCCTCCTCTTTCTCTTCCGGAGTAAGCTGGAAAAGCTCTGACGCACGGGCGATCATGGTGTGGAAGGATCCCACTTCCTCCGGTTGAGAAGCCCTTTGTGGCGGGGACATCCCGCCGTCATCTGTGTCCGTCATCGCTATGTCCATCCCCGTCCCCCTAGGGGGGAGGGCAGCAATGGTTGGAATGGAGGCGTAGGGTGCCTACTCCTTTTCGTCGACGGTGGTTGCCCCGGAGTGAACAGGGTCACCGCCGGTGTTGCCGCTAGTGGCGCCGTCGGCATCCTCTTGAATTTCCAACACCAGCGTGTGGAGGGTCGAAAGAATATCCTGCGACAGGTCTCTAGGAGGTACCTGGTGGACAGGGTTGCTGAGCCCAGCGCCCATGTCATCGTCCCCGTCAACATTGTCGCCTCCGGCAGGCATCTCGTTGACGTTCTCCTCGTCGTCACCAACCTCCTCCAGGATGGGGTGGACAGAAACAATCTCATCCTCCTCGGACGAAGAAATGTCCATGCCCTGAAGTTCTTCTCTGCCCCGCCCCCTTCTTCGGGTCCCTAGGGGTCGGTCGCGGGCTAAGGTCCAGCATCCTCTTCTCTGAATTCTTTTCTATTGGCTTGGACAGAGCCTCCCTCTGGGGCACCTTGGACCGGGTCAGCCCCTTTCACCTTCGAGAGGGCTGCAGCAACCATCACAATGGAAGAGGACGTTTTGGCCTGGATCACCTGGGCCTTCACGTCAGGTCAGACACCTTGTCCTGCTTGGCCTTCTCCGGTTTCTCCTGCAGATTCCCTGGGGTAGCTGACTTCCTCTTGGACGAAGAGCTGGAGAATTGGCTGGTGATCGAGGCAGAAGGGTACGATGAATGCGTCCTGACCGTCGTGGGACCTGATTGCGCTGCAACCCTGACTGAATCAGACTTGCGGTGCTTGGCCTTGTCTTGGGCCCCCACGGATGGAGCGCCCTCAAAGGACTTAGACGCCTGCTCTGGTTGGCTGGATCCTGATGAGGCATGCCCCCTATGAACCACCCGGGGAAGAGGCCCTGGCCTTGAGCCACGTCGCCAGCTGGACGTTTCGATCTTTCATTGTGCGCTTGGAGAAGCCACAGCAGATCCCCCAATCTTCTTCCTTGTGCATCCGGTGTAGACAATACAGGCACTAGGAATGTTTGTCGTCCGTGAAAACATTCTGCAAGCGTCAGCTGGTGCACAGCTTGAAGGGGGTAGCTCCTTCCTTCTCCGACATGATCCAGCGCGGTTTAGGACTGATGGATTTCTGGAAACTTCCAAGAAGAAACACTTGACGATTTCTGCCCTTAAGGGGCAATGAAAGTTGCTGAACAATGTGTCCCAGTTAATCGGATGGATAAACGATGGCGCATACGGGCTCAACTAACCGAAAACAGAGTTTTCCTACCAAAAAAGCACGTAAAAACGCAGAAGCTCGAAGAGTAAAAACGCAAGGACTCCCAATACTTGAACATGCAGTAAAAATCTGAAGATGGCAGCCAGAGGCGCGGCTTAGGGAGAGGGCAGTCATTGGGTGGAGGCAGTATGACCCAGAGCTCAGTGATTGGTTTATAGGAGAAAGACAGTTTATAAACGAAAGTTAAACATTTTTTTTCTTTTACAGAGGATTCCCAGCCTGACGACAGGGAATATTCATGAGCATGTGAATCCTTGCCTGACCCCATGCTGGAGAAGGTGGGAGGGTTTGCATGTGAATCCATGCCAGACCCATGACCCAGGAGTTATAGGTAAGTAACGTGTACCTTCTGCAGCATGGGGTCTGGCATGGATTCACATGCTCATGAGTATGATTACACAACAGTAGATATACACAACCATGGGAGGTGGCAAGGCTCAACAGAAGCAATACTCTTACCCCTGGAACAGACTTGCATCATGCAAATAGGTTGTGTAGCACCGCTTAGCGCACCTGGGACTCCTCCCTGGAATCCCTGTCGACACAGTATAATCTTCTGAAGGTGTGCATGGACCTCCACATAGCAGCCCTGCAGGGAATACTCTGGTGTAGTAGGCTCTCATGCTGGCCTGGTAGCGGTCTGTTGATCAGATGATGACAGTGCATGATGTAGCCAGAAAGCCACCTGGAAATAGAAGCCTTTAAAACAGGCTCTTCCCATAATTCACAGATCCAAAGTTCACAAAGAGTTGAGATGTCATCCGAAAGTCCTTAGTTAGACCTTCCAGGATTTTGCGGCATGAAATGGCAAATTTTGCGGCATGAAATGGCAAATTTTGCGGCACAAACCTTTATTTATTGCGGCATTTTTGCGGGCCATTTTGTATTAACTGGAGGGTGTAAGATTGCCACATTGCAGGAAATAGGCAGAGTGCAAGGCTACAAGAGAGCCAGGGTATCATTATTATGTATCTTTTGTATTAATTTAATAGGAAGAGTGCCAGATGTCTCTGGCTTGGCAGAACAGTGTTTGATTTGGCTACATTTCTGGTTTAATGTTCAAGCCTATTTAATAGTATTTCAAAAAAGGTAGCAGGCACTCCTCTCCAGAAAGAACATGGCATGATTCCCTGTTCTGAGATGAGAGTTTGCAGCACATGCTTTTTGCTCACTGTACCTTTCACAGATGGGAAATGGCCATTTGCATATCAGTCTTTGTCCCGCCCACATGGGCAGTCCAGCACCGAAACGCTATGGCAATTCCTCTCTGAACAAGAGTACCAAAAGCAACCCCATACACGTGTTATCATGCCATGTTCTTTTTGGAGAGGAGCGCCTGCTACCTTCTTTGAACTATTTAATAATATTAACTAAATTGATCATTATAAATTGTAATGCTGAAAATATTCCCCTTCTATGTTCTCCAATCCCCCAAACACCCACACACCTCTCTCACCAACACACATCTCACCAACTCTCCATCCCAACTTACATTCCTTAACCTCTCACTCTGTCATACAAATACTCATGTGCTATGTCACACTGTCAAGTCACAATTTGCACTGCTCAGCCCCTGCCACACTCCAAATCATACTCCCAACTCACACCTTACACTCTACAATTCCTCCCGCAATATACAGTTTCATTCTTTTGTGCTGCTTCTCCATCTTGCATCCTTTCTCCCATTCTATCACACCCTTCCCTCATACTTTTTCCCAATCTGCAGCTCACTGCCTCTTTCTGGCCAATCGCTTCCCCTCTGCTTTCTGGCTCACTGGCCACACGCTCCCTCTACTTTCTGTACCTCTGCTCGCTCTTAGATTTCTGGCCCACCGCATCACTGCTTCCTCTGCTCTCTTGTGCTGCGCTTCCTCCTCTGACCCACTGCTCTCCCTTTGCTTTCTTGCCTATCACTTCACATCTCACCCATCACTCTCCCTCTTTCATAGTGTAACCATTTTTTTTATTTTTTTTAAAATGTAGATTTTGACCCAGTTCCTCAAATAGTGGGGCATTTAAAAAAAGAACGGAGGATATGCTATTTTTAGACAACCCATTTTTGGAAATGAGCAGGTCACCTTATTCTCAAAGGTGACCGGCGCATTTCCACAGGCTTGAGCTGTAGCGCAAATTGTGCGCTGGCCAGCTGCCTTGAATGGTGTTCTGGGTTGTTTGACCGAAGTATAATTATTTGCGGCAGAATTGACCATAGTCAATTTCGCTGTGAATTGATTTGCAATTTAGCCAAACAACCCAAAATGTACCTTTCACCACCACCCCATCCCCTCCCCTACTTAACTGCTTGGTCGCTGCCACTTCCCCTGCAAGCCTGCGGTGCCAGATCCGTCCCTCTAACGTGGGTCGGATCCGACTCCGCAGGGTCCCTTTTTTGTTATTTATTGTTATTTTCTTTTTTTTTTGTCCCCGGCTCCAATTTTGAGGAAAAAGGGGAAAACACTTATGCAACCACCCTAGAACAAAAATGCGGAACATGGGGAGCGGGTGACACCCACGCAACACATGTTCAGTATTTATAAAAATTGATCGAATAGTACTGGACGAAATAGGTCAACTTGTAACATTCGATAGATTTTTGTCATCAAAATGGGCAGTACTTTGAATAGAATCGCTCTCCCGACAGTGTTCTGCAAGCTCCTAGCGCCTTTCACAGGGACAGGCCCTCCAGGTGTCTGCCGCTGTAAAATGCGACCCAATAAATGCATTTTGATCCTGTTTAAGGAACAGAAATGCAAGCGGCACAGCAGCGGTTCATACCTTGTGGCCCTGCACAAACTTAGCTAACTTGGCTGGGGTGTAGTGCAACTGGTTCAGAACTTTAAACTGAATAAGACATAGCCCTGAGTTCATGGATACACATTTAGTCAACTGGCAATATCTCAACCATGTGGTTTCACACAGCTCCACACCCAGATCTCGTTCCCATGTCTCTTTAATGTTATTGCATGGCTTGGAATGGATCTGAACAAGGCTGTATAGTGCAGACAGACTTTTCCTGTGTCCCCCTGGTTCCGTCATGGCTGCAATACATTCGTGTGTGGGTGGCTCTTCTGGGAAGGAGGGCCATTTGGCGACGAAGGCAGATTTCATCCTGTGAAACTGAAATCGCTTAAGGTGATCTCCACCCACTGCCCCGTCAAAATCGTCTAATGCACAGTATCTCCCTTCCGGGAACATGTCTCGCATTCTAAATTGCTTCTGTGGGTCCCAGGTACCCTGGAGTGCCTTATCAAATGGGGGACTTATGCCCGGGAAGTTCCACAATGGCACCTCCGGATCATACGGGGTTGTAATGGCAAGTCTCTTATATATCCTGGCCGATGCACGCGCAGTGGCGCTTACAGGATCATATTGAAAGGGGCCCCTAGGGCACCCTGACGTCTATGGAAACAAGGCGAGCCACCACACACGATAGACGCCAGACACGAGGTTGTATTCCCAAAGCTAGGATTTTATTGCAAAGCAAAAGTCTCAGTTGGCCAACTCTGTCTCGACGCCCCGCGACGTGTACCTCTAGACCTCGGGGGACACAAGAGAGCGAATTACGTACATCAGTTACATATATACAAAATGCATATCAAACAATCAGCTATGTCATGGTTAACACCCCTCTTCATTGGGTTTCTTTGAACTTGGTGTGACGATGGACATCTCCGGCCACTATGACACCTTCAAACATCTATTCTAGTAACAATTTGTAATTTGTGAGTGCGCAGGCATCTTTTGGTTATTGAATTGAACATGGCGCTTCTGTTCTTGGAAGCGAGCTACATGCAGAGGGGGTTACATTCCGGACCTTGCTATCTATCAGGTGCTATTTGCGTCCTGGGAGCCGACATGCTCTTAGTGGGCTCAGCAACGGGGGGCCGTTAGAAAAGCATAATTCAAGCCTTTATCGGTATTATTCTAACATATTCTACCATATAATGAGACTGGCTGGCAGCTGTGAAATTATTAAATGCCCTGCGGCTCTGCTTCAAGGCTACATTAGGGAGGGAGCCGGGCATTCTTCCTGGCGCGGCCTACGTTTGTGTTTCAGCGAAACTCTTGTTATCCTCTCGGCCCTGTGGCCTTGTCCTTTTCATATACAGACAGCATTGTTCCTCAGTCGAGCAGTGTAAGCGAAAAATATACTGCGAAGCAATAGGAACAGAAAGCAATGAGCAATGGTTAGAAAACAAAATGGCGATTCTTGTTAGAATAAAATGGCTGTTCATTAGAACACTCGAAAACCTATATTCTGTCGTATCGTGCATGAGACGGATGGCCCACGGCCACCAAAATACGTTTGCGGTCTCGAATTAGATTTCTAGACTGACAATATTTGCACGTGTCCTTCCGATTAAGGTCAAACATAACAGCTCACAGGTCTGAGGGGGATGCCGCAAATCTTTCCAGGGTAATGTGTGGTGCCCTGTCCTCTGGGTCGAACCAGTGTCTCGCGAAGTTAGCCTGTGTTGTTAGGTAATAAAGTTCAAAGTCTGGTGCTGCAATCCCATCTTTTGCAAAGGGTTCTGCCATTTTGGACCACTTCAACGTGGGCGTTTTCCCTCCCCATACAAATGTAGTGGCAAGCGTATTGAGTTTGGTGAAGAATGTTCTGCCCGGCCAAATCGGTATGTTGCAAAAAAGGTATAGGAGTTTGGGTAGCACTACCATCTTAAGTAACAATATTCGCCCTTATAGGGATAGAGGGAGCTTGTTCCAGACTTGTAGTTTAACTGTTAGGGATTGTAGGAGTTCACCATGATTTTCTGCGAGCAATGCACTCCCGTCTCTGGATCCCCAAGTAGCGGATGTGTGTTGGTGACCATTTGAATCCCTGTGTTTCTGACATATCTCTAGTTTTAGGTGTAAGTGGAAACAGTTCTGACTTGGAAACATTAACCCTGTACCCAGGGTATTCAGAGGACCTCTAAACCTCAGCCATAATTGGCGCTAGATTTACCTCCGGGTTCCTAATATATAGTAGGGTGTCATCCGCATAGAAGGAAATGATTTGTGGTCTCCCTGTCATACGAAGACCTCTACATGCATGGTTTTGATCTACGTATTCAGCCATGGGTTCTATTGTAAGTGCGAAAAGGATTTGGGAGAAGGGGCAGCCCTGTCTGGTACCTCTAACCAGGCAAAACAGGGATGACATGGTTTGATTTATTAGTACCTTTGCTCCCGGGCAAGTATACAGTAACCTGACACAGCTAACGAAGTATCTTCCCAACCCAAATCTCTCAAGGACCTGAAACAGATAGATCCAGGAGACAAGAGTCAAAAGCTTTCTCTGCATCAAGGGACGCCGCCACCGCATCCGCCGCTGGGTCTATCTGTGTCATCACTCCAAAGAGTCTGTGCAGATTAAGAGCAGTGGACCTTGTTGGTATAAAGCCAGCCTGGTCGGGATTCACCAATATAGGGCAGGAGCCTGGTAGCTAGAACCTTTGCGAAAATCTTCGCATCAGTATTAATGAGTGAGAGGGGTCTATTTGACCCCATGTCCTGAGGGAGTCTACGGGGTTTAAGAAGGACCGTTATCACTGCCTCTCGCATAGTGTCTGGCAGTATGCCGCACTCCATCGCCTCTTCCCATACTTTCAGTAAGACAGGAGCTAGTATGTCATGGAATTCTTTATATAATTCGGCACCTAGACAGTCGGGGCCGGGGGCTTTACCTGATGTTAATGCTTTCATTGCCTCTGTAATTTCCTCAAGTGATATGGGGGTGTCTAATATCATGCGTGTCTCCGGAGTCAGGGTTGGGAGATCAATCACGTCCAGATACTCCACTATTTCTTCTTTAGTTTTGGTGTCCCTATTGGAACATAGTGATTTATAGAATGCAGCAAACATATCATTAATTTCTTGGTCCCCATTGACTGTCACCACTAGGTGTCTGGATTGTCGCTATAGGGGGATGGACGTGTTCGGCCTTAAGCATCCGGGCTAGGAATCTCCCTGCTTTATTACTTTCCCCGTATCTACAAGCTCGGACCGGGGCAGCCATGTATTGTACCTCCCTCGCAGCAAGTTTATTAAATTCTGCCAGTGTAGTGTGAATATCCAGAAGGGCCTCTTTACTATGTGTTCAGGTGTATTCGAACTCCAGGAGCTCAAGTTTGGCCTCCATTGTGTCCAACTGTTGCCTAACTGCCTTCAGTAGACCCGTAGCTTTTACCATAATTGCGCCACATACCCATACTTTAAATGTTTAAATGTTTCCCACAGTGTAGCGCACCGGTCTACCGACCCTTCATTTAGTTGAAAAAATTCCTCTATTTCAGTGCGCAGTGATTCACAAACGTTAGAGTCTCTTAGTAGAACAGGGGGCATTTTCCAGCATCTGGCCCTCGGGGCAGCTTCACCGATACACAAATTAATTGACACAGGGGAGTGATCTGAGAAGGTACGGGGGTACATATCACAGTGCTGGACCATATTCGTGAGTGTTGAGCTGATAAGCCAGTAATCAATTCGAGATTCAGAATCATGCACTGATGAATGGAAAGTAAAGCGCTGTTCTTGGGGATGTAGTTCTCGCCAGATGTCTACCATGGTCATCTGTTGCATTATTTGTCGTATAGCTAATGCGGTTTTGGTCAAGGTTCTATGGGAAGTTGTAGACCTGTCGAGGGTCATGTCAAGTATCGTATTAAAATCACCTCCCCAGATCACTGCCGCATCCTCAGCTTCAACCAACAAATTATGTATAGCATTGTAGAATTCAGGGTCTTCTATGTTGGGGCCATACGTGTTAACTATAACCATCTTCCGTCCCGCCAACTCGCCCCAGATTACAACATATCTGCCTTGTGTGTCAGTTTTTGCATCCTGGATACGGAAGCCCAGATTCGGATGTATTAGGGTCAGAACCCCTCTGGATTGGGAGGAATATTCAGTATAATATTGCAATGCGCCCCATCTAGGGAGAAAATCGTAACACACCTGCCCCAGTGCGTGAGTTTCTTGCAGTAACACGATCTGGGAGTTATGTCTGGTTATGTATGCTGTGATTTTCCTGGCCTTAATCGGGTTGTTTAGGCCCCGGATATTCCATGAAAGAAATTTAACAGTTACCCCCCTGTCACCCAGTACCATGGTATTCTATTACTATCAATGTGTGAAGTGATTCACTTACGCCACCAACCTTAACAGTTGAACCCGATGCAACCAGTCTCTGCATTTTAGAATTCTTGCCAACCGTGGCAAAATTTGGTACCCTACCCCCACCCCCGCCCGATCAACCCCAACCCGATGATGTAACCCTTTCCCCATAACCTGTGGAACTTTCCTGAGGGTCGCTGGTTGCAGTCGCAGGGCCTCCATCAGTAGAAGCTCACAATCCCACCTTCTTCAAACAATATCAATTGGAGCCGTTGCTCTCGGTAGAGACGTCTTCACAGCTTAAGTAAGTATGTTTCCGTAACTCTATTTCAGTCGGCTGAGTCCGGGACTTCGTCTCCCGGTCGTGGTGGCCTGTTCCAATCTCGTGGATGTTCTTTGGGAGGAATGGGGATGGACGCCTCAATGTACGCTATGGATTCCGCAGGGGTCTCAAAGAAATGTGACCTGCCTCCATGTTGAATCCGTAGTTTCGCCAGGAAGATGAGGGCGTATGGGACATGACACAATCTCAGAAGCTTTTGGCTTGTTCATAGGATATGCGTTGCATTTGGACAAATGTGGACTCCGTTTCCTTCATATTGCAGGGAGCCTTTTTCCCTTGAAAGTTTTAGGATTGCGTCCCTGTCCCTATAGTTCAGGAGCCGCACAATAATCGCGCGCGGTGGCGCCCCAGACTTGGGTGTCGGCGCTATGGTGCGATGAGCCCTCTCAACAAGAAAGTGGTTAGAAAAGGATTCCGTGCCCAGAAGAGTTTTCAAAAGGACCTTAACTTGTCGCTCCATCGGACCCTTACAGGAGGATTCTGGAATGGCGACAATGCGGATATTGTTTCTTCTAGATTGAGATTCCAGGTCATCGCATTTTGCTCGAATCTTACGCAGTTCCCCTTTCAGCTGTGCTATGTCTCGACCATGTTGTGTTAGCATATCTTCATTTGTGCTGATTCTGTTCTCAGCTTCTGTAACGCGAGTGCTCTCCTTGTCCACTCTAGCCTTAAGGGAGCTGATAGTTGAAACAATATCATCCAGCTTGACGTTCACTGCCAGGAAGCCGTTCTGTACCATGGTCATTAGGCGGTCTTCTCTGTCGTCAAGTTCAATCGCAGCAGGATTGTCATCCCCCATGTTTATGGCGGCCGGCGTCCCCTGAGGTTGGGAGCTGGCATAGGAGTCCATTGGGCCAGTTTTATTCACGCCCATGCTTTTTTTCTCGTTGCAGCCCCTTAGTCACCCGTGCAGAGCAAGGGTCGATGACGCGGGTCAGGCCAGCCGTCCACACAGGATTAGTATAGCCTGTACAGAACAACGTCAATACCTATATTTTGAAACCTGTTGGGTACCAGTGTACTGAATCTTATGTAACGTACATGACGTTGCCACACGGGTCCTTGGTTGTTCTGCAACTGTCTCTGGGTGGCAGCCAGTGTAGAAAGGATTTTATTAAACTTTACTTCGTGACACAACCACTGTCTCTGGGTCGGCACGCTTCTACATCTCTCACCTGCTCTCTCAACGTCGGACGAGGGCTCGCTCGGCGGCAGGCCCGAGGCATGAGTCGGCTGGGGCGCTGCGTGAAAGATGGCGTGCCGACCCAGTCGTTATCCGGGAGGTGGGCCGGAGCCGCAGACCATTTCGTGTCCACCCTGGCTCCTGATGTCTGCCCACACGGTCCGCCCCCAGGCCCGTGCCGTGGGGCTGCACCGCGGTGATCAGCGCTCCTCCCCCACGCAGCCTTGTGCGGATGCCGGCGCCTCGGTCTGGCGTAGGATTCTTCCGGAGGCGTTAGTCCGAAAAGGAGTTGCGAACTCCCTCGCGCCTCCGCCGTTTCGAGCAGGATTTGCACACAATGTGCAGGAGGAGTACGGGAAACAGACGGTGTAGTAGTTTCTTCTCTCCGCGGCTCCAAAAAGGATTTATTTATATATAGGATGTTCGTGGCAACAGCGCCCCCCGTAAAAGAGACATTTCTAAAAAGATCCCAAGGTGGTGGCGCTTAAAGTTCCACATACTTTTTGATCATGAATGGTGGAATATTATCAGGCCCTGCTGCTCTTGAAGGTTTTGCTTTCCTTATAGCCTAACGGACATCTTCTAGATCCCAATTAAATGCATCTTTCCGTTGCAGAGGCTTCATGGCAAAGTCATAGACCTCCTCCTTTAATGGGAGAGAATACTTTCCTCTCAAATATTGCTCCTAAACCTAGGCCTTTATCTGACAACCCCCTGCTGATTGCGGTTATTTTGTTGTAAAATCTCCCATAATTGCCCAAAAGTTTTGCGCATCCTTACCAACCAGGGAATCTACCATCTACGGGTTTCTTTTGATAACAGTATCATGCCTAATAGATTTAAGGCATCGCTCATATTCCAACACGATTTTCCTCTTTGCTTCCCGAAAAGCAGGCCTGGATGTTAGGAGTTTGTAACTCGCTCTGGTGTCAGTTCTCTTTGCTTTAGCCTTTTGGATACTTGTGTCATAATTGTTGGTGTACTTTGAATTTCCTTGAAAGGTACCCTTGCCACTCAATTGCCCTAGACACAAATGCAACTATTTGTTATAGTTGCTAAAAAGCAATACTTTTTTCAGAGGCTTTAGTAAAGATCCTGTATGCCTTTGAATTCCATTTTATGGCACCCCCTCATCTAGCTAAGATTGTAAAAGCTAGCATGGGTACAAGATCATATATACCTAGAGGCAAACACAGAGTAAGATGTATGGGGAGGTGATCGCTTCCCCCACAGTCCCACCCATGTAGGAGATTCGTATATTTTACCCAGACTATATCAATCCAGGAGTTTTTAGTAACTTGCCTCCAGGTGTAAAACCCTCCAGACTGCCATCAGTAGGGATATAAGGGTGCATATCCAAACTTTCTAGGACTCTCGACCAGAAACCATCCTAGATGTTTATTGTTCATTTTAGAACCCGCCTCCCAGTCCACGATTTGACCCTCCTTTGAGATTTACACAAACTGTGTTTAAGTCTACAGCAAGTACAATATGCAAATGTCCTGGTCTCTCCAGCCAGTCCAAAAGCAAGGCATCCAGGAAGCTATGTGTGGTCTCAATTGATGTTCTTACATAATTACCATAGACATTTGTAATCAACAAGTTCGTATTCGTCTGAGGGACATAGATGTTAACTGCCATCAGATCTTCAGAGGTCGTTTCAATCTCCAAGTGTGTACAATTCAGTTTTAATTCCACTGCTATGGCCATTGCCTCTGTGGGGTGCCCCTCTAACCCTGCGTGGCAGATTTACAGTAGGCTATATATCCTTATCAGTTCAAAGCTATCCACAGCCATGGTTTCTTGGAGCAATATGATGTTAGGTAATTTATAAGCAGACATGGAGTTTCCCAACAATGTGTGGTATCCGCAGATATTCCATGACATGATCGTGGTCTGATGTCCCTCAACATTGCTGGTGTCATTCAGATGAATGTCAATCTAGGAAAAATATGAAAGTCCCAGAGCAATTCTTTTGTACCCCTAAAACTCATCTCCTCTCCAATATCAAAGATCTTGCAATAGGAACAATCATCATGTGACCTCTTCTGTCCCTTCAGGCTCTAAAAGGGTTCAACTTTATAATTCTTCTCGTAATAAAATCTGGGGGAGAAAATTCATTTTCACAACCTTTGAAGTAGAGCAAATGAATTCTTCTAACGTAAACCGCAAGTCCCAAAATCCCTCGTAGACTGAAGAAGAGGGCTAAAAGGCATGCCAGGCAATTAAGCCTAAGGGCCTGCACCTGAACCTAATCAGCCACCTGAGGGGCATAAAAGGCTGCCAGAGAGAGAAGCAGTAGAGAGAAGCTGGGGCAGGAGCTGGAAGGTTGGAAGTCTTAGAAGCAGAGGAAGCTGAGCACTTAGCCAGCAGACCACGAGGAAGTGTGACCACAGCAGGGACAGTGGAGTAGAGAGGCAAATTCCAATAGAAAACTCTGAGTTGGTCCTGTGCACACAAACCCTGAATAGCTGTGGCAGTACTGGAGAGAAAATAAAGCAGAAGTCAGTCTTTCCAGTTGTGTCTTATTGCTGTGTATTGTCAGGTACCGAGGGTGGTAGTTATGGAGTCGCTGGAGGTACTAGCGAGCTGCATGCTACGCTCTAGTCCTCACCCAACATGGCAGAGTCTTCTAAAAGTTCTGACTCCGCCCCCTGGTTTGGTGCGTTGTATCTGTGTTTTGTCACGCTAACGCTCCGTTTACTCTCAGTGCTAGCGTGTTTTCCTCAGGCTCTTTGTAGCCGTTTGTTTTGCCTTCTACTTTCCTTTCTGTGCTTCCCTTGTTCTTGTTGTTGCCTTTTCATACTTATTTGACTCTGTCTCCCTTCGGCCCACTCTGTTTACCTTCTTTTTTTGGCTTCTCCGACGCTCCCTAACTCCCTGCCTGCGGTTCCCCGACTGTACGCGGCCCTATTCTTTTATCTTACCTGCTTCGGCGTCTTGCCGTCTCTGCTCCCCGCCTGCAGCCCTTCTGTCTGTATGTGGCTCTACCCTGTACCTTACCGCATCGGCTTCTTTGCCATTCCTTACACTCCACCTGCAGCCCTTCTGACTGTGCGCGGCTGTTCTTTCTCGCCTTATCTGCCTCGGCGTCCTCCGCTGTTGTCGACTCCCCGCCTGCTGTCTTCCGACAGGGCGCAGCTCTTTCTTTCACCGCTCTATTGTCCGATTTTCTGCACCGCGGTGTCTTGCCTTTCCTCTCTTCCACCTGGATGCAGACTTCTATTTAATTCTTTTCCTCTGTTTACTAGTCCTCCCTATTTTCTTTTGACCCTATGCAGCTTTCCTCTTGTCGCTTCTATTCTTTTGTAGTTTCTCATCATGTCCTCATATTTACTTGCGGGAGAGAAACTTTTCTTGCTACTCCCTGTTCCATTGCCTATGTAGAGGAGTCTGCCTCAGATATTCCGTTTGAAGACCACAAATCAGCCCCATCAGCCACCTTCAGTGTCATCTTCCGGCAACTCAGCTGTTAAGGGGTGTTTCCTTCACTCACCCTTGGTTCCTAAAGACAGGCCACACTATCTCCTTCAATCAAGATCCACAGGGTTTTTTCTGCCTTTTGGCCTTTTCCCTGGATGTGAGGCTGGCCCCCTTGGGAGCCTCCAGGACAGGTTCCCACCACTGTCAAGGTGGCCTCTGGAGGGGCTAGACCTTATCTACACGACAAGAAGGTCCGGACTCCTGAGGAGAAGACTTCCATCAAGAAAAAGAAGCTTCCAAAGACTAAGTGTTATCTCAAGGAACAAACCTCCGAAGAATCAGGTGAGGGGCAAGAGGAGGTGGAACCGGAGACTGACATGTATGCAGAGCTGAAGTTGCAATTGTTCCCAAGGCCCGTGGGCAGTGTCAAGCCGAGGGAAAATGGAGAGTGGGAAGCTCTCCTTTAATGAGGCAAGGTCGGAGGCACCCGTGCAGCAGACGGGTGTGGATCCCAGGAGTGACGGCAGTAGTAGCAAGAGAAGCAGAAAATTCAAGAAGCCGCCACAGCCTGCAATCTTTATAATTGGGAGTCGAAAAAGGAAGCTCCGTAATCCTGAGAAGCAGAAATCCCTTGCCAGCAACTGTAGCTAGATTTTTATTATACTATGTTGAGTTAGGAGCGTGTGAAAGTCAACCACAGAAGTGGGAAAGTAATACGCACTTACCTGAAACGCTCGCGTGTGATTAAGACTTTATTTCCCAAAGAGCATTAATACTTTTTTGCCGAGTGGTTGCGTGTGATTAACATGGAGAACACTGCCGGTAGCATAAGCAAAGCTAAACTGGCTTTCCTGACGAGTTGCACAGGTTGTTAAAGGGACCGCGTGCATGAGACAATGTTGCCCGAGGCCTTGGTGGCTGACAGCTGACTGAAAGGCAGGAATGGTTCTCCCTTTGAATTGGCATTTTTATTCTAAAACGCAATTGTGTGCGTCTAATTTTGAGTTCCACTGAAGATACATAACCTGCAACACATCAAAGGTTGAAGCAGCAGAAGAAAGAAGTAATAGTAGAAGGCGAAGTTAGAACAAGCATTGCCCAAGTCCATAGAGGGATCTCTGTGAATGCCAAATCCCATGTATTTAAGAACTGTACACTGGTGTTTTTGAAGTTGATGAATGTGTGGTTACCCAAGAGTCTTCATCCAAAGTTGGGCGAGTGGCACTACAACGTTGGGCTAACTACTGAAGACAAAGTGTATATAAAGCTGGGGAAGGGAACTGGATACTTGTTCACCAAAGTTGTTTTACATCTGCATGGCAAAGACTATCTGGAAATTAGTAAGTGGTCCCAAAGCAGAATCTATGGACGTTGCAAGGCAGGCAAAGAGGTTGCCCATTCTCAGAATATAGAAGAGTACCTTGCCAACCTCTGGAGGTAGAACATATCTTGTAGCAGTGCCCAATTTTGAAGTTGCCGTTCTAGCAGCACATTACAAAGCAGTAGAGGTTGTAGCAGTAGCAAGACTGTGGCTATCCGTACTGTTGAAGTTAACTGTGGGGCCACAGAACCTATTCTCGCAGTTACATTGCAGAAGGAAGTTGGTTGAGAGGGGAGTAAATCTCAAGCAAGTACATCCTCACAATTGTACACAAGACACTGCAGAAGCTAGAAGTGAAGAAGTTGTTGTCAATGTGGGAGAAGATACTTTTGTCAACTTCATCTATACTTTCTTGGAAGGAAGTTGTTTGAGAAAATCCATTGGTGCTGTTAATTCTTTGTGGAACTTTAAAGGAGGTCTTTCACCAAACAAGGAAGAGACATTGACCAGTTGATTTAATGTGTGTGAACTTTTTGTTTCTTTGGAACTTTTCAAGACTTTGGTTAAGACTTTTTCGCAACCAACCTTTCTACATTCCAGCGGTTTGCCCCCACCCCACGATTGTTAGATTCCACTATTGAGAGCTTTATCTGGGGAAATGGTAGACAGAAAATCGCAATGCGCACACCAACAGTGATATGAGGGTTTGGGGGGGCACTTCCTGGGGCTTGAGCTATACTACTTGGCTGCTCAGCTGAGACTTGTGGTGAGTTGGCTGGCGGATGATGCAACGCTTGATAAAAAGTTGCTAGCAGAGGCTGTTAGAATGGCTGTGATTAAGGAGGCCCTCTGGGTTGGAGAGTTCAGAAGACCCTAGTCCCCACACATGCCCTTGGCAACCGATGTGTGTATATAAGACTATATGATCTTATGTGCACTAGAATTGGGAAAGTGCAGGACTCTCCTTGTGTGGGGATATGTACAAAGATGGGCAGTTTCGAGACTTTGAAGATTTGGTGGTTGTAGAAGGGCTACACAAAGGTTAATTCCTTAGAATTGCCATGATAACTAAAGTGAAGAGGCCGGATTGGCCTGAGGAGCCCAAACCAAATGCACTAATCACATTGATGTATGATCTGAAGGATGGCTGGAGGCCGGTGTCGCGCCTTTATGTGACCATGTCTCTTGCGTGCCCTCAATGACCTGGGTATCACGCTGCAAGATGTACAATGGGAAAATGCATTTCTCTTGGTTAAGCGCATTTCCAGGAAGGTTCCGCTGTTACAATTTAATATATTACATAGAACATATATGAACCCCAGCAGAATTTCTAAGTTTAACACACAGATACGACCCGATGGTCTAATGGTCTATGGTGTGGGAGTCCTACAGCGTATTTGATGCATGCGTTCTGGAACTGCCTGAAGGTGCAGACGTTATGGGGGGATGAATAAAGTTATTATTGAAAAGGCTAATATTAATAAGTATACATGGATGGGCATATAGCCCAGACCAGATAAAATTAGTCCTAATGTCATATTGACCAAATATGTGCCCTTGCAAAGAGCCATATTACAATGACGTGGGACAAAGTGTGGACCTAGTTGTGTGTTATGGAAGCATGACTTGGAGCGGTGGCGTATGGCTGAAACGTCTGCTTGGTATAGGTCCATGAGGAGAGGTCTCCGTGAGACCACAACAAATATTGAGGCATGGAACACACTCCTTTGGCAATTTTCTGTCCCTCTGATGAAAAACACCCATGATCATTGTGGGGTCTTGTAGATTGGTCTGTGGATTTTCTAGGTCATGCAAATGCAGATGCCCCATGACTGCCTATATGATGATACAGACTTTGTTGGTTACCCCTTGACGGCTATCCTGCCTACATGCACCCTGGAGACAGGGACTGTTTGTAAGAATCAGTATTATCTCGCACCAACAGATGTTTGCTTTGTGAAGATGAAAGGGTTGTCAAATTAATGTTGTTTACTCTGTTGTGGTATCTGGCGTACTGTTGATCCCGCAGCTGTGTGTTAGGGGAGTTTTTCTAAAGTCCTACTGGTAGTAAGACTTTAGTAAACAATTCCAGTGGTTCTCCAACTCTTAATATCAGTCTGTGCTAACTCAGGACCTTGGAAGAGTGGCAGAGCGGTCTGGCTTAGCTTAAGAAGATGTGAGCTGTAGGTAAGTACGCTGAAACTTAGACATGCACACCAAAGAAACTCTTACACTTATAATTTATATATTCTGTATTTATTATATATGCACACCAGATTACTTTAAATACTTAAGAGGTTTACACTAGAACACTATGGAATACTTGAGAATACACTTCAAAGGACACTCATTTTTGTGTTTGTTCAGGGTTTCATTTGTAGTAATGTTAGAAAGGGAAAAGACAATGTTATAGTATTACTGTACTATCGGTTATTATGCACACCTGCAGTTTAACAGTCCATACAGTAATACATTTACTCTGCAAACACATATAGTAAAGTCACTTTAGGGAAGGAAATGGTAAATTGGTATAACATTAGCTTGATTCAAGGTCCTAGAGAGGTTTTCTTCGCACATCAAGTCTTTTAAGTCCAGAACCGCAACCCTAGCTAAAGGCACTTCGGAAAGGGCTCAAAGTCTTGACAAGCAGCGGAATACAAAGAGTTCCTGAGGATTTCTTCCAGGCTATAGTGTTATAGAAGCAGCAAGTTAACTACTAACGAGGGAGACGTGTAAAAGGACTCTGAAGGGACACAAGTAGCAGCTTGAGTCAGAGGTAAGAGGGGGTGACACTGGACACCTCTAGGTGCACTCCAACGCTCTGGGGCGACTTCTTGGAATCAGGTAAGCAATACCTTTTCCCCCCCAACAGTACCTTAAGTTAGAAGAAAATGTTTGTGTTGGAGGCTCTGCGATGTGGCAGCTCTGGACCGAACCTCTGTATTCCTTGGCACCAATACTGAAGGCAGGACAATGGAAGGGATCCCCTGCAGCAATCTCGGGAGAGGACCTGTGTCACGACTTTCAGCAACTTCTTGGTTCAATCTGCAGTTTTGGCGCCTTTTCTGCTGCACCAACCAACGACACAGATCACCCGGTCAGCCTTCTGCGCTTCCTGCAGACCCACACTCTGGTGAGGGAGGCCTGGGCAAGTTGGATCGATCGCTGGAATGTCCTTTCGGCAAAGATTTGGGCAGATCCCACCTTTCCATGACTACACACTCAAAATGGCCAGCAGGTCTCCTGTTATTGGGGTTCTGCAACTCTGGAAATATGTAGGACCTCAGGAGATGGCTTAATTCAAAGTTATTAGTCTTGGGACTGGTTGTTCCCACCAGACAAAGGAAAGGAGGAAGATTCCTCTTCGGAGCTCCTCTGTTGCATAGAAAACAGGATCAGGACAGCAGTGGTCGCTTCAAGGTGTTGCAAAGGGTCTGCAGGCGTCTCTGGTCGTGTTCTTCTTCGGTTACTTCAGCATCCAGTGGTCGACTTGCTTTTCACTCCAGAAGCCTCACCTTTTATACAATTCCAGCACACACTCCTCTGCAATCTCTATCAGCATTGTACAGAAAGGGCATTTGGCTGTCCAATCAGGACAGCCAGACCCCCCTCTGTGGGAGCTGGTCCTATTCAGGCACTCTAGCAAACAAAGGACAGGGGGGTGGAAGACTCCTCCCCCACTTCCTGCCATACCCTGGAGCCTAGGTGGAGAATACCCAAGGATTCCCGCTAAAGGCCAAACACTCACACTGACCCCCTCCCAGAATGGTAGAAGAAGGGCTAACAAGGAACAACCACGCTAGTAATGGTGAAAAAAGAAGGGAGGCCCCAAGTTGGTACATGGGTGCCCCTTTTGTGCACTACTGAGGCTATGGACATAGCCTGCGATATACAAATTGCACAATAGTTGGTAAACATGTCCACTGCCACCAGCCATAACTAAGATTGTGTATGAGACTAAAAAGTCACAGGATTAGAGGGGGAGGGGGACACTAGGTATCCCTTTGGCACTCTGCTGAAGATGGTGTGTGGCAATCTCTCAGATTATAGAGTTTTGGGAGAGACATTAAGTATCTATCATTAAGAAAAGTAGTTACTCGAAGATGACATGCATTACTTACCGTAAAAGCATTTCTGATGATTGTATCTGCTTAGATTCACATGCTGTGCATATGGTCCGACATCCAGTGTTAACCGCAGAGTATTACATCTTGTCTTTCGGGGACCGAAAGGGGACGTTGGCATAGGCGTGTCTGAAACACAATCCCTATCGTGACGTGTGTAGTACCCAAAGTCCCTCACGCGCCGAGGAGACTCTGATTGTATTTTTTCTGCCATGAGGGAGCCCAAGGCTATAGTGAGTGAGTACATGGAGAGAGAAAGTAGTAAGAAGTCTATGTTCCTTCCACCCCGAGCGGGGATGCAGGGAGGGCGCATGTGAATCTAAGCAGATACAATCATCCGAAATGCTTTTACGTTAAGTAATGCATGTCTTCTGATGCTTGTTAATCTGCTTAGAATCACATGCTGTGCACAGACTACCGAGCAGTACCCGGAGTTGGAGGTGGGTTGTGAGAAGGAACAGTAGAAAAAAAGATGTCTTAGTACTGCTTGTCCCACCTGAGAATCAGCCCTAGAATGAGTGTTTAGGCAATAGTGTTTTGTAAGAACTCCAGGTTGCCGCTTTGCAATGGACTCTAGGGGAACATTTGCAATGAATGCTATGGATGCCCCAGTGCCTCGAGTAGAATGTGCTCTAGGCTTGAAGGGCAGTTCTCTCTTTGCAAGAGTGTAACATAGTGTGATGCATTTGACAATCCACCTTGATATTGCTGATTTAGAGACAGGATCCCGTTCTCTACCAGCTGCCACTGAAACAAAGAATTGTTTAGTTTTCCTCAGTGGTTTAGTTCTATCCATGTAGAACATGACTGCCCTGCGCACATCCAGTGTGTGAAGGCTTCTTTCGGCCATGTTAGTAGGTCTCTGGAAGAACGTAAGTAGTTCGATTGATAGGTTCACATGGAACTTCGAAATAAATTTCGGTGCAAATCTGGGATGAGTGCACAGAACTACCTTATCTTTGTGGACTGTAACAAAGGGGTCCAAAACCGAGAGGGCCTGTAGTTCGCTAACTCTTCTGATAGAAGTGATAGCTACTAGAAAGGCTGTCTTGTAAATCAGGTCTTTCAGGCTAGCTTTATGCATAGTCTCAAAAGGGGGTCCCATGAGCCTAGTTAAAACCACATTAAGATCCCACCCAGGGGCTGGGTGAGTGATGGGGGGGATACATTCTTTTAACCCCTTCCATAAAGGCTTTAATCACAGGTATTCTCCACCACGACACCTTCTGCTGTGTCGTGGTGTAGGCTGACAACGCCGCTAGGTGAACCTTTAAGGAATTGAAGACTAACCCAGAGTCCAACAGATGGGTTAGATATAACAGAATGTGTGAAGGCAAGCAGTCGGTGGGATTGATGCGTTTGGAACTGCATCAGATGACAAAACGTTTCCATTTGCTGGCATAGCAATAACGTGTGTTAGGCTTTCTTGCCTCCCTCAGTATTCCATGCATCTTTGAGGGAGTTGCAGATGTCCAAACTCTAAGAGCTCAGGAGCCTGGCTGCTAAGTTCAGAGTTTGTGGGCATGGGTGCAGAGTCTCCCCCCTGTCCTGAGACAACATGCTGCACGGGCAGGGCAGCTTGACTGGTGGGGAGAGGGACATTTCCATCAGGTGCACGAACCAAGGTTGGCCGGCCCACATGGGAGCCACCAGAATCATGGCAACTGGTTCCTGGTGCATCATGTGTACTATCTTGTTTAGAAGGGGAGTCGGGGGGGGGGGAAGCGTAGACAAATTTTCCCGACCAAGTTATCCAGAGACCATTCCCCTTGGATCGGTTCTGGGGGTACCTGGAGGCGTAATCTTGGCATTGGGCGTTCTCCTGAGTAGCGAACAGGTCGATCTCTGGAAACCCCCATTCTTCGAAGACGTTGGATACAATGTCTTCGTGCAGTCGCCATTCGTACTCTTCTGGCAGAGGAAAATCTCTGCTGAGTACGTCTGCCAGCAGATTGAGTTCCCCTGGAACATGTTGGGATATCAGGAACATCTTGTGTTTGAGAGCCCATATCCAGATGTTTTGGGACAGCCTGGATAGCCCCGGAGAGTGAGTGCCCCCCTGTTTGTTAAGGTAATACATTTCTGTTGTGCTGTCGGTTAGGACCAGCACTGTCTTCCCTTGCAGTTGCTCCTGAAAGGCTTTCAATGCTTTGAACACTGCTAGTAGCTCCATTAAGTTTATATGGTTGGACGCTGAGGGGACCACACCCCGTGCGCTGTCTGTTGAAGCAGGTGAGCCCCCCCCCCCCCCCACCCCGCGAGAGATGCGTCTGTCGTGAGAGTGGCTTCCACTGCAGAGGTGGTGAAGGTTTTCCCCTTCAAAAGGTTCTCCGTCCACCACCACTGCAGAGAGAGAACGAGGACTGGCGAGACAACTAACAGATTTTCCCATTGTCCGCTGGCCTGACGCCACTCGCTGTTGAGCCACTCTTGCATGGGACGCATGCACAGCCACGCGTGGGGAACCAAGTATATGCATGACGCCATCATCCCTAGCAAACACATAGCTTTGCATACCGTCACCTCTCGACTGGCTACATACCGAGGAACCTGAGAGAGCATGTTCTGAACCCTCTCGCTGGAAGGGAAGACTAGATCGTCTTCCGTACGAATAAGAGCCCCCAGGAACTGTTTTACTTGGCTGGGGACTAAGCTGGATTTCTTTTCGTTGATAGAAAATCCCAGTAGGTCTACTGTCCTTTGGGTGTTTGAAAAAATAACGTCGAACGAGTCCCCCGTGATGAGCCAATCATCGAAGTAAGGGTAAACTGGAACTGAAAGTCTGCGCAGGTGTGCCGCTGCCACTACCAGGACCTTGGTAAGCACCCTTGGCGTCGAGGGTATGCCAAAGGGGAGTACCTTGAAATGGTAGTATTTGTCCTGAATCACGAACCTTAGGAATTTTCTGTGCGCTGGCAGCATTGAAATATGAAAGAATGCATCTTTCAAATCCAATGTTGTCATAAGTCCCCCTGTTTTAGCAATGGGATCACCTCTTGCAATGTTACCATGCAAAACATCTGGGGCTTTATGAACTTGTTCACTGGGCGCAGGTCTAGAACAGGACACATGGTGAGATCCTTTTTGGGTACAAGGAAGTACACTGAATAGATACCTGTCATGAGCTCTGCTTCCAAAAGATCAGGACTTGCCCGACTCCCTTGGAAGCAGACCCATAACCCCGGTTCCGAGTGCCAGCCAGTCCCAATTGGGACCTTTTGGACCCTGTCCTGGCGCCAGTGGCACCAGGCTCATAAAATGCCCAGTCCCAGCGCTGGAAGCGCCGGGCTCATAATGCTTGGGTGGACTTACCTGCAGCAGACCATGCTGCTTACTTACCTGCCAGTTGAACCCCTGATCCTCTTCTGTTTGGGACTACTTTTCCTGTTGGGTGGGGCAGGAGCCACTCCCTAGGTTCAGAATACTGGAACTCTTCTGGAAAGCAGGAACTCTTTTCTTACCTAGGCCTGGCTGTGGAAGGAGACACCTAAGCACTACAGGAGGCTATTTAAACCACACCCGATGGATGAATCTTGCTTTGTGTTATTCTGCATTCTCTGCAGCAGAACGCTCATCGTGTGTTCTGCTTCTGATCCTGGGCCTAAGGGAACAAAGGCTTACCATCCTGGAATCCAGTCTTCAGCAGCACCTGTAAAGACAAAGAAAGAACAGGTTAGCACTACGGTCTTCAGTGGCAGCGCATCTCTTACCTGGTCCATCGGCTGTCACCAACGCCTCGCACTGCATTCCGGCATCTGAAAGACAAAAGCTTACCAGCTCTTCGCACGCTCTGGAGGCCTACGGCGCTGCATCCCGCATCTGAAAGACAAAATAAGGTGCGTTTAAAGACATTGGGCAACTTTATTACTCACGTGCCATTACTCCTTCCCACGCCGAATCCAGTGGGTATTCCAGCACCCTTCAGCTTCTCTAAAGCTCCGAACTTGTACCTGCAAGATAAAAGGGACAGTTAGTGCGCATCGTGAAGCAGGCTACAAGGGCTTACTTAAGTGCTGCCAGGCGCTTCTATTCCTCACGCGGGTTCGATCCTCAACTCTCATCAGCCCGCCATCCGCCATCGCCGGAACCCTGCAAAACAAGAGATATCATTACAAAAGACTTTTAAGACATTTGAAGTGCCCAGAACTTACCGTTCGTGCAGTTAACGACGGACAGCAGTCCTCTGAGGTCTAGAGGCCTGCACCCTTATCCAGTGAAGAAACTGGTTACGGCACTCTGCCCCGAGGCAGATGGAGAGCTCGGCGTTCACTTACCTAAGGTGAGGGCGTTAACCTTTGGGGTTCTACAGGAGAAGAGAAAGGGAAGAGGAGAGAGGCACCCAATAACCCCAGTTCATTAATCCCATATTTTCTATCTGCAGACATCTTACTCTTCGAGTCAGACATACAGTGCACAGAGGTCCAGCCCAAAGAGCCAACCGTGTGTTACACATCACCTTTGAAGATACGGCATTCACCCAGTCAAGACCGGCGCCTATGCGGGAATCAGGTGAGCGTTACAATACCCTCGTTTAAATGAAGAATCGGGACGGCTTCTATGGCGTCCTTTCCCAGCAGCGCTTCCACCTCTTGGATCAGGATCTGCAGATGTTGCGGTGAAAAGCGTCGATGTTTCGGCGGTCTGAACTGTGGAGGTCGGGCGAATTCCACGCAGTAACCGTGGGCGACCGTCTTTAAGACCCACTGGTCTGAAGTTATCCCCTCCAATGCCTTGAGGAAAGATGTTAATCGCCCCCTGACCGGGGAGACATGGGAGGGGATCTGGACTTGGTGGTCATTTCTGACCCAAAGTTGACGCTCCTCTGGAATTGGAGCCTCTGCCTCTATTCTTTCCGCGCTTCAGACCCCTCTGGGGGTAGTAAGTGGGGCTTGCAGCAGGTTGACTTGAGTTGAAGTTGCCCGTGCCGAAATTATTTTGAGCGGCGCGGGCTTGTCCTTGAAAGGACCGCCGAGAAATACTGCCCCTCTGTGAAGAGGGTTTTTGGGAAATCTGGTGCAGCGACTTAATAGTCTCGTGCTCCTTCTTGGCTGTCTCCAACGCATCGTCTACCGCCTTGCCGAAGAGGTTGGCCTCTTCGATGGGTTTGTTGATAATGGATGCCTGTGTCTCAGGCCTGAAGCCCGACGTGCGCAGCCACGTGTGTCTCTTTAGGAGAGTACCCTGTACGAGAGACCTGCCTGCTGTCTCTGCGGTGTCCAGGGTATTCTTTACAACATTCTCATTGGCAAGTTTGCCCTCTGAGACAATGGCGAGAAGCTTGGCTCTGGTTGGTTCCGGAACCTCCTGAAGGCCTTCCTGGAGTAGGTTCCATTGGGTGTCGACGTAGCTTGCCAGTAACGTCGTGTTATTGGCAATCCAGACGGTATAGACCGCCGCCGACGTCACCAGTTTGCCTAAGGCATATAACCTTTTGGACTCCTTGTCCGGGGGGGACTCTCCTGTGGCAAGGGGAACCCCTGCTCTCTTGCGAGTGTTGGTCACCACCAGCGAGTCTGGGATTGCATGTCCTTTGATATAAAGCGGGTCGGTGGGGAAGGGCCGGAAAAGTTTTTCGACCCTTGGGTTCACAGCCCTAGTCTGAGCAGGTGTGAGTAAGGAAGGGGCCAGCCGTCTCTTTACAGAGCTCAAGAGAGGGATAGACTGGCTTGCCGGAGGCTTTTCATTAATAATGTCCTCCGCAAAATCTTGTTCGGGCAAGGCTTCAAGCGTGGCAATTTTAAAGAATTCCGCGGCTTTTTTAAACATGTTGTTGAAAGACATTTGATCATCCACCGGAGAAGCTTGTCGAATCAGGGTGGATGGGGGGAGAGTCGAGGCAAACGATATCAGAATTGTGATCATCCTACTGGGTGTCCTCCCAGTTGTCCGTTGCCCCTTGATCTTCCCCATAGTTGTCCAGAAAAGAAGCCTCCTCTTCTTCTGTACAGATGTCTCTATATGTGTCCATCTGGACATCTTCTTGATAGTCAACTTGGTGTTGGACATCTAGGTGTTGGGCATCTTGTGTTTGAGGGTTAGGGTCTACCCGAGCTCTTTTCGGCGGAGGTTGATCAGAAGCCCTGAAAAACTACTCCAGCCGATCCATACACCCCTCGAATTGCTCCGTGGTCCACTTGGATGACCCAAATGGACCTAGCCGAGTAGGAACCGGGTTCTCCGCCCTAAGGCGTTGAGAGGATCTCCTCAGGGTGCTTGAGAGGGGTACCTGGCTTTCTTCGTAAGTCTCTTCGGGATCGTCTTCCAAATCCGTGGAAAACTTGTCGGCGGATTGGCCCATAACTGTGGGCAGAACCGGTACTAGGCCCACCGCCGTAGCAATCCTATTGATGCTCTTACGGATAGTCACCGTATCTTCTGGAGACAACGCCTCCGATGATGTGTCGGCAGTGAAAATGTCTTCCGCAGCTCCAGAAGGGCCAGCGGATGGCTTCTCGGGTAGAGGCCTCCTTGCAGTTTTCGGGCCTGTACGGGCCTTGGAAACCTTGGAACCAGTCGAAGTTTCTTGTTCAGAAACTTCGGCGTGTGCAGTTTGGGGAGTAGCGCCCTTGTTATGTTTGTTATCTAGAATCTAAATGGAGTCCTTTCCATAGCAGAAGGGAAGGGTGACCAGACCAAAAAGGAAAGCAGTGGAAAAGAGGAAAGACATCATAGCAGTATGGCAAACCCCAAGCCCACTCTCCCTACTGTGTAGGCTGGCCAGAAGGCCCGACCACGTAAGTCCGAACGCCGGATCTTAGGCACCGGAACCCACAGCCGTAGACGATTCCCCCGTAGTCTTCGTCGAAGATGTTCTTGATGGGCGAAGTGACTTAACGGGGATTAAACCGACAATTCGGTAAGTTAAACAATGTCTCATGAAGATCTCCGCTATAGGGCGACCAGTTATCTGGGCGGAAAAAAACAATCTGAGGGACCTCTGCACGTGAAGGATTTTGGGTACTACACACGTCACGATAGGGATAGTGTTTCAGACACGCCAATGCCGACGTCCCCTTTCGGTCCCCGAAAGACAAGATGCAATACTCAGCGGTTACCACTGGATGTCGGACCATATGCACAGCATGTGATTCTAAGCAGATTAACAAGCATCAGAAATAGAAAAATAATCTTAAAGGAGGACCCCAAGTGTCCCCAGCAACACTTCCCATAAGGAGCTGTGTGCTGCAGTAGTAAAACACAGATGCCTTTAAGATATATGGAGCAGATTTACTCCATAGTTCAGGTAGAATACAAAGAACAGAGCTCCAAAAGACAAAGCCCACAAGAATGAAGGAGTGGAAAAAGGCCCCACTCATTCAGGATTGAAAGAAAAAGGTCCAGAAGTCCAGCAAAAAGTGCTGGTGGTCTCTCAAGGAGAGGGGATATAGCATAAAAATGATATATCTCCCTAACAGTATGCATTTAACATGCCAATACACAGATATTGAAATAAAAATAAGAAAGAAATGATTATTATCCCTGCAAGGCTTGAAGCCCACTGTGATGCAGGACAGTTAAAATTGAAAAAGCTAGTGGCATAACTAAGCAGCATACAAAGCGTACAAAAAGGAACCAAGGTCTTGGAGCGGTAATTGCTCCATATAACACTGCCCGTGACTTCACGCCCAGCATCATGGGCACAGTGGATTTAAGCAGAGGTGATGCAGAGCGCCTGGGCACTGAAAAGGTTTCCAAAAGGCACCCAATGCTGGAAGGTATCTATCCAAGATGGGAATCTGCGAGAGGAAGGACACCATTAGAATGGTATATTTTGCTGCATCTTTTCATAAATTGCGATCACCTTGTCATTGGTAGAGATGTGGCTGCTTCAAAGGATGGCATTGCTTCTTCAAATTAGATGTTCATCAATACTTCAAGGAAGAAAACTCACTTCTAAAATGGGATTCACCCCCTCATCTATTTGCTCGACTTTGCAGTCACATCATCAGACTGTGACAGGTTCAGTATGAGGATGCAGGGATCCTCTAGTTTGGCACTGTTATGACTGTTGAAATCAACTACCTGGAGAAATGGGTTACATGTTTAAAAATGTTTCTGTAGTTACAGATTACATTTGGAAAACCTTACACTAGTGACTGATGCACAGAAAAAAAGAATGTAGGTAAGAGGGCACACAAACTTAATTTATACATATGCCTGTGACTACTCCAATCACCAGTGGAGCCAGTGTTACTGTGGCCCAGTCAGGCTGGTGTTAGCTCCTACTCTCCATGAGGTCAGAGCTGAGCAAATTTTTCCGAAACCATTCTGCAGCCGGTGCAATTTCCTGAATTGAGAATTATGTGGGAGGAAGGAATCCATCCGAAATATAAATTCTGCCAGGACAGGCATTCTGACCTCCCCCCCAACCTTGAGAAAAGGAATTCTCAATTCCCCAATGTTGGGAGATCGTTTACATATATGGGCACCGGAAATATCAATTATGTGGAAAATGTAACATCTGTCACTCATAGGTAATCAGAACCGAAGCTTCTCTGGTTAGAATATTTATAGTAAAACACTTATTTAACGAAAGTAACTTTAGTTTTAAATATTATAAAGTACTGTAATAACTAAACTTACCTTTGCAGTCATGTACAACAAGTTATTCAATACTAAAGCAGTAGCTTGAGGTGATCCCCATCCTTCGCCTCTCAGCCAGCGTCGACAATTCACCATTAATTCCCGGTCCTTGAGGGATTCTTCTTCTTCGTGATGCCGCCGAATTGTTGGCAAAGGTTTCAGATCTACCAATTCAATGTTGTTCATCCATGGGAGTAAATAATGTAGCATCACTTGTCTGCCAGCTGGGTGCGCCGTTTGAATTCTTTGACTGACCTCTGATTTTAAAAGAATCATGCATTTAATTATTTTAACAAGTTTCAGTACACCTTCACGAAAATCTATGGCTAAAGTAACTGAAAAGGCAGTATAAAAAAAAACGCAGTAAATACAATAACTTCAAGAGCAAAGTGCAGAACAACAGATTAGACCCTTACCACCAGCTATCAGTAAGCATAGAAGAGGCAATATGACTTTTGTAGAATTTGATAAAAACGTTGACATTCATACATTTTAAACAAATATTTATTCTGCACATGTGTGCAAAATCTAATAATTGTGATCGCTTTGAAAATGCATATGTTTCAACAAATTGAAACCAATGAAATAGCCCTTTTTCTCCAAAGGATATTGAAAATGCATTTATTTCTAAAAAACTAAACAGTCAACAAACCCCTAGACAAAAAAAGTTAAGTAGGTCAAGGAATAGAATATGTATACAAAATGTACAATGTAAAAGGAGAAATGACTTGCCGGTAACGCTATTTCTATGGATTCTTCTCCCATAGATTCCTCATCTTGATAAATAGCTATCTAGAGTCAGCAACTCAAACATTTTTGGCAGAGGGCATAGTGCTGCTAGATATTGTTATCGACTCCTCCCTTGTATACAGCGACACCATTCCTCGAGCAAACAGGACACTGGATGTCATATGAAAGGGTGTATTACGTCACCAGACCTCAGATTCTCACTCCCAACAACCCTCAAATCCCAGATCAGCCTGTGAGAGAAAACATGCAGTAATGGGGAAAGGCATAGAAACAAAAACTGTTTTGCTTTCACTTACAAACTGTCTTGCTCCTATAAACCAATCACTGAGCTCTGGGTCATACTGCCCCCAGCCAATGACTGTCCTCTCCCTAAGCCCCTCCTCTGGCAGACATCTTCAGATTTGGTAGCACGTAAAGTGGTAGTATGACGAAGAAGAGCCACAGAGGGGCAGAGAGGGAGAGGTTGCATGTGAATCAATGCCAGACCCATGTTGGAGAACAACAGTTACAGGTAAGTAACTTGTTCCTTCTCCAGCATGGGGTCTTGCACGGAATCACATGCTCATGAATAAAGAATACATAGCAGTACATACATACACAACCACGGAAGGTGGCAAGGCTCAACAGAAGCAATCACTCTTACCTCCAGACCAGGCTCACCTTCAAGCTAATAGGTTGCTTAACGTTGCTTGGCCGTCCCTGAACTCCTCTCTGGAATCCCTGTCTACACAGTAGAATCTTGTGAAGGTGTGAGTAAACCTCCGTGTAGCAGCCCTGCAGATGTCCAGCAGGGGCACACCAGACAGGAACACTATCATCGCATCGATCGCTCTGGTGGAATGGGCTCTCGGAAAGGCCAGGCATTGGTCGGTTTGCCAACCAGTGACAATTTGATATAGCCGGAGAGCCACCTGGAAATAGAAGCCTTGGACAAAGCTTTTCCATGGTTCACAGGAAACGAAGTCCACAAATAGTTGAGACGTCTTGCGGAAACTCTTTGTGCGTGCCTCATAGAACTTTAGAGCACGTGACACATCCAGCAAGTGCAAAGTTCTTTCAGCCGACGACGAAGGTGTCGGCAAAAACACAGGCAACACCAAAGGTTTGTTGAGGTGGAATTCCGACTGACCCTTTGGCATGAAGGAGACATGAAGGAGGGGTGTGTTCGCAGTACCAACCTCGTCTTGTGGAAACTCGGATAAGGCAGCTTGCAGGACAGGGCTTGCATGACAGGGCCTGGATCTCACCTACCCGCCTGGCAGAGGTGATGGCCAAGAGAAAAACAGTTTTCCACGAAAGGAACTTGAGAAGAGCTTGATGCATAGGCTCAAAGAGGAGCCCCCATGAGCCTCGTCAGTACCACATTGAGTTGCCACGCTGGGGTTAGCACCTTCACCGGACAGGAACAATCGAAACAGTCCTTTGAGGAACTCCTTGATTAGACAGTGTGACCAAAGAAACCGTCCCAGAGACCTGGTGTAGCCGGAGATAGCCACCAGATGCATTTAAGAGTAGACGATGCTCTGGCCCTGGCAAGGACCTCCCTGTAGTCCGCTGATAGCTTGTACCCACCAAACTCTAAGGATGCAGGAGCCAGGCCTTCAGGTTCAGCGATCCTGGGTCATGGTGCAGGATTGCGCCTTCTCTTGCGATCAGATCCGTGACCACTGGTAGTTTGACTGGAGGTGACAGTGACAGACTGAGAAGGTCCGGGTACCAAATCTGCCTCGGCCACGCCGGGGCAACGAGGATCATCCTGCACCTGTACCATTTGAGTTGACTGATGATTTGTAGTAGTAATGGCAACAGAGGGAACGCGTACCGCAACAGGCCTTCCCACAGGAAGGAGAACGCATACCCCCATGCTCCCCGGCTGGTGGAACCTGCTAGCGAACGAGTTTATCGCCGTCGCAAAAAGATCGATCTGGGGTCTGCCCCTACCTAAGAAAGAGGCTGTCCACTTGATCCTGCCGAAGCTCCCACTCGTGGCAAGAGTGCAGCACCCTGCTGAGAGTAGGCCACGGTGTTCTTGACTCCCGCCAGGTGAAAAGGGATGAGAAACATCCCATAGGCGACAGCCCAGTGCCACAAGTCCTGCGCCTCTCTGGAGAGCGCTGGGCATCTGGTGCCCCCTGCTTCCTGATGTAGAACTTTGTGGTGGTATTGTCCGTGAAGACCCTCACCAGTTTGGCCTTGTGGGACGGAAGGAATGACTTGAGGGCCCAGAACACTGCTTGCAGTTCCAGGACATTTATGTGAAGATGCCCTCTCCTCTGGCTGCCATAGGCCTCTGGTGTGGACATGTCCGGTGTGGGCTCCCCAGACTTCCAGGGAGGCCTCTGTGGTGACCGTCTCCTAGTATGGGGGGCTCTGGAAGCCTGTGCCCCAGCGATGTTGGAGCACACGCGCCACCACCTTATTGCTCGACAGAACAACTTGTCGAGAACAATCCTGTCCGTGAAGCGTCCGGTCTCTTGGATCCATCGAGCGTCCAGGAATTCCTTGGGTGGGGGTTTGCATCTGTAATCTGCGGAGTCTGATCAGGTAGATACATGACGACATCATGCCGAGCAGCGACTTGATTGCTCGCACTGTGGCGATCTTCAGTGCCAACAGCCGTTGCACCTTGCCTAAAATGGCTGCAATCCTTTCTTCTGAGGGGGCCGCCAGGCAGGAGACAGAGTTGAGCCCAGACCCCAGGAGCAGCGTGGCCTGCGATGAAATCAAGCAGTACTTCAGATAATTCACGGAGAATACCAGATCCATCAGCACCAGGATGGTCCTGTCAGTGTGGTCGACAGCGATTTCGCTTGACTTGGCCAGATGCCTCCCTTGCAGGCGCAGATGGGCCGCTACTGGTGCCAGGCACTTCATAAACACCCTGGGCGCTGATTTCAGTCCAAAGGGAAGGGCCTTGAATTGGTAGTGCTTTCTCTGTATGACGAAACGCGGGAACTGCTGATGTTTCTCGTGAATGAGGACGTGGAAATAAGCCTCCTCTAGATCCGACGACGATAGGTAGTCCCCTTCTTCCAGGATGCCAAGCACGTCGCCGCAGGTCGAGAATGGGTCTCCATCCCCCGATCTTTTTTTACTACTCTTTGGAACCCTCTGCATCGCCCATTTAATAAGCATGGCCCATACCTCCTGCAGGAACTGAGGGATGTGTTGCTCCGGTCGGCCACCGGTGGTATCTGCAGACACTTCTGCTGGAATTCTAGAGTGTGTCCGTGAGCGAGAGCTTCCAGCACCCATCAGTCAGTGGGGATCTTCCACTCGCTGATGAAGCCCCCCAGCCGGACTCCCACCAGGGTGCATGGTTGGGTGCCAAACATCCTGACCGGTTGAGTGTTCTGCCTTGGGAGCGAAGACAACGGCACTCTCTAAGTGTTGGGCCTCTGTAGGCCTCCTGGATCATGGAGTGGGAGGGTTGCCGATAAGAGGACGACTGGCCACCAAAACGACGATCTTCTGGATTTCCCTCGTGAGGCATGAAAAGGAAGGGCGATGTTGCTGCACTGTGCCTACGGCCCGGGCCGTCTGTGTGTCGGTCTTGATGGCCTGCAACAACTCACCTACAGCCTGCCCAAATATATTGTTCCCGTTGAACGGCATGTCAAGGACCCTCGTCTGAACTTCCTGCTGAAAGGTGGTGGCTTTCAACCAGCCACGACGACGGAGGCAGAAACCGTTCCCTATCTGGCGGTAACCCCGTGTCCGCGATGTCCAGGGCCTAAGTGATGGCATGGTCCGATGCCACTTTGCTCTCCTGGAGGATCTCCAGCGCCTTGACCTGCTTATCATCCGGGAGGAATTCCAGCAACGGGTCCATCTGGTACCATAGCGCCCTGTCGTACCTGGCCAGGATTGCAAGATCATTCGCTGCCTTGACCATAGTTGCCGCGAGTATATTGGCCCATGGTGTTGAACTTCTTCCCCTCGCTGTCCGGGAGAATGGAGACTGAAAACGATGGATTGGAGGATTTCTTCCTCGCAGCTGCCGAGACGACCGAGTCTGGGGACGGCTGCGATCATAGACACTTGGGAGCAGACTCCGGCACCCGGTACCTCTTATCCAGCCGGTCTCTTCTGAGACCGGCTGAGGTTGTATTTTTCATCAGTGCCAGGCCCTCATCCCAAACGTCATCCATAAGAGGCACTGCCAGAATGGTCCTCCCCTTAAGCCTCTCGGCGCTGGTACAGGAACCCTTCATTTGTCATCTTTTCTGGCGTCAGCTGGAAAAGCTCAGAGGCGCGGGCGACCCTGGAGTGGATTGACCCCACTTCGTCAGGAGGAGACTCTCTTAGTGGGGGGAAAATGCTGTTGTGTCCGTCCCTGTATCCCTAAGGGGGAGGGTACGTGAGGTAGTTGGTGACTAGGTGTGGGTTGCTGCTTCCTCTTCTTCACCGGCAGAGGGCCCAGTGTTACCGGGGCCGAGGGTGCCGTCGGCATACTCTTCGTTATCTTTGACACAAGCATGTGGAGAGTGGACAGGCTATCCCTGGGATGTGGAAGGGGGGTGGGGGGGGTGGGTGGGTGAGTGAGTAGGCTTGCTGGGTCCAGCGCTATGTCGTTGCTGTCTCTGCCATCGTCCCCCTCGACTATTCCCACCTCTGCATTTCTGCTGTCGTGTTTCCCCACATCCTCCAGGACCGTATGAACGGACACCATGTCCTTTTCTTCGGAAGAAGAAATATCCATGCCCTGGACCACAGTAGAGGCCTCCACTGCCCCACCCTTCTTTGCATCCTGAGGTTGATGGAGCTGGGTTCAGGGCTGGCATCCTCTTCTCTGGTGTCTTCTCCATCAGTTTGGCTGAAGCCGCTCACCTGGGAGGTAGGGTCACCCTGGGCACCACCGGGGCCCTGCAGGGGGCCCCTGAGTAGGGTCAGCCCCTTTAGCCTTCAAGAGGGTGGCCGCCACCAGTTTGATCGCTGAGGATGATGTAGTCTGGCCCACCTGGGCCTTCAGGGGTAGGTCGGCCACCTTACCCTGCGCCATGACCTTCTTCGGCTTCTCCTGCAGCTTCCCCAGGTTAGCCGACTTCCTCTTCAAGGAGGAGCTGGTGTGATGGCTTGTAATGGAGGCCCAATGGCAATGATTAGCGCACCCTGCTTGTCACGGGACCCGCTTGCGCGGCAACCCTGACAAAAACAGACTTGCGGTGCTTGGCCTGGTCTTCTACCCCTACGAATGGGGCGACCTTAAAGGACTTAGAAGCCCTGTCCTGGGTGAGGCATTCCCTGCTTGCCGCAAGGGGTGGAGGCCTTGGTGTTGAGGCACGCTGCCAGTCTACTGTGTCGATCCTTGATGGTGTGTTTGGAGAATCCAAGGCACATCTCGCAATCTGCTTCTTTGGGATCCGGATAAAGACAGTAGAGGCACAGGGAGTGTTTGTCCTCCACAATAACGTTCCTTAGTCCACAGCTGGAGCAGAGCTTGAAGAGAGAACCTCTGTCCTTCTGCTCCAACATGGTCTGGCGTGCAGTGTAGGCCCGATGGCCTTCTGGAATCTTCAATGAAAAGGAAGAAGTTACTTACCTGTAACTGTTGTTCTCCAGCATGGGTCTGGCATGGATTCACATGCTCATGAATATTCCCCATCGTCAGGCTGGGAATCCTCGGTAAAGAAAAAACCAGTATCAGTTTCGTTTCTGATCTGTCTTTCGTAGTAATAACCAATCACTGGTCTCTGCGTCATACTGACCACAGCCAATGACTGCCCTCTACCTAAGCACCGCCTCTGGCAGCCATCTTCAGATTTGGAAGCACGCGAAGTGGCACTATGACCAAGTGAAGAGCCGCAGAGGGGTAGGCGGGAGGGTTCGCATGTGAATCCATGCCAGACCCATGCTGGAGAACAAAAGTTACAGGTAAGTAACTTGTTCCTTCTCCAGCATGGGGTCTGGCATGGATTCACATGCTCATGAATAAAGAATACATAGCAGTACACACATGCACAACCACGGGAGGTGGCAAAGGCTCAACATTAAGCATTACATCAAACTCAACATTAAGCATCTTACCTCCTCACCAGGCTCACCTCAGGCGAACAGGTTGCGCAGCACTGCTTGGCCGACCCTGGACTCCTCCCTGGAATCCCGATCGACGCAGTAGAATTTCGTGAAGGTGTGCGTCGACCTCCACGTAGCAGCCCTGCATATGTCCAGCAGCGGCACACCAGAAAGGAACGCCGTGGTAGCTGCGATCGCTCTGGTGGAATGGGCTCTCGGACGGCCAGGCAGCGGTCGGTTTGCCAACCGATGACAGTACATGATACAGCCGGAAAGCCATCTGGAAATGGAAGCCTTCGAGAGAGCCTTCCCCTGATTGACAGGTCCAAAGTTCACAAAGAGTTGTGACGTCTTCCGAAAACACTTCGTGCGGTCCACGTAGAACTTCAGCGCTCTAGCCACATCCAGCGAGTGCAAAGTCCTCTCAGCCGGCGACGAAGGCGACGGGAAGAACACAGGCAACACCAAGGGTTCGTTGAGATGGAAGTCCGACGGTACCTTGGGCATGAAGGAGGGGTGCGTCCTGAGCACTACCCTTGTGTCGTGAAAAGTCAAGTACGGGGCCTTGCAGGAAAGGGCCTGGATCTCTCCCACCCGTCGTGCGGAGGTGATGGCCACAAGAAACGCTGTTTTCCACGACAGAAACTTCAACGGGGCCGAGTGCAGAGGCTCGAACGGAGGTCCCATGAGCTTGGTCAGCACCACGTTGAGCTCCCACCCCGGGGCCGGAGCCTTCACCGGCGGGTACGATCTGAACAGTCCCTTCATGAACTCTTTCACCAGACGATGAGACCACAAGGACGTCCGGCCCGTGGTTCTGGTGTATCGGGAGATCGCAGCAAGATGAATCTTGATGGACGCGTGTGCCAGTCCAGCTTTGGCCAGCGTTAGCAGGTACGGCAGTACCTGGGGAGCCGAAATCCGTAGAGGGTTAATCTTCTGTGCGTGGCACCAGACCGAGAACCTCTTCCATTTGTGTCCGTAGCATTTAAGAGTCGAGGACGCCCTGGCCTTTGCAAGAACCTCTCTGCAGTCGGCCGGTATGTCGTATCCTCCAAACTCTAGCGCTGCAGGAGCCAGGCCTGCAAATTCAGCGATTTCGGGTCGTGGTGGAGGATGGCGCCTCCTTCCCTGGACAGTAGATCCGCGTTCACCGGCAGCTTGATTGGCGGGGACGCTGACAAGTCCAGAAGGTCTGGGAACCATATCTGCCTCGGCCACGCAGGTGCGACGAGGATCATCCTGCACCGTGACCTCTTGAGCTGGTTGACGAGCCGGATTAGCAGTGGCAAAGGAGGGAACGCGTAGAGGAACAGGCCCTCCCAGGGGAACGAGAAAGCATCGCCCATGCTCCTCGCCTGGGGAAACCTGCTGGCGAACCTCCGGCACTTGGAGTTCGTCGCCGTCACGAACAGGTCGATCTGGGGTGTGCCCCACCGTCGGAAGAGGCGATCCACTAGATCCTGCCGTAGTTCCCACTTGTGGCACGAGCGCAGCTCCCTGCTGAGTGAGTCGGCGATGGTGTTTTTTATCCCTGCCAGATGAAACGGCACCAGAAACATCCTTTGGGCGACGGCCCAATGCCACAGGTCCTGCGCCTCCTTGGACAGTGCTGGGGACCTGGTTCCGCCCTGTTTCCTGATGTAAAACATGGTGGTGGTGTTGTCGGTGAAGATCCTCACCACCTTGCCCTTGAGGGACGGAAGGAAGGACCTGAGGGCCCAGAACACTGCACGGAGCTCCAGGACGTTGATATGGAGGGACTTCTCCGTCGGGAGCCAAAGGCCTCTCGCGTGCAGATTTTCGGTGTGCGCTCCCCACCCTTCCAGGGAGGCATCCGTGGTCACTGTCTCCTGGTGGTCTGGGGTCTGGAAGTCCATGCCCGCCGTCAGATGCGTGCGGGTGCCCCACCACCGGACCGCTCGGCGGAAACTCTCGTCGAGTGTGATCCTCTCCTCGAAGCCGCCCGTCGTTTGGATCCAGCGCGCGTCCAGGAACTCCTGCAACGGGCGCATCCGGAGCCTGCACATGGGAATGAGGTAGATGCAAGAAGACATCATTCCGAGGAGGGACTTGATGGACCTCACCCTGGCCGCGTCGGAAACCAACATCCGCTGTACCTTGCCCAGGATGGACCTGGTCCTTTCCTCCGACGGGGAGGCCAGAAGGGACACTGTGTCGAGCTTCGCTCCCAGAAACAGCGCGTTTTGCGCGGGTACCAGGTGGGACTTGGCGTAGGTCACGGAGAATCCCAGGTCCGTGAGAAGTTGGATGGTCCTTGCCGTGTGCTCCACGGCGAGCTCCCTCGTCTTGGCTCGGATGAGCCAGTCGTCCAGGTAGGGGTAGACGTGGATCCCCTCGCGGCGCAGCTGCGCCGCCACCAGTGCAAGGCACTTGGTGAATACCCTGGGTGCCGACCGTAGTCCGAAGGGGAGGGCTTTGAACTGGTAGTGACGCCCTTGGACCACAAACCTGAGGAATTTTCGGTGCCCCTTTAGGATGGGAATATGGAAGTAGGCATCCTCCAAATCCAACGACGACAGGAAGTCTCCTTCCTCCAGTTGACCCAGGACGTGCTGGAGGGTGACCATCCGGAACTTCTGCGCCTTGATGAATTTGTTCAGACGTCGCAGGTCTAGGATGGGGCGCCATCCTCCCATCTTCTTCTTCACGAGGAAGTATCTCAAGTAAACTCCGGAGCCCCGAAGCCTCTTTGGGACGAGTTCGATGGCGCCCTTCCTGAGCATCGCCTTTACACCTCCAGGAGAAGCTGAGGGACGTGAAGCTCTTTCCTGGCCACGGGAGGGACGCGCGGGCACCTTCTTTGAAACTCGAGCGCGTGGCCCCGGGCTAAGGCGTCCAGCACCCAGCGGTCGGTGGAGATGGACTCCCACACGCTGATGAAGCTCGGCAGCCGGCCTCCCACCGGGGTGCTTCGGTGGGGGCCCTGACCCCACGGCCGGTTCAATCCTGTTTCGACAAGGCTTTGCCGCCTTGACCTCCTTGGCGACGACGGCGGGGTCCGCCAGACTTGCATCGTCCTCTGTAGGCCTCCTGAGACGACGAGCGGGCCGCTTGACGGTAGCTGGAGAAACCGCCGCCGGAACCTTTGGAGGCGCCCTTGCCTCCGCTGCTCCGAAAGGGCGTCCGTCGTTGCTGCAGAACCCCAAGGGCCCGGGCCGTCTCAGTGTCCGCTTTAATGGCCTGAAGGGAATCGTCCACTGTTTTCCCAAACAGGTTGTTCCCATCGAACGGCATGTCCAGGACTCTGGTCTGTACGTCTTGCGGGAAGTCCGTAGCCTTGAGCCATCCACGCAGCCTAAGGCACACGCCGTTGCCCAACTGGCGAAACCCAGTGTCGGCGATGTCCGTCGCAATAGTGATGGCGTGGTCCGACTCCACCTCACCTTCCTGTAGGATCTCCAGGGCATCCGCCCTCTTGTCGTCCGGTAGGAAGTCCAGCAGGGGAGCCAGTTTGTACCATAGCTCCCTGTCGTAGCGGGCCACGATAGCCAAGGCGTTGGCCGCTTTAATCGTCGTCGCTGCAGAGGAGATGACCCTGCGTCCCATGGCGTCCAATTTCTTTCCCTCGCCGTCCGGTGGGGAAGTCGATGTGGAGGCCGCACCCCCCCCCACTTTCTTCCTGGCCGCCGCGGAGACGACGGAGTCCGAGGTAGGCTGCGCCCGAAGGCACAGGGGGGCCGCGTCCGGGACCCGGTACTTCTTCTCGTACCGGTCTCTTCTAGCTGGCGTCGTGGAAGGGTTCTTGAGGAGGGAGAGGCCCTCATCCCAAATGTCGTCCAGTAGAGGCACCGCGAGGACCGTCTTCCTCTTGGCCTCGCGCCGTTGATAAAGGAATCCTTCCTTTTTCTTCTCCTCAGGGCAGAGTTGGAAAAGCTCGGATGCCCTGGCGATCATGGAGTGGAACGATCCAATCTCGTCGGGCGGAGAAGCCCTGGTGGGAGGTGACGACGGTAGATCCTCGTCGTATACCTCGTCGTCCGTACCCGTCGCTGCCGTGTCAGTCCCCGTATCATCCCCTCGGGTGGACGGGGTGCGACGGCTGAAAAGGAGGTGGAGGGTGAATCCTCCTTTTCTTGGGCGGGGGAACACCAGAAGGTCCCGGTTCAGGATCCCCCGACGGGAGAGGTTCCTCCGTCGGCAACGGTAGTCTCGTCCTTATCTCTGAGCATAAGGACTGTATAGCCAACAAAATGGCCGCCGAGTTGTCTTGCGGCGCTGGCAGAGGGGAATCCGACGGGCGATCAGGGGCGATCCCGACGGGCCGGTCTTCATCCACGCCAAGGCCGTGGCTTAAGACCGTGGCTTAAGACCTCGATCAGCTCTTCCTCCGAGGTTGAAGCCGAATCTACGACGACGCCCTGCCCCCCCTTTTTCTTCCCCGCCGGGGATTTCACGGGGGTCCTATCGATGGGCACAAAAGAGGACTCCCTCCGAGGTGGCAGGGAGACTCTGAGCCCCGAGGTCGCCACCACTGGTGTAGCCTCCACAGGCTGAGCCAGGGCCGCCGCAACAGTATCGATAGAGGGCTTGGCCGGTGGATTAAGGCCTTCACCACCTTAGGTGCGCTCACCGCCTTATCCTTGAGGGGGGGGACACTGCCTCGCTCCCCCTCCGATGGGGCCTTCGAGCTCGACCGGGGCCTCTCCAGGAGCTTCGCCGGGTGCTCGCCCTTTCTCTTACCCGACCCAGAGCGTTGGCTCATGGCTGAAGGTGCCGGGGAGGGTGCGCCCTGCCTGGCGCCCGTAGAGCCCGACCGTTCGGCACCCTCGGTGCCAGCGGACTCGCGGTGCTTGGCCTTGTGTTGGACCCCCGTCGCCGGGGCGTCCTCAAAGGTCTTAGAAGACCGCTCGGATTTCTTCCTCTTCTTCTCGCCTGACGGGCTCTTCCCTTCCAGCCAGTTGGCGAGGCGTTGATAGCGGTCCTTCATGGTCCGCTCCGACATATTGCCGCAAAACGCACAGTCCTTCTCCACGTGCGTCTTGTCCTCATGTAAGCAGTAGAGACAAAAGGAGTGTTCGTCCTCCTTAAAGACGTTCTGCAGCTGGCATCCAGGGCAGACCCTGAACAGCTTTCCGGGCGTTGAGCTTCCCTTCTCCTGGGCCATGTCCGGGCCTGAGAAGCTTCTGGAGTCCTCCAAAAACGTAGCTTGACGAAATCTTCACCCTTGAGGGGCGCAGACGAATCCGACACGGGTCCCCGTTGATCGGATGGAGAGTCGGTGTAGCTTGAGGCTCTTTTGACTTAAAAAAACGAAGGTTTTGAGAAAAAACGTGAAAAAATAGCACTAACGCTCGAGAGCAATAGCACGAGGATCCCAACACATGAACGTGCGGTAAAAATCTGAAGATGGCTGCCAGAGGCGGTGCTTAGGTAGAGGGCAGTCATTGGCTGTGGTCAGTATGACGCAGAGACCAGTGATTGGTTATTACTACGAAAGACAGATCAGAAACGAAACTGATACTGGTTATTTCTTTACCGAGGATTCCCAGCCTGACGACGGGGAATATTCATGAGCATGTGTTCCATGCCAGACCCCATGCTGGAGAATTTAACGATTCTTGCCCTTGAGGGGGGACGAAATACTCCGACAAACAGATCCCTGCTTGCCGGTCAACAGCACGAAAGAGCACACAAGCTCTATTTGACAAAATTTGGAAATGTAACGAAAAAACAGAAAAACTGAAAAAATCCTACGGAGCAAAACACGAGAACTCCAAACACATGAACGTGCGGTACAAATCTGAAGATGGCTGCCATAGGAGGGGCTTAGAGAGAGGGCAGTCATTGGCTGGGGGCAGTATGACCCAGAGCTCAGCGATTGGTTTATAGGAGAAAGACGGTTTGTATGGGTACAGATACAGACCCCAGTGTAGGGTGTGGCCCGGAGGCAGTGCAGAAGGGTGGCAGGGTGAGCAGGTACCTGGGTCCGGAAGACAGAGGGTAGGCCCGGTGCACAGTGCTGAGAGAGAACAGATCAGCATGGGAAAGGGGTGGAGAAAGCAGAAGCAGGGAGGAAGGTCTTGAGGTGCTTCCGGAACCGAAGATGGTTCTCCTCAAGCTTCAAAGTGGCAGGGAGTCTGTTTCAGAGGGAGGTCCCAGCCGAAGACCGAGATCAACCCCCAGCTTGTTTCTTTGAAAAACGACCGACCATGAGGGAGTTAGAGATAGAGGTTTGAAGAGTTCGTGAAGGGAGGTATTTGCGGAGGGATATCTGAAGATATTTTGGACCCAGGCCCCAGAAAGCCTTGTGGACAATGCAGAGGGTACATCATCACTGCCTTAATGCCAGTAAGACAGAGATCCTTCTCATTGGGACCCCTGCTCTCTCCTTCCCTCCCATCCTCTGGCCAACCATCCTTGCGCCCCCTCCACTCACCCTCTTATTAAGCAGAAAACCTGTGTGTCATCTTCAACTCCCCTCTCTACTTCTCTTCTCATCACGGACCTGGCCGAGAAGGCCCACTTTCAGCTGCACCTCCTCAAAGGCTTTCTCTCTTTCCGCACCTTCCCCCAGAAATTCTATGTCTGGTTCTATCTAGGCCGAACTACTGCAACAGCCTCTTCCTCAATCTGCCGAGCTCCTCCCTTCGCCCCCTTCAACTAATCCAGAATAGGAATGCAAGACGTATCCTTGGCCTCAGGCCCAGGGACTGCATCTCTCCAGCCCTTAAATTGCTCCAGTGGCTCTTGGTTGCTGCAAGGATCAAGTTCAAGACCCTCTGCATAATCCACAAGGCGTTCCGGGGCCTGGGACCCCGCTATATCCAACTCTCCCTAAATACCTCCCTCCTACAGCCCTTCGCTCGTCTAGCTCCAACGCTTTTCAGATTAGACGCTTTGTCAAGCAAAGAGTGGGGGATAGATCTCTCACCTCCATAGCTGCCTCCCTCTGAAATGGCCTCCCTGCCCCCTCTCCTTAAGTTCCGGAAGCTCCTCAAGGCCTTCCTTCTCTCTTCTTCCTTTCTCCTCCCCCACCCCTGCCAATATCCAAGTCTACCCTAGACTGGTGGCCTGGTTCCCCTCAAAGTAATACATGGCTCCAGACCACTCCTGCCCAGTTGGTTACCGCTGACCCCTCCCTGATCCGGCATTTGCCCTCATGCCCTGCCCCCTGCACTTGTTGCCTGGCGTGCACGCCTGAGACCTTCCAGCCCTTACCTCGCACTTGCTTGTGGACCCCTCTTCCCCTGCACTCTACTTCCCCTGGGCCTGTCCACCTGGCTCTCTAGGGCCCTCTGCCCTGTCCTGCACTCCCCAACCCCACTCCCCTCCCCTCCACCTTTGCACTTCTTATTACTGCACATGCACGATCTGAATGTCGCAAGACCTACTCGGATTGCTCATTTTGTCCTCCCTTCCCCCCACCCTCTTGCCTTGTTGCGCCTCGAAACACTTGTGTATAGACGCATTACAAATGACAAATAAAAAAATAATGTGCGTATCACATGCAGATGAAAAGAAAGATTAAATGAAGAAATAGGAGCAAGGAGAGGGGCAGTGTAAAGAGAAAAGGAGAGGACCACGTACAGAACCTTGAGGGACACCCAAAGAGAAGAGGAAGTGAAGACGCGGTGGGTCCAGCCCAAGTTACAGAATAGGACAGCTGAAAAAGACAGGAGCGAAACCATCCAAGGACAGACCCAGTGATACCCAAATTAGAAAGGAATTTTTCTTTCGCTCTGTCGACTGCCGGTGTTGAGCATGGACGCTGCCACAAGGCAGAGACCAGAAATCACGTTCCATTTGCGGGAAAAGGTTGAGGTCAGTGAGATCATACTGGGACACTAGTTTCGATGGATGCCGAGCCCCAACGCCACAACAACCGTATTGTCCGCCTTTAGGTATTGTGCGTTCGCTTGGGCGTATGGGTTCAACTGTTGGAATTCCACATCCGGGGGGCTGTGTCCAGTCTACTGGCATTGTGGAGGCCCTCTGCCAGTTGAAGCAATCCAGCTTGGTCCACCATAAAATACAGCAACTGATTTAAGGCAGCACCCTCCCCCAATCGGCTTGAACCCGAACCTAAACAGTATCACTGAAGATAGACCGCATCAAAGGACACGGATTGGCAGTCCGGCACAAACCTTCAATCTTGCGGGGGGTGGTTGAGGGGCTTCCTAAACGAAGGGGGGAGCCAACGGTTTTGGTGTAGGAGGCGGTTTCTCCTTTCGGGTCTTACTTGAGGGGATACGACCCATCTTGGCATCCTTCGTCCTAGGCGGACCGGGCACATTTGGGTTTGGAGCTTTAATAACATGCAGCATTGAGGCGGAAACCGTACCAGCAGAGGCCTTTTTGAAAACCTGAGCATTTGGGTTTTAAAATCTTCTCACTTCTTCCTAGATGCACCCTTCACAGAGTATAGACTTACCTCTTTTGTCCAACGAGTCTGAATTGCATATGCGTTTTTTCTTGTGCGATGAGTGGTGACATTCACTACCCGAGTGCGATTGATTTTGTTATTTTTTATGGCGACGTCCCTCAATGTTTTTCTGGAGCCAACCCCTCAGTATCATGCTCTGATGGTCTTGGAAGCAATTTCACTGGGGAAATAACCAGTAGTCTACTGAGCACCAGTTTGCTGTGCGTTCCTTCACTGCCATCTGGTTTATTGCCAAGCAAGAGCCACATTGCTCTGTCTCATGCCTGATGACAAGACACCATTGTTGGGGAGCGTTATCGTTGATATGCTTCATCCCCTCGCCTAGTGAGAACCCCAGCACATTTTGCTGGACTTCTGGAACTTTTTCATTAAATCCTGAATGAGGCGCGCCCCAAGGAAGTGCCCGAGTGCCTATTACGCCCGGTGGTTCTCGGCAGCTGCCTTGCCACATCTACCAATACACTCAATTACACAGCTATGGTGTGTTTTATGGATTGTATGGACTCTAAACCTAGATTGCCTACTTTGCTTGGACAAACTATCACTTTATATAGCTCACTCACGCTTTTGTTTGACCTATATTAGATATATCTTGTGAAGCCCCGCCCCCTCTGGTCAACATTCTTACTTAAGGCACGAGCGCATCCCCCTGCGGGCACGCCTCAAGGAAGTGCCTGAGTAAGTGCTTCTTACGCCTGCTGGGCTGGAGGACGGAGGACTGTATATATGGTTTAGTTTACAAGCTCAGGTGATGCTGAGTTCAGAGTTCATATTATCCTTGCCGATATACAGTTTATCAATTGTAAACGTGGTAAAGTCCATTATCCATGTGTCCACCTCATGAAGCAAGTCTTTGCTCTTCTTTCTTGCAAATGTTTTCAAAACTGGCAAATTTGAGCATGTACAGTTGGGCTTGTATGGAGGGACCAATCTTTATTTTTGCACCGTCCCTATACGCTTCAAACTTGTGAATTGTTGACTTGTGTGAAATGAATGCTCGCAACTGTATCGAGTAAAACGAAGACAACCACTTGTTCCTTGAGGTTCGTGTGTGCAACGGTTGATGCTGTAACCGTTGCTCAAACGTGGCTCCCTCTCGTAGCTATATGTGTTTGTGCATTTGTGAGTATCGTATACTGTGTGGAAGTACAATGTAAGTCTAGAGAGGGAGGCAACTTGCATCCGTCTGCTTACATCATTATCAGTTCTCTTCCCTCCATATTGTATTCACGTTTGCACAAAAACTCTATGGTTAGGGGCCTCTGCAGTGGTAGAAAGCTACACGAGACTACTGACACGGCTCCGTTGGACCGTGACGATATGCCTCAAATTTATGAAGGGAATCTGAGCAGGCACAGAAGCCGGCTGAGGTACTGCATGCTCCGGCAAGAGAGGACATCAAGCCACTAGATGGGCAGCAGATTGAGTCTATAACCTACCACAATTGTGTGAATCATATAGCTAATACTGGTTGTGCTGAGATACATCATCACAGGTATGCTTTAAACATGCCTTCAAGCTACGCCTTGCACAAACTGAATGACCCTACATGGATAAAAGACGTGAAACAACCAATACGAAATTCGGGACATAAAGTTGTCCTTACAAGATATTTTTGGGAAACGTAGCAAGTTGGAGGGTTTCTTTTTTGCACATGAAACATTCTTATCTTTATCTGCACCAAAACATGCTAAGATGCTTTTCTCAAAGCATGGTCAGATCACGCAACCCCACAAGTAGAGATTAAAGCTAAGTCTTATGCTGCTGTGGTAGCCAGCAATGTTCCTGGCTATGAGGGACTTGTTAGCCATCACAAGTTGTCACCTCGAACAGAGAAAAAAATGGGTGTAATTGAGGTGGACATGAAAATCTTAATGGAAGCTCAAGCTGTAAAGCATAATAACACTCAAGCTTCCTCTCATTCCTGTGAGATGGATTCAGTGTTGCCATCAAGTGACCCCAACAGTCCATCAGCGTTGACTGATCTGATTGAATTAGATGGCAACGCTGACGGACTGTCGCAGGAAACTGTGGAGGAACCCCTTGGTATGGAAAACCAGGGCAGATATGATCTATTTCTCTTGCGGAGAGAGAAGCGTTCAGCGTGAAGAGCACAAAAGAGAAGAGCAAACAGAAAGAAAATCCAAGTTGCATTAGCTATAAAAAAAAAACTAATCTTTAGAAAGATTAACGATCACAGTACTACTGTAAAAAATATTTGCAGTATCTCAAATGATTATGAGCTGCTCGATCTCAATCAATTGAATGATGAATGCAAATCGCTTAGAAATTAAAGAAGATGAACAGAGCCGTATTCCTAAAGTTGCCTCGCTAATTAAGGAGAACAAAAATAAAGATATGGCTATAGCTAATGCATTGGAAATGTCGAGATGCAGAGTCTTCTAATATAAGCCTAGGCACTCACAACTGTACTCCGCATAACCGAGAGGATTTAAATACACCCACAAATGATATGGTTAGTGAATCCATAACAATGCCGAAAGAAAACAAAAGTATTGCTGTAAAAACTTCTTTGCGGCCTATGGTTTCTTCCTCTGATACATCTTCTGTTAAGTCAAAGGAAAACTCCAGTAGCAATCACGATCCTAAGAATAGTGCTCCATTGATTCCACAGTGCAGAGATCAGAACGACAGCTTGCAGCCTAAGGTTGCATCTTCCGATACATCTTCGGCCAAAATAAAGGCAAATTCTAGTATCAATCATGATGATGAAAAGAACTGCGCTCCACAAATTCCACAGTGCATGGCTCACAATGATAGTTCGGAAGCTCCGCTTATTCATGTACTCATATCGGACCTGCCGAATTTCATGGGGTGGGAGACTAACCGGACCTACATGCTTAACGCCAATAAACTCATCCCATCACTTGTATCGGATGATATAGACTGGGTAAACCTTGCAGTAAATAAACTCATGACCTGTCAGTTACATTCGCATATCATTATGAAACTGGTATGGGAGCAAAAAAAAGATTTTTCTCATAGGTCTTACTCTATATCTTTTTAAATCGAAAGCAGCTTGTATATTTGTTGAGCCCAGGTAGCATCCATTAACAAAGTTAATAGTTTGCTTACGAATGATGGCAATCAGACTCTCGCAAATGAAGAGTTGTTAAAGCAATTTACAGCACTGGCGTATTGGCGTCCGCTATCAAGGATTGCACATGGCTTGAACCGCTTTTGAACAGTTTATCAGCACAAAAAACAAAAAAAACTCATAAGGGACATGCCAGCTGAGGGATCCGCAGACACCCGTGCTGAAACTCAAGGGTATGTACTTGGGCAAGTGGTTATCTTTTCCTACTTGCTGACTAACCTAGTCAGCCGGCCTCCCATCGGGGTGCATGGGAGGTGGCCCGATGTCTTGGCTGGTTCAGGCTTGTTTCGGCACTGACGCTCTGCCCTGCTGGCGACAGCGATGCTGTCCTCCACCGTAAGCCTGGGAATGTCCTCTGGGGGCTTCCTGGGTCGTGGATCTGGAAGGCTGGTGGTACGATTGGGAGATACCTTTCAAAGATCTGCCCGACAATCCTCTGGAGGAGGAAAAGGAAGAGCAGTGTTGCTGGAGGGTGCCCAGGGAATGGGCCGTCTCCGTATCTGCCTTGATGACCTGTACAGACTCATTGACTACCTTCCTGAAAAGGTTATGTCCATCGAAAGGCATCTTCAGTACCTTCGTCTGGACCTCCTGGTGGAAATGTGCGGCCTTCAATCAGCCTTGGCGACGAAGGCAGACACCGTACCCCATCTGGCGGAACCCTGTGTCAGCAACGTCCATCGCCACTGTGATGGCGTGATTCCGATGCTACCTCTCCCTCCTGGAAGAGGGTGATCACCTCCATCCTGTGTGGGAGGAACTCCAAAATCGGACCCAGCTTGTACCACAGTTCCCTGTCGAACATGGCTAAGTTCGCCAGAGCATTAGCCTCCTTGAGGGACTGAAAACATTGAGGACGGATTAGGCAACTGTTTCTTCGCAGCCGCCGAAACCACCGAATCTGGCTTCGGTTGAGTCCTCAGGCACTTGAGTGTGGATTCCGGTACCCGGTACTACTTCTCGCTTAGCTGGAGGCCAGCAAGGTTTCTTCAAGAGGGCCAGGCTCTCCTTCAACACGTCGTCCAAAAGGGACACCACAACGATCATCTTCCTCTTGGCCAGGAAACCCTCCTTCCTGGTTTCTTAGGACACAGGCTGGAACAGCTCGGAGGCTCTGGCGATTATGGAATTGAACAACCCCACCTCGTCTGGCTGCGGGGAGCTGCTGCCCGACCCGATGATATAGTCGTTGTGGCCATATCTGTCCCCGTGTTTGGGCCTGCTCGGGGAGAGGGGTGCAGCTACCACTTTTTCAATGATCTTACCTAGGAAGTGAAGATGGGTGGTGATGCGATAATTTTTAGGATATCGAGATCCAGAATGGGCTTTTTTAGTAGAGGGAGGGTTTGTTCTGTTTTAAGGGTCTATGGGAAGGTGCTTTGAGTTAGGGAGCGGTTGATCTCCATGTAGGGAAGTAGAGCTTCTGCATGGAGGGTCTCGAGGAAGGATGCTGAAAGGATGTCATCTGTATACAGTATATGGCATTACATGTATTTGTAGGAAGGTATACATAGGAACTACGATTAGACCACTAAAGATGCAGATTTATGAACATCTAAAACCTATACAAATACAGGATACAAGACAAGATAGGTTCACACTGGGAATTGGAACACAAGGAAGAAAACAGTGAAGCACTCTGTTTTTGCGGAATTTACAATGTTATACAACCAACATCAAGAAGAGATCAAGGCAGAATATGAAGACTAGCCAAAATTCATTTTTTCCTTTCAGAGCACCATACTCTGACTCAACGATGAACTATATTAATTTCTGTAAATAAAGCAATTGTAAGAAGAGATATCACAAATTCCACTTCCCAATTTATATGATAACAGTACAAATAGAAGCCAAATGCATCAATAGAAACAGCAGGACATTAATCAAATGGAATTAAACGTTCTCCTTATTCCATCAATTACACAAAAATGAGAAAATAAAAGGGGGAGAGGTGAATCCACACAAAATACTTATATAAAATACATTCTTGAACAAACCCTCCCGTGATGCACCAAAAGGTGCAAGAGCAAGTAATGCAGAAACGTACATGGAATGTTATCAACAAGATGCCATACACACAAAATATAGTATAAATTAAACGATTCATTGTTATGGATGATTTTTATGTAAAGTTCTCAATAACAGAAAAATAAAAATATCAAATATCGCGATTCAAGAAAAGTTATTTGACAACAAAACAGTACTTCTAGAAAATTGCATTATGCATTATTAAACTTAGTTGCATATTGTAATTTTAGAATAGGAAACAAGGTAAGGCACCTAACTCATGCAAAAAGAAGATTTAGCAATAAAAACAAACGTATTTTACCATTCCAAGATGGTGATTCGCAAGGAGGGGAATTACTTAATAGTTATATTTTTATGGTCAACCACCAACGATAAAAAGTTTAAAAATGGCCACCAAACATGCAGAAATGCTGCAACACGCGGTTAACACGCTGCGCTCTTCAAATTCGCAACCAAGGTAAGAAAGATCTCTCAGGGAGCTGTGGAGTACTTTGTATAATCAGATATATTACTTAAAAAAAGACAGGATAATAAATAATAAAATGTGCCAACTCATCACAGACATCAAATGTACAGACTATTCCTTGTTCTTAGTTACATCATCAACCTCTTGGCAAGAACTATTTTCCAAATGCAATATGCAGTGCCTGTAATGACTAGTGAGTCTACAGCATATATTGTAGACCAGAACTGATATGATTTTATATGTTCCAAGTTATGGCAAAATGTGCTATATCCTCATTGATATTCGAATTCAAGGTTACCACAGCAAGTCAGTATGCGTCTAGCCGTTTCTACAGGTACTCCGCAGAGTCGGCATATTCTCTCTGCAGAAGGTACTTTCTGCCATGCTCTCGCATATTCATATACAGCAAGGATGTTCATACGTAAAAATAAAATAAAACAAATTGGAGATCAATTACTCAGATTTATCAAATAAGTAATTGATGTGCCTGTGTCTTGTATATTTGATATCTTTTCAGTTTGACCAATTTAGATATCTAGTTTATTCGATGCCAAAACCTAGTCTTCCGTTTGAGATCAACATAGAAAACTCCTAAATTTGACATAAAAGGCATAGATACTTCAATTTTACATAAATGTCTCTCCACAGTATCTCCAAAGACCCTACGAGAGGGGTGGATTGAAAGTCCCTAACTTTGAGCTATACTACCTGGCAAGTCAACTGAGGCACGTGATGCAATGGATGGCCGATGAGACCACCACAGACACCTGACTTCTCCAACCAGCCCTGCCCCGACTGTTACTCCGAGACTTACTATGGGTCGAGAAGGGACAAGTTACTTACCTGTAACTGTTGTTCTCCAGCATGGGTCTGGCATGGATTCACATGCTCATGAATATTCCCCGTCGTCAGGCCGGGAATCCTCGGTATAGAAAAAAAAATCAGTATCAGTTTCGTTTCTGATCTGTCTTTCTTAGTTGTAACCAATCACTGGTCTCTGGGTCATACTGCCCCCAGCCAATGACTGCTCTCTCCCTAAGCCCCGCCTCCGGCAGCCATCCTCAGATTTGGTAGCACGTAAAGTGGCAGTATGACCAAGTGAAGAGCCGCAGAGGGGTAGGCGGGAGGGTTCGCATGTGAATCCATGCTAGACCCATGCTGGAGAACAACAGTTACAGGTAAGTAACTTGTTCCTTCTCCAGCATGGGGTCTGGCATGGATTCACATGCTCATGAATAAAAGAATACATAGCAGTACACACATGCACAACCACGGGAGGTGGCAAAAGGCTCAACATTAAGCAATACAACAACTCAACATTACGCAACTCTTACCTCCTCACCAGGCTCACCTTAGGCAACAGGTTGCGCAGCACTGCTTGGCCAACCCTGGACTCCTCCCTGGAGTCCCGATCGACGCAGTAGAATCTTGTGAAGGTGTGCGTCGACCTCCAGGTCGCAGCTCTGCAGATGTCCAGCAGGGGCACACCAGACAGGAACGCCGTGGTAGCAGCGATCACTCTGGTCGAATGGGCTCTCGGACGGCCGGGCAGCGGTCGGTTTGCCAACCGGTGACAGAGCATAATGCAGCCGGAGAGCCATCTGGAAATGGAAGTCTTCGAGAAAGCCTTCCCTTGATTCACAGTCCCAAATTTCACAAACAGCTGTGACGTCTTCCGAAAACTTTTCGTGCTGTCCACGTAGAACTTCAGCGCTCTAGCTACATCCAGCGAGTGCAAAGTCCTCTCGGCCGGTGACGAAGGCGATGGGAAGAAAACTGGCATCACCAAGTGCCCGTTGAGGTGGAAGTCCGACGGCACCTTGGGCATAAAGGGGGGGTGTGTCCTCAGCACCACCCTTGTGTCATGAAAAGTCAAGTATGGAGGCTTGCAAGATAGAGCCTGGATCTCTCCCACTCATCGTGCGGAGGTGATGGCTACGAGGAAAGCTGTCTTCCATGACAGGAACTTCAAAGGCGCCGAATGCATAGGCTCGAATGGGGCCCCCATGAGCCTGGTCAGCACCACATTCAGCTCCCACGCCGGGGTAGGAGCCTTCACCGGCGGAAATGATCGGAATAGTCCCTTCATGAATTTTCTCACCAGGCGATGAGACCACAAGGACGCCCGTCCCATAGTCCTGGAATATCGGGAGATTGCAACCAGATGTATTTTGATGGAGGCGTGAGCCAGTCCAGCTTTGGCCAGCGACAGTAGGTACGGCAGTAATTGAGGGGCCGTAATCCGCAGAGGATTAATCTTCTGTGCACGGCGCCAGACAGAGAACCTCTTCCATTTATGTCCGTAGCACTTGAGAGTTGAGGACGCCCTGGCCTTTGCAAGAACCTCTCTGCAGTCGGCCGGGATGTCGTACCCTCCAAACTAGTGCTGCAGGAGCCAGGCCTGCGAGTTCAGCGACTTCAAGTTGTGGTGAAGAATGGCGCCTCCTTCTGTGGAGAGGAGGTCTGCGTCCGTCAGCAGCTTGACTGGTGGGGACGTTGACAAGTCCAGAAGGTCCAAGAACCAGATCTGTCTCGGCCACGCCGGTGCGACGAGGATCATCCTGCACCGGGACCTCTTGAGCTGGTTGATGAGCCGGAGCGGCAACGGCAGCGGAGGGAACGCATAAAGAAATAGGCCGTCCCAGGGGAACGAGAAAGCATCACCCATGCTCCTCGGCTGGGGGAACCTGCTGGCGAACCTCCGGCACTTGGAATTCGTCACCGTCGCGAAGAGATCGATTTGAGGTTCGCCCCATCGTCAGAAGAGTAGATCCACTTGATCCTGGCGTAGTTCCCACTCGTGGCACGAGCGTAGCTCCCTGCTGAGTGAGTTGGCGATCGTGTTTTTTATTCCTGCCAGATGAAGAGGCACAAGAAACATCCCTTGGGCAACGGCCCAATGCCACAGATCCTGGGCTTCCATGGATAGGGCCGGGGACCTGGTTCCGCCCTGCTTCCGGATGTAGAACATTGTGGTGGTGTTGTCGGTGAAGATCCTCACCACCTTGCCCTTGAGAGACGGAAGAAAGGACCTGAGGGCCCAGAACACTGCGCGGAGCTCCAAGATGTTGATGTGGAGAGACTTCTCCTCCGGGAGCCAAAGGCCTCTCGCGTGCAGATCTCCGTAGTGCGCTCCCCAACCTTCCAGGGAGATGTCAGTCGTCACCGTCACCTGGTGAGCTGGGGTCTGAAAGTCTGTGCCCGCCGACAGATGGGAGCGGGTACCCCACCACCGGATCGCCTGACGGAATGTCTCGTTGAGAGGGATCCTGTCCTCGAAGCTGCCCGTCGACTGGACCCAACGGGCGTCGAGGAACTCTTGTAAGGGGCGCATCCGAAGCCTGCAAAGGCGCACCAGATAAATGCAGGAGGACATCATCCCGAGGAGGGATTTGATGGATCTTACCCTGGCCATGCCCGTGGCCAGCAGATGCTGCACCTTGCCCAGAATGGTCCTGGTCCTTTCCTACGACGGCGAGGCCAGCCGCGCCACTGTGTCGAGCTTGGCTCCCAGAAACAGGGCGACTTGGGACGGAACCAGGTGGGATTTTCGAAAGTTGATGGAGAATCCCAGGTCCGTGAGCAGCTGGACGGTCTTCGCAGTGTGCTCCACGGCGAGCTCCCTTGTCCTTGCCCGGATGAGCCAGTCGTCCAGGTAGGGGTAGACGTGGATTCCCTGTAGGCGCAGCCGCGCCGCCACCGGTGCGAGGCACTTGGTGAACACCCTGGGTGCCGACTTCAATCCGAACGGGAGGGCCTTGAACTGGTAGTGCCGCCCTTGGACCACGAACCTGAAGAACTTTCGGTGTCTTTTTAAAATGGGGATGTGGAAGTACGCATCCTCCAAGTCCAACGACGACAGGAAATCGCCCTCCTCCCGCTGTCCCAGCACATGCTGGAGGGTGACCATACGGAACTTCTGTGCCTTGATGCACTTGTTCAGTCGTCGTAGGTCCAGGATGGGGCGCCATCCTCCTGTCTTCTTTTTTACAAGGAAGTACCTTGAGTAAACTCCGGAGTCCCAGAGCCCCGAAGCCTCTTTGGGACGAGCTTGATGGCACCCTTCTTGAGCATCGCCCTTACTTCCAACAGTAGTTGAGGGACGTGATTTTCCTTCCTGGCCACGGCTGGAACGCGAGGGCACTTCTTCTGAAACTCGAGGGCGTGCCCTTGGGCCAGGGCGTCCAGCACCCAACGGTCGGTGGAGATGGACTCCCACACGCTGACGAACATCGGCAGCCGGCCTCCCACCGGGGTGCTTCGGCGGGGGCCCGACCCCATGGTCGGTTCAATCTTGTTTGGAGGCCGCCTTGCCTCCTTGACCTCCCTGTCGACGACGACGGGCACCACCTGACTTGGCGGAAATCCGTGGCCTTGAGCCATCCTCGTCGTCTCAAGCAAACGCTGTTACTCAACTGACGGAAACCGGTGTCGGCGATGTCCGTTGCCACCGTGATGGCGTGGTCCGAAGCAATCTCACCTTCCTGTAGGATTTCAAGGGCCTCAGCCCTTTTGGCGTCCGAAAGGAAGTTCAACAGAGGGGCGATTTTGAACCACAACTCCCTGTCGTAGCGGGCTACGATAGACAGAGCGTTGGCCGCCTTGATAGTCGTGGCTGCGGATGAGATGATCCGCCGTCCCATCGTGTCCAACTTCATGCCCTCGCCGTCCGGCGGGGAAGTTGATGTCGAGGCCGATGCCCCCCCAGCTTTCTTCTTTGCCGCCGCCGAGACGACCGAATCCGGGGTAGGTTGCGCCCAAAGGCACAAGGGGGCAGCGTCGGGGACCCGGTACTACTTCTCGTACCGGTCCCTCTTTTCCGGCGCAGTGGCAGGGTTCTTGAGGAGGGCGAGCCCCTCATCCCAGATGTCATCAAGAAGCGGTACGGCGAGGACCGTCTTCATTTTAGCCTCGCGCCGTTGGTAAAGGAACCATTCCTTCTTCTCTTCTGGGCAGAGCTGGAAGAGCTCGGATGCCCTGGAAATCATGGCATGAAAGGATCCAATCTCGTCGGGCGGGGACGCCCGAGCAGGGGGCGACACGTCCCGTCACCTCCGTCGTCATCTGTACCCGTCGTAGCCGTGTCCGTGCCTGTATCATCCCCATGGATAGTAGACCGGGGGGAAGGCAGAGCAGGCCGCAGAGGTGGGAGAGGTGGCGTAGGATGCGTCGTCCTCCTCTTATGCGGTGGACTTTCCGAAGGTCCTGGCTCCGGTTCCCCCGTCGGGTCTGGCTCAGGTACCTCCGTCGGGGGGGAGGGGCAACCTTGTCCTTATCTCCGAACATAAGGACTGAATCGCTGACAAAATGGCCGCCGAAGTGTCCTGCGGCGCCGGAAACGACGGGCGCGAGGGCTCTTGAGGAGCCTTGTCAGCGACCCCGTCGCTCTCGTCGGGATCCCTCCCGTTGGGCTGGGCCTCTTCCACAACTTCGATGAGCTCTTCTTCAGAGGTCGTGTCCGTATCCACGATGGCCACCAGCCCCTCCCCCACCTTTTCCAATGAGGACTTTGTGGGGGTCTTCCCAATGGGCCTGAAAGACGTCTCCCTCCGCGGTGACAGGGAGACTCTGGGTCCTGAGGGCGCCTCCACTAGTGTAGCCTCCACAGGCTGACCCAGGGCCGCGGCGACATCCTCAATCGAGGTTTTAGCAGGGTGAATTAAGGCCATCGTCACCTTCTGGCCTGGGGCCTTCACCTTGGGGGGAGGGTCCGAGCCTCGCTCCCCCTCTGCCGGAATCTTCGAGATCGACCGGGGCCTCTCCAGAAGCTTCGCTGGGTTCTCGGACTTCCTCTTACCCGAGCCAGAGCGTTGGCTCGTGGTTGATGGCGCCGGGGAGGAAGCGCCCTGCCTGGCAGCCAAGGAGCCCGACCGTTCGGCGCTCCCTGTGCCCGCGGACTTGCGGTGCTTAGCCCTTTGTAGGGCCCCCGTCACCGGGGTGCACACACAGGAATTAGAAGACCGCTCAGACTTCTTTTTCTTCTTCTCGCCCGACGGGCTCTTCCCTTCCAGCCAGTTGGCGAGACAGAGGTGGCGATCCTTCATGGTCCGCTCCGACATGTTCCCACAAAACGCACAGTCCGGCTCTGTGTGTGTCTTGTCCTCATGGAGACAGTAGAGGCATAACGAATGCTCGTCCTCCTTGAAAACATTCTGAAGCTGGCATCCAGGGCAGGTCCTGAACAGCTTCCCGGCTTCAAGCTTCCTTTCTCCTGGGCCATGTCTGGGGTAGGCCTCGGAACTTCTGGAATCCCCCAAAAGCGTAACTCGACGAAATCTTCACCCTTGAGGGGCGTAGAAAACTCCGAAACGGATCCCCGTCGATCGGATGTAGAAACGGTGGAGCTTGAGGCTCTATTTAACCGAAAAATAAAAATCTCTTGAAAAAGCGTGAAAACGCAGCAAAAGTTCGAGAGCTACAGCACGAGGACTCCCAACACTTGAACGTGCGGTAAAAATCTGAGGATGGCTGCCGGAGGCGGGGCATAGGGAGAGGGCAGTCATTGGCTGGGGGCAGTATGACCCAGAGACCACTGATTAGTTACTAAGAAACACAGATCAGAAACGAAACTGATACGGATACTGATTTTTTTTTCTATACTGAGGATTCCCGGCCTGACGACGGGGAATATTCATGAGCATGTAAATCCATGCCAGACCCCATACTGGAGAAGGGGGCTCTGCGACATTACCCATACCTGGTTAAGCTTGGGACCCAGCTCTGGAAGCAGGCCTTCAGAACAGTGGGGTCGACGGACCCGTTCTCTCCGCAGATTCCCATTGCGGCAATCATGGCAAAACTTTCATGGGGCCAAATAGAAACACACACCCTGTGGGAACCCTGCGGTGCGGCAGTACTGGGAGACCTTACTCAGGAACAGGCGCTTATGTCATTCACTGAACTCAGCGGGGCCATAGGTCTACCCACAGGCCGGTTTTTGCTCCATAGAGCAGTAATACAGGCCATAAAGAATAGATGGCCGGAGGCTGCCAACTAGGTCATAGAGAAGGAGATCATTGAGATAATGCTAGACACCGCCGAGGGAGGCCACGAAACCGCCAGACTATACGAAGCCTTGATGCAGGGTACGACAAGGAACGAACTCAAATGCAAAGGGAAGTGGGAAATTGAACTAGGCCTGGAATTCGAAGACAAAGCATGGGAGGAGACAACCCACTATCACAAGAAAATGTCCAGAAATGCCTGTCTACAACTCATCCAACTATACATCACCAACAGGGCTTACCTTACACCTGAAGCCATATCAAGGTTCAAGGGGGCTGCAATCCAGACATGCCCCAAATGCAACAAGTCGAAGGTGGGAATGACCCACATGTTCTGGGGCTGTCCGGTGATTCGGGGGTTTTTCCAGGTGAAGGAAAGGGTGGCAAACGCGGAGATTGAAGTGGAAGTTCACAAGCCAGCAGCCTGCATATTGGGAAGATACAAGCGAAGCAGCAAGAACAAGCCCCTAAATAAACTCAGAGACTTGATATACATAACAACGAAAAGACACATAGACATGGGATGGAAAAGCGCCATAGGCCTGAGCGAGGCCCTTTGGTGGGGAGACTTCAAAAGATGGATAGCCGCTGAGACTGCTGCATGGCAAACAGCAATTCAGGTACAGAGACTGGACTCCAGCGAGGAACTACTCCGTTAGGTAGCGTTAACTGTACCATTGCAGGAACTAGAATTAGGAACTGTCTGTCGAAACGCCAGACAACGCCTCGGACAGTACAGATAGTCCCAGCCCGGCACACGGCCCAAAGAGGACTGAGGATTCAACTGTGGTCTCGGAGGGAGGGAGTTGGGAGGGAAGGGGAACGTTCTTTGGAATTAAGCATATTGCAATGATAAACCGATGATTGTTTGTTACACTTTGTTAAAAAACCAATAAAGACATTTTAAAAAAATAAGTCTCTCCACAGTATTCACTGGGTCTAAATGGGCAGGATTTGTATTTTTATATAGGTTATACTATACTATATACTGGTGTTGTAGATTACTCGAAAGCCTTTGACTGTGTCAATAGGGGTCTTTTGTGGGAAAAATTGAGAGGTAAAAAAATTTGTCCAAAAATCCTTCATTTTTTGGAGGAAAGTTATAGGGATACTACGGTGACAATCTGCTTGGGTAAAGGAAGGATGTTGTCATCTGAGATTAGAACTAATACTGGACTCAAGCAGGGTTGTGTTACCTCCCCCATACTGTATAATCTATATGTGTTAGATATGTGGGAGAGTTTTAAGTTCCTAAACAATTTCCCACCTATTGTGGCTGGGAAACCAATATGCAGACTTATGTATGCAGACGATACAATCCTCATGGATAAAACGCCATTAGGACTGCAAAGAATGTTGAATGGTCCGTCTGTTTATTCGGAGGCAAACAACCTCAATATTAATATAAATAAAACAAAAATTATGGCATTCGGAGTTATCAAACAGGAAAAGAAAAGGCTTATCTCCAGATGGCATATTAATAATATTGAATTGGAGGTTGTTGATGCCTATCCCTATTTGGGGATGCCCATCCTGAGTAAACCATGTATTAACTTTTTTCAAGAGGTAGTTAATTTGAAAATTTTGAAGAAATGGAATGTGATAAGGAAATACATGGCTAGTAAGTGTGGTCACTCCATTGAAGGTTTTTTAGAAATATATAAGAGCAGTATTATTCCTGGAATCATGTATGCTATAGAAACTCTGGAAAGTAAATATCTGAGAAAATTAGACCAACTCGAAGGGAAGCTTTGGAGGCCAGTTCTTGGGCTATCCAATGCTGTGCCTATACAAGCAATAAGATGCGAGTTGGGGATTATTTCTCTTTCCACGTGGTGGAAAATAGGATGCTGTAAACTCTTTTTTAAAATAATACTGGGGAAAGAGGGGAATGAAAACCTTCTTGGCCTCATACGAAAAAATAAGAGCGAAGGTAGGTTTAAGAACTCCTATATGGTTAGCTTACAAAATACAGCACTAGCCTTTCTTGAAATTCTAGGTTTTAATGAATTCACGGGGACGGATAATATTGTACGTATTTCGAAAAACCTTTAAAAAAAAGCATGTATTTGGGATTTGTGTGAAAATCAGTCCTATTTATATAATATCCCTCGATATACAATGTATGCTCTTCAAGGTTTTAAACCAGCCACCCCGAAACAATATTTGTTAAACACGGGTAATAGGACTCTGAGGAGATTTATTTTACAGTTGCGTATGAATAGTCTCTCATGTAATGAAATAACTGGGGCTTGGGTTAATATACCCCGTGCTGAAAAATTGTGTAGGCACTGTAAATTAGAGGTTCGGACAGCAAGACACATTCTAACTATGTGTACTAAATTAAAGGAATGGTATTTTAAAGGTTATTCAAATCTAGTTGGTGACCTTCAAAGGATAGAATCTAATCAATTTTGGTCAGTAATTTATGATGGTGAAATTAAGGTTTTTATTGGGGCAGCTTTTTATATTTGGAAGCTAGCAATTTGCTAAATTTTATGTACTACCTTTTCTTATGTATGGATAATATGAAATTAAATAAATGTATGTTTCCTGTTCTTTGCTATTGATGTAATTGCTTTTTGTTAGTGTATAAGGTTTTAATTAACCAATATGCACTTTAAATTTAATTAAAAAATATAGGTTATACTTAGCAAAAAGTGCCATAATGGAGTTTTTACCTTCCTCATATTTGATCTCAAAAAGGTGTTTGCAACAAGCAATTTTCAAATAAGAGGTCAGTGTAGGTACACCACGTTAGAGGCATATAGCCTCAACTGGTACAGATGCAGGCAGTCCAAGCATCAATCAAAGAATCTTTCTCTGCAGTCGCAGACATACTACATATTTGGCTGGGAGGACTTCCAGACCTTACTTGATGCTTAGGATAAGTCCCCTATTGTTTGCTTCACGTTTATTAGGGAGTGCTTCCACCACATTTTGTAGAGTTAATCCCATATCCCCATCTTTTCTTTCTAACAAAATCTTTGGTGAATTGGCAGAGTTGCAAGAAAGATATTGACATTCGACACATTATTTTGTACCATAAAATGTGATTGCCTTGTACATAACATGTAACTGTTAGGCAAAGTTTGTGTGCAGTACCCTTTGGGACCACTACACACAACTAGGACTACAGGTGTAAGCAAAACCAACCTTTGGTATAAGTCTGTACTACACAGTTTTGTGGTAGCGCTGATGAGCAGTCAGGCTTATATCAAGAGGGAATGTGAGCTGTAAGGATGTTACACAGAGGTCTATAATTACAAGTAAATAGACTCTTATACTCAAGGTTTCTTGGTAAAACACTTATTAATTTATTTCACAGTCATTTATAAAACAAACATTCACTAGAAGGAGGCAATCTATATCATACAAAAATATACTTCAGTACTTCACAATATCAGGTTCTGAGGCATTCAAGCTACTTTGAAGGAGGAGCAAAATGGCATTCAGAGCATTTGAAGTAGGAGCAAAAAGGAATAAGTTAATAAAACGGATATTACAGTTACTCTTAAACAGTGCAAATAGTTTGAGTTCGCCAAAGGAGTTGATCCAATGCAGTAAGTTAGACCAAAGTCAATGGGCTAAAGTCTTGTATAGGATAAAGCAGTTCTGGAAGTTAAACTGAAAAGACTTTGCCAAAGTTCTCAGAAGTAGTTTGTAAAAGATTCATATGCTGGGTCACAAGCTGACTAGGCCTCCAAGTTGCCACATGTATGAGAATTCTCCCAACAGTAGCTTCCTGGGATTTACCACCACCTAGATGCATTCTTTTGCTTTGGCAAATGTCACTGTTAATGGAGGATGATCACTATGCTCAGTAAATGTGTATTCCTTCACCAACAACATAAGATCAGAGTTAGAAAAATACAATCCAGTTTAGAGGTTCTGCTCCCACTCCACCATGTCACTCTGCTCCCACTCCACCATGTCACAACACTATAAAGAGAGAGTCTTACTCACTAGGATTCAATGGTAAACGGCCAAAATCAAGCATCATGCTAGTCTTTTTTTGCTTTAGCTATCAGTCTCTGTTGATGTTTAACTCGACCCGGAACCATATCAAAATCTAAATCTAGATCCTATAGAGCTTATGCATAATTTCCAGGGCTCAAACAATGTGCATGTAAAGTCTCCTGCCAGGAGAATGGAGACATTTGAAAGTTGATTTTGCCAAGCTTGTATTATATTTAGATTTTTTCAAATATGGTAAGTGCATGAACACCCTCACAGATGGTGATCAATATGTCAGTGAAAAACCTTCCACAACTGCACATAAAACATTACGGTCAGAGTTTCCACTCGAAGAGTACGTTCTAAGATTTAAATCCCCTTCAGCTCCTATACAGTGTCCACCTTTAGGGCAGCCCATGGCCTAACTTTGGGCCTTCAAAGCAATTTAAATGAAGCCCTCTATAATCAAATCATGTTTGATCCATGTCTCTTGTAGAAAGTAGATGAAGAGGATTAGCAATTATGTTCCCTCTTGATTTTTTAAGAAGGAATTGTATCTGACAATTCCAGGTTACAAACTGCAGTAATATGTCCTCTTCCTTCTTTTAATATTGCAAAAAATGCATTGGTGGCCAACATTTCTAATGTCCCCGGTCATCTTTATTGCACCTTCTCTGGACCTTGGGTGCCAGAGTTTCATAATTAAGTTAATGCTGGTTTTGCAGATTACATTGATTGAGATCTATAAAACATCTATCAGATGAGACAATCTGCAGTTCATATCCCAACTTTAATATTGTTGATGCGAAACGTCTGATTCGTTCTACAATAATGGGCGAAATAAACGTAACAAAGGACCAATTTGCATAACTGCCTTTATTTGGATGTTCAATTTTTTCAATGTCCTCTGATAATATTAATGTCAATTCCAGTATCTGATGAAGGAGATGTATTATCAGAGTCAGTTTCATAAATGGGCTGCCTGCGTATGTATTATGCTCCTAAGAACGTATTTGATTGCGGGCCAATTATTTGGGGCTGTATGTGCTATTGCACTGTGAATACAATTATGACGTGTTTGAGGTGCGCAGACAATTGATCAAGGTTCAAGGCAGGGGTTAAGGCTAGGAGCCATTTCCGACAGTACTGTGGGTATCCAATCTACACCAGGAAGGTTAATTTCGAACCGGACAATGTCGTGATACAACTGTGGAACCCACAACATCTGTTCTCACTATTGGCTGGATTCTTTTTTTGGGGTGCCATGGCCATCTGATCCAGAGCAGGCTCAGTAGTTACGATTCACTGCAGGGCAAAATAGTGTTGTGTGCCATTTAATCAATTTCCATAAAGATCAGGGCATTTTATATGACCAGCCTTAGATTTATTTTAATTCTTGTAAAGCGCCACATGCTTGTGGGCCTCGGGTGCACACAGAACACAGACAAGACCATACTACTGAGGCAAGAGAACAGTCATACCAAAAGATCAGCAGAAGAAGAGAAGTCAAGCATTAATCAGGACTGAGGTTGAAGAGGTGCGTTTTAATGGCTTGTTTAAATGAAAAAAGGTTGTTGTTTAGACGCATGAGGGCAGGAAGAGAATTCCAGAGAAGGGGTGCCTGAATATCAAATCGGGTGCCGCCAAAACACACCAATTTAAATCTTGGTTGTACAAGTGTGGGTGCCGCAGATGGCCGAAGATTTCTGGTAGGTATATTACGCTTGGCACGATCAGATAAATATGCAGGACATGAAGCCAATGAAGGGCTTTCCTTGACGTCGAAACATGTGTGCGACGAGAGAGATTAAAAGTTGCTCGTACTGCGTTATTCTCAGTAACCTGCGCAGCTCGAATGTTAAGAGCGGGAGTGGTGGTACCAGCCAGCAGGCTATTACAAAAAATCGAGCCTAGAATTGATTAAAGCTGTAGAAAAGCTGAGCACAGTTTTCGGTGGTGATAAAAGGGCGAATGTAGTGTATGCGTTTTGTAATAAGACCGCATGTAGAACGGATATATGACACATGAGGCTTCATAGTTAGTTCGGCATCCAAAACTACTCCCAAGGTTTTGACCTTATTGGAGACCAGAATAGTGTGACCCGCAATTAGAAAGCTAGAGTATTCAGGTGTAAGCTTGTTCAGACTTGCTTTGGTAGTTTCGGTCATTTTACAATTGAGAGCCAGAGAATTACAGGCCATCCAGTTCTGAATGATATTAAGGGCGCAGATGTCCCATTTATAGTGCCCGCTGAGCTGAAGAACCACCTGGGTATCCATCAGCATAGTTGGTATATTGGATGCCCAGGCTGTCCAATAAGTCGAGCAGAGGCCGGTTTTAAATATTAAACAAGAGCAGGGACAAATATGAACCCTGGGGGACACCACATGTTTGTGTGATGGGGAGGAGTGATCATGCTCAACACAGACCCATACAATGTGAGGTCCCAAAAATGATGAGATCCAATTGGATGCTAAAGTGGAACAGTGGGCGACCTCTCCAAGCATAGTCACTAGTAATGCATGATCGACAAGATCGAAGGCTGCAGAGAGGTCTAAGAGCATCAGCAGGGCAGGATGACCTTTATCTGCCATGCCAACCGAGGTGAACCTGAGGTCAAGCATGGAAGTTTCTGTCCATACTGTTCTCTGTAGCCAGACTATCGCATACCCAAGAAGTAATATTCTTCATTGTGTGCCTGGAGTTGAATATATGCCAATATAGCTAAGATTTTAAGGATAAATGGCACATTAGTTATGGGCGTGTAATTGTGAGAGGGTCAAGGTCAGCTTTTTCCAATAAAAAATGTGTTACCCAAGCAGTCTTGAGAGAAGATGGAACAACACCCTCGTCAAATGATAAGTTGATAAGCTCTGTAAGCCAGGGAACCAATAAATCAAGAGTCTTTGAAGATGTTAGTGGGACAATAGTCTCCTGAGCAAGAGGTGGCTTTGAGGTCCTAAATGACTTACACACTTGTTCCTCTGAGTAGTTTAGTTTATTCATTTGTATTGCACACCAGACCCGAGGGTATGAGGGCGCATGAGCAGCATGGTTATTCAAAGCTTGATAACAGGTTGCTTATACATTACAGTATTACAGTGTGACAATGAAGGACACAGTGTAGAGTTTTACAAGAAGGCTATAATAAAATACAGATATTTTACAAATTTACAAATAAACATATATCACAGGATTGCGGCAGTGTGGTGTTAGAGGTTAGAAGTATTAGTGATCCTTGTTCTTTATCAACTGGATATAGTTGCGTCTAAAGTGTGCATAGGTTTGGGGTGCTTTCACCTGGAAGCTGTTGCCACCCATTTTGGTGTGTTTGAACCTGGGAACTATGAGCAGGTTTGCGTTGGAGGTTCTGGTGGGTCTGTTGGGGTGTATTTGCATATTCTGTCTACCAGGTAGCGTGGGGCAGCGTTGTTCAGGCATTTCTGAGTTAGTGATGCTACTTTAAGCAGGATTTTGTCTGAGGTGTTGAGGCAGTTATGGGATTTCCTGATGTTGGAAATGTGTTCTTTCCTGGGAATGCTGAGCGCTGCTCTGAGAGCGTTGTTTTGTAGCGTCTGAATTTTGTTGGTCATTTGCTTGCTGGCTCCTACGTAGAGGGCATTACAGTAGTCCAGTTTAGATAATACCGGGGCTCTGGCTACTGTAATGCAGCTCTGGGTGGATAAGAAGGGTTTGGCTGCTCTTGTAAGCTTACATGTGTAGGCTGTGGAGGATGCCATAGAACTAACCTGTTTGTGGAAGGTTAGGGAGGAGTCGAGGTATATTCCTAAAGTTTTCACTTCTTTGGCCACCTTGATCGGGTTCCCGTGAATGAGGTACACCTTGTTCACCAAGGCCAAATCCTGGTTGTAATCTCCCGTCAGCGAGATGAGGATCTGTGCATCATCAGCGTTATTGGTGTAGGTGATACCCAGGCCATCTAGATCATCAAACAGGGGCTTCGTAAACACGTTGTACAGAGTTGGGGAAACGCAGGAGCCCTGTAGGTCTCCACATGTGATGGGGATAGGGTCGGCAGAGGTGGAGAAGACACGCATGGATCTGTTGCTGAGGAATGACTCGATCCAGCCGATGGCTTCTAGAGAGAAGTGGGCAGCTGAGTCTAAATGATTGCACTACTACTCTTACTAGACCTCTCCACGGCGTTTGATCTAGTTGACCACAAAATCCTATGCAGTTTTCCTGTTGTCTCTAAGGGTGTCTATTTGGGCTTTCAGATCAATGAGGGCCGTTTCAGTCCCATGTTGGGGTCTGAAGCCTGATTGTCGAATACCTAGGAGGTGGTTTATTTCAAGGTATTTTTGGATTTGTTGGTATGCTGTCTTGTCTAGTATCTTGAGCATGAATGGGGCGGTGGTAATGAATCTGTAATTGGTCGGAATGGAAGGGTCAAGGGAAGGTTTTCTAAGGAGGGGGAGGACCCAGGACTCTTTGAGGTTGCTGGGGACTGTTCCTGAGGAGAATGAGGCATTGATGAGTCTGGTGATGAATGGCGAGAGGTCTCTTGCCGCATCTTTAATGATTTGTGGGGGGCAGAGGTCGCCCTTAAAGTTGGATGGTTTAAGGCTGAGAATGATTTTTTCCACTTCGAGAGTAGAGACTTTGGAGAAGCTGTAGCGAGTGGTGTTGGGTGTAGGGTATGTGGGTGAAGGGCTCGGGGGGTGTTAGTGGGGTTGATTGGTTTGGTAAGGGAATCTTTCTTGTTTTTAATTTTGGTTTGAAGACCTGTGACTTTGTTGTTTAGAGCATTTTGGACACTAGTGCACCATTGTTTGTTCTTCACGCAGGTATCTGGAATTAGCACTGGTGTTTCTAATTCCTTGATGATTGTAAACAACTCATTGGTAGTGGAGTTGGATTGTGCAATTCTCTGGTTATAGGATTCTTGTTTGGCAGCTATGATTTCTTTTTTGTAATTGGCCGTTATTTTATTGAGCATTAACTTGTTGTGGTCTGTGGGAGACTGTCTCCAGACTTGTTCCAATTTGCGTTTTTCCAATCGAAGCACTTTAAGGTGGCTGGAGAACCATTGGTTGAGTTGATTTTTTGGTTTGCATTTTCTTAATTTTAGTGGAGCAATGGCGTCTAAGGCTGTGCGCATGGTATTGTTATAGCCTTCTACGAGGTCGTAGGGGTTGGAAGCAGGGAGTTGGTTGAGCGTAGGGATGATAAGAGGGATCAGTTTTTCCACTGTAATATTTTTCTTGCTTCTTGTGGGGATGTCTGCGGCTAGCGCCATGTTGGTGATGGGGCTCGGAGCTTCGAGGGAGGAGAGGAGATGATGGTCAGACCAGGATTGAGGAGAGTTATTGGTGATAAATGCTGTGCAGGTGTAGTCTGCTACCCAGTCAAGGGTTCTCCCTTTGTTATGGGTGGGGCTGGATACTTTTTGTGTGAAGCCTAGTTCAGACAAAGTGTTATTGATGAGGGTGGCCTGGTGGTCTTTGGGGTCTTTGTAGCCTAGGTTGAAATCTCCTAGGAGGAGGCATTGTGAGGAGTTTTTTAGGTTGTCGGTGAGGATGGCACTGAGGTCTTCCTCGAAAGATCCCAGTGGTCCAGGCGGTCTGTAGAGTAGGTGAATGGATATCGTTTGGGAGTTAGCAGTGGGCAGCTTAGCTAAAGTGACTAAAGGAGAAAGATGGAATATTATCGATCTTAATGATGGATAAATTGGACTTGTTTTCCAATGAAGCAGGATCGCAAGAGTTTTGAATGTTCCTAATGGTTTCTTTATGGGATGCTATTTTGCACATGAATCCATTATGAACCTCTTGACACCAAGCAAAGTCTTTGACAAGATCACAGTTGTGGGAGGAGAGTTTTGGAATTCAGCCAGGATGTTAACGAGCTCTCCTACATTTGACTGGGCATTTATTATTCTTTTATTGTAGTGGGTAGCTTTGGCTCAATTGATCAGAGCTTTACATTTCTGCACCAATGGCTTATATGCCAAAAGGCTAAGTTTGTTGGGATTTCTATACCAGGCCCTTTCAAGTGCACTTTTGGGCTGCCTGGCAGCAATGTAATCTTCGAAAAACCTAGTATTCTGATTAGTTTCAGGTTTGAGAAGTTTCATTTTCAATGGAGCAAGGTGATCAATAGCTTCATTAATGAAGATGGTTAAATGTTCTACCAGAGAAGATGAATCGGAGAAACTAGCAAATATGACGATAATAACACAGAACATTTGGCAGCAGTAATATTCTTAAGATTGCGAGTAAGTTTTTCGAATACGATACAGAGAGCTCAATTTGGGTAGAGGGTCAGGTAACGTAATCATAGCTTGAATAAAAATATGATCGGACCATTATGTCATGACATGAAGTCCCCCATTATTGTCAGCGGGTTTTTGGATTTAGAAATGTGAGCAATGAGATCAAATAGTTGCTCTTCAAAAAGGGGCATTACCTTTATGAGCGTCGCTATACATCGGAGTACTCGGGAGGCAGGTCTGAGGCTGATAACTTCCTGGACTCTCTTCCGATCCCCCACCTCCCTCCGGAGAAAGCGGAACCCCTAGAGAGGCCCATCACACCTCAAGAGATAGTGGACACTATCGACACCATGAAACGGGGCTTCACAATTCTCTTTTACAAGTCGACACCATGAAACGGGGCTTCACAATTTTCTTTTACAAGTCCTTCCGCTCCACTCAAGCTCAGTTTCTGTGTAAATTGTTCAACACGGCACTGGACTCAGGGACCCTCCCCCAGTCCATGTTATCGGCCCGCATCGTGGTAATCCCTAAAGAGGGGAAGGACCCAACAAACATCCAACCCTACCATCCCATTTCTTTACCGAACATGGACGTGAAGGTCCTAATCAAGCTACTTGCCAATAGGCTAGCCCAGCATCTCCCTTCTCTGATCCATGGGGACCCAATTGGGTTCATCTTGGGTAGGCAGGGGTTTGATAACATCAGTAAAACCTTGGGCCTGAATCATGATGCCACCAGTAACAACGTAGAAGCCGGTCTCCTCTTACTGGACTCATAAAAGGCCTTCGACCGGGTCGAACGGTCATATATGGGCATGGTCTTGCAAAGGATGGGACTGGGAGAAAGATTCAGTGGGTGGATTGCCTCACTGTACAATGGCCCTTGCGCTAGGGTGATGGTTAACGGGATGGTCTCTGCTCCGTTCCCCCTCTCCAGAGGGACCCGCCAAGGCTGCACTATCTCTCCCCTCCTATATGCCCTCGCAATGGAGCCTCTCGCCATAGCTATAAGACAGCACCAGGGGTCACGGGGGTCTGGTGTGGGGATCTCAATTTTAAGATCTCACTCTTTGCAGATGATATCCTCGCCTATTTAACCAACCTGAATGTCTCTCTCCCGAGGCTCCTAGACCTGATGCACACCTTTGGGGTCTTCTCTGGGTTGATCATATCTCATGCCAATGAGAAAGGGTGACAAAGACATTGAGGAGAGGGAAACAGTAAGGGGTATCAGAATTGAACGCAAGGCCACTCCATACCTGGAATCCTCCTCCCAAGAGATCTGGGAAATCTCTTTGAACTGAACCCCTCCCCCCATCCTGTCCAAAAGAAGGTCAGATTTCCAACAATGGGCTCCCTTGACCCTCTCATGGTTTGGGCTCATGGTATCTATAAAAATGAACATCCTTCCCTGGCTTCTCTATCTCTTCACCTCTCTCCCGACTGTTATACCAGAAGCATTCTTCCAATCCCTACACAACATGGCCCAAAGATGTGTTTGGAACGGTAAGAAACCAAGGATTAAATACATCACCTTGACTCTTCCGAGGTCTCAGGGAGGGTTTGGTCTCCCGGATTTCCCGGAGTACTATAAAGCAGCCCAACTTAGGGTAATGTTAGAACACATGAGAGATGAAATGCGAACCTACTGGACCTACATAGAAGATACCCACACATACCCCAGGAAAGTAAGAAACCTCCTATCGGCCCCGATTAGAGAACTTCCCGACACTGTCAGAAACCACCCGACACTGTCAGTCCTATGGGTCCTATGGAGACACGATAAAGTTAATGCAACCCTCTCTTCTGTCCTCCTTGTGGGCCCCTCCCCTTGAATTGGGTAAGAAAGACCTACGGGATACGCAAAATTGGTCGGACATGGGTCTGGAACAAACCGCCCAGCTATTTAATCAGAACGCCTTTATTGAGTATGATAAACTAGCAGAAGCCATGGGGGAAAACCTGATGCCGATCTTTGAATACCTCTGAGTAAAAGGGATCCTGACCAGCACCCGGTGGGGCGATACCCTTGCCAGCCCCCTCAAGCCTCTGGAGAGAGTAATTGTGGCATCTACCTCAAGAAGGTGAGCACTATCCAAGATATATAAAGTTGTGATCACAGCACAACTTGAAAGCAGGCAGGGATTCAAACAGTTTTGGGAAGAAAAACTAGGGGGGCGTTGGAAGAAGCGACCTGGGCTAAACTCTTTGGGCACTTTTTTAGGGTTCCCTTTATACGTGGGCCATGGACCACAACTTCAAAGTCTTCCACGCGTGGCACCTCTCCCCCGATAGGTCATCGCAAATGTTTTCCGGTATATGCCCCTTCTGTCCTAGGGAGTGTGGCCAACGGGGGACCTCGTATCACTTGTGGTGGGAATGCCCGTCTGTCCAGATTTATTGGTCGGAGCTCCTGAGCTGGATCAAGGATATTGTGGGACTTTCTCTCCCCTTACACCCCATCGAACTCCTGTTTGTTATCTCCTTGCCAGAATCAGATTCAAGTAGCTTTCCTAAGGTTGTCCATGCCATGTGCTGGGAGACTGGCCTTGGCTCGGAAATGGAAAAATAACTTAGTACTCTCCAGATCAGAGTGGCTTGCAAAACTCTGAGCGATCTTCCCTTATGAGAAATTAACAGCACTGACCCATGACACAATGAAGGCCTTCTTGCTGGAATTGACTGTAGTGCTCCTGCATGATGACTGTTGTACAATGGGACTGATGATTCCCACCCTGAAATGACCCGCCCTGTTTCTTTGAAAAACACTCTCCAACACTCACATTGTTTTGCATTGAATGAACCCTACTTGTCAGCCTACCTACGGCTTATGGTCCCGAAGCAGTGGTTTTCAAAATCCCCAGTGCCCGGTTGGGCTCGGTTAATTATAAATGGGGGGGGGGGGAAGAGGGAGGGGGATAGGGTTAAATCTGATGTTGTCATCTGTGATTTACTGATTGACCTGTCATATGAAGAAAAAAAATCAATAAAAACTAAGTTGAAAAAACAAAAGTGCATTACCTTGGGGGGGGTGCAGGCAGGTCTATAGAGAGGAAGCACATTAAATGAGGTGTTATGCGAGGTTTTTATTTTGACCCAGAGGGATTCGCACTCTTCAGGTGAGGTATGGGCATAATGTGACAATCCAGGTTTGTCTTGCGCATCCGCGCAATCCCTCCTCCTTTAACTAGTGTACGGACCGCCCTGAGAAGAACAATCTTCAGGTGTGGAGAACGTGGCTTTGGTCGGTAGATTTGAGTTGAGCCAAGTCTCAGTAAGGCCAAACATATCAGGGTTGTGTTCAGGAGCATAGTCAGCTACTTCCACACCATGTTTGATCAGGGAGCGGGTGTTTAGTAGGGAGAGAGAAAGAACCAGTAAGGGCGCAATGTTTTTGAGCTTAGCGCTCTTCAGGTGCAGTGTACTTCCTAGACACATGATGGCAAAGAGGCTAATATTGCTGGGTTGGCCAGGTGTAAGGATAATAACAAGTAAACACAAAAGAATGCAACTGGTGAGGTCGGAAGAGCGCACAGCACAGAGAGCACTAGTTTTCAGATTGCTGTGCCGGTTCAGGTAATTGTAGTCATTTATTCAATGTTCCTTTCATACTACTGGCCCCACCCACATTCCGCGTCACCTTTGGTGGCATATGGGTTTGTTTTTCAAGAAGCTAATTAGTTGCAGTCTCAATGCAAACTACACTAATATTGCCCAAGAAGCAGTGGCTTCAGCATTTTTCCTGGTCACTGGGACAGACTTTTTTTCTGTTTCTCAGTTTTCTTCTAGTACACTTATTACAACTGGGCATTTTTAATTTTTTCCTGGACAGAGACCATTAACGGATCAGTAAGAGCCACAGCCATATTTTGCACTTGTTCAGTCTCTTTACTGTGCACTTCCATACTTATATGATGGGAGGTTTGTATAGATTTGCCGAGCAATTGCCCTTCATCTATATCGGACAGTAAAGTGAACACATCACTGCAGGATTCATTTAGATTCCGTGGAGGCACACTGTAATGATGGCATATACAACATGGGCCAGGATCTGCTTCATGGCTTTCTGGTCATGAACTAATGTTGATACCATAACAAATATGGCATCTGCTGTTGACGTCAACGCATTTATACTGTCATTATATGTCAGGTTTTCTTGTTCAGATAACATGTCACTAATCGTAGAGACAAAATAACGACTACTGTCAGCTTCTTCTGCAAGTTGTTCTGCAAGTCCTAAAAGGATCGGACTAATAGATACATTTGTCACAGGAAAGACTAAGTCATCCGAAGTATTGGTCTGAACATGGGCCATTGGTATTGCGAATCGGATTGTAAATTCAAGCACATATTTAACTAAGTTATTGTTGTCTAACTCCGCCATAGTTGAAGGAGAACTCACAGTGGGCGCTATAGGTAAAATCCAATCCTCAACAATTCTCTTTGTTTAGTACCTTTAAGTAATTTTAGAATCCTTTGGAGTCAGGGTGCACTCTGCAGAGGTTGTGGGAATAGTCTGGGGACTACTGGACACTTTGTGCAGATGGGCATGTCTATTTGAGAAGCAAGACTTATTCACTCTACGAGAGGGCCCATCGCTCACCGGCTATGTATTCCAGTAATAGTGAAGCCAAGACAGCTTCTTAAAGCATAAGGGTGTGGCAAAGGCCATTTAAGCCACCCTGCCTCTGTTTTTGTTGAGCTTCCAAAGTCAAAAACACACTTCACAGCAAAATGTGAAAGTGGAAAATAGCAAGGACCCCACGAGCAATTGCAATGTCCAATATGCTTACTAAGACTGCACCAACTGCTAAAACGCCATGCAATGCGCTAGTCTTTATTTAATTATTGTGAATTTGTTTACTACAATAACACTTTTTTTATACATATTTCCATATTTCATGTCCTTAAATAAAATTTCTCTTCACATAGATTTCCAAAGTAAAGGGGAAACTTGTAGATTAGATTTTTAGGATTCCTTTTGAAATCTGGCCATTACTTTTTCAAGAATATTTATTCCTGCACAGGTTAGTCTGATGTATTTCCCAGTTAAAAATTCAAACCACCAATCTACTTTTGTCCTCGTCGTATACGGTCTAAGATATTTACTAAGGACTTGATCTCTGTCTTTATTTATTGCTGTACACTCCAGGAGTATATGCTTGACTGTTTCTTCTGTGTCTTTATCGTTGCACGATCTACATGTTCCTCCATTCACACCTCGCCATTCTCTGTTATATAAGAAACCATTTGTTTAATATATGTCGATTCTTATAGACAGTAGTTTTCCTCTGTGATATTTGCGCGGAAATTTTATTGGATAGTCTGGTAATGTCCTCCTTTGCACATTTTCCATGTTGGTCAGAGATCGGAATTCAAATTTCTTTTCTATTGTTTTTATCCAGTCATCTCCTTCTAATTTCAATTTTACTTTTTCAGGATTCTCAATTAACTCTGTTAAATTTGAGTCAATATGGTCGAGAAAATGGCCCCAATTTGTCTATCCATATGTTTAATAGGATCCCACTCTTGCCTTTCCCTTCTGTTCTTAGGATTTAATATCCTGTTACCGTGTTTTATTCTGTTATTTTTCTTAATAAGGCTACCGATTTCAAACATAACTGAGTATAACTTTTGCAAACCCAGTTCTTTTCTTATGGCTGATATGGGGAGACAGTTTGGCAAGGTTAACACCGGCTTCCAAAACTTTCTAGTGTGTCCCAAATTCTCCATGGCAGATTGAGGTCTCGATTCTCCTCCGTAAGTTAGGATTGGTTGGACTTTCTGGATGTAGAACGTCCTTAGCAGCGTTAGGGAGTATTTTCCATAACAACCATTTATAATTTTTGCCTGTGAGCATCGCATCTCGACTTTAGTCATTCAGTCTTGCTTCCAGTTTTCTTCTGCTATACATTTGTTAAATAATATTCCTAAGTACCCGATTTCATTCACCGACTCAAGTTTCTCCCCACGGAGTATCCAGTCGAAATGTTTAACTGTCGGTCTTCGGTTGCCTCAGATTGTGATCATTTTTGATTTTGTCGCATTTATGACTAGATTGTTTTCGTTCATATAGATTTGTAGTTTTCCGAGCAGCCGCTGAAAACCTATTTTGGTTTGATTTATCACCACTGCATCGTCTGCATGTTACCACCTCAATATTTATTTTTGGGGGATGATGGTTTGTTTCTTTTAATGCGTCGGGGAGGTTGGCTATATATAACTTGAAGAGGGTTGCGGCTAATGGGCAGCCCTGCTTGACACCTCTTTTTGTTCTTATTGTTCCCGATATACCACATTTGTTGTTTATACGTACGCATTTTGAGGTGTCTTTATGTAGTGCTCGTATTGTTTGTGATATTTGTTCTGGACAAGACCACTTTTTTAATTTCTGCCAAAGTTTTTCATGGTTGACTCCATCAAATGCTTGCTTTAGGTCTGTAAAGGCAAGATGTAGTTTGTCCATTGTTCTCATTGCATTTAATTTCAGTATAGATAATATGAAAATGTCTAGTTCGGTGCCAGCGCCTTTCGAAAATCCTGTTTAGCTCGGATCAAGTATAATTGTTTTTTTTCCATTCTGATAGTTTCTTCTCTAAGAAAGATGCATGTAACTTGCCAATCACGTCAAGTAGTGTTATGGGACAGTATTTTGATGGGTCTTCTCGTTGTCCTTTTTCAAATATTGGAACCATTGTATTGGTTGTCCAGGAGCTTGGAATCTTCTGGCATTCCTCTATTTGTTGGAAAATTGATGAAATAAATATTGCCAATCCTGCGGGATCCCTTTTTAATTCTAGATTAGTAAATACGTTGGGGCCGGCCGCTGCTGAGTTAATTAAACCTTTTACTGCCTTTTCTATGTCTTCAAGTTAAATTCCAAGAGACCATTGTATTTTGCAAGTTTTGTCGAGCTCATGTATGTCAGGGTCGTCACTAACAAATATTTTGAGTAATGTGATCTCCAATCTGCTTCCATTATTTCATCGGCTTTGTTGGTTTAGAGTCTGATTATTTAGGATTATGCACAAATCTCTTGTTGTATATTGTAATGCTTTTATCATCAGTTCTCCTTGTTCTTGTTCCCTTTTTCACCTAAACCCTACCAGCCAAATTTATATTAGTTTTTTTGTTTTAATTGCTTTCAGGTTCAGTGTGTTCTCATCATTTATCTTTATAATTGATCTCTTTTTTTAGCTTTTTCATCCTAGCGACAAGTAGTTCACTATATTGCCGTGTTGGTACCAGTAATGGTAGCTTTATTCCCGTTTTCTTTATTTGTTGTTAGTAGCCATTCATATGATGTATCGGCCCCAATCTCTCGTTTGTTGATTATATTCACTAGTCATTGATGTTAGGGAGTGTTTGTTTAACTTGATTCGATTGCAACCATGATTTATTTCCAGGTCTACACATCGAGTTGTACTCATTTGTTCCATTCTACAATTCCATGCAATGCGCTATTTAGGTCTCTTATACTCTTCTCCCGGCCAGGCTTAACAATAGCAGATTGGTAGGCAAAAGCACTCAAAAACAAGCCCAGGGGTCCACTAAAAAAGCCTCCTGCACCGACTGCTACAACTCTGTGCAACTCACTCCCTTAGATACATAATGTACCATTTTTGATTGACAAGTGGTAAAAAGAGAAAAATAACTCGAGTGAGAACACAACCTATTGATGAGAAGCATTCCTTCAATAACATATGAAAATGAACTAATGAATCAAAGCGAGCATCTGCCCCATGGGCCAAATCCAGTATATAGTGGGTTGTAAAACAATTGAGCGAGGACCAGGTTGCTGTTTGTTTGGTCACAGCCAGACCTTTTCTAGACAAGGAGTAGGCTACAAACAACTGGTCTGTTTTCCTATATTCCGCCGTCCTTTCCATATATAAACTTAAGGACCTTTTCGGGTCCGACTGGGAAACGTGCACCTCCGCCTTGGAGGGGAGCGGAGGCAGATAGAACACAGGAAGATCTATCTATCGCCTAAGAAAGATGGAATTTTGACACCACCTTTGTAAAAAGATATGCAGAAATGAGGGTTTGAAACAAAGGGCCTGCAACTCGCTGACCGGCCTGGCCAAAAGTGAGGGCAACCAAAAATGCTGTTTTCAACATAAGCAGCCACAAGGAAAGGTGAGAACCAGGTTCAAATCTCAATCTGGGACAACAAAAAGAAACAAGCCGAAACTTCATCACAAGGCCCTTCAGGAATTGTGCCATAACTGGCGCAAAAGAACCTTGATCCAGAGACCTCTTGAACACAGACAAAGCCGCCAAGCATCCTTTTACTGTGGTGACCTGAAGGCCAGTGACAGAAGGAACTCCATCACAGTAGTGGTGGGGCAAGAGATTGGGTCATTCTCGTGTTCCCTGCACCACGCCTCGCATCTTCTCCACCTGCGCGCGTACAGTAATCTTGTATATGTTCTGCATGCAGCCAGCAACACCTCAAGCCTCTCCACGGAGAGGTCCCAGTCAACATATCTCAAGAGCCACGCATGGAGGTTGAGGGATTCTGGGTTCGGGTGGAGAACCCGACCTTCCGACTAGGTTAGGCGATCCGGGCAGCGAGGCAACCGGAGAGATAGGCAGATGGCCAAATCCAGAAGGTCAGAGTACCATATCCTCCTCCTCGCCCAATCCGGGGCGATGAAGATTGCTCAAAACCTCATCAACCTCTGGAGAACCCAAGGAATGACAGGAATGGGAGGGAAGGTGTAGTAGAGAGGGATGGTCCAATCCAGCAGAAACGTGACCCATACGCAGAGTTCGCTGGGAATTCCCTTGTGGAAAAATGTTTGCACTTCTTGTTGGACTCTGTGGCAAAAGATAAAGACATGCTTCCCCTTCAGAGATAGAGCGAACGCCTTCAGGACTAACTTGATGGCTCGCAACTCCAGCCTGTTGATGTGTCAGCTGGCTTCCATCGCTGACCACAGGCAGCTCACCTCACAGTGACCACCCCAACCTTTCAAGGAAACATCCGTGACTACTCGAACCTGAGGCCACGGACGCCAGAGTGGTTCAGAGGGCAAGCAAATTTCTGCTGTTGGCCCATCAAGAAAGGTTGTTGACCACAGACCTGGACACCCTGAGGACGTCCTTCAGGGTTCCGAGATACTTGGACCACTGACCTCGCAGGAGCCGCGTTCTAACAATCTCATTCGCAGCCTGGCCTCTGGCACAAGAAAAATACAGGAGGCCATGGCACTGAAGAGGTTGTAGAAGGAAGGCGCTGGTAAGGTGAACTGGTTCTGGAACAGACGCACCATCTGTGCAATGCGGACTACTCTCTCCCGGCCGGAAAAGCCTTCCCTGCCAGAGTGTCTCGGACTGACCTGATGAATTGGAACCTCTGAACTGGTGTTGTATGGGACTTCTGCAAGTTAAGGGAGAAGCCCAGCCTGTGGAATAGTGAACATGTGTCACTGAGGTGGAGACCAGACCTGCTGCGCCGACCTGCCTCGATCAACCAGTCCACGTACGGGAATATGTGGACCCTGGGTCTCCTGAGGTGAGCTGCGACTACCGTCATGAGCTTGATGATGACCCTTGCAGCAGAAGTCAACCCAAAGGGAAGCAACTTGCACTGACAGTGCTTGTCCTCTATGAGGAACCTCAGAAACTTCCTGTGCTTTTGATGTAACGGCACATGGAAGTAAGTGTCCTAAAGATCTATGGACACCAGCCAGTCCTGTAACTGGAGAGCATGGAGAATCTCTCTCAACGTCACCATCTTGAATTTGTCTTTCCTCAGGAACTTGTTCAAGGCCCTCAGGTCCAGGATGGACAGACACGTCCTCCCCAACCCCGTCTTCTTGAGTACCAGAAAATAACGGGAATACCACTGTGATCCGCTCTGCTCAGGCAGTACTTCTTCCACGGCACCCTTCAACAGGGCTCACCGTTCTTCCTGGAGCTCCAGTTCCGGCTGGCATGGAGGTGATGGGGTCTGCATGGAGGCTTTCAGAAGGGCAGACAACCCAGCGCACAAGCTCCAGGACACAGGCGTCAGAGGTAATCTCCCGCCATTAAGGACAATGCTTGGACAGCCGTCCTCCAACCGGTGAATAGTGGGAGGGGAAAAATCTTACTTGCTTGCAAGACTCAGCCACCCCCACTGCTGCTTCCTGCTGGCCCCTGGAAACCCCTCTACCCCTTCCGTAATGTGAGAAACACCTCTCCCCCTGCCTGGCCTTTGGGAGCTGCGCCGTTTTGCAATAATGGACGTAGCGCCTGTAGCCTTTGCCCCTAGAAGCAAAGCTGAAGGCAGGTTTGGCCGGCTGTTGCGCAACTAAGCCGAGCGATTTGGAGTCATCGGCCTGGGGGCTGAAAAAGTATTCCCCATCAGGGAATGTCCAGCGACCTACTCTGGACATTGGGAGAAAACCCAGAAGAGAGCAGGTAGGCCTGCTTCCTAAATACCACTGCCGATCCCCTCAACCGGCTAAAGCAGTCTGCCACGTCCAGGCCCATTTGCAGGGACTGCCTGGCCACCTCCTTCCCATCATCCACCAGCTGCATGAACCTGTACCATAACTACCCTTCATGGATTTACTGGGCTGCATGTTGAACCGCCTTCCATAGGTGGAAATAATATTTTGCAAAGCTACACAAAACATTACTAGCCTTCAAAGCCGTGCGCCCAGAGGAGAAGACATTCTTCTCAACAGCATCCACCTTCTGGCCCTCCCTGTCAGGCTGCAGATGAAGTGGATAAAGCAGCCCTGGTGGATACTGTGGCCACGTGAACAACTAATGCCTCTGGGGAAGGGTGAAAGGAAAAAAGAAAAAAAAAAGGCAGATCCCCTCGAGCAGGCCTGTACTTGCTGGTCAAGTTGGAATTGAAAGCGGGGGGGGGGGGGGGGGGGGGTAAGGAAATAGAGTAGGGCCGTTGCTACAAGGAGGCAACTGGGTCAGCTATAGTCAGGTTTAGAGACCTGTTCCTCTCCATGGCGGGACTCTCGTCCAAAATATCGGTCTAGTTCCTAGCCTTGGACCGGTACTGTGGAAGCATTAGTCCCAGATAGTCAATTACCCTGTCCACAAGGGATCTAAATTTGGCATGGGTATGAGCATATGGCCGAGTCTACTGCAACTCATAATTCGGAGATGTACCTAGCCCATTGTCGTCATGCAGTCCCTCTGCCGGGGCCAGGAGGACTGCCTGATCATCGAAGGAGTCGACTCCACCAGCCCCTGAATATATGGGAATCGATGTCACCTTGATCATCCCTGCTGAAAATCTGCAACCTGAAAAAATCTGCTTGAGAAAGCAGGCCGAAGGATCGATCGCCAAGGGTCTGCGTTGGCCAAATCGTGGGCACTGACGGCACATCAAGGAGGACAGGGCCCGGAGGCTCATGGGAAGGTCCTAGCACTGAAGGCTTGCCTGCGTACACTGAAGGCTCTTCCGACGCTGATGGCGTCGGTAACCATGGTATCTTGTGGTCAGGATCCCAGAGCGCTGTTGACGGTACCGGAGCCTGCTGTTTCAGGGGCTCGCCAGCACACCACAGCCACCTTCTCGAACATCGCCAGCATTTGCGACTTAAAGTACTCCCACTCTTGCCCCGACATCGGACCGCCGATGACTTACCTCGTTCAGACGATGACTTACCCCGTTCCGACGATGAGTCAGAGTCACGTCAGTGACGCCTCTGTGAGAGGATGACGAAAATGAGTGGCTCTACGAGTGGGGTCTTTTCTTTGACTTGCGCCAATGCCTACTCTTTCTCAGGTGTGGGGGTCCTCCATTTCAGCCTCTGAACAGCGAATAAACGACTGCGCTGCTGACTTGGACGGTGGTCCGCCAAAAGCAAGCTTGGCTGCCCGCCCGCTAAGAGACTTGCGGTTCTTTTTGCCGCACGATGCGCACCCCTTGGTGTCGTGACCCATGCAGAGGCACCACACGCAGATGTTGTGTGGGTCTGTCAAGGATGTCTTGGAGCTGCAATTGGAGCATGACTTGAACACTGAAATACGAGGCACAGACATGACAGCTCGAAAAACTGTAGAAGATTTGATGAAAAAAACATTAATTGTAGTCGAATACTCTAAATATAAACTGCTATCGTTCCTCAAGAGCAGCGTGCCGAGCGCACAGAAAAAAAGGAACTGAGGTACAGAGCGTAGTGAAGCTCTATATATATATCTATGTATATATCTATCTATATATATATATATATATATATATATACATATATATACACACACACACACACACACACACACATACACACACACACGACACCCAACGTTTTGTCTGGAGTCGACAATCGAGCAACAAGTCAAGACGGATCAACGGCCGAGTCTAGATCCACTACGCACCCCCTATCTACATTTTCTTCAGGGCCGCTGAGCTGGAAGGGGATATCTACCTGATGGGGAATCTGCTGGAGGAAGGCAATCCATTTAACAGACCCTGCTGGGGGGGGCATGCAATGCAGTGGAGCAATACCCCAGAGTGAAGGTTCCAGCATTCCCACGAACCCTGAGGAGGCCAAACTGGACCACCATCAATGAACAGAGGTGTGGGTCGAGCATCACCCAGGAAAAAGGGAATCTGAAGACGCTATGTGAGGCCACTATAGGACAACTCTGGTTATGGTAAACAAGCAAGAAAAAGGGGGCGCAGAGTAGGAGCAGCCATCCAGGTCCAGGGCATGGCAAACTAGGACAGCTTAGAGAGGGTGAAGTAAACAGTTGCAGGAGGAAAAATAGAAAGACTGTGGAGACTACAGAGCAGTGTGAGATACACAAAGTTATACAGAGAGTGGTTCCTGGGGGAGCCAAAGCGCAGCAATAATCACCGAAATTAGGGAGGGGGATGAAGATCAGCCTCCCTTGAAAGCTAGTACGGAGAGTGATCAAGGCAGGAACTGGTGAAGTAGCCTATTCCCTGTGGCAAATGGCTGCAAATCCATTAAGGTACAAACGGGCTGAGTTAAAAGGTGCTTGGGAGAGTTCTCAGAAATGTGCTAATTCCTCTCTAACTTAGCTCTTTGGCTGGACTTTAGGACTTTTAATTTCTAACCTGGAGAGAGTGTATTTGTATTTTTCTGTGATTTGGACTCTGTGTTTCCTTTGACTTTGGAGTCTGACAAACGCCGTAGGCATCATCATTGCATTCTGACACCCAGCACCTTCAGTGCAGTGGCACAGGGAAGTCTCCTAGATTTCCCAAAGGTTTAAATACCTTCTCTTGGAAAAACTACTGTTTCCAAGAGCAGTGAAGTGAAACTGACTTTACTTCCATTTTGTAACTTTCTAGACTCAGCACACACTATCTTACCATAGGGTGCTAGAGGGGTTACTTAGTATCCCATTTGTCTAGCTTCTCAAGTAACAATGTTACGTTACCCTTTCTACAATTAATGGCTGGTGGCAGTGGTTTACTTTTTACTACTATTGTGTGTTTTTACCGTGGGGTGAGTTCGCAGCTGCAGTAAGGCACCCATGGGTGCCCATTTTGTCAAAATGGCCCCAGTCTTCTTTTTTTCGACATTTCTTGTCAGGTCCCATTGTTAGTTTTGTCTTTGGCGGATTCACGAGTGAAGCCCGCCTCTGGCTCCAGTATGTCTGGCAGGGGCAGGAAGTGAGGGAGGTGCCTGAAACTTCCTGTGCTTAATCCCCTTGGTTACAGGAATGCACCCAAAGGCGATTGGCCGGCTGGCTGTCTGGCAGGGACAGTCACCCTGCTGTGTGAATGACAGCTAGGCTGGAATGAATGGGAGAAACCTGCATAAAAGCAAGGCTTTTTAGTTTGGAAAGCAGAGTGGACCACTGGATGAAGGAATCCGAAGAAGAACTTGGAAGAGACGCCTGCTGCAACTACCGGAACGTTGGTTTGCCCAGTGAAGTCCTGCTGCTGTGCTAAAGCTCTGAATTCATTTCGACTAGAGAGGTCCTGCAAGGACGACTTCTCCCCTTGAGTTGGTGGGACCAATGAACTCCAAAGTGAACTTGTTTAAACATCCTCACGGAGCTGGTTGTACTTCCACTGCTGCTGCTGCTGGTGGTACCGAAGTACCAGGGAGAGGAACACCAAACCGAGTGCATCACTTTTAGGTCAGACATGAGTGCCAGGAAGATCCTCCAGACTTCCCTGCACCAGGTCTGAACAAGCCTGAGCCACCTCAACAGAGTGCTGGACCCCAGATGCAAGGAAATTCTGAAGTGGTATCTGAGAACCGTAGTGTTGCTATTTGGTGTCAGACGCGAGGAACTGAAACGCTGAAGTGCCACTGAATTGTAGTTTGCCCATTGCTGCTGCTGACCTTCCCATTGCAGTGCAGGAGTCCCCAGACGTCCTCCCTCTTGTCCCCACGACTGAGGCCCAGGAACACCAGGATCTGCAGAGCTGTATTGATATTCATATTTTAGTTCTATCGTGCTCTGACACAAGTGTAGAGGAAAAGAAGCCAGCTAGAACCATTTCTTCTAACCAAAGGTACTGTAAAGTTTAAGGGAGCTTACCTCTTGTGGTGTAGTGTTACTTGCTCTCAGTTGAGACTGGCCTTGGTTAACCTTGCAGAGTTGCTTGCATCTTTGCCCCTCACAAGCCTCCCAGCGTGTGGCACTTCAAGTAAATCTTATTTCTACAAACTTTTCTAAAAACATTGTGCAAGACTTATTTACCTACAAAGAAGATCTTCAGCTCCGATAGACTTTGCTCAACTAACATTGGCCGTCCTGGCTCCCTGAGAGACGTACCTCTGACTTTGTGTTTTACCTTTTCTCCAAGAAAGGGTTAATTTACTTGATATCGGAGGTTTTTAAAAGTACTTACCCGTTTATGAATTATTTGTTAACCTTTGCACCAAACACAGTATTGCTATAAATGTATCAATCAATTTCCACAGTGTACTAGCTATTTAAGTCACCTGGGGGTGTAGGAAGTATCTGTGTGCCATCCCCAATGGGTATCATCTGATTTAGATAAACTAAGTGTGTGTTTTGAAGTGTATTATTGTTACATGTTTTGCTCCCTTCTGAAGAAGGCTTATATAACTGACTGTTAAATTAATAATTGTTTAATCAAGAAACCTTGAGTGTAAGTGTTTATTTGAATAACTGTCACTGTGAAACTCTGTCACAACCCTACTGCTCACATTGACCCCTCTTGAGATAACCCCGGCTGCTCAGCCACACTACCAACCTGTGTAGTACAGACTTATCCCAAAGGTTGGGTTCCTATTGCCAGGAGGTCAAGGTTGCTGTAGTGCACCCAAAAGGGTACTGCACACAATCTTGCCTAAAAAAAGGCAAGGAAAGCCTGATACGCTATAAGTGGACTAGAGATACAATTTGCCTGCTACCCCCAGCCGAAGCTGTTTTATTAACGGTAGTAGATCACACCCCTGAAGTGATCAACAGTCTCCCAGGGTTGTTTTAGAACACCGTAGCAGCTATTCCACAGCACCCTGCTGGTGAAAGTTTTAACAGGCACTAACAAGCAGTGCCTGGGGGCTTCAGAAAGTGAACAAATGACTCGCCTCTTGGTATTGTACTTTCTGATGGATGTTCCACCCACAGATTCTGCAACTATGTTAATTCTAGCCCAGCGCAGATGCTCTTGGGAAACCTTAACCGCTGCTAGGGTGCGCAGCTCCGCTCCCTTTCGGCGCCATCCCATGCTCATCTGACAGGACTTCGGGCCAGTATATATTGAGATGTTGTTCCCCGTGTCTTCAGTACCACCCTTTCTCGCTAGCACCAATGCTGAGGGACCTGTTAGCAGAATCCTCTGCAGTACCCTTAGGGAACACTACAGGTGATTAAGTCCTCAAGTGGCAATACAATTTCACCTTTGGCACAAGCCTGTTCTACACAGTTATAGTGGTAGCAGTAGCGCAGCAGCCAGACCTATCTCAAGAGCAAATGAGCAGTAATGGGAATTACCCAAAGGACTACAATTACTGTGACACAAGCAAACACTGACTCAAAGTTTCTGGTTAAAAAAATATAAGTACATTTATTTTTAAACCATCTGTTCACAAAACACTTCACTTCTATTAAACAAAACCACACTCTTAAATATACTACTCACAACCAATTCCCTTGGTTTAGGACAATTCAAGGTAAGTACCTTAGGATTTGACAGACCAGTGTTGTTAAACAAAAGACGTTACCAGGGGTTAAGAAACGCTCACTTTTTGGCAGTAATGACAGTTCAGTCTTACCAAAGAAAAGCGTACCCGCGGGAAGAAATGTAACCGTAGTTAAACACACTTGGCACTTTGTTAGGGGGAATTCTCTGTTAAGGCTAATTTCCCAAACCTAGTGAGTACCCCAGCAGCTTTGCTAGATTTTTGGGGTTTATTTTTTTCTCCTGCTAAGAGTGAGACTCTTTCTCCCACTTTTAGGCATGATTTGAGATATCCTTTGACTTTGTAATGTGTTTTATGGGCTATGGGGTCTTTTACTCCATAGGGTTTCATGTGGTCTATACTCTGTCTGGGTCTACAGGATGTGTGGGAGGGGGGGTTTAGGCACCCTGGACTGAGTTGCCTCAGCAACTGAAGTCGCACTCTTGTGTGATTGGCCCAGTGGTGAGCCGCCCGGCTCACCACTTAGCAAGTTTGAATGACAGCTAAAACTGATGAATGGGGATTTTCTGCATAAAAGCAGGGCTTTGGGGACTGGAACTTCAGACGTCGCCACAGGACCTAAAGAATCCAAGGAGGGAGAAGCTGAGCCAACCTGCAAAGACGACACCACTGGTGGAGCCCTGCTGAACCGTCTCACCACTTTTCCCGACGACAGAGAAGATCTTCATCCGAGGAGTCTTCTTCCTTTGACTGGTGGGGATAACCAGTTTGTCCGTCTTTTCGCCTTCCCGGATCATCTCGTGGCCGCCTTGCCTGTGCCAAGCAACCCGGCAACCGGGATACCACGATTTACCACTACCGCGAATAAAAGGGTAGTACCTTTTCACCAGAGAACTCTGCGGCTGGTTTCTTCCCTGGCAGTGCAACGACCTTCAGCTTTCCACCACGTCGAGACTTTCTCTTCCTCTGGACGATGCCGCGACTTGCACCCGTTGCCAGGAACAACTGCCCCCGCTGGAGGATCCTCTCCATTTTAAAAAGGTACTGTGTCAGCCTAGCCTCCCTTGCAACGGTCTGTACGGGGTGTCTATTAAATCCTCGACTTATTACATGGGCTGACCCCAGGCTGGCTAACTGAACTTTTCTGAGCTGAACTAATTCCTTTTTGAACCCCCTGCAAGACTTTTTCGAGCCTCTTAAACTGTGTGATCTTGGGCACATTGGTGTTCTGTTCTCTCCAAGAGCGAGTCTGGCCTCTGAACTTTTTGCTCACAAGTAGACTGACTTTCCTGCCTTGCTGGGTGCTTCCGAAGTATTAGTGTTGTGTGCTTTTCTAATTTCTGCATTTTCCCTCCCTTTTCTGATAACTTATTGGAGTGCCATCTTCAGTTAAGCGCTCACTTCTGTCTGAAAATAAGTGGTGTTAACTAAGACTTGTCTAATAAGGAATAAGGGATGTATATATATTAGGTTCCATGTGATATTTTCGGCGCAAAATATATTGCTGGCGAAAATATTACCTGATACCTATATATTAATAGTGACTGTGTTTTGAACTTGCTTACAATAATAGTGCTGGAGTGTTTCTATAAGTGTGTTTTTAAATAAATAATTATATACTTTGATACCAAAGCTCTGGTCAGTGTTTGCTTGTGCTACTGTATTTTGGTACCTATCTTGTATACTCTATATACTGTCTAACTCTTCTTGAGAGAAGTCTGGCTGCTCAGCCACAGCTACCAGGTAAATCTGGGTGGTACAGACTGCTACCAATTGGGTTTACTGCCAATACCTGTAGCCTTAAGCCTTTTTCAGTGGTCCCTAAGGGAAATGCACAGGTTTCTGCCTAACACAATTTGAATAAAAACCAAGGCAAAGGGGATACAAATCATAGGCAATACTTTTGTCAAGGCACTAGGATTAGAGGATGTGTTCAAAAATGCAGATAAAATCAATAAGGCTTGCACCAGTGTCAAATGGAGCAGGGATCTGTTGTCGAGGATCACACGTTTAGAACAGTTTGAGATGAACGATGCCAGGAGTACTTGGATATTGTCAAAGGGAGGCAAAAGTTAGAAGAGGGAAGGAAGAAAGGACAAGCCTTTGGTAAGAAAAAGGGTTCACCCCGATTTCTCAAGGTCGGATGTAGAAATGTGCGCAGTACCTTATTCGCATGAAGAAAGCTGGTGCCACAGCAGTTGTTCCTGGTAGTTCCTGCAGACTCACGGTTCCTGAAGCTTCAGTTGTGGGGACAAGGACGACGTCTGGAGCGATCTGCACTACCCAGTGATGAGGCCAGCAGCAGCAAAAGCAACAGTGAATAAAAGGTGCGCTTCCTTTAAAACAGGAGAGGGGGCTCTTCTGATGGCTATCCGGGCCACTAAAGCTTCATGCAGCGATTTCGACCCAGGAGACGATTCTCTGGCTGTAGAAAGGTGAGCTGGTTGATCACACCAGGCTCAAGGGAAGAAGACTCTGGACTGGATCTTCTCTGTCGTTGAAGGGTAGATAGCTCAGAACCACAGCAGGGCTTCACCGGGACTCGGGGGTTGCAGCAGCTGTCTTCTCCTCTTCTCTTTGGTTCTTGAAGTTCCAGTGGCGAGTGACTTCCAGCCCAAGAGTCCTGCCTTTTATGCGAAAATCCCCCATTCACACAGCCTGGCTGTCAATCACACAGCAGGGGGGTTGCCCAGCCCGGACAACCCCTCCAGCCAATGGACACAAAGTGCGACTTGGGTCTCTAAGGAGACCCTGTGCAGGGGGTTACTAAACCCCTCCCTCACATTCAGCCCACCTAGAAACCCAGAAGCCAAAGGCGGCCTTCTTCGTAGAAGCCCGCCAAAGGTCGGCGAACAAAGAAGGCAAACCTGGTTTGCCATGCAAAGTAAAACACAAGAAGGATATGAACACACAGAAATGGCGACTAAACCCGACCGGAGCCAAAAGAAAGAGAATTTGGTCAAGAGGGTTTATGTTCGAGGTTAATATAATAGCCTAAAACAGTACCACGTTTATATAGTATAATCGCGGTAGAAAAGATAGGGCAGATACCACTGCCACCAGCCAAGTCTTAGTGCTAAGGGAGCAAAACAAGGCTCCAGGAGGTACAGACAAAAAAGGGGTTAGAGTTATCCCTTTCCAATACTCAATTTAAGATGGGGTGTACTGGGTCTGTAGGTTAAATGACTACATAAAGTAAATGGCAACTTTACCTGTTTCTGGGGGACAGTAGTCAGCCCCAGAAAAAGGGATTCAGTGGGAAGTCTCAAAGACAACCCTGTGCCACTGCACTGAAGTTGTTGTGTAACACACACAAAAAGTTGGGCTCATGGAGTGGTGAGGCTCCAGAGCCCAAGATCACAAAAAAGTAGAAATACACATAGCAAAACACATGTAATAGTGGGGAAAAGGTTCACTCTCTGACCAGGTGGAAAAAATAAACCCCAGAAATCCAGCAAAGCTGCTGAGGGACTCACTAGGTGAGGGAAATTAGCCATAAATGAGAGGTCTCCCTAACAGGGCCGTAGAACCGATGGTGTACTAGCTGTTAGGGAGAATTCTCAGGAATGTGCCAATTCTCTTCTACTGTGGAGACCCCCAGCTCTTTTTGCTGGACTTTAGGACTCTTCATTTTTATCCTGGAGAGAGCAAGATCTTTTTCCCACTCTCTCATGGATTTTTATTTGATTTGAACCCTGTGTTTCATTTGGTTTTGGAGTCTGACAAACTCCATAAGAATCATCTTTTTATATTGTGACGCACAGCACCAGCAGTATAGCACCCATGGGTGCCCATTTTGTCAAAATGGCCCGGTCTTCTTTTTTCACCATTTCTTGTTGGAAAGGTCCCTTCTTGGGATTTATACTCTGCTTGCCAAACTAGGTTTGGTCCCTTTGTTAATTTTGTCTTTGGTGGGATTCACTGGTGAAGCCTGCTTCTGGCTCCAGCATGTCTGGCAGGGCAGGATGCGTGGGAGGTTCCCGAAAGTCCCAGTGCTTAGGCTCCTTGGTTACAGGAACACACCCAAAAGGTGATTGGCTGGAGGGCAGTCATTGGAGGACACCCACCCTGCTGTGCGAGTGACAGCTAGGCATCGAATGACTGGCAGAGTCGACCTTTGGACGAAGGGATCCGAAGAAGAACTTGGAATAGATGCCTGCTACAACTCCTGGACTATTGGTTTGCCCGGTGAAGCCCTGCTGTCGTGCTGAAACTCTGAATTCACCTTGACTAGAGAAGACCTGGAAAAGACTACTTTTCCCCTTGGGTTGGTGGGACCAATCGACCCCAAGACGAGCTCATCTGGAAATCCTCTCAGAGCTGGCTGTACTTCCATTGCTGCTGCAGGAACCGATTGCCAGGGAGAGGAACACCAGAATCGAGTGAGTGCCTTTAAGTGGACCCGAGCTCCAGGAAGATACTCTGGACTCCCATGAAGCAGGACTGACCAATCCTGAGTCACCTCAACAGAGTGCTGGACCCCAGATGCAAAGAAAGTCCATGAAGGTATCTGAGAACCGCAGTGGTGCTATTTGCGAGGGTCGCGGGAAGCTGAAACCGCGAAGTACCGCTGATCTGAAGTTTGCCCATTGCTGCTGCCAACCTTCCATTCGTACTGCAGGAGTCCCCAGACGTCCTCCCTCTTGTCCCCAGGACTGAGGCCCAGGAACAACAGTATCTGCAGACCTACACAGGAACAGAAGCCAGCTGGAACCAATTTCTTCTAACCAAAGGTACTGTAAAACTAAGAGGACTTACCTCTTGCCGTGTAGCCTTGTTAGTTGTAAGTAGAGACTTGTATTGGTTGCTGTTGCAGAGTTGCTTGCATCTTTGCCCCTCACAAGCTTCCCATCTTGTGGCCCTACAGTGATTTCATTTTAATAATAAGACTTCTAAAAACATTGTGCAAGACCTTACCTACCTGCAAGAAGTGCTTCAACTCCCCTAGACTTTTGCTCAACTAACATTGGCTATCCGGGCGCCCTGAAAGACTTCTTACCTCTGACTCGAAAATGTTAATTTACCTTGCATTGGAGGGTTCCAAAAGTACTTAACCGCTTAAGAATTTTTGTTAAACATAGTTTTATTCCCTCATCTTCTCCTTTTGACACTAACCTCGCTATTGCTCTAAATGTACCAGTGATATATTAATGTCCACAGTGTCCTAGTTAATTAAATCACCTCAGGGTGTAGGAAGAATCTGTGTGGCATCCCAAATGGGTATTTACTGATTTAAAGAAACAGTGTGTATTTTTAAGTATACTTTTGTGTTACTTATATATTGTTCCCTTACAAAGAAGGCTTATTCAATTGACTTAAACAATTTAATAATTGTTTAATCAAGAAAGCTTGAGTGCAAGTGTTTATTTGGATACTTGTCACTGTGAATCTGTGTAATAACCCTACAGCTCACATTGACCCCTCTTGAGATAAGCCTGGCTGCTCAGTCGCTCTACTAACTTGTGTAGTACATGCTTATACCAAAGGTTGGGTTAACCACTGCCAAGAGGTCCAGGCCGGTGCAGTTTCACAAAGCGTACTGCATACAATCTTGATTAACACGTGTATGGAAGACCACGTTGCTGCCCGACAAATACCCTTTACAGGTAGCCCTATATGGAGAGTAGAGGTAGAAAACTCTGATACAACCTTCGAAAAGAACGAAGGACGCATTCCAAGAGTCACCTGGTGGTTTACAGGACAGGGCCAGCAATTCGCTTACTGTCCGCGTTGAGGAAATGGCGATCAAAAGAACCATTTTCCAAGATAGTAGCCTCAGAGGACACAAATGTAATGGCTCAATGGGGAAGCCATGAGAAAAGTTAACACTAAGTTCAAATACAATAAAAGCTGTCTGAGGGTAAGTGCTAGTCAGACCTTGATCCAGGTTTCATGCTCCGATTACCCAATCATCCAGCTAGTGAAAGACGCAAATCCCCCTTACTCTCACGCCCCATCCCCTTTGGTCCATACTGTATGGGCATCTCTTGCAAGGGAGAGGAAACAGAACCTTTTTCAACAGAAAAATGTTCTTCCCCTTTAAATTTAGAGGCGAGCAGGGGCACTGCCCTGGGAGCATGCGCTCGCCAGACTCCGCCCACCAGCGCCACACCTCAGTCCCCTTTTCCACGTCGACAGGACGGGCCGAATTTACCACTCTCCTGGGTTTGGCTTCGGCCATGTAATACCACAAGTTCTTCCCCAGATATTCTTCCATCTTGTTGGTCCTCCAAGGCCATGCTCCTTCCTGGCGCATGTCGACTTCTGCCGGTTTCAGCAAGTGTCCAGCCTGCGAGGAGCCCTTTCCCTACTTCCGATCCCCACGCTCATGGCCTCCGCTGCCTTGGCTCAGACTACAGCTGGGAAGGTTGTTCTGCGTGCGACGCACTGGCCCCACATGCACTGAAGAACAGGCTAGCTCGGTGGAGGGAACTCTTCCTAAAGGACTTCAAACATCGCTTGAGGCCAAAGGCAAGGCCTCTATTTACCATTGCACCAGTAAGGGCAACTCCTTCCCAAGGAAGCGCCCGAGCGGGAGGAACCTCTCGTGTTCTCGCACCAGCACATGTACCGAGGCTAGTTCAGCTGCCGGCCTCACGGCTGAGGGTTCTCCAGTTCCTTCCGTTGTCAGTGATGAGGGACCACAAGGTTCTTTTACCAGGGTTACTCCTGAGGGGCAACAGCCTAATATCGGGATCATGTCCGAGGGGGTGCCTTCACGCAGCACTACCGGCAGCTCTGCTGAGGGCAATACGCCTTCCAGGTCCCGTCCTGAGGTGTGGGATAAGCCTTACGTTCCAACACCAAATGCCTTGGACGAAGCTGGGTCCAGTGAGCCAGGCATCACGTCTTTGACACGTGGCATGCAGCTTGACAAAACGGCTGTTGCGGCAAATAAGATGGGCGCTCTTCCGATACCTTCCCTAGGAACGGAGTGCATCGGGAACAAGTTACAAGGTGGGACTGGTGTCAACCAGGAAATTGCCTACAGCTTATCCATCAGCAGCACAGGGTAGGTTTGTCCTGCACCCCTGGCAGAGTGTGCACCGGCCCCAGCAGCCTCCAGCCACTCCGTCAATATCACCTGCCACCTCATCAGCCTCCGAAGACAGGTTCTTCGAGAGGTTCCTAGCACTGATGCGAACTCCCCATATGGGGGCCATTCTTCGGGATACTATTAGGGATATGCTCCAAAATAGTCACTCCACCGGCACCCATAGTCATTGCTCCTATGACTCTGGCGCCACAGGGTCAGCGCAGCCCCCGCATTATCTATTCTTACGAAGGCCACGCCCAAGGCGTATACCCAGTCACACCAACGCTCTGACAAGGGGCGGGCGTTTGGCGGGTTCGGGGCTTCAAAGAACAGAGGTCTAGACAACCTGAACGTTCTCAGAGTCAGCACCGGAGGAAACAACAAAAGGGGGTGAGGGGCAAGGTCTTTTCCAATCCCCTTCCTCTGCCACAGCCTCAGAGGGAAAGAAAGCATGACACTTTCCTTCGGGGTCCATGTGTCTCCAGTTGGGGGAGGCTTGCCTTTCACGTGCAATTTTGGCGCCAGAACTAATCGAACCCCTGGATCCTATCCGTAGTCTCCACGGGGTACCGCCTACCGTTGTCAGGCTGCTCGGTAAAGAAAACACAGTTTCACTTTTGCTTTAAAACTGTATTATTGGGCGTGGCCAGCAGCGCCAGTGATGTGGCAGCTCTGGTGATGGCCTCTGAGCAGAGCCCGCATTAATATGGTTTTAGCAATATTCATGTTGAGTGCTGAAACATAATGACCCACCATTCTGAGGCGGAAAGTGCAGCTCTTGTGACCTACTGGAGGGCTGATTTCCACCACAGAGCCCATAAACTCTGAGGTAACAGGGAACGCAGAGTGATGGGATCACTGTCTCTAGAAGGAGGGCGAGCGTGTCTAACACTGCGTCACCCGCCGTAGAACAAGAAGAGGACAGGACAGCTGCTGCCGATCCCGACAGTGCTACGGATGGGGAGAATCGGAGGTCCCTGATAAAGGAAAAGCCCTGGGGGAGGCCGCATGCCCCGAAGAATACTGGGACTCCAGCTCGCTGCGCAAGGTGAGACGACCGGCTCACCCTCCTGCCTGCCGGGCCACCAGCTGCGCTCTCGCCGGTGGGTGTATATAGGCATTCACACCCCTGAAACAGAAAAACCCACGCAACCACAGCTGGGGGGCCCAGACCTGATAACGGCTGTTTTTTTTGCGGCGAACTGCAAGCGCAGGAGCCCCGCCCACAAGAGCCCAGCGGGGCGATCCAACGGCCCTGGAGAGGGAATCGGGCCAACACCCTCATGTAGAGAACACTGGTCGGCAAGCTTCTGTAATCTCCCTCAACAGGTGAGGAGGTGCTCCTTGGATTGTGGACCACACAAGTGCATATCTAACAGATTCTGGATTCAATAGAGTGCATCTGCACCCTGCTACGGGACACAGGGACTCAAACAGTGTCTGGATGTCAGCCTTTGGATCCAGCCTTTGGATCCACAGACTGGGCAATGAGCACCTGAACTGGGCCACTATCTGAGGTAGGAGTCAGCCCCTTTGAAGCTTCCTGTCCAGAAGTTGTCACCCCCCACCCATGGGCCCCAGTGTGTCATGGGAAATTATGGGAGAGTGATCTAAAGACACCTTGATTCCAGGTCCCTCTCTAGGGGGCACATAACAGCATTTCAGTGTGTAGCTGAACTGGGGGAGACAACAAATCACTGGAGTCCCAGGAGCCGGCCCCTTTGGCAGTGCAAATCCTCCTAGAGACTGACTCCCCAGAGGACGATGTGCTCCTGACCCATTTCAGCTCGGGGCTGCATTTCCTGTATATTGAAATTGGTACTTCAGAGGCGCAGGTGTAGCCGACTATCACCCCCTTAGGGGAGAGGAGCCTTCCCATATCATCCTCAAAAAGTTGCCATCATGTCTAAACATTCCATCCATGCTGCTTCCAGCAGAGAGGGGGAAGAAGCCACAGAGACCCAAATCCCCACCTCAAGCCGCGCTTAGCCTGGTCAGATCACTAGCTACCAAGGAAGACATCCAGGCATTCATGCGGGATATCAAATCTGAATTTTGCAGCTGTATGACAGAGCTCTTCACTAAACTGGAGCATACAGAGAGTGACTGAAATGCAACAGCGTCTGGTAGAGGTGGAGGATCGGACTCGGGAGCACGCGGCTTCCCTACTCGAGATGCAACAGAAGTTTCAGGCTCTAGCAGATGAAAGAGATCCTGGAGTACAAGCAGGAAGACTTAGAAAACAGAGCGCGGAGAAATAACCCCTGAATCCGGGAGGTCTACTCAGTTCAGAATAAGGACCTAGTGGAGCACAGGGGGGATGTTTTTCAGTCCCTCCTACCACACCTCGAGAAGCTCCAACTTCAGCTGGATCGCACTCATACACTGCGCTCCCATAGCGGACTGAAGTCAGATGGTTCCCCCAAATGTAATAACCCGTGTCCATTTCTACACCACAAAAGTGGCGATCATGGCGATAGGTCGTACTCTAGATAAGCCGACGTTCCAGGGGTCGCCCCCGCAGATCTTCCAGGACCTAGCATCTGCGACGGTACAGAAACACTGAGCACTTCGACCGTTGACGCTGTTCTTGCAAGATCAAAAGGCGAGATATCACTGTCTATTCCCCACTGCTGTCCAATTCTCCTACAAAAGGGTTTTTCGAACTATCTCATGGCTAGAAAATGCAGAAACTATCCTAAACCCCTCCACAATGGATAAAGATGGTGACTCCTCTCCCGATTCCCCAGCTGGAACAGACAGCATCCCCCCAAAAGCAGAGCGAGCAACCTGGTCGAGAGCCCAGAAAGGCTGCAACACAGGAAAACGGACTTCACACACCTGACCCTCTGGAAACTGCTGGTATCAATTCCTTTATCACCCTAGACACAGCACCCCGAATAATTGAGTACAGCGGATAGCAGGGTAACTAACATAGAACACAATAGTTTCTATGACGGGTCCTGCACGTCCCGAGTCTGACTCCAGGGAGGATGTCATCCGAAACCCCTTGGAGTGTGCTGTTCGGAGTCCATGGTTCGGACGGTTTGAGGTTGTTTGGTTTCTTTTTGGTTAAAAGTTCGGCTGTAGTCTATAGGCATGCATTTTCATCTTTTGAATAGCATCTCCTGCACACTTAACCTGCCACCCATCCTCGCCTCGTCACGATGGCGACTGAGGTAAACCGAGAGACACCGCACCAGAACGTGAATGTTGTCTCCCTATTAAAGGACTTAATTCTCTGGTGAAAGGAACATCTATACTGAAACGATTGAAGGACTTGGAGGGCGCAGTGGCGTTTCTCCAGGAGACGCACCTTCTCCCAGAGGACTATACGCGTCTCCGAAATAGAGATTTCCGAAAACAGTTCCTCGCCTCCGGTGACACCAAGAGGGGGGGTGGTGGCCTAGGGGACAGCGATCCTGATTGCACTGGATATTCATTTTGAGGAATTGGACACGATAACAGACCCAGACGGCTGGTTCCTGGGTGTGAAGGGGATGCTCCTGAGTCAGTTACATTCACTGGCTTCAGTGTACGCTCTGAACGAGGGCCAGGAGCGCGTCCTGGTAGATCTGGAGACCGCCCTCCTCCCGGTTCTGGTAGGCGAAGGGTGTTTTTGGGGGAGATTTAACAGGGTCCCCGACCCAGATAAGGACAAAACACATGCCCCATCTCCTAAACATTACAAAATAGCACTGGGTATTCTTCGTCTGTTTAGATCACTGGGTGTAGTGGATACTGGAGTACTTTACCCGGAGGAAAGAGACTTCACCTTCTTCTCACAGGTGCACCGTTCCTCTTTACATATAGACTTACTTCTGGCCCCCCCCCCCCCCTGCACCTCTCATTCACGAACAAAGTGTGTATCGCCACGAAGGTTCTCACAAACCACGCTTTGGTGCTGCTACAAATCAGATCCTGGAACCCGTGGCGCCTCTATGACCTACTTTTGAACGATATGGACCTGAGAAACGAAGTAGCAACAGCAATTAGGGATTACTTTTGTGAGAACCCTACAGAGCTAACCTCCCCAGCCATTACATGGGACGCCATGAAAGCCGTGATCAAGGGGATCCTGATAGCACACACTGCTGCATAACACAGACGGAAGAGGCAGTATACAGCCCTCCTAGAACAGAAAATCTTAGACATTGAAGGCAAATATAAAAAGAGATGGTCCCCTAGGTGCATACAGTCCTCTGTGTGGACCGAAATAATCTAGAGGCCCTATATGCTGAGGAGACGGCGTAATCCCTGCTATCAGTTCAACAGGGATATTATGCTAACAGTAATAAGGCCAACCATCTCCTGGCAGGGAAATTGGCAAAAAGCAGAAAATGTAACGTTATCATAGGCCTTCGAGACCAACGTGGGGTGACTCAATATGGAGAGCAGGACAAATTGCGATTAGCGCAGGACCACTTGATTGAAACTATGGCAAGCTCTGACAGATTGAAAGAGGCTCAGAGACAATATATTGCAGAAGCAACCCTGCCCATCTTGCCTGGGTGGACATGGAGGCCCTAGAAACTCCGATCCGACAGGAGGAAGTGGAGGCCGTAATCAAATCGCTGAAAGCTCAAGTTACAGGGCCAGATGGCTTCTTCCCCAGATTTTGGAAGCTATTTAATGCTCATTTGCTTGTCCCCCCCACCCCCCCAACATCCCTCTTTAACTCGTTCTGAGAAGTGGGAAGCGTGACCCCCTCTAGGCAAAATTCCACCACGATTTTAGTATTGAAGCCCGGTAAGGACCCGAACGATTGTTCCTCGTATAGGCCCATCACACTTTTGAAAAAAATTGAAGCCAACATCCATTCAAAAGTGTTGGCGAACCACCTAGCCCCCCCCCCACCCCCTCCACTACTGATCAATGCTGATCAAACAGGTTTTATTCAGGTCAGGAAAAACCAGAGACAACATCAGGTTGGCGGTGAACTTAAATGAGTTCATCACAGAGAGTAAGGGGAAACTGGCCCGCTTAGCTTTGGATGCGAACAAGGCATTTGATAAGGTAGACTGGTCGCTTATGCACCCGACGTTTGAGGCATTTACCTTTGGTCCCCAATTTAGAAAATCGATTGCCTCTAATTATTTCTCCCGGTTAATCGGGAGTGCTCGCCCCTTATACCCCCTTACATGTGGTGCGCGATGAGGAGGACCTCTTTCTCCATTCCTGTTCGACCTCATTATGGAACCCATGGCTCAGCACACACGCAAAAATAACGTGATTCAAAGGCCAGGGCTCTGCCCATAAGGTATCCTTGTATGCCGACAAGATACTTCTATCTATAACCAATGTCTCACCTTCCTTGCGAGAAGCCCTGCAGGAACTGCACGTTTTTGGTTGTGTAGATGGGTATGAGATTAACTGTGGGAAATCAGTGGTGCTAGGAGTGGGTATATCACCTCATATCACCTCCCTCCAAGCTATATGCCCCATCCGTTGGGAGACAACCTCCATGACATACTTAGGGGTTCAGCTTACAGCGTCCCCGAAAGACCTCTATGGGGCAAGACATGTCACTGATGGGACAGACCACAGCGGTTAAAATGAACCTCCTCCCTCGATTACTGTACTGCTGCTCATCCCTCCCAGTGGTGGTCCCGAAACATATTATAAAGGCTCCAGTGCAAACTCCTGGGTTTTGTGTGGCGAGGTAAGAAATCTAGAATCCCCAAAAGGGTGATGATGGGAGGATCGGGACTAGGGGGTCCCAATCTACTAAATTATGCAGAGGCGGCCCAGCTCTCCCGTTTGTGTGCATGGATGGCCTAGGGTCCCGCGCCCAGGTGGATGGAAGGGAGTAGTGTCTTACCTGTAACTCCATTTCTCCAGCGTTGGTATATTTCATGGATTAACATACTGTGAATATTTCCTGTCAGGCTGGGAATCCTCAGTAACTTTAACATAGCGTTTTCCTATGGAAAACTTCGACACAGTGTCCTAACAACATCCTTTTTGGTTGCTTTAGGCTGCACCAATAGGATGTCTAGTATAAATAGCCCCGCCCCCGCAGATTTTAACCTCCCAAAAGAGAGGAAACTCAAACCAAGGTTTACCTGCAGGGGTGGCCGATGGGCGCATGTGATACAAATGCTGGAGAAATGGAGTTAGAAGGAGAAATTACTCCCTTCTCCAGCATTAGATCTTTCATGGATTCATATGCTGTGAATAGATTACATAGCAGTATGACAACTTGGCGGTGCATGACAGGCAAACCAAAACCCGATGCCGCCCATGCCCCCATGCCCCCGTAACCAACTTAATAAAAAACAATCCCACAATAGGCATGAGAAACACACACTATTAGAACAAACCAAAATCCAGAAGCTATGGGGGTTACCTTATTGGAACAGGCGTTGGAGGACCGCACGTCCCACCTGCACATCGTCCACATGTTGTTGCCCCATACAGTAGTGTCTGGTGAAGGTATGCAGCCCCGCCCAAGATGCTGCTTGGCAAATGTCACTGAGTGGTATACTCGCCCACAGCGCCGCCAACAACGCCGTGGATCTTGTAGAATGAGCCTTAGGATTGGCCCCCAAAGGCTTGCCAGCCTTCCTGTGGCAGAAGAAAATATTAGAGGAAACCCAACAGGAAAGTCCTTGCTTCGAGATTGACTGCCCCCTGTTGGAGGGACCAAAAGCCACAAACAGCTGCCTTGACTTCCTGAAGCCTTGAGTACGGTCAAGATAAAACTTAAACGCCCTCTTAACGTCCAAGGAATGCAGCGTTTTCTCCGCAGGAGTGGTATCCTTAGCAAAGAAAGTGGGCAAAGCAATTGTAGAATTCTTGTGTAAGTCGGACTGCACTTTAGGGATAAAGTGTGGATTAGTAGACAGAAGAACCTTGTCCCTCATGAACCGCAGATACGGCGGGTCGATGACCAGAGTCTGAAGTTCAGAGACCCTCTTGGCAGATGGGATAGCCACCAGAAAAGAGACTTTCCACGTGAGGAACTTCATCGTCGCTGCAGAGATAGGTTCAAATAGCAGCTTCATGTGAGCTGAGGGTACCACATTGAAACTTCATACCGGAGGAAACTTCTCTTGGGGAAATGCCCTGAAAAGGCCCTTGAGGAAGTGTTTGACCAACCTGACCCTGAACAGAGGCGTAGAGATGTGCCATCTCGTGAACCTGGAGATGGCCGCCAGATGTACCTTGATCGAAGACTACGACTCTCCCCCTCCCCTTTTGCCAGCAGTAGAAGATATGGCAGAAGCTGAGCCAGAGACAACTCTAATGGCTGCAAGTCCAGTTGGTCTGCTCACCAGTCACAGAACCTGGGCCACTTCTGACTGTATGATGCGTTGGTAGATGGTGCTGTTACCGCTGCCAAGATCCAACAGCAATCCGGCGGTATTTCTAGATTGCCAAATTCAGAGTGGTCAGGAGCCATGGCGCAAGACCGAGACCTTGGATCGCGATGCCACACTTTTCCGTCGTCCTGTGATAGCAGATCCGGCTACGACCCAGATGAAGTGGGTCATTCACCGCAAGCAGAAGCAGATCCGAGAACCAAGTTCGCTGGGCCCAAAACAGGGCCACCAGGATCACCCTGCACTGAAACTTGCGTACCATCTGGATCGTTTTCCGGATCAGAGGAAACGGAGGAAACGCATATGCGAACAGGCCCATCCACCAGAATGAGACTGCATCCCCCCTTCAAGTCCGAATGAGCCACCCTGTTGCCAAAAAACAGGCACTGCTTGTTTTCCAGGCTGGCAAACAAATCCAGAGGAGGAGACCCCCATTTCCTGAAAATTCTCTCTATTTGGGCGTCTTTCAGTTTCCATTTCTGCAGCTGACCTATGTCCCTGCTGAGAGCATCCGCATGAACGTTCGGCACTCCCGGCAAATGGTAAGCAGTGATGTGACTCCTGTGAGCAATGGGCCAATGCCAGACCTCCTGAGCCTCCCGTGACAGAAGCCGCGAGTGTGTGCCGCCCAGCTTGCGCAGGTAAAACATTGTGGTGGAGTTGCCTGTCAGAGTGTGGACCACTGCACCCTGAATGAGATGCAGAAAAGACATCAGAGCCCAGTGCACTGCCCTCAATTCCAGAATGTTGGTGTCTAAGGACGACTTCTTGAGAGTCCACAAGACCTGAACCTGAAACTGGTCGAGGTGTGCACCCCAACCCACCTGGGATGCTTCCGACCCGATCGTGTATGGAAAGTCTGGCTCCACCAGGGGCATGCCCCTCACAATGTTGTTGGAGCAAGGCCACCATCGCAGGCCCTCTGCGAAAGCCCGGGAGGAGACCACCTTATCGGACCAAGATCCGAGGTTCTGCGACCACCTGGAGGCGAGAAATTCCTGTACTGGCCTCATAAACAGACAACAGTTTGGGATGAGAGGGATACAGGACGCCATGGAACCTAGAAGAGACATGTACCTCGGACCATGACCAACGTTCCTGGCTCCCACAAGGCAGCCCTGGAGATCAGCTTCTGTAGTCTGTCGACCGATGGCTTCACCAGATTGATCTGCGTGTGAAACTGGGCCCCTAGGAAAACCACGTCCCTGGATGGCGTCAGACAAGATTTTGCGAAGTTGACTGCAAAGCCCAGCTGCTCTAACAGGAGCATTGCTGCCTGGAGAGACTTTGACGCCCTTTGAGGAGACGCTCCCCTGACCAATCAATCATCCAGGTACGGGTAAACATGATGCCCTTCCCTGCAAAAGAAGGCCGCCCCTGGAGCAAGGCACTTCGTGAAGGTCCTGGGAGCCGACTTCAGGCCAAATGGGAGAACCCAGAACTGGTAATGATCATCGTAGACCACGAACCTTAGGAACTTGCAATGTTTGGGAAGCATTGAGATGTTGAAGTAGGCGTCCTCGAGGTCCAACGACGCCAAGAATTCTCATAGCTGGACCGAGCGGATGACACCCTGTAAAGTCAAAATCTTGAACTTCAGGTGATTTTTGTTCAATGGCCCGAAGGTCCAGAATAGGGTGCCACTTTCCATTTGGTTTTTTGATTACAAAATACTGGCAGTACACCTCCTCCCGCTCTGTGTCCTTGTTCCGACAACAGGACCGGTTCGATCACCCCTTTTTCCAACATCAGACGCACCTCCTGCCACAAGATCGATAAATGCGGCTGCGACACCTTCACAAGTGGAATAGGGAGTTGCCGAAACTTCAAAGAGTGACCATAACGTACTGCATCCATCTATCCGTCGTAATAGCCTGCCACTTGTCGATATGGTGCGCCACCCTGCCCCCTAGTTGACTGCCTATATGGCAGTCATTACTGAAGCTTGGACTGCCAGCCATTACCAGCCGAGGCCGCCGGACCCCTCTTCCGCTGTGCTTGAATGTCCTTGGCCCTCTGTGTGGACTGGAAAGAACGCCAGAACACTTGGGAGGTATAACTGGGGCCCCGGTGTAACAGGATATGGCAGTCTGGTGCACCTTGATAGAAGCATGATTCAGTCCAGCCTTGGCCAAGGAAAGCAGGTATGGAAAGAGCTGTGGGGCTGTGACACGCAGAGGGGTACTCTTCTGAGTCCAGCACCACAGCCAGGATGTCGCCAAACTCTGCAGGTAAAGCACAGTGTCCAAACTCTAGGAGCAAAGCCCAGAGATTCAGCGACAATGAATTGTGGTGCAGCAAAGCTTCCACTCATGACAAGAGCGTAGCTCCCTGCCAAATAAGTCTGCGATGGTGTTCTCTGTGCCCGCCAGGTGAAAGGAGACGAGAAACATGTCCTCACGAATGGCACAGTGCCACAGATCCTGGGCCTCGATGGAGAGCCGGAGAGCAAATCCACACCCTGTTTTTGGATGTAGAACATGGTAGTGGTGGTGTCCGTGAAGATGCTCACCACCATGCCCCTCATCGACGGTAGGAAAGACTTGAGGGTCCAGAAGACGGTCCGAAGATCCAAGACATTGATGTGAAGAGGCCTCTGCCATGCAACTGTCCGGTATGAGCTCCCCAACTTCTCAGAGAAGCAACCGTGGTGACGGTCTCCTGGTAAGGAGGGACTTGGAATGGGGCTAGTTGTGTGAGATGAGAGCGCATGCCCCAATACTGTATTGCTCGTCGGAACTCCTTGGCGAGGAGGATTTTGACCGTCTAGGATCCAGAGACTTGCAGCCATCTCGCATCCAGATACTCCTGGAGAGGGCTCATCTGAAGTCTGCAGAGGAGGACAAGGTTGATGCAGGAGGATATCATTCCCAACAGCGACTTGACAGCTTGCACAGTAGCCGACCGTGCCAACAACAGTCACTGCACCTGCCCTAGTATGGCTACCACCCTCTCTTCCGAGGGAGCCCTCAGGCAAGCCACTGGGTTGAGTCGTGCCCCCAGAAACAAGCAAGACTTTGGCTCATTTAAGGGAATCCCAGATCTGTCAGCAGACACATAGTACTTGGCGTGTGCTGGCTTGGGGAAATCGAACTAATCAAATCGTCCAGGTAAGAGTAGACAAGGAAGCTCTCGGGATACAGATGCAGCGCCACCGGAGCCAAGCACTTTGTGAAAACCCTCAGGGCTGATTTTCGGCCGAAGGTGAAGTGCCTTGAACTGATGGTGCCACCGCTGGACCACGAACCACAGGAACTTGCTGTGCTTCCGATGGATGGGTATGTGGAAGTAGGTAGCCTCCAGGTCCAGAGATGCCAGGAAGTCACCTACCTCCAGTTGGCTGAGCATGTGCAGCAACTTGACCATCCTTCTGGGACTTCAGGTACTTTTGAGGTGTTGCAGGTCCAGGATCGACCTCCACCGTCCGGTCTTCTTTCAGACAAGAAAGTATTGAGTACACTCACCCACACCTCGCCACCAGAGTCCACAGGCAGTTCAGGTCGGTTTAGGTGCCAGGGCCTTGGTGGCAGCACAGGCGGTCCTCCGCTGCCAAATGCGTGCATGCGGCCTCTGTACAACCCATGCACCGTAGAGCAGGAAGGCTGCCGATAAGGGGCAGTGTAGCCCTTGGAGAACCTGCCAGATTTTCCCCTTGAGGAAAAAAAGAACAACAACCGACGTTGCTGCAGGGTGCCCAGCGAACATGCCGTCTCTGTGTCAGTCGTGATGATTTGAAGAGACTTGTCGACCACCTTGCCAAACAGGTTTTCTCTGTAGAATGGCATGTCCAACATCTGAACGTCCGCCCTGTAGTTGGTGGTTTTCAGCAATCACTGTCAACAAAGACACTCTGTTTCCCATCTGACGGAATCCGGTGCCCTCAATGTGCACTACCACTAATGGTGTGGCCTGAGGCCACCTCCCACTCCTGGAACAGCAAAAGAGCTTAATAAGGCCCAGCTACTACTCAAGCTCCCGTAGTGTGACAAAATGGGCAGTGCATTAGCAGCCTTAATGGTGCTGGGAGCCATATAGATAATCCTCTTCCCCATCGCGTCCATCGTCTTCCCCTCCTGGCCCGGAGGTACCATGGAGGAAGGATTCGCAGAGCCTTTCCTGGCAATGGCTGAGACCACAGTCAGGTGAAAGCAGGGACACTCAGGCACCTGGGGGCCGAGTCCGGTACTATTTCTTCTGGAGCCTGTCCCGCTTGGGTGGGGCGGTGCTCTGATTACTCAACAGCGCTAGGCCTTCATCCCAGATATCGTCCAACAAAGGAACAGACATAACTGTCCTCCTCCTGGACTTGAGATGTGGTTGAAAGGAACTCTTCCTTTTTCGTCTCCTCAGGCACCAGTTGAAAATGTTCAAAAACCCTGGACATTATAGAAGGACCCGACCTCATCCGGTGGAGAGGCCCTGTGCAGATCATCCACGCCTGCTGGCTCACCATCCGCTGGCACAAAGGAATCAGCCTTGTCAGTGTCCGACACTGTAGCTGCTGTGCCCGTGTGCGTGACAGGATTCCCTGTTGGGGGTCAAACCAAGAGGTGGAGGCTGCGGTGGAATTGGTGGTGTCAGTTGGGGCCTTGGACCAGCAAGGCCATTTGACTTGTGTTTGCGCATAAGTACTTCCGTGAAGCGACCTTGAAGGACTTCCAGACGGAGCAGGACCCGGTGTAGGCAGCAGTCTTTGCTGAATTTCTAATACTAGCGTGTGCAGCGTGGTGCGAATGTCCAAATAAACATTCCTGGATTGAGGTGTAGAAGGAGGGGGGAGGCTCCGGGCTGGTACCCCCCCTTCAGGCGAGGTAGGCGATAGGGTTCACTGCGTGGCGACTCATCTTTCAACAAGGGTTCATGGTCCACTTCATGGTCAGAATAGTAGCCCTCAGGCCGGTCGTCGCCCTGATCGGAGCTAGTATAGACATGGCCCTGGCACACACTGTTGAGCTCCTTGTTTTGTACCCTTACTAGGTTTCATTGTAACCCTACTCCAAACCCTGAATCTTCTGGGGGGAGGAGGCAGAAGTCCCCTTCCCGGGGGTTTTTGGCGAAGCTGTGATAGTTACTTCATGCCGGTAAGGACAACCGCAGAGTAGCCGTCGCTGTGACTGTTGGCACCACCTTTGTGGTCTGACCTCCTTTTGAAGAAGTAGAGGTAGAGGTAGTCAACAAGGCCATCAACGGGGTTGGCAGGGTGGCACAGCAGCCGTCAATGTGGCCGCTGATGACGCAGTTGATGGTGTTGTCTTGGGCGGTTGAGACGCCAATGGAGGCAGAGAACAGCCCACCTTGGATCTCTCTGTCGCCTTGTCTGCCGATGGCGAGCAGAGTTTCGAAGGGGTCAGGGATTTTCTCAGTGCACGACCCTTGCCGGCAGGCTCACTGTGAATGTGGATGGCAACCTTGACCATCCCGAGCTGGGACCAACATCAGCAGCAAACCCAGTGGGATCCATGGCGAGCAACCTTGCCTTCTTTTGGACCCACCGTGGGTTGGGTATCCTCAAAGGACCTCAAACTTATCTGAGGGTTTGGATCGTGGGAACAGCCAGCCCTGGGGGAAGCATGACCATGCCCGGAGGCCGAGTCAGAAGCCTTACCAGACTTTAACCACGCTGACAGTCTGCTGTAGCAGTCCTTCTTGGTCTTCTTTGAAAAACCACGGCAGACTTTGCATCCCTCCCCATCATGGTCCAGATGCAGGCAGTTAAGACAACTGTGGTGTCAATCTTCCATGAAAACATTCTTAGTCCACATTTCGTGCAGAGTTTGAAGAGGCACCTCTTCGCCTCAGTCATGGTGAAAAAGGTGTGAATTAGGTCCAAGCCTGGGCCTTCCGGTGAAAGATCCTCCATGTAGTTTGATCTTCACCGACAGCGGATCCCCGCTGTCAGTAGTCAACCTCTGGTCAAACGAAAAATCCAAAAATCGATCAAAAAGTTTCACCAAAAAAAAACAAATATTAGGAAAAAAGCTCAGAGAGCACCAAGAGGACTCCCAACACTGTAAAAATCTGAAGATGGCCACCAGGGGTGGAGTTTAGAGAGAGGATGTCATTGGATGGAGGCAGTACGACTCAGAGGACATGGATTACTTTAGAGGAGAAATACAGTTCAAGCAAAAAGTGAAACGGTTTGTTCTTTACCGAGGATTCACAGCCTGACAACGGGAAATATTCATTAGCATGTGAATCCATGCCAGACCCCATGCTGGAGAATTATAGTAACGAAAAGGATTGCCCTGCCATTGAGTGGAAGGTTGAGCAGGTTGGCTTATGACCGCACCCAAGGACTTTGCTGCAGCCTTGGACGCCTGCAATTTATCAGGGTTGGCTCAACGCTTCCCTTTCATACTTTACTAAGTTGAGGAAACCTTTACCTTATTACCCACTGTTGCAGCCTGAACCACCAGACTATCATGTTTCTGATGCCTAGTTAGGAATTCCGGGCCAGATATGGCTAGTCTGTACTTCTTTCCAAATCCTTGTGGACCGCTGGACACGAGCAAGGAGTCACCTATAGCTCCACGAGTGAGTTTTGTATGGCATTATGTAGTGGAAGGATGGGTTCAACGGTCATGCCATTGTCTAGTATGTCAGTCAAGTCACATCAAGTTATGTCGCAAGGTGGAGGACCCCAAACTAAGGAATTTGTCACTTTAGCCATTCTTCTCCTATATGCCACATGTATGTTTGGGTTCTAGGATATTCTTTTGGGAATTCAACCTCGGGAGTTATGTCAAAGCCACTTGCATCGTGCAGGGCTGAAGACAAGGCAAACAACCTTTTTTCTTCGTCCTGAACCTCATCACAATGTCGCAGATGGCCCATGGGTTCAAACCCAAGTCGTCCTCACAAAAATGTTTCTAAAAAGAGGATATCTAATCCCTGCATATTTTGCAATGTATCTACGCGAGGGAGCCTCAACTGTCTCTGATGGCTAATATGTGATGTATACAGCGCCGATAGAACGTCAAAATATGCATCTTCCGTCGATGGCATTGACAGTTAGATCGAGGATTGCATCGATCTGGGGCTATTAGGCACAAGGTAGTTGGCGAGTTGAATCCCTGCTGGTCGTCTTCCCAGAAGAGCGACGAATGAGCAGGAGCGCTTTCTTGAATACCTGTATTCTTTTGATGCCGAACTCTTCCCACTTCTCTGCGGAGGTGGATATAGACGGGAACCATACCAGTGTGTTTGGGGAGGAGTCAGTTAAGAAATGTTTTCTCCTTTTATTCTTCAAGGAAGAAGCATGACAGTCGCTCCTCGAGTGGGATCACTTATGGTGTTTTTAGAGAGTTTTTAATCCTCGCAGGCGATTTATCATCCGCAGAGCTCTTATGGTCGGGACGTATCTTCGATGGTGTTATACTTGGAGACTTTGAAGCTGGACACTTGAGGCCAATTTGGAGGCTCTCTTCTTTAAGGCTTTTGGGGTCATTCTGGCACAAGCCGCAATTCGCCACAATGTAGTCGGTACCGAGGCACTACAGAAACTGTGGGGACCGGGAAGTGATAATTTTGCACTGCAATCACTGCACTTGTTGAAACCAGAGGGTTTTGGAGTAGACATGACAATGTGTACTAAAATTCAATCGAATTTATTAAGAAAATAACTGCGTCAGGCGATTTTCCAGATGCAAAGTTCCGGTGTAGTATGGTGGGCATGCGGAAGAAAGCAACTGAAGTCACAGGGCGCGGACTCGATGGCCATCGACACCAGTGCAACCTACACTCCCACCTGGGAAAAAGATACCAAGAGCTGCAAAGAAGGAGAATACATATCTAACATGGAGGGATTTGTGGGAGTACACAATCCATTACAAAGGGTGCATGTGCGGAGAAGATGATCAGACACTAAACTTGGTGAGCAAGCTTGGACAAGCCAGTCATCCCGGTAGGGAAATTGATAGTTACTCATCGTAGTGACTAACTTACTCCTAGCCTATAATCCACTTTCCTCCATACTGCATGGGGGATTACAAGTGAATGTAGCCCCAGGGTGGAGAGGTGACCCTCTTTAAGAAAACAAGTTCCATAGAACTGCTTGTCTGAAAGCTATGTCTGACTTAGAGCCGGCGTCGAAACAGTAGCGCTTGCAGAAAGCCGAAAGGGTGGCTCAGGCGGCCGTCCTGCTGATGACCTGCCACGAAACCTGTCTCTGGAATGTGACAGCCGTGGCCTTGGCTCTGACAGCGTGGGCATGGATGTTAGCTGGAAGTGGTTTGTGCTGCCCTTCATAGGCCTCCTTGATGGCCAAAACCATCCACCTTGCTATAGAGGGCTTGGATGCCTGATACCCAGGTCTTGACCCCCCGAAGGTGACAAATAGCGCATCCGACTTGCAGAAGCCCTTGGTCCTGTCCAGATATAATTTCTGAGTATGTCTGAGATCCAGACAGTGCAAGATCCTTTGAGTATCGTCCTTAGGATCAGATAAAACATAGGTAACACACTTTCCTCATTTAGATGGAAAGCAGAGACTACCTTTGATAGGAACGCAGTGTGCGTTCTCAGGGCCACCTTATTTTTGTGAAAAGTAGTGTAGGGTTCTGAAGCCACCAGTTCCTGTATCTCGCTGACTCTGCGAGCAGAGGTAAGACCCACCAACAGAGCTGTTTTAATGTCTGCGGACGCCAATGGCTCGAAGGGTTTGTGTGCCAGTGCGCCCAACACTACATTGAGATCCCACACCATGCCACATGCTGACCGCTACGCTGCACAGAGGAGGGGACCTGGTGCCACCATGCTTGTTGACATAGTACATGCTGGTGGAGTTGTCCGTTTGGATGAGGACGGCCTTGTCCTGATGAGCAGGAGGAAAGCTTGGATAGCTAGCCAGAAAACTTTCAGTTGAAGCCAATTGATATGAGACTCCTGTTCCTGGAGAGACCAGACTCCATGGACTCTGGTTGTCCAGGGTGACCCCCAGGTGACCTGAGGGGTCGGCTGCTGGAAGGGCTTCCCCGTCCTCAGGATGCAGTCCCTGGACCACCATGTGATTTCCAGGTTGAGAGAGGGAGGAATGCCGACGAGCACCGCTTGGGAGCCCCACTCTCGATTCGATGAGGCTGCGAAGTGCAGCTGCAATCTCCTCATCCGGAGTCTTGTATGGGGTACGGCCAGTAGAACTGCTGCCATGATACCCAATAAACGCTGGTTCCACCAGGCCGAGGTCAGTACTCGGTTGAGGAAGTGACTTGCGGCCCCCTTGATGGCATTGATCTTGTCCTCCGAGGGGAACACGCTCTTAAAGCTCGTGTCACAGATGAGTCCCAGAAAGGTCAGGCTCTGAGTAGGTTGCAGCTGATACTTCTTGAAGTTGATAGAAAATCTCAGCTTGTGGAGAGGATAAGCGGACGAAGTGTGATGAACTACCCCAGGAGATCTCGTCCTGACGAGCCAGTCAACCAGGTATGGGTAGAAGTGGTGGCACTGAGGAGGGCCACCACTGCATTCATCAGTCTGGTAAATACCCTGGGGGTGGAGTTAAGGCCGAAGGGTAGAACCATGTATTGGAAATGGCAGGACAGATGAGGCTGCCAAATAGGGACGTGTAGATAAGCGTCCATCAGATCTAGGGAGCACATCCAGTCTCACCTGCACAGTGGCTCCACTAGGAGTGCTGACGTAACCATCTTCAATTTTTGAAGGAGGGTGGAGAGGTCCAACAACTCTCAGGCCAGCCTGGTGGTTCTTTTGTATGGCGAATATCCTGGAGTAGAAGTCCAAGCCTCTCTGGGAGGCTGGGACTTCTTTCACTGCCTGGCACCCGACTAGAGAACGAATTTCAGCCAACAGAGTTGCTGTCCCAATCTGTGGGAGGGGAGGAATCGGTAGATGGTACCCAGTGGACACTACGGTTAGGATGCCGGGATCTGTGCAAAAACTGTGCGTGAAGGGCAAGCCTGCCCCCCAAAGGAGACGAATGGACACGAAGTGGCACATCATGCCTTCTTTCCGTCTGAGGCTGTTGCGGAGGAGGGGGAGTGAAAGAAGCTCTTGCTCCCCCCTTTTGTTGTTTGGGCCGGTGCTGACTCAGAGCATGGTCAGGCGGTCTAGTCCTCTGTTCTTGGAAGCCCCGGAACCAGCTGAGCACCTGCCCCTTATCGGAGCGTTGATGCGACTGGGTGTACGCCTTGGGAGTGGCCTTTCTAAGGATAAAGACTTCGCAGTTGGAACTGTTTTTCTTTTTATCTAGCTCATCAGTGGTGGAGAGAAAGGTCGCCACCCATCAAATGGATGGTTGAATATGCGTTCCTGGACGCCTGGGTGGAATTTGGTAACCCGAAACCAGGCAGTCCTCAGGTCTGTGGCGATGCATATGGCCCGGTCAGAGGTGTCAATGTGGGCCACGGTGGATTCCATGATGTCCTGTGCCACCAATATCACCTCCGCCAGCCCCACCTTGAAACGTGCCTGGCTCCTCACCGGAAGTTCTGGAAGGAAGTCGTCTATTTCCCGCCAAAGCCTCTGGTTAACGTCTGCCAGCATGGCATCCACGTTGGATTGACGATGGTGCAGTGAGGTGTTGGAATACAGCTTCTTTCCATAAACTTCGAAGATTTTCTCCTTGCCTAACAGCGCTGTGGGCGAGGTAGCCGAGGCTGATTGAGAATCCCTGTTCTAGCTATGGGGCGTAGAGTGAGGACCTCAGCCAGGACTCCCCCGCCTACGGTCATTCGACCTCGGATTGAGGAAGCACCAAGTACTCTGCCAGACCTGCGAGCCGTTCATGGAAGGCCTTGGTTGACAACGGCGTGTCGGGGTCCTCTTCCTTGTCAGTGTCCACCAGGGTGTCCGGTTGGTCCGGAGCAGGTGGAGGAGTGCTGGGATCAGAGGGCTGTGTGTGGGAACCGGAGCTGGAGGCTGGTGTGGAACCGCCTGAACTGTGGGAGGCAGGCGAGCCAAAATCGAAGGAGCCTGCAAGGGCAGCATGGGCTGCACCAGGGCCTGCGCCACTGGAGCCGGAGGGAGCATGCCCCCGATTACATCCCGAAGGATGGCCCCCATTGGAGATCTCATGAGAGTGGGGAACTTTTAAAAAAAACATGTAATCACAGGCCAGTGGGGTGGTAGCTGGTATTGACACGGTAGCGGGTGGCTACTGGGGCTGGCACGTACTCTGTTAAGCCGGTTGCGGGGTAAACCTGCACTGCGATGCTGAGCTGTAGGCCACGTACCTGGTGGAAAGCAAAAAAGCAGTTGACCCAGTTGACGAATAAAAACAAGAAAGAAACTAACACCAAAAAAACATGTTCAACGAAAAAATTTCCAAAGCCAGCTCCAACACCAAGGAGCTCTTTGAGATCCTCCGGGAACTAGAAACCACCATACCCCCCTTAGACAGCGCACTGAAGGACAAACAATGGTGCACAAGTATCCAGAATGCCCTTTATAGCAAAATAGCATCCCTCCAAACTAAAATTGCTAATAAAAAAGCTGCACTGCCACCTAACGAGCCACATGTCCCAACCCCTTATGAAGTCCCTAGCATGCTTACACCCTTTAGTTTTACTAAAGTCTCTATTCTGGAAACTGAGAAAATCATCCTATCACTAAAGCCATCCAACTGTCAAGGCGACAAATGTCCTGCCCAAATAGTCAGAGACGCAGCGAGAGATCTAGCACCATTTATTTCAAAACTAATCAACGCCTCCGTCAAAACCAACACTGTCCCAAAGAGCCTAAAAGAGTCTTTGGTTCTACCACTCATCTAAAAACAGACTCTTGACCCATCAACCCATCCCTACCAATTACAGGCCCATCACTACAGTCCCCTTTCTCATTAAAATAATTGACAGTAGCATACCTGCAAATCCAGGACTACCTTGAAGCCAACTAGGTCCAATCCGGTTTCAAACCTCAACATGGAACCGAAACGGCGTTAATTGACCTATAGACACAAATAGACGAGCTGAAGGATAGAGGCAAAACTGCCACGCTACTCCTCCTCAACCTTTCGGCGGCCTTCAACTTGGTGGACCATGCAGTCCTGTGCAAATCACATAGCGTCGGCTGCTCACTTCTCGAGTGACTCAATAGCCTGGGTCCAGTCCTCCTTAGCAAACAGAATAATGCAAGTCTTCTCGAAGCCGATTCAAAATAAATGTGGTGTCCCACAAGGTTCCTGTGTCGCGCCCACTATGTATGATATATTTACCAAGCCCATATTCGACAAATTGGACAGACTGGGTGTCATCTACACGAACTATGCAGATGACACCCAGATCCTCATTCCTCTTTTGGGCAATTTTGAAAAGGATACAGCCGTGGTAAATTAAATATACATCCTCATTCAGGCATGGATGGCATTCCATGGCCTCTGCCTGAATAACGATAAAATATAGATCCTGGTCCTTGGGTCCATAGCCAATCTAAAAAAAAACTCAGCCCCAACTATGCCTAATTTAACATAGACGGTAACATAATCAAAGCAGTAAACTAGGTAAAAACACTAGGTTTTTATCTCATCTCCACCTTATCATTAAGGAAGCAGGTTAATTAATTGGCTTCCTCCACTGCCTACACAGGCAAACTTATCAGAGCCTGCCGACCCTATCAAACAGAAGCTAGCTCTATCACCCTCGCCAATGCTCTAATATTATCAAAACTAGATTATTGCAATGCCCTATATCTAGGAGCCAACAACTATATCCTACACAAACTACAAACACTCCAAAACAATGCCATAAACCTAACCAATAGAGAACATATCTAACATCAGAAGAGACCACAACTGGCTAAAAATAAGCGATAGGATTTAACTTAAAACTGTGTCACTCACCTTCAAGTGCCACAACAACGCAGCCCCCCCCCCACCATACCTAAGCGAAAGAATGACCAGAAAAACCTTGACTCGCCCGACCAGAGCAGCTAACTCCCACTGTCTAGAGATACCTAGGTTTAAATTAACCAAATCTGGAGGAGGTAGCTTCCCCCGTTAAAGCAGCTCAACACTGGAATGCACTACCTCTGAGCCTTAGAATTGATCAGTCCTATCTCAGCTTCAGACGCAACTCACTAAACTGGTTGCGGTCCAACGACATAACCTTGTTTATCTGTTGTTCCCACCTATACGCCCGGCCCTCTCTCTACTGCACCACCCTTACATGCAACCTATGTAACCTAATTGTATCATTAATGTAACCTCCCTGTATTTACCCTGATTTTGCTCTGTATTGATACCATGTTGTAACTAAGTCTAAAGTATTCTTATCTGCTGCGCCCGGTTACCTATGGGGTTGGTGCGCATTACCAAATAAACAAACTAACACTAGTCCCACCTTGTAACTCGTTCTCCCACTTGCTCTGCTCCTAGGTGAGGTATCGGACGAGCAGCCATTTTGTCAGGCGCGGCAGCCATCTTGCCGAGCTGCATGCCACGTGCCAAAGTCGTGGTGCTAGGTTCACTGGGCCCGGCCTCCTCCAAGACTCCTGGCAGTGGTGCATGAGACCTACCCTGCAAGTCAGGACGGACCTGGTACGCGTGTTGCCCTCTGCAGTATCGCTGGTAGTGCAGCATGCAGGCGCCCCCTTGGACATTTGGCCGGTACTGGTACGCAGCCCCTAAGGTGTACATCCGGTAAAAGAACCTTGCGGTCCCTAAGCACTGTCCACGTAAGGATCTACTGACCCCCTCCTCCTGGCGGCTGGTAGCTGAAATAGCCTTAGTGCGAGTGCTGGTGCGAGAACCTGAAATGTTCCTCCCGCCCAGGCGTTTCCTTGGGAAGGAGTCGCCCTTGCGTGGTGTGATGGAAAAAAAATGTACCTACCTTGGGCCTTTACTTGTGTCTAAGTCCTTCAAATTCTTTAGAGGCAAACTCTCAAAGCGCCCCCTCCACCGAGCTAACCTGTTCTTCAGAGCGCACGGTGTAAGCAAGTTGCATGAGGTACAACCCTCCCAGCTGTGGTCGGGCCAAGGCAGCGGAGGCAAAGAGCGTGGGGGTTGGACGTAGGGAAGAGCCCTTCGCAGGCTGGACACCTGCTGAAGCCCGCTGACGTCGACATGTGCCAAGGCGGAGCGTGGCGCCAGAGGACTGAGTACCTAATTGATAAAAAGAAGACAAAAGACAGATGAAAGTATCCGGGGAGGAGCGCATGGTATTACAATGCTGAAGCCAAACCCAGGAGCATTGGTGAAATCTGCATGTTCCCGTCGACGATGAAAAAGGGACTGGGGAGTGCCACCGGTGGGTGGAGTCAAGGGGGCGCATGCTGCGAGGGCCGCACCCCTTTGTGACTCTAAATTTAAAGGGGAAGAAGGTTTTTTTTCTGGTGAAAAAGGTTCTGTCTCCCGTCCCTAGCGAGGGACACCCAGGCAGTATGGAGGAAATGAGATAGGACGTAGAAGTAAGCTATGGATGCTCTCCCTCCTAACAGCTTAGTGAAAACCCTGGGCACCGAGGAAAGACCGAACGGCATGACCTTGAACTGGAAATGCTGTCTGCTCACTATGAACCTTCAGAAATTCTTGTGCTTCTGATGAATTGGAACGTGGAAGTAGGCATCCTGAAGATCTAGTAACACCAACCAGTCCTTCAGGTCAAGAGCTTGCAGCATCTGGGCTAGGGTAACCATCTTGAACTTGTCCTTGCAAAGGAGCAAGCTCAGCAGTCTCACATCCAGAATTTGACGCAAGCCCCAGTGCTACTTAAGCCCCAGAAAATAAGTGGGGTAATACCTCCCTGCACATTACAAGAGTGGTACCACTTCTATCACCCTCTTTTAAAAGAAGTTGACCTCAAAGAGGAAGGAATCCCGGAGTAGGGTGGTGGGGTTAGGCCTGTGGGGCGCACAACTTGTGGGACACAACCCCGATGAAGAATCTGCAAGGTCAATGCGTCGGATGTGGTCTTGGACCATTCCGAGCAGAACAGGGAAATCTCCTTCCCACCCCCACTGAATCCCCTACGTCCTCAACCAAGAGTGATGCCCAAGTACTGTCCCTGTCGCCATGGACCTGCCCACACAATCTGGTGTGTCCAAGCCAGATTGTAACATCTGGCGGGAAAAGCCTCTGCATCAGAACTTCGAAACAATCTGCATCGGATGTGCTCGGCTGCTCCTGCCACAGCAGCCACAGCCTAAATAAGAACTTGCAGAGAGTGCATGAAACTTTCAATGCATGTATGGCAAGGCTGCCTCACTCAAACATCTTCTTGCACAAAGCATCAAGTCTCTTGCTCTCCCCCGTCTTTATAGGGAGGGACAGGAAAAGTGGATCTCTTCAAGTTTTCAGTGCCGCCTGAACCACCAAACTTTCAGGGGAGGCATTAAGAGGATAGAAATGCTGATCCGATGGCTCTTGGCAATGTTTAATCGCCACATTCCTGTCCACTGCTGTAGCAGAGGCAGGCTTTTCACAAACGTGTGTTGCAGGTGGCTCCACTGCCACATTGAAGGGCAGCAGCGTCTCCTTTTTAGGGGCACTATCCAGGCTATCACAGAGCTCATACTGTATCTTGGATCTAGACGGAGCAAAAAGCCCCAAGGTCCCTTGACACCTTGGCAATCATCCGCTGGAAAGCTGTATGAGGCTTGCCCGGAGTGGGAGTCAGCAAGATATTGACCTCTGTGGACATGTCCAATCCACCCGCGACCCGCAGTTCATTAGCTAGTCCAAACAAATCCTCAACTTCTACGGGGAAATCCTTCTTTTCCCTGGAAACCATGGGCACCAACCCGAATGATACCTGATCATCTTCCTCATAGATGGAATAGATATTCAACATGAAGGAGTCTCTTGGAAGGGGAGCATAGTCTCAGAGCTTTGATCACACCCACGTCTATCGGCACGAGGACATCAACATCGAGACCGGTCCCGGGACTGCAGCGCCTGTAGGCAGGGTCGTCCAGCACTTGGACACTTAGGTCGTTCAAGGAATCAGGCCGAGAACAAGATGTGCAGAAGTGGACTCCAGTGGGTTCCCTGCCAGTTGCAACAGATGCTGTGGGACCCATTGGTGCCACGGTCAAAGCTGGAGGTGCCTTCACTGGCACTGAAGCTGTTGACGCCATGGCAAAGATGTTCATATTTAAGCAAAATGCCTCCCATGCCTATTTAGGAGAGGACTGGGTGGGAAAAATGGACTTGCACCTGCCATTCCAGGGAATCCCTGGCGCAGTCGCTCCTCTTAAAGGTTGAAGGAGAGTGACGGTGAGAAAAACCACGCAGGGAGCAGAACCTCTTCCGGTGTTGCTGCTGCTTCTCCTTTCCCTTCAGGGCTGGTTTTTCGGGATCATGCAATGTAGCGAGATCCCAGCGTCACACTATTCAGCTTATGGATGAAGGTGAAGAGTTTTGACGCCCTTTCCCGGAGGGCCTTCAGATGCAGGGATTGTCACGACCCGCAATCCTGCGTGTCGTGCCGCTCACCTGAACGACCAAGACAGATCCAGTGCAGATCCAAAACGGACATCTGTCCAATCCAATCCGCACACGGCTTGAATCCAGAGGCCTTCAACGGAGTCAGCATGGCATAGAGAAGAACAAGTTACTTTCTTACCTGGTAACATTCTTTCGATGGGATGGTCCAACGACGTATTCCATATCTATGACCGTAATCACCAAAGCTGTGCTGCTTCTGAAAATCTTTCGGCGTCTGCGTCGATGACGTTGATACAATGTCCTCGAGGGCCTCCGTCGAGCCGACGTCACCGGATGTTATAAGTAGGATGCATGACGCCCATAGCCTCAGTTATAGTTTTTTCCCCAGAACGTGTGGCACCAATCTCCTGCCAGTATGACCACAGAAAGCCTTGCGGAAAAGTAAGCTGCAATCGCATAAGAAATTCTGTAGCAAGGCAGGTTGGGAGGGTGTCAAGGAGTTTCCCCCCTTCTCACCCGAGTCCGATCTTTGTTGGATTTCTTGGTCGATGCCTTCTTGCGGACGGATCGGGTCTTGAATAAGGCTGCACGAGTCTCTTCCGACTCCAGCGTGCGTTCAAAGTTCCGGGATGCAATGATCCAGGAATCCGGGAAATTAAGAAAGTGCACTACTCAGCACACGAGTCCAAGAAGTAAGAAAGAAAGGAGAGGGACTAGGAATGGAGTTAGTAGGGACAGAATCAGGGAAGCAACACCGCGAGCTACGGAGCACATGTCTGGTCGCTGCTTCGTAATAGCATTGACACGCGCCGAGCCGCGGGGGGCGTGGTCTATTAATAGAACACGCTATGTCCAACGTGTAGAGCGAGGAAGGTGTTTCACGCTGGACGGCCATGTTGGGAGTACCAGGGAGTGCAACCCCCTTTGAGACAAGGACCAGGAAGTCCAAAAGGGGCACGTTCTGTAGATCATGACAGCGGGAGCGATATGGAATACGTCGTCGGACCATCCCATCGAAAAACAGAACGTTACCAGGTAAGAAAGTAACTTGTTCTTCGAGGGGATTGGGTCCTCCGACGTATTCCATATCTATGACAGACTCCCAAAGCAGTACCAACGTATGGAGGAGGGAAAAGAATTTAGAATGTAGACATTTAGAATCCCCAATTAAATTACAGAGTAAAGGACCGCCTTGCCAAAGGCCAGATCCTGCCCGTGGATAGGATCTAGGGAGTAGTGTCTTACAAAAGTATGGACCGAAGCCCATGTGGCTGCTTCACAGATGTTACGAATAGGAACACCCCTTTTCAGGGCAGTAGAGGCAGCCATACCCCTAGTAGAATGGGCCATAAGCCTACCGGAGGGTCCTTACCCGCCAAGCAGTAACATTCAGAAATGGCCAAGATAATCCATCTATACAAAGTCTGCTTAGTAACAGATTGTCCCAAACGCCTTCCAGCGTAACCTATAAATAGCTGATCATCCACGCTGAACCAGGACATGCGTGAAATGTAGAAACTTAAAGCTCCCCTAGGATCCAGCCTATGGAGCCTCTCCTCTTCCTTACCAGGATGTGGATGAGGATAGAACGCCGGAAGAATAACCTTCTGGCTTAAATGAAATTCCGACACCACCTTCGGGAGAAAGGAAGGACGAACTCGAAGGACAACCCTGTCCTTTTGAAACACAGTGAAGGGTGGCTTAACTGAAAGTGCCTGTAACTCACTCACTCTGCGAGCGGAAGTGACCACAACCAAAAATACAGTTTTCAGAGTTAACAGTCTCAAAGGACAAGAATGTAAAGGGTCAAATGGATCACCCATTAGGAATTTTAGAACTAGGTTTAAATCCCAACCGGGCACCTGGAAATGTGGCGCAGGGAACACGTTAGTGAGCCCTTTCAGAAACTGAGAAATTAAAGGGATTTTAAAATAAGAACACTCCTCAGACGAGCGCTTAAATATGGACAGCGCCGCCAGGTAACCTTTAATGGTACCTGCTTGCAAGCCCCTGTGGGCTAAAGAAAGCAAAAAAGACAGAACCACAGGAATGTCACATAAAAAGGATCCACATTCTTAACCCTGCACCAGTCGCAGAACTTTCTCCAATGGCAACAGTACAGGGACTTTGTTGCCGGCCGCCTGGCCGAAAGCAACACCTCCATCATGTCTTCAGGGAGGTCCCAATCCTTATACCTCAACCTTTCAGAAGCCAAGCGTGAAGGTTGAGGGATCTGAACTCTGGATGGAGAACCTGAACCCACTCCCCTGAGAGCAGATCGTCTTGGTAGGGAAGATGACGTGGAGGGCAGATGGACAAGTCGAGAAGGTCCGGATACCACATCCTCCGCACCAATGCCGGAGCAATGAGGATCATCCGGGAACCGAACCTTTGTAACCTCCGCAGCACTTGCGGGATGACAAGGACTGGAGGAAACACTTACAGCAGTGGGAAGGACCACTCCACCACGAACACGTCTCCCAAGGCTCCTCTTGGAGGAGATTCCCGCGAGCAGAACTTTTTGCACTTCCGGTTGACACTGGAGGCGAAGAGATCCACTTGAGGGGTCCCCCAAAGGGCGAAGAACTCCAGGAGAATCTCCTGAGCCAGCTCCCACTCATGAGAGATCCCATTCTGCCTGCTCAGAGCGTCCACCGTCTCGTTTTCATCTCTCTGACCAGATGAACTGCCGAGATCGAAATTTCCTGCTGGATGGCCCAGAACCAGAGCTGCACATCGCCTCCCTGCACAGAGGAAGTGACCCTGCCCCCCCTTTTTGTTGAGGTAGTGCACAGCCACTGTGTTGTCCGCTAGAATCAGGACATTCTTCCCTCGCACAGTTGGCAGAAAAGCCTTCAGGGCAAGCCTGACGGCCCTCAGCTCCAACAGATTGATATGGAGTCTGGACTCCGACGGAGACCAACGACCGCCGACGGTCAACTCGTTGGCATGAGCTCCCCATCCCGTGAGAGATGCATCCGTCACGATCGTCACCTCCGGCCAGGGCAGCCAAAATGGAGCCCCCCCTCATCAGATTGCCTTTGACTGCCCACCACAGGAGGTCCTGGGCGACCGAGGGTGGCACCTGAACGGGTCCAATATCCTGCCGGAGGACTGTGACCACGGCATCTTGAGGGCCCGTTGCAGAGATCTCATCCGCAACCTGGCCTCTGGCACCAGAAGAATGCAGGATGCCATGAGGCCGAGCAACCTCAAGAACTCTAACGCCGGGAGACTCTGGGCATGTTGAAACTTGTGCACCATCTGCAGAATGTGATGAGTCCTCACCTGGGGGAGAAACACTGCCCCAGGGACGTGTCGAGCACTGCTCCGATGTTCTGGAGCCGCTGAGTTGGCGTCAAGTGGAACTTCTTTAAGTTGAGGGAGAAGCCCAGCTTGTGAAGGGAGTGGCAGGCGCGCCCTAATCAACCAATCGTCCAGGTAGGGGCAGACGTGAATCCCCCCTTTCCTGAGATACGCTGCCACCACCACCATGAGCTTGGTGAAAACCCTCGGGGTGGAGGTCAATCCGAACGGCAGGAACCGAAACTGAAAGTGCGAGTCGCCAACCACGAACCTCAGGATCTTCTTGTGCTTGGGATGGATCAGCACATGAAAGTAAGCGTCCTTGAGGTCGAGAGACACCAACCAATCCTGGAGCTGAATGGCCTGGAGGACTTGAGAAAGAGTAACCATCTTGAACTTGTGCTTCTGGACAAACCGTGCAAGTCCATGATGGGTCTCAATCCCCCGTCTTTCTTTGAAATCAAAAATTAAGGGGAATACCATCCCTTGTTTCTCTCAGCTACAGGCACCAGTTCTATGGCGTCTTTCTCCAGCAGGGATAGTATTTCCTGCGCAAGGAGCAGATCCAGACTTTTCAAAGAGAGATTCCCTGGTGGATTGTTGTGAGGCCTCTGCCGGAAAGGAAGACAGTAGCCGTGGGTTATGATCTCCAGAACCCACACATCTGAAGTAATGGCACGCCACTCTGCAAGATGCTGCGCCAGCCTACCCCCAACCGGCGAACCATGGGACATGGCCTCATGACTGTGCTGAATCAGCTGTGGCATTGCCTGAGGGCAAAGAGGCAACTGCCTGAGCGGCTTTGGCACCTCGAGTACCCTGTTTTCCACCTCTGGTACTCCTACGGTGGCCCCTTTGACTTGCAGCTCCTCTCGATTTACCAAAGGATGAGTAATATCGAAAGGAACCTCCCCTCCATTGCTGTCCCCTAGGACAAAAAGGCAGAGGTTGGTGAACTGCAGCGTTCAATGACTTCGCTGCAGCTTTAGAGGTCTGCAACCTCTCAAGGATCTCGTCAGCCTTACTGCCAAAAAGATGTTCACCATCAAAGGGCATGTTGTGGAGCCGGGCTTGCACATCCGGAGGAAACCCCGACTTCCGCAACCACGCAAACCTGAGTATTACAGTGCTCGCCGCCATGGACCGGCTGACACAATCTGCCATGTTCAGACCTGACTGAACAGACTCACACATTGGCATCCTTGCCATCCTGCACAATAGCAAGAAAACCATCCCGTTCCTCCCCTTCGGGAATATGATCAGCCACTAACTAAAATACAGTTCCACAGAGTATGCGTGAAACGTGACAAGGCACACAGAGTTGGCTGCCTGTAAAGCCATACCCTGTTAAGCTCACCTCGTATCCACAGAGACGCCACCCAGCCGGGTTACTTGCTGGTATGCTTCTCAGCTTTGCCCCGATGTGGTCTGCAGGGAAGGTTCTGCCTTGTGGTAGAATTAGGCGTGCTCTCCGTCCTGCCTTCTTTGCAGGGGCGCGTTGTCTTTCATGGGCGAGTGCGGTCCAGTTACTTCACTGACGCCGGCACGTTTGATATTGTTAAGGTAGGTCCTATTGCTGGTCTTTAGTTTTGTTGCTATCCTGCATGCCTTTCTTTGTTTAAAATTTCTTTTCCCACTTGCTGTTCCAACTCTGGGAGCTCATACCGTCACTGGAGCTGGGATGTTCACTGAAATATAGGTACTGTGTGTGTAGATGCCTACCTCTGAAATGGCTACTGTCATAATGTCCTGGAATATTCGGGGGCTGAGCAATCACAATAAGGCTCGTAAGATCGTGGCATATGTCAACAGACACAATTGCAAGATATTGCTTCTACAAGAGACACATTCCAATGGACTCATCCCGAGGGCTGTTGCCCCATCATGGGGTTCTGCCAGGTTCTTTACCTCATATTCCACACAATCTAGGGGCGTTCTCACGATGATCCACAGATCAATCAAGTTTGTGCTGTCTAAAAGCTACGTCGACCCTGAAGGTCGTTATGTTATACTACACTGCACACTGGTCAATAAAGAGTATCTGCTGGTTAACACTTACTGTCCCAACGTAGATTCTCCGGAATTCTTTGACACTGTAACTACCATACTGCTGGGCTTCGTAGGGGTGCAGATCATATGGGGGGGGGGGGATCTGAACCTTATTCTGGACACTGTCCTGGACAGAACTGCCACGGCTGCCAGAGTTCTGTCTGGTGCGGCACGCAGGCTGCATGGCCACATGCAGTTGCTCAACATCTGTGACGCCTGGAGAACACTTCACCCCCAGCAGCGGGAATACACCTATTACTCTTCTGTACACGATAGCTCGTCCAGGATAGATTTGTTCTTGGTCTCTAGAGGGGTCATGGGTAGGGTGGGAGATGCATGCATTTTGCCCTGCACATTTTCAGATCACGCTCCAATTACACTGTCCTTAGGACTGGGAATTCCCATTCCAACACTCTGCACCTGGCGCTTTAAGTCCGAAGCCCTAAAAGACATGGTGGTTAAGTCTGAGATACTAGCTGACATTGAATCGTTCTTTGAACTTAACTCTCTTCAGGACATGTCCGCCGCGGTTAGATGGGAGGCCTTTAAGGCTTACATTAGGGGTATGTCTATCTCCCGGGAGGCTGGGGTGTTAAAAGCTATTAGAGCCGCTCTTGGGCGATCTGAGGCCAAACTGAAAAGACTGGAGCAATGTTGCTCCTCCGGTACTGACCCCACCACTCTTGCCCAAATCTCGGATGAAATCCAAGTATTTAAACACACTAGCTACCAGCGAAGTTCATTACTTCAGCCGCCCGCAGGCCGCCAGGAAATATGGAGAGGGAGACAGACCCGGGAAAACGCTTGCGACACTTGTGAGGGGGGGGGGGGGGGAACTGGGCCGTGCGCAGATCACTTCCATCAAAGATCGAAATGGTGATGCTCAATGGGGGGGGATCAACAAATACTGGATATATTTACCGAGTTCTATAGAACCCTTTACTCCCAGCCCGTAGAGCACACCGAACATCATATGCGAGAGCTCCTCGACCAGATCCCCACTACGGAAATGTCCCCACAGACCCTGGACCAGTTGGATGCCCCGTTTACGCTAGACGAGATAGTATCGGCTATCTCAAAATTACCTAAAGGCAAGGCGCAGAGGCCTGACTGCCTCTCTGCGGACTTCTACCAAGAGCACATAGCTATTCTGGCCCCCCGGCTGTTGGAGGTCTGGAATGAGGCCCTCCGTGCCTCTATCCTTCCCCCTTCCATGCGGGAAGCGGCCATCACGGTGCTGCTCAAACCGGGTAAACCTGATGACTAGTGCGGGTCCTATAGACCTCTCTCCCTCACGAACCTCGACACAAAGATCTTTGCTAAGATCATTGCTAATCGCTTTCTGCCTATTATGACGCACTTGGTACAAGAAGACCAAGCAGGCTTTGTTCCCGGCAGGTCCACCTCCCATAACATCAGGAGATTGTTCAACGTCATGTCTCGTATAGATCTAGACGTACAGGCCGTAGCGGTTACGCTGGACGCTCAGAAGGCCTTCGATATGGTCTCTTGGAAATACATGTGGCTGGTCCTCGAAACAATGGGCATTGGCCCAAACATGAAAGGTTTCATGAAACTATTATACACTTCCCCTGTTGCGCGGGTACGAGTTAACTCGCTAACATCCGAGATGTTCACGCTATTCAGAGGCACCAGACAGGGTTGCCCCTTGTCCCCGATCCTTTTCGCTTTGGTGATAGAACCAATGGCGGACTTTGTCCGTGCACGACACTCGCGTAAAGGAATAAGACTGGTTGACGATCCTGAAATAATATCTCTATATGCTGACAATGTCCTACTATACGTTAGAGATCCCACAACCCACCTAGATCCCATACTGAGAGGCATCACCCGTGTCAGCACCCATTACGGATTAACTATTCCAAATGGGGGATCTTCCCGCTCACTAAAGCTACCCTACAGCCCAACACCGAGTATCCCCTGCGCTGTGCCCCTGAGGGTGTTAGATACCTTGGGCTGCAGATATCCCTCACTAAACCCACCTTGCTTGCCGATAATTACTCAGCTGTAGCACGAACAGTTGAGACCAAAATTTCACGATGGCGCACTCTTCCGTTGTCCGTTGCTGGCCGACTATCTCTTATTAAAATGATCTTGCTCCCCAAGCTCTTATACACCTTTTGCAATATACCCATATGGCCTGGGAGGGCTTATTTCACTAAATTGCATACGCTTTGTGCACAATTCCTTTGGCACTCCGGTCCAGTGCGCAAGAAGTGGACTGACATGGCACTTTCATACAAATGGGGTGGTATTGCTGCTCCGGACCTAGCACTATACTGGATCGCGGCCCAGGCCCAGCATGCTACTCATTGGTACTGTGGCGCCCCAGGGCACCCACATGTCAAACTCGATCGGCTTGCGTCCGCTGGTATCAACTTAATGTCCTTAATACTACATCGACACTATGCACCGGATTCCCCATTCGACCCCATTGCTGCCACTGTATGCCTGGTCACGTCTGCTATACTCGACAAGTGGGCCCTCCCCATATTACAAATGGCTTCCTGTATGGGCCTTCCCTGGCCTGGAGCCCACGCTGGATACCGCTTTGGCCCGACACTGGGGTGCACTGAGGTATCGGGCGCTATCCGACTTCTATCCCTTAGGCAAATTCATAGATGCCCAAACTTGGGCACACCAGATCCCCCTAGAGACTCTTCAATACTACAGGCTCCGCGCCGCGTCCCGCACCATGTGGCCCTCCTTTCCTGATGAGCCCCCAGATAACCCGGCAATAGCATACATTGCTAACAAGACATCATCCCCACTCCGGCTCTCGGGGCGCGCGACGGATGGTCGGCTGAACTGGGCCTAGAAATACCTGATGAATTGTGGGAGGATAATTGCTGCCACACCCAAAAAGTCTCCCTCAACTTCCGTTTTCGTGCCATGCAATATAAGCTTCTTAATAGGCTCTACTACACTCCACGCAGGACTTTGGGGATTGCTCGCTCTGAGGTGCACCTCTGCCCGTGTTGCAGGGCAGTGGATGCTTATCACTTACATATGTTCTGGACCTGTAACAAATTGTCTGATTTTTGGGACGGTGTTCTACATACACTAAGTGCAGTAACTGAAACTGTAATCGATTCCGATCCTTTGGCAGTTCTGTTTGGGGTCTGGAGGACTGACGAAACTAAGCGCCTGAAAATGTTTTTGAATATAAGTTGCATGATTGCCAAAAAATGTATACTCCAGAGCTGGAAGCGCTCCTCCCCACCGGCCTCTCAGAAAAGGCTGGGTATGCTCACATGTTCACGGAACTGTGAGGAGGAATACCTGACTATGCTGACCGCCCAATCTTGCCACTGGAACATCTGGAGCGAATTTAATACGTATCTCAACAACCAAAGTGAGAACACGCCCGGATCTGGCTTGTTTCCAGTCTCCATCCATGCATCGTGATCTCTGTTGTGTTCTTCTTTATATGGTGATGCTCTGTAACCACTGTTGGAACTATATTTTGTAATCATTATGATGTTCTATGCTATGCCTGGGTTATATGCTATGCCTGGGTTATATGCTATGCCTGGGTTATATGCTTGTTGCCTTGAAGTTTGTGCCTTGTGAACCTCTGCCGACAATAAGTTAAAAAAAAAAATGAAGACGGCAGGTGAGATGCTGCTGCTAATGATGTTCCATTTGTCTCCTTGCAGGTTCTGCTTCTCCGAGGTTCAATGGAATAGCTGGACACTGAGCGTCACGTTGCATGCTGCAAAGTAACGCGAAGCGTGTTGTCTTGCTCGGGTGTGGTTTAAATATCCCCAATAAAATAGTCCAGGAAAAGTAGTCCCTAGGCTACCACACCCAAAACACTAGATCGCATAGCTTGGTTCTTAGGAACCAAGCTATGTGGATGCCTCCATGTTGGCTGACAATAATAAAGTAGTTCCCAAGCACATTGTGTATTCATGGTCTATGAGCCTGGTGCCATAGTCGCCAGGACTGGCCCCATGAGGGCTTTTGAAGAGGATGCCAGGCTCTACAGGCCCGAGTCCTGACTCCACCTGGCCAATGGGTTTTCCAGAGGGGGTTTTGGGCGAGGGTCGCGACATACCCTCTGAAGAAAACACTTTCTTCGCCCAGCCATCAAAACGCTTGTCAGCCCTATCAGGAGGGATGGTAGTATACAACACCTGCTTTGCCAGGGCCGTAGCCGCCTGCACCACTAAACTCTCCGGAGTGGGGTGCGTGGTCAAGTAGCAGGGGTCGCAACTGGCTGGGCGGGCTTGCTCACTGCCGGGAGACTCTCCGGAGCAGTCCAAGCTGCTGCCACCCTTCTCTGCATGGCCATATGGAATGGCAGTACCGGGTCAGTTGGTGGACCTTGGTCGAGGATATCCGTCAGGTCATCCTGCAGAAAATCCACTGGTGGCAGAGACCACTCGACATAAGGCGCTGGTAGAGGACTCAGCATGGGTGCCTGGCTCAGGCCTACAGAACTCCACCTCCAGAGAGGTGCCCAGACCACTTGCGTCGTGCAATGACTGCCGCAGGTCTTCAATCTGGCTATGCCCAGACAAAATCTCGTCAAGTACCTCCTCACGAACCATACCTTCCTCAGAACCGTCATTCACCTCAGAAATATAATCCAGAGGCCGGAATGCGGGCACAGAAAAAGGGACAAAGACATTTTTAGCCTCGGCCAGAGCCTTTCTAGGAAGTTCCACTGTGCCACGGGGTACCTCCGACAAAGCAACCTCGAAAGGAGTTGATGGAATCTGAGTCGACGTTGAGCGTGGCGCCGACGGCCTCAACACAGTCCTCGAGGGCGGAGCCCCGAACGTGACCTTCGAAAGCCTGGGTGCCAAAGGCATTGACGGCTTCCTCGGAGGCGGAGCCTCGAGAGAGTCCCTCGACGACCTTGGCGCCGAAGGTCTCGAGGGCATTGAGGACCGGGACCTGGACCAGGCATGTGTAGAGCTACCATCCTTGTCCGACCAGGACCTAGAAGGTGCCCGGTGATCGCGACGACCGCTCGAGCCCGAAGGCGTGCAAGTGGTGTCTCTAGCACGGTCACGGCCGGCGTCTTTCGATGACGCGGACGGAACGGAGCTCTGCGACTGAAAAATCGCCAACATCTCCTGCCAGAATTAATCCCATTCCGCAGGAGTGGAGTGCTTGTTGGGACAAGCCACCCGCCAACGGGCGGAGTCCTCGGACGAGGGGAAGGTGACCGATGCCGACGCTTCCGTGAGTGCCTCGGAGAGGCAGAGGAATGGCAGGGCCTACTCCTGGACCAAGACCTCCCCCGGAACTACGCCGACGATGCAGAGAGTCGCCCCTCGAATCTTCAGTCGTAAGCCCAGTGGATCTCGACTTCCAGGGCTTGGCCACCTTACCTACAGAAAGCTTCTTACGCTCCTGCAAGGCCTTCGATGTAAGTGACTGGCAGTCTACCACAGTCATCCGTGTCGTGGTCCTCACCGAATCAGTCAACGACAAATTGGACCCGCAGTCCCGACACGTCTTAAAACCCGGCCGAGGGGTGGAAGAAGACAAAGACATCATGGAAATCTTAACAACTAACACGTTCGAAGAACTGAAAGAACAGAACTCAGAAGAACCGAGGCGCGCCAAGATCTCCGAAGCGAACACGTTTGCGGAAAAAAACAGAACTGAGGCTACGGGCGTCGTGCGTCCTACTTATAATATCCGGTGACGTCGGCTCGACGGAGACCCTCGAGGACAGCGTATCGACGCAGAAAGATTTTCCGAAGCAGCACAGCTGTGGTGATTACGGTCATAGATATGGAATACATCGGAGGACCCAATCCCCTCGAAAGGCTTTTTGCAAGCAAACATGTTTCAATCCACGAACAGAATGCATGGAATATATATATATCGGTGTGAGGCACGTAGTAGCGTTGGTCGGAGTCAAGCTCTGTCCCCTGGCAGCGGACAAGTTTCTGAAGAAAGGCTGTGCTGGGATAGGATTAGGATTATCACAGAGGAATCCAAGGACAGAAAGAATCCATTAGAAATTAAATATAATAGCACAAAGAGCAAACTGCACAAACAAGTAAGAGCAGGTGCATGCATTCAGATGAGGAGCTCTCTGACAAGTCTATGGACTATAATTTTGAAGAAAGAGATTCCACCACAGGGGATATATTCAATCAAATACAAGATATGGTGGAAGACGAGCCTCTAAAATTGAATGAACATCAAGGTCATAAGAGTGGACCTAAATTCTATGGTCAATCTTGCTGAGGTGGGGGAAAGCAGAATATCACAGCTGGAGGGTGATGTGGCAACCCAAGTTGAAGGCCAGAGATGGGTCTTGCAAAAGATGGAATTTATGGAGGATATTTGGAAGCAAAGGACCGACAAAATAACACATTCTAGGGGCCCCAAAAGGTGCAGTTGTATAGAATATAAAAACACTCATCTTGCAGCTACTATCTGAGACATTAGCCATGTAAATTCAGGCTACAACAGAGTGAATGCACATAGCCCTTCGCTAGACCCTGAACCCCCCCCCAAAGCACATCATCCGCTCCCCGTGGAACACAATTAGAGAAAAGGCAATTCAGCAGATGCATGATAAGCAGCAAACAGTATGTATGGAATAGTCACAAAAATCAACTTTTCCAGGACCTAACCCACGTAGGGTGGAGCAGATAAAAAGGTTTAATAACATGAATGAAGCAATGCTGAGAGCAAATACCCAAGTCAGGGTTTACGGGCGATGGATATGAGAGGTTGGAACCACGTTGTGGAAGGGTGCGCACGGAGGGGTCATGGTGATTATTAAAAAACTTTTATTCAAAAGTAAAAAGAAAAAGAAAATCCTATCTCGCCCGAATTCTAAGAAGGGTGTCTCTGCCTCAACTGAAATAGCTAGTATCAGAATGTCCAAAGCAAAAGTCCCAATGTCCGAATCCTAACTCTATCCCTGACATCTAAGTAAATGTTCTGTGTTTCCAACCCAAAGGCAGTTTTACCCTTCCCCTGGACAAAAGACAGCGCTGGAATCTTCAGACCTTAAAGAATTGGGGGAAATCCCTTCCCCTGGTTGTCCCTTCTCAAGCTTCTTTTCTGTCCTTGGGTCCCTGACCCTGGTTGGTAGACCTGGTTCCTTCTCACCAGACAATTGCACACACAAAAGGAGCCTGGATGCGTTTCCACGCTGGAATGGGTCTTAGCCCCTGGTTGGCAGACCTGGTTTCCGCCCACCAGGCGCTGTGACGTAGAAGAAAAACCTGGATACATTCCAAGCTGTGGTGGGTCCCTGACCTTGGTTGGCAGACATGGTTTCCTCACACCAAGCACTGCGACGTAAAAGAACAACCTGGATGGGCTCCCAAGCTGTGGTGTTACATACAGACTTCTTTTACTTATCTGCCAAGTACTACATGTACTATTAGTTTCACAATTCTCTATATATGGGTGCGGGTGTCACGCTCACCTGGTCTCCTCGGGGGGCGTCGCTCGAAGATACAGGAATGATGTCTGCCCTGTTTACACGGCTGGATGGAGAGACTTGCACGTGACTTCTCCTTCCCGGTCACTTCCCTGAATGCTTTTGCCTACAAGGTCAAAATAGGATGTTAGCACCGTGAGGAGCAGGGTTGAGTCCCACCTCCCGTAACCTCCTAATGCCCCCTCTCTGATTCAGCCTCACCTTGGTTTGTTTAGTGGTGGACTCTGCGTCCTGCGATCTCGTGGATCCCCTGGATCATGTTTCTTCACTGATCCTGTGGGGTGTAGCGGAGTCTTGAATTGCTTGACTCAGCAGGTAAGTCTCCATACCAATAGATGCTTGGAATAGTTGCTTACATGTCTATTACCCAAGTTTTAACCTTGTATTCACCTTTCTTTCAGGCGCAGTCTTCAGCAGTTTTTTAATGAAGATTTGACTTGTCCTTCAATGCTGAGCAGATTCTATGCGGGTGAGTATAGCATTCGTGAGTGGCGCCGAATGTCTCTATAATGGTTTCTTCCCGTGCGCGACTAACCTACTGTGTTCCTTTCTTTCCTGCAAACAGGTGCAGCGTGGCTGCGGACCAGCGATCGGAGGAACCGCTGCAGAGGAATCCCAAGGGAAGCGGTCTCTGGGTGAGTATCAGCTGTTCTTGCAGATGCTTTCTTTTCTGCAGGTGCGGCGAACTGAAGAGCAGCTGTAGGAGCGGCCGCTCGGATGGAATCCTTCAGGTAAGGTCGAAAACTCAGCATTAATTTCTGTTTCTTTCTTCTTCTCTTCTGTTCTCAGGTTCCGATGGACGGAAATTTCAGAACGGGCGTTGCTGCTGGCGTTCAGGTACTGTAGCTAAGCAGACAGAGTGAGCGTTACGCTGCAGGAGTGCAGAATAACGCAAAGCATGTTCTGTCGGTATGGTGTGGTTTAAATAGCCTTGTAAGTAGTTCCAATAAAATAGTCCCTCCAGCCTCTTTCTGCAATCACAGGTAAAGTAGTCCCACAGCCACACCCAGGATAAGCCAGATGACTCAGCCCCCTTTCACTGGGCTGTATGTAGTCCCATGTAGTGCATTACCAGATGGAAAATTATGAGCCTGGCACCAACAAATGAGTCCAGTAAGTTCTTGCACTACCCTTTGGGGCTTTATAAGCCCTGATGGGGGTCAGTGACTTGGAAAGGCCTGCCAGCTCCAAGTGTTTTGGAGCATGCACCATGACAGCGGGTCTTCCTGCACTTCTGACTTTAGTTTCCCACTTTGTAGGCTCAGTTCACTCTCCTGCAAAGCCTTAGTCAAGTCCACGTACAATCAACAATTTCTCTCACAGTTGCATAGTCCCAAACACATTTTCCAGCTCGTGCCCCCATCTACTTTTCAGCACCTCTCCGGTCACCCGCATACCTTACTGCACTGTCTGTAGGAGGCTATGAGCACTACGAAATGGAGGAAAGCTGGTGGAGTCCAGAAATAGCTTGACCATCTGTCCGATGCTGGTGACCATCCTCAGAGAGGTGGGAGGGGGTTCCCACCAGAGTATCTAGGACTGCTTTGATGTACTACCCTATGAGGTGGTGTAATGCGAGTCTTTTGCAAATTCAAGGAGAAGCCCAGGCTGTGCACCAGTGAGCAAGTATCCTCGAAATATCTCGAAATCTGCTGTGGGGAACACCAAACAGTCCTGGGTTTGTAGAGTCTGGAGAATTTCTTCAGTGTCACCATCCTGAACTTGCCCTGCCTCAGAAACTTGTTTAAAGCATTGAGGTCCAGGATGGGACGGTGTTCTCTCCCTTTCTTGGGCACCAGGAAGTAGCATAAGTACCAGCCCATACTTCACTCCCCGATTGGTACCTCTTCCACTGTGCTATTCAAGAGAATAGCTTGGAGTTCCTCCTGGAGTTTGGGTTCTGGCTGCCAAGGAAGAGGTGTTGATCTATCTGGCGACCTTCTGAGGAAGGGCAGGCAGTACTCTAGTAACATCAACTGGAAGACTCAGGCGAAAGTAACCTCCTTCCACTTTTTCAAGAACCTGGAAACTCGCTCTCCAACCAGAGTGTGTTGGAGAACTCAAAGTGGTGTTTACGTTGCCGGTGCTGCACAGGACGTAGAAGATTGGCCTGAACACCTTCTAACCCACCAGCGGCACAAGACCTTTCTTTGCCCTTGTTTGGACTGTGGCAACTGTGTCCTCACAAAGGGAGTGTATCGTCTGAAGCCTCTTCTTCTTTAGCCGAAGGAGAAAGTCTGCTTGGCTGTTTTCTGTATTGCCAAACCCAATGACTTTGCTGCTAGTTTACAGTCCTTAAACTTTGAGTGAGAGATTCATCAGTCTTCAGTCCAAACATATGCTCGCCATGAAATGCCATGTCGAGAAGTTTAAACTGGATATTCAGCAAAAAGGCCTGATCCCGACCGATATGAGATTTGGCGTAACATAGGCTTGTGAGATTTAACAAACTGGCGGCCCCAGTCTGCCCATGGTCCGGCATTGAACCGGCAGACATCGTACACATTTTTTGTCAATGCCCGACCACCCAGTTTTTCTGGAAGCAAATTAGACAGGTGCTCTAAAGAGCCGGAGTAAGCAGGTAACAATGGACCCAGTCAGAGTGCCTGTTGGGTATTTACTTGCAGACAAAGAATGTTAGGCATATGGTTAAACTAATGTACCTGGCCTGTGTATTCGCTAAAAAAAGAATAGCCATGTCATGGAAGCAAAGTACTGGCTTGTTGTATGCATTGTGTGGGGGATATAAAGAAGTGGTCTGCAGCAAAATCTGCAGATTGGTATAGGGCCGTTGTTGATTGTCTCCATGACCATCAGTCTGTCTTCAGAACTGCCAGAGGCAAGGACCTGTGAAGATCCACTCTCTAACCTCGATTCCAGCATTCCTTCTGTCCTAATCCTCCTTGATCTTTCCTCTGCTTTGTCAACCACACCACCCTGATAAATCGACTCTGTGAGCACCTTGGCATTACGGATCAGGGCCTGGAATGGCTGACCTCATTCCTCTTGGACCACCCCTCCCAGGTCCAACTTGGTCCCTTTATCTCCACCACCTCTCTCTCTCTCTCTCTCTCTCTCTCTCTCTCTCTACCGGTGGCGCTCCCCAGGGCTCCATCCTCACACCCTGGTTTTTCAACCTCTACTTGATCTTTACTGTTAGGGAGAATTCTCTGTTAAGGCTAATTTCCCAAACCTAGTGAGTCCCCCAGCAGCTTTGCTGGATTTTTGGGGTTTATTTTTTTCTCCTGCTAAGAGCGAGACTCTTTTTCTCCCACTCTTAGACATGATTTGAGGTGTTCCTTTGACTTTGTATGTGTTTTATGGGCTATGGGGTCCTTTACCCCATAGGGCTTCATGTGTTTTTGGTATGTGGGTTACACAGCACCCTCCGTGAAGTAACCCAGGGGTGGTGTAGCGACCCCCAAATATAGACTCCATACCCTGGGACTGACTACTGTCTCCCAGGGCATGTAAAGTCACCATTGGCTTTACTAGTCTTAAATTGTGAACAGAACCAGTACAAACCATCATATTGAGGACGTACTGGTCGGGGTAATTCGATTGCCCCGGGGTCTGTTCGAGGGGGCACTGTCCAGTCCCCCCCCGACCGAGTTTTGGCTGGTGGCAGTGGATACTACTTTTTATATTGGACCGCGAATATATTCCTATGGGATTTTCCCATTGTTCGAGGCTACCACTTTTTAATATAGCCTCGAACATACCGCCGGTTTATTAAATTAATATAAATTCACCGGTTGGTATTTTTTGCCGAAACTCGGTTCCAAAATGGCGTTTGTGTTCGCTTCTGTGACTCCAACCCAAGTCGAGCCCTTTGTTCCACTTTTTGGCGGGCTTCTCCACAGAAGCCTCCAAAAGTGGTGCCACTCTGTCTGGGTACCACAGGGGGTATGGGAGGGGGTTTAGGCACCCTGGACTGAGTTGCTTCTGCAACTCAAGTCGCACTCTGGTGTGATTGGCCCAGCATGTTTGAGTGACAGCTAGGACTGATAAATGGGGGTTTTCTGCATAAAAGCAGGGCTTTGGGGACTGGGACTTCAGACGTCGCCACAGGACCAAAGAATCCGAAGAGGGAGAAGCTGAGCCGACCTGCAACGACGACACCACCGGTGGAGCTCTGCTGAACCGTCTCACCACTTTTCCTGACGACAGAGGAGATCTTCAATCCGAAGAGTCTTCTTCCTTTGACTGGTGGGGATAACCAGTGTGCCCGCCTTTTCGCCTTCCCGGATCATCTCGTGGCCGCCTTGCCTGTGCCAAGGACCCCAGCAACCGGGATACCACGTTTTCTCCACTACCGCGAATAAAAGGGTAGTACCTTTTAACCGGAGAACTCTGCGGCTGGTTTCTTCCCTGGCAGTGTAACGACCTTCAGCCTTCCTCCACGTCGAGATCATCTCTTCCTCTGGACGTCGCCGCGACTTGCACACGCTGCCGGGAACAACTGCTCCCGCTGGAGGATCCTCTCCACTTTAAAAGGTACTGTGTCCGCCTGGCCTCCCTCGCAACGGTCTGTGTGGGGTGACTCTTAAAGCCTCAATTTACCACTTGGGTTGGCCCCAGGCTGGCTAACTGAACTTTTCTAAACTGTACTGATCCCTCTCTGAACTCTCTGCAAGACTCTCCAAGCCTTTTAAACTGTGTGATCTTGGGCGCATTGGTGTTCTACTCTCTCCAAGAGGGAGCCTAGCCTCTGAACTTTTTGCTCACAAGTAGACTTTGACTTTCCTGCCTTGCTAAGTGCTTCTGAAGGGTTGTGTTGTGTGCTGTTCCAAATTTCTGCCCTTTCCCTCCCTTTTTCTTAAACTTATTGGAGTGTCATCTTTAGTTAAGCGCTCACCTCTGTCTGGAAATAAGTGGTTTTAACTAAGACTTGTCTAATAAGGAATAAGGGATGTACATATGATAATAGTGACTGTGTTTTTGAACTTACTTAAATAATAGTGCTAGAGTGTTTCTAAGTGTGTGTTTAAATAAATAATTATATACTTGATACCAAAGTTCTGGTCAGTGTTTGCTTGTTCTACTGTATTTTGGTACCCATATTGTATACTCTATATACTGTCTAACTCTTCTTGAGAGAAGTCTGGCAGCTTAGACACAGCTACCAGGTAAATCTGGGTGGTACAGACTGCTACCAATTAGGTTTACTGCCAACACCTGTAGTCTTAAGCCTTTTGCAGTGGTCCCTAAGGGAACTGCACAGGTTGGTTTCTGCTTAACATTTACCTTTTCCACTAACTTTCAGAGTTATGCGGATGAAACTCCTATTTCCTTCGGGCTCCCCTCAGCCGCCTCCTCTCGCTCATTCCCAACTGTCTATCCGCGATTCATGTTTGGTGCGCCTCCAACGATCTCTACCTTAATGCCAGTAAGACAGAGATCCTTCTTATTGGGACCCCTGCTTCCCCCCTCACTCTGGCCGCCCTGCCTTGGGCCCTCTCCCTTTGCCTTCCTGCGAGGGACAAACCTTGGTGTCAATCTTCGACTCCACTCTCTCTTTCTCTCCTCACATTTCAGACGGTGCCAAGAAGTCCCACTACCATCTTTACTTCCTCAAAGGGACTCTACCATTTCTCACCCCCGCCCCAGAAGCTCACTGTCTGCAGAGCCCTGGTTCTCTCTAGGCTGGACTACTGCAACAGCCTATTTCTCAATCTGCCTTCCTCTACTCTCCGGCCTCTGCAACTTATCCAGAACAGTACTGTGAGACTCATCCCTGGCCTCAAGCCCAGGGACTGTATCGCTCCAGCCCTGAAATCTCTCCACTGGCTCTCGGTGGCTACAAGGATCAAGTTCAAGACACTTTGCATTTTCCACAAGGCTTTCTGGGGCCAGGGCCCACACTACATCCAACGCTCTCTTCCAAAATTCCTTCCTTCTCGAGCTCTTTGCTCAGCTACCTCCAACTCTCTAAGGGTTAGACTTTTCTCCAGGCACAGTGGGGGGGGGGGGGTGGGTGGGTGGGGAAACGTAGATCTCTCTCCTCTGCAGGTGCCTCCCTCTGGAATGGCCTCCCTGCACTTCTCAAACTTGAGCCAGACCACCTGAAGTTCCGGAAGCAGCTCAAAACTTTCCTCTTCTCCTCTACTTTATTTTTTCTCTCCCTCCCTCCCTTCCCTGCTAATCTACCTGTCTGCTGCACCGACTGGTTGCTTGGCTAACCTCAGAGTCTCACTGGGTACCAGACTCTTTCTTGATTAGTCACCCTTGCACTGCCTCCGGGCCGAACATGCACTCAGGGGCTGTAACTGTAACCCTACAGTCCCTTGTTCTCCTTGCACTACCAAAAGACGTGCTGTCCTGGCTGGACTTCGAGCATTGCTGCCCTGTTTTCCCCATCCCCTCTCCGCTGCACTCTTTCACCCCCCCCCCACACCCCCTCTCCCTTTCCTTTTGCACTTCTCGTTCTCACACTTGATATGATAAGTAATTTATAACACACCTGTACACAAGTGTTTCTAGGTGCGAAATGTGAATGGCACACGTTCTAGTAAGATTGTTTGTCTTGTCCTCCCTCTCGCCTTCCCTCCCTTGTCTTGTCTAGAAACACTTGTGTACAGGTACGTTATAAATGACTTATCATAAGAGTGCCTTTAGGGAACATACAGCAAGCATCGAAACTTGGAATGCCCTTCTGCGGACGACGTTTAGCCATTCTGATGAGAGCACTCTAAGTGAAATATGGTGTCTGTACAATTGTTTGAGGGGAAAATGTGTACGTTTGTGAGCGGAATGGACCTCACAAGTTGGCTCCAGCATGTGATGTTATACAGTATCTCTTCCCCATCCTTTACCACCGTTGCATGAATATTGTCTGTGAACATGCTCAAATGTTTCTCTTCTTGTCATATTTTGAGTTATGGAAATGCTATTCGGCCTGTTATTATTCAATCTGCACTACTGGAATTTTAGCATCCTTGCTTGATGTACAATTGTTGAGACAACTGTTGATACATATATGCCTATGCACAGATTTAAAAATAAATAAAACACCACTGAGGTGCTGATCGACCTCCGAAGCCTGCCGAGTAGAGTCCACCATCTCCTTACCAACATTGATATTTAGAAAACCGTTCTTAACCTCCCGCTCGGGGAAATGATCTGGGGCCTCCAAGAAAGTCCGACAAAAGATATGGGAATATCTGACAAAGGAAGTCTTAATGACCTTTAAGGTCATACTTCCAGAAGCGAAAACCTTCTTGGCTAAGGCGTCAATTTTCTTCCGGATCTGTCTGTAGGTTGATTAGAAGTCAAAGGCTTGAGTACACCGTCACAACCTCAACCACCAGTTCCTTGAAAGCGCTGTGAGGAATGGGAAGATGACCCCTTGATGGCTTGTACTTCTTGAGCTTGCCATCAACAATGGGCATGGCTGGTGCCATAATTGCATGACCGGGTCAATGGGTGTGTTAATTGAGAAGGCTTTCCAATTGTGGACCCTTGTCCAGTATGTCCATTAATTCATACTGCTGGAGTAGTTTTGATGGAGTGCTCAGGCTGACAACTTTCTCAATCTCCTTGCTGTATTGGAGTTGAGGGTGTGCGTATTGGGTTGCCTGCTGCATTTCGACATTCAGGGACGTATGCAGCTCAGTTGCGCTGTGCAAACTCTATGCCACCTCAAGCAATTCTGCCTGGTTGGTCATGAAATCGGGAAGTCAGTCCATGTCTGTCCCTACCAAGGACTCCCATCCCAAAATAAATGAGGGCTCCCTTAAACGTCAGAAATTGTCTGCATGGATCTGGAAAAGTCCATCCTGGACTCTTGCAACTGACTCAATGTCAAGGGTGGTCTGTCCTGGGGGGGGTGGCGGTACAATGATGACAGTGGATGCTTCCGCCGACGCAGTCAGAGTCGGAGTAAACTGTGCTTTGGTCGAGGTCAATCTTAAGGGTTTTGAAACTTTGTTTTTCATGTACCTGCACACCGGACAAACTGGGCACAGTTGGTGCCATAACTGTTGACAGTGTCAAGGCCTGAACAGTACCTGTCATAGCCTTCTCTAAAATGTGCATCATTTGAGTTTCAAATTCCCTTCATTCCTTCCTCAAAGCCCCTTTAGAAGGGTAGGAAAAACAACTTTGACCCGGCGAATTGGAGTTGTGCCTGTGCTTTTTATGAGGGGACAAGGATGAAGAGTGATGGGAATTGTTGCGCAAGAGACTTTTTACGGTCCCTATCTTTTTCCTCAGGAGTAGGCCCCTTGGTATCTGGACCTAAGGACTTGCTAGCCGATCTAGGTGGCGATTTCCATGGGGGCACCTCTAGCAGCAACTTTGAAAGGCATTCGCTTACGACCTTCAGGTTCGATTGACAGAAAGCACATTGCTCTGTTTCATATTCCACAACTAGACACCACGTACAAATATTGTCTGGGTCTGTGAGGACATCTGAGTTTTAAATCCTGACTGCTACATATTACTGTAATTGTAATCGTCATTCACCGCTTACTCTATGTTGCTGTGTCAAGTAAAATAAATAAGGTTTAAAAAAAAAAATACTGACTACTTGGCCCCGGACATTCTGATGCAGTTGAAATTGAATGAGTGAGACGTGTTCTGAACAGCAGATGGACAATAAGAACTGAGGTAGGGGGAGTGGCAACGCCTTAAAGACAATCGCAGATGTCGAGCCGCACTACACCCCCTGTCGAGATTTTCTGAGCAACCAATGCTGTGGGGATAATCTATCAAAATGAGGAACCTGTGGGATAATGCAATTAACCAAAAGGCGAGTTGACGGCCGGCTATATCCACTGGCTCTCCAATATGGAATAGCAGGCTCCACATTGATAAACATTTCCTAGGGAGAGACCAACTAAACACAGGCATGATGTATGTGGGTCAATGTTTTATAACAATACATTAGAGTTCCTTGAAAACCTCACATGAATATATGATTTGCTGAGGCGAGACGGAGATCTACAGCTACGTAACTGCCTAAATGAAGTACTGCAGTTAGGCCGGGAAAATGGCCCAGGACTCACTAGTTCAGATGTTCTCCACTTCTCCCAAGGTAAAAAAAGCAATATCTAAGGTTTACAGCATATCACTAGATGAGACAAGAGGCTGGCCACCAGACTTGAATCCTGGACGAAAGAGCTGGGGGATGCAGAAAAATGGCCAAACAACTAAAATTGGTCCTTCGGTGCTAGAGGCCTACCTTCAAGATGGATTTCATAATGGTTATTGCACGGATCACACTGGTATCGAGCAATAATCAAAAGAACGGAGGCACTTAGGATAAATGAGTGACAGTAATCAAAAAAGGGAAGCGCATGCATACGACATGGGACTGTCCAAAGGTACATGCTTTTTGGCAAAAAGTGCTGTGGAAAATAGATCATACACTAGGGCTGATACTTGACAAGTCTAATCAGCAAGCCAGTGGCTAGCAGTTGCATCAGCTACTGCAAGAAGAAGAATGTTACGAAACTGAAAAAAAGCATTTTTAAAGAATGGAAAGTCCTGACATTACAAGTGGGTCTGGAGTGGTCAAAATCTATCTGGCAAAGTGGGGTAATGTTAAACTCAACGTGAGGACCATTTGAGTGGAAAAGCAAGACATTGTTGAATATTCTTTTTGAGCATTGCAAACCTTTATGGAACGTTCTCAACAGCTCTGCCAAGCAGAAAGAAGGATTTCTGGTCACTATTAGCGATTCTTGCTCTCCCCATGCCACCCATGGCGTCACTGATCCACTCTACCGCCTACCTCATTCCTCTGTGGTTCACTGGTAGGATTCTTCTGCTCCACTTGCAGCACGAGACGACTCCAAACATGCTGTTGCACGCAGTGCATTCTCTATGCAGCAGTCCCCTGCACAGCCATGTTTCCATTTCGTTGCATTGCGGCTGAGACTTTACTGGGGTCCAGGGAGTGTAATTCGGCCACCCCTGTGTAATAAAAGCCTTTGCACACAGGGACCGAGAAGGAATTCTCAAGCATTGGGGCCTGAAGACAACCTAAAACCCTCACTTCGTGCAGACGTTAAGTGATGCTTGGGAAATCAATTGGGCACCAAGGCTTTATTAACATTTCCTTAAGAGAAGTCCCTGTGACAGGCCCTGAAGGAACATTGGTACTCATAATAGTGGGCACCTCTGAGTTGCCATCTGAGATGTTGGATGCTTTATTTACAACCTTCTCACAATATATGTGGGATTACAGTTTAAGAAGACCTAAAACCCATTGTATGGTAAAACAAAAAAATCCATTGTGTTTTTTTGTAATCTTCTTTAAAAAAGAGTAAACATAACACTGTTGCAGTCGCTGCACACAGAATATTTTTTTGTATTTGAAAAAACAAGCCCAAATTGCCCTATTTAGGACCTTGTCACTATTCCAAATCAGACCACTGGTGCGCCGGACCCAATCACTGGAGGCATGCCTTTTTCCTTTGAATACTATGCTACAAAAGGTCCCGAAATCGCTGCCTAATCAAATTTGTAGAAATTACCGGAAGGGTGGCATTACAAACAGGAATATTCAGAGTAATAAATATCCTTTTCACATTTGAGTTACAGGACAGCTAAAAAATATTCCTATTTTTGAAAAGTATAGAAACATGACTGGGTAAAAGAAATAAACAAACAGTTGCAGGGCAAAGTGACCGCAATCTCACACATGCATCTGGGCCCTCTTTTACAATTTGCAATACTCAGCTAAATAGTTCTACAGTTCCAGCAGCAGGGATGCAGACTTTCAACAAAGCATGGCAAAAGGGAAAAAGGACAAGCAAGGTAGATCAACAATTACCCTCAAAATATACCAGTCAAATTTAAAACAATACCTGAGAAGATTGCAAGTGTTAATTCCGGATACGTTCTGGCCAGTTCCTCTGACAGCTGATAATATGAGACTGAATAGAGATGAGGCAAAGGTGATGGATAACTTAAAATCCCATCTGTTCTCTGAACTTCTAGCTTGTGAGCATATCGAAAGATCTTGGGTTCCAGGATCTGTAAAAAAAACATTAAAAGAAATAAAGAAGTAAAGAAGTTTTTCCAGAGTAAACAGCCAAACTCATCATGAACGTAAAAGTGTATATATGAAGGCAGAAAACAATTCACATTCTGATATGGTTGCCCAATTTAAAGTTGTGTTTGCCAAGGGCCGTTTACTTCAACACAGTCCTTTGTAACCGAATGATTGCATATTCCTTGATGTAAATGCTTCAAAAAGGTTACAGAAATAATGTATTAGTGCCCCCAAAACATTTGTAGTGGATGAGGTGTCATTAGCAACCCGTTGGAAACAAAACTACTCCATTCCAAAAAAGGCTGCCCCACTTTCCAATGGAAGCTCAATCACGTTGCAGCTGAATTAGTGCAAAGTTACACTTAATGCAACACTACCTTTTTTGGTGCGCGACACTGCTATTTGGCCTCAGGAGGATAGCCCAGGGGCAACGTGCTCGCCTTGGAAACAAGACGACAGTTTCGATCCCTGGGTCCGCGCTTAGAAACCTCCGGGTATGAAGTGCGTTATAAATAACCCATCATATCTTCTCCTCATTATACCAGTGTACCACAATTAGCAAGAGTAACAGTACTCCAACTACTTCATCAAAACTTTGACATAACCTGAAACAATGTTTAAGGATGTAGGATAGGAGGCCAAAGCCACTTTATCCTCGATTTTCAAAAATAAATTTTAGGGTACTAAAATGAATTCAGCTCCCTACCTTTGTCTTAAATCAGAGTGGGAATTGTAGTCTATGAAAGCCAGCCTACAAAGTCATTGGCAGAGCCATGAGCTACCCGACACGATACGATACAGGGTGGGAGCAGCAGAACCCCCGCCAATCATCTGGTCAATGCCAGACCGGAGTGCTGCACCTCAGAGGACAGGACTAAAAAACATTTACGCTATAGGAGATACCTGGTCCCTGCTGCATACATGCACCCTCGAGGAAAAACTATCCCATGCAGATATCCTAGGTGCTTTGGCAACACATAGGGTAATTTTCCTCAGAAGAACCTCAAAAGGAGGGATAAAGAAGTGCATAGGTGGAAGTGATCAGACTACTCCAAATCAAAAGAATTGAAGAGGAATCCCCTGGGACCCTGTATTGTCATGGTGTACACCAAGGCGAGCAAGACAGGACTTGAATGTGAGAAGAGCAGAGAAATCAACATTGCTTCTGGAGCTTGCAAGTCTACTCTCACGAGTGGGGATCTCCGTGAGCCATTTTACAGAATGTATTTGCAGAGGAAAGCATACAGGCAGTGACAGGAGTGCCTAAGTGGAGAGAGATCATCCTCTGGGAGCCAAAGTAGGATAACGCAGAGCAGCACAGAGCAGGAAGTGAGTCACGAGAACCACATGAATCAAGAACGCCATTGTGCAGTTTAAAGAGCAAGAGAACTACAGACCGACAAGCAGGAGGTACACTTAGACAATTTGAAAGCATCAGATCAACAATAAAGAAAGTGAAGCAATCCAAAATAGGGAGGCCAACAGGAAGACAAGGCCTAGAAAGCGGCAATAGTAGGTGGCAACCAGTGTTTTTTTTTTCTTCATTTCGAACAATGATTTGCAATCTGGAGAAACAGAAGCAGACTAGGCCACTGCAGGCTGTTGGCATGGTCAAGCTGAGAGGAGTACCAGATACCAGCCCTACCCCTTCTTCCCTAGGGTCCAATTCACAGACTCTGCATACACAGCCTTCAGTGCAGACACTTGAGGGAAGGTGGGAATCACTTAACAGGGAAAGTAGGGAACACTTTTCTTGACGAGATAGTTGAGGAACTACCTTCATGTGACAGTACCCTGTCCCACCAGTAAGTCCACCTTTTAAATATAGAGGAAGTAGTGGCCATCTTCCCCAGTCTTGGTTCTCAAAGCCAGTACTCTTATACTGGATAATGGATACTTAGTTGATTCCTTCCTTCCCAAGGTAGGCGGTAGATGAGAGATAATGATTACTGCTGTAAATAACAAACGTTCAGAGATGAAGGGAAGCAGGAGGTAAAGATACAGTACAGAGTCAAGACAGCTGGCTAGGAAAAGGGGCATAGTAGGGGAGAATGCCACTATGCTAAGTTGTGGTGCATGGAAGGTGTATCAGTTTGTCTACCAGGTGAGGGAGGCAGAGAATCAGATCACGAATGAGGGAGTAGATACAAGCTGCGCGAAGAGTATCAACACACCCAACAGGGATGTCGTTGCAAAGCTACCAAAAAACAGGGGAAAGACTGCCAGGAGCGGGTGATACAACCCACGGTCTTTCCTCAGAGCGATGGGTGAAGAGCACGCAAGTGAAGGGTAAGCACAAGGGCATGGTGCTAGAGAGAAGGAAAACAAGGACAGTGGGCGACAAAATCAGAGAAAATGAAATCCAGAATTGGCTCAATAAAATCCAAAAAGCCAAAAATCTAACCTGCCATCAAGCCCCTTCAAATTGTCACTTTATTGCTGCCTCAAACTTTACCCTGGCCAGGTACCTTTCTCTTTGACTACCAAAAAGGTAGACATCTTAATGTGAAGCCTTACACCGCTTTCCCTTCTTCTATTGCTCCCATTACATCCTAGGACCTCATCTAATTCCTTGAAGTCTCTTCCTTTCTGCTCACTCTGTACTCGGGAGAAAAGGCTCTGCCCAAGCGAGTGTCCAGGGTTGCTCCAAAGAATTAAAGAAAATGGAAAGGATTGGAGTGTTACTATTTTAATTTCTGGGAGAAGCCCAAACTTTGCAGATGGTCTGAAACTAGCTCTTCAATACGTGCTCAGATGAGCAGTTATCTAGACTAGGGGAGACATGGGCTTTTTTCCTCTGGAGATGTACAGCCAACACTGACCGCAGCATGGTGAAAGTCTGTGGGGCGGAAGGGTGAAAATGGCAGACACAATCGGAAATTGGTTTTCACAACCAGGACCCTCCTGTGCATTGAGAGGACAGGCACATGGAAATATGCATTCAAAAGGTACAGTGATACAAACCAATACTGCAATTTGCAGGCCTAGAGGATCTGCGAATGTGACCATTGTGAACTGTCATTGTACAGGATTTGTTCAAAAGCTGCAGATTCAAGAGGGGAATCAGACCCCCATTGTCAATAAAATATTTACTGAGTACCAAGCTTTGCCCCGCTCTGTGATTGGCACAAGTTAGATAACTGCTTTTGCCAGGGAATCACTGATGTATTTCAAAAGTAGTGGGACTGAGGGTGGGAGCAGTATTTTTAGGAGGATGTCACAGGAATCGAAGGATGAAGCCATGCAACACTACCCGCTATGCTCAAGCATCTTACAAACTTCAAGTTGAGAGGACTGAGGTAAGCTGCAGGAACAGAAATGTCAGGAATTTGACTGCTTGGATACAAACTACTTCTGCTCTAAGTATTTCTGTTAATTTTCCTAAGGTAGGATTACCTCCGCCCCCACCGGACATGGTGTATTGGTGAAAGGATCACCCTTTGAAAAAGAGGAAGCAGATTTTGTCCGAACATCCTGACCACTTTCCCCAAAAGCTGCGGCTTGAAAGACAAGAGCCAAAAAAAAGCCTGCAGTTCCAGGATGTTGATATGAAATGCCTTCTCTTCTGTGCGCCATAGTCCCTTGGAGTACAGTTGGCCAGAGTCGGCGCCGCAAACCTTCCAGATGGGCGTTGGTAGTGACCGTTTCACGATGGACCGGGGTCCTGAAGGAAGCCCCTCGCGAGATGTGAAGGTGAATGGACCACCACCACAGGGCTTGCCTGAAGATTAGATTGAGGACTATCTCGTCGCTCCATGACTCCATGACCCAGAGGTCGGCTTCTACCTGGCATCCAGAAACTCTTGAAGAGGTCTCATGTGCAACCTACAAAGAGGAATGCAGGAAGACATCATACCTAAGAAGGACCTGATGGACTGGACAGTCACCACTCCCGAAGGAGGATAGCATTTTCACCACTCCCGAAGGAGGATAGCATTTGGACCTTACCTAGGATGACACGTATCCTTTCTTCCAATAGGGCCGCCAGGGACGAGACTGGTTAGTCGGGCTCACAGGAACAGAGTGTTTTGGAACGGCACCATGCAGGATTTGGGATAGTTTAGGGAGAATCCCAGTTGAGGGTTAGAGTCCAGACCCTCTCCGCTGTATGCTATGCCACCTCGGTGTGAGAACGAGAGCGGACAAGCCAATAGTCCATCTAGGGATAGACATACATTCCCTTCCGATGAAGGAACGCTGCTACTGGGGCTAGGCACTTGGTGAACACGCTTGGGCTGATTTCAGGCCAAAGGGTAACGCCTTGAATTGGTAAAGTCTTCCTTCTACAATGAAATTTAGGAACTTCTGATGTTCTGGGTGAATGGGGATGTGGAAATATCTTCCAGATATAGCGTTGCCAGGAAATCTCCCTCTTCCAGTTGGCTGAGCACGTTCTGAGAATCTGATCATCCTGAACTTTTGGGACTTCAGGAATTTACTGAGAAGATGCAAGTCCAGGATGGGCCTCCACCTGCGTGACTTCTTGCATACCGAAAGTATCTGGAGTACACCCGGGAGTCCTAAAGCTGCAGAGGGACAGGTTCTATTGCCCCTTTTAGCAGCATGGCCTGAACTTCCTAAACAATTTGGGCACTGTGATGTTCTCGTCTCATCACAGTAGGAATGCAGGGGCACTTTTCTTGGAATGCCAGAGTGTCCCTGCTCGATGACTTAGAGCATCCATTTGTCCGTGGAGATGTTGCACCACATGCCGGGAAACTGAGATAGCTGGCATTTCACTGGGGTGCTAAGGTGGGGGCTCAGGCTTTCATATGCGTCTGAGTCCTGGAGGTTTGCGGACAATGACGCTGGGTACCTCCCCTATAGGCCTGGAAACAGTTTGTATACACCTCGTTGGAAGTTCAGGCCACCCTTCCTTCTTGGAAGCGAAAGGTCTTCCTTTGCTGCAGTGTGCCCAGAGAACGTGCCATGTCAGTGCCTGTCTTGATGGTAAGGGACTCGTCCACTGCCTTGCCGAAAAGGTAATCCCAGTCGAAAGGCAACAAAGTTTGTGGCCCAAGCCGATCTTGACAGCATAGGGCGACCCCCATTGCCCATCTGACGGAAATAGGTGGCAGCAATATCCAGGGCGACCGTGACTGCATGGTCAGATTCCACTTCCCACTCCTAAAAGATGGCCAGGAAATAAAGCATGGGTCCAAACCTGTACCAAAGTTCTGTCATAGCATGCAAGGAGGGCTTGGGAGTTGTTGGCCCTGACTTTAGACGCTCCAGTGGTGTTATGTTATATTAATGAATTTTGTAGAGCGCAAGCATTTGTCCGAGGGCATCTTGGTGCTGGGAGGAGAGAGTACCATGGGAAGAACAAGCCAGAAAAAGGAGACCATTTTCACAAGAGAAATGTCTTCATCGACTTCCTGAAAGCAAGTTGATTGGTAAATTTCTTGATGGAGAAAGGAAGCTCATTCCATATAATGGCAGCAGCCACAGAGAAGGCCCTGTCTCCTATCTGTGCTCGCCGATAAGATGGCACAATGGGAAGGTCAGCAGTAGTGGGAACATAGCTGTGAAATTGACTTGAAGGAATTCAGCTCCCAAGCCATCTACAGCCCGGTTCCCTGTGCATGATACACAGAGCCTTAAACCGAATACGTTGGCTCACAGGGAGCCAATGAAGAGACCGTAGGACAGGGGAAATATGGGCTCCATAAGGGGAGCCAGTAGCCAATCTGGCGGCCAGATTTTGTAAACACTGCAGTCTCAGAATAAGCCCCTTCGGTTGAGCCAGATATAAACAGTTACAATAGTCCAGGTGTGATAGTATGAGAGCTGCAACTACCCGTGGACGAAGCAGCTCAGGAATCAGGGGGGGGGGGGGGGGGGGGGGGGAGTACTTTCTTCACGACTCTAAGCTGAAAGTGAACTGCTTGGCAAACAGTGGCGATCTGATTCTACATAGAGAGAGATGCTGATAGTATCACACCTAGAGTTTCCACTTTCTTAGTAGGGCTGGGAAGGTTGCCAAAAGATAAGGGCAAGAAAGAGAACACCCAGAGTGAGGGGTCAGGAGGGCACCCCACCAACAAGACTGTCTTGTCTCCATTTAATTTTATCAAGTTGTCGTTCATCCACTTACCGACAGCAGTCAGGCATCCTTTCAGGCACAACGCCATCTCAGCCTGCTCTAGATCTAAACGTATCAGGATCTGAGTGTCGTCGGCGTACGAGTAACACCTGACACGGAAGGAGCGGTTGAGACAGACAAGTGCCCAAATATAGATGTTAAAAAGAATTGAAGACAGGTGTTAGGTAAGATTTCCACAGATCTGGTAAATCTTCCTTTCCTGGTTCAACTCCAGAACTTTTTGCTTTTCTAGTGGGATATTTTTCATCAATACCTCAGTGAGTGGGAACTTTTTCCACACTCACCTAATCTTTAACTCTTTTTATGGGTGTCATTTTTAAGACTCTCCATAGTGTCTTTCTAAGGTTATCATGTCAACCTATTGGCAATACGTGCCTGTTGTTGCTGGGTTGCCCTAGGGGCTCCCCATTTAACTTTCTTGTGTTAACCTTGAGTGAACTACAGTTCCCAAGGGTAGAAAGGATCTTTGGATCCCTTTTACATTTTATTCTGTGAAACCAGCACACCCCACCTTATGTGGAGGGCTGGAGAGATACGATGTATCCCCTTTCACATTAAAACTGTAACAATTCTGTTACAGTGACAAGCTTACCTTTAATGGCTGGTGGCAGTGATACCTTTTACTAATTTGGTGCACCTTTACAGCGGGCTGTAATCACAGCTGCAGTAAAGGCACCTAAGGGTGCTCATTTTACCAAAATGGTCCCGGTCTTCTTTTTCTGCCATTTTAGTGTTTCTTGTCGTTTCTTCTTCCTTCCCCTGACATCTAGGGCGGGAAATTCCTATATTTGAGTTTTGTCTTTGGCGGGAGTCCCCTGGACACCCCGCCCAGGCTCCAGTAAGTCTGCAAGCACAGGAAGTGGGGGAGGAGTCCAAAACTTTCCCCTCCTTTGTCTTATGCCTTATGCCTTCCTTCAACTGGGCCAAATCCCATTGGGGGGTTGGCTGTCCTGATTGGACAGCCAAACGCCCCTTTCTTGTAAAATGCGGGGAGAGAATGCAGAGGAGGTGTTGTAGTTCCTGATAAATAATGGAAACCTGGAAGCTGAAGTCATTTCGACCACTGGAACAGAAAACCGAAGAGGATGATGAAGGAAAAGCGGCGGGAATGATTTCCAGCGACCGAAGAGCCTGCTGTGTAACCGGAGCCTGCTGCAGCCTTTCCTTCCGATCAACCTGGGGTCTCCGAAAATGACGACCCGTTCCCTAGACTCAAGAAGACCTGCATTTTGAGCCATCCCACGGGTTGCTGCGACCTTGCGTTCTTGCAATACCCCAATACCCTGGGACCTCCAGCCGCTGTGCGGTGCACGGTCTTCCGAATTCCGAATCTCGCTGAAACTTCGTGGGCATCCTGGTGTATCTCCAGGGACACGAATCGAGTCCGAAAAGTCCCCTCACAAAAGTGCTGGACCTTTGTAACGACGAGAATTCAACCGCGATTTTCTGGCTTCTTCTGTGCTCCTTGAAAAGGCACCAAACCCGCAGAACCGCATTGAGCCGCGAGAGAAATCTTGCCTAGAGCCTTCTTCATCGATCCCTGCTGCAAAGTCCCTTATGAGGTCTTGCATTCAGTCTCCAGGACAAGGAATCCACTGACCGGGTATTTGGCTGCAGTCCCTGAAGTTCTCCTGCTGCAATCTCTTCTTCATTGCTGAGGTACTGTGTTGGCTTGGGTATATACTTACCTTAAGCCTGTTGGGATTTCTGAGTAGCTTTGGGGTGTCTTCTGTGATTGGGAGGTCCCTCAACCAGTGCACCCAGTCCCACTGCTAGAATCCTGATGGGGTGTATTCTGTGAAGCCCCTGGACCCTCTTCTAACCCTAGAAGTAAAGTACTCACCTGTTTGCTCAGATTTCCTAAGGAACTCTGACTTTTGCTACTAAAGAACTTATTCTAACACTGCCTGTTAGTCACTAGTCCTAGTGACCCCCCTTCTGCCACTTTGAACACTCATGCTCTAAGGGAAAGACTTTGAAGGGATTGGGACTTCTGCCTAGAAAGAAATCAAGTGTTTTACTTACTTGTAAAGGGTTGGTGGGTAACTGTAATTCTCAGAGTGACCAGTTACAAAAGTTCTTACTGATCTTGAATGTGTGATGCACTATTCTTAAAAGTATGGTTAATATCTTTCCTTCCTTAGCCACTGTTTTGCCAGTCTAAAATAAAGTAGATGTGAAGGTATTTTACTCTCCTGTGATTAGGTTGTGCCGCTTTACAAAAGTAATGTGTTGGTTTCACCCGATTATTCCTGTAGGGTAATTGTATGAGTGTCCTCCAACTGTTGGTATCATCAGATTAGTCCTGTTAGGATAACTGTACGAATGTCCCCCAACTGAGTCTTGCTTCCCCTGACTTGCTGCTTAGCCTGTCCTTAATAAGTCTACATTAGGTTGTTGCCTACCTAGAATAACTATTCAGTAAAGTGTGACATTGGGTTTTACTCTCCCCTTCATTGTGAAGTTAAAGTATGTGGGTTTTACTTACCTTGTGTTAGCTAAGTGCCATCCAAAACAAGTTACCAGAGTTACTGCTTACCTCAATCTGGCGTTCCCCGATTTCCAAAGCATCTGTAATTGTATATTACATCCTGAGGTTTTACTCACCTGGTATAACTGTGTGATATGACAAAAGTAGTTATAGGTTTTTACTGCACCTAGAATAAGTGTTTCACTATTCACTAAAAGTATATTGTCCAGTTGACTGTTTATGTGATTTGTTCCAAGATTCACTGTACAACTGGAAGGGCCTACTGTCCTTGTATTACCAAAAGTAATCTAAAAGTAACCATTGGTCTTTTACTCCCAAAGAATAGGCTTGACCTATACTAAATGTGTATAACAAGGTTTTGACTTCCCTAGAACTACTGTTAGGTGTTCCAAATAAGGTCTATACTTGGGTCTGTGTACTTTCAAGTATAGTGTTGTGTTTTATATTGTGATTTCATATAATGTGTTATTACTTACTTAACCCCTAGATTTATCTGGGCCTACCTGTATTTAAATAAATCCTTTATTTTTACAATACATAGTGTTTCAGTGTTTCTTTGGATCATCTGTATGACAATTTAATTTGTACTATATCTACTGCTCTCTCTCCCTCCTAAGATAAGCCTGGCTGCTCTGTCTACGCTACCCCAAACTCAGGTGGTACAGCCTTATGCTAAGAGTGGAGTCTTGTACTGCCTCAGTAGAATGGTTTTGCTAGGCCCTTAATTGGACTTCAGAAAAACTGTCCTAACAACAGGGAGGAACCCTGCGGTACTCTGCAGCTTCGAGGGCAGGGAGTAGATAGAAAGGGTGTCATGTAGAGAGTCTGAGTACGATCCGCCAGGAACGAGGTGAACCATGCGAGTACTTGGCCAGATATACCCATCTGGGCAAGACGGGACAACACTATGAGGTGGTCGACTGTCGCTGATAGATCTAGTAGAATCAGGGCGCTGACCCCGCCTGAGTACACCAGTCTAGCCATATCATCCTGGGTGGAGACCAGAACACACTCAGGGCCTCTGCCAGTTCTAAAGCCGGACTGTGCTTTGTCAAGAAGAGAGGATGATTTCAGAAAAGAAGACAGTAGAGGGGACACCAAGGATTCCAACAATTTAGCAAGGAAAAGAAGAAGAGAAATGGGGTCAAGTGATGGCTTATTTAGGAGAGGGATCACTCTCTCCACCTTCAGCTCAAGTGGAATTGTCCCTGACTGACAGGAGTTATTAATGGCCATAGTGATTTCACCTAGAAAACTGGGGGAAACTGGTTTCATGATGGCTATGGGGATGGCATCAGACGGAGAGCAGGATTTGATCTTGCTAATAGCTGCTAACACAGCTTCTTCGGAAAAAGAAAAAAAAAGAAAATCAGGAAATCTGACCCTTTGGGGGGTTCAGTAAGCAATTCCAGCAAGTTGGAAGAGTCAATCTTACTACCCGCCACAGTAGAAGATGTACATTTATTTAATCAATAGTCAGTGCATCAAAATACCATGCTGTATAAGAATTAATCAAAAACATATGCGCATATCACAACTATTACAAAAAAACCAAGCAAGAACAGCATGAAAAATGGAATCAAATGAGTAATTGATCAAAACGCCAAATACCCAAAGTTAGATATCTGCAACCTACACAACTCAGGTAATTTTCATATTGCCCATCATTACCCAGCCACACCTAGCAGGGGGCTCAGGATACCTAATATGAATCTAGTCAAGGGGCAATACAAGCGACCAATATTGTAAAACACCACGGGTCTACGTACAATGGCATGCCCCAACACAAACTAAACTTGTGTTGTGTTATATTCTAGCAGCAGACAACTGCTCCACATAGTTATATCAGTAGGCATTCTTTAAACATAAAAGGGCCACATTCCAAACGTTACGGCGATATAGATGATTCTGCGCCTTCGTCAGGACCAAGAGAGAAATCCTGTGAAATAAAAAATCCAAAAACATGACTAACTGGCATAGAGAACAATAACATAAACAGCAGATTCTAGCACCTTAATGAAATGCCATCACCAAGTAGATAAAAAAGTGGACAGATATGATCCAAAAGTAAAGAGAAATTCCCTGCACCATCAAAAATAAACTACACCAAGATTTAATCTAGAAAAGAAAAAGATGGCCCAGGTATCACACATACAAAGGCCTACATCATCTGATGCTTACCAGAGCTAAGCGAGGGCCCCAACTAGTAGGAAAGCAAGTTGAAGAGTAATTTCTGTTTACTCAAATGAAGCACACAGCTCCATGCTAGCTGCTTGCTAGATGCAAAGGAAGACATGGAAGAAACAAAACGTGTGCCAGTCAGATAAGAAAAGATTGTAAAGCGGACCCACTCGAAAACAGGGCTGTGAAAATAAATTTACATAAATAAATACACCTTTTCCAAAAGACATGGTAGTTTGTCCTAATCAGAAGTGGTTTGAAGAAGCCAAGGCTAAACTGCGAGTCAGAGAGGACAAGGACTGAAAGCGATTAGAACAGAGGAATTCGATATTTTTGCATTTAAAGCGAATAGAAAATCGTGCACACTACAACGGGCCAGACCACTGGTCTGTATCGACCATAATTCATTGCTGCCAGATATGGACATGGCGTGAAAAAATGGAGGGGGGGCTAAATCCACCTTGTGCCCCTGGACACAGAAAAAGTACAATGCACAATGCGAAACTTTGGGTGTGTCCTCAAAATGACGCGGCCTTGCTGAAAAAAAGTAAAAGAATGTTCTGAAGACAAGGCTTGTAATTCAGTGATCCTCCTGGCTGAAGTCATGGCTATCAAAAAAGCAGTTTTCCAAGATAAGAATTTTATTTCACATCTGTGAATGGGCTTGAAAGGGGGTTCCATGAGGGTCGTTAGCACAGTGTTTAGGCTCCAGGAAGGAACTGATGAGGGCTTAGGATGGTAAGTATGCATCAACCCCTTCAGGAAGATCTTGATGGCCGGAAGAGATTGTAATGACTGTGCTTCTGTAGTCGTCATGTATGCTGATATGGCCGACAGGTGAACTTTGATGGAGGATAGGGAGAGACCAGACTTAGCCAAATGTTGTAAGTAACGTAGTATCTGTTCTACCAAAGCTGTAAGTGGGTTAATCGTAGATGTTTCACACCACTTATAGAAGCGGGTCGATTTCCGCACGTAGGTGATTCTTGTCGAGGGGGGGGGGGAGGGTCTAGAGGCCCCGCTTATGTCCCAGCAGTCCGCCGGAAGGTTCAAGTTCATGTGTTTGCGCTGCTCAGGAACCAGGCCTTGAGGAAGAGGCTTGCTGGGTCGTGGTGGAGGACTTTGTGGTTCTGCTGAGTCAAGAGGTATTGATGTGCCTGGAGGTGAATTGAAGGCCACGGGGATAGATGCTGCACAGTCTGATTCCAGATCTGTCACGGCCAGTCCGGCACTATTAGGATCATGGAGCAATCCTGTTCCTTCATTCTGAGCAGAACTCTGGCTATGAGTGGAATGGGGGGAAATGCATAGAGGAGCTTCCCTGTCCAGTCCACCGAGAATGTATCTCCTGCTGACTGATGTTCCGGGTACCTTGAGGTGAATGCTTGACATTTTCTGTTGACTCTGATGGGAAAGAGGCCGATCTGTGAGTGGCCCGATACAGAGAAAATCTGTTGAACTTCCTTTTCGTCTAACTCCCATTCATGGGATGACGCGTACTTCCCTCTCCGTTTGTCCGCTAAGACATTGTCCACTCCCGGGAGATGTTTCTGCCCTGATCTGGACTTTGTGGTGCAAGGCCCATGACCATAGTAGTCGAGCTTCTTGCGATAAGATCTCTGACTTCGTGCCCCCTTGCTTGTTTGTGTAGTGCATGGAGGTTGTATTGTCTGTCTGGATGGTCAAGACCTGACCCACCACTACTGTAAGGAAAGCTTTTAGAGCCCAACATATCGCCCTGAGCTCTAGGACATTGATGTGGAGCTCTGATTCCTGGTCTGACCAAGCTCCTTTTGTCTGGAGGTCAGCTAAGTGCACTCCCCATCCCGAAGGGACGTATCTGTCCCTAAGAGAAGAGTAGATGTTGGTGCCTAGAATGGCATCACTTGGAGCAGGTTCCCTGGAGTATTCCACCATCGAAGCGCCTTGTGCACTGGCGTCGGTATCGGACTACATCTTCGATTGAACCCATGGCTTGTTTCCATTGGTGGTCCAGTGCCTCCTGGATTGGTCTCATGCGAAGTCTGCAGTTTGGTATGAGAAATATACATGAGGACATCATGCCCAGGAGGGATTTGAAAGAGCGTACCGTGTTAGTCTCTTTTTGTAGGAACAATGTCGTCGAGCTGAGGATGGCTACTACTCTGTCTGCCGATGGTCTTACCCTGGGAATGGTGGTGTCGAACTCAGCCCCCAGAAAGAGAACAGTCTTGCTGGGTACTGGGCAGGATTTTATGTTGTTTATCGAAAAACCTAACCCTTTTAAGTAGTTTTATCTTTTTTGATACTGCCAATTGAGCTTGACTGTAGGAGCTTGCCCTTATCAACCAGTCGTCCAAATATGGAAAGACCTCCGTTCCCAACCTTCTGAGGACCACTGCTATGGGCGCCAGACATTTGGTAAATACCCTTGGTGCCGATTGCAGCCCGAACGGGAGTACACTGAACTGGAAATGAAGGTCTCCTATAGCGAACCTGAGGAACTGTCTGGGCAGGATGAATTGGAATGTGGAAATATGCGTCTTCTAAGTCCAGAGTGGCTAGAAAGTCGTTTCTGTTCAGCCACGGTAAGACGCCTTGCAGGGATATCATTTTGAATTTGGTGCGTTTGATGTATTTGTTGAGTGCCCTTAAGTCCAATATGGGCCTCCATTGACCGTTTTTCTTTTTGATTAGAAAGAAGTGGGAATAGAAACCTTTTCCTTTCTGGGAATAAGGAAGGAACAAGTTACTTACCTGTAACTGTTGTTCTCCAGCATGGGTCTGGCATGGATTCACATGCTCATGAATATTCCCCGTCGTCAGGCTGGGAATCCTCGGTAAAGAAAAAACCAGTATCAGTTTCGTTTCTGATCTGTCTTTCGTAGTAATAACCAATCACTGGTCTCTGCGTCATACTGACCACAGCCAATGACTGCCCTCTACCTAAGCACCGCCTCTGGCAGCCATCTTCAGATTTGGAAGCACGTGAAGTGGCAGTATGACCAAGTGAAGAGCCGCAGAGGGGTAGGCGGGAGGGTTCGCATGTGAATCCATGCCAGACCCATGCTGGAGAACAACAGTTACAGGTAAGTAACTTGTTCCTTCTCCAGCATGGGGTCTGGCATGGATTCACATGCTCATGAATAAAGAATACATAGCAGTACACACATGCACAACCACGGGAGGTGGCAAAGGCTCAACATTAAGCATCACATCAACTCAACATTAAGCATCTTACCTCCTCACCAGGCTCACCTCAGGCGAACAGGTTGCGCAGCACTGCTTGGCCGACCCTGGACTCCTCCCTGGAATCCCGGTCGACGCAGTAGAATTTCGTGAAGGTGTGCGTCGACCTCCACGTAGCAGCCCTGCATATGTCCAGCAGGGGCACACCAGATAGGAACGCCGTGGTAGCTGCGATCGCTCTGGTGGAATGGGCTCTCGGACGGCCAGGCAGCGGTCGGTTTGCCAACCGGTGACAGCACATGATACAGCCGGAGAGCCATCTGGAGATGGAAGCCTTCGAGAGAGCCTTCCCCTGATTGACAGGTCCAAAGTTCACAAAGAGTTGTGACGTCTTCCGAAAACCCTTCGTGCGGTCCACGTAGAACTTCAGCGCTCTAGCTACATCCAGCGAGTGCAAAGTCCTCTCAGCCGGCGACGAAGGCGACGGGAAGAACACAGGTAACACCAAGGGTTCGTTGAGATGGAAGTCCGACGGTACCTTGGGCATGAAGGAGGGGTGCGTCCTGAGCACTACCCTCGTGTCGTGGAAAATCAAGTACGGGGCCTTGCAGGAAAGGGCCTGGATCTCTCCCACTCGTCGTGCGGAGGTGATGGCCACAAGAAAAGCTGTTTTCCACGATAGAAACTTCAACGGGGCCGAGTGCAGAGGCTCGAACGGAGGTCCCATGAGCTTGGTCAGCACCACGTTGAGCTCCCACGCCGGGGCCGGAGCCTTCACCGGCGGGAACGATCTGAACAGTCCCTTCATGAACTCTTTCACCAGACGATGAGACCACAAGGACGCCCGCCCCGTGGTTCTGGTGTATCGGGAGATCGCAGCAAGATGAATCTTGATGGACGCGTGTGCCAGACCAGCTTTGGCCAGCGTCAGCAGGTACGGCAGTACTTGGGGAGCCGTAATCCGTAGAGGGTTAATCTTCTGTGCGTGGCACCAGACAGAGAACCTCTTCCATTTGTGTCCGTAGCATTTAAGAGTCGAGGACGCCCTGGCCTTTGCAAGAAACTCTCTGCAATCGGCCGGTATGTCGTATCCTCCAAACTCTAGCGCTGCAGGAGCCAGGCCTGCAAGTTCAGCGACTTCGAGTCGTGGTGGAGGATGGCGCCTCCTTCCCTGGAGAGTAGATCCGCGTCCGCCGGCAGCTTGATCGGCGGGGACGCTGACAAGTCCAGAAGGTCCGGGAACCATATCTGCCTCGGCCACGCAGGTGCGACGAGGATCATCCTGCACCGTGACCTCTTGAGCTGGTTGACGAGCCGGATTAGCAGAGGCAAGGGAGGGAACGCGTAGAGGAACAGGCCCTCCCAGGGGAACGAGAAAGCATCGCCCATGCTCCTCGTCTGGGGAAACCTGCTGGCGAACCTCCGGCACTTGGTGTTCGTTGCCGTCGCGAACAGGTCGATCTGGGGTGTGCCCCACCGTCGGAAGAGGCGATCCACCAGATCCTGCCGTAGTTCCCACTCGTGGCACGAGCGCAGCTCCCTGCTGAGTGAGTCGGCGATGGTGTTTTTTATCCCTGCCAGATGAAACGGCACCAGAAAAATCCCTTGGGCGACGGCCCAATGCCACAGGTCCTGCGCCTCCTTGGACAGCGCTGGGGACCTGGTTCCGCCCTGTTTCCTGATGTAAAACATGGTGGTGGTGTTGTCGGTGAATATCCTCACCACCTTGCCCTTGAGGGACGGAAGGAAGGACCTGAGGGCCCAAAACACTGCACGGAGCTCCAGGACGTTGATATGCAGGGACTTCTCCGTCGGGAGCCAGAGTCCCCTTGCGTGCAGATTTTCGGTGTGCGCTCCCCACCCTTCCAGGGAGGCATCCGTGGTCACAGTCTCCTGGTGGGCTGGGGTCTGGAAGTCCATGCCCGCCGTCAGATGCGCGCGGGTGCCCCACCACCGTATCGCTCGTCGGAAACTCTCGTCGAGCTTGATCCTTTCCTCGAAGCTGCCCGTCGTCTGGATCCAGCGCGCATCCAGGAATTCTTGCAACGGGCGCATCCGGAGCCTGCACATGGGAATGAGGTAGATGCAGGAAGACATCATCCCGAGGAGGGACTTGATGGACCTCACTTTGGCCGCGTCGGCCACCAACATCCGTTGCACCTTGCCCAAGATGGTCCTGGTCCTCTCCTCCGACGGGGAGGCCAGAAGGGACACTGTGTCGGGCCTCGCTCCCAGAAACAGTGCGACTTGCGCGGGCACCAGGTGGGATTTGGCGTAGTTCACGGAGAATCCCAGGTCCGTGAGGAGTTGGACGGTCCTTGCCGTGTGGACCACGGCGAGCTCCCTCGTCTTGGCGCGGATGAGCCAGTCGTCCAGGTAGGGGTAGACGTGAATCCCCTCGCGGCGCAGCTGCGCCGCCACCGGTGCGAGGCACTTGGTGAATACCCTGGGTGCCGACCGTAGTCCGAAGGGAAGGGCTTTGAACTGGTAATGACGCCCTTGGACCACGAATCTGAGGAATTTTCGGTGCCCCTTTAGGATGGGAATGTGGAAGTAGGCATCCTCCAAATCCAACGACGATAGGAAGTCTCCTTCCTCCAGCTGACCCAGGACGTGCTGGAGGGTGACCATCCGGAACTTCTGCGCCTTGATGAACTTGTTCAGACGTCGCAGGTCTAGGATGGGGCGCCATCCTCCCGTCTTCTTCTTCACGAGGAAGTATCTCGAGTAGACTCCGGAGCCCCGAAGCCTCTCTGGGACGAGTTCGATGGCGCCCTTTCTGAGCATCGCCTTTACCTCCAGGAGAAGTTGAGGGACGTGAAGTTCTTTCCTGGCCACGGGGGGGACGCGCGGGCACCTTCTTTGAAACTCGAGCGCGTGGCCCCGGGCCAGGGCGTCCAGCACCCAACGGTCGGTGGAGATGGACTCCCACACGCTGACGAAGCCCGCCAGCCGGCCTCCCACCGGGGTGCTTCGGTGGGGGCCCGACCCCACGGCCGGTTCAATCCTGCTTGGACGCGGCCTTGCCGCCTTGACCTCCTTGGCGACGACGGCGGGGTCCGCTAGACTTGCCTCGTCCTCTGTAGGCCTCTTGCGACGACGAGCGGGCCGCTTGACGGTAGGAAGCGAAACCGCCGCCGGAACCTTTGGAGGCGCCCTTGCCTCCGCCGCTCCGAAAGGGCGTCCGTCGTTGCTGCAGGACTCCAAGGGACCGGGCCGTCTCAGTATCCGCCTTGATGGCCTGAAGGGAATCGTCCACTGTCTTCCCAAACAGGTTGTTCCCGTCGAAGGGCATGTCCAGGACTCTGGTCTGTACGTCCTGCCGGAAGTCCGTAGCTTTGAGCCATCCACGACGTCGAAGGCAAACGCCGTTGCCCAGCTGGCGGAACCCAGTGTCGGCGATGTCCGTCGCCACGGTGATGGCGTGGTCCGAGGCCACCTCACCTTCCTGCAGGATCTCCAGGGCCTCCGCCCTCTTGTCGTCCGGCAGAAAATCCAGCAGGGGAGCTATCTTGTACCAGAGCTCCCTGTCGTAGCGGGCCACGATAGCCAAGGCGTTGGCCGCTTTAATCGTCGTCGCTGCCGACGAGATGACTCTACGTCCCATAGCATCCAATTTCTTTCCCTCGCCGTCCGGCGGGGAAGTCGATGTGGAGGCCGCACCCCCCCCCCGCTTTCTTCCTGGCTGCCGCGGAGACGACGGAATCCGGGGTAGGCTGCGCCCGGAGGCATAGGGGGGCCGTGTCCGGGACCCGGTACTTTTTCTCGTACCGGTCTCTTCTAGCTGGCGTCGTGGAAGGGTTCTTGAGGAGGGAAAGGCCCTCATCCCAAATGTCGTCCAACAGAGGCACTGCGAGGACCGTCTTCCTCTTGGCCTCGCGCCGCTGATAAAGGAAGCCTTCCTTTTTCTTCTCTTCAGGGCAGAGTTGGAAAAGCTCGGAAGCCCTGGAGATCATGGAGTGGAAAGATCCGATCTCGTCGGGCGGAGAAGCCCTGGTGGGAGGCGACGACGGAAAATCCTCGTCGTATGCCTCGTCGTCCGTACCCGTCGCTGCCGTGTCAGTCCCCGTATCATCCCCTCGGGTGGACGGGGAGGAGGGCTGGACGGGGCGCGACGGTTGAAAAGGAGGTGGTGGATGGATCCTTCTTTTCTTGGTAGGGGGAACACCAGAAGGCCATGGTTCTGGATCCCCCGACGGGAGAGGTTCCTCCGTCGGTAACGGTAGCCTCGTCCTTATCTCGGAGCATAAGGACTGTATGGCCAACAAAATGGCCGCCGAGTTGTCTTGCGGCGCTGGCAGAGGGGAGTCCGACGGGCGAGCAGGGGCCCCGTCGGTATCCTCGACGATGTCGTCGTCGTCACCTGCGTCGGGGTCCATTCCGACGGGCTGGCCTTCTTCCACACCTAGGCCGTGGCTTAAGACCTCGATCAGCTCCTCTTCTGAGGTTGAGGCCGAATCTACGACGACGCCCTGCCCCCCCCTTCTTCCCCACGGAGGGTTTCACGGGGGTCCTATCGATGGGCACAAAAGAAGACTCCCTCCGAGGAGGCAGGGAGATTCTGGGCCCTGAGGTCGCCACCACTGGTGCAGCCACCACAGGCTGAGCCAGGGCCGCCGCGACCGTTTCGATAGAGGGCTTGGTCGGATGGATCAAGGCCTTCACCACCTTAGGTGTGTGGTTGATGGTGCCGGGGAGGGTGCGCCCTGCCTGGCGCCCGTAGAGCCCGACCGTTCGGCGCTCCCGGTGCCAGCGGACTCGCGGTGCTTGGCCTTATGTTGGGCCCCCGTCGCCAGGGCGCCCTCAAAGGTCTTAGAAGACCGCTCGGATTTCTTCTTCTTCTCGCCAGACGGGCTCTTACCCTCCAGCCAGTTGGCGAGACGTTGATGGCGGTCCTTCATGGTCCGTTCCGACATGTTGCCGCAAAACGCACAGTCCTTCTCCACGTGCGTCTTGTCCTCATGAAGGCAGTAAAGGCAGAAAGAGTGTTCGTCCTCCTTAAAGACGTTCTGCAGCTGGCATCCAGGGCAGACCCTGAACAGCTTTCCGGGCGTCGAGCTTCCCTTCTCCTGGGCCATCTCCGAGACCGGGCCTGAGAAGCTTCTGGAGTCCTCCGAAGTGTAGCTCGACGAAATCTTCACCCTTGAGGGGCACAGATAAATCCGACACGGGTCCCCGTTGATCGGATGTAGGATCGGTGGAGCTTGAGGCTCTTTTGACCGAAAGAATCGAAGTTTTTTTTGAAAAAGCGCGAAAAAAAAGCACGAGGATCCCAACACATGAACGTGCGGTAAAAATCTGAAGATGGCTGCCAGAGGCGGTGCTTAGGTAGAGGGCAGTCATTGGCTGTGGTCAGTATGACGCAGAGACCAGTGATTGGTTATTACTACGAAAGACAGATCAGAAACGAAACTGATACTGGTTTTTTCTTTACCGAGGATTCCCAGCCTGACGACGGGGAATATTCATGAGCATGTGAATCCATGCCAGACCCCATGCTGGAGAACTGGCTATATAGCTGCTTTGTGCAGTCATTTTTTAACTTCTGCCATGACGTTCCGTAGCATCTGAACTTTGTGATGGGTGGGGGCAAGGGATGGAGTGTGGTCTAGGAATTCTGTGGTGTGACCCCTGCGGACCACCTGTAATACCCACTTGTCCGATGTTATCGAATTCCAGCGTTGAAAAAATTGGATTACCCTTCCCCCCACAGGTGTTAGACATAGAGGGGGAAGAATCAAATGGTCAATTTGTTTGTTCTGGGCTTCACCTTGGGAAAGCCGCGCCTTCCTCTCTGGGAATACCTGTTGGCGGATTGATATCTGTTGCCTTGGAATGTGTTACCTTGCGACTTTTGACCATAGGAGGAACGCGTATATCCTCTGTCTTTTAACGCTGAACCTCGAAAGGGCCGAAAAGACCTGCAGTCTTTATATTTATCCTTCAGTGAACTAATGGCTCGAGCTTTGTCCGTGTCCATTTTAATTCCTTTTAGGTGGTCATCTACTTTCTTGCCAAATAAGTCTTGCCCGTCGAAGGGCATGTCCAAAATGTGTGCCTGCACCTCAGGCCTGAAATTCGTGGACTTCATCCATGCCCGTCTCCTTAGCACCGTGCTGTGGGCCATTTGTCTGAAACCTGACTCAGACACATCGACAGCAGCCTCGATCATGTTGTCTGAAGTAGCTTCTCCATCTGCAATGATGGACCTGGCTTCTTCCTGTAAATCCGCTGGCAGATGTTTGGTCAAAGTTCACAATCAAACCGGCTGTCATGGCTAATGCCTTGCCCGCTCTAATGACTTGCCCGCTCTAATCGTGAGAGATGCTGAGGAAGACACCTTTCTACCCATGGCTTCCAGCTTGCGACCTTCTTTGTCTGGTGGTGCTGACAGTGGTGATGATGGGTTGGCTAATTTCTTTCTGGTAGCTACTGTGATGACTGAGTCTGGCTTAGTATGACCCCTTAAATAAAGTGGTGCCGAATCAGGTGCCTTGTACTTCTTTTCAGGTCTTGACACTAAAACAGGTGTGGATAAAGGCGTGGCCAGTATCTTTGACCCCAGAATCCCAAATGGTGTTGAGAAGAGAAATGGTGGAAACCATTCTTCTGCATTTGTCTCTGTGCTCATAAAGCACTGACTTCTTCTCTTCTGATGAAACTTGTATTTTGAACAAGTCCGTAGGTTTACCAATTATAGTATGAAATGATCCAAATCGTCCGGAGGTGACGAATCACCTGTGGAGTCTTTCTTCCTGGGTTTCTCGACTATATAATCATCCCATTCACTGGGAGCATCAGGCTCCTGCGTAACCTGCCCTTCCTCAGGGTCTGAAAAATCCCTGAACGGGTCCTCTTGTCAATCAGATACTGACACAGATGATGGTACCGTAGTTGGATCTCAGACTGGCGATCGAGGTCTATGTGGAGAGGGGACTCTTGTCGGTGAAGCACTGAGTGTTCTGCTCCTGGATATACATGGAGGCTCAGGTGATTGTGCTCTTTTCTGTGGTCTACTCCTGGAAGGGGAGTCTCTGAGCGTGCTATGCCGAGGTGAAGCATCCCTCATGGGGGTTCTTGGCTCCTTCGGTACAGAAGACCAATTTTTTTGCTCTTGGCGCCTGTTAAATTCCTCGATTTTTTGCATCAATGCCATGAGCCCCTGGTCATAAAGATCAGCCATCTCCTCTGAATCTGGTTGCCAAGCAGGGCTGTTTTCCTTAGGAATGAGGAAAGGTTGCTCACCAAGAATTTCCGTGCCTGAGAACTCCTCCTGAAGAATGACATCTGGGAGTTCTGTCATCTCTTTTAACGGGGACAGTTGTGCTCCAACTGGCTCAGGTGTATCTGAAATTGGAGACGTTGCTCCCAAAGACTTGTGGAGACTGCTGACATTGGATGGTTTATCCGTGACATCAGCGAATGGTGTTGTGGGTTCTACTTCTTCAGAAGACACCAACTTTTTTGGAGTCGTTGACGGTACTTTCGTCGACAGTGGTTTCGTGGACGATGGCTTAGTCGACGGCGGTTTCCCTGACGGTGGTTTCGTGGACAAAGACTTTGAAGATGGTTGACCCGTCGACGAGAGCTTCGTCGACAAGTGATGGGCTTCTGCTTTGTGGACGATGACTTAGACGGCGAGGATTTGGTTGTGGACGATGAGGCTTGGAGTGTTGTAGTTGATAGTGGCTTCGTCGACTGCTTGGTCGTCGGCGAGTCCCTGACCTTGCTGCCGCTCGTGGATGGCTTCTCCGTGGATGACTGCCCCCAACCCCAGTTTTTTTAAAACGCCTCCTTACTTTTGGAGGTGTTTTTTTCTTCAGGATGACGTGCCTTGTGGTGTCCTGAGTCCAAGGAAGGCATAGAAAAAGTAGCTTCCAACTTTTTTAGCCTTATGAGAGGGAGAGGAACTCCTTTCCACTGAAGAGGCCCTTCTCTTAGAAGTTTGTCTCTCAGATGGTTTAGTAGACGATACAGGAGCTGTCTTGGCAGACTCCTCCTCAGAGGATAGACCTTTGGCTTCTAGGTGTAACAGAAGTCTCCTGTGTCTGTCTTGCAGGGTTTTGGTGGAGAAAGTCCAGCAAATGTCACATTTGTTGATGTCATGTGGGTATAAGCAGTAAAAACAGTTGTCATGTGGATCCTTCATGTAGACCAGTTTCTTCCTGCACCCTGTGTAGTCCCTAAACAGGGAAGGCTTCTTGAATATTGAACAGATAAGTGGTGTAATTAATGCCGGTCATGGTAATGGCCGAGAGCAACAGGCTAACGTGCTAGGATCAGTATTATTGAAGGCAGCTGGATGCTCTTCAGGAGGTATACACGCATTTCACCGCATTTTTAATCGCGGGTTTTTTTTTAAAAAAACTCATCGTTTTTTTTTGGGGAGGGGGGGTTAAAAAATTAAATATATGGTTGTGGGTGCAAGGGAATAACAACAAAAAAAACGATGTTTTCCCCAAAAAATACGGCGATGAAAAATACTGCGGCGAAATAATGTAGAACCCTTCAGGATCATAGTTAGTATAGTTGGTAGTGTAGCTATAGCAGTGCAATGTAGGGTGGGCACTTGGAAAGCAAGAGTTGAGGGGGAGGGGTCTCACTGGTGGGTTTGTATAGGCAGCTTTATACTAACATGTCGGGCTCATATGGTAGATAAAGTATCTGGCCTTAGCGCATGAAGGTAGATAACACAAGGCTCAGCGGCTGTCCAGTTAGGGGGCTAAGCAATTGGTTAGAGGGGACTGTACATAAAAGATAGACAAGATAAGCATCAGGCTAATAAGCATGATTAAGCATTGTACAATGTGCGTAGTTCCCTAGATATATCATGAATATGCAGCATGCAATAGCAAATAGCATTCCAATGAACGAACAATCGACTATACAGCTGGGCAGTTCTTTAAGAAGCATATAACTCGGAATAACAGGACATGCGGTAGGTAGTGAGAGAGTTAGCCATTATGCAAAATGCATGGTTACCTTAGTTTTAGTAGTAAGAACCATGTCATCAGGATTACCATCACAAAAGCCGCGTGGCAGGTCAGTTATAGATATGCGACGCCTTACCTCGTAATGTAGGAAGGTGCACAGGCAAACAGGACAACAGCTTACACAATATGCAGATAAATACGGTCATCGACTTAGTGCTGTGGCAAAGTCAACAGACATTAGTCCATGTGATATGCATACCGACTTTTAGTTGTGTATTTAAAAAAAGTCAGTATTGGGTAAATTAGGTGAGGAGAGCTGCACTGCAATGTCTACTCTGGATGGATCCGAGGAGGCCGCAGAGGGCGACTGCTCGTGGTACGCAATATAATACAAAGTGCAAGCTCTACCTTTTAGCAGGTTCAGGAGAGGATCAGGCGAATTATACGCCGGGACAAATAGAGGTGCACATCGGCACAGTGTGGCAAACAGGAGGCAAAACAGGGCCTTACCCTAGGCCTTCAGCACGGGACGGCTACTGCCTTATGGTCACACTGATTGGTAGATATAGCGTGCGTTGCCTAGCAACCGATGTAAACAGCCTCGCTATCAAACTGCCTTGAGGCGGCCATTTTGAAAAGGGCAAAGGCACGGCGGCAAAGTAGCGGGATGCAGTAGATGGGGAAAATAATTCACGGACAGTGTGATTATGGCTAAATGGATGCTGGTTCTTCTGGTAAATCTCACCAGTGGATGATGGATCTGGTAGAAGGTGGTACACATGCAGGCAGGGTCGTAGTGGCTGTGGTAGTCCTTGAGACTGTAAATGTCACAAATACAGGTACCGCCGGCCTGGCAGACGGTGGAGTCTTCATCGATGAGGCCTATTGCTTTAGACAACAGTCTTAGGGTTGTCAATGAGGACATCGTTGGGGTCGACGATGGTGCTGTAGACTATGATTAACACTGCTTCAAAGATGGAGTGGATGATCTCCGGCTTTCCAATGATGGGCTTCCCTTCGTGCCTGATGCCGAACCAGACGAAGTCAGAGTGTGCGACAACTTCACCTTTTTAGGTACCTTCCCCTTGGAAGCATACTCAAAGGATCTCAACCTCTTGCCAGAGGGAGAATGCTCCTTGGGCCTGCTAGCCCTGGCAGGGGCATGACTGCGCACAGAGTCAATATCCTTCCCTCCAGCTATGATGCCAGCCGCCAGTGGCAATCCTTCCTCGTTTTAGTGGAGGAAGACTGGCAGATGGGGCATCCCTCCACATTGTGCCCGGGTGCTGGCAATAAATAAACTTTAAAGTGGCGGTCTTCGATGAAGACATTCTTCTGACCGCATCTGGAACAGGTTTTGAAGAGGCTGTTCTCAGCCTCCAACAAGGCACGTGTACTAGGACCAAAACTTGCCTCCCAGCCTCACATGCCAGTGATCCCACAGAAGGTGGGATAGAGACTGGTAAAGGATCCTCACTGCCGACAACTCAAACTGGTGAGTGATTGAAGAAAATTTGAAGTATCGAAAATAGGCAAAATACGTCAAGTCGTCAACTCAAGGCTCCCAACATGAATATGTGTGGTAAAAATATGAAGGTGGCCACTGTTAGGGAGGGACACCATTTTTGTACTTCATTCCCGTTAGGCAGAAACCTGTGCAGTTCCCTCTGGGACCACTGCAAAAGATTTAGGACTACAGGTGCTTGGCAGTAAACCCACTTGGTAGCAGTCTGTACCACACAGATTCACTTGGTAGCTGTGGCTGAGCAGTCAGACTTCACTCAAGAAGAGTTGGGCAGTATACAGAGTATTCACAATAGGTCAAGAGCACACAATAGAACAAGTAAACACTGACCAGGGCTTGGTGTAAAAGAGATATAATTCTTTATTTAGAACCACATCTAGAAAAACACACAGGCACTAATAGTAAGCAATTCAAAAACACGGTCACTAAAAGATATATACTCCCTTAAAAGAATATTAGACAAGTCTTAAGTAAAGCCTCACTTATTTTCAGACAGCGGTGAGCACTTAACGTAGATGGCACTCTAATAGTTTGTTTTAAAAAGGGAGAGAAAAACAGAGAACAAATTGAAACAGATCCCAACACTTTTCCAAGAACGTAACATAACAAGAGAGGAAGGCAAAGTAAAATCGTGAAGTTAGAGTTCAAGAGGCCGGATCCACTTTCAGAGGATCCAAACGAAATGTGCCCAAGGTCACACGGTTGCAGTGCACAAAAGTCTTGTAAAGGTTCAAAAAGGAGTTGGACCACAGAAACCGACCAGTTAGAGGGTCAAGGCGCCATCCCAGTCCAGAAGGTTAAGGAGTTATTATTACCTGTAGCAATCTTTAGAAAGGGAGGCCTGGCGGACACGGTACCTTAAAGTGGTGAGAACGCTCCAGCGGGGGCAGTTGTTCCTGGCAGCGGGTGCAAGTCGGTGCTTCGTCCGGGGGAAGAGAGGATCTCGTCGTGGAGGAAGACAGGAGTCCGTTGCACTGCCAGGGAAGAAACCAAGCGCAGAGTTTCTCAGGTACAAGGAGCGGTCCGGTGATTCGCGGTTCAGTGTTGCGTGGCTATCCGGCCGCCGGGGTGCTTGGCACGGGCAGTTCGACCACACACTGGGCTGGGGTGCGAAGAAAGAACGGAAAACTGGTTGTGCCCATCAGTCAGGGGAAGAAGCCTCTCCAGCCGGGAGATCTTCACTGTCGTCGGGAAGTGGTGAGTCGGTTCTGCAGGGCTCCACCGGTGGTGTCTTCGTGGTAGGTTGGCTCAGCTTCTCCCTCGTCGAATTCTCAGGTAATGTGGCGACTTCTCAAGTTCCAATCCCCAAAGCCCTGCATTTATGCAGAAAACCCCCATTCACTCAGCCTAGCTGTCACTCAACCATGCTAAGTGGTGAGCTGGCCGGCTCACCACTTGGGCCAATCACACAAGAGTGCAACCTGAGTTACAAAGGTAACTCCGTCCAGGGTGCCTAAACCCCCTCCCACACCCCCTGTGTTACCCAGACAGAGTGGCACCACTTTTGGAGGCTTGTGTGGAGAAGCCTGCCAAAAAAGTGGAACAAAGGGCTTGACTTGGGTTGGAGTCACAGAAGAGAACAAACACCATTTTAGAATCGAGTCTTGGCAAAAAATACCAACCGGAGAATTAATACTAATTAAATAAACCGGCGGTATGTTCGAGGCTATGAGAATTAAATAATTAAAGTTGGTAGCCTCGAACAATGGGAAAATCCCATAGGAAAATATTTGCGGTCGAATATAAAAAGTAGTTTCCACTGCCACCAGCCAAAACTCGATCAGGGGGGACGGAGACATGCCCCCTCGACTAACAGACCCCGGGGCAATCGAATTGCCCCGACCAGTACGTCCACAATATGATGGTTTGTACTGGTTTCTGTTAATAATTTGGGACTAGTAAAGCCAATGGTGATTTTACATGCCCTGGGAGACAGTAGTCAGTCCCAGGGTATGGAGTCTATGGTGGGGTGTCACTATGACACCCCTGTGATACTGCACGGAGGGTGCTGTGTAACACACATAGGAAAAACACATGAGACCCTATGGAGTAAAGGACCCCATAGCCCATAAAATACATTACCAGTCCAAGGAATACCATTAATCATGTCCAAGAGTGGGTGGAAAAAGAGTCTCACTCTTGGCAGGAGGAAAAAAAAAACTCCAGAAATCCAGCAAAGCTGCTGGGGGACTCACTAGGTTAGGAAATTCAGCCTAAAGAGGGAATTCTCCTTAACAATCCCCCTCTACTAGTGTGATCCCCAGCACTTTTTGCTGGACTTCTGGACCTTTTACTTTAACCCTGAATGAGTGGTGTCTTTTTCCACTCATTCATTCCTATGGGCTCTGTGAATTCACTCTACAAAATTAACATCATTGGTAGTGCTCTCATATCTCATGGACATTCATGAATAATTGTTAGAAATAATTGTTCACCAATAGAATTAAGAAGATTGCACAAAAGGCACTTCCGTTTCTAACCCCATATTGCACTTAAGCACTTTAATGAGTAGAATTCATTCATTAGGTTGCCGCTCTTTTTGAAGAACAATGTGCACTGTGAATGTTCAATATATGCAAAATCTTGTGATTGTTGATTTTTTTGTGATCCATGCGCAACTTATCTTGCTATCTGAGAAATCTGTAAACTCCATGGGCCTCATTACAAGTTTGGAGGTAGCCATGCCGCTATTTGCGGCATGGCTGCCTCCAAACTCTGGTCCGGGTTCCTTGAATGAGGAATTACCGGGCCATTCCAACCTTGGAGGACCCAGTAATTCCTCATTCAATTTACCAATCCCAATTGAGCCCCCAGGGCTCAATGGGAATGGGAGAGGGAGCCAACAACGGGTCGGTTATTAGCTCCCTGGTCCTTTAGCGGCTCCCACTAAGGGTGCCTGGTAAAACCAGCCGCCCTTAGCGGGACCCGCTGAAGGACCTTGTAATCCGGCGGTAAGGTTGTTAACGGCACTAGCACCCTTACCGGCGCAGTTAACCTGTTACCGCCAACCTCGGAATGAGGCCCCATGTGTCTATATTAAGTGTTTATATCAGAAATAAAAGTTTTTTTAACCAGAAAAAGAGAAGTTTGTCCTTTGCGATATCTTTAGTATTCCTGCATTATGCCCACGGGTGGCTAAAGGATATTCCCACAAGAGGGGGGGGTAGCTTGAAACCTGCTTGTTGTGACAACCGCATGAGCCGACAGCTGAAAATGCAACACAGGAGATAAAGGACAGGATAAAGGGATCCAAGTCACTCTCCCGGCACCAAATCATAAACTTACACCACCTGCAGGCATAAAAGAATTTCGTAGGGGCCTTGAAGGATGTCTTCAATGTGCTCCTTTCAGCACAGACAAGCCCCACTCCTTGTATTTCAGCCTCTCAGTAAGTAAGCATAAAGCTTCAGGCTGCTGTGGTTCAAGTGGATGACCCCCCCTCTCCTTCGAATTGGAGAGTATGCGGACTCTCCTCGGAAGGCACAAGAGGGCAGATGGACATGTCACCCCTGATGCAACGTTCTGCAGACCCAATTGGGGGCGATCAGGACCATAATGGCTCCGAACAGGCACAATCTCCTGAGAACCAGCGGAATGACGTTGATCGGCAGGAACATAAAGGAGGTCGAAAGTCTAATCGACTGTCAGCACATTCCCCAGAGGTCCCCGACCAGGAAATTCCCTAGAGCAGAACAACTCACATCCTGCTGACACTGGAAACAAAGCGGTCCACTTGAGACACTCAAAAGGAGATCTCCTACCGAAGATCTCCTCCAGAAGTACCCAACAGAGCTCTCATTCGCAGGAGGCTGACGTCTGTCTGTCCCAAGCATCCGCTGTAGCACAAATAAATGTTTTAGGAGGGATGCACTTAGTTCAATATTCACAAAATATAGAAAAATATTTCTATCTTATTTCAGGTGCAACTGTTAAGGTTAACCCTGGCTAAAGGGATACATTTAAACAGAAAAAGCATGAGTTGTGTCATCTGAAATTAATCAGACAAATAGCAGTGCACTCCTAAAGGGAAGAGCCCCTTCAAATGTTCATAGTAAAATTCGTGAACAATATATATAGTACAAAGAAAGATATGGTTAATTTATGCACTAATATATGCGTTCAAAAATAAATCATGGGTGGTAACACTTCAAATCATATCCTTTGTCAATGTTTGACATAGTAAACCATAAGATTATAGAATTCACCACATAATTCATTAATACATAGCATCAAAGTGCTCTTGATATACAGATCAAACCTCAATTCATCGCATAGTTTAAATTATTAACATACATGATCATCCCTTAGTTTATTATAAGAAAATCTCTGAGTAATCCGATTCCAATGTGGAAAAATCTCTCAAAAGACGTTGTGGACAAAGTATGGTAGCCAGTCCTTTTGAAAGCTTTCCTATCACTACGCGTTTCGAGATAACCACTCTTAGATAACTTCTTCTCGTACCGGTCCCTCTTCAGCAAAATGTCATCCCGCATGTCCGTCGGAAGTGGCATTGGTTGCTACGGGAGCGCCGGCGTAGTGTCCGGTTCCACGTCCATCTGCCGCTCTTTGTCGGCTCCACCCTCACTCTCTACGGCCTTTAAGACGTTCTGTAGTCCACATCCTGGGCAGATCCTAAACAGCTTGGATCCAACGGGCGTCGAGTCTCCTTTGTCTTGGGCCATGTCCACGCGGGGTAGGCCTCAAAGATCTTCCAGAATCCTCCAAGAAGTGAAATTCGACAAACAAAATCACGCTTGAGGGGTGTAGAAATTTCCGACGGGTCCCCGTTAGTCCGAAGATGAAACGGCGGCGCCTGAGGCTAGATTTGAATGAAAAATAAAGAGTAAACTCTTTGGAAAAATGTACCGCGCAGTAAAATCTCGAGAGCTAAAGCACGAGGACTCCCAACACTTGAATGTGCGGTAAAAATCGGAAGATGGCTGCCAGAGGAGGGGCTTAGGTAGAGGGCAGTCATTGGCTGGGGGCAGTATGACCCAGAGACCAGTGATTGGTTATTAGTAGAAAGACAGTTCAGAAACAAAACAAACTGATTTTTCTTTACTGAGGATTCCGAGCCTGACGACAGGGAATATTCATGAGCATGTGAATCCATGCCAGACCCCATGCTGGAGAAACTCACATTTTGTCTGGAAAGTAAATAAATTAATTCTGAAAGTGGTGAAAGAGATTACCTACCTTGGTTCTGTAGTCAGAGCTTACCCTAATAAGTGGTTGGTAACGTCCCACTTGGACGCAAAGTTACTACAGTCAGGGTCTCGGATGAAGAGAATCTTAAGTAAATGCTGTAAGGTCTCCCTGACTCCCCTGATTAAGTATTATAATAAGATTGTCCCGGCATTGTTAAATGGTCTAGTAACTAATCCCCAATCTTATTACATCGATTGGGAGATGCAGGAGGGTTTTCTCTGGGGTGAGGTGTTGAGTCGACCCAACTGTGTGCCAATAGCTAGCCTGAGGTATGAGCTGGGTCTGAAATCACTACGGGCTTGTCTTGAATGGAGATGGATTTCTCAATACAGGCTGATCTCGCCCTCCCCGTTCCCTATATGAAGATATTCTGGTAACTCTAAGGGACTCATCCAATCAATAACTGAATAATTTGGAAAACATCTGCATTAAAATTCTAGCTGAAGCAGATTGTGATGAAGCCATATTGACTCAAAATCTAGATAAGAACAAAGAGCTCTTAAAACAAATGCATTGGATTACCCATATGAGATCATCCAGGCTGTTTGCCTCTTTTACATTGACTGACAAATATAGTTCTACGATGCTAACATACTTGACCAAATTTCCGGACCCTGGAAATTAAGCATATCAGGTACACCCAACTCGGGCTGTAATAAATGCGGGGGTGTAATTACTCAGTCCCTCAGGCATTTGCTATTTCATTGCCCTTGGACGTTGGAGCTGAGGATCCTAAGATTGGCGAGATTTGCTCCTCGGAATTAGTGGCTGATCACGGTTTTTTTAAACTATTGAAGCAGCAAAACTTCTGAAGGAGTGATATTAAGACACCCGAATGAATAGAGAGAAATTGCACTTTATGATATTTAATAGTCTCACTTTATTCATAATTAATCTTTCGGTTGAATCGTTTTGTTATATAGGTCATTATGCATTTTTTATTTCATGTGTGTCCCTTTTTTGTTCTCTCTCTATTCCTTTTTTTTAAAGGAAAATGTTTTAGTAAGGTGTTTGTCTATATTATAAAACGTGTGTTCAGTTGTTTGAGGTATATTTTTGTTGCATTTGGTCTTGGTTGTTTTGTGTAATTTCATGATGTTTTAAATTTTATTGAAGGTGTTTTTGACTATCAATATAATTTTTGTTTTTTAAAAAGAAAGGAATTCTTAATTTTAACTCTAAACTCAAAGTGTGCATCATCAGTTGTGATGACTACTTATAAATTACAATTGCGTTATCCATCAGGAGGGAAACTGACCTGATATTCCTGTGTAATGAAGCTCACACTTAAGTGGTGTCTGTTGGATGTCACTAGCAAATAGTTGGCCCAATCAGGGACCTTTTTTCAGGATATCCCTGATGTCCTTGTCTGCCCATCAAGTCAAAATTACAGTACGAGTACAGTTAAAATCAACCTTATATTCTAATATTAAATCATAGAAAATTCTTTAGAAAAGAAAAAAGTGGTATACACTTACTAATGACTTTAATATTGGGCATCCACTGTGGTTATCATTGTTCACTGACTTCCCTCTAGCAGTTCCTGCAAAGTGAATCAGAAAATTCACTTATTCAACAGTGGTCTAACTTAAAGACTTAATTCACTTCCTCTCAATCTAAGTGTCTTTTCTTTGTTTTTTACCTGGTCTTCTCTGGTAAAGAAAGTTAAGGCAGCGGAGCATGGGCTGGAGTAGCAGCAAAAAAGCAGCAACCCGTCCCGCAATCGCTTTAAATTACAGGAATTCACGTGACGTGTGTGCACGCTCTGTGAGCAAATATTGTCACGTGATAACATAGTTCCGTGGATCTATGAATTCAAAGAGTAAAAAGTATCGCATATCATCTTGAAGTTCCTATTCTTCAATTATACTGCATTATTTACCAGTCTGGGCATCCACTTAAAAATGACGGTGGTGGATTGCTCTGCAACTCAAAGTCTGTTCATGCATATGAAGGGACATTTACTCTATATAATCACTAGATATTTGTATTCCGGTAACTTGTGTCTAAGCGCCTCATCATTGTATGGGTTGAGTTGAAGCGTATTGAACCATAAAATAGTGAAAACAGATATTGTCATAAGTATCGATCCGTCAATGTCATTGATACTCTGTCCGCTGCAAATCAATCTAACAAATAAGGTGAGGATAGTTTTGCTTAAACCGAAAAAAACATGCTTAAAATCTCCTGAACAACAATACGGTGATCATGTTATTCTGTACACAAATAATGTGCATACATTTCCTCCACTGTTCAACAAGTCAAATAATAATGTCCATCTTATAACATACATGTACTAGATATTAGGAAAACTCAGATAAGAGTTAACATGATTCATGAAGTCAGCCTGACTGGTACATTTACACATTCACATCCTACTCATTCCCTTCTGTGTGGCTAAACTATTTTTTAGAAAAAAGCTCAACTATTCTAATCCATAATTCGGTAGGCTATCCTGGCTATACATGAGCTGGTTTTGAATTATTTGATGGGACTATGGCAAGCACTCTGCCATGCTCTAACAGTAGCTGTATAGATCTCATAGGTCTACTCTCTTTTCGTACTGTCAAATTCAGGACTTCTGCAAGGAGAAGACAGTAACAATGAAACTCTTATACATTGAAAAATGCTAAACGAAGACAGACAAACCATATTCAGTGTTCCTCCCTTTGAGGCACAAGGATTCCAGACGATCAATCCAGGTTTCTCCTTTTGTAGTAACATCTTTACTAAATCGACTCCCCTGCAAGGTTGTTTCAACAGTTCCAATATCACAACTTGCATTTGTGACACTGTGACGAAACAACCTGAAATGTTGCGCAACTGGAGATCTTTCTGAATTGGTTCTGATGTTGGATTTGTGTTCTGTCCAGTGCATCTTTGCTTTCCGTGTGTTCATTCCTACTTAGTAGATGCTGAAGGGGCATCTTATTCCATAAACTACGTTGGTAGAGTCGCAAGTGAAGGTATGTTTCAATATTACTGGTTTACCAGTATATGGCTGATTTATAGTCTGGCCTTTTATGATGTTATTACAATGTTGGCAATTTCTGCATGGTTATGTGCCCCTATATGACTTAAGTTTCGATTTTAAAGCACTAATGTCCGCTATTATCACCAGGTCCCAAATGCATTGGCTTTTTTTATTGGCAAAAGTGGGTACACTAGGGAATAATTTCACTAGAGTAGGATCAAGGTGTAAGATATTTCCGTTGGATTTTAGAATTAGTTTAATTTGACGACTTTGATGTAAATAGGTGGTCACATATACAAGCTTAGAGGAAATGTCCTTTTCTTTCAGTACTAGGCTGGTGGTCCTAGAGATTTCACTTACTTTTTGGGCGACTTGCTGAATGATCTCTGTAGAATACCCTCTTCTCTGGAAAGTGTTCGATACTTCACAGGATTTTTCAACATACTGTTGATTGTCAAAAGCAGGGGCTTCAAAGAAAAACCATCTCTGGCTGAAGCATGACAAAAAGGGGTGAGCCCCTGTTGCACCCACTTCAAAAGAGCCCACACTGACCTCAAAGGGACTCATTAAAAAAACTCTGGTCACAAGTGAGCCCAGGGAGACAGACGGCTGTGGGGGATGAAGCAGCCCGCCAATATGGTAAACAGATGCTTCCAATTAACATAAGAATTTGTTTTAGGCATTTTGCACAGCCATCAGACTGAGGATGGATTTCAATTTTATGCCATTTTTCATGTAATTTCTAGGTAGTTTTAGGTGTATGAAATGCATCCACTTGTGACTTTGTGACTTTAGGATTATGCTTGATAGCTTACACATTCATAACTATTGTGCATTTTATGAAAATGACAAAAATGTGACACATGGCCATGCTACATCATACAGATTTGGCTGTCGGCTTATCTAATTCCACATGATCAGCTAAAGCCGAATATATGTGTCATATGGCAGTTGCTAATACAATTATAAAGTTATGATACATAACTAGTTTTGCCAAAAAGCTATAAAGGAGAACAAAAGGATGACAAATGGAAAAAGACAGATGGTGCTCTCCTCCCCGGAACCATTCCTGACTGGGGTCTGAGAGAGGGATGGTAATTGTCCAATCCTAGCGGCAGGGATAATTACAGGGTACTACCCCCTAGACTGTAAAATTAGTGAGGTCATTGCTCACCCCTCATATAAGGGGGTGTTAGAGAGAATTCTCATTCTATGGCTAATTTCCCTTACCTATAGAGTCCCCGAGCAGCTTTGCTGGATTTGAAGGGTTTGTTTTTTTCTCCTGCTAAGAGTGACTCTTTTTCCCACTCTTAGGCATGTTTGCTATGTGTGTTCTAGGCTATTTTTTTGTGTTTAATGTCTATGGTGTTATTCTCACCCTCATAGGAACCATCTTTATACACATGTGTTACACAGCAACCTCCGTGCAGTAACACAGGGGTGTCGTAGTGACCCCCAAACGTAGACTCCATACCGTGGGACGGACTACTGTCTCCCAGGGCATGTAAAGTCCCCACTGGCTTTACTAGTCAATCTTTATGAACAAAACCAGTACAACCCATCTTACTATGGAGGTACTGGCAAGGGTTAATAGTGTTTCCCTTATGTTCATTTTCGAGAGGGTACCGTATAGTCCCTCTCAAAAGTTTCTGGCTGGTGGCAGTGGTTACTACCAAAAATATTCGACCGGGAATATTTCCCTATGGGATTTTCCCATTGTTCGAGGCTACAACATTTACTGGCAGCCTCCAACATACCACTGGTTTATTTTTATATTAACCTTACTCCGGTAGGTTTTATTTGCCAGAACTTTTATATAAATTCTTTCTCGTGTCTTTCTCTAAGATCCTAACCCAGGTCAGGGATCCTTTGTTTGTCCTTTCGGCGGGCTTCTGCCAAGAAGCCCTCCTTTCGGCGCCACTGAGTCTGGGGTAGACCCATTGTGTGGGAGGGGGGGGTAGGACCCCTGGACAGGGTTGCCTCAGCGACCCATGTCGCACTCTGCCCTGATAAGCTGGAGAGTCTCCCGCCAGGATGACATCTCCACTGTGTGAGTGACAGCTAGGCTGTATGAATGGGTGTCTTTTTGCATAAAAGCAGGGTCCTGAGAACTGGAAGAGCAAGACGTCGCCACTGGAACTAAGATGCCGAAGATAACTGAAGCCAAAGACATCTGCATCAACTGATCCACAGGTGAAGCCCTGCTGCAGCGTCTCACCACTTTTGTCCATACGACGAGAGAAGATCTTCATCTACAAGAGCCTTCTTCCCTTGAGCTGGTGGGGCCAACCAATTTGCCAATCGCCTTACAGGACCTGCCTTGGTCGAATCGCCAGGCTCCCGTCCACCCGGACCGCGATTTAAAGGAGCGTACCTTTTATTTCGCTTGGCAGCACTGCAGCTGGTTTCATCCCTGGGCAGTGCAGTAACTCGGACCTTCCTCCACGACGAGAGTCTTTCTTCCTCTGCTGGATCTCCCGAAATGCAGGAACTGTCAGGAACAACTGCCACCGCAGGAGCCTCTTCTACATTTTAAGGTACTTTGTTCCGCCAGGCCTCCCTTTTCGTTTGGTATCGCTAAAAGTGTTTTAAATCCTTTACCTACCTGTTGGGTTGGCCGACCCTATCATCTAACATTGTCTTTCACCTTCTGCAACCACCTTTTCTAATCGTTTAACAAAGATTTGACTGCAGCTACAAGAACATTTTTTCTCCTGGGCTCTTTGCTCTGCATCACTGACTCTGGCACAGGCCCATTGACTCTGGCTAAATCTGTTACAACTGCCTTCTCTAGACTGCTTCTCACCTAGAAATGTGTTGTTGCACCTAACTCTTATAACCACCTTTTGCTTTCCACTTTTTAATCTTCTGAAGTGCCATTTTGCTCAGTTTTCACATCAGTATTGTACATGCTAAAGTACTGCCTTGCCTAAACTTGTTCACAATCTATTGGGAAGTGTTACTAGGGTGCCTAAGAGTATATTCCTGTATAAACTGTTCTTTGCCTCCCTTGTGAAAAATTGATAGAGTTCCATTTGTGTTTGGTTTTCACTGGTCCATTTTGGTCAGTTTTCACTCTTGCTCAAACTTGTCTACAATTTAACCAGGGAGTTGTGTATACTTTTATTGACTGATTTTAACTTGCTTTAATAACTGTGATTAATGTGCTGAACTTGATTAATGTGCTGAACTAGAAGTGTGTAAAATAAATATATATATATATTCTTTTTAATACAAAGCTTTGGTCAGTGTTTCCTTGTGCCATAGTGCTGTAGTCCTATTGTGTAAACCCTAAATACTGCTCATATCCCTCTTGAGATAAGTCTGACTGCTTAGCCACAGCTACCAACTAAATCTTTGTGGTACAGACTGATACCAAAGGGGATTTTATTGCTAATACCTGTAGTCTTAATCTACTGTAGTGCTCCCTAAGGGAACTGCACAGGATTCTGCGTAACAGGGGGACTGTACTAGGACTCGAGACACTAAAAAACAGGGGAGACAGAAAAGGAGGACGAAGAGAAGGCTGCTGAACAATACCATCTATGAGAGTGGAATGACCAGTCCCCCTGCCCTTTCTTTCCAGAGTGTCCCGAGATGCAGCTGGCTTTCCTGAATCTTAAACAAAGGATTTCTATGTGAGTAGCAAAACCCCCAGCACTAAATTGCATAAGCCTTTCTTTTTTGTAACAGTGCATCCACTATTTCCCCATTGAAAACCCCAACTGCCCGTGTAGTTCATTCATCTCCCCATAGAAGAGTCTCTTGTTTGCCTGTATAAGTTAGCATATCCCCATAAAGAAAACCCTGCATGTGTCTTTGTAAATCCTTAGTATTTTTGTAAGTAAATCAAGTACTTCCCCCACTGAATTTCACGGATCGGGATTGTTTAAATTCAAAACCGACAATCTTGTTCCTCGTGTTTTTATTCAATTGTTATAGTCATTAAAGTGTTGCCCCAAAAGAATTATTCCCATTATAAGATGAAAACCGAATTTGTCCATGTATTGTGTGCATTACCAAACAAATCCCTATTTACATCTGTCAGTTTAAACCCCAAATGGTTTAATATGAGCAATCTCTTTGCCTAGAAGTCTACCTGTTAAGTGCCTCTGTCATTGTCCCTGAAAACCGATTGTCCTATTGTAAGCTAAACCCCTTCCCCAAGCCGCCTGTCATTGTAAGCCTCAGTGTAAACACATTTCCATTTGCCACTGTATTTTCCCACTGCATTTGCTTTCTCCCAAAAAACGATTTTCCTACTTCATTTCCCATTTGCCCTTATTAGGCAGAAACCTGTGCAGTTCCCTTAGGGAACACTGCAAAAGGTTTAGGACTAGAGGTGTTAGCAGTAAACCCACTTGGTAGCAGTCTGTACCACCCAGATTTACCTGGTAGCTGTGGCTGAGCAGTCAGACTTCCCTCAAGAAGAGTTAGGCAGTATGCAAAGTATACACAATAGGCACTCAGATACAGTAATACAAACACTGACCAGAGCTTTGGTATCAAAGTATATAATTATTTATTTAAAAACACACTGTTTGAAACACTCCAGCACTCTTATTGTAAAACACTCTAAACACAGTTACTATTATAATATATACAACCCTTATTCCTTATCAGATAAGTCTTAGTTAACACCACTTATTTCCATATAGAGGTGAGCGCTTCAATAAGTTTATGAAGAAGGGAGGGAAAAAGACAGAATATGGAAATATACACCACTCTAAGATTTAGGAACACTTTTAGCAAGGCAGAAGAGCAAAAGTCACTTGTGAGCCAAAGTCCATAGGCTGGGCCCACACTTAGAGAGAGCAGAGCACAAATGCGCCCAAGATCACACAGTTACACTAGGCTTAGAAAGTCTTGCAGAGAGTTCGAAAAGAGTTTAGAGAGGCTCAGAAAAGTTTAGCCAGGGTGTCCCAGGCTAAACCAGGTTCGAAAGCCGGGGGCTAAATCTACCCCGTACAGTCGGTGGCAAGGGAAGCCAGACGGGACATGGTACCTTAAGTGGGAAGGATCCTCCAGCGGTGGCAGTTGTTCCTGGCAGCGGGTGCAAGTCTCGTCGTCGTCCAGGGGAAGAGAAAATCTCGACTTGGAGGAAAGATGAAGGTCGTTGCACTGCCAGGGAAGAAATTAGCCTTTGAGTTTTCCGGTTAAAGCTATTACCCTTTATTTCACGGTCGTGGTAAAACGTGGTATTCCGGTTGCCGGGGTGCTTGGTACAGGCAGGGCGGCCACGAGATGCGTCGGGAAGGCGAAAAGACGGTGAAACTGGTTATCCCCACCAGTCAAAGGAAGAAGACTCTCCGGCGGGAGATGATCTCTGTTGTTGGGAAAAGTGGTGAGACGGTCAAGCAGAGCTCCACTGGTGGTGTCGTCGTGGCAGGTCGGCTCAGCTTCTCCCTCGTCGGATTCTTAGGTCCTGTGGCGACTTCTGAAGTTCCAGTCCCCAAAGCTCTGCTTTTATGCAGAAAACCCCCATTCACTCAGCCTAGCTGTCACTCAAACATGCTACGTGGTGAGCCGGCCGGCTCACAACTTGGGCCAATCAGGACAGAGTGCGACTTGAGTTGCCTGGGCAACTCAGTCCAGGGTGCCTAAATCCCCCTCCACCCCTCCTAAGTATCCCAGACAGAGTGGCACCACTTTGGAGGGCTTCTGTGGAGAAGCCAGCCAAAAAGTGGAACAAAGGGCTCGACTTGGGTTGGAGTCACAGAAGAGAACACAAACGCCATTTTTGAATATAAAAAGTAGTATCCACTGCCACCAACCAAAACTCGATCAGGGGGGACGGAGATGTGCCCCCTCGACTAACAGACCCCGGGGCAATCGAATTGCCCCAGCCAGTACGTCCACAATCTGATGGTTTGTACTGGTTCTGTTCAGAATTCAAGACTAGTAAAGTCAATGGTGACTTTACATGCCCTGGGAGACAGTAGTCAGTCCCAGGGTATCGAGTCTATACTGGGGGGTCACTATGACACCCCTGTGTTACTGCACTTAGGGTGCTGTGTAACACACATCACAAAAACACATGAAGCCCTATGGAGTAAAAGACCCCTAGCCCATTAAACACATCTAGAGTCAAAGGATCACACTCAAATCATGCCCAAGAGTGAGGGTAAAAGAGTCTCACTCTTGGCAGGAGAAAAAAATAAACCCAAAAATCCAGCAAAGCTGCTGGGGGACTCACTAGGTTAGGAAATTAAGCCTAAACAGAGAATTCTCACTAACAGCCCTGGTGTGCTGATTAGTATTCTCTAAAACTTTGGCCATCTCCCAAGTGTAAGCAACACAGATTTTCTTCTATTCTGTCCCCTAGCAGTTGTGAGAAATAATCAAAACCCCATTCTTCCATTTTGCTCCAAAAACGGGATTTCGCTTTCTTTGCTGGCTTCCGAACTTTTGGTGGCGAGCTTCACCCCAAACCAGATTTTCCCCTCTATATGCCTACTCCTTGCCACTGCGCCTTCCATTTAAAGGAATCACATTAAATTGATGTTTGCGGGTGAGTGTTGCAAGGGGGAGTGCTTAACTCCAGGAGCTATCACTTTGTGGTAAATTGTTTGTTTTCTATTCTACCATTAAAAAAACAGAACTGTAAAAGTATATCTTAATCTGGTTGTTTTGTAGAGATTGTTGCATTTTGTGTTGCCACAACATTGGTGGCTGTGTAATTGGTTGATTTTCCTTTTTCATTAAAAAATAAATTAATAAAACTTATTGATGCACACCGGCCTGGTTCCTGGTCTATTGGGAGAAAGGGTGCTGGTGGAGGTTGGGTGTTACGGGTTGGAGGCCTCCTTAAAATAATTTGGATCTATTAATAAAAGCGTCATCTTGTCCGCCACCTTCATTTGCAAGGGGAGAGGTCCTTGTCTTGCTGGTGCTGCATAATACATTGTGACGTCACTCTTCTTCAGATTCGTCTTGTTCTAATGTTTTGAAGAACCGTTTCAATTTAATCTTTCGGAATATTCAGAAAAAAAAATGTTTTCTTTTAATAGAGAGCTATTGTAGCGAGGGTCAAAATAAATGCCTTTCTGTAATGTTTTCTTCAGGAATTGAGTCAATTAGTAGGAGATATTTACAACTAGATCTTCTTTGGAGGAAATATTTCCTTCCTTGGCAGATCTTTTCTTCTGGCTGCTTCTTGTACCCCGCCTCTTTCTAAAAAAAGAGGTTCCAGTTGCAGCCACTCCAGATGATTCAGTTGTATCGCTTGATACTGATGGCCCTTGCCCCTCTTCCGGTATGTTATCAAAACTTGTAGAGGGTAGGTCTACCTCGACTTCTGCACTTGATACATCTGAGGAAGATGCATCTGCTGCGACATTCCCTCTGCCAGATGAGCAGACGTCAGGCACCATTCTCCAGAGCCAAGAACCACAGTCGCATGGCTTCTCTGCACAGAGGCAAGCACAACACACCACACCACCTCACTTGTTCAGGTAATTCATGGCCACTGTGTAGTCCATCATGATTAGCACTGTCTTGCATTTCACAGAGGGGACGAAAGCGGCAAGGGCCAGCCTGATCACCCTCAGCTCCAGCAAGTTGATGTGTTCCCGAGACTCTGCGGGAAACCACACTCAGTTCACCGTTCGCTCTGACAGAGGAACAGCACAACCAGTCAGAGATGCGCCTGTGACCATCGTCATCTGGGGCCAAGGTTGGCGAAAAACTCCTTTCAGGAAGTTGTCCCACACGGTCCACCGCGCAATATCCTGAGCCACCTTGTCCAAGACCTGCAAGGGGTTTGACCTGTGCCCCTGAAACAGTGATGTGACCATTGGCAACAGAGAAGTCGCTGAAGAGATATCATGCGCAGCCAGCCTCTGGTACCAGCCCAGGCCCAGAAAACACAGGAAGGCCAAGGCCAGGATTTGTTCCTGGGATATTTATGACATTGACCATCCGAAAGAGGTTTGCCACTCAATCATCGGACTTGAAGGCCCTACCCAGGCGAGTGTCCGAGACCATACTGATAAATCAAAGAAAACGGAATGGCAAAACCTGAGCAAGTCTGAAGTTCAGGAAAAAGCACAGGCTGTGCAATAGAGTGCATGTGCAGAGTAGGTGCTCTAACACTAGATCTGGGGAGCAAGCTCGGACGAGCCAGTCGTCCAGGTAGGGAAAGACATGAATGCCCTCCTTCTTCAGGTCAGCTGGCACCAGTGCTAGCAGCTTGGTGAAAACCCTGCGAGGCGAAAAAAGTCTAGACAGCAAGACCGTGAAATGTTAATGGTGTTGAACCCAGGGATTGAAATTTAGATTCAATAAACAGGAGCTAAAAAGGCAGCTCATGGGTATTCAGCATTAAGCAGTGACCAAGAGCTACCATCATGGAACAAGGAGTTAGTACATAGTGTCTGGCGAATCTAACTTTCATACAATAACTTATTTTGTAGATTATTTATGACTCCTTATATTTAAATGTTGTTTAGATGCATCCTAAAACATAGGTATAGATTTTCCGAAAGATATAGAATTAAATTGAAATAGGTATGTTTGTTCAGCATCAGTTGGCCTGGGGAGCCAAAAGTAGCTACTGGTTTTAAGGCTAACCAGGCTCTTCAAGGCTTCAAGCTGCAGCTAAATAGCTCCGAGCTCCCATCAATTTCGAACCCTGTGACCAACCATGAACCTCACGTACTTCCTTTGCTTTCAATGAATCAGCAAATGGAAGTAGGCATCCTGAAGGTGAAAGGAAACCAACCAGATCTGCAAATCGACGTCTTGTAGAATCCAGGCTAGAGTAACCATCTTGGACTTGGTACTTGTGTAGGAACAAGTTCAGCAGCCATAGATCCAGACCCCCGCCTGCCAGTCCTTTGGCACCAGAAAATAGGTGGAGTATCACCCCTTAAATCGTTCTGAGCACATAACTAGCTTCATCGTTCTTTTGGACATAAGCCGACTGACCTCCTCCAGTAGAATGGGGTCTCCAGACAAAGGGGTGGTCGGAGAGCTGTGGTTCAGGGGACACTGAAGGAATGTAAGGCAATATCCTTGCTGGATGACCTGTAAGGTCCAAGCATCAGACTCCTCTGCACCTCCCCCCCAACGGTGAATAATGGCCAAGCCAGTCACTGAGGTTTGGCGCCCTGGGGTGCAGCGTGGACAATGGCTGCTGCAACTCCCCCTCGGTGGGCACCTCTTCCTCTGCCCCTCTTTTCACAGCCCCTTGGGACAAAGGCAGCAAAGAACAAAAGTCCCTGCCCAGAGATGAGGGCAGTGTGGAAGACTATTGCACCGCAAGCCCCAAAGCTTTAGCAGGAGCCTTGGAGTAGACCTTCTGGAGGGCGTCATCCTTTGCTCCAAGAAGGATATGGCGATGCAATGGTATATGCAACAGACTGGTCTAGAGGTTGGCTGCAAACCTTGAGGTCCTCAGCCATGAGTGGGGCGTGACCAATGTGTAGTGGCCATGGCCCTTCCCACGCAGTCTGGCAAGTCCAATCCTGACTGCAGCATCTGACGTGCCGTCTCCTTGCCATCGGAGACTAAGGAGAGGAAGCCATCCATCATTTCTCTCTGGAACACATTTGATCGATTACTCGAATCTGGGCAGGTGGACACATTTTAGGAGGCCACCCTAGTTGTGAACAAGGAAACTCTAGAGTTTAGCCAATACCTAATCAAGGTAGCAATGAAGAGCAGTCAACGCTATTCTCAGTAGAGGGAGTGGGGTCAAGGGTCCATAAGGAGTCCACACAGTGACGCAAAACATAATTCAATTTAGACAGGAATGTACAAAAATACTATATTCTAGGCCCAAAACACACACTAGAAAATGAAACAAGCAGGTGATAATATTGCACACAGCAATAAACATATATAGTCACCATACTTGGGTAAAAAAATGCATTTGATGATTTAAATTAATAAAATAAGGGAAATGATGCACTAAGATGAAACCAGAAATATGCCCCAGTTTCAGAACTCCAATCACTATGAAGTGATGAAGTGTGGTGCCTTGCGCCCAAAGGCTAAAATGCTTCTCTCCAAAATACATCTGATGCACATAAAGTACTTGTGTTGGTGACATGTTCAAGAGAAGAGATGCAACCAAGTTACTGGTAAGTAAAAATGTGACCTTAGCTTTCATGTTACAATGCTCATGTGCGACGACCAAAAAGCAGTGGAATGGAAAGAATCAAAGACTTCTTTTAAATGTTATTTTATGGAAGAGATGACAGGAAGGAGACACATGCTTTGCATTCACTTAACCCCCCCCCACATACTTAGATGTTCCCAGAGGACTGGATGGGGCAACACCATTGGGGGAGCAGTTCAGACAATGGGTGTGGGGAGGAAGCTGGAGGTTGGATTTCACACTGTTGGTTCTGGTGATAGGTGCTCAAGAGCTGCAGAAAGCATGGACAGGTGAAGGCGTGTACCAGCGACAGCCACCACACACAGGCGACGGCAGATGCCCTTCCAGATGTGATAGAAGACTAACTTCCAGAGCAGGATCCCTAGAAGCTGGGAGGCTGAAATGCAGCAAGAAAGCGACTTACACACAAGGTGGCAACCACCGGCTGCAAATGTGGAACAGAGATGGTTCTAGCAAGGTAGCCCCCTGGAGAACTTGTCAGTCCACTGAGTGATCCAGAGACACTCCCAAAGGCTCAGGACAGCTAGAACCTCAAGAACACACCAAGTCTGGTTGCTCCCACCTGTCCAGGGTATTAAGCATAGCACAGGGCCTTTGCAGATCTGGTAGTGCAACAGGGCTCACTGGGCCAGACACAGTAAGGGTTGCTGGGCCTCTTCAAGAGTCTTCTTCAGAGCTTCAGCTCCAAATCTGATCTGAAGAAATGTCTGCAGGCGTCGAAGTCCACCAATGGTAAGGATCTGTACTTTTCAAACAGCCAGCAGTGGCTCAATCAGGGGCCACTGTTGGATTTACTCATGTTCCACATCCAGACTTTCAGGAACCAGACAGTCCCAACCCCCTTCCTGAGCCAGACAGACAAATGGACACAAAGGCAGTAGACTGCGAAAGCGAGAGCCTTCTGAGGCAAACGCATTACTTTATATGGGGTTTCCTGACCTGAGATGGCAGGAAGAAGGCCAAACAGCAATATGGCCAAAGAACAAGCGAAATTCTTGTGGCATGGTGAAAGCCATTTCAGGGCACTAGCCACGTTCAACAGCCATAAGCGGTAAAGACGAATGTGGAGACTAGAAACAACACAAACGGTACAAATGGATCTGCTGCCACCAGCTGGTCTTTAGGCACATATAAAAGTAACCAAAAATCCTAAGTGTAAAGGTAAAGTACCCCCATTGCATTGCATTTTAAGATGCTGTGTGCAAGTTACCAAAAGTAAAAGACAAAAGGGAAACAGTTTCAAAATACTGATAGTTTGAAAGACTGATACGTTTCCCCACAACAAAATGAACAAAAGGCCATGCGAGTTAAGCTGAAAGCTTCACTTCCCTGTAAAAAGTCAAGACAGTTTAAAAAAATTAAATTAAAAAAAAGCAAACAGTTTGGTGGTCCATAGAACTATGGAGGGAAAGTTGCTTATTGAGAAATATTTCCCAGCAGTACTCAGCCGAAGGAGAACTTCGCCATGGCACGAGGCATTCACTGCCAGTAGAACAAAACTGCTCAATGTAACACCTTCTTACCCAATGCGTCAAACCTCTTACTTTCCCTTTCCATTGGAAGGCAAGTTATTTTCAGGATAGCCATCGCAGTGTGAACCACCAAGCTCTCAGGCAGAGCATGGGAGGAACGAAAGGCTGTGGTCCAACAGAGCGGGATGGTGTTTCTTCGCCAAATCCCTGACCACTGCCAGAACAGAAGCAGGTTTCTCACAAACCTCCAAAACGGGGGGCCTCCACAGCCACATGGGAGGGCAAATGCATCTCTTTTTTGGGGGGCATAGTCCAGAAAATCGCAAAGTTCATACTGAACATTGGACCTGGACAGAGCAGATAGCCCCAGAGTACTGGCCACCTTAACCATCAATCACTGGAAGAAAATCTGAGGCTTTCCTGAGGTGGGAGCTGACAAAATGTGTATTTCCAGGGAGGTGCTGGGGCCACTGGCCCCCTGTGGGTCTTCTACCAGGCCTTGCACATCCTAATCTTCCCCGTGGAATTCTAATGGTAAATCCCTCACCTCTCAAGAGCCCATACGTTTAAGCCCAAAATTGGACTTGGTCGCCCTCCTCAAATCATAGATGCCATATCCTTCACATTAAGACGGTCCTAGGGAGGGGGTGTATTCCGCAGAGCCACGGTGTCCACGGTACAGACGACCAAGACGATGCTAGCGCAGAGGTCGGTGCCGAGAGACCTCGGTCTCTGTCTGGTCCAGGCCCAATCACTGAAGTGTGCAGGAGTGGTCCCGATAGGGTGCCCTGCCAGTCGCAGACGAGGTGGTGGGACCCTGCAGCACTGCAGCCTACGGCACCACTGCCTGAGCCGCAGATGCCACCTTGGAGACGATGTCCAAGTGGCTCTTAGAAGACTAATGTCAGTGCAACAACTCACTCTGGGAGCGGGACCTCTTCTGATGCTGCTACTTGTACTTTTCCTGGTGCAGAGCCGCTTGTTCCTTGAAGCATCATTCCATGCTGTGCGACCTCAACCAAGACAGTGGAGCCGCACCCTTTATCTTGTCGACAACTGAGAAGGTCTTGATCACCCTCTCCCAGAGTCCCTTCGGGTGAATGGATTCATATGAATCCAATCTTGGGTGTCAAGCTCCTAACCCAGACAATATAAGCAAATCTGGTGCTGATCCAAGACGACATCTGCCAGCCACAGGAGTAGGCCTGGTGCATTGGGGAAAAAAGGTACGCTCAATAAGCATGTTCTGATTGGCGAACAGAGTGCAGGGAAAAAAAAGGAACTGAGGACACAGGGCGCAGCGCCGATATATTTATTGACCCAGATGTCATGATCGGCACTCGGTGCATTAGAGGCGTTGGACAGAGCAGACGAAGAGGTGTGTTTTGTCAGATGGCGGCAGAAAGGTTTCAGGAGAACAATTGAGCTGGGATAGGGATATAGTAGATTAGGAATCCATGAGAACTGTCTGGATTCAGGGAATACCAGTGGGCTAGAAACTGGGCCTGAGCGCTTAGTAGTCATCTTCAAATTCTGGTAAAGCAAGACTACCATGAAGGGAGCAGCTAGTGTATTGCAGCTTATTCTGGCCTGCCTGCCAACCAAAGCAAACTAGGAGAGGAAACCTTTCAGTGTCTGAAGAATGTGTGTGGCAGAACCAAAGGCACGTTCAAATATAAATATAAAAACATAGGGAGCGCAATCATCTTGATCAGCAAAATCCTCCCAAACGGGGATAGAAGGAGATTCCTCCACTTGAGAACGAGTTCTCTGGTTTTATCCACTGCACGCAAGTATTTCTCCAGAAAATGAACAGTAGGGCTCCTAGCTATCTCTTCCAAAAAGGATGCCATTGAAACCCTAACTTGCTTTACAGACTAGGGAGTCCCAAATGTAAGGGGAAATGTAGCTGGCATTATCTTAAGACCAGAAAATCCCTGGAATTTGCAAATATCTGGCATCACTCGTTTGAGGTGGGACTTAGTCATATCATTGTCATATAACAAAATAATCAGCCTAAGGGAAAATAATTGAACCCCTCTGTGAATGTGCTTCTCCCTCATCAAAGCTGCTGGTGGTTCAATGGCCAGCGCCAATAAAAGGAGAAAGAGGGCAGCTTGACTAGTTACTCTGCACACATGGTAACTGTTTGAAAGTTGGCCATTTATAACCAACCTAGATGTGGGTTGACTAAAGCAATTTAACTAGCCTGATAAAGAAGGAGCCAGCGCCCATCCAATAAAGTATTGCAAACAGGAATCGACATTCAACCGAGTCGTAGGCCTTTGTGGCATCTAACAGGGCCGCAACTACTGGCATGTTGGATAAAGGATATGAATCAGGACGAAAATATGACATAAGGCAAACGAGATGGATTGGGCAGGAATGAATCCAGATTGACCAGCCTGTGTACACATGGTCATGAATGGGGTAAGCCTATTAGCAAGGATTTCTTTATCATTGTTTATGACGGAGATCGGTCTGTAAGCCATGCAATCCAGTCGGTCTTTCTATGCTTTTAAGAGACAAAGCATTCACTGATTACATCATCGTTCCATATAGGATCCAAGATTCAAGAGCATGGTTTTATATGTTGTGGAGGTGAGGAGCCCGACTGACCACAAATATTTTGTAGAAGTCTACAAGCAGGCCATGAGGACTCTGGGAACTCCCGCCAGGTAAATCACAGATAACAGTATGGATTTCCTGAATCGTGAGGGAATTATTCAAAACCTCACTCTCTATAGCGGTAAATCAATACAACTCGATCTTGTCTCGGTACCACTGGATTTGTTGTATAGATATACTGTGGGCTGCTTCATATAATTCATTGTAATCATTGACAAAAACCTCCCCAATCTCTGAGCCTGAATGGCATATGCCCTCTGCCCCACACCAAAATCAGGAACTGAGCGACAGTCTTTGGCCTATCAGAGCGAACAAGTCAGGCCAGCGTTCTCCCAGGCCTCTGCCCTTCCCTGTATTGCTGTGCCAATGCCCGCCTCCCCAAATATTTACACTCCCATAAAGCCACCTCTTTATATTGTTGCAATGTGGTTTGGATGGACACCAGAGTTTGAGTCATTGGCTTGGCTGAGCTCAGCTTCCAGATCCTTTATTCTTTTCTCATAGTGATCGAGCTTACAACAGATTTTGTGCAGAAGCCCATCCTCTCTAGATATGCGGGCCCCCACTTAATGAAACATTGAAGAGCCTTACATACAGTTGCTAGGGAAGCAACCGATTCTTTGTTAATCTCAAAGAAGCTAGCGATGTCCTGATGAAGAGAGGCCCTAAAGGCAAAATCCGTCAGGGTGTCAGCTAGAAACTTCCAATGAGTACCCGTTCCCTCAACGCTGGGGATGTGGAATTTAATACCGACAAGGGAATGGTCAGATATTGTGCGAGAGTGGATATTGCTCTCTGCCACCCATCTAGTACCTGAATTAGACACAACAGTCAGTGCGTGTAGCAGATTGATGTACTGCACAGTAGGGGAAGTCGTAGAAGGGTTTCCATGTATCCACAACTCAGTCAGACCATCTGAATTAAAGAGTTTCCAGACTGCAAATTTGGTTTCTGGTCGGGGAGTATTGCCAGATATATCCAAAACAATGTCTAATCCGGTATTACAAATCTCTGACCGACACCATCACATTGCCCTTGAATCCTAACACTGCTTTGCAACCCACTTAAAAAAATTAAGTGAATCTGTATTAGGGGCATAGGAGCTAATAACAGTAAGAGGACAATGATGTAGTACCCCTGACAACGCGAGGGACAAACAAATTAACAAGAACATGGACCAGTTTATGGCAGATACTTTAAAAAAGAAGCACAAAAAACTAGCAAAGGACAAAAGCAATTTCAAAATTCAAAATGTTTATCCTTACCTTGCTACAGACTACAGAGAAAACAAAGAAAAGAAAAGGACACAAAACATTGGATCAGGAACAAGACAAAAGAAAAAATAGGTTTCATTCTCTGATACTTCAAGCTCTGAATCGGGCCATGATAACCAGCAGCCTTTTTATGGTAACTATCCGTACCATGGACAAAATCAGGCACAGCTGCCTTTTCTAGGGCATGGGGACACCAGAGGCATTCACTGGGCTCAACAACCCATGCCAATGTTTGGGTTCCACGGCTGGAGACAACCGAGGTGGAGGAGGAGATCACAACGGAGATAGCGGAACAGGACTCCAAAACGATTCCGATCTTCAATATTTCTGGCATTAATTTGACCAAATGGGAAATCAGTGTCCTCTCCAAAGGACTCCCATTCATCCCCACCAATCCAACCAATTGGTTTAGTATTGATTCTGTACTCAGAAGGTTTTTCCGCAAAATCAGATTGAAATCTTACTTCCAAGAGACAGGGGACACACCCCAACACACCGATACAGGTTTTCGACCAAAATCCACATTCTGACCAGGGGAATCTGAAGTGGCACCTGCCATCATCACATTCGAACAATGTGTTTTACGAGAAGTCCAGAAAATACAAGCCAGAACTAGAGAACAGACACAACCTGACCAATGAGGAGCGTAAATCACTGAAAAATGTGGCTGAAAATAAGGTGATTGTCATCAAGCCGGCCGATAAAGGTTGTGGTATAGTCATTCAAAACAGAAAACAATATCGCACCATGATAACCACACTACTGGATGACGGCACTAACTACAAAAAATTGAAGCAAGACCACACTTTTGAGATCAAACAAATACAGGAGATTACCACATATGCTCTGGAACATTACTGGATAACTAAGTAGGAGGAGGAATTTCTCAACACCTCGGAAGGACGCATTCCAGCGTTCTATACATTACCAAAAATGCCCAAAGATGCCCTCAATCCCCCCGGAAGACCCATTGTGTCTGGCTGCGGCTCGATTCTCGAACCACTTTGCAAATGTATAGATTATTTTTGTAAACCTTTGAGCCAGCAAATTCTGACATACCTAAGGGGCACCATGGCCACCATCCAATGCTTGGAAGACCTATTACATAACCCAATCTCCAGCCTCATCAGTACTATGTACTTAAAATCATTATACACAAGCATTCCGCAGACTGAGGCCATCGAATGCATGCAGAGCTACCTTACTCGCCATATGGGTGCCGTTCAATCAAACTACTAGAATTGGCTTTGACAAAAAAACGTATTTTCTTTCAATGATTGTTTTTACTTGCAGACCTGTGGTACTGCTATGGGGGCAGCATTTGCCCCCAGCCTAGCCATCATCTTTATGTCAGAATTTAAAAGGACATTTGTATTAGACCAAACCAACCCCTTTCTCAACATCATCAGCCACTGGAAGAAATATATCGATGACGTGATATTCATCTGGGAGGGTGAGTTCGACACCTTGGTCAATTTTCAAAATTGGCTCAACTCTTGTCATCCATCTATATCTTTCTCATTGGAATCAGATCCAACGAGTACCAATTTTCTCGACCTTCGAATAACCGCCAAAGACAAACACTTGTTACTTCATTATAGGAGCTCCCACCCGCGCAATCTCAGAGACAAATACAGGCAATTTTTGCGCATAAGAAGGAACTGCACAGAGAGAAAGGACTTCCAACATCACGGATCTGAACTACAAAGTAGACTACTTGACCGGGGCTATCCCAAGAAATTGATCCGCAACAACTTTAAGAGGACTCTCAATACCCATCGAGAGGTCATATTACATCCCAAACCCAGAACTGATGAAGGAGAAAAAATGACTTGCGGGACCACATTCTGTCAAACCACAACACAGATCAAACTGATCATCAAAAAATGTTGCCCGCTTGTGCAACTAAAGATTGCGGATGAACCATTCCCACGCATGGCACTTAAACGCTCGAAAAATCTCAGAGCACCTTACCCTTGCCAGATTCATGAAAACAACACTGCGCAACACTCTATGGAATTTGCAGGATCTGACAGGCCATCCCCCATGTGGACCTGCTCCATCTGCAGATTCACAGTCAAGATGAAACACTGACGTCCTGGGCAAGGAATGGTTTCTCCGCCATTTTACAAATTGCATAAGTTCCAATGTTATATACATCATTGCGTGCCCCTGCAGGCTGAGGTACGTGGGGCAGACCAGCAGACCCATACACAAACGGATAGTGGAACATCGATCACAGATTAGATGCAGGTACCATATAGCTCCCTTGGTCACACACTATCTACAACACAATCATGACGACATAAAATGGTGGGTGGTGGACAAGATACAAGGCAACTCCAACATTGTAAACACCCTCAACCACAAAGAGGCATGGTGGGTTTTTAAGTTGAACACTGTCACTAATGGACTAAATGAGACCAATGTTACCGATCCACGGTTTGGGCAAAATGCTTTGTGTTTTTGCAGATTGTGATATATGCAGGTTGCAATTTATGAACTGCTTTTGTGGATGATCTTCACATGTAGACCTTCCACTTTTGATATGACTATACCATAACACGGCCACCAGTCTCTATTTACAAGCTATACCATAGCTTCCACACATACTGCACAAGCCTGCACACACACATCTATTTCACCCACCTTATTCATTCTGTGAACCCCATCTGCAGGCCATTCCCATACAATGACGGGAGGGGGCTGCAATATGCCCTTCCTTGCAACACAGCCCTTCAGGCGGAAAGTGCGTTTTTCGCCTGAAGTGGTTTTCCTCCTCAAAATGCCACCACCACACAATGGGAACAGCACACACTGTGCGCTTATTTCACACAACCATGCTGCCCTCATTCCCTGCCGTTGCTGCAAGTGCTCTTCTTACAGCACAACTTAGAACGTGTTCCAGGTAATGACTTCTCGCTTCACACGGCACACACCGTGGTTACGTTGGTTGTCATTTCCTAAGATCCAGTCCTTTGGGACTTGACTTTCGCCAGCCTAGCCCGTCTGGGGCCGGGCTGCACCACGCCCCCCCCCCCCCTCCATTCTGAGTGGATAGACTACGCCGCGGCCCACTACAGTCCCTTCCTTACTCTACGCAGGCGCATTTCATTCTGCGCTTGCGCAGCTCTTTTCTTAAAGCCGGTTGCCCAGGCAACACACAGAGCTCAGGACGCCATTTCACATCCAGTGCACGGAACGCCATTACGATCCTGTACACTAGCTGGTGAGTGCATTTCTGCATTTGTTTTGTGTCACTCTTTGGTGCCCGCCCAGCAGGCTGTGTCCCCGCTAAGATACTAGAGAGGGTGACAAACTGTGGGGTTTTCACTCGAGCATTAGAGCACTGTTTCCATCAGACGCTAGCTCTGCTCTCCATGCTGCCCTTAGCGCACACATTGCATTTTCCTGTCTAACAGTGAGACCTGCTGTTTTCTCACACAGGATCTCTGCATTTGTGGCACTCGCCGAACCTCATTGTTTCCTCCAGGGACCCAGCGCGCTGGAAAGCAATTTTGATCATGGACACGCAATGACAAAATTAAGTCTCTAGGCTCTGGCCCTCCCACGCACTGTGACTGTACCCTCACCCAGTATGCATGATTATTAAACTCCTGCTCTGGCAATGAGACACACCAGGGCAGCAGCCTCTTCCCAGCACCTGGCAGCTAAACAGGCATTTCTCTTGGTTTACCGTGCTGGTTTTCCAGGCACTATACCGGTTGACCAAGCTCCCCATTCTTTTGGAGCTTTCTCTCAGGATCGACGCTTCTTCTCATTGGCTCCCCCCTGGGGTCCCTACACCCCTTGTCTCCAGAAAATGGCCAGACAAGCATTTTACTCTAAAGAAGTTCCTTCTCTAGGTGGGTGGTGCCGATGTGGACATTTAGATGTCTCAACGCTGTTTTTTTCCGTTGTACAGATGAACCCTCTCTCTATACTTCTTCAACTTCTTATACTCTGGGTTGGGCTTGTCCTCCCTAGACATCCCTTCACATTTTAACACTGTGCGCTCTTGTCTTGTAGAGCAACCGCAAGATGAAGGTAGCCTCCACTGCCTGCCGAAACATCTTTGTACACGCATTCATTCTGTGGTCCTCCTTAAAACATCAAGAAATCACTTTCTGGCGTTGACCTTGGATTGGTCTCTACACACCCACAGCTACCATAGATTGTTCTATCTAATCAAGACAATACTTCACTCTTTTTATTCATAGTTATAGGAAAGCATTCTCTTATGCATTAGGAACACACAAAACTCCCATACCTGATAACATGTTGGAGTACTGTGGGGGGTGAGTACATTTCTTTCACAAACTATACATGATATGGGCAAAACAATATTTCTTTCGCTGATCATGTGCACAGAACAAAGTCATTGCTTTGCATCTGTTACCATTGCATATTTTTAGCTCATTTTGTTCACAAGTACAATTCTCATTGGTTTTCATAGGCACGGTTTGCCTTCTTTTCACTTCTTCATGATTGTATCAATTTGTATGTATGAATTTTCCTTGTTTTTTTTCAGAAAAAGTTTCAAGAAAAGCAGATTAGTGACCACCAAGTTAAATAGTGGTTCACCAGAGTTGTTGTTCTCCTTGTGGAAGCTTTGGGACAGCCATGGGAAATGACTTTGAAAGCCCAGAGCTATGTTAGGGTTCAACATTTGTTTGTTTCTGGAGGTTAATTTGATGAAAGCCTCTTTTTCAGTTTATGTAAATGCACCAAAATTAGATATGTGCCATTAAACTTGTATGGGAAGGTCAAGCCCCCCTTTTTCACTGGACCCCCGATGCCATCACTGTTCTACTCTCAAGATCTTTGGCTGATTCAGAAAGTCTGAACTCCACCTAACAGTTTATCACTATACTAGCACACCTAGCTGGAGATCGAGAAAAAATATCTGCAACAAACCCATCTTCTGGCAAATTGAGATTCGTTCTCAGGATTAAAATGCATCCATTGTAGGGAAGGAATATTTACCAGGTGACAGCCCAGATAAAGCACAATGTTCCTAGACTTGTGGGAGTGATTCAGACCTCGGACATTCCCAGAAGTTAATTTAACTGCCACTAATCTCTGTCCACTCATTGCAGTCAGACACCTCCTATACAGTGGTAGTGAAGAAAAAAAAAAACACTAGACATAGAGAGACGGACCTGGGATCATTTATCCACAAAGCAGGGTCATGATGCTGGAGCCAAATAAACATAGTTGTTTTCATTTAAAAACCCCAATATCCCCACCCAGACAATCCCCAATGGTCAGGGGAAAAAAACCCTACAAGCAGGGCTTTTGCTAGCTCTGGAACAGATTTGGGGCTATGCTAATTTTGGGACCGTCAGGACTGGGGGCTAGCTAGCCTTTTTGGTTGCAACCCCTGAGCATCAATCCGGGGCTACAACCAAAAGACCCGGGGCTATAGCCCCCTTAGCTTCACCCCTAGCAACGCCTCTGCCTCCAAGTACATTGAACAACAACGTGCATTACACTGAGGGCAGCTCGAATCCACCAAGAACTCCATAAAGTACCATCTTAGTGTGGCCATGTAAAGGAAAATGGAATTAGCTAAAGCTCTCCCCAGCTTGCTTCAAATCTTAGGTATCACCAGCAGAAACCCCATGTATAATGACTTATGGGTCCCCAAAAGAAAAGGGGCTAAAACTGTCAGTATGACTAAGGGGCCCGGGGCCAGAAAAGGGGAGGGATTAAAAAAATCCTCATGCAGCCTGAAGAGAAAGCAAAAAATGGGTCTTCCTGCCGTGCTCCACCCCCAGTTTGGCTGGAAACATCATGGAACATTTTAGTTTTTTGACAGTCAAAACCTTCAACCCAGTGAATGGCAACCTCTGCTTGTCTGAACTTTGACTCAAAAGTTATGAAAAATGTGGATAGAGTGGCCTTGAAATTGTAGCTGCTCCTCATCTCAAGCTAGTTTCAGGATAGTGTCACAATCACGATAGTTCAGCAGGCGTGCTATAATTGGCTTAGTGATGCTCCAGGGACCGGTAGAATTCTATATTTTCTCTCCTCAAGGAATAAGAATGAAAAACAGACTCTTGTCCAGGTCATCTTTTAAAATTTGCTCCACAAAAAGTTCCAGGGTGTCTGGGTTGTTAGTTTCAGCTACTCCAACGATCATGATATTGTTCCTTCAAGATTCGCTTTCTAGATCCTCCCGATTATTTTTTCGAGCTTTCTGGACATTCTGGAGATCAGTAGACATCAAGTGGTCTCAGTTCTTAAAGGTCAACACCCTTTCTTCCACAGCATCCAACGGTGTGCCATGTTTTTCAAGACAGGCTTTCCTATGATAAAATTTGCAGGTCAGCGAATCAATTTGGAGTGCAAGTATTGATTCCTGCCTTCAATTGGAAAAGCATCTCCGATATAAGCAGTCTCTGTAATTTCGACCTCAAGTCCTGCCATCTGCGGGGTTTGCAGCACAGCAGACCAAGATTGGTTTTCTACCCAATTGTCCAACCTGAAAGAGGAGCCTCGACTGGGTCTCATCATGCTTGCCCATTGATACAGGCGTAACTTAAAGGAACATTTTGAATAAGTAGTCCAGGCAGTGAACTCGTCCCTTTGAAGGTGCTGTATTAATCAAAGAGGTTTATTACAAGCCAAAGGGGCCAAGCCGACTCAGTGTAGAGCCCTCCACAAAGGAATCCTCTCTGCACATGGATGCCCACTAGACAAAACCTCCCATGTTGACCCAGCCGGCACAGTTACCCACCCCAAAGCCTCTGTCAACAGCCAGTGGCCTGTCTGTCAGTCAGGACTGACCCAGGAGATGCAAGCCACATGCCGTGCCAGCCACCCCAACAGCATCAGAGCCCTCCTAAGCTGCAGACCATCCTAGAGCCACAACGTAGCCCTGCGGTTTGCGCGCTTTAACAGGTGTGACCCAAAGCAGCCATCCAAACAGGCTATCAGCTCCATGGCAACTAGCACCTGCCAGGCTTGCCTGCGTAGACCAAGGCTCCAGTGTAGCCACAACCAGCGAGACATGGCGCAGCACAGATTTCCTTGTCCTCTGTCATAGCACCGAACAGGCCTCCGTGGGCAGCGCTTGGGAACAGTACTCTAATAAGCCTTGGGAATCTCTGGACTGAATGCTTCCAAAGCAGCTATTTCCTGACTTCATATCCTGTGCCAATATTCAAGTAGGGCAAGAGATTGGAGCCTTCTAATTATCAACCTATTGCCCATCCCGATGCAAGGAGCAATATGTTTGCTTCTCTAGTCCTGTCTAAACTGTACAGTTGAGCAGTGGAATTTGACCACTGGGATAAACTTTAATCAGGCTTTCCCAGAGGTCTAGGTACCTAGCTAAATGACCGCCTCCTTTCATTCCGAGAGAAATACTGTTAAACAAAAGGGCTGCATATTTAGCCATTATCGACCTATGATTGGACTCAAGGACGCACAGGCCTGGGGTATACCAGATTAATTGCGGGCATAATTCTTCAAATGCTTTCTGGCACCCAAATAAGGGTGTGTCTTGACATTACCGGTAGAATGATCTATTGAATATGTTTAGAAGCGTACGTCGACGATGTGTTTTAGCCACTGCTCTTTATCTTTATATCGCTGACATAAGTAATACAGGCCTGAATACCCATACATTATTTGGCGTATGCAGGTGATTTGGCCATCTTTGACCAAATTCCAATTAGTCTCCAACTGAGATTGAATGTACTGTACAGCTATATGACTGATAAGGACCTTGAAATAAACTGTAATAAGCCATCAATACTTCTAAACTAATGCTTAGAAGACTACTACTTTTCAGGGTGCCTGGCTGGGTCAATAATAGAAGTTGTAGAACAATTCACCTATATAGGCTTTCTCTTTTATAAAAAAATAAATAAAGGGAAAAAGCTACTAACTACATCTTTTCAAGACTATGCTTAAAGGGTGATGCTTTCTGCCCAGATGAAAAAGATGAATTTACGCTGATGATATTCTTTATTACCGGTTTTGAGCTATTGCAAAATGAAGGTGTTCTAAATTTATTGTATAGATCCGAGTTGTTGCTCGCTCAAGATTACCACATTTGGCTAAAGATAAAATGGTTGATCTGGAGCAAAATCTACATGTTACCCAACTGTATCCCAATATAAGTTCTGATATAAGAGTTGAGTTTATTATCTTAAACATCTAATGTCAATTAGAAATCTAAGGTTATGCAGGAAAATCTTAGACCACCTGGCACAATCTTTGTATTTAGACCTACACCTATTGAGGAAAGGAAGAAAGTCTTATGTATACAATATTTGGATCGAGAAATGTGATTGCTGAACACTCCAAATATGAATATCCACGCTTTTGGAAAATCCTTTTTGATTACAAGAACATATCTAAGAATGATTGGTGCGACACCAGGGTGGCGAAAGTAAAATATTCCCTGCATATTATTACATTTGAAGACAAAAGAGAACACTGTACATAATATACAGGAAAAATTTCCCTTTTGCAAGTGGAGATCACTATATGCAATTTCAGCTAAACCTCTTACCAACTAAAGAAGCAATTGTGCTAGATCGAAGGTCTCATATTTGTATGAAGATACAGCGGAAAAACATAAGACCTTGACTATTGCTTGCCCCACAAAAAGATATCAATATTTAAAGAAATGTTTAATAGAAGGTATTCCAATTTCCTCTGCTAATCCGTGGACACATATTTGTGCAGGAAAATAAGTATCTTTAATACTTGCTACTTTAAGATACATAATAGAAATCTTAAATATCAAGGATGTACATCTCTTATTTAGATGCATGACATATATTCTGAATGTTGTATTTAATAATGCTAGCTACTTGATTTATTCTATTAATTCAGAGAGGATTAATTTTTCCTAATCAATTGTAACAGTCAATCTTCGAGTGAATTGCAATACATTATGTACCTATTGTGTCATTTTTCTTTTTGTATTATAATCTGTGTAAGGGTTAATGTAAACAAAAACACAAAAAAACTTCTAAAGATTGACTGAAGCGGTTTGGGGTAAAAAAAGAGTTGTGTCTATTTTTAAAGCATCTGACAACTCGCCCGATTTGCAATGGTAATTGATTCATATGCAAGTCTAATTCTCCCAAGGGTGGATGTGTACATATGTTTAATAAGAACTTGTGTGGCACGACTTACCTGTGATTTGTATATGCTTAGTGTGTAAACTAAAGGCCTAATAGTTGTATTTTTATATATTAGTTGTATTGGTGTTGTTGCTCTGTGTGGCCTCATTGTAGCCCTAGATCACTCTCACACCTTCACGAGACAAAGGCTTGAACACCATCTTCTCACATTGATTTATTTCTGGCTAACCTCTGTGTCTTTCCAGTTTACCATAATATGGTGGCCTCCCTAAATTCTCCCACCAGGAATGATTTTAGAAATCCACCTTAACAGGGCACTGCAACCTCTATATATACTACCAGTTTCATCCTTTCCTGAGCCATGTGAGTGGTTGAGGCCCCGAGTAGCGGAATATTTTCTGAAGATCAACTGGCACTGGTATTCATAGCCATCTAAAATAAGGAATCTGTGGGAGGAAGCAATTTACTAGATAGAATATCTCTCCAATACAAAGTTATGAACCACAAGCAAAAGATGAGAACAATGATTCACTTAAGAAAACAAACCTGGAGTAGCTGCATGGCAACTTCGTAGATTTCCCTGGCTGAATCAGCTGCTTTAAAAAGTATCAGGTTCAGAAGAACAACTGTATCACACTGATAATCCCTGAGATTTAAAATAGGAGCAAAATATACACAATTATTCATAGATCATACAGCAACTCGACAAATCAATAAATTCTCAATTATTTCAAGAATGGACATTCATGTTTAAATGTTAACACCTAAACAAAAGTGCCAGATAAATGTGTGTCCCACCTACCCCCCCAGTTTGTACCGACAAACCAAAGAATATGTACAGAATGGAGAGATGAAAAGACCTATTGTTATAAGTTCTGGGGAAAAAAACTTTCTTTGATGAAATATGCATGTAATTCTGTTCAGACCACAATAAACTGGGAGATTTTTGTTCCAATTAAGGGAGAAGGCGAAATTGTTTCAAACGTTCTCCTCAAACACTAAAGTAATCAGGAAAGTTAAAAAAAGAGGGGACATAAAATGTCACTTGGACCCTCTTACCCTAATACTGAGGTTCACCAAGAGGTCTTAATAACCTAACAACAACTTTAATTATGTAACTGCACCCATCAGATCAGCAAAAACCTGTAAAAACCCAGGACTGGACCTTAGAATCTAAGCATAAGAAACAATGAAAGAATATAACCATCATAATGTCTCCATATTATGACCAAAGCCCCAATGGGACTGTTTATCAGCAAATTTCAGTACATAAACCTCCCCCCATCCCCCACCACCCCCTCAACTGGAAGCCTGATATCAGAGGTCAGATTTTAAGGCTCATGATTACACAATCCCACATTTTTATATAGCATCCAAGATGGCACAGACCACATAATCCACAAACTCCTCGATTGGGCATGCCATATTTCTCACCAGCCTGTTTCCAATTAAGATTCAGACCTGCAGAATAGAGCAATGTCTGCAGACTTGCCTTTCCAGACACAGTATGCACATAACTACCTCAGCCAGAATCAGACAGGAAGAACAAATGAATTGCGTATCAGTTATGTTTGATGGATTAGTCCTTCCTCCCACAGATTGCTCATCTTTGCAATTCAATCTCCATTGCCAGCTGCATTCAGAAATGTTTTCACTATCCGGGGGCAGCAGCACAGCTCTGCCTGCTCTAACTGGCACCTCTGTGCATTAGACAGGGCATTGAGGATAGTACATACAGAGCCCCCGCGCCCTAGGATGTCAGGTCTGCCTTAGCACTCAGCAGCTGAGGGACCACGAAACATATGGTATACGATTGTGATGGCATTGAGAAATAGGTGAGAGGAAGGACTAATCCATCACAAGAAAATAGAGGTATATAATTGGTTCTTCTAATGAATTCCAACCTCACATCGATTACTCATCTTTGATAGACAACCAAAGCAGTACACAATTTGGAGGAGGGAGAAGAGCTAGAAGTCAGCCTACAACATATAACTTTGGAAGACTGCCATACCAAAGCAAGCATCCTACCCACACAGGGAGTAATGTTTGTGAAATGAGTGCAGTGAAGCCCGTGTGGCAACTGCACAAGTGTCCAAATCTGTGACCCCTCCACCCCCAGCACCTCTGAAGGGACGAGAAGGCAACAAGGTCTCTAATGGAATGATGTCTAAGGCCCTCTGGCACATTCTTCCCAGCCAGATTGCAGCATTCCTAGATAAAAGGGTGATCCATTTTGACTGGCTGTTTCATCACAGCCCTGCCATCACAAGCACCAGCATAACCCACAACGCGCTTGTCATCTTTCTTGGCGACCCTCCTCCCAGAGACATGGGTGAGAGCCTATACAGAGACCAGCTGGTGGAACCTCACCTCCATCTTCGAAGAATGGGGTGGATGAAAAAAGAAAACACAGGAACCTGTATCTTCTGAGAGAGATTAAAGTCTGACACAACATTGGCCAGAATATATGGTCTCTAAACAAACGCTAAGGAGGAAATGCCTGGAGCTAACTCACCAATCTCTCAGATGTAATGGATATCAGGAAAAATTCCTGTAAAGGTGAGCAGTCAAAATGAACATGACTGCAGGTGCTCAAACAGAATGTCAACAAGTAAAATCAAAACTATATTCTAATCCCACAAAGAAACAACAAACTGGCAAGGGGGAAAATGGTTACACAAACCCCACAATAAATGCACCACAGTGGGAATTGTGAAGTAAGAACCTTGTTCAGAGGCCCTTTCTAAAGAATAAATAGTGGCTAACTAACCCTTCACACTACCAATCTGGAGGCCATGTGAGCCAAGGAAAGCAAGAAATACAGTGCAGAGGATGTAGGCAGATGAAAAGGCCCAAAACACTCTCCCGACACCAAGATGAAAATGTTTGCTACCTTCAGTCATAAATGCAATCATGAACGACCTTGAAGCTGAAAGGAGTACATCATGTCCAGTCCGACGTATACCACAGCCACGCATGAAGGCCAAGCCTGCTGGGTATGATGGAACCCCCAGCAAGTCCCCCTCTCCCTTCGATTTCCCCATCTCCCGATGGGCAGGCTGTCCCTTACTGGAATTCGCCATGGAGGGCAGATGTAGATGTCCAGAAGGTGTGAAAACAGAGTCCTCACGGACCACTCCAGAGAGATTAGAATAAACATGGATCGGAACTGGCATAGTATCTTGAGACAGCGGGATGAAGGGGGAACAGCAGAAATGCATAGAGGAGATTGTAGTTCCATGTAGTCAATGTGTGCCCCAGAGCTACCTGCAGAGGACAGAACTCCAACTTCCTATTGATGCTGAAAGAGTAGAGGTCCACTTGAGCGGTCCACAACAACTCAAAAAAATTAGCTGACAGAGCTCACTCATGTGAGCCCAAGTCTCTCAGCTGAGGTCATCCGCTACCATGTTTTCCGCCCCGGAGAGATGTGTCACTGTTCGGTACATTGCTCTCCAGATCACAGACCCACAGCATCACGGCTTCCTTGCACAGAGGCAATGACTACATACCGTCATGTGTGTTGAGGTAGTGCATGGCCACCATGTTCTCTGTCAAGACCAGCAGAAACTTGCCTTGTACAGAAGGTAGGAAGGCAATCAGCCAGCCTGATCACACTCTGCTCCAGCAAATTGATGTGATCCTGAACTTCCACTTGAGACCAGAGTCCACTCACAGTAACATCTAGCGGTGAGGGCTCCGGCCCTTAATGACCCATCCATCACTACAGTCAGCTGGGGTCAAAGCTGCTGGAGTAAAGCCCCTCTCAGCAAGTTGTCTCTCAGGGTTGACCACAAAAGATCGAGACACCCTGCCCGAGACCTGCAAAACATCTGTCGTGCTACCCAGGAACTGAGACCACAGACAACCAAAGAGCCACTGGAGTGACCTCAAGTTTAACTGAGCCTCTAACACCACCAGTATGCATGAGGCCATGAGGCCAAAATTTGTAGAAAGGCAGAAGATGTAACCAGCCTCTGGGCATGGAAAATGTGCACAATCTGAAGGATGATCGCAACCAGATATGCCCAGGAGATTTCCAAGAATGCTACGATAAAACAGAGGGACTGGGAGAGTGAAACAGGAGACTTCTTGAAATTCAGGGGGAAGCCCAAACTCTGCAACAGGCTTCATGTATGGTATAGATGTTCGGGCTTGAATGAGCCAATTGTCAAGTTAGGGGGGAGATATAGATTCTCTACCTCCTTAGAACCGCCAGCACCACCACAAACAGTCTAGTGAAGTCCCTGGGTGCCAAGAAAATACCGAACAGCAGGAATCGAAACTAGTAGTAATTCGAACTACAGAGACTTACAGTGCCTGTGATGGATCGCCACTTGGAAGTAGGGATCCTGGAGATACAGCAACACCCCCCAGTCCAGCAGTTCTGGGGCTGGGCGGATCTAGTCAAGGTAAACATAACTGTCTTTAAGTTCAAGAGCCTCAGATTCGTAAGAGAAAACAGGCCAGTCTTTCTTCAGAACCAGAAAGTAAAAACCATACAACCCCGACCTCGCGCCGAATGAGGAACCAGTGTGAGAGCCATTTCTCAGCAGCTAACGGACCTTTTCCAACAGGTGAGGATCAGGAGCCAAGGAGTCAGTGGTGGTCCAGAGGGCATTGAAGTAACAAGAGGCAGTAACCCAGAGTCGTGACCCATAGGGCCCCAGGTGTCCATGGTGGAGCAATGCCATACTCTGACAAACCGGCATAGCCTCCCCATCCACTGGTGTTAGGTGTGCAAAGTCCAATTCACATCAGTTTTGCGCCATGTGTCAGCTTTGAGTATTGCTGATGCAGCAAAATACTTCTGTGTTCCATGGCCCTGGGTACACCAACACTGCTCATAGTTGCCCAAGGAAGCCGAACCCTTTCCACAGTGGGCAAAAGAGGTAACATCGAGCGTTCAACTTCTTGGAGCAGATGTATAACACAAGGGAAGATCGCCCCTATTCTGGTAGGATTGCGGACAGTCGGAGATCAAAACAGCAAACAGAGTCCTACGAGAGAAACAAAGATCCACTCATTTGAATTATTAGTCTGGATATGTTTCTTATGCATGAGTCAATCCCTAAGTTCTCAGGAATGATAGGTAAAGTTGTATTACACCTTTTACATAATGAATTAATCAAATGTTTATTCAATGATTTTTTTTTAAATGCATATTTACATAAAAAAACAAAAATGTGATCACATCCCAGGCGGTTGTGTCATCTTATTAGCAAGTTGGAATAAGTAACTGAATATCAATCACCCAGTTGTGATGAGACACACGACAAAAACTGGCCAACAGAGAACACTTAACTTTCAACTGTAACTAATCAAAACAAAGTGTTATAAAAATGGGGCATTGTGGTTGCAAGATGTTTTCCAAGGTCAACACATATACAGCTTTTCGGCGGAGATAGATGTACCGCCTTCTTAAGGACCATATACCCTGGAGGGAATCGAACAAAAGAAAGGGGGGTGGGGAGGAGAGAGTAATTACCTACTGGGCTATCACCCGGCTGTAGGATAATTTAGTTATTTAAGGCAACTGTTGGGTTTCTCACTAAAAATCTTTCAGAATCCAACCGTCTGTTTCCATGAATTGAGTCAATAAACGGCTCACCAGTTGAATCTTGATCTCTCTCTACTACTAATTCTACGGAGAGGAGAGATTACAGGAAAAAAAGGGGGCAAATGTCCTTCTTAGTATAGAGGTAGCCAATATCTTAATGTTTAATTGAACCGAGAATGTCAAGAAAATATCACATACCTAGACATGTTTGGTGCAAGAAACCACTGTAGTGTATCACAGCTAGGTATTTTTCATACCATTTCCTTTTTCTTTGTTGAGACAAACTGTTGCACAAATCACAGAAAGTTCAAGAAATTAAGTTCTGGTGGATAAAGTAAATGATCTATTTTAAGAATTAATTGGCAGGATATGACTGTATATGTCATACTAAGATAAGTCAGTGAGGAAGAAGTTAAAAACCCTTACAACATGTCAAATGCTTCAGTGTGCAGCTGTGCACCCTAGGCTGAGCAGGCATCTGCTCAATGATGTATATATTCTTGACATCGAGTCATTTTCAGGTATCTATTCAAAAAGAGGGGGTGATGAAACCAAATAAAAGGCGTGGTAAAACTATTTAAAAGGGCATGGTGCTTATCTTAGAATATAGCTGTGGGCAACAACTGAAATTGAATCCTAAATCAACAACATGAATTTCTATACTTAGTTGTACTGTGATATGCCCATGTAGAAGAGCCCTCAGAGTTACGGAGAATGCAGCGCCACGAGGCTTGTCCTGGAATACTCAATGGCGATGTCGAGAGTTCTGTGGTTACCTTGGAGCAAACATCAGTGACTGGACTACTAGATCCAATGACCTCGCAGTGGCCTTGGAAACATCTGCAAGGATTGGTCAGACTTGTCCCCAAAAAGCTTATCAAAATCAAAAGGTCATGTCCAGAAGTTTTGATTGGACATAGTAACAAACACAGGAGGTCCCCATTAATAAGTGTCTACAGAGGAGCAAAACCCAGGGCCATTGTATCCACCAAACAATCTCCTGTGTCCAGGCCGGACTCAGGTACTTGAAACTTTCCCTCATCTCATTGGTCCGAAGGGTCTCAGCTACATCAGAGACGAAACTCCACAGGGCAAAAGGTATACTTGAAGAATGCAAGTAGCATTCACAGCCCGCAGGACCAGGCGATCTGACGCAAAAACCTTGCACCCCATGGCATCCGGGTTCTTGCTCTCCCTGTTCTGGGGGTATGTAGGGAAGGGCGCAGACATCAGGTTGCAGTCGCAGCCTGTACTAACAAGCTCTCTGACTAAATTAAAGTTACTCACCGTGGTAGTACTCCATCCATAGTCCCCTTTCCTCCATCCTTGTTGGCGTCTTCCAACATGGGGACAGTCCTGGAACCTTTGTGGCAGCAATAAATTGAGCTTCTTCTTTAAATGTAGTATAGCGTGCAGAGTGTGGCCTCGGCGTGGGAACGCCCCGCTGAGGCCCCGCCCTGCGGCGCCTCACCTTAGTCCCCTTTGAACACATCAAACGCTTAGATACCTGGCTATTCTAAGAACTTATTAACCCTTTGGCACACTAGCGGGGAAGGTGGGTGGGACGTATGGAGGTAAGCAGACTCGGTACTCTAGTCTCTACGGTGAGTAACTTTAATTACTCCTACGCCCTGGCCCATTTCCTCCATCCTTGTGGGTGATTCCACCTAACAAGATCATAGGGTGGAGCTGTGACAACCTGCCTCATATCTACAATGAAGCAAAAATGTTCTTCAGAAACACTTGACCAAACTCTGCATAGTGCCTGGAGCTGGTGTCCAGAGAGTAGTGCCTACAGAAGGCCGGAATGGCCCAAGTAGCAGCCTTGCTGGTGACATCCCAAGAAGCATGTCTCCAAAACGCAACAGCTCTGACCGCGTGGGCATGAATCCCTGCAGGAACAAGTTTGCCCATGGCCGTGTACGCCTCAGAAATGGCCTGAACCATTCAATGGGTAATGGACGCCTTGGAAGTCAGAGCCGGGGGAGGAGCCCCCAAAAGTCTCAAATGCCACCTCTGACTTCCTGAAGGATTTAGTCTGAGAGAGGTAAAACTTGAGGACCCTCTTGAGGTCCAAAGAATGCAAGGCCCTCTCTGCCTCTGACTGCGGGTATGGGACGAACACCGGCAGGCCGATTTCTTGATTCAGATGAAAAGGAGAGACCTTCTTGGGTAAGAAGTTTGGGTGAGTGCGCAAGATGACATTGTTGTGAAACGTGGTGAATGGCTCGCACAAAGACAACGCCTGCAGCTCACTAACCCGGCGCGCAGAGTTGAGAGCCACCAGTAAAACGGTCTTCGGCATCACCAAGTGGATGTCCACAGAGGCCATTGGCTTGAAAGGCTTGCGCTGCAAAGCTGCAAGAACCACATTGAGGTCCCAGACCGGGTGCGTCCTATGCACCGGCAGAAAAAGCCTAGACAATCCCTTAAGGTGGGCCTTTACCACTGGGCTGGTCGCAGAAAACGCATTCTCAGGGGAATTCTTGTAAGTCCCAATGGCCGCCTGATAAGTGCAGCAAGTATCCACCTGAACTCCGGAACAGGCCATGTGTGCTGAAAAAGCTAACACGTCATCCAGAGGACGGGTGACAGAGTCCAGATGCTGGTCATGAGCCCAATGGCAGAACCTAGTCCATTTATCTTATACTGGGACCGAGTTGAGGCCCTCCTGGCCTGCTGAATGATGTCCAAGTCATCTGAAAATTGAGCATGTTGAAGCCTCCGCTGGTCAGGAACCAGGCCAACCCGTCCTGCTGCATCAGGAATCCCCTGCTGGAGATGGGAAGGTGGACGAGACCCTGGGAGCACAACTACAGCAGAACCCGAATACCAGGGCCTTGGCAGCCAGTGGGGGGCAATCAGGATGAAGCTGCAACCCACTAAAGCCTGAAACTTGCTGAGGCTCTGTTGGAGCAGAGGGGTGGGAACGCATAACCGCGTAACACCTGCGTCCAGGCCAACAGACCTGGAAGGCATCTCCCAGAGATCCTGACCCTGTCCTGCCCATGAATCAAACAGGGGGCATTTGTAATTCAGAGGAGAGGAGAACAAATCCAGGTCCACGAACCCCCAACGCTGGAACATGAGCAACAAGGAGTCGTCATGCAATTCCAACTGGTTGGTTTTGAACGCCAAGTGGCTCAGCTGGTCCGCTTCTGTATTGCCGTCCTCCAGAAAGTGGACTGCTGAAATCCAAATCCCCTCCGTCACGGCCCATTCCCAGATCGATACCGCTTCCATGCAGGGGTTGGGGGATGAGGGGTGCCACCCTGCTAGTTCAGGTGTAATATCATAGCTTTGTCTGTACAGAACAAACCGGTCCCTGATGAAGGGCAAAAGCATCTTGAAGGCCAGGCCTACTGCCCTGAGCTTGAGAGATTGATATGCAGGAGGGCTTCCGCCCTGGACCACGCTCCATTGATCACATAGCCCTGCAGAGTAGCGCCCCAGCCTGAAAGCGAGGAGTCCATTGTAACCACCAAGGTAGGCTCGGATTGGGCGAAAGGGGCTCCCAATGAAACGTTGCCATCCATCATCCACCAGCAGAGATCTGGCAGAAGGAGCAGTGGTACTGGGATCCTGTCCGACTGAATCCCGAGTCTCCTGATCCCAATTGGCCGCCAGGTGGAGCTGGAGGCGCCTCATCTTGAGGCGAGCGTGCTGAACAGCGAGCATGCAGGAGGCCATCAGGCCCAGAATATGATGGAACCACCATGCTGTGTCAGAAAATGCCCCACCGCCTTGTAGAGGGTCAGGAGCCTCTCGGGCGTAGGGAACACCCGCTGCACCGTAGTGTCCCAATGCACCACGAGGAAGTCCAGAGTCTGAGATGGGCAAAACTGATTTGGTCTGGTTGAGGGACAACCCCAGAAGGATATCCACCTGTTTCTGGCAGGAGCGCAACACCGCCTCGGGTGACCAAGCTCTCACCAGCCAGCAGCCCAAATAAGGGTATAGATGATGGCCCTCCAAAAGTAGAAGGCCCGCCACTGGGTTAATCAGCTTCGCGAAGACACAAGAGGCCGAGTTCAGGCCAAAGGGCAGCACCTTGTACTGGAGTGGTATGACAATCTTGAACCACAGAAACATCCGATGTGGTTGGTAGATGGGTACGTGCAGGTATGCATCCTTGAAGTCCAGGGAACACATCCAGTTCCCTGCACAGTAAATCTCGGCTATGTGCACGGGAGAAATTATCTTGAAGCGTTCAAGCAGTCAAGACAGATTCAGAAATGAAAAGTCCAGGGCAACCCCCAGGCCAGCCTGGTTGTTCGTGGTTACTGCATAAATCCTGGAATAGTACCCGGAGCCCCTTTCTGAAAGAGGTACCAGTGCTATTGGTTGCATGACCAAGAGAAAGGACATCCCGAAAGAGAGTTTGGGACCCGACCTGACGAAGAGGAGGAGCAGATGGTAGAGGAAAAGAAGAGGAAGACTGAAGCCAGTGGAGACTACGGATACGATCCAGAGGTTGCAGAAAAGACAATTTCAGGTGCCCTGGAAAAGAGCCAAATGTCACCCCACAGGTGAGCCGTGTTCTCCGACCTTGATGCTACTGCTCTTGGCATCAGATGGGGAGCAGAAAAACCTGTGCAAAGTACTCTGCTACTTCCTCCTGTAGCTGGGTGACCTGTCAGGCCTTCATGTGCCATGGTCACGAAACTCCTTGAAGCTGGAAAAAGCGCAGGGATTGAACTCGTGCCTGCCCTGTGACTGAGATCTAGGATCCCGTCCTGCACGTTAGATGAACTTTGTAGCGTGCATCCATGCCGTCCTTTTCATCTCGACACCAAGGCATAGCCCTCTGCTGGCTGTGTCGATGTGGGAGACCAAAGACTCCATGAGGTCTTCCACAATGGCCCGGGCATCTGCCAGACTGTCATTGAAGGAGGCTTGTTTGCTCGAGGGGATGTCGGGCTCATCGTCCTGGGTGTCATCATCCTCGGTGTCATTGTCGTGATCGCTAACCCCCCCCCCCCGCCCCTGTTTTTTTACAGACCGAGTGGAGTCCAGGCCCTGGGACGGGTGCCGGCGGGGTCCCCCCTTAGTCCAGAGCTGAAGACAGGTCCAACAGCTGCTGAGGGGGAGGCATTGGTAGTACAGGAGGAGATGGAGGGGTCTCAACAACCAGTAGAGCCAGGACCGGGTGAGGGACCGACACTGGAACCGACAAGGCTGGAGGAACAGGAGGAGTCTCAAGAGGAGGGGGACGAGGAAGGTGCCACCTGCAGGTTGACCGTCACAATATCTCTCAGAAGTTTCTTCATCTGAGGAGAATGCATGAGGGAGAGGAAGCGCTCTAAGAAGCGATCCTCGCTAGCCACCAGGTCCCAAGGAGCCCGGCTCTCCGGGTTGCTGGGCCTCCATTCCTGGTCAAAGCGCTGAGGTAACTGGGGCGTGTAGCCGTAATGCTGCAAAGGGTAGATGTATCCCTAAGGAGACCAGAAGCCTGTACCATACAATGCGCTGCCGCTTCCAGGGGCAAGGGGACTGGGATCATCCTGCAGAGCCCTTTCGATGAGTTGGCTCCAAGAGAGCTGCCGGCCTTGCAGGCTCAGCCACGTGCCTTTCCGCCATTTTGAAGCCTTGTGCCATGCCTTGGGCGGGAGGGCGCAAAGAGCCTGAGCCGCGAGAGAACTCAGACGTGGGAGGATACACCTGGGGTTTTGCACCCGAAGCAGAAGCGTCGACCTCAGATCACTCTGGTAGGTACTGAGCCCTCAGCCAACTGGCTGGTTGTCGTAACACCCCGACTCATGACCTCTGAGCAAGCTCTGGTAGGCGGGATGCCCTCAGCACCTGTGCCAGTAGTCGTGCTGGATCGTGTCGAGGACAGACTCTTGAGGGGGGAACTCGGCGATCCTTTACCCCTAGGGGTCAAAGAAGAGGATCGCCTTTCCGAGGACAGCTTCGTACAGCCCCAGAGCCCCTGAGCTTGGGAGCCAGTATAGCCTGGACAGCCTCAGGTCTGTCCCAGAAGAGCTTTCGGCTTGGGAGCTGGTAGCCTTAGGGGACCTAAATCTGAGGAACCCTTATCGTTGGTAATCCCAGGTAAGGAGTCGTTGCGCTGTGGGACCGTGCTGAACAGAGGGCCTTGACGAGAGGTCCTGGAGACAAATTCCTTAAGGTGGGGCGGAGGAGAAGTGTAAAAGATCACCCTCCACTGCGACAACCGATTTTTCAATGCCCTGTGACAGAGAGCGCTGCAAGCAGAACATGCGTCGCAGTGGTGGTTGAGCCCCAAAACACTCGAGACCGAGTGCATGGGGGTCCAAGGTCGGGAACGAGATGTCGCATGAGGCACATCTTGTGAATCCTCTGCAGCCGACATGCGCCGTGGGAGGCGAGGCACAGAAGGGAAGTTAAAGAAAATTGAAAAAAAGAGAACAGGGAGCAAGCCGAGAGCTAAAAGGGTCCGAGGTGGCTGCATGTCTGAGACATGAGGTGATGCAGCGGGGACTCAGCGGAGCGTTCCGAGGACGCACACTATACTAAATTTAAAGGTTAAGCTCACTATTTCACTGACTAAGGTTACAGTACTGTCCTCATGTTGGGGGACGCGAATGAGGTTGGAAGAAAGGGGATGGGACGTACGAGTATGGCGTGGTGAGGAAATCTGGATCAGAGGGAGACACCCAATGCTTATTTGCAAGGTCCCTATCCAGCTCAGTGATGGATGCCAGTTTCTCCCATTCCGACAAGACTGGCTTGAAAAGCAACACGATCTCCCCTTTGACTGCTCTCGTCCAAGATATACGTTACGTGATGAGGACGGATAATGCCAGCATCTCCTCCACTTTCGCCATCACTCGCTGAAATTAAGTACGAGACCCACCCAGACATAGCATCCATAGGATATCAATCTCTGTGAAAGTGCCCAAGTCCGAGACCTTCTCAAGTACGCAACCGCTCAGAGAATACATGGGTTCAAAGTGAAAGAGGACAGGATACCCTTCCTCAAAGATTTCGGAAATCTTCGACATACAGTTCTCTTGAAAGAGGGACATATTCCAAGAAAGCATCACTGCTGAGGGGCTGGCACCAGGATGTTTCTGCCCTAAAGCAGACTCGCAAAACACCGGGGTTGGAGCGGAGTCCAGTAGTAGAGCCGGAACTGAGGTCTCATGCTTGCGGTTGTGGTCCTCTCAGGCACCTTTGACGGTTGCACAAAGCATGCAGGGGCTGAGGCCATAGACAGCAGGCCACTGGCAAAGATGGCCAATATCTGCTGCCGGAAGTTTCCCGGTTCCTCAGGGTATAGGATTTGGCAGCAAAGAGTTAATGTGCGCATGGCGAGTCCTCTGAGGTGCACATGGAAAAAAGCAAGAATTCATTTGCTTCTGGAAGAAAGATGAAGCAGAGGAAGAATGATGTCTAGAAGAGTCATGTCACCGAGATAGCGGGACCTCTTCCTATATTCTCCTTTCCGTTGTGGAACTTCTCCTCCGTAGGCTCCCCAGCTATTATATTTATGGCCTCCCAGCCAGGTGACTTTGACAGGGTCCTTATCACTCTTGTGGTGAAACGTGAAGAGCTTCCATTAAGTGCATTTCCTACTAAGATCAATCCCCCCTGCGTCATCTTCTCCCCCGAGACAACACAGGCAAATCCTGGGGGTATCTGCATGGACATCTGGCTACTACAGTCTGCATAGGGCTTAAAATCTGTGACCTTCAGAGGGTGAGTCATGATGGAGTTAAGAAAAAAGGTTTAGCAGTAGAGGCATTCAAGAACAATGAGGGTGTAGAAAAAGCAACTGAGGCCATGGCACACAGCACCTCCAGATATACTCATCAAGTAGTCATGTTCAATGTGTGCCGAGCAACGGTGCCTGGCTGACGGGGAACTGTGCCATAGCCCCATTGTGATGAACAAAAATTCAGACAGCTGGCATTGGAAAGAGAATATCAATGATAAGGAATCTGTGAGGGGAATCCATTAGGCATAGATGCTACGGTACAGGATATCTGTCTCGCTCTCCATGTGACCAGCTGAATATAGGGGAAAGCAAATGATACATCAGCACTGAGACAGCAACCATACAAGTGGTCAACGACGCCCTCAACATCCTTGACGACAGCCACCCCTGCTTCCCCGAGTAGAACCCCTTCTGGTTCTACTCGACTGGTCAACCACTTTCAACACAGGAGACCACAAGGCGCTCATGGACAACCTACATCGGCGCAAGGGGATCAGCAACCTTGTCCTACACTAGCTCAAGTCCTACCTCACCAACCGACAGCAGTTTGATCAGATGGACTCCTCTGGATCGCCAATGCTACCTGTCATCTGTGAAGTCCTGCATGGTTCCATCCTCTCCCCAGTGATCTTCAATCTACATATGGAGCCACTGTGAGCCCTCCTAGCCACACACCAGATCCACATTCACCAACACGCCGATGACACACGGTTATACCACAAGATCGACTCCATCAAGGACGTCCAGAGGCTCAAAACCTGCCTCGCACTTATCCAATCTTGGATGTCCAGTACATACTTGAAGCTCTACCCCTCCAAGACTCAGCAACTGTGCCAAGCGTCTCGGGTTCCACATCGACAAACACCTCTACTTCAAGAAATATATAGCTAGGAAAACTCAGTCAGCTTGGTATCAGCTCTACCTCCTGCTGAAAGTGAACCCCTTCCTTCCTTTGGACAGCTTTAGATCCACCGTTCAAGCACTGGCCCCAAAGCCATGTGGACGGGGGCAATGCCCTCCTCGAAATCCACCCGTCGTCCTCCCATGTGCCCCATAGAAGTGGCCTACACATCCAGTTGTCTCATCAAGGGTCTATGCAGATATACAACCACATCACTCCAGCCCGTCATCAACCTTCACTGGCTCCCACTGCAGGCACAAATCACCTTCAAGTCTTCCTGGATCATCTATAAGGAAGTCGCCCTCAAGTCACTCAGCTACCTCGTGGAGAAACCCGGCACCTCTGGCAGACTGCGCACCACCAGAAGCCCGGACACGTGTCTGCTTGAAACACGCCACTACAAAAAGGAAGGGACCAGAAAACAAGCCTTCTCAGCCTACACCCAAAGACTATGGAACCTCCTCCCCCATCAGCATCGGACTCACCCCCACGTTCCTACAACTCAGAAAAGAACTCAGGGCCCACCTCTTGAAAGAAGTTCTCCACCTTAACACCTAGGCCATCACATTGCCCCCCCGCATCACCCGACTTGCAAGATGCCGTCCGCCCCTCTCCTCCACGCCACTCTGTACAGCTGTACCCCTCCCCTATGCCCCTTTGTATCCTACCACTGCTGTACACTTGTTGTGTTACCTCTGAAAAGCACTTTGTTATGCATTTGTACTATTGTATACCTCTGTAAAGAACTGTTGTGAACCTGTATTGTTGTTCTAAAGTGTTTCAATGCTTTACGAAGTTAGGTCCGCGCTCAATAAACACCATCATAAAAATAATAATGATAGTAGGGTGGTAATTGGTCAGTTTTTACCATCCATCACAGTCCACGGCACAGCTAATGTAAAAGGATATACACATTGTAAACTACTCCCCCAAAACATGAAAACTCCAATTATCTTGTCATGCACATACTCTGTAAAAAAAAAGAAACAAAAATAATCTAAAAATAGATTGCTTACCGGTTCTGGAAAACGCTTGCTATGGCTTTAAAGCAGCCAGACGCCACTCGCTTGGATCCAGTGTAACACCGATCGACAGCCCAATACATGAGGTTGCTCTGGTCAGGGTTTAGCTCAAGCAAAAGCATTACTGCCTCACAGCCCAACTGATGAACCTAAACAAGATGCAAAACCACAAACAAAAATTGGAAAGGCTATGAAAACAAGCCAAATATAGCTAGTTCAGGTTATAGAATGCTCAATGCACAAAAGTGTAGAATTTAAACAGTAGTGTATTATAGAATAGCATTCTAACAAAATGATGAATCATATGTAAAATGAAAATGACACGCTTTGGTGAGAATATTGTGCTAAATTTCACTGCTTGCTCTTCATGTTGCCATGAGCTCTGATCTGTGCCTTTTCCTGGGATTGTTTTAGATCATCCAACTCATCCTAGCTTCAAAGTTTAGGTTACAAGCCTGAATTAAACTGTGAATCAGCCGTCCTTTCCTGCATAGTCTTCCTGTCTCCAATGGTGTGGAAGGAGGAGACAGAAACACAGATGGCATTTTTATGGCTATAAACATTTGTTTAAATAAATAAAGAGCAAAGCCTAACTTTCCATATCTTCTAAGAGGCATTTCCCCTCAACCAAAAACACTAAGGAGACAGTCAGGGTACCTACGAAAATAAAACGTCCACTGTCCTGTGTAAGAAACCAATTTCCTTCTCTTATACTCATAACTAAAGGATTGCTAAGTCTTCCTGGTGCAGAAGAAAGATGCCCTCCAGGAGAACAGACTCTGGTTCCAGTAAAACAAGGGACTGTTACCTGAGGGAATAGCTCCCGTCCCCAGGGCATAATCCTTTTCCAAGTGCTTGGAAAATAAAATTCCAAGTAAAAAGTCTTCAAGAGGACAAGTTATTGGTTCAACTCAAAAAGTTCAAAGAGCCAAAAAACATTAGCATTCCTTATTGACCATGATAACTGATTTGTCTGTTGGATCCCCGGAGTGTGTCTTCCATCTCCAGGTATTCTGCTTCTATCCCAAGGGATAGGACTTTTCCCCTGGATCCTATTCCAAATTCCTGCCTTGTAGTGTTTATTGCACAACACCAGATTCGATTTATTTTCCCCTGGTTCCTTTAAGACTTCTCACAATGCCAGAGGAAATGACTCCCCTCCTCTGCCCTTTCTCAGGCTTCTCTATTCATGGTATATAGCAGACCTGCGTCACTATCCTGCCAGGTACTGCTATTGTCCATATAATGCTTAGACCACCTTTTCTGTACTTGGGGGTCCCAGACCCATAGTTCAGGTTCAATTACTCGTTCAAAGTCTTTCACAGGCTCTCTTCTTAGCCCTGTTCCTTTTCTAGGGTACTTTCACCCTTCTTTATAGGGCACCAGGCCCTTCTTCTGTCCCACCTGGCCCTTCTTCTTTTAAAGAGCCAAAAACCCAACGGACTGGAACATGTCCGTGTCTTCATTGTATTAATTGTAGTTCAATCATTAAGGGTAATGTCATTAGCCACCCCAGAACAGGGGAACATAAAACATATGGAACCTGCGACAGTATCAACACTATTTATGGCATCAAATGCCCATGTGGAAAATTCTATGTGGGCCAATCCACAAGAACGGCCAAAACACGGTGGAACGAACACCGGTCTTGCATCCGGAATGCAAACATTAACTCGGCCGTAGCACGCCACTGGGTTGAAAATGGACATAACCTGACACAGATGAGATTTGTGATTTTGGAAGTACTAACAAAAAACAATCCACATGAAGATTTGGGTCAGCGGCTCAACCGCAGAGAGACCTTTTGGATTTGCAAACTTGGCAGCTTAACGACCAATGGACTCAACGAGGAAATCAATTATCACTGTTTTTATGATCTTGTGTTATTTCTACTTCTATGATTGCTATTTTCCTAGATAATACTGTGTAAGATGATATCACTAACTTCTGCATGGTATTTTCCGTGCCAAAATATCGCGGACCTACCGACCACCCTGCTGTATTTCCTGGACCCTTAGTCCGGGACCCAAGGTGCCGTCCTTTGACGACACCGACCACAGCAGGGTTGTACATTATTATGCAAGATAGATACATTTGTTTATCCTGACTGTGACTACTCTTCTGGACTCTTAATGTCACTGCTGCACATCCTGGACCTTATGTCTATGACCTAAGGTGCCGCCCTAGGACGACTCCAACGGCAGCAGGGTTTAATTCCAATAGCACTGTTCTTTATCTCTCTGCATATGTTTTCACTTATTACTGTAACCATTCATCATTTTCCTATATGTTACCACTTACTGTTAGGTCTGTTTATTTTATTTGCTTACTAGTATTTCTTCTATTTCCATGAAATCCTAACTTTGTTTTTCATTTTTTATCACACTACAATTCCTTATAAATACACATGATGTCTGATAAATGTTTAAATCTATCTATATCAAGCTCATTGGCTTGATTGCAGTCAGATTTCGACCGTGCGCCCATTCGGGCCGCAATGCAGTCACTTGTCGTTTAAAGGAAACATTGCCCTAGCAACGCTTCGATGCGACAGCCGCAGTCTTGTACATGGCGGCAACAGGAGAACTCCTCCGCTCCCGTGTTACGCACGGTAAGACTTTCTACACCCCTAAAATTCACCTCAATTACGGATTTTAACCCTTCACAATAACGGGTTCCTTCTGTTTTCAGCCATTACATTGTAGGCTGTTTCTCTGTGCTGATTCCCGTCAGGCAGTTTTTTCGATCACCACATGGCCTCAATGACCATATTTCGCCACACACTGTGCATGCAACTTACCAATCTCAGGTAAATTGTTCCCTTTTGATTTAATTATTGGATATCTACATTGAACAGTGACTCATTATATTTTTCGTTTTTTCTATTTTTTTCTTACTTTAATTCCTTGACTACTCATCTACTTCTGAAACTAAAACTGAATGGTATGTTCTTAACTTTACTATGATGATGTATGATACGTATATGTTATTTTGCACAAATTTGAACTGTTTTCTTCACTTGTGAACTTGTATGGATTATCTTTAGACTGGCCCTGATGAAGGAAATCTATTTCCGAAATGCATTGGCAATTTTGGTCTGATTGATTAATTGTGGCAAATTCTTCCTCAATAAGAAAATATTAGTGACTTCTCTTTCTTGAGATTATTTTTTTCATAAAAATTGTTTTGAAAAGCAACAGAACCTAATGTTTGCCTTTTTAAACTAAAAGCATTTTTTAATTACTGCAAAATCGAATTGTCAGCAATTTTGACTAACCACATACGCAGGCTGGGTTCTATAGAGAGCGGCTGTGTGACTTTGTATTTCACTTGGTCTCCTGCTTCACCTTCTTCTGTCCCCGCCAATTAGTCCTGGCTAGCCCCCATATCCCGGGCAGCTTCTTTTTGGGATCCATCCAGTCCCAGGACTCTATCTCTTCCTTCCCACGCTCTGTGTGGTCCGCTCCAGCTATGGCATCTCCGTACATGCTGCTCGCCGCTGGCCTGCCTTTCCAATGTGGACCGCGTGGTTCCTTCTCTTTCTTCGGGATCTGCAGCCTGCTTCCAGTCGGGAGAAGGGTTCTTTCTCTTCGGACCCATTTCGGTGGATTCACCTTGCCTTGCATCTTGGTTCCCCCGAGTTTCCCTTCACTGCACAGCTGACCTGCTTGCGGCTCCTCAGGGGAGGGCTGATCTCCACTTTCAGTCCTCCTTCCTTTTTTCTGTTTGTCGCTCACATATAGTCCATATTGACTGGAATGCTGTTTTTGGTTCTGCAGAGTGTTCATTACTCTGCACCTCTTCTTCATCCTGGTACTGATTTTATCATTCTCAACTGGGTTACTTGGATTCTTCTTCGTCCCAGTCGTCATACATGACTCACATAGGTAGTCCCTACTCTTCCTCGTCTCAGTACTTTTTAAGGAGGTTGGATTATCTACCTTACACAACTACGCTATCCTTTATAGGGCAAGAGGATGAAGGCGGTTTTGGTATAGTCTGATATAACGCATTCTCCCCGGATAGTTGTCCCATAGGGGGTGGATCACTCCCGATGAGATCTATACATTGAGTACCACCCCCAAAGGGACTATTGGGTAGTGGCCTCACCTCCCTGGCCTCATGGGAAGGGACTCCCCTCAGGGAAGAACGGACAGCACCAGAGGATTTGTCACATGTCGCAATACCTACACTTACATGATTAATTTCATTTAACACAAATCCATCTTGTCACATCAGATACAACTCTGAAAATGTATGATACATTCAAGCAGCTTTCTTCATGTAGAAGATTATATGAGTAACATCTATAAGTGGTATTTTGTTTTCGATATAAGTCAGGAGTGATTCAAAACTACTGGGGAAACCCACTTCACAGGGAAAATAAGTTGATTTTTGTTTAGTGAATGCAGAAAACCATCATGAACATAGAACTTTGGCGTGGGGACTACGAAATGTGCACCACCAAGCAATTTGCTTCATTGATCAGTTGTCCAGCAATGTTTGCACTATTGTTCCTAGGATCTAATTTATTTATTTTGTGCATTTATTTCAGCGCACCAAACCCAAAAGCATCTGGGCACTAGTTACAGAAAGTGCATGTACATTAGTAAGGTGCAGGAATACTTAAAAGGTTAAAGACAAGGATTGGTGAGTATATACTGATTGTCAGAGCCTCAACTCGAGTGGTGTGGCAAGTTACATCAAGTATGCAGTTACAGGTAGGTAAAGAGCGACATTGGAAAGCGTGCACAGTTTGGAAAGCATCACCTCATGGCACGGTGGCTACAAAAATATGCAGTTGCAGGTAGGTAGGTAACAGTGTATTTTCGAATGCGGGATGGCTAACCTGAAGAAGGACGTAGGATGGTATGAGGGAAGGGAAGGGCGGCGGGTCTAACTAACAAAATACCAAGGAGTGAGAGGACAGGTTTGGTATAAAGTTTGATATAAGGCATGAGAGGAGCCAGACGTGCTGTACAGTCAGATAAAGGGGGCTGCAAGCTGGGAAAGCTGCGCTTCCCAGAGGAAGGGCTACACTAGTCAAGCAGACCGGCAAATACAGTCAGTTTGTCGCGGAAGGCTTGGATCCTTCAATGTTCCTCCTTGTGGAGGATCCAAATGAACAAAATGAAAAAGTTTAAATTGCTCAAAATCCTTGCAATTCATGGAAATTACAATTCAGCTTTTATTTCTATTTGCACTAGCCATTGATGAGTTATAATTGGCTCTTGGTGAGTAATAAATGGTGAGCTATATCACTGTGGAGAACTGGGGCGGGGGCAGGGGGTGTAACTTTATCCCTGGCTATCAATTTACTACTTGAATTGTTTTGTCTGACAGATTATATTTATACCTATAGCACTGTAGGATACACTACAACAAAGCAACTAAAGATTTATTGTTGACTACCCATATCCTTATAATGTAAATTCGTATTTCAAGATTTATGAAGATCAAACAAATAGAGTTGGTCTGCAAAGTTATATTTTGCCACTGTACCTTTTGATCCTGCGAATCCAGAATGTTATCCAGCCATTTGTATAAATAGCCATCAGATGAGAGTCCAACATTATCTGCCACAGGACCACAGCAAAGAACTGCAGACATCGCCTTAAAAACACAAAACATGTTCTCTATGAAGATTGTCAAACCTTATTTTAGTGAGCTAGTGAATGAAATAAATCTTTATGTTTAAGCGTTTATTTATACAAAATGTCTACCGTCTGCACATCCATTAAATAAATAGGAAAAATGTTCTTCGGGATTAAAAGACACTTTACACATAAGAAACGAAGTAGGGCATGACGTTAAATCACAATTCCCAATCTATTCCACAAGAGCACATGCAGGCAAAATGGGAATGTAGCCTGATTCAGTGGTACTGCATTTTAAAAGCCTTTCAACGCACCAAAAAGAACACTTGATGTTCACACTAATAGTTGCAGATTGCTAAGCAGTCAGAAATTGACAAGCTTCTGTACAGGTGGTCTTAAAACAATGAATCTCCACATTAGCATACAGGATTATATACAAAGCAAAATAAATTAATGTTCCTTGAGAACAAAATATAGATTTCTGCATCCATTTGTCTTCAATCACATTATCAGTTTCTTGACATGGTCCAGGGGAAACATTTCTACAGCTCAGTAAATGGGAGGGGTTTTCTGATCAGTGATGGGTGGTTGACAGAAGAAGAGGCGGGAGGTGTTAACCAATGAATGGATGCATCCTGTTTGAGTTACAAGAAACATCAAAACATCAAAATATGGGCCAGCTATTAAGATAGAATTGCAGGATTAGTTTTATCAAGGCCACCCTATTCTGGTGAACAGGGACAAATCCTAATGTCTAGCCAAACCTTATCTGGGTAGTGTGACTGAACAGCAAGGTTTAGCCTTACCAGGGAGTGAGTGGTGAAGGGTTCAGTTAAACACACGGAGAACTCTTAATACTACAAGGTAAGCAGAGTGTATAATAAGTTATTTATTTAGAATTCGCAACTTATCAATTAAAAAGCACAAGTAAAGCAAAAAAAGTATAAGTTACTCACTGTAGTGACTAACTTACTCCTAGTCCATAGTCCCCTTTCCTCCATGCTGCATGGGCGTCCCTCGCTAGGGACGGGCGACAGAACCTTTTTCACCAGAAAAAAATCACCTTCCCGTTTAAATATAGAGGGGCGCCCTTGGAGCATGCGCTCCCCTGACTCTGCCCATCGGTGACCACTCCTCAGTCCCCATTGACGCGTCAACAATATTACCATTGTCTAATGACACCAGTTTTATTAGGGGGAGGATGGTTGGACGTATGGCGGAAAGGGGACTATGGACTAGGAGTATGTTAGTCACTACGGTGAGTAACTTATAATTACTCTTACGTCCAGTGCCCTTTCCTCCATACTGTATGGGCGATTACAACCGAAAGTAGCCCCAGGATGCAGAGGAGACCCTCCTTAAGAAAAGATCCTTAATACTGCCTGTCTGAATGCTGCATTTGACCTGGAGCCGGCATTCAAACAGTAGTGCTTGCAGAAGGCTGAAGGAGTGGCCAACATGGCCCTGCTGATGACCGGCCACGCAGTGTGCCTCTGGAACGAGACTGCTGTGGCCTTCGCTCTAAAAGCGTGGGCATACAGGTTAGCCGGAAGCGGTTTGTGCTGCCCCTCATAGGCCTCCTCCATGGTCGAAACCATCCACCTTGCTATGGAGGCCTTAGAAGCCTGATATCCTGGCTTTGACCCCCGAAGGTGACAAAGAGAGCCTCAGATTTGTAGAAGCAATTGGTTCTGTCCAGATAGAATTTTTCAGCGTGCCTAACATCTAGACAGTGCAGGAACCTCCAAGCATCGCCCTTAATGTCCACGAAGAAATTAGGTAACACTGTCTCCTCATTCAGGTGAAACTAAGAGACTACTTTAGGCAAAAAGGCGGGATGCGTTCTAGGCACCACCTTGTCCTTATGGAAAATCGTGTAAGGCTCTGAAGTCACCAGAGCTTGGATTTCACCGACACTCCGTCCAGACGCAAGGCCCACCCAGAGGGCTCCCTTAATGGTGACTAGCCGGATGTCCGGGGGCGCCATTGGCTCAAAACGTTTATGCGCCAAGGCACCCAACACTACGTTGAGATACCACATGGGGTGTGGCCTCTTGATAGGCGGGTAGGGCCTGGTGAGGCCCGCCAGATGTCTTAACCACCGGGTTGGAGGATGAGAAAACATCCTCCTCCGAGTTCCGGTAGACTCTGTTGCCCGCCAAATAGGTGAGGCATGTGTCTATTTGCACCCCCGACTTTGAGAGGTGTGCTGAAAAGGATCGCTCATCGTCCAACGTGCAAGTAAGCAGATCGACATCCTTTGATTCTGTCCAATGACAAAACCTAGTCCACTTACGTTTGTACTGGCTCCTAGCAGCATCGCTCCTAGCGCCCTGTATGATGTCTAGATTAGCCTGTGACAGACGCAGATGCTTTAGTGAGATCTGTTCAGGAACCACGCTGCGAGGGCTAACTTCTGCAGGGTGGGGTGGATGACCGTGCCCCCCTGCTGCGATAGTAGATGAGCTGGACCCCAGCGGAAGGCGCATTGGTGGCTGGTCCGAAAGGCTGAGCAGCTCAGAGAATAAATGGCTTCGCCGACCACCCAGGAGCTGTCAGAATGATACTGATGTGCAGGGACTCCCTTATCTTGCAGATCACCCTGTGTACCAGGGGAGTGGGAGTGAAGGCATATGTGTTCATGTTGTTCCACTGTATCTAACGCATCGCCCAGAGAGCCTTTGCCCTGTCCCTGCCAGGATGCGAACTGAGGGTACAACCTGTTGTACCAGTTGGCGAAGAGATACACCTGCGGATGACCCCATCTGTCGAAGATCCCCTGAAGGACCTGATGTTTCAGTTGCCATTCGTAATTGTCCGCACCCAACCTGATGAGCCTGTCAGCCTCCAGGTTTGACTCCCCGGGGGGTGTATCACTGTCGTGTATGTTGTTCACCAGAGCCCATTCCCAAATTTTGACTGCTAGAGTGCAGAGGGGAGGAGACCTGGTGCCACCCTGCTTGTTGATGTAATACATGCTGGTGGAACTGTCCATTTGAATGAGGAACATCTTGCCATAGATGAGCGGCAGGAAGGCATTGAGAGCAAGCCAGATGGCCTTCAGCTCCAGGCAATTTATATGGGCCTCCTGTTCCAAAAGATACCAAACTCCATGGACGCTGTGGTTGTCCAGAGTAGCATCCCAGCCTTCCAAGGAAGAGTCCGTGGTGATGGCAACCTGCTGTGTTGGTTGTCATAAGTGTCTGCCTATCCTCAGGTTGCGGTCCAAGATCCACCAGACAAGGACCTGGTGGAGAAAGGGAGGAATGCTGACGAGTTCCGCCTGGCAACCCCACTCCCAACTCCATGAGGCTGCGAAGTGCATCTGTAATCTTCTCATTTTGAACCTTGTGTATGGTACTGCCAGAAGACATGCCACCATGATATACAAGAGGTCTTGGTACCACCAAGTTGAGGTCACCGCTCTACTGAGAAAATGACCTGTGGCCCTCTTGATGGCTGTGATCTTGTCCTCCGAGGGAAAAACTATCTAAGCTTGTATCCCAGATGAGGCCCAGGAACGCTAGACTCTGCATCAGCTCCAGCTGTGACCTTTTGAGATTGATGGAGAATCCCAATTCGTGTAGCATATTCATGAGGGCGTAGGTGGTGTGATGGACCGCCTCTTGGGATCTCGCCCTGACGAGCCAGTTGTCTAGGTATGGATAGACATGGTGACCTTGAGCCCTGAGAAGGGATGCCGCTGCATTCAAATGTCTGGTAAAGACCCTGGGGCTGAATTGAGGCCAAAGGATAGAACCTTTTATTGGAAATGAAAGCCCATGATCCTGAACCTCAGGAAGGACCGATGATGCTGCCAAAACGGGACGTGTAGGTATGCGTCCTTCAGGTCCAGGGAGCACAGCCAGTCTCCCTTGCACAGTGTCTCTACAATAAGCGCTGGGGTAACCATCTTGAACTTTTGAAGAGGGAAGGAAAGGTTGAGGGTGGAAAGGTCCAACACAACTCTCAGGCCAGCCTGGTGGTTCTTGTGTATGGCGAAAATCCTGGAGTAGCAGCCCATATACCACTGGGAGGCTGGGACCTCTTCCACTGCCTGACTCTCTACAAGCAATCGAATTTCCGCCAACAGAGTTGTTGTCCCAATCTGTGGGAGTGGCGGAGAGGAGAGAGGGGAGGGAGGGACCGGTAGGCAGTAGCCCGTGGACACTATTGAAAGGATACAGGGGTCCTTGTGCGCCAATATTGTGCATGAAGGGCAAGCCTGAACTGCAACCCCCCCCTGCGGAGACATGTGGAACCAGAGGGGAATGCCATGTCTTCTTTCCCTCCGATGCTGGTGCTGAGGAGGGGGACCGAAAGAAGTCTTTATTCCTGGAGATCGGTTCGGCTGCCTGGACCTACGTTCCTGGAAACCCCAGAACCTTCCATAGGGTCGGACCTTGTCAGAACGCAGGTGCGTCTGGCTGTACGTCTTCGGTGTGAACTTCTTGAGGATAGAAGGATTTAGCAGTCTGGGAACAGTTTTTCTAATTATCAAGTTCATCATCGGTGGTGGAATGAAAGAGGTTGCTACCCTCAAATGTAAGGTCCAATATGCGCTGCGCTCCTGGACGTCCGGGTAGCCCGTAGCCAGGCCATCCTTCTCATGTCGGTGGCGAAGCAGATGCACAGCCTGAGGTGGCTATATGTGCCACTGTGGACTCCATGATGTGCTGAGTCACCATTTTTACTTCTGCCAGCCCCGCCTTGAAGCGTGCCCGACTATGTACTGGAAGTTGCGGAAGGAAGCCATCTATTTCCTGCCAAAGCCTTTGATTCACGGCTGCGAGCATGGCGTCCGCATTAGACTGACAAAGGTGCAGGGAGGCATAGGAATAAACCTTCTTTCCATGTGCCTCCAAGATCCTCTCCTCCTTGCCTAGTAGAGTCGAGGACAAGGCAGCCGAGGAAGAATGCGGTTTAGAGTAGTTTGGGGCTGTAGCAATTACCAAGGGGTGTGGTCGAGGGTGTGCCGACAGCAAGAGTGTATTCCCCCTCCATTTGCCTGTACTTGGCATCGTGGCACCGATTGGTGTGCTGTGCTGAATGGGGATTAAGCCATCCCTTTTTAGCCAAGGCGACAACGGCCTTCTGCATTGGAAACCCCGTTCTTGCCGCGGGGTGTAGAGTGAGGACCTTGGCCAGGACCCCCGCCTCTGGGTGTTCCACCTTGGGTTGTGGAAGCCCAAAGTATTCGCCCAGACCTGCAAGCCGTTCATGGAATGACTTGGCAGAAGACGGAGTGTCGGGGTCCACCTCTTCATCAGTGCCCGCTAGGTGCCTACCCTAGAATTAGCAAGCACAAACAGGTAACCAGGTTCATGGACCTGGCATGCATACTAGCCAAAAGAACCATCGCCATGTCCTGGAGAACGGCTGCAGGGCCACAATACGTAAAATGGTGCTGAGAATTCGAACGGTGGGCAGAAGCAGAGACCAAGGTGCGGGTGGAGGGAGGGCACAGATCGGACCCTGACATGTTCCACCCTTATGACGACAAACCCCCATGAGCGCACCAGCAAACCAAAGCCTGCCCATGGCAGGCCTAACCTAATCACCTCCAGGCACCCAAATGACACTGTCCAGCCGGCGACACGAGGAGCGACCGGCTAAACCTCCAACACGGAGGCCCCGGCCCCATCCGCGGCCACATAACGGTTGTTTGTTGTTATTAATTTCAATACAGGCATGTGTAATCGTCACTGAAATGCACAACTGTATTATACACAAATGCCAATAAAAACATGTAAAAATAAAAATTTGCTCCGGAGGCATCTCTCTCAACAGGTTTAGAATGCATTTTTATGCAGGATCTTCATCGGATCAGCGGGAGACTGCAGATTCCAAGTCTCACTATGTGGCCATGTAGCCACGCCCCCTGACGTCTCAAATATATCACTCAATATTCAGGGGAGAGGGGACCCTATAAAAAGGAGAAGGCTTCAATTATGTCAGGGATCTCCAGGGGAATGTATTATTCCTTCAGTAAACACACCTAAACACTGCTGAATTGGCTAAAATCTGCAGGGACTGGGTGGGGGTGGCAGCCTATTCCACGAGAAATGCTGGGGTGTACATTCTCATCCACAAAAGACTCCCCAAGCCCACTTACCATCACTGATACTAAGACAGAGAAGGAAGGCAGATTAGTGATGATAAATGGCACCCTATACTGCCAACGCATTACCTTCCTGAACATATATGCCCCAACCACGAACACACCAAGGTTCATTAACCCACACATTAGCTGTCTGTGCCCCCTTTTTGAGCCATTTAACATTAATCGGGGGAGACCTAAATGTTGTCCCAGACCAAACAATCTACATCGCACATGATCTTCCATCTGCTGAAAAAAGTATGCACACGGTTGACGATGTCCAGACTTCATCTGACAGACATTTGGTGGCAAACCCATATCCGGGAAAAAGGACTTTACATATTACTCACACGAACACAGCAGCTACTCACAACTAGATTGCTGGCTCCTGCACTGCCATGCATATGGCTAACACATGCTCCATTCTTCCAATCACGCTATCCGACCAGAACATGCCCCTGTCCTACTTCACATCACACTGTCCGCTGAACTGCAACGCACTCCTTCTTGGCATCTCAACCCAATAATAGTAATTCACATTTATAAAGCGCCAAGAACCCTCAGGCATCTGAGCGCTGCTTATTATTACCCACAGTGTGTGGTGCTCATTTATCAACCTTGGAAGGATGAAAGACTGAGTTTGGCCCGGCCGGGATTCGAACCTGCTTCGGCAGGCTCTGCACGGGGGCCAAAGCAGGCGCTCTACTCGCTGTGCTATCTGACTGGCTGGCCGGTCTAATGACGTTAACACTCACAAACTTCGTCTAGCATTTTACGGAAGAGACAGAGGGTGTCTAGAGGGATAACATATCAAATGAATTTCCCACAGTGAGATGACGGGATGCATTTAAGGCATTTCTAAGGGGCCAATGTATTTCACGCTGGACACATGGCAGGTACAAGAAAAGAGACTCACTGGTACCCTAGTAGTGGATGAACGACAAGAAAATGCAGGATCCGACCATTCTTGCACGCATTATCTGCACTAGTGCAAAACTCATGAGTCTTTCCACACTAAGAGCACAGAAAGCTTTCAGCGGGTGGGCATAAACCCTATGCACAGAGGGGGGACAGGCCACTCTGTCTCCTAGCACTGTTCCATGAGGGTGAAACAGTGGGCTCAGATTATTGAGGCCATAAGGAATAAAGCAGGAATTATTTTGACCATGGCTACAACCGCTTTGCAGAATAGTATAGAGAGCTCGACGACAACCCCCCCCACCCGGAGCCAATTATAGATCAAGAAGTGGCGACCGCCATCAGGAGCTTGTCCGCCGGCAAAGCCTTGGGTCCTGATGATCAGCCAACCGATGCATATTAACGCCAGGGGGACGTTAAAACCCCTAAAATGGGGCAGATGTTTAGAGAGGCGGCTGAGGCAGGACATCTCCCAGCATCATTACTTACAGCTAGCATAGTATTTTTTCATAAAAAAAGGACGAGACCCACTCCAGTGTAGCGCAAAGAGGCCCATCTCTTTAATCAACTCTGATGCTAAAGTGCTCGCTAAATGTCTCAAGCAACACCTAGGTTGACTGATGCCCGCACTGTAGTCACGGCGCTATGTCTAACAAACCCCCAAGACTGAAGGGTAAGCAGCCCACATTAGACGAATACACTAAGACGCCACCCGGCGCGGAAGGAGCCAGGAGCAAAGACAGAGCCCAAGTTGGGAGCAGTGCCACTATGGGCACGAAGCAGGAGGTCCTTGATGCGATCGCCGATCTGAAGATGGCTTGGCAGACCAAGCTTGAACTGGCTGTGACAGAACTGAAAATAGCGCTGGAGCTCCAGGTTGGGCCGGTGCAAGAGGACGTGAATCTACTACGGCAAGATGTTAGGTCTCTGGCAGAGCGCACGGAGAACCTCGAGAAGGAGATGGGCCCGAACACGGCGGACTGTGCTTCCCACCGGTTGGAGCTTCACGCCCTGGTACAGCGAGTGGGCAATTTAGAGAACAGAGCTGAGGAGGTGGAAGGACGAGCCCGGAGGAATAATATCCGTATTGTTGGACTGCCGGAAGGAGCAGAAGGCCATAACCCCACGGAGTTCATTGAAACAATGTTGTTACAGGGAATCACTGGAGGAGTGCTGTCTCAGGGGTTTGCAGTGGAAAGGACGCATAGGGCCCTAGCGAGGAAACCACCGCCAGAAAGCCTGCCTAGGCCGGTGATCGCCAAGATACTTAATTACAGGGATCGAGAAAGGATCCTGGAACACTTCCGCAAAGGTAGGACAATACAAAGAGGGTCAGCATACATAACGGCTTACCCGGATTATACCCTGATGGTGCAGCGGAGCAGAATGAACTTTGGGGCAGTCAAGAGAAGATTGCGAGAAGCAGGACATAAGTACATGTTGCTTTACCCGGCTAAGCTAAAAGTTTTCCACAAGCACAGAACTCTGTTTTTTTGAAACTCCGAAAGAAGCTATGGAATGGCTCGACACGCAGGGTTGCTCCCAGGAGTCGGATGTTCGGACGGGAGAAGGAGGTGGAGCAGATAAGTGATGAGCGAGAGGGGCACCGGGGGGTGTCAGAACTTAAGAGTATGGGACTTGATTATAGTCACTGAAGTAGCTTGCTAAATGGTGTGACCAGGCTGGGGGAAACACATGATCCGCGAATATTGCAATCATGACTTCAAGGAGCCTTGCAGGACCAACCTATACATTCCCCATTTAGATTTTAGTTAGGTCGCCGATAGTGCAGTGACACCCTGCTGGGGTCCTGCCCGGGGTTCCAGGATAGGCCCAAACGCGGGGGAGCCTGAGATCCAGGGATGGAGCTGGGCAACGGTTGGGGTAACGTGGGGAGCGGGGAGGGGTTGTGTGCTGTGGTTTGTTATAGTTGGGGAGGAGTTATGGGGTGAGCCTACACCCCAAGGAACACGAGACGACCCATGGGAGACCTTAAGATAGTCACTTGGAACGTCAGGGGGATCAATAGTTATCTGAAGCGGAAAAAGTTAATGATGTACCTGTGCAGACAGAAAGTGGATATAGCCCTGTTACAAGAAACTCATTTAACACAAGATAAACTGGAAGTGATACGGAAAAGTGGAGAGGGACAGTAGTAGGGGCAACATATTCTGCCTATGCAAGAGGGGTAATCACATGGGTGGCCCCACATGTTCCGTTCCAGTTGCTGAGCTCGCTGGTAGAGGCAGATGGTAGGATGGTGATAATGAAAGGGATGGTGGAAAATGGAGAGATCTGCATTGTAAATACTTACGCCCCGAACCAGGATACGGCTGCGTATTTTAGGACCCTTTATAGTAAACTCAGTGGAAGCGTGGGGGGAGCTATATCGTGGGGGGGAGATTTCAATTGTGTACTGAACCCCAACACAGACAGATCAGACACTAAAATAGTTAGACCCACCCCGGCCGCAAAGGCACTGCATGCACTATTGGCGGATTTTGGGCTGACGGATGAATGGAGAACACGTCATCCGCAGGATAGACAAAATTCACACTATGCAGCCCCACAGGGCCTATATACAAGACTGGACTATGTGTTTGTCTCGCAGGAGTTACTGACGGAAATGCCGCAGGCGGAATATAAAGCTAGAGTCTCTCAGACCACTCGCCACTGACGCTAGTGTGGCAATACCGACCCCTGAGGGGGAGGATACCCACATGGCGATTGCGTGCAGAAGCGCTTAAAGATAGCGTATTCAGGGAGGATATGCGAGAGGAAATAATAAACTATTTTGAGATAAATACTGGCAGTGTTAAGACAGCGGGCACACTCTGGTAAGCCTTTAAAGTAGTAGTTAGGGGAATTGCCATAGCCAAGTCTAAAGGGCTGCAGAATGGGATTCTGACCGAATTGCAGGACTCTGATAAAAGGAACTGGAAAGGGTATTGGAACGAGGCGGTAACACTAAGGCAGATACAGAAATGGCACTGGGCCTGCAGCAGTAATGTGCCAGATATTGGGAGAGATTATGTAATCTTAAATATAAAAAGTACATAGAAAGGCAACATGCTGGAGGCGACAAACCAGGAAGACTCCTTGCATGGCTCTACAAAAACGAGACCCCTAGGCCACCAATCAGGACAATAGTGAAAGACAATGGCGACATAGTGGATACGCAAGAGGGGGTTAATCAAGAATTTGCAGAATATTATAGACACTTGTATGGGAATGAGACGGCGCAACAGGGGGGGAAATAGGAGACATACTGGAAGACATTGGACTACCCCAAATTAGTGTAGAGGAGAGGGAGGAGCTAGATGCCCCGATCACCCTAGAGGAGCTAGAAGAAGTGGTGAGGCAGCTGCCCACGTGTAAAACCCTGGGAACCGACGGACTCCCAAGCGGATTTTATAAGGCATATAAAGTAGAGATACTCCCCCCACTGCTGCAGATGCTTAATGAAGCATTTGAAGTTGGGAGACTACCGGAAACATTGCGCGAGGCGGTTATCATACCACTCCCCAAGCCCAATAGGCCTGCTAGTGACTGCGGATCCTCTAAGCCCCTTTCGATGTTGAACCAAGGTAGTAAGATCCTAACAGCGGTTCTAGCAAACAGACTAAAGAAGGTCATCAATAAATGAATACACCCTGATCAGACAGGATATGTCCCAAATATAAATATCTTGAATAATTTGAGGCGACTCCATCGAGTGGTTGAACATACTGGAGGAGATGCAAGCGAAATGGCGATAGTATCACTGGATGCGATAAAGGCATTTCACTCAGTCAAGTGGCCCTGGTTGAAAGCGGCCCTAGCCAATTACGGTATGGGGCCAGGATATCTTCACTGGGTAGAACTCCTATATAGTGCGCCACTAGCGAGAGTGAAGACAGGAACTGTGATCTCTGAAAGGTGGCAACTTGGTAGAGGAACCAGACAGGGATGTCCCTGGTCCCCCATGTTGTATATCCTGGCTTTGGAGCCTCTGGTGATTTATTTAAGGCAGCAATATGATGCAATAGGCATTGTCGCCGGGGAAACATCACATTTAATTTCACTATACGCAGACAATATGTTATTGTATTTGCGCTACCCAGAGGAGAATCTTCAGTATATGTTGGAAGTGATGAAGAGGTTTGCAGAACTTTCAGGTATAGCGGTGAACCCCAGTAAATCCTGTGTGTTCCCGCTGGGCCGCTATAGAGGTCTCTCGGTGGAGAATTTGCCGGTTCTACAGATACCGTGGGAGGTCACAACCTTTAGATATCTTGGGGTAAACACATACCATACAGTAGAAGCCGAACAAAGGCATAATACAGAAAGAACGGTTAAGAAACTGGAAAACAGCATGAAGTTCTGGGTGAAAATCCCCTTGGCAAAGATGGGGCGAGGGGCGATGCTGAAGATGGTGGCATTGCCCAGACTGTTGCATTGCTTTGCGAACATCCCACACTCCATACCCCGGAAATTCTTTACTAGGTTGGACAGCATATGCAGGGAATTCTATGGCACGGGATGAGGAACAGGGTAGCCCTGTGGAAACTCCAAAATCCGCATGAGAAAGGGGGCATTAAATTACCAAACTAGGAAGTATATTATGTAGTGAGTCAATTGCAACATGTAGCCAAATGGCTCTCTGCGGAGCCTACCTTAGAGCATAGGCTGCATCAAGGAGATTGCGCCCCATATTTTCTGAGAGAAATTATATGGTTACCCAAGTGGGAGTTGTGGTCGTCCGGGGATGTTGGGTCTTGGGTGGCGGATGTGGCAGAGGGCGTGCTGGTTGATGGCCAAACCGGCCCTGTGCTCCTCGCAAATCCCATTGGTCACAGTGATAGAAACAGAAAAGCAACTAAGGTTAATGATTAGGAAGTACTGGAAACCGGTGGGAATAGCAACATTGGGGGATATGTGGCAAGAAGGGAAAAGATTGGAATTTGAGGAGCTGGTGGAACAAACGGGGTTGAGTGCTGGGCAATATATTACGTATCATGGGATGGTGCAACGAATTAAAGATACCTGGTCCGAGGTGGAACTAGCAGAGGAACCGGACACCACATTAGACATGATATATGATATAGCAGAAGGGGGGCATGAAACGTCTAGAGTGTACGAGATGATGATGACTCAAGTGGGCAAGGAAGTGGTGCAATTTAGACTGGACTGGGAGGAAGAATTAGGGGACCTGATGAGTGACGGGATGTGGGAAAGAGCTCAAGGGTATCAAAAAAAATTATCGAGAAATGCTAGGCTGCAACAGATACAGTTGTATATAACTCACAGAGCCTACCTGACGCCAATAAAGACAGCCAAATTTAAGAACGCCAGAAGCCAAGTGCGTCCCAAATGTAATGAGGAAAATGCAGGAATGGTACATATGTTCTGGGCATGCCCACTGATAGCGAAATATTGGAGAGACATAGCACAGAAAATGGAAGGCAAGGGAATCTGTATGAAGGTGGATACTGTGTGGGCTTGTTTGTTGGGAGGGTTCCCCAGATCGCGGAAGCTTAAACATGTAAGTAAATTGAAAGATCTGGCGTATGTTCTGGAGAATAGAAGGATTGCGATGGGATAGAAAGCGTGTCATGAGCCCAAAGTGGAGACGTGGTGGAGGGACATGCAGAAGTGGGCGGAGGCAGAAACAGTGGCATGGCAGGAAGCCTGTAAAGGGGACATAGAGGGCAAAGCTGGAGCCCTAGCGGGTTGGAGACAACTAATAGCAGAACTGTTTGGGCCTTCGTATGATGGACCAAGTGATGATGACTCAATAAGCGCGGCGGAAGAGGACTCCCCACCACAAGAGATGGAGACTAGCAATGGGAGAAAGTAGGCTCGGGAGGGGGGGGATACAGGAAATACTGTGGGCGCAAATGTAACAATGTATGTGTATTTGTGAGCGAGTTATGTATCCACTGTAAGTTTAGTTTGTTTTTTTATTTGTTGTTTGAATAAAATTAAAAAAATTAATAAAATTGTTGTAAAAAAAAAAAAAACATCGAGTGCCCATCAGACCCCAGAGATGTCATACGGTCACTGGATGCCGAAAATCTGGTGGGATTATATGTTTGCGGTTCTCCAGGGGTTGGGGTTCTCGGGGCAGATTCTGTACAGGATACAATTGTTGAATGAGTCAACCCAGGCCAAAGTGACAAAGTGATTACCAATGGCTATACATCTGAGCCCTTCCCATTACACACCAGCACGCAACAGGGCTGCCAGCTATCCCCCTATTATACGCACTGGCCATCGAGGCCCTAGCTGTGAAGTTGCGCCCCGATGCGGGATGGATGGGAATTACGAAGGGAATGGCAGAACATAGAGCCACCCTTTATTCAGATGAAATCCTACTATAAATTAGTGACTGCCTGCACTCCATCGACCAGAATTCAGGCTATCCTACTGTTAGGCAGAATTATATGCAGTACCCTTTGGGAACACCACACACAATTAAAGACTACAAGTGACAGTACAAATTCACCTTTGGTACAAGCCTGTACTACATAGTTAAAGTGGAAGCAATGGGTGAGCAGCCAGACTTATCTCAAGAGTAAGTGAGCAGTACGAGATAGTTACACAAAGGACAGCAATTACTATGATTCAGGCAAACACTGACTCAAGGTTTTCAAGTAAAAGAATATACATTTAATTCACCCTTCAGTTGTATAACATTACACTATTATAAGCAGTCTATAAATCACACTCTTAATACACCACACCACTTCCCTTAAATTCCAGACAAGTTAAGCTCACAAAATGAAGTGGGAACAAAATGGCACTTCAGCAATTTAAAAGGGCGAGAAAGACAAAGTTAATAGAAATTAAATCAAACCAACAGGTAAGTACTCAGGGCAATTGAACAAGAAGAACTACAGAGATAAAAACAGGCAAAAAAGGCTTAGGGCCAAAGTCAATGGGTCAAAAGTCTTTTGCTCAAGATCACACAGTTCAGGGTAGTTTGTGGCATGGATTCCGGACGAGGTTGGTTGATAGAAAAGTTAGTTCACAGAGAAGAGAAGGACAAGCCCTAGGATTTGAGAAAGATTTCAAACACTTTCACCGCGGTTGAACGAAACGAGCAATCGGATTAGCACAGTACCTTAAAACGGAGAGGAAGCTGTAGCTGAGGCGGACGTTCCTGCAGGCACACGGTTCCTGAAGCGACTGTCGGACTGACAAGAAGTAGGAAGACTGGAGGGTCCTGCACCTACCCAGGGAAGATACCAGCAGCAGAGTAAAACGATGAATAAAAGGTGTGCTCCTTAAAACCCAAGCAGGGTCCGACCTTCCTGGCTATCTGGCCCACTGTAGCTCTGTACAGCGAATTCGACCAGAGGAGGGGTCCTGGCTTGCAGTTTGGGTGTTTGGGAACCAACTGGTTGGTCCCACCGGCTCAAGGGAAGAAGTTTCCTTGAGGATCTTCTCTGTCGTCGGATTCTGAAGATGCAGACCAGCAGCAGGGCTTCACCGGGTGGTTCAGTCGTTGTAGGGGTCCTCTTCCATCAGCTCCTCGTTGGTTCTTTCGTTCCAGTGGCGACTTTGCCTTTCAGTCCCAGAGATCTGCTTTTCATGCAGTTTTCCCCCATTCATACAGCCTGGCTGTCAATCACACAGCAGGGTGGCTGTCCTGGCAAGGACAGTCCCCTCAGCCGAACAGGAGTGCGATTTAGGTTACCAAGGGAACCCATGGCAGGGGTCCAAAGATCCGTCCCTCACATCCTGCCTACCTAGACTTTCAGGCGCCTTAAGGAGGGCTTCTGTGCAGAAGCCCGCGAAAAGACGGCGAACAAAGGAATCATCCCGGTTTGGCACGCAGAGAAAAAGACAAGAGAAAGATTTTAACAAAAAGAAATGGCAAATAAACCCAGCCGCAGCCAAAATAAAATGTATTTGGTCAAGCAGGTTTTATATTCGAGACTAACATAATAGCCTGAAACAATACCATGGTTATAGAAGATAACCGCGGTAGAAAAGTTAGGGTAGTTGCCACTGCCACCAGCCAAGTCTTGATGTAAAGGGAGCGAAACAATGCTCCAAGAGACACAGACAAAAAGGGATAAGAAGAACAAGTTACTTTCGTACCTGGTAACGTTCTTTCTATGGGATGGTCAGACGACGTATTCCATATCTATGATATCTATGACATGTAATCACCACAGCTGTGCTGCTTTGGAAAATCTTCGGCGTCTGCGTCTTGCGTCGATGACGTCGATGACGTCGATACGCCGCCCTCAAGGACCTCCTCCGACGGCCGACGTCGCTGGATGTTATAAGTAGGACGCACGACGCCCGTATCCTCAGTTGTAGTTCTTTCCCAGAACGTGTGCCACAAGTCTTCTGCCAGTCTGACACACAAAGCCTTGCGGAAATGTAAGCTGAAATTCTGTAGTGGGGAAGGCAGGGAGGGAGCGATATGGAATATGTCGTCGGACCATCCCATCAAAAGAACGTTACCAGGTAAGAAAGTAACTTGTTCTTCGATGGGAATGGGTCCTCCGACATATTCCATATCTATGACAGACTCCCAAAGCAGTACCAATGCAAGGAGGTGGGAAAAGAATTTAGAAAACAGAAATTTAGAATGCCCAATCAAATTGCGGAGTAAAGGACCGCCTTGCCAAAGGCCAGATCCTGCCCACAGATGGAATCGAGGGAGTAGTGACGTACAAAAGTATGTACCGAAGCCCAGGTGGCTGCATCACAGCTGTTACGAATAGGAACACCCCTCTGTAGGGCAGTAGAGGCAGCAATATCCCTGGTAGAATGGGCCCACAAGCCGACCGGTGGGTCCTTACCCGCCAATCGGTAACAATCAGATATAGCCAAAACAATCCAGCGAGACAAAGTCTGTTTCGTCACAGCTTGTCCCAAACGCTTTCCAGCGTAACCAATGAAAAGTTGATCATCCACTCTGACCCGGGACATGCATGAAATATAAAAGCTCAACGCTCTCCTAGGATCAAGCCTATGGAGTCTCTCCTCTTCCTTACCAGGATGTGGAGGAGATTAAACGCCGGAAGAACAACCTTCTGGCCTAAATGAAATTCTGATACCACCTTCAGAAGAAAGGAAGGACGAACTCTAAGGACAACCCTGTCCTTATCAAACACAGTGAAGGGGGGCATAACTGAAAGTGCCTGTAACTCACTCACTCTGCGAGCGAAAGTGATTGCAACCAAAAATACAGTTTGAGTTAACAGTCTCAAAGTACAAGAATGCAAAGGCCCAAACGGAGCACCCATCAGAAACTTGAGAACAAGGTTCAAATCCCAACCGGGCACCTGGAAAGGTGACAGAGGGAACACATTAGTGAGCCCTTTCAGAAACTGAAAAATTAAAAGGAATTTTAAAATAGGAACACTCTTCAGACGAGCGCTTAAATATGGACAGCGTCATCAGGTAACCTTTAACAGTACCCACTTGCAAGCCCCTGTGGGCCAAAGAAAGCAAAAAAGACAGACCATGGGAATGTCACTTGCAAAAGGATCCACATTCTTAACCCTGCACCAGTCGCAGAACTTACGCCAATGGCAACGGTACAGGGACTTTGTTGCGGGCCGTCTGGCCGAGAGCAACACCTCCATCACGTCTTCAGGGAGGTCTCAATCCTTATACCTCAACCTTTCAGAAACCAAGCGTGAAGGTTGAGGGATCTGACCTCTGGATGGAGAACCTGACCCCCCCCTCCCGTGAGAGCAGATCGTCTCGGTAGGGAAGACGACGTGGAGGGCAGATGGACAGGTCGAAAAGGTCCGGGTACCACGTCCTCCGTGCCCACGCCGGAGCAATGAGGATCATCCGGGAACCGAACCTCTGCAGTACTTGCGGGATGACGGGGACTGGAGGAAACGCGTACAGCAGTGGGAATGACCACTCCACCACAAACGCATCTCCTAAGGCTCCTTTTGGAGGAAATTCCCGCGAGCAGAACCTCTCGCATTTCCGGTTGACAATGGAGGCAAGAGATCCACTTGAGGTGTCCCCCCAAGGGCGAAGATCTCCAGGAGAATCTCCCGAGCCAACTCCCACTCGTCAGAGATCACGCTCTGCCTGCTCAGAGCGTACTCTGGCTCGTTTTCGTCTCTGGCCAGATAAACTGCCGTGATCAAAACTTCCTGCTGGATTGCCCAGAACCAGAGGTGCATCGCCTCCCTGCACAGAGGAAGTGACCCTCCCCCCCGCCCTTTTTGTTGAGGTAGTGCATGGCCACTGTGTTGTCCGTCAGGATCAGGACATTCTTCCCTCGCCCAGTCGTCAGAAAAGCCTTCAGGGCTAGCCTGACGGCCCTCAGCTCCAACAGATTGATATGGAGTCTGGACTCCGACGGAGACCAACGACCGCTGACTGTCAGCTCGTTGGCATGAACTCCCCATCCCGTGAGGGATGCGTCCGTCACGATCGTCACCTCCGGCCAGGGAAGCCAAAATGGAGCTCCCATCATCAGATTGTCTTCGACGGCCCACCACAGAAGATCCTAGGTGGCCGAGGACAGCACCTGAACAGGGTCCGACAACCTGCCGAAGGACTGTGACCACTGGAGCTTGAGTGCCCATTGCAAAGATCTCCTCCGTAACCTGGCCTCTGGCACTAGAAGAATGCAGGATGCCATGAGGCCGAGCAATCTCAAGAACTCGAACGCTGGGAGACTCTGGGCAAGCTGAAACTTGTACACCATCTGCTGAATGTGATGAGCCCTCACCTGGGGAGGAAAACACTGCCGCAGGGACGTGTCGAGCACAGCTGCGATGCACTGGAGCCTTTGACTTCAAGTTGAGGGATGATCCAGGACTTGCTCGGGAGAGCGCGCCCTGATCAACCAATTGTCCAGGTAGGGGTAGACGTGAATCCCCCCTTTCCTGAGGTGCGCTGCCACCACTACCATGAGCTTGGTGAAGACCCTCGGGCGGAGGTCCATCCGAAACTGAAAGTGCGAGTCGCCAACTGCGAACCTCAGGTACTTCTTGTGCTTTGGATGCATCGGCACATGAAAATAAGCGTCCTTGTGGTCGAGAGACAGCAACCAGTCCTGAAGTTGAAGGGCCTGGAGGACTTGAGAGAGAGTAACCATCTTGAACTTGTCCTTCCTGAGGAGTTTGTTCAAACCGCGCAAGTCCATGATGTGTCTCAAACCCCCGTCTTTCTTGGAAATCAAAAAATAAAGGGAATACCATCCCCCTCTCCGCTACAGGCACCAGTTCTATGGCGCCATTCTCCAGCAAGGTAATGAATTTCCTGCGCAAGGAGTGGATCCGGACTCTTCAAAGAGAGATTCCCCGGTGGATTGTCTTGAGGCCTCTGCCAGAAAGGAAGACAGTAGCCGTGGGTTATGATCTCCAGAATCTACACATCTGAAGTAATGGTGCGCCACTCTGCAATATGCTGCGCCAGCCTTCCCCCAACCGGCGAACCATGGGACATGGCCTCATGAGTGAGCTGAAGCGGCTTTGGCGTTGCCCGAGGGCAAAGAGGCAACAGCCCGAGCGGCCTTGGCACCTCGAGTACCTTGTTTTCCACCTCTGGCACTCCCATGGTGGCCCCTTTGACTGGCAGCTCCTCTCGCTTTACCAAAGGATGAGTAATAACGAAAGGAACCTCCCCTCCATTGCTGTCCCCTAGGACGAAAAGGCGAAGGTTGGCGAACTGCAGCGCCCAATGACTTTGCTGCAGCTTTGGAGGTCTGCAACCTCTCAAGGCTCTCGTCAGCCTTGCTGCCAAAAAGATGTTCCCCGTCAAAGGGCATGTTGAGGAGCCGGGCCTGCACATCAGGAGCAAACCCCGACTTCCGTAACCACGCAAACCTGCGTATCACGGTGCTCGCCGCCATGGACCGGCTGACGCAATCTGCCATGTCCAAACCTGACTGAACGGCCTCACACATGGCATCCTTGCCATCCTGAACCATGGCAAGGAAACCATCCTGTTCGTCCCCTTCGGGAATATGTTCAGCCGCCAAGGAAACACAGTTCCACAGAGTGTGCGTGAAACGCAACAAGGCACATACGGAGTTGGCCGCCTGAAGCGCCATACCCCCTGAAGAAAAAACTTTCTTCGCCCAGCCGTTAAAACGCTTGTCCCTATCAGGAGGGATGGTAGGATACGACGCCTGCTTTGCCGGGGCAGTAGCCGCCTGCACCACCAAACTCTCCGGAGTGGGGTGCTTGTTCAAGTAGCAGGGGTCACTACTGGCTGGGCGGTATTTTCACGGCAAAGACTTGCCCACTGCCGGGAGAGACTCTGGAGCAGTCCAAGCCGCCGCCACCCTCCTCTGCAGAGCCATATGGAAAGTCAGTTGGTGGACCTTGGTCGAGGATATCTGTAAGGTCATCCTGAAGAAAATCCCCTGGGGGAGCACACCACCCAAAGTACTCGGTGACTCTGGACATAAGGCGCCTGTACGAGGAGTCGGCATGAGTGCCAGGCTCAGGCTTACAAAACTCCACCTTCGGAGAGGTGTCCAGCCCACTGGCATCGTGCAGGGACTGCCGCAGGTCCTCAATTTGGCTATGGCCCGAGAGAATCTCGTCTGGCACCGTATCAAGAACCATGCCATTATCAGAGCCCTCATCCACCACTGAAATAAGCTCAAGATGGCGGTAAGAAGGAACAGAATGTGGAACAAAGCTATGCTTGACCTTGGCCAGAGCCTTTCTAGGGGGTTCCCCCGTGCCCCGGTGTACCTCCGATACCACAGCGTCGAGTGAAACGGCATTGACGTCTAGCACGGCGCCGACAGCATCGACACAGGCCTTGAGGTCGGAGCCCCGAGTGTGTCCTTCGACAGCCTGGCGCCACCGGCGTCGACGTCTTCGTTGAAGACACCACAGGTGCACACGGTCTCGAGCGCGTCGATGCCCGGGGCCTGGAAGCGGCATGACGAGAACGATTCCCCTTGTCCGAGCGGAACCTCTCCCGCGAATCGTGCCGACCACCCGAGCCCGAAGGCGTGCGAGCGGTGTCTCTTGACTGATCACGACCGACCCCAATCGGAGGCGCGGACGGACCAGTGCCCTGCGATTCGAGAATCGCTAACATTTTCTTCCCGAAGGAAGCCCATTCATCTGGTGTCGTATGCTTGGTGGGATAAGCGACCCGCCGATGGGCAGAGTCCTCGGAAGAGGACGGGGAAGGCGACCGATGACAGCGCTTCAGGGAGTGCCTCGAAGAGGCAGAGGAGTGGCAGGACCGACTCCGGGACCGAAACCCACTGGACTTCCGACGATGATGCGGAGAGTTGCCCCTCGAATCGTCCGTCGAAAGCCCCGCAGACCTCGACTTCCGTGGCTTGGACACCTTACCTACCGACAATTTCTTGCGCTCCCGCAAGGCTTTGGACGTGAGCGACTGGCAGTAGACATCCGTGTCATGGGCCTCCCCGAGGCACCAGAGGCAGGTGTCGTGCAAATCCGTCACCAACATCTTGGACCCACAGTCCCCGCACTTCTTAAAGCCCGAACGTGGGGTGGAAGACGAGGTAGACATCTTCACGAAGAAATTCTTCACAATATGAACAGGTTCGAAGAACCAAGAAAGAACAGAAACTCCAAAGAGTCGAGGCACGCCGAGATCTCCGAAGCGAACACTTTCGTGGAAAAAACACAACTGAGGCTACGGGCTTTGTGCGTCCTACTTATAACATCCAGTGACGTCGGCCGTCAGAAGAGGTCCTCGAGGACGGCGTATCGACGTCATCGACGCAGGACGCAGATGCCAAAGATTTTCCAAAGCAGCACAGCTGTGGTGATTACATGTCAGATATCACAGATATGGAATACGTCGGAGGACCTAATCCCCTCGAATTAACCCTTTTCAATACTCCACTTAGGATGGGGTGTACTGGGTCTGTGGTTTAAAGTGACTAAAATAAAGTTAATGGCAACTTTACCTTTTCTGGGGGACTGTTGTCAACTCCAGAAAATGGAGTCAGTGGGAAGTCTCAAAGACAACCCTGTGTCACTGCACTGAAGGTGCTGTGTAACACACATGAACAATATGAGGCCATGGAGTAGGTGAGGCTCCAGTGCTCAAGATCGCACAAAAAGTGAAAACACACACAGTAAAACACATGTAAGAGTGGGGAAAAAGGCCCACACTCTTACCAAAGCTGCTGAGGGACCCCTTAGGTAAGGGAAATGAGCCATTTATGAGAATTCTCCCTAACACCTATTAGACTATAAGCCAGTGGCACGCTACTACGTTAATTGGGACAAGTCCGAAGTCATGCCACTCAGACCAGACATACCCTGGCACCCCGGCAGCGTAGCACCGTTTCGGCTACAGACCCAATATATTAAATATCTGGGGGTCAATATAAGCACAGACATAACTACCCTGAGCAGTCTGAATTACACTGCCAAAGTTCAGAAAATACAGGCTGACATGGAGGGCTTATAATGCGAAAAAGTGTTTACCACTTGACACTCCAGTCCCCTGCACACCAATTAAACTGAAAATCCAATCAACATTTTTGAACACATTTCGTAAATTTTACTTATTTATTAATAATGTGATAAATAAACTTCACACATGATTACAAATTAATTTAAACAAGCAACAAAGACAAGTAAAAAGTAAGAAAACGAGTAGAAAAATGTAAAACATAATATAAGAAGCACTAAGTGTTCAGTTAACTGCTTCCTGTCCAAACAGTCACCAAATACAGTTCTATAATAGAAACGGAAATAGATACCTACAACGCAAAGACATGGATGATAACATCTTTCCTCTTATCGAAGTATTATTTTTAGCATTTGTCACTATACAGTATGCCTACAAGCTTGGCACATCTCACGTCCATTATTACTTCAACCACAATTGCTTTAAGTCAATACATCAGTCTTTAGCTGGTCTTTTGCCCAGTAGTTAATGGCCCTTTCTACATTGATTTACAGGAACTCAATATTGTCGAGTGATCTTAGATGGAGATACCCAGAAGATTTTCAATTTTTATCCAGACATTAAACAAAGCAATTAATACCTTGAAGCTTTGGGAATTAATGCAGCGTGGCCAAAACATGGGTTCTCTCATTGATTCCAAGTCATGTACATAATTGCTATAGCATAATTGGTACATATCTACCATGTTTACACATTCCGTCAGTAGGTGTTTTACAGTTTCTTCGATTACTCCATTTTTACATATACAACAGAATCTTTCCGAGGAGGACTGATGTCTATATACGCTCCTATTTGTCAAGACTGGCAGATTATCCATCTTCAATAATAGAATGAATTATCTTAGCTTACTTGAAGGACAAAAATTCAAGTAGCTGTGCATTTGTTTGAATGTATAGAGCATAGGATGTATGTATTGGTATTTCCAAAGTTTACCAAGGTGTACATGGTTGAGCCAATCCCAGAGAACAACCTTTTTTGATAGGGCAACTTTTGCAGACTGACAAACTATAACCGCTGGTTTGATGTGCTTGACTATATGGGTGTCTCATACACTAACTATGCGGATGACACCCAGATACTCATTCCCATCACAGGTGATTATCTAGCTGACACCAAGGCCCTTAACAACGTCTACCTGGTCATCCAAGCCTGGATGGCCCAACAACAGTTATGCCTAAATAACCGACAAGACGGAGCTCCTTATCCTGGGCACCTTGCAACGCTTGAGCAAACTAGAGCCGTCTTATTTATTTATTTTATTTGTTTTCACTGTTCCAAAAACTTATTTTATTTTTTTATTTATTTATTCTTGTTTTTAATCATTTATGATTTTTACAAGACTGTTATAAAAACCATTTTTACACAATTACTAAAAATGCATTAATTTACACAGAGTTAGATAAAAAAGTGTATATTTCATATTAACAAGTGAATTCATCAAGTGCCCCTTCGTGCTATTTGATTATCGTTTTGTGCAAAACTAGTTAATTATCTGCTATCACAGATAAGCAGAGATTATTTACAAAATTTGCACAGGCAATAAGTAAACTCATATTAGTTGAGTTTAGTAAACAAGACCATCTCAGGTTAGGTTGGACATTATCAACAATAGATAGATGTTTTTTGTACATGTTATTTCTTTTTGAACATAGTGCAGAGCATTCAACGATTAGATGTTCGAAGGTTTCTTTTTGTAACGTATTATTACAAAATCTGCAAAAACTTTCTGAAATAACAATTTGCTTTCGCTGGGCTAAGATATCTCTTGTGGGCCACAAGTTAAAACGCAATCTCATAATCGCTATACGAATTTGTGGTGAAGGCAATTTGATCAGGTAACTTGCTACTGTTCCCATTTTTTTATCTGGGAATATTTGGCTGTTGAAATTTTTATAACTTAAACAGAAATCGCGATTAAGTAGCCAATCTTGAAGAAAAATCTTTTTCTTAGCTCGTTCCGGATTTTGGATTAAAGTTTCAACATCTACATCTGCTGTAGCCAGAATTCGATACACATTGGTGGTCCATTTTACAACAAAACAGTGATTAGTTGAAAACAGATAATTAGATAAAATGGCTATAACAGTATCAGCAGCTATATTTACTAAGCATTTTCTAAATAGTGCACAAAGTTGCCATTGGTATTTGGCGTTGAGTGACATCAGTCCCAATTCATAACGAATGCATGAAATCGGGGTTGATTGAGGTAAATGCAATAGGCTTCTCCAGTATTTAGCTTCCAATTTATCTAGGTTTTTAGCGTCAGTGATATCTCGAGCTTCAAGTCCATATAGAAGTGTAGGAGTCACTTTTTGTAACCAATAGTATACAGCAGGCTTGATGGAGAATTTACCGTATTTATATAGGATTACCTTTGATTGGGCAATTGCAACCATCAGTTTATTTTGTTGTAACTGCAGATGTTCAATAGGCATTGAGTTTGATTCAAACTGAGTTCCCAAATATTTGTAGTTAGTTACAATGTCTAGGGTAATGTCTTTAACCATCCATACAAACTTTGATCTTGATGAGCATTTTGGGATGTCGACTAATATCTGAGATTTTTTGATGTTCATAGAAAGCTCATTCTCTTCAAAGTAGATTGACAGTGCAGAAATTAATCTCTGGAGGCCTATGGGTGTTTTGGATATTAGGACTAAATTGTCTGCATACCACAGCGCTTGTATTACTGTGCCATTCATTTTAGGTGAATCTGTTAAGCCATCTTATCAGTCATTCACCATAGACGGTAATACCATACGAGTCTCGAAAGATACCAAAATGTTAGGTTTTTACCTCGACGCCACCCTATCCTTATCTCGACAAATAAATGCAGTCAGATCTGCTTCTGCATACAAATGCAAACTTATTGCAGCTTGCAGGCCGTTTCTTACCACCTCTAACAGTGTCACATTAGCTAGAACTCTCATTATGGCCAAAATTGATTAGTGTAGTGCTCTCTACTTAGGTATCAGCCAAGAGAACCTGAACAAACTCCAAACAACCCAGAACAATGCAATTCGAGCTGCCCTAAACATCCCCCGCAACCACCACATTTCAGAATCCAGAACTAACCTAAAGTGGCTACCTGTCAAGCAAAGAATCTCACTAAAAACATTTGCCCTCACGCACAAATGCTTGGCTAACAAGGCCCCTATCTACGTCTGTAGTCGGATAACACGCCACTCGACCTCTAGGAACTGCCCAGACCCACTGTCCATTGATCCCTAGGTTCAAACTTCAAAATAAGGGTGGCACTAGCTTCCCTGTTCTAGCTTCTAAGCTATTGAACTCCCTCCCTGCTACAATCAGAGCTGAAGACTCATTCAAGTCCAAAACCAAATCTTGGTTTTTCGACCAGCACTAAGACATGCTTTGCGCCCTTGTCTTACATACTCTGGTCCGCTGACCTCCGTTACTATTTTCTGTACACCCTATGGGTATATCCATTGTCAAGCCTTGGCGGCACTGTAATGTATGTAGATAGAAACTGTTAGTATTCTGTAAATGTAATTTTTATGTCTGCATATATGCATTATTGTAACTTTGTACAAATTGCGCCCTGATGCCTCCGGGCCCGATGGCTTGCGTGGAATAAATAAACTAATACAAATACAAATCTAGCATATCTCCTTCAGGAAATGTTCTGTTTTATTTTTGAGGTGGAAGTTAGTTGTTTTTTGGAGATTTCACAGTAAATAGCTCTCATAAGAAGATTCTCCGGTTTGTTGCTCATCCTTAAATACATTTCTGCTCTCTTTTTCAATACTATAGATTTTAGAGAAGATAGTCCCACCTCGAGTCTAATTATCGCCATCGGTGTAGATTGTGGAAGGCCTAGTATTCGCCACCAGAATTTACCCTCAACCACTTGCAACCAGTTCAAATCAATAGATAACAGTGCATCTAGCCCATATACTACCATAGGAGCCAGAACCTGTGTATATAGTTGACGGACTCCGCATAGACTAAAGCCGCAATTTTTGTTGCAAATTGACTTATCAAAGATGTTATTTTAGCGGCCCTAATTTTGCGTGATCGAATGCATGAGTTATATTCACTATTAACGTCTACTTCAACCCCTAAATACCTATATTGTTGGGTATATTTGATTTCGGTTTCATGCACTATAAGTCCGGGACGGGCAATCTTTCTACCAGAGAATACCATTAACTGGGTTTTTTCCCCAGTTGATTATCAGATCGTTACTCTCTGCATAATCCCAAAGGAATTTAGCTGATCTTTGGAGCCCACTAAAAGTGTGTCCATGATTATGAAATCGTCGGCATAGGCCAACACTGGACAGTGGGCCATACCGACAGTTGGAGGACAATTATGTTCAGCAGATATAATGACCGGGAGATCATAAGTAAAGAGATTGTATAGAAAGGGAGCTGCCATGCAGCCCTGCTTAACTACTCTCTTCTGTGAGATTGCAGCTGTCATATTCCCCGGACTATCTAACCTAAGTGCCACAGAGTTGCCTTGGTGAAGTAATTTTAGGTAACATAGTAGTACGTAAGGGCAACCCTGAAGTTCTATCATTTTTCTCTCCAGATTGAATCGAAGGCTGCCCGGAAATCAACAAAAAGAGCATACAAGGGAGGATTACCAGTCTTCATGGCCTTCGTACGTAGGATATCTAAGATGGTGATATTTTGTATCGTAGAATATCCTTTCCTGAAGCGCTCTGAAAGCAATTGGATATCTCGGCATTAGCGGCCCATTCCTCCAGTTTCTCAAGGAGTAATGACGTAAACATTTTACCCGTGTAATCAAGCATAGATAATAGTCTGAAATTGCCGGGATCCAGCTTGTTGCCCTTCTTGAAGATTGGAACGAGAAAGGCTATTTGCCAAGACTTAGGAATCCTTCCCTCAGCCAGTATTTTTTCAAACAAAATTTTCAGCAGATTGGCCCAAAACACAGGTTTGCTTTTCATTACTGCATTTGGTAGACCATTGGGTCCAGGTGCACATGATGACGTGAGAGTTTTGATTTTAAGAATTAAGTGGTCGATTGTAATGCTAAAAGGAGATACCAAAGGTGTAATTTCCGCTGGAGGCGGTCCCATCTCACTGTGAGGGATATTACGGCTAGATAGAAAGTCCATCCATTGTTTAGTTCCTATGGGGTTGATCATAGCAGTTTTACTGCACCACCTAGCTTGCCCAAGCATGGCCCAGATACTTCTAGAGTTTTTAGAGCACATAATGTGCAACATATTCTACCCCCGCCCGTACTTCTGAAGGGTTCTTTTTGACTTGATCCACGCTCTATACTTATTTTTCAACGACCTGCAGATGGAATGCTAAAAGACAAGTGATCGACTGTTTTTTTTTGCCCTGCGAATTGCAGCTCTAAGTACCTTTTTCGCCTCCCAGATGGTTTAAGGCTCAGATGGCTTGTCATCTTTAGCTATCATGCTGGTAGTGAATGTGGCATGTTTTGAAGAAAAAGCTGAAATCCAGTCTTCGATGTCATTCACTGACATTGTTTGGAACTGATCAAGATTGCTTATGTGCAGGGATTGAGCCATAAGGGCTGCTTTGTTGATATCTTTTTCTGACAAGCGAATGTGTGTACCAGGATGGTTAACTGCCATGTTACCCAGAGGCTTGGCTTTCTGTTCTGGACTGTCGATCTTAAATGTCAAGGTGAGTGAACAATGGTCACTCCTCCCGTTCAAGTTGATCTTCATGTCTGTTACATTCAAAGCCATCTCTGGGCTTACAAATATGCAGTCTAAAGTGCTTTTAGATCTACCATTGACACATGTATAGTTTCCTGGGTTATCGCTAAGAGTTCTACCATTGACCAACTCCAACTCCTATTTGCTGAGAAAATTCAGCCAGCACAGCCCCTCAGGATCTTCAACATCATGTATCATAGTACTTTTAGGATTAAGTGAGGGATTGGTAGAAGTGCCCACAAATCCTTTAATATAGCAGTTAAAATCCCTGGTGATAACTACCATTTTATTTCCGGTGTCAATGACCATGAGGCGAGCAGCTCATGAATGGCTTCCTGAATGGTCTCAGATATATTACCTCCTGGTGGGCTGTACAGGCTAATTAAAAGAATTCTTTCAGTGGACGCTCCATTTAATCCCTCTAGTTCAACCGCAATTATTTTATCTTTGAGAATAGTTTCAATTTGAGGTGATTTTACTGTATGTCTAATTTCTATAATCAGAACCCCGTAAGGTCTACCCCACCTCCCCTTTTTGGCCAAGGCCTGATAAATTGTATAACCATTGAGGGTGATGGAGGATTTCAGCCAGGTTTCCTGTAGACATATGCAAAGGTGGTTGGTAAGAGTGGAGCGAACCCGAAGGGGAAAACAAATGCCTGAAGCCTCTGCAGTTCCAGGACACAATTGCAGATTCTCACTGCGAGTTCACAACCTTAGATAAAGAAGCAGCAAGCCAAGTTGGAACTTTGTGAATATCAGTAACCTCGATCTGTTCGCCCTTAGGTATCGGAGGGGAGCAGACTGTTTGTGTTTCCACTGGGATTTTATTGGGCCATTTCGGATCTTCCAAATCAGGATCAGCGTCTATTTCGATGTCCACCACTCAAAGGCTCTCCTTGAAACTGTACATCATTTGGGCCGAGGAGAGGAATTTACAATGAATTGCTGATACGTTTGTGTTAATCACTTGCAGGGGTTCGATGAACCCCAAGTCTTCTGATCTTAGTACCCGTAGCTGTGGTACTGAATGGAGTCTTATCATGAGCTCAGTCCTTGTTAACCAACTTCGTTCGCTTTGTTGGTAAAGATTTTTGATGAGGCATACCCGGTTACCAGACTGCATGGCCACCTTATCATTAATCGATTCATTCGGTTTGATATTAACCAATTCAACTGCAGCGGTGTCTTTAGATTTTTTTATTTGGTGTAGAAGAGTTCTTATCATGATCCTCATCAAGATGTATAGTTCCCAAGTCAGGCAGATCTCCATCGTCTCCATCACTCTCAGCTTCATTTTCTGATAGGAGCCAGCTAGTAAAATAGCCCGACTGCTTATCATTGCGTTTTTTCGCTACTGCCTCCGCTGCTTGCGGGAGAACAATACTTCCTAAAGGAATGGACACATTGGTTCAACATCGGGCTTATTGTTGGCTGCAGGGATATCTATCTCTGGCTGGGACTGCTTAGAAGGTTCTTTTCCAGAGATTGATATTTTAGCTACGTCTTGTGGTATCAGACTAATTGTAGTTTCAAGTATATGGCCACACATTTGAAGCAAGATATTAAGGGCAAACTGTAGTGAGGCCATGGACGATTGCAGTTCAGCCAAATCTGAGGGACTGGCAGAGGTAGCATTACTCGCTTTGATGTCTCTTCCTTTTGAGGCGGGATCCATCTGTATATTCAGATTCGGCAAAGCTGACAGTCTCACTGATTCATCCCTCTGAGATTGAGGGTCTTCAATAGTGGAGCCGCTGGGTTATAACTCCAGGGGTTTTGTAATTGCTGGTGTCATGGATCTCTGCATAGACTGACAGAGCCCCAGAAGAGAGTTATTATCGAAGTCGCCGTAGTTCGAGTGATCCTGAGGATTCGGGTTATTGATCACAACTGCCTCAGCTTCATCCATGGTAGTAGAGTTATTTTCAGGGTGGGCATTTGCCGGAAAAAAGGTCTGTGATTGCTCCTTTAACCAATGGTCCTTGCTTTTTCTGCTTGCCCTTCGTCATCACGCAGTCGTCAATATGTGTGTTGCTTTTAATGCTTCGCTAGCGCAGGTTGTAACTTGTTTGCTGGGCCTTCTTGTGCGGCGGCATGTGGCAGATTCGCTGTTCTAGTTGCACCTGAGATCACTGCCCAGATGTCAAACAGTAAGGTGCATGCAATTGTTGCAACAATTGCATCTGCGCTATTTAATTAGAGCGCCAGTCTTTCATATTGTCTCTTTAATAGATCCTCCGTTGCCTCGAGATTTGTACAGTTGGTCAATCTATTAATCTGATCCACCATATGACAGCTTGTATTTCAAAGTTTTTGACTATTAAATGGTCAGAGAAAGAGCTCAGAAACATTGTAAGAAAAGGGGCAAAGCTTCGTCTGTATATCTGTGCATGTGTGGCACTCAGTAGGAATAATAAAGATCTACCAGACCTTAATTATCATATGACCTTAATTACGCACAGACCTTAATCATCATATGACCTTGATAGCCGCATAACTAGTAGTGAGCAGGATCAAAGGGACCTCTCCCTGCAATCTCTAGATCGCGTCACACGGGCACAAGGTATTCAAATGCTCATACGTCCGGGTACCCAGGTGCTCAAGGCGTCGGCAGCACCACCTGGGAAGGACCAGAAGTGATCAGTAAACTAGTACACCAGTGGCCGCCCAGCCCCAGCAGTTTATAATGAGGCACTATGGCAAATATAGCTGCCGCCCTAATAGCTCAGATTGCTCACCTATAGCAGCACAATGGAACAAGGGTCCCAGAGGGCCGGGGCGCTGGGGGCACTGCAGGCAAACCGCGGTTGAGCGTCCTCAGACCCATACAAATCCTTGCGGAATGGCTGGTGAGTGGAGCTCCCTTAGACCCAACGCCAACTTCGCCAACATGAAAATCCTGAATTTTTGGGACAGGAAAATAATACTCAAGTACTCAAGAGAAGGGGGTGAAATCAAGCGAAATGATTCCAAGATAGTCATGTATCCTGATTACACACCCACAGTGCAACGTGCAAGGTACTCCTTTGTACTGGTGAAGGCAAGGCTCCGGAAACTTAACCTCAAATACATGTTGCTATATCCTTCTCGCGTCAAAGTGCTATACAAATGGAAAGCGATATTCCTAGAGATGCCTGCAGCGGCCAACATGTGGCTGGAGCACAACAGCCTGGCCGGAGACGAGGAACCCATCACATGAGCAGATGTGAGATGGGAGGGGGAGATTCACTCGGACTGGAAGCTTTATCATGTAACTGCGAAACGTCAGCTACCACATCTAATTGTCACTGCAACGTCATCTTGATTGCTGGAGCGGACGGTGAGTCGTGCCGCACATGCAGCGCACTACAACCCACCCTACTTAGGACCAGTGCAGGCCTGTTGCCTGCACACTACCCGCGTCAAATGACCTGGACAGGCCTATATGACTAGGGGGCTCCTGAGCGCTGCCAAGTGATGGCAAATGCTGGGAGAAGTTTTTTGTTAATGTCTCGTTCACAAAAATAAGTCTCCGCAGGATGATGTGGTGGGTCCTAGAGGGTTGGGGTTGTGGCAACAAGGCTGGTCAGATCCGGGTACCTGGGGTGCAGGGCACATTTGTTGTTCAACCGCCACTGAAAGAGGCAGGGGTGGTGGGAAGATAATCCTGGGACTCGCCCTTAAACTGATATGGGAGCATGCATTAAGGTGTTAACTTGGAATGTACGAGGATTGGGCACTTATCTTCGCAGGAACAGAATTAAATCCTACTTGCTTAGAAAGAAGATAGGAATGGCTCTATTACAAGAAACTCATTTAACAAAGGAATCCATGGCCAAATTACAGAAACACGGGGAAGGGGCAAGGGTTTAGGGATGTTTATTCCAAATACGCAAGAGGGGTGTTCATGTGGAAAAGTCCCCTGCTTCCTTTCAAACTAGTTAGGACTGAAGTAGACCCGGAGGTCAGGTATGTGATATTGTGGGGCTACGTTGAGCAGCTAGAAATATGCATAGTGAATGCCTATTTCCCCACTTGTAACATACTAGCCTACCTAGATCTAATGTACACTAAGATAGCACAATATAGGAATGGCTTTTTCATTTGGGGTGGGGACTTCAACTGCATACGTGATCTAGAATTGGACATGTCTTCACCCCCACTGAACCGCTCACCAGTTGCCACTACCGCACTGAACACTGTGATAGAACGATTAGATCTCGTCGATATTTGGCGGGAGCTACATCCAGTGGAGCAGGGCTACTCCTACTTTTCATCCCTGCATAGCCTGTACACTAGGATAGAACATTTTTTACAGGCAGGGAACATCTTCCCCAAATAGAGACGGCGCAATAGCTGGGGCGATCTCTTTCTGACCACTCACCCCTAATGATGGAATGGAGCATAGCTGGCCCCACACGCCGCCCCCCCATTCCGTTATGGACAATACCCAACGAAGCGTTGTAGGACCTAGCATTTAGAAATGAGCTTCAGGATTCCCTGGAGAAATATGTAGAGGAAAGCATGGGCAGAGTTGACCGGATGAGCACGGTATGGGATGCCCTGAAAGTCGTGATGCACGGAGAAATTATAGCGAAGGCAGGGGCCATCAGAAGACTACTGCAAACTGAGCTAGAACAACGTGAGAAATAAATTGAACGGATAGAGTCCACCACCCAGGTGACACAGCAAGAGGAAGTCACACTGAGTCGGGGTAGGGGCGAATGCAATGATGTATGGGGCAGGCAAGTGAAGTTTGACTATACCACCAGAACCATTACAGCACACACAGAAGCAGATAGACCTGGCCGCCTAATGGCATGGCTCTGTAAGAGGGAACATCCCAGACACTTAACAACCGCGCTGAAAGGAGGCAATGGCACCCTACTTCAGACACAAGGTATCAATGAAACTTTTAAACTGTTCTACACCCAGTTATATTCACACAACACCGTAGTCCCCCCAGAGGAAATTCTACACACACTTCAGGAAATTGGATTACCCAAGTTGACACCCACACAAAGTGAAACTCTAGACGCAGACATTACCACTGAAGACACCACAAAGGCAATAAAATCCCTGGCCACTTGCAAGACCCCGGGCAGCAATGGGCTGCCTCCCGAGTTTTATAAAATGTATGAATCATCCCTCACACCACTTCTACACAAAGTGTTCCAGGAAGCGTACGACCAGGGGATTCTGCCGGAAAGTGTGAGGGAGACAATGCTTAAGCCCAGGAAACCTGCAGAGGAGTGCGATTCCTACCACCCACTTGCGATGCTCAACTACGATGTAAAGATATTTACCACAATACTGGCCAAGAGACTTTCCAGATTGATAGGAGGGTTGGTGCACACGGATCAGAGCGGCTTTGTGCAAGGTCGCAACACCACAGCGAATCTCTGTAGGCTCCAACACATTATGGCTCAGACAGACCTAAAGGGAGGCTCCAACGCATTGCTATCATTAGACGCTATGAAGGTGTTTGATTCCATCTATTGGGAATGGCTGCTAGCGGTTCTCAGGGGTTTTGGATTTGGGGAGAAATGTATGAAATGGGTGGAAGTCGTATACACTAAGCCGAGGGCAAGAGTGAAATACGGGAGGTTTGTTTCTGCGGCATGGGATATATGTAGAGGTACTAGGAAGGGTTGCCTGATGTCTCCCATGCTTTAGATATTAGGACTAGAACCTATCGCTATTTATTTCAGGAAACAGTTTTTTGATGCAGGTATACAGGTGGGTGGAGTGTACCATATAATTTCATTATACGCGGACGATGTCCTTCTGTACGTCAAGGACCCACACTTGAACGTGCCGAGCATGCGGGAGGTCCTGGATAATTACTCCAGGGTCTCTGGTATACAGTTCAGCAGACAAAAGTCCTGTCTGTTCCTGTTGGCAGACTTAAGGGGCAGGAGCATTGAGGACCTGCCTGTGGTATGTATCCAGTGGCAACTGACCTCATTTCGGTACCTCAGTGTCAACATAATGCACACACAGGAACTAATGCATGAACATAACACTGGAGTTGCGCTCCAGGCCCTACGCAAGTCAATTGGCTTTTGGTGCAAACTTCCCTTATCTATGATGGGTAGGACATCAATCATCAAAATGATTGTTCTTCCCAGATTTCTTTATTGTTTTCAGAATGTGCACTATTATATTAAGGTCCCCTTTTTCATCTGCTCGAGACAATATTTCGAGGGTTCTTATGGGGACAGGCAGACATAGGATGGCACTGTACACACTGACCCTGCCCCACAGGCTGGGTGGTATTCAGCTCCCGGATCTAGAGAAATATTACTTAGCATCTCAACTTAGTTTTGTGGCTAGATGGTTATCAGACGATGTCATGGCTGAAAATACTCTGCTGCAGCACCTAGTTACCCCGCTGTGGCTGCATGAACTCATTTGGGTGCCCCAACACCTCCTGAGCAATGGACCCCTGCTAGCGAACCTGGGAAGGCAAATATGACACAGGACCAAAGGACTCTACACTTAGAACACTCATACCCCCCCGAGATTAAATGATCTCCGATTTATGCAAGACTAGCGCGGATCTAGCGAACATTAGACTCGGGGAAAGAAAGGGGAAAGGGTGTTTACACATTGGGGGAAGGGGGATTTGTATGCAGATGGTACCTTTCGTGATTTTGCCTCGCTTCAATCCATGGAGGGCGTGCCAGGTGGTCAATTCTTGTGGTACCAGCGGATCCAGAGTGTGGTGCGGGCAAAATGGGACATATGGCCCGAAGAACCTGAAGCGAACTCTCTTGTGACATTGTACAACCTAGGGGATGGCTGGAGACTGGTGTCCCAAATATATAGCCAATTAACAGACAGACCTAACCCCTGAGGCTCCAAACTGAAATCCAAATGGGAGATAGACTTAGGGCTGAAAATTGTGGACAAGGAGTGGGACAGGGCTTTAGCATTCCCTAGAGAAGTGTCCAGAATAACTAGATTTCAAGCTAATCCAGCTGAATGTACTATATCGTACATACTTAACCCCATACAGAGTGGTCAAGTTTAATAAACAAGCTTGTCCCGAATGCACATGGTGTAAGGCAGACCTATGACACATGTTTTGGGAATGCACCGAAGTCTGGTGTCTTTGGGCTAAGGTGGAACACACTTGCAGGAAGGCCAGTATGTCTCGATATGACTGGTCCCCTAAGGAATGTCTTTTGGGAACTTATCCTAGACTGGCTAAAATCAAGCACATTGTGAAACTTATGGACACGGCATGTGTACGAACCATTGCAAAGGCATGGAAACGAAAAAGGGCCCACAGTACAATGCATGGTATGGAGAAATGGAACGCTGGGTGGACGCCGAAACCAGGGCATGGGAGGTTAGTGTCTCCAGATCTCCTGATACAAGCATGATACTTGACGCATGGAAAGCCTTAACATGGAGCATGTTTCATCCGTCAGAAGACAAACCCCCTTGAACACAGCCTTTTCATCATTACTGGAACTTAGCACCATCAAAATCAACTGAAACAGGACACCCCCAGATCGATTTTGAGCCACTGTTCCCCCTTATTCCTCGCCCCTCATGCACCCTCACTGTACTCTCCTCACACACGCTGAAATTGGTTAATATTCCGTACGTAGACAGTTAATGTTCGATTGTAAAGTTTGTTTGTTTTATTACCGATTGCAGCATCTCATGGCGATTTATTCTGTCAAATTAGGCTATATATGTAACTATAAGAAATGCCAATAAAGAAATGTGAAAATAAATGATTTCATAATAAATGCAAAATAATGTGTGAACAGCACATATTTTCAAAACCAAAACCTCTGGGTACAAAATCCCAAAGATTCAATGCATCATAATTCTTCTCCCTGTCAGATGGGACGAAGATAAAGCTAAACAAGACTTGTAACAGAGGAACTTGAGGCTCTCTGCGTTTCGGGGGTATACCCCTTCTTCAGGAGCAAACAGCTGTAAAATAACAAACCTTTTAAGGCAAATATTTCATTTCAATTTCGACAGAAAATGCCATGCATAAAATAGGATACTCTTGCCTTTTAGTGTCATGGTCCTCATCACTCCAAATCATAAGTAAGGTTGTTATGTGAGCATTTTGCGACGTGTATTAGATGAGAGGATCGAACAAAGTCAATCTGTGCGAAAGACTGAATACCAAAGGAGTCTAATGCAGGCAGACAAAAGCCACTGTGATTCAATCATTCTTCAAGTGTGAACATGGAGATGTCCTTTGTTAGTAAAGAGAATTGAACCCTCAATCTATATATTCATGCAAGTTGAACAAGTTACTTACCAACTGGTAACGTTCTTTCGATTGGATGTTCCTCCAACGTAGTCCTCATCTTTAACATGTAACGTCCACAGCTGTGCTGCTTCGGAAATTGCTCGGCAGAGGGCATCCTGCATCAATGGCGTCGGGTCGATGTCCCTTGAAGGTCTCTGTCCAGGGTGATCTCATCGGATGTTATAAGTAGCACGCACAGCGCCGGTAGCCTCAGTTCATATTTTTTCCCTCCACAACGTGTGACTTAACCGCACACACTGCCTCCTTGACTGCACATGGCCTTGTGGGACGCAAGCTGCAATAGCATAGGAAATTCTTCGGAAGGGCAGGCTGGGAGGGCGACGAGGAATACATTGAGGAACATCCAGTCAAAAAATACGTTACTAGTTGGTAAGTAACTTGTCCTTCGAATGGATTGTGTCCTCCAACCTACTCTACATCTTTGACAGACTCCCAAAGCACTATCAGTGATTGGAGGAGGGAGAAGAATTTAGATATACGCAATCAGATGGCAGAATAAAGCACTGCTTTACCAGAGGCTATATCTTGACCATGGAAAGTAATTCTTGACAAAAGTGTGGATGGAAGACCACGGTGCAGCATCACAAATGTTCTTAACAGGAACTCTCCGTTGCATGGCTTTGGATGTAGCCACGCCTCTGGTGGATTGAACTCGAAAACCCTCAAGAGGGTCCTTGCCAGCCAATCTGTAACATTCAGCAATCGTGAGGATAATCCACCTAGACAAGATCTGTTTGGTAACAGCCTGGCCCAATCGGTGTCCAGTGTACTCCACAAAAAGTTGGTCTTCCACTGTAACCCTGGACATCCTAGAAATATAAAAGCTCAAAGCTCTCCTAGGATCCAACCTATGGAGTCTCTCCTCTTCCTTACCAGAATGAGTAGGAGGAAAGAAAGCCGGAAGTACCACCTTATGGCTCAAATGAAACTCAGACACTACCTTAGGTAGGAAGGACGGACGGACAGACGTAAGTACCCTCAGTACAACCCTATCCTTGTGGAACAAAGTAAAGAATGGCTTAGATGAAAGTGCCTGCCACTCGCTCACTCTGCGAGCAGATATAACTAATCAAGAAAACAGTATTCAAGGTCAATAGTCTCAAAGGACAAGAGTGAAAAGGTTCAAACGGAGCACCCATCAAAAATTTCAAGACTAAATTCAGATCCCAAAACGACACCTGAAAAGGGGATAATGGGAACACATTTGTGAGCCCTTTTAGAAACTGGGTAATAAAAGGAATCTTAAAATAAGAACATTCTTCAGACTAGCGCTTGAAAATAGATAGCGCTGCCAGGTAACCTTTAATGGTACCCACTTGAAGACCCTTGTGGGCCAAAGACAGCAAGAAAGAAAGAACCATCGGAATGGAACACTGAAAAGGATGGACATTGTGTCCTCTGCACCAATCACAAAACTTGCACCAATCGCAAAACTTACACCTATGGCAACGGTACAGGGATTTGGTTGCCGGACGCCTGGCCGAAAGCAACAGCTCCATCACGTCATCAGGGAGGTCCCAATCCTTTTATCTCAATCTTTCAGAAACCATGCGTGAAGGTTGAGAGTCTTGACCTCTGGATGGAGAACCAGACCACCCCCGCCCTCGAGCAGATCCTCTGTGGGGAAGCTGGCGTGGAGGACAGATGGACATTTCTAGAAGGTCCGGGTACCACGCTATCCTCGCCCAATCCGGAGCAATTAGGATCATGTGTGACCCAAACCACTGCAAACTCCTAAGAACCGGAGAATGACGGGAACCAGAAAGAACGTACAGATGTGGGAATGACCAATCCACGACGAACCAGTCCTCTAAAGCTCCTCTCGAAGGAAATTCCCTTGACAAAACAGAAAGGTGATGGCTGGAAGTTTTTGAATTAATCATAACCAAGTTCTGGGCAACCCTTCAGACCATCGTGTTTCAGCCTGCCAAGCCATTACAGAAGGGGAAAAACCATATGCAAATCAGGCTTAGTCCTACCCCAAAAAGGGGCAGTCCAGCCCGAACTGCTGGGTCACAATCCTTCTGCACAATTTGCATATGGTCTTTCCCCTTCTGTAATGGCTTGGCAGGCGAAGAACGATGGTCTGGAGGGTCGCCCAGAGCAATGCCAGTGGTTAAGATTCATTCTAAACCTTCCAGCCATCACCTCTTTGTTTTTGCTTTGTCACCCCGAGTGCGACGGGTATGCCCAGACGTGGGTCCCGTGCCTGCTGGGCTTAGAGACCCAAGCTACTCCTCAATGATGAGGCCCAACAAGGCTGAAACATGTTTGGGGGTGCTTGTGGTCTCGTGCAGAAGGGATATGACCTAGCAGTTCGGGCTGGACTGCCCCTTTTGGGGTGGGGCCGAGCCTGATTTGCTTATGGTCTTTCTCCTTCTGTAATGTCTTGGCAGGCAAAGAACGATGGTCTGGAGGGTTGCCCAGAGCAATGCCAGTGGTTAAGATTCATTCTAAACCTTGCAGCCATCACCTCTTTGTTTTTGGAAATTCCCTTGAGCAATATGTCTCGCACTTTCGGCTGGCACCAGTCACGAACAGATCCACTTGAGGGTGAAGATCTCCTAAAGGACTTCCTGAGCCAACTCCCACTCGGCCTGCTCAGAGCATCCGCCGCCGCATTCTCCTCTCCGTCCAGATGAACGGCCAAGCGTGCGATTCTTTGCTGTATCGCCCAAAACCAGAGCTGCATCGCCTCTCTGCACAGCGTGAGTGACCCTACACCACCCTTTTTGTTGAGTTAAGGCCTGGCCACTGTGTTGTCCATCATAATCAGGACACTCTTCCCTCGCCCAAACGGCAGAAAAGCCTTCAGGGCTAGCCTGATGGCCCTCAGCTCCAAAAGATTTATGTGGAGTTTGGATTCTGACAGAGACCAACAACCGCTGGTGGTCAGCTCGTTGGCGTGAGCTCCCCATCCTGTGAGGGAAGCATCCATCACTACCGTCACCTCCGACCACGGTTGCCAAAAAGGGTCTCCCTTCATCAGATTCCCTTTGCTGGCCCACCACAGAAAAGACTGAGCGGAATCAGAAGGAGATCTGACATTTTGCCTGAGAATTGAGACCACTGCGTCCTGAGAGCCCATTGAAGGGATCTCATCCTCAGTCTGGCCTCTGGCACCAGAGCAATGCAGGATGCCATGAGGCCGAACAAGAATTCAAAAGCCGGGAGACTCTGGGCATGTTGAAATTTGTTGACCATCTGGACAATGTGATGTGCTCTCACCTTGGGTGGCGAGCACTTGCCCAAGGATGTGTCCAATACAGCCCTGATGTACTGCAGCTGTTGGGAAGGTGTCATATGCGACTTCCTGAAATTGAGGAAGAAGCCCAGCTTGTGAAGGGAGTGGCAGGTGAGGCTGAGATGATCCACGGCTTCTTCGGGAAAACACTCTTGGATCAGCCAGTCATCCAGGTAGGGGTAGACGTGAACCTCCTCCCTCCCCTCGCCTGAGATGCCCTGCCACGACCACGATGAGCTTGGTGAAGACCCTCGGGCGGAGGACAACCCGAATGGTAGGACCCGAAACCGAAAGTGTGAGTTGCCAACCACACAACTCAGGTATTTTCTGTGCATTGGATGGATTGGCACATGAAAATAAGCATCCTGTAGGTCCAGTGACACCAACCAATCCTGAAGTCGAAGGGCCTGAAGGACCCGAGAGTGACCATATTGAACTTGTCCTTCCAGAGGAACTTGTTCAAGTAACCTAAATCCAAGATGGGCCTCAGTCCTTCGTTTTACTTGGGAATAAAAAAATATGGGGAATACCAGCCCTTGTTCCTCTCTGCCACAGGCACTAATTCTATAGCGCCTTTCTCCAGCAGTGTCAAGATTTCCTGCACAAGGAGCAGATCCGGAATCTTCAAAGACAGCTTCCCTGGTGGATTGTCGTGAGGCCGATTTAGGAAGCGTAGGCAGTAGTTGTGGGCTATTGTTTCCAGAATCCACGCATCTGAAGTAATGGCTTGCCACTCTTCCAGATGCTGAGACAGTCTGCCCCCAACCGGCGAACAATGAGACCTGGCCTCATAGTTGTTTTGGAGCGGCTGCGGCAATGCATGCAGGCAGAGAGGCAGCTGCTTGAGGGGTTTTGGCACGTCTTCCCCGTCCACCAGGAGGAACTTTACGGTGGCCCCTTTGACTGGCTGCTCTTCTCGCTCTACCAAAAGAGGAGTAGTAAGGAAAGGAACCACCACTCCACTGCTGTCCCCTAGGACGAAAAGGCAGAGGTTGACGCACAGCTGCGCCCAAAGATTTAGCAACTGCTTTGGAGGATTGCAACCTCTCAAGTCTCTCGTCGGCCTTGCTGCCAAACAAATGAGAGCTGTCAAAGGGCATGTTGAGAAGATGGGCCTGCACATCCGGTGCAAACCCCGACTTCCGCTACCACGCAAACCTGCGTATCACGGTGCTCGGAGCCATGGACCGGCTGACACTATCAGCCGTGTCCAACCCAGACTGAAGGGATTCACACATGGCATCCTTGCCATCCTGCACAATAGCAAGAAACCCAACCCTTTCTTCCCCCTCAGAAATATGCTCAGCCGCCAGAGAGAGAGAATTCCACAGAGTGTGCAAAAATTTTGCTAAGGCACAGGTGGAGTTGGCAGATTTCAGTGCCATACTCCCAGCTGAAAATACCTTGCCTGCCCATCCTTTGAAGCGCTTGTCGTCCCTGTAAGGAGGGATGGTAGGGTACACCGCCTGCCTCGAGGTGGCCGTGGCCGCCTGAACCACCAAACTCTCAGGAGTGGGGTGTGTGGATAGGTAGTTGGGCTCGCTACTGGATGGGCAGTATTTCTTAGTCAACGACTTGTTGACAGCCGGAAGAGACTCTGGGGTGTTCCAAGTAGCAGCCACCCTTTTCTGTAATGCCATGTGAAAAGGCAACACTGGGTCAGTGGACGGACCCCGATCTAAAATGTCAGTCAGGTCATCCTGATCGAATTCAACGGGAGGGCCGGATCACCCTAGGTACTCCGTAACTCTTGACATCAACCTCCTATAGGAGGATTCAGCATGAGCCCCAGGCTCTGGCCTACCAAGTTCCATTTCAGGAGATCTGTCAAGGCCACTGGCATCATGTAAAGACTGACGCAGATCCTCCATCTGACTGTCCTCAGAAACAACAATGTCAGGAGCTTCAGGTGTTTTACCAGGACTCCTAAAGGCTCCAACGCCACATCAGACCTCGCCTCATCCTCATATATGTTCTGTAGAGAATTAAATAACTCCTTCCTAGCTACAAGAGCAGACCTGGATTCAAGAATAGGCTTCAGTCTTAGACAGAGCCTTTCTCTGAGGATCCACAGCCATCCAACGGCAAACTCTAGCTTTTAGGCCCGATGGTGTCGAGGGTGCTGCCGGCTTCGGCGTCGACAAGGGCGCCGAAGGCTCTGAGGGCCTGACCAAGGGCAAAGCCCTGACAGCTGCACTTGATGGACACGGCGCTGACGGTGTCCCTGCCGTCCTCAACACCTTCCCAGACTTCGATGGTTTCGTTGGGGACGAAGACCGCAACCTGGATCTGGCACACCTTCTACGAACGGGACCTCAACGGTTCCCGAGGTTTATCGCGCGACTGCCCGGGCCCAAGGGCGCGCAAGCGTAGGCCCCAGACCGTTCCCTGCCGGCTTCAAGCAAAGGCGCGGACGTAACAGTGCCCCGAGATTGAAAAGTCTCCAGCATTTTCACCCTGAATGCCTCCCATTCCTCTGGAGCAGAGGAGTTAGTGTGACAAGCCACTTTCCTCGCTGAACCATCATCCGACGAGGAAGGCAAACGTTGATGCCGCTTCCAGGAGTGCCTCGATGAGGCCAACGAGTGGCGGGACCCACTCCGGGACCGAGATCCCTGGACTCCCTCTGACGGGAAGAGTCGCCCCTCGAGTCGTCAGTGGAAAGACCAGTAGTCTTTTTGAATTTACGGGGTTTGGAAACCCGACCTACCTGCAATTTACCCTTACGCTCCAGCAAAGCCTTGGCAGTCAATGACTGGCACTTCAGAGCAGTCGTCTGTGTCGTGGCTCTCACCTAGACAACACAAGCAGATACGGTGCTGGTCCTTGATGGACATCTTGGACGTACAGTCCCAGCACTTTTTGAAGCCAGTCGGCGGGGTAGAAGAAGAAGACATTATCAAAGTAGATAACACATAGTGCGCCGAATTCTCGAAGCAAACACGTTTGCGGAATGAACGGAACTGAGGTTACAGGCACAGTGCATGCTACTTATAACATCTGATGACGTCACCCTCAACGGAGGCCTTCAAGGGACATCAACCTGACGCCATCGACGCAGGACGCCCTCTGCCGAAAGATTGCCGAAGCAGCACAGCTGTGGACATTACACGTCAAAGATGTGGAATACATTGGAGGACACAATCCATTTGAAATTAGGTATATAATGTATTTTCCTACCTCCATTCTGTTTTCACTGTGCTCTGCACCTACAATGAGGGTGATAGATGTTACACTGCCATATCCATAATGGTTAATCAGGTATTAAAGATGTATAACAGTGATAAATTGAATCACGGTAGCTTTTGTCTTTCTGCATTAGACTTTGTTCAATCTCCTCATCTTATACACCTAACAACCTTACTTCTGAGTTGGAGTGATGAGGTCCATGACACTAAAAAGGTATAAATATCCTATTTTATGCATGGAATTTTCTGTCGAAATTGAAATGAAATATTTGCCTTAAAAGGTTTATTTATATGTTATTTTACAACTGTTTGCTCCTGAAGAAGGGGTGTATGCCCGAAACGTGTAGATCCTCAAGTTCCTCTGTTACAAGTCTTGTTTAGCTTCATCTTCGTCCCATCTGATTGGGAGAAGAATTATATGATGCATCGAATCTTTGGGATTTTGTACCCAGAAGTTTTGGTTTTGAAAATTATATTTGCTGTTCACACAGTATGGAACAAGTTAATTACCTGTAACTGTTGTTCTCCAGCATCGGTCTGGCATGGATCCACATGCTCATGAATATTGCCTGTCGTCAGGCTGGGAATCCTCGGTAAAGAAAAAAATCTGTTTCAGATTCTGCACCACGACCCGGGGGTCGCTGAATCTGCAGGCCTGGCTCCTGCAGCGCTAGAGTTTGGAGGATATGAGATACCGGCGGACTGCAAGGAGGTACTTCCCAAGGCCAGGGCTTCTTCGACTCTTAAGTACCATGGACATAAATGGGTGAGGTTCACCGTCTGGTGCCGCGCACAGAAGATAAACCCTCTACGAATTACAGCCCCTCGAGTGCTGCTGTACTTGCTGTCGCTGGCCAAGGCAGGTCTGGTGCACGCTTCTATCAAGATCCATCTGGCGGCTATCTCCCCCTACACCAGAACTCTGGGGCGATCGTCGCTGTGGTTGCATCGTCTGCTGAAGGAGTTCATGAAAGGACTTTTCCACTCGTTCCCGCATTGAAGGCTCTGGCCCTGATGTGGGAGCTCAATGTGGTGCCGACTAGGCTCATGGGTCCTCCGTTCGAGCCTCTGCATTCGGCACCTCCGAAATTCCTCTCGTGGAAAACAGCGTTTCTGGTGGCCATCACCTCCCCTCGACGAGCGGGAGAGATCCAGGCCCTCTCCTGTAAGCCTCTGTACTTGACATTCCACGCAACGAGGGTCGTGCTAAGGACGCACCCCTCCCTTATGCCCAAGGTGCCGTCGGACTTCCATATCAATGAGCTCTTGGTGTTACCAGTTTTCTTCCCGTCATCTTGATCGCCGGCTGAGAGGACTTTGCACTGGCTGGATGTGGCTAGAGCGCTGAAGTTCTACATGGACCGCACAAAGAGTTTTAGGAAGACATCACAGCTGTTTGTGAACTGTGGCCTTGTGAACCAAGGGAAGGCCCTCTTCAAGGCTTCCATTGCCAGATGGCTCTCCAGCTGCATCACCCATTGTCACCGGTTGGCAAACAGACCGTTGCCTGGCCGTCTGAGAACCCATTCAACCAGAGCAATCGCTGCAACTACGGCGTTCCTGTCTGGTGTGCCCCTGCTGGACATCTGCAAGGCTGCTACATGGAGGTCGATGCACACCTTCATGATATTCTACTGCGTTGACTGGGAATTCCAGGGAAGAGTCCAGAGTCGGCCAGGCAGTGACTCCCTTCCGTGCATTGCCTCCGGCCCTACAGTACACTTGGTGGTTGTGACCAACGCCCTACAGCCCTCTGCCACCTTGCACTAACCCAGAGCTGCGCTGCCCTAGCAGCACTCTCAGAGCAATGCTGCCCTGAATGCACTTCCCCTTTCCCTCTTCCCTGGCACTTCCCCCTCCATCTCCCACCTGCACTTTTACGATGTCGCACTTGCATGATGTGAATGCCCAGGCCTAGTAAAATAATTTGTCTTGTCCTCTTTGTCACCCCCAAATCCCCTTGTCTTGTCACGCCTACCTAGAAACACTTCTCTACAGGCGCGTTATAAATGACATATCATATCTATCCAAGGGGATAGTAGGATAAGCTGCAGCCTTACCAGATGACGTGGCTGTATGGACCAAACTCTCAGGAGTGGGGTGTTTTGACACGAAATTTGGGTCTATTGAGGCAGCCCTGTATTTTTTGGGCAGGTTTTTGTTGACCGCCTGTGTGGTATCCGGGTGTAACCAGTTTTCCAGCACTTTTTTTAAAGCAGTGTGGACGTGTAACATAGGCTACCTTGGGGGTCCGCTATCCATCTGAGTAAGATCATCCTTTTCCAGGATTGTCACTTGTTTTCCCCCATCCTAGATATTCTGTGACCTTTCCCATCACTGCTCTACATAAGAGGTCAGAATGTCCTGAAGAGTCAGGAGTGGCGAAATCTGTCTCAGCCACTAGCATCTTTCAGGGTGTTCACAAGATGTTGCTTTCTGGACTCCTCTGATATGAATTAATCAGGCATATGCAGAGTACCATACTCAAAGCAAAAAGGTACATTCTCATCTTCTTCCTCAAAAATCGACCCCATGGTCTTGAAGAAACCAGTCTTATGTAAATGCTTTAAAGACTTGGACAGAAGGTCTCGAAGTCTTCGAAAACAACGGTTTTGAAGGCGTCAAAGGTGCTGAGGGAATTGACAGCTTAAAAGGCTTTGACGGTGGAACTGGCTTTGGGCCAGGTACCCGCTCCTTTACAGTAGTCAAGGAGTAAGGCTTAGATTTCAACATATGTCGAGACAAAGACTCCTTCGATGAATGAGGAGACTTAGTGCCGGGGATCTCTGGCACGCAAGTAAGAAGATACCCTGCCGGTACTACAAGATGCATTGGGTTCTGAAGTCTTCTTGGGCTCTATTGAAGGGGCACTTGAAGCCGCCTTTTGAAAAACTATCAGCATTTGAACACAACATTTCTCCAGTGAGCAGAAGATGCCAAATTGCAGGAAGGTTAACCCATCAGGAGAAAAGCCAGATGAAGACGACCGTGACCAATGATGTTATTTCTTCTTCTTTTTGTGAGAAGACGAATGTCGAGATCTGGTCCTCTAGCGCTTTAAATGTTTGGAGCGCTTTTCACAGGAGAAACCTCCCTCGAGTAATCAATTCTTTTTTGAAGGGGTAGTAGAAGGGTATTTAGAAAGGGGCCTACCTGCCACAAGATTCCCCTTCCTCTCCGTCAAGGCCTTCAATGTCATTGTCTGACAGGAACTGTAGTCGACTCTGTGATCCACACACAGACACCACAGGCAGATCTGGTGTGGGTCTGTAATGGACATTTTAGCACCAAAATCGTAGCACCTCTTGAAACCGGTCTTCGGTGTAGGCATTTAGGACGAACTTCGAAAATTTTGAAAATACGCATATATAAATCTGTGAGCCGATGAACTGTCTGAAGCATGGTCAGCATGCGTAAAAACAGAAACGAGACAATAGGTACCACACAAGCTACTTATGCCAGCGTCAACGTCACGGCCTAGGACAGGACAGAGGCCGTGGAGGGCCACAACACAACGACGCACGGCACCAGTAACTATGAATAACGTTTCTGAATCTCCAAGCAGATTTACAAATATATTCGAGATGAGGAATACTTGGGAGGGGAAAATACATTAAAAATTCTGCTTAATCAACAAAAAAAATGTTTTCTGAGGAAAGATGACATTTCCCGAACAGCGTACCCAGCATGTGTAAAATACTAAAACCTAGGTCATGGGCGTGGTGCAAACTACTTAAATCTATACCGGCGTTGCATCTGGTCATGAAGATTAAGAGCGCTGAGATACTGTGACGCCAATAATGCACGATGGCTCCTGCTTTCAAAAAGTAAACTGTAAAGCAGGAAAAATATATCTAAGATGAGGAATTCATGGTAGGGCACAATCTATTAGCAAGAGGAAATTGCAAAATTGTCCATTAGTGAAGGCATGTGGGAGAGCAAAGAAAAGCATAAATTACTACTCTCTGCAATGTTCTTTCTGAAAGTTGTTCCTCCCACAGATTCTTCATCTATGACAGACTGCCATAGATCTGGAGGAGGGAGGAGGGCAAGAACACAACCTATAGCAGAAATCTCTGCAATACTTGTACAAAAGCAAGTGTCCTGCCCCAACTGGGAATCCAGCAGTAATATTTCACAAGCGTGTGCCGCAAGAGTAGCTGACTGGCAAATGTCCAGAACAGGGAACCCCACGTGCAGGGACGTAGTTGTATTCAGTCCTCTGGTCAAATGAGCCCCGAGACACTTCGGTACATACTTCCCAGTCAGATCGCAGCATTATGAAATGCAGAAGATGAGCAACCTTGAAAAGTTTAGTTTGGTCACTGCCCTGCCAGCATAGGCACCAGCATAATCCACCAAAGATTGAAACACTTGTGTATAGGCGCGTTGCAAATGCCATATCATATCAAAGGTTGGTCAGCTTTCCTGTTCTCTCGCATCTGAGAGACGTAGTAGCTGAAGGCCTGTAGCAGGTGCAGCCGATGGAACGGTTCCTTTGCCCTGGAAGGTAGAGGCGGAGTAAAAAAAAAAAAAAAAAAGATGGAAATTAGAGATCACCTTTGGGGAAAAAGGATGGCCTCACCCAATATCAGATTCTCTTTGGAGAAAACCAAACAGAGGCTTAAAGTGATTACGTCTGGAGCTCATTCACCCCAACAGTGGAAGTGATGGCGACAAAGATAACCTTGAATGGGGGTAATCTCAAAGGAAAAGAATCCATGGGCTCAAACTAAGCACCCAAAAGAAACAAACTAAATTCAGGTTCCATTCCGGAAAAAATAGAAAACGGATTATACAATCCCTGTAAAAATTGCATAATTGTTGGTATCGTGGAAAACAAGCACTGCTCAGGGGTTCTCTTGAAAACCAAAATTGCAGCAAGATACCTATTCACAATGCCAATCTGCAGGTACGTCAGGGCCAAAGAAAGCAGAAAATCTAGAACTGAGGATGTGGAGCAGGTCAAAGGGTTCAGAACACTCAAAAGGAACATTTACACTACCTGCAAGTATAAATGTATTTGGTGGTAGGACAGGATGGCTTGCTTTCGACAAACCCAGCACCATATAACTCAGCCTTTTAGCAGCCAAGAATAAAGGTTTAGACTGTCAATCGGTTGGGGAACCCACCCTTAAGATTGGGAAAGCAGATCTGCTCGCCCTGAGAGGCAGGAGGTAGGGCAGAGGGACATTATCCAGCAACTCCGGGATACCACGTTCTCTGGGTCTAGTCTGGAGTGATCCAAATGAAAGAGTACCCCGAACAAGCGCAATCTCCAAGAGTCATTGCGTCCCCAGAGCTCCCTGTCGAAGAAATTCCCGGGAGCAAAACAATGTCCACTTCCTGTTCTCACTGAAAGTGAAGCAATCCACTTGAGAAGTGCCTCAGCAAGAGAAAACCTCCTCTAGAACTTCCTGACAGAGGCTGAACTCTGTTGGTTCAAGGAATCTGCTGTGACATTCTCTTCCAGCAAAAAGGGCAACCGTCAGTTGCTTACCTGAGCCTGGAAGCAGGTGCATTCCTTCTCAGCATAACAGCAAGGACCACACACCACCTCACGTGTTGAGGTAGTCCATGGCCATTGACGTCCGTTGACGGGATTAGCGCAGACTTTCCCATCACAAAGGGGAGAAAGGCAACCAGGGCCAGCCTGATCGCTCTCAACTCGAGCAAGTTGATGTGTGTCAGAGACTCGGAGGGAGACCACAGTCAGTTTACCATCAGACCCGACAGGTGAGCACCCCAGTCAAGGGAGACAATCGTCACCTGTGACCAGGGTTAACTAAACAGCTCACCTTTCAATAAGCTGTCTCGCGGACTGCGCCATGTAAGGTCTTGAACAAGTCAGCTCGACATCTGTAGGAGAGCCAACATGTGATGCTGACAGTGAGACCACTGGCAAGGGAGGAGACACTAAAGCGACCTTTTGCGCAGTTGGGCTTCCATAACGACCAGAAAGCAAGAGGCCTTAAGTCCAAACAAGTGCAGAAAGGCTGGGGAAGGTACTTGTCCCTATGATCGGAGGACATGGACCATTGGAGAGGTTTCCACTCTGTCCATGAGAGGGAATAGCCTACCCAGGCAAGTGTCCAACTGGGGCTGAGAAACCTGAGACTTCTTGAAGCTAGGGGAGAAGCCCAAGCTGTATAACAAGCTGCAGTGTGCAGAACAAATGTGCTAATGTCTGGTCAGGGGAGCAAACTCGGGTAAGCTAGTCTTCCAGGTAGGAAAAGTTATGAATGCCTTCAGTCCCAAGGCAGGCCACCACCACTGCCAGCAGCTTGGTGCAGACACTCTACTATCAGTTCAGGGTCCTACCATTTGGTCCATCTTCGGCACAATTACCCACTATGAATCTCAGAAATGTAATTTATTTTCTGTGACTGAGACCATGGAAGTAAGCATTCTGGAGATCTAGCGAAACTAGCCATTCCTGCAGCTCAATGGCTTGAAGCATGTGAGATAGAGTAACCATCTTCAACTTGAAAAATAGTCCATAGGCGCCCCTCTGCGAGAATGAACAGGGCACATTGACCTGTTCTTTGGGAAGGTACCCACTTGAGAGTCCGCAGCCACACTTTAGCTCACTATACCTTTCACAGATGGGAAATAACCATTTGCAGATCAGTCTTTGTCCCGCCCACATGGGCAGTCCAGCATTGCTGTTGGTACTCTTGTTCAGAAGAGAATTGCCATAGCATTTCGGTGCTGGACTGCCCATGTGGGCGGTCCCAAGACTTTGCAGTTTGCCTTCGAGGATTGAAAATCTCTGGAGGGACTCATCAGCCTTTTAAATTTTTTTATTTGTGTTTTGATTTCCAACTACAATAAAAAGAAATCTTTCACAATTATGTACAAAATCATACAATTTTTATAAAATAGTAAAATAATATCAAACACAAATGGTTTTAAAATTAATAAGATAAGTGTTACAAACCTTTCCTTACCCCTATCTTCTACTTTATACATAGGTCAACCAGCATATCAACCAGGTTGGGAGGGAAGGAAAGAACCCTTTCTCCAACTAATTTAGTCACTATCATTTTATTTCCTCTTTTCCGCCCCCATTTCACATAGTTTCTCCACAATTTTATAGAGCAGATCACATAAGGCTAGAATACAGCTCTGTGCTTGAACCCCCGCCCCTCCCATCAGAGTGACCCAGTAGGCTTCTGTGTCCCGTACCATGTCTAAACACATCTGATCTTCCTCAAACACTGGGCAGCCTAGGACCAAATGTTTGATAGTTTATTTTACTACAGCCATGCCACATAACCTACAGCTTAAATCGGTTGTTAAACCATACCAACTACCCACCCTCTCAAGCATTGGGAATTGATTCATTCGAAACCGTAAACATGGAAAAATAAGTATGTACCTTGGAAATGCGGTCCCTCCTGTGTACAAGTCTTGCATATTCCTTGTAAAGACGTGTTTTAGTCATATATTCTGATGTTTTACCCCAGTCGTAGTCAAACAGCTTTCGTTTTACTTTCGACTGGTTTACAAGCAGCTCTTCCATTGGTGAGCCTATTTCATAAAGTAGTTTGTTCATCTCTGCCTTCCTTCATTCTAGTGATAGAGTCTCCAGAGGTTTGCGTTTGTACTAGCCCTAGTGGGCTGGAGGATTTAATAACTTTGCATAGGTCGTCGGTTTCCTCCACTCAGCCCTTGTGGCGAGTGAAACTAGTCCAAACTCATGATGCATAATTGGGTTTGGTATTGATTTTGTTAACCTTAGGGTTTCTTTCCAAAGTTTTCCTTGGAATGGGTTTAATATCCCTCAATAGCAGGGTCCTAAAGATTGTACTAGTGGAATCCAATAGAGCTATGGGTCTAAAATTTGCAGGATTTAGTTTGTCCCCCTTCTTATAAATTTGTACAATATGAGATTGCTTCCAAGTATCTGGCAGTAAATGTAGAAAGAGTTCCCATAAAGGGGTTGCCAATACCTCCATGTTTTTCTTAATGCCAACCGGAGGGATGCTGTCTGGTCCTGGAGCTCTTGATGGTTTTGCTCTACCAATTGCCCACACCAAAATCTTCTCAATCCCACAGGCACTTTTGCTCTACCTTTGGGCAGCTTTCCAAATTTAACAGAGGTTCCTTTTCATGGAACAGTATACTTATTCCCAATGAACTGCACCCAGACCTGTGCTGGGATCTGGCAATCTTCTATCATGGTCATGTTTCCTTTTGTTACCCCCGCCATCATAGACCAGAATTTCCCTGCATCATTATCAGGGACGTCACCATCTCTTGCTTTCTCTTGATAAGAGTTTCCCTTTTAATCAGCTTAAATACCTGTTTGTAATGTGTCATTATCTTTTTCTCTAAGAATGGCCCAACAGTAGCAGAGTTTAACCTGCATACCTTAATCTCAGCTCCCCTCTTTCTTTTTGCTTCCTTGATTTTACCATCAAAGGAGTTGAAATGAATAAGATTTCACTACAAATGTCCCTTCTTAGTAAGACATTTCAAGCAAGTTTGCAATTTCTCATAATTCCAAACTGTCAGTTGGAGACCGTTTTCCACCATATTTCTTATCTCTTTTCACCATGCCACTGTGAAATCCCTAACTGCATTTGTATTTGACCGCATAGCTGCCGCAGAGTAAAGGCCATGGTTGGACAGATTTGGTGCATATTCAGGATTATAGTTAAGTTAAAATATATAGGCAAATTATCACTACCCATCGGGTCCCCCTGACTATACAGTCATTTTTCCTGTTCAGCTCCCAGAGACAAACATATGATCAATCCAGGATGTGTGCCCCCCCGCCAGATCTTCCATGTGAAGAAATCATTTATTTCTCCCCCAGCTGGAACACAAGCCCACAGGTTCCATTGTGCAAAAAAGTTTTTTTTAATGAGGCTCCCAGATAGTCACTTCTTGTTCATGCAATTTCCATTGGTCTGTTTAGTCTCTACGCAAGACGCATTAAAGTCTCCTGCTACCAGTATGTTACCATTTCCTTAATTCTCCAACCATTCTTCAAACAGGATTCCAAGCTCATTCTGCAGTTATCAGCTCATGATTACTCGCATCCCAACTCTGATCAATGGCTATGACCAACCCTTGCTTGGGTAGACCTATTTTTCATTGTGCTGCCAATTTGCAGTATGTTCTATACCCCTTTAGTTCCAGATGTTGTCTGGCCATTGTTTCTTGTAAAAGAATCACATTTGCTGCTTCAAAGTACTCATAAGCAGTTTCCCTTAGCTTATGGAAGCCACAGATGTTCTATGATGTCAACCTGGGGGCATTTCTATTAAAGCTGCTGCGGGAATTTTAAACCTACTTGAACATCTCCAAAGCCCAATTCAACCAGGCCCAATCATCTCTATTTACTACATGGCCTGTCAGACCAGTTTATTGGTATCAGATTTCGGTAGCCTTCTATTTCTTCCTGTGTAGTCATTTCTCTTAATTGATAACCCAATGTTTTCAAGGCCTCTGTTGCTCCATACCATCTGGGCCCCAAGGTTTGAGGCAAAGTAACACACTGATCGTTCTGCACGCTTCTTCGGGAATGCTCCTCGCAAAATATCCTCCGATCTTAACGTCCTTAGCTGGGGAACCACTTGAAATCCTTTAACCATCGTCTCTCTCTTTAGATGTTCTTTGTTCTCCTATTTCCACCCCATTTCAGTCCCCTGGAAGATTTCTCTTTCCATTTCCTTAACCTTTTCCACCTGTCCACTACTTGAGGGATTGGCTGGGGTTTTATCATGGTTCCCTTCCAAGGGCCCCGTACCTTATTCTCCCTTTTTTTTTTGGGGGAGACTCTGTAGCTCTCATTGGGGACTGCTGAGTATCTTCTTCCCTACTGTTCTCCTCTGCTAATGATTCAGTTTTATAATTTCTGTTGCTGGGAGAACTCTGTTTTTTATTTCCTTTATCCATGAAATTAGTTATTTTAGACTGCTTTTTCTTACAGTCTCCTTTCTTTGCGTGTTGCTCCATTGGAGTCTCCCTTTTTCTTTACCAGAGGTTTCACTAACATTTCTCTCTACAAGCTGCTTTGTATTTGATCTTTTGTTTATACTGGGAGCTGGCTGTTTTTTTTGTCCTTTTTCTTTTTCTGATTTTTCAATTTCCTCTTTTGCTTATTCGGTTTCACCCATCCTTCATTCTGAGTCGCATGCCCATTTTCCTCTTGAGCTTCCAGTGGAGCATCCTGTTTTAAGACCTCACCCTCTCCTTGCTGCACTTCCTCCATATCCAGTTGTGCACAGAGGGGGGGGGGGTGGAGGAGTCTAGTTTTTCCTGCTCCTGGCTGGCGTACCTCTCTCCCCCGATTCCTGCCACCCAGTGGAAGTCTCAATCCACACTGTAGGTGCACAAGGTAATGGATCTTGACCCTTAGTGGATCGCTGACTGTCAAGACCCTGGTTGTTTTCTTTTTCCATATCTTGATAGCAGAAATCAGCAGATGCCACCTTCTCATTTTTATTGGTCAGGAGCATGTTAATTCGCTGTTCCACCACTTTCAATTTATCCACATTCCCCTGCACCAGATCTTTTATTTTGTCATACAAACGCAACAATGACTCCAACACAAGATGTAATGCAGAGATGGAGGCAGGTCCCAGGGTATACATTTGTTGCATAATGTGGGATTCTCTCCTCATTGTGATGTTTTTGGCTTAAAGCAATTTTCATTAATCACTTGAGTTTGTCTAGAGACATGCCTTGCCTGTCCCTGCGTTTGATCATGAGTAGTACTATTTAAATGGCTGATTTGATGTCCCTTTCCAACAATAGGAGTATGTTCCCTTCCTTTCAGAGACGCTCGGTATGACCTCTGCGTTATTCCCTCAATATTATTATCAAGTTGTTCGAAGCAGTGATCAAGTATTTCTTCCTCATCTATGCTTTCATCAAGCGCACATTTATTCTTATTTAAGACATTATTGATAGGCATTCATCCCATTATTTGGTTCATGTTTTCTCTTTCCTTAAAATAATGTGCTTGTGCCTCATGTAATGACAGTGAGCTTTTCTCTGCATTTCCAAAAGTAACATGCGATTTGTGTGTTTTACTAATGCTACCAGAGATGTGGTTTTTTTTCCTGGATGTACTCTTTCTCACCCCCACCCACTATTTTAGAATAGAGTGGAGGCCTGTGGAAACTCTCTTCCATCTGGCCAGGATTTGAGCCTTCCTGTCCCAGTCATTATTTTCCTGGGTTTCTATGTGGCTTGTAACCCCTCCCCCTTTTCCTTCAGGGGCCTCCTCTACCGGGGTTTGCACTATTTCCAGAACCTGCACAGACTCCTCCTGGTAGGCCTTCAATGCCTCCTTTCCTTTTTCGATAAGGGCCAACCTGCCACTACATAGTTTCAAGGCCATTTGGTCCCCTTTGTAACACGTGGAATCAACAAGACACTACGCACGTTTACTGGTATCCTGTCACACTTTTCGGTTTCAATTAAAAGTACACTGTATTGTGTGCAACCGCGGCCTGCTAGCTGCCTGCTTCCTACAGTCCGTACTGCACCGCAGCACGTTCACAGTTGTATCGATGCTAAAAATACATACTCACACTGCGCAGGGCTTTTCCCAACAACTGCGTACACGGCAGACACTGCACCCACAAGCAGAGATTTCTGCGTGTAGGTACCTGCGTGTGGCGCTCCCAAGCCCCCCCCACACGGGACCCTAGCAACTCAATGGAGGCAGCTCCCACACCACCACCGGCACCTCCTCGGCTCCTCCCGTCTTCCTCACCTTCCTCTCTAACAATTAGAGGAAAGGACTAAGCAGCTCAGACTTGAATGTAAACGGGGTCAAACCGCACTGTGAAACACGCTTTATCACACAGCCGCTTCTGACTCAGTAGCCTTGTCCCAAACAAGTTGTTTCAATCAAACAGCATGTCCAGGAGTTTTACGTGAACATCCAAGGAGTAACCCGAAGCCCTTATCCAGGAGTAACCCCTCAATAGGGTTCCTGTAGCCAGTGTACGAGATGCACAGTCTGTGGTCCAGGTCTGACTGAAATATTTGATAGGACACCTCGTTGCCATCATTGACCAGGGTCTCAAAGCCTTCTCACATCCTCTGCAGGAAGGTGCTCTGAACCCGATGAAACCACAGATCGGATACCAAAATAGATTTTGGCCAAGTCGCTGGAAACAAATGGCCCTCAGGCTCGGGCTGCCGGAACTAAAAGCATGTCTTCCACACAGGCATCCAGCCTCTTACTCTCACTGTCAGGAGGTAAAGGAGGGAAAGACTCTTTAGGCTTGCCATGGCAACCTGAACCACAAGGCTTTCTGGGGAGGTGTCCAAGGACAGAAAAACCGATCAGACAGAGCTGGCCTATGTTTCTTTGCCAAGTCTGGGTCCACTGATGAGAACGAAGCAGGTTTTGACAACAATTCGACGACCGGGGCCTAAATTGCCACATTCATTTAATCACATTTTATGCCACAGTTAAAAAAACCATAAGGTTCATCACACATATACAAAATATACAAAAAAATTTTACAAGTTAAAACGGAGTAAAAAGGAACACCAATAGGGAGTGTGCTCACAGCCCTATAGTCTATTCAGCAGATGTATACGATTTGCCCGTGGCAGAATTCTTCGTGGCAGAACTGACCATGGTCAATTTTGCCATGATGACAATATTGCCACGGCCAACCCCGGCAAAACCTTAACCCCCTACTCCCCCAATACATCCCCCCACCAACCCCCTACTTAACTTTTTGAAGTCTGCTTTTCTTCTGACCCTGCAGCGTTGGTCCCATCCCTCCTACGTGGGTCGGATCCGACGCCACAGGGAAAGCTTTTTTTTTCGTCCCCCGCCTCCGAACCTCTGGAAGCGGGGGGCAATCCTGCTACCCACCAAAGGCCATCACTACCAAATGTGGGGGCGGGGGACATGCAAACAGCACATTTTTGGTAGTGATAATGCAATGTGATCATTTGAAATCTATCGAATGGGACTGGTTGAATTCATATGATCAATTCGAAGTGATCAGATTGGGTACACATTAAAACATGCAGATTCGTCTTTGGACAACTCGAATATTACTTTCAGAACTGGAGCACATTTTCCATCTGCACAGTGCTTTTACAAAATTTTAAAGCTTGCAGGGTTGAGTGAATAGCCTCACTCCTGAGCAAAGGTCTCTGGTATTTCAGATTTTAACATATCACAAACAAACAGGAAGTGCACAATAGTTTCTCCGCCTAGACCACATAGGGGACACTCCCATCCCATCAGGGGTCCAGAACTTTCTAAATATGGCAATCTGAAGTGTCCCTAATCTGAAACAAACAAATAAATCCCTTCCATAGCATGGTTTTATTGCCGGCTTAATGGGCAGGAGGGACTGCCTCGGAGGACCTTCATCAAGAATGCCCTGGAGCTCATACTGGACCTTAGGCCTTGAAGGTACTGACAACACTAACGTGCACACCACCCTTTAAAAGAAGCATGAGGCTTTGCCAGAATTGGCACATGGAGCATGTCCAACGGGGGAGACGTTTCTAGTCCACTTGCAAGTTAAATGAAGATTCAAGTCTCCATCACTGTTAAATTCCTCATATAAGTCTTGTCACACCATGGGGCACAACGGCATGAGAGCCAAGGGAATGAGAACAACCACTTCATCGTGAATATCTTCAATTCTAGAAATAAACGCACCCCTCGGACGTAGGGCATACTTCCAAGGAATCTCAGCGCCAGACCTGCTGGGGAGTGAGGAACTGGATGGAGCCAGAAGACAGATGCCAGAAGACAAAGCAGTACAGTGTAGAGACGGGTCCTTTCTCTTTGGAGCTATGGTTCAGCCCAATGGCATACTGTCATTGTCTTCAGCAGAGTGTCTACTGTGCTCAGATGTGCTGCCAAAGAGATGGCACCGCAGCAAAGACGTCAACATCTTGAGCCAAAAGGCCTCCCATTCATCCGGTCTAGAGGATTGGGTTGAAAGGGTATTTGAGACTCCTTGAGTCCCTTGAGCACCAACTACTTTATTTTGAGGAAAGATGCTTGGAGGTACTGCTGGGTGAGCGGGACCTCTTGCAGTGTTTCTTCTGCTTGACCTTGTGACTGGGTAACATTCTTCCATTCGCCACTCTACTCGGAGGACCTCGAACAAGTCAGTCCATCGCCTTTTTCATCGTAGGGAAAGGTAAAGACTTTTGCTACTCATTTTCGAAGGGCCTTTAGGTGCATCGACGGACACAGCCTGCCGTCTTTAGTGCCTTTTTCCTCAAAGAGACAGTATAAACATATCCTGAGGGGTCTGAACCAAACATTTGATGCCTGCAGTTGACACAGGGTATAAATCCAGAAGCCTTTGTTGGATTCGGCATGGCACAAAGCATAAAAAAAGTATAAAAAACAATTACTTCTATGGAAGTAGTGCACCTGAAACGAACAGAGTGCCAGCAAAAAAGGTCACAGGCCGAGACGTAGCAGTTTATACTAGCTCTGATGTACAGCGCAACTTAGTCGGCGGTCCCTCAGTTTCAAGAGTGCTAGTGAACATGGGTGAAACTAAGGTTCCGGGGTGAGGCGGTGCCTATATGTGTGTATATATATATATATATATATACTGCCCCTGACGTCATGTCCAATGAAGGGCACGTAGGGGCTGTGCCCCCTGGTGGCTGAAAAGTTTCTGATCAAAGATGAGGCATCCGCAGGAGGAAGGAATCCTTACAAAGTTAGGTTTCCCATGCAGGGAAGGGGAAGCTGCCAATCCTAGTCATCTAGGGGGACCCCAGACAGGGTAACTGTTCTCGGATTCCAACACCAATGGAAAGGCAACGGCAGTTGCAAGGTCACACTTTACACTTGATGAAATTAATATAGACCAAAACAAAAATACAGGCAATCCAACCAGACCTGTGAACCCAGATCAGGACAGACGACCACCCACAGTAAGTCTGGGGGATTGGGGACAACTGCTCTACTAAACTACAGTCTTAGAATCCAGGGGTCATGAGTGCAGAGGGTTATGATATGATATTTTCTTTGTATCACGCTCATACACAAGTGTTTCAGGTTGAGGTTGTCTTAATGAAGTGACCACAGGATCATGCGATTCTGCAAATCTGCTATCTTTTGGAAAATGATCACCACCTTGCTTGGTTTGGCTGCAGAAGTACCACTGTGACAAACTGCACAATGATGGAGGGCTCCCAAGGCCTCAGTTGCGATAAGGAGTAGAGTGTCTGCAGAAAGACGAAGGACCAGTAAACTGTCTCTAGGAAGGATCCTCTTTTTGGCAGTGAGCAGCAGAGCAGTGATGCCCAATGCTCAAAAAGGATGTACTGCAAGTTTCAAATCACCAGGCACTACAAGTTCCAGGAACAGAGAAGCCTCGTCTGCAGATGACTGATGCCAGCTACAGGCCAATGACTTCAGAGCTCCAATAGGATGGCCTTCCGATGTTGCAGGAATCTGAACGGATTAGACCCACCAGTTCATGGGAGAGAGGCACTGTGGAAGGTCTATGCTGTTAAAGGGAGAGCATAGCTCCTCGCAGTGAATGGAATAGCCAATGGTGGTCCCACTGGCAACCTTATATGGCTCATCATACTTTGGATTCCAGTCCCCAGTTTTCAAGTGAAGAATGGCTCCAGATCCTCTCGTAGATACTAAAATCCTTGGCCGGCTGGGCACCAAGCCCACCTATCAGAGGACATTATCTCAAACAGGGTCCAGAATGGCCAGAATTGGGGATGTCTTCAGCTCATTACTTGGCCTGAATTAAACAAAGATAGCAGGCGCCCCTCTCTCGGAAGAACAAGGCATGATAACCTGTTCAGTGGTTGTTAACCACATTGAGAGTTTGCAGCCATCTGCTTTTTGCTCACTGTACCTTTCACAGATGGCAAATATCCATTTGCATATCTGTCTTTGTCCCGGCCACATGGGCAGTCCAGCACTGAAATGCTATGGCAATTCCTCTCTAAACAAAAGTACCTACAGCAACCCCATTCACGTGTTTCAACATTGTTGGGCATCATCAGTGAGGTGAAGCTGAGCCTCTCTAAGCACAGTGAGCAGGGAGTCCACGTCTGGTTGCCCCCAGGTAACCTAGGGTGACCAACCCCAAGTTCCTTCAAAGAATTCAACAATTAGCCTGAACCAGCTCAAAGCACACACACGAGGATACATGCTCGGCTCTAGCCAGAACCCGCAGAGGATGCCCATATATGACCACACACTACAGCTGCCCAGGACTTTTGGGGGGCTCTAGTTGAGGAGCAGTAACACTTCACTTTTGAACACATTTAACACAATCATAGCAACTGTAGTGCAGCAAAGCAAGTGAAGATAAAGGTAAGGAAGAACCAAATTAGATAACTAATATGTAGGAAATAAAGGCGTTGGGTCCCAATGAAGACTAGTAATCTTTAAAAAAGTCTGAACAAGTGTTTGAAAACCTTTTTCAAAGTAGAACGATTGTAGGAAGGTTCTTAGCACAGCCTCTCCCAAGCCAACCAACCATCTTAGGAAGAGCCCAGTGGAGTATCCTTGAGCAAAACTCCACAACCATGTCCGGCAAGGGAGGGGCAGGCTAAGGCCATTAAATTTCTTAAACCCAATGGAGGTAGAGGGGATAGGAGCAGGTATGCGTATTCACCCCCTGTACTCCAAATCACCCAGGGATCACTTTTGGCATATACTGAAACCAGTGGGTCCCTGTGCTCCATGTCTTGGTTCTGATGAAAGAGGTCCCGGGGTCTCGGGTGCAGAGGTCATTTTCAGCATCAGGATTCCAGGTCTGGCTAGGTGGTGGTTCCACACTCTATCAAGGCAGTTCCTGGGATTGGACAGGACCACCATGTTGTCGACTACTTCAGATGTCTCAAGACATGACACAGGTGGAGATCACCGATGACCACTTGAAGAAATTAAAGTTACTCACTGTAGTGACTAGAGTACTCAAAGTCCATAGTCCCCTTTCCTCCATCCTTGTGGGTGTCCGCCGGCACGGGGACGGTACGCAAATCTTCGGCAGCAAATTGTTTTGCTTCTACCTTTACATTTAGTACAGTGCGTGTGGACGCGGCCTCGGGGGTGGGAACGCCCCGTCACGGCCCCGCCCTCCAGCAGCTCACCTCAGTCCACTTTGAACACATCAGACGCTTAGACCCCTGGCTAACTTATTAAATATTAGACCCTGGCATACAAGCGGGGGAAGGTGAGTGTGACGTATGGAGGAAAAAGGACTGAGTACTCTAGTCACTATGGGGGAGTAACTTTAATTACTCATACATCCTGTCTCATTGCATCCATCCTTGTGGGTATTTCCACCCAACAAGACCATAGGGTGGAGCCTCGACAGCTGCCTCCTATTCTGGAAGAAGCAAACTGGTTCTGCAGAACAGCCTGACCAAATTCAGCATTCCACCTGGAGCTGATGGCCGGGGCATAGTGCTTGCAAAAAGCCGACGGAGTGGCCCAAGTAGCTGCCCTGCTGATGACATCCCAAGAAGCAGGTCTTAAACGTTACTGCTGTGGCCTTAGCCCTAACCCCATGGGCATGAATTCCCTTACGGGACCGACTCGCCCACGGCCACATACGCCTCTGAAATGGCCTGAATCATCCACCGGGCAATAGAAGCCTTGGAAGCCTGAGAGCCGGGGGAGGTGCCCCCAAAAGTGACAAACAATGCCTGAAGGAGTTCGTCCAAGTGAGGTAAAACGTAAAGCCCCTTTTGAAGCCCAAGGAATGTAGAGCCCTCTCTGCCTCCGACTGTGGAGTCCAGATGAACACTGGCAGGCAGATCTCTAGATTCAGGTGAAATGGAGAGACCACCTTGGCCAAGAAGTTGGAGTGAGTGCATGAGATGACCTTGTAGTTGTGAAATGTGGTAAAGGGATTGCACAAAGAAGTCTGCAGCTCGCTTACCCAGCGTGCAGAGGTGAGAGCTACCAGCAAAATGGTCTACAGTTTTACCAGCGAGATGTCTGCAGAGGCCATTGGCTCAAAAGGGATGCAGCCTATGCACCAGAGAACAACGCCTAGACAACTCCTTGTGGAGGGCCTTAACCACCGGGTTGGCCGCCGAAAACACATGCTCAGGGGAATTCACATAAGCCCCGATGGCCACCAAATAAAGTGAGGCAAGTATCCACCTGAACTCCAAAATGGCCTAGATGCGCTGAAAAAGCCAGCACGTCGTGTAGACGGCAGGTGACGGGTGTCACAAGCTCAATGGCTGAACCTAGTTCATTTGCTTTTATACGGTAACCAAGTAGAGGGCCTCCTGGCCTGTTAAATGATGTCCCAGTTGTCATCTGAAAATTGAGCATGCTGTAGCTTTAGCTGGTCAGGAACCATGCCACCAGCGCCAGCCTGGCTGGGACTGGCCATTCCACGGCCACGCCCTGCTGCATCAGGAAGCCAATTGGTGATCAGGAGGTGGATGGGCCCCATAGAGCACAAATGCAGCAGATCTGAAAACCAGGCTCTCGAAGGCCAATGGGGGGTGGGGGAGAGGGGGCAATCAGGTTGAGGCTGCAGCCCAGCAAAGCCTGGAAACTGCAGAGGGTCCTGCCGAGCAGGGGGGTCGGGCGGGAACGTATAACACCTGCAGGCAGCCCAACAAATCTGGAAGGCGTCTCCCAGAGACCCCTGACACTGTCCTGTCCATGAAGCAAACTGGTGGCAATTGGTATTTCGAGAAGACTCAAACCCCCCCCAACGCTGGAACAGGGGCAACAAGGAGTCGATGTGTGCAACTCCCACTCATAGATGTTGATCCCAAAGCGACTCAGCTGGTCTGCTTCTGCGTTGCTGTCCCCCGGGAGGTGGCCTGCTGAAATCCAAATCCCCTCCATCAGGCGCCCATTCCCAGATAGCTACCAACTCCATGCAGAGGAGGGGCTGGGGTCGGGGGAAGGGATGGGGATCGGGTGCCACTGTGCTTGTTCAGGTAAAACACTAATAGGATTGTCCATCCTGACCAGAACTGACCAGTCCCTGATGAGGGGGAGAAACACCCAGAGGGCCAGGCCCATTGCTCTGAGCTCTAGCAGATTGATATGCAGGCGGGCTTCTGCCCTGGTCCATGCGCCAGGAATTGTGCAGCCCTCTAGGGTAGCCCCCACAGCCCGAAAGAGATGAGTTGGTTGACACCATCAGGGTAGGCTCTGGACGGGTGAAAGGGGCTCCCACTGAGACATTGCCGTCCATCAACTACCAGCGAAAATCTAGCAGGAGGAGCAGGGGTATTGATCTGCCCCATCTCCTGATCCAAATTGGCAACAGGGTGGAGCTGGAGGCTCCTCATCTTGAGGCGAGCATGTTGCACAGTGAGCACACAGGATGCCAGCAGCCCCAGAAGGTGCTGGAACCACCAAGCCGAGGTGGTTGAGTTGCCAGAAAGTGCCCTACCGCTGTGCGAACGGAGAGGAGCCTCTCGGGTGTGGGGGAACACCCGCTGAACAGCCGTATTCCAACGGACGCCTAGGTGTACCAGATCCTGGTAAGGGGACAACTGACTTCCTCTGGCCGAGGGAGAACCCCAGCTGATTAAGAATATCCACCAATCTCTAGCAGGAGTGTAGCACCCCCTTGGGTGTAACCGCCCTCACCAGCCAGTCGTCCAGATAAGGGTATAAGTGTTGGCCCTCCAAGAGGAGGAGACCCACCACTGTAGTCATCAATGTCGTAAAGACACGAGGGGCACGAGTTCAGTCCAAAGGGCAGGACCTTTTACTGGAAGAGTTACGACATAATCATGCACCTCCGAAACCTATGTTGCGGCTGGTAGATCGGGACATGCAGGTACGCATACTTGAGGTCTACGGAACATATCCAGTCCCCTGAACAGAGAGACTCTACTATGTGCAAGGGAGTAATCATCTTGAAGCATTCCAGCGGTAAAGACAGATTGAAAAATTACAGGTCCAGAAATACCCTCAGGGCAGCCTTGTTGTTCTTGGGTGCCACAAAAATCCTGGAGTAGAAACCCTGTGACTGAGGACCCGGTTCCAGCGCCTGCATCTCCAAGAGCGAAAGGACCTCCCGTAAAAGAGCCGTGCACCCAATCTGATGATTTTCAGCTGTCCTAGAAAAGAGCCAGTTGGCCCGCTACTGGGGAGCTGTGTTCCCCTATGGTGATATCACTGTTTTCTTGGAGGCAGGAGCAAAGGAGGGGGACGGAAAAGCCTGCATGAAATACTCTGCCGTTTCCTCCTGTTGTTGGGCAACCCGTCAGCCTCTGCATATCGCGGTCCTGAAACCTCTTGAAGGCAGCGAAAGCGCAGGGTTTGAATTTGGTTTCTTCTGCCCTGGCTTTGTCAGGATGGCCATGGACTTGGTGGTTTGAGTGGAGGTTTTCTTCTTTATCAACTCGTCATCGGTTGACGAATGAAAGAGGTCCACGTCCTCAAAGGGCCGATCTAGTCAGATGAAAACTTAGTGGAATGCAACCATGACGTCCTTCTCATCACGACACCCAGGCAAAGCCCTCTGCTGGATGCGTCGATGTGGGAGACCGAAGACTCCATGAGGTCCTGTGCAATGGCCCCGGCATCCAACAGACTGGCCGTGAACGAGGCTTGCCTCACCAGAGGGCGTTCAGACAAACTCCCAGAGCGCCCGCCGCAGCTTTTGTTTAGCCGTGGCTAAAAGGGTGTTGGCTTGCAGCAGATGCAGTCCTGATATGGCATAACAGAGTTTGCCCAAAGACTCTTCCTTGGAAATACAACGGGAGGAGGCTCCCGAGGTGGAAGACTATGGTTTAGAATAAAGGGAGGCCGCAGACACCACTGAAGAATGTGGCTGCGGATGGGAGGCCAGGAGGATTGTCTCCCTGCGCGTCAGCCTAAATCTGCTGTCCAACTTCTTGGTCATCTGGGAGTTGGCCCTGGATTTCTTCCAAACCTTTCTCGCCACCTGCAGGACATCCCAGACCGGATCGTGGTGTGCTTGCCCAAAACCTCTGCTAGCACTCCTGGGGGCAGAGGGACTCCCAAGAAATCCACCAGGCCCTGAAGGCGGTCATGAAAGGCCTTAACAGATTCCAAGGGTTGATCTTCCTGGGCATCATTGCAGTCATCACACCCTTGCCCCGAATTTTGTTTTACAGACCGCGGGGGGTCTGAGTCTGGAGAGACAGGTCCCGGGGGAATCCCACTTAGGTCCAGAGCCGAAGACATGTCTAACGACTGTTGAGGAGGAAGCATTGGTTGTCCAGGAGGAGGTGGAAGGTTCTGAACAACCAGTAGGGACTGGACAGGTGGAGGGACCGGCACTGGCAGAGCTGGAGGAACACACAGAGGACCAAGAGGAGGAAGGCGTTGAGGCACCACCTGCGGGATCACCTTCACTATATCCTTTAAGAGCCCTGACATCTGAGGGGAATGTGTGAGGCAGAAGAAGCGCTCGAAGAAGTGATCCTTGGTAGTCGAAGGATCCATAGGGGCCCGGCTCTCCAATGCAATGAGCCGCCACTCCTGGTCAATAGCACTGAGGCGCTTGAGGTGTGTAGCCGTAAGGCTGCAGTTGGGAAGATATACCCCTGAGGAGACCAGCTGCCTGAACCATATAGTCCGCCTGCAGAGGGAAGAAAACTGGGACCTTCTTGCATGACTCATTCATTCATGGGCAATAGCAAGGGTGTGCCCTGATTTGAATCCAAAATGGCTGCTGGCCTAACAGGCTCCGCCACGTGCCTATCTGACATTTTGGGGCCTTGAGCCAAGACCCAGATCAACATTGAGGCTTAAACATGGGAGGACACGTCCTAGGTCCCAAACCAGAATCGGTAGCGTGGACCTCAGAGACCACTTTGTAGTCAAAACGCCCTGACTCACGACCTCAGAGCGAACTCCAGTAGGCTGTGCGCCATCAGCACCTGCGCCGCCGGCAGTCGTGCCGAGAACTGACTATTTACAATAGCACCCTACGATCCTTTACTCCTTGTGGTCAAAGAAGAGGACGAACTTGATCGCCCTTCCGAGGACAGCACGGTAGTGCCTGAGCCCCTCGGCTTGGGAGCCGGTAGCCTTGATGGCCTTTGGTTTGCCCACAGAATGCCTGGATGAGGAACCACGCCCCAAGCCCTCCAGGCCCCTCAGATTGGGAGCCGGTAGCTTTAGAGGCCTCGGGCCTGCCAGAACCTGAATCCGAGGAACACTTGCCCATGGGAACCGCGGGGAAGGAGTTGCTGTGGTGAACAGGGGGGCCAACCTCGTATCTTGACGAGAGGTCCTGAGACAAAGCCCTTAAGGTGTGCCTGAGGAGAAATGTGGAATATCTCCCTCCAGTGCAACAACTGATTCTTCAATGCCCTGTGATGGAGAGCGCTGCAAGCCGCCCAGGCCTCCCAGCGGTTGTCGGGCCCCAAGCACTCAAGACTGAGTGCATGAGGGTCCGAGGTTGGGAACGAGCAGTCGCATGAAGCACATCTCGTGAATCCTCCTGCTGCAGACAACGGCAGGCGGTAGCGAGGCACCGAATGGAGGTTAAAGAAGATTGAAAAACAAAGAAGGGAGCAAGCAGAAACTTTTAAAAAAAGTCTCTGCGCTGGCTGCCAGGTCCGACACTGTCTGTGCGGAAATAGGGACTGAGGGGAGTTGCCGGAAAGCAGGGCTTTACCACGCCCGAGGAGCGCCCCAAACGGTGTATTTAATTTAAAGGGAAAGCTCAATTTTTTGCTGCCAATGGTTCTGGTACCGTCCCCATGTTGTGTGACGCCCATAAGGATGGAGAAAGGGGACGGGACGTATGAGTAATGGTGCAATACGACCCTCGTAGCAGAAACAAAAAAAACGGTCCTGCAAGACCTCTCTTTGTGCTGAAGAGCTGCAATTGCTGGGGGAGGCTACTTGTTTCACAAGTTAAGGGTCTGCAGAGTCCCATGTCCTAACTCAGGAATGTGACTGATGCAGACCATGAGGAAGCTGGTCAGCCCCCAGGTTGATTCCGAACAGGGGTCAAGTCCTAAAATTAAAGTGCCTCCCACAACACACACAATGGGATGAGACGTCACCAGAAATGAGCTTATCAAGGTGAAATATGCACCTTTCATTGAATTGGTTTGCATAGCCACTCAAATTGCACAGGACGAATGGCATTTGCCCGTCATAAAATCAACACGCACACAAAACCAAGAGAGGTTACTTTCTTCTAATAGTGTTTTTAAAACGTTAAAAGGCGTGCATGTTTTAATCTCCAAGAACCAATACAAATGTTTTCCCTGCAGTAGCGAAATGGGACATTTCACCTTTAGTTGTTTGATATTTTTCATCAGGTTATATAGTGCAGTGGTGAAGTGTCCAGCCTGCAAACCTGACGAATGCGGTTCGATCTCAGAGTTCGGCTTTAATTCATAAATTCAAAGAGAACACTCAATGTTTCTCATTTAAGCCGGAGGGACTAAGTCCACCCTCTGAAAAAAGTGGGTGGAATCTGTCCACCCGCGTGTACTTGGGACCTAATTCCGAAACACCTTTGAAGGTTTACAAGGACAGGATTGTCAAGCTTTGGTCTGCACAGGTTGTTTCCATAGGTCAAGGGTTCAAAGCACCAGTAAAGGTCTTCTGGAGATCAGCAAAGGGGCAGTGCTTTGCCGGGACAGTTGAACATAATGCTGCTTGGATGCAACTATGAGTTGCAGGTCTTCAGCAGGAAGGCTTCTCTCTGAAGGGGTCTTGGCTAGAATGACTAGCTGTTGAATGGCTGCTAAAGTGTTCATTTTATCAAGGATTCGAGCTAGAGTCGTCCCAAAGACCACCAATGGCAAGAAACTGTACCATTCAAACTGACAGGGGCAGTACAATCATGAACAGCCTGTGGCGACGACATTTGGCCAGCAACAGACACTTTTGCATGGATGTGGACATGGACCAGACAGTCCAGGCTCCCACATTTGGCAAAAAACAGACCTCGTTGCTTTGCCTGGTAAAGCTGGAGATTTCCACAAGCAAGGGCTTTCATATATGGCAAATACAGCCCTGGGAAGGCAGGAAGGAGGCTAAAATATAAGCTGGTCAACGGACAGGGGAAATTCCTGTGGCACGGCCCTTTTAGAGTATATGGTACTCTAAAAGGCGGTTGTAGGTCATTTGGTCGAATCTAAATGGTCGACACCAAAAGGTCGACAGGTCAAATGGTCGAATTTTATTTGTGTTTTTTTTTGGGGGGGGGGATCCCCCAACCGCCCTTTTTTTTTGCTAACAGACCCTTTTTTCCCTAAACGAAAACCTAAAATATATATATATATAAATAAAAAAAAATCGATCATTTGTCCTGTCGACCAAATTGTGTTGACCATTTGTCTGTCGACCATTTGACTAGACACCCTAAAAGGCATTAAGCGATAAAATGCAAAAGTGCACAAGACAATTAAAGCATGGTAGAAATAGATCTACTGCCACCAGCCTGTCCTGTGCACATCATGCAAATAAAGTTATGAAAAACAAAGCATCCCTACCACATCTCACTGGAAGGTGAAGAGTGCAATGTGAAAAACAAAGTTTCACCGTAGATGAAGTGGGTGTGGTGTGGACAGGGGGCAAATTAATCACTGCCCCCCACTAAACTGGTCTACTTTATCTTCCTCCCCACCCATTAGCATGATGCATGCATGATGTACTAATCTCCCTTTGGAAACTGATAACCCCATATCTATCCTATAAACCGTCAACTGTATTACCAAGACATCTTCACATCTAGATGAACTGTACCCTAAATGTGCTAGCCCCTCCGGAAGAACTGTGAATATTAGCCTGTTCCACAACTAGAAAGGATTGTGAACATGAACCTGTCCCACATCTAGACAGGTTTGTGAATATTAGCCAGTGTCATGTTTAGAGATAGAATTGTGAATATTAGCATGCATCATTTTTAAGTAGAATTATGAACATTAGTCTGCGTCACATCTAGACAGAAATGTGGAGATTCACGCACCACATCTAGAAAGAATTTGGAAATTAGCAGACACCAGATCAGGAAAGAATTGTGAAAATTAGAATGCATCACATCTAGATAACAATGCCACTAACCAACCCACTAAAAATGTCACCCTTCTGCATACACCTCTCAAACTCTAATCAAACACAACCACATCTCTAAAGCACAGCATACTGCACATACTCCACTACAGTGCAACAACAAAACAAATCACACATAACCTTGCACAACAGAGCACAAAGATTACCAACCAAAAAGCACACCTAAGCTCAGCAAACAGTGTTAACCGAACTGAAGCTTCCAACAGCACACCAACTGCTCTCTTGCACTTTTCCCGCTCGGTCCTACTAACTCACTCCAGCCACTTTCCTTTTCAGATCAGCTACAGCACCAGGGGCCCACTGTCCATTAACATTAACTGTGGAGAACAGAGCTCTCCTGCACAGATAGCCATATGGACTGATAAGTGCCCCCAAGACGTATGAGTTTAGCAAGGAAAGTTAAGTAAAAAGTCTTCACTTGCATTCAAAACTCAAGGAGTACAAAACAAAATTTTGGGAGGTTCCACAGATGGCAATCGAGGAAACGCAGCAAAAAGAAAAGTCTTTCAAAGCACTTACTATGGGGAAAACAGCCATAGTCTAAAAGAATGGAAAAACAAGTTCTCCCTGCATTACTCTCCTTAAGGGAAGTGGCAGTGCTACTATAGCACTTAAATTGAGGGGTCTGTGTGGAGAGATTTCCCCCCTGTACTGGTAGACTTGCAGAATGAACAGTGCTGCCAAAACTAAATACATGAAGCCAGTGAGCGAGTAAAAATACTTAATTCCCAAAAGGCAGGATTACCAAATATTCTGCAGATATGCTTGAGTTCCCACTGAATAAGACGGAAAGAAGCAAAAAGAAAATGCCTTCCCAACAGTGAACAAACATAAAACGTCCAGGAATAGGGCTTACAAAAGTCATTAGTACTACAACGCATACCATACAGGGGGGTTCCTAATGCGGTAACATGGTCAACAACCTGTGTGTAGACAAAGCAAAATCATAGACAACACAGGCCTACTCCAAAACACACTTTCAGTGTGACAGTCACCCTGGCCCACAATCTGGTGCTGCCATATGAGCAAGTAAAGTACTAAGGGCAGCACTGAGAAAAGTGTTGAGTGACAGCAGAACTTTCAGTAGAAGTCGTACTGTCCACAAAAGAAGCCTAAAAACCATGCAAGCCATCAAAATGTTCAGAGGATCAAGAAAGTTGTTAGGGGGCAAGGACCTCAAAAACAAAATACCGCCCTAACAGTATTACTCACTTTAGTCCACCTAAACATCTATTTTAACATGCAATAACTGTTAATGGTTTCAATGTATGATCAGCATCATAAGGTGCTTCTGCAGGACTCCGTAACATCTCCCTCGTGCAAGGTATTATGTTTGGACTACAACATTTGCAAATTCAGATTGCAGGGATCCTTCTCACTGATAAATAGTCCAGCAATGTCTGATGAGAAGAATACAGCAACTAACCTGAAACAGGTAAGGGGGACTTGCCACATCTCTAACCTGTGCTGATTTCCAGGCGGGGTGTCCCAATTTACGTTGCATACATTCCAGGCAAGGAGGTTGCGTCCCCTCTGTGCCCCTGATCCTGGAAGCAGCACATCAAAGGGGCTTCAACTCAAACTGGGGTAACACCACCTAGCCCTACATTACAGCCTTATTGCTTCAGCACTTCCTAGTGCTGTCCCTGTTAGGCAGAAACCTGTGCAGTTCCCTTAGGGAACACTGCAGAAGATTTAAGACTACAGGTGTTGGCAGTAAACCCACTTGGTAGCAGTCTGTACCACCCAGATTTACCTGGTAGCTGTGGCTGAGCAGTCAGACTTCCCTCAAGAAGAGTTAGACAGTATGCAAAGTATACACAATAGGCACCCAGTTACAATAATACAAGCAAACACTGACCAGAGCTTTGGTATCAAAGTATATAATTATTTATTTAAAAACACACGGTTTGAAACACTCCAGCACTCTTGTTGTAATATATTCTAAACACAGTTACTATTATAATATATACACCCCTTTTCCCTTATCAGATAACTCACAGTAAAACACCACTTATTTTCATACAGAGGTGAGCGCTTATCTAGATGGCACTCCAATAAGTTTGTGAGAAAGGGAGGGAGCAAGACATAATTTGGAAAGGTACACCACTCTAGGATTCAGGAACACTGTTAGCAAGGCAGAAGAGCAAAAAGTCACTGGTGAGCCAAAGTCCAAAGGCTGGGCCCACTCTTAGAGAGAGCAGAGCACAAATGAGCCCAAGATCACACAGTTACACTAGGCTTTGAAAGTCTTGCAGAGGGTTCAAAAAGAGTTTAGAGAGGCTCAGGAAAGTTTAGCCAGGGTGTCCCAGGCTAACCCAGGTTCGAAAGCCGGGGACTAAATCTACCCCGTACAGTCGGTAGCAAGGGAAGCCAGACGGGACACGGTATCTTAAGTGGGAAGGATCCTCCAGCCGTGGCGGTTGTTCCTGGTAGTGGGTGCAACTTGCGTCGTCGTCCAGGGGAAGAGAAGATCTCGACTTGGAGGAAAGATGAAGGTCGTTGCACTACCAGGGTAGAAACGAGCCGTAGAGTTTTCCGGTTAAAGGTGGTACCTTTGCTTCGCGGTCGTGGTAAAACGTGGTATCCCGGTTGCCGGGGTGCTTGGCACAGGCAAGGCAGCCACGAGGTACGTCGGGAAGGCGAAAGACAGTGAAACTGGTTATCCCCACCAGTCAAAGGAAGAAGACTCTCCGGCGGGAGATCTCCTCTGTCATTGGGAAAAGTGGTGAGACGGTCCAGCAGGGCTCCACCGGTGGTGGTGTCGTGGCAGGTCGGCTCAGCTTCTCCCTCGTCGGATTCTTAGGTCCTGTGGCGACTTCTGAAGTTCCAGTCCCCAAAGCCCTGCTTTTATGCAGAAAACCCCCATTCACTCAGCCTAGCTGTCACTCAAACATGCTAAGTGGTTGGGCCAATCAGGACGGAGTGCGACTTGAGTTGCCTAGGCAACTCAGTCCAGGGTGCCTAAATCACCCTCCCCCTCCTAAGTACCCCAGACAGACTGGCACCACTTTGGAGGGCTTCTGTGGAGAAGCCCGCCAAAAAGTGGAACAAAGGGCTCGACTTGGGTTGGAGTCACAGAAGAGAACACAAACGCCATTTTAGAATCAAGTTTTGGCAAAAAATACCAACCGGAGAATTAATATTAATTAAATAAACCAGCGGTATGTTCGAGGCTACCGTAAATAATTAAATAAAGATAGTAGCCTAAAACAATGGGAAATCCCATAGGAAAATATTTGCGGTTGAATATAAAAAGTAGTATCCACTGCCACCAGCCAAAACTCGATCAGGGGGGACGGAGACGTGCCCCCTCGACTAACAGACCCTGGGGCAATTGAATTGCCCCAGCCGGTACATCCACAATATGATGGTTTGTACTGGTTCTGTTCAGAATTTAAGACTAGTAAAGTCAATGGTGACTTTACATGCCCTGAGAGACAGTAGTCAGTCCTAGGGTATGGAGTCTATACTGGGGGGTCACTATGACACCCCTGTGTCACTGCACTGAGGGTGCTGTGTAACACATCACAAAAACACATGAAGCCCTGTGGAGTAAAAGACCCCATAGCCCATTAAACACATCTAGTTTCAAAGAAACACACTTAAATCATGCCCAAGCGTGAGGGTAAAAGAGTCTCACTCTTGGCAGGAGAAAAAAATAAACCCCAAAAATCCAGCAAAGCTGCTGGGGAACACACTAGGTTAGGAAATTCAGCCTAAACAGAGAATCCTCCCTAACAGTCCCCAAGTATAAAGCTGAAATGTAGAAAAGTAGCGTTCAGGAGCAATAAAGTTGGCAAAACTGGCTGTACACCATTCTAGCATTAGATCACAATTAACCATCACATTTTTCTGGGCAGTGTGGCATGATCGGCCTCCTAGGATTCATGTAAATATGAGACCTATGGACTTTAAAAAAGAAACTTGCTGCTCGCAAGGAAGCTGATCAAGTTACACACTAGCCACAGACATCTGTGCTTAGTCTGGGGGAAAACAAGATTGGATTCAGACAGGGCTGCTTCAGGCCTTCAGCCTTCAAAGTTTAAGTACATACCATTAAATTATTATAGTTCAAACAACAGCTGTGACTGCTCTTAGAAGTGGTAGGATACCAGCATGAGACACTAAATAAAAATATATTAGCATTAATGTCTGAATTAAGAATGCATCACAGGTTTGTTCGACAACAAAGCCAGTATCTTCTAACAATAATGAAAGGCCAGATGCATGTTTGTCTGTTGCAGTCATGCGCAGTAGAGGCTGCCAAACACACAGAATGCTCTGCTAGAGTTTGCTGTTGACTTAGGATATACAGTGGTCCAATTTGCATAGCTTTGCCTGTTGTCACCACTAGAGGGAGCTGTAGGTTTAAGCTATTTAGTGGTCCTACTGTGTGAATGAAAACCTGCACTTCGGCCCGTATGCACGGGCATGTACACTAGTCCAATATATTATATAAATGATATTTGAATTATTTGGCAATATGGCAATACCAAACTGCAAAACGTATAATTATCCTATTTTGTAAATTGATATTACTAATATTGTTTTACAGTGCACTTTTTCTGAACACCATTATTTGTACAATGAAGCAAATTTAAACCATCACCGCAGGATTAAAATTATCCAGTGTAAACCATTAAAGTGTGCTAGTACCCATTCTGCTGCAACCCTCAAACGGTATAAGAACTAACGCAGGAAAATAACAGATATAATGCTAAAGATAGTGGAACAATACTGAAAACATACCTTCAAAGCACAGTACTGATGCCTGTTTATTTGCATGTTCCGGTCACTGTATCGGTCCAAGGGTGTAAACATAATGCTGAAAGGGCCAGCCCAGTGACTGAATAACATGAAGAGACTGTGGCGTAAGCTCTGCTGAGGAAAAATGCTTCTTCTCTGATGTACTGCAAATAAGGAACACACATTTTACTTTATTGTCAAGATCACATAATTCAGAAGTCTTAATTTACATGGCCATGCATGAGAAGGCCACCCAGTCCTGTTACTTTGAATTCTGAGCCTTCTAGCTTGCCTACATTTTTTTAATTTGTTTTGTTTCGATGTAATCAAAACCTCCCAGGCTATTTAAACATTACCAACACTTAATTACATTTAAAAGTGAATCATTTTAAAACAGTTCATAAAATGGGTACCAACTCCATTTAACACTTGAGCACGAATTGCTAAAACTGTATATAGAAATCCTCTCTACAAAAGTCTGCATTAGCCGACTACCTACAAACATCTGATTAGCAACACCATTATATTACAAAATATGTGTCCAAGACTCCTTCGTATGTAGTTATCTACATGAAGGATTTTTAACAGTGGCTCCCATTTTAAAAATTGATTATTTTGCCTATGGGCAGAATATTGCGACAATCACATTAATGGATTTCTATATCCCTCATAAGGCAACTTTATATGATAATTAGGGAGTACACGTTTTTTTCTTGGTTGATGCGGATTCTCTATATTTTTATACGGGTAGAATCCACTGGCTAATCTAGCGATGTTGTTACTCACTGCCCAGGGAAAGTCTCTCCTCATGTGGCCAGAGAAAGACAGAAGCTACCTGATGCTGACCCTGGGGGAGGCTATCTGAGGGAGGACCACAAGAGGAGATACAACCCTCATGGAAGTGGGATAGACTTGCTAGGTCAAACATGGTATCCCCGTATTTCATTAGGACCCAACACTCCTTCACACCCTCCATTTATGTATGGCATATGGTCAATAATAACATTCATTCATATTCCCCTTTGACTGACAGAACCGAGATGAGGAAGAGGACTGGAGTAATGAAGATTACTGGAGCCAGAAAGCAAACACTGTTCTAGCGGTTGGACAAGTTAACAGGAGGCAGGACATTCAAATACAACACAATTGAACAGATAGAGTCAGAGATCTCGACGTTGGTTGGGACTCAGTGGGGTTGGAGGGGGGAACGAGCAGCAGACCTGAGCGAAGAAGCTGGAGAGGATGGCGTTCAAGGAAGTCAGGAGGAAGAGTGTTTGCTGCGCTGCCATCCAGAGCTGCAGGACCTGCCGAGTGAAGGAGAAGGCCAGGCGGGAACTGAGAAGTCGACGAGACACTCCCAGGACAGCAGAGGAAACGGTCAGATGCGATCAACACCAAAACTGCCAGAGAAAACCAGTAAGCCAGAGAAGGAGATTGGGATACCAGGGCACTTCAGGGCAGATGTTGCGTCTCATCAATAAAAGTTATTCACTGTAGTGACTAGAGTACTAAGTCACTAGTCCCCTTTCCTCCATCCTTGTGGGCGTCCCCAGGCATGGGGACAGTACCAGAACCTTCGGCAGCGAAAAAAGTTAAATTTAGTATAGCGCGCTGCCCTGGGCAAGAAACCGCACACTAGGCCCGGCCTCCGGCACCTCACTCCAGTCCCCTTTTAACACAACACAAAACTGAAATCATGGTATGTGGCAGCACCGAACTTCTCCCGCACCCGCTACTCTGGCCATCTCCCATGGGCAATTCCCCAAACCCTCAAATTCAGTAAAAAACCTTGGATGCACCATAGACTCAGACCTAACCCTCTCGCTCCAAGTCAACGTCTCAAAGTCCTGCCACTACCACCTTAAAACTCTTAGGCGCATTTTTCCATAGCTCTCCGTTCCCAACAGACTCTCCGCGGTACAATCAATTGTTATGTCAAGACTGGACTATGCTAATCCCCTCTACCTCGGAGTCCACATGTACCAACTGACTAAACTACAAAGAGCACAAACTGCTACTAGCACTTGGCCCTAGACATCACATCTCCCCAGACCTCAAAACTCTGCACTGGCTCCCGGTTGCCCGAAGGGTGACCTTCAAAACCTTATGCATCTCTCACCGAGCAGTGCACAAAACTGGACCTTAATATCTTCAAGGCAAACTAAAACTCTACCATCCTCCACGCACTCTGAGATCAAGTTCTGCCGGCCTCCTAGTCATACCAAAAACCAACTCGGTCAGGCTAGGTGGATCATCATTCTCAGCCCATGCCCCCACTCTGTGGAACGCACTTCCACCCCACATCCGACTCACTGAGGACCTCATGTCCTTCCGCAAATTACTGAAAACATGCCTCTTTCCCTAAAATAGACTTAACTCAAACTCGATAACGGCAATCAAGGACCTTAACCCAAAGCTGCTTTATCATAAATCACCCAGCGACATGATCCAAGCGAGAAATCTAAAAATAACAACCGCTAATGTAAATTAAAACGGATAAACCGAATAGAACGAATGAAGTGGACAAAAGTAGTGAAGTGAATGAAAGTAATACGCTGGATGAAAGCAGTGAAGTGGATGAAAGGAACAATTTACTTACCTGTAACTGTTGTTCTCCAGCATGGGTCTGGCATGGATTCATATGCTCTTGAATATTCCCCGTTGTCAGGCTGGGAATCCTCGGTAAAGAAAAAATCAGTTTCAGTTTTGTTTCTGAACCGTCTTTCTACTAATAACCAATCAATGGTCTCTGGGTCATACTGCCCCCAGCCAATGACTGCCCTCTACCTAAGCCCATCCTCTGGCAGCCATCTTCAGATTTGGTAGCACGTAAAGTGGCAGTAGGACCAAGAGAAGAGCCGCAGAGGGGTAGGCGGGAGGGTTCGCATGTGAATCCATGCCAGACCCATGCTGGAGAACAACAGTTACAGGTAAGTAACCTGTTCCTTCTCCAGAAAGGTGTCAGGCATGGATTCACATGCTCATGAATATAAGAATACATAGCAGTACACACATGCACAATCACGGGAGGTGGCAAAAGGCTCAACATTAAGCATTACATAAACTCAACATTAAGCAACTCTTACCTCCTCACAAGGCCCACCTTCAGGCGACCAAGTTGCGCAGCACTGCTTGGCCGACTCTGGACTCCTACCTGGAATCCCGGTCGACGCAATAGAATCTCGTGAAGGTGTGCGTCGACCTCCACGTAGCAGCCCTGCAGATGTCCAGCAGGGGCACACCAGACAAGAACGCCATAGTAGCAGCGATCGCTCTGGTCGAATGGGCTCTCGGACGGCCGGGCAACGGTCGGTTGGCCAACCGATGACAGTGCATGATGCAGCGGGAGAGCCATCTGGAAATGGAAGCCTTCGTGAGAGCCTTCCCTTGGTTCACAGGTCCAAAGTTCACAAACAGCTGTGATGTCCTCCGAAAACTCTTCATTCGGTCCACGTAGAACTTGAGCGCTCTAGCTACATCCAGCGAGTGCAAAGTCCTCTCGGCCAGCGACGAAGGCGACGGAAAGAAAACTGGCAACACTAAGGGCTCGTTAAGGTGGAATTCGACAGCACCTTGGGCATGAAAGAGGTGTGCGTCTTCAGCACCACCCTCGTATCGTGAAAAGTCAAGTATGGAGGCTTGCAGGATAGGGCCTGAATCTCTCCCACGCGTCGTGCGGAGGTGATGGCCTTAAGGACCACTGTCTTCCACGACAGGAACTTCAACGGAGCCGAATGCAAAGGCTGGAATGGCGGTCCCATGAGCCTAGTCAGCACCACATTGAGCTCCCACGCTGGGGCTGGAGCCTTCACTGGCGGGAACGATCGGAACAGTCCCTTCATAAATTCCTTCACCAGTCGAGGAGACCACAAGGACTGTCGTCCTGTAGTTCTGGTGTATCGGGAGATCGCTGCCAGATGAATCTTGATGGAAGCGTGAGCTAGTCCAGCCTTGGCCAGCGACAGTAGGTATGGTAGCACTTGAGGTGCCGTAATCCGTAGAGGGTTAATCTTCTATGCACGGCACCAGACAGAGAACCTCTTCCACTTATGTCCATAGCACTTGAGAGTTGAGGACGCCCTGGCCTTTGCAAGAACCTCTCTGCAGTCTGCCGGGAAATCGTACCATCTAAACTCTAGTGCTGCAGGAGCCAGGCCTGCAAGTTCAGCGACTCCGGGTCATGATGAAGAATGGCACCTCCTTCTCTGGAGAGGAGATCCGCGTCCGTCGGCAGCATGACGTGTGGGGACGCTGACAAGTCCAGGAGGTCCGGGAACCAGATATGTCTCGGCCACGCCCGTGCGACGAGGCTCATCCTGCACCGGGACCTCTTCAGTTGGATGATGAGTCGGAGCGGCAACGGAGGGAACGCGTACAGAACAGGCCGTCCCAGGGGAACGAGAAAGCATCGTCCATGCTCCTTGGCTGGGTAAACCTGCTGGCGAACCTCTGGCACTTGAGTTCGTCGCTGTCGCGGACAGGTCGATCTGGGGTTTGCCCCAACGTCGGAAGAGCCGATCCACCTGATACTGGCGTAGTTCCCACTCGTAGCACGAGCGTAGCTCCCTGCTGAGTGAGTCAGCAATGGTGTTTTTTATTCCTGCCAGGTGGAAGGGAACCAGAAACATCCCCTGGGCGACGGCCCAGTGCCACAGATCCTGGGCCTCCTTGGACAGGGCTGGGGATCTGGTGCCTCCCTGCTTCCGTATGTAGAACATCGTGGTGGTGTTGTCGGTGGAAATCCTCACCACCTTGCCTTTGAGGGACGGGAGGAACGATCTGAGCGCCCAGAACACAGCCCGGACCTCCAGGATGTTGATGTGAAGAGACTTCTCCTCCGGGAGCCAAAGGCCTCTGAGGCGTCCGCCGTCACTGTCTTCCGATACGCCGGGGTCTGAAAGTCCGTGCCTGCCGTGAGGGGCGCACGGGTGCCCGACCACTGAATCGCCCGACAGAAGACCTCGTTGAGTGGGATCCTGTCTTCGAAGCTGTCCGCCGCCTGCATCCAGCGGGTGTCGAGGAACTCTTGTAGCGGACACATCCGCAGTCTGCAAAGGCGCACTAGGTAGATGCATAAGGACATCATCCGGAGGAGGGACTTGATGGACCGGACCCTGGCCATGTCCGTGGCTAGCGGGCGCTGCACCTTGCCCAAAATGGCCTTCGTCCTCTCCTCCGACGGAGACGCCAATCGCTCCACTGTGTCGAGCTTCGCTCCCAGAAACAGTGCCACCTGCGACGGAACCAGGTGGGATTTGGGGTAGTTGATGGCGAATCCCAGCTCCGTGAGTAGACGGATGGTCCTCGCTGTGTGCTCAACGGCGAGTTCTCTTCTCCTTGCACAGATGAGTCAGTCGTCCAGGTAGGGGTAGACGTGGATCCCCTGCAGGTGCAGCTGCGCTGCCACTGGTGCTAGGCACTTGGTAAACACCATGGGTGCCGACTTCAATCCGAACGGCAGAGCTCTGAATTGGTAGTGACGTCCCTGGACTACAAATCTGAGGAACTTTCGGTGTCCTTTTAGAATGGGGATGTGGAAGTAAGCATCCTCCAGATCCGACGACGATAGGAAGTCGCCCTCCTCCAGCTGTCCCAGCACATGCTGGAGGGTGACCATCCTGAACTTCTGTGCCTTGATGAACTTGTTTAGCCGACGTAGGTCCAGGATGGGGCGCCAACCGCCTGTCTTCTTTCTGACGAGGAAGTATCTTGAGTATACTCCGGAGCCCCGGATCCTCTTGGGCACCTTTCTTGAGCATCGCCCTTATCTCCAACAGCAGTTGAGGGACGTGATTCTCCTTCCTGGCCACGGGGGGGAATGCAGGAACACTTCTTCAGGAATTCTAGCAAGTGCCCGCGGGCCAGGGTATCCAGCACCCAAAGGTCGGTGGAGATGGACTGCCACACGCTGACAAACTTCGTCAGCCGGCCTCCCACCGGGGTGCTTCGGTGGGGGCCCGACGCTACGGCCGGTTCAGTCTTGTTTGGAAGTAGCCTTGCTGCCTTGGCCTCCTTGACGACGGTGGCGAGATCCTCCTTTTTTGCCGCAACCTCTGTAGGCCTCCTGGGACGAAGAGCGGGCCGACTGGCGGTACGCAGAGGAGCCACCGCTGGATCCTTTGGAGGCCCCTTGTCTGCCTCCGGTGCTCCGAAAGGGCCGTCGTCGTTGTAGGACTCCCAGGGCTCAGGCCGTCTCAGTGTCGGTCTTGATGGCCTGGAGCAACTCATCTACCACCTTTCCAAACAGGTTGTTGCCGTTGAACGGCATATACAACACCCTGGTCTGAACGTCCTGACAGAAGTCTGTTGCCTTGAGCCATCCTCATCGTCGAAGGCAAACACCATTGCCTAACTGACGAAATCCGGTGTCGGCAATGTCCGTTGCCATCGTTATGGCCCGATGCCACCTCACCTTCCTGCAGAATCTCTAGGGCCTCCACCCTCTTGTCATCTGGTAGGAAGTCCAGCAGGGGAGCTATCTTGTACCAAAGCTCCCTGTCGTAACGGGCCACAATCGCTAAGGCGTTGGCCGCCTTAATTGTCGTCGCTGCCGACGAGATGACCCGTCGCCCCATGGCGTCCAATTTTGTTCCCTCGCCGTCCGGTGGGGAAGTGGAGGTTGAAGCCGCCGCACCAGCCGCTTTCTTCTTGGCCGCTGCTGGGACGACCAAATCCAACGTAAGCTGGGCCCTGAGGCACAAGGGGGCGGCATCGGAGACCTGGTACTTCTTCTCGTACCGGTCCATCTTGGCAGGCGTCGTGGAAGGGTTCTTCAGGACAGCAAGTCCCTCATCCCAGATATCATCGAGTAACGGTACCGCGAGGACCGTCATTCTCTTGGCCTCCCGCCGTTGGTAGAGGAAGCCTTCCTTCTTCTGTTCCTCCGGGCAGAGCTGGAAGAGCTCGGATGCCCTGGCGATCATGGCGTGGAAAGAGTCAATTTCGTCGGGCGGAGAAGCCCGAAGAGGTGGTGATGGAAGGTCCGTCCCGTCGTCACCACCGTCGTCATCAGTCCCCGTCGCTGTATCTGTCGCCGTGTCATCTCGGGGTCCGGTGAGGGGGATGATTACTCCACAGGCCTTGTGGGCACGAAGGGCGGGGCGGGGTGGACTCTCCTCCGCTTGTTCGTAGGGCTTCCCGACAGTCCTGGTTCTGGATCCTCCGCCGGGGTTCGTGGTAAACTCGTCCTTATCTCGGTGCATAAGGATTGGATTGCCAACAAAATGGCCGCCGAGCTGTCCTGAGGCTCGGGCAATGGCTGCGACGGGCGGGATGGCTGCTCCTCCACTGGGCCTTCGTCGTCGCCATTGTCGCTTTCTTCGATCACATCAGCAGGATCTCTCCCGTGGGATCGTACCTCCTCAAACCTCTCGTTGAGGCCCTTCACGGCTTCCACCAGCTCCTCTTCAGAGGCTGAATCCGTGTCCATAATGGCCACCAGGCCCCCCCTCTTTTTCCACGGGGGTCTTTTCGATGGGCTGGAAAGAAGATTCCGTCCGCGGTGGCAGGGAAACTCTGGGCCCCGAAGTCGCCCCCACTGGCTTAGTCTCCGCCGGCTTCGTCAGGGCCGCTGCGACTCCCTCGATAGAGGCCTTCGCCGGTTTGATCAGGGCCCTCACCACCTTAGGTGTGTCCTGGGCCTTCTCCTTCGGGGGAGGGACACCGCCTCGCTCCCCCTCAGCTCCCTTCGAGATCGACCGGGGCCTCTCCAGAAGCTTACCCGGGTTCTCGGATTTCCTCTTCCCCGAACCAGAGAGTTGGCTCGTGGTTGATGGTGCCAGGGAAGGCGCGCCCTGCCTGGCAGCCGAAGAGCCCGACCGTTCGGCGCTCCCGGTGCCCACAGAGCTTAGCCTTCTGTTTGGCCCCCGTCGTCGGGGTGCCCTCACAGGACTTAGAAGAGCGCTCAGACCTTTTCTTCTTCTCACCTGCTGGGCCCTTCTCCAGCCAGCTGGCGAGGCGGGTACGACGATCCCTCATGGTCCGTTCCGATAGGTTCTTGCAGAACGCACAGTCCTTCTCCACGTGCGTCTTGTCCTCATGAAGGCAGTAGAGACATCTCAAAAACATTCTGTAACCCGCATCCAGGGCAGTTCCTGAACAGCTTGGATCCGGGCGTCGAGCTTCCCTTGTCCTCGGCCATGTCCAAGGTAGGCCTCGGATCTTCTGGAATCCTCCAAGAAGCGTAACTTGACGAAAACTTCACCCTTGAGGGGTGTAGAAAATTCCGAAACGGGTCCCCGTTGATCGGAAGTAGAACGGTGGAGCTTGAGGCTCGATTTAACTGAAAAAAGAGAAAATCTCTTTGAAAAAAGAGCAAAAACGCAGTAAAAGCTCGAGAGCTATAGCCGAGGACTCCCAGCACTTGAACTTGGGGTAAAAATCTGAAGATGGCTGCCAGAGGAGGGGCTTAGGTAGAGGGCAGTCATTGGTTGGGTGCAGTATGACCCAGAGACCAGTGATTGGTTATTAGTAGAAAGACCGTTCAGAAACGAAACAAACTGATTTTTTCTTTACCGTGGATTCCCAGCCTGACGACGGGGAATATTCATGAGCATGTGAATCCATGCCAGACCCCATGCTGGAGAACTAAGGAAATTGTGGAGCAGAGGTAGAGTGCGGGGAGCAGAGGTAGAGTGCGGGGAGCGGAGGTAGAGTGCGGGGAGCGGAGGTAGAGTGCGGGGAGCGGAGGTAGAGTGCGGGGAGCGGAGGTAGAGTGCGGGGAGCGGAGGTAGAGTGCGGGGAGCGGAGGTAGAGTGCGGGGAGCGGAGGTAGAGTGCGGGGAGCGGAGGTAGAGTGCGGGGAGCGGAGGTAGAGTGCGGGGAGCGGAGGTAGAGTGCGGGGAGCGGAGGTAGAGTGCGGGGAGCGGAGGTAGAGTGCGGGGAGCGGAGGTAGAGTGCGGGGAGCGGAGGTAGAGTGCGGGGAGCGGAGGTAGAGTGCGGGGAGCGGAGGTAGAGTGCGGGGAGCGGAGGTAGAGTGCGGGGAGCGGAGGTAGAGTGCGGGGGGCGGAAAGGATGAAGTGGGCGGAAAGGATGAAGTGGGCGGAAAGGATGAAGTGGGCGGAAAGGATGAAGTGGGCGGAAGGAAAGGAAAGGATTAAGCCAATAGATCAGATGAAGTGGGTGAAATGGATGAAGCGGGTGGCACAGAAGAAGCGGGTGGCACAGAAGAAGCAGGTGAACAGATGAAGTATGTGGAATGGACGGAATACATGGATCGGGCGAAGTGCATGGATCAGAAGGAATGCCTGGAACTGATTGAACAGATGGAGTGCATAGAACTGAGGGAGTACATATGACAGATGGAATACATGGAACAGATAGAGGGCATGGAATGAACATTGTGGAAGAATGATTAGAATGCATGGAACGGCTGGAGCGCACGGAACGGCTGGAGCGCACAGAACGGCTGGAGCGCACAGAACCATTGAAGTGCACGGAACGCTTGAAGTGCATGGAACGGTTCGGTTGAAGTGCATGGCTCAGTTGAAGAGCACGGAATGGTTTTAGTACAAGGAACAGTTGAAGAGCGTGGAACAGCTAGAGTGCATGGAATGCATGAAGGCGCTCAATCTCAAACACCCACTGAAAACCACCTCATCACATCATCACGCATACTCTCTTCTATACACCACCACTCAACTAGAACACAGCGATTCTATGACACATTCGGTATAGCTGTTCTCACCAGCCACATACTCCCCATCATCCTAAATAAACACAGCTGGTACCACACCCGCCAGCCTAGGCATTCTCCTCAGGCCTAACGCAGTCAGAATCAGTCTGTTATCACCCTGCCAGAACGAACACATACTCGTGATCTCCCTTCCACCTCACCTACCGCTAAGAAGCAGCTATCATATGAGTGCCACACATGCTGCACACATAGCCGGTGCACACATGCACCTTATGACTCTCTCTACTGACCTGAACTACGGTTCCCGAGGGCGTTCAACCTACCAGCGCCTCGAGATCATACCAATGGTACATAAGGTGCTATATAAATGCAAAGTAACATAACATTGGACGCTGGTAAACCTGGCTATATAGATATATAAGCTTTTTGGCCTAGCAGGGGAAGAAGGGTGGGACATATGGAAGAAAGGGGACTAAGCACTATGAGTACTCTAGTCACTAAGGTAAGTAATAGAAACGGGGAGAGAGCCCTAGTCACACCAGCGCTGGGTAAGTAATTCTTTAAATTGTGAGTTAGATTTGGTATCAAAGAAATCAACTATGCCTAGTTGTATCAAGGTTAAAGGTTATTTTAATTCAAGGCCCAATCAGCACATGTTTTGACCATCCTGCGTCTTTATCAAGGCACAGGGTCTTATGCTATGTCTCAGTGGTCACTGCAAATGCTAATTCGGAATGCAGGATTTGGTAGAATCACAAAGCGAAGTGCAGAATTGGTTGCACCGGAATACGGTTGAAGGAGTCCAATGGGATCACAGGATGATGGTGTCCTAAAATATAATCCTAGGAGGATCCAAGTCCGAAATGGCGTATCAGACCATTCATCTGCAAAGCCATGTCAGGCCTGTTTGTAGATACTACATCTAACTCACTATTGAAAGAATTACTTACCCAGCGCTGGTGTGATTTTTATTTTCACACAAATATAATAGTTTTTAAAAAAACAATCAAAACCAACATTACGTAGTGTGAAAAACATACGACTCTCGAGTTAATGGTATCCATTGTTTAACATGAGTCCCCACCTATCCCCAAGTATCAGTCAGTACTACTGCTGGAACCTTGGTAGAGTGGCATATCAGTCAGGCTTATCATAAGAGGAAGATGTAAGATGCAGGTAAGTACACTGAACCTAGCTAGTAATGCACAGGTAAGAAACACGTGAACATAAATGTATTTTCAAATATAGATGTATTACATTTACAGGAGATTGACTCCAAAATACTTGGCACAATAAACCAAAACCCTTAGGAATACTTAAGAATACTTTTCAAAGGCCACTGATTACTTTGTAGGTGCTTGCTGTTAGATGTGTTACAGCTTTTGACAGCAATGACAGTTCTATCATATTATCGGTAATAACACACACTTGTGGAATCTTAGCAGAAATACAGTAAAGATATTTACTCTGCAAACACATAAGATGCTGACTTTCGGGAAGGAAAATAGTTGGTTAGTCTCTTACTAGCACGGTTTAAGGTTCTAGACGCAGTTTCTTAGCACAGCAAGTCTTAAATTCCAAAACCAACCTTAGCTAAAGGCAGTTCAGAAAGGACTTAAAGTTTTGACAAGCAGCAGAATACGAAACGTTCCTGAGGATACTTTCAAGTCTCTACTCTTTAGGATGTAGCAAGTTTAAACCAATGTCGGAGACCCTGTTAAGGAATCGCTAAAGGGACACAAGCAGCAGCTTGAGTCGGAGGTAAGAAGGGGGGTACCCTGGACACCTTTATGTGCACTCCAATGCTCTGGAGCGACTTCAATGATCAAGTTAAGAAATACCCTCCCCCCACCACAGTACCTTAGGTTAGAAGAAAAGATCATTGTTGGATTCACCTCAATATGGCGGCCCTGGACCCGACCTCCGGATTCCTTATTCTGAAGAAAGGCAGGACAATGGACGGGATATCTCAGCAGCAGTCTCAAGTGAGTACCTCTGGCACAGCTTTCAGCAACTTCTCTGGTCATGCTGCAGTTTTGGCGCCTCTTCTACAGCACCAACAAAGGATGCGATTCGCCCGGTCAATCATTCTTACAGTACGACACTCCGCTGTGGGGGTCTGGAAAGGCCCAGACAAGTCAGATTCGGTCTCTGGGGTGTCCTTGAGGGCTCAGCAAAGACTTGGTCGAATTCAGCCTTTCCATGACAACGCACTTCGAATGGGCAGCAGGTCTCCTAGTATTGGTGTTTCGCAGCTCTGGAAACTTACAGGACTTCGGGAGATGGCTCAAATCAAAGTTCGTCTTGGGAAAGGGGTTTGGGTGGCTGTCCAATCAGAACAGGCAAACCCCCAGTTGTAGCCGGTTCCATTCAGGCACTCAGGCACACAGAGGGCAGGGGAGTGAAGAACTCCACCCCCACTTCCTGCCTGCCCAGACACACTGGCACCTAGGTGGGGACTGTGATGTTGGAAATGCATTGGAGGGACAGGGCCTCCATGTCCTTGTCCTGTACTTGTGTGTTCTGTGTTTTCTGCACAGGAGTCCAGGTGGAACTCCTGGCAATGCTGCTCTTCCTCTTTTTGGTTGTGGTGAACAGATACCCCTACGGCACCCATGGGTGGAGGTACAACCCTGTACCCCTAGTGTATGTTTTTGGGTACCTGTGTGTTGCCCACAGAGCAGGGTATGATCTGGTGGCAGCTCCATGCTGAATTTGACAGGTGCTCAGAGGATCCTCCATTTTGGGATACCCAGCCCCTGCCACGGGAATCAGTGGATTCCTGATAGAAGACAAGATGGCACCTGTGGCCTCTTAGTTTCTATTGCCCGTTTCTTGTTTTCCCAAAGTCCTGGGAAGCCCTGACTCTGTCCCTTCCCCTGACTGGCTGTGGGGTAAAAGAACCATGTATGGTATTGTGGGTGAAGTCCAGGCCAGACTGGAGCTTTCCCAGAGACTATGTTATGGGTACACCTACGGGGTGGGATCTAGGTGAATACAGTGTGTGACCAATATGCGTTCTATGTTATGGGTGTCTGGTTTCTGTGTGTGTGACACAGTGTATGAGGCAGCCCTGCCTGAAACTGGCATGAATGCAGTGTTGTGTGCTGAAAGGCTGGGTGCTTGCCCCAATCCACATTCCTTGTTATGGGTGTCTGGGTGGAAGTGAATAGCCCAAATGCATGTGAGCCCGATTGGCTGCCTGCCTGAACAAATGCCCTTCTCAGTGATTGGCTGACTGAGCTTGGCTCCGCCAGAGTGAATGAGGGACAGATGTGTATATCTGGGGACCTCTCACTTACCAATTTGTTGAGAAGCTGACGTTTAAACTTGAAGCTCAGCCTTGAGGCCTAGCTGTAAAAAGAATTGCTGCTGCATTTCCTTTGATGAAATCTAAAAGCTGTTGACTCTGTCGAGGACTGATCTGAGAGAGGACATGGCTAGGAGACCTCTCCCCGAGCTACGATGGACCAGCCGCGGGAGTGGGGCTATTTATACCACACGTCCTATTGGTGGGACCTAAAACACCCAAATAGGACGTTGATAGGACACTAAAGTGTCTGAGTTTTCCATAGGAAAACGCTAGGTTAAAGTGACTGAGGTTTCCCAGCCTGACAACGAGGAATATTCACAGCATGTGAATCCATGAAAGATCCAATGCTGGAGAGACTCTTCTATCTCAGGTACATTGGGGTGGTTGAACTTTTTGACTAGGGAACAAGACTAAAACATTTATGGACTGGGCTTGTTAATACTTTTATTACAGGTTGCCCAGGTGGCGGTATCCTCACTCACTTGTGTCTTAATAGCAAGAGAAAGCATTCTGCCATTGTTTAACATAACTTGCTTTCCTTCCTATGATCTATTAGACCTCGCTGCCCGATTTGTATGCTATCTTGTAACGGTTAGCAGTTGATGCATTTTAAAAGGTATCTATATCCAAGTGTGGTACCACACTGGCAATTCTAATATGGCAAATATATAAAATGTCTGAGTACAAAGTGTGTTATTAATTGTGTATATATCTCTGATCCTTATTCTTATATAAAGAACTGTGTCAGCACATAACAGTGTGTGGACATTCCTTTGTGGGGGCGTGGGGACTCAATGTACTTAAGAATCAGCCTGCATCACCTCCTGAGAGCTTTAGCTTTGGTAGCTTATCCAAGCTACCATATAGAGAACCTTGGCTGGGGTGCTATGCGCCTCTACTCTGCCATATAGAGGGCAGAGGTACGGTTACCCCCCTCCAGTCTTTACAGGGACACCCAAGGGTTCCTGCCGAAGGAAACAAACACACACACACACATACATACATACATACATACATACATACATACATACATACATACACACACACACCCCCCCCCCCCCCCCCCCAGGCTCCCAGGACGGTGGAAGAAGGGCTGACAAAGAACAACCATGCTAGTTATGGTGGAAAAAAAAAAGGAGTCACCAAGTTAATACTTGGGTGGCCCTAATGTGCATAACCCGGGGCTATGGACATAGCCTGCAGTAGAACATTTACACAATAGTTGGTAGAATATGTCCACTGCACAACATAATCATAACTTGGAGATTGTCTAGGAGTAGAGAGAAGGGGGATACTAAGTATTCCTTTGGCACTCAACATAAGGTGGTGTGTGCTAATCTCTCCAGCTAAAAGGTTTTAAGAGAGATACAAAGTATCTCTCGATCAGAGCTGTAGTTAATCTAGGATATAGAAGAAAATCTCAAAGGAGGACCCAAAGAGTCCCCAGCAACACAAACCTTAAGCAGCTGCATGCTGCAACAGTAAAACTACTTAAGCATTACAAGAGATATGGAGGAAAGTAGATGTCATAGGACAGTAAAATACAAAGAAAGAGTTCCAAAAGACAGAGCCAATAAGAATGAAGGAGTGGAATGAGGCTCCACTCAGTCAGGATTTTAAAGAAATGTCCAGAAGTCCAGCATAAAGTGCTAAGGGTCTCACTAGGAGAGGGCAGGAAGCATAAAAATTATAAATCTCCCCAACAGCCTCTAAACCCTTGCCATATTGTACAATAACCATAATAGAAGGGGGGGCGTGGCTAACTAGTCATGTGAGCAATCGTGTCGCTCTAGGGCTCCTACAGATCCGAAATTATCCTTGACCGCCAGCCGGTAAATGTTACAGCATACTGGCCCCAAGTGAAGGGTGTATGCATAGGAAAGTAGGTTGCAAACACTGAGCAAAGCTGGGACCGAAACCACGCCAAGAAGGAAAAGATACTTGCAAAAAACCAGATGCAGGCTGTGAGAAAATGCCCAGACACGATGGTCGCCTGAACAACAAAGGACCCGGGCAGAACGAACTCCGCGCGGACTAAGGAGAGAAGCTCCATGTGGACAATAAGAAGAAAGGTGACGAAGCGCCCAGCACAGGAATGAGACGGGCAGCGGAGGAGGCGCATGCTGCAAGTTAGGGCGCACCAGCCCCAGCCACACGCAGCAAGAGGTCCGGAGCACACACGCAAAGAGCCACAAACACGGGCTCCGGCGGAATGTAGGTATATAACGGACCATCCTGGACCGCAAGGGACAAAGCACACGTAAGCAGGCCCCCTCTGAGGAGGGAAGACTGCTTTGCCCCTACTGTGCCACCCATAACACACAGACCACCAAGGAGGCATGAATATCAGCTGGACCTAATTAGGCAGCTGCAACACTGGTAATACTGTGCTGGGGACCTGGCCATGGACACTGATGAGGATGAATACAGAGCCCACAAGCAAATGCCACATGAGGCGAACATAATAGAATAGGACCTGGGGCATAAATCGAGTGCTACAGATCGCACGCTGCGAAGTGAGAGCAGGAAGAAAAACGTAGCAAAACTGCACGCATCTCCTCCTGGCGCAGCGCTAAAACAGACGCTCGAGAAGGCACAAGACAGCGGCAGAGGCGCCCGGAAGACCAACAGAAGAGGCACCAAGTAAGGCACTTGCGATATAAAAGCCAGACTGGGACATAAAGCACAAAATCAAGAGGCTAATAGAGGCCATCCTGAACACTAAAGCATATAGGAATAAATAGACAAGACATAGCCAGTGCCTCACACAAAAAGGAACAAAATAGCTGGTGCACAGGGGGCAGGACACCAAAGAATAACAGAAGGGACTGCAGCTGGCACGAGCACAGGGGGAGGTCGCACAGAACACTGCACGTGCACAGGACTGCCACGTCTGTACATACAGCGATGGCATCCAAGCTACCCAAGACAAAGGGGAAGCAATCCACAATGGAGGAATTCGCAAAAACACCACAAATAACGGAGGGAGCCAGGAGCAAAGAGAGGAGCTTGCAGATGGATACATCACCAGCACGTGGCGACCAGCAGATTCTAGAGGCAATAGCAGACTTGAAAGTGGCATGGAAAACGAAACTGGAAGCAGCAATGACCACACAAACAGTCGCTAGAGACCAAAATTGATGCAGTACAAGTGGACATTTACTTATTAAAACAAGATGTATGGTCATTAGCGGAGTGCACTGGCGAACTAGAGAAAGAAGTGAAATCGAACACAGCCACCTGCGCGCCGCACACCTCAGAGATCCACGCACTGTGACAACAAGTGAGCAACCTGGAAAACAGGGCTAAGGAGGCAGAAGGACGAGCAAGAAGGAACAATATGCATATTGTGGGACTCCCGGAGGGTGGAGGAAGGATCGAACCCCACGGACTATATTGAGACCATGCTGCTGCAAGAAATAGGAGGGGCACTCACCCAAGGATTCGCGGTAGAAAGAGCACAGAGCCCTGATGCGGAAGCCCCTGCCAGGAGCCCCCCTTGCCACCCCGAGGCCGATCATCGCGAAGATACTAAATTACTGGGATAGGGAAAGGATCCTGGAATATTTCCACAAAGGAGGAACAATAAAGAGGGCATCAGCGTCCATCACGGCATACCCAGACTACACACTCCAGGTACAAAGGCGGGGACTAAATTTTGGAACTGTGAAGAGGAGATTGCGAGATACATGATACAAATACATGCTGAAAGTGTTCCACAAGAATCAAGCAATATTTTTCGAGACCCCAGAAGATGCGATGAAGTGGTTGGACACACAGAAATGTCCGACGGGTACAGATGATCGGAAGGAGAGCGGCACGGACACGTGAGGCATGGGTTCCTGAAGCAGAGGTGCTGTATAAACTGACTTTGGGACTCGATTATAGACCTGCGAGGCAGGAGAAGGGCGGGCAGAATATAATGTGGCATAGAATCAGGAAGTACAGAGGACTCACACTCATAGCCCATTAGATAGATTAGTCGAGTTACCAGTAGTCCGGTAACCCCCTGCTGGGTTCCTAGTACTGGCACAGCCAGGACAGGACAGGATCAAAAGCGGGATCGCCTGAGATCCAGGGATGGAGCTGGGCAACAGTTAGGGTGGGGAGGGGCGGGAGTGGAGTTGGGGAGTTTGCAGTGGTTATTGTTAGAGGACGAGTTTACACCTACATGCCGCCGTCATGCCGCTGTCAGAATCCCTGACAAAGTGAAAATTGTGTTTTTCCACACCAAACATCACACTTTCTCGGGGATTGTGGCTAATAACTTCTGGGCTGCTTCGCGCAAGTCAGACCTCAGTGCATTCCGACAGGTGTCCTCTTTTCAGAAATGCATGGTGTTCTGAGTTTTCCTTGGTGGCTTGGAAACCCTAGGCCCAAATCTATATGGTGTGTCAAAATCCTGCAATCCTGCTGTGCGATAAGAGTTGGGGTTAGCAGTATTTTAGGCTTTCCCATTGGTGCCCAGGTAGGTGCACCAACACATGTGAGGTACCGTTTTCATCGGGACACCTGTGGGAACGCGGGACGGTAGGCCATGTGTTGTTGGCGGCGTGTTTCAATGGGTGAGCCGAGTGAAATGTGGAGAAAATAGGTTTATTTCCCACATTTCCAACTTTGCGGGGGTGTCTGGGTAAAAAATTGTGGGCGGATTTGCACAAATCATACCTCTGCAGATTCCCACGGGTGTCCTCTTTTCAGAAATGCATGGGGTTTCCCGTTTCCCTTGGTGGCTTGGACACCCGAGGCCCATATCTATATGGTGTGCCCATCTGGAAAAATCATGAAATTCAGATGTCTGAAAATACTTGGGGTTACCTGTGTTGTGTTTGTGTGGATTTCATAACGATTTGACCCATTTCCTGGTGCCCTTTGTCACACAACCCTTTCATTTCCCAAATGTGCCCTACATTTAGTCGCTGCTTTAGGCACCATACACTTTTGTAACCTGCACAAGTCACCCAACCTTGAAAAGGTCTGCCTGTGCTCTTTCAAAAAATGTATGCTTGCTGTTCCTCACCACATTGGTTTTCCTGATTTACACATCATAAGTGCGTCTGTTCAGGCCGTAAGCATAAAGCTCCTGTGCACCATGGCTCAGTGTTTGGCTTGTGGTAATGCTTGTTTTATAAAACACTCCAAAAAATGTGTGCTTTCCTAACTGCAAGAGTCGGGGGAATGTAGCGGAGCATTGCTTTTCTCAAAATTCATAGAAGCCATTGCCGTACCAAGCCAACCATATCCAACACATACCTTTTTTTCGGTTATTTTCCCGCTTTTCCCCCAATCTATGGCATTTTCCCCTACCTAGTTGTTGCCCGGCCTACGCAAATCACCCCTTCCTAAACTTGGAATTTTGTCTACTTTTCAGAAATGTATGCCTTTCTGTCCTCCAATTCGGCTTTCCTACCCTTTTCTTGCATTCCGTCCATGCATGTCCAATTGGCAAAAATGGCCAAAATCTAACTTTCACAAAACGGTTGATAACCAGATCAAAATATTTTTTTTTTGTTTCCAATCAACCTGTTCTTGAAAGCCAGGAAATTGGGGGATTCAGCAGCACAGCAAACCATTTGTTCCTAGCTCTTACAAGGAAAAAAAACACAGGCTTCTTTGCACACCATTTGAGATTTTTGGAAAAAACACAACATTTTCGCCCTTTTTGCTTATTTTCGCTCACCCCCTTACAGCAACCTAGGATTCCTGGGTGGCGTTACGACCGCCTACATGTGGGAAGAAAAGGAGCCAAATTTGGCCGAGATATCTCATGTAACAAAAAAGTTACAACCCACTGAATGGCCACATACCAAAATCACAAAAAAAGGCCTCGGCACTGGGGGGAAATACCCATGGCACTTAAAGAGTTAAAGGAAGACGTGCACTTTCCCTCCTGAGACAAGGTGCAACCACCGCCAACAGTTTGGTGAAAACCCTGGGTGCTGAGGAAAGATCAACACAAGGACTCGGAATTGGTAGGTGGCTTTGCCCAAGATGAACTACAGTTACTTCCTTGTTTGGGATGGATTGGAACATGGAAGATTGCTGGGACCCCAACCAGTCCTGCAGCTTCGGGGCCTTAAGGATTTGGACCTGGGCAACCATTTTTCTTTTCTTTTTTTTTTTTTACTTTTTCATGTGCGGATACAAGTTCAAGAGCTACAGCTCCATTATGTGACACAGGCCCCACTCTTTCTTCAGAACCAGAAAACAGAGTACCATCCCTGCCCGTGTTCAGAGTGAAGCACCAACTCCATGGCAAGGAGTGGGTTGGAGCACTAGAACCATTGGACTCTTGTGCTTCATTCGATGATTAGGTTCTACCTGCTGCGTTTGTTGGGGTTCAGTGTCGGGTTCAGTGTCCAGTGCAGTCACCCAACCATATAATTGAGCCCTACATGCCCCATCAGGCTACTCCAGCATTTATCAACTCTGTGGAACTTCACCTGTAGAATTATTGGGGCCACCCTCCCTCCCCCCAGACGAGCACACGTATGGCTGTCAGGCATTGTACCAACTTGCCTCGAATATGACCCCTGAGGGTTGAAACACAAGTCGGCTACGCAATTAAACCACGTGTTGCACACCTCAAACAAGGATTTTCGACTCATTACTACGAGAATATACTCTCATCCTCATCTTGATAACTGGCGCGAGTGTGAAGGGTTCAAACTACAAGTGCAATTTACCACCTCAATGGCAAGGTATTAACCAATTTGATCGAATGGTATATCTGGCTGAATTCGCCCAGTATCATTCGATCCGATCAAATTGGGTAATCAATACCGAATATGGGGAGCAGAGGTTGCAGGGCTGTCCCCCGCTGCCCATGTTCGGTATTGATGGCCTTGGGGGGATTGCAGGGGTGTACCCCGCTAATTGAAAATTGGAGGCGGGGGACTGTTAGGGAGAATTCTCATTTATGGCTAATTTCCCTTAACTAGTGAGTCCCTCAGCAGCTTTGCTGGATTTCTGGGTTTTATTTTTTCCACCTGGTAAAAGTGTGAGCCTTTTTCCCGCTCTTACAGTGTATTTGTGTGTGTGTTGTACATTTTATGCTCATGGGCTATGGAGTGGCATCAATTCCCTAGGCATTGTCTTTTTACTTGTGTGTCACACAACACCTTTAGTGCAGTGACACAGGGATGTCTTTTAGACTTCCCTTGTGAACTCCATTTCTGGGGATGACTACTGTCCCCCAGAAACATGTAAAGTCACCATTGGCTTTACTAGTCCTTTTAAAATACAGATCCAGTACAAACCATCTTACAATGGAGTACTGGAGGGGAATATGTTTCCCCTGTCGTCCTGTAACTCAGGGGGCACTTTGTGTCTCGCTTCCCGACTCAACATGGCAGGTGACAGTGGTAACTATCCTTTTTTCACGGATTACCGTGTTAATGTTCTGGCTGTGGTGACAGAACAGACGTGAACATAAAACCGGCTACCCCATATCGTTTTTATCTTGGGTCCTAGCGTGGTTTGTCGCCATTTTGTGTTGGAAAGGTCGTTCTTGCTGTTTGCTTTTCGCGCCAAACCAGGTTTGGTTTCACTGTTCGCCGTCCTTTGGCATGCTTCTGCAAAGAAGCCTTCCTTTGGCGTCTGGGTGTCTAGGTGGACTGAATGTGAGGGAGGGGTTTAGCAACCCCTGCACAGGGTCTCCTTGGAGACCAAAGTCACACTATGTGTCGATTGGCTAAGGTGGTTGTCTGGGCTAGACAACCCCCCTGCTGTGTAATTGACAGCCAGGCTGTGTGAATAGGGGATTTTGTCATAAAAGGCGGGACTCTTGGGCTGGAAGTCAGAGTCGCCACTGGAACTACAAGAACCGAAGAGAAATGGAGAAGATGGCTGCTGCAAATCCTGGATCCCGGTGAAGCCCTGCTGCAGTCCTGAGCCATCTACCCTTCAATGACAGAGAAGATCCAGTCCGGAGTCTTCTTCCCTTGAGCCTGGTGGGATCAACCAGCCCACCTTCTACAGCCAGAGAATGTTCTTCTGGGTCGAAATCGCTGCACTGAGCTGTAGTGGTCCGGACAGCCATCAGAATAGCCCTCTCCTGTTTTTAAGGAGCACACCTTTTATTCATCGTTGCTTTGCTGTTGCTGGCTTCATCCCTGGGTAGTGCAGATCACTCCAGAGGTCGTTGTCCTTGTCACCACGACGGAAGCTTCAGGAACCATGAGCCGTAGCACCAGCTTTCTTCAGCCGAATAAGGTACTGTGCCCATTTGGTCGTTCTCTCCATCCGACTTTGAGGAATCAGGGTGAACCCTTTTCCTTTCCGAAGGATTGCCTTTTCTTCCTTCTTATAACTTTTGCTTCCCTGTGACAATATCCAGTACTCCTGGCAAACTTTAATCGTGAGCTATTTTAACTGTGTGATCCTCAACAATAGATCCCCTGCTCCATTTGACACTGACGTAGGCTTATTGACTTTTATATGCCTCTTAGAAAACGTCATCGGATCCTATTGCCTTGACAAAAGTATTGCCTATGATTTTTATCCACTATCCCCTTGTTTTAATTCTATGTGCTAAGTGTGTTTGACTTCGGGTGTATTTCTTCCCGTGGGTACGCATTATTTTCTTACGACCGAACTGTCATTACTGTCAAAAAGTGATTGCGTATTAACCACCGTTGGTTTCGAAACAACGGTCTGTCAAATTCTGATGTACTTACCTTGAATTGACCTGAACAAAAGGAACTGATTGTGTGTAGTTTTTATATGATAGAAGTGAAGTGCTTTGTGAACAGATGGTTTAAAAATAAATTTGCTTATATTTTTTAACCAAAAACCTTGAGTCAGTGTTTCTTTGAATCACAGCAAATGTAGTCCTTTGTGTAATCCTACTACTTCTCATTTGCTCTTGAGAGAAGTCTGACTGCTCAGCCATCGCTACCACTTTACTGTGTAGTACAGGCTTGTACAAAAGGTGAAATTGTACCATCACTTGTAATCTTAATTGTATGTAGTGTTCCCTAAGGGTACTGCATATGATTCTGCCTAACATGGACGGACGAAAAAAAAAGAAAGAAAAGGACCCTGCAGCATCGGATCTGACCCGCGTTAGAGGGACGGAACTGTCGTTGCAGGGTCGGGAGAAGCAGCAGATGAGGAAAAGCTAAGTGGGGGATGTTTTGGGGTGGTGAAACAGATTTGCAGTGTTTGGCAGCGGTAAAACTATTTGTGGCGACATTGACTAAGGATTTATAGAAGGGCGAAAAAACCACAGTGAACTTTGGATGCCTTGACCATGCCATGTATCAGGTCAGACACTGAAAAAGGGAATTGACGATTGCAACCTTTGATGCAGTGAAAGCTTTCGACTCCCTAGAGTGGCGATGGCTGTTTAAGGTGTCATTCTAGAAAAATGGATACCTCCACTGTGTGACCGCAAACGTATGTTGATGGCCGTGGGACAACCGTCTCATGCACAATATGACAGAATATAGGTTTTCGAGTTTGCCAATGAACGGCCATTTTGATGTAATAAGAATCGCCATTTTGTTTTCTTAACCTTTGCTCATTGCTTTCTGTTCTTATTGCTTCGCAGTACATTTTCCGCTTACAGTGCTCGACTGTAAAACATTGTTGTCTGCACGTGAAAGGACAAGGCCGCAGGGCCGCGAGGATAACAAGAATTAGTTGAAACACAACGTAGGCAGCGCCAGGAAGAATGCCCGGCTCCCTCCCGAATGTAGCCTTGAAGCAGAGCTGCAGGGCATTTAATCATTTTGCAGCTGCCAGCCAGTCTCGTTATATGGTAGAATATGTTAGAATAAAGCAGCTAAAGGCTTGAATTATGCTCTTCTTACGCCCCCCCCCCCTTTGCTGAGCCCCGTTAGAGCATGTCGGCTCCCAGGACACGAATAGCACCTCATAGATAGCAAGGTCTGGAATGCAACTCTCCCCCCCATATGTAGCTCGCTTCCAAGAACAGAAGCGCTGTGTTCTGTTCAACAACTGAAAGATGCCTCCGCACTCACAAATTGTAAATTGTTACTAGAACAGATGTTTGAAGGTATCATAGTTGTCGAAAAATGTCCATCATCACACCAAGTTCAAAGAAACCCAATAAAGGGGGGTGTTAAACATGTCATAGCTGATGGTTTGATATGCATTTTGTATATATGTAACTGATGTACGTAATTCACTCTCTTGCGTCCCTCGAGGTCTAGAGATACACGTCGCGGGGCGTGAGACCGAGTTGGCCAACTGAGACTTTTGCTTTGCAATAAACTCTAGCTTTGGGAATACAACCTTGTGTCTGGCGTATCTATCGTGTGTGGTGACTTCCCTTGTTTCCATAGACGTTAGGGACCCCTAGGGGCCCCTTTCAAAAGTGCTGAGATCATTTGGGTATGGTGATCTATCGGTGGTTACAGTTACTGTATAACAAACCAAGGACAAAGGTAAACAAACAAATGGGTCGTGCCACAGTGGACATTAGGAACAGGGACAAGACAAAGATGTCCAGTTACTCCCATTTTATTTTCAATGGCGCTGCAACCACTAGCGAGACATATTCGTAGAGACATGACAGCGGCAGGTATATTAATAGGAGTAGTTAGGCACAATGTATCCCTATACGTGGATGACTTACTTGTACAATCCGTTGGAAAATATGTCAATAATCTTGGAGATAGTGGGTCATTTTTGTACATTATCGAGTTTTCGTATTAATAAGGAAAAATCACTGCTATTTCCATTAGGGGGTCTTTGCAAACAGGTTATTTCTTCCCTCCCGGATTAGGGGATCTGCTGGGAAGGGGAACGATTCAGGTGCCTAAGCATTTACATTTTTCACAATTTAGAAGAGACTTTTCTATACAATACAGGTAGGGCATTGTTGGGAATTGGTGAAGTGGTTCAATTTTGGAAATGTTACCCTTGCAATTAATGGCAAGGGTGGCACACTGCAAAATGGTTATTCTCCTGCGGCCATTATATATTTTTTACCAATATACCATATATCGAAGAAAATGTTATTCAAAATGCTTGATGAAAAAATTGGGGAGTTATTATGGAACAAATGAAGGCAGAGAATATCTCTGACAACACTGAGACACCCATATTTGGAGAGGGGGCCTTAATTTACCAGATTATCAACGGTATTTCATGGCTACTCAATTACAAGCGGTACTGGTCTGAAATGACATACGGGGGTGGAGAGGGTTAACTGGATTGCTGGGCAGTAAATCAAAATATCAACAAGGGATTGATCTGCTACGGGGCATGGTATGAGGGAAAGGCGCCACTAAGTGTTTCAGGTAGTGAGGGCGGGGGTGGAGGAGAGCTTGGCATAAGCTACTAGCTAAACTACATGTGAAGGGTTTATATTATAAGTATCTCCAATGGGGTGTGGACATAGAAATTCAATCAGCAAGGAGAGGGGTGGGTCTAGACACTCTCAGTGGGAACTTATTGGAGGACAGAAGGTTGATGTCTTTCGAACAGTGGAGCAATATGTATGGGATTTCGAAAACACTTCCTGGGATACATGCAAGTGGTAGCAATATTGGCTGTCATGTGGGAAAACATTCCAGAGGAGCCAAGCACTAGTCAGGTAATGCAGACATGGTCACAAAGAAGATGGTTGGGGCAGGATTTCAAGGATATATAAGGTAATAAAGATCTCTAAATGAGGCATTGGGGATGGTTTAAAATCCAAGCTAGCAATCGAAATGAGAAGTCTTTTTGAGCTAATGAATTAGACATTACCCTGGGGTGAGGATTTTAAACATGTAAAATACCATATGCACAAACGATTAAAACTATGAGACTGGTAGAAGAATTATTCTCATTTAGCAGGTCTAAAAAGTTATGAGTTTGTATCATATGTTATATATACCCACACAAAAGCTCAAAAATACTTGAATGTATGCCCTTCGGAACACCTTAGGCGATATATACTATTACTGCGAATTAGTACCCGGCGAGGGCACAATCAGAATGAAAGAGCCATTCTGATTGGCCCTCACCGAGTTGTTACCAGGGCGGGAATCCCTCCGTTGGGATTCCACGGCCTTTGTCGCCGGCTGGGGGCGTGGCAGCCCCTCAGCCAATGAGGAGGCTCGAAGCGGGGCCATCCCCACTACGAGCCTCCCTGCGGCTGAGAGGCTGCCTACGCCCCCCGCCGGGGACTCGGGTAAGTATATATTTTTTTTATTCCTTCCCCTCCCTACGCCCCCCCCCCCCCCCCCCCAACTTACCTTCTTGTTCCTGCGTCCCCGGCGGGGGACGAGGGAAGCCTCCAGCTGTGTGGAGACTCGGAGCGGGGCCATCCCCGCTCTGCGCCTTCACACGGCTGGGGGCTTCCCTCGTCCCCCGCCGGGGACGCAGGCATGTTATTTTTTTTTTACCCTCTAACCCCGTCCCACTCCCGCCCTCCAAACCCCACTTACTTTCTTTTTGATCCTTTTTCGGGAGAGGACGCGCTGGGAACACTTGTGTTCCCAGCGCGTCCGCTCCCGATAGCCGCCATGGAAAGGGAAAACGGACTCCGTTTTCACTTTCCATGGCGGCGGCCATTTTCTTGGTCGTTTCTTTTTTTTTCTGTTCCGAAACGCTGCAGCATTTCGGGACAGAAAAAAATGCTTTTAGTGCCTCGGTCACACACATAATGCGGGACGGGGTACTAATAGCAATACGACCCTCGCAGCGGGGGCATTCCGACTCCGGTAAGTCCCTCGCTTCGCTCGGGACCTATACCTATGGGCCCCGGGGCATTACCTGAGTCGTAATGCCCCTGCCGCTCGGGTCATATTGCTTAATTAATCACCTCCCGACATTGACCAACTTAGGAGCTGAGAGATCAATCCCTCTTGCAGATAGACACTGCAGGCTGTGTAAACAACAATCCGAACCAGAAACAGCAAGACATATACTCACGAGTTGTCCAGCTATATCAGCTACGAAAGTAATTATGTGATACATGAACACAATATTAACAGCATCAGGGAAAAAATCTTCTGGGACCATTGTGTTAATACCCTCAGTGCTAAGTTGCAGATGGCTCTCTTTAGAGTGTAGAATGATGCAGACAAACTGGTGAACTTAGAGTTAACACTTGGTCGAGCAAAGGCTAAATCCCTGTCAGTAGAGGCTGTATGATTTATGTATGACCTATGCCTGGCATTGAATTAAAGATCAGTAATAGCCATCAGCTATGGCCAACTTTAGCCAACATCATAATGTATCTATTGGGAATTTCATTGTCATGCTACACTGCAGGCTGCCGATGTATCGTTCTCTTTTTCTTAGAGCCTGATTAGGTTTGTTATGCTTCTGTTTATGATTATCATTATGTCTGCTCTCTTTTTACTTTACTTCATCTTAGTCTATTTTGTTTTAGTCTTATTAATTTTTCCTTTTTATTCAATGGACTATATATGTATATATGCTGATATATTCTATTTTCTGAAGTATTATGACTGATGAATTTTATGATTGTATTTTGTTTATGTGTAAAGCTTTAGATAAAACTATATCACATTAAAACAAAATTACTATAAGGCAATAGTAATTAGGGAAAAATGGGAAAGGGATATGGGTTCTCAGATTTCGGTAGAGGAATGGATGGGTCAAAGTGTGCGAACAGATTAAAAAGTTATCAATAGGGGGCATGGCCAGCCGAGGACGCCGTTGGATGCCTCCTTGGTGAGCTCCGGGCTCCCTACCCCTTCCCGAACTCCCCAAACCCCCTAAAAAATGCATCGGCGCCAGTGGAGCCCCTCAACAGATGTCGGAAGCCTGAGAGAATAAAATAGGAGCTGCGGATGACTCCTGGAGACCGGAGAATGAAGTTTCACGACCTCCTCCACAGCGGCCCACCCACAGTCAAAATGGCGGCCGGGGCCGTGTTCCTCCTCTAAGGGACCTGCGACCCAATTAAATCTAGAAAATTCTTGCCTGGCGTTGCAGGGTACCAAGCAAAAATCCTCACGCTTACACCAGAAGCGTCGGCAAAGGACAACTATGGCGAAATTCTACTCTGTGCGAGCCGTGCTGTGATTACCTACCCCTCCCCCTCCTCGTGCTCCGGGGCTTCACTGGAGTGTGGCGCGGAAGCTGTCGGGCCTTGCGTGGGGGCTCCCGGCGTGTGGGGTTGTGAGGTTCTGGGACCCAGGCAGGCTGCTGCGGTGACTGCGGCTCCACCTCGGAGATCAAGAAGGCTAATCTGTCTGCCCGCAGCACGGAGCGCAGGGATTGGAGGAGCTGTTGGGGGATCACCCGGGAGCGGGTCGGGTGCCGGCACACGGGTGGAGAAGGCCCCGATCTGGAGGCGGAGGGGCCGTGGATACACCGGACTCCAGCGGGGTCGCGGTTGGAGCCGCGACGCAACCAGGTGGGCGCACCCGCGCACATCGGCAAGCCTGCTACCGACCGGGGCTTGGGAGGAGCTGTCCCTCCCTGTGCCTTACAGCCCCGCTCCGGTCCTGCTGAGTCTTTGGCGCACTTGGAGGTGAGCCTCTGGATGCGGTGGACAAACCGAGGGGAACATCGAACGCCTGAGAAAGCGCTGCTGGATCTAGGGCAGCACCCCTGGGCACAACCAGTGGTGGGCCTATTCTTAAATGGACCTATAGCTGGTGGGCTGTGCCGTGGTGGCTGGCCCTTGGCATTCAACCCCGACCCCTGCACCACCGGATGATCGCTGCTGAATTGAAGAGGAGGTGAGGAGTTGGAGGGGTGGGCTCCGGGTGTGACCGTGGCATTGCTTCTGTGTGGGGTGCTCCTACGGGCCCACCCATGTCATACATATAACGGCTGGAGAGGTGCAAAAGCAGAAGAAGCAGGATACAGCGAGGGTCGCATGCACCCGCTTAACCATCTAGAGTCACCCGGGACACCTATTATACGGGGCATAAGGACTTAAGCCGACACGCGAATCCTGGCTGGCTCGCCAGAATGCTTTGCAACAATACTAATAGACTGGTGCTCTCAGAAATAACTAAGTGCTGGACCCGAATGTAATAGTCCTGTCTCGCCACTTATCGGTAGAGTGGGCTCCGGGTGGCGGGCCGACAGACAACTAGGCATGAGCTAACTTAAGCGGCTACTTTCACACGGAGTCGGACAGCACAAGGACCCTCCCATAATAATTAGACTGAAGCGCACAACTCAGAAAAGGCCGGAGGGGGGAAAGGTGGTCCCCGGGCGGCGGTTCCTGAGAGTTCAGAAGACACCTTAATCCAAAGCACTAGGACATTGTGCCCACCCGAGGCTCTGTGGAGGTGAATGACATTGACCTTGATTCACCAAACCTGCTCTAAAGCAACAAAACCACAGCGTATCAACCACAATGTCCAAGCAAGCAATGAAAGCTAAAGGCCAAGGATCTGGCGACATTAAAGCCCTGTTACAAACAACAGACGCACAGAAACGAACCAGGTACAAGCGTTAGCCCAGGTACATACTCCTCCCCCAGAAGGAGCAGACACTCCGGATGACCCACCTATTAGAAAATCGGATCTGCTGGAAATGTTACAGGAACTCAAGAAAGATATCAAAGAAAGTGCAAATGACCTGGCCAAATCCATCTCAGACCTTAATAAAGGAATCTTGGCAGCGGAAAAAAGGATCGACGAGGTTGAAACGGTAGTAACAGAGCAGAGCCACGAACATGACGTCCTGGCAAACAGTTTACGAACTGGAACAACAAATGGAACGTGTCCAAAACAGACAAGAAGATGCTGAAAACAGGTCCAGGCGTAATAACATTAGAATCCGGGGAATTCCGAAATCAATCATGGACTCAGACCTGCAGCAATATGTGACTGACCTGTTTCGACACATTCTGAGTGTGGAAGAGAACAAAGATATTATGATAGATGGAACGCATAGAACATACTCCACATATCAAATCAATAAGAACCTGACTCCAGACGTCTTGACCCGGGTTCACCTAGACCAGTTGAAAGAAAACAATGCGAGCTGCCCGCAAGAAAGAACCCATCAGCTTTCGTTCCACACCAATCCAGTTGTTCCAAGATTTAGCCAAAGCTACACTTGCCAGAAGGAAAAAACTGAGGGTGGTCACGGACTTGTTGAGAACGAGAAAGGTGCGGTATCGGTGGGGATACCCAACATGCTTCCGTTTCGAATGGAAGGGCCAGAGGTTTTCGGTTGCCAAAGAAGAAGAAATGGCAGATCTCAGGCAGGAAGATGAAGGAGGTAACCTTAATGATGGCGAAGGATCCCCGTCCCAGAGCGATCAACTTGAGGGGAGCCTGGGGAGAGCAATGGAGACCGGGACACCAACGACCACGAAGGCGCAACAAAGAATTGCAACCCACTCATCCTACCTGAAAGGTCACTGAGCATCTAGAACTTTGGGTCCGTCTCTTCAGATTAAGAGTATAACGCCATCAAGGGGGAGGGAGGAGGAGGAGAAGAAAGGAAGAGTTCCGCACCTGGAACAATTCTTAAGTCAAATCGGAACATAAGGGGTACTCATACAAGCTGTCATGCGACAAAGAAGGTGTGAGCGGGAGGGGAGGAGAGGGTAGGGTTAGACCGGACCTTAAATATCCCGGGTGAGTAAAGTACCCGGTGACACATTATACATGCATTTGGTTGGTAATGCAATTTGGAAGTTATAATCCAAAAGTTGGGGGGGGGGGGGGTGAGAGGGAGTCATGTTTTGATTGTTCCGGGTGGAAGGGTACAATATATAAACAAAATACCTAAAAATACACACGAGTTGGAACTCAATGAAGGGGACAAAAGGCTTAGAGTATAAGAATGTCTAATCTAACCTTTGTTTCATTGAACGTTCAGGGGCTTAACTCCCCAGTTAAACGGAAATCTATATTAAATAGGCTGAGGGATATGCACGCCTCAGTGGTATGGTTACAAGAGACATCTACTCCCAGAAGATGAACCAAGGCTGAAACACAGGGCCGTCCCAATACAATACCTGGCCTCTAGCGGGACTAAAAAACAGGGAGTGGCATCCTACTGGCAAGGGGTATCAATTTCGAGAAACGCTTTGTTAAGAAGGATCCAGACGGTCGTTACTTAATGTTGGGGAGAAACTGATGGGGCAATTGGTAACGTTGATCTTAATTTATGCTCCTAATGCAAAGCAAGACCATTTTCTGCTGAGCCTATTGCCTAGGTTTGCACAATGGGGAATAGGGAAATGTCTAATTGGGGACGATTTTAACAGGGTGATGGCTGCAGCCATGGATAAAACCCTTCCAGCCACTTCTCATGATCAAATATTCAGACAAGCCTTAGCCAAATTTCTAAGGGAATTACACCTGCTTGAAACGTGGCGATTCTTTAAACCACAAGACAGAACTTATACCCATTACTCCGCTGTACACAGGGGTTATTCCCGTATTGACATGGTACTTATCTCAGAAACAATGGTCCCACAGGTTACAAGCCTCGAAATTGGAGTGCGTTGCCCATCGGGTCATGCCCCGGTAATTTTAAAGATAGGACCAAGTTGCCCCTATCAACAATCCCGTAAACCCTGGCGCTTAAACGAAGTAATATTGAAGGACCCAACAGTCCGTACTGGCATAGAACAGACCTTAAGGAATTACTTCCGGGAGAACATAACACCCAGGGTCGACAGGTCGACCATTTGGGATGCAAGCAAAGCAGTGGTACAAGGGGAGTTTATTGCGCAAACATCAAATTACATCAAGACTCGGGCAAGGGCAAGATGCAGCATGGAGGCCAATATACATATAGCAGAGGTGGAATACCAAAAAAAGGGGCTCCCAAAAGGCATGGCTAGAACTTAAAAAGGCTAGAGCGATCATAGAAACCCATCTAACAGATGATGCAGCACGTCTTGTGGTACAAACAAAACAGTTTTACTATATTCAGGGGGTGAAAGCCAATCGATTCCTCGCCGCCAGAATCTTCGGAATCATATAACACAACTTCGAAATGGGAATGGAGACAAAGAGGGGAGAAAAGGAAATAGAAGAGGTAATGTCCACATATTATTCCAATAATCTGGGAAGAGAGAATCTAGAAGGGGAAGCACAGGCTACCTACCTAAGTCAATTGGAACTACCGCACATTAAGGAGGAGGATAGGCAACTGCTGGAAGCTCCCATAACGGAGGAAGAAGTAGGAGAAGCGATAGGGGCATTAAAAGTTCAAAAAAACCAGGGCCCAGACAGGCTAAGCAATGAATATTATAAAACATTTAGAACTGTCCTAACTGGCCCCCTAACACAGCTATTTAATTTCCTCAGGGATAAAGGAGGAGTCTCATGGGATATGTGTCCAGCAACCACGATATTACTGTTAAAACCAGGCAGGGACCCCAACAGAATGCGCAAGCTATCGCCCAATCTCCTTATTAAATGGGGACGCTAAACTCTATTCCATTGTACTGGCGAGAAGATTAGCAGCGATACTCCCAGAGATAATTCATTCAGACCAGGCTGGCTTTGTGAAAGGGCGACACACATACGACAACATCCGCAGAGCCATAGACACGATTGATTGGGGGCGGAGTACGGGTCAAACATTTTCAATAGCAGCTCTGGGCGCTTCCAGAGCCTTTGATAGCCTCCACTGGGAATTCCTTCGGCTAACCCTGGGAAAATTTGGATGCGGGCCAGTCTTCACTCGCATGGTAATGGCTAACTTTGCATACCCTTCCACTAAGTTAATGATCAATGGGAAACTCACGAATGACATCCCCATCCAGAGAGGCACAAGACAGGGGTGCCCATTATCACCCCTGATCTTTGCTATGTAGCCATTTGCATGCAAGGTCCGTGGTCACCAGGGGATCCGAGGGGTCGAGGTGGGCGATATGGGTCCGCAGAAAGTGGCACTCTATGCAGACGATATTCTTCTGTTCCTAAGGGACACAGCAAATTCTCTGCCAGTAGCCATATAATTATTGCAAGAGTTCGAACAAGTCTCAGGCTTCCACATCAATTACCTAAAATCCAAAGCCCTTAATATTTTTGAAGAGGTGGCCCGAATTTCGGATTGGGAAAACCAATACCCCTTGAAATGGGGACGCAAATTAGTCAAATACCTTGGGGTGCAACTAACCGCCAGATACGACAGGTTATATATATGGGGCTAACATCCCAGATCTTCTCAAGACCTTAACAAATGACTTAAAACGGTGGTAATTGCAGGAATTGTCTTGGCTGGCACGCATTACAGCGGTTAAAATGACTACTTCCAAAATATTTATATGTTCGTAGGTGCTCTCCTGATAATAATCCCGAGCCCAGCTATCCAAGAATTACAGAAGGAAGTGATGTCTTATCTGGGGAGGGAAGAGACTGAGAATCCCAAAAAAGGTACCTTTCAGACCACAAGTGTTCGGGGGCGGGGGGTCCCGGAATTTTGCAGGTATCTGTGGGCGGCACAAATAGCCCCGATGCTACAATGGTCATCAGGGGAAGACCCTAATCAATGGGTAATGCTAGAAAGAGCAGCGTCCCTTCTAGATAGAGCAAGATATCCTTGGGGAAACTGGGTGGGCTTCCTCCCCACACTCCACAGGGGCGGGGGGGAGGAGGTATGCCATTAGAAACAACTAAGACCACCCTATGGTATTGGGCCAAAGTATTGAGAAATAAGAAGATTAAGGTGGGAGGGGGCACGCTTGCTCCGATAGCCTACAACCCAGATTTTAGCCCGGGAATGCAGGTCAACTTCTGGAAAAATAGGGGGGCAGGGAAAACAACCTGACTTTACACAGGAGGGACACGCTTGGTCTTCGAGGACTATAAATCCAGGTTCCACATACCGGAGCGATATCATTACGTTCAGCTTAGGCACTGGGCCTCCAATGCAAAAGTTAAGGAAAGGGCAAATAGGGTTCCAACAGGAATAGAGCTAACCATACAGGAAGGTCTGCCTGATAAAGGCATAACTAGACTATATCGCCTATTGGGAGGGGTGGACTCGGAAGAAAAACTCACATATATGCAAAAATGGGAAACAGACCACGGGAAACCAATTTCTGAAGAAACCTGGGGTCGCATCTGGCGCAGAACTGCTAAAGTTCCCAAATGCACCTCCATTACAGAGGCAGCATATAAACTTTGCCTCCGGTGGTACATGACACCCGTACGCTTACACTCCATCAACCAAGAATACCCCGCAGCATGTTGGAGAAACTGCGGACAACCCAGGAACCTTATCCACATGTGGTGGACCTGTCCACTAGCAGAGACTTATTGGAAGGAGATTCTGAACCAGATCAATGACATCACTGGTATGGGGCTACCCTTTGACCCGTTGGTGGTACTCCTGGGAGAGGCGGTGGAGGGATGTTATGCATGCTCAGGGCCTACAGCCGCGCTCATAACCCACATGCTGAGTGCGGCCAGGATCACATTAGCACATTCATGGAAAACCAAGGACAGCCCAATAATGGCCATGTGGTGGGTAAGACTGTGGGGAGTAATGGCCATGGAAAAGGTGACAGCATTGGCCCACGGCTCCTATTCAAGGTACCTGAACACTTGACTTCCATTACATGAATTTATGGTCGACAAAGAGCAGATGTTCTTTAAACCAAGGTTGCTCCGCGCAATATCCATTATTGAATAACCCCGAGCTTCAAACCGGGGAAATGACTCAACCTGCTGAACGATACAAAGGCTCTTTGAACCAAGGTTACTTTAAGCTAAACTTTGACAAATCCGAACTTTACGCTGAAAGCGATCCAACCTATTGTTCTTCTAATTCAATATGGTACACCTTCTCATCCATAAGTTGAGGATTTGTTCTGGGGGCAGGGGGACTAATTTGATATTTATTATATATGTTTTGTTTCTCTGTTTTATTCATTCTCTTTCATATATGAGCAAAGGAGAGTTTCTGTTGTACCTTTTTTATTGTTTCATGTACTGAAACCCCAATAGGGGCAACATGGATATAACATATACAGGAAAGTTGTTACATGCCTGGCACTAAATGTTTGTCGATATTCACATGTCTATGATGCTCAAAAATTTAAATAAAGTTGTTAAAAATAAAATTTAAAAAAGGTATCAATAAAGGCAAAGTTCCAACCAATTCAATATGTTACACAGGATATATAAGACCCCGGCAAAACTACATGCTATATATGATGCATTGAGCCAGAATTGTTCGCAACGTGGGGTTGGACCGGCTCGGATTTGGCATAGATTGTGGGACTGCCCAACTATTACAAATTATTGGCATGGAGTGATTTCTTGAAATAACAGATCATTACATTCCAACTAAGAATATGATCCGAAAGTATACACGTGGGCGACTATTCCGGGAAAGAAAAGAAATTTAAATAGACGGCAACTGGCACAATTCATGTTAATATTAGCGAAAAGGCAAGTAGCAATTTGATGGAAGAAACCTCAGGGTCCATCTCTGAAACAATGGATGCAAGACATTCACAAGTGGGGTCTAGCAGAGCAGGAGATCTTAAAAAAATAAAACTCAGGAACCTTATTCGGAAGAAGGGGTGGAAGTTGAATGGGGTCAGATGTTAAATGAGCATTCTCCCGAAGATTTGAAACCTTCCCTAAATGAGTAAAGCGTTGTATGGCATTTCATAGTGCTGATGGGCAGGAAAAATTAATGAAGAGTGGGTAATGTTGAGTGGAGGGTAGGGTATTTGGCACATGGCATGGGGGAGGGGTCGTTTAACAGTGGTGATTTGTTTTTTGTAAAGTGCATATCGGGGCTTGTATCTGATGGAATCAAGACATGATTTGTTTGTGCATTGAAAACTTGAATAAAAGGGTAAAAAGAGAAAAGCGTTAGTGAACTAATTCTCATCTGTCCCTGAGATCATGCTCAACAGCCCATGAGTATATTTTTCAAAGCACAAGAGGTGTTGACCGCACTCAACTGAAAGGCTTACAGAGGCGCCCAATTACATATGGCTCCTTGATCTCCATGTCAGGTGGCAGGGATGGAAAGGACGTGGTCTTTCAATAGCAGGCTCTCCAGCAAGGGGTGGTTCGAGAGAAAACTGGGATTCGAGGAGGTCAGATGATACTTCGCAAGGTCCTGATCCACCACAGGCAACATCAGTTTCTCCCTAGCTGCCAAAAACAGGCACATCCAATGCTCGGTTAAAGGGCACAACAATCTCCTGTTGGAGACCCTCACCCAAGATTTCTGCCAAGTCAAACTGGACCCAAGACTTTCTAGGAGAGAACAAATACTAATTCTCCATATCTCCCGTAATGGTCCTCTGAGAAGACCAGTGGTGTTTGCAGGGAACAGTTGTTGGAAGATATCCAGTTCAGGACAGGTGTCAAACTACATGCTTGCCGCAGGCGAGGAGCAAAGTCCAAAAGAACCTCACGTTCCTCATAGAACCTCCAGGTGAAATCTGCAGCCTCCACAGGTCCTCTAGCTAGAAATAGCTGATGAGAAAGTTGTACAAGTCCTTTTCCAGATGGGACTGAATGTAGAGAAACTTTCCCAAGGCAGAACCAGATCATCCTAGAGGGATTGTTGCAGCAGTAGAGGCCATCGACCAGTAATGACAGGAGCCTGTTGAGGTCTCTGCTTGTCCTCAGGTTTTCAAAGAGAAACCAAAAGGGAGTACAGTAATCCTAAAACATTTACACAAAAATGTCACAAGAATGAATGAAATTCCAGATAGTGATTCTAAGTATTTTGGTGGAATCCTGTTTACAATCTAAACAAAAAGGGAAAGAATCCAGGACGGAGCGCCCAATCAGGTGCAAGAAAGGTTTTTTAATTATATATTTTCTTAACACAATGGCCCTTAGCGTGACACGTGTTTCGGCCCGGACGGCCTTCCTCAAAACAGGGCTAAATACATTCCTTAGATAATCATAAAGTGTATATAACCAACGTTGCATGAGTATAGACAAAATTCCAAAAAGAACATTATAATGGAAATGATATGAGTATCCAATGCCATGCCAACCAATATTTACGTGCAAATCGTACAATGTCAGTAACATAAAGCCATTAAAAAGTCGTATGTACATGGATTAAAGCAAAAAGCACAAAAATCCATTTGTAATGAGCACCAGACAGAGAAAAGAGGATTGGCAATGGAGAGGATACAAAGCAATTAGTGAGAAACAAAATACTGGTTTTGTCCCAATCATTCATTCATGAATGAAACAATCAATTTTGGTTATATACAATACAAACCACGATTCAAGGGAGGTGACGAGGAGAGAAAACACACATACGAAACACAAAAGATAAAAAAAGATAGATAAGTCCCATTAGTATTAGTAATTCAAAACTATCACATTAATTCAAATAATGACTCACGACTGAGACGCTTACTCTTATCAGGTGTTATGCTATTCCTCACAAAAGATTCCTGGGTTTGATCCCAAAGGTTAAGCAGCTGTTATAGTAATCATTAAAATTGGGTAGCCATTAGTGATAATTATTTCCCAAAGCAATGTCCAAAAACTTTTTAGTTTAAGTATTAAATACTAATATATACAATACAAGGTTAAACATCCCTCAATTACCTACAAATAGTGTAGTTAAGCATTTTCCGTTAACTCGTGCTCATCAATACCTTACGTTATTTTCTTGTTTGCATAATTATGCAATCGCCTATCAGCCGACAACAAACTTAATATTGTGTAGACCTTATGTCGTGAAATCCTAATATACCAAGCATATTAGTTAAGTGAGACTGAATGCTTCAATGCGATTCAAAAATTCAATGGCAGTGACTCACACAAACTTCATAGTATTACAAATTCGAATGTTGAAACGCTATCATGACGAAGCAAATCTAATGTACTGCTGCCATGCAGTAGTACAGTGCTGGAGAACCGAAAAATACCAGTGTAATACACTTACCAAGTCATTCGCGTTGGCTAGACGAGTGAAAGTAACGCGGGCGGGCGCCATCTCGGGACTATTTGTTTACTAGTTCCCAAGGTTATGCCTGGATCGGTCCGCCCCCCGCGGCATAACGTTGCTAAGCAACCAAAATCCGACAGTTGCAAGTAGCAGCAAAAGTTTTATTTCCCCCCCCTCCCCCCCCAAGTTATTTAAGGTTGTACAGTCAAACTAACATTATGTATTAAAGAAGTGATGCGAAAAGTATCGATACTTGTGGGTCAAAGGAGTGTTGAATCCTGTAAGCCGCATACAGTTAATTTCGCGGCGCAAAAGCAAAAACCGAAAAGGGTAGGAGTCTGTTCAGTTCATTACCAAGGTAACCTCCCACACAATTGGTTGTCAGATTTGGGCGTGTATTCGATTAAAGCGCTAATAATGGGTACAAGTTCAAACATCTTTTTCAACTTGCAATAGGAGTAATATTTTCTACTAGTCTCGTTGCACATAGGAAAACACACATGATTAGTCCCACATCTTCACTCTAGTTAGAGATATAGTTACCTTTGAATACCAATAATGTAATTATACATACAAGTTAGTAGTACGATGTAAGGGTGTAATATATTAACCTGCTAAGTTATTTAATGTGTCATATTGGTTGGAAATTTAAACATCTATTTCGACTTGCAAAAGGTGTAATATCTACATAAGAAGAGGCACATGAGTAATCCAACAATCTCCACTCTGGTAAGAGATTGTGTTACCTTTGAATAGCAATGATGTATTTATACATACATATTAATAACAATCTGATATACCAGTCGGGTCAAACATTAAGGTCCACATACTTGCTCATAAATATCTTATAAGAATGATGCCATTTCTGTATCAAAATTCAAACCCAGCATAGTTGTATTAAAGTAACAGATGAGCCTCGCTTCTGCTTGACGAAGCGCTAAGACTCTATCCCCACCTTGTTTATTCATTTGGACCTGTTTCAGCCCTACAAATTTAATTAGTGATTTATCATCACATTGGTGGTTTTTCTGCCAATGTACTGACAGGGGTAGAGTCGAGGAATATTGTGAATTGGAGAGCGTTGACAGCTCTGTGCATGCAATATTGAGTTGACCTCCGTCGGTTTACGAAATGTCCAGGTTTCTAAATGGTCATTCTTTACATGTATGGTGAGGTCCAGGAAATTGATTTGATTGCTGTTCTGTTCACCAGTAAATTCAATTTCAAAGGGATTCTGATTAAGTCTGTTGGTAAATTCACAGAAGGAAGCTTCTGATCCTTCCCATATTACAAAAATGTCATCAATATATCTGGTCCAAAGTTTGACTTTCTCCTGGAATGCTGGGTCTTGGTATACTGTTTGTTCTTCCAACATCCCCATAAAGAGATTAGCTAGTGCAGGGGCATATTTGGTCCCCACTGCCACCCCTTTAAGTTGTCCAAATGAATAAACGAGGTGGGGATAGAGTCTTAGCGCTTCGTCAAGCAGAGGCGAGGCTCATCTGTTACTTTAATACAACTATGCTGGGTTTGAATTTTGATACAGAAATGGCATCATTCTTATAAGATATTTATGAGCAAGTATGTGGACCTTAATGTTTGACCCGACTGGTATATCAGATTGTTATTTATATGTATGCATAAATACATTATTGCTATTCAAAGGTAACAAGATCTCTTACCAGAGTGAAGATTATGGGATTACTCATGTGCATCTTTTTATGTAGATAATATTACACCTTTTGCAAGTCGAAATAGATGTTTAAATTTGCAACCAATATGACACATTAAATAACTTAGCAGGTTAATATATTACACCCTTACATTGTACTACTAACTTGTATGTATAATTAAATTTTTGTTATTCAAAGGTAACTATATCTCTGACTAGAGTGAAGATGTGGGACTAATCATGTGCGTTTTCCTATGTGCAACGAGACTAGTAAAAAATATTACTCCTATTGCAAGTTGAAAAAGATGTTTGAACTTGTACCCATTATTAGCGCTTTAATAGAATACACGCCCAAATCTGACTCCCAATTGTGTGGGAGGTTACCTTGGTAACGAACTGACCAGACTCCTACCCTTTTCGGTTTTTGCTTTTGCGTCGCGGAATTAACTGTATGCGGCTTACAGGATTCAACACTCCTTTGACCCACAAGTATCGATACTTTTCGCATCACTTCTTTAATACATAACATTAGAGTTTGACTGTACAACCTTAAATAACTTGGGGTGAAATAAATCTTTTGCTGCTACTTGCAACCGTCGGATTTTTGTTGCTTAGCAACGTTATGCCGCGGGGGGACCGATCCAGGCGTCACCTTGGGAACTAGGAAACAAATAGTCCCAAGATGGCGCCCGCCCGCGTTACTTTCACTTGTCTAGCCAACGCGAATGACTTGGTAAGTGTATTACACTGGTCTTTTTCAGCTCTCCAGCACTGTACTACTGCATGGCAGCAGTACATTAGATTTGCTTCGTCACGATAGCGTTTCAACATTCGAATTCGTAATACTATGAAGTTTGTGTGAGTCACTGCCATTGAATTTTTGAATCGCATTGAAGCATTCAGTCTCACTTAACTAATATGCTTGGTATATTAGGATTTCACGACGTAAGGTCTACACAATATTAAGTTTATGTTGTCGGCTGATAGGTTATTACATAATTATGCAAACAAGAAAATAACATAGGGTATTGTTGCGCACGAGTTAACAAAAAATGCGTAACTACACTATTTGTAGGTAATTGAGGGATGTTTAACCTTTTATTGTATATATTAGTATTTAATACTTATACTAAAATGTTTTTGGACATTGCTTTGGGAAATAATTATCACTAATGGCTACCCAATTTTAATGATTACTATAACAGCTGCTTAACCTTTGGGATCAAACCCAGGAATCTTTTGTGAGGATTAGCATAACACCTGATAAGGGTAAGCGTCTCAGTCTTGAGTAATTATTTGAATTAATGTGATAGTTTTGAATTACTAATAATAATGGGACTTATCTATCTTTTTTATCTTTTGTGTTTCATATGTGTGTTTTCTCTCCTCGTCCCTTCCCCTTGAATCGTGGTTTGTATTGTGTATTACCAAAATTGATTGTATCATTCAAGAATGAATGATTGGGACAAAACCAATATTTTGTTTCTCACCAATTCCTTTGTATCCTCCCCATTGCCAATCCTCTTTTCTCTGTCTGGTGCTCATTACAAATGGATTTTTGTGCTTTTTGCTTTAATCCATGTACGTACAACTTTTTAATGGCTTTATGTTACTGACATTGTATGATTTTCACGTAAACATTGGTAGGCAAGGCATTGGATACTGATATCATTTCCATTATAATGTTCTTTTTGGAAATTTTGTCTATACTTACGCAACGTTGGTTATATACACTTTATGATTATCTAATGAATGTATTTAGCCCTGTTTTGAGGAAGGCCGTCCGGGCCGAAACACGTGTCACACTAAGGGCCATTGTGTTAAGAAAATATATAGTCCGGTGCAGAGTCCAGTCTGCCTCCAGTCCTTGCTGTGTTGTGTTGTGCTACATTGAGGAGCTGCACTACGTGTTCAGTTCTCTTTCTTTCTTCACTGGGCTAACTGTTTAAAAACCCCTCCAGCGCGCGGAGCGCAGCGCGGAGTCCGGTGCAGAGTCCAGTCTGCCTCCAGTCCGCCTACATCGCTGAGGACGTGCCGAGTTGCAACTCGAGTCTGACAACCACCGGTAAGAGATACCATGGTAACTGACATTCGTCCGCAGACTCGCCAATCAACATTAAATGCTCGGAATCATGGTGCGTTTTCTTACTCAACCGAACCTGTGCTGCCAGCTGTTGGTGCCGGTGCTTCTACAAATGCGACCGCACCTCTCCCTTTCCCTCCCTCTTCCCTACCCACCCCGTCTTCCTCTTCCCTCCCCCTCATTACAGCTCATGCTCCTCTTCCACCCCCTTCGCCCCCCCCTTACCTAGATCAAGCTGTGGTTGAAAGCCTTCCACACAGTTCCACACAACTTCACGCTGACAGCACTAGCGACCTTGAAGCAAACTTTGAAACAAAAACAACCCTCGTCTCTGTCAACCAAGCTGCAGTGTCTGTGGTCGACGTGAAAGTTGTACATACTCACATAGCGCAATCTCAACCTACCTTCACGTCCAACGACGAGACCTTAATTCTTGAAAGTGCCGCGGTAAACACAGCGAGTACGCGGCCTGAAAATACTGCGCCACTTGTTGTTGTTTCCGACATTGAATCTCATCTGCCGCCTGTAGCAGACGGTGATGAAACTAATAAAATCAATCAAGTCGTGTTGGTCGACAACTCGACACAAGTTCTTCACTCTAATGAGCTAGACAACGTGTGCCAAAACATCATGAAATCGCACACAGTTTTGGCCGAACCTGACTCACTCACAATGTCAAACATGGTAAATGAGCATCATTCTCCTAAGTCAAACGTGCTGATTGAAATCGATACTGCTTCCTTTCTTTCGCCGTTTGACGTAACGGACACAGAACTACTGGCCCTGAAGATGCCAAATGGGCCCGAAATTCAAACAAACTTTTCTTTCATTCCGCCTCTAAATAATGATATCTCATGTGACTCTATAGTCAGTAGAACTGTCACTGCTTCAACGGCTCCTGCATTCGAATCGGATGTACAAAGACGTGAAATCTCACGTCCATCAGAAACCACAGTACCTCGACCCCTTTTACCTCCCCTGCTTATGTCTACTCATAAAAAAAGTCAAGGAGTGGACTTAGCGGGACGAGAAGCGTGGCTGAGGGAGCGGCTGACAGCGGACTATCAAGCCGTAAAAAACAAACTAATTCATAGCTTCTCGATGGCTCCGCAAATCATACCAACAACTAAAGTAAAGTCGCCAATTAACAGTGAGAAAGACACAAAGATTGCTCAAAAGTCAAATATCATGTTTAAATCCTGCACAAGCACACCTCAGCAAAAAGACGTACTAAGTATCCATAACATAGGCACCCCTATGACAAGAAAATCACAACCGTGTTCCTCAAAGGACCCGATGGAAAACCTGCGTTTTCACCATAGTTCCAAAGCAGCCTCTGATTCTCCAAGAAATGAAAGGAGCTCTAGCAAAAAATGATGAACCTTCTATTTCTGAATCTGAGTCAATTCCTTGCAACAAAGAAAATCTATCTGTTGCAGCCGGGATCCAGATACACGATAATGTTCTGGCGGCCTCATCTTTAGCCTTGATTCCATTTATCAAACTTTTTGAAACATTAAACGAGTCTGTAAAAGATCAAAATGCTTTATTGCATAATCTATTAAACAAAGTTTCATCATTGGAAGAAAATAACACTCATCTAATGACTAGAGTGGAACGTGAAGCGGAGATCTCCTTTCAATGGCAAAACCGACTAGGAGACCTCGCAATGAAGGACCACACAGATAAAAATGACCAAATGGATGCGATCCTAGAAATAATAAAGTGGTGTCGGCACTCTCGCCCCCTGAACAATATCGAATTTGAAGGTCCATTGAAAGAGACTTCCTCACCGCGCAGAGAGATCAAACACCATCTCAAGAAGAAATGAAGATCAAGGTGGACCAAACAACATTCCTAATTCCAGTAGTGTCTTGGACAAGAGTCCTGGTACACCGCAACTCGACAACGCGAACACCGAATTTGTCGTGTCGTTGGAACCACAAGTAGCACCACCTTTGGGTGACCAGCTTGACCGTATTCATTCGAATAAAGTACAATCGAATACAGACGCATTACCACAAAATTCCAACTTGTCTGCGGTTGTTGTGGAAGAAGTTCAAACTACACAAAATCCTCCTGTACCACTCTCAAAAGGACCTGTAAACACATTTGACATTTTCACTGGAGCCGCAAAACTCTTTGTTCCTTCGTTTCCATCCAAACCTTGTGCAAAATCCACAAAAACCGCTGCCAACAAACTGATAGTAAATAAGCGGCAAACTAAAACGAGCAACGCTCGAACAAAAACGAAACCGTTTGTGAGAAATCTTTCGACACCACAAAAGCTGGGACTTTTCTCTCGCAATCCATCAAATGTTCATCAGGGTGAGCGAGATGGTGTTCTCTCAAGAAATTTTGTGTTGAAAGAAATCTCTAAAATAAAAGCAGCCGAACCATCAAATCCAAATAAAAGACGAAGATGCGAATCTGATTCTGGTTCAAAGAATTCCGATCTAAGTGTCACAGACTTATGCGATCTTTCGATATACTCAGACAAATCGGTCGAATTGATGCAATCAGAACAGGCAGTCGAAACCTCTCGCCCTGTTCTAATTCCTTCCCAAGGTCTGGGAAAAATTCATCAGGCGTTCAGACCTAAAAATGTTGAAACAAAGAAGACCCCCACGCGTGCAAATGTCAGCACCTCTGGTGCAGCCTCACAATCCCAAAATCGAGAACACGAAAAGGCTGCTGCACAACATCAAAAAAAATTATTCACTACAAAGCTAAATCCCAGGATGACAGCTGCACAATGGGAAAAGCAAAAGCAACGTCATCCAATAGCAACTGCACCTGTGAAATCTGTACAGGAACAAAATCTCTGGAGATTAAGACTTGAGAATATTTTCTCAGACTCAAACGAGGTCAACCTAAACCGTAGAAATGTGATGCGATTACTACATAATTTTCCATCTCTAAGAACGATAACGTCCAACGATATAACCAATGTGGAATACATCAATGAGGACTCTCTGGATATGGTCTATCTGCATATCACCTCTCAGGCAGTTGAAAATGCCTTGCTTGCAGCAAAAGACGAGCTACTGTCGTATGGCTTCGATTTGACATTAGAAACCAACCCACAAAGAGAAAGAAGAGGCAATGATGTGCCTCACGATCGAGAGCAAACTCACGAACAATGCCGTGAAGTTTTACGACAACAATTTAATATCAGACAGAGATCAGTCGGACATCAAAATGCCGTCTTCAATCGTGCCTCACAGATTCATTCGAACAGGACTTAGCTATCGCAAAACATTAAGGACGATGTGAATGTCCTTCTATCATGGAACACCAGAGGATTTCGGCATCTGTTCGAAAATTTTGAACCATCTTTGGAAAAATGTTTTGCACTATGCCTCCAGGAAACATGGTTGAGGGAGTCGCCGCACAGAGACGGGTATTCCATCGTTCTAAATCCAGCTGGGAAAAACCAGTTTGGTCGACCATTCTCTGGGCTCCTGACCATGATAAATAACGCCTCCGGATGGGAGATTTTGCATTCTTTTTCTCCAAATTTGTTCGTCCAGGGAACAATTCTTCAAAACAGTTGTAGACCAAGCTCAACACTCAAGCATCTTCTGCTCATTAACATCTATTGGAACACAGCAATGATTTCCTCATGTCATTTTATTCAATCGATAACAAAACTGATTGATGATTCCATGGAATTGCTGTCCGATCTACAAGTACTTGTATGCAGTGACTTGAACTTTTTGTGGTTTGATGATGCCCTGAAAACGATTAAATTTAAGCAGCAACCACAAACCTCGTGTAGAGGTTATCAATTTCAGTCAGCAATGCATGCTAGGAACTGTTATATGCTCAATGGTCATACAAAAGGAGATTGTCCCCCAAACATTACATGGCAGCGTGGTGGAAATGGAACCATTATTGACTATGTTTGGGCATCAAAAACCATGTCTCATGACATCGTCCAGTTGACGGTCCTGAAGTCAAAATTGAGCGATCACTATCCGCTCGAATTAACTCTAAGGGCATTTTCGTCACGAAATGAAGAGCTTTTCATCCAGCCGATCGAAGTAAATCAAGGAGGAAATCGACTAAAAATAAACACTAAGCAATTGAGAAATCTAAACGAAATGATGTCCTCTGAAGAAATAGCTCCACATGACAAATTAAATTACACTGCCTTGCTGGTAGACTATCAAATAAAATCTAATCATTCAAACAGCTGTTCATATTTTAAAAATATGAATTTAGTCCATTGGTATCTCTCAAAAAAAAACAACTGCAACATGAATTAAGGAAATTAAAGAAAAACTTAGATCCCAATCCTACGGTGCAAATGAAACATCTAAAGGCGAAGTACCGAAATTGGTTGAAATGTTTCAAAACAATGAGAGATAAAGAACGAGGAGAACGTATCCTGAAGATCATCATTTGTCATCAGACAAAGGACCTATCGAATATCATAAACCACAAAGCAATATTCCATCAAGCAAAGACGCATCATGGTATTTCCAAGGCCAGTTGGGAAATATATTTTGCCAAGGTCTTTGGAACTGCGGTAAATCGGCCCACAGACGAAAGGTGTGAAGTGGTCCAGTCTTGGGATGTAATCGAAACAAGAGAGGACATATAATCTGCAATTAAAAGGTTAAATAACTCTCGAGCGGCTGGCCCTGACAGCCTCTCCAATGTCACTCTAAAAGCCAACATTGAGCATTGGACAACTTTCATTTACCATCTATTCCAAGCGATAGCTATCACAAAGCTAATTCCTGAAACTTGGAACCCGGCTATCATAGTTCCTATTTTTAAAAAGGGTTGCCGAGACGATCCGGCGAACTATCGCCCAATTGCTCTTTTAGACATCTTGGGTAAGATATTTGCGTCCTTCTTACAACAGAAGCTGGCAAAGTGGGCCATTAGCTCAGGACACTCTGATATAAGACAGTCAGGTTTTACAAAGGGCGTGGGAACGGAGGTAAATCTAACCATACTGAACCTATTGAAATTAAAAGCACTTCAACAAGGCAAAAACCTGTATATTGCATTCATTGACATGAAACAAGCGTTCGATTCTCTGGACCGCACAAAATTGTGGAAAAAACTGATTACCTGGTCGTGTCCGCTTGAATTATTGAGCCCCATTATGGCCCTCCATAATGAAACATCAATCCGAGTGCAAATTAATGAGGCTGGTGAACTTACTGAGAGAATAAGTACGAACAAGGGAGTAAAACAGGGATGCCCCCTTGCTGCCTTATTATTTAAACTATTCATAGCTGATATATCTGAAGCATTCTCTCAGACGCGATGCTTTCCCCCAAACATCGACAGTAACAGTATCAGTTGGACAATTTATGCAGACGATATTGTCCTAATGAACGCAACCCCAATTGGTCTTCAGAGACTCTTATTAGCCCTTGAAAATTATTTGAGTGACAACTCGCTACAAATTATTGTGGAGAAAACCAAGATCATGGCAATTGGAAATTCCTCCAAAAGACAAATTAAAAACTTCAGATGGAAACTCTACGCATTACAGCTACAACTTGTACCATCTGTTCGGTATCTAGGCATTATTTTTAACACCTCAATCAGAGAACATGATTGGATGTCTGATCTCAAACAACGTGTGTTGACCTTCGCGCTACAAGGGGCTAAGCTTCATGCTGAATATGGGAAATTTACCCTAAAACCAGTACTAACCTTCTATATTCAAAAGGTGATCCCTTCAATCACCTTTGGAGCCGAGGCCGGCTGAAATCTTGACTATCATCTGTGGCCGACCCTTGAAGGCTTATTTTGGAGACGCATCCTTAAGCTTCCAAAGGCCACCTCAATGATTTCTATAATACATGAACTTGGAATCGAATCAATGTACAACATAGTTGTCTGGAAATCGCTGGCCTTGTTACGGAAAATGTCAATGACAGATCAGGCTCCGGCTTATCAAATCTTTGCAAATGCAACCAAACAGCAATCTTGCGGTATCATGTTATCGTGGTGCAGCGATTTAAAAAAGATTCTAGACTCTGCAGATATAAAGTGGGAAACATTAATAGCAACCCCCCAACTCGTGAAACAGAAACTAAGAAAGTGGAACTGGATCCAAAACTTAGAACATAGAAATCTTCTGTCTTCATCGATCGACTTAGGGCCATTAATAAACCGTCTAGATCAATTACCTAGATATCTCCAAAAATTTCCATCAAGAAAACATCGCAATCAATTTATGAGACTTCGGTTGAACGTTATTACAACTAAGGAGATCCAATGGCGACGAAGAACTAATACTACTAATAGCGAGAAAAACCTCTGTAGGTTCTGTGGAAACTCAATTGAATCAGTAAAACACCTGATCATTGAGTGCCCCAACATATCACAGCAACGAACTCGCTATCTTGGGCCTTTTGCTCCAGCTGATGAAGATATGGACAGATGGTGGTTTTGGATCCTATCTGGTTCAAATGTTTCGCTTACATGTGCAGTATGTGAGTTTGTGGAAAACATTTTGACTGAGGATATGCTCTAACTGGAAATATGTTAGCAATATGTTGGCAATATTCATTTATTCATTTACTCATCTATTCTCCTATTCCTGCGAATTCATAGAATGTGCTGTTTCGCTTTGGTTGTATGGTTGTTTTTTTCTTCTTGTTTTGTTATATATTTATGTGAAAATTGGATTTCTTATTGTAATTGAAGTTTATTTATAAACTAAGTGTTAGAATTAAAAATAAAAAAAATATATATATATATAATTAAAAAACCTTTCTTGCACCTGAAAGGGCGCTCCGTCCTGTATTCTTTCCCTTTTTGTTTAGTCATTTATGACGGGTTTTCTCGGCTGCCCGTCCATCCAGTGAACTGCGTCCTCCTTTTGAAATTAGTATCTAAAACCTAAGGGTAATTTACCTTTTGCAATTAACTTACAAGACTCGCAGTGTCTTTTTTGTGAGTCTTTTGGTCGCCAAAGAGACCGGCTGTTCCAACCAGCCTGGGTTCACCTGAACTGTTCACAATCTACCTTACTGAGGGGGGGAGACTAGGCCTGCAAATGAAAATCTGTCAGAGTATATTTCAAATTGTCCTAGAATAAAAAAAATACACATGGCATATTCGTGTCTTCCAGTAACAGATGATTAATTCCCAGGAGCATATAATAGCTTGGTATGCAAGTGCAGTGTACAAAACGCCTCACACATTTGAAAGATTTGTAAACCTCTTGACGTGTGAAAATAGGTTACATAAAAATCTTGGAGCATGTTCTACTCCTTGAGAGTAGAAGGAGAAATGACTTACCGTAATGTTTTTTCTATGGATTCTTCTCCTGCAGATTCATCATCGGATAGATATTCCGACCAGCTTTGCTACTTTGGAAAACTTTCGACAGGGAGCATAGTGGACCTCGACCCGGTAGTCAACCATCGATCCGTCTTGCTCAGCGTCTGGTCATCAGCTCCGGACATGACGTCACTACGCCCCAACCTCAGTTTCCCCCTTTTTTTCCACGAGCACCGTACACTGCACAGGAAAACAGAACAAACTGGCTAATGAGCCCTTTCTTTTAAAGTAACTATAACCCTCCAAAGGAGGAATAATGAAGGAAATACTACAAGTAGCGTTAAAAAAATCTTTGCTCTAAGAAACTGTAGCAGGAAGATAGAAAATGGACACAGAGGACCATCACCAAGTCAGCGTGAAGAGAGAAGCTGTGCACCAACCATCGATTTTCTGAGCGGGGATGGATGGGAGGGAAGATAAGGAATATGCAGGAGAACAATCCATAGAAAGAACATTATGTAAGTAATTTCTCCTTCAATGGATTGCCTTTCTCCCGCTGATTGCTCATCTGATAGACTCCCAAAGCAGAAAATGAAGGAGGCGGGCAGAAAGTTATACCAAGAAATGCTGCAGCACTGCCCTGCCAAACACACATCAGAAGTACAAGCCACATCCAGGCTGTAATGTTTTGCAAAGGTATGTAGGGATGATCATGTCGCAGCTCGACAAATCTCCCGGACAGGTACTCCCCTCTGCAATGCTGTGCATGCTGACACTCCACTTGTGGAATGGGCCCTGATGCTGCTGGTAATTCCTTCCCAGCGGCCTGTAACATTCATCCATGCAGAAAATTATCCAACAGGATAAAGTCTGCTTGGTTATGGGCAGGCCCTTTTGGGCTAATGAAAAGGCTACAAAGAGCTGGTCTGCTCTCCTGAAATCAGCTGTACAGGCAATATAATAACTCAACGCCCTCTTCGGGTCTAGGTGATATAACCGCCCAACCTGCTTAGAAGGGTGCGGAGGAGGAAAGAAGACCGGAACGTCTATGGACTGCCAGAGGTGAAATTCTGATACAACCTTGGGGTGGAAGCAAGGCCTTACCCTGAGTGAAACTTTCTCCTGGAAAAATCACAGGAAGGGTGGCTTACAGCACAAGACCTGCAGTTCACTCACCCGCCTATCAGATGTAATAGCCACCAAGAAGTCTGTTTTCAAGGAGAAAAGCCGTAAGGGACAAGAGTGCATAGGCCCAAATGGAGCCGCCATCAGAAATGAGAGAACAAGATTAAGGTCCCAATCTGAGACAAAAAAGGGAGTTGGTGGAAACCTATTTACAAGGCCTTTCAGGAATTGTGCCATTACCGGGATCCTAAAAAACGAAACTTAATCTGGGGATCTCTTAAACACAGACAATGCCGGCAAATATCCTTGGACTGTGGTGACCTGAAGAGGCCAGTGACAGAAGGAACTCCATCTGCATCACTGTAGTGGTGGGGCAAGAGATGGGGTCAATCTCGCTTTCCCTGCACCACGCCTCAAATCTTCTCCATCTGCATATGTACAAAGATCTTGTAGGTGGTATGCGTGCAGCCTGCAACACCTCAAGTACTTTCTCAGAGAGGTCCCAGTCATACCTCATCCTCTCAAGAGCCACGCATGTAGGTTGAGGGATACCGGGGTCGGATGGAGTATCCGACCTCCCGACTGGGTTAGCAGATCCAGACGTAGAGGCAACCAGTGAGTCGGATAGATACAAGAGGTTGGAGTACCACATTCTCCTCACCCAGTCTACAGCGATCAAGACCATGGTCGCTCGAAACCTCTTCAACCTCTGGAGAACTCATGGAATGACGGGAATCGGACTAACGCGTAAATGTCCAATCCACCAGTGCACCCTTCGCTGGGAATTCCCTCAAGCAGAAATGTTGCATTACCTGTTGGACTCCATTGCAAACAGATCCACTGCTGGGGTACCCCAGAGAGCGAAGACCTCCTCTAGGACTTCCTGCCAAAACTTCCCACTCATGTGTCCTGCTCAGAGCATCTGCCAAGTCATTCTCTGTGCCCGCCAGATGAACTGCCGCAACCGAGATCCTGTTTTCCAGCAACGAGAACCAAAAAATCAGTGCCTCTGTGCAGAGGAGGCAGGAGTGCACATCACCTTGTTTGTCATCGCCACTGTGTTGTCCGTCAGACCGAGGGCATGTTTCCCCTGCAGAGACGGGGCAAATGCTTTCAGGGCTAGCCTGATCACTCAAAACTCCAGAGGCCACTCACCTGCAAATCCTCGCAGTGAGCTCCCCAACCCTTCAAAGACGGATCCCTGACCCCTCAGGTCTCAGGCCAAGGAGGCCAGAAGGATTCCCCCGCCAAGACTGTTGCAGTCTACCCACCAGGGCAGGTAGTTGACCACTGATGCTGACAACCTGAGGAGATCCAAGAGAGCTAAGGTACTGAGAGTACTGATCCATCAGTAGCCATTGCAGGGATCTCATGCATAACCTGGCCTCTGGCACTAGAAAAAAGCAGAAGGCCACGAGGCCTAGGAGGCGGGGGGAAGGAAGCTGCGGGTAGAGTGGCATGGTTCTGGAATAAGTCGACCATCTGTGTCAAGCGGACTACTCTCTCCTCGGGAGGTAAGGCCTTCTCAACCTGGGTATCTGGGACTGCTCCGATGAACTGGAGCCGCTAGACTGGTGTCATCTTGGTTTAAGTTTAGGGAGAAACCTAGCTTGGGCAGCAGCAAGCATATGTCCACTAAATGAGACAAGACCTGCCCTACAGACTTCCCCCAAATCAGCCCGTCATCCAGATATGGAAACACATGGACCCGGATCTCCTGAGGTGAATCGCAACTACTGCTATGAGCTTGGTGAAGACCTTTGGGGCAGAGGTAAGAAAAAAAAGGGAAGCACCTTCAACTGAGTGCATATCTCCTATGGTGAACCTTAGGAACTTCCTGTGCTTTCGATGGATTGGCACATGGAAATAGCATCCTGTAGGTCTATCAATACCAGCCAGTCATGTAGTTCGAGAGAGTGGAGAATCTCTCTCAACGTCACTAAAACTGAATTTGTCTTTCCTCAAGAACTTGTTCAATGCCCTGAGGTCCAGAATGGGACGGAGACAACCTCCTTTCTTGCACACCAGGTAATACTGGGAATACCAACTCTATCCTCTCTGCTCGGGTGGTACCTCTTCCAGGGCACCCTTCAGCTACAGGGCTCTCAGTTCATCCTGGAGCTCCTGTCCGGATTGGATTGGAGGTGGGGGCGGTCCGTCCGGTGGTTTTCTCACAAATGGTAGATATTAACTCCACTGAATGAGCTGTAGAGCCCAGACATTGGAAATAATTCCCTGCAACTGGAGCAAATGCTCAGGCAACAGTCCTCCAAACAGTTTGCTGTTAGAGTGGAAAATCAAAGCAACTTCAGACGCTGGGTCGCTCCCCCCTGCTGGCCTCTAGTAGCTCCTCTGCCCCTTTCGGAGCACGCAAAACGCTTCTGCCCTTTTCTGGCTGGTGGGAGCTGCGGTCTCCTGCCGTAAGGAGCATATCTCCTGTAGCCACGTGCCCTAGAAGCAAAGCTAAATGTAGGTTTGGCTGGCTGCGCAGCGAGGCCTAAGGATTTGGCAGCAAACTTGGATTCCTTAAATTTCTCTAAGGAATCATCGGCTGTGCGGCCGAAAAGAAGATCGCCCTCAAAGGCCTTCTTAGTGTTATGGCAGACGCCATAGATCGCCCCACACAGTCAGCGATGTCCAGGCCCATTCGCAGCAACTGCCTGGACACTGCTTTCACATCCTCCACTGGCTGTAGGAAGCCTTTGAGCAGTTCTCCTTCAGGGACATACTGTGGAGAATTCTTCACTGATGTCCGTAGACCGAAGGAGTATTTTGCAAAACTGCTTGCCACAGTTGTAGCTTTGAAGGCCATGCTACCTGAGGTAAATGCCTTCTTCGCCAAGGCATCTACTTTCTTTGATTCTCTGTCTGGAAGCAGAGTGGATGTAGAAGATGCAGGTCTAGAAGAGACCGTAGCAGCCTGCATAGCAAACCCCTCCAGGGAAGGGTGAGATGCGAGGTATGAAGGGTCTCCTCTAGCTGGCACTTCCCTGAAATGGAGCTGACGGGAGGAAGTGAACAAGGGTTTTGCCACAACTGCTAAAGGATAAGCAATGGCAGGGTTTAAGAGCAGTATACGTTCAGTGTTAAGGCCATCATCTACAATGCCGGTAAGGTCGTAACCGTGTACAGGTGCCACTGAAGAGTGCAATCCCAGGGTGTCAACCTTTTCTACCAGAGCCCAGAATTCAGAGGTATTTTCAAGATAGGGCTGGGACTGCTGAAACTCAAGGTCTGGTGAGGTGTCCAGACCGCTGCCATCTTGAAGGCCTTGATCCAGCTGTAAAAGCAGATTCTGGTCGTCAAAATAATCTGCCCCTAATAATTCCCTCGTGAACCCAAATACATTGGGTCAACATCCCCTTGGTGATCAGTGTTATGACCGCCAAAGATACCTGCAATGGCATCGAATAATTCGGACTGGGGTTGCGGAGTGAATGTTTTCTCGACAACCGTCGACTTGGAGGGTTTGTCTTTCGGCACTGATATGGTGGATGTCGACATCCTTGGATCCATGGGGATAATCCGGCTTCCAATGGATTTCTTTCGACGTCGAAAATGTATCATTGTCAACATGGTCAGTACCGGGGCACTAGAGGGGTCGGGTATACCGAAGGCTGCTCTCGGCTCCGAAACATGCTGCTTGGGGGGGGTTGGTGGGTGGGGTAGTCTCACCGACTGCAGCATGGTGCTTGAACATTACAAGCATCGAGGATTTGAAATCCTACCACTCTTGGCGGGTGGTAGGTCCAGCCAATGCTTACCTTTATAAATCAACGATTCGGAATCCCGGTGATGGCGGTGATGCCTTTTCTTCTTCCGGGACAAGGAATAGCTCCTCAAATAGGACCTTTTTTCCTTCTGCCTGTGTTCTCTCTCAGGGGTATGCCCTTCACTTTCGGCCTCCAAAGACCGAACCGTCGATCGTGCCAGAGATTGTGAGGGCAGTCGACCCAGAGCAAGTTTTGCAGCTCAATCATGAATGGATTTAGATTGCATTTTGGCGCACAACAGATAGCCGTCAGTCCCATGAACCGTGCAGAGGCACCAGAGATACAACTTGTGTGCGTCAGTGATGGACATCTTGGTGCCACAATCGGTACACCGTTTCAACCCAATACCCGAGCGACCAACATCTCACGTCAAAGATTTTGTGAAAAAATATGACTTTTCCTGACGAAAATGTTGAGAGAGTTGAAGCTCTGTGTTTCCAAGCAGTGTGTTAGCGCACAGAAAAAAGGAACTGAGGCTGGGCCGTAGTAACGTGGTATTTATACAATGCCCGATATGCCCAGAGCCGACGACCAGACACCGAGCACGACGGATCGATGGTGGTGTCGAGGTCCACTACCCCCCGCCCCCTTCGAAAAATTTCCCAAGCAGCAAAGCTTGAGGGAAGATAAGGAATCTCTGGGAGAAAGGCAATCCATTCAAGAACAAATGACTTGCCTCTTGGTAATGCTCTTTCTGATGGATGTTCCTACCATGGATCCTCATCTAGGCTAGCTCTATCCAAGCGCAGTGGTTCTCAGGAAACCTTTCGTACGCCTCTTTGCGCTGGACATGATGTCAGAATTATATATACACATATACACATATACATACATATATATATATATATATATATATATATATATATATATATATATATATATATATATATATATATATATATATATATATATATATATATATATATATATATGCACTGCATCCTGTGACTTCAGAGCCACCCTTGTCCCCTAGCACTCTGAAGCAGAGGGATGGAAGAACCAATGGTGAACTAGCTTGCTACAAAGAGGGGCAGGTAGGGCAGCAATGAGGAATGTTTGGGAGGAACATCCATCTGAAAGAAAATTACTAAGAGGCAAGTAATGTGTATTTCTAATGGATGCTTTCCTGCCACGGATTTCTCATCTATGATAGACTCCTAAAGCAGTACGTAAACTGGAGGCGGAAGGAAGCAAGAACAACACCTTAACCAGAAAACTCCTCTGGAAGACTGCCCTACCAAAACGGGCATCCTGACCAGCAAGGGCATCCAAGCAGCAATGCTTAGCAAACGTGTGCAAGGATGCCCACATAGCAGTCTGACAAGTATCCAGGATTGGGACTCCCCTCCGTAAAGTACAGTTGGCAGCCACTCCCCTGGTAGAATGCGCTCTGAGATCCTTAGGCACATCCTTAGCAGCCAGAACATATCCTGCTCAGATGCAGAGAATGATCCAGATGGACAGGGTTTGGTTGTTTAAAGCCTCGCCAGCACGAGCACCAGCATAACCAAGGAAAAGCTGATCATCTGTCATAGCCGCTCTAGTATGAGAGACGTACTTGTACAGGATCCAGTCGATGGAATTGTTCCTCTGCCCTGGAAGGGTGAGGTGCAGAAAAAATACAGGAAGATGGATCTTCTGAGAGCGATGGAAATCCGAGACCACCTTCGGCAGAAAGGAGGGTCTCACTCTCAAAGTCACCTTCTCTTTGAAAAAAACAAATAGGCAGGTAAAACAGAATGTCTGGAGTTCATTAACGCGTCTCGCAGAAGTTATGGAAACAAGGAAAATCACATCAAGGGTGAGCAATCTCATGGAAAAGGAATAAAGGGGCTCAAACGGAGCGCCGATAAGAAACATAACTAAATTAAAATTGCATGCCAGAACCACAAACTGGCTTACAAACCCTGCAACAACTGCAGAAAAGTAGGGATTGTGAAAAACTAACCCTGTTTCCGGGACCTCTTGAATATTAAAATAGCGGCGAGGTAACCCTTTAGCATTGCCAACCTGCAGACCCGGTTGGGCCAAAGATAGGAGAAAATCCTACACACGTGATAACGATGCAGGTCCCTCTGCCAGCACCAAATTGAAAATTTACCGCACCTACAGGCATAAATGGATTTCGTAGCAGGCCTTTGAGTTGGGAGGAGATCTGTTATGTGTTGAATCTGTTTTGTACTTATTTATGTGGTATATAATCTGCTGTAAATGAAAGGTTACTCACTGTATTGACCAACGTACCCCTAGTCCATAGTCCCCATTCCTCCCTACTGTATGGCCGTCACTCCCAAGGGAAGGGACCAGATCCCTTTTTCGTCCAAAAAAGCATTTCCCTATAAATGTACAGGCATGCATAGGCCCAGCTACAGGCATGCCCACGCTGCCGTAGCCCCGCCCTCCAGCGCCTGGTCTCGGTCCTCTTGTACGTGCCTAACAGCTACACTAACCTGGCCTATTTATACTGTGGGGAGAACAGAGGGTCGCATGGAGGAAAGGGGACTAGGAGTGTGTTAGTCACTAAGGTGAGTAACTTAATTATTCCTACGTCCTGTTCACTTTCCTCCATACTGTATGGGCGAATACAACCGATAACGCCTCGACGTTGTGACACTGGTCACTTGGCAAACAAATTCTTGAGGACAGCCTGTTTTTGTTCTCCCCTTGTTAACTTCCCTTCACCCGGTCACACTTTGAAACACTGGTGTACGAGCGCGATATGAATAAAATAAAATTTCATTTAATTTTAAACTGAGCATCTGCTCTGGAACTAACACCCAGACAGTAGTGCTTACAAAAAGCTGATGGCGAGGCCCATGTGGCTAACTTGCTAATGACCCGTCATGGCACCTGTCCCTGGAAAGTTACCGCTGCTGCTTTGGCCCCGACAGCATGAGCATGAATATTTTGGGGGCAGGACTTTTTCTGCAATTTATAGGACTCAGTGATGGCCTCCACCATCCACTGCGCTATTAAAGCCTTAGAGGATTGTCCACCGGGAGCCGACCCGCACAACGTGACTAGCAAGGCCTCCAAATTCCTGAACTGTTGTCCTGTCTATGTAGAACTTAAGAGTTCTCCTGCTGTCCGGGAAGTGCAACGCTTTCTTCTGACTACGACTTGGGGTACAGAAAGAAGGTTGGGAGGATAATCACCCCAATGCGGAGCACAGAGACTACTTTGGGTAGAAATTTCGGGTGATTTTTCATGACCACCTTGTCCCTGTGGAAGACCGTGCCTGTATCTCGCTAATGCGTCTAGCGGATGTTAAGCCCAGTAAGACGTTTTAAGGGTGACCCACTTTACGTCAAAAATAGCCATGGCCTCTAACGGTTTGTGCACTAGCGCAGCAAGGACCACATTACGATCCTACACAGGATGAGGTCTCCTGACTGGAGGATAAAGTTGGGTCAAACCTTGAAGATGACTCTTTACCACAGGGTTGGCCAAGGAAAAGGACTGTTATTCCACGTCCCAGTAAGCCCCGATGGTTGCCAGATAAGTGCTGCATGCGTCTACCTGTATGCCAGTGCTGGCCAGATTTGCTGAAAACTACAGCATTTGGTCGAGAGAGCAGCCCTCCGGATCTACCCCCTTGTCTTTGGCCCAAATGCAGAAACTGGTCTATTTGCTCTTGCACAACAGTGTGGAAGACTCCTTCCTTGCCATTTGAATAATATCCAGGTTGGGCTGTGAAAGTGCCAGGCTCTGCATGTTCAGTTGCTCAGGTACCAGGCTGAGAGGGCCAAGAGACTCAGGTCAAAGGTGGACTGTACCTCACTGGTGGTAGAGAAGAACTGGTCCCATCTAGTGTAGCAGAACCGGCCCCTGTGCTGCCAAACTCACCAGGACCAAGTACCAGATTCTTGCCAGCCAGTCCAGAACAACTAGAATCATGCAACACTGAGTTATGTCCTGAAATTCTAAGCACACTCTGAATCAACAGTGTTGGTGGGAAAGTTTAACACCATAGGTTATTCCAAGGGATTTGAAGCACATCCACTAGTGACACTCTGCCCTTCCGCCTTCCAAGAAGCAAAATGTCTGCATTTGGCATTACATCTTGAAGCCAACATCTGGGTGACCCTGGCCCTGAAACAGTGGGCTGGAGGACTCTGGCTCCCAACTCCCATTTCGCAGTTGTCGGTTTGGAGTCTGCTGAACCTTTGGACCACTGTGTTGCTCTCCCCCGACAGGTGGACAGTGATCCAATGGATACCCTGCTGCAGAGCCGATTCCAAGATCTGAACAGTCAGGTTGCACAGGGCTGAAGACCTCATACCCCTGGTCGTGAATGCAGGCAGTTAATGCTGGTAAAAAGGAGGGCCCTTCAATGTTCTCCTGTTGCCTCTACCAAACCAGATCTAGTCTGAGATAGTGTGGAATAGAGACTTTGTCCAACTGAGAGTCCTTCTCCAGGTTCCAACTTACAGCCAGATCCAACTGCAGCCTACTTATCTTCAACCTGGCATACGGAACAGCCAGGATGCAAGCAGTCATAAGGGCCAGTGGGTGTTGATTTCACCATGCCGAGGTAGTCCCTGTGTCCATGAAACATCTGGTTATCCTGAGGATAGCTTTGATCCGTTCTCGAGTAGGGAAAATCCTCTGCCTCTGGGGTACACCTGGTGACCCCTGGCTATCAGGAGCGCTGCTACAGGGTTCATAATCCTTGTGAAAAAAATGGGAGGTGCCAAGTTGAGGCCAAAAGAACAACACTCTGTACTGGAAGTGATGTCCCATGACCGTGAAACGCAAAAATTGCCTTTAAGGCTGCCAAATTGGGACATGTAGGTAAGCGTCCTTTAGGTCCAGGGAGCACATCCAGTCACCCTGGCAGAGACTCTAAGATCTGCGCAGGTGTGATCATCTTCAACTTTTTCAGTGAGAGAGAAAGGTTCAGAAAAGATAGGTCAAGAACTAGCCTGGTTCTTCTTGGGGATGGCGTCAATTCTGGAATAGTACCCAGAGCCCCTTTGATTCTGGGGAAATTACTAGACCACTTGAATGTGTGGGAGGGAGAGATCGTCACCCAAGAGAGGGAGGCCCTATTTGCAGTAGGGGAGGAAACAATGTACAGAAAGTACCCGAAGATGATAACCTTCTGAAACCATGACAAGAACCCAGGGGTCTCTTATTAATGATCACCACTCAAGCTAGTGGAGAAACAGCCTGCCCCCTACCGGAGAGGGATGGATCTGGATGCCACCACCCATTGTTTTTTGGGGTTGGAGGCCGAGGTAGAGAGAGAGGGGTGGGAGAAGGGGGAAGGGAACGGAAAAACCCCTTTTGTGCTGTCCGCTGCTGCTTACGCCGATGCAGATTCAGCAAATTGTCAGGTTACCTGGGCCTGCAATCTTGTAATCCCCGGAAACCACCAAAAGACCTGTTTCTGCTGTCCTGCACTCCCTTGAGGGATAAACAGCCTTGAGGTTGGCTTTGTGAGGACAGCCAGAGACTTGGTGGTCTGAAGAACTAGTCTTTTATATTATTTAACTCCTCGTCTGTCGAGGAGGAGAAAAGTTGTGCACCTTTAAAAGAAAGGTTTAAGACCCTCTCTTGCACGTCCCAGTTGAACTTCATGGCGTGCAACCAGGCAGCACATCGTAGGTCTGTCCCTACGCAGATCGCTCTGGCTGCTGTGTCAATGTGCTCCACTGTAGACTTGAGGCTTGTCTTGCGCTATAACCTTGGCCTCCGCCAAATCCAGTCTTGAAAGCTGCCTGCCTGTGCCCTGCTAGATCTGACAGATAGTCGGCTATTTCGCGCCACAGTTTTTGGTTGGCTGCAGCCAAGATTGAGTCTGTGTTAGCCTGCCTAGAGGTGAAAGCCTGAATTTGTATAGACCTTTCATCCGCAGGCCTCAAGATGCTTGTCCTCCTTGTTTAGGATGCTGGCTGCTGGAGGCCCTCCAAGGTTTGGGCTTTGCATACATGGATGCCGCTGCAAAGACTGATGAATGTGGCTGGGGGTGAGAGGCCAGAATAACCCCCCCCTCCACCTGGCTGTACCTGGCATCTAGGCGCTTGTTCAGTAAGTGCGCCGAGTATGGTTTCAGCCAGCTCTCGACTGCCAGTGCGGAGAACTACTTTAGCAAAGGAATGCCTGACCTGTTGCGTGTTCTGAGGGCCAACACTTGGGCCAGAACCCCGATTTCCGGTACTTCTCGTTGGGGTGATAGTACGGCCAAGAACTCAACTAGCCCCTTCATGCGGTCATGGAATACCTTGATGGATGCAGAGGTGTCAAGGGCATCTTCATCTAAATCCTTGTCCCCCTGTGCTGTGTCCGTTCCCTGTTGCTTGTCCCCCTGGATCTGGAGCCAGGATATTAGTAAATGGTGCATCCGGTGGTTGTTCGCCCTCAGTTGCCTCCACGGCTCCCCCACTCTCCCCCCCAAGGTGGGGTTAGAAATGAGGAAATAAAAAATGTGTATGATAAAAGCAATAGAGATCAACTCACTAGAATGGAAGCTGATCAGGTATGGATACGTCGACCATGTGGAGTGATGAAGGGAGAGAGTATGTTTGTGGGTCCTTTGCTGGTAAGGCGACGGAAAATGCAGTAGGGTTGGAGGATGGGCATACGTGGAACAAAAGTAGAATAGCTGGAAGACCGGTCATGAAGGTAATGATAAAATCTTGTGTAAGGAGGGAGGTGTTTTATGTGTTGATTCGGTTTTGTACTTATTCACCTTTGTATATAATCTGTTCTAACATAAGTTTAGCTTTGTACATTATCTGTTGTATGTATGTTTCATATGGCCACTTGTGTACTCTTATGCCACCTTACTGTTCATCTAGCATTACATCTTTATCTGTAACCTGGGAAACCTGGAACCAACCAAGATTCAAACCAGAGAGCTACATAAGGGCTGGTCAGATTGATGTTGAACAGTTGCCAGTAAAAAAAGGGGGTGGGGGGAATTCCATATGTACAATAAATACTTGTTCAATTTATCTTGACTCCAGAGAATCATTTACTTCAACATCGTCCAACAAGTCCCACTCCTCCTATCTCAGCCTCTCAGTAGCCAAGCATGGAGACTCAAGCTGCTGAGGATTGGTTGGAGGGCCCACCCCTTTGAATGGGAGAACAAGTCTACTAACCTCGGAAGGCACTAGGGAGGGCAGATGGACATGTCCAGCAAATCTGGATACCATGTTCTCCAGCCCACTCTGGGGCAATCAGGATAATTGTGGTTCCAAACAGGTGCAATCTCCTGAGAGCCAGCGGAAGGACAGGGATCGGTGGTAACGCATGAATGAGGTAGAATGTCCACTCAACGACAGCGTTTCCCCCAGATCTCCCAGAAGGGGACATTTCCTAGTTTCCCAACACTGGAAGCAAAAAGTTTCACTTGAGGAGTTACCCAAAAGGAGAAGATCTCCTCTAGAACTTCCAGACAGAGATCCCATTCGTGGGAGGCCAAAGTCTGTCTGCTTAAGGCACCTGCTGTGACATAATTTCGTCCGGCCGGATGAGCCACCAAAGAAACGCAGTTCTTCAGACCCTAGAAACACTGTATTGCTTCTCTGCACAGAGGCAAGGACCCCACAACACCTCACTTGTTGAGGTAATCCATAGGCATTGTGTTGTCTGTCAGGATCAGCAGAGTCTTGCGTTACACAGAGGAGAGGAAAGTGACCAGGGACAGCCTGCTTGCCCTCAGCTCCAGAAATTTGATGTGTTCCTGAGAGTCCATGAGATACCACAGTCCTTTCACCGTTGGGTCTGACAGGTGAGCACCCCAACCAGTCAGCGATGCGCCCCTGACCACCGTCACTTGGGGCCAAGGTTGGCGAAACACACCTTTCAGCAAGTTGCCTCACGCGACACACTGCGCAAGATCCGAGCCACCTTGTCCAAGACCTGCAAAGGGTCCAAAATGTGGGCCTGAAACTGCAACGATAGGCAACAGAGAAGCCACTGAAAGGATCTCATGCAGAGCCTTACCTCAGGCACCACTAGGATGTGAGAGGACATGAGGCCGAGAAGTAGCAGGAAAGCTGAGGCCATGACTTGTCCCTAGGATTGCAAAACAGACATTGACCAACCGAAAGATATTCGCCACTTCATCTTAGAGGTGCGAAAGGCCCTGCCCAGGCCAGTGTCCAAGACTGCACCGATACATCAGAGGAACTAGGGCAGCGAAATCAGAGACTTATTTAAGTTCAGGGAAAAGCCCCGGCTGTGTAATAGAGTGCATGTTTGGAGTTGGTGCTCAGACACTAGTTCTGGGCAGCAAGCTCGGAAGAACCACTCATCCCAGTAGGGAAACCCATGAATAGGCTCCCTCCTGAGGCGAGCCACCAGCACTGCTATCAGCTTGGTGAAAACCCTTGGAGCCAAAGAGAGCGCAAACGGTAGGACCTTGAACTGATAATGGAGTGGACCCACCACAAACCTCAGGTAATTCCTTTGCTTTCGATGAAGTAGGCATACTGAAGGTCCAAGGAAAACAACCAGTCCTGCAGATCAAGGGCTTGTAGAATCTGGGCTAGAGTAACCATCTTAAACTTGTCCTTGCATAAGAACGAGTTCAGCAGCCGCAGATCCAGGATGGGTCACAAAGCTCTGTCATCCTTCAGCACCAGAAAATAGGTAGCGTACCAAGCCTTCACTCATTCTGAGCGCTGAACTAGCTGGATCGCGATTTGACAGAAGCGGATAGACCTCCAGTAGATTGGCGCCTGGACAAGGGGTGCCGCCGGGGGCTCTAAAGGAATGGCAAACAATGTCCCAGCCGGATGTCCTGTAAGGCCCAGGTGCCTGACATGGTCTTCAACCATTCCGTGGTGAACAAGGAAAGCCACCACCCCAACCGTTGATGAATGGCATAGCTTGTCACTAACATTTGGCGCCATAGGCTGTGGCAGGAACACCCCATCTCTGGCCACTCTTTCCAAGAAATGGCTGTGTGGAAAGCTGTTGCACCGCAAGCCCAAAAACTAAGCAGTCGTATTGGACAGCTAGACCTTCTGTAGGGCAGCGTCAGCCTTCACTACAAAAACATTCAGCCCGTCGAACGGCATAACCAACAGTCTGCAGGGGAGCAAAATCATATCTCCCGATGCCCAGGACACATTTTTTTTGGGATGGGCAACAGGTGTTTAAAATCATTTCACCAGAGGGACAAGTGGCTGGATGTAGTATTTTTCAGACTTCTCTGCAGTTCAGGATTAAATATAATGCATTTTCAAAGGTTGTCTTGTTCGTTTAGCAGGCAGGGTAAATGAACCCAGAGCTTTAGTCCCTTAGCAACACTGTCATAAAAGAATAAAATGCATCTATTTTCCCACGGTGCCCAGGTTGCACAGTGGGATAGTCCTGAGCTCTCTGAAGCAAGGCACATGCTGGAGTTTCCCCGGACTTGGCTCGATGAGTTATGCCACATGAAAAGGCTTTTGTGATACAGCAGAAACGTGTGTAGGCATCTCCTGCATGCCTCCCTTTAAGTAAAGTGCTGTGCCTTGCTGTGCTGTGCTGTAATGGGTCTAGTGCACTGGTTACTGTGGTGCTTCATTAGAGATTTATTTTACCATGTGATTTTTAATATGAATGACATACTGGGCATGGGAGTGTGGGCATTTCACTATTCATTCTTTGAATTACCACTTATGGTTTATTAGCAAACACTTGTTTTTAATACATTGCTGTCTGTCTCACTTTGGCAGTGTCAGCAGCCGTGAATTTATCAATTTTGGTGGTTTTATCTTATTTTCAAGTTGCAGCTTTGCTTGGGATGGGAAGGGGAAGACGGCTGTGTCATGGGGCAAGCCGCCTGGGAGTGTCATAGCAGCATATAGCGGTCTGCGTCTCATTATTTCTAAGTACAATACTGTAATGGGCGCAGTGACAGACTACTATGGTGCTCCATTATAAGCAATATATTTTACCATTAACCCTGAAGAGTCGGCAGGCCTCGTCTGATTTTTTGTATATGAAAGTATATCTACTGCACTTGGTAGTGTGTGTGGTTCACTTTATACTTTCCATAAATTATCCTTTTGGGCAAAAACTGGTTTGTACAGCAATGCTGTCGGAGTCAAGTCACTTGACTGCGTTTGAAATATGTGCCGCTTTTGAAAAATGCATTGCCAAATATGGTCATTGTATTAAAGAAGGGTTGTGCTTGTTAATGAAGGACTGTCTCAGTAAAACGTGAATATTTCAGTACCTGAAATAATTGATTTGTGCATTTAGCGCCTGCTTGTAGCCTAAAAACGCTTGGTAGCTTTAAAACAGGTACCAGGACCTACTTCCCCAGAATAACTGGTGCCATACGATCCTACCTATGTGACATTAGCTCTGTGTGTTTTTGAGTATATAAAGGTAGGGCGATTATTATTGAAAGGAGGAGATCAGACCACCACTTTCATAAATTATCCAATTAGAGTACTCGCTCTCCACCTTTCACCCACTTACACAACATCTCATGCCCCACACCAGATTTCACTTCAACCCATCTGCCTTATAAGCACAACATTTTCCCGTCAATACATCCAAAGCAAAGTAAAATCCTGAGGTTTATGGTTGGGACTTTATGCACCTTAACACGGACAAGGTTTACACACTGAGATTACTACTGTGGTGGGCTGGTGCAGTATAAAAAACGAATATTAATAAGCACATCATTTAAGTATATGGATCATTAATATTCACAAAACCTAGGTTTTCAGCTTATCTGGAAGTTAAATATGCAGCATGCTGTGTATTAGTACCGCATTGTGCAGAGGTATTGTCTGCCAACTAGATGTTCCCTGGCAAACTGCGTTTTGCTCCTGCTCATAAAATCTTTCTTTCAAACTATGTAGTTAATAATTGAATAAATAATGCATCCAGGACATTAAGTGGTAAAGGGTAAAGTTACTTACCTGTAACTCTTGTTCTCCAGAATGGGCCTGGCATGGATTCACATGCTCATGAATATTCCCTGTCAGTCTGGGAATCCTCGGTATAAGAATAAACCGTTTCACTTTAGCTTGAAAACTATTTCTCCTCTAAACCAATTCACTGTCCTCTGGGTCATACTTCCCCCATCCAATGACAGTTTTGTTCCTAAACTCCACCACTGGTGGCCATCTTCAGATTTGGCAATCACTTAAGGCGGCAGTATGAACCAAGAAGAGCCACAGAGGGGAAGGAGGGAGGCTTCACATGTGAATCCATGCCGGAACCATGCTGGAGAACAAGAGTTACAGTTCAGTAACTTAACCCTTCTCCAGCATGGTGTCTGGCATGGATTTACATGCTCCTGAATAAATTAAGTGTTAACTCATCGAAGTGACTAACTTACTCCCAGTCCATAGTCCCGTTTCCTCCATCCTGTATGGGCGTCCCTCGCGAGGGATGGGAACGGAACCTCTTTTCCACCAGAAAAACACATTTCCCCTTTAAATTTACTGGGAAGCCAGGCTCCCTTAACCCCACCCAAAGGCGCTACACCTCACTCCCCTTTAGACGTGTCGGCTGTATTACACTTTAACAACTCGCTGGTCTTATTACAGGGGGATGAATGGTGTGACATATGGAGGAAAGGGCACTATGAACTAGGAGTACGTTAATCACTCCAGTGAGTAACACTTACTCCTACGTCCCGTCAACCCTCCTCCATTCTGTATGGGCAATTACAACTGACAATGCCTTGGGGAGGCGAGCCTGAGCCTCTAGGCAAATAGATTACAAAGCACTGCTTGGCCGAACGCGGCATCAGCCTTGGCACTGGTATCCAAGCATCAGTGCGTGCAAAAAGCCAAAGGTGTGGCCCATGTTGCATTCCTGCTGATCAACTGCCAGGCAACGTAGCACTGGAACGCGACCGCTGTCGCCTTGACTCTAACCGCATGCGCATGGATGCCCTGTGGCAGGTCCTTACGCTGCACCTTCGTCATCCATCGTGCTATGGAAGCCTTGTAGGCCTGCTGCCCAGGCCTAGAGCCTCGAAATGTTACAGAGCGTCCGTCTTCTTTCGTTCCAGATAAAATTTCAACACCTTCCTGACATCCAGGTAGTGGAGTGTCTTTTTAGCATCCTCCTTGGGGTCTGGGAAGAATGTGGGGAGCACAATCTCCTCGTTGATATGGAAGTATGATACCACTTTATGGAGAAACTTGGGGTGCATGCGGAGCACAACCTTGTCTTTGTGAAATCTAGTGTATGTTTCTGAGGCGACTAACGCCTTGATCTCGCTCAGCCTCTTCAACCCAGTCAGGTGTCTTTACTATGAGATTGGCCTGAAGACAGGATAAGCGAGTCAGTTCCTATACGCACCGATAGCAGCAAGGTTATGTTCGGCAGGTATCCACCTGGACGCCAGATCTAGCGAGATAGGCAGAGAGTGATAAGACTTGGTCGAGGGTGCATGTCAAGGGGTTCGCCTTGTGTTCCTTAGCCCATGAGCAGAATCTTGTCCATTTACTTTTGTACTGCTTGCATCTAGCCGTCTCCTGGCATTTTTAATGATCTCCAGATTGTCGCTGGACAGCTGAAGGTGATGGGGCGTTAGCTGTTCAGGAACCAGGCAGCTAGGGCTAGCCTATCTTGAGAGGGGGTGGGTAGCACTGTGCCTCCCTGCTGTGCTAGTAGAGGGAGTAGAATTTCAGGCTGAAGTGACATCTGTCGCAGGTCCGATAACCAGGGCCGCCCCGGCCAGCGAGGCGCCACGAGGATAATCCTGAGGTTCTTGGAGTTCCTGATCTTGCTCACTACCTTGTGGGTGGGAATGCATATGCCCACACCCCATCCCAGAGTATCTACCGTGTGTCCCCTAGAGAGATTCATCCCCTTCCTCCCCAAGACACAAATTGTTGACACGTCTGATTGTGTGCTGTCACAAACATGTCTGTTTCTTGCCCCCATCTGCTGAACACTTCCTGGAGGACTCTCCCATTCAGTTGCCACTTTATATTGTCGGTGGCCAGGCAACTGAGCCAGTCTGCTTCCAGGATGGACTCTCCTGGAAGGTGGACCGTTGAGAGCCACACTCTTTGGCTGATTGCCCATTCCCAGATTTCCAGGGTCAAGGCGCACAGTTGTGGGGGATCTGGTGCCCCCCATTTGTTGACAGAGGATGGACTAATTGGGAAAATGGGGAGTAGCCTGACGGGCTTCAAACACCTATGTTTTGTTTCACATACGTGCTGCTAACGAGCTAAAAGTCAAAGGTTGAGATAGCATGAAAACCAATCAGTAGGGTTGGGTGACGACCTAACATGCAATGTTGCAGGAGCCAACCCACTGATGTTCTGTCCGCTATAATTAGTGTTATATGTGTTTAGGGGTAGTGCAAAGCGTGCCCTACAGACAAGGGGTAGCCAATGTAGCACTGATTCTTATATGTTCTAGAAGTGGATTTGTTCTCCTCACCAATTCCTTTCCTTGATAGGTTTTGTATTTTGCCACGTGGGAGGATGCCATAGATGATGCATATTCGGGTACAAGACCTCCATGTAATCAAACTTGGTTGCGAGTGTGCAAGCATCAGTCCAATGTTTGCCAGTTGACACTGCTTTATTACAATGAGAATAAAGTAGCAATTTGCCATACTCCGAGTCTGTCCGATTATTTGGTCTAAGATCTAGTATTGTAATTCCATCTAGCACAAAAGAGACTTCAAAGTGCTAGAGCACAGGTCTATCTGGGGTTGACCCAATTCGTGGAATAGCAGATCCACTTAGCCCTGGCGAAGCTCCAATCTGTGGCAAGAATGCAGCTCCCTGCTGAGCCAGTCTGCAATGGTGTTCTTGGTGCTCGCCAGGTGAAAAGGGACGAGAATCATGTTCTGGCGAACGGCCCAGTGCTACAGATCCTGGGCCTCCCTGGAGTGAACCGGTGAGCTTGTCCCGCCCTGCTTGCGGATGTAAAACATGGTGGTGTTGTCCGTGAAGATCCTCACAACCTTGCCCCTGAGCAACGGCAGGAAGAACTTGAGGGCCCAGAAGATGGCCGGAAGCTCCAGAACAATGATGTGCAGGGTCTTTTCCTCTGGCATGCAACTGTCCGGTGTGTGCTCCCCAACCTTTCAGAAAAGCATCCGCAATGACTGTCTCCTGGTAAGGAGGAAGTTGGAATGGGGCCTCTTTGGGGAAATGAGAGCTAATGCCCACCAGTGTATTGCCAGTCAGAACTCCTCGCTGAGGACGATCTTGTCCGTCCAGGATCCCGAGACTTGCAGCCACCTTCCATGCAGAAACTCCTGGAGAAACATCATCTGTATTCTGCAAAGGACGACGAGGTTGACGCAGGAGGACATCATGCCCATTGGCGACTTGACGGCCCACACAGTAGCCGACGACAGTCACTGACCCTTCCGTAGGACGGCTATCCTCCTCTCTTCCAAAGGGGACGCCAGACCAGTCACTGTGTTGAGTCAGCCTCCCAGAATGGCTCCAAGCAGGATTATTCATGGAGAAGATATACGTCGGACAACGCATGGTCCTCGCCATGTGCTGGCTCGTGGGATCGGTTGAGCCAATCGTCCAGGTAAGGGTAGACGTGGATGAACTCGCAACGAAGACTGCACCGCCACCACAGCCAAGCACTTCGTAAAGACCCTTGGGGCCGATTTCAGGCCGAAGGGGAGCACCTTGAACTGATAATGTCGCCCTTGGACCACGGACCGCAGGAACTTGCAGTGCTGCCGGTGCTTCCTCCAGTTGGCCGAGCACGTGCTACAACGCGACCATCCTGAACTTGTTGAGGCGTCTCAAGTCCGGGATTGGCATCCACCATCCTGACTTCTTTCGGACCAGAAAGTATCTGGAGTACAATCCAGAGCTGCAGAGGGACGGGCTCTATTGCCCCCTTCAACATGGCGTGGACCTCCTGCAGCAGCTGTGCCACATGTAGTGTTTGTCGAGCCACCGGAGAAATCAGAGGACACCTGCGTTGGAACTTCAAGGTGTGTCCCTGTTCCAGAGCATCCAGAACCCATCTGTCGGCGGTGATGGTCTTACACGCGCTGATTAACCTCGCCAGCCAAACTCCCACTGGGGTGCACAAGTGGGGTCCCATGTCCACAGCCGTTTCAGGCCTGTTTCGGGGTCGGATCTCTGCCCTGCAGCGGTGACACTGTCCTCCGCTACCGTATGGCTGTGAGCGTTCTCTGTAGGCCTCTTGAGTCGAGGAGCGGGAAGGCTGCCGATAAGGGGCAATTTATCCCTTGAAGGATCTGCAGGACTTTCCTCTTGAGGAATGAAAGGACGACGGACATTGCTGCAGGGTACCCAGCGAATGTGCCATCTCTGGGTCCGTCTAGATAATTTGCAGAGATTTGTCGACTGTCTTGCCAAATAGGTTCTCTCTCCATCAAATGGCCTGTCCAACACTTTGGACTTGACATACGTCTGAAGTTGGTGGCTTTCAGACATCCCTTCCGTTGCCCATTTGACAGAACCCAGTGTCCGCGATATCCACCGCCACAGTGATGACGTGATCGGAGGCCACTTCTCCCTCCTGGAACAGCACCAGACCTTCTACCTTCTTGTCTCCAGCTAAGAAGTCTAAAATAGGGCCTAATTTATACCAATGCTCCCAATCATGGCGGGACAAAATGGCCAGGGCATTAGCGACCTTGATGGTGCTGGCAGCAGCATAGATGATCCCTTCTCCCCATAGCATTCAGCTTCTTCCCCTCCTGGTATAGAGGCAACATGGACGAGGGCAAGGGGTACGCACAGCGTTTCCTTTCCGTGGCTCAGACCACCGAGTCAGGTGCAGGCTGGGGAATTCAGGCACTCGGGGGCAGAGTTCTGAACTCTATATTTCTTCTCCAGCCTGTCCCACTTGGGTGGAGCGGTGCTCGGATTCTTTATCAGGGCCAGGCCTGCATCCAAAATATCGTCCATCAAGGGGACAGACATGATCGTCTGGACTCCAATGGTAAAGGAATCCTTCCTTTTTCGTCGCCTCAAGCACCAGTTGGAAAAGATGGGAGGCCCTGCACATAATCGCATGGCATGAGCCGATCCCATCCTGCGGAGAAGCCCTGTGCGGTTCATACACATCCACTGGTTCCCGGTCAGCAGGCACAAAGTCTTTGTCAGTGTCCGTCGCTGTATTCCTGCGTCTATGTGCGTGGAAAAATCCCTAGTCAGGGTCGGGGTCAGATCCCAAGGTGGAGGCTGTGACGGTGGTGTTGGCTGACACCTCAGACCAGCAGGGTCCTTTGACCTGTGCTTGCACAGGTTGAGGACTCTCGGAAATCGGTCTTGGGGGAATCCTAGACAGAGCAGAGCCCGTTACGGGCGGCAGTGTTGGTTGAATTTCTGATACAAGTGTGCAGCGTGGTCAGAATGTCCAAAGACATGTCCCTGGGCTGAAACGTGGAAGGAATGAGAGGTGGAGGCTCCGGAATGGTGAGCCTCTTCTGGCAAGGTGGAAGACCGGGCTTGCCTCATGGTGACCGATCCACAGACACGGGTCAGGCAGATTGTCATCTCCCTCATCGGAGCGCGTGTAAATCTGTACCGGTTTCACCGGGAAGTACGTGGTTCCGCAGCCTTCTTAGAGTCCGAAGGAGTTTTACCCATTCCCCTCTCTGGAGCCATTTGGGGGTGGAGAGGATGCTGTATTCAGCGTTTAGAATGAGTTAAGGACTTTCTCTTAGAGGGAGCGCTCCTCAGTGGTAGGCTTGACAAGGAAGTGGTTGCAGACGGCAACCTTGTCCTTCCCCAAGCTGGCACCTACAGCAGCAGCGAACCCAGTGGGATCAACGATGTGCGGCCTGGCCTCCTTTTGCACCCGAGGGCTGGCGTCCTCAAAGGATCTCAACCTCTTCTCTAAGGGAGTTAGTTCATGGAACCTGCCGGTCCTGGGGAAAGCCGGACCATGGCCTTGCACAATTTGAGCCACGTTGCCAGCCTGCAGTAGCGATCCTTTTTTGTCTTAAAAAAACACAACAAATCTCACATCCCTCCTCCTCATGGTCTGGATACAGGCAATACAGTCATTTATGGTGTCGATCCACAACGTACACGTTCCTCAATCCACATTCTGCACAGTTTGATGAGGCATCTCTTCTCTTCGGCCATGGTGGAAAGGTGCGAAGTAGGCCCAACCACGGGCCTTCTCGAAACTCAATTTAAGATCTGCAATATAGTGTGATCTTTGCCGACCGCTGGTCCCAGCAGCCGGTAGCAGATCTCCGAGCAATTAAACAAAAATCGGTCAAAAACCCTTAATAAAATTTGTCAAAAACAGCAAATATGTAAACATAGCTCAGAGAGGACTCGCAACACTGAAGTGTGCAGAAAAAATCTGAAGATGGCCATAAGGGGTGGAGCTCAGGGAGAGAACTGTCATTGGATTGGGGCAGCATGACCCAGAGGACAGTTATTGGTTTAGAGGAAAAATAGATTTCAAGCTAAAGCAAAACTTTTTTTCTTTTACCGAGAATTTCCAGCCTGACAGGGAATATTTTTGAGCATGTGAATCCATGCCAGATCCCATGCTGGAGAAGACATCAGCTCAAGTGAATAGGCCTTCACAAAGCAAGGGCCTTTACCAAGAGGCCAAGAGACATTAGTGCCAGGTAATGGCCTAAGGAGGTGGCATTATTGGGGCCAAATGACCCGAGGGGGAGGGCCATCCCAACCGGTAACTGCCTGCTACTCAAGATAAGGGCCCCTTCCCTCAGGGCCTTAACTTGGGCAGCAGATTGTTACCCCCGAGGGTTATATCACCATTAACACCAGTGTAGCTCCTATGCAAGTGTAAAGGGCAGGTATAAAAAATGAAAAAAACTTACCTTTATGTGCTGCACCACACAACATTTTGGGAGTTGCTTGTATGTGTTGATGGCCGTGACCTCATCAACACGGAACTGATTCCGAAAAGGGAGCACAGCGCCACACCTGATAAGATTTGGTTTAACATGGGCGCCAATAGGTGCGGGGGAAACAGGGAAGGGAAGGAGGTGCAGGGAACCGGGTGCTGGTCAATAACACTCTCGCTGCTCGAAACGCAGGCTTTTACTGGACAATAAAGCCTGTGTTCCCAGTATCCTGATTGGCCAATGCCCCCTTCCAGTGTGCTAATGTATAATTTTACTCGGTGAAGGATAGAATTATCTGTTCAGAACAAGGAGAGACAAAGAAACAATGGCATGCTGGAAGAGTAGAGTTATTACAGCCATTTACAACGGAAAAGCCAATCCATTCCAGTTTTCTATTGTCAGATGTTGCACTTTGACCTGTCACTTCACAAAGGTACATTTCGTTTGGATTTTGAACACAAATGACAATTTAATCCACTACATCTATTCATATCATCACTTTACATATAACATACTTCTTAAAAACAAAGACATTCCTTTGTACATATTAAATTGAACATCCATTCATCAGCAGAAGGTATAGTTGGACTGTCCTTGATATTATATTGTGCTCCTCTATAAATATACTTCACTGTACTCCTCTAATATTCTGTTTTAGTTACATGCATTTATCTTTTTTCAAATTAATCAATTATTCCAAGTTAATCATTAAAGGTTACCTCAGGGGGTCAAGGGAGGGGGGAGTGGAATTCATTCTCAATCACTTTCCAGAGTCTTATCAATGCGATTTTCAGTGACACCCGAGTCACACTCAGGCAGCGCTCCCAGAATCAAAGCGTATTAACGCTTTCCATATACATTTGGACAATTCTCCTTGAGCCCTGTACTAAGAATATATCAGAAGATTGTTCCCAAAGTAGTCCACTGTGCAGAGGTATTGGAAGAGGAGGGGTGCTGGACACAGTGAGTGCTGTCTTTGTCATAAGGTTCTCTCTTTGCCCAGGGGAACCCCCTTGCCCGCTATAAGACATGTCTTAGGTATTATTTCATTAAAAGCTTTGATGATTGGAGGTCTTTGCAATTATATCAATGTTTTTTTAGATCCACCGGCTGGTACTCTATCTACAAAACTAAAGATGTTGATGTCATCAGGAAAGTGTAAGACACTTCTGGCCTGGACAAATCAACGTGCTAACATTTTTGACCAGTTGGGGAAAGAGTAAGCTTTATTGACCAGACCAAATGAAGTGAAAAAGCACTTTTAGGGAATTTATTGGATAGAAAATAGATCTAGGCTAATGAATTATGGTATTAACAGTCATTGTATTTATAACATAAAACCCCATAATTCAGTAGAAGACATTTAGCAAAAATATCCATCGTAGAGGTGTCAGCAAGTCTGGATGCGCCTCACAATGCTTACATTAGAGGTTCTAGGTGTGAGAGAGTAAACTCCTAGAGTGTAAAGAATCTGCCGCTTTTGTAACATGGAAATTTACGCGTCACAAGATTTGACTATGCTGTGCCCTTTTTTTTAAGTAATGATCGTGTAGCAATATTTGGTAAACTACTATGCTCCACAGAGATAGTGTGGAGAGAGACTATGGCATGTGTTACTCTGTGACCCACCCTCCGCTCTGTTAATTGCTGCTATGAGATTTTTAGAATTGATATTTGGGGGCAGTGTTTTAAAGAGGTTATCTATTAAGAGCCTAGTTTAAAGGAACTCTTTCTCATTAGAAGGGCACAACTTTTTAGACCATGTATTTTAAGGACTAGAGGGTATGATTTTAAATTATTTTTTAGGAAATATGTTTTTCATGGCAACTGTCTCCCCTTTTCTGTTCTTTTTCCTTCTCTCTCATATAGGAATATTTTGGGGTCTTCTTATTCTGTATATATTAAGTGAATGAAATGTTGAATGTTTTTAAATTATACGCCACGCGATGACATTTTAGGATTTGCTTTTTTCTTTCCTTTTCTTTTTCTACGTGTGAAAAGTTGGTTGTAAACTAGAACACAACAAAGGGTACAAGGTAATGCTGTGTGAGGGGTTGGAGTAAGGAGACTGACACAAGGTGGTGGTTCCACAATTGTTTTTATTTAAATAATCAAAGGGATTGGAAAAATGCCTCACTAACAGTAACTCTGAGGGGTTTCCCTGCCTCAGCAAAACTGACATTCCTTGTCAGAATGTCCAAAATAATGTCCTGTGTCCAAAAACGTAGTCTTACGCTCACATTCTATAAGCTACAAAAATTACTACAGGGAAAATTAACAAGTCTCTCGGCTGCTCCTGCAGCCTTCTATAATATCGTTACACCAAGCTCCAATCTATAAAGTAATATCTCAAATGACCCCAAAACGATTAACAGTTCCACCAACTCAGTGTGGTGGTGTTGGGTTTGAGGACATGATTTCCTTCCCTTGTTGATGAGTGTTCACATGCCAAGGGGGACAATCTACTTCCCCTGGTCTTTCCTGTGGGCAACAATAATGTACAGTTACCTAAACAATGTTTCCAATCTATAATTTCCTCTTAGTACTGGGTCAAGGAATAGTGGTGTCTTCCTCTTTCTTCATTATGTATATGTCTCATTTATTAAAGCAGCATCCTTATAAAAAAAAAAAAGGGGGACAGAGGGGATGCATGGGGTTTGAAAGCATAATGGTATGATACTTTCCAGACTATCTCGTAACTGGCTTGTTAACATACAATTTCTGAATTCCTAGTCACTCACTCCTCATACAGTACTTGCTCTGTTTTTTCAGTCTTTTTCACCTACAGGCTACTTCTTGGACTTGGCTCGTAGTTAACGTCCCTCCACTGTTGTGGGCTTTGGTACCTGCCTTTGCTTATCAATGCTCCGTGTTCAGACCTGCTCCTGAGGCTTTTCACAAGTCCTGTCTGGTTGGGATCACTTCCCCCCCCCCCTTCAGCTTCCAAAACTGTGCAACTTTGCGTGGCTTACGGATGCGGCAACACTGTGTGAAGCCCTGGTTTCTGCCATCTCTCGTGCTTCTACAGCCGTTTTCCGCCAGTCTTTGGTTTGAATTAAGTTGAAAGCCTTCTGAATGCACTCTGCAACAATGTTCTTCTTGTTCTTTGCTTTCATTCTTGAACGCCACCACTTGTAAAACTTTGCATCTGACGTGTCCTCTCTCTGTTCCGCGCACCACAATGTGTCCATGTGGTTCACTCTTCCATTAGAACTTCTCCCGGTATCTTCTACACCCAACGATGATACAATGTTTCTTCCCCACAGCTACTGAACACATCATGCAGTATATTAGTCTTGTTCCGTTTGCGATAATGCATCAGTGCTATTCAGGCTTCTGTATGATCGACTGTGAAGTTCCTCGCTCTTCCGCCGTGATAAAGCAGTTTTCTGCTTTCTTTTTCTTCCAGCACTGCATGCACTTCCACTGCTACTTGACGTATACTTGAAATACAACCACTACCACTGCTACTACAACAACAACGGTAAGTGTTCTCTACTCCTCTGTTTAAAAGAAGAGTCATTTGTAACTAGACGATAACTAAAATGTTGACGACACTTTTCCAGCGCCTCTCTGTAGGGCCTCCTCGTCGCAGAACAATTACAAAAATTCTTCATAAGACATTCAAGGTATTTTGTCCCATTCACTTTGCTGGAAAGAAAATGAACCTCAGTAGGGATCTGCTTAGCAAGTTGAACATAACGATCTCAGTCATGGACAACAGCATTGTCTGTACCACACCAGCTATGTGTGCAATGAAGGCGATGTTCGTAATACAGGCCATGGCACGTGACGTAGTGGTGCGAGGCATTCCTGTTGACCCAGATATGTTCATCTATGGCATAACAGTGCTTGTGCAAGCATTGCCGCAAATCACCAAAGCCTGTTGGAGTGCCAACTGATTTCATTTCCCACCCTCTAGTGTCCCAGGAGTTAGTAGCTGGCACCATACTGATCCCTAGAAATACAAGGATTGTTGGTATCTGCCCAAAGAATTGTTGTTCCTGGCACAGACAACCAGAGGTGCCAGTGGCGCACTGTATTGTGCATTGATCTCACTGCACCCCTCAAGGAATTGATAGATTCAGAACTGTTTGAAAACAATGACAACGACATGGCGATAATACTTGAAACTTGCATTCCCTGTGATAATATGGTGCAGTACAGAAGAGTGCAGAGCACCCCGATGATCATCGTCACACCATCTCTCTTCATCCAGGCCGACTTAAGAGTATGTGCCAACACAATTGTGGACAACTAACCCACATGACATAGGACTACTCAAGGAAGTGACCTCAGTCCGCCTCAAACTAAAGAATGGAGCAGTATTAACCTCAATGAAACAATACCCACTATCAAGGGAGACAGAAGAGGGGATAAAAGACAATACAGGCTTTACTGCACCAAGGGATAATAGTGCCCTCTACGTCACCATGCAACACGGCCATATACCCTGTCAAAAAGACAGAGGGTAATTGGAGAATGTCCAGGATCTCTGCCCACTTAATGATTTAGTACAAAAAGAGTCCTTTAATTCTGAACCCTGCCTCCATTTTGTGCAGCATCCCCAAAGAAGCGAGGCACTTCACAGTGGCCGATTTAAGGAACGCCTTCTTTCAATACCATTGCACCCAGACTTCCAGTACCTGAGAGCATTCACACATGGCAAAAAGCGCTACAAGCACAGTAGTTTGCCCCAGGGGTAATGCGAGAGCCCTTGCATATTCAACATGATACAGCACAAAGACTTTGTTAACATCCATGTGCCCTGCATGGTCATCCAGTACGTGGAAGACTTGTTTGTAGTGACAGTGAGCAAAAGATTCTATTACCCTATTGCAACTGTTAGCCCGCAAGGGGTACAAGGTTGACAAGGCCAAGGTCCAATACTGCCAGCTTGAGTTACTCTACTTGGGACAGCTCATTTCAGCAGACGGCAAAAGAATAATACCAGACAGGGCAGCGACTGTGCGCGCCACGCCCAAGCCAGTTACAGTAAAAGAGATGCAGAAATTCCTGGGGTTATTAAACTACTGCTGGCCACGGATTCTGGACTATGCACCATACACAAGACCGCTCTTACATGCATCAAAGAAGCACAAAAAGGCAACTATAAACTAGAATGGACAGCAGACATGGTACAACATGCCAATGACTTAAAAGAAGTGATTTCCACAGCCCCAGTTCTCACCACTCCATACTTTTACATCTTTTCACATTCAGATGGCACACTTATGACTGCAGTGCTGACACAGAAGAGCACAATGGGCCATAAACCACTGGCCTACTACAGCAGTACATTAGATTTAGTGATGCAAGGACTGTTCGCATGCAGACAAGCTCTTGCTGCAGCTGCCTTTGCTATAGGGAAAAGCTCCACAATTGTGACAGGATGCTCAGTAACATTCTACATGGAACACTCAGTGTTTGTGATGTTAGAGAGATCAAAGTCCACCCAGACCACCCTGAGAGCATCGGCATACAGGTTTTTCATCTCAAGCCCGAACGTCCATGTAGTGCGCTGCAAAACATTAAATCCTGCCACGTTCCCAACGGAAGCGTGCACAGACGAAGACTTGCAGCAACATGATTGCCTCATATATGAGGGCGAAGAGGATGACATCCCCAAAGCAAAAGCGTCCACTAGAGGAGGGTGAGGTGCACTTGGTTGACTGGTCAGCGACAATTGACCAGGACACAGGCCAAAGATATACTGGGGCGGCAGTGGTGCTCATAGAAGCAGGGGAATATGAAACATTAGTAAGTAAACTACCCATGCACAACTCAGCACAAGCAGCAGAATGTGTAGCGTTCATAAAAGCACTTCGAGCATGAAAAGACTCATGTAACCATCTACTCAAACTCTGCATAGGTCACACCGACGGTGCATGCTGGTCTCGCCCACTGGAAATGAAGGAGCTTCCGACCGATGGAGGGTTCCCCCGTGCAACATGCAGCGTTACTAAAAATCCTGATTTCCGTGTTAACAGAGCCATCTATAGTGGCAGTCGTCAAATGTGAAGCCCATACCAGCAATACAGACAAAACTTCTTTGGCAAACGCAGCCACGGATGTGGCAGCATATCTTCCTGTGCCCACACCTGCTGAGTAGCCCATCACTACGCCTTCAACACGAGCAGAGAAAGACACATACACAGCACTGCCCACAACACAAATAATAGAGCACCAATGTAGAGCACCACAGGAGGAGGAGGAGGACATTTGGCTCAAACGAGTGTACACACAATCACCCACTGGTCTCTTATGGAGGCAACAGTGCATAGGCCAGGTGGTAATGCCCATTGAGTTATTACAGACAGCATTTGAACAACTAACTACCCTAGCCCGCTCACAGCTTGAAAAAACACATTGCAGCAGACATTCAAAAGAACTGGTTTATACCAAACCTCCAGGAACACCTCACAATGGTGGTCATACAGTGCACCACATGTCAAATTTTCAAGAACCAGAATGACACACTGCATGTTGCGGGGCACTCTGCCCCACACGCCGCATCGGGCCATTCCGCAAGGTCTATATTGACTATGCGGACATGGGTGAGAGATGTAACAGAGCACGATATCTCATTGTTGTAGTGTGCCCCTTCTCCCGGTGGGTTGAGGCTGGCCCTTGTGCGCACTCGAATGCCAAATATGCTGCCACATTTCTGGTCCGTGAAGTATTCTCTCGATGGGGGTGTGTGTAATGTTTTGAGGTCCAATAGTGGTGCCCACTTTTTCAATGAGCTCTTCAAGGAGATCATAGCGCTTCTAGGCATTAAACATCAAATGTGCTCAATTTACCACACCCAAATAAATGGTGTTGTGGAATGAATCAACAGCCTCGTCAAGAGTAAGCTCTCCAAAATTCCTACCTCCCTAAAAAAGAAGCGGGTGAATTTTTTGCACCTTGCCCCGTTCAACATGCGAACTCAACAAAGACCATCACCTCTCACCACACGAAACAGTAACAGGCAGGCGCATGCACCCACCCATATCCCCAGTAAGGAGGTCATCAGATGCCCACAGAAGAGCAGCAGTCCTGGGCGAGGAATTCAAAGAATACTTAACAAATCTAACATGTGCAATAAAATGCGTCTCACAACAAATTGCACCACCTTACCCAGACAGTGCAGGGCAACCTGCTGCAGACACCGCACCCATCCAACCATTGCTGCCGGGTGAGCTAGCATATGTCGGGAGCTTTATGCGCAGGTGGAACAACCCTAGGTTCCATGGCCCTTATGAAGTGTTCAACCCCTCTCGCAGTGAAGGTGAAAGGGCTTCGATATTGGATACACCTCTCAGATGTTCATAGGGCATCCCCGGCCTCCACCCCAGTATCCTTAACTGAACAACCTATCTACCTGAAGTTAAATAATATTTTAACTGCTAACAAAAAATAAACATGCATTGCTGCTAAAAGCATCTTTCTCGCTCCCTCTCCCCCCCTCCCCATATCCCTATAGCCCTATAGCCCCCCCCCCCCGTTCCTACTCTCAACATCAGATTATTCATTGTAGAGGTAGAAGTGTTATTAGTTCTACAAGATTCAATTCCTATAATTGTGGTCTGCACTTAACTGCCATATTGTTCACCATACTTCTGTTTCTGTTGGGAATTTATTGGGGCTCATCTTTTAACTGGGCAAGCCACTTAAGAGGGGTGATGGGGAACATTAATGGAAGTGCACCACTAAATGCAACTGCCCCGTCGAATGAAATCAGCAACACAACTATACATATGTATAATACTTCCCAAATAAGTATTGGTGTCCACAGTGTGTGCATGAGCAAAATGTTAGAAATATTATTACCCACAATTAAAAATCATTTTTGTAGTACAAATGTTAGTAACAGCAACATTGTTACCAGTAGTACGTTAACAAGGAGATATGCATTGCGCCAAGATAGAATGAAAAGACAAACGCGCAGTCCCAAATACGATGCCTGCCTAGGCCTGGATGCTCTCCAGGACAGAAGACATCTCGAACACTCAAATGCCTGGTATGCTGACATGAGTGCAGCAGTGAGACAAACAACAAACACTAGCTGTTTTGTAAATTCACTGATATTGCACGCATCAGGGGCAACCAAGGTTTTTGTACCACTGGAGGTTCCAATTCTAAAGGCACAATGCCTAGTTCATCTTGCGCTACGTAGACTAAAAGGTACCTTCCAGGAACACAGCGTGTGACTAGAGCATGTCGATCCAGAGGCCCTTAAATGCAAGAACAACCCGAAGAACCTCAACTGCTTACAACAGCCATATTTTGTGATTGAAGGAGCAAAATATGTAAACGCCAAGTGGCAGGAAACGTTCAGTTGCCGAGCTGAAGGCCTCCTAGGGTACGAAGAGAAAACAGTAGCGTTCGTGGGAAGAACATGTGCACAAACATGGACCGAGCATGTCACAAAATTGACATGGATTGCAGCAACGGAAAAGCCCACGAAAGTTCACTGAGAGTAGAACTATGAGCTCCGCTTCCACAACAAAGGAGCAGTCCTTGTCGGCTTCAACGAGCGGTGCAACAGAAAATTTCTGTTCCAGACATGAACAGGGGGACGGCGGCCCTAATGGACTACTACTGGGTTTGTGGCCAACAAGCATACTTGCACCTCCCACCATCATTGAGGGGCTATTGTTCGCTGGCCAATCTACACTCGGCACTACTAGTAGTCCCAGAAGAAGATGTGAAAGGGGGGGGGGGCAAAATCCTGACAAAGCAACAGTTTCCCCAGTAGTAGAAGAACAAAATCCACTGCCAGCGCCAGAATTTCAGGTCTCACCCAGCAAGAGCAAATATGACAAAATACAAAGAAAAAGTAGCATCAAACTATCTATCCAAAGACTCATCCACACTGTTTGGAGAAATACCTGAAGAATATCGACTGTTTAGCTCTGCTTTCTCAACTTTCTTCGCATCACTCGTTACACGGCGTACAAGCACAAGCCAATGCCAAGTGGCTGCAGATCCTACTTTGGGAACTGGTGCAGCTGGAAAATTCAATTGAGCAATGGATCAATGTCATAAGGGACGAGCTGCGTGACCCAAGGCTGATGCTGATGACTATGCCGAAACGCTATGCTCTGGATATGTTGACGGCAAAGGAAGGAGGCGTGTTAAAAAAAATAAATCAGAGATTCATGTTGCACATTCGTACCTCCAGAAGATGCAGAAAATGGATCGGCTCAGATAGTGGAGACAGTGCACAATCTGGCAGTGCGCATGAAAAATGGACCTGGTATCCAAGCAGGTGATTGGTTTGATGCAATTTTTGACTGGGCACCATCCTGGTTAGGAGCCGTTTTGAAGATGCGGGTTCCCATCATCATGTATATCCTGGTTCTTTTTTGCACGGGCCAAGTGGGACTCCGCTATCGTGCCAAAGCAGTGCCTAGTAGCGTAAAGATGATTTTTTCAGTTGGCGTTTCAAAAGTACCTCATAATATAAAAGAGAGAAATACAAACTGGCCACCCTATCCCTGCATGGTCCCCATGCCCTATGGAGATGAGGTAGATAGATTATACCACACCATTATTGTTCCTCCCCTTGACCCTGAAAATTACAAAGAAGCGTGAGTAGATTTAGCAGGAGATGGGGATGTATCTACATGACATGTACTCTTCAAGGGTATTCACAAGTGGGAGAAAGCCTGCAGCACATTTATAAGGCATGGATGGCAATAAAGGGAACACCAACATATGAAGCCACGCTTGAAACACTGGTGTACGAGCGCGATATGAATAAAATAAAATTTCATTTAATTTTAAACTGAGCATCTGCTCTGGAACTAACACCCAGACAGTAGTGCTTACAAAAAGCTGATGGCGAGGCCCATGTGGCTAACTTGCTAATGACCCGTCATGGCACCTGTCCCTGGAAAGTTACCGCTGCTGCTTTGGCCCCGACAGCATGAGCATGAATATTTTGGGGGCAGGACTTTTTCTGCAATTTATAGGACTCAGTGATGGCCTCCACCATCCACTGCGCTATTAAAGCCTTAGAGGATTGTCCACCGGGAGCCGACCCGCACAACGTGACTAGCAAGGCCTCCAAATTCCTGAACTGTTGTCCTGTCTATGTAGAACTTAAGAGTTCTCCTGCTGTCCGGGAAGTGCAACGCTTTCTTCTGACTACGACTTGGGGTACAGAAAGAAGGTTGGGAGGATAATCACCCCAATGCGGAGCACAGAGACTACTTTGGGTAGAAATTTCGGGTGATTTTTCATGACCACCTTGTCCCTGTGGAAGACCGTGCCTGTATCTCGCTAATGCGTCTAGCGGATGTTAAGCCCAGTAAGACGTTTTAAGGGTGACCCACTTTACGTCAAAAATAGCCATGGCCTCTAACGGTTTGTGCACTAGCGCAGCAAGGACCACATTACGATCCTACACAGGATGAGGTCTCCTGACTGGAGGATAAAGTTGGGTCAAACCTTGAAGATGACTCTTTACCACAGGGTTGGCCAAGGAAAAGGACTGTTATTCCACGTCCCAGTAAGCCCCGATGGTTGCCAGATAAGTGCTGCATGCGTCTACCTGTATGCCAGTGCTGGCCAGATTTGCTGAAAACTACAGCATTTGGTCGAGAGAGCAGCCCTCCGGATCTACCCCCTTGTCTTTGGCCCAAATGCAGAAACTGGTCTATTTGCTCTTGCACAACAGTGTGGAAGACTCCTTCCTTGCCATTTGAATAATATCCAGGTTGGGCTGTGAAAGTGCCAGGCTCTGCATGTTCAGTTGCTCAGGTACCAGGCTGAGAGGGCCAAGAGACTCAGGTCAAAGGTGGACTGTACCTCACTGGTGGTAGAGAAGAACTGGTCCCATCTAGTGTAGCAGAACCGGCCCCTGTGCTGCCAAACTCACCAGGACCAAGTACCAGATTCTTGCCAGCCAGTCCAGAACAACTAGAATCATGCAACACTGAGTTATGTCCTGAAATTCTAAGCACACTCTGAATCAACAGTGTTGGTGGGAAAGTTTAACACCATAGGTTATTCCAAGGGATTTGAAGCACATCCACTAGTGACACTCTGCCCTTCCGCCTTCCAAGAAGCAAAATGTCTGCATTTGGCATTACATCTTGAAGCCAACATCTGGGTGACCCTGGCCCTGAAACAGTGGGCTGGAGGACTCTGGCTCCCAACTCCCATTTCGCAGTTGTCGGTTTGGAGTCTGCTGAACCTTTGGACCACTGTGTTGCTCTCCCCCGACAGGTGGACAGTGATCCAATGGATACCCTGCTGCAGAGCCGATTCCAAGATCTGAACAGTCAGGTTGCACAGGGCTGAAGACCTCATACCCCTGGTCGTGAATGCAGGCAGTTAATGCTGGTAAAAAGGAGGGCCCTTCAATGTTCTCCTGTTGCCTTTACCAAACCAGATCTAGTCTGAGATAGTGTGGAATAGAGACTTTGTCCAACTGAGAGTCCTTCTCCAGGTTCCAACTTACAGCCAGATCCAACTGCAGCCTACTTATCTTCAACCTGGCATACGGAACAGCCAGGATGCAAGCAGTCATAAGGGCCAGTGGGTGTTGATTTCACCATGCCGAGGTAGTCCCTGTGTCCATGAAACATCTGGTTATCCTGAGGATAGCTTTGATCCGTTCTCGAGTAGGGAAAATCCTCTGCCTCTGGGGTACACCTGGTGACCCCTGGCTATCAGGAGCGCTGCTACAGGGTTCATAATCCTTGTGAAAAAAATGGGAGGTGCCAAGTTGAGGCCAAAAGAACAACACTCTGTACTGGAAGTGATGTCCCATGACCGTGAAACGCAAAAATTGCCTTTAAGGCTGCCAAATTGGGACATGTAGGTAAGCGTCCTTTAGGTCCAGGGAGCACATCCAGTCACCCTGGCAGAGACTCTAAGATCTGCGCAGGTGTGATCATCTTCAACTTTTTCAGTGAGAGAGAAAGGTTCAGAAAAGATAGGTCAAGAACTAGCCTGGTTCTTCTTGGGGATGGCGTCAATTCTGGAATAGTACCCAGAGCCCCTTTGATTCTGGGGAAATTACTAGACCACTTGAATGTGTGGGAGGGAGAGATCGTCACCCAAGAGAGGGAGGCCCTATTTGCAGTAGGGGAGGAAACAATGTACAGAAAGTACCCGAAGATGATAACCTTCTGAAACCATGAAAAGAACCCAGGGGTCTCTTATTAATGATCACCACTCAAGCTAGTGGAGAAACAGCCTGCCCCCTACCGGAGAGGGATGGATCTGGATGCCACCACCCATTGTTTTTTGGGGTTGGAGGCCGAGGTAGAGAGAGAGGGGTGGGAGAAGGGGGAAGGGAACGGAAAAACCCCTTTTGTGCTGTCCGCTGCTGCTTACGCCGATGCAGATTCAGCATATTGTCAGGTTACCTGGGCCTGCAATCTTGTAATCCCCGGAAACCACCAAAAGACCTGTTTCTGCTGTCCTGCACTCCCTTGAGGGATAAACAGCCTTGAGGTTGGCTTTGTGAGGACAGCCAGAGACTTGGTGGTCTGAAGAACTAGTCTTTTATATTATTTAACTCCTCGTCTGTCGAGGAGGAGAAAAGTTGTGCACCTTTAAAAGAAAGGTTTAAGACCCTCTCTTGCACGTCCCAGTTGAACTTCATGGCGTGCAACCAGGCAGCACATCGTAGGTCTGTCCCTACGCAGATCGCTCTGGCTGCTGTGTCAATGTGCTCCACTGTAGACTTGAGGCTTGTCTTGCGCTATAACCTTGGCCTCCGCCAAATCCAGTCTTGAAAGCTGCCTGCCTGTGCCCTGCTAGATCTGACAGATAGTCGGCTATTTCGCGCCACAGTTTTTGGTTGGCTGCAGCCAAGATTGAGTCTGTGTTAGCCTGCCTAGAGGTGAAAGCCTGAATTTGTATAGACCTTTCATCCGCAGGCCTCAAGATGCTTGTCCTCCTTGTTTAGGATGCTGGCTGCTGGAGGCCCTCCAAGGTTTGGGCTTTGCATACATGGATGCCGCTGCAAAGACTGATGAATGTGGCTGGGGGTGAGAGGCCAGAATAACCCCCCCCTCCACCTGGCTGTACCTGGCATCTAGGCGCTTGTTCAGTAAGTGCGCCGAGTATGGTTTCAGCCAGCTCTCGACTGCCAGTGCGGAGAACTACTTTAGCAAAGGAATGCCTGACCTGTTGCGTGTTCTGAGGGCCAACACTTGGGCCAGAACCCCGATTTCCGGTACTTCTCGTTGGGGTGATAGTACGGCCAAGAACTCAACTAGCCCCTTCATGCGGTCATGGAATACCTTGATGGATGCAGAGGTGTCAAGGGCATCTTCATCTAAATCCTTGTCCCCCTGTGCTGTGTCCGTTCCCTGTTGCTTGTCCCCCTGGATCTGGAGCCAGGATATTAGTAAATGGTGCATCCGGTGGTTGTTCGCCCTCAGTTGCCTCCACGGCTCCCCCACTCTCCCCCCCAAGGTGGGGTTAGAAATGAGGAAATAAAAAATGTGTATGATAAAAGCAATAGAGATCAACTCACTAGAATGGAAGCTGATCAGGTATGGATACGTCGACCATGTGGAGTGATGAAGGGAGAGAGTATGTTTGTGGGTCCTTTGCTGGTAAGGCGACGGAAAATGCAGTAGGGTTGGAGGATGGGCATACGTGGAACAAAAGTAGAATAGCTGGAAGACCGGTCATGAAGGTAATGATAAAATCTTGTGTAAGGAGGGAGGTGTTTTATGTGTTGATTCGGTTTTGTACTTATTCACCTTTGTATATAATCTGTTCTAACATAAGTTTAGCTTTGTACATTATCTGTTGTATGTATGTTTCATATGGCCACTTGTGTACTCTTATGCCACCTTACTGTTCATCTAGCATTACATCTTTATCTGTAACCTGGGAAACCTGGAACCAACCAAGATTCAAACCAGAGAGCTACATAAGGGCTGGTCAGATTGATGTTGAACAGTTGCCAGTAAAAAAAGGGGGTGGGGGGAATTCCATATGTACAATAAATACTTGTTCAATTTATCTTGACTCCAGAGAATCATTTACTTCAACATCGTCCAACAAGTCCCACTCCTCCTATCTCAGCCTCTCAGTAGCCAAGCATGGAGACTCAAGCTGCTGAGGATTGGTTGGAGGGCCCACCCCTTTGAATGGGAGAACAAGTCTACTAACCTCGGAAGGCACTAGGGAGGGCAGATGGACATGTCCAGCAAATCTGGATACCATGTTCTCCAGCCCACTCTGGGGCAATCAGGATAATTGTGGTTCCAAACAGGTGCAATCTCCTGAGAGCCAGCGGAAGGACAGGGATCGGTGGTAACGCATGAATGAGGTAGAATGTCCACTCAACGACAGCGTTTCCCCCAGATCTCCCAGAAGGGGACATTTCCTAGTTTCCCAACACTGGAAGCAAAAAGTTTCACTTGAGGAGTTACCCAAAAGGAGAAGATCTCCTCTAGAACTTCCAGACAGAGATCCCATTCGTGGGAGGCCAAAGTCTGTCTGCTTAAGGCACCTGCTGTGACATAATTTCGTCCGGCCGGATGAGCCACCAAAGAAACGCAGTTCTTCAGACCCTAGAAACACTGTATTGCTTCTCTGCACAGAGGCAAGGACCCCACAACACCTCACTTGTTGAGGTAATCCATAGGCATTGTGTTGTCTGTCAGGATCAGCAGAGTCTTGCGTTACACAGAGGAGAGGAAAGTGACCAGGGACAGCCTGCTTGCCCTCAGCTCCAGAAATTTGATGTGTTCCTGAGAGTCCATGAGATACCACAGTCCTTTCACCGTTGGGTCTGACAGGTGAGCACCCCAACCAGTCAGCGATGCGCCCCTGACCACCGTCACTTGGGGCCAAGGTTGGCGAAACACACCTTTCAGCAAGTTGCCTCACGCGACACACTGCGCAAGATCCGAGCCACCTTGTCCAAGACCTGCAAAGGGTCCAAAATGTGGGCCTGAAACTGCAACGATAGGCAACAGAGAAGCCACTGAAAGGATCTCATGCAGAGCCTTACCTCAGGCACCACTAGGATGTGAGAGGACATGAGGCCGAGAAGTAGCAGGAAAGCTGAGGCCATGACTTGTCCCTAGGATTGCAAAACAGACATTGACCAACCGAAAGATATTCGCCACTTCATCTTAGAGGTGCGAAAGGCCCTGCCCAGGCCAGTGTCCAAGACTGCACCGATACATCAGAGGAACTAGGGCAGCGAAATCAGAGACTTATTTAAGTTCAGGGAAAAGCCCCGGCTGTGTAATAGAGTGCATGTTTGGAGTTGGTGCTCAGACACTAGTTCTGGGCAGCAAGCTCGGAAGAACCACTCATCCCAGTAGGGAAACCCATGAATAGGCTCCCTCCTGAGGCGAGCCACCAGCACTGCTATCAGCTTGGTGAAAACCCTTGGAGCCAAAGAGAGCGCAAACGGTAGGACCTTGAACTGATAATGGAGTGGACCCACCACAAACCTCAGGTAATTCCTTTGCTTTCGATGAAGTAGGCATACTGAAGGTCCAAGGAAAACAACCAGTCCTGCAGATCAAGGGCTTGTAGAATCTGGGCTAGAGTAACCATCTTAAACTTGTCCTTGCATAAGAACGAGTTCAGCAGCCGCAGATCCAGGATGGGTCACAAAGCTCTGTCATCCTTCAGCACCAGAAAATAGGTAGCGTACCAAGCCTTCACTCATTCTGAGCGCTGAACTAGCTGGATCGCGATTTGACAGAAGCGGATAGACCTCCAGTAGATTGGCGCCTGGACAAGGGGTGCCGCCGGGGGCTCTAAAGGAATGGCAAACAATGTCCCAGCCGGATGTCCTGTAAGGCCCAAGTGCCTGACATGGTCTTCAACCATTCCGTGGTGAACAAGGAAAGCCACCACCCCAACCGTTGATGAATGGCATAGCTTGTCACTAACATTTGGCGCCATAGGCTGTGGCAGGAACACCCCATCTCTGGCCACTCTTTCCAAGAAATGGCTGTGTGGAAAGCTGTTGCACCGCAAGCCCAAAAACTAAGCAGTCGTATTGGACAGCTAGACCTTCTGTAGGGCAGCGTCAGCCTTCACTACAAAAACATTCAGCCCGTCGAACGGCATAACCAACAGTCTGCAGGGGAGCAAAATCATATCTCCCGATGCCCAGGACACATTTTTTTTGGGATGGGCAACAGGTGTTTAAAATCATTTCACCAGAGGGACAAGTGGCTGGATGTAGTATTTTTCAGACTTCTCTGCAGTTCAGGATTAAATATAATGCATTTTCAAAGGTTGTCTTGTTCGTTTAGCAGGCAGGGTAAATGAACCCAGAGCTTTAGTCCCTTAGCAACACTGTCATAAAAGAATAAAATGCATCTATTTTCCCACGGTGCCCAGGTTGCACAGTGGGATAGTCCTGAGCTCTCTGAAGCAAGGCACATGCTGGAGTTTCCCCGGACTTGGCTCGATGACTTATGCCACATGAAAAGGCTTTTGTGATACAGCAGAAACGTGTGTAGGCATCTCCTGCATGCCTCCCTTTAAGTAAAGTGCTGTGCCTTGCTGTGCTGTGCTGTAATGGGTCTAGTGCACTGGTTACTGTGGTGCTTCATTAGAGATTTATTTTACCATGTGATTTTTAATATGAATGACATACTGGGCATGGGAGTGTGGGCATTTCACTATTCATTCTTTGAATTACCACTTATGGTTTATTAGCAAACACTTGTTTTTAATACATTGCTGTCTGTCTCACTTTGGCAGTGTCAGCAGCCGTGAATTTATCAATTTTGGTGGTTTTATCTTATTTTCAAGTTGCAGCTTTGCTTGGGATGGGAAGGGGAAGACGGCTGTGTCATGGGGCAAGCCGCCTGGGAGTGTCATAGCAGCATATAGCGGTCTGCGTCTCATTATTTCTAAGTACAATACTGTAATGGGCGCAGTGACAGACTACTATGGTGCTCCATTATAAGCAATATATTTTACCATTAACCCTGAAGAGTCGGCAGGCCTCGTCTGATTTTTTGTATATGAAAGTATATCTACTGCACTTGGTAGTGTGTGTGGTTCACTTTATACTTTCCATAAATTATCCTTTTGGGCAAAAACTGGTTTGTACAGCAATGCTGTCGGAGTCAAGTCACTTGACTGCGTTTGAAATATGTGCCGCTTTTGAAAAATGCATTGCCAAATATGGTCATTGTATTAAAGAAGGGTTGTGCTTGTTAATGAAGGACTGTCTCAGTAAAACGTGAATATTTCAGTACCTGAAATAATTGATTTGTGCATTTAGCGCCTGCTTGTAGCCTAAAAACGCTTGGTAGCTTTAAAACAGGTACCAGGACCTACTTCCCCAGAATAACTGGTGCCATACGATCCTACCTATGTGACATTAGCTCTGTGTGTTTTTGAGTATATAAAGGTAGGGCGATTATTATTGAAAGGAGGAGATCAGACCACCACTTTCATAAATTATCCAATTAGAGTACTCGCTCTCCACCTTTCACCCACTTACACAACATCTCATGCCCCACACCAGATTTCACTTCAACCCATCTGCCTTATAAGCACAACATTTTCCCGTCAATACATCCAAAGCAAAGTAAAATCCTGAGGTTTATGGTTGGGACTTTATGCACCTTAACACGGACAAGGTTTACACACTGAGATTACTACTGTGGTGGGCTGGTGCAGTATAAAAAACGAATATTAATAAGCACATCATTTAAGTATATGGATCATTAATATTCACAAAACCTAGGTTTTCAGCTTATCTGGAAGTTAAATATGCAGCATGCTGTGTATTAGTACCGCATTGTGCAGAGGTATTGTCTGCCAACTAGATGTTCCCTGGCAAACTGCGTTTTGCTCCTGCTCATAAAATCTTTCTTTCAAACTATGTAGTTAATAATTGAGTAAATAATGCATCCAGGACATTAAGTGGTAAAGGGTAAAGTTACTTACCTGTAACTCTTGTTCTCCAGAATGGGCCTGGCATGGATTCACATGCTCATGAATATTCCCTGTCAGTCTGGGAATCCTCGGTATAAGAATAAACCGTTTCACTTTAGCTTGAAAACTATTTCTCCTCTAAACCAATTCACTGTCCTCTGGGTCATACTTCCCCCATCCAATGACAGTTTTGTTCCTAAACTCCACCACTGGTGGCCATCTTCAGATTTGGCAATCACTTAAGGCGGCAGTATGAACCAAGAAGAGCCACAGAGGGGAAGGAGGGAGGCTTCACATGTGAATCCATGCCGGAACCATGCTGGAGAACAAGAGTTACAGTTCAGTAACTTAACCCTTCTCCAGCATGGTGTCTGGCATGGATTTACATGCTCCTGAATAAATTAAGTGTTAACTCATCGAAGTGACTAACTTACTCCCAGTCCATAGTCCCGTTTCCTCCATCCTGTATGGGCGTCCCTCGCGAGGGATGGGAACGGAACCTCTTTTCCACCAGAAAAACACATTTCCCCTTTAAATTTACTGGGAAGCCAGGCTCCCTTAACCCCACCCAAAGGCGCTACACCTCACTCCCCTTTAGACGTGTCGGCTGTATTACACTTTAACAACTCGCTGGTCTTATTACAGGGGGATGAATGGTGTGACATATGGAGGAAAGGGCACTATGAACTAGGAGTACGTTAATCACTCCAGTGAGTAACACTTACTCCTACGTCCCGTCAACCCTCCTCCATTCTGTATGGGCAATTACAACTGACAATGCCTTGGGGAGGCGAGCCTGAGCCTCTAGGCAAATAGATTACAAAGCACTGCTTGGCCGAACGCGGCATCAGCCTTGGCACTGGTATCCAAGCATCAGTGCGTGCAAAAAGCCAAAGGTGTGGCCCATGTTGCATTCCTGCTGATCAACTGCCAGGCAACGTAGCACTGGAACGCGACCGCTGTCGCCTTGACTCTAACCGCATGCGCATGGATGCCCTGTGGCAGGTCCTTACGCTGCACCTTCGTCATCCATCGTGCTATGGAAGCCTTGTAGGCCTGCTGCCCAGGCCTAGAGCCTCGAAATGTTACAGAGCGTCCGTCTTCTTTCGTTCCAGATAAAATTTCAACACCTTCCTGACATCCAGGTAGTGGAGTGTCTTTTTAGCATCCTCCTTGGGGTCTGGGAAGAATGTGGGGAGCACAATCTCCTCGTTGATATGGAAGTATGATACCACTTTATGGAGAAACTTGGGGTGCATGCGGAGCACAACCTTGTCTTTGTGAAATCTAGTGTATGTTTCTGAGGCGACTAACGCCTTGATCTCGCTCAGCCTCTTCAACCCAGTCAGGTGTCTTTACTATGAGATTGGCCTGAAGACAGGATAAGCGAGTCAGTTCCTATACGCACCGATAGCAGCAAGGTTATGTTCGGCAGGTATCCACCTGGACGCCAGATCTAGCGAGATAGGCAGAGAGTGATAAGACTTGGTCGAGGGTGCATGTCAAGGGGTTCGCCTTGTGTTCCTTAGCCCATGAGCAGAATCTTGTCCATTTACTTTTGTACTGCTTGCATCTAGCCGTCTCCTGGCATTTTTAATGATCTCCAGATTGTCGCTGGACAGCTGAAGGTGATGGGGCGTTAGCTGTTCAGGAACCAGGCAGCTAGGGCTAGCCTATCTTGAGAGGGGGTGGGTAGCACTGTGCCTCCCTGCTGTGCTAGTAGAGGGAGTAGAATTTCAGGCTGAAGTGACATCTGTCGCAGGTCCGATAACCAGGGCCGCCCCGGCCAGCGAGGCGCCACGAGGATAATCCTGAGGTTCTTGGAGTTCCTGATCTTGCTCACTACCTTGTGGGTGGGAATGCATATGCCCACACCCCATCCCAGAGTATCTACCGTGTGTCCCCTAGAGAGATTCATCCCCTTCCTCCCCAAGACACAAATTGTTGACACGTCTGATTGTGTGCTGTCACAAACATGTCTGTTTCTTGCCCCCATCTGCTGAACACTTCCTGGAGGACTCTCCCATTCAGTTGCCACTTTATATTGTCGGTGGCCAGGCAACTGAGCCAGTCTGCTTCCAGGATGGACTCTCCTGGAAGGTGGACCGTTGAGAGCCACACTCTTTGGCTGATTGCCCATTCCCAGATTTCCAGGGTCAAGGCGCACAGTTGTGGGGGATCTGGTGCCCCCCATTTGTTGACAGAGGATGGACTAATTGGGAAAATGGGGAGTAGCCTGACGGGCTTCAAACACCTATGTTTTGTTTCACATACGTGCTGCTAACGAGCTAAAAGTCAAAGGTTGAGATAGCATGAAAACCAATCAGTAGGGTTGGGTGACGACCTAACATGCAATGTTGCAGGAGCCAACCCACTGATGTTCTGTCCGCTATAATTAGTGTTATATGTGTTTAGGGGTAGTGCAAAGCGTGCCCTACAGACAAGGGGTAGCCAATGTAGCACTGATTCTTATATGTTCTAGAAGTGGATTTGTTCTCCTCACCAATTCCTTTCCTTGATAGGTTTTGTATTTTGCCACGTGGGAGGATGCCATAGATGATGCATATTCGGGTACAAGACCTCCATGTAATCAAACTTGGTTGCGAGTGTGCAAGCATCAGTCCAATGTTTGCCAGTTGACACTGCTTTATTACAATGAGAATAAAGTAGCAATTTGCCATACTCCGAGTCTGTCCGATTATTTGGTCTAAGATCTAGTATTGTAATTCCATCTAGCACAAAAGAGACTTCAAAGTGCTAGAGCACAGGTCTATCTGGGGTTGACCCAATTCGTGGAATAGCAGATCCACTTAGCCCTGGCGAAGCTCCAATCTGTGGCAAGAATGCAGCTCCCTGCTGAGCCAGTCTGCAATGGTGTTCTTGGTGCTCGCCAGGTGAAAAGGGACGAGAATCATGTTCTGGCGAACGGCCCAGTGCTACAGATCCTGGGCCTCCCTGGAGTGAACCGGTGAGCTTGTCCCGCCCTGCTTGCGGATGTAAAACATGGTGGTGTTGTCCGTGAAGATCCTCACAACCTTGCCCCTGAGCAACGGCAGGAAGAACTTGAGGGCCCAGAAGATGGCCGGAAGCTCCAGAACAATGATGTGCAGGGTCTTTTCCTCTGGCATGCAACTGTCCGGTGTGTGCTCCCCAACCTTTCAGAAAAGCATCCGCAATGACTGTCTCCTGGTAAGGAGGAAGTTGGAATGGGGCCTCTTTGGGGAAATGAGAGCTAATGCCCACCAGTGTATTGCCAGTCAGAACTCCTCGCTGAGGACGATCTTGTCCGTCCAGGATCCCGAGACTTGCAGCCACCTTCCATGCAGAAACTCCTGGAGAAACATCATCTGTATTCTGCAAAGGACGACGAGGTTGACGCAGGAGGACATCATGCCCATTGGCGACTTGACGGCCCACACAGTAGCCGACGACAGTCACTGACCCTTCCGTAGGTCGGCTATCCTCCTCTCTTCCAAAGGGGACGCCAGACCAGTCACTGTGTTGAGTCAGCCTCCCAGAATGGCTCCAAGCAGGATTATTCATGGAGAAGATATACGTCGGACAACGCATGGTCCTCGCCATGTGCTGGCTCGTGGGATCGGTTGAGCCAATCGTCCAGGTAAGGGTAGACGTGGATGAACTCGCAACGAGGACTGCACCGCCACCACAGCCAAGCACTTCGTAAAGACCCTTGGGGCCGATTTCAGGCCGAAGGGGAGCACCTTGAACTGATAATGTCGCCCTTGGACCACGGACCGCAGGAACTTGCAGTGCTGCCGGTGCTTCCTCCAGTTGGCCGAGCACGTGCTACAACGCGACCATCCTGAACTTGTTGAGGCGTCTCAAGTCCGGGATTGGCATCCACCATCCTGACTTCTTTCGGACCAGAAAGTATCTGGAGTACAATCCAGAGCTGCAGAGGGACGGGCTCTATTGCCCCCTTCAACATGGCGTGGACCTCCTGCAGCAGCTGTGCCACATGTAGTGTTTGTCGAGCCACCGGAGAAATCAGAGGACACCTGCGTTGGAACTTCAAGGTGTGTCCCTGTTCCAGAGCATCCAGAACCCATCTGTCGGCGGTGATGGTCTTACACGCGCTGATTAACCTCGCCAGCCAAACTCCCACTGGGGTGCACAAGTGGGGTCCCATGTCCACAGCCGTTTCAGGCCTGTTTCGGGGTCGGATCTCTGCCCTGCAGCGGTGACACTGTCCTCCGCTACCGTATGGCTGTGAGCGTTCTCTGTAGGCCTCTTGAGTCGAGGAGCGGGAAGGCTGCCGATAAGGGGCAATTTATCCCTTGAAGGATCTGCAGGACTTTCCTCTTGAGGAATGAAAGGACGACGGACATTGCTGCAGGGTACCCAGCGAATGTGCCATCTCTGGGTCCGTCTAGATAATTTGCAGAGATTTGTCGACTGTCTTGCCAAATAGGTTCTCTCTCCATCAAATGGCCTGTCCAACACTTTGGACTTGACATACGTCTGAAGTTGGTGGCTTTCAGACATCCCTTCCGTTGCCCATTTGACAGAACCCAGTGTCCGCGATATCCACCGCCACAGTGATGACGTGATCGGAGGCCACTTCTCCCTCCTGGAACAGCACCAGACCTTCTACCTTCTTGTCTCCAGCTAAGAAGTCTAAAATAGGGCCTAATTTATACCAATGCTCCCAATCATGGCGGGACAAAATGGCCAGGGCATTAGCGACCTTGATGGTGCTGGCAGCAGCATAGATGATCCCTTCTCCCCATAGCATTCAGCTTCTTCCCCTCCTGGTATAGAGGCAACATGGACGAGGGCAAGGGGTACGCACAGCGTTTCCTTTCCGTGGCTCAGACCACCGAGTCAGGTGCAGGCTGGGGAATTCAGGCACTCGGGGGCAGAGTTCTGAACTCTATATTTCTTCTCCAGCCTGTCCCACTTGGGTGGAGCGGTGCTCGGATTCTTTATCAGGGCCAGGCCTGCATCCAAAATATCGTCCATCAAGGGGACAGACATGATCGTCTGGACTCCAATGGTAAAGGAATCCTTCCTTTTTCGTCGCCTCAAGCACCAGTTGGAAAAGATGGGAGGCCCTGCACATAATCGCATGGCATGAGCCGATCCCATCCTGCGGAGAAGCCCTGTGCGGTTCATACACATCCACTGGTTCCCGGTCAGCAGGCACAAAGTCTTTGTCAGTGTCCGTCGCTGTATTCCTGCGTCTATGTGCGTGGAAAAATCCCTAGTCAGGGTCGGGGTCAGATCCCAAGGTGGAGGCTGTGACGGTGGTGTTGGCTGACACCTCAGACCAGCAGGGTCCTTTGACCTGTGCTTGCACAGGTTGAGGACTCTCGGAAATCGGTCTTGGGGGAATCCTAGACAGAGCAGAGCCCGTTACGGGCGGCAGTGTTGGTTGAATTTCTGATACAAGTGTGCAGCGTGGTCAGAATGTCCAAAGACATGTCCCTGGGCTGAAACGTGGAAGGAATGAGAGGTGGAGGCTCCGGAATGGTGAGCCTCTTCTGGCAAGGTGGAAGACCGGGCTTGCCTCATGGTGACCGATCCACAGACACGGGTCAGGCAGATTGTCATCTCCCTCATCGGAGCGCGTGTAAATCTGTACCGGTTTCACCGGGAAGTACGTGGTTCCGCAGCCTTCTTAGAGTCCGAAGGAGTTTTACCCATTCCCCTCTCTGGAGCCATTTGGGGGTGGAGAGGATGCTGTCCCCATTCCAGGGGCTTTAGCCAGAACCACAGCAGCTGCTTCATGCCGTGGGAGTAGGGACACCCACGGGGCGACCATCGCCGTGACTGGAAACCACATTCGTGGCCAATCCCCCTTTTGACAAAGAATTGGCAGTGAACAAGGTCATCGACAGGGTAGTAGCAGGCGCCTTTGCAGGAGTGGTCGTGATGGTTGATGACAACGTTGTTTTGGACGGTTGAGCTGCCAATGACATTGCTGAGAGGAAGAGCCACCCTTGGATCTCTCCTTCGTCACCTTGTCCACTGATGGTATTCAGCGTTTAGAATGAGTTAAGGACTTTCTCTTAGAGGGAGCGCTCCTCAGTGGTAGGCTTGACAAGGAAGTGGTTGCAGACGGCAACCTTGTCCTTCCCCAAGCTGGCACCTACAGCAGCAGCGAACCCAGTGGGATCAACGATGTGCGGCCTGGCCTCCTTTTGCACCCGAGGGCTGGCGTCCTCAAAGGATCTCAACCTCTTCTCTAAGGGAGTTAGTTCATGGAACCTGCCGGTCCTAGGGAAAGCCGGACCATGGCCTTGCACAATTTGAGCCACGTTGCCAGCCTGCAGTAGCGATCCTTTTTTGTCTTAAAAAAACACAACAAATCTCACATCCCTCCTCCTCATGGTCTGGATACAGGCAATACAGTCATTTATGGTGTCGATCCACAACGTACACGTTCCTCAATCCACATTCTGCACAGTTTGATGAGGCATCTCTTCTCTTCGGCCATGGTGGAAAGGTGCGAAGTAGGCCCAACCACGGGCCTTCTCGAAACTCAATTTAAGATCTGCAATATAGTGTGATCTTTGCCGACCGCTGGTCCCAGCAGCCGGTAGCAGATCTCCGAGCAATTAAACAAAAATCGGTCAAAAACCCTTAATAAAATTTGTCAAAAACAGCAAATATGTAAACATAGCTCAGAGAGGACTCGCAACACTGAAGTGTGCAGAAAAAATCTGAAGATGGCCATAAGGGGTGGAGCTCAGGGAGAGAACTGTCATTGGATTGGGGCAGCATGACCCAGAGGACAGTTATTGGTTTAGAGGAAAAATAGATTTCAAGCTAAAGCAAAACTTTTTTTCTTTTACCGAGAATTTCCAGCCTGACAGGGAATATTTTTGAGCATGTGAATCCATGCCAGATCCCATGCTGGAGAAGACATCAGCTCAAGTGAATAGGCCTTCACAAAGCAAGGGCCTTTACCAAGAGGCCAAGAGACATTAGTGCCAGGTAATGGCCTAAGGAGGTGGCATTATTGGGGCCAAATGACCCGAGGGGGAGGGCCATCCCAACCGGTAACTGCCTGCTACTCAAGATAAGGGCCCCTTCCCTCAGGGCCTTAACTTGGGCAGCAGATTGTTACCCCCGAGGGTTATATCACCATTAACACCAGTGTAGCTCCTATGCAAGTGTAAAGGGCAGGTATAAAAAATGAAAAAAACTTACCTTTATGTGCTGCACCACACAACATTTTGGGAGTTGCTTGTATGTGTTGATGGCCGTGACCTCATCAACACGGAACTGATTCCGAAAAGGGAGCACAGCGCCACACCTGATAAGATTTGGTTTAACATGGGCGCCAATAGGTGCGGGGGAAACAGGGAAGGGAAGGAGGTGCAGGGAACCGGGTGCTGGTCAATAACACTCTCGCTGCTCGAAACGCAGGCTTTTACTGGACAATAAAGCCTGTGTTCCCAGTATCCTGATTGGCCAATGCCCCCTTCCAGTGTGCTAATGTATAATTTTACTCGGTGAAGGATAGAATTATCTGTTCAGAACAAGCAGAGACAAAGAAACAATGGCATGCTGGAAGAGTAGAGTTATTACAGCCATTTACAACGGAAAAGCCAATCCATTCCAGTTTTCTATTGTCAGATGTTGCACTTTGACCTGTCACTTCACAAAGGTACATTTCGTTTGGATTTTGAACACAAATGACAATTTAATCCACTACATCTATTCATATCATCACTTTACATATAACATACTTCTTAAAAACAAAGACATTCCTTTGTACATATTAAATTGAACATCCATTCATCAGCAGAAGGTATAGTTGGACTGTCCTTGATATTATATTGTGCTCCTCTATAAATATACTTCACTGTACTCCTCTAATATTCTGTTTTAGTTACATGCATTTATCTTTTTTCAAATTAATCAATTATTCCAAGTTAATCATTAAAGGTTACCTCAGGGGGTCAAGGGAGGGGGGAGTGGAATTCATTCTCAATCACTTTCCAGAGTCTTATCAATGCGATTTTCAGTGACACCCGAGTCACACTCAGGCAGCGCTCCCAGAATCAAAGCGTATTAACGCTTTCCATATACATTTGGACAATTCTCCTTGAGCCCTGTACTAAGAATATATCAGAAGATTGTTCCCAAAGTAGTCCACTGTGCAGAGGTATTGGAAGAGGAGGGGTGCTGGACACAGTGAGTGCTGTCTTTGTCATAAGGTTCTCTCTTTGCCCAGGGGAACCCCCTTGCCCGCTATAAGACATGTCTTAGGTATTATTTCATTAAAAGCTTTGATGATTGGAGGTCTTTGCAATTATATCAATGTTTTTTTAGATCCACCGGCTGGTACTCTATCTACAAAACTAAAGATGTTGATGTCATCAGGAAAGTGTAAGACACTTCTGGCCTGGACAAATCAACGTGCTAACATTTTTGACCAGTTGGGGAAAGAGTAAGCTTTATTGACCAGACCAAATGAAGTGAAAAAGCACTTTTAGGGAATTTATTGGATAGAAAATAGATCTAGGCTAATGAATTATGGTATTAACAGTCATTGTATTTATAACATAAAACCCCATAATTCAGTAGAAGACATTTAGCAAAAATATCCATCGTAGAGGTGTCAGCAAGTCTGGATGCGCCTCACAATGCTTACATTAGAGGTTCTAGGTGTGAGAGAGTAAACTCCTAGAGTGTAAAGAATCTGCCGCTTTTGTAACATGGAAATTTACGCGTCACAAGATTTGACTATGCTGTGCCCTTTTTTTTAAGTAATGATCGTGTAGCAATATTTGGTAAACTACTATGCTCCACAGAGATAGTGTGGAGAGAGACTATGGCATGTGTTACTCTGTGACCCACCCTCCGCTCTGTTAATTGCTGCTATGAGATTTTTAGAATTGATATTTGGGGGCAGTGTTTTAAAGAGGTTATCTATTAAGAGCCTAGTTTAAAGGAACTCTTTCTCATTAGAAGGGCACAACTTTTTAGACCATGTATTTTAAGGACTAGAGGGTATGATTTTAAATTATTTTTTAGGAAATATGTTTTTTATGGCAACTGTCTCCCCTTTTCTGTTCTTTTTCCTTCTCTCTCATATAGGAATATTTTGGGGTCTTCTTATTCTGTATATATTAAGTGAATGAAATGTTGAATGTTTTTAAATTATACGCCACGCGATGACATTTTAGGATTTGCTTTTTTCTTTCCTTTTCTTTTTCTACGTGTGAAAAGTTGGTTGTAAACTAGAACACAACAAAGGGTACAAGGTAATGCTGTGTGAGGGGTTGGAGTAAGGAGACTGACACAAGGTGGTGGTTCCACAATTGTTTTTATTTAAATAATCAAAGGGATTGGAAAAATGCCTCACTAACAGTAACTCTGAGGGGTTTCCCTGCCTCAGCAAAACTGACATTCCTTGTCAGAATGTCCAAAATAATGTCCTGTGTCCAAAAACGTAGTCTTACGCTCACATTCTATAAGCTACAAAAATTACTACAGGGAAAATTAACAAGTCTCTCGGCTGCTCCTGCAGCCTTCTATAATATCGTTACACCAAGCTCCAATCTATAAAGTAATATCTCAAATGACCCCAAAACGATTAACAGTTCCACCAACTCAGTGTGGTGGTGTTGGGTTTGAGGACATGATTTCCTTCCCTTGTTGATGAGTGTTCACATGCCAAGGGGGACAATCTACTTCCCCTGGTCTTTCCTGTGGGCAACAATAATGTACAGTTACCTAAACAATGTTTCCAATCTATAATTTCCTCTTAGTACTGGGTCAAGGAATAGTGGTGTCTTCCTCTTTCTTCATTATGTATATGTCTCATTTATTAAAGCAGCATCCTTATAAAAAAAAAAAAAGGGGGACAGAGGGGATGCATGGGGTTTGAAAGCATAATGGTATGATACTTTCCAGACTATCTCGTAACTGGCTTGTTAACATACAATTTCTGAATTCCTAGTCACTCACTCCTCATACAGTACTTGCTCTGTTTTTTCAGTCTTTTTCACCTACAGGCTACTTCTTGGACTTGGCTCGTAGTTAACGTCCCTCCACTGTTGTGGGCTTTGGTACCTGCCTTTGCTTATCAATGCTCCGTGTTCAGACCTGCTCCTGAGGCTTTTCACAAGTCCTGTCTGGTTGGGATCACTTCCCCCCCCCTTCAGCTTCCAAAACTGTGCAACTTTGCGTGGCTTACGGATGCGGCAACACTGTGTGAAGCCCTGGTTTCTGCCATCTCTCGTGCTTCTACAGCCGTTTTCCGCCAGTCTTTGGTTTGAATTAAGTTGAAAGCCTTCTGAATGCACTCTGCAACAATGTTCTTCTTGTTCTTTGCTTTCATTCTTGAACGCCACCACTTGTAAAACTTTGCATCTGACGTGTCCTCTCTCTGTTCCGCGCACCACAATGTGTCCATGTGGTTCACTCTTCCATTAGAACTTCTCCCGGTATCTTCTACACCCAACGATGATACAATGTTTCTTCCCCACAGCTACTGAACACATCATGCAGTATATTAGTCTTGTTCCGTTTGCGATAATGCATCAGTGCTATTCAGGCTTCTGTATGATCGACTGTGAAGTTCCTCGCTCTTCCGCCGTGATAAAGCAGTTTTCTGCTTTCTTTTTCTTCCAGCACTGCATGCACTTCCACTGCTACTTGACGTATACTTGAAATACAACCACTACCACTGCTACTACAACAACAACGGTAAGTGTTCTCTACTCCTCTGTTTAAAAGAAGAGTCATTTGTAACTAGACGATAACTAAAATGTTGACGACACTTTTCCAGCGCCTCTCTGTAGGGCCTCCTCGTCGCAGAACAATTACAAAAATTCTTCATAAGACATTCAAGGTATTTTGTCCCATTCACTTTGCTGGAAAGAAAATGAACCTCAGTAGGGATCTGCTTAGCAAGTTGAACATAACGATCTCAGTCATGGACAACAGCATTGTCTGTACCACACCAGCTATGTGTGCAATGAAGGCGATGTTCGTAATACAGGCCATGGCACGTGACGTAGTGGTGCGAGGCATTCCTGTTGACCCAGATATGTTCATCTATGGCATAACAGTGCTTGTGCAAGCATTGCCGCAAATCACCAAAGCCTGTTGGAGTGCCAACTGATTTCATTTCCCACCCTCTAGTGTCCCAGGAGTTAGTAGCTGGCACCATACTGATCCCTAGAAATACAAGGATTGTTGGTATCTGCCCAAAGAATTGTTGTTCCTGGCACAGACAACCAGAGGTGCCAGTGGCGCACTGTATTGTGCATTGATCTCACTGCACCCCTCAAGGAATTGATAGATTCAGAACTGTTTGAAAACAATGACAACGACATGGCGATAATACTTGAAACTTGCATTCCCTGTGATAATATGGTGCAGTACAGAAGAGTGCAGAGCACCCCGATGATCATCGTCACACCATCTCTCTTCATCCAGGCCGACTTAAGAGTATGTGCCAACACAATTGTGGACAACTAACCCACATGACATAGGACTACTCAAGGAAGTGACCTCAGTCCGCCTCAAACTAAAGAATGGAGCAGTATTAACCTCAATGAAACAATACCCACTATCAAGGGAGACAGAAGAGGGGATAAAAGACAATACAGGCTTTACTGCACCAAGGGATAATAGTGCCCTCTACGTCACCATGCAACACGGCCATATACCCTGTCAAAAAGACAGAGGGTAATTGGAGAATGTCCAGGATCTCTGCCCACTTAATGATTTAGTACAAAAAGAGTCCTTTAATTCTGAACCCTGCCTCCATTTTGTGCAGCATCCCCAAAGAAGCGAGGCACTTCACAGTGGCCGATCTAAGGAACGCCTTCTTTCAATACCATTGCACCCCGACTTCCAGTACCTGAGAGCATTCACACATGGCAAAAAGCGCTACAAGCACAGTAGTTTGCCCCAGGGGTAATGCGAGAGCCCTTGCATATTCAACATGATACAGCACAAAGACTTTGTTAACATCCATGTGCCCTGCATGGTCATCCAGTACGTGGAAGACTTGTTTGTAGTGACAGTGAGCAAAAGATTCTATTACCCTATTGCAACTGTTAGCCCGCAAGGGGTACAAGGTTGACAAGGCCAAGGTCCAATACTGCCAGCTTGAGTTACTCTACTTGGGACAGCTCATTTCAGCAGACGGCAAAAGAATAATACCAGACAGGGCAGCGACTGTGCGCGCCACGCCCAAGCCAGTTACAGTAAAAGAGATGCAGAAATTCCTGGGGTTATTAAACTACTGCTGGCCACGGATTCTGGACTATGCACCATACACAAGACCGCTCTTACATGCATCAAAGAAGCACAAAAAGGCAACTATAAACTAGAATGGACAGCAGACATGGTACAACATGCCAATGACTTAAAAGAAGTGATTTCCACAGCCCCAGTTCTCACCACTCCATACTTTTACATCTTTTCACATTCAGATGGCACACTTATGACTGCAGTGCTGACACAGAAGAGCACAATGGGCCATAAACCACTGGCCTACTACAGCAGTACATTAGATTTAGTGATGCAAGGACTGTTCGCATGCAGACAAGCTCTTGCTGCAGCTGCCTTTGCTATAGGGAAAAGCTCCACAATTGTGACAGGATGCTCAGTAACATTCTACATGGAACACTCAGTGTTTGTGATGTTAGAGAGATCAAAGTCCACCCAGACCACCCTGAGAGCATCGGCATACAGGTTTTTCATCTCAAGCCCGAACGTCCATGTAGTGCGCTGCAAAACATTAAATCCTGCCACGTTCCCAACGGAAGCGTGCACAGACGAAGACTTGCAGCAACATGATTGCCTCATATATGAGGGCGAAGAGGATGACATCCCCAAAGCAAAAGCGTCCACTAGAGGAGGGTGAGGTGCACTTGGTTGACTGGTCAGCGACAATTGACCAGGACACAGGCCAAAGATATACTGGGGCGGCAGTGGTGCTCATAGAAGCAGGGGAATATGAAACATTAGTAAGTAAACTACCCATGCACAACTCAGCACAAGCAGCAGAATGTGTAGCGTTCATAAAAGCACTTCGAGCATGAAAAGACTCATGTAACCATCTACTCAAACTCTGCATAGGTCACACCGACGGTGCATGCTGGTCTCGCCCACTGGAAATGAAGGAGCTTCCGACCGATGGAGGGTTCCCCCGTGCAACATGCAGCGTTACTAAAAATCCTGATTTCCGTGTTAACAGAGCCATCTATAGTGGCAGTCGTCAAATGTGAAGCCCATACCAGCAATACAGACAAAACTTCTTTGGCAAACGCAGCCACGGATGTGGCAGCATATCTTCCTGTGCCCACACCTGCTGAGTAGCCCATCACTACGCCTTCAACACGAGCAGAGAAAGACACATACACAGCACTGCCCACAACACAAATAATAGAGCACCAATGTAGAGCACCACAGGAGGAGGAGGAGGACATTTGGCTCAAACGAGTGTACACACAATCACCCACTGGTCTCTTATGGAGGCAACAGTGCATAGGCCAGGTGGTAATGCCCATTGAGTTATTACAGACAGCATTTGAACAACTAACTACCCTAGCCCGCTCACAGCTTGAAAAAACACATTGCAGCAGACATTCAAAAGAACTGGTTTATACCAAACCTCCAGGAACACCTCACAATGGTGGTCATACAGTGCACCACATGTCAAATTTTCAAGAACCAGAACGACACACTGCATGTTGCGGGGCACTCTGCCCCACACGCCGCATCGGGCCATTCCGCAAGGTCTATATTGACTATGCGGTCATGGGTGAGAGATGTAACAGAGCACGATATCTCATTGTTGTAGTGTGCCCCTTCTCCCGGTGGGTTGAGGCTGGCCCTTGTGCGCACTCGAATGCCAAATGTGCTGCCACATTTCTGGTCCGTGAAGTATTCTCTCGATGGGGGTGTGTGTAATGTTTTGAGGTCCAATAGTGGTGCCCACTTTTTCAATGAGCTCTTCAAGGAGATCATAGCGCTTCTAGGCATTAAACATCAAATGTGCTCAATTTACCACACCCAAATAAATGGTGTTGTGGAATGAATCAACAGCCTCGTCAAGAGTAAGCTCTCCAAAATTCCTACCTCCCTAAAAAAGAAGCGGGTGAATTTTTTGCACCTTGCCCTGTTCAACATGCGAACTCAACAAAGACCATCACCTCTCACCACACGAAACAGTAACAGGCAGGCGCATGCACCCACCCATATCCCCAGTAAGGAGGTCATCAGATGCCCACAGAAGAGCAGCAGTCCTGGGCGAGGAATTCAAAGAATACTTAACAAATCTAACATGTGCAATAAAATGCGTCTCACAACAAATTGCACCACCTTACCCAGACAGTGCAGGGCAACCTGCTGCAGACACCGCACCCATCCAACCATTGCTGCCGGGTGAGCTAGCATATGTCGGGAGCTTTATGCGCAGGTGGAACAACCCTAGGTTCCATGGCCCTTATGAAGTGTTCAACCCCTCTCGCAGTGAAGGTGAAAGGGCTTCGATATTGGATACACCTCTCAGATGTTCATAGGGCATCCCCGGCCTCCACCCCAGTATCCTTAACTGAACAACCTATCTACCTGAAGTTAAATAATATTTTAACTGCTAACAAAAAATAAACATGCATTGCTGCTAAAAGCATCTTTCTCGCTCCCTCTCCCCCCCTCCCCATATCCCTATAGCCCTATAGCCCCCCCCCCCCGTTCCTACTCTCAACATCAGATTATTCATTGTAGAGGTAGAAGTGTTATTAGTTCTACAAGATTCAATTCCTATAATTGTGGTCTGCACTTAACTGCCATATTGTTCACCATACTTCTGTTTCTGTTGGGAATTTATTGGGGCTCATCTTTTAACTGGGCAAGCCACTTAAGAGGGGTGATGGGGAACATTAATGGAAGTGCACCACTAAATGCAACTGCCCCGTCGAATGAAATCAGCAACACAACTATACATATGTATAATACTTCCCAAATAAGTAATGGTGTCCACAGTGTGTGCATGAGCAAAATGTTAGAAATATTATTACCCACAATTAAAAATCATTTTTGTAGTACAAATGTTAGTAACAGCAACATTGTTACCAGTAGTACGTTAACAAGGAGATATGCATTGCGCCAAGATAGAATGAAAAGACAAACGCGCAGTCCCAAATACGATGCCTGCCTAGGCCTGGATGCTCTCCAGGACAGAAGACATCTCGAACACTCAAATGCCTGGTATGCTGACATGAGTGCAGCAGTGAGACAAACAACAAACACTAGCTGTTTTGTAAATTCACTGATATTGCACGCATCAGGGGCAACCAAGGTTTTTGTACCACTGGAGGTTCCAATTCTAAAGGCACAATGCCTAGTTCATCTTGCGCTACGTAGACTAAAAGGTACCTTCCAGGAACACAGCGTGTGACTAGAGCATGTCGATCCAGATGCCCTTAAATGCAAGAACAACCCGAAGAACCTCAACTGCTTACAACAGCCATATTTTGTGATTGAAGGAGCAAAATATGTAAACGCCAAGTGGCAGGAAACGTTCAGTTGCCGAGCTGAAGGCCTCCTAGGGTACGAAGAGAAAACAGTAGCGTTCGTGGGAAGAACATGTGCACAAACATGGACCGAGCATGTCACAAAATTGACATGGATTGCAGCAACGGAAAAGCCCACGAAAGTTCACTGAGAGTAGAACTATGAGCTCCGCTTCCACAACAAAGGAGCAGTCCTTGTCGGCTTCAACGAGCGGTGCAACAGAAAATTTCTGTTCCAGACATGAACAGGGGGACGGCGGCCCTAATGGACTACTACTGGGTTTGTGGCCAACAAGCATACTTGCACCTCCCACCATCATTGAGGGGCTATTGTTCGCTGGCCAATCTACACTCGGCACTACTAGTAGTCCCAGAAGAAGATGTGAAAGGGGGGGGGGCAAAATCCTGACAAAGCAACAGTTTCCCCAGTAGTAGAAGAACAAAATCCACTGCCAGCGCCAGAATTTCAGGTCTCACCCAGCAAGAGCAAATATGACAAAATACAAAGAAAAAGTAGCATCAAACTATCCATCCAAAGACTCATCCACACTGTTTGGAGAAATACCTGAAGAATATCGACTGTTTAGCTCTGCTTTCTCAACTTTCTTCGCATCACTCGTTACACGGCGTACAAGCACAAGCCAATGCCAAGTGGCTGCAGATCCTACTTTGGGAACTGGTGCAGCTGGAAAATTCAATTGAGCAATGGATCAATGTCATAAGGGACGAGCTGCGTGACCCAAGGCTGATGCTGATGACTATGCCGAAACGCTATGCTCTGGATATGTTGACGGCAAAGGAAGGAGGCGTGTTAAAAAAAATAAATCAGAGATTCATGTTGCACATTCGTACCTCCAGAAGATGCAGAAAATGGATCGGCTCAGATAGTGGAGACAGTGCACAATCTGGCAGTGCGCATGAAAAATGGACCTGGTATCCAAGCAGGTGATTGGTTTGATGCAATTTTTGACTGGGCACCATCCTGGTTAGGAGCCGTTTTGAAGATGCGGGTTCCCATCATCATGTATATCCTGGTTCTTTTTTGCACGGGCCAAGTGGGACTCCGCTATCGTGCCAAAGCAGTGCCTAGTAGCGTAAAGATGATTTTTTCAGTTGGCGTTTCAAAAGTACCTCATAATATAAAAGAGAGAAATACAAACTGGCCACCCTATCCCTGCATGGTCCCCATGCCCTATGGAGATGAGGTAGATAGATTATACCACACCATTATTGTTCCTCCCCTTGACCCTGAAAATTACAAAGAAGCGTGAGTAGATTTAGCAGGAGATGGGGATGTATCTACATGACATGTACTCTTCAAGGGTATTCACAAGTGGGAGAAAGCCTGCAGCACATTTATAAGGCATGGATGGCAATAAAGGGAACACCAACATATGAAGCCACGCTAAAGAGAGAAAATGAATGCAAGTATGCAGAGGAATTCATTACTGTAGAAGTAACGAAAAGGTGGAATGTTGGGAAGGAAATGAACCGTTCCCACCACCATAGGCGCTTTACAGTGAGACGAGTCCCATAGATAGACGTGCAATGTACCAGGGTGGGGGGGGGAGGGGCGGGGACCGCGCTAAGAGACCCTGCATGAACACAATATTGCATGAATTGTAGCTGTATAGACTTAGTGCGCACATATAAAGAGATGCCATTTTGTAGTTCTGGTAGACACACTCAATCCTGCATGGTTGCGCAGTAAACGTAGGCTCGACGGAGAAACCCGAACAGGCCCAAACGCTGATGGTAGAAGGACCTGCGCTGCTAATTCCCATAGAAGTTCCCCTTTGTTCATTAACTGTTGCTATAACTTTTTATACCGAATAGGAATATGCCCTGCAAGGCCACAAGACAGCACCACGCAACTCGCTTCGCACATTCATCACAGCCAAGTTACCAGAAGGCCTCCAACCCCCAAACAGCCCACCAGGAGTAAAGGCACCCACAACTGACCCAGTCCAAGACGCCTGAATTTAGCGATAGTAGGTGACCTCGGACCACCAACCATAAAAAAGAGGTCATAAAAGATCTGAACAAACGTGATCATTTTACCATATGCCATAATGACACTTTGTAGTACGAGGTACAGGAAGGAATAAATTATAGTCCAAAATGAGGGTGGAAGCCTTGGGTGCAGAGTGCGTGATATGAACTGAGAAAAAATGGTGTGCGTCAGCATGATTGTGTTCCACCCCCTGTGCCAGTCCCAGAGTTTCCCAGGTGCATGCCATAATGATTGAGTAGCATTATCTTGCAATAGTAACTCCGTAACAGCAACTTCCGAGGAGCATGGCCTTCAGTCATTAGAGAGATGAGCCCCGCTGACCCCACATGATAGAAGATGGACGGACGAGGCTGGGACCAATCGCATCCTGGCAGGCCCATGTATAGAGTCTCACCAACCAGCCACGTGCATCTCTACTGTAAAGTGATTACTATGTGTTGCCTTATAAGCTTCTGCTAGTATACATTTTTGGCAGAACCTTCTTGAGCATCAGAGTTATTTGCTTGCACCCTTATTTCTGTGCTATTAAACCTTGTTATCCTTGCAAGAAATCCCATACTTTTTTTCCGTAGCAGGTTGTATTTTTTCTGGGGTGTGCGTACAGGGGCGTGCATTCAACTTCCATATTTAAAACAGTTTCAGCCTTGAGTGGGCCAGAGTGAGTATAAGTGTCATGATGCCTACCCCCGGGGACCCAGACCAAGTCCAGCAACCCCGGAAGCAGGCATCAACTTATTCTAAGCAAGCCCAACAACCCCTGCTAGGGGCTATTTGGGTGCAGTCCTGGAGCCTAATGGCGCCAGGCTCATATGGAGAGTCAGTCCTGGCGCCATAGGCGCCAGGATCTTAGATTAACACTTACCTGATGCAGACCATGCTGCAAACTCACCTGATGCAGACCATGCTGCAAACTCACCTGATGCAGACCATGCTGCAAGAGCTCCAAGCCAAAAGAGGCTTGGAAGGGACTACTTTACCTAGGGACTATTTTTTTACTCGGGTGGGGCTGGGGAGGAATACTTACCTGGGACTACTTTGGAGGCTATTTAAACCACGCCCGAAGAGCAGCACACGCTTCGCGTTATTCTGCATCCAGCAGCGTAACGCTCACCGTGCCTGCAAGTCTGCATCCAGTCTCCTGCCACGCCCGCCTCGAGTCTGGAGCTCCTAGAAAAAGGGAGAAAGAAGGAGAAAAGGTTAGAACAAGAGCAATACCTTTGATCCTTACCTGAATTCCCTATCCATCGCGCCTTCGAGCGGGAAGAAAAGTTATTTTATGTGCGTCGCCTCGCCTCCTGCAGCGCCGCATTGAACTCACCGGCCTTCGCAGCATCTTCACATTCCACCGCATCCTTCTGCATGTTCCTGCCGCACTCCGGCACCTAAGGGGAAGATAAGAACAGCAAGGTGAGCCAAGGGAATACACAGAGGCAATATTAGTTACCCCCCATAAACTTACCTGATTTTACCACCAGGGGTACTATTCCTCTTCACAAGTCGGTGCAGCTTCCACTGCATCCTCGCCGAACCCCGGCGCCCAAGGGGAAACAAAAGGACAGCAAGGTGAAACAAAGGGACTAACAAGGGGAACCCTCCTCACCACAATAGACTTACCTGATTTTACCGCCGGAGGTATTATTCCCCGAGACTTCATACTTTCTCTCAGCGCCTGAATAAGGTAGAAAGCAACAGGTTACATATGGACATTATTTTATCGAACAGTGTTGGATAATACAAATCCTTACCTGAATATTACCGGTTGCACGAGGAACTCTTCGCTATGGTCAAGCTGCAACCTGCAAGGAATCGGACAGAGTGAAAGTCAACATTTGAACTCTTACGAACTACATACTTGCGGCGTCTTGCCGGGACTCTGAGTCAATATTGTTCTGGAACTCACCAATTCCTTTGAGCCAGTGAAGCAACTGGTTATCTATGCGTCCCTGCGCTCAATGCAGGATGGAGAGCTCATCTTTCCAAACCATCAGGTGAGACTCTAAGAGGGAACATCAAAGGTGATCAGTGGGGAGATCCGCCGGAGTGTGGGGGGATGGGGGTTAACGCTCAACTCCACGGGGGGTTAATTCCTTTTCTCCATTTGCAGAAGAATATTCCCACGGGCCAAGCAAACGAAGCTAGGTGGGCCAGTCCAGTCTGTCATCTCGGCACTACGTGTCACATTGGTGGAGACAGCAGCTGTCCAGTTCAGATCGACGCTCCTGTGGGAGCGAGGTGAGCGTAACAATAAGTTAGAGGTCTTTTAGAACAATCTTCCACTTTTATCATGAGAGAGGGGGCTTCTAGGAGCTGGAAAGGGAGCTAATTTGCCAGATTCCTCACAGCTGTCTCGGTCAATAAGTGTCATCGTTTCCTGCCATTCTACTGGTGTACATAAGCGGCAGCACCTTTTGTCTGCGGGAAGTCCCAACTGAAGGTCATATGTTGCCAGACTGGGTAATTGTTTGCATTGTAATAAGAATTCTATTTCGATTATTTGGCATGGGAATTTTAGGAAATAGGGTTGAGGTTTACCATAAAGGAAGGTGTAGACAACAAGTGACTGCGTCGCTTCTCCCATTCCCCAATATCATCTCATATCTGTATACATTATCCCAGCAAAGAGCCTCCTTTTTTACTTGGGATACCAAATTTCCACAGATTATAGAATGGTAGGTAGACTGGTCACAATCATCAGAAGAAAATCTGGTTTTCTTTTTTGATAGTATTTAACAAAACAATTACCTGCATTACCAGTGGCATGCATTCGAGCACATATTCAATGGTCTCTTTTTTTACATTTTTAATTAAGGTCACGACTTCCCTAATTATGGCCAATACATTCATGGAAGGTATACCAAATTCCAATCGGATAATCAAGATGTGAACAGCGTTGGCTAGGCCCGATGGCTTTCTTCATATCATTTCCTCTAAGGAATCAAACCTGCTTCTAGCATGTACCAACCCCGCTTCCATAGCATTAAGGGCAGTAGGCACAAGATTAGTGTGATATAGCTGAATTGTGCCCTTTAAACTAAAACCTACATATTGGCTGGTCAAATGGTTAAGGACTCTCAGATTTTTTTACTACCTTGATTTATGATTCCTCCATATAGCCATTTCACTATGGTTATGTTGGAACAATGTAGCCAAGTGGGAATTGCACAATGGCCATATTTTAGAAGAGGCTGTTTTCTTTCTACAAAAACACAATATTTTGGTTTTAATAAAATGTATTGCCAGATCGTGTGCAATGGAAAACAGCCATAGGGCTTTGAGCTTCAACCTCATATGCCTACCATCTAATATGTGCATACATGAACTTAGGAGGAAAGGAGTTAATTCTTTTTAATTTATCCGGAGGGTCTGACACAAAGGTTTTAAACAATAGAGCGGCTAGAGACCACCCTGCTTCAGTTCCCAGTACATGTCGATCTTCCTAGTGACATGTCCTATATTATCTAATTTTAGCCTAACCTTGGTGTCAGTGTAGAGTTGCATCAACATGTTTAGTATGCCCTTGGGAATGTCCCATCGATTCAGTTTAAGCTACATTAATGTTCCGTTAACTGAATCGAAGGCTGCTGTGTAGTCCACAAAGGCATTATAAAGGGGAAAACCCATCAACTTGCCATCGGCAAGAGAACTCTTAATATATTTTGGGCTCTTCCGTTATCCTTTCTATAGCCTGCTTGATAAGGCTCTTATAATTGCTAACCTTCGGCACATTTAGCAAGTTCTCTGACGATATTGGTGAAGACTTTCTCTGATACATCTAACAATACCAGCAATATGTAGTTGGCCGGATCGGTCGGGTCCATTTACCAGCATATATCCAGGAGGGCATTCACCATGGGAGGTAGTAAGTTCATTTCTCTATAAAGAAGTGAACTAATATGCTTACACCATGCTTCTGATGTGGTAAGCTGATTTGCCAAAGGTGCATTGGATTTATTAATCAAATTCCAAAGTTTTTTAGAATCCCCACTAGCCAGCGTGCAGAGCATTATCTGCAATTGAGCAGTATATTACGTCTTTCTATGGAGCCAATTCCTATACCTATTCTTCAAGAGCCTTATTATCCTTACTTTCTTCTCAGCAAGAATGGACGACTTTGCACATGTGGTCCGAATGACTTTCCTTCGGTTCCATTCCTGGGTTGTGTGATGAATCAAATTCACCCAGGACACCTGACCTGGGACCCTTCTCATGTGGCCAGGGAGAAGCAGACACTTTCTGATCCTGACCTTGTGTGTGGTGTTCTTCAGGAGGATCACATGTGGGAGAAAGGGTGTGGAAGGGAGTAGAAAGGTCAGGATGAATGGATAACCCCTTTGTATAACTTCCCCCAAGACCCCAACCTTCTAATGGCATATTGTGAGGTAAATACTATTGGAAAAACTGACTTTGTGCACTATAAATCCCAGAATTCCCAGGGTACTGAGTCGAGGAAGAGGATTGCAGAGGCGCAGGACTGCAACTCACAGTCAGTTATGACTAATGACCCACACATGAGGGAGCCTGGGAGGCATAAAAAGTCCCTTCGGGTACAGGCCACGTGACAGCAGAAGATTAACTGTGAGCCGAGATGCCAGTACCAGAGAGGCATGCAGAGTAAATGCCAGTCCTGAGAGGGTATCCTGGATACGAGTTTTCAGTTGCAGAAGTTGTGCAGGGGAAAGCACCCACTATTCGTAGTGTTTCCCACTGTCAGCCCAGCACCGGGTGCAGAGGAGCTCCATATTGCTGTGGGAGCCAGGAGAGCTATAGTATTGGCAGACAAAGGCTGCAGGAAACCTCAAGGAAGAGGCGGTTGGACCACAGATGGGGACCGAAGCAGAAGACCTGGAGGCAGCGAGGTGAACTGACACAAACGCCAGAACCAATGAGTTCACTGTTAACATTGTGTCCCTGGAGCACCCCATAACCGCCGCTGTCTGAGATCAGGAATCTAAACTGTAATGTTGTGAACTGTAACAAAGTAACGATGGAGAGAAGGAAACCTTTTGAATGTTGAACAAATGCAAAGCAGGTTAATTCATTTGTTATAAACCAAAATAATGATAAACCAAAATAATTAAGAGACACAAGTTGCAGAGTAAGAACTTGATACTCTTTCCAGAAAAGTGCGATTGTTTCACTGTGGAGCATAAAAAGAGGAAGCATCAAGAGAGGGCAAAATTCCTAGCAACAGAGACAAATCATTGTTGCCAAAGTCGAAAGAGAAATATAACTAGACAGTTATGAAAGAACCTGAACTGCCCAAGCAAGCAAGAAGAAGGCAGTTGAGAATGTCACTATTGCCTTTATGGAAAATAGGTCTTAAGAGAAAAGGGCTCCAACCCACATTGCCGAAGTCAAAGAAGTGTGGAAGTGAAACAGAATTCCTATCAGCAGTTGGTTAACACTAAAGGGGAAAAACAAGAGTGACAAGAAGGCTGCCCTTCTAAAGAAAGAGGTTCAGAGGGAGTGGAGCATAACATGCAGAAAGTGTGGCAAATACACAAGTGTAACAAATAGCATCAGTGTGGTTCTTGTTTCCCTTGCAGAGTTTCTTAATTTGGAGGTTGTGTATAAAGGAACAAGTTACTTACCAGTAACTGTTGCCCTGCAGCATGGGTGTGGCATGGATTCACATGCTCATGAATAAAAAATACGTAGCAGTACACACATGCACAACCACGGGAGGTGGCAAGGCTCAACAGATGCAATCTCTTACCTGCTCACCAGGTTCACCTTCAAGCGAACAGATTGTGCAGCACTGCTTGGCCGACTCGGGACTCCTCCCTGGAATCCCTGTCAATGCAGCAGAATTTAGTGAACATGTGCGTCAACCTCCACGTAGCAGCCCTGCAAATGTCCAGCAGAGGCACATCAGACAGGAACGCCGTTGTAGCAGCGATCGCTCTGGTAGAGTGGGCTCTCGGACGGCCTGGCAACGGTCAGTTTGCCAACCGATGACAATGGGTGATGCAGCCAGAGAGCCACCTGGAAATGGAAGCCTTGGACAGGGCCTTCCCATGGTTCACAGGACCAAAGTTCACAAAAAGCTGAGTAGTTTTCTGGAAACTCTTTGTGCTGGCCACATAAAACTTCAGTGCTCGAGCCACATTCAGCGAGTGCAAAGTCCTTTAAGCCGGTGACGAAGGCGTCGGAAAATATACAGGTAATACTGAGGGCTCGTTGAGATGAAATTCAGACTGAACCTTGGGCATGAAAGAGGGGTGCGTCCGCAGCACCACCCTCGTCTCATGAAATGTCAAATAAGGCTGTTTGCAGGACAGGTCCTGCATCTCACCTACTCTTCTTGCAGAGCTGATGGCCACATGGAAAGCTGTCTTCCAAGACAGAAACTTGAGTGGAGCTGAATGCATAGGCTCGAATGGGGCCCCCATGAGCCTAGTCAGCACCACGTTGAGCTCACACGCCGGGGCCGGAGCCTTCACCGGCAAGAACGAGATGAACAGTCCCTTGATGAAATAGCTGCCAGATGTAGCTTGATGGAGGCGTGTGACAGCTCCGATTTAGTCAATGACAATAAATACAGAAGTACTTGAGGGGCCGTAACCCTCCGAGGGTTAATCTTATGTGATCGGCACCAAGTTGCAATACGCTTCCATTTGTGTCCATAACACTTCAGAGTCGACGAAGCCCTAGCGCTGGCGAGGACCTCTGTGCAGTCTGCCGGAAGCTCGTAACCACCAAACTCTAATGCTGCAGGAGCCAGGCCTTCAGGTTCAGCGATCCTGGGTCGTGGTGCTGACATGCTGAGAAGGTCCGGGTACCAGATCTGCCTCGGCCACGCTGCTGCGACGAGTATCAACCTGCACTGGTACAGTCTGAGTTGATTAATGTCTCAAAGAAGTAGCGGCAACGGAAGGAACGCGTATAGTAACAGGCTGTCCCAAGGGAAGGAGAACGCATCCACCAAGCTCCTCGGCTGGGGGAACCCCACCACCTTATCGCCCGTCAGAATTTGTCATCGAGAGGGAATATTGTCAGTGAAGCTTCCGGAGACCTGTATCCGGTGAGTTTCCAGGAATTCCTGAAGGGGTTACATTTGCAATCTGCAGAGCCGGATGAGGTAGAAGCAGGACAAAATCATGCCTAGCAACGACTTGATGACGCACACTGTTGAGGTCTTCGTCGATGACAGTCGCTGAACCTTCCCCTGAATAGCTGCTACCCTCTCTTCCGAGGGCGACGCCTGACAAGACACTATTGAGCCTGGCGCCTAGGAACTGCACGTTCTGCGATGGCTTTAAGCAGGACTTAGGAAAGATGATGGATAATACCAGATCTGTCAGAAGCTGGACGGTCGTCTCAGTGTGTCCGACGGCCAGCTCCAGTGAGGACAGGGATTGGTTTAAAGGAGAAAGACAGTTTGTAAGTGAAAGACAAACTTTTTTCTTTTACCGAGGATTCCCAGACTGACGACGGGTAAAATTCATCAACATGTGAATCCCCATGCTGGAGAACTACAGGATCATGTAATGAGCCTGGAATGACCAAGGACCAAAGACGACTAACCTTTAAGAAATACAGCATGGTATAGATATATAGAAATCATAGTATAACCATAATGAGGTTACCATGAGGCCACAAGCCACAGGACGAGAACCCAAGAAAATCAGAACTAGGCTGCACAAAACAGCAAGCCAGGACTCTCAGGCCAGGGTCAGAGACAAACAGCATATTTCGAAGCCAAGAGACACGGAGCGATTTGCAGAAGAGTAGAATAAATCCTCCAATTGCAGCCAGCAGAGCTCGATTTTGCGTCCTCAATCACGTGATGCAGCCGAGCTAGTCCTTCACCCACGGTGGGAAGACAAACGGTTCTCAGCAACACAGACATGAAGTGAAACACGGAATCGTTAACGTTGCAACGTTGAGGGCACTCGCAGACAAAAGTGGTAGCACTAACAGCTACATTGGGAACACAGTCGCAACACCTTGAGAAGGCGCACTGAACGCAGAGCTAGGTCCCAGGCCTGGGGAGATCAGCTCCAGCTCATCAGGGAATAGAAATCCAGGGGTGGATGGCAGAGGGCAAGGGCCAATGGTAATCCTGCCATCCTGCTACAATGTAATCGATAGTTTCTTAGGGAAGGGGCAGGCAAGCCACCCGACATGGGAGGACCAACTAAATAACATCTATATGTGCCAGTCAGAGGTGATACCACCCCTATCACCCAATCAGGCGGGCTCTTAGGTTTTAGGGGAAGAGTCCCATGTTGTGACGCAGAAATGAAACAAAATGGTCCGGCAGAGGCTTGGGAGCCATGAATCCGGGAGATTTTGAATGCCCTGTATGATCCCTGCCTGTGTAATAACCAACAATTCTAACTTGCCCTTGGCCGAGTCCTCCATCTGTGCACTGGGGGAGGGTTTGTTGGGCCCTGGGAGCTGGAACAGTGGGCTTGTATTGTGATCCCCCCCAGACCCCTAGTCCCTCTGACATACCTAAGCCAACATCTGCTCCCTACAGGGGATACAAGGTGGAATTTTACAGTGCCTTCACACCCGGAATTGCAGAGGGCACAGCAGAGGCTAACAAGCCTCCTCTATGAGCACCTCTGTGTTAGGCAGAAACCTGTGCTGTTCCCTTGGGGACCACTGAAAAAGATTTAAGACTACAGGTGTTGGCAGTAAACCCACTTGGTGGCAGTCTGTACCACCCAGATTTACCTGGTAGCTGTGGCTGAGCAGTCAGACTTCCCTCAAGAAGAGTTTGGCAGTATGCAAAGTATACACAATAGGCACTCAGATACAATAGCACAAGCAAACACTGACCAGAGCTTTGGTAACAAGGTATATAATTATTTAAAAACACACTTATTGAAACACTCCAGCACTATTATTGTAAATCACTTTAAACACAATTACTATTATTATATATACACTCCTTATTCCTTATCAGACAAGTCTTAGCACCACTTATTTCCAGACAGAGGTGAGCGCTTAACTATAGATGGCACTCCAATAAGTTAATGAAAAAGGGAGGGAAAACGACAGAATGTAGGAAAATACACCATACTTATACTTAGGAACTCTTAAGCAAGGCAGGAAAGTCAAAAGTTACTTGTGAGCCAAAGTCCACAGCCGGGGCCACTCTTGGAGAGCAGGGCACAAATGCACCCAAGATCACACAATGACAACGGGCTTAAAAAGTATTGCAGGGAGTTCGGAAAGGTTTTAGTTAGGCTCAGAAAAGTTTAGCCAGGGTGTCCCAGGCTAACCCAGGGTCGAAAGCCGGGGGATAAATCTACCTCGTACAGTCGGTTGCAAGGGAAGCCAGGCGGAACACAGTACCTTATGTGGAAAGGATCCTCCAGCGGGGGCAGTTGTTCCTGGCAGCGGGTGCAAGTCGCGGCGTCGTCCAGAGGAAGAGAAGATCTCGACGTGGAGGAAAGATGAAGGTCGTTGCACTGCCAGGGAAGAAACCAGCCGCAGAGTTTCCGGTTAAAGGTACTACCCTTTGATTCGCGGTAGTGGTAAGGCGGCCACGAGATGTTCCAGGAAGCGAAAAAAGGAAGCGGACTGGTTATCCCCACCAGTCGAAGGAAGAAGACTCTCTGGGCTGGAGATCTCCTCTGTCGTTGGGAAAAGTGGTGAGACGGTTCAGCACGGCTCCACCGGTGGTGTCATCGTAGCAGGTCGGCTCAGCTTCTCCCTCGTCAGATTCTTAGGTCCTGTGGCGACTTCTGAAGTTCCAGTCCCCAAAGCCCTGCTTTTATGGAGAAAACCCCCATTCACTCAGCCTAGCTGTCACTGAAACATGCTAAGTGGTGAACCGGCCGGCTCACCACTTGGGCCAATCAGGACGGAGTGCGACTTGAGTTGCCTAGGCAACTCAGTCTAGGGTGCCTAAATCCCCCTCCACTCCTCCTAAGTACCCCAGACAGAGTGGCACCACTTTGGAGGGCTTCTGTGGAGAAGCCCGCCAAAAAGTGGAACAAAGGGTTCAACTTGGGTTGGAGTCACAGAAGCGAACACAAACGCCATTTTAGAACCAAGTTCTGGCAAAAAATACCAACCGGAGAATTAATATTAAATAAATAAACCGGTATGTTCGAGGCTATAGGAATTAAATAATTAAAGTTGGTAGCCTCGAACAATGGGAAATCCCATAGGGATATATTCACGGTCAAATATAAAAAGTAGTATCCACTGCCACCAGCCAAAACTCGATCAGGGGGGACGGAGACGTGCCCCCTCGACTAACAGACCCCGGGGCAATCAAATTGCCCCAACCAGTATGTCCAAAATATGATGGTTTATACTGGTCCTGTTCAGAATTTTAGACTAGTAAAGTCAATGGTGACTTTTCATGCCCTGGGAGACAGTAGTCAGTCCCAGGGTATGGAGTCTATACTGGGGGGTCACTGACACCCCTGTGTTACTGCACTGAGGGTGCTGTGTAACACATCACAAAAACACATGAAGCCCTATTGAGTAAAAGACCCCATAGCCCATTAAACACATATAGAATCAAAGAGATGCACTCAAATCATGTCCAAGAGTGAGGGTAAAAGAGTCTCACTCTTGGCAGGAAAAAAAAATAAACGCCAAAAATCCAGAAAAGCTGCTGGGGGACTCACTAGGTTAGGAAATTCAGCCTAACCAGAGAATTCTTCCCAACACTCTGCCCGACCTATTTGGACAGCAATGTATTTACTTGTACCCGATATGCGTAGCAGGTAAAGTGTCAAAACAAAACTGTATTGGCCCGTGGGAGTCAAGGGCTGTTGCTGAACCCCTAGGCCCAGAATCTTTGAGCTTGAAACTTCTGAAGGGATTCATTGGCCTTTGTTTTCAACAGATTGCTGCCATCAAACAGCATGTCCAGGAGTTTGGCTTGGACATCTGGGGCAAAACCGGAGGTCCTCAGTCAAGAGTATCTCACAGTTTCAGTGGCCATCATCCTAGCCATATAGTCTGCAGAATATTAGCCCAAGATATGAAATGAAGCCTCCTTACCATCCTTCACCAGGGTCTCAAAGTCCTCCCTCATTTTACCTGCAGGGAGGTGCTCGGCAGCCTACGAAATCGCAGACCAAAGACCACAAGATAATGTGGCCATGGCACAGGAGGAGGGTGGACATCCTGCTAAGGCTGCATAATCCAAAAACCTTTCTTCCCCAAACATCCAAGTCTCTTAACCTGTTAAAGGGGAAAAACAAAGGTCTTCAGGTTAAACGTGATTGCCTGGACCACTAGACTCTCTGGGTAGGGATGAGAAGACAGGAATAGTAAATCAGAAGGGGGCCATCCTGTGCTTTTGGGCAACATCCCTGTCTACAGTTGTGACAGAGGCTGACTTCAACCTCTGATTATTTCAAGATTGGTGTTTTAACTGTTGTGCCAAAGAACAGCAGGGTCTTTCTCTGTGGACCCTCATCCAGAATAACTGTCAGTTCTTACTGCTCCTCATGTACAGAAGGTGCAGATCACCCTGAAGTATCGAACACATTCGCTATTAGGTACCGAGAGAAGTCCTGAGGCTGGTCTAGGAGCAGAGAACATGTTGAATTCTGTTCAAGTGTCTAAACCACTTGCATATTGTAGATCGGTTGCAAAATCGACTAACACGCCCTCTTCTCTGTAAAATTCCTCCTCAGGGAAATACCTGACTTCCTTGGGGGCATAGGTGTTTCAACCCAAATCACTCATCATAAATGTCCACCATTTAAGACATAAATCCATGCTTAAGGAGCAGAGCATGCTCCAGAGGAATCCCGGGGATCTTGCGAAGAGAGAAGTCTGGGCCGGAAGAGCGACGTCAGAAGACTGGCCCCAAGACAGATGCTTGTCGATTTTAGCTGTGGCAGAATCCAAGGGCATATGGTCGCAGGATCTTGCAGTCTCTACTGTGCAGTGGACCCCAATGGTGCAGGCAAGACCGAGGCTAAAGCAGTAAGCGTAGAGGCTGAATCTGCTGGGGCCATGGCGAAGATGTTTAACATCTTTAGCCAAAAAGGCCCCCATTTCTCAGGGGTGGCCGATTGGGAGGGGTACGGTACCTGGGTTGCCGGTTCCACAGTTGAGTCCCTTGAGCTGTGACCTCTTTTCCTACAGAAGGAAGAATGGTGTTTTCAAGACCTGCTGGGGAAACCAGACCAGTTCCAGTGCTGCTGCTTTTTGTCCTTGAGGACCGTGGATCGTTCTTTGGTTTGATGTTCTGCTCAAGGCGACCTCGAACGTGTCAGTTTATCACCCTTCTGCTTGTGGAAAAATGTGAATAGTTTCACCAACCGCTCACAGAGTGCCTTGGGAAGCATTGACTGGCAGAACTCACAGTCCTGCATGTCGTGAACTTCTCTAAGGCAATATAGAAAGACCCTGTGAGTATCCGAGATGAACATTTTGCCCCCACAGTCAACGCAGACTTTGATGTTTTCCGCATGGCGCGAAACGAGAAGAAAAGATCAAATGAAGCAGTGTTCCTGAAGCAACCAGAGTGCACTAAAGAAGGAACTAGGGTCATGGGTCAAAACGGCTCAATATATACTGGCACTGACGTCATGACAGGCGGTGGAATGTAGAGGCGTCGGGGGAGTAGAGCCGCACTGCACCCACCTGTGAGGAGGTACGTTTCAGAAGAGCAGTTGTGCTGCAAAATAGATAAAGATGAGGAATTCACTTGAGGAATCAATCCATTGTAACCTAAGAACAACAAAAGGTTAAGAGAAGCTCGCATTTGCCTGGTTTTCAAGGAAATGAACCGCAAGATCACAAACGCTTTAGCAAGGAGATAAAATTTATGAACTATATGACTCCAGATAATAGAAGAAATTGAAACAAATCATAAAAAGCACAGCGTTTTTGGAGAAAGAAGATACAGGAAGTGACAATAAAACAATTGTAATCATGAAAGGAATGGGAAAAACGGTTTTAAGTGGCAGATATGTAAGTGTGAATTCTCCCTCAAACATCTGCTTTAAATAAGTAGAACACAAAGTAGTCAAAATAAACAAATATGGGGGGCATAGCCAAGATGGCGGGTTGAGCAGTTGTGCATCTGTGGAGCTCCGACCCGCAGAAAAATCAGACAATATCTTATCGGCCGCACCGGTATGCGACAGAGCGTAGCAGGAAATGCGACGACCACCGTTGTTGGTGAGGGAGAAGTGCATCGGGCCAGTGGTGACGAGAAAAAAAAAAAATATTGTGACGCGGGAGCCGCGGCTTCTCTCTGGAGAAAATGGCGGGCGGACTCATCCTACGCAGGAGGAGGCAAGCGGAATAAGAGGACTGGCGCCTTGCGGTGCCGGGTCTCCAGGATCTGTCCGTAGGGACATGCCAGCAACAATCGGTAGGAGGATCGAACCCTGCAGAGCTACTGCATGAGAGCGGAAAACCCTGGCAAGTAGAGGGAAGCGGGAGGCAGAGGACGCCTACCCAGGAACCATCCGGCCCTGCAGTTGTACGGGAGCGGTAAGAAGAGGAGAGCGGTGGAGGAGGGAGCCACCAGGAAAAATGATGCAGAGGGCCAGGATCAGAGCCGGTGCCTAATGAGAAGCGTGTCCGGAGAGGCGAGAAGTAGCCGGATCAGAGCAAGCCTCCCGAACGTCAGGGGAGGACTATAGGCATAATCCCCCGGGAAGATGTGGCCCGGGAGATCTGGCGACAGCGAGAGGAGAACGGGAGAGCGCTACTGGATGGCAGGTGAGGGGGAGCCCGGGGCGCAAAGGATGATCCCCAGCTGGAGGGTTTAAGACTCCCAGCCTCCTGGGCTGCACACTCACGGAGTTAAGTGCCTGGGGGAACTGGAGAGACTCAGTGACGATGAAAGAGCGAGTGAAGCACTCGGGAGGTCGGCAAGTCCTTCACATGGGCTGAGGGAGTCAGAGGTGCAGGAGACTGTGGGAAGGAGATCAACCTGAACATATAGTGGAATGCACTACAGTAGAGACAGAGCCAAGTATACCCCACCTTAATCACCTCACCCATCTTGCCTATATGTTGGGAGCCAGAGTGTGAGACACGTGCGGTACCAGTGCGAATACGGATAACAAAGAGAATCCTGGAAGCAAGGTTCCCATTGAGAAAACCATACCTGCATACAAGAAAATAAGATGGTCATTTGAATGAAATCCCAGAAGAAGCAGAACAAATGAATGATCAAGACGAATGGTGACGTCATGCAGTGTCAAGCTGATGTACATAGAAGAGATGCAAAGACAAGAGGATGCAGATATTCTATAAGGCATCAAGAAAGTATCAAGGATAAGTGACATATTGAGACAAAGGTGAAGAAGCTTATGCCACAGAAACAATGAAAGTTTCAAGCTGTTTTGCACGTGTACAGATGCAGAGAAACGCAAGGAGACGAAGTATTCTTGAGGTTAGCCTTATAGTGACTAGATTGCGGCATGCGCCAATATATACATATATGCATAAAGCGTAAAGGATGGATGTTTCCACTATTTGTTATAGCAGAGCTGGACTAAAAAAGGAAGGCCTCATTTTCAGTGTGTCGCAGTAAGAAAACAAATGAATTACCAAGTGATTCTCAGAATGGAGAGGCTGGATGAGCCATGAAGCCAAGAAGCCAAGGTCTTATCAGGCTGTAGTGAGCCGACAATGGATATAAAAATTGTGTGAAAGAACAGCTCCTGTTCAGAAGTCATGAACAAAACAAGGACGACGTCAGACTGGAAAATAATATTTTTTAATACACTGGAGGCTCGATTTTGTGGTCTTCAGTCACGTGGACAGATGAATTTGGACGAACATGACCATCACACCTACGCATGAGGGCAGAGCGCACATTCACTCCCCTGAATTCTCCAGAGCTAAGAACACTCCCAAGGACAAGTTTATAGTCTTTTCATTGAATGCATTCCATTTAAAATGGAACGCATCAAAACATATGCAATAAAAAATGTTCCATCAAATTACCATACATAAATTGTAAAGTGTTTCTTCATCGAAAAGGGTTTAGTTATATAAACACTTTGCTTTTTGATGAAACATGTAAAACTCGTTATATGGAACTGACCAGTGCTTAAATCTGAACAGCTCTGTATAAAATGTGTAGTGTGCACTTTCATTTCATTGGAGGGGGGGGGGGCAGTTGGGGGAGGGAAATAAAAAAAGGTCCCCAGTCCAAGAAACTAAAATGAAAATGCACACTACACATCTTATATGGAGCTGTTCAGATTTAAGCACTGGACAGCTCTATTTAACGTTATATGACTACACACAACACCAGTCAGATGGAGCTGTCCAGTGCTGAAATCTATAATGTATTATAGCACTGGAATGCTCCCTCTAGCTTGTGTTTATTGCGGGGGTCCCCTCAAACCCGCCACCCCCACCAAACTTCCTAGGGGTCCCCTTTTCCCTATACGACTGCACACTACACCAGTCAGAGGGAGCTGTCCAGTGCTGAAAGTTATAATGTATTTCAGTACTGAAATGCTCCCTCTACCTTGTGTTTATTGGGGGGGTCCCCTCAAACCCGCCACCCCCACCCAACTTCCTAGGGGTCCCCTTTTCCCTATACGACTGCACACTACACCAGTCAGAGGGAGCTGTCCAGTGCTGAAAGTTATAATGTATTTCAGCACTGGAATGCTTCCTCTAGCTTGTGTTTCCTTAAGCTCCCACGCCAACCGCCATTTTCAAAAATGTATCCTTTCCTCAATCCATCGAAATGTATTCGATTAAAGTGTATTCCGATGGAAAAGGCTTTCAATAAATACATTTTGTTGGATTTTAATTCGATGAAAGTATTTGATGGATAGACTGGATACTATTCAAAGTATTAATTGCCAGCAGACCACTGAGGTGGTGATAGATGGATTTGGTAATTGGTCCAAAGCTCAGTTTTTGACAAGCTCACCAGCACCTCGAGGTCCAATCTGTGTTCTGCTAGACGTAAGTGGAAAAGTACTGACGGAGGTTAGAGTGCCAACCAATTATAGGGGACCACGTAATTAGAGGACCTATAGTTGGTAGAACCAATAGGACGTTGTGTATTTAGTGACGTTCGTAGTGGCCATTTTGATGGGGGGCTTAGCTGCCCCATATGACGTTAAAGAACAGATCACTTTCATTCACTGTCCCATACTAGTATACATCATATACTTAGATGATCCCTTAGACCCAATCACTTTCTTCAATAGGTTTTTGTAGTTTGCCACGTAGGATGACATTAGTAATACATAGGTTGACATCTCACCAATGACGATTTTTTGCTATATAAGATTGCTTTTTTTTGTAATGTTTTGAGAGATTTGCGCTGAGACGCCTGTTGATGTCCGTTGTACTCCCTGTTTTAGATAAATGATATTAAAACAGTTATCCTTTTTGCCAACTACCCGGGTCATTTTGATGATTGATGTATGAATAAAATCTGCATCCCTATACATCTCGAGCGTATTGCTACTCATCTTGAAGGGCTGGAAATCACCCAGTTCACTACGATTAAGCCACCAAAACAGTGCATTGTTGGATAGGTTGGATAGTTTGGATGTTGGCGAGAGTTGGCTCTGATTGCAAACGGTGCTATGTGCAAGAGGCTAAGTGGTGCCAGAATAAATGGCCCCATGGTGGAGAAACCCTTCTTAGAGGTCCAATCAGAGCTCCTATCGAGAAATTGCACATTATCTAGTGTGAACATACCAACTGTTTGCAGAGTGTGATTCACTCGGAGCTTAAAGCCAGAGGGAACCGGAGCTGGACCAACTCCCAAGAGGTGAATGGGGGAGGAGAAGTGACGGACATTGAGCTAGATCAGGCACCGGGGAGGGGACAACAACGTGGGGGAGAAAGGGGTGGAAATCAGATACCCCTGCAAGGAACAAAAGAAGGCCTATAGGGTAAGAACAGGCCCACTAGAGGCTCAGAGACTTCCAGGAAGGAGGGCCCCATACAGAGTACAAGGAAAACCCTGCAACAGCGGAGGAACAAGAGGATTTGGCAAGAACCAATCCCTACAAGGAGTCAAAGATCTGGTCTGGAAAGAACGCCCAGAGGAGTAATAACAAGCGGAGTGAAGGGAAAAGAGGAGACTCCAACAATAAATAAGCAGCAGGGAGAGGGAGCGTACAGGAATGTAACAAAGGAAAGCTGATGGGCCCGAAGAAGAAGACTATAAACTTAGGAGATCTGGAAAAGGAAGGTAACCATAAGGCTCACATCCAAACAAAGCTCTCCTTTGGGAGTGCGGCAGCTGGACCGATGGGGCGATGGCTCCAACCAAAGAATACGTACTAGCAAGCGTTTGTCCAATTCAATGGGGAGGTTACAGAGACTGTCAAGATGGAAGGAGCTAGTATAAGGGAGGAATTGTCATATGCCATCGCAAGTAATAGGAAAGACAGACTCCTTGGGGGAGAGGGTGATGGAAATGGAAAAGCATATAACGGATATGAATGCCAGAGGACAGGAATGGTCTCAGGACACAGAGGAGAGATTAAAGGCCCTATAGGAAAAGTGTGAGGATTTAGAAAATATGTCCAGGCGGGACAATGTCCGAATCAAAGTTCTGAGAGAGAGAACTCAAGGCTCGGACCTGGAGGCCTGTGTTTGAGAACTGTTTGAAAGTCTGGTGGAGGGGGATCAGGCTAGAAGCATGGGGATTGAAAAAAGCGTACAGAACTGGCACCATGTTAGGCAGAAACCTGTGCAGTTCCGTCTGGGACCACTGCAAAAGATTTAAGACTACAGGTGTTTGGCAGTAAACCCACTTGGTAGCAAGTCTGTACCACAGATTCACTTGGTAGCTGTGGCTGAGCAGTCAGACTTCCCTCAAGAAGAGTTAGGCAGTATAGAGAGTATTCACAATAGGTCAAAAGAACACATTAGAACAAGTAAACACTGACCAGGGCTTGGTGTAAAAGAGATATAATTATTTATTTAAAACCACATCTAGAAAAACACACAGGCACTAATAGTAAGCAATTCAAAAACACGGTCACTAAAAGATATACACTCCCTTAGAAGAATATTAGACAAGTTTTAAGTAAAGCCCCACTTATTTTCAGACAGCAGTGAGCGCTTAACGCAGATGGCACTCTAATAATTCGTTTTAAAAGGGAGAGAAAAGCAGAGAATAAATTGAAACAGGTCCCAACACTTTTACAAGAACACAACAAGAGAGGAAAGCAAAGTAAAACCGTGAAGTTAGAGTTCAGTAGGCTGGATCCACTTTAAGAGGATCAAACGAAATGTGTCCAAGGTCACACGGTTGCAGTGCACAAACGTCTTGAAAAGGGTCAAAAAGAGTTGGACCAAAGAAAGGGACCAGTTAGAAGGTCAAGGCGGCCAGGCCAGTCCAGAAGGTTAAGGGGTTATTATTACCTTGTAGCAATCTTTAGAAAGGGAGGCCTGGCGGACACGAGACCTTAAAGTGGTGAGAATACTCCAGCAGGGGCAGTTGTTCCTGGCAGTGGATGCAAGTCGGTGCTTCGTCCGGGGGAAGAGAGGATCTCGTCGGGGAGAAAGACAGGAGTCCGTTGCACTGTCAGGGAAGATACCAGCCGCGGAGTTTCTGAGGTAAAAGGAGCGGCCCTTTGATTTGCGGTCCAGTGGTAAGTGGCTATCCGGTTGCCGGGGTGCTTGGCACGGGCAATTCGACCACAAGCCGGTCAGGAGTGCGAAGAGAAGAAGGTAAACTGGATGTGCCCACCGGTCAGGGGAAGAAGCCTCTCCATCCGGGAGATCTTCTCTGTCGTCGGGAAGTGGTGAGTCGGTTCCGCAGGGCTCCACCGGTGGTGTCGTCGTGGTAGGTCGGCTCAGCTTCTCCCTCGTCGGATTCTCAGGTCCTGTGGCGACTTCTGAAGTCCCAGTCCCCAAAGCCCTGCTTTTATGCAGCACACCCCCATTCACTCAGCCTAGCTGTCAAACATGCTAAGTGGTGAGCCGGCCGGCTCACCACTTGGGCCAATCACACAAGAGTGCGACTTGAGTTACCAAGGTAACTCAGTCCAGGGTGCCTAAACCCCCTCCCACAACCCCTGTGGTACCCAGACGGAGTGGCACCACTTTTGGAGGCTTCTGTGGAGAAGCCCGCCAAAAAGTGGAACAAAGGGCTCGACTTGGGTTGGAGTCACAGAAGAGAGCACAAACGCCATTTTAGAATCGAGTCCTGGCAAAAAATACCAACCGGCGAATTAATATAAAATAAATAAACCGGCGGTATGTTCGAGGCTATGAGAATTAAATAATTAAAGTTGGTAGCCGCAAACAATGGGAAAATCCCATAGGGATATATTCGCGGTCGAATATAAAAAGTAGTTTCCACTGCCACCAGCCAAAACTCGATCAGGGGGGATGGAGACGTGCCCCCTCGACTAACAGACCCCGGGGCAATCGAATTGCCCCGACCAGTACGTCCAAAATATGATGGTTTGTACTGGTTTCTGTTCATAATTTGGGACTAGTAAAGCCAATGGTGACTTTACATGCCCTGGGAGACAGTAGTCAGTCACAGGGTATGGCGTCTATGTTTGGGGGTCGCTACAACACCCCTGGGTTAGGGCACGGAGGGTGCTGTGTAACCCACATCAACAAAACACATGAAACCCTATGGAGTAAAGGACCCCATAGCCCATAAAACACCTTAACAGTCAAAGGAACACCATAAATCATGTCCAAGAGTGGGAGAAAAAGGAGTCTCACTCCTGGCAGGAGAAAACAACAAACTCCAGAAATCCAGCAAAGCTGCTGGGGGACTCACTAGGTTAGGAAATTCAGCCTAAAGAGAGAATTCTCCCTAACACAACCGGAGGGCGGACCCGGGGGCGTGACCTTTGGACATCCTGGTGAAAATGCACAATTACAAGGATAAAGCAGGGCTAGTTGGTGCGGCAAGAAAGAAGGGGACGCTCTTTGTGCGGGAATGCGATGTCCAACTGTTTGACAACCTGTCCCAAATCACACTGGCGAGGAGGCAAAGATTCAAACCGCTTACGGAGTAATTGAACAAGAGGAAAATGAGGTATAGATGGCTTTACCCAAAAAGACTGTAATTTCGCAAAGGAAATGAGGAAAAAACTGTCTCCCAGGTGGAGGATGGATTAAGGGTCCTAGGGATGGCACAAGGAGAGGCAGGTGGTGACTGGTCGAACAGCCATTCATGTGAGAAGTATGGCAAAACAGGACGTGGGGCCCGAGGATGGTCCATGAACAAAGCCAAGAAAACGTGAAGGAGTGAATTGGATCTGCTACAATAGAAACAGACTAGAATATAGCTTGGTGAGAGTAACAGTAGGGGGTTGTGGGGGGATAAGGCGGGATGAAACAATCCACTGCTCACTGGTGGGGATTACGTCGAGAACCTGGACGATGGATCCATGGACAGTCATACGTAGAGGGGGGGTAACCAGTTTGGGTTGTGTTCTGAAACTGCAGAACGAATGCTTACTGAACTAAAGGGAACAAGGGATGCAGATGCCACAATGGGAATCTACTGATAAGGAAGAATCAGTAAGTTGATTTCATGGAATGTAAGGTGACTGAACAGCCCTAGCAAGAGGGTCACAATACTGAAGGAACTAGATAAGGAGGAACCGGCAATAGTTTTTCTGCAGGAGACACACTTGTGCAAAGAGGATGAGATTTGCTTTAGGAGTAGGAATTATACACTGCAATACCATGCAACGGCAGCAGTTAAAAGGGCAGGGGGGCGACATTGCTGCACAGAACCATAAGAATGGAAGGGGTCAAGGTAAAACGGGATGGGGAGGGAAGGTATGTGTCATGGCTACATGCCCCAGAACACAAAAACCACACTATCTAGTGATAGGGGGAAATGGGTCACTTGACTCACTTATGTCCCTTTGGGACCTATAAACACATGGACCCTGGCTGGACTCAGTCCTGGCGCCTTTGGCGCCAGGCTCATATAGAGATGTGAGCAGGAACACTATTTCAGTGCAGGAGTGCTTTTATTTTACAAGAACTTTCCATAGCTGTAATCCTTTTTTCCAGAGAACATCCTCATGTGCCGACTCATCGGGTGTCGCTCCCTGGGCCTGGTCTTCATGTGCTGACTCATCGGGTGTGGAAGGCAGGCTAAATCTGGTGGGTGTGGCTTCAGAAGCTCAGCTATATAAGCTGCGCCATCCTTAAGGCCGGTGCTTCGCATTACCGTGCACTCACGTGCAACGTGACGCTCACTGCCGCTTGGACCAGTTTACTTACCTTTGGAAACCAGGCGTTCTCCTGCATACTCACCTCCAGGAAACCGGTGCTTCATCTGCAGACTCATCTCCTGACATCCAGTGATCTTGATCCCGATGCCGCAGCACCACACTCTGCATCCACGAACTCACGACCCTGTGAAGAAGAAGAAAGACCAGGTAAGAACATTCGTCCTAGGGCCGCGCCGCATTTGAACCCTGCGCGCCCCCTTGTGAACAACTTACCAGCTACTGTACCGCTGCAGCTTCGTTCCTCATTCCCCCAGGCTGTCGCCTTGAGCTCCGCAGCTTCTTCCGGGCCGGCAACATCACCTGCAAGGGAAGAAAGCAAAAGAGAAAACATCAAAAGTGCAACGGACAGCAATACAAGACAATAAACTTTACAATACAACAAAAAGAGACGAGGAAAGACAAAAGCAAACAGGAACACTTACCTGAAGTATAGTGGCTTAGTCGCAGCAGGATGGGACCACCAAGTGCAAGGGACCAGTGAAGGAACTCTGTCCAGATCATATAAGCGCCCCTGCCAGAAGCAGCAGGACGGAGTGCTCGCCAAAACTAAACAGGTGAGCTTTCCAGGGACAGCGCATCCCACGGGTACCACGGTTTGGGAGAAGGGGTATGGAAGGGGGAATCGGGCGCACAAGCTGGCTACTCACGCCCCCCTATTCTCCACGCAGGAGCAGTCCCGAGCAGCATCAACTATTACCACAGTCACCACATAAGCGCAGAGGGCGAAGTCTGAACCAAGCTACCTCACCCCCGGGAAGACTGCAACCGTGCCCCAATGCCTCCGCAGAGACCAGGTGAGCGTAACAGTATGTGCTGATCAAAGGGATTTTGAGGGGTCAGTTGTATACGATAGCATCGGTATACGCCCAAACCAAGGGCACAAAGGTTTTCTAGATATATTCCTGGAGGAACCAAGTCATTTGGGGAGGGCGAAATAATTATCTCGGGGGACTTTAATTTAGCAGCAGAACCGGTGTGGGTTAGGTCAGGGGGGCTGAGAGGTCAAGCAATGGGAATAATGATTGAACACTTGCTGAAAAGATTCCAGTAAGAAGGGGTAAATGATGTGTGGAGAATAGATCACCCACAAGAGATGGACTACTCCTTGTAATCACATGTCCACAAGACATTCTCCCGGTAGATTACATCATGGCAACTAGAGGGGTAGTCCAAACAACAAGCTGAACACAGATGGGTCCCTGGCAGTAGCAGAACATGCAATGATCACTTAGAATGGGAAGAGGGAAATACGAGGCGGGGGACAGTGAGATGGAGACTGGAAGAATATATATCCTCAGGGACCATGCAGTGAGGCAGCAAACGGAAAATGGGATATGTCGATTCATGGAGGACTTAGGGGATAGACGGGAGAGGAAGAGCAAAGGAAATACCTGAAGGGCTGGGATGGTCCGCTTCTCACACAGGAGCAGGTCGATCTATTAGAAGAACACACAGCTTATAAAGAAGTATTACAAGGGATAACCAGACTGAAGGGCAACAAGAGGCCCGGGGAAGATGGGTTGACGGCAGGGTTCTACACAACATTCAAGGAGTTGCAAGACAGAGCCCTAACCGAGATATTCAATTGGTTCCGAGATACAGGGGAAATATCTAAATCAATTAATATGACACATATCACGCTCATCCCGAAACCAGGGGAAGATCTGCAGCAATGTTCTTCCTACCGCCCAATAGCATTGATACAGGTTGATGCCAAACTGTACATGCGGGTGTCAGCGCTAGATTGGAGGGAATCCTTCCGGGGTTGGTGAATGAGGACCAATCAAGGATTCATTAGGGGGAGAAGTACATTTGACAACATAAAGGAGAGTTTCATATCATAGACAAGGCGGAGAAGAGAGAGGGTGCCAAATCCACATGTCTAATGATGCACGACGCCAAGAAGGCTTTCGACCGTGTCAATTGGGCCTTCATGAAGCGAATACTAGAAAAGGTTGGACTAGGACAGAGGTTCAAGAAAATGGTCCAAGCTAACTATCGAGACCTGCGGGCAAAGGTACAGGTAAATGGGGGACTGACCGACTCCTTTCCCATAAGGAGAGGAACAAAACAGTGTTGTCCACTAACCCCTCTCCTATACGCCTTGGCAATGAAGCCTTTTGCGCATCGGATCAGGGAGAACGAGGAGATCCACGGGGTAGGTTAAGCAGAGACACAACATAAAATAAGGCTATTTGCCGACAACGTGGTCCTGATGGTCACCAAGCCTAACGGGTCACTCCCAGCGATTACGAACGAAATTCAGGCATTCTCCAGAGTGTCAGGCTTCAAGGTGAACTTCGAGAAGTCTGAAATATTGAACCTATCCATAGGCGACAACCAGAGGCGACAGCTTGAAAGAGTAACCCGTTCAGGTGGGATGGAGGGGGGGGGGGGGTGAATCAGTAAGATAGTTAGGGGTGAACTTAACAGCATCCATACGGCTGATAGTGGGGGCGAACTACCCACAATTAATAAAACAGATCAGGGCGGACCTTGGGAGATGGAAGGGACTTTATATCTCGTGGTTCGGAAGGATTGCCAGAATTAAAATTAATATACTTCCCCGGCTTCTATATCTCTTCCAGGCTGTCCCCCTTCCAATCCCAGGGAGAATGATGAGGGCTATCCAAGATAGTATCATGGGATATATTTGGGGAGGGAAGAAGCCTAGAATAGGGACGAAGATGCTATTCAAAAGGTCCGAGCGGGGTGGGGGGGGGGGGGTGATGGAGCGGGTGTCATGCCCCAATATAATGAAATACTATCAGGCGGCACAACTAAGAGTGATGGTTGAGTGGGGAAGGGCGGGAGATGGAAAGCACTGGGTGGTTATGGAGCAGGCTGCAGCGGGGGTACATCTCTAGAAAATCTTGGGGCTGAGAGTAGCCGACAGACCAGAGGGACTTGGGCGGAACCCGATAACGAGAAACACCATAAAAATATGGGACCATCTTAACAAGATACGTGGGCTATCCCCCTGGCCATCTCCGAGGACACCCATCTTTGGCAATCCAGCTTTTCCACTGGGAAGAGAATATGGCAGATTTTAACGGTGGCTCGAGGGCAGGACGAGGGAGCTGGTTCGCCAGCTGATGACTGTGAAATACACATATCGACAACCATCAGTGTGGTCTGAGATGGAATCATGCAAGTCTTTGCATAGTTCACTGAGTATCCTAGTGAAATCAAGCAGAAGATCGTTGCTTCTATAGGTTGAATCGCTAGTGGAAGTGATACAGCTCTCACCAACCAGTCATACAGTTATAGGTAGTTGTGAATCGCTGAACGACTAGAGTAAGACACTTGGTGAGCAGCCTTGCTGCTAATTTTCGTCCGAAGGGCAAGGCTTTGAAATGGTAGTGCTTTCCTGCTACCGTTAAGAAAAGGAAACGCGTTGTTTTGGAGACGGATTGGTTTAGAGAGGGGAGGAAATCTCCTTTTTGCAGTTGTCTCAAGATGTGGCAGAGCATCACCATGCAAGACGTCTGGGACGGTAGGAACTTGAGTCTCCATAGGTAGTGTATTGGCCCTCAAACCTCCCAATTTTTGCTTGACCAGAAAAAGTATCTGTAGTATACTCCTGTGCCTTGCAGAAGAATTGGAACAGGTTTTACCACTTGTTTGGCAAGGAGAGATTGCACCTCGCGCCATAGCAGCGGCAGATGTTTTTTGTTCTTTGGCACAGGAGGAAAGGAGGGAGGATGGACAAACTCCAGAGTGTGGCCTTGTCAAATGAGGAACACGACCCATTTGTCTGTGGTGAAGGAAGCCCACTGCATCACAAAACTGGAAGTCACCCTCCAACTGGGGTGGGGCAGCGGGAGGCCGAGGCCTGTTTTGAAACCTGGCTCCTGAGGGGAAAACCACAGTGGTGCAGATAACCAGATGGGTCTAGGATCTTCCTATATAACCCTCCTGGGAGGTGTCTGGACGCGATGTTTGGGATTGATAGGACATGTAGTTCTGAGAAAGCAGGATTTTTGTTAGACCGAAAGAACTGACGCTGCTGCTTAGTTCCCAGAGAACAAGCAAGGTCTGCATCGGCCTCGACGGTGTGGAGTGTCAGCCATCTTCTTGCCAAATAAGTCAATACCGTTGAACGGTATGTTAATCACCTCGGGCAGAAATTGGTGGCTTTAAGCCAGCTCTGATGGCTCAACACAGCTCCATTACCCATCTGCTTGAATCCTGCTTCTACAAATATCCATGATAATGGAAATGGCATAGTGCTTAGCCGCTTCACCTTCAAAACAGAGAGTTACTGCCACTTCTCACTTGTCATCCGGTAGGAAATCAAGGATAGGGCCCAATTAAAACCAGAGCTCCCGGTCACAACGGGCGAGGACAGCCATAGAGTTAGCCGGCTTGATGATGGTGGCAGCTATGGAGCAGACTCTTTCCAAATGAGTCAAGCTGCTTACCATCCTTGTCCAGAGGTACCAAAATAGGGAAAGGAGGATTGGCGGAGTGTTTGCGTGCCGCAGCCGAAACAGAATCTGGGCTAGGTGGGATACAGACACATTTTGGGGGCAATTCAGGAGCTTTATACTTTTTTGCCAAACAATCTTTTTTGGGTGGTGCAGTGAAAGGGTTTATCATAACAAGCAGACCATACTCCCAAATGTCTTCCCGGAATGGAATGGCCATCACAGACTTTCCCGTGGATTCAAGGTGTTAATAAAGGAAAGTTTCGGTTTTGTGTTCCTCAGCAAGCAGATCAAATAGCTTCACGGCCTGAGACATGAGAGCATGAAAAGAGCCTATTTTATCAGGTTGTAAAGGAAGGGGCTGGGGAGTCCCTGGGCAACAGATTAGCTGGGTCGCCATCCCCTGGCATCAGATCAAACTCATCTGTATTGGTGTGAGGAGAGCCATCAGAAGGAAAGGTGTTGTCATCCGTGTTGGTGTCTTAAATTGGCTGGTATAAGAGGAACAGCGATCCGAGAGGGATGTCCAGATGTTGGCATTGGAATTAGCTGTTGTCCTACATGAAAGGAACGCGTACCCTGAGGAAGCAGCAAAGACGGTGTAATGAGCAATTGCTGTAGCTCAGATACCCAAGTCTGCATAATGTACAAGATCTCCATGGAGAGAACCAGAGACCCTTCAGAAGTAGGGGTTTGTAAAGGCTTTGCAGGAGGCCCAGGTTGAAGAGGAGCCTGTTGCGAAGGTGCAGAGCCCGCACTGGGAGATGGTTTTTGGCTAGGACCATGTCCAGACGTGAACCCTGTGGGTGCCAAGTAAGCATGTGGGGGTGGCATGATACTAGGCAGGAACACCCCATAGGTATCATCTGAGAAAACTCCTTCTTGGATCTCCAAGTGAGTCCACTCCATGCTGTAGAATGTCTTCAGGTGGGGCCATAACCAGCAAGTAAGAGCAGGTGGCACATATGGTGTCAATGAGAAGAATGGCTGCATACGAGTTGGCCAGGGAACGAACGAGAGCGCAGATTATTATTTTTTAATGTATAATTCTGACACAGCCCAAAAGCATCAGGGCGCACGATGGACCTCAAGCCTGTGCAACCCCTCTTGGGGCTGTCTACAGCGAGACATAAGTCTTGGTGGTAGACTAGGCGGTTGTAGTGGTTGCAGATTTCTGCACCCGTGCGCGTTGTCAACAAGGTAGTTGTTGCTTGACTGCCAAAGTAGACTTGGGCCGTCCGTGCACCACCGGCGAGGTAGTCAATGTGAAAGGTGTGAACAGAGCAGACATGGGGCAACAGTTTATCTGAAGCAAAATGCTTCATAGATGACTTGGATGAGCCACAGACGAGGACGTCAACTCAATCTTCGATGATCGAGCAGCCCGAGCATACAAACTATGTCCCTCTTCTCCAGGGAAGAGATCGACAAACATTTCTGAGATGACAAATTGAGCAAGCCTTGAATAGGCTTTTCTTCCATGTATCTGCCATCGTGCCACAGACTTATGAAGGCTTTGACAGTAGGAAGCAGCGACAGCTACCCCAGAGGCGATAGAATGGACCAGAATTCGACAACTGCAGTTAAAGAAACACTCTGGAAGCAAACAATGAAGCTCTTAATAATAAAAAATTAAGATAAAAGATGAAATCGTCCAAAGATTTTAAGATTTTTCGAGTACTCACAACACTGAACGTGCAATAAATAAAATCTGAAGGCGGCCTCCAAGGGTGGAGGATAAAGAAGACCAGTCTATTGGTTGTCGGGCAATATGACCAAAAATGACTTCAATAGAGCAGTAAAGTGACAAATTCAAAATGTAAAGGTAAACTGCTTTAATGTTACCAAGGAATCACAGCCTGTCGACATTCAAACAACATGTTAACCTATGAAAGATCCAATGCTGGAGAAGTTTCCTCTTTCAAGTGTTAATTTCAACACCAACAACCAAATGCAACAACCAATTGAGAGCATACCAGTATTAGAATAGGATAGATAAAGCAAGATGACTATCACAATTATATCTGGGCATTTTCATTGAGCTCATCGGTTATACTAAACCAGTAAGAAATAGCATCTAAAGTGAGGCCTGGCAATACTACCAGTGAGACCTTACATGGGCCATCGGTGTGTAAACGTATGCCACTTAAAATTCCATCTTTCAGTTTTTGTAGTAGATATTACATCCTTACTCAAAGGAACCTGGGTACACCAATTAAGGTGTAAAAGCTCAAACTAGACACATTAAGTAACAGTACACACCTTTATTGTCTCATTAAATCTACAGAAGAGCTGACCTTCGAGTAGTTTGTTCTTTGCATGTCAGAAACTGAAACACCCCCTGTTACAAGTTACTGAGTTGCCTTGAATCATTTTATTGGACCTCAAATACATGGATTTGTAGGATTTGCGGGAAATAATGCGCACCTGAAGCAAGTAGAGCCATTGGTCCAACGTTTCTAGAAGCATGCTCCGATGTGGATCTGAGCATTGTAAATTGCCTGTATTGGTCTCAGTCAGACTCACAAGTCCCTCCTGTATTTCCCTTGATACAGTCAAGATATTAAGCTTCTCTTTAAAATGAAAGCAGATTTATGTAGGAGTATGTGTGTTATTCACTGAGATTGATTCAGTTTACAAAACTCAAGCAAAAATGTTGCTAACACTGAACAGAAAATGCTTGATAAACAGAAGTCACAAAATATTCGAGATAACTTTCTCATGCTTACCTGGAACATTCTGAATGATATTCGCAACTAAGGCACTAAAATGGCATCGGATATCCTTTAGTGTGTCAGAGTCCTTCTCATTTTCTGCTTCCAGCAGTTGTCTAGTTAAATCCACATACTCCAACAAGGTATTATTGAGGGAATGGGTTTCATTATCAAGGCCACCACTTGCACTTTAAAAATAAATAAAGGTTCAAAACATTAATTTAAATCGAATATTTACTGAAACATGATTAATGATTGTTAACTTTAGCCTATAAAGGGTCATAACTAAACATCTATTATGATTTAATAAATTTCAGCTGAAATAGAAAACTGCTGTTCCTTGAACATTTATGTGGACAGTTCGAGAGGGGCATGAGAACACCAAACAGTGGTGTTTGGCAGGGATTCGCTTGACATAATCTTGATTCTCAGTGGTAGTGGTACCGAGCATTCTGGCTTCACTCTTTCAGGAGGAAAAAGGGTATTAATAAAGTAGAGCAAACAAAGGCACAGCAGAGAGTAGACTAAAAAAATATACTCCTTTGTATAAAGTTACACACCAAGGTAAATTCTACAATATAGGTAGTACTAAAAATCATGGATGAATATTAAAATGGTAAAAGGTCTCTTTAAAACACACAGTACAACTTTCAATTAGTTTCAAAGGGAAGTACACTTTTAGATACTTTAGTACAGTTTTAAAAAGTTACGTTTATCCCACACACTTATGGTTAAAGTCCATACGCAGCTTCTGGATATAGGGACAAGGTGGTTAAATGTTACCAGGTTCACAGGGGAGCTGCAGGCTAACCCTGAGACCCAAATCCCTGTTCAATAACCAAAAGTCTCAGAAGGAAGACTGCCAAGAAGTCTGTATGAACAGATATGCAGACAGGTGCAGTAGTGGTATCTAGGGGATTGGTCGTTAGGAGAAGTACACAAGAAGGGCAACAGAGTGATATGGAGAAGGAAGAGCCCAAATATGCCATTGAAGGAGACCCACAGGGCTATGGTGCAGAGGTCTGTTCCGGTGATGGTGTTACAGAGGTCATGGTAGAGCTGAACAATGAAGGCACGCCCCTAAACGCTTACACCAGAAATGATGCAACCCACTAGGGAAAAAACGGCAAGAGGTTCTTGCAAGGATAACACATTTTAATTATACAAAAAATAGGTGTGCCAGCAAAGAACTCTGCTGCTCAAAAAAGATCTGAGTGTTAAAAGGTAGGTTCCAGGCACTTCAGATTAACTTCAGGTAAGTTTATTTCCAGGTTCTCAGTTACAATCCACACGAAGACATAAAGGACATTAGCTTTGAAAAAACACTGGCTCCCATCAACCAGGGCCAGCCAGCTGTAACTGCCACTGCACAGAACACTCACTCAGGAGATTCCATCATCCACACAAACATTCCACATGACATCACAACCCACCTAACCTAAGACAGGCACAATACAACACACCTCCCTCCTTTACAAACCAAACATGCACAGAACAGGACACATACCAGAACAACACAACTACCACCTTCCAAGATATACAGACACTTCCACAGCCAAACCCAACCATCAAAACATCACACCCTGACAAACTACATTCCATGTACCAATTGTAAAAATAATGTCATCCATCTGCCTGTTCCTGCCACCAACAGGCAACTGGGCTCTCACCCCAGGACCCGACAAACCCTGAAACTGGGCTACTTCATCTACATTCCTAAACCACCACAAAAATGCTTCACCTCCTACCACCTGCCCCCACCTACCACAAGGAGGGAGGTGTGTTGTGCCTGTCTGATGTGAGGTAGTCTGTGATGTCATGTGGAATGTTTATGAGTGAATGATGGAATGTTCTGAGTGAGTCATCTGTGTAGTGGCAGTTACAGCTGGCCTGCCCTGGGTGATGGGAGCCGGTGTTGTCTCAGCTTATGTCCTTTATGTCTTTATGTGGATCTCTATCTAAGAACCTGGAAACCAAGAATTGTAAAATCCAAAACTCTCTGCAAAGAGCGGAGGCGCTACCTCACTCTATAACAACCACATGGCTGTTAAACTTTTACCAACAAAAACAAAAGTCAACTCCATACCAGACCGAAAAGTCCAAGATTTGGGAAACCAAACCTCTTAATCTTAAAAGAACCGAGGCGCTACCTCGGTATAGAACAGCAGCAAAAACTGTTCAACTCTCACCAAATACTGTACCATACCAAACACATGCATTTGCAAGAGGAACTTAGTTCCCACAAACTAAATTTTCCAAGCTATATCAACCATACATTTTTACATGGATTACTTCGCATATCTGAAATAAATCACATGCACAATCCGTCCTCACCGTGAGTGCAACCCAAACACACACTCACTGATCCTCTACATCCACAACATACACAGTATCATGACACATAGAATGATAACATTAATTCACGAAGCATTGACAACATTCACTGTATGTTTTGCTGTATGAGACAAAACTGCAATGAAACTAATACATATTAACTAATAAATGTTATAACCGATATTGCAGCACGTAAAACAATATACCCATACCCTACATTTTCATTTACCTATCAGTCCATAGCCTTTTCAGGCTCTAACAGACCTAAAAGTCCATTGCCATAGGTAGGCGTTAGCATCATGGACGACATTGCTGAAAATCCTCAAATGATTAAAGCTATCACACACGCCTTCACTCATAGGATATTCACATGTTCGCAGTGCACCTATGAAAATCCCCAAATGATTAAAGCAATCACACGCGCCTTCACTCACAACATTTTCACAATCCAAGTGCACATGCGTTAGTAGCATATTCCTACGCATTCCTCATTTGCAAAACGCACCCAAGTGAAAACTGAAGCACATACAAGCATTTTGAGAAGAGTAAATCTGAAAACACAGAATGTGCAGTCCGCATATAATGAGAAATCTACAAGTCTCGAATACTTAAGTGGGCTTCCTTGCCACTATGATATAACGTTGGAAACGATTACATAACATCCAGCATTATCCTTAATAAAACGGAGATTAACGAGCAATGTAATCAACACATATTACCATGGACATGTGTCATTATTCCCCACCAATATCACCGTATTAGTTAGCTGCTACCCGACGTTCCACCAAATGCGACACAACCGGCTTGTCTTCATTACTGCCGACGGTAAGGGTCACCTTTACATGCGGACCAAAAGATGAGAAGTGTTTCATTGCCCTCTACAGAACATCTCAGCTAGGAAGAGCGACTGCGGAATATCAAACTGCATGACATGATAAAAGGCTGTTCCCATAGGCGTCCCAACCACTGAGAACGCCACGTTACGTTACGTCGATTCCTGAAGGTCCTTTCCTTGAGCCCCTCGACTTGTTTTCATACCAGATCCAAATACGCAACCGTCCTTGCAAAAACAGATGCCGTTCCGGACCACCATGACTTCAGTGAGGGGCGCGATACTCTGCCGCTGACTAGAGTTCTAATCGGAACTTCTACACAGTTAGCGCTCCATGTGATCGCCAACACTGTGCACTCCACCAGTGACTTCACCATTCTTACGGCGGCAGCCAAGCGCTCCTCAATGCAGCTGACCAAGGGACAGCCTGCCCACAGCGGAGCTGTTTGATGGGGCCCGCGGTCATAATAAAAGGAATATCAGGGCTGCAGCGCCACACATTTCCGGACTCACATTCACATGTGGGCTACATGAAGGCTGCTTTGAGGGGCATACAGTCCCATTTCGCCTCCACTGTGCCAGCAAGATAAAGTATAATAACATGCTCATGTACATCCCTTGAGTAAGATGTCCTTTTACACACAGCTGCCGGTGCCTCGGGCTATGAGGCCTTTCAGTCCCAGCTGCCGGGAACCAATGGCTATGAGGGCCCTGGACTAACTGCAGTCTTCAGCCCTTTCAGTCTGACTAACTGCAGTCTTCAGCCAACTCCTTTCCTCCTCCTTCCTGACGACCCCATGGGGCCCAGCTTGCTCACAGCTTATGTGCGCTGGTCCCCACCAACAATGGGGCTTTCTCCCTCCGGCTCCCCTTGGACCTGGGTGATGGGACTTACAGTTTCTGGGGGCGGTGTTGTCCTTCTCCAGTAGCTCGTCCTTCCTGCACCCCCCGCAGCAGGGTCCTCAGTCCTTCAGGTTGTGGCACGTAGGTTAGCAAAGACCGACTCATCGCCATTGTTAAACGGTAGGTTCCAAGCACTTCAGATTAATTTCAGGTAAGTTTATTTCCAGGTTCTTAGTTACAATCCACATGAAGACATAAAGGACATTAGCTTTGACAAAACACCGGCTCCCAACACCCAGGGCCAGCCAGCTGTAACTGTCACTGCACAGAACACTCACTCAGGAGATTCCATCATCCACACAAACATTCCACATGACATCACAACCCACCTAACCTAAGACAGGCACAATACAACACAGAGCATAAAGGGTGCAAGCAAGAACTTAAAATGGGCCACATCGTCATTTATATACAGTAAAAACCTGCGCGGCTGCTTGGAGCGACCCTATGCATGGTCAGCCTACTCCATGGGGGATACCAGACCATTTGCCCCAGCCCCGTCTGTCCGTCACGTGGGGTCAGCTGCACTCATCGTCTCCAGGGAACCAAGTTCGACAAAACAATTTATTATATTATTCTAACAGTGTTACTGTATCACTACACATGGCACCTGGCATGATCATGGACTGGTACTGGGGAAGACTTGAGGTCACTGACCAGCACACATTTCACTCATTCGAGTTGAGTCGTCTGGCTTCCACAGCTGACACCCTCGCTTTTGAACTATAATTTATCTCTCCACACACCTTGCATTACAAATCATGCCATTGTAAAGTACAGATAGGGTGGCCATTCTCTTAGATCTTATATGGTTGACTGGTTTATGGTCGGTGGCCTGGGGGTCAGTTGGTATCTCGGAATTCAAGGGTCTTGGGACTCGGACAGTTGTAGGTGCTATAACTTGTAGTTGGCTGGGTGGGGGTAGGAGGCTTGCTCTGGCCTGGTTGTGATAACACGTACAGCAAGGTGCCGAGCACTGTCTCATGGCCTTGAAGGATCCATTCTTTCTTGGGATAAGAGTATTAGCAACAGTTTTAGAACAAAGGAGGGTTTCTGCGGAAATTAGCAGCACAGGTCTCTCTCTCAACAGTGCTTGGGCCCATTCAGGTTTCTTCCTCAGATTCGCGGCCTGTGTCTAATTGCAAGCCCTATGTTTCTGCCATGGCTACAAAATGGGGTCTGTTTATACGCGTGCACCAAGTCTAAACATCTACAATTCACATAATATTATTGCCGTGCAGGTCGCTTGATGCGTGCCCCCCCACCCCCTGTTACATCACAGGTCACCTCATGAGATTCGCCTCACCCTAAAGCGCCTGGGGGGCTGCAGGGGTGGAGGGGAGGGGGGTGAATAGATTCATTTCCTAACCAACATACCCCCTTTCATTACTTCTACAGTAACAATCTGCCCCCCCTCCATCCCCTACGCATGAATTTGTTTTCCCTTCTCACTACGGTTGACTTTGCTTTATTAGCATCCAGGCCCCACATACTGACCGCAAACTTTCTCCTGCTAGTGCATATTCTTCGGGTGTGCATGTCATATAAATGCATCCCCCCTTCTACTGCTAGCTGAACCCATACCTCATAATTTTCAAGGTCAGGGGGAGGGACAATGGTACAAGCAGTCTACTTCGTCTCCATAGGGAATCGGGAGCATTTGAGGAATGGCATGGTCGGTTTGTATTTCAGTATCCTTTGTATTGTGAGGTGCTTTCGAAACCCCAATTGAAACAGTCATCATTGCGTTACTAGGCATTGCTTTGGCACAACACTGGAGTCCCAATTAGCAGGTGAAGGAGATGACCAAGATGAATACGATGACAGGTGCCAGCATCTTCATAATGGCTCCTAGCGAGGATGAAGCTCAATCGAAGGCGATGTCAAAACAATCCTTCCCATGGTTACCATATCCATTTTTCATGTGCACTCCCAGACTGTGTACTGCTGCTATTCTGTGAGAAAATTATCCATTCTCTGCATCTTTGGGAAGCACGAGCGTGCAACACGAATCCCTGATTTTTCGGTACACGCCTCTTCTTCCATTGCCTCAACATATCGAGGACGTAGCGGTTCTGCGTCGTCATCAACCTTAGGGCGGGCAGCTCGACCTTTATGACATTCAGCCCAAGCTCGATTTGCCTACTGGGCCAGTTCCCCGCGTACTATATGCAGCCATTTGGCATTAGCTGCTGCATGTACACCGGGTAGCAAGAGCGAGGCGAAGGAAGTCTCAGCTGAAATGAACAATCTGTATTCTTCAGGGATTTCCCCAAGCAATGCAGCAGTGTCTTCTGGCAGATAGTTTGATGATCTCTTCTTCCTTCTCGGTTTCTCATACTGGCTTTTTCTAGGAGGATGCAAAAATCTGGTGGCGGCACTGGGATCTGATCCTCGAACGCAGGAGAAACTGTCGGGGCTGTTCAAGGTATTGGCTCCCCTTTCAAGTTTTCTTCTGGAAGGAACAAGTTACTTACCTGTAACTGTTGTTCTCCAGCATGGGTCTGGCATGGATTCACATGCTCATGAATATTCCCCGTCGTCAGGCTGGGAATCCTCGGTAAAGAAAAAAAACAGTATCAGTTTCGTTTCTGATCTGTCTTTCGTAGTAATAACCAATCACTGGTCTCTGCGTCATACTGACCACAGCCAATGACTGCCCCCTACCTAAGCACCGCCTCTGGCAGCCATCTTAAGATTTGGAAGCACGTGAAGTGGCAGTATGACCAAGTGAAGAGCCGCAGAGGGGTAGGCGGGAGGGTTCGCATGTGAATCCATGCCAGACCCATGCTGGAGAACAACAGTTACAGGTAAGTAACTTGTTCCTTCTCCAGCATGGGGTGTGGCATGGATTCACATGCTCATGAATAAAGAATACATAGCAGTACACACATGCACAACCACGGGAGGCGGCAAAGGCTCAACATTAAGCAATACATCAAACTCAACATTAAGCATCTTACCTCCTCACCAGGCTCACCTCAGGCGAACAGGTTGCGCAGCACTGCTTGGCCGACCCTGGACTCCTCCCTGGAATCCCGATCGACGCAGTAGAATTTCGTGAAGGTGTGCGTCGACCTCCACGTAGCAGCCCTGCATATGTCCAGCAGGGGCACACCAGAAAGGAACGCCGTGGTAGCTGCGATCGCTCTGGTGGAATGGGCTCTCGGACGGCCAGGCAGCGGTCGGTTTGCCAACCGATGACAGTACATGATACAGCCGGAGAGCCATCTGGAAATGGAAGCCTTCGAGAGAGCCTTCCCCTGATTGACAGGTCCAAAATTCACAAAGAGTTGTGACGTCTTCCGAAAACACTTCGTGCGGTCCACGTAGAACTTCAGCGCTCTAGCCACATCCAGAGAGTGCAAAGTCCTCTCAGCCGGCGACGAAGGCGACGGGAAGAACACAGGCAACACCAAGGGTTTGTTGAGATGGAAGTCCGACGGTACCTTGGGCATGAAGGTGGGGTGCGTCCTGAGCACTACCCTCGTGTCGTGAAAAGTCAAGTACGGGGCCTTGCAGGAAAGGGCCTGGATCTCTCCCACCCGTCGTGCGGAGGTGATGGCCACAAGAAACGCTGTTTTCCACGACAGAAACTTCAACGGGGCCGAGTGCAGAGGCTCGAACGGAGGTCCCATGAGCTTGGTCAGCACCACGTTGAGCTCCCACGCCGGGGCCGGAGCCTTCACCGGCGGGAATGATCAGAACAGTCCCTTCATGAACTCTTTCACCAGACGATGAGACCACAAGGACGTCCGGCCCGTGGTTCTGGTGTATCGGGAGATCGCAGCAAGATGAATCTTGATGGACGCGTGCCAGTCCAGCTTTGGCCAGCGTCAGCAGGTACGGCAGTACTTGGGGAGCCGTAATCCGTAGAGGGTTAATCTTCTGTGCGTGGCACCAGACAGAGAACCTCTTCCATTTGTGTCCGTAGCATTTAAGAGTCGAGGACGCCCTGGCCTTTGCAAGAACCTCTCTGCAGTCGGCCGGTATGTCGTATCCTCCAAACTCTAGCGCCGCAGGAGCCAGGCCTGCAAGTTCAGCGATTTCGGGTCGTGGTGGAGGATGGCGCCTCCTTCCCTGGAGAGTAGATCCGCGTCCACCGGCAGCTTGATTGGCGGGGACGCTGACAAGTCCAGAAGGTCCAGGAACCATATCTGCCTCGGCCACGCAGGTGCGACGAGGATCATCCTGCACCGCGACCTCTTGAGCTGGTTGACGAGCCGGATTAGCAGTGGCAAAGGAGGGAACGCGTAGAGGAACAGGCCCTCCCAGGGGTACGAGAAGGCATCGCCCATGCTCCTCGCCTGGGGAAACCTGCTGGCGAACCTCCGGCACTTGGAGTTCGTCGCCGTCGCGAACAGGTCGATCTGGGGTGTGCCCCACCGTCGGAAGAGGCGATCCACTAGATCCTGCCATAGTTCCCACACGTGGCACGAGCGCAGCTCCCTGCTGAGTGAGTCGGCGATGGTGTTTTTTATCCCTGCCAGATGAAACAGCACCAGAAACATCCTTTGGGCGACGGCCCAATGCCACAGGTCCTGCGCCTCCTTGGACAGCGCTGGAGACCTGGTTCCGCCCCGTTTCCTGATGTAAAACATGGTGGTGGTGTTGTCGGTAAAGATCCTCACCACCTTGCCCTTGAGGGACGGAAGGAAGGACCTGAGGGCCCAGAACACTGCACGGAGCTCCAGGACGTTGATATGGAGGGACTTCTCCATCGGGAGCCAAAGGCCTCTCGCGTGCAGATTTTCGGTGTGCGCTCCCCACCCTTCCAGTGAGGCATCCGTGGTCACTGTCTCCTGGTGGTCTGGGGTCTGGAAGTCCATGCCCGCCGTCAGATGCGTGCGGTTGCCCCACCACCGGACCGCTCGGCGGAAACTCTCGTCGAGTGTGATCCTCTCCTCGAAGCCGCCCGTCGTTTGGATCCAGCGCGCGTCCAGGAACTCCTGCAACGGGCGCATCCGGAGCCTGCACATGGGAATGAGGTAGATGCAAGAAGACATCATTCCGAGGAGGGACTTGATGGACCTCACCTTGGCCGCGTCGGAAACCAACATCCGCTGTACCTTGCCCAGAATGGACCTGGTCCTTCCCTCTGACGGGGAGGCCAGAAGGGACACTGTGTCGAGCTTCGCTCCCAGAAACAGTGCGTTAAGCGCGGGTACCAGGTGGGACTTGGCGTAGTTCACGGAGAATCCCAGGTCCGTGAGAAGTTGGACGGTCCTTGCTGTGTGCTCCACGGCGAGCTCCCTCGTCTTGGCTCGGATGAGCCAGTCGTCCAGGTAGGGGTAGACGTGGTTCCCCTCGCGGCGCAGCTGCGCCGCCACCGGTGCAAGGCACTTGGTGAATACCCTTGGTGCCAACCGAAGTCCGAAGGGGAGGGCTTTGAACTGGTAGTGACGCCCTTGGACCACAAACCTGAGGAATTTTCGGTGCCCCTTTAGGATGGGAATATGGAAGTAGGCATCCTCCAAATCCAACAACGACAGGAAGTCTCCTTCCTCCAACTGCCCCAGGACGTGCTGGAGGGTGACCATCCGGAACTTCTGCACCTTGATGAACTTGTTCAGACGTCGCAGGTCTAGGATGGGGCGCCATCCTCCCGTCTTCTTCTTCACGAGGAAGTATCTCGAGTAAACTCCGGAGCCCCGAAGCCTCTTTGGGAGGAGTTCGATGACGCCCTTCCTGAGCATCGCCTTTACCTCCAGGAGAAGCTGAGGGACGTGAAGCTCTTTCCTGGCCACGGGTGGGGACGCGCGGGCACCTTCTTTGAAACTCGAGCGCGTGGCCCCGGGCTAAGGCGTCCAGCACCCAACGGTCGGTGGAGATGGACTCCCACACGCTGACGAAGTTCGCCAGCCGGCCTCCCACCGGAGTGCTTCGGTGGGGGCCCGACCCCATGGCCGGTTCAATCCTGTTTCGACGAGGCTTTGCCGCCTTGACCTCCTTGGCGATGACGGCGGGGTCCGCCGGACTTGCCTCGTCCTCTGTAGGCCTCCTGAGACGACGAGCGGGCCGCTTGACGGTAGGTGGAGAAACCGCCGCCGGAACCTTTGGAGGCGCCCTTGCCTCCGCTGCTCCGAAAGGGCGTCCGTCGTTGCTGCAGAACCCCAAGGGCCCGGGCCGTCTCAGTGTCCACTTTAATGGCCTGAAGGGAATCGTCCACTGTTTTCCCAAACAGGTTGTTCCCATCGAACGGCATGTCCAGGACTCTGGTCTGTACGTCTTGACGGAAGTCCGTAGCCTTGAGCCATCCACGCCGCCTAAGGCAAACCCAGTGTCGGCGATGTCCGTCGCAATAGTGATGGCGTGGTCCGACGCCACCTCGCCTTCCTGTAGGATCTCCAGGGCATCCGCCCTCTTGTCGTCCGGTAGGAAGTCCAGCAGGGGAGCCAGTTTGTACCATAGCTCCCTGTCGTAGCGGGCCACGATAGGCAAGGCGTTGGCCGCTTTAATCGTCGTCGCTGCAGACGAGATGACCCTGCGTCCCATAGCGTCCAATTTCTTTCCCTCGCCGTCCGGTGGGGAAGTCAATGTGGAGGCCGCAACCCCCCCCCCCCCCCGCTTTCTTCCTGGCCGCCGCGGAGACGACGGAGTCCGGGGTAGGCTGCGCCCGGAGGCACAGGGGGGCCGCGTCTGGGACCCGGTACTTCTTCTCGTACCGGTCCCTTCTAGCTGGCGTCGTGGAAGGGTTCTTGAGGAGGGCGAGGCCCTCATCCCAAATGTCATCCAGTAGAGGCACCGCGAGGACCGTCTTCCTCTTGGCCTCGCGCCGTTGATAAAGGAATCCTTCCTTTTTCTTCTCCTCAGGGCAGAGTTGGAAAAGCTCGGATGCCCTGGCGATCATGGAGTGGAACGATCCAATCTCGTCGGGCGGAGAAGCCCTGGTGGGAGGTGACGACGGTAGATCCTCGTCGTCCGTACCCGTCGCTGCCGTGTCAGTCCCCGTATCATCCCCTCGGGTGGACGGGGAGGAGGGCTGGACGGGGCGCGACGGCTGAAAAGGAGGTGGAGGGTGAATCCTTCTTTTCTTGGGCGGGGGAGCACCAGAAGGTCCCGGTTCCGGATCCCCCGACGGGAAAGGTTCCTCCGTCGGCAACGGTAGTCTCATCCTTATCTCTGAACATAAGGACTGTATAGCCAACAAAATGGCCGCCGAGTTATCTTGCGGCACTGGCAGAGGGGAATCCGACGGGCGATCAGGGGCCCCGTCGGCACCCTCGACGATGTCGTCGTCACCTGCGTCGGGATCCATCCCGACGGGCCGGTCTTCTTCCACGCCAAGGCCGTGGCTTAAGACCTCAATCAGCTCTTCCTCTGAGGTAGAGGCCGAATCTACGACGACGCCCTGCCCCCCCTTTTTCTTCCCCGCCGGGGGTTTCACGGGGGTCCTATCGATGGGCACAAAAGAGGACTCCCTCCGAGGTGGCAGGGAGACTCTGAGCCCCGAGGTCGCCACCACTGGTGTAGCCTCCACAGGCTGAGCCAGGGCCGCCGCGACAGTATCGATAGAGGGCTTGGCCGGATGGATTAAGGCCTTCACCACCTTAGGTGCGCTCACCGCCTTATCCTTGAGGGGGGGGGGGGGGACACCGCCTCGCTCACCCTCCGATGGGGCCTTCGAGCTCGACCGGGGCCTCTCCAGGAGCTTTGCCGGGTGCTCGCCCTTCCTCTTACCCGACCCAGAGCGTTGGCTCGTGGCTGAAGGTGCCGGGGAGGGTGCGCCCTGCCTGGCGCCCGTAGAGCCCGACCGTTCGGCGCTCCCGGTGCCAGCGGACTCGCGGTGCTTGGCCTTGTGTTGGACCCCCGTCGCCGGGGCGTCCTCAAAGGTCTTAGAAGACCGCTCGGATTTCTTCCTCTTCTTCTCGCCCGACGGGCTCTTCCCTTCCAGCCAGTTGGCGAGACGTTGATGGCGGTCCTTCATGGTCCGCACCGACATGTTGCCGCAAAACGCACAGTCCTTCTCCACGTGCGTCTTGTCCTCATGTAAGCAGTAGAGACAAAAGGAGTGTTCGTCCTCCTTAAAGACGTTCTGCAGCTGGCATCCAGGGCAGATCCTGAACAGCTTTCCGGGCGACGAGCTTCCCTTCTCCTGGGCCATGTCCGGCCTGAGAAACTTCTGGAGTCCTCCAAAAGCGTAGCTCGACGAAATCTTCACCCTTGAGGGGCGCAGACGAATCCGACACGGGTCCCCGTTGATCGGATGGAGAGTCGGTGGAGCTTGAGGCTCTTTTGACCGAAAAAACGAAGTTTTTGAGAAAAAACGCGAAAAAATAGCACTAACGCTCGAGAGCAATAGCACGAGGATCCCAACACATGAACGTGCGGTAAAAATCTGAAGATGGCTGCCAGAGGCGGTGCTTAGGTAGGGGGCAGTCATTGGCTGTGGTCAGTATGACGCAGAGACCAGTGATTGGTTATTACTACGAAAGACAGATCAGAAACGAAACTGATACTGGTTTTTTTCTTTACCGAGGATTCCCAGCCTGACGACGGGGAATATTCATGAGCATGTGAATCCATGCCAGACCCCATGCTGGAGAATTACTAGTATCGCTTAGTGCAGCGTGGCCAGCAAACAATAGAACTTCCATGATGGTAGGAGGTGCAAGTATGCTTGTTGGCCACCGACCCAGTAGTAATCAACACAGCTGATGTGCCCCTCTTCAGGTCTGGAGTGAGGAAGGTCCTATTGCACTTCTCATTCGAACCTATAAAGATAGTTCCTTCACTATCAAAACAAAGTTAATGTTTCTTCTCTGTGCACCTTTACTGGTTTTTCTATCGCCGCAATCTAGGTCAATTTTGCCATGCGATCTGTCCAAATTTAGGCGTATGTTGTATCCAATCAAGCCAGGAGTTCCTCCTCGTAACCCAATAGTCCTTCTGCCGGACAAGTGTGGCTTCAATGACCAAGTATAGCTGCTGCAGGCATTTAATGTCTCTTGGGTTGTTGTTACATTGCAGAGGGTCTGGATTGACGAGCTCTAGTAGTACTCCGTGTGCCTGAAAGTTGCCTTTAACCCCACATAGCGCAAGATGAACCAGGCATTGTGCCTCCAGTTGGTACTTCCTGTGGTACTAATACCTTGGGTGCCCGCCACATGTGTGTGATTAGTGAACAGACATATCAGCTGCCATTTGCAGTCTACCTACCACACATGTCGGTGTACCAGCTAGTCAACATTTCCAGATGTTGTACATCCTCAATGACATCGAGACCAAGCCTGTGGTAGGCACCATATTTGGCCCTTTGTGCATGGTGTTTTTTTGCAAACACTTCCACTATTAATGTTGTTATGCAAAACATGATTTTAAATAAATGAAAAAAGGTGTTATAATATTTATTCATTTTCTTACTAATATATGCAGGTGCACTTGTTGATTTGATATAGCTGTTCTTATGCTGGTTACTAATATTATACATATGCATACAGCTTTTTTCGAGCTGCAATGTGTATCCGATCCCTATTTTCTGTGTCTTGCCTGATTTCAAAATGTCGGGCACAAGGCGGTGCCAAATCGAGGCTCTTGGTGTCCTGTTGCCTAGCAACTAGGTGCTACTTCTGCCAGTATGAACCGCCAGCAGGCGGAAGTGCCGGCCAACGAAGAAGGCCTAGAAAAAGGCTGTTTGCCCCGGTTCGCCACAGGGAGTCACACCCCGTACCAGGTGAGAGTCTTCTTTCCCTCTACCTTACTCTCCCAATACCAGCCCTAGATACGTTGTTACTGCCAGACAAGCGAAAGTCGGTGGAATCCTTGTGGCTGCAGCTCCTGAGCACGAAGCACATTGCGGCTTCAACACCCACATACCACACTTCTACCTTTTGGCCAGTATTACATTTTCTATGACTATTCCTCAACTATCATAAACTTTCTCTGAACGCATAACCTCTGCAGTAGGACTTCTACCGCCGCACCTAGCTTCAACACTCAGTGCCATCAACCTTCATGGCCCATTATCCATGCGGCTTTAAAAACCACATTACATGTTTATATTACTCTTGATCTACTGTGCCACGAATCACACATACAACTCTCAGCATACACCAACTGTATGCATGACCCAGCATATTCTGACCATGTGCCTAATAGCTTAGTGATCTCTCCATATTGCACTGTCTAGTGATCTCGCCATATTTCACTGCCCAGTGATTGCTATTCATTGCATTGCTTAGCGATTGATATATATTGTACTGTTTTACTTCTAACCACGTGCCCATGGCTTATTGACCTTGCCATATTGCAGTTTAGTGACCGCTCTATATTGCCTTGCATTGCTTAGTGATTGCTCCATATTGTACTGTTTTACTTCGTGCCTTGGATCAGTGATCTCCCCATACTCCATTGTCTAACTTAATGACCATACCCCCAATTGGTTTAGTGATCCTTCCATATTGCAATTTCCAACTCACTCTTACCTTACTGCCCTTTGAGCCTCTCATGTAGACTATTGTATCGCTGAGTTCTACGTCTAGCTTACTATAATTGGATACTGCCCGTGAGTTCCATATCTAGCCCATCTATGGTAACTGTGCTATCATGTGATTTATCGTGTGATCAATGTTGCAATGCTCTACCCACTGTGACTATCTTTACCTCACATATCATTAATATATCCTACCTTAGCATTACTAGGTGTGATGCAAGACCTCATCTAATTTGACTGTGCAAGCACCCCACACTACTAATTCCAGTAGAGTTCTGCCATCTGTACAGCATAATTACAACGCTACTGTTCAGTCTACTTACTCAGCGCCTATTATTACCAACTACCTGGCGTTGAGGCCCTTATACACCTGAAAATTGCCTTCATAAAACTACAGTGTCCTTGTCAACCACTGCGCGAAAGTACTAGCACCATGTGCGCTACCGCCTACCTATTGCTAAAACTACTGTGTGCCTTATTGGCTGCAAGTCTACAGACTAAAGTAGTAGGCTCCAACTGCCTTGACTATCAGTATAGCACCATGGCAAACAAAATCCTCCCGCTACGGGAAATTAAGCCTACTACCTTTCTCCCACGGTTTACAATTGATAATCAGCTGCTAACTATCAAACCTACTAGATTCTTACCAACGTTGAACCTAAATACCAATCCTACTCAGTCAGACAATACTAGTGGCGTGGGCCTGAGCTACCCCCCACCCACCACTCTAAATACTAACTGCCTCCTTATCAAGACCAATATACCTTGTTCTACTACAGTCAGAAATATTTAACTCTGTGCAAGATTATCCAAACTCCACGAACCACCGACCAACATTCAAGCCAAAATAGCTCCTCCAAACATGTTGAACAACCAGAATACCAAAACTAATGACGGAAAGAAAAAGAATGCCATAAACATCAAAGTTCCAACAATAAAACAAATCAGGGCAAACATATTGGTATTCCTAATTTGGGGAATAACCATAATACTAAAGCTAATGGCAGAAAGAATAATAATGCAACAGTTACCAAGTCTAGCACTAATAGTAAAGTAAGTCCAAGCAAATCCACTGCCTACCCGACCATCACCAATACCATTAATATCAAGGGTACCCTAATTAACGCTAGATCGCTGGTGGGACATGCTACTGAGATAGCAGACTTGATCACAGCTGATAACCTTGATTTCCTAGCAATTACTGTGTCATAGCTACATGCCGCTGCAGGCCCTGCCCTATTTCCTGACAATTACAATATCATAAGAGCAGACAGAGTTGACTCCAGAGGTGGAGGCATTGCCCTCATTGCCAAGTCCAATTTAGCTTTCAGAATAGCCCCTTCACCAACTGTGAACTACACAAAGTTAAACTACCTAGCACCAACTCAGGTACACTAACAGCCCACTTAATCTACAGACCACCGGGACCAATCGGTTCATTCGAAGAAGACATCTCCATAATACTCTCCGATAACACTCCCAAATATTACTACTCGGGGAATCTTAACCTGGGTTTCAATGATTCTAACGACCAGCATGCCTTAGCAATATCTAATGGGCTCACCCAAAGAGTGACCCAGTCAACCCATGACAAAGGCAAATCCTTAGATTGGGTGGCAGACTTCAACTGTGAAGCTTCAATCACCTCTATTACCTCACAAACAGACAGATCACTTCCTTCTTTCCTTCACCATCCAAGCTAATATCCCCACGACTAAGGTCAATCTAATAGCATCCCCACTCCTCACAAGGAACAAAAGAATTTTTATGGAGGACAAGATCATACCACTCATAACCCCCCCCACCCTTAACTCTCAACTAGACTCTTCCAATCCAGAAATCCTAGTAGATGCTTACAACGCCACCATGACGAAAGCATTAGATGCAATCGCCCCTTTTAAAATGCGGAAAAGTAAACCTAGAGCTCAGAATGCCCTAGCGAATAAAATCTCCCTCTTCCAGAATAAGATTATAGACAAATGAGCCAATTTACCTAACCTAGGCCAGCACGCAACAACCAAAACCCCTTCAAATAGACCTCACCATCGCTTCAGATTCTCACAAGTCTCCATCCATGAGGTAGAAAAAAGGATTGCCTCGCTCAAACCTTCACGGTGTCAAGGAGACAGTTGCCCAGTTCGGATTATTAATGACGCTGCCAGAGACTTGGCGCCTTTTATCTCTAAATGAATCAACGCTTCATTCTCATCTGGCACCGTCCCTAGTGACCTAAAGGAGTCATGGGCTTTACCCCTCCTAAAAAAACAATCTTTAGATCAACCCATCCCCATTAATTACAGGCTGATCACCACCATATCATTCCTTACTAAGATACTAGACAAAGTGGCTTACATTCAGATACAGGAGTACCTAGAAACCAATCACCTCCTGGGAATCCGCCAATCTGGCTTTAGGCAACGACACGGTACGGAAACGGTACTATTGGATCTAAAGACGCAAAGCGAAGAACTTAAAGATGAAGGAAAAATGCCCTTGCTACTTCTCCTTGATCTTTCTGCCACCTTCGATTTGGTGGATCACAAAACACTCTCCACACACCTTGCCTCAGCGGCTCACTTTTCACACAATGCCATTACCTGGACCAAGTCCCTTTTGAACAGGACCATGAGAGTCTTCTCTCCTTTAGCGGCAGCTGACCCTATTCCAATAACCTGTGGTGTCGCACAAGGTACTTGCGTCTTACCAACAATGTATAACATATGTACAAATCCGTTATTCGAAAACCTGGACCATCTGGGTGTCACCTACACAAATTATGCAGACACCCAGATCCTCATACCACTTACTGGAGAGTACGACAAGGACATGGCACTAGTGGATATAATGTACCTAATCATCCAGGAATGGATGGCCACACCCGGCCAACGCTTGAATGACGATAAAACCAAGCTTTTGCTACTTGGTACCACAGCCAACATTGACAAACCTAGTACTAAATACACTTCCTTTAATATCGACTGGAACAACATTAAAGTGGTAAAAGAAGTAAAAAGGGTTTTACCTCGATTCAGCCCTTACACCAAATAAGCAAGTCAATTCCATGGCCTCCTCCACAGCATATACTTGCAAACTGATTAGAGCCTGCAAACCCATTCTCTCCAAAGAAAGCTGTACGATCCTAGCTAGAGCCCTCATACTCTCTAAGCTGGATTATTGCAATGTATTGTACTTGGCTGCGAGTAAGTACATTGTTAACAAAATCCAAATCCTCCAAAACCATGCGCTCCAAACAGCACTTGGCATATCAAGGAGAGAGCGTATTTCGGAGCTGAGACAGAACAAATGGCTTACTACTAAGGACCAAATTATACTGAAAACTGTCTAATTAACTCGTAAATGTCTTAATCAAGCGGCCCCACTATCTCTCGGAGAGAATTATCAAAAAATTCACCTCACGACCCACAAGGACAGTCAATTCATTCTGTCTGGTCATTGCTAGATTCAAACTAAAAAAGCAGGGGGAACAGTTTCCGTGTTATGGCGGTGCACGTCTGGAACACCCTACCTACATCCTTGAGAGCTGATCAAACCTTTCATAATTTTAGGCGAGACACCATAAAGTGGCTTGTAGCTAATGACCACTGACACAAATGTATAGTGCGAGCCTCGCTCATTGTTAGGGATAATTCTCATTCTATGGCTAATTTCCCTCACCTAGTGAGTCCCCCAGCAGCTTGGCTGGATTTCTGGAGTTTATTTTATTCACCTGGTAAGATTATGAGCCTTTTTTCCCACTCTTACATATCTTTTTCCATGTGTATTTCTACTGTTTGTGTGATCTTGGGCTCTGGAGTACACTACTCCATGAGCCCCACCTTTCTTTGTGTATGTTACACACCACCTTCTTTGAGACACCCCACTGACTCCATTTTTCTGGGGCTGACTACTGTCCCCCAGAAACAGGTAAAGTTGCCATTTATTTTATGTAGTCATTTAAAACTGCAGACCCAGTACAACTCATCTTACATGGAGTACTGGAAAGGGTTAATTCCTATCCCTTTTTGTCTGAGCGCCTCTGAGCTTTGTTTTGCTCTTTTAACATTTAGAATTGGCTGGTGGCAGTGGTATCTACCCTAACTTTTCTACCGTGATTGTGCTATATAAACGCTGTACTGTTCTAGGCTATTATATTAGCCTTGAACATAAACCTGCTTGACCAAATACTCTTTTCTTTTGGCTCCGGTCGGGTTTATTCACCACTTCTTGTGTTTTCCTTTGCGTGGCAAATCAGGTTTGCCTTCTTTGTTCATTGTCTTTTGGCGGGCTTCCCCGAAGAAGCCCTCCTTTTGGCGCCTGGGTGGCTTGGCGGGCTGAATGTGAGGGAGGGGTGTAGTCACCCCTTGCACAGGGTCTCCTTGGAAACCCAAGTCGCACTTTGCGTCCATAGGCTGGAGGGGTTGTCCGGGCTGGACAACCCCCCTGCTGTATGATTGACAGCCAGGCTGTGTGAATGGGGATTTTCGCATAAAAGGCAGGACTCTTGGGCTGGAAGTCAGAGTCGTCACTGGAACTACAAGGAACTGAAGAGAAGCGGAGAAGAAGACGGTTGCTGCAACTACCGAGTCGCCGGTGAAGCCCTGCTGCAGTCCTGAGCTATCTACTCTTCAACGACAAGAGAAGATCCAGTCCGGAGTCTTCTTCCCTTGAGCCTGGTGGGATCAACCATCTCACCTTCCACAGGCAGAGGATCCTCTTCTTGGAAATCACTGCACAGAGCCGTAGTGGTCCGGATAGCCACCTGAAGAGCCTCTCCTGTTTTAAAGGAGTGCACCTTTTATTCACTGTTGCTTTTGCTGCTGCTGGCTTCATCCCTGGGTAGTGCAGATTGCTCCAGACGTCGTCCTTGTCTCCACGACTGAAGCTACAGGAACCATGAGTCTGCAGGAACTACCAGGAACAACTGCCATAGCCCCAGCTCTTCTTCACTTTGAAAAAGGTACTGTGTCCAACTACGAGGAATTGGGGTGAACCCTTTTCTCCTCACTAAAAGCTTGTCCTCATCTTCCTTCCCTCTTATAACGTTTGCCTCCCTTTTGACAATATTGAAGTACTCCTGGCAATCTCGAATCCTGAACTGTGCTAACCTTGTGATCCTCGACAACAGGACCTCTCTCCCATTGAAACTGGCGCAGGCCTATTGACTTTTATCTTCGTGTTAGAAAAGTGTCTCGTGATTCTATCTGCCTTGACAAAGGTATTGCCTATGATTTTTGCCCCCAACTCTCGTGTGTAAATTCATGTGCTAAGTGTGTTTGACTACGGTAACATTTCTTCTCGCGGGTACGCGTCTCTTTCGTAAGACCGAACTGTCATTACTGTCAAAAAAAGATCGCATAACCACCCCCGGTAACGTCTTTGTTCCACAACACCGGTCTGTCAAAACCAAAAGGTACTTACCTCCAATTGTTCTGCACAAGGGGAATTGGTTGTGTGTAGTGTACTTGAAGTGTGGTTTTAATTTAATAGAAGTGAAGTGTTTTGTGAACAGATGGTCTAAGAATAAATGTACTTTTACTTTTCAACCAAAAAGCTTGAGTCAGTGTTTGCTTGAGTCACAGTCATTGTCGTCCTTTGTGTAATCTCTACTACTGCTCATTTGCTCTTGAAATAAGTCTGGCTGCTCCGCTACTGCTACCAATTTAACAGTGTAGTACAGGCTTGGACCAAAGGTGAAATTGTATTACCACTTGTAGTCTTAATTGTGTGTAGTGGTCCCTAAGGGCACTGCACAGGATTCTGCCTAACACTCATGCGTGGTTATATGACTCCCTGGCACTGTAACCTTTGCCATTGACTGCCAGTGTATTTTCTTCTGTACCTTTACTAAATGTATATACCTTCTGTTCATAATTAATTGCAAGTATTACAACTTCTCCGTAAATATTGTAAATTTTGTAAATGTTGTAACTCATGCCGAAAGTGGACCTGCAATCCTTTGTAAAAGTGCCTAGATCCCTCTGGGTTTGGTGCGCTATATAAAATCAATAAAACAAACAATATGTACACTTCTGTTGGTGGTGGTGTTCTCCCCCAACCCCTCCCCATATAAAAGAAGCCTCCTAATAAATCTCTAGTGCAAACATCAAAATTGCAAACAGCGCTGCACTAAAATGCAATCCACATGTGTATGAATAGGAACATCTAGGGAAAGTCTGAAAGCTAACATTCTTTTTAATATGTATAGATGTATCCGATGATGCTGGTTCCATTGTCTTCTTTCTGAAAGGGAAAAATAATGCACATAAAAGGACGGAAAAGGAGGAAGAGAAGGAAGAGGAATAGTAAGAAGCAGCGAAGGATAGAAAAGAGAAATCATTTTCTAATAATTCATTTAATAACGGGCCGGTGTGATTCTAATTTTATTATATATTTGAGAATATTTCCTAGTTGTTTACTTTACAATAAGAGCTGGCTAAATTGATCGTTGGAACTGAGGTGGGAGAGAGGGAATCCAGGGACTTGGGACAGTGGAGTACTGGTTGTGGGTGACCTATATACATCTGAAAGGTGAATCCAATAGCAAAGCCCCTTTACTTTTACAGCAAGAGGGGTTGAGAAAATGACCTCATACGGGCCATGAAATCTGGGGTTGTTCCACTGTCTGACAAAACTATGCACATAAATCATTTCTCCAGGCAGGAGTGGTTGGGTAGGCTGGGAACTTGCCACTAATGTGTGTGTGGTGCCTAATGTGTCCTCTGTCCGGGACGGTGCACATTGCCATGAGATGTACTTAATGATACATGCCAGGGTTGTCAAATAACGCTTTAAATTCCTCACCTGGGACAGCTGCTGCTTCCTGGGCATCTGATGCCCTGCCGACAGGGGATATGGGTGTGTTTATGCATCGAGCAGTTACCACCTCATGGGGTGATAAATGGTTGGCCTTGCTAGGTTGTGTTTGTAAAATGAAGAGGGCCAAGGGCAGGCAGTGCACTCAGTTCTTTTCCAGTGTGGTGCAGAGCTTAGATCGCTTGCTTTTGAGCAAACCATTGATTGTCTCCACAACACCGTTGACGTGAGGGTGGTAAATTGAACACATCTGGTGTTTAATGCCAAGTAGCGCTGTGATCTACTCACTTTTGCTGGCGTGCATCTTAAGTGTGCCAGAGCAGCTTCTGCGTTATGTGCAAGGCAGACCAATTCAATGCCTACAAAGTATTCACGTGTTCACATATGAACAGGCAGAAGGGGCTGGCAGAGCACTGAAAGCAGCACTCTCTCCCTCCTCCTTTCTCCACCACCAGCAGTGCCCATAATGTCTCCTTTGGGGCACTCCGCTTCTAAAGCTTAGTTACAGCTATGATCTATTTATAAGCATGTCCTTCACAGAAGTCCTGTTAAAACAAGCATTGTCAAAGCCAACAGTTTTGGCTTGTTATGCATATCTTGACAAATTTCCATTAGTAATCTACTATGCGGTAACTATTCGGTCCGACCGAATACTTATGTCAACTATTCGGTATTCGGCCGAATAGTACATTTTCTATTCGGTACACTGCTACTCAGTAACAACCCAGAGGCAACCACAATGCTACAATTGTGGAGACACATCGCTTGCTTCTGCCCACGAAAGCCAAAGGAGATGACAACTGCCCTACACGGTAGAAGTCCTCTTGTATGGCGGGAGGCAGCATACGTCCATCAACCCAGAAGTGGAAATAAAACTTATAAATCCACTCGCATAGCTATTAAGTGTGTGCATGGGGATACTAGGTCATATCCCTCCAGAGTAATCAATCTGTGAATTTAAAACTGTCATATGCCTGCCCGGGCCGCCATTATGCCTGCCTGACCCGCTCCAATGCTGTTGGGTTCTGATGAACCCCTTTTTGATGATTGCATCTCCAAAGGGGAATTGGTTGAAGACCGCCCATTTTCATAATGAAAAGGTATCCATCCAGGACAGACGGATTAGGGAAAAGAACACCAGGCGACAAGTCAGAGAGACCAAACATCACTGGAACCCCCAAAACGGTGTTATCGACTGATTACCTGAAGAAAGAGAAGCCTCATTCAGGGCAGCCAGGCAAAACGACACTTCCCTAGACCGAGCTAGGAACAGGCCCTGGCTTTGGGAGACGCCCAGACTGTTACATACCCTACCTTTCGAGAAAGTAAGTGTTTCCATTACTGTGTCACCCAGGACCGAGACACAAAGAAAGTGGAACAACTCCTTGTCACACAGGACTGCCATAAAATGGTCATACAACTAGCCCAGGTTGAATCAACCGCCGGTCACCTGGTGCCTGAAAAGACACAGAAAAAGGTGCAAAAAAGATTCTACTGGCCCGGGGTATATAGAGATATTGCAAGGTATTGCCAGGGGTGCCAAACAAGTCAAAAGACCAGCATTTTTGTTCCCCTGCCCCAGTCCCCGCTACAGAGAATGACACCGATAACCAAACGGTTCAGGTGTATTCCCAAGCCAGAGCAGGAGCCTTGACAGGCAGAAACGTTCTGAAGAGTTCGTTTAGGAACTCCTTTACTCTGCCTGGCAACCATGTGCATTGGAAAATGGCAGCCAAATGCAACTTGAGGGATGCATAAGCCAGACCAGACCTGCCCAGTGATAGTAGAAGTTGTGGAGCTCTAACTTGGAGAGGAACAATCCTTTGGGCTCTGCACCATATCGTGAATCGCTTCGATTTGCGGCTATAACACTGAGCGTAGAAGACACCTTAGCCTTTGCCAGGACCTTCCTGCAGTCCAGCGCAATGTCAGTGTCCAAATTCTAGAGCTGAAGGAGCCAAGCTGTGAGGTTTAGGGACGTCTGGTCGTAATGCAAGATGGATCCCCCCTTTCCTGAACAGGAGGTCCAGAAGAGGAGGCAACCCGACAGCTGGTGCTATTGCCATACGGAGCAGTTGCATTTACCAGTTCTGCTGCAGCCACGCCAGGGCGATGAGGATCATCTTTCTGCTGCAGCGTTTGAGCGTGTTGGTCACACGTGACAGCAGTTGTATGGGGGGGCGCATAAAGAAAGAGACCTTCTCATGTGAAAGAGAATGCGTTCTTCATGCGCCCCAGCTGGGAAAATCTGCAGGCGACCCTCAGGAATTTCGTGTCACTAACAAGTCGATCTGGGGTACACCACACATATTGAAAAGACGAATTGTCTGAGATTGCTGTAGTTCCCATTTGTGGCTGGATCGCAGCTCCCTGCTAAGCGAGTCTGCGATCATGTTCTTGATGCCAGCTAGGTAGAAAGGTATGAGAAACATGCCCTGAAGAATGGCCCAATGCGCAGGGCTTGTGCTGCCATGGACAGAGCCGGAGAGTGTTCCACCCTGCTTCCGGATGTAGAACATTGTGGTCGTATTGTCAGTGAGAATCCTCACCACTTGCACCTGCAGAAGCAGCAGAAGGATTTTAGAGCCCAGAACATGGCCCGTAGCTACAGGATGTTGATGTGCAGAGTATTTTCCTCTGAACACAAGAGCCCCCTTGCGTGAAACTGGCCGGTGTGGGGCACTCATCCGTCCAAGGAAGTGTCCTTGGTGAATGTCACTTGAAACGGCAGAGCTTGAAACGGAGCGCCTTGGGTGAGGTGCCTGCACACCCCCCCCCCAATGACAAATGGATTGTCTGAATTTGTTGAGGGCAATCCTGTCTGCCCACTTGCCTGTGACCTGGAGTCACCTGGCATCCAGGAAATCGTGTAGGGACCACATATGGTGCCTGCAGAACAGAATCGGGGGAATGCAGGACAACAACATCCCTAGAAGCGACTTGCTGCAGACCTTTGTGACCTTTGTCTCGGTCAGCTGACGGACCTTGCACAGAATGGACTCTACCCTTTGTTCCGAGGGGAACGCCAGGGGTGTTGCTAGCTCTGGAAAGGATTGGGGCTAGGCTAATGTAGGGACTGTCGGGACTCTGGGCTAGCAAGTCTTTTGGTTGTATCCCCTGAGCTTCTATCCGGGGCTACAACCAAAAGACCTGGGGCTATAGCCTCCTCAGTCCTCCATACCCCACTAGCAACGCCTCTGGGGAATGCCAAGAATGACACTGTCTGGAAGTGAGCCCCGAAAAACAGAGTCCTGTGATGGCACCACGCAGGATTTTGGATAGTTGATGGAAAACCCCAGAGCTGTTAAGAGGTGAATGACTTCCTCAGTGTGCTGCAGCGACAGCTCTTGAGCAGGGGATCGGACGAGCCAGTAATCTAGGTATGGGTAGACATTAATGCCTTTGAGACGCAGGTGGCCGCAACCAGTGCCAGGCACTCAGTGAACACTCTTGGTACTGATTTTAGCCTAACGGAAGCGCTTTGAATTGATAATGGCGCCCCCAATACGACAAAGCATAGATACTTTCTGTGCTTTGGATGTATGGGAATGTTAAATATGTATTCTCTACTAGGTCTAGTGTCGCCATGAAGTCCCCTTTTCCAGCTGTATCTGTACCTGTTGTAATGTGAACATCCTCAACGTTAGAGACTTTTAGTACTTGTTGAGGCGCTGCAGAACGAGGATCGGGTGTCATCCTCCAGACTTCTTTCGGACTAGAAAGTATCTGGAGTATACTCCAGTGCCTCGGCATGGAGGGGGAAACATGTTCGATTGACCCCATTTCTTTTTACCATTGCCTGCACTTCCTGCAGCAGTTGTTCCATTTGCAGCTCCCTCTTTACCACTGGAGGAATGTGTGGACACTTGTGTTCGTATTCCAGGGTGTTCCCTTTTAGCACTATGTCTAGCACCCATTTGTTGGTGGTGAGGTTTTCCCACTCCTTGACGTATTGTGTTAAGTGCCCCCCCATAAAGGGGTGCCAAAGTAGGGGCCCGGGTTCTGTGCCTGGTCAGGCTTGCTTGAGCATTTGCGCCTTTGCTTGCAGTTGAAGCCGGCGCTGTGCTCCCCTTCCGAAAGCCTGTGACTGGTCTTTATAAGATGAAGAGCGGGCGGGCTGGCAGTAGGTGCACGTTGGGAAGCCTTTAAACAGTCTGAACTTTCCTCTGGAATAACGAACGGACGATGTTCGCCGTTGTTGGAGGGTTCCTAGGAACTGAGCCATTTGCACGTCTTTATTGTTTGCAATGTATCGTCCACAGCCTTGGCTTACAGGTTCTCCCCGTCAAAGGGCATATCAACGACTTTCGACTGCACGTCTTGCCTGAAGTTTGTGGCCTCGAGCCATCCGTCTTCTCGGAGCCACTCCATTACCCATCTACCAGAAGCCTGAGTCTGCCACATCCAGGACCACTGTGATGGCATGATCGGACGCTACCTCCCCTTCTTGAAATAGAGCTAGGGCCTCCGTCTTTTTGTCATCTGTGAGAAAGTCAAGCATATACCATAGCTCTCTATCGTACTGTGCCAATATTGCCAGTGCATTTGCAGCCTTAACTATGGAGGAGGCTGTATATATAATGTGTTTGCCCATGGCGTCAAACTTGTTGCCTTCTTGGACGGATTTGCTGACCTCTTGCTTGCTGCAGTTGAGACCTCAGAGTCTGGGGATGGCTGGAATTTTAGGCACTTGGGTGCAGAGTCTGGAAGCCTGTACTTCTTCTCCAGCCTATCCCGTCTAGGTGGAGCTGTGTTTGGGGCCTTCATCAGGGCCAGGCCCTCCTCCCACACGTCATCCACGAGTGGAATTGATGTTACCGTCCATCTGGATGACGTTCTTCTCTCACACAAGAATCCCTCCTTCTCCTTGGGTACCAAATTAAACAAGGTGGAAGCCCTTGCCAACATGGAGTGAAGGGAACCCGCTTTGTCTGGGGGGGGGGGGACGCCATGGGGGTGTCGTCAGCATTTAGCAGTGTCTCATTGGTAGTTATGAAGTAATCAAATTCATTGATATCATCCGCAGTATCCGCCGTGTCCGTCAGGGGCGGGACCTTCACTATAGGTGGTGTTGGGGCTGTCTAGGCATAGATGGGTGAGGTATACGTCTTGGTCGGCTGTCCTCCAGTGTGGGTTACACTGGAACCAGTTTTGGAGGCATGCACTGTTGTATTTCCACCACAAGTGTGTATAGGGTAGTTAAGATGTCCAGGAACAAATGCCTAGAACTGGATGGTGTGTCTCTCATTGGGCCAGCACCCTCCAATGATCTCCCCGGATGAAAATGCTCCCTCAAAGGTTGAACCCCTGGAGTTGTCCTTCTCCAGGTCTGATACAGACTTCGTGCAAATCTTCAGAACTGTACATCACACTGACTATACCACCTCTCCCCCCTTATCCTGCTCCCCTTGTCGAGGAAGAGACGAGATTGGTGACGTTACAGCGTAGATGTGGTTGACGCAGCAGTCGGTCGAGGAGGAAGGATTGTTCTCGTAGACTAATTCCTGGTCACCAATGATGTCAACAAAGGCGTGGATGTTGTTATATCCATCGGTGCAGTCGTCAACGGGACCATGGACGATGGGGCTATCGGCAGGGTTGTTGTAGGGACTCTCTGCCGACAGGATGGTCGTCAACGGGTTAGGCGTTGATGAGGGTCTCATCGTTGACGCACTGATAACTGGAGTTCTCGTCGTCAGGGACTCTGTCTGTTGATTGCCCATTAGTGTTTAGAAGAAGACCTTGCCACTTAACTGCAAGGTTCTCGGCTTGTCTTATGCTTCGAAAAAAAGCAATGCTTCAATGAAGACAGCGATTTTCCAGATGATACTCCACACACCGGCAAGCTTGCCATCTACGGCAAAGGTGAGCGGCCAAACTCCAAACCGAGACCCATGGTAGCGGCGACCCCCGTCAGAGGTGCAGTGTGGAGCTCTGCCTTTTGATGGGTCTCCTGTGAGGGAGCCTCCTCGGCAGATCTTTACCTCTTACCAGAGGGAAAATGTTCCAGTGGACGACTGGATCTGGAAGAAGCCTGCAAACTCCCAGGAGTCACGCCCTTCTCCTCCGTCAGCCAAGCCAACAGTCTGCGGTAACAGTCCCTCTTCACTGTGGCAGGGAACCCCCGACAGATTTCGCAGCCAGCCTGCTCGTAATCGGGGTGTAAACAATACAGGAACCTCGAGAGCTTGTCTTCCAAATACACGTTGTGCAAGCCACATCTGGCACAGAGCTTACACTTGCCCTCTTCGGACAACGCAAGGTGCAAATTAGGTCTGGACAGGGCCTTCAAACTTAACACGAAGAAGTTCGAGTCTTCACCGGTGAACAGAGCCCTGTTGCTGGACTGGATACCGGACAGCAAAACAATGTTTTAAAATGTACGATTTATCTTTGAAAAATGCAATAATATACGGTTTACTTGTAGAGCAACTACAGAAGACTCCCAGCACTGAAGAGTGCAGTAAAAATCTGAAGATGGCCTCCAGAGGAGGGGTTAGGGAGAGGTCATTGGATGGGTGTGGTATGCCCCAGCCTACAGTGATTGCTTGTTAGTAGAAAACACTGCTTTCTTTTTTACTGAGGATTGCCAGTCTGACAACTGAGAATATTCATGAGCATGTGAATTCATGCCAGACCCCATGCTGGAGAAATTAAAGTTACTCAGCGTAGTGACTAGAGTACTCAGTCCCCTTTACTCCATCCTTGTGGGCGTCCAACATGGAGACGGTACCGGAACCTTTTTCAACGAAAACAATTGAGCTTCCCCTTTAAATTTACTACAGCGTGGATGCGCAGCCTTGGGAACGCGCGGCCGAGGCCCGCCCTCCGGCGCCTCACCTCAGTCTCCTTTGAACACATCAGACACTGAGATATCTGGCTACACTTATTACATATTAGCCCCTGGCATACAAGCGGGGGAAGGTGGGTGGGATGTATGGAGGAAAAGGGACTATGCACCATGAGTACTCTAGTCACTACAGTGAGTAACTTTAATTGCTCATACATACCATCCCCTTTCCTCCATCTTTGAGGGTGATTCCACCGAACAAGACCATAGGGTGGAGACGTAACCGACTGAGTCATATCTAGGAAGAAGCAAACAGGTTCCGCAGAACATCCTGACCAAACTCAGCTTCGCGTCTGGAGCTTATGTCCAGAGAATAGTGCTTGCAGAAAGCCGGAGTGGCCCAAGTAGCTGCCCTGCTGAGGACATCCCAAGAAGCATGTCTCTGAAACACGACTAACATGGCCTTCGCCCTAACCACATGGGCATGAACCCCCTCTGGGATCGGCTTGTCCATTGCCGTGTAAGCCTTTGAAATGGCCTGAACCATCCAACGGATGATAGAAGTCTTGGAAGCCGGGAGAGGAGCCCCCAAAAGTGACAATGCCTCGTACTTCCTGAAGGATTTCGCCTGAGAGAGCTAAAACTTGAGGACCCTCTTGATGTCCAAGGAATGTAGGGCCCTCTCTGTGCCCCAGACTGCAGGTTCAGGAAGAACACTGGCAGACAGATCTCTTGATTTAAATGAAACAGACACCTTGGCCACAAAGTGTGGGCGAGTGCGCAAAATGATCTTGTCGTGAAACATGGTGAAGGGCTTGCACGAAGAAAATGCCAGCAGCTCGCCGACATTGCACGCAGAGTTGGGGGCTACCAGCAAAACCGTTTTTAGTGTTAGCAGCCGGATGTCCACAGAGGCCATTGGCTCTAAAGGTTTGCGGTGCAAAGCTGCAAGAACCACATTGTGGTCCCATAGTGGATGCGGCCTATGAACCGTGGGAAAAATCCTAGACAACGCATAACCCATGCAGCTGTGTTAACAGATCTGGACCCTCGACCCCCATCCAGGCCATGAAGCAAACTGGGGCACTTTGAATTCTGAGGAGATTCAAAAAGGCCCAGGTCTGCGAACCCCCTCGGTCAGGACAGATTACCAGATCGCTATAGCCTCCATGCAGAGGACGGGGACAAGTGGACCAGTGGGGAGGTGGGTGTGGGGAGGGGTTGTGTGTCAACCTGCGTGTTCAGGTAAAACATGATAGTAGAATTGAGGGGCAGAAATACCCAGAGGGCCAGGCCCACTGCCCTGAGCTCAAGCAGATTGATATACGTCCTGGACCATGCGCCACAAATAGAATAGCTCTCCAGAGCAGCCCCCAAACCAAAAGAAAGAAGTCAGTTGTCACCACGAGGGTAGGCTCCCATCGGGTGAAGCAAGCTCTCATGGAAAGATTGCCGTCCATCAACCACCAGCGGAGATTGGGCAGGTGGAGCGGGGGTATTGGGATCATGTCCGATATCCACGACTCCTGATCCAAATTGGCTGCCAGGTGGAGCTTGAGGCAGGCGTGCTGCACAGCAGGCACACGGGAGGCCATCAGCACCAGAAGGTGCTGGAACCACGGTGCCAGGGTTATTGACTTGGCCAGAAAGTGCCCAATAGCCTTGCGAAGGAAGAGGAGCCTCTCGGGCATGGGGAACACCAGTTGAGCGGATGTGTTCCAACACACCCTTAGGAAGACCAGATCCTGGGAGGGGCACAACTGAGACTTTCTCTGGATGAGGGAGAACCGCAGCTGATGAACATCTGCCAAGTACCACCCCCTCGGGTGAACCCACCCTCACCATCCAGTCGTCCAGATAAGGGTATAGGTGTTTGCCCTCCAAGCGGAGGAGACCCGCCACTGCGTTCATCATCTTCGTGAAGACACGTGGGGCTGAGATCAGACCAAAAAGCAGCACCTTGTACTGGAAGTAGTACGACATAATCGTGAACCACAGAAACCTCCAATGCCGCTGGTAGACCTGCAGGTACGCATTCTTGGAGGTCTAGGGAACACATCCAGCCCCCAGCACACAGACACTCTGAAGCGTTCAAGCGGTAAAGATAGATTGAGAAATAACAGGTACAGTACTTCCCTCGGGCAGCCTGGTTGTTCTTGGGTACCACAAGAAAACCTGGAGTAGAAACAGGGGCCCCTGCCTGACTGAGGAACCGGTTCCACCGCCTGCATCGCCAAGAGCCAAAGGACCTCCCGTAAAAGAGCCAGGGACCCGATCTAAGAGGAGGAGAGGATGGTAGAGGAAAAAGAAGAGAAAGACTGAATCTCATGGAGACTATGGATAGGATCCAAGCGTTCTTGAAAAGACGCTGCCAGCTGTCCTGCATAGAGCCATTCGGCCCTCTACTGGGGAGCAGTGTTCCCCGACTGTGACATCACTGTTAATTGGTGTCGGAGGCAAGAGCAGAGAAGATGGAGCGGAAAAACCTGCACAAAGTTCTCTGCTGCTTCCTCCTGTTGTCGCTGGGATATCAGTCATGCCTATGCGTACTGCGGTCCCGAAACCCCTTGAACCCTGTGAAATTGCAGGGTTTGAATTCCGTCCTGCCCCGAGACAGAGGGAAGGACTTCTGCCATTGCTTTGTCACGAAGGACCAAGCACTTGACGGTTTAAGTGGAGGATTTATTCTTTTTATTGGTTGACGAATTAAAGATGTCCACACCCTTAAAGGACAGATCTCTGGTTTCCGCTCTTGCATGTCAGGCGAAAACTTAATGGCATGCATCTACGCCGTCCTTCACATCTCGACCCACAGGCTCAGCCCTCTGATTGCAGTGTCAATGTGGGAGACCAAAGACTCCATGAGGTCCTGCGCAATGGCCCGGGCATTCATAGACCAGCCTCTCCAGAGCAAGGTCAGGCAGAAACTCTGAGCTCCCGCCACAGCTTCCGGTTAGCTGCAGCAAAGAGGGCGTTGGCCTGCCACAGATGCAGTTCTGATATGGCATAGCAGTGTTTGCCCAAAGACTGAATGGCCTTCCTTGGAAATACAACTGGAGGTGGCTACTGAGGAGGAAGACTACGAATACAATGGTTTAGAAAATGAGGAGGCCGCAACCACCACAGAAGAATTGGCCGAGGATGGGAGGCCAGGAGGATTGGCTCCTCATCCGTCAGCCTGAACCTGCTGTCCAACTTCTTGTACATCTGGACGTTGGCCCTGAGATTCTCCCAGACATTTTTCGCCACCTGCAGGACATCCTCCTGGAGACGGATGCCATACCCGATCGTGATGCACCTGCCCAATAGCTCTGCTAACACTCCCGACTATTGGGGGGGACTTCCTCAGGGAAAGGTGCCCCCCACCCCCAAGAACTCCACCAGGCCCTGAAGGCGGTCATGAAAGTTAACGGATGCAGAGGGTTCTTAGTCCTGGGCACCTTCGTCCACGCCCCACTTTTTTACAGACCGAGGAGAGTCCAGACACAGGTGCCGGCGGCATCCCCCTCCCGAGGTCTGGAGACGAACACAAGCCCAACGGCTGTTGAGTGGGAGGTGTTGGTGGTACAGGAAGAGGTGGAGGGGTCTGAACAACCGGTAGGGCATGGACCGATGAAGGCACTGGCACTGGTAGCGCTTGAGGCACAGGCGATGGACCCAGAGGTGACGGCACCACCTGCGGGATCACTACCTTCACTATATCCTGGGTGAAAGCATGGGCGTGCCCGGATTTGAATCCAAAATGGCCACCAGCCAAACAGGCTCCGCCACGGTTCCGATCTGCTATTTTGGGGCCTTACGCCACGCCCTGGGCGGAGTGCACAAAGGCCCTGAGCCATGTGCTAGCTCAGACATGGGAGGACACTGCCAGGGTCCTGAACCCGAAACAGCAGCGTCTACCACAGACCACTCTGGTAGGCGCCGAGGTAGTCGAAACACCATGACTCTCAACCTTGGAGGGAACTCCGGTAGGCTGTGCGCCCTTGGCACCTGCACCGGTAGTCGTGCTGGATTGTACCGAGGACTGACTCTTGGCAGCAGCAGCACACGACGATTCTTTAGCCCTTCCGGTCAAAGAAGAGGACAAACTAGATTAACCTTCCGAAGACAACCCCGTAGGGCCCCTGAGCGCAGCAGCCTGGGGGCCGTTAGTCTTGACGGCCTCAGGTCTGCCGACGGAATGACCTAAAGAGCCCCGTAGGCCTTCGACCTTTGGAGACGGTAGCCTTAGAGGGCTCGGGCCTGCCAGAACCGGAATCTGAGGAGCCCTTGCCCATGGGAACCCCAGGAAGGAGTCACTGTGCTGAGGAACCGTGCTGAACAGAGGGTCTACCTTGCCTTGACGTGAGGTAGTGGCAACGATGTCCTTAAGATGCACAGGAGGAGAAGTGTGGAATATCTCACTCCAACGCGACAAACAATTCTTCAATGCGCTGTGACAGAGCGACAGTGCTTGAGAGTCCGAGGCAGGGAACGAGCAGTCGCATGAAGCGCATCTCCTGAATCCTCCTGCCGAGGCACCGAAGGGAGGTTAAATAAGATTGAAAAACAAAGAATGGGGAGCAAGAGGAAAGTTAAAAAAGTCACTGCGATTTCTGCCAGGTCTGACAGTCCGTGCAGAAAAAGGGACCGAGGTGAGGCACCAGAGGGCAGGGCGGGCTATTCCCACAACCAAGGCTGTGCCCCCACGTGCTGTACTAAATTTAAAGGGAAGCTCAATTTTTCACTCCCAGAAGTTCGGGTATCATCGAAATAGTAGCTAAAAAGTTGGGTATCCCATTGATGTAGATGGAGGTAAAACAGCAAAAACAAAGTCTTTCCCAACATGTTCTAAGTAGGACGATAAGGAGGCAAAGCCGGATCCAAACAATGTAGAGAGAAATATGGAATAAGATGTAGGCCATGGGCTCAACATGGGTGACCCCTAAACCCAAAGGAAGGAATTCTTACTGACTATTGTAGGCAGAGCGAATTGAATGTGTCAGTTGTAGCTGAGTTTTAAACAAATAGTAGGATTCAGCCTATCTCCTACAGGCTGCACAAAAGGACAACCAATTTAGATTGATTCAATTCTGACACGCCACCATGCAAAAAGTACATTTAGAAGAAGGACTAGCTTGGTCAAAGTCTAGGTTTAACAGAATCTGCATGTCCGGATATGTAAAAAAAATGCACTCTGTCGAATGCAGTAGGTTGGCCAGGGTTTGGAAGTACAGGCTTAAAATTAATGGTGAGAATGCTAAATTCTAGGGAGCTGAGGGGCAGGGGAAGCAACAGGTAACCGTATTGAGTTGCAACTCATCACTCTGGGGAGCAATTAGCAAGAAAGCAATTAATTTCAAAGCGATATCAGTAATGCCAAATCATGTCAGGGGACCAAGCATGGGAGTGACTCACAGCACACACTTCTAGTGGCTGTTTAAAGAACTCCAGATCCAGTCTGTGTCGGTAGAGACCTACACAATAAGGAATCTGTGAAAGAAAAATAATCATTAGAATAACAATTTCAAAGATTTTGAAAAAAATCGAGAATAGTGGCATTACAAAGTAGACACTTTACTAAATGTAACAAAGACTAAAACATACAGAAGTGTACAAAATAATGTCAATACATGGAAAACAAGCAGCAAACCATGAATGCATAAACATTTCCGTACCAACCTGTGGCTAATGACACCTGCATCTGCCAGCAGTTCAAAGATGCGCACTAATTGTACTCGTAAAATATCTCGACGCCTGCGTCGCTTCATGTTCTGTTTCATAAAGAAATTATTTATTTTGATTGGAAGAAAAAGAAAATATATTACATTGTCTATGTATAAACATTGCTGTAGTTTCATGTCTTAAAGTAGTTCAGTAAGTTAAGAGAAATTCCATAGAGACCTTTTCATTTGATTGCAAGTAGAGCTAAAGATGTCTGACCTCGCCAACTTTATGACATACACTCTGCACTTAAGCTTCTCATTCCCATACACAATTAACCAAAGCCCTCACTTGTAAGTTCTTAAATCTAGCAACCAGTGTTCCCTTACTGAACACAGCTTAAATGTTCGAAATCAAGACCTTATGGACGAGGCTTTCCACAAAAGACATGTTGTGTCTTAATACGTCAGAAAGTCATGTAAAACCATCCTCTTCACTTTTTAGATGCAAGGTTTGTATCCTAGACTGTGGATATCCTGATGGCATTTTTAAAATATCAATAGTTCATACTACATTTTTACTACGTGGTGCTCATATCCATTCTAAGCAACCTATTAAAACATTTTACAAAATGAATATTAAGTGACACAAAGGTTTTCCAATGTTAGACCCATCTCAAAAATATTGTACATCTTTTTCCATGGAATGGATTCTTTTTAATCAATACAGGTCAATGTAGCTCAATGCAAATTAGCAGAGACATTTCATGGTCCAAATGCCTCCTTCCAACAAAGATTACCAAATTGCGGTGATGCCCAGAAAGTTTGGCTTTCCAAGGGCAACTGGTGGTAGAGATAGAATTTCTTGGATGAGGAATACTTGGGAGGAATATCCATCAGAAAGAAAATTTCAGAGAGGTAAGTAATTTGTTCTTCCATTGTATTCCCTCATCCCAGAAATTCCTCATCTATGATCATCTCCCATGGCAATACGTACATCTGGAGAAGGGAGGAGAGCGAGAGGACACCACCTACACCAGAAAACAATGGAGGACCACTCTACCAAAGAGATTGTCCTGCCCTGAAAGGAAATCAAAGCAGTAATTGTTTGCATATGTGTGCCGCAATGCCCACCTAACCACTTGGCAAATGTTTAATACAGGTACCCGACCCTCTGCAGCGAAGAAAGGCAGCCAAGCTTCTGGTTCAACAAGCCATGAGACCCTAAAGTACATCTTTCACAGCCAGATGGTAGAATTCAGAGAGTTATGCAAGATTGTATGCAGTACCCCTGGGGTGCACTACAATAACCCTGAACTCCTGGCAATAAGGACCCAGCCTTTGGAATAAGTCTGAACTACACAGGTTGGTAGTGTGGTTGAGCAGCCAGGCTTATCTCAAGAGGGGTCAATGTGAGCAATAATGTTGTGACACAGAGCTTCCCAGTACAATTATCCAAATAAACATGAATACTCAATGTTTCTTAATACAAAAGTATTGATTTATTTCACAGTCAGTTATATAAGCCTTCTTCAGAAAGGGAGAAAAACATGCAACACTTAATTATACTTCAATACATTTTCTTAGTTTCTCTAAATCAGATGATACCCTTTAGGGATGGCACACAGACACTTCCTACACCCTTAGGGGACACTGTGGACATTGATTTATCACTGGTACATTTAGAGCAATACTGAGTTTGGTGAAAATGATAGAATAGAGGAGTAAAACAAAGGTTAACAAATAATTCAGAAACAGGTATGTACTTTTTTGAAACCTTACAATGCAGAATAAATTAACCCTTTCCTGGAGGAAAGGCCAAAGCACAAAGTCAGAGGTAAAGGGGAGTCTCTCAGGGAGCCAGGACACCCAATGTTAATTGCACAATGTCAAAGGGAGCTGAAGATCTTCTTTGTAGGTAGGTAAAAAGTCTTGCACAATGTTCTTAGAAATGTTTGTAGAAAATCGAAGACTTGAAGGACCACAAGCTGGGAATCTTGTGAGGGGCAAGTACCTCTGGTTAGAAGAAATGGTTCCCGCTGGCTTCTGTTCCTGTACAGCTCTGCAGATCTGTTCCTGAGCCTCAGTCATGGGGACAAGAGGGAGGACATCTGGGGACTCCTGCTCTGCAATGGGACGGTCAGCGGCAGCAATGGGCAAAGTTCAATTCAGCAGTTCTGCAGTGTTTCAGCTCCTCGCGTCTAACAGCAAATAGCAACACTGCGGTTCTCGGATACCACTTCAGACTTTCCTTGCTTCTGGGGTCCAGTAATCTGTTGAAGTGGCTTAGGCTTGGTCAGTCCTCCAACAGGGAAGTCCAGAGGATCTTCCTAGTGCTCGGGTCCGAACTTAAAAGCAACGCACACAATCTGGTGTTCCTCTCCCTGGCTCTTCGGTTCCAGCAGCAGTGGAAATACAACCAGCTTTGAGAGGATGTCCAGACGGGCTTACTTTGGAGTCGATTGCTCCCACCGACCCAAGGGGAGAGGTTGTCCTTGCAGGGCTTCTCTATTCGAGGTGAATTCGGAGCTCCAGCACAGCAGCAGGGCTTCACCGGGCAAACCAATGGTCCAGCAGTTGCAGTAGGCGTCTCTTCCAAGTTCTTCTTTGGATTCCAGTGGTCGACTCTGCCTTCCAAGCCAAAAAGCCTCACCTTTTATGCAGGTTTCTCCAATTCATTCGAGCCTAGCTGTCCATCACACAGCAGGGTGGCTGTCCTTACCTGACAGCCAGCCGGCCAATCACCTTTGGGTGCATTCCTGTAACCAAGGGGATTAAGCAGAGGGAGTTTCGAGCACCTCCCTCACTTCCTGCCCCTGCCAGACATACTGGAGCCAGAATCCCGCCAAACACAAAATGAACAAAGGGACCAAACCTGGTTTGGCGCGCAGAGTAAATCTCAAGAAGGACCTTCCCGACAAGAAATGGCCAAAAAAGACAACTGATCCATTTTGACAAAATGGGCACCAATGTGTGCCTTACCGTGGCTGTGAACGCAGCCCACGGTAAAAACACACAATGGAAGTAAAAAGTAAACAACTGCCACCAGTCATTAATCGTAGGAAGGGTAACAATAAAAATGTTACTTGAGAAACTACACAAAGGGGATACTAAGTATTTCCAGCACCCTATGGTAAGATAGTGTGGGGTTTGGTCTAGAAAGTTACAAAATGTAAGTAAAGTCATTTTCACTTCACTGCTCTTGTCACCAAGAGAAGGTATTTAAACCTATGGGAACTCTAAGACTTCCCTGGGCCACTGCAATGAAGGTGCTGTGTGTCACAATGTAAAGATGATGCCTATGGAGTTTGTCAGACTCCAAAGTCAAAAATAACACAGAGAATAAATCACATTAAAATTACATGAGTGATAAAACGTCCTAAAGTCAAGCAGAAAGAGCTAGGGGTCTCTAAGGTAGAGGGGAATTAACACAATCCTGAAAATCCCTGCAGGCACCAGTATAACCCACGAAAAGCTAGTCATTTTTCCCAAGAGACCGGGTTTCTGAGGGCCTGCACCAGATCAAGTGGATGGATTCACTCTTCAAATTTGGATGGGTGAAAGCAGAGGATAAAACACAGAAAATGTATTTATTTATTTTATTTTTTATTTAACTTTTTTTAAAGTGCTCACACAGCCCACAGGCATCGAGGCGCTATTAAAGGAATTGTTTGTTTTTTGATGAGTCATTGTTTTTTGTCTTAGTTGCGTATTTATAACGCGCTTAAACACCCAGAGGGTTCTAAGCACGGACCCGGGGATCGAACCTGTGTTGCTTCGTGTCGTCTTCCTTCCAAGGCACGAACGTTGCCGCTGAGCTATCCTCCCAGGAAATTGATCTTTTGAGAGAGAATTGGAAATCGGAAACAACCGTTGAAAGTGAGGTCTCACTCTCAAAGTCACCTTCTCCTTCGGATAAATAAAACTAGGGAGGTTTAACAGATAACACCTGAAGCTCACTCAACCATCTTGCGGATGCAATGGCTACCAGGAAAATTACCTTAAGGGTGAGCAATCTTAAACATGAATTCAAGGGATCAAATGGAGTGCCCATCAATAAAATTACCTTAAGGGTGAGCAATCTTAAACATGAATTCAAGGGATCAAATGGAGTGCCCATCAATAAACACTAAATGTAAGTCCCATGCAGGAATAACAAATTGGCATGGGGGAAATTGGTTGCACAATCCATGCAAAAATTGGGTAACTATCGGGATTGTGAAGAAAGAGCCTTGCTCGGATTTCCTTTTAAAAACAGATATGGTGACCAGGTACTCCGTTACAGTGCCAATTTGTCAGCCCTCCAGGACCAACAAAACAGAAAATTCAAAACAGAGGATGGAGGACAGGTGAAAGATTCAAACTGTCTTTCCCAAAATCAATGTAAGGATTTAACCTGTAAGGATAAATGGACATGGTGGCCTGCCTCCGATCTGAAAAGCGTACATCCATGTCACAGTACGACTTATCCATCTCATTCTTTGTATCTTAGGCTCAGTAGCCAAGCATGAAGGTTAAAGCTGCTGAAGTTTGGGTGAAAGACCCCCGTTCCTACTCATAATGGAGGACAACTCTTAATGGGAAGAGCCAGGGGGAGTGGGTAGATGGATATGTCCCAAAGTACCACATCCTCTGGGCCCAGTCCAGAATAGTCAAAATCAGCATGGGCTTAAACAGGTGCAGCCTCTTGAGAAGCAGCAGTATGACAGGCATCTGAGAGAATGCATAGAGGAATTCCACTCAACTGTCAGTGTGTCCCTAAAGCGTCCTGGTGAGGACATTCCCTGCAGCAGAAAAACTCCTGTTGACACTGGAGGCAAAGGTGTACACCTGCTGGGTCCCAACCCATTAAGAAAAAGATCTCCTCCAGAACTTCCTGCAGAAATCCCACTTGTGGGAGGCCGAAGTCGGTTTGCTCAAGACATCCACTAGGACATCCTCTGTCCAGCTAGATGGCCCACTGACAGACATGCTTTTTTCCACATCCAGAAAACCCAATAATATTGCTCCTCTGCACACAGACAAGGAACACACACCACCTAGTTTCTTAACGTAATCCATGACCAACAGTGTGTCCATGAGTCACAGCAGACATTTTCCCACCACAGAGTGGAGGAAGACAACATGGACCCGCCTGCAGCCCTCATAAATGTACATGCACTTGGGATTCCGTCAGAGACCACCACTAAGGTCCAAAAGGTTAACGCCACAACCCTTCAAGGGCGCAGTCATAACCACTGTTAGTTGGGGCCAGGGTTGATGGAACAACGGTCCTCTCAGGCGTTTGTCTTTCAGGAACCACCTAAGAGATCCCACAACACAGTGAGACTGGGAACTGGAGAGACATTTTGCTCTGGAACTGATTGCGGAGCAGCCATTGAAGCAACCTCATGGACAGTCTGGCCTCTGGCACTACCAGAATGCAGGAAGTCATGAGTCAGGGTAGGTGGAGAAAGGCAGACGATGGAGCCATCTTCTAAGATCGGAAGACATGAACCATCTGGAAGACGTTTGCCAATTGATCCTCGGTAGAGGAAGCCAGGCGAGTGTCCAGGACCGCACCAATAAATCGGAGGGGACCAAGACAGTCCTCCAGGTAGGGGATCATGAGTATGCTTTCCCTCCTCAAGCAGACACAACCACTGCCAGCAGCTTGGTGAAGGCTCTGGGTGCCGAAGAAAGTCTGAATGGCAGGACTTTAAATTGATAGTGGAAGGATCCCAACATGAACATCTGATACTTGTGCATTAGATGGATCGGCACATGGAATTAGGCGTCCTGGATAGCCAAGGACACCAATCAGTGCTCCACATCGAGGGCTTGGGGGATCTGGGCCATAGTGACCATCTTTAACTTGTCCTTTCACAGGTGCAAGTTTAAATGACTGATCCAGAATAGCATGCAAGCCCCAGTCCTCCTTCAGATCCAGAAAGTAAATACCACCAATTCCTGCCTCATTCTGAAAGAGCACCCATTCTACGTCACCCTTCATCAGAAGGCGCCACACCAAACGCAATAGGAGAGGGTCTGGAGGCAAAGAGGGACTAGTCGGAAAATGGTATGGAGGGTACTGCACAAGGGGGATGAAAAAAAATCCTGTCCACCATCTGCAAGGCAATGTATTGGACCTGGTATAACATTCCTTGTGGAATAATCGTGATTCTCCCCACCCCTTAATTGGGTATGATGATTGTAGTCTTATTCACAGCTGCTTTGTATTTGGGCTTGCAGAGGGCACTGCAGAGGTGGCAATGTCACCTCTCTAAGCTTCCCGACTGTCTCTGGCAGGGAGGGCGTGGCTTAGCTGCAGTTTGCCTGAAGTCGCCAGACACCTTTTACAGTGGGCATTCGAGAAGGGACAAAAAACCATTCCTCTTGTTGTGGGAGCAGAGATTTACTGAACAGCTAACCCCAGGTACTTTACCATGGCTTTTGAAGACCAACCTCATGAGGAGGGAGTAGGCATTGGCTTCAAAGTGATTGTGCCGATCAAAAGGCATGTCCAGGGGCTTCACCTGAAACTCTGGAGCAAACTCGAAGGTCATTATCCAGAAGTGCTTTTGATGACAGTACTCATGGTCATAGCAAGCGCAACAGTCGGCAGAGTCAAGGAACAAATGCATGGTATGGCATGTGACGTCACTGCCATCCTGCATGAGGGCATTGAAGTGCTCTCTCATGTCTTTCAATGGGAGATTCTCAGCCGCCTCTAACACCAAAATCCACAGGCCAAAATAAAATTTGGCTACGGCGCAAGACTAGCTAAATGCCCTCAAGGAAAGGCTTTCCAAGGTGAACACATTGTGTCCCCAAGCACCCACTTCTTACTCTTCTTGTCAGAAGGCAAAGAGGAAAGCTGCTTGATCTTTAAGCTGCTTGAACCATCAGGCTCTCCAGATAGGATAGGGTGGAGAGAAGAATATATTACTTACCTTTGGTAATGTTATTTCTGATGGCTATTCCTCAAACTCATCTTGGCTTCCTCATCTAAGATGTATTCTGCAGGAGCAGCACAAGTTCAGAAAATATTTGACCACCAGGGGGTGCTATGCCATATCATTGTCGAAAGCCCTTGACACTCCTCTACTTCGCATCAGGATGCAACGTCAATATAAATATCTGGCACTGCGCCCCTGACCGCTGTTCCAATTTCTTCCCCATTTTGTTCAGTCGCATTAGAGAATATTGTGTCATATTCCATACAAGAACCATATGACCGGTGGGCTAGCCTGGACATTACGATAGAGAAGGAGACGCTTATGAAAAGCTCAGGCGGCGCAAACTGCAATAGAAAGAAAATTACCAAAGTAATTTATTCTACTAATTGATCGTGTCCTCCCACGGATTCCTCATCTTAGATCAACTCCCAAAGCAGTACTCGCTCCTGATAGGAGGATGGAAAAGAGAGACACTCCGGTCCTGATAACCTTACAAAGAATCTTATAAAACTGCTCTGCCAAGTCAGGCATCATGACCCAGGTGCCCAGTAAACAATGCTTTGCGAACGTGTGAAGGAAAGACCACATCTCTTCTTGGCAAATGTCTGCAGTGGGAACTCCCTGTTATAACAGTGGGAAGCCTGCCATTCCCCTAATTGAACAGTCCTTCCAGAAGTGAATTACCTGCAATGTTGTAGCAATACTAGCTATCCCAAGATGGTTTGCTTCGTAATGCTTTTCCTCATCTGATGGCCTGCGTATCCCACAAAAAGCTGGTCGTCAACCCTGAAACTTCTAGTTTGGGTAATATAGAAGCTCAGGGCCTTTCTATGGTCCAGTCTTAAATGTCTCCTTGGAAGGATTAGGAGGAGGATAAAAAGATCCATCACTACCTTAGGAAGGAAAGAAAAACTCAAGTGTCACCTTATCTCTGGTAAAAACGGTACACGGTGGTTTGTACAACAGTGTCTGGAGATCGCTCACCCTGCGCAGTCATGATGGCAGTCAGCAACTCTGTCTTTCAGGAAAGAAGCCTGAGCAGGCAAGAGTGCATTTCTGCGAATGGAGTGCCCAACAAAAATGTCAGCACCAAGTTCAGGTCCCATGCCTGCACAATGAAAGGAGTAGGAGGGAAACTTGTAGGTCAATGCTTTGAGGAAATGGAACGAAAAAAGGTACTTTAAAATTTGAGCCTTGGTCAGGTGTCCTCTTGAAGATATAAAGTGCTGCCAAATAACCTTTGGCTGTTGCCACCTGGAGACCTAACCTCGCAATGTGCAACAAAAAGGAATGTACCACAGCAATGTCTCATGTTAGTAGGTCCAGCTCTCTAAGCTCTGTGCCAGCTGCAAAATATTTTCCAATGATGGCAGCAAAGAGCTTTTGTTGCTGGCCTTCTCGCCGAGAGAACACCTCAATTACATCTTCCAGAAGGTCCCAATCGCTGTACTTCATCCTCTCAGAAGCCAGGCACAGGGATTGAGGATACTGATGTTGGGATGGAGGATCAGACCTTCTTGCTAGAGCAGGTATGCTCGATTCAAGAGGTGTCTGGAGGGCAGATGGCCAAATACAGAACACCCAGGTACCTTCAAGCCCAATCTAGGGCTATGAGGATCATGGTTGCACAGAACCACTTGAAGACATGTGGCATGATGGGAATTGGTGGGAACGCATATAGCAGTAGATAATTCCAGTTCACCACAGAAGAACCTCTCAGGGGAAAATCCCTGGAACGGAACAGGATGCACTTCCTGTTAGATCTGGATGCAAACAGATACACTTGAGAGAGAAGATCTCTGTAAGGACTTCCCAGTATAGCTCCCAAATTGTAGGAGACCAAGCCCTACCTGCTCAGGTTGTCTGCCACTGAGTTGTTCTTCCCAGCCAGATTAATTGCCGATACAGAGATTGCCTTTGCATTGCTCACTACCAGAGTTGCATTGCCTCTCTGCACAGTGGTAGTGACACAATGCCCCTCCCTTGTTGAGGTAGTACATGGCCACAGTTTTGTATGTCATGATCAGGACTGTTTTACCCTGTATTCAGGGAAAAAAGGCCATCACCAGTCAGTTTGTCCTCAACTCTAGAAGGTTTATGTGATGTTTCGCCTCTGCTGGGGTCCACAGACTGCTCACCTCGAGCTTGTTCAGGTGTGCACCCCAGGCCTACAGCAAGGCATCCGTCACTATTGTTACATCCATCGAGGATTGCCAAAAGGGTTCTCCTTTCATAAAGTTCTTCTTGCTGGACCACCACAGAAGGTGCTGAGTGATCCTGGTTGCGACCTATAATGGAACCCTCATTTTGCTTAGGGGTTCTGACAGACTTTCTGCTGGACTTTGTCCTCTTGGGAAAAGCCTTCGCCATCAGATGAGTTCAAGCCCGCTCTGATGAACTGGAGGGTTGTGAAGGAGTCATCTGGGACTTCTTGAAATTGAGGGAGAAGCTCAACATGGGGAGGGAGTGGCAGACATGGCCTAGATGAACTCAGCCTTCTACTCTGAGCAGACACCGATGAGCCAGTCCAAGTAAGGGAAGACCCAAATCCCCTCCCTTCTCAAACTGGCTGCCACCACCGCCAGCTTGGTGAATACCCTCAGGGCAGAGGTGAGCCTGAATAGCAATAGTTTGAATTAGTAGTGTGTATTGTCAACCATGAATCTTAGGACTTCCTGTGCCTGGGATGAATCAGCACATGGAAGTAAGCATCCTGAAGATCCGATGACAGTAGCCAATACTGAAATTTCAGAGCCTGGAGGATCTGCAAAAGAATTAGCAGCTTGAATTTGTCTCTCAGGAGAAACTTGTTTAAGCACGTTTAAGAGTACCATCCACAATTAATTTCTGCTAGAGGAATGCGTTCTATTGCACCTTTCTGCAGCAGAGAAAATATTTCCTGCTGCAGTAGAGGGTCAAGATGTTTTCAGAATCCTGATGGAACAGGGACAGGTGGGTGGTGTCTGATGAAGGGCAGACAGTACCTTTGGAAGACTGCTTGACCCGCATGTCCATAGTAATGGCCTGCCATTCTTCCTAATAGTGGGCTAGACGCCCTCCCACCGGAGGTGTGTGAAAAATTAGGAAGGTTTTGTTGCCGCTATTGCCCCATACGGAACCGAAGAGAGAGGAGGATCGATTTGCCTTCACCCTCCCCTCCCTCTTAAAGGTTCAGGGAGCCTTCTTTGTCTGGAGGGGGTGTGGCCTCTTCCTCAATGGCCAAAGGCTCCATAATAACAAAAGGGCATTTTGCAAGTTGGAGCCTGTAATGGATGATGACGTGTAGCAGCATTCAGACTTTGCAGCTTCTATTAGCAGTTCTCAGCCTTGGAGGAAAAGAGGCTGTTGCTGTCGAAGGGCATGTCCAATAATTTAGCCTGAACATCAAGTGCAAAACATGACTTCCTCGGCCATGAGAAAAGTCTCAGCACTGAATTGGTGCCCATTGTTATCACCAGAGAATCAGATGTGTCCCAGCTAGACTGTAAAGCTGGGCACATTGCCCGTTTCATCTATAATGTATACTGAGAGAGCAGGAAAGAGTTCAATGCTTTGACGGCTATGCACACTGAAGTAAATATTTGCTTAACCCAGGCATCCACCTTTTTGTCAACCCTATCTATGCGGCAAAGATGGGTAAAGCCCCCAACGTGGCTTGGTGGATCACTCGGCTCTCTGCTGGGCTAGCATGCTTTGCTAATAAGCCAAGTTCCGTAGATAGAGACCCATACATCTTGGAAAGCTCACTCGTTACTGCTGGCACCAAGCAGGGCTTCTGCCAAAGCTCAATAAGGGGATTTCTGAAGGCTGCATGAAATGGTAGGATAAGATCCTTCTTTGGACCTTTGTCCAGAATGTCAGTAAGGTTGTATTCAGTGACCATCTTGGTAGGGGGTTCTCAACCTAAGCCTCAGACATAATCCATAACAAACCAGTAAGATGCATTGGGGAGAACATAAAGGTCTTGGGCATATAAGCAAATCTTGGGAGAAGTGTACTGTCCGCTTGCCCCTGGGTTACCAGTAGCCAGGTCATCAAAATGGATCACTTCCACCCTAATAATCAAATTCTTTTGAACGAGAACATGAAGTCACACCTCGACCTTGTTGCATAATAACACTGATGGGTTGTCAAAATTCAACGCCAAAGCAGCTTTGTGAAAAGTCAAAGTGGTGCAGCAGTAGACGAAAAAAGTTCTGGAGGTCTGACATGTTGTACTCTGGCCTTTTGAAGAGGCCCCATTTGATTTACTTCGCGGGTGGGCTCAAAACCTTGTTTGGCCTTCGACTCGGAAGTAGTCGATGGTACTGCCTTCTTGAAAAAAGGATCGTCATTTTTAACCTGAACTGTTCCCACTTCTCTTCAGTCGGATTAAGATGGGATCTTTTATCAGTGTGTCTGATGAGGAGCGTCTCCTTTTCTTTTTCTATAAAAAGTGATGGGAATCAATCTGGGCGAGGGACCTCTTATGCTTATGTGACTTTCTCCAAAGGTCGCTCAGTCGACCTCTACTTGGTTGAAGATAGTCAGAGTTTCACTTTTGAGCGCCTCTCCTTCAAGGCCATCAGCGTCATGGACTGGCATGCGCCACATTCAGCCATCTTGTGATCGACGCCAAGACACCACAAGCACAACCTGCGTGTATGGTTAAGTGACATTTTATTGTCACAATTCTTATAGCACTTGAAACCCAAAGGCTTCGGTGTCAACATTGTGTGGAATTTTTCAAGTGATCAGGAAAACGTAAAGTTTTACTGAGGTGTTCCTATTGTTGCATGCAGAGAAACAGAACTGAGGTCACGGGTGAGGTGCTGGCTATGTTGATGCCCTGTGTGGACCCAAAGCAGAGGACTCGATGCGAATGCTACACGGTGCTCCCTGGTGGCCCAAAAAAGTATCTGAAGTTGTGCTGCTCCCGCAGAATACGTCCAAGATGAAGAATCTGTGGGAGGACACTAATCATTAGAAAAGCCAGTTCAGAGGATGCTGTGCAGTGTTTCAGGCCCAGTCACTGGTTCCACACAGTCACTGAGACCAGATTCTCTTCGGTTTGCCAAACCAGGACTTCCATTGCCAGGTGAAGGGCAGTGTTAAGATGGATTTTCAGAATCAGCCCAGAGGATAGATTCAGGGAAGTCACCCTACTCTGATGAACAAGGTCAAACACTAATGTCTAGCCAAACTATCCTGGTAGTGTGGTTGAGAATCAAGCCTGAGATGCATGAGGATGCAAAAGTGGTGAAGGGTTCAGTTTGGCGCGCACACACATAGCACTCAGAATACACATTAGGCAAAATGTATAACAATACGACATGCATTACTTACCGTAAAAGCATTTGTGATGGTTGTATCTGCTTAGATTCACATGCTGTGCATATGGTCCGACATCCAGTGGTAACCCCGGAGTATTGCATCTTGTCTTTCGAGACTCGAAAGGGGGCGTCGACATGGGCATGCCTGTAACACTATCCCTACGTGACGAGTAGTGTACCCAAGATCCCACTGATTGTATTTTTTCTGCCAAGAGGGAGCCTTATGACTATCTTGAGTGAGAAGTCGTAAGACGACCATCTTCCTTCCATCCGAGCGGGGAGGAAGGGAGGGCGCATGTGAATCTAAGCAGATACAACCATCAGAAATGCTTTGATGGTAAGTAATGCATGTCTTCTGATGTTTATTGCTTAGAATCGCGTGCATGCTGTGCATAGACTAGTGAGCAGTACCCGGAGTTGGAGGCGGGTTGTGAGAAGGAACAGTAGTGAAAAGATGTCTTAGTACTGCATGTCCCACATGAGAATCAGACCTAGAATGAGTGTCTGGGCAATAGTGTTTTGTAAAGGTGTGTACAGAAGTCCAGTTTGCCGCTTTGCAAATGGACTCAAGGGGAACATTTGCAATGAATGCTATGGTCGCTTCAGTGCCTCAAGTGGAATGTGCTCTATGCTTGAAGGGCATCTCTCTCTCAGCAAGAGTCTAGCAGAGTGTAATGCATTTGACAATACACCTAGAGATAGTGGATTTGGAGACTGTCTCCTTCTCTTCCTGACGCTAACGAAACGAAAAACTGATTAGTCTTTCTAAGTGGCCGAGTTCTTTCCATGTAGAAGATGACAGCTCTGCGTACATCCAGTGTGTGCAGGGTTCTTTATCCCAGGCTTGAAGGATTTTGAAAGAACGTTGATAGTTCTATTGACTGGTTCACAGGAAACTTTGAAATGAATTTCAGCGCAAATCTAGGGTGAGTGCGCAGAACCACCTTGTCTTTGTGAACAGTTACGAAGGGATCTTGGACCGAGAGCACTTGTAGTTCACTTACACTCCGGATGTAGGTAATAGCTATTAAAAAAGCAGTCTCAAGGGTGAGGTGTTTAAGATTTGCCTTGTGAATGGGCTCGAATGGAGCCCCCATAAGCCTAGTCAACGCCACGTGTAGGTCCCATCCGGGAGCTGGGTTAGAAATGGGAGGGTGAATTCCTTTCACTCTCTCCATGAAAGCTTTAATAACTGGTATCTTCCACCATGACACTTTCTATTGTGATGTAGTGTAGGTTGAAAGTGCAGCTAGGTGCACCTTTATGGATTTGAAGACAAGGCCTGAGTCAAGTAAATGAGTTAGGTATAACAATGTGTGTGGGAGAGCAGTTAATCGAGTTAATGCTCTTTGAGTTGCACCAGATGACAAACGTTTCCATTTACTGGAATAGCAGTATCTGGTGTTCGGCTTTCTTGCTTCCCTGAGAATGTCCATACATCTCTGAGGGAGTTGCAGGTGTCCAAACTCTATGACCTCAGGAGCCAGGCCGCTAAATTCAATGTCTGCAGCCATGGGTGAAGCATCTCCCCTCGGTCTTGCGACAACATGTTGTACGGGCAAGGCAATCTGAGTGGAGGAGCTAGGGACATCTCCATCAAATGAGCAAACCAGGGTTGGTGGGCCCACATGGGTGCCACCATTATCATCGTGACTGGTTCCTGGCGCATCTTGTGCACGATCTTATTGAGACGGGTAGTTTTGTGGAGGTTGGGTGTGGGGGGAGCGTAGACAAATTTCTCTTACTATGTTATCCAGAGTCCATTTCGCTTGGAACGGTTCTGGGGGTACCTGGAGGCGTAATCTTGGCATTGAGCGTTCTCCAGAGTAGCAAACAAATCAATCTCTGGGAAGCCCCATTCTACGAAAATGTTGGAGATGATGTCTACGTTTAATCGTCATTTGTACTCCTTGGGCAACGGGCAGTCTCTGCTAAGTAAGTCTACCAGAAGATTGAGTTCCCCTGGAACATGTTGTGATAGCAGGAACATGTTGCGTTTGAGAGCCCACTTCCAAATGTTCTGAGACATTTTGGACAGCCGTGGAAAATGAGTGCCCCCTTGTTTGTTCAGATAGTACATGGCCGTGGTGCTGTCTGTTAGGATGCAGTTGTGTCTGGAAAGCTTTTAGTGCTTTGAACACTGCCAACAGTTCAAAGCAGGTTTATGTTGTTGGATGCTGTGTCGGACGACCAAACTCTGTGCAGTGTTTGGTTGAAGCAGTTGAGCTCCCCACCCTGTAAGAGACGCATCTGTGGTTAGAGTGGCTTCCACTGCGGGGGTGGTAAAGGATTTCCCTTTCAAGAGGTTGTCCCCCGACCACCACTGCAGCTAGAGAACGAGGGCAGGCGAGACAACCACTAGATTGTCCCACTGTCCACTGGCCTGAAACCACTGGCTGTTGAGCCACTCTTGCATTGGGCGCATGCGCAGGCGCGCGCGAGGAACCAAGTAGATACATGACGCCATCATTCCTAGCAGACTTCGAGGATTCAGTCGCACAGTTAGTGTTTCCGCCTTTCGATGCATGGATTGGCACAACCCGCAATCCTGCAGATTGTGCTCTTCCCCCCCAGGCAGCCTAAACAAATCCTGTGGAGGTCAGTAACTGACATTTGTCTACGGCAATACTTGCAGGGCTTGAAGCCAGAGGCCCTGCAAGGTAGGTGTAAAGAAATCAAAGCTTACAAAAAAGTGGCATTCCTGAAGCTTACAGAATGTGCGGAAAATAGGAACTGGAGAACGGCGGTTAGCCCCATATATACTGGCCCGACGTCACATATGGCACAAGTTGAGTAAACTTGACAAAAGGGAGCTGCACTGCACTCACCAGTGGAGAAAAGGTTTCTAAAGGCAGCTAGTGCTGGAGATAGAATACCATAGGGGAGGAATGTATGGAAGGAATCCATTAAAAATACCCTTTCTGAAGCAATACTCTCCTTAAAGAAGAGTTGGTCACAATTCAAGATGATCTGTTGTGCCAAAATGCTTTCTTCAGAGATGAATGCATCATACATTAAGGTAACAAATCAAGTACAAATGGAAACTGCTATTCCAGAACTGTGCACCTTACAACTTTAGAATGGTTCAAAAGTGTCAATTTAAAAAGCAAATGTGTGAACAGGTGTTCGGGTGCTGAAAAGAAGTACTAAATAAGTAGTAAGTCTAGGCAGTTCAAATGAGGTAACAAAAAAAAAAAAGTAAGCCAGCCATAAGTAAGGAAAGAAACATATGCTACTTATCTACCAGAGCAGCAAATAAAGAGGAAGACCCCTTTTTTGCCTCAATTACCTTGCTCAACTCATTTATTTGGGAGGAAATAATTGGCTCTCAGTGTTAGCAGTGCAGGGGGATCCGTGCCCGTCATGAAATTCTTTGTTTTGTTTTACACTGCACATATCGCCTTACAAAGAAGTGCAGTAGCGGTAAGTTGTATCCTTTTCCATTTTGTTTTTAGTTACTTTATGGTTACTCATATTTGTCAAGGACGGGCTTGTGGCAATTGCAGTAACATGTCTTGGACTCTTTCCTCTGACAGAAAGACCAACCCTCTTCTGTGTTTAAGACAGCTCCTAGGAACTGTTTGGTGTGCTTGGCACTAGTCTTGATTTTTTTCTCGTTGATGGAGAAGCCCAATTGAAAGAGAAGGTTGATCTTTGAATGTTTTGTCTGCAAATCAGGGGAGACTCCCCTGTAATCAGCCAGTTGTCCAGGTAAGGGTACACTGGGATTGCCTCCTTGTGCAGGGGTGCTGCCACCACTGCCAGTACCTTTGTGAATACCCTTGGAGCAGAAGCTATTCCGAAGGGCAGCACTTTGAATTGGTAGTGCTGGTTCGCTATCTTGAAACGCAAGAATCTTCTGTGCGCTGGGAACATTGAAATATGAAAATAGGCATCTTTCATATCCAATGTTGCCATGTAATCCCCTTTTTTAGTAGAGAGATTACCTCTTGTAGCGTAGTCATGCAGAACCTTTGTGGCCTGACATATTTGTTTGCAGGGCGCAAATCTAATACTGGGCGCATTGTTAGATCTTTCTTTGGCACAACCAAGTAAGTTCAATAAATACCCTTGTTTACCTGGTTGGCCAGGACGATTTCCTCGAGGATGCGTTGGTCTTCTTTGGAGTGGGGATTCTTGGCGTGGGGCGCGATTCAGGGTTTGATTTTGATTTGATTTATACCGGGCACCTGACTAAATTAATCGTGTCTGGGCGCAGATGTCAACAAAAACTAAAAGCAACAAGGCTTCTTCAAAGCTATAGCCGGCCAGAAACAACCATACACAGTTCAATAGTCATACCTGATGATATTCTCTCAGCAGACCAAATACGGCTTTACGGAATGCAATTAGGGTTTTCATTTCTCGGATAGTTCTCGGAAGGTTGTTCCAGAGTTTTGGTCCATAGACACTAAATCTTCTGTCCCATTTGCTTACGCATCTATACCGTGGTACTTTCAACAAGTTCTTGTCACTAGATCATAGATGGCGAGCAGGGATGTAGGACAGGATTTTATCCAACGGATATCCAACATTTGAACATGCTAAAGAGGATCTTGAACTCAATGCGCTCTTTCACCGCCAGCCAATGTAGGGATCTCCGTAGGTTGGAAATGGGGAATTATTTTGTTACCCTAACCACCAGTCTGACTACCGCGTTTTGCGATACTTGCCCGAGAAGCTCTAAACAATATCCGTCCGGTACAGTGGATAGCACCCATCTCTCTGAGGTGATTCCCTCCCATGCTTGGGTGAAGTTGGAAATGCGCCCTCCCTACGAGAGGCATGGGAGGGCAACTGAAGTGGGATGTCACTGCTTCTGAGGTGGGGAACCACCTTTGGAGGTGGAACCCCTTCCCCGACCGATCCACGCGGTCCTCTCTGGTAATTTTGAGAGACTTGGCCCCGATAGCTCCCACAGACCAAACCCTGATTTTGGTTATAGGAACCCCTCTGGGGAAATTGTCCTCTTGTGCGAAAAAAATTGCTGTTTCCCCTTTGGCCTGGTTTATTAGTCAATTGGCCCAATGATTTCAATGCATCATACTCCTCCTTGGCTGTCTTCAAGGCATCTTCGACGGCCTTACCAAAAGAGTACATTGGGCTGAAAGGGCATGTTAATGAGAATAGCCTGCGTCTCTGGCTTAACGCCCGATTGGCGTAACCAATTGTGACGCTTAATAATGGTACCCTCAGCTATGATTATTCCGGCGTTGTCCGCGGCGTCAAGGCCGCTCTTTAGCAAACAGCTTGACACTGCCCCCCCTTCTACAGCCATCAGTGCTAACCGAGTTTTGAGGGGTTATGGGGCTGAAGAGAGTAACAATGAGACTTTGTCCCCTTTATGGCAGTTATAACTAGCTAACAAGGTCGACTTATTATCCATTCTGGTCTGGAATGCAGCAGAAGAGGCCACCTTCCTGCCCATTGTGTAAAGCCTCTTGCTTTCTTTGTCTGGGGGAGCCTCAGATGAGGGTAGGGAAGTACCTGCTATTTTTCTTGTAACAACTAGCAAGTCAGGCTTTAGTTGACCCCTAATGTACAGTGGGTCTGAAATGTTATTCAAAGCCTGGGTGGTGGTGGTGGTCCTCCTCCTCCTCCTGGTGGTCCTCCTCCTCCTCCTCCTCCTCCTCCTCCTCCTCCTCCTCCTCCTCCTCCTCCTCCTCCTCCTCCTCCTCCTCCTCCTCCTCCTCCTCCTCCTCCTCCTCCTCCTCCTCCCCCCCCCAGATGCCACTGTTGTGGGAGGGGTGGATTGAAAACTTGAAGTAACTAGGGTCCTTCTCATAAAAATTTGCCATGAAAGACATTCTTCTCATGACCCTATCTATATGCTCAGTTGACCATTGGGCAGAACTAGGAATGACCATAGATTGGGGAGGAAGACCTAGATCTTCTGGAGTGGGTGGGATTACCTTAGAAGGAGTAGCCTTTTTCTGTAAGCCTGAAGACAGGGAATCATGTGACTGAGGTTCCTTACTCTTATTAGGGGACCTCTCCTTCTGTATCTTATCCCTATGACGGGTCTTGGAGGAGCTCTAGTTAGACTCCCTTGACTTTACAAAGCTTTCTGGTACATGCTTTTTAACTGAGCAAGTATGACGTGTATGGCCTTTTTTACCGCAGTGGATGAGGAACGTCGAATCACAGCTACGGTTAGCTCGTAAGTCTTGTCAGCCGACTCACGATCTTCGGGAATATTTTTACCCTTGACGTCTGTTCTGTCTTTCGATATTCATGACCTGTCATGTGGCGATCTGGAGTCCCCTGAGAACAGCGATTCAACGGACCTCTCCCTAGATGTCGGGTACTGCCATTTGCTCAACACGTGTGTCGAGTCTCGGCTGTGGGTTAGAGGGAGTGCTTTCCCGCTGGGTGTTGTCCCCGTAACATGGCCGCCGGCCTATCTGTTGGGGTTCGGGGCCTGCACTTGGGAAACTGGAGTAAACCTGTCGCCTTCGGATACCACAGCGTTACTGCCGTCGCTGAATGCACCTTCAACCTCCATGGCCTCGAGTTGCCTGGCGTGATGGGCCCAGCGTTTAGTTAAACAGCCCTTCAATGTCTGGGGTTTGAAGAGCCTACACGCTCGACAGGAACCCTTGACGTGTTCCCGAGGGAGGCACAATTTAAAAGGGGTCCTTTCCATAACAAAATGGCACAGCAGTTAAGCGAATGTAGATTATGAAAAGGGGTATATACATTCTAGTATGACCTCCCCCCTCTCTGCCTACTGTGGTGGCCGAAACCCGGAACGGCCTTCCAAGGCCAGAACGGATCCGTCAACGGGAGTCTTCAACGGTCTTATCTTTTCTCCATCTCTGTCGGATGGTCTCGATTGCCGGTGGATATAAAGGGTTATAAAGGATTGTAAGAAAAACTATCGTTAATTGTACAAAAATAAATGGGGATAAGCCGAAAGGGAACTCTGCGAAACAGCATCCGTCTATGATGGTGGAAACAAACAATCCGAGGGACCTCGACGCATGAAGGCCCATGGGTGCAGTGGACGCCACACTAGGGATAGCATTACTGGCAAGCCCTGTCGACATCCTTTTTCAAGTTTCGAAAACTAATACTCTGCAGCATCCACTAGATATCAGCCTATGATCTAAGCAGATTCCACAAGCCTCAGAGGAAAAAAAAAATATATATATATATATATATATATATATATATATATATATATTTTTTTTTTTTTCTCTCCGCCTATCAGTGCCATTTAGTCTAATACTCCAAAGGTAACTGCTTCAGATATATATATATATATATATAGCTGAAGCAGTTACCTTATTTAGTCTAATACTCCAAAGGTAACTGCTTCAGATATGTATATATCTGAAGCAGTTACCTTTGGAGTGTTAGAGTAAATGGCACTGATTGGCGTTGACCTGCAGTGAACACTGATGAGGAAATATTTTCCGAAAGGAAAGGGTACATTTACATATAAAATGAACAATCTGTGGGAGGATGGAATCCATAGAAATCTAGGTACTGCTTTTCATCTGTGCTTTGCCATGTAGCCTCCTGGGACAGATTTCTTCAGTGGTCGTTGTACCCCTCCAATTTTCAAGGGTCTGGACAAGCGGGTGCATAGTTCACCCTCTTGCCCAATGGCTCTCCTGGACTTAGCACTCTCTCTTTCCTGATAAAACACCTTTATCTTAAAGCCTGCTTCCTATCTCTGCCATATGTTTTGCTCTAGAGTCCTGTACTCAATCCGATTCCAAATGCCTTGCGCGTATGCCATTCTGGGATTCGGCTCACAGACGTTGTATAAGCTAAGTGGCTTACATTTCTGCCTCTTTAGCCGTTTGTTTGCATGTCTCTGACATTTGACCCAACTATGAATTCTTCACTAGCTATCTATAGAAGATGCATTGAACTTGCATGGTTTGCAAAGTCTTGAGAACTTTGGGAAAGCCCATTTACTACCGTCAAGGGTCGAATCATGTAGCAGGGGAATCATCCTGCCCCGCCAGAGGTCACTAAAGTCCCTTGATTGGTTTGGCCTGATTGGCTGTCACAGGCCTGATGCTCGAAGACACAGACCTCAAACATCCAATTGCTTGTTGAATCATCTCTTGCATGTTTCACTATCAAAGAACTTTCCAAATGGAGGGTGTGAATACCCATGTAGTCAGGGATAAAACGGAGCATCATTGGCCTTTCATTGATACAACCATTTGCATGCAATTTCCAAACCAATCGCCTGCTTGATGCCTTGTGTATTTTCTAACACTTATCTAGAGGTCATCTGCAGAATGGAGAACACAAATTGTTGAGCCCTATTAAAGTCTAAACACTATTAAGAGATCCCTAGTACTAAAGTTAGTCTTCTGCTAAGGAACCCAACCACACTCCAAGAACAATCCCATGGTCTGTAAAATTGGTATAAACAGATTATCATCTGTGGTGTTTGGAAGTTTTTCTTTGTGCTGCTAAAAAGTGTTTCTTTCAGTCTACAACCTGAACTGGGAGGATGTACGAGATACGAGGAAGAAGTGCTAGGACATCGACAAACAGACAATTAGCAGTGCAATTTGATTAAATCAAAGGACATTTACCTCAGGCCTTCTTTCAAGTGCTTCCTTAATTATGGGGTGCAGTTCTTCAATGAGTTCCCTGGATGAATAAAAAAATCATTCAGCCATTTATGCATGTGCTTTTAATAAAAGTACAAAAAGTAATGAAACAAGTCAAGATTTCAAAGCAAAATACAGTAGTTTGATCAAAAAAGCCACGTGTACCTAACAAATGCATGTTTGTGACATTGTGAAATTCTACATACCTGTATGCACCCCATTCAATTCCTTGCATCATACACTCACATTAATACATGCCACATAAAATCTAAGATGAATGTTGACATAGCTAGACGGTTATGAATGACAAATGCGCCTTTCCACCAATCAAATGAACAAGTACAATACTGGTATATCTACTTTATGATTGCTGCATAAAGAAAAAGTGGCAGACCAGCGTGTGCTCCCAATAGATTATATAAAGAGTGGTCTCAGTAAATGTCAGTGTTAATAGTTAATGGAAAAAAAAGTGTTATTATGTCTGGTTTTCAGTTGTCTCAGCTGACATGTTTCTCCCAAAGCTGGTCTTTTTCAAGGCTAATGTGAAACTTGAAAACACATACTAAGTCTTGAAAAACTTCCAAAATCCAAATCAACCGACTGATATACAAAGTCTATTTCACCCCAAAATAATTCCAACTTGTGGTCAAATTAAACTATTCACTGTAATGACTAACGCACTCTTAGTCCTTACTCCCCCTTCCTCCATTCTGCATGGGTGTCCTTTCCAAGGGACGGGAGACAGAACCTTTCACCAGAAAAAAACCTTCTTCCCCTTTAAATTTGGAAGGGTGCTGCCCTGGGAGCATGCGCTGCCCTGACTCCGCACCCTACGGCGCCACACCTCAGTCCCTATAGAAGCATCGACAAAAGATTACCATTGCCTAATGACACCAGTTTCATTAGCGGGGAGGCTGGTGGGACGTATGGAGGAAAAGGGATTAAGGACAGAGTACGTTACGTTAGTCACTACAGTGAGCATCTTATAATTACTCTTACATCCTGTCCCCTTTCCTCCATACTGCAATGGCGATTACAACTGAGCGTAGCCCCAGCGTGGAGAGGAGACACTCCATAAGCAAACAGGTTTCTAAGAACCGCCTGTCCGAAAGCCACGTCTGATCTAGAACAGGCATCCAAACAGTAGTGCCTGCAGAAAGCCATGGGGTAGCCCATGTGGCCGTCCTGCTTATGACTTGGCAGGGGATATGCCACTGGAAAACGATGGCCGTTGCCTTGGCTCTGACCGCGTGGGCGTGCATGTTGGCCAGCAGTGGCTTATGTTGTCCCTCGTAAGCTTCTTTGATGGCAGAGATCATCCAACGGGCTATGGAGGCCTTAGAGGGCTGATACCCCTGTCTTGAGCCTCTGAAGGTGATAAAAAGTGCGTCCGACTTGCGGAAGCCCATGGTCCTGTCCAAGTAGAATTCCAGGGCACACTTGACAACAAGGCTGTGCAGAACTCTGTGCCTCGTCTTTGTGCTCAGCAAAAAACGTAGGTAGTACTATTTCTTCATTCAGATGGAGTGCAGAAGGCACCTTGGGCAAGAATGCTGGGGGTGTCCGCAGGACTAAGTTATCCCTGTGAAACATAATATATGGCTCTGAGGCAACCAGAGCCTGGATTTCGCTGATTCTGCGAGCCGAGGTGAGGCCGACTAGCAAGGCCGTCTTAATGGTGACCAGCCTGATGTCCGCGGACACCATTGGTTCAAATTGTTTGTGCGCCAGGTCACCCAGAGCTATGTTGAGGTCCCACACAGGGTGTGGCCTCTTGATGGGCGGGTAGAGTCTGGCGAGTCCCGTCAAATGTTTCCTGACAGTCGGTTTGGACGAGGAAAAGATCTCCTCAGTTTCTGTAAGCCCCAATGGCTGCCAAGTAAGTGCGGAAAGTGTCCATCTGCACACATGAGGGGGCGAGGTACGCCGAGAAGGACAGGACGTCGTGTAAGGTACATGCAAAGGGGTTGATACCCTTAGAGTCTGTCCAGTAGCAGAACCTGGTCCACTTGCTCTTACACTGGGCCCTGGTAGACTTGCTTCTGGCGACCTGTATGATCTCTAGATTAGCCTGGGAAAGGTTGAGGTGACATAGCGTGACCTGTTCAGGAACCACGCCGTGAGGGCTAGTTTCGGTGGCACAGGGTGGATGACCCCGCCCCCTGCTGCACCAGAAGATGTACTGGGCCCGTCGGGAGGTGAATATGCGGCCTCTCCGAGAGGCTGCACAGCTCTGAGAACCATGGTCTGGCCGGCCACCACAGTGCTATTAGAATGATGCCGAGGTGGCAAGATTCCTTGATCTTGCATATCACCCTGTGTATCAGTGGTGTGGACAGGAAGGCGTATGCGGTCATTCCGTCCCACTGAATCTTGAATGCATTGCCCAAGGAGCCTTGGCTCTGACCCTGCCAGGAAGTGAACAGTTGGCACTTCCTGTTGTCCCAGGAGGCAAAGAGGTCCGCCTGGGGTGTCCCCATTTGTAGAAGATTTCTTGCAGTACTAGGTCGTTCAACTGCCACTCGTAGTTGTCCGCACCCAATCTGCTGAGCCTGTCTGCCTCCAGGTTACATTCCTCCGGCAGGTGGACAGCTGTGAGGTAGGTGTTCTCCAGGGCCCATTTTCACATGCTGACTGCAAACCTGCACAGTGGAGGCGTGGGGGAAATCTCTTACCTCCCTGCTTGTTGACATAGAACATGCTGGTCGAGTTGTCTTTCTGAATGAGGACGACCTTGCCCTTGATAACCGGAAGGCTCCGAGCGCCAGCCAGATCGCCTTCAGTTTCAGCCAATTGATGTGGTACTCCTGCCGGGTCCAGGTGCCATGGATGCAGTGGTTGTCCAGAGTGGACCCCAACCCTCGAGAGAGAGGAGTCCGTGGTGATGGTGACCTGCAGGGTAGGTTGCTGGAAAGGCTTGCCCAGCCGAAGGTTGAAGTTCCTGGACCACCATTTGAGGGTTGGGTGAAGTGATGGAGGAATGTTGATCATCTCTGACTGAGAGCCCCGCTCCAGGTTCCAAGAGGCTGCAAAGTGCAGCTGTATCCTCCTCATCCTGAATCACGTGTGGGGGACGGCCAAGAGGACTGCTGCCAAGAGATCCAGTAGGTGTTGGCACCACCAGGCCGAGGTCACTGCTCTGCTTGCGTGGTGGCCCTTTTGAGGGCTGTCATCTTGTCCTCGAGGGGAAAAACACTCTGGGAGAACATGTCCCAAATGAGACCCAAGAAGGTCGGTCTCTGCGTAGGCTGCAGCTGCGACTTCTTGAGGTTGACTGAGAAACCCAGCTCGTGCAATGTGTTCATAAGAGCTTGGGAAGTATGGTGCACGGCTTCCGGGGATGTTGCCCTAACGAGCCAGTCGCCGAGGTACGGGTAGATGTGGTGGCCCTGCAACCTGAGGAGCGTCGCCCCTGTGTTCAGCCTGGTAAAGACCCTGGGGGCCGAGTTGAGGCCGAAAGGAAGCACCTTGTATTGGAAATGGTAGCCAATGATTCTGAATCGTAGAAAAGAACGATGAGGCTACCAGATCGGGACGTGTAGGTATGCGTCCTTCAGATCCAGGGAGCACATCCAGTCTCCCCTGCACAAAGTCTCTGCTATCAAAGCTGGTGTAACCATCTTGAATTTTTGTAGAGGTAGGGAGCGGTTGAGGGTGGAAAGGTCCGGCACAACTCTCAGGCCCGCCAGGTTGTTCTTCTGAATGGCGAAAATCCTGGAGTAAAAGCCCAAGCCTCGCTGAGAGGCTGTGTTACGCTCACCTGGTATCCACAGGGACGCCACCCAGCCGGTTTACTCGCTGGTATACTGCTCAGTGGTGCCCAGATGTGGTCTGCGGGAAAGGTGCTGCCTGAAAATACAGGAGGACTGTGTTCAAGACTGGCCGACCGGGATAAGTATCCTCCCTCCACCCCCGTATGATTTCAGCCCCTCTGGGGCCCTCTCCTCACCTTGTGGTAGAGTTAGGCGTGCTCTCCGTCCTGCCTTCTTTGCAGGGGTGCGTTGTCTTTCGTGGGCATGTGCGGTCCAGTTACTTCACTGACGCCGGCCCGTTTGATATTCAGGTAGGTCTTATTGCTGTTCTTTAGTATTGTTGCAATCCTGCATGCCTTTATTTGTTTAATAATGTCTCTTTTTCTCCCTTAGGTATGCGGAGATTCAGCGCGGCAACTGGCTTGGTTGAGCCTTGCTGGTAAATGATGGCGCATTAAGAGCGCTATGATGCGGTAAGTAAGCGCTATGCGCAGCGCTGCGATGTCTTGCCTTTGCTAACCTGTTTTTTCCTTCTTTCCTTGTGGGTCGCGGTGTTCCTCAGCGCGTGAAGAATTTCCGGAGTGGTGCCAGCGGAGAAGCAACCAACCAGGTAAGCCTTTAGAGCAGTTCGTAATTTGCGATGTCTCCTATGCTTTCTTTAATGTTGCCTCCATCTTCCTCTTTCAGGTCGTTCAGTCTGGGAGGCGTGCAGATTCAAGGAAGCTGTTCTCAAGAGCTGCAAATAGCTAAAGATGAAGACTGCAGGTAAGATGCTGCTGCTAATGATGTTCCTTTTGTCTCCTTGCAGGTCCTGCTTCTCCGAGGTTCGTGGGTATAGCTGGACACGTTGAGCGTCACGTTGCAAAACTGCAAAGTAACGTGAAGCGTGTTGTCTTGCTCGGGTGTGCTTTAAATAGCCCCAACAAAATAGTCCAGGAAAAGTTGTTCCCTAGGCTACCACATCCAAAACACTGGACCGCATAGGTTGGGTCCTCGGAACCAAGCTATGTGGATGCCTCAATGTTGGCTGACAATACAATAAAGTAGTTCCTAAGCACATTGTTTTTCATGGTGTATGAGCCTGGCGCCATAGGCGCCAGGACTAGCCCCAGGAGGGCTTTTGAAGAGGATGCCAGGTTCTAGAGGCCCGAGTCCTGACTCTACCTGGCCAATGGGTTTGCCAGAGGGGGTTTTGGGCGAGGGTCACGACAGGCTGGTATTTCCTCCACTGCCTGGCTCTGAACGAGCAATCAGATCTCCGCCAAAAGAGTTGCTGTCCCAATCTGTGGGAGAGGAGGGGAGGAGAGGCTGGGATAGGTAGACGGTACCCCGTGGAGACTACGGAGAGGATCCAGGGGTCTGTGAAATTCTGGTGCCAGAAATGTGTGTGGAGTGCAAGCCTGCCCCCCCCCCCCCCACTGGAGACACGCGGACCCAGAGGTGCGCGTCATGCCTTCTTTCCCTCTGAGGCTGTTGCGGAGGGGGACTGGAAAAAGCCTTTACTCACCCCCCCCCCCCCTTTATTGTTTGCGCTGATGTTGAGTCAGTGAAAAGTAAAGCTGCCTGGACCTTATGTCTTGGAATCCGCAGAACCCTCCGTATGTATGCCCCTTGTCCGAGCGCTGCTGTGACTGGGTGTACGTTTTGGGTGTGGTCTTTGTCAAGATGGATAAAGACTTGGCCGTTTGCAAGATGTCTTTCTTTTTGTCCGTTGTGGAGTGGAAGAGGTCACCCCCTTCGAATGGAAGATCTAAGATGCAATCCTGGACATGCAGGTTGAATTTGGTAACAGAGCCAGGCCTAGGCCCGGTAGGCATTTTGCCCTCAGCGGATCTGCCGGTAGAACTGCGTATAGGCACCCCCTCGGACATGTTGCCGGTACTAGGGCGCAGCCCCTCAGGTGAAGACCCAGTAAAATAACCTTCCGGTCCCTCAGCACTGTCACCAGAAGGATCTACTGACCCCCTCGGTCAGTAGCTGATTCAGCCTCGGTATTTGTGCTGGTACTAGGACCTGAGCGGTCCGTCACGCGCGGGCGAGTCCTTGGGAAGGCACCATAGGGAGAGGGCGTGGGGGGTCTTTAGTAGGGCAGAGCCTGTCACAGGATGGACACCTACTGAACCCTGTAGAAGTCGACATGCGCCGGGGAGGAGCATGACGCCTGAGGACCTGAATGATAAAAGACAAAAAAGACAGAAGAAGAAGTATTTGCTAGTAGAATTACATAGCCGAAGCCAAATCCAGGAGCGCTGGTGAATTCGGCCCGTTCCCATTGACGCGGGGCGAAGTCAGGGCAGCCCATGCTCCCAGGGCCGCACCCTTGTACGCCTCTAAATTTAAAGGGGAAGAAGGATTTTTCTGGTGAAAAAGTTTCCGTTTCCTGTCACTTGGAAGGGACACCCATACAGTAGGGAGGAAAGGGGACGGGACGGAAGAGTAATTATACTACTGCTGCAAACTTGGTTTCCAAACTTCAACTCAATAACAGTTACATGCCGAATTGTTAAGCTTAGCATGGCCAAAGTGCGCCATGTAAAGGCATCATGAAGTAAGACACAGACAACAGACTCAAATTTACAAATAAAATGGTTTATTAACTCAAATGCCAAGATGGTTGAAGACCTAACTTGGACTATGCTAAAATGGGATTTCCCTACCTGAATGAAACTAAGGAAAGTCTAAGTCAGAAAGTTCAACTTAAAAGTCTGAGTCCAAAACCTATCCTTGCTTTCAAAACTAAAGCTAAACAATGTGTAGTAATAACAACAACAAAAGAAATGGTGATTAACCAAAGTTCTGAGCTGGTTGAAGCTCCTAGCTTCCTTTTCAGCTGCCCTTCCCCAAGTTCAAGAAAGTTCCACAACAGTCTCACAATTACCTTTCACAATTTCAAACAGTTTCACAAACCCTCAGGGCTCCCATCCCCAAGTTCATTGTTATACAGTTGCATAGAAAAAGGGGTTTGAGGGCTCTGTCCTCAAGACAGCATAAATGTCTCAGGGTTCCATTCACCAAGACTTCAGCATATCAACTTATACTTGATTTCAGTCTTTCAATATTCAACACAACTCCAGGTGGACTTTACACTCCTTCTGGATTGCATTAACAGTTCACTTAAATTATCCCTTGGTTTGTTTAAAAATGTCTTTGGCTTTCACAATTGAGGATTCCCTGGTGTAGGCGCAGTTGTCAGACCACATGGGCCAACCATTACAGGTCACGCAACCAGGTACCCTAGGCTATTCAGCCAATGCAGTTTCTTCTGCATTTGCCCCTCCGTGTACAGAATCACACTCACTTAGCTTCTCCTTATCGGCCTCTTGGCTTTATGTACCGGTTCACACTGACTTGGGCTTCTCCTGGTTAGCCTCTTGGCTTTTCCACAATGTGCCGTATTTTCTGCCAGTCTTCGGCCTTGCCGCACAGTATTCATGCATATAATTCAGAGAGTGGTGGTTTCATGCTCTTTTGCAAACTTCCACACTTGCTCTCTTATTTCGTGTGCCGTTTCAAATAGTAGCTTTGCCCATAAGAGTTTTCATTCAGTTCGATATTCAATATTTGCTGAACATCTCATTCTCAAGTGTTCATTACTTATTTGGCTTTAAATTACATATCAAAAAGGTCATGGTTGGGACTTTCATTTCATTCAGTATTTAAAAGTGTTCAATATATTACTGAGGACTATGTACAAATACTTTCAGATCACTCGGCATTCACAGATCACTTGTTTCAGTTTGTTTGGCATTCTCATATAAATTTCAGTATTATCGGGGTGCCGCGGATGGAGTGTTTCCTGGATTGCACTCATCGGTTGTGCGCGACTGCGCTCTACTGCTTCGCCACGTTTCTCTATTCGATCCTCCTGGATCCACGAGCTTCGCCTCTCTCGCGGCAGCCACTAGGAGCGCTCCCTCGCTCTCCTGCTTGCCGCGGCAGCAGTCGGCTTCAAGCGGAGCAGAACTTCCCGCTGTAGCTATCAGCAACCAGAGCTCGGCCGGATAGTTCGACTCTTTCGTGGCCCACCCTCAGCCTGGTTCTCTCTCCTTCTCCGGAGCCACATTGCTCCGAATTATGGTTTCTCCAACATGCCTCTCTCCAGCCCATTGCATTCCCTGCTCACCCTTCTCCCTGCATGGTGTGCAGCCCCACCTCTTTTACTCCCTAGGAGAGTTAAAGGTCCCGAGGTGTGGGTCAGTATGTTTAATTGCCTGACCTCAATGCAGCCTATTTGTAGGACATGTCAGACTTGCCCAATGGTACTATTTCATGGTCTTCGTTTCAGTACAAGAGTGGTGAAAATACCTACTGTTGTTCACCACTCCTAGTCGCCTCTTCCTCATCCCAGTACTGGATTAGGCAGAATAGGGAAAATTGAGGGGTGCTAGTTCACAGTAACCCTTAAAAGCTGGGGGAGGGTTAGGTTGGTTCTCAGAAGGAAAAGGGGGATACCATGTCTCCTCTGTGGATACCCTTTTCCCAATGCCTAAGGACCCTCCACCCAAGTGATGCTCATTCGCTTCGTCACCCCCAGCGTCAGGATCCAAAAGTGATGGCCTTTCCCTGGACACCTGAGAAGAGGATCCAGGGGGATTAGGAGTGATACCCTCAGGTTTCTCACAGCTGAAATGGCCACAGTATGCAGTTAAGGTTAGAAACCAAGTTTAAAATCAACCGCAAATTGGATTTTTGTTCCCGGTGAAATAGACATTGGATGTCAACTGGTTGATTTGAGTGCTGGCAGACGAAGCTGTGGTGTCTGCTGTGAGTCAAGCTGGAACTGCCAGTGTGGTCTGTCAGAGGCCAAGTGGCGGGACTATCATTGGCATGAGGAGCAACCGGCTTGGACAGAGGTGAGCCTGCCGGAGCCCAGTGTTGCATGGCCATTCGGGAAATAGGACTTCTTCCTGGGGTGTTATGGATGACAGCATATAAAGGAGGCACTTCGGCAGCAGTCCAGTGCGTAGTGAGTCTGGTGGGTCCTGGAGATCAACAGTAGTACAGAGACCCCTGCTTGATGCCATGGGCCATAGGTCTTGGTGTACCCTCGAACCACCAGAGTCTGTTAAGGAGCTGCAGCTGCTCTAGAGTGTGATCATCATTATGCTCGACAGAGTGTTTGAGACCGCAAACAATCTGCTCTCTGTGAGCATTGCTTCAATGTTGTGGTCTATATCAGGCTGGGATGGTTAGTTTATTTTTTAGATTTTGCGCCCTACCAATTTTGGTATTTTTGTTGTGGGGTGGCTTATTTTCTGGTCTAGCTATTTTTTTATTAGGTTGCTGGACTTTTACCTTTACTGAGGTTATGAACCATCAAATCAATGTGCTTCCTAAATCGGTGTTCCTTTGTTTTTTCCGTTTCCCTTTAATGGATTTTTCTATTCATAGTCATTATATTTATTGCACCAACTCAATTATTGTACAGTTTCTTGTAAGGTGCTACAGAAGCACAAAAAAATTCTCCAGAGTTGAGCAAAGGAAATATAGTATAATAAGATACTGGATCAAATAAAAGGTCCACATAAGGTTAAAGGTCCATAAATACTTGATCTACGTTTGTGTGTGTACAAGAAATTTAATGTACACTTAGCACATATTTATCACTTTACAGGTTTGCACAAAGCTCAACTGATCAGTCTCTTGTATTCGCAAAGTCAGGCCAATTTGGCTTTGGTTGAACTGATCTTCTACTGTCAAATACTTCTATGTTCTATTGGGTTGGCTCTAGCCAAGTCTCAGGGCCAGTTTCCTGTCAACCAAATGTGTTACTTTTAATGGAAAAAAAATCTTGGGGAGGACTTGAGGCACGAGCACTACTATTCATTCAGCAATGATCCCAATGTTCGCTCATATCTCAATGTTACGAGGAACCACAGTCAGAAAGTTGATCGTTCCAGACTAGTTTTGCAAGTTTCTGGCCCTCTGGCTGTCTCAGTTACTGGAGGGAACTGGCAAAGTTCCTAGGATTATGGTGGGGGCTTCAGTGAAAGGACTCTAGACGCAGCAGGAAACTGGAGAGCTACAAAAAAAGTTGAAAAAAGGATATGAAAAAGAGGTGGCAGCTGCTGAGGAGGGTTTGAACTAATCCAGTAAAAGGTGGTGTGGAAAAATTCATGATTCAGTAAATTCAAATCTCAGGGAAGGTTGTGTAAGGAACTCATGGTGGCAACAGTAAAGACAGACAAGTGATCACAGTTCAAGGGTGTTTATAAAACTGTATATGCAGGTTGGAAAAACGCCAAATCTATACCTAAAATCTACGATGGGATCAAGCTACGACCATCAAAAAATAATAAAAATACAAAAGGGTGTGGGATAGGATTCACAGGAAAGAAAAAAGTGTTCACAAATAATAAGTCAGGATGCAGTAGTCAGGGTCTGCCTTCCCCACGTTTTGAGCATGGGACAAGGCAGGACTCCGGAGCAGAGCACACACTCGAGCTTTCCCAGCACAAGACTACAGTTCTGCTCTCAGGTATCGGGACCTTCAGTGGTTAATTCTCTTTTCTACAAAAAGCCTCTTGCCTCTGAGGACAAAAATAATAAACACAAATTTTCCTTTCTGCTTGTTCGTTGGGTGATTCCATTTCACCCCTGGACTCCCCTCTTCCGGGCTCAGACACATCCCGAATGTCGGCCTCACTCTGTCGGGTTCACTGCGGCTTTTCAAATCAATTCCACTTATAGCATTCACAAATCTCAATGTCTTTTTAAACAGATCACTGTGGACATCCCTCGGTCGGGTTCACCTTTGTCAACACACTGTTCACTGGGACTTTGCCAACTTTACATTTTCTTCTATTTTATGATGCTGGATTCACTTCCTCTGGGTTTTCACTGGTTTGTCGGTCAAAGACTTTCGACTGTACAGGGGATTTTGCTAGACCCCAGTATGACCACTTTGACATTTTCCTGGCGGCTCTCCTAGGGCCTTCATGTATTGGTAGTTTCAACAAACGTGGGATCAACCACATTCTCTTGAATGAGCACCCACGTGGTGCCGGACCCCTCTGCATCCAGTTCTCCCTTAATGTTAACAGTTTTTTTTTTAAACTTCACTTATTTGGCCAGTTTGCAACTTTCATTTCTCTCAATTCGGTTTCTTATTGGTTCTGCCCTCGACTCACCGGCTGAGATGAACCGCTTGGCTTTTCTCATCTCTGGAGTCAAGGACTGTACCACGGTAGCAAGTGTCTCCCCATGGCTTGGTTATCAGTGGAGGAGGGATCTGTGTAATGCTTGCATCTGCTGCAACACACGCCGGCTTGTGTTCGCGCTTCCTTCCACAGAGGTTTCACGGGCCTGGGCTTGAAAGGGCAAGGTCGCTTCTCTCCTCTTCACCCTTTTGGTTGTTGCCGCCTTTCTCCTCCTCTTGAACTGCCGTGCTTAGTTATCTCTCTCGTCGTGCAGTCTTCCTTGCCTGTAGTGCGAGCTCGTGCTCCACCTTTTATCCCTGTGGTGAAGGGAAAGGGCTGTCGGGTGTGTGTGATTCTTGTCAATTGCCTGACTTTGTCCGACCCTTGTGTTGGGACATGTCAGGTAAACAGCACCGGTGTTTCTCTGTCGTCTTTCGTGGTGTGCGAAAGTGTTCGTGATGGAAAAGGGGTTCTTGGGGGGCAGAGTGTTTCAGTATCCTACGTGGTAGGATGGGGAAAGGTGTTACAATAAGGGGGATACCGCATCTCAGACCTCAGTGTCCCACTTCCACTCCCCAAGGACCCCCCCCATCCAGGTGATTCTCCCTCACTGGTCCACCCCCAGGAACTGAATCCAATAGCGATAGCCGTGTCCTGGCCACCTGGATGACAGATCCACAGGGACTAGTCAGGGAGACACCTTCAGGTTTCTCACAGTTAGTAAGAGTGAATCTTTAAAGGCAATTAGCAAAGCAACATACACAAATCTGCAGAACTGGATGACATGGGACACCTCAAACCGAATACAGCGCAGCAATCCCCAGCCCTCTTTCCTGGTTTACATGGCTTTCATATCGTCACATAACATGGTCTTCTATGGAAGGGGCACACCAAACTACTTACAATGGTCACAAAATAAAATGCATCAGACCTGTTCAATATGGTTCTCATAATAAGGCACATGGGCATCAACTACATTCCAACGTCAGGGTGAGGGAACTTAGCAACACAAAGCAGACATAATCAGATACTTTGTCTAGCAAGTCATCAGATTCTATATTACTATGGCTCGCTCAGGGCTCAGGCAGTGCCTGGTCTGCCTAATGTTGCTAATTCTACCCACTGATGCAGTCTCATCGAGCAAGGTGGTATTCCAACTCTCGCTTGTGTACGCCAACGAAGAAATACATAATTAGCAGACAATCTATGAATGTGCTGCTTCTTGCAGATTATCTGGTGTACATTTGGTTAGGACATGCGCACAACAACAGTGTGGGATATTTTGACCCTCTCAGCTATGCTTACTACATCATGTTGCTGCATTGGGGCAAGAAACAGCACAAAATGGCTGTGCCGACTCCTGCGCGCGCCAAAATCTTGAAACTGCATTTTGTAATGACCAGAAAATGGCTGCACCGCCATGCCTACCCACATCTCAGGTGGGGTAAAATGGAGTACTCACTGCAGGAGTATGCCAGTGTGCTCTACAACATTAAACATGGGTTGAAAAAAGGCAGCATTATTTTGCTGAAAACCCCAAAAATGACTATTTAAAATGTCACTTTTTCAACCTTCAAACTGCTGTTTTGGCACTAAATTTATCAATTTCCCCTGAACCATTGTGATTAAAGGGCCCTGCAATGCCCAGGATCCTCCACTGTGGCTCAGAGGAACCGGGCCACATTTGAATGACAGCTCCTATCAAAAGTATCTTTGTAAAAGGAAACCAGGGACTGTGTTTTTCATTTTCACAGGGAAACACGGATATTTCTTTCCAACAAGTATCAAGAATCACCTGTCCAGAGAAAGACTCTGAACAGATGCATGATACATGTATCCATGCTGCAAACAACTCCAGCACTCAAGGAAAGAGCTAGAACGGCCCAATGTGTGTATTTGATGCAGATGAAAATTGAAGAATTTAAAGAAATAAGTTAAAGGTGTTTTTTCCTGAATGAAGAGCAAAATCCCCTATTTTTAAAAGTATCTTTTAATTTTTTTATTTTACTTGTAACATTTAGTTTGAACGCAAACTTTAATTACAATTCACAGAATTATTGTTGTCATTGTTTTTGGTCCGTTCTTAAAAGTCAAATCCTAAAAAAATATTTTTGTCACTTAAATACATTCTCAATCCCTTTAAAGATAGAAAGCAAAAATAAGGTTGGCTACAATTGTTGAAAACAATAGAATCATCATAAAAAATAAAGAAAATACAACAGTCAGTTACTAACAACCCAAAAACCGAACAAGTCCAATCAATATAGGCAAGATAACGTCAACCGCCAGGAGCAGTCTATGTTGTATATCTAAGCTGTCAAAATTGGAGCTGACAAGATCTTTTCTAAGAAATCTACGACAGCACATATCAGAGGAACGTGGTTACTCGATAGCACATGGTACCACTCTTCCATGTTTCCATTCAATGGAGCAAATTTACCCAGGAAAAAAGCTCTTGAATGCGAGTTTCCCGCAGTCTGTAATCAAATGCTTTAAGGTCTCTATCGCACTACCACAGAACCTACAGACATTATCAGCAGTTTATTTATCCTGTCCGTTTCATGAGATTTCTTTAGTTTTGTAGACATTCAGTCGCAGCCTTAAAAATTGATTTCGATGGGAATATTTTTTTTTTTGGTATTTCAGCAGATGTTTGCTGCTGTTCCTAAATATAATGCAGTTTTCAGTTCGCTCTTTCTGGCATTATTTTGGAGCCAGTTCCATAATCGTAGTTTTTTTTAGCCATTTGTGGAGTCATCATCTCAGTTTCTCCACTTAATCTCTGCACAGACTAAGAGATGCTTTTTTTAAAAATTTTGGATGGCTACATTAAATTAACCTTTCAAAACAATTTATACGTAAAGCAAGAAAGCAAGAAAAGACAAAGGACAAAACGAGAGATAACATACTAGACAAGAACTTAAAATAGAATCTAATTTCAAAGCTTAAAATAACAATAACGATAAAAACACGTTACCATTTGCGATTAGCAAATAAAATACAGTAATCCATTGGTTCAGCTTTCACCATGATAAAGAGCAACATGCTCTGAGTTCTTCTTGCTCATCCGGATACTACTTTTGGAGATAGTATGAAACTTAAAAATTGCATGGTAGCTATTCTTAAATAAATGTTACCAGTTTTGAATATTTCGTACCACAATTTGTCATTTGAGCGTATAAGGTAAGTTGTTTGACTCATTTTACCGAATATAGCTTTCCTTTGTGTTATTAGAGCAGCACACTCATTTATGAGATGTTTTAGAGTCTTTTCTTTTCCCTTGTCTTTACAGAATCGACAATGAGAGAGGTTAGAATGAACTAACCCCCTTCTCAGTAGAATCTGATTAGTAGACCATAAGTTCAGACGAAATCTGAGGATTTGAGTTCTAAGAAAGTGTGAAGGGCATTTCAAAAGATAATCAGCTGTTTGCCTGAATTTATTATGGCCAAAGATTGATCTGTCATAATCCACCAGTGACGAGCATTTGTTGAGTAAGATGCCAATGAAGTTGGTATAATTTGTTCTTTCATTTAGATGGATTTTGATGCTTTAGTTTATTTGCCCAAACTAGCAAAACAACACCAGAGTGAGGAGACACTGCAGATGAGGTTAATATCCGATATGCTGGTGCTTGGTCGATTGAGGACATTTTCCTCAGTACTTCAACAGATTTCCACAGGACTGTTCCATCCATTGAGTCCATTCCAAGCTCATGTCTCAGAGTTGTCATTGATAGACAGGCCGGTAATCTCAGGACTCATTTCAAAAATTGCCCTTCCAGAGCATTCCACATCTGGTGCTCCAGATTCCATCCTGCTTCGGCACCAAATGTAAGTGATGGCACCACCTTTTGAGTAAAAAATGTCAGAACAGGTTGTATTGTGAATTTGCCGTACTCGCCGTGTAGCTTAGCGCCTTGAAATGAAAATGTGGTCATCCAATTTTTCAGATCCAACATCCAATCTCTTTCCCTAATGGAATTATTAAATTTGATGCCTAGGTAACGAATAGAAGATACCTGTTCAACTGGAATTCCTGTAATGTATCTCTTGAATCTCTTGTCTTTTTTGTTTAGCATTTTACCAGCTGCAAGGATTTTAGTCTTGCCTGTGTTTATTTCAAGCTCGTTTTCAGTTAGATCTACTTGCAGCTCTGTTAGTAGTCTTTGCAGGACAATTGGGGTAGAGTCTATGAGCACTACGTCATCAGCACATAAGGCCCAGCTGATCTACTGTCCATTCACGTTTGGTGGAAAACAGTGGACTTCATTTAAAGCTGTTGAGACATCAGACATGAACAATTTAAACAGAAGCGCAGCCATGGACACCCCGGCTAAACTCCCATATTGGTTATGACATCAGTTAAATATCCCATTGTCTCAATCCGGATTTTGATTGATATCTTTTCGTTCAAGGCCATTATAGGATGAAGTGTGGTTGGAGGACATGACCACTGCCTTAGCTTTTTCCAGAGTTTTTCACGATTGATGGAGTCAAAAGCTTGCCAGATGTCCACAAAGGCAAGGTATAGATGTTTCCTTTTTATGGCTTCTAGTTTTAAGATGTTCAATATCAGAAGATTTACTTCTGTGCCTACTCCTTTCGTGAACCCTGTTTGGCAGATATCTAGGATACCAGCAAACGTTGCCTATGCTGATAATTTTCGATGTAGAAAGGTCGCAAAGATCTTGCCAATTATATCTAACAGAGCAATCAGGCAATTGTTGGCCGGATCATCTCGATTGCCTTTCTTGAATACAGGGATGATTATAGCAGTTTTGCATGAGCTGGGCAACCTCTTTGAGCAGGACATAAATTTGAAGAGTTCTGTGTTTGCTTTTAACATCACATTTGTTAAGCCATCTGGGCCAGCTGCACGAGAGTTTTTCAATTGTTTAATTGCGGCATCAATGTCGTCAACAGATACGCATGTATCCCAATTAGTCATCTCTAAGGAGCCTGTGTTTTGTGGGAGTGAACTGTTGAAGATATTACGAAAATGATCGTCAGCGGAGTTTGGAAATTCCTTGTGTTAATTTAGAGTCGTAAAAGGATGAGTTATTTATTATGTTCCAAATATCTTTGGCTTGATGATAGGTAATCGATTTTAAGATTTTCTCAGCACGCTCGATCTCTAAGCAGAGCAAAACCTTTCTGCCAATTGCGATAATTTGATTTTCGCTGTTTAATCTACTGTTCAACATTCACCCCCGGCTTCTTTTTTAGTAACGGTATATGTTTGTGCTATTCCTTTTTTTGTTGATTTAATGCTTCATTATGTTGATATTTTTTATCACGTAATCTTGTCTTATACTGTGTTGATGTTTGTTTGAATTGCATCAAAAGGGCATCATAATGTCCATAATCTGGAATGCACTGAGGAATTATCACAGGTTATCTTCTCTTTTACTTTATTGATAGCTATTGATTTTTAATCTGTTTGCTCCTTGATTGAGTTCAAGCCGTACAGGATACTTCGCTGTTGCAATCGTTCTGGGCATCACCCATGACAGTACTAGAATGTTATGGTCACAAATTGTGGATTCCTGGACCTCTAGGTGGTCAATTTATGACCATAGGGTGTTTGAAATGCAGATATAATCAATAATTCTTGAACTTGAGTTGCGATGCCAGGTGTAATTAGGCGGGATATCACCTTTTATTCTGCCATTTAGCATTTCACAATTTCGAGCATTTAGTGCATCTTTGAACATGAGTCCTCTACATAGTGATAGAGTTTGACTGTTTGATTGTACGTGTGTGAATTTCTTGTCATCGTCAAACCATGAGAAGTTTAGATCGCCACACAAGGTTATCAACAACTCCTTATATTTTGTCATGCTAGAGTCAATCATATCTGTTATTGAGGATAACTATTGCATAGTCGTGATCATAGTGGGGTTCCAATATGTGTTTAGTAACAACTGTGTAGTGTTTAATGAAGTACTGACATTCATCTGTAATACAGTGCCTTGAACAAACAAATTAGGAGTGAATATTTCTATAATGTTCCACCCATTGGTATTATTCACCATAGTGAGTAATCCAGAAAACAGCCTTCCATGAAGGTGTTTTCCTGCTGGATTTAACAACACAGTGTAGCCATCTCTTAGGGGTGCTCCCGGAACCCTCTAGTATTCCAGGAAATTAAAACTGATTGTCTCTCAGGGACACTTTGGTTCAGTTATGTTGAATTAGAAGATCTTGCCATCATAGGCCTACTAACAGAATTCCTCGCATCCTTCCGGGGCTCTTCTCTGTTTTCTCTATCTTTTATTCTGAACTGTAATCTCAAAGCATCTTGTCGTCTTTCATTTAATGATCCTGATTCGCAATTTGATTTGGGACTGTCTTGAGAAACATGATGTAGATCTTTCTCAACGGCCAGATCCAAAGCCATGTGCCAAGAGTTCATTCTTAGGCGCCATCAGGGTATTTTCAACAGCTTGGGAGCTGATGTGAAGAAATACTTTGTCGAGACAGTCTTCCGAAATATATTCTATGATAGCAATATCAGTAATTTAATTGTTCGTAGGGATGGAAAATTGTGTTGGAGACGCATTATGTTGCCTCGGTTTAGATTGACTTCCGATTCCTCAGGAAAGATGTTGTCTAACCAAATTTTCCAAATGTTTGGCCTGGAATCTAATTTAGGCACTGATTGAGTGCTAGAGGATAGTATACTTTGTTTCCGCAGCTGAGCTTCTGTCATTTTGAGATACAGCTTTGTGGAATGTGCATTAGATTACTTCTTCCCAGTAGTAATTATGTTGGTCAACTCAGGCTTAGGATCAATTGTTAAGGTTTTCTCTTTGCAACACAGTCTGCCAGTTCCATTGTTTACCTGCTGATTGATATGAGTAGTTGCAGTGGCACTACTTATTTGCTTTGATACAATTGATTGATTGATGTTTTGCCATAGCCTCATGATGAGCTGAGTTATCAGACTCTTCTTCGGAGCCTATCGAATAAGTTGAGTATTCACATAGGTCAATAGAACCTTCAGTCTGTGATAGTGATTCCTCTTCTGATTGTATTTGCCTCCTTTTATTTGAAGGCTGTTGCGGGTTTTTTTGCCTCATGATGTGGTCTTCTCCTTTAGAATGATTTTTGGGATCTTCCTGTGTATGTCTACTCAGCTTCCTGGAAAATAGGCTTTCTTTGTGGTGTTGAAAGGTTTCTTACAAATTGTTTTTTTATTTCTTGTCTTAGTTATCACCATGTTTTTATTCGATGTATTCTGCATTTGCAATGTTTTTGTCGCCTTTTTAGTTATAGATGTATTCTTTAGATTATTTATGGTTTTTGCTGTACTTGAAAAGATTCCAAATGTGTTTGCGTTGTCATTGGCTGTTGCTGCGACCAGTTGTGAATCACCGTACACATTCATTCGCTGCAGTGTCGGTTTGGGCTAAGAGCTTATTCTGCTCGAAATGCGTAGTTGCGGAGTCACATTTTGGTAATTGTGTTCATTGGATCAAAATCACTGCTTCAACAGCATGGTTGACTGCTGTGTTGTCTGTGGTGTCAATTGATGTGAGTTTTTCAATTTCACATGTGGGTTGAACATCTGTATTTTTTTGGACTTCTCTGGTTTCAGCTGACAAAGGTTCTGGCTGCAGAACTACCAAATATCTACTTTTATCAGCATGACGTAACCATTTCATACATTCAAGAATGGCGTCTATTTGATTGACTTTGTCCGTTTTATCGTTCATGGCTAGGTCGCCCAGCCGACGTTGCCATTGAGAAGAGATGTCAGATTCTTGTTCTAATATTTGTTGCAATACTACATTAGTCTATTCAATGGATATTAATTTTGCTGTTATACTAGCGAGTTGAGTGCTTTGGTCTCTCATTGTTTCGCTTAAGGACTCATAGTTTTACGAAGGGAATTAAAGCCAAGGAAGTTGCGGCTAGCACATTGTTGTGAATCTGAATGCCTGCTGCGACAGACAGATTTGCTTTCTCAATGTGACTTGATGCCGGGTCGTTGTGCCGAGTCTCTGGGAAAGATGAACAAGTTACTTCTTACCTTGTAACTTTCTTTCGACGGGATGTTCCTCTGACGTATTGCTCATTTTAGGTATCTCCTTCCAGCTCTGCTGGCCTCGGAAATTTTTTTCTCTAGAGGGAGCTGCGCGTCGACGTCCTCCGAGTCGATGTCCCTCGACAGCCGCTGTGTCGACGTCATCCTGCCTATAAAGGACGCGCGCAGCGTCCGTTGCTCAGTTCCGTTTTGTAGCCCACAATAATTCTTTCTGGACTAGACTAATCACCCTGAAGGAGCGTAAGCTGCAACAACAAGGGAAGTAGAACTGCGGGGATGGATGGGAGGGTCGATGAGGAATACGTCGGAGGAACATCCCGTCGAAAGAACGTTACAAGGTAAGAAGTAACTAGTTCTTCGAAGGGATTGTGTCCTCCGACGTATTCCTCATCTTATAGGCTCCCATAGCAGTATTCTATTATTGGAGGAGGGAGTACTGACTTCACGCTGTCTTCTATTGATGAATAGAATGCAGTACACCCCTTCCAAACCTAGTCTCTTGACTGGAGGAGGAATCCAAGTTGTAAAATCCTGTAAAGGTATGGACAGACGACCATGTAGCGGCCGCACAGATGTCTTTAACCGGCACACCTCTTTTGAGGGCCGATGAAGCTGCAATACCTCTGGTCGAATGAGCCCTAAGGTTTTGAGGGGGCTCTTTCCTCGCCAGTTTATAACATTCCAGAATGGCTAGAATGATCCATCTGGAAATGGTCTGCTTAGTTATTGGGAACCCCAGCTTGTGACCTGTGTAACCTACAAACAGCTGGTCTGCCTGTCTTATCCTGGCTAGTCTTCTGATGTAAAAACTTAAAGCCCTTCTAGGGTCTAGCCTGTGTAACCTCTCTTCCTCATTCCCCGGATGAGGAGGAGGATAGAAAGATGGTAGGGTAATCTTCTGAGTGATATGGAATTCAGAAACCACCTTTGGGAGGAAATTAGGCTTCACTTGCAGGACAACTTTGTCTTTGTGAAAGATTGTGTGAGGGAGTTTACAAGAAAGAGCTTGTAATTCGCTCATTCTTCTAGCAGATGTAAGTGCTATTAATAAAACAGTTTTATGGGTAAGGAATCTTAACGAACAAGAATGGAGTGGTTCGAAAGGTGTGCCCATCAGGAAAGTTAGGACTAAGTTTAAATCCCATAGGGGAACTTGGAATGGTCTTGGGGGATAAACATTGGTTAACCCCTTTAGAAATTGTATTACCAAGGGTAACTTGAAATAGGATGGTTCTTCCGCAGTGCGCTTAAAGATGGATAGCGCTGCGAGATAGCCCTTAATGGTGCCAACTTGAAGGCCTGAATTCGCCAAATATAGTAGGAAGGACAAAACCATTGGTGTACCACATGAAAAAGGGTCGATATTCTGTCCTCTACACCAGCTGCAAAATCTGTTCCAACGGCAGCGGTATAAAGACTTTGTTGCTGGCCTCCTTGCCGAAAGCAACACCTCCATAATATCATCAGGGAGGTCCCAATCCTTGTACCTCAGCCTTTCAGAAGCCAACCGTGAAGGTTGAGGGTTTTGACGTCTGGATGGAGAACCTGACCTCCCTTCTGTGAGAGTAGGTTCTCTCTGAGTGGAAGTCGAATTGGAGGACAGATGGACAAGTCTAGAAGGTTCGGGTACCACGTTCTCATGGCCCAAGACGGGGCAATTAGGATCATGGTTCTACGGAATCTTCTCAACCTCCTGATCATTTGAGGAATGACAGGGACCGGTGGGAACGCGTACAGAAGCGGAAACTCCCAGTCCACTATGAACGCGTCTCCCAGAGCTCCTCTCGGGGGAAATTCCCTTGAGCAGAACAGATCGCATTTCCTGTTGAGGCTGGTGGCGAACAGATCCACCTGAGGGGTTCCCCAAAGGGTGAAGATCTCTTGAAGGACTTCCTGAGCTAGCTCCCACTCGTGGGAGACACTGCTCTGCCTGCTCAGAGCGTCCGCTGTCAAGTTCTTCTCTCCGGCTAGGTGAACTGCCGATCGAGAGATTCCTTCTTGGATTTCCCAAAACCAGAGCTGCATCGCCTCTCTGCACAGGGGTAGTGATCCTACGCCTCCTCTTTTGTTTAGGTAATGCATGGCCACCGTGTTGTCCGTCATTATCAGGACGTTTTTCCCTTGTACAGCTGGCAGGAACGCCTTCAGCGCAAGTCTGATGGCTCTCAGCTCTAACAGGTTGATATGTAGTCTGGACTCCGATGGAGACCAACGACCGCTGATGGTCAAGTCGTTGGCGTGGGCTCCCCACCCCGTGAGTGAGGCATCCGTGACTACTGTTATCTCCGGCCCGGGTTGCCAAAAATGTTCTCCTTTGAGAATGTTCTCCTGACAGGCCCACCACTGAAGGTCTCGAGCCAACCTGTCGGGAACCTGAAGATCTGTCATTCTACCTGAGAATTGTGACCACTGAGTCCTCAATGCCCACTGGAGGGATCTCATTCTCAGGCGAGCCTCTGGCACTAGGAAAATGCAGGATGCCATGAGGCCTAGCAACCTCAAAAAGTCGAAGGCTGGGAGACGTTGGGCATCTTGGAACTTGGTAACCATCTGTAGAATATCTTGAGCCCTCACCTCTGGTGGCGAGGCTTTTCCCAGGGAAGTGTCCAGGATCGCTCCTATGAACTGGAGTCTCTGCGATGGTATCATTTGTGACTTCTTTAAATTGAGGGAGAAGCCCAGTTTGTGAAGGGAGTGGCACATGTGATTTAGCTGGATCTGAGCTTGTTCCGAAGAAACAGCCCTGATCAACCAATCGTCCAGGTAGGGGTAGACGTGAATCCCTTCCCTCCTTAGACTTGCCGCCACTACCGACATTAACTTGGTGAAGACCCTCGGGGCGGAGGTCAGCCCAAATGGCAGCACTCGAAATTGATAGTGAGAGTTGCCAATTGCGAACCTCAGGTATTTCCTGTGTTTGAGATGGATAGGCACATGGAAATAAGCGTCCTGAAGGTCCAGAGATACCAACCAGTCCTGGAACTGAAGGGCCTAGAGGATCTGAGAAAGAGTGACCATCTTGAATTTGTCTTTCCTGAGGAATTTGTTCAATTCTCGCAAGTCCAAGATGGGTCTCAGTCCTCCGTCTTTCTTTGGAATGAGAAAGTAAGGGGAGTACCAGCCCTTGTTCCTCTCCGCCTCAGGTACCGGTTCTATGGCACCTTTCTCTAGTAGGTCCAAAATTTCCTGCAAGAGGAGCGGATCTGGAGCTTTCCGAGAGCTGATCCCCGGTGGATGACTCTGAGGTATGCGTAGGAAAGGCAGGCAGTAACCTTGGGCAACTGTTTCCAATGCCCAAGCATCTGACGTGATAGCCTGCCATACCGCCAGATGTTGAGTCAACCTGCCTCCTACAGGTGTCCTGTGAGGGAAGTCCTCAGAGTGGTTTTGGGGCGGCTGATGCAGATGCCGATGGTAAAGAGGCACCTGCTGTTGCTGCGGCTTTTGAATATCTACCCCGTCCACCTCGGGTAGTTCTTCTTTGTCCACTTTGAGCCGGTCGTCCTCTACATCTTCCGACTGCGGAGTAGAAGCGAAAGGACTTGCCCCTCGCAGAGGTTCCTGTGGGACGAAAAGGAGTCTGACGCATTGCAGCGCCCAGGGATTTTGCTGCTGCTTTTGAAGTTTGCAGTTTCTCTAAACTGTCATCCGCCTTTTTCCCGAACAAAGAAGAGCCATCGAATGGCATGTTCAAGAGCCTGGCTTGCACATCTGGGGCAAAACCAGACTTTCTCAACCAAGCGAATCTCCTGGTTGTTCTACTTGCCGACAATGCTCTGCTGATACTGTCAGCCGAATCAATGCCCGTCTGGAGGGATTCGCACATAGCGTCTTTACCGTCCTGTATGATATTCAGGAACGCATCCCTTTCTTCTCCCTCCGGGATGCAGTCAGCCGCTGTAGAAGCACACTCCCAAAGTGTATGGCTGAATCTAGCAAGGGTGCAAGTAGCATTAACAGATTTTAACGCCATGCTACATGCCGAAAAAACTTTCTTTGCCATAGCATCATATTTTTTATCGTCCCTGTCCTGTGGGACGGTAGGATAAGCCGTCGTGACATCGGTAGAAGATGCTGCCTGTAGCACCAGACTTTCTGGGGATGGGTGTTTTGACAAAAACTCCGGGTCTGTAGAGGATACCCTGTATTTTGTAGACAGTTTTTTATTTACTGCCGGGACCTTTGGGCTCCTGTGGGCCTTTGTCAAGAATATCCATGAGGTCATCTTGTTGGAAAGATTGTGAAGGTGCAGACCACCGCATAAACTCTGTGATCCTGGCCATTAAGGGTCTATAGGGGGTTTCAGCATGCTCCCCCGGGTCTGGCCTAGCAAACTACACACCTCAGGGGAAGTGTCTAACCCACTTGCCTCATGTAAGGAATCATGAAGATCCTTTAACCTGCGTTCTTCAGAGGAAAATTCCTCTCTAATTGGGGTTACAGGTCCCTGCAACTCAAATGGGTCTTCTTGTTCAGACAATTCACCCTCTTCCATAATTGAGGACATAGTTCTCAATTGTTCTGAACTCTTAAAGGGTGTAAACCCCATTTCCAAGGAAGAGGGTGCCGAACTTGTCATAATCGGCCTCGAAAACGTTGATGTCGTCGACGCCGACGTCTAAGGCTTCGAGCGTGGCGTCGAAAACAAAGGCGGAGGCCTCGAAGACCTCGACAGAATTGGGATTCTGCTCGACAATCTCAAAGCCATCGTCATCGAGGACCTGGGGATAGTCACTGGGTGTGTCGTAACCGTGACTTTTCTTGGCGTCCACGCCGGTGTCGAAGCTGGCGTCGAGTCGACAGACCCGTGAGTCGAAGGTCCCTTCGACAACGGCGTCGAAGACACCGACCTCGGCGTCGACGGAACCTTCGTCGACGGCGTCGACGGAACCTTCGAGGAAGGTTTTGAGGTCATAGTCCTACTCGAGGGTTCGAGACGCGCTCGAGAGGTTTCCTTCGCCGGGTACTGCGACTCGCAGCATTTTTGACCTTCGGGTCTTTCGACCAGAGCATCGTTCTCGGCAGTCTTCGAGGGGGTCGAGGCCGCTTTCTCGAAGACGCTCATCATATTTTTGCGGAATTCCTCCCATTTAGCCCGGGAACTATGTTTCGTGGGGCAAGGGATTCTCTTTGGCGAAACAGAGGAAGAGGAAGACGGAGAAGGGGATCTTCGACGTCTCCTCTTCGAGTGCTTCGATCTCGAGGAGTGATGGGACCCACTCCGTGACCTGGAGCGCGAATGGTGACGATGAGACGAATGTCTCGACTCCGTCGACGAAGAAGCAGCTTTAAAAGTCTTACCTTTCTCCAGCTTCCCCCTACGCTCCTTCAGGGCCTTAGCTGTCATGGACATACAGTCCTCGCACTCCGAACAATGGTGTTCAGCTCCCAAACACCACAGACAAACTCTGAGGGTCAGTCAGCGACATCTTTTTCCCCACAATCTCAGCATTTTTTGAAGCCGGATCGAGGAGTTGTCGGTTCCGACGAAGAAGCCATCGAGAACGGACCGAATAACTCGAGGCAAGTAGGTTTAACCTGACAAAACTGAGCAACGGTATTCCGAGGCACTGAGTAAGCGCGGAAAAACGGAACTGAGCAACGGACGCTGCGCGTGGCCTTTATAGGCAGGATGACGTCGATACGGCGGCTGTCGAGGGACATCGACTCGGAGGACCTCAACGCGCAGCGCCCTCTAGAGAAAAAATTTTCCGAGGCCAGCAGAGCTGGAAGGAGATATCTAAGATGAGGAATACGTCGGAGGACACAATCCTTTCAAAGATGCATGTCTTTCATCAGCTAAGTTCCCTTTGGTATGTTGTAGGACCTCTTGGTGTGAATTTAGGCTAACAGGTTTAGCTAATTTCGATTCTGTTGCGGCAGCTTGAAAGTCCGATTTCTTTGCGTTTTTTCGTGATGCTTCGTCTTTAACCTGCTGGGTCATGGCTTTAATATGAGATGTAATTGTCATTTCCAAAAACAGTCCATTATAAATGTGGTATGCAAACTCTGAACAGTTGTTAGCTTCTTTTGGTGAAGTTGTTTTCAATACAGGAGAGACAAAACTACTGATAAGTTTGTCTTACCTGTTGATAATCAACAAGTAGACGCTCTGTTAAACGTGCCTCACGCGCTGCTAGATCTACTCCGCTTATCGCATTTATTTTTGGATTGACTAGGCAGCTTCTTTCAGAGGGGAGCCTATTTTGCTTTTTTGCAATGAGATTGCTAGGGCTCTCGAAAACTGTTGTCATGCTAATCTCTTGAACCGGCGGAACGAAGTTTAGATCATCAAGTACATCAGAGTTATTTGGAATTTTCAGCATGAGAAGTTCAAAGTCCATAACATCAAAAGGGGACTGAAAGGAAGCCGTATCGACTTCAACAGCATTTTCTTTACCCGCTCTTGCATGCACGTCCTTATCAGCAGACCGATAACCAATTGCTGAATCTGTTTTGTTCACTTTATTCGGTGAAATCAGTGTGATGTCTACAACTGTATTGGACTGGTCAATATTTGATTCTCTTATGAATACTTTGCATCACGCAATTTTGCTTTCGGTAGCGAGAACAAACGTAAAACAAGCGTACACTCCGGTGAAGTTGACGAAGGAGCTGTTGTTGAAGTTGTTGGTGAAGTTAACGTTGTTGTTGGTAGTGCATTCGGGATAACAGTCGCAGTCAACGCACTTACAGCAGTCGACACCAATGCTGGGGTCGGATGTGAATCTGCTCCATGTAGTACAAGGTCCAAAATACTCTGCGAGTTCGTACGTCGTGTATGCAAGGATTTCTGAAGTGTTTTTGAGGACCGCAAACTTTTTAAAGTATGTGGTTGTATTAAGGCTTGATTATTTAAGAACGTAAAAGGATTTGCTACTGTTAAAAATCCACCTAAAAACTGTTTTAATTCTATAGGTTTAAAGTAAAGATTTAAATGACGAAATCAAAGCTAAAATCCAGGCAGAGTTGGTAAACGATATTTAAAAGAAAACACCTGCTCTGCCAGTGTAAGCCCTTAAGGGTGACACCTCAAACTGCTGACGCAGGAAAGGCTAATTGCTAGCTTGGAGGCTTTGAATACCCAGGACAATGGGGTTTTCCAAGTTGCATCAGACATTCGTCTCTGCTCCAGGCTGAGACAATAGCCTGCCAAGACACTCTCCCTTCAAGTGGTAGGGGCAGGAAACTTCGAGAAAGAGAGAGAGAGAGAGAGAAGAGAAACAGAGAGAGAGAGAGAAGAGAAACAGAGAGAGTGAGAGGGAGAGAAAGAGAAAGAGAGAGAGAGGCCTCACCCTGCTTCAAAGGAATTGATACTTGCTTAGAGTTGAAAGAAAAAAAAACCTTGCTTAAGGACAATAGACTCCCTTTTGGTTTTAAAATGCCTGTTTTGCAACTGAAATTTCAAGACATTTAACTTTGCAACAAGAATGAGGAAAAATATGAAAGAGTAGTTTTAAATCTAATTTTATGCAATTCATTTGAAAACTTGGTAGGACTCAGTACTGTATAAGGAACAGAAGTAATAAAGAATGACCGATTGCGCAGAAAGTATTAATGTCACAAACTTACCATTTTGTACACATAGCCCAGGGGTAATTGTGCATCTATGTACACAGTTGGGAAATTTTAGGCCAAATCTGTCAAGGTTAAAATTGCCAAAATGTAGCAGAAAGACTAAACCAGGTCCCACTGACTGTGGGTTTGGTTTGAAATGTGACCCACAAAATATGTAACCTATGCATCTGATTTCTCAGAGGTGATAACTGTATAAGTATGTATTTGTGGTAAAATTTGATTTTGGTTCTAGGAGCTAGGGGAGGTTTCTAGACATTGTAAAAGTAACACCATAAACATGATATCCTTTTCTGTGATCCAACCAGCAAAAAGCAAGGCGGAAACTATGCTATTGCCCAATCCTAGCATTAGGGGTGTGGACAGTAAGCCTGCCACTGCCATATAATTTAGTGATGTCATTTGGTATGATAAATAAGGGAACCTGACAGCACCCACACACACAGATTCCTGGCTTTCCTCCTGATTTCCTGCGTGGCGTCCTGTTCCTGAGTTCTTCATCCTACTTGATCTTGATTCCAGATTTTCTTTGCTAAGTCAAGCCATATGCATTGCGGAACCCTTTTTCAGCTAGGCCTCAAACTCTAAAAATCCCCAAAAAACCTAAGGGAAGCCTTCTGATCCAGTCTGGCTTGCTACTACTAAATGCATGCCTGCTGCAAACTCGCCATCCCACTGATCTCCAGTCTCCAGTAACCAGTGCAGTCCGGGGACCAGAACCACCCACCTGACCCTATCCCGCCAGAGTTGCCCTGCTGTCCTTGGTTAGACCCGATCCGTGTGATGACCAGAACCCTTGACGGTCCAAAATCCTAAATTAAAGTGAACTTGAAGTATTAATAGGAAGCATAGAAAATCATAGCCTACCATGCCTTGCTTTGTTCCATCCCAATCTGTAATTCATCCAATCCTTACCCTGATCCCTGTAATATTGTCACAACCATTCTTAAAACCTTGCCTTTGATTCCTTGTGCTATTGTTAAACTTCTTTAAATTGTTTTGTGAAATACTAAACCCTTAACCTTCCCTAGGGTAATTGGACTGGATCCGCCAGGGCGGGCATGGGGGTGCTCGTGTTGGTTTCCCGCGGATCAACTCTAGAGCTTACTGTGTTTCAATCTGGTAACCCAGCCTCAATGCTCTAGTGTAGAGCATAACCATCGTTGTAGAAATTGATTTTTCTTTTTCGCGTCCTTTATTTTCCAAAAACGCCTCATTCAACATTGCATAACTCATTCAAATAGCTAGAGACTGCTTTTCAACTCTGCATTATACCGAAGACCCATAGCTACATCCCCACCTAAAAACCGCACTCAAAATCTGCAAAGTTTTACACATGTGGTTTTCATTCTATATTATTTCCAACCTTCCATTTCGATTCAAAGTGTTTAATTTTGCTCATACTATAGTTCATGATTGTTAGCATCTTCCCAACGTTGCTCCCATAGAAATGTATACTGATTTAAGGATTTGTGCACACTTTTCATTGTTTTTCTAAGCCATTTTCGAATGTCATTTTAAAAGTGTAAGATTTCCAACCCGTTTTTCTCTCTTGTTTGGGGAGGGAAGGTTGTGTTCAAATTCTGTTTACTGTGCTTTATTCCCGAATACCTGCTGCTTCCTTACATCTGTTTAGTATTGCTTATTTGTGAGTTGATGAATATTGCAGGGGGAAATCCTAACTTAAGTGCTATCTTTCCAATCCAAGCCAAAAGTGTTCTTTTCTCTGGTGTTTTATATTTTGTGTTGCTAAAAGTGAATTTAACTGCCTTACATACCTTATCATATGTTAATGTCACCACATTGGTGATTTCTTCTCCATATATTAAAAAGTATGTTTGATTTGACTTTTAAATAAATAAATATTACCTTTACCTACCAGCCTGATTCCTGGTCCATTGTGACCTGGGTTATTTCGAGAAGGGGTATGATATGAGTGGTATATCACTCAGAATGTTGTACCTATAGACATAATAAAATAAGCATATCAGTTGCATGCTGCATACTAGGCTGTGACCAGGGTGTACCGCCTGATTGAAATACTTAATAGTATTAGGCTGGTTTGAGGCAGTGCATCAAGATTCAATATGGCAGACGTGAGGGAGGCTTAACCAGTGCGAGGCATAACAGCATAACATAAATAGCAGCAGAGGTGTATGCTCCACCACAGGGAAGACTATTCCGATGTCAGAATAGTGCAATGATGTTACAGTGACAGCCGAAGGTAAGCAAAGTGCATATCACAGGCAGTGACCTTATATGTATCACTATTTTATTAAGTTGTAATCCACAAGCCTAGTTTCACAAGACTTGAAATGTCTGGGTACTAGGCTCTACGGCCTTTGTATTGTTGCTTTAGCTCTTGTTTTCTATGAGGCTGACTTCTTAAAGCAGAGTGCCAAAAAGGCAGGACACCAGATGGTCATACAGAGTCAAGAAAAAAGGCACTGCTGCAGGGTTCTTTTCTGTTTAAGGCAAAGGTCGGCTGCAAATCTAGCACAGCTTCTGCACAGTCTTTCAGTTAAAGCATCTGCGTTGTCCTACAGAGAACTTTACTAGTGTTGAAACTCAGTCTCCAATCAGAGGTGCATTTTATGGATTTATGTAGGCTTTGGGTTGGGAGACGTTTGCCATCAACCAGAAGAGCACTGACAGGAGAATACTCGCAGGTCAAAACAGGGTACCCGACATACCATGGTAATTATAATTGTTCTTTTATAATGTGCTTAATACCAACAAGTGGTTTCTAAACGTGGGATCGGGATTCGAACCGCTGTTACGCTGCGGTGTCTTGCTTCCAAGACAAACGCGTTGCCTCTGAGCTACCCTTCCTCATTGATACGGAAAGGCTTATGTTTTGTCACAAACATTTGCGTCCAATAGGGCCTCAGATTAGAACTCAACAGGGAAAAAGGAAATAATCTGAAAGGGAACAATAAAATATAAAAATCAAAGGTGTGCTGTGCCAGCAGCCTAGGACTTTTGACCCCACAACATGTCGAGCTCTGCAAGGCACATTGCTCAGGTGGACATATGCTGTATTATTATCACTACACCGAAACCAGCCCTGATAGAGTTGCTTTTATGGGCTGCAGACCAACCCTAGCGGTATAGACTTTCAGTAAGCTGATAGGAGACCACTGGCAGGGTCTAGGCCAAATGGAAGGCTCTTGTAAACATGGCACTATCAAGAAAGGGGCAGGGAAAAAGATAGTGTCGGAAACCTATTGGCTTTCAATTCTGTTCATTTTAAAACTGATGAAGCAAGCAAGATAATTTTCTATAATTAAATAAGTAGAGATGACATAACAAAGCAACCTGCGCTCCTTGTGTATAGTCCACATTTCCTCTATATTCACCGGCTATCTGTGAAATGACCGGAGCATGGAAGCAATTATTCTTTTAAAAACGTTTGTCAAGTCAGGGCACAGATGCATAGCCACGCCGGCAAACAACAACTATTGTGTTCCACCTGTTTCAGGCACCAGTCCATTTGCCCATATAGGCAAGTATCTGGCACCAGCTATTCTTAAGGCAGATGGAGGGGAAACTATATTAAATAAGTAGTACTATGAAATATAATTACAAAAGGCACTATGGAGAGTTACTTGAATTTAAGCATAACTATCCAAGCATTCACTTTACAGGGTGGAGAAATACAAAACAGACTCCACCAATTGCTTGATAAAATAGCTTTTCCAATTGGGGATCTGCACTACAACAGGAATCCAAAGTGTCCATCAAGATTCCAGGGTCTTTAACAAGGTCCTATTATTCCCATTTCTTCAGGCTAGAGAATTGGTGCAGGATCCAGTGGTGGGTGTGTGCTCTAAATTTCCATCTATGGGTGGTCATTCAGGAGTCAACATGTGCGGGACGTGGTAGGATGTAGTGCATTTCATGTAGTGTTTCTGATCCTGTAGGTTATTTGTGCATCATCTGCGTTGTTGACACAGATGAGGCTGAAGATATTGGTAAATTCCAGGCGTGGGCTCATGTAAACATTCTAATGGACAGTGTGAGAAACATGAGGCTATTCTCACTTCTACTCCCCTTGGATCCTCTACACAGATAGCCAGGGAAAGGCCATCACCTTTGGATCCTGACCCTAGGGGTGGAGAAGCGAGGGAGGTACACCTTGGTTGAAGAGTCCTTGAGGATTGGGAGGCCCCAAGAAGAGACACGGTATCCCCCTTTTGCTAGTAACAGTCAACCTAACCCACTGTTACAAGCCAATTTCCCTCATGATTCCACACACAAAACCTTACTGTACTGAGATGAGGCAACAGAGTAATATAGATTACTCCTTTTCACCACTGAGAGAAGGAAGCTACATGGTCAGGCAAGTTTAAATAACCTGCACACCTGCAGCCTGTTAAGAGAGCTGCAGTTACATAAAATGATCGACCAGCGAGGAGAGAGAGAGTGCCCGCCAGGAGAACCAGCAAAGAGCCGTGAGGGAGAAGCAGAGACCCGCAGGGGATCCACTATTCATGGGACAGCCCAGGTGGAACTGGACACCAAAACAGGATGCAGGCAGACCCAGGCCTCTAAGAACGCTGTGAGAGTTCAAAGCAGGGCTCGCATTGGCAGTGATCCCCACCCTAGAAGCAGAGCGTAGCGTGCAGCAGAAGCCATCAGGAGCATGCCGCTGGTGAGTGTCAAGAGTGACAGACAGACACCAGGGAGCTCCGAACAGGACCATAGGCAAGTGTCCGTCCACATATTGAATGCTAAACTATATGAAAACATAGTCTTGCAAGAAACCAAGTTATATTGAATGCCGAATTACATGAAACCTTAACATTGTAAGAAACCAAGGTATGCTAAACATCGAACTATATTAGACTGACTTTTGAACACTGCATTATAGGAAAACTTTTCAGTGAAATAAAGCAAGACATTGAATTGCGAACTCTAAAACATCTTTACCTTGAGACAAAGCAAGTGTGCCTTTAAACTTGAACTTGATTAATAAACGTAAGAATACTTTTGAACTCTGACCTGAAACTCAAATATTGGTAAAGCCGTGTTACATAGTGAATTACATCTAACCTTACGACTACAGTAAAAACTAAAGAAAGCATGAAAAATGAACTTTAATGGATGAACACAGTGTGGCACAACAACTACTTGGCGAAGGGTGTGTGATACATGGTGACAGAGCCATGAGGCAATCCGGGAAAGGCCAAAGGATAAAAGATTGCACCTTAAAAGCCAGGAGACCAGCACAGCAGAATCAAGTAAGGGTGACTTGGCACACAGGAGCAAGTGGCAAGGAATGTGTATGTTGGGCTGAGAAGTCATGGACCCTGCTTGCGCGACCTTTGATGGGTGGACCATGTGGTTTGACAACTGCGACTGAGGACCCTGAATAGTAAAAGTGAAAGAACCCCAGAAACCAGCCCAATGAGTCAATGGATCCTGGTTGCGTGACCCATGTTGGCTGGACCGTGCGGTCAGACAACTGCACCTATACCAGAGAATCCTAACTGATGAGAACTAAAGACATGACGAAACAAGCCCAACAAAACTATAGCAACACTTTTAAACTATAATTGTTGTCGTGGGAACAGAATCCTGAGACAGTTTTGTTCTGGATTGCGCTACTTAAAACTTGGGGAAGGGATTGGTCTGGAACTATATTGCTGTGAACGGAAGGTAATCTTTGCGACTTTTCTTTCATGGAACTTTCTTATACTTGTGGAAGGGGAGCTGAGAGAAAGCTGTGAGCTGAAAGGAGCTCAGACCTTTGCGTTAAACCCTGTTTCTTTTGCGTTTGACAACCCTACACATTGATTTAATATAGTTGTGATGACAGGGATAGGTTGTGGACACAAACAGACTTAAGTTGAACTCTTTGACACAGACTTCCTTTTATTTATATTCCTGCATGTAAATCCCATGTTAGCATAGGGCAAGTTAAGCCTTCAACCATCCTGACATTTCAGTTAAATAAACATCTTTTATTTAAACTTCAAGTCTGCTGTCTGTGTCGTACTTCATGAAGCCTTCACCAGAGGCAAAAGCCTTGATACTTGGGGTACTGCAAAAGTGAAAATGTGGGGACTTAACATGAATAAGGCCATGCCCATTTGTCCCATTAACGAGAAATTAGGTAATCCAACATAAAGCAGTTCCTTTTAATCCAATAGCAATGCATCTTTTAAGCAGGGTCTTGAGTCTGGTCGCATTGAAAGTAGTTGAGATCTAGTAGGTGTAGTGCAGTTCACTACTTGGCATCAGTTTTGTTTTTTTAAGGTTGTCTTATAAAATGCAAAGCGTGGATTCTGTTTGTTTTGCTGGTCTGAATCTGTATAGTGACTCATGAAAGAGATTACTTTCAAAATGCTCCAGCTGCTGCTGGTTAATGTTCAGAAAGATGTTTTATTTTGCAGGGGATACTTTGTACCCCTTTACGTTTGTTTCTAGCCTTGTGGACAGTTGAGAGGCGACCCTATTCTGATGAACAGGGAACTAAACTAATGTCTAGCCACACTCTATTAAGCCAATATGAATGAGCAGCAATGCTTAAAGATTGTGTCAGAGTGGTGAAGGGTTCAGTTAAGGGTACAGAGCAGTCTTAATAATACAAATTATACAGATGGTATACGAATACAATTATTTATGATTAGGACAACTCTGCAATCATTTATTTTATATTTCTTTTTTTTACATTTGTAAAGCGCACAAAGCAGCCCTTGGGCATCGTGGCGCTGTTGCAGCAAAACTTACCTTATTTATAAGACAGAAAATAAATAATGTGGAAGACATAAGACAGGTGGTTCGTGGTTACAGAGAACCATTAATAACAGTGGTGGTTTGTGGTTACATTGATTCTTTACAACAGTGACAATGTGGAGAGTGAACCAAGCCAGGTGCTGGAGTTAGGCGGTTATAGGATGACTGGCCGCTAAAGCAGAAAGGGGCAAGTGAGGCTAGTTGAAGAGTGGTTTTGAGGGCTTTCCGGAAGGCAATGAGTGCGGTCCGATTCCTGAGGGTGATTGGGAGAGCATTCCATAGTTTGGGCGCAAAGAAGGGGAAACGGACACCTCCGGCTTTGGCCCTTTTTACAGTGGGCATGATCAACTGGTTGGTGTAACTAGTGATTTTAGGTCTGGCAGAGTTATTTCTGACAATTTTGTCTGAGAGGTAAGAGGGGGATGTGAGCGGCAGGCTTTTGTGTGTTATGGTTAAAGTTTTAAAAGTGATGCGCTCTTTGACAGGAAGCCAGTGGGCCTCGTGGCTGGCCTGGGAGATATGCGCTCTTTTAGGAATGTTTAATGCGGCCCTTAGCACATTATCTTGAATAACTTGAGTCGGTGTAGATTTTTGAAAGATGTGCCAGCAAAGTACATTGTAATAATCGAGTTTGGCCCCAATGGTGGCTCTAGCTTTTGAGAGGCAGAGTCAAGGTAGACCCCCAAAGTCTTTACTGAGGGGGAGACAGAAATTATTGTATGGTCTACCATGAAGGCACTGTATTGTTCCTCCAGTTTACTGAGAGTTTCCCTGGGGCCAACAATGAGGATTTCTGTTTTAACCCCATTGAGGCATAGACCGTTTGCAGTCATCCACGCTTGGATGGTGGAGTAGACCATGTGCAGTGCCATGGCGTCATGTTCGTATGAGGCAGAGAGAAGAAGGAAGACCTCTGTGTCGTGAGCATAGTTTGTTAGGCGATGCTGCAAGCGTCAAGTGTGTCAAAGAGCAGTTTGGTGAACAAGTTGTAAAAAGTGGGCGAAGTGATGGAGCCTTGGAGACACCGCAGTGGATGGTGGTAGGAGTTGCACAAGCCTGGTCTGAGAATACTTTCATCGCTCCCCCTTCTAGGAAGGAGGTAACCCAGGTAGTGGCTTTAGGGGTGAATTGAGCTGACTTAGTGAGGTGTCTGCAGATTTTCTTGTGGTCCACGAGATCTAATCCTGCAGGCAGATCAAGGAGAAGCGCGGGTTTGCCTTCATCCATTATCGCAGCCAGTTTTTTTTTTTAAAATCCAGTAGGGCAGTTTCAGTCCCATGACCCGGGCGAAAGCCCTATCGTCTCTTGCCTAAGATGCAATTGGATTCAAGGAAGAGCTGGATTTGGGTATAGGCCGCTTTAGCCAGGATTTTTAACAAAATAGGTACCGTGGTTATGGGACAGTAGTTAAGGGAGGAGGGGTCTAGAGTTGGCTTTTGCAAGAGCAACCCCATGGGCAATCCCATGTAGGGTTGGACGATGTCCGAGCCAAAGGAGGCATTAATGAATGCTGTCAGAAACAGAGAAGGGTTTCTGCGCATTCTTTGACCATTTTGGCTGGACAGATGTCCCCTTTACAGTTGGATGGTTTAAGATGTTTGAGCAGAGCCACAACTTCAGATTCTGAGACATCCCTGAAGGAGAATGAGTTTATGTCCTGGTGAGGGGTGTCTTCAGTGGGAGAGAGGGGAGTGGATTTGTCAAGTGCTTTATGGTGTGCTCAAATTTTTGTCTGCAAGAGGTCAATTTTGTTCGGCATGGCTGTTTGGATACTTGAGCACCCGGCTTCATTCCTATCGATGTCTTAGGAATTGGTGGCAGGAGCAGCTAGTTCTCTGAATATGGCGAACATTTCTTTAGATTCAGATGTGGCATTGGAGATGTTGGTGTTATATGAGATAACTTTGGCCGTAAAAATGGCTCTTTTGCATTGGTTTGATAATTTTTTTTTAACTTCTTTGAGGGGGGGGTCTTGTGGACTGTTTTGCCATTTAGTGAGTGCTTTAAGTTTGAGGGTGCGTAATTCCTGAAGCTGGGGGGTGAACCATGAGTTTGCATGCTTTAAGACTAGCTTTTTTTGTTCAAGCAGTGCTATGGTGCCAATTGCTATTTTAAGGGTGCATTTGTATATTTCTGCTAGACTCACTGGGTCTTTGGAGAAGGGAGGCTTGAAGCACAGACTTTCTAGAAAACCTAGCAGGTAAGCTTTGGTATGTTTACATGCACTCCTGGCTAGTGAAGGTGGTAAAGGAGTGTTGGGCTTGGTGGGGGTGGGGAAAGTGATGTGAATGAGGTGGTGGTCGGTCCAGGGGCGGGGGTGTTGGAGGTGATGGAGGTAGAGCAGTTGAGGTCTGCAAACCAATCTAGGGTGCGTCCTTTGGAATGTGTGGGTTCAGTGACCCTTTGCCCAAATCCCAAATCTTGAAGTTCTTTGGTCAGGGCTTTGGCTTGCTTGTCCTTAGGATCGTTGAGGTCCAAGTCAAGATCTCCCAGCAGGATTGTTTTTGTGGTCGTTTTTAAGTTCTCCGCTAAGAGATGGAGTAGGCTTTCTTGAAAGTCAGTGGAGAGGCCCGGGGGTCGATAAACGGTATGGATTGTGCAGTTTGGGGAGAGGGCGAGTTTAGTGGCCAGGAAATCTGCATTCCCAGCTAGTTTGGAGTTTGTCTGATGAGCAGGGAGTCTTTGGCAATGATGGCTACTCCTCCCCCTTTCACCTGTAATCGATCCTGGCGGTAAATGGTGCCTGGCGACAGAGCTAAAACAATGGCAGGTCATGCGGCTTCATGAAGCCATGGCTCGGTAATGGCTAGGAGATCTAGGTCCAGGTTGGTGAGGAGGAAACGGACATCAGTGGTGTGGGCAGGGAGCAAGCGTGCATTTATGGCGGCACATTGAAGGGGGCTGGGAGTAGGTTTGTTTGGCGGTGTGCGGGACAATAAGAGATAGGTTGGGTAATGAAGGTTTGCAGTGAATGTGAGATGGATGGCGAGAAGCCTGCTTCTTCTGTGGGAGCAACGTGGATCCAGCAAGGTATGTTTTTTTGAGGGCGCGGGCGCTGGTCGGTAGATTTAATTTTTGAGGGGGAGTTTGCGCGAAGAGTGGCAGAAGGACGTGTAGACCACCCGCCCGCCACCATGAAGTTCCTGAGTTCAGTTGGATTTGGGCAAGCCTGGAATTGTGTTGGTTTGGTGAGTGAACTCACCATGATGAATCTGCGGGCTAGGGAGTCAAGGGGTATTAGTTTGGATGGCTTCAATTCAAGTGAGTATAGGTATGGACAGGCTAGGGTGTGCAGGTAGGAGCGAGGAGAGTTCTCTGCGCCCAGAAAAGAAATGGCCATATCACAGGGGAAGGAGAGACGGGTGTGTTTATTTGGGCAGTACGACAACTGGCAGCAGTGACTGGAAAACAGAGCAGGGAGCAATAAGTGACAAGCAATACTGGATACAGGCAGCTATAGGAGATATTTGGTGCTACGTTTCATGGTGTAGTAGTTCAAAAGGAAGGCTATATGAAATACCAAACATGAGAAGTTGCAGCAAGTGACATTCTTGGATAGGAAAAAGAGAGTAAAAACAGTCGGTAGCTGCGGTTATTAAAAAAACACAGGTAAGTATTATACTAAACATCCACTACAGTTATACACATTCCCTTTTGTCGTGCTCTGGTCAGTGCAGCAACTCTTTACTTTTGTATAGAGATCAGTTTGAGAACACTAATGTAGTAAAGCCAAGTGAATAAAAAATAAAAGGTAGGCAGGTAGGTAATAACCAATTTAGAGAACTAATAGGTAAGGAAGCAAGGAGTTGAAACAATGCACAACCTTAGGACTACAAGGTTTTACACTTTAAATCCTTCTATTGCTAAAAAGGGATGGGGCCTAGTGCCCTTAGAGTCACAAATCCCAATAGAGCTATTTGAAGGAGGTTATGAGTCTTTCAGGTAGTCTGAGAACAAGTGTTGGTAAAGCCCACAGGCAGTTTTATAAGTGTTGAAGAACCATGACTGCTAAGTTCTTAGGAGACCCTCTCCAAATCAAATCATCATAGGGGAAGACCAGGGGAGGATCCACGACAACAACTCCACTGATAATGGGTCCGGCAAGGAAGAGGTAGTGCAATGACTTTATATCGGTTAAACCTTAGGGAGGTTGGTGGGAGGGGGGGACAGGGGATTGGGGGGGGAGTAGGAATAGTTATGTTTACTCACCCCATGTACTCAGATTTACTCAGGGACCACTTTGGAAGGACCTGCAATTGTTGGGCCCGTGTGTCTCGGCTGTGATGGAAGATAATAGAGTGTCACAGGTAAAGGTCAAATCTGGCGTTTTGGGATTTTAGATCTGGCAAGTTGGTGGTCTGGCACTCGAGAGATTTTTCCTAGTACTGGGCAGCTGGGTGACTCAGTGGACTCCCAGGGCAGAATGTAGATGAGAACAATGGACACTGCGAACAAATGGCGGAGGTCAACACTTGTGGCACAAATAAACTGGTCCTGCAAGGCACCTAGTCGTGCTGGTGAGCTGAAACTGCAGGACTAGGTCCCTTGTTTCACAAGTCAAGGATCTGCGGAGTTACAAATCCAAACTCAGGGCAGTGGCTGATGCAGTGAGTTACCCAATGAGGAAGCGGCTAAGCCCACACAATGGTTCCAGAAACTTCCAAAGGCTTCCATGGGCAGGATTCCACAAGCAGGGGTCAGGACTGGTTGTACCCACCGGTCCAGGGGTCAAAGCACAGATAAAGCCCTTCTGGGGATCAGCAAAGGAGGAGGGTTTTGTTGGGACGGTTTAAGACAAAGCTGCATGGCCGCAACAAGTTACGGGTCTTCAGCAAGAGGGTCCCCTTTGTAGGGGCCGTGATTCAGACGACTACATGAAAAATGGTTGCATTAGTCCACTTTTTAGTCAGGATTCGAGCTGGCGTCACCCCAGCCCACTAACTAAGGATTTGCACCATTTAAATTGCCAGGGGCTGTACAATCACAGACAGCCTTGAACCACATCTGCCTAGCAACATGCAATATGGCCAGAATGTGGACTGGCATCAGGCGTTCCATCGCCGACATCCAGGGCCGGTGCAAGGAATTTTGCCACCCTAGGCAAACTGTCAGATTGGCGCCCCCCCACTCCGGGTTGTATCCCGGAGGATTCCTCAGCGCTCAACTGTAATACAGATGTGCTGCACATTGAAGTGTTGAGGTGCCCGGGAGCTAGCAATGAACATGTCTGCATTAGGAGTCACTCAGTATGGGGAGGGTCCCAGCAAGCAGGAGGCTTGGGGGAAGCCAAAATACATTAGAGCAGGCCCAGAGCCTACTGGATCTAGAGAACCAAGTTACACCTTGCTGATGATGCCCAACTAGGCCAAAACATGTCTGGATTTGCTTGTGGTCTCATGCAGAAGGGATGCGACTAAGCAGTTTGGGCTGACTTGCACCTTTTTGGGATGTGACCAAGCCTGATGTGTATATGTTTTTCCCCTTTCTGTAATGGCTCGGCAGGGGAAGAACAATGGTCTGGAGGGTTGCCCAGAGCTATGCCAGAGGTTAGAATCAGTGCTTAATTTTAGGGGGTGGGTTGTGTTTTCCATGGCTCAGCCCCGGCACTCATTTCTGAGCCCTGGCACTTATTTGTAAGCCCAGCTTGATTGTGTTGTAGTGTTTTGGCAACTTTATTATTTTAACTGTCAGTCTGTCACAGTAACATAACAATGAACAACAGTGTGCCCAAGCCATGGTCTTTGCGTCCTGGGATGGCGCATTGTTATTCACAAACCTGATGGCCCTGTTTGGCTGGGCAGGACTATATCGATGAGAAAAACAATGAGATAAAAGGTAACAAACCCGGACACTGATGCTGGCCATGTCCACACACTGCACCACTCTGCTGCATGACATTGCTGCACATTCCCTAATGTAATAACCAGCAGGGTGGATTGACAACATTAGGACATTCACCAACCAAAAGGCCCCAACACAGGAGCAAAGTCAGTGAAAAGACCCATATCGAACTGGAGAGCCAGTCATGAGTGGCAACCTAAGCAAGGCGATATTGCTGCAGTGTTTGACAAGCAACTCATTAGTTCAATAATGATTTTGCCTACATTCATCCATCAATTTACCACAGGAGGAAAGCAAGTTTGCTCTGTATTCCTGTGGTTAGATGGTTAAAATGCACCACTTGAAACTGATACGATTAGAGCAAAGGTCAACGATAATGTGTTTTAAAGAAACACTTAAACATGTGTTTTATTTCAAGATACAATACGTTATGTTGATTTCACCCTCAATTAACCAGGAGTTGGTGCTTTACCCCCAAATATGTTCACACCTTATGGAGCAGCCATGTGACACTGTATGGAGCATCAGTGGGTGGAGTCAACAGTAGACGGGGAACTGCGCCACCCCATACAAGAAAATATTTGGGCACTGGCACTTATTTTCTTACAAATTAAGCACTGCTAAGATGAATTCTAAACTTTCCAGCTATTTATCTTTTGTTTTTCCTATCCTGATCTGCATCATTCACTGCTCTCCCTGTACTGAGACATCTCTTACCACTTACCATTCACCTACTTGCACCATTGGTTGCTCCCCATTAGTGTAGGGGGATACAACCTCTGGTTTTCCAAATGTTTTGGCCTATAACTCCCATCAGCCCTAGCCATCATAGTCAATGGTGAGGATCATGGAAGTCATAGTACAAAATATCTGTGGAGCAGCAGATGTCTCATAATGCACTTCTATGTAGACTTGCATAAATGTACTGGTGTACTCATACTGACACATCTACACAGGCTCCCTCAAAGTACTGTATTCCTGAGAAGTATGCATTTGTGTTGCTCTAATGGAATTTCCGTACAGCAGCTGGTATCCCACTAATAAGTAATATATCCATAGAGTATCCGGCTCGTTCTCACTAACTCAACCCCCACCCCCTTTCCTTTTCAGATCCACCAGAGTGCCAGGGGACGACTCTGATGGTGATAGTGCGCGGTACAAATATCCTTTAACATTAACAGTAACAGTATTCACATGTATCCCAGTGCATAGGAATTCCAGGACCTCTCACAAGTCATCTCTTTCCTGGCCTGCAATATGCATTTGTATTGTATTCCCACACTTAGATATCTGTACCACTCTCCCAATGCAATCAAGCTCCTATTAAACATAGGCCGGTAAGAGGAAAGTTGAACTGTGGAGCATTAGAAGGTGAGCAGAGGTGTTTTTTGCTGTAACGAAGCTACAATGTCAGAGGTGGCAATAGTATCAGGTTTTCTAAACGCTGAAATAATAGGTGTTACTACCCCTCAACTGATCATTCTCAGGCAGATGAAGGGCTAAGTCGGCCCTGCCATGATTCTTCAAATCTCTGCCCCACACGAACTCTGATGTCCGAGGTGAGCGCTTAACTCACTGAGCTATCAATTGGTATACATCGCTTTGGATTTTTGCTAGTTTCAACTTGTAGAAGAATTGGGACAGATTCATCCCGATTAAAAGCAACATCAGAGAGGCTAAAAATGAAGGATTCCATATAAATGGTTTTATAGGATGGGAAAAGGTGTCAAAGTGTTCACCGCACGTTTTAGAAGGTTCCTTTTGATTTTAATTTTAACCTTTGTGTCATCAAATGTGTCCTTTGTGACAAAGCATTTAATATTCAATTTCAGCAACATATTGTGCTGTCATTTAGTGCTTCAAGGCAGACCCCCACCAGCTTCTAAGCACTTTAAAAGGTGCTAATATTAGATTATTTTGAAAGTAACTAGCTTTTTTAAAATGCTGCCCTTCAGTAAGATGCACCCTTGAGACTCGAGCCATGAGCTTGACTGTGCAGCTCAACATGTGATGCTACCGCTGCACACACTGAGTAAGTTGCTTACATAGGATGTAGAGGCCTGGCATGTTATGGTGATAAATGCCCATTTGATGGCGGTCCCGTGAGGGCATGCCCCATACAGTAATACTCTGATGCCTGCAGCTGGTCATGAGGCTGCACCTAGGTATATGATGACAGACAATACATGGTCACTAAAGGCACTCTAGGACTCTGCCCTGTCCACTTCACCCTGGGTGGGCTTTCATCTTGTGCATTGTCATTGGTCCTCATGCAATTTGATTGGTTGCGTTGAGCAGTAGTTACATACTCTTGGTTCATTCCAATAAATGAATTGCTTGTGGAGGGATGTTAGATGAACACAGAGGGGGGGGGGGAACTACCCGGCCTTCTTGTGGCCCGGAAGGAGGGGAGGGAGGGAGGTAACTGGGGTGGGGGGGGTGGGTGGAGGGGGAAGGACATAAGCCTTCTGTTAACGACTACATCAATAACGCACTGAAAGCGTTGCTGCACAATTTCAAACGCCTTCCCGATCCCGCCACGTCTGCACCAATGATACTGACTTGACTGTCCCACGCCAGGGCAAGTTGAGCTATGAAGAGCAGAAACAAACTGTGTTGTGTACGTACGCCCAGAGTCACGGCCACCCTGAGCAAGTGAAGGTGATGTACTAAAGCAAAACAGGCTGCTCTATGGGCCCTCTGCCCTTCTGATCCAGGGCACTGTTGTGAAACTCCATGTTGCCCCAGATGAACCCCTGCCACATGCCTATAGGTCATCCATTGCATGCTTGCATGTTAAGTCGGACAGCACAATGTTACACATTGAAGCCTACAAGTACCGGAATGCATAACGAAAGGCCACGCCTGCAGGCCCTGGCCACACCTGGCACAAGGCCTCTTGCGGTCTATGCACTGTTGGGACAATATCTGCAAAAGCAAGCTCCGTTTGTGTGTGATGATCAACTAGAAACCGGTAAAACTGGTGTGGCAGTAACCCAGGTTACCAGCAGATAAAGGTGGGGCTCTGGTGGTGATGGATACTGTGGATTATCAAGAGGAATGCCAGAGACAATTGAACGATAACTACATTTAAAAGGTTCTACCTTGTAATCCAATCAGAGAGATTTCAAATAATCTTAAAACTATTCTTAAAATGGCAGAAGAGAACGAATGGATAAGTGAAAAAACCAAAGATTTTTTGATCCAGAAATTTCCACAAACACCACATCTTTATTTGCTTCCAAAAATACATGAATCTCTTCTGAAACCTCCTGGACGACCAATAGTGGCTGCCACTCAGAGTATCCTTCAAACTTTAGGCATTTATATCGACACGATTTTGCAGACAATCATACAGAAACATCCAACCTATACTAAAGACACTACAGACATTTTGAACAGATTGACTAACATCCAATTAGAGGAACATGACCTTCTAGTCACCATTGATGTGAATAGCCTGTACACCTCCATCCCGCACTGCCTAGGTAACTAGCAGTCGATTGGCTGTTATTTTAGGAGGAAGAGAATTCTTACTTTCAATATGAAAACAATACTACTCACAAATTAGCGGTACGGCTATGGGTGCCACAATGGCACCCGCATACGCTAATTCTTTTATGCTGAAATTTGAAGAGGACCACATTATCAGACACCCTATCTGGCATCAATATATAAAACACTGGGGAAGACACATAGACGATATCTTCCTGGTGTGGACCGGATCCCAAGAAACTCTCAACTCATTTTTGGGATACATCAATCTGATTGATAAGATAATTCAATTCACACATGAAATTGGTCATCCTTGTGTATACGTCCTAGATGTTGTAGTAAGTCCGAAGCACCATCATTTGACACTGAAGTTTACCATAAACCAACTGACAGAAATGATCTCCTCCATAGAATGAGTTTCCATCCATCAGCCACAATACAGAGTTTATCATATAGCCAGCTACTGCGTATAAATAGAATCACCAACATAGATTCCAAGTATGTGCTAGAAAAGGAAGAGCTGCTCAATAAATTCAAAGCAAGAGGATTCAAGGAAGAAGAACTTCTGTACCGCTGAAAAGGCAGACGCACAAGAGAACCAATTTACTAAGAACGAAAGAATTAACTAGTAAAGAGAGTCCATTGGTCTTTGTTAGTAAATACAGTGTTCAGTCATCCAAAATCAAAAAGACTCGAACTTCTTCAGGGAAGTTAAATCCCCTAAATTTTGCTAATTAAAAAGCCACTGATAAAATAAGTCACATGGGATATTTTTTCTGTGAATGGACGGTATCCTAATCACGCAGCTATTTTGATGTGTTTATTTTTACAATATGAATGAATTCAACACCTATCAGTAGTTTTCACTACAATTGGCGACCCAAGGTCTGATGCAAGTTTTTCTCACCAGACACTATTGTTGTTGTACCCTAGGTTAATGCACTCCCCGCAAAGACCTGAGTATATTTTAGATGCTCATCCTTGTGAGGGTCATTGATAGAGTGCTGTTGGTGGGGAGGGATGTCAAGAACCAGGCACCTCTATCATTACAGGAACTGCATATCAATGAGATTAAGGGCTTTGCAGGAAACAATAAATTAGGCCTCTGCAACAGGAACACCAGAGGGAGGGGCTCATGCAGCCTTCGAGCCCCTCTCCCAGCAGGCAGCAGTCAGGACCCATGCAGAGACCACCCCCACCAATAAAGGGACTCAGGGGAGGGATCAGTAAAGGTAGGTCAGACACCAAGTACCTGACATTGTAAACACACTGGAGAAGCGCTAGCTGTATCTTGAATCACAGCACAGATTGTGTGCAAGCAAGGCATGCCAGTATTTGAAAGTAAACACACCCACTGAATTGCAAATTACATTGTATGGTCTGCAGCACCTCACAGCTGTACACGCAACCTCCTACCATCACAGAGAGATACATTGAATTTTAATAGAGCACCAACACCTCACCTTCCGACTGTGTCACAGTCGCTGGGCCAAAGAAAAAGTTAACTCTGCAGGCAGCCGACTGCAGCATTCGCATTTGACTCAGAGTTAGGAAAGTCTAGGGACAGTGGCACGTGCCATGCTCAGTTTGTGCTATGCATTGCTAATGCGCAGGTGCCAGCGCTGCCATGCCCATGCCCACACTCATGACCCTTAACTGACCCCAATCCTTTCATGGTGTCCCTTGTGCCGCGTTGCCTGGCCTGCTGCTACTGCAGGCAGCCTCAGCCTGCAGACATTCAGGGCAGGTGCTATCACAGGCAAAGCAGTTTGTGTTATACAATTAGTGTGGAGGTGTTAAAGCAACATTTTGCCGCTCTAACATTACCACATATAGGCAAGTGCCTAACCTTACATAGTGATAGCACCAGCCCTGCCGACATCCAGCTACAAACCGTTGCTTTATCTGGGCAAGGGCTTACGATATATGGCAAATATGGCTTTGGGAGGGCAGGAAGGCTAACATACAAAAGACAGAAACAAATCTAGAGTATATGGTACTCAAGCAGTAAAATGCAAAAGCGCACACGAGAATAAAAAATCATGATACAAGATCCGCTGCCATCAGCCCATCTTGGGCACATCATACAAGTAACCACAAAGTTCTAGGGATACAGCACTTTGTAACCACAGTCTCAAAGCTAGTGCTTAAGAACGGTACCTGGCACACCCATCTCTCTTTCAAATTACTTGAATTCTTTCCCTGCCCCCATCATCTCCCCACACCCCCTGGGCCTCTTATAAAACCAAACCCCAGACACTGCTATGCCTTGGCTTCATTTCTCTCTGGTACTCTGTGTGAGATGGTAAGATTTTCCATGCTTTTCTCTGCACTTTGTAATGTGATTTTGAGTTGGTGAGGAATGAACGAGTGGACTGTGGTGATAGGTATGCATCTCCTGGGTGCCACATAGATCAACATATTAATACGCTGTACAAAGTTGCCCAATTTATTTAAATATTCAGAGTTATACGCTTTTCTTGAATTCGGCGTGCTTATTGTAATGACTAATGCATTAGTATATTTTTGCGTTGACTAATACTTGATTGCTTTGTTTGCGATTAATACACCTGTACACCATTGCCCCATATTTTCTGAAGTCTGCCTTAAAGTTCAGTCTATATTACCTTGATAGAGTTTGGCTAGAAAAAGTGTCAAATACTGTGTTCACTAATTAGGTTGGCCTGTCACAACCCTCAAATAAGATGGATTTCCAGACCCAACATAACACCAAATCAACTTCAAGAAGTTCTGCAGTGAATGGTTTGTTGGAGATTGCTTGGAAGTTTGTTTTGTCAGTGGGATCCACCCTTTGTTTTTCTTAGGAGAGGGTTGGTGTAGCCATTTTTTAAGTGTGAGATATTTGCAGATGTTGGGGAGGCCAATGAGTCTGCTGGACTGCTAGTGTTGACCATTGTTATGACGTCCTGAAGAAAGAAGGAAGAAAGACAGCCAGTGCTAAAGTAAGTTATCTACACAGTTTTGGAACCGTTGCTGGGATTTGTAGTGTTGGCCCTTTCTTATATTGGCAGTTCAGGATTAGTCTAATTTAGTTCCTGAAATATTTTGCAAGTTAGTCGCAGAGCTCTTGAGATTATGTTCTTGCTGTGTTACAGGCGGCAGGGTTTTATAATTCTGGATAATTTTAATACTTACTTCCGGGTGCGTTGCGACTTCTATTCAGTATAAGTAATTAACTTACTATGCTTTGAATCTTTCAGCACAGCAGATACTGACTGTTGGTAGGTAATCTACAGATTTTCTCAAGCATCTCATTTTCTTTTTGAGATGGTTAAGATTGGGGTAAATCATTTGGAAAATATTTTTCAATTTGTGAAAATGTCAAGGGCTAATTTGGGGTCAGTGTGTCAATAATGGTCTGATACCCAGGAAACACTCATTAAGTAATTTGTCCTGTGTTACAATCTGATTTCCAATTAAAGGCCGGAGTTTGGTGACAACAAATTTTAAGCAGCATGTCCAGCTTCATTTCCCATCATGGCCTGAATGATGTTTGGGGGTATAAGAGTGGTACTTTTCCATATCTACCTGTGGAAGGTTGAGACCCCTCGTTAGTGGGAGAACAGAGTATCCATCACATTAGACCGAAACTCTCGATGGTTAAAGAACAAGAGCAGTTATAGTTCACCCTCCGATGGGCTGGTACCAAAGAACAATTAGTAACAAACAACAACAAAACCAGCACACAATACACTATATTCATATCTCAACCTGTTGGAGGGAGATCAGGATGGCAAACTAAGTACTAATTACCTTTACAGTGATTCCGTACCCTTATGTCCTTGCTCTCCCTCCTCCCAGACTAGTTGGGTGAGCCTGCAACAGACTAGACGTGAAAAATGTTTCTCCAAAAGAGGATACCGTCACTTTAAGAACAATGGAATTGAGCCGGTACACACAAGTAGCACTTTGCATGGCATGCCCCTCCCCTAGACATGCGTCAAACTGTCAGCACCCAGTTTTTCAAGTTCTTCCCATCATAATGATTGAAGCACATGTATAGAGGGCAGCTGTAAAGGAGGGCGCGAAAGGACTATGCATACAAGAATCAGCATAAAGTAAACATTTCGGTACTCTGCTGTCCTCATCTCCCTTCTTCCCAAAAGGTTGGAAGACCAGAATGTGCAGACCCAAATATTGAGTGGAGGAGAAAAAGGACTGGCCAGGGTTCCAGCAGAAACAATGCAAAGACTTGATGGCCAAAAGATGCCTCAGAAAGATAGCTTTCAGGCCCAAGTAATTTATGTGCTGCAGTCTGTATTAGTATCCCACACATGCCACTGGATGTGGCAAATTAGGCAATGTCTCCCCCAGCTGGACAGAATAGGCTGTTACAGAGGAGGAAGAAAATAAAATGTACTCACTGTAGCAACTATAGTACTCATAGTCCTAAGTTCCCTTTCCTCCATCCTGTATGGGCATCGGCGTAGGGGGACGGTACAGGAACCTTTGGCAGCAAACATATTAGCTTCCCATTTAAATTTGGCTTAGCACACAGATGCAGCAGCGGGCATAGATACACCTACTAGACCAGCCCTCCGGCGCGCCTCAGTCCCAATTTTTGACATCAGACGCTGTACACCTGGCTGTACCTATTAAGTGTCTGGTCCACATGAGGGGATGGAGGGTGGGTCGTATGGAGAAAAGGGTATTAGGAGTACTCTAGCCACTTCAGTGAGTAACTTATACGTCCCGTCCCCTTGGGTGATTCCACCATGCTTCTAGAACTGGCTGGAGTATTTGTGCAATTAACTGGAAGCAAAGCGGTCCTTCAGGACGGCTAGCTGTAAGGGTGCAGAAGGAGGAGGCCGACACAAAAGTGCCATGTTTGGGGCTAAAGACTTAAACAATAAAGCAAGAGAATACCTATATTTCCCTATTCCAGAGAATATCCATCTTTCCCTATTCCAAACAGGGGCTTCCCTGCCTCAACTAAAGATCTAAGGTGACTGTCAGTATGTCTGTCAACACAAAAGTGTCCACTGTCCTGTGTCAAGAAAACTTACTTCGGTCCCTTACACTAGAAACTAAAGAATACATTTGTACTCTTCTGGTCCCATGATAATGCCTCCCTTCTACTGGCGTTCAGTCTCAGATAGCCTGGCTCATTTACTCCCTTCTCCAGGCCTTGTTGGACCGCACTACCGGTTACCAGGAGAATGGCTTGATTCTCCTAGTAATCCTAGCACAGTCTCTTACAGCCAAGAGGGGATTGGGGGAGGACCCCCTGCCCCCTGGTCTTGACTTAATTAGGCTTTACACCTACAACACCCACCTCTGAAGCTTAGGTGCGTCCGTGACCCTTGCTTCTCTTTGATTTGGCCCAATTGGTTCACTTCAGTGCCAAGTACTGACACAGAGAAGTTGACAGGGTCCCAAACCCTTCTTTGAGTGGGTTTATCCCCACCATTGTTGGGAGGGACTCTCCCCTCCCATGTTCTCTGTATGGTACTTGGTGTCCTCAACCCTTCCCCTAGTGATCAACAGGCTTTGTTTCACCACTGCAATGGGGAGGTTTGTAGACTTTCTGCTCTTGCGGTGACACCCAAGCATTATCGTTGCAAAGGGGCCTAGGGACACGTCGCCAGGGGTTACTGTGATGGCGGGTGTCCCGTTCTGCTACGCTTGTGCCCTGCTTTCCCTGCAGCTATGCAACAGCGTTTTCCGGCTGCCTTCTGCTTTCCTTCCACCTCCCAACACTGCCGTGCACCGGCCTGCTCCTGAAGACCTCCCGATCAGACGCGGCGGACAGTCAGCGTTCTTGGAGTTCTCCCCTCCCTATCAGTGACGCAGAGTTGTATCTCCTATGCTCAGTGTGCAGCACACCTGTCGTCCTCTGTGTCTGCCTGAGACCAAGTGTTTAGTCAATTTTTTTACAATGTGGCCAGCAGAGTCTGGGCTCATTGTGCAAGTCCTACTTCTCTTTCCCATGTTTCATCTTAACTGCTCTGCTGGGCCAACTCGTCTCAGTACTTGGATTACCTAGGTTCTTGATGTTGTTCTAAGTCTCAGTATTTTCCAGATCCTTAGAATAATCTGCCTTTTAACAGTACATAGGTCTACTGTCTACTGAGAAGTTATCAGATTAAGGCAAAAATAGAGTATGTGAGGGTGTTCTATTCGCATAAGGGTGGTACCCAAGATGTTGGTCCTTATCCCTAAAAGGGGAGTCCCACCACACAAGATTATTCTGCATTATACCACCCCCAGGGCTCCCCCTCGGGTAGAAATGACTACATCAACTGAATAGTCACACTGCCCAAACGCTGCATGTGCTCTGGGGCTGGTGACTAGTTCTTGTAGAATGCAGATTGGAATGCCCATGTTGCGGATTTGCTGATTACCCAAAATGTGTGCCGCTAGAAAGCCACTGAGGTAGCTTTTGAACTTACAGTGTGCGTTTGAATCCCTTCAGGTACAACTTTCTTCTGCGCTCTATATTCCTCCGCTCTGGCTGACACCGTCCACCTGACAAGGGACATCTTTTATGCCTGCGAGCCTAGTGAGGCGCAACCAAAAGGGACAAAGAGCGGATCAGAGTTTCTGATCGGCACCAAGTGCGATTTAGAATGTAAGCACCCTCCGAAGATCTAGAGAGTGAAGATTTGGTAATAATACCGGCAAGCATATCTCCTGGTTCAAGTGGAATGGAAATACCACTTTCTGCAGGAGCTTGTGATGAGTTTCGAGAAACAATTTGTCCTGGTGGAAAACGGAGAAGGCTAAGAAGCCAACAGTGCTTGTATCCCACTCACTATGCGCGGATGGCAAGGCTAATAGCTTTGAGCTTAATCCATTTAATATCTATGGAAGCCATGTGCTCAAATGGCTTGCGTTGTAAAGACACTATCACATTTAAATCCCAGACCGGATGAGCATGGTGCACTGGTGGAAATAACTTTGAACCGTTTCAAGTGGGCGTTGACAACTGGATTTGCCAAGGACAAAGTTTCATCCTTTGAAATAAAGGATTACTCAGTGTAGTGACTACAATACTCCTAGTGCATAGCATAGTCCCCCCCCTTTCCTGCATCCTCTATTTGCAACCCCCGGTACGGGGACGGAACCTTTTAGCAGCAAAACATTGAGCTTCTCCTTTAAATTTAGCATAGAACGTGGAGGCCCAGGCGTGACCACACCTGCTCGCCCCGCCCTCCGGCGCCTCACCTCAGTCCCTTTTGCACATCGGACAATTACCTGAAGTCCTTGTACAGTGAGATTAAGTTCCAACTTAATGGGGGAGGGAAGGTGGGTTGTGTGGAGGAAAGGGTACAATGGACTAGAAGTATTGTAGTCACTACAGGGAGTAATATTTTATTACTCCAACGTAAGTCCTGTTCGCTTTCCTCATCCGGTATGGGCGATTTCAAAATAAACCTTTATGTTGGGGTGGGGGGCACCTGCAAGGATGAGGACGTAAGAGTTTTAAAAAAAAATGTATTATTTTTTTTTTTTTTAAAGAACTACCTGCCCAAAGGCTGCATCTGAATTTGAGGTGGAGAATGAGGGGAGCGGTTGAGGGGGTGTCTGAAACCGTGGTTGTTGGAAAGAGACGCCAGTTGTACCAGAACAGTGACAGTCTGCCCCTACCAGATAGCTGTGGACCCGGACTTGGATATCATGTTAAACTTTACTCTGAGGCTGAAGACGAGAAGGGGGCCTGGAAGAACCCCTTGATAGAGGGACACTGCCGTTTCCTCCTATGCAAGCTAGGAGATCTGTCTGGTTGACCGGTTCCCCTTTCCTGAAAGCCCCGGAAGCCTCCAAACACTCTGGCCTTGTGCTCCGGTCGTATCTTAATCTGAGTGTAAGATTTATGTGGAGGGCTTAGTGAGGATTGCAAGGAATTTGGCTATCTGAGTACATGCTTTTCTTTGTGAGCTCCTCATCTGTGGAAGCATGGAATAGTTCTGATCCCTCAAAGGAGAGGTCAATTCTTTCTTGCACATCTGTGGCGAACTTGGTCACATGCATCCAAGCAGTTCTGCGCATGTCGACACCTAGAAATATACCTCTGCTCGGAGAATCAATATGCGCCACTGACGCTTCCAGATTATCATGTGCGATTCTCTGTCTCGACCAAGCCTGCCTTGAAGGACGCCTGCCGGTATCCATGGAAGAGCTTGCGTTAAGTTGTACATCTCCCTCAACAACTTCTGATTGGCTGCCGCTAAGATTGTCTGCATTTGAGGTACACCTTTTCTGCCAAAGCTTTCCAGCAGCTAGCCCTCTTTGGTACCAAGGCTAGCTGCTGGGTTCCGTAAGGGCCTGCTCGGGTGACGTTACACCTAGTAATTCGGCTAGGCCCACCATGAGAGTTCTCCCCGCCGTCATCCCAGTCATTGTCTGTATCGTTGTCGGACTCCTCGCAGGATCATGGCGTAGAGTGCCGAGCGCCCCGTCACGCGTCCTGCACCACTGCAACGACAGGAACTGGCAGTGCTGGAGGAAAATGGGATGGAGGTGGCAGAGCCAGTGCCCCCAGCAGAGACTGTGCGAGTGCCAAGGTGCCTGCGCGAGCGGTTGCTACAGCAACATTTGCGAGATGAATTCTCTGATGAGCCCTTTAAGTATCCCCTAATTTGTTGGGACTTCATAAGTGCCAAGAATCTATCAAAGAATCAGACCTTGCAGGCCACCTGTGAAGATTAGTGCAGCAGCCCTCAGCACAGCAAGGAATCCAGATAGGCGCTGGGCCTTTCAACCCCAGACTGCTCGCCTTGCCACTGGGGTATGAACTGTTGTCCTTGCTTCCACTTATACAGGGAGCCTTGCTGATGAGCGAATCAGTTGTCTCTGTGCCTGGGAGCTCCACTGTACGCTGAAGGCAAGGGCGGTGCACGGCTGGCCTGAGTGGCCCATGCTGAAGGTGACGAGTATGGCTTGCTAGAGTCTGAACTTGCACTGTCTGCCGAGTGGCAGGGTGCCATTTTGTGAATATCAAGCCAGCACTGCCTCTTGCGTGGCCGGCCCCCATTTTATGTATCTGCACCTTGGTATTCGGCAGAAAAACAGGTTTTAACAGTGCCCCTTGTACCAATCCTCGGTAAGAGTTCCAACTAGTGACTTGAGAGGGCCTCGGAAAATGCCCCGGCAGGCCTGACACCCTCAGTCAACCAACTGGAGCATGGCTCCAGCTGCGTGAAGGAGCCTCCTCAGGCATATGTCCGGTCACAGAACCCAAAGGAACCTCACACGTACGTGTGGTCGAAGAGATTTTGTGCCACACAGTGTCAGGCCGGGAAGGACCCCACAAACCCTCGGCACGGACGCCAGTAGCTTTGAGCCTCAGGCCGGACATCTGTGTCCAGTGGAAGAACTCCTTGGAAAAAGAGTCCCAATGCTGGAGTGCCTTGGTAAACAATGTACTTATTTTTCTCAAGACTTGCACGACTTTTTGACAACAGCCTAGGTGTGATCAGGCAGAGATCTGGAAGATATTTCTCTCCACCCTGTGAGTCTATTCTTGAGTGTCCAAGACGTTAAGGAGCTGCATCAACACCCAGGCACTCCAGACAGAGCGTGTGGAGAATCAGAAGCCGGGAAGGAGCGGTCGCACAAGGTGCAACATGTAAACCCTCCCATGACCAACAAGCACTGGGAAATGCGAAAAACAGATCGGTGAAGATTGAAAAAAAAGATAAGGGAAGCTTCCACGAAGTAAAAAAGTGCCTTCAAGCCAAAATTTTCCCGTCCTGAGGGACGACTATAGGATTGAGGAAATAGGATGGGACATATGAGTATTCTTCTAGACTTCTATATCTGCTAGATACGTGCGACACATGTCCACCTGCATATTGAAGTGGGCAAGATAAGCCACGAAGATAGCACATAATTTACAGATCATGAGAGGGGATCTATACCTCTCTCCTTTGCCCAATGGTAAAATCGGTTCCACTTGCTCTTGTATTGCACTTACGTGGACTCTACTCGCACACTGAATGGTGAGCAAGTTGTCAGGAGACAACCCCAGCGTGCTTAGCTTTAGCTGATCAGGAGCCGGGCTGACAAGGCTAGGAGCTCTGGTTCTGGATGCACGACTACCCCCGTTGCTGAGCGAGAACCCCAGTGACTGAATCCATAATGGGAAGGGGCCTTGATTGGCAAGCTGCTGAAGGTCTGAGAACCAGACACAAGACGGCCAAAGAGGACTCAATCTGCATCCCATTAAGGCTCTGAACTTGCAAATCAGTTTTCTGAAGCAGTGCGGACGGCGGAAAGGCACACCTACTGAGATGGTCCCAGCTGATTTGGAACGTATAGCCCAGGGAGTTGTACCCCTGTCCCGCCCATGATGCAAATAGGAGCCATTTCTGATGCAAAAAGATCCACCTGCAGATGGCCTCATTTCCTGAATAGTGGTTTGAGGGTGATCCTCTGCAAATCTCATTTGTAAGTTTTCCATCCCAACCTGCCTGCTTCAGAGTTGCTGTCCGCGGGCAGGTGAACCGCCTTAAGAAGGATGTTCTTCAAGGCCCATTATCATATCTCGATTGCCAGCATGCAGAGAAGCCTGATTCCGGTGCACCCTGCTTGTTTTATATAAACAAGATGAACTGTCCGTCCACAGTAGCACTGAAATGCCTCGGATCAGAATAACAAATTACTTCAGCACTAAGCCGATGGCTTTGAGCTCCAGCGCATTGATATGTCATATATGCCATATATGAAGTTACTGCTCAAGGAGTCACCCGATCCCTGAAAGAAGGACTCTGTCATCACCACCAATGAAGGTTCTAGATGCAAAAGTGAAGCACCCACCTTTACATTGCTGCTGTCCAACCACCAATGAAGATCTTGACGTAGGGTGGCCAGGACATGAAGTTGCGAGCCAGTCTCCTGATCCCAATGAGCTGCAAGACAAAGCTGTATACGCCTCATCCTCAGACTGGTATGAAACCACCAGGCTGAAGTCACCCCCCTTGTTGAGAAATGTAGGACCGCCTTCTTGAGGGCGACCAATATCTTCTGTCGAGGACACCTGTTCTTGCAACGTATCCCCTCTGATGCTTAGGGGAGAGAGGAAAAAAAAAAAAACAAGAGTACTCCAAGTAGGGAAGAGCTGCAACTTCTTCAGGTTGAGAGAGAAGCCCAACTGGTAGAGGACCTCTGCTAGCCTCTGGCAAGACTGCTGTGTTTCGTTCGGAAGAATTGGCCTTTACCAGCCAGTCATCGAGGTAAGGATAAAGAGGATGTCTCTCAAGCCTGAGAAGGGCCACAACCACATTCATCAATTTTGTGAAAACAGGAGGGGCCGAATTGAGGCCAAATGGAAGCACCTTGTATTGGAAGTGATGGTTCATTACAACAAACTAACTATTTTCTGTACCACTGGCAGATGAGGAGATGTAGGTAAGCATCCTTCAGGTCCAAGGCAATCTGGACCTGCTCGCCATCACTGAGACGTGGCTCCATGAACGGCAGGCCCTACTCTGATGTTAGCTGTACCTGACAAATACCAGATACTTCGAGCTGACAGACCTAAAACTAAAGGTGGTGGCCTAGCCATCATCTCCAAAAATACCCTACCTATCAGACTGGCTGACTCACCACCGTGCTCATCGTGTGAAATACTCACAGCCAAACTGCAACTCTCCAACAACCGTACACTGACCATCCATCTGATTTATAGGCCTCCAGGACCATTAGGAACATTCGAGGAGGACCTCACTAGCCTTGTAGCGAATAACTCGCAAAATCACTCCAAAACCCTACTGATGGGCGACTTTAACATCGGTTTCAATGACCCAGACAACAAGCATGCCCACTCTATAGCTGCTTTACTCAACGACCATGGGCTCACCCAAAAAATCCTCTCACCTACCCACATTAAGGGCAGAACCCTTGATTGGGTATCTGAACTTAATTGTAACATTACCATAACCGACATTGTCCCTCAACCCTGGACAGACCACTACTTAATCAACTTCACTGCCTCACTCGACCTCCTTACTCCTAAAATTATCAACATGATACCCTTCCTACCCACTAGAAGTAAAAAAAGACATCTCTGCCGAAAAACTCATCCCACTTCTCCTCCCCCCCATTAATGGCCTGGAGAATAACACTGATCCAGCCACATTAGTGGATACCTTTAACCAAGCCATGACTAATGTACTAGACATCATTGCCCCCTTAAAATTGCGAAAAAGTAAGCAAGAAGGGCCGCTGAACGCCTGGTTCACCCCCCAACTAAATGAACTCAGAAAACAGAAAAGGAAACTACAAGCTACCTGGCATAAAATCGCCCACTGACAGCAATAAAGCTAAACTAGCCCAACTATCTAACCACTGTAAGAAAGAAATCACAATCACAAAGAAAAACCTATTCAATGACAGAATCACAAAGGCCCAATCTAGTACAAAAGAACTCTTCTCCATCCTCCGTGAAATGGAAAACCCAATACAACCAACTGACACTGTCCCAAAGGACAAGACATGGTGTACCAATATACAGAGTGCCCTAACCAACAAAATCTCCTCCCTCCAACTCAAAATAATAAAAATAAAAAATAAAAAGACTCCCTGCCCACTGATAACCAACCACCACCACTGCCTACGGAGCACAACACTATCCCACCATTTAGCTTCAAGACTATCTCAATCATTGACACTGAAAAGGTCATTCTCTCGCTGAAACCTTCCAATTGCAAGGGTGACAGTTGCCCAGCGCAAATAATCAAGGATGCAGCTAGAGACCTAGCCCCATTCATCTCAAAGCTAATTAATTCCTCCTTCAAATCAAATACGGTACCGACTAACTTGAAAGAATCCTGGGCCCCCCCCCTACTGAAAAAACAAACCCTCGACCCTTCAATACCTACCAATTACAGACCCATTACAACTGTACCCTTGCTACTTAAAATCATTGACAGAGTAGCTTATCTACAAATTCAAGACTACCTTGAAACTAATCACCTGCTAGGATCACGACAATCAGGATTCCACCCACTCGACAGCACCGAAACAGCCTTGCTTGACCTCAAGACTAAAATCGAGGAACTAAAGGACAATGGCAAAACCACCCTGCTACTACTGTTGGACTTGTCAGCAGCCTTCGACTTAGTGGACCACACAGTCTTATGCAGCCACTTAAGACTCGCTGCCAACTTCACAGGAGAAGCCATTGCCTGGGTGCAATCCTTTTTAGCCAATCGCCCGATGAGTTTCTACCTCCTCCTGCGCCGATCCCATCCAAATCTCCTGCGGAGTCCGACAGGGATCCAACGATGTATAACATCTTCACTAAACCACTATTCGACAAGTTGGACAGACTGGGTGTCACGTACACTAATTATGCAGATGACACCCAGATCCTAATATCCCTTTCGGGAAACTATGAAGAGGACCTGGCTATGGTGAACAAAATATACACCCTCATTCAGGTATGGATGGCAACCCATGGCCTTTGCCTGAATGACGATAAGTCAGATTCTACTCCTCGGATCCAATTCTAATTTAAAAAATTTAACTCCAAACTACACATCCTTTAACATTGACAATAACATCATCAAGGTCCTGCCAGAGGTAAAAATGTTAGGATTCTCTGGACTCTCTTAACCTAAAAAAGCAAGTTAACTCTCTCCTCTACCACTGCCTACACTTGCAAATTAATCCGAGCTGCCAGACCATTCCGGTCTAGCGCCAGTTGCATTACCTTGGCCAATGCGCTCATCATGTCCCGACTTGATTACTGTAACGCCCTGTACTCAGGAGCCAACAAGTATGTCACTGACAAACTTCAAAGACTGCAAAACAACGCTCTTAGAGCAGCGTTGAACATACCTCACAGTGACCATCTCTCTAAATTTAGCAAAGAGGCCCACTGGCTAAAAATAAAAGACAGAATCCTCCTCAAAACGATATCCCTCACCTCCAAATGTCTCAACACCCTAGCACCGCCCTACCTTTCGGAAAAATTACTAGGAAAACTGCCGCCAGACCATTGAGATCTGCCAACACCTTCCTGCTTGACTTTCCCAGATTCAAACTTGCCACGGCTGGTGGCTCTAGCTTCCCAGTCAAAGCTGCACAAGTATGGAACACACTCCCTACTGACCTTAGATGCCCCTTCCCGTACTCTAGAATCAATGCCCTCAAATGGCTTCGCTCGAATGACCTATAACATCTTTCTCTGCCTGCCTGTCTTTTCCTGACCTGCACTATCCAAAAGCCTATGACTCACCTTCCTCGCTCTCACAAGTGTAACCATAGGCCACCCATCTACTGTATTATACTATCGCTACAATTATTGCCTATACTGAATCTTGCACTGTATTGTTTTCTCGTACTGTAATGTAATGTATGCACGTACCAACTATGTAACACTGCAACTAAGCTTCGAGTATTCTTGTACCGCTGCGCCCGGCTGCCGATGGGCTTGGTGCGCATTATCAAATAAATGAACAAATAAGGAGCACATCAAATCTCCTGCAGAGACACACTCTGCTATCTGGGCTCGTGTAACCATCTTGAATTGTTCGAGGGTAAGGGATGAATTGAGGAAAGAGATCCAGCACAACACGCAGGCCAGTCTGGTTGTTCAGGGGGAATGCAAACATTTAGGAGTAGAAGCCTGTGCCGAGTCTTGGACTGGGACCGGCTCCACAGCTTGGTACTTCCAGCACTGCAAGATCTCCTGTAGCAGTCCCAGTGAACCGAAAGTTTGAATCCCGAAGCAAAGATTTGTGAATAGTGCGGCCAGCTGCTGAGAAATAGAGTCAGTCTGACCCCAACAGGAGAGATGTGGTTCCAGACCTGAATATCATGGTTTTTAAAGTCAGAAGCTGAGGCGGGGAGGGAGAATGTGGGAGGGGGTTGACACCTTGGTGCCCCCATGGACTTTTGCTTTCAATGATCTGAGATCTGTTGGGCTGCTGCGCCCGACGATCATGAAAGCCCTTGCTTTGCCCCTGAATTAAAGGTTTGACCACAGACTTAATCACTAGTGACTTTTCAGTATGTTTGCAGGTCTGTTTCTTTGTAAGCTCCTCGTCCTTTAAGAAGAACAAGTTACTAACCAACTGGTAACTTTCTTTCCACTGGATGTTCCTCCACAACCATGCAAAAAGTCTGGAAAATGCATACCACCAAATATGTAATTATTCTAACGTTACTAACTTTAGCATCTGTCCCCTCTTATGGTATATTGTGCAGTTCAGTGAATAGAGAATCACTTGGAGCTACAAGGCCATCTCCCCTCTCCCCCCCACCAGGGCCCGCCAGGGCTTGCTGGTGTTCGAACAGCACAGCCTCGCCTCCCCACATTTCTGCTGGACCCGCTTCAAGTATTTACCTCCCCCATGTCAGAGGCCGCCATGGTCAAGCCAAATGAATTATGTGCTACCTGGTCCTAAATCCCACCGCCTTTGAGGGGCCAGAGATGTGCCCCTACTGATCCAAGAGTACTCCAGTTCACCCCAAGTTAATGGGCCGTAGAGACAGTTATTCACCCCTGTACTAATATATCGTAAAACAATCCCTCACCACATCTAACAGAATAGAATGACATGGCAGCTTATTCCGTGCTCTCTGACAAGACACCTGGATTTATGATACCTGGTCATTAGGTCAAGAGTCATTGTACACTGATGTATTGGTGAAGCTTCATATTGCATGCTGTCTCTCATGTGATCTTAGATTAACATATTGTAGGATTTGCAGGACAACTGGAGTCGTATAAAGTGATGAGTGTTTGTGTGTGTGGCCACAAGGGCAAAGTGTTAGTGCAGCCACCAATCATCGACACAGACTGCGTCCGGCCTGGCACTCCACCCCGACGAGCCCAGCTGACCCGTTCCACCCCACGATGGCACCACACAGATGTCCACCAATCCTGGTGCAGCTCATCGATACACCACCTATAGCTTAGTCAACGCCACCCAATCCCTGAGACTTTGTGCACCCTATAGCTTACAGGATTTATGACGTAGTTTTGTAATAAATATGCCTGTCTTTGCTATTGTTAGACACAGCGCTCTCGGAGCTTGCAGAATCCTTTGCATGCCCTATGCCAATTTATATAAGGAACAAGTTACTTACCTGTAACTGTTGTTCTCCAGCATGGGTCTGGCATGGATTCACATGCTCATGAATTTTCCCCGTCGTCAGGCTGGGAATCCTCGGTAAAGAAAAAAACAGTATCAGTTTCGTTTCTGATCTGTCTTTCGTAGTAATAACCAATCACTGGTCTCTGCGTCATACTGACCACAGCCAATGACTGCCCTCTACCTAAGCACCGCCTCTGGCAGCCATCTTCAGATTTGGAAGCACGTGAAGTGGCAGTATGACCAAGTGAAGAGCCGCAGAAGGGTAGGCGGGAGGGTTTGCATGTGAATCCATGCCAGACCCATGCTGGTGAACAACAGTTACAGGTAAGTAACTTGTTCCTTCTCCAGCATGGGGTCTGGCATGGATTCACATGCTCATGAATAAAGAATACATAGCAGTACACACATGCACAACCACGGGAGGTGGCAAAGGCTCAACATTAAGCATTAAATCAAAGTCAACATTAAGCATCTTACCTCCTCACCAGGCTCACCTCAGGCGAACAGGTTGCGCAGCACTGCTTGGCCGACCCTGGACTCCTCCCTGGAATCCCGATCGACGCAGTAGAATTGGTGAAGGTGTGCGTCGACCTCCACGTAGCAGCCCTGCATATGTCCAGCAGGGGCACACCAGAAAGGAACGCCGTGGTAGCTAGGATCGCTCTGGTGGAATGGGCTCTCGGACGGCCAGGCAGCGGTCGGTTTGCCAACCGATGACAGTACATGATACAGCCGGAGAGCCATCTGGAAATGGAAGCCTTCGAGAGAGCCTTCCCCTGATTGACAGGTCCAAAGTTCACAAAGAGTTGTGACGTCTTCCGAAAACACTTAGTGCGGTCCACGTAGAACTTCAGCGCTCTAGCCACATCCAGCGAGTGCAAAGTCCTCTCAGCCGGCGACGAAGGTGACGGGAAGAACACAGGCAATACCAAGGGTTCGTTGAGATGGAAGTCCGACGGTACCTTGGGCATGAAGGAGGGGTGCGTCCTGAGCACTACCCTCGTGTCGTGAAAAGTCAAGTACGGGGCCTTGCAGGAAAGGGCCTGGATCTGTCCCACCCGTCGTGCGGAGGTGATGGCCACAAGAAATGCTGTTTTCCACGACAGAAACTTCAACGGGGCCGAGTGCAGAGGCTCGAACGGAGGTCCCATGAGCTTGGTCAGCACCACGTTGAGCTCCCACGCCGGGGCCGGAGCCTTCACCGGCGGGTATGATCTGAACAGTCCCTTCATGAACTCTTTCACCAGACGATGAGACCACAAGGACGTCCGGCCCGTGGTTCTGGTGTATCGGGAGATCGCAGCAAGATGAATCTTGATGGACGCGTGTGCCAGTCCAGCTTTGGCCAGCGTCAGCAGGTACGGCAGTACCTGGGGAGCCGAAATCCGTAGAGGGTTAATCTTCTATGCGTGGCACCAGACAGAGAACCTCTTCCATTTGTGTCCGTAGCATTTAAGAGTCCAGGACGCCCTGGCCTTTGCAAGAACCTCTCTGCAGTCGGCCGGTATGTCTTATACTCCAAACTCTAGCGCTGCAGGAGCCAGGCCTGCAAGTTCAGCGATTTCGGGTCGTGGTGGAGGATGGCGCCTCCTTCCCTGGAGAGTAGATCCGCGTCCACCGGCAGCTTGATTGGCGGGGACGCTGACAAGTCCAGAAGGTCCGGGAACCATATCTGCCTCGGCCACGCAGGTGCGACGAGGATCATCCTGCACCGTGACCTCTTGAGCTGGTTGACGAGCCGGATTAGCAGTGGCAAAGGAGGTAACGCGTAGAGGAACAGGCCCTCCCAGGGGAACGAGAAAGCATCGCCCATGCTCCTCGCCTGGGGAAACCTGCTGGCGAACCTCCGGCACTTGGAGTTCGTCGCCGTCGCGAACAGGTCGATCTGGGGTGTGCCCCACCGTCGGAAGAGGCGATCCACTAGATCCTGCCGTAGTTCCCACTCGTGGCACGAGCGCAGCTCCCTGCTGAGTGAGTCGGCGATGGTGTTTTTTATCCCTGCCAGATGAAACGGCACCAGAAACATCCTTTGGGCGACGGCCCAATGCCACAGGTCCTGCGCCTCCTTGGACAGTGCTGGGGACCTGGTTCCGCCCTGTTTCCTGATGTAAAACATGGTGGTGGTGTTGTCGGTGAAGATCCTCACCACCTTGCCCTTGAGGGACGGAAGGAAGGACCTGAGGGCCCAGAACACTGCACGGAGCTCCAGGACATTGATATGGAGGGACTTCTCCGTCGGGAGCCAAAGGCCTCTCGCGTGCAGATTTTCGGTGTGCGCTCCCCACCCTTCCAGGGAGGCATCCGTGGTCACTGTCTCCTGGTGGTCTGGGGTCTGGAAGTCCATGCCCGCCGTCAGATGCGCGCGGGTGCCCCACCACTGGACCGCTTGGCGGAAACTCTCGTCGAGTGTGATCCTCTCCTCGAAGCCGCCCGTCGTTTGGATCAAGCGCGCGTCCAGGAACTCCTGCAACGGGCGTATCCGGAGCCTGCACATGGGAATGAGGTAGATGCAAGAAGACATCATTCCGAGGAGGGACTTGATGGACCTCACCCTGGCCGCGTCGGAAACCAACATCCGCTGTACCTTGCCCAGGATGGACCTGGTCCTTTCCTCCGACGGGGAGGCCAGAAGGGACACTGTCGAGCTTTGCTCCCAGAAACAGTGCGTTTTGCGCGGGTACCAGGTGGGACTTGGCGTAGTTCACGGAGAATCCCAGGTCCGTGAGAAGTTGGAGAGTCCTTGCCGTGTGCTCCACGGCGAGCTCCCTCGTCTTGGCTCGGATGAGCCAGTCGTCCAGGTAGGGGTAGACGTGGATCCCCTCGCGGCGCAGCTGCGCCGCCACCGGTGCAAGGCACTTGGTGAATACCCTGGGTGCCGACCGTAGTCCGAAGGGGAGGGCTTTGAACTGGTAGTGACGCCCTTGGACCACAAACCTGAGGAATTTTCGGTGCCCCTTTAGGATGGGAATATGGAAGTAGGCATCCTCCAAATCCAACGACGACAGGAAGTCTCCTTCCTCCAGCTGACCCAGGACGTGCTGGAGGGTGACCATCCGGAACTTCTGCGCCTTGATGAACTTGTTCAGACGTCGCAGGTCTAGGATGGGGCGCCATCCTCCCGTCTTCTTCACGAGGAAGTATCTCGAGTAAACTCCGGAGCCCCGAAGCCTCTTTGGGACGAGTTCGATGGCGCCCTTCCTGAGCATGGCCTTTACCTCCAGGAGAAGCTGAGGGACGTGAAGCTCTTTCCTGGCCACGGGGGGGGGGGGGGGACGCGCGAGCACCTTCTTTGAAACTCGAGCGCGTGGCCCTGGGCTAAGGCGTCCAGCACCCAACGGTCGGTGGAAATGGACTCCCACACGCTGACGAAGCTCGCCAGCCGGCCTCCCACCGGGGTGCTTCGGTGGGGGCTCGACCCCACGGCCGCTTCAATCCTGTTTCGACGAGGCTTTGCCGCCTTGACCTCCTTTGCGACGACGACGGGGTCCGCCAGACTTGCCTCGTCCTCTGTAGGCCTCCTGAGACGACGAGCGGGCCGCTTGACGGTAGGTGGAGAAACCGCCGCCGGAACCTTTGGAGGCGCCCTTGCCTCCGCTGCTCCGAAAGGGCGTCCGTTGTTGCTGGAGAACCCCAAGGGCCCGGGCCGTCTCAGTGTCCGCTTTAATGGCCTGAAGGGAATCGTCCACTGTTTTCCCAAACAGGTTGTTCCCATCGAATGGCATGTCCAGGACTTTGGTCTGTACGTCTTGCCGGAAGTCCGTAGCCTTGAGCCATCCACGCCGCCTAAGGCACATGCCGTTGCCCAACTGGCGAAACCCAGTGTCGGCGATGTCCGTCGCAATAGTGATGGCGTGGTCCGACGCCACCTCTCCTTCCTGTAGGATCTCCAGGGCATCCGCCCTCTTGTCGTCCGGTAGGAAGTCCAGCAGGGGAGCCAGTTTGTACCATAGCTCCCTGTCGTAGCGGGTCACGATAGCCAAGGCGTTGGCCGCTTTAATCGTCGTTGCTGCAGACGAGATGACCCTGCGTCCCATGGCGTCCAATTTCTTTCCCTCGCCGTCCGGTGGGGAAGTCGATGTGGAGGCCGCACCCCCCCCGCTTTCTTCCTGGCCGCCGCGGAGACGACAGAGTCCGGGGTAGGCTGCGCCCGGAGGCACAGGGGGGCCGCGTCCGGGACCCGGTACTTCTTCTCGTACCGGCCTCTTCTAGCTGGCGTCGTGGAAGGGTTCTTGAGGAGGGAGAGGCCCTCATCCCAAATGTCGTCCAGTAGAGGCACCGCTAGGACCGTCTTCCTCTTGGCCTCGCGCCGTTGATAAAGGAATCCTTCCTTTTTCTTCTCCTCAGGGCAGAGTTGGAAAAGCTCGGATGCCCTGGCGATCATGGAGTGGAACGATCCAATCTCCTCGGGCGGAGAAGCCCTGGTGGGAGGTGACGATGGTAGATCCTCGTCGTATACCTCGTTGTCCGTACCCGTCGCTGCCGTGTCAGTCCCCGTATCATCCCCTCGGGTGGACGGGGAGGAGGGCTGGACGGGGCGGGACGGCTGAAAAGGAGGTGGAGGGTGAATCCTTCTTTTCTTGGGCGGGGGAACACCAGAAGGTCCCGGTTCAGGATCCCCCGACAGGAGAGGTTCCTCCGTCGGCAACGGTAGTCTCGTCCTTATCTCTGAGCATAAGGACTGTATAGCCAACAAAATGGCCGAGTTGTCTTGCGGCGCTGGCAGAGGGGAATCCGACGGGCGATCAGGGGCCCCGTCGGCACCCTCAACGATGTCGTCGTCACCTGCGTCGGGATCCATCCCGACGGGCCGGTCTTCATCCACGCCAAGGCCGTGGCTTAAGACCTCGAACAGCTCTTCCTCCGAGGTTGAAGCGGAATCTACGACGACGCCCTGCCCCCCCTTTTTCTTCCCCGCCGGGGATTTCACGGGGGTCCTATCGATGGGCACAAAAGAGGACTCCCTCCGAGGTGGCAGGGAGACTCTGAGCCCCGAGGTCGCCACCACTGGTGTAGCCTCCACAGGCTGAGCCAGGGCCGCCGCGACAGTTTCGATAGAGGGCTTGGCCGGATGGATTAAGGCCTTCACCACCTTAGGTGCGCTCACCGCCTTATCCTTGAGAGGGGGACACTGCCTCGCTCCCCCTCCGATGGGGCCTTTGAGCTCGACTGGGGCCTCTCCAGGAGCTTCGCCGGGTGCTTGCCCTTCCTCTTACCCGACCCAGAGCGTTGGCTCGTGGCTGAAGGTGCCGGGGAGGGTGCGCCCTGCCTGGCGCCCGTAGAGCCCGACCGTTCGGCGCTCCCGGTGCCAGCGGACTCGCGGTGCTTGGCCTTATGTTGGACCCCCGTCGCCAGGGCGTCCTCAAATGTCTTAGAAGACCGCTCGGATTTCTTCCTCTTCTTCTCGCCCGACGGGCTCTTCCCTTCCAGCCAGTTGGCGAGGCGTTGATGGCGGTCCTTCATGGTTCGCTCCGACATATTGCCGCAAAACGCACAGTCCTTCTCCACGTGCGTCTTGTCCTCATGTAAGCAGTAGAGACAAAAGGAGTGTTCGTCCTCCTTAAAGACGTTCTGCAGCTGGCATCCAGGGCAGACCCTGAACAGCTTTCCGGGCGTCGAGCTTCCCTTCTCCTGGGCCATGTCCGGGCCTGAGAAGCTTCTGGAGTCCTCCAAAAACGTAGCTCGACGAAATCTTCACCCTTGAGGGGCGCAGAAGTTTTTGAGAAAAAAACGTGAAAAAATAGCACTAACGCTCGAGAGCAATAGCACGAGGATCCCAACACATGAACGTGCGGTAAAAATCTGAAGATGGCTGCCAGAGGCGGTGCTTAGGTAGAGGGCAGTCATTGGCTGTGGTCAGTATGACGCAGAGACCAGTGATTGGTTATTACTATGAAAGACAGATCAGAAACGAAACTGATACTGGTTTTTCTTTACCGAGGATTCCCAGCCTGACGACAGGGAATATTCATGAGCATGTGAATCCATGCCAGACCCCATGCTGGAGAAAAAACCCTTTTACTTCATCTGCACTTGGTCCTGGTCTCATTCCCTCCTGGGGTGTGTCCTTTATTGCCTCTCACTAAGGAGGGTTATTGCCTGATGGGGGACGCTTGCTTTCAGATACCAGACCTACCTGCAACTTCCCCTTACGCTCCCGCAAGGCCTTAGCAGTCAACTACTGGCACTTCGAGCAGTCGTTGGTGTCGCGGCTCTTACCAGACACAGCAAGCAGATACAGTGCGGGTCCGTGATGGACATCACTTACAGTCCGTGTACTTTTTAAAGCCCGACCATGGGGTTGGAGGGGTTGAAGAAGAAGACATCATCGAAGTTAATACACAAGGCACGCCGAGTTCTCAAAGCAAACATGTTTGCGAAAAAAAGGGGAACTGAGGCTACGGTGCCGTGCGTCCTACTTATAACATCCGATGACGTCACCCTTGACCGAGGCCTTCGAAGGAAATCGACCCGACGCCATCGATGCAGGACGCCCTCTGCTGAAAAATTTCCGAAGCAGCACAGCTGTGGACATTACGTGTAAAATGTGGAATACGTTGAAGGACACCATCCATTTGAAATGAAACAATTCCGACCCCTCGAATGGGAGGTCTAGGATCCTGTCATGAACATCCAACACAAATCTGGTGCTGTGCAGCCACAAAGTTCTGCGCATTACCACAAGCTGATTCCAGCAGATCTTGAGCTATTACTTTAGACTCTGAAACCCTGCATTAAAGGAGGCCTGTTTGTCGAGAGGCAAATCGTGGACAAAATCCCCAATCACCCTCCAAAATTTCGGATTAGCAGTGGCTAGCAAGGCACCCACACTGGCCTCTGCATTGGCCTGTCTAAGGTGTAACCTTGAGTTGAGGTATGCCTTTTTCCGTTAAGCCTCCAACAGTTTGTCCTCTTTAGTAAGACAATTTGAGGAGGGTGCTGCTGGGGAAGTAGACAGCTTTGAATAAATTGAGGCTGTGGATTGGTAGCTATCAACACTTGATAATTTTCCACTTGCCTCAAGCGTGCCTCCAAATCTTGTGTATTGGAGTGTGGCTTTTCCCACACCTAAGCCATACCAGACTTACTAGAAGGCATCAGACAAAATCTGACCGGACTGGCTCCTGCTGAGCTTGCTCTGGCTGCAGTACCCACAAAAAGTCTGCTAGACCCTCCAGACGATCATGGAACAACATTGCCAAGGTAGTCTGCTCATCATCCCCAACCAACATCATCAGTATTTGTTGGTGTTAGCCCTGACCCCACCACCTCCTGTCCACTATGCAGCCCACCAGCTTGCATCATATAAGAACCCAGGTCCTGGACTGGCACTGGTAGGGGCGGCAGAGGTGGCATCTGAATGGGAGAGGGAGGCAGAGGGGGCAGAGGTTGGAGCAGAAAGGGTTGCAATATCAACCCCTGCCAGTGGCACAGCCCCTGGAGGTGCGTGTGAAGCATTTGAGGAATAACCTCCTTAAGCTCCTTCAGAATTCTTGACATCTGCTGTGATTTCAACAATGCCAGAAACCTCTAAAAAAACCTGTCCTCACAGGGTGCTTGACTGGGGTGCGAACTGCCTGGCGGTGCATGTCCTTCCGAGGCACTTGGCCTGCTCTGCTGCACTCTGAATGGGTCACTCTGCCTTGGCAGCTGAATCGGGTATCCCCCTGGCTGACTCATTTATACGGCTGTGGGGACCATGCCTCTCCGGATCCCGAAGGACCCCCAAACTCCTACAGGGATGATGGTTCTATTCCCCTCTGCGCTGCCTACTCAGAGGGTGATGTAGAGATATGCGATCTGTCATCTGCTGTGGCGGCCATCTTACGTGTTTCTGATGCAGTACTGTGTTGCATGCCTAGAGGGCATTTTGAGAGCTTGTTCTCCCCCGAGAATGAGCGGGAATCTGCGTTTCGTAGCAGTGTCCTTCGTGGTAGGTCCCCTGTGACCATGCCCCATTACGGGCAATTTATGACCGACCTCGGAGGAGACTCAAGTAGGCCTTCTGCCCTCAGTCACCCGACTGGTAGTTTGGCCATTGCGAGCAGGCACCCCCCCAGGCTTGCACCCAGACAGAGAGCCCAAAGACCGCTCACACAACTGTGTGGTATGAGAGTTCTTTAAAACCTCTTGGTGCCGGGCCCGGGAGGAACACTGTGACCCTCAGCGCCAACGCTGGAAGCTCTAGGAATCTCGGGCATGACACCAATAGAAGGGACAGACTGTACCCTCCCCAAAGCAGGACTCGCAGGAAAGGAGTCGCCCCGCTGGGGTGCTGTTGTTGAGAAAGGAGTTACCTGTTTGTGTTTGGAGACTAAGATCTCGGCGTGAAGGCCCTGCAGGCTGCACATTCATCCCACCGGTGGTCAGCACACAGGCCCTCTAGGCAGAGCACATGTGGATCTGATGCCTGGAAGGAGCAGTCGCAAGAAGTGCACCTGGTAAAGGCTTCATGCGACCGACATGCGCCGGGGAGGCAGGGGAACCGGTGGCCAGCACAAGGAGAAAAACACAGGGAAGCCGGTCAAGCTAAAGAATTTCTTGCACAAAGATCTGCCAGTTCCGTTTCCTGGCCACGTGGAAAAAGGTACTGAGGGGAGGCAGTGGAGGGCAGGGGTAGTAGGCGTATCCACGCCTGCCACCACACCCCCATGTGCTAAGCCAGATTTTAAAGGCAAACTCATTTTCAATGCCAAAGGTTCCGTACCGTCCCCATACGGGGGACAACCACACATAGGATCGAGGAAAGAGGACGGGAAATTGAAGTAAGGAGCCCCCATGATCAGGTTCTCTTCTCAACTCCAAAGAAATGAAGATGTGACCTCCTTTGAAATAGAAATCTACATGGACTATGAATCTGGCCTTTGGAAGGTTAGAGAATTTGCAGGGTTCCAATACTGAGACTTGCCACCGGCACAGTCAGAATGCATGAAGCCACGAGACCCATACATCTTTGGAACCACTAGGCAGATATTTGAATTCTTGTGTGGAAATCATGGTCTGTCTTCAGGCTTAGACCCTGTCCGGGGGAGGAGACTATCTTCAATGAGCTACTTCCAGAATTGCTCCAATTGACTGAGTCATTTGAGAAGGGAGGAAGCATGACTTTTTTATATTGACTAAAAGGATGTAGGGTGTTGCAAACAGAGGCTGTATAGGTTTTCCTTCTGCCAAATGGGTCCTGATCAACCAATCGTCCATGTATGAATGTTATGAAAGCAAAAAGGTGTGCGCTATGACAGACAACTTTGGAAAAGAATCTGGGTGAAGAATTTAGCCCAAAAGGAAGGCACTTGTATTGGTAGTGGTCACCGTCCAAGAGGTGCCTGTGAAATTGGCAATACGCCCTCTATTGATTTTAATGTGGAAATAATCTTGAAAGTCCAAATGATTCCCCTACCTGAAGGACCTCTAGAATCTAAACTAGAGTGGTCATGCAAACATTTTGCAATGTTTCCAAAAGGCAGGAACACGTTCAGTTCTTAAAGTTCCAGAATAGGTCTGACGGCTCCCATTTATTTGTGTGTGATAAAGTAATGAGAAAAGAAGTGAAGGTGCCTCCCTGTTTCTGGTACAAGACTATGGCACCTATAAGGAAATATTTGTAATCTCCTGCATGAATTCTGGCCACAACCTCCGATATTTAGTAAGAGTCGATGGAGGGATGTTTAGAAGAAAGACGCTCCTTGGTGATATTGGGTAACTAGTGGTCTTTTGTGATATTCATCCAGGTTTGCAAAAAGGAAAAGCTTTCCTGCAATAGGAGATACATGCTGCCTGGAAAGATAGATAAGTGGCAGCATTCCCCATCTGGAGTCCAGTGGAGTTATGACAGTGCTCTTTTAATAGGAAGAGGAGACTTCGGGTTTGGATGATGACCAAAATGTGTTTGGTTTTTAGCAAACCTGCCTGATTAACTGCTTGACTTGCATTTAGGAAACTGCTTGGCCTTAGAGGTAATTAAATTCCAAAGACGTTTGGTAATCCGACTTAAAGACAATACCATATGGTGGGCCACTCTTACTACAATGCTTCTACACGTCTCAATATACATATACGCTGTAGTTATAGGAGCAAATTAATGAGACCCCTGGTACAGGGGTGAAGCGAAAACAAATATTGAATCTGAAGGTCCCCTTCAGGCGAATACGTTCTCACTGAAAGCTCAAAAGAGCCGACACTTTCCTAATTGCTCATTATAATTGCCTATACAACATGATACACTGTTAATTGCATAAAATGCACAATTCATTTATTCACAAACTAAGGCAGACATTGTGCAATCTGAGGGTCAGCCAATGCATTTCAGAACAAAGTAAGTTTTCAGGCCATACCCTTCAATAAACCAAAAACATTGCCAAACACAAATGTCAACAATACAAGACAAATGGCAAAAAACAAAAACATTCATGAAAGAAACAGTGAAAAACATTGTTCATGCATGAACGTCAAAACATGGAAATCAGAATGTCTAAATCCTTCAGTAATGTACTTGCACGCTTTAAGCTATTGCACACAAATTGTCTCCACAGATAATCATGAAGACCTAAAGATATCAAAAGCAAACTTCATTATTCTAACTATTTCACATAAATGTGAAGATGCAAGTATAAAACTAAAACGAAGATCAAAAAAGTCACCTATATCTTCAAGATTGCAAGAACCTAATAGTAGTTCATAGTCTCCCATCAATGATAAACAAAAATACCAATGTAATAAACCATCTGTGCTCCGAGTCCTAAAACATTTCTAAAATGTCAATTGTGGGAAATGTAACCATGCCTTAACTTGCAACGTAAGCGCCTTGATGCCTCAGGGTTAGGTGCGCTATACAAATGTCAAAAATAAAAAAAAAAATTCTGCCAGCACCGCAGTAACGGTGACACAGGACACCTCCATCCTGCTCTTAACTCTTAAAACCCATCTGTTCTCATTCATGGCATTACATGCAGGCACGTTAACGTCACATGCATATTCATAACTGGCAGGATGATCCACCTCAAAAGGGTCTGTTTGGTCACAGTGCCGCCAGCAAGGGCACTAGCATAACCATCGAAAAGTAGATCATCTTTCCTGGTCTCTCTCTCTGGGTCCACCCGATGGATTCATTCTTCTGCCTTGAAAGGGTGAGGCAGAGGAAATAAGATGGGCAAATGGATCTTTTGAGAGATTGTAATCAGAGACCACTTTTGGGAGGAAGGATGGCCTCGCTCTCAAAGCCACCTGCTCACTGGGGAAAAAGAAATAGGGAGGTTTAACTGGCAACACCTGGCGCTCACTCAACCACCTAGCGGAATGGATAGCAACTAGGAAAATAGCCATAAGGGTGAGTAATTTCAACAAACAATAATTGAGGGTCTAAAGGAGCAATCCTAAGAAACGAACACTAAATTGGTATCCAGTCATTTTACTGAAAACAAAACAGAGAGGTAGGTTTTACCAACAAACATAATACCGAAAAAATATTGAAATGTTTTATTACATATACATATGGGGAAGTGGGGTAAGGGGTTAAAATGGGTGGGAATGAGATTGGGTAACAAGGATAGAAAAACAGGGGGCATGCCCCTCCCACCCCAAATTAAAAATAAAAAAAACCCTCTTTTCTGTACATTTTTTGGTGAAACTTACCTCTCTGAAATTGTCTCGGTAAAATCACAACACCACTAAATTTAAGTCACATGCCAGAAAAACAAACTGACGTGGTGGAAACGGATTACATAGACCCATGAAACAAGACCCCTGCTCCTGGGTCCTCTTGAAAAACAAAAAGGCAAATTATACACGTTCAATCTGCAGGCCTGTCCGGGCAAGTGAAAGCAGAACATCTAAAAATGAGGATGTGCAACAGCTTAAAGGATCCAGACAGCTTTTATGACTCTACGCCAAAAACGTATGCCACCTATAAGCATTCATGGATTTGGTGGCGGTTCGCCTAACAGAGGAGCACATCCAGGATGTCCTCTGAAAAGTCCCACTCGTTATACCGCAATTTACAGCCGCCAAGCATGACGGTTAAGGATATGCAGAACCCAACACCAAGAGGGGGAGAAGTAGTCTGTCCTCCGAGGTAGTTGCCAGGGAGGGCAGATGGACATATCCAGCAACTCCAGGTACCATGTTTTCCGGGCCCAGCACAGAGCAATGAAAATCGTGGGCCTGAACAGATGAATCCTCCTGAGAAGCAGCGGTCCTACAGGGTTGGGCAGGAACGCAGAGCAGGTCAAAGTGCCTTTCGACTGTCAAGGTGTCCCCCTGAACTCCTTAGAGAATTACCACTTGCACTTCCTGTTCACACTGAAAGTAAAGAGATCCACTGGAGTCGTACCCCAACAGGAAAAAGTCTCCTTCAGAACTTTCTGGCAGAGCTCCCAGTCGTGGGAGGTTGAGGAATATCTGGTCAAAGCATCCGCCAACACATTCTCCTTGCAGGTCCGATGGCAGCAGTCAAGAACTCAGATCTCTGCATAGGGGCAGCAGCGATCCCAGACCAACCAGTTTTTTTTAGGTAAAGTATGGCTACTGTGTTGTCTGTCAAGACCAGCACAGCCATGCTCTTCAAAGATAGGAGTAAGGCAACCAGGGCCCAAGATATAGCAAGCAAGTTAAAAAAGCAGAGGGTGCAACTCTTGCGCAGGGTTGGAATCCTTGGCCCATCTGGTAGATGTTTGCCACTCTGTCCTCCGGTGGGAAGCCCCAGGCGAATGTCCAAGACCACCTTGATAAATCTGAGAGAATGGGACGGCGAAAACAGACTTTCTTGAAGTGTATGTAGAAACCTTAGCTGTACTACAGGCTGCACATCTGGTACATGTGTGCCAAAGCTTGCTTGTTTGCTTATATTGCGCTGGAGCCCACAGGCGTCAGGGCGCAAACACAAAACAGAAAAACAGATAGACCCACATATAACAATCTATACAAACAGCAGTGTCTTGAGGATTTTCCTAAAGACAACACTGTTTTCCTCCCGACGCATCTACACAGGGAGTCTATTCCACATTGCCCCTGCCTGTGAGGCAAAGACACGCCTATTACCTCGAACTGGCCTGCATCATGGCTGTTATCAGACGCATTGAGTCCTTAGACCGAGTAACTTTGGCAATGTTTTCCAGAACCAATCTTACCTTTAGATATTGCAGTGCTTTGCCATATAAGCACTTATGTACAATAGTATTTATTTTAAAGCATATTCTGGCCTCTACTGGAAGTCAGTGCAGCTCTCTTCTGTGTATGAAGACTGGGTCCTGTCTCCTGGGACCTTTAATGATTTGCACAGTGTCATTTTGGAGTATCTGGAGGTTTTGTTACACACCCCTTACTAGCTCCACCAAGGCGAGCACCGCAATAGTCCAACCTTGGCATAATAGCTCTCACAAATACTATGCAATTTGCTAGGCTTCACTACACGGAGCAGCCTAAGAAGGTATTGAGCTTTCAGGACTACACTATTGACGTGGGCCTCCAAACCCAGCAAAGATTCAAGGATCATTCCCAGGGTCTTCACTTTGGAGACCACTTTGCCTTCGATGGTAAAGCCCTCATACAATTGTGAGAGTTTAGCACGTGTTTGTGTCGAACCAAAGATAAGGAATTCTGTCTTTTTAACATTTAAATAGACCATTCGTTATCATCCAGTCTTGTACACTTTTTCACATTCTGCAAATCTTTTTTATAGACATTGCTCAATTCTATGACAAGCTGGGTGTCATCGGCATAGTTAGAAAAATGCACACCTAGTGCATCCAAAACGTCACAGAGGGTGCGACAAAAAAGATTGAATTGAATCTGGGATAGACACGCTCCCTGCGGAACACTGCACTTAATAAGCTCTAGCTGAGAGTATGCCTCGCCCCAAACTATTCTCGACTTCCTATTAGAGAGAAAGGAACTAAAGCCTGGTCTGGAGAGCAGGTTCAGATAAGCCAGTTGTCCAGATAGGGAAAGGCGCGAATACCTTCCCTTCTGAGGCGAGCCATCATCACTGCTAGCAGCTTGGTAAAAACCCTTGGTGGCAAAGAATGCCTGAATGGTATAACATTGAGCTGGTAGTGACTGTTCCCCACTTCGAATTTCAGATACTTCCTGTGCCTCCTGTAGAGGGCCACATAGAAGTTAGCATCCTGGAGATCCGTGGAGACCAGCCAAGAACCTGAAAGATCTGGAACAGAGCGACCATCTTGAAATTGCTCTTGAGCAAGTACAAGTTCAGAAGCTGCAGAAGCGGCATGATTTCAGACCTCCGCCCTTCTTCAGAACCAGAAAATAGCTTGAATAGAAACCCCTGGTTTGCTGCGAGCAGGGTTTCAGTTTTATGGCCACTTTTGCTAGAAGCAGATAGATCTAGGATTGCAGGCTCAAGGGGTGGTCTGGATGGCGGACAGCAAAGGGAGACCATATCCCTGTAGTATGGCCTGTCAAGTCCAGGCATCAGCAATGGTATTCATCCATTTCTTGCCAAACTGGGACATTCTGCCTCCCACAGGGGACTGATGGAGGAAGTCCACTTCAAAGACTCTTTGCACCAGGGGCTGCGGAGGCCACGGTGGAGCCATCTCCTTTGTGCGTGCCCCAGCCCATAGCTCTCTATGGAGGACACAGTCCATGTCTGAAAGAGAGGGTTTTGGCCCCTGCCCCTTCAGGCAGAGGTGGCTAAGGGATGAAACCACCTGCCACTGCCTGCATGGCCTGTTGGTCGCTGTTGCTGGACTGCTAGTCCCAGCAACCTTGCGCTAGCTTCTGCAGGGTTAAACTTCTGTAGGGATTAGTCAGCCTTCGTGCCAAACTGGTTCATGATGTCAATGCCATGTCCATAATACTGCCTTTACTAAAAGCCAACCCATTCCAAGATGGGGGATTATGCAGTATGTCATCGCAATAACCAAAGTGATCACGCAACTCATTCACCAACAATTTTGAATAGACCACACTTCGGTGTGTGTCGAGAATTGGTAATAGAACTAATCTCATTATTAAATAAATAAGAATTTACACTTTGGGTAAGACATTCTTGCTAGGCGTACACGTGACCGCTAGCCCGCACATTTCAAACCTGACAGTAGCGAACATCAGACTGCAGGTTATCATGCCGCGATTGTAATTTCATCAAAATATGGAGAAAGTACCCAGAAGGTAAGTAGCATTTAGTGCCTAGCATTTGCTGAGCTTACACTGTCGGATCTAAACCATCCTAACAAAGGTTTATCCTTTCTGGAGTGAGGTCTAGAATAACCAAGTTGTCCGAGTATCCGAGCCACTGTAATATCATAGGGCCAAGCTTAGATGGAATGGCCAAACTGCCTTCAAGAGCATTCCCCAGCTTGCAAGGATAGAGAATTAATAACATTGGCGCTAAAATACATCCTTGTATCAATCCTTCCTAGAGGAAAGGCAACCTTGTTGGTCCAATCTAACCTTGACCCTGGTTTGGTCATGTGACAAAATTATAATTTTGAGGGGTCCGGGAAGGATACCCCAATTTTGCAGCTTGAGACATAGGCGTGCCCGGTCCAGTGTATCAAAAGCGGCACTATAATAAACGTAGGCCACATAGACCGGGATCCTCCTAATCTCCCAGGCCTGTTGAACGTTGGGAATATGGGACAGGCACTTAGTAACAGTGCAGTGAACTTTCCGGAATTCGCATTGGTTGAAGGGTATGATGTTACTGGTCACTGCCCATTCTTCAAGCACCTTCAGCACTGCTCCAGTAAATACCTTTGCTGGAGCATCTAACATACCAAGGAGCCAGTAATTTAATGGATCATCCCAACTACTTTTCTTCCGAACAGGTACTAAGACACTGTCATGCCATGAAGTAGGAATAACTAGAGTGACATCAATGGCAGTGAACAAACAAAACAATTCTACTGACCAGCTGTCAAGATTCATCTTCATCAAAGAGCTGCATACTCCGTCAAGGCCGGGGGCCCGAGACGTTCTGCTGGCACCAATGCTATGCCTAAAGTGGCAGCAACCTGGAAATGGTTCTATGGACTGGATATCTTTCTTAATGCCTGCAGAAATCTGCGATTATCAGTTTTTTCTTTTTTTTTTTTTTTTTAGATGCGATTTGTTTTTTTCAGCCAAAAAGATCCACTAGATCCTCATGCTCCTCTTAAAAAAACTGCTCCGGAAACATCTGACCTCCCTTGGATGGAGGAGTTCTACCCTGAAGGGGACAGGGTCCTCTTCCTCATAAATGCCCTCCAAATGGGAATGATCTGCTCTTATGGGGAGCGGGGCAAGATCCCTCACGACTCGGCATCATCAGTGCTTTGTGAGGTGGGACAGAGGTCAGAAGATCATCGCCCGAAGATACAGGTGTAACCATTTGATGGGACTCTATCTTGTCTACTCACTCACTCCTAGATGGCTCATCCGAGCACAGTGAGACCCGTCGGCTTGGCTGAAGTAGTCAGCGGCAGGGGTTGAACAAACCAGCACTGCACCAAGGCAGAGTCCGCCCATGCCTTGTCGAAGATATCAAGCATCTTCTTCCTGAAGGCCTTCCATTCCCTCTGGAGTAGGGAACTGGGTTGTGAAGGTAAGTACAGAGCTGACTCTTTCGGGCTTCCCTAAAGTGGTGGCTCTTTTGTCGAAGAATGGTGCCTTGACTAGCCACCTGGAGATCTTGTGCGGTGCTTCTTTTTCTTGTCCTTTTGGACAGGGGACCATTCCTCAGTGCCACAGTTCAGGCACAACGACCTTGGATGGGCTAGTTGATCATTGTGGCGAAAGGTCAACCGCTTAGTCTAACATTGTCGAAGCGCCTTTGGGTACATTGATGGGCAGTCCTGTGCACTGTCGCCTTCACCTAGACCATACAGACTGATGCAGTGCCTGTCCATAATGGTCATTTGGCAACGAATACAGAGGACTTGGTTTGATTCAGCATGGCGTGAAAAAAAAAATAGGATAAAATAAGAAGAATTTGAAGAGCACTGTTTTTAATGGCGAGAAGAGGATGTGGAAAAAATAAATAACCGAGGTCATGGGGTGTGGCACCTCTATATATACTAGCCCCTGCGGCATGTACGGTGTGAGGCGCGCAGAGGCATCGGGCAGAGCAGAAGAGGAGCTGTGCGTTCTGGCAGAGAAAAGGTTTCCGAAGAGCAGCTGAGCTGGGAGATATATTTCAGCAGGGAATCTTTATTATTCTCGGTAGTAAGATCTTATTCCAATTATCGATAGTCACTCTTTCTACTAAACCCATACTATTACTGATGGCAAACTTTGCGGCACATCTTCTGCCAGCTGGCATCTGGGTTTTCTTAAAGTTGACTAAGTCCATTCGCTTCAGCATACGTCATGGTGACCTGGACACTGTGACTAAATCCCACAGCGTATCCAAGCCAACCAATTTTCTTTCCTTCCAATCTCGGGAAGGCTTTCTTCTTCTCCTCTAACGCCTGGACAAAAGTCAGAAAGATACAGGTTAAATAGGAGGGGGCCAAGAAACAGCCTTGTCCGAACCCCTCCCAACCAGTATGTAATCCGATAGCTCACCAGAATTGCTCAGCCTTACTATTGTCGAGCTATCATAAATGAACTGACGGGCACAAAGTAGATGTGTCAGCATGCCCAAAGTCTCCAACTTTATCCACAGTTTAGCCCCATCAACTGTGTCGAATGCAGGGTTAAAGTCTGCAAACATATATAGAGGTAGAGCATTTTGCTTTATAGCTCGAGCAATAAGGACAAACATCTGCCGTGCCTTTCTTGTGGGTTGCTCAAAAAAGTTATTGATCACCTTCATAACTAAATGAAGCCACACAGGCTGTATCCTATTCGCTGGCTTTGTCTCCACGCAGTTCCTCTTTTACTAGACCTTTATTGGCTGTCTGTATCAACTAGAATACAAAAGAAATGTGCAGCAGTAACACAAATGTCTGCACAACTCGATCCCACAGAGCTATGGTGGTTCCTTACTGCCCAATTTATCATTTACAATCTGAAGGCGTCTCTTGAACAAAAGTAACAAGGATTCATTTGACCTCAGCTGGTGGTAGAACCTTTGCAGTGCAAAGAGGACCCCCTACTTTAATGACCCTGCAATTAACTTAAGTATGCCCAATCTTTCCCTGTTTAACAATTCTTCTAAAAACGTATCATCACTTCTTACCCCCATTGCAGCTTGCTCTAACAGTTCCTTGTAATTTATATGCCCTTTGCGTTGTAAAAGTGCAACAAACATAGCCCTTCTCTCAGATGACTGGGAGGGATGTTTCCCAGCCCTAAAGGGAAACAAGCTCTTCAGACACCTCCTGAGGCAAATGTCATGGGTATTTGCCAATTCCCCCAAGGATTTGAAAGAATTAAGACAGGATAGAGTTGCAGTTGACTTGCCTCAAGAATAAACCAGAATTTCAAAAGACCTTTTTCTCAGGTCCTGTTATATTTCTCAAGGAAGTGGTAAGCCTGGGAGGGCCCTAGCTTCCTTTTACCCAAAGCTGCTGAAATTCCCACAGATTCTCACGGATAAATTGGGTGACAGGGTTCCTCCTAGTGCCTGTATTTGATGCTTCTTGGACACTGTTAATCTCCTTTGGAGACAATGACAAAGGTACCATGGAGTCAGGCCGGGTACATTTGAGGTCTTCTCTTCTGGACACTTGTCGGGAGCTGCAGCCAGAGAGGAAGCAGCCCTTGACGATTGGTCCCGAGAGATCCTGCATGCGGTCATAGGCTGCAGTACAGCGGGGACACATATGGAGAGCACCTCCCAACCTCAAAAGGAATAAACAAGCCCTGGCAACTCAAAGAGCCAACTTGACCTGTGGAAAAATAGAAAAGAAGTCTTGGTGCCCTCTGTTTGGTACCATAAAAGCATTGTCTGGTTGAACAAGGGCTGGCAATCACAGCAAAGGTTTGGAGGTTGCACTGAAGGGCTGGTGATCATACCACACACACTGGTAGGACGGTATCTGCAGAAATGATCAGCACCTAAACATTTAAAAAAATATATAAGAAATGGAATGGAGCAATGACTGCATCTTTTTTCCCAAATTGTGGGACATTTTTTAAAATAAATATAGGGGTGGGGCAACTGTAATAGTTAGTGTATGGGGGGAACAGGGGGTCATTTCTTCATACAATGGACATCTGGTTACCTGCATGCTGGAACCTGAGCAGAAAGTCCTTGAATGGTCTCCAGAAGGCCAGTAACCTGGAGGAGCTCCTTCCAGTTCAGAATGGACAGCAACTTAGTCCACTTAAATTGCAGTCGAGTGCGGAACCCCCCCCACCCCGTCCCCCTTACCTATGTCAGGCTACGGCCCGTTAAGGATGAAGTGAACAGTGGGCTCCAGCACTGAACCTTTTCACTTGGCCGGTACTGGCAATTCAAGTGCAAAAAAGCAGGACTGTACAGGATACAGGTTTCAGTGTGTTGTGACTCAGGCCCTGAGCAGGTCTGCAGCAAGGAAGGGTGTGGACTGTTTTGAAAATGTTGAACTCAATAGCATACATAATACCATGCCGGTGATGAGGAGAAATTAGTAAAATGTTTAAGCCAAACATTTTGAGAAAAACCCAATTAAATCACCTTTTTAACAATTCAATATGCAAACGCCTCTTGCGAGAGAAAAATAAAAATCAACCACCATTTAAAAAACAAAAGAGTCACAAAAATGAACCTCCAATAGCAAAACAAAGGCACCCTAAAAGGGTAGAGAGGAGAGCATGTCGCTGACCAAAAGGCAGAAAAACAGGAACTGGGGACTCTATGTTGGAGTACCCGAGTTAAGTAATAGGTGGTTCACGTGTCGGGATTCTTGAGCTCTACATGTGATTGCTGCCCTACTGCAGCTTCTTGCAAAACATTTACTGACCATGCCTGTTGCAAGAAGACTTTCCAAAAAAGTTGTGAAGGAGGGAGATCCTTCATGGACATTAACTGTGAACCAAACTCTGAAAATTGACAACCATAGCTACTGTAAATGATTGTCCTGTATTAGTGCAATATGAAGGCTCTAGCAAACTCTTTACCTGAAAGCTCCAGGATTGCTCCTGCCAAGTCCTAGGACAAGGGATTCTGTAATTTCCATGCTCTCAGAGCGCATCATTGGAACTATGTGCTTAAACAAGGAGGAAGAGGATGGAATGCCGAGTATCTGGAAGAAAAGACCATAAGCTTTTAGTTTAATAGATAGGCTTGCATCATTTTCACAATAGCCATGCCCATGTGCCCCTGATCCCAGTTGAGTGGAGTTCCTGACTCAGTTGTTTCATGGTGTCTTAATCATTCCCTCTTAATCAAAAAATACTCAAAAAGCAGCAATTGTAATAAAGCTCCTCCTATGCAACTGGAAAACCGCTATAAGTACAAAGGAAAAACATGAGTTGCTTAACAAGGACTGCTGTACTGAGCAGAGAGTTGATATTAAAGATTTCATCAAAAGGAAATCACATTTAACAAAGTAGTTTCAACTGTTGACAACAATCATGTACTTGGCAGAAATCGAGCACTTAACATGTGACATTTCAACCTTCTACACTGAACTAAACATGATAATGCACATACCTACTTGGATTAGTGGCCAGGGTGGTTTGCCACCAAATCAAAATAAGTTACATTTGTTTGCAGCCTTCAGACATGTTACATACCATCTGCAGATCTCATGAAGAGTATTGCATGGAGAAAGCTCATTAATGGCCCATTCCACCTCACCAACCCAAGCAACCATTAACCAAACTATTGGAAGTGGGAACAAACAAAAACAAGGTCTTCTTTATTATGCTTTTCAGTTTGTGATCTGCTTTTCGTGTTACATCTTAATCATCAAGTGATGCAAAGAACATATAGGCGATTTCTGTTCTATATTTCCGACACCTTTCAATCTCGGTTTTGCCTTCTCAGTACTAGCTTCAGAAAACACAGGCCCCTTGTTATTGCGCAAAGGTGCATTTGGTAAAAAATCGCGAAGTTCTAGGATGAACCTCTCAGAATGCTGTGGGATCTAAAACATCTTTGAATCTTTAGTACTCGCCAAAGCATTTGGAGACAAATCAGTTTGAACTCTTGTCTGTCTGTAAGGGTTTGCAATTTGTTCTCAATGAACAAGGAATTTGTAACTATTTTAATCTAAAGTACCATTTTCTCATTGTTGCAACTTCATACAATGTTCTCCTTGTATGTATTATGTTCAGCAAGTTAAATATATCTAACAACATAAAGCAACAACCAATGTCCTGCCCAGCTACCACATCTAAAGAGTTTGATACGGTGATCCAAATGAGAGTACATTGTCTTAAACTAGTCTCATCAAAGGTGGGTTAGTGTTATTATTTAAATGTCCTTCTCTGACTAGCTCCCTTTTGCCCATCAGTGATGGCTTTCAGTGACAAGGTTAGGACATTTGTCTTTAGCAGCTTTCCCATCTCTTTCAATGACACCCCCAGCACATCATCTGACTAATTTGTAATCCTGCAAGGTTATGAGTGCAGTCTCTTTAACCTCGCCCAGTAGCCTAGCATTCGCTGGAGGTTGGACTTCCCAGTAGTTTGTTCCTGGGAGTGGGGAACAGGAGCATTGGGTGCAAGGATTCTTCCGGTAGGGTCCAGGGCCCTGGGAGTGGAGAAAGCACGGATGCAGACCTCTTCAGGAAACTTCACAGGACAGGGGAAGGAGAGTTCCAGCGACAGCCACCATACACAGACAGCAGGTGGCCTTTCAGTTTCAGTTGAAGACTCAAGAGCAGGAACCATTGAAGCTTGGAGGCTGAAGTTAAGCACACAGACGACTTACACCACAAGCTGGCAACCACCGAAGTTCTGGTTGCAAATGAGGAACACTGACTGCTCTAGCGAGGTAACCCACTGTAGAGCTAGTCAGTCCACCGGGTAGTCCAGGGACACTTCTGAAGGCTGCATCCTAAAGAACACAGAGACTGGCTGTTAGGGGGAATTCTCTGTTTAGGCTAATTTCCCAAACCTAGTGAGTCCCCCAGCAGCTTTGCTGGATTTTTGGGGTTTCATTTTTTCTCCTGCTAAGAGTGAGACTATTTTTCTTCCACTCTGAGGCCTGATTTGAGAATGTCCTTTGACTTTGTAATGTGTTTTATGGGCTATGGGGTCTTTTACTCCATAGGGCTTCATGTGTTTTTGCTAAGTGTGTTACACAGCACCCTCAGTACAGTGACACATGGGTGTCATATGGGCCCCCAAACATAGACTCCATACCCTGGGACTGAATTCTGTCTCCCAGGGCATGTAAAGTCACCATTGACTTGACTAGTCTTAAATTGTGAACGGAACCAGTATAAACGATCATATTGTGGAAGTACTGGTAGGGGTAATTCGATTGCCCCTGGGTCTGTTTTTCAAGGGGCAACTGTCCAGTCCCCCCTTGTCGAGTTTCTGGCTGGTGGCAGTGGTTACCACGCAAAATATTCCACCAGAATATTTCCTATGGGATTTTCCCATTCATTTTAAACGCACCACTTTTTTGGTGCAATGTTAAAGCTACCGCTGGGTTATTCATTTAATATTTATTCCCCGGTTACGTCTTTTTATCAGGACTCTGTTTTAAAATGGCGTTTGTTTTCTCCTATGTAACTTCAACCCAAGTCGAGCCCGTTGTTCCACTTTTGACGGGCTTCTGCACAGAAGCCTCCAAAAGTGGTGCCACTATGTCTGGGTCTACATGATGTGTGGGAGGGGGGAATAGGCACCCTGGACTGAGTTGCCTCGGCAACTCAAGTCGCACTCTTTTGTGATTGACCAAGTGGTGAGCCGCTTAGCATGTTTGAGTGACAGCTAGGACTGATGAATGGGGGATTTCTGCATAAAAGCAGGGCTTTGGGGACTGGAACTTCAGAAGTCGCCACAGGACCTAAAGAATCCGAAGAGGGAGAAGCTGAGCCCACCTGCAACGACAACACCACCAGTGGAGCCCTGCTGAACCGAACTCACCACTTCCCAACGACAGAGAAGTTGTTCTTCCAGGAGAGTCTTCTTCCTTTGAGCTGGTGGGGTTAACCAGTGCAGCCTTTTTTCGCCTTTCTGGATCGTCTTGTGGTCGAATCGTCCGTGCCAAGCACCCCGGCGGCCGGATAGCCACGCTTCACCACTACCGCGAATAAGAGGGTAGTACCTTTTAACAGGGAAACTCCACGGCTGGTTTCTTCCCTGGCAGTGCAACGACCTCCAATTTTCCTCCACGTCAAGATCTTCTCTTCCCCTGGATGAAGCCCCGACTTGCACCAGCTGCCAGGAACAACTGACCCTTCTGGAGCTTTCTCGCCATTTCAGGTACTGTGTCCCACCTGGTCTCCCTTGCAACAGACTGTTCAAGGTGTCCCGTAAATCCTGGACTCTCTATCCTGGGGTGACCCCGGACCTGTTAACATTACCTTTCTGAACCGATCCAACTGCTTTTTGAACTATCTGCAAATACTTTTTAAGTGTACTTCAACTGTGTGATCATGAGCACATTCCACCTTGCTCTCTCCCACAGTGGGCCTGGCCTATGAACTTTTTGCTCTACAGTAGACCCTGCCTTTCTTGACTTGCTGTGGTTCTTTAAAAGTGTTGGTATTGTGCGTTTTCCTATTTCCGCCTCTTCTCTCCCTTTTTAAATCATTATTGGAGTGCCATCAATGGTTACGCGCTCACCTCTGTTTTGCTAAAAAAGTGGTGTACTAACCTAGACTTGTCAAATAATTAATTAGGGAGGTGTATATATTTCTAGTGACTGTGTTTGAACTTGCTTGAAATATTAGTGCCAGTGTATTTTTACAAGTGTGTTTTTAAATAAATAATTATATACTTTTATACCAAAGCTCTGGTCAGTGTTTGCTTGTGCTACTGTATTTTTAGCCCTATTGTGTATACTCTATATACTGCCTAACTCTTCTTGAGAGAAGTCTGACTGCTCAGCCACAGCTACCAGGTAAATCAGGGTGGTACAGACTGCTACCAATTGTGTTTACTGCTAACACCTGTAGTCAAACTTTTTGCAGTGGTCCCTAAGGGAGCTGCACAGGTTTCTGCCTAACACTGGCTGGTCCTATCAGTCCAGAGGTTGAAGGACCGCTTGAAGGACCGCAGAGGGCCTTTGCAGATTAGGTAGTCCAACAGTGCTTCACAGGGCCAGACACAGGAAGGAAGGATGGACATCTTCAGGACTGTTCTTTGCATCTTCAGTCGGCTGTTCTTCTATACTGGATTCTTGCTCCAACGTTGATCTGAAGAAATAGCTGCAGGAGTCCACTTCTGATCCAAATTCCTGGCTGAAATCAAGTTCAAGCCCACCATTGGTGAGGATCTGCACCAAACAGCCAGCAGTGGTCCAATCTGGGAACACTGTGGGTTTCACACATATCCCACACCCACACACATCATGCATTACTATCCCACTAAAGCAGCAGCTTTCCCAAGCAAGTGCATGATCTTATATGGGATTTCCTGACTTGGCAAGACTGGAAGCAAGCCAAATAATATGGCCAAATAAACAAAAATCTTGTGGCGTGGCCATTTTAGGGCACTACCCATGTTTAGTAGCCATACGCGGTAACTGTAAATGTGCACACAGGCAAACACAAAAACGGTAAATATGTATCTGCTGCCCCCAGCTTGCCTGTAGGCACATATACAAGTAACCAAAAATCGCAAGTGTGAAAGACTAAAATTATCCTCACTGCATTGTAAGATGCTTCATGCAAGGTTAAAATGTTACAAAAACTAAAAGACAAAAAGGAAACAGTTTCCCAGTACTGATAGTCTGAAGGACTGAGCAGTCACTCCTTAACCAAATTAGCAGAAGGCCAGGAGAGTGAAGATGAAGGTTTCATCTCCCTGTAAAAAGTCAGGACAGGTTCAAAATCAAAGGTTTGGGAGTCCATAATACTTTGGAGGGAAAGCTGCAGACAAACATTTTTTTTAAACACAAAACCAATCTTTTTTGATACTGCTGCATTTTAGTTGCAATTCCTTACCTTGCCCATATACTGCTAACTAGGTATTCCCATCATAACGCTATTGTATCCAAATATTTTGAGTTCTACTTATTGGACTTTGTCAACCATTCTAGACTATGCCTCTCCATGTGGCATAAAAGGAGATCTGCCAACTACGTTTACCACATACCAATGTGAGCATTCTACTCTCCCCCATTCCCAGATGAAACGCTTGTACCTTTATCTTAGGGTGCCTTAGCCGATTGGGACCTGAAACGTATTACTCCATTACACAGTCCTGCCGATTTTCCTCTGTAGCTTGTATTAAAGAATATATGACATCATCTGAACGCCCCTCATTACTAATCTCCTATGTGGATGCCCTAATTGAACCATGGGCTTTCCTAAATGCTCGCCCAGTTCCTCGCCACACGCTGCATCTTCAAGGTTGACCTTCATCAGGATTATTGAAGCATAGGTCCTTCACCGAAAGCCTGCACTCCAGCCTGTACATGAACTAAAGTTGCAATAAGAGACCAGAACTGTGAACTCAGCAGACCCGGCTGTCAAACAAAGCCACATTACTCTCCCCCAAAGCTGCAATCCATGAGAGCAGATCTCTCCCCACCCCACCCCCCCACACTCCCAACATCATAGACCTACTCAAAGTAGTTTGTCTCCTTGGTTAGCATTTGAGGAGCTACGCTGAATACATGTTTTGCAGCCTTCCGATTCCACATGGAATTCAATAGGATGTAAGGTTTTACCCAGCAGTTACCCTTGCCTTACTTTAGGTGGTGGAACTGGGGTACAGAAAATCTGTCTGGAGACCCCCTCAACCTTTGGGATTGGTAGCTCCCTTCTTTCACAGGAAATATATAAGTAACGTCTTAGGAAGAGTCACTAGATAACCATGCTTCACATTTGCATTGAAAGCTACCACATTGTTTTGAAGAACATTTGCAACTGTTATACACTCTCCTTAAGTGCCCAATGCTAGCAAGTTCCCCAAGGACTTGGTTGAGAAATTGGAGGATAGGGTTGGACTGCCCAACCCTATTTTCCAGGTGTTGGTGTGTCTGTTCATTTTCTTAGGTTTATGCTTTATATTAACACCCTATAATTATATTGTCAAACAGTGTATTGTCGAATAACTGTCATAACGTAAAGTGTGGCTGGTGTCCAAATTGGACACTAAATTTGTGATGTGCATGCCTATATATAGTTTTACTTACCTGCACTACTCTTAGCTAAAATGCACCTTTGTTGGTAGTAAGTTTATTTTTGATACCAGTGTGGACAAATTCTTGGTCAGCAAACCCTGGTGTACGTTAACTGTACTGCACACCAAGCTCCATATTTCCTTGGTCTAAGCCTTGATGTCCCATCGCTGTACCAGTAAGATCTTTCCTAGACTGAATAAACGTGGCAGTGCCATTTACGCTGGCTTCCTAGACATACACAAATCGTGCTTCTGAAAAACCCTAACAGACATCAATGCCCAGGCTCTTGGGTAAGGCTCTGTACACCAGTGAGTGAAAAAGATACTCAGTGTTATATAGTGCCACATGCATGGGGGCCTCAGAGCGCACAAAAAATGACAGACATACATACATACATACATACATACGCTATCACAGAGTCAGTACAGAAAAGTGATCTGCAGTATTTAGTAATCAGCTACACAAAAGCTCTAATAAAATAATATAAATGCTGTAAACTTCTCTTTGTAATATACCTACTTTTGAGTCAATGCTATATCCACTGTCTGGAGTAGACGCCAGCGTCTCAGGAGGGGAGCACCGCACAGAACCTGCTGATGTTAAGGATGTGTTGGAAGTTGCTGCACTGCAGCAGAGTATCAAGTAATTTCTCCACAGTCCAATGTAGGAATCACTGCCTGTGACTGCTGTTAGTTTCTTTGCATTGATTGGACTACTGGGGGGGGAAAAAGTAGCTTTAATTAACACAATACATAAAGCCATTATAAAAACACTTCTTGAAATGCCATTTCCTAAAACCTTTACTTAGGATTTAGAATGATTTCTAAACCTAAAAGTAATGACACTGTTTAAAACTGAACAAAATCCTAATCTATCCTTTAAGAGTACTTGGCCTTCCAAGTTCAGTACTCTCTCCCCCTCAAAACAAGTATCAGCACCCAAAAGCATCTTCGAAAGGTGCTTGAACTCACTCAAAACTGGTTCCGACATCCTATGGAGTGCATACTCCAAAGCAATCAATCAATAAAGCCCCTTGGAAGCCATCCGAATCCTACAGCATAAATTAACAATTCTCTGAACACGCACAGATCACTAATACTCGGAAATGGCATTAGAACCAACTGTTCACTGAGTGGAAATGTTTTTTACTTGTAATCCTTGTTCATCATGGGAAATCTCATTGAATTCATGACAAATTAATAGATATGCCTAAGTGCTGGATATTTTAACACTCATCAAACAGAGAATACACTTATTTACACATCTAGTAATATAATGCATGTTGGCTCTCTGGATTACTGTTTATTTTAAAGACAATTTTACATCCAAATAGTACACCAGTTACTTTAAAAGTTCCTTATTAGAACATTAGACCTAGCGCAGAACATCAAAATTAGGAGGCAGATTACCAAAAAGGCAGAAGGGTGCTGCCGTTTTCAGCGTACATTTTACTGACAGTTTGCAGACACTGTTTTATTTATAGATCGAGGTATAGTTCCTGTTGCATTTGAAAAGGTCTCCAATCTCGAATCCAAATCCCCAAGGGACGGTGGGCAGGTGGTTCATGGATTCAATGAAAAAACCTATGACAGAGAGCTAGGATTACAAGTATCCTTAACTTCTCCAGCATAGATTCTGCATTGATGTTTATAAACATTGACTACATAAGCAAGACAAACACCTAAATTCGTGATGCCGGGGGATAATGGAGAGAGGATTATAGACTGATAATTTGTCAAGTATTTCAAGCCTCCATAACAGAGAGAATGACGTATCAAGTAAATACATTGAAAAACTAGAAAACCTAGGTTCTTTGTGATGCTTAGCCAAAACAAGCATACAGTAGTGTCCGAATCCAAAAGGTAATGTGCTGCAAATGTAAGGAGAGATCGCCAACTTGCCTTATGGATTTCCTTGGATAATAGCCACTACCCCTCTTGTAAAATGTGCTTTGGGTCGCCTCAAAATGTTGTTTGCTTCTCTTAAAATAAAATGATTCATGACAATCCATTTAGCAGCTGAATAATTAGAAGCTGAAAAAGCACTGCAAAGAGTACCGTCTGTTTTGATGTTCTACATTCTTTCATTCTCTCTATGTGATAAATGTCTCAACACCGGATATGGTTAAAACCCTCTTTGCTGGTTTGGAGGGATTTTGAAAAAAAGTTGCTAAGATATGGCTGTGCCAATAAGATCACCCATGGAAGTAAAGATGTGCGAGTTCGTAAGGTGTCTATTTTTTTAAAAAACAGTTATCCAACCTATGTTGTCAGTAAGAAGAGTTACAGAAGGGGCATGGCCAGCTGAGTAAGAGGACAGATGGTCCCCCGGTAAACTCAGAGTGCCAGACCAGCCCGCAAGCCCCTACAACGCCCTAATGTGAGACTGGGTCGCTTGAAATTCCCCATGCCAGTGCACTAACCGGGGGCCCATATACCTACAAAATGTGGCCCCTCTTTGTGCAACAAGGAAGAAAAGTGGGCCGGGAACACTCAGCGAAAACAAGATGGCGGGCGGACTGCCCGTTAACTCTCAGGCCGGCCTCGTCACTGCGCCTTGAAGGGGACAAAGCAGACAGCAGTGCTGATCCACACATCTAAGCCCCCCCCTCCGCCCACTTTCGGAATCTGAAGATTTGCCCACAAGCAGATCAGATCTTCAGGAAATGCTGGTGTAAATCAAAAGAGAAATAAAGGACAAAGCAGCCTCCTTAAATAAAACAAACTCCGACCAAAAATAAACATGTGTTAGCGGTGGAAAAAAGGGTGGGCGAATATAGACCTTGTGCGAACAAGGAAACGGGCAAGCTGAACAAGCTACTTGAATAGACACCCTGGTGCAGCAACTAGAGATATCGAGGCAAGAGGATGCTGAAAATAGATGCAAGAGATCAATATCCGACTGCGGTGGATTGCAACGGCTGTATCTGACTCAGAGCTAAAAGATTATGTGTTGGTGCTTTTCCACCACCTACTCAACACGTCCCCAGAGGGGGAGATATTGTTGGACCGGACGCAACAGGTCTATACCTCCTTTTAGCAGTGCACCAACTTGATGCTGGTCGTCCCCACACAGGTCTACTTTTTCCATATGAAGGATGGGATGATGACTGCGGCCAGGAAGCAGGAACCAATACAGTTCTGAGATCCTGCTGTAGTGCCGCTTCAAGACCTGACGAAGGCAACTTTGATGAGGAGAAAGCAGATTTGGACTGTGACGAGTTTGCTACAGGCCAGGGAGATCTGCTATAGATGAACATTTCCATGTGGCTTGTGGTTCGAATTCCAAGTTAAGCCATATAGTATTTCAAAAGAAGAGATGGCAGACATAATGGGAGATGGAGAGACTGTGCGGTCTGTGGAGACTTCGCTGGACAGAGCACCACTGAATCAGCCCAGAAGGGACGGCTGGAAGATGAAGTGCGCATACCCGAAGGTAGAGGCCGTGGAGGGCACGCAGCAGCAAATCACTTGATCATAATGGGTGGATAATGATTTTGGTTGTTAATGGTGGGGCATAATGGGGAGGATGGTTGCTATTGGGGGTTTGGGAGGATTCTGGAGACTGGAAGGCTCTGGTTGAAAAGTTCTGAGTGTGATGGCATCTGAAGGTTTCAAATGGGTGGGTGTCCCGGTCACAGGTTGGGGGGATGGGGGCAGGGGGAGCGTCAGATATGATCCCCATGTGCATTGAGACGCTCAATAGATCCGAGATGGGAGAGCTGGTTGCCGATGTGTTAGGGTTGTGGGTTTCATTGAAAGTTGGGGAGTTGGGTTTATTTGGTTGGGTTGTTAGTGGCGCAATATTGGACACACGGCTGGTGCTCAAGGGAACTGGGCTTGATGTAAGCACTGTGATTGACAGAAAGGGGTTGCAGCAATCTGGAGATGGCTGAACTAGATATGGTCTCCCTCAATTTTCAGGGATTACATATGCCTGTTAAAAGACACTATTTTGCAGGAACTGGATTTTGACACTGTTTGCAGTATATGGTCTGAAGAAAATATGATGGTTGTGTAAAGGGCAGGTGGTAGTGGGAGGTGATTTTAATTGCTTGATGGATCCTATGCTTGATAAGACAGGGGCCCCCACTATGAATGAACATTGTCCCTGGTGACATTTCTCGGGAATTTCGGTCTAATAGAAACATGACAATTCTTCCACTCACTTCTCAGCAGCACATAGAGGTTTCTCAAGGATTGATAAGATCCTGGTATCAGCAACATTGATACCTCAAGTCCTTGTGATTGATATAGGTGGAAATCCTACGGACCATGCCCCTGTCACATTGAGGATAGAAAAGGTCAGGCCCATGATAAAAGAACTGAAGCAATGGAGGCTGAATGAATTAGTGCTAAGTGATGTGACGCTTAGATTCCATATGGAAACAACAATACGTCATTATTTCCAGGAGAATGGCACTGGGGAGACAGATTGGAGAGTAGTTTGGGATGCAGGAAAAAAGCTGTGACCAGTGGTGAATTCAAAATTCAGACCAAAGCCTTTTTGCGAGACATGGAACTACAGCATCTTCACTTAGAACAGGTCATGCGGGAGGCCACAACTGTTCAGAAGGCCCTGAAATAAGTTTAAAACATTGAGGCCCTTGGTAAAGTCAGAGCCCAGTTGGAAGCCCACTTAGCAGACTGATCGCACAACTGCTGCTACAGACTAAGCAATCTTATTATCAAAGAGGTGGAAAGGCCAACTAGTTCTTAGCTGCTAAACTGCGGAAACAAGCAAGACATTTTGTTGTGCAGTTGCGCAACTAGGCAGGCCACTGAAACGCACCGAAACTGAGAAAATTACCATAATGGAAACTTTCCATGCAGGCCTACTCAAAAGGGAAGAAGGAGACTCTAGGCTACAGAAGGCCTTTCTAGCTAAAATAAGCCTACCCCAAATATCGGAAGAGGATAAGGCGCTACTAGAAGTTCTGATCACGGCTGAGGAGGTGGGACTAGTGATAGGATCATTGCCTTCTAGCAAGGGGCCAGGACCAGAATGCTTTGGAATGGCTAATATAAAATATTTAAGAGATGGCTAACAACTCTGCTCACCAAGCTATTCAATAGGATTATGGAACAGGGGGTTATATTACAAGACATGGGTCTCAGCGACAATACGGATATTAAAACCTGAGAAAGATCCTACCGATTGCACTAGTTACCACCCGACATCCCTGCTCAACGGGGATGCAAAACTATACATCAAGGTCCTAGCGAGGAGACCGATGGGGGTCCCACCTAAGACAATCCACTCACACCAGGTGGGATTTATCCTAGAGAGGCATAAGCAGGATCATATCAGAAAGGCGTGAATGGGATCGATTGGGGGAAGATATCAGGACAGAGGTTCTCCATTGTGGCCCTGGACACCACAATGGTGTTCGATAGATTGGGGCATCCGGGGACAGACGTTAGAAGCTTTTTTTGTGCGACACAGAAAATATATACATGGTGTTGGCACATTTTTAGATTCCCTCAACAAAACTGGTTCTGAACGGGAAACTTTACTCCCTGGTCAATATTAGGCATGGTACGCATCAAGGATGCCCCTTGTCTCCTCTAATCTCCGCAATGGCCATGAAGCCACTGGCGGATGTCATTGGAAACAAATCAGGGCATTCATGTGGTCACCAGCGCTGGAGACGCTTGTGTTACCCGCGGATGATGTGATGTTATTCCTGCGAAATACCCCGTGGTCTGTGCCGAAAGTGATGGCTGTACTACATGAATTCACAGAGGTCTCAGTGTTCGCAATTATTTATTCTAAATCAAAAGCCTGCAATATACCTGTAGACCCAGAAGACAAATGTAGCAGGAATGTTTTTCTCTGATTTGGGAGCCAAGTGTGATAGACTACCTGAGGGTCACTCTGGCTAAGGACTACTCTAGCATATATAATGTGAATATTCCGCCTCTTTGGAAGAACCTGAAGGACGATCTTAGACAGTGGGACATGCAAGAACTATCATGGCTCTCTTGGATAGTGCAGTTAAAATGATGTTGTGGCCCAGGCTGTTCTATATGGTTAGATCACTCCCAGTTGGAATCCCATCCCATATGATCAAAACTTTACAGAAGGAAATGATCTCCTTTATATGGCAAGGAAAACACCCTAGAATTCCCAGGCAGGTCCTCTTAGGAGCTCTGTTGATGGGAGGTTTGGGTGTCCCTGAAGTGATTAGGTATGTCGTGGCAGCACTGGTGGCCCGATGTTGAATTGGTTCACAACGTGTGACTTAAAGGAATGGTGTAAACTTGAACAAGGGGTGACAAACATACCATTGGGTTCACTTTTGTTTCTGGGTCGTAGAAACAACAAAATGCTCCGTTATTGGGGCCAGGCGCGAAAACAGAGTGGAAAGCAGCTGGGGCCCTTCACTCCAATAGGATTCCCACCCGAGTTTAACCCAGGATACAGTAACCGCTTCTTGGGTGTGTGGGGTGGGGTGGGGAATGGGACGAGTGGATTTGTCATTAACAGATTTCTATAGAGAGGGAGTTCCCCTGATGCTTGAGGAGTGCAAAGCAGAATTCCATGTGGGGGAGCTGGAAAGATTCAGATACATCAAAATATGGCACTGGGTATCACAAAAGCTGGTATGAGGGTACCACTGGGATTGGAGCTTACAATGCAAGATGTTCTGCCTTCGGAAGGGCATTGCAAGATTATACCATCTACTGGACATGGCAATGCTGGAGGAGCAACTCCTGTATATGGCTAGATGGCAAATGGATTTGGGAAACACACTCATGGAAGAGGACTAGAGTCTGATATGGGGGAGAGCCCATAAGGCCTCGAAAAGCTGTGCCATTAAAGATCCCCCTCACAAGGTGCAACTCCAATGGTAACTCACCCCGCAACGATCCACAAGATGGATAATAGGTACTCCCCCCTTCGCTGGAGGAAATGCAGAGAAGAGGGCGATCTGGCACACATGCAGTGGTTCTGCCTGAAAGCTAATTTTTTGGAAGGCAGTCTTGGGGCACATAAGTCTTATAGATGTGCAGCTGCCGGATACTCCAGAGGTGATAATATTGGGAGCGGTTGTGTAGAATATTTACACAGCAAGTGGCTCAAGAGCAACCCTAATCACCCATCTGCTGACGGCAACACATATGACTTTAGACCAACATCACAAACCTGGTCTACTTAAAAATGTTGTTAAATTGAAATGGGAGGATATTGCACCCCGATTATTTTTTTATTTTAAAACAGCTTTACTGTTTTATTCACAACAGTGTGCATTACAAATTCATATATACAGTCACATGATGGTATACAGCGTGCATGTCTGTTCATGCCCACACATCCCAATACCCCCACCCACTCCACCCATAGCATTCAATAACACTATACATCTGTCTGTACCACATATATACCTTGTCTATGGTATGCCAATTATGAATGCACATTTAGTGCCCTCTGGATCTAATTCTGCTCAGGGGCCAGTAAGTCCTGCAACACACGTTTCCAGGCATCCAAGCCTACATTTAGCTCCTCCTGGCTGCGGCAGGCTGATTCCTGCGAAACTGAGGTCTCTGATATTGACCATTTCCTGAGGTCCCTCCACCACAGATGTATTTCTGGTCCCATGCGCGCTTTCCAACCCATCGCTATTCTACGTTTCGACAGAATACAAGCTAAGTCTTTCAACCTACTAACATGCCTTGCCTGCTTCCGTCTTGCAAAATTACAGAGCAGGCAAGCTGTGGGGGAGCTAGTGTCTAATGTTATATCAGCATTGGCTAGGGCCTTAGCTATCCCTTCCCAGTAATGTCTTATTTCCACGCAAGCCCAGAACATATGTACCAGGTCTTCATTAATCAATCCACATTTCGGGCATGACTGTTCCATAGGCTTGCCAAACTTGGCTGTTTTCCCAGGGGTTAAGTATGTCCAGTGAGTTACATATAACTGTATCAACCGAAATGTTTCATTCCGGGACACTTTATGGTAAGCTATCACTCTGCCCCAAACCTAATCCGACAATTGCTCTTGTAAATCTGCTTCCCAGCTCTGCCTGATCGGCGCCAGGATATCCCCCGGTTTTGACATTAATAGCTTGTATATTCGAGATTGCATGCCCTCCTGCTGAGATATCATACAATGCTTCTATCGTGTCATCTTCCTGTAATACCCCATCTGCTCCCGGCCATTTCTGCTTCAGTCTGGTGAGGCGTGAGGCATAAACTATATGTTGCCGCTCGTGTATGCCTGTTTCTGAGGTGAGCTCAAGGAAGGTCATCGGTCTCCACTCCCGCTATACATCACCCACTGTCACTATCCCCAGTGGTTCCCAAGACTTCCTCACATAAGCCTAAATTGTGGGTCCTCTACCTTTAATGTCACCAGTGGGATCTGGGAAGGGGGTAGGTTAATTCGCTGTCTAGAAGACAAGTCCTACTCCAGATTGACCTACCCAGTGTCAGAAAGAATGGGGGGGGGGCATGCAGGCTGTAGACACAAAGTATCTTGGGTCTGCTCGTTTGACAGCCAGTTTTTAATGAATTGGAGTTGGCATGTCACAGAATATGTTCCAAAGTTGGGGACTTATATGCCTCCCTGATCACACGGCCTCAGCAATTTCAGTGGTGCCATCCTACATCTATAGCTGCAACAAATCAGATCTAGTTTCCTAAAAAAGGCTTTGGGTATGTCATACAGGACATTAGTGAAGCAATGAAGAAGCCTCGGGAGCACCACCATCTTCAATAAGGCAGCCCTCCCGATTAGCGAGAGCGTCGATTTGGCCCAAAATGTCTGATTTCTCAAATGAATCTACTGTTTTTAAAGTGTTCTGAATGTATTCCGTTTTAGGATTGTGGAAAATGTCTATTCCCAGATATCTAAAGGTGTCCACCTCCCATTTAATCGGTAGCACTGGCAATGTGTCTAGGGGTTTCCCTCTATATCCAGCCAGGGGGAACAAGACTGACTTCTGTGCATTGATTGTTATACAAGATAGGTCTGCATATCGCTCGAACACATCTGTACTGCTAGTTGGATTCTGCGTGCTGTCGGTATAGAAGCAGGTCATCTGTGTATAGGGAGTTCGGGTTTCTGCAGTTCTGTGTCACTATGCCTGCATCTCTGTATTCCTTCCTGAGATACACCTCCAATGGTTCTAAGGCCAATATAAATAACATGAGTGACCAGGGGCAGCCCTGCCGTGTGCCTAGCAGCCATTGGTCTGAGATTTGGGTGCCTGTCTTGACTCTCGCCACTGGGTTGGTATATAACCACAGAACCCATTTAATGTAGGTGGGCCCTATGCCAAAGCTCTTCAGCACCTCCAGCAACCATGGCCATCTGACCGAGTCAAATGCCTTGACTACATCAAGCGAGGCCACCGCCAAAAGCTGTGTGCTATCCAGGTTGCAGGATGTGGTGTAACCTCCTCAGGTTACAAGTGATGTTCCTGCCTGGAACGTAAAGTGACTGGTCCGAGTGTACCAGCTTGGATATTAGGCCATTAGGGCTGTAAGTATCTTCCTATCCTGGTTGAGCATCGACAGGGGTCTGTAAGATCTGTAATCAGTGTCCAGCTTATTAGGTTTCAATAATTGGATAATGGACTCTCTCTCAGCGACATAGGCAACGCACCTGTGTCCAGCGCCTCAATAAGCATTGCTAGCAACGGGGGAGGGGGGTGACTTCTGCACTATAATTTTTATAAAATTCACTGTGTAATCCGTCCGTGAGTTGGGTCTTACCAGTCGGCAACCCTCCTGCATCCAACCTTGGGATATCCATCTGCACTAAGGCCTCCTCTATCTCAGATAACCGGGTTACTGATGTCTCAGCATAGAACTCCCTGTAATAATCATGAACACTTTTATTTATGCCTTCCTGCGTCCCGCAAACCTCTCCATTACCCTTCACAATCCCCCTTATCATATAATGCTTGGATTCACTTTTGTAAAGCCAGGCCAGCAAGCGTCCCGGCTTGTCTGCTTCAGCGTGTTGGCTCGTCACAAAATTCTGGTAACTCAGCTCACCCAGCCTTTCCCAGTGTTCTAGGCAATCCTGCTGCAAGCAAATAGCTTCCCTAGCTTGTCCTCTGGACTTGCCACCCAGACAATCTATGGCTTCTAACTTAGCTTCAGCCCTTATATCGCACCCCGATTATAATGGTTTTGTGAACTTAAGGGCAAGATCACTATGGACTAAACTTGTGCCACAGTTATTTTTCTAAGTTGGGGAGGGAGGGTAAAGGGGTTAAAACATAAAATCTGTCATCGTTTTTTAACTATTGTTGGCGGACATGAGACTTAATGGTAAACCGCTTATTGAAATTAATCTCTCGATATGGTTGTGTATAATGCAGTTTAAAATTAAATATATAAAGTTAAAAAAACAAAAAGGAGTGTTACAGCTAAAATCTGCAATTTTATATAAGCAAGTTACCCCAATTACAAGGATATTTGTTAGTGCAGTTGAGAAAAACAATCAATAACAGTGTAAGGGTGTTAAAGTGAAAGAATGAAATAGATCACCCGACTACCTACATTTTACATCCATAAAGGGTAACATCGCCTGTTAAGATGGATTTCTAGAATCTGACCTGATTTCAGGTGGCCACCCTATTTAACGTGAACAGGGAACTCGGAGGTTAGCTAAAACCCAATTAAAGGTAGCAATGGATAGTAGTCAAGGCTTAATCTTAGGAGAGAGTGAGTGGGGCGAGGGGCCCTCATCGAGTCCACATAGTATGGCACAAAATTCAATTTAGACAGTCAACTATAAAAATACAGTTCAGTTATTCATTATAGGCCTTATGAGCACACTGGAACATTAATCTAATGGGTAGTATCGCACAGTTTCAAACAGACATCAAATAACTTAGTTAGCCATAGCAGGTATGTATTTTAGATGCAGTCAATGACGGAACCACAACACAAGCCAATAACCTAACTTAAGAAGTCCAAAAGATGAAGGAGGTCTTATGCCCAAAAGTAACAGGAGCCACAATGTTTTTCACCAGAATGGAGTCTCTGTAGATGGGTTCAATAAGCATTGATAATTTAAAAGATCCACTGATGCAGGTCTCTTCAGGACACTTAACAGTGTGGACGTAAATGTTCCAGCTACTGTCTATGCACACAGGTGACAAGCATCATTCAGTCAGAGCAGTTGCTCCAGGACAGGTTCCCGTGAAGGTGGGAAGCTGAAATCAGTAGAGAAGGCTAATGGTGGCAGTCATAAACTGGCGACCACCGAAGTTCCATACTCGAACGCAGAACGGCTGCGCTTCTGGTGAGCTAGCCGTGAGAGAGCTGATTAGTCTAGGGACATTTCCAAAGGCTCAGAAGGGCACGATCCTCGAAAAGGAGTCCTGACTAGTCGGGCCCACTAGTCCAAGAGCTTCACTAGGCTGGCTACTGCAAGGGATTCTGGGCCACTTCAGTTTTTTGGCTTTGGGTCTTCATCAGGCTGTTCTTCAAAGGATTCATTACTCGAGCAAGGATGTGTAGGAATGGCTGCAGAGGTGCCCTTCTTTTCAAAGATCCGAGCTGGAAGCAAGTCCAAGTCCACCAATGGTAGGGAGCTGCAACAATCAAACAGCCAGTAGTTGTCCAAACCGGGACAACTACTGGTTTCACATTTGGCCCACGTGTAGACGTTCTGGCACCAATGATGTGGAGTGGGAATGAACCGGCCCACCCCCTTCCTGGGCCAAATGCACACAAAGGCAGCACTAGCTGGCGAAAGCTTTCCCAGGCAAGTGCATGACCTTATAAGGAAATTTCTGACCTGGCAAAGCAGGAAGAAGGCCAAACAACAATATGGCCAAAGAAGCAGGAGGCAATCTCGTGGCAGAGCCAATTTAGGGCACTAGCCAAGTTTAGTAGCCATGCATGGTCAACACAAAGGTGCACAATAAAAATAATGCAAAAATTGTAAAAACATATCTGCTGCCACAAGCTGGTCTTAAGGCACATAAAGAAGTAACCAAAAATCCCATGTGTAAAATCCTAGTGTGATACAAAAGTGTCACCATTGCACTGCACTGTAAGGCACCATGTGCAATGTTAAAAAGTAAAATAATTAAAAATAGAAACAGTATCAGCAGTGATAGTCTGTAGGGTTGATCAATTTCCCCATAACAAAGAGCAAAAGGGAGTGAAGCTCAAGGGTTTACTTCCATTCATAACGTTAGGACAGGATAAAAACAAAGCAAAAAGAATAGGGTTCCCTGGGAAACTATGGAGGGAAAGTTATCAAAAAAGAAATCTTTCCTAACAGACAAATTCGGATTTTGCTTTCTTCTGCGATTGAAAACGCAAGCCAAAGATTTTTTATTGCAGCATTGATAGCCAACTAGGCTGCTCGTTGAAGACATCCCTTGAGTTGTTCGAATAGGAATAAGGCTAATGTATGTGACTTAATTATTTACTTTACAGTCTGATTTAGCACACATTTAAATTAAGCAAGACCATATTAAATCATTTTCCACCAACATTTGTTTCTTAAGGCCTAGGGAAATGGAAGTTATTCACAATGAAACAGATTTAATCTTAAACAACCGACTAAAGGTTGTGAAGCCATAATCAACAATCCCACTGAATGTCTGAGTTCTCAATCTAAGCTCTCTGGCTCTGGTGAAGAAGACCAGTGTTGATACAGGGTAGCAATTGAAGGCAATGACAGACTTATATCATGAAGCGACATTTGGCATGGAGTGTACATTGATTTACTGTAAAATCGTAGGTAAACTTGTGTACATTTACTTCAAATCAATTAGGTTGCACCATTAGATTACTCAGAAAATGTCATAAATACTGTTAATTGTATACAAAATTCACAGTATCCTGAGAAAGAAGTAATCTAGAAATATATACATGAAGATGAACAAGTTACTTTCTTACCTGGTAACGTTCTTTCGATGGGATGGTCCGACGACGTATTCCATATCTATGACATATAATCACCACAGCTGAGCTGCTTCGGAAACTTTTCGGCGTCTGCGTCCTGCGTCGATGACGTCGATGCGCCGTCGTCGAGGACCTCCTCCGACGTCCGACGTCATCCGATGTGATAAGTAGGACGCACAACGCCCATAGCCTCAGTTGTAGTTTTTTCCCCCAGAACGTGTGACATAAGTCAACTGCCAGTCAGACACAAAGCCGTGCGGAACGTAAGCTGCAATCGCAAAAGAAATTCTGCAGCGGGGAAGGCAGGGCGGGAGCGATATGGAATACGTCGTCGGACCATCCCATCGAAAGAACGTTACCAGGTAAGAAAGTAACTTGTTCTTCGAGGGGATTGGGTCCTCCGACGTATTCCATATCTATGACAGACTCCCAAAGCAGTACCAAAGCAAGGAGGAGGGAAAGAATTTAGAATCAAAATTTAGAACAGCCAATCAAATAGCAGAGCAAAGGACCGCCTTGCCAAAGGCCAGATCCTGTGCTCGGATGGAATCGAGGGAATAGTGACGTACAAATGTATGTACTGAAGCCCAGGTGGCTGCATCACAGATGTTGCGAATAGGAACACCCCTCTGCAGGGCAGTAGACGCAGCCATACCCCTGGTAGAATGGGCCCGCAAGCCAGCCGGCGGATCCTTACCCGCCAAGCGGTAGCACTCCGAGATGGGCAAAATAATCCAGCGAGACAAAGTCTGTTTCGTCACAGCTTGCCCCAAACGCTTTCCAGCGTAACCAATAAAGAGTTGATCATCCACTCTGACCCGGGACATGCGTGAAACATAAAAGCTTAAAGCTCTCCTAGGATCAAGCCTATGGAGCCTCTCCTCTTCCTTACCAGGATGCGGAGGAGGATAGAATGCCGGAAGAACAACCTTCTGGGCCAAATGAAATTCCGTCACTACCTTCGGAAGAAAAGAAGGACGAACTCTAAGGACAACCCTGTCCTTGTGAAATACAGTGAAGGGAGGCTTAACTGAAAGTGCCTGTAACTCACTCACTCTGCGAGCGGAAGTAACCGCAACTAAAAACACAGTTTTCAGAGTTAACAGCCTCAAAGGGCAAGAATGTAAAGGCTCAAACGGAGCACCCATAAGAAACTTAAGAACAAGGTTTAAATCCCAACCGGGCACCAGGAAAGGTGACGGAGGGAACACATTAGTGAGCCCTTTCAGGAACTGTGAAATCAAAGGGATTTTAAAGTAAGAACACTCTGCAGACGAGCGCTTAAAGATAGACAGCGCCGCCAGGTAACCCTTAACGGTACCCACTTGCAAGCCCCTGTGGGCCAAAGAAAGTAAAAAGGACAGAACCATGGGGATGTGCAAAAGGATCCACATTCTGAACTCTGCACCAGTCGCAGAACTTACGCCAACGGCACCGGTACAGAGACTTTGTTGCTGGCCTTCGTGCCGAAAGCAACACCTCCATCACGTCCTCAGGGAGGTCCCAATACTTATACCTCAACCTTTCAGAAGCCAAGCGTGAAGGTTGAGGGATCTAACCTCTGGATGGAGAACCTGACCCCCCCTCCCGTGAGAGCAGATCGTCTCGGTAGGGAAGACGACGTGGAGGGCAGATGGACAAGTCGAGAAGGTCTGGGTACCACGTCCTCCGAGCCCACGCCGGAGCAATGAGGATCATCCGGGAACCGAACTTCCGTAACCTCCGCAGCACTTGCGGGATGACGGGGACTGGAGGAAACGCGTACAGCAGCGGGAAGGACCACTCCACCACGAACGCGTCTCCTAAGGCTCCTTTTGGAGGAAATTCCCGCGAGCAAAACCTTTCGCACTTCCGGTTGACACTGGAGGCGAAGAGATCCACTTGAGGGGTCCCCCAAAGGGCGAAGATCTCCAGGAGAATCTCCTGAGCCAACTCCCACTCGTGAGAGATCGCGCTCTGCCTGCTCAGAGCGTCCGCCGTCACGTTTTCGGCTCCGGCCAGGTGAACTGCCGAGATCGAAACTTCCTGCTGGATGGCCCAGAACTCGAGCTGCATCGCCTCCCTGCACAGAGGAAGTGACCCTGCCCCCCCTTTTTGTTGAGGTAGTGCATGGCCACTGTGTTGTCCGTCAGGATCAGGACATTCTTCCCTCGCACAGACGGCAGAAAAGCCTTCAGGGCTAGCCTGACGGCCCTCAGCTCCAACAGATTGATATGGAGTCTGGACTCCGACGGAGACCAACGACCGCTGACTGTCAGCCCGTTGGCATGAGCTCCCCATCTCGTGAGGGATGCATCCGACACGATCGTCACCTCCGGCCAGGGAAGCCAAAATGGAGCCCCCCTCATCAAGTTGCCTTCGACGGCCCACCACAGAAGGTCCCGGGCAACCGAGGACGGCACCTGAATCGAGTCCGACATCCTGCCGGAGGACTGCGACCATTGCGTCTTGAGTGCCCACTGGAAAGATCTCATCCGCAGGCGAGCCTCTGGCACCAGAAGAATGCAGGATGCCATGAGGCCGAGCAACCTCAAGAACTCGAACGCTGGGAGCATCTGGGCATGCTGAAACTTGTGCACCATCTGCTGAATGTGAAGAGCCCTCACCTGGGGAGGAAAAAACAGCCCCAGGGAAGTGTCGAGCACTGCTCCCATGTACTGGAGCCGCTGTGTTGGCGTCAAATGGGATTTCTTTAAATTGAGGGAGAAGCCCAGCCTGTGAAGGGAGCGACAGGTGACCGACAGATGATCCAGGACTTGCTCGGGAGAGCCCCCCCTGATCAACCAATCGTCCAGGTAGGGGTAGACGTGAATCCCCCCTTGCCTGAGATGCGCTGCCACCACCACCATTAGCTTGGTGAAAACCCTCGGGGCGGAGGTCAATCCGAACGGCAGGACCCGAAACTGAAAGTGCAAGTCGCCAACCGCGAACCTCAGGTACTTCCTGTGCTTGGGATGGATCGGCACATGGAAGTAAGCATCCTTGAGGTCGAGTGACACCAACCAGTCCTGAAGCTGAAGGGCCTGGAGGACTTGAGAGAGCGTAACCATCTTGAACTTGTCCTTCCTGAGGAGTTTGTTCAAACCGCGCAAGTCCATGATGGGTCTCAATCCCCCGTCTTTCTTCGAAACCAAAAAATAAGGGGAATACCATCCCTTGTTCCTCTCCGCTACAGGCACCAGTTCTATGGCGCCTTTCTCCAGCAGGGCTTGAATTTCCTGCGCAAGGAGCGGATCCGGACTCTGCAAAGAGAGGTTCCCCGGTGGATTGTCGCGAGGCCTGTGCCGAAAGCGAAGACAGTAGCCGTGGGTTATGATCTCCAGAACCCACACATCTGAAGTAATGGCTTGCCACTCTACAAGATGCTGCGCCAGCCTTCCCCCAACCGGCGAACCATGGGACATGGCCTCACGACTGAGTGGGAGCGACTGCGGCGTTACCTGAGGGCAAAGAGGCAACAGCCCGAGCGGCCTTGGCACCACGGGTACCCTGTCGTCCACCTCCGGTACCCCTGCGTTGGCCTCTTTGACTGCCAGCTCCTCTCGCTTTACTGAAGGATGAGTAATAGCGAAAGGAACCACCCCTCCACTGCTGTCCCCTAGGACGAAAAGGCGGAGGTTGGCGAACTGCAGCGCCCAACGACTTCGCTGCAGCTTTTGAGGTCTGCAACCTCTCAAGGCTCTCGTCAGCCTTGCTGCCAAAAAGGTGTTCACCGTCAAAGGGCATGTTGAGGAGCCGGGACTGCACATCAGGAGCAAACCCCGACTTCCGCAACCACGCAAACATGCGCATCACGGTGCTCGCCGCCATGGACCTACTGACGCATTCAGCTAAGTCCAAACCCGACTGAACGGACTCACACACGGCATCCTTACCATCCTGGACCATAGCAAGGAAACCATCCCGTTCGTCCCCTTCGGGAATATGTTCAGCCGCTAACGCAACACAGTTCCACAGAGTGTGCGTGAAACGCGACAAGGCACAAATGGAGTTGGCCGCCTGAAGCGCCATACCACCAGAAGAAAACAGTTTCTTCGCCCAGCCATCAAAACGTTTGTCGTCCCTATCAGGAGGGATGGTAGGGTACGACGCCTGCTTCGCCGGGGACGTGGCTGCCTGCACCACAAAACTCTCCGGAGTGGGGTGCCTAGTCAAGTAGCAGGGGTCGCTACTGGCTGGACGGTATTTCTGCGACAAGGATCTGCCCACCGCCGGGAGACTCTCCGGAGCAGTCCAAGCCGCAGCCACCCTTCTCTGTAAAGCCATATGTAACGGCAGAACCGGGTCAGTTGGGGGACCAACATCAAGGATGTCTGTCAGATCATCCTGCACAAATTCCCCTGGGGGAGCAGACCATCCCAAGTACTCAGAAACCCGAGCCATAAGGCGCCGGTACGAGGAATCAGCATGAGAGCCAGGCTCAGGCCTACAAAACTCCACCTCCGGAGAGGTGTCCAGTCCACTGGCATCATGCAGTGACTGTCTCAACTCGCCAAACTGACTATGGCCCGAGACAATTTCATCCGGAACCTGACTAGGAACCAGGCCATCAGAATCCTCATCCGCCTCTGAAATATAGTCCAGGTGGCGAAAAGAAGGCACTCGAGAGTGCTTGCTCTTAACCAGAGCCTTCCTAGGGGGTCCACCCGTGCCCCGGGGTACCTCCGACACGAAAGGCGTCGATGGCGTCGAGCGAATCGGCGCCAACGTCGAGAGAACCGGCATCGGCGCCGAGAGGATCGGCGTCGAGGAAATCGCCGTCGACGTCAGATGCAGCGCCTCCAGAATCGGCGGCGTCGACACAGCCCTCGAGGCCGGAGCCCCGAGCGTGTCCCTCGACGACCTGAGCGTCGACGGCATCGACGACTTCCTCTGAGCCAGAGCCTCGAGAAAGCCTGTCGACGCCCTCGACGCCACAGACGTCGATGCCTTCTTCGAAGACCTCACAGGCGCACACGGTCTCAAACGCGTCGAGGACCGGGACCTGGAACGAGTACGTCGAGAACGAGTCCCCTTGTCCGAACGGGACCTCTCCCGTGACTCGTGCCGACCACTCTTGCGAGCGGTGTCTCTCGACCCCACACGACCGACACCACTCGGGGGCGCGGACGGCTGAGTACCCTGCGACTCAAGAATCGCCAGCATCTTCTTCCCGAAGGAAGCCCATTCCTCCGGCGTCGCACGGCTGGAGGGGTAAGCGACGCGCCGGGCAGAGCCCTCCGAAGAGGACCTGGAAGACGACCGGTGTCGGCGCTTCCGAGAATGCCTCGAAGAGGCTGAGGAGTGGCGAGACCGACTCCTAGAAGGAGACCCACGAGACTTCCGACGATGACACGGAGAGTCACCCCTCGAATCATCCGTCGAAAGCCCCGCAGACTTCGACTTCCGGGGCTTGGACACCCGACCTACCGACAACAACTTCTTACGTTCGCGTAAGGCTTTGGACGTGAGCGACTGGCAGTCGATACAGTCATCCGTGTCGTGGGCCTCCCCGAGGCACCAGAGGCAGGCGTCGTGGGAGTCCGTCACTGACATCTTGGACCCACACTCCCCGCACTTCTTGAAGCCCGGACGCGGGGTCGAAGACGAAGTAGACATCTTCAGAAGGATTTTCACAAACGAACAGGTTCGAAGAACCGAGAATAACAGAACTCCAAAGAGTCGAGGCGTTTAAACCGAGAAACACGAAGCAACACGTTCGCGGAAAAAACGGAACTGAGGCTATGGGCGTCGTGCGTCCTACTTATCACATCGGATGACATCGGACGTCGGAGGAGGTCCTCAACGACGGCGCATCGACGTCATCGACGCAGGACGCAGACGCCGAAAAGTTTCCGAAGCAGCACAGCTGTGGTGATTACATGTCATAGATATGGAATATGTCAGAGGACCCAATCCCCTCGAAATGAAAATGTGACACCAAGCTATGAAAAACACTACATTATATAAATGGTCAATTATGAATTATTTATCATGGAGACCGTCAATAAACAAACATACTGAGGACAGAACTATTCCTATGAAGCCCATTAGTATATTTCACTAGAGAAAGACTGAGACCAACAGCAGATAGACTACAGGATGTTATAAAAACACATTTTAAAATAAATGTACCATGTCAAGCTAGAGAAAGGGCACTTCCTGGGCTTCAGAAAATACAGGCAAACAATTATTTGGACATGCCATTCCCAGAGCGAGACGTCCTTTTTAGGTTAAAAAACAAACGTATCAGACCTTGCGGAACAGCCATCCTGACAACTTTAGATTACCAGAGAACACCCTTATTTGTTATTTGGCCCAATATGTACACGGTGCCCCACTCAAAAAAATGTTTGTTACAAATATCTGCGTTTGGCCTTCATGGTTTCAATACATGTCAATCACATGACAGTCTAACACTGCAAAAAAACAGCTCCTTTTACAGATGAACTGGATTTGTGTCTGCCGAAAATCCGTATTCAGCAAGCTTCAATTTAATGCACTGAAGAAGGGTTTTGTCTTCATACTCTGAATATTTGTTGCTAAGCAAGCACACAGAGCACTCCTAGTTCATGCCTTATTATCCCATGTTGCCAACCCACAGCCTGCAGTTGAAGTACACTACTCCGAACACCACTAACGCATCTATTTTTTAAAAATGTTTTTATCTAAAGCGCAGACCTAGCTCGAGAGACGCAGAGGGCTGTACAGAGCGTGCGTATCCAGCATTTGGGGCCAACATCTTTTAACAGTCGCTCCGTACTGCGAGTTGAGGTCTGTACATTGGTATGTGCGTCCAAAGGAATTAGTCCTTGGTAAGTTTGTGTTGAAAGAGCCATGTTTTGAGAGATTTGCAAAATTGGAGAATTGTGGGGGCATTCCGAGCCAACACCAAGATCTATTTCCAGAGGGTGGGTGCATGGCAAGAGAAGCATCTCAAGTGCTCCAAGTGTGCTGTTGTGTGTACCCGCTCCTCTTACTCCTGTGGATTGACTTTGGAACCTACTGTGAAGACGCGGCTGTAAGGGCAAGAGGAAGTGCCCAAGCATCACCGAGGCGAAACGCTGTTCCAGCTAGGACTCATAATCCCGAAAATCCAAGCAACTGAGGACCGCCCCCTGTTGACCAGACTTCCCGCCATCCACATAAGCACAGGCGCACGTGCATCTGCTCGCGCATCTCAAGTGCTCCAAGTGTGCTGTTGTGGTGGTGTGTGGACCCGCTCCTCTTACCCCCGTGGATTGACTTTGGAACCTACTGTGAAGACGCGGCTATAAGGGCAAGAGGAAGTGCCCAAGAATCGCTGAGGCGAAACGCCGTTCCAGCTAGGACTCACAATCCCAAAGTAAAAACTTAAGTGAACGTGTGTGATGATTACGTAGTGAAGAGTGATCTGGACTAAATAGAGTGAGCTGGTCTGTAGTTCCGTGGGCTGGACTAGAGTGGTGTGGGGTTAACTGAATATTAAAAGTACCTCCCAATGACACACCCACTATGAATTTTGTAAAGAATCCAAGCGACTGAAGCCCCACCCCCCGCTGACCCGACTTCCCGTCACCCACATAAGCGCATCTGCGTGCGCATCTCAAGTGCTCCAAGTGTGGTGTTGTGGTGTTTGGGTGTGCGGTGAGCCATTTTCTATATGCTAATATTGCTGTGAGTTTAAAAACCACTTGATTATATAACGTACATTCACCCGCAAATTAATGGCGAGCGGATTGAGGAGCGGTAAGGGGACATGTAATGCCCTTGTACATCCTGACTCATTTAGTTTTCCATGTAGCGGGGATACTCCAATGGAATGTCAAGCTGACAACAATAATATGAGCATGCTAATAGCGGATACCCATATGGAGGGGAATATTACAGACCCTCACGTGGACGATAGTAATCCACCTAATACTTCTGCAAATGCCCAGAACAAACATTTCTCTGACAATTATATGGGTGAACATGTTCCAGGTAATTTCTCTGGTACTATCTATCGTACATTCCGTACAACCTACAATTACTCCTACGAAGAACCCAGTGGATAGATACCCAATATTTTCCGTGAAGGGTTTGCATCAGATTATAAATAGTACGTCCCCAAAGCTAGCCGGTGGGTTCGACCTAAAGGAAATGGCTGATCTCAATAAGATCCATTTATCTATTGGCATGCTTACCCCGTTGATTCCCCTGCAGAGAATACATTGGAATTCCCAAGATGAGAACGATGGCTGTAAGGCCATTGGAGAACGTAATGTAGTGTGTGAGGGGACGGGCAACCCTAATATGTTAAAATCAGTGCCGTTTAGCAATAACACAAATATTCCCAAGTTCAAAGAGCCTATTGAACATTATAATTCCAATGAGGGAGACATCATACCATCACCTTCCTCCGATTCCCCTAATGGAAATAAATTTCCGGTTATTATCCGAATTCTTGATTTGTTAGATAAGGGACATATTACACACCTTGAATTACACAAGATCAAATGTAATATTCAAGAAATCATGTATAAACTCAATAGGTTAGACGGCTATATTACGCCAAAGGATTACTATACTAAGGAGAATATTCCATCTATACCGTATAAAGTTATGTTCACCCATGAACCAGGAATTCAATGTGATGAAACAGTGACCCCGGTAGTGAAAGAACTCCAAATATATGGATCCGGGATTTTGTATTTGTATTTATTTTAATTCATATAGCGCCTTAATCCAAAGCGCTTTACAAGAGGAACAAGTGAATAAAACAAGCAATAGTTAACAATGAATCTAAACCACAAAACAGTACAACAAACAATTTACATTTATGATAAGGCTAAGTACTAATAGAGGGACAGAAGGTAGGAGGAGAGGGTGGAGATGGGTTAGTTGGTGAGAGAGAAAACAATTGGTGCTAGGGGGGGATAAAAGATGTATTAGACTATGCTAAATGCCATAAGTATAACTAATGCACTCATTGTTGATATAAGGAAAGAGGCTACTACATTATACTTAAATGAGGAGAAGCAAGTGGGCGTAATAGTGAAGAGATATTAGATAGCCCCACTACCCTAACAAATATTATTGAGTTACAAGCTAGTGTAGATTCCCTCCTGGAAATACCAACAATAAAACAAGGATTTCCATCTAGACGCCATCGTAAATGACAGAATCGGGCTGTAAAACGGGCAGAGAAAAGAAGACGATCTGCTAATGAAAAAAATAAAATAAATGGTAATATACAGAATGTGACCCTCACGAACACCGAATTGATCACAAATGGCGAAGACGATGCGATAGATGTTGATCAGCTCTAATTAAAAAAAGTCAACTGCACCTGAATATCAATAAGGACAAAGCAAAAAAGTATCAGGAGGAACCAAATTTAGAAACTCTGTCAAAAGTACATTGTATGGCTCCCAGGAAGTACGTCTCTGCCTTGACTCATTCAGTTCAGAAAGCACAGTTAACAGATGATATTGGGTTAGATCTGATAAAAATGCAAAAATTACTTGCAAATTACTCCCCCCCCCCCCTTAACCCCCCCTAATGGCAGGAAAAGTACTTCAACTAAAACGAACAGAGATCACAAAGTTTTAGTCCAAAATGAAACGTAAGAGAAAGATGTAGATGTAAACCATCAAATCCCACTATACTCAGAAATATGTAATAAGACACAAAAAACCACCAATAAAGAGGTAAATTATCCCCCTACTATTATGATTGGTATGGGAAAATGCAGAGCACTTATAGTGACAGAGGGTATTCACAAATATGATATTATGGCAACCAAGACACACCCATCAGAAAACAACAACTCTGTATAATCTGTAGAAAAAATAAGTGTGAATCAAATGCATAATCGGAGTATTGCCGTCTCTAAGAATAAGCCAACGAAGCAGCAAAATAAAGTTAATTTTAGCAATTCAAATAGAGCGATGCTAATGGGAGGAAATGACCGTGTTGAACTAGAAAGAGCATTGAAAAACGGGATAACGAAATTAGAATCCGTGACCCAATTGTTAATGCCTTCCAGGCAAAGCATCTCAAATGAAGCTTTGAGTATGGATGACATTAAAACTACTCAACAGGAGGTTGGGCATATCCAACTAGGATCTTCCATCTGTAACAATTCCAACCCCAATGTTACTAGTGGGGCTGGTACTAGTAATTGTGATAACAAAAAGAACAGCACTGATTCTGTGCGTACAAAGACAAAAGATAAACCAATAGAAACCGAACCAAAAAAGAGAACGATTATGATGGGTCTGGTTAGTCATCATGATATACTAGGGAATGATAGAATCAATAGAAGATATCTCTCAGACCCGATTCATAAGATTCCATCTAAACGTATTCTTAGGTCTAACGATTTTGATAAAATTGCACTGGCCTCTCATAATAACTACAGAATGGCGTGCTATCTTCCTTCAGAGTATGTGCTAAAACTTATCTGGTCATTTAGAAATGAACTAGCCGCTATGGGCTTTGTCTTGCACACTTTTGATGATGAAAGGGAAGCCGCTGAATTCCTCTATTACAAAGCCAGCAAAGATACTGCGCATGTGAATAATGATACTGCAAATTCAACGGGTGAAAAGCTATGCAATTCTCAAATGGTGGATATTGCTCGGAACAACCACGATTTAGCATGGTTGGAACCACTACTACAAACAATTTTTGCAAGCAAAGCAGGGTCCACCAAAACATAGAATAAGGATCCATTAAGACTTAGTGTGAAGTCCTGGAATTCATGCGGCTTTCTTAACATCTTAAAATGGTTGCAATCAATTTCTTCTTTAGATTTTTCTGCCATTTTACTTTTGCAAGAAACCATGAAAACTGATGCACTTGTGATTCCTGATTATTATACATACTGTTCCTTTGCAAGCAAAGGACTCGGATGATGCCCTTCTGGAGGTCTCGTGATATGTATTAACAATTCTTTGGACTGCTGTTCCAAGTTGATATATTCTTCGGCACTCATTTTAGCTGTTTTAATTGATCTAAAAAGTTATGAGTGTAAGCCATTGTAAATTGGAATCCTATCAAATATACCATGGAACAAATCCTATATGAAATTGATAGATGCTTTGAATATTCTCTCACTCTCAACAATGATTATGAGGTAATAATAGGTGGAGATTTCAATTCTGTATGTAGTGGATTTACTGAAGTGTCAAATGAATCCCTGTCCACCCATATGAAAAACAGTTTGGAGAGGTAACAAATGGAGATATTATTTTCGAGATTGGGAAATATCATTTGCACAATTCTCTAATCCAATTCTGGATCATACTTGGAAAAGAGGATCATCCAGATCATTGATAGATTATATCTGCACATCTGATCCATTGGCTGTAAAGATTGTAAGTGTAGAAATAAACTATTTAATTGGTAGCGACCATGCCCCGATTCAAATGTCACTATCTATTGATTGCAATACCTTGGCGATTGATGTTTTTAAATTAACAGAATCGAAGCGCAATGAGACTGCAATTAGATGGAATCCCTGTGTGTGCAATAAACTTGCAGAAATAGTCTCTACTGAATTATATGGAGGAAATATGTGCTAGATGCATAAACCTAGCAACACTGAATATTGGGAAAAAACTGTGGTAGTGGCTATAAAGAACGCGCTAGCATACCTGCTAACAATTTAAAAACCTGGCAGAAATGATGCCCGTCAATTATTTGACGTCGATATAAACATTTTGAAACTTAATAAAAACAAAGACTGTATTAAAGTTAAAAGAGCAAATCTGAATGGGTGCCAATATAGTTTCCAAAAAAAGTATTATGCAAAAATATTAAATTAAAATGAAAGAGAATCACATACATAATTATATCAAACAAAATTGTGACATGATCAGTGCTTTATGTAAAAACAACAGATATATATATATATATATTCAAAAAAGGAAGAAAATGCCCTAGGACAGGGCAAAATTCGATGGGTTGCACTCCCAAGAGCAGCTGAGAAACGAAATCCAGTCTCAGCAAGGAAAAAGCATGACAGCAAATCCAGGCAGCACAAATGTTTCTTTATTAATAAAAAGGTGCAGCAAAAAGGGAAAGCCTGGTTACAAAACGACACGTTTCGCGGTACACTGACCGCTTGTTCACGTAGGTAGGGTGTTTCATGGAAAAAGGACTTCTTATATATGCTTTAAAAACCTCTATGATACAAGTGCATAGAATGTCCCCATTCACGAGGTGGTACAAAATGATGAACACATGGCAGCCATCTTAGAACATTTAAGGCACTTCAACATGCAGTGTATTAAGTAAAATAAAAACACATTGTAAGTGTCAATACATCAACCAAATGTTATATGATGAAGAATATAGCAACAATTGCACAGATGTGCTGGCTGCGAGGACTGTGGAGGAAAATGGCAAAAAGAAAAGAAAGCCTCAGGTACATAACGAGTGTCAATGGAAAAATATATATAAAAAAAGAAAATATAAATATATATAAATACACATCGTTCAAAATAAACGTGTGTTTTCCAATGGTATACCTGTCAACAAAGGCTAGTACCTGAGATAAAATAAAGTAAAAAAATAATGCAATTCTAGGGCAACCGCCAAAAATGACGAGCCCTGCCTTGTAGGTCTGTCCACGTTATAACGTCTGAAACAGCACCATATATATAGGGTATGTAATTAAGAACAATCCAGCTAATAAGGGTATTAAAATTAAAACCAGCCAAGACATGGGTCTAAATTTGAATTACCGGGACGTTTGAGTAAATCAACCTATATTACCTTCTAACTCTATTGCTCCTTTGTTCGTATGGTCGATAGAAGACATCGAATGGGGCATTAGGAAAATAAACAACTCACGAGCCACCGGGCCTGACCAAATCCCAGCTTGTGTATATAAGGCAGATGTAAACTTCTCGGCTGGGATTTTGAAAATCAAATTTGATAAGATCTTAGCATCAGGTGTGCTGCCAGATTCTTGGGTATCGGCAGTGGCGGCTGCTTACATAGGGCGGGGGGGGCGCCGCCCCCTCACCTAGGGCCCCCCACAGTGTGCTGTAGACTGAACAAGTTGTGCTTTTTTTGTTCTTTTTCTTTGCAGCGTGTCAGCAAATGAAATCCATATATAATTAATTTGACTGCCGCTCAAGAGTGAGACTACTCTGCAAATGTTACTGACTGGGCCTGACTGACACACACAGGGGCGCGTCCATTTTTACACAACTTTTTTGTATTGTAAATGCGTGGAGCTCGTAGCTATCGGCACCATGCATGCTATTTGTCAGAACAGTTTGTATGTCACATTTCTTAAATACCAAAGATATACAAATGATCCGCTGATGTTAGAAAATGTCAGTAGTGATGGAGCCTCTGTACCCTCCACCAAAAATGTCTTTATGAAAGGATGAGTCCACAGGATCACACTATGCTTATTGCAACTGCCCTGTGCTGTCATTTTGCACATGCTTAATGGCTTAGTAAAACAAGCATTGGCAATGCCAACAGTTTGAGTAGGCATGGGAAAGGCACTTGCCAGGCACAGCTGGAGTGGTATTAAATGGTCATTGATGGTAGCAGGTGCAAAATGGTGCGAGTACCTCTGAGGTACTACCTCGGCATCTAATAGCAGTGCCTGGCAAATGCCTAATACTTATACACAATCCAAAACGGTTGGCTTTGCCTATGCCTCATTTTAACAGGACTTTGGTAAAGGGCACGCACCGTGCTTGCAAATCGAGCAGCTGAAGGCAGACCTGGTTAAGCCATTTTTGTTACACCAGTAGCGGGTTTCCAACTCCAATTAAGCCATTAACTTTCAAAAGACTGCGACAGTGAGATATGTGAAGTTTGTTGATCAGAACAGATTATTATGTTATGGTTGTGAGAATACCTTTTTCTCCATACAATATGTATGTGCTATTCTGTGACCTGTGCATTGCACGTTTTTCAGCTTTGAGCAACTGAAGCAATGGCGACTCGCCGAGGCAGCCAGCCAGTAGAAATAGGACAAATGTTGCAAATTAAGTGGTTATAACATATTTTATAGCTTAGTTTCTCCCCTTTCAGATAATGCCTACAATCCCACCTTAGTAAGAGGATGAACACATGAGTGCCAGTAACAGCATGAGAAAATTATGTTTCCATCATTAGTGGAAATCTATATAATTTCTTTCTTTATGCATACATAAATGTGTGTAAAAACCTTGAAACAATTATTATTCCCCACTACAGCAACAATAATCACAAGCAATGTATAACCAAGAGCACACAGTTTGAAAATGAATGGTAGGTTTTTAAAACATGTTACAGCAAATGACCCGTTGGAAATTTGGCAAACTGCAAATCCCGCCTGGAATTACCAAAACGGTTTTGAATTAAAACGGGTGAAATAGTGTAAATCGCAATGTGTTGGGGTCAAAGGTACAATATGGAAGTGAAATTAGGTCTCTAGCTGGTAAATTGAGTGAGTTATGCAAGATCTAGAAAAGGTACGTTTTGAGTAAAATGGAGTGGTGAAAAAGGAAAGGATATCAGTTTTGACAAGAACAGTTTTACTCTACACTAGAGCCTTCAGGCTAGGATACCAAAGGGGGACACACAAAGCTCCAGGGTTGATTCGTGAATTCAACCCTAGTTCCCAGTGCCAGTCCTGGCGGAACCAGTCCGATCACTCAAAATAGCATTAATAGCTTAGGATTTTACAAGACAAAATTACAAAAAGAGCTGGCGCTAGCACTAGAAATCAATGGCAGGGTTGTAAGAATGATGTTTGACAATAATACAAGTTATCAGGATAAGGATAGAGGGGAACTAAGTACAAGGCAAGGCAAGTTATACTATGGTTTTCTATGGGTCCTATTGATACTCACAGTCCAAAATCCAAACTAAAAAGTGGACAGTCAGCGGTTCTGGTCACCACACAGATCTAGTCTACCAAAGGACAGCCGGACAAAATCAGCGGGACAGGATCTGCTGGGCATAGACTGGTTACCAGGTAGCACTTCTGGACTGGCAATTCTGGTCACCGGATAATATAGGTTATTAGGGTAGCAGGATGGCTGCAGAATGCAGTGAGTGTCAGCAAGCCAGACTGGATCTGGTTGCCAAAATTACCACAGTTTTTTCCTTGGGTTAATTGGGAATTTTAGTGCGTTTTGAATATTGGATTGGAGGCCTTGCTGGAGCAGGATCTGCAATGCTTGGCCTTGTAGTTGGATCTGGAGTCTGGATAGATGACAGGCACACAAACGCAGTGCAGGAAATCAGAAGTGTGTGTGCCTTAGTGTCTTGTCACAGACCCTTATTTATAGTGTAAAATGACATCAAAGTATATGACTGGGGCAGGCTTAACTAAACACACCCCTCACAAAGGGATTGGACAAGGGTGCTAGTCTCCACCTCGCTCTCATTTGGTTGGATTTCTAAGGGAATGAAGTCAGGTTTATGGGGTGAGTTTTACAATGTCCAGAAACTCCCACATTTACTTTACTGAAAATCCGATTTGCCAAAAACATACATTTCTTCAATTGCAATCTCTTGGCAAATTATACACATAGGTTACATATTATGTGGAGCACAGATCAGCCCAATCCTACAGTTTGTGTGACCTTGTTTCACCTTTCTGATACATTTTGGTAATTTTAAACATGAAAGACTCGGCCCAAAAGTCCACAATTGTATACACAGATGCGAGTTGTCCCCAGGAATGTATGTACACAATTTTATGTTTGCAACATTAATACTTTCTTTGGAATCTGTCATATTTTGTAACTTCTGTTCCCCATGCAGCAATGAGTTCTACCAAGTTTTAAAAGACAGCACGTAAAAAATTAGATTTGAAACTGCAAACCTTTCACATTTCTTCTAATTCTTGCTGCAGAGATAACATGTCTTTAAAGTTTCTTTATAAGATAGTCTTTGTAACCAAAAGGCAGTCCATTGTCACTAGATCCTCTCTTTTTCTTCCTCCAACTGCAAGCAACCATCTTAATTGAAGGTTTTCTTGCCCCTTACACTTGACAGGTTAGTGTCCCAGGACTTCTATGGTCTCAGCCTGGAGCACAGACAAATGTCTGACGAGCATGTGAACTTGCTTTGTCCTGGCCCATACAAAGTTTTTCAAGCTGGTAATTTTCACTTGCGTATTCTGGATTTATGGTGTGTCTCCCATCCTTGAGGAAGTTTCATGGCAGGCAACTGGAATGACTGGTTTTTCTGAAAGGAACAAGTTACTTACCTGTAACTGTTGTTCTCCAGCTTGGGTCTGGCATGGATTCACATGCTCATGAATATTCCCCGTCGTCAGGCTGGGAATCCTCGGTAAAGAAAAAATCAGTATCAGTTTTGTTTCTGATCTGTCTTTCGTAGTAGTAACCAATCACTGATCTCTGTGTCCTACTGACCACAGCCAATGACTGCCCTCTACCTAAGCCCCGCCGCTGGCAGCCATCTTCAGATTTGGTAGCACGTGAAGTGGCAGTATGACCAAGTGAAGAGCCGCAGAGGGGTAGGCGGGAGGGTTCGCATGTGAATCCATGCCAGACCCATGCTGGAGAACAACAGTTACAGGTGAGTAACTTGTTCCTTCTCCAGCATGGGTCTGGCATGGATTCACATGCTCATGAATAAAGAATACATAGCAGTACACACATGCACAACCACGGGAGGTGGCAAAGGCTCAACATTAAGCATTACATCAAACTCAACATTAAGCAATTCTTACCTCCTCACCAGGCTCACCTTAGGCGAACAGATTGCGCAGCACTGCTTGGCCGACCCTGGACTCCTCCCTGGAATCCCGATCGACGCAGTAGAATTTCGTGAAGGTGTGCGTCGAACTCCACGTAGCAGCCCTGCAGATGTCCAGCAAGGGCACACCAGATAGGAACGCCGTGGTAGCTGCGATCGCTCTGGTGGAATGGGCTCTCGGATGGCCAGGCAGCGGTCGGTTTGCCAACCGATGACAGTACATGATACAGCCGGAGAGCCATCTGGAAATGGGGGCCTTTGAGAGAGCCTTCCCCTGATTGACAGGTCCAAAGTTCACAAAAAGTTGTGACGTCTTCCGAAAACACTTCGTGCGGTCCACGTAAAACTTCAGCGCTCTAGCCACATCCAGCGAGTGCAAAGTCCTTTTGGCCGGCGACGAAGGCGACGGGAAGAAAACAGGCAACACCAAGGGTTCGTTGAGGTGGGAGTCCGACGGCACCTTGGGCATGAAGGAGTGGTGCGTCCTGAGCACTAACCTCATGTCGTGAAAATTCAAGTACGGGGGCTTGCAGGAAAGGGCCTGGATCTCTCCCACTCTTCGTGCGGAGGTGATGGCCACAAGAAACGCTGTTTTCCACGACAAGAACTTCAACGGAGCCGAGTGCAGAGGCTCGAACGGAGGTCCCATGAGCTTGGTCAGCACCACGTTGAGCTCCCACGCCGGGGCCGGAGCCTTCACCAGCGGGAACGATCTGAGCAGTCCCTTCATGAATTCTTTCACCAGACGATGAGACCACAAAGACGTCCGCCCCGTGGTTCTGGTGTATCGGGAGATCGCAGCAAGATGAATCTTGATGGACGCGTGCGCCAGTCCAGCCTTGGCCAGCGTCAGAAGGTACGGCAGTACCTGAGGAGCCGTAATCCATAGAGGGTTAATCTTCTGTGCGTGGCACCAGACAGAGAACCTCTTCCATTTGTGTCCATAGCATTTAAGAGTTGAGGACGCCCTGGCCTTTGCAAGAACCTCTCTGCAGTCGGCCGGTATGTCGTATCCTCCAAACTCTAATGCTGCAGGAGCCAGGCCTGCAAGTTCAGCGACTTTGGGTCGTGATGGAGGATGGCGCCTCCTTCCCTGGAAAGAAGATCCGCGTCCACTGGCAGCTTGATTGACAGGGACGCTGACAAGACCAGAAGGTCCGGGAACCATATCTGCCTCGGCCACGCAGGTGCGACGAGGATCATCCTGCACCGTGACCTATTGAGCTGGTTGATGAGCCGGATCAGCAATGGCAATGGAGGGAACGCGTATAGAAACAGGCCCTCCCAGGGGAACGAGAAAGCATCGCCCATGCTCCTCGGCTGGGGAAACCTGCTGGCGAACCTCCGGCACTTGGAGTTCGTCGCCGTCGCGAACAGATCGATCTGGGGTGTGCCCCACCGTCGGAAGAGGCGGTCCACTAGATCCTGTCATAGTTCCCACTCGTGGCACGAGCGCAGCTCTCTGCTGAGCGAGTCGGCGATGGTGTTTTGTATCCCTGCCAGATGAAACGGCACCAGAAACATCCCTTGGGCGACGGCCCAATGCCACAGATCCTACGCCTCCTTGGACAGGGCTGGGGACCTGGTTCCGCCCTGCTTCCTGATGTAGAACATGGTGGTGGTGTTGTCGGTGAAGATCCTCACCACCTTGCCCTTGAGGGACAGAAGAAAGGACCTGAGGGCCCAAAACACTGCACAGAGCTCGAAGACGTTGATATGGAGGGACTTCTCCGTCGGAAGCCAAAGGCCTCTCGCGTGCAGATTTTCGGTGTGCGCTCCCCACCCTTCCAGGGAGGCATCTGTGGTCACTGTCTCCTGGTGGCCGGGGGTCTGGAAGTCCATGCCCACCGTCAGATGCGCGCGGGTGCCCCACCACCGGATCTCTCATCGGAAACTCTCGTCAAGTGTGATCCTCTCCTCGAAGTTGACTGTCTGGATCCAGCACGCGTCCAGGAACTCCTGCAACGGGCGCATCCGGAGCCTGCACAGGCGGATGAGATATATGCAAGAAGACATAATTCCGAGGAGGGACTTGATGGACCGCACCCTGGCCGCGTCCGCAACCAGCATCCGCTGCACCTTGCCCAAGATTGCCCTCGTCCTTTCCTCCGACGGAGAGGCCAGAAGCGACACTGTGTCGAGCTTCGCTCCCAGAAACAGTGCGTCTTGCGCGGGCACCAGGTGGGACTTGGCGTAGTTTAAGGAGAATCCCAGGTCCGTGAGTAGTTGGACGGTCCTTGCCGTGTGCTCCACGGCGAGCTCCTTCGTCTTTGCTCGGATGAGCCAATTGTCCAGGTAGGGGTAGACGTGGATCCCCTCTCGGCGCAGCTGCGCCGCCACCGGTGCGAGGCACTTGGTGTACACCCTGGGTGCCGACCTCAATCCGAAGGGAAGGGCTCTGAACTGGTAGTGACGCCCCTGGACCACGAACCTGAGAAACTTTCGGTGTCCCTTTAGGATGGGAATATGGAAGTAGGCATCCTCCAAATCCAACGAAGACAGGAAATCGCCCTCCTCCAGTTGACCCAGGACGTGTTGGAGGGTGACCATCCGGAACTTCTGTGCTGATGAATTTGTTCAGTCGTCGTAGGTCCAGGATGGGACGCCATGCTCCCGTCTTCTTCTTCACGAGGAAGTATCTTGAGTAAACTCCGGAGCCCCGAAGCCTCTTTGGGACAAGCTCGATGGCACCCTTCTTGAGCATCGCCTTTACCTCCAAGAGAAGTTGAGGGACGTGATGTTCTTTCCTGGCCACAGGGGGGACGCGCGGGCACCTCTTTAGAAACTGGAGCGCGTGACCCTGAGCTAGGGCATCCAGCACCCAACGGTCGGTGGAGATGGACTCCCACACACTGACGAAGCTCGCCAGCCGGCCTCCCATCGGGGTGCTTCAGTGGGGGCCCGACCCCACGGCCTGTTCAGTCCTGCTTCGACGAGGCTTTGCGGCCTTGTCCTCCTTGGCGACGACAGCGGGGTCCGCCTGACTTGCCTCGTCCCCTGTAAGCTTCCTGTGACGACGAACGGGCCGCTTGACGGTAGGTGGAAAATCCGCTGCTGGAACCTTTGGAGGCACCCTGTTTGCGTCCGCCGCTCCAAAAGGGCGGCCGCCGTTGCTGGAGAACCCCAAGAGCCCGGGCCGTCTCTGTGTCCGCCTTGATGGCTTGAAGGGAATCGTCCACTGTTTTCCCAAACAGGTTGTTTCCGTCGAACGGCATGTCCAAGACTCTGGTCTGCACGTCCTGACGGAAGTCGGTAGCCTTTAGCCATCCACGCCGCCTAAGGCACACGCCGTTGCCCAACTGGCGAAATCCAGTGTCAGCGATGTCCGTCGCAATCGTAATGGCATGGTCCGACGCCACCTCTCCTTCCTGCAAGATCTCTAGGGCTTCCACCCTCTTGTCGTCTGGTAGGAAGTCCAGCAGGGGGGCCAGTTTGTACCACAACTCCCTGTCGTAGCGGGCTACGATAGCCAAGAAGTTGGCCGCCTTGATCGTCGTCGCTGCCGACGAGATGACCCTGCGTCCCATCGTGTCCAATTTCTTTCCCTCGCCGTCCGGTGGGGAGGTCGACGTAGAGGCCGCGCACCCCCGCTTTCTTCCTGGCCGCCGCGGAGACGACCGAGTCCGGGGTCGGCTGTGCCCGAAGGCACAAGGGGGCAGCGTCCGGTACTTCTTCTCGTACCGATCCCTTCTAGCCGGCGTCGTGGATGGGTTCTTGAGGAGGGCGAGGCCTTCATCCCAAATATCGTCCAGTAGAGGTACAGCGAGGACCGTCTTCCTCTTGGCCTCGCACCGTTGATAAAGCAAACCTTCCTTCTTCTCTTCCGGGCAGAGCTGGAAAAGCTCGGATGCCCTGGCGATCATGGAGTGAAACGATGCAATCTCGTCGGGCGGGGAAGCCCGGGTGGGAGGTGACGACGGGAGATCCTCGTCGTCTGTAACCGGCGCTGCCGTGTCAGTCCCCGTATCATCCCCACGTGTTGTGGACGGGGAGGAGGGCTGAACAGGGCACAATGGCTGAAAAAGAGGTGGAGGATGAATCCTTCTTCTCTTAGGGGGAGGGCTCCCAGAAGGGCCAGGCTCCGGGTCCCCCGTCGGGAGCGGTTCCTCCGTTGGTGGTAACGGCAGTCTCGTCCTTATCTCTGAGCATAAGGACTGTATAGCCAACAAAATGGCCGCCGAGTTGTCTTGCGGCACTGTTTGAGGGGAGTCCGACGGGCGGTCAGGAGCCCCGTCGGCACCCTCAATGTTTTCGTCGTCTCCTACGTCGGGGTCCCTCACGACGGGCTGGTCTTCTTCCACGCCAACGCCGTGGCTTAAGACTTCGACCAGCTCCTCCTCAGAGGTTGAGGCCGAATCCACGACGACCTCCTGCCCCCCCTTTTTCTTCTCCGTCGGAGGTTTCACGGGGCTCCTGTCGATGGGCATGAAAGAGGACTCCCTCCGCGGTGGCAGTGAGACTCTGGGCCCCGAGGTCGCCACCACTGGTGTAGCCTCCACAGGCTGAGCCAGGGCCACCGCGACTGTCTCGATAGAGGCCTTGGCCGGATGGATTAAGGCTTTCACCACCTTAGGTGCACTCACCGCCTTCTCTTTGGGGGGAGGGTCACCGCCTCGCTCCCCCTCCGATGGGGCCTTCAAGCTCGACCGGGGTCTCTCCAGGAGCTTCGCCGGGTGCTCGGCCTTCCTCTTACCCGAGCCAGAGCGTTGGCTCGTGGTTGATGGAGCCGGGGAGGATGCGCCCTGCCTGGCACCCGTAGAGCCCAACCGTTCGGCGCTCCCGGTGCCAGCGGACTCGCGGTGCTTGGCCTTCTGTTGGACCCCCGTCGCCGGGGCACCCTCAAAGGTCTTAGAAGACCGCTCGGACTTCTTCTTCTCGCCTGACGGGCTCTTTCCTTCCAGCCAGTTGGAGAGACGTTGATGGCGTAGACAAATCCGACAAGGGTCCCCGTTGATCGGATGAAGAAACGGTGGAGCTTGAGGCTCTTTTGACCGAAAAAAAGCGAAATTTTTTGAGAAAAAACGTGAAAAAATAGCACTAACGCTCAAGAGCAATAGCGCGAGGATCCCAACACTTGAACGTGCGGTAAAAATCTGAAGATGGCTGCCAGAGGCGGGGCTTAGGTAGAGGGCAGTCATTGGCTGTGGTCAGTATGACGCAGAGATCAGTGATTGGTTACTACTACGAAAGACAGATCAGAAACGAAACTGATACTGATTTTTCTTTACCAAGGATTCCCAGCCTGACGACGGGGAATATTCATGAGCATGTGAATCCATGCCAGACCCCATGCTGGAGAAGCTTGCAAATCCAGCTCATGTGTTTTAAACTCTTTAATTTCTTATTTTGGGTCCTGAATTAAACCTGTGAAATAAGATAGCATATGTGTGTATTATCATCACTAACATAATCCCTTTACATTGCTAAATAAGCAGGCTTTTATTCAACAATTTATTTTTAAACTGGCCATTGTTTTTTCTGTCTTTGCAGCTGTAATCATTTGCTTGAAGCAGGAGTCTTATCTAAAGTATAGATACATTTACACTTGACCTGGGTCAGAGAGTTAATGTGTCTTTGAACTGCTGAGCCTGGATACACTTTGCAAGAAATAAATGTGTGTTCCCGGGCGAGTGAAAATTAAGTTGCTTCTTGATTTCTCTGAGAGCTGGTTTGACTGGGTCCGTCATTCCGGATTTATGGCTGGTTTTGGTGGAGTACAGTGAAGTATCCTGGGCATGACAGGGCGTTTTGAATCACAGTGGTCTCCGAATGAACTGATGGAATTAGCGGCAAAACAGCATTTTGAAAGGGTGAAAAGGTTTAATTTTGAAGGGGATTTTTCACTTTTGCAGCTAAGCAGTGCTGCCTGTTCACTTGATTCCATTTATAGGTTTCAGAAAACACTGGCACATTTTTTCAGTGTCCCCCCTGGTTCCATTTTGCCTGAAGTGTGCTAGGCAGGATGGTGCAGCCAATTTCTTTTTGTTGTTTCCAAAATGCAGTTTTGCGGTCCTGGTGCGCACAGGAGCCAGCGCAGCCAGGTTGCGGTTTCTTCCACAAATGCAGCTTAGTGATGAATGCCGTAGAGTGGGTCAATATATCCTACAGTACGTGACCTTTGGCAAAAGATGCATACAATTGGCATTTCTAATCAATTGGATTGCTAAATTCCATAATACTTATTTTAGTATATGTATAACCATTGATGGTGCTTTAAGTGAACCTGTGAACTCATATCTGAGTAAAACAAGGTTGAAACTATGCCGCAACCCTATTCAATTTATATCTGAGCGACCTAGATGAGATATGGAATAATAATGATACTCTCCCTGCTCGTCTATGCTCGCTCAGAATTCACTGTAAATTGCGAATGTTTTTGGACTATACATACAGATTTTATCTAAAATCTAAAACCGAATGCATCGAAAACCAATATTATGATTTTTAAAGCAGGTAACAAGAGACCTTTGTCAAGCCAAATGAAAGATATATTTCAAAAATATTGCAAATTGTCTGTCAAACAGTTATTGGGATTTTTAACGCTAAAGGTCGAACCTGTACTACTATACTCATTGGACATATGTTTGTATAATTTAAAAAGTCACCTGAATACATTGCAGGGAAAATTGATGAAGTCAGCATTACAGCTATCCAGTGCCATCCCAAATTGTATTATCCTGCATGAGTGTGGTCTGATTTCATTAGGCTGCAGGGCGGAATGGCGTGCCTTGACAATATATAGTGAAATTACGAATCCCCCGTAAACTCACTTTACCAAGATCTGAATACCATGATTAAGGGTTGTAGCTCTAGCTCTCTCACGACATTTGGCAAAACAATGAAAGCAATTTTAGACTATCTGGGAGTCTATCAAATTGATTTGCATAGGAGACCTGGGTATGTAAAACTCAAATTATTTGAGCAAGATTGGATTGCCACTATTGAAGAACTTAAAACCTTTACTACATACAAAGAATATGCAAAGTATCATCAGAAAATCCTTGTTGCTCGTATTTATTAATTTTCCCATGTAATGTTGCAAGGAGATTTTACATGAGATTTAAATTGAACCAGATCCAAACTTTGGAAAGAACCAAGTATTGGGGAATCCCCCTAAGAGGGTATCTGTAAAATAAATGGTCACCTCCCAAATTGTACTGAACATATAGAGACGTTAAAAATTTAATACTGGAATGTTAGCATTTTAAAAAGGCCCGATCAATACATTTATAGAGATTTGTGAATATCGAATTCACCGACTGTACTGAAAGCTTGTGGAATCGATTAATGCTAGGACAAGAGAAATCACTAATATTTGCCCTTGTAGCATTTTTAAAGGAGATTGAGGATGAACTAATCTTATTACAAGCATGACGAAAATATTGATATGTTTTAGCATCCATTGGCGGTTCATATGGTGTAATATGATTGTTTATCGTGTTTTAGAGATGTAATTTGAAAGACTTTCTCTTCTTTATTTTCAAAAAATGTATATTCAATGGATTTCAAATTATGATATCGTAAGCATACAAAGAAATGTATTTTGTAAAGGTTGATGTTTTATTTAACCAAAAACAAATATAAAAATAAATGAAAAAAAGGAGTCTCTGCAGGTGAGTTGTGATGCAAGCCGGTTGGTAGATTTTCTGCGCAAAGATAGTTTGCCACCAAATATGTGGAGCTTAACCACCCGCTACTTTGGTGTGCTACTCAAGACTGCTTGGTAGATGATATGTGCAGTCCTGAACAGTATCCTGGCCTGGAGAGGAAGCTAATGCAGTTCACGCAGATTGGGGGCGACTGTCAAAACTTCCATTCTACTTTAATAAGAGGTGCTGCAGCGCGGTGAACAGATTTTAAGCAAGCAAACTGTGCAGCTGTGAGCCCTGTCAGGAGAGTATTGTCCCCCTTTTATGTGCGAAACTACAAGGGCATGAAATACAGTTCGGAAGTCTTGAAGTGGGATGAAGGGTTTGATTTTTCACAAAGGGGAGAGATTTGGAGCCAGATAGTTAGGGACTTCTTGGCTATGGGTTTCTGGAAGGACAGGCTGCTGTCAATGGTGAAGCCTAAGGACTTTGCGGAGTCCAACAGTTGAGGATAAAATCCTTCTAGGCGAATATCATTGAGCCAATATTGGACACATTTTTTAGCGGGTGGACCGATGAGGATGAATTCAGTGTTGCGCGCTAATTACTCATGTAAAACAGAGTATTGTCTACATATTGGTGAATGGCTATATTGGGATCTTTGAGGAGAGTACACATAGGCTCCATGTAAAAGTTAAAAAGGATTGGTGAGAGAATGGAGCCTTGAGGGACACCGTAGGAGACGTGAAGTCGGTTAGAATGCAACAAGTTCATCTGGACGGCCTGAGAGGTAGGATATAAACCAATTGAGGACAGTGCCGGAGAATTTCAGCCTGTCAGCAAGGAGATCGAGAAGGATGCAGTGTTAACAGTGTAGTCGAGACAGTAAGGACGAGGAGGAGACATGAGTCACCCTTAGCCATGATTTGGAGGGCATTATCCACCACCTAGATGGTGGCTGTCCCGATGCTACACTTGGGGCAGAATCCAAACTGATAGTTATTTAGGAGATGGAGTTGTTCGATTCTGACGAGTAAGGTTTAGCAACTTCTTTTTCCAAGATTTTTCCAATACACAGGAAGTTCATAATGGGCCAGTAGTTGGCCACGTCATCTGGATCTAGGTTTGTTTTTTTTCAAAAGAGGTCATGAGACCAGTCTTGAGGGTATCCGGGAATTACCCTTCTGGTGAGGGAGACCATATTGATGCTGAGGAGCGTGTTGAGCACCAGGACCGGCAATTGTTTAATGATGGCGGCTGGGATTACAAAATTAAGAGAATGAGGTAGGTTTGAGGGAGGCAATACATTTCAGGAGATCTGGGGGAGAGAATTTAGTTCAAGGGGGGCAGTGTGTGTGCTGGGGCGCAGGAAGCGCTAGTACAGTGAGGTTGATTCCATGGCCTCAGATTTTGTAAATTAAAAATACGGCCATTACATCGCATTTCTCCCGAGTTGCTGGTACCTCAGGGTCTGGTGAAGGTTTGGTACAATGCTTTACTACTTCACAGAGGGCTCTGCTCCTGTTCGAGGCTGCTGCAATGGTGGCGTATTAAGCAGCTTTGGCCTCGGCAATCAGAATCCTACGTTTGTGCAGAGATTTAAGGTTGGTGAGGTCTCCCAGGTTGTGTTTTGTGCGCCACGGATTCCCTAGTGCTCTAATTGAACATTTATTGGAGTCTATCTAGCTGAGGGAGTGGGGGATTTCAGGATATTGGGGATAGTGGGATTGTACCAAGGGGCAGATGGTTCGGTTTTAGCCCAGCGTGGGTTCAAATCCAAGGAGCCCAACTGCCTAGGGGAGTCAGTAGTAGCAGATTATATCAAGTGCTGCTTGCCAACCATGCCCACACAGTACAACAGCCATCAGTGACGTATGGCCTGTGCCGATATATCATGAAGGTAGACAGAATTAACCCCTGTAGGGGGGTAGGTGTAAATGTTGGAAGGATGCACCTAATGTGAAGGCATCATGAAGCAGGACAGAGAGATTCACTTTTCTTAATACAAAATACTTTATTGGTCTTTATTTGATATGATAGATAGGCCAGTCTGTGTCATTAAGTTCAACTAAAAAACGTGTGCGTCCAAAACCTATACTTGCCCTCAAAACAAAAGCTATACAATCTGTAGGGATGTCAGCACTAAAAGAAACAGTGCTCAAAGCAAAGTTCTGAGCTACTTCCAGCTCTGGTTTGTTTTCAGCTTCACGTTTCCCCAAGTTCAATACAGTCCCAAAATGTCTCAAGGTTCCCTTCCCAAGTTCAACACAGTTCACAGAAGCCTCTGGGGTTCCCTTGCCCAAGTGTAAGGCTGCTTCTCCCACATAACTACTATGAGCCTCGTATGCTGTCAGTTTAACTTTGTAATCCTCTAGGCTCTTTAATGGCTCAAATAAATGCTTTCCTTCACTTCAGCAATTGTCATGCAGCATAGCCTTTGTATCGGTTTTTTCTCCAGTAAGTCTACTCGGTCTAGGCGTAGTTGTCGGACCACACGGTCCACCCATTACAGGTCAGGCAACCGATAACCATTGGCACATAGTGATGTTCTTGGTTTTCCTTGTCCAACACAGGTCTTTTCCCTGGACCTGTGTCCGTCATTCACATTCATTGTAGCTTTCACATTAGCAGTCTCTTGGCCTTGCCAAAACTTGTATTCCAGTCACTCTGTGGTTTTTCCTAATGCCCAAAAAATGTCCTAATTTTCTAAAAAATAAATAAAGGAGATGAACAGTGGAAATGCAGCCAGCAGGTGGCAAGTGCTAGAATTCATCAGATAGGGTATATCTGATAAGTGCAGAAGAAGAGTGGGAGGGGGACTGTGGGTACAGATACAGGTCCCAGTGCAGGGGTGGCCCAGAGGCAGTGCAGGAAGGAGGCATGGTGAGCAGGTAAATGGGCCAGAAGGTCAGAGCGGTGGCCAGGAGGACAGTTCAGCAGGAGAGAGGAGGGGTAAAGGCAGAAGCAAAGTGGAAGGTCTTGAGGTGCTTCCGGAACCAGAGATGGTTCTCCTCAAGTTTCAATGTGGCCGGCCGGCTGTTCCAAAGGGAGGCCCCACCCGATGCCAGAGATCTACCCCCAGCTCGATTCTTTGAAAAACGACTGACCCTGAGGGAGTTAGAAGTAGAGGAGCATAGGGCTCGAGAGGGGAGGTATTTAAGGAGGGATAGTTGAGGATTTTTGGACCCAGGCCCCAGTATACCTTGTGGACAATGCAGAGGGTTTTAAATGTAATCCTTGCATCCACAGGGAACCAATGTAGGGATTCAGAGCTGGAGAGATACGATCCCCGAGCTTGAGGCCAAGGACAAGTCTCGCAGTTCTGTTCTGGATTAGTTGTAATGGGCGGAGAGAGTGGAGGCAGGTAGATTTAGAAAGCGGCTGTTACAATAGTCCAAGCTAGAGAGAACCCGAGCTTGGGAGACAGTGAGCTTCTAAGGGAAGTAGAAGAAAGGCAGAGTACCTCTAAGGAGGTGCAGTAAGGTTTCTTCTGGAAATACTGCCAGCTGCTTCTCAGTGTGTAAAGGAATGTTGCACCAAGGTGATACTGTTAGGTGTAGAGTTGACCTTTGTGCTTGGTGCATTCCATTATGTTGTGCAACCTATGCAACATACTCCTGGTTTCTCAAGTACAGATTTTCTCTATATATTTATTTTGGGATGTGGTACATATATCTGTTATTGTTTCATGTGCATGTCTTTGCCTGTTGCAGGATAGAAAAATGTAAGGTAACCCCTGTGCTTTTGTGCAGTGTGAAGGCTGTCCGAAGTCCGCAGACAGTCGCACGGTCCTCTGACTTTGTGGCTAATACCATGGGGTGAGGGGGGCGGTATGTTGTCAGGGACATGAAGAAATTGGTTTATAATGTTGGTAACAAAAGTGTTGGGGGTGATTAGGAGATTATGCAAAAACTACTTAATGTATGAACTAATGTACTTCTGTAAACAAAACATATTACAGTGTTGTTCTTAATAGAGGAAGGAAATCATACATACACATAAGAAATGGGTGCAGCATACACTGTAGATGTAGAATATTTTTAATCTGGTAATTTTGCTTTGTACAATTATAAAACCTACCCTTGCAGAGTTTTCAGTAATGGTAAGTATGGAATACATGGGTAATAAGTCAAGACTTACTACATGTGTGTTAGCACAAATAATACATATAAAGACCCACAATGCATACAAGTTAGAGGCACATACGGGCAAAGTACAACAAAGAAGACAGAAACATCAATACAAAATGTCAACAACATTGCAGTTCATCATGAAGTACTTAAATGATTTGTGTGTACAGACTGCTTATTGGTCCATATCTGTGCACCAAGAGCTGACAGCAAACCCTAAAGAAAGTACTCCTACAATATACATGAAAGTTAACATCTTGTACATGTATTGAAACTTTTCTATTTAAACATTCTTACAGTCAATGAAGAAAACCGGTTGACTTTCATATGTCAGTGAACAAAACCAAGTGACCCAAATTTCTGAGGTGATCGGTGATGTCATCAATGATATATGATATGATATGCCATTTATAACTCGCCTATATATTAGGCCCTTCACTTTACAACGGGGACTATGGAGTATTAAAAAAGGATTTCCTTTTCTTTCTTTTTTAACTTGGCTTCTTAACGGGACTCAGACATTTTCTGGGCCCCAGGTAAGGCGGTTTACACTGGGAGAATTCCTCAATCTGCCTCATCTAATGAAGTTCATTCAACAGGGCACTAACACAGTGATCCCATGCAGCTAGTCATACCCTTGTACACTAAGCCTGGAACCCCATATTCTCTTTGCCACAGCTGCTGCTTTCACCATCATGGCAAAGCTGTTGGGCACTGGTTCCGCAAGTCAACTGACCGTAATAACCTTCTACATCAACTAAGCTTCCACCAGCCGAGTCTGCTCAGAAATCTCCCATATAGCCAATTGCTATGGGTTAAAAAAATTGTCAGTGACCCAGAGGATTGTATAGCTCAACAACTTGCGATTAAAGAAAAATTCCTAGCACGAGGTTACAAACATTAAGAACTTGACACAGCGTCAGCCAGGGTTAGCACCCTGACACGTGAGACTCTAATGTCCTCTCAAGATCCTAAAAATAAGAGGGAATTTAAGTCACCTGTGTATGTATCCAAATTCTCTATTCAAAGCAACAAGATTAAGAAAACCATCAAAAACACTGGGGGATCTTTAAAAATGACATCAGGGTACAAGGTTTATTCAGCGAGCTACCAGTGTTTGCCTACCAACCCAGTAGGAATCTCAGAGATGAATTGGTACACACAAGACCGCCCCTCAAAGAGCCTACAACTCAACGAACTGGAACGTACCCTTGTCTACATTGTATTAACTGTAATTCAATAATTAAGGGTAATGTCATCAACCACCCCAGGACAGGGAAAAAGATTCTCCTCAAAACCTACAGAACCTGTGACAGTATTAACACTATTCATGGCATCGAATGCCCGTGTGGAAAATTCTACGTCGGACAATCCACAAGAACGGCCAAAACAAGGTGGAATGAATGCCGGTCTTGCATTAGGAATGCAAACAAACTCGGCTGTATCACGTCACTGGGTTGAAAATGGACATAACCTGACAGATAAGATTCGTGATTTTGGAAGTACTTACAAAAAACAATCCACATGAAGACTTGAGCCAGCGGCTCAACCGCAGAGAGACTTTCTGGATCGACAAGCTTGGTAGCCTAACTCCCAATGGAATCAACGAAGAAATTAATTATCATTGTTTCTTATGATCTTGTATTTCTACTGCTTGAATTGTTATGTTCTTTGTTAACACTGTACAGAAAGTCATCACTGCACAGTATTCTTCGAACCAATAGATTGTGGACCTACTGACTGCCTTGCTGTATTCCCTGGACACGTTGTCTGGGACCCAAGGTGCCATCTATTGACGACACCACTCACAGCAGGGGTGTATATCAATGTATAATGTTGAAGATAGACACAAATATTTACTCTGACTTAGACTACTTTTATGAATCATCAATGTCATTGCTGCACATACTGGACCATGCGTCTAGGATCAATGGTGCCGCCCCATGACGTCACCAACGGCAGCAGAGTTACAACATTAACACTGTGCCTTATTTCCATACATAGTCTTTTCACCATTCATCTGTTACTGTATTTATTCTCACAGGTTACTACTCTGTTGAGTTTTTATCTGAGTATTTTTTCCATTTAACTTTAATGTTTTTCATTTTTATAACACTATAATTCCCCATTAGCACACACAAGACCAGATAATCATCCTAATGGAGCCCATTGGCTTGATTACAGTCTCCAATTTCGACCGCGCGCCCATTCGGGCTGCTATGCGGTCACGCGATAGCCGCAGTCTCAATCGAGCGGCAACAGGAGAACTCCGCTACTCCCGTGTCACGCACGTTAAGCTTGTTTCACATCACATTTTTTACTTTAAACATGGATTTCAACCCTTTACAACTTTGGATTTCTTCTGGTTTCAGCCAACACTTTTCTGGCTGCTGTTCTGCGCTGATTTCTATCAGGCAGCTTTTGACCGCACATGGCCTCCATGAGCAAACCTCGCCACACACTCTGCATGCAACCTATCAATCTCAGGTAAACGTTTCTCTCATTTGGCTTTACTATCTGATACCTACAGTATACAGGGTCTTATGATGGTTATTATTCTTCTCTTTTCTCCCATGCTCTCACCTTATCCATCCACTTCTGAAACTACAACTGAATGGTATGTTCCTAATTTTGTACAATATTGTATGACACTTATACGAACTTGAACTGTTTTTTCTCCATTTTGTGAACTTGTATGTATTATCTTTAGACTGGCCCTGACAAAGGAAATCTATTTCCGAAATGCATTGGAAATTTTGGTCTGATTGATAAATCAATTGTGGCAAATTCTTCCTCGCTAAGAGTATATTAGTGACTTCTCATTCTTGAGACTATTATTTTTGATTAAATTGTTTTGAAAAAACAACCAAACCTCAATGTTTTTATCATTTTTCAACCAAACATCTCTTTTTTACTTGAAAATTGAACTCTTAGTAATCTTAACTAACGATATACCCAGACTGGGTTCTATAGAGAGCGGCTCTGTGACCTAGTATTCCACTTGGTCTCCTGCTTCACATGTATTTTGAGTTTGGGTGTCTCCAAATTCGTCGCAGCCAGATCCTTTTTGAATATTTAGATATAAATTGTTTGAATGAATCTTCTTTTTGCTTAGAATTCTGAACACTTGCGCTACGTGGTTTTACTATCAAGTGGTGCCCACTCATTTCCCTTCTTACACTTACACAGTGATCCCAGGCAGCTAATCATACCCTTGTGTACACGAAGCCTGGAACTCCATATTCTCTTTGCCACAGCTGCTGCTTTCACCATCATGGCAAAGCTGCTGGGCACTGGTTCGCTCCTAATCTACTGCACTCAAAACATTTTTGCAGGGCTCTCAATTCCTCTACATACCTCATCTCCTTAGGTAGGCCAGACCCCTTTTTTCTTTGAGCCGATAGCGGGCAACACCATTTTTTAATGTTCCCCAAACAAGGGGAAAGACAATCTATTGGATCTGCAGAATACCAACGTCCAACAATTGCGTTTTCCTAGCCGGTGCATGTTTCTCTGCTCAGCTATGTCTGTCAGGTCATCTTTTACAAGCACTCTAGTTTAGGAGGCTCTGATAATTGAGCCAGAGGTCCAGAAGAAAATGCCTGCCATGCATCCCTCCCATCTCTGCCACAGATATTTTTCTTTTCTATAGCTACACCTCAACCCCCATTCATATAGCTTTAACATTAGAACTTCAATACATCATAATTTTCTACTCCACTTATAAAGTTAATGACCTCGTACAACCAGTATTAATATTTTCTTTAAAAACCTAAAACTGATATAAATACTGTGGTCACCTTTTCTATACAAAGAGGAAACAAGGTAAGTAATTTACGAAGGGCTGTATGCTTCACGCTGTCCAGTCAAATGGTCGAATATATTTGATCGAATGACAAATTGGTCGAATCAATTTGGTCGAAAAAAAAAGGTCACATTTTTTTTTAAAGTATTTTTTTTTGCTCTAGTATAGGTAAAAAAAAGGTAAAAAAAAGGTGTTTTAACACCAAAAATAGGGGTTGTGGGGGGGACACCAAAAATGGGGGTTGGGAGGGGGGGGGAACGGCCCAAAAAAAAAAAAAAAAAAAAAAAATTCGACCATTTTTTCGACCAAATTTATTCGACCATATTGTAATTCGATCAAATGCATTCAACCAAATGTCTGGTAACCATGCTTCACTGCTTTATTAAATAGAAATAAAGTGGCTGAAGTCATGATTGGTTATTAAACGAAGAATTGCTTATTACAAGCAATTAACCAATTACTTTACAGACAGCAGTATTTGAAGGAAGATATTGCTGTTGGATTAAGAGAACAGGGAACGGACTCATGGTAAAGTTACTGCCTTATAGGTATCCCTCCCCAAATAGAAAATGATTGCCACGCCCACATACTTTCTATACCAATAGTGTTCTTATGCACGTGCTTAGTACCACCTCTACAGACCACCTCTACACACTAAAACTAAAAAGACTCACAACATGGTGGTAAATGCGACAGTCACCAAAAGCACAGCACAAAATAGGGTAGCCCATGTGTGCAGTAAATTGTGTAATGCAGAGAAGATGCAATTTAACGAATGTATACAAATGGTACGTTCACTAAAACACTGTTCAATACTGCACAAGCTCAAAGTAAAGGAAAATCTTACTTTATGTCAACTTGTGGAGACAACTGTTGAAGTCTGGTGTAAGAAAACATCCATGCATAGCTCAAAGCTGTAGGGCAGTGTTTTGGGAGAATGTCTTGCTTCAGAAAACTGGAAAGACTAAATATCCATGGATCTTGACCCTGGGTTATGTGAGCAAATATCCACGTGTGTGATGGACTTACAACATCAAACTGATGACTGATAGGGGGCGAGCTCCACTCTGCTAGTGTTTGTAAATCTATTGCACTTGGACAATAGAGTAAAGTTGTCTAAAAAAAGAAAAAAGAAAAGTGTTACTATCAAGAACAGGAGTCAGAGCAAGTAAGGTCAACCAAACAATTTCAAAGCAAGTCGTCATTATTTACTGTAATGAATAAAAAAAAGATACTTTTAATTAAATCTGATCACCTTACTTTTTCTGAATATAAAACCCAGTCTCAAAGAAACAATTACATACCTTTGATATTTTTCTTTCTGATGTATTCTCCTCCAACAGATTCCTCACCCTGTATGTAGATTCACAGGTGTCAGTGGTCTTCGGAAAATGTTTCTCCAGCAGGGGGAGAGCCAGACGCCCATCGGCACTAATGACTCCACAGCCCGAAAGCAATGCCACCAGGCATATATGCTCCGTCATCTCAGTTACAAAGTTTTATTTCAACTGCTCAATAGCAGATCGAATGTAAAATTGAATGTACAAGCTTCCAATAACTGGGGCAGAAGGGGAAGGCAATGAGTGAGATGTGGGAGGAGAATCCAACAGAAAGAGGAATTACTTACCATAATATTATTTCTATGGATTCTTCTCCCACAGATACCCCATCTGATAAATATCCCATCCAGCTTCGCTGCTTCCAAAAATATTTCGACAGTGTAGTGGACCACAACTCGGCTGTCCGTCATTCTCGGTGCTCGATCGCAAGGGGTCTTATATACACTCAGTCACGTTGCCACAGACCTCAATCCACCCCCCCCCAGCCCCCTACCCCCCCCAAACCCCTGAGCTCGCCACGCTGCATAGGAAAACAGAGAACTCCAGAAGAAGTTAAAACAATAAGCATCCAATGGAAAATATCCTTTGACTGTGGTGACCTGAAGGCCTGGTGAGGCCAGTGACAGAAGGAACTCCATCAATGGAGTGGTAGGTTAAGAGATAGGGTCAATCTCGTGCTCCCTGCCTCAAACCTCCTCCAACTGCACGCATAAAAATATCTTGTAGATGGTGTGCGTGGAGCCAGCAACACCTCGAGCACCTCCTCAGAGGTATCCCAGTTATCAGATCTCATCCTCAAGAGCCTTGCATGTAGGTTAAGGGATTCCAGGCTACGGTGAAGCACCCGGCCTTCCGACTGGGTTAGGAGATCTGGCTGCCGAGGCAACTGAAGAAGTGGGCAGATGGTTAGATCAGGGTTGCTCGAAATCTCTCCAACATCCTCAGAACCCATGAAATATCGGGGGGGCATAGTGGAGAGGGAAGGTCCAATCCACCAGGAACGCGTACCCCAGTGTACAGTTGGCTGGGAATTCCCTCAAGCAAAACTGTCTGCACTTCCTGTTGTGCTCTGCCCCCGCCAGATGAACTACTGAGACCGATATCCAGTTCTCCAATAGCTGCACCGCCTCTCTGCATAGGGGGCAGGAGTGCACGCCTCCTTGCTTGCTCAGGTAGTGTTGTCCGTCAGTCAGGACATGCTTCCCCTCTGGAGACAGTTGAGATCCCCTGCCACAATAATATTAGCCTTACCAAAGTCTGACTTCACAATAGACAATACGCCCCCTAACGTATCCAAGAATGTTTCAAGTGTGGAAGAAGCCGGTTTCCAGTAAACATCTACCACCATCACCCACGGGTTCTGGATGTCAAAATTAAGTTGGATTGCGCTGGCCAAGATGCCAATTTCGTTCTCAAAGATCACCTTAGCGTTCTTCACTGAGCTCTTTTTAGATGCGATCTAAAGTCCACCTGCTGGTCTGCCCAGTGGTTTTTGAATTGCAGGTAGAAATAGAAGGCTTTACCATCCATTGCCTATCGCATCCACCATCTAGGTTTCCTGGAAAATCAAAATATCCATTTTACCCGAAAGGTGATCTTTAACTTTTTTGGCTCTAAGTGCTGGAGCCCCGCGTATTCCAACTCACCACATGCAAGGCAGACTGACTAAAGTTGTCTTGACCCCAGGCCTATAACTCGTCAGAACTGGGGCCAGAATTTTGGGGAGGGTAGCCAACACATTATCTTCCTTCTTAGATTCTACCATGTCTCTACGGCCCTCTGTTCTCCGATTCCTAGAGCTTCTTTCTTGATTCTGGGAGTTTGTTTGTACAGGCCCTTGCCGTAGGGTTGTCTCCTTCAGGTTAAGTTCAGCATCATCTTTGACCACCTTTAGGTTTTGTTCTTCTAATGCCCCAGCAGCTTTTAAAATTGCATCATAGGCCCTAGTGGAACTCAACCCTAATTCAAACATGTAGCCGTTTTTTACAGTCAGGGAATTTGATATAGTCTATGTCCCCCGAAGCAAATAATTACAAGCTCTTTATTTTCTTGAACTCTCCTAAGATCGTATTTCTGCTTAAGGATTTATAGTGATTATTCTTTCATGTAGATTTTAACCACAGTCTAGGAGCTTCAAAACCGGTTCAGTCCTCCTCTTTTTGTGACCTTTGTGCCATTTTACTGTCCCATTGAAGAGTGGACCCATTTTCATGCCGTACAATCTTTTTCGATTTCCCTGCACCGTTGCATATCCCCTGGATTGTCTGGAACTTTCCTCCTCCCTTTTCGGTTGCTAGCTCATTGGAGTTAGTTGGTTCACTTGCGATAACTAAGCTTGCTGCTTTCTTCGGGGCAGTTAGGAACATCAGCGCTATTTTCAGTTTTGCTCCTCTCGCATCCGTGTCTACACTCTTGGCCACGGATCTTCTCTTAAATGCCTTATTTTGTGTGAAAATTGGGGCGTTTCATTTTTGGGATTATAATGTCCCCCTCTTTTTGACAAAAGTTTTGGCCTGAGTTGGAATAGTGCTCTGTCTACATCCCTATACTCTCACACAAAATTCTGGGGTCACTTTCAACTGTTCTCTGTTGTTGTATCTTCACAGCTACCTGAACTCTGTTTGGTGTCAGCAGAATATTTGTCTGTAGCCCCAGCTCACTTGCTAACTTAGCTGTTACTTTGTTATGGGTAACCTCTTTTGCCATATCTGGTTGCACTTCAATATTCGCTGTATTGATGTTATTCACAAAGTTAAGTATTCCTGCATTTTTGACTTTTTGGTTTTTCTGATTTTTAGTTTTTTTCCCCTTATTCTTTTTGATGTTTTTCTGGGCACTCTTTTGCACCTTTCCTTTCTTTTCGTTCTCCACCTCCTCTTGGCATTTTGGTTACACGCAACAATCCAATCCGGATCTGCGACGACCCCCGTTTCACCAGTAACTTTCTGAACTTCAATGCTTACACTCCTTTCCCCGGATTCCAGCACATGGACCTCCACCGCATGTGCCAATCGCATGAATTCCTCCAAAGTTGATTCCGACAGTGGGGTATCATTGCAAATATTTGAGTTCTCGGTTGGTTCACTCAACTCTGGCTCTTATGGACCAGACTGCTGGTACTTGGTCTGCAGTAGGTCTCGGATTTGGGATCATGACGTAGCATCCTCCTTTCTGTTTTCCAGGGAGTCTCTGGATAGAGGCGATATCTGAGCCCTGCTTAGCCACTTCAATTCGTATGTCATTTATCAAAGGTGTAATGGAAGAGATGATTGTATTCTTTAACCCCACTAGTGAGGAATCACATGTGGCTACTTCGTCCATTAGTTCGAGAAGAATTCCGGCTTGGCTTTGAACCTCCCCTTTTAGCAGTTTGAATACTGACACCAATGAGTTCAGCACAAAACTTAAAGCCTTTAGGGTTGAGTGGTCCGCCTGGTGGTCTATCGGATTCTCCTTCTCTCCTTCAAAAGCGGATTTCCCCGAATCCATACCCCCATTATCCTCTAAGAGGTCAGTATGAGTCTCCAGCTCCTCTTCCTCATTTTCTGTGCTCGTTAGTCCTCCCCGCTTCGGGACTTCAGTATGGCTTGAACTGGCAGACCTTTTGCTTACTTCCTCTGCTCTTAAAATTGGCAAGCCCCAACTCCCCCCTCGTAAATCAACCACATCATTTGAGCTTTTGTGTCTCTTTTTTCCAAAGTATTCTTTGATCTTCCTTTGGATATTTTTTGTTGTAACCATATATTTCAACCCTCGCCTCCATTGCTTTACAATGGTTGTCTTCCCAGTTTGAGTTGCTTTTATTTCGGTCTCTTGCGCCGGGGTTCCATGCACCAATGCTACTATGTCACCGGCGGCATGATTTGCGTGATTCTTTGATCTCCAGTGGGTGGGGACCCCAGTGTTGTTGAGCTCACCATTGGAGCTACATATGAACCATTCCAATTTGCTCCATTTGCTAAATCCAGAGCTACTGTCCTTCTCAGCTTCATTTTATTAATGATGATCAGATTATATTAGGAGGGCTAGAAGGTGATCTGTCTGGCCTCCGAAAACGGATCTGCTGAGATTAGCCCTGCCTCTTTGGCCACTATATTGTGACCTTGTGTTATAACCAACCCAAGAAACTCACAAAGGAATGCACTCTTGGGCACTTTAACCTCCTTTAAGGTACAAAGAATGTCCCTCTTTTGCAGGGGCCCCTCGCCCCGTTTTTGCCACAATCCAATGACAATGGCCATTTAATACGGCATTCAACCCACTGCTTTTGATCTGGCAACGCAGGATCAAAGGGTAACCCCCGCAGTTTCCCGCTTTCAAACTAGGCGCACCCCCTTGAGTTAAAAGTCCCCTAGATCTTACTTGCAGGTATTTGGGCTCTCACCTGTTAGCCTTGGCGCTGCCCAGCTCCAGCTCTGCCGGGTTCCTTTTTCCTCACCTTCCAAGATCCTTAATCCTGCTACCTGAAGCGGCACTGCCAATCACGGATCCAATTGCGGCAACCAGAGCCGTGTGTTAGGAATCAGGGTTGGAGGAGGTGGAAGAAAGTGCAAGGGCTCAGGAAACGGCCTATGAGACAATAAAACTACATTACCCAGCAGCCCTGGAAACCTTTTGCAGTTCTGGGCGTGCGCGTGTGTGGCCAGCTGTTAGTAATTAGGACAGCTTATCAGGGGCCAACGGCGCAAGGCAGGTGGGGCTTATTTTGTTTACTGGGCAAAGCCATGCCAGAGCGTTAGGAGAGCGTCAGCTTGGAGGACTGCAGCAACGGACAAAACATACGGAGGTCGGGGCTGGGTCCTGTAAGAGTCTTTGTGCAACTGACAAGGGAAAACGCAAGCTGCAGCTACGAGCGATGAAAGATTACGTCCGGGAAGGCTTGTGAGCTTCCCGGACGCAAGTTAAGTGTTTTTCCTTCTATGCTATTTGAACTCCTCGACTGCAATGTTAGTGCTATTTTGTGGTTCCGCTGAGTTCTCCAGATATGGCAGTTCTGGCGCACGCTGTATTTCATGAGGCGCATGTTGCTTAGTTAGCGGAAAAGTACTGTTACGAACAAAACGCCTGGAGTGTAGGGGCGTCTGCATGAGGCGCTCTGGTGGGGCGCATTGTCTTACCGAAAACACAGTGAAGTAACTGTGGATGGCAGAGTGAGGCAATTAACGACAGTCCAAAGGGGCTAGGGTTAAACTTAGTTCATGTTACATGTTCCGTGCCTGTGCTATGACTTTAAACTTGTTTCTGTGACATGTGTGCAAACGCTTGCCCATTGGGCCATGTGTAATGTTTTCTCATGTTAGGGAGTATATCCCTTATGTATGTTTCATCTCGCTTGCTTCTATGTAGTTCAGTCCATGGTCTGTTCCTGAGTGCCTGTATCAAGGGGTACTAGAATTATTCCAGTGCTTCCATGTGTGTACTAGGTGGATTCTGGTTGTGCTGGAAGTAGGACTATGATATATGTTACTGTGCCAAGATTTTAGACAGTGTAGGGTTTTTTCCTGTTACTTCCCCGATCCTATCCACATTAGGTATTTCCCTAACCCTCTATCCGGTATTCCCATTACCCCCTCCCCGTCCACAACCTCCCCCTAACCCTCTTTCCCCCATTGGCTGCCACGTGGTATCCTGTTGGTATATATCAGGTACGTGTGCCAACCACGGGTGGAGGATCGACTTCATTCGGCTTCTGTGGTTCGGGGGAGAGTGTCGACACTTCTCAACCCCATTAGTGTATATAAGACTTTGACACCGTGTTAATATTTCTTCAGGGATTGTTTGCTATGCTCCTCGATCCAATAAACAGCGTTTTCCCGCAGCTACTGTTACAGTTTACTGCCAACTGCCAAGTCCAATATTCCACTTTTCGCTCCACTTCGCGCGATACTTATTAAAATCCCCATAGAAAATACCCCCCACTTTCCAAAGCCCCACCACAATGAAGAACATTTTCATATGCAGCAACATATCCATAATCAAAACAAAACTCCCTCACACAGTAGCACTCCTTTGTAGAACCTATTCCAAAACTCTCACCACCCGAGTATTTAAAAATGTCCTTCCAAATCATAGATGCAGCCGCCGAAATAACAATGGATTACGCCCCATATAATCTAGACCAAAATTGATCACTCCTATCTATGTAACAAAAGCTGCATACCCTTTTATATGGTTTATGGTCATAATACCGAATTAATAAATCTAAAAAAAAAAATCTCGAAAAAAAGGCTGAAAAAAAAATATTGAATTTTTTTTATGACGGTTTTTTTTCGAAATGGGGGGGTTCCTCCCCCCCAATCCCCCTTTTTTCTATTTTTTTTTATTTTAACCCTTTTTTTTAACTTACCTGGCCCAAAAAATACATATAAAAAAAAAAGATTTTTTTTTCGGCCTTTTTTTCGGGATTTTTGTTATTCGAGATTTTTTTTTGGGCCTTTTGACCGACCACCCTTTTATATATCGCTTTATAAGGGCAGGGCATGCTGTAGGGGGTGACTTGATTCAATAGCATTTTGGCACATTCTGCATACACCTATATTGTTTACCTTTTTGTTCCATATATTGGTGTAGTAGAATAAAAACGTTTACGTTTAACTGAGCATAATTTAACAAGATACCCACGTGGTTTAGAGACAGTAAAACTCGAGAGGAGTATTCCAAATATCTTTTTCTTCACAGCGAATGCATCAATATTACAAGACATATCCCATGCGCTGGCCGCCTTTTTAATTGGGATCCGCCTCCAAAATGTCGTCATCAGGACCTAGACCCTCTAGGTATGAGGCAGCACTATCAACTTAGAGTACAAATCGGTTTGTTTCCTTGTCTTTCAATTTAGAACCCAGTAATTTTAACAAGCTATTGGAGTTAAAGTTACATTGCATTATTTTTACAAAGAGAAGAACCCTCTGTACTTGCCACATAGAATGACACAAACTCTGCCCGAACTCCAGTCCGATCACCTCTAACAGTACCCCTTGAGGCATATTAATGACAGTACGTAATATTTTGGCCTCAATGTGATTTAACCAACTGACCTGACATACAAAACCACTATCACATATAGGATACCAGAAATGATAGCTGTGCAATATATTTCTAATAATCTGTGTACAGGTTTTGTCAATATTTGTATATGGTGTAAAGTGTGAACCTTTCGATTTGAATATAATAAACAAATAATATAAATGTAATGTTTTACTCTTAATGTTTTACGAGTTACAAACACTAATTTAGAAGTGTACTTTATTTCGATTTGTACAAATTGGTCTTGATCATTTTTCTGTTTACAAGTGGCTGTAGAGGCAGGTGCAGGATACCAAGTTAATCATCTAACAGCCCGGGGAAAAAGAGCAAAGCAGGAGGAACAGTTCACTGACTAATCAAGGGAATTTATCCTTTCTCCCCAAGGGACAGCCTGCCCCTTTGAGGCTAGGGAGTGAGCTCACTCCAAAAGAACCTTCCGGGGGTGTGGGTAAGTGGGACCTCACTGGTAGAGACTCCCCATTAGGGGAGAAGGACTGCCATTCCTCTCAAACTACCCAATACCTCTCCGGTGATGGCATACATGGGACTGTCTGAGATGCTTAACAGCAATAAAAACCAAGACTGGGTTGAAGACAATTTTAACATGCACCATGTGTGTCTCTTTAAGGACAAACCAGCTGAGGTTGGGGAGAGAGAATCATACGGCAGCAGGGAAGGCCCCCTGGAATCATAATGCAAACAGGAGGCAGGGTCATTGATAGTCGCGGAGTCTGCGGAATTCCGAATTACGGTACTTAGTTCTTGAATATCACACTCTGAGGTACTTCCAACAAACATGAAGGGTTTACAAGCTGTCATTGTAAATGTGCATCATAAAATTGATTGGAAACAAAGAGCAGTAGTGAACATCTAATGGAATCCAGCTTGGGTCGACCTGGCTACATCCCTGTAAAGTTTGTCTGAACTATTATTAAAAGTACGTTTAAGGACTCACCAGAGATTCCTCCCAATTTATCCCTGTGCTCAAACGCTGCATATGAAAACGGAAGGAGGCTAACTAGCCTTAAAAAGCAACTACGGCATGTAAACCAGCTAGTTAAAAACATTCCGGCCGCCGAGGCAACCAGTGAGGTGGACAGATCCAACGGTCCAAGTGCCATGTCCTCCTCGCCTAATCTGGGGAGATCAAGATCATGGTCGCTCGAAACCTCTTAAACCTCATAAGAATCCAAGGAATGACGGGGATCGGAGGGAACACGTAATGGAGAGGGGAATGTCCAATCCACCAGAAACGTATGCCCCAGTGCACCGTTCTCTGGCAATTCCCTCGAGCAAAACTGTTTGGACATCATGTGCATCTCGGGAGGATAGCTCGGGGGCAACATGCTCACCTTGGAAGCAAGACGACACGGAGCAACACAGCTTCGAACCCCAGGTCTGCACTTAGACACCTCTGGGTATTAAGTACGTTATAAATAACCTATCATACCTATCATGTTGGCTTACGTGGCAAACAAATCCACTCATGGGGTAACCCAGAGGGCGTAGACCTCTTCCAGGACTTCCTGGCACACTTACCACTCATGTGAGACCATGCGCTGCCAGCTCAGAGCATCCGCCAAGCTATTCACTGCCCCAGATGAACTGCAGAGATCTGATTATCAGCCATCAAGTTTGAAATGGTAAAGAGCGTTGTATGCAGTTATTTTATTGCCATTGCATCGCAAGCTTGACAGACCATTCTTAATTTACTTTCATTGAATTGTGTTATTCCAGAGCATTAGACTGGATAGAACTTGTAATATTGCACGTACCACTTTTACAATTCTAATCTCTGTCAAAAAATATTTATTTATTTAGAACTCATTGAATTACCTCATTTTTATCTAGGAATTGAATCTCGGATTGTGCATGTATTGATATATTAGGGTGATTATTGGTATACATCTAGGGACTTATCCCTCTCTCCTCTTTTTTAACAAGCAGTAGACACTTCCTATTCTGTTCTTACCCCCAACTGCAGTGGGGGTGATTTGTTGTCATGCACTTTATTTGTGTATATTCAATATGAGTTGTATATTTATATGCTGTTTTACTATGTATTTTGCACTATTTGTTATGCGGTTTGATATGTGATTAATAAAGATATGCTATTTTTATATTATCCTTGACCTGGCCTATCCCCTTCTTGGTCCCTTTTACTGATGTCCAATTATCTCGCTTTAACTGATTTAGCGAGTTGTACCATGTGACCCACCTTTTCCTTCCAGTTTTTTTAGATCCGATTATCTAGCAACCTGAACCACGGTTGTATCGCTTCTGTGCAGAGGGGTTGGGAATGCACTCCACTCTGCTGGTTCAGGTAGTGCATGGCCACCGTGGTGTTCGTCAGAATCAGGACATGCTTCCCCTTGAGCGATGGGGTGAAGGCTTTCAGGGATAGCCTGATGGCTCGCAAATCCAGCCTGTTGATATGCCACCTAGCTTCCGATGCAGTCCAAAGGCAGCTCACCTGCAAATCCTTGCAGTGAGCGCCCCAACCCTGCAAGGACGCATCCGTGACCACTCGGGCTTGAGGCCAGAAGGTTGCCCCAGCCAAAATATTCCTGCGTGTGTACAACCAGCCGAATCTGCAAACTACCTGGCTGGACACCCTCCGAAAATCTGAGATATGTCCCAGATACTGAGACCACGGGTCTCTTAGGAGCCACTGATGGGATCTCATGCGCAGTCTGGCCTCTGGCACCAGGAAAATGCAGGAGTCCATGAGGCCCAAAAGGCAGAGAAAGGAAGCTGCTGGTAAGGTGGCGTGGTTTCGGGAAACAACTGGACCATCTGTTATATGTTGTCGGCTCGCTCCTCGGGAGGGAAGGCCTTCCCTGCCAGAGTGTCTAGGACTGCCCCGATGAACTGGAGCCTTTGGACTGGTGTCATGTGGGACTTATTTAGGTTCACGGAGAAGCCCAGCCTGTGCAGTAGCAGACTGGCGTCTACCAAGCGAGACAAAAACTGTCCCGCTGACTTCCCCCGGATGAGCCAGTCGCCAAGGTAAGGGAATACGTGGACTCCGGATCTCCTGATCGCCATCAGCTTGGTGAAGACCCGTGGAGCAGAGGTCAACCCAAAGGGCAGCAGTTTGAACTGATAGCGCTTACCCCAATGAGAAGCCACAGGAATTTCCTGTGCTTCTGATGTATGGGCACATGGAAATAGGCATCCTGTAGGTATATGGACACCAGCCAGTCCTGAAGTTTGAGAGTGTGGAGAATTTCTCTCAACGTCGCCATACTAAATCTGTCTTTTCTTAGGAACTTGTTTAGAGCCTTGAGGTCCAGAATGGGACAGAGATCTTTTTTGGGTACCAGGAAATACTGGTAATATATCAGCCCGACCCTCTCTGATTGGGAGGCACCTCCTCCACAGCATCATTCGACAACAGGGCTCTCAGTTCTTCCTGGAGCTCCTGTCCCAGTTGGATCGTTGATGGGGGTCTGTTCAGAGGTTTTCTTAAGAGCAGACAATAGGCTCACCAAATTAACTGCAGGACCCAGGCATCAGAGGTTATCTCCTGCCACTGAGACCAATGTCCTGCCAAACATCCACCAACCAGTACGTCGTGGAAAGGGAATATCAAAGCGGCTTCAAAGGCGCAGTCGCCCCAGCCGCAGCTGCTGTCTGCCGGCCTTTAGCAGCTCCTCTGCCCCTTCCGAGACAAGAAACATCTCTGCCCTTGCCTGGCTTGTGGGAGCTGTACTTTCCTGCCATAGGGCACATAGCTCCCATAGCCTCTACCTCTAGAGGCAAAACCGAAGGCCGGCTTAGCCGGCTGTACAGCGAGATCCAGCGACTTAGCAGCAATTTTAGACTCCTTAAATTTCTCCAAAGAGTCATCCGCCTTCTGTCCGAAGAGCATTCTCCCCCCTCAAAAAGCATGTCTAGAAGGCGGTTTTGTACATTGGGCGAGAAGCCGGAAGGTTTAAAATAGGCCTGCCTTCTCATAAATATTGCAGACCCCATGAAGCGACACAGTCAGCAATATCCATGCCAGTTTGTATGGATTGCTTGGCAGTTTCCATCCCATCCTCAACCAGCTGTATAAATCCGTCCCAAATAGGACTTTCCAGGACTTATTCTGCTGCATGCTCGACAGCCTTCCACAAACCGTAGCAGAATTTAGCGGAAGTATATAGTGTCAGCCTTAACTACCAGCCCTTCTGGGGAAGAGTGTGTTGAGTGGAAGGGTCCCCTCTTGCCGGCCTGTACTTCCCCCGTGATATTGGTATTCGCGGGGGCGAAGTGCATGGATTTAGCCAGATGGAAGCCAAAGGTTCAGCTATGGCCTGATTGAAGGGAATGTTGTGCTCAATAGCCAGGCCCTCATCCAGGATATCCTTAAGGTCATACCCTGGATGGGGAGTGGCAGACGGCTTGAGCTTGAGGGAGTCAACCACCTTCGCCACTAATAGCTTAAACTTGACATCAGAGTGAGTGTAAGGCTGTTTTTGTTGCATCTCAAGGTTTGGAGGTGTGTCCAAGCAACTGGCATCTTGTCAACCCTGAGCAAGTGCCACCAAATTATCTTGGTCCTCGAAATGGTTGAAACCGCCTGATCCCAAAAAGATGGGATTGGCGACCTCTTCATATTCCTCGGCCTGACTGTTAGGCAGAATCCTGTGCAGTTCCCTTGGGGAACACTGCAAGAAGATTAAGACTACAGGAGTAAGCAGTAAACCCAATTGGTAGCAGTCTGTACCACCCAGATTTACCTGGTAGCTGTGGCTGAGCAGTCAGACTTCTTTCAAGATGAGTAGGGCAGTATACAGAGGATACACAATAGGACTAAAACACAGTAGAGCAAGCAAACACTGACCAGAGCCTGGTATCAAAAGTATATAATTATTTATTTAAAACACACTTTAGGAAATCCACTAAGCACTATAGATCAAAGCAAGTTCAAACACAATCAGAAAAAGTATACACACCTCCCTTATTAATTATTAGACAAGTCTAGGTCAAAACACCACTATTTGTAAAAACAGATGTGAGCGCGTAACTTAGATGGCACTCCAATAATTAAGTTAATGGGAGAGAAAAAGGCAGGTCATGAAAATAAAACAGTTCCCAACACTTTTCTAAGACCACAGCAAGTTAGTGAAGGCAGAGTCTACTGTAGAGCCAAAGTTCGCAGGCCAGGCCCACTTTAAATGGAGCAAGGCGAAATGTGCCCAAGATCACACAGTTTAAAAAGCACTCAAGTCTTTGCAGAAATGTTCAAATGGGGTTCGTTTAATGCGAAAGATAAAGTTAGAAAGTCTGGGGGCCAACCCAGTTGGAAAGCCAAGGATTTAAGGGTCACCTTTAGCAATCCGCAGAAAGGGAGTCCAGGCGGAACACAGTACCTTAAAGAGTGAGGAAGCTCCAGCGGTGGCAGTTGTTCCTGGCAGCGGGTGCAGTTCGTGGTTTCGACCAGGGGAAGAGAAGATCTCGTCGAGGAGGAAACTGAGTTGTTGCACTGCCCACGGAAGAGGCCAGCCGCAGAGTTTGTTCGGTTAAAAGGTGTGTTCCTTTTATTCACGGTCACAGTGATGAAGCTTGGCTATCCGGCCGCTGGGGTGCTTGGCACTGGCGATTCGACCAAGGGACGTCCTGGAAGGCGAATGGCGAACTGGTTGTCCCCACCAGCTCAAAGGGAGAAGACTCCTACAGCAGAAGATCTTCTCTTGTCGTCGGGAAAGTGGTGAGGTTGTTGCAGCAGGGCTCCACCGGTGGTGTCGTCATTGCAGATGGCTCAGCTTCTCCCCTCTTCGGATTTCCTAGGTCCTGTGGCGATTTAAAGAAAGTTCAGTCCCAAAAAGCCCTGCTTTTATGAAGAAAACCCCCCATTCAACAGCCTAGCTGTCACGCATACATGCTAAGTGGTGAGCCGGGCGGCTCACCACTGGGCCAATCAGAACAGAGTGCGACTTGGGTTGCTAAGGCAACACAGTCCAGGGTGCCAATTCCCCCACCCACACATCCTGTGGAACCCAGACAGAGTGGCACCAGTTTGAGGGCTTCTGTGGAGAAGCCCGCCAAAAAGTGGAACAAAGGGCCCGACCTTGGTTGCAATTATAGAGACGGACACAAACGCCATTTTTCGAAAAGAGTTCTGGCGAAAAGACCCAACCGGTGATTTTATATTAAATAAATAAACCAGTGGTATCTTTAACATTGCACCAAAAAGTGGTGCGTTTAAAATCAATGGGAAAATCCCATAGGAAATATTCCGGTGGAATATTTCGCGTGGTAACCACTGCCACCAGCCAGAAACTCGACATTGGGGACTAGACAGTGCCCCCTTGGAAACAGACCCAGGGGCAATCTAATTAACCCCTTCCAGTACTTCCACAATATGATGGTTTGTACTGGTTCTGTTCACAATTTTGGACTAATAAAGCCAATGGTGACTTTACATGCCCTGGGAGACAGTAGTCAGTCCCAGGGTATGGAGTCTATGTTTGGGGGTCACTATGACACCCCTGTGTTACTGCACTGAGGGTGTTGTGTAACACATACACTAAAACAGATGATACCCTATGGAATAAAAGACCCCATAGCCCATAAGCACACAATAAGTCAAAGACATACCTCAAATCATGCCCAAGAGTGGGAGGAAAAGAGTCTCACGCTTAGCAGAAGAAAAAAACAAACCCCACAAATCCAGCAAAGCTGCTGGGGGACTCACTAGGTTTGGGAATTAGCCCTATAAGAGAATTCTCCCTAACACTGATCGGTGCTGAAAATCGACCGCATCCAGTGGAAAAAGCCTGTACTCGATAGTGGTTGAAAAGCACTGACTTCTCTGATCGACTCCGAGGGCTTTTCCATCAGCCGTGACCATGGTTGCTGAGGCAGAGGGCTTAGCCGCTTGTAGCGCAGCCTTAGAAACGGATGAAGTGGGTATTAGCGCTGATGTGAATTTTTTTGCAGTTTGGTGATGTTTGGCCCAGGGGGGGAAGTTATAAGGGGGGGTCCCAAAACGTCTTTTTTCCCATAGACTGAATGGGGGAAAATGTTTGCACACATCTACAGCCCAAACTGCTGGACGGATTTTCAACAAATTTACAGCAGGAGCAGGAGCTTGGTCCCGAAAGCGTGCTTTTGTAAATGTGACAATCCGTCCAGTAGTTCTCTTTAAAATGACCAAAAAGTATGTCTCAAAAAATTAGTGATATCTATGTCCGCTCTGCGAACACCCTTCCCTGTTCGCTCCGCGGACAAGATACCGATTGGCTAATCAGTAGCGTCATGTTTGCGGACATGTGGAGCGTTCACTGATTGGATGTTGAACGGCGTGATGTGCGTCAGATTTTTCCGCTGCGCCCGCCATCGTTCATTCGTGTTTTGATACACGCGGACATCGCCGCTAACACATATAAAAACACACCATTGCACTTGTTAAACTTACGCAATACTGTTTTGGAAGGTCAGGGCTAACAAGGCTGCGATGGGATGTGGCAGCAGGAAGTCAAAAAGTGATGTTTTCTTGTCACCAAAGTCATACAGTAAATTGAAATTTGCTGCTCAATATAGTGTCCACTAAGTACAGGGGAAGATTTAGTGCGTCTGTGTTACAATGTATTTAAAATAATATTACAGTCAGAATGGCGTCCTAGACTTTGAAATCTGAGGCAGCCACCTGAAGTGTTTGAGGGAAACGGCGGTTGTGCAAGTGTATGGGAGTAGCAGTCCTCATGCATGCATTCAGATATGTTGTTGCAAACTCAGAATGTATTTTCATTGTGAGTGGAGGTCACTGTGGTTTGCTTTTTTGGTTGCGAGCTCAGTAGGCCCACACATCCCACTGAACCCATAAGGGTCAATTGTTTTTTTTAACCTTCAGCGAAAGGGAAAATTCAGTAAGAATGCAGGGAGTGCAAGTTTGGAAAAAATAGCATTTGATAAGGTTATGTATTCAAAACGTTTGTAAGACACGTAATATCAATTGAAGAAGATTCTTTGCTGCAAGTACATCGCTGTCTGGGTTTAACGAAGACAATGGAGATGGTAAATATTGTGTAGGTTTACTTTTGACGACTCTACAGCGGAACAAGCTAATCTTTTATTACCAGAACACCAATTTTGGCATTCTATCTGAGGTGCTATCTTTCTGTATAGTTGTCATTTTTTTTTTACTTCTGGAGAGTACAGATTCTCTGCGTTTAAAGACTATCATTAGGTTCACCCATGTTCAACGCTATTATTTCTTTAAAATGTCATGTATGACCACACCATTTGTGTATCAGTTTCCACGTTCTTTTTGTCTTTTTTAAAATTGTTTGGTAAATGTTGGGTATTGATACGTATTTTCTATTACGTTTTCCGAACAGCTACATTCTGCCGTACTGCGATTGCCATGGATTCCAGATGCCAAGTGATGGGTTCTTTGGACGCCAGATGCGCATACTCGTGACCGGCTGCCTAACCGTCACTGTATTGTGGGACGACCGGCCCGGCCCCTTTGTCTATACGCTGAGTGGTCATTAGGAATAATATAACATCCTTTATGGTGGTGTAGGTACCAGTTCATCGCGACGTCTTGGAAATTAATGTGTGACCAAAGCGGTTGCTTTATCGAAAGCGAACACTGTGTGTATGCGAAAATATCAACGTGTACCTCACGAATAACATTTTCGATGACGACCAAAGAAACAAAGTTACTATTTCATTGAAAATGGAAATAGTCCGATGGTCTTGGACAGTTTATTCTGAAATTAAAGTACTTTACACATTCTGAAATGTTAATATTTTCTTTTAAAAACCAGTTTATTATTTCAAAATGTAACGTGCTACATTGTACGTCACTGTGTTCATTTGCAGGTTCAGCGTATGGATGCATTTGCCTACGCTGGAGAGGAACGTCAACCAAAAATGTATAAAATATCATTAGGGTTGGTTATGTGACGAGATGTGGGAGTGTTTTCCTATTACACAAGTGTCGTAATGTAGTTAAAAAACATAGCGGTATACGTTTATTGACTGAGGGGTAAAGCGGCAGCCATGGGGAGTGGGAGAATGTGTCATGATGCCTACCCCCGGAGCACCAGGCCAGGCCCAGCACCCCCGGAAGCAGGCATCATGCCCTCGGGTAAAAGCCCAGCGGCCCCTTATAGGGGCTCTTTGGACTCAGTCCTGGCGCCTTTGGCGCCAGGCTCATGTTGGACATCAGTCCTGGCGCCATAGGCGCCAGGCTCATAAAGGGAGGTGTTTTGTGCACTTACCTGATGCAGACCATGCTGCACGCTTCAGGCCTCCCTGAGACCTGAAAGGGACTATTTTTTCATAGGGACTATTTTTTCACTCGGGCGTGGCCAGGGAAGGATACATACCTAGTTGGGGAAGGATACATACCTGGGACTTCTTTGGAGGCTATTTAAGCCACGCCCAGAAAGCAGCTCATGCTTCGCGTTGTTCTGCTTCCTGCAGCTTAACGCTCACCGTGTCTGCTCCTGGACTCCAGCCACGCCCGCCTCGAACCTGGAAGACCTGTAAGGAAGGAAGAGAAGAGAAAGGTGAAAACCAAGGACTATTTCAAACTTCTTACCTGCATCCGGAATCTTCTCGCCAGCATCCCTGAAGAAAGACTTCCATTTAAAAGCATCGCGTTGCTCGCTGCAGCGCCACGCTTCACTCACCTGTCCTCGAGACATCTCCCGGCTCCATCGCGGCTGTCAGCATCGGACGCCACATCTCTGCACCTAGGGGAGAGAGGAAGAAACAAAAGGTGAGCAGAAGGAACACAGAAGGAAAGCCTGATTAACAGCCATAATACTTACCGGCTTTTCTTCCACATTTCGGGTCGGCGCCACCCTGTTGGCAGGTACCGTACCCCGGCCCCTATGGTGAAAGGACAAGAGAAATTTCTGGGGAATGATAAGGACATTTAGAGGGATCGCCCTCATCACTACTCACCTCGGTAGTTTAACCCCTCGACGCATCGCCTTCATTCTGCACCTGAAATAAAGGACAGATCACAGGTTAGAAAGACAACATAAAGGGGGCCTCACTTGAACTTTGAACTTTCATACTTACGGTGCATCGCTCAGGAAAGTCAAGTGGATTTTGCTAGCGCCATTCTGAAAACCAGTGAAGTAACTGGACGAACACGCGCCCCTGCACCTGAAGCAGGATGGAGAGTTCATCCTTCCAAACCATAAGGTGAGCTTAAACCGGGGTTTGGAGGAAGTTAGAGAGGAACGAAAGGGGAAGGGGGGAGCTAGCACACTATTCTGCAGACTGTTAATCCCCTTTCTCATCTGCAGAAGGATATTCCTACGGGCCAGGCAAGCACGATTTGGAGGTCCTGTCCAATCGGTGTTCCGGGTCCTGCGCATCACGCTAGAAGAGGCCACAGCAATCCAGACTGACCAGCGCCCCCGTGGGAACCAGGTGAGCGTTACAGAACGCGAAGCCTTCCTACAAATTCCCACCCAGGCGCTATGGAAACTTCCGAAACTGACCAGTTGGCCCAATTACGGGCCGAAGTACACGCCGCTCATCAAGAGACTAGTGCCCTCAGGAGGGAAGCGATTGTAATAAAGGATAGAGCTGATGACCTGGCTAGACAGCTTTTGCAAGGTCAAGCTGGACAAACTCCTTTACCCGGTTCCGGGGGGAACCCCGCTCCTGTGGTTTCCAGTAACCCGGTGCAGATTAATCTACCTGGAAACATGCCGCTGGCCCCACCTGAACGCTTTGCTGGGGACCCCAAACGATTTGCCGTATTCATGAATCAGTGTCGCTTACACTTCCTATGCACACCTGGGGCATTCCCTAATGATCAGACCAAGGTAGCCTTTGTGTTGTCATATCTCAGCGGCTGTGCTGCCGATTGGTCAGTCCCACTGGTAACTCAAGATGACCCGATTCTTTGTGATTTTCAAGGATTTCAAACAAGCATGGAAAGGTTATTTGCTCAACACTCCCAGGGACAGGCTCTGGATGACGAACTTCTATCTCTGCGACAGGGCAATCAAGACCTTCTATCCTACATTGCAACCTTCAATAGACTAATTGTGGAAACTGGTTGGCCAGAGGATAAAAGAATCACGTTATTCTATCGAGGTCTACGCGGAGAACTTAAAGATGTCCTGGCACAAGTTGTAAATCCGCCCCAAGAATGCACTGAATATATTGACTTAGTGGTCCAATTGGATCACAGGCTGCAAAACAGAAAAGCAGATCGGTCCAAGTTTGAAACCCGGGTGTTGCCCAAGACCCACGCTAACCCCAAGGGGGCTGATGCCTCGGAGCCTATGCAAATCAGAGGTGTTAAAGGACCCCTAACTCAAAAAGAACGGGAAAGAAGAAGACAGATGCAATTATGCCTTTATTGTGGGTCCTCTGGACACTTTCTACGAGATTGCCCGGTTAAGCCGCCCAAGAAGGTGGTAGGAGCCGCTGATAAAATCCATGGAAACTCTGTATCGGGAAACGACCACGCCCGGCAAGCGTAGGGGTCCGCTTGCCGAGCTTGAAAACTAACTCTCAGACCTCGCATTTCATTGTGCCAATGGTCCTCGTAGATCCGGAACAGCCTAAACGGTTGCATGCTATAAAGGCATACATCGATAGCGGGGCTATAGGAAACTATGTGGATCGAGAATTGGTCTCTAGGATAAACCTCCCTCTGCGTCCTAAAACCAACAAAGATGTCATCACCACAGTAGATGGAACAGAAATTGCCTCTGGACCGGTAACACATTCCACAGCTGAGGTGACACTTGTAGGTCCGGATGGCCATCGGGAGGCAGTTGTGTTTGATGTAATCAAGGCTCCACAGTTTCAGCTTATTCTCGGAATCCCTTGGTTAGAGACACATAATCCTCGAATTGATTGGCGAGCGAAGAGAATAACCTTCCGGATTGTGCGAACCTGCTACCCAGAAAATCCAAAGATTAATCTAGCATCAGTAACCTCTGTCCCCGTGCAACTACCTCCAGAGTACCAAGACTTTCAGGACGTCTTCCAAAAGGAACAGGCCAACACGTTACCTCCCCACAGATCGTACGATTGCCAGATCGATCTGGTGTCCGGTGCACAACCCCCTTGTAGCAGGATTTACGCCCTTACTGAACCAGAGAATCTGCATTTGAGACAATATTTAGATCAATACCTCGCCAATGGTTTCATTCGCCCTTCAAAGTCCCCGGCATCCTCAGTTTTGTTCTTTCTGCCTAAAAAAGAAGGCGACCTTAGAACTTGTATCGATTACCGCGCATTGTACCAGATAACTGTTAAAAATCGTTACCCTCTGCCTCTGATCCCTGAACTCCTTGACCAGGTGAAGGACGCTTGCGTATACACCAAGTTAGATCTCCGGGGGGCTTATCATCTGGTACGAGTAAAAGAAGTCGACAAATGGAAAACGGCCTTCCGTACAAAATATGGACTATTCAAATACCAGGTGATGCCTTTCGGGTTGTGCAACGCGCCTGCAGCCTTCCAATTCTTCATGAACGATGTCCTTCGGGAACTCATCGATGTCTGTGTTGTCGTGTATATCGATGACATTCTTGTGTACTCCTCTTCGGAATCTGATCACAGAAAGCATGTCAGGGCTGTCTTAGAGAAACTGTGCCAGCACAAACTGTTTGCCAAGCTGGAAAAATGTGTTTTCCATACCACCCAGGTTGAGTTTCTCGGATTCATCCTGACACCTAAAGGGGTCCGAATGGATTCACGGAAAGTGGATGCCATCCTCAAATGGCCATCACCTAGTTCGGTGAAAGGTGTCCAAAGCATGCTTGGGTTTTGCCAACTTTTATCGCAGGTTTATCCCGGAGTTTTCACGTGTGGTGCAACCCATCACTGCACTCTTGCGAAAAAATAAACGTTTTGAATGGACCGAGGAAGCCGAACAGGCCTTTCAGGAGTTGAAAGCTAAGTTCAGGTCCGCACCTATTTTGAAGCACCCTCGTCCCGATCTCCCATATATAGTCGAAACCGACGCGTCCAGCTTAGCCATGGGAGCTGTCCTGTCCCAGAGAGACCCTGAAACCAACCAACTGCACCCCGTAGCATTTTGGTCCAGAAAGTTCTCGCCGCCGGAGATAAATTATGCGATCAACGATAAGGAACTATTAGCCATTAAGTCCGCCTTCAAGGCTTGGCGGCATTATCTCCTCGGCGCCCGGCATACCATCACCGTGATCACTGATCACCGAAATTTACAATATTTAAAAACTGCTAAGGCTCAATCGTCTCGACAGCTCCGATGGGCTTTGTTCTTTGCTGAGTTCGATTTTGTAATCACCTACCGCCCCGGCTATAAGAATGGTAAGGCGGATGCTCTATCCCGAATTGGAATGGAAGAAACAGACACAAACTCAGAACCTGTGCCGATAATTCCCAAACAAAGAATTTTGGGGATAACCACTTTACAAACCCTTGAAGACATTCAAGCACGAGTGAAACAATTCCTGGACTCTTCAGCCTTGCAGGATTGGATCAAAAGGGGGTCTAACTTTTCAGTCAAGGATGGCTTACCTTACTTCCAAGGACGCTTATTTTTGCCACAAAAGGAATTGCAAGAACTGGTTATTTCCCGTCATCATGATACCCTGATGGAAGGACATCACCCTCGTACTTCAGACTTGGACTCACCTCTGAGCCTTGAAATGCCCGCAGTGGACCATTTGCATTCTACGATTACTCAAGCCTTCAAGGATGCAACTGCACATTTGCAACATGCGAAAGGGAAATACAAAAAGAATGCGGATCTGCATCGAAGAGAGGCGCCTCCATGCCAAATGGGGGATCAAGTATGGTTGGCTACCAAACACCTATCACTCAAGGGGCCTCGAACTTTTAATCCAAGGTATTTAGGCCCTTACTCGATCAAAGGTGTAATCAACCCAGTGGCAGTCAAGCTCGATCTACCAGCTAACATGCGGATTCACCCCGTTTTTCATGTGTCACTTTTGAAACCAGTGCACCCAGGAACCAGATTAACAAAGCCACCAGAACTGATTCATATAGATGGGGAGCCTGAATTTGAGGTGAAGAACATTTTGGATTCTAAGATCTCAAAATCAAAACTTTTCTATCTAATTGATTGGAAAGGGTACGGGCCTCAGGAAAGGTCTTGGGAACCCAGTGATCACGTACATGCACCTCGGCTGGTAAAAAGGTTCCATCAGAATTTCCCAAACAAACCGAAACCTCCAGAAGGAACGACCTTGGGAGGGGCTTTGGGGGGGAGTGCTGTCATGATGCCTATCCCCGGAGCACCAGGCCAGGCCCAGCACCCCCGGAAGCAGGCATCATGCCCTCGGGTAAAAGCCCAGCGGCCCCTTATAGGGGCTCTTTGGACTCAGTCCTGGCGCCTTTGGCGCCAGGCTCATGTTGGACATCAGTCCTGGCGCCATAGGCGCCAGGCTCATAAAGGGAGGTGTTTAGTGCACTTAACTGATGCAGACCATGCTGCACGCTTCAGGCCTCCCTGAGACCTGAAAGGGACTATTTTTTCATAGGGACAATTTTTTCACTCGGGCGTGGCCAGGGAAGGATACATACCTAGTTGGGGAAGGATACATACCTGGGACTTCTTTGGAGGCTATTTAAGCCACGCCCAGACAGCAGCTCATGCTTCGCGTTGTTCTGCTTCCTGCAGCTTAACGCTCACCGTGTCTGCTCCTGCTCCTGGACTCCAGCCACGCCCGCCTCGAACCTGGAAGACCTGTAAGGAAGGAAGAGAAGAGAAAGGTGAAAACCAAGGACTATTTCAAACTTCTTACCTGCATCCAGAATCTTCTCGCCAGCATCCCTGAAGAAAGACTTCCATTTAAAAGCATTGCGTTGCTCGCTGCAGCGCCACGCTTCACTCACCTGTCCTCGAGACATCTCCCGGCTCCATCGCGGCTGTCAGCATCGGACGCCACATCTCTGCACCTAGGGGAGAGAGGAAGAAACAAAAGGTGAGCAGAAGGAACACAGAAGGAAAGCCTGATTAACAGCCATAATACTTACTAGCTTTTCTTCCACATTTCGGGTCGGCGCCGCCCCGTTGGCAGGTACCGTACCCCGGCCCCTATGGGGAAAGGACAAGAGACATTTCTGGGGAATGACAAGGACATTTAGAGGGATCGCCCTCATGACTACTCACCTCGGCAGTTTAACCCCTCGACGCATCGCCTTCATTCTGCACCTGAAATAAAGGACAGATCACGGGTTAGAAAGACAACATAAAGGGGGCCTCACTTGAACTTTGAACTTTCATACTTACGGCGCATCGCTCAGGAAAGTCAAGTGGATTTTGCTAGCGCCATTCTGAAAACCAGTGAAGTAACTGGACGAACACGCGCCCCTGCACCTGAAGCAGGATGGAGAGTTCATCCTTCCAAACCATAAGGTGAGCTTAAAACGGGGTTTGGAGGAAGTTAGAGAGGAACGAAAGGGGAAAGGGGGGAGCTAGCACACTATTCTGCAGACTGTTAATCCCCTTTCTCATCTGCAGAAGGATATTCCTACGGGCCAGGCAAGCACGATTTGGAGGTCCTGTCCAATCGGTGTTCCGGGTCCTGCGCATCACGCTAGAAGAGGCCACAGCAATCCAGACTAGACCAGCGCCCCCGTGGGAACCAGGTGAGCGTTACAGAATGTCGGGGTCATGGTATAAGGTCATGATCGGCACAATGTGGCTACTGGCCATGAACAGAAGGGATAAAAGATAGGATTACAGTGGCCATGTCCACCTGGGACTGGCTTTGTGGTAAAGTTGTTCGACATTAGGATACATTTGAAAGGGAGGAAAAAAGTGCGGGTGGTAATAGGTTAACAGCGTTTCCGTTTTGCAGGCTACCATGGAAAGCAAAGAGGGCCATGAATGGAACACCCACCTTCCCTTTCTATGGTGGCCATCTTAGATAAGGATTTTGTTTTCTAATCCGGGACGCTACAGGCGTCCTGTGTTAGAACGACAAATCCTCTTTTTTAGTAGCACAAGTTACTGCTTTGCAAATGTAGATTGTTAATGGCCAATGTTATTGCGTGTATGTCCTTTACTGAGAAATATAAAGTAGATGTAGTGTATGCGTATTTTTTTTGTTTTTAATATTTTTAAACTGTGAAAGGTGGTTCTTAAAGGAACTTTTAATTTGTTTACAGATGGCCTCTTTTTGGTTACCACAGCTAAGAAGGAAAGTTGCGGACGGAAATGAGCAAAGAGGCACCAAACAGTAATATGGGGGGGGTAGGTGGACGGGGGAAAATGTTGTGCATGTGTTATTTGTAAGGTAGGGGCAGTGTTTCTCATGTTCCTTCATTACAGCAGTGGAGCTGTTTTTTGGGGTTTTTAGCTCATGTCATTTTCAGATAACTAGTACTTTTGCTAAAAGTATGTACTGTGTACTACATTGTTAATGGCTGACTACGAATAAGTGTTCGAGGTGTGCAAGGAAAATGTTGGAGGTGCAAGTTCCTACATCAGTAAAAAATGGCCATACATCTTATTGTTAAGTGTGTGCGGATTCTCGGACACGTCACCGTGCTGTGCGCCAGAATATGGTCATGTGGCATTCTCTGCAAGGTGTGCAATGAAGTCAGATGTTACTTTACATTATGGTTACGTGTTACTACTACAAACCGATTAACTTTAGCAAAAGAACTTTGATAAATGCACGTTATGGTTAAGTTGTGCTACTAAAAACCTATGAAATTCACAAAAAAAAACTTTAACCGAACGTTATGGTTCGAAGTAAAACCTAAAAATCCTTGAAATTCTGCAGTTATGGTAAGCTAAGCAACCACAACTCGCGCCACCACCGTGCACTGCTAACACTAACACCCAGGACATCAAAGATGTCATCACACATCATTGATGACATCACCGACGACATCATATGTCTAGCCCCTTCTTTTTTGTTCACTGCCATATCTAGACCAGGTGGTTTTTTACTGACAGAAACGTAACTTTCAAAAGGTATTACATTTGTAGATATTGCTATTCTCACATGTTCTTACGCTACTTTCCTTTCAATTTAATTACATCTTATGATGTACATATATAGGGGAAGAAGCAGCCCTGAAACAGCAATCATTATTGGGCGTCAATGCAATCATGTAGATTATACACAGTTGCTAATGATACTGCCTCTTGTTTCCTTACTTTACTCTCCCTATATAAGGCCCACATTTGTATGCATTGTAGTCTATTCATGTTTTGTGTGTAGTAGTAGAAATATGTAGTAAGTGATGGATTATTAGCTACTTAGTACAGGTTTCACAGTACGGAAAAGTCTGATACAGAAGCATTCAACGTTTCTTTATATAACTTTGGAAAAGTACAAATATAGCACCTCTATGGAGTATGCTGCAGGCAATACGTACATTTCTGTATGAGTTGATTCCTGTACTAGAAAGAATTCTGCAATGCAATGTTCTTTAGAACACTACATCGCCTAATGAAGTATATAGTTTATGACATCTCGATAATCCCCGATACTTTTTTCCCCAACATTACATTCACAACCCTTGTATGAAAAGTAAATGCACATGTGATGTCATCAGTGATGTTAATGATATGTGTGCTATGTGTGATGTCATCTTTAATGTCTTGGGTGTTAGTGTTAGCAGTGCACGGTGGTGGCGTGAATTATGGTTGCTTAGCTTACCCTAACTGCCGGGTTTTTCGGTTTTACTTCGAACCATAACGTTCCGTTAAAGTTTTTTTAGTGAATTTCTTAGGTTTTTAGTAGCACAACTTAACCATAACGTGCCTTTAACAAAGTTTTTTTACTATATATATATATATATATATATATATACACACACACACACACATATTTGGAGATATATCTCCAAACCGAGAAAAAATGAAAGCAAACTGCAGCTTTCTGGGCGGCACTCTCCTCAATAATAAAAATCAACCGGATGCGAGCAAAAGGATCTCCATCAGACGTCCTTTATTTTAGCAAACATAGTGGACAAGTAGCTTAGGAGAGAAAAAAAAAAAACACACACACACAGAGAGGTATATATATATATATCTATCTCGCGCCTGACATCACTTCCAGAGCGACCACCACGCAAGACGGATAGACTACCTAGTCGAGGTCCACTACACACCCTGTCGAATATTTTCCGAGCAGCAGAGCTGGATGATGGATATCGATCAAGATGAGGAATCTGCGGGAGAAAAGCAATCATTTGAATGGTGCCATTAACAGAGACCTCTCCCATGGCTGCTAGTTGGAGTCGGAGTGTTTCCTGTTCAATATTGGACTAAGTTTTTATGTCCAAAAATGTGTCATGGGCACCCCTCTGTAAGAACGAACATGGCAAAAATGGCCTGTTCTTTGGGTTGGTACCCACTAGAGTCTGCAGCCACACTTTAGCTCACTGTACCTTTCATAGCTGGGAATTGTCCATTTGCATATCAGTCTTTGTCCCGCCCACATGGGCAGTCCAGCACCGAAATCCTATGGCAATTCCCTTCTGATCAAGAGCACCAACAGCAACCCCAGACACCCGTTTCAGCCTTGTTGGGCCACATCAGTGAGGTGGAACTGTGACTCGCTGAGCACAGTGAGCAAGGGGTCCACGTCTGGATAACTGTGGGAAACTTAGGGTGACTAGACCAAAGGCCCTTGAAACAATCAAAAATTTGTCATGGACGCCCGTCGGCAAGAAGGAACATGGGTTGCTGTTGGTACTCTTGTTCAGAGGAGATTTGCCTAGCATTTTGGTGCTGGACTGCCTTTGTGTGGGACCAAGACTAATATGCATATGTACATTTCTCCTCTGTGAAAAGCACAGTGAGCTGAAGCGGGGTTGAGACTCTCCGGGGGGCCATACACCTAAGAAAAGGTCAATGGGCTGTGTTCGTGTCGGTAGAGGGACACCCAGAACTCATGTTTTCATGTCCCCATATTTATTTGATCTATGTGCAAGCCTCCAGGTTACGTGAAGGCAGCAATAGTGATCTTAATAGAGTTTCTGGATCACTGAACTAGGGGTTCTCGAAGGTACAATTAAGTTTGTGCCCACAGGCGACTGTAAATGAGGGCAGGAACAGACTAGTAGGTTTAGGAGAGGAGGTACAAAGTTGAATGAAATTATATCTAGGAAATGCGTGGATATGAATGATTAAGAGTTAGCAATAGAATGTACACCTGTACATTTTCAGGCCTTACTCTGGTCTGTGGAAGTGCCTGGGGGATCTTCTGCCGACGGACGCTTTAAACATCTCCACTCATTTGACGAAGAGGTCTTTTATAGAAAGACTCCTTCGTAAAGCTTTAAGAACATAGAATAATCCATTTGGAACTCCGATATATTGAAGAAAAAAGCACTGCAGAATGAACATAGAAATTGGTTGAGGGGGCAAAAATACCAGCAATATAAAATTGATGGGAGTCCATGCTAAGAGCATTGGGCAAGGGCGACTCCTGCAACCTCTGGAGCCAAGTCAATCGATCAGAAATCACCCAACCTGTGGTTCAAAGCAATGTGGTAGGAGAGAAGGAATGGTGTAATCACTTTACTGCTTTGTATAGAAGGTCCCAGGATGACCACCCCAACAAAGTGAGACTCACCGTGTGTTAGGGAGAATTCTCTTTTAAGGCTAATTTCCCTTACCTATAGAGTCCCCAGGCAACTTTGCTGGATTTGAAGGGTTTATTTTTTTCTCCTGCTAAAAGCGAGACTCGTTTTCCCACTCTTAGACATATTGCTGATGTGTTTTTTAGGCTACTTTTGTGCTTATGATCTATGGGGTTTTTTCTCACCCTCATAGGTGTCATCTTATTTCTGTGTGTTACACGGCACCCTCAGTGCATAACACAGGGGTGTCATAGTGACCCCCAAACATTGACTCCATACCCTGGGACTGACTACTGTCTCCCAGGGCATGTAAGGTTACCATTGACTTTACTAGTCAAATCTATTGAACAGAACCAGTACAAACCATCTTATATTGAAGTACTGGAGGGGTTAATAATGTTTCCCCTGTGTCTGTTTTGTAGGTGACACTGTCTGGTCCCCCTTTTTCTCAAAGTATGGCTGATGGCAGTGGTTCTACCACTTTTCGTTTAACCGCAAATAGTTTGCTATGGGATTTTCCCATTGTTCGAGGCTATTTTTTTAAATAGCCTCAAACATACCCCAGGTTTATTTTATTGTTTATTCTCCGGTTGGTTATTTTTGCCATATCTCTGTTAAAACCTCTTTCTCATATCTTCCTCTGTAATTTTGACCCAGGTTGGGGATCCTTTGTTCGTCCTTTTGGCGGGCTTCTGCTAAGAAGCCCTCTTTTCGGCGCCACTGAGTCTTGGGTGACAAGGTGTGTGGGAGGGGGAATAGGCACCCTGTAAAGGGTTGCCTAAGCAACCCAAGTCACACTCTCCCCCGATAGGCTGGGGGTTATCACACCAGGATAACCACCCCGCTGTGTGAGTGACAGATAGGCTGTATGAATGGGTTTTTTTTTCTGCATAAAAGCAGGGCTCTGAGGACTGGAGGACAAGACGTCGCCACTGGACCTGAGAAATCCGAAGAGGAAAGAAGCCGAAGACATCAACGAATGAACAACCGGTGAAGCCCTGCTGCAGATCCTCACCACTTTTCTCCAACGACAAGAGAAGATCTACATCTGCAAGAGCCTTCTTCCCTTGAGCTGGTGGGGCCAACCAGTTCGCCAATCGCCTTCCAGGACCTGCTTTGGTTGAATTGCCTGATAGCCCATCCACAATTGGATGGCACCCGTCCACCATGACCGCGATTTAAATGAGCGTACCTTTTATTCCGTTTTGGCATCACCGCGGCTGGCTTCTTCCCTGGGCAGTGCAGTGATTCGAATCTTCCTCCACGACGAGAGCCTCTCTTCCTCTGCTGGATCTCCCAAACTGCAGGAACTGCCAGGAACCACCACCACAGGAGCCTCATCCACTTTCAAGGTACATTGTTCCGCCAGGCCTCCTGTTTCATTGGGTACTGCTAAAGGTGTTTTAAATCCTTTACTTACCTCCTGGGTTGGCCGCCCCTATCGTCTAACATGATCTTTTTATCTTCTGCACCCTCCTTTTCAACCGTTAAACAAAGACTTGACTGCAACTACTAGAACTGTTTGATCCTGGGCACTTGCCTTGTACCACTGACTCTGGCACAGGCCTAGTGACTCTGGTTAATTCTGTTACAACTGCCTTCTCTAGATTGCTTTTCATCAAGAAATGTGTTGGTGCACATAAACTCTTATAACCACCTTTCCTTCCCCTTGATATATTGTTGAAGTGCCATTTTGCTCGGTTTTCACCTAAGTATTGCTTATGCTAAAGTACTACCCTGCCTAACTTGTTCACAATCTGGTTGGGAAGTGTTGCTGGTGTGTTTAGGAGTCTAACCCTGTATAACTTGTCCTTTCCCTCCCTCTGATGAAATTGTTAGAGTGCCATTTCTAATTGGTTTACACTGTGCCATTTTGCTCAGTTTTCACTCTTGCTCAAACTTGTCTACAATTTAAATAGGGAGTTGTGTATACTTTTCTTGATTGTTTTAACTTGCTTTAATGATCGTGATCTGTGTGGTGAATTAAGAGTGTGTAAAATAAATATATGGGATACATTACTCACCGTAATCGTATTTCTGATGCTTGTATCTGCTTAGATTCACATGCTGTGCATAGGCCGACATCTAGTGGAAGCTGCGGAGTATTACAGTTTGTTTTTCGAAAGTCGAAAATGGGCGTCGACACAGGCGTGCCAGTAATACTATCCCTAGTGTGACGTCCACTGTACCCAAGATCCCTCACGCGTGTAGGATCCTCAGATTGTATTTTTTCTGACATGAGGAAGCATGAGGAGTAGCGTGAGTACAGATAATCCAAGCAGATAGACAGAAAAGGTAAGACTACAAGCAATCATGCGCCTTCTCTCGGAGGGGAGGAAGGGTGGGTCGCATGTGAATCTAAGCAGATACAAGCATCAGAAATACGATTACGGTGAGTAATGTATCCCTTCTGAGGCTTGTGGAATCTGCTTAGATCACATGCTGTGCATAGATTAGCGAGCAGTACCAGAAGAAGGAGGTGGGATGTGAGAAGGGTCATGAGCAAACAGGTGTCTTAGAACCGCTTGTCCCACTTGTGTATCTGTCTTGGAATGAGTGTCAATGCAGTAATGCTGAGTAAAAGTGTGAATAGAGCTCCAAGTAGCCGCTTTGCAAATGGTGTCGAGGGGAACATTTGCAATGAAAGCCAGAGTGGCACCAATGCCTCTAGTAGAGTGGGCCCTTGGCGTAAAAGGCAGAGTCTTGTCAGAAAGAGAGTAACACAGCTGTATACAGTTGATAATCCACTTCGAGATAGCGCCCTTAGAGACGCGATCCCCCTCTCTGCCTGTAGCTACGGAGACAAACAGTTGATCTGTTTTCCTTAGCGGTCTGGTTTTATTTACATAGTATAGGACCGCCCTACGCACATCTAGGGTGTGTAGTTTCACCTCAGCCGAGCTTTGCGGGTTCTGGAAGAAAGCCGGAAGCTCGATGGACTGGTTTACATGGAACTTGGATATGAATTTAGGTGAGAACCTAGGGTGTGTGCGTAAAACCAGTTTGTCCTTGTGGATAGTAAAGAAAGGATCCTGCACTGACAGAGCCTGAATTTCACTGACCCTTCTTATGGAGGTAATGGCTACTAAGAAGGCCGTTTTATAAGTCAGGTGTTTGAGACTACTTTTATGCATGGGTTCGAATGGGGGTCCCATGAGCTTAGCTAGCACCACGTTGAGGTCCCATCCTGGCGGTGGGTTCGAAATAGGAGGGTGAAGTCTCTTTACTCCTTCCATGAAGGCTTTAACCACTGGTACTTTCCACCACGAGACCTTGTTATGGGATGTGGTGTAAGCCGAGAGGGCTGCCAGGTGTACTTTCAGCGAGTTAAAAACCAACCCTGCATCCAGCAGGTGGAGCATGTATGTCACAACGTTGGAAGGAGTGCAATCAACCGGGTTGATTTGTTTATTCTGGCACCAGATAACGAATCTTTTCCACTTATCAAAGTAACAGTGCCTTGTATTTGGTTTCCTGGACTCCTTTAGAATGTCCATACACCTCTGTGGTAATTTGAGATGTCCAAACTCTATGACTTCAGGAGCCATGCTGCTAGGTTCATAGAGTTGGGTTCCTGATGCACTGTTTGACCCTGTTGCTGGGACAGTAGGTTGTACCAGGCTGGGAGTCTGATGGGTTCGCACACCGCCATCCTGCGTAGGTGTGGAAACCATGGTTGTCTCGCCCACATGGGAGCAACTAGGATGAGCGTCATAGATTCCTTGTTCATCTTGTACACCACCTTCCTGATGAGAGGAGTTGGTGGAAAAGCGTACGCAAACATCCCTGACCAGTTCATCCACAGGGCATTCCCTTGGGAGTCCGGCTGGGGGAACCTGGATGCAAATCCTGGGCATTGTTTGTTTTCGCTTGTGGCGAATAGGTCTATAGTGGGGAAACCCCACTGAGAGAAGAGATCTTCTACTACGTCTCTGTGAAGGACCCATTCGTGTTCTTCTGGGAGGGAGTTTCTGCTTAGAGCATCCGCTAGGGAATTGAGCTCCCCTGGAACATGTTGCGATGACAGGAAGATGTTCCGTCTGAGTGCCCATATCCATATTTTCTGGGCAAGCTTGGACAGATTTGGCGAACGAGTCCCCCCTTGCTTGTTCAGATAGAACATGGCTGTCGTGCTGTCCGTCCTGATCTGCACCGACAAGTTCAGTAGATGGGGCTCGAACGCCTTTAGCGCTCGGAATACTGCCAGAAGCTCTAGCAGATTGATGTGGTTCTTGGCTACTGAGTGAGACCAGAGACCCTGAGCTGTGTGGTGGAGATGGTGAGCTCCCCACCCAGTCAGGCATGCATCTGTAGTCACCACGGCTTGTACTTCGGGATCGTAAAAGGGTTTCCCCTTTGCGAGATTCTCTCTTGTCCACCAGTGTAGGCTCTGTACGAGTGTTGGCGAAACGACCACTAGATCGTCCCAATGACCACTTGCCTGAGACCACTGTTTCGCCAACCATTCCTGCATGGGACGCATGCGCAGACGCGCGTGGGGGACCAGGTAAATGCATGACGCCATCATGCCCAGTAACCGCATAGCTTTGCGTACTGTTATCTGTTGACCTGACTGATAATGCGGAATTTGCAGAAGTATATTCCGAATTCTCTCTTCCGAAGGGAAGGTCAATCCTTTCTGAGTATCTAGGATAGCTCCTAGAAACTGTTTTGAGGTGCTTGGCACCAGACTTGACTTTTTCTCGTTGATGGAGAAGCCTAATTCGTGGAGGAGGTCGATAGTCCTTTGAATGTTTGACCTGCAAATTCCTGGGGTTTCCCCCGTTATGAGCCAGTCGTCCAGATAAGGGTACACCGGGATTGCTTCCCTGCGTAGGTGTGCAGCCGCCACCGCCAGTACCTTGGTGAATACCCTTGGTGCTGAAGCTATCCCGAAGGGCAGTACCTTGAATTGGTAGTGGCGACTGTCCACCTTGAAGCGCAAGTACTTTTTGTGCGCTGGGAGCATGGAAATATGAAAATAAGCATCTTTCATATCCAAGGTTGCCATGTAATCCCCCTTTTTTAGGAGGGGGATTACCTCTTGTAGCGTGGTCATACGGAATTTTTGGGGCTTGACATATTTGTTGGCAGGCCGTAAGTCCAATACTGGGCGCATTGTCAAATCTTTCTTTGGCACAAGGAAGTAAGTTGAATAGATACCCTTGTTTACCTGGTGTCCTGGGACGAGTTCTATCGCGTCCTTTTCTAGCAGAATGGCGATCTCCTCGAGAAGGATCCTTTGATGCTCTAGGGAGTGCACTCTTTGTCGTGGAGGATGATTCCGGGGACGCTGCAGTAGTTCTATACAATATCCTGCGGATACTGTTGACAGCACCCATCTGTCTGAGGTGATCCCTTCCCAAGCCTGGGTGAAGGTGGAAATGCGTCCCCCTACTGGGGTTGCGTGGCAAGGGACCCTGAACTGAGCGTCACTGTTTTGGTGGAGGCGTGCCACCGCCCTTGTTGGGGCTGCCTCTGCCTCTTCCACGACCTCTCTTGTTACCCCTGCCGTAACTCTGGGTAGACTGCTGGTTGTTATTCCATTGTGTACCTTGTCCCTGGGCATAGTTGCCTCTTTGTGAATTTTGGCCGCGTGGGCGACGAAAATTATTGTTCCCCCTCTGGTTAGGGGGTTTGTTGGTAAGCTGGCCAAGGGATTTGAGAGTCTCATATTCATCCTTGGCATTTTTAAGTGCGTCTTCGACCGCTTTCCCAAACAATAGGTCGGGTTCCACTGGCTTGTCTATTAAAGAAGCCTGGGTTTCTGTCTTGAATCCCGACTGCCGTAACCACGCATGTCTCTTGATAACAGTACCTTCTGCTATCAATCTCCCTGCGTTGTCAGCGGCGTCGAAAGTTGCTTTTAAAATGCAACCAGACACGGCTCTCCCCTCTGCCGAGATCCGAGCCAGCTGGCCCTTTAACGGTTCTGGAGCAGAGGCAATGAGCGCCGCGACTTCTTCCCATTGATGGCAATTGTAACTAGCCAACAGGGTGGTGGAATTTGCAATCCTTGCTTGGTAGGCGGACGTTGAGGCTACCTTTCTGCCAAACCCGTAAAGTTTTTTGCTCTCCTTGTCGGGAGGAGCTTCTGATGAAGATAAGGGCGTGCCAGCCCTCTTTCTAGTGTTGGTCACCACTAGGGAATCTGGTTTAAGATGTCCCTTTATATACAGAGGGTCAGACTGGGCTGCCCGGAAAATCTTTTCAATTCTGGGGTTGACAGCTCTGGTGAGGTTAGGATTCACCAGGGAAGGATCTATTCTTCGTTGGATGGATTTGAGGATAGGGATGGTCTGAGCGACCGGTCTTCTCTCTCCTACAAACTCCTCCGCGAAGTCCCTTTCCTCCTGTACACCGTGGGTGTCGATGTGGAAGTGTTCCGCTGCTCGAGCGAGAACCTCGTTAAGGAGGGGCTGGTTATCAACTGGAGAGTCAGTAACTGGGGCTTCGCTTTGTACTGGGGAATCTACTCTGTAAATTTCCTGCTCATCTTCTCCCTCCTCCAGGTCCTCATCCTCTGCATAGTAATCTGTCCCGGTTTGTTCTTCCATAATTGCAAACTCCTGGTCCTCTTCAGGGAAAACTTGTCCCTGATAACTGGGGAGTGGAGTAGAATATGGAGTGGAGTAAGGCTGAACCTTGAAGGGTTCAGGTCTTTCGACCCGGGGCTTTTTACTTAGCGGGATAGGATCGGAGGAGCCTGAGGGTGTGGCCCCTTGAGGGTTATATGAAAGAAAGTGTTCTGGGTTCTTATCATAAAAATCAGCCAAGGAAGACATCCTAGACATAACCCTGTCTATGTCTTCACTGGACCATTCCCTGGAACAGGGTATTACTTTAGCAGGTGATTTATTTTCAAGGGTAGACTTGTGTTTGCTTGTCTGCTTAGGCTTTACAGGGGTGGAAGGCTGTGCTTTCCGCTGTTTCCCCCCTTCTCCGTGCGTGGAAAAATGTTTTCCCTGTCCCTTGGGGGCCCCAGAGACTTTCGACGCCTGGCGTCGAGGGTCTGGAAAGGTATCTGTGTGCTTCGGGCGTGGGGCCTCACTGATGTTAACCGCGGTCTCGGTATCTTGGAGCGCGGCCTGGGGGTGGAAGTCGTCTTCGTCTCCCGACGATCGAACTTCCGTTAGTGTGTGTAGCGAGGCACTCTTGGCAAGAGTGGATGATTGCCTTGCGTCGTGAGGCGATCTCGATCGAGAGCGCCCAGAGGACACCGAGTCGGACCGTTCTTTTTGTGCCTCTTTCCGGGAAGTCGACGTCGTCGAGGTCCGGTTGGTCTTAGTGTGTTTAGTGTGTGTTAGGTGTGTAGCGCTTGCGTCGCCGGGGGTCTTCCCCATAGCCGCCTTGCCGGACGACCTTCCGAGGTCGGGGACCTGCGCTCGTCGGCTGTCTTTCGACGCCGTAATGCCCTCGCCGTCCGAAAGTACGGCGTCGCTGCCATCGCTGAAGGCGCCCTCCGCTGCCATGGCCTCCTGCCTGGCGTGGTGGGCCCAACGCTTTGTCGAACGGTCCTTAAGTGTCTTAGGTTTAAACCTACTACACGCTCTGCAGTTCGCTTCGGGGTGATCCCTCGGCAAGCAGAGATTGCACGTGGCGTGCCTGTCGACCCAAGGGTATTTGCGATTGCACTTGGGGCAGAATTGAAAAGGGGTACCCTCCATACGCACCTTAAGGCAGCGGGCTGCTAAGTGTAGGAATATATATAAATGTAACTATATATCAAGAGTGAAGAGTATGTACCACCCCCCACTCTCCCTACTTGTAAGGGCCGAGGCCAGCGGCCTACTAGGCCCGGGCCGAGGCCAGCGGCCTACCGAGGCCCAGATCCGTCGTGCAGCAGTCGACGGTCGATGACTTCTCCAGCCGTCGTCGAGGTTGAGGGTCGACGTTGGGGTGGGGAAGGGAATGAATAAGAATTAAAATTATAATAACAGCAAAAGTATGGCTAAGGCCAGGGAACTCCGCAAGATGCTTCCGACCAGTATGGCGGAAAAAAACAATCTGAGGATCCTACACGCGTGAGGGATCTTGGGTACAGTGGACGTCACACTAGGGATAGTATTACTGGCACGCCTGTGTCGACGCCCATTTTCGACTTTCGAAAAACAAACTGTAATACTCCGCAGCTTCCACTAGATGTCGGCCTATGCACAGCATGTGATCTAAGCAGATTCCACAAGCCTCAGAAATATATATATATATTCTTTTAGATACAAAGCTTTAGTCAGTGTTTCCTTGTCCCATAGTACTGTAGTCCTATTGTGCAAACCCTGAATACTGCTCATCTCCCTCTTGAGATAAGTCTGACTGCTCAGCCACAGCTACCAACTAAATCTTTGTGGTACAGAGTGATACCAAAGGGGATTTATTGCATATACCTGTAGTCCTAATCTGTAGTGCTGCCTAAGGGAACTGCATAGGATTCTGCCTAACACCGAGACAGATTTAAATATCTGAGGAACTAATATCAAAGTACATTGTCAAGTCCTCATCCTCCAGCGCCTCGGGCCCAAATGGTTTCACTAATGCTATCTTGAAGAGCAATATTGTAACCTGGTCTAGAGTACTAAGGGTGCTCTTTGATGAAATCTTAAGGGAGAGACGCTTCCCCGTCTCTTGGAAATCATCAATTATACCGATCTACAGGGAGGTGATCGGGCGGATCCTGGGAATGTATCGTCCGATCGCCTTTCTGAATGTGCAGAGTAAGATCTTTGCAGGGTTGCTACTAAGAACTGGAGGGCTGGGAAACAAAAAAAATAAAAAAAATAAAGTAAATCATATCTCATCAAAAGCCAAGAGGCAGAAGGAAAAACAGTTAACGCCCATCATAAAAAGTATCAGGGGTTACCAGAAGCTGAACTCATTGAAAAAATGTTAAGAGGAAAAACAACTGGGCAGTATAAAGAAAAAAGTGCGTACCCTGAAAGCGCCCGGTCCAGTCAGTGCAGAAAAAAGGACCAACGGCTGTTGCTGTTAGGAGGAGCTAGCAGGGCTACTCACGTCCACGCTCTGCACCATACACAGGGATATCGAAATTTCTTAAAGGGGAAATTCACTTTCGTGCTGTGCAAACGTTTTCTGGTCCCATAGGACGGACTACCTTAAGCATGGAGGAAAGGGGACGGGGCGCAACTTAAAGTCATTTACCTCTACATTGTGAATGAGTGTAAGGTTTCCGGGAAGCCCCCATTAACTTGAGATTATTCTCCAATGAACCCAAGCGGCCATAGGTCAATGACTCAGGCACCAGAGTGTCAAAGTATGCGATTTTGGGCTGGGATGCAGTGCCTCCTTCCTCTGCTGGCGAAGCAGATTCGGAAGAAGGATAGGTGGTCCACTTGCCATAAGCTGTAGGTCTCGGAAACTAATAGCTCTGTGGCCAATGGGGAGGGAGGTGGAAGGGGGGCAGCGCTACCAGGAGTTTGATCTGAATGGAGTCTCTAAACTTCTGCAAGACCTTCGGAATCAGGGAGACGAGGGAATGAATACAGAACAGATTGTTCCATGAAATCAATAACGTGTCTCCTAGTGACTCTCCCTCTCCGCATGAGCAACAGTGACGCATCCTGTGCTGCTTCGACACAAATAGATCCACCATGGGAAGACCTTTGGAGTTAACTAGGAGTTGAGGTAGCAGGTTCTGAACATGGACTGTTTCCTCCAGATGAGTTGCCTGTATGATTATGTTGTGGCTCAGTGCCTGCTCTCGTGAGCGCACCACTAAAGCACAAAGTTTCACTGATTTGGTGCCTCACTGTTGATGTAAAACAGTTACTACGTCTGTCAGCATCAGGACACTGGAATTTTCTAAAACTGGCAAAAATGCTTGCAAGGCTAAGTAGGCCGCTTTCAACTCTAAGAATGGTGTGCCTGAGAATCCTCCTTGCTCCACATGTTGTGAACTTTAAGATCCTCCAACGTTGGTCCCTACCCTGACCGGGGAGAGTCTGTTGTGATGGTAAACTGATGTGGAGAGCCCTGGAAAGGGGAGCCAATCAGGAGGTTTCTGTGGTCTGCCCAACCCAAAAAGTCCTTGCTGTAGCCATGGTAGGATGTGGACCGTCTTGTTTACGGGGTCCTTTACGAGAATCCAAATCAATGCCAGGTTTAGCTGAGTGCTTTGCATCCACAATCTGGCCAAAGGTACCAGGAAAACACAGGCCGCCATCGGTCCTAACTGACATAGGAAACACCATATGGTCATTAGAGAGTGAGACTACAATAACGTGACCGTCTACATGAGGTTGTTTATCCTCGTTTCTGTAGGAAAGACTTTTCCTATAGATGAAACCAAAAGGAAACCAATGATTTCAAGCTTGTGTCCGGATAAATCTGAACTGCTTTATGTAGACTGATGGACCCAGTGCACAGAATGTCTAGAAGATACTACAGGTAGGCAGAAGCTTGCACTGAGAACTGAGCTCTGATCAACCCGTCATTCAAGTAAGGATACAGTTGAATGCCTTTCAGGCATAGAAATGCAGACACAACGGCCATCACCTTGGTGAACACCCTTGGAGCCGAGCTGAGTCTGAATGTTAAAAGCTTATACTACTAATGTTCACAGCCTATGGAGAACTACAGGTAATGGTGGTGAGAAGGCCAAATGGGGAGATGTACATATGCATCTTGCAGGTCCACAGCTACCAGCCACTTGCTCGGATGAAGGTACGATCTGATGAGAGCAGGCATAATCACCTTGAACTTTTCTTAGGGCAAGAAAAGACTAAAGAGGGAAAAGGTTTAGTACCATATTAGCAGGCCCACTTTGTTCTGGTTCGGAACAGTGAGTAACCATGAATAAAAACCCTGCCCCTTAGCCGAAGGCGGCACCTTTTCTAGTGCTCTATGAGCAACAGCTTGGATACCCGCCTCTAAGATGGAGTCAGCCTCTTAGGAGAAGGTGGGGGTGAGAGAGGAAGGCGATTGTCCCTGTAGACCGGTAACAGGGACCAATGGTTGCAGGTTATGGTCTTCTACTGAGCAAGATGATGGCACACTCGTCCTCCGACTGGTGAGCTGTGTATCTGCCCCCTCATGTCACTGACTGCTTGCTTCTGAAGTGGTGGTAGCTGGTAGTAGAATCCCCAGAGAGACCAAAGTGCTTGCTACTTTTCGTGGGGCGATCAGAGACCCATTTTGTCTAATCCAGCGGTCATGGAAGCCTATAAAACCTCACAAACTCTTGGCAGTAAATGGCTGCCTTTGAAGGCCCAAAGACTCTGGTTTTGTGAGGGTGTTGGTTAGGGCCCGTGATAAATGCCAGGGGATTATCCCAACAACCCTAGCCTGGGACCCTTCTCATGTGGCCAGAGAAAAGCAGAAGGTTCCCGATCCTGACCTTGTGGGTGGTGTTCTGCGGGAGGAACACGTGAGGGGAATCGGGTCAGGAGTACCCCTTTACTAGCTTCCCTTGAGACGGTACAGTCTTAAGGGCCTATTGTAGAATGGATACTTTTGATGAAAAAGGTAATCAGGATATTGGGTACTTCAAGTCCCACAACGTCCTAAGTACTAGGACGAAGAAGAGTGGCTCAGAGACACGAAACTGCAGAGTGCAGTTAAGTGACCTTAATGACCCACACTCGAGCTGGACTTTTAGGTATTTAAGTTAAGGCCCCCTCTGGTGCAGGCCGTAAGACGAAGGGGTGGAGTAGTTGCAAAGATTGCCAGTCGCAGTTGCTAAGGAAGGAAGGAAGGAAGGAAGGAAGGAAGGAAGGAAGGAAGGAAGGAAGGAAGGAAGGAAGGAAGGAAGGAAGGAAGGAAGGAAGGAAGGAAGGAAGGAAGGAAGGAAGGAAGGAAGGAAGGAAGGAAGGAAGGAAGGAAGGAAGGAAGGAAGGAAGGAAGGAAGGAAGGAAGGAAGGAAGGAAGGAAATGGAGCCGCCATCTTAAAAGCAGGTGTCGGTCCTGAAAGGTTCTCCAAGATTGATGGCTTTACATGCAAAGGTTGCGCAGCATAAAGCAGCTTTGTATTAGGCTTTTATTGTGGAGAGAGGCTCTCCTTATTTCTCCTTATTATAAGCTGTGTCCTGGTGGCTGGCGAGCACTGGAGTGCATTGGGTGCGAGAAAATCTTTCTCTGGGTCTGGCATGGATGCACATGCTCATGAATATTTCCAGTCAAGCAGAGCATCCTCGGTAAAAGAAAAAACAGTTTCACTTTCACTTACAAACTGTCTTTCTCCTCTAAACCAATCACTGAGCTCTGGGCCATACTGCCCCGAGTCAATGACTGCCCTCTCACTAAGCCCTTCTTCTGTCAGCCATCTTCAGATTTGGTAGCATGTAAAGTGGCAGCACGACCAACAAGAGCCGCAGAGGAACAGGAGGGAGGGTTCGCATGTGAATCCGTGTCAGACCCATGCTGGAGAACAATAGTTAAAGGTAAGTAATTTGTTCCTTTCTCCAGCATGGAGTCTGGCATAGATTCACATGCTCATGGATAAAGAATACATGGCAGTAAAAAAATACACAACCACTGGAGGTGGCAAGGCTCAACAGAAGCAATTACTCTTACCTCCGAAACAGGCTCAATAGCAAACAGGTTGCCTAGCACTGCTTGGCCGACCCTCGACGCAGTAGAATCTTGTGAAGGTGTGTAGAAGCCCTGCAGATGTCCAGCAGGGGCACACCAGACAGGAACGCCATCGTCGCAGCAATTGCTCTGCTGGAATGGGCTCTCTGACTGCCCGGCAGCGATTTGCAAACCGATGACAGTGTGTGACAGTGTGTGATACAACCGGAGAGTCATCTTGAGATGGAAGCTTTGGACTAGGCCTTCCCATGGTTCACAGGACCAAGTTCATGAATAGTGGAGATGTCTTCCGGAAACTCTGTGCTTGCCACATAGTACTTCAGAGCACAAGCCACATCCAGCAAGTGCAAAGTCCTTTCTGCCGGCGACGAAGGTTTTGGAAAGAACACAGTCAACACCAAAGGTTTGTTGAGGTGTAATTCGAACAGAACCTTCGGCATGAAGGCGGGGTGTATCCGCAGCACCACCCTCGTGTCGTGAAAAGTCAGGTAAGGCTGTTGGCAAGATGGGGCCTGGATCTCACCTACCCTCTTGGCAGAGGTGATGACCATGAGGAAAGCGGCTTTCCACGCGAGGAACTTGAGAAGGGCCCGATGAATAGGCTACAAGGGGGAGACCCCATGAATCTATTCAGTACCACGTTGAGTTCCCACGTCAGGGCAGGCTCCTTCATCTGCCGGAACCAACTAAACTGTCCTTTGACAAACTCCTTGACGAGACGGTGGGACCAAAGAGAAGGCAGTCCTGGAGACCTGATGTAGCAGGAGATAGCCGCCAGACGCACCTTGATCGAGGCGTGCACCAGCCACACCTTGGCCAAGGACAAGTACGGAAGACTCTGCAGGGCCGTGACCCTCAGAGGGTTGATCTTCTGCGACCGGCACCACGTCGCAACATGCTTCCATTTGTGCCCATAGCACTGGAGAGTCAAAGAGGCTCTGGCCCTGCCAAAGTCCTCCCTGCAGTCTGCCAGCGACCCGTACCCACTGAACTCCAAGGCTGCAGGAGCCAAGCCTTCAGGTTCAGCGATCCTGGGTCATGATGCAGGGTTGCACCTTCTTCTCTGGTGAGCAGATCTGCGACCACTGGTAGTTTGACTGGAGGTGATGTTGACAGGCTGAGAGGTCCAGGTACCAAATCTGCCTCTGCCACGTCAGGGCAACTAGGATCATCCTGCACCGCAACCGTTTCAGTTGATGGATGACTCACAGCAGGGAATATATACAGGAACAGGCCTTCCCACAGGAAGGAAAACTCGTCCCCCAAACTCATTTGGAACTAGTCACTGTCACAAACAGATCGGTCTGGGGTCTGCCCCATTTGAGGAAGAGGCTGTCTACTTGATCCTGTCAAAGCGCCCACTTGTGGCAAGAGCCCAGCTCCCTGCTGAGGGAGCTGGCAATGATGTTCTTAACCCCGCCAAGTGGAAAGGAATGAACAACATTTCCAGTGCCACAAGTCATGCACCTAGCTGGAGAGCACTGGGAATCTGGCTCCCCTGCTTCCTGATTGAGAACATCATTGTGGTATTGTCCATGAAGACCCTCTCCACCTTGCCCTTGAGGGCCGGAAGGAAGGTCTTGAGGGCCCAAAACATTTCCCGCAGCTCCAGGACGTTGATGTGGAGATCCCTCTCCTCTGGCAGCCACAGGCCTCTGGCGTGGAGACGTCTGGTGTGGGCTCCCCAGCCCTCCACGGAAGCGTCCATGCCGACTGTCTCCTGGTACAGGGGGCTCTGGAAATCCGTGACACCGGAGTTGTTGGAGCGCATGCCCCACCACCTTATTGCTCGATGGAACTCCTCGTCGAGAGTAATCTGGTCTGCAAAGCTTTGCAGACACCTGGATCCATAGAGCGTCCAGGAATTCCTGAAGGGAGTCGCAAGAGCAACCTACAGACCCAGATCAGGTAAATGAATAACATCAGAGACTAGTAGAGACTTGATGGTCTGCACTGTGGCGTTCTTCAGTGCCAACAGCTGCTGCACCTTGCCTAAGAAGGCTGCCAACTGCTTGTCCGAGGCAGCCACCAGGCAGGAGACTGTGTTGTGTCTGGCCTTCAGGAACAGCGCCTTCTGCGATGGTCTCAAGCAGGACTTTGGATAGTTTACGGAGAACCCCATATCCGTCAGCAGCTGGACACTCCTCTGTGTGTTCGACGGCAAGTTCCCTTGACCTGGCCCAGATGAGCCAGTCGTCGAGATACGGGTACACGTGTAACGCCTTTAGAAGCATGTGGGCCGCCACTGGTGCCAGGCACTTCGTAAACACCTTGGATGCCGACTTCAGTCCGAAGGGGAGGGCCTTGAAGCGCAGGAACCTTCGATGTTTTTCGTGAACGGGGACATGGAAGTAAGCGTCCTCCAGATCCAGCGACGTCAGGAAGTCTCCTTCCTCCAGTTAGCAGAGCATGTGCTGCAACGTTACTATCCTGAACTTCTGGGACTCGAGGTATTTGTTGAGGCGCTGCAGGACCAGAATGGGCCTCCAGCCCCGAGTCTGCTTTACCCAGAGCCGCTTTGGAACCAGCTCCATCACCCCTTTTCTTATCATGGCCCGTACCTCCTGCAGGAGCTGTGGGATGTGCTGGACCAGCTGGGCAACCAGTCGTAACCATGGACACTTTCGTTGGAATTCCAGAGTGTGTCCATGGGCAAGAGCGTCCAGCACCCATCAGTCGGTGGAGATCTTTTCCATTCTCTGACGAAGCCTGCCAGTCTGCCTCCCACTGGCCTTCCCCATCTGGCGGAACTCCGTATCTGCGATGTCCAGGGCCACAGTGATATGGTCCGATGCCACCTCGCCCCTCCTGGAGGATCTGCAGCGTCTCGACCCACTTGTCTGGCAGAAACTCCAGCATCTGGGCCATCTTATACCACAGCTCCCAGTCGAATCTGGAAAGGATTGGAAGCACGTTCGCTGCCTTGGCTGTCGTCGTCGCCGAGTAGATCACCTTCCCACCCATGGCATCTAACTTCTTCTCTTCGCTGTCTGGAGGGTCGGAAGATGAGGAGGGGTTAGATTACTTATTTCTAGCTGCACTCGAGACCACTGAGTTTGGAGAAGGCTGCGAACGTAGGCACTTGGGTGCAGACTCCGGCACCCAATACTTTTTCTCCACCCTATCCCTCTTTGCCGGGGCTGTGGCCAGGTTTCTCAACAAGGCCAAGCCCTTGTCCCAAACGTCATCCAGGAGAGGCACCTCTAGAATCTTCTTTCTCTTGGCTTTGCGCCATTGGTAGAGGAACCACCCCTCCTTGGTCTCTTCTGTTGTCAGCTGGAAGAGCGCCAATGCTCTGGCTACCATGGCATGGAACAACCCACTTTGCCTGGGAGCAGCCCTCGGTGGCAGAGAAACGTTGCTGCCGTCTTCATCCATGTCTGTAGTTGTCGTGTCCGACCCTGTATCCCTACGCGGGAGGGCATGTGTGGAGGTTGATGCAGCGGTGTAGGGTGCCGTCTCCTCCGCTTCGCCGGGGACTGGCCCGGTGTCGCCGGAGCCACCGTCGGTGTGCTTTTCTGGATTTCTGACATCAGGGTGTGTAAGGTCGAGAGGATGTCCAACGACGCGTCCCTCAGAGGTGTCAGGCAGTAGGTTTGCTGGGCCCAGCGCCTTCATCATTATTTCTGCTGTTGCATCCCCCTCTGCGTTTCCGCCGTCGTCGTTCCCCATGGCCTCCGGGACAGCGTGAACAGACAAGAGGTCCTCATCCGAGGAAGAAATATCACTGCCCTGGAGCACGGTTGAGGCCTCCACTCCTTCCTTTTTTTGCATCCTGAGAGGTCAGTCTCGGGCTTAGGGATGGCATCCTCTTCGCCGGTGTCTTCTACGCCAGCTTCGTCGAGGCCTCCTGCCTCGGGGGAAGGGATACCGTGGGCACCAATGGGGACCCCTGGACTGGGTCAGCCCCTTTTGACTTCGAAAGGGCGGCTGCCGCCAGCTCCATTGTCGAGGAGGACTACCTCGGTCGCCTGGGCATTCAGGGGTAGGCCGGACACCTTTCCCTGCGCCTTGGCCTTCCCCGGCTTCTCCCGCAGCTTCCCTGTGCCTTGGTCTTCTCCGGCTTCTCTCGCAGCTTCCTTGGAATAGCCGACTTCCTCTTCGAGGTACAGCTGGACGGTGAAGATGAGTGCGCCAAGCCCATCGCGGATCCCACGTGCGCGGCTACCAAGGCGGAAAAGGCTTTGCAGTGCTTGACCTTTTCTTGTGCCCCCACGGATGGAGCACCCTCAAAAGGACTTCGAAGCCCGCTCCTCGGACCGGGCGTTCCTGGATGAGGCATAGCCCTGCTTGCTGCACAGGATAGAGACCTTGGCGTTGAGCCACGCCGCCAACCTAGTGTGACAATACGTGACGGTTCGCTTGGAAAAACCAAGGCAGCTTTCACAATCCGCTTCCCTGTGGTCTGGATGGAGACAGGAGAGGCACTGGAGATGTTTATCTTCTACAAACACGTTTCTCAATCCACAGCTGGAGCAGAGCTTAAAGAGGTAACCTCCCCCCTCCTTCAACATGGTCCGGCGTGTGGTGTAGGACCAAAAGGCCTTCTGGAATCTTTGTTGAAACTTCAACGATTCTTGTCCTTGCAGGGAGTTGAAGACGCAGACAAACGGATCCTCGCATGCCGGTCAAAGCAGCAAAAGAGCACACAGGCTCAATTGACCAAAAATAGAACTTTTTAATCAAAAAAAGTGCAAAAACGTAGAGCAGCTCACTGAGCAAAAAACGAGGACTCCCAACACTCGAACATGCAGTAAAAATCTGAAGATGGCTGCCAGAGGAAGGGCTTATGGAGGAGACAGTCATTGGCTGGGGGCAGTATGACCCAGAGCTCATTGATTGGTTTAGAGGAGAACAACAAGTTACTTACCAACTGTAACGTTCTTTCGATTGTATGTTCCTCCCACGTATTCCTCATCTTAGATATATCCTTACCTTCAGCTTTGCTGCTTCGGAAAACAAATTCTCTCCACCAGAGGGCGCTCCACTTGAGGCTGCGGCGCCGATGTCCCGTGGCGGCATCTGTCGAGCGCTGACGTCATCTGTTGTATAAATGCCTCGAGCCGCGCCCAATGGCCTCAGTTCAGTTTTTTCATACATTGTAGCCAATGGATTGTAGGTAATGGCATGCCTCTTTTGACCCAAGCCTTAAAGGAACTGAGTGTAAACCACTTGAACTGTACTGTCGGATAGGCTGGGTGGGTCGATGAGGAATACGTGGGAGGAACATCCAATCGAAAGAACGTTACAGTTGGTAAGCAACTTGTTCTTCGAATGGATTGTGTCCGCCCACGTATTCCTTACCTTAGATCGACTCCCAAAGCAGTTTTGTATTGGACGAGGGAGTACAGAGATATCAGATACAGAATGAAGTACTGATTTAGCAAAGAGACCTCTGTGTGAAGAAGCCGAATCTAGGGCATAGTGTTTTATAAATGTGTGCATGGATGACCAGGTGGCTGCTGCGCAAATATCTTGCACTGGAACACCCCTTTGAAGTGCTGTTGAAGTCGCCATGTCCCTGGTCGAATGAGCCCTTAGCCCATCTGGAGGATCTTTCCCAGCACATTCAGTTATAGCAAAAATTTTCCATCTAGACAAGGTTTGCTTAGTCACTGCCAGCCCCAATTTACGGCCAGTGTATCCCACAAAGAGTTGATCATACTGACGTAATCTTGCCAGTCTTGAAATAGAGAAAATAAGAGCCCTCCTAGGATCTAATCTATGTAGCCTTTCCTCCTCCTTACTTGCGTGAGGGGGAGGGTCAAAAGCAGGCAGTGTTATTTTTTGTGACAGGTGAAAATCGGAGACAATATTTGGCAAAAAAGAGGGTTTGACCCCAAGAACAACTTTCACTTTGTAAAAGACGGTGTGAGGAGGCCCGCTAGAAAGTGCCTCCAACTGACTTACCCTGCGGGCTGATGTAATTGCCACTAGAAGCATGGTTTTTAAAGTAAGGAGCCTAAACGGACAAGAATGTAAAGGCTCAAACGGGATGCATGTGAGGAACTTTAATACTAAGTCCCACACAGGTACTTGAAAAGGTATTGGAGAAAACACAGTAAGACGTTTTAAGAATTGTGTAATCAAAAAGGTATTTTGAAGTGAGATTCTTCCTCTGAGGAGCGGTTAAAAATGGATAGCGCTGCTAAATAACCCTTTATCGTGCCAACCTGGAGCCCCAGATTAGCCAAGTATAGCAGAAAAGAAAATATTGAGGGAATATTACACTGAAAAGGGTCCACATTCTTATCTCTGCACCAGTTACTGAACTTGTTCCAACGACACCGGTACATAGATTTAGTTGCTGGCCTTCTGGTAGGGAGAATTCTCATTTATGGCTAATTTCCTTTACCTAGCGAGTCCCACAGCAGCTTTGCTGGATTTCTGGGGGTTTTTTTCCACCTGGTAAGAGTGTGAGCCTTTTTCCCCACTCTTATAGTGAATTATTTTGTGTGTTGTACTTTTTATGCTCATGGGCTATGGAGTGTCACCAACTCCCTAGGCATCATCTTTTTGCTTGTGTGTCCCACAGCACCTTCAGTGCAGAGACACAGGGTTATCTTTGAGACTTCCCCCTGACTCCATTTTCTGGGGCTGACTACTGTCCCCCAGAAAAAGGTAAAGTTGCCATTAACTTTATATAGTCGCTTTTAAATAACAGACCCAGTACACCCCCATCTTACATGGAGTACTGGAAAAAGTTAATTCCCATCTCTTTTTGTCTGTCTCTTGGAGCCTTGTTGCGCTCCCTTAACTTTAAGACTTGGCTGGTGGCAGTGGTATCTACCCTAACTTTCCTACCTCCATTATTTTATATAAACGTGGTATTGTTCAAGGCTATATTAGCCTCAAACATAAACCTGCTTGACCAAAAATGTTCTTTTGATTCCGGCTGGGTTTTTTCGCCATTTCTTTTTGTTAAAGTCTTTCTTCTTGTTTGCTTTTCGTGCCAAACCAGGTTTGCTTTCTTTGTTTGCTGTCCTTTGGCAAGCTTCATGCGAAGAAGCCCTCCTCTGGAGTTTGGGTGTCTAGGTGGGCTGAATGTGAGGGAGTGGCTTAGTAACCCCCTGCACAAGGTCTCTTTGGAGACCCAAGTCACACTCTGTCGATTGGCTGAGGTGGTTGTCCGGGCCGGACAACCCCCCCTGCTGTGTGATTGACAGTCAGGGTGTGTGAATGGGGGATTTTGGCATAAAAGGCAGCACTCTTGGGCTTAAAATCAGAGTTGCCACTGGAAGTACAAGAACCGAAGAGAAGTGGAGAAGAAGACGGCTGCTGCAACTCCTGGATCTCAGTGAAGCCCTGCTGCAGTCCTGAGCTATCTACCCTTCAACGACACAGAACATCCAGTCCGGAGTCTTCTTCCCTTGAGCCTGGTGGGATCAACCAGCTCACCTTCTACAGCCAGAGAATCCTCTTCTGGGTCGAAATCGCTGCACTGAGCTGTAGTGGTCCGGATAGCCACCAGAAGAGCCCACACCTGTTTTTAAGGAGCGCACCTATTATTCATCATTGATTTGGTGCTGCTAGCCTCATCCCTGGGTAGTGCAGATCGCTCCAGACGTCGTCCTTGTCCCCACGACTGAAGCTTCAGGAACCGCGAGTCTGAAGGAACTACCAGGAACAACTGCCGTAGCACCAGCTTTCTTCATCCCAATAAGGTACTGTGTCCATTTGGTCATTCTCTCCGTCCGACCATGAGGAATCATGGTGAACCCCTTTCCTTGCCGAAGGCTTGCCCTTTCTTCCTTCCCTCTTATAAATTTTGCTTCCCTTTTGACAGTATCCAGTACTCCTGGCAATGTTAATCTTCAACTGTTCTAACTGTGTGATCCTCGACAACAGAGCATCTGCTCCATTTGACACTGGCGCAGGCCTATTGAGTTTTATCTGCCTCTTAGAACACGTCATCTGATTCTATTGCCTTGACAAAAGTATTGCCTATGATTTTTATCCACTATTCTCTTGTTTTAATTCTTTGTGCTAAGTGTGTTTGACTACGGTTACATTTCTTCCCGCGGGTATGCTTTTCTTTCGTAAAACCAAACTGTCATTACTGTCAAAAAGTGATCGTGTAATAACCCACGCTAACGTCTTTGTTTCAAAACACTGGTCTGTCAAATCCTAATGTACTTATCTTGAATTGACCTGAACAAGAGGAATTGGTTGTGTGTAGTATATTTAGAGTGTGGTTTTATTTAATAGAAGTGAAGTATTTTGTGAACAAATCGTTTAAAAATAAATGTACTTATATTTTTTAACCAGAAACCTTGAGTCAGTGTTTGCTTGAGTCACAGTAATTGTAGTCCTTTGTGCAATTCTTATTACTGCTCATTTGCTCTTGAGATAAATCTGGCTGCTCAGCCATCACTACCACTTGAATGTGGAGTACAGGCTTGTACCAAAGGTGAAATTGTACCATCACTTGTAGTCTTGTATGAAGTGATTCCTAAGGATACTGCATATGATTCTGCCTAACACCTTCTGGCCGAAAGCAAAATCTCCATAACGTCATTCGGAAGGTCCCAATCCTTGTATCTCAGCCTCTCAGAAGCCATGCGTTAAGGTTGAGTATTTTGACCTATGGATGGAGAAGTCGACCTTCCTCTCGTGAGAGCAGGTCCTCTCTTTGTAGCAGACGTATTGGAGGGCAGATGGACAAGTCCAGAAGGTCCGGGTACCACGTTCTCCTGGCCCAATCAGGGCCAGGAGAACTTGAGATTACTTGAGGGATCACGGGGACAGGAGGAAACGCGAATTACGAGAGAACTCCCGATTACTTGAGGGATCACGGGGACAGGAGGAAACGTGTACAGAAGCAGAAAATCCCAGTCCACCACGGATGTGTCTCCTAGAGCTCCTTTCGGAGGAAATTCCCTTGACCAGTACAGTTTGCACTTCCGGTTGGCCCTGGTCGTCAACAGATCCACTTGAGGGGTTCCCCAAAGGGCGAAGATCTCTCAAAGGACTTCCTGCGCTAGTTCCCATTCGTGGGAGACTGCACTGCCTGCTGAGAGCGTCAGCTGCTGTGTTTTGCTCTACGGCTAGATGAACTGCCTACAGAGAAATCCATTTTTGTATTGCCCAGAAACAGAGTTGCATTGCCTCTCTGCACAGTGGTAGTGACCCTACTCCTCCTCTCTTGTTGAGGTAGTACATGGCCACTGTATTGTCCGTCATTATTAAGACATTCTTTCCCACACAGAGGGCAGAAAGGCCTTCAGCGCTAGTCTGATTGCTCTCAGCTCCAATAGGTTGATGTGTAGTTTGGACTCTGATGGAGACCAACGACCGCTGATCGTCAAATCGTTGGCATGAGCTCCCCGCCCTGTAAGTGAGGCGTCCGTTACTACCGTTATTTCCGGCCATGGTTGCCAAAAAGATTCTCCCTTGAAGATATTGTTGCAAGTTCATCATCGAAGATCCTGCCCAACTCTGGCCGGAATTTACAAAATATCTGACATTTCCCCTGAAAATTTGGACCATCGAGTCCTGAGGGCTCACTGTAGGGATCCCATCTGGCATCAGAAAAATGCAGGATGCCATAAGATCGAGCAACCTCAGAAAATCGAAGACCGGTAGATACTGGGCATTCTGTAATTTTGTTACCATCTGCAGAATGTGGCGAGCTCTCTCTTAGTGAGGCGAGGCTTTCTCCGATCAAGTATCCAGCACTGATCCGATAAACTGGAGTTTCTGTGATGGTATCATATTTGACTTTTTCAAGTTCAGAGAAAAGCCCAGTCTGTGAAGGAAGTGGCAGGTCTTGGACAGATGCTCCTGGGCTTGTTCAGGTGACCGTGCCCTGATCATCCAATCGTCCAGGTAGGGGTAGACATGAATCCCCCCTCTCCTGAGACTCGCTGCTACCGCCATCAACTTTGTGAAAACTCTTGGGGTGGAGGTCAACCCGTAAGGCAGAACTCGAAACTGATAGTGAGAATTGCCAATCGCGAACCTCAGGTTCTTCCTGCGTTTGAGATGTATTGGCACATGAAATAAGCATCCTGAAGGTCCAAAGATATCAACCTGTCTTGGAGTTGGAGAGCCTGAAGGATCCGAGAGAGTGTGACCATTTTGAACTTTTCCTTCCTGAGGAACTTGACCAAGTCCAAGTTGTGTCTCAATCCTCCTTCCTTCTTTGGTATGAGGAATATGGGAATACCAACCCTTGTTCCTCTCCGCTACAGGTACATGTTCTATTGCACCTTTCTGTAGCAGGGTTAAGACTTTCTGCAACAGGAGCGGGTCTGGATGTTTGGCAGAGTTGTATCCCGGCGGGTGATTCTGAGGTTTCTTTTCATAAAGGAAGGCAGTAACCTTGGGATACTGTTTCCAGTGCCCAAGCATCTGAAATAATGCCCCGTCACTCTTCCAGATGCTGCAAGATCCTGCCTCCCACCGGGGACTTGTGGGTCAAAACCTCTGAGTGGCTTTGCTGCAGCAGCGGCCGAAGTGACAGTTGCCATTGCTGGGGCAGATCTAGTACCTTTTCCCATCCCCTGAGGACATTTCCTTTGTCGCCTTTGACTGCCCTGTCCCCTTCCCTTCCCAAATGAGGAATAAAATCAAAAGGGACGACCCCTCCAGGAGGATGAGCCTGTGTAGGGGTGTTGAGGTTGTCCTATAGCAGCACTGTGATTTTGCTGCCACTTTGGATGTCTGCAGCATCTCCAAACTTTTATCCGCCTTGCTGCCGAACAACCTCGAGCCGTCGAATGGCATATTAAGAAGTCTTGCCTGCACATCCAGTGAAAAACCTGACTTCCTCAGCCACGCAAATCTACATAGCACCATACTAGACGCCATGGACCTACTGATACTGTCAGCCATGTCCAAACCTGATTGAAGGCATTCCCCCGAAACCTCCTTTCCATCCCTTACTATGGACAGGAAACCTTCCCGTTCCTCACCTTCTCGGATGTGTTTAGCTGCTGCTGTCATACAGCCCCACAGGGTGTATGTAAATCTTGCAAGGGTGCAAGTTACATTTGTGGATTTTAATGTTATGCTCCCTGATGAAAAAATCTTTCAGGACCATGCATCGATCTTCTTATCATCCCTATCTGGGGGAATTGTATGATATGCAGCATTCCTAGTAGAAGTAGCTGCTTGAACTACAACACTCTCAGATGATGGGTGTTTACTCAAATATTCAGAATCTGAAGAACAGGGCCTGTATTTTGAAACATATTTTTTAATTTACTGCTGGAGTAAACCCAGGGTTTTCCCATGCAGCGTTCACCTTCCTTTGTAGAGCTATGTGAAAAGCAAGTATGGGATCTTGTTGAGGCCCCTCCGAAAGGATGTCAGTCATATCATCCTCCTGAGAAAAAGGGGCATTTCTGCTCCACCCCATAAATTCAGTTACCCTGTTCATTAACTTTCTATATCCTGCATCAGCATGCTCAGCCGGGTCAGGCTTTTCAAATTCATATTCTGGAGATGTGTCCAGACCACTTGCTGACTGTAAGCACTCATAAGTCTGCCATTTTAGATTGAGGGTCAATCAACTCCTCAGGGACCCGTTTTGTTCAAAGTTTCACTCCCATAGGTGAAACATCTTCTGATGAATCTCCCTCATAAAAAGCAGGACATGGTTCTAAACAAATCCTGCCTACTTTCAGAGTGAAATAATTTTTCAGGTGGCATAGATTTCGACACAGATTGATTTTGCAACAGGAATTAACAAAGACGTCGATGGCTTTGACGTTATAGGCATCGCCTTCAACAAACCTTTTTGGAATGGTTTGTCGACATCCTGTGCTCAATAGCCTTCGATAGAGGCTTCGAGGAAGTCTTTGATGAGGATTTTGATGCCATTTTTTCGAGTACCACCCCCGATTTTGCACTGGTAGGTGTTTTTTATGAGGTGTCGGGGAAGATTACCTGGACGACACCCTCAACGATTTCTCGTCGGATTTCTGGTCTTAGATCTTCCCCTGTCACTTTTTGTATGAGCAGGGGCATGGCCTTGGCTAAGACTTTTTTTGAGGGGGTCTGGGCGGCATTCTCAAAAATCTTTAGCATAGATGTTCTGAAGGCTTGCCACTTAACTGTGGAATCATGTTTTGATGGATATGTGAGAACTTCCTCAGACGACCTCGAGGAAGAGAGAGACCAGTGTCTTTTCTTCACCTTTTTTGTGGAAGAAGAGGACTTCCTGGATCTACTCCTCGACCTAGACTTTTTGGGTTTGTGACGTTTTAAAGCAGACTCGGCCGAGTCTTTTTTCCCCTCGTAGAAAACTGAGGACTCCTCCCCGCACCGCCAGTTTACCTCTTCGTTCCTTTATTGCTTTATGGGTCATCGACTGACGGGAACCGCACTCGTCTATACGGTGGTCAAAACGGAGGCACCAGAGGCAATTCCGATGGGGGTAAGTCAGCGACATCTTCCTCCCACATTTCTGCCATTTTCTTCATCCAGTCTTCGGCGTGGAAGGATTTGATGTCATTGTCACGAACTGAAGCGCTGCTTTCTCGATCCGAAGTGAAGCTAATGGAAAACTGAACTGAGGCCAAGGGGCACGGCTCGAGGCATTTATACAGCGAATGACGTCAGTGCTCGACGGATGCTGCCCAGGGACATCGACGCTGCAGCCTCGAGTGGAGCACCCTCTGGTGGAGAGAACATTTTTTCCGAAGCAGCAAAGCTTAAGGTAAGGATATATCTAAGAGGAGGAATACGTGGGAGGACACAATCAATTCAAAAGACAGTTTGTAAGTGAAAGTGAAACCGTTTTTTCTTTTACCGACGATTCCCGGCATGACAACAGGGAATATTCATGAGCATGTGAATCCATTCCAGGCCCCATGCTGGAGAATGTTGAATACCAAACTAATGTAAAGAAGTCCTATTAGCATAATAAGAACAAGGAAAGAAAGATTGCAATAATTGCTAAGAAAACCAATATTATAGCCAGGCCAAAGGGAGGGCAATACTGAGGTCAGCTAATAATGACCACCATTGCCCAAGTAAAAAGGGGTCAATACTGAAAGAACTTAACAGCCACTGCCCAAGTAAAGAAGGTACGATACTTACAAAGGCATACAATCCATATTGGCTAAATAACCAGAGAACTTTACTGCAGAAAGATTGTGACTATGATTGCCAGGATGATGAAGAGGCAATATTTGATCAAGACATCAACAAGCATTGCCTAAGCCAATGAGGGGCAAGTGTAATAAAGAAACATTGTCACCAGTTGTTTGATGTGGAAGTGGGAAAACAGGAGTGGCAGGAGAGAATCCCTCCTGGTAGAAAGTATCAAGGAAGAGAGGTGCATAACCTGCATTGCACGTTGCAAATACAACAGTGGAAGAAACAGCACCAATGTGTCATGTTTTCCCAGAAGTAGTTGTGAATTTCGATGTTGTTGAAGTTAAAGACTATTGCAAAAGGTCTGAAGTAAACCTCACCACATAGTACCCATAGTAGTGTTAGCTTTTTGTCCTGCAAGGCGAGTATACCAGGAAAGGGACCTTGTAGTGGTTGTCCTGGCATGTAAGTGGACCAGAAAGAAATCACTCAAGTACAGCATTGTTGTTGAAGGTTGTGAAGAAGGGGCATGACAACTAAATTGTGATGGAATCATATTGACAATGCATTGTTGTTGATACAGAAGAACTTTGAAAGATTTTTTTTTGTTTCCTTTGGGAGAAGTTGTGTTGAACATGTATGTATGTCGAGAGAAAGACTTTTCGCTTGGTTAAAACTTTGTTAAAGTCCAAGTGAAAGACTTCTGGAGTAAGAACAACTTTAGGATCAAAACTTGGCTACAACAAGGAACTTTACTATTTGAACATTTGATTGAAAATCCTGTTTTTAATCTGGGGTACGGGATCCAACACAGGATACAAGGATACACAGTTATTACAGTCATATGGAATTCAACTTATTTCTGTTACATTTGAATTGCCATATATTACACTTATGAGTTTGATGCATGTATAAATGTGAAGGACATAATCCTTTTTATTGGGGTGCTATCGTTTAGTTTATTTTGATTTTGAAATCCTCTTGTTATGAATAGTTGTCAAACACTTTTGAGTTGATAAAATGGCTACCTGTGAAAAAAACTTTAACAAGTTGTCCGCCTTACATTTCTTACCACCTCTCACAGGCTCCTAAAGACTACGCCATTTGTGCACCGATTTGTGCACTGGTTTTCTACAAATTCAGCTGCTCTACTGTGTCCAGGCTGAAAAGTTCCACTTCATCAAAAGAGTAGATCCATAATTCTCTCCTGCACACCAGATTCAAACTTGGTGGCTTTGAGTACTGCTTGCCTGAGAGACACCTACAGCCATACTTCTAGCAGCTGTGTCTAGATGGGGTTGAGAAGCCTCAATTAGTTCCTACTATATCTGCCAATCCTGAGCAAAACCCTGCTTGAAATTCAGAGAAGAGTGTTGCCTAGCTCTACAGACCTTAAAGTTGGCCGCAGCAATGACTGCCTCCACATTGGCCTGCCTGGAGCTTAAAGACATTTTTTAGGTATTCATTTTCTATGCACAATCACCTCTACATGCGAGTCCCCAGCCCTTTTTGCCGGACGATTGGATTTTTGTTCTGATCCCCTGAGTGAGTGGGAACCTTGTTCCACACTTCTTTTACACTATCTTGTCATGATGCCTACCCCCGGGATCCAGATCAAGTCTAGCAACCCCGGAAGTAGGCATCAAGTTATTCCAAGCAGGCCCAACAACCCCTGCTAGGGGCTATTTGGGTGAAGTCCTGGCGTCTATGGTGCCAGGCTCATATGTAGAGTTAGTCCTGGCGCCATAGGCGCCAGGCTCATAGATTAAAACTTACCTGATGGAGACCATGCTCCAAACTTACCTGATGCAGACCATGCTGCAAGAGCTCCAAGCCAAAAGAGGCTTGGAAGGGACTACTTTACCTAGGGACTATTTTTTACTCGGGTGGGGTCGAGGAGGAATACTTACCAGGGACTACTTTGGAGGCTATTTAAACCACGCCCGAAGAGCAGCACACGCTTCACGTTATTCTGCATCCAGCAGCATAACGCTCACCGAGACTGCAAGTCTGCATCCAGTCTTCTGCCACGCCCGTCTAGAGCTCCTAGAAAGAGGGAGAAAGGAGGAGAAAAGGTTATAACAAGAGCAATACCTTTACTCCCTACCTGAATTCCCGATCCACCGCGCCTTCGAGCTGGAAGAAAGAAGTTATTTTATGCACGTCGCCTCGCCTGCTGCAGCACTGCGCTGAACTCGCCGGCCTTCGCAGCATCTTCACCATCCACTGCATCCTTCTGCATGTTCCCGCCGCACTCCGGCACCTAAGGGGAACACAAGAACAGCAAGATGAGCCAAGGGAATAAACCGAGGCAATAATAGTTACCCCCCACAGATTTACCTAATTTTACCACCGGGGGTACTATTCCTCTTCACGGGTCGGCGCAGCCTCCACCGCATCTTCGCCGCACCCCGGCCTCTAAGGGGAACACAAGGACAGCAAGGTGAAAAAAAGGGACAAACAAGGGGAATCCATCTCACCATAAAAGACATACCTAATTTTACCACCGGAGGCATTATTCCCTGAGACTTCATAATTTCTCTCAGCACCTGAATAAGGGACAAAGCAACAGGTTACATACTGACATTATTTTATCGAACTGTGTTGGATAATACAAATCCTTACCTGAATGTTACCGGTTGTCACGAGGAACTCTTCGCTAGGGTCAAGCTGCAACCTGCAAGGAATTTGACAACAGTGAAAGTCAGACATTTGAACTCTTACGAACTAAATACTCGCCGGAAATCAATATTGTTCTGGAACTCACCAATTCCTTCGAACCAGTGAAGCAACTGGTTATCTACCCGCCCCAAAGCTCAATGCAGGATGGAGAGCTCATCTTTCCAAGCCATCAGGTGAGACTATAAGAGGGGACATTAAAGGTGATCAACGGGGTTCGGGGAGGGTTAACACTCAACTCCACGGGTGGTTAATTCCCTTTCTCCATTTGCAGAAGAATACACCTACGGGCCAAGCAAACAAAGCTAGGTGGGCCAGTCCAGTCTGTCATCTCGGTACTAAGCTTCACATTGGTGGAGACCGCAGCTGTCCAGTTCAGATCGACGTCCCTGTGGGAGCCAGGTGAGCGTAACAATCTTTGGGATACCTTTATATTTCATTTGATACCTTTTTCTTGGAGTTATGTTTACCTCCAAGTTGTATGGCACCTGTATGCCGTTTGCAGCACTCCGCAGTGTTGTTGGGAGGCCTTTGAGCTTCCCTTTTTATTTTGTTTTATAGAGGGATCTTTTTATTCTACCAATCTTTTCATATTGTGAGATCAGCACACACCCCTCCTTATGTGGAGTACTGAGGTTCTACATAGTATCCCCCTTCTCATTGTTCCTGTAACTTTTGGGATACAGTGACAAGCTAATCTCAATGGCTAGCAGCAGTGGTTTTATCCTACCTACTTTTGTGCAATCTTTACTCCCAGGCTGAATTTATAGCCATGGAAGTGCAAAGAAGGGTCACAATTGACCAAAAATGGTGACAGTATTCTTTTTTCGCCAATTCAAGATGCCTTGTTGTTCCTTGCTTCTTCGGCTGTGCAGGATGGGGAAGGTCCTGGTTTAACTCTGGTCTTTGGTGGGATCCCTTTGTGAAGCCCGACAAGGCACCAGTGTGTCCGAGGACAGGAAACAGTCTGAATAATCACTGCTGTTCAACACCTTCTTCCAGGAGTCAGGAGACCCCCAAAAAGGACCACTCTCTCCCCTAGACTGGTGGGTCCAACCAGTCTGAAGACTATCTGCATTTCGACACATCTCACGAGCTGAAACCTTCATGGGCTGCAAACCGCCAATACCCTGGGACCTGTAGCCACTGCAATGCATCGCATTCCAATGATTGAATCCTCCAAAAACTTTAGTGGACTTCTTCAGAGGCAAGATTCCACTCCTTGAAGTCCCCTCATCAGAGTGCTGGACTGAAAAAGCGAGACTAATCGACCGGGCGGTAATCGTTCTTCACTAGGGGGTCTTGAAAAGGGAACCAAAACCACAGAACCACGAAGAATCCTTTGTCTGAGGCCTCTTCACTCTACTGCTGGTGCAAGATCCATTCCAGTGTCCCTTCTTTCATCTGCCTGATCAGGAATCTGGTGACCAGGTCTGCTGCATCGTGGAGACATTGTGCTGCATCCTCTTCTTCGCTTCTAAGGTACTGTGAGACTAAGTAGAACCTACCTACTGTGCCTTCAGGGAGCCTTCTTCAAAATGCCTGAACCTTTCCCCCAGCAAAAGATGTTACTTGCTACTGAAGACTTCCCCTGGACCCTTTGAACTTCTACAGCTTGTGCCTTACTGGTTGCCCACCAATCTGACCCAGACTCTCATAACTAGATAGGGATGACGCCTAAAGCCCAAGATCTCTGAAATAATTGGAAAGTATCTGCTTTATGTTGGTCTTGCTCCATTTATTTTACCTGAAACTATTATACAAGTATTTTATTTACCTTCTAAATTGCATACTTCCATTCTCAAAGTATACAAAAGTGAGTTACTTACTGTGAATATATGTTCTTATATGTGCTTATTGAATGTTATTGTATTTCCCTTCATGAAGAATTATCTTTACCTTAGTGTATATATAAAATAAACCATTATCTTTATAAAACCTGCAGTGTGTTAGTGTTTCTTTGGCCCATGTGTACACTCTACTTTCTTTCTACTGCCTACAGCCCTTCCTCCATCCTAAGAAAAAATAAGCCTGGGTGCGCAGAAATTGCTACCAACAAAACTTGTATGGTTCAGGTCAATACTAGAGTTGGAGCCCTGTGTCCCAACTGTGAATCTTCACAAGTCTTCCCTTTGGTGGACTTTTGTAAAATCCCCTAACACACCTTTCCCTCCATAGATGACTATGAGAGCACCAGTCATTTTGCCTATTTTTTAACCCCATCCTGACTTTGAGGCCAGAAACTGACTTGTCCCTAAAACAGTCTATACTGAGAGACTGTCCCTTTTAGGATTCTTGTATTTTTACAATTGCACACATCACCTTACAGTGAAGTGCAGTTAGGATATTTTGTATAGTTATACTTCTAACCTAAAGGCTTTTTTTTGGTTACTTTGACAATGTAACTAAAATGAGCTGGTGGCAAATGTGTGATTTCTACTGTTTCTGTGATTTTTTGTGTCCTACTTTCTCATTTACCACAAATTTATTTATTTATTCGGATTCGTAGAGCGCACGCCAGCCCGGGGGCATCGTGGCGTTTGTTACAGACATGTCTTAGTTACAGATAATACAATACAGATAAAGCAGTGTTAACAAAAGAATAACAAATATTTACAGTGGGAAATAAGCTATTTGTACAGAAGCAATGCAGAATATTTACATGGATTCGCAGGGGTCACTTTATTGTGCAAGGAGGGAGGTCTTCAGTTTCCTACGGAAAATCGGGAGCGAGTTTTCCGCCCTGATGTCTGCAGGGAGAGCGTTCCATGTCTTGGCGGCAATGTAGGGGAAGCTTAAGCCGCCGGCTTTGGCTTTTTTGATGCGTGGGATGCACAGTAGGTTGGTGTATTGCGTTCTGGTGGGACGGGCAGAGGAGTGTTTGGCGATGGTCTCAGATAGATAGGACGGGGCGGAGAGAGAGAGGCATTTGTGAGTGAGGGTGAGGATTTTGAGTGTGATACGTTCTTTAACCGGAAGCCATTGGGCTGACAGTCTGGCATGGGAGATGTGCTCTCTTCTTGGGATGCTCAGCGTGGCCCAGAGCGCATTGTTCTGTGTGACTTGGAGTCTGTTCAGGTTTTTAATTGATGTGCCCGCTAGGAGGGCATTGCAATAGTCCAGTTTTGCTCCAATGGTTGCTCTGGCTATGGAGAGGCAGTTGGGTTTGGAGAGGTAAGGCTTAATGGCGTTTATGAGTTTAGTGGTATGGGCAGATGAGGAGGTGATGGCGCTGACTTGTCTGTTCATAGATAAAGAGGAGTCTATGTAAACCCCCAGTGTCTTTACCGCTGTGGAGAAGGGGGTGATGGAGTTGTCAATGGCGAAGTTAGCATAGTGTGTCCAGTTTGTCTAGCGTGCTCTGTTGACCCAGTATCATGATTTCTGTCTTGTCTCCATTAAGGTAGAGGCGGTTTACTGCCATCCAGGCCTGGATGATGGCGTAGATCGAGTGGAGTGCCTTTGCGTCGTCGTGGTATGAGCCTGAGAGGGGTAGAAGTACTTGTGTGTCGTCCGCGTAGTTCGTGTATGTAATGCCGTAGGAGTCGAGTTTGTCAAAAAGAGCTTTAGTGAACAGGTTGTAGAGAGTGGGAGCAGTGCAGGAACCTTGAGGGACTCCGCAGTGGATAGTCGTGGGAGTGGCGTTGGCGATGTCCGAGAAGACTTTCATAGCTCTACCCTCTAGGAAGGAGGTGACCCATAGAGCTGATTCTTTGGAGAAGTTGGCAGAGTGTGTGAGGTGAGGTCTTGTGATCAACTAGATCGAAAGCGGCCGAGAGATCTAGGAGGAGCAGGAGAGCTGGCTTGCCCTTGTCCATGATTTGTGTGATCTGATTTTTTTAGGTCCACCAGGGCTGTTTCTGTGCCGTGTCCTTTCCGGAAGCCCGATTGCCTCGTTCCAAGGATGGAGTGGGTTTCCAGAAATTGTTGGATTTGGCAGTGTGCGGCTTTGTCCAGTAATTTCAGGAGAAAAGGCACTGTGGTTATTGGTCTGTAGTTGTTAGGTTGTAGGGGGCAGAGGGTAGGTTTTTTTTTTTTTAGGAGGGGCCGGACCCATGCTTCTTTGAGGCTAGCAGGGATAATGCCAGTTTTAAAAGACGCATTGATAAAAGCTGTAAAGAGCGGCGCAAAGCAATCTGCGCAGTCTTTGACTAGTTTAGGTGGGCAGATGTCGCCTTTGCAGGGGGATGGTTTGAGATTTTTTAGTAGATTGATAACTTCTGTTTCAGTGACATCCCTGAAGGAGAAGTCAGGTATGGTGGGCTTCGATGAGGAGGGTGAGACGTTACAAAGCTTGGTATCTGTCTGTTTAGGTAGTGCATCGCAATGGTCATTGATTTTTTTTTGGAGAAGGTCAATTTTATGTAGCATGGCCGATTGAATGCTGGTGCACCACGCTTCATCTTTGATTATTTCATCTGGGGTATAGGGGGAGGGGGGGAAATGAGTTCGTTGAAGATGGTGAATATCTCTTTAGTGTGCGATTTGGGATTAGAGATTCGCGTGTTGAATGCTTTGGCTTTAGCATTAGTGATCGCTGTTTTGTATTGCTTGGAGATTAAGTTGAACTTGTTTTTGGTGCTGTTGCATGGGTTGGATTGCCAGCTTTTTAGAGCTGCTCTTTTGTGGGATCGCATTGAGTGCAGTTCCTCAGTGAACCAGGCGTTGGCGTGTAGGGATTTCTTTTCTTTTTTCCATTCGAGAGGTGCTATTTTATTGATAGCTTTAGTGACAACATCTTTGTAGATGTCTGCCAGGATATTGGGGTCATTAGAGAAAGGGGGTGCTAGTTTGGGGGTGTTGAGGTATGGACCTGCGCAACGATGGCAGAGGTCAGGGTTTTGTGATTTTTGGTGATAGGAATCGAGAATTTGATGCAGTTGTGGTCGGTCCATGGCAATGAGGAGATCGAGGTGATAGTGGAGAGGCAATTATGGTCTGCGACCCAGTCTAGAATACGACCTATGGCGTGAGTGGGAGATTCTACTTTTTGGGTGAAGCCTAGGTCAGTAAGGTCTTTGGAGAGGGCGACTGCAGATTAGTCTTTAGTATAATTAAATCCCAGGTTGAGGTCTCCTAGAAGAAGGGTTTTGGTGGAGCTTTTGATATTATTGCTCAGGATGTGGATGATGCTTTCCTGAGAGTCAGGGGTGGGGCCTGGGGGGCGATATAGTAGGTCGATGTTGATAGTGCTGTTGGGTGACAGTGTGAGTTTGGTCGATAAGAGGTCAGAGTTGTTGGTCGAGGAGTGGCTAATAAGTCGGAGCTGAAGATGCTCCTTGTAGATGAAGGCTACTCCGCCTCCTATTCGTTCAGGTCTGTCTTGTCCGAGTATGGTGAAACCAGGTGGTAGTGCAAGAGTGACTGCTGGGCCTGATGCTTCATGTGATCATGTTTCTGTGATGGCTAGTAGGTCAATGTTGTTATTGGTTATGAGGTCATGAATATCAGATGCGTGAGCTGGGAGGGATCGAACATTGAGGAGGGCACATTTGATGTGAGGTATGATTGTGGAGGTCAGGGTAGTAGATGTGACTGATGTGTTATGTGTGGTTATATTGAGGGGTGTGGTTTGGTTAGTGGGTGGTTGCTTGTGGGTGAGAGGGCGTTCAATGTGGGGGATGCAGGAGCTCAATCTATAGTTTCTAAGTTCAATGGGTGGGGGTTGTGTGCTGAATACTGTGGTCTGTGTGCGGGCTCCGAGTCTATCCAGTCTATGCATTCTGGCGGTGTAGGGTGCAGAGGGTGTGTTACTGCGATGTGCATGAGTTTGTGAGGTAACCGGGTCAGCGGGTTGTGTTGGGTTAGGGGGTGGGCTGAGTGGCATGAGTTCGAAATGGGGGCAGGTTGATGTGTGGGGTTGGTGAGCAATGAGTGTGACAAGGAGAGTGAGTAGTGTGGTGGTGGCGGCGAACTTGCAGACGGCTATGGGCATGATTGTGTGCTAGGTGAGGCCATAAGGCACAACAAAAATGCAGAAAGGTCAATGAGCGACCATAAGGCACAACAAGATGCAGTGTGGTCAATAAGCGACCATAAGGCACAGCAAAATGCAGTGTGGTCAATAAGCAACCATAAGGCACAGCAAAAATGCAGGAAGGTCAATAAGCGACGATAAGGCACAACAAAATGCAGTGTGGTCAATAAGCGACCATAAGGCACAACAAAATGCAGTGTGGTCAATAAGCGATAGCCGTTGCAGTAGGGGGTCACTTATATTCGAGTGCTCACAATGAGGGCTAAATCGGCATTTTTCAGACAGGTGCATGAGAGCATTAGGCCACCTAGATTCGAAATTGCACAGTCAGGGCTAAATCGGCATTTTTCCCAACAGTTGCTAATGTTCGTCTATATATTTGCGTTGCAATGAGGTTAGATGCAGCGTGCAGACAGAGGTGCTGGAATGGAGTGGTCTGAGATTCTTACCGATTGTCTGATAGGTGGTAGGAGAGATGTATTCAGACGGGCAGGGGTTCTGGCCCTTGGCACTGTCAGCACTGGACAGTCACGGGACAGAATGGCTACTAAAGGTGACTAGCACCCTAAAATTGGTGTGCCAAAAGATTTGCTTGTTCTACACACATGGTCTACGGAGGCCGGCTCACTGGAAATGTTTTGCGCGGGCGTTCCACTGCAAACCTCACCAGAAAGAAAGATTTGATTTGTATACTTTCAAGCGCAGGATAGCAAGAAATCGGTCAAATGCCCTCAGTTTGAGACTTAGTGGCGAGTTTTGAAGAGATGGGCCATGGCAGAAATTGTTGCGTGGCACAGAGCAGTATACAGAGGGATGAAGGGGAGGGGGGGGGGGTTAACAATATCACAGCCTGGAATACACTAACGCAGAAAATGTTTGCCCCCTTAGACGAAAGGCCCACTTAAGGTGGACTTACTTGGTTAGGAGATTGGTGGGATTACCTCACAGCTTTACAAGCTTGTTAAGGCTGATTATTCTGAGTAGCAGAAACACACAGGCTGAAATAAAATTGATCAATGCAGAACAGTATTAATGGGCATAATTAATAGGTTTGGTTTGTTTTATGCGAATACCACTATTGTATACTATTGGACAACAATGATGTGATACTGTATTGAACTAGTGGGAACAACCAGTCTCGACCCCCCCACTCCCTGCTCCCCCTCTTTTAACAGCTGGCAGACTTATCAGCTCTCGTTCAGGCTACCACACTGCAGTCGTCGCTGTTCTGATCAGAGCCTTGCGAATGCAGGATCTTCAATTTAAGCGATAAGTTGCCTGCCCACTCAATTCCAGCCTTCTAACGACAAGGAAACCCGAGCTTGGGCTGTTTGTGTTCACCGCTGAAAGATAGCCTGTCGCCACCTGACTGTGGTGACCTCCACTGGAACCATCATTCTGAAATCCAGTCAGGTGTCCTGAAGGATCTGCACTGCAGAGGGCTGCACCTTTTCTTCATTTGGGGGACTTCAAGAAGTTGCCTAGAACCATCTGGTGAGAACCACAACCAGCTTCCGACATGAAGTGACCTGCGATCCACCCTGGTTTTCCCTCACTCAAACCAAGGACAGAAAATTGGAGCCCCAGTGAATTCTGGAATACCTGCAGTGTTACCTGGAAAAATCAGAGTCAAGGGGGTACCTGAACAGATCTGTTTCGCCACCCCCACCCCCGTGTCTTCCATAGTGTAACATTGGGTGTAGAGCCCATGTCCCTAAACTCACTCTTTCCTGGCCTTTGGTCGTGAAACCTGAGTCAAGGATCTGGTCCCAAGACTAACCTTTAGAAGATGAAATACTGGGGTACTTACCACATTTGAAGTAACTACTTACCTTACTTTAAAATAACTTTTCAATCACCACCACAACCCAATGCATCAGTTCTGAAACACCTCCCCTGGAGAAACCATAGCGGGACTAGGGACCTCATGGGCACAAGACCCCAAACATCTTGGAGCTGGACAGAGGGAACCGGACTTGTTTTTATTCCATCTAATCAAACTGTTTTTCATAGATTTAATTGCTCACCTGCTGACTATCAGTATGTAATCATAGGCTAAGGTTTACTGTACATATATTTGTGATAAATGTTTTTTGAGTACAGTAGTTACCTGTGATGTTATGCTTACTGTGTTTAGGAAGGCCTAATAAATTAATAAATAATTATATTTCGAATATACTTACGAACAAATTATTGTTCTGTGTGGAATCACTGCAGCCCCAGATCGATCACTTTTCCTGAGGCTATGCCTTGACTGCTCATCCACTTATCTTGATTGGGTTTTGGCTAAACGCGCATTGTCTTCCCTGTTGACTATAACTAGGATGGCCTCCTAAAATCCTCCAACCAGCAGGTGACTTTAGAAATCCACCTCAATACTCGACGTAGAATTTTGGTAGACTTTCTTCCATGCATTATCTAGGAGATGGTCCTCACAACCCCTAGAGTATTCTACGAATGAGGAGGAAAAACGTTTGACTATTTCCAAAGAGTAGCTGACGCCACTATAATGGAGTGTGCTAGGGGATGGCTCAGACAATTCTTCTGCTTTGAGGGATCATGTCCACCCTTTCAGAAACTGGCTGAACAGAGGGTGTTTTTTTCCAAATTCAAATGGCTACGCTCACCACATCAGGTTGAATGACTATGCATGACCTCTCCATAGTTTTCCACAGACTGATAAAAGGACTCCTTGGTCGGTCTGTGTAGACTTTCTGGAACTAGAATCGCCAGGTTTACCATAGGCACTTGCACCCTGTTGTTTAACACTTTAAACAGACTTGGGCACCTCCTCAGTGTCTTCTGGCATGCCATCATGGTCGTCTGGTGTGTCATGTTGGGGACTAGGAGGAAGATCGTTTAGAAGTGGACGTGGAACAGACCATGGTTTGAGAACCGGTGTCCCCCCCTTTGGAGGAGGAGGCACCTCTGCTCTTCCTATGAGGAACTGTGGGTTTGTTTTGAAAGTCGGCTGGCTGAGGAGGAACCCAGAACTTCTTGCATGAGGGACTTAAAATATTGCCTCATGGTTGCTGAGTGCATTAGTTCTTGAAACTAGTTGATGAACGTTCTTCCCTTGAACATCCTCAAGACCATGGTGAGCATCTTGCGGCCCATAGAGTAACCGGTCACATTACGTTACCATTTTACTAAGGAATTAAATGGCAGTAGCCCAGCAGCAGTGTAAGAAAGGGCCAGAATCTGACCCAGAGACAGTGACAGTTGTGGTATGACTAGCCACGGACTGCCCTGGGTGGGATAATATCTTCGACATTGTACAAGCTAAAACGCCCCCTGAGATAATTTGAAGAGCAGGCCTGTTACTGCAGGCCTTATCGGGTGCTCGGGTATTTGCCTGGCGATCAAATCGGTGGAAGACTCAGACTGTTGTCTGGTACGAGGTGAAACGCCATGGGATACAAGCCTGGTCAGGAACCGATGTCCAGCTAGGCCAAAGCCCAGTGCCAGACCCTTGCAAATCCTCAGTGTTCAAGTAAGTAGAAAGCTCCTCAGACCTGGGAGAATACTGGCAACTCAGTGTCTCGCCAGAGCAGGCCTGAAGGAGCCATCCTGCTTTGTCTAAATCCCCAAACTATCAACTGGATGGAGTGTCAAAGTAAAAAGAGCTGTATTCAGCCCCAAGCTACTTATTGAGGTTATCCAGAGCAACCCTCTTAAATATGTCCTCCCACCACGTCAGTCGACTTCGGAGGGATTTAAAAGATGGTGTGTTGCAGAGCGCACATGCGTCGCAGCAATGACGAGGGGTCAAATATTCTAACCAAAGAGTGCAAGGGTCTGCCACTGAGAGGGTCCTTTGGTACCCAGTGCACACAGAAAACCCCACTTTACCCGGCATGTAAGGGAAGGGGGAGACGGGAGAAGCGATAAAAATCATAGAAGAAGTTACCACGGAGAAGTAGCAAAAAAAAAAATGGGTGGGCTACGTCCGGTGCTGAGAAAGGGACTGAGAAGGTGCGCAAGAGGTAGAGTTCAGGGCATGTTTGTTCTACGTGTAAATTGCCCGCTCCTGCACCCACTCTTAATCCTTAAAGGGTAAGTGTGCTTGGGGTTGCTATGGCATTGGTCCCGTGCTCACTTCTCAGTGATTCCAATAAGTATGGAGGAAAGGGGGCAGAATGTCGCAATGTATACATTTTGAAGAAAGGCAGCAGAGCTTTCAGTAGTTAATATTGAATCATCAGCCAGGGGAAGAAATGTAGTTTTGGGTCTATTTGACTTAAAACATTTGACCTAATCACATTTGATCAAATTTGACATTTTGTCCAGTCTAAAATGCGGGGGTGAGGGGGGGGGGACCCACCTTCACTTCAAAAAATATGGGATACATTACTCACCGTAATCGTATTTCTGATGCTTGTATCTGCTTAGATTCACATGCTGTGCATAGGCCGACATCTAGTGGAAGCTGCGGAGTATTACAGTTTGTTTTTTGAAACTCGAAAATGGGCGTCGACACAGGCGTGCCAGTAATACTATCCCTAGTGTGACGTCCACTGTACCCAAGATCCCTCACGCGTCTAGGATCCTCAGATTGTATTTTTTCTGACATGAGGAAGCATGAGGAGTAGCGTGAGTACAGATAATCCAAGCAGATAGACAGAAGGTAAGACTACAAGCAATCATGCGCCTTCTCTCGGAGGGGAGGAAGGGTGGGTCGCATGTGAATCTAAGCATATACAAGCATCAGAAATACGATTACGGTGAGTAATGTATCCCTTCTGAGGCTTGTGGAATCTGCTTAGATCACATGCTCTGCATAGATTAGCGAGCAGTACCAGAAGAAGGAGGTGGGATGTGAGAAGGGTCATGAGCAAACAGGTGTCTTAGAACCGCTTGTCCCACTTGTGTATCTGTCTTGGAATGAGTGTCAATGCAGTAATGCTGAGTAAAAGTGTGAATAGAGCTCCAAGTAGCTGCTTTGCAAATGGTGTCGAGGGGAACATTTGCAATGAAAGCCAGAGTGGCCCCAATGCCTCTAGTAGAATGGGCCCCTGGCGTAAAAGGCAGAGTTTTTTCAGAAAGAGAGTAACACAGCTGTATACAGTTGATAATCCACTTTGAGATCGCGCCTTTAGAGGCGCGATCCCCTTCTCTGCCTGTAGCTACGGAGACAAACAGTTGATCTGTTTTCCTTAGCGGTCTGGTTTTATTTACATAGTAGAGGACCGCCCTACGCACATCAAGGGTGTGTAGTTTCACCTCAGCTGAGCTTTGCGGGTTCTGGAAGAAAGCCGGAAGCTCGATGGACTGGTTTACATGGAACTTAGATATAAATTTAGGTGAGAACCTAGGGTGTGTGTGTAAAACCAGTTTGTCTTTGTGGATAGTAAAGAAAGGATCCTGCACTGACAGAGCCTGAATTTCACTGACCCTTCTTATAGAGATAATGGCTACTAAGAAGGCCGTTTTATAAGTCAGGTGGTTTGAGACTACTTTTATGCATGGGTTCGAAAGGGGGGCCCATGAGCTTAGCTAGCACCACATTGAGGTCCCATCCTGGCAGTGGGTTCGAAATAGGAGGGTGAAGTCTCTTTACTCCTTCCATGAAGGCTTTAACTACTGGTACTTTCCACCACGATACTTTGTTATGGGATGTGGTGTAAGCCGAGAGGGCTGCCAGGTGTACTTTCAGAGAGTTAAAAACCAAACCTGCGTCCAGCAGGTGGAGCATGTATGTTACAACGTTGGAAGGAGTGCAATCAACTGGGTTGATTTGTTTATTCTGGCACCAAATAACGAATCTCTTCCACTTGTCAAAGTAACAGTGCCTTGTGTTTGGTTTCCTGGATTCTTTTTGGATGTCCATACACCTCTGTGGTAAATTGAGATGGCCAAACTCTATGACCTCAGGAGCCATGCTGCCAGGTTCATTGAGTTGGGTTCCTGGTGCACTGTTTGACCTTGTTGCTGGGACAGTAGGTTGTACCAGGCTGGGAGTTTGATGGGCTCGCACACCGCCATCCTGCGTAGGTGTGGAAACCATGGTTGTCTCGCCCACATGGGAGCAACTAGGATGAGCGTCATCGATTCCTTGTTCATCTTGTACACCACCTTCCTGATGAGAGGAGTTGGTGGAAAAGCGTACGCAAACATCCCTGACCAGTTCATCCACAGGGCGTTCCCTTGGGAGTCTGGCTGGGGGAACCTGGATGCAAATCCTGGGCATTGTTTGTTTTCGCTTGTGGCGAATAGGTCTATAGTGGGGAAACCCCACCGAGAGAAGAGATCTTCTACGATATCTCTGTGAAGGACCCATTCGTGTTCTTCTGGGAGGGAGTCTCTGCTTAGGGCATCCGCTAGGGAATTGAGCTCCCCTGGAACATGTTGTGATGACAGGAAGATGTTCCGTCTGAGTGCCCATATCCAGATTTTCTGGGCAAGCTTGGACAGATTTGGCGAACGAGTCCCTCCTTGTTTGTTCAGATAGAACATGGCTGTCGTGCTGTCCGTCCGGATCTGCACCAACAAGTTTAGCAGATGGGGCTCGAACGCCCGAAGCGCTCGGAATACTGCCAGAAGCTCTAGCAGATTGATGTGGTTCTTGGCTACTGAGTGAGACCAGAGACCCTGAGCTGTGTGGTGGAGATGGTGAGCTCCCCACCCAGTCAGGCATGCATCTGTAGTCACCACTGCCTGTACCTCTGGATCGTAAAAGGGTTTTCCCCTTGCGAGATTCTCTCTTGTCCACCAGTGTAAGCTCTGTACGAGTGTTGGCGAAACGACCACTAGATCGTCCCACTGACCACTTGCCTGAGACCACTGTTTCGCCAACCATTCCTGCATGGGACGCATGCGCAGACGCGCGTGGGGGACCAGGTAAATGCATGACGCCATCATGCCCAGTAACCGCATTGCTTTGCGTACCGTTATTTGTTGACCTGACTGATAAAGCGGAATTTGCAGTAGTATATTCCGAATTCTTTCTTCCGAAGGGAAGGTCAACCCTTTCTGAGTATCTAGGATTGCTCCTAGGAACTGTTTGGAGGTGCTTGGCACCAGACTTGACTTCTTCTCGTTGATAGAGAAGCCTAATTCGTGGAGGAGGTCGATAGTCCTCTGAATGTTTGACCTGCAAATTCCTGGGGTTTCCCCCGTTATGAGCCAGTCGTCCAGATAAGGGTACACCGGGATTGCCTCCCTGCGTAGGTGTGCAGCTGCCACCGCCAGTACCTTGGTGAATACCCTTGGTGCTGAAGCTATCCCGAAGGGCAGTACCTTGAATTGGTAGTGGCGACTGTCCACCTTGAAGCGCAAGTATTTTCTGTGCGCTGGGAGCATGGAAATATGAAAATAAGCATCTTTCATATCCAATGTTGCCATGTAATCCCCCTTTTTTAGGAGGGGGATTACCTCTTGTAACGTGGTCATACGAAATTTTTGGGGCTTGACATACTTGTTGGCAGGCCGTAAGTCCAATACTGGGCGCATTGTCAAATCTTTCTTTGGCACAAGGAAGTAGGTTGAATAGATACCCTTGTTTACCTGGTGTCCTGGGACGAGTTCTATCGCGTCCTTTACTAGCAGAATGGCGATCTCCTCGAGAAGGATCTTCTGATGTTCTAAGGAGTGTATTCTTTGTCGTGGAGGGTGGTTCCGGGGACGCTGTAGTAATTCTATACAATATCCTGTGGACACTGTTGACAGCACCCATCTGTCTGAGGTGATCCCTTCCCAAGCCTGGGTGAAGTTGGAAATGCGTCCCCCTACTGGGGTTGCGTGAGAAAGGACCCTGAACTGAGCGTCACTGCTTTGGTGGAGGCGTGCCACCTCCCTTGTTGGGACTGCCTCTGCCTCTTCCACGACCTCTCTTGTTACCCCTGCCGTAACTTTGGGTAGACTGCTGGTTGTTGTTCCATTGTGTACCCTGTCCTTGGGCATAGTTGCCTCTTTGTGAATTTTGGCCGCGTGGGCGACGAAAATTACTGTTCCCCCTCTGGTTAGGGGGTTTGTTGGTTAGCTGGCCAAGGGATTTGAGAGTGTCGTATTCGTCCTTGGCATTCTTAAGTGCGTCTTTGACCGCTTTCCCAAACAATAGATCGGGTTCCACCGGCTTGTCTATTAATGAAGCCTGGGTTTCTGTTTTGAACCCCGACTGCCGTAACCACGCATGTCTCTTGATAACAGTACCTTCTGCTATCAATCTTCCTGCGTTGTCCGCGGCGTCGAAAGTTGCTTTTAATATGCAACCAGACACGGCTCTTCCTTCTGCCGAGATCCGAGCCAACTGGCCCTTTAACGGTTCAGGAGCAGAGGCTATGAGCGCCACGACCTCTTCCCATTGATGGCAGTTGTAACTTGCCAACAGGGTGGTGGAGTTTGTAATCCTTGCCTGGTAGGCGGACTTTGAGGCTACCTTCCTGCCAAACCCGTACAGTTTTTTGCTCTCCTTGTCGGGAGGAGCTTCTGACGACGATAAGGGTGTCCCAGCCCTCTTCCGAGTGTTGGTAACCACTAGGGAGTCTGGTTTAAGATGTCCTCTTATATAAAGAGGGTCAGACTGGGCTGCCCGAAAAAGTTTTTCGACTCTGGGGTTGACGGCTCTGGTGAGGTTAGGATTCACCAGGGATGGATCTATTCTACGTTGGATGGATTTAAGGATAGGGATGGTCTGAGCGACCGGCCTCCTCTCTCCCACCAACTCTTCTGCGAAGTCCCTTTCCTCCTGTACACCGTGGGTGTCGATGTGAAAATGTTCTGCTGCGCGAGCGAGAACTTCATTAAGGAGGGGCTGGTTATCAACTGGCGAGTCGGTAACTGGGGCTTCGCTCTCTACCGGGGAATCTACTCTGTAAATTTCCTGCTCATCTTCTACCTCCTCCAGGTCCTCATCATCCGCATAGTATTCAGTCCCGGCTTGTTCCTCCATAATTTCAAACTCCTGGAGTGGAGTAGAGTATGGAGTAGAGTAAGGCTGCACCTCGAAGGGTTTAGGTCTTTCGAACCGGGCCTTTTTACTTAGGGGGATAGGATCAGAGGAGCCTGAAGGTGTGGCCCCTTGAGGGTCATACGAAAGGAAATGTTCTGGGTTTTTGTCATAAAAATCAGCTAAGGAAGACATCCTTGACATGACCCTGTCTATGTCTTCACTGGACCATTCTTTGGAACAGGGTATGACTTTAGTAGGCAACTTAGAGGACTTATCAAGGGTACCCTTGGTGGAAGTTGACGTCCCAGTAGATTTGTGTTTGTCTGTCTGCTTAGGGTGGAAGGATGGTCTTATAGGAGTGGAAGGCTGTGCTTTCCGCTGTTTCCCCCCCTCCCCATGCGTGGAAAAATGTTTTCCCTGCCCCTTGGAGGCCCCAGAGACTTTCGACGGCTGGCGTCGATGGTCTGGGGAGGTATCTGTGAGTTTCGAGCGTGGGGCCTCGCTGGTGTTAACTGCGGCCTCGGTCTCCTGGAGCGCGGCCTGGGGTTGGAAGTCGTCTTCGTCTTCCGACGATCGAACTTCTGTTAATCTAGGGAGCAAGGCACTCTTGGCAAGAGTGGATGATTGCCTTGCGTCATGAGGCGATCTCGATCGAGAGCGCCCAGAGGACACCGAGTCGGACCGTTCTAGCTGTGCCTCTTTCCGAGAAGTCGACGTCGTCGAGGTTCGGTTGGACTTAGTGTGCTTAGTGTGTGTAGGGTGCTTAGTGTGTGTAGGGTGTGTAGGGCTTGCGTCGCCGGGGGTCTTCCCCATAGCCGCCCTGCCGGACAACCTTCCGAGGTCGGGGACCAGCGCTCGGCAGTCTTTCAACGCCGTAATGCCCTCGCCGTCCGAAAGTACGGCGTCGCTGCCATCGCTGAAGGCGCCCTCAGCTGCCATGGCCGCCTGCCTGGCGTGGTGGGCCCAACGCTTTGTCGAACGGTCCTTAAGTGTCTTAGGCTTAAACCTACTACACGCTCTGCAGTTCGCTTCGGGGTGGTCCCTCGGCAAGCAGAGATTGCACGTGGCGTGCCTGTCGACCCAAGGGTATTTGCGGTTGCACTTGGGGCAGAATTGGAAAGGGGTACCCTCCATACGCACCTTGAGGCAGCGGGCTGGTAAGTGTAGTAAATATATAAGGTGTACCTATAGGGTGTACCTATATACCAAGAGTGAAGAGTATGTACCACCCCACACTCTCCCTACTTGCAGGGCCGAGGCCAGCGGCGTACTAGGCCCGGGCCGAGGCCAGCGGCCTTCCGAGGCCCAGATCCGTCGTGCAGCAGCCGACGGTCGGTGTCTTCTCCAGCCGTCGTCGAGGGTCGACGTTGGGGTGGGGAAGGATGTTAATAAATAATTTTAAACTTCAATAATAAGCAAAAGTATGGCTAAGGCCAGGGGACTCCGCAAGATGCTTCCGACCAGTATGGCGGAAAAAAACAATCTGAGGATCCTAGACGCGTGAGGGATCTTGGGTACCGTGGACGTCACACTAGGGATAGTATTACTGGCACGCCTGTGTCGACGCCCATTTTCGAGTTTCGAAAAACAAACTGTAATACTCCGCAGCTTCCACTAGATGTCGGCCTATGCACAGCATGTGATCTAAGCAGATTCCACAAGCCTCAGAAATATATATATATATGTATAATTAAATCTGAACAAAAAAAGGTTACATGAATACATAAATTCAATTAAATGGTTCTAGGTCAATTATGCTAATACTACACCTTCAGAAAAAAAAACACCCATCATCAATCGGAAAGAGCAGAAGACTGAATTCGATATACTTCTTCAAACAGTGACCATCAGAGGTCGGACAGCAAATATATGGGTTCTGTGCTGCATAGTCGTGCAGTACGGTCTGTATATCTCTTGTGAAAATTGTTATGGCTTTCTACTAAGAATAGCTTACCATGACGAATCCGGTCAGGTGCAACTGACAATGTAACTTAAGACATCCAGCCAACAGACTATAGAGAGTCTATAATAAAGTGCAAATATAAAATTAGCAAATGTGAAGGCTACATTATAGAGCTTACCCGATCTGCTCCAGTGAGGTGTATGAAGCCGTCAAGAACAGATGGGCTTAGTCGATCCATTACATCTATAGCCAACTCTTCTTCCCCCTAAAACGCACAAAAGGTTTAAGTGTGCAGCAGCTTACTTTGCAACAAAATTGGCAGTTATCAAAAACAAATGACTTTAGACAAGCGAAGAATTACCTTTGAAACTTCCAAGACCATAAACAAGGCCCGTACTTCCCTAAGAACATTGACAGATAAGCGCCTGGTAGTCGGCCTGCTGCTACAGAGAATTACAAGTGCAAATCCTTCTACAATATGGAACACGCTTGAATACATGCTCCTCTCGAGCGGAAGAGTGTGGGCAGCTCCATTAGGAATACCACGCTGTAAAATAGCAAAACAATATTCGTTAATAGTGAAATGGTGTGAGTTTACATACGTTTAACAGATAGAGCTGAACATTTAATGGAATGACAAGTGACTTGTCTGCAGCAGTAGTTCTCAAACATGGATGTTCTTCCCAAATGTCTACCCTTTCCATTTTTTTTTTAATCAAACTTTTTTACAGACTGTGTTTCTAGTAAACACTAGTTCTATGCATACTGCAGAATTCTTCTGTGTCACGCCATCAAGAAAATTAAACATAAAATTGGTTTCTTATATCACGCTTCATGCTGGAGGCTAAACTAAGCATGGGATCGGGTTTCAAAACTGTGCTGCTTGGTATAGTCTTGTTTCCAAGAAAAGCACGCTGCCCCCGAGTCCCTAATGGCCGTACCTTAAATAGTGCTGTAGAAGAAAATTATATTTCATAATGGACATGGCATACCTCCCATATATTTCTCACATTTCAAAGCAGGGTTAGGCACAAATAGGAGCCTTAATTGCCACCCAGAGAGTCGGAGTGACTCTAGCCCAACCTCTTAAAGCATAGCAACGCTCATTGTTGGAGACAGCCAGCATATTAATGCATGTATTCTTATTTATTTCATTGTTTTTTTATAACGCACCTAATAACGTACCAGAGTTCGCTCTCTAAGCGCGGATTCAAACCTCTGTTGCTCTGTGTGTTCTTGCCCCTGTGCTATCCTCCGTTCACATTCAGAAATATATCACATATATATATTCAGTGAAAACATTCCAGTTAAGAGGCAGTTACAGTGTTCAAATTTAACACAACAAAACACGTGAAATTCAGTGGATTTGTGAAGTGATGACCATCTTAACTCGGCGTCACCCTGAAAACATCCCCCATTATGTAATTCAGTATGTCATTGTAAATGTCTTCTGTTATATATGTGCTCACGGATTTTGCAACGGGAGTGCAAAACAGGGCATCATTCACTTTCAACATTCTCTAAATTTCAAGGGTTTTCTTGCATTAAATCTGATCACCTTAACTTCAGGGCTCACTAGCCACGGCCTCCGGCCATGGCATGTGCATGTTACACCAACCATTTCTTCCAAAAGACCCATTGCCTAGTAGATGTGATCTCTGAAGGTGTTAAAAGCTTTTTCTTTTTAATTGTTCTACTCCCTATTCCTGCGATCATTTACCAGAAATCATTTCCGATTCCAGCAATAGCGTAGCACTGTGCCGATTCCTGCAAAAAAGTTTGAAAATTAAGAAGTCTTCCCCATACTCATAAGGTACTAACCATGTACCCTCCGCCCTCCTCTTTTCATGGTCCCTACACTCCCCTCAATTGCTTTTTCCCTCTATAACCCTCCAATTAACCACCATCGTTCTTCGGCTTCTGTGAGACAGTTTTTCTTTTCTTTTTACGATCACATCTTGCCACAGTAATGTCACAAGATTCCACTGGTATTTCCTAGACAAGAAAAATGTTCTACCCTTAACTGGCTCACCAGCCCACTGCCAAATAACCCACTTGACATGGTATCCTCCTTCCCCTTCCCCCCACCTCAAGCCTGATGTGACTGCATCAATTTTCATCCTCAAAATGGCATTTTGAGCACTTTTCATTTTTGGCTTACCCAGGTATTATTGCAGGAATCACACACAGAGAGCAACAAAATTGCCACTTTTCATTGCTGAAAATTACCCATCTCTGTCAATATTTTACGAACTATCAGACCGGTTTACCCCAAACCAGCAAAGAAAATAACTGCAATGCTTTGTGCCCTAGTTTATTTTGTACAAATCCATCAGGCGGATTACGCGCTATGGGAGTTCAATCAATATACTTTTTCTCTATGATATGATATATGATATGGCATTTATAACGCGCCTATACACAAGTGTTTCAAGGCGCGATGAGGCATGGAAGGGGCACAGAGGGAGGCCAGAGACAACGATCTTACTAGGCCAAGTGACATTGAGATTGCACAAGGGCAGGAGAGGGGGGAGAGGAAAAGTGCCTGGGGAGGGGGGCTGTGCTGTACATGGGATCAAAACAATAACAAGAAGTGTGGCCAGCAGGTGACAGGTGCAAGGGTATGGGCAGACAGCAGGGGTTCAAAAGTGCAGGTAGGAGGTGGTGTAGGGTTACAGATACAGACCCAAGTGCAAGGGTTGCTGGGAAGCAGTGCGGGTGTGCAAATGGGCGGGCAGGGACCTGGGCCCAAAATCAGAGGGTAGCCAGGTGACCAGTGCAGTATCAGACAGGAAATCACAAGGGGAGAGGAAGAGAGAAGGCAGAAGCAAAGAGGAAGGTCTTGAGGTGTTTCCGGAACAGGCAATGGTTCTCCAAGTTTCAGAGAGGCTTGGAAGCTGTTCCAGAGGGAGACCCCAGCCGAAGAAAGATCTACCACTAACTTGTTGGAGAAGGGACTGCCCCTGAGGGAGGTGGAGGAGCAAAAAGCTTGAGTAAGAAGGAATTTCCAAAAGGGAGAGTTGAAGGTATTGCAAACCCAAGCCCCAGAAGACCTTGTGGACAATGCAGAGGGTCTTGAATGTAATCCTTGCAGACACTGGGAGCCAATGCAGAGATGTCAGGGTTGGAGAGATACGATCCCTGGGCTTGAGGCCAAGAACAAGTCTTGCAATCCTGTTCTGGATGAGTTGCAGAGAGTAGTAGCAGGCAGATTTAGAAAGAAGCTGTTGCAGTAGTCCAGCCTAGTGAGAACCAGAGCGCTAATGACGGTGAGCTTCTGGCGGAAGGCGAGTAAAGGAAGAATACATCCGAGGACGCACAGTTGGTAATTTGACTTTTTAGAGACGTCAAATGTGTGGAGAAAAGGATTTTTGCTGTATGACTGTGCTCTTATACAGCAGCAAAATGACATGCATTCAAAGAATGCTCACGTGTGTCAGGATTGGAGCAAATGGACGGCAACACCTGACTAAATGTAGGTGGTTGTATTGGGGTGGGAATTAGTTGTTTTAACTTCATCAACTCTTCAATAGATTTCTGTATCTCAGCTCTGATATCAATCAAGATATTGTCAGTATCACTGCCTTTTTTCACATAAACAGCAGTGGCTTGTTGCACAGGCAGACTAGGAGCTTGATACACTGAAGCAGAAATGTCGGGTACGACCACAGATAGGAGTTCTGGGTGTGTTATGGTGGGAGTTATACTCGGTCATATCACTAGAGGCACTACAACTGCAGGTGTGTTGTAGACATTGTCATGCTCCAACGGTACTTCCAATGATGTGCAAGAGCAATTAATATTCTTTTGGGTCGCTGAAGAAAGTACACCTCCAGAAACCCTGGTGGAATTAGTGCCATCAGGAGCAGATTTGTCTACCTTATTCAACAATGATTCACCATTGGCTGCAATCAAATCATCTAAAGGTGGATGGTCAATAGGGGCACACAAGGTTAACATTAAAAGCACTTTGCTTTTGTTTGGTTGTGCTATTTTTTTTAGTCAGACCAGAATTTCGTGCAGCAGTAATAGCAGCTCCCGGGGGATAAATACGCCTCACAAACTGCTTTACGTTTGCTCTTGAGCATGACAAGAGATTCTTTTGGTTTTGTTTTTTTTTGGCTAAGCAGCCAGGTTTTACTTTGGTTGTATTAGCTTTGAAGTCAAACACATTGTACACGGCTGGTGTGTCTACACAGATATTTTCTACAATGTATTCAGTAAGAACAGACTTTCTGATGGCGACTAAGAGATACTGCATCATCACAATTGGATTGGATCGGTCACATGATAGTTGGAAAAGAAGGTAAACACTTCTTTCAGGCTTTTCTGTACATTGTGTAGAGGGCTTAGTAGAGCACAAGGTACTTGAGCAAGCGTGATACAAGTCTCCGGTTTTTTAATCCAGCGTTTCAAATAAATTGAATGGCCATATTCATTGCATTTAGAGTTATTTCTAGCAGAGAAATAATACATTTGGTGGAAATAGGTCCAGTGGGCTGCAGAGATGGGAGCTGCGCCCGACGAGGTGTTGGATGAGAAAAAGACACCAACAGATCTACAGACACATGCGTTGGTTGTTCGAATAGACTCGGGGATTGGTAGAGACTAGCATCCACATCTGCGGTAACCTTGGTGGTAGGAGAAGTCTTCATTGGTTCTGTGTTTATATCATAGGATGGAATCATAGCAGTTACAATGGGGGTTAATTCCTTTTAAGGAAATGAATCAAGGAGTGTCTCCGCAGTGGGGCTGGAAGACAGAATGCAAATGCAATTCATTCAGCCTACCATGCGACATCAAGTGAAGTGGACACAGAGTTTTGCATAGACGACATGAGTATCAGTGAAATATACATTAACAATAGGTACGTGACTGCAAGTTTGTTTAAGTACTTTAAATATTTAATTATCTGTGGATATAACACTTACAGGATTAGCATCAGCCGACGTAATCTGGGTATCAGTAAAAGACACATTGACAATAGATTCATGACAGCAATCCTGGTTGAGTACTTTGCATGCTTCATTGTCTATAGATATAGTGTTGACAGGATTAGCATTAGCAGGTAAGTCCAAGTTACTGGAAGGCAGGCAAAATTCACGGATGTTGTCCGCAGCAATTCTCTTCTCAGGGACGACAGCGGATTGACCGCTTAATTTCCTTTTGAGGCCAGTAGTCTATGACGGCCTTGGCAGAGTGGATTTAACACAACGGATGCACGGTAATGATCACTGGTGCAGGCATGTCAGACCTTAAGGTATATAGAATGCAAAGAGAGACAGTGTTGTCCTAAAATGAAACTTCACAAACAAATGAAAGAAAGTCGCATCGCTGTTACGCTGAACAGATGAACCAGCTTAACAGCGACTTTCAAAGCGACTTGCTGGAAGCGCGCGCCGAAGCACGTGGACTGCCCCTCTTAAGGAGTTGTGGGTAAAGGGGGCAGAGTCACCTAATAAGATATATTAAAATGAAGATTTAGGCCCTACAATTGTCAAACAGGTTCATTAATTGATTTAAAAGGGGTTTACAGTCCTGTAAAGCATGCTGTGCAGACCAAGTTCACAAGTCCAATTGGAATGAAGAAGGTTAGTGCTGTGTATCAGGGTATCCTCAGCGTAACAGCGACTTGCTCTAAGCGCCTTACCTTTCTGAAGAATCGCCTTTAACTTAGTGTACATTTAAATAAACCATTATTTTTAAATAACGTTTAATGTGTTTGAGTTTTCTTGGCCAATGTGCTTATTCCAAGTTCTTTGCACTGCCAGCAGCCCTTACTTCTCACAGCCCTTCTTCCCTCCTAAGATACGTATGGCTGCTCAGCCATTGCTACCCACAAATTGTGTGTGGTTCAGGCCCATGCTAAGAGTTTGAGCCCTGTGTCCCAAGTGTGAGTCTTCAAGTCCTACCTATGGTGAACTTTTGTAAAACACTAATCGGAGCCGTCAGCAGTGCTAAAACCAAATTCAGGTCCCACTGTAGCACAATGGATGTCTAGCTCTTTCAGAAACAATGGCAAAATAATGATCTCAAAGAACAAACCGTGCTTATGCTTGAAGATGTACCAAGCAACCAGGGATCCTCATTGACAGCTGCAGACCTTCCTTAATAAACTAGTGTGGGAAGTAAAGCACCCTCCCCACTCCAAGGGTCAACCTGTTGCTGATCAGATCATTTGCAAAAAACTCTGATTTGCAAAGGTACAATTATCTTATACTTTGACATCTGCCCCAACCATAAGGCCCAGACCATCCTCAGATTAGTCCAAACAATTAAGACTCACGCGTTCAGAAGCCAGGATTGGAGATAAAGGCAGAAGGCTGTTTGGTTATGGGTGAACTTTCCAGCCTGCTTCATATGTTAACAGGTCAAGGAACACTGCAATCTTCCAGCACACACCATGGCGGAGATGGTGCAATTCTATGTACAAACCATTCATAGCAACCTCAGGACGACGATGCCAAGTCTCAGATACTACCTGAAGTTCCACAACTAATTGCAGCAGGGGAACAAGAGGAAATGTGAAAATGAGAACGAAATGCCATGGGATCAACAAGGCATCACCCAAGAGCTCCGCCTCTGGGAATCTCTTTGGAAAAAAACACCAGGCATTTCCAATTGGCATGAGTCACAAATAAATGTCCGCTCTGATGCTGCTCTACTCACGGAAATTAAATTGTTCAGTCAAAATGTCCTTGACAATCAAATAGATCCATAGTGCCCAACTGCATAACCTGAGGCGCCCTACACCCGAGCACTTAGTGACCATGCCAAGTTGTTTTTGTTCGGTCAGGACACTTCCACTTATAAGCACCACTTCTCTTGAACATCCAGATGGGGCACTGAACAAGGTCAAGGACACATGTGTGGCCATTTGTTCCTGAAAGCTTGAAAGAGCGAAGGACTTCTCCCATAGCATTATATTCTCTGTGCAATCAGCTTTCATCTTGCACCAGCGCAGCACTCTGCAGCAGTTTTCCTTCCATGAACCTAGTCAGCGGAGTCCACCTTAACTTTATCTGAGGAAAAAGCAGCATACAGCAGGACATCAAGGCCAACATCTTCAGAAGCAGACAAGCTGGGCTTATGACACCTGGTCAGAAGTGGACTAGGAGTAGTTTTGAATGTTTGAAACCTTTGAGAATGCAAAAAGGCTGTTCAGCTCAGTTGTTTTCACAACTGCCCCTATAAACTGCGCCCAATTGTCAGGAGTATATTTAAGGAATAAACCCAGACCTTGCAGCCACCCCGTAGTCTATTGAAGTGCAGACACTGTCAATTACCCTACCCTGATCTCCCGGCTATCTGATGCTGGCTTGTCCGGCCAAGTTGTTACGCTCACCTGGCTCCCACAGAGGCATCGATCTGAACTGGACAGCTGCGGTCTCCACCAATGTGACGCGTAGGGCCGAGATGACGGACTGGACTGGCCCACCTAGCTTTGTTTGCTTGGCCCGTAGGAATATTCTTCTGTAAATGGAGAAAGGGAATTACCACCCGTGGAGTTGAGTGTAAATCCCTCCCACCCCCGCTGTTCTCCCCATGGATCACCTTTGATGTCCCCTCTTATAGTCTCACCTGATGGTTTGAAAAGATGAGCTCTCCATCTTGCATTGAGCGCAGGGGCGCGTTGATAACCAGTTGCTTCACTGGCACGAAGGAATTGGTGAGTTCCAGAACAATATTGACTCCGAAAAGTATGTAGTTCGTAAGAGTTTAAATGCCTGACTTTCACTCTTGTCCAATTCCTTGCAGATTGCAGCTTGACCCTAGTGAAGAGTACCTTGTGGCAACCGGTAATATTCTGGTAAGGATTTGTATTTCCAACACAGTTCAATAAATAATATCAATATGTAACCTGTTGCTTTCTCCCTTATTTAGGCACTGAGAGAAAGTATGAAGTCTCGGGGAATAATACCTCAGGCAGTAAAATCAGGTAAGTCTAATGTGGTGAGGAGGGTTCCCCTTAATAGTCCCTTTGTTTCACCTTGCTGTCCTTTTGTTTCCCCTTAGGGGCCGGGGTTCGGCGAAGATGCAGTGGAAGCTGCGCCGACCCGTGAAGAGGAATAGTACCCCCGGTGGTAAAATCAGGTAAGTCTATGGGGGGGGGGGGGTTACTAATGTTCCTGTGTGTATTCCCTTGGCTCACCTTGCTGTTCTTGTCTACTCCCTAGGTGCCGGAATGCGCCGGGAACATGCAGGAGGATGCGGTGGAATGTGAAGATGCTGCGTAGGCCGGCGAGTTCAGCGCGGCGCTGCAGCAGGCGAGGCGACGCGCATAAAATAACTTCTTTCTTCCAGCTCGAAGGCGCGATGGATCAGGAATTCAGCTAAGGATCAAAGGTATTGCTCTTGTTCCAACCTTTTCTCCTTATTTCTCCCTTTTTCTAGGATCTCCAAACTCGAGGCGGGCGTGGCAGAAGACTGGATGCAGACTTGCAGGCACAGTGAGCGTTACGCCGCTGGATGCAGAATAACACGAAGCGTGTGCTGCTCTTCGGGCGTGGTTTAAATAGCCTCCAAAGTAGTCCCAGGTAAGTACTCCTCCCAAGCCCCACCCGAGTAAAAAAGAAAAAATAGTCCCTAGGTAAAATAGTCCCTTCCAAGCCTCATTTGGCTTGGAGCTCTTGCAGCATGGTATGCATCAGGTAAGCTTGCAGCACAGTCTGTATCAGGTAAGTTCTACTCTATGAGCCTGGCGCCATAGGCGCCAGGACTGACGCTCCATATGAGCCTGGCGCCATAGACGCCAGGACCGCACCCAAACAGCCCCTAGCAGGGGTTTTTGGGCTTGCCCAAAATAACTTGATGCCTGCTTCCGGGGTTGCTGGACCTGGTCTGGGTCCCCGGGGGTAGGCATCATGACACAAGTGCTCAATTGGTTTTCTGCCTTCCTGGCCAACAGTGCTCAATTGGTATCTCTTCCCCATTTTTGTTAAGCCTGTTTCTATTCTATGTGGGGTCCCTCGGGGCTCTGCATTGTCTCCTACTTTGTTTAATGTCTACATTAGACTTCTGCTGATCCTCCTTCAGTCCCATGGGTTCCGCTTTTATTGGTACGCAGACAACACCCAGATCTGGTGCTTCTGAACCTATCACAGGATGATACTGCAGCCCGTTTAAGGAAGTGCCTGGAGGAGCTAGGAAGTTGGATGACCTCTAACTGGCTTAAGCTTAATGCCAGTAAAACAGAGGTCCTAGTTGTGGGTACCACATATCCCCACCTGTTTTGGACAAAGGACTTCTGGCCCTCCTCCTTGGGCCCACTTCCCACCCCTGTCCTTTCAGTAAGAAACTTAGGGATAAAAATTGTTGCCTCCGTGACTATGGACGAACAGGTAGCAGCAGTCTGTAAGTCTGGTCACTTTAAACTCTGGGTCTTAAGGAAGGTTCTTCCCTATATTCCCGCTGATTCTCAAGCGCCTGTGGTGGCCGCCCTAATTTTGAGTGGAGTTGACTACTGCAACTCACTTTACTTTGGGCAACCCTTGTATCTACTCAGGCGGCTGCAACTTCTCCAAAATGCTGCCGCAAGAGCTATTCTCCGCCCGCCCTTTGTCACAAACGTCCCCCTGTTGATAAAACTCCATTAGCTCCCCGTGACAGCTCGGATTATGTTTAAATCCATGTGTATGGTTCATCGAGCCTACTACGGTAGGGGAGCAGAGTACTTACAGTCCAAATGTCAGCAATATGTGCCTGCCCATGCCCTTCGTTCCCACTCTGCCTTTCCGATAGCTGTCCTGTGGTTAAGGCGCACCTGCATTGGGGGGGCTGTGCCTTGCCCATTGCGGCAGCCAGGGCTTGGAATGAGCTCCCGCTCGATCTCCGGACGGTGGCTGGTCACCTTGCATTCCGGCGTAAACTGAAAACTCCTGCTATTCTAATGCACTTCCTCTGGTACTAAACTGTTTGGGCTTCCTCAGCGCCATGATGCCTTCGGGAGTAAGCGTGCTTTATAAATCCTGCTAACTTAACAGACTATACCAAATCAACTGGTTACCTTTACCAACCAAACGTCGTGGCAAGGGAATACCTTCAACATGTGACCAGGTGCATGAGGCCACCATAAAAGCCATCACTTTGGTCAATACCCTTTGTGACAGATCAGAGACATGACCCTGTCAAGAGGGAATGGGAACCCTCTCAAACTGGGAGGTAGGTACAGCAGGGTTTTTAACAGGGCCAGTCCTGCGCAAGAGGCAAGGTGTGGGGGAGGGGCCCACTCTGTCCCTTCCATCTGTGCCTGGATAAGCAAACTGAGTGCCACATTTCCTTGTCCTATACCGGTTACACACCAAGCTGGCAGGTTTTTTTTTGTTTCATAGAACTACATCACCTAGAATGCCTTGCAGTGGAGGAGAGCACTTGCAACCCAACTAGGGAGAGAGGCGAGGAACTGCAGGACTGGAGCGCGAACTGCAAATCAAACGAGGAATACCCACGCTTTAAGCTACAAGGACTGACATTGATCGTACCGTCAGCTGGATTGCAGAACCATCTGCTTATTAAACTGGCACTCCAGAAGCTCTGCGCAACAAAGACATAAATTACTTACCTTAATCTTATTTTTGATGCTTGTATCGGCTTATATTCACATGCTGTTCACATAGTCCAACATCTAGTAGCAACCGAGGAATAGTGTATCTTTTTTTCAAAGATAGAAAAGGGACGTCGACCTTGGAGTGACTAACACTATCCTTACTGTGACCCAAGATCCCTTGTTAGGGAAGATTTTCACATTTGCGATAAATCTTCCTGACTTGTGTCAACCCCAGACCTTTTTGCTTGGACTTGGGGATACTTTCTCCTTGTCCCTAGTTAAGTGGGAATCTTTTTCCCCCTCTCACCTAGACTTTAATCTTTTTATGGGTGACCTTTGTATGTCTATCCATAGTGTATGGTTGCAGTTATAGTTTCCTATAACTTTTGGGCTTGGTGAAGCCCAAATGGGCAACCTAGCCTGTTCATTTCTCTTTAAGTACCTGGGTGCAGTACTGCTCCCAAAGTGTAAAGAGGGATTTTCATCCCCCTTTACATTTTATATAGTAAGCCAGCACCTTATGTGCTGTCCATTTGCTTACCTGTAGTATTTCTGTTACAATTCCAAGTTTACTTGAATGGCTGGTGGCAGTAGTTTTACCTTATTGACTTTTAGTCTGATTACTCGCAGGCTGTTAAACCAGCCTCAGTAATGCACAGAAGGGCCACCATTTTGTTAAAATGGTGGGCTCCTCCTTGCCATTCTAGGCGGGAACAACCTCAGTGGAAGTGTTGTCTTCGTCAGGAATCCTTTGCATTCCACGTCGAGGCTCCAAAGTGTCTGAGAATGTAGGAAGCGAGGGAGCAGTCCAAAACTCCACAGTGCTTTGTCTTTCACCTTGCCTGAAAGGAACCAAGTCTAAAGAGAGATTGAAAAAGTTGTGCTGTAGTTCCTGATAAATACTCTGAACCTGGAAGCTGCTTCAACCACTCGAGCTGAATCCAAAGAGGAAGATGAAGAAAAGAAGTCTGTAGCGATTTCCAGCAACCAGAGAGCCTGCTGTGTAACCAGAGCCTGATGCAACCCTCCCTTTCAATCAATCTGGGGGTCCTGAAAACTACAACTCCTACCCAGATGCTGATGTGATACACTAGTCTCAAGATCACATGCATGTTGAGTCATCCCACAACGTTGCGTGAACTTGCTGGGCTGCAAACCGTCAATAACAGGGGACCTCGAGCCAGAGTGTGGTGCATGGTCTTCCAAAGTCCGAATCCAGCTGAAACTTTGTTGCACTCATCCTGGACCCCGAGAGACATGATTCAAATCCCAGAAGCTCCCTCACCAGAGTGCTGCTGTAAAAAGGCACCAAATCCACAGAGCCATGAGAACATTTGAAGAGTCCTTTGCTTGATGGAAGCCTCCTCTGATGACTGCTGCTTCTAAGTTGCCATTCAGTGTCCAGTTCTTTCGTCATCAGCCCAAGAATCCACAGACCAGTTCCTGTGCTGCTGCATTCCGAAGCATCCACTCCGAAGCGCTTTTCTTTAAAAGGTACAGTGTGGGCTTGGGTATTACTTAGCCTCACAGGATGTACAGCAGACTTAAGGTGAGTGGGCGATTCGTGTGGTTGGGAGTTTGTCCCTACCACTTGCCCAGGCCTAATGATGGAACCAATCTAGGGAGCCTTCTGTGAAGTCTCTGAAAACTTTCACTCTGAAAGTGAATACTTGCGTGTTTAAGATCTCCGATGGAACTTTGACTTTCCTGCAACTGAACCCTATCTCAACCTGCCTTCAGCTGGCACCTAGATCACTAGTGTCCCTCAACCGGCTCTGAGAGAACTTGTGCAATAGACTAGGGAAGGACTGAATAAGAAAAGGATTCTGCCTTTAAAGTACAACCAATGTAAAAGTACTTACTTGTTAAAGAGGTTAGTGTGGTAACTATCTCTGTGAAAGAAGTTACAAAGTGTCAATATGTTATGCTTACCTTTGAGTTGCATTGTGCCTGTCTAAAAAGTGTATACGTTGCTTTACTAACTTTGAATGGTGTTCCCCTTCTAAAAAGTAATAAGTGTTGGTACTGTTTTATCATTGATTATGTCAGGACCCTGGCAAGTGTTGGGGTGGTAGCTGGGGAAAAGGCCCCCATATTGGGTTTTGGAGGGAGGTGGGGGCCTCTCAGGCATCCAGTAGGCTTCTCAAGACGTGTTCTCCATCCCTTTTGCAGGTCTCTAGACCAGGGGTGGAGAACAGCTAAGAAACTACATTTCCCAGCAATCCCTGCGGGACACATGGTGGCTGGGAAGAGGACCACGCCCGCACTAGCGCAAATGCGTGAGCCGCGCCCCACGAGTGCCGCTCGCAATCCTGACCGGCAACCTGAGCGGACGTGTATTCCCAGAGCTCCGGTCGGCAAGCATCAGCGGGGCACCTGCCCGCCTGAAAGCATCCCCCAGGCCCTGCATCACAATCAAGATAAGTAGCATATGATGTTTCCTACATGCTGCGGCTAACTGCATGGAAGGGATTTCCCTAAACTAATACAAACAGCACGAAAACCAAGTCCGTGCAAAACGAAACTAACTCTTGGGGCACGTATTACTAATCCTGCATGAGCAGTGCTTGCACAACTACCGCATGCACCCTGGGGGCATTGAACTGTCCAGCCTCCTTTTGCCTCTGTGAGGCGGTCGCTAGGCACGGGCCGCCCCAAACTCTGAACGATTAACCCTTTAAGGGTAGGATTAACACACACACCCGTTCTGACAACCATTTGTTGTTTCTAGTGGTTCTAGTGGAAGACGACTCTGCAGAACAGTGCATGGACAGAAAAGCGAACGGCAGAAGCCACAGAATTCATCTGAGAACGAAGCTAAGTCAATGTTTATGTTTCTTGATGCCACTAATTAAAGGGTGATCCTACTGGGTTAAGTAAGGGTCTGTTCTAGGTGTATCTGTGCCTTGCATGAAGCAATGTGGGCAGAGTTTAATCCTACATGCAGTAATGTGGGAATCTTACATGCAGTAATGTGAGAAACGTTTTATATAACTCTGTTAACAATGGTGGCATACTCTCTGGTACAGTAGAGGCATCTAGCCAACTGGTTGGAGCTCCAGCACAAAGGCTCCCATATCTAGTGCATACTGAATGTTGTGAAGTGTGTAGGAGTGACAGATTGAAACTCCACAAGAAGGAAGCAGGAGCCAAGGAGCATGTTACCCTAATTTCACCATTCCTATCCACAACTCCTTCCTACTCCTCTGTCCGGTGATCCTACAACCGCCAACCTATCCTCTCCACGGAACCCTAACCCTCTTTCCCCGAATGGTCGCGGAAGCCTGCGATGGTATAATCTCCAGGCCCCAAGACCTAACGGGAAGGCAGGCGTTTGCGCTGCCTCTGCGCCAGAAGAAGACCGAAGGCTCTGAAAGATTAACTGAATGAGTGTAAATGCTTACCAATAGGGTTTACCTGCCTTGAAATGCATTGTGTCTTTCTTAAAGTGTAACACTGGGTTTTTGCCTTCCCAGGTCTGCTTTATACAGATCTAAAACAGTGTTAGGGTTTATGGATACCTCTAAGTAGCTGGCGGTGCCTTTAAAAATGATATAGGTCATATGTCACCTTGATTAGCTGCGGTTCTTCTAAACTTGTAACTTTGGGTTGGGCTTCCCTGAATTACTTTGGTGCTACTGTAAAATTGTTTCATAAGTTAGTACTTACCTTGGAAACTGTATTATACACTTCTTAAAAGTATACTGGGTGTAACTAGATATTAGATAGCGGATAGTTATGTACCAATAGGTCAATTACTTACCTTGAAATACACTGTCTTCCTTAAAGTGTAATAGGGTTTTGATTTCCTTGATTTGATTAGTGTTCGTACTTATCATAGCATAGCTTAAGGCCCCTGCAGAAAGTATATGAGGAGATTTAGAAGCTCTGAACTGAGTTCTGAAAAGTAATGTTGCAAGGAGTATACTTGTAACAGGGTTGGTTTATTATGCGATTTCATAACTGAGTGTCACTGCATGACTGACAGGATCAACTACCCTTGAAATACTGATTGTATTCTAAACTTATATCTAACCTGGTCTTATGCCCCAATAGTATATTACTAATCTGAATGTATAAACTTAGGTTTTTTTTTATTATAAAATTATTAAATTATAAACCTTTACAAACATAATAACGAGATAATAAAAAATGTCATAATCATTCAAAATCATTTCTTAATATTGAAAAATAAAAAGTTGCATTTAACCGGGCACATCATCTAACAAATATTCAGATTCCAAATACACATCTGTTCAGCTTCGCCAGTTATTTCATTTCATAAACTTAGGTTTGACTCACCTTGACTTGCTTCTTGCTATACCTTGGTTTGCATACCATAGGTATTGAGTTGTTTTCTATGATTGTGTTTATATGATGTTATAGTACTTACCTAAGATTTATCTTGCTCTACTTGTGTTTAAATAAACCCTTTATGTTTACAATACATAGTGTATGCTACAATTTCTTTGTACCAAACTACAGCCCTCGATCCATACCAAGATACGCCTGGCTGCTCTGTCCATGCTACCAACCTTCTCAGTTGGTACAGCCATATACTAAGAGTGGAGCTTATGTACTGTCTCAGATGTATGGTTTTATGAAGCCCTTAGCTGTCCTTTAGAAAAACTGCCCTAACACCCTTCACGCCTCAAGGTCGGTCCCCCCCCCTTCCACGTTGTTTTCTGTTCTGCCATGAGTGAGCCTGAAGAGCATACATGAGCGAGTACAGAAGCATAGAAGGGTGCAAGATGTCTATGCTCCTTCAACCTCAAATTCGAGTCTCATTTATTCTATTATTACTTCTCCTTTGGAATGAATCCATAGTTATACATTCCTGAGTTTTGCCTTCAGGGTTCCACACATTTTGATTTTTTTTTCTTTGTTGTTTTCCAAATAAACATACATTTTTTTATTTGCGTTTTTTGGATATTACATCTAGTTCAAATATAGGGTATCTGACCTAGATCGATGATAGAGATGACTGGTCGTCGAAGGTAACTCCTATTTTTTTTGTTTTGTTTTGGGGGGTTCGGAGGTCTGTTTCTTTGTGTGTTTACTCTATTCCTCAGTTAATAAAAACGACGATCCCTTCTTGATAATGGGATCGGAATGCAATCTGATGTATGGACCTCCCTGATCGGTATTAGTCTACTCAGGTCGCAAAAAGAAGCCGACTGGTTTCAGTGGTATAGAGATGAATGTCACCACTTTCATCAGGGCAGGAGACACGCACCAAATTTGTGTGCGGTGTGATTTCTTCTTGTAGAATTGGCTGAATCTCTAATATTCAGGAATAGGAGGTCGCCCTGTGTAGTACATGGGGCGGGGTATGGGAGAGAGAAAAACAGGGGAAAAATGCCATTAGGAACATGCCCCACAGTTTATCTAAAAATGATGGATAGATATGGTGTCTAAATCTTACCCAATAGAGATGAAACAATTCCCATCTATCAGGGTCCTGGATTCGAGCAGATTTAATTCAGCAGGTTTAATTCGGCAGATTAAAGCAGTAGATGCTCACGAGTACGAAGACTCCCAACACTTGAATATGTGGTAAAGATCTGAAGATGGATGCCTGAGGAGGGGCTTAGGTAGAGGGCAGTCATTGGCTGGGGGGGAGGAAGTATGACCCAGAGACCAGTGATTGGTTATTAGGATACCGTGGATGACGGGGAATATTCATCAGCATGTGAATCCATGCCAGACCCCATGCTGGAGAAGAACGAGTTACTCTCTTACCTGGTAAGGTTTTTTCGATGGGATGGTCCGACAACATATTCCATATCTATGACAGTAATCACCACAGCTGTGCTGCTTCGGAAAATCTTTCGGCGTCTGCGTCCTACGTCGATGACGTTGATACGCCGCCCTCGAGGACCTCCTCCGACGGCTGACGTCACTGGATGTTATAAGTAGGACGCACATAGCCTCAGTTGTAGTTTTTTCCCCAGAACGTGTGGCACCAGTCTTCTGCCAGTCTGACCACACAAAGCATTGCAGAAACGTAAGCTGCAATCGCATAAGAAATTCTGTAGCGGAGAAGGCAGGGAGGGAGCGATATGGAATACGTCGTCGGACCATCCCATCGAAAGAACGCTACCAGGTAAGAGAATAACTTGTTCTTCGAGGGGATTGGGTCCTCCGACGTATTCCATATCTATGACAGACTCCCAAAGCAGTACCAATGCAAGGTGGTGGGAAAAGAATTTAGAAAACAGAAATTTAGAATGCCCAATCAAATTGCGGAGTAAAGGACCGCCTTGCCAAAGGCCAGATCCTGCCCCCAGATGGAATCGAGGGAGTAGTGACGTACAAAAGTATGTACCGAAGCCCAGATGGCTGCATCACAGATGTTACGAATAGGAACACCCCTCTGTAGGGCAGTAGAGGCAGCCATACCCTTGGTGGAATGGGCCCGTAAGCCGACCAGTGGGTCCTTACCCACCAAGTGGTAACACTCAGAGATAGCCAAAATAATCCAGCGAGACAAAGTCTGTTTCGTCACAGCTTGTCCCAAACGCTTTCCAGCATAACCAATGAAGAGTTGACCGTCCACTCTGACCCGGGACATGTGTGAAATATAAAAGCTTAACGCTCTCCTAGGATCAAGCCTATGGAGCCTCTCCTCTTCCTTACCAGGATGTGGAGGAGGATAAAATGCCGGAAGAACAACCTTCTGGCCTAAATGAAATTCTGACACCACCTTCGGAAGAAAGGAAGGACGAACTCTAAGGACAACTCTGTCCTTATGAAACACAGTGAAGGGTGGCTTAACTGAAAGTGCCTGTAACTCACTCACTCTGCGAGCGGAAGTGACCGCAACCAAAAATACATTTTAAGAGTTAACAATCTCAAAGGGCATGAATGCAAAGGCTCAAACGGAGCACCCATCAGAAACTTGAGAACAAGGTTCAAATCCCAACCGTGCACCTGGAAAGGCGACGGAGGGAACACATTAGTGAGCCCTTTCAGAAACTGAGAAATCAAAGGAATTTTAAAATAGGAACACTCTTCAGACGAGCGCTTAAATATGGACAGCGACGCCAGGTAACCTTTAACGGTACCCACTTGCAAGCCTCTGTGGGCCAAAGAAAGCAAAAAAGACAGAACCATGGGAATGTCACATGCAAAAGGATCCACATTCTTAACCCTGCACCAGTCGCAGAACTTACGCCAACGGTACAGGGACTTTGTTGCTGGCCGTCTGGCCGAGAGCAACACCTCCATCACGTCTTCAGGGTGGTCCCACTCCTTATACCTCAACCTTTCAGAAACCAAGCGTGAAGGTTGAGGGATCTGACCTCTGGATGGAGAACCTGACCCCCCACCTCCCGCAAGAGCAGATCGTCTTGGTAGGGAAGACGACGTGGAGGGGAGATGGACGAGTCGAGAAGGTCCGGGTACCACGTCCTCCGGGCCCACGCCAGAGCAATGAGGATCATCCGGGAACAAAACCTCCGTAACCTCTGCAGTACTTGCGGGATGACAGGGACTGGAAGAAACGCGTACAGCAGTGGGAATGACCACTCCACCACAAACGTGTCTCCTAAGGCTCCTTTCGGAGGAAATTCCCGCGAGCAGAACCTCTCGCACTTCCGGTTGACACTGGATGCGAAGAGATCCACTTGAGGGGTCCCCCCAAAGGGCCAAGATCTCCAGGAGAATCTCCTGAGCCAACTCATGAGAGATCACGCTTTGCCTGCTCAGAGCATCCGCCGTCTCGTTTTCATCTCCGGCCAGATGAACTGCCGTGATCGAAACTTCCTGCTGGTTTGCCCAGAACCAGAGCTGCATCGTGACCCTGCCTGCCCCCCCCCCCCTTTTTGTTGAGGTAGTGCATGGCCACCGTGTTGTCCGTCAGGATCAGGACATTCTTCCCTCGCACAGTCGGCAGAAAAGCCTTCAGGGCTAGCCTGACGGCCCTCAGCTCCAACAGATTGATATGGAGTCTGGACTCCGACGGAGACCAACGACCGCTGACTGTCAACTCGTTGGCATGAGCTCCCCATCCCGTGAGGGATGCGCCCGTCACGATCGTCACCTCCGGGCAGGGTAGCCAAAATGGAGCCACCTTAATCAGATTGTCTTCGACGGCCCACCACAGAAGGTCCTGGGCGACCGAGGACGACACCTGAACAGGGTCCGACATCCTGCCGGAGGACTGAGACCACTGGAGCTTGAGTGCCCATTGCAAAGATCTGATCCGCAATCTGGCCTCTGGCACCAGAGGAATGCAGGATGCCATGAGGCCGATCAATCTCAAGAACTCGAACGCTGGGAGACTCTGGGCAAGCTGAAAAGTGTGCACCATCTGCTGAATGTGATGAGCCCTCACCTGGGGAGGAAAACACTGCCCAGGGATGTGTCGAGCACTGCTCCGATGTACTGGAGCCTCTGAGCTGGTGTCAAATGAGACTTCTTTAAGTTAAGGGAGAAGCCCAGCTTGTGGAGGGAGTGGCAGGTGACTGACAGATGATCCAGGACTTGCTCGGGAGAGCGTGCCCTGATCAACCAATTGTCCAGGTAGGGGTAGACGTGAATCCCCCCTTTCCTGAGGTGTGCTGCCACCACTACCATGAGCTTGCTGAAGACCCTCGGGCGGAGGTCAATCCGAACGGCAGGACCCGAAACTGAAAGTGCGAGTCGCCAACCGCGAACCTCAGGTACTGTTTGGATGTATCGGCACGTGAAAATAAGCGTCCTTGAGGTCGAGAGACACCAACCAGTCCTGAAGTTGAAGGGTCTGGAGGACTTGAGAGAAGGTAACCATCTTGAACTTGTCCTTGTCCTTCCTGAGGAGTTTGTTCAAACCGCGCAAGTCCATAATGGGTCTCAATCCCCCGTCTTTCTTGGAAATAAAAAAATAAGAGGAATACCATCCCTTGTTCCTCTCTGCTACAGGCACCAGTTCTATGGCGCCTTTCTCCAGCAGGGATTGAATTTCCTGCGCAAGGAGCGGATCCGGACTCTTCAAAGGGAGATTCCCCGGTGGATTGCCTTGAGGCCTCTGCCGGAAAGGAAGACAGTAGCCGTGGGTTATGATCTCCAGAGCCCACACATCTGAAGTAATGGCGCGCCACTCTGCAAGATGCTGCGCCAGCCTTCCCCCCAACCGGCGAACCCTGGGACATGGCCTCATGACTGAGCTGAAACGGCTGCGGCATTGCCTGAGGGCAAAGAGGCAACTGCCTGAGCGGCCTTGGCACCTCGAGTACCTTGCTTTCCACCTCTGGCACTCCTAGGGTGGCCACTTTGACTGGAAACTCCACTCGCTTTACCAAAGGATGAGTAACAACGAAAGGAACCTCCCCTCCATTGCTGTCCCCTAGGACGAAAAGGCAGAGGTTGTCTAACTGCAGCACCCAATGACTTTGCTGCAGCTTTTGAGGTCTGCAACCTCTCAAGGCTCTCGTCAGCCTTGCTGCCAAAAAGATGTCCCCCGTCAAAGGGCATGTTGAAGAGCCGGGCCTGCAGATCAGGAGCAAACCCCGACTTGCGCAACCACGCAAACCTGCGTATAACGGTGCTCGCCGCCATGGACTGGCTGACGCAATCTGCCATGTCCAAACCCGACTGAACGGCCTCACACATGGCATCCTTGCCATCCTGAACCATGGCAAGGAAACCATCCCGTTCGTCCCCTTCGGGAATATGTTCAGCCGCTAAGGAAACCCAGTTCCACAGAGTGTGTGTGAAACGTGACAAGGCACATACAGAGTCGGGCGCCTGAAGCACCATACGCCGTGACAAAAACACTTTCTTCACCCAGCCGTCGAAACGCTATGAGGAGGGATGGTAGGATACGACACCTGCTTTGTCGGGGCCGTAGCCACCTGCACCACCAAACTCTCCAGAGTGGGGTGCCTGGACAAGTAGCAGGGGTTGCTACTGGTTGGGCGGTATTTTCGCGGCAAAGACTTGCCCACTGCCGGGAGACTCTCCGGAGCAGTCCAAGCCGAAGCCACCCTCCTCTGAAGAGCCATATGAAACGGCAGTACCGGGTCAGTTGGTGGACCAAGGTTGGGGATATCCGTAAGGTCATCCTGAAGAAAATCCCCTGGGGGAGCAGACCATCCCAAGTACTCGGTGACCCTCGACATAAGGCGCCGGTACGAGGAGTCGGCATGAGTGCCAGGCCTACAAAACTCCACCTCCGGAGAGGTGTCTAGCCCACTAGCTTCGTGCAGGGACTGCCTCAGGTCCTCGAATTGGCTATGGCCCGAGAGAACCTCGTCTGGCACCGTATTAGGAACCATGCCATCATCAGAGCCCTCATCCACCTCTGAAATAAACTCAAGATGGCTGTAAGAAGGCACAGAATGTGAGCCAAAGCCATGCTTGACCTTGGCCAGAGCCTTTCTAGGGGGTTCCACCGAGCCATGGGGTACCCCCGTCGACACAGCCTCGAAAGGCATTGAGTGAATCGGCTTTGATGCCGAATGCGGCGCCGACGGCATCGATGGCGTCGACACAGGCCTCGAGCATGTCCCTCGACAGCCTGGGCGCCGATGGCGCCGACGACTTCTTCGGAGGCGAGGCCTGGAAAGAGTCCGCCGACGACCTCGGCGCCACCAGCATCGACGTCTTCCTCGAAGACACCACAGATTCACACGGTCTCGAGCGCGTCGGGGACCTGGTATGGGCATGACGAGAAAGATTTCCCTTGTCCAAGCGGGACCTCTCCCGTGAATCATGCAGACCACCCGAAGGCGTGCGAGCGGTGTCTCTCGACCGATCACGGCCGAAACCACTCGGAGGCGCGGACGGACCGGTGCCCTGCGATTCGAGAATCGCTAACATTTTCTTCCCGAAGGAAGCTGATTCCTCCGGCATCGCCTGCTTGGTAGGGTAAGCGACCCGGCGACGGGCAGAGTCCTCGGAAGAGGACGGGGAAGGCGACCGATGACAGCGCTTCCGGGAGTGCCTCGAAGAGGTAGAGGAGTGGCGGGACCGACTCCGAGACTGAGACCCACTGGACTTCCCACGACGACGCAGAGAGTCGTCTCTCGAATCATCTGTCGAAAGCCCCGCATACCTCGACTTCCGTGGCTTAGACACCTTACCTACCGATAACTTCTTGCGCTCCCGCAAGGCTTTAGACGTGAGCGACTGGAAGTCGACACAGTCATCCGTGTCAGGGGCCTCACCGAGGCACCAGAGGCAGGCATTGTGCGAGTCTGTAACTGACATCTTGGACCCACAGTCCCCGCACTTCTTAAATCCCGGACGAGGGGTGGAAGACGAGGTAGACATCCTTCACGAAGAAGAAACTTCACAAAACGAACAGGTTTGAAGAACCGAGAAACAACAGAAACTCCAAAGAGTCGAGGTGTGCCGAGAGTCCCGAAGCGAACATGTTCGTGGAAAAAACAGAACTGAGGCTACAGGCGTCGTACGTCCCACTTATAACATCCAGTGACGTCAGCCGTCGGAGGAGGTCCTCGAGGGCGGCGTATCGACGTGATCGACACAGGCGCCGAAAGATTTTCCAAAGCAGCACAGCTGTGATGATTACTGTCATAGATCTGGAATACGTCAGAGGACCCAATCCCCTCGAAATGTCTTCACACCGCCTGACGCACAAGTATTTAAGCAGTCATTTTGTGTAAAGGTGTGAACAGTACTACAGGTAGCTGCTTTTCAAAAAGCATCTAAAGGCATATTTGCAATGAAAGCTTTAGTAGCTCCTGTGTCTAGAGTAGAATGTGCTCTAGACGTCAAAGGAAAAGCTGTGTTTGACAGAGTAACACATTTGGATACATCTTCATTTAGAGATTGCTGACTTTGAGACAGGATCCCTTTCTCTACCAGTGGCAATGGAGACAAAGAATTGATCAGTCTTCCAAAGTGGTTTAGTTTTATTGAGGTAGTACATAACTGCTCATCTATCATCCGGCTGAATTGGTCTGAATATCTCTGCTCTAGTGTAGCATCCACAGAGATTGTGCCTCTCGGCAAGCACAGAGGTGTCTCTCACACAACTGTGGTGCGTCCTCTATCCCCCTGCACCACCCTCAGAGCTAAACTTATGAGCGCTTTTGGTGTGGCAATTTGGTGACAGTCTACTTTTTTTAAACTATTGGGTTGATTTCTCACTTTTTATGGAACCTACCAAAGTTAGCGCAACATTAAATGATTTGTATGTGAGCACCATACTGATGTGAGCTCCTTTGATTATGTTCTTCAGGGGTCGTTCTAACAACTTCTCTTGGTCGGAGGAAGGCGGACTCCAATTACCACCGAAACGTATGCAACCTTATGTGGACAACCGAGACAGGCAACAAAATAGGCAAATCTTTTTGAACACCCTCCACGTAGACCCCTGAACCCTTTAATTGCCTCGAGAGCCGTTTTTTCCAGCCATAGTACTGAATTTATAGCTAGAGAGATAGCCTGACATCCAAACTAGATTGGGATTTGTTGCAGAATCCTCTGAGAATAAAGGCTATTTTTTTATTAACTTTTGGATTACTTTTATTAAAGGCTGAGTAATCCTTCTCAGCCCTCACAGCAAATGTATATAAGGCCGATTGATTTAGCCAATTTGAATGTTGTATATTCATATCTTTGCACTTCGTTGTTTACTTGTTTATTGTTAGAATTGTTCTCTTGCATTTGGACTAATACAAAGAAAGTGTGTGATTAACCAAAAGTGCAATACAATTTGTTATATGGTGACAAATGAAAAATGTTGCGATATAATTTAACATGACTGGCATTCTGTGCTTATGAACTCCTGTCAGATAAGCGTCAAATTAAGAGTATGCACCAAGTTATCACACAAGTGAAATAGTTGTAATTTAGTTGCAGACATAAGTAAGTTTCCTGCCGGGCCAACCCCTTTCTGTTATAATTGCCTCCTGGGTTTGCATTTTAAAACATTCTACTGCTGTTTTGAGAATATATAAATAGCAGCTCATCATCAATTGTGGAAGTGTCTGGGAATGCACAACAGGTGTAACATCAAAAATTATCATGGGGTTTCTCCTCATGATTGGATGTAGTAGGTCAAGGCCCCTGTCACCGGGCACATTGAGCCTTGTGTCTGGGTCCTGGGATTCATTTCCCTGACCTCGGACATAATATAAGTCCTCATCTTGATCATATAGATCATCCTGAAATATATCCCCTGAAATATCAATCTGTTTTGGTACAGGAGGGGCAGCGTGAAAAACTGGGGACTTACGTCTAGGAGATTTAAAGAGCCTTGGGTCCTCATCTAAGGGAAGGGACCGTTTAGGCAACCTGTCTGAGAACTAAAAATTGAGACCTTATCCATACACTCTTCAAATCTTTCCTTTGACAAGTGTCTGTAGTTGGGAGTGTCAGGTGTGCAAACACAACCTCCTCAGGAAGAGGAGTTTTGTAACTTTGTAAAGACTGAGATAGGGTGGAAGAGGACTGGACATACCCCTGGGGCAAACCCTTGGGAGCCTGGGGGCCAGAACAATGCGAATCCAGTTTATGTTTTTTTGACCGTTTTTTCCTTAATTTAGGCCGAGTTAACTGTTAACTGTCAACGCACGTTTTCAACATGTCTGAAACAATTTAGTGGGAGCACCTTGGGAAGTGGAAGATTTCGAACCATGCGGTAAATGCAAAGGTGGAAGCACAGCGGGTTGAGAAATGAAAGATTCTCCAGGTTTCACCTAAGAACCCGACATCCATGTAAGTGCAGTCGGCTTCTTCGACGGTACCGTTGTGGAACGCCTGTGGGTTGTGTGCTTAACCATGGGGTGAGTGTGTGTGTGCCCCTGTCGAAAGTGGGTGGGATCCCCACAGCAGTGCGTTCAGCAGGTTTATTGGGGCCAGGGACTGGCACGTGGAAGCCAAAGCATCGGCAAACAATGTCTTTGGCTTCCGAAATGGAGCCGTGGGTGCTCGACTGCTCATCATCTGCTAAAACAGCGCCAGTGGGGGAATGGGATTCAGCCTGCATGGCATAGGCTGCCCACCGCTAAGTGCACTGTTGCTTAAGCGTCTGGGGCTTAAATAGTCGACAGGCCTTGCAATGCTGTTCATCGTCATTACACTCCTTATGAGTGTCCTTCAAAGGAAACTTCCCGTTACAGGAAGGGCAAAATGAAAAAGGAGTTCTCTCCATTATGAAATATCTAGATAAGAGCAGCCAGAAAAGGGAAAGCAAGGGGAAGAACAAGAAAAGGCATTCTCTGAGGAAGAATGTCTTGAAGAAGTCACCCACTCTTCCTACTGTGAAAGGCCAAAGCCTGATGTGAAGGCTGCAGCCAGTCGCCGAAAGTCCAGGAAGTCTTCAGGCAGTCAAAAGCAACAGTCAAAAGGACGCCAACAGCAAGTCGAAAGCTGGACTAAGGTTAATATCAATAATTGGCAATATATACGTAGCACGCTACGATCTCCGCATTACACGACTGATCAGTATGGTGAAAAAAAACAATCTGGGGCACCTCGACGTGTGAGGGATCATGGGTACACTACACGTCAGAGTTAAGGATAGGGTTAATGTCACGGCCAGGTCGACGCCCCTTTTCGATCTTCGAAAAAAATATGCAATACCCTGCGATTAACACTAGATGTCCAACTATATGCATTACATGTTATTCTGAGCAGATTCCCAAGCATCAGAACTGACATTATTCCTACCTTAAGCAGGGGCAGTCTTCACATCCAATCAACACGGTAGACGCTCTGTCCGACCCGGATACAAACTTTGACATTGACTGTGTTCTAAGCAAACCGCCATTACCAAATGCCTATGAACCAAGGAGCTGGGCATAAAGCTGGTTACATGCATTTTCTTACCTATAGCCCACCCATGGAGAAAAATGGAGACCGCGGTTGGTCCAGGGAAACAGGTTTCGTAAAGAACCAATGGAAGGCAGAGGATAAATGGGCACCTTGGCATCAAGGCAGTGTAGGTAGTTTGGGGAAGGAGAAGATGAACCAAAAAGCCAAGGGGAGGAAGGATGGTGTAAAGGTGGATTACTGAAAACGTGCAAGGTGAGTTACTGGTTGATAGGAGAAAGTGGCAATTCGGTGTGAGCATGTGCAAGGAGAGTGAGACTTTTCAGAGACAGGGTAGGTGGTGAATGATGAGGTGACTGGGAGAGCAAAGAAGGAATAGAAAGGAGAAGAGAGCTAGTGCGTGACAGGACAAGGAAGAACTCCAGGGCAAAAAGTATAAGTGGACAAGAAAGGGACAGACCTGTATGAGTGAAAGGCACCATTCATAATGTAGGACCTATGGTAGGATTCCCGTAGATTGTTCCCAGTGAGGGAGAAAGAGAAAGGGTGTTTAACCATAGTCCATAACCAGCAGCAAGTCGGTTATTACTCTTCTCCCCTTGCTCGGACAAGGGCTAATTGAGTGTTCTCGTCTAAGATTACTCGGGACAAAGTAGGATTTCCCAACGTCATCTCTCCTGTTTGCTCTAAGTATTGAACCCCTGGCTGAAATAATCTGCATGAAGCACGGGCATCATGGACTTTGTATATCGGGGCCTCCGGGTAGAGTATCGTTATAAACCGATGGCGCATAACTATTCGTCAAGAAACAGAATTGATCCTTCGGCCACTTCTTCAGGAGATACAAGTTGTTCGCCAATACTCTAGATCTCACATAAACTGGTACAAGTCGGAACTGTTCCCACTGACTAGTAACTTGAGCCCACTGCACGAGATTCTAGGATTTATATGGGCTCCGACAACGATCGCTTAGTTTAGTTTATTTGTAGAGCGCACCGATCCAGAAGGAAACTGGGCACTAAGCTTAAGTGTTACAGATAAAACAGACATGAAATATAACAGTATGATACGGGAAGTTAAGTATACATTATATGATAGTAGAATGTTAAAAGCAGTTAGGTATATACAAGAAATGTTTACAGGTTACAGGAATTTACATAGAAATGTACATGTCTAGACGTAGTTAAACAGCCAGATTGGGGTCTTGCTCACTTACCTAGGGATATGTGTTTCCAGTAACCGATAATCTGGCAAACTACATACCAGTTCTTGACTTTTGGTCAATGCTCCCCATATCTATATACGTTCACCTTTCTCTCCAGAAGATAATAATCTTTCAAAAACGCCTACATTATTTTAGTAATGTACCAATATGTCTTGGAAAAAGGTTTTTCAGGGAAATCCTATTGTCCTATAGGTTCGTCTGGGGTTCGGGCACTAGCAAGGGCTGACCCGGTGAAGACCTACGCCCTGGGGGGGCCTGGCTGTTTCAGTTTTTGAGTTGCGTTACTTGGTGGCAAAAGCACAATTTGCTACACACCGGTATGCATCCACCCCTACCCATCTCCATGTACACATTAAGGCACTCTGGGGCAAGACTGCTGAACCTAGGACCTGTAATATTTGGTACACAATAAAGGGACAACCGTTAGTTTGACCCGGTAAGGACAACAATAGGGGCGTGGGCTATGTTATTCCACCAGCTGGGTATAACCACTCTGTATAGCAGGAGCACCGGTCTAAGGCTTTTATGATATTTGTCCATAATAGGATAGGATGGTCCAACTCAAATGGGATGCTGTGCATATGCATCAGATGTTCCCCAATGGTACCTTCACTGGCAGGTCTGAATTCACTGCAAAAATTAGATGCACCCTGATAATACTACAATATGCGCAGAGAAAAGCTCTTAGAAAAAAATGCTGTCCTTCCCGGCCTAGCCCGAAACCCATGCAATACTTGACACTGTCAGCCAGGCACGATCGAACGCAGAACTATATCTTAAAGTACAACAGGCTGTCGGAAGCATAGCCGGCATACATTCCCAGTGGGAGATTTGCGACACCATGCTGTACCTGATGATGTGTGGGCACGATATTGTCTTCTCACTAATGAGGCATCAATAAATGTTAGGTACAGATTGATATTTTAAAGTGCTCAACCGGCTGCATCACACTCCTGCCAAAACAGCCAAATTCTCCCCAGGAACCTCGGATGCGTGCCCCCCAAATGTCTGTCACCGGCAGACACTCTGCCCATGTTCTGGACATGCCTACTGATATTGCAATTTTGGGCTGAGCTAGCCACTGTACTAGCAGAAATGACTAATATTCCCCCCAAATTGGTTTTGGTGAAATACCTCCTTGGAGACATTGGCAAGACGATTGTAAACCATAGGTGGTTTGATCTGGAGTGTTTAATCTCTAAGAGGTGCATCCTTAAACATTAGAAATCACATGCAGCTGCAACCCACTAGGACTGGTTGACGGAGTGGACTTATTCGAATCAGAATGTTCATGGGCAAAAAAAAAAGGTTGAAAGAACAAGATTGTGGCACTGAATCAGATTCTAGGTGCGCTGTCTCAGGGACACTAGCTGGTGACTTCAGACCTCCAGGACATTTACCTCTGCCAAACTGATCTGCTCACAGGAAATGAATGCAGTTTTTTTCCACAGACAATCGCAGACGGTTCTCAGTGTTGACGTTCAGGTTAAAATTGGTTCATTCTGCATCTCCGAAACTGCAACCTCCATCAACCATTCAGGAGATACCATGGGTGGGGAATTCATCCTTGTTACTCCCAAAGCGTATGTTTGGAGGACTTGTCACCCACACTCGCAGGAGCAGGACCTTGTTGTCCTTGTGCCCAAAAACAGCTTTAACTCCAGCGTCCCGCTCCTGAGAATGCTCCAAATGTGCTTTGCGCCAGTCCCACCAAGCCATGCCAGCAGCACGATTGTCTTCCTTGCTTTGGACATAACATATGTTCTCCAAAGTACATATCCCTTTAATCCATGATGGACTACCCTCAATCACTTGCCACAGACTTTAAACCCAAGGCCATTTTTATAATTTTGGAAAAAGGATGATCTCACACTACACGTAATGTCTGAAAAGTGCCTGCTGGATTTAACGTCGGCTGCATCATTTATCCCAGGGGTGCCATCACATAGGTTCTGTGTTGCGAGGCTTCAGCTCTCTACTGGTGACAGGAGGTGGGAATAGCACCACTTGATTCAGCACAAGCGTAATTTGAAGTTTAAGAGGTCCAAACCAGGCAACTGGACATTTCAAATATTCAAAATGTTCATAAGACATAGTATCCATTAGCACTGTAGTTTAGCTTTAAAATACATATTTGTATGTTATGTGGATGTATACAGTGCTCCACTGCCATTTGCATGGTCTCCAAGTGCTCTCATAGATCAGAAAGGGAAAGTGGTGGGGGAGGTGTGTTTTAGCTAGGGGAGTAGAGGGGAAAGACCAGATATGTTTTCAAGGTGGGTATTGAAAACTGATGGCATTTTGTTTCCAGGTGGGTGATCTCATGTGTTGACTTTCACGTTTACTCTAGTGATATAGTGCTTTCAACATGTATGCTGATTGAGTTCTCCTGCAATAATTGTAGGTTTTTTATGTTCAGCATGTGGAGATTGAGGTTGGTTGAGGAGGTTAGTGGATTTTATTTGGGGATATTTCAATGCAAAACACCACAGGATACATTATAGACCAATTCAATGCGCCCTCACAAAGACCCCTGAAGCTGAACACTGCTGAGCATAAATCTAGAGCAATGTGCTAGATCATCATAGGTTATTGGGATTTACACTGCACACCACTGCCACCCTCAGTTTCCAGGTGCTTGCGTGGATCCAATGAGAAGGCAGGGGGAGGAGGATTGCTATGGTCCAGAGTGAATGCAGGGCGCAGTGACTGATGCACACATTCAGAGTATCTAGGTGGATAGTATCTAGGTGGATAGTGATCTGAACTACAGCTGGGCTGGTTTCCAAGAAGGGAGACTTCTTGTGTCTAGTTTAGGAGAATATTGTAGGAGGTGGATGAGGTTTTATGGTTGTTAGACCAAAGCATTTAGGGTAGCAGTCTCTTGCAGGATGAATTTGGCTATTTGCAGTTAGTGATTCATGCAAATTAAAAGATGCATTCTTACCTTCATCATGAAGTATTAATAAGCACGGTCCTTCCTGTGACACTAATTTGCTGGTTCCACTCACTCATATGAATGTTGCACTGTCGTAGGAAGCAGGGAGCAGACTCCCATGTCTTATTTTTGTTATGTATTTGCCTGTATGTAGGGCATAAAAGTGGCAAGCACTGCAGTTACTTGCAGCTCAGTGTTAAGATTTCCAAAATCAAGTAGGTGGGTGGATTTTGGGAATTCAACCTAATTTGATGAAGTGAATACACAAAAGCCTAGCCCGACTCAATGACGGTGGGTAGCAGTGCAGCAAAGCTTATATTTAGGATGGGTGTGAGAGTGGTCTAGGGCTACAATGGGTCCACACAGAACACCACCAATAATTACAGTTAGACGGGCAAGTACAAAATATGAAACAGTTTATTAGGCATTTCAAATGCAGACTAAGAAATTAAACCTCTAAGCAAAAACTGACACTATAAAAAAAGCCAAAGGATAATATAGAACGCATTTGATTCAATAAATAGAACAGTTAAGTACTCCGATGCATAAAGGTCCCTAGAAACTCTCTAAAGCAAACACAAAAATGTTCCCCAGCACTTAGTCAACCAGCACCAGGCCCCAACCCATTTAAGGGCTGGACTTTCGAATTTCAAAAAGTTAAGGAATGTTTAGTAAATAACTCTCTCAATTCCATTACCATAGGATAGGCCTAAGAAGGGATCTATGACAATGTACCACACACTTAAGTTGAGACAGAAGAGAGAAGAGGAGGGAGAGAGACGAGGCTAATATATATATATACACACATATACACACACACAAACACACCCTTATCAGAGACAAGGGGGCGGAAGACACTAGTATGTCAATGTACCCCCTCAACTGAGATTTCTCCAGGGACAAATGCAGAAGTTCTGATTTTTGCTGAGACCTGAGTGTTCTGTGCTTGGTCCGGTCAAGGGAGAGCCAACGGTCGTGGGTGCAGAGGTCTCTTTCAGGGTTTACTTTTGTTTGGTCACGATGCTAGCATCGTAGTTCCGGGGACCTTTCAGCTGAGCACTCTTTGAAAAGAAAATATTAATATTTATGCAGAGCAGGTGACCTCAAGACACCTCCAGAGAAAGAAGAAGACTGACTGCACCGGGATTCGATCCAGTCAGGCAGTGAAAGACAATCTTCAATGGACGAACAAAGGAGCAGGTCCTGCACAGAATCCCCCGATGCAAGACGATTAAAAATGCAGGAACAGGTGTCTTGTAGTACAAGGTAATTGCTGCAAGTGCTTTCTGAAGTGAGGTAGCCCACGTGAGAGCTGGTCAGTCCACCAGTTGATCCAGGGACCCTTCCAAAAGCTTAGAAGAGACAGATCCTCAAGCACGTATAGAGACTAGTTCTCATCGATCCTCGGGTCATCAGCAGGCTGCTCTTCATAGTGGTCTTGGTTCAAACGATCTGTAGAATGGCTGCAGGAGTTATCTAATTCAAGATTTGGACTGGAAGCTCACTCAGGTCCACAAAAGATAAGGCTCAGCAACATTTAAACTGTCAGTGGCGATCCAATCCTGGATAGCCACTGGGCACACAATCTGCACAGCAACAGACATTGAGGCATCAGGCTGTGGGCTGGGACCAGACGCTTCCTGCCCCCCCTCATACGGCCGCACACTAATGTAGACTGTGGCACAAATGAGAACCTGCTAGAAAGGGGTGCGTGTGCATCTTTTTTTTTTGCAGAGGACTAATCCTTTGAGCCCACCATGGGGCTGCATGGAATGCTGAGAAAATAAAAGGAGGAAATAACCAAGGGACAGAACTCCCCTGCCCATGAATGAAATATGCAGGGGAGAAAAGAGCTGTCGGAAAAGAAGATGAGAAACCAAAGAAGGGTAGACAAAAAAAAGGGGAAGGAACGAAAAACATCACCTATCTGGTGGGCAACAGGCCACAGCAGCCAATCAGGGCAAGAGGACACTTCCAAGCAGAGCTGTTTGAAGGGGTATCCCTACAAAATATCCCCACCAAAAATATCGCCGTACATATGGCCGTTTGTCTCGCCATAGACAATATTTTTGGGGGGATAATTTGTGGGAGCGGGGGTGTCCCCCGCAGGGTCCCTGGGTCAATATCACTGCAAAAATATGGCAATATTTTTGTATCGGGATATTTTTGCGGGGATATGAACACATGGAACCGTGTGAAGGGGTATCCGGCTTCTCACCCGCATCCCTTAGACGCAATGCAGAGTGGACGGACCATAAACAATCCAGCAAATTTGCAGTGGGGAGAAGGGCAGCGTCATCATGTTAACTGGGATGCACTGCGGCAGCGCCTTGGTGTAAACAGCAGCATCCCCACGCCAACTGGACGCCGGCTGGAGTGAACATGGCACCGCGGGGCACAGTGGTGACATCGGTGGCCCCCAAAGTAACGCACTGCCCAGAAGATTTTTAGTGGGCGCTGATAAGGTGGCGAGTGCGGATGCCCACCCCCCCATTGCCTATGGGACCCACCTTAGAGTTGTAAAAGGCTGTGGGTCATTCAGGTACTGTTGCGTTTATATAACCTATGCCATTTGTATATTTAGGTTTAGAGTTCAAAGTAAGTTTATAGTTCTAATCGTATTTAAGGTATAGAATAGGAATGTTGTGTAGGGGAATAGTAGTGGGAATCATTTAGGAGAAAATGTTAAGTAGGTTGTTATTTATTGTGCAGATACAGAACGGAGGATAGCACAGGGGGGCCTTGTGCCCCGTGGTCTTGGAAGTAAGACCATGCAGAGCAACAGAGGCTTGAATCCCGGATCTGCGCTTAGAAACCGAACTCTGGTATGGTATTAGGCGCATTATAAAAAACAAATTCAATAAAATAAATAAATTGAAATAAGGGGGTACTGGGGTAAGAGGGAGTAAACAACCCTGGCGTGAGGTTGCAGAAGGAAGCAGCCACCCAAGGAGGCCATCCTCTGACCTCTCACGTTAGTGTGTGGTAAAGGGAATTCAACAGGGGTCAATGCGTCAGTCCAGAATTAAGTTACTTTTCTCAATAAAGAGGGGTCTCTGTTGGGATCCCTAGAAAATCCACATAGGTGTCTGTGCCCGGTCAATAAGGCAAAACTCTAGGTGTAACCCATCTCCTGTTGACAGCACTTTTATTTGGCTAGAGGGGTGTGGTTGGTGTTCCCATGGGCGACTTGACCTGAGCAGGGAAGCAGCGCTCCCTGGCAGGGGTTAGGGCCAGAAAACAGGTTTTACACACAGACCACCATAAAAACAGCTGATTTCTTTGGGAAAGAAAATTCCAAATAAGGCAACTTAGGCCCTGAGAGGAGAGGAGGGCGTCCAAAGATGAACATGGCCACAGGACAGGCAAATGCAGCGTAGCACAGCCATCTTAGAGTGCTACCCACTCTTAGAATCCATTTCCTGCAATAGCAAAATTGCATGAGAAACTGGAAACATCTGCTGCCACCAGCCCACCCTGGACACATTGCATTTGTGACCCAAAAGTTACAAAAGCAAAAGATAAAGATACAAGGTATCCTAACTGCACTTCACTTGTGTGCCATTGTAAAAATACAAGAAATCCATAAAGAGATAATCTCCCAGCACTGATAGTCATAAGGGAAGTCATAAGTCTCTCTCCTTTTAGCTCCAAAAAGTCAGAACAGGAGTCAAAGCAAAAAAGTGTTGTCCCATAGAAGCCTATGGGAGGAAAGACGCAAAAAGAAAATATTTCTTAACAGGCAGCTATCAAGATGTAGAGCAGTATATGATATACAGGTGGCAGGTGCTAGGGAGATTTATCATGTTTATGCTTCATCCCCCTCTCAGAGTGAGACCCCCCCCAGCGCTTTTTGCTGGACTTCTGGGCCTTTCTGAAATCCTGAATGAGTGGAGACTTGTTCCACTCATTAATTCCTATGGGCTCTGTTATTTGGATCTATTCATTGCTGGGGACCTTTAGGGTCGTCCTTTGAGATGCTTTTCTTTATCCTAGAGAAACTACAGTTCTTAAAACCTCAGTCAGAGATTGCGACACACCACCTTATGAGGAGTGCCAAAGGGATACCTAGTAACCCTTCTCTCTGCTCCTCTGACTTTGTAGCCCCAGACAATCTCCTAGTTATGGCTGGTGGCAGTGGACATGTTCTACCAAGTATTGTGTAACTTTTCTACTGCAGGCTATGTCCATAGTCTCGGTAGTGAACAATAGGGGTACCCAAGTACCAATTTGGGGCCTCCCTTTTTTTTCGCCATTACTACCGTGGTTGTTCTTTGTCAGCCCTTCTACCATTCTGGAAGGGGGAGACCTGGATCTGCATTTTGCCTTTGCCAGGAACCCTTGAGTGTCCCTGCCTAGGCTCCAGAGTGTCTGGGCAGGCAGAAAGTGGGGCAGGAGTTGTCCACCCCCCCCCGTCCTGTCTGCCGGAGTGCCTGAATAGGAACAGCTCCCACTCTGGGTATGGCTGTCATAATTGGATAGCCAAACAACCCCTTTCCGTAAATTGCTGAGAGAGATTTAAGAGGAGTGTGTTCTGGAACTGTATAAAAAGGTGAGGCGCCTGGAGTGAATAGTAAGTCTTTATTGGAATCTGAAGTAACCTAAGAAGACGACCAGAGATGCCTGCAGAACCTTTGCAACACTGAAGCCACCACTGCTGACCTGACCCAGGAACTCTGAAGAGAACGACTCCTTCCTTTTGAGTGATGGGAACAACCAGTCCCAAGACTAACTTTGTTTTGAGCCATTTCCTGAGTTCCTCTGAGTTTCCAGAGCTGCAGAAACCCAATACCAGGAGAACTGCTGCCCATTTCGAGTGCATCGTCGTGGAAAGGCCAAATCCGTCCATATCTTTGCTGAGCCCTCAAGGACACTCCAGAGATCCGATCCAACTCGCAGAGAACGCCTCAGCAGAGTGTGGTTCTGTACGAAGCAAAGAAGATTGACCAGGTGAATCGTGTCCTTTGTTGGTGCTGCAGAAAAGGCACCTGTTAGGGAGAGTTCTCAGAAATGTGCTAATTCCCTTCTACTTTAGAGACCCCCAGCTCTTTTGCCAACTTTAGGTCTTCATTTTTATCCTAGAGAGAGCAAGGCCTTTTTTCAAGAACAGATTGAGTGGAAACGAAAAAAAATTATTTTGATGTGGTTATCAACCGTTTTGTGAGAGGTAGGCGATTTTGGCCATTGTTGCCAACTGGACATGCATGGACAAAATGGAAGAAAAGGGTAGGAAAGCCGAATTGGAGGAAAGAAAGGCATATATTTTTGAAAAGTAGACAAAATTCCAAGTTTAGGAAGGGGTGATTTGCGTAGGTCAGGCCACAACTAGGTTGGGGAAACTGCCATAGATTGGGAGGAAAATGACCGAAAAAAAAGGTATGTGTTGGACATGGTTGGCTTGGTACGGCAATGGCTTCTATGAATTTTGAGAAAAGCAATGCTCTGCTACATTCCCCCCTACTCTTGCAGTTAGGAAAGCACACATTTTTTGTAGTGCTTTACAAAACAAGCAATACCACAAGCCAAACACTGAGCCATGGTACACAGGAGTTTTATGCTTACGGCCTGAACAGACGCACCTAGCATGTGTAGATCAGGAAAACCAATGTGGTGAGGAACGGCAAGCATCCATTTTTTGAAAGAGCACAGGTAGACCTTTTCAAGGGTAGGTGACTTGTGCAGGTTACAAAAGTGTATGGTGCCTAAAGCAACTAAATGTAGGTCACATTTGGGAAATGAAAGGGTTGTGTGACAGGTCAAAACGTTATGAAAACCACACAAACACAACAAATGTTACACCTTCCTGCGTTCCCACAGGTGTCCCGATGAAAACGGTACCTCACGTGTGTGGGTGCACCTACCTGTGCGCCAAGGGGAAAGCCTAAAACACAAGTAACCCCAAGTCTGTTTTCACACCTGAATTTCACACTTTCTCCAGACAAGCGCAACATACAGATATGGGCATCGGGTGTCCAAGCCACCAAGGAAAACAGGGAACCCCATGCATTTCCGAAAAGAGGACACCTGTGGGAATCCACACATGGCCAATTTGGAGGGGCGGCCCATCTCATGTAGCCCTCCCCAGGGGCAGATAAGGGGGGGCTGTCCTGCACTCCGCCCTGGGTTCAGGCGTCCGTTCCTAGGAGCAGATATCTGGTCCCAGGGAGGGCCACATGACATGGCACCCACTCCATTGCGTTGGGGGGAGGGCGGAGGGGAGGGGGTCAATGCCCCATCCCGTTGGAAAATTCCCTGATCCTTTGGGGTGTCCCACAGCACCCCCTAAAAAGCATTCCACCATTTTTTCCTCTGGTAACCCAACTCCCCTTGGTGCAGAGAGGCACATTGAAAGACATCCCTGTGTCACTGCACTGAAGGTGCTATGTGACACAATGTAAAATATGATGCCTGTGGAGTTTGTCGGACTCCACAACCAAAAGAAACAGTGTACAAAATCACATTAAAATACATGAGAGAGTGGGAAAAAGGGTCACACTCTCCGGGTGAAAAGAATCAAGTCCTAAAAATCCAGCAAAGTTGCTCGGGGTCTGTAAGGTGGAGGGAATGATCACATTTCTGAGAATTCTCCCCAACACCCTGCCCTTCTTTTTCGTTACCCAAACGAACGATCGATTTCCCAATTTACAATAGTAGCCAGGATAGCACGTGAGAGGGTATGTATTCTTGAGTGTACGTTGCTGAACTCGGAACCTCGTAGGTACCAGGCCTTAACCAAATATAAAAGACTAAAACGAAAATTGTCCCATTCCAGGAAAATGAAAAACTCCCTACTACTTGAATTGTAAATGTGTAATGTAAAACTAACTGTACATGATGTTGTCGAGTACTGTGCCAATGAAGTGTTTAAACTCGCACTCCCCATCTCATCCCGGTTATGGTAATCCAATCTAAAAATGTGATCATCCAAACCAAACTGTTTTATGTACCATACATTTCTGCCTTTTTATCCTGTCAAATGTTAAAACATATTGGATAAAATAAGTCACAAATTGGGAATTTTAAGAGAACATACAAATGATGTAAAACAGAGGATTACCAGCCAGACCACTATTCAATGCATGTGAAGCTTTGAAATAAAAACAGGCAATTTGATTCATTTTTTCAACATGATTAAAATAAACTAATACACCAATTAAAACGAAGAAAAATATAAAAGTGCAAACAAATGAGATTACCTGAAAATCCGGATTTCTATTTTGCATTTGAGCAGCTTGTTTCCACTGATTTAATAACTGCACAAGCATCTTAACAGCATTGTCCAAAAGTAAGGGGTGAACATCAGTAACTTCGCGAACAATGAAATAAACAAATCCTGAAAGAACATCTTCTCGCCAGTCGGGGAAATCGAGCATCAAAGCCTGCAATGTATTGAAGGCCAGGGCACGCAATTCTTCATCCATATGGACTGTAAGTCTACAATGAGGGAAAACAAAAATGATAATTTCTAGGTAATTCTAGGGTAATAGAAACAATTGTTTTATAGAACGAGATGCTAACATTGCAATCTTTATTACTAGAACCATATTTGGTTACTGTTCAGATGCTCAAGACTGATCTTCACTATTCAAGTACTATCGATGTCTGACCAATCAAGACTATGCTCACAATACTTCAAAGAATAATGTACACATCAGCCAAGGTTTTGCCAGAGTTTTGAAATAGGTTTTACAGAACAGAGCCATTTCTATTAGTTTATTTAAGCAATTTTGCTACAGCACGGACCAACATTAATCCTGGGTACCAAAATGCAGTACAACGTAGCTATGGATACAATAAAATAAATACATCATTATATGACGAATCCAGGGAATTCACTTCTCCCCAGAGCGGATCCACAACCCTCCAGGTGAGGCTAGAGTGGTGAGCCCACTCTGCAACAGCATCGCTAGGCGTCGAGGCAAGGGGGACCTCACCGGGTGTGTCCCCCCTTTGGGACAAGGACTCCTGTTCCCACGAGAAACTCCCTAGAGACTGCCACATCATCGCCTACATGTGTTCCACAAACACAGAAAGTCCTAACTGGTACGAAAAAGCACTGAATAGATGCCAGAATCGTACAGGCAAGTAACATGTCCCTTTAAATCCTAAGACCCCATACACTAGGATGAGTAGGCTAAATAATGGAAATCAGATGTACAGAAACAAGAGGCAGAGACAGCACAAGAGAACAAGCCTGAGTTTGACACTTGCTTGAAGCAGGAGACGGGAACACTGATAAAAGGAACCCAAGGAGAGGCACTGCGACACCAGGGCGCCAGCCGAGAATGAGAAATCTGTGGGGTAGGAGACCAAACGAAGGTGGGGCAAGACCATAGGAATCCAGTGTTGGGTAAGATTTCCATGAATGTAAATCTTCCTGACCAGTGTAAAACCCAGAACCTTTTGCTTGGACTTGGTGATTATTTTTCCTTGTACCTAGGTGAGTGGGAATCTTCCACCTCCCACCCCCCACACCTAGTATCTTACTCTTTAAGGGTGACCTTTTTATGTCCCGCCGTAGTGTGTTATTGGAGTTATAGTTTCCTATAACTTTTGGGCTGGGTTGCCCCTTTGGGCTTCCTTTTGTAATTTCTCTTATTATATCTTGGGTGAACTACTATTCCCAAGAGGAAAAGTGGGATTTCCGTAACCCTTTACATTTTATATAGTGAGCCAGCACCGCCCACCTCATATGGAGTGCTGGGGAGATACTCTGTATACCCTTGTGCACTTACCTGGCATAATTTGTGTTACAATTACAAGAACTTGAATGGCTGGTGGGAATGTAATTACTTTTATGACTTTTAGTCGTTATTAGTCTAAGGCTGTCAAATCAGCCCCGGTAATGCACAGCAGGGTCACCATTCTTGTAGAATGGTGTGCTCCTTTACCAATTTCTCATTTGCTTGTTGTTTCTTGGGTCGTCTTCTGCCGTCCTAGGTGGGAAAGATCTTGGTTTAAGTTTTGTCCTCTGCAGGAATCCTTTGTATTCCACGCCAAGGCTCCAGTGTGTCTGAGAAGGCAGGCAGTGTGGGAGGAGTCGACAAAACTCTGCAGCCCTTTGTCTTTCACCTTGCCTGAAAGGAATCAGTTTCTACCAGGGGGCTGCCTATTCTGATTGGACAGCCAGACCACCCCTTTCTGTAAACTTCAGGGAGAGTTTTCAGATGTTGTGCTGTAGTTCCTGATAAATACTCTGATCCTGGAAGATGCTGACCAAATCGACGACTGGAACCAAATCCCAACAGGAAGATGAAGAAATGATGGCTGTAACCATTTCCAGCAGCCAGACAGCCTGCAGTTTAACCAGAGCCTGAAGTAACCCTTCCTTCCAATCAACTTGGGGCTCCCGAAGAATGTGAACACTCCTACAAAGAGGCTGGTGATATCCACTAGTCTTGAGAATAACTGCAAAACGCGCTACCCCTCGACGTGCTGTGACCTTGCTGGGCTGCGAAACGCAAATACCAGGGGACCTTCAGTCTGAGCGCAGTGCAACGTCTTCCAAAGTCTGATTTCATCCAAAACCTTGTTAGACTTCTGCTGGACCTACAGAGACACGATTCAAATTCCTGAAGTCCCTCTCACCAAAGTACAGGACCGAGAGAGTGAAGAGAATCCGACTAGTGATAATGTTCATCAGGTACCTGTAAAAGGGTGCCAAATCCAAAAAGCTGTGAGAAGCTGTGAAAAATCCTGTTGGAAGTCTCCCCCGTTGATCGCTGCTGCCAGTTTCCCTTCAGTGTCAATTCCTTCAGTCTCCAAACAAAGAACCCAAGGACTGGGTCCTGTGCTGCTGCATCCCGAAGGCACCCACCCACAATCTCTTCTTTGCTGCTTAGATACGGTGTTGGCTTCGGTGATACTTGCCTTAAGTCTTGTGTGAATCCTGTGAGGCTGAATTGGTGATTCAAGTATTTGGGCGTTTGTCCATACAATTTGCCCAGGTCATAAAGCTCCAACGAATATAGGGAGCCTTCTGTGAAGTCCCTAAACCCTTTCAACTAACTTTACAGTGACTACTTATCTGAAGACATATCCTCTGGAACTCTGACTTTCCTCTACCTGAACCCTATACAGACTTGCCTACAGCTGGCTCCTACACTACTAGCGTCTCTCTTCTGCCACTGAGAAAACTCATGCGCTAGAATTAGGGAAGGCCTTTGATGATAAGAGGTGAGTTTTAGGCTCTAGGAATGGAACCTGCCAGCGCTAAGCTCCAATTATGTTGTGATTAAGATTTTAGGCAAGATCACAGGAGCGGTTTTGGGGTTTAGCCTAAGCCCCAGTTTGGTAAATTAGAAAAACAGATTTGTTGCTCCCGGCTATCTTGCTTGTAGTTTGTGAAATGATTATTTCTGACACCTTGGTTAGTATGAATTAATTTGTTTATTGTTCGTTGTTTTTCTGGGTGATTTTTTCTTTTAAATACATGTGTTTATAAAAAACATTCTTTGGCACTTGACGAGCAAGTTAGGTCAGCCGACACGTGTTTCGACCTTACGGTCGTTCTCAAGGCTGAACAATATTCAATTAGTGACAAGGTAGTGACATATTACATTATTTTCAGCAGTGGTGTTTAAGGTGATGTGCAAACATAGTGATAGGTAGTGACATAACAAAAACACATTGATGTGTCGATATAAAGAAAGTTAAAAAATTTAAAAAATGGGAGAAAAGGAGGGAGGAAGAGACAAGAGAAGTAAGTAGCTGGTTAAAAATTGTGCTAAAGGTAAAATAGATTGAGGTAATTGCCTCTTACCCAGTTGCGGTTTGCTGTGTGCCCAAAGTGGGGTTCTGTAATATAAACTGTCCTTTACGGCAGTCCTGGCTCCTGTTTGGCCCTGGGATGAGAAGAAATATATGTATTGGGGGAAGGGTTAGTGGGAACTTGCAAAATAATCCCCCCAAGGTGCGTCAATGGTCCCATTCCCACGTTAAGAATGTTGGCTGTGGTCATTGCACATGAACACGGTGGAAAACATCAAGGGCTTTTCTTGAATAGCCCTTGTGTGTTCCCACCTTGTGGGCATGTTGGCGTCGGTACTAGCAATATCATCAAGATATGTAACTGTCCAAAGGTTGACCCCAGGCAATGATTTGGCTGGGGTTGTTGAAATAGATGGTCCGGGATGCACAACTTTTGGGAAGTGCCCCTGTGTTTACCCAGCCATATAGAGCATTGAATTGCATAACCTTAGTGTTGAAAAGTGAAAAAGGAGAATTATAAAAATATAAGCACTTAATGCTATCCATTGCCCATGTGTGGGCAAGGGAGCTTTGTGTCACTGGGGTGGGCTAGGTGGCTTACCTCTATGTTCTGTCTGGCGTCCTAGGCGGTGCTCCGCTGCTTCTGCACACCGCGCTGGGTGCCGCCATTAAGAGCTGTTCGTTTCCTGTTGACTCACGTCAGTCTCGGGTCGCGCATGCGTGAGGTATAGTGTCTTAGCGCTAATCCCGGCGCATGCGTGTCTAGGTAGGCGACTTACGCATGCGCCGCGGATCAGCGAAAGACACTCACCGGATGAACGCTTGTGAATTGGAAAGGGGATGGGTGGTCCTAGCCAATGGCTGCGAGGTAAAAGGGATCTAAGGGGAACCTGAATTGATGATGCAGTTATGTGTTATGTAGTCCGCGGGGATCAAGGGAGTACGAAGGTTGAGTCCAATTGTGGGTTAGTACATGAGGTGATATGGGTCAGTGAGACATGGGTGCCTGAATGTGGCATCACTTGTATTGTACCCATAATAGGGTCAATTTAAAATAAATATAAAGGTGTGTGTGATATGGTCTCTTGTTGGGCCATGTTATGCCCAAACCTGAGGTCACGAATCCCTGTGGGGGTTAAGGAGTAGGAGGAGATGTAGAAAAAGGTAGAAAAATATAGAAATTTGTAGATATAGTAGAAGAAAGGGGAAGAGGAAGTTTACAGGAAGACATTTAAATCATGGTCTTTATTAAGGCCATTTTTCACACATCTGAAATGACAAATTAAACGTGCTTCCTCTTGTCTTAGTTTTCGGATTCTGTCTCCTCCTCTTGGGCCCAGTCAGAACAGCATACATTCACAAGACCCCAAACTGCCACTGGCAAACCACTGGCAGAAGAACCACCAAATGGAAAACAAGAGTGATATAAGGTTCATCGGGCTCAAGACGGTCCGACTGGGCCCAAGAGGAGGAGACAGAATCCGAAAACTAAGACAAGAGGAAGCACGTTTAATAAAGGCACTACTAAAAACAAAGTTTGTACTCATCTTAGAATTGTATGCTACACTTCTCAAAGGTATAACTAGCTTTTAGGTAGCAGATAGTTCACATACCAATAGTTGTTAGTGACCTTGATTAGCAGAGGCTCTTCTTGCACTGTAATAGGGTTTTGCTTTCCCTGAATTACTTAGTGCAAATCTAAAAGAGTTTACGGTGTTCACACTTATCCTTGAGTAGCTTAAGGCTCCGCCAGAAAGTATACAAGTTATTTTACTAGCTCTGAACTGTGTTCTTAGAAGTAATACTGGTGGTTTAAATGCATCCATTCATAATATAGGAAAGTTGCATATGTTGCAAGATATACTTGTATTGTAGCAAAATGTATAGTGCGCGAAAGGCCAAGGGCATCTAGGTGTGAGAACTGTGTGCACCAGAGCCTAGTTAAAAACACATGCGTTTTAAGTGCCTTCCAGAATGGAAGGTATTACTTACACACAGTGAGAGTGGAAGCCGGCTCCATAAAGTCTGAGAAATTACCGAAAAGGAGCGGCCGCCAGCTCGAACACGCTGGTAACTAGGCACTTTAAGGAGACCCAGAGCAGACGAGCGAAGAGCTCTGGTAGGGCAGTATCTTTCGATCTTGCTTCTTAGGCAACTCGCCCCTCCCCCATGAAGAGCCCAGTGAGTGGCGCAGAGAGTCCTTAACTCGACTCTGGTGGCAATTGGCAGCCAATCAAGTTGTTGCAGTAGCCCGGCAGGAGGCGGCATTCAAGGCCAGCCTGGCTGCCACATTCTGAAGTAATTGAAGCTGCTGCAACTGGTGCTTAGGTTGCCCTATGTAGATTCCTTTACAGTGGTCGAGTCCATTAGTGCCAAGATGACTATCCGAGTAAGATTAGTAGCTGGCAACAATGGTAAGATTTTTTTCAAGATGCTCAACTTGCTGAATACGGCGCTGCAGACTGCTGTAACCTGGGCATCTCTGAGTCAGTGGGCAGTAGCCTCACACCTAGGCTTTTTACAGACGCACTGGGGGCTGCACTGGGCGCTGGACAAGGTCCGAGGGAGTCTTGCCAAAACTGAGAACCTGTAACGCTCACCTGGTATCCACAGGGACGTCACTCAGCCTGTTCTGACCTCTTACGACATCGAACCCTTCCCTGGAGTCTACTCGACTGGAGACTGGGCCTTGTTTTCTTGGAAAGTGTGCTCTCCGTCCTGCTTTCAGCGCAGGGCGCATTGATTGATGAGGGCTCGTTGCTGCCTAGTTACTTCACTGGCAAGAGTCCGACAGGTAAGTATAATGAGTCTTTTAAACAGTTCTCGAACTTCGTTCCTTTCCTTCCTTAGATGATGGCCGGCGTCCGGGGATGGCAGCGTGCTGCTAAGATGAGTAGCGCTGAAGGCGAGCGAGAAAGCAATGCGCCCCCTTCGTAGCTGTATTGAAATGAGTTCTTTTTCTGTGTCTTTTAGGTGCAGCGACGTTTTCAGGGTGGATGCCGGTTATGAAGAAGAAATGCGGTGAGTAAGCGTGGTATGCGGCGCCTCTAGATGTTTCCACGCTAACCTGGAGTGTCTTTTCTCTCTTGCAGATGGATGAGAAGTTCCGGAGACAGAGTTCCCCCAGAGCGGCTGGGATTCAGGTAAGCGTTTGAAACTCGTACAGTCTTTAAAAATAAGCGAAGATTTGCTGAATGCTTACTAAAGCCTTTTTTCTGTTCTTTTCCCTTTTCCTTAGAAAGCGGCATGCCGGGATGGGAATGACACCGGCGAAGATGCCCGCAGAACAGAAGGAGCGATGAATGATGGGCAGAAGCGCCGCATGGTAAGGCTGTTCATAACAGTGTTCTTGCAGGAGCTGAGCGCAGAAGAAAGATGCAGGCCTGCTGGAGACCGATCCGAACACGGTGAGTGTCACGCTCCAGGTGCAGAAAACACAAAGCATGTTTCTCAGTCTGGCCGTGGCTTAAATAGTCTCTGGGTATCCCAGGTGTCTCTGGGCTGAACCACACCCAAAGGACTAGACTGCACATGCAGTTCTTTGAACCGAAATATGTGGGGCATCCATCTTGTCCCCATCAATGCACTACATGTCCAATCCCCAATGTTATCCTATGGAAGTGAGTGAGTCTGGTGCCACAAGCGCCAAGTCTGACTCCAAGTGGGTCTTTGGAGGGATGGAGAGGCCCTTGAGGGTCATGTAGGTGATTGTGGCCTGGCTCCAGCCTGACATCTTGGAGGGCTGGGGACATGAGGGGCAGGAATCATGACAGAACCCCAAGAGATTGCATCGGTCTGCGAGCCAACAGCACTTCAGTTTTTTTCCCCCCATTTAATGTGACCCAGTTGGCGGTCATCCGCTCGCCAATAGAAGAGAGACCATTTCTGAGCTTGGCGGGTGGGGGGTTGGTAGATGGGGCATCAAGCCGAAACACCAGCTGAGTGTCGTCAGCATAGGTGTAGTAAAGATAATCAAACTTTGCAATAAGACCCGCCACTGGTCGCAGGTAGAGACTGAAGAGAAGAGGGGACAAAGCTGATCCATGGGGGACCCCATAGGGGAGAGTGTGAGGAGAGGAATGGCAGGTTTGAAAAGAGACAGATTGTGTAAGACCTGCAAGAAAGGACTTAAACCATGCAAATAATATGTTCCTAACCCAAGCCTGTTACAGGTGGGACACCAGAATACTGTGATCTATAGTGTTGAAAGCTGCAGAGAGATCGAGGAGTATCAGCATCCAGACCTTTCTGCGGTCCTGGAGAAGAGCCAAGTCATCCAGGAGAGAAACCATAAAAGATTATGTGCCCATCAAGGGGCAAAAACCCGATTGTAATGAGCGCAGACAGTTGCTGGTCTCCAGGAAGCAAGAAAATGCAGGTGTAATCATAACCTCCAACTTCATCACAACCGGGAGTAAAGATATAGGGCAATATTTTTCAGCCACACTACGGTTGAGGTTGTGTTTTCAGAAGTGGAGAGACCAGGACATGCTTCAACTGAACAGGAATCTCGCCTGAGGAATAGGAGTGTTGTAGGGCTGCTGAGAACATAGTAATAACCTTAGGAGGAAGTACTTTCAAAAGATGCAAGGGTATTGCGTCAGCTGGCAATACGGATTTAAAGGCTTTTGCTGTGATTGCGTCATCAATCTGTCCTAGATGAAAAACAGCCGTGGGGTCCGGAGGCCTAGATCCATCCGGTGGCTGGACAGTTGCGCCGGGTTCCTAGTTATGGAGAATTTTTCCCCTCAATAGCCCGTCGAATCCCTATGACCAATATGATCTACTAGCCTTGATTTACTTATTGTATTCTGAAAGTATACTTAACCTAACTTATACTTAATAGCTTAATGCCATTCTGAATGTGTTAAAGGTTTGACTCACCTTGAACTGCTTTATTACTATTCTTAATAGGGTTATACTTTGATTTCTATACCGTAAGTATTGAGTTGGTTTTTATAATTGTGTTCATAACTTACGTGAATAGTGCTTACTTCCCACAATGTATCTTGGCCTACTGTAAAAAAAAAAACATTCTTTTTACAATACTAGCTGTATCAGTGTTTCTTTGAACAATATGTGTACTACAACTTCTTTGTATGGACCTACAGCCCTCTCTTCCTCCTAACATAAGCCTGGCTGCTCTGTCCATGCAACCAAACATTCTCAGGTGGTATAGCCGTATACTAAGAGTGGAGTTTTTTTACTGCCTCAGATATGGCAGTATGAAGCAGTTGGACTGTAGAAAAACAGTCCTAACCCCTCACCCCATGTGGTAGACAGTCGGCCCCTCCAGCGTCTTGTCAACGGACAAGACTACCGCAGAGAGTAGAAAAAAAACTGAAGGAAAAGCATGACCCCGAACTGCAGGCTACGACAGGAGGTGACCGGAGAAGAGGTCCCAAAGCAACAAGACTCCCGGAAGAGATTCCCCGCATATGATTTATTTTAGTTGTATCGCGCCCATAGTGTTTCAGAGCGTGACGAGGCAAGGGAGGGGAACAAGGGAGGACAAAAAAAACGATCTTACTAGCCCCAGTGACATTGAGAAAGCACAAGTGCAGGGGAGAGGGAAGGGGTACAGTGCAAGGGGGGGGGGGGGGGGGGAGTGGAAAGTGCTGAGATAAAACAACTGGTAGTGCAGCCAGTAGGTGGCAAGTGCACGGTTAAAGCAGAGACAAAGGAGTCTAATAAGTGCAGGTAAAGGGACTGTAGGTCGCAGATACAGACCTAAGTGTAAGCGTTGCCAGGAGGGTGGGCAGGGACCAGGTGCCCGATGCAGACAGATCAGCAGTGGAGAGGAAGCGCAAAGGCAGAAGCCAAGAGGAAGGTCTTCAGGTGCTTTGGGAACCGAAGATTGGTTCTCCTCAAGTTTCAGAGAGGCAGGCAGGGTGTTCCAGAGGGAGGCCCCAGCCAAGGAAAGAGAGCTACCTCCAACTCGTCGTTTGGAGAAGCGACTGACCCTGGGGGAGTTGGCAGTGAAGGAGCGAAGAGCTCTTGTAGGAAGGTATTTAACGAGGGAGAGTTGGAGGTATTGTGGACCCAGGCCCCAGAAAGCCTTGTGGATAAAGTAAAGAGTCTTGAATGTAATCCTTACAGCCACTGGGAGCCAATGAAGAGATTCCAGGGCTTGAGGCGAAGGACATGGCTTGAGGCCAAGGACAAGTCTCGCAGTCCGGTTCTGGATGAGTTGCAGAGGGCAGAGAGTAGAAGCAGGCAGATTTAGAAAGAGGCTGCTGCAGTAGTCCAGCCTAGAGCGAACCAGAGATGTAGAGACAGTGAGCTTCTCAGGGAAGGAGAGGAAAGAAAATATACCTCCGAGGAGGTGCAGTTGGTAGTTTGACTTCTTAGAGACGTCCGAGATGTGAGGAGAAATTACCAGGTTACACACCGTAGTGACCACCTTACTCCTAGTTCATAGTCCCCTTTCCTCCATACTTATGGGACATCCCTCCGTCCTGTGGGACGGGAACGGAGCACTTTGTTAAAAGCATCCACATATTTTCCCAAAATTTGTCCTTCCTCTCTTTCTTGCGCGGGGCCCGGCACGTGGCCGTAACCTCGCCCATCTTGGCTCCGCCCCGCACATCGCCCTTCAGTCCTTTTCTATCGCCAGGTCAAAGACCCATCAGCAATAACAGAGGAACCTTATTAGAGGGGACGGCAGGCGGGCGTATGGAGGAAAGGTGTCTATGGACTAGGAGTAAGGTACACACTATGGTGAGTAACCTGGTAATACTCCTACGTCCCATCCCCTTTCCTCCATACTTCTGGGAGATTCCAAAGCACTCCTTACAGGAACTACGGGTGGATGGAAATACCCCTCACTGAAACAGGTTCTTCAGCATAGCCTGACCAAACTGAGCGTCAGCCCTTGAGCTCATGTCGAGACAATAATGCTTACAGAAAGCAGATGGGGAGGCCCAAGTAGCTGCCCTAGCGATGGACACCCAGGGGACATATTTCTGAAAAGCAACCGCGGCTGCCTTGCCCCGCACCAGGTGTGCATGAATACCCTTCGGAGGTTTCAGCCCTTGGACGGTGAAAGACTCTGATGCAGGCGGCGATCAACTGAGAAATAGTTGGCCTTAGACGCCCGCTTGCCCTGAGGGTTACCGAAGGTCACAAAAAGTTGAGAAGAACTCCTAAACTCGGAAGTCCTGTCCAGGTAGAACCTAAGAGCTCTTCAGACATCAAGACAGTGTAGAACCCTCTCAGCCTCAGAGGCAGGGTTCGGAAAAAAGACCGGTAGGGAAATTCACTGATTCAGATGGAATTCGGTCACAACCTTCGACTACCTTGTCCTTGTGAAAGACCAAGAAAGGATGCTCCACCGACAATGCCTGGAGCTCACTCACTCACTCTCCTTGCTGACGTAACGTCGACCAAAAAGGACACTTTCCAGGACAAGTACTTGAGGTCCACAGTAGCCATTGGTTCAAAGGGTTTATGGCACAGCGCCGTCGACATTTAGGTCCCACGGCGGGTGCGGATTACGAACTGGAGGGTAGAGGCGTGTCAAGCTAGCAAAATGCCTCTTCACCACTGCGTTAGTCAGGGAATAAGAACACTCATCTGTAGAAAGATACGCGGAAACCGCTGAGAGATAAGTCCTGCATGACAGAACATGAACCCCTGACTCTGCTAGGGAGGGCACAAAGGACAGCACTGTCAACCGTGGCCACCCTTGGATCCAACTTCTTCTCCAAACACCAATGACAGAACCTGAGCCATTTACTCTTGTACCAAGATCTGGTCGAGGGTTTCCTGGCTGCCTGGATAATACGCATGTTATCCGCAGACAAATTCAGATGCTCTAAAGACTTGAACTCAGGCACCATGCCCCCAAGCTGAGCGATTGAGGGAGGGGTGCCACAGCTGCTGTTCCCCTTGATGAAGAATATCGGGAGTTACTCGTAACCTGATCGGCGGATACACCGACAGGTGTTGTAGCTCTGAGAACCAACACCTGGCCGGCCACCACGGGGCTATGAGTAGAAGGGAACAGTTCACCGAATTCTTCAACTTCCAAATTGCCCGGTGAACTAGAGGCAGAAAGGCGTAAGCTCTCATGTTGTGCCATGGAATCTCGAGAGCATCCCCCAGAGAGGAGGCTCCCAGCCCCCCTCTGGAGGCATACTGAGGAAGCTTCTTGTTTACCGCCGAAGCGAAGAGGTCCACTTCTGGTGTGCCCAAACGCGAGAAAATCCATGAGAGGACCTCCGCCTTTAACTCCCACTCGTAGCTGACCACTGTCCGCTGGCTGAGGGCATCCGCTGTGACATTCAGCTGGCCCGGGATGTGTACTGCAAGCAGCCAGACACCATGAAGCACAGCCCTCTCCCATATCTGGATAGACAAGTCCACATGGGGGGGGGGGGCAGAGGTGGGGGGTACTTCGTTCCCACCTGCTTGTTGATGTAATACAGTGACACCACATTGTCCGTGCGTATGCGGACCACCTTGTTGGCAATGAGCGGTCTGAACGCCTTGAGCGCCAGAAAGATCGCCAGAAGCTCCAAATGATTTATGTGCAGGAGCTTGTCCTGAGGTGACCAGAGGTCCGAGACCTGAAGAAGATCTAACGTCGCACCCCACCCCAGAAAGGAGGAGACCGTTGTGATCGTCACCGTGGGGGCTGGGTCCTGAAACCCCGCACTCACCGACAGGTTGCTGAGAGATGACCACCAGTCCAGGTCCACTCATGGAATCCGGAATCATTATCCGCTTGGAATCCGGGTCCACAGCCTGACGCCAGGAACTCTGAAGAGACATCTGGGTCCATCTCATCTTCAGACGAGCTAGAGGAAGAGCCAGCACGCACGAGGCCATGAGGCCTAGAAGCCTCTGGAACCACCAGGCCGACATGCTTTCCGACTGCGCAAACATCTGACACGTGGCCCCCGGTCAGGTACATTCTGCAGTCGATCGTGTTCCAGCGAAAACCCAGGAAAATCAGGTCCTGCAAGACCGTCATGGAAGATTTCCGCCAGTTTACCGACAGCCCAAGATGGAACAGGAGCTGAAGGAGAGACTGGAGATTGCCCGCTGCTGCTAGCGGACAAGCGCTGCGTAAGAGACAGTCGTCCAAATACGGATACACATGGATACCCTGGAGACGAAGATAGGCCGCAATCACCGACATCATCTTCGTAAAGACATGCAGCGCCGAGCTGTGGCCAAAAGGAAGCACTCGAAACTGGAAGTGCTTCTCTCCCAAAGAGAAGCGGAAATATCTCCTGTGTGGGTTCCAAATCAGGATATGCATGTCCGTGTCCTGAAAATCCACAACGCTGAGCCAGTCGCCCGTCTGCAAGGAGGTGCGTATCTGGCTGGGCGTAATCATCTTGAATTTCTCTTGGGAAAGGTCTAGGATGATGCGCAGGTCAGCCTGGTTGGGTCTGGGCACCGTAAACAGCCGGGAGTAGAAGCCCTCCCCTCGCTCCCCGAGGGGAACTGGTTCCACAGCTCTGAGGTCCAGAAGTTTCTGAACCTCGGCTTTGAGGGAGGGCTAGCCCCACAGCTGAAAAGGAGGGTTGCGGGGTGGGTCAGGGAGTAGAGGTAAGCGGAAGCCCGCTCGAGCGACTGACAAGACCCATCGGTCTTCTGTGATGGCCTGCCACGCCTACCAATGAGACACAATGCGTCATCCCACCGGGGTCTCGTGCGAGCGCGGAAAAACCTGAACCAAGACCCCAGCATCGGATAGGCCACCCTTGAAGTCTTCCAACTTCTCGACCGGGATGTGCTTCTCAAACTCCGACAGACTTTTCCACATCCGCATATTAGCCCCCGCTAATATCAACTCAGCATTGGCCTGCCTGAGCTGCAAGGCCGAGTTGGCAAAGATTTCCTGAGGAGGAGGAGGAGGCTGAAGAGCGGGAGAAAAACTGCGTCCGTTGTTGCCTACGGCGGTTATTCCCCGCAGGGGTATCCACTCTGCGAGATTTGCGGTCGAGGAAGCCCCTAAAACCAGAGGAGGGTCAACTTTGTGACAACGGTCTCTGGGTTTTGAAAGGAGCCTTAACCAGGACAGACAATGACTTAGCTGTCTGAGTGCTATCCTTCGTCTTGGTGGGCTCTACATCTGTGTAGAATGAAAGAGCTCCTTACCATCGAGCAGAAGGTCCAACACCTTGTCCTGCACTTCTTTAGAAAATTTAGTGGCATGCAGCCACTCCTGCCGTGAGGTATCAACCCCCAGCATAAGGCCCCGAGCCGAGGCATCTACGTGATGAGCCGCAGCCTCAAAGAGATCCTGGGCCAAGACCCCGGCATCGGATAGGCCACCCTTGAAGTCTTCCAACTTCTCGACCGGGATGTGCTCCTCAAACTCCGACAGACTTTTCCACATCCGCATATTAGCCCCCGCTAATATCAACTCAGCATTGGCCTGCCTGAGCTGCAAGGCCGAGTTGGCAAAGATTTTCCTCCCTATGGAGTCAAGGAGCTTGTCCTCCTTACCCAGGACCCGAGTAGCCGTCGTGGAAGAGGATGCTGCAGGTCTCGATTGCAAAGTGGCCGCAGCCACCAATGTGGAGGAGGGAGGCAGACAAGACAACAGGGCCACCTCTTCCGAAGAATGTAGCCTGTACCTCGCGTCAATCTTCTTATTGACAAAAAGTCCTGAATGTGGCTTTTCCCAGACTCTTCGGACCTCGGCCAGAACATCCTTCTGCAGGAACAGGCCAGTACGCTCCAAGGGAGACAGGGTGAACGCCCCAGAAAGCACGCCCTCCTGCGTAGCGGGTGCCTCGGGCACCGGAACATTTAAGAAACTCATCATGTCGAGTACCTGGTGTTAGGCAGAAACCTGTGCAGTTCCCTTAGGGACCACCGCAAAAGACTTAAGACAACAGGTGTTTGGCACTAAACCCACTTGGTAGCAGTCTGTACCACACAGATTCACTTGGTAGCTGTGGCTGAGCAGTCAGACTTCCCTCAAGAAGAATTAGGCAGTATATAGAGTATACACAATAGGTACAGAGAATTTCGTTCCTTAAGTCTAACTGGTGTCCAGAAAACTCTATTCAAGAGCATTACTTGTCTGGATCTCTCTCCAACATTCAGGGACATTCTTTTAATATTCCTACATAAGTCACTCCTCCTCTCTGCAGTCATCTCTTCTCTCAGATAGCAAGACCATTTGTCCTGGAGCTTCGCATTAGCATTAGTGAAACCACTCAACATTTTATACATTTTAGATGCTGAATGATCACTTCTGCCAATCTGTTGAATAGTTAGAGCCAAATCAGAGATAAGACTTAAGGAACGAAATTTAACAGTCAGACAGCTGTTGGGGATGTGGTCACTTTCGTGGCACTATGGAACATATGCTATGGGAGTGTCACAGGGTGAGGAATCTCTGGTCGGATGTGACAAGTATGATGAACAAGGTTGTCAATGCAGATTTGGAATTTGACTTTGAAACTCTAATATTGGGGGAATCCACCATGCTGGACGACTTAGGGAAACATCAGATTACCTGGATTTTACGTGGGGCTATGATGGCGAAAAAACTGATCCTGAGAAATTGGAAATCAGATGTTCACCCGACGTTGAACATGTGGATGGAGGAGATGTATCGCACAAGCAATATTGAAAATGTGATATATTCTGTGAATGGGGAAGGACGTATTTTTGATAAAATATGGAAGGCCTTTTTGGATAAGGGTTAGTCAGTCGTTGGAGCTTCCTGTGTCAGATAAGTAGACATGCATGTTTCAATTTACTCATTATAATGTTCATGTCTTTTGCTTCTTGGTTTGTTGCTATGCCAAAGTTTTCTTGAAGGTTGTTTCAGGTCAATGTTATGAATTGCTATTGCTTTTTGACTTTTGCATCACACCTTTTCTGCCTCTATTTATTTATTTATTATTATTATTATATTTGTAAATATATATATATATATATATATATATTTTTTTTAATGAATTTTATTATTAATTTTTTTTCTCAATATATTTTTCATTATTAATGTATGGATAATTGTCTGTTGTATCTCTTTGTTACACTGATTTCTTCTGTTAATATTTAATAAATTGGTGTAGAAATGTCAAAAAATAAATAAATAAATAAATAATAGGTACAGAGATACAGTAGCACAAGCAAACACTGACCAGAGCATTAGTGTAAAAGTATATAGTTATTTATTTAAAGACACACTTGTAAATTACACTAGCATTAAGAGAAAAGTAAATTCAGCACACAGTCACTATTATATATACGACCCTAATTGCTTATTAGACAAGTCTTAATGAGAAACACCACTCATTTTCAGACAGAGGTGAAAGCTTAACATAAGATGGCACTCTAATAAGTTATTAAAAAGGGAGGGAAAAAGGCAGAGTTATGGAAGCACACAAATTTCAATACTTTTTACAGAACCACAGTAAGGCAGAGTTCTACTGGAGAACAAGGAAGTCAATTGTAAGGCCCACTCTTGGAGAGAGCAAGCAGAAGGGGTCCAGGTTCGCACTGTGGGGTTATGGCCAAAGAGTCTTGTAGATAGTTCGCACACAAAGAGTGAAATTAAAGTCAGGCAAAGTTAGCTAGGTTGTCCCAGGATAGAAAGTCGAGGCTTTACTGTCACCCCGAACGATCTGTCGTAAGGGAAGCCAGGTGGGACATTACCTTAAGTGTGAAGGAAGCTCCAGCGGGGGCAGTTGTTCCTGGAAGCAGGAGCAAGTCGTTTCGTCCAGAGGAAGAGGAGGTCTCGCCGTGGAGGAAAGATGAAGGTCGTTGCACTGCCAGGGAATAAACCAGCCGCGGAGTTCTTCGGTTAAAAGGTACTACCCTTCTCTTCGCGGTAGTGGTAAGTCGTGGTGTTCCGGTTGCTGGGGTGCTTGGCACGGGCAAGGCGGCCACAAGATGCTCCAGGAAGGTGAAAAGAAGGCAAAACTGGTTATCCCTACCAGGAAGGAAGAAGACTCTCCGGACTGGAGATCTCCTCTGTCATAGGGAAAAGTGGTGAGACGGTTCAGCAGGGCTCCACCGGTGGTGTCTTCATTGCAGGTCGGCTCAGCTTCTCCCTCCTCAGATTCTTAGGGTCCTGTGGCGACTTCTGAAGTTCGAGTCCCCAAAGCCCTGCTTTTATGCAGCAAACCCCCATTCATTCAGCCTAGCTGTCAATCAAACATGCTAAGTGGTGAGCCGGCTGGCTCATCACTTGTGCCAATCACACAAGAGTGCGACTTGAGTTACCAAGGCAACTCAGTCAAGGGTGCCTAAACCCCCTCCAACACCCCCTGTGCTACCCAGACCTAGTGGCACCTCTTTTGGAGGCTTCTGTGGAGAAGCCCGCCAAAAAGTGGAACAAAGGGTTCGACTTGGGTTGGAGTCACAGAAGAGAACAGAAACGCCATTTTAGAATCGAGTTCTGGCAAAAAATACCAACCAGTGAATTAATATTAAATAAATAAACCGGCGGTATGTTCGAGGCTATAAAAATTAAATTAAAGTTGGTAGCCTCGAACAATGGGAAAATCCCATACAGATATATTCGCGGTCAAATATAAAAAGTAGTATCCACTGCCACCAGCCAAATCTCGATCAAGGGGGACGGAGACGTGCCCATTTGAACAACAGACCCCGGGGCAATCGAAATTGCCCCGACCAGTACGTCCACAATATGATGGTTTGTACTGGTTTCTGTTTATAATTTGGGACTAGTAAAGCCAATGGCGACTTTTCATGCCCTGGGAGACTTTACATGCCCCAGGGTATGGAGTCTATGTTTGGGGGTCGCTACAACACCCCTGGGTTACGGCACGGAGGGTGCTGTGTAACCCACATAAAAAACACATGAGACCCTATGGAGTAAAAGACCCCATAGCCCATAAGCACACAATAAGTCAAAGACATACCTCAAATCATGCCTAAGAGTGGGAGTAAAAGAGTCTCACTCTTTGCAGGAGAAAAAAATAAACCCCAAAAATCCAGCAAAGCTGCTGGGGGACTCACTAGGTTTGGGAAATTAGCCTTTACAGAGAATTCTCCCTAACACCTGGTCATGAAAAGCTCTGATGAAGCGGGCAAGGTCCTCGTTGTCCTGATGGCCTTGAGGATCATCTGACAGGTCAGGATCCTGCTGAGCCGTGTCAGGCACTGCCTTGTCCACTGGGGACAATGGAGGCAAAGGCGGAAGAGCCGGGGGAAGCACCATGGGCAAGGGAGGCCCCGGCGGAACCACCGGAGGAACGGGTGGAGCCGAAGGCGTAGGTGAACATATCTCCCTGAAAAGCCCTTTGAAATATTCCCTCATGGAGTCGGTGCGCATAAGCGCCTGAAATTTACCGAAAAAGGCATCCTCCGGAGACTGTTTCGGAACCTGAGGAGGCCTCTCATGAGGTGGACAAATCCAAGAACGTAGCGGGGAAGGGTGCCACACCGGCCCCTCCACCGACGTATCCACATAAATCAAAGGTGCCACACCCGCGGGCAACGAAACATTGTGCGGAAGGGGCATCCGGGCGTTCCAATCATAAACCGGCCGGTAAGGATGCGCACAAGGAACCTTAGGTTCACCCAAGGGACCAAGCCCTACACCAGAGGCCGATGGCGTAGTTGTAGGGGTAGCACCTAAAATGGCCGCCACAGTCGTGGCGGGAACGGGCGCCATTTGGGTCCTTGTCTGAGGGGGATCTGCGGCACGTGAGGTAGTGAGGCAGGGGTCCCCGTCAATGGATCAGGGGTCTTAATCTTAGCCTTAACATAAGGAACCTCGGCAGAGCCGGTACTATGAGGCCTGGAATGTTTTTGTGACATACCAACCGCCAACTGAGCCTTCGAAGGAAGGACCTCAGCACTGCCGGTAACAGAAGATTTTGCTTCTTTGACCCCTCAACAGGTCTGGTGTCACCACAAGAGCGGGAACGGTGAGCAACAGCTTTCACCGACAAAGCCTTGACCGGCCTCTCAGAACTGTTGGTAGCTTTAGCCTCTGAAAGAGGGACCTTGGACCCAGGCCCGGTGAAAGCCTTATCTGCGCGGGCCTCGAACATCCGTTCGGTAACAACAAGCCCAGCCAAGGCCTCAGGGTGAAGCCCGGTCTTATCTTTGAGGGAAGCCGACAGAGGCCTCAGAGCGAGCTCCGGTACCCCACGACTCAGTAGAACTGGGTCTACAAACAGCCCCCACAGGAGGGGCCTCGGAGCGTACTCCGGTATTCACAGGCCCCTTACGGAGACCCTCGGAGAAAACTCAAGGCGAACCCCGGTGACAGAGCGATCAACGCCCCTTCCGGACCGAGAGGAACCCGGAAAGGTATCCCCCGGCCGGGGTGCTCTGAAAACTAAAGAACTTACCGGGCATTTCTTCTTCTCGTCGATGAACGCCTGAAAATGTGAAGGAGGAGTTCGTCTGAACACCACCTCCCACCATTCCAACCGACGTTGGAAGTGCCCGGACCGAAAGGGAGTCCCAACGGTGATCCGGACCCAAACACTCTAAACAAAGAAGATGGGGATCGGCCCTCGCAAAGCGACGGTGACACGATGAACAATCGGGAAAGTCTAGCTTGAACGACAGACAGACCAGTAAAAGAACGCTAGCGAGAGCCAGAGAGGAAAAAAGGGAAGAAAAACTTCTGAGGATACAGGGGCTTCCGGCCCCGATCGAGCAGAGAAAAGGACTGATGGGCGATGCGCGGGGCGGAGCCAAGATGGGCGGGGTTACGGCCGCGTGCCGGGCCCCGCGCAAGAAAGAGGAAGGACACATTTTTGGAAAAAATGTGGATGCTTTTTACAAAGTGCTCCGGTCCCATCCCACAGGACGGAGAGATGTTCCATAAGTATGGAGGAAAGGGAACAGGACGTAGGAGTAAGGAGAGGGTGGAGGCGAAGGGGACGTTGAGGTTCTTAGCCTCACAGGTTGGAGCAGGAAGAGGGCCAAGGGAGGCTGGCCAGAGTGTGACAGGAAAGGAGGGTGCATGTGTGCTGATGAGGAGAATCTGTCTTACTTGCATTAGGCAGACATCATTGGCGGCACACCACTCCTGGATGGCAGACAGACAGACAGATGAGAAGGGGAAAACGAGCTGAGTGCCATGCGCATAGGACATCAAGTTGAACAGAGATCGGCAATGCAGTGGGTGAGAGGTGCCAGGTATTGGTTGAAAAGCCAGGGAGAGAGGTTAGACACCTGGGAAACACCACAGGTAGAGAGTGAGATAGAGGAAAGGAAGGACCCAAGTTGGACCTGGGAGGGTCTATCAGAGAGGAAAGAGGTCAGCCAGGCCAGGGCCCGATCGGTGATACCCAGGTTGTCAAGGAGACGGTTGAGTAGGATGGCATGGTTGACCGTGTCAAAGGCAGAAGAGAGATAGAGTAGGATGAGGACAGATAGGATGTTAGAGTCAAGGTTGGAGAGCAGGTCTACACGGATGTTCAGGAGAGCAGTTTCTGTGCTTTTGGCAGCTCTGAAGCCAGACTGATGGTCATGGAAACAACCAACAGAATAGGTGTGAAAATTAGCTGGGAAATGGCCAGCTTTTCCAGGAGTTTGCCCAGGAAAGGAGTGATGGAGATCGGGCGATAGTTAGTTAGGCATGAGGGGTTTCTTGAGAAGAGGGTGCTCAAGTGCTTCAGAGGGGAGGGGAAGGCTCCATATACGAAGGAGAGTTTGCAGAAGTCGGCCAGAGCAGGACCAAGGGTGTCAATGTGCTCCTTGATGTTTGGGACGAACAGGGAAGAACTTGTTTTGACAAGGCTTTCATAGACCAGACTTGACTGGAAATCTCGTCAGGGGAGAACAGAGGAAAGGAAGAGAAAGAAGAAGGGGAGGAAGATTGGCTGCAGGAGGGCCAGAGGAAGCGAAGAGAGAAGGGGAGGAGAAGGAGAGGACGAGAGGGTGGACAGGATGCCCTGGGTTTTTGAGATGAAACGAGAGGCAAGGGCTGTGCAAACGGCCTGGGAGGCGACAGGAGAGGTAGAGACTGCAGCAAAGTTGGCCAGCTCCTTGTCTCCTGGCACTCGTTTCCTGCAGCAGCAATGGAAGTACATCCAGCAAAGAGGATTGCCAGTCGAGTTCATCTTGGGGTCGATTGGTCCAACCCAATGAAGAGTTGATCATCTTGCCTTAATTTAGCAAGTCTTGAGATATAAAAGCTTAGAGCCCTTTTTGGATCTAGCCTGTGAAGCCTTTCTTCCTCCTTGCCTACATGCAGGGGAGGATAAAAGGTTGGTAGTATTCTCCTTTGCGACAAATGGAATTCTGAGACTACCTTAGGCAGGAATGATGGTTTGACTTATGGAATACAGTGTAAGGAGGCTTATGTTACGCTCACCTGGCATCCACGGTGACGCCACCCAGCCCCGATTGGATGATTTGCACTCTCGAACCCTCTCCCGGTCCCTTGGTAAGGCCTCTGGTTAAAGATGGGTCTACAATATACGAGAGCTGGATTCAATACCAGATTGTCTTTATGTTTTCCCACCTCCCTTGGCCTCAACTCCTTCCTCCCCCTTGGGCCTTCTCCTCACCTTAATATTGTAAAAGGTGGATTCTCCGTCCTGCTCCTCGTAGCAGGGGCGCATAATTGTAGGGGGTCAGCAGCGACCAAGTTACTTCACTGGTGCAAGCCCCCCTGTGCGAATCCAGGCCTGCTGCGACTCCGTAGTTTTGCTGCTTTACAGTATTTATATGCAGTTCTTATGTTCCTCTTAGTTCGAATAATAATGTCTTGTTTCTTTCCTTTTAGGTATGGAAAGGTGTTGTCATGCAGTTTGAAGATGAGCATGGGCCGGTAGGCGAAAGCGCGGTGTGCGCGATGCTGTCCGGTGAGTAATGCGCGATGCACAGCGCTGTTTCGCCTTTTATATTGCTAACCTGTGTCTTTTCTCTCATTGGAGGTCGCGATGTTCCTCGCCGAGCGCCGTAATGTTTCAGCGATGATGCTGACCAGGAGATGACTACCCAGGTAAGAATTGTGTGGCTTTCTTCAATCAAGAGGAAACGTGAGTAAACGCTTACTAATGTTGTCTTTCTTTCACCTCTTTCCAGGTTATGGTATTCCACAATGCATGCGGTGCCTGATGGGAGTTCGTACCTTCAGGTGAGTGGAACTGAAGTCGGCGATGGATTGAAGACAGGATACTGTTCCAGGTAAGTTAGGTAGTGTTCTTTCTCTCTCTGCAGGTCCTTGGTTTCAGGTAAGCTGGCATCAAAGAACTGGACATGGTGAGCGTTACGCTGCCCACAGCAGAATAACGCGAAGCATATTCTAGATTGCAGGAGCGCGGCACATTCCTTCCTTACAAAGCATATTTCGTATTGTTGATTGTCATTTGGTGCTCGAACAAGTGTTATTTGGTGCTTGAAAACGAGTTATTTGGTGCTTGAATTAGGTTTATGGAGCGGACTCCTGTCACTTTTGTGCTTTGTGGAACTTTGATCTTGCTACCTGAACTGTACAGGCACTGTGAGCTTTGCTCTTGCCTGCTCCGTTCCGCTTCCTGGTGGAGAAGGGGGTTAGCCCACACCACGTGGGCGATCACGTGAACCGGCAGCGCACTCAAAGCCGCGCCAGAGCCACCCGAGCGGCGTACTTGCTTCTGCTCACCTGAATTTTGTGTGTTACAGGAGCGGACTCCTGTCACTTCTTTGTGCAACTTTGATCTTGCTACCTGAACTGTACAGGCACTGCGAGCTTTGCTCTTGCCTGCTCCGTTCCGCTTCCTGGTGGAGGCGGAGTTAGCCCACACCACGTGGGCGATCACGTGACCCGGCAGCACACTCAAAGCCGCGCCAGAGCCACCCTTGCGGCGATAAGCCCTGTGGCGTCAAATTGTGCGGCTGTTTGGCGGATGGTGGCATTTTACCATACTGACTCAGGTACTGCCCAATCCCGCTGCATCTACTAACATAAGTCATTTAAATCCTGAATTGATAGTGTTTGACATTATATCAGTTTTTAACGTTGTTAATATTTGAGCCTGTTTTGTATTTTTATCAAAGGAGAAAGCTGTACTAATTTTTAACAATTTGTTGTAAATCATTCCATGTTCACCCTGAAAACAGGCATGCCATCTGAGACTACTAGAGACCCTATGGTTACCTCTCCAAATTTAATGCCTAATCTACCAGATCTAGCTCCGCTCCCCCAAACGCCCATGAATCAAAATATTCCTAAATTACACGAAAAGACCAAAAGTCGAACTCGTATTTCCAAGAAAAATATTATTTTAACCACAATCAATAAAACTCCCACTCAACATGACATCCGTAACTTTTATGAGAAAAAGTCATGTGGTATAGTAACGTCTGATCCGATTGATTTGGTATCTCTTGTGAGGGTTTCCTCGGATCCACCGCTACCTAATTGTTGTCTAAGTGGTGTAACTCCAACCCAACATCCCACCCTTAACAATGAGACTCCCGCTCTTTCTTTGAACTCTACTATTTCAGATCAAACTTTATTAACTGTACCTCATTCTCCTATTAAATCTATTAAACCTATTAAACCTATTCAAACTTTTGCTACCGTTTTAGAAGAGTCGACTCTTGATATTGAAGACATGGCAAATGAAAGCCATGAAACAGCACAAGATATCCCGACTAAGAATGTCTCGTTGGCATCAGTAATTATCGAGACGTGGGACACATTAGTCTAAATAAATCTCTTTCAGCCCCCTGTCAAAATCCCCTTGAATGCAGGGACTTAGAAAGTTCAAGAGCCTCAATAATGACTGACTATGCACAACCATGTTCCATGGATTCACCAAGACTGGATGAGGAGGTGTCTTTTTTACATCCTACTCCCCGCCGCTGTCAAACTACTGACAAGAAACAACAATCTTTTGCTCCCTCGGCCAATCCTGCCCTATTAGAAATTACTTTGGGGGCCATTAACACCACTATGTCCACTCATTTAAGCTTTTCAGTTCTTTGGATCAGAAGATAGCTGTACAAACCATTAAGCTAGACTACATGAGTGACTGGATGAGAGACACCTTGCTCAAATGTTCTAAAAGCCTCTCTTTAGGAAACCTGGAACAAAGTAGTCCATCTTGAATCTCATTTGTCATCTCATCAAGGTTTAAATGAACACTCTGGGGTATCTATTACACAGCGTCTTTCACACTTAGAAAGTTTGATCCGAGACCCTCTGATTACTACTTCAGTATTACCAACATTTTCTAAAATTATCCGCCCGATTGAATGTGTGGAGGAAATTGTGACTTCAAAAAATAATGAGTCCTGGATCAGCGTTGACTCTCCTGTGAAGAGTGTTGTTCAACCTGCAGCCTGCAAGTATCGTGGGGGCGTTAACCAAAACTCACAAAAAATTGGATCCGTACTTGTGAACAATAGAAAAACAAAATTTGTGTCAACCAAAGCTACACAAAGAAATAAAAAAGCTCTGGCTGATTCAAAAAAACTAACTCAAACACATCCCTTTATAGGTGTGACGAAAACTTCCGCTCGCAGTGCTGTTGCCCCTTCAAATATTTGCGACGAGATTACGACTAGCGAATTAGCCGCTACGGCCAGCAAATCTCCTGTGGATAAAGTTTTGCCAGCCAATTTTCCATCTTCCCAAGTTTCTTCAAAGGAGGTTCCTATTTCTCTTCTTAATTATGATCCCTTGAATGAATTGGTACATCTGTTATCATTCAAGCCTGATAATATACAAATAAAACAATCCTTTCCTGTTGTACAAACGACATTATCTACTCAATGCGGTGTCATCTCTACAGGTGCTGGCAAGTTACCTCCCTCTGCCGCTCCTACAGTGGGAGTTGAAGATCGTTTAAGCTCATTAAGAGCTGCGGTGGACTCCCATCTACTGAAAAGAATTTCTGAGGTGTTGCCTGAAGCTTCACATGCCATTGATCAGTCCCCTCACACACCTAACCCCTCTAACAATACCCAAAATGAAGCCTCATTCCTTAAAATCAGAACAGATAATTGTACGAATCCCAAACCACCTCCCTGTAATAGTCATTGTCCTCAAGATCCTCCAAAACAAAACAATAGGAGAAACTCTGATTTACGTAATGGTGGCACTAAACCCTACATAAATGACGATAGCGTTGCATTCTCAAAGAAACTCAACCTGTTCCACACTTTAATTCTGAAGTGTCGCGATGGGCCCTTTCCAAAGTATGACTTATGTCGTGCTAGTGTTTTAAACATATTTGGAGATATAGAGGGATTGGATGCCATATCTTCCACTGATTTGGATCAAGTTAAGTTTCTTTGTGACAAGAATCTTTCCATTGTTAGACACTGGATAAAGTCTGGAATCGTTCGTAATACTTTATGGAATGCCAGAATGGAATTATTCAATCTTGGCTTTTTACTAGCTCAAGATCCAGCATGTCAGCAGTCTAAGGAGATTGATGGTAATAAATCCATTGTAGGTACTACGCCTGCACCTTCGTGTGCCTGCAATTTTTGTACTAAAGAATCTCCATTAGATCCCAGAGTATCTGCTAATTCTCGCTCATAACCACAAGCAGTTATTCCCACTACTGAACTTTCGCTTGCTAGCTGGAATACTAGAGGCTATTCTCATCTGCAGTGAACTTTAAACAACCAGTTGAACACTTATGACATAGTGGCCTTACAAGAAACGTGGCTAGTAAATCCCCCTATATGGGATGATCATGAGCTCAGTCTGCTGCCAGCAGTCCATGCTGGTAAAGGTAGACCTACAGCTGGTCTGTTAGTTGCAGTGAAAGTGAGTAAGGGTTTAAAAATCTCCCCCTGGCAAGCACCAAACAAATTCACGCAATTGGTTAAGATCTCCTTTAACTCACAGACATACACACTTATTCATCTTTATAGGAATCCGGTGGGCATCATTGATGACAGTTTTTATGGTGCGGTTTCTCTTCTCTTCGAGTATATCTCTGCTCAAAGTAATATCTCTGGAATCTTACTAATGGGTGATTTGAACCTTTCTTGGTTTGATTCGAACATAAGGCCTAAGAATCGTGAGGGTGCAAGATGGATCTCCTTTATGGAAGATCATGACTTAAAGATGGCAAACGGTGCGATTATAGGTGACATTCCCCCAATGAACACCTGGGAGAGAGGCAACTCAAAATCCACTATCGATTACATCTTTATGTCTAATAGCATCTTTATGAATACCAGCAAATTTGTTATAGTAAAACAGACATCTAGTGATCACCATCTCTTAGCACTATTTTGGGCGGTTGAAATTGAAAATCATTCGAAAATTGCATCTTACTATAATCAGACTGTATCTGTCAATAATGGCAAAAACCGCTTCAAATGGTCTGTCAATAAATTACTAGCTCTGAATGGTGCTATTCTAAACAATCAACGGTTACATAAGGCTGGTTCGTATATAGATGTGTTAAGTACCTTCGCGAATCTTTATCCCGTTCATAGTAAATCAGCTAAAAGACATGTTCATGGGTTTGATCTAGCTCTCTGTGAAAGAAAGAAAGCTTACAGAAGAGAGATCAGAAATCATCGAAAACTCCCCATGATTGATCAAATTAAAGCAGTTAAGGTTGCTACTTCGAGATATCGAAATTGGGTTCGCGCGAGGCGAGCTACCATGTATCAAATAGATAGTGAATACTTTTTGGTAGCTTGTCGTAGCAAAAACTCTGCCTTGGTCTGGGAGTTGTTGAACAAATGTAACACATCATCCCAAGGTCACACGCAACTCAATGGAGTATCTGAATCGGTGTGGGTCACACATTTTTCCACTCTATATGACGACTCCAAGATGACCTGCTATAAGTATAACAGCAACTCTGTAAATAGTTGGGCTTTGCATTGTACAAGATCTATTATTCAAGATTTTATTAAAACATCTTCATCGTCTAGTGTGGCAGACTCACTAATTTAATGCTCAAACAAAACATAACAGAATGGGCACTAATCTTGAACAATGCTTTTCACCACATTTTACAAACCAAAAACATTCCGGAATCATGGCGTTCTTCTGTGATTATTCCGATCTATAAAAAAGGCGATCGTATGGACCCTAAAAGTTATCGTCCAATAACGTTACTGGATGTTCCAGGCAAAATATTCTCCAGGTTGGTGCCAAGAGATTTTAATGTTTGGTGAAATAAAGCAAATCAACGCGACCCAGCACAAACTGGATTTGTAGCTGGTTTAGGTACTGGCGTCAATTTAATTGCTTTAAATGCCATAAGACAACAAGCATATAACAAGAGACAAGCCAGATATTTTGTGTTTGTGGATCTTCATTCCGCTTTTGATTCGGTCTCAAGACCAACACTTATAGATAAGTTACTCAAAACGGACTGTCCTTCCACTCTTATTGACATCATTTTTGCCCTCCACTCACACACTAAGGTCTATGTAAGATTAAACTCTGAGGGTCTTCTTTCATCCCCAGTTCCAAAGTTTAGAGGGCTGAAACAGGGGTGCATTTTAGCATCTGCCTTGTTTAATTTTTTTCATTAACGATGTACGCTGGATCTTCGGCAAAGTAATGACTGATGCTTCTAAACTGAACGGTATAAAAATGTGTGCCTTGTGGTATGTGGATGATCTTGTTTTAGTGTCAAAAACTCGCAGTGGTTTACGCAATCTTCTGTCAGCATTATGTTCCTACTTTAAAGAAAACAAATTGGTAGTAAACACTGGTAAAACGGAAATTGTCACGTATGTTCCTAAAGGTTTACGCAAACACTTGTTAGAATGGCAAATTGAGGGGATACCCATAAAGATGGTACCTAATTACGTTTACTTGGGCCTTATTTTCGATGGTTGTCCAACCCTAGACTCTCACCTGAATAAAATTAAACAGAAGCTAACCATGGCAATCTGTCAAACAGGAGTAATCGTTTCCAAATATGGCAAATTTTCTATCAAAGCTGCCATCACATATTGGAACCAGAATGTTGTAGCAACCATCCTTTATGATTTAGAAGGAACAAGTTACTTACCTGTAACTGTTGTTCTCCAGCATGGGTCTGGCATGGATTCACATGCTCATGAATATTCCCTGTCAGGCTGGGAATCCTCGGTAAAGAAAAATCAGTATCAGTTTTGTTTCTGATCTGTCTTTCGTAGTAGTAACCAATCACTGATCTCTGCGTCATACTGACCACAGCCAATGACTGCCCTCTACCTAAGCCCCGCCTCTGGCAGCCATCTTCAGATTTGGTAGCACGTGAAGTGGCAGTATGACCAAGTGAAGAGCCGCAGAGGGGTAGGCGGGAGGGTTCGCATGTGAATCCATGCCAGACCCATGCTGGAGAACAACAGTTACAGGGAAGTAACTTGTTCCTTCTCCAGCATGGGGTCTGGCATGGATTCACATGCTCATGAATAGAAGAATACATAGCAGTACACACATGCACAACCACGGGAAGTGGCAAAAGGCTCAACATTAAGCAATACAACAACTCAACATTAAGCATCTCTTACCTCCTCACCAGGCTCACCTTAAGCGAACAGGTTGCGCAGCACTGCTTGGCCGACCCTGGACTCCTCCCTGGAATCCCGATCGACGCAGTAGAATCTTGTGAAGGTGTGCGTTGACCTCCACGTAGCAGCCCTGCAGATGTCCAGCAGGGGCACCCCAGATAGGAACGCCGTAGTAGCAGCGATCGCTCTGGTCGAATGGGCTCTCGGACGGCCTGGCAGCGGTCGGTTAGCCAACCGGTGGCAGTGCATGATGCAGCCGGAGAGCCATCTGGAAATAGAAGACTTCGAGAGAGCCTTCCCTTGATTCACAGGTCCAAAGTTCACAAACAGCTGTGATGTCCTCCGAAACTCTTCGTGCGGTCAACGTAGAACTTCAGCGCTCTAGCCACATCCAGCGAGTGCAAAGTCCTCTCGGCCGGCGACGAAAGGGACGGGAAGAAAACAGGTAACACCAGGGGCTCGTTAAGATGGAAGTCCGACGGAACCTTGGGCATAAAGGAGGGGTGCGTCCTAAGCACCACCCTTGAGGCATGGAAAGTCAAGTACGGTGCTTTGCAGGATAGGGCCTGGATCTCTCCCACTCGTCGTGCAGAGGTAATGGCCACTAGGAATGCAGTCTTCCACTACACAAACTTCATTGGTGCGGCGTGCATCGGCTCGAATGGGGGCCCCATGAGCCTGGTCAGCACCACGTTAAGTTCCCACGCCGGGGCTGGGGCCTTCACCGGCGGGAACGACCGCAACAGTCCTTTCATAAACTCTTTTACCAGTCGATGGGACCAAAGGGACGTCCGTCCTGTGGTTCTGGTATATCTGGAGATCGCCGCCAGATGAATCTTAATGGAGGCATGGGCTAGCCCAGCCTTTGCCAGCGATTGCAGGTACGGCAGCACTTAAGGGGCCGTAATCCGTAGGGGGTTCATCTTCTGTGCTCGGCATCAGATAGAGAACCTCTTCCACTTGTGACCGTAGCATTTGAGAGTCGAGGACGCCCTGGCCTTTGCAAGAACCTCTCTGCAGTCGGCCAGTATCGTACCCTCCAAACTCTAGCGCTGCAGGAGCCAAGCCTGCAGGTTCAGCGACGCCGGGGCGTGGTGAGAGATGGCGCCTTCTTCTCTGGAGAGAAGATCCGCATCCGCCGACAGCTTGATGGATGGGGACGTTGACAAGTCCAGAAGGTCCGGGAACCAGATCTGCCTCGGGCACGCCGGTGCGACGAGGACCATCCTGCACCGGGACCTCTTGAGCTGGTTGATGAGTCGAAGCAGCAACGGCAACGGAGGGAACGCATACAGGTATAGGTCCTCCCAGGGGAACGAGAACGCATCGCCCATGCTTCTCGGCTGGGGAAACCTGCTGGCGAACCTCTGGCACTTCGAGTTCGTCGCTGTTGCGAACACGTCGATTTGGGGTTTGCCCCATCGTCGGAAGAGTTGATCCACCTGATCCTGGCGCAGCTCCCACTTGTGACACGCGCGCAGCTCCCTGCTGAGCGAGTCGGCGATGGGGTTTCTTTCTATTGCCAGGTGGAAGGGAACCAGGAACATCCCCTGGGGGACCGCCCAGTGCCACAGATCCTGTGCCTCCTTGGATAGGGCTGGGGATCTGGTGCCTCCCTGCTTCCATATGTAAAACATTGTCGTGGTGTTGTCCGTGAAGATCCGCACCACCTTGCCCTTGAGCGACGGGAGGAACGATTTGAGAGCCCAGAACACGGCTCGGAGTTCCAGGATGTTGATGTGCAGGAGCTTCTCCACCGGGAGCCAGAGGCCTCTTGCGTGGAGATCTCGGGTGTGGGTGCCCCAACCTTCCAAGGAAGCGTCCGTCGTCACCGTCTCCTGGTACGTCGGCGTCTGAAAGTCCTTGCCCGCCGTGAGGTGCGCTCGAACGCCTCACCACTGAATCGCCCGCCGGAACACCTCGTTGAGGGGGACCCTGTCTTCGAAAGTGCCCGTCGCCTATATCCAACGGGCATCGAGAAATTCTTGAAGAGGGCGCATCCGGAGTCTGCAGCGGCGCATCAGGTAGATGCAAGAGGACATCATCCCCAGGAGGGACTTGATGGACCTCACCCTGGCCACGTCCGTGGCTAGCAGGCACTGCACTTTGCCCAGAACGGCCTTCGTCCGTTCTTCCGACGGTGCCGCCAGGCGCCTCACTGTATCGAGCTTCGCTCCCAGAAACAGGGCCACCTGCGACGGCACCAGGTGGGACTTTGGGTAATTTATGGCAAAGCCCAGGTCTGTGAGTAGCTGGACGGTCCTCGCAGTGTGTTCGACGGCGAGTTCCCTCGTCCTTAAGCGGATGAGCCAGTCGTCCAGGTAGGGGTAGACGTGAATCCCCTGCAGGCGCAGCCACGCCGCCACAGGTGCTAGGCACTTGGTAAAGACCCTGGGGGCCGACTTAAATCCGAACGGCAGTGCTCTGAATTGGTAGTGGCGTCCCTGGACGACGAACCTGAGGAACTTTCGGTGACTTTTGAGGATGGGAACGTGGAAGTATGCATCCTCCAGGTCCAGCGACGATAGAAAGTCGCCTTCCTCCAGCTGTCCCAGCACGTGCTGGAGGGTGACCATCCTGAACTTTTGTGACCTGATGTATTTGTTCAAACGACAAAGGTCCAGGATGGGGCGCCAGCCGCCAGTCTTCTTCCTGACGAGGAAGTACCTTGAGTACACCCCGGAGCCTCTTCGGGACGAGCTCGATGGCGCCTTTCCTGAGCATCGCCCGCACTTCCAACAGCAGTTGCGGGACTTGATTTTCCTTCCTGGCTACAGGTGGGATGTGAGGGCACTTCTTCAGGAATTCGATAGAGTGTCCTCTTGCCAGGGTATCGAGCACCCAACGGTCGGTGGAGATGGACTTCCACACGCCGACGAACTTCGTCAGCCGGCCTCCCACCGGGGTGCTTCGGTGGGGGCCCGAGGCCACGGCCGGTTCAGTCCTGCTTGGAGGTGGTGGCCTTGCCGCCCTGGCCACCTTGCCGACGGCGGCGAGGCGCTCCCTGCTTGCCGCGACCCCTGTAGGCCTCCTGAGACGAGGAGCGTGCCGCCTGGCGGTAGGACGACGAGCCACCGCTGGATCCCTTGGAGGCCCCATGTCTGCCTCCGGAGCTCCGAAAGGGCCGTCGTTGCTGAAGGGCTCCTAGGGCTCAGGCTGTCTCCGTGTCCGTCTTTATGGCTTGGAGGGATTCGTCCACCGCCTTCCCGAACAAGTTGCTGCCGTCGAACGGCATGTCCAACACCCTGGTCTGGATGTCCTGACGGAAGTCGGTCGCCCGGAGCCAACCCCGTCGTCGTAGGCAAACTCTGTTGCCCCGCTGGCGGAACCCAGTATCGGTAATATCGGTTGCCACCGTTATGGCATGGTCCGACGCCACCCCGCCTTCTTGAAGTATTTCCAGGGCCTCGGACCTCTTGTCGTCCGGTAGGAAGTCCAATATGGGGGCCAGCTTAAACCAGAGCTCCCTGTCTTAACGGGCCACGATCGCCAGGGCGTTGGCCGCTTTGATCGTCGTCCAACTTCTTTCTCTCGCCGTCCGGAGGGGAATTCGACATTGAGGCTCCTGACCCGCCGCTTTCTTCTTCGCCGCCGCCGAGACGACCGAGTTTGCCGTTGGCTGGGCCCTGAGGCACAGGGGAGCGGTCTTGGGGACCTGGTACTACTTCTCATAGCGGTCCCGTTTGGCTGGTGCCGTGGAGGGGTTCTTGAGTACCGACAGGCCCTCCTCCCAGATGTCATCGATTAGAGGCACCGCGATGACCGTCTTCCTCTTGGCCTCCCGGTGCTGATAGAGGAAACCTTCCTTTTTCTGCTCCTCCGGGCAGAGCTGGAACAATTCGGACGCCCTGGCGATCATGGCGTGGAATGAGCCAATCTCGTCGGGCAGAGGGGCCCATGCGACAGGAGACTGGAGACCTGTTCCGTCGTCGTCGCCATCAGAACCCGTCATCGAGCCCACCACACCGTCATCTCCCGACTCGTGGGAGGATGAGGAGGGAACTGCAGGCCTTACGGGGCGAGCGGAGGAGAGGGTTGGGCCCTCCGTCGTTTGGTCGGAGGACTTCCCGACGGGCCAGGTTGCGGGTCCTCCGGCCTGGGCCGTGGTAATCTCGTCCTTATCTCAGAGCATAAGGACTGGATCGCAAACAAAATGGCCGCCGAGCCATCCTGAGGCCTAGGTTCCGGCTGCGCCGGAAGGGAAGGCTGCTCTTCCTCACCACCGTCCTCTTCCTCGGTTATCTCCCGAGGATCTTCCTTGCGGGATCGAGCCTTCTCGAATTGGACTTCGAGATTCCTTACGACCCCGGTCAGTTCCCCCTCCGAGGCTGACTCTGAGCTTGAGGAGGCTACCGTGCCCCCCCCCTCTTTTTCTATCACGGGGGCCATGACAATGGGCTGAAAAGAGGATTCCCTCCTTGGCGGCAGGGAAACTCTAGTCCCGAGGCAGTCTCCGCTGGCGGGGTCTCTGCCGGCTTGGCCAGAGTCGCCGCTATCGCCTCGATAGAGGCCTTTGCCTGCTGGGTAGGGGCCTTCACCACCTTAGGTGCGTCCTGGGCCTTCTCCTTAGGGGGAGGGGCGACGCCTCACTCCCCCTCTCCCGAGATCAGACAGGGCTTCTCCCGAAGCTTACCGGGGTCTCGGACTTCCTCTTCCCTGAACCGGAGCGCTGGCTCGCGGACGGTGCCGGGGAAGGTGCGCCCTGTCTGGCGACCGAAGAGCCCGACCTTTCGGTGCTCCCGGAGCCAGCAGACTCACAGCGCTTGGCCTGGTGTTGGGCCCCCGTCGCCGGGGCGCCCGCACAGGACTTAGAAGCCCGCTCGGACCCTTTCTTCTTCTCACCCGTTGAGCCCTTCTCCAACCAGCTGGCGAGACGGGATCGACAGTCCCTCATGGTCCGCTCCGACAAGTTCTTGCAGAACTGGCAGTCCTTCTCTACATGAGTCTTGTCCCCATGAAGACAGAGGCATCGCGAATGTTCGTCCTCCTTAAACACATTCTGCAGCCCGCATCCAGGGCAGCTGCGAAACAGCTTGGGTACGGGTGACGAACTCGCGTCCTGGGGCATCTCGAAGTAGGCCGTAAATCTTCTGGAATCCTCCAAGAGGTTGATTCGACGAAGTCTTCACCCTTGAGGGGCGTAGGAAAATCCCATAACGGGTACCCGTTAACGGAAGTAGAAACGGTGGAGCTTGAGGCTCGATTAACCGAAAAAATGTAAAAATTCACCTGAAAAAGCGCAAAACACGCAGCAAAAGCTCGAGAGCTAAGCAAGAGGACTCCCAACACTTGAACGTGCGGTAAAAATCTGAAGATGGCTGCCAGAGGCGGGGCTTAGGGAGAGGGCAGTCATTGGCTGTGGTCAGTATGACGCAGAGATCAGTGATTGGTTACTACTACGAAAGACAGATCAGAAACGAAACTGATACTGATTTTTCTTTACCGAGGATTCCCAGCCTGACGACGGGGAATATTCATGAGCATGTGAATCCATGCCAGACCCCAGGCTGGAGAAACGTTAATTGTTCCCCCAGGGTTTCTCAATTTATTAGAAGCTAAGTTTTGGCGTGCAACTTTACATCTACCACAGTGTATTCCCGGTGTGTTGATACGCTATGAATTGGGATTAATCTCTTTAACTGACTTACACAAGTGGCGTTTATGTGCCTTATTTCGCAAATGCTTGTTATCCATACGTGATAATTCCACACTATCTTCCATCTCTAGTTATTTGCTTAGCTCCGTAGAAGTATTTCCGAAACACTGGTCTACAAAAATTCTAACAATTATGGTGAACGCTGACATATCACTTGATCTTCTTGCGTTTCATCCGGAGCAAGCAAAGAAGAAGGTGTATATGATGGACTGGTTTGACACTAGAACTCAGTGTTTAACCTACAAAGACTTTGATTCTACAATCTTTGGACCCAAGCGCTATAAAGACACTGCTTCTTACCTACGCTTGGCACCATCTGCTGCTATAAGAACTGCCATTCTTCGCTTGCGGCTTAACATCTGGCCTACCCGTGAGGTTAAAACAAGAAGAAAGCAAATTCCCTCTGACCTCAACTGGTGTAGGTTCTGCAAAAATGTAACGATTGTAGAAACTCTCCAACATTTAATATTGGATTGTCCTGCACTTATCACTTTAAGATTGCACTTTGTTAACCACTTCGCGTATTTTGCACAAATTGATCCTAGAAATAGATGGGTCGCCTTGGCAGCCACTGAATGTATGAGTATAAGAATTGCAACTATTAACTTTTTAAAGGCCTTGGACATGGAATGAAGAAAAAAAAAATAATAATTTTGAGTTGCTTTATTTATCTTTTTCCGATAAATTTGTATGATAACATTTTATTCACTTTTGGAAAAAAATATTTTGTTTATTCTTATAGTATTCTGTGAATTTTTATGAACCTTATTTCAACTTGGATTTGATGCTTATGGATTTCTTTATTTTGTTTAACTTGAAAAAGTTGATGTAATTTCAACTATATTCAATAAATAATAACAAATAATAGAAGCATGTTCTGCTGTTTGGGTGCGGTTTAAATAGTCTCAGGTAAAACAGTCCCAGGCCTCCCACACCCAAAAAGTAGACCGCATAGCTCAGTTCCTTGTAATTGAGCTATGTGTGTGCCTCCATGTTGGCTGAACCCCCCCTGCCCCCCAAGTTAAATAGCCCCAAGTAAATAATCCCATTCTAATGTTGGTCTTCATGATGGTTATGAGCCTAGCGCCAAAGGTGCCAGGACTGACTCCAAGAGAGTCTTGGTTGAAGTTTTAAGACCTTTGACCTGACCCTAACTGGAAGGGTGACTTGCCAGTGAGGGCCAGGGGTAAGGGTCATGACAGTTTACAAGAAAGAGCCTGTAGCTCACTTACCCTGCGGGCTGATGCAAAAGCCACTAGTAGGAATGTTTTTAATGTAAGGAGCTTTAGAGGACATGAATGTAATGGCTCGAATGGAATACATGTGAGAAATGTCAATACCAAATTCCAATCCCAAACAGGAACATGAAAAGGGATTGGGGGTGGGGGGCTCACGTTAGTATGACCATTTAGAAATTGCACAATCAATAGTATTTTGAAATAAGAGAACTCTTCAGAGTACTGTTTAAAAATGGAAAGCGCAGCCAAGTATCCTTTTTTTAGTTCCAATCGTGAGCCCTAGATTGGCTAAACGTAACAGGAAAGAAAGGAAAGCACTCCTATGTGGCACTCCCCATAGGAGTGCCACATAGGAACGGATCCACATTCTTATCCTTGCACCAGTTACTGAATTTATTCCAACAACACAGGTACAAGGATTTGGTTGCTGGCCTTCTGGCCGAAAGCAAAATCTCCATTAAGTCATCCGGGAGGTCCCAATCCTTGTATCTCAGCCTCTCGGAAACCATGCGTGAAGGAAGGCTAAGTGTCTTGACCTCTGGATGGAGAACCCGACCTTCCTCTTGAGAGAGAAGATCCTCGTATTGGAGGGCAGATGTACATGTCCAGAAGGTCCGGGTACCACTGTTAGTCTAGAAAAACACCCTACCATAGCATAGACGGTATATTATGTTGGCCGAAAACCAACCGCATCATATGCCCAGCACCACCAGAACAGACTCGTCTGCATAACCATAGAGCGTCCATTTTAATTGCACAGAATCCGCCATTTTGCATTCTCTTGCTTTTCTGTTTAAACACTTTGCAAAAATGAATTTAATTCCGTTCTGCTCCAGCACAGAGCAAGGCCACAAGTTACATATGAGAGACCGGCCGAGACAGAAATAAATTGTTTTCCCCCCTCACGAGTCCTTGAAGGCGAGCAGAGAGGCATTTAATCACCAAGCCAGGTGGTCTCGCGGAGACCGCAGAAACTATAGAAATAGACAGAGGCATGAATTACACACTCTTTCACAGCCCCCCTTATGGGCCCCTTTAGATCGAGCTGACCTCTAGCTCACAAATAGAAACTAGAAGATAGCAAGTTTTGGAATGTCTCTCCTATGAACACAGTTCTCTCACTGAACAAGAGCATTAGGTTCTCTGTAACAAAGAATAGTGTCTGCGCCTTTGCAGATTGCAACTGTTGCTAAATTAATGTCTTAGAAGGTGTCATACTCGTCACAATTGTCAATCACCGAACCCTTGCTCAGGAAGATACATTATGGGCGGTTTTGATGTGTCACAAACTGATAATATGATGGTCTTTTTGTATATATGTCTCTGTTGCAGAATGTTCGCGGTTCTTGTGTCTCACGAGGTCTGGGTAACACACGTTGCGAGACGTGAGATCCAGTCGGCAGACGGAGACTATTTGCTTTGCAATAAACCTTAGATTTTGGGAATTGAACCTCATGTCTGGCGGATCAATTTGTGTATGGAGATTGTGCCTTGTTTCCATAGCGACGGTCTTCATGGCCCGTCACCACGTCCTCCTGGCCCAATCCAGGGCAATTAGGATCATGGTTTTCCTGAACTTTCTCAACCTCCTGATCACGTGAGGAATGACAGAGAATGGAGGAAACACGTACAGAAGTGGAAACTCCCAGTCCACTACAAACGCATCTCCTAGAGCTCCTCTTGGTGGAAAAATTCTCTTAAGCAATACTGTTTGCACTTCTGATTGACCTCATTCGCAAACAAATCCACTTGAGGGGTTTTCCAAAGGGTGAAGATCTCTTGAAGGACTTCCTGAGCTAGTTCCCACTCATGAGAGACTGTGCTCTGCCTGCTCAGAGCATCCGCCTCCTTGTTCTACTCTCGGGCTAGATGAACTGCCGATAGAGAGATTCCGTCTTGTATTGCCCAGAACCAGATATGCATTACCTCCTTGCACGGGGGTAGTGACCCTACACTGCCTCTCTTGTTGAAGTAGTACATGGCCACTGTGTTGTCAGTCATTATCAGGACCTTCTTTCCCCGTACAGAGGGCAGGAAGGCTTTCAGCTCTAGTCTGATAGCCCTCATCTCCAAAAGGTTGATGTGTAGTTTGGACTCGGATGGAGACCAACGGCTGCTGATTGTCAAATCACTGGTGTTGGCTCCCCACCCCGTGAGTGAGGTGTCCGTCGCTACTGTTATCTCCGGCCATGGTTGCCAAAAAGGTTCTCCCTTCAAGATATTGTCCTTGCAGGCCCACTACAGAAGATCCTGTGCGAACCTGCTTGGAACGTGAAGTAGGTCCGACATCTTTCCTGATAACGGGGACAATTGGGTTCCGAGGGCTAATTTAAGGGATTTCATTCTCAGGCGGGCCTCTGGCACCAGAAAAATTCAGGATGCCAGGAGGCCGAGCAACCTCAAATAAATCGAAGGCCGGAAGATGATGGGCACTCTGAAACTTCTTGGACATCAGCAAAATGTCTAGAGCGCATCTCGGGTGGCAAGCCCTTTTTCAAGGTAGTATCTAGTACAGCCCCAATGAATTGGAGCTTTTGAGAAGGTGCCATATGGGACTTCATGAAATTGAGGGAGAGAGGCATTCACAAAGTACTGATTGATGCCGCTTAAAGCGGGAGCATGTGTCTTGGCTAGATAAGCTGGAATAGGGTCATAGATCATCTTAGTAGGTTTGAGTTTACTGATCAAATTAGTAAAGGTTATCTAAATCAACGGGCGAGAAAGAAGCTAGGGGAGTCGTGTCCTGGCATGGAGGGTTCTTTTGGGATAAGAAACCAAGCTATCGGTAGTGATAGTAGAAGGATCAATATTGGATCTGATCATATTTATTTTAATCGGCAAAGTTATTGTTGAACTCGTTTACAAGATTGTCAGACGAGGGAAAGACTGGAAGAGGTGCAAGTAGGCTGGGCAGCGTTTCAAACAACATCAAACAGGGCTCTAGATCCATTTTTCAGCATGGTGTATTTGTCTTTGGAGACTGAGATCTGGCCAGAATTATTCCCTTTTTTGTAAGCTTTCAATGCTACTTTGGCCTGGTCATTGGTGCTTCGTGATCTGAGTCATATTTTTTCACTCTTACGGTAATGTCACTTAAGACTCCTTAGAGAATCATTTCACCATTGGCTGTTACTAGAGCTGTTTTTTACTTTCAGCGGGGCAATAATGATACAATTTGTGGTAAACCTAATAAAAGTTTGAAAACATTTCAGCACAGTTAAGATCGGAGGTCATGGGAGTCAGTTTGTCCAGTAGGTTTGTCACTGGTAATCTGGTAAAGCTCTCTTATCACATGAGAGTTGACTGGATACATATGAGTTAGTTCTATGATGTTTAGTCAAAAAGTATGGCGAAAGTGACCAGAAAGTGGTCTGACCAGGTAAGTTGCAGGACACACTGGCACGAAAGTCAAAAACCACAAAAGGTTAATATCCAGACAGTGATCTCCCACATGGGTCACTGCCTCAGACAATGGAAAATCATGTGACTGGAGTACATCTTTAAAAGGGGTGTAGTCTGAATTGTCCGGCTTGTTGCACTAGATATTAAAATCATCCAAGATGATAGAGAGGGTGCCTCCAGTCCAAGGTAACCATCTAGAGAATTCAGGAATACATTGGCTGAGCCAGAGGATTTGTAACACAGAATAAGCTGACAGGATGTGTTAGAAGCAATATGAATGGTACAGACTAAAATCTGGGAGTTTGAATTCCAAGATGGAAAGTGAACATAAGTCCAAATGGGTTTGAGCATTTATTGCAACGCTGCCACCTTTATGAGATTCTCTATTGTGCCACTTAATTTGGAATTCATCTGGAACCAGTAAGTGAAAGTGCACTGTAGAGCTAGATGTAAACCATGATTCAGTCACAAAAGTCTAGTCCCATAGTGATAAGATCATGGATGGCTACGGCATTTTATACTGCATATAGGGCATTGAATAAACTGGATTTCAATAAAGGCTTTAAAGTAGGATGTCATGTGGATTTAACTCTGCTAATATTTACAGCTCTGATCTTGTTCAGCACATGCAGTGTAAGTGAGCCATGCTCGGGAGTATTGAGGGAGCAAAGCACATCTCCAGAGTAGTGCAGGGCCATTACACAATGGAAAAAAACCTGTGCGTAGTGATACAAATGTAAATATAAACACGTTACTTCTACCAGAGGTTATTAAATCATGAATAAATCCTTCTAGCTGCCTTCGCAGACAAACACCAGAACACCGCACACAGACTGCCAGATGACGAAGGAATGGGGAGAAAATCCGGCTGGCCAAAACAGAAAAGCAGTCAACTTCTCCCGACCTGGCTCCTCTGCACATGGCGTCCCATTGGGCTTGGCAAGTGCTGTTTGCAGTCTGCTCAATTTTGGCATCCTCCAGTGTGTCTGCATCAGTCAGGTGCATCTCCAGTCTCTGGTTCCCTAATTCTCCTGAATTCGTTTCACCTGTGTTCTTTTTAAATGACCCGGTCTGTGTCTGCAGTTTCCAAAGACTAGAACTCAGTGTTAGCTAACTGTGTCCAGTCATCCTCATTACCCCATCCCTCTTCCTTGTCTCAGTACCAAAAAGGGGTCGTAGGGTAAGTAAAGTTATGCGTTAAAAACCTGGGACGTAAGTCACCATATTACAATAAGCCATGAATGAATTTTGCACTGCACATGCTTATCCTTAGAAGTAATGACAGAAGGGTTGTCTTGATTCAGTCTTTTCCTGTCTGTTAGGCAAGATTGTATGCAGTACCCATAGGGTGCCCTACAACAACCCTGACGACCTGGCAGTAGTAACCCAATCTTTGGTATAAATCTGTACTACACAGGTTGGTAGTGTGGAAGAGTAGCCAGGCTTATCTCAAGAGGGGTCAATGTGAGCTGTAGGGGAGTTCCACAGAGGTTCACAGTGCCAAGTATTCAAGCAGACACGTAAACACAGGGTTTCTTGATAAACAATTATTAATTTATTTACCAGTCAGTTAATATAAGCCTTCTTCAGAAAGGAGCACTGTAAAACACCACACGAATATACTTCAAAATTACAAAATCTCTTAGTTCAGAATCAGTAAATACCCATGTGCGATGGCATACAGCAGAGACCTAAACCCTCCGGTGACTTCAGTTGCTAGGGTGCAGTTGACATTGATTTATTACTGTTGGCATTCAGAATTAGTTAAGAGCAGGTAAAAAGGGAAAAGATTAGCGCACACAAGACAATAAAAAATGTCTTAAGCAGGGAGATACTTTCAGGTTCCCAAATAAGAGTCATTCAGTTAAAACAAGCTAAGCCAAATTCATTAGGCAAGAGTCTAGATAGGCTGAAGCACTTCTTTGGAGGCAAGTAGAAAAGTCTTTGCACAATGTTTCAGAAGTCTTTGAAGAAAAAGATGAATCAATATAGGGCCACAAGCTGATTAGGCTTGTGAGGGTAGAATATGCAAACAACTCTACAGCAAATGGTAAGTTCTCTTCGACTTTGTACAGTACCTTTAAAATGAAGAAAAGATGCAACAGATGACTCCTGTTCCTGTGCAGCTCTGCAGATCTCACTGTTCCTGGGCCTCAGTCGTGGGGACAAGAGGGAGGACGTCGGGGGGGAGGGGTGGAGTGGTGGGGGTCACTCCCGCACTGCACTGGGACGGTCAAAACTCGCAACCGGCAAACTAAACTTTCAGTGGCTGGTCAGTGTTTCAGCTCCTCGCGTCTACCGCAACTAGCAACACTGTGGTTCCTGGCTGTGGAGATGGACTTTGCTTGTTTCTGGGGTCCCACACTCCATAGAGGGGCCTCAAGCTCGGTCAGTCCTGCTTCCTGGGAGTCCGGAGGATCTTCCTGGAGCTCTTGGCCAACTAAAAGCAACGCACACAAACTGGCGTTCCTCTCCCTGGCTCTACGGTTTCCAGCAGCAACTCTGTGGAAATTCAACCAGCTCCGAGATGGATGTCCAGGTGACTTACTTTGGAGTTGATTGGTTCCCACCAACTCAAGGGGAGAAGTCATCCTTGCAGGGGCTTCTGCGTCGATACAGACTTGGCGTTTCAGCACTGCAGAAGGGCTTCACCATGGAAAACTAACGGTCCAGAAGTTGCAGCAAGCACCCCCTCTTCAAGTTCTTCGGTTCCTTCGTCCAGTGGTCGACTCTGCCTTTCCAAGCCAAAAGGACTTGCCTTTTATACAGTTCTCTCCCTTCATTCCAGCCTGGCTGTCACTCACCCAGCAGGGTGGCTGTCCTTGCCGGACTGTCAGCCAGCCAATCATCACAGAGTGCATTTGGGTCACGTCCTGCCTACCCTAGACACCCTGGAGCCAGAGGCAGGCTTCACTCGTGAATCTCACCAAAGGCAAAACAAAGAAAGGGACGAAACCTGGTTTGGCGCACAGAGTAAATCACAATGAGGACCTTTCCGCAAAGAAATGGCGAGAAAAGAAGACTGGGGCCATTTTGACAAAAATAGCACCCTTGGTTGCTTTACTGCAGCTGTGAACGCAGCCCGCAGTAAATGCACACCAGGCTAGTAAAAAGGAAACCACTACAACCAGCCATTCAGTGAGGAAATGGTAACAAAAATGTTACTTGAGAAGCTAGACAAAGGGGATACTAGGTAACCCCTCCAACACCCTATTGTAAAATAGTGTGTGCTGGGTCTAAAATAGATACAAATGTAAGTAAAATCAGTGGCGCTGTGGAGCAGCCCAAGATGGCTGCCTAGCCTCTCAGCTCTGTGCGGCGCAGGCTTTAATCCTTCAACATCTGCGGTCCTACTTGCTATATGACACTGATACTTCGCTGACACACTTTGCACACACGTGGCCGTACTCTGAGAATTTGGGACCGCTTCAACCTTTGGGAACCCAGCTGCGACCCCTGGGAGCTGCTGGCTGGGTGCGGACCTCGCCGGTGCGCGGTCGTCGGACCCCTCCGCTGGGATCGCCTTCCGGGGCCCACGCCGAGACGGCCGGAGAAGTGGCCCCGGCCCCCCTCCCTTCGTACATTGCTGAGGATCCCGAGGCGCACCGCGAGAGCCCGACACTGCTGGCCGAGGGTGCTCCGTAGTGGCGACCCGCGGCGGACATAGCCACGCTCTGGGCCTGCGCTGGAGCGACCCTCCAGAGAATCCCTCATCAGGCAGCCCGTGGCCCCATATTTACTACAACAGTCGTTTTCCACCCGGACGGGGGACTCAGGTGAGGAGTGGTGGGGGTGGTGATTGCGGCGTTCCCCCCCCCTCCTCCTCCTCCTCCCTGCGGCTGCCCATTCCACGTGCGCCCGTGTGCGCTGCCTTCATTGTGGACCCGGCGGCGCCTCTTCAGCTATACCTGGGCCCCACTACATATCAGCCTGCTGAGTGTGGGGCTCACCCATACAAACTAACTGAGGCCAGGCCACCTTACAATCTGCAACCGCCCAGGGGCAACACCCACCCTAAACCACCTTGCTGCCAAGCTTGGCTGCGCGGCTGGGGCAGGGGCATCGAGTGAGGGCCCAGCTAAGACCTACACCCACTTGCTTCATCGCCCTCCCCCCACCAGCATCCCTCTCCAGCTTCCAGACCTACGCCGACCAAATGCCAGCCAGATCTAAGAGTGCTACCCACGGGGGCACCATGGACAAGTTCGCCAAAACGGTCCCTCAAACTGAGTCAGACCAAGCGTCATCCTCGCCTGACCCGGGCCCTCACCGCGGTGTCACACCGCCCGATCTCACCACTTTAATGGAATCCATGGCCAAAAAGGAACAAGTTACTTACCTGTAACTGTTGTTCTCCAGCATGGGTCTGGCATGGATTTACATGCTCATGAATATTCCCCGTCGTCAGGCTGGGAATCCTCGGTAAAGAAAAAATCAGTATCAGTTTCGTTTCTGATCTGTCTTTCTTAGTAGTAACCAATCACTGGTCTCTGGGTCATATTGCCCCAAGCCAATGACTGCCCTCTCCCTAAGCCCCGCCTCTGGCAGCCATCCTCAGATTTGATAGCGCGCAAAGTGGAAGTATGACCAAGTGAAGAGCCGCAGATGGGTAGGTGGGAGGGTTCGCATGTGAATCCATGCCAGACCCATTATGGAGAACAACAGTTACAGGTAAGTAACTTGTTCCTTCTCCAGCATGGGGTCTGGCATGGATTCACATGCTCATGAATAAAAGAATACATAGCAGTATACACATGCACAACCACGGGAGGTGGCGAAGGCTCAACATTAAGCATTACATCCAAAACTCAACATTAAGCAATTCTTACCTCCTCACCAGGCTCACCTTAGACGAACAGGTTGCGCAGCACTGCTTGGCCGACCCTGGACTCCTCCCTGGAGTCCCGATCGATGCAGTAGAATCTTGTGAAGGTGTGCGTCGACCTCCACGTAGCAGCCCTGCAGATGTCGAGCAGGGGCACACCAGACAGGAACGCCGTGGTAGCAGCGATCGCTCTGGTCGAATGGGCTGTCGGACGGCCGGGCAGCGGTCGGTTTGCCAACCGGTGACAGTGCATGATGCAGCCGGAGAGCCATCTGGAAATGGAAGTTTTCGAGAGAGCCTTCCCTTGATTCACAGACCCAAAGTTCACGAACAGTTGTGACGTCTTCCGAAAACTCTTTGTGCGGTCCACGTAGAAGTTCAGCGCTCTACCTACATCCAGCGAGTGCAAAGTCCTCTCGGCCGGCGTCAAAGGCGACGGGAAAAAAACTGGTAACACCAAGGGCTCGTTGAGGTGGAAATCCGACGGCACCTTGGGCATGAAGGAGGGGTGCGTCCTCAGCACCACCCTCGTGCCATGAAAAGTCAAGTATGGAGGCTTGCAAGATAGGGCCTGGATCTCTCCCTCTACGTGCGGAGGTGATGGCCACGAGGAACGCTGTTTTCCATGACAGGAACTTCAAGGGCGCTGAATGCATAGGCTCGAATTGGGGCCCCCATGAGCCTGGTCAGCACCACATTAAGCTCCCACGCCGGGGAAGGAGCCTTCACCTGCGGGAATGATCAGAATAGTCCCTTCATAAATTCTTTCACCAGGCGATGAGACCACAAGGACGCCCGTCCCGTAGTCCTGGTATATCGGGAGATGGCAGCCAGATGTATTTTAATGGAGGCATGAGCTAGTCCAGCTTTGGCCAGCGACAGTAGGTACGGCAGTACTTGAGGGGCCGTAATTCGCAGAGGGTTAATCTTCTGTGCACGGCACCAGACAGAGAACCTCTTCCATTTATGACCGTAACACGAGAGTTGAGGACGCCCTGGCTTTTGCAAGAACCTCTCTGCAATCAGCCGGTATATTGTTCCCTCCAAACTCTAGCGCTGCAGGAGCCAGGCCTGCAAGGTCAGCAACTGCGGGTCGTGATGGAGAATGGCGCCTCCTTCTCTGGAGAGAAGATCCGCATCCGCCGGCAGCTTGACTGGCGGGGACGTTGACAAGTCCAGAAGGTCCCGGAACCAGATCTGCCTCGGCCACGCCGGTGCGACGAGGATCATTCTGCACCTGGACTTCTTGAGCTGGTGGATGAGGCGGAGCAGCAACGGCAACGGAGGGAACGCGTATAGAAACAGGCCGTCCCAGGGGAATGAGAAAGCATCGCCCATGCTCCTCGGCTGTGGGAACCTGCTGGCGAACCTTTGGCACTTGGAGTTCGTCGCTGTTGCGAAGAGGTCGATCTGGGGTTTGCCCCATCGTATTAGAGCCGATCCACCTGGTCCTGGCGTAGTTCCCATTCGTGGCACGAGCCCAGCTCCCTGCTGAGTGAGTCGGCAATGGTGTTTTTTATTCCTGCCAAGTGGAAGGGAACCAGAAACATCCCCTGGGCGATGGCCCAGTGCCACAGATCCTGGGCCTCCTTGGATAGGGCTGGGGATCTGGTGCCCCCTTGCTTCCGTATGAAGATCCTCACCACTTTGTCCTTGAGGGACGGAAGGAACGACTTGAGCGCCCAGAACACTGCTCGGAGCTCCAGAATGTTGATGTGGAGGGACCTCTCCTCCGGGAGCCGAAGGTCTCTTGCGTGGAGATCTCCGGTGTGGGCCCCCCCAACCCTCCAGAGAGGCGTCCGTCGTCACCGTCTCCTGAAACGCTGGGGTTTGAAAGTCCGTGCCTGTAGTGAGGTGAGCACGGGTGACCCACCATTGGATTGCCCGACGGAACTCCTCGTCGAGAGGGATCCTGTCCTCTAAGCAGCCCGTCGCCTGAAACCAGCAGGCGTCGAGGAACTCCTGTAGCAGACGCATGCGAAGTCTGCAAAGGGGTACAAGATCGATGCATGAGGACATCATCCCAAGAAGGGACTTGATGGACCTCACCCTGGCCACGTCCGTGGCTAACAGGCGCCGCACCTTGCCCAGGATGGTCTTGGTCCTCTCCTCTGACGGGGAGGCCAGTTGCCCCACTGTATCGAGCTTCGCTCCCAGAAACAGTGCTACTTGCGATGGAACCAGGTGGGATTTGGGGTAGTTGATGGCGAACCCCAGTTCCGTGACCAACCAGACGGTCCTCGCTGTGTGTTCGATGGCGAGTTCCCTTGTCCTTGCCCGGATTAGCCAGACGTCCAGGTAGGGGTAGACGTGGATCCACTTCAGGGGCAGCCGCGCCACCACTGGTGCCAGGCACTTGGTGAATACCCTGGGTGCCGACTTTAATCCAAACGGTAGGTCTCTGAATTGGTAGTGGCGTCCCTGAACCACGAACCTGAGAAACTTCCTGTGTCCTTTTAGAATGGGGATGTGGAAGTAAGCATCCTCCAGGTCTAACGACGATAGGAAGTCGCCTTCCTCCAGCTGTCCCAGCACGTGCTGGAGGGTGACCATCCTGAATTTCTGCGCCTTGATGTATTTGTTCTACCGACGCAGGTCCAGGATGGGACGCCAACCGCCTGTCTTCTTTTTGACAAGGAAGTACCTTGAGTACACTCCAGAGCCCCGGAGCCTCCTGGGGACGAGCTCGATGGCACTCTTGAGCATCGCCCTTACCTCCAACAGCAGTTGAGGGATGTGATTCTCCTTCCTGGCCACAGGAGGAATGCGAGGGCACTTCTTTTGGAATTCCAGCGAGTGCCCGTTGTCCAGGGTGTCCAACACCCAACGGTCGGTGGAGATGGACTCCCACACGCTGACCAACTTCGTCAGCCGGCCTCCCACCGGGGTGCTTCGGTGGGGGCCCGACAACACGGCCGGGTCAGTCTTGCTTGGAGGCGGCCTTGCCGCCTTGGCCTCCTTGGCGACAACGGCGTGATCCCCCTTGCTTGCTGTGACCTCTGTAGGCCTCCTGGGAAGAGGAGCGGGCCGCCTGGCGGTAAGTGGAGGAGCCACCGCTGGATCCTTTGGAGGCACCCGGTCTGCCTCCGGAGCTCCGAAAGGGCCATCGCTGTTGAAGCACCCCTAGGGCCCGGGGCGTCTGCGAGTCGTTCTTGATCGCCTGTAGAGACTCGTCCACCACCTTACCAAAAAGGTTGTTGCCGTCGAACAGCATGTCCAACACTCTGGTCTGGACGTCCTGGCGAAAGTCTGTCGCCTTGAGCCATCCTCGTTGTCGGAGGCAATCTCTGTTGCCCAGTTGGCAAAATCCGGTATCGGCAATGTCCGTTGCCATCGTTATGGCGTGATCAGACGCCACTTTGCCTTCCTGCAGAATTTCTAGGGCCTAAAAATCTGAGAATGGCTGCCAGCGGCGGGGCTTAGGGAGAGGGCAGTCATTGGCTGGGGGCAGTATGACCCAGAGATCAGTGATTGGTTACTAAGAAAGACAGATCAGAAACAAAACTGATACCGATTTTTTCTTTACCGAGGATTCCCAGCCTGACGGGGAATATTCATGAGCATGTGAATCCATGCCAGACCCCATGCTGGAGAACGTTGCTGCTTTTCACGAAAAGCTTGACGACATCAATGCGAATTTTGCCTCACTTAAGACTCGAGTGGACCAGGTGAGATCCAGGATCACCGAGGCCGAGAATAGAATTTCGCTCAACGAAGATGCAATCCACACGCTCCAAGACACTGTGGCTTCCCCGTCGCGGGAAATGAAAAATGTCAAGGCGAAATGTGACAATTTGGAGTCTCGCTCCCGCAGAAACAACTTGCACATTCTCGGGGTTCCCAAGAACACCTTAAGGGGCGAATAGAGGATGCAGTTGAAAAACTACTTAAAGACCTGCTAGACAATCCTGATCTTTCACCGTATTTCACTGTGGAGCGAGCCCATCGCGCCCTATCGCCTCGCCCCAGACCGGGCGACATTCCCATGCCCATTATCGCTAAGATACTAAATTATCGCAACAGGGCCCTCATCCTCCGCCTGTCCCGGGAGAAGGGAGACCTACGATTTGAGGCCCACACTATCAGAATTTTCCCTGACTTTTCAATTGCAGTGCAGCAGGAGAGGCGTCAATTCCTCAGCGTGAAGAAACTGCTCAGGGAGCGCAACATCCCCTACGCTATTCTGTTCCCGGCGAGGCTGAAAATTACCTACAATGGCAAACTATATTTCTTCACAGTCCCGGACGAGGCGGTGAAATTCATGAAATTGCCGATACCGCTACCGGGCCCAAGGAACGACCCCCCCCCCCAGCGGCGACTGATCATGAACAGTAGTGCCCGGGATGTCACATGTCCACTGATCCTTATTTTTCAATGTGTTAATGGCAACCAGTCACCGTTAACTCTGCAGATATGGCCTCCTAGTGCCTGGGTCCAGCCCTACGTCCCTCCTTCTCCTACTTCGCTGCCTGGCCTGAGGGCACCCGCTGGGGTAAGAGGCCGATCACAAGATCCGTCTACCGCAGTAACATCGCTGGGACGGCAATGCTGCCCCACATTATGCTTAAGCTGCCGGCCGCACAGCCCTAGCGCTCTCTGCTGCAATTGTAATGTTTGTTTTCATTTGGTTACTCCTTATGTTTTGCCCCTGTTGGGCGGGAAAGTGGACTGTTCCACAATGGATCTGCCCTTCGGCCCTCACCTCTTGGTGGGATTCTGCCCGGTTGGAGGCTCTTGTGTTCTTGGGTGGGGGGGGGGCTGCACTGCATGTTGTAGTTGGGCAGTGAGGGTGGGGATGGCGTTGTTGGGGTTGTTTTTAAAGTAAAAGGCAGGGCGGAGAGATGCAGAACATCAGCGCACTACACCTATGCGGGTGGTGAACGCAGACTATGACATGGGAATGTACACTACTGCAGGGATGTCCCATAAGGTGACACCATGGCTCTTAATATAATGACATGGAATATGCGCGGACTGAGCAACTTCACCAAAGCCCGCAAGATAACTGCCTATGCCCAGAGGCATGGCGTTAAGATTTTCCTCCTTCAAGAAACTCACGTCCTGGGGCGCCTGGCAACATCCCTCGCCCCGACGTGGGCCAACAACAGGTACTACACAAAATGCTTAACCCAGTCCAGGGGGGTACTGACATGAATCCACAAATCAATCCAGTTATCAGTGCGCACCAGCCATATTGACCCCGAGGGTAGATTTGTAATACTTCACTGCTTGCTCGCCAACATGGAATGCCTCCTTGTTAATACATACTCCCCTAATTTTGATGCTCCAGAATTCTTCGGGAGTACACTTTTTACTCATCGGTGCACGATAGCCATTCCAGGATAGATCTCTTTCTCATATCAGGCTGTATGGTGTGCAGGGTCACAGAGTCCAACATACTATCGGATCACTCACCGATGACACTACGCATAACACTGGGACAGGACCGCCCCTCTCACCCGCTCCTCTTGGAGATTCAAGGCTGAGGCCCTACGGGACAGTCTTCAAGGCGGATATCCTGGCTGATATTAACACCTTCTTTGATTGCAACAACAGGCGGGATACCTCTGACGGGGTGCAATGGGAGGCATTCAAGGTCTTCATTAGAGTGATGTGCATTTCTAGAGAAGCCGGGGTTCTCAAAGATATCAAAAGTAGCCTGCAACGGTCTGAGGCAAAACTAAAGGAACTTGAGAAAGAATATGCTGCTGCCCCTTCCCCGACCATACTGGCACAGATCAGAGCGGAATTGGAAGCATTTGAGTCCCACGCCCAAAGGGAGGTCCAGTACTATGCCCGTCCCGTAGCAGCCAGTAAATATGGAGAGGGTGACAGACCGGGGAGGACGCTGTCCAGGTTGGTCCGCACGCAGGGGGGCAGGACTCGCATTGACTGTGTCAAAAACACAGACGGCACCCTCTGCTGGTCTGACCAGGACATTCTCGCGACGTTAACTGCCTTCTACACAACTCTATACGGCCCCCAGCAGGAACATAATTTACAAGACACAGATGCCTTGCTGGACCTGATACCCATGACCCTCCTCTCCCGCACCACTATCTAGCGACCAGCTTGAAGCTCCATTCACCCTTGACGAGATAACCACAGTCATCTCGAACTGCCCGATGGGCAATGCTCCTGGACCGGACGGTTTCACCGCCGAGTTCTATCGAGAGCATGTAGCAATCCTGGCACCCAGACTCTTGGAGGTTTGGAATGAGGCACTAAGCCTATACACCATGCCCCAATGCATGCACGAGGCGCTCATAACCGTGCTTCCCAAACCTGGCAAACCACTGGACAAATGCAGCTCTTACAGACCCCTCTCTTTGATCAACACCGACAGGAAAATATTTGCCAAGATTATCGCCAACAGATTCCTCCCTATTATGACACACTTATTCCATCCCGAGCAGGTCCACAGCGCTCAATATCCGCCGCTTGTTTAACGTCCTGGCCAGAATTGACCCCAATGCAAACGCAGTAGCGGTCACCCTTGATGCCCAGAAGGCATTTGATATGGTGTTGTGGCAATACATGTGGGCGGTAGTAGAAAAAATGGGAATTGGCCCTCGCATCATGTCGTATATCAAGCTGCTCTACACAGACCCCATAGCCAGAGTCCTGGTCAACACCAGGACCTCAGCCCCCTTCGCCCTCCACAGAGGTACCCGCCAGGGCTGCCCGTTCTCCCCGATACTTTTTGCACTTGCCATCAAACCCATGGCTGACAGCGTCAGGGACAAATACACGCGTAGAGGTATACGTCTGCGCAACGCCCCGGAGATCATCTTGCTGTATGCGGACGATGTGCTACTTTATATCAGGGACCCGTCCACCCACCTGGACCCGGTCATATGGGACATTACCAAAATTGGCACTTTTTCAGGCTTCTCTAACTATGCCAAATCTGACAATTTCCCACTCACACCGACCACAACACAGCCGTCATGCGAATTCCCCCTTCGCTGGTCACCAAAGCGCATCAGATACCTTGGCGTGCAAGTATCCCTCACCAAGTCTTCACTACTGGCCGACAATTACGGGGCTGTAGCGCAGCTTGCCGAAGCTCAACTGTTGAGATGGCGTAACCTCCCGCTCTCCTTGTCGGGCAGGCTGGCTCTAATTAAAATGATAACTGTCGCCAAATTACTCTACGTCTTCGTCAATGTGCTGATCTGGCCTGGAAGGCGATACTTCAGAAATGTTCACTCTCTCTGCGCTCAATTTTTGTGGCATTCCGGTGCGGTCCGGAAGAAGTGGCAGCATATGACCCGTCCATACGAGGAAGGGGGCTTCACCACTCCTGACTTTGCAAAATACTGGACTGCTGCACAGGCCCAACACGCCACATACTGGTACACGTTCACTGACCCCCCCCCCCACATGTGAAGCTCCAGAAGCTAGCTGGCGATGGGGTTAACGCCCTCTCTCTTATACTCCACCACACATTTCACACTGATGCCCAGGCCGACCCCGTGGCGGCTACAATCATGGCTTGGAAACAAAGACTACCCTCACCACCCGGCCTTCACCCGTATTATAAATGGTTGCCCATTTGGCAATTCCCAGGCCTCAACCCATACATGATAAACTTCTGATGAAACACTGGGAAGACTTGAGATATCGGGCCTTGACCAATTTCTATCCCGATGGGAAGTTCATCACTCCGCCAACATGGCGTCGGGGCCACTCTGGTACTGCGCTAGAGCTACTGCAATATTTCAGGCAGAGAGCAGCGTTTCGAGCCTACTGGCCCATATACCCTTATGAGCCCCCAGACACACCGGAGATACACTATATAACTAACTCAGCCAGGGCTAGAGAGATCGTGTCTTCCCCATATAAAATGCAGATGACCAACCCCAAAGAGTTGCCACGTGCAGCGCGCGAGCTATGGAGCGACGAATTGGGACACCCTATGACTGACACAATATGGAAGAAGATGTGCGTATACACCCGTGCCACTTCCTTTAATGCCAGATACAGATGCATACAATATACGCTCCTAAATCGCCTGCACTACACTCGGCACACACTGGACAAATTTACACGCACTCAGGCTTACCCCTGCCCTAGATGTAAATCTTTAGATGCAGATCATATGCACATGTTTTGGTCCTGTGATGCATTGGGTCCATACTGGAAGGCCATAATAGACGCCCTCACTGAAGTCACAGCGCTCCCCATCTCCCCGGAACCGTTAGCTGTATTGTTTGGCCTCTGGGATAGCCCTGAATTGGGGAAAATGTCCAGGTTTCTGAATGTCGCTACCATAGTGGCAAAAAAAAATGCATATTGCAATGCTGGAAAGGAGCTCTCCCCCCCCTCATTTGAAATGTGGCTGAGGGCCCTCACCTGGACTCAAACGTGCGAAGATGACATCAACACCCTCCCGCAGACCTCCCGTCCCAAGAATGTGTGGGCAGAATTTTGTACCTACCTGAACAACAAAGATGATCTAGAACTGTTGTTTCCCCACCCCTTCCTGGTGAGGTGAACTAGTCCGTCTCTGAGCCTTATGTGTCTGCTCCCGCTTGTATCTACCATGCAATTTGTAGTCGCTCATGTACCTGCTACCATATTCATCTTGTACAATTTGCTGATTGTCTGTTCTTTCGCTATGCCAATAAAGTTAGTTTAAAAAAAAATGTAAGTAAAATCAATTTCACTTTACTGCCCTGGGAAACCGTTTATCCCAGAGAAGGTATTCAACCTTGGGAAATCTAAGAGACTTCCCTGTGTCACTGCACTTAAGGTGCTGTGTGACACAATGTAAAAGATGGTACCTATGGAGTTTGTCAGACTCCACAACCAAAAGAAACTGTGTACAAAAACCACATTAAAATACAATGAGAGAGAGTGGGAAAAACTGTCTTTTTTAAATTTTATTTTTATTTGTTTTGATAACATTGGACCTTTACAAAACAAAGTTGAAGATAACATTTTTCAGCATTAAACAATAAGATTGTGTGCATTCACTTTTTGAGCTTCTTAAAAATTAGAGGAAAAGCCAATTATGTGGGAAATTGTTTGCGGAACCTGAAGGAACTTCAGCCTCTAGCCCTTCAACAGACATCAATGTCTCACAAAAAGTTCTCTCTTCATTGGCCATGAGACGCGAGAAAGACAAACATTGTAAGTTTGTCACTCCCGCATTACTCCTGATCTTCATTAGAGTTACTGATCATAGTCTGCTGAACTTCCGTAGATATCAAGCAAATCTTTGTTAGAACCTGGCCCACTGCAATTGTTAGTGCAGTACTGTGCCCCGATATCAAGAAGTTGCAAACATTTTCCGAATGCAGACACTCCACTTTGTTCACAAATTTCAAAAAGTGATTTGATATAATTTCCCCAAGTCCCTTTGCAGTCTTGAAGCAAATGATGTAGATTTTGTATTTTGGGGTCTGAACAAATTTTGCACAGAATAATAGCATTGTGGCTTTGTCCTCTAATGTTCAAAATTTCACCTGTAAGAATTAGGTTTAGGCGTGCCCTGAGGAATAGGTTTCTTGATTCACTATTTGGATACTTTTGTAAATATTTCGGCAGTACTCCCAGCTTTTTCTCCATAGTTAGAAAGCTGTTCTTTGGTTTTGAAAGCGGCATTTCCACACCTGTTTTAATCCAATCCATTGTTTTGATTTCCTTCTTCGCTTTCAGGGGGTTTTCTATCAAAGTTTCCACTGATGAATTGGCTTCATGCAAGCTTTTCAGTGCTTTTGCTTCCAACTGTTGCGAGTATCTTAGACCGGTCCGATTGAAGCTGTAGTTTATGTCCTCATAAAGTGAGTTTTTTTTGTGGAATTATTATTAGCCTATATAAAGAAAGCAGTCTCCAAACCACTTGTTGTTGCAGTGATTTAAGGCCTAATTCGAATATTAGTACCGACAAGCCCAAAGATCTTTTCTATAGCTGACTTTCCACTTTATGCCAGTCTATGTCCCAAAGTATCGGTTGGGCCTCTAGACAGTATAGCAACACTGGAATTATTTTAGCAACATAAAACTTAGTGGCATCATTGAAAATTTGCAGAGGCCGTAGAAGATCCTTTTCATTTGCGGTATCAATTTATCAACTTTAAGCCTAATTTATGTTTCCACTTTATTAGCTGATGGGAAAGAATATACCATATAGCCCAGATACACTAACTCTTCTGTTCTTGTGATTTCTTCGCCTTCAAAGAACAATTTTCCATAATTAATATGCTTATTAGGATGTTTTAGCACAAAAACTTTGGATTTATTTGGATTTACTTGAAGTCCTTTCATTTTGGTTTATGCACTCAAGCCATTCAGTAAAAGCTGCAGTCCTAGTGCTGTCCTATCAATCGGGACAATGTCATCTGCATAGGCGAGCCAATGGACTTTGGTGAAATTTAGTTTTGGGCTCGCCATTATCCAGGATTGCAGGAAAACCCCCAGGTCTGACAGATAAAGATTAAAGAAAAATGGCGCTCCCAAGCATCCTGGTCTCACACCTGGTTCAACATTGTGTTAGTTAGATGGCCAGCCTCATCTAATCTTACCATCAGCGAAGTGTCTTTATGTAACTCAATTAATATTGAGAGCAACCTTTTCGGTAGTCCCCAGTCTCTCAGTTTAGCCCACAGTTTGACTGTTGACTAGGTCGAATGCCCTGGAGAAAACTATTCAGGCTCCATATATCAGGCCCTCTCCTTGATTTTTTAGAGTATTCTTCAAGTAGACTCAGAGTTAAACCATTTAATGTTGTGGACATGCCACGTCTGAAACCTGTTTGAAACCTAGCAATAACATTTGTTGTCTTTGCCCAATCCTCTAGTTCCATCAAGCAGATCCACATGAATATTTTGCTTTCGATGTCGAGGAGGGCGATTGGCCTAAAATTCTCTGGCTGAGATCTATCACCCCCATTGTAGAATGGAATTACGACTGCTTGCTTCCAAGAGCAAGGAAAGCTTTTTGTCTCTAGTATTTCATTATAGAGATTATAAAGGAGGTTTGCCCAAGTTTTGACGTTATTTTTTTAGAACCTGATGGGTTAGCCCATTTGGGCCTGCTGCCTTAGAAGAATTTATTTTGAGTTCCTCATCTTCGATTAAGTTTATGTCATATTTGAGTTCCCACTGTGCGGCTTCCTGTACTTCTTTCTTGGTCTCCGATATATTTTTGAAATTCTTTGCAAGTCTATCCAGCTCTTTTCTGACACCAGACTACATTGATTGCTGATTGATTTCTTTCCTGATTTGTTTATAATTGACCAAAAATTACTTGTGCTATTTTCGCAAAGGGCTGCAAGCATCTGCTCGTTATCTTGCAGATATCAAAGCGCTTTTCTTGCTCGCGACCATTGCTTATGGCCTCTAGTGAGTTTTTGCAACTCTCCTCGTATTTTTATTGGGTTCGGGATGTTCTTCAGTCGTCTACATTCTCTCCTTAAGATATTTTTCAGCATCCAAGTGTCTTGTTGGCGGCGAGTAGCTTTCTGCGGTACTCCTGCAGTTGGGCGATGGACCGACCAAATAAATGGCTTAAAGCGATCAGGTCTACAGTTTTCTTTTTATTCTTCTTCTAGAGAAATATAGTTTAGTTTATCATTTAGTTATTTCCCCTCTCTCTGATATTTTACCAATAATGCTTTGCCTTTTCTGAGGGAAAGATCATGTGTCTACTTCTCCAATTGTATTTTTTTCGAACATTTAATATTTAATTTTAGGCGAGCATGATCGCTCCCTTCCCCCCAAATGATCTCCAGAGACATTTCTTTTGATTGCAGATCTTCAGAGAAAAAAGAAGTAATCTAGTGTGGAGAAAGAATTGCCTCGTGACCAAGTTGGTCTCGATGAATTATCACCAACTACTGAGTGGTTGGGAGAATTTTCTTATAAGGCTAATTTCCCAAACCTAGTGAGTGCCCCAGCAGCTTTGCTGGATTTTTGGGGTTTATTTTTTTCTCCTGCTAAGAGTGAGACTCTCTTCCTCCCACTCTTAGACATGATTTGAGGTGTTCCTTTGACTTTGTATGTGTTATATGGGCTATGGGGCCCTTACCCCATAGGGTTTCATGTGTTTTTGATATGTGGGTTACACAGCACCCTCCATGCAGTAACCCAGGGGTGTCGTAGCGACCCCCCAACATAGACTCCATACCCTGGGACTGACTGTTGTCTCCCAGGGCATGTAAAGTCACCATTGGCTTTACTAGTCTTAAATTGTGAACAGAACAGTACAAACCATCATATTGTGGACGTACTGGTCAGGGCAATTCGATTGCCCCGGGGTCTGTTGTTCGAGGGGGCACTGTCCAGTCCCCCCTGACCGAGTTTTGGCTGGTGGCAGTGGATACTACTTTTTATATTCGACCGCAAATATATTCCTATGGGATTTTCCCATTGTTGAGGCTACCACTTTTTAATATAGCCTCGAACATACCGCCGGTTTATTAAATTAATATAAATTCACTGGTTGGTATTTTTTGCCGACACTTGGTTCCAAAATGGCATTTATGTTCGCTTCTGTGACTCCAACCCAAGTCGAGCCCTTTGTTCCACTTTTTGGCAGGCTTCTCCACAGAAGCCTCCAAAAGTAGTGCCACTCTGTCTGGGTACCACAGAGGGTGTGGGAGGGGATTTAGGCACCCTGGACTGAGTTGCTTCGGCAACTCAATTCGCATTCCTGTGTGGTTGGCCCAAGTGGCATGTTTGAGTGACAACTAGGCTGAATGAATGGGGGTTTTCTGCATAAAAGCAGGCCCTTTGGGGACTAGGACTTCAGACGTCGCCACAGGACCTAAAGAATCAGAGGAGGGAGAACCGGAGCCGACCTGCAACAACGACACCACCTGTGGAGCCCTGCTGAACCATCTCACCACTTTTCCTGACGACAGGAGATCTCCAGCCCGGAGTGTCTTCTTCCTTTGACTAGTGTGGATAACCAGTTTACCCATCTTTTCGCCTTCCTGGACCATCTCTAGGCCGCCTTGCCTGTGCCAAGCACACCGGCAACCGGAATACCACGGTTTACCACTACCGCGAAGAAAAGGGTGGTACCTTGTAACCGGTAAACTCTGCGGCTGGTTTCTTCCCTGGCAGTGCAACAACCTTCAGCTTTCCTCCACGTTGAGACCTCCTCTTCCTCTGGATGAAACACTGACTTGTACCCGCTGCCAGGAACAACTGCCCCCACTGGAGCGTTCTTCCCATTTTCAGGTACTGTGTCCCTCCTGGCTTCCCTTGCGACAGATCGTTCGGGGTGACAGGGAATCCTCGACCTTCTAACCTTGGCTAGCCTGGGGCCTGTTAACTAACTTTTCCTGACTTGATCTCAATCTTTTGTGAACTATCTACAAAGACTCTTTGGGCATAACCCCACTGTGTGATCCTGGACACATTTTGCTTGCTCCCTCTAAGAGTGGGCCTGGCATTTGGACTTCCTTGCTATCCAGTAGACTTTGCCTAACCTGCCTCACTGTGGTTCTATGAAAAGTATTGAAATTGTGTGCTTTCATAACTGTCTTTTCCCTCCATTTTTCTATAACTTATTAGAGTGCCATCTTATGTTAAGCGCTCACCTCTGTCTGAAAATAAGTGGTGTTTCTCACCGAGACTTGTCTAATAATTAATTAGGGTTGTATATATATAATAGTGACTGTGTGTTGAATTTACTTACCTCTGTGTGCTAGTGTAATTTATAAGTGTGTCTTTAAATAAATAATTATATACTTTTACACCAAAGCTCTGGTCAGTGTTTGCTTGTGCTACTGTATCCCTGTACCTATTGTGTATACTCTATATACTGCCTAACTCATCTTGAGAGATGTCTGACTGCTCAGCCACAGCTACCAGGTAAATCTGGGTGGTACAGACTGCTACCAATTGGGTTTACTGCCAACCACCTGTAGTCCTAAATCTTTTGCAGTGGTCCCTAAAGGAACTGCACAGGTTTCTGCCTAACACTGATCCATTTAGCATGCTGAGTCCCCATGAGTTTAAGTAATTTATCCATAATCTTCCAGCCTTTGATATTTTTGCCCATTTTAGGTTGTTCTTATTGTCTGGTATTATACATTGGGCATTCAGGTCTCCTCCCAAGATCACACTGGCATCTCCATGGAACAATGCGATCTTTTCCAGTACCATCGAAAGTAACATGTGAACATTTTGGAGTTCAATTTGTGCTTGATTCCAATAGATGTTCACTATTATCACGTAAGAATGACCCTCTGAAGTTTATAGTTTTACTTTACATGCTAGAATGCCTTCCCTTCCACTGTGCAGAAGTGTAACCTCTTTACTCAGTGAGTTGTTAATCCCGAGTAATAGCCCCCCTGACGGTCGTCCTTTTAATTTTTGAAATGCTGGCATTGTGAATATTCTGAAACCTATTTCTATTGGATGTGTGTGCCAAGTCTGTTGGAGCAGAATGACGTCAGAGTTAGAAAAGAGCATTCTTTCTGCTACTAGCGGCGAAGGTATTTGGGCCACGGGTGTTCCAGCTTGTAATATTGATTTCATCTTGCCTAAAGGTTCTGTTGGCCCAGACCTAGCTTCTGAAGTACTTGGGTGAGGATCTCTGGGAGTGCCACTAGTGTACTAGCTTTAGAATCTCCATTATTCCCCTGAGGATTCAGACATACCTTCTGGTTTGATGTTCCTGTAGCCCTTAAACTTGTCTCTTCAAAAGCTGCACTCCTGCTTTCTTCATCGTTTAGCATTTCCGCCGGTATTTTTTCGAAAACCTGCAGGCTAACTTTTTCTAGTTCTTTTTTATTGTTTTTTATCGCTTGCCATGCTTTTTGCGATGTGAATCCCACCTCTACTATTTTCATGATACATTTGCTTGGAAACTTTACAAATTCCAAATCACCTGAACCAAAAAGATAGATTCGGGACTTTTTTGAAACTACAGAGTGATGTGTATTGCGGGATCTTATTCAACGCCTTCAGCCATAACTTTGGTACTGCATATTCTTGACCTTCCAGATCAACCGCTAAAGGCTGCAGTTGGGAATTCTCTTCTGTGTCGGCCGTCCTTTAACTGTCTTCTGCTTTTCCCTTAGGTTCTTCAATGATCTCCTTTTTTTCCTTGTCCATTTCTGACTTCAATCTTGTTCCCTCTTTTTTCTTCTATTTTTCCCCGAGGGATTTAGGACACTCCTGTCCCCTGCACCCATAAATTGTGGAGCTTCTACTTGAAGACCTGGGAGATCTTTTTGTAAAGCCACATTTACACTGTTTTTCTTTGTGTGTAGCAAATCTCTCTTGGCATTAACCTAAGCTGCGTTCTCGTTTCCCACATTTCTTTTTTTTTCTCTGCGTCCATCTGGAGCTTTCCATTTTTTTCCATGGGTCTTTCCTGTCTTCCATTGTTTGTGGCCGAGCTTTTGTCATAATATTCATTCTCTTGGGAGTTTTATTCAATCGTAATTATCCTCTCTTTATTATATGTTTGTCTCCTTTAATATTTTTCCCATTTTGCTTGCCGGCTTGACTATTTTTGTGCGTTTTCGAAGGATGACTGGAAATGCCACTGTGCTCATTTTTTTGGATTCTTCTTGGCTTTCCTTGTTCCCTTTGAGAATTGCTTGCCAGCTTCTTTCCCACTCCGAAAAGCATGCCTTCTTGTTTTCTGGCTGAACCCCTTGGTTATTTATTTGGGGCTCTGTTTCTCCATCATCATCTTCTGCAACAACATGCGCAAGCCTTCTAAATTCTTCAAATACAGACTGACAGGGGGTGTCATCAAAATTATTATTTTCAATCTCATTCCCTTTCGGTTTTTCTAAAATCCCCGTCTTTGATGTCTTTTCTGCCTTAAGTAGGAATAATATTTCTTGAAGTAGACAGTTGTGCTTATCTTCTTCCTCTTCATTTTCTACAAGTGACCTTTCTATAGCTGATATATCTAGGCCTTTTTTTGCGAGTTCTACTCTCAGCTCTCTCACTGACGGTGTTACCACTGTAATGATTGCGGAGGTTAGCCCCACTATCGTTGGTTCAATGCAAGTTATATTGCTGGTCACCTGCAGCAGGGTTCCAGCTTGCGATTGTACTTCCAGTTTCAACTGCTCAAAAACTGTAACCAGAGAGTTTAATACAACATTTAAGGCTGTAAGTGTAGCAGCGCTCGCTTGTTTTGGGACCTCCTCTTCTGCCGATTGCTTCCAGTCCCATGGTGCTTCTGAAGTTTTGCCATTCAGTTTTTCCTCAATATTATGCGTTTGTGTGTAGATATTCCTACTCCAAATACCTCCTCTATAACAGCGTCCACTGCTTCACTTCCAAATAGGTTATTTCTTTGTAAGGAAGTTGAGTGAGGAGGGTCTATTCTGGGAGTGGATTCATTTTCCTCAAGATCTATACTCTTTCTCTGGATTGTATTTGGACTTTGGCTTCGTTTTTCCCCCCCAAAATGTTCATCAATTTTGTTTTGTATTTTTTTCGTTGTTGTAGTGTATTCCAGCCCACGCTTCCACGAATGTACAATATCAGATGGTGTACTACTGGCTGTCAAATGGCCCATTTGCCCCGAGTGCACATGTGCCGTGATCGTATTGGCTAATGGCGCGCTCGAGACAGGGGCCCTATTTAATGTTAGGTCTAAATCTTGCATTTCTAGCTCCTCTGACTATGAACCGTCCCATTCCGGGCATCTGTGGTCATCCTGTAATACCTTACTGCGCAACTTCATTATTCTTATTTGAAGTGGGAGGTCTATGGAAATCAGAGGCTCTGCTGGCCTTTATCAAGGGAAGAGATCTTAAGAGGACACTGGCCTCTTGTTACTACTATTTCCTGCAATGGCACTTGCAATAGGAATTAATCAAACCTTACTTATTAGTTGTTGCTCTCTCTTACCATGTTATTTGCAGAGAGATCCGGTGCAAGCTTCAGTCTGCCTTGCGGCGCGTTTCCTAATGCTGCCAGTATATGCAGATCATGTGCTTTAGTAGATCTTTTATAAGTCTTCCTTGGAGCTCCCCCAGCTTCCTGCACACGTGATGAGTCACATGAGTCACATAACGCGTCTTCCGCAGAAAGAAAAAAAGACGGTAGAAATCACTTAAAGGGACTCGGCCCAATTCCACATCTCTTACTCTGTCCTTCGATATGCTGCAGTTATGCAAATTTATGGAGCAACAGTTCGGGGCTCTCCTCACTCTCTACAAGGGTGTCGGAGCGTCAGAGTAGCCCAATTCAGCTCCACAGTCGCAAAACAGTCAATCACGTCGCCCTTATCTCTGCGCCGGGCGTCTCCCGCTCTCTCCAGGTCAAAAATAAAATCAAGCCCTCAAAATCCAGCAAAGTTGCTAGGGGTCTCTAAGGTAGAGGGAATTGGCACATTTCTGAGAATTCTCCCTAACACCGTCTCCCTGGAGCGTGTCCTCTCCCACGTGGTTTATCTGCAGATCACCAGCCCCAGGGTCAGAGTCAGCTACTTTCCGTCTTTCCCTTGCCACGTTAGAGGCTTCCTTCCAGGAAATCGATGACCAGGTTGTCAAGATTTGTCACAATAAATGTATTGAATCTAGGTGCATTATTGAGCCTAGCTAATGTATTAAATCTAGGACCCTTGAAAGCATAGCCACTAGGCGCAATACGGTAAAGCTGCCTTTCAAATCTTGCCATTGGGTTTAAGGCTAGCTGCACTTTGAAGTTTGCCAATGCACTAACCACCCCTGCTCCTTACTTCTATTCCGCATACCTCCCAAGTACCACACGTCGAAAAGGCCCTACCACACAAAAATTTTGTGCGGTACCACACACCCACCACGACAAACAACCCAGACACTGGCCCTCACACCCCTCTGGACAACAGGCCAGTGCACACAAAAAAACACTCCGAAAGAAAGACAAGCACAGACGTCAGTTTCTCCTGGTTCTGCAAACATCAACGGAAGAGCACAACTTATATCCTTCCGTAACTAACCTACCCTGCATTTTTTCTTACAGAACCACATGAGCACCTGGAGACCATGCAAAAGGTAGTGGTGCGCGGAATAAGTCAACATACAATCTGACTGTAAGAAACCTTTAGATGCCATTGTATAAAGTATGGCCAACGATTTACCCGTTTCAGTACTCGTTTTTCCTTAGTGACCTCATCTATGGAGGAATGAAAGAGCTGTGCCCTCAAAAGACAGTTCTAAAATTCTGACTTATTTATTTGTATATACAGAGGGAACAAAGTTCTTTTGATCACAAAAGATCACACAATAGATAAGAAAACACATTTGAGGGGAAGCAGTGAGTTTCTACAACGGGGTGAGTTTGAGGGGCATTCTGACCAGGTTGTCGAGGGGAGTAAATGGAACAGTCACCGGGGACAACACATAAGTAGACTATACGTAGATTAAGGACAATGAATATTGGACATTTATAAGTGCAGGTAGGCTGTATGGCCCGCTGTGCTCAGCATGTGACCATGATGGTTGAAGTGCTAGTGTGGAGGCCGAGGAAGTGAGGTACAGAGGTTAGAGGCGAGGAAAAAATGTTAACTAGCAGGCAGATGAGAAGTAGGTTAAGAGGGTAACTTAACGGCAAGGAGATGGGCTTTTAGTTTGGTTTTGAACAAATCTTTGTGGACTGTTTCTCAGATGTCCGGGGGAAGAGTATTCCATCCAAGTGGAGCAAGACGAGAGAAGGAGCGCAAGCGAGAGGAAACAGTTAGGGCCAGGAACAACAAGGGTAGTCGATGAGGCTTAGTCGAGATGACAGGAAGGCTTCTAGTGATGGATAGAGGAGGATAGATACAGTGGTGCCTTCCCGTGGCTAGATTTGTGAACTAGGTGAAGAAATTTAAATCAGGCGACGTTTTGCATCATCAGTCTAGTGACGGTACGAGGAAGTGGGTGTGAAGTGAGAGTTATAAAGTAGAGAAGGCATGAGCAGGGTCATAGATGACACTGAGGTTTCTAGCTGAAGAAGAGCAGGGGAGAGTGTCCGGTGGGAACTGGATAGGCAGAGGAAGTGATATGAAAGAGCTTTTGTTCGGTAATAAGACTACCTCTGTTTTGGTAGAGTTCAACATCGGAGAGTGCAAAGCCAACCAATATTTAATGGCAGAGGCACAGCTGAAAATGATCAGAGAGATCAGGCGAGAGTTAAAGAAAAGAGAAGATTTGGGTGTCGTCCGCGAGGAGCTGGTAAGAGAAACGAAAGGAGATTAGTGCCACAAGACCAGAGGTATAGATTGTAAAGAGAAACAGACCCAAGACAGAGCCTTGTGGGACAACAACAGAGAAGCGAGTTGAGAGGTGTTATTACTCCAGGAGCCAGAATTGGCAAGGTGCAAAATAGGATTCAATCCAGGCAAGGGGTCGACCACGAATCCCAAGAAGCTAGAGTATTAAGGCGATCAGAGTGATCAAGCGTGTCAAATGCAGCAGACAGGTCAAAGAGAATTAGGATGAGGATAGGTTGGTGTGCTTAGCAGAGGCGATAAAGTTGGGCACATTCATGAGAGTAGTTTCCGGGGAGAGTCGGGAGGGGAAACCTGCTTGTAGGGGGACTCAAAGGATGTTCAAGAAATTGGTAAAATGGTTGTACCCAACACTTTTGAGCACTTTAGTGTAGTGCGGAAGGAGACACACAGGGTGAAAGTTAGCCGGTAGGTTCGGATCAGCCCCTTGCCTTTTTATTGGACAGAGATGACTGTGGCTGCTTTGAAAACAGAGGGAAAACAAGTGGAGTCGAAGGACAGGTTGAAGAGTTCAGCAAGGTGAGAGGCCACTAAACGGGTAAATTGGCTTGACTAGCCGAGGAGCAAGAGGGTCTCATGGTAAACAAAACAGGTTATCCTTCATCATTAGAGCTAGCACTTTGTCCGTATTAGTGTAACTAAAGTAGGAGATTGAGGCAGAGGAAGATGGTAGAGTAGGGAGAGTGTAAAATGTAGGAGGGAGTGCGAGTAAAATCGGGAGAGAGGCTCTAATTTTGGAAATTTTTGCAGCAAAGTATTCGGCTAGGTCATGAGTCGCATGACTGGTGTTGATAGACATCGGAGGAGTGAGGAGTGAGTTTAGGGTGCCCTGTAGTCAGTGAGGATGGTTGGATTGAGCGTGAATGAGGGTTAGGTAGAATTCCCTATTCGCTCCATCATGAGTGGAATTGAGCGAGTTCAGGGTAGAGAGGTAGAGTTGCAGGTCATCATGCAAATGGGTATGCCTCCATTTGCGCAGCAGCCAATGCATGTCTGTGCTGAGAGAGCGCATAAATGGGGTGGTCCCATGGCTCAGGATGCTGAGAGGTGTGAAAGTAAGCAGTGGGAAGTGAGAGGAGAAGGCTCATAGCAGGGACTGTAAGCTGGAGAAGGCAGTGTTGGTGGAATAGGCACCAGGAGCGAAGGAGGAAAGTGAGAACTGCAGCTCGGAAAGAAAGGTGGGAATAGCAGAAGGTTTATATGTCCTTTTAGTACTACGCGAAGCAAGTGGTGTGAAAAGGTCAGAGGACGGAAAGGAGATAGTGGTGGAAACAATTGAGTAATCAGATATGTTATTGGGACTTGTACCACGCACCGCTGCCATTTTTTGTCGTCTCTGGGCGCTCTTGCGGATCAGAGAAGGGGGGGGGTTGGGAACATTAGTAGGAAAGAGAGACAAGCGCAATAACTGATGTGCTGTTGCTAGCTTCAGTTTGGAAAAACCAGTCCCTGTGTGCTAGTATGATTATTGTGGATTGGCGTTTGTATGTTGTATGCAGGTGTTTCAGGTGTGTGTTCCGTATTGTGGAGAGATGGGCGTGTAGTTTTGGTGTCTTGTGTTGGAGGTTTGTGTCAAGTTAGTTATGTAATGGGTGGTGAATATGCGGTCAGGAAGTTATTAGTAAATAATAACACATTGGCTCCCTCAGAATCCTCCTAGTGCAACACATTGGCTATCTTCGGGTTTCATCTCTGAGTGGTGCGTTTGCTATTCTCCTAGATCTATTGTATGCTACGCCAAGGCTAGATTAATCATCTTCTAAATGCAGTACATTGCTACTCCTGTACATTTTCAGAGTGTAAAGCAATGGCTAACTTCAAGCCTCCTCAGGAGCAGTAGAGGACTATCCTTTGCAGTTAATCCAAGCCCAATACACAGGCTGAGCCTCACATTCCTTCCAGATGCAACTTAGTCCAACCTGCACAATTCATCCAAGTGCAACACGGCCAATTGTCACAGCTCTTCCCGATGCAACACATAGGTTAATCTGAACATTTTTACTAAATGCGATACATATGCTAACCTACCCAATTCAATAACTGTGAAGGGTAGCCTATTTATTGCACTTGGAAGAACTGTGAAGGGTAACCCAAGTGCAATACAAATGCTAACCTTCACATTTCTTCCAAGGGCAATACATAGGAGGGTGTGACAGTATTAGTGTACAGGCGGAAACCTGGTGGCATGCTTCCAGGCTGAGCATCTCATATCTGTATCCATATATAGCCCCTCTGCTTGCAGTAGCAATGTGAGACACTGAGGCGTCTAGCAGGTCTTGGTGCTATAATCTTTGCATCTCCCAAACCTGCTTTGAATGACACTTGGCGATCTACAGGCAAATCTGCGAGGAAGTCCAGATTCCTCTACAAGGTTTTTGGTTTGCTGCAGCTAGCAATGCATCTGCATTTGCCTGTCTTAGGTCTAAGGCCTGCAATGAGGTCAGCCCTCCAGATAAGGTGTGTATCTGGCCTTCTTACACACTGAATTCTTGTGAATATGCAACCTCTCTTTTTCCTATTTGTATCCATTACAAGACTATTCTTGGCAGCATCCTCATAAATCATGGAGTTCACTGCTGACATCCAACTGGGTTGAGTCATGATCTGTTTAACACGTTCCTATGTTGATTATTTCATCTAGCAAATACTTTTATAGTCTGTAAAGTGTAAAATTTCTAAATTAGTGTGTTTTTCACTTAGTTCAAATGCTTTGATTTTCTGTCTTACAATGTTATTTAAGAATTTTGCATCACTAATGTGCATTGCAAGTTGCTTTGTGAAGTTTCATTGGAATTGGCACTCTTTTTGAGGCTAATTTGGAAGATTGGTGTACGTGTAAAAGTGTGTTCTATCAATGTGGTTTCATTGCTTTTAATAGCGGCTGCTGTGCTGAGGTTTACTAGTGATTTGCATAGTTCTCTCTTTATCTCACAAGCACATCAATGGCATTTAATGGCTTGAGGTTTTTTTATTCGTTTTAGTTTTATGAGAGCCTCTGAGCAAGCAGCTTTTTGGCATTTCTTATTATGAAAAGCTTTTGATGTTAAATTAGTAGATATGTTTGGTATAGTTTTAAAATATTGCAAGTGTTTGCATGTGTGAGTCTGTGTGCGAGTGTATGCATTAAAGCACACATTCACTTGTTAGTCACAGCAAGCAAGCAAGAAATGGCTCCAAGCGTGGTCTGAACATTACTTTCAGTATCCCAACTACACCTGAGCAGGTATAATTCATACAGATAGGGAGGGTAAAAATCTACCAGGAATTCCTAGAAGGCCTTTCATATCATTTTAACGGACATTAGCAGTCCTTCTCCTATATCAGGACTAGCTATTATTTTTTAAATGAGACCAGGTCAACACTTCCCAACATTGCTGTATATATTTTTAGTAGGGTTTACTGTACTAGTACTTCTCAACAGCTCTGATGTATATTTACACAAAGTACCCTAGCCGCTCAGCAGAGCTGCCATATGGTACAATGAACTATTCACAGCAGGGCTAAAGCACACTTAGTGGTATAATCAGATTTCCTAGCAGGACTGCTATGTTCTGGAACAGTACCTGCATTTTTTAAAAGTGGTATTGTAATGACTCTGCACCAACATGTTTGCACGGATTCAGATTGTAGCAGAAGAAAAGAGAAACAGTCTCAAAGCTCTCCTCTCCAGTCTCCTGAGGTGGTAGTATGCACACTGGTGGACAGTAAGAACAACAAGTTACTTACCAACTGTAACGTTCTTTCGATTGGATGTTCCTCCCACATATCCCTCATCTTCCATATACTCTTACCTTCAGCTTGCTGCTTCGGAAAAAAAAATGTTCTCTCCACCAGAGAGCGCTCCTCTTGAGGCTGCAGCGTCGATGTCCCTCGGCGGCATTAGTCGAACATCAACGTCATCCACTGTATAAGAGCCTCGAGCGCGCCCCTTGGCTTCAGTTTAGTTTTTTCGTATATTATAGCCCATGGATTTTAATTAATGGCGTGCCGCAAGCCTTAAAAGAATTTAGAGTGTAATTCACGTAAACTGTACTGTGGGGTTGGTTGGGAGGATCGATGAGGAATACGTGGGAAGAACATCCAATCGAAAGAACGTTATAGTTGGTAAGTAACTTGTTCTTCGAATGGATTGTGTCCTCCCAGGTATTCCTCATCTTAGATAAACTCCCAAAGCAGTTTTGTCTCTGAGGTGGGAGTGCGTGTAAAGTAAGGGCAGGGAACCCTCTTTTTTGATGGGGGCCTGACTCCAGAGGGTTGGGACAAATTTATCGAAAAAAGAAAAAAGATGGAGTCAAAAGCTACCCTTGTCATTGACGCTAGGGTAGTTCGCTTTAGTCGGCAGTGGAGCTAAAATAGCAGGTATCAGTTAGCTCTTATGGGAAAAACACAAAGGAGTGAATTTCTTTCTAATCATAAAATAATGCAATTTATTGGTTTACACGAAAAAATATGTTTAAAACAATGACATATACCATCCTAGTCACAAAGAAAAACATTGCATATAAATCACAACATATTATGCATATTTTGGTGGGTTAGTACATCTAAGGTGACTATAATTTTTTGTATTGCTAATAATGAGGCAATACACAAACATTGTCGACAAAAAAAAAAAAATCAGGTGTTTCTAGTGCGGTGAATAGATGGAGCTGCCAGCGGTTGAAGGGATTGGAACCTGAAACACTTGTGTACGAGCGCAATAGAAATAAAATATCAATCAAACCTGCTGGTTGCAGCACCGTACTGTCTTCAGGACTAAGGGATCTTGGAGCACGATGGTGCAATAAAGTGGCAGGCACCTAAGGTAGTGAGAGCGTCATGGCTGAACGTTGTTTGGTTACCAGTAGTCGAATGGATCTCTGGCGTGGAGTTGATGTCCGTAAATGGGACACGTGGTCTCTGGAATGGCTAGTCTGGAATCCAGGTCAGTATGAGCGAGCTGTGTAGCTTGCTTCCGATGTTGTCTTTTGTCAAAAGACCAGATCGGAAGCAAGCTACACCGCCCGCTCAGAGCAGAATCACAGCACCTTGGTGAATACTACACAGAGATTCTTTCATACTGACCTGGATTCCAATTATAGTCACCTTAGATGTACTAACCCACCAATATATGCATAATCTGTTGTGATTTATATGCAATGTTTTTCTTTGTGCCTAGGATGGCATATGTCATGTGTTTGTCCCGTAAGAGCTAACTGATACATGCTATTTTAGCTCCACTGCCGACTAAAGCGAACTACCATAGCATCAATGACAAGGGTAGCGTTTGACTCCATCTTTTTTTTCTTTTTTGTTTTTCTGAGGTGGGAGTACAGTATTTTTTCTAATCATGTACAGAATGGAGTACAGATTTAGCAAACAGACTTCCTTGAGAAGAAGTCGAGTCCAGAGCATAATGTTTTATAAAGGTATGCATGGATGACCATGTGGCTGCTGCACAAATATCTTGTACAGGGACACCCCTTTTTAATGCTGTTGAAGTTGCCATGCCCCTGGTTGAATGAGCTCTCAGTGAATCAGGTAGTTCTTTCCCAGCCAATCTATAACATTCTGTTATAGCCAAAATTATCCATCTAGATAATGTTTGTTTAGTTTCTGCAAGTCCCAGTTTACATCCAGTGTACCCCACAAAAAGTTGATCACACTGACGTACCTTTGCCAATCTTGAAATGTAGAAACTAAGAGCTCTTCTGGGATCTAGTCTATGTAGCTACTCCTCTTTGCTTAAATGAGGAGGAGGGTAAAACGTAGGTAAAGTTATTTTCTGTGACAGATGAAAATCCGAAACAATTTTTGGCAAAAAAGATGGTTTAACTCTAAGAACTACTTTGTCTTTATAAAAGATAGTGTGAGGAGGGCCGCTAGAAAGCGCCTGCAACTCATCCTGCGGGCTGATGTCAATGCTACAAGGAGTATTGTTTTCAAAGTAAGGAGCCTTAGCAGACAAGAGTGTAAAGGCTCAAATGGAATACATGTGAGAAATGTTAGAACTAAGTTCAAATCCCACGCTGGAACCTGGAAAGGTATTGGTGGAAATACATTATTTAAACCTTTTAAGAATTGAATTATTAAAGGTATGTTGAAATAAGATTCTTCTTCTTCTGTAGAGCACTTAAAAATAGATAGCGCTGCTAAGTATCCCTTTATCGTACCAACCTGGAGCCCCAGATTAGCTAAATGTAACAGAAAAAATAAAATTGTGGGGATATTACATTGAAATGGATCCCCATTCTTTTCTCTGCACCAGTTACTGAACTTGTTCCAACGACACTGATACAGAGATTTGGACGCTGGCCTTCTGGCCGAAAGCAAAATCTCCAGCACATCATCCGGAAGATCCCAATCCTTCTATCTCAACCTCTCAGAAGCCATGCGTGAAGGTTGAGTATGTTGACCTCTGGATGGAGAACATGACCTTCCTCCCGTGAGAAAGGATCCTCTCTTCTTGGAAGACGTATTGGAGGGTAGATGGACAGGTCCAGAAGGTCCGGGTACCACATTCTCCTGGCCCAATCCGGGGCAATGAGGATCATGGTTTTACTGAACTTCCTCAACCTCCTGATTACTTAAGGGATCACAGGGACTGGAGGGAATGCATTCCGGTTGGTACTGGTTGCGAACAGATCCACTTCAGTGGTTCCCCAAAGGGCGAATCTCTTGAATGACTTCCTGAGCTATCTCACACTCGTGGGAGACTGTGCTCTGCCTGCTCAGAGCGTCCGCTGCTGTGTTTTGTTCTCCGGCTAGATAAATTGCCGAAAGAGAGATCCCTTCTTGTATTGCCCAGAACCAGAGTTGCATCGCCACTCTGCACAGCGGCAGTGACGCCACTCCTCTCTTGTTGAGGTAGTACATGGCCACTGTGTTGTCCGTCATCATCAGAACATTCTTACCCCGTACAGAGGGCAGGAAGGCTTTCATCGCTAGTCTGATTGCCCTCAACTCCAAAAGGTTGATATGTAGTTTGGACTCCGATGGAGACCAACGACTGCTGATTGTCAGATCGTTGGTATATGCTCCCCACCCCGTGAGTGAGGCATCGGTCACTACTCTCATCTCCGGCCATGGTTGCCAAAAAGATTCTCCTCTGAGGATATGATGTCTGCGAGCCCACCATTGTAGATCCTGTGCTACTTTGGCTGGAACCTGCAACAGATCTGACATTTCCCCTGAAAATTGGGACCATTGAGTTCTGAGAGCCCATTGAAGGGATCTCATTCTGGCTTCTGGCACCAGAAAAATGCAGGATGCCATCAGACCGAGCAACCTGAGAAAATTGAAGGCCGGAAGATACTGGGCATTCTGGAATTTTGTTACCATCTTCAGAATGTGGCGAGCTCTCTTCAGGAGGCGAGGTTTTGTCCGAGCAAGTATACAGGATTGCTCCGATAAACTGGAGTTTCTGTGATGGTATCATGTTTGACTTTTTTAAATTCAGAGAAAACCCTAGTTTGTGAAGGAAGTGACAAGTCTTGGACAGATGATCTTGGGCTTGCTCTGGGGAACGTGCGCTGATCATCCAATCGTCCAGATAGGGATTGACACGAATCCCCCCCCTCACCTGAGACTCGCTGCCACCACCGTCATCAACTTGGTGAAAACACTTGGGGCGGAGGTTAACCCGAATGGCAGAACTCGAAACTGATAGTGAGAATTGCCAATCACAAAACTTAGGTACTTTCTGTGCTTGAGATGGATTGGCACATGAACGTAAGCCTCCTGAAGGTCCAATGATACCAACCAATCCTGTAGTTGGAAAGCCTGAAGGATCTGAGAAAGTGTCACCATCTTGAACCTGTCCTTCCTTAGGAACTTGTTAAAGTTTCTCAAGTTCAAAATGAGTCTGTCCTCCGTCCTTCTTTGGGATGAGGAAATATGGGGAATACCAACCCTTGTTACTCTCCGCTACAGGTACATGTTCTATTGCACCTTTCTGTAGCAGGGTTAAGACTTCCTGCAACAGGAGCGTATCCAGATGTTTGACAGAGTTGTATCCCGGGGGGGGGTGATTCTGAGGTTTCTTTAGAAAAGGAAGGCAGTAACCTTGGTATACTGTTTCCAGCACCCAAGCATCTGAAGTAATGCCCCGCCATTCTTCTAGATGTGAGATTCTGCCTCCCACAGGGGTCTTGTGGGTCAAAACCTCAGATTGGTTTTGCGGCAGCTGCAGCAGCAGCTGAAGGGATAGATACTGCTGCTGGGTCAGATCTAGCACCTTTTCCTCGCCCACGAGGAAATTTTGTTTGACCTCTCTGACTGGCCTGCCCTCTTCCAATTGAGGAATAATAACGAAAAGGACAACCCCTCCAGGAAGATGAGCCTGTGTAGGGGCGTTGCTGAGGTTGTCTTATTGTGGCACAGAGATTTTGTCGCCGCTTTGGAGGTCTGCAGCTTCTCCAAACTCTCATCCGCCTAGCTGCCAAACAATCTCGAGCCATCAAAGGGCATATAAAGAAGCCTGGATTGCACATCCGGAGCAAAACCAGACTTTAACCACGCAAATCTACGTAGCACCGTGCTAGTTGCCATGGACCTACTGATACTGTCAGCTGTGTCCAAACCTGATTGAAGGCGTGGCTAGAAAGCCATCACGCTCTTCACCTTCTGGGATGTGTTCAGCTGCCGCTGACATGCAGTCCCACAGGTTATACGTGACCTTGCCAAGGTACAGGTTACATTAGTAGACTTTTCAAAGCCATACTGTCGGATGTAAAAATCTTCCTAGACCATGCGCCCACCTTTTTATCGTCCCAATCTTGGACGGTATGCAGCATTTCTTGTGGACGTGGCTGCTTGTACTACCAGACTTTCTGGAGTTGGGTGTTTGATCAGGTATTCCAGATCAGAATTGCAGGGTCTATATTTTGACCCAAATTTTTTATTTACTGCCGGTCTGACTTTATGGTGTTCCCATGCAGAATTAACCCTTCTCTGCAAGGCAATGTGAAAAGGGAGAATGAGGTCTTGTTGAGGTGTTCCTGATAGTATATCAGTCATGTCATCATCCTGACAGACATGTGAACTTCTACCCCACCCCATAAATTCCGTAACTCTATTCATGAGTTTTCTGTAACCCGCATCAGCCTGCTCTGATGGATCTGGCTTGTCAAATTCGTACTCTGGAGAAGTGTCCAGACCAATTGCTGTGTGTAGACATTTTTGTAAATCTTACATTTTTGACTGAGGATTAATTAATTCCTCTGGAACAGATCTTGTGCCAAATTTAACACCAGCAGAGGTGACTTCTTCCTCTTCTGATGATTCTCCCTCATAGATAGATGACAAGGTCCTGAAAAAAGCAATTCTACTCTCAGGTTGAAAAACCTTTTCTGGTAATGTGGGTTTTTCCCTTATTAAAGGCTTGGGCGTTGACGTAAACGTTGATGGCGCTGATGCCGTAACCGCAGCTTTCGATGTCGTTGAGGGAACCTTCGATGACCTCGATGTAATCGTCGAGGGAGTTGTGGAAACTGTCGAAGGAGCTTTCGAAGTTAGCGATCGTGAACTTGACGTAACTTCCTTCGAAGGAGTTGTCAACTCGAGAGCCTTCGAAGTCTTCGATGGCATTTATGTTGACTTCGATGGCGTATGATATTTCGACGCCATTTTGTTTCCCTCTACCTTCGATTTATGCACCGAAAGGTCTTTCACGAAGTGATTGCTAAGAGTCCCTCGATGACACCCTCGACAACTTTTTATCAGCTTTTCTTGTTTTGGACCTTCCTCCATCACGTTTTTCGTGAACAGGGGCATGGTCTTCATTAGCCTTTTTTGAGGGTGTCTGAGCCGCGTTCTCATACATTTTTAGCATGGAAACTCAAAAGGCTTCCCATTTATTCAGGGAGTCATGCTTTGATGGGCATTCTATCACCGCCTCCGAAGACGACGAGGATGATGAGGGAGATAGATGCCGTCTTTTCTTTGTCTTTTTGGATGACAAAGACGACTTTCTCCACCTACTCCTCAACCTATGTTTTTTACGATATTTTTTCCAAGACTCGGCCGAGTCTTTCCCCTTCAAATTAGACTTCGATGAACGCTCCACCATCGCCAGTTTACCTCTATGTTCTTTTAAGGCCTTATGGGTCATCGACTGGCACGAACCACAGTCTTCAATTCGGTGGTTGGAACCGAGGCAATTCTTGTGTGGATCGGTCCAAGACATTTTCTTTCCACATTTCAGACATTTTTTAAATGCCGTCTTTGGTGTGGAAGGTTTCGAAGAAGACGACATAGCTTTCTTCACAAAAGATTGAAGCGCCGTTTGAAACGAAGCGAAGCTAACGGAAAAACAGAACTGAAGCCAACGGGCGCGCTCGAGGCTCTTATACAGTGGATGACGTTGATGCTCGATGGATGCCGCTGAGGGACAGACGCCGCGGCCTCGAGAGGAGCGCCCTCTGGTGGAGAGAAGAAAATAAAATTTCCGAAGCAGCCAGCTGAAGGTAAGGATATATCTAAGATGAGGAATACGTGGGAGGACACAATCCATTCGAAAAATGTATTTCTTTGGTAGGCTTCAAGCCATCCTGCCCTCGGTATTGCTCTAGATGGTCTTCTTTCTCCACCCACTGGATAACTTGCTGCAGAGTGGTCTTCTGAATTTTAAGCGCCCGATGCAATTGTTGAATAGAAACCTTTTCCTCCCCTCTACTGAAATGTTATCTTTCCAAGTGTACCTTAAAGTAACAGTTGAACGTGAAACAGGCATCCCACATGCTAGGGAGATGGTGGTGGTTTGAATGTGTGCCCGGTGGACATACTTTTGCACCAAATCATCTGAGGTGATCGCAAACCACTGCTCTTTGTGGTATTTGACCCGGCCTCTCAGCGGGTGCTGTGCGAGAGGCTCGCCAGGAGGAAGTGAAGCCTGTTTTGAGTAACAATAGGGGCATGCTCTGACCCTCTCAAACTACTTTGGCTACATCATCTTCCGGAGGACTGCTCATATGTCAAGGGTGAAGCATGCATCGTCGATAACCAATGAGGTTTGTAGCACCTTCGTGAAGGTAATTGAAATCTACCCGAACCTCCTCTGTAGGATTGAACAAATTTATCAGTCGCGTAAGAAGCCAATAGCTCTTGCTGTGCCTGGGTCCATCTGAATACCCTTTAGGTGGTTGCGTATCTACCGCCTAAAAAGTTCCTTGCACTTACAGAATATGTCGAGGATCTGCACTCGGATCTCCGGCCTGAAGTTGGTTGCTTTCATCCAGGCGTGCCTCTGAAGCACTGTGACATGGGCCACCTGTCTGAAGCGCAAGCCTGTCGTGTCTACGGCCAAAACAGTAGGGTGATCAGATGGTTTACCCTCTAGTAGGAAGGGGTTCTAATTTCTGTGCTAATTTCCTTCAACCTTGGAGACAGACCCCAAGCTCTTTTGCTGGACTCTAGGACTTAATTTTCATCCTGGAGTGAGTGAGACCTTTTTCTCACTCTCTCATGTATTTTTGACCTGATTTGGATTCTATATTCTCTGTTTTTGAAGTCTGACAAAACTCCATAGGCATCTAAGGTTTAAATACCTTCCTCTGGGTTAACTACTGTTCCTAAGAGTAGTAAAGTGAAATTGACTTTACTTACCCTTTCTTTCTGTAGATCCAGCACGCACCATTTTATATGGGGTGCTGGGGTTTACTTAGTAGCCCCTTTTTCTACTTACTCATGAAAAAAATGTTAATGTTACCTTCACAACTTTAAATGGCTGGTGGCAGTGGTTTAATTTTCCTACCATTATGCTTTTCTACCACAGGCTGAATCCTCAGCTGCAGTATAGCACCCATGGGTGACCATAGTGTCAAAATGGCCCCTGTCCTTTTTCACCATTTCTTGTTGGTGAAGTCTTTCTTGGGTTTTACTCGGCGCACCAAACCAGGTTTAACCCTTTTGTTAGTTTTGCCTTGGAGGGGCTTCAGTGCTGAAACCCACCTTTGGCTCCAGTGTGTCTTGCAGGGCAGCAAGCGAGGGAGGGAGGTGCCTGAAACTGTCTCCTTAGTCTTCTTGGTAACCTGAATGAACCCAGTGCTGATTGGCTGGCTGTCCTTGTAGGACAGCCACCCTGCTGTGTGAGTGATAGCTGGGCTGTGCATGAATGGGAGAAACCTGCATAAAAGGCACGGCTTCTTAAACAGAAGACAGTCGACCACTGAACAAAACATCAGACAAAGGAATCGTGAATAGAAGCTTGCTGCATCCTCCTGTACCCTTGAAGTGCCCGGTGAAGCCCTGCTGCAGTGCTGAAACTGCTTTTCACAAATCAACTACAGAAGCTCCAGAGAAGACTTCTTCCCTTGGGTTATTGGCACCAACTAACCCCAACACTAACTTTGCTGGAAGACCTTTCCCAACTGGCTGCACTTCCTTGCTGCTGCTGGAACCGAGTGCCAGGGGTCGAGAAATCTGTAGTCGAGTGCATCGTCTTTAAGCAGGACCAGAGCTCTAGGAAGATCCTGAGGACCCTCCTAAAGCAGGATGACCCAAGCTCGAGTCACCTCACCAGAGTGCTGGACTCAAGGAGCCAAGAAAGTCCATCAAATTTCCACGATTCGCAGTGGTGCTATTTGCCGGCAGCTGAAACCGCGAAGTGCAGCTGAACTGAAAAGAGCCCGTAGCTGCAACCGACCTCTGAACTGCTGTGCAAGAGTCCTCTAGACGTCCTCCCTCTTGTCCCCACAACTGAGGCCCAGGAACACAGGATCTGCAAGTCTGCAACCATAAAAGAAGTGAGCTGGATCCTCTTCTAACCTAAGGTACTGTACTGACTAAGGGGTACTTAACTCTTATGTCTGTAGTTTGCATCATCTACTTTGAGACTTGCAGAAGCTGCTTTTTGCAGAGTTGATCTCAGCTCTACCTTCACAAGCCTAACGGCTTGTGGCCCAACAGTGATTTTCTACTAACTCTCAAAGACTTTGTGCAAGACTTTGTGCTATCTAAGAAGTGCCTCAGCTCCATAGACATTGTTCAATTTGACTTTGGCTCTCCTGGCTCAATACAGACTCTTCTGTCCCATTGACTTGATTCTAACTGTCCTCATAGGTGGTAACTTGTTTGAAACTGTTATTGCTGGGCAAAGTTTGTATCTGGACTTCATTGGGGGATTTTAAAAGTGCTCACATGCTTGAGAACCCGTTAACCTTTTTCCTTCCATTAACCTTCCCTTTTCACAACCTCAGAATTTTACCAAGTACAAAAGTGATATATAAATGCAAATACTGTCCTGATAATTGAAGTCACCTCAGGGTGTAGGAAGTGTGCATGAAGCATCTCTAAAGAACATCTACTTGCTTATCTTGATTCTGAGAACGTGTTCTGAAGTATATTTCTATTGTTGCACATTGCCCTTTTTAAAGAATGTTTTTTTATTTGATTTAATTGTAATACAATTTTTAAAAAATTCATCCATCAAGTTTAAATTTGTTCCCCTTTCTTTACTTCTTGTGTCTTTAAGTATTTTTAAAGTTCAGATGTTCTCAACATCTGCAATTGTCCTATCTTCAGTGCTCATTTTATGCTCCTGTACAAGTCCGATTTGTTTGAAAAATAGAGTCACCGTTACTGCCCATTCAGTTTTCTCCCCTCCCATCAGGCAAATCCACCAATCTTCGTCCTCAACTGTAGTTGAGCTACCCAGGAATTTCATTAAGTAGGTTTCTCTTGCTTCTTGGGCAGCCGTACACACCAACAGAAGGGGTCGGATTGATTCCACCTGCTGGGTTTTACAGTATCGGCACGTGTCCGAGGGGGATAGCCTTTGGAAAAAATGTGAGCACGCAGGATAATGGATGCATTAATATGGACTGCTCCGGAATAACCTCGATCACAATCGAAAACATGCCAGGGAACAAACCACAAGTTAAACCTTCGAACACAAAACAGAAAGAACTTGAGAACTTCTTTACCAGGAACCCTAAACTCTCGAACAAGTCAAAATCAAAAGCAGGACTGAGCCCTGAGAAAGCAGAAGTTACGGAATTTATGGGGTGGGGTAGAAGTTCACATGTCTGTCAGGATGATGACATGACTGATATACTATCAGGAACACCTCAACCTGAGAAAGCAGAAGCTAAGAGAGTGGTCTTAAAAAAAATGCTTATTTAAAACTGGCCGTAATTATTTTACTAGAAAACCTTAAGTGTTACTTGGATACTTGTATGTGTGGATTTCGATGCTACAGCTCTACAGCTCACATTTACCCCTCTTGAGACAAGTCTGGCTGTTCAGTCACTCTAACTTGCATAGTGCAGGCCCTATACCGATAGGTGGGTTACCCAATACCAAGAAGACAAGACTGGTGTAGTATCCCCGAGGGTTACTGCATACAATCTTGCCTAACACCCTCTGCAACTATTTTTATTTTTTTTTTTTTATTTACATTTATAAAGCGCTCACACAGCCCGCAGGCATCGAGGCGCTGTTACAGGAATAGCTTGTTTTTCTTAGTTGCGTAAGTGCGTTTTTTTTTTGTCTTAGTTACGTATTTATAACGCGCTTAAACACCAAGAGGTTTAAGCGCGGACCCGGGGATCGAACCTGTTGTTGCTTCGTGTCGTCTTGCTTCCAAGACGCGCACGCTGCCGCTGAGCTATCCTCCCGGGACCTATGGCTTTGGTTTCTTCCGGCAGGCCATCCAGTAGGTGGTCTAGGAACCATTTAATCTGCTGCCACACCTCCCGGTGGGATCATGCTATCATTGCTAGGGCATTGGATATTCTGATGGTGAGGGGCGATGATGCAGAGACAACACGTCAATCGCCTGCAGCTTCCTGCCTTCCTTACCTGGGGAGGGGTTGGAAGTCGGATTCTTCAGCTTGCATTTAGCAGCCACTGTTATGGTATCAGGAGTCCTGTATTTTTTCTCTGGTCTGGACATCATCGCTGTGGTTGAGAGGGGGGTGAGGGGGGTTTCTTCAAAACTGTCTCGCCTCTGTCCCATATGGTAATTAAGATGGGGATTGTAGCAGTGGAAAGCCTCAGTTTGTCTCCATGATCATAAAGGACTGACTTTCTTCTGTTGTCACCTGTAGGTCGAACAAGGCAACATCCTTTGCTATCCTGGAATGGAAAGAAAGAAACCTCGTCGGGAGGAGGCCCCCTCTCCTGAGGAAAATCCCTTGTTCTCTTTCAGGACCATTAACAACCTTCTATGCCTGTCCTGAAGAGTCTTCTGGGTGACGATCCAGCAGATAGAAGTCTTCATTGTGAGGATGCAAGCAGTAAATACATTTCTTGTGGGGATCCCTGAACACATTTTATCTTAGTGTGAATTAAATTTTGCAGATCTTCTGTGGCCTATATTCCTCAGCCATGGTGATGTGAGGTGTGAAAACTCTTCACAGTCCAGAGTGTAGCTGAGCAGAAAAAGCAGCCAGATTGTGCTGAAAAAGTTTAATCAATGTTTAGGTAAATGTTGCCAAAAAAGCAATGATTTTCTATGTATACAATTAGCAAAGCACAAGATTTGCAGTAAGGAATCCGAAAATGGCTTCTCTGGATTGAGTTAAGGATCCCTCCACCTAATTGGATTGGGCGAGGTGTCTGTTTCTGTGCAATGTATTGCAATGGAATATTTGTTATGTAGAGAGCTCAACTTTCCCTTGGCCAATGCCTGAGAAAGCCATCCAATTGTGTTTTCCTACATTTCAAATGGAGAAACTACAAGTTCCAGAAATTACAAGCATAAACAGTACTGGGTAGTCTTCTCCTGCATGGCCATGAGAAATTGGGAGCTCCGTTGGAATGTATAACACAAGGCAAGATGAAAGCTAAGCAGACTACACTTAACACTCATTAACGAGGGATTCAACTCAGTCTAATACAATCCTACCCAAATCGTGACCGTTCAAAGTCTACATAGAATTCTACATGGAAACCCTAAACCAGTATTCCCCAGCATGCCCGTGCAAATAGACTGTTTGAGAACCATCAGGCATGGAGTCTTCAACTGTATGTTTAACACAAACGAGATAGAACTTGTTGGCAAAAATGACTGATTTTTTTTTTAATACTTCTTTATCAGATCCTTACAACAGATTTTACACTCTGAAAAAAGCTTTTAAAACGCCTTTACTTTGCCAAGAAAGATCTTGACCGTACATAGAAAAAATGTAGATGTCTATTACCTTGCCAACAATTCAATGAGGTCAGTTCTGCTCATGCCGTCTGGAATAAGTCTTGGGATCGCAGCAATGCATGTTCGAAAAAGGTCTATCTTTGGTTTTCTCTCACCCCTGAAACGTGAACAACATCACATGAAAACAGTAACACGTGTGCTTTCTATAGCAGAGCATTTGAAGCAGATAATAAGCTTTTAAACAAAGTCTTTCCTCTTTCAGGTGTAATTATTAATTTACATGGATTCTGTTCGGCCTACATGCGTATTCTGAGCATGATTGAGCAAAGATCCGTACAGCATAGATTTATAATGGACGTCTATGGATCCAGACTTAATTGTCTAAATTACCAATTTCAAATTATTAATATAAAGTTGTAGCCAGATGACAGTCAGATTTAGGCATAGTGTAAAGGATTTCACGTGCTAAATGAGCAAATACTACATCAAAACTATCAAATATCGCCCTGTGGGTTAAAGCTGTTTTTACTAAAAAAAGCTTTGTATGCAAATTTCAAAATGCTATCTGCCAAGCCTTGTACAAAGAATATGTCTTGTGAGGGCAGTGAAGGCTTGCAGGGCTATACTAGTGAGGTGTTGGGCTGGGAAAACGACTTATCTTCAAACTAAGACCTGGTAGGTCACAAGTAAAGGAATGTCGGAAATAAATGGAAAAAAATAAATTATAATGACTCGGTTTTTTTCCAGCAAAAAACTAAAATTACTTTGTTTTTTTTCACTTTTTGTTAATAATTCAGGAAGGGGAGGAGGGGAAGACACCCTGCACCGCCTACCTCACCCCCCCCCCAATCTATTTTTTTTAATCAAATGTGCAAACATTTAGAAACAAATCGAACAAAAAAAGTGGTCATTTCTACTTTGTTATTTTCTAATTTTTTTGGTCTACAGATAGCCCCAGTAAAGGACTTGATCAGTAAATGGGGGAAATATAAATGTAGACCCTTGCTGTTTATTCAGTAGTGAAGTGGTTGAATCCCTTAACTACAGACTTCATTTGCCCCTTCTATGAAAATGGACACAAAATACTGCAGAAAATCAATGATTAGCCAGTCTGCTTTGGTGAGGGATAGGGTTAGGAAATGGTTAACAAGAGTAATCACTTATTGTTTAATGACAGTAACTTTTAGGGAAAAAGTTCAGTTTAGTGGTACATTCCTCCCACCTTACAGACCCTCAGCTCTTTTGCTGCACTTTGGGACTTTGTACTTTTATTTCAATGTGTTTTTCTGTGTTTCTTTTGGACTTTGGAGTCTGACAAACTCCATAGGCATCATCTTTACATTGTGACACGCAGCACTAAAGTGCTGTGTCACAGGGAAGTCTTACATTTCCCAAAGGCTTAAATACCTTCTCTTGGTGAAACTACTGATTCCAAGAGCAGTGAAGTGAAATTGACTTTACTTCTATTTTGTAACTTGCTAGACCCAGCACACACTATTTTACAATAGGGTGCTGGAGGGGTTACTTAGTATAACCTTTGTCTAGTTTCTCATGTGACATTTTTATGTTACCCTTTCTGCAATTAATGGTTAGTGGCAGTGGTTTACTTTTTCCTACCTTTATGTGTTTCTACCGCGAGTTGCAATTGCAGCTGCAGTAAAGCACCCATCGGTGCCCATTGTGTCAAAATGGCCCCGGTGCTTTTTTCGCCATTTCTTGTTGTAAAGGTCCTTCTTGAGATTTACTCTGCGCACCAAACCAGGTTTGGTCCCTTCGTTCGTTTTGTCTTTGGGGGGATTCACGGGTGAAGCCTGCCTCTGGCTCCAGCATGTCTGGCAAGGCAGGAAGCAAGGGAGGTGCCCGAAAACTCGCTGTGCTTAGTCTCCTTGGTTACAGGAATGCACCCAAAGGCGATTGGCTAGGAGGACAGCCACCCTGCTGTGTGATTGACAGCTAGGCTGCAAATGAATGGGAAAAACCTGCATAAAAAGGGGAGGCTTTGTGCTTGGAAGGTAGAGTCGACTACTGGACGAAGGAATCTGATGAAGAGCTTGAAAGAGACGACTGCTGCAACTCCTGGACCATTTTGGTTTGCCCGGTGAAGCCCTGCTGCAGTGCTGAAGCTCCAAATTCACCTAGACTAGAGAACACCTGCAAAGGACGACTTCTCCCCTTGGAGTGCTATTTGCGAGGGTCGCGAGAAGCTGAAACCGCAAAGTGCTGCTGATCTGAAGTTTGCCAATTGCTGCCACAGACCTTTAATTCGTAGTGCAGGAGTCCCCAGACGTCCTCCCTCTTGTCCTCACGACTGAAACCCAGGAACAACAGGATCTGCAGACCTACACAGGAACAGAAGCCAGCTGGAACCAATTTCTTCTAACCAAAGGTACTGTAAAACTAAGAGGACTTACCTCTTGTTGTGTAGCCTTGCTAGTTCTCAGTTGAAACTTGTCTTGCTTGCTTATGCAGAGTTGCTTGCATCTTTGCCCCTCAGAAGCCCCCCCAGCTTGTGGCCCTGCAGTGATTTCATTTTAATACAAAGACTTCTAAAACAGTGTGCAAGACTTTTTACCGACCTGCAAGAAGTGCTCCAGCTCACCTAGACCTTTGCTCAACTAAAATTAGCAGCCCTGGCTCACTGAGAGACTCTTCTTACCTCAGACTTTGTGCTTTGCCTTTCCCCCAAGAAAGGGTTAATTTACTTTGCATTGGAGGGTTCAAAAAGTACTTACCTGCTTAAGAATATTTGTTAACCATTGTTTTATTCCCTCATCTTCTCCTTTTTACACTAATCTCAGTATTGCTCTAAATGTACCAGTGATATATTAATGTCCATAGTGTCCTAGTTATTTACGTCACCTCAGGGTGTAGGAAGAATCTGTGTGCCATGCCAAATGGGTGTTTACTGATTTAAAGAAACAGAGTATGTATTTTGAAATATATTTGTGTGTTACATATATATTGCTCCCTTCTAAATGGGGCTTATAAAACTAACTTAAATTAATTAGTGTTTAAATAACAAACCTGGAGTGTGTTTATTTGGCTACTTGTCGCTGTGAATCGGTGTGTAATAACCCTACAGCTCACAGTGACCCCGCTTGAGACAAGCCTGGCTGCTCAGTAACTCTACCAACTTGTGTAGTACATGCTTATACCAAAGGTTGGATTAGCTATTGCCAAGAGGTCGAGGCTGGTGCAGTCTCAGAAAGGGTACTGCATACAAATGTGCCTAATACTAACGATGTTCTATTACATTAGGAAGACATACATTACTCACCATGGTTGTATTTTGGATGATTGTATCTGCTTAGATTCACATGCTGTGCATATAGTCCAACTTCTAGTGGTAATCGCGGAGTATTGCATCTTTTATCGAAGATCGAAAGGGACATCAACATGGCAGTGACTAACACTATCCGTGACGTGTAGTGTGCCCAAAATCCCTCACGCTTCGAGGTCCCACCGGTTGTTTTTTCCTGCCATGAGGGAGCCTTCTAGTTTGCGTGAGCCAGTACAGAAGAAAGGTTTAAGAAGTCTATGTTACATCTACTCCAAGAGGGGAGGAAGGGTGGGCGCTTGTGAATCTAAGCAGATACAATCATCAGAAATATAATTACAGTGAGTAATTTATGTCTTTCTGATGCTTGTGGATCTGCTTAGAATCACATGCTGTGCAAAGACTAGCAAGCAGTACCCAGAGATGGTGGTGGGGTGTGTGAAAGAACAGTAGCAAAGAGATGTCTTAGCACCGCTCGTCCCACCTGAGAACTAGACTTGAGTGTGTATCTAGGCAGTAGTGTTGTGTAAAAGTGTGTACAGAACTCCAGGTTGCCGTTTTGCAAATGGAATCTAGAGGGACATTAGCAATGAATGCTATGGTAGCCCCTGTGCCCCGAGTCAAGTGAGCTCTAGGCATGAAGGGTAGTTCTCTCTTTGCAAGAGAAACACAGTGTGATGCAGTTTATTATCCACTTGGAAATATCCGACTGACAGGCAGGGTCCCCTTCTCTACAAACCGCCACTGAAACAAAGAACTGGTTCATTTTCTTTAGTGGATTTGTCTTTTTCAGAGAGAAAATTACTGCTATCCTCACATCCAGTGTGTGGAGGCTCCTTTCTGCCACGTTAGTGGGGTTCTGGAAAAAGGTGGGTAGTTCTATGGACTGGTTTACATGGAACTTTGACATAAATTTGGGCACAAAGCATGGGGAAGGCAGTCTTGTAGGCGAGTGCTTTCAGGCTAGCCTCGTGCAACTGATCTTGACTTTAATTTATTTATATAGTGCAGCAATGGACCCTGAGGCATGAAGGCGCTCGACAAACACAAAAAAAGACAAACAAGCAGCGACAGATGCCTAGAGGTCGAGGGGAGACGTCACAGTGTCACTGAAAGTTATGCGAACACCCCCCCCTTTTTTTTAAAGGCTCAAGATTGGTTTCAAGTGTGAGGTGCAGAAGAAGAAGGCCATTCCAGGCCGACTGTGCTGCCACCGAGAATGCCCCCCCCTCTCAGTCTTCTTTGATCTACATCTAGGGATAGTTAGTAATTTGAAGTTTGATCCAAGGCCTCTACTAGCGGTCTTGTTAGTAATGAGATCACTCCGGTAACGTGGCATAATGCCCAATGTGCATTTGAAGGTGATCAGTAGGAGGCGGAAACAAATATGTACCACACCAGACAGCCAGTGTAGAGGTCTTCCAGCTTCCGAAACATGATCACGTCTAGAGAGGCCCATTACCAACTCACAGCCCCGTTCTGATCACTTGTAGTCAGCAAATCTCTGCTTTACTGATACTAGTTGGGAGACTGCAACAATAATACAATTTAGCACCTCCAAATGCTCTGGCTAAGAACTCGGCATTGGCCTGTGTGATGAAAGGGCGCAAGTGAGCAAAGAGCTTCAAATAGTATGCTGCTACGGAGAGCAGAAGCCCCCCCCCCCCCACGTGGGTTCTCATGGTAAGGGACTGATCGAAAGTAACCCCAAGGGATTTAACTTTCTTTAGTGTGGGAATATTCACGTCACCCAGTAGAAAGCCCTCGTAGGCCGGTCCCAGCTTGCATAAGGTGCACAGTGAACCCATGATCAATAGCTCGGTTTTGGACCTATTAAGTGCCAAGCCATTCAAGACCATCCAGTGTTCTATACTTGCATAGGCTTTGTTCAGGTTGGCTTTGTCTTGGTCATGGGAGCCTGACAGCGGAATGATACACTGAGTATCGTGAAGAGAAATTTGTGAACCATATCCCTTCCTGCGTCAGGATGGCAAAGAAGGGGGCTGTAAAGATGTTGTATAAACATGGGGAGAGACTGGCCTCCTGTGGGACACCAAATTCAATGGGAATAGGGACTGCCTTTGCTGTCTCGGAACAGACTCTGCTAACCCTGTTGTTGAGGAACAATGCAACCCAGAGTGACGCAGCTGGGGAAAAGTAGGCCACTTCAAGTCTGGACACCATCAGCAGATGGTCTAACAGGTTGAAAGCGGCATAGAGGTTGAGAAGCATAAGCATTGAAGAGAGGCCTTTGTCAGTACGATCAAAGATAAAGGTCCCATTAGTCTGGTATAAACAACATTCAGACCCATCCGTATAAAGTCTCTTTATCCCCTCCATAAAGGCTTTAAACACAGGTATTTTCCACCACAAAACCTTGCTTTGGGACGTGGTGTATGCTAAAAGAGAGGCTAAGTGGACCTTTAGACAAGCGAAAAGCAGTCCTGAATCTAACAGTTAGGTACAGGACAATATTTATGGGAGAGCAATCAATAGGGTTGATGCCCTTGGAATTCCACCAGGTAACAAAGCGCTTCCACTTACTGGAGTAGCAGTGTCTAAGGGTAGGTTTATGTGCCTCTCTGAGAAGGTCCATGCATCTCTGAGGGAGTTGAAGGTGCCCAAACTCTATGACTTCAGGAGCCAGGCTGCTAAATTGAGTGTTTGGGGGCATGGATATAGTGTCCCTCCCTGATCCTGGCACAGCATGTTGTACGGGCATCGCAGCTTTCTGGGAGGTGAGATTTACTCTGCCATGAAGTGGGAGAAACAAGGCTAGCAGGCCCACATCTGGACCACCAGGATCATTGTGGCTGGTTCCTGGTGATTCTGTTGAGGAGCGCAATCGGTTGGGGGGAGGGGTAGGGGGGGGGAGGATAGGCAAATCTCCCAGACCATGTTATCCAGAGACTGTTCCCTTTGGAGCGGTTCTGTGGGTATCTGGAGGCGTAGTGTGGGCATTGGGCGTTTTTCAGAGTGGCAAATAGGTCAATCTCTGGGAAGCCGCATTCTGCAAAGACGTTGAGTAAAAGGTCCTCTTGTAGCTGCCACTCGTTCTCTACGGATAGGGGGAAGTCTCTGCTGAATACGTCTGCCAGAAGATTGAGTTACCCTGGAAAATATTGTGAAAGGAGCAATATGTGTTTGAGTGCATCTTTCCAGATGTTCTGTGACAGTCTGGATAACCCTAGAGAGTGAGGGCCCCCTTGTTTGTACAAGTAGTAAATGTCTGCGGTACTGTCCGTGAGGACTAGTACACTCTTCCCCTGGAGGAGTGTCTGGAAAGCCTTTGGGTCCTTCAACACTGCTAGCAGTTCAAACAGGTTAATGTGATTGGACACTACTGCTGGAGACCACACCCCGTGCGCTGGCTGTTGAAGGAGGTGAGGGCCCCCCCCTTACCCATACCAAGATGCATCTGTGGTAAGAGTGGCCTTTACTGCAGGGTGGTGAGGCTTTTTCCCTGCAGAAGGTTCTCCCTTTAACACAACTGCAAAGACTGAACAAGGGCTGCCGAGACAACCACTAGATTGTCCCACTAGCCGCTTGCCTGACACCATTGGCTCGAAAGCCACTCTTGAATGGGGCGCATGCGCATGAGGAGCGTGAGGAACCAGGAAGATGCAGGAAGCCATCATACCCAGCAGTCGCATGGCTTTGCATAGGATCACCTGGTAACTGGCTACATAGTGAGGGATCTGGAACAGCATGTTTTAGACCCTCTCGTTGGTGGGGAAGACGAGTTTGTCTTCTGTCAAAATTAAAGCCGCCAGAAACTCTTTGACCTGGGTGGGGGGCTGGCTGGATTTCTTTTCGTTGATAGAGAATCCTAGGTTGAAGAGGATATCTACCGTCTTCTGGGTATTTGTCTGACATGTTCCGTACAAGTCCCCGGTTATGAGCCAGTCATCAAGGTAGGGATAGACTGGAATGGACTGCCTGCACAGGTGAGCCACCACTACAGACAGTACCTTTGTGAATACCGTTGGGACTGAGGCAATGCCGAAGGGGAAAGCCATGAACTGATAGTGGGTGCCCTCTATCATGAACCTGACGTACTCTGTGCGCTGGCAACATTGAAATATGAAAGTATGCATCTTTCATGTCCAATGTGGCCATGTAATCCACCTGCTGCAGCAGTGGGATTCCCTCCTGAAGGTTTGTCATCCTGAAACTTTGAGGTATGACATACTTGTTTGCAAATCTAAAACAGAGCGCATGGTGAGATCATTTCTGGGTACAAGGAGGTACACTGAATAAATACCCTTGTTTACCTGTAGAATAGGGTGGACGACTTCCTTGGTGGCCTTTTCCAGCAGGATGTGAACTTCTTCCAGCAGGATGCGGAGGTGTTCTGTCTGCTTCTTGGTGAGAGGTAGCCGGAGAAACTTGATACAATACCTGTGGGCAACAGTCTTCAATACCCACTGATCTGAAGTGATCCCTTCCCAGGCGTGAATGCATTTAGACAGCTGACCCCCCCAGACCGGTTACGCGTGGGAGGGGACCCGTACCTGCGAGTCACTTGAAGGCATAGGCCGGGTAGCCTCTAGGAGCAGAGTTTCTACTTCTACCTTTGCCCATAATAGAGCCGCTTTGCTGGTACTGGACGTTGCCAGAGGGGCCCTGACCCTGGGCAAGGGTGCGTCCAGCGGTTTCAGGCAAGTCCAGAGTGTTGTTCAGGATGGTTACTAGTCTGCCTTCAGCCACGACCGCCAGCAGGCATGATCCGGTAGGCTCTGCAACTTCCCGAAGGCCATCCTGTACTAGGCCCCACTGAAAATCACTGTAGCTCGAAAGGAGCATGGTGTTTTGGCAATCTTCATAGAGTAGGCTGCAGAGGCGGTGACGCGCTTACCAAGGGCGTACCGTTTTTTGCAATCTTTGTTTAGAGGGGATTCTGCTGAAGACAGTGGTACCCCTGTTCGTTTGAGAGTGGTTAATATGACCAGGGAGTCCGGTGTGGCGTGACCCCTGATGTAGAGGGGATCAGAGGGGGCCCGGGCGAAACCTTTTCCACACTGGGATTTACTGCCCGAGTAAGCGAAGGGGAAAGTAAGGAAGGAGCCAGGCGTTTTAACACAATTTAATAAGGGAATGACTTGGCTAACCAGAGTCTTTTCTTTGAGGATATCGTCCACGAAGTCGGAGTCAGGGGCGGCTTCATGCGTAGCAATTAAAAAATGGTTGGTTGCTCTTTTTAAGAGGGAGTTGACCAGCATTTGGTTGTCCACCTACGAAGAGTATCTGCGGAGGAGTAGTAGGGGGATTCAGACAGATGTCTGGGTCAGTGGCATGTGGTGGTGTGTGCCACAAGCTCAGGTCCTCCGCCTGATTCCAGTCTGGGTTGCGATAGACTGGGTCTTGGTCATAAAGGTTAAAAAAAACCTTCGCAAGAAACATCCTGAGCTGGTTCCTCTGGATCGCCCCCAAAGGTATTATGGTGGTGTTCTTGTGGTTCCTCCAAAGAGGGAAACTGGGCACCAGGTGAAGGAGGTTTCCAAAATTGAGAGCATGTCTTTTCAAGGCCCCGTCATACTGATCTGCAAATTCGATATACTCCGCCATCTTAGCCATACACTCTTCAAACCTTTCCCTAGTAGTGCATTCTGAGGAAGCTGAAGGGTCAGGAGGAGGGCCGTGCTGCCTAGGAGGGGGTGAACCCTTATTTAAGGCCTCAGAAAGAGGCTGGGGTCCTCAGAATAGTCCCTACAGTGAGACGGAGTCTTTCTGGAGTCCCCAGCTGCCTAAAAGATAACCGAAAGCTCCTCGTGAAGCTTCAGAAACCGTATTGATGGCATAGAGGGTTTCACCATGCCTGTAGGCACTTCCGCGATTAGTGACACCACAGAGTCCTTCGGCATTCGAGCACCTTTGGATCAGCACCTTTGGACAGCAGGTTGACGGTAGTGTGAGTTTTCAGAGAACCACCCCGCAATGGGTGTCTTTTCAAGGAAATTTGCTGTTACAAGACGGGCAGAATTTAAAAAGAATCCTCTCCATAGCAGAGGTTAACGGCAGCCAGACCCAGAAGAGAAAGAGAGGGATGAAAGAAATGCATTTTCAGAGAGAAGAAAACAAACAGGGTCCCACTCTCCCTGTTGTAAAGGCCAGGTCAGAGGGCCAAGGCCACGCAGTCAACAGTCGCCGAGCAGTCATAGATGTAGTCGCCAGTGGCAGGCAACCCACGATGCAGCCGTCGAGATGGTGGTCAAAATTGTCTGAACCACCTTAGGCCATGGAAACATACAGCAATATAAACTCTTACAAGCTCCGCATACGCGACCAAATAGGTTAGCGGAAAAAACAATCTGGTGGGACCGCGACACGCAAGGGATTTTGGGTACACTACACGTCAAGTTAGGGATAGTGTTACAGTCATGCCCATGTTCGTCGTCCCTTTCAATGTTTGAAAAAAAGATGCAATAATCTGCATTTACCACTAGATGTCGGACTATATGCACAGCATGTGATTCGAAGCAGAGCCACAAGCATCAGAAATGCTAAATTATTATGCTAGCTTTGAACACTGGAGTAGTATTGCATTAGTGATTAATTTGATTTTTTTCTGTAGGGATTTTTTCTGTTATTAGATCATTTTTAAACTCTTTATTGTGTTCTTTTCAAAGGCATCTGCATTTGCTATGACAATTGTACGGTCTTGCAAATTTCCAAAAGGAAAAAAGATAAGTGACAGTTTATTGTAGACAATATATATATTGAACGACTTTTCTCAAAATTGTAATGTCTTTAGCCATCACTTGCAGAGTTGTTAGATAGCCCAACAACAGCACCTTTCTCCAATTCTAGCTTTAATTCAGCACTTTGCATGCCCATATATACAGTGTGAAAAGAACAACTCAAAGCACACAAAGGATAAATGTGCTCATGACCACATGGCGACAAATGCAACTACAGATTATTGTTCTTTAGCAATACATGATTTACAATGGAACTACAGTTATCAGTTGCAAGAATTAAAATTTCAAAATAACAGCCAAGGAAATGCCATCCCATTTAGCCTTCCAATTTCTCCACTGCATTTGACTGAATGGACAATGGTATTTTGTTGAACCATCTAAAACAAATGACTGGAGTGCTGATAGATACTAGGAGGTGGCATCAATCTACAGGAGTTGTTTAAAAAAAAAAAGTTTAATCTAGGAATTGTTACCGTTTACTCAAAATCACACATTACTTTCTACATGCATTTCCTACTCAGGCCCATTGTTCTTGTATATAATCATTCATTTTTTTCATCATTGGTGACAACATCCAATATCTTGTATCGGTATTGAATGTTGACAACTTTGGGTGGTCTGAGGCAGAACTGAGGGGGACTTGGCGTAACTGTTTACATAGTGCTTACAAGAACCAATCAGCGCCCTCCAATTCACAACAGAAGGGCTAACATGCCATGCATAAGAGTTTAGAAGGCCCTCTGTGGTCGTAAACAACCTGATATGATGAATTCCATAAATTTCAGTCCACTCACTGCGACACAAGGTACCCCTGCAACTCCACTCCCATGAGGAAGTAATAGAGGTTAATTACAGGGGCAACATGCTTGCCTTGGAAACAAGACGACACAGAGCACCAAAGATTCAATTAACGCATCCGCGCTTAGAAACCTCTGTGTATTAATCGCGTTATAAATAACCTATCATATCATGTTACATTATGCAATGTCCTCATCTGGGATTGTCGAGAAAAAAAAGTTACTCACCCTAGTTGCTTCTGTACACTTAGTCCATAGACCCCCTTCCTACACGTAATGGGTGTCCATCCAAGGAGATGGGACCAGAGCTCTTTGCACAGTATAAAAAGAAAGATTTCCTTTTAAAACAGTTGTGGCAGGCTGGGCATATGGAGGAAAGGGGACTATGGGCTTCATAAGTAAGTACAGAAGTCACTACGGTGAGCAACCTTTTCTTACCCTTACATCCCATCCCCTTTCCTCCATACATATGGGAGATTGAGAAGCACCAAGTCATCAAGGGAGGAAGGAATACAATATCAGCCAAACAATTTCTACAAGGCCACCCTTGCCAAATCTGGCAGCTCGCCGTGGTAGCTGTGCCCATACAGTAAAGTCTACAAAAGGCAAATGAAAGGCGCAGGTTTCTTTTTTTCTGATAATGTCCCAGATGACATTCCTCTAGAAGGCAACCACTGTAGCCTTTGCTCTAGCCGCATGCATTTGTAAGCCCATGGAAGTGGTTTTCTTTTGAAGCTTGTAGGATTCCGAAATACAGGAGACAATCCAATGAGCGATCGTAGCCTTGGAAGCTTGCGACCTTGGCTGGTGACCCCCCCAAAGCTTACAGGCAGTCTGACCTGCTAAATTCCCTACATAGGCCTAACTTTTGAGCATGTCTCCCATACAGACAAAGGAAAGTCTTTTCGCCCTCGGACTAAGCAGGAAAGAAAGTCTGTAGAAGAACCCGCTGATTTAGGCGAAGAGACAATTTTAGGTTAAATTTTCTTTTTTTTTTTTTTAAACATATGGCTAGGAGACAGACATTGCTTGAATTTCATTAACCTTACTAGCGGACGTTCAAAGCAACCAAAAAAGCCACCTAACATGACACTAATTTGATGTCCACTGAAGTTATTGGCTGGAACAGCTTATGGCTAGAACTGCCAAGACATCAAGGTCCCAAGATGGATGATCCCTACGTACTAGCGGATACAAATGAAAGCAGCCTTCAAAATGCATCAATAAATGTATAGTTACTCACTCTAGTGACTAACGTACTCTTAGTCCATAGTCCCCTTTCCTCCATACTGTATGGGCGTGCCTCGCGAGGCACGGGAGGCGTAACCTTTTTCACCAGAAAAATCTTCTTCCCATTTAAATTGAGAGGCGTGTGGCTCTGGTAGCATGCACTCGCCTGACTCCGCCCACCAGCGCCACTCCTCAGTCCCCATTGACGCGTCGACAATATTCAACATTGCCTAATGACACATGTATAATTAGGAGGGAGGATGGTGGGACGTATGGAGGAAAGGGGACTATGGACTAAGTGTACGTTAGTCACTACTGTTAGGGAGAATTGTCAAAATGTGCTAATTCCCTTCATCTTAGAGACCCCGAGGAACTTTGCTGGATTTTGAGGACTTGACTTTTTTACCTGGAGAGTGTGACCCTTTTTCCCCACTATCTCATGTATTTCGATATGTGTTTTACCTCTGTGTTTTCTTTGGTTATGGGGACTAACCAACTCCATAGGCATCTTTTTCATTTGTGTCACACAGCACCCTCAGTGCAGTGACACAGGGAAGCTTTTCAGGATTTCCAAAAGGTTTAAACTACCTTCTCTGCGATAAACTACTGTTTCCCAGAGTAAGTAAAGTGAAATTGACTTTACTAGACTTATAAATTCCTAGACCCAGCGCACCCTATTTTACAATAGAGTGCTGGAGGGGTTACTTATTATCTACTGTCTCAAGATACTCAGGTAGCAGTCAAATGCTATCCTTTCCTCTCAGAATGTCTGGTGGCAGTGGTTTTACAACAAACTACCATGATTTTTCCGGACCGCAAATTATTCGTAGCTACGGTAACATTAAATAGCGGGAGCCATGTTTTTCAAGATGGCGTCTGAGCCACCTTTGTTAAAACAGGTCCCAGTTTTCTTTTTTCGCCATTTCTTTGTGGAAAGGTCCTTCTAGAGTTTTTCTCTGTGCTCGGTCTCTTTGTTCATTCTCCTTTGGCGGGCTTTAGGAGTGAAAACCGCCTCTGGTGCCCGAATGTCTGGGGGTGGGCAGGAAGTCAGGGACGTGCCCGAAACTCCCAGTGCTTGGTCTCCTAGGAGACCCAAATGCACTCTGTGGTGATTGGCTGGCTGACTGTCGGGCATGGACAGCCACCCTGCTGGGTGAGTGACAGCTAAGCTGGAATGAATGGGAGAGAACTGAATAAAAGGCAGAGTCGACCACTGGAACGAAGTAACCAAAGAAAAGCTTGAAGAGGTCAGCTGCTGCAACTCTTTGGTTTGCCCGGTGAAGCCCTGCTGCAGGTCCGAAATCACCAAGTTCGCATCGACAGAGAAGCCCTTCAAAGGACGACTTCTCCCTTTGAGTTGGTGGGACCAATCAACTCCAAAGTAAGCCACCTGGATACCCATCTCAGAGCTGGTTGAATTTCCTCAGAGTTGCTGCAGGAAACAGAGAGGGACAACAGCTTGTGTGCTGGACTTACAGCCACTGGAATTGAAGTTTGCCAGTTGCAAGCATTTTGACTAGTCCGAATGCAGTGCAGGAGTCCCCCGAAGTCCTCCCTCTTGTCCCCACGACTGAGGCACAGGAACAGAGAGATCTGCAGGAACTACCAGGAACAGAAGTCATCAGCTGCATATTTTCTTCATTGTAAGGTACTGTGAAACGAGACAGTGTGTCATGATCCCTGCCCCTCATGTCCCCAGCCCTCCAAGATGTCAGGCTGGAGCCAGGCCACGGTCACCAACATGGCCCTCAAGGGCCTCTCCATCCCGCCAAAGGCCCACTTGGAGTCAGACTTGGCGCTTGTGGCACCAGACTCACTCACTCACTCACTCCAATAGGATAACATTGATGATTGGACTTGTAGTGCATTGATGGGGACAAGATGGATGCCCACACATATTTCGGTTCCCAGAACTGCATTTGCAATCTAGTCTTTTGGGTGTGGTTCAGCCCAGGGACACCTGGGATACCAGAGATTATTTAAGCCACCCCCAGGCTGAGAAACATGCTTTGCGTTTTCTGCACCTGCAGCGTGACACTCACCGTGTTCCAATCGGTCCCAGTAGGCCTGCATCTTTCTTCTGCGCTCAGCTCCTGCAAGAACAAGAACACCGTTAGGAACAGCCTTACCTTGTGGCACTCCTGCCCATCATTCATCGCTCCTTCTGTTCTGCGGTCATCTTCGGCGGTGTCATTCCCATCCCAGCACGTTGCTTCCTAAGGAAAAGGGAAAAGAACTGAAAAAGGCGTTAGTAAGCATTCAGCAAATCTTCGCTTATTTTTAAAGACTGTACGAGCTTCAAACACTTACCTGAATCCCAGCCGCTCTGGGGGAACTCCTTCTCCGGAACTTCTCATCCATCTGCAAGAGGGAAGAGACACTCCAGGTTAGCGTGGAAACATCTAGAGGCGCCGCATACCACGCTTACTCACCGCATTTCTTCTTCATAACTGGCATCCATGCTGAAAACGTTGCAGCACCTAAAAGACACAGAAAAAGAACTCAGTTCAATACAAATACTAAGGGGTCGCATCGCGCTCTCACTCACCTTCAGCGCTAGTCATCTCAGCAGCACGTCGCCAAACCCGGACGCCGGACATCATCTGAGGAAGGAAAGGAACGAAGTTAGAGAACTGTTCAAAAGACTCATTATACTTACCTGTCTTGCCAGTGAAGTAACAAGGCAGCAACAAGCCTGCATCAATCAACGCGCTCCTGCGCTGAAAGCAGGACGGAGAACACACTTTTCAAGAAAACAAGGTGAGCTGTGGATCAAATGGAAGGGTTGGACCCCGGGGAAGAAGGGGTTCAAGCACACAGAGACAATAGGGAGTTAAACTTTACCAATCCTGTGTTTCAGGCCCAATCTCCAGTCGAGTAGACTCCAGGGAAGGGTTCCAGGTCGTAAGAGGTCAGAACAGGCCGAGTGACGTCCCCATGGATACCAGGTGAGCGTTACACAGAGAACTTACCTTTCTTGGTGAAAGTGCTTGAAACCTTTGCAACTCACAGGTCTAATCAACTTGTGACCCAACATATAGACGATTCTTTTTACAAACTACTTCTGAGAACTTGTGGCGAGATTTTACCGTTTACTTACCAGAACAACTTTATCCTATCCAAGACATCAGCCCATTGACTTTGGCCTAGCCTATTGAATTGACTGTTGTGAACACAAAGTATATGCACTGTCTAAGAATAATTGTAACCTTTCATATTCTAATAATCTTTGCCTTTTACTCCTCTTGAACAGTATTCTGAAATAGTATTGAAGTATATTTGTGTGTTATATAATTGCCTCCTTCTTATGAATGTTTTATAACTGACAGATACATAAATTAAAAGTATTTATCAAAGAAACCTTGAGTGTAAGTGTTTATTTGAACACCTGTGATTGTAGACCTCTGTGTAACATCGTTACTGCTCACATTCCCCTCATAAGATAAGCCTGGCTGCTCAGCCCGCTACCAAAACTGTGTAGTACAGACTTCTACCAACGGTTGGTTTGCTTACACCTGTAGTCATAGTTGTGTGTAGTGTTCCCAGAGGGTACTGCATACAAACTCTGCCTAACAACTACGGTGAGTAACTTCATTACTCTTACGTCATGTCCCCTTTCCTCCATACTGTATGGGTGATTACAACTGAATATAGCCCAGGGTGGAGAGGAGAACCTCCCGAACACCACGTTTGACCTAGAGGCGGCATCCAAACAGTAGTGCTTACAGAAAGCCGAAGGGGTGGCCCAGGTAGCCGCCCTGCTGATGACCTGCCATGGCACATGCTGCTGGAACACGATGGCCGTGTCCTTAGCTCTGTCCACATGACCATGCAAGTTAGCTGGCACTGGCGTGTGCTGCCCCTCATAAGCCTCCTTCATGGCAGCGACCATCCATCTTGCTTTGGTGGCCTTGGAAGCCTGATAACCGGGCCTTGACCCACTGAAAGTGACAAACAGGGCGTCCGATTTGCGGAAGTCCTTGGTCCTGTCCAAGTAGTATTTCAGAGTACATCTGACATCCAGACAGTGTAAGACCCTCTGAGGCTCATCCTTGGGGTCAGCGAAGAAAGTGGGTAAGACTATCTCCTCGTTAAGATGGAAGGAGGTCACCTTGGGCAGGAACACAGGGTGCTTTCGCAGGACCACCTTGTCCATGTGAAAAGTGGTGTAGGGCTCTGATGCCACCAGAGCCTGGATCTAGCCGACTCTGCGAACGGAAGCAAGGCCCACGAGTAGAGCTGTCTTGATGGTGACCAGCCTGATGTCAGCGGACGCCTTTGGCTCGAAAGGTTAGTGCGCCAAGGCGCCCAACACACCATTGAGGTTCCACGCAGGGTGTGGTTTCTTTATAGAGGGTAGAGCCTGTGGAGGCCCGCCAGATGTCGCTTCACCACCAGGTTTGGAAGAGGAGAAGAGGCCCTTCTCCGAATTCCTTTAAGCCCCTATGGCTGCCAGATAGATGCAGCACGTGTCCACCTGTATGCCTGAGTGAGCGAGGCGTCCCGAGAATTAGAGCACGCCGTCCAAGGTGCACCTAAGAGGGTTGATCGACCTAGAATCGGCCCAATGACAGAATCTAGACCATTTAATCTTATATTGGCTCCTATTAGCCTTGCTTCTAGCACCCTGGATGCGTGCTAGGTTAGCTTGAGAGAGGCTGAAGTGTTTCGACGTGAAATGCTAAGGAACCACAGTGCAAGGGATAGTTTGTGAGGAGCAGGGTGGAGTACCATGCCCCCCTGCTGGGCCAGGAGAGGAGCCGGGGCCAGCGGGGAGTGAATGGCTGGCATGTGCAATAGGCTGAGTAGCTCGGAGAGCCACGGTCTCGCCGGCCACCATGAAGCTATAAAAATGATGCAGAGGTGACGAGATTCCTTTACCTTGCGGATCACCTTGTGGACCAGGGGTGCGGGCGTGAAGGTGTATGCAGTCATGTCGTTCCACCGCATCTGGAATGTGTCGCCATTATACCTAACAGATGTTGGTACCACCAGGCCGAGGTCACTGCCCTGGAGTGGAAGTGAGAGGTGGCTTTCTTGATGGCCACAATCTTGTCCTCAGAGGGAACAACTCTCTCAGCTTGTGTCCCAGATGAGGCCCAGGAAGGTCAGGGTCTGCGTGAGTTGCAGCTGAGACTTCTTGAAATTGATAGTGAACCCCAGGTCGTGGAGTGTATTCATCAGTGCGGAGGAGGTATGGTGAACCGCTTCCAGAGGTTTAGCCCGCATGAGCAAGGTATGGGTAAACGTGGTGGCCCTGGAACCTGAAGAGGGCTGCCACTGTATTCATCCACCAGGTAAACACCCTGGTGGCTGAGTTGAGGCCAAAGGGTAGTACCTTGCATTGAAAATGTCAGCCCATGATCCTGAACTGCAGTAAGGAACGATGTGGCTGCCATATCGGGACGTGTAGATTTGCGTCCTTCAGAGCACATCCAGTCTCCCGTGTCCAGTGTTTCCGCAATAAGTGCTGGCGTAACCATCTTGATTTTCTGCAGACGAAGGGCGAGGTTGAGGATGGAAAGGTCCAACACAACTCTCAGGCCAGCCTGGTTCTTATTCTGTATGGCGAAAATCCTGGAATAATAGCCCAATCCTCGCTGGAAGGTTGGGACTTCTTCCACAGCCTGGCTCTCGACGAGCTACTGGATCTCAGCCAACAGAGCTGCTGTCCCAATCTGTGGGAGAGGAGGGGAGGAGAGGAAAGTACCGGTAGGCGGAACCCTGTGGAGAGTACGGAAAGGATCCAAGGCGTCTGAAAAATTCTGGCACCAAAATTGCACGTGAAAGGAAAGCCTGTCCCCCACCAGAGACGCGTGGACCCGAAGGGGCGAGTCATGCCTTCTTTTCCCTTTGAGAGAGTTGTGGAGGAGGGGGATTGGAAAAAGCCCTTGCCCCCGCCCCCTTTTGTTGATTCCTCTGGTGTTGACTTAATGGTCAGGTTGCCTGGACCTCCGTTCTTGAAAGCCCCGGAACTCGCCAAAAGTCTGCCCATTGTCCAAGCGTTGCTGTGACTGGGTGTAGGCCTTTGGCGCGGCCTTCGTAAGAATAGATAAAGACTACGCAGTTTGCAAGCAGTTCTTTTTATCTAATTCTTCATCCGCGGTGGAGTGAAATAGGTCACTACCCTCGAAAGGAAGGTCCAATGTGTGATCCTGGACGTCGGGTTAAACTTAGTAGCCTGTGGCCAGGCAGTCCTTCTCATGTCCGTGTCGATGCAGATGGCCCAGCCGGAGGTATCGATGTGGGCCACGGTGAACTCCATGATATCCTGCCCTACCAGCCTGGCTTCTCCTAGGCAAGCCTTGAAGCGCCCTTGGCTCTGCGCCGGAAGTTTCGGGAGGAAGTCCACAATTTCCCGCCAGATCCTTTGGATAAAAGCTGCCAACATGGCATCCGCGTTGGCTTGACCGGGTGCAAGGAGGTGTTGGAGTACAGCTTTTTCCCCATACACCTACAAAATCTTCTCCTTGCCTAGCAGCATCGAGGACAAGGTGGCCGAGGACAACTGAGGTGTTGAGGTGCCGATTGACCGGTTGGGCTGAGTGCGGCTTTAGCAAACCTTTCTGGGCCAGGGCAACTACATCTTTCTGCATCAGGATACCTGTTCTGGCAGGGGGTCTTAGGGTGAGGACTTCTGCCAAGACCCACCTCCCCCACCTCCTCAGGCTGAAGAAGGCCCCAATGTTCTGCCAAACCTGCAAGACGTTCGTGGAAGGCCCTGGCTGAAGATGGCGTGTCGGGGTTCCTCCTCCTCATCAGGGTCCACCAGAGTGATCGGAGGGTCCGGAACTGGTAGAGGGGTGCTGGGTGCCGTGCGCTGCAAGTGGATGCCAGAGCCAGTGGCTGCTGCGGAGGCTGGTGTGGTGCCGCCAGTACTGTGGGAGGCAGGGAAGCCGGAATCTGAGGAGCCGGCTGGGGCAGCAGTGGTTGTGCTGGGACCTGTGGCACCGCAGCCATAGGAGAAATGACTATGGGTGCCGGTGGGGTGACCTGGGGGAGCATGTCCCTGATGGCATCCCAGAAGATGGCCCCCATGTGGGGAGTTCGCATCAGCCCTAGGAACCTTTTGAAAAACCGGTCTTTGGAGGCTGTAGAGGTGGCAGGTGATATTGACTGAGTGGCTAACGGCAGCTGGGGCACACCCTGCCTGGGGTGCAGGGGAAACCTGTGCTGCTGATGGATAAACTGTAGGCCACGCGCCTGGTTGACACCATCCCACCTTGTGACTCTTTCCTCCACCAGCTCTGCAAGAGAGGGTATCGGACGAGCGGCCATCTTTTCTGGCACGGTGCCCATTTTATCGAGCTGTGTGCCAAGTGCCAAAGTCTGGCTCGCTGGTGCTGGAACAAAAGGCCTATCCCTCCCTCAGGCCATGACCTGGAAGGCGCATTGCCCTCGGCAGAGCTGCCAGTAGTGCTGCGTGAAGGCACCCGCTCGGACATGATGCCGGTACTAAGGCATTGCCCCTCGGGATTAACCCTGATAAAAGAACCTTGCGGTCGCTCACCACTGACCCCAGAAGGATCCCGAGACCCCTCGGCCGTGAGCTGGACTAGCCTTGGTGCCTGTGCTGGTGCTAGAACCCAAAGGTTTCCTCCCGATCGAGTGCTTTCTTAGGGAAGGAGTTGCCTTTGCGGGGTGCAATGGTAAATAGAGGCCTTTCCTTCGGCATGAAGCGATGTTTGACAAAGTCCTTCAGAGCCTCCGGAGGCGACTTCTGGAAGAGCTCCCTCAACCTAGTTAGCCTGTTTTTCAGTGCCCGTGGAGTCAGTGCGTTGCACGTGGAACAACCTTCCCAGCCATGGTCGGGGCCAAGGCAGCGGAGGCAAAGGGCATGGGGTTCAGATGTAGGGAAGAGCCCCTCGCAGGCGGGATACCTGCTGCAGCCCGCTGAAGTTGAGATGCGCCAGGGAAGAGCGTGGCGTCGGACGACCAAGTACCTAATTGGACAGAAAAAGGCAAAGAGAAAAATATCTGGGAAAGAGCGCGTGGTATTACATGGCCGAAGCCAAATCCAGGAGCGCTGGTGAATTGGGCCTGTTCCCGTTGACACAGAAAAGGGAACGGAGGAGTGGCACTGGGGGGAGAGTCAGACGAGCACATGCTCCCAGGGCCGCACCCCCACGCGCCTCGAAATTTAAAGGGGAAGAAGATTTTTCTGGTGAAAAAGGTTCCGTCTCCCATCCCTAGCGAGGGACGATCATACAATATTGAGGAAAGGGGACGGGACATAAGAGTATATGGCTAGCTGTAGAGATAGAAAGCCTTGGAGAGCCTAAATAGGTTCCAATAGCATATATATCATCTGCAAGGCTGTATCTGGACTCCAGGCGTTGGTAGCTAACACAAGAACATGAGAACATCCAAAGAAACAGTATGTAGATCAAAAAAAGGTTTCAGCATCCAGTAGCAAAATTGCATTAATTTGCCTCTATACCACAGGACTACGATTCTTATAGTATTGACTATGCTGTTAGGGATGATGGAACTTGTAGTCCAAAACATGTAGAGTTCCAAAGGTTGCAGTCCCCTGCTCTATAACAAACGCCTTGTAGATAATTTCCTGGGCTGCTTGAATGGACTCCTTTTGTTCCGATAAATAGCTTACAGCAATTTAGATTCATCAGGAACCATGCCGCTAACCTCAGCGATAGCAGGAAGGGATGTAACACCTGGGCCCTCTGCTGGTTTAAAAGATCCTCCAACACCGGGAGGCAAAGAGGACCAGACTGCTTCGGCCTCAAATGGTCAGAGTACCAGACCCGAGTCAGTCAATTAAGGGCTATCAGAATTAGACAGCGACTGAGGCACTATGGAACTTGATTAGGACTCCGTGTATACGAGGTAGAGGAGGGAATGTATAATGTGTTTCGTGATGCAATGAGACCTACAAACCCTATCCCAAAGAGCTAGGGTCCAGTCCCATAAGTAATGCTAAAAGTTTGCATTTGTGATTTTGTACTACAAGCCCACAAGGGGATACACTCATATTCGGAAAAAAGTCTTAAATTGTGTATGGAGATCCCAGTCTAAATGAGTAGCTCAGTGAAAAATTGCCCATTCCCAAATTTGAATAGCCGTCCTGCAGAGGGAGTGTCACCTGGTTTCCCCTTGCTGCTTTACATACAACATGGCCATCATGCTGTCAATCCTTATCAGGAAAGAGTTTTGAATGGCAGTTAATATTTCCACGCTTTGAATAGGACCAAAAACTCCAGAATATTTAAATGCAACACCTTTTCTTCGGGAGACCGAAGAGCACGAGTTTGTAGCTGGTCTAGAATTGCCCGAAATCTGTGAGGGACGAGTCAGATATAATATGCAAAGGAGGAAGATCCTGGAATGAACACCAACCTAAAAAAAGTTCTCCTTGTTCAACCACTGCAAGTCTGACCTCAAATCCAGACGGATTGGTATTTTGATAAGAATGCATGTCTGCTTCCTGAACCGCAGAAAGCTGAGAGATTACGTTGCAGGCACCTCATCTTGGGGCATGCAAAAGGAACAGACAGCATGGATGCTCCCGACAATTCAGGAAATGAAAAGTGGCCAATTTGATGTCCTGAAGCTTCTCCAGTATGGAATAAACTCTCCTTACACAAGTCCCATCGGAAACCTATATACTTGGCTACCTGAGTGGGGCATAAAAAGCTACTGAAAATCTCAAAACATATCTTGTGTGCAGCTGAAATGGGAATGTGCAGGTAAGCGTTGTCGAATCTATAGCGCCCAAACAATCTCCCTGGTAGAGGGCACTTTGCATAACCAGCTTATATTTTTCAAAGGGAAGAAATATATTCATAAAGGAAAGATCCAAGACACTCTTTCAAGCACACCAAGTTCTTTTTCGGGACTGTATAAAAGGCAAGAATAAAACCGGATACCCCTTTCGAGAAGGGGAAGGACTTTGACTATCGCCTTGATCTGAAGCACACTGAAAACCTTCATAAAAGGTATGGCAAAGGCAACATGGAGCAGGGGGTGTTAGTGAGATTATCCATAATTGTGCTTCATCCCCTCTCCTAGTGAGACCCCCAAGCAGCTTTTGCTGGAATTCTGGACCTTTTTCTTTTAATCCTGAATGAGTCAAACCTTTTCCACTCATTCCTCCTTACGGGCTCTGTCTTTTGGAACTCTATTCTTTGTATTTCCCCTGTACTATGGAGTCTGTTAGTTAAGAATTAGTGCAGTCCAACTGGTGTTGGACTACACAAGACGTATCTCTTGGTATTAGGTAACCCCACCTTTTAATATAGGCCTTTACTAGTTGGTAGTGTGAATGAGCAGCCTGGCTTATCTTAAGAGGGGTAATGTGAGCTGTAGAGCTGTACAATGAAATCAGCAAATGCAGGTATCCAAGTAAACACTTACACACTTAAAGTTATAGTATAAATATGTATTTATATATACACACAAAGATATGTAAAGCATTCTTTAAAAAGCAGCAACTAATAATAAAATGAATCCCAAATTGGGACTCAATTAAAAAAATGAACAATAAAGCAGGTTAGTAATTCTTTCATGTTAAACATTTTCCAGCACCAAGGGTGACGTCATTTGAGGTCAGTAATAACACTTATTTTGTATCACCTTTGCAGTATTGAGTTATAAGGGAGGGAAAGGTTAGGGTTACGTCAGAACATACTGGTATTCTACAAAAACAGTTAAGATTCTCCCAAAGGGATGCAAGCAGTCTTTTATCCCAGCAATAATAGTTTTCAACAATTAAAACCTGTAAGAGAACAAGCACGGCCAAAGCTAATAGGTTCAGAAGAGGACCTTTAGGGAGCCAGGACAGCCAAAGTCAATGGGTCGGTTCAAGGTTCTGATGATCTCTTCTTAGAGAATATATTTAAATAGTCAGTAGTTCAGATAGAAAATCACAGTAACTCAAGAGGGTCAGTTTGAAGAGGCACAAGCTGAAATGCCAGTGCAAGTGAGCGGAGGTCAACTCAGAATAGGGTACAATAGCGCTCCCAAAGGTAGGAAGCACAACAAATGGCAAACGGTTGATATACCCCAAGCCCTACAGAACCTGTGTACTGAAGAATTAGTTCCAGCTGGATGCCTTCTGGTTGCAGGGCAGCAGACCCCTGTTCCTGGTCTTCGGTCGTGGTGATGAAAGGGAGGACTTCTGGCAGGCTCCTGCGGCAGCACGAGAGACTAAGCAGCAATGGATTCTACCAGCTTCAGCGGCTCTCTGTGGTTTGGTGCCTTTTACTCAGCGCCTAAGAAGAACCAACAGTTCTGGTTAGAAGTTACTTGACCCCTCAGTCCTGGACTCTGGTGAGGGGACTCTGGATGAAGATTTCCTGATTCTGTAGGGTCCTCTGGATTTTTAGTAAGTTCTGGTCGGATTCGCACTTCGGAAGACAATGCACTCTAAAATGGTCAGGTATCCCCGGGTACTGGGATTCTGCAGCCTTGGAAAGTCACAGCAAGTCGGGGGTTGCACCAAAATATAGTTTGTCTTGAGGCTTGTTGGTCCCACCAGCCTAAGGGAGGAAGTGGTCCCGTACGGGTCTTTCCAATGGAAGAGAAAACAGGGTCAGCACAGCTGCAGGGCTTCACTGGGCACTTTGCGGTCCAGGACGATTCTGCTGGCGTCTTCACGTCTTCATCGGATGTTGTCCTCCAGTGGTCGGCTATGCCTCTAGTCCCAAAAAAACATTGCCTTTTAAGCAAATTATTAGTCAATCAGAACGGGTTTCACTCAGGCACACCTAAAGACAAAGGACAGGGAAGTTTGGAGACCCTCCCTCACTTCCTGCCTTTCCAGACACACTGGAGCCTGGGCGGGCTTCAGGGCTGAAGCCCGGCAAAGGCAAAACACACAAAGGACTCAAACCTGATGCAAACACAGTAAAAGCCCAGAAGAAACGGACAAGAAATAGCAAAAACAGAAGGCAGGGGCTATTTTGGGAAAATGGTCCCCTTTGGGTGCTGTACGGCAGCCGAGACATCAGCCTGCAGATGCATGACACAAGGTAGTAAAAACCACTGCCACCAGCCATTCAAGTGAGTTAGCGCAGTCATTCAAGTGAGTTAGTTTACCAGAATGCTACATGAGGAGCGAGTTAAAGGAATTCCTAAGTAACCCCACCCAGCACTCCACATAGGGTTGTGTGTGCTGGACCCACAAAGGAAAAGTTAATACAGGGGTCATCTTGCTATTCTTGGGAACAGCAGTTAACCCAATAAAATGTAGCTAAACATTAAGACAAGTCCAAAGGACTTCTCAGTGGCACTGCACAAAAGGTGCTGCGCGTCATAATGCAGAAAGCAGATGCCTATGGAGTTTAACAGACCCCATAAAACAGTAAGAACCAAAAATCCTTCTCAGAAAAATTACAAAAGAGTGAAGAAAAAGTCCCACTCAATAGGGAGTTAAAATAAAATGCCCCGAGTCCAGCAAAAGAGCTGGGGGTCTAAGGTTAAAGAGAATTTTGACAGAAATTAACATTCTCCCTAACATCGGTCTGCTCCATTGCTTTTAAAAGGCATCTGTGTTTCACAACTGCAGCACAGAGCTCCTTATGGGCAGTTTTGCTGGGGACCCTTTGGGTCCTCCAAAATTCTTCTTCCTATTACTTAAGTCCACTACAGTTCTTAAGGAAGGATCAAGAGATACTTCGTGTCTCTCCCAAAACTCTATAGTACGAGAGATTGGCACACACCACCTTCAGTGGAGTGCCAAAGGGATACTTAGTATCCCCATTCTCTCTGCTCCTGTGACTGTTTAGTCACCTAGACTATCACCAAGTTATGACTGGTGACAGTAGACGTGTTCTACCAACTATTGTGTATTTTCTATGCTGCAAGCTATGTCCATAACCTCGGTAGTGCACAATAGGGACACCCAAGTACCAACGTGGGGCCTCCCTTCTTTTTTCACCATTACTAGCGTGGTTGTTCTTTGTTAGCCCTTCTTCTACCATTCTGAGAGGGGGAAGGGGAGGTGTGTGAAGGGGGCGGTGGCGCAGGGGGGGTGTGTAGGTAGGTGTGTGTAGGTGGGGCAGATGTGATATGATATTATATATTTTATTTGTATCGCGCTCGTACAAAAGTGTTTCAGAGCACGACAAGGCAAGGAAGGGGAAACAGGGGAGAACAAAACAACGACCTTACTAGGCCCAGTGACATTGAAAACGTGCAAGTGCATGGGAAAGGGAAAGGGGAAAAGTGGAAAGTTCAGAGCAGAGGAGAACAGATAAATAATAATAAATACAAATAGATAATGAAGCAATAAACCGGGGCAGTGCGGTCAGCAAGTGGCAAGAGCTGTGTTTACGCCAGCAGAACTGGGTAAGTCTGATAAGTGCATAAAAGAAGAAAAATCGGGCGCAGGGGTTACAGATACAGTCCCCAGTGCGAGGGGTGGCCGGGATGCAGTACAGAAGGGTGGTAGGGTGAGCAGGTACCAGGGCCCGGTGGACAGAGGGTGGCCAGGTACACAGTGCCAAGAGAGCAGATCAGCAGGGCAGAGGGGGAGCAAAGGCAGATGCAAAGAGGAAGGTATTGAGGTGCTTCCAGAACAGGAGATGGTTCTCCTCAAGTTTTAGAGTGGCAGGGAGGCTATTCCAGAGGGAGGCCCCAGCCGAAGACAGATCTCCCCCAAGCTCGTTTCTTAGAAAAACGACAGATCCCGAGGGAGTTAGAGGTAGAGGAGTGAAGGGCTCGAGAGGGGAGGTATTTGCAGAGGGATAGCTGAAGGTATTTTTGGCCCGGGCCCCAGAAAGCCTTGTGAACAATGCAGAGGATTTTAAATGTAATCCTTGCATCCGCTGGGAGCCAATGGAGAGATTTCAGAGCTGGAGAGATACGATCTGAGGTCTTGAGGCCAAGGACAGGTCTCGCAGTCCAGTTCTGGATTAGTTGCAGAGGGCGAAGAGTAGAGGCAGGTACATTTAGAAAAAGGCTGTTACAATAGTCCAACCTAGAGAGAACCAGAGCTTGGGAGACAGTGAGCTTCTGGGGGAAGGAGAGGAAAGGAAGAGTACCTCTGAGGAGGTGTAGTAGGAAGTTTGACTTTTTAGAGACCTCCGAGATGTGGGAAGAGACGGAAAGTGTGGAGTCAAAGATGACCCTTAGGTACTTAGCCTCGCAGGTGGGGATGGGAGGAGGGCCAAGCTAGGCCAGCCAGAGAGAGGGGAAAGGATGGAGAAGGTGTGCCAATGAGGAGGCTCTCAGTCTTGCTGGCATTCAGGCAAAGATCATTGGCGGCACACCAATCTTGAATGGCAATTAGGCATTCCGAGATGAGAGAGGGAGAGGAGGTGGCCGAGGGCAGCCTGAAAATGAGTTGAGTGTCGTCAGCGTAGCACTGGAAATGTGCGCATAGTGGGGCAATGCATTGGGCGAGAATTGCCAGGTACTGGTTGAAAAGCCAGGGCTAGAGGTTAGACCCATGGGAACACCACAGGTAGAGAGGAAGATGGATGATAGGAGGGACCCCAGTTGGACCTGGGAAGGTCGATCAGAAAGGAAAGAGGTCAGCCAGGCCAGAGCCTGATCGGTGATAACCAGGTTCTCATGGAGACGGTTCAGCAGGATGGTATGGTTGACCATGTCAAAGGCAGAAGAGAGATCGAGTAGGAGAAAGACAGAGGGAATGTTAGAGTCAAGGTTGGAGAGCAGATCTTCGCGGATGTTCAGGAGAGCAGTTTCCGTACTTCTGGCCTCTCTGAAACCATGGAGACAGCCAACAGAATCAGAATGAAGGTTAAGCTGAGAGATGGCCAGCTTTTCCAGGAGTTTGCCCAGAAAGGGAGTAATGGAGATTGGGCGATAGTTAGCAGGACAGGAAGGATCCGCCGAGGGTTTCTTGAGCAGAGTAAGCACAAGGGAGTGTTTCAGAGGGGAGAGGAAGGATCCTGAGGCAAAGGAATGGTTGCAGGAACAAAAAAGGGCCGGAGCGAGGGTGTCAATGTGGTCCTTCAAGGTTTTAGAGGAACAGGGATGAAGCTGTTTTGATGAGGCTTTCGTAGATCGGACTTGTCTAGCGGCCTCATCAGGGAGGAAGAGAGGAAAGGAAGAGAAGGGGGGGATTGTTAAAGGGGAGTTAGCAAGCGCAGACTGAGGGGGGGAGGGGAGGAGGTTAAAGGGGGGGGGTTAGCAAGCACAGACTGAGGGAGAATAGGAAGGTGAGGGGAGGAGAGGGTGGACAAGATGTCCTTGGTTTTTTAGATAAAGTGAGAGGCAAGGTCATTGCAGAGAGCCTGGGAGGCAAGAGGAGGGGTAGAGACTGCAGCAGGGTTGGCAATTGTCTGCCTGATTGGACCAGTCAACCAGCCCTTTCTGTAAAATGCTGAGAGATATTGCAGAGGGGTGTGTGCTGGAACTGTATAAAAGGTGAGGCTTCTGGAGTGTAAAGCAAGTCGACCACAGGAAACAGAAGTAACTGAAGAAGACAACAACCAGAAACGCTTGCAGACCCTTTGCAAGAGCATGAAGCGACCACTGCTGTCCTGACCCCATTTTCTATGCGACAGAGGAGCTCCGAATGTCCAGGTGTTTATTGAGTGCCAAAAACAGGACAGCCTGGACGAAGACCGACAAAGAGGGCAGGTAAGGCCTAAGCAAATCATTTAGTTTTCAGTTTTTCCTAAATGCAAGGTGTTTCTTTGTCCCTCTACAGACATTGAGGCAGTTCATTCCATGCCTGAGCCATCTCTGGACACGTGGGATGGTAAGACACAGGGTGTCAGAGGATCGAAGGCTGCATGTGGGTGTGCAAACCTCCAGTTTCTCCTTCAAATATGATGGTGCATTTCTGAATAAGCATTTATGGCACAAAGATAGTATTTTGAACTGGATTCTAGTGGTGACAGGGAGCCAAATAAGTTCTCTACATGCCCCTGATACGAGCAATATCAAAAACTGCTCATACTGCATCATTTGGGATTTTTTGTAGCTTGCCTAGGCAGTCCTTACTTGCCCCACCCATTAAGGAATTGCAGTAATCTAATCTGGGTAGACAAAAACTGGAATGCTTCTTATGAAGAAGCCCCATGGTCTCCACATGATGCTGTATCTGAAAGGTGGACGACTCCTTCCCTTTGGCTGGTTGGAACAAGCAGTCCCAAGACTAACTTTAAAACGAGCCATCTTCTGAGGTCCTAGGAGCTTCCACAGCTGCGGAACCCCAATACCAGGAGACCTGCTGCCCTTTTTCTTGATTTTATTTTCTTTATTGTGTATGGTTTACAAAAGAAAACTTTACAAAAAAAAAAACAAGAAAGAAGGATCATACATTACTGTTACTGCTGCCCTTTTTGAGTGCCACATTTGTAGAGGAGCCAACACAAACACTTCCTTCAAAGGAAAGACTGAGGAAAAAGGTATTGCTTAGCTGATTCCAAGAAGTCGCTCCAGAGCGTTGGAGTGCACGTAAAGGTGTCCAGGGCAACGCCCTCTTTCCGCAGACCCAAGCTGCTGCTCGAGTCCCCTTGTTGAGTGTTTTTAATTCTCCTTTGTTAGTTGCTAACTTGCTGCTTCAATAACTTTAGACACTGGGAGAAATCCGCAGGAACTCTTCATTATTCGCTGTTTGTCAAGACTTCAAGCCCTCTCTGACTACCTTTAGCTAGGTTGGCGTTTTTGGACTTAAAACTTTGCCAGGCGAAGAAAGCTTCTCTACAAACTTGAACTAAGCTCATGTTGCAGTAACAACTTATCCCCCCCCTTTAAGTGACTTGTCTATATATGTTTGCATAGTAAATGCATTACCGTATAACCTGTTGAAAACCGCATGAGAGAGCAATTGGCGATTATACGATAACCTTGTCTTTTCCCTAACGCTGCTACAAATGTAACCGCAAAAATGAATGTGCCCTTTGAAGTTTATTACCTAGTATACCTAAGTATTCGAACGTTACCGTCTGAAGAATTTTAATTGATTCTGGTGTAAATCTAATAAATATATATTTTTTTTATTTATAAGTGTGAGTGCTTCTCTGCTGTGCCTGTCTAAGATTCAGAGTACTTACCTACAGCTCACATCTTCCTCTTAAGATAAGCCTGACTGCTCTGCCACACTACCAAGGTCCTAAGCTAGTACAGATTGATACTAAGAATTGGGGGATCTGCAAACCACTAGGGTAGCTTACTAAAATCTTACTACCAATACGACTTTGGGAAAACTCATCTAACAGGGGGACTGGAGGGATCTGAAGAAGATAAGACAACTGAGTGGACAAAAGAATCCTTTGAAATGGTACACCAGCCATGATGGTAAAGAGATTTGGCCCCCTACTGGGGATGGATGGGTGGATCTTGACGACTACCTCATTGTTACTTCTGAAGAGCCATGAGTGGATGAAGGGAAGAATCCTTTAGCAGAGGATTTTTGCTGCTTTTGTCTCTGCACCTGGGAGATCTGTCCATCGGTCTACTTTTACTGTCATGGTAACCACAATATACACCAAAACTCTTCGATCTGAAGCCAGAACGAGAGACCGTCTTGACGGGGAAAAGGATTTTTGACGCACTTTAGAGGGCCCCATAAATGACTTGGCAGTCAAGGTGGAAGTTAAGGTTCTGAATGTACATCATGACAGAATTCTGCTGCTCTGGCCCAAACTGTGTGGTGCATCTCTACTCCCAGACAAATGGCTCTGGAAGGCATATCAATGTTGTGCATATAATTGAATCTCAGGTCTTCCGCAATGACTTGAAGGCTGTTGCTTTATCAGTCTGCAAACACTGCTGTAAATCAGCGATTTCTACCCATAAGCACTGATTAGGCATCACTAGTAGAGCATTGGCATGGTGCAAATGCAAGTAACTACTGGCATATATTCTATTTCCATATGTGTCTAGTAGTTTATACTCTAAAGAAAGAGAAGATTGAGACTGAGCCCCAATAGAGGTTTATAACGAGGTTCTGGCAAAAACAAGTCCATCGACACCACTGAAGATTGCAGTTGAGAATTGGTTGCCAGACAAGAAGCCTTTGATTTTAAATGATATCTGGCTGCAATCGTCCCACTGGTTGGCAATATCGAACGGGGATTCCTCCTCAACTTTTTCCATTTCACCAAGTTATCTTTTTGAATCGAAACTCATGACTTGTCTTCCTTCTACAAGGAAAGTACTCCTGAAAGTGCACAAGGCTCTAATGCAAACCTCCGATATCGATAGTCCCAAGAAACCTTAAACGACCTACATGAGACTATGCAAGGCCTATGCTGATAGCGGGAATTGATCTTCCCTGCATTGCCGTCCGTATCCTGTCCTGAGGCTTCTGGAAATGGAAGCTAGAAGGGTCTTCAGGGGCTGACCCTCAGGGTACGTCAGTTACCACCAGTAAGGTAGGAGCGAATTTCAGATTGGAACTAGAGGAAAAACAAGATTGGATGACTGGTGCAAGCACAACAGGAGTTGCAGGCTGTAAGTGCAAGTGCAGTCTAGTAATTGTTTCATGTATTTCAGGTTCGACTTCATAGAAAAGGTTGTTTAAGTACCCAATCATGAGTTCCGAAACGTATTAGGAGTTTACATTTCCCAAAGAACTGGATTGCTTAAACCAACAATGGAGTCCATGAAGCCGTCTAAACTAGGTACCAATTCAGGTGTGTTAGGAGGTGGAGCATCAAATCTCATTGATAACAATGGCACTGAATAAGAGAAATTGATGACCAATCAACCCTCACAAATTACTCTTTGCAGACAGTAGGTGTCAAGGGTATTTGAGGAGTATGGTGCCCTGGTGTATCCTGAGTCAGCCTCTGCTGTGCAAGACACTGGGACTTATGGTTCTCTGTGCTCCCCTCATCTGGACAGACCACTCTGCCATACCCTTCTCCATCCTTCCAACACTGCCATCCCCCAAGCCATCCTCTACCCCTACATCTCAGTTAAAGTGCTGGGTCAAGGTACTCCCGGACCAGGCCAAGGTCCTGCTAAGCGCCCTGCCGTCTCTTCTGACCACAGCTAGACCCTTACCCATGCAACTCCTGGCTAAACAGTTCCCTCATTCCCCAAACCCCATCCAAGTGTGCTCCCTGCTGCATAGGACCTAGCCCCAAATGGTTTGCCCCTGCAAAGCAAATCAGTACCCGCTCACTACTACAGAAACTACAAATCAGAGATCCAAAAGGCCACAAAGGATATTACAAAAGATCCTTAACTGCCAGAGGGGGCATGGCTTGTTGGCCATGGACTAGGAAGCAGCTTCTCGGAGCTCCCAAGTGATCCTGAACCCTGATGAGCTAAGCTGGCATGCAATCCTAACAAGAACAGACGAAAATCGAATATTGGGGTGTCAGACCAGGGAACGCTCCGAGGGGAATCTTGCTGCGGATCGGAGCGGAGAAGGGATAGAAAACGGCTGAGTAGTATGCCCGAGTGGACATACAAAATGGCGGCCGCGCTCGCTGAGGAAAGGACAAAGGGAAAGTGTTTGGTGTGACACCGGGAGAACCGAAAAAACCAGCTGGCAGTAAGGACCGGAGAAGCAGAGAGCACCAGGATTGGTGACCAGCCAACAACAGCAAACCCAGTGCTAAATCACGGAACTCCGTGTCCTAACCGCCGTGCTGGGAAGCAGGCACGGACACAGGGTGCACCAGGAGCAGTAGGCAGACCAGCAAGCCGCCAGAGATTAGCTGGGAAGGGAGCGGGAAAACAGCATTGAGAGCTGTAAGGGCATACAGAGGACAGGCACAGGGGCCCGCAATGGCAGGAAAAGGGAGCCCCCCCTCTGTCCCCCTCCACCCCTCATATAACCCTGTGAATGAACGGATCATGGCAGACAGGTAGCTGGGCGCAGAGAGACACCCCAGGGCACGGCACATGGCCCACGATAAGAGGGGAGCAGAGCACACATCACCCAATGGGAGACCCCAGAGGAGAGAGGCGGTTGGGCACAACACAAAGGGGAACCCTCCCGCCCCTGCCGGAAGCAGAGGCGAGAGAAACCATTTGTGCACATCGGAGGAGAGCAAGGAGAGCATGGAGAGTGCAGCGAGACAGGGAAAACATGTATTTCCCCTGAGGTACCGGCGCCTGGGCATGCCACGCGCAGCTGGTCAGTGGCTACTGCGACAGTGTGTGGTGTATCCTCACGCCCTCTGCAACCCTGCGGCCTGAGACCTCAGCCTAAGTGATCAGTAGGCTCGGACCTAAGCAAAAGCTAGTAAGGCGACAAGCCCTCCTTCCCAGGAGTACATTCACAAGCTGCGGAAGGCCGACACGGTCCACCGCATTAGGGCCTGTGGGAGAGAGATGCAAAGTGCCATAATACAGCACCCCCACCATGAGACACTACAGGTGGGGGGGGAGTTAGAAAAGACACCACGGAAGCATCGATGCATGGGGTGTGGGCCTGTCTGGGGAGAGAGGAAGCGCTGCGCCGGCCCGGCCGCACCGAGCCAGGTGACATCCCAATCCAGGGTGGCGAGGAGTGGGAAGGAAGCAAGCTGCGACAGCCATAGAAAGAAGGGCGTCTGCACTGGTGAAGACACACCACTTGGCCAGCACCTGCACACAGAACGTTTCACGTGGGAGATCACACTCCATTGGAAACCGATATACCCCTGGTACTGTAGACCGTAAAAGTCCTGGCCACCGCCCAAGGGAGTGAAATGAAAGTGCATCAGAACGAGAACTTCACAGAAGACAAGCCGGGTGGGGGGCGTAAACGAAGCCAGCAAGGGTGCACCAACGTGCAGGGGGAAAGCCCAACCAAGGGGCGAAGAAGCGCGACAAGATGATGAAGTGAATGTGGCTCTACAAGAGGCGGGGCCATCACTGACACGTCACACCGAAAAGAAGCAGCAAAACACACAGCCCATGGCTCGGTTTAAGAGTGCAGATGTTGGCACCACACCTCACCGAGCCCCAACGCCAAGCTCGAGGCAGGGGGAAGGCAGATCAACCCACCCCGCACAAGCCCTCACAACTACCAGGAGGGAGCACAACTGATTGCGTCACTGTGCGTTGGGGGCGGAGGGGGATCAGTGGGTTGAGGGGGGCACCTGGGAGTTACACACTCAGACAGATTGCACTGCACAGCCCCACAGACTAAACCACATAATACCCGAAGGTGGCATTCCCCTGTTGAAAGGAAAAAGGGGCCTGAGGGAGGCGCATGTGGAAGTGGGGATAACCATCCCGAAATTGTGAACCTAACTTAGACCATAGACATACCAAGAACGATAGTACCACACGATTTTCCGGCCAGACCACCCAGGAAGAAGCAAGTGGACATTAAGTGGATAAAGGAATACCGTAGACTCCCCACACACAAAGGCTCAGAACAAATGCGATCAAGCAGCCCATCGAGACATGGTTAGGTACAGGGGCATTACCACCCCATTCACCTCCGAAGCGACAACTACGGTGGCAAGCTCAGCCCCGGACTCCTGAGAGGTAAAGAGGATTTCGCAAAATACAGAGAGAAGGACAAATGCTGGATAAATCGAAGGGAGGGGAAGGGAAGCAGACCAGCATGGAGACTTTTGCCAAGAAACATGATGAGGACCGACCCACTACATCAGAGGCGGGTGCGACCGCGACGAGCCCAGACCCACAAGAAGAAACAATGGACAAAAAAACTATAATAGAGGCCACAGCGGTGCTCAAGACGTCCTTAGATTACAAATTGGATGCTGTCATAGTTAGATGTGGGCCTCCTCAGGCAAGATGCAAGATCTCTGGCGGACTGAGTGAGTACGGCGGAACAGGTTCAAAATAATACGAAAGACATTGTCACCTCCCAAACCCAAATGTCTGAGGCGCTCCAAAAGTTCAGAACCCTATAGCACAGAGCAGAGGATACGGAGGGAAGAGCAAGACGGAACAACATTCGGATTGGCGGACTGCTGGAAGGAGAAGAAGGCAGACACCCCATGTACTATGTGGAAAACCTGTTGGTTCAGGAGATTGGAGCAGCAGTGCTTTCCCGTCGATTCGTAGTGGAGAGGGCCCACCAGGCCCTGAGCAGGAAATCTCCGCCAAGAGCGCCCCCAATACCAATGATCGGCAAGATCATGAACTTTAAGGACCATTAAAAAATACTGGCATTTTCAAGAGAAGAGGGGTGATAACCAGGAACTCCTCCAGAGTGGAAATTTATCCAGATTACACGGCGCCGGTCCAGAGGCAAAGAGTGCGCTTTGGACCAACCAACGCACACCTTAGAATGGCAAACATAAGATTCATGCTACTGTAACCTGCCAAACTCAAGGTGATAAAGGACGGCAGGTCACACTTGTTTGAAACGACAGATGAGGCCCATGCGTGGATGGATCAACAGAAAATCCCTCAAATGAGGGCCAGAAATGAGGACGGAAACCCGCCTGGGGGCGTACATCGAGATTAAACAAAAATTAACAAGAACACACAACCCCATTGATGCGAATTAGGGCAGATGTGGTATAAATGAAGGAGCAACAGACCTCCGCCTGGCCCAAGGGAACGTGAAGTCAGACAACCCCACAGACGCCTACGAGACTTGATGCCAGTTTGGAGGCATCACGCTGCGGCAAGCCTGCCCAAGGAGAAGAGGGCAGAGCAGGAAAAGCGGCAGAGCCCTAACAGAGGGAGGGTGACTGGGTATTAATGTTTGTTGTTCGGGAGATGGCACGTGGTGGGGAGCCCACCGCATACGGAGGAAACAATGGGAAGGCGCAGAACGGATTATCAGTAAGGCTCAGAAAGATCTAAGATGCCACGATACACCAATACGCTACAAAACGCCGGCAGAGAGGGATCAATATATTGGTCACAAGGGCACCAGGACTTCGTCAGAGGCCACACCAGTTAGACCGTATGACATGTGGTCAAACGACCTAGTGACAACCATGAAGACGAAGGTAGGCCCATAGGAACTAAAGGGCCGCACCAGGACGAGGTGAGATGGGCCCCGGAGAACTTATAAAAGCCACTTGGAATTTCTGGGGGCTCAACGAATATGTCAAAAGGTTACGTGTGCACACTTGGCTCAACAAATCCAGAGTCAAAATAGCAATGCTGCAGGAAACCCACCTGACAAAAGGAAAGCAGTCCAAAGGGGGGTCAAACTTTCAGCTCTACTTACACAAGAGGAGTGCTGATGTGGATAGCCCTAGGGATCCTATTCCAGCTACAAACACAGAAACAAGACAAAGAGGGGAGGTGGGTGTTGGTCCACAATATGCTGGAAAACAAAAGTTCATTTTGTCACCTCCTACGCACTGAACCAGACGCAACTACGTTCTTCAAGAAATTGGCACCACGGCTCACCCCATACAGGGCAGCAGTATTCGTCTGGGCAGGAGACTTTAATTGTAGATTGGATCCGCTTCTGGACACATCAGTCGATAAATGTAAAAGGCTGACACCTCTGGCGAAGATGCTAAAAAAAACCTGTACCAGCTGGAAGATGTCTGGAGAACGTAACATGCGGACAAGAGAGGATACTCATTACAGTGCTCCACACGGTATGTTTACACGTATAGATTACATCTTCACAGGAACCGAAACACTAGGGGAAGTCACTAACGCACACCTTAGTGCGAGGACACTCTCAGACCACACCCCACTAACAGTAGCATGGGCATATACATACAGAAAGGCCCCGATACCGACCTGGCACCTAAGAGCAGAGGCACAACTCGAGGGGGCGGTTCAAATAGATCTCCAGGACATAATTGAGGACTGCTTTCAGATTAACACAGGTAGTGGAGATAGCTCGGCTACGGTGTGGGACACCTTCAAGGTGGTGGTCAGGGGAGCGGCGATTGGGAAAACAGCAAGGCTTAAAGGGAGGGCTCTTGCGGAACTAGAGGAGATCGAACAGGAAATAGAAAAGGTGTAAACACGGGCAGGCTTGCGGGGAGAGGAGCCACCCAAACTTGTCCCCCTAGGATAAACTGAAAGGCCGCCTGGGAAAACCAGGGGAACTTGAATTATGGGAAATACATGCAGAGGTTACATGCTTAGGGGGACAAGCCAGGCAGGCTCATAGCCTGGCTGACCAAGCAAGAGGTTAAAAAAGACCCAATAAATGTGATCAGGGACAACAAGGGAGGAGGGGTCAGGACGCAAGAGGCAATCAGCCAGGTATTCTCAGACTTTTACGAGTCCTTATATTCGAGTACCTGAGAAGCAGATAGGTCGGATATAGCAGACGCCCTGGATCAGATTGTCCTTCCGCACTTAGACAATGAAAAGGTTCAGATACATGGGGGGGGGGGGGAGGCCTACCAGCAGAGGAACCAGAAGCAGTGATAGACAGCCTCCCAACATCCAAGACTACGGGACCAGGCGGGGTCCCCGGAGAGTTCTACAAGAACTATAAAACCACCCTAGCACCCAGGTTGCTGGAAGTGTACAAGGAAGCACTTGAGAGGGGCCACTTGCCAGACAGCATGTTAGAAATCCTGATAATCCCTATTCGTAAACTAGGCAAGTCGCCCCTAGACTACGCCTCTTACAGGCCAATCTCCTTGACCAATCAAGACCACAAAATTCTCACGTCGGCCCTCGCCAACAGGCTTAAAAGGGTCATAAATACGCTAGTACCTCCTGACAAAACAGGCTACGTCCCAGGGCGAAATACTACGTGGAACTTACAGGACTGCGTCATGTAGTCGACGTTACTAATAACAGACTGGGAGAATACACGATAACATCTCTGTACGCGGTAAAGGCTTTCGATTCAGTCAACTGGAATTGGCTGCTCAGCGTATTAGGTCACTTTGGCATAGGGGAGGGATTCCTCCGATGGGTCAAGTTACTATGAAGAGACCCGAGGGCGAGAGTCAAGAAAGGAAGACATTTCGGAAGCCTGGGGGATACAAAACGGGGATTTCCACTGTCCCCAATGCTCTATATATTGGCCATGGAACCATTGCTAGTCTTTTTGCGAGCAACATACGCAGACACAGGGATTCTATTATACATTTATTCTCACTTTACGTTGGCGATATGCTTTTATTTTTTATGAACCCGCAAGTGAAGCTCCCCGATCTGCTTGAAGCAATAGACTCATATGGCAAGCTATCGGGCATTACTATAAACAGAAAAATCCACTATGTACCCCCTGGTGGAATTTAGACAAGTTCCGGTAGAACAATTGCCGAACCTAGGCCTTGTGTGGGCGCCACGCACCTTTCAATACCTGGGCATAGGCATACACCACGACCCCGCAGATACGCATAAAGCCAATACACAACTAGCCTTAGATAAAACGGCAAAGTCTATGGAGTTCTGGAGGACACTGCCAGTGGGAAAGATATAGAGAAGCCCTGTTGACAATAACAGTCCTTCCCCGTCTGCTATATTACTTTACGACTATACCTTACAACATACCAGGGACATTCTTTAAGAAATTGAACACAATAGCGCAAGAATTTCTATGGGGAGGGGGGAGAAATAGACTAGCGCTACAAAGGGATTACAACTCAGGGGGAATTAAAGTACCAGATTACGAGAAGTAATACCTGGCAGGACAGCTACACTTTGTGGACAAATCGTTAGGAGAGGACACCTCCATAGTTTACCTGCTATTTTAGCCTGCGCTACAACACTTACCTACGAGAAATCATCTGGACGGAGAACCCCTCGAAACGTAACCCTGCCACATTAGTCAGACTGGGGCTGATGCTATGGAAGAGGGCATGGAAGATCCAAGGTATTCTAGACCCATGCTCCTTGCAAATACACCTGGGGGCGGCTAGGTGGCACCAGGCCAGATGCACTGGCTGCGTAGAGACATTGGGAAGCCAAGGGAGTGGCACAGGTCTGAGATCTGTGGAACGAAGGGAACTGGGTCGCATTCAACACCCTGAGGGAAGAATACGGAATACACACAGGCCAGTTCATGCTGCATAACAGCATGGTCCAAAGGATGCGAAGGAGAAGGCCGGAACTTGCAGAGGAGGAAGAAATGAAAGACTATTTAGATACATGGTACTATATTTCTGAAGGGGGACACACGAAATATAGAATTTATAAACAGCTCATGAAAAACAGTAATACCAAAGAACTGCAAATACATGAGAAATGGGAGTCAGAACTCCATAGGGCCTTTACCGATCAAGAATGGCAGAGGGTCCTAAGATACACAAAAAAGATATTTAGACAGACGCAGGTTTATGTCACGCAGCGGGCGTACCTCACCCCGAAAATATTGTCCAGGATGTGGACCAGACACTCCAGGCTGTCCCAGATGTGCCATAGAAAACGTAGACATGCTCCATATGTTCTGGACATGCCCAGTTGTAATGACCTTCTGGGAGGTTATCAAGATGAAAGCAACAGCAGGTGGAATGCAGATGCAGGAATGGACCCCGGAGTCGTACCTGCTGGGACTGTTCCCTAGATGAACTAAACAAAGGACACAAAGCCAAAAAGAAGGACCCGATGTGCATCCTGGCAAAGCGCCGGATATCTATGGCATGGAAAAAAGAGGCAGGGTCCAGCATTGATTGCAGTACAAATAGGATTAAGGGAGAGCAGTGATAGGATAGTGGCCTGGAATTCTCCGGTATAGGACGCGTTTGACCCAAGGGAAGAACGAGATGCAGTGGACCCGAGGGAGACAGAGTGTGGACGAAAATCTGACAGACCAAGGGGAAGCCCCCAATAGAGACGCTTAACGGATCCGGAGTATGTTGTGGGCAATAGCCTTCTAATCTATAGCACGGACACAGAGCCGCCAGGCCTGATATCGAACTCCACTACCAGAGGTGTGGCCGAGACGTAAAACCTGAATCGTAGCGGCGTCATGACAGAATTATGTACCTGACAGAATGTATTCATCTGCAGGAATTCATGCTCAAAGTCCCAAAAGCCATCTATCAACATTAATCAGGGGTGACTATGCTAGAATCATAACCTTTCCACTGATAACACTCATGAGCTGGATCAAGGCCACGCAAACTTGCGCTACACAATCAGCCCAAGACCGCACCGGTCTGCCAAGCACCTGGGAATCCAAGAGCAGTACTAGATATCAGGTGGAGCCGGGCGGATTTGGGGGTTTCCGGAAGTCTAGCAGTCATTCAGCCTATCACACATACCATTGAATGAATATACCAGAATTACCCACCAGTATTTTATCTAGCATCCCAATCACTAATAGCACTTAAGAACGTGTTCATGGCCCTACAAATATGCACTACGCCATCAAACCAGGAAATGCCTCACTTGATAATCGTACACTTCTCGAAATCCCTAGGGAGAATTGTACAGCAAGGTACATTTCCAGCACTTATTGCTTACTAACTACTTCTCTCTGGGAACATGAGCTTTGGGGCAGATCTGCCTATCACCACCCACCAGTCTTTGACAAAATAATTTGACCCATCAAGAAACAAGGATACCACACCTTCAACAGACATTGGAAGCTGAACAGGAACAAGGTCCCCCTGGAAAACTCACAGACACTCAAAAACACAGGTATGCTAACTCTTCCCTCTGCACCACCTACAATAGAATGCAGCTACAACACTCGATTAATTTGGCCTAGCTGCACACATAACGTCTCTCTCAAGCGCCAGCGCTACCAGAATGCAGATACCATAGTCCATTGGTCTTGCTGCACACATTCTACTGATCCTACACAACCATCATACCACACCCAGCACTAGTATGCAGATATATACCATCAATTGCACACATACCGGGTGCACCAAAGGACGTCTTACTGCACTAATCTCTCTACTTACCTGCGGTCCACGAGGGCAGTCAACCCCACAGCGCTTTGAAATCATTACAATGGTAAAATGGGCTATACAAATGCCGAATAACATTATGTGAGACAAGGGGAGGCGTGCTCAGTGCAGAGCCTGGTGCCTGAGAAGCAGATGAGCTCTCAGAGCTTGCTGTGGTACAATCACTGAAACCCTTGGAGTGGGTTAAAGCAGGTCGGAACCTTCAGGCTCTCAGAGTAGGTTGCTGACACCATCATGGTCCAATGGGGTCAGTACCAGAACCAGAGGTGGCCTTAGTTTGAGCACCGGTAAAGCAGTGGCTAAAATGAGGCAAGACTTGCATCCCACCTGCATGTGGAGGGTGCCAGTGAACTTATCTGTGATGAGGGCAAGAATAAATTGTGCTGCAAAAAGTCACATCGACGCAGAGAAAAGTACTGACGGGTGTTGCCGGTGGGTGGGTTCAGGTACACAAGCCACACCCACACTACCATGCCTTACCATCCAAAACAAAATAGTTTTAAAGGGCAATCTATCTTTTTATGCTGTGCAAAAAAAGCTGCGGTCCCATTCCCTCCAATATTATGCATGCCAAGCCTTTCAGCATTAGAGTTGTATTTATATAATAATCTAAACTGTATCATTACATTGTTTTCCTTATAAACCAGTCATTAAAACAAATATTTACTTTTTAGCTATCGGATTAGATGAACAAATGTGCAATGAGCAGATATTGCAAAGAAAAGCTGACAGTACACTGGTGTATTCAGTCAAAATGCTTAACAAATACATTTCTCCAAATACCCTTAACACTCGCTCTGGTCTGCGATGGGCAGTATTTTACATGTTGTATGGAGATAGCATAGCTATTTTTGTGTCTTTCAAACATATGTGCAACTGCTATTGCAAACACTTGCCAGAATATCATCTGTAATGGCAACATAACAGCTTTAACTTAAACATGGTTACTGAAATAAATACTTATTTTGAAAAAAGAACTTTCTGAAGGATCTAAAAGTCTACACATTCGAATCCAATTCAGAAAGAAGAATTGTAGGTAATGTCATAATGCCAATTATGATTTGTAAACGGCAAAGGAGTTGTTCATGAAATTAGGATTCAAAGGGCGTCCTAAGGGCCTTAATTACTCCTGCTTGCCCCAGTTTGCACATGGTTCACCACGTTTCTTGCTTTTCCGTTTACCCCCGTTTACCTCCATTTGTTGCTTTTCCATTTTACAATGTGACTGGACTTTTCATTCATCATGCTACTAGCAAACCCATTGTTACATAAGTGCTACTCCATAGCTATTTTCGCCTTGTCCTACCCTATTCCTGAAAATATTACCCAGCGTTCTCGTTTACCTCACCAATTCTGTTCTCGCCCATCCTCTAACCTTATTTATCCCCCTACCCGATCTCTTTTTCCTAACTCTATTGGTCTCTGGAACGCTAGATTGTCGTGTAATAAGCCACTCTTGGCCTGTTACAACTAGGCCTTCATTTTCTTTGCCTTACTGAAACCTGAATTTCATCTTCTAACAGTCACTCTGGCTTCCCTTCTAATTTTTCTCACCTCTTGCCCCCGCCCCACTGGCCGTGGTGGTGGGGTAGGCATTCTTTCTCACTCTTCCTGGTTACACCAGGTCTCACCTGGTTCCTTCACCTCCTTTCTATATTTTGAGTGTCTGCTTTTCTATTCTTAAACCTCCACCATTTTGTTTTGTATTATCTATCACCCTCTGGCCCTCTTCTCATCTCAGATTGTGATTCCTTACTTTCTTCCGTTCTCCCTTCTATCTCTCCACTCTTTGGACTCACCAATTTCAATTTGCATATTGATTCTACTCATTCTCCATCTGCCTTTCTTCCTCTGTTGGATTCCTTCATCTCTCAGCTCTTGATTGTCCTTCACATTGCTCCGGTTCCTCTCTGGATCCCAAATTCTCCTCTGTTTATTGTAATGTCATGGTGGTTTCTTATAAATCAGTAGAAAGGTAGATGGATAGTTCATCAGAAATACTCCGTTTTCTCCAAAATGACCAGCGATTACTTATAAAGAATATGCCACGCAAAAGATGAGTTGAAAAAGTTAATTTTTATATTTTATTTAAAATCCAAAATAGGTTTAATGACGTTGTATAGTTTACAATACCTTTTCAACATCTTTTAACTACATACAGCTCACTTTCAAATATGGCTGCACGATTATTTCGGTCTCAGTTTAGTAAGAAAAACAAAAGATGCACTCCATCAGTTAATGCTGTTTCAAAGTACTGCAGCACACGGCTCTGTACACGGAAAAGTCGAAGCGCAGAGGCTTTTCTTTCTCGCCGCAATACAGACGCGACTGGTAAGAATACATTACACAATATCAGCGTTACGTTACTTTGAACGTCCTAACCAAGTTACAGTTATATTATATCTTTCAAGTTAGTTTGACTCATAGCTCTGAATAATGCGGATATCAACCACTACACGTCTCAAGAGATGATGTATGCGGAGCAAACGCTAATGTAAACAACCTTCTATCGATGGTAAGAACTCTGATTTCATCTTAAATCATAATTGCTTCTTGCAGAATGCTATATTTAACACTAGCCAAGACAGCAGGACAGTAAGATTACTTCCTTTGTTCCCATGAAGACATCCACAACAACTACTGGCGCCGCAAAATTCACCGCCGCAGGCCCAGGTTCTTATTCGCTGTATCCACCTGACCGCCAATACCTTCCTGCTTTAAATTTAGGGGGAGAGGGCCACGAGGCGTAGCAGACGAGCGAAGGCCAAGAGAAAAGGCAGTGCTCTTTGCAGCTCTGCTGCGAGCAAGTTTCCACTCTTTCCAGCTGGATGCTTGATCAGCTGATTGTATTTCTTTTGGAACAACCGTGTGACCTTTCTGCTGCATGCAGTGTATGCAGCCGACCTGGATGCCCCCAAGATGGATGCCGATACGTTTGTTCCCATGGAGACATCCACAACAACTACTGGAGCCGCAGTATTAATCGCTGGATGCCCAGGTTCTTATTTGCTGTATCCGCCTGCCCGCCCCTCCCCTCCTGCTTTAAATGGTGGGGGAACGGGCCGCGAAGAGAAAAGGCCAGTGCTCTTTGCTGCTCGCCTGCCGACTACCACAGACCTCTGCCACTCGCACAAGGTAATGAGCTTGGTGGCAACCCACTCCACACCCATGCCTGCCTCGCATCTAGACTAACGAGACTATGCACCCGCACGTCTGGAACCACACCTGTCTCCCTACCTCTGTATAAGAGAGCTTGCAACACCTGCTTACAGTCCAGACTCCAGGTCCCTACCCCTACTGTAAGAGTGCCCTCCTCAAACCCAAGAGTCTCTTGCCAAACGGCAACAACCACCCGTATCACAAAGGTCACTAACTCACCCATTTCTAACCTTAATTTGCTGAATGCTACTTCATCTGTGCCCACCACTCCAGAAAATGGGAACCCTGATGTAATTACTGTGATGCCACATTTTTCCACCACCAATTTTAATTGCAATGTATTGGATCCTGACCTACCCGGGTCTCCCCACCCCCAAAAGTCTAACTACGAAGACCACTAATACGGACAAGGACAGAACCTCACATGAGCCCACCGTCCCTCTCTCCATGTTCCTCTCTCCAAGTCCCTCTCTCCAAGTCATCCCCCCACCCGCTCACCCCTCCCACCCGTCACCGCAGAACCGCATCTTAAATGCACCATGGTCAATGCCAGGTCTATCAATGCTCAGGCTCTAGACATTCATGACTTCATCTCCACCCACAACCTTGACCTCCTCATGGTCACAGAAACCTGGCTACATGAAGCCTCAGGCCCTGCACTCTCTCTCTTGCGCTTCCCCCCTGGCTACTCCATCATCAGACAAGACCGTCCATCTAAAGGCGGAGGTGTAGCGCTAATAGCCAAAGACTGCCTATCCATTAGGAAGATAGATAAATCCATGAACAGTGACTACCACCAACTCAAACTCAGCCTCTCTCCCCACTGCACCATTGCCATACACCTTGTCGACAACCCCCAGGTCCCTTAGGAGCCTTCCAGGCTTCACTCACTCACCTCCTCACCGACAACCTCAAGAAACTCTCCAAAGTAATCCTACTCAGTGACGTCAACCTATGTCTCTATGCTGCCAAATCCCTCAATTCAGCCCTTGAGACCTTAGGGTTCAAGAACTCTCTCTCAGACCCTACCCACACTCGAGGCAGAACCCTGGATTGGATCGCCCAACACAACTGCCCTATCACTATCACGGGTAATAGCCCCAACCCCATGGTCTGACCATCACATCATCTCTTTTAGCATACCTACCTCAAATTCCTCTACCCCCTCTCCTCAGCCCTTGCCGCCAGCCCTCACAAGAAGTTCTCGGCAACTGACTAAAGAGAGGCTACTACCCTTCCTCCAAGGCCCAGCCTTCAGACCACCTTTCTCCACTGACCGAGAAACCCTTGCACTCTACTACGATGCTATCAAATCAGCTGTTAATTCCATAGCCCCGCTCAAACCCCGCAAACAAACTCATGAGTCACTCCAATACCTGGTTCACCCCTGACCTCCTCATACTCTGCACGGAAAAGCGGACAGCCCTTACACCATGGCATACCTCTCACTCTGAGAAAGAAACTGGACTTCAACGCCCACTCAAAAGAGTACAAGAAGGCGACCATCCTTGCCAAAGCAAAAGCCTTCGAATCCAGAATCTCTGATGCCAACTCCAATACAAAAGAAATCTTCTCTATCTTCAGAGAAATAGAGACCCCAACTCCCACCCCCCTGAACTTCACCAAAGACAAGGCATGGTGTGACAAAATTCAATCAGCCAACAAACTTCGCTCACTCCAAACCAAAATACAAAATACTAAACATTTGCTTCCCGTCACTACTACCCCTGTCCTCTACCCCTCCCTAGACTCTGCCCCGCTTGTCTAATTCAAAGCCATACAGGAACTAGACATGATCAACTTCATGAGGACCCTAAAACCGTCCAATTGCAAGGGTGACTCCTGCCCTGCCTCTATTATTAAAGACTGTGCCAATATCCTTGCACCATTCCTGACCGACTTGGTCAACGCCTCATTTGCCACTGGTAAAGTCCCCTCCTGCCTCAAGGAAGCCCGGGACTGCCCCATTTTTTAAAAAACACACACTCAACCCCACCTCTCCAAATAATTACAGGCCCATTACCACCAGCCCCTTCTTGCTCAGGATACTGGAGAAAGCAGCCTACCTGCAGGTGCAGCACTTCATCGAAGAAAACAAGCTCCTAGGGCTACTCCAGTCTAGTTTTCGTCCAAGGCACGGGATGGAAACCGCCTTACTAGACCTAAAAAACCAGATGGACGATGCCAGAGACATATGCAAACCAGCCCTACTATTACTCCTCAACCTCTCCACAGCGTTTTACCTCATAGACCACGACGTCCTATGCCACCACCTCTCTTCCACTGCCAGATTCTCCCCCAACATCACAACTTGGATCACCTCCTTCCTGCAAGATAGAACTATGCAAGTATTCTCTGACTTGGCCTCTGTCTCACCCACCATCATGCTATGTGGCATACCCCAAGGCTCCTGCCTCTCTCCCACCCTCTACATCTTTACTCGCCCACTCTTTCTCATCCTTGACGCCATGGGGTAAGTCTTACACAAACTACGCGGACGATACCCAGATCCTTCTCACCCTCATTGGCAACTACGACAGACTCCACTATGCTCAAAGACATCTACAACACCATCCAGGCTTGGATGGCAGCCAACGGACTATGCCTCAACTCTGACAAGACTGAGCTTCTCCTGGTAGGCTCCTCTGACACTAAAAAGCCTTGACGCTCTGTTTAGCCACTTCACTATTGACTCCATCAAAATCCCAGTATCTGACTCAGTCAAAAACCTCGGAGTCTATTTGGACTCCAACTGGTCTATGAACAGACAAGTCCGTGCGGTTGCCTCCTCGGCAGCCTTCCATGCCAAACTAATTAACGCAGCTAGGCCATTATTCTCCAAAGAGAACTGCACCAACCGAGCCAGAGCCATCACTGGCTCAAGCTTAGACTACTGCAATATTCGCTTCCTAGGAACCTCCACTAAAAAGCTCAATAGACTACAAGTCATCCAGAACAACGCACTCCGCGCAGCTCAAGGCATCTCCAAAAGAGAGCACATTATTGCCGCCAGGAAATCAGCCCACTGGCTCCCAATAAAAGAAAGGATCTTATTCAAAACCCTGACACTGACCCACAAGTGCATCCACCTCTCTGCACCTGAATACCTTTCACAAAGGATCCACCCCTCCACCTCCACAAGCCCAACAAGAATACCCTACGCCAACATGCTATCTGTTCCCATGGTAAAAAGAACTAGAGCAGGTGGCTCCATCTTCCCCTCCCTTGCACCCTCACATTGGAATGCCCTTCCCACTACCCTCCGAGGTGAGGCATCTCTCATAGCATTTCGCAAAGCCATGAAAACTGTGCTCTTCAACTGATGTGTGCTACTATCTCCAGCTAAACATGGGACTGCATAAATGTATGATGCTTATATGTATCCTACTGTATATTTGCTCAACGTATAACTACTGCTCCCCTTTGCCCCCACCCTGTAACTAAGCTCCTTGCAAGTAAAAGTGCCTCGATACCAAAGGGCTGCTGTGCGCTATACAAATGTAATGAATGAATGAAGAAGATATAACTCTACACCCCGTCTGCGATGTTAGGAGACTTCATGGTTTACTATCTGGAAGTTTAAAGAAGACATGAATAAAACCAGGTAAGCAGTTTTTATTTACCTGGTTTGTAGAGGTAATAACCCTCCACTCAGGTGCCTTCTGCAAGAGCTTAATGATGAGCTTGTTATTTCAGTTATTAATGAGCACTAAAGAAGGCTCTTGAAATATTCCAAATGCTACTACCGTCTAAAATAGGTCATTCATACTCTTCAACCGACAGATACGGTTGCCCTCAATCAAACGAGGTACATACTACAAGTGACCTAACAGTGAGTAGAAGATTAATTCTCATCATACTGTAAGCACCAGAGAGCGTGGGGCGACTAAGACCAGTAGACAATTTTATTCTACAGGCAAGCATATACTAATTAACAGATGTGATTATTAAAGAGAGAGTAAGGAATATAAATTCTAAACTGAACATGCAGTCTGATACAGATTATGTGTATCCCTATAGACCTATAACCCGTATTGGATTATTAACTAAGCACCTGAAGGGTTGATCCATCCACTTTGAATCCTTTTGAAGACTGCAGCCACTGACTGGGTGAGGTAATTAATTTCCCTTATCCCAGACTTATAGCCGAATTCGGCGTAAAGGTAATTTAACACCTATAGCTCATACCTGTTCATATGCTTTGTCAACAGTTTTCTAAAATTCTAGCAGTAATAGCGACCAAGAATGGAAGATCAATTCACATTCACCCTTAAAGTCACAGTGATCCAACTCTATTCTCCTGAAGAATGTTCTACACTAAACCAGCAAACAGAAACATGTCAAGAATTGGATCTATCTGAATGTTTGTATTAGATCACCATTTTGATCAACTAGAGATGGCCACAGTTGAATAAAATATCCACAAATCCTGAGGCGTTAATATAACCGATTCATTTATAGAAATTCTGTAATTCAACTACATGGATTTTTTTGTCACTAGTACTTTGTTTTAAGTCTTTTACAATATGTTTACCACATGATATGTACATGAACTTGATAAGTTTAATTATATTTTTAATATGTTCTGAATAAATGGATATATTTTCTTAATTGACCATTAGTCTGGATGAACTGTTGAACTATCCATCTACTGATTTGTATTCTCATTACTCCCAAAAAAAAGTAGTGTGAAAACGTATTTGCCATAATGCTGCCCGATAGTAAATAGTAAATGTTGGCCTAAGCATATTCGCATCACACTATAGTATCACAATGAATTAACCTGAAATAAGCTGACTATGTTGCCACTTTGTTTCATCCACCATCTTGATCATTTTCTGCTCTCTGTTCCATGCTCAGAGTGTGTGTTTTCGGCTTCTACATGGCAAGAGGCCGCTGTGTGAACTTTCAACTGCTTTATGGTGCTGACCTAGACAGGAATGTTGAAACTGCTAAAGTGGATTGTTTATCCTACACTGAAGGGCCTTGAAGCTAAGCAAGAGCTCTGCTAATCAGTAATTCAGGTACCATCCTGTCACGACAGTGCCTTCCCCGTGCAAACAGTAAAATGGGATAATGAGCAGCTGAACGTGTTCCTCCGCAGAAAACCTTATTTTCGTTGCTTTAGAACTAATTGACCCTAGTCCCAAGGAACAACAGTAGATAAAGCGAGTAAAACAAGGAATGTTACATTGTACTAAGAAAACATGATATGCCGGCTCCGCATATGATTCAACCCGCTCCCAGACCGTAAATTGTCTGATGGAAAGCAGCGAAGTAAGCAATAATGATGTTTTAGTATAAATCAGTCACGTAAGCAGGTCACGAACCCTAGGCTTTACATTACATGGAGGGGATTGGACGATGCGTCCGGGCTGTGAAGAAAACCATATAAATATATGTATTTGTGAAATCTTCATTCTCTCTTGTCTCACGGTGTCTGTTTGCACACATTGTGGGATGTTGAGATCAGAGTAGCTACTTGTTAATAAATACAACTGTAACTTGGACCTTGTGAATGGCATATTTCTATTATGTGGTAGTAAGCCTTGATTTTAATCTTTCTGTAGGGATTTCACTATATAGTGTTATTTGGGATTCCCTACAATTGTATGTATGGTTTCTTCTTATACTGTACATCACTTTTGGGTTTCCACTAGTATCTTTCTTCACCTCCTCTGTCTTTACCTACTTCTCCAAAAACTGTTTTTGCATCTGGATCTCTGCTGCTTCGATTCTTCCTCTTTTACCCCCTAACCTGACTTTTTCTCTTCCTCCAATTGATTCCTTTGCTACTTTATCTGTTTTTGATGTTCTCCAAAATACTGTAACATCCACTCTGGATTCTCTCTATCGTCCTCATCCTTTTACTCCTTGCTGTAAAACATCATTCATGGCTTACCCCTGCTCCTCTAGCTCTTCGTAATTCTCTCCACAAATTTGAGCGCTGGTGGAAAAAATGTCAAACCCTTCATAACTTTGATCTTTTGTCTTCAGCTCGCTCCTCGTAGGATACAGTACATATCTAGCAAAAAGCTGTATTTTTGCCCTTCAACCTTTTCTCTTTCTAAGCATCCTCGTCGGCTATCAGCTCAGTTTCTTTCTTGTACCCATCAAATTACTCTGCTCCCGCCGATTCTATTCCGTCCTTACTAATTCTATCAGTCTATCCTAATATTCTTACTTACCTTCCGACTCTTTTTAACCTCTCTCCTTTGCTTTTTCCCACACTTTTCAGACATGTCACTAATTCTTCGTCTTCATTCTCTCCTTCCTCATCTTCAATCAGGACTTAGGCCTGGCCACTCTACCAAGACTTATTTGCATTTCTCAAACTCGATGCTCAATGCTCAGCATAATAAACAGTCCTCTATTTCTTATTCTATTAGATCAACGGTGTCAAAAGCAGCAGAAAGATCATCTCACTATCTATACTTTCATCCTTGGCCATTACGAGTTTTCGTCACACCTAGTTTAATTCCTATCACTCTGGCCGTATCTATTCTATTTCTTGGGTGGGTCAGCTCTCTCCACCCCATACTCTTCTTTATGGTATCCCTCAGGGTTCACTCATTGGCCCTCTTATTTTCTGTCTATACTATTCCTCTCTTACCTTTTCATACAATCTGTCCTGCCACTTTATTCAGACGATTCTCAAATCCTTTTTCTTCCAATGTTTCTGCTGGTCTTTCTGCCGTTCAAGTTTGGATAGCCTCTCACCTTCTTCACTTCAATTCCTCCAAAACCAAAGTTATTTATTTTCCTTATTTACCGCCCATACCCAGCTTCCCTTTTCAAAACAGTTCATAATATTGCAGTTTTTTATTCTTCTTTCTCCTATCCCTACCACCTGTCCCTCAGTGCCCGTAATAGTCGCTTTAGCCTCTTAAACCCTCCATCATGCTTGCCCTTATCTGTCTTTTCAAGCCACTGAGCTTCTCATTGTCCCCCTTATTTTTTCTCTTTTATCGATTGTTCTTCCCTCTTAAGGATAGCCGGCCATCGTCTTGCTCCTATTCGTTCTATCTATAATTCGGCTATTTGTTTACTTTTTGATCCATCTTCTGCTCTTCCATTTCTGCTGCTCCTTCTGCTGCTATTCTGTCCTTTGAGTCTCGTCTTCTCGTTCAGTTTCTTTCTATTGCTTTCAAATGTCTTCACGATCTTGCTCTTCCTTATCTTGCTTTTCTTGTTTCTTCTACGTCCCAGCCAGATCCCCCTCCCCGAGCCTCACCCAGTTTCTGCTCTTTTTTGACCCCCCCCCCCCTCACTGGAATTCTCTTCCTCTTCTAATTAGTAGTTCTACTTAATCTCTCTTCCTTACTGGTCTCAAAAAGTACCTCCTATCCCGCTCCTCTTCCTCATGACATATCATTGCTCATCCATGATTGTACCGTTATTTAAGTTTTTGTAATGTCGCTTTGGCGAAAGTGAGATATAAATCACAATAAATAAATGAAGGATTGCGACTTCTCAAATCAAACTGCCATGTTACCAACTATTAAAAGTTTGCTCCATTTCTTTTCTTTCCCTATTCTTTATCTGCCCATAAAACAGACCCTAGTCCACATTTTTCTATAGCTGGAAAGTAAAATAACAAAAACAAAGACAAAACTTTGAAAAACACAAATTACTGAAAATAGAAATGTTCCAGTGGGTTCACACACAGGGATCTCTTTTAATGAAATTGCAATTTTAATCTCAACTTTATTTTTTAAATTGTTTTGATTTACATCAGACAATTTCAAATGTAGCATTTTGAAATGGTTACCTAGATCCCAGGTAGCAGAACATGTGCAGGGTTTAATCCAATCAGTATATGATACATAAGGAACCCTTATAAACTGCATAGGCATTCTTTTATGTAATCCAGTATGCATTTGATATTACAGTAAAATACCCACGTGATCATATCTTCAGGCTCCTTATTCGACATCTGCACACTGGTCATGCACATTGGCCTACCAACTTCTTTGTCTAAATGCCTAAGAATGCTGTCAAGTGCTTTCCGTACTTGAGGGTAGTAGACCGACATCCCTGGAGAAGTAAATAAAAACCAGTTAACAGAAGTTTGTATATACTCCTGAAAATAAACAGCCATGGAACATTCTAGGAAAGTGAACAGAACCCTCTTGCAGGTGTACATTGGGAAACAGAAGAGGCCCTGGAATGAAAGGTCAAAGTGGATCCATATTACACAGTTTCAGCAAGCCCAACCCTTGGATGCAGAGGCCTACTGGGAAATCCTTATATGTCAGTCCACCCCTGCACCACTCCAACCGTGAAAATCAAGCCCCTATTGCTTGGCAGGCTTTTAACACACAATTGCACAGAACCTGTGACAGGGCACTTTCACTGTAGAGGTATATAGAGGTGCACAACACTGTCTGCAATAATGCCCAGAAAAGGAGGATTTGCTAGACTTCCTACTGCAATACTAGGTTTTGGTAAATTTCGTATTAATATCTACAAAGACAAATGCAGCCAAATAATTAAAAAAGCATTGTACTCGCATCACCTCAGCAAGGCAAGGACTGGTTGCTCAGGCATCTAATAGCAGTTCAGTGCCATGCAGACAACATTAATTTAAAACTCTCTTTTGTGGCATGGCTAAAACACAAGATGTTTTTTCATGGATGTCTAGAATTCACCACACTGTAGGGGACCAGTTGTGGCAGCATTAACACAAACATGTGAGCCTTTGAGAAACAGAGGCAGGGAACTGTAGTCTCTTTACCTGGCACTAATGTGAAGGCGAAAGGAGAAGAGCATTTCTTCCCCGAGGGGCTCTCTGGCTCAGGGCATGTACTACCCCTTTTTGTTACTACAGTAGTTTACATTGGACAGCAATATGCGTGGAATGAAATTAGTTGGGTATAACTCTGTAGGTCATGTAATTAAGAGGCAATACAATATGACCACTGCATATATTATTAAAAACGAACTAAGAAATAACAGTAAAACAGATCAAATATACAAACACTCAGCAGCCATTCTATCACAATGAAAACTGTAGTCTGAACAGTAGAATCTAATATTTGTAAGAACATGAAAAACGTGTTGCATCAAAAACCCAATAAAATGAAGCATTTCAATGTCGGGAAAATTGTGGGTAGGGACTGTAATCCAGCTTGGTTCTTTGGTGTGTTTCAGTAAGCAATTTGGGAATCAGAAACTCTAAAGTCTAGAGGAAAAGTTGCCCCATCCAAACAGAACAGACTTGTATACAGTATCAAACGGAAAAGCCCCAATTGCTCGGCAGGCTGACACCACCCAATCACACAGAACCTGTGACAGGGCACATCAAGGTTGGAAAAATAGCAAAAGAGCCAAAATCCATGAAGCAGTTGTTTCATCATAAAATGTTAATGGCAAAGATGTAACCAACTTCCACCAGAAAAAAACAATTAAATAAATCACCTATAACTTTTGCTTCTTCATCTGTCAATGTTTTATTGAGAAAGATTTTCTTTACACGCAAAGTGTTTCCAGAGGGAAGGACAACGCCTGTTGTTGGCATAGGTGGCTCCCCATCCTTCTGCTGTAAACTGTCTGCTATTACAAGGAAAACTCTGAGGCCAATATTCATTCTCTAAACAGAAATACAAACAAAAGACATCATGGAGACTGAACATCAACGGAAAACAAAACGGGCAGTGCAATACAAACTACATTGCTAAAATGCTTGCAAAGTATTTCAGATTCAACTCTTGGACAGTGTAACCACATCAGTGTAGTCGTATTTAGAGTAGTACATTTTCTACTACAACATCTCGGTGCCCAAATTGAGAGTGGGCAAACCAATACCATGTTTGCCAACGTTTTATCATATTGCACCATTGAAAGAAAAAATAGGAAGATCATTAAACTATTTTATTTGATTGAAGTTTTACAGGCAAAAGACAAAGGCAGGAAATGCTGGATAGCTGAACTCATTTCAATCAAATCATTTCAATAAAGAGCAATAGCCACATCTTGCAGTTTACCCTTTCTAGGTCATGTACTTAATTGCACTCTACAATAACTACATATTATAGTCTTAGATGTATGCTCTAAAAATCTCAAGGCCTGGCATGATGGTCGAGTTTCAACATAGACCCGATATTTTATTATTGCAAGAAACGATGGCTCTTCATGACATTGCGCTAGATGGTTATATTTCATTTAGCGCTCCTGCGCGACGGCACCAGTTAGGTCACCCAAGTGGTGGCATTGCCATTCTAATCAAAAATAGCTTAAAGGCGTCCTCACTATTATTGGACAAGTCGGATACATGTAATACTGGTGGAAATGACGACCACCAGCCGTAAGTTACATGCACTTCTCCTCCTGTACATCTACTGGAATCCTAGTGCTGCCCCTATGGACTCAGTCCTAGCAGAATTAAATCAGACCTTGGGGAAGGCTTTGTTGCTTTTCCCTAATCACAAAATTTTAATTGGTGGAGACTTGAACTCTTGATTGGGTATAGAGGGCAACAATCCGTTGGTCTATCATTCCCATCTATATGTTCAACAGGCCATTAGTAGAGGCAAACTATGGGTTGAGTTTTTTTAATCATGGGGTATTTACCCAATTACATTTGCGATCCACAGTACCAAGGCCTCCTGGCAGCGCGGAAACTCCTCGTCTCTAATCGATTATGTGCTCGCATCGGGGGTATGCTCAGGACTGCTTAGGACTCCATCTTGAATGTGGGTGTGAGAGACCACCGAATGCTGCACACGAATTTACATATTGGGGTTGACTCGTATGTAAACCTCAGTGTCTGCGGCATTGGTGGAAAGTGACAGGCATGCTTTGTCAGTCAGATGGCACCCCAGTATTCATCGGAAAACGGTGTTCCTTGTAAATAGCGACCTGTTGGTGTCAAACTATGACCATCCAACCATGGGTAACGTGGAGAAAATTAAACTGAATTTGATGATGAGCCACAGGCACCTTGTGAGTCTATCTAAGGAACGCCTTCATAACAATCCACCAAAAGTTGCACATACATATCTGACAGAGGTCGCTACTTTAAAAACCATAAAAACAGCGAGCTTCGGAAGGCGAGATGCTTCCTTATTACCTCAGTGGCCTATAAAATACAAAAATATTCCATTGTGGCATGTTATAAGTCAAAGTTGAAGATGCTGCGTCATGCTGCTCACAACCTTGCAAATCAACAGATGATGGAACATCTATGCAAGAGAAACACCAGGGAATTGTGGTCCATACTAAGAAATCCAACAGGCAAGGTGGACAAGCGTATGATCGCGACTATATCTGGTCATGAATGGCAGAATTTTTTCACACAAAAATACGACCTGCCGGCACCACATAGAAGGCTGGAGTCGGTTAACTTGCAGTTGCAGTTTCTGACTGTTTGCTCTTGGGAATTTAGTGACATAATTTGGCCAATTGCACAATTGAAGTTCTCAAAAGCTGCAGGACCCGATGGCCTGCCTCCTTGTGTTGTCAAGGATGACCCCCATTTTTGGGGCAGATATCTACTGCCTCGATATCAGTTAATATATCGAACGGGCAAAATACCTGCCTCTTGGCTTATGGCAATACTAATTCCCATTCACAAGAAGGGTGCTCTTAATGACCCTGTACAATTCAGGCCAATTGCCCTAATTGACACTGCAGCAACATTTTTTGCACGTTTAGTCCTCTGTGAATTCGAGACTTACATGACCGCCGCTGGAATTCTTTCCAAAGCACAGGTGGGTTTTCGCAGGGACATGGGCGCGCAGCATAATGCATCGATTCTTGCCCATTTACTGTCAGGCATCTCGCAATCAGGCTAATGGAACAGTATATATAGCATTATTAGACCTATCGGCTGCATTTGACAGCGTCTTGCGTAACCGCCTTTGGCGGAAGATGCTGTCTTATGGCATTCCCTCTAAGGTGTAGCAATAATTGCAGAACTCCATCAAAACACATCATATAGAGTTCGTATTAACTCCGAGGGCCTGCTATCCGACAGCATTCCGACGGGAATCGGAGTGTAGCAGGGTTGTAATTTGGCCACAGTACTTTTCAATCTATATCTGGCAGATATTGAGAAAATATGGGAGGAAAAAAGTATCTTTCCGGTCACTCTGGGAAAGTTGCACTTGAATTGGTTGGCATTTGCCGATGATGTCATTCTGTTTGATAAGGTACCCTTTGGCCTACAAAAAAAATTAAACATCTTTCAAGAATACTGTGTGCTCAATAATTTGACTATCAACTCGGCTAAATCTCACATCATAGCCTTTACGACAAAGAAGAAACCCTTGAGGTTTAAGTATGTCGTAAATCTCAAACCTATTGTCATCATGGAAGAGATTACTTATTTGGGTTACCATATATCAAACAGCATGTCTCTCAGGAAGTGGCGAACGGTATTAACCACCAAGCTGAACCATATGTCTGCCCAGATGAGAATCATTTTCTCCAGATACTGTAGGTACTCGCTCATGCCCCTGCTACACTTCTACACTATGAAAGTAGAGTCCATCCTACTGTATAGTTTGCATGTCTGTCTGTTGAATTTGGGGTCCCTTACTGAATAATTTACAGGGCAAAATCTGGAAAAGGGTTTTAGGTCCCCCTGGGTATCTGCCTAATGCCATTTTGCAACACGAATTGGGCTTGTATCCTTTGTCGGATAAATATGACTGCGCATGGTTAATACATACAGCAAAATGCTCTTGCCACCAGCAAACTCCCTTTATGAGGATTTTAGGTCAATGCTTCAAGTTGAATATCCGATATCTATCTTTGAATTTAAGAAACGCAGGTCTGTAATTTTGAGTACCTTGAACATGTCGCAGCAGGACCAGATCGACTCGCCGGGGAAAGCTAAAACTAGGTTCTAGAGGAATGCATGGCCACGAAACTCGGACCGAATTGCAGGCTATTCATCATTTTGCACATACGCCAAATTTAGACATGCCCTTTCTCCACGCCTGCCCTATATCTTGTGTTTTCCCGATAAGAATGCTAGAAGGACCTGTATGAGATTCCATCTGGATCTTATTCACACGGGATCTCGTATGAAGAACTGGTCAGGGTATAAAGAGATGGGGACTTTGGAGCACTGCAGGTTTTGTTCCAGCACGGAGGAGTCAAACTCTCAAACATCTGTTTATGTGTTGTGTCCATTTTGAGCAACAAAAGCTCCTTTGTTTGGGATCCTTTTTGGTGTCCAAGTCTCGTTTTGAGCGTAACATGATTTGGCTGCGCTGCATGTGCCAGTGTACCCCAATAATGTTGGCAACTGTGAGACTTGTGAACATGATTGAGGATGATCTTTTGATATTAAATGATACATTGTACCCTGCGAAGGACATAAGTGAAGTAGGTGGCCAAACAGCATTTATGTCACCGCATATAGTGTGGTTGGCACTATGGAGATTGTTATCACGAAGGCGACGTAAGATCTGTTCCTTATGGATGAGCCTTGGTTTGTTATCTTGCTGTATTCAGTATTTTGATTTGATTATGGCACCCATTAAGGGCTAGTAATATTTGTGAACATATTTGCACTGGGTGTCTCTTTCAAGGTGATGTGATAGTTCAATTGAGAATTTAGTGAAGTGGCATCAAAAAAAAAATTGAAATGGAAAGTGAAATTTGATTTTAAATTGTTTTTTGATCAATTGTGTGATGAATTGTTGAGGATTGTATTAATTGTTTGTGTTATATTGTGATGTATAACTCTGTTTTGTATCTTGTTTCATACAACAAACATTTTAAATTGAATATAAAAAGTGTTTAGTTATGTGACAAATTTTTGTAAAGGTGTAAATTAATTTTTACTACCAAATACAAATAAAAAAAAAAATAACAAAATTCTGCATCCGGAATTACACACCCAATAATACAGTCAGGATGACATGAGCGAGAACCTCACATTTAAATGTCTTCTTTTCTGAGCCAAGTAGAGACCATAAGAAGGACACCAAACTCTAACAGGCCACCGACACAGAAACGAATGCTACAGGGACTCGAGAAGAAATCCTGTGGCCCAGAGGACACTAACCAAAAGCAAAGGTACAGAGGCTGGTGGGAAGGTACAGGAGGTCAGGAGAAGCACAGAGAACCGAGTGAGAGGGTTGGGAAGCCGGGAAGTCAGAGTACCATGGGTTGACACCCTGAGAAAAATACGGACAGAAAGAGGGTCAGATACCCAAGTTAACAGTGAAACAACAGCAAGAGAAAGCATAGCTTGGCAGTTGAGTTACCAAAGCTATCCAAGAGGAAAGTTGCACCCACAATTAAAACAGATTAAGAGGGTTGGGGATCCTAAAAGGAAGTAGACAGAAAAACAAGGAACACAGCCTTGGCAGGAGAGTGAACCCGGTTGTCACAGCACCATAATGTGAGTCGGAGACTCGCACCCATATTTAAACCCGAGAACAAGATGGTCAGCGACCCTAACAGAAAGAAGGAAACCCAGGAGAAAACAGCCTTGGCAGGAGAGTGAACCTGGCTGTAACAGAACTAATCAGTTAGTATGGGACTCACAACCACATTTAACCCGAGAATAAGACCCCAAAAGGAAGAGACTGAGACACAAAAGAAACAAGCGTCGTAGTAGAGTAAACCAAGCTATCAAAGGACCCAAGGGCAAGTCGAGGACTTGCAACCCTATCTAGAACAAGAGAAGAAGGGTTGGGGACGGGAGAGAAGAACAGGTTACTTACCACTGGTAACGTTCTCCTCCCACGAAGTCCTCATCTTTGATATTTGATATCCAGCTTCAGCTACTTCAAATTCTTTTTTCGGCAAAAGGCATTTTACGACGATGGCCTCAACTATGTCCCTTGAGGGCCTACGTCTCGAGGATGTCATCAAAAAGGTATATATTGCATGCACAGCACCCGTTGGCTGCAGTTCTGTTTTTTCTTACAGTAGAAATACCTGCATAACCACGGGAGTGACCTTACTTAGCCTTGAAGGAAACGAAAGCTGTAATAGCATGGGAAATTGTACTGTGGGGTAGGATGGGATGGCGATGAGTACGTGGGAGGCACATGCAGTCGAAAGAACGTTTCAAGGGTTAAGTAACTTGTTCTGCGAATGGATTGTGTCCTCCCACGTATTCCTGATCTTTGACAGACTCCCAAAGCAGTGCTAGATTTGGTGGAGGGAGTAAGAATTTCAGTTTTATAGGTTTTCATGAACCGAGTGCAGGACTACTTTTTCGAAGCTCCCGTCCTGACTGAGGGAAGACTCTAAGCAGAAATGTTTGGTGAACGTGTGATTCATAGACCACGTTGCTGCCTCACAAATACTTTATTGGTACACCACTTTGCAAGACTGTAGGGGTAGCCATTACCCTGTTGGAATGGGCTGTGAACCCTTCAGGAGGATCCTTGCCTGCCAGTCTGTAACACTCCGAAATAGCCAGGATGACCCACCTGTATAAGGTCCGTTTCCTAACAGCATGACCCAGTTTGAGGCCTGTATATCCAATGAACAGCTGATTATCAATGCAAAGTTTTGGCAACCTAGATATATAAAAGCTCAAAGCTCTGCGAGGCTCCAACCTGTGTTATCTCGCCTCCTCCTTGCCAGAGTGAGGTGGGGGATAAAAAGAAGGTTAAACATTTTCTGTCCTACGTGAAAGTCAGGAATGATCTTGGGTAAGAATAAAGGCTTGACCCTCAGAACAACTATCCTTATGGAAAATAGTAAATGGTGGCTTAGTTGAAAGGGCCTGCAACTCATTCTACGGGCTGAAGTTGGTGCTACCAAGAGAACTGTTCTAAAGGTTAACAACCTTAAAGGACATGAGTGTGAAGGTTTAAAGGGTTCATACCTTAATACCAGATTAAGGTCCCAAGTTGGAACCTGGAAAGGAGATTTGGGGGGCGAACACATTGGTGAGCCCCTTTTGAAATTATGTCACCAGTGGAACTTTCAAGTATGAACATTCCTCTGACGATCGCTTAAATATTGACAGCGCTGGCAAACAGCCTTTAATAGTACCAATCTGGTGCCCCAGGTTGGCTAAAGACAGTAGAACCGATAAAACATCTGGTGTTTTACACAGAAAACAATCTACATTCTTTTCTCTGCACCAGTTGCAGAATTTGTTCCAACGGCACAAAGACTTTGTTGCTGGCCTTCTGGCCGAAACCAAAATATCCATTAAGTCATCCAGGAGGTCCCAATCCTTGCATCTGAGCCTTTCAGAAACCAAGCAAGAAGGTCCTCTCTTTGTGGAAGATCCATTGGAGGACAGATGGACATGTCCAGTAGGTCCGGGTACCACGTCCTCCTGGCCCAATTCGGGGCATTTCGGATCATGTGTTTCCTGAACTTTCTCAACCTCCTGATCACGTGAGGAATGATGGGGACTGGAGGAAAAGCAGACAGGAGTGGAAATTCCCAGTCCACCACGAACATGTCTCCAAGAGCTCCTCTGGAGCAGTACAGATCGCACTTCCAGTTGACACCAGTCGCGAAGTGATCCACTTGAGGGGTTCCCCAAGGTTGAAGATCTCTTGAAGGACTTCCTGAGCTAGTTCCCTAGTCTCGTGGGAGACTGTGCTCTGCCTGCTCAGAGCTTCTGCCGCTGTGTTCTCTTCTCCGGCTCGGTGAACTGCCGATAGAGAGATTCCCTTTTGAATTGCCTCTCTGCACAGTGGTGTTTGTTTATTTGTATAGCACTCCAACCCCATGTGCATTTGGGTGCATTTCTAACAAAAGGTCACAGAGATACAAAGGCAACATCAAGAGGAAAGTTTTACATAGAGCATTTGGACGAGACACTGATATGTACAGCAATTTACATAATTACAAGGTTCAGGAATACAAATTAACGTAGTCTTATGACTGCTATTTATACATAATCATGCAATATATATATATATAAACTAGGATGAGCAGCACTTATGCATGTGATCATAAATTTACAAAAATGAAGCAGATATGCAGTAATTACAGGTTACAGGGCAGAGACAAGGTGAGCTAGGGTTACTGTGCAAAAAGCCAGGTTTTGGCATTTCTTCTAAATGGGTAGAAGGCTGGATCGGATCTTAGTGTGAGGGGTAGGGAGTTCCATAACTTGGCTGCAAGTACTAGCAAACTGTTCCCTCCTGCCTTTTGTAGTTTGAAGCCTGGGACTTTGAGGCAGTTTGTTGAGGTAGTACAGGGCAACTGTGTTGTCCGCCGTTATCAGGACATTCTTTCCCCGTATAGAGGGCAGAAAGGCCTCCAGCGCTAGTGCGATTGCCCTCAGCTCCAAAATATTGATATGTAGTTTGGACTCTGATGGAGCCCAACGACCCCTGACTGTCAGTCACTGTTGATGTGGGTTCTCCCTTCAGAATGTTGTCCTCGCAGGTTTAGGACAAAACGTTTGAATAAAATTTACCAACCTTACAAAAAGACCTAAAACACATACTACCAAAAGTTCGAACTTTTTGTGGTATGTGTTTTGATGGGTCGGTAAATGAAAATAAAAAACAACCCACAACACCCTGCTCACTATAGTATACAGTATAGTGAGCAGGGTGTTGCGGGGGACACCCACGCAGCATACCCGTCAAAAGAAAAAAAAAAAAAGCCAGGGGCTGTGGTGTGGGGGTGTCCCCCGAAACACCCCACTCACTATACTACACATTATAGTGAGGAGGGGTGGTGGGGGAAATCCCTGCAGCTGCTCCCCAAAAAAATAAATAAATTTAAAAAAGGACGCTGCGGTGCCGGTTCCCGATCACGGTAGTGAAAGGGAACTGGCGCTGCAGGTACACAACACGAAGGAAAGAAAGGTAAGTAGGGTGGTGGGGGTATGTTGGGTGTGTGGATGGGGTTGTGTTGTATGTGGGTGTATGTATGAGTTTGTATTGGATGGTCACATGGAAAATGTACTAACATTTGTGGTGCGTACATTTCCCATGTGAACATTTCCATCGCAGATTTTTCCACCCGAACAAATCACGCAGTTCCTCCTCGCAGGCCCACTCCAGAAGATCCTGTGCTGGGAACCTGAAGAAGGTACGACACTGAAGGGATCTATCTCATTCTCAGGTGGGCCTCTGGCACCAGAAAGATGCAGGATGCCAGGAGGCTGAGCAACCACAAAAAAAAAATAAATAAGGCCAGGAGCCGCAAAGCACTTTGGGATTTGGTGACCATCTGTAGAATGTCTTGTGCCCTCAACCTCGGTTGGTGAGCTCTTTCCCAAGGATGTATCCACAACAGCTCCAATGAACTAGAGCTTTTGAGAAGGTGTCAAATGGGACTTCGTGTACTTGAGGGAGAAGCCCTCGGCAACTCATCCAGAACAGGACTGCAAGACTTGTCCTTGGACTCCAGCCCAGGGATCGTATCTCTCCAGGACTGAAATCTCTGCACCGGCTCCCATTGGCTGCAAGGATTAAGTTCAAAACCCCCTGCACTGTCCACAAGGCCTTCTGGGGTCTGGGGCCTCAATACCGTCAACTCACTTCCTAAATATCTTCCTTCTCGAGCTCTTCGCTCATCAGCCTCCAACTCCCTCAGGATCAGTCGCTTCTCCAAGCAACGAGTTGGTGGTAGATCTCTTTCTTCGGCTGGGGTATACCTCTCGAACAGCCTCCCTGAAACTTGAGGAGAACCATCTCCAGTTCCGGAAGCACCTCAAAACCTTCCTCTTTGCTTCTGCTTTCTCTCCTCCTCTCCCCTGCTGAACTCCTGGCTGAAACTGCATTGGTTACCTTTCCACCCGCTGATCTCAGGCCCTGGTCCCCTCCCCCGCCAGTTGCACATCTTGCCTGCCTCCCTGGCAACCCCCGCACTTGGGGACTGTTTTCTGTATCCCTACAGTCCCCCACCAGCACTTCCTGATATCTGCACTTACCCTTGCCACCCATAGTTCTCAAATTGTTCTTATTTATTCTATTTCTCCCATGTACTGCACTATCCCCACCCACCTCCCACCTGCACTTTTCTCCTTCCCCCTTCTCCTGCAGTTTCGCAATCTGATTGACACCGAGCCTAGTAGGATCGTTGTCTGTCTTCCCTCTGCGTTGCCCCTTTAAACACTTGTATATAGGGCCGTTATAAATGCCATTACATATCATAAGCCCAGTCTGTGAATAGAGTGGCAGGTGATGTGATGATCCAGAACTTGTTTGGGAGAACGTGGCCTGATCAGTCAATCGTTCAGGTAGGGCTAGACGTGAATCCCCTCCACCCCCACGTGAGACTCGCTGCCATCAGTTTGGTGAAAACCCTCGGGCAGAGGATAGCCCGAATGGCAGAACTCGAAACTGATAATGAGAATGGCCAACTGCAAGCCTCAGTATTTTCTGTGCTTCAGATGGATAGGCACATGAAAATGAGCATCCTGAAGGTCCAATGACACCATCCAGTCCTAAGTTGGAGGGCCTGAAGGATCTGAGAAAGTGTGACCATCTTGCACCTGTCCTTCCTGAGGAACTTGTTCAGGTGTCTCAAGTCCGAGATGGGTCTCAGTCCTCGGTCTTTGAGCATTAGAAAATAAGGGGAATACCATCCCTTGTTCCTCTCCGCTACAGGCACCGGTTCTATAGCGCCATTCTCTAGCAGGATTAAAATTACCTGCACAAGGAGCGGATCTGGAATCCTCACAGAAAGGCTCCCCGGTGTATTGCTCGGAGGTCTCTGTATAAAAGGAAAGCAGTACCCATAGGCTATGGTTTCCAATGCCCAAGCATCTGAAGTAATGACTCGCCATTCTTCTAGATGCTGAGACAGTCTGCCCCCTCAACCCCCACGGGTGAGTTGTGACTTAAGCCCTCCAAGTGGTTTTGAGGTGGCTGATGCAGTGGCAGATGGTAAAGATGCCCCCACTTCATTTGGCTTCGCACCTCTCTCTAGTCCACCACCTCTTACAACTGAGTAGTAACAAAAACATCTACCCCACCAAGGTTGTCCACTAGGTCAAAAAGGCTGAGGCTGCCTAATAGGGGCAACTAAAGATTTGGCTGCCGCCATGGAGGTATACAACTTCTCAAGGCTCTCGTCAGCCTAGTTGCCAAAAAGTTGAGACCCGTCAAAGGGCATTTTGAGAAGTCTGGATTGCACATCCGGTGCAAAACCAGACCTCAACCACGCAAATCTGTGCATAATGGTGCTAGTAGCCATGGCTATGCTGATGCTGTCAGCCGAATTCAGACCTGACTGAGGAGACTCACACATGGCTTCTTTGCCGTCTCTAATTATAGCTAAGAACCCATCTCTTTCCACCTCCTCGGGAATGTGCCCTGCCGCCATGGAAATGCAGTCGCATAGAGTGAATGTACATTTTGCAAGGGCACATGTGGCGTTGGCTGGTTTAAGCGCCATACTCCCTGCAGAAAATACCTTCCTTGCCCATCCATCTACTCTTCTGTCGCCCCTATGTAGAGGGATGGTAGGGTAAGCTGCTTGCATAGAAGTTGCTGTAATTTCCTGTACCACTAGACTCTCTGGAGTGGGGTGTTTTGACAGGTAGTCTGGGTCACTACTGGAAGGGCAGTACTTTTTGGTCAAATTTATATTCACAGCCAGATTGGTTTATGGTGTTTCCCAATTCGCCGTCAGCCATTTTTGCAGAGCAATATGAAAAGGTTGTATAGGATCCGACTGAGGACCCTCATCTAGGATGTCTGTCAAATCCCTGTTCGAATGTTAACTGAGGTCTACTCCACCCCATGTAGTCCACTACCTTGGACATGGGCTGTCTGTATGACGCATCAGCATGCTCCCCTGCCTCTGGTCTTCCAACTCTAGCTTAGGTGAGGTGTCCACCCCACTGGGCGTCTACAGTTTGTCAAAGGTCTCTGAACCTTGATTCAGCAGAAATAAAACTTTCTGGTACATTTGGCGTACCAAACTGGAGGCCAAAGAGTGCCTCGCTATCAGAGGGTTCATTCTCCTCGTATACTGATGTAAAGGACTTTAAATAGTCTTTCCTTGGTAAAGGCACATATGTCTTTTCAGGTATCAAGGGTTTAATGAACAATGTATTTGATGCTGGAGGAGCCGTCAAAACTTTTTACACTGGCGCCATAGGTTTTAATGGGGCGCTTTGCGTCTAAGGCACAGTTGGCAATGATGGCTCAGCTGGTGTCGTCGACGTAGACTTTTGCTTTTGAATCGACGGATCCTTCAATGATACATCCTCGAGGACTCTGTGAGGATCTAGACTTCGTCCCGGGCGTGCAGGATTTAGGTCGAGCCCTTTCCTTCACGGCTTCTTTGGAAGGCGCGGTAGGAGCATGGCTTAGAGGCTTTTGTTTCTCAAATATTTTTAGCGTCCCTGCTCTGAAAGCCTCCCAGTGTGGATTTCTTTGTGGGGCAAGATACCCTCTCAGGGGAAGCATCCGACGAAGTCTAAGAAGGCGACCTATGGTGCCTCTTCGACAGCAATGAGTTGTGGTGGGAGTCACTCGTCAATCTCAATCTCTTAACTTTCTTCCTCCGAGGAAAGTCGCCTCTCAACTCAAAGGTTTTTTGGTCGGGGTAGATTATTTGGGGTTTCGACCTACCGTCAACTTCCCTTTTCGTTCCTACAAGGCCTTTTCTGTCATCGACTGGCACTTCGAGCAGTCTGAGGTGTTATGCTCCAGCCCAAGGCACCATAAACATATGCGATGTGGATAGGTTAATGACATTTTCGAACCACAGGCTCAACACTTCTTGAAGCTGGTCTTCAGGGTTGTCTGTGTTGACAAGCACATACTAGATTTCTCGAAGCAATGAAGTTGTGAAGTAAAGAAGCGTGTCGTATTTCTCAAAGTAATAGAAAAATGGAACTGAAGCCAACGGGCGATGCGCATGCTATATATAACTTCGATGACAATCTCGAGACAGAGGCCGTTGAGGGCCATCTGAGTCAACGCCATCGACGCACAGCGCCCTCTGCTAAAGCTAGATATTGAATATCAAAGATGAGGAATAGTGGGAGGACACAATCCATTCAAAAAGGGAATATTGAGACCCTTGCTGAGACAATAAATCCACCTATGTATAAAGAGCACAGCAAATCTAGGACCCAACATAAACACAGAGGGTTTGGGACCCAACAGAGAGACATTTAGAAACTGATATTCCCCCGTTGTCTGTGCCAAGGGTGTTACGTGGGTATTCAATCTCAGGTATGGGTAGTAGGTCGACGGGTACAATTAGCCCGCACACAGCTCTAGGAAATACACCACACGGATGTACCGAAAAATATAGACTAATAATTATAATTGTTCTTTTACAGCACACTGAATACCGGAGCCGGTTCATAAGCCTGAGCCCGGGATTTGAACCTGTGTGGCTATGTATTATCTTTCTTCGAAGACAAACATTTTTCCCCTGAGCTATCCTCCCGGACGGATTAAAATCACACATATAAAACTATCAGTTCAAATAAATACTTTATATAATGGCTCTCCTAACCAAATATCTATACAAGGGTCCTCACATGAGGCAAGCACCCAAAATCAAAATAAAATAGGAAGGCTGGGGACAAACAGGGAAACCATAAACCCTAGCAAGCAGGTAAATACCCAGTAGTCTATAAAACTAAGTGCAGTGTCCTAAAGATAGAATTGAATCATTTATTTATATAACGCACCTGACCCTCTGGTAACTGGGCGCATAAGATATGTGCTAAACCTAGCATATGTAGAAGACCTTGGACCTTATGGTCAGTATCCAAGACATTTAGTAGAGTATGGTATTAGAAATTGAACAACTTTATGCAGAAACAAAATCAGCAACCATGTAGGGCCTTATAACAGTATTAATGCACACCTGACCTGGAAAAAGGAATTAAAGCCACACAGAGGTGGAATAGATATACATATTACTAAAATATGCAGTTACAGAGTTTAAACTATGTTCCCATAGTAAAAATTAAAAGGGAGGACTTCCAAAATACGAATAAAATCGCAGCTAAGTACACAAATGGTGAAACATAGCCTATAGGTGAAAGAACCCCTAGGAGGATCAGGAAAAATGTGTAGGGGCCGATAAGTACCCCAGAGTTATTTTCAGGGGAGTCCCATAGGAAGTGATAAAAAAAGGTAAAGGCCCGCCCCCACTACTGGAGGCACGATATGAACCCGACAGGTACAGATGTTACGCTGATCCACTGCAGGGAAGGCCATAGGAAACCCCAAGGAAGAGTTCCAGAAGTCAGAAGATAAACCCCAGAAGAAGAACAAGTCCCAATTAAAGTCTAAGGGGAAATGGGTGCGCGAGACTCACTTCCCAGGAATCTCGACCATGGACAAAGGGAATAGCCAGAGGTGAATATCGTGAATAATTACACTTCCCAGGACCCAAGGTAGATACTTGAATCAGTGATTTTGGCGGAAAATGCAGCAGTGACCTGAAACAACCTCGAAAGTTAACTGCTCTTTTAAACAGGTGCGGTTTTCAGGATCCGGGTCCCGGGGCCTTGCATCCTGAATCAACAATGACACATTTATTTAAGCATTTATAAAGCATGCAAAACCCATTGGCATCAAAGCGCTAGTTACAGAACCCAGTCATCAGAATGGTAGACCGAGGGAAGTAGGCATAAAAAAGGGTAAAGGGCAGGGATACTGAAAAAATGTGTTGCTTCCTGACCAGCCAGTAGGATGTTTCAGGAAGCAGGTGTAGTGGCAGAGTGTTCCAGAGGCAGGCGGCGGTAGATGGGAAACTGGACCTCCCAGCTCTAGTGCGCTTGAAGCGTGGAGTAGTCAGACAGTGGCTGTGGAACGATCTTTTAGGTCTGGTCGAGGTCGTTTTGGTAATTCTCCGAGAGGTAGGACGGAGCCGAGTTTTAGAAGCATCTGTGCGTGATGGAGAGAATTGTGCAGTCAATCCGTTCTCGCCTGGCAGCCAGTGAGCAGATCTTTTGTGGGGTGATACATGGTCCCGTTTTGCGAGGTTCATGGCGGCGCAAATGGAATGGTTTCGAATTGCTGGAGTTTGAGGTTGCGCTCGGAAGTGCCAGTGAAGAGAGAGTTGCAGTAGTCAAGTTAGGAACCGATGACTGTTCTAGCTATATTTAGGTCTTGTGTGGAGAGGAAGGGTTTGCTGGCATTTAAGAGCTTTGTAGTATAGGCTGCGGATGACAATTGCATTGACCTGACAGGACGCATTCCTCCCGAGATAGAAAATGCTGGCAACATGAGACAATGAAAGGTTTACAGCTCTGGCCTCTCACCAGTGCCCATAATACAACCTATTCAGGCCTCGATTTCAATATGGCTGTTATGATCTACGATAACGTTTGATTCCCAATGTACTGGGAAGCCAAAGTATGCACTACCCATCCCAGCACTAAATCCACTGACAACACCGCCCTGCCATCTATACCCTCCCCTACCGTAAAGTAAGTGAGAGAGTGAGTGTGTGTATATAAATTAGATGTATAGATATAGAGAGAGATGTATATCTCCCTCTATATCTATATATCTATATATCTATCCACAATCCTTGGCACCGACTGCACGGTGCAGTCTTGAGCCGGACTCCCAGAGTGGTGTACAATAAATAGAGTCAATCCTTAGCGTTCTCCCAAAAAGCTCACTGCAGCCAGATGCAAATTAAAAAATCTTCTTTAATAATGCAAAATGTTAAAATCCATGTGGAAACCTCCAGCCCTCGCCCAGCAACACAGAGGAAAACCCCGGCGATGACGCGTTTCGCTACACCTTGCAGCTTGATCACATGTCGTTCACATAAAAAGACACTATTTAAATCTTTCACCCAATGACTAGCAGTAAATATAGAAATAGGACTGCCACCATTTGCGCACTGCAGGATTCCTGCCCCAAATGCCCGCCATTTTGTAGTGGTTTCATTCTGAGGTAAAACATAATAGCTCTACAGTGTGAAATGAAAAAATCTCCGAGCTCACCCCGTCAGATATAAACAAGCATAACACATGTTAACAATATGACAATTCCCATCTTAGTGACGCTCTAATGTCCTATCGTGTTATTCATATTCCATCAAGACTCCACCCAAATGAGTGACCCTATAATTCTGATTTCCTCAGTTACATATAAATGCATAAATGTGTCATTTCAATGGTGCAAAATTAGGTTGCATGTGTAAATTTAGTTTTAACTAACAATCTCAGTCGTGCAATGCATAGTGCAGACTTGTAATTCTTCCATTGTTATTTCCTGAGGTTCATTAAACATGCAAGGTTTGTCAGATATGATTAAACGACTGGACCTTCTAAACCAAACGTCGATGAGCACACTCGGTAGATACGTCTTGTCTCATCTGAGACATAGTGTCTCACCGTGCCTACACACTGAGTGAACATATCTCTAATTTTGCAAATGACTCCTACAGACTCATTGGGATTTTTAGTAGCTGGCTTTACCTGGGGTAAGATGACATTATGAGATGGCCTTATGGCAATTTTACCACCTTTGCCGGGAAAATACACAAAATGGGGCAGGTAATTGTATGTGGGTGTTAAATAACCTGTTTCTGAAATTGATTTAAAAACAAACTCCCTATTGGGATCCAAAAGGGGAGTAATGAAACCTCTTATATAAGAGAAATCGAAGGGAATAGGTCAACACGTCATCAAGGGATAACCACAGATCTGTTAGTCACAGTGTATTTTAAAGGAGCTTTAACATATGGTTGCATTCGCCTAATAAAGTATATAGTTCCTCGTCAATGTTATGTCCCAATGGGAACTTGCTCTCGAAGTCGATAATGTATCTAGTTTCCCGTTGTCTCAGTAACTTTTCTCTGTCTCCTCCCCTGGGTCCAATCTTCACTTGCTGTAATCCGATGAACGAGAAGTCACATAATTTAGCTTCATGCTGCTCCCAAAAGTGTTTGGCGATAGGGTCTGCATAATCCTGATTCTTTATTGCCCTGATGTGCTGTTGTATGAGTACCTTCAGTTTGCACTTGGTGCTCCCTATGTACCATTTGTTACAAGTGCATTTGAGCGCATACACAATATACTCTGAGTTGCACGTGATCCTGTCCGTAATGGTGACGTTTTTCTTGAGTATAGGATGTAAATATGTGCTGCACTCCTCCACATACTGGCATATTTTACATTTTCTACATTTGTAAAAGCCATCCTTCCTACAGCTCAGCCAGGTTGAATGATATAAGGTGATATCAGGTGGCATGAAGCTGCTCACTAGTTTGTCCTCAATGGATTGGCACCTTCGAAACGAGAAGTTGGCATACTCCCCCAATGATTGCCTCAGGTCTGTGTCGACTACTAATATATGCCAATGTTTGCGTATAATGCTTTTGATATAATTAGCAGATTGTCCATACGTCAAAATTAGGTGAGTTGTTGCTTCTTTATCCGTTCCCAGTATCCTATCTGTGCGATCCAATAAAAGTGTGGATCTCTCACATTGGCGGGCCTTTAAGTAGGCTCTCTGTATAATCTGTATGGGATAACATTGTTTCTTAAAACCCCATGCTGTGATTTTACTTTCTTCATCATAAGAACTGAGTTCGGAACATTTCTCCGAAGACGGATGAATTCGCCATATGGAATACTCCAGAATAAATCTTGACAATGGGCACTGTTGGCATGTAATGGGGCATTTGTTCCGGTTGGTTTTCGAAACATTTTGGTTTTGATCTTCCCATTTTCGATTTAGACAGTAACGTCCAAGAAAACTACTACTTTACTGTGGGTCTCAGTAAATTTGAGGTTAAATTCATTGATATTCAACTGTTCCACAAAGTCTGTCCATTCTTTAGAGGTGCATTTCCAGATGAATAGATCATCAATGTAGCGTTGCCACATGATCACTTTGTTCGTGAACCTCTCGTCTTCTTTCCAGGCCTCATATTTTTCCCAATACCCCATTGTAAGATTTGCATACGAGGGGGCAAAGGTCACGCCCATAGCAGAACCTTGTTTCTGTCGGTAGTACTTTTGATCGAATAAAAATACATTATTGGTTAGACAGATGGATCATAGCCAAAATCATTTCCGAATGTTTGGTGTAGTTCAAAGACCTTGTGTTCAGAAAATAGGTGCAGGCCTTAATGCCTTGTTCATGTGTGATGGACGTATATAGGGAAACTACGTCCATCATCGCCAGAAGACAATCTGAATCACAGGGTAGTTCGTTGATTTTGGACAGAAAGTCTTTCGTATCCCTTAAATATGAGGGTAATGTCAAAACGTAAGGAAAGAGAGATTTGTCGATATATTTCGACATATTCTCTAACAATGACCCAGTAAGTGTAACGATGGGTCTACCTGGAAGCTTGGAAATACTCTTATGTATTTTAGGAAGGAAATAAATTGTTGGGATTGTCGAATGTGATTTACAGAGAAATTTGATATCATTATCTTCCAACATTCCTTCTTCGGACCATTTGCTGAGAAAATTCTGTACCTTATGTTCTAGATCCTTCATAGGACTTTCAGCAAGTTCTTCGTAGCACGTTTTATCATTGAGTTGCCCGTTAGCCTCATGCACATACTGATCTCTAGTCATGAGTACGATGTTACGGCCTTTATCTGATGCCTTAATAATGCAATTAGGCACAAGGTTCAATTATTTCAAGGCTTTTGTATATTCATTCCCTATGTTGGGTCTGTAGTTTTTAGCCTGCTTATGTCTCATTCTCTTCAGATCTTCAATCACCAGACTTTGGAATGTTTCAATAGTTCCACCTGTTGTGACCGGAGGTACAAATTTGGATTTATTCTTCAATTTAGTAGTTTTGTACCAGTCCATGTTTATATCCAATTCATCCAGATTTAATTCGGTGGGTTCAGACGCTGAATCACCTCCATCCTAAAGGAACATGAGAGTGGACAGAGTGTCCAGATCTGACTTCGTTAGTTCAGTCCGCCCTGCTTGGGCGATTCTTTGTTTTGGTTTGATGGGATTAATCATGAAGAATTTGCATAATCTGATTTTCCGGATATATTGGTCAAAATCTATTCTGGTTTGCGGATAATCATATTCCGGTGCAAGACAGAAATTCAGACCCAAACTGAGAGCTGTATCTATACACACACACACACACACACACACACCTCGCTAAATCTATCCAGTGTTCTTAATAATTCTCAGGGTCTGGTGGGGGAATTGTGGGGGTGAAGGTGTTGCTCTATTGCAACGATGCGTGGCTTGCCTGTGTCATCAGTTTAAACAGCTCAATTTTTTTGTACTGCAAGGTGCACCCTGGACCCCAGTTGAGACCATAATTGAACAGCTAGGCACTGCTTTGACACAGCATCGGAGTCCCAGCTAGCAGGTATAGAAGATCACAATCACATGGACTAGTAGCTTCACGATCGCCCCCTTCCAAGATGGTGGCCAGCACAAAGATTGAGCCAGTGACTGTTCTGAATGCCAGCTTCTGTTTGCTAGCGAGTGCCGTGGGTGTGCAAGGCCTCTATTATGTTGCCGAGGGACCACTTATCTGCATCATAGGCAGTACACGTATGTGCAACAAGAATCAGCAATTTTCTTGCAGACCCCTCCTTCCATGGCTGTGAGGAGGTGCAGAACATAGCTGTTCTATAACATCATTAGCCGAATTGTGCGCATCTCCATCTTGATCGCATTGAGGCCCTGTTCAGTGTCATTGGCCACCTGGCCCTTGTGACTGTCTTTTTTTAATATAATGGTTTTGTAGCTCTCGTCTTCTGGATCACTTTCCAGCGCACAATCTGAAGCCATTTGGCATTTGCAGCCGTTTGCACTCCTGGTAACAATAACGATGCACAAAAAGGTTTCTACTTTGCTGTATAATCCATATTGATCTGGTATTTGAGTAACTGAGGAAGCTTGCGACAGATAGTTTGATGGCGGGGGTTGCATAAATGCTTTCCGGCCGCACACCCAATAGGTATCCTTCAAGGCTGCTGTCCCATTGAGGTCTGGGATGTATAATGTTTTATTGCACCTGCTGTTGGTCTCCACAAAGACACCCCCTTCATTGTAAAAATACAGCCGATATTCTTCCTGCTTTTGCACCTTTACTCGTTTCTCCATTGCCTCGACCCCCAGGAGTCTTTCCACATGCTCATTCTAGTACCCACTGCATACGGCATTCACCTTTTGGATTATTTCTACAAATCCTACTAGTCCTCCTGCCATGCAGCTCATTGTAGTTTTCTGCAATCTACTTGCCACGAACTTCACACCTTCCAGCTTTAGGTATTGTTTTTTTAAGCACTGCACACTTTTGGGGTTTTGGGCATATTGCAGTTGATCTGGATCCATTATTTCGAGGAGCAGGCTTGGTGCCTGTAAAGTGGTTTGCAATCTGCACAAGGTCAGATTAACTAAACATTGATCCTCTAAAATCAGAGTTTCCTGCAGCATTAATGCCCTGGGGGCTCACGACGCATGTGTAATCAAGGAACAGACTTTAGTTCTGTTAACCTTTTCCCCCTCACTGTGCTCATGTCTGCGTACCAACTATTACTTAACTCTGGATGGTGCACATCTTCTATTGTATCGAACGCAGTTGACCTTTCTAAATGGTCTTTTAAAATGTTTTGAAACAGTACCATGCAGGACACTAGATGAGAAACAAACATTTGCAATTATATCGGAAACACATTGAGAGAGAAAGGGAGAAAGGGAGGGAGCGAGAGGGAGAAAGAAACAGAAGAGAGAAAGAAAGAAATAACACTGCAAATAATGCATAGCGTTTTCATTTATCGTTGAGGTAGATCAGTTGCAGGATACCTGAAGGGTAAGAGGGGACCGGTATGGTGCAATTGTACGGGTCTGTTCAAGAATGTGAAAATGCACCCAATATCACAGTTCTCAAACTTTCACCAAAAGGGGAGTGGTATAAACAACCTCAAAGGGGCCTTATATCTAGCCTCACTTCACTGGTGGGCAACGTTCCTTATGTACACAGGAAGGTGATGTTGCAAGTGTGTCAGATGCAGCGCTGGTCAGATCTTCAGTCCTTGATGGCACTATCTGTGGATTGATGCATTTTATGGCTTCTGTTAGAGCAAACAGATAACTTTTGAATGAATTTATCACCCAACACAGACAGCCCTGTTCGCATCGGATGCTCTCCTGATGGGAGATAAAGGGCGTATTCATCAGCCGCCCCTTTACCACCTCTTAGAGTGATAAATGGTGATCCTTGCAGGGCAGCGTGGGCATGCTAAACAGCACAAGCGGCAAGTAGTGCACCCAATTTTTCTTTAACATGGTGCAGAGTTTGGACAATTTACTTTTCAATAGCCCGTTGATCCTCTCCACAACCCTGTTGGCCTGGGTTGTTAAATTGTCGACACGTGATACTTGATGCCCAGCAACGCTATTCTCTTTAAATAGCTCATTGAAAAAGTGCATGCCTTTATCAGAACTAAATACATTTTGCACAAGGGAAAATCCTCCCTGACCAAAAACCTGGCTGGACCATTTAGCATCTGGGTGTGCAAAAGGACCAGCCGCCACCCATCTTAAAAAAGGACATACAACCACTATTGGATAATGGAATCCATTATACCTTTCCCCATGTCTGCATAGTCCATGTGTAATTTGCGGAACGGCACTGTAGGGTGGGGCAGGCTACATTTTACTGTCCGAAGGTCAAGACTAGTGCTACAAGTCTGACATATTACAATTAATGATCATTTTAGTTACTACCTCCTACAGATTGGGGACACACCAGTTTTCCTGTATATCTGCAGAGATATGCTGTTTTGACGCATGGGATGTATGATGCAGCTGGTTGAACGCGACCAGCAGTAATTCATGCGGCATGACCGCTTTCCCCAATGTCTGTTGCCACAGTATATCTGTAGGGGACTGGCAATGCAACTCAATCAGTTGTGCAATTGGTAAGGAATTGAAGGAGTCTGGCAGCTGTTCTCTACTCTGCGCTACCACTGGATACTCCAACACATTTGGCACAGGGAGATGCGCTGCTTGCTAGACCGCTGTATCTGCGGCAGAATTACTTGTCGCTTTCGTTAGTATGGTCAGTGCATTTCACCACCGCCCTTAAGGAGGGCTGCGCCAGTACGTCAGTTTATCCAACAGTGCTGCATACTATACCGGGGACCAGGCAACCCTCCTAAACCCCCTCGCTCTTCCATCATGCCAATCCTGCATGGACCGTGGTGGTGGCATAGGCCAAATATTGGTCACGCTGCCACCTTGAGATGCTAAAAGTGCCTCAATAAGAGCTAAAGGTTCTGCTGCCTGGGCCAAATAGTGCATGGGTAATTTATTTGCACCTATACCTCAGACCCCATCAACTAGGCAGACCACTTCCGCCCCAGTATGCCTCAAATCAATTACCTGGCTGATCGTCACTGACGCGTCAACGAAGAGAGTCTCCCTCCCCCTAGCCCTGCAAGCGGGCTGTCTCTTGCTTTTGGAATGTCATCTTCCCCTTCAAAAGTCAGTCATGTTTTGCAAGGTCTTCGTCCGTGCACAATTCTGCAAAAAAGGTGGTGGGAGTTACCATTTTACACCTTACTATGTGAATGTTTGGGCTGGAGAGGATGATCATGTACGTGGATGCACACTGATATGATATGGCATTTATAAATGCGCCTATACACAAATGTTTGAAGGCGCGACCAGGCAAGGGAGGGGGAACAAAGGGAAGACAGACAACGATCCTACTAGGCCAGATGTCATTCAGATCGCGGAAGTGCATGACAAGGGGGATGGGGGGGAGCAAAAGTGCGAGGGGGAAGGGAGAGGGGAAAGTGCAGTACACGGGATAGTAGAATAAGATAAATAAAAACGGCCAGCTGGTGGCAAGGTAAGTGCAGACATAAGTGCTGGTGGGGGGACTGTAGGGATACAGAAAACAGTTGACAGGTGCAGGGGTTTCAGGAGGCAGTGAAGGTGGGCAACTGGCAGGGCCTGAACCCAAGGTCAGAAAGGGTGGCCAGGTAACCAGTGCAGTTTCTGTCAGGAATTCAGCAGAGTAGAGAAAGGAGAAGCAAAGAGGAAGGTTTTGAGGTGCTTCCGGAACCGGAGATGGTTCTCCTCAAGTTTCAGGGAGGCAGGAAGACTGTTCCAGGGGGAGGCCCCTGCCGAAGAGAGAGATCTACCGCCAACTCGCTGCTTGGAAAAGCGACTAACCCTGAGGGAGTTGGAGGCTGATGAGCAAAGAGCTCGAGAATGAAGATAGTTAGGAAGAGAGAGTTGAAGGTATTGCAGCCCCAGGCCCCAGAAGGCCTTGTGGACAATGCAGAGGGTTTTGAACTTAATCCTTGCAGCCACTGGGAGCCAGTGCAGAGATTTCAGTCCTGGAGAGATAGGATCCCTGGGCTTGAGGCCAAGGACAAATCTTGCAGTCATGCTCTGGATAAGTTGCAGAGGGCGGAGAGTGGAGGCAGGCATATTTAGATAGAGGCTGTTACAATAGTCCAGCCTAGAGAGAAGCAGGGCTCTGGAGACAGTGAGCTTCTGGGGGAAGGAGAGGAAAGGAAGAATACCTCCGAGGAGGTGCAGCTGGTAGTGCGACTTCTTAGAGACGTCAGAGATGTGAGGAGAGAAGGAGAGTGTGGAGTCGAAGATGACCCCAAGGGTTTTAGCCTTGCAGGTGGGAGCAGGAAGAGGGCCAAGAGAGGCCGGCCAGAGAGCTGCAGGGAAGGACGGAGTGAGTGTGCTGATGAGTATAATCTCAGTGTTACTGGCATTAAGGCAGAGGTCATTGGCGGCACACCACTCCTGGATGGCAGACAGATGAGGGAAGGAGAGGAGGAGGCTGAGGGTAACCTGAAAATGAGCTGGGTATCATCCTCATAGCACTGAAAGTTGGGGCAGAGAGGGGTGATGCGGTTGGCAAGGAGTGCCAAGTATTGGTTAAACAGCCAGGGAGAGAGGTTAGATCCCTGGGGGACACCACAGGTAGAGAAAACGATATCGGTGAGCAAGGACCCAAGATGGATCTGGGAGGGTCGGTCGGAGAGGTAAGAAGTCGCCATGCCAGAGCCTGACCAGTGATACCCACGTTATCACAGAGGCGGTTGAGCAGGATGGCATGGTTGACAGTGTCAAAGTCAGAAGAGAGGTCAAGCAAGATGAGAAAGCAATGGGTGTTCGAGTCAAAGTTGGAGAGCAGGTGTTCACGGATGTTCAGGAGAACAGTTTCCGTGCTTCTGGCAGCTCTGAAGCCAGACTGATGGTCATGGAGACAACCAACAGATTCAGTGTGGAGATTAAGCTGGGAGATGGCCAGTTTCTCCAGGAACTTGCCCAGGAAGGGAGTGATTGAGATTGGGCGATAGTTTGCCAGGCAGGAGGGGTCAGCAGAGGGTGTCTTAAGAAGGTGCACACGGGAGTGCTTAAGGGGGGGGTTGGGAAGACTCCAGTGGCAAAGGGGTGTTTGCAGAAATCAGCCAGGGCAGGAGCCAGGGAGTCGATGTGGTCCTTGATAGTTTTGGAGGAACGGGGTGAACCTGTTTTGACAAGACTTTCATAGATCAGACTTGCCTTGAAACTTTGTCTGCAGAGAAAAGGGGAAAGGCAGAGAAGGAGGGGGTGGCTGCAGAAGGGCCAGAGGAAGAGCAGGGAATAGAGAGAGGTAGGGGGGGACAGAATGTGTGGTCAGAGTTGATTTAGATTGCTCCAAGCTGCATGCTTCACATATAATTTTATGGAACACCCCATGACAATTGTGGAGCTTTTCTCAAACGGAGCAGCAGCAAGCATCTGTTCGCATCGGATCGGGCCCTGCATAACCAAATAGAACAGTCCGTTGTAGTAGGTCAATGGCTTGTGGCCCATTGTACTCTTTTGTGCGAGTACTGCAGTCATCAGCTGGCCATTGGAATGAGAAAACAGATCAAACTTGTGTGTATTCGGGGGAAGCTAGCACTACAGCAGTGGCAATTGCCTCTTTCAGGTTATTGAAGCTGGTGAGCATGTCCTCAGTCCATGCAACTTTGTGGCCATTTTTTAGGGCCTACTTAAGGTGCTGCAACAGGGGCCTAGTGTAAGCCGTGTAGTCTTGAATCCATGCTCTGCTTTAGTTACACAACCCTAGAACTGTCTGCAATTCCTTGGCAGTCTTAGGCTGTGGAGTGCTGCGCCTGAAGCGGTGCAATAGGATATCATTTTCTTCCTGTGGACAGATATCAATTGGCCCAGATAGAGCACTTCTTGGAGACAATATTGCAGCTTTGCCTTGTCTACCTTGTATGCCAACAGCTGCAAAAGGGTGCTAGAATCCTTTCTACACTATTGATCACTGTCACTACACACCTGTAGGTCGTCAACATAGTGACTGATGGTACTAAATCAGCATGTAATATTCTGTTGAGATAATGGGGGAGTCACAGAACCCCTGAGGCAATCTCGTGTAATGAGAGTCCGGGTGCAGCAGTATGTAAAAGAAAGCGTTCTTGACATCCACCACAGTGAAGTGGGTCGCCTCTTTAGAGATGCTGCACAGAATTGTCAGTGTTCGGAACTACAGGAAATTCTGCCTGTAAAATGTCATTTAGGCGGCAGAGATCTTGTATCATTCTCAAACTCCCCCCTTTTGCCATTTTGATTGTATAGAGCACTGTATTCCATGGGGAGATGAAAGGTACAATTATTCCCTGATTTAGCAGTGCAACAATGGTGTCTTATTCGTTACCCTGCCTCTTATGGACAATGGTAACTATTTTGCTAGAGAAAATACTGCGCCTGGCTCGATTGTGATCCGAACCGGGGCCAGTCCCTGGAAAAGCCCTACATCGTGGGCATTGGTTGTCCCTATCCTTTCTGGGACCTGTTCTAAATCTGTTTCAGTGAGAGGGGGTGACCAGGGCCATTAAGGAACATTGTATTTCGGGATATTGCACCATAATGTCGCAGGGGGCACAAACTGCTAACAATTTCTCCATCGCCAAATAATTCTGCATCTGTCACTTCTTTGATGGGCACCATTGAGTCAATGCACAGCACAGTACGCCACTCACACCCATCAGAGTCCATTCCCAGCACAACAATCCTTTTGCTGATACCAATAGGCTCTGCAAATCTAGGGAAAGTATCATCCGTGCCACAAGCTCTGGGGTCACCACATGTCAGAAAAAGAAATCAGATGGTACCCTCCAACATGCCTTACCAATCTGGTTCACTGCATCAAGCAAAACCGTGATCCCAAACAGAAACATGTCTGGGTCCACAAGGATGCCTCAAACCACCACCTCTACACACCTAGCCTGTATTCGGACCATGGGCCTAAAGGCGCACATGGCTTTGGTGGCACAAACCAACCCATGATCCATGAAGGAGATGGTCAAGTTAAGTTTCCTCATCAAATCCCCACCCTAACAAATTTATTGGGGAAGACCGAGTACAATAAGGATTCACGCACCACACTTTTCCTCCTATTTTGATTGCTCTCTCTTCTGTGTAGGGAACCATGGCGACAGCCCCAGAGGACCCTTGCGTGTCAAGTGTTTCACTTGATAGTGGGAAGTTTCCCTCACTGATGCATGATTTAGTGGCACCCACGTCGACCATAAAGATGGATTATTACCCACCTCAACAGCCACCAAGGGTTCCTCGTCAAGGAGGATAGTCATGGGCCAGACTTAGCACACAAGAGCCTTTTGTGGGCTATTCTAATAAGGGTATGTATCAGTACCTGGGAACGTGAAAGGGTTGCCCTCCCAAGACACTGACCCCCTAATAAGGTGCTGCTTTTCTGTTTGGCACTGCATTAAGTGTGGCATTTGAGCACTTCACAAGGGGTTCTGCTGGGCTGTTGGCGGTTGGACATTAGGCAGGTCTGTGCCTGCATGTGTGAGTGTTTCGGTGGTAATTCTATACGCCTGGTGTATCTCAGAGTATGGAGGTGGCCATCGGGGGTGGGAAGGAATATGGCTGTGGCGGTGCAGGGTTATTATATGGGTTGTATCCCATCCCCTTACAACTACCACATTCTCTTGCAAAATGCCCCCACTTCCCACAGCTCCAGCACTGAAAAGGACCCATACTACTATTCCATCAAATCCCCATCCTGCCCACTCTGCCCCCTTGATACCCTACTCTCACCCGCTGACCTTGTTGCCATTCAGAATAGTGAGACTGAGGTCTGCCGCTCCACTGCCTCAGTCCTCCGCATGGCCAGAACGCAGCTATTCTCATCAGTGTGCGCTGCAGCCTGCTCCACCGAATCTGTGTGTGTTTGTTGTTACCGCTCCTTCAACTAATATTTTAGCTAGTTTTCCTGCAGCTTGCAATCTGAGCTGTTTCTCTGTCTCGCTCTTTAATCCTCTTAAAATGGTTCACAATTATAGTCTGAATCTCAGTCCACCCCTTCACCTCTATGCCCACTACATTTTCTAGCGCAATCCCCTCTTAATAACAAAATAATAAAAGAGGAACTGATCGGTCCCACTGGTCTACAGTCTCCGCTCGCCGTATGGCCTGCACTAATTAAAATGCACTGGGCAGGGTCTTCATCGTATACTGCATTATGGACTACAAGTCCAGTGGGTCAGGATATGCCAACCGCAGCATGTCCCGCACTTGCACTCTGATATTGGTGAAGGGTGCCCCATTGTGCACATCATCTAACTTCATGCCTGGATACCCTGCATTACACGTCCCCAGCCTGGTCTCCCACTATTGCAACCAATAGACTTCATCTCTCCCACTGCCAAAGGAATCCCTGTCTGCTTTTCAAATGCATATATCTACTTTCCAGCCCCCGCAGTGAGGGGCAGCAGGGTTTTGATCAAGTTATTCTTGTCCATCTGAGCCCAATGTACATAATGCGCCCTCCTGGGGCCTTTATGCAAAAATGGCAGCTGTGTGCCCACTCCCCGCCTTGCTTTCCGTCCATCACTTCCTTTTATCCTTGCCACCGCTACCCACCCGAACCTGCTCCTCAATCGCGGTGCCCACAAACTCTCTACTCTTTGTGATACTTTTGGTGTATCCTGGTGCCTCCTTCCTGCAGAAATCTGTTGGCATCCCTGTCCGACCATACTATCCCGTAACCTATACTTTCTGCCCCTCGATCATCACTATTTTCCTTTCAATATGACATCCTTATTGCAGTGCTATCCAGTCTAAACTAAATATCTACAGCCCTCCACCCGTTCGACCCCCGTTTGCTCTACCCCTCCTTTACTGCCCTCAATCGGGTCAACTCTGCTTGCATTGCCTCCAATGCTTCCTGTGACTTGTTACCCCATGGCATACTCCTGTTAGATGCTGGGTGATATGAGGGAGGAGCTGTGGCTGGGGAAGCCACATATGTTGGGCTGGTGTATCCTGTAGCGGGTCGGACCGTGAGCGGGTATAGCACTAATTGGTGCAGGGGTAGCTGTGTTTCTTCCGAGGCAGCGGGCTGCGCTACTCTTGGAGCCGGGACACTACTATCTTGGAGTCTGTGCTCCTCTCTGTCCTCAATATCATCTTCTATTTTCACAACTCTAAAATCGCCCTTCGCTTCTGAAGCTGTTTACCCTTCTATTTGGCGGTTAGGAACATGCTCGTGTGTTCAACTATCTCTCTGTTAGTCCCCCTGCTATGGCCAGGGGTGGGGCATCCCCCATTTCTCTGCTACTCACTGTTTGTGATACTTCTCTATCTTATCCTTGTACAATGGCAATGCACTATACTCCAATGTAGTCAAACGTAGTCATTACCCCATGTTGACAAATCGCTCGACTCAAGAGAAATGTTCAACATTATTATAACTGTCACTAACAGTCCTTCCTTCCCACCTCCTATTCTGTACTCCTCTCATTGTACACACTCACTCACTCACTTCTCAACCAACAACCACACTACCTCCAAAGGTACACTGGGCTAGCAATGTGGTAACCAGCCTTGAACTTTGTAAGCCCCAAAATTAAAAGCACAGCTCTCACCACCCTACTCCCTAAAATACAGTGGCACAAACACATTAGGGCAGAAATTGGGATATCCAATAGTATATTCCTTTGATAATGTGTAAATGCGCATAATGGCAGGGGGAACCGCAGGAGAAGTCCCTCTGGCCATCAAAAAGAGACCAAAGAATCGTAAAAAGAAAAAAAGATACAGGGGAATCATGACTTAACACCACTGTTTAAGCTTTTTAGAAAATAAGAGCTTAAACTTATTTTGATATGTTGGATTCAAATAGTTGGGAAAGACCAGACCCAGTGAAAGGCTGTTTCAGTCACACTGCCTATTTCTGTAGGCAGTCTAATAGAGTTTGGTTGGACTCAAATATTTGGATGGACTATCATGTAAGATTCACTGCAAGACCAACTGTGCCATACTACCCCTCTAAAAGCACACCCAGAGTATTTCTGCTTTTTTCTGACCTGGTTTACCTGCCACTTACCTAATGAGCCCTCAGATGGATCCTAACGAGCCCTCCCCCCTCTCAATGTTAATGAGCCACAAGGTACCCGGAACTTCCTATTCAAGGCAGCTGGCACCACTGGATGGTGGCAGTCTGTTCATTCGATTGGGTTACTGGGGAATCCCTAAAAGGAACTTCAAGTACAGATTTCAAGGGCCAGACATTGTTCTTACAAGGCAGTGGAGACAGAGGTGTTGTCATGTATGGTCATGGTGACTGCCTGCCTGAGGGTGATGGCTATCTTTGCCAAAACCAGATAGCACTGGTTTGTAAATAGTGTTGAGATTCCATATCAGAGAAAGTCCGGGAACAATCCCACAAATATTTAATGTGTCAGCTCCCCGGTGATTGAGCGGGCGCCAGTGCTTACAAGAAGGGTACTGTGGAATCACCTCTCATAGTCCAATTAGCATATATCAGGGTGTCTATTCTTACCTTGTATCTGAGAAGAAGCTGCAAAGCACAGACAGGACTGCCTACCTGAACAAGAATTGAGGAAGATTGGCTGGTCCATTCCACCATCCCAGAACTTTTCTCAAGCTAAACATTGGCCTGTTATTCGCAGGCATCGGCTAACCAGAGGGTACCAAAGAAAGACTATTCTATTAACCAGACCGGCACAGCAGAGTTGCAAGGCTGCAAGGATTTCCATGCTATTAAGAAATTATTGCTGCCCAGGAAACAAAAAAGGTAAAAGCTTTGGGTGCTGGCAACTAAGAGCCTGAGACCTGTGAATACTAACCAAAGTGTAGACCTAAACTACAATATAATGAAAGCCAAAAGTAATGCCTGGACTCTGAGGAATCCATATCCTACATGAACTGCATATGATGGGCATCTCCTTCGTATGGGAGCTGCACCATAACTCCGCTCTGGGATTGGTTCTGCTCTTCAGCACAGCAGCATGCCCAACAGTTCAACAGCCGTCCTTTAGCTTGCAATCCTCTTCTTCATGACAAAACTCACAAATGGGCAATTGGAATATAGTAAATGCCACTGTTAATCTCGCTCCTTGTGAGAACTTCAGTGTTGAATCCTAGTAACTGAGAATTGTTGTAGTTAACAAGCGCACGCTTTCCTGATTGCCTTTTGAAAGGAACCAGGGTGATCCTGAAGCAGAGACCTACCCTAAAGATTAGGCGACAGCACAGCTTCAGGTACAGGAACCTCCTTAGCAATTCGGAAGAATGCTAGTTTTCAAATATTTCCTTTTTGAGAGTGAATCAAGGTTCAGCCCATGCAAGTTCAAATACATTTCAAGGTGGCACCAGTACACTAAGGTCCTGATTGACCTTTGACTTTAGAGTTTGACCTTAACAAGTACATTGAAGACCTACAAGTACTCCTAGAGACTTTCCAAACTTGTATTATCTGTAAACTGCAACACTTATGAAAATATACTTTATATCTCAAGATAATACCAGTGTGTACATTCATCCAGCAAAGTTATATTGTTATCCTGTTTTCGTCTCCTCCCCGCACTCCTAAGATGATCTTTACTGCTGAATCACAGAGTTCTCTAGGTTAACCGAGGAAAGTAGTGTTTCTTCTACTAGGGCAAGGGTTTCTAATCTACAGCTTTGCAGGTGTTTTGGACTAAAACCCTACAATCTCTCACCACTGGCTATGCTGATTAGGTCCAAAGGGAGTTGAAGCCAGATGGTGAGCTAAAGGGTGTAGACCCCTGGCTTAGTTTTAGGAAATAAACACAAACACCTACCCACACACCCTTCTCCTATATTTATTGTAAGTCCCACTGGGAAAAGTTGCCTTCAGGCTTTGACACAGCTCTGGGATTCAATATACCCAAGCAGTTATCACACCCACTGCTTTAGATCAACTACTTCTTGCAATTAAGAGGATTTGCAATGCCACCGGATTTTAGGGCTTAGACAGTTGATCTACAAACTGATTGTAGTACTTAACAGATTTTCAAATTAAAGTTCTTTCAAGTTGTCACTGCCTTGTCCATAGCTTTATTTTTGGCAATTGGAAGGAGCTCTTCGTGAAGAATTTGAAAGAATGCAAACATTTTGAAGCAAGTCGAGCAATGAATGGGGTTAAAGGTAATTTAAAATCTTGAACCCAACTCAACATGTTTTATGTAAAGTGCTACAAGTGAACAACTAAGTTATAGCTTCTTGAATCTCTTCTGTACGGATCATCTTGGAGGCCTCTTAAGTAGCCTGGTAAATTCTTCTCTCCATCAAAACGTGCAACTCTGAGACCAAACAACAAAACACTGTACTTCGCGGTTGTCTAGCACTTTGCTTTCAACAAGCAACACAACAATGACTCGAACAATGAACTTAAATTATCCAACTAGTCCTGGGGAAGGTTCACGAAGTGCACTTCATCAAATATGAAGGTTTGCTGGACTCTTCGAAGGGCAACAAGCTCTTCAATTGCAGAAGTGAATGGCTCAAAAGAATGTTAAAGAGAAATTAGCTTAAGTGTCACATTTTTATGGAGAGGGGGAGATTAAGCCTCTTCGGTGTCTAATGCAAATGTCTCTAGAATGGACCACTATTAACAGCAATTAATGAAAATAATGCAAGAATTGCCTTACCGTATTCCAAAACATCAGATCAGGTAGCACCAGTGTTGACCCTTCTTGTTGGGAGAACAAAGGTCAGCTGACAATGGGTACTAAAAAAGCTGAATCAGCCTTGTGGAGGTGCTTCCTATTTCATCTAGTCTGTTGGGAGAAGTTGTCATTTGACTAAAATCTCCTTTGGAAAAGACTCAATTCAATTGAAATCATTAGGCCCTGGTCAATGGGAGCATTAAAAAAAGGACTAGAAAAATAAAAAGAATGAAATATCAATACATACCAATGTAAAATAAAGTCCATAGTGGATAACACTAAAATCATAATTTGAAAATAGTTTTCCTAAAGTCACAAATTAAAGAGTTCCTTATGATTATGTGGTTATAATTTAACTACAGTTTATATTGGCTTGTCCAAGTAGTAGTAAGTAACATGACAAATCCTGTTGGGTTACATGAAAAGCAGTACAGTTAAGCCTTGTATCATTTAAACAGAGGGCGAGAGTATCCTTTTTGCAGGCTCAGTGCCGCTAGAACCTTCACTTTATTAAAGTACAGGTCTACAATAAGTCAGAGGTTTGTTATTTCCGCAAAATGCATCAATTCCCATGGCACAGGTCAGAAACCTCAGCAAATGTCAAACAATCTAGCCAAAAAGAAAAACACCTACTGGTTCATCTGATAGCAGAAAGGTCTTCTGTTTCTAGACATTATACATTTTTAAGTGTTGAATATCTGGTCTGTCTGAGCAAATATTCAGAGACCACTTAAGGCAAACAGATGACGTATTTCATTACCTCAGGATTGATGGTAAACGTTTTAGGAGATTTTCCAACGCTGAGGAGATCAAATATTATTTCTTTCATTGCAAAATCCAAACGTTCCTGTTACAAGGAAAATTATGCAATTGTTTAAAAACACAGGAAGCCAGTTAAACCATAGTCAATGATGCATAATAACTGAATACATAGCAACTCTATAAATGCTAATGATAAAGTCTATATCAATTGCTAAGGATGTGGAAGCTCAGGTCCTTATCTCCATTCCTGAACTAACTGATTCAACATTTCAGAGAGACTTTCTTTAGGACTAAATGTATGTAATGTAACGTAATTTATAAAGAGCGAACCAAGGCCAAAAAGGCGTCTGGGTGCTACCCATTCGGTAAGAAAAAAACAGAGACCGACAAACCAACAAGAAAGCCCTCGCAGCTTCTCAAAACAAAATTATCTTGAGTGGTAAAGGAGGCTAAATCTCTGTAAGTAACATGTAAACATTACACAACTCACTGTTAGTAGTTTTGCAAACCCTTAAAGTCTGGAAAGTAGCATCATGGAACCCAATGTTCAGAGAAACTATGAGGGAGCCTGCTAAAGCTACAAGACAAGAAAGTAGACATTCACTTCATCATGTACTGCATGCAATCCAGAACCCCTTTGATTCACCTGGCATTCAGAATGCCTGGCATTTTAATGTATGCACAAGTAACAATCTTTGTATTGGTTAGGGTACTTCTAGTAGTTGCATTTTCTTCTTGTGGAGCAAGCACTGCTATTGGAAAGGTGATACCAAACCAGTGGATAACAAAGGTAAATAAGACTCATAATAAATGTTTCCCCACAGTTGGTCGGGTATAGCTTTGTCAAAACACACCAAAACATTTCCCAATGTTCTTACAATGTCAGACATGTGCAAAAAGACATGTAAACACTTCCGATTTGCATTATTTGTCTAATAGTGGGACGAAATCCATCTTGAATGTGGAGGGCGAACAGGCCTGTGCTTGTATGTATATATCCCACAGCACCCAATAACTGTTGCTTAGTCTGTGCTTAGTAGTATGTGTGGTCATTAGTCAATGAACACAAATGCAAATACATTTGTCAAGGGATAGAGCTAGTATTGTTGAGGGCAGGGAATGGTTGTATACATGGTTGGGATATTAGGAGGATTTTACATTAGTTGAAGTGTCAGGTTTTAAGTATGAGGAATTCAAGTGGAGTATGATTTTTCTGGCACACTGTTTAAAGTGTGATGTTGGCTGGGTTAGAAGGGCAGCAGTCAGAAATGCTCTTTTGGAGCAGATTGTTGAGGAAAGGCCATATGGATGTCCTTTTGCTCCTCTGGGGCTAGACGGCATAGGATTCTGAAAAGGATTTTGGTATTGCTGATGGAGTGTACTAACTGACGCTTGACTTTACAGTCATACAGTATATTAGAGGGAATGTAGGTGGCATGGGCTTTGTTTAGCATGTAGCCACTTTCGTTTGACCTTGCATATAAGAAACCAAATTAAAGGTATTACTCTAAATAAAAGAGGTTATGGTTTCATAAGGACCCAAATAACACACTTACCTGAGCAATGAACTGGATGATTTTGACAAAAATATTTAAAGGTGTGTCTCGAGGGACCACACTACGTGAGCCTTTGGGAAAAAGTGCTGATACAATGCTCATAAGACGGCTGTAAGAGAAAATATAAAAATGTAAATCCCACATCTCTAGCAATGCTTATTCGCCTAAATGTACTGACCTTCATAACTGTTCTACACAGTGAAATAATTATCTCAGAACTATTTGATACTTTAAAAAAACAACTTTTTTCAACCGGTCTCACATTTCCAGGCAAGGTGAGTTGCATCAATATTTCTGTGGTTGCAAAGATAAGCACTACTATACTTTACACTCTCAGTTGTTATTATCAACCCAATCCAAATGAGCCACATGTACTTTTCGGCTTCTACTTGGTATTCACACTTACCGTCACTATCAAAGAAATGTTATATTTTCACAATAGAGCGAATAACCCGCTTCCAGTCATGTACAGATACCGGAAACTACTTCTTTTGGGAAACAGTCTAGGTCCAGGTATTTATTTTGTTGCATCACACTCCGTACTGGTGTATGCAATTGGACATGTGGACTTATGGGGGAAGTAGGCACAAGGAAACAATGGTTTCCCCAGAAATTAAAAAAACGGACATGAGGAGGGAATCCAGATAAGGAATGGGGTCATCTGGGTAAACATTTGACAATTTTGTCAATGCAAGATGACAAATATTTGTGCAGTTTCTGATGTCTGACGTCACTCTTCTATACTCTAGCAGCACCATGGTAGGCAGTTGGATAATGCATCTTACTTCTTTTTTTGTTTTGTTTCATCACTTTATTTTGGTTTTATATATAAAATATAAAACATTGATTTCATGAGGTTTGAGCTACAACTTCAATTAAACAGAACCCATAAATCAGGTCATCACATTTTAAATACAGGCAACACCATTTGGCTCTTAGAATTCCTCTACTAACCCAATACCCCATTAGCTAAAACGAGACCAAAAAACATAACAGCAAGACTAATCAGGAAACATACAAAGAAGCCCCTAGCACATATCCGCCAACTGACTGACATGTATATTGATACTTTATTACCTTAACCTACACTCATCCATACATTTCATTCAAGGGCCCCCATTGTTCTTAATACTTTCCTCTCAATTCTGTCTCTTCATCTGCATATCTGATAACTAGACCTCTATCAAAGGCTTCTTTCTTGTTTTCCACACTTTCAAAATGTGCTTAGTTGCCACAAGTAGAGCTTTATCATCCAGATTGATGACTCGCACACCCTTTCGCACCTACCCTCAGCCGATCGTAAAATCACTGCCAAAGTAGTATGTGGAAAAGAGATACCCCAAAGTGCATCAATTCTGTCCAATACATCCCTCCAAAAGTCATCCACTCTATTGCATTCCAAGAACATGCGACATAATGCACCCCCCTCTCGTTGACAACCCCAAAACGAGTCGGTTTCCATCAAGCCCATCTCACTCATACACACTGGAGTCCAATATAAACTGCCTAAGAACCTTTGATGAATAAAGCATATCTTTAAGTCCATCTTGGCTTTAACCGCAACCCTCCAGAGACCCTCCCATTCTTTTACCGATACCATCCATCCCAATTCCGCAGCCCAAGCCTGTCATAGTTTCTCCCAAGATTCTTTCAGATAAACCTCCATTGGCATTCATTTAAGGAAAGTTGACAGCATACGGGGTGGTGCATCAAATAACTCGCATATTTTGGGCTTTCCAATCATTGGCGCATCTAGCATCGTCTTTCAACCATCATTTTCTCCAATGCCCTATATCTCCCTATTAACCAATCAATATCGTTGCACAAGCCCTATGAAAAGGTATAATTTTCTCATCCTGCCAAACGTTTCCAATTTTCAGAATACCTTTGTTAGCCCAACTAAACCAATTCAGCGTTCTGTTATATATCTGTAACCCTGGATTATGCCAAAAAGACACACCCCTTTATACATGAATAAACCCTATCCAGACCCGAAAATCCACTCTTTCAAAGCGGTTCTTGTGGTAAGTATAGTTTCCAGTTTTACTGAAGATTTGGGAATTTCCCCAAAGGAATACAAACTAAACGGTAAGGCTTTAATCTATCCTCTTCTATTGATACCCACAACGGCTGTGATCCCCTTCTTTCCATAAAGTAGCAAGCAGACTTTAACAAGAATCCTCTGTGATCATGTTGAAGAATTGGGTACCCACAGCACCCCTCCTGAACATTACGAGTCATAATGCAACTTGGAATTTTTTGTCTTTTTCCTGCTCCCCATGAAAAGTCGGGAGCGACTGTATGACGTATAGTACATTGGGCAAAAGCATAATTTTAATTGCTTTTACCTTAGCCCAAACATTCAAGTTCATACGTTGCCATGTATGAATATCTTTTTAAAGTGTCTCAATCAATTTACTATCATTAAAATCCACATTAGAGTTTGTAAATGGACAGTTCCAACCAGGTAAAGCATTACTTGATGGGCTCTCTTTAATTGTGAAAACCACATTTTTCCGCTAGTTAATTTTATGCCCTGAGAGTAATCCCACCTCCTCTTTCAGGCGCTTCAAAAGTGTGCCTCCCTTCTCCGGGTTTGCCAGTATTACAGTCATATCATCTGCATATGCTAGAAACTTTAACCTTCCTCTCTCCCACATGCCAACCACGAAGGGGCCCTTTTCCTGTCTTATATAGGAAAGTCATGGTTCCAAGGCTAGATTAAAAGGAAAAGCGGGCAGCCTTGTCTCATGCCTCTAAATTGATGTAAAGCTGATGCAAACTCTTCATTAACCCACATTTTGGCAATAATTCCAGACTGCAATGCTCTGACAGCATTAAAAAATAATAGCCCAAACCCCATTTCAAGTAACGTATAATTTAAGAATGACCAATTTACACCATCAAAAGCCTTCTCAGCATCCAAAACAAGCAACATCTCCTCCGTTTTTGAATTCTACAACCCCATAGTGTATATTAAGGTACTGATGTTATCATACCCATGTCTTTAACCATGAATCCCACCTGAGATTGATCAATTAACTCACACATACTTATTCAGACAGGTGGCCAAATCCTTTGTAAAGATTTGCACATCTACATTCAAAAGTGATATTGGGCGATAATTACTGCATTTAGTGGTGTCATTTGATTTCAGTACCAAGGTAATAATTGCTTCTCTCATAGAAGAGCAATTAATCCCATCTGTTAAAAGCAATGCATAAATCACAATGTTCCGGTGCCAATTTGGTACTAAAGGACCTATAAAATTCTACTGGCAACCCATACATATCTGGGGATTTTCCTAAATTGATATATTGCTACCAGAACCTCAGATACAGTGATTGGTGCATCTAGTGCATTTCTACCCTCTGCTGATAAATGCAGAATATCTAGCTTATCAAAACAATTAGCTAGTTCCGTTGCTTGAGGGTGAGTACTTCCGAATAGAGGGAAGCATAGAATAATCGAAAACTCACAAATTTCTCTTTTCTTAATTGATATTTCACACATTCCATTATCTATCCTCTGAATGTATGATCTTTCCGTCAAATTCTTTGACCTGTATGCCAAAAGTCGGCTCACTCGTTCCGCTTCTTACCAGTACTTTTGTTTAATAAATGTTTCCAGCCAGTCTTTCCACTTCCCCCTTTTAATGTTTCCCTAACTTTATCCACGCTTAATTTAGATTCCCTGGTTTTGGACGATGAATATTTCCTTTGCAAAACCCCAAGTTCTTTCTCAATGTCTTAACTTTGTCCCGCCCGAATTCCTTGCCCGGGATATCGAGTTCATTAATTCACCACAGATAGTTGCCTTATAAGAATCCCAGAAAATCAAACACCAGTTGACCCCCTGTTCTCCCCCAAATAATTGGTAATAAAGTTATCTATAGCCTCAGGCGCTTTCGCATCCTTTAAAAAAAACGTTTTAAGTCGCCATTTAATACAATTGGGACTATCGTGTTCAAAATTCAATTTTAGTGTGACCAAGGAATGATCTGAAAGACAACCCTCACCTAGGTTAGCCTCTACTACTTGTACTACTAACCTATCTGAAATTAAGAAATCATCAATTCTTGTGTAAGAATCATGTACTGGGCAATAAAATGAACACTCTCCCCTGGGTGTACCCTCCAAATGTCTATCCGATCAAACACTTCAACAAAGACCTGAAAATCCCTACTTAACTTCTGACCTGTGAATCTACACTCAGAGGATCTGTCCAACCTGTGATCCAGTACACAATTGAAATCTCCCCCAAGAATAACAATCACCATTCACACCCCGCAAAATTGTGGTTAAAGTTTTGAAGAAAACATCCTCACCAGGGAATGGTCCGGATACTGAGCCCAAAGCTATTAACCTTCCTTCATATCTCACATCCGCTAAAATAATTCGACCCTCACCATACATTGTCACATTTTCTACTGCCATACCCAGATTTGTGCGAAGTAAAATCCCTGCCGCCCTCGACTTTGAATAACAATTTAGTAAAACTTTCATATATTTAGAATTAATGAATACATTCTCTGAGTGTTCCAATAGATGAGTTTCTTGCAAAAACACTAGGTCAGCCTTGTCCCTCCAGTGCATGGATAATAATTTCCTTATTTTTTGGGGCAATTTAAGCCTTTTACATTCTAAGTGGCGATATTTAATAATCCCATTCCATGAAGCTCACTTGATGCATTACTAAATTAGATTACTAAATACATCATCCAATCCAACTCTGGACCCTTTCATTTTCCCCCTATTACTTTCACCTAGTGGTAAACAAGTGTAGGTTACTCCTTCCTTTATCCAGACATACACAACACGTAGACCACACAACATAAAGACAGAAACCTGTCTTGATTGAAAATTGTCCAAAAAAAGTGGACCATTTAAGAGAACAGTTATATACAAAACATTCACAAATCTGAACTATACCCCCCAGAACCCCAAGCCCATTCCAGTACCCTATATTCTATTCGATTTCCCATTACTATCCCAAAACAGAACTTTTTACCAGACAGGCTCATCCCCTATGGCCCCCTTCATTATACCCATTTGCCCCCACCCCTTCTTTAATTTATTTCCTCTCCAACAAGCCACATATTATAATTAATTCTACATAAAAATGTGCATAGCTGAAAGCCCTATTCAAACATTAGCAATAAATATTTCCGGGTAGTACTTTCCATAGTCTCTTACAGATAAAATGCCTTTAATAAAGGAGCAATCATCGGAATGGCCCCACATCAATATTAACACTGCCCACCAAGACCATACCATCTAAACCTTCGCCCTCCCCTTCACCACTAATCGGTTTCTGCCTACATAACTACGCTTGAACCACACGACACACACATTAGCAGTATGACGAACAGTAAATTACTGCGTAAGCTACCAGTGATACACATCTCAGCCAAAACTAGCCTATTAAAGCAATATAGCCAAGGCCTCATCTACCTCATTTTCCTGTTTCCCTTCTTAAAATGCACACCATCCTGCATTCAATACCCATGCTCCCACAAGCCCCCAAACCCGAAGGAATGCTGTCATTCAGCCATAACAGTTTAAGTTATAAAGCATCCAACGAGTTGTGTTGCAGATCTATCAACGCTGCTCCAGCCTTTGATTTCCTAATCAATATAAACATTGGCATTCCTCGAAATAAACTTCCCACCTTCACACCCATGCATATATTATGCAAAAACCCTGCTGCAGTTATCCCACCATTTCCTGATGATAATATGAAGGTCAACGTTTCCAATTCTGTGAGACTGGACTTGAATTGCAAACGCACCATTCCTCACTCCAGGTAAGCACAGAGTTTCTGGGTACAGCAGTCATTGAATGTCACTCGCTGGCCTGGGCCAATGTTCATTGGAGTGAGCATGCCGACGTAGACTGTATTCCTCAAGTCTAATGATTCACATACAGCTTGACGCAACTTCATAGAAACCAACGAGCATTGCATCATTGTCAATCCCACTTCAAACCTTGGTGCCAGAAGAACAAGTTACTTACCAACTGGCAGGGGCGTTGCTAGGGGGGGCTAAGGGGCTATAGCCCCTGATCTTTTGGTGGTAGCCCCGGAAAGAATCTCGGGAGCTACAGCCAAAAGACTAGCTAGCCCCCAGTCCCAACAGTTCCAACATCAGCATAGCCCCAGGACTTTTCCAGACCTAGCAACTCCCCTGCCAACTGGTAACATTCTTTCGACTGGATGTTCCTCCAACGTATTCCACATCTTTGACATGTAATGTCCACAGCTGTGCACTTCGAAAACTTTTTGAGCAGAGGGCGTCCTGCGTTAATGACGTCGGGTCTATGTCCCTCCAAGGCCTCCGTCGAGGGCGACGTCACCGGATGTTATAAATAGGACGCACGGCACCCGTAGCCTCAGTTTAAGTTTTTTCCCTCAGAATGTGTGGCACCAGTCTCATGCCTGCTTGACTGCACATAGCTTTGCGGAAATGTAAGCTGCAATCGCATAGGAAATTCTCCAGAGGGGCAATGTGGAATATGTTGGAGGAACATCCAGCCGAAAGAACGTTACCAGTTGGTAAGTAACTTTTTCTTTGAATGGGTTGTGTCCTCCAACGTATTCCACATCTTTCACAGACTCCCAAAGCAGTACCAGTAAATAGAGGAGGGAAAAGAATTGAGTACCCAATCAGATTGCAGGATAAAGAACTGCCTTTCCAAAGGCCATATCCTGACTGTGGATTGTATCCAGGGAGTAATGTTTAACAAAGGTGTGGATTGAAGCACATGCAGCTGCATCACAAATATTCCTAATAGGAACCCCCCGCTGGAGGGCTGTGGAAGTAGCCACGCCCCTAGTGGAATGAGCTTGCAACCCTTCAGGAGGGTCCTTACCCACCAATCGGTAACACTCTGTAATGGTGAGCATAATCCACCTGGACAGGGTCCGTTTGGTAACATTAGCATATCCTAAAAAGAGTTGATCGTCCACTCTCTCCTAGGATCCAACCGATGGAGTCGCTCCTCTTCCTTACCAGGATGAGGAGGAGGGTAGAAAGATGGAAGAACCACCTTCTGACTCAAATGAAATTCAGATACTACCTTAGGTAGAAAGGAGGGACGTACTCTCAGTACAACCCTGTCCTTGTGAAACACAGGAAAGGGTGGCTTAGATGGAAGTGCCTGCAATTCACTCACTCTACGAGTGGATGTAAACGCAACCAAGAACACAGTCTTGAAGGACAGTAATCTCAAAGGACAAAAGTGCAAAGTTTCAAAAGGAGCACCCATGAGAGATTTCAAAACCAAATTCAAATCCCAAACCGGCACCTGGAAAGGGGACGGTGGGAACACATTGGTCAGTCCTTTAAGAAATTGAGAAATCAAAGGAATCTTAAAGTAAGTACCTTCCTCAGACAACCACTTAAAGATAGACAGCGCCGTCAGGTAACTCTTAATGGTACCCACTTGAAGGCCCCAGTGGGCCAAATAAAGTAAAAAAGACAAAACCATAGGATTGGAGCACTGAAAAGGATCAACTATGTGACCTCTGTACCACTCGCAGAACTTACCCGAACGGCAACGGTACAGGGATTTTGTTTCAGGCCGCCTGGCCGAAAGCAACACCTCCATCACATCAACCGGGAGGTCCCAATCCTTATAACTCAAACTTTCAGATACCAAGCGTGAAGATGGAGAAGATGACCTGAGCTGCATTGCCTCTCTGCACAACGGGAATGACCGTACCCCCCCCCTCTTTTGGTAATGCATGGCCACTGTGTTGTCGGCCATGATCAGGACACTCTTCGCCCGTACAAACGGCAGAAAAGCCTTCAGGGCTAGCCTGATGGCCCTCAGCTCTAACAGATTGATGGCGTTTGAACTCCGATGGAGACCAACAACCGCTGGCTGTCAAATCGTTGGCATGAGCGCCCCATCCTGTGAGGGAAGCATCCGTCACTACAGTCACCTCCGGCCATGGTCGCCAAAACAGTTCCCCCCTCATCAGGTTCTGTTTGTTGGCCCACCACAGAAGATCCTAGAAAACCGAGAGTGGAATCTGAACGGGATCCGATATCTTGCCTGAGAACTGTGACCACTGCATTTTGAGGACCCATTGCAGGGATCACATCCGCAGCCTGGCCTCAGGCACCAGAAAAATGCAGGATGCCATGAGGCCGAGCAACCTTAAGAATTCTAAAGCCGGGAGACTGTGCAGATGGTGGACAAGTTTCAACATGCCCCATGTGATGAGCCCTCACCTTGGGAGCCAAGTACTTTCCCAAGGATGTGTCTAACACAGCCCCAATGTACTGGAGCTTTTGCGAAGGTGTCAGATGCGACTTCTAGAAATTAAGGGAGAAGCCCAGCCTGTGGAGGGTGTGGCAGGTGAGACTGAGGTGATCCAACGCTTGCTCGGGAGAGCGCGCCCTGATCAGCCAGTCATCCAAGTAGGGGTAGACGTGAATCCCACCCTTGCCTGAGGTATGCTGCCACCACCACAATTAGCTTGGTGAAGACCCTCGGGCAGAGGTCAATCCGAATGGCAGGACCCGAAACTGAAAGTGCAAGTCGCCAGCCGCAAACCTCAGGTACTTTCTGCACTTGGGATGAAATGGGACATGAAAGTAAGCATCCGGTAGGTCCAGAGACACCAACCAATCCGGAAGTTGAAGGGCCTGGAGGACTTGAGAGAGTAACAATCTTGATCTTGTCCTTCTTGTGAAGTTTGTTCAACCAAATCAAGTTTAGATGGGTCTCAATCCCCCGTCTTTCTTCAGGATCACAAAATAAGGGGAATACCATCCCTTGTTCCTCTCCGCTACAGGCACCAGTTCTATAGCACCTTTCTCCAGCAGAGTTAGGATTTCCTGCGCAAGGAGCGGATCCGGAAGTTTCAAACAGAGTTTCCCCAGTGGATTGTCGTGAGGCCGCTGAAGGAAGGGAAGGAAGTAGCCATGGACTATGATATCCAGAACCCACGCATCTGAAGGAATGGCTTGCCACTCAGATACTGAGACAGTCTGCCCCCAACCGGCGAACCATGGGACAGGGCCTCATGACTGTTTGGAAGCAGCTGCGGCAGTGCCTGAAGGCAAAGAGGCAGCTGCCTGAGTGGCTTTGGCACCACGATGTCCCCAACCACTACAGGTACTTTTTCGCTGTCCCCTTCGACTGGCGGCCCCTATCGTTCTACCAAAGGAGGAGTAGTAACGAAAAGAACCTCCCCTCCATTGATGTCCCCTAGGATGAAAAGGCGGAGGATAACGCAAAGCTGTGCTTAACGATTTAGCCGCAGCTTTCGAGTTCTGCAACCTCTCAAGGCTCTCGTCAGCCTTGCTGCCAAACAAATGTGCGCCATCAAAGGGCATGTTCAGAAGACAGGCCTGCACATCCGGAGCAAAACCAGACTTACGCAGATTTGCATGGTTGCAGATCACGGTGCTCACAGCTATCGATCGGCTAACACTGTTGGCCGTATCCAAACCCGACTGAAGGGATTCACACATGGCATCCTTGCTGTCTTGTATGAGAGCAAGGAACCCATCCCTTTCTTCCCCCTCAGGAAAATGCTCAGCCGCTAAAGAAACAGTTCCACAGAGCATGTGAGAACCTTGCCAAGGCACAAGTGGAGTTGGCCGATTTCAAGGCCATGCTCCCAGCAGAAAATACCTTCTGAGTCCAACCATAGAAGCCCTTGTAGTCCCCATCAGGAGGGATGGTAGGGTGTCCGCCTGCCTTGAGGTGGCCTTAGCCACCTGACCCACCAAACTCTCGGGAGTGGGGTGAGTAGATAAATAGATGGGGATCGCTAACGGAAGGGCGGTACTTCTTCGTCAAAGATTTATTAACTGCCGGAAGAGATTCCAGGAACTGCCAAGCAGCAGCCAACCTTTTCTATAAGGTGAGATGAAACTAACACTGGGTCAGAAGATGGACCTTGATCTAAGATGTCCGTTAGATCATCCTGTACAAAGTCTTCAGGAGGACTGGAACAGCCCAGCTACTCCGAGACCCTAGCCATGAGCCTCCTGTATGAAGACTCGGCATGAGCCCCAGGCTCAGGCCTACCAAATTCCACTTCCGGAGAAGTGTCCAATCCACTGGCGTCACGAAGGGTTTTCCTCAACTCCTCCAATTGACTGTCTGCAGAAAAAAACTGTAGCCATATAAAGTTAAGAGTCCTCCAAATCAGACTTTTATTCCTTTCCATAAATGTCATCCAGAGGGAGTTGAAACCCAGGCCTGGGGACAGAAGATGGCCTGGAGTCCAAGACTGGCCTCACAGACTTCCCAGTATCCTACCTAGGAGATTCACGATATCTGGGTACTCCACAGGGAAATTGCGGGCAAAGATACCCGAAGTCGTGTAGAGCACCGAAGGCTTCGATGTTCAGAGCCTAGACAACCTCCAAGTCGTGATCGCTGAAGGCTTTGGTGTCAACGTCGACACAGGTGCCGATGGCGCTGTAGGCGGATACAACGGCAAATCGTCGACGTCCAAGTCAGACGGACACGACGCCGACCTAGTCGATGCCGGCTTCGAACCCTTAGCAGGGGTTGCAGCGGTCTCGCTGGAGACAAGGACCAAAACCTGGAGGCACGCCTCTGGCGACTTTCCTGAGTCTTGTCCGAACGGGACCTCAAAGGTTCCGGGTGTGAGTTGCGACGCAGAGCCGAGCCAAAGGCGTACGAGTTGCGGTACAAGACTGGTCCTTGCCGGCTTAGTTAGAAGGCGCAACCGGAACCGTACCCTGCGATTGGAATATCGCCAACATCTGCTCCTTAAAGGCAGCCCATTCCTCTGGAGTAGAGGACTTCGTCGGCATGCCACTTTCCTCGAAGCACCATCCTCTGAGGACGGGGAAGCGACCGGTGACAGCGCTTCCTAGAGTGCCGGGACGTGGAAGAAGAATGGCGGGAACCACTCCGGTGCCGAGATCCCCAGGCCACCTCCCGACGCAGAGTGTCGCCCCTCGAGTCGTTGGTGGAAACACCCTTGGACGATTTAGATTTCAGGGACTTACTAGGCTTAGAGCCCCTACCTACTTGGATCTTCCCCTTACGCTCCTGGAAGGCCTTGGAAGTCAGCGACTGGCATTTCGAACAGTCGTCGGTATCGTGCGACTCGCCCAAGCACCATAAAAAAATGCGATGCGGGTCAGTGATCGACATTTTCAACTTGCAGTCCCGGTAAGTCTTGAAGCCAGATCACAGAGTCGGAGGGGTCGAAGAAAGGCATCTCAACGATGAACACACGAGGCATGCCGAGTTTCACGAAGCAACACGTTTGCGGAACTGAGGCTACAGGCTCCGGGCGTCCTATGAAATCCGGTGTCGTCGCCCTGACGGAGTCCTTCGAGGGACATCGACCCGACGTCATCGACGCAGGACGCCCTCTGCTGAAAAAGTTTCCGAAGTACACAGCTGTGGACATTACATGTCAAAGATGTGGAATACATTGGAGGACACAATCCATTTGAAAATGCCACCGTCTTGCTTTGTTGTACGAGCCACAGGTCGGTCGACAAGCATTCTAAATGAGAGTTCTGGCTGCCATGAAATCCACCTCACAGTTACCTTCGTCTTTAAGAATGCAACGTGCATATTAAGGAAAACTACCTCCGTCCACTATTCACACTGTCTGTGATCCAGTCAGTGTAAAGGTATCCCAAGGAATGCTGATTTAACATTCACCCTCCCTCGCTGGGCGAATCACCCCCGATCCTCCTCCTTGAGACACGTCCCCATTGCTCTCTGTGCACCGAGTTTCAAGTTCTCAATAATCCAGCAGTGTAGCATCCGGCGTTTTCCAGCCATAACTTCTCAAATGAACACGCTGCCGCAGTAATAGTATTACGTGCCGGCATAATTTCATCCAATAGTTGTCTGGGTGCTTTAGTCAAACACCAGTTTGTTTGTTGTATAAATTTTGCAGTCCTTTGCGGCTTTGGTTTCCTAAATTGGCGATTTCTAACTGTGCAGTAATAAATGATTTGTTTGTTACCTGGATGCTGCACCTGTTGAAGTGTATATTGCGGCTGCTGCAATATAGAACAAACTATTCTTTTTATTAGTACGCTTCCTTAGAGTGCGCTTCCGGTATTCCTTTTCAAAATTTTAAATCAAACAAAGAAAAATCTTTGATCGATTAAACACATCTTTGTTTTTTTATTTCCTTTCAAACAGAATTATCTTCTTCAAATAATTATATCCATTCAGTCTCTCAACACATGTTTCTCCACGTTTAACGCACGTGGTTCATCAGGAGAGTTTTCTATTTACAAAACAAAAAAAAAAACATTTTTTTCTTCCTTAGCTATATAAACTACAATGTATTGTTTGTATACAACAAATTTGGTGGTCGAGGCAATAAAGTTCTACATGCTGAAAGCAATCACGCCAAGCACATAATTAAAAATATACCATATGGTGAAATTCTTAGAACAAAACGTAACTGTAGTTCAAATGAAAAATACGAGAATCATGTCAAATTGCTTAAAGAAAAATTCATCCAGAGAGGTTACAAAAATCAAGATGTAGACAAAGCTATCTATAAAGCAGAAAAAGTACCTAGAACTGAATTACTAAAAGAAAAATTAAGAATGGTGAAGAAAAATGGAAAAAAAAAAAGGTAGACGTCATAACGACTTTTAATAGTGAAGCTCACCTTTTGAAAAAATCATTGACAAAACATTGGAACATTTTGCAAAGCGATGAAATGTTGAAAGAGTACATAGAAGCAAAACCTAGGATAATGTACAGAAGGGCACCGACAATAAAGCAAAAAATCAGTCCAAGTCATATGAAAGAAGAAAAAATCGAAGTGCTAAGTCAATTTTTACAAGTACCAGCACCAACAGGAACTCATAAATGTGGGAGTTGTGGAATCTGTGACCAAATGGAAAGTGGTGTAAAAGAGATAAGGCTACCAAATGGAAAAATTCACAAATTGAAGCAATTTATTAATTGTAACACTAAATATGTGATTTATACAATTACATGTATATGTAATAAGAAATATGTGGGAAGTACTATTAGAGTATTGAAAATTAGATTACAAGAACACATTAGAGCCATCAAAAATAAGGACACAAGATACCCTATGGCAACTCATTTTGACCAAGAACATAAAGCAACGGATATTAAGGGTATCAAGTTTTTGGGCATAGAAAAAATTGAAAGCATGGAAAGAGGAGGCAACAAAGAATTACAATTGAGGAGAAGGGAAGCGAAATGGATCTGTATTCTGGATACTTGCAATACAGGACTAAATTCAGATAATGAAATGAATTATTGGTTGTAATGATTTGTTGTTTTTAAATTCTGTGAATGTGTATTTAAATATATAATAATTGCAGATATGGTGAGAAGTAAAATTGGAACTCACTTGTGATAAAGTGCTAAAATCTTGAATTAGTTTGTTTGAGATTAAGTAAAAAACATAGTTTTTTCGACCAACAAGATGATCTCCGATCGTGTAGGAAAAACGCGTGATATTACGCAACGTAACGCATGACATCATCGCGTTGCGCGGTGTGATGTCACGCGTAGTGGGCCCGCAAGTATAAATAAGAGGACTCAAAACACTTTTCATTGTAGCATGGACTGAGAAGGACTGAAGGCAATCGTACCGGGATAAATAAGGTGAGGAGAGTAAACTAAGGGATACTATGTCACCGAAAAAATAGGGATTACTTAAACTTAACCCTAGCCTAAAAATTTTTATTTACTCCTGGTTTTCACAGGAATCCCAAAAAATTGGTTTGGAAGTTAAGAAAGGACAATTGTTTATTAAACTAAAGGTAAAGAAAAAATTGAAATAATTGGCGAGTATGATAAATGTATATTGGTGGCTTGCCTCGACCACCAAATTTGTTGTATACAAACAATACATTGTAGTTTATATAGCTAAGGAAGAAAAAAATGTTTTTTTTTGTTTTGTAAATAGAAAACTCTCCTGATGAACCACGTGCGTTAAACGTGGAGAAACACGTGTTGAGAGACTGAATGGATATAATTATTTGAAGAAGATAATTCTGTTTGAAAGGAAATAAAAAAACAAAGATGTGTATAATCGAGAGACTGAATGGATATAATTATTTGAAGAAGATAATTCTGTTTGAAAGGAAATAAAAAAACAAAGATGTATATACCAGTTTGTTTGTGTATCATCCGAATGAGCTAATAATGCACAAACCTGTTGGTTCTAATGGCTATCCTGCACACATTGTTTTTATATTTAACAAAAACGCTCATCTCCAATGAAACAAGAATGAAAAAGAAATAAATAAATATTGAACCAAAAATGAAATTTTCTTTTTTTCTTCGCTGGTATGCCTTCTGGGAACCGAAAACAGTCTCCATTGGCATAATGTCCAAGTCTGACAAGAAAGCCTCAGCACTCCTGTTTGTAAAAGAGTTAATCCGAACATCTATCACCACAAGTATTGCAGGATACACCATGTAATACTGTAGCTTCAAACTCTTTGCCTTTTCTTTTGCCGTACTGAAATCTTTCCTTTTCTCCAGCACTTACTTAAGTCTCCAAATATCAATCTTGTTTCCTCCCCACGATAAATCACCTAGTTCACTTGACTTTTTAAGTATCATTTCTTTTGTTGAAAATCTAAAAAATGTCACAATAACATGTCTCGGTGGCTGACCCAGCGCTGGTTTCTGCCCCAAGGACTTGTGAGCTGTTTCCATTTCCAGAGGGATCCAAGTTTAGCATTGAAATCAGTGCCTTTTCCAGGAATGCCATGGGGTTGCCTCGCTCCACATTTTCAGAAAATCGAGCCACTTATATGTTGTTCCTCCTCTCGGAGAGCTGGACAGTCAATTTCTCATTTTGAATTTCCAAGTTCCTTATCTGATCATGCAGCCTCAAAGTTTTGTCATCCACAGCATTAAGATGTTCTTCTACAGCTACTACCTTTGTTGTAAGATCCATGCATCTTTCCTGTGCATTGATCAGCTTGGTTTTGATTTCTGCAGTGTCTAAAGTCACCTTTGCCAGGAGGTCTAAAAGTGTCATCTCTTCTTTCAGTATCATACTCCCCTTTCCGTCTCTTTGCAGGCTGGGATGTTTCAGCTGGGCTGGGATCAGCCATTGTAATGAGAGATATAGTCTTTAACAGGGCACAGGACATCCTTCAAGCTGCCATCTCCGGGGTAGACACTCCTAGAATCTCAAGTGTCTTGCATCTTGACTACAAAGAGCCCCAAATGAGTTTGCAGATATTGAAGTTATGATGCGACAGTGTCATGGGTATGACCGTGTAAAGTGAGAAGGGGGGAGTTGAGGGAGAATCCCTGTCCCCAGTTTGTTTGGTGCCATGTATGCACATTGGTGGCCGTTTCTCTGACACAATTTCCATAAGCCTGTGTCCTGGCTGAGTTTCTCTCCATTTGTTCAGTGAATATGATGTCCAGCATTCACCAGACTACTCAGAAACCTGGAATGAACCATAGAACCTAGAAAGCATCACCGTTTGGAGGTAAACTGGGACATAAAGAATCACAATGTACCTGAGTCCAAAAGACAAGAACCGTCCGGGAGCAGGATAAACAGACTTATTAACCAAAATGGAAATGCACCACGTTGTCCACTTTAGAAATGGACTAAGAGACCAAACACCCACTCCACAATACCCAGACAGGGTACAGGGAAGCAGTGGGAAGCAGCAAAACGAACATGCAAGGGACTACATAGGAACAGGGGAGAACCAGGAACACCCCACAAACCCTGTTTAAACAGCGACTCACCAAGGACCAGCGAGCAAACTACCTCTCTGGCCACATGGTGGGCTGGAGAAAAAAAAAAAGACTGAAAAGGGGCTTTTGGAAGACTTCCAGGGGAGGTCCTGGCCCTCAAGGGTATAGCTTTGATTGAGATTGACCCACAGAAGAAGTGGACTAGAGAAATCAAGGGGAGCCAAGCAGAACACCTCAGGAGGGCTATAAAAGGCAGCAGATTCATTGGAGAGTGAAAGGGGTACAGGTGAAGTCAGAAGAGATGGACCTAAAGACGAGCAAAGAGGGACCTAAAGACAAGCAAAGAGGGTGTATCAGGTGGAAGAAGAGGAAAAAAACAGGAGCGCTTTGATAGAATGAAGATAAGATGTTGGGACTGAGGAGGGTACCCAGTTAGGGTGTGTGAGTGAGAAGCTGACTGAAGGTATCTTTAGAGGGAGAATATGGGGGGGGGGGGGCGGTTGAGGCAGAGCCCATGGGAGAGGAGAAATGAGCAGCAGGATGATGGAGATAAGTCAGGTTTAGTGTTGTGAGCAGGGTGTTTTGGAGGAGAGAGTGGCTGAATTTGAAGCTTTACAAATTAGTCATGGACCCCCCTGAATCTAGATTTCCTCAGCAGAGCATTATCATATTCACAGGTCTGCAATGTCTCCATTATCTAAGCTTAACATATCACTCAGGACATCTGCGCATGTACTTCATTGGACCCTATGAATATATGCAGCACACTTAATCAGCATATTCTCATTTGGAACAGAGTTAAAAAGCCACAAATGAATACATTTTGCAGTTTTATTGACAAAATATAAAATGCCAAAGTACTTGCTTTTCTGCACATTTTCCTCCAATTCAACCTAATCACTTTGTATGTACCCATGTATCAAAACCAATCACGGAAAACAGGGACCCTCTCTTAACAAAAACTAACATTCTTCAACGAGATAATGGCTTAAGTCTAGAAAAACCTTAATCAGTGTGCTCACCAAGCAAAAAACAAATTCTCATATCTATTTTTGTTATTAGCCAAGTTAAAACATGTCTGGCAAATTAAACCAGTTTATCTAAAAATTAAGCCTCCATAAATGCATCTCTCAGTTGATTGCTGCTTTCAATTGCAAATTTAACATCACACCGTAGCACAGTTTGCTGCCATGTGTTTTATTTCAGTTTGGTTTTAATAATGCCCGAAGTACCAATAGTGGTGCGGAGTGCAAACGATTACATATCTGGTTAGCTGTAAACACATCACAGATGGAAACCTGCTCAATCAACGTCTTACTAGATTACTTCAAAATGCGAAGCATGCAAGCAAGCAACCAAGAACACCAAAGAAGCTCTCCTCTAATTCCTGGACACCATTTAGATCACACAACCCACCACTGATCCAAACCAAAGGCTGCACCCTTGACCTGGCATTCACCTTATCCCAGAACATCCCACATCAACTGCATCCCTCCCATACAACTCGAATGGATTGGTCATGCATCCATACCAGCACACTCCAGTACTGAAAGACCATCCAAATAAAGCACAACTGAAACGAGCAAAGACACCTGGAAGCTCATTCAAAAACATCCCCTTGGCCAACTTGCCAACCTAGCTTCCACAAACACATTCATCTAATTCCAACTTTTTTCAGAACCATTTCAACTGCACAGACTTCAACACCCAAGCAAGACAAACTATGAACCAACAAAAAAAACAAGCTGTCCACACACTTGTAGATAAGAACCAATACGATACACGTGTCATCTGCCAACAGGAAAAGATCAGGAATAAAATGTACAAGAAGATCTCACCACTTTGAAAAGCCTCCAATCAGCCCACTAAGACCCTCACCACTTCAAACAATGCACATTACTATGCAGAATCCATAGCAGAAGCCTCCAACAAGAGCAAAGCCTATTTCAAGGCCATCAAACAATGCATTAGCCCATGCAGTTCCCAAATCCATGGAGAGATGCAATTAATTCATGTTCTTCACAGACAAAATCAACAAGAACAATTGCCACATTGTTGAAACTAAACACCAATGTCACCCCTGCCATGCCACCACATCTTATCCCAAGGTGGTCAGAAATAAAGACCCTAAAACTTAAGAACTGCCAAATTCTTAAATTACTCAGGGCCACCTCTTAGATGGATGATGTCAACACAGACTCCATCCTGATGAACAGTACAGGAAAGGGGCTCACTCCTCTCCTCCACACTATCAAAGCCTCCCTCATGCAAGGTATCTTGCACAAAATATTGAAAACTCAGCAGGTCCTATCCCTACTTGACCCAAACGACCTAGACAACTGTTAGGAAGTTTTACTAAAGTCCACCTATGTGAGGACTGTAGGAAGCTCCTTCTTAGGTGTGCAGAGCTCCAAGTTTGGCTTGAACTACCCAAAACGTTTGGTAGCAATGCATGAGCAGCCAGGTTTAGTCTAGGAGAGAGGACGACTGTAGGTAAGTACAAAGACCTCATGGCACATCTATAGTCAAGAATACACTTAGTGGTTTCATAAAAATATTGTTATTTATTATAAACACTAAGGCAGCTGACAACATTAGAATTACAGGTAAGTAAACCTATTCACATTTATATACAGTAAGACTTTTGTTAAGCATCACTCAGTTCAATGGTAAACCTTTAGATGATATAGAGGTAAGTAGTTTGAGTAGCATTCAAGTTTAGCAAATCCTTTCTTGTAACCAACACTTAAAGTAAGCAACACAGATACTGGTAAGTACTTTTAGGCAACCTATACCTTAGAAAGTCCAGCCCTACGTGGGTTGTGACACTGGGTGAACAGGGCTCATGGGCGGAAGAACAACGAAAGGCAGAGGTTGTCAAATTAGCAGGTCTATGTTGTAGGTAGGTAAAATGTGTAGTTAAAAGGTGGATCGGGGCAGTCAGGCAGACCCCCTGGAGGATTATAGACCAAAAGTACCAGTGTCCTTAGACCTGGCAGAGCACAGTTGGGTTGTACACCCCAAGGTATCAGAGCTCAGGAGGAATCCGAGAAAACCTAGCAAGCACCCAGGTTAGTACCATTTCATGAAGAAAGAAGACTGGCACCAGCGGATCTCCGGATGAGGTGAAAGCAGCTCTTGTTCAAATTCTTGGCCTGGAGGCTGAAAGAACTTTTGGCAGGAGCCGATGTCAACTTCTTGCAATGGGAAGCCCAGCAGACTATCTTCACAATACTGGCTTTTTGGGACTCAACCAGGGACATCATTTAACAAAAATGCCAGGGGTAGTGAAAGTTACATCGCATGACCCTTGGCCTCTGATGACATCACAGGAAGTGATGTCATTTGACCCCACCATGAAGTGACATCACAGGAAGCTATGAAACACGATTGTTTGCCCCTTGACAAAACAGGAAGTGGCATCACATAGCATTGTTTCCAAGTACACTATGAAAAATATGGTTACCATATAATTGTATTGCGATATACATTTCACACAAGAATGGATCAGCATATGTATCGACAGAAAAAAAATGCTATAACTGCAACTTGCGAAAAGCAAAATACATAGTCCGAAATGGATGCTTATTCTACTCTAAATGCTTTTTGAAGGATTTTGTCTGCATTGTGAATTTGAGGTGTTTAAGAACAGACTACTAAATCAGGGACTCACCCCCTGAAGTGAAGTGTGCCTGAAATAAATGTTTAATGAGTCTAACAATTATTGTTTAGAATTCCAGAAAGAGAAATGTGGTATTCCTATTCTTTCTTGTTTAGGGTCACTACTCAAAATGTTACACTTGTGGAACCTCCTGTTTTATTTAATAAGTCTGAACAAGAAAGACAGCCATTCTAGAGACAAAAGAGGCACGTGGCATTGGCCACAGCCCAGGAGCTTCAATTTGTAAAAAAAAGAAACACTTTTTTTTTTTGTTTTAAAGGGGGTAGCAAGGGAGACCTCAGGGGTCGCAAAGGGAGACCCCTGGAAACCCCCAAATGACGTCCCTGTACTTAACACAGGTTTTGGTTCTGCAACGGTTGTCACACGGTAGGCTTCTAACCATTTCTCGGTCTGCGACTTGGAAGGGGGGACGTCTCAGAGCAGGAAAGTCACTGTGGCCCCAACAGGATGCCATAGGAGTTGAGCCAAAATCACGCTACAGGAGAAGATGCATAGCAGATTGGTCCAGGTCGCAGGGTATTGGGGAATTGCAGGCCAGGACAGTCACAGCCCTTTAATTGACAGCTCAAAATGCACATTGTCTCAAGATTGGTTAGTCCCACCAGACCAGGGGAGGAAGTTATCTGGTCTGGATCTTAACTGTCAATCAGAAGAAGAGGTTGGAGCAGCAGCAGCTATTCAGGAGTCACTGGTGGTTGCTGGAGGTGGCTTCAGATGTCTTTCTTACTCAGATTCTTCATTCCATGGGTCAACTCTCTCGTTCTGCTCCAGGACACCCGCCTTTATGCAGGAACCCAGCCAATTAGCAGTCATGCCACATTCAAACTGTGGGGGGGTGGCTGGTCCAGGGGGGACAACCAGCCTCCCAGTCCGAATGGATTCAGGCAGACATTGGAGGACAAAGACCAGCAGAGTTTCAGTGTAATCCAAGCTTCCTGTCCACCAAGATACGCTGGTACCCTCAGGCGGGTTTCACCAATGGAAGCCCGGCAAAGAGTGAGTGGCACCTTCCCCACCCAGGACGGAAGAAGGAGGCTCAAAAAAGGACAGGTCATCAAGAGTTGGCGAAAGAGGGGCGTGGCCAGGAGGCGAGCAATGAAGCCGTGAGTCTGTGAAGCTCCTGCAGCTGCCAGCAATATCCTGGGTTATCATCCTGTTCTCGTGGCGGATATCGGTGGAAACCACACCTGTCGAGAGGTGGTGATGTAGGGAACTGGCGGGTGAAGTGAGCCTCGCAAACTCGAGCTCCTGCTGGAGAAATCGTAGATGATGGGACCTGCCGCAGCGACGCGCTAAACGCTTATCAAAATGGCCGTTGGTCGATGATGGTGGCCAAGGAAGATGGCCACGGCCGGGAACACCACCGATGCCGGACACTGCCCAGAGCTGAAGCACAGAGAGTGAACCTGCTGATTTAACATTGCGGAGCTGTGGGACGAAACATACCACCCGCCGGCCTGCCAGGGAGGCCACGAATCACGTATCATCAGACACACGTCGCATACCACAAGGGTGTGGAGGGAGCCGGAGGAGCCCGGCAAACTCAGCACCACTGCTGATGCCGTGGAGCTGCTAGCCGAGTAGGACTCGGCTGCAAAGACCAGGGCAAGGAACACCACCAGCTCTGAGGCCCGAGGCGTCGATCCAAGGAAAGGTGGTAATATACCTACGCATTACCCTTTTACCCGGTAAATTTAAAAACGTCCCAGCGACAATGACACTGAGCCGTGTAGCATGGGGCCGCAGGTTGGGCCCGCGAAACGAGGCCTGCAGCTGGGACAACGCAGAACACAGATTCTGCATTACGAGACTGATGAGTCGACAACTGATCCGGGCAACGGCATTGACCTTATGGCCCGACATATAAAGCTCACAAATACGCACTAATAATGTACAATGATGGTGCACAAACTATCCATATATCAGCTCCAGGCGACAGACATGCAGTGCTGGGAAATAACACGTGACCAGAGCACCCAAGACAAAAACCTACCTAGAGACTAGTTTCATATACCGCCATATTTCCAGTGCCACATCAGCAACACTAGCACCAGCTTGGCCGCAGTCTAGACAGTTGCACCTTCAGTATGGAGGACAAGAGTGAATCCACCCTCTCCTCTTCGCTGTTCAGAACTTTGCCACATAACACAAGCCCGGTAAGGACCAAGTGCCTAGATTGCTCCATCCCGATTATTTTTACCTGCGTTGCGGACACAGCCCGAACCATCTGTGACTGCAGCATTACGGGGAATCGCACCTTTATTGTGGGGCAGCACAGATAACGGCAGAGGGGAGCACCAAGAGAAAAATATCCTGATGCTTTTCCAGCACTGGGACCACGAAAACGCAACGGAACCCCGGTGAGTGAACGGCTGTTGCCGAAAGGTGGTCGCATGACGAAGGGGCTGAGGGAGTCACACTACCTGAGCACTGAAGGTGGGATTTATATTGATCCACTGAAACCGGTGGAAGATCCAGCAGAGGATGTGAATATTTTGCTGCGACTGGGATAGAGGACATACTGCATCCACACCAGAGCTCGGAGTAGCTCTGGGCTGAGACCCTTGACCTCCCGAGCTGACGAAGAGTTGAGGTGGGCCTCAGACATGCTGAAACTGCACTGCATGGATTACACTTCTGAATAAAACACTCTGCAGACGACAGAGACTATATTATCTGCACATATATCTACCTGGATTAAAGTACACTGAACGATGCCCCATTTTAAGGGTAACTCACCATGGTCAAGAATAAAACTTTTAAAAATTCCACCCAAAGTAAACTGGAACAATAAGACGCCCCCGCGGAGCAACTGCAACCGAAAGACCCGGCAATAGTGGAGGCGGCCATCTCTCTGAAAGACATGATGAATGCCATTGTCAACTCCTGCGCTTTCATGGAAATGGAAATGGACGCCATCTGTGCGGGTGTGTCTCTTCTGCGCCATGACCTTCAGAAACTACCATCTCATGCATGCAAGACTGAGAACCGCATATCTGGGGCCGAGGACGGACTCTGCACTATGGAATAGTAAATGTCCAGGGTGATGGCACGTCTGAAAACCATGGAAGACTGGGTGCACGAAGGAGAGGGGAGATCACGACGCAATAACGTTTGCATACTGGGACTGCCTGAGAAGGAGGGGCCAAACATGGAACTATGTCTGGAACAGTATTTGGCAGACATGTTTGCGCCCAAGACATTCTGCAACTTGTTCTCTATCGAGCAAGCTCATCGAATGCCAACTGACGACCTACCCCGGGTGCACCACCGCGCACAGTGATTTCCACATTTTTTATTATAGGGACCGTGATGCACTGCTTCAAATGGCTCGTACCATGAGATCAATCACATAAAATGGGTTCCGGATTTCCTTTTTCCCGGGCTACAGTAGAGAGGTGCAGCGTGCCAGGCAATCCTTTGACCAGCTCAAGTAGCGCTTACAATCCTTGAACGTCAGGTATGGTCTACTGTTCCCGGCACAACTCAAGATCTACCACAAAGGCACGACGATACACTTCTCGGACCCCAAGGATACATGGAGATGGGTAGAACTACACTTTAGGAGTGCGATTGGGGACCGGTAAAGAACAAGACACGGAATAGACCTAGGGCCCCACCTGACCAGCTCCCACCAGACCGGCCCCTACACGAGCAGGGACCTGATCCAACTGCGCTCATGGACAACAACTGATGGAACAGAGCCGCTGTGAGTGGGCTGGTGGCAACACCGACCACGAATATAACAATTAAAAGATGGGCTGCCAGGTTTTGAAACTGCAACGCAACAGCAAGGGCCACAATGTGCATCGATGCTGCGCAGCCCGGATTTCTCCCCACCACCCTTGAATTTTGACTGTTTCAGGCTTCCGGCTCATCTGCTTTTGTTACTGTTGGCAGCGCAATTTCCATGGTTTTGAGTGGTTTATGATAGCTGACGGTTTTGCCTATCAGTGATGTTCAGGCAACAGATGCTTCGAGTTGGGACGGAGTATGGGGAGGGGGGCTTTTGGGACTTTAGTTGGCCGTTTAGGTTTATTATAGCTTTGAGTGGGAATTGCCATGTATTCACTTGCCTGAATCATGGCATATGTGTGGAAGACACCGCCTATACACTGTTAGATGCCCACAAGTAACCATGGCATGCACTCAGAACAGGTTAAAGTCAGGCAATGCCTGTACATCCCTTCAACTACTCACTTGGAACGTCAATGGTCTGGGATCTGGGATTAAACAACGTTTGGTCACCCAATTTCTTGACCCTCCCGATATTGCCCTCCTTAACGAGACACTTGGCTGACACAACATGCACCCTTTTCCGTAGGACAAACTATCGTACTGTGGTACATGCAGGATTCACTATGGATTCCCGCAGAGTCCTGATCCCACTGCATAAACGACTCCAATTTACGTTGACCTCAGTGGAGCAGGACCCCAGGAGTAGATTTGTAATGATACAAGGCATACTGTGGGGGGAATGCATAGGCATTTTGTCCATATACACCCCGCCAACACTCGAGGGAGACCTAATGGAAGATACCGTAGCTACAGTCACAAAATACCGACCTGACCTATGGATCCTTGGTGGCAACTTTAGAATGCGATGGCCATCACACTCGATCGCACTCATTTCCGAGGGAAGAACCCTGACACCCCTACCAGACTGGCAACGTTTGCATCTGCTCTGGGCTTATGTGACATGTGGGGGTAACTCCATCCACAAGACCGTAGCTACTCATTTCACTCTGGGGCGCATGCCTCCTTATTCAGACTAGATTTTTTGTTTTCCCCTACTCCAGACGCGTATAGGATAACCACTGCGACACTACTACCCCAAGATATTTCTGATCATTCATGCCTAATGATAGAGATAGACACAAATAAAACACATACACCCACCCACACCTGCCCCCCCCAGAACGTGGACACTTAAAAGCTATTATCTTGCCTTTCCTGAGTTTGTAGACCACGTTCACGAAAAAACTACTGAATATTTTGAGATAAACTCTACCACGGTCGAGAGCCCTGAGGTACTTTGGAAAGCCTATAAAACTATACTCCGAGGAGAAATGATCAATAAGGAAGAACACATACAGAAAGTGGCAGATGCACAAAGAGGCAGACGAGTGGGAGGCCAACTACATACTAAGTAGTACAACTGATGCACACCGATCCCTCCTGAAGGCCAGGGAATGCGTTCGGAACATTCCATTAGGCAATGCTAAACACAGCCACTGGGAGGCGCGTGCGCGCATATGACAGGGTGACAAAGCGGGTAAGATGCTGGCCTGGCTGGGGAAAAGGAACGAGGGACATAGACATGTTAGGGGAGTCAGAAACTAACTAAACAAGCTGGTTCATCAAGATTCTGACATAGCAGAGGCATTCGCCAGTTATTATGCCACGCTCTACCAAGGCCCGACTAGCCCGGCAGATCTCTTCATATTGGACGATATCTTAATTCCCCAAATGTCTGAAACGCAGCATACACTGCTGGACGGGGATATCACTGAAACAGAGATAGCAGAAGCCATCGCCCAGTTGCTCTCTGGGAAAGCACCGGGCAAACCCCCCCTCCTTCATGGGATGTTTCTCCACTGTACAGACCAGGGCGTCCTCCCCCCCCCGGATCTGCGCAAGGCCAGTATCATGGTCATCCCTAAATCAGGGAAACCCCCAGAGCTATGCAGTTCATACAGACCAATTTCATTGATCAATGTAGAGGCCAAGATTCTTGCTACTAGATTGTAGGCAGTTATCCCCTTCCTTAATCCACCCCGACCAATGCGGCTTTATGCCAAATAAATCGACACGCATGAATATACGCCTCCACCTGCTCTTGGAGTTAGCCCTGATCCTTGATACACCCCTTGCCCCCCCACCCCCATCAGCCATTGACTTTGAAAAGGCATTTGACGCTGTGGTGTGGGAGAGCCTTTGGGAAATTACGCCCCGAATAGGGTTTGGCAAGACCTTTCTGGGATGGGTTACTGTATGAAGCCCCGCAAGCAGAGGTCAAGGTCAACGGTTGGCCCTCCAGGTCTTTTCCACTGGTCAGAGGAAAACGACAGGGGTGTCCCCTGTGCCCCCCTGCTGTTTGCACTTGCCATCGAGCCTGTGGTTTCGCCAGACTAATACATGGATAGGTTTCCAATGGCCGGACAGTGGGTAAAATAGGCTTGCTCTATACGCGGATGATCTCCTGATATATTTGGGCGACCCAGCCCGCTCTTGTCCAATTGTTACACAGATGCTGGTGCGTTTAGCGGACTGCAAGTTAACTGGGGGAAATCTGTCCTTTCTGGCTGAAGGGGGGGTGGCGGTGAGGGGGGAGACACAATACCGCCAGACTGCCCATAACGTATTCAGTGCAAGTGTTTCCGCTACCTGGGAGTCCAGATCTCGGGAGAACTCTCAGACTACACGCCCCGTAATTTACACCCGATTACTGACCGGTTCTCCAACAACATCCGACACTGGATGCTTCTCCCCCTGACGCTACTAGGTAGAGTAGCCCTGTTTAAGATGTTGGCATTACCACACTTTTTATATATTTTTCAAAGTGCCCTGCTCTGGATCTCTGACTCATAAGATAGACGGTCTCCTCAGGAAACTCATATGGGGCGGGGGACACCCACACATTTCCCTCAGTACATTACAGAGGTCAATATGGGAGGGGGGGCATAGGGTTGCCACACCTCCAATCATATTACTGGGCAAGGTCAAATGATGATGGTCAATGATATGTTTCATGGTAACCAAAAACGACCACACATCAGAGCCAAGATGTTAGGGCATCAGAATATGTCACCACTTGCAATGCTTCATCAGCCCCTCCCAAAACCTCCCCCACAAATGATGGCAGCACATACCGCTGTAGTGTGGAAGAAGGCCCACAAACACATTGGGTGGGAATAAAGGGTAACCCCGATGCAACCCCTATGGGATAACAGTAACCTTGCTGAAGTGAACAAACTGTCGACATGGTCGAGATGGGTTGAGGCCCGGATCACAGTGGTTGGGGATATTTTTACTGAGGGTAATATAATTCCATTTGAGAAACTGCAGCAGAAGTTTGGACTCCTGGAAACAGAGCATTATCACTACATGCAAATCACCCATGCATTGCACAGGCATCTCCCCGCACTCTCAAGCACGCCTCAATACACTCCTCTAGAACGTAATCCCTTGGTAGAACACATACCCACTAAAGTCACCTCCATCCTATACAACGCTATAACGGCCTTTGCATTTCCAGAACTGGCCAGTCAAACTGAAATGGGAAGTAAATGTGGCCATTATCGACCTGGAAGATTGGGTCTTGGCCCTAATGTACCCACGAGAGATTGCAATCGCTCCTAGACTCCGCCTGATACAATTCAAGATTTTACATAGAGTGCATTACCCCAGGTTCGCACTGTACTGGTGGAACTGGGCTCCCAATCCGAACTGTCTGAGATGCCAGGACAGTGAGGGCACATTCAGACATATTTTGTGGGAATGCCCTCGTATACGAAGTTTTTGGCAACAATGCTGCAATAAATTGACTGTTTGGGGAGAGAGGTGCATTGGACCCTAAACTGCTGTTTCTGGGCATTACTGACGAAAACACTACCAACCGAAGGGAAAAACTGTTCCTGCCCACAGCAGTTGGACTGATTAAATTTAATATAGCTCAACGTTGGGGCTCGCCTGAATGCCCAGTAGACTGCTGATGTGGCTGTCCAGCGAAAGTCATGAAAATCTGGGGCAAATCGGAGGAGAGGAGTTGATGGGGGCAAATTGAGATATCACAATCAGGGAGTGTGCGCCTTGATTGATTGGACTTAATTTGCTTTAATTACATCAATGATTTATGGCTTTTGATTGACATGGCAAACACCTGAAGGGAAGTGAAATACTGTATGGTTTTGTGTTTATAAAATAATAAAACGATATATAAAAAAAAAAAAAAAATGAAGTTGGCGAAAAAAGAAGACAGGCACCATTGTAGGTCAATGGTGACCCATGTGTCCTTTACCGCAGCCGCAACTTCAGCCTGCATGTAAAAATCATGAAACGTGTGTGGATTCCACTAAATAAAAGTTAGGTAGGATATAAAAGTATCCCCCTTTCCTTGGAACCGGTAGTTATCACAAGGAAAATAAAAAGGGCAGCTCAAAGAGCCCCCAGCAACACTGCAGTGTTGGGTGCTGAAATACATTGCAGATGCCTTAAAAGGTGGAGGAAAGCATTACTCCAAAAAGATACAACCAAAAGGATTGAAAAATGTTCATAAAGGTAGAGTAAAAGACTTAGTGAGTGGGGGTGTGTAATGCATGTGCGAAAATTAGCTAAAAAAACATGGCACTGGTGTGACATTAATTGCCAAATCCGCAATGGAACTCTACATTTTTGTGAGCTCAGTTTGCAGACATTAAATCTGCCAAGGCTGCGAGATGTGCATTTGGAAGCAGATGAGCTCATTATGGAGGATTGCTGGCGTATTGTTCAACAAAGGACGCGCCTAGAAGGGAGTCAGAGTTGTGTAGATGTGGGTGCTGGGAATGAGCGTGCAGGAGACAAACTGGGTTTTTTCCACTATTAACAGGGTTTTTCTGCTCTGTGCTCCCCATGCTTGCTGTACGTCCTTCGGCCAGGGACGGTGGGCAACCTGAGGTGGGCAGGGATTTGTTCCCCATAAGAAAAGAGGTATCCGATTAGTAGACGTATTTGGAACCTCAGGTGATGAAGTCTCGCTGAGAGGGAGGACGCTCTGCTCCAGACCCCGTTAGTACGTGTGATCTCCCTCTGCTCAACTGCCTTGGGACTGTGTAGTGGACAAGATGAAGTTTTCTCCTTCAACTGCACTAACAGTGATGTAACTTGTCTTTTTTCACTTATGTGCATGTCTATGTATGACCAGATCTTTTCATATTCAGAGTCGTTTGTATGCTTATATTTTAAGTGAATAAAGGGCCTATGAAGAGCCAATTATATTCCACCTATTTGTCTAACTGTGTGCGATTGCCTCCCTGAGTCTAAGGACTTTTTGTCAGTGTAATAAGGTGAGTGGCTCAGAGTTACACGTGACAGAAAAGCAAAACATTTTGGCGCAGTGAGAAGGGTTTTTGTGCTGCTATTGGTGCCAAAGAACCCAACAAATTTGGAGCTCGGACTCGGAAAGGCAATTTTCTTTGTGTCTTTTGGAGGACGTTGGGTGTGCTTTAAGGTATTGGTGATAGAAACATGAAACATTCATCGACACCATGAGTTCCCTCTTTAGGAAAAGGGGAAGCTCTGCAGGATGAGACTGTCCTGGGCGACTATCCCAGGGTGGACAAAGAGTCCATACGATAAATTGGCACAGACTTGGGCGTGTGGCGCAGGTTTAAGTAAGACCTGCGATGGGTGTAGGAGAGGGGGGTCCAGCAGAAGTGGCGGGCTGCCTTCAACAGGTACCTGTAGAAAAGGGAAAGGAGTGTTCTGCTTTAGGTAGACGAGGGAGGATTTTGTTACATGCATTCAGAAAGGTGTAACAACAGAATGTAGAGTTGCAGGCGAGCGTCCTCAGATTGGAAAAGAAGCTGGCTGCCGAGAAAGACTGCGTTAATGCAGCAGCTTCAAAGGAAAGTGTATAATGACAAGGCGGATAAGTATCCAGCAGTGGCCGAACAAGCTGCTGTGAGGGTTGACCGATACAAATATCAAAAGAGAAGGGGTAGGGTGAATACCCGAAAGGTAACAGTAATTGCCTCCGCAGCAGTCGATTGGTACCCCGATCAATGGGACGGAGACGTATTCGACAGTACTAGTTCAGAAAGTGAGTCGGAAAGGAAAGTGCCGTCCAAACTAGAACCTGGTCAGAAAGAAGAGACGGTTAACCCAGTCATGCGTAGGCGAGCTGGGCCAAATCCAAATAATCCAGCAGGTGGGTTAGTAGATTTGACAATGTTAGAGGATTACTCCCAGCATGAGGTTTCAGAGATCATTAACCGATTGAAACAGAGGGCCAGTGAGCCTCTGTTGACATGAAGGGTCCGATTATTTGATGGCATGTACGCCACAGACTCTGCAAGGTTTTTGCCATTGTGACAGGAAACTCATTCATTCAGGAGGTTTTGCGTGCCGGACCACCTCATGGGAGGGAACCGCAAGTGTCGCTATTACAGTTAGCTGCACAGGGGTGTAACCACAAGTATCCGATTATGTCGGTTTGGCCAGTGAGGAGAAGAAAGGGTATATATTGAGGGAGGCGATTCAGAAGCTTAGAGACCATGCCATGAAGGAAGCCATCCATGTTGAGACTCACGAACATATGGGGGTAGTTGCATTATTGGTCTCTGCCCGGAATACAATTATTCAAACTGCTCCTCCAACATACAAACATTTCATTGTGACCCTGCTGGTGGGCATGACTGGTAAAATAACGGATGAGGTACTGAATGCCAGGCAGTTGGCCAAGTTGGGGGAATGGGATAAGGAAGAAGAAAGACCCAGAGAAAGAGAGGGGCGCAGTGATAGACAAACCCCTGGAAGGAGGTTCGATAGCGAAGATTCTCATGTGTCGAGAAAGGACATGTTTTTGGTGCTACTAAAAGATGGAGTGCCGCAGAAAGACATTGATGGAATCGGAACACGAGCCATGTATCGGCTCTATAAAAAGAGGGCTAGAAGGAAAACGGCAATGCAATCAAGTAAAAAGGCAAGATGTGGATAAATCCAATGGGGGCAAGGTTCCCTCTGCACCACCTGAGAAGGAGGCGGATGAGAAGTGCATGGGGACGCCTTTACCATATCAGATGGATTTCCTACACCGTTAAAGGATATGTTGAAGGTGTGCTATGCCCACGGCTTGGAACAAACTGGTCTGGCCGGTTAAGACGACGAACGGAAGCTATAGGATGACTGTGGATTATTGCGAGTTGAATAATTACACTACTCCATTAGTCCCTGCAGTCCCAGATGCATTGACTGATTGAAAATCTGCAAAGGTTCGAAGGAACCTGGTATGCGGTAATCAATCTGGTGAATGCATTTTTCACAGTACCGATTGCAGAAGAATGCCAAGAGCAGTTTGCATTCTCTTGGAAAGGGAGGCAATATACGTTTCAATGTTTGCCTATGGGGTACATGCATAGTCCGAAAATCTGTCACTGGCTGGTGGCAGAAAATTTAGATAAAATTCCATGCAAACCTGATGTGCAGATCTCGCACTACGTAGATGAACAAGTTACTTCTTACCTTGTAACGGTTCTTTCGACGGGATGTTCCTCCGACGTATTCCTCATCTTAGATATCTCCTTCCAGCTCTGCTGGCCTCGGAAAATTTTTTCTCTAGAGGGCGCTGCGCGTCGACGTCCTCCGAGTCGATGTCCCTCGACAGCCGCCGTATCGACGTCGACATCATCCTGCCTATAAAGGCCGTGCGCAGCGTCCGTTGCTCAGTTCCGTTTTGTAGCCCACAATAATACTTTCTGGACTAAATCACCCTGAAGGAGCGTAAGCTGCAACAACAAGGGAAGTAGAACTGCGGGGATGGATGGGAGGGTCGATGAGGAATACGTCGGAGGAACATCCCGTCGAAAGACCGTTACAAGGTAAGAAGTAACTTGTTCTTCGAAGGGATTGTGTCCTCCGACGTATTCCTCATCTTAGATAGGCTCCCATAGCAGTATTCTATTATCGGAGGAGGGAGTTCTGACTTCACGCTGTCTTCTATTGATGAATAGAATGCAGTACAGCCCTTCCAAACCTAGTCTCTTGACTGGAGGAGGAATACAAATTGTAAAAACGTGTAAAGGTATGGACAGACGACCATGTAGCGGCCGCACATATGTCTTTAACCGGCACGCCTCTTTTGAGGGCCGATGAAGCTGCAATACCTCTGGTCGAATGAGCCCTAAGGTTTTGAGGGGGCTCTTTCCCTGCCAGTTTATAACATTCCAGAATGGCTAGAATGATCCATCTGGAAATGGTCTGCTTAGTTATTGGTAACCCCAGCTTGTGACCTGCGTAACCTACAAACAGCTGGTCTGCCTGTCTTATCCTGGCTAGTCTACTGATGTAAAAACTTAAAGCCCTTCTAGGGTCTAGCCTGTGTAACCTCTCTTCCTCATTCCCCGGATGAGGAGGATAGAAAGATGGTAGGGTAATCTTCTGAGTGATATGGAATTCAGATACCACCTTTGGGAGGAAATTAGGCTTCACTTGCAGCACAACTTTGTCTTTGTGAAAGATTGTGTGAGGGAGTTTACAAGAAAGAGCTTGTAATTCGCTCACCCTTCTAGCAGATGTAAGTGCTATTAATAAAACAGTTTTAAGGGTAAGGAATCTTAACGAACAAGAATGGAGAGGTTCGAAAGGTGTACCCATCAGGAAAGTTAGTACTAAGTTTAAATCCCATAGGGGAATTTGGAATGGTCTTGGGGGATAAACATTGGTTAACCCCTTTAGAAACTGTATTACCAAGGGTAATTTGAAATAGGATGGTTCTTCCGCAGTACGCTTAAAGATGGATAGCGCTGCGAGATGGCCCTTAATGGTGCCAACTTGAAGGCCTGAATTTGCCAAATATAGTAGGAAGGACAAAACCATTGGTGTACCACATGAAAAAGGGTCGATATTCTGTTCTTTACACCAGCTGAAAAATCTGTTCCAACAGCAGCGGTATAAAGACTTTTTTGCTGACCTCCTTGCCGAAAGCAACACCTCCATAACATCAGGGAGGTCCCAATCCTTGTACCTCAGCCTTTCAGAAGCCAAGCGTGAAGGTTGAGGGTTTTGATGTCTGGATGGAGAACCTGACCTCCCTTCTGTGAGAGTAGGTTCTCTCTGAGTGGAAGTCGAATTGGAGGGCAGATGTACAAGTCTAGAAGGTCCGGGTACCACGTTCTCCTGGCCCAATCCGGGGCAATTAGGATCATGGTTCTCTGGAATCTTCTCAACCTCCTGATCATTTGAGGAATGACAGGGACCGGTGGGAACGCGTACAGAAGCGGAAACTCCCAGTCCACTATGAACGCGTCTCCCAGAGCTCCTCTCGGGGAAATTCCCTTGAGCAGAACAGGTCGCATTTCCTGTTTAGGCTGGTGGCGAACAGATCTACCTGAGGGGTTCCGCTGTCAAGTTCTTCTCTCCGGCTAGGTGAACTGCCGATAGAGAGATTCCTTCTTGGATTGCCCAAAACCAGAGCTGCATCGCCTCTCTGCACAGGGGTAGTGATCCTACGCCTCCTCTTTTGTTGAGGTAATGCATGGCCACCGTGTTGTCTGTCATTATCAGGACGTTCTTCCCTTGTACAGCTGGCAGGAATGCCTTCAGCGCAAGTCTGATGGCTCTCAGCTCTAACAGGTTGATATGTAGTCTGGACTCCGATGGAGACCAACGACCGCTGATGGTCAAGTCGTTGGCGTGGGCTCTCCACCCCTTGAGTGAGGCATCCGTGACTACTGTTATCTCCGGCCAGGGTTGCCAAAACTGTTCTCCTTTCAGAATGTTCTCCTGACAGGCCCACCACTGAAGATCCCCGGTGGATGACTGAGGTATACGTAGGAAAGGCAGGCAGTAACCTTGGGCAACTGTTTCCAATGCCCAAGCATCTGACGTGATAGCCTGCCATACCGCCAGATGTTGAGTCAACCTGCCTCCTACAGGTGTCCTGTGAGGGAAGTCCTCAGAGTGGTTTTGGGGCGGCTGATGCAGATGCCGATGGTAAAGAGTTACCTGCTGTTGAATATCTACCCCGTCCACATCGGGTAGTTCTTCTTTGTCCCCTTTGAGCTGGTCGTCCTCTACCTCTTCCGAATGCGGAGTAGAAGCGAAAGGACTTGCCCCTCGCAGAGGTTCCTGTGGGACGAAAAGGAGTCTGACGGATTGCAGCTCCTAGGGATTTTGCTGCTGCTTTTGAAGTTTGCAGTTTCTCTAAACTGTCATCCGCCTTTTTCCCGAACAAAGAAGAGCCATCGAATGGCATGTTCAAGAGCCTGGCTTGCACATCTGGGGCAAAACCAGACATTCTCAACCAAGCGAATCTCCTGGTTGATATACTTGCCGCCATTGCTCTGCTGATACTGTCGGCCAAATCAATGCCCGTCTGGAGGGATTCGCACATAGCGTCTTTACCGTCCTGTATAATATTCAGGAACGCATCCTTTCTTCTCCCTCCGGGATGCAGTCAGCCGCTGTAGAAGCACACTCCCAAAGTGTATGGCTGAACCTAGCAAGGGTGCAAGTAGCATTAACAGATTTTAACGCCATGCTACATGCTGAAAAGACTTTCTTTGCCATAGCATCATATTTTTTATCATCCCTGTCCTGTGGGACGGTAGGATAAGCCGTCTTGACATCGGTAGAGGATGCTGCCTGTACCATCAGACTTTCTGGGGATGGGCGTTTAGACAAAAACTCTGGGTCTGTAGAAGATACCCTGTACTTTGTAGACAGTTTTTTATTTACTGCTGGTACTACATCTGGGGTTTCCCAGTTTGTCATGATCTTTCTCTGAAGAGCTTTATGAAAAGGCACCACAGGATCCTCCTGTGGGCCTTTGTCAAGAATATCCGTGAGGTCATCTTGTTGGAAAGATTGTGAAGGTGCAGACCACCCCATGAACTCTGTGATCCTGGCCATTAAGGCTCTATAGGGGGTTTCAGCATGCTCCCCCGAGTCTGGCTTAGCAAACTCCACATCAGGGGAAGTGTCTAACCCACTTGCCTCATGTAAGGAATCATGAAGATCCTTTAACCTGCGCTCTTCAGAGGAAAATTCCTCTCTAATTGGGGTTACAGGTCCCTGCAACTCAAATGTGTCTTCCTGTTTAGACAATTCACCCTCTTCCAAAATTGAGGACATAGTTCTCAATTGTTCTGAACTCATAAAGGGAGTAAATCCCATTTCCAAGGCAGAGGGTGCCGAACTTGTCATTATCAGCCTCGAAAACGTCGATGTCGTCGAAGGCTTCGAGCGTGGGGTCGAAAACAAAGGCGGAGGCCTCGAAGACCTCGACAGAATTGGAATTCTACTCGACAATCTCGAAGCCATCGACGTCGAGGACCTGGGGATAGTCACTGCGTGTGTCGTAACCGTGACTTTTCTTGGCGTCGACACCGGCGTCGAGTCGACAGACCCGTGTGTCGAAGGTCCCTTCGACAACGGCGTCGAAGACATCGACCTCGACGGAACCTTCGAGGAAGGTTTGGAGGTCATAGTCCTACTCGAGTGTTCGAGACGCGCTCGAGAGGTTTCCTTTGCCGGGTACTGCGACTCGCAACGTTTTTGACCTTCGGGTCTTTCGACCAGAGCATCGCTCTCGGCAGCCTTCGAGGGGGTCGAGGCCGCTTTCTCGAAGACGCTCATCATATTTTTGCGGAATTCCTCCCATTCAGCCTGGGAACTATGTTTCGTGGGGCAAGGGATTCTTTTTGGCGAAACAGAGGAAGACGGAGAAGGGGATCTTCGACGTCTCCTCTTCGAGTGCTTCGATCTCGAGGAGTGATGAGACCCACTCCGAGACCTGGAGCGCGAATGGTGACGAGGAGACGAATGTCTCGACTTCGTCGACGAAGAAGAAGCTTTAAAAGTCTTACCTTTCTCCAGCTTCCCCCTACGCTCCTTCAGGGCCTTAGCTGTCATGGACATACACTCCTCACATTCCGAACAATGGTGTTCAGCTCCCAAACACCACATACAAACTCTGTGAGGGTCAGTCAACGACATCTTTTTCCTACAATCTCGACATTTCTTGAAGCCGGATCGAGGAGTTGTCGGTTCCGACGAGGAAGCCATCGAGTACGGATCGAATGACTCGAGGTAAATAGGATTAATCTGACTAAGAACTGAGCAACGGTATTCCGAGGCACTGAGTAAGCGCGGAAAAACGGAACTGAGCAACGGACGCTGCGCGCGGCCTTTATAGGCAGGATGACGTCGACACGGCGGCTGTCGAGGGACATCGACTCGGAGGACGTCGACGCGCAGCGCCCTCTAGAGAAAAAAATTTTCGAGGCCAGCAGAGCTGGCAGGAGATATCCAAGATGAGGAATACGTCGGAGGACACAATCCCTTCAAAATTTTGATACAGAGAAAGGATGAGCATAGTGTGCAGATGCACCTAGACCTCATTACCGAGGGACTGAGAAAGGAAGGATGGGCAATTAATGAGACAAAACCCAAGGTCCCGCCAAGACTGATTTTTCTGGGGATTCAGTGGCATAATGGCCATCGTGAAATGGAGCCAAAGGCTCAACAAAATATCCTAGAGCTCTCCACACCTATGAATAAGAAACAAGCCCAATAGTTCATATGGTTGTTTGGGTTATGGAGAGGGCATATACCACATTTGCGGCGGATTCTTGCGCCCCCTCTACAAAGTGACACGAAAGAAGCCAGACTTCGGGTAGTGAGAGGAACAAGAAAAAGCATTTCAGTTAGCGAAAGACACCATACAGAGTGTGCTGGATTTATGGCCCTTGAAGGCAGTGGAAGTGGAGTTAAATGTGTAAACTATGCAAATTGGAGTTTGTGGCAGAAACGGGACCGGGAGCGTGTTCCCCTGGGGTTCTGGAGTAGTAAGTTGCCCGATGCTGGTGACCGATATACTCCTTTTGAAAAGCAGCTGTTGGCCTGTTATTGGGCTCTGGTGTATACAGAACAAATGACTGTGGGTCACAATGTATTGATCCGACTGGAAATTCCAATCATGCAGTGGGTACTGAGCTCTCCTAAGACATCGAAAAGCACATGTCCAAAACCCGAGCATCATTAAGTGGAAGTGGTACATTCAAGATCGTGCCAAAACGGGAAAGGGGGCAATTGCAAAACTGCATGAGCAAGTGGCTGGTGTCCTGCTGGTTGATTAAGAATCTTCGGAGGAGACCAAGGTGAGGGAATCTCCAGTAACATGAGGAGTCCCGAATAGAGAGTTGACAATTGAACAAAATGAACATGCATGGTTCACTAATGGTACTGCCAAATATGTGGGGACTGAGTGACACTGGAAAGCAGTGGCATATAATCCCAAAATGAAGGGAGGGGGAGGTGGTTATTATGTATACACAGACTCCTTGTCAGTGGCAAATGGGCTAGCCGTTGGCTGCCAACATGGCAGTAGAATGGATGGAAGATTCATGCTAAAGAAGTGCGAAGGAAAGAGTTGTGGCAAGATATTGCTGAAATGTTGATGCATAGTACATATCATGTAGATGGGCATTGCACAACCGACTCATTGTAAAGTTGGTTTAATTCTGTTGCAGAGGAACATGCCAAAATTCCAGTCATGGACACGAGGTCTGAGGAAGATGATCTCGAAGGTCTTGCTAAATGGATACACCAGAAAAGTGGGAATCTCAGAGAAAAGGCTACAATCCGGTGGGCATAAGATTGAGGAATTAGCCTTCCATTAGGGATTGTGAAAACTGTGATTTTACAATGCCCAGTGTGCCAACATCACAAGCAGAGGTCTATCGCACAGATCATTCAGGGTACAATGAAACAAGGAAAATGACCTGGTCAAATCTAGCAGATCGATTACATCGGTCTGTTAGGCAGAAACCTGTGCAGTTCCCTCTGGGACCACTGCAAAAGATTTAGGACTACAGGTGTTTGGCAGTAAACCCACTTGGTAGCAGTCTGTACCACACAGATTCACTTGGTAGCTGTGGCTGAGCAGTCAGACTTCCCTCAAGAAGAGTTAGGCAGTATACAGAGTATTCACAATAGGTCAAGAGAACACAATAGAACAAGTAAACACTGACCAGGGCTTGGTGTAAAAGAGATAATTATTTATTTAAAAACCACATCTAGAAAAACACACGGTCACTAAAAGATATACACTCCCTTAAAAGAATATTAGACAAGTCTTAAATAAAGCCCCACTTATTTTCAGACAGCGGTGAGCGCTTAACGTAGATGGCACTCTAATAGTTTGTTTTAAAAAGGGAGAGAAAAGCAGAGAACAAGTTGAAACAGATCCCAACACTTTTACAAGAACATAACAAGAGATGAAGGCAAAGTAAAACCGTGAAGTTAGAGTTCAAGAGGCCGGATCCACTTTCAGAGGATCAAAACGAAATGTGTGCAAGGTCACACGGTTGCAGTGCACAAAAGTCTTGTAAAGGTTCAAAAAGGAGTTGGACCAAAGAAAGGGATTAGTTAGAGGGTCAAGGCGGCCAGCCCAGTCCAGAAGGTTAAGGGATTATTATTACCTTGTAGCAATCTTTAGAAAGGGAGGCCTGGCGGACACGGTACCTCAAAGTGGTGAGAAGACTCCCGCGGGGGCAGTTGTTCCTGGCAGCGGATGCAAGTCGGCGCTTCGTCCGGGGGAAGAGAGGATCTCGTTGTGGAGCAAGACAGGCGTCCGTTGCACTGCCAGGGAAGAAACCAGCCGCGGAGTTTCTCAGGTACAAGGAGCGGTCCGTTGATTTGCGGTTCAGTGGTGAGTGGCTATCCGGCCACCGGGGTGCTTGGCACGGGCAGTTCGACCACAAACCGGTCTGAGGTGCGGAGAAAGAAGGTAAAACTGGTTGTGCCCACAAGTCAGGGGAAGAAGCTTCTCCAGCCGGGAGATTTTCTCTGTCATCGGGAAGTGGTGAGTCTGTTCCGCAGGGCTCCACCGGTGGTGTCGTGGTAGGTCGGCTCAGCTTCTCCCTCGTCGGATTCTCAGGTCCTGTGGCGACTTCTGAAGTTCCAGTCCCCAAAGCCCTGCTTTTATGCAGCATACCCCCATTCACTCAGCCTAGCTGTCAATAAAACATGCTAAGTAGAGTGCGACTTGAGTTACCAAGGTAACTCAGTCCAGGGTGCTTAAACCCCCTCCCACACGCCCTGTGGTACCCAGACAGAGTGGCACCACTTTTGGAGGCTTCTGTGGAGAAGCCTGCCAAAAAGTGGAACAAAGGGCTCGACTTGGGTTGGGGTCACAGAAGAGAACACAAATGCCATTTTAGAATCGAGTCCTGGCAAAAAATACCAACCAGCGAATTAATATTAATTAAATAAACCGGCGGTATGTTCGAGGCTATGAGAATTAAACAATTAAAGTTGGTAGCCTCGAACAATGGGAAAATCCCATAGGAAAATATTTGCGGTCGAATATAAAAAGTAGTTTCCACTGCCACCAGCCAAAACTCAATCAGGGGGGACGCAGACGTGCCCCCTCGACTAATAGACCCCGGGGCAATCGAATTGCCCCGACCGGTATGTCCACAATATGATGGTTTATACTGGTTTCTGTTAATAATTTGGGGCTAGTAAAGCCAATGGTGACTTTACATGCCCTGGGAGACAGTAGTCAGTCCCAGAGTATGGAGTCTATGGTGGGGGGTCACTATGACACCCCTGTGTTACTGCACGGAGGGTGCTGTGTAACACATAATAAAAACACATGAGACCCTATGGAGTAAAGGATCCCATAGCCCATAAAACACATTAACAGTCAAAGGAACAACATAAATCATGTCCAAGAGTGGGAGAAAAAGAGTCTCACTCTTGGCAGGAGAATAAAACAAACTCCAGAAATCCAGCAAAGCTGCTGGGGGACTCACTAGGTTAGGAAATTCAGCCTAAAGAGAGAACTCTCCCTAACACGGTCCAATGCCGATCAGCAGAGGATGTCAATACGCTTGCACAATTGTGGACACATTCTAGATACTTGATGGTGCAGCCATGCAAAAGGGCTACCCAAATGAATACGATTCAATTGTTCAATCAAGTGGCATTGTATTATGGAGTACCTTTGCAGATTCAAATTGACAATGGGTCACATTTTAAGGGAAAATTGATTCAAGATTATTATCAGGAAAAGGGCGTGGAATAGATCTTTCACATCCCGAGGCTTCAGGGTTGATTGAAAGAATTAATGGATTGTTGAAAGAACAGTTGCGAAAATATGGTGAAGGAAGTCTGAAAGTGTGGCATGAGTGTGTTTTGGACGCGGTATAGATCTTGAATAACAGACCGATCACCAATGGCGAAACTCTATTAATGCGTATGTTGACGCAGTACTAAAAATGAAGCCAAACAGCATGTGAAACTTTAATGTACTGGGAAATGTCACCTGGAGTGCTAGCTACTTATCAAGCCACACCAGAGTCTGCAGGGGTGGATTTGCATGCACGGGAGGAGATTAGGCTCAAGCCCAGAGGAATCAGTGTTATTGACACCGGAATTGGAGTGCAAATATCCTCCAAACATATGGGATTAATTGCCCCAAGATCTGGATTAGCATTAAGGGGAATCCAAGTTTTGGGAGGGATTGTGGATGAGAGAGATAAAGGTCATCCTCATTAATTGTGGGGAGAACATGTTACCTATCCATAAAGGTGAAAGGGTGGCACAGTTAATTATTGTACCTGTAAAATTGTTCATGGTGAGGGAGGGAGAGCCACCCACTGTAGTAACCACACGTGGGGACAGAGGTTTTGGCTCATCAGACAGAATGGTTCCAGAAGCGAAAGTCTGGGTTGAAGAGCATAGTGGTCCGCCGGTTCAAGTGGATGTGATTGCAGCAGGAGAGGATCAGGTGGTTCTTGTAATGGAACCAGGGAAAAGGAAATGGACCCATGTTCCCACTGACAAATGTTATTTACGTGAGTGATGTACTCCACTGGTATCGTGTTTTTTCCGAATTACTCATTTTAGACCCTGGGCATGATGTTTGCACTAGTAGATTGGTGTGCAGTACATTCGGGAGGGTCCGGGACACAGAGTCTGCAAATGAGAAGAGGCGGCAAATGACTCCATCCTGCAACTGGAGTCGAGGACCTGGATGACGACTAATTTGGTGCTACTACAGCACCTGAGGGAGCCTCAATTATGGTGTATTGTGGCTTTTTGAGAAAACGCTGTGGGCATAGGTGTGATGTTTTGCACCCTTCTGCGGTTTCCATGTTCTTTGTGCAGCATGTCTATTCTGCCATTGCCGAGCAACCCGAGAATATATGTTCCTTTCTGGCTCGGCGTGTTCTAAACATTTCACACTTCTGCTTGGCTAATGTTCATTATTCCACACATTTTATTTGCACGTTTTCATAGTACTGCATGAGGATTCCCTAGTGCAGGAGTCTGATGTCAGAAGTTCTTTTTCTGTTTATGAGTATTGCAAGTTCTGTGCCGAAACTGATCGCAAATGGAGGAATAGGACACGCAACATCACCTACAATATTGCTCCTGCTGATGTTTGTTATGAAATTACTTGTGATCCGAACTATATCGGTAAATGTCAGCAATTGGACTTGAATAACGATCCAGAAAGCACTGATTTTAAGAAACGTTTGTGTGACATATGATAATTTGTATAGCACCTATACACAATGTGATTCAAAGCACTTCAAAGCAAGGGAGGGAACACAGGAAAAATACAAATCGTGAACATTCTTACAAGGCCTTGAACAATAAGAATGTGAAATTTACTATTGTACTCGGCCTGGCGACATTTCAGACAGTGCAAGAGCTAAGACACAGATAAGGGAGGGAGGAAGTGGGTGGGAAGGGAAAGAGAACAGACAGGCGTATAACGTACTAGGCCTGACAACACCAGAGGATTACAAGAGGAGTGAGGGTGGGGGATGGGGGGGGGAGAAGGAAGTAGAGTAACAAAACAAGTGACTATCGTACTATGCCAGACGACATTTCAGATAGTGCTGGAGAGGAAGGGGGGAGGAAGAGAAACGAGAGGGGGGTGGGAGACAAAGAATGTATCTCTCATACTACGTCCGAGGACGATTCTGATAGAGTAAGTGGATAGAGTAAAGAAGGTAAAGGGGGAGAGGAGAGAGGGAAAAGGAAGAAGGGGAGAAGAGGAGAGAACAGAGTGAGCAGTGACAAAGAGGAGAGGCAAGTGGGGTAAGACTAACGCTGTTGCTGCATCAGTGATAACACAAAGTTGCATGGAACAGCAAATGCAAGACTGGATTCAGGATGGAAATGGAACAACATGATACAAGAGTCAAGAGTCCACAAAGTCAAACTGCAACTGCCTCCTGTTTGTTCCTCCTCCATCCTTTCTCCTGCCTCTTCCTACAACCTCAGACCTTCCTCTTCCTACAACCTTTCTCTTGTAATTTCCTCACTTTCATATCTTTTTGAAATGACATCCGTACTTCCTTAACTGTTCAGCTCCGGCATGTTTAAAAAGACAGAGCTGGAGTCAGAGGCTGTTATGATATGATATGGCATTTATAACGCGCCTATGCACAAGTGTTTTGAGGCGCGACGAGGCGGGGAGGGGGAACAGAGGGAAGAACAGACAACGATCATACTAGGCCAGGTGTCATTCAGATCATGCAACTGCATGGGAAGGGGGAAAGGGAAAAGAGCGTGGGGGAAGCGATGGGGCAAAGTGCAGCACATGGGATAGTAGAATGTGTAGATAAATACAACAGCCGGATGGTGGCAAGTGCAAGGTAAGAGCAGGCATAAGTGCTGGTAGGGGGATTGTAGAGATACATAATACAGTCCCCAGGTGCAGGGGTTGCCAGTGAGGCAGTGCAGGTGTGCAAGTGTTATGTTATTTAAGGAGATTTATAGAACGCTTGTTCGCCCAAGGGTCGTCATGGCGCTGTCGGAAGGAGAGAGAGCATCCTAACCTACAGACAGCTACTAGAATACATTTTCAAGCCCTTTCTAAAGCTAAGGTGGTTTAACAGGTTTTTCATATGAACAGGGGAAGGCCATTCCATAGCCGAGCTGCAGCCACAGAAAAAGCACGACCACCAATATGACAGCGTCGAAACACAGGAACAAGAAGGCCAGCTGTGAAAGAACGCAAGGAACGTGTGAGAGGTAGCGGGAGAACTTGTCACAAAAATATTCAGCACCTTGAACATATAGAGCACGGTGGACCAGGCATAGAGCTTTAAAAACAATGCACTGGGCAACCGGCACCAGTGTAGTGAACGTAAAACATTGGACATATGGGCACCATAAGGAGAGCCAGTGGCGACACGAGCAGCCATGTTTTGTAGTCGTTGAAGCCACTGAATAAGACCCTTAGGATGATATAGCTACAGAGTTACAGTAGTCAAGCAGACTAAGCACAAAAGGAGCCACTACTGGAGAAAGAAGATGAGGGGGTAGCAAAGGTAGAACCTTCCTCAAGATTCTAAGGTGAAATGCCCGGCTTTACAAACAGCGGCAACTTGGGATTCCATAGAGAGGGTGGCTGTGATTATTACCCCCAGATTCGCAACTTGTCAGCCGGCACAGGAAGGGGACCCAGAAAAGAAGGCCAGAAAGACAACACCCATAGTGAAGGATCAGGTGGAGAGCGCACCACCTGCACCTCCGTCTTATCCCCGTTCAACTTCAGCCAGTTGTGGTTCATCCTCTCCCCCACAGCGGCCAGGCATGCCGAAGGCACGACGACATCTCGGTCTGATCTAGATCTAAGCAGATCAAGATCGGAGTGTCGTCAGCAAATGAGTAGCACCTGCACCGAAGGAGCAGATCAGACACACAAGGGGCCAGATGTAACTATTGAAGAGAATCAGGGACAAGGCGGAGACTTGGGGGACACCACAAAGAAGTGCAAAAATAACAGAAAGAAAAGGAGGAAGTGAAAGAATCTGAGCTCTTGGTCAGGAAGGAGGAAAACCAGGTGTGAACCTGGCCCGAGATTACGACTTGGGCCAGGCGGTCAAGCAGGATGGGGTGGTCAACAGTATCAAATGCCGCTGACTGATCTAATAAAATCAGGGCAACCACCCCTGCTGCATCAACTAACCTGGCCAGATTGTCAAGAACAGAGACCAGGACACACTCAGTCCCCCGACCTGGCTTGAAACCAGATTGGGCAGGATCAAAAAGCTGCGTGGATTCCATATAAGATGACAAGAGAGGGGAGGCAAGAGACTAAGTTTCATAAGAAACAGGAGAAGTGAAATAGGACGGTAATCAGAAAACACCAAAGGATCAAGAAAGGGTTTCTTGAGCAGAGGGATCACCGTGGCAGCCTTAAGTTCAGCAGGAATAGTGCCAGTTTGACAAGAGTTATTAACTGTGCCAGTAATATCAGCGAGTAGATCAGCAGAAACATCTCTTATGATGATCAGACGAATAGGGTCTTAATACAATGGATAGCAGAAAGAACGTCTGACTCTTAACAATGGGAAAGAAGACCAACCCTCGATTAATGTCTGGCTCATAGAAGAGCGTGGTACAGGCACAGTTTACTGGTCAGTAGTAGTTAGCGTGGTGGCCTTCGCTATATTAGTACGTATTGTATCGATCTTGGTGATAAAAGATTGAGCCAAAAGATCACAAAAATATTGAGTGGGTGCAGCTACAGGAGTCAATCTAACTGCTGAAGCCAGAGATCTCACCACTGTAAAAAGTGATCTAGGTTGACAAATGGCAGATTCTATTTTCTGTGTAAAGAAAGCTGTTTTTGCAGCAGAATGGCTGCAGAGTATATAGAGGCACATGATTTATAATATAATTTTAGGTTGTGGTCATATGACAGCCACCATTTGCACTCAGCTTGCCTCATAATGAGGCAAAGTAGTTTGAGATTTTCCATGAACTATGGCTGTGGAGGAAGTCTCAGAGGCTGAATGAGCCGAAGAGGGGCTACTAAATCTGTAGCAGAACGCAGCGCCTTAGTAAACCCAGATAATGTAGCTATGGATGCCTCACAGCCTTGACTTCTGACAGTAGATATCAGGTTAGGAAGGTCAACGGAGCACCAGCCTGATGCCATCTTTTCAAGGGTGCAATCTTTTGATGTGTACAGCCCCCCTTAAGTAGGCAAGATAGCAGGTAGTGGTCTGGTTCCACTGAGAGAGTCCTCAGAAGTCCTTCATTGGCCAAAGCCAGGTCAAGGGTATAGCCCAGTTTGTGGGTAGGTTCAAGAACAAGTTGGGCAAGACCCAAATCAGCCAAACTATCAATAAAGAAGCCAAGTATGGGGTTTATTAAATGTAATATTAAAATCTCCTAAACCACAAGGTCAGAAAAATGTGTCTATAGTTCGGCCACAGTGTCTAATAACGGCTTGAGAAAGCCAGTGAAAGACCCAGTTGGATGGTAAATAAGCAAGAAATGGCATACAGATACGGGAGATAAAACACTGCGAATTAGAAGAAGATTCCATAGCAAGGTAGCACATTTTCAATTCCAAATGTTTTTGGAGGATAAGCATATTCTATTCTCCTGTCAATCAAGCTTCAGGCAACGGCACGGTATTGATACCACCATGCTTGACTTGCAGACTAATCTTCTACTGAAGATGGATCAAGGTGAAATATCCATCCCTCATGGTGTTAGATCTTTTGTAAGCTTTTGACCTTGTAGACCATGGTTTACTCAAAGGCAGACTAGTGTCGCTGGCTGGCTGTTCCCCAAAAGCTGCCAGCTGGATTGCATCTTTCCTTGGCCCCAGAAATGGCAGGGTAAAAATAGGCGAAATTTGCTCAGACCCCTCTCTTGTCACCTGTGGGGTGCCGCAGGGATCGTGTATCTCGCCCACCCTATTCAATGTTTACCTAATACCTTTCCTGCTCTTGCTACTCAACCTTGGTGCCCACGTGGCCAACTATGCTGACGATACACAGGTGACCGTCAAATTATCCGGCTCGTACACTGAGGATGCAACAAAACTGAATACCATCTATAAAAGCTATCCACGCATGGATGGCGGCCAACTCCCTGGCCCTAAATGCCAAAAGAAACAGCTCCTCATTTCACAACCACAGTAAAACGGAAATCCTTGCCAACCGAGTATGGTCAGTTCCTGCTCATGGGTTAGTTGGTCCCAGTGGCTGAGCAGGTAAAAACGCTCTGCATTGTCCTGGAGTTCTATTAGTCCATGACAAATCAGGTTGCTCTGATCCGGTCTGCGTGTGGGCCGATCACAAAGCTTTTCTGGATCGTTCACCCTTTTCTTGCGTAGGAGAACTTAGCCACTTTGGCATCTGTTCTCATCAATACGCGCTTAATTATTGCAATAGCCTGCTTACTGGCAGTGCCCACTCCTCTATAGCAGCACAGCAGGTCTCTCAGAAAGGGGCTGTGAGGGCCGACTCAGGGCTCTCCAGGCGTGCGCACGTTACGGCAGTTAGGCGCAGCCTACACTGGCTCACGGTTAAGCTGAGAATAAGACACAAGGTTCTGACCCTCACACATAAATGTGTCATGTATAGGGCACCCTGTTACCTGGGAACCAGTCTTCAACTCCAGATCTCTGCCCGTCCATTCAGGTACCAGTACCATTGGAGGCCGGTTAAACCTAGATTTAGGCTGGTGGCCGCAGCTTTTAATGTACAAGTTCCCGATCTCTGGAATCTGCTCTGGAGCTCCCGCCTGAGCTCTAACCATGGATAACACGGGCAAGTTTAAAAAGGAGCTGAAGAGGCTCCTGTTCAATCTCACGCCCGATTAGGGATATGCGCCAATCCATATTCTGTTTGCATATCCGAGTTTTGCCCTGGATTCTCCTCCTCTCAACCATCTAATACTATCTGTTTCGGTTGTCTGTATCTGGTTCCTGTGCGCGCCCTGACGACTTCGGGCGTGTGGCACAAAGATGAGAATATTTAATAAATAGATGAGTGAAGTCCAGCTTGGAAACCTTCAAAAATGCTTTAGAAATGACTGCAACGCCACCTCTCATTTCCAGAGGCCAGCAGTCCGCATGAATGATGAAATAACCATCAGGTATTGCTTGAATCAAGACAGGAGCCGAGGACTCCTGTAACCAGGTTTCAGTTAAAATAAATCAGGAAGGTGGTCAGATAGTACCTGATAAATGTTATCCACATGGATCTGCAAGGAGCGTGTGTTAAGGAGCAGCATTCTAAGATCACCTTCAGGCGGTAGTTGCATCGGAGGCAGTGAATCAGTAGTGCTGAGACTAGAAACAGAAAGACCCAGCCAGCAGGAAAGTAAGTGCTGGGAGAGGCCAAAGCAAGAAGGTCAGCCCGAGTAAGGTATACGAGCCCTTCCAGGCCGGACCGAGCACAGTCAGGCGAAGTCGGGCTTGCCCTAAGCGCCCCTTCAGCGGGCAGATGGCATGCCCACTGCGCCAGACCGCTACACGGGCGAGGACCTCTACACATAAAACTCTGAAGCGGGATGAAAGTGAGGCAAGTCACGCCCATTTAGAGACAGAAAGAGGACTTCCCGGGAGCCAGAGTCCTTAAAACAGATCAACAATATCATGTAATCACAGTAAAAGCACAAAGTGCAATAAAATAAAGCAGTGTTAATGGCAAGAAGCTCGGGCAGCAACGGCAGAGAGGTTGTAAATGGGTATCCGAGGAGGATAGCATGCCAGGCTCACCCTCCAGAGACTGTTTCTCATCTTTGTAAGACGGCCTTCATTTATGTAATTAATTTTACAGGGCAAACAATGCATTTCTGTCACAAAAATGCTTTAAAAACCTTTTCATATTGATTTACAAAGCGGAGGACCAGTATCCTTAGCAATAAGTGAGAGGATGTGGCTTTAACACCAGATGATGCAGGGGAGGAAGAAACATGAACCAGGGGTAAGAACAGTAAAGCACGATAAGGGTACAGGATTGTGGAGGAAGTGCTACGTTTTAGGATGAAGGGGCTAGGGATAAGTGCTGGGGGTTGTTGTAGAGATAAAAGGGGGAGAACACACGGAGGATGTGGTGGAATAGATTAGTTGGTGCAGGTTACTTCTACCTCTTTCCCGGGTCTTCTGCCTAATGTTCTCAGAAGCTCCAGGTGTGTCTTGTAGGTCTTCTCCCCATCAATGTTGTTTGCCCCCGGGACTGTGGTTCAAAACCTTAAAATGAGGGACGCTTCTTGTGATCAGGTGGTTCCAACATGGTGATTGCCTGACCCAGTAGTGGCTCCACCAGATCTCCTGACCTGTATGTATTACCCATGCTCAATAGCAGCCGGCGGGCAAGCCCACTTGAGCCTCCCGCTGGCCACTACCTTCAGCCAAGTATTTGAAGGATTACGTGAATTTGCTCACACGCAGTGAGTTCAAGAATTATTTTATCCCAGTAACTCCTTTGTGGTGCACAGTCCCAGACCAGACCTTTCAGGTGGTATTTTCTTCTTTATGTTTCTCACGCCAACCATATCTCTAAATAGACTGCAAGTCCACCGGCTACTGATTAAAGCTTGCATCGATTTTAAGACCATGGCTATTGCACAACGCTGCATACACAAAGTTACCCCTGAATAACTCAAACAATGCCCTGCGATGGATCAGCAATGTAAGACTCAAGACTAGGTTTACTTTACTCAAGGTTTGACAATTTCTTTTAAACCAAAATAAACAAACCCCAACTAAACCTACTCTACCAGGGTATTCCCTAAGGAAAACCTAGCATTCACAAAACTAACCCTCACATTAAACCAACATTTAAAGAAACATGAAAACATAAATTAAAGGTTACCCAACAACTAGCATCTTGGATGACTGCTACTTGTCCTGGGCGGATCCTGCTCCCCAGGAATGTCCCAAAGTCAATTCTTCAGAGAAAAAGAAAAGCCTTGAAACATTCCAAAGCAATAAAAGTTCACACAAAAAAAAAATCCACTAGTTCAATTAGTTCAACGGTTGATGAAGATTCCCCTATGCTAGTTCCACAAAGAAAACGACAGCACTAATACGATTCCTGGATAGCCTCCTTCCAGAAAAGTTAAAAACAAATGTACCACTCCTGCTTAACAACTCTTCTACTTGCACCTTCTATGGCATCTTTTACATACAGTTTTGTCAGGATGCTTCTGCTTAGGGTTTGCCCTCTCTCCAGCAACTCCCTTCTACTAATGAAACAATACGACAAGGCTCCCTTGCCCTACAGTCTACTTCGGCTCCTGCTACATTCAACTAATACAGTTCGTACAATTGTATTGGCTACCACAATTTTATAGGGTTAAGCAACCCACAAGACTTAAACTCTACAGGTTGGCACAGAACTCTCCTCTTGTGTCACAAGCAGGGTAGCCTCTTTGCCTTTACTTCTGTCTTGCAGCTACCCCAAAATCTGCTTTTAGCATTGACTATTTTTCTTTGACCTAATTGGTCTTTGCTCTACAGATTATAAATGCGTTTATTTGAACGAGTCCCCAGCTCCCTTCCCCAGCTTCAATGACACCGTTTCTACACTGGTTTTCCCAACTCTGTAGTGCCAAGCTTTTCAACCTTGGATAACCTCTGTCAACCCTATGATAAGGTCTCTGAGGTAGCAATAGCTTTAACAACTCTTAAGAGTGTTCAGTTCTTATAAAAGCTGGAGATACTGTAATGGAATTTGGTCTACTGGCATAGCTTGTACTTGTTCTCTGCTCAGCTTCACCAACTTCTGGTTCGTTATGCAAAATGGAGAAGGCCGTTTTACAATAAAAACCAAATGAAGCACACACAATTTCGTTTTACCCTTGAACTGCCACTTCAAAAGATGCATGTTCCTACCTTTCGGTCTGCTGCTTCTAGCCTGCAAGGTAATTGGGAAACAATGGGCCTCATTACGACCGTGCCGGGCCTGAAACAAGGGTGCCAGTAAGCTTACCGGCACCCTTGTTTTCAGACCGGCATATTGCAAGTCTGCCTGCCGAAGCCGCCGTGCCCGACAGGTCTGGCCCTGCCGGGCACCGCAGCCACAGAAGGCAGACCGGTCACAGAAGCACCAGCTCGGCATAGAGTTCTACTTCAAAATGGGAAAGAAAAGGCTTTCACTACACGCAGATGTTTCAGCTTTGATAATCGCATTGTGTGTTACATTTCCCACGTTAAAATGACTTCCCACTTCCACTAACAACTTTAGCTCGCCTTGAATATGTACGCGAGTCAGAGCTGGCTACAGTTACTGGAAAGGTATTTTGGTTGATTTGGAGTATGGAGCTTCTCTGTCCCGATTCCACAGTCACTGCGGGCTGCTTCTGCTTCCTGGGTTGGTTTCTTCTATAACTACTGCTGCAGGCACTCTTGGGACCCACACCCCTCTGCTGCACGATTGTCTTCAATCCAGCCTCATCAAAAGGAGAGACTTTGACAGTCTCGTTTCCCTCAGCTTGCTTCGGCATACAGGCCTTGGGTGTATGCATGACTTCAGCTCTACATTCACAGCAATTAGGCGCACCTGGAAAGACTGCCAGTCTCTTCCAATGATTAGTCAAACAGGGTTTGTGAGCACAGGACCAACTCAGAGCCTGCAGGTGAAATTTGCTCTTCCTCTGCTCCGGCATCCCTCTGTGGTCACACTTCCTTGTGAACTCCCAGCCTTGTGCCCAACTTCTGCTACTGCCGACATTCCAACTCCTGTTATAGCATCTTTCTACTGCTACTCTGTGCAGAAGCCTTTTATGCCCCTCAGTTGGGTTGAAAAGATTTCAGGTACAGGCCCTTAGAATTCATGCCGGACTCTGCCAAAAATCTATTAGGTTTGCCTGCCTGACCTGAGTTCCTGCATGTCTCTTGAGCCCACTTCACAGTACCCAAGGGATTCTGGGGCATGCATTCCTTTGTAGAAAGTTTCTATTTCTCTAACTCCTTAGAGATTTTCCTCCTTTTATATTATAATGGGAATTAAAATGTTCAACCGTTTCGGAGACAGTTGGGGTAGGAAAAGACACAGGTTCACCGTTCCTGTTGTCAAAGACCTTTGGCATTGTGGAGGATATGGCTTTTTAGGAGTACAACAGATAGGCTCAACACTAAAATGAATAACTTCTCTAGATTTTACCTTTTTATCCTTAATAGGAGGCTGAGACTCATCAAAAAGGCAATAAGGCAATTCATCCTCCAAGTCTGGGGTAAATGAATTTTTCTTTAAGGAAAAATACTGCATTTCACCCCATGAAATGTCACCACCATACTGGGCCTCGTCTCCACCCAGGTGATCCTCCCACAGTAGGCCACACCCAGGATTGGGATCAGGAAGCGTCTACCCTCTCCTGAAACCTGGGAGTAGACTTTAGGCCGGGATTTAGTATAGGATCTGCAGGATTCTCCACAGCCCTCCTGACGAAACACGTGTATGCTCTTAGCTCTGCCTCCAGTACCACATCTACATCCCTCGTTGCAGAAAAAAGAGCTGGCGATGTCAGCTTCTGTTTTATTACACCCACCGGAACTCCTTACAACTTGCCCTGAGAGATGAACACTCCTACACAAAACCTTTATAAAATTGGAAAAAAACGTGGTTGTTTGATAAATCTGCTTAAAGGTTTTCTATCCTCAATTTTCTGCTACCTGTGCCAACGCGATGATACGCTGGGCCTGGGTGTTTTCATAAATGCTATAAATAAAATAAAACCTGCTTTGTAACCTGGAAAGAAACTCTGGGGGATCCCTGAATACTGACTCAAGTTCCTGCATCAAAGAAAGACTTTTCCCCCAGCTTAAAACAAGGAACATTGTTGCATGAATTGTTTCCCAAAACCCCCACATAGTTAATTCTCTAATAGAAGTTTTACTGCTCGTCTTAGTCCTACCCCCGCAGTCTTGCTGCCCCCCAATTCCTTCCACCAGGTCTGCTGTAAATTGTTGGATCCAGTTGCCATTGTAGGTCTTTTCTCCTCACAAGCGGCAATGTAAAAAGCATTAACATAGTTTTCAAAAGGGGTCGTATGGCGGTAGGTAATACTTTCATGGAGTATAAGGTAGACAGCTATCAAGGCATGGTGTGTAAATAATGAAGGTCAACTGGCCTTTGCCTTGCGGGTAGAAAGAAATTGAATATCTGAAAAGGTGAGGATCAACACCTTGCAAGAGATGAGGGGGCACAAGAAACAGGCACTTGGGATGTTAACATGATTCCAGTAAAGACTGGAGGGGGGTTGTCTGTACTCCTGCTCTCTATATGGCAGAGTGGAAGCACAGAGTACCCTAGCTAGGGTCGCTATGGACGAGCAATCAAGGCTTAAGCTCTCAGGAGGTGATGCAGGCTGGTTCTTAAATACAGTGTAGCTTAGTGTAGTGTAGTCCCCAAGCTCCCTCAAAGGAATGCCCGCACACTATGTTAGGGAAAACACAGTCTTTATATAAATAAGGTTCACGTTATATACACAATCACAATAACACTTTTTACTCTGGAAATACTATAATGGAAAATATATACAGGTCTACGTGGTACCACTCTTAACTATCGATTCCTTTGAAATGTGCCCACGGCTAACAGCCCCAATAACATACGAATCAGATGGTAAAATGAATCAACGATAGACCACAGAAAGAATGCAAGTTAAATCAAGCAATGGCAGAACAGTCCCCCGTCTACCTAGAGACAGTTCTGTGCGAGGATCCCCCACACCCCCCCACCTGGGAAACTTGTAAATAAAGCGGATTGACAAGCCCAGTCCAATTAAGCTTAATATAGTCTCGATTCCTTCTAAAAGGTTCCACGACCCCAAAGTACTTGGTTTCGTAGAGTTCGTCGGGGAGTCGGCGACAGGCCCTTCTTGAGTGCACTACCTTTAAAGGCAGGAGCCACGGTTTGTCAAGAGTCGGTGAAAATAAAGGGTGAACACTGTCTTTGCTGCAGCAGCTTCAGTTCTTGCGGTGCCTGTTGACGATCGGTCGAAAACATCCAGCAAGCTGAGGTATGCAGTCTACCTCGACGATGAGCGTTCGTTGCTGCAGAGAGGTAATGAACTTTGGCCCAGCAAGGGAGTTGCGCCATCGGCATCTCTGGTCTTCGGGTGGCGGGAAACCCACCAGCGGATTCTCCTTGGTTGTCTGTGGCCTCGACTTTCTCCGGCAGTACGAAAGCGGTAGACTGATGAGCAAGAGAGTCATTGGATGAAATGCAAAGGAGCATTGCAACACCAGTCGTCGACGGCGCCCGTCAGTGATAATGGACTTCAATGTCCGGGCGCTTCGCTACGTAACTCCCCGCGGTCCCAGTCTAGGGTCGGCTGCCTTTCGAGGGTCGGACATCCAGGGAGCTTTGGCAAAGATCAGCTGGTGCATGATGGTCCCTCGTAGCTCGGGAAGAGGTCTCCTAGCCAGGTCCTCTCTTGGATCAGTTCCTTGACAGTCATGCAGCTTTCAGATTAGCGAAGGACAGCAGCAGCAATTCTTCTTTCAGTGGCCTTCAAGGTTAAGCATCAAGTATCAACTTCTGAATGATTTCCATCAGTGAGAGGTCCCCAGATATACTGTTTGGTCTCTCATTCACTCTGCTGGGTCACATTCAAGCAACCAATCATTCAGAAGGGCAGTCGGGCACCCAATCAGGCTCAACGTGCATTCAGGCCATTCTTCTCCATCCAGACACTCACAACACGGAATGTGTATTCGGACAAGCACTCTGCCATTGGTAACTCCACACTGCATTCATACCACTTTCGGGCAGGGCTGTCTCGGTCATTGTGTCAACCATACAGATACTAGACACCCATAACATGAAATGTGTATTAGTCACACACTCCATTCACCCAGGTCCCACCCCACAGGCGTACCCACAACATACAGTCATTGGGAAGGCTCCAGCCGGTCTTGTCTGGACTTCCCCACAACACCATATATGGAACTCCCACAGTCAGTCAGGGGGGGGAAGGGTCAGAGTCAGGGCTTCCCGGGACTTCGGTAATACAAGGTAACAGGCAATAATAATCAAGAGGCCATCTTGTTTCCTATCAGGAATCAAGTGATTCCAATGGCAGTGCCAGGGTATCCCAAAATGGAGGATACTCAATTCAGCATGTAGCTGCCACCAGCCCATACCCTGCTCTGTGGGCCACACACAGGTGCACAAAAACATACACTAGGAGTACAGGGCCATACTCCAACCCATGGGTGCTATAAGGAAGTGTCAGTTCACTAAACCAAAAAGAGGAAAAGCGCAACCACCAGGAGTCCCACTTGAACTTGTGTGGAAAACAAGACAGAACATATATGATAAAGGCATAAAGGACAATGATATGGAGGCCCTGTGCCAGCATTTCCAGCATCACAATTCAACAATACTGGTGCTAACTTGTTTTGTTATGGTTGATATACAACCTTTCAATATTATAAAATTCATGATATTGCAATAAAAATAAAAATCGCCACATTTCTCAGTCTAAAAATTTTAAAACAATTGACAATTCTTCATCTCATCGATTATCATTTTAAACCTATGTATTCCAAATATCTAACATTTAATCCCAGCTAAAAAATTAATGCCCGAGCTTTAACTTCTTTAAAATAATAAAAATGCTTTTTCAGGAGCAGCTCTCAATTAATTCAATTCTATACACAATGTAATTAAATGTCTCAGGGTCTCAGTTTCTTTGCCACAAACACGACATGCTTTGGCAGATTACGCCAGTTTTACTCTTGAGACCATGACCTCGAGAGCTCCAGAGATTGAAACGCAATCTTAAAAACCCTCTGGTTTTATAGAGCACAGGAATGGGCACAAGTACTTTGGGAGGCAATTAAACGCTCTCAATTCAAAATCATATATATATTTTTTTTAGACTTGTATCTATGACACTCCGCAATCTTAAGACACCAATCAAATTTTCATAACATCTTTTTTACATCGTCTGGTCTTGACAATACGGTTTCCACGTTAGTACCCGCCTCCTTTAGCTAGTCCAGGCAGCCCTTCCTCCAGACAGCGCACCAAAATGAGCATCTTTTCTTAGTGGACGCAAGGCTGAAAACAGAGTTATCCTGGCCTAGTATTATTTTCCTTAAACGAACTAGAAATGTCCACTTTATAATTATGGATAAAGAAGTCCAAGCTCATAACAATGAATCTGAATTGACATTCCCTTAGGTACCACAAGACCCTTTTCCAGAGTAGCCCTTCCCATTTGATCCAATCTATTTTTTTCTCCAAAAATAGAATTGCTTACACTCTGTATGATAGGGTCGGGAACATTTTGTTTGTAGAAGGTCACCAACCACTTGTAAGAGAATCTACCATATTTGGTATACAAAATAAGCCCCTAGAAAGCTGCTGTTACTATCTTTGTTCTTAAATCACTACAGTATTGAGTTTCGGACCGCAAATCATTAACTAAGATCCCAAGATATTTGTAGTCCGAGACCTGTTGTAAGGGGAGATTATATGTTCACATAGAAGGGATTGCCAACTTCTTCCCTTGACACGATTTAAGCATCAACTCATTAGATTTGTTTGTGTTGATCTTAAAACCGTTGTCAAAGCAAAAGTCCTCCGATTCGGCCAGTTGAAAAGAACCAAATCTTATGCTTACAAAAAAACATTGAAGGTATAAAACAACTGAATCAGGACCAACCAGAGTCTAGGAGGAAATGCATGTGCTTTTGACAAATACACCCCAAAATCAGCAACGTAGAGATTAAACGGAACTGGAGCCAGGATCAAGCCCCGTTTTAAACCCGGTCTTGAAAGTGGTCCCCAGTAATTTAATCAGACCTGATGCAAGTACTTTATAATCAAAAAGTGGGATGGGCATTCCCAAGTATCCAATTTGTCTCATAGTCTAGCTCGGTCGACAGATTCAAAGGCAAGCTTCAAGTCTGTGAAGGCCAAGAAGACTGGCTGACCGGAGCAATCAACTAATTAAAGCCAAAGTAGCCAAGTTTGCTGAGGTGCACAAACCTGGGATAAATCCTGACTGCAAACAGTCCAACACGTTCGCTTTGTTTACCCAGTTTAATCATTTCCTTAACACCAGCTCCGCCAAAACTTTTCCTGAGACATCGAGCAAGGCAATGGGCCGATAATTTTCAGGGTCGGACCAAATTCCCTTCTTAAAGATGGGTACAGTTACAGATTTTTTCCATGTATTACTGATTTTATTGGTGCAATTAGATTTGTAAATTGACTATACATCAGGGAGTGAGGGAAAAAAAAAAGACAAGTAACACTGTTCTGGTTATTAAGTACTATAAGTGCATTTGCAGGGGAAAAACATCAATTACCAGCTTTTCGGCGCCGGCTCTGACACGTTACCTAGGTTATGCAGCCTATAACTGGCACGCGTCACGGCAAAGTGCTGAGGCAAAGCCTGTTTGCAGCCAGGTTGTGGCATAAAGAGGGAGTTTCTGCCCGATAACCGCTGGATTTGGCACAACGCTAGGTTTACAAGTAAGGAGTATTGGAGACATATTCTGATTATATTGATTTTGGATGACTTCGGTACTATGATAGTTTTTACTAATGGGGAATTAAAGGAGCTTGATTCGAAGAGTGGGATATCCATCTTTGCCTACATTGGATAAGATCAGGAAATTAGGCATCGAAAGAAGGGAGATTGTCGAGACATTATCCCCCGTCTACTGTAACAGAAAGGAGAGACCTTTAAAAGCAGCTTTGCAGAATGTTAGGTCAGCAGTAAAGCATGCTATGGATTCAGGATTTTATTGAATCTCATGATGTGAACTGTATATTACTCACTGAAACCTGGTTTAATGATAACTCACAGCATAATGTACTAGTCCTCAAGACTATTCTATACAACTTCAAAGAACTTCAAAGAGAAGCAGTGGGGTGGAGGCTATTATTAGAGCCCCTTTAAAGTTGTCCCAAGTGCTAGACTGGGATGACTATTCATGTGTGTATTTAGTGTACTCCAACCAGAACCAAACAAATTTTGTTTGGGTATCGCCCAACAGGACCTGCAAAACATTCCTGGAAAAATTTGATAAATTCCTTACAGATACTGGTAGTATCCTACCATGCCCCGGGTCCTCTTCGTAGCAAGTCACCCTTAACGGCTCCAAGTAAATTGAAACGTCAAGGTCAACTAGATCAGTACAAGGAGGAAATCTCACCTGGTCTTTCTCCCATTCAGAGACTTCAAAAATCTCGAATCTAGGGGGTGAGGGGGTGTTTGGGGCGGGAACTGGAGCCCTGTTTCCATAATTACCTGACTTATCAATCTTGAAGGGATGCGCAAAAATACTCTGTCTAGCTCAGTATCATTTACTAACTCGATCTGGTCAATATCTTTCGAATCAATTAAACACAATTTTGCTATCTGCTTGAGCAATCTCATGACATTTCCTCTATTCAATAACTAGGGTCCATGGTTGTCTACGAAACATTCAAGAAGAAGGCAGCCACCCTTTGTTTGGGCTGTCATTTGAATTTTGGGAGGCTCCCTAGAATACAAGCTCCATTAGTACGTAAATAAGGGTGCGACTTGCACTTTGAATGGTCTTCTCCACGAGAAACATACCCGCCAGACCCACTAGATCATTCTACTCGCACCGTCTTATAATCCCAAGGTACAATCTCAAAACGGCAGAAGGAGCTAGTTTCACAGTCCTGGCTGCCAAACGCTGGGACCCTCTACCTCTTACCATCAGAGTTGTGGGGTCAGCGACTTCTCTGGAGGAGGGGCATGAAATCGGTCCACCCAGTTTTCTTTTTTAGATTTGTTTTGCTCTTTTACCACTTTACATCACCCTTTGATGGTGTGGAAAATCCTCAAAAGGGGCAGAGTCCGTCCTGCAGAACTAATAGCAGTGTCTGCCACTGGGAATGACTCTATGGTCGCCTGCGGCACCTTTTCCACAAGTAGAGCTTCTTCGTCAGGTAAGGTCAGATGAGGCACCATATGTTTGTACAGGCAATGAGGCACCGGGGGCCGACCGATGAATATTTATTTCTAACCTCAGTCAGCTTTGAGATTATAGTATCGGATTGCATCACAACCTTTTCATTGAGCATGTCATATAGTTTTGTTAATGTTAAGAGACTTATTCATCGCTGACAGCAGATTTGTCTGGCCAAGGGAACGTCTGAGTCGGGTGGATAAATGACAGAGGAAAGTTAATTGTATAGAGGGGAATCAGGGTAGAGTATCAGGGAAGACAAGTTCCTTACTTGATAAAATGAAGCACTTGTCTGGTGACTCACTCAGAGCTTCCGGCACCACATTATTTCCTAGAACATGAATCGGTTGTTGAGCTTCCAAGTTGTTTAGTATAGTCGATTCAGGTATACACGTCACAGAATTGTCCCCTTCCCGGGCACCCTCCGGACGACTAGGAGCAAGCTCCTCCCTCAGTACGTTGTTACTCGTTTCAAAGGAGGGGGATAGAATCGCCAGCAGGGTTAACGTGTGCCGTGACCATTAAGGCTTCCATTTGTAAGTACTGGTGACTGTCAACTTGGTCTCGCTCATTTGAAAGCGAGAAGGCCCCTGGATGAATCGACGAAAAGTCTATCACCCAGGATAACAAAAACTCCTGCTTTTTTTCAACTCCGCTTGACTTGTCACCTCTTTTAAGGTCGTTTTTGAGATTTCCTACAATGATATCAACCGGGCCACCGTGCACAGTGGAGGAGGGGACAAATGTTTGTAGGAATGAGTTAGATGTAGAGTTTCTGCCTCCAAATCATGTTGTACCACGGTTTTCTCACACAGATAAGGACTAATGTCCTTCAGATTTAATCGAGGCAGGCATTTTTTTGGAGGCAGTTGTGCAACTTTAATGAGGCTCTTGTATTATCTGCTTTGGGAGGGGTGTTAGGAGTTCATTTTTAAACGACCACCACCAGAGGCGTCACACTTTAAGGGCATGGCACTTTTCAAGGTGTAAGCATAAGACATCCTGCCATCTAAGTGAAGATGATGAACTTTGATTACCTGAGTTAGACAGTGGGTTTTAGAGGACAGAAGAACACTGGTTTCCAAACAGGAGCAAGGCAAACCTCGCCTCACCTCAACCCGGGGCCAACTGTAAACCACTCCAGGTCACCACACCGCTTCAAGGCTACCTCCACACCACACAGCCCACCCAGAATGCCCAGACTGCCACTCTTCTCCACGGCTCAGCAGTGGTTTAGTAGTGCAGCGCCCCCTCCACAGGTCAATGGACAACAGACTTCTCAGCAGAGTGACTGCCCAGACTGCAACTCTTCTTCCCCTCCCTAACATCAGTGTTCCAACAGCTAGCAAAAAAGATAAGAAAATGGCAAGTTGCCCTCAGCCAACAACTACTGAATTGGCCTCATGAAAACCAAGCCTGGGTGGTGTGGAGCAGCTTAACAGCACCCATTATAAATGTAGATCATTATACGAGTGGTCATTTTTGCTCACCCCTGCAATTTCCCATTTCATAGATTTGTTGCATTTGGCCAATCTGTTTAAAAACAATTTACATTTCAATCAAAAAGTACCTCTACCAGTTTTGGTGAAAATTCGTCCAGTGGCTAGCGACTGCTAACCTCACCGCACTATCACTACAATAGCCTGCACTTATATTTGACTGCCAAATGCATCATGTATGTGTAGTCCTAAATAAATCAAATTCTAGAAATTAAAAAATTCAGCAGTGTATAGAAAGTCTGCCTCCACCCTCTTTCGGATCCATGTCTCCGAAGACGGTTATAGGTCAAAAGTTCTAATCAAAAGATTTGAATTACAATTGGTTCGAATCAAAAGGACCGAAAACAAAAGGTTCGAAAACCCCTGTTTTTGTGGTAAAAAACACTTTTTTTTACCTACAGGGAAACCCCAAAAAAAAGATAATAAAAACAAATTCGAACCTTTGGTTTTCGATCCTATTGACGCTCACCTTTTGCATTCAAACCTTTTGTAATAGATCCTTTAACTGGACACCTCCGAAGACCACACAGAAAAAGCTGCATCTGGGCTTGCAGAACAAAAGGCTGCATTCCGAGCTGCAACGTTTTGTGTGCAGCCTTCTCCCCTGAACCTGCAACTGCTGCACAGCACCAACAGCCTCCCACCACCTTCTCCCGTCCCCTGCCCCGCTGACCTGCTGCGGGTTCCGGCTACTTGTTCCCAAGTCTACAGTGCGCGGACGGAAGCCTGGGGGCACAGCATGGCACTCTTTTGTGCACCACCTTTTGTGCCCCAGGCTTCCGGCCACACACTCTAGATGGTGACACCCCTTTCATATTGTGAAAGAGTAGCACACATTTCCGTGCAGCAGTTTTCATGGTGATGATTGAAAGGTGTAACAGTCTGTAAAGGGAAAAAACTACATCAGTTGTCTGGAAGGGTCAAACTTAGGAACTTTGATCAATGAACGGTCTACTACCAGCTATGGTAGATTCCCTGGCAACCAAAGCAGTGAGACCAACTAGCTTCCCCAAAATAAAAAGAAATATAAGGAAGATTGCATACTATCGAGTGTCCATGACAGTAACAGGTTCAGATGCTTCTCTACTGTGATGTGCCTTGCTGTCCTAGTATCTAGTGGAGCATTCCATTTTTCATGATGGAAAATTATACTTTGTATACTTGATTATATAGGTTTTAACTATAGATACATTATATGGCATTTGAGGAAATACAAAAAAGGGAATGAAGATCATTATTTTTGTCTATTTTGTGATATTTGACAACCATCCAGGGGTGTCTCAGCTTTGTGCAGAAAAGACAAAGTAACCCAGGGGGGAGAGGTTTAATATAGTGTTCTCTCTCGTTTCCAGAATCTGCTTGGGTAAATTATTCCAATTTCACAGCGTGTAGCCGTTCTTTGGAGGAGGAAAGACGTATGCCATTTGAAGCTTTGTTTTAAGTACAAAAGGGACTCGCTCAGCCATGAAGTGCTTTATGAACAAGGATGAGAATTCCATACTTGACTTAACAGGAAGGCAGTGCAGCTTCTTGATAATTTGTGCTATATGGGTTCATCTTAGTGTGACTATACAAAGCTTCAGTTTTTTGGCATGTATATATGGTGCAAGATACATTTTGTAGACCAGAATAAATCAAGTGACAGTAATTATGTTGGCACCTACAGTGGATTGAGAAATGAGGCACTGTGTTCTTCAGATATCAGGGGTCTAATTTCACACATCAAGTAGTAGCTGGAAAAACTAACAATGGGGTTGGCTTGTGAATTGACTGATCAGGTGGAATCAAAAATTATCCCTCAGTGTTTCGATTTACATTGAACCTGGATACAGCACACCACAACGCAGGTACACATTTGTTGATGGCTTCTGTGTCCCCATCAGGAAACCAAGTCTAGGGGGCTACCCGAATTAGCATAAGGAGACAACAAAAATTGATTTCTTACCCAACAATGGGCCTAATTTACAAATATGTTTTAACATGGCAAAGTCGTGTTGAAATAATTTTTGCGAATCAGGCCCAATGTGGTTTTACCCGACTGCACATAAATTGGTTAACTGATACATTTTCAGGAAACTCCCCTTCTTCCCTATGACATCTACAACTAATAACATTTTTCTAAAACTATTCCCGCACACATGGACATAGGTCACAAACTAGCACTGACCTGGATTGTTTCAATCAAAAAATGTATTATTGCATAATACAATGAAATAGACACGCAAGATAACAGGTAAGCCTATAACATGTGACAAAACTTGTACAAATAGGCACTGATGTAAGAAGAGCAGCTTGCCACTGAGGGCTGCTGGCCGCAACCTGCTGTGAGTCCTATCATAGTGGGGTAATTCAATTATGGAAGTGTGTGGCGAGGAGTGTGGTATCAGGAGAGCCTGCAAGGCAAGGGTGCTTGCAAGCAAAAAGCATGTGCCAGTAAAAAGGAAGTAAAGGAAAGCTGATAGGGCCTACAGTGTTTCAAGGGGGCGAGGAGGAGTGCTGAAATGATTGGTAAAGTAGTGGTGTATTTGGGGTCATATTCGGATATCATACAGAGGCGGACGGAGGAATTGGAAGCAAAACATAGGGGCATGGGTTTGGAGCAGGGGATAAGGAGTGCTTGCTCAGTAATTCGATTTGCTGTGTTCATTTAAAGCACATGGTTCCTGATTTTTACATACCCAGTTATGAAGAGTAGGTAGGTATGGGCATTTTTGTATGGGAAACTGTTTATCTAGAGTCACAGGGTTCGATAAAACTTTCATAGATCTCCCTTTCTCAAGTCAACAGTTTGAATCTCTACAGTACCTATGTTGTGCAATAGAATGCCTGGGTGTATATAGACCTATCTTAGCAGCGCCATCTTTGGAATGGCATGAAGTGTCTTCCTGCAGACAATAGATGATGCAAGATGGCTAAACCTTTGCTATTGGCGATGAAGAAAAAAAAAAGTGTTTTGGAGGCATGAAGCCCAATATGAAAAAGGTCTCTGACAAGTACTCTATACATGTTAATCAAATTCTTTTTTAAAGGTGTAGGCCAGGTAACTTGGTCAAATTGAATATGTCAAAGTCAGACTGTTAAATTGTGGTGGGATTATTTCTTAGCTTGAGAACATCGTTTTATATTAAGGTAATTAAGGCCATATTTAAGTGCTCTTAGAAGTTATTACAAACGGCCACCTCAAAACTATTTCTTTTTTTAAAAAAGGGACCAAAGAATTTCCCAATGTATTCTTAGTTACATAATATTCCTATCCAGCCTGAAGGCAAAGTATCATACATGACCCACGCATTAAGGGAATACAATTCAACAATGAGCTAGTTAAAATGCTGCTTTTCCCAAAATTCAGCAACTTCCAATATTTGTATTTTGAAAGATTCAGGAGTTTTGTTCATATTTCAATGTGTTAAAAGCAAACTTGGGGCATGTATAGATTAGGTCTACTTCATGACAATACAGCAAAAGGACCTAGTATAATTGGGAATTAATTCCACAATTTAAGTTCAAGTTTCGAAACTGGTTTCCCCTACGTTGGAAATTCTACTCCCCTCCTCCCCTTAAGCACTCCCTTGTGCGGCCACTCCTGAAAAAATCTTCAGCAGACCCTACCTCACCTGTCAACTACTGCCCTCTCCATCATTAACATCTACCTTGCTCTGCTTGCATTATTCCTCCTCCTCCTCGACGACAGTTCTTTTTCAAACTTCCTGCTGACCCTCTTGCACCCTCCATTATCCCCAACTGCCTTTTTGCCAACCAGCCCTGGTGCACCTGCTACGATCTCTGCCTAAACACCTTTAAAACTGAGTTCCTTCCCATCAGGTCCCCTGCTCCCTCCTACTTCCCTTCACTCTGGCCTTCTCCCTTGGGCTCTCCCCATGAACCTTCTTCTGAAGCCAGAAACCTTGGAGTCATCTTCGACTCCCATCTCATCTTCCTCCCTCACACTCAGGACATTGCCAAGTAGTCCAACTTTCAGCTCTTCCTTCTCAAAGGAATTCTCAAAGTTCTCATTTTTCTCACCCCCACCCCCTCCCCCCCCGAGGCTCAATGTTAGTCGAGCCCTGGTTCTCTCTAGGCTTGACTATTGCAATAGCCTTCTCCTGAATCTACCTTCTTCCACTCTGTGACCCCCTCCAGCTACTTCAGAATCAGGAAGCAAGACTTATCCTTGGCCTCAGGGCCAGGGACCACATCTCTCCTGCCCTAAAAAGTCTTCACTGGCTCCCGGTTGCTGCACACATTAAACTCAAATACCTCTGCATCATCCAAAAGGCTATATGGGCCCAGGGACCACACTTTCTTCAACTTTATCTCACTAAATACTCTTCCCTCTAGACCACTATGTTCCTCTGGCACAAATTCTGTGTGTAAAGCGTTTAGCTAAATAGGGGGTAGGTGGTTGATCGCTTTCCTCAGCTGGCTCCCTCCTATGAACAGCCTCCAGCGCCTCCGAGCCTTGAGCAAAACTTGCTTAAATTCCAGAAGCTCCTTAAGACTTTCCTCTTTACCTCCTCCTTCATTTCTTCTCTGCTCCGCCAACCCCACAGTTGCGGGATTGGTGTCCAGGGCCCTTCTGCATCCACGAGCCTCTGACCTTCCACACCCAATCTGCCCAGCTCCTGTCTACCCTCAGCACTTACCTTGGCACACCCTCCACCCTAGAGGTTTGCATGTACACCTAACGTGACTCCAGTCCTTGTAGCACTCAAACACAAGCACTTCATCTGTGGCTCACCCTAGAGCTCCGACTCCCCAGCACTTACCCCCTCTGTCCTCTTCCTTGCTGCACTTTCAATTTCTGAACATTCATAAGGCATAGTAGGTTCGACCTTTTACCCCTCCACTGCTCATAGTAAATATTGTGTTTTGTAATTTATTTAATTCCTATGTTATCTCCCCTCGCACTGTGGGCACTTAGAAACAGTATTTTACTTGCTGCATAAGCGCCTAACAAGCAAACAAATACTATATAACACCAAAAGATGGAATGTATTGATGTTGAATTTGTTAGGTAGAATTTCCATCTTGTGTGTAATTCTCCCCACATAGTGAGTCACCCAGCACTATTTGCTGGACTATTGTTTTTTTCTGACGTTCCTGAGTGAGTGGGAACCTTTTCCTCACCGACTCATTCTTTTTCTGAGACTCTGGGAACCGTTTTTGGTTAACATGGAGTCATTCTTCCATCTTTTTCAACAGCATCTGTATTTTACTATTGCAGCACATGGCATCTTCTGTGCAGTATTGCTGGTAACTCCTTTAGATTCCCTCTTTCGTTTTCTTTTATATTCCTGTGTTAACTTAAATGTTACCAGGAGAGGTGGATCATTTTTAACTTACCTATGCTTTTCTTTTGTGAGATCAGCCCACCTCAAGTTATGTGGAGGGCTGAGGGAAAACATAGTATTCCTTTTCTCACTTCTCCTGTAACTTCCCAGTGGCTGGTGTCAGTAGATACTTTCTACCGACTGAATTTTACACGCAGGCTGCTGTTGTAGCTCCGGTAAAAGACACATGGGTCACCATTGACCTACAACGGTGACCGTCTTCTTTTTTCGCCAACTCACAATGGCTTGCCCTTTCTTGAGCCTTCCTCGGCTAACCTGAGTGGAGGAAGTCCCCCTCACGACTTTGTCTTCAACGGGGTCCCATTGCGAAGCCTGACGGCGCCAGGGTGTCTGGGAGGACAGGAAGCTGGGAGGCCACCGAAACCAGTCAGGTCTTTGACCTCCATTGTGTCTGCTAAAATCCAGTTCCAACTGGGTGAGGAGAAAGCCACTATCCAAAGTCTAAATGTTGCATGCATGCTGATTGGCTGAGTTCCTGCATAAAAGGTGAAGGTCTGGATGCTGAAACCAGAGTCTACCACTGGAAGAAACATATTTCATTGAGCAACCAAGCATAGTCAGCATCTGGATGGTAGATGTGGATTGCTTTGCGGCGCAGATGTGCTGCCACTGGGGCCAAGCATTTGATGAATACTATTGGGGCCTACTTCAGGCCAAAGCAAAGTGGCTTGAACTGGAAATGTTGCCCCTTAATGTTCTCTCGATGAATGGGGAAGCGGTAGAATGCTTGCTCCAAATGGTGGGTCGTCAGGAAATCTACTTCCTCTAATCACGTGCTGCAACGCGACCCTCCTGAACTTTTGTGATTTGAGAAACTCGAGGCGTTGGAAGTCTAGAATGGGTTGCCACCCTCCTGACTTCCTCACCATAAAGTATCTGGAGTAAACTCTGGAGGCGTTGAGGGACTGGTTTTATAGCCCATTTGTGCATCATGGCCTGCCTGAGCCTCCCTTAGCAATTGTGCCACACCCAGTTCTCGCTGCGCAACAGGAGGAATGTGAGGACATTTGTCCCAGAATTCCAGAGCTTGCAACTTTTAAAGGACATTGAGCAGCCATATGTCTGGAGATCTTCCACCACTGATCCACAAATTGAAACAACCAGCCTTCTACCAAAGTGCAGAAGTGGGGGCGCGGCTCCTGGGCCGGTAAAGGCCTGCTAAGGCCTGGGAAAGTCCCCCTATAAGCTTCCTGGGTTGTGGCTGACGATGGGGGTTTGTGTAACCCTTGGATGACCTGGAGACTCTCCCTTTTGAGGAGCCAAAGGACTGCCTGCTCTATTGAAGGGTGCCCTGCGAGCGCACAGTCTCATGTCGGCCTGAATGGCCTTTCCAAACAAATTGTCGCCATCGAACAGCATGTCAGTTACTTTGGTCTTCACATCTGTGTGGAAGTTGGGGGCCATCTGCCAACGCTGGCGATGGGGGCTACACCATTGCCGATCTGTCAAAAGCCAGTATCCGCGAAGTCGAGGGTGACAGACTGCATAGTCAGAAGCAACCTTTCCTTCCTGGAACCGGGCTAAAGCTTGAGTCTTATCAGGAAGAAGTCGAGGAAGGGACCCAACTTAAAACATAACTCTTCCGTACCTTGACAGGACATTAGCAGACTTGTTAGTGGATGCTGCTGTAGTAATGATTGGCTTTCCTGCTGGACGTAGATTTTTCCCCTTTCTGTCTGGAGGAACCATAGACGAAGAAGAGGAGTTGGAAGACCTCTTGCTAGCAGCAGACGAGACTAGAGTCTGGCGAGTGCTGGGACCTGAAGCACCTACGGGCCGACTCTGCAACCCAGTAGTTCTTCTCCAACCGGTCTCTTTTGACAAAAACTATAAATAAAAATAAAATAAATAAATGAGTGGTATTAGGGGCCTTCATGATAGCCAGGCCATCCTCCTAAAGGTCATCCAACAGGTGAACTGAGACAATGGTATTCTTTGAGGACTGGCAGCGCTTAAAAAGGAAATCTTCCTTTTCTTTTTTACTCCAGGACGAGGTTGAATAGCTTGGCAGCTTTAGATATCGGAGTGGAACGGACCGATATCACCTGGCGAAGAGGCCCTGGAGGGCATATCGACATCAGGGGGTTCCCCATCTGCAGGAAACATTCATCAAACTCATCCATGTGTCTACCGGTTGTAACATGTCGATGTCCGTCTAGGTCATTTCCTCCACCACTGGGGGAAGCGCCACAAGAAATGGGCATGAGTTAGCAGGGGCCCAATGAGGCAGTGGCGGCTGAGTCCGAGAGGACATCAGAGGGCCCCTTGCTGGAACAGGGGTGGGAGCAGTAGGCAGCCGCTGCTGGATTTCAGGCAACAGTGTGTGCAAGGTGGTTACATATCTCTTGGTGCAGGGGCAGGAAAAGGACCAGGTGCAGTGGCTGGACCGGAGGCCTGTTGAGGGGCTAAATGGCTGGGAAGGCCAGAGTCCCTGAATAAGGCATTGACAGAATGGGATTGGATCAGCAAGGGTGGCCATGGAGGAACCCAATCCCACCCTTGCTGATCCAAGTAAAAGTCCAAGGCAGGTCTTCGGCAGAACTGGTGTAAACTGCTGGAGAACTCCTGGGGGATTCCAGAGTGAGGAGTGGTGCAGCCTTGGAGACATAGGCAGGAAATCCTGAGCTGGAGGCAAGTCTCCCAGCAAAACAGAGCCCTTGGGAAACGGGAAAAGACTGGAGCCAGCGGAGCAGGAAAAGGCGCCGTCATTGACGGGACCACTGATGAATGTCTAGGTGGCAAGGAAATCCTGGGCAAGGTAACAGTCACAGTGGTAAAGGTAACCGTCATGGATGAAACCTTCAGTCTTGCAGCCGACAAATAAAGAGCAGTCTTTGTAAACTGGGTTCGGCGACTAGGTACTCAACAGTGCGATGGTTCTAGTGGATGAATTAGTCGACTAGGCTTGTGTCAATGACTGAGCTGGTGATTGGCCCTTCGACAACTTGGTCTTCGACGAAGACCTGTGTATGGACGCTGACACCACCAATTTCTTCGCAAAAGAAGGCTGCCCGGCTGCCCATCAGCAGAGCTGGTGATGGCGACCTCTCTCCAAACTGTGTTCCACAGTGACCATTGACAAGGAAGGTGCTGAAGCATGTGATTTCACCTTTGTTTGGTCTTTGCCAAGTAAGCACCTTCAAAGGACCTCAACCTCTTAACTTAGGGAGCACCAGAGCCAGGACTATGCCCAGAAGCCGTTTAAGAGTCCTTCCCTTCTTCGAGCTGCGCCACCAACCTCCGATGGCAGCCCTTCTGTGTCTTCGAGAAAAAGGATTGGCAAATCAGAAATCAGTCAGCATCATGGTGGAAATGTTGATAGTAAATGCATCTGTGGTGCCGATCCTCGAAGATATTCTCCAGGCCGCAGTTTTCACTGGACCTTAAAAGACTCTTTTGTGGCATCCGCCATGGTGTAGGAGTAAAGGCCCGAAGCCTGGGCCTGTAGAACACGAGCTGGCGATCCAACGATGGACTGAGGACCTCCTACGACAATGGGTCCCCTACCGCCACTAGTCAAAATGTGACGGTAGACAATGCAGAGATGAAGAATTTTTGCAAAAATAGGCAAAAGAGCGAAGGACTATCCGATTTCGAGGAGAGAAACACAACGACTCCCAACACGAGAAACGTGTAGTAAAAATCTGAAGATGGCTAACCAGGGGTGGATCTTAAGAGGACGCATATCATTTGAGGGGGCAGTATGACCCCAGAAAGAGAACAGAGGAGACTAGAAGTCTTTAACTAAAAGCTCAACTGCTTTAAATTTACTGACGATTTCCAGCCTGACGACAGGGAATATTCATGAGCATGTGAATGTATGCAAGACCCCATGCTGGAGAACCACAAATATCTGTACTCAGTGAGCATGCCATCTATTCCTAGGATTTGTATATACTAGTGCTATCCCCTATGCCACAAGCTAGTTATGCCTGTCACTGTAAGCTTATGTACTAAATGTTAACATACAGAGAGCTACAACTAAAACAGATTAGGCATGTAATCACAATTGTAATTATGCATCTTCTACAACACAAATTGCATCTTTTTTAGTATTTTTGTTTATCTGTGTATGGAACTTACCTTTGTGTTACAGTGTTGCTTTCACATTTTATTCTAATTACATAAACCCACAACAATCTATACAACGATTCCAGTGCAACTCGGGACATTTTGGGATCTTTGTTCTGCAAAAAAGAATAATAATAATCAGTAAAATTCTCTTAATGACTGCATATGTGACCCCAACATTAATACACACAATTGTAATCATAATGATTACTCTGAAAAAAGGAGGTAATATTTTGCAAAAAACAGACAGACGGTTGCTCAAATCGAATCCATACAACTTGTTAAAACAATTATTGACTTAAGGCGTGCAGACATTTTCTCTTGTAAACTGAAGAGGCGCAATAACAATCACACCTTTAAACTGTGGATAATATTTCATCTTTGTTTAAAGTACACTCCTGCTGATTGCCCTCCGTTGAGGAAAAAGACTCTTAAATACATGTCCTCTATTATTCAATAGAAAACGACCCTTAGAAATGCATTAGGCAACCGCGACTGAATACGAACTAAGGGTCAAAGCATGTGGTAAATTTACTAAGTTAGTGTACATTGTGACATTAATACTTAAAGAAGAATTATTTCTTCATTTGATATGGGCAAAGAAAACATATTTGACCAATTATGATGGCGGTCCAGTTAGCACACATGGCATTACAAATGTATGAAAAACTGTGCCACTTGACCTTAAACACATGAATTGATCAGAAAGTGAGCAGCAATATACATAAGCAGAGCTAGACAGCGAGCTGGGAAGGTGCCGTTTACGTCTCTTGCCCTACTATACCACATTCACTCACCTGCAGAGTTTCTATTTGCTTTCTGATACTGTTGTTAGATGGCATCTAAATGAAGCAATATGAGACAGCAAAACATAACAAGCATGAGAATGGGAGGCACATGCATGTTAGATGAAAAAAGCACAAAAACAACAGACAGCTGAAAATGTCATGCTCTTTGCAGGTCTCCAAGTGCATTTTCTTCTAATAAACCTAATCTTAGTAGCACAAGAAATGACATTAAATGTACATCTGTTTGTGCCCAATCTCTAGAATTGGATTTCAGTATAGGTTTAATTGCAGAACCACAAAATGTAGGCAAGGCAATCACTGTTTTTTGCACACCTAGGAGGACAATTCTGAGTGGGATTATGCACAAAAGCTTCCAAGATATTGAATGAAAAAATCATTTCTTACAAAATAACTGCTCCAGGAATTTGTCGTCAATGCTGACAAAAATAAAGACTGGCTTTGTGTGGATATGTTCTATGGAGGCTATATGTGCCAACTGAAAAATTATTTGCAAGAAAATAGCAAAAACTACCAAATGATTGTGGAGTATGCGTGTTTTCAAGTAAAAACAAGAAAGTGGTGTCAAATAAAAAAAAAAAAATACATGAAGTATATAATCTGCAGATCCTGCACTGATTAGGGCTTGGTTTTGTACTAGAGGTAAAGGCAAGTGAAACCTGAGGTTTTTGGGAACATTTCAGATGAATGAATCCATTTTAGTGGAGCTTATTGGCTTTAAAAAGTTGGAGATTAATGGAAGCCAAAGCTAGTGCAATAAAGAAATGGCAGTAGTAAAACTCCTTTGAACTGCAATTGTAAACAAATAATATTAAAGTGAGTACTAAACAGTAATAGGGCAATAACTAAGCTAAAATACATATATTGAAGAGCTAGATCATGTTAAAAGCTCAAACTCTGCAATTTCCAAAATCAGTGGGGATTATATTTGAACTACATACAGGTAGATTAAAATCCCTCTGACCAGAGTCGCTAGTGGCAATACATGTGGCCCCGTTTCAGAAAATTACTTAGAGGCCAGGTTTGGTCAGTACTGTCTCAAATTTGTTTAAATACCATCAAGAATCTTCAATTGGTACAGCAAAATGAAGTGGTTTATTGGTTTAAACATCGTACTTGAACATGAAATAAATGGTACGTCAGCCAAAATAATAATAAGAATGGAAGCAGGCAATGGTAAAACAATAAGTTAGCAAAAGCAAAAATTACACGACAGGCATGCTTGTATTGAAACGCACAAAGGATGTTAATGACAATGAGCACATGCAAATCTTTGGGAACACCACATACACCATACTTAAAGCAAGGGAAAATGGACAGAACAAGTCTGTTTTGAGTTAGTATAAACAGCTATTTAAAGTCATGGTTAACCCCGAAACAAGACCCTACACAGTGGATACCACTACCTTTGAAGAGAATTCAATTGGAAGCAAGATAAAGAAAGAGGACAGAACATGCATACATTTCTTGTTTTTAAGTCAAGGGAAATTATACAATAGATCTGTAAGGGGTTTCTTTTAATCAATAATGAAATCATTTAAGATCTCATTGTGAACGAATTATAAATGCACAGGATAAAACTTATCAAAGTGTTCCTTTCTGCATACAGCATAATCTATGTTATGACCCACTGTTTGGAATGAAGCTGAGATGCACATTTTGTCACAAGAAATGAAAACGGGAACTATAAATTGTTTAACAATTTAAAAATCAAGCCCTCAGATCTATTCATAACAAACAAGAACTATATTGCTGTATTCGATAACACGCTAGAGGTCATTTGATTTATAGTAAAAGTGCATCAATTGCAATCCCCTACCTTCAAGTGTGACAAACAGTTTTGCAGAAAAACATGCCAGTTGTTTAAAAAGAATTGCTTCTGGCTGACACATAGGAGACAGGTGATGAGGGGATACAGAGCCTAGAAGAGGAAAAGCAATATTAAAATCACTACTGCTTACCCCAATGTTAGCATAAACAATTGAATATGGACACCAGTGATACAAAATGGTACGCCTGTTTTTTCGAATATTTTTACATTACTTGGTTAATGCACTAGATTTCAGTCAGCCATTTAAGTTATGCTTTAATCATGTATAAAAATACTCAATAGAATCATTTGGCAACAGCGAAGGGCGTGATCAAAATCAATTGTTGTCTTAGCCATTTTGACAATGGTCAAATACATTTGCCATTTCCGAACACATTTGTGAAAGGGAATTAACTACCAAAACAAATGCAAACATTTTCTCTCAAATAAGTTGACAAATAGTAAGGGAGATGTGAGATGTAACCATAATACATGTGTCCAGAAAATAGAACTACAATCCATTATAGGATAACTTTCTGTGCAGGATACTTGGCGTGCAGCTCATAAAGTGGTTGCACTCCGACTTAAGTAGCTGAGTGAAAGCAGAGAGAATAGGAATCTAGGCACAGATGGAACATTCTATTCGAGAGTCGCCAACGAAATGTCATCTGAAATCCACAGGGTCGGGTTACAAAATTGTGTGGGGCATACACATGCGCAAAAATAAACCAGTGAAATCAATAAGCAGAGATGACATCAGAAACAGCCTTACGAAAGGGTGGCACAATCGACATTATATCGACAACATTATTTACATTTTCTGAAGAGAAAAATGAAATAGCACATGTTTGTTCAAGGCCATGTAACTCACAAGACATGCATTGTCTTCTTGAAGTTAAATATACCGAGCCAATTCCGAGTTGAAAAACTAAGCTCTGTATCACGGAACCAAATAAACGTTCACCTTATTTTAAAAGTGAGGTCTACGGTTTTGTCTGTCATAAAATGACCCATGATTTCACCGATAGGCTTCCATTGTGGAAACACAATGGATGACAAATGTATGTACCCATCTTTAGTGAAAGCTGAAAAGCGGATCGATCTGTACAGTGGCAACACAAAATTAGCCCTGCTCCGCAAGATTTTGTGGCAGACTCTTAGGCCAACTTGGCCACTACTAATGTCCAACTATTATGATCATGCCGCAGCAGCATGATGCAGACTACACGAAGTGAAAGATGGAAAAGCTGTAATCATATCTTACATCTTAGATGCAACATAGGAACAAGGGTGCGGCACCTGGCCCGTAGCATCCAAATGTTTGAGCCACCATTGTATGTAGCCAATAACATTATGCACATGGCAGAGGCAGCTTTTGGTGCTAGGGAATTGGGCAGCTCCTGAGGGGGCATTGATTTGTAAATGATTCTAGGTCAGCGGTGGCAGGTGAAAATCTTTAGTGCAGGAGCATTAATATCTTCCACAAATGAGTGAAAGCCAGCAAACCTAGCAAGGGTGCCATAAGTAATGGAGGGGAAATCAAGTGTTGTCCCGATAAAAATTTAAATGTAAATGTGTTGAAATAGTGCATTTTACAGCATAATTCTAAGAACAATCGGTTAAAAAGTCATGTACAATTGATTCTCTAGAGTAATGCATGAAGAGTTAGTAGATGCCGTGTCACCAACGGTACACAAGAGCAGTTGACCACTGTTTAATGCCTGAGTTTACAACATATGTCAGCATTGCCATTGTAAATGCTTTTTATGCAGCAGCGCCAAGGATATATCGCAGAATTGCCAGTGTAACAATTCATAAACCAAGTCGATACTACATAAAGCACTTTAATTTTGTGGCCACAATCTATGCCATTACAGTCAATTCAAATAACATATGAAGCTGTGAATGCAATTTAGGCGTGTATGGTCACTTTAAAATCACGTTAGTGAAGCTGCAGCAACAATCAATGCCAGTATAGTCACTGTAAATCGTGAGCCAACATTGTTACGATTAATAATTTCCCTGATTTCCCTGATGAAGCACCCTGCCAAACAGGTGGACACACCAAAACATGACTCACAAAATCAGAAGCAAGAAGCAAGGACATGTGCAGACCTGAACTCCTCCGCAGAAAGGAAAGAATTAGAAGACAAGCGTTCCCAGTCTACTCCACCCAGAATCTGGAACCTCGTCTTGGTCAACACCAGGCATGCCCCCCTCGCTTTTACATTGCACGGAAGAGATCAAAGCTTCCCCCAGCCCCTTTCAGGAAGTCTTCTATCCAACACATAGGTCCACACACTCCACTGTGCATCTAACCAGAGAATGGGCTATCTGCTACAGTCCACTTTACTTCCCTTGTTACTTTTAGATCCCTAGGTGACAAGCTGCCTCTCCACTGTTAGCTCACCGTTCTTTTATTCGGAGCCCTTGTGATCAGCTTTCCTTAGTGTGTAATTCCACTGACTTGTAAAGCACTTAGTTGTTGGCCGAATCCAGGGTCCACACTCAATAAGTGTCCTAATAATAATGATCAGCATGATCGAGTGGTTTTGTTTGCATCTAGTCTGCATATTGTAAATACATTTCCTTGCCTCAGCGGTTTGTTTTGTTTGCTTATATAGCACGCTGAACCCTGAGGTAGCTAGGCGCTTGACTTGAAGAACTAGTTCCATACATGATATAAATACAAATAGTATTTACTTTTACCGCACCACGATACCTCGCACAGAGATTCTCAGCGCCCCACTTCGAACAGACTCACCAGAGCCAGCTACACCAACCGTCTCGCTATTCCCAAAAGCCTCAAAGCTCGGGCAGGCGGCTCAAGCTTCCCCGGTGATAGCAGCCACCAACTGGAACCTGTTACCTCCCACAACCAGAAGTATTGAGGCCCACTCTGCCTTCAGAAAAACAATCAAAACAAGACTATTGGTATAACTCCTACCCTCGATCTCATATTAAGCACCCGCTACTTGTAACCCATGCATTTCCATGTATTTGCTGTAACTAAGACAATATTTTGAAACAGCGCCTCAATGCCTCTGGGCTGCTATCAGCTTTACAAATACAAAAATAAATAAATAAGAGCGTAGAAATAATATACAAGAATATAGGAAATTACAGTGTACATAAAATAGAAAGTTAAAATAAAATACAAGGATTTACATGTTGCAGGAAGCGAGTAAAATCTGTAGTAGACATTTTTACAGAATATACAAACACAGTGAGATGTTCATTATGTAGGGGGTGGTCAAAGAGAAGAGCCAGCTTTTGACTTTGAAGTGGAATGCAGGGAAGGAGTGTTCATCTCTAAGCGCAAGAGGCCAGGAGTTTGAAGTTTTAGCAGCTAGAACTGGGAAACTGGTTCCGCCTGATTTTTGGGAGTCTGAATTTGGCAGTGCTAAAGCAATGGGCATAGTTGGCTCTGGTGGGCCTCGATGTGGTCTTTATGCACAATTTATCAGCCAGGTATTTAGGGGCGGTATTGTCGAGACATTTGTGGGTGATCATGAGAGTTCTGAACGTGATTCTGTCTGTTATGGGGAGCCATTTGGCTGTCTCTCTGTCTTGGGATATGTGATCGAAGCGTGGAATATTGAGGGCTGCTCCGAGAGCATTATTTTGCAGGATTTGGAGTTTGTGGATGTTTTGCTTACTGGTGCTTAGATAAAGGGAGTTACAGTAGTCATGTTTTGATGGTATCAAATCTCTAGCCAGTATGATACAACTTTGTGTGGATAAAAAAGGTCTGCAGGCAGTTATTATTTTAGTGGCGTAGGCCAATGAAGAGGCTGTGGCATTAACCTGTCTTGCGAGTGACCGGGTGAAGTCGAGGTAGACCCCTAATGTTTTAGCATTATTGAAGTCCTTGATGACATTTCCGTCTATATTGAATGAGTTGTATTGTAGGTTCAGTTTGTTAAAACATTGTCTGGAGCCAATGAGTAGGAGCTCAGTTTTGTCGTCATTGAGACCCTCATGGATCTTTCGGCTAGGAAAGATTGGATCCATTTGGCTGCATTGGGTGAGGAGGTGGCTTAAGTGGTTAGGTACAAAGTTAGGATGCTGTGGTCGACTAAGTTGAAGGCCGCGGAGAGGTCCAGGAGTAAGAGGATGGAGGGGTGGCCTTCATCTTTGGCCTCATCCATTTGTATCTTCAGATCTAGAAGGGCTGTCCCGGTGCCGTGTCTAGGTCTGAAGCCTGACTGGCGGAGGCCTAGGAGGTTGTGAGTTTTGAAGTGGTTGTGAATTTGAATATAGGCTGCTTTAGCATTGATTTTTTTAGCAAGGGACAGTGGTGATGGGGCGGTAATTTGTGGGAATGCTTGGGTCTAACGTGGGTTTCTTGATAAGAGGTTTGACCCAAGCGTCTTTGAGATTCTTGGGTACAGTGCATGAAGCGAATGAGGTGTCGAGTGTGGTTATGAAAGGGGCAAAGTCTTTGGCTCCTTCTTTGATGATGGAAGCTGGACAAATGTCCCCTTGGCATTTAGATGGTTTGAGGCTGGCAATTATGGATTCTACAAGTGTAATGGTGACAGGTGAGAATGATCTGTGTTGTCAGGACGAGGTTTATGGTTGGAATTAGTTGTGCCTTTAGAGGCTAAGAGAGTTCTTTTGGTTTCTATTTTGGTCTGGAGTAGACCCATTTTGTCCAGTAGTGCCTTCTGTATATTGGCACACCAGGTGGCATCTTTGTCACAGATGGATTGGGGAGGTATGGGTGATTTTGGTGAAGAGTTCTTTCACATTAGAGCTGGCATTTTGTATTCTACTGTTGAAAGTGTTGCTTTTGGTTTTGATAATGGCTTTTTTGTAGGTGGCAGCGGCTCTCTTGAAGAGAGCCTTGTTTTGAGGAGATGGGTTTTTTAGCCACTTGGCTTCGGAGGATCTTTTAAATTTCCAAATGCTTTTAATTCTGGGGTCAACCACTTGTTGAGGTGACTAGGTCATTTGGCTTTTCTGGTTTTGAGGGGGGCTATTTGGTCTAATGCTAGCAGTAGATTCTTATTAAACGTGTTAACTAAAGTTGCTGGGTCTAATTCAGTGGAGAGAGGGGGGGTTGATGATGGGCTGGATGAGGGGGCGGAGGGTATCTAGCCTGATGGACTTATTGTTCCTGGTTGAGGCTGAGGGTGCTTGGGCAGACGCGTGGAGGGTGTGATGTGAGGATTCTACCTCGAAGTGGATGACGCGGTGGTCGGACCATGCACATGGAGTATTTGAGAGTATATTCAAATTGCAGTTTAGGTTGGTCACCCAGTCGAGGGTTCTGCCTTTGCAGTGGGTGGGTCCCGAGTTGTTTAAAGCCTAGTTCAAGGAGGGATTTGTTCTACGGTTAAGGCGTGCAAGTCTAGAGGGTCTTTGTATCCTAGGTTTAGGTCTCCTAGAAGTAGGATTTTCGATATATGTTTAGTGTGGTGGGAGAGTAGATTGGAGAGATCTTCTTCAAAGGTTGAAGTTGGGCTCGGTGGTCTGTAGATCAGGTGTATCAATAGTGTGCTTTGGGCAGAGAGGGGCAATTTGACAGACATGACTACTCCTGATGGGAACGGCAGAGAGGTGAATTCTCTTAAGCAGAGGTGGGCTTTGGAGATGATGGCAATTCCTCCCCCTGTGCTAGTTGTCCTGTTGGCTCTAGTGACGTTATAGTTATCCGGAACAGCGAGCATGAGGGAAGGGCCGGCTGATGGATGTAGCAATGTTTCGGTGACAGCCAGGAGGTCAAGGATGTTAGCTAGTATGAGATCTGCTATTTCCAGTGTGTGCGCTATGAGGGACCTGACATTTATGAGTGCACATTTAAGATTGGTGATGGAGGGTTGAGGGGTGCCTTGAGGGTGGTTAGACTTGTCAAGAGACATGATGTTTTTGTTGACATGATTGTTACGGGGCGGGGTAGTGTGTGATGTGGTTTGTGTGTTGATCCTGGTGTTGCAGGTACTTGATGGGGAGTCTGGTAACCTAGAAGGATGTGTCTGCGGTTGATGTTGGACGGATTGGATGTGAAATGATGGGCGGTGAGATGAGGTGGTTTAGATGCGATGTCGGGTGTAGTAGAGTTCGATGAAATGCCTGATGGGTGATGCATTTCTGCCTTTTGTAATGCAGCGGATATAGAATGGATACTATAGAGGAAAATAGCCAGTGTGAGAGTGGCGTCTTGGAGGTGCCATGGATAAACTGGGTAGTAATGGAGGCGGGTGCGCGAGCTGGCAGCCAAGTGGAGCTCGGTCACTGGGTCAGAGTGGTGCTGGTGGGTAGGTAGGGTGGGATCACCAGAGGTGGCTATGATGAAGGATAGACAGGTAGGGGGGACAGCGTGGTGATTTGGTCAGCAGTTGGGGAGAGCGAGCAGGCCGGAGGAGGGTACCAGTGTGGTCAGGTGTAACTTGGCAGATATTCAAAAAAAGAAATAGGCTATTTCGGTTTTGTGGCACTCGGGAGAGAAACATGCAGATAATATACTTTGAAAACAGTAAAGTACTTTGGATGGCAGCGGGGGTAGATAAGTAGGCAGGGTAGGTAGATATCAAATTTACAATAGGCTATTTCGTTTTTGTGGCAGCCAGGTGAAATGCCTACAGAAGGCAATACGCTTTGTGTAGGTAAAGTACTGTGACTGTAACTTTGGTTAGTGTTAGGTAATGGGCAGGTCAAGTAGCAGGATGGGGCTAGCCACTATTTTACCTTAGGGTAGGTAACGTGGTAGTTCAAAAGGGATAAGTGTTTGGTAGCTCTGTGATAAGTGCGGGGAGGCATAGGATTATAGAATAGCAAATGCAGGAGATGGCAGTTCGTGAATAGTGAACAAGAAGGTCTGTGTTCTCGGGCGAGGCTGATGCTTTCCCCCAGTAGGAGCGAAGGTATGAAGGCGGGAGTCTCCTCGCGGCTCCAATGCAGCAATGAACAGGCAGGAGACAGGCGTTGGCCTTATTTGGGGGGCCTTAGGTAGGAAAAGTTGGCTCTCGCCATCCGTGAAGACACCTGGATGAAAAGGATGCACAGGGCTAATCACGGCCCGAAGCTGCGTGTAATGTTGCTAGGCAACAAAATAAACAATAATACAAGCGGCCATTTCTGGGGCAGAACTCGTGTTTCACAATGGCAGCAGCCTTACCGAATGAATCGGGCATCAGGTGCACTGCAATGATCTCCTGTGATGATATGCAGCATGTGGCTGCAGATGATGGGGCTTCTCTGGTGCTGTGTTGAGAGAAGCACAGCGATTCTGGATCGGTGGCGCTGCTGCTGCACTTCATCAAGGTGTGCAGCTGGTAGATGGGAGGGCTCCTGCCCACCCAAGACGACGGCGACAGACAAATTAATGACTGCTTATAAATAGAATGTTCGCTCACTCAGTAAATACACAATTCCATAAGTGAGTAAATCTCCTTCAATCACTAAATAAATCTATGCGGTATAAGGATAAATGGCGCAATAGTTACTGTCTGCGTTGCAAAAAATCAAAGTGCATTTTGGGAACAGTAATTGGCAGATTTGTATCCTATGTCGTCAACAATGATGTAAGCATGCAACTATTGAACACAATTCACAGTAGGTTTGGTTTTTCATTTGTCACAATACCCCCCCCCCCCCCCCAACAGTAAAATGTCTTCCAAATATGGAGTCATATATACCAATCTGGACATGATTTTCAGTGAGGCTTGCACTGAGCAGAAAACAACTTCTTGTCCAACTCGCTGCATTTGTTGGACACGTAAACCGCTCTGGTGATTTTTCATTGGGAGATAGCAGCTTGCAACTGTGGTCTCTTGAGGGCTCTCCTCCATGGCCCTGGAGCTACCAGCACTGCAGGGACTTTGGTCCGTTCCATCAGTGGCTCAGTATCCAACAGGAAGTGAATCAGAAGAGGCTGGAAGTGGTCAGGCTGGAGTACAAACATTAATGCACACAGGACCATGCAGGAGCAGCTTCATGTGCCATGTCACCGCCTTCTTCACTATTTTCTGCTATGCTCACTACTTCAGAGTTGCGTTGAACTGGACACCTGAGCTCAGAACACCTTACTGAAACCCATGACAGCCTTGTGTCCCACCTACAATTTCCTTATAGATTCGGGCAGCTGCCAGACATACAAGTAAAGAGGTTCAGAGTCCCAGAGAGCCATATGAGCTAGCAATTACTAACAGGAAGAATCAACAAACAAAAAACGACAAGGGAATGCCCCCGGTGAGGGGGCTCCAGTTAATGCCAAATAACCCTGTAATACACTACTAAACGATCAGGCCTGTCCCTCTAACCTGCCTTGGTATTGATTGAATCATTTGCATAAAGTCTGCAATACAAGTTACATTCACCCCAAAATAAGCAGTAGCCTAATGCACTCCCTTACCACCACTGCTATTTGCACATAAAATCACACAGTGACCCAAAATATCATGCCAATCACAAGAAAAACATAGAAATTGAGCAGTACATGGAACACAGATTGCCTGAGGGGGCTGGCAGGGAAGTAGGCTGAACTAGGTCACCAACAAAAATTCCTTCAACTTTATCAAACACGTTACATATACCAATAACCAGAACTAAACCTAGAAGACAAAAACGGCATAAACGACAATTTACCCAAGACACCAACGCCGACGGGGCAATCGACTTTCACAGATGTAACTGCCAGAAAATCAATGGGAACATCTATATGAAACCCATATCAGACAGCGCTGCAAGATGTTGCTTCCCTGACAATCTATCACGATCAACAGGATCACATAGCCTCCAACAGTGGCAAGAACAGCATCCCAGGGAGTCTGAAAAATCTAGGTACTCCCCTACTAGTTCAGATGCGCCACCAGGTGACTCCAGCATAGCAGAAGAATTGAAGAAGTGGGTATCAGCAAGAACATAATCGAAGGGGCTTAGAGGAAAAACTGCAAAGCGTATCAACCTAACCAGGTGGAGATGATGTGAACATCAGAAGAGAGATAGCAAGTCTCCATAAACAGCTCAAGAGAGTAATGATGGGCAGCACGGAAGGGTTCCAATCTACAAAGTGCCATAGTGCAGACTCTTTAATGTCAATCAAATCATCCAACAAAATGTCACCCACTGTGATTTGCCAATGAGATCACCAGTAACTAATTGAATTAAGAAAACGGATGAAAGATCACCCCCCTGAATGGACCAGGGATATTTGGACCAGAGTATCACGATATAACACTCCTCTTGGCCAAAATATCCCCCCCCCCACCTCAACTCCCCAGCTCGGCAGGCACAAGACTGGCACCAGTACTGTTGCTCGAAGAAAACAAGCAGTGGGCCAACCTACAGTTTTGGATTTTGTAAAGGTATTCGACATTTACCAAGCACTGCTATCATATGCCCAGATACTTCCACCCTTTTGCAGCTGTTACCATCTAATGGCCAGGTAGCATTATGGAAATGCCCATCATATGCCTACTGCTAGCTTTGCCAACATTTGTTTGTTCTTGTAGGTGTCCTTCATTACCTGTCTGTATGAAATGTTGTATAGCCTGAACATTGCTGGCAAACAACCGAGTGCTGTACAGTAAAGGACAAGGGTTCACTAGGGCAGAGTAGACCGGGAAGAGGGGTATGGTTGGGTGTCCCAAGTGTCCCATATTTGCGACTTGTTGAGATGTTCTTCTAGGAGTAGACTTCAATTAATTAAATCCATATGAGAGGGAGCCTTTACAAGGTAGGCCATTGTTTGGACACAAGCAAGCAGTGGTACATTTTCAGCATTAAATAATAAACCCTAGTTCAGATGAAGGGTTCCACAGCCATTCAGGTCAAAGGAGCTGCATTGTACGACCAATCATGCAGTGCGTCCCCCTTATGGAAGCAAGCCTTGCATCAAAAGTGATCTTTGCACCAGGAGCATATTTAGAGCAATGGCTAGCTTAAATGAATAGTACTGGGTTCCTATTTTGTGCAAGACTCTTCCAACTTCTAAGCACTGTAATAAGTAGTATTACACTGAATATCGTAAGGCTTATCGGGTACTTTGATTGTTTCAAACCGGAAGTTACAAACATTCGACATGTGTGGAAAGAATCACTGAATTGTTTGTGCCAACTGCAACTTGATCTTGCAGAGAACATTTGGCGTCTTTCACCGGAGGCTCGGAGTGAGCACAGAGCGAGCAAGATCACTTAATTTCAGTCACTGGTGGATGTCAAACCACTTTGCTCTAAACAGAGACAAAAAAAACACCACAGGTGGCTCAAAAGAAGACAAGAACATTGACTGATTCAAATCATATTTGTGACATCAGACCAGTTATTTGACATGCTCTCAAAATGAGGGTAGCAACAAGTAATGAAGAAAACAGAACAGCTTATAAACCACTGAAACTGGTCAACACAGAAAAAAAGTAGATCCGTTATGGACTTGAGATAACACAATTTAGTCAATCTTAGTGATTGATATAATCAGAACATCCTTTTAACACGCCTTATCTCGGGTGAAAAGACAAGATGGACCATTGCTACGGCAAAGATCTTAAAACATGCTATGGAAAGAATAGAGGCCCTCAGCGACTAGGTAGAAGCATCCTTTTTGTCCTTGTTAAAATCATAATGATTAAATACAGGTAAATAAAAATAAAGGAGGAAGGAAAAATAAATAAAGGATACAACTTCCCTGCTGTTCCTTCTGCTTTTAAACAAAACTCTGTGAATTCACTTTTTTGGATGGTGGAAATAGGTGCTTATGGTGTCACAAAAAGTTGGGTAAGTTTCTCTTCTTATCCACTTTCTTAGATAGGTGGCACATCACTGCTTACTATGCATAACCCTCATCTTTTAGGGAGACTCGATTTTTCTGGCCTTAGCATCACTGTGTATCCTATGACTAATTGTGACTTACACTAACTGTACGATTTTTCAGTCAATCTATGTGTATTCTTTATTTCTATCTTGTTTGAACTACTGCATATGTTTATGTTTGATTTAGAACTATGAATGCAATTACCTGTTTTAAACCCATGTGATATTCTTTTTTGAGGTTTTATGTTTTGTTATTGGTTACTAATTTGTTACATCACACGTTTGTCCATCAGGGAAGGTTCATGGGTGGATTCACCCCCCCCCCAACCAACCCCACTATACGTACTTGGGACAATGTTCTACTGCTACGCAGCCAGTAAGAAGCGTATGCAGAAGTTTTACTAAATAATTTCATATACTGACTTATTCCAGGAAAAAATGTGTTTATATATCTTTTTTCTATAGGGCAAGATCAAGTGACACCTAGCACAACACATTCAGAGTGATTCTCTTTGCGTGTTTAAAATAAGTACTACCTCATTTTTAATAGCTTTAGAAATAGGCTGCTTAACTTGCACAAAGGATTTCTTCCTTTCTTGGCATGGACTTGAGGTAATGGCCTTAACAAGTATTGGCGGCGATGGAAAAAGGTTAGTTTGCACGTTTTTATATTGGAGAAAGGTATAAGTAACCTTGAAAGAGACTGCGCCTGATTTTTGCAAATTATTTTTATTTCTCAGAAAATTGCCCTTAAAGTTGATCGGTCCTCCAAGGACCTTTTTCAAATCAGGGCTATTGATTAATCTTGTAGTCATGTAAGATGCCCCTGTCACATAATGTGAAAAAATGGGCTTCCATATGTCAAAGCGGTAAATCCCTGCTGTTCAGAATAAGCGCGTACGATCGCAAAGTTGCTACAAGTCTCGAGGGGGCCCCCTCGAGACTTGTAGCAACTTTGCGATCGTACGCCTCAAAATACAATGGACATCAATTGCATTTTATAGGCAATTGAAATGTCCATACTCTTGATCTAGCTCATTTAACCGTGTGCTAGCAGGTCTTATTTTAAAATAAGTCTAATCAGGTTATTACTTGTTACACTAAAAAACTTATATTCATTAAATGTGTATATTTCTTAAAGTAGCTTTGTCTTCGACGGTGTCCCATTGGGAATCCTGCCAGGAGGCACCAGTGTATCTGGGAGGCCAGGAAGCTGGGAAGACACAAAACTCCTCAGGCCTTTGTCCTCCAGTGTGTCTGCTTCGATCCAGTTCTAACAGCCACCACCCAAAGTTTGAATGTTGCATGCAAGCCGATTGGCTGGGTTTCAGCATAATAGGCAAGTGGCTTGATGCTGAAGCCAGAGTCGACCACTGGAAGAAACATTCTGAAGGAAGGATGTCTGTAGCCACCTTCAACGACCGCGAAGCCAACTGAGTGACCACTGCAGCTCCAACGCATTCTTCTAAGTGACAGGTAAGATCAAGACCGGATGACCTACTCCCTTCGACCGGTGGGCCTAACCATTTGAGACCATCTGAAGTTTGAGCAATTCCACAAAGTGCTGAGACCTTTCAGGCCAGCAGAACCTGAATACCCTGGGACCTCTGCTACTGCTATGGTGCATGTTCTCGTAGAGAGTGGATTCAGCTGCAAACTTGTGGGAAACTTTGTGAAATAACAGAGACTCAATCCTGATCATAGAAGTCCCATCAGAAGTGTCAAGGAACGCGAGAAGGAAGAAAGTCTGCAGAGTGATAATCGTCGTTGCCCCAAAGCCGGTGTCAAACCTCCACAACTAAATGTTGCGAAGATAGTCTGCTGGGCATCCCTGGGACCGAGACAGACCGTCTGCTCCCACCAAATGTTCCTCCAGCTACCAAGGCTAGATACTCGAACCGGAGCTGCTGTGGGGGCCTGCCGGTGACATCACTTTTCATCATGGAAGGTACTGTCCAACTCCTGGGTTTTTGTGTTGCTGTTCGCTCCTCCTGAGCTTCTTGAGTCACGTTGGGGTGGACCCAACTGTGTTCCCCCGTGCCAAAGGACCCCGTACTAGGGCCTGAAATCCCTCAGGGGGCTATTTAGTCCTCCTGAACCCTCTGAATCAAAATTCATTACTTAAGTTCTACAAAAAGATTAATCTGAGCCAGCCTTCCTTTGTTCTGCCGCGCATGCTTGTCTGGCGCCCCCCAACCCCTTAAGTGCCCCATCTGACTTTGAGACTAATTCCCAAGATAGGGGACTTCTAAAGATGAGGCTTTCCTAGAGTTAACTTACCAGCACTGCTAGTTCAGTAATTGTTAGTTAATGTATGATCTGCTAACCTAAAACTACTCTTTCACTGATCATCATATAAAGATCTGTTTGAAGTGAGTATTGCTACAGCAAATATCTAGTGTAAATATCTGAGTGAACTGTTTTTACTTACCTCAATTATTTTGAATTTAACATTGCCTAGTATATATAATAAATAAGCAAGGCATAAAATAAGCAGTGTTGAATAGCAATTTGCTATGCAATTCTGCAGGTTTGGCCATGAAATGGCACTTGTGTATCAAAAATAGCTATTTAAGTTGCCCTGTTCAATGGATCACCCTGCTTTTCTCTCTTGGACACTGACCCAGCATTTATCATGGAAATCATTGCCAAGGCATGTAATTCAAGAGCCCCAGGCCCTGATAGGATGACCAATGAGATGATGCAGCAAAATCTGAAACAATGGACGATGTTCCTTCATCATCTCTTTTCGAATACATAATTCATTCAGAAAAGATCCCAACATCGTGGAAATCTGCAGTAATTATCCCAATTTTTAAAAAGGGATGAAGGATGGAACCGGACAATTACTGTATGATAGCCTTGCTATATGGCAGGCAAGGTTTTTTTTTTCAATTCTAAAAGCACTGCCAAAGTGGAGCACCACGACTGGCCACAGAGACATGTGGCAAGCAGGATTTGTTAAGGGGGGGCTGGGTCCTCCCTAAATATTTTCATAATTAATATTCTAAAGGCAAGGACAGAGAGGAACATGGAGCAGAAGATGTACATGGCATTTATAGACTTGTCTCAAACCTTTGACACTATCACACAACCAAAATTGTGGGGGAAATTGGCCGATTGGAAATGGCCAAAAAAATGTGTGTAAACTATTAAAGATCTATACTCAGAAACATATATAAAGGTTAGGCTAGATAAATCCGGCCTATTAACCGGCAGTATACCTACTAATATAGGCTTGAAGCAAGGCTGTCCATTGGCCCCTGAGCTCTTGAACCTCTTTGCATCGGATCATGAAAATGCCTTTCTTCTGACTCAATGTTTCCTGCCAAAAATCACAGGTATATCAATCGGCAGACTATTATATGCCGATAACATTGAGCTGGTGGATCAAACCCCAATAGGTTTACAACTGCAATTCGATGCACAGCAGTCTTCTGTGGATGCCAACGACCTCAAAATGAACCCAACAAAATTGTGAAAAATGACATTTGGCAGTCCGCTCGTTCACTTACTTGGGGGTTTGTATAAACACCAGCAAGTGAGCTGCACCTAGAGCAGAAGTAATGAGGAAAAAGGCTAAAAATCTTGCGCCCCAAGGAAGCTTATTATTGAAGCGATACTGTGGCTTTTCATTGATTCCATTACTTACGTTCTGTTGGATGAAGGTGGTGCCTATCTTAACTTATGGCGCAGAGACATTCTTTTAGTTTCCAGAGGAAACCGGGTCTATTTTGGAAGGTATTTCATGGAAGACGGTGCTTCGACAACCAAAGAGTTTACCAATACAGGTAATCGGAATGGAATGGGCCTTAACATCCTTAAAAGTTATAGCTACTTGGAAATCCTTGTCACTTTTCGTAAATGTGTCGAGGAGAACCCAAGGTGAGGCTTTTCGGTCTTAAACAAGGAACTGGGAAACAACAGTGAAAGAACTTTAACAAAATGGAGTAACATCTGCCAGGCAATCGTTAAAGACCTGGGTGACTCAGACGCTTCATTGTTGAGAGATTCAAGTAGGATTAAGAGGAAGCTGTACATCAGAGACTGGATAAAGACTCAGGACGAAAGACACGGGTATAAACAACATGGGGAAAACCTGCAAGAAGCAAGAAAGTCAAATGTGTTGCCACGATAGTTGCAAGTATTCCCGAATCGGTTCTTTAGACTCCAATTCATGCATTTCCGGCTCAATATATTTCCTACGAGAGAAGTGCTACAAAGGGGACAAGGACATGGAATGGAAGTCTCATACAGACTATGTTGGGTTAAGGACACTAGAGAAACATTAATACATTTAACTCTCGTCTGCCCGGCGCTGAGGAACGAGAGAGTCATCTTATTGGGAGAGGCGACTAAAACATATGTCGCCAGGTCAGTGGATGGCTGGTGGAAGATATTGTTGGAAGGGGATAAAACGCACATCACTCTTGCCTTGGGTAATGATTATTTTCCGAGAACTAGACAATTGCAAAATGACAAATGAGTTAAATGGAATTTGGAGTGAAGGACTTGTAGAAGATGGATAATTAATAAAAATGTTTCTTTTTTTTTTTAAACTGCTTCATGGGGATATTGGGGCTAAAGATTGTCTATGTTGTAAATCATTTTAAGCCGACAAAAATAAATAAATAAATAGAATAGAATTTCTCTCTTGCCCTCAAGGTCTCTCTCCAACCTTTTGTCCTATGTTAGCTGCAGTAATCATCTCCGCCACTCTTAAGTGCCAAAAGCCTGTGTGGGAGTGCTAGTCAAGAATTACTTTTCTTCAAATAATTGCAAGCCAGAAGTAATCCGGATGACACTTTTTATGGAGCCAACTATATCCTGTCAGGCAAAGACCAGTATGTGTTAACTTTATATTTTTTAAAAGACAGTCATGCAATTCCATTCCTCACATAATGCATAATTGCTGTATTTCTACTGTAAAACACTGTAGTTTCTCCATGCTTTACAGTAAAGTTTAGGTTACTATATCTAAATCTCAGTGTCAACTAGATTTCATTTTATTGGGGAAGATGCATCATATAGACGCGAGAACACTTTTGAAAATTTACATAAATACACAGCCAAAATGACTTTGATGGCAAACCTAGTTCTGTGACGTACTGGTTGCATACATCTGCAACTAGTGCTCAACCCATGAGCTGAACCCATACTCCAGCACATTCCATCTTATCACCCTGTTGCTTTATAACAGACACCCTGAGAAAGTGATATGGCCACAAACAACAAATTTCCTCCTAGTTTGTTCAGTACTCTGCCTGCTACGCCATCCACTCCGCTTAGTCTCGTCCTTTCCTTTCTCTTACAGAATGAATAGACAAAGATAACTAGATAGGTAAGATACGTGAAGGGGCGCATGTCTTCTTTGCCCTTTGGCGAGTTACCCTTCTAGCCTTTAGTATTTCAGTTGGGCATTAGTAATGTCTGCCCATTCTTCCTGCTCACGCACAGACCTTGTCTCGTCTATTCAGCGAAATAGACAGAGAAGGCTGGCGGTCAGGCGTAGCGTGGCCCTCATTGGCGACTGTCTGCCCTCAGAGCTCCATGCAACTCGTGCCCCTTGCACTAACCTTGGTACTGCCATGGGCTTACCGGAGATTAATGCATCTTCTATAGTACCTTTCCACCTAATGGTGCAAGTACATTCCTGCATGATGGTACTCCACCTGCATTTGTTGACTCCTCCCTACCTCCCACTAGTGTTCAATCACCAGCAGTGGATACTCCCGCCTTGTCGGGGGGAGGGGCCTGCGTTTGCGACTATTAAATACCCGGTCCCTACGTCAGCAGGACCTGGAGGTAACAGATCTGTTGCCAAATTAGATATTTTGGCACTTACCGAATATTGGCTGGACCATTCTGTACCCTCAGAAGCTCTCATTGCCGTTCCTCCTGACTTTGTTTTGCTCAGAGCAGATTGAGCTAGTAGGAGAGGGGGTGGAGTGGCTATGCTCCTGAAATCATCTTTGCAGCATTATAGTTTGACACATGAACCTCCCACGGATTGTGAAAGTTTGGTGGTGAAACGGAAACTCACTGATAACCCCTCCATTACTATAGTAGTTCTTTACACACCCCCGAGGTCTCTGCCCTTATGTGAATAGCATTCTATCAATTAAAACGCAATTACTGAATTGAATGCACCAATACTTGTGATGGGAGACTTGAATTGGCTATGCACAAATGGTTGACTGTCCCACCCACAGTGCTGGTCACACTCTGGACTGGCTGCTGGTTCATCATCTTACCTTGCATAACTTCTTAGTGACACCTTGTATCTGGTCAGAGCACTCCTTACTCACATTTGACCTCATCCCTACGTCTCCCCCTGTAGAGCAGATCTGAATCCCAGAGTGGAGGTTTGTATGCATAACATGAAAAAGCTGTCTTTTGCACATTTCACCCCAATTTTAGTACAAAATCTGGGTGTTCTGGAGGATGTCAATGGGGTCAACAATCTTGCTCTTCATATCACTAAAGCTCTGACTGACACAAAACCAATTAGCAACACTGAAGAAACGCATGTTAAAAATAGAAACCATGCATAAATATTGGTTCAATGATGACATCCTTGCAATCAGGAGGTGAAAAACGCCTAGCGGAACGGCACTGCCGTAAAGACCCCTCTAGTATATTGTTGATTTTATACAAAACCTTGGCAAAAAAGAACAAAGGCGATGACTAAACCTAAATCAAAAGCAAACCCCCTTCCCTATTAGGGTCTGTTAAGTACAAGGAATGGGGTCAATCCATAACATTTTCTCCAACAAGGTGGCATCTCACAAGGCTAATATCCAATTAATCAAGGATACCGTAGATGTTTTGATGCAGGGTGTCATGTCACAGGGCAACCTCCATTGGAGGCCACTCCCCATGTTTTTGAGATTACCCCCTGCTCTTAACCATTTATTATACAAACTATTGCTGGAATGAAACCCCACCTGTCAAAGCAGAGCTCTTAATCGTAGCAACCACATCAAGGCTGAGGTCCTTGCCAGCTGAGTATGGTCAGTTTCTGCTGCTCGGTACGCCGATCCCGGTGGCAGAGAGTAAAAACCCTAGGCGTGGTCCTGGATGCCGAACTGTCCATGCCTCAACAGGTCACGTCGATCCGGTCTGCGTGTGGGTTAATTACGAAGCTGCTGTGGAATATCCGCCCTTTTCTTGCTCACAAGCACTTAGCCTAGCTGGCCTCTGTTCTCATCAACACACAGTTGGACTATTGCAATAGCTTGTTTAGCGGTTGTGCCCACTCTTCCATAGCTGCTTTGCAGGTCTCCCAGAATGGGACAGTGAGGGCTCAGGGCTCACTAGGCAAGCGCATGTTACAGCAGCGAGGCATCGCCTTCATTGGCTGCCTGTAAGGCTTAGAATATGACAAAGATCTGACCCTCACAAATAAATGAGCAATGAATTCAGCACCCCAGTATCTGGTAGCTCGCCTTCAACTTCAGACCACCTCCCGTCCACTCAGGCCCAGTACCGCATGAGGCTGGTTAAACCCAGATTTAAACTGGTAAAGGCTGGTGGACGAAGTTTCAGTGTATAAAGTCCCGATTTCTGGAATCTGCCTTTGCCGGAGCTCAGAGCCATTGACACAGAAGCCAAGTTTAAAAAGGAGCTGAAGACGCTCCTGTTCAATCTCCTGCTCGACTCGGAACAATCGCCGTAGTGTCTCTCTTATCCTTGCTCTCAGTTGACCCAAAGTTTCTGACATGGTTTCCCCCCCTCGCGCCGTTCTAATGCTATCTGTCTCGGTTGTTCGTGTCTTTTTCGTGCGCGCCCTGGAGCCTACGGGCGTGTGGCAAGAGGATATAAGAATTTTTAATAAATAAATAAGAAATTAGTGATCAATAGTTCCATCCAGTCTGTACATCTACAGATCCACTGCAATACCATGCACTGTATTTATCCTCCGGAGCTCACTTTGCCCTATGATTTTGATTGTCTTGTAAAACAGCAAAAACATGAGGGGTGGCCATACTGTTTTCAGAGCCTTTTTATTGCATCTATGTGTCTATTCATGGAGCTAACCTTTTAAAGACACCCAGCCAGGGCATGTAAAGTCTACTCACCCCTTCGCATAGTATAGTAGATTTTATGAAGGACAAGTACCATTTGCAGGGGACATTTAAAACAGTTCGGTAATATTTACTTTGTTGGCAGTAAATGTCATAATTTTCACTGTGCATGGCTGGCCTCTGGGTTTTTGGTGACCATTTTACAGAAAGTGCATTTGCATTTTTTGTCATCTGTTGCCAAGTGTCAAGTTCACTTTGCTTAGACTGAGTAGGTAAACTAAGTTACTAGACATGCAGGTCTAGCGGAATTTTAAAGAATTTGCAAGGCCCGACTCTTTCACTAATGTCTTACTTCAGCAGTACACAGAAATGCCGTATTGTTGCTTGTTTTATTTCTTGGGTATAAACAACTTCTGGTGACATTAAAAATATTAGTATACCATTGCTAATCAAATGGGTTTATTTGCTAATCAAGAACATTTTAATGAGCAAACTAATCAATTTTTTTTAAACTGATTTATGTCTTGAATAAGCATATTTGTATACAACTAAATTGTGAGTTTCCTTCACTAAAGGTTTTCTCAAAGGTCTTTGAACTCACGTACAGCCCATCTCCCTCCTACATTAAGCGTGGGTGCTCAGTCATTGTACCTACATACATACATACATATGTAGATCAGGCCTATACTAAGAGTTGGAGCCCTGTGCCCCCAAGTGTGAGTCTTCTACACTCCTACCACAGGTGGACTTTAGTAAAACTCCCCAACACCTTGCTGGTCACATTCAGTAATGTTCTAGAGCTATGGTTATCAGGGTTTTCCTTCCCATTGTTATTTTTTATATTAGTATCTATATAGCATGGGTATAGTTAAATGGACTCCTATAGAATGTTGCACAACAAGATGTTCAAATATTCTGGCCAGGAGTTGAAGACTTCAAGACCAAATCTGTAAGACTAACTGAGCCCAATGCCCTACTTTTTTGAGGTTCTTTATAATCACGTTGATTTCAGAAAAAACAGGAATATGACAGTAGGTCTCCTGAGCGAAGCCTATTTAAAGGCACCAAAGCGCTGCTAAAATTTAGGGTAAAGTAACTAGCAGCAGTGCAACAGTAATGTTCTTTATCTGCTCAGTGAATGCTTCCCTTCCATTCAAGGACCCAAATGTTGAAGAATTAGGGGTGATAATTCATAAGAGATCCTGGCATTTTCTAGTGTACAGCCATTTCAAATGTGATATTAATCAAATTCATTTTTGCTTGCATATATTCCTGACGTATATACAGACTCCGTGAGATCACCAAGTTTCAAACCATCACATGCTAGGTTTATTATTTTGGATCCCCTCATCTTGCTTGGCATTTCCGTCTCCTACCAACATTGGGCACACAACCACCTAATAAACTTACTTAGAGGTCCAAATAATAATGGATTTTGCCCTTTGAATTTGATCTTCCCTTTATACAAATACCCTGATTTGGGAACGTGGCCTCGAACACAACTGTCCAGCATTAACAGGCCGAAATCATTAACGATTTTTCCCATTCATGTCCTTGCACATTTGTTTGTATAATCAGGCAGAAGGCACCTACACATCCAAAGTGCAAACCACATTTTGGGCCTTTACAACCATTTCAGGACATAGGGTATTTAAATCATCCTTCAAGAGAAAATTAGAGAGGAAAACATTACAGTGTTAGCATACTGCATGTACTTGGCATCTGAACAATTTGCCTCTTCTAGAATCAAACTGACTATAAACTGACCATTTATATACAGGATTTACCAGTTAACACAGTATGGAGTTTAATCATGTAAACATCACCAATATTGCAGGGTTCGCTACTTTAATCACTGTAGGGGTAAGAGAACATTTTAAAGTGATAAAAAAAGCTCCAAATGGTTAGACTTATAACTTGATTGCACGTTAAACAAAACTAAATCAGAAATCAATGGGGGCTATTGTAGCCAAACATCCTGTAACCTAGGATATCAGATCTCCTCAGAAATCGTAAGACTGCCTCATTCTGTAAAAATCAATTGAACCCTTTAAGCTCTATGACACTAAAATCATTTGAGAGCACACATGGCTAAATTTGATAACTGGTCTGGTGGCTCCAGTCTCTATCAGTGCCCACACAGACCAGAAGACCGCAAGGCTACACTTGTGCTAAAAATTAAAGGATCCCTGCTCCCTGAGGCGTCACCAAAGGGTCTCCAGGCACATGGAAAAAGGATGCAGGGTCCAGCAAGGCTCCTCTTCCAGAGTGAAAGAAGCATAGCTACTAGATGACAAATCCCATGACGGGGGTGCACGGGACGATTTACAGCACCACACCTCTGCACATTCCATCCAAAGGATGAATTCTCAATTCCACATTATGTACGACAGCAAAAGGACCACCCTTCCTCAGCTCCAAGAGGACAGCCACAGCAATTCAGGACTGGTTCAAAAGTGGGAGGCCCCTTCAAAGGACCCCACTGTCAAAGATGGACCAGAGTTTCACCTTGAAGTAGTTGGCTTAGACAATAGTTGTCCCAGAGGCTTCCAGCATCTTGCTGTGGCTCTCGTGCTTCAGATGTTTGGTTTCTGTGGTCGAGTTCCTGGATGGCTTCCATTTGACAGTTCAGTAGTGCCAAGGCACGCATGCCCAATGAGCCATGCAAGGCTGGGGGTGTTTTGCTTCCCCAGCCTTGCATGGCCCATTGGAGTTGCGGGCTGGCGTTCTGCATACCTTAATGTGCAAGGGGGTGCTTTTGTGCGTACCTACACATCAAGGGGCCGCCAGATAGAAGCACTCTGGCTCCACCCCACGTATAGAAGAGCCAGGAAGCATTCGGATTCCTGGTTCCTGTTATATGCTGTGAGGGAGCCCAGAGCCTTTAATGCAGCAAGCAGCATAAGGCCAAGAAGAATTGACTCGTGAGTGGGGCTACAGGTAAGAACTTTTTTTAAAAAATGCATTTGTGTGCATACAACGCTTTTTGTTTCTATGTGGGAGCGACAATGAGAGTTTTTTATTTCTCTGGGGGAAAGGGGGGAGTCGGAGTACATTTTGCCCCCTTGGGTGGTTCTGGCTCTCTTTCTACGCTCGGTCACTCTGCATATTTAGGGAAATGATGATTAGGTAAGATTTTGACTTTAGGGCTGAATCCCCCCTCACTTGTGAGACCGTCAGAACTTTTTGCTGGACTGGTCCTTTTTCCACATGCACAGATCCTTTAACTCTTTATGGGTGTCAATTTTCAGACTCTCCATAGCGTCCTTTTAATTTCATTACTTTTGACAACTTTTGGGATATACCCTTTATTGGAACAGGGTTGCCCTTTGGGCTCCCTTTTCCTTTCTCCGGCTAACCATGTGAGTACTACAGTTCCCAAGAGTAGAAAGGATAGTTGTATCCCTTCTACATTTTGTTAGGTAACACCCAGAACACACCAATTTATGTGGAGTGCTGGGGCGATACAAAGTATCCCCTTTCTCTCTAACAATTACCTTACCTTAAATGGCAGATGGCAGTGAAACTTTTTCCTAATTTTCACAGCTGCAATAAAGGCACCCAAAATGGCCCCAGTCTTCTTTTTGGCCATTTTCGTGCTTCTTGGTCTTTCCACTGCCCTCAAGTCCTTTGTGTGTTTTTAATCTTCAGCGGGAGACTTGTCAAGCCCACCCAGGCTCTAGAGTTTCTGTGAAGGCAGGAAGCGGGGGTGAAGTCCAAAGCTCTCCAGCCCTTTGCCTTCTGGCCTGCCTGCAAGAATCCAGTTCAAACTGGGAGGCTGGCTGACCTAAAAGGACTGCCAAAACTGCGACCCAACTCCTACTCCCACCCCCTCTTTGAATGTTGCATGCCTGTGTGATTGGCTGGGTTCCTGCATAAACATCTGATCCTGGAAGGTGAAGAGGGAGTCTACCACTGGACCTGAATCCGAAGATGAAGAAACCAAGGCTGACATGATTTCCAGCAACCGGCGAGCCTGCTGTGTAATCACAGCCTGCGGTTACCCTTCCTTCCAAGTGACCTGGGGACTCTGAAAACTATTACCCAGAGCCTGGTGAGATCCACTAGGCTCAATAAGACCTGCATTTTGAGCCATCCCACGAAGTGCGGTGACCTTGCCAGGCTGCAATACAACAATAGCCTAGGACCTCGAGCCATTGTGAGATGCTTGAAATCCAGCTGAAACTTTGGTGACATCCTGCTGGACCTCCGGAGAAACTAATCGAGTCCTTAAAGTCCTAACAGTGTTGGCCCAGATTAGTGACGAGAATGTGACCAGCGATATTCAGTCTTCTCGTGGCTCCTGAAAGAGCACTGTCCTGGGTACTAGCATGGGAACCCACACCTCAGTAACACAAACACATGGGGAAAAGCCGGAGACACAAGTAGGGGCTAGAAGGGTGAAAACCCAGCAGGCAAAACATGCACTGAGGGAGTATTAGAATGTACCCCATTCACATAAGCCTTGTTTCCTAGTGACTTCCTGTGCTTCCAACATGGATGCCCGTGGGACACCCAGGAACTGTGAAGAACTGTGAAGCACACACTAGTGTTTGGGTTTGGCTGTCTATATAAGCCACACCCAAGAATTGGTCCACGCTTCGTGTGCTTTCTGTAGCCTGGAGCACACGTTCACCACAGCCTGGGTCCTTACCTGTTTCCGCCGCTCTGCAGCTTGGAATAGCCTTACCTGTTTCACTCCCCCACTGCTCGGATAACCAGAGATCTCCCGTCAGCTGTTTCTTCACAATCTAGGCAGGTTTCTTCTCGGCTCTGTTATTCGGCGCTCCGGCCCCGATCTTCAGCGCTCCACACCCGATCTACGGAAGAAAGAAAAAAACAAGTTAGAACTAGTAAGCGCGCGCATGCAAATAAAGCCCCAGTCTCCCGCGCGACCACAGTAACTTACCTTCAGAAGCGAGTCAAGCGGAACTCTTCTCTCTGCGCCCGCATCCAGCTGGCAGTCCGTTCTGAGACCTGCAAAGACAACAAACTCATTATTAACGCTCAGCGTGTCTCCAATCAACCACTCACCTTGTAACCCGCACGCAAACTAGTGAAGTAACTGGTTTCCATTGAACTTAGCTTCTAACTGGTCTCCATTGAACTTACCTTCCTCCCACAGTTGTACTTACCTGTGGGCTCCTGGAATTAATCCCATTCATTGAACTCACTGACATACCCAGTGCTGTAACTGGGCAAACCCTGAAGAGTGTGTTTCACACCTACGCTTGCCTGAACATAGTGAAGCAACTAGCTCTGAACCCCAGACTTCCGCGCCCCTGCAGATGCAGGATGGAGAACGCGCCACACTAAACCAAAAGGTGAGCCACACTCCAGCAAGGGAACACACTCCACTGGGACACTGGGAGGGCGGAGGGAAGTTTAGGAAGTCTATTTACGGAAACCCCCTAAACACCCATTCTTTTGGCAGGTCTGCTTCCCAGTTCCAGAGTTAAGAGAGGAAGAATCCGGAGGAATCCATTGCTCCCGCAGAGACCCAGGGGAGCGTGACAAGCACCAAAACCACAGAACTGCACCCAGCCGCAAAGAAACTCTTGTCTGTAGCCTTCTCCGTTGATCTCGGCAGCAAAATCCCTTCCTAAGTCATGTCTTCCGTCTCCATGACAAAGGAGTCCATCAACCAGGTTTTTGGCTGCAGATCCTAAAGTCTTATTGCTGCAAACTCTTCTTCCATGCTAAGGTACTGTGTGGCTGGGGTATTTACTTACCTTGATATGATATGATAGTTTATTTATATAGCGCCTATACAGAATGTGTTTCCAAGCTCTTCAAGGCAAGGGAGGGAACAAGGGAAAATACAATTACATTCTTACAGGCCATAAACAGTAAGGATGTGAAATTAACTATCATACTCGGCCTGACAACATTTCAGACAGTGCAAGAGCTAAGGAAATGGAAACAGACAGGCGACTACCATATTAGGCCTTACGGCATTTCTGGTAGGGCCTGAGAAAACAAAAGGTGAGGGAGAGGGGTGCATTAATGGAGGGTAGAGCCACCCTTTTACCTTGACCCTTTGTGATTCCTGTGTAGCTTTGGGGTGTTTTCTGTGATTGGGGTGCCACCCATCCAGTTCACTCAGGCCCACTGCTGGAATCCTAGGGTATCTTCTCTGAAATCCCTGGACCGCAACCAACTTTAGAGTGAAATACTTACTTGTTTGAAGAGACTTCCTCAGGAACTCTGTCTTTACCTGCCATTGAACACCATCTCGCCCTGCCTACAGCTGGCGCCTAGATCACTAGGGCCCCCCCTTATGCCTCCGAGTGAACTCACGCCATCGACTAGGGAAGGACTGCATAAGAAACGGATTCTGTCTTCAAAAGTATAACAAGTTTTTAAAAGTTACTTGTGAAAGAGTTGGTTGGTAACCGTCACTCAGAATGAGCAGTTACAAACATTCTTACTTACCCTGAATGTGTTTTGCCATTCTGAAAAGTATATAGAAGGTTAATTTACTCACCTATGAATTGGTTGCACCTCTTCCCAAAAGTAATGGTGTTTACTTCACTAAACTATTTCTTTCAAAATATTAGTGTTTAAGTTCACCAATTGGGTTTTGCTTTCCCTGGTCTGTTTTATCCAGATTCTAAAAACAGTCTTAGCTTTATACATACCTGTAAGTTGCTGGTAGCTCCTTTAAAAAGGTATATGGGCTTTACTTATCTCAAATAGCTGTGCGCCATCCTAAAAGTTAGAAAGTTATTGCTTACCTTAGTCCGTGTTCCACGGACCTCAAAAAATCATCCTTAGGTTTACCTGCCTAGAAAAGCTGTGTGCCATTCTCACAATGTTTTTTGTAGGTGTACCGGACCCTGAGCTGCCTGGTGCATCCTAAATTAGTGTTAAGAGTTATTGCTTACCTTTGTCTGTGTTCCACTGATCTGAAAAGCAACTGCAATTGAATAGTACACCTAACGGTTTTACTCACATAGTATAACTTATCATAAATGTAGTTATAGGTATACTCTTCCTTTAATCTGTGTTCCGCTATTCAGATAACTATCCTGGAAACAGGGTTGGTTGATTATGTGATTCCTTAACTGAGTGTCACTGCATAACTGATGGGGTCTACTACCCTTGACTTACTGTAAAGTAATCTAAAAGGTAACCTGTGGTTTTACTCCCCATTAATAGGAGTGTCCTATACTACATTTATTTAATCTAAGACATACCTAGCCTTTGTGGACGTGTCCAAAGCTTTCAATAGTGTGGACTGTCAGCTTCTCTGGAGAAAGTCTGAGTCGTGGAATTGCCACCCTCCCTTGCTGGAGACTCTCTAGGACTCCATGTAAATCCAAGTCCGGCTGAATACTGAAGGATCACTGACCAAACTTGTTCCTACGTTCCGGGGCTTAAAGCAGGGATGTCCATTAGCCGCAACCTTATGTGGCCTTTTTTCTCGGACATGTGTGATGAGTTTAAAAAACGCGAAAGCTTTTGCTCCTTCAAATGGGTGGGGTGTGGGGGGTTGAATTATCAAGGCTCCTCTACTCGGATGACATTGTGCTAACAGATAAAACTCTGATTGGCCTTCAGAGACTGCTAGTAGCACTAAACAGCGTTTTACAGCAAAATGGCATTTTTATGAATTTATGGAAAACCAGTATCATGACAATGGGGCCTCAAAGAATTGACGGAAAATCTGCCTTTAAGTGGCATGTTAAAGGCCAAACTCTAGGAACGACTCCAGAGATTATTTATCTTGGAACTTTTATTAACAATAGCATTTGTAATGAGCCACGTCAAGGGCATCTGAAAGCCAGACTGATGAGCCTGATGGGTCAGGGGAGAAGGATCCACATGAATTATGGAAAGTTCTCCATCCAACCGATTCTTTCTTTTTACAGCCTAAAGGTAGTACCTTATTTGACTTTTGGAGCTGAGGCATTCCTGCTTACTCCCTGGGAACTCTGGTCCTCTTTGGAAGGATACTTCTGGGAGGAACATTCTGAGCCTGCCTAGGATTGTTTCGACGGCCCTGATGAGATATGAATTAGAGCTCATCTCATTAAAAGGACGAGTGGGAGGGCGTGGCTAGCAGCGCGATGAGGACGACGTAGCCTTTCGTCGCTCCCGCGATCGCCGCATGAATCCTGATAAATCGCCTGATATCGCTAATTATAAAACTTTAAAACTACCTCTACGCTTAGAGGGAACCGTGGTGCTCACTCGGTCCAGGCGGTGAAAACATTCGAAAGCCGGGCACGAAGATACATCGAGGCGAAGGTGGGCGGAGAATCGCCCGGCGCTTTCCCAAAATGGCCGCCTGAGTGAAGAAGCGTACCGAATGGCACACACTGGGTGACGAGGTGCTGCGACGGTTTCGGCCGAGGGAAAGACTGCGGAGGGAGCTGGTGTGCTCCTGTGCGATCCTTAAGAGGCGACCTCACGACGAACCAGACCCGGAGCTGAGCGGGACGACGGGGGAGGCGGGCGACTCGCCCCGGCCCCAAGGACCCGGGCCCGGGTCAAGGCGACCGAAGCAAGATCCTGCAACGTGTGTCCCGGGCACCCCCCGGGACAAAGACTGGTTTTCCCACCCGTCACATTGGGGAAGAAGAGCCGGGCCTCGTCGAGAGCAGCTCCCGGGCCTCCTACACCGACCGCTCAAGTGCGCAGTAGATCTGGTAAATCGACCACTTGAGGACCGGGGGGCCTCGACGAACGGGAAGGTCTGGAGTACAGATCCTGGAACAACACACTAGGCCGAGACGCCAACCCATATATCATTTGGGCCGAGCCATCTGGCACGTTGTGCCTTGTGCTGCAGAACCAGTGCTCGCAGAGGGGGCCCATCCGAGAAGGAGAAGAACCAGCAACAGCGGCCTAGACATTGGATGCCTCCCGCACTAAGACCACAGCCCCGAGACACAGGGCACGCGGAGTGGGAGTGGAACACCATCGGGAAGAACCCAGTGGCGCCGTGGTTGGAGAGCAAGAACGTTCTACATTCCGAATCCACGATACACACCCTGATACACGTTAAGGGCCACAAAGCTGCGGATCCGCACCGAGGGGTGACACCACCTGGGCAGGCGGTGTGCCCAACCACACCACCCCTCGCCCGACTGAGACGGGACCGACCCAGCGGACGCCACCGAAGGCCCTTGGCAAGAACACTTATCGTGCTACTTCCCCAGGATTGGGGTGCGACCATGGGTAAAGAAAGAACGAGGAAGCCCAACATGCAGAACACAATTGAACAATATACTGTGCCCTCATCACAGCAGACGGATTCCCAATTGCTACATCCTGTCGGGATGGAAAAACTGAACACGCGCTCTCGTTTAAAGACGTTATGGCGGCCATTGCGGACTCCCGCTCATCTATGGAGCAGAAGATAGATCGCATAAGCCTCGACGTCTCCCTCCTTAGACACGACCTCCAGAAGCTGTGAGCGCGTACTGGAGAGGCAGAACAACGGATCGCGACAACAGAAAACGGCCTACACAATGTGCAGCAACAGATCCAAGGAATCTCGGCCACACTCAAGACACTGAGGGCCAGGGTGGAGGAGAGCGAGGGAAGGTCCAGACGCAATAACGTTCGCATCCTTGGTATCCCCGAGAAAGAAGAAGGGCCCTAGATGGAACTCTTTTTGGAACAATTGCTAACAGATCTGTTTGACTTGCAATCCTTTTCAAAGTTCTTTTCCATCGAGAGAGCGCACCAAATGCCTGCAGGCAGACCACTGCCTGGCGCTCCCCCACACACCGTGATCGCGAGATTCTTAAATTATCGAGATCGGGATGTGCTCTTACAACTTGCAAGATCCAAAGGTACAACCACATTCAACGGATCTAGACTGGCCTTCTTACCCAACTACACCAGGGAAGTACAGAAAGGGAGACAGTCCTTTGGGAAGCTTAAGAAGCGACTACAGACATTGGGAGTCAAGTACGGCCTCCTCTTTCCCGCACAATTGAAAATTTATCACAGAGGCACGACGGTCCATTTCAATGATCCTGGAGAAGCGTGGCGCTGGGCGGAGCAGCACATTGAAGGAGACTGGTCCGCAACCCGGGGTAACAACAACAGAAATAGGAACCCCAGACCACCACTGGAGCAACACCCCAGGCCGGACTGGCCACCACCACCAGATCTGCCAGAAGATGGGGGAGATGAGTCACCGCCCTGAACCCGCTGAGGGCCTTGCCCATGGGGTAACTACCTTGTGGTCATTGTCAGTACGAAGCCATGAGACTACTAAAGGCGATTTCACACGTTTGTAATGCGGTAAGCGGGGGATCGCTGACCTCCCACTTGGGTGTTTAAGAGGGGTACAACACCATCACCACCCCCCCCCCTTGACTTTCTAGTTAAACTTTAATAAGGGCAGTTAAAGCTGTCAATCTACTCCTTTTGATTGTCAGCAATGTTGGGTCGACAGGTACTTCAAGTTGGGGTGGAGTATTGGGAGGGGGAGGGAGGAGTTAGTTGGAGAACTTTGTTATCTCAGGACCGACCCTCCCTGGTAGTTCTCCTGGGATGGTGGAGTTCCAGGCTGGTTGGGACCACACCACACAAGATCAGCTCTTCAGACCTGAATCTTCATCTTTTGTGCACCGCATGCTCACACGCCGGGGCTGCACCCCTAGGGGCAGCCTGCCTAGCCCTCTTATACCTCTACCAGATGTCACTTGACCAATCTCACCCACCCATGTCTACGCGCCCCAGCTCTCTCAAGGTTCTCACCTGGAACGTGAATGGGATGGGTTCCGCGATCAAAAGACGTCTGGTCAAGCAGCTACTCTCCAGATATTCCCCCGACATGGCTTTGCTCACTGAAACACACCTTGCGGGGGCACACTGTACATTTTTTCTACGCACCAATTACAAGACCGCCTTTCATGCGGGATACACCATGGGATCCAGGGGCACCCTTATCCTTATACATAAACGGGTCCCGTTTGTTCTACATGCACTAGAGCAGGACCCTCGCGGACGCTACGTGATGGCGCTTTGGACACTCCGGGAAGAAACACTAGGACTTGTTTCCATTTACTCTCCACCTGGGCTGGGCCAAGAACTTCTTGATGACCTGACCTTGTTGGGTAAGCATCAATCAGAGAAGTGGTTCCTGGGAGGGGATTTCAATGACGTCATGTGCAATACCTTAGATCGTTTGCACATTAGACAACGCAACCCGAACCTCCCCACGAAGCTGTTTAACTTTGTGTCTGCCCTGGGTCTTGGTGATGTATGGCGGGAACTGCACCCGGGAACCAGAGGCTACTCGTTACACTCCGGGGCCCACGGCTCCCTTTCCAGGCTTGACTACCTATTTGTTCCACACACAGACCTGTCTAATATGCTTTCAGTGGACTTGCTCCCCCGATTAATCCCGATTGTGCTGTGGGAGGCCTATAAGGCCGTGCTGCGGGAAGAAATAATCTCCTGGACAGCGAACAAAAGAAAGGAGAAGCTCCAGAAGATAACTGAGGCAGAGGAGGAGGTAATCCACAGAGAAAACGAGCATAACCTAGACCCTACCCCACACACCCATAGGTCCCTTCAACGTGCCAGTGAATGCCTCCGAAACCTTACGTTAGACAATGCCAAAGAGGCCCACTGGGAATCTAGGGCCCGGATATACAAGCTTGGGTATAAAGCCGGTAAGCTGCTGGCTTGGCTTGAGAGAAGGGATGAGGGTCGGCGCTCGGTCCGTGAGATCATCACCCCGCAGGGAGAGATCTGTCGGTCAGATGCCGATATAGCAGAAGCCTTCGCCCAATTTTATGCCGAATTATACCAGGCCCCGGAGCGACCGCTGGACCGGACCCTCCTCGATGAGGTGGTGGCTCCCCTCCCTATCGGATCAGCAACGCGAAATGTTGGACTCTGATCTCTCCGAGGCCGAACTGGTAGAAGCCCTGGAACAGCTGCAATCGGGGAAGACCCCGGGCCCAAACGGATTCCCCATAGAGATATGGCAGAAACTGGGAGGCAATAACGTATCAACTCCCCTGCACCAGATGCTGCTGGCCGCGTTAGAGCGGGGCTCCCTCCCAGATGACCTATGTAAGGCCACCATAGTGGTCATCCCCAAACCTGATAAACCCCAAGAGCAATGCTCGTCTTATAGGCCGATCTCGCTAATCAATGGCGAAGCCAAGGTCCTGGCCAAGCTCTTGGCTAACCGACTACAACGGGTAGCGGACACACTTCTACATCCAGATCAATGTGGCTTTATGCCTCATAAATCAACCAGGATGAATCTGCGCCAACTCCACCTGGCGCTAGAACGGGCCCCCATCCTTGACACCCCATTGGCACTTCTGGCAATAGATTTTGAGAAGGCATTTGATTCTGTCTGTTGGGATTGCCTGTGGGACATCTTTTCCCAAATCCCATACGGGCCATGCTTCCTAGGTTGGGTGAAATTGCTTTATACAAACATCCGGGCAGAAGTCAAAGTGAACGGATAGACCTCCAGGGCCTTTCCCTTGGGTAGAGGCACGCGGCAGGGCGGCCCCCTCTCCCCTCTCGCCATTGAACCACTGGCACTGTGGCTTTGTCAAAGCGGAGCATGGAAGGGATTCAAGTGGCCCGAAGGGCATGACGACCGCATATCTCTTTATGCTGACGATCTTCTACTGTACCTGGCTGACCCAGCTCGGAGCTGCCCCATAGTAACTCAAATGCTAGTCACTTACGGGGAATTCAGTGGGTTGAAAATTAATTGGAAGAAATCCGTAATGTTCCCAGTGAAGGGGGGGGAGCAGGCAGAGGTACCAGGATGTCCATACCGGTTCGAACGGCAGGGCTTTAAATATTTGGGTAACACCTGACCTCACTAGATACACAAGACAACCTCCAGCCGATCGTGGATAGGCTGGTCAACGACATCCGCCATTGGAAACTCCTCCCTCTGACCCTTATGGGGAGAGCCGCGCTCTTTAAAATGATGTCATTGCCAAGATTCCTCTACGTTTTGCAAAATGCCCCGCTTGCAATCCCTGCCCCCGAATTCAACCGTATAGAAACCCTTCTTAGTGCAATGCGTGAGCGGCCTCCCCCCCCAAATGAGTTCCCTAAGTACCTTCCAGAGGTCAGTCTGGGAGGGTGGGAAAGGCGTTCCCCGTCTCCAGACTTACTATTGGGCTTCACAACTCTCGGTAGTCAACGACCTGCTTCACAGGGATCGGGCGCTACCTCACATTAGGGCAGAAGTGGAACCCATACAAGGCACAGACCTGTTGCAGGAACTGTACCAACCTCCTGGTAGGCCCCCCCGCTCACAACTAAGGCTCACATTACTACGGTCTGGAGGCAAGCACACGTGTTTGTTGGGTGGGAAGACAAAATAACAGCAGCACAACCCCTATGGCACAACATCACCCTTAAGGAAATCGAGAACCTCGTACCACGGCCTCGATGGGTAAGAGCGGGAATCCTTAGAATTAAAGATGTCCTAAAATATGGGAAACTAACCTCATTTGAAGACATCCAGGGTAGATTCCAACTGCCCAACACCGAGCGGTACCACTTTACACAACTGATCCACGCCCTCCGAACCCATATGCCCCCAGGTGATTCAATCCCCGACTACACTCCAATCGAACGCAATATGCTACCCGAGTATATCCCCAGCAAATGTACATCCACTCCCTATAACGCTATCACCTCCTTCGCGACTCCCGAGTTATTGCGATTAAAGGCCAAATGCGAAAGGGAGGTGGGGGAAATAGACCCCGAGGACTGGATCCAGGTCCCAATGCACCCATGGGAGGTAGCCATCTCCTCCAGACTTAGACTGGTGCAACTTAAAATCCTGCATAGGGTGTACTACCCTCAAACTCTTTTATATGGCTGGAGTAGAGTACTGAGTCCGAACTGTCTTCGCTGAGAGAGGAGGAAGGCACCTTCTTTCATATCCTCTGGGCATGCCCTCGGATCCGTGACTATTGGACTGCATGCTGTCCAGAGCCCTCACTTGCCCTGTTGAACTAGATCCGAAGGTCTTAATATTGGGGGTACCGGACATGTCTGAATTCAATAAATGGGAAAAACTGCTATTGAACACTGCCATGGCCCTAGTGAAACGCAACATTGCCCAAAAATGGGGAGCACCTGACCCTCCGACACTGGAACAATGGTTATTTGACATGGACTCATGTGCCATGACGGAGCACCGAGTCCATCGCGCAAGAGGATGCCCGAATAAAGCATCCAAGATATGGGGGAAATGGGAAGAGACTGGGCCTTGACGTCCTAAGCAGTGGTGGTCTCCACATGAACAGAAGGTGGGCGGGATGAGTGGCCCGCGACCCACGGCGATGTGAGCTACTAAAATACCATGTAAACACATGACTGAAGAAGCTGTACTGGAGTGCTCTTAATGTGTTGTCCCCTCTTTTTTCGTTTTGTTGTTTTGGCGCCCGATTTGGTGGCTGTTTTAGTTATGTCAAAATTCAATAAAAATGTCTTAATAGAAAATAAAAAAAAATTTAAAAAAAAAAGACGAGTGACATGGAAGTCCTTGTCCCTTTACCTGAAAACTTTAATTCCCCCGCTGGCGGCCCCTTATGATATTTTGAAAGCCAAGCAAGAGAGATCAGATGAGGTCTTAATGACAGTGGCTGGATTGTTGTCGACAACTTTTGAAAAACCTACAATTAGATGGGGAGGAATGATGTAACTTACCGGAAAAGGTTAAAAAAAACTTTGGCGAAGTGTCTGGATCAAGACTTGGAAAGAAATTCACACCATTTGATGGATTCCTTAATGGAGGAAACAAATCCCTGCAGAGTCCTCCCGAAATACCTATCCAAAGCTCCTAATGGCTGGTACAGCGATAGATTCCTTCGTTTCAGATTCGATTTGTACCCCACAAACCAACTTTTAAATATCTATGGGAAAACTTTTCCAAAGGGATGTAGATTTTGTCAAAAGACACACTATGGAAACTCTAATGCATGCGTCATTGTTTTGCCGAGGACTGACGGATCGAAAAACTAGACATTTGATAAAAAAATGTGAGTCATATGGGACACTGGATGAGAGGAAGATTTGGTCTTTTCTGATGAGGACAGGGCTTGTTGGATACCATTTCCCTCTTGTAGTTTCTGAAAGATGTTTTTGACTCGCCTATGTAATTACTTTATGATTTCTCTACTGTTAAATTCGTGGACTGTTGGCTATTGATGAATGGTTGCAATGTTTAAATGTTTTGATACAGGTTTTTTGAAACCATAAATCAATAAAAATAATTTAAAACAAAATACTAAAAGTATTTGATATGGTCTGAACTGCCTAGAACTACTGTTCGTTTTCTGAACAAGGTCTATGCTTTGGTCAGTCTACATACATAGCGGTGTGTTTTATAAATGTGTTTATGACTATGACCAGTACTTAGCCCAAGACGTAATGGGGCCTTATAATACTTGCGTTAAGTGTTTCTATTGAATCCATTATATACTACAGGTTCGATGTACCTTCCTACAGACCTCTCTCCCTCCAAAGTTAAGCCTGGCTGCTCGGTCTACGCTACCATATACTCAGGTGGTACAGCCTTATAAAGAGGGGAGACTTGTACTGTCTCAGTTAAATGGATTTACTAAGCCCTTAGTTGGACTCCAGAAAATCTGTCCAAACAAACATTTAAGCCCCTTCAATTAAAAAAGAAACCAGCACCACCACCCAAACTAGCTACAGGCACACAAAGCTACTTCTCAGGTTTTGACCAGAGCCCTTGAAGAAAATTGTCATTTGTAATTTTACTATACCCTACCCATGAAGAAGACAGCCAGCAAAGACAGGGCCAACACAACAAGGTAAGCCAGTGTTGGCCACCCGGCTCACAGTAAAAAAAAAAAAGTGTACAAATAATGGATTTCTTTCACCAGCCTGTGCTACACAATAGATTTAAGTGGACGACAAGATCCACCTGCACTAGTAGGCTTAAGGACTTCGTGCTCCAAAGCGAATTAGGTTAAGCAAGGGAAGGCGGTCAGATAGAACTTCACTCTGAAAAATCAGGTGGAGATCACCAAACGTTATAAGCATACATGTTGGGGGTCCCACTCAGACAGGAACTATGCAAAAGAAAAATCTTTGCCAACTATATATAATTTGAAAACATGCATTAACTTAACTTTGCAGAGTAGGCAGTCCCGTACGACACCTACCAGCGTAGTAATGCAGCGGTTGAGGCATGGGTCTGGCTCATTCATTTGCTAGTATAAAGTGTATGTCCGCCTAGATGTATCATTAACTCAAGTAAAGCAATGTGGAATTGCAGTTGGACTCTCTGGGGAGAGTTAGTGGGTGGTTGGGAGCTAGATCCAGATAAATTACCTATAATTTGCAGGTCCTAAGGACCTGAAAGCTTGACAGGCTAGAGTGAAAATCATTGGCAACGCCTTTAAAAATATAGCATTGCAACAACTGTTGGAGTAAAGTGAGGCTCACAATATCCTTCATAACCAAGAGGGATGGAATACACCCTAATATTTATGAGGAATGAATTGCTGAAATCTCCTGATAAGTCCTGATATTCCCATTCTCTTCAGTCCATCAGCTGCCTTGGACACTATAAACCACACCACACTGCTCAATCAATTGAAAAACTGCTTTGGCATCAGAACCATTGTCCTAAAATGGATTACATCCCTTCTGGCCAATAGAGAATGGCAGGTCAAATCTGGCTCTTACCTTTCCAAGTCTATGATCTATAATTGAGGCGTTTCCCCAAGCTTCAATCATCTCTCATGGGCTATCGAATACACACATTAAACAGTTTGCGGACATCATTGCTCAATTTGTTACATCCTTCCAAACCTATGCAGACGATATATAGATTCAATTCAGACTTGCCTCTACCACATTCATGACTGAATGCGATACAAAATCTTTGTTAATGTCTCAAACAGATAATTTACATAGGTTTTTCCTTCGCTCCCTTCAAGGCCAGACACTGTGGGTCTCTCCTATCCCCTTGACCCCCTTACAAATTGCATTGCCAGCTGCACTTGTTCAAACGCATCCTCCCACTTACACAAAGACCGAAAGTGACATGAGCTATAGATAGTCTTTTAATAGGACTCTTTACCTGCGTCACCATACATGATTTACAATCTTCCATTCATTTAAAAATATTTTTAAAAAGCCACCCATGCTTATCCTGGTTTAGAAACCAGGAGACCACATTGCTCCAGCATTGATATTCCTCCACTATCTCCCCTTTTCTTAACCTTGCACTAAATTTCCTTTTGTCATTTGTATAGCGCCTTTCACCATGGGTATGGTCCGAACGTGCTGGAGGTTGAACGCCCTCAGAGGGACCGAAGTATGGGAAAGTTAGGAGGTGCTAGTATGTGTGTGTGTGCATAATGGCCATTAAACGTTACGAGGGCTTGGACGAGTCTTTGCTAGCCACACGTCTTATTGGCATGTGTATGGGTGGACAGCGTTACACTGGGGAAATTGGTCCAATCGGATATTGCACCCTCCCTGTCTCATCCTTCGGACATCAAGTAGCAACTGTGCTTGCAGTTGGCGCTTTATGATTCATAAATATTTTAACTGTGTAGCCTAATAAGGCATACCAAGGTACAACAAAGTGTAACCAGTGCATAATGTATTTCAAGGTATAACGAGGCATGAATAGGTAACGAGGCACAACAGACATAAAATCTTAAGGACCTTTGCAAACTGCACCCTTTTTCACTTCTTCACTATTCTTAAACCCCACCACCTCTCAGACAAAAATTGTACTAAATGGGGTAGGGAGCTGCCTGGGGACTCATCCTTTGTGGGCATTCCTAGTTGAGGTTCCTCGTTTCAGGCTTATCCGGGTAAGGGGTGAGGGGTGAGGGTTGGTCTTTTTCGGTGGCAGTTTCAGCACTGTGGAACTCGCTCCCTCTTGCCCTTCAAGGAGATCCTTGAAGACCTATCTGTCTTAGTTGCTTCTTCCCTTTTTGATGTAAGGCAGCGCCAAGATGCCTTCGGGCGACTGCTGCACTTTAAGTTCAAAAAATGGAAATAGAGCACTGCAGCTGCAGGAAGGTGGCTAGAGCAGATTGTAGATGTTGCGGATAAGTGGCCACAACACTACGGACAAGGAAGAACATTAAAAGCTCTGTAAAGTCCCATGCCACATTCACCCACACACCTATGGACCAGGTCCAGTCTCATGACCTCACACGTGGTGTTCCCTGGGTTGGTTATGTCCCCATTATGGCTTGCTTTCTATGTGGAACCCTTGACAATTAAAACAAATGAGAAGTTAAGCTGAGTCAATTGCAATAGTTTTCATTAAAAACTTGCGCTATAGGCAAAGGATATTTTCTCATAGGAGTGCAATGTTTTTGAACAAAGCTTGCTAGATTTCACTTGAGCGTCAGGATTTAAGACTTACTTAGAACAGACCATGGTGAATTAGGGCCAATAGAAGCATGACGGCAGCAGCATATTGGCAAAAAATATTAAGCATTCTTCTCTCAAATGCATAGCGTGGGTTGTCTCGGATTGACTTATTTCTACCACAGTCAAAGTATATACACATGGCTGAAATAAAGCCACGTGCATTTTTGTACAATTCCCTGCTCTCCCAATCAGTGACAGCAATTTCCCAAAGGTCTCCACAAAGACACTATGATCCAATTTTTAGAGAACCCTTTGTATGAGACAAGAAGGTATCAACAAGCACCAATTATTTTAACTAGAATTATTCTTCAGAGGTACCTGGCTGTTGTCGGATTTGGTTACAAGGCAGCATTGAGAGGAGAATTCATTAGCCAGTCAGCAGCATACATGAAAAGAAGAGCTAGTCTGAGATTGTTCATTGAGAAGAAGTTCAGGAAAAGGAGCATAAATACAAACTAAAGGTATCACTGAATAAAGACTTCAAGTCTTATTCCAAACTAAATGTACTATTTTGTGGGAAACAAGGCTAATGGAATGAGACTAAATTACAATTCCCGAATAAGGGAAGGTGAATGTAAACTAAAGTATGAAAACGAAAAAAGGAAACATTGACAAATTACTTCACCTTACTTGTATCAAAGGATGATATTGACCGAGATGAGCAACACAGCTCTCTTGAATCAAACCCCAACCCCAAATGGAATAAAAGCAAGATCTAGAATATTTTGCTTTTTTAATTTCATTAATAGGTAATCTCCACGCTCTGACAAATAAAGCCCTTGGCACAGATGGCCCCACGTGCCTCATTTCTACAAAACATTTAAACATCAACTTTTGGGACCCTTCAAGGCCCCTTTCAAATCTTTCCCCCAGTCACAAATGTAAAGCCATCTATGGCAGAAATCACAACTTCTGTGCTCCAAAAGCAGGCAAAATACTTGATTGTATCTCTTACCGCCCTATCAGCCTATGGAATGTGGCCGCCAAATGTATTCACTTATGATGGTCCTGCCATCCCTGTGGACCCTGATCACACAGGAAGTGTCACTGAAACAAACATGCATGCATGTTAATATTAGACATGACTTGGATATATCAAACAGGGGAAATCCTTGGGGTCCCTTTCGGAATATTTGCATTGGATACAAACAAAGCTTTTGACAGACTTAATTGGCATTGTATTCATACAATTGTCAAAACCTTTGGCTTCGTACCCATATCAATCTCATTATCAAACTTTCTGAATCCTCCAACTAGATATAGAATTAAATAGGACACTCATTGACCCAATACAAATATCTATATGATCCAGTCAGGGTTACCACCTGTCCTTGTTGATATTGGGGCATTCCATGGAGCCCTTTGCTCATTGGAATAAGGAAAGGTACCAAGAGACCTCAAAGTGGTTGTATATTTGGACAATGTCCTTTTGTGCAGAAGAATACAACCCACACTTCCCACTGTGATGTTGGAATTCAACAAATGTGGTGTGGTCTCTGGCTTCTTGAAACAATACATGAAATTAAAGTGTATACATATTTTGATACCTTTTAAGTTACAATTAGTTAAAAAGCCACATTACTTCCTTTGGTTCAATGTCGCCTTGGATTATTTGGAAGTTAAAATAACATTTTTGTGGGGGCTTTTTTCAGAATTAATTTTTACTTTCTGTTCCAGGTATTTACTAAAGACTTGGAAAGATGGCTTGGGCAAGAGATTTCCTGGATGGGTCGATGGATGCTGTGCATAGCAGCGGTAAAGAAGGGTTTAATTTACAGTGTTATATACATGTGCTTCACCGTTCCAATTAGGCCATCAATAAGCATGCCCAAACAAAGAATCTTTAGATTAATTTGGGTCACGGGGCCAGAAAATGTAATGAACAATGAGCGGTTTATGGACAGCTCAATTACCACTAGAAGGACATAGTTCGACTATCCATTACTGAATTAATATGTTATACTCTGCTCAAGTTTCTAAGCGCAGAACCAGGATTCAAACCAGCGTTGCTCTACTTCGTCTTGCTTCCAAGACAAAATATGTTACCCCAGAGCTATCCTCCCAGCCCATTGGAATACTATTGTACAGGAGGCTCCCGGGAACTCAGTGGATCAGCCTCCCATTCATAATCCCTGCAGGCTGTGACTCATGTTTTCTCATGGCTACTTGAACCACTTTACTATTGGCCTACAGGTTGGCCTACAGGTTGTGCATGGTCCCCCCAAACCCCCTAACATATTTGAAGATTTAAAAAAGCATTTCTTCTAAACAAAGCCAAGAGATTTTGGTACCCACAAATGCACAACTGGATCTCTGATCAATAGGGAAGGACTGCAAAAACTTACAAAGACACCACGAGAGCTACTGTTCAAAAGGTTTCATTCCAAAGAGACTAGTATTCTACATAGTATAGATACCTGGATAGGGCAGAGTCCCACGAGAAAGCTCCCTACATGCTCAGTTGGAAGAAAGAGTTGGGGATGATAATCAACCCAGAGTCATGTGATCAAATTCCAGATGTATCATAAGGAATGGCCTCAGAAAATCTACTTTTGGTGGTACAGAACCCCTTCTAGAATTCACAAAGGTGTACCTTCTTGTGCTGAGATGTGCTACAGAAACTATAGGGAATCGGGAACAATGGCAAAAATGTGATGGATGTGCCCCAAAGTCGCAGGAAGGAAATCCTGCAAAAATAAAAAGGATTACTGGAATCAAATTGCAGATGGACCCTTGGTAGTTGTCTTGGGGGATGCAGTCAAGGGGATAATCAATGGTAATTCACAGATCTCATCACACATTTATTGACAGAGGTCAAACTGCCAATAGCACATTGTCGGAAGAATCAAGAGAACCCATGTAGTGGGGTCAAATCTGGGAAACTATTTCCTCAGGAAAAAATAGCTGCACCAGTGCCACATGTACATTCCAACAAGGTCCCGCTCAGAGTACTATCTGGATTTTTCCAGGCTTATTTAGGCCTTCTACGTTTCGGCATGTTTTATTATATTGATGAATGGATACTGAAAGTGCTATTGGAATACTGAAGGTACCCACTAACACAAATTCAAATGCAGGAAGAACTGGTTCAGGAAATTCAGATATGATCTATAATGATGAACTGGCCAATACTTTATTGCTGGAATACCATAATATCATCTCCGGGGCTACCTTGCTGTTACTTAACCACAAAATTAACAAATAAAAATGTTTGAAATAAAAAAATGACAGACCATGGTAATATCTGGAAGTATTAAAAATGACAATTCCAAGGTTAGTCAGATCTTTGGCTACATGGCACACATACTCTAAAAAATATAAATAAAAGAGAAAAAAAAATTGATTTGTCTGTAGTTACATTTAAGAAATCAATTGAAAAACTTTTCAATTAATAGGGTAGACTTGAATATTACAAGCATTCTATATATATGTTTATATTTTGAAAATCCATTTTCAAATTCCAGAATACAATGTTTTGTAAGAGTCAGACATAGTAATAGTTTTCTTCAGCATTTCAAAGGTGCAAAATTGAGATGGAAGATGTGCCAGCCAAGAGTAATGCAAGATGTCTGCGAGCAAAGAAACTCAGAGCAATTGCTTTTACGATATGACAGCAGAGGATATTTTCGAGCTAGAACAAATTAAAATTAAATTCGATCCATTACAAAAGTCATGTTAGAGGGAAGATGACTTTTTATTTTTACAGAAAGTCAGTTTACAAGCACTGAGAATGAAGCAATATGGCATCACAGGGCTAATTGGTGAATTCTATGCTGAAAACCTTGATATATTAAAACCGGGAATTACTATATTAACGAAAGCACTAGAGATCGGATCTCTAACTGGCACAATGAGAGAAGCTCAGAGTCCAATCATATCCAAAAAAGGGAAATATTCGCAGCAATGATCATCCTATCGCCCAATATCTTTACTCACTGTTGATTCAACAATCTTTTGGCCTTGACATTACGAAACAGTCTTCCCTTACTACATATCGAACAGATGGGATGGTACCAGGGTGTAAACCCATGAAGAATTTGAGAAAGGTGGTCCATTGCAGTCGGGAAACAGTGGATTTGCCAGACAATCCTTTGTACTATCTTAATTTTGGCCATGAACTGTGGTAGATCTCATTTTTGTGAAGGGAGTTGTTGGCGTGTGTTAAAACAGTATTTATGATATCGAAGCAATTGATTATTACCAAACTTACCTCCTACTCTAAAGAGGTCATCCCAGACTCCATCATTAAACAACTGATGGGGAGGCACTCCATGCACTACAAGGTGTCATTAATGCCTCCCTCACAGCAGGGTCATTACCAGACACTCAAGACTGGTCTCATATGACTACCTGGAAAAATAACCCCTTGACCCAGACGGCCTGGCCAACTACTGGTCCATTACAAACATCCTGTTTATTGGCAAAATCTTGGGAAAAGTGATCACTGCACAACTATTTACCACTCAATCAACTAAACCTTCCTAAACTATCAGTCGGGGTTCCGAATCAAGTGGAATCTACAATGAAAGAATCCAGAACGCTAAATCAAATACTAAGGAAAATGTTACTATACTTAGGGAATTAGAGTCACCGGCTCCTCCGGCTGACACGTGCCTGAAAGACTCCGCCTGGCAGACAGAATTGCACTATTACAAACTAAAATTGAAATTAATAAAAAACAGCCTTCCTACTAACGCAAACATCACTGGATCCCACGTACCCCAAAGCCCATTGTGTATCCCCTTCCAATTTTCACCAGTCTCCATTAAGGAAGTAGAAAACATTATTCATGGGATAAAACCTTCCAACTGCCAAGGAGATCTCTGCCCAGCCTCGATCATCAAGGATAGCACTAGAGAACTTGCACCATTCATTACAGCTCTGATAAACTCATCCTTCAAAAACTGTTCAGTACCAGACAATCTCAAAGAAGCATGGGTCAGACCACTTCTAAAAAAAAAATAACTAACCTAGATCCTAGCATCCCCACTAATTATAGGCCTATAACAGTCCCCTTCCTTCTAATAATTCTAGATCGTGCAGCCTATCTCCAAATATAGAAACACCTGGAAGACAATGACTTATTAGGCCTACGTCAGTCTGGTTTCAGACCCAGACACTGCACAGAGACAGCTCTGTTAGATTTAAAAATACAGATGGATGAATCAAAAGGACAAAAGCAAACTAGCCATCCTCCTACTCTTGAATCTCTAAGCAGCCTTCGACCTTGTCGACCATAAAATCCTGACTAAGCACCTAACTTCAGCAGTAGCTGTTAAGACGGATTTCTGAACTCTGTCCTGGCGGCGCAGAAGTTCAGAAGGCCAACCTAATTACTTGGAACAGGGTAACCTATGGACAAGCCAGACCAATCAGGGTAGCGATCGCAGCAGTCAAGACTAGGTCTCAAGAGGGGTGAGGGTGACTGAAAGCCCGCAATGAGCACACAAAGCAAGGACACACAAACTACTCCAAACAGGTGTTATATTAAAAATATATACACATTTATTCCAAAGCCTTTGCAATGAGGACCATAGCGAGAAATCACAATAAAACTCTAGTAAACCAACACATACCAAATCAATACAATATATATACAAATACAAACAAGTCTAAAGCGTTAGATGCACGAAATGTGTAGTCCACCTAGAAGGGAAGGAAAACCGGCAGTGCGAAATAATGCTTAGACCCAGTCCGCCTTCAGAGGCACCTAACTAAAAGGAAGTCCGAGCCCTACGAAGAGTGGAGCCTTGTGCTCAAAAGTACCTGCACACGCTGGTGCCAACGGGCAAAAAGGGGAGTCTCCTCGAGGGAATCAGGCAGTTCAGTTTAGTGCACAAATGAAGAACAACAGAGTTCCGCGACTCAAGCGCAGCCTCCACTGTGGGCAGAAGCAGAGCGCGAGTACGGAAAGGCGTGCTGTTTTGACACAGCGGGGAAAAGCTATGGGCTCCTGCAGGAGGGTGACCAGTTCCTAGCTATGCTACTCACCGGTCCCCGATGCAAGCAGACCCAGGCTTCTCTGCGTCAGTTTCAGTGCACGCAGGTTCAGGAGAGCAGGGGACCTCTCGTGGTCGTGTAGATTCTGCAGCAGCAGAGTTGAGTTAAAGATGTCCCAAACAAAGTGAACCCGCACAGTTTGTTACCACAGCAGGGCAACAGAGCGGCCGTGTGTATCTCAGCCAAATGTACACTACTCACTTCAGACCTGGGAACGCCAAGTGTACGAATCGTGTGAGAGTGACAAGGACTAGAAATACAACACAACCCGGCGGCGGTTACAGAGCAAGACACCTGGATAGGCTGGTCAGTCTGCTGGATGGCCCAGAGACACTTCCGAAGGCTTACGAGCAGGAGATGCTGAGAATAGCTGTCCCCGCTATTCTAAGGGTCGAAGTACCAGTACAGGCCTTCTGGTTCGATCAGAGGAAAAAAAAAGGGTTTCACAAAGCGACAGCAGTGCAGAGGAGCAGTTCTTCAGCGGGTCACCAGCGATTCCTCGGTTCAGCCTCGTGGTTGCAGGATACTTGGCTCCTGTATTCCTTCGTGCGTGAGAACTCAGGAGATGGACCTGGTAGTGGCGTTTCCAGCCCCCTCTTATCCACGGTTCCCTTCGTGCCAAAACGGAGGGGACCCAATGGGAGATCCGCTCATCAACACTCACACCATACATGGACCTATCATGGACCACGGTGGTCCCAGGCATTCACACCACCCTAGACTCTCTGGCACCCAGGATGTGTATTGGGACCAGACATCCCAGCCCACATCCTGGAGGTACACACAAGGCCTGTAGAAGCCCGCAAAAGCATCTGTGTTTCGCGGGAAAGTACATGCCCAAATAAGGCCAGCCCCGAGTCGGCTCGACCTGGGGAAGGTGAAGGGAGCAAGACGGTCAGCGGACAGGACAAAGGAGCCTCGTGGTCTGGCCATTTTGGGAGCCAGGCCACCATTGTGGGCTAAGCGCGAGAAACGCGCTTAAAACGCCAAAAGGAGCTCAAAACACAAAAAACGATTGCTGCCATCATTCCTGTCCGTGATTCACTTGCACCGATCAGTTACAATCCAAAAAGAGTATCTAGGGCCTGTAGAAGGCTAGAGACCCAAGAGAGCAGTAACTTAGCTTACAGTGCCCTCTTGTGCCATGTTGCACGAAAGCCGCAACATGATAAAGAAACTACGGAAAACAGCGTTTCCCGGTGCTGACTGTCTTAAGGGCATGTCAGTTTCCCCGTAAGAATGGATCGAAAGCCCAGAGGAGTGCGGCAGAAGGCTGCACTTCTCTGGCAAAGTCTAGATCAAGGTGAAAACAACAGCAAAAAGTTTAGGGGTTGCCACATGGAAGGAAAATTACCCACAATTACGAAATCTTTCCTAACAGTAGCCTTCTCACCAAGTGCTGCTAGCTGGATACAATCCTTCCACTCAAACAGAATCACTAGAGTTTTCTCACCTTCAGCATCTGCTCCGCCCCAGCCCATCAATTGCAGAGTTCAGCAAGGATCTTGCGTCTCCCCCACACTCTAATATATTTACTAAGCCTCTCTTTGATCGTCTAGACATTCTGGGTGTCACTTACACGAATTACGCAGGTGACACCCAGATCCTCATCACACTCACTGGTTGCTATATAAATGACACAAAAATGATCAACAACATCTACCTAGAGATCCAAGAATGGATGGCTACTCACAGTCTCTGCCTAAACGATGACAAGACTGAACTCCTGATCATCAGCTTCCAAGCCCGCCTTAACCAACTAGACAAATGCTATTCTGCCTTCTGCCTTCAATATTGACGAAAACACCATAACAGTTTCCAGTGAAGTAAAAACACTGTTTACTTGGACTTAACTTTATGCCTCAACATCACAGCATCCACCACGGCCTACACCAACAAACTTATAAATGCCTGTAAACCATACCCGTCTACCAATGGCCTCTTAACACTAGCCAGAGCACTGATCCTCTCAAAGCTGGACTATTGTAACACCTTATTCCTCGGTTCCTCTTCATGGAACAAACTCAAAGTCCTGCAGAATAACGCCTTAAAATTAGCCCTAAACATTACACGTTCCAGCCACATTTCCTCCTTCAGGAGGGATGCACTCTGGTTACCAGTACGTGACAGAATCGCACTACGATCCCTAGTCGTCACACAGAAATGTCTATCAAAGACAGCACCAAAATACCTCCCAAACAAATTCTCCAGAACACAGTTTAACAGACCTTCTATATCCAGCTATCTCAACCGACTCACCATTCCTAACTAGAACCTAAAAACGGCTGGAGGATCTAGCTTCCCAGTGCTCACTGCCAAGTGCTGGAACTCGCTCCCACCAGCCATTAGAGCTGAAAACTCATTCTGGGCCTTCAGAGCCAAGACCAAATCCTGGCTTTTCTCCCAAAACCACCATATAATACACCAGACTAGCTCCCACGCTGTACACTGTATATTTTGTATATATTGAATATGCTGCTCACACTAACATAACATTTTTTTATGACTATGTACCCTAGCTGCCTATTAATCACAAATACTTGTGTCGGCTGTAATCTCTTCTGCTAAAAGTCAGAAACTTCCAGACTTCACTCATAGGTAAATACATGTTCTACTTGTATTGTTGACTCTGCAACTGTAAACCTGTTTCTCAACTGTATTCCATTATTTAACCTAATATGTATTCAAGTACAAGTGCCCAGTTACCGTTGGGTTAAGTAAGCTATCCAAGTAATAAACTAAACTAAAACTAAACTAAGTGCAGCATCGAGACGGAAAAAAAGCAAGTGGTGGATGATGCCCTCCAAATCAAGACTAAGGGAGACTCGCACATCATCATCATCATTCCAACCGACTCCCAGTCACCATCCTCTCACCAATCCTTCATGACCTTTATTTGGAGCCTGTGGGTACACTCCTCAAAGACCCTGATATAGCCATCCACCAAGAAGTGGATGATACTCAGTTGCACATGAGAATGAAAAGTCCACATGACATCAGTCTCCGCGATTACCTAGCCATACACAGATCTCATCACACATTTATTGATACCCAAACCTTGTACAGTGCTCTGCTGCTCTCAAGCTCGGTCTGCGCTTTAAACAAAGCAAAAAAATTAAATCATCATTAGGGTATTTACTGCGTGCGGACATAGCTTCGAGAAGCAATGTAGCGCTTTACAAATCATTGGGTAAAGAACATAGTGAGGGGAGCAGAGAAACAAGTGAGTGTGGAGGTAACGGGAGGGAGAAGGTGGGTAATTCTTCAGCAAGCGCTCTACAAGCAACTTGGGGAGGAAACAGTGGGGTTCAGATCACCCAGTCTCAGGTAGAGGGTGGAGTGCAGCGTGTGGACAAAGGTGTTTGGGAGGAACTATTCCCTGAAGTGAAGGGTCTTGATTCCTTCCTGAACTGTAGAAGCAAGGTGCAGAGTGCTGTTGAGTGGGTTCCAGAGTCTCAGGGCATAGACAAAGAACGCCGGTCTTCTGGTTCTTTCCTTCCTGCACCAGCACAGTTGAAGTCTGCAGATGTCCTTACTTCGGGTAGACAGTAGGCCTCGGGAAATGCTGCATTTCTCAGTAAGGTAGCTTGGGAACTTCAGGGTGACAGCCTTGTAGATGATGCAGCAGGATTTGAAGAGTCCTTTGAAGAAACGTCCTGCAACATGCAGGACCAGTGATCGAGAAGATTTTCAGGCCAGAGTCTTACTCACTCTTATTTTTTTTTTTTTTAAACATGGGAATAAAAAAGGAAGTCCCTTCCTTAATCTGCATATTTAATAAAGGGAGTACAAATATGTATTGACTGCAAAACAAAATTGTTTTGTAATCCATTTCTGCGCACCAAGTAATTCATGCACATTAAAACATACATTTCTACATCTTCAAATCAAGCAGTATTAATAAAGGTTTCTTCCTGTGGCACTATGTGCACTTCACTGGTCTAAACATAACCATGGAGCTGCGGAAATGAAATCAGGGGGGCATGTTCCCATGTGCCGTTTTTAACAAGCTTTATTTTTATTTTCAAAGTGAACACTGTCAGCCAATACATACATACACAAATGGTACAACTATCAATGAGTCACTTGTCTGGTGTGCATTTTCTCTCCCCCACCTCCTCATTGTTATGACTCATTGGTGTGAGGGGGCCCCACCCTGGTTTAAGCTTTACACCCTAAGCGTTTTGACCCAATAGCGGAGAGTGACTTTCAAAAAACCTATGCACCCTAGTGGCATGTCAGTAGCCTGTTCCAATTCGCACCACCCCCTTCCCCATCACCTGTGAGGACCAGTTTAGCATTGGAGCCAGTTGCGCTGCTGTGAGATATCAGGACATTTCTTGGACTTCCAATCCCCCCCCCCCCCGCCATTCTCGGACCTCTAAACAGTTTTCTCTTGGCCACTTCTGGTTTCTTACCTCCCCAGATGAACTGGGAAATGGCTTTCTGTAGGCAGGCTATAATTTTGTGTGGGATTCCAAATCAGATGCTGGATCCGCCCTAATTGCTCGTGCTCAGGGCCCCATGGCCACAGCCATAGCAAAAACCAGGGGTGAGATTGGGCATCCTTGCCTGGTGCCCTTGCGGATGGATATCAGATCCAACCTTTTCCCGTTCACTTCTAGTTTCATAGTTGGGATCTTGAAGTTGGTCAGGACCATCCGCGTAAAGATTTACCCACAGCCTAATCGATCTCGGGTTAGTTTAAGGTCATTCCAGTCCATGCTGTCAAACGCTGTTGTAGTCTTTAATGCCACCAATGAAAATGTCTGTCCCATTCTCCAACACATTTACTGCCCTCCGGGTGTTGTATTTGTCTGCCCATTATAAATCCTGCATGGTTCCGATGGATGATTTTGGTTAGGATTGACATCAGTCTCAGGGAAATTATCTTTTTGTATAGTTTAGCATCCCCATCTAGTAGAGATATGGGTATATAACTGGAGCACATGGTTGGATCCTTTCTTGACTTTAGAAGTAATATGGTCGTGGAAGGGCCCATATCCCCAGATATCTCTCCGGTGTACCTTATATGGTTAAATAGTCGGTCAGAGGGCCTCTCAAAAGCGCTTGGAATATTTTAGAATATTCATTCCCGAACCAGTCAGGTCCTGGGGCTTTAGTCCTAGTTAGCAAATATATCGCCCCGTTAGTTTCCTCTTCCATGAAGGGAGCTTCCAGTGTCTATCTTCCTCCGTCAACTGTGGCATATTATTGCCCTCCAGAAATGCCTGTTGGTCCCCTTCCCGTAGTCCTTCCCTCGCTACCGCTTTGGAATAGAAATCGTGCACAATTTCCATCTTTTTTGCCTCATCCCTCTCCAAGATCCCCTTCCCATTCCTTAGTTGTGTGATGTAGTTCTTAGCTTGCTGTTTTCTGAGCTTCACTTCTAGAAACCAATTTGCCTTACCCCCTTTTACATAGTAGATTTGTTTTGTTTGAATCAATAGTTGCGCTGATCTGTCTGCTAGATGTGCTTCCTATTTGGCTCTGGCCTTCATCAAAGACCTCCAGGATCTCTTCGACCCGGTGTCCTTTTGGACCCCTTTGGTTTCTTTGACCCCTTTTTTAAGAGCTAGCCTCACCTGCTCTTTCCCCCTCATGTAAGCGGCGGTCTGGGCTATAAATTCTCCCTTCATGACTGCTTTACTTGCGTCCCACATGCCACTCCCAGTTTGCTGCCTCTATCATTCTCCCTAAAGTAATGCCATAGGGTGTCTTCCATGTGGGTCACTAAATATAAGGGGGTTCAGGCGCCATGCTTTCCGCCACTCTGGAGCCTCTGTCAACGAATCCAGATGTAAAATTACCAGGGCGTTGTCCGATAGGAACCTTGTCCCAATCTCTTTGTCCGGCACCTGGGGTATTAGTGTGTCCAAGACTAGGATCATATCTATATGGGAGAATCCCCTATGGACAGCTGAGTAATGCATGTATGGCCTCAGTTGAGATTGAAAGAAATGCCACGTCGCTATGAGATGTAGTTCGCTAAGGAATTGTGGCAATGCCTGCCATCTGCCTGAGTCGGGGGAGAGTCTTATCCTATATATATATATCTATATGTGGGTCAACCACACAGTTGAAATCTCCCCCTACTAGTATATTATGCACACACCATCCCAAGATTTTCCCCCCACACTTTGGTTAAGAAGTTCGCCTGTTAGTCATTGGGGCCTTAGACCGCCACCGACATCACCAATTGCCCCTTTAGTAATCCCCCTACCACCAGATATCTGCCTTCTGGGTCTTTGTACGTGAAAAGACTGATCAATCCTGCCTCTTTCGCGATCAGAACCGCCACTCCCCTTTTTTGTACCACTAGTGACAAAGAATTGTTTTGAGAATTTTTTATGCCTAAGCCGTGCTTCGTCTTTCTGAAGCAAATCGGTTTCCTGTAGCCATGCTACTGCGGTATGCAGCTCTATCAAGCGTCGTAGAATGGAGCGCCATTTAACTGGGGAATTAAGGCCTTGGACATTTAGGAATACCATATGTAGGTCATTCATCATCCTATCCCGCTCCTATCCTTCACTGTGAATCCCCCCTCCTTGAACCTCTCCTTTGAGTGCCTGCTGAACCTTCTCTCTCTCTCTCTCTCTCTCTCACCACCCTTCCCTCCCTATCCACAAACCAAAATGTGTCAACTGTATCTCACGCCCTCCCTTACCTCCATCTCCCCCGGACCCCCATTACCCCATAACAACTTGCTCATCTTCCACTGAGTATTCATACCACCCAGGACAATGAGGGCTTGTCTGGTCTTTCTCTCCCGTCCCTCCCTTTCTTCCCCCCCCCCCCCAATCGTGTAACTTGTATGTGTTCCATTGTCTCACCCCTTCCTACTGCGATTCCAATCAACTTCATGACCCAGATATTACCAAAAGGCTACTGCATTCTTTCACGGTCGGTCCCCTTCTTCTGCAGCTTTATTTCTATTCCTCCCCTTTGGATGCAGGTCAAATGCAAATGTCCAGCAGTATTTAATCTTGTTTGCGCTGAGCCAGCTCGTCACCACTCGCAAACGCTTTCGTTTGAGGAGTGTCGCCTGTACAAGGTCCTGAAAAAGGGCTAGTGGTTTGTCTCTAAAATCGCACTGGTTCTCGTTTACGTGCCTCCTTCATTATTTCTTCCTTTACTTGATATAAATGCACTGTGGTCAAGACATCCGGAATGAGATTTCTATTTAGCTGGAAAGAGGAGTACACTCGACGAGGGTGGTCCAGCATTATTTCTCGCTCACTCTCTTCTCTCAGGATGGCCTGAAACAATCTCTGCACATATTCTGGTAAGTCCCCATCCGGTACTGCCTTGGGAACTCCCCCCCCCTGATTCTTATGTTATTTCCACCTTCACCTCTTCTTCCTCTCCTCCTGCTGGTAGAGGATGACTTGCATTTGCTGTTACATGGCAGCTACCTGTTTCACCAGCTTGTCGTGTGCATGTCCTTGCTCGCAGGTTTTAGTCTCGAGCTCGTCCACTTGCCTTTCTACCGCCATGACCTTCTTATTAATGTCCGAAATGGCCTTTGTCAGGTCTGCAGTGCTCTCCCTTATGTCCTTCAGTTCCTGCATAGGCTGCAGATCTGACCCTTAATCGGTGGGTCATCCTCTTCCAGTTGCTTGCATGGAAGCGAGTGGATCTGAACACTAGTCTGCTGTTGTGCTCATTTTTGATTCTCTGTGCCCTGCGTAAGCACCTTAATGTCCCTGGAATGTGGGCCCTTCCGCTTCGCAGGTTGTTTTGCCAGCATTCTGGAGAGGAGTGCCCTTTTCCCCCCTCCCTCAAACCAGGAATTTTCTCTGCTGATAGTGGGGAGGAGGTAGGAGGAGGGGGTACGACGGGTCGGTGCTCCCTGTGCACTTACCGCGTGGGCGGCACCTCAGAATGCCCAGGTCTGGCTTGGAACCCACTATGTTGGAGACCTGCTTTAATCAGAGAGAGATTCTCCTTAGCTGTGTTGGGGAAGCATCCTGGTCCACGGCTGTTGTGCCTTTGTGTCCCCCTCCACCACGTGGTGGCAGTTGCTCCTTCTCCTGTGCGGCTTGCTCGCCCCTTCACCTCTGCTGTGGTGTGCCTTGTCCAAGCAGGAGGTCCCCCTGCTCTGCGCTCCCTTCCTCGCTGCCTGGGGGTCCTGCGCCTACAAGCGCGGCTCCAACCTTCACCACCCTGGCCTTGGGTTTGTCCTCCTCCAGCTCCCCCTTGCGCTCCAGCCCACTACGGGAGTTTCTTCCCCTTGTCACTCTGGGTCTGAGAACGCTCACTCCTCCTTTTTCCTCCTGGGGACCTCGCTCCCTCTGCACCACCTATCATGGAACGTTGCTTCTGTGTGCTCCTAATCACACCGCCGTCGACCCCAGGTTCTTCTGCCACGTCCCAGCCTTCCCCTTATTCCACGCGTGGCTCCTCTCCCCCTCGTGCCTCAGCAGTCTCACGGCCTGGGGCTCTGCTGCCTCCGTCCACGCATCAGCCTCTAACCTCAGTCACCCTCCCTCGCTGGCCGCAGGAGCACATTCACTGCGGGAGGCTAAGGACTGCTGCTCTCTATCCAGCTTCTGCTCTGCCGATGTGCGCTCAGGCACTCTCTACCAGGGGCTGTGCCTCCTTTCCACCCACTCGTGCCGCCCGCCATTTTTTCCTCCGGCCACCGTTTGCTACTGGGAACTTCCTCTGCCTGTGTAAATCCGGCGGCTGCTTCCAACACTCCTGGGGCTGCCCACTCAACTGTGGGGGTTCAATTTACATTTAGGAGGGATATTTTTGGTCGGGACGGCATTTGTAAACAGGAGCTCAGCAGAGCAGCATGTGCTGGCGTCTCTGGCTAGCCACGCCCCCTCCCTAGGTGTCTTTTTAGTATTTTTGTTGTGAGTATTTTTACTCCCCAATTTAATTTTTGGGGAGTATTTTGTTGGTTTAAAGGGAGTAAAAGTGGCTCATACAGCCTTTACCTGTAGAAATTTGCAGAACACACCTGAGGGGTGCCTAGGTAGTCACTGTAAGGCCTCCCAGAAGGGAATTGTCACCATCCAGGAAAGAGGACCAAGGCTTGGACAACAGATTTGAAATTGTTTTTGGGGATAAAAGGCGTGATTTTCCACAGAAGGGAAAGTTGATACCAAGCCATGTGTGTATTTCTTGCCATCTGCTGTTTGAAAGAGGTGTCCGTTGGTGTCTGTAGATATCAAACCCAAGGGACATGGTACAGGTCGCCAGCACGGGTGGGACGCCCTCAAGGTGGAAAGCAGAGAGCTAGGTCTGCATGCCAGGGTGTTCAGTGGTGTTGGTCCGATGTAGGAATTCAGTCTTGGAGGGGGTCGAGTTCAGGTAAGCAATGGACATGTAGAGCAAGGCAAGTTCCATGTAAAGATTAATGATCAGAGGTGAGAGAATGGATCCTTGCAGGACTCCACAGGTGATGGGTAGAGTTGGTGATCTGGAGGAATCCATTAGTACAAACTGCTGGCGATTTGCAAGGTACGATTTGAACCAGCCGAGGACTATCTTGCTGATACCCATGCAGCGATGTAGATAGCAGGTGAGCGTCTGATGATCTACTGTGTCAAACACTGCTGAGAGGTCAAGGAGAACCAAGATGCAAGGATGGCCATTAAGGATGGTTACCTTGATGGTAGCAGTTTCTGTGCTGCATCTGAGTTTGAATCCACATTGGTTGGACTGATGAAGGTTGTTGGCTTCATTCTATCAGGAGTAGTCGAGTGGCTGCTGCTTTCTCAAAGATCTTACCTAGGAAGGAAAGATGGGTGATACTGTGCTAGTTGCCAGGTAGACACGGTACAGTGTTGGTTTCTTGAGAAGTGGGATGATCTGTACAGTTTTGAGGATCAAGGGGAAGGTGCATTTATTTAGGGAGCAGTTTGATGATTGTCGGGTAAGACAAGTCCTTCAATAGGAACGCCCTCGAGTACAGAGGCAGGGTGGAAGTCGTCCGCGTACGATGCAGGCTTGAGGAATGCCAGAGTGGCAGTAAGGTCTTCTATAGAATGCCTTGAAAGTTGCCCAGGTAGTTGTAGTTTTGTGAAATGGGATATTGCAGTGTGCGATCAGTTGTATTTTGCAGTGAAATGCAACTCTGTTGAAGGTTATATAAACACATGCAATTATTCTTTGATCCTAAACGAGGTTCAATTTCGCATTGGATCTGTGTGATACTTGCAACTGTCAGTCTTGAAAAATAACTGTATTGGTCAAAACATGTGTTTGCAATATGAAGCTGCAGGAGACTCATCTGTATGGTCATGGGTGGCAGGGAGTACAGAAGAGGTGGAAGGGGGTAGTGGTTGGTATTGTCTTCTCTACTTGCTGAAAGAATAAAAGGAAAGCTAAGAGCTTCCCCAAATCCCCCCTCGACCGCCCAATACAATCCAGCTCAATTTAGAGCCTTTTAAAGGCTATTTAGGCCAACCCAGAGCGCGGTGTGCTCCGGCACCCACCATCGCCTGGTTGCTTGCTCCAGGGCCCTTCCGCCCACATCCAAGCCCTACCCCGCACCCCGATTGACTGTTCCCCATCCCCCACAACACAGACCCTGTAACCCGGTGTTACTGTGCTGCCTGCGCCACTTCTGCAAAGGATATAGAATAGGTTAAAGCTGCCCCAGCCCCCCGTCCGTCCGTCCCCCAATACAATCCGGCCCAATTGAGAGCCTTTAAAAGACTATTAAGGCCATCCCAGAGTGCGGCGTGCTCCTGCACCCACAGTCGCCTGGTCGCTTCCTCCAGGGCCCTTCTGCCCACCTCCAAGCCCTTCCCCTGCACCCTGACTGGCTGGCCCACGGATATGAACAGCACTCCCGGGCAGCTCCCTGCCCAGCAGCCCATCTGGCTAAGAGCCCAGAGGCAAAGGGTGGCTCCCTATCGTGTCTACAGGTGTCAGCAGGGGTGGCCCTGGCCAGCTTTCAACCAGCAGCGACCGTCAAGGTAGGTGTGGCCTGGGTGGGGAGTATAGCAACCAGTGTACTCCAGAAGCCCTGTCACTCTACCTACCCATAGAACATAGCACCTCAGACTGTTTGTACTAACCAGCTTCACAACTAGTGAAGACTGAATAATAGCCTGCGTCGCATCTAGAGAGGACCATGCTCATCAGCCTTTGCAACATTGTGTTTATTAGCCTGTGCCACATTAAGATAGAAGTGTGAATATTAACCTGCGGTGCACCTAGAGAAGATTGAGAATATTACCTTGAGCCACATCTAGAGAGGCCTGTGATTATTAGCCGGTGCTACAGAGATGGAACTGTGAATATTAGCCTGCGTTGCCTCCAGAGAGGACTCTGAATACTACCTTGAGTCACATCTAGAAAGGACTGTGTTGATTAGCCTGTGCCACATTAAGATAGAACTGTGAATATTGGCCTCCTTGCCAGCTAGAGAGGATTGCAAATATTTGCCTGCGTCACTTCTAGAGAGGACTGTGAACAATAGCCTGCATCGCATCCAGGGAGGATTGTGAAGATTACTCACATCAAGATAGAACTGTGAATGTTACTTTGAGTCACATCCAGAGGACTAACTATTAGCCGGTGCCACATTGAGATGGAACTGTTGATCTTTTAGCCTGCATTACATCTAGAGAGGACTGTGATCATCACCCTGTGCTGCATTAAGATAGAAAAGGGAACTTTAGCCTGCGCCACATCTAGAGAGGATGGTGAATAATAACCTGTGTCGCAGCTAGAGAGGAGTGTGAATAGTAGCCTGCTTGCCACATAACAGACATTTGTCAATCTGGTAAAAGATGGCAAGAAAGCAGGCTCCTCAGTAGACCCCTGCCCCCCCCAAACATATACAAATCAATCCTCACAGAAGGAACGCCATTAGAATACTACAGAAATCTCTTGAACCTGTCGCTCGCAACAGGGACTATACCACGAGCCTACAAATCAGCGTATATTAAACCACTCAAGAATACAAGTGGCAACATGGACGACCTCTCCAACTACAGACATATTTCAAACATCCCCTACCCGGCAAAACTCCTAGAAACCTACAAACCAACTCAAGAACACGTAAAAAAACACCAGTGCTGGGCCAAGCACAAGTGGGCTTCAGGCCCGTGAGAGGAACAGAAACGGATCTCCTCTCCTTCTGGGATGACTTAAAGACAAACGCTGACGCCAACACAACCTCCGCTCTGATTTTACTTGACCTCTCCTCAGCATTCGACGCAGTAAACCATGACACCCTCATCAAGAGATTAGAAGAAATGGGTATAACAGACCTAGCACTACTCTGGATAAAATAATTCCTAGCAAACAGAACAGACTGTCTGGATAAAGCCCTTCAAAACAGCTCCACGAGTGAACGACTGCACAGTACCACAAGGATCCTCACTATCAGCACTGTACTTAAAAATCTACCAGGCTCCGCTAATCAAAATCTTCACAAAATACAATTTTACATGCTACAACTACACAGACAACACTAAAATCCTCAACAAAATCAAAGATGCACAAGAAGAAAACAACTCTAGGTGAATGTCTGAAAGAAATCTACGACTGGATGAACGCCAACAATCTAAAAATCAACCCAGGAAAGACCAAAATCATGATTATATCCAAAGACCAAGAGAACACCACCTATATCTGTGGCTGACGGAACTGGGAACAGCGCCCACATCATCAAAAGTAGTCAAAAACCTAATGGACAACGCACTAACATTAGAACTACAAGTAAATGCAATAATTAAAAAATGCTTCTTCCTCCTACACTCAAGAAAAAGAATCCTACCATTCCTGTCCTTCACCCAGAAAACACTGCCAATCGGCACCCTCATGTCAAGAATCGGCCACGCCAACAGCCTCTTCCTCGATTGCCAGAATACCAAATGCAGAAACGGCAACACATCCAAAATGCAGCGGCCAGACTTCTCCTCAAACTATCTAGAAGAGACCACATCACACCAGCGCTAAAAATGCTACACTGGCTCAATTAAACAATGTATCACATTCAAAACAATGTGCATAACACAGAGCAATCAGCGGCCAGGGAGCAGAATTCCTACAAAAGAAAATAACCATCTACAAGCCGACGGGACTCCTCAGATCACGCAAAGAAAACCACCTGGAACCGAAACCATATGCAAAGAATAAACTTGGGGGCTCCTCTTTCTCCCATCTGGTGGCAAAAACCTGGAACAACTTCCCGAAAGAAATAAACACAAAAGACCACCTACAATTCACAAAACTGCTCAAAACCTGGCTCTTCAAGATCTCACAACCAGACGGAGACAACTAAAACAATAAAACCAAAAATGCAAAAGAGCTACTTAACAAATCAATTACAGGACAGGAAACACTGAGAACCAGCAGAGAAGGAGACCACCCACAGGAATTCAAAGACAATGCAAGGCTGAACCGACGACGAGTGACAATCCAATCAGGACCTAACAATACCTAACAAGGCTGACACAGACAACAGGCCCAACAAACAACCAAACCCACCCACCCCCACCACCAGGCAGAACAACATAACCTCATGTGTAAACCGCCAACCGAATGCAACCTTGCATCCACTATTCAACAATTACCACACGCTTACAAGATGGCCATCTTCAAACCAACCTCACCATATGAGCTTTCCCGCTAGCCAATAAGAGTCCACTAGTGTCACACTAAGAAACCTCCACCTAAGCTAGTAAGTAGAAGATAGAATCCACTAAACTAACATACACGAAATCCAGGCAGAATCTCTGGAGATGGACTTGCATCTCACACAACTAACCTAACACAGACATCCAAATCAACTGGAGACATAGGTATGGTGACTGCCTTACGTCAATCTGGACATGGTGGGGATGACTGAACCGTGTCACATCCAGATATAGCTACGAGAATGGGCATGGGTCACGACTAGATAGATTCATACGGACCAGTTTGCATCACGCACAGACTGGCATGGGGGGGATGGCCTGAGTAACAAAGATGAAATTGTAGAGACTGACTAGCATGACATATGGACACAGAAGTGAGGGACAGCCTTGAATCATCAAAGAACACGATCGCTGTAAAGAAGGACTAATCCTTGAAAGACCCACAAAATAAGTGCATCTCTTCAGACAACAATGCTAATAACCAACCCTACTAAAAGCTCACCCCTCTGCATGCACTTCTCAGACTCTAAATACAACCATACCTCTAAAAACAGCAAACCGCATGCACTTCACTACACTGCAAAAAACCAACCACATATAGCCTTACATAACAGCACAACAGTTACCGACCGGATACCACACCAAAAAGCTCAGCGAACGGTTTTAACTAAACGAACATACCTCAACCAACCTGCATTTTGTTTTTCAGATCCGCCAGAACGCCAGGGGACCACTCCGGTGGCGATCGTGTGCGGTATAAATATCCTTTAACCTTAACATTTACTGCTGACCCAGTGCTCTCTGTATGCTTATTTCTGACTGAACACAGAACTGACAAACACTTAGCAGAAGAGCATTTATTAAACTATTAATACTCATTTGCAGTCACCATTGAATTCATATTAAGATTATAGATAATAGGATTGGTGTTGTGGAAAAATCCCTTCACGTGCAATTGATTTAAATTCGGGCATGAGCGATTGTGTTATTGTAAAATTCTTTTCACTTGTCAGTTGTAGCATTGGTGTCTGTGCATTGGCGGATCACACAGATCTTGATTCAAAGTTGATGGCGGCAGACAGTGCAGTAAAGGTGGGTCAGACAGATGGTTGATGGCAGAGGGCTCCGATTTCATTGCTGGCCTTGGATATGGTGTTTTTATAGTAGTTAGCCTTGGCCGTGGTGATCAGTCATCTGCGTGTAGCACAGAGTTAATTGAGCAGGGCGAGATCAGATGTGCTGCAGGATTTTCACCAATTCCTTTGTTGTGTCGTTTGATGAAGTGAAGTTCTTGTTTGTATCAGGGTGCAGAAGGTTTAGGCTTGAGGGTGTGTTGTTTCACTGGGGCATGGCGGTTGATGTTGATTGCGAGGGTGATGTTGAGTTCTTGGAGAAGCGATTCAAAGTCCAGGTCACTGATGTAGCTCAGTTAATGTGAAGTAGAATCTTCTGTGAGAGCCTCCACAGGGAAGTTATTGAATAATCTGAAGGCTCATTCATTGACTGCTGAGGTGTGACTAATGTCAAAGGGGGTTGACAGATTGAGACCGGTGATGGAGGGCGGACACAGCAATGATTAGGAGGTCAAGGACATCACCTTTCTGGTGAGTTGGTTCTTTCGTGTGGTGTGTGAGGTTGAATGGTGAGTAGCCAGAGGAGATCCACTCATTTACTTCGTTGCTGGGATGACAGGGATGTTGATGTCGCCGAGTTAGATGATTGCATGTGTGAGAGACATGGTAGTGACCGAGACCGAGGTCTTCATTGAAGGAGGTTTTGGGCTTGGATGGTCTGTAGATCAGATGAAGTGACTGTCCACTGGAGAGAGCAAAAAATGCCAAAGGTTTTCTAAAGAGCCAATGGTGGTGACATTGAGTCGGGTGTACGGTCATGATGTCTTGTGAATGATGGCAAGACCTCTGCAGATCTTGTTTGGACGTTGTTCTACAATTATGCAGATATTGGGGGATGAGGACATGTAGGATGAGCGTGGAGGTGGATATCTTACAAGTCTCGTGGTGTCCAAATCACAATTAAAATTCACGAGTCTCTTTAAAAATGCTGCCATGCAACATCCTCAGAATTTATGTTTTCACAGCCGAAGTCTGTGAAGGGTACAATGGTTTGCTCTATGTATTCACAGGTCCCATGATTTATACAGGCAGAAAGCCATGCAAAAGATATGGGCAGTGAGTCCTCATCCATATGGAATGATAAGCATCCTATGTTATTCCAGCATACCTCTGGCAGAGTGGCCAACAGAATTAAGTTACTAGTCTGGGTCTCAGTGGTGAGAATAGCCCAATTGTATTCCTGCTCAACATATTTGTTTTGACCTGAAAGGTGCGGCAAAGGGACCATAAAATGGAGCAAAACTTCACAAATGTAGATACTTCTGATAATACTCAGGATTGGCACCAGGCCATCTTGGATCAACCAACTGCTATTCTAAATCATGTACCTGGCCTAGTGTTTTTACTCAAGAGAAACCCTGCAATCATTATAGGGAGTGTTTTATCAGCAAGGTCGCTCGCAATTACTGTGTCCTGGAAGAAAGGTTCTGGATCACCTGGTGAGCTTTCTGCAAGAAGGCAGAGTAAAAGCCATCACAATCCTTGACCTCAACTCTGAGGTTTTGAAGGACCCAGAGGGGAAGGGAAAGAGGTCTGCATGGAATGTGGCCAGAAAATGCTCTAAGCGTGGCGTGGCTTGAGGAAAGCTACCTGCCAGCAAAATGTTCTGCTATAAGGGCCGGACTTGAGGTTGCTCTAGATCATGAAGAGGAGGCTTAGTAAGGTTAAGTGCCACCTCCAAAGCTGTTTGCGAACACATGCGGGGTCAATACTGACACAAATGGCAGGGTCTATTATGCAGACAGCCACGAAAAGGACTGATGTTTTAAAAAAAGATGAGGCATATTTGGCAGTAAGGAAGAAGGGTATATAGCCCTACCCTCTGGGTTCACTTCATGGAATAGAAAGCTGGTACTTGGAAAAACATTTTCCGACTAAGACTGGTGTGGGTAGAGCTGGAGCAGACCATGTTAGATTAACATTCTAAGGCTTTTGAGCATGTTACCTGGCGTATGAACAACCTCTCCCCAAGGGTAACTAACTGCACACCAGGAAAGAGCTGGATAATCCACTTAACTCAGGATCTGCAGCTTCAGACTGGCCTCCAATGGCCCTCTGTTGGATGCAGTGATGCGTCATTTCAGATCTGCCCTTTTTTCTTAAAGTAGGTCGATTCAATGTTTTGTCAGAGTCAGAGCATTACCAATGATTGGGTCTCTGAAATATATGGGGGGGGGCTGTGGAGGGAGAGACAATCTGCCTAAAAACAGGCCAATAACTGTCATCAATGTGGTAAGTAACTGGAGTCGGGATCCTCTCTGGAGACACAGAAGTGGGAACTAGCAGGTGGGGGAGAGGTTGTGTTACGCTCACCTGATTCCCACGGGGGCGTCGATCTGGACTGGCCCGCTGTTGCTTCCACCAGAGTAACACGTAGAGCTGAGATGACAGACTGGAGAGACCCACTTAGCTTCGTTTGTTGGACTCGTACGAATATCTTTCTGCAATGGAGAAGGGGAATTAACCTCCCGTAATCTGCGCGTTAACTGCCTTCCCACTCCCCTTGTCTGCCCACAGAACACTCCTGAAGTCCCCTCTTAATCTCACCTGATGATTTGGAAAGATGAGCTCTCCATCCTGCGTCGAGCGCAGGGGCACGTAGACTACCAGTTACTTCACTGGCGTGGAGGAATTGGCGAGTTCCAGTATTGACTAAAGTCCAATCGTTCGTAAGGGTTCAAAAGTCTGATCTTCACTCAGCCAGATTCCTTGCAGGTTGCAGATTTAAACCACTAGAAGAGTTCCAAGTGGCAATTGGTAAGTTTATTGTGGTTCTCCCCTTTGGGGCCGGGGTACAGCGATGATGCAGAATTAACTGCGCCGACCCGAAATGAGGAGAGTACCCCCCCTGTGGTAAATCAGGTAAGTCTTTGGGGTTTGGTTGTATTGTCCTTGTTTTTTCCCCTTAGGGGCCGGGGTGCGGCTGTGATGCAGAATGGACTGCGCCGACCCGAGAAGAGGTGAGTACCCCCTGTGGTAATAAGGTAAGTCTTTGGGGGTGGTTTATATTGCCCTTGCTCACCTATTTGTTCTTGTCTCCCCCAGGTGTTGAAGAATGGCCTGGAGATGCTGGGTTCGCGATGGAGTAAAGGAATGCAGCCCCGGATGGTGAGTTCAGCGCGGCGCTGCGAGGTGCGTGGAAACGCACCTGTGAAGGCTTCTCTCTTCCAGATCGACGATGTGCTGGATCAAGGATTCAGGTAAGGGTTTTGTTCTGATCTCTTCTCCTCCTTTTCTTGTTCCAGGTGTTCCAGGGCTGAAGCGGGCGTGGCTGAAGACTGGAGCTGCTGAAGACACGGTGAGCGTTACGCTGCAGCACGCAGAATAACGCGAAGCACGTGTGGCTGTCCGGGTGTGGCTTAGTATTCTTCCACAGCCCCACCCGAGAGGAAAGAAGTCCCTGAGGTAAAATAGTTCCTCTAAGCCTCATTTGGCTTGTGGCTTCGTGCAGCATGGTCTGCATCAGGTAGGTATGGAGCATGGTCTGCATCAGGTAAGTTTTCTGTAATGAGCCTGGCGCCCATGGCGCCAGGACTGACTTTATTCTTATGAGCCTGGCGCCATAGGCGCCAGGACTGTAGCCAAATAGCCCTTAACTGGGGTTTTTGGGCATGCTTCAAGTGGTATGATGCCTGCTTCCGGGGTTGCTGGGCCTGGTCTGGCTTTCCGGGGGCAGGCATCGTGACAGGTTGTTATTGCCTTGTGTAATCTGTGGCAGTGTTGAGATGTCTACAGAAAAACAAAAGAGGGGATGGCTGGAAGGTTTTCAATTAATCAGAACCTATGGTAATGCTCTGGGCAACCCTCCGGACCATCGTTATTCACCTGCCAAGCCATTGCTAAAGGGGAAAGACCATATGAAAATCAGGCTTGGTCCCACTCCAAAAGGGGTAGTCCAGCAAGAACTTCTTGGTCACATCCTTTCTGTACGAGACTACAAGCATACCCAAACATGTTGGGCCTCATCATTGAAGAGTCACTTGGGTCTCTAGGCCCAGCAGGCATGGGACCCATGTCTGGGCAGACCTGTCCCACTCGAGGCGACTACAGCAAAACTAAAAGGTGATGGCTGTAAGGTTTTGAATTAATCTGAGTGTATCTCTAGGCTGTACACTTGGATATTAACAGGGATTTTCAAGAGAAAACGCAGGATGACATACATTACTCACCGTATTCGTATTTCTGGTGCTTGTATTTGGCTTAGATTCACATGGTGTGCAAAAGGGACGTCGACCTGGGCATACCTGTAACACTACCTCTATCGTGATGTGTAGTGTACCTACGATCCATCACACATTGAGGTGTCCCTGGTTGCTCTTGTTCTGCCACAAGGGAGCCTGAAGAGAATGCAAGAGTGAGTACAGGAGAAAAGGTGCAAGATGTCTGTGTTCCCTTCAATTCCAAGAGGGCAGGAAACGTGGTGCACATGTGAATCTAAGCAGATACAAGCAACAGAAATATGATTATGGTAATTCATTTCTTCCGATGCTTGTGAATGTGCATAGACTAGGGAGCAGCATCAGGAGATGGTGGTGGTAAGTGAGAACGATCAGCAGCAAAGAGATGTCTCAACGCCACCTGAGCCTCGAGTAGAATGTGCTCGAGACATAAAGGGTAAATCTCTCTTGGCCAGAGAGCAACACACTTGGAAGCATTTAACAATCCCTCTAGAGATTGCCGACTTGGAAACAGGGTCCCCTTCTCTACCAGCGGCAACAGAGACAAAGAACTGATCTGTCCTTCGTAGTGGTTTAGGTAATACACCACTGCTCTCCTAATATCTAGTGTATGGAGGCTCCTTTCAGCTGAGCTAATGGGATGCTGAAAGAAAGTTGTGAGTTCGATGAGCTGGTTCAAATTAATGTAGGTACAAAGCGTGGCTGTGTGCGCAAAACCACCTTGTCCTTGTGAATAGTAACAAATTTGTCTTGAGTGGAGAGAGACTGCAGTTCACCAACTCTCCTAATAGAAGTAATCGCCCCCAGAAGGGTTGTCTTATAGGCGAGCGCCTCAAGACTAGCTTTGTGCATTGGCTCAAAAGGAGGTCCCATAAGTCTAGTGAGGACAACATTTAAAGTCCCATCTGTTTGATAAAAAATAAGAGGATGAAGTCTTTTTATTCCATCCATGAATGCCTTGATTACAGGGACTTTCCACCATGCAACCTTGCTTTCAGAAGTGGTGTAAGCGGAAAGGGCAGCACGGTGGACCTTTAGTGAGTTAAAAATGAGTCCTGAGCCCATGAGGTGAGTTAAAGGATTGTGTGTAGGTGAACAGTCAATTGGTTTGATGTTCAGAGTATTGCATCAAATGACAAAACGTTTCCAATTACTGGAATAACAGAGCCTAGTATTAGGTTTTCGTGCCTCTCTAAGAAGGTCCATACACCTTTGAAGCAGCTGGAGATGCCCAAACTATAATCTCAGGCGCCATGGTGCTAAATTGAGTTTGAGGGCAGGGTGCAGTGTTGTTCCCTGATCTTGGAACAGCATGTTGTATGGGCAAGGCATTTCCACCAGAGGGCAAAGGGACATTCTCATTTGATGCGAGAACCACAGTTGATGAGCCCACATTGGTGTTAACAGGATTAGTGCAACTTTTTCCTGGTGCATCTTTTGAATGATCCTGTTGGAGAGGAACTGGGGGAAAAGCACAGGCACATTTCCCCAACCTTGTGATCCAGATACTGTTCCCCTTGGACATTTCTTTGGGCTACCTGGAGGCATAATCTGGGCATTGTGCATTCTCCAGTGCTGCAAAGAAGTTATCTGGATGTCCCCATTTGCAAAGACATTGTGCAAAATGTGTTAGTGCAAAGCCACTCGTGCTCTATGGGTAGCTGCACATCTCTGCTGAGCACATCTGCCAGAAGATTTTGCCCACCTGGAACATATTGTGACAAGAGGAACATGTTTAAATCAAGTGCCCATTTCCAAATGCTCTGACAGTTTGGACAGCCCTGGAGAGTCAGTGCCTCCCCGTTTGTTCAGGTAATTCAAGGCCGCGGTGGTCTCTGTAAGGACTAGGACGGTCTTCCCTTGCAGTTGTGCCTGAAAGGCTTTCAAGGCTTTGAATAGAGTTAGTAGTTCTAACAGGTTGATATCCTTTAGGGAGAATTCTCAAAAATGTGCTAATTCCCTTCTACCTTAAGACCCCCAGCCCTTTTGCTGGACTTCAGGACTTATAATTTCTAACCTGGAGAGAGAGCCCTTTTACTCACTCATGTATTTTTACTTTATAGTCTGACAAACTCCATAGGCATCTTTTACATTGTGACAGAGCACCCCTTCAGTGCAGTGGCACAGGAAAGTCTCGTAGATTTCCCAAAGGTTTGAATACCTTCTCTTGGTGAACCTACTGTTTCCAAGAGCATTGAAGTGAAATTGACTTTAGTTACATTGTGTAACTTTCTAGACCCAGCACACACTATCTTACCATCGGGTGCTGCAGGGGTTACTTAGTATCACCTTTGTCTAGTTTCTCATGTAACATTTTTATGTTACCCTTTCTACAATTAATGGCTGGTGGCAGTGGTTTACTTTTTACCGCGGGTTGCGTTCGCAGCCACAGTAAGGCATCCATGGGTGCCCATTTCAGCAAAACGGCCCGGTCTTCGTTTTCGCCATTTGTCAGAAATGTCCTTGAGATTCACTCTGCGCGCCAAACCAGGTTTCGTCCCTTTGTTTGTTTTGTCTTTGGCGGGATTCACGAGTGAAGCCCGCCTCTGGCTCCAGTATGTCTGGCAGGGGCAGCAAGTGAGGGAGGTGCCCGAAACTACCTGTGCTTAATCCCCTTGGTTACATGATTTTAGGCAAGATTGTATGCAGTACCCTTTGGGTGCACTACAACACTACCTGGCCCCCTGGCAATAGGAACCCAACCTTTGGTATAAGTCTGGACTACACAGGTTAGTAGCGTGTTGTGCAGCCAGGCTTATCTAAAGAGTGGTCAAGGTGAGCTGTAGAGGAGTTACACAGAGATTCACAGTGTATAAAGTATTCAAATAAACTCATACACACAAGGTTTCTTGATTAACCCCTTAAGTGGCAAGGACGAGGTATCTCATCCTTGACATTACCTCCAGGTTGCCAAGGGCTAGATAGCTTGTACTTTTAGGCCCGTTTTGCGTGATCCAACCCCCGGGTTATGCGAGGGGGACAGTCCCCTCCCTCACTGCCCGGGGGCTGGATTACCTTCAGTTTCACATCAGCGTGCGATGCATGCTTTGGAGATTCTCCCCTTTCCGACGACACCTTGAGTAAAGCATTGCTGGTCACGGATCGGGCGCAAAGCGCTCCATCCGTGGCTAGCAATGCCCACTAGACCACCAGGGATCCCTTTTAGAAGTGGGGCAGGGGGGCTGCTTACTAGGTAAGCAACCTCCTCCCCCCAGAGGCCCCAAAGCATAGGGCCACAGGTATGAAGACCCAAGGGGGCAGATCAGTGATCATCTACCAACAGGGAAGGGAACACATGAAGAAAAAATAAAGAAAAAAGGGGAACCAAACAGGGGTGGGGTGGGGGCCCACTAGCCACGAGGTCTTTTTTTTTTTAATATGAAAGGGTGGTGGCCCTCTCCCTCCCACTCCAAGTGGAAAGGGCGGGCACCCCTTGTAGCCCTCCTTGAGGGCAGATTTGTGCCCCCAGGCAGGAGTACACAAGGTGCCCCCCCATCCAATTGGAGGGGGGGCAACAGAAAAGTGTGGGCAAGGTGTTCCAAAGGATGGGGCTTGCAGTTTAGGGCCACCCTGGGGCAGATGGGTACTCACTCATCTGCCCCAAGGAATGGGCCTTAGGAAGATAAAGGGGGAAAAATGGATGGTGTTGGGGGAGTGCCCTCCCCACCCCCACAGATTTTTTTTTAATGGAAAGGGGGTGTCCCCCCCAACCCAAAATGGACTGTGGGCAATGGCATGCACCCCTCCCTGGGGGCAGTTATCTGCTCCTAGGAAGGGGCATCTGACCCCAGGGAGGGCTGATTGAGATGGCCACCCTTTGATTTGGTGTGGGTGCAGGGCGTGGAGGGCCACCCCCCTTTACATTGGAAAATTCCCCAGAGGTTTAGGGTGCCCATCAGCCCCCCTAAAGTGCAGCGTACCATTTTCAGTTTTTTTCTTTGTTTACCAAACTTCCCCTGGCGCAGCTGGGCACATTGGTGTTCTAATCTGCCCCCATGGCGCCCAAACCCTACTGCCCCATCCATTGGGGGGGGGGGGGTCTGCCCGACGTTTTGGGGGTGGGTTTCTCTCCCCACCCCAAATGGAGTGTGGGGGGGCACCTCATGCAGCCCCCCCCCCCCCGAGGGCAGATTTCTGCCCGTAGGAAGGGGCAAATGTCTTTTCACTGGGTGGGCGGGAGGGGTGAGGTTCAGTAGACCATCAGGGATGGCTTACAAGGGGGGTCATGATTGGAAAGTACGAGTGTAGATTTGTTTTTGCTGGGGTGACCGTAGGTAAGGAACAAGTTACTTACCTGTAACTGTTCTCCAACATGGGTCTGGCATGGATTCACATGCAAACCCTCCCTCCAACCCCTCTGCGGCTCTTCTCTTGGTCCTACTGCGACTTTCCGTGCTACCAAATCTGAAGATGGTCCAAGCCACCAAGGAAAACGGGGAACCCCATGCATTTCCGAAAAGAGGACACCGGAGGGAATCCGCAGGTCTGCCTTGCGCAAATTGCCCCAGTTTTTATTACCCACAATCCCCGACAAATTGTGATATTTGGTGGGGGAAAACAAAATGTTCACTTTTTTCCTTAAGTTTGGGATGTGTTTTGCCTAAAGAAGACCATGTTGATGCATCGGAAACAGGTGTCTAAACTATAGGCGAGGCCCCCTGGGTAATGGAAGACTTGGTACCGTTTGACGACACTCAGGTTCACCAGGCCGAGTCGTAACTTTCGACATGCCTGTTAGGGAGAATTCTCATAAATGTGCTAATTCCCTTCACCTTACAAACCCCTAGCAACTTTGCTGGATTTTGAGGACTTGATTTTTTTACCTGGAAAGAGAGCCTTTTTTCCCACTCATGTATTTTGATGTGCGTTTTACTCTTGTGTTCTTTGATTATGGAGTTTTAGAGGTCAGCAGCTAGAAGCTGCCTTTCACCAGCACCCCCACTAGTTTTCTGGCCAAAAACGAAGTAACCAAAAAACAAGTATTAAAATAGCAGTCCATGTTCCAATTCACAGCAAACAGCAAAAAAATAAATATACTTAAGACAAGGCAACAGAGGGCATGTAAACAAGTGAGGGAGGTTTAGTGCAAACATGTACTCCCTGTCCCATTCTTAAAAGGCTTAAACATGTATGCACTTTGCAGTCTTGTGACAGAGACGGGACCACATTATTTAAGAAATAGCAAGGAAACAAATTACACTACAAAAATAAGATATGCCTTGACAGGATGGAGTTTGAAGAGGTCCATGCCAATGACAACGCAGATTTATGTATGCATATACCAGACATTCAATGGAAAGAAAACAATGACATTGAACGGAAATTTGCTTTTCGCATTTAACTTTACTCAAGACAGAAAGTATTTTTAACCTTCCTGCAAACAACAAGTTACTTACCAACTGTAACAATCTTTCGACTGGATGTTCCTACCACGTAATCCTACCACGTAATTCCTCATCTTAGATATTCAATATCTTCAGATTTGCTGCTTTGGGGAAAAAAAAAGAAGAAATCGCCACCAGGGGGTGCTGTGCTCGAGGTTGTGGCATCGATGTCCCTTGGAGGCATCTGTCGAATGTCGACGTCATCTGTAGTATAAATGGCTCAAGCCGAACACGTTTGCATCAGGTCTGTTTTTTCATATTTTTTTAAATGAGGAGTAGATGAGGTGTACCCCTTAGACCTCAAGGAACATTGAGTGTAAACACACGTTAACTGTAAAGCGGGGTAGGTTGGGAGGGTTGACGAAGAATATGTAGGAGGAACATCCAGTCGGAAGAACGTTACAGTTGCTAAGTAACTTGTTCTTCCAATGGATTGTGTCCTCCCAAGTATTCCTCATCTTAAATAAGCTCCCAAAGCAGTATGAATTTGGAGGAGGGAGTACCAGAAATATTAATTATGGACTGTATGAAGTACAGCTTTTGCAAAGAGACACGCTTGTGTTGAAGAATCTAGAGAGTAATGCTTCACAAAAGTGTGCATAGATGACCAGGTGGCTGCTGCACAAATATCCTGCACGGGGACACCCCTCTGAAGAGCTGTTAAGTTGCCATGCCCCCAGTTGAATGAGCTCTTAGCCCATCTGGAGGATCTTTTCCAGCCAACCTATAACATTCAGTGATTAACAAAATGATCCATATTTGCTTTGTTACTGCTAAACCCAATTTGTGTCCAGTATATCCCATAAACAGTTGGTCACATTGTCGGAATTTAGCCAATCTGGAAATATAGAAACTAAGAGCCCTTTTTGGGTCTAGTCCGTGTAATCTTTCTTCCTCATTACTTGCATGAGGAGGAGGATAAAAAGAAGGTAATGTTATTTTTTGTGACAGATGAAAGTCGGACAATTTTTGGCACAAAGGAGGGTTTAACCCTAAGAATAACTTCATCCCTATGAAAAATGGTGTGAGGAGGCTTACTAGAAAGTGCCTGCAACTCACTCACCCTGCGGGCTGATGTAATTGCCACTAAACGTATTGTTTTTAAAGTAAGGAGCCTTAGTGGACAAGAATGCAAAGGTTCAAATGGAATACATGTGAGAAATTTTAAACTAAATTTAAATCCCACAAGTGAGACCCCGCCACGTGCAGCAGATACAGAGCGCAAAGGACAAAAAGGCTCATGAAGGGGGGTGCGAGGGTGGTGGCAGTGACCAAAATTGAGTATTCAGCAATTGTATTGTTGTAATTTGCACTGCATGTTTGGTTGTATTGTTGTTTGGTTTGATTAAATTTAATAAAAACTTTAAAAATAAATAAAAATGTAAATCCCACGCAGGTACCTGAAAGGGTATTGGAGGGTACACGTTAGTGAGCCCCTTCAGGAACTGCACAATTATGGGCATTTTGAAATAAGACTTCTTCTGAGGAGCGCTTCAAAATGGATCCCGCCGCCAAGTATCCTTTTATTGTGCCAACCTGGAGCCCCAAATTGGCCAAGTGTAAAAGGAAAGATAGTACTATAGGAACATTACATTTGAATGGATCCACATTCTTATCCCTGCAGCAGTTACTGAACTTGTTCCAACGACACCGGTACAAGGATTTAGTTGCTGGCCTTCTAAAACTCCATTACGTCATCCGGAAGGTCCCAATCCTTATATCTCAGCCTCTCAGAAACCATGTGTGAAGGCGGAGTGTCGACCTCTGGATGGAGAACCCGACCTTCCTCTTGCGAGAGAAGATCCTCTCTTTGTGGAAGACGTATTAGAGGGCAAATGGACATGTCTAGAAGGTCTTGGTACCACATACTCCTGGCCCAATCTGGGTCAATTAGGATCATGGTTTTCCTGATCTTTCTTAACCTCCTGATTAGATAATGAATCACAGGGACTGGAGGAAATGCGTACAGGAGTGGAAATTCCCAGTCCACTACGAACGCGTCCCCTTAAAGCTCCTCTTCGGGGAAAGTCCCTTGAGCAGTACTGATCGCACTTCCTGTTGACACTGGTCGTGAACAGATCCACTTGAGGGGTTCCCCAAAGGGTGAAGATCTCTTGCAGGACTTCCTGAGCTAGTTCCCTACTCGTGGGACACTGTGCTCTGCCTTCTCAGAGCATCCGCCGCCGTGCTCTTCTCTCCGGTTAGGTGAACTGCCGACAGAGGGATTCCTTCTTGCATTGCCCAGAACCAGAGCTGCATTGCCCCTCTGCACAGTGGTAGTGACCCTACTCCTCCTCTTTTGTTAAGGTAGTACATGGCCACTGTGTTGTCCGACATTATCAGGACATTCTTTCCCCGTACAGAGGGCAAAAAGGCCTTCAGCGCTAGTCTCATCACCCACAGCTCCAAAAGGTGTATGTGTAGTTTGGACTGCGATGGAGACAAATCATTGCAGATTGTCAGATCGTTGGTGTGGGCTTCCCACCCCTTGAGTAAGGCGACCGTCACTACAATTATCTCCGGCCATGGTTAAAAGGGTTCGACCTTCAAAATGTTGTCCTTGGCAGGCCCACCACAGAAGAGCCCATTGGATAGATTTAATTCTCAGGCGAGCCTCGGGCACTAGGAAAATGAAGGGCGCCATGAGACTGAGCAACCTAAAAAAAAAACGATGGGCACTCTGGAATTTGGTGACCATCTGCAGAATGCCTTGAGCCCCCACCTCAGGTGGCAAGGCTTTTTCCAAGGATGCATCTAGGACTGCCCCAAAGAATTTGAACCTTTGAGATGGTATCATGTGGGACTTCTTGAAGTTGGAGAATCCCAGTCTGTGGAAGGAGTGATAGGTGGAGCAGGGATGTACCATGGCCTGTTCGGGAGAAGGTTACCTGATCAGCCAATAGTCCAAGTAGGGGGTAGAAGTGAATCCCCCTCTCCTGAGATTTGGTGGCACCACGCCATCAACTTGGTGAAAACCCTTGGGGCGTAGGTCACCCCAAATGGCAGAATTCGAAATTGATAATGAGAACCGCCAACGGTGAACCTCAGGAACCTTCTGTGATGGTGATGAATTGGCACATGAAAGTAAGCATCCTGAAGGTTCAATGATGGCATCCAGTCCTGAAGTTGGAGGGACTGAAGGATCTGAGAAAGAGTAACCATCTTGAACGTGTCCTTCCTGAGGAACTTTTTCAAGTCTCTAAAGTCCAAGATGGGTCTCAATCCTCAGTCCTTTTGGTGATTAAAAAGTAAGGGGAGTACCAAGCCTTGTTCTGATCCGCTACAGGTGCCGGTTCTACAGCACCTTTCTCCAGCAGAGTCAACATTTCCTGCACAAGGAGCGGATCTGGAACTTTGAAAGAGTTGCTCCGCAGTGGATGGTCCTGAGGCCTTTTTAGAAAGGGAAGGCAGTAGCCCTGCTCCACCATTCTTTCAGATGCTGTGAGAGTCTGCCTCCCAGTGGGTTTTTGTGGACTATGGCATCAGAAAGATCTTGAGGCGGCTGATGCAGTGGCTGAGGGTGAAGTAGCCATTGCATGGGTGAACTTAGCACCTCTTCCCCGTCCACCACAGGGAAACTTCTCAGACCTCATTGATTCCACAGTCCCCTCCCTCTTCCAAATGAGGAGTAATAACAAAAGGACCTGTCCCTCCACGCTGTTCCAGTGGGGTGAGTATGTGGCAGTCCTTGCAGAACCAAGGGATTTGTCCGCTGCTTTGGAGGTCTGCAGCTTCTCAAGGCTCTCGTCATCCTTGCTGCCAAATATGTGTGCCATCAAAGAGCACGTTAAGAAGTCTGGATTGCACATCTGGTGCAAAACTGGACTTTAACCAGGAAAATCTGCGCATTACAGTGCTAGCTGCCTTAGCCCTGCTGATACTGTCAGCAGAGTCAAGAACAGTTTGAAGGGATTTGCACATTGCATCCTTCCCAAATTTGACAATATTTAATACCGACAATATTTTTTTTTTTTTTTAAAAAGACCTCTTTCTTCCCCTTCGGGGATATGTTCAGCTGCCATTGATATGCAATCCAATAGGGTGAAAGTGAATTAGCCAGTGTACACGTGGCATTTGCCAACTTAAGGGCAATACTCCCCACAGAAAATACCTTTTTTGCCAAAGCATCATAGCGTTTTTAATCTCTGTCAGGGGGAATTGTTGGGAATACATTCTGTGTGGATGGGGCGGCCTGAACCACCACACTTTCTGGAGTCGGATGCTTTGTTGGATAACAGAGGTCTCTGCTTGACGCTCTGTACTTGCTTGTAAATGTATTGTTCACTGCTGGAATTAATTCCGGTGTTTCCCAGTTAGCATTAACTCTCCTTTGTAGGGCTACATGAAAAGGAAGAATAGGGTCCTCCTGGGGTCCTTCATCTAAAATATCTGAGATCAGCATGATCAAAAAGTGGTGCATGTCTACTCCATCCCAGATATTCTATGACCCCAGACATCAGTTGCCTGCACGATCCATCAGTGTAGTTTGAGGGATCTGGCCTTTCAAACTCAGTCTATCCAACTTGCAGTTTGCAGAGTCTCATGTAGCTTTATCCTTGAGTCTTCTGATATTAAAGCCTCTGGAACACCTTGTGTCCCATATGGTAACCCAAAACGACGTGATTCATCAAAATGACTTAAAGTCTTTCCTTGGCAGTGGGGTGAATGTTTTTTCAACCTCCTTCAACAATTTTGATGTGTTTCTCGTCAAAGGGGTCGAAATCTTAGACGCCAACAACGTTGAGGACTTCGACAGTTGAGGTGTTGAAGGATTCTTAGACATTGTTGTTGAATCTTTCGGCATTAATGACAAAGACTTTATTTTTGAAGGAGTTTCTCTACTTGAAGGAACTTCAGAAGGCACCTGAGGATTTCTCTCCTTGACACCCAGGCGCACAGGTTTTCTCCTTTGCCTTCATTCGGGTTTGGCGATATGGGCATGGCTCTTGCTTTTCTTCTAGGGGGTTGAGGCCGCATTATCAAATACTTTGAGCATTTTCAGTCTGAACCTCTCCCATTCAGCCGGTGACGCCGATTTGGTCAGCCAGCCGACCCGTTCCGGGGAGGAACTCGAAGAAGATGGCGATCTGTGACGCCATTTCTCAAGGACATCATTTCACCAAAATGCCAGGGGTAGAGGAAGAGAAATCACACGACCCTTGACCCCTGATGACATCACAGGAAGTGATGTCATTTGACCCCACCCCGAAGTGATATCGCGGGAAGCGATGGAACACAACCTTTCACCCGTTCACAAAACAGGAAGTGGCATCACATAGCATTGTACACTACGAAAAACATGGTTATGAAATCACTATAATGTGATGTACATTTCATACAAGAATGGATCGCCATATGTATCATTAAGATCAACGTGCATATGCCCATATTGCGAAATTACTGTGAATGCAAGCAGACGTACATGACCAAATGATATGTTATTAAATAGCACTTATGCTTAAGCGCTTTATATAGAAATAATATACACCCAATATCACCCACCCTGTGTTGGTACTCATTTATCGACCTCAGAAGAATGAAAGGCTGAGTTGGGGCGTTTAAGAACAGACTAAATCAGTTTCATCCCCTGAAGTGTGCCTGAAATAAACCTTTAATGAGTCTAGCAATGATTGTATAGAATTCCAGAAAGACACATTATTTGGTATTCATATTCTTTCTTATTTAGAGTCAGTGCTGACAGTGTTAGACTTGTGGCACTCCTGTTTTTTTTCTTCTTTTCTTTTAAGGGGCTTGAACAAGAAAGCCAGCCACTCCAGAAGTAAAGAGCCACATGGTGCTGGCCACAGCACAGGAGCTTGCATTACCAAGAAAAAAAAGTGTGTTTTTTTTTTTTAAGAGTTGGCAAGGGAGACCACAGAGGTGCAAGGGAGACCTCAGAGGTCGCAGTTGCGACCTCTGGCAACCCCTAAATGACGTCCCTGCCTTTTCTCCAAACATTGAGGACGATGACGAGTGGTGAGAACCATGCCAGGATCGGGACCTTTTAGATTTTTCCCATCGAGGAGTTGCCTCTCGACTCGTCAGAGGATCACTTCTTCGACTGAGTGGTCGAAAGGGATTTATGGAATCTACCTGCAGCTAAACGTCCCTCTACGCTCTTTCATGGCTTTCACTGTCATCGATAGACTAGACCGACATTCTGATGTCATATGAGTGGATCCTAAGCACTACTGACACACCTGATGGAGGTCCATAAGGGACATTCTCACCCTGCAGTCGTGGCAATTTTGGAACCCCGATCTCAGAGGTTACGATGCAGACGACTGCAATTTTTAACTAAATTCGATAGTTTTCTTGAAGGAACGAAGTGCACCCATCTTACGAAGCAATAGCTCTCACGGAAAAACGGACTGAAGCCAACGGTCACTGCGTGCGCTATATACCAGTGATGACGTCGACATCGAGATGTAGGCCCTCGAGGGACACTGAGTAGATAGTCATCGAGGCGTAGCGCCCCCTGCTAGAAAAAGTTTCCAAAGCAGCTAAAGCTGGATATGGAGATATAAAATGAGGAATATGTGGGAGGACAGAAGCCATTAAAATGATTCATTTAAGTGTGGCAGAGATGCCAGAAAGTAGGAAACCTGAAACGGATTTTCTACAAAAAGAAATTCTGAGGAGCATCTTTAAAATTGTCCCAAGGGGAGGAGTAGACTGGGGCAAATGCTTTCTCACAAGTGAAGCAGGGTCATGTGCAGGCACCAATTAAGGCGAATGGCACCAGGCACATTTTTCCATTGTGTGTTCATCTTTTAATGCCCAAGTTGGGTTCCACTCAGTAGGAGGTGGGAATCTGAAGCCTATCAAAAAATTAAGATGACAATAACTTTTAATACATTGAGAGAAATCTGTCATGATACTTTTTCCATATACCAAGGAATGCTTCTTTCTCAAGCTCAAATCAAACGTAGTGTGATAGAGCATTTCCACAAAGTTTTTCAAACATGGCACGTTGACTTCATTCTTGACAGCCTAAAAAAAAAAAAAAAAAAAAAAAAGAAGAGCAATATTTAGTACAAATTGGATATTTACAACCAAAAAAAAAGTACAGATGTTAATAGAAAACAAAAATGATCTAACAGACAAAGCATCCATAAGAAACAAAAATAAATTCAGAATTTCAGTAAACCGTGTTAGCCCCTTAAAACAAATGTTAACTTCAAAGGTTCTGATTGAGACTCAAATCAAATCCCTCAACCAGCGAACAGACTGAGGAACTCAAGTCTACATGAAAAAATCTGAGATTAACAAATTCCTTTGCTAAAAAATTATATAAACATCATACTGACCAAATCACCAACAAATCTAGCATAGGCTACATTGTCTGGTTTCCTTTTTCACATTATTAATATATGCAGATAGGTAAAACCTATTTATGTAGGTGTTGGGGTCTGAACAAAGCAGTTCAATCAGTGTGTCACTCATTGAACAGATTTGTTTTCCATTATGCCTTGTCGCCTTGCAGCAACTTTGAAATGTTACTAAAAGTATATTGGTCCCCTTAAAAGGGAAATACTGAAATCATGCTTTAACACACTCACCTTACATAGTTTTATGAATTCCACAAGCACTTGTAGCAAAAAAACTAAAGGCCTCTGAAAACAGTGATGTTCAAAATATACTTTATATTATACAATATATACAAAATATACAATAGAAAAAGCAATAGAGTTGCATTAATAAATGTTTTAACAAAGGCAACATGCCTGCTCTGTATGCTAAGGAAATACCAAGAGCACAACACCAAGTAAGTGCTTTTAAATCATGAGACTACCTGTGACGAATCGTTCCTTCTCCCCAAAGAGAAGCCTGCCACCCGCTCCCCTGAGAGGCTAGGCAGGTGCGCCTGCTCTGCAAAACCCTCCATGGGGATCGGGCCAGAGGCAAGTGGGACCTCACCGGTGGGGTGGGGGGCTGTGGGGCTGTAGTAACAGTTCCTGTGAGGAACTCCCTAGATCAAAAAATTTAGTTCCATACATGGGACTACCTGGTAAGCTGGAATGTTGCACTCATCTTTGGCTGAAGGCAATTCAAGATTAAACCCAGTGACACATGAAATGGAAGATTTCTCTTTAATATGAGATGCATAGTTAACACGACGAGGAAGAAGAGAAGAGGGGAGCCTGATGCACAGGGGAAGCACCCCAGCTTCATTACGCCAGCTGGAGACGAGCAAGCTAGAGAGAGAACACAATGACAAGACCTCACAGAACCAGCATATGCACACACGTTTAGAGTCTCGGGTCAACTGAAAGAGGAACAAGCAACCCAGTGGTGGTGTGACCACAAGCTGGACGTAGTGGGCATGATGCCCCAGGAACACCACCAATGCAACCAGTGTGGGAAGCGTAGGTTTTCCAGCTGCAGCACCAGTATCAAGCAGGAGATGCGGACCAGAGAACATGAAGCCGAGACACAGAGTAAACAGTCCCGAGCAAGAGCCGAGCCAAAGACTGGCCCCTATCAAGTGAGCGGTAACGTGAGGATGAGGAGAAGCCGGAGGCCCGCGGGATATTGTGATCAGAGAAAGCTCATCACAGTCACAAGAAAGGGACAAATGTGCAACAAAGTTAAGAAGTGAAAAGCCTAGCAGAGAGGGCAGAACCCACACAGCTTTTGTATAATCAATAAAAGAAGAGACTCTTTAAGACTGAGAACTTATGAGAGTTTAGAAAACATTGAAGGAAAACCCTGTTCAAGCATTTCTGGAGTGGAGGCCTAGGAGGATACTACAAGTAACACTCAAGTATCAAGACATTTTACAGTGGAAGACTTTAAAAGGGGGAGCACAGGACCCCACCAGCAGACACAGACCAAGATGGCGGGGAAAAATCAAGCTCTGGTCACGTTGACAGTCAAAAGAAAAATGCAGGCCGTTTTAAGGTCCAATGATGATAAAGGGCACAGAATGTGAAACCTCAATGTGAGGTTATGGGACCCTGAGAAGACCAGACCTATGGGAGGACAGCTGAGCAGCGAGTGAGAAGCCATGTCCGACTCCTCCATCCGACCCGGCACACACCATAGTGGAAAAAAGAAACCTCCACTGTGAATGTGTACTTGACCAATACCCTACCTACTGAAAACCTTGTCTTGAATGGTGGTCAACTGTACTGCATGTAATTTTTAACACAATGACCCAGACAATAGTTTCTGAACATCCGCTCCCTCCATTAAACTCACGTGATGAATCAGGATGTAGGGGAGGTGCACATAATGAGCCTTTTATTCAAAATTACTCCCGGCTGCATCCGACAGTCGCTTCAGGAACCATGAGCCTGCAGGAACTACCAGGAACGTCTGCCTCAACTACAGCTTCTTCTCCGTTTTAAAGTACTGTGCAAATCCGGTTGCTCGTTTCGTTCAACTGCGGGGAAAGTGTTTGAAATCTTTCTCCAATCCGAGGGCGTGTCCTTCTCTTTGAACTAACTTTTCTGCCAACCAACCTCGTCCGGAACTCGTGGCACAAACTTTACCGCGAACTATCCTGAACTGTGTGATCTTGAGCAAAAGACTTTAGACCTAGTGACTTTGGCCCTAAGCCTTTTTTACCTGATTCTATCATTGTAGTTCCTCTTGCTCAATTGCCCTGAGTACTTACCTGTTGATGTGGTTCAATTTTTATTAAACTTTGTCTTTCCCTCCATTTTAAATTGCTGTGCCATTTTGCTCCCACTTCATGTTGTGAGCTTAACTTGTCTGGAACGTATTGGGAGTGGTGTGCTGTATTAAGAGCGTGATTTTTAAACTGCTTTAATAAGAGTGAAATGTTATATAACTGAAGAGTAAAATAAATGTATATTCTTTTACTTGAAAACCTTGATTCAGTGTTTGTTTGAATTATAGTAATTGCTGCCCTTTGTTTAACTATTTCATACTGCTCACTTACTCTTGAGATAAGTCTGGCTGCTCAGCCATCGCTATCACTTTAACCGTTTAGTACAGGCTTGTACCAAAGGTGAATTTGTACTGTCACTTGTAGTCTTAATTGTGTGTGGTCTTCCCAAAGGGTACTGCATATAATTCTGCCTAACAATCCTCACAGATCAGATGCGGTGGATGGTCTGGGTCCCGGAACACTGAGGGTGGACCAGGGACCCCAAGAGCGAGGAGTCGCCAACGAGTTATGGGAAAGTGAGATGAGGACCAGCATATCCACCCCGGGGCGTATGACGGCCGTGAGCTGGTGACCAGTGAAACACTCGACGAACCGCCTGGAAGAAGGAGGGAGGCGCTGAGACCCCACCAGCGCAGGCGACCTGACTGCCTGCAGCTTCTGGGAGGACTGCGCTGATGGCCCCTTGGACATTTAACAAGCGTACAGCCCTCGGCAAGATAAGCAAGGACCTGAGCTACGCACACCCTCCAGGCGGCGAGACAAAGGTGGGCAGGCCAGGGGCAAGCAGAGAGTCTCGCCAGACCCTGGAAGGCCAGAGAGCTCTGCAGCAGCCGTGCCAGTAGCGTAGGAAGGCCGGCCTGCACCCAGCAAGCGGACACAACAAGTTCCAAAGGGACCTGGCGTTGCAGAGGGTGCAACAACACATGGACTCCTGGAGGGCGGTGCCGGAGTATCAGAAAGCACAATACAGGTACATTAGCGGTACAACACAGACGCGTGAGACCGCAATCCGAACTGTAAACTCGCCGTTGCAGCCCCCCCCACAAGCACCACGATTTCCCAGCACTTGGGAAGGGACAGAAAGTGACACCACCCGCCGAGACCAAAAGGGCCAGGGAGCTCGGTGTGGTGGACCCGGGGGTCTTACCCAAGACATGGGGACCATTCTCCCCCTGAGTGGCACACAGTGAAACAGCCAACACACAGGGGAACACAGCTCACCGCACTCCCCTGCATCTACCTGTGGAAGCCCTCTAACCAACTAACCAACTAACATCGCAGGGACCATAGCCCAGCTGGTCAAACAGCGTGCCTGCCAAGAGGGACTTAGACCATAGCCCAAGTCGGGCGAGGGAGGGTGGCTGAAAACATTGCTAAACCATATAACCAAACAGCACAACAAGGGTAATAGCCCAGGCCCACCGGCAAGACCCACGGGCGCACCTCTGCAACCCTTGCGTATCCTTGACACGTTCAATCATGAGTGAGACGGGGCACACACTGTGGTCGGTGGATAACCCCCTTCACTTGCAGAAATCACAGTGGTGCATGGTGCTGGGCACCTGGAACAATAGGCACACAAGTAGACTCCACCCTGATACCTCAAAAGAGAATTGGGGAACACACCTCCGATCACGGTAGGGCGCACGTCACCATATGGAGTGAATGACTAATTGAAGCACGTACATATACCAAGCTGATACGTGGGAGAGCACAACCCATGGCATCTCTGAAGCCCGATTGAACAGTCGTACAGGCACTGGTGGGCACCAGAGACAAGTAGGGGGACTAGCACTTATCCTGAAAAAGGACTTGGTGCGTGTGAAGGGCGCAAGAGCAGATGAGTGAGAAGCAAATAATACACCACATAGGGTAAGAGGATACGTCTCCCGGACACCCCCCAGTAAACCAACACGCTCAAAGGGTGGACCCATTGTGCCATCCTCAGAGGGACAGAGGGGGGGAAACAACGCCTTACGCTCGCAAGGGGACAATGCCAAACAGGACAAAAGGAGGAAGAGGTAAACAAACCAGCAGTGATGGTTTCGACGAGTGTCGCACAACAAGTGGGAAGTGGAAGCGAAGGACCGATACTGGAAGCAATCACCACCCTGAAGGAGTCCTTGGAAAACAAATTAGACACAGTTATGGTGGATGTGGGCCTCCTCCAGCAAGATGCACGAAACTTGAGAGATCGAGTGACGACAGCAGAACAGCAGGTGCAGCAAAACACCACCAATGTCGTCATCACACAGATGCAAATGTCGGAGGTGATGCAGCGAGTAAAGATCCTGGAACGCGGGCCGGAGGATGCGGGAGGGAGGGCACGACGGAACATCCGTATAGTCGGACTGCCGGAAGGCGAGGAAGGCAGAGACCCCATGGAGCATGTTGAAAATCTGCTGCTCCAGGAGATTGGGGCAGGGGTACTGTCCTAGGGTTTTGCGGTAGAAAGAGCACACAGAGCCCTGACCAGAAAACCCCAACAGGTGCCCCCCCACAACCCCCCCACCCGAGATCAATGATCACCAAGATCATGAATTTCAAAGATAGAGAAAAGATAGACATTTTCGAGAGAAGGGGGAGAGATAACCAGGAACTACTCCAGAATCACTATATATCCAGAGAACACTGTCATGGTCCAGAAGCAAAGAGCGTGTTTCGGTCCAACTAAAGAACGCCTAAGGGCAGCAGGTATACGTTACATGCTGCTATATCCAGCTAAACTTAAGGTGATAAACCAGGGCTGGTTGTGCTTTTTTGAGACGACAGAGGAGGCCCACACATGGATGGACCAGCAAGGTATCCACCAGCAACGACCTAGGAACACCAATGACTATGGGAATCTGCCCCGGTGATAAGATGCAGGGACCAATAGGAGTAGAGACATTTCAGCACACAGAACATAATGCAAGCCAGAAGGAATTTATAAGGGAGCGACGGGCTCCAAGTCTGCCGGAAGGGACGACAAGACACACAACCCCAAAGTGTTTTCACGAGTTTAGATGTCAGCTTTGAGGCATCACGCTGCAGCGGGCTGGTCCCACTACGGTGGCCGGTGCAAGAGATGCAGCAAAGCCAGAGCATGGGGAGGATGGCTGGGCGTTGGTTTGATAGTGCCTTCTACCAACCAACCAAATAATTGACTAACAGTGAAGGAAGCAGCATACGCAGAAGCAAAAAGAATGGAGCGAAAGGCGGCGAACATGCCAAACAGACGGCAAAGGGGCCAGGCTCAGAGAAACATCCCCAGTCAGAGGCCTATGGAAACGGAGACACAGGGAGACATTGGATTAAGGATGATGAGAATCAGTGTACAAGTAGATGGGATATCCCAAGCTGGGGCCGAGGGATGGAGACACAGGGCAGGGGCATACAGAGGGCTATGGGACGGCTGAGCCGAAAAACACAGCGAATATGGGTCCAGATATTGATATTTTATTTCAATGGCGCTCGTACACAAGTGTTGCAGAGTGCAACAAGGCAGGGGAGGGTAACATGGGAGAACAAAACAACCATCTTACTAGGCCCAGTGACATTGAGAGCACACAAGTGCATGGAAATGGGAAAGGGGGAAGGGGGAAAAAGTGCATGGAAGGGGGGAGAAGTGGAGAGTGCGGAGTAAAGGAGAAACAGATAAAATAAAAAAGCAGTGGTAGTGCAACCGGCAATTGGCAAGTGCTGGGTTTAAGGCAGCAGACAGGGTAGGTCTGATAAGTGCAGGAAGAAAAAAGGGGACAGGCGGTGGAGGGGGGGCTGTATGGGTACAGATACAGATCCCAGTGCAAGGGGTGGCCCGGAGGCAGTGCAGTGCAGGTACCTGGGCCCAGAGGACAGAGGGTGGCCAGATGCATGGTGCCAAGAGAGAACAGATCAACAGGGGAGAGGGGAGAGGGGGAGCGAAGACAGAAGCAAAGAGGAAGGTCTTGAGGTCCTTCTGGAACCCAAGATGGTTCTCAAGTTTTGTAGTGGGAGGGAGGCTGTTCCAGAGGGAGGCACCATCCGAAGATGGAGATCTACTCCCAGCTTGTTCTTTGAAAAACGAGTGACCCGGACGGAGTTGGAGGTATAGAAGCGAAGAGCTCGAGAAGGGAGGTATTTGCAGAGGGATAGCTGAAGATATTTTGGACCCAGGCCCCAGAAAGCCTTAGATAATACAGAGGGTTTTAAATGTAATCCTTGCATCCACTGGGAGTCAATGAAGGTATTTCAGAGCTGAAGAGATACGATCCCAGGGCTTGAGGCCAAGGACAAGTCTTGCAGTCCTGTTCTGGATTAGTTGCAGAGCGCGGAGAGTAGAGGCAGGTAGATTTAGAAAGATTCTGTTACAATAGTCCAACCTAGAGAGAACCAGAGTTGGGGAGACCATGAGCTTCTGGGGGAAGAAGAGGAAAGGCAGAGTACCTCTGAGGAGGTGAAGTAGGAAGTTTTACTTTTTAGAGACATCAGAGATGTGGGCTGAGAAAGTGTGGAGTCAAAGATGACCCAGAGGTTCTTAGCCTTGCAGGTGGGGGTAGGAGGAGGGCCAAGGGAGGCCAGCCAGAGGGCGAGGGGAAAGGATGGTGAAGGTGTGCCGATGTGAAGGGTCTTCGTCCTGCTTGCTCAGATAACTATCGCAACCTGGAATGTTAGGGGGCTCAATGCCAACATTAAAAGACTTATATATGCCTGGCTAAACAGGATAGCAATGTTGCAAGAGACTCACCTAACACGGGAAAAACAAACCAAAGTGGACAAGACATGGGGTTGGGGGGGGGGAGCAGGTGTACAGTTCCATATACTCAAACTATGCCAGGGGAGTGCGGATATGGGTTGCCCCAGGGGTCTCATTCCAGCTAATAAAGCAAGAACGCGACTCAGAAGGAAACTAGTGATAGTGCACGGAAAGCTGGAGAGCAAGGAAATGAGCTTGATAAATACATATGCTCCGAATCACGATGCAACAGCATTCTTTAGGAAACTTGCACCCAAACTAGCCCAATACAGAGAAGCAACGTTCATCTGGGCAGGAGACTTCAACAGCACTCTGGACCCAGTCCTGGACAGATCCGATAACATACACAGGAAGCCAGCACCCCCAGCTAAGGCGTTACAAATGGTCCTGACCCAATTGCAGCTGAAGGACGTCTGGGGGAAGGAACACAGCGATGAGAAGGTATACACATAGTGCAACCCACTGAATATTTACATGCATAGATTATTTATTCACAGGCACTGAATCTTGAAAGATTTTACAGGGATAAACATTAAGGCACGCACACTAGCCGACCATACACAAATTGCTAGCAACATGGGCACACACCTATAGAAGGGCTCCGATACCAACATGCGGCTGAGGCATTGAAGGAGGGCGAGTTTGAGGAATATTTGCATGATGTGATAGAAGATTATTTTGAGTACAATGTGGGACGTGTAGAGAGTAATGCTACACTCTGGGATGAGTTCAAAGTGGTGATAAGAGAGGCAGCAATAGGGAAAACGGGGGTTGGGGGGACTAAGGAGAGGCGCTGGCAGAGCTTGGCAACCTGGAAAGGGAGAATGAACTGGTGGAACGCCAGGCAGGGATCACTGGGGAGGAACCTAGAGAACTAATGGCGCAGAGACAGATGCGTAGAACTCTGGGAGAAACTGGGAAGATTGGATTATGGGAAGTATATACAGCGGCTGAATGCGGTGGGGGACAGACCTGGCAGGCTCATGGCCTGGCTTACCAAGCAGGAATGTACAAGAGACCAAATTAACGCAATAAAAGATGAAGCAGGGATAGAGGCCAGGAGGGCATTAAACTATTCTCCCACTTTTATGAGCGATTATACACCCCTAACCCAGAGGAGGAGCCAGGTGATATAGAAGATGCCCTGGCAGAGATAAGAATGCTGAAACTAGCAGCATAACAGGCCCAATTATTAGAGGTTCCCCTCATAGTGGAAGAAATAGAGACCGTAATCACCAAACTCCCATAAGGCAAATCCCCTGGACCCATCGGGCTCCCAGGTGAATTCTACAAGACACACAAGGGCACCATAGCATAGAGACTGCTAGATACGTATCAAGAGGCGTATGAGAAGGAACAGCTGTCAGACAGGATGTCGGAATCAGTAATTATACCGATCCTCAAACCAGGGAAATCACTGCTTGAGTTGCCTCATACAGGCCGATTTCCCTCATTAATCAAGATTCCAAAATCCTCACAGAAGTACTTGCTAACCACCTAAAACGGATGATACCCACGCTGATCCATTTGGATCAAACGGGTTACGTCCCAGGAAGAAACACATTGTGGAATCTCGGAAGGCTCCACTACGTGGTGGACCGGACAAATCGAAGACAGGGCAAATGCACTATAGCATAGTTAGGCGCTGTTCAGGCCTTCAATTGCATGAATTGGGAGTGGCAGTTGCGTGTCCTCGTCCACTTTGGAATAGGGGAAGGGTTCCTTCGGTGGATTAGGCTGCTATATAAAGATCCCAGAGCTAGAGCGAAAACCCAACGATACAGCTCGGAGGTCTGGAGGATGACCCTGGTACCACTGGCGGTTTTCTTAAGAGAAATGTATGGGGATAGAAATAGACAGAGTGGTGCATCAAATTTCGCTGTACGTGGACATGCTCCTGTTTATGGGGAACCTGCGAGAAAACCTATCTTGTCTGCTAGAAGCGATCAATCGGTACGCTAGACGTTCGGGGATAGATCTCAACAAAGTCCTTACTATTCCCCTTGGCAGACCCGAGATGGATCCCCTCGAGACAACTTCCAGATCTAGGCCTCATGTGGGTACCGCGCTCCTTCTGATATTTGGGGATAGAAGTGCACCATGACACTTGTGGGGAAAATGCTGTTGAGTCGGTCAATATATCCCACATCACCAAGCTGCATTTACGCAAGAAAAAGCAATATGGCTGCGCTGGCTCCTGTGCACCCCAGGACCTCCAAACTGCGTTTTTGCAACAAACAAAACTTTGGCTGCACCGTCCTGCCAAGCACACTTCAGGCAGGATGGAACAAGGGGACACATTGAAGGAGTGTGCCAGAGTGTTCTGAAATATAAATGGAATGAAGTGGAAAGGCAGCACTGCTTTGCTGAAAACCCAAAATTCCCCTTCAAAATGAAACTTTTTACCCTTTAGAAATGCTGCTGTGATGCTAATTCCATCTGTTCATTCTGAAACCACTGATTAAAAAGGCCCCGTCATGCCCAGGATATTTCACTGTGCTTCACCAAAACCAGGCATAATTCCTGAGCGACTGGCCCAGTCAAACCAACTCAGAGAAATAAATAAGCAACGTCACTTTCACTCACACGGAAACACGCGTTTATTTCTTTCCAAAAGTATCCAGGCTCAGGAGTTCAAAGAGACTAATTCTCTGAGCCAGGTCAGTGTCAATGTATCTAGGCTTCAGATAAAACTCCTGCATTCAAGGAAATGACTATAGCTGTAAAGACCGGGTGGAATCTGAGGGAGCTGCCAAACCGAATTTAAAGAAAGAAATGCTGGCAGTTTTCAACACGTGTAAAAATGGGCTTTGCTGACTCAAGGAAAAGAAATGGCCTATTTAAAAATCTGTTGAATGAAAGCCTGCTTATTTACCAACATGAAGGGGTTTTGTTGCTGGTGTAAAGACATACATGGGATATTTTCTTTCACAGACTTGTTTAATCCTGGATTCAAAATAAGAAAATGAAGAGTTTAAAACACATGGGTTGAATTAGCAAGCTCTAAAAAAATAAAAAAAATAAACAGTTATTCCAGTTGTCAGCCCTGAAACTTCCCCCCTGAGGAAGGGGGATCACACCATAAACTCTCAGCAGAGACTAACCACCCACTGATAATTACAGGGTGGGAAAGAATCTAGTCTACAGAAACCCACCGACAATAGGACTTTCAGGGCAAGAAAGTTGGACTTGTGAAGGGGCAATAATACCTCCAATAGAGAAAACCCCACCTTGCCTTGAAAGAAATGACAGTTGGTTGCAGTTGAAGGAAGAAAAAAAAATCTAGTGACAATGGACTGCCTTTTGGTTCCAAAAACTGTTTCATATATAAACTTTAAAGACTTATCTCAACAGCAAGACTTTGTAAAAATGTAGAATGTTCGCAGCGTAAAAGGGATTTTTTGGGCTTTGTTTTCAGACTTGGTAGAATTCACTGACACCTTGGGGACAGAAATGGGAGAATATGGCGAATTACAAGAAAAGCATCTGTGTTGCAAACATACATTTTTGTACATACATCCCTTGGGATAATTCACATCTGTGTATAAAGTTATGGAGTTTTAAGCCGAATCTTTCATGTTCAAAATTACCAAAATGTATCAGAAGGGCAAACAAGGTCCCACAGACTGGAAGATTGGGCTGATATGTGCTGCACAAAATATGTAACCTGTGTATATAATTTGCTAAGAGATTGCAATTGTATAAATGTATGTTATTGGCAAAATCGGATTTTAAGTAAAATAATTGTGGGAGTTTTTGGACATTGTAAAGCTCACCTCATAAATCTGACATCATTCCCTTGGGAATCCAACCAGTTGAGAGCAAGGCGGAGACTAGCATCCCTGTCCAATCCCAGTAGTTTAGAGGCAGGCTAAGTTAACCCTGCCCAGTCATATACGTTGATGATGTCATTAGGCATTATAAATAAGAGTCCCTGACAAGACTCTAGATAGACAGACACACTCTTCCTGATTTTCGTGTGCCAGCGTCCTATTCTCGTTTCATCTATCCAGATACCAACTACAAGGCCAAAACATTGCTGACCTTACTCCAGGGCCCACTGCAAAACCCAAGCATTGCTGATCCTGCCCCAGCAAGGTCTCAATTTTGAAATCCCACTAAAATTCCCAGATAAGCAAGGGAAAAACTGTGGTATTCTTGGGAAGCATCCTGATCCCATTAACTGCATGCACACTGCCATCCAGCTGATCTGTAGTATCCAGTGACCAGAATGGCCAGTCCAGAAGTGCTACCCGGTAACCAGAACTGCCCAGCTGTTTGCCAGGCGACCTGCCGTGTAGTGACCAGAACCGTTGACTGTCCAAAATCCAAAAACTAAAAAGTGGACTAGGAGTATCAATTGCCACCCCATCTGAACACAGCCTTTCTCGTCTTTGTCCTCATCCCACTCTCAAAGTCACCCTATCCTTATAACTTGTTCAAACTGTCACAATCATTCTTGCAATCCTGCACTTGATTTCTAGTGTTAGCGCCACATTTCTCTTCATTCCGGTGTTGCATAGATTCTAAGTCATTGGCGATATTGTGTTTAAATAAATTCATTTTCCTTTAAGAAAAGGGGTACACTGCGTGAAGGGTTACAACTGCAGCATAACTTGAGATTCATGGGTGGCGTTCCTCTTTTCTTAGCCAATAAATCTAGTTTAAGTAACATTTCCCTTCCAATTTTAAAACCGATTCCTCTATTTTCACTGCTCTATTTTCCTAAAGACGAACGCTAGAGACTTACTTTCACTTCCATAGTGTACCTGTGATCTATAGCTACACCCCAACCAAAACAAAACGCGGTTCAAATCATTGTATTTCACCCTTTTTTTAATTAAAAATTAAATTTATTTTGGGTAATTTCAGGCGGGAATTGCAAAGTTTGCAAAGTTTCCAACGTCTCTTTTTGCTACAATCGGTTTCAACCTTGCCACTCATTTTTGAACTATATGCTCCTGGTAATCCATGCTTTGTGATGGTTAGAGTCATTGCATTGTGGCTTTAGTGAGGAATTATACTTGCTTCAAGGTTTTTCACACACTTATTTGTCCATTTCCGAGTGTCATTTTACAACAATGCAAGGGGTTTAACATCTGTTTTTTCTCTTATTTGGGGAGGGAAGGTCTGATTTGAATTCTGTTTCCTACTTGTGATTCTTGATTACTGCTGCTTCTGTTTATCCACTCAGAATTGATTATTTGTGGGTTGAGGGAACATTGCAGGGGGAAATTCTAAGTGCTATTTTATCTAAACCAAAAGTGCTCCTGCTGTGCTGTGTACGTTTCATTAGTAAGTTAAACCCAGTGCATTGCTCACCTTCTCATTGTTATTACCCATTGGTGATTGCTGCACCATATTAAAAAGTGTATGATTTCTTTTGAATTTTCAAATAAATATTATATTTTACCAACCAGCCTGGTTCATGGTCCATTGTGACCCAGGGTATTTGAAAAGGGCATATGATATGAGTGGTGTACCATCTCAATAATGAATCTAATATAAAAAAATAAGTATTTCAGTTGTGCACTGCATATTGGGCCGAGACCAAGGTGTGTGTGTGTTGCCTGATTGAAATCCTTAACGCACTGCAGACACAAAATCAACACGTGTGCAGCCATTGCTAGGACACAAAAGGCTAGGGACTTCAGGGGGACAATTCCATTTGGAATGATAGGGAGGGGGGCCCTCTTGAAGATGGTGGTACTGCCACACATGTTATATCACATCACAAACATCCCATATGACATACCCAAAGCCGCCTTCACACAGCTCAACACCATAGCACGAAAGTGCCTGTGGGGGCAGTGGGGTCGCAGGTTTGCCATGACAACTGCAGAGAGACTATGAAGCAGGAGGCATTAGGTTGATGGACTTTGAAAGGTACTACCTGGTAGGGCAATTGTAATTTGTGGTCAAATGGCTGAGGGAGGAGACAACAATAGACAATACTCTTCCAGCCGGCACTGAAATTATACTATTTGAGGGAACTGCCATGGATCGATAAATCTCTTATCAAGACTCTACCAAGCATGGTCAGACTCGCAATAACCTTGTGGAGCAGGGCTTGGAAACTTCAGGGGATGAAAGATCCCTACTCGATACAGATCCCCCTTGCAGGGTTTGTAGGCCCGGGCACGGGAACTCTTGCAATATACCAATCCCAGTGGGAGGCAAATGGCATAGCACAGATAGCGGACCTGAGGAAGGAGGGACAATGAGCGGAATTTCTGAGCTTCAGAGGACCAAGATATAAATGGAGACCAATACCAGCATGATAAGATCAAGAAGAAATGGGCAGAATGACCACAGGAAGACGATGCGGGGGTGGGGGGGGCAAGAGTGGTTGGATGCATGGTATGACATATCAGAAGGGGGAGACACGGCCTTCAGACTATATGAACAGTTGTTAGAATCCAACAACACGCAAGTGCTACAAATGAGAGAACGCTGGGAAGGGGAGCTCCAGAGGCCCTTTAGCGAACAGGAATGGGGTAGAGTGCTGAGATATCCAAACAAAGTGTCCAGAAACACAAGATTCAGACAAGCGCAGTTATACCTTACGCCCAGAAGGATGACCACGAGACTGGGGGAACCTCGTAAATGTCCCCACTGCTCTGCGGAAGAAGCAGACATGTTGCATATGTTTTGGACTTGTCCGGTGATCAGAATTTTCTGGGAATCAAGGAGAAGGTGGCGGGGAGGGGGTTTATCCAAATGCAAGTATGGATTCCTGAGATGTACTTACTGGGCCTTTTTCCCCAGAGGAGGTAGAAAAAGAACGCCCCTGGCCAAAATGAAGGATTTGGTGTGCATCTTGGCAAAACATCGGATAGCAATGGCATGGAACTCCAGTGTAGCCCCAGGTATAGACTCATGGTGGTCTGATCGCTAGAGATGGGCAGTGGCGGAAACAGTGGTGTGGAAAAAAGCGGTGCAGAGGGAGGGGTGGGAGTGGGGGCTTTATGGGAAAGTGGGCAAAAGATACTGGCATGGAACTGATTGATACAAGACCTATTTGGACAAGAGGCAGAGAGCAGCACAGTTGGCTCCACGAGAGCGGAGGAACAATAACCAGAAAATAAACAGAGGTACGACGTACGCCCCAAATGAGTCGATGTGCAAGAGATGGGGACCTGAGACCAAGTAAACAGATAGCGGTAGACCAGGGCAGTATGGCTTCAGAATTGCTTCATGATCAGAAAGGGAAAAGGCGGAATCCACGAAGAAGTGCCAGAGTGACTTATGTTTTGTTTGTTATTGTTGTTGGTTATTGTTATAAAATAATAAGTTAAAAAAAAAAAATCAAAAGCAAGGACGGCTGATGATCCTTAGCTGATCTAAATAGGTAGTCGAACAATGCTTATCCCATTCTCACTGCCTTCCTAGCTTGCATGTCCAACCAGTCATGCCTGGCGCAACTTTGGGGAACCACTATTGTGGATTGTCAAATATCCTGCTGCAGTAATCCATTGTGCTGTAGTACTGGCATGAAGAACACTGAGTTCTCTCTGTAGAGGTCTTTTGTCCTTCTTGTGACAATTAAATAGTGGCTGACATCTCGTAGTCCTCATTTACAGTAGCCGCTCCCTGATTCGGGAGTCCAAAGGACAGCAACAGCTGTTGAGACTTCGAAGAGTCTTTGGCTCTAACCATGTAATTCTGCAGAACCCAAACAATTACATTTAGGTTTTTCTTTACAGGAGTCAAGGCAATGACAAATAAAAGGTAGGTAATACCACTGGCTTGTTCAGGTGAAATAAAGTGGGTATTATAGTAATGAAATTTAAATGTTCTGTAAAAATTAACATTTTGAAGTACACTTCATTAACATTGAAAGCATGCATTTCCCCCCAGTCTTCTGGATAAGGAGATTGCACCAAGTAAACCGTTTAAATAACTACAAGTTGGCGTTTTGCATATGTTCAAATGGATGGGAAACAATGCTAGACAAAACTGTGTCGAGCACCAAGACAGGGTGCCTGGTGCAAAATATGGTCCCAATGTATAGTTTCACAATACTCACAGAATAGCGATAACAGTGATCCCAGGTTTAGCTGTTAGGGGTATTTTGATGGATTAATACAGTAAGCCTGCTATTACAGCAAAGAAGTATGGTCAATTCTCATGTGAAAGCATGTCAATTGAAGGTGTATGAACCCGGCCCAACACTATTACCATTTGTTAGGGCGCTTATTCCAAAGCTCTTTGTTGAGGGATGAGAAACCATTCAACTTAATGGCAAAACCTTGGGGCCCTAGAGCGTGTTGTTTAAGATGGCCACTGAGTAGCAGAGCTACAAGGCAGGGAATATATCCTTCAAAAATAGCTGCCGACAGCACTATGAAATTCAGCCCGTGTGGGACTGAGAAACTGATACAAACGCAGCAGCGCTCCATGGGGAGCAGCGGAATGCCAGTGCTACGATAAGGGCCTGTCTGCGAATGGCTGAGTGATAAGTGCAAGGTGTTGCACCCGACAGATCAGGTAGCACACTGCCCCGGCACTCGTTGGGCATGTGGCCACAGCAGTTTAGTGCCGGCAGAATAAGAAACAGTTACTCACTGTAGTGACTACTGCATTCCTAGTCCAAAGTATGCTTTCCTCCATAATGATGATACCCCGTCCGACGGGACACAAGCCTTTTTTGCACTACAATAAATAACGTACGCTTGAAATGAATTCCTGTCCCATGTTGACTCCGCCCATATGCCTCACACACCACTCATTTTTTCCCCTTACTCGTCTGCTATAAAGCCTAACAAACGATTTAGCGAGGCGAGGGAGGGCATTGTAGAGGGAAGAGGACTAGGAGTACAGTAGTCGCAACAGTGAGTAACTGTTCCTTACTCCTACGTCCAGTCCCCTTTTCCACTATACTGGTGGGAGATTTCGTAGCATGACGAACTCACGGGTGGAGGCAAACTAACTAGGAGCTGACAGTTCCAGGGCTGATGCCATATTTGGTCAGGCAGTCTTGAGAAACTGGTATCCAAATAACAGTGTTTGCAAAACGCTGACGGCATGGACCACGTGGCAGCCTTGCTGATGACGTCCCAGGGGACGTGACTCCGAAATGCTACTGCAATAGCTTTTGCCCTCGTTGCATGTAGACCTGAATACACCTTACCCATGGCCCGATCAACACATCCTGAATTTCACAATCCCCCAGACAAGTCCTCAATCGCCAGCCCCTCTGGTCATGCCAGCCACCTGGTCATGCCAGCCACCTGGTCCCGTAGTACCAGAAAATTAACCAAGGACACCATCTCACCTCTACTCACCCCACTCCTAATAGAGTACCTAGACTATGCAGACCCAAGTGTCCTTGCGGACATTTACAGAGTCACTCTAAACAACGCTGTGAACTTGGTCGCCCCACTAGCCCCACAAAGGGCTTAACCGTCAGGAAACGTCAATTCCTGGTTTACCCCACACCTCCAGGTGCTATCGAAGAACAAAAAAAAAAAATAAACTGGCAGAAACCGCCTGGAGAGAAGCTACAACTGATTCCACCAAACTCACTTTTAAAATGCTAGCAAGAGAATATAAACAGGCCATTGTGGCAAACACATCGCTGCTTTCAACTCCAGAATAACTAAAGCCAAAGAGATCTTCAAAATACTCAGAACTGGAAATGCCTTCCAGCCCTCACATAACCATCACGACAGATGAGAAGTGGTGTTCAAATATCCAAAGCGCTATGCGGTGGAAGATACCAACAGAAAATAGCCATAAAACAAACTACGCTTAATAAGACCACATCATGCCCATCACCTCCCGACCCCACTGCCCCCACAAAGCTCCAAACCCCTACTTTTCACTTCAGAGAAGTCACAGAAGTCGGAACCTCCAATATTCTTAGAAGCCTAAAACCCTCAAGATGTAAAGGGGATATCTGCCCAGCCAATATCGTCAAAGACTTCTCAGAAACCCTAGTGCCGTTCATCACAAGACTCAAATGCCTCCTTCTCATAGAACCTAGTCTCAGCCAGGCTAGAATAATCTTGGGTCATGCCATTACTTAAAAAAAATAATTTAAAAAACACCCTAAACCCCTCAGCTCCCAACAGCTACCGCCCCATCACCAGAGTCCCATTCCTACTCAAAATCCTGGATAGGGCTGCCTATATCCAAATACAACACTTCCTAGAAACAAACCACATCCTGGGAAAGCGCAAATCAGGCTTCCGCCCGTACATGGAACGGAATCTGCGCTATTAGACCTGAAAAACCAGCTTGACAACTTCAAAGATGAGGGAAAACCAGCCTCCCTCATGCTTCTCGACCCATCAGCCGGTTTTGACCTTGTGAACCATAAAACATGCCACTACCTCAGAACAGCTGCCAATGTCTCCTTGGAAGCCACGACTTGGGTGGCCTCCTTCCTGGAAGGAATATCCATGAGTCTTCTCAGGCATCTTGTGGGCTGCCTATCCCCATCCCATTCAGCGTGGCACAAGGCTCCTGCGTCTCCCCTTGCCTGTACAACATATTTAGCAAATCCCTCTTTTGACCTCCTGGATGACTTCGGCATATCCTACACCAACAATGCCGATGGCACACAAACCCCCCCCCCCTCCCCTCTTTGGCATCTACAACGACTCCAAGATCAATATCAAAATGAATGCAACCATCCAGGCCTGGATGGCCATGAACCTCTTTATGCCTTAACGACGATCAGACAGAGATCCTGTTGGTGGGATCACCCATGACATTGAAGAAGTTAAACCCCCCAACCCCCAATTCACTGCCTTCACAATTGACGGGATCCAGATTCCTGTTTCTGCATCAGTGAAAATGCTTGGCGTCCATTTGGATGCATCCCTATATGTGACTAAACAAGTAAAGGTGATCGCCTCTGCAGCTGCTTACACAGCCAAACTTATCAATGCAGCCAGGCAGTTCCTCACCCCCACCATCTTCCTCACTATCGCCCGAGCGATCACTGGTGCAAGATTCGATTACTGCAATGCCCTTTTTTTCGCTGGGACCTCCAAACAGAACAATTGCAGATAATCCAAAATAATGCACTACGCACAGCACTCATCTCGAAACAAGAGCACATCTCAGCAGCAAGAAGGGAGGCCCATTGGCTCCCAATTTGTAAAAGAATCATGTTCAAAACACTTCATCAACCACAAATGTCTCCCTTATATTGCCCCAGAATATCTGTTGCAAAGAATTGGGAGATCAAATGCAACCAGACCAGTAAGGTCAATCGACGCAAACCGACTAGCACTACCTAAATTCAAAAGAGCCAGAGGAGGTGGCTCTAGCTTCCCCACGGTGGCAGCAAACCTTTGGAACTCTCTCCCTCCTGATCTAAGAGCAATGGATTCATACTGGGTCTTCCGCAACACCTAATCTGTCTTTTGTTTATCTCATTACACTACGCCCTCTCTTGCCAGCTATGGTTAGAAAATACCTCCAATCCTATCAAGTCTGGAATGCATTACTGTACGTTTCCTTATCTGTGTATAACTGGTTTTCGCAAGTGTCCTGATGCCCTCGGGCTTAGACGCTTTACAAACACAAAATAAAATAAATGCATACCCCTAGGCATAGTCAGCTTCTGAGAGGAATAACAGTAATTCATGACAGATACAAGTCACCTAACGACAATGGCCTTCAATAATTGACTGCCTGGGTTGTGTCCCCTGAAGGTGACAGAGCGCCTGATTTTCTGATCAGTTTGGTCCAATCAAGGTAAAGTTTGCATACCCAACAGACTTCCAAGGAGTGAAGGGTAGAGTCCGCAGAGGACAGAGGTTTTGGAAAGATAATCAGAAAGGCCACCTCCTAATTAATATGGAAGGAACTAACCACTTTTGGCAGGAAAGCTGTGTGTGCGCAGCACAACCTTATCCATCTGAAAGAATGTTCCGTTCCACGGCTGAGAATGTTGCCCTCACTTCCACCAGGAGAGTGAGCAAAATGTAGGCAAAACACTGGCGCCCCGTGAGGCAAACAATCTCACACAAGGCTCTAACTTTAGCCCACAAATGCTTATCTCTCTCATGTCCAGTATACCTATCGGATCGCATTCATCCACTAGTAATCGGTCATCTTTAGCACCCACACCTGTTCAGCCAAAATTCAAACTGGTTCGTTTTGGTGGCACAAGCTTTGGTGTCCAAGCCCCTCTTCTTTGGAACTCCCTGCCAGTATCTATACGCCTAATTAAGCACTACCTGCCCTTTAAAAAGGTCATTAAGACTCACCTTTTCAATCTCAGTCCAGATTAAGGGGCTCCTGCTTTCTTTTACCTGGTTTGACTTCTTCGGTAAATTGTGCGTCTTGTCTGGTTTTGCATGCGCCCTGAGGCCTATGGGAATGTGGCGCGGTATAAAAATTAAAATAAAGGACAGGCGTAAAGTAACTCGCCCAGTCCATGTTTAGCACATCTCCTAGAAAGCCTGCGCCCAAGCCAGGCTGAGAGGCGTAGCGAAGACACTTCGTTGAGGCTTGTCGCGATTGGCCTTGGGAAGACTCCACTCCCAGAAGATGGTATTGATCCCCCACTCCTGACAGGCATGATTTAGCCTGGGGAGAACCACCTCCTCGTTCATAACCTAAGCAGTATTATAATGTACCAGAGTCAATTCCCAGATTGATCAAGCCAGACAACATAGCGGGGTGGACCTTGGACCATCTCTGCTTGTTTATATATAACATTGCGGTCGAGCTGTCAGGATCAGGACTGCTTTTTCTTGCAGATGTTCACCGGCAATGCTCATAGCACATAAAAGATGTCAGAGATCCAATACATTTATGGGCGGTCTTCTCTGGGTTGGACCACAGCACGAGGGCTTTTAGGATCCCCGAGTTGGCTCCCCACCCCCGAGGGACGAGTCTTACCACATCTGTCAGAGGCTCCTTGAAGGGCATCACCAACCGCCCTCTAACAGCTTTCTCTGGTCTGCCCACCACTGTAGGGATTGACCTACAGATGCAGGGATCGCAAAGTGCTGCGACTGTCACTTTTCAGCCACAAGCTGCTGAGATGGACTTGCAGGCATCTCATCTTCAATCTGGCGCGGGCAATATAGAGGACACACACGGCCATCAGTCCGAACAACTTCTGGTACCACAACAACTCTGTAGTAGTTTCCCTGGAAAGAAAAACAAGCCACTGTCAGACGAATATCCGCGTACCCTGGGTCGAGAGTATTGCCCAGCTTTGAATCCCACACAAACCCCAAGAAGGCAAGTTTGAGTTGGGGTCAGCAAGGACTTGCTGAAGTTGACTGAACGCGAGGATGTTGGTCACATCTGAAGCCTCATGGCTGGAGGATGCTCAACAAGCAGTCATTGGACTTGGGGAATACATGGATCCTCCTTAGCCATAACGATCTATCCACAGCACTCAAACTTTGCGAAGACTCTCAGCGCTGCATTGAGGCCACATGGCAGGGCCCGATACTGGTAGTGGTGCCCGCCAATCGAGAATCTGAGCAACGTCTGGTGTGGAGCCCATAAAGGTACATGCAGGTAAGCGTCCTTTAGGGCCACAGCGTAGAACCAATAGTTGCTTTGAATTGAGTTCAGAATTTGAATCTTGAACCTCTAGTTGGGGAGATGGAGGTTGAAGGAAGAGATCCAGGATCACCTACAGGCCAGATATTATTGGAAATATCAGCCTATTGGGCAGCACTGGCACTCACTTTTTGGAATTTGAATAAATGGTTGTACAATAATAGAAAGAAAGCGGTTTAGCTGCAAACTGGGACTTATTGCCCTGAGGCTGACCAGGGCTTAGAAATAACTGAAAATGAGAGTCCAAATTTGCACTTACAAGTTGTATAGATCCAATTTTCAAAAAAAATTCAACGACTAAAGAAATCACTTTGTGCCTCTGTGCTTATTGATTGCTCCACACAGTAAACAAAAAAAGCTCACTTGAATTCTCTTCATTCCATTCAAAAAATAAGGTTGCTGTGTTCACTTTGGTCCAGGTTATTAGCTCTCCTAACAATTATATTTACTGCATTCAATAATAACTTTGTAATTCTTTCATTGATCCTAATTATTTGTACTCCATAACAATTTAATTGACTTCATTCAATGATAAATTTGCATTGTTTCCATTACTCCTCGTTTGCTCCCCAACACGCGTTTACCTGCTGATTTGTGTAGCAGTTCTTCAGGAGGCGCAATTTAGGATTAAACAAATTCAATGGTAGTCTTGTCAATACTGTCATACAGTTTTTTATTGTGTAATAGGTTCTATTTTTACATTTATTTTTTATTTTTCAAAAGAGAAGGAAATATTCTATTCCCCTACAAAAAAAAAACAATACAAAGCTAGAACACCTCTCCCCTAAAATCGTTCAGAAGTTCATTAAAGCACATTCCACAAGACCGACCAGAACCCTCTATGCCAACCAACTAATCCTGCCTGAATTTAGACTGACCACAGCAGGCGATTCCAGCTTCCCAGTCATCGCAGCAAAACTATGGAATGCTCAACCCCCCACCACTTTAAGAGCGAAACAATCATACTGAACCTTGCATATATTGCTGAAAACGTGGCTCTTTAATTAGAGCAACCACCCTCAGCTTCAACATATGTTTATCTGCCATGTACTCTTGCTCATGTAACAGCACCTTGCCGCCTTTTGCTTTAGTGCGCAATATAAATGTCCAAAAAAAAAATCTTACTTTGCAGGTAAAATGACAGGATCTGGCTGTGGAGAAACCTTAATCCCAGACCAAAAATGACCCAAAAGAACAATCGGGTAACCGTGGAGTGTTACCAGCCAGGAGTGAAAAGAGCAAAAATGACAAAGGAACCACACACCAAGAGGATCCAGACTACTTGAAGGGCAAAGAGGGGCAGCCAGCAGAAAATAGTCCCACAAAGGTAACAGTGGAGGCAATCCAGGACGCCCCAGGTGACCTCAGATGATGATAGGTCTTACACCACGGCACACAACCCAAATGGGCAATTTGGGAAGACTCTGGTAAAAGTGTTGAAATAGGTCCGATCATGGGAATCCCATGCCAATTAGTGAGGAGACTGGGTGGTGGTGATGAGGTGGAAGGGGATTTGGGGGATGCAAACTGCCGAGGGAGGTTATCCAGTAGCAAAAAACAAAAACTGTATCCAATGGTAACGACACAGCTATGGCTAGACCGGGTCCTAATATTTCAGCAACACGGCTTCAAGGCGAAAATCCTCCAGCACTAAGATAATGAATCCCAGCAGAATACAGAAAGGGTCAGGGTCGCCCATAGATCTAACCAAACACACATGACCTGGCCTAAGCAAGCCATCCAATTCTCAAACTAGGCCAATCACAGAAAGGTTCTGGCAGCCAATTACGCTTACCCTGAAAACTGCCAGGTCCATCACCACATTACATTATGTATACTGGCCTAGCCAAGGCCTGTGACCAGTCTAAACCAGCCCAAATCATCTAAGAGGCCGCAGGGCTGAGCGCAGAGCAAGCCAATGTTTGCATATCGACCATTTTAAGTCTGCCGCATGGTTTTTTTGAAGGAATGGCCCAAAATCAAAAAGGCAGAGAGCGCAACTTAATAAAATACATCAGTACCCCAACTGCTACCAAAAAGGTACATTGGGTCAATTAAAGTGAGAAATCAGGCTGCACCCCTGGTGAAGCTAAAACTAAATTACAGCTACTACCAACCTACTCCCCATCTCTGTATGGCGATACAAATCACAGGACTGAAAAGGAGTGCATAAAAAGCACTGCTGTCCTAGGAGTCATATGGGCTACCTTACCATAGGACCATATAATAAAAATAAAAAAAAGGTTGCAGGGACAGTAGAGGTCCCTCTGAACACAAATAATTTAGAGATCCCAGAAACAAAAAGTGGGTACGGGGAAGCAAAACCTTTAGGCGTCACACAAAATGGGGCAGGAAACCACCAAAATGCACATGTCTAACCTTACATCATTTCAGCTGGCGAGTCAGATTTTTGTGTGCAAGAAGCGCAAGTCTGGGGGACATCCCTAAAGAGGGTATTCTTTTTTATATATAGCCACAGGAATTGCAAGTGGGGTTCGTAAATGAGAAATTGCAACCATGAGAGGTTTGTCAACATAACTCACATATGGCAGTGCCTATAATAGGAGGACCTCATACTGAAGATGGGTCGCCCCCGCTTTCTGCTACACCTGCCGTATTGAGTTTGACAAACAACATTTCCACTTGGTCTTCTCATCCCTCTCCTCAGTAAATATTTGTACGAATATTCTTATTTGTTTGATTGGTCCGTAAACTGTTTGTGCCCCATCCCTGACTATTGAATTTCATATTCAATTCATTAGTCAACGTGTTTAAGCTCCTCAATGACGAAGTAAAGGATTACTCCATGCAACTAGCAGTGCTTCACTTGAAGCTGGATGAATTTATAACTTTACTTCGTGATTGTTTGCCTCAGCAACTTGATTCCGATTTTAGATCACCTTATAATACAAGGCAAATGGTAATAATTTGATTCTTGACATTCCTCCATTGGTGACTATTGTGAAGGAATTTGAAAGGCTGAGTGCACTCCCATGTAATGAAGTGGATGAAGTAGCTATTACTTCGCAATGTCAAAGTCCTCAGTCACAGGTTATATTGGTGGATAATCAGCTGTCCATAACGATCTCAAATAATCAAGAAATCAAATAAGTAAAAAACAGAAAAATGTCTGCTCAAAAATGTTTACGTTCATTAACTGACAAGGTCAGTGCTGACGGTGAATCATTTATTTTTTATCTGTTTTTTGTTTAAATGTATATTACCACAATACAAGAATCAAGCCAGTGATGAAATCATAATACACAATAACAAAAGGCATCAAATATCACTCCGCGTGCAATTTCTGGCTAGGAGTAGGGACATGCATGCAGCACAATATCTCAGACAGGGATCGTATCTCTCCAGCTCTGAAATCTCTTCACTGGCTCCCCGTGGCTGCAAGAATCAAGATCAAGACCCTCTGCATTGTCCATAAGGCTTTCTGAGATCTGGGATTGCTCTACCTTCAACTTTCTCTTCCAAAACATCTTCCTTCTCGAGCTCTCCGCTCATCATTCCCAAATCTCTGAGGGTCAGATGCTTCTCCAAGCAGAGAGTTGGGGGCATACCCATCTCCTCGTTTTCCCAGCTCATGCGCCTCCTTAAAGACTTAGTGCAAATCAGACGTAAGCGTGTCGCTAAATTCTTTATAAAACTCAAGATGGGAGACCACCTCCCCCCCCCCCCCAAGAGTTTTCCCAGTCGCCAAAACTTGATCACCACACCCAGCTCATTCTCAGTTAGTGGTAGTTCAAGGTTGGAGGTCTGTTCAGCGGTCAGCTGCGGTAGTTTATTCAGGGTTAGTGCAGAACGCAACTCGTCGGGATCAATGGAAGTCTTATGGTGGTACAATTTATTATAAAACATGCTGAGGTGTCATTTATCACCACCAAAGATCGCCAGAGGGCACCACATTCATGACGTATTGGCATAATCTCCTATCGTGGCTTTTCCTTTTTGCACAGCCATGCCAGCAACCTCCCAGACTTGTCCTTCTCTCCATGTATGTGCGCAATATACACTGCATAATCAAACCTCCTAAGTCTCTCCCAAGCTTCAGTGCAATGGGTTCAGATCAACAGCAGCTTAGATTCAGCATAGGGGTCTGAGATCTGCCCATTCTCTATAACTTTAATGCGGTCCTCTAACATCCCAGGTCCTCCCGCAGCAATCTTCTAATGCCTCCTGGCGTGGCAATAACCTCCCTCTAGTCACCACCATAGGCGTGTGACAGACCAAAGCCCATCTCTCCACACTCCTACATTAGTCTTTAGGACGTCATTGAGGAAATCCTCCTTGTGGTCCCTGTACATGTATTCTTGAAAGGTCTCAGCAGGCATACATCATGTAGGGACCAGAGATCTGGGTCCCCGACTATTCCAGTATACTATAAGCGGGGAGTGGTCATAATGGATCGACCATTGTACTCTGCCTCAGTGAAATTACCCAAGTGCTCGATCCACACAAACAACCAATTCTAGTGAAATTTTGTGAGGGGCTGAGTAGTACGAGTAACCCTGTTCATCAGCATGAAGTGCCTGCATTATGTCTGTCAGTGAGAGGTCAGTCAGTATAGGTATTAGGCAGAATCCTATGCAGTTCCTTTAGGGAGCACTACAGAAGATTAGGACTACAGGTGTATGCAATAACTCCCCTTTGGTATCAGTCTGTACCACACAGATTTAGTTGGTAGCTGTGGCTGAGCAGTCAGACTTATCTCAAGAGGGAGATGAGCAGTATTCAGGGTTTACACAATAGGACTACAATCCTATGGAACAAGGAAACACTGACCAAAGATTTGTATCAAAAAGTATATATATATTACACACTCTTAAGTCCATAAACAAATCACTATCATTACAGCAAGTTAAAACATTCAAGAAAAGTATACACTACTCCCCATTTAAATTGTAGATAAGTTTGAGCAAGAGTGAAAACTGAGCAAAACGGCACAGTGTAAACCAAGCAGAAATGGCACTAACAATTTCTTCAGAGGGAGGGAAATGACAAGTCATACATGATTAGACTGCCAAACACACCAGAAACACTTCCCAGTTGGATTGTGAACAAGTTAGGCAAGGCAGTACTTTAGCATAAGCAATACTTAGGTGAAAACCAAGCAAAATGGCACTTCAACCAATAAAGGGGAAGGAAAGGTGGTTATAAGGAGTTGCGATGTGGCCAGGATCAAACAGTTCTAGTAGCTTCAATCAAGTCTTTGTTTAACAATTTGAAAAGGCGGTTGCAGAAGGTAAAAGACAATGTTAGACGATAGGGGCAGCCAACCCAGAGTTAAGTAAAGGATTTAAAATACCTTTAGCAGTACCTAACAAAACGGGAGGCCTGGCGGAATAATGTACCTTGAAAGTGGAAGAGGCTCCAGCGGTGGCAGTAGTTCCTTGCAGTTCCTGCAGTTCGGGAGATCCAGCAGATGAAGAGAGGCTCTCGTCTGGAGGAAGGTTCGAGTTACTGCACTGCCCAGGGATGAAGCCAGCCGCGGTGACGCCAAAACGGAAGGTATTGCTCTTTTAAATTGCGGTCGTGGTGGACGGGTGCCTGGCTATCCGGTCTCCGAGTGCTTGGCACTGGTGATTTTACCAAGGCAGGTCCTGGAAGGCGATTGGCGAACTGGTTGGCCGGCACCAGCTCAAGGGACGAAGACTCTTGCAGGTGAAGATCTTCTTGGGCCGTTGGAGCAAAGTGCTGAGGATCTGCAGCAGGGCTTCACCGGTGGTTCAGTCGTTGTAGATGTCTTTGGCTTCTCTCCTCTTCGAATTTCTCAGGTCCAGTGGCGACGTCTTGTCCTCCCGTCCTCAGAGCCCTGCTTTTATGCAGAAAAAATCCCATTCATACAGCCTAGCTGTCACTCACACAGCGGAGTGGTTATCCTGGCGGGATAACCCCCCCCAGCCTATCAGGGCAGAGTGCGACTTGGGTTGCTTAGACAACCCTGTCCAGGGTGCCTATTCCCCCTCCCACACATCCTATCTACCCCAGACTCAGTGGCGCCTAAAGGAGGGCTTCTGTGTAGAAGCCTGCCAAAAGGACAAACAAAGGATCCCCGACCTGGGTTAGGATTTCAGAGAAAGTCACAAGAAAGAAATATTATCAAAGATCTAGCAATAAAAACCTACAGGACTAAAGTTAATACAAACAAACCGGCGGTATGTTAGAGGCTGTCAGTAAAAGTCGTAGCCTCGAACAATGGGAAAATCCCATAGGAAAATATTTGCGGTCGAATATTTACGGTAGTAACCACTGCCACCAGCCAGAAACTTGAGAGGGACTGTACGGTACCCTCTCGAAAATGAACACCAGGGAAAAGCTATTAACCCTTCCTAGTACTTCCATAGTAAAATGGGTTGTACTGGTTTTGTTCATAACTATGACTAGTAAAGTCAATGGGGACTTTACATGCCCTGGGAGACAGAAGTCAGTCCCAGGGTATGGAGTCTATGTTTTGGGGTCACTATGACACCGCTGTTACACTGCACTGAGGGTGCTGTGTAACACGCATGTAAAAAGATGATACCTATGGAGTGAGAAAAACCCCATAGACCACAAGCACAAAAATAGCCTAAAACACACATCAGCAATATGTGAGAGTGGGAAAAAGAGTCTCACTCTTAGCAGGAGAAAAAACAAACCCTTCAAATCCAGCAAAGCTGCTGGGGGACTCTATAGGTAGGGGAAATAAGCCTTAGAAGAGAATTCTCCCTAACCATAGTATTAAGAGTCGCTGAGGCAGGTGACAGCCAAACATGTCTGGAGTCAGATCCGTCAAGGACAGGGTCCAGCATACAATTAAAATCCAATCCCCGCCCCGAAAGAAACAGGGCATCTCTTAGGCATGCTAGCCTACCACTTAGGTGGTGAAGAAAGGCAGGAATCATCCGATTAGCACAATAGGAGTTCACGGTGTATATTTCTTGCTGTTCAAAATAGCCATGCACTACGAGTCTACACTCTCTGTCCTTGTCAACATCAAGCACACAAAGAAAAACAGGGAGCGTCGATCCACACCAGGACACCTGTGGCATATTGAGAGTATGTGGACCCATATCCTGCGACCCCCCCCCCCCAATCTTGCCACCACCCTTTCAGATGGGTCTCCTGCAACAGCTCAATTGAAATGGTCTTCCTACGGAGGCAAGATCATATCCGGTTCCTTCACAAATATGAGCCCATCCCTCTAACATTCCAGGTCAACAATGAGCATAGACATCTGCCTAATGTACACTCCACACAAGCAGTCCCTCCAACCCCTGCCCCCCCCCACCTCCACAGGTTACAGACACCTCCCTTACCCCTCTGCCAATTATGTAGCTTTGGGGTGTGGGGTTCCCTCTGGAGAAATAAGGCACCAGCTTCAAGCCCTCCCTGATCACCCTCCAAATACAGTCCTGCCCACCTCCCTCTGTTCCGTAGATGCCTTCAACCAAACAGAACCATAAACAATTTGTAACCAAGTGCAATGAGCACAAAGTAACCGCAAAGCTCAACAAGCCAGCGCTGTTAGAGTCCACCCGGTTCTACAAGACGAGCCACCGCATAAACGTGATATGGGTACCACCGGGTGCTAGGTACATCTTTGGCGTGTCCACCTTGGGGCTGTAGGGTATTCCACACAGTGCAGGGCTGCGCTAAGCCCCTGCGCTCCAAAGTGTGTTCACAGTCAGCAATAATGTGCGTAGATATATCTGGTGCAGCACAGCAACGCAGAGGCCCAAACCTCATTAGGGCTCAAAGGCTCGTTTCACATCAATCCCATCTGCATCTCAAAGAAGATTGTCCTCCCTTATAGAGCACTTTTAGCTTGGCCGGATAGATGATCATATTTTTAAGGTCCAGGCTACATAGCCTCTCCTTGGTCGGAACAAATGTTTCTTCTTCTCTGGACCAGCAGCATGTACTTGGGCAATATAGAGAGTTTCATGTCACTGATGTATGGAGCCTCGGGTCCCTGGAGTATTGCAGGATCACACTTCTGCGCCCTAAAGTTAAGGACCTTTGCAATAATGGGCCTCGGGTTGGCACCCGAACGTGGTCTTCTCTGCAGCAACCGTTGTGCCCTCTCGATCATTAAACCTTGGGACAGTTTACGCAGGCCCACCTCCTACACGATCACATTTTATATATAGGAAGTAGGGTCAGCCCCCCCCTGGCTACAAAAGATGCCATAATAGTGCCTTTGTACACTCCCTTCTGCTTATTAGCCGGCATATCAGGGAGCATATAGAGTGCGCAGTGTCAGGCGTAACAGGCCAACTGTTCAGGACCACATGAATCCCCTCCAGCGATTGCTCTGTCCCCACAAACTGAGTACGTGATCCACCCCCTATGTCCCTGTCCAGATGAGAGGACTGCACTTAATGTAGCATGGGGTAGAAGAATGTCCTGTAAAGCCACAGCCAAAGTCTCCGCCGTGCAGCTTAGGCTTGTTTGTTCCTATGAAGTGATCACGGAAAGGCACGCCAGATCTTTTCTGTAGTGTCCCAAGAGTTTTATGGGATACACAGAGCACTGTAGCACTGGGACCCTCTGACCTCCCTCATGTCAGTGTCAGGCGCAACAGTACAATGGGGCAGTCAGCACTGCCTGGCTCTCGACAAGCAAACGAATTTCCGCCAACAGAGTTGTTGCCCCAATCTGTGGGAGTGGAGGAGAGGGAGGAATCCGTTGATGGTACCACGTGGACACAACGGATAGGGTACAGAGTATCGAGGGTTCCGCGAACCTCTGACACCAAGACTGCGCGTGAAGGGCAAGCCTGACCCCCCAACCGGACACACGTGGATCCGAAGGGGCGCGTCATGCCTTCTTTCCCTCCGAGGCTGGTGCGGAGGAGGGGGGCTGAAAAAAGCCCTTGCCCCCCCCCCCAATCCTCTTCTGTTTGCACCGGTGCCGACTCTGAGAACGGTCAGGCTGCCTAGACCGTTCTTGGAAGCACCGGAAGCCACTGAACGCCCACCTCTTATCAGAGCGTTGAAGCAACTGGGTGTATGCCTTGGGCGTGTCCTTCGTGAGGATAAAGACTTTGCAGTTTGGTAACTGTTTTTCTTTTTATCTAGCTCCTCATCAGTGGTTGAATGAAAGAGGTTGCCACCCTCGAATGGAAGGTCTAATATGCGTTCCTGGACGTCCGGGTTTAACTTGGCAGCTCGTAGCCAGGCAGTCCTCATGTCCGTGGCGATGCAGATGGCCCGGCCTGAGGTGTCAATGTGGGCCACGGTGGAATCTATGATGTCCTGCACCACCAATTTAGCTTCTGCCAGTCCCGCCTTGAAATGTGCCTGGCTCTGCATCGGAAGTTCTGGAAGGAAGTCAGCTATTTCCCACCAAAGCCTCTGGTTAACGGCTGCCAGCATGGCATCCGCATTCAATTGACAAAGGTGCGGTGAGGCGTTGGAATAAACCTTGTTTCTGTAAGCCTTCAAGATCATCTTCTCCTTTACTAGAAGTGCTGAGGACGAGGTGGCCATGGACGACTGAGGCTTGGAGTAGAGTGACACTGCAGAGATTACCGAAGAGTGCATTTGAGGGTGTGCCGACAGCAAGAGTGGATCCTCCTCCAATTGCCTATACTTGGCGTTGAGGCACCGATTGACAGGCTGACATCGTCCTTCTGCATCGGGATCCACATTCTAGCTGTGGGGCTTAGAGTGAGGACCTCGTCCAGGGACCCCACCGCCAGTTGTTCGACCTCAGGTTGCGGAAGCCCCAAATATTCTGCCAAACATGCGAGCCATTCATGGAAGGCCTTGGCTGAAGACGGCGTGTCAGGGTCCTCATCCTCATCAGTGTCCAACAAGGTGTCCGGTTGGTCCCGAGAGGCTGGAGGAGTGCTGGTTGCCGAAGGCTGCGGTGTAGGAACCGGAGCCGGTGGCTGCTGCAGAGGCTGGTGTGAAACCACCTGAACTGTGGGAGGCAGGGGAGCCGGAATCGAAGGAGCCGGCAAGGGCAGCAGGGGATGCACAGGGGTCTGCAGCACCAGACCCTTAGGAGGAATAACTATAGGCTCAGGCGGAGGGGTTGGGGGGAGCAAGTACCTGATCACATCCCGAAGGATGGCCCCCATCTGAAAAGATCTCATGAGTGCGATAACTTTTCAAAAAACTTGTCCTCACAGGCCGGTGGGGTGGCAGGTGGTATTGACTGGTTAGCAGACGGCTACTGGGGTCGGTGCATGCTCAGTCTTGCCGGTAGCTGGGCAAATCTGCCCTGCGATGCTGATGGATAAGCTGTAGCCCAGATAACTGTTTGAGACCAGTCCCACTTTGAAACTCGTTCTCCCACCTGCTCTGCACCAAGGGGCGTTATCGGATGAGCGGCCATTTTGTCTGGCGCAGCAGACATCTTGTTGAGCTGCGTGCCACGTGCCAAAGGTGTGGTGCTTGCCTCGCAGGGCACGGCCTCCTCCAGGACTCTTGGCAGTAGAGAATGAGACCTACCCTGCACCTCAGGAAGGGGCCTGGTAGGAATGTTGCGCTCGGCGGCATCGACGGAAGTGCTGCATACAGGCGCCCCTTCTGACATCCGGCGGTACTAGGGTGTAGCCCGTCAGGTGTACACCCGGTAAAACAACCTTGCAGTACCTCAGCACTGTCCCCGGAAGGATCTAATGACCCCCTCCCCCCCCTCCCCCCCCTCAAGCTGGCAGCCAGTAGCTGAAATAGCCTTGGTACCTGTGCTGGTGCGAGAACCTGAAACTTCAGAAGGACTCGCCCCTGCGGGGTGCGATGGAAAAAAGCTGGCCCTATCTTGGGCCTTGACTTGTGCCTGACAAAGTCCTTCAAGTCCTCTGGAGGCGACTTCTCGAAGAGCTCCCTCCACCGAGCTAACCTGTTCTTCAGAGCGTGCGGTGTAAGCACGTCACATGCAGTACAACCCACCCAGCCGTGATGGGGGCCAAGGCAGCAAAGGCAAAGGGCGTGGGGGTTGGATGTAGGGAAGAGCCCTTCGCAGGCTTGACACCTGCTGAAGCCCGCTGACATCGGCACATGCCCGGGAGGAGCTTGGCGCCAGAGGACAGTGTACATGATTGAAAAAAAAACAGAAGACAGAAAAAAAGCATCTGGGAAGAGCGCATGATATTACAAGACCGAGAAGCCAAACCCAGGAGCGCTGGGGAAAGCGGCCTGTTCCCGTCGACACGGAAAAGCTGAGTGCCACCGGTAGGCGGAGTCAGGGGAGCACATGCTACCAGGGCCGCACCCCTGCGCGCCTCTAAATTTAAAGGGGAAGAAGGTTTTATCTGGTGAAAAGGGTTCTGACTCCAGTCCCTACCGAGGGACGCCGATGCAGTATGGAGGAAAGGGGACGGGACGTATGAGTACATCCTAAACCATTTCTTGATAAAAACGCAATTGAACCCTCATCACCGTTGGAACAAATATGGTATGAAAGAGTTTCATTTCTCCTCATCCCCTACATATCCATTTTCAAATCTGCCTCAGCAACAACATTCATTTGTCTTACAATTTGACCGCAGCCAGGAGAATTAATAACAGCCCAGAAGGTCCTCCAACCGTTCCTTTAATATATATAGCACCGTTTCAGCATCCTGCTGTAAAAGTTGAACATGCAAACATATAAACCAATTCCTAAATGTGTGCCTTTTTTCCCCAATTTGAAGCATTTTAGCAGTAATTGAATTTATTCTTTTTCGCTTCCCTGATTAAACGCCTTTTTTCTCTGCAACTATTGGATCAAAGGCAGGAGTATAGTTCTTAGCAATCCCAGAGAGCGACCTGTGCAGGGAGATATTTGGACTAAATGAATATCAAATGTTCATGTAAGAAAATTATGATCACTCAAATCTGTCTTTATGTCCCTCATCTGGCTAAAAAAATCATAAAAATAGTTATCTACGCAGATATAATCTAATACAGAGCGACTTCTACCTCTGTCAAATTGGGTGGACCGGAATATCACCCTGGGTTACACCATTTAACTTACGCAAACCCAGCCCAGAGAGACATACTAAACCACTTCAGTTCCTGAATCCTTTTTTTTCAAAAGAACACTCAGAGGCAGGCAAGCAATCAATATTAGTTTGGCTTTCATCCATTAAAAAGCCAGTAGAATTCAGATCACCAGCAATTGAAACTGAACCATTACACATCTGGCCTGTCCAACTAATGATAAAACCTGAATGTCGAAAAAAGTATTTAAACCACTTTTGCCTGCATGCCAATAAATATTAACACACTTTTTTGTCCTCGTGCGAAGTACGGATTTGTACCTCAGCAGCAAGGGTCCCACTTAGAATAGAACATTTCTTAATATCCAAAAATGCAGAGCAGGATTTAATTGCAATAAAGCCACCAATCGTGCAGACACCCCCCACCTTTAAAAGCAGGCTGAAAACAGATAGTATAACCATTTGCTGCTGACATTACTCCAGAGCCTTCCCTCCACCCCCACAGGGGAGTGTCCAAATACCCCTACCCCAGAAGGGGCTATGGTAAGGGTAGGGAAAAGGTTATACTTGTCACTGCTCATCCGTAATGAGAGCAAACTATCACACCCCTGCAATGGGTGGCTGCTACTCATGCATCAGCACAGAAGGGGTTTACCAATGTCAGATACACTTGTATTGATAATCCACTGCTCGCACCATACAGTAACCCTCCATATGTGTATTAATGGACCTATATAATACATCAATACACAATGCATTTAGATAGATGCTCCATGCTTTAAGTTCATGTTCAAATACTTATCACTCAGTAATGTACACTAAATTAATTATTTACACTGATGTAAAAAATAAATCTTATGAAAAACTGGTAATAAACATTGCCATTATCATCATCACTATACAGAACACACTTAAAATGCAAAGTGATTCATGAAAAAGCTGAAATCATGGTCAGTGCCTCCATCTCAAATCAAGACTAATCCTGATCAACCTTCTCCAAGAAATCATAGTCACCTTAAAAACCATCTTACCAGGTCGCGATAGACAACCTCACAAATCATAGTAGGCAATCTAGACCCTACCTTACCAAATCGTCTCAGAAGCACCTGCCTCAATTGGAATTGGCCAATTTGACCAAACACGTTTTACTGTATGGGCCAGTTGACCAAATTTAGGCTGTACGAAATGATCGTACAAACAAAAATGCAGTCAACTCGACCATACGGTTACATTACAGTGAAAAAGGGTAACCGGGATTTGAGGGGGTGTCCCCCGCTTCAAGGACATTGGAAGTGGGGGGGGGGCTGTAAAAAAAAAGTGCAAGGGACCTTGCACTGTCATTTTGGACCTGTGTTGAAGGCACGGAACTGACGCTGCAGGGTCAGATGGAAAGCGAACGCTGACAGGTAAACAGGGGTAGGGGAGGGGCGTTGAGGGGAGGGGCATGGATTGGCAAAATTGGGTTTGCGTCAGAACTGACTACGGTCATTTCCACCGCGAACAATTATACCACTGTCAGATCATTCCAATCCCCTCAAGCAATACCTTTTCTCAATGTGATATCAAATGAAGAGAAAAAGGCCTCTCCATTCTCACTAACTGCAGAAGATATGGAGTTGAGGGCTGGAGAAAACTGGGTGCCTAAGAATATCCACAATAAGTGGAAAAATTAAAACATGGACAAATTCCCCAAATATTATAAAGCCACCTATTAATGCACCGTGATCTTTTCAGCAAAAAAAACAATAGGATAAAATGCTGCAAAAAAGAATTAAATGTTCATTGGGATCAATGGTGCCAGCATATATCCAAACCAGACTAAGACGTATGCCCTTAAGTGGTGAGCTTAATTGCCTTGGGGAAGAAAAACAAAGTTGTTCCCCAAGCACATCAAACAGAATCCAAATTCTGCTCAAACATCAAAAGGCAGAGTCCTTTAGGGACACAAAATGCTACAAAATCCCGCTAAGCGGCTTTAAAATTCAGCTAAAGAGTTGGCTCCTTCCAACTGGAAAGCCCCTATGCTCTCTTCAGTCAACCAGCCGTCTGCCCCTTGCCAGCTACGCCACCCCGAACAGCTGTCTGGGCTTTGAGCCAGGTCCATTTATTCTATTCAGGCTTTCACTGTTCCACGTATACAACCCCCAAACTGTCCAGCACTGAAAATCTTTCTAAACAAAAATGGCAGTGTAACATCTTTGTTGTGTAAGCAACAACAAGACTAAATAGTCATTCAATGCTAGGAATCGTTCCAACAAAGTGACAGCGGACATTGCCCTTTTTGTTTAAATATTCGGTAAGGACAGCCTCATCATCCAGCACTAGGAATCTTTCCAATAAAAATATCAGCTGACAGCATTGCTCCTGTCTGAACTACAGCAGGACGTTTTGTGGTTCTTCTGTTTTCATGGTTATCTCCCAGGCTCAAGGTCTCGACACAGAATAATGAAGAAACAAAAACTTCAGAATAGCAGTGACGGATATGTTTATAGAAGAGGATTGTACTGTAAGTGACCTAAAGATTGCTGGTGCCCAGCCCGGAAGACTGATTTTTTTTTTTTAATGTACTCTAAAATAATAAGTTCATGCTTAAGGCGCAATATGAAAGTTTGCATGGCACTGTACATTCAGCATCAAGGCTGGGTCTTCGGCTCACACCACATGCGGCTTTAAGCATGTCTGACATAGGAAATCACAGGTCACTGCTGGATGGTTCAAAAGCCACGACTCTTGGATACAAATTACTGGACCATTTCACAAAAAATCCTGCTGCTTTAGACTAGAACTCTGATCCCTATGCAGGGCACCAGCAAGCCAGGACCAATCAAGGCCTTCATTATTTCTGATAGAAGATGCCCTTACTAATTGAACTTCTCTACTAGTTTTGTCCCTTCCTGAAACAGATTTGGAGAACCTACAGACTTGCCAGATTTCATTGCGTTGTTCAAGACCTGTGATTTATACTCCGTAAAATCAAAACCTAAAACTCTAAGTAGACTACCCAAGGATAACATCAAAAACTATTTCAGAGCCAGTGTCAAGTATAACAATCAGTTTGAATAGCATCAATACAGTGCTGTCAATGTCCAAACCTCTGCAAAAAGTGACAGCATGATCAATCAATTCAACACCAAATGATTGTCTTCTCTGAAAAGGCTCAACTAGAAGCCTATGCCAACTTGAGCTAGATAGTTTGTCAAAACAAAATGGGTTGCTGGTTTACAGTTTCCACGATTTTGATTAGAATTCCCTTTAATCAAATCAGGACGCTTTTGGGAGATTACCCCCACCGTACCCCTCACTAAAAACAGGTGTTTTTACTGTCAAAATGTTTACCAGGTCCCTGATCGTTACCAGCAGAAGTGCAAATACCAATTAGCGCAGAATGTAACAAAAAGGTCAAATCACTATTCATGTTAGTAGACTCATCTCCTTCCAAACAATTCATTAAAGGATTCAATGGCCTACCATTTGATGTAAACTTAACAGGCGAGCATTTATCCACTTGTACTGCTTTTATTTGCCCAGTATTAGAAAAATGAAATTGCACCAGCAAAAAGTCAGAAAAAGCAATACCAGTTGAAACCGCAATATATGAAAAACCTTTCATCACGCAGGCAGAATTAATTGGCACATTTTCTCTAGTGGGCTAAGCCTCCGAAGAACTATCAATAGACCTATGTGGCACCAAAACTTCACAGGATTGTGGCAATTTGTTTAAAATTTAGATTTCACAAGTGTCTCTTGTATGAGGAGGGTCCTTAAAAATTATTTTGTGATCCTTTTATGCAGGTTTTTTGATTTCACATTGTTCCATTTCTTGACCGGGCCTCGATACATTCTTCTTCTTGCAAGTAGATTTCTTTCCCAAAAGACTTCAAGAAACAGGGATCGTTCTCCTTTTATTCAGTAAAGGAGAGGTCCCTTCGTTCTCTGCATTAAAGCAGACTTTGGCAGGGAATCCAGGACATGAATAATTTCCAAAGAATCCCGAGAGCCACAGGGGGCCTAAGCTGCTCTACTTGCGCCTGCTCAGAAGAAAAGAAGAATCCTGTAGTAAAGCGCTTGTGACAGATCCGATTTAGCGGAATTTGAATCATAGTTCAGCAGGGTTTTTAGCTACAACTCTTTAATCATATTAGGTCTATTCTGAATCGAGTTGAGCAAAATTGTGTGCATTTTTTATTTCCAGGTTATAATACAGTAAGACGAATGACACAAGCACACAATTCAAAGCGACAAGGGCCTTTTGAGCATTGCCAATTGATTCGAGATTCACATTCCTCATAGGAGATATAGACAGCAGTGACTGCCCAGGACGGGGAGAGTACCATATGAAGACTTATCACTTACAAAACTCTCAGCATCTGAAACAATAGAAGTAGTATTCATAAGTGTGTCAGGTAAGACACCTGTACCTGCACGCCAATAAAGCACTTCCGTGGTTTTCAAATGTTCTGTATCCGAGAAAGATAGTAAAACTCAGAGGGATGAAACCCAGTCCTCTATCTTTCCCCACGGATTAAACATTGTAGCTATTTTAAAAGCCTTTTTCGGATTATTTAGAGCGGGTTCCACCACAGATGGGGTTCGCAAACCAAGACCGCCAACACCCTTCACCAGGAGACATTAGCAACGGCAGTGTGCGGTCCATTTCCAACACTTGATAAACAATCGATACATTGTTAGGCTTTGAAAGACATAAGGCATACATAGTGGTGAAACTCACCAAAGACACAAATCAACTGTCAAAGTGGCTCTGAGCAAGCCTGCCAAAAGCACTCAGAAGCACCTCACAGGCACTTCTTAGTAGCATGCAGGTGCTGCAGCAACAAAAATCCTCAAGGCAACACGCGCAAAGCCCAAAGGATCCTAACAATGCCAACAGCACTCTGAACTCTGCCAGTAGTCTTTATAGCTGTGGCCCTGTAGCCATAGCCAAAACCTTCATGAAGAATTCAACCTTCCTTCGCTCCTTCCCTCATGCCAAAAAAGAATGGACGGATTACCAGATCATCCCTTTGTAGCTGCAGATATGATCAATGCAGGGCTGGGTTGTACTCTTGAGGTATCTTGGTGAATCATCAGACACTTTAGATTGTTCTCAACCCTTCTGCAATGTGTGCATACAATGTGTGTGTGTGGCGTGTTACACAATGATCTGGCCTTTTCTCCCCCCTTTGGAGTCCATATAGCTTCCCACACCTAGATTTGAAAGCATGCATACAACACTGCTCCGTTGCTGCTTACAGAATTGGACCTAGTCCTCTTATGCTGTGACTGCTGAATTGGCCTTTTTGCACCTACTTTTTCACCTTTCTTTGTCCAAGAATGCCTCTCTTCTTGGACCACCCTTCTCTGTCATTCCTGCCCGTTCTATCATTCTTTCTTCCCATTCCTGTATGTATACCCTTCGCTTCAAAAGGTACAGTACATGTGACACTAGGGAGGGAAGGGCTGCTTCAGAGCATCCTGCCCTGTTCACACGATTTACTCATGTGGAAAATAATCTTCCTCCCTTCACCAGGCTGCATATTAGATGTTTTTTTATAGCCAAGGCTGTTGCATCACTCCATGTGTTGCAGCATCCTGGCTTGGACTCTCTGGGTAGTTGCCACTTATGGGTGGTTTCTACTAGATCCAGTTGCCGACTTTGGGCATAAGGGCACCTACTCTACTGCAACAGCGAACTTTGCATCTCATCAATGATAAACACATTTGCTCTGTTTTTCTGGAAACTAATACTCCCTTTGTGAAACCTCAATGACATTTGGCACTCTCAATTATGGCAACAACTCAAATGTCATCCTTACAAGAACAAGGCATACCAACACGTTTTACCTTACACATCTAGTTGCCAAGTTGTATTACTTTGGTCTATCCCTTCCCCACACTTGCCAACAAAATACACCCTTTCACACAGTTCAGATGGATTTCTAAAAATACTTTAATAGTAAACGGATGCCACCAGTTTGTCCTAGGCACGCGTAAACAAACACCCAAAAAACCTTAGAGGGTGGCTAGGGCCATAAACCAAAAGGACCCCTATGCGTGGTACTGTACGGTACTTGGCACATAGATCACAAGTTACCAAGGCATGGTAACATAGTCCAAGACTAAAGGAAACAGTTTCTCGGTACTGCCAGCCTAAAGGCCATGACAGTTTCTCCATAACAAATGAGCAAAAACTCAGGAGTGCAGCTGATGGCTGTGCTCCACTGGAAAATACAGGTTAGGCAAGCCAAATAAAAGGAAAAAAAAAAGTTTGGGGCAGGGGGTCCATAAATGGAGGGAAATTTGTACCCAAGTGAAATCTTTCCTAACACACACCTACTCTTGGACTAGGCCTCCTTCTGGTGTTTCCTTGGCTGTTTAATCATTATTCAGGAATTTATCTGAAGTGCCATAATTATGCACCGTAAGTATTTTAAGTCTGCATATCTTCCAATTTAGCCCGAGCACTTTGCGCCCCTATGTGAAGAATCCTACAGATCTCACTGAAACCCTGCCTAAATTCTCCTCCCAGAAGGCCTGGGGAAAGCAGACGCTTCCTGATCCCAACACGGGGGGTGGTGTACTGCTGGAGGATCACCTGGGTGGAGACAAGGCCCAGGGTAGCGAGGAGATTCCAACGGATAAGTAATTATTTTTCTCTGATAGGAAGACTCTTCCCAACGTACCTAAAGAGGTAACGGCTTATTGTCATTGTATTGTAATGTACCCGACTCTAATATTAAAACTAGAAATGTGGACACAAGTCTTATTAAAACAGAATCAGCCTTACCAAACTAAAGATCTTTTGGGTATCCCAAATCAAACATTCTCCTTACTCCCAAGGGTACACTGTACAGGAATCTGGAAATGTCTTTAATAAATGACCTTCCTCTATAATTAATTCTAACAGTCCTTCTCTTGATGCGTTCAAGGAAATTAAATCTGCCTGTAAAAAAGGCACAGGGACGAGGAAAGGTCTGACGAGGCATGCAGATGTAGAAGCCAGGCAATTAAGCCTTGTGGACATTACAGTAGTCAGGCAATTGAGCTTAACAGCCCACACCTGAAAATTGTTAATGAACCTGGTAGGCATAAAAAGCCCCCACAGGAAAGGAGGAGGAAGAGTAGAAGGAGGAGCTGGAACGAGAGTTAGAATGCAGACTGCAGTACTAGAAGTAGAACAGAAGCACAAGCCTGGCAAATCACAGAAGTGGGAGCACAGAAGAGACGCCGGAACCTGGAGACAGCAGACTTCACCTGCAAGTTCTGAGAGAGTCCTGTTCCCCAAAATCTAAAGTGCAGAGGCTACGCAGTGGAAGATGTGCAGGCGGCTACGTTTTCCCCATGTGATCTTATTGCCGTGATTGCAGAGCTGTAAACGTGCAGGAGACTGAGGCCAGACGCAAGAGGCAGGTCTCGGGAGGAAAATAAACTCCCAATTTGAGTGGCCAGACCGTTAAAACCCATGCAGGAGAAGGGTGTTGGGTCCCCAGCAAGCCAGCAGTAGTAGTAGTAGTAGTAGTAGTAGTAGTAGTAGTAGTAGTAGTAGTAGTAGTAGTAGTAGTAGTAGTAGTAGTAGTAGTAGTGGAAGTAAGGAAAGCAGTGCAACCTGCAAAGCAAGTGTCTGAGAAGACGGTGAGTGAAGCACAGCATTCTAACACTGTGCAAGCCTTGCCAGTAACTGCTTCAAACTCCTTATTGAGTCGCTTATGAATTTATGCGAGCAGAAGCTGCTCATTGTACTCAAAGTATTGCTAACAATGGAAATGTAGCACTCGCGTATACCGAGAAAGTCCCGTTATGCACGTGAGAAGTTAAAAGCTACTGAAATCCATTGTTCCCATATTAATAGACTGTTGCTGACTATGGGTAGAATAGCTTGGCCAGTAAACTGAGCGTAGGTACATTCATTCAAGAGACAGACCTCTTTGAATCTTGTCGCAGGGGAGTGCTAGGGGAAATTTTATCCTCAGACCAGTTGAAATATCTACAATTCTTGTACTCCGATTTCAGTCTTGCGGATTGCCTTTCTTTCAAGAGACTGCAACACTTGGGAATATCGGGAATAGGGGAATCAGGTAAATGTAAATGCCATTACTACTAATCATACTTTGCAGTGACAATACTAATCTGTGCTGCCAAAGAACACCTACTGTGTAATATGAAAAAGAAAATGTTTTCCATCAACTAGTCCAATTAGTTGGTCTTGGGCATCCTGATGTCTAAAAAAGGAACAAAGGTAAGTTTTGACCTCGAATGACACCGCTAACACCATGAACCCAAGCATTGTGATTAAACCGCCTAGCTATTAAAAATCCCTGTTCAGCTACTTCTCTATAATGGTAGAATACTTCGGTCAACTGCTACCAAATGAACCGTCTAAATCAGGTGGCCTTGACAGCAAATGAGTCAAAGCAGTAATACTTAGAAAAAAACACACAGATGACCAGGTGCAACCTGAAAGACGTCCCAAGGTGTGCAATCCGCAGGACTGATTTAGGCTTCCACACCAAATGATGAACCTGTTCCACATTTTAAAGTAACATGTGTTAATGCTTCATCTGTGTGCTCCCCCGATGTCATGGCCACAGGTCCCAGAACACAAAAGCCACACCATCTAGTGATGGGGGCAATGGGTCACTTGACTCACTTATGTCCCTTTGGGACCCATAAACACAGGGGCCCTGGCTGGACTGGCGCCAGGCTCATATAGAGATGTGAGCAGGAACACTATTTCAGTGCAGGAGTGCTTTTATTTTACAAGAACTTTCCAGGAGCTGAAAGCCTTTATTCCAGAGAACATCCTCATGTGCTGATCGGGCGTGTCTCCCTAGGCCTGGCCTTCATGTGCTGACTCATCGGGTGTGGCAGGCAGGCTCAACCTGGTCGGCATGGCTTCAAAAGCTCAGCTATATAAGCTGCTCCATCCTTAAGGCCAGTGCTTCGTGTTACTGTGCACTCGCGTGCAACATGAAGCTCACCGCTGCTTGGACCAGTTTACTTACCTTTGAAACCAGGCGTTCTCCTGCATACTCACCTTCAGGAAACCGGTGCTTCATCGCTTCATCTGCAGACTCATCTCCTGATATCAAGTGATCTTGATCCCGACGCCGCAGCACCGCACTCTGCATCCACGAACTGGGACCCTGTGAAGAAGAAGAAAGACCAGGTTAGAACATCCGTCCTAGGGCCGCGCTGCATTTGAACCCCGCAGCCCCCTAGTTTAACAATTTAGCAGCTACTGTGCCACTGCAGCTTCGTTCCTCATTCCCTCCGGCTGCCGTCTCGAGCTCCGCAGCTTCTGCCGGGCCGGCAACATCACCTGCAAGGTGATAAAGCAAAAGAGCAAACATCAAAAATGGAACAGACAGCAATACAAGACAAACTTTACAATACAACAAAAAGAGATGAGGAAAGACAAAGGCAAACAGGAACACTTACCTGAAGTATAGTGGCTTAGTCGCAGCAGGACTGGCCTACCACGTGCAAGGGACCAGTGAAGGAACTCGGTCCAGATCATACTAGCGCCCCTGCCAGAAGCAGCAGGACGGAGTGCTCGCCAAAACTAATCAACAGGTGATCTTTCCAGGGACAGCGCATCCCACGGGTACCACGGTTTGGGAGAAGGGGTCTGGAAGGGGAACAGGTGCACAACCTGGCATACTCACGCCCCCTATTCTCCATGCAGGAGCAGTCCCGAGCAGCATCACCTATTACCACCAGTCACCACATAAGCGAAGAGGGCGAAGTTGGACCAGAGCGACCTCATCCCCCGGAAGGGATGCAACCGTGCCCCAACCCCTCCGCAGAGAACAGGTGAGCGTAACACCCGAGGATGTCAATGCACTTTGGTGGGATATTTATTTGGCCAAACTATGACCTTAGGAGTCATGCCAAGTAGTTTGTGAGGATTCAGATGTGTTAACTGCTGTTCCGTCAAAGCACACTTCGGGGACAGTCTGACTGGTGATTCTACTGCCATTCACAGAAGGTGGCAATACCACACATCGCACCCATGTTGGTGCGATAAGGATAAGCTCCATCCCCTCTAGTTTTAGTTGGTGGACTACTTTGTGGATTACAGGTGGGGGGCAGAGGGGTACGTATCCAGGAACGGCTCATCTATAGAGCATTGCCTGGGGACCCCTCTTTTGAGTGCCCCTTAGGGAAAGGTTTGGCATTTGGTATTTATACTTGTCGCAAAAAGATTCATATATGGAGTGTTCCATTTGCTAAATAAGTTTGGGTACTCGTGTTCACCTCCCATTCGTTCACTTGCTATACTTTTCTGAGGCTGGCCACCAAACAATGGTCTACTCCTAGAACATCCTGTCCTGTAGTCATGTTCTTGTGGATGCATCAGTGCAAGATCTGTTGTGCTATCTCGATAATATTGGAGAATGCGCCTGCACCATTTGTACAGATAAGATATTGCTGTTGGAGTCTGTTTTTTATAAAAACACTTGTTCTGAATTTGTGTTTGGAAGCCTAATACATTTTGCACTGCCTTGAAATACAAGACACTGGTGTGCAGACGTTCTTCCCTTGTTGTCCACCTCCTAAGAGTTGTGATGTGGAAAGTGTGCCCCCCAACCCACCACCCCCTACTCCTGGAGAGAGAGAGAGAGAGAGAGAGAGAGAGGGAGAGAGGGGGGGGGAGAGAGAGAGATCTACGATAAGGCTCGCCTGGACAGGCAGACTTACAAATAGTCATGCTTATAATAGGTTTGTGCCTTTCCACCACTGCATAGTTATCATGGCCGGACTAGTTACAACCACTACATCAGTCTCAGGCTTTAAACGTGTTCACGGACTATGCTCAAATATTCTTCCCCTTCCCCCTCATTCACCTCTGCAATCTATTAACGCATTACTAACTGCTTAACCGCCATCCGCCAGTTCAAATAAATAGGTCCTCCTCCTTCCCGACGCCAATAGCACCACCTCCTGCATCTCGCAAATAAATAGATAGAATCAAATTTGGTGAAATCTCCTATTAATGGAATCTACCTATACCGAGCACCTCATCCAGTCACCCAAAGCTTGAAACATTGGGTTCTCTGACACTGACCTAAAGCTCTACCAGTTCATCAAGGCCACTACATCCATCTAGGCTCTTGGGCGTCCCCTTGTTCTTCCTTTGTTACATGTCGACAAAAATCTATACTCTAAAATCCAATATGCCATCTCATATATCCGCAGTGAAAACTGCGGCCACCCCGAGCCCCTGCTCTAGGCGGGTCTCGAGGAAAGCAATTGTTTTCACCGCGATCATCTCTCAGGCATGCAACTCTGGGACAGTCGACATTCAAGGTTTTTGTCACTTACCGCTCCTGAAACTAACAGATACCGAACATCAGTTCAGAAACAAACCTAAGCGTACCGATGATTGATTTACTCTCACAACAACAGACTCCCACGCCTGATAGAATGACACCACTCCCTGCTGATCCGCCATGCATTGAGGAATTCGTTCATCACATTCAACGCAATGCAATAGTGGCTAACTAAGATGTCCCAAGCCAGGGTCACTCTCATAATAGTGAGAGTGAGTGGCTATCTTTTGTTCCTCCTCTAGTGCCCACTTTGCCTAAAGTCCTCCAACAAATTATATCCAAACAGACCTTATTACCAACTTGTCAGAATACTATGCCATTGAGTGATGTAAAGGCGGCTCCTGGAAAGGAACCAGACAGAATTGATGTGGATGATCTGTCACCTGCTATATCTATTCATATCAGTATACAAGATTCTGATCCGGATTCAAACCTATCACAATCCCAGATCCTGTTTAATCATGACTCGGCCAAAATGTCTTCATTGTCTGAATCATATGTTAATCCTACTCCTCGTAGACCGATTATGCCATCAAGAAGTCAAGCGGCATCAAGCAACATGTTGGAAATCACTTTAACATCCATGAACTTGACCATTGTTAGTTTAAATACATTATTTTAAACATTGGACAATAACATTTCTCAACAGTCACTTCAGATCCAGCATAGTTAACTGGATAAATAACGACCAAAAAGATAAGCCAACCAATGAAACTTACGCTAAAAATCAGGAACAACAAGACAATCATCTCTATTCAGATCGGTCTATTCAGTTGGAACACAATGCTTCAAATAATAATGTTTTCCCCATTTTGTGCGAAAGTTATTCGTCCAGCTGAGATTCCAGAAGTGGACTGTCCTTTAGTTGTGGTCCCTGACCCAACTTACCAAATCCTTACATTTAAACACTCAGGGGGATTTTGATACACCACAGCCCTTTGACATTCGCCTCTAACAAAAATGGGCAAAAGCAATTAAAGAGCATAACAGAAACTGCATTACAACTGACTCAGCAGAAAAAGTCAAAAAATGTTAAATCATGCCATTTGAAAACTAGAACTAGCTATAAGCAGTTTATACGATCAGTTATCTTAGCTTAAAAACATGAAGCAAATACTTCCTTAGCCTTTACCAAGGAGTATAAGAAACTGACGAAAGAAACAAAACAACCAATTTTGCACAAGAAGTCAACATCTTTAGAACATACACCCCTAGATGATCTGATATTAGTATTATCAGAACAACCAACCACAAAGGCCCCTTTTTTTAAGCTGTAAATAAGGAAGGTGGGCATGAGAACAGACACTCAACTGATTTACCTGCTCTACCGGCATACATTATGACATTAGAGCAGTGTCGCACTGAAATAAGAAAAGCGGTTGACCTCTACTTGTCAGGACAATTTCAACAGAAAACTGACCCCATTGTAATTTCTCACACAACATTACTTGCATCAACATTGATTCTGCGTTGAACTGACCATGAACATAATTATGAAAGACCTTGTATTCAACAATTTGCCCTAATGTGCCCTCATCAAACGTGATGGCTATTAATAAAAATGAAAGCACAATCTCAACTAACAGTCCTTTGCACAGAGCAACATTCAAGACAATCAAGGCACATGCACGCTAATAAGAATAAGGTAAATCGGCTACATCATTCTTTGATAATGAAATGTAGATCGGCCCCATACAAGTCTTTACCCGAGTCGGTCTAACATCATGCATATCTTCCAAGAGATACCTTTATTGGAGGATATTAAGTCTATGGATATAGATCAGGTTGAATTTCTTAGCAAGACCGATCTATACATTGCAAGGTTATGGATTCCGTCGGGAGTAGTTTTGAACACTGTGGTGAGCCAAAATGGACATATTTACATTTGGCTTCATAATTGCTCAAGATCCATCCACACATGTTAAGATACTAAAGGATACCTTTACCCTACCTTCTACCTGTCCAAAATGTGCCCTGCATACAGAGCAATCTACAACTCTTCATCGAAGCAACAGAGCACAACAATCAGGCAGTGCTCATAATATACAAATGACTCTAGCTAGCTGGAATACCCGTGATCATACCCACCTACAAATTTCTGACAACAACCAGATAGATACATTTGATATTCTGGCTTTCCAAGAAACCTGGCTTCTTAATACTCCGGTATGGGATGACCACGATTTAGTATTATTACTAGCCAAAGCTTCACACAAAGGGTGCCCTACCTCCTATTAGTCACAGTTAAAATCAGTGCTTACATAATTATCCAACCTTGGGCTGCTCCAAACATTTACTTGCAGATGGTTAACATCCCAGGCTATGATCATGTGATTGCCCTGTTAAACGTCTATAGAAATCCAGCCCGTATCACTGACCATCTTTTTTTCAGATATCTACAGCAATTACTTGACACCATTACGGGTGATTCCACCATTATGGGTGATTCCAGCATTACTAACGTACAAAACCTGCCTCAGCCGCTGAAGGCAATTGGTGAACAAACTTGGGCCAGCTATATTACGGCTAATATGTATGATAACCATAACTATAGGGGCTTGGCCTCTGATATTTAGCAGACAATCCATCATCAATATAATATGCAAGCTCAATAACTCATGAGCACCTGGCCCTAATGGCCTTGCATATGCAGTGGTTAAGCACAATCCTTTAAGCTGGTCACTGATATTAATGACCCTATTTAAAAACGTGTGTCAGGTAAAAAAGATACCCAAGTCCTGGAACTCCTCTATTCTTATTCCTGTATATAAAGCAGGCACTAGAACTTTGCCTGGTAATTACAGAATTCTATCTTTGCTCGATACTAGGATAAGATAATTTAAAGATCGTACTCGACCACTTGCAGAGTTGGGCTGATTCTAATAACATTCTCCACCCATTACAGTCTGGTTTTCGTGCCGGGTCCAGCACCATCTACAATATCAGAATATTGGACGCAATTATGACTAGGGCTAAGCGCCACGGCAGTCCATCAGTGTATGTCACCTTTGTTGATTTTAGCTCGGCGTTCGACAGGGTAAACTGCAATATTTTGTGGGAGATCCTGTCCCGTCACGGATGCCCATCTTGGTTAGTCAACATTTTTATCAAGTTACATCAAAATAACAGCCTGTGTTCACCTTGATAATAATGGTTGACTAACTGGTTTTATCCAAATTAACAACGGCGTTAAACAGGGTTGCCTATGGCGGCTCTATTTAATCTGTATATTGTCGACTTATTACAGCGCCTTGAAAAGCTTGCCCATTTTCGATCAGATTTAAAGCTACTAGGTTCCTAGCGTTATTATACACTGGTGATAATAGATCATACGATCATGGGCATGAAAGCAATACTCGAAGTTGGCCGGTTTACCTCTGAACATGAAATGACCAACAACCTTAGTAAGACCAAAACCATGCTTGTATCAGCCAGGCAAGTCACTAAACCAGAAATGAGAATTAGTTGGGGTGTTATTGACTATACCGTTAGTTATAAATATCTTGGGGTCGAGATGGATAGTAAATCAGGATATACCACTCTAATAGAGAGGAAAACCCAGCATGCTAGACATATTACTAATTTAGTTGGTAGGTTTGACTTGCATCACGATGGATACACCTATAAAGGCATGTTGCTTTACAGGCAATGGTTTATACCTGTATCCCTTCCTCTTAGGTTATCCTGGTTAGTCAAAGTGGAAGGCTACCTTTGGCGGATGATACTTAACCTTCCTTTGTCATTCCATTAAAGAAATTTTACAGTATCCAAGAGACCTGCTTCCACTGCAAGCTAGTTGTCAGTCTAGTGATATGTTAAGGATCATGGGAAAAGGAATCTTTGACTTAGAGCATGGAAAGATCCTGGAAAAATATGACCAGCTTTGCATGTAGTCATATTTGATCCTGAACTGGTCACTAGAATGTTTTAATGCGGGAGATCCAGTGGTATCAAAAGAGCTTTTATACATAAAGCTTGATCGAAAGACTGGACCGACCTACCGAGGTCCTTTTGGGACACTTACGCATGACCCGATAGGACGTGGGGTATAAATAGCCCCGCTCCCGCGGCTTACTTCAGATTTTAGCCTCCAAAGTAGAGGCAAACCCCAGGTTTGCATTCAGGGGAGGCTGGCGGGCGCATGTGAATCCATGAAAGATACCAACGCTGGAGAAATGGAGTTACAGGTAAGAAACTACTCCCTTCTCCAGCATTGGATCTTTCATTGATTCACATGCTTAGAATAGACTACATAGCAGGATCCCTATACATGGCGGCGTGTAATGCAAACCAACACATTAGGAACGCAAACATACAATCAGCAAGAAAAAACATTAAACATGGTAACATTGAAACAGGTACCCTACTCTGTGAGGGTTTACCTTACTGAAACAGGTGTTGCAGGACTGCACGTCCCATCTGCAGATCTGCCCCATGCTGTTGCTCCAGGCAATAATGCCGAGTAAATGTATGCAGCACCGACCAGGAGGCCGCCTGACAGATATCCGCCAGCGGAATCCCCGACCATAATGCCGCTGATGATGCGGTGGATCTTGTCGAGTGAGCCTTTGGAGCTTTCCCGCCTTAGAGTGACAGAAGGCAATATCTGACGAAACCCAGCGAGATAGTCCTTGTTTGGAGATTGCTCTTCCATTTACTGAGGGTCCATAAGCCACAAACAGCTGCCTTGTACGCCTGAATTCCTGAGTACGACTCAGATAAAACTTCAATGCTCTTGATGTCCAACGTATATAGAGCCTTCTCTGCCAGTGAGGAAGCCGAAGCGAAGAATACTGGTAGCACAATAGAAGAGTGTTTATGGAATGTAGTTGGCACCTTTGGAATAAAGTGAGGGTTAGTCGCTAACACCACCTTGTCCTTGAAGAAACTTAAGTATGGAGGATCAATTACCCGAGCTTGCAGCTCCGATATTCTTGTTGCTGATGTAATGGCCACCAAAAAAGCAATCTTTCACGACAAAAAATTCAGGGGTGTCGACGACATAGGCTCTAACAGGGCCTTCATTAGCCCTGACAGCACCGGATTGAGACACCAACCAGGAGGGAACTTCTTGGCCGGAGGAAAAGTCCAAAATAAACCTCTCAGAAAATGTTTAACTAGTCGATCACTGAACAACAGTCGAGTGCCTCCTTTGAGTGAACATGGAAATGGCCGCCAGGTGAACTTTTATGGAAGAGAATGCCAAACCTCTCCTAGCCAAGTCTAGTAAATAAGGCAGAATTTGATCTGATGAAATGTTTAAAGGGTCCACCCCCGGCTGATCCTTACACCGCACACAGAACCTTTTCCACTTGCATGCATAGGAGACTTTCATGGACGGAGCACTCGCTGCCTCTAAAACGCGGCGACAGTCTCTAGAAATGTTCAGCAAACCAAACTCAGAAGTCAAGAGCCAAGCCCGGGTCGTGATGCCAAACTGCCCCCTTGTCTTGAAACAGAAGGTCCGGCGTCACTTGAAACCTCACTGGTTCTGCCACGGATAGATGGAGCAGGTCCGAAAACCACAGCTGCCTGGCCCAGTGAGGGGCAATAAGAATTACACACCATGGGTATTTCTGAATCCACTGGAGGGTCCGCCGAATGAGTGGAAACGCAGGTAACGCATACGCAAACCTGCCCGTCCGCGGGAAGGAGAACACATCCCCAGAGAATTGGGCTGTGGACATCTGCCAGCAAACCGCTTGCACTTTTTGTTCTCCCGGCTGGCGAAGAGATCCAGCGAAGGATGACCCCATTTCCTGAATATTCCAATACTTGCTGATCTTTCAGCTGCCACTCGTGGCACTGGTTCATCTCTCTGCTGAGGGAGTCTGCCTGTACATTCATCACCCCGGTAGGTGAAACGTTACGATGTTGATGTCTTGTTTGAGGGCCCAATGCCATAGTTCCTTAGCCTTGCTTAAGAGCGTTCTGGAATGAGAGCCCCTTTGCTTCCTGAGGTAGAACATTGTGGTTGTATTGTCTGTCAACACTCACAACCGATCCTCGTATGGGCGGCAAAAAAAAGATTTTAGAGCCCAATGAACCGCTCTTAGTTCCAGCACATTGATGTAAAGGCTATATTCTCCTGGGGACCACCAACCTTGAACTTGTAAGTAACCCAGATGAGCTCCCCATCCTATTTGGGAGGCATCTGTCACAATTGTGGATTGGAATTCCGGCTTCAGTAGTGGCATTCCTCGTGTCAGATTGTCCGAGAGTTGCCACCACCGAAGGGCTTCTAGTAAATCACTGTTGATCATCACTTTGTTGGACCATAATCTGAGACTTTGAGTCCACCGGTCCGCTAGAAATTCTTGTATTGGTCTCATGAAGACCCACTTGCTATCTATGTGGATAGATCATTCCAAAAAGGTTTTCAAGACACCCCTACTTATCTGAGAGATGCAACAGATTTTCTCAACTGCATTAATGATATCACAGCTTTGAGTGCCGACTGTATAATTTTCAGTATGGATGTGTGTAGCCTATACACATCCATTCCTCATGAGGAAGGTATACGTGCAGTTCAATGGTTAATTTCCAATAGCTCTAACAGTACGGGAAACAACAGCTTGATCTTGACATTTCTGGAGATTATACTTTTCAACAGCTATTTCACATTTCAAGGTAAATTCTTTCTACAGACAAATGGCACCTCTATGGGCTCCTCTATGGCCCAGTTTATGCCAACACATTTATGTACAGACTGGAACATCAACATGTACTGGACCATCCTGAATGGTCATACAAGATCCCAATGTGGAAACGATACATTGATGACATTTTTGGTATCTGGTGCGGGACACTTGATGAACTGGACACCTTCTTTAACTACATGAACACCATCCACGACAATATCAAGTTCACCATGGAGATAGGGGCACCCCATTTACAATTTCTGGATGTGGACATGGAAATCAAAGAAAACCATATCTGGACCACTATTTACCATAAACCAACTGATGCAAATAATTTGTTGCACTTTACAAGCCATCACCCGAAATCAATGTTGAAAAGCCTACCATTCAGTCAAATTTTGAGATTGAAACGCATAATTTCGGATCCGGCCGGTTTCGATACAGAAAGCAGCAAACTACATGAGAAATTTGAAGCCAGAGGATATCCAGATACAATTCTTGAGGAAGCCAAATAAAGGTCTGAACTCATTAGCAAAGAACAACTCCTTGTCCCTAAAATTAAAACAAAGGAAACACTGTTGCTCCACATCACCAAATACTCAAGACAAAGCTTTCAAGTAAGGAAAACCATCAGGAAGCATTGGAGCATCCTCCACAATGATCAGACACTCAAGGAACTATTCCCTAAAGCACCCATGATTGCCTTCAGACGTGGTAGGAATCTCAGGGATACACTAGTAAGAGCAGAAATACCACCAAAGGACAAACAAATGGTTCAACAAACCAAAAAATTGGGAACCTTCCCTTGTCTCTGCTGCTCACACTGCAACAATGTTACCAAAAGTGATAACATCGTTCACCCATTCACTGGTAAAAAGATTAAACTACGGCACTACGCTACCTGCATGTCCACTGGAGTGATCTATGCGATGAAATGCCCCTGTGGCAAACTCTATGTGGGTCAAACTACAAGATCTGTTAAAGAACGTCTCACAGAGCATAAATCAAACATCAGGTGCAGAAACACAAAATCACCTCTCTCTCGAGACACTTTATGGAAAACAACCACACAGTTGCTCAGCTCAAATTTCAAGTCCTTGAAGTAGTTAAAAAACCCTATAGGGGTGGTGACTATCTATCCATTCTCTCACGTAGAAAGAAGTACTGGATTCACACATTATTCCCTAGGGGTCTTAACGATGAATTTTCCTTGAAATGTTTCATCTGACATGGTTTACATATTTAAATTTTGCCTCTCTGTCCAATCAGGCTCTATATGCGTCTAATCTATCTCTATCCATTGTGTTAATAGTATCTACACTCAAATACTGTTGATGAACTGCTATATACTACCATGTGACCCGACATTGTGTAATGGAAAATGCTCTATTCTGTGGAACTCACCATATAACAGTTATATATTCTTCACCACTGTTTATACTTTGTAAATTTAAAGCCACCCCACTGGAACCCAGATGGTCGAAATTTGCCGATTTTCTTCTACTTTCTGATTCGCATTCCATTGATTATATTCACCCCATTCAATTCCAGACCAACCATAGCATTACTCATCTAGTATTTGTATGGGCATGATCACTTTCAAGATGGCCGCCGTTTGGCACTGACACTTGTTTACCATTTTTCTAACACGATCCCGCCCGTTAGTCCGTCTACTGTTTCGATGCACGACGGCTTTGATAGACTGGATACTACACGCTAGAGGGTCTCTCGCTTCACGGGAAGCGTCCCTCTCATAGCAACAATCTTCACCTATGACCACGCACCCATGGCTGGGCTGCGCGACCTACATTGAACCATTACTGCATGCCGGATGCAGATTATTTGGATTGTACACTACGCCGCTGACATAGTAAGTTTGAGCACCTACATTCAACACACGTTTATCTCTGTGATACTTTAATCATGCTTTGGCAGAGACGCTTGGATACTAAAACACAGCGTTCTTGGACTGTTTTCAGGCCCAGGCACTATATCACTACTGATACTTGATCAATGGTCGTACGTCACCTACGGCACCTACCGAGTAGAATCTTGAGACTCCAAGTCGTATATTCATCTCACAATGGTGAGTGTTTGCCCCTTTACTCTATATCTTGCTGGTTGCCATTTTGAGAATTCTTGCTCATTTTAGGCTTTGTATTCCATTCTTTAAAGTCCACTGTGCATCCACCGCACGCTGAATGATTTGTATGAATCATTTATTTGAAATCCCTTACCTATGCAGAGTGACTACCTTAAACGCATCAACACTCAGGTCTTCCCTAGTCTTGGTGAGCATACCTATGGTTATCCCGTTTAGAACACCTTTTTGTCAGTGTTCTTTTCACCATTCATCACCTGCCTTACCATTGACTGATTGGCCATCCTTCGTTCTGGTTGTTTGTGGCTTTGGATATAACTGAATTTGTATTCTGTGTACTTTGACCCCCAATATCAGTTCTTTTTCAATACAATTGTTGAGACATTGTTTGTGTCACTTCACTGGTAGTTTTAAACTATTTGATGATGAACCATAGATTGTGTAATTGACTTAAAAGCAACAATATCCTGATGGTACTTTTCTTTTCTCCAAATTGTTTTCATTTTAGTTCTTGTACATGACCTCTGGCTCATGAAGAAGAGAATATACTTCTCGAAACGCGTCAGCCGTCCTCAATGAACTAGATTTTCTCTGGCTTCTTTGTTTGGAATAAGCAGGATTTGTCTTTTACATTTAAAGATTGGATTGCATCATTAACTTTAGTTGAAACTGTTTTCTCTATTCAAATGTATTAAATGTATCTTTACACTAGTACCTTCTTGAATGAATATTAAGGTGTCGTATTGACGCATTACTACGGTGTGCAGGGGATGGGAGGGTTCCAGTTTGGATCCTCTTTTCCCTCTGTGTATTTAGGTAGCCGTGTGCCAGGGCCACTTTTCCTCCCCCGCACCCAGCAGATATCATGACTGTTTCTACTTTGTTCCGATACCTTCTATTCACAAACCTGTGAGTGTGCACCTTCTATCTCCTTCCGTTTTGGTCTCATGAAGAGACAGTTCTCTTCACTAACGGGATACATGACGCCATGGCTCCTAGTAGCGACATGTAGCTTCTGACTGACACTCTAGTTCCAACTCTCCACTCCGCCGCTTTCTGCATGAGTTTTTGAACTCTCTTGACAGAAGACTTCACCAGCCCCGATTGAGTCTGGAATTCCACGCCCAAAAACACCAAGCTCCTGGAGGGAAACAGAAAAGATTTTTTCGAAGTTGACTGCGAAGCCCAACCTTTGCAGCAGCTGCATGGTAACGTCAAGGCTTGCCTGCGTCCCTGCCGGCGACGAGACCCGTATTAGCCAGTCGTCCAGCTAAGGTTAGACGGGATGACCTTCTCGTCGTAGCCATGCCACCACCAGAGCCAAACATTTCATAAACATCCTGGGAGACGATTTTAGACCGAATGGGAGCACTCTGAATTGGTAATGACTCTGACCCATTACAAACCTCAGGAATTTTCTGTGTCGCCGACGCATAGTTATGTGTAAATATGCGTCTTGCAAGTCCAACGATGCCAGAAAAACCCCCGGTTGTATGGACGGGATGACCTCCTGAAGTGTAAGCATCTTGAACTTCAGGCGCTGCAGAGTCTTGAGAGCTCGAAGGTCCAGAATGGGTCGCCACTTGCCGTTGGGTTTTTTGACCACAAAGTAACGGGAGTAGACCCCCAGACCTCTCTCGGCCACCGGAACCAATTCTATAGCCCCTTTTTGCAGCATAAGCACAACCTCCTGCTGTAAAATGTGAAGATGAGGTTGCGGCGAATACACGGGAGGAATGGGATATGGCGGGACCTTGAATTCTAAAGCGTGGCCTAGCCTCACCGTGTCCAACACCCAATGGTCCGATGTAATCTTCTCCCATTCGTCGACGCGTTGGGCCACTCTGCCTCCCAAGACGTCTTGAAGATTGTCATTGCTGAGATTTCGATTGTTTATTCTTGGCAGACGAAGGCTGTCCTCCTCTCCTTCTAGAGGTCTGAAAAATCACGGCTTCTCTGTGTCGCCTGAACTGCTCGCCTGCATCCTTGTGAGGAGTATGTCGATCTATTGTAGTTCCGGTCTCTGGATGCGGCAAATCGAGAATTCCCCAAAGCTCAGCGGAAGGGACAAAATGCTTGCCCACTCTGTAACGCTCCCAGTGATCTTGCCGTATCTAAATCCTCCTTCATGCCCTTGAGGGCTTCATCTATCTTTTACACAAATAACTGTTCACCTCACAGGGCATATCTAGCACTTTGTAATGGACTTCCAGCCTAAAGTCTGTACACTTTAACCAGGCCTGTCTCCTTAGCACCACCCCATTATTTATCTGCTTGAACCCTGATTCCGCTAAATCTACAGCGATGTTAATGCTGTGATTTGATGCCTCCTCACCTTCATGCACCAGTAACATGGCCGTCTTTCAGTGTTCTTCGGGCAGATGTTCCAAGATGGGGGCCAGGCAATGCCACCTTTCGCGGCCGTAGCGTGCCATAATCGCTAACGAGTTAGCAGCCTTGATCGTCGTTGCTCCCACTGTTAAGACTTTTTTTCCAAAGGCATCCTGCCTTCTAGCTTCACTGTCCAGAGGTGTTGTGCACTTGTGTTGTGACCTAGCTTTTCTGCTACCCACTGCCGACACCATTGATTCGGGAGAGGGCTGTGTGATTAAACACTTTGGTGTAGAGTCCAGGGCCTTACATTTTTTCTCTAACCTGCTTTCGATTGCAGGCTCTGAAAATGGATGACGCATGGTCCGTAAACCTTCCTGCCAAACGTGGTCCAGGATCGGAACAAAGAAGATTGACTTTCTTCTCTTCCCCATATGGTCAAATAAGAAGCATTCCTTCCGTTCTTCCTCTGGGGTCAGACCACACTCAACACAGGCTTTCGCCATTATGGCATGAAAGGCCCCAATGTCATCTGGCCCCGAGCGCCTTTCGTTAGATGTTTCCCCGAAGGGGAACAACTCTTTTCCGTAGGCCGTGGCTTTTTTGCCGGAGGCTCAGCCGACACCGACCGGCGAGGAACTGCAGGGGACTTAGGTCTGTTGAATGCCAGACTGCACACCGATCCTACCTCAGATGGAGGGTAGGCCCCTTCGTTCAGCCACAACATCAGACGCCGATTACGGTCCTTCAATGGTTTTTTTGCGAGAACCCCTTGCAGATGTCACAGGTGGCTAACATAGTCCTGATTCGCTCACAAGTAGGAAATATATTCGACCTCTGTGTCCCATCTGATAACTAGGAAAATCCACGACTGGGAAGGTGTAAGCTCCGACTTGCAGAGGTTGACCGAGAACTCCAAATCGAACAGCATATCCATGAGACACTCCATGGTCTTCTGTGCAGAGCCTGGCAACTTGGCCGTGACGAGTCCGTCGTCCAGATACAGGTAGAGGTGGTGGCCCTTGGCCCAGAGCACCATATTCATCAACCTTGTAAAAACATGCAGAGTTTTTGCAGCATTGCCATATCGAGACATGCAAGTACATGTCCTTTAGGTCCAGGGAGCACATTCAATCTCCCTCGCACGGTGCCTGCGCAACATGCGCTGGCATCACCACCTTGATTTTCTGGATGATTAGGGAAAGGTTTAGGAATTAAGTCTTATTCCACCCGCAGGCCAGCATGGTTCTTTTTCTGTATAGCAAAGATCTTCAAATAGAAGTAGAGCCCCTGTTAGAGGTACTTCCTCGACTGCATTGCTTCACATCAGAAAAGCAATCTCCGCCAGTAGTGCCAGAGACCCTATCTGAAGGAGGGAGGGGGAGAGAATGGTTGATGGGGAGGAATTGGAAGCCGAAAACCAGTGGAAGTGACCAACCTGATCCGGGGGGGCAGGGGGGCAGTGGGGGTCTGAGAACATATGACGCCAGTATAGACTGGAGGGCTAGTCTACCCCACACCCTCGAGCCCCACCTGAGAACTGTGGACAGTTATTTTTTATTTTCTGAGGCTGGGGAAAGAAACAAACCTTTAGATCATGCACTGTTTTCGCCTATGTAGGCTGTCCGACCTTTCCAGTTGTCTTGCTGTCCTGTCTTGAAAGTCCCTGAATCCACCAAAGGATCTGGGCCTTTATTCCGACCTGCCATGTGCCAGCCCAAAACGCTTGGCTGCTGATTTGCCTAGAAAGGCCAGGGACTTGGCCATCTGGGAAATCCCCTTCTTATTAGTAAGCGCCTCATCAGTGGACGAATTAAACAAGTCCACCCCTTCGAACGGCAGGTCCAAAATACGATCCCGCACGTTCAAATTAAATCTTGTTGCATGGATGCACACAGTGTGCCGCATGTTTATTGCAATGCATACCCTGTGCTCTGCGTACCAATGTGGGCCTCTGATGACTGCATCAGGTCTTGCGTTACAATGTTTGCCTTTACCAAGACAGTCTTAAAGGCCGCCTGCCTATGCACCGGGAGGTCAGGCAGGAAATCTGCAATCTTACTCCAAAGTTTGATTGGCCGCCGATGGAATAGCATCTGCATTGGCTGGAAGTTTAGTCTGGCGTTGATACACCTTTTTCCTAAAGGCTTCAAGGGCTTTGTCCTGCTTGGAGAGAAGCTACACCGCTTCAGCAGCAGGCTGTGCCTTAGTGTTACTGGAGGCCGCTGCAATAACCGATTAATGCGGCTGTGTGTGTGATGACAGCAAAATGGAGTCTCCTTCCGCTTGCCTATACTTGGCATCCAGTCTGTGGTTAACCAGATACATGGTGTGAGGATTGGCCCAGCCCTTCTTTGCCAGAGCTGGCACATCCTTCAATTGAGAAATCCCCGACATGTTCACTGCCCTTACGTTCAATATATCTGCTAGCACCCCACACTCTGATTGCTCCTGTTGGAGGGGGAGGGGACCCCAATCATTTCTCCAATTGATCATGGAAGGCTTTAGAGGATGCAATAATCTCTGCATCCTCCTCCATCAGTATCCTGCTCGTCTGTTACCCTCCGGTCATCTGTTGTAGGGTCAGAGTTAGCAGAGAGCATGCTGTCCTGGACGCGCCATGCAAATGGATGCATCCCTTCCATATAAGTTCCAGGCAACGTTTGTGCGAGGCTGTGATTGGAGGAGGCGCCCCTGTGCCGCTGTAGAAACTGGCAAGGCTGGCACCTGTGGCATCATCTCCTTAATCAGTGTTTTTAGTATCCCCGCCATTAGTAGGGGCATCATACCCATAGACTTATTGAAAAAACGTTCTTTGCATACTGCAGATGTTTGTCCCACCGCCGTCGGCATACACGAGGCTGGGGAGGGTCAACTAGGTGCCTGCCTTGATTGTGCGTAGCTCACCTCCGAGTATCTGAGAGAAGTGGAGGACATGGGGCACGCTATGCACCATGGCGTTTGCAGGGTCAGTGAGGACCACCATTTCCCCGTGGGGTGTGAATACGGGCGTTGGTATGGAAACTGTACACGTCTTCTCTGATGCAGAAGATGCATGCATCTCTATGAGCAGCCCACCCATGACTTCCTGGCTTGTAGCCACTCCCCCTGTTGCCCTTGAGCGACTCCTCACTACTTGTGCGTACCTCGGGTGTGTGCCCGGTAGGCCGGTCGCCATCTGGCTTGTGCTCGGCAGTGCTAGTGCATATGGACCAGGACTAGAGCGATCCTTTCCGCTCTGTGGATTCCCCGGAAAGGAATCCCCCTTGCATGGTGCTTTAAAGAAAAGGGTACTTACCTTCTTGTGTCTTGACTTTCGATTAAACTCCTTCAGGTGGTCTGTCTGAAACCTAGAAAAGATCTCCCACCACCTGGCCAAACGAAACTTCAATGAACACGGTGTCAGTGAGTCGCACGCAACGCAGCCTTCCCATTGGTTGTCAGACTCCAAGCCCTGCACACAGCACGTGGGGATCCAAGGACATGAGACCGTCACAGGACAGACACCTGCTAAATCACACCATACCATAAATGTGCCGGTAAGTACAACAAAAAAACGTTTTTGGGAAATGCAAAGGTGCAATAGAAGTACAAAAGAAAAAAAATGACCAAAAGCACCGTAAGAATCGGTCCGCTCCCATCAGCACAGAAAGGAGGACTGAGGTGAGGCGTCAGAGGGCGGGCTCTACAGAGCACACATGCGCCCAAAGCCGCGTGTCTGAAATTTAAAGGGAAATGCGATTTTTGTGAGAAAAAAGGTTCTGTTCCTGTCCCTAGCGAGGGATTCCCATGTAGTATGGAGGAAAGGGGACGGGAGAGTATGTTTAAGGCAGTTCTCCCTTTGGCATCCTGTTTGGAACTGTGCATTTCCATGGGTTGTTTCTGGCATATGGTTTAGAACATATCTAACTAGAAGGAAACGCCCAATATTAGTACCTATGGTGAAGATGCTATTTAAACAATGGTGTGTCCCAATGGTTCGTTCAGGAGCACAGTGGTGTGCATTCGGGATTTCTTTTCTTATTTAACATTTAATGACTCCAAATTTCAGTAAAATCTACACATTGCACAATTGTCACACAGCTGGTGTCCTATGATCTCTCTTAGGGTCTACAGGGAGCTCCTGGAACCCTGTTTTTTTTTTTTTTTTTTAGGCACGGGTGGGTTAGGTAATCCTTCAAGTTCTTCGATCTCTTGAAGGCCATTCAGGACCAGAAAGTCCTTACAAGTGACCGGATCCAACTACACAGAGTCCTGCCCAGACATTTTTACTAATGGATAATGACATTGACCTACACAATAAAGCCAAGGTCTCATTCACAAGAGACCCAGCTCAAACCCACTGGAATACGTGGGCCACACAAAGAAAAACAAACAAAAAAACAGAATGATCAGGATTTTATTGAAGTTCTTTTGTATTCACCGAATTATACATAAGGTGTATGTTATATTCAATTGTATATGGCATTTTTTCTAGGTCTTGCTGAGTTATAGCACCCAGTTTGTGCCAGTATATACACCATTTCTATGCATATTGACAGATGCAAGTAACTGATACATGCCACCATATATCAACTAGAGAATATATTGGTAACTGGATGTGCACAAGAAGTTAAATGCCCCAGTTTGTGAAAATGCATTCAATGCATGTATTACATCCTTAAGCAAAAAAGGTTATTCCAGTGTAATCATGCAAAAAAAATATAAGAGGTTGGGTACTTGATAGACCAACGCTCCGTTTATTCATGTATATAAAAGAAGTTGAAAAATACATAAACTGTGAACGTATTTAATTGTTGCTAACAGAACAGAACACAAACATTAAATGCCATAAGAAAATAAATCACAAATGCACACCACTGTGCTCCTAAACTAACCTATTAGGACAAACCATTGTTATATAATGTGGTTTAGAAGCCAACCTTTCAGTGCCATGCACCGCGGTGTCATGCTTTGAATTTGCGGCACCACAATTGGGATCTTGTTTAACTGCGACATGTGACTGAGTGCTTCTCTTGACTGTGCAGTTAGCTGGCAACTATGGTCCTTTTTGCTTTTAGCACAAAGGCTGACCGCTAAACGAATGCTAGAAACCTTTGCTTCAGTCTCCATGGTCTTAATAGACCCTTCAGCCAAAGGGACTTCATGGGAAGCCTCCAGCGCACAATTTTAAGAGCTGTACAGGTAGGGAGGTCAGCTGAAATTGAGCCTTGTGGGCTCCTTTAAATGAAGTCAAATTTAACTCCAATGGATTTTACTTCAAAAACCTCCTTGGGTTCTAATTGAAATAGGACTGGACATTAACCCTGCTGTGCAGTGCTTTTCAGAGACTAGGTCGGATTTGGCTACAGTGACTATCCTGTAGTCTTTGCAGTACTGTGTAGTCTTCGTAGTGCTACAGCTCCAGTAAAAGTGTTAAATCTCATGACACTTGTGGCACTGGTGAAAATTCTGCTTTGACACACTAGTGTAGGTACTGAGGGGCATTGTGGGACCTAGCACACGTAGAAGAAGTATAGAGTGGCAGGAGTAAAATGTAGAAGGACCCAGTCAATGATTGGATGGCAGCCAATGTTTGAATGAGCACAACCCTAAGTTGCTCCCTTATCCCTCAATATCCCATAGAAGACAGTCTTCACCCTTAACATGCAACTATACGCATAAGAAGGCAACCGAGTCAGACCATGGGAGGGTTCCACTAGAACCTGCAACCTACCAAGATCCTTTCTGATAGTGAAGATCTGTCAGGTTCCATCTTAACTATATTCAAAATAACCAAACAGTAGTGTCCTCTTCCCCTAGGTTAGCAGGAAATGGACGCTTCAAACTGCATGCCCACCAGAAGCCTTACTTGCACTAATCAGATGACCTAGAGGGAAGATAAGAATTTGGATGCTCTGTCACAAAGTCAAAGCCCTTCGGTTACAAAGCAAGATCCTATGATGAAAAAGATAGGACACCAGGACCAGTCTCCTAATCCACTCTGAAACGAACATGTGCCATTTTTTTGCCACTAACCTGGTGCCCACTTGAGTTTCTCTCGATCTTTTTTTATTAATGTTGGGATTGTCCAAAGGTCTCATCCTCCAGTGCAACGTCTCTGCTACACTGGAAAGTACGGAGCCATATTACATGTTACGGTTGCCACCTCAACTCTATACATTTTGTTCACCAGTGAAACCGTTGCTCATAGGACCAGGAGACTGTCATGCCCATGTCTGCACCCTGGGCATCTTTTGTATCAAGTAATCTGTGATGGTCCCATAGGATACCAACCTAGGAATGCTTTCACTAGAAAGCCAAGGGTTTCTGTACACAGAGACAGCCTTATGCTATACAGATCTAATGCGTAATGCCAGGAACCGTTTTAGCGAGCACTGCTTTCTGGACATTCCTTTATTCAAAGTATTACTGTGCTTCATTGTATTGTTGTCTATATAGCTCTCCTTCAAAGAGCTAGCCCAGATTACTCAATTGCATCTACCATTAAGTGAACCAATGATATCTTGTGGGCTACATTTTGTTCTAGATTTGAGTTTGTAAAAACAAAACAGACGTGGGAGATTCTCCCAAAAGAATTTTCTTCATGCAGGTAGCCTCATGACTCACAAAGAAGAGTTGGCTGAAAAGGGAAGACTGCATTTATAGCTGGGTGTACAGTTTAAACCAAGAAGATCTCCCTTTACAATGACCGCCAACAATTATTTAATGATATTTCTACAACAACTTTCAATAGGACTATAACAGGATATGATGATGTAACCTTCCTTTACTAGTTCCAACTTAGCCAGCTTCATGTCTCTGGAACAGAACTTAGCAAAATACTCGACTGATGCCGATAGAGCTATGTTCAATCTTGTGAGCAGGTTAGAAGACATTGCTGCTAAGATTTGCTGCAATGGTAGTGCATATATTTTCACCAAGAGAATTCATCTTTTGGTCTCTTTTCCAGCAGTTGGGAAGAGGCAGAGCAAAGTTAAATTCTTCACTCCTAGACTAGTGCATCCAATGACATTGATAAGCATTTCTTATTGCATCTGGGTTTATCGAACACCTATAATGGAGTAAGAACATAGTTCATGAGTTCCAATCACCCAGTGGATCCTTTGGTTCAAAGTAATAAAGAAATTGTTTAATGTCTGAACACGGAGGTTCGCTTGAGAAGCACCACATTTGTATGGTTGGTTAATGTAAGGCGGTCATGCGTCTGAGGAATACTCAAATTTAAAATCAGTGATCTTGGGCCATGTTCACCCCAATATGCACAAATTGTGGATCGCTATATTGAATCAATCACAGGACAATGAGGTTTTGCTGGTGGTGTGTCTTAAAAGGATATTTTACCTTTGTTTCTTTGCAATCTGAACAGGAGCCAAAGGAGGAAGCAGACCTTGGTGGATCCATTTGTGTGCATGGAGCCTGGAAGGTGTTTGTAGCACTGAAGCACAGAGGATATTAATTGTTACTCACCGCCGTGACTAACATACTCTTAGTCCAAAGTCCCCTTTCCTCCATACTGTATGGGCGTCCCTCGCAAGTGACGGGAGACAGAACATTTTTCACCAGAAAAAATCCTCTTCCCCTTTAAATTTACAGGCGCGACCCTGGGAGCGGCTCTCTGAGCATGTGCTCGCCAGACTCCGCCCACCAGCACCACTCCTCAGTCCCCATTGATACGTCGACAATGATTAGCATTGCCTAATGTCACCAGTATTATTAGGGGGGTGGTATGGGCGATTACAACTAAATGTAGCCCCAGGGTGGAGAGAAGCCTCTCCTTAAGAAAACAGGTTTCTTAGAACCACCTGTATGAAAGCCACGTCTGACCTAGAGGCGGCCTCCAAACAGTAGTGTTTACAGAAAGCCAAAGGGGAGGCCCAGGTAGCCGCCCTACTGGCGACCTGCCAAGGCACATGAAGTCGGAATGCGATGGTTGTGGCCTTGGCTCTGACTGCATGGGCATGCAAGTTTGCTGGCACTGGTTTGTGCTGCCCCTCATAGGCCTCCTTGATGGCTGTGACCAGCCACCTTGCTATGGAGGCCTTGGAGGCCTAATAACTGGGCATTGACCCACCGAAAGTGACAAACAAGGCGTCCGACTTGCGGAAGTCCTTGGTTCTGTCCAGGTAGTATTTCAGCACGCGTCTGACATCCAGACTGTGCAGGACGCTCTGAGGCTCGTCCTTGGGATCGGCGAAGAAAGTGGGTTAGACTATTTCCCCGCTGAGATGGAAGCAAGAGGTTACCTTGGGTAGGAAAGCAGGGTACCTTATCCCTGTGAAAAGTGGTGTATGGTTCTGATGCCACCAGAGTCTGGATCTTCCTGACTCTGCGAGCTGAGGTGAGGCCCACGAGCAGAGCCGTCTTTATGGTGACCAGCCTGATGTCTGTGGCGCCATAGAATCAAAAGGTTTGTGCGCCAAAGCACCCAAAACCACATTAAGGTCCCACACGGGATGTGGCTTCTTTATAGGCGGGTAAAGCTTGTGGAGGCACGCCAGATGTCGCTTGACCACTGGGTTGGAGGAGAAGAGGACCTCCTCCGAATTCCTGTAACCCATATGGCTGCCAAATAGGTGCGGCATGTATCCACCTGTACACCGGAGTGGACGAGGTGTGCTGAAAAGGAGAGCATGTCATCCAACGCCCACCTAAGAGGGACGATTTCCCTAGAGTCGGCCCAATGACAGAATCTAGACCAATTACTCTTATATTGGCTCGTAGTGGCCTTGCTTCTAGCACCCCATATGATCGCTAGGTTAGCCGGAGATAAGCTTAAGTTTTTCAGTGTGATCTGCTCAGGAACCACGCTGCGAGGGCTAGTTTGTGAGGAGCTGAGTAGAGTACCCTGCCCGCTACTGGGCCAGGAGAGGAGCTGAGCCCAGCGGTAGGTGAATGCGTGGTCTGTCCGATAGGCTGAGAAGCTCGGAGAAACGCGGTCTCGCCGGCCACCAGGGAGCTATCAGAATGAGGCTGAGGTGCCGGGATTCATTTACTTTGCAGATCACCCTGTGGACCAGGGGTGTGGGCGGGAAGGCATATGCAGTCATTGTTAGAGAGAATTCTGTGCAGTTCCCTTGGGGAACACTGCAAAAAGATTAAGACTACAGGAGCCGCAGTAAACCCAATTGGTCGCAGTCTGCACCACCCAGATTTACCTGATAGCTGTGGCTGAGCAGTCAGACATCTCTCAAGAAGAGTAGGGCAGTATGCAGAGTATACACAATAGGGCCAAAACACAGTAGAGCAAACAAACATTGACCAGAGCTTTGTATAAAAAGTATATAGTTATTTATTTAAAACACACTTTAGGTAATACACTAGCACTCTCAATGAAAAGTAATCTAAAACACAGTCAGGTAAGTATACATACCTCCCTTGATAACTATCAGGTCAGTCAGGGTTAAAGCACAACTATTTGTTAAGACAGAAGTGAGCGCTTAACCTAGATGGCACACCAATAGTTTAGGTTAAAAAGGGAGCGAAAAGGCAGAGCATAAAATAAAACAATTCCCAACACTTAAGAATTCAGAGCAAGGGGAGAAAGGCAGGTTATGCTGTAGAGCCAAAGTTCATAGGCTAGGCCCACTTTAAATGGAGCAAAGCAAAAATGTGCCCAGGATCACACGGTTTAAAGGGCACTGAAAGTCTTTGCAGAGTGTTCAAAAGAGGTTGGGGTGATTCAAAAGATATAGTTAGAGGTCTGGAGCCATCCCAGTATAGAAGCCAAGGATTTAAGGGTCACCTTTAGCAATCTGTAGAAAGGGGAGGCCAGGCAGGACACAGTACCTTAAAGAGAAAGGAAGCTCCAGCGGGGGCGGCAGTTCCTGGCAGTGGTTGCAGTTCGTCGTTCCGACCAGGGGAAGAGAGGATCTCGTCGAGGAGGAAACTTGGAGTCGTAGCACTGCACAGGGATGAAACCAGCCGCAGAGTTCCCGATTAAAAGGTGCAGTATTTTATTCGCAGTCAAAAGTGGTGAGCTTGGCTATCCAGCCGCCAGGGTGCTTGGCACGGGCGATTCAACCAAGGGCCATCTTTGGAAGGTGAAAAGGGTGAACTGGTTGGTCCCACCAGCTCAGAGGAAGAAGACTCGTCCAGCAGAAGATCTTCTCTTGTCGTCGGGAAGTGGCGAGGTAGCTGCAGCAGGGCTTCACTGGTGGTGTTGTCGTTGCAGATGGCTCAGCTTCGTCCCTCTTCGGATTCTTAGGTCCTGTGGCAACTTCTGAAGTTCCAGTCCCAAAGGCTCTGCTTTTATGCAGAAAAACCCCCATTCATCAGCCTAGCCGTCAATCACACATGCTGAGTGGTGAGCTGGGCGGCTCACCAATGGGCCAATCAGAGTATAGTGACTTGGGTTGCCAAAGCAACGCAGTCCAGGGTGCCAATTCCCCCCTCCACCCTTCCTGTGGAACCCAGAGTGGCACCATTTGGAGGGCTTCTGTGGAGAAGCCCGCCAAAATAATGGAACAAAGGGCTCGACCTTGGTCAGAGTTACAGAGACGGACACAAACGCCATTTTAGAATCGAGTTCTGGCAAAAAGACCCAACCGGTGATTTAATATTAAATAAATAAACCGGCGGTATCTTTAACATTGCACCAAAAAGTGGTGCGTTTAAAATGAATGGGAAAATCCCAGAGAGAATATTCCGGGGGAATATTTCACGTGGTAACCACTGCCACCAGCCAGAAACTCGACGAGGGGGGACGGGACAGTGCCCCCCTCGAAAACAGACCCAGGGGTAATTGAAATACCCCTTACCAGTACTTCCACAATATGAGGGTTTGTACTGGTTTCTGTCCATAATTTGGTACTAGTAAAGCCAATGGTGACTTTACATGCCCTGGGAGACAGTAGTCAGTCCCAGGGTATGGAGTCTATGTTTGGGGGTCACTGCGACACCCGTGTGGTACTGCACTGAGGGAGCTGTGTACCACACATACAGAAAAACAGATGATACCCTATGGAGTAAAAAGGAACCCCATAGCCCATAAGCACATAAGTCAAAGACATAGCTCAAATCATGCCCAAGAGTGGGAGTAAAAGAGTCTCACTCTTAGGAGAAAAAAACAAACGCCAAAAATCCAGCAAAGATGCTGCGGGACTAACTAAGTTTGGGAAATTGGCCTTATAAGAGAATTCTCCCCAACAGTCATGTCGTTCCATTGTATCTGGAATGTGTTGCCCAGGGAGCCAGAGCCCTGCCCCTGCCAGGAGGTGAACTGTTGGCATTTACTGTTGTCCCCAGGGGCAAATATATCCATCTGGGGATGCACCGACCTGAGGAAGATCTCCTTCAGTACCAGGTCAGTCAATTGCCACTCATAATTGTCCGCCCCTAGTCTGCTGAGCCTGTCTGCTTCCAGGTTGGATTCCCTCGGGAGGTGGACAGCCATGAGGTATATGATGTTGTCCAGAGCCCATTCCCACATGCCAACTACTAGGTTGCACAGCGAAGGGGATCTGGTGCCCCCCCCCTGCTTGTTGACATAGTACATGCTGGTGGACTTGTCTGTCTGGATAAGGACTGTCTTGCCCTCGATAAGAGGGAGAAAGGCATTGAGGACCAACCATATGGCCTTCAATTCTAGCCAAATGATGTGGGACTCCTGCCAAGTCCAGACTCCATGGACGCTGTGGCTGTCCAGAGTGGCTCCCCAGCCCTCTAGGGAACAGACCGTAGTAACTGTGACCCAAGGGCCGGCTGTCAGAAGGGCTTGCCCTGCCGCAGGTTGAAGTCCACGGACCACCCATGGAGGTCCGAGGGGACAAAGGGAGGAATGCGGACTGCCTCCACTTGGGAGCCCTTCTCTTGATTCCATGAGGCTGCGAAGTACAGCAGTAATCTCTGCATCCTGAGCCTTGTGTGGGGTACGGCCAAGAGGACCGCTGCCAAAAGTAGGTGTTGGTACCACCAGGCCGAGGTCACGGGCCTGGAGAGGTAGTGAGCTGTAGCTCTTTTGATGGCCGCAATCTTGTCCTGCGATGGAAACACTTTAACTGAACTGGTGGCCTAGATGAGGCCCAAAAAGGCCAGACTCTGCGTGAGCTGCAGCTGAGACTTCTTGAGATTGATAGTGAACCCCACGTCGTGGAGTGCGTTCATCAGAGTGGCGGTAGTATGCTGAACCGCTTCCGGAGAGGTGGCCCAGGTGAGCCAGTCGTCCAGGTATGGGTAGACATGGTGGCCCTGGGCCCTGAGGAGGACTGCCACTGCATTCATTAGCCTGGTAAATACCCTGGGCGCAAAGTTGAGGCCAAGGGGTAGCAGCTTGTATTGGAAATGGAAGCCTATGATCTTGAAGCGCAGTATGGAACGATGCAGCTGCCAAATTGAGACGTGTAGATAAGTGTCCTTCAGATCCAGGGAGCACATCCAGTCTCCCCTGTCGCGTCCGCAATAAGTGCTTGTGTAACCATCTTGAATTTGTGCACAGGGGGGAGATATTGAGGCGGGAAGAACCAACACAACTCTCAGGCCAGCCAGGTTCTTCTGTATGGCGAAAGTCCTGGAACAGAAGCACAATCCACGCTGGGAGGCAGCATAGTTGTTGTCCCAATCTGTGGGAGAGGAAGGGAGGAGGGAGGAGACGGAGGAACCGGTAGGCGGTACCCCGTGGGGACTACGGAGAGGATCCAGGGGCCCAAAGAATTCTGGCACCAAAATTGCACGTGGAAGGCAAGCCTGCCCCCTCACTGGAGACACGTGGACCTGAAGGGCCGTGTCATGCCTTTTTTTCCCCCCTCTGAGGCTGCTGCGGAGGAGGGGGATTGGAAAAAAACCTTGGCCCTCCACCCCCTTCTGTTTCCTCCGATGCAGACTCTGCGAATGGTCAGGTTGCCTGTCCCTCCTTTCTTGGAAGCCTCGGAAGCCGCCAAACACATACCCCTTGTCTCTGCGACTGGTTGGAGGCCTTGGGTGTGGCATTTGTAAGAATAAAGACTTTGCGGTTTGTAAGCTGCTGCTCTTATTTAATTCCTCGTACGTGGTGGAGTGTAAGAGGTCACTACCCTCGAAGGGAAGGTCCAATATGTGTTCCTGGACATCGGGATTAAACTTAGTAGCCCAGAACCAGGCCGTTCGTTTCATGTCCGGGCAGAGGTATCGATGTGGGCCACGGTGGACTCCATTATGTCCTATGCTACCAGCCTGGATTCTCCTAGTCCCACCTTGAAGCGCACTTGGCTCTCTCCTGGAAGTTCCGGGTGGAAGTCCGCAATTTCCCACCAGAGCCTTTGGTCAGCGGTTGCCAGCATGGCATCAGCGTTGGCCTGACATAGGTGCAAGAGGCACTGGAATACAGCTTTTTCCCATATGCCTCCAAGATCTTCTCCTCCTTGCCTAGCAGCATCGATGACGAGGTGGCCGAGGACGACTGAGGCTTGGAATAGGGTAACGCTGCAGCGATTACTGAAGTGAGGTTGAGGATGCGCCGAAAGCAAGAGTGTCCCCCTCCATCTGTCTGGACTTGGCGTCCAGGGACCGATTGACAGGCCGGACCGAATGCAGCTTGAGCCACCCCTTCTTGGCCAGAGCAACTATGTCTTTCTGCACGGGAACCCTGTTTTGGTAGGGGGCTTTAGGGTGAGGACTTCAGCCAAGACCCCCTGCTAGGGCTGTTCTACCTCGGGCTGAGGAAGGGCCTAAATACTCTGCCAACCCTGCAAGGCGTTTGTGGAAGGCCCTTGCTGAAGATGGCGTGTCAGGGTCCACCTCCTCGTCAGTGTCCACCAGGGTGCTTGGAGGATCCGGAGCTGGTGGAGAAGTGCTGCGCGCCGTGGGCTGCGGTGTGGAGACCAGAGCCGGAGGCTGGTGTGCAACCGGTATACAGTTCTTTTGCCGCAGGATTTTTCGTTGCGGGATTTTTCGTCGCCATTTTTTAATCGTTTTTTTTGTTTTGGGGGGGGGCGGGATTAAAAATTAAATAAATATTTGTGGGTGAAAGGGAATAATAAAAAAAAAGAAGGGGGCTGTTTGGGGGGGGACGTTTTTTCCGATAAAAAATGGCGATGAAAAATCCTGCTGCAAAATAACGCAGAACCGTGGAACCACCTTAACTGTGGGAGGCAGGGAAGCCAGATTCGGAGGAGCTAGCTGGGGCAGCAGCAGCTGCGCTGGGGCCTGCAGCACCAAAGCCATAGGAGGAATGACTATCGGTAGGATGACCTGGGGGAGCATGTCCCTGATGGCATCCCAGAGGATGCCCCCCCCCCATGTGAGGAGAGTGCATCAGCTCTAGGAACCTTTCGAAGAACCTGTCTTCGAAGGTTTTACAGGTGATACTAAGGACGGGTGGATTGGCTAAGGACAACTGGGGCCAGGGCACACTCTGTCTGGGGTGCAGGTGGAGACCTGCCCTGCGCTGCTGATTGATAAACTGTAGGCCACGCACCTTGTTGACACCAGTCTCTTTCCTCCACCCGCTCTGCAAGAGGGAGTATCGGGCGAGCGGCCAAATTGTCTGGTGCAGCAGCCCTGTCCAAGACGCTTGGTGTTGGAACACAATCCTGCACCTCAGGCAGTGACCTAGAAGGTGTATTGCCCTCGGCAGAGCTGCCGGTAGTGCTGCCTGAAGGCTCCCCCAGGACATGATGCCGGTACTAGGGCGTTGACCCTCGGGAGTAACCCTGGTAAAAGAACCTTGCGGTCCCTCAGTACTGACCTCTGAAGGATCCGGAGGCCCTGAGGCTGGTAGCTAGACTACCCTTGGTAAGTGTGCTGGTGCTAGAACCCACCGGTTCCTCCCGCTAGGGGGCTTCCTTGGAAGGAGTCGCCCTTAAAAGGGTGTGATGGTGAATAGAGGTCTTTCCTTCGGCCTCAAGCGATATTTGACGAAGTCCTTTAGGTCCTCTGGATGCGACTTCTGGAAGAGCTCCCTCCACATAGCTAACCTGTTCTTCAGTGCCCGTGGAGTCAGTGCGTCGCGCGTGGAAAACCTTCCCAGCCGTGGTCGGGGCCAAGGCAGCGGAGGCAAAGGGCATGGGGGTCGGATGTAGGAAGAGCCCCTCGCAGGCTCTGCCCAAAAAGGTTCAGTATCCCGTCTCTCACGAGGGATGCCCATACAGTATGGAGGAAAGGAGACTGGACATAAGAGAAAGTGTTCAAAAGTTTCCATCATCTTCTGATCCCGGCACCATATCATTGTTTTATTGGAAGACAACCAATGCAATAGTATGCACAATATCCAATAATTTTTTCTCTTCACAAGAAAAAATATCAAAAAATGGCAAAGGAGCAGATGAGGAGAAAGTGTTTAGGTACAAAGAAAAGTTAATGATCTTGCAACCACTAAATGTTTTTAATGCTATAAAAAAATGGTAAACACATGAGAAATGGTGAAACACCCAACAAAAAGTGTAATTTTGCGACACATTAAAGCTGAAAGGCATTGGAGCTAGTGTGCACATATCCAGAAATCATACTTGAGCCGTTTCACTGTTCTTACATTTTATTTCTAAATCATTTTTATTACTTTTAACCTTGTAAAACATTACAATGGTAAAAAAAGAAGGAGGAAGTACCCACAATGCAAGACAGCAAACAGGGCCCAGAGTCTGAGAAGTTAACCTTGAAAAGTCCACACTCACTGGGGATGAAGGGGGGGAGGGGCAGTTTCAGGGAGGAAGACAAAATTACTGAACTAGTGGTGTCCAAGGTATAACCACATACAAGTAACAAGGCAGCCCAACACTTCTCAGGGATCTTGTGCATTGAGAAACTCAAGTGTCCCGATAAGCACACAGTAAAAACAGGAACAACATGAACATTTCAGGGAGATGCATCTAAGAACTTAAACGTTATACAAGAATTTGAACACTCCACAATAAGAACAAATTAAGGGAAGCTGAACTCATTTGACCCCGAGCCCCTCATCTGGTATCGTCAATGGGCATCTTCTGAGCAGGGATGGTTTTCTATAGTTTTTCTGCCCCTTCCGCATCCCAGAAGAAGTATTCTTTCCCATTCCAAGTCACCCTGAGCTTGGCCGGATGAAGCAGGCCTGCTTTGAGGCCCCGTTTCCAGAAAGGATTTGATAATGGCATTCAGAGCCATGGCTTTCTAGTCTGTAGTCGAAGAGCGATATGGATCCTGTGATTTTGGAATGTGTTCTTGCCTGCTGTCGCATTCAGGATCCTATCTCTGACACGGTAGTCACTTAGGTGCACCAGCATTGTAGGGCCCACCTCCGACGACAGCTTTGCCTCAGATGTTGCTGACTTGAGCCTGTAGCATTTGTCCACATATATAGCATCATCTTCCACATCGAGATCAAGCTGCTCAGGGAGCCATGCCGATACAAAGTCGATTGGGTCGCCTCCCTCTGCACCATTTGGGAGATCAATAATTCACAGTTGCGAGGCACACATTGCGTTCAAGAAGTTCAAGCCTATTGTCCGTCACCCTACACCCTTTCACCACTACATCCATTTCATGGCTAATTTTCTGCACCAAATGAAGTGTTTGCACGCATTGCTGGTCCAGCTCACTGGTCTACTGATCCAGTGTGGAGGTTCTTGTCCCTAACTGGCCCACCTTCTCTGTCAGCTTATCTAGCTTGCGTTCAAGACAAGACATCTACTGCTCTATAAAGCCCAGTGCTGCCATAACTCGGTCCTGGGCAAGGGCTTTTCCACAGTACGTTGTCCACTGCGGGGCACAAAAAAATGTTTAGAAAATCAGCATCCTCTGCTATGGCTTTCTTCTTTTCCTTCCTCAATGCCATGTCCTGTACATCTTACGGCGGACCCCTGAGCCAGCTCCACAGGACTGCCAAGCCCCACCTATCCACACCCAACTCTTTCAACAAGTGGGAGGTAAGAGGGGTATAATCTGGGCGTCTTCACAGGAGAGCAATGGGGGCCAAGAAACACCTCGTGGGATGCCTACCACAGAATGCCCACAGTTCATAATGGAGGTCTCTAAACAGCACTTCTGTCGGTATAAACCGAAAAAAAAACAGAAAATAAAGAATGCTCAAAAACTGAATTCGTCATGCAAAAAAAATGATGAAAAACCATAATGAAGATCAAAGGAAACGGGGGTGTCCCCCGCACCCTTCTATCGACTTTATGGGTACAAAGGAAAGCGGAGGACAACTTATTTAAAAAATAAATAATTTTTAAAAAAGGACCCTGTGGCGGTAGTTCCGCCTCCCAATGAGGAGGCAGAACTCTAAAGACTGGAGGGGGGAGATGATGCAGGCTGGTTCTGAAGTACAGTGTAGTCCCCAAGCACCCACAAAGGAAAGTCCACACACTATGTTAGTGATAAACAGTTCTTTATATAAATAGGTTTCAATGTTCTATACAAAATCACAACACACTGTGTGCTCAGGTTAATCTACAATGGCAAATATCTACAGTTTCTATGTGGTACCACAATTATACTTGGATTCCTTTAAAATCCATCAACTGTACTCAGTTCAAATGTCAAACAAATCAGTTAATAAAGTGAACCAACACAGGAGGCAAGCAGGTCGGTTAAACCAATAGGCAGAAAACTGGGCCCCACCACCTGGCACAATTCTGTATGAGGATCACCCCCCCACCTGAGCAACCTGTAAATAAAGATATCTATAAAGCCCAGTCTATATATTGTTCATATGAGTCTTATTTTCCCCTAGAAAGGTTCTACCACCCCAATGTACCTGGAATAGCAGAGTTCGATGTCGGGTCGTCGACGGATCCTTCTTGAGCAGCTCCCTTTAAGGCAGGAGCCAGGGATCGTCGAGATCCCTTGAAGAAATGGTGAACGGCATCGAGGCAGCAGCTTCGGTCCTGGCGGTGCTCTTCGACGATCGGTCATGGACGTCCTGCAAAGAGGAGGCGTGTGGTGCACCTCGACAATGGTAGTTTGTTGCCTCAAGGAGTCACTGAAGAAATTTGGCCCAGCAAGGGTGTCTGGTCGTCCGGCGTCTCTGCGGTCTATGTGTGGCGGGAAATCCACCGGCTGAGGATCCTCGGCGGCCTCAACTTTCTCCACCGGGACAAAGTGGTCGGCGGTGCTGGCAAGCGCGTCCTTGAATGTAAAGTGTCTTAATCAATGGAGCGTTGCGTCTCCGGTTGGCGGCGGATCGGCGGCAAGCAGTTCCCGCTTCTGGACAACACGGCTTCAACGAGCCTCCAGCGGTTATAGCAAACCTACGAACCCTGGTCGACGGCAGTGGACGGCTGTCCGGTGCTTCTCTTCGTTCTCCTCGGCAGTCCCGGTATCCGGTTGACAGTCTTTCGAAGGCTGGCTTCCAGAGAGCTTCGGCAAAGGTTAGCGGTGCATGAAGGTTCATCGTAGCTCGGGAAGATGTCTCCTAGCCAGGTCCTCTCTTGGATCAGTTTCGACTGCACAGCAGCATTTGGATTGCGATGAAGGTAACATCGGTCAACCTTCTTCTTCGGGCTCAGCTTCGAGATTAAGCATCAGTTTCGACATCAGCTTCTGAACAATTTCTAGCAGTGAGGCCCCCAGATGTACTGTTTCGACTCTCATTCATTCTGCTGGGTCACACGCAGCCAACCAATCACTCAAAGGCATTCTCCTTCCTCTCAGATACGCACAACATGGAATGTGTATTGTGACGAGTACCCAACCATTCAGCACTCCACACTGCATTCATACCAGTTTCGGGCAGGGCCGTCTCAGTCTTTGTGTCACATAGCAGAAACTAGACACCCATAACAAGAAGTGCATATTGGTCACACACTTCATTCACCCAGGTCCCACCCCAAGGGTGTACCCACTACTACTACAGACTGCCCGGAGCCTTCCCACTACATACAGTCACTGGGAAGGCTCCGGGCAGTCTGGTTTGGACTCTTCCCCTGCCCCCCACAATACCATAAATGGAACTTCCACTTAACAGCCAGTCAGGGGGAAGGGACAGAGCCAGAGCTTCCCAGGACTTTGGGAAAAACAAGGTAACCGGCAATAGAAAGCAAGAGGCCACAGGGGCCATCTTGTCTCTTCTACCAGGAATCAACTGATTCCAATGGCATGGCCTGGGTATCCCAAAATGGAGGATACTCGGAGTATTTGCCAAATTCAGCATGTAGCTGCCACCAGCCCATAACCTACTATGTGGCCCACACACAGGTGCCTGTTAGGGAGAATTCTCATAAATGTCCTAATTCCCTTCACCTTAGAGACCCCCAGCGACTTTTCTGGATTCTGAGGACTTGATTTACTTTCCTGGAAAGTGTGTGCCTTTTTTCTCACTCTTTAATGTATTTTGATGTGTGCTTTATTCTTGCGTTCTTAGATTATGTTTTAGATAACTCCATAGGCATCTTTTCATGTGTGTTACACAGCAACCTCAGTGCAGTGACACAGGGGTGTCTTTTTCGACTTCCCAAAGGTTTAAATACCTTCTCTGGGATAAACTACTGTTTCACAGAGAATGTAAAGTTAAATTGACTTTACTAGTATTTTTAAATTCCTAGACCCAGCACACACTATCTTCCTACAGAGTGCTGGATGGGGTTACCTCGTATTCTCTGAGTCTAGAAACTCATGTACCAGTCAAATGGTACCCTTTTCTATCAAAATGGCTGGTGGCAGTGGTTTTACAATGAACTACCATGAGTTTTCCCGACCGCGAACACTGGTAGCTAAAAATTGCAGGAGCCATGTTTTTCAAGATGGCGCCTTACGCCCCTTTGTTTAAACAGGTCATGGTCCTTTTTGTTTTTTTCGAAATTTCTTTTTGGAAAGGTCCTTCTAGTGTTTGAGTGCCAAACTTGGTTTGGTCCTTTGTTTCTATGCCTTTGGCAGGCTTCAGGATTGAAGACAACTGGGTGGGCAGGAAGTGAGGGAGGTGCCAAAAACTCCCTGTGCTTCGTCTCCTAGGAGACCCAAATGCACCCAAGCATGATTGGCTGGCTGACTGTCTGGCTGGCAAAGACAGCCACCCTGCTGGGTGAGTGGTAGCTAGGCTGGAATGACAGGGAGAAAACTGTTTAAAAGGCGAGTCTCTTGGACTGGAAAGCAGAGTCGACCACTGGAACGAAAGAACCGAAGACGAGTTGGAAGAGGACGGAAGCTGCAACGTCTGGACCGTTGGTTTGCCCAATGAAGCACTGCTGCAGGTCCGAATTGCCAAGTTCATCACGACAGAGAAGCACCTTCGAGGACGACTTCTTCCTTTGAGTTGGTGGGAACAATCAACTCGTAAGCCACCTGGATACCATTCTCGGCGCTGGTTAAGATTAACCAGGGGGAAGGACACCAGCTTGTGTGCTTGACTACAGCTACTCGAACCGAAGATCTTCCATTTTACCACCTTGTTTGACCCGTCCCAGCGCAGTGCAGGAGTGCCTGACGTCCTCCCTCTTGTCCCCACGACTGAGGATCACGAAAAGTGAGATATGCAGAAACTGCCAGAAACCAACGTCTTCAGCTGCATCTTTTTCTTAATATTAAGGTACTGTGCCAACCCGATTTGAGAGACCTTACCTCTCGCAGTGAAAGTTTGTGAAACTTTCCCAACTTGCAGGCCTAATCAGCTTGTCACCCAACATAGGATTCTTTTTCATACAAACTACTTCTGAGAACTTTGGCAAAGACTTAACCTTTTTAATACAAAAACTGCTCTTTCCTATCCAAGACACTAGCCCATTGACTATGGCCTAGGCCTATTGAACTGAATCGAGTCCTCTAGTGAACTGAAACTATTTGCACTTCCTAAGAAAGTATTTGTGATCTATTCTATTAACTTGTGCCTTTGTGCTCCTATTTAAAGGGACTGAAATCCCATTTTGCTCCTATTTCAGGGGAGTCTAATTTACTAGGAAATGTATTGGTTTGGTACTGAAGTGTATTTGTGTATGATATTAAGTTGCCTCCTTCTAGTGAATGTTTTCTAAATGACTGTGTAATGAATTCATAAGTGTTTTACCAAGAAACCTTGAGTGTAAGTGTCTACTTTAACCACTGTGATTGTAAGACCTCTGTGTAACGTCTTTTACTGCTCACATTCCCCCTTGAGATAAGCTTGGCTGCTCAGCTCGCTACCACAAACTGTGTAGTACAGACTTATACCAAAGGTTGGTTTTGCTTACACCTGTAGTCCTAATTGTATGTGGTGGTCCCAGAGGGTACTGCTTGCAATTCTGCCTAAAAGTGCCCAAAAACATATACTAGGGGTACAGGGTTGTATCCCCACCCATGGGTGCTATAAGGGTATCCCAAAGGTCTGTACACCAAACCAATAAGAGGAAAAGCTGCACTGCCAGGAATCCCACACGGACTACTGTGCAGAAATAACAAGGACAGGGAGACCCTGTCCCTCCAATGCATTTCCAGCATCACACTCACATCACAGGGTGGGCGTAGCAGTGAAGGAGTACAAGTAAGTTGGGCGCTGCAGGTATGTATAGGTGTTTTAAGGGTTAGGGAGGTGGAGGGAGCGGGTATGGCAGGCAGTGGTAATGTGCGTGATTATTTCCTTTACAAACATTTTGAATTCTGAATTTTCGGGTAAAAAAATAATTGAAATACTCACATATATCCTTCTTTCCCCATTGCTCTGTGTTGCATACCGAAACCGGCTCACGCCGTCCAAACATTCCCAGTTACGGCCGTGCCACCGTAGGGCTCAGCACCTCGATCCCCGCTGGGAAAGCAGCATTGTAGCTAAAGCTGTGGCAACTGACGTGCGTCGAGGGTCCTGTCCCACTACGGGAGGTCAAGGAAGAGTGACTGTGCCTTGCCACAACTCCCCCACCATGAGCATGCCCTGGGACTGCATTCCCGCCGCCCCTTCATCTCAGTCGAGTCCTGCCACCCACAACATAGCTGGATCACGAGTCCAGGACTGGTGATAATTCAAGTTCCGCTGCGGCTGCTGCACAGAAGGTTGTTCATTGCCCGGAACGATTTACATGGCTTTGCAATGCCTTGTTACAGCCCCAGCCATGCCGGGCCTATGTTCCGTTTTAACAGAGCTTCCCCTTAAGGCTGCCATCTTGCTTGGGCTCGCTAGTGCCCCCTCTGTTCTTGCGTTTTTTCAATGTATTATATAGTGACAAACCAATTTCTATGAAAAATATTTTTGGACGAAACTTATAGGTTGTTGGAAATCAAGTTCAAAGAATGAACCAGAGAGCCTTTTCAGTGTATAATTTTTTCGGAATTAACAGTTTTCTCTCTACCACTGTAATCCAAGACCTTGATAGATAAGCAGGTTCTAGTGGCATGATCAATGTAATACTGTCATTAGCCATGTGTGCTCTTAGGTAATACTATATATACAAACATAGTTAAAAAAAAGAAAATGTTCCTGTTTTGCGCTTAGGATGTATAACCAACATGTACTTTTGGAGTGAAGGGGTTCTGTCCCCAATTGCCCAAAGGGCCCAGGGATCACCAAGGAACACATTTTCACCACACCACCCGCACACTCTGGGCTCCTAGGAAGTGAAAATTAAATGGGTGAGAGCTCAAACCAGCACATTTGTTTAATGCACCAAAAATTGTACTTCTCTGTGCAGGGTGAAGAGCCCCCAAATTTAAAATAAACTGGAAAGCCAAGAGAAAATTAGTTGCAGGCAACATGGCAAGCAATATGACTTTTCATTAATCCGACCGATTACTGCAAAACAGATTAAACATCTCACTTGTCAAGCTAAACAAAAAAACGAGGCGCAGGCAAAGAAAGCACAGCAGATAGACTAGTATGAACACTGAGTAGTATTTTTTTAAAAATACAAGTAATCTCAGCTAAAACGGTACAGGAAAGTAGCAAGTGTAAAAAGATTAACAATATGTTTTTAATCAAGATCGCTGCACCAAATTGAGTTTTGAAATATGTAGCCAGCGTCTTCTGCAAGTTTATAAAATAATGCTCAGAATGGTATTTTACAAATGTGATTATTGCCAAACTTAAACACAATCAGCATTAATGCAACAACTTTTTTCAGCAGGATAGGAAATACTTACAGCAGCTACAGGGATGAGAATTTCCACAAACAGACCGGCAAGTGCATGTTTTATGTCCTTGTCTTTCACTTCCAAGAAGTATTGTGCACATTCCTTTATAGCAACGGGTTAAAGAAAAAACATGTAAAATAACCTTATGATTTTATGAACAACAAAAATTATCTTCAAAGCCAAGCTTAAAATCTTTCCCCCAGGAATTACAGTAGCATGTCCATAGAAAAAACAGTTTGTATAGTTCTTTGAAATGTTTTCAACGTGTCAAATATTTGCTTTTTTAATAAAGTCGAATTAGAATTGCAGACTCAAGCTTGAGCCTTAGCCTCCAAAGAGTGAATATGCCAAAAAGAAACCAGAATAGATGAAACGAGAGGGGAAAAAAAAGAGAGGAAAACACACTTAACAAATGTTGTAGACGTCATGATCAAAAGGTTGATTTAACACATTTGTTACATTTGCTAGAATTTCATTGTGGTGTTGTGACCTGGGAAATACAAATTACCCCCAGTTGTAGCGACAATGAATAACTTCAGCCAATAAAAACAGTCCAACTACACAACAAAGTTCCTGGCTGACTAGATGTCCAATGACTGCAAACCTATTTGCTTTCCATAACTGCAAGTCGCCCTATACCTTGAAAGTTCAGAACAATCTAGAAGAACTGGGCGACTTGACACACGTGAAAAAGTCAGTAGATTATGTGACCATGAATCCATAATCAATTTGTGGACATCAATAACCAACCATCTACATATTAATTCTACACAGTAATGGGTGGTATCAGTGGGGAGCCCTGTTCAACACTGCATCAGTTAGAGTTCCTTGTACTGCTGTTTGTATAGTCAAACATCCTTTTTGTTTTAAGTGTTTTTCTTAAGTGCTAGCTCCATTACCACTGTTTGTTACCTTTATTATTTATTGTTTGTTAGGGAGAATTCTCTAATAAGGCGAATTTCCCAAACCTAGTGAGTCCCCCAGGAGCTTTGCTAGATTTTTGGGGTTTGTTTTTTTCTCCTGCTAAGAGTGAGACTCTTTTACTCCCACTCTTAGGCATGATTTGAGGTATGTCTCTGACTGTTTGTGTGATTTTGGGCTATGGGGTCTTTTACTCCATAGGGCTTCATGTATTTTTGGTATGTGTGTTACACCGCACCCTCAGTGCAGTAACACAGGGGTGTCATAGTGACCCCCAAACAAACTCCATACCCTGGGACTGACTACTGTCTCCCAGGGCATGTAAAGTCACCATTGACTTTACTAGTCTTAAATTGTGAACAGAACCAGTACAAACCATCATATTGTGGCAGTACTGGAAGGAGTTAATTATATTGCACCTGGGTCTGTTTTCAAGGGGGCACTGTCTAGTCCCCCCTTGTCGAGTTTCTGGCTGGTGGCAGTCGTTACCACGCGAAATATTCCAACAGAATATTCTCTATGGGATTTTCCCATTGATTTTAAACGCACCACTTTTTGGTGCAATGTTAAAGATACTGCTGGTTTATTTATTTAAATGCACGGTTGGGTCTTTTTGCCAGAACTCTTTTCTAAAATGGTGTTCGTGTCCGTCTCTGTAACTCTGACCAAGGTCGAGCCCTTTGTTCCATTTTTTGGCGGGCTTCTCCACAGAAGCCCTCCAAATGGTGCCACTCTGTCTGGGTTCCACATGATGGGTGGGGAGGGGAATCGGCACCCTGGACCTCATTGCCTTAGCAACTCAAGTCGCACTCTGTTCTGATTGGGCCAGTGGTGAGCCGCCCGGCTCACTACTTGCCATGTTTGAGTGACAGCAAGGCTGTTGAATGGGGGTTTTTCTGCATAAAAGCAGAGCCTTTGGGACTGGAACGTCAGAAGTCGCCCTGCTGCAACAAACTCACCACTTTCCCAGCAACAAGAGAAGATCTTCTGCTGGACGAGTCTTCTTCCTCGGAGGTGGTGGGACTAACCAGTTCGCCCTTTTCTCCTTCCAAAGACGCCTCTTGGTCGAATCACCCGTGCCAAGCACCCCGGCGGCCGGATAGCCAAGCTTCACCACTTTGACCGCGAATAAAAGGAACGCACCTTTTATGGACGAAACCCCGCGGCTGGTTTCATCCCTGTGCAGTGCAACGACTCCACGTTTCCTCCTCGATGAGATCCTCTCTTCCCCTGGTCGAAACAACGAACTGCAACCACTGCCAGGAACAACTGCCACCGCTGGAGCTTCCTTTCTCTTTAAGGTACTGTGTCCTGCCTGGCCTCCCTTTCTTCAGTTTGCCCAAGGTGACCCTTAAATCCTTGGCTTTCCAACTGGGTTGGCACCAGATCTTCTAACTTTACCTTCTTGAATCGCCCCAACCTCTTTTGAACATTCTGCAAAGATTTTTAGTGCATTTTAAACAGTGTGATCCTGGGCACATTTCGCTTTGCTCCATTTAAAGTGGGCCTGGCCTATGCACTTTGGTTCTACAGTGCATACTGCCTTTATTCCCTTGCTGAGAACTCCTAAAAGTGTTGGGACCTGTTTTATTTCTATGCTCTGCCTTTTTCTCTCCCTTTAACTGAACTATTGGAGTGCCATCAGGTTATGCGCTCACATCGTTTAACAAATCGTGGTGTTTTAACTCTGACTTGTCTAATAGTTATTAAGGGAGGTGTGTATACTTTACCTGACTGTGTTTTAACTTGCTTTTGATTTAGAGTGCTAGTATATTGCCTAAAGTGTGTTTTAAATAAATAAATTATATACTTTTGATACAAAGCTCTGGTCAGTGTTTGTTTGCTCTACTGTGTTTTTAGGCCTATTGTGTATACTCTATATACTGCCTTACTCTTCTTGAGAGAAGTCGGACTGCTCAGCCACAGCTACCAGGTAAATCTGGGTGGTGCAGACTGCTACCAATTGGGTTTACTGCTTACTCCTGTAGTCTTCATCTTCTTGCAGTGATCCCCAAGGGAAGTGCACAGGATTATGCCTAACATTGTTATTTATCTGTTTCTCCTCTGCTTCGCACTTTCCACTTCTCCCTCCTTCCATGCACTTTTCCCCTCCCCCTCTGCCATGCACTTGCATGTTCTCAAAGTCACTGGGCCTAGTAAGATCGCTGTTTTGTTCTCCCCTGTTCTCCTCCCTTGCCTTGTTGCGCTGGAGACCGGGCGCAGCGGGAGAAAGCCGCCAGATGCACCTTGATAGAGGTGTGCCCCGCCCCGCCCTGGCCAAGGACAACAAGTACAGAAGAATCTGCAGAGCCGTAACCCTCCGAGGGTTGATCTTCTGCACCCGGCACCACGTAGCGAAACTCTTCCACATGTGCCAGTAGCACTTAAAGAGTCAATGACGCTCTGGCAAGGACCTCCCTGGAGTCGGCCGGCAACTCGTCCCCTCCATACTCTAGGGCTGCAGGAGCCAAGTCCTCAGGTTCAGCAATCCTGGGTCTTGACGCAGGATGACGCCTCTCTGGTGAGCAGATCTGCAACCACTAGCAGCCTGACCAGAGGTGACGTTGACAGGCTGAGAAGGTCCAGGTACCAAATATGCCTCGGCGACGAGGATCATCCTGCATCGGCACTGTTTGAGGTGATTGATGACTCGCAGCAGGAGAGACAATGGAGGGAACGTGTATGGGAACAGGCCCTCCCGCAGGAAGGAGAACACGTCCCCCATGCTCCTTGGCTGGTGGAACCTGCTGGCGGATTTCTGGCATCTGGAGTTCATCGCCATCGCAAACAGATCGGTCTGGGTATGTCTCACTTGTGGAAGATGCGATCCACCTGATCCAATTTAAGTTCCCACTCGTGGCAGGAGCGCAATTCCCTGCTAAGGGAGTCAGCGATATGCCACACCACCTCATCACTCGATGGAACTCGTCGAGAGCAATATGGTCTGTGAAGGTTCCGGACACTTGGATCCAGCAAGAGTCGAGAACTCCTGAAGGGGTCGCATCCGCAACCTGCAGAGCCAGATCAGGTAGATGCGCGACAACATTATGCCGAGCAGCAACTCGATGGTCCACACCGCTGCTGTCTTCAGTGCCAACACCCTGGGCGCCGACTTCAGTCCGAACGGCAGGGCCTTGAATTGGTAGGGTCTTACCTGTAGCACGAAGCACAGGAACTTCTGATGCTTCTCGTGAATGGGGACGTGGAATAATGCGTCCTCCCGTTCCAGCGACATCAAGAAGTCTCCTTCCTCCAGTTGGCCGAGCATGTGCTGCAACGTGACCACCCTGAATTTGTGGTACTTGAGGTATTTGTTGAGATGCCGCAGGTCTAGAATGGGCCTCCAGCCCCCGGCCTTTTTTACCAAGAAGTATCTGGAATAGACTCCGGAGTCGCTTGGGAACCAGCACTATCGCCCCTTTTCTTATCATGGCCCGTACTTCCTGTAGGAGCTGAGAAATGTGCTGCTCCCGACGGGCCAGCACCCATCAGTCAGTGGAGAGCTTCCACTCACTGACGAAGCCCGCAAGCCGGCCTCCTACCGGGGTGCATGGGTGAGGGCCCTGATGCCCCGGCCGGTTAAGTCTTGCTTCAGGGCCTGCGTGCCGCCTTGGGGGTGACGACGTTGGCCTCTGTTAGGGAGAATTCTCATAAATGTGCCAATTCCCTTCACCTTAGAAACCCCCAGCATCTTTGCTGGATTTCTGAGGACTTGATTTTCTTAATTGGAAAGAGGGAGCCTTTTTTCCCCACTCATGTATTTTGATGTATGTTTTACACTTGTGTTCTTTGATTATGGAATTTTAAAGGTAACTCCATAGGCATCATTTCATGTGTGTTCCACAGCACCCTCAGTGCAGTGACACAGGGATGTCTTTTTAAACTTCCCAAAGGGTGAGATACCGTCTCTGGGATAAACTACTGTTTCTTAGAGAATGTAAAGTGAAATTGACTTTACTAGTCTTTCCAAGTTCATGGACCCAGCACACCCCAACGTACAATGGAGTGCTGGAGGGGTTACATAGTATCCCCTGTGTCTAAATACTCTTGTAGCAGTCAAATGCTGCCATTTCCTATTGGAAAGGCTGGTGGCAGTGGTTTATCAACAAACTACCATGATTATTCTCGACCGCGAACACTGGTAGCTAAAAATCACGTCAGCAATGTTTTTCAAGATGGCGCTTTAAGCCCCTTTGTTTAAACAGGTCCCGATCTTTTTGGAAAGGTCCTTCTAGTGTTTGACTCTGCACGCCAATCCAGGTTTGTTCCCTTTGTTTGTGTGCCTTTGACGGGCTTCAGGACTGGAGACCGCCTCTGGCGCCCGAGTGTCTGGGATGGGCAGGAAGTGAGGGAGGTGCCCGAAACTCCCTGTGCTTAGTGTCCTAGGAGACCCAAATGCACTTTGGCGTGATTGGCTGGCTGACTTTCTGGCAAGGACAGCCACCCTGCTGGGTGAGTGACAGCTAGGCTGGAATGAAAGTGAGAAAATGGTTGAAAAGGCGAGTCTCTTGGCTTGGAAAGAAGAGTCGACCACTGGAACGAAAGAACCTAAGAACTGGAAGAGGATGGCTGCTGCAACTCCTGGACCGTTGGTTTGCCCAGTGAAGCCCTGCTGCAGGTCCGAATTGCCAAGTTCATCTCGACAGAGGAGCCCCTTCAAGGACGACTTCTCCCTTTGAGTTGGTGGGACCAATCAACTTGTAAGCCACCTGGACACCATTCTCAAGGCTTGTTAGCATTAATCAGGTAGAGGGATACCAGCTAGTGCGCTTGAAGCTACAGCTACTGTAACTGAAGTGACTCCATCTTGTTTGCTTTGTCGACGATCCCGTGCAGTGCAGGGGTCCCCACCTACCCCCCTGACGTCCTCCCTCTTGTCCCCACGACTGAGGCTCAGAAACAGTGAGATCTGCAGGAACTGCCAGGAACCAACGACTTCAACTGCATTTGTTTCTTCATATAAAGGTACTGTGCCAACCTGATTGAGAGAACGCCACTCTCACAGTGAAAGTTTGTGAAGCTTTCCCAAACGGCAGGCCTAATCAGCTTGTGACCTGACATATGATTCTTTTTCGCCTAAACTACTTCTGAGAACTTTTGCAAAGTCGCTGATACAAGAACTGCTCTTTCCTATCCAGAACACTAGCCCATTGACTTTGGCCTGGCCTATTGACTTGAATTGAACTCTTCTTTGCACTGTCTAACAAGTATATGGGATCTATTCTACTTACCTTGTTCCTTTTGCTCACGTCTAAGTAAATGAACTGCCATTTTGCTCCTATTTCAGGGGAGCTCAAACTGTCTCAAAAACGTAGAGTTTTGTATTGAAGTGTATTGGTATATAAGTGCCTCCTCCTAGTGAAATGTTTTCTAAATGATTGTGTAATAAATTAATTTTTACCAAGAAACCTTGAGTAGAAGTGTCTACTTGAACCACTGTGATTGAAAGTCCTCTGTGTATTTACTTTTACTGCTCACATTCACTCTTGAGATAAGTCTGGCTGCTCAGCTCGCTACCAAAAACTGTGTGGCTTATACCAAAGGTTGGTTTGGCTAACACCTGTAGTCCTAATTGGAATTAGTGGTCCCAGAGGGTTCTATATGCATGCAATTCTGCCTAACAGCCACCTCCACCGAAAGCCTTGTAGGCCTCTGTAGGCCTCCTGGGTCATGGATCGGCAGGGTTGACAGTACAAAGAGTACCCTCCGCCGAAAACTTTTGACGAACTACCTGACTTCCCAAGGAAGAGCAGTGTTGCTGAAGAGTGTCCAGGGCACTGGCCGTCTCTGTGTCAAGTGTTAAAGGTTTGCAACGACTTGTCAACTGCCTTCCCAAAGAGGTGGTCACCGAAGGGCATGTCCAGCACCCTCGTCTGGACCTCCTGGTGGAAGGTGGTGGCTTTCAGCCAGCCACGACGACGGAGGCAGACACCGTTCCCCATCTGCCAGAACACTGTCTGCAAAGTCCACGGCCACTGTGATGGCATGGTCCGATGCCACCTCCCCTTCCTGGAGGATGGAGATCGCCTCTACCCGCTTGTCATCGGGCCATCTTATACCACAGTTTCCTGTCGTACCTGGCCTGGATTCCAAATGCGTTGTACGCCTTGACTGTAGATGCTGCTGAGTGGATCACCTTTCTTCCCATGGCATCCAACTTCTCCTCGATATCCAGAGTGACTAGGAGTTAGACTACTTCTTCCTCGCTGCTGCCGAAACCACGGAGTCCGGGAAAGGCTGTGATCGTAGGCACTTGGGTGCGGACTCCGGCACAGAGTACTTTTTCTCGAGCCTATCCCTCTTGGCTGGGGCCATAGCCAGATTATTCATCAAAGCTAGGCCCTCCTCCCAAACGTCATCAAGGAGAGGCACAGCCATGATGTTCTTCCTCTTGGCCTTGCGCCGTTGGTAGAGTAAAGCTTCCTTCTTGGTCTCTTCTGGCGTCAGTTGGAAGAGCTTGGACGCTCTGGCGAGCATAGCATGGAACAAAGACACCTCGTCCGGGGGAGAAGGCCTTGGCAACGTCATCCATAGTCACTGTGGTTGTGTCCATCCCCGTGTACGGGTCCCGGGGGAAGGGGGGGGGGGAGAAAACGCAACACATGTGAGGAGGTTGATGTGGCGGTGTAGGGTGGGTGCCGCTTCCTCTTTTTTACAGGTGGTCGATCTGGGCCACCAGGGACAGAGCTGAGGAGGGTCGGAAGGATGTCCAGCGATGCATCTCTTGGAGGGGTCGGAGCTCTAGGCCTACTGGGCCCTGCGCAGTCGTCGGCATTCTGTCATCGTCGGCATTTCTGTCGTCTGTCGGCATTTCCACCGTCAACTCCCACAACATCCTCCTGGATCGTGTGTATGGAAACCTGGTCTTCCTCGTCAGAGAAAAAAATATCTGTGCTCTGGAATGTGGTCTGTCCTGAGGTCTTCTTCCCCACTCCCCCTTTTTTTGCATCCTGAGGGGTCGGCTTCAGGCTTAGAGGCGGCATCCTCTTTTCCTGTGTTTCTCTACCAGGCCGGCCGGGGCCTCCCATCTCGGGGGTCGGGCTATTCTGGGCACCGCCGCAATCTACTTTGACTGGGTAAGGCCCTTTGGCCTTCGAGAGGGCGGCTGCCACCAACTCGATCATTGAAGCCTTCACCTGGACCGCCTAGGCCAGGTCGGTCACCTTTACCTGCGCCTTTGTCTTCTCTGGCTTTTCCTGCAGCTTCACCGGGTTAGCCGATTTCCTCTTGGAGGAGGTGCTGGAGCGATGGGAGGCAGACGGTGAAGCTTAACACGCCCTGCCCGTCGCAGGACCTGCTTGCGCGGCGCCCTAGATGGAAATGGACTCTCAGTGCTTGGCCTTGTCTTGGGCCTTCTACATATGGAGTGCCCGCAAAGGACTTAGAAGCCCACTCCTAGGACCGGCCAGACGTGGGTGAGGCATGCCCTTGCTTGCCACACGTGGTGGAGGCGTTGGCCTTGAGCCACGCCGCCAGTCTACTGTGACGATCCTGCATGGTTCGCTTGGAGAATAAGAAGCAGATTTCACAATCCGCTTCCCTGTGATCGGATGGCGACAGAGGCACTGAAGATGTTTGTCCTCTACAAACACGTTGCACAGTCCACAGCTGGTGCAGAGCTTGAAAAGGGAGCTTCCCTCTCTTCCGACATGGTCCGGAGTGCAAAGCTAGCCCGATGGCCTTTTGGAATCTTCAATTAAACTTTGACGATTCTTGCCCTGGAAGGGCACCGAAATTCACTGACAAACATATCCCTGCTTGTCAGTCGATGGAGAGAAAAAGCACATGGGCTCCGTTTGACAAAAATAGGACTTTTTATCGAAGGAGCGCGAAAAACGTAGAATAGCTCACAGAGCAAAACACAATGACTACCAACACTTGAACGTGCAGGGCAAATCTGAAGATGGCTGCCAGAGGAGGGGCTTAGGGAGAGGGCCGTCATTGGCTCAGGCAGTATGACCCAGAGTGCAGCGATTAGTTTAGAGAAGAAATACAGTTTGTAAGGGAAAGTAAAAACTGTTTGTTCTTTTAATGAGGATTCCTGGTCTGACGACGGGACTTAATTGATACTTAATAGGGTTTCCTTGAAATGTGTAAACGGGAGTACACATAAATAAAAAATGTTTGCTACGGGGGACCACCAGGGGCACCGATCAGCATGGCCGCTTGGCAGATAACTCCATACACCAACGTAAGTCACCCATGGAGGCTCAAGACAGAAAAAAATGTACAATTTGGAGATCTTTCAGAGTTTAAACTGCTACGGATATCGCAGTGTTGAGAAGTATTGGCATTAGACCGGAGCGAGCTGTCAGTAGATGGGAGAGATCGATGCTGTGGGAAGAGGTGTTATGGAGAATTCTCGGAAATGTGCCAATTCCCTTCACCTTAGAGACCCCCAGCAACTTTGCTGGATTTTGAGGACTTGCCATACTCCATTCGACAGAGAAGCTCCTTCAAGGACGGCTTCTTCGTTTGAGTTGGTGGGACCAAACAACTCATAAGACACCTGGATACCATTCTCAAGGCTGGTTAGGTTTAACCAGGGAGAGGGACACCAGTTCGTGTTCTTGAATTGACAACTACTGGAACTGAAGTGACTCCATTTTGTTTGCTTTCTTCAACAATCCCGTGCAGGAGTCCCCAGACGTCCTCCCTCTTGAACACACGACTGAGGTTCACAAACAGCGAGATCTGCAGGAACTGCCAGGAACCACGACTTCAGCAACATTTGTTTTTCTTCATACAAAAGGTACTGTGCCAACCCGATTGAGAGAACACCACTCTCGCGGAGAAAGTTTGTGAAACTTTCCCAACTTGGAGGCCTAATCAGATTGTGACCCCCCAAATTATTCGTTTTCGCCTTAACTACTTCTGAGAACTTTTGCAAAGACTTACTGTTTGATACCTGAACTGCCTTTTCCTATCCAGACAACTAGCCCATTGACTTTGGCCTGGCCTATTGACTTGAATTGAACTATTCTGGTGAAATGAAACTATTTGCGATGCCTAGAAAGTCTATATAATCTATTCTACTTACTTTTGTCCTTTTTGCTCACTGCTAAGTAACTGAACTGACATTTGGCTCCTTTTTCAGGGGAGCTCAAACTGTCTCAAAACATACGAGTTTTGTATTGAAGTGTATTGGTCTATAATATTAAGTTGTCTTCTTCTAGTGAAATGTTTTACAAATGATTGTGTAAATAAATTAATAAGTGTTTTACCAAGAAACCTTGAATGTAAGTGTCTACTTCAACCACTGTGATTGAAAGTCCTTTATGTAACTACTTTTACTGCTCACATTCACTCTTGAGATAAGCCTGGCTGCTCAGCTCGCTACCAACAAACTGTGTGGTACAGACTTGTACCAAAGGTTGGTCTTGCTTACACCTGTAGTTCTAATTGTGTATGGTGGTCCCAGAGGTTACTGCATGCAATTCAGCCTAACAAGAGGACAGTGCTCCCTGCAAAAAGACGCTGTCGTGGGATTGCTGCAGTGGATCGGCTGCTGACGACGTCAAAGTCTGGTGGGGCTGGGCCGACTGGGAGATCATAGAGGGCCGCATTGTCTACAGGCTCCCGTCTGAAGTGAAATTTCAGCCTGGGTCCGACACTGCAAAACACAGGGACCAGCCCTAGAAGTGGGGCCAGTGAAGACCCGAGTCTAGATGTGTGAATCAGCAGGGGACCCCAGACTAAATAGGCGGAGCGCCAGTGCCCCGGCCACCTCTGCATACAGCCCGACGGTCTGTAAGCCGCTATCCCCCACTAATTCCTTGTAGCGTCAGGAGGATCTTTGGAGGAGGGGTGTTGCACTGCTCTATACAAACACTGCGCTTGTCACTGGGCAGTACTCGTGGTCCGTGGAGTGATTCTGGAGTGGAAGTTTCCTGGAAGATGGTTTGAGGGGCTGACGAGTGGCAGCCAGGGAGGGTGGCTGGCCTGTTGGCAGTGTCGCATGCAGGGAATCGCTTGGGAGGGCCTGTTGTACAACTGGAATAGCTGAAGATCTGCTGGGCCGGAACCATCGCAGGGATTGGAAACCGCGCTCGACTAAGTGATCTGGGAGAAGGGTATTTGTAGAGTACCTGCTGAAGGAGTTGATTCAAATTTCACCCTGGCCATGCAGAGGGACTGCCAACCTTTCACAGCTTACCTGTCCGATAGGGGAATAGGCTACAGGTGGACATTTCGATTTGCACTGGTGCTTGAAATCAGGGAAGTGGGGAAGTGGACTACCGTAAAACCAAAGGTTCAGAAGCAGAAAAGGTTGTTCTGCATTGTAGAGAGAGCTGAAAGAATGGAGAGGGAGGAGTACTTGAGGCTGTAGGACCAGCCGTAAACCAAGACGCTCAGAGGTGTTTGGGCCAGTGTAAAAAAAAGTTCACAGGGGCCAAAAATGTCAGAGGCTCAATACTATGCTTGATGGGGTCTGATGTTATGATCGCTCATGCAGTATTCTGTGGTGCAGTTAATTCTGGTTTCTTGTTATGAGGCATTGACGGGAACAGGTGTGGGGGTACGTCCTTCCTTGGCGGCCCAGCTTTTGATGGGCATCTCAGAGGGTGGGGTTGTAGGGGTTCGGGGGGGGGGGGGGGGGGGTCAAACCGCTCTGGGAAAGAATTAGAAGCATGGGGGTCTGGCAATTGAATATGCTACAGCCTGTATAAATTGTAGTGGTGGGTACGATAGCAATGATGGGTGGAAATAAGGAGGGGGTGGGTGGGGGGGAACAGACTGCAGGGTTGTGAGGACTATGAACATGAAGGGCATACATTTCCCGACTAAGCAAACGTTAGTCGCAAGGGAGTTCTGGAGATCCAAGTTGGATGTGATGAGGTTGCAGGAAATAAGATCCGAGGAGAGGCACATTCCCGCTGTGCTGACAGGGGAGCATTCTAGACATCCAGGGAAGTGAAAAAATGTGGGGTCAGGATCCTGCTGTGTAAGAGGTTGAGGCTTGATGATGTACAGGTATGGAGGGAGCTCTGTTGGCATCAGGTACAAGAGGCAGTGTTTGGTTGTCCTTTGCCATGATATATTGCCTAAATCAAGGGAAGAAAGCTTTTTTGAGGAGACCTTGGTCCGACTAATTAGGGAAGTTAAGGGATTAATCATATTGCGAGGAGAATTCAATATGTGTGCAGACCCTAAGCTGGATAGGACCACTGTGCGGGTTGAGAGAGACCAGATGACAGGAACAGGGAGAGGGGTCCTCCATGAATGACAGCAACATCTGTGAGATCTGGGGTATACATTCTATCCCCCACCCCTCTTTGCGCACTTACACACATATTGACTATATCTGCCTGGGCAGGGAAATGATGGGCAGATTTGAAGCCTGTGACCATGTGCCCATTAGCTGGACTGATCATGTTATGGTTTATATGGGATTTTCTCTTGTGGGGTTACAAGACCCAGATTCGCTGTGGAGGTGCAATGACTGCCGGAGGAAAGACGCATGGTTTCATGAGGAGCTCAAGGCGGGATTAAGGAATACTTCCATATAAACGATACGGGGGAAGTTGATTACTCCATCGTAGGGGAGGCAGCTACGGCTACCTGGCGTGCTTTATCGATCAGGGAAGGTTCAAATACAAAGAAGGAAAATAATCTTCTTGAAAGTAAATTGAGGGGGATATTTATTTAGTTTGTTATACGCCCAAACACACAGGTATCACGGCATAAATTACTTGAAAGCTTGGTTAGTTGCAGCATATGTAAAACACTTACAATGGTATATTTCATGCATAATGTGGAAGGCTTCGACCTAGAAGGAACGTCAGGATCGTGTCATGATCTCTGCTTCCAAAAGGTCAGGGTTTTCCCAACTCCCTTGGAAGCAGATCCATAACCCAGGTTCCGAGGGCCAACCAGTCCCAATTGGGACCTTTTGGACCCGGTCCTGGCGCCAGTGGCACCAGGCTCAAATATGCCCAGTCCCAGCGCTGGAAGCGCCGGGCTCATAATGCTTGGGTGGACTTACCTGCAGCAGACCATGCTGCTTACTTGCCTGCCAGTTGAGTCTCTGATCCTCTTCTGTGTGGAACTACTTTTCCTGTTGGGTGGGGCAGGAGCCACTCCCTAGATTCAGAACACTGGAACTCTTCTGGAAGGCAGGAACTCTTTTCTTACCAAGGCGTGGCTGTGGAAGGAGACATCTAAGCACTACAGGAGGCTATTTAAACCACACCCGGTGGATGAATCTTGCTTTGCGTTATTCTGCATTCTCAGCAGCAGAATGCTCATCGTGTCTTCTGCATCTGATCCTGGGCCTAAGGAAAAAGGCTTACCATTCTGAATCCAGTCTTCAGCAACACCTATAAAGACAAGAAAGAACAGGTTAGCATTACGGTCTTCAGTGACAGCTCTTCACTTACCTGGTCCATCGGCTGCCACCAACGCCTCGCGCTGCATTCCGGCATCTGAAAGGCAAAGGCTTACCTACTCTTCGTGCGCTCCGGAGGTCTTCACACTGCATTCCGGCATCTGAAAGACAAAGGCTTACCAACTCTTCGCACGCTCCAGAGGCCTTCGGCGCTGCATCCCGCATCTGAAAGACAAAACAAGGTGCGTTTAAAGACATTGGGGAACTTTGATACTCACGTGCCATTACTCCTTTCCACACCTAACCCAGTGGGTATTCCGGCACCCTGCAGCCGCTCCGAACTTGTACCTGCAAAATAAAAGACAGTTAAAGCGCATCGTGAAGCAGGCAACAAGCGCTTACTTACGTGCTTCCAGGCGCTTCTATTCATCACACAGACTCCATCTTCAACTCACTTCAGCCCGTCATCCGCCATCGCCGGAACCTGCAAAACAAGAGACATCATTACTAAAGACTTTAAAGACAATAGAATTACTCGAAACTTACCGTTCGTGCAGTAAACGACGGACAGCAGTCCTCTGAAGTCAAGAGGCCTGCGCTACCGATCCAGTGAAGAAACTGGTTACAGCACCCTGCCCCGAGGCAGATGGAGAGCTCGGCATTCACTTACCTAAGACATCTTACTCTTGAAGTCAGGCATACAGTGCACAGAGGTCCAGCCCAAGAGCCAACCGGGTGCTACACATCACCTTGGAAGATACGGTAGTCGCCCAGTCAAGACCGGCGCCTCTGCGAGAATCAGGTGAGCGTTACAGATCGTACTAAAAGTAGCCTAGCTGAATTTATCAATGTTAGGGAGAATTCTCAGAAATGTGCTAATTCCCTCCACCTTAGAGACCCCCAGCAAATTTGCTGGATTTAAAGGACTTGATTCCTTTAACCTGGAGAGAGTGAGACCCTTTTTCCCACTCTCTCATGTATTTTAATGTGATTTCTGAACTTTGTTTCTTTTGGTTATGGAGCCAGACAAACTTCATGGCATCATCTTTTACATTGTGTCACACAGCACCTTCAGTGCAGTGGCACAGGGAAGTCTTCCATATTTCCCAAAGGTTTAAATACCTTCTCTGGGATAAACTACTGTTTCCCAGAGCAGTACAGTGAAATTGACTTTACTTACATTTGCAACTTTCTAGACCCAGCACACACTATCTTACAATAGGGTGCTTTGGGGGTTACTTAGTATCCCCTTTGTCTAGCTTCTCATGTAACATTTTGTTACCCTTTCCTCACTGAATGGCTAGTGGCAGTGGTTTACTTTTAACTACCGTGGTGTGCATTTACCACGGGCTGCGTTCGCAGCAGAGCACCCAAGGGTGCCATTTTTGTCAAAAAGGCAGCGGTCTTCTTTGTTAGCCATTTCTTTGTGGAAAGGTCCTTCTTGAGATTTACTCGGTGCGCCAAACCAGGTTGGTCGGCTGAATGTCCGGCAAGGAGAGCCACCCTGCCGGGTGACTGACAGCTAGACTGGAATGAATGGGAGAAACCTGAATAAAAGTTGAGGCTTTTGGCTTGGAAGGCAGAGTCGACCACTGGACGAAGGAACTAAAGAAGAACGTGAAGAGGACGCCTGCTGCAACTCCTGGACTGTTGGTTTGCCCGGTGAAGCCCTGCTCCTGTGCTGAAACTCCAAATTCGTATCGACAGAGAAGCCCCTGCAAGGACGACTTCTCACCTTGAGTTAGTGGGACCAATCAACTCCAAAGTAAGCCACCTGGACATCTTCTCGGAGCTGGTTGAATTTCCACAGAGTTGCTGCTGGAAACCGAATAGCCAGGGAGAGGAACACCAGTTTGTGTGCATTATTTTTAAGTTGGCCAAGAGCTCCAGGAACAGCCTCCGGACTCCCAGAAAGCAGGATTGACCAAGCTTGAGCCCCCTCAACAGAGTGCAAGACCCCAGAAGCAAGGAAAGTCCATCTAGACAGCCAGGAACCGCTGTGTTGCTCTTTGCAGTAGTCGCGAGGAGCTGAAACGCCGAGGTGCCACTTGTTTGAAGATTGTCGGTTGCGAGTGGTGACCGTCCCGTTGCAGGAGTCCCCAGAAGTCCTCCCTCTCGTCCTCACGACTGAGGCCAAGGAACAGTGAGATCTGCAGAGCTGCACAGGAACAGGAGTCATCTGCTGCACTTTTTTTTCATTCTAAAGGTACTGCAAAGGCTGAGAGAACTTACCTCTTATTGTAGAGTTGCTTGCATCTTCTACTACTCACAGGCCTAAACAGCGTGTGGCCTTACATTGATTATTCTTTTCTCCAAAGACTTCTAAAACAATGTGCAAAGACATTTCTACTTACCTACCAGAAGTGCTTCAGCTCATATAGACTTTTGGCCAGTGACTTTGGCTTAACCGGTTATACTGAATGACTCTGCTTGGGGGATCCAAAAGTATTTGCCTGCTTAAGAATATTTGTGATCTCTTGTTTGTTCTAATAACCTTTTCCTTTAACCAATTCCTAAGAATGTTCTAAATGCTACCGTAAAATATTAATGTCCCCAGCACCCTAGCTAGTGAAGTCACCTAAGGGTGTAGGTTGTGACTGTGGGCCATCTCAAAAGGGTCTTTACTGATTTAGAAACTAAGTGTGTAGTTTTGGAGTGTATTTGTGTGCTGCTTTTATATTGCTCCCTTCTGAAGCTGGCTTATTCTAACTGACTGATAAATGAATTAATAATTGTTTATTCAAGAAACCTTGTGGCTAAGTGTTTATTTGAATACCTGTCACTGTGAATCTCTGTGTAATTCCCCTAGAGCTCACATTGACCCCTCTTGAGATGAGCCTGGCTGCTCAACACGCTACCAACCTGTGTAGTACAGACTTATAGCAAAGGTTGGGTTCCTATTGCCAGGAGGTCAGGGTTGTGGTAGTGCACCCAAAGGGTACTGCATACAATCGTGCCTAAAACTCAAATAGCCAGATTTTGATCAGACTCTTGAAACGCTGGTGCGAAGGTTAATTTCTAATGTGAATTGGGGCGGGGGGGGGTGGGGTCGGTGTTCCAAAGGTTTGGAGCCGTTACTGGAAAGCTGGTGTCCCCCACCCGTTTACTCGTTGATCTCAGGACATTCAAGTGTGTGCTGGATCCAGAGCTTAAAGACATAGTCAATCTTTTTTCGGTTACACAGTTCAGGTAGGAGGGGGGCTTCATTAGTAATACATTTATGTGCTGTGATCGAAGTCTTAAAAATAATTCTAGCTTGTATAGGGAGCCAATGTAGTTCTCTTCTGATGTGAGACTTTCATTCCTTTTTAGTCCAAAGGCTGCACGTAGAGCTTTGTTCTGTAGCAATTGTAGTTTGGCCGGTTGGTCTCTGTAGTTCCTAGTAGAAGGATGTTACAATAGTCAAGTTTTGATAATATGAGGGCTCGAGCTAGGATTCTGTGGAGTGAGGAATTGTCGGATGAGTGAGATTAATTTAGATGTTTTAGGCAGTAGAAGAGGATAGGGTGTTAATATGTTTAGCCATAGAGAGATTAGCAACTAAGTAAAACGCCCAATGTTTTTACCTTTTCGAGGACTGGGATGGAAGTACTATCGATGGTAATGGCAGAGTAGTAGGTGTGTAAAGATTTTAGGCGGGCGGGCGAACCTACAATGAGGAACTCTTTTTTTCGTCATTCAAACAGAGGCTATTCGTTGCCATCCAGTTTTGAATGATCGCATAGATTTCATTAATGATGTTGTTGTGTTTGTGATCTCCCGTGATGGCGATCAGGATCTGTGTGTCATCACCCTAAATTAGTATAGATGACTCCCATAGAATCAAGTGCTGTGAATAGAAGTTTAGTGTAGGCGTTATACAATGTGGGAGAAAGACAGGAGCCTTGAGGGACACCTAAGGGAACTGAAATGGGGTCAGCAGTCTGATCACCAATAAAGACTCGTGTTCCGACAGCAAGGACTTAATCCACAGTGTGGCTTCTGGGGAGAAGCTGAAGTTTGCTGTCAGGGTAGAGCACTACTTAACATGGTCTACCAGGTCGAACACCGCTGACAAATCTAGGAGGAGGGGAATGCCCATGTTACAGGAGTCTCAAATACTATCCACCTGGATTTTTATGTCTAGAAGAGCTGTTTCAGTGCTATGTTTAGGCCGTAAACCAGATTGCCTAGCTCCGAGCAAGTGGTGACTTTCCAAGTAATCTTGGATTTAGGTGCAGGCTATTCTATCCACCATTTTCAGTAGGAACGGCACGGGGGTAATGGGGCAGTAGTTAGTGGGGATGTAGGGATCCAAGGATGGTTTCTTAAGTAGTGGGGTTACCCATGCCACTTTAATGTTGGAAGGGACTGAGTTGGTGGTGAAGGAGGCATTAATAAAGTCGGTAATAATGGGTACTAAAGGAAGAGCACAACGTTGGACCTATCGGGCAGGGAATCTGCCGCCTTTGCAATTAGAAGGTTTCAAGGTCCTGGGATAGAGTTAAATTTGAATTTGGCACAACAGTATTACTAGCAATGGCGTCAGGGGCGATAGAGGACATACTTTTGACAGCCAGTAGTTTTCTCTTATTCAGTATTTTCTCTTGCAAGGTAGAAATGTTATGTGCTAAGGCATTTTGGATAGTGGTGCACCAGGCTTTGTCCGTGTTGAAAGAGGTGGCTGAAGGGATAGGAGATTCTAGTTATCTAAGTATAGTGAATAGTTCTTTGGTGTTGGAGAAAGTGTTATTGATGCGAGTATTAAAGGAATTAGCTTTATGGGCTCTCACAGCTGATTTGTAAGTTTTATCCGCTGCCAAAAGGGTTTTAGTTGTGGTGCAGGACAGATTATTTTTATGAAGGTGTCCCATTGCTCTTTTGTGACGGCGTAGGAGGGTGAGCTCTTCATTAAACCAGAAGTTAGCTCATTTTAGTTTGAGGCGTTTTAGAAGAGAGTGGTGCTACTGAGTCAATGGTGGATTTAAGGCAATTGTGGTAAAGGTGGAAATGCTGTCAGGGTTGGAGTCTGCCGTTAGGTAGGTGTCAGCAAGAATGGGCATAAGATTTTCTAATTTGAGTTTGCAGGTGTTTCTAATAGATGTCGGGCACAGGCTAATTCGAGGAGAAGCCTGAGACTTTGTGGTTAGGATATCGAAGCATATTAGGTGGTGATCCATCCAGGTAACTTAGGAAATAGATTCTAAAGTTATACTTACATTTAATGTCAAGATCCAGTCTAGGATTCTTCCTTTGGCGTGGGTGGGAGAATTGACGATTTGATTGAAATTCATTTCAAGGAGGGCCGCAGAGACAGCAGTAGCTTTCTGGTCCAATTTATCATTGTATCCAAGGTTGATGTCTCCTAGGATAATGAATTTAGTGTTAGGTTTTAGGAGGGGTCTGCTGAGTAACAGGATGTCAGATGCGGGGTGGTTGGAATTATTTGGTTGTCTATAGATGATAAAGTTGATCGTAGTTTTAGGGTCATTCGTGAGTTTTAGTAGGAGTTTGTTTACAGGTAGTGGATTTAGAGGGCATGATCTAAACTGCAGTGTGGATTTGGCTATTAGAGCTACTCCACCTCCTTTGGAGTCCTGGCGATGTGCTCTAAGGATTGTAAAGTCTGGTAGGATAGCTAAAGCGAGGGAAGGGCCTGATTCTGGGTGTAGGCAAGTTTCCTTGATAACTAGGAAGTTTAGATGTTGGTCGAGAAGTCGTGGACGTGAATAGCATGAGCTCCTAAAAAGCGGTTATTTATCAATGCGCCATTGAGGTTGTTGGGTGGACTGTAATATCTATGGGATGTGTGGAAGGGGAGAACGCGAAGGGCTCCTTAGGCGGATAGGGATCCTGGGCTTGCTGTTGTAAGGACAAAGTGGTCAGTGGAGGGTCAGTGGGGTGGTGGTGGTTCATGCAAGTTTGTGATGATCTCCCTTGTTTTGTGGTCCCTCGAATGGGTAGAGTAGTGGGTTGTGAGATTATTGTTCTCGCACTGAGGTGCTCGCGACGAGTCATGCCTAGGCACAGGTTAGTGGGTCCTGTTTGGCGTATGGTGCAGACTGTTGTGGCAGGTAGTGTAGGGGGGGCATGATATGTGTTTAGGGAGGTAGGTGAGAGGGTGACAGGGAGATATGAAGGCGTGGGGGGCACCCAGGTTTGGTGGTAGAAGATGTGGTGGATATTGACTCCCTGGAGGTTTGTGAGGAAGGCAAGTTGGGGAAAGGGAGGAATTGAAATGCCTCAAGCTGGGTGAGATGGTATGACAACTGCAATTTTGGAAACCGAAATACTATGAAAAGGGGATAGGGCGGATGGGCTTTTCGCGGCCCACCTGAGGGAGCAGAGGGCAGACAGATGGGATCTAAGGGCTGGATGGGTGGGTTAAACATCCTCCGAGGGAATACTGGAGTGCATTGCCAAATTGTATGAAGGGCTTTATGGCACGGAGACGCAGGATGGTAATGACCAGTTAGATGAATATTTGCGGGGCATTGCACTTCTGGTGTCAATTAACGAAAAGGCACTAGTCGTAGATGCGCATTTTAGGATGGAGAATGCAGGCGGGAAAGGTGACTGGAGACAACCGTTTTACAAAGGGGTTTTATAACTTTCGTGGGATTGCTTTCCCCGTACCTAATCAAATTGTTGAACCATATTCTGTAGACTGGCTAGAGGGCTACAGATTCCTTTTGCTGGACCCAGATATCGGTGATCCCCAAGGATGGGAGGAAAACTACGTCATATGGGTCCTTATTGGCCCATATCCCTGCTTAACGTGGAAACTAAATTTTACCAGAGTGTTGGCCTCTTGATTAGAGAATATGATGCAAATTTTGGTTCATGTTGACCATGTCGGTTTTATAAAGGCGGGACAAGGGGCAGGCACCTTGCGAAAGACTACATCTGATAGACATGGCTCGAGGGAAGGGGTGTACCCCAACACTCCTGGCCTTAAATGCTGAGAAGGTATTTCATGGGGTTGACTGAGCCTTCCTGTAAGCAGTTCTGGGGAAATAAGGTTTGGGAGGAATATTCTTACCTGTATTCGAGCTTTGCATTCAGGCTCATCGGCTAGGGTGGCTGTTAATGGACAATACTCCAGGGTGTTTTTGTCAGAGGGACCGGGCAGGGGTGTCTGCTCTCGCCCTTACTGTTTGCACTATCAATGGCACCACAGGCTGAAATGCTCCAGCATACTCCTCAGGTGGAAGGGATTCAGGTGAGGGAGACAGTTTAAGCTTGGGTCGTATGCCGATGTTCTCTTGCATATCACCATACTTCAGTCCCAGCAGCATTAACAGATATACCAGTATGAGGAGTTCTTATTAACTTTGAACCCTGAGACCAGGTTTATTCTATTCCCATTTGACAAGGATGGTGCCAGAGATATAGGAAAACTCAACCAGCTACGGATGGAGGTGAGGCTGGAGACGCTTTGTTATCTTGGGGTTGTCATCACCCGCAGATGGAGTGACCTTTGTGAAGCCAATTATCCACGGTTGCTTGGCACATTGTATCGCGATATGTCAAAATGGGAGAAGCTTACAATATCCTGAATGGGACGTCAACGCTTTAAAAATTAATTGCCGTCCTAAGATCTTGTACCTTTTCCAGATGCTCCTAATATTGATACCCGAGGCACTACTCGGGAAGCTAAGGGGCATATGTCACACTTTTTGTGGCAGGGGAAGAAGCCTTGTGTGGCCTATGACACTCTGGTACTGCCCAAGGTGAGCGAGGGTGTGGGGTTTGCAGACCTCTATTATAGGGCGTTACAGTTGGGAAAACCTTCACATGAGACCAGCTACGGTGGGTGAGTAGGTGTGGGCCTCAATACTGAAGACATTGCGCAGGATTTGTGAGCATACCATTTTAGGGGTCATATGGAACATGTGGCTTCCAGGAGCATGGACACAGGGATGACTTTTTGGCCTTTGCTAGTCAGTCATCAGTGGGTGCCCTGGCTATAAGAGGCGATCCTGGATTTAGGTACTGGGCGTGGTTCGAGGGTGGGCTGGCTAGAGTGGGTCAATTGTCGAAGGATGGAAAATCTAACTTGATTCAGGACCTGGAGGACAGTTTGCATATAAGGGAACTGTCGATATTTTACTTGCAGATCAAAGGGGTTCTCGCCACACAAGTGGGAATTGCAGATACAGAGGGAGCTTACACTGACAGAGAAAAATCAGATGGGAGAGATATCTGGGAAGGGAAATTGATGAGGGGCTGTGGCGCAAGTAGTGCTGCAGAGCTTTTCAAACATTGATGATATGCCAGAAAAAGCTCCATGGTGTCAAGATGCTCCAAAGGAGGCAATATGACCCTGTTCACCATTCCAGAATGTGTTTGGGGGTAGGTCCATATTGTTTGCATGGGTGTGGAGAGCACGCCACGTATTGGCACATGTGGTGGGCATGTGATGAGGTGCAGGTTTACTGGACTAAAGTGTTGGGATGGACAAAGGAGGTGGAAGGGATGTTGCATCCTTTGAACCCTAGGTTCTCTTTTTTTGGCCTTGAGGAGGGCGATGGGGAATACAGGCGCTTACCACATATGGCACACTTCCTATTGTTTGCGGCTAGAGTGTGCCTGGCTAGACAGTGGAAGAGGGAGCAGCTGCTGGGCCAGGGAGAATAGGTGTCAAAGGCTAAGTATATTTACCCGTTGGAAAAGATTACGGCAGCCCTCCATGGGGAGCGTGAGGGAGGCGCTGAGGTGAAAATGGGTTGGATGGTGGGGTTCCTTCATAAATAGATTAGGTTGAGAGAGATGCTTTGTTGATACGTATGCCTGTTGTGCTAGGAGCAGGTTTGAGTAAAGGCCTGCTCCGCTCTCCCCCTTCTCCCGGTTATGCTCACCTGGTATCCACAGGGAGGCCACCCAGCCGGGTTACTCGCTGGTATGCTTCTCAGCTTTGCCCTGATGTGGTATGCAGGGAAGGTTCTGCCTGAAAATACAGGAGGACTGTGTTCAAGACTGACCGACTGGTGTAAGTATCCTCCCTCCACCACCGTATGATTTCAGTCCCTCTGGCGCCCTCTCCTCACCTTGTGGTAGAATTTGGCATGCTCTCCGTCCTGCCTTCTTTGCAGGGGCGCGTTGTCTTTCATGGGCGAGTGCGGTCCAGTTACTTCACTGACACCGGCCCGTTTGATATTGTTCAGGGAGGTCTTATTGCTGGTCTTTATTTTGTTGCTATCCTGCATGCCTTTCTTCGTTTAAAATGTCTCGTTTTCTCCCTTAGGTATGTGGAGCTTCAGCGCCGCAAACTGGCTTGGTTGATGCCCGCTGGTAAATGATGGTGCATTAAGAGCGCTATGATGCGGTAAGTAAGCACTATGCGCAGCGCTGCAAAGTCTTGCCTTTGCTAACATGTGTTTTCCTTCCTTGTAGGTCGGAGTGGTGCCAGCCGAGAGGCGGCCAGCAAGATAAGCCTTTTGAGCAATTCGTAAATGTCTCTACTGCTTTCTTTAATGTTGCCTCTATCTTCCTCTTTCAGGTCATTCAGTGCGGGAGGCGTGCAGATTCGAGCAAGCTGTTCTCAGTAGCTGCGAGTGTTTAAAGATGAAGACTGCAGGTAAGATGCTGCTGCTGCTAATGATGTTCCTTTTGTCTCCTTGCAGGGTCTGCTTCTCCGAGGTTCGAGGGAATAGCTGGACACTGAGCGTCACGTTGCAAGCTGCAAAGTAACGCAAAGCGTGTTGTCTTGCTTGGGTGTGGTTTAAATAGCCCCAACAAAATAGTCCAGGTAAAGTAGTCGCTAGGCTACCACACCCAAAACACTAGACCGCATAGCTTGGTTCTTGGGAACCAAGCTATGTGGATGCCTCCATGTTGGCTGACAATACAATAAAGTAGTTCCCAAGCACATTGTTTTTCATGGTGTATGAGCCAGGCGCCATAGGCGCCAGGACTGGCCCCATGAGGGCTTTTGAAGAGGAGTCCTGACTCCACCTGGCCAATGGGTTTGCCAGAGGGGGTTTTGGGCGAGGGTCGTGACACTCCCCGATCCTTCTGGTCGATCTCCCTGGATTTGTGGGGTACACTGGCCTTAGGCGACGGACTGTAGCTATATCACCACTTTGTTGTGCTTTATCTGTATGCCATGTTTGCTCACCATTTGGTGGTGTTAAGAGGGTTGCCGTGGGGTGGGAAGAGGGCAAATAAGCAGAAAATGATGTGGTTGGTGCTCTTGATTTGCTGTAGTTCCTGGATTTTCCCATGTGACGTTAAAAAAATCAATAAATAATAATAAAAGCTCTTGACGAATTTCACAAAGAAATAACAATGAGGCTTATAAGCACACTATGTATATCGCCTACGAGCACAAGAACCAAGTATGAACAAAGAATGTGTGTAGAAGTGACAGATTTAAGGCGTATTTAAAAATAGCACACTATGTATATCGCCTACGAGCACAAGAACCAAGTATGAACAAAGAATGTGTGTAGAAGTGACAGCACAATCAGATTTAAGGCGTATTTAAAAATAGCAGTCAGATTTCAAAACACGCAATCAATCTACTGCAGGCATAGAGTTACTATTAACAGACACTTCAGGTGGTCATGAGAATTATTTCACTATCAGATTGTAAATTTTGAAATGCTTCTGATAAACATAAGATTTTACATAACAATGGCCTGCATCCCTGCCAGTTGTAAGTTTGACAGCTGTGCTCTCCACTGTCCAGAGCCTGCACCCCATGGGATACCTCATTTTTTCAGCACCTGTATCCTGGGTGTTGAGGGAGAGTAAAGTGCAGCATGCAGTGGGACTTACCAGGCTTAGAGGTACACTGCATCAGCAACACATTGCTATTTGTTTCAGAGCCAGCTAAAGTATAGAAAAGTCTTGGGGCTCTGCCAGTTGCACAAGTCTGCTCAAGGCAGAGCGCTCCAAAGTGTGCATGTGACTAGTGGCAGGGCTCCGGGACCCTGACAAAATAAACACACTTGGGACTTATTTCAAGACAGTTGCTAAGCAACAGAAATGCAGATCCTTGCTGATAGCTGGAAAAGAATGCTCACTTTATAGCCAGCAATATGTATTCTCAGTCGCAGCCTTCTTCTTGTCCAGAAGTCATGTTAGGCAACATTGTGTGCTGTACCCTTTCGGAGACTACAGCAACCTTGACCACCTAGCAATAGGGAACCCAACCTTTGGTAGAAGTCTGTACTACACAGGTTGGTAGTGTGGCTGAGCAGCCAAGCTCATCTCAAGAGGGGTCAATATGAGCTGTAAGGTTGTAACACAGAGTTTCACAGTTATTCAAATAAACACATACTCAAGGTTTCTTGATTAAACAATTATTAAACAGTCAGTTATATAAGCCTTCAGAAGGGAGCAAAACAGATAACACAAAGTACACTCTGTTTCTCTAAATCAGATGATACCCATTGGGGATGGCACACAGACACTTCATACACCATCAGGTGACTTAAATAGATAGACTGTGGACATTGATTAATCACTGGTACATTTAGAGCAATACTGAGTTTGGTGTAAAGGATTAGATATGGGAATAAAACAAAGGTTAAAGAATTCATAAACTGGCAAGTACTTTTTAAACCCTCCAATGCAAAGTAAATTAACCCGTTCCTGGAAAAAAGGCAAAGGCACAAAGTCAGAGGAAGAGGTGTCTCGCAGGGAGCTAGGACAGTCAATGTTAGTTGAACAAAGTCTAGGGGAGCTGAAGACGATCTTGTAGGTAAGTAAAAGTCTTGCACAATGTTTTTAGAAATGTTTGTAGAAATAAGACTCACTTAAAGGGCCACAAACTGGGAGGCGTGTGAGGGGCAAAGCTGCAAGCAACTCTGGAAAGGCAACCCAGACAAGTCTCAACTGAAAACAAGTAAGGATACCTAAGAGGCAAGTCTTCTTAGGTTTACAGTACCTTTGGCTAGAAGAAATCGTTCCAGCTGACTTCTGTTCCTGTGTGGCTTTGCAGATCCTGTTCTTGCTCCTGCAACACAATGGGAAGGTCGGCGGCAGCAAAGGTCAAACTTAATTCAGTGGCACTTTGCGGTTTCAGCTCCTCACGTCTCTGCAAATAGCACCACGCGATCTCTTGGATACCCCTCTAGACTTTCCTCGCATCTGGGGTCCAGCACTTTGTTGCGGTGGCTCAGGCTTGGTCAGTCCTGCTTCCTGGGAGTCCGAAGGATCTTCCTGGAGCTTGGGTTCGACTTAAAAGCGATGCACTCAATCTGGTGTTCCCCTCCCTGGCACTTCGGTTCCAGCAGCAGAAGTACAGCCAACTTCGAGAGGATGCCCAGACAAGTTCACTTTTGGGTTGACTGGTGCCACCAACCCAAGGGGAGAAGTCGTCCTTGCAGGGCTTCACCGGACAAACCAACGGTCCAGAAGTTACAGCAGGCGTCTCTTCCAAGTTCTTCTACCGATGCCTTCATCCAATGGTCGACTCTGCCTTCCAAGCCAAAAAGCCTTGCCTTCTATGCAGGTTTCTCCCATTCATTCCAGCCTAGCTGTCAAGCACACAGCAGGGTGGCTGTCCTCCAAGGACAGCCCTCCAGTCAATCACCCTTGGGTGCATTCCAGTAACCAAGGGGACTAACTACAGGGAGTTTCGGGCACCTACCTCACTTCTGGCCTCTGCTAGACCCACTGGAGACAGAGGCGGGCTTCACTTGTGAACCCCGCTAAAGAAAACTAACAGGACCAATCCTGTAAATCTCAAGTACCACCTTCGCAGCAAGAAATGGCTAAAAACAAGACTAAGGGCATTTTGACAAAATGGGCACATATGGGTGCTTTACTGCAGCTGCGATTGCAGCCCGCGGTAAAAACACTCAATAGTAGTTTAAAGTAAACCACTGCCCCCATCCAATAATTGTAGAAAGGGTAGCAAAAAAATGCTACACAAAAACTACTAAGTAACCCCTCCAGCACCCTATTGTAAGATCGTGTGTGCTGGGTCTAGAAAGTTACAAAATATAAGTAAAGTGATTTTAACTTCACTGCTCTTGGAAACAGTAGTTTCACCAAGAGAAGGTATTTAAACCTTTGGGAAATATAAGACTTCTCTATGTCACTGCACTGAAGGTGCTTTGTGTCACTATGTAACGATGCCGCCCATGGAGTTTGAAGACTCCAAAGTAAAAAGAAACAGAGTCCAAATGACAGAAAAATACGAGAGAGTGGGAAAAAGGTCTCTCTGTCCAGGTTCGAAATTAAAAGTGCTACTAAAGTCAAGCAAAAAGAACTGGGGGTCTCCAAGGTAGAAGGGAATTCGCACATTTCTGCGAAATTCTCCCTAACAAGGCACAATTGGAAAAGCGACATCGACAGGGCGTGCCAGTAATACTATCCCTAGTGTGACGTCACTGTACCCATGGTCCTTCACGTGTCAAAGTCCCTCAGATTAATTTGTTCTGACATGAGGTTGCATGAAGTGTAGTGCGAGTACAGTTGTATCCAAGCAGATATAATCAAAAAGCTCATATAACATCTATGTACCTTCTCTCAGGGGAGGAAGGGTGGGCGCATGTGAATCTAAGCAGATACAAGCATCAGAAATATGATTACGGTGAGTAATGTATCCTGAGGCTTGTGGAATCTGCTTAGATCTCATGCTATGCATAGATTAGCAAGCAGTGCTAGAAGGTGGTGAGTTCTGAAAAGAAATAGAGGCAAAGAACAAGTTACTTTCTTACCTGGTAACGTTCATTCGATCGGATCGTCCGACGACATATTCCATATCTATGACAGGTAATGTCCACAGCTGTGCTGCTTTGGAAAAACATCGGCGTCTGCGTCCTGCGTCGATGACGTCGAAGTGCCGTTGTTATGGAGAATTCTCTGTTTAGGCTGAATTTCCTAACCTAGTGAGTCCCCCAGCAGCTTTGCTGGATTTTTGGGGTTTATTTTTTTCTCCTGCCAAGAGTGAGACTCTTTTACCCTCACTCTTGGGCATGATTTCAGTGTGTTTCTTTGACTCTAGATGTGCTTAATGGGCTATGGGGTCTTTTACTCCATAGGGCTTCATGTGTTTGTGATGTGTGTTACACAGCACCCTCAGTGCAGTAACACAGGGATGTCATAGTGACCCCCCAGGATAGACTACATACCCTGGGACTGACTACTGTCTCCCAGGGCATGTAAAGTCACCATTGACTTTACTAGTCTTGAATTCTGAACAGAACCAGTACAAACCATCATATTGTGGACATACTGGCTGGGGCAATTCGATTGCCCCGGGGTCTGTTAGTCGAGGGGGCACGTCTCCGTCCCCCCTGATCGAGTTTTGGCTGGTGGCAGTGGATACTACTTTTTATATTCAACCGCAAATATTTCTCTATGGGATTTTCCCATTGTTCGAGGCTACTATATTTAATGTACGATAGCCTCAAACATACCGCCGGTTTAAATATTATTAATTCTCCGGTTGGTATTTTTTGCCAAAACTCGGTTCTAAAATGGCGTTTGTGTTCTCTTCTGTGACTCCAACCCAAGTCGAGCCCTTTGTTCCACTTTTTGGCGGGGTCTCCACAGAAGCCCTCCAAAGTGGTGCCACTCTGTCTGGGGTACTTAGGAGGGGTGGAGGGGGATTTAGGCACCCTGCACTGAGTTGCCCAGGCAACGCAAGTCGCACTCTGTCCTAATTGGCCCAAGTGGTGAGCCGGCCGGCTCACCACTTAACATGTTTGAGTGACAGCTAGGCTGAGTGAATGGGGGTTTTCTGCATAAAAGCAGGGCTTTGGGGACTGGAACTTCAGAAGTCGCCGCAGGACCTAAGAATCCGACGAGGGAGAAGCTGAGCCGACCTGCCACGATGACACCACCGGTGGAGCCCTGCTGGACCGTCTCACCACTTTTCCCAAAGACAGATCTCCCGCCGGAGAGTCTTCTTCCTTTGACTGGTGGGGATAACCAGTTTCACCGTCTTTTCGCCTTCCCAACGCATCTCGTGGCCGCCTTGCCTGTGCCAAGCACACCGGCAACCGGAATACCACGTTTTACCACGAACACGAAATAAAGAGTAATACCTTTAACCGGAAAACTCCGCAGCTGGTTTCTTCCCTGGCAGTGCAACGACCTTCATCTTTCCTCCAAGTCGAGATCTTCTCTTCCCCTGGACGACGAGACTTGCACCCGCTTCCAGGAACAACTGCCACCGCTGGAGGATCCTTCCCACTTAAGGTACCGTGTCCCGCCTGGCTTCCCCTGCCACCGACTGTACGGGGTAGATTTAGCCCCCGGCTTTCGAACCTGGTTTAGCCTGGGACACCCTGGCTAAACTTTTCTGAGCCTCTCTAAACTCTTTTCGAACTCTCTGCAAGACTTTCTAAGCCTAGTGTAACTGTGTGATCTTGGGCGCATTTGTGCTCTGCTCTCTCTAAGAGTGGGCCCAGCCTATGTACTTTGGCTCACAAGTGACTTTTGCTCTTCTGCCTTGCTAATAGTGTTCCTAAATCTTAGAGTGGTGTATCTTCACATATTCTGTCTTTTTCCCCTCCCTTCTTCATGAACTTATTGGAGTGCCATCTATAGTTAAGCGCTCACCTTTGTATGAAAATAAGTGGTGTTAACTAAGACTTATCTGATAAGGAATATGGGTTGTATATATTATAGTAGTAACTGTGTTTAGAGTGTTTTACAATAAGAGTGCTGGAGTGTTTCAAACAGTGTGTTTTTAAATAAATAATTATATACTCTGATACAAAAGCTCTAGTCAGTGTTTGCTTGTGCTATTGTGTCTGAGTGCCTATTTTGTATACTTTGCATACTGCCTAACTCTTCTTGAGGGAAGTCTGACTGCTCAGCCACAGCTACCAGGTAAATCTGGGTGGTACAGACTGCTACCAAGTGGTTTTACTGCTAACACCTGTAGTCCTAAATCTTTTGCAGTGTTCCCAAAGGGAACTGCACATGTTTCTGCCTAACAGCCATCCCCGAGGACCTTCTCCGACGTCACCCGATGTGATAAGTAGCACGCACGACGCCCGTAGACACAGTTGTATTTTTTTTTTTCCCCCAGAACGTGACACACCAGTTTTCTGCCAGTCAGACACACAAGGCCTTGCGGAATGCAAGCTGCAATTGCAAAAGAAATTCTACAGCGGGGAAGGTAGGGAGGGATCGATATGGAATACGTCGTCGGACCATCCCATCGAATGAACGTTACCAGGGAAGAAAGTAACTTGTTCTTCGAGGGGATTGGGTCTTCCGACGTATTCCATATCTATGACAGATCCCAAAGCAGTACCAAGCAAGACGGTGGGAAAAGAATTTAGAACACAAATTTAGCATGCCCAATCAAATTGCGGAATAAACGACTGCCTTGCCAAAGGCCAGATCCTGCCCTCGGATGGAATCGAGGGAGTAGTGACGTACAAAAGTATGTACTGAAGCCCAGGTGGCTGCATCATAGATGTGACAAATATGAACACCCCTCTGCAGGGCAGTAGACGCAGCCACTCCCCTGGTAGAATGGGCACGCAAGCCAGACGGAGGGTCCTTAACCGCCAAGCGGTAACACTCGGAGATAGCTAAAATAATCCGACGAGACAAAGTCTGTTTCGTCACAGCTTGTCCCAAACGCTTTCCAGTGTAACCAATGAAAAGCTAATCGTCTACTCTGACCCGGGACATGCGCGAAATATAAAAGCTCAACACTCTCCTAGGATCAAGCCTATGGAGCCTCTCCTCTTCCTTACCAGGATGTGGAGGAGGATAGAACGCCGGAAGAACAACCTTCTGGCTCAAATAAAATTCCGAAACCACCTTCGGAAGAAAGGAAGGACGAACTCTAAGGGCAACCCTGTCCTTATGAAACACAGTGAAGGGTGGCTTAACTGAAAGTGCCTGTAACTCACTCACTCTGCGAGCGGAAGTAACCGCAACCAAAAACATAGTTTTCAGAGTCAACAGTCTCAGAGGGCAAGAATGCAAAGGCTCAAACGGAGCACCCATAAGAAACTTAAGAACAAGGTTCAAATCCCAACCGGGCACCAGAAAAGGTGACGGAGGGAACACATTAGTGAGCCCTTTCAAAAACTGAGAAATTAAAGGAATCTTAAAATAGGAACATTCTTCAGACGAGCGCTTAAATATGGACAGCGCCGCCAGGTAACCTTTAATGGTGCCTACTTGCAAGCCCCTGTGGGCCAAGGAAAGCAAAAAAGACAGAACCATGGGAATGTCACACTCAAAAGCATCCACATTCTTAACTCTGCACCAGTCGCAGAACTTTCTCCAACGGCAACGGTACAGAGACTTTGTTGCCGGCCGCCTGGCCGAGAGCAACACCTCCATCACTTCTTCAGGGAGGTCCCAATCCTTATACCTCAACCTTTCAGAAGCCAAGCGTGAAGGTTGAGGGATCCGACCTCTGGATGGAGAACCTGACCCCCCTCCCGTGAGAGCAAATCGTCTCGGTAGGGAAGACGACGTGGAGGGTAGATGGACAAGTCGAGAAGGTCCGGGTACCACGTCCTCCGGGCCCACGCCGGAGCAATGAGGATCAGCCGGGAACCAAACCTCCGTAACCTCCGCAGTAATTGCGGGATGACGGGGACCGGAGGAAACGGGTACAGCAGTGGGAATGACCACGAACGCGGCTCTTAAGGCTCCTTTTGGAGGAAATTCCCGCAAGCAGAACCTCTCGCACTTCCAGATCTCCAGGAGAATCTCCTGAGCCAGCTCCCGCTCGTGAGAGATCGCGCTCTGCCTGCTCAGAGCGTCCGCTGTCTCGTTGTCATCTCTGGCCAGATGAACAGCCAATATCGAAACTTCCTGCTGTATGGCCCAGAACTCGAGCTGCATCGCTTCCCTGCACAGAGGAAGTGACCCTGCCCCCCCTTTTTGTTGAGGTAGTGCATGGCCACCGCGTTGTCCGTTAGAATCAGGACACTCTTTCCTCGCACAGTCGGCAGAAAAGCCTTCAGGGCTAGCCTGACGGCCCTCAACTCCAACAGATTGATATGGAGTCTGGACTCAGCTGGAGACCAAAATCTGCTGTCAACTCGTTGGCATGAGCTCCCCATCCCATGAGGGATGCGTCCGTCGTGATCGTCACCTCCGGCCAGGGCAGCCAAAATGGGGCCCCCTTCATCAGATTGCCTTCGACGGCCCACCACAGAAGGTCCTGGGCGACCGAGGGCAGCACCTGAACAGGGTCCAACAACCTGCCGGAGGACAGACCACTGGAGCTTGAGTGCCCATTGCAAAGATCTCATCCGCAACCTGGCCTCTGGCACCAGAAGAGTGCAGGATGCCATGAGGCTGAGCAGTCTCAAGATCTCGGACGCTGGGAGAGTCTGGGTAAGCTGAAACTTGTGCACCATCTGCTGAATGTGAAGAGCCCTCACCTGGGGAAGAAAACACAGCCCCAGGGATGTGTTGAGCACTGCTCCGATGTACTGGAGCTGCTGTGTTGGCGTCAAAGGGGACTTCTTTAAATTGAGGGAGACGCCCAGCTTGTGAAGGGAGTGGCAGGTGACTGACAGATGTTCCAGGACTTGCTCGGGAGAGCGTGCCCTGATCAACCAATCGTCCAGGTAGGGGTAGACGTGAATCCCCCTTTCCTGAGATGGGCTGCCACCACCACCATGAGCTTGGTGAAAACCCTTGGGGCGGAGGTCAATCCGAACGGCAGGACCCGAAACTGAAAGTGCGAGTCGCCAACCGCGAACCTCAGGTACTTCTTGTGCTTCGGATGGATCAGCACATGGAAGTAAGCATCCTTGAGGTCAAGAGCCACCAACCAATCCTGAAGTTGAAGGGCCTGGATGTCACGCTCACCTGATTCCCACGGAGGCGCAGGTCTGGCTTCGAGTGCTGATGCTTCTTCTATGGTGAAGCGCAGGACTCTGAAGATGGACTCACTGGCTCGCAGGAATGTTCCCCTGTGCGTGAGAAGGGAGTTTTACCTACTGACGGAATAATGCTCAAGCCTCCCACTCCCTTCCAACCCTCCACGATACCCTTCCTCGATTCCCCGTGAAGTCTCACCTTAGGGTCTGGAAGGATGAGTTCTCCATCCTGCTTGTGATGCAGGGGCGCGTTGAAACCCAGTTACTTCACTGGATTGAGGTTTGATAGGAGTTCAAATAAGCTTGACTATTCAGGTAAGGCGCTGCAAGAGTTCTGTAGCAAGTTAAAAAGTTCAAGCTTAATAATAATGTTCATTGTCTTATTGTAGCAAGCGCTAACGCTTATGTCTTTTTCCCCTTAGGGGCCGGGGTTCGGAATGCCGGAGATATGGCGCCGACCCGAAGTGAAACGTGCTGTTCCAGTAAATGACAGGTAATTTCTGGATGAGTGTTCGGGTAATGTCTTTGCATTCGCTCATTCAATGTCTGTCTTTTTTCCCCTTAGGGGCCGGGGTCAGGAATGCCAGGAAGCGGCAGGACCCGAAATGAAATGGGAATGACCCAACAGGTAAGTCTTAGAAGGAAACTGAGCTTTTCCTATTCCCTTCCTTCTCTCACCTTGTGTTCTTGTCTTTTTCTCTCTAGGTTCTGGAAAGTGGCTGCGGATCCGGATGATCGCTGCTGAAGATGGAGGTGCCCAGGAAAGGTGAGTGAAATGCAGCGCTGTAGCGATCGAAGCGAAATGCTTTTAAAATGATGTCTTCCCTTTCAGGATCGTCGGTGTGAAGTCTCCGTGATGCAGCTTTAGCAGGTAAGGTCTTCTTTCGCTCCAATTCTCTCTTAGCAGGTGACCCAGGATGCTGAAATGCGTGGCTGAAGTCCAGATGCAGGAGCTGACACGGTGAGCGTCCAGCTGCGAAGAGCAGAACGACGCGAAGCGTGAGTTGCTGATCGGGCGTGGTTTAAATAGCTTTGGAAGAAGTTCCAGGTATGTATCCTTCCACCGATCAGGTATATATCCTTCCCCGACCACACCCAGGGGAAAGTAGGTCCACAGGTAAAGTAGTTCCATTCAGGCCTCAAGAGGGCCTGGATGTAGCAGCATGGTCTGCATCAGGTAAGTGCACCTTAACACACTTGAACACATGTCTAGCTTTATGAGCCTGGCGCCTAAGGCGCCAGGACAGGGGTCCAACATGAGCCTGGCGCCTAAGGTGCCAGGACTGTGTCCAAAGGGCCCCAGCTTGGGCCCGCTGGCACTTCCCTGGGGGAGATGATGCCTGCCTCTGGGGTTGCTGGGTCGGACCTGGCTCCTTGGAGGTAGGCATCATGACACTGGAGGACTTGAGAGAGAGTAACCATCTTGAACTTGTCCTTCCTGAGGAGTTTTTTCAAACCGCGCAAGTCTATGATGGGTCTCAATCCTCCGTCTTTCTCCGATATCAAAAAATAAGGGGAATACCATCCCTTGTTCCTCTCCGCTACAGGCACCAGTTCTATGGTGCCTTTCTCCAGCAGGGCTTGAATTTCCTGCGCAAGGAGCGGATCCGGACTCTTCAAAGAGAGGTTCCCAGGTGGATTGTATTGAGGCCTCTGCCGAAAAGGAAGACAGTAGCCGTGGGTTATGATCTCCAGAACCCACACAGCTGAAGTAATGGCACGCCACTCTACAAGATGCTGCGCCAGCCTTCCTCCAACCGGCGAACCATGGGACCTGGCCTACCACTGAGTGGTAGCGGCTGCGGCGTTGCCTGCGGGCAAAGAGGCAGCTGCCCGAGCGGCCTTGGCACCTCGAGTACCTTGTTTTCCACCTCTGGCACTCTGAAGGACGAGTAATAGCGAAAGGAACCTCCCCTCCATTGTTGTCCCCTAGGGCGAAAAGGCGGAGGTTGTCGGACTGCAGCACCCAACGACTTTGCTGCAGCTTTGGAGGTCTGCAACCTCTCAAGGCTCTCGTCAGCCTTGCTGTCAAAAAGATGTTCACCGTCAAAGGGCATGTTGAGGAGCCAGAACTGCACATCAGGAGCGAACCCAGACTTCGGCAACCACGCAAACCTGCGTATTACGGTGTTCGCCGCCATGCACCGGCTGACACAATCTGCCATGTCCAAACCCGACTGAACGGCCTCACACATGGCATCCTTGCCATCCTGAACCATAGCAAGGAAACCATCCCGTTCATCCCCTTCGGGAATATGTTCAGCCGCTAATGCAACACAGTTCCACAGAGTGTGTGTAAAACGAGACAAGGCACATATGGAGTTGGTCGCCTGAAGCGCCATACCCCCTGAAGAAAACACTTTCTTCGCCCAGCCATCAAAACGTTTATCATCCCTATCCGGAGGGATGGTAGGATACGACACCTGCTTTGCCGGGGCCATAGCCGCCTGCACCACCAAACTCTCCGGAGTGGGGTGCCTGGACAAGTAGCAGGGGGTTGCTACTGGCTGGACGGTATTTTCGCGACAAAGACTTGCCCACTGCCGGAAGACTCTCCGGGGCAGTCCAAGCCACCGCCACCCTTCTCTGCAGAGCCATATGAAACGGCAGTACCGGGTCAGTGGGAGGACCAAGATCAAGGATGTCTGTGAGATCATCCTGAACAAACTCCCCTGGGGGAGCCGACCATCAAAGGTACTCGGTGACCCGAGACATAAGGCGCCGATATGAAGAATCGGCATGAGTGCCAGGCTCCGGCCTACAAAACTCCACCTCCTGAGAGGTGTCCAGTCCACTGGCATCATGCAGTGACTGCCTCAGGTCATCAAACTGGCTATGGCCTGAGAGAAGCTCATCTGGTACCGTAACCGGAACCAAGCCTTCATCAGAGCCTTTATCACCCTCTGAAATGTACTCCAGGCGGTGAGAGGAAGACACCTGGGGACCAAAGCTATGCCTGACCTTAGCCAGAGCCTTTCTAGGGGCTAACCCCGTGCCACAGGGCCCCTCCGACACCACCGCCTCGAAAGGGGTCGAGGGCGGCGAACAAGTCAGCGCCGGCATCGAGAGAATCAACGTCGACGTCGAGCGAATGGGCGTCAACATCAGCTGCAGCGTCGACACAGGCCTCGAAGACGGAGCTCCGAGCGTGTCTCTCGACGACCTAGGCGCCGACAGCATCGACGACCCCCTCAGAGGCAGAGCCTCGAGAGAAATCGTCGACAACCTCGGCACCACAGGCGTCGACTTCTTCCTCAAAGACGACACAGGATCGCGCGGTCTGGAGCGCGTCGAGGACCGGGACCTGGAACGGGCATGGCGAGAACGGCTACCCTTGTCCGAGCGGGACATTTCCCGCGAGCTGTGCAGACCACCCGTGCCCGAAGGCGTACGAGCGGTGTCTCTCGACCGGTGCCGACCGACCCCATCGGGTGACGTCGGCCGTCGGAGGAGGTCCTCGGGGACGGCGCATCGACGCAGGACGACAAAGATTTTCCAAAGCAGCACAGCTGTGGACATTATCTATCATAGATATGGAATACGTCGGAGGACCCAATCCGCTCGAATAGATGTTTTAGAACCGCTTGCCCCACCTGTGTATCAGTCTTGGAATGTGTGTCAATGCATTAGTGCTCAGCAAAGGTGTGCACAGAATTCCATGTAGCTGCTTAGCAAATGCAGTCTAAGTGGACATTTACGATAAAGGCCCGAGTAGCTCCAGTGCTGCTTGTGGAGTGAGCTCTTGGTGTAAAATGCAGTGTTTTGTTTGATAATGAATAGCATAATTGAATACATCTTACTATCCATCTGGAGATGGCATTTTTAGAAATGCGGTCTCCTTCTCTGCCTGGTGCTATGGAGACAAACAGTTGATCTGTTTTCCTAAGTGGTCTTGTCTTGTTTACGTAGTAAAGGACTGCCCTCCTCACATCCAGTGTGTGGATTTTTACCGCAGCTGAGCTAGTTGGTCTCTGAAAGAAAGCCGGAAGCTCAATAGATTGGTTCACATGGAATTTAGAAATTTATTTAGGAGAGAACATAGGAGGAGTACATAAAAACAATTTATGTTTATGTATGATAAAGAAAGGGTCGTGCACTGACAAGGCTTGCAATTCACTAATACTTATTATGGAAGTAATAGCCACCAAGAAGGCAGTCTTGTATGTCAGGTGTTTAAAGCTCGACTTGAGCATAGGCTCGAATGTGGGCCCAAGGAGCTTTGCTAGCATTACATTGAGATCCCATCCTGGTGGTGGGTTTGAAAGGAAGGTGGAGTCTCTTGACTCCCTCCATGAATGCCTGAATGACTGGAATCTTCCACCACGATACCTTGGTCAGAGAAGTGGTTTAAGCTGATAAGGCCGCCAGGTGGACCTTTATGGAGTTGAATACTAACCCAGAGTCAAAAAAGTGAAGCATATAGTTAAGAATGTGTGAAGGAGTACATTCTATGGGGTTTGTTTGGACTGGCACCAAACTACGAATCTCCTCCACTTGTCGAAATAACAGTGTCTAGTGTTAGGTTTTCTTGCCTCCCTGAGAATATCCATACACTGCTGTGGTAAATTAAGGTGCCTGAAGTCTAGGACTTCAGGAGCCTTGCTGCCAAGTTCAACAAGTGTGTTAGAGGGTGTACTGTCCCCCCCCCCCCCCCGTGTTGAGTTAACAGGTTGGTTAGGTATGGGATCGCACATCGCCAGTTATTGCAGATGTGCACAAGATGGCTGTCTCCCCCACATAGGAGCAACTAGGATAAGCGTCATCTGCGTGTAGTTGCCACTCGTGTTCTTCTGGTAGGGGATATCTGCTCAATGAGTCTGCGAGTTGAGTTCCCCTGGAACGTGCTATGACAATAGGAATATTTTCCGTTTGAGTGCCCAAATTTGTTGTGCAAGCCTGGACAGATTTGGAGACAGTGTGCCCCGCTGTTTGTTGATGTAAAACCTCACTGTAGTGCTGTCGGTCAGGATCTGCACAGATTGGTTAGCCTAAATACTGCCAATAGTTCTAGCAGATTGATGTGGTTCTGTGCTGCTTTGTGAAACCACAGACCCTGAGCTGTGTGGTGAAGGTAGTGAGCCCCCCCCCCCCCCACCCAGTGGGTGATCAGCCACCATGACAATCGCTTGTATTTCCGGATCGTAGAAGGGTTTCCCCTTCAGCAGATTTCTTTAGTCCACCAGCGAAGATTCTGTACTAGTGTTGGCGAAACGACCACTAGATCTTCAGACTGACTAATTGCTTGAGACCACTGTTTTGCCAACCACTCCTGCATGGGTTGCAGTCACGCGTGAAGAACAAGGTAAATGCAAGATGCCATCATGCCTAGCAAACACATTGCTTTGCGCACCCTTATCTGGAAGCTGGACAGATAATGTGGTATTTGCAGTAACATATTTTGGACTCTTTCCTCTGACGGAAATATCAACCCCTCTTCTGTGTTTAAGACAGCTCCGAGGAACTGTTTGGTTGTGCTTGGCACAAGGCTTGATTTTTTATTGTTGATGGAAAAGCCCAATTGAAAGAGTAGGTTGACAGTTCTCTGAATGTTTTGCCTAAAATTTAGGAGGGATTCTGGGCGCATTGTTAGGCACAAGGAAGTAAGTTGAATAAATACCCTTGTTTACCTGATTGGCCGGGACGACTTCAATGGCATCCTTTAGTAGAAGTGTGGCGACTTCCTCAAGGAGGATATGCTGGTGTTCCTTGGAATGGGTCTTTAGTCGTGGGGGGTGCTTCCAGGGTTGCTTGAGGCGCTCTATACAATATCCGCCTGTTACAGTGGAAAGCACCCATCTGTCTGTGGTGATTACCTCCCATGCGTGGTTGAAGGTGGATATGCGCCTTCCTATTGGAGAGGCATGGGCGGGCACCTGGAGCGGACAGTCCCTGCTTTTGAGGTGGCATTTCGGGAGGAATGCCCATCACGTCCTTGGGATCTGCATGCTCCTCTTGGGTAATTCTGGAAGGACTCACCTCGATTGTTTCCCGAGGTATTTCCTTGGCTCTGGGTGTAAGTGGAACCTCTGAAAATTGGCTGTGTGCGTGACAAAAAAATCCTGTTTCCTCTATGGTCGGTAGGTCCATTGGCAAGTTGGCCCAATAAGAGTATCGTAGTCTTCTTTGGCCGTCTTTAAGGGTTCCTCAACAGCCTTGCCAAAGAGCACATTGGGCTCAACTGGCATGCTGATAAGGGTAGCCTGCGTCTCTGGTTTAAACCAGACAAAATCCTTAAATTGTTGTACCGCCGGAGTCTCTATGTGAAAATGCTCTGCCGCTTTGACTAGCACTTCATTTAGAAGGGGTTGGTTGTCAATTGGTGAGTCCATGAACGGGGGATGCTGATCAACAGGTGAGTCTATGGGATACAGATTTGCCTCGGGGTCAACCTCCGGGTCTTCATCATCCCCGCAATAAGAGTCTGCTGCCTCTTGAATAGAGAGGTCTAGGTCTTCATGGTCGGAGTTCGGGTGATAAAGAGATCAAGGACTGTGGCTTGCACTGGAATCTCTGGGCGATACCTCTTAGCAGGGGGTTGAGCAGGTAGAGCAGGTATCTGCGACCCAGAGGGTGCTGTAGTGGGGGCAGGGGGAGTGGCAGGGGGAGTGGAAACTTTGGAAATAGGCAGGGTCCTTTTAATAGAATATGGCCATGAAGGACATCCTCCTCATCACCCTGTCTATATTCTCAGCCGACCACTGTGCCGAGCTCGGGATGACCAATGGTTGTGAATGGAGCGCTACATCTTCTGTTGGAGGACGTAAGGCAGGTTCCTTGGGCCTAGCCTCTTGAGATTTTTCCCTATGAGAGGTTTTATCCCTATGAGAGGTCTTTGAGGACCTTTTCTTGGACTCTCCCTACATTGGCCCGCTGAAGCATGTTAGTTAGACTTCTTGGGGCTTAGTAGTACCAGACTTGCCGCAGAACGTCGAGTTTCAGATGCGGGCTGAACCGGAGCCTAGTCCGCGGACAATCGGCGGGAAATTTTCGCTCGACGTCTGTACCGTCCTTTGACGGTCGGGACCTGTTATGCGGCAAACGAGAGAGCCCACAGGACAGAGCTTCCACGGACCGGTTAGGGAGAATTCTCTGTTAAGGCTAATTTACCAAACCTAGTGAGCACCCCAGCAGCTTTGCTGGATTTTTGGGGTTTATTTTTTTCTCCTGCTAAGAGTGAGACTCTTTTTTCTCCCACTCTTAGACATGATTTGAGATATCCTTTGACTTTGCAATGTGTTTAATGGGCTATGGGGTCTTTTACTCCATAGGGTTTCATGTGGTTTTTGGTAAGTGTGTTACACAGGACCCTCAGTGCAGTAACACAGGGGTGTCATAGTGACCCCCAAACATAGACTCCATACCCTGGGACTGACTACTGTCTCCCAGGGCATGTAAAGTCACCATTGACTTTACTAGTCTTAAATTTGGAACAGAACCAGTACAAACCATCATATTGTGGAAGTACTGGTAGGGGTAATTAGATTGCCCCTGGGTCTGTTTTTCGAGGGGGCACTGTGCAGTCCCCCCCTCGGCGAGTTTCTGGCTGGTGGCAGGGGTTACCACGCGAAATATTCCTTAATATTTACATGGGATTTTCCCATTCATTTTAAACACACCACTTTTTGGTGCAATGTTAAAGATTCCACTGGGTTATTTATTTAATATTTATTCCCCGGTTGGGTCTTTTTGCCAGGACTCGGTTTTAAAATGGCGTTTGTGTTCGCCTCTAACTACAACCCAAGTTGAGCCCTTTGGTCCACTTTTTGGCAGGCTTCTCCACAGAAGCCTCCAAAAGTGGTGCCACTCTGTCTGGGTCTACAGGATGTGTGGGAGGGGGGTTTACGCACTCTGGACTGAGTTGCCACGGCAACTCAAGTCGCACTCTTGTGTGATTGGCCCAGTGGTGAGCCGCCCGGCTCACCACTTAGCATGTGAGTGGCAGCTAGGACTGATGAATGGGGGTTTTCTGCATAAAAGCAGGGCTTTGGGGACAGTAACTTCAGAAGTCACCACAGGACCAAAGAATCCGAAGAGGGAGAAGCTGAGCCGACCTGCAACGACGACACCACCGGCGGAGCCCTGCTGAACCCTCTCACCACTTCTTCCAACGACAGAGGAGATCTTCATCCCGAAGAGTCTTCTTCCTTTGACTGGTGGGGATCGCCTTCCCGGATCATCTCCTGGCTGCCTTGCCTGTGCCAAGCAACCGGGATACCACGTTTTACCACTACTGCGAATAAAAGGGTAGTACCTTTTAACCGGAGAACTCCGCGGCTGGTTTCTCCCCTGGCAGTGCAACGACCTTCAGCTTTCCTCCACGTCGAGATCATCTCTTCCTCTGGACGACGCCGCGATTTACACCCACTGCCAGGAACTTCCCCCGCTGGAGGATTCTCTCCACTTTCAAGGTACTGTGTCCACCTGGCCTCCCTCGCAACGGTCTGTGTTCGGCGTCTCTTAAATCCTCAACTTACCACTTGGGTTGGCCCTAGGCTGGCTAACTGAACTTTTCTGAGCTGAACTAATTCTTTTCTGAACTCCCTGCAAGACTTCAAGCCTCTTCAACTGTGTGATGTTGAGCGCATTGGTGCTCTGTTCTCTCTAATAGGGAGCCTGGCCTCTGAACTTTTTGCTCACAAGTAGACTTTGACTTTCCTGCCTTGCTGGATGTTTCTAAAGTATTGTGTTGTGTGCTTTTCCTAATTTCTGCCTTTTCCCTCCTTTTTTCTTAACTTATTGGAGTGCCATCTTTAGTTAAGCGCTCACCTCTGTCTGAAAATAGGTGGTGTTAACTAAGACTTGTCTAAATAAGGAATAAGGGATGTACATATAAAGAGTGACTGTGTTTTGAACTTGCTTACAATAATAGTGCTGGAGTGTTTCTAAGTGTGTCTTTAAATAAATAATGATATACTTTGTTACCAAAGCTCTGGTCAGTGTTTGCTTGTGCTACTGTATTTTGGTACCTATCTTGTATACTCTATATACTGCCCAACTCTTCTTGAGAGAAGTCTGGCTGCTCAGCCACAGCTACCAGGTAAATCTGGGTGGTACAAACTGCTACCAATTGGGTTTACTGCCAACACCTCTAGTCTTAAGCCTTTTGCAGTGGTCCCTAAGGGAACTGCACAGGTTTCGGCCTAACAGGACCTTTCCCTGGACGCCATGCTTTGCCGTTTGCTCGACAAGTGTGTCGTGTCTCGGCCTTGGGTTGTGTGCTTAGTGGTAGTTGAAGTGATGGCGCTTCCACCGCCGGGTCTTGTCCCCACAACACGACCGCCGGCCTGTCTTCCGGGGTCGGGGGCCGGACAGATAATGTGGTATTTGCAGTAGCCGGAGCTACCACATCGCCTTTGCTGTCAGAAACGGTGGCATTGCTGCTGTCACTGAAAGCACCTTCTAGTTCCATGGCCTTAAGCTGCCTGGCGTAGTGGGCCCAGCGTTTGGTAAATCGGTCCTTCAAAGTCTTGGGCTTGAAGAGCATGCACGCTCAACACGAATCCTCGATGAAGTCTCTCGGGAGACAGAAGTTACAGACTAGGCGCTTATCGACCCAGGGAAATTTCCTATTGCATTTGGGGCAGCATTTAAATGGGGTCTTGTCCATAATGAAAAGAGGTGGCAGCTAGGCGAATGTAGTGCAAGAAAAATGGCATATACATTCTACAATGACCTCCCCTGTCTCTCCCCACTGTGAGGGCTCAAGCCCGGCGTCGCGGTAGTCTTCCGATGGTTGTTTTTCTTGTCTTCGCTGGCGTAATGTTTCGATAGTCGGTGATATAAAGGATAGAAAGAGTAAACTAAACTATCGGTAATTGAAAATTAGTAAATGGCTATAGGCCAAAAGAGGAACTCTGCTATACGCGTCCGTCTAGAATGGTGGGAAAAAAACAATCTGAGGGACCTGGACGCGTGAGGGATCATGGGCACAGTGGACATCACACTAGGGCTAGTTACTGGCATGTCCTATCAACGTCCCTTTTCAAATTTAGAAAACAACAACTGTAACACTCTGCAGCTTCCACTAGATGTCCATCTATGCACAGCATGTGATCTAAGCATATTCCACAAGCCTCGGAAATATGGGATACGTTACTCACTGTAATCTTATTTCTGATGCTTGTATCTTGTTTGCCAACAGTGTTGAATTGTTGGCGATTCTAGTTTGAAAAGCTGCCGAAGTTGCTACCTTCCTCCCCATAGTATAGAGCTTTTTGCTCTCCTCATCAGGGGGTACATCCTTATTAGGGGGTTCATGCCCTTTTACGGGTGGTTGTAACCATGACAGTGAATCTGGCTTAAGCTGCCACCTGATAGAGAGGGTCAGATGGTGCTGGGCAGAAAAGTTTACTGCCCGTGTCTGGTTTGGTGTCTCCAGGGAAGGTTGAATCCTTCTTTGGACAGACTGTAAAATTGGGTGGCAGCCTTCTTGTCTCCCAAAATGTCCTCAACAAAATCTTTGTATAGCCGAGTGTATGTCCGGATACCAAAGTGTTCCGCTGCCTTGATTAACATGTCGTTATGGAGAGGCTGATTATCCACTGGCAATTGGGCCACTGGTGAGGCCAGGGTCGTCAACTCTTCCTCATCCTCATCCTCTTAATAAGATTATTGGTAGTCTTCATTAACACCTTCAGTGTCTTTATGGATCTCATACAGATCACCTAGTACTGGTTGGACTGTACTGATCACGGGTGGTGACTCAGGACAAGCTCTTTTGGCTGGAAGCTGAAAGCCTCAGTTGTAGGTGATGTAACCTGAAAGTTTTGGTAAGCCTGTGGGTTTTTCAAAAGAAATGGACAATAAAAGGTCATCATAGTCATGACCCTGTCTAGGTCTTCAGCAGTCCACTGGGCTGAACTGGGAATGATAGCAGGGTACTGAGGGATAGGGACTTGTCCTATGGGTGTAGGATGGCCCTGGGGTGTGGATTGGCCCTTCTTCTGCAAGGCTTCAGCCAAAAGAACCTTCCTCCTTTATGACACTGTTTCCCTAGACATAGGGATTGACGTGTCCTTATGAGACTTAACTTTATGATTTGGGCTCTTGGAGGAATGTTTCTTGGAGTGCTTAGACTTTAGCAGGCTCTCAGGGACGTGCATTTGTGACTAGGTGGGATAAACCAGTGTTTTTCAACCCTATAGCCGATTTCGACGCATGCCGACTTTTGGTAACAGCAGACCACCGCCTCGTCTGCCGATGTTCAGCGTTCATCCGATGTTTTAGGGACGGCGTCTTTTGTCTTTAGACTTAAGTGGCCTGTCATGGAGGCGATTGGGACCTCGAGTGTCCAAAGGACAGGGATTCTGTAGACCACCCCCTTGACGCCGTACTTGGGCGCTCAGTCGATGACGTCGACTCCTTGCCCCGGGATGTGTGTTTAGTGGCGGGAGAAGAGGCAATGCTTTCGCCGCCGGGTGTCGTCCACGTAACAGAGCCGCCGGCCTGCACTTGGGAACCTAACTGAACCCTGTCACTGTCTGGAAAGACAGTGACGCTGCCATCACTGGAAGCTCCCTCCAAGTCAATGGCGGCCTCAGCCTGCACCTGCATGGTGGGCCCAGCGCTTGATTCTTCGGTCTTTAAGAGTCTTTGTTTTGAAGAGCTGGCAGGCTCAACAATGCCCCTCGTCGTGATCGCAGGCCAGACAAAGTTGCACACTCGGTGCTGGTCTAGCCACAGGACATTTTTATTGCACATGGGGCAAAACTATTTCGCCTGCAAATTTGGGGCGACTTCCCTGTGATCAGCCAGTCATCCAGGTAAGGGTACACTAGGATTGCTTCCCTGTGCAGGTGCGCTGCCACCACCACTAGTATCTTGGTGAATACTCTTGCAGCAGACGCTATTCCGAAGGGTAGCACCTTGAATTAGTAGTGCTGGATTGCTATCTTGAAACTCAAGAATTGTCTGTGCGCTGGGAACATTGAAATATGAAAATAGGCATCTTTCATATCCAAAGTTACCATGTAGTTCTCTCGTCCCGTCCCCCCCCCCCCCCCAACTCCCCTATAGCAGTGGGATTACTTCCTGTCGCATGGTCCTGCAGAATTTCTTTGGCTTGAAATAGGTGTCTGCAGGGCACAGATCTAGTACTGGGCGCATTGTTAGATCTTTCTTTGGCACGAGGAAGTAGGTTGAATAGATACCCTTGTTTACCTGGTTATCCGGGACGATTCTGATGGCATCCTTTAGCAGCAGCTTTGCGACTTCTTCTAGAAGGATGCGCTGCTCCTCTTTTGTGGTGGATCTTTGACGCGAGGGGCGTGGCTGGAGGGTCGCTGTAGTAACTACCCAATAACCGCCCACCACGGTTGATAGCACCCACTTGTCCGAGGTGATTCCCTCCCATGCACGGGTGAAGTGTGTTATACACCTTCCTACTGGAGAGGTATGGGAGGAGACCCCTCTGCAAATATTGTCCCCTAAAGCGACAAAAATTGTTACGGCCTCTTTGGGACTGATGGTTTGTTAGTGAGCTGGCCTAAAGACTTACGTTATTTTTTAGGATGCAGTTAGACACTCCCTTTCCATCTGCTACTGCGAGGGACAGTTAGGACTTTAGAGATTCTGGGGCTGAGGCCATTATAGTTGCAATCCCCTCCCACTTGTAGCAGTTGTAACTTGCCAGCAAGGTGGTATTGTTGGCAATTCTGGTTTGGAAAGTCACTGAGGTGGTCACTTTCCTCCCGAGAGTGTAAAGCTTCTTGCTCTTTTTGGGGGGTGCTTCTGATGAAGCTAGAGGTGTTTGCGCCCTTTTCTTGTCGTAACTAACATTGACTCTGGTTTCAATTGCCCCCTGATAAAAAGGGAGTCTGTGGGCGCAGGGAGGAACATTTTCTCAATACGTATGTTTACCGCCCGCATTTGATTTGGAGTTTCTAGAGAGGGTTGAATTATTCTCTGTATGGACTATAGAATGGTTATAAATTGGGTTACAGCCTTTTTGTCCCCCAATATGTCCTCTACAAAATCCTTGTCCAATTGCGTTTCCTGAGTATGAAATTGGAAATGCTCTGCTGCTTTCATGAGCACGTCATTAAATTGAAGTTGGTTGTCCACCTGTGAGTCTGCCACCAGCGGGTCTACGTGATCAGGGGAGGGAAAGGTGTAAACGTCTTCTTCACCCTCATCATAGTAACGATCTACCTCCCCTACGGTATCTTGCTCCTCAGAGTCTGCATTGGGATCATAGAGATCAAATTGGACTGGGTCTTGCTGAGGGGTAACTTTAAGGGTGTCTGGAGGTGGCCTTTTTGCTTGTGGTTGTGAAGACACAGTGCCACTTGTTGGTGGCGTATTTTGTATGATTTCTACTGCCTGGGGCTTTTTCTCAAAAAAGTCAGCCATAAAAGACGTGTGTCTCATTACTCTATAAATGTCCTAATGTCCTTGGGAAGCACTTACTCTCTCTTTATGTGATGAACTCTTTCTCCCTAGGGGAATGGTGACTCTTCCATTTTTTTTTAAGTTCTCCCTTTGGGGAGTGTCTCCAGGATATGTTTTTGCACAAGATGGGACATTTTCATAGTCTGTGTCATTGAGGATTGTTGAATTTCGACGGACGTGAGAGCCACAGCTGTGTCATCCGATGCTCGGGTTTCGGATGCTGTATTGGACACGGCGTCTGTGTCGGATTTGTCTCGCGACTTTGGGGGCCTGTCGTGGAGTCTACAAACAGTGTTTGGAATCAAGAGGAGAGAAAACCGAATTTGACAGGGACATCCAGCAGAATTCACCATGTGTCAATGTGCTTTTGCAAATAAGAAAAATGCTTGTTTTTAAAGGGTCATGTTGAATGAAGCCCTTTCCTGCCCTAGAAATGTCAAGGGGAGGGGCAGGTGGGGGGGGGGCGGGGGAGGGAGGGCGGCGGGGTGTTTGAAAACCTAAATGGGATGTTTTTTTTTCAACAGACAGGATTCTGATTCAAAGAAATAAGATAAATAAGTAAAGGCGATGGCTGCAGTGTGGAACTGGCCAAACAGGCTTTCTGCTGGGGGTAGGGGGGGATGCCAACAGGAGAGGCTTTCCCCATGAAGCCACACTAGATTCTGGGACACCTACCGGTTAACTGCCGCCCTTGAAAACTTTGAATGGACCAAGAGAAAGAAATATACCAAGAGAGAAAGAAATCACGCTCGTCAGACTCCTGTCTGGGCTTCAGCTTGAGACAATAGATCTGGGACACCTACATGTGACTTTGGAAATAACCAGCAGTCACTCAAGCTGGGGAAACTCCAGTGCAACCGTGGGCTGAACAGACATTTGGTGGTAGCCTAAAGAAAAGAACGGTCCCAGTGGAGGACAAAGGACGCCCATTTTGGCTCTAAAGACTAGTTTATTTATAAAACATTGAGACTTATCTCAGCAATTGGACAACGCAGAAATGCAAAAGTTTCACAATCTAGATGCAATTTTGGTGGCTGTAATTCAAGACGTGGTAGCCTTCAGTGGCATATAAGGGACAGACATGGCAGAGAATTGGATATTCTGAGGAAAGTGTATACGGTGCCACTTTGAAATTCAAGATTAACATGCCTTATGATAAAATGTACACATGTATAAAGTTATAGAATTTTAGGTATGACATTTCTCACTAAGAAGGACGAAAAATTATTAGACGGACGAAACAAAGTCCTACAAATGTGAGAATTGGACTGCCATGCTCTGTGTGAAATATGTAATCATCCTATGTAATTTGTTAAAGTGCTGCAACTGTACAAATGTGTAATTGATGTTAGGATTGCATTTTTGGCAAAAAGGACTGTGGGAAGGCTTTGCACCTCATAAAAACAACCCCATAAACTGAGTCCCCTGCTAGAGGAGGCAACCAACGTTGGCTGCCCTATCCGGTTATTGGGGGTAGGTCTAGCTCAGTTCTGCCCAACAATAAACCCGGTGATGTCACCGGCTTTTATATAAATGGTGGGAGCTCACATTGACAGGACATTCTCCTGAATTTCCAGCGCCTGCGTATCCAGACATGCCAGACCCACCCCCCTCTTTGCGAGATTCCAGACTACTGCTAGGCCAAAGCATAACTGACCCTATCCAAGCAGGGCCAATTATCCAGAAAACCCCACAAAAATCCCAATAGCAAAGGGGAAAATCTGTGGTACCCTTGGGGATAATCCTGTGACCAGACCGGCCTTTTGCTCACTACCTGCATGCCTGCTGTACCCTTGCCATCCTGTGACCAGACCGGCCTTTGGCTCACTACCTGCATGCCTGCTGTACCCTTGCCATCTTGTGACCAGACTGCCCTTTTGCTCACTACCTGCATGCCTGCTATACCCTTGCCATCCAGTGACCAGACTTGCCCAGCTGCTTGCTGTTAGGAGTGTCCAACACTATCCTGTGACCAGAGCTTTTGAATCCAAAACCGGTTGACTGTCCAAATCCACAAACTCAATTGCAGATTTTGAGTATTTCCCCCATCCCATTGCCAAACATAGCCTACCCCATCTTGATACTTTGTCCCACTCTTTAAGTAATCCTATTCACACTTGTATTCCTTGTTAAAACTGTTAGAATCCGCTGTGCATCTTGTTATTTATCTCCAAGAGTTAGCGCCACTTTTCTATTAATTTCCGTCTTGCATAGATCATAAATTCTTAGTCATATTTGGAATAATCAAATTAATTCCCACATAAAGCTGAACGTGGGGTGAAAAGGTTGATGTTGCGAATCAATCTTGGAACGCACCGTGTCCTACTTTAACAATATAGTCTAGATAATTTAGTTTGAGTAAAACTTGCCTTTCCTTTTTAAAACCAATTTTCTCTTAACTGCTTTATTTTAGCTAACCTGAACCTCATTCCACCTTGAAAACCTCATCCAATTCTCAGCTACAGTCACTCTTTCACTTCCAGTGTCCTTGCGATGTCCATCTATCACCCAGCCTAAAAAGTGAATCCCGATTCTGTGCATTTCACACGTTTTTCTTAAAAACAGTTTTTGACATTTAAAACAAAGGGAAAATGACAATTTTTCAACGTGTGAATGTGGCTGCACTGTTTTCATTTCAAGTTGCTTTTTGAACTATATGCCTTTTGTGATACATTGCTTTATAGTTGCTAGTGAGATTACATGCCCGATACTGTGATAAAACATATGTACCTCATTATTTAACCACACATTAATTATCAAAATCCGTGTGTTATTTTATGCCATTGCAAAGGGTTTTAAAATCAGATTTTGATTCCGTTTGCTACCTCATATTCCTGACTCCTTGCTGCTTCTTTCTATCCACTCAGAATTCGATTAATTGTGGGTTGAGGGAACATTGCATGGGGAAACTTTAACTCGGGTGCTATCTATCCTAATTGAAAAAAGTGGTCCTATTCATTTGTGCTTTGGATATGCTCTTGCAGAAGTTTTACCCAAGTGTATTTCAGTGGTTTTCATTGTAATTATCAACCCCCATTGGTGATTGCTGCCAAATATAAAATTGTGCAATTTTCTTTGAAATTAAAATAAATATCGTGTTACCACCCACCGGCCTGGTTCATGGTCCATTGTGACCCGGGGTATTTGTAAAAAGGGGGTGTAGATAATTCGTAGATAATCAAGAAAAAGCATTCTCATTGCGCGCTACATCGAAGGCTAAGGGCGAAGGTCCTGGTCCGGTGTGCGACGCCCGGTTGGAATCCTTTACATCACCCTGTGTGAGCAGGGGAATTACTTCCTGCAGAGTGACCATACAAAACTTTTGAGGTTTGACAAATTATTCGCTGGGCACTAGTCTAGCACAGGGCGCATGGCGATATCCTTTTTGGGTACAAGCAAGTACACTGAATAAATACCCTTGTTTACCTGTAGAAGAGGTATGACTTCTATGGCGCCCTTTTACTGCAGGATCTTGACCTCTTGCAGCAGGATGTTCAGGTGTTCCGGCATCCGGTTATCCCCACCAAAAGCTTGAAGAAATGTTAGACGTCCCCCGACCGGGGAGGCATGGGAAGGGACCCGGATCTGCGGACCCTCTAGGGGTGGAATTCCGTCCCTTTCCTTTTCCACGTCTTTGACCTCTTGGAGGGCTACGAGGTGGCGTAGCTGGTTCCCTGAGGCGAGGACCAGTTAGATTGGTTGTGAGGAGAGCGAGATTGGCCACAAAAGGAATGTCGAGAACCGCCCTCTCTTCTTTGGGAAGGTCTCTGCGAGATTTGATCCAGGGTCTTGAGGGTGTCGTGTTACTTCTTAGCGGTTTCAAGCACCTCGTTAACGGCTTTCCCGAAAAAGTTGGTCTTCTCCACCAGCTTATTTATCAATGAAGCTTGGGTTTCTGGTCTGAAACCAGAGTTTCGTAACCAGATGTGCCTCTTCAGGAGGGTACCTTGTGCCAAGGTCCTGCCAGCTGTTTCTGCAGCATCCAAAGTATTTTTGAGAATACTGTGATTAACCTGTTTGCCCTCAGTTACAATGGAAATCAGGCGAGCCCGCAACCGTTCAGGGACTTCTTTAAGCGCCTCTTGTAGCATGTTCCATTGTACGTCTGAATAGCTATCCAACAATGTGGTGGTGTTAGCTATGCGAGCGGAGAATGCAGCGGTAGCTGTGACTCTTTTACCCAGTGTGAATAACCTTTTGCACTCGTCAGGGGGTGCTTCCCCCTGTGGACAGGGGGACCTCCACTCTCTTCCTGGCTGTATTTACCACCAGGGAATCTGGAGTAGCATGTCCCCTGATGTAGAGGGGATCAGAAGGGAAAGGGCTAAACAGTTCAGACTCTGGGATTGATTGGGCGGGTGTCAACTATAAAGGTTTTTTGAATTCAGCAATGGAATAGCCTGGCTGGCAGGTGGCTTTTCTTTTAGGGTGTCCTCGACAAAATCAGCCTCTGGCACAGCTTCCCGAGTGGCAATCAAGAAATGTTCTGCTGCCCTCCTTAAGATAGCGTTAAACGCCATCTGGCCAGGCAGGTGTGGTGGGGGAGGCGGGGAATCCATGCGCAGGGCATCAGTCTCCGGCGATGGGGTAGGTGATGCCCAAGGCTGAAGGTCGACTGGCAGGTCGTGGTCGTCTTCCTAGTCTTCTGTGGGGTCAATGGGATCATCCACAGGATCCCCAAAGGGGTATTTATCTTGAATGAATTGGTACGGAGGGATCTCATCTTCAGTGAGGTCATAAGTCTCTTCCTCCTGAGAGGAATCAAAGGTGTTTTGAAATGTTGCTACAGGAGTAAAAGGGCTCTCCTCTCAAGGCCTTTTGGGTGTGAACTTCTCTGAGAATTCCACAAATCTCTCTAACCTATTCACACACCCTTCAAAACTTCTCCCTGGTCCATTAAGAGGAACCATGGGAGTCTAGGGGTGGAAAAGGCTCTTTTACGGATCTCCTTCTCTAGAACGCCAAGATCTTTCCTTTAACGTCTAAAACAGACGACACAGAGCTCTATGAAAAGTGAGGTTGCGGTGGTTGTGGCATGTCTTGGGACTCGTCCTTAGGCATGTCTTTAGATTTCGACGAGTCCTTAGAAAGTTCTCCCCGTTTTGCCGCTGAAACAATCTTAGTGATGCTTTCGGTAATACTGGGTGTCACAGGAAAATGTTTGGACTGGGCCGGCGGTTGCGCGGTTGTTTTCAGCGTAACCGGGGCTTTGTGCGGTGGCAGCGTCTTCTTCCGATGCATCTCGGGGGTCGCATGAACATTGGTGGTAGCACCTTTTGATTTAGACTGCCCGGACGCATGCCACACCTCCGGTTGCGGGGAGGGCTGCCGATCATGAGGATCGGCGGGCACTGCCGAACTATCCAGTGTGCCCGTTGGCACTATGGAACACTTCGACTGTTTCATCGAAGACAGACCGGGGGTTGTGTGTTTAGTGTGGGAAGAATGTGCGTCCTTGTCGCCACGATGTACAGTCCCCATAGCAGGACTCATGTTGTGCCTATTGGGGCTGGGGACGGACGACGCAGAGCAAGAGCACTCCGCCAGGAGGTCAATAGCCTCCAAATCAGAGCCCTGGTCTTCACTAAGCCCTTTGTCGCACTCAACGGCGGCGGAGGAACTACTCTCGGCCTGCGATATTCCATAGGCCGCCCACCGCTTAACACAGTGCTCCTTTAGGGTCTTGGGACGTAGTAGCTTACAGGCCGCCTCGTCGTGTTTGAGGGGAAGACACATATTTCACTTTAGGTGTTTGTCTTTCCACAGGAATTTTGCATTGCATGAAGGACAAAATCAAAATGGAGTCCTGTCCATAGCGCAGGAATAACACAGTGACGACAAGGGAGGAAAGGGAAAGGCATTCTTAAAAAGGAGATGTCTACCCCAACCCCACTCTCCCTGCTGTGTAGGCCAGCCAGAAGGCCCGGCCACGTGGTCGGCAGTGCCAACCGGATCAACTGACATCGAAGGTTCATAGTAGCAGGCTTTGGCATAGGTCAGGAAACAGCCGTCGTGGGAAGGGACGGTATGAGAAGATAAAACGACCAAAGGTCGGTAAATATAACAATATTGCAATGTCTCCACATAAGGCAACAGTAAACTGGGTAGAAAAAAACAATCTGAGGCACCTAAACGTGTGAGAGATCTTGGATACACTACATGTCACGTTAGGGATAGTGTTACAGGCACGCCCATGTCGACATAACCTTTCGATTCTCGAAAGACAAGATGTAATACTCGGTGGTTACCACTGGATGTCGGACTATATACACAGCATGTGATTCTAAGCAGATTAAAACGCATCAGAAAAATATACACACACAGACAAAAAGGAAAAACCAAATAAAGTTCTATAGTTATGGTAAACAACGTAACCACAATTCAAGCCTCCGCCATGCACTGATCAGACGAACACCCAGGACAAAAATGCCTTCACAGCCTGGTCCTGCATAAATTACAATCTCTGCGGTCAACGAACATGTCCATTCATAATGGACATGTTCGTCAACAGTCGCCAATGGCCACAATTCTGAGAGACTTAGGTTCTGCATTAATGTTCAGACTAATTGAGTGTCCGCGGATGTTAGGACTTCATCTCCGACTTCATAATGCAACCCTGTCCATCCGGGTCTGTCTGCATTAGGTGCTCACAAACACATAGCTGTTTTACTGTCTTCCTACCGACTTTTAAGTTCAGTCTGTGCCCTTGCATAAGTGCCATCATTTCTAGATATCTCAACGTTCAAGTCTCCAAAGTCTGCGGACAGGAAAAGAGACCGTGAACAGCCCTTCCAGGGGTATCCATTTATTTCTTTCAATAATTTTCAAGCAGGCTTTTAGGAGCAACTGCAACAATGGTATGCTGCAGTGGCCATTCCTCTCCACTGCCGCCATGAGGACACTGAGGAGGGAATGGCAGGGGCACTGGGGCAAAGGAGTGTAGGGGGACGAGGGGGATAACGTTGTAGAAGAAGTCCCTTAGAAGTTGGCTGCCAGAAAGACACTCATCAATACAATTTAAGGTGTGCCTAAAGCTCAGGCTACCCGCAAGGACCAGTACTGTCGCAGCCAAAAGGGGCAGTACTCTTTTGGCACAACGTCCATGCGCCATGACACCCTCACGTTCCATAAGGGAGTCTTAAAAAAAGACATTTCTTTCACGGGAGGTCACCATTTCACTACAAATTCATCACCATTCACCTTTGCCAACACTCTGCAGTTGGCCCATACCTCAAAACTAGCAACTGTCTTCTGTATATACTTTAATGTGCTCATTTGCTGGGATGGGGGAGAAGAGGGGCAATTCCCTAGTACCTTTGAGCAGGCCGTAATTGCACAAGAGAAGTAATGCCCAGCCCACTACCACAATTTTATATTGCATGTGCCTCAACTCTTCTCCACTCCTTCGGTTTTCCTATTTCTTTTCTGGTGGTTGGTGTTCACTCCCACAACCCAAACAAACAAAGGAAAAAAATACCAACAACGCAAACCATAACAGAAACCACCTTTTCTAGTCAAAACAAAGAAGGCAATTAATGTATCCCCCTGTATACTCCATGCATGGTAATATTCGTGGACTAAATGATCAAAAGACTGGATATAAGATATCCATCAACGCCCATTTTTTCACTCTTTAATGGTGGCTCTTAAGAGCCTTTTGGGCAATAAAGACTTTAATGGCAAGGTCTACAGGTGCATGGTTGATGTTAAGACCCAACTGTATAGTGGGTATTCTAAGTACTATTTTCGAACAAATACTGATACGCTGCATTTTGAATTTTGCACAGAAAACACTTTTTTTTTAAGATGTACATCTTTTCAGAAAACATTGAGTGCATCATGTCGAATGTTGTTGTTTTCAAAAGATGCAATATGAAAATCTCAGAAATGTACAGATCGATGTATTCACATTGAGCCTGGCTTTTGCATTTCGTGGACAAAACACTTTAGGCCTTTTCCAAACAGGTCTTTGCATCGGGAAAAAATAAATGTGATTTGTGGGGAAAAAAGCAAAGTCCCAAATGGATCTTTCATAGCAAACTGCTAAGATATTCTAGTAAAATACCCAAAACTATTACCTCCACAATGAAAAATCTTCTTTGGTGGTTGGCAATTCAACAAGTGCTGACAATATGCAACACTGGATTGAACTTCATACCATAGCACCAAGACATTTGCAAAACGAATAGAGGGATACCAAGCTGATCTGCCTGCATCTCCAACCAATAAACCCATGAATCTCCAATAATCCAAGCAGTTATCCTGTTGAGCTCCATGGTTTCAGCAAATCAGAAAAATAAAGCGCTTGCTGTACTTTCCTATCCAGTCCAACTCCTCCACAAACTGAAAGCCCGATTGGCTGAGCCTTCCGATGTCCGCACACCTTTTTGTTTTGCCTATAGCTCAATAGCAGCAGAGTGCTTTACAACAGGATTGCACCAGAAATGGCTTGGCATTTCATACAGTAACGCAATAGCTTTTGTGAAGGTAGATGGATTTTTATACATCTGTCAGGTTTTGTTGAAACAGCCATGTTTTGTGTGTTTGGCAGAACTGGAGTATGGTAGGGGCATTTCGAGTGTCTACCGGGATCGATATCCAGATCAGGGCATGGCAGGAAACGGACTGTATGCCAGTCTTTGTTTATTTTGTTCGTTTTATTCGTATTTATATAGCACACAACAACCCGAGGACATCGTGGCACTTGTTACAGTACCAAGATGTGTTACTTAGTTACATGGTCATTAGCAATTTATATATATACAGGTTGCAATATAGTTATATTACAATATACATGGCAGAAGTGGAGGAGGCAGTCCTCCACTTGCTAGTCGAGGAGAGTGGCCTTGAGGTTGTTGCGGAAGACAGAGATGGAGGTTTCAGCTCTAAGGGTGGCAGGGAGTGTGTTCCAGAGTTTCGGTGCAATACAGGAGAAGCCTAGACCTCCCGCTGTGGCACTCTTTATGCGTGGTATGTGTAGCTGGTTGGTGTACTGAGGTCTGGTGGGGCGAGTGGATGTGGTCCTTGATATTGTTTCAGATAGGTATGCTGGAGCGGTTTTGTTGATGCACCTGTGAGTGATGGTGAGGATTTTCAGAGTAATACGGTCTTTGACCTGGAGCCAACGTGCTTCACGTCTGGCGTGGGATATATGGTCTCTTCTAGGGATGCTCATGGTGGCTCTGAGGGCATTGTTTTGTGTGGTTTGCAGTCTGTGAATGTTTTTGGCGGAGGTGCCAGCTAGAAGGGAGTTGCAATAATCGAGTTTGGCTCCTATAGTTGCTCTAGCTATGGCCAAGCGGTTGGGGGTGGATAAGTAGGGTTTAATGGCATTGATGAGTTTGGTGCTGAACGCTGATGCAGAGGCTATGGCGCTGACTTGTTTGTTCATCGATAGATTTGCATCAATGTGAACACCTAGAGTCTTGACAGAGGATGATACGGAGATGGTTGAGTTATCGATGTTGAAGTTGTTGTATTGGGGGCTTAGTTTCGATAATGTGTTTGTCTGGCCCAGGATGAGAATTTCAGTCTTCTCCCCGTTAAGACAGAGGCCATTGATTGCCATCCAAGCTTGGATAGTGGCATAGATGTTGTGAAGGGCCGTGACGTCTTGGTCATAGCGTCCAGATAGGGGTAAAAGTACTTGAGTGTCGTCTGCATAGTTTGTATATGCAACACCCATGGAGTCAAGTCGGTCGTAGAGGAGTTTTGTGACAAGGTTATAGAGGGTGGGAGCTGTACAAGATCCTTGGGGGACACCGCAGTTTATAGTGGTAGGATCTGCGTTAGCTGTGTCGGTGTAGACCTTCATGGCTCTTCCTTCAAGGAAGGAAGTGATCCAGGATGCTGCTTGATTAGAGAAATGGGCTGCATGGGTGAGGTGGGTGGTGAGGATTTGGTGATCTACCAGGTCAAAAGCAGCTGATTGATTGAGGAGGAGGAGCAAGGCAGGTTTGCCTTTGTCCATGATCTGTGAGATTTGATTTTTTAGGTCTAATAAGGCGGATTCTGTTCCATGCCCGACACAGAAGCCAGATTGTCTTTTGCCTAGTATGGAGTTAGCTTCTATGTATGATTGGATCTGGATGTGAGCTGCTTTGTCCAGGATTTTAAGGAGGAAACGGACTGTCGTTATCGGTCTGTAGTTATTGGGTTGCGCTGGGTCAAGTATGGCCTTTTTTAGAAGTGGCCGCACCCAGGCTTCCTTGAGATGGTTTGGGACAGTTCCTGTTTGGAAAGATGCGTTCATGAAGGCAGTAATCAGGGGTGCTAGGTCATTGACGCATTCCTTGATGATTTTGGGAGGGCAAATGTCTGCTTTGCAGAGGGATGGTTTAAGGTTTTTGATGAGATTAAGGAAATCAGGTTCAGTGACGTTTCTGAAGGAGAATGGAGCGTGATTGAGATTACTACGCTTGTCTTGTTTAGGGCGGTTAGTTTTTTGGTTTGGGAGGGCTTTGCAGTGGTTTTGGATTTTGTTCTGGAAGAGATTTATTTTGTTGAGCATGGCGAACTGAAGGCTGGCACACCAGGCTTTGTCATTAGTTATCTCGTCAGCGGTAGCCGGAGGAGTGACTAATTCATTAAAGATTGCGAATAGTTATTTAGCTTGGGAGTTGGCCTTTGAGATCCTATCATTGAAAGAGTTGGATTTTGCTGCTAAAATAGCTTTTTTATATTGGAGGGCTATTTGTTTGAAGAGGCTCTTATTTAGATCACTCTGATCCGTTTGCCAGTTTTTAAGCGACTGGCGCTTTTGAGCTCGGAGGGTTTGGAGTTCTTCCGAGAACCAAGAGTTGCAGTGAAATGATTTTTTTTCATTCTTGCTTTCAAGTGGGGCTATATAGTTTATGGCATTGGTGAGGGTATCATTGAAGATAGCTGATAGTATATTTGGGTCCTGAGAGAAAGGTGGTGCTAGGCAGGGGCTTTTAAGGTGGGGACGCAAGTTGTCTGCGTTGAGTTTTTTAGAACTTCTTATTGTGGCAGGTGGTGTTACGCTCACCTGGCTCCCACAGGGGCGTCGGTCGGACCCGGACGGCTGCGGTCTCCAACATCATGATGCGTAGTGCAGAGATGACTGACTGGACTGGCCCTCCTAATCTTGTCTGCTTGACCTGTAGAAGTATTCTCCTGCAAGTGGAGAGTTTGATTTAGCCACCCGTGGATTCAAGTGATGGCACCCCCCACAGTCCTCCCACTAATCACCTCTGAAGTGCCCTCTCAGCAATCTCACCTAATACGCTTGAAAGATGAGCTCTCCATCCTGCATGGATTGCAAGGGCGCGTTGATGCCAGTTACTTCACTGGTTTGAAGGCGTGGGAGAGTTCCGGAGAGTATTGACTGAGGTTCCTGGCAAGGACAGTAAGTATCAAGTTCATAGAGTTCAATATGTCCGATGTTCACTCTTGTTCCCCCCCTTCCTTCCTTGTCTTGCAGCTGAGTTCGTGAGAAGATGCTCTCGTGGTAGCTGGTGGCACTGAGGTAGGAGTTTATTACCCGACGCTGTCCGGTAAATGTTTAACGTGTTGTTTTTCTCCCTCTTTGCAGGTGCGGCGCATGAAGATGTGGAGAGTTATAGAATAATGCCTCCGGTGATAAATCGGATATGTCTATGGTGATGAGTTATATTTGTTGGTTTTCTCGGCTCACCTTGTTGTTTTCTTTTGTCCCCCAGGTGCTGGAGTTCGGCGAAGAAATGATGGAGGCAGTGCCAAATCGAAAGATGCTGCGAGGACTGGTGAGTATGGCGCGGCGCTGCAACTGGAGATGCGACGCGTACTGAAATGTTCTTTCTGGGTCCGGAGGCGAGATGGATCCGGAATCAGGTGAGGAATTTGAAAATAGTTTGTTTTCTAACCTTGTCCTTTTTCTTTCCTCTTTGTTTTAGGAGCTACAGATTCCAGGAGGGTGTGGCAGAAGGCTGGATGCTGACTGCAGGCACGGTGAGCGTTACGCTGCTGGATGCAGAATAACGCAAAGCGTGTGCTGCTGTTCGGGCGTGGTTTAAATAGCCTCCAAAGTAGTTCCAGGTAAGAAGTTCCCCATAACCACGCCCGAGTATAAAATAGTCCCTGTAATAAAATAGTCCCATCCAGGTCTCACGTTGGCTTGGACTCACTTGCAGCATGGTCTGCACCAGGCAAGTAAAGTCTATGAGCCTGGCGCCTATGGCGCCAGGACTGAACCCAAACAGCCCCCAGCCAGGGCTGTTGGGGTTTTAATAAATATCTGGGGGCCTGCTTCCGGAGCTGATGGGCTTGGTGTTGAAGCCCGGGGGTAGGCATCATGACAGGTGGTGCGTGGGTGAGCGTCTTAGGTTTAGAGTTGGTGGGGATGAGGAATTCGATGCATGTGTGGTCCGTCCAAGCAAGGGCGGTGTTTGAGGTAATGTTGGATGCACAGTTGTGACCCATGACCCAGTCTTCTCTTTGCAGGCTAAATTGGACTCCAACCTTTAGATCGTTTTGCGACAGGAGGTGAGAGTGCCACCAGGCGGTGTGAAGTTTAGCCGCCAAGCATGCTGGTGTTCTGGTTAAGACTGCTTTGAAGGTGATGCATGCAGTTTTTAATAGAATCTTGGCGGGGAGGGGGAGCCAGTGAGTGTGCGCAGTGTTGAGAGATACGGTCAAATTTATGAGCACCTTTAATGAGACAGGCTGCAGCGTGGTCTGCTGCTTTGAGGGGGGCCAGGTGTGTGGCTGGAAGTCCAGTAAGGAGGGCATCGTTCCCAGCCCCCCCCCCCAATCAATGTATGAGATAACGAGTGCTTGACCACCATACGAAATTGGTTCAGGGGAATGAAGGGTTCGATTTTGTGGAGTGTGGATCTGTAGCCATGTGGTTTGTGCCATTTTGGCTATGTGCTTTTGGAAGGAAAGGCTGTCAACAACGAAGCACAGCTATGGGGTGACTCCTTCCAAGCACAGATCATCCAGCCATTGTTGCACAAGTTGTTTGGTGTGGGTGGTGGTTGGGGGGGGGGGGTGAGAATCCAAGGAGGACAAATTTCATCTTGGTAAGGCTGTTTAAGGTACGCATTTGACATCCATGTTTGGATAGAAGCCAGGCATTTGCATGGCAAGCATGTCCTGGGGCCACTGTACTGCTGAGTCATCAGCATACTGACGAATGGCTATGTTGGTGCTAGTTAGGAGAGTTCCCAAAAGTTCCATGTATGGGTTGAAGATGACAGGAGAATAGAGAATCTTGCAAGACCCCCACACATGAGTCGGTTGAATCTAAATGAGTCGATCTGTCAACCTGGCGCCTACTGGTTAAGTAGAATGCAAAAGCTTTTATGGAAGTTCCAGAGAAGCCCATTCGGTTGCAAAATATTTGGTGTTAAACTGTGGCAAAGGCAGCTGAGAGGTCTAAGGGGACTAGTCCCTAGTGTTGGTGATTGAGCGCATCATCCGCCACTTGGATGGTTAAGTCAGAGTGCTATATTTGGGTCAGAACCAGACCAGTATGTAAAATTACCAGTCATCACAAAAATGTTAGCAAAACCATTCTACAATTCGCTATCTTGTGCATAAATTGTACAGTACTAAAGGTCCTGCTCTAGAATCATAAAAGGTCAATGACACTAACTGGAAAGGAACAAGAAGTCCTGTGACAAACTACATAGAGAATAAATATTTTGCAACTGAAGTAAAACTCGAAAACATAACTAACTCACAAAGTAGCAGCCAACAATTATTAACCAGTACCGTTTCCAACACATACAAACAGGAAATGGCAAAGTTTAAAAGTATCACTGCTGAAAAGCGACACATTTTGCAGTTTGCCAAAGAACTTTCTACATGCAAAGTACAAAAACTGTAGATATGTGCCACAAAACTGAAGACCATGAGCTATCACAATAATAATAATAATTTAGCATTTATATAGCGCTACAGACCCTCAGGTATCTGATCACTGCATATTATAACCCAGCGTGTGTGGTGCTCATTTATCGACCTCAGAAGGATGAAAGGCTGAGTTTGGCCCTGCATGATTCGAACCTGCATTTGCAGGCTCTGCACATATGTCAAAGCGAGCGCTCTACTCGCTGTGCTATCGGACCGGCATGGTTCCAATTGGTCTTGTATCTCACAGCAGAAACGAAATACAACATAACAGATCCCTTATTGTGCAAATATTGCAATAATGAGCTTCATGACAATCAAATAAGATCTGAAGCCATCAAGGATAACGAAGAAACATTCCCACTTCCAAATGCTCTCCAACAACTCAATCTTTGTGAGAGTATTAGAATTCAAACAGTACACCTATTCCAAGCTATAAGATTACAGCCCAAGACTGTCAAATTACTTCCTTAAGAATAACTTGATGGCATTAGTGGCAAGGTAAAACAAAATGACTCACCTTTCAGTAATGTTTTCTGATAGATGATGAATCCATGCGAGAAGCGTCCATGATACCCATCTCTCAGAGCAGCTGCTCTTCAGAAACTTCTCTGCCGCCAGGGTGCTCAGAATCGGGCCCGCCCGATGAGTTTATGAGCCTGTGCTATACATGACATCTGGGCCAGTATATATGTGCCCTGTGCCCTTTTCTCACCTCCACTAAACTCTCCACCTGCACGTCCCTCAGGGCTCTATCCTCTCGCTGTGGCTCTTTAACATTTACCTGTGCCTTCTGGCCCACTTGATCGCCACCTTCTCTCCTCACTTCATGTTATGCGGACAACACGCAGCTCTCCTTCAAGTTTCCCTCCACTGCTTCTTCATCCTCTCTCATTCGGGACTATCTGCTATTCAGGCATGGGGCTCTGCCAACGATCTCTGCCTTAATGCCAGGAAGACTGACTTCCTTCTCATTGGGACCCCTGCTTCCTACTACTCTCTGGCCACCCTCCAGGGCCCCCTCACCATCTTGTGAGGCTATACAAATTGGCATCATCTTCGACTCCTCTTCTCACATCGGAGACCTTACCAAGAAAGCCCACTTTCAGCGGCACCTCCCTTTCCTCACCTTACCCCAGAAACTCAATGTCTCCAGAGCTCTGGTCCTCTCTAGGCTGGACTACTGCAACAGCCTCTTCCTCAATATGCCTTTATTCACGCTTCAACTAATGCATTATAGGAATGCAAGACTTATCCTTGGCCTCAAGCCCAGTGACCGCATCTCTCCAGCTCTGTAATCTCTCCACTGGCCCCAGGAGGCTGCGAGGATCAATTTAAAGACCCTCTGCATCATCCACAAGGCTGCCTGAAGCCTGGGACCCCGCTACATCCAACTCTCTCTCCATAAATACCTCCCAGATAGAGCTCTTCGGTCTTCCAACTCTCTACAGATCAGACACTTTTCCAAGCAGAGTAGGGGGTAGATCCCACTGTTCGGCAGGAGCTTCCCTCTGGAACTGCTTCCCTGTGCCTCTCAGGCTTGAGTCAGATCTTCCTAAATCTGGAAGCTTCTCAAAACCCTCCTTTTCGCGTCTTGACACCCTCTGCTGTATTGACTGGCTGCCTGGTCCCTTCAGAGTCCTACAGGATATCAGACCCTCCTCGCCCAGTCTATCCCAGCACCCTGGTCTCCCTGAACCCACCACATTTAATCTGCACTTGCCCTTCTGGGTCCCCTTCCCCCGACTAGCTCAACATTGTTTGCAACCCTGTCAAGCCCGGTCCACCCCCGTCTTCGCACTTAGAATGTGGTCCTCACTCCCTGCATCCTCCAGCACTTGCCCAACTGTACTCCCTTAGCACTTGCCTAGCCCCAGGGGCCCTTTTCCCCTCTCCACTCCGCTGCACTTATGTACCTCCACTTTGCCCTGCACTCCCCTCCAACCCTGGCATTATCCCTTCCCCATCTCTCCCCACTGCACTTCTTGTTACTGCACTTGCACAATATGAATGACAACACCTAGTAAGACCGTTACTGTTTTTTCCCTGCCCCGCACCACATTTTTGTCTTGTTGCGCCTTGGCGTTTTTTAAATAAACACTAAATGAAATAGAGGTGCAACACCACGTGACCTCATTTCCAAGCTTTTCCCCATGCACTCAGACATTGAGGGACCACAGAACCAAGGTGCACTAGCTATCCAACCAGAAAGGCAGGGAGGGCAATCAGTAATCCATGGGAGGGACGTCCACCAGAAACAACATTACTGAGAGTTAAGTAATTTGTACTTCTAATGTACCTCCACCGCCCCCTGCCCCACCATGGATTTCTCATCTATAATTGACTCCCAAAGCAGTGCAATGACCCAGAGGAGGGAGGATAGTAAAGACACTGCCTAAATCAGAAAGCTCGGAAGGATGACCCTGCCAAAAGGAACTCCCGGACGGATAGAAAATTCAAGCAGTAATGTTTCATTAACGTGCGCTGATGCCTACATCTCAGCCTGGGAAATATCCAGAACAGGGGCTCTGCATTGCAGGGCAGAAGTGGCAGGCAACAGTGTTCCCCTGAGACCCTCTGGCACGGCCTTACTAGTCCGATCAAAGAATTCCGAGATACACAGAAATATCCAGCTAGACAGGGTCGGTTTAGTCAGTCATGCCAAAATGCGCACCAATATAACCCATGAAAGCTGGTCAACTTTCCTGGACTCTCATCTGAAAAACATAGTAATTGAGAGTCCAGCCGATGCTTTGGACAGATGAGGAAGAGGAAAGAAGACAGGAATTTGGATCTTTTGAGAGGGATTGAAATCCAAGACCACCTTTGGAAGAAAGGAAGGTATCACGCAGTCACCTTCTCCTAGGAGACCAGCAAGTAAACAGGTTTAACTGACAATGCCTGGAACCCACCCACCCTTCTAATGGAAGTGATGACACCCAGGAAAATCGCCTTACGGGTGATCAACCTTAAGGAACAGGAATGAAGAGGCTCAAATGGAGCACCCATTAGAAATGTCAACACTAAATTTAAAACCCACGCCAGAACAACAAAATGGCATGGAGAAAAACTAGAAAGAGCCCTCGGGAATTGCCTAACTGGGGATGGCGAATGAGTCTTGCTACACGGTTCTCTTGAAGACCTAAACGGCCACAAGATAGCCCTTAACCATAAAAATCTGTAGGCCATCCACGCCAAAGACATTTGAACACTGACACTGTCAAGTAAAGTCCAGATACCAAACCCATAGCCTCAGCTCTAGTTTTGTCCCTCCCTACGCTCGGTTGTCTTCAAGGTATGACCCAGACGTTGGAAGAGGAAAGTGTAAAATACGGAAATTCTCACCACGATAGAAGAGTAGGATGGGAGGGCGATGAGTAATACGTGGGAGGAACAGTCAGTCAAAAGAACATTATCTGGGGTAAGTAATTTGTATTTCGAATGTATTGTGTCTTCCAACAAATTCCTCATTTTTTTTTCCAAATTTAATTTTATTGATTTTTGCAAAAAAGAACAAATGTCACTTTCTTGGCATCAGTGTCACGTTACAACCAATTAACAAGAGAATGAATATGATTATGTCTGTGTAACAAAAGACAAAATACTTAACTTGTCAACTCCCTTTGCCTCCCCCCGAGACAGGCTATTGGTACAATCCTAGTTTGTTGGCATATGTACATGTACACATTGTGTGGGGACATTTTCAATTTATAGGCGTTCGACAGTGGGCAAATTGAGTCTGGTATTTCAACTGGGTCTTTTCTGGATGTCCAGACTAATCCGTTCAGGTCTGTTATAGGGCGTTACTGGTTTTGCGTTCCTGCTTTATCTGGGTAATCCCTTCTCAGGTCAGCAGCATACAGATTGGAGAAATCAGTCCAGAGTACTTCGTGTTGAGCTGATCTCTCGTGGAGGGCAGCAGTGTTTTCTCCATCGCGTATATGTTTGTGGCTACCCCGATCCAGTCCTTTTTTTGACGGGGGATGTGGTGCCTTCCATTTGATCACCAGGCATGCACGCGCTGCTAGTAACAGTTAGTTAGAACGGGTTTGTTCCAGTTTAGTTTCTTTCCTCTAGCATTCTGGCGCTGTGCGCACGCCGGCTGGCTGCAGTTTCTAGCAACTCCAACTTTCAGCGGCTCGAGCGGGGCTCGCTACGGCTTACCGCAGCATCTGGTGCTGACTCCATTCACTCAGCGGGGGTTATCAACCTCCCCACAGTCTTCAGGTGGTGCACTCATGTAACGTAGAGGCACCCTGGTCAGAAGCCTGGGAACCAGGAAATGGTTGTATGCAGCAGTATAGTAAGGTAAGGTTCTCTTCTTAATCTGTGTTTTGTACACAGAAGGTTTCCAGGACAGTACCTGCGCCGGACGCTATAAACTAGCAGGGGATTTGGTCACTCTTGTCGGGTCCTCACACGAGTTATCGTCTGCCGCCACATCAACAAATTATATGCTTTGGGGGGGGGGGATGACTTAGAGGAATTACCCTTACTCCCTGTTGGGTCTTCCCAATTCGAACAATGGCCTCTACTCATGGCTAGTATTGTCAAAGAGCTTCTTTTATGCTCCAGTCCTTTTGACTTGGGTATTATGATGGACACTTTGAATGAATGGGTGCTTGACTTATGGCAATGTAAAGTGATCTCGGCCTTTCAGACAGCTGTGCCTTCTAGACCAGCTGCGCTGACACTGCCACCCAAATCAGACAACGTTTGCCAAGCCAACCTTCAAAGGGCCTTAAGAGAGCAGGACACGCAAAATGTCATCTCTAGCAAGTACTCCTTATGGGCCAAGGGGCTAACAGTCATTGAAGAGAGCCAATTGCCCTAAGGTCGACCTCACAGATCCACTACAGGAAATATCTTCACTGGCACCCACACCTAGCCAACACATAGTTAGGCAGGAGGGATTGTCAAACCTAAGAAGGTATCCCGACTGACTTTTCAACAAAAAAAGTCACAGATGCCTAAATTAACCGACTTGAGTAGTTCTGACTTCATCATGGACCAAAAGAAACTTTATTATTACGAACATCCCGAAGATTGAAGGAAAAGAATCCAATCAAACTTTTGATTTTGCATACATTGGATCTTAGAGACTGGTGCACACATTCTAATTGTGACTGTGTCCTAGTTGGCTGTGTGTGTGTGTGGGGGGGGGGGGGGGGGTGGTTGGTACCCTTCCGGCTTATCTAAGACGCTGTAAATACATCCCTAGAGGAGCCGACTGCCATTTTGATCTTGCTATTATTGCTGTTTGGACGTTCTGTACCCATATAATTCCTCATGCTAGTCAATGCTATATTTTATGTTTTTTTCTGTTTGATATTTTATCTGTTTTGTTTGTTCTCGTCTGCGCCCTCATGCCTCCGGGCTCATGGCAGCGCTATATAAATTGATTAAAAGTAAAAACAGGGGAGCCACTATTCCGCCGAGACTACACACTTCTTCGTGTTCCTCCAAGCCAAAGAGAACTATGAGGGGTGCTGCCTCTCGAGCGATACCATCGACCTGTTTGATCCAACCTAGCACTTCTTCCCAGAAGATACATACTTAAGGGCAAACCCACCACATGTGCCAGTAATTGGCATTCCACCTGCATCCCCCACAAGCACTGCGGACTATTGGCTTCGAACATTTTGGATAATCAATGGTGTCGTACTGCCATCTGTTTAAGAGCTTAATGGTATGTAGCTTGTATTGCGCAGCGATTGATACCTGTGAGGATGTTTTGCATATTGTGTCTCTTGTGTGCTGATCAAATTCCCTACCGAAGTCCTGATCCCATCTACTTTTGAGTTTTGAGATTGGGTTTTGGCCTTTGTTCAGCAGTGCGCGATACATGTCAGTGATCAGTCCTTTAGTTGTGGTTACAGTGTCAAGATTTTTTTCGAAAGGTGCGAGTTCCCTGCATATCTTCGCATGCCAGTCAAGTTTTGGTAGCACCCCTTTGAGACGTAGGTAAACGAAGACCGGGATTGGGTTCAACTGAAGGGCTTCCTCTAATTAGGGGATCGTCAGAAATGTTCCACCTCTCCACAACTGTCCAACCCTCTCCAGCCCCGCCTCGAACCAGGATAGGCATCTTGAGTGTTCTGGAATATGCTCTCCAATTCCTGGTGCCCATAGATGACTTAGGGGGGATGGCCAGGTTGTAACCTGTAAGGGATTTCAATCAGGAACACACCCAAGACTCGCCCAGCATGCAGTGTGCAAATTAAACCCTTATTTATTTTTGTCTAAAAGTTCAATATTCTGAATGATATACCACTCACATCACACCCTTCTCAAAATACCCCTCAGGTTTCACTGAACCAGGAATCAGGCTAGTTGCAAAGGTAATTATTTGTTTAGAATTTAAATCACAATATATTTTTAATAGGTAACAACAATCACCAATGGGTGACAAGAACAATGAATAATATCTTTATTGCACTGGGAATCAGGTAATGAACACAAAAAGAATGCAGCAAAGAAAAGAGTACTTTTGGGTTGGGTTGGCACAGATGGCACTATGGTTGGAGGTTCCCCCTGCAACACCCCTCAACCAACCAATAGGCAATTTAAATAGATGTGAGGAGAGAACAGGTACTCAGGAATAACGCAGACCAAACAGAATATCACTCCCACCTTCCCCCCCTTACACAAGAGAAAAACGGATTTAACTGTCAGATGGCTTTGAAATTGGCGGAGCAAAAACACTAAATATGTTCAAAAATGCATAAATTATTATACATTTCTACAGGAGTCGCTTTGAACAGATGCAAGCAAGCACAAGCAGTGATTTAATCAAAAGAAAACTGTTGGCATCTCAAAGGCCAAGTAGGAAATAAATTAAAGGCAATTCACAAGTGTAAAACCTCTTCAAAATGTAAATTTGCGGCAAACTTTTACTGTGCGATTTTTTATTAAAAACGGGTCAACCGCACTGTTTCGCAATGAGTTGTGGATGTGGCTAAGCATGTTAGGTATAAGTGGGAGTTGAAATTATGTTTCTATCTTAAAAACTGAGGGAGTTACATAGGTTTTAATGAGGTGTTTTTCTGAAATAAAGACACGAAATTGGACAAGAACTTCAGTTTAAAATCAGAAAATATGGTTTATGCTTTTACTCAAGACTAGAGCGTTCAGAATAGACCACCAAGTTGGGACAAAATAAGCTCTGAGACAGATTCATGACTTCAGTAACAGATCCCCATCACCTTCCCCGGCGGAACCAGTCCAAACACCCGAAGTGGGATTTTTGGATCAGAGTTAAACAAATAAAACGGACTATGAAAATGATACTTAGCAAATACACAGGATAGAATAGCATTAAAGATTCTGACACTGTTACTGGTTATGGAAGTAAGGATAGTTCAGAGATTGGAGTGGAACAGGATAATGCAAGGTATACAATAGTTCTCTAGCGTCCTGTTAATACTCACAATCCACTGGGATTTAATATTTTTGGCCCGTCAAGATTCTGGTCAATGGATTGAGTCCATCAAGGAAGGACAGCACATCAGTCTCAGGACAGGATCAGCTAGGCCAGTCGACAGAACCGCACATGATCTGCCCTTCTTGTTTCTGGGTATTTCAAATCAGCGGGATGGCAAGTTCATCAGGCAAGAATTTGAGGTAGCAAGCCAAATAGTCCCAGGATACTAGTTTCAGGATGCTTTCCCACACCACAGCCCTACACTGGGTTGCGAGGATAAATTGAGGATCGAGGCCTTGCTGAAAATGGTTCAGCTAATGCTTGGCCTGGTCCTTGGCATCTGGATCTGGAAGGATGTTGAATGCTGGATGTTGAATGCAGGAGAGTGCTTCGCTGGAATCAGAAGAGAGCGTCCCAATGTGTTGTCAGCTGTCTCTATTTATCCTTTGCAATGACATCACAAAAATGGGTGTATGGGCCGACTTAACTAAGCCTGCCATTGTGAAGGCTATTAGTTTAGATAACTTTAAAGTTTAATCAGGAGAGTCTACTTGACAGAGGCTGTTATTCAGAGGTAGCCCAGTGTGGCTGAGAAGGTTTATTGCTCTTAACATTTCAAGACTTTGTACATTCACAGTGCTTCCTTAAGTTAAATGAATTTTAGCACCAAGCAAGATTGTTGAGTGTTGGACAGTGTTTTGTACAGGCATTTTGAAGTTTCAGCAGCAAAGTAAATGTCATTTACAGGGGAATTCTGGAGTTTCACTTGCGCCGTTTCTCCCCCTGTACTCCATGTTTACTTGTCATGGAGCCCACTGGCACTTTTTCTGCAGCGTGTGCTGTTTCAGCACACATGCACCATGGGTGGCAGGTTGTGCAGCCATCTTTTTGCGTGTTGAAAACGCGGTTTTGGAGGTCTTGGCACACGCACAGGTTTTGCCGCCATTTTACGGTTTCTTGCACCATGGATAGAGTGATACCGCATAGTATAGCAGAGTGGGTCAATACAGCCCACAAATCCCTACCTTTTCTTTCCCCTCCCTCCATATTTCCCATAACGTTCCCAATATGGGGTGCTCGCAGAGTTTCCGTGTGAGTTTGGATCTCAAGACCCATAACCATTCTGAGAGGGTGACCAGGGTTAGGTTATCATTGTCTAATTGAAGCCATTGAAAGTCCTTTTTATCTTGTAAGTGGGGGATTCGCCAAGTAGCGGAGCACAGGCCCTCTCCCCCTACCCCCTCCCTCCACCAGTAAGCCTAGCTGGGAGAGTTCCAAGAGTGAGTCCGGGGTAGGTTCAAGTAGGGTGAAGAGATTTGACTTGGATCGGTTTATTTTGAAACCAGATAGTGCGCCGTATGTTTCGATAAGCTGTATGGCGCGGGGCACGGAGGTCAAGGGGTTCTGTACGTGGAGTAAAATGTCATCAGCGTATAAGGCCAGTTTGTATTCTCTCCCGTGTACGTGTAGGCCTTCCACCTGTCTGTCGGCTCTGCGTGTTTGGACAAAGGGTTCCAGGGATAGGGCAAATAGTATTGCGGAGAGGGGGCATCCCTGTCTCTTGCCCCTCCCTAGGGGGAACCAGCGCGAGTACTCAGAATTCACTGTGACCGACGCCCAAGGTGAGGTGTATACTACAATAATCCCCCTCCAGATTATCAGGCCGAATCCTATTTTGCACATTATTGCGTCTAGGAAGCACCATTCAACTCTATTGAACGCCTTCTCCGCGTCGATCAACACTTGTGATGGGGTGTTGATCTTTTTTTTGGCCTCATGTATTAGGTGGAGAGTTTTGCGGGTAGAGTCAGCATCTTGTCGTCCATGGATGAATCCGACTTGGTCGGGGTGTATTATAGAGGGCATATGGGTTTCGAGTCTGGCTGCAAGTACTCGTGTGTATATTTTAGCGTCTATGTTAAGGAAGGAGATGGGGCGGTAGGATGCGCACTGTTTCGGGTCCTTACCTTCTTTGGGGATGACTGTGATTAGTGCTTCAGAGAATGATTCGGGGGCCCATTCCTGTCTGGAGAACATGGTTAAATAGTTCAACCATGAAGGGGAGGAGGGGTACCAGGAAGGTTTTGTAAAACCCTGTGGTGTAGCCATCGTTTCCTGGTGCCTTCCGCGTCAGGTGTTTTTTTGATGGCGTCCTCCACTTTGTCAGGGGTTATGGGGGATTCTAGCATATCTACTTTGTCCCAGGTAAGCCTTGGTATGGTGATCTCTACCAAGTATTGTTCCATGTCTCCGTCTGCCTGTGTAGTGTCGGAGGTATATAGTTTTTCATAGAAATCAGCGAAGGCCTCAGGAATACTATTGGGAGCTGTTGTCTGGGAATTATTAACACTTTCTATGGCAGTGACCCATCTATCAGCCCGTTGCCCGCTTAATCTGGCAGCCAGTAAAGCGTCTGCTTTATCCCCTGTCTCGTAATGTTTTTGCTTCAGAAATTGGAGTTTATGTACGACTAGCCCTTCCTCCAGCCGGCGAAGTTCAGCCCTTTTATGGACCACCTCTGCTATTCTTTCTCTCACTGCATCGTTGGACTGCACCTGATGGTCTAAATGTGAAATCTATATTCTAAGTTTATTTTCTATCAGAGCCCTCTTTTTCTTGGCAGCCCCCTCCCTCATCAGTGTACCCACCCATTTCACCTTTTCCACCTCCCACACCGTGTTTCTGGACACCTCCCCCATGTTATTCCGTTCAAAGTATTCCGTGATTTCCTTCGCCAATTGCTCGCGGCATATGGGTTCTTTCCAAAGTGATTCATTACAGCGCCATTTCGAATTTTTGTGCGGCAGCGCTATAAGACTAAGGGTAACGGTGACCATATAGTGGTCCGACCAAGAGATCAGGGCGATCAGTGCTGTGGACATTGCATCTATTAAGTTGGGGGTGAGATATGACAATGCATTACTTACCGTAAAAGCATTTCTGATGGTTGTATCTGCTTAGATTCACATGCTGTGCATAGGTCCGACATCCAGTGGTCACTGCGGAGTATTGCATTTTGTTTTTCGTAGTCGAAAAGGGGACGTCGACAAGGCGTGTCTGTAACACTATCCCTATAGTGACGTGCGTTGTACCCACAATCCCTCACGCGTCGAGGTCCCTCTGTTTGAATTTTTCTGCCCTGAGGGAGCCTTCTAGACGTGAGTGAGTACAGAAAAGAGAGAAATATAGTAGAGGATGTCTATGTTCCTTCCATCCGAGCGGGGAGGAAGGGCGGGCGCATGTGAATCTAAGCAGATACAACCATCCGAAATGCTTTTACGGTAAGTAATGCATTGTCTTCTGATGTTTGTTAATCTGCTTAGAATCACATGCTGTGCATAGACTAGCGAGCAGTACCCTGAGTTGGCGGTGGGTTATGAGAAGGAACAGTAGAGAAAAGATGTCTTAATACTGCCTGTCCCACCTGGGAGTCAGATCTAGAGTGTGCATCTAGACAGTAGTGTTTTGTAAAGGTGTGCACAGAACTCCAGGTAGCCGCTTTGCAGATGGACTCAAGGGGAACATTTGCAATGAATGCTATGGAAGCCCCAGTGCCTCGAGTGGAATGTGCTCTTGGCTTGAAGGGTAGTTCTCTCTTAGCAAGAGTGTAACAGAGAGTGATGCATTGTACAATCCATCTAGATATAGTGGACTTAGAGACTGCACCTCCTTCTCTTCCTGCTGCCACCGAGACAAAGAACTGATTAGTCTTTCTCAGTGGTCTGGTTCTTTCCATGTAGAACATGACAGCTCAGTGCACATCTAGTGTATGCAGACTTTTTTCTCCCAAGCTGGAAGGGTTTTGAAAGAACGTTGGTAGTTCTATAGATTGGTTTACATGAAATTTCGAGATGAATTTTGGTGCGAACCTTGGGTGTGCGCAAAGAACCACCTTATCCTTGTGAACTGATACGAAGGGGTCTAGTACAGAAAGAGCCTGTAGTTCACTTACTCTCCTAATGGAGGCGATAGCTATTAGGAAAGCAGTCTTAAGAGTGAGGTCTTTAAGAGTTGCCTTGTGCATGGGTTCGAAGGGAGTGCCCATGAGTCTAGAAAGTACCACGTTTAAGTCCCATCCGGGAGCTGGGTTAGCTATCGGGGGTGTATTCTCTTTACCCCTTCCATAAAGGCCTTGATAACTGGTATCTTCCACCACGACACTTTAAGTTGGGAAGTGGTGTATGCAGAAAGTGCCGCTAAGTGGACTTTAATGGAATTGAAGTCTAGACCTGAATCCAGTAAATGGGTCAAGTACAGAATAATGTTAGTGGCAGAGCAGTCAACCGGGCTGATGTTCTTACTTCTACACCAGATGACAAATCTTTTCCACTTGCTAGAATAGCACTGGCGAGTATTAGGTTTTCTGGCTTCCCTGAGGATGTCCATAAATCTCTGAGGGAGATGTAAATGTCCAAATTCTATGATCTCAGGAGCCAGGCTGCTAAGTTCATGGTCTGAGGGCATGGATGCAGTGTCCTGCCCTTGTCTTGTGACAGCATGTTGTACGGGCAGGGAAGTTTCATTGGGGGAGATAGGGACATCTCCATCAAGTGAGCGAACCATGGCTGCCGGGCCCACATTGGGGCTACTAGTATCATGGTAACCTGCTCTTGGTGCATCTTGTGCACCACTCTGTTGAGGAGGGGAGTCGGGGGAAAGGCGTAAACAAATTTCCCTGACCATTGAATCAACAGACCGTTCCCCTTGGACTGGTTCTGGGGGTACCTGGAGGCTTAACTTTGGCATTGTGAGTTCTCCAGGGTTGCGAACAGGTCTATTTCCGGGAAACCCCATTGCGTGAAGACGTCTAAGACGATGTTTTCGTGCAATTGCCATTCGTACTCTTTGGGTAGGGGGAAGTCTCTGCTGAGTTTGTCTGCTAGCAGATTGAGTTCCCCTGGTACATGTTGTGATAGTAGGAACATGCTGTGTTTGAGAGCCCACTTCCATATATTCTGGGACAGCTTGGACAGTCCTGGAGAGTGAGTGCCCCCTTGCTTGTTGAGATAGTGCATGGCTGTGGTGCTGTCTGTGAGGACCATCACTGTCTTTCCTTTTAAGTGTTCCTGAAAGGCTTTCAGTGCTTTGAACACTGCTAACAGTTCCAGCAGGTTTATATGCTTGGATGCTAAGCTCGGAGTCCACACTCCGTGAGCAGTCTGATGGGATAGGTGAGCCCCCCATTCTGTAAGGGATGCGTCTGTGGTTAGAGTGGCTTCCACTGCGGGTGTGGCAAAAGTTTTCCCTAATAACAGGTTTTCCTTTGTCCACCACCGTAGCGTGAGAACCAAGGCCTGCGAGACCACCACCAGATCGTCCCATTGTCCGCTGGCCTGACACCACTGGCTGTAGAGCCACTCTTGCATTGGGCGCATGCGCAGGCGCGCGAGGTACCAAATAAATACATGACGCCATCATCCCTAGCAAGCGCATTGCTTTGCGTACCGTGACCTCTCGACCTGCCACATATTGGGGGATCTGAAACAGCATGTTTTGGACCCTCTCGTTGGAGGGGAAGACGAGGCCGTCCTTTGTTCGAATTAGAGCCCCTAGGAATTGTTTGATTTGGCTGGGGTCTAAGCTGGACTTCTTTTCGTTGATGGAGAAGCCCAGTTGGGACAAAAGGTCTACGGTCCTTTGGGTATTGGAGAAGCATGTTTCGTAAGAATCCCCTGTTATGAGCCAGTCGTCGAGGTACGGGTAAACCGGGATGGATAATCTGCGCAGGTGGGCCGCTGCCACTGCCAGTACTTTCGTAAATACCCTTGGTGCAGATGCTATCCCGAAGGGTAGTACTCTGAACTGATAGTGTTTGTTCTCTATCTTGAACCTGAGGTATTTTCTGTGCGCTGGAAACATTAAAATATGAAAGTATGCATCTTTCATGTCTAGTGTTGTCATGTAATCCCCCTGTGATAACAGTGGGATTACTTCCTGCAAGGTCACCATACGAAACTTTTGGGGTTTGACAAAGTTGTTCGCTGGGCGCAGATCTAATACAGGGCGCATGGTTAAGTCCTTTTTGGGTACAAGGAAGTACACAAAAATAAATACCTTCTGTTACCTGAGATAGGGGGACAGCCTCTATAGCTTCTTTTTTCAGTAGCTCTTCTACTTCTTGAAGAAGAATAGTGAGGTGTTCGGGTGTCATGCGTCGGTTCCGTGGGGGTCTGTATTTCGGGGAACCGTTGAATTCGATGCAGTATCCGTGGGCTATGGTGGATAATACCCAGCGGTCTGACGTTATTCCCTCCCATGCTGAAAGGAACGATGTTAGCCGGCCCCCGACCGGTGATGCATGGGAGGGGACCCGAATCTTTGGGTCATTTGTTGGTATTAGGCGTGGGGCCTTTAGGACTGGAGCCGCGCCCTCTTCCTTTGCCACGACGTTGGCCTCTTTGACTGAACTGGGTGCTTTGGTTAGAGGGCCAGTTGGTAGCAGAGTAAAATTGTTGTTGGCTTTGCTGCTGGCGTTGGCCACGAAAGGAGCGTCTATTGCCATAGCTGCGTATGTTAGGAGGCCTAGAAATTTGGTCAAGAGTGTGATGGTATCAAACTCCTTCTTCGCATGTTCTAGGGCCTCATCAACTGCTTTCCCAAACAGATGTGTTTGCTCTATGGGCTTATTTATTAGGGAAGCCTGAGTTTCTGGCTTAAATCCCGAATTGCGCAGCCAGACATGGCGTTTGAGAAGTATTCCCTGAACCATGGAGCGGCCAGCTGTTTCTGCGGCATCTAAGGAGTTCTTTACGATGCCCTGGTTTACAAGAGTTCCCTCTGATATAGTAGCCAACAGGCGTGAACGCAGGGGTTCTGGTGCGTCCTCTGCTTCGCTGCGCAGCTTGCTCCACTGTGCATCTGCGTAGCTAGCTAGTAGGGAATTGTTATTCACGATCCTGGTTGAGAAGGCGGCGGATGTCGTGATTCTCTTCCCAAGTGCATAGAGCTTCTTGCCCTCTTTATCAGGTGGTGCCTCACTAGTAGATAGTGGTACCCCCGCTCTCTTTCTTGTGTTAGTCACTACCAGAGAGTCCGGAATAGAATGTCCCCTGATGTACAAAGGGTCAGAAGACGAAGGGCTGAAGAGCTTTTCTATCCGAGGGTTGACCCCTCTGACTAAGGACGGATTGGAAAGGGAAGGAGTTATTCTTCTCTTTATAGAAGCCAGGAGCGGAATAGACTGACTAACAGGGGCTTTTTCTTTAATAACCTTTTCTACAAAGTCTATGTCCGGAAGGGTCTCCCCTGTGTCTATTTGAAAATGCGCTGCTGCCTTGCGCAATAGTGCATTAAGAGAAGGCTGGTCATCTATGGGGGAGGTGTTCCCAATAGGTGAGTCCTTGGGAGGAGAAGGATGAAAGACATCAGGGTCTGAGTGCACTGATGGGGAGTGCCAGGGCTGTGAGGTAGCTGTATCTTCTTCAAAAGCTCCTGCGCTAGTGTAAGGGTCTTCCTCAAACCTCTCCTCCTCAAGTTCTTCCTCTCCACCTAAACACTCCTCATCTTCCTGGAGGTATTGCTCCTCTTCAGTGAGGTCATATGCATCTGTAGAAGGGGGAAACAGCCTAGGAATCTTGACCCTAGGGTCATCCTGGGTCCATTCTCTTGGTCTTTTGGGTGTGGGTGGGTTTTGGCTACCCAAAAACCTCTCCATCTTTTCCATACAAGAATGGAGTCTTTCCAGGGTCTCATGGGGAACCCCTGAATAGTCTAGAGGGGGGAAATCAGTGTTTTCACCTTCAAAACGCTTTGAACGCTCCCACAACGTCGACGAAAGGTTTCCGTCGCCCTCAGAAAAGCCCTCCGGTAGTTCAGAAGTGCCTTTAGATGGATGGGGCAGTTCCTGGCTACTCTTGTGCTTTTTCGGCGTTTCTATATCCTTGGGTGCGGTATTCGACGTTTGTTTCGTCGTCCGCTTACATTTGTCCTCGGAAACAATTCTCGCCAGACTCTCGACGACGAGTTCGTCAGTCGAGGGTTCTGGAGTCGGCGTTGCCTGCGTTGCACGTTGTTTTTCGACGGCCGCTCTATGGAGCGTTACGTCGGATGTTTTTGAGGAAGCGCCCGTATTAGATAAAAGCCCAATCGCTGGTCGCGGCTGCGTTTGCGGGTGGGGCTTGAGACCCTTGCGGTCTGAGGTCGACGCCGGAGTGCCCTGCGTCCCCTTCGGCGCTGGTGGATCCTTCATTCTGGACGAAGAAGAGCCGTGGGTTGTGTGCTTAGGCCTATGGGGTCTGTGTGCGTCCTTGTCGCCGGGGTGTTCATCCCCATAAGCAGGGCGTGAGCCGAGCCCCTCGGGGCAGGGGACGGACGTCGAGGAGCGCGAGCGCTCCTTCTGGGGGTTAAAGACTTCCGTAACGGACGTCGAGTTATCACCCTCCTCGTCACTTTCTGTAACAGCGGCGGCGGGTGAGGAAACTGACTTCGACATTGCGTAGTCCGCCCACCTCTTAACTTTCCGTTCTTTAAGAGTTCTTGGTTTCACGTGCTTACAGGCCGCGCAGCTGTCCTCTTTATGATCGAGGGGCAAGCAACGATTACAGAGCTTGTGTTTGTCCTTCCAAGTATATTTGCCCCTACAGCGTGGTCAAAACTTAAAAAGTGTCCTCTCCATAGCCGAGGCAATAAAAACTGGTGATAACAACCCCAAGGGAAAGATAGGGGAGAAAGAAAGACATTCTCGACGAGAAGGTAAAAGTTGGAAACCCCCACTCTCCCTACTGTATGTTGGCCGGCGAGGCCTGGCCACGTGTTCGGCAGCGCCGAAGGATCTCCTCCGTCTCTTCTCCTCCGTCGAAAACTTGCTCAGTGGAGAAACAGCTTCACAGCTAACGTCGAGGGGAGAGATCTTTTAACAATAAGTATATATTAAGGACCGAGGTTCGTAGTAATTGTTTAGCAATGTCTCTCTAGCAGCTCCGCGTAAGGAGACCATAAGCTGGGAGGAAAAAAACAATCTGAGGGACCTCGACGCGTGAGGGATTGTGGGTACAACGCACGTCACTATAGGGATAGTGTTAGACACGCCTTGTCGATGTCCCCTTTTCGACTACGAAAAACAAAATGCAATACTCCGCAGTGACCACTGGATATCGGACCTATGCACAGCATGTGATTCTAAGCAGATTAACAAACATCAGAAATGTAGTTAATTCTTGTTGGGTTGAGTAAAATGAGTATCCCGCCTGGTGGGGGTGTAAGTGACGCCACGCGTCATGTAATCGGTGTATGTTCATTTTGATCACTTCGGTGCAGCCACTATAGGGTGGTTCATTCGCTAGTGGGTTGCCAGCTTGTTTGTCAAGTGGAGGGTCTGCCCACATATTAAAATCCCCTCAAAGAATAACTTCCCCTTCGGCCTCAAGCATCACCTTTGGAACCATATACTGGGACGAAGCGAGACTGTTGGGTGCATAAATGGAGGCTAGTGTGATGGTAGTGTTGTCTAGACTACCTACTAGTACGATTGCTCTACCTCCCATATCCGACCAGGTTTTCTAACCTCGAATTTGAGTCCCTTTCGGATCAGGATGCCCACCCCTGCTTTCCGTAGGGTGCCTGAGCCCCAAAATTCAAGCCCAAACGAGGTGTAGAGAACCTTGCGTTCTTCCCCACGTATATATTTAGGCTCCTGGAGAAAGAGTATGTCAAGATTGGCTCTTTTGCAATCTCGGGAGACTAGTTATCTTTTTGTGGAAGAATTAAGACCATCGACGTTCAAAGTGCCAGTCTTGATGGATCCGGGCCCGTCAGCTATTGTGTCAACTGTCTGCGCCATGGTTTGTTTTTTTATTTGATACAGCGCAACCAAACCCTCAGGTAGCTGGGCGCAAGCATTACAAGGATACTTAAAAAGCTTAGTTACAGGGTAGATATGTACATACACAGAGTGGTAATCATAGTAGTTACTGCTACATATTTTTCAATTATACCAAAAAATACAATAGAGTACTGGTACAATAGAACATGTATAGCAGTCATTGTATAGAATAAACAGTCAAGGTGTGGGTACAGTGGGGGATCAATAGGAGGTGGAGAGGTCGGCAGGATTAGGCATCATTAGTCCATAACCAGGAGAGGACTTTACGTCTAAATCTGGAGTAGGGTTGGTCTGTTCTAATATCTCGAGGGAGTCCATTCCAGGATTGAGCAGCTATGACCAGGAAACTAGAGCCGCCAGCTGTGGTCTGTTTATTTCTGGGGACCTCTAGAGTGTAGGCTTTGGCAGATCTTATGGGTCGGTCAGAAATTTTCTTGTTTATCCGTTCTATGAGGTAGGGTGGTGCAGTGTTATTTAGGCTTTTGGATGTGAGAGTGTTTTGAGGAGAATCCTGTCCTTGATCTTGAGCCAGTGGATCTCTCTTCTAGATGCAGAGATGTGATCTCTGTTAGGAATATTTAGCGCTGCTCTCAGGGCATTATTTTGGAGTCTTTGCATTTTGTCAATAATGTACTTATTAGATCCTCCATATAATGTGTTGCAGTAATCCAGTCTAGATAATATGAGAGCATTGGCTAGGGTGATGAGGCTGGTTTTAGATAGAAATGGTCTGCAGGCTCGGATCAATTTACAGGTGTATGCTGTCGATGATGCTAGTGAGTTGACTTGCTTCTTGAGGTTAAGTGCAGAGTCATGGTAGAAGCCAAGGGTTTTAACTACCGGCATCACTTTGATGACATTGTTGTCGATATTAAATGAGGCATAGCTAGGGTTGAGTTTTTTGATGGCCGTCTCTGAACCTAAAATCAGTAGCTCCGTTTTTTTGTCGTTCAGACATAGTCCATGGGATGCCATCCATGCCTGAATGAGGAGGTATATCTTATTTACTAAGGCTGAATCCTACAGGAAATTGCCCGAAAGGGCAATGAGGATCTGGGGGTCATCTGCGTAGTTAGTGTAGGTGACACCCAATCTGTCCAACTTGTCGAACAAAGGCTTAGTAAAGATGTTATACATGGTGGGAGATACACATGATCCCTGAGGTAAGCCACAGGAGACTTGTATAGGATCAGCAGCTGCTAAAGGGGAGAATACTCTCATTGTACGGTTTGCTAGGAAGGATAGAACCCAGGTTATGGCATCACTTGAGAAATGGGCAGCTGACCTAAGGTGGTCACATAAGACTGCATGATCCACTAGATCAAAGGCTGCCGATCAGTCAAGGAGGAGTAGCATAGCCGATTTCCCATTGTCCTTCAACTTGTGAATTTGGGTCTTGGTAGATCAAGGCTGTTTCAGTGCCATGGAGGGGGCAGAAGCCAGACTGTTGTGAACCTAATAGGTTGTTGGCTTCTAAGTAGTCCTGTATTTGTAAGTAGGCTACTCTGTCGATGATTTTAAGAATGGGACTGTGGTGATAGGTCTATAATTAGTCGGAATAGAGGGGTCTAGAGTTTGTTTTTTGAGCAGTGGGAGCACCCAGGATTGTTTGAGGTTATTGGTACTAGATTTGTCTTGAAGGAGGCGTTGATAAGCTTCGAGATGAAGGGGGCTAGGTCTCTGGCTGCATCTTTTATAATTTGAGCTGGGCAGTTATCTCCTTTGCAGTTAGAGGGTTTAAGTGAGAGTATGAATTTTTCTGTTTCAATGATAGTTATTTTCTTGAAGCTAAAGAGAGGGGTAGTACTATCATGTTTGATTGGCTGTGGTTGCTGTTGAGGTAGGGGCTCCACAGGTTAAAGTAGAGAAGCTTTCTTTTTGGCTATTTTGATTTGGAGAGTGGTGATTTTATTTGATATAGCATTTTGTATGTCGGTACAACAAGGTTTGTTTTTGGGAGTGTTATCAACCTGTGGTATTGGTGATTCCATTTCACGAAGGATGGAAAATAGTTCCTTGGTGTCCGGTTTAGCCGTGGATATTTGGTCGTTAAATGTGTTCTTTTTAGTGCTAATTATTTCCTTCTTGTACATAGAGAGGTGTGTTAACTTTGCTTTGTTCTCCTCAGTAGGCGAGTGGCGCCACATTGATTGCAATTTTCTTTTTTGAGTCCTTAGTTCTTTCAATTGGGGTGTGAACCAGGCATTAAGATGAGATGTCTGTCTGCCTTTGCGGATTTTGACAGGAGCAATAGTGTCTAGTGCCTTGGTCATGGCACTATTAAAGACTTCCACTGGTAGGGTGGGGTCTGTATTATTAGCCAAGTTATTGAGAGCAGGGAGAACATAAGGTAAAAACCTTTCCGCAGTGATGTTCTTTTTGCTTCGAGTAGGGAGTGGAGGAACCATAACTATCGTTTTAGGGTGGATAAGGTCAAGAGAGGCAGTGAAGGTGATTAGATAGTGATCAGTCCAAGATTGCAGTGTAATATTAGTGATGGTGATTCTGCAATTCCGGTCAGCAACCCAATCTAAGGTCCTTCCTCCTTTGATATGTGTGGGGGTGGTAACTTTTTGTGCTAGCCCATAGTCCATCAGTACAGCAGCAACTGATTGGGCAGTCAGTACCGTCGTTAAAGCCAAGGTTAAAGTCTCCCAATAGCAAAATGTGCGCGTGGTCTTTAGTGTTGTTGGCTAGGATACAATTTAGGTTGTCGTCAAAGGAGCCTAGTGTTCCAGGCAGTCTGTAGACCACATGGATGGCGAGGGTATGGTTGTTGGATAGGTGAAATTTGGCTGCAAGTATCTCAAGGATTGGTATGATGGGGTGCTAGCAAGTCTGATAGGTTAGTTTTGTGGATAATAGCTAGACCACCACCTCTGGCATTAGGTCTGTCAGTTCTAAGTAACTGGTAACCATCCAGTATAGCAAGCATGAGGGTGGAGTCCACAGCCTCGTGGAGCCATGTTTCAGTTATGGCAAGCAGGTCCAGGTTCTCGTTAGTTAGGGTGTCAGAGATATCCGTGGCGTGAGCTACCATAGATATGGCATTGATAAGCGATCCAGAAAGGAGTAGGGGATTTATGGGTTTAGAAGTAGGAGGATGTTTAGCTGTGGGTAAGTTAGCTCTTCGTGGTTTAATTGGCATTGTGGCTGGGTGTGCAGAAGACAGATTATTGGAGTTGTGCTTCTATGTGCATTTATTAAATAGTTCAGTACATTGGACAGCCTTACGTATGGATCCTCTACTAGTATAGTTATAGGTTCGCAGATATAGGCTAGATGCAACAATCAAATGGCAGTACAGGTATGGGCTAAATGCAACAATCAAACAGCAGGGCAAATATGGGCTGTGTGATTATTAGCCATATATCGATCTGGTTGCAATTGGCGAGGGTTCCAATAGAACAACATGGGTACTGCGGTTGCTAGGACTGTGTTCAACATTAGGCAAACGCGACATTACCTAATAACTGTACATAGAATAATGCAATGCGTGCATATGAGCGGAAGGAACAAGTTACTTACCTGTAACTGTTGTTCTCCAGCATGGGTCTGGCATGGATTCACATGCTCATGAATATTCCCCGTCGTCAGGCTGGGAATCCTCGGTAAAGAAAAAACCAGTATCAGTTTTGTTTCTGATCTGTCTTTCGTAGTAATAACCAATCACTGGTCTCTGCGTCATACTGACCACAGCCAATGACTGCCCTCTACCTAAGCACCGCCTCTGGCAGCCATCTTCAGATTTGGAAGCACGTGAAGTGGCAGTATGACCAAGTGAAGAGCCGCAGAGGGGTAGGCGGGAGGGTTCGCATGTGAATCCATGCCAGACCCATGCTGGAGAACAACAGTTACAGGTAAGTAACTTGTTCCTTCTCCAGCATGGGGTCTGGCATGGATTCACATGCTCATGAATAAAGAATACATAGCAGTACGCACATGCACAACCACGGGAGGTGGCAAAGGCTCAACATTAAGCATCACATCAACTCAACATTAAGCATCTTACCTCCTCACCAGGCTCACCTCAGGCGAACAGGTTGCGCAGCACTGCTTGGCCGACCCTGGACTCCTCCCTGGAATCCCGGTCGACGCAGTAGAATTTCGTGAAGGTGTGCGTCGACCTCCACGTAGCAGCCCTGCATATGTCCAGCAGGGGCACACCAGATAGGAACGCCGTGGTAGCTGCGATCGCTCTGGTGGAATGGGCTCTCGGACGGCCAGGCAGCGGTCGGTTTGCCAACCGGTGACAGTACATGATACAGCCGGAGAGCCATCTGGAGATGGAAGCCTTCGAGAGAGCCTTCCCCTGATTGACAGGTCCAAAGTTCACAAAGAGTTGTGACGTCTTCCGACACCCCTTCGTGCGGTCCACGTAGAACTTCAGCGCTCTAGCTACATCCAGCGAGTGCAAAGTCCTCTCAGCCGGCGACGAAGGCGACGGGAAGAACACAGGTAACACCAAGGGTTCGTTGAGATGGAAGTCCGACGGTACCTTGGGCATGAAGGAGGGGTGCGTCCTGAGCACTACCCTCGTGTCGTGGAAAGTCAAGTACGGGGCCTTGCAGGAAAGGGCCTGGATCTCTCCCACTCGTCGTGCGGAGGTGATGGCCACAAGAAAAGCTGTTTTCCACGATAGAAACTTCAACGGGGCCGAGTGCAGAGGCTCGAACGGAGGTCCCATGAGCTTGGTCAGCACCACGTTGAGCTCCCACGCCGGGGCCGGAGCCTTCACCGGCGGGAACGATCTGAACAGTCCCTTCATGAACTCTTTCACCAGACGATGAGACCACAAGGACGTCCGCCCCGTGGTTCTGGTGTATCGGGAGATCGCAGCAAGATGAATCTTGATGGACGCGTGTGCCAAACCAGCTTTGGCCAGCGTCAGCAGGTACGGCAGTACTTGGGGAGCCGTAATCCGTAGAGGGTTAATCTTCTGTGCGTGGCACCAGACAGAGAACCTCTTCCATTTGTGTCCGTAGCATTTAAGAGTCGAGGACGCCCTGGCCTTTGCAAGAACCTCTCTGCAATCGGCCGGTATGTCGTATCCTCCAAACTCTAGCGCTGCAGGAGCCAGGCCTGCAAGTTCAGCGACTTCGGGTCGTGGTGGAGGATGGCGCCTCCTTCCCTGGAGAGTAGATCCGCGTCCGCCGGCAGCTTGATCGGCGGGGACGCTGACAAGTCCAGAAGGTCCGGGAACCATATCTGCCTCGGCCACGCAGGTGCGACGAGGATCATCCTGCACCGTGACCTCTTGAGCTGGTTGACGAGCCGGATTAGCAGAGGCAAGGGAGGGAACGCGTAGAGGAACAGGCCCTCCCAGGGGAACGAGAAAGCATCGCCCATGCTCCTCGTCTGGGGAAACCTGCTGGCGAACCTCCGGCACTTGGTGTTCGTCGCCGTCGCGAACAGGTCGATCTGGGGTGTGCCCCACCGTCGGAAGAGGCGATCCACCAGATCCTGCCGTAGTTCCCACTCGTGGCACGAGCGCAGCTCCCTGCTGAGTGAGTCGGCGATGGTGTTTTTTATCCCTGCCAGATGAAACGGCACCAGAAAAATCCCTTGGGCGACGGCCCAATGCCACAGGTCCTGCGCCTCCTTGGACAGCGCTGGGGACCTGGTTCCGCCCTGTTTCCTGATGTAAAACATGGTGGTGGTGTTGTCGGTGAAGATCCTCACCACCTTGCCCTTGAGGGACGGAAGGAAGGACCTGAGGGCCCAAAACACTGCACGGAGCTCCAGGACGTTGATATGCAGGGACTTCTCCGTCGGGAGCCAGAGTCCCCTCGCGTGCAGATTTTCGGTGTGCGCTCCCCACCCTTCCAGGGAGGCATCCGTGGTCACAGTCTCCTGGTGGGCTGGGGTCTGGAAGTCCATGCCCGCCGTCAGATGCGCGCGGGTGCCCCACCACCGTATCGCTCGTCGGAAACTCTCGTCGAGCTTGATCCTTTCCTCGAAGCTGCCCGTCGTCTGGATCCAGCGCGCATCCAGGAATTCTTGCAACGGGCGCATCCGGAGCCTGCACATGGGAATGAGGTAGATGCAGGAAGACATCATCCCGAGGAGGGACTTGATGGATCTCACTTTGGCCGCGTCGGCCACCAACATCCGTTGCACCTTGCCCAAGATGGTCCTGGTCCTCTCCTCCGACGGGGAGGCCAGAAGGGACACTGTCGAGCCTCGCTCCCAGAAACAGTGCGACTTGCGCGGGCACCAGGTGGGATTTGGCGTAGTTCACGGAGAATCCCAGGTCCGTGAGGAGTTGGACGGTCCTTGCCGTGTGGACCACGGCGAGCTCCTTCGTCTTGGCGCGGATGAGCCAGTCGTCCAGGTAGGGGTAGACGTGAATCCCCTCGCGGCGCAGCTGCGCCGCCACCGGTGCGAGGCACTTGGTGAATACCCTGGGTGCCGACCGTAGTCCGAAGGGAAGGGCTTTGAACTGGTAATGACGCCCTTGGACCACGAACCTGAGGAATTTTCGGTGCCCCTTTAGGATGGGAATGTGGAAGTAGGCATCCTCCAAATCCAACGACGATAGGAAGTCTCCTTCCTCCAGTTGACCCAGGACGTGCTGGAGGGTGACCATCCGGAACTTCTGCGCCTTGATGAACTTGTTCAGCCGTCGCAGGTCCAGGATGGGGCGCCATCCTCCCGTCTTCTTCTTCACGAGGAAGTATCGCGAGTAGACTCCGGAGCCCCGAAGCCTCTTTGGGACGAGTTCGATGGCGCCCTTTCTGAGCATCGCCTTTACCTCCAGGAGAAGTTGAGGGACGTGAAGTTCTTTCCTGGCCACGGGGGGGACGCGCGGGCACCTTCTTTGAAACTCGAGCGCGTGGCCCCGGGCCAGGGCATCCAGCACCCAACGGTCGGTGGAGATGGACTCCCACACGCTGACGAAGCCCGCCAGCCGGCCTCCCACCGGGGTGCTTCGGTGGGGGCCCGACCCCACGGCCGGTTCAATCCTGCTTGGACGCGGCCTTGCCGCCCTGACCTCCTTGGCGACGACGGCGGGGTCCGCTAGACTTGCCTCGTCCTCTGTAGGCCTCTTGCGACGACGAGCGGGCCGCTTGACGGTAGGAAGCGAAACCGCCGCCGGAACCTTTGGAGGCGCCCTTGCCTCCGCCGCTCCGAAAGGGCGTCCGTCGTTGCTGCAGGACTCCAAGGGCCCGGGCCGTCTCAGTATCCGCCTTGATGGCCTGAAGGGAATCGTCCACTGTCTTCCCAAACAGGTTGTTCCCGTCGAAGGGCATGTCCAGGACTCTGGTCTGGACGTCCTGCCGAAAGTCCGTAGCTTTGAGCCATCCACGACGTCGAAGGCAAACGCCGTTGCCCAGCTGGCGGAACCCAGTGTCGGCGATGTCCGTCGCCACGGTGATGGCGTGGTCCGAAGCCACTTCACCTTCCTGGAGGATCTCCAGGGCCTCCGCCCTCTTGTCGTCCGGCAGAAAATCCAGCAGGGGAGCTATCTTGTACCAGAGCTCCCTGTCGTAGCGGGCCACGATAGCCAAGGCGTTGGCCGCTTTAATCGTCGTCGCTGCCGACGAGATGACTCTACGTCCCATAGCATCCAATTTCTTTCCCTCGCCGTCCGGCGGGGAAGTCGATGTGGAGGCCGCACCCCCCCCCGCTTTCTTCCTGGCTGCCGCGGAGACGACGGAGTCCGGGGTAGGCTGCGCCCGGAGGCATAGGGGGGCCGTGTCCGGGACCCGGTACTTTTTCTCGTACCGGTCTCTTCTAGCTGGCGTAGTGGAAGGGTTCTTGAGGAGGGAAAGGCCCTCATCCCAAATGTCGTCCAACAGAGGCACTGCGAGGACCGTCTTCCTCTTGGCCTCGCGCCGCTGATAAAGGAAGCCTTCCTTTTTCTTCTCCTCAGGGCAGAGTTGGAAAAGCTCGGAAGCCCTGGAGATCATGGAGTGGAAAGATCCGATCTCGTCGGGCGGAGAAGCCCTGGTGGGGGGCGACGACGGAAAATCCTCGTCGTATGCCTCGTCGTCCGTACCCGTCGCTGCCGTGTCAGTCCCCGTATCATCCCCTCGGGTGGACGGGGAGGAGGGCTGGACGGGGCGCGACGGTTGAAAAGGAGGTGGAGGATGGATCCTTCTTTTCTTGGTAGGGGGAACACCAGAAGGTCCCGGTTCTGGATCCCCCGACGGGAGAGGTTCCTCCGTCGGTAACGGTAGCCTCGTCCTTATCTCGGAGCATAAGGACTGTATGGCCAACAAAATGGCCGCCGAGTTGTCTCGCGGCGCTGGCAGAGGGGAATCCGACGGGCGAGCAGGGGCCCCGTCGGTATCCTCGACGATGTCGTCGTCGTCGTCGTCACCCGCGTCGGGGTCCATTCCGACGGGCTGGCCTTGTTCCACGCCTAGGCCGTGGCTTAAGACCTCGATCAGCTCCTCTTCTGAGGTTGAGGCCGAATCTACGACGACGCCCTGCCCCCCCCTTCTTCTTCCCTACGGAGGGTTTCACGGGGGTCCTATCGATGGGCACAAAAGAAGACTCCCTCCGAGGAGGCAGGGAGATTCTGGGCCCTGAGGTCGCCACCACTGGCGCAGCCTCCACAGGCTGAGCCAGGGCCGCCGCGACCGTTTCGATAGAGGGCTTGGTCGGATGGATCAAGGCCTTCACCACCTTAGGTGCGCTCACCGCCTTATCCTTGAGGGAGGGGGCACTGCCACGCTCCTCCTCTGCCTTAGAGCTCGACCGGGGCCTCTCCAGGAGCTTCGCCGGGTGCTCGGCCTTCCTCTTACCCGACCCAGAGCGTTGGCTCGTGGTTGATGGTGCCGGGGAGGGTGCGCCCTGCCTGGCGCCCGTAGAGCCCGACCGTTCGGCGCTCCCGGTGCCAGCGGACTCGCAGTGCTTGGCCTTATGTTGGGCCCCCGTCGCCGGGGCGCCCTCAAAGGTCTTAGAAGACCGCTCGGATTTCTTCTTCTTCTCGCCAGACGGGCTCTTACCCTCCAGCCAGTTGGCGAGACGTTGATGACGGTCCTTCATGGTCCGTTCCGACATGTTGCCGCAAAACGCACAGTCCTTCTCCACGTGCGTTTTGTCCTCATGAAGGCAGTAAAGGCAGAAAGAGTGTTCGTCTTCCTTAAAGACGTTCTGCAGCTGGCATCCAGGGCAGACCCTGAACAGCTTTCCGGGCGTCGAGCTTCCCTTCTCCTGGGCCATCTCCGAGACCGGGCCTGAGAAGCTTCTGGAGTCCTCCGAAGTGTAGCTCGACGAAATCTTCACCCTTGAGGGGCACAGACGAATCCGACACGGGTCCCCGTTGATCGGATGTAGGATCGGTGGAGCTTGAGGCTCTTTTGACCGAAAGAATTGAAGTTTTTTGTGAAAAAGCGCGAAAAATAGCACTAACGCTCGAGAGCAATAGCACGAGGATCCCAAGACATGAACGTGCGGTAAAAATCTGAAGATGGCTGCCAGAGGCGGTGCTTAGGTAGAGGGCAGTCATTGGCTGTGGTCAGTATGACGCAGAGACCAGTGATTGGTTATTACTACGAAAGACAGATCAGAAACGAAACTGATACTGGTTTTTTCTTTACCGAGGATTCCCAGCCTGACGACGGGGAATATTCATGAGCATGTGAATCCATGCCAGACCCCATGCTGGAGAATGTAACTTACATAGTAGGAGTTCGCCAGAAGCTGCGGCAGATTATGAACGTTGCATTTTCCTTTGTGTGTCTTTGCGGGCGTAACGTAGCAGGTAAGCATGGGAGTATTAGATGAGGCAGCTGACCTAAGGTCACCCCGTAACCCCGCCCACCTTGGCTCCGCCCCGCGCATCGCCCATCACTCCTTTTCTATCACCAGGTCAAACACCCATTAGCAATAACAGAGGAACCTTATTAGAGGGGACGGCGGGCGGACGTATGGAGGAAAGTGGACAACGGACTAGGAGTAAGGTGGTCACTACGGTGAGTAACCTGGTAATACTCCTACGTCCCGTCCCCTTTCCTCCGTACTTGTGGGAGATTCCCCAAGCACTCCTTACAGGAACAACAGGTGGATGGAAATAGCCCTTACTGAAACAGGTTCTTCAGCACAGCCTGACCAAACTGAGCGTCAGCCCTTGAGCTCATGTCGAGACAATAATGCTTACAGAAAGCAGATGGGGAGGCCCAAGTAGCTGCCCTAGCGATGGACTCCCAGGGGACATTTCTGAAAAGCAACCGCAGCTGCCTTGCCCCGCACCAGGTGTGCATGGATACCCTTAGGAGGTTTCAGCCCTTGGACGGTGAAAGACTCCGTGATGCAGGCGGCGATCCACCTAGAAATAGTTGCCTTAAACACCGGCTTGCCCCGAGGGTTACCGAAGGTCCTAAAAAGTTTATAAGAACTCCTAAGCTTGGAAGTCCTGTCCAGATAGAACTTAAGAGCTCTTCGGACATCAAGACAGTGTAGAACCCTTTCAGGATCTGAGGCAGGGTTCGGAAAAAAGACCGGAAGGGAGATCTACCGATTCAGATGGAATTCGGTCACCACCTTCGGTAGAAAAGCCGGGTTTCTCCGAAGGACTACCTGGTCCTTGTGAAAGACCAAGAAAGGATGCTGCACCAACAATGCCTGGAGCTCACTCACTCTCCTTGCTGACCTAACGGCAACCAGACCTCGCCAGGACACTTTCCAAGACGAGTACTTTAGGTCCACCGTAGCCATTGGCTCAAAAGGTTTATGGCACAGCGCCGTCAGGACTACATTTAGGTCCCATGGCGGGTGCAGATTATGAACCGGAGGGTAGAGGCGTGTCAAGCCAGCAAAATGCCTCTTCACCACTGGGTTAGTTAGAGAATCAGAACACCGGTGTGTAGAAAGGTAAGCGGAAACCGCTGAGAGATAAGTCCTGCATGACAGAACATGAACCCCTGACTCTGCTAGGGAGGACACGAAGGACAGCACTGTGTCAATTGTGGCCACCCTCGGATCCAACTTCGTCTCCAATCCCCAATGACAGAACCTGACCATTTACTCTTGTATTGAGATCTGGTCGAGGGTTTCCTGGCTGCCTGGATAATGCGCATGTTATCCGCAGACAAACTCAGATGCTCTAAAGACTTGAACTCAGGCACCATGCCGCCAAGCTGAGCGTTTGTGGTGAGGGGTGCCACATCTGATGTTCCCCCTTGGTGAAGATCGGGAGTTACTGGTAAACTGATTGGCGGATACACCGACAGGTGTTGAAGTTCTGAGATCCAGAACCTGGCCGGCCACCACGGGGCTATGAGTAGAAGGGAACAGTTCGCCGAGTTCTTCAACTTCCAAATTGCACGGTGAACTAGAGGCAGAGGTGGGATAAGCTCTCATGTTGTGCCAAGGAATCTCGAGAGCTTCCCCCAGAGAGGGGGCTCCCAGCCCCCCTCTGGAGGTATACTGAGGAAGCTTCTTGTTCACCGCCGTAGCGAAGAGGTCCACCTCCGGTGTGCCCCAACGTGAGAAAATCCATGAGAGGACCTCTGCCTTCAATTCCCACTCGTAGCTGACCACTGTCCGCCGGCTGAGGGCATCCGCTGTGACATTCAGCTGGCCCGGGATGTGCACTGCAAGCAGCCAGACACCATGAAGCACGGCCCACTCCCAAATCTGGATGGACATGTCCACAGGGGGGGGGGGGGAGACTTTGTTCCCCCTTGCTTGTTTATGTAATACATTGACACCACATTGTCCGTTCTTATGCGGACCACCTTGTTGACAATGAGCGGTCTGACCGCACTGAGCGCTAGGAAGATCGCCAGAAGCTCCAAATGATTTATGTGCAGGAGCTTGTCCTGAGGCGACCAGAGGTCCGAGACCTGAAGAAGATCTAACGTCGCACCCCACCCTAGAAGGGAGGAGTCTGTCGTGATTGTCACCATGGGGACCGGGTCCTGAAACCACGCGCCCCCAGCCAGATTGCTGAGAGATGACCACAAGTCCAGGTCCACTCTCATGGAATCCGGAATCATTATCCGCATGGAATCCGGATCCACTGCCTGACGCCATGAACTCCGAAGAGCCATCTGGGTCCGTCTCATTTTGAGACTAGCAAGAGGAAGAGCCAGTACACAAAAGGCCATGAGACCCAGAAGCCTCTGGAACCACCAGGCTGACGTGCTCTCTGACTGCGCAAACATCTGACACGTGGCTAACAGATCCGCCATTCTGTCCTCGGTCTGATACACTCTGCAGTCAATCGTGTTCCAACGAAAACCCAGGAAGATCAGGTCCTGTGAGACCGTCATGGAGGATTTCCGCCAGTTCACCGACAGCCCAAGATGGAACAGGAGATGAAGGAGAGACTGGAGGTTGCCCGCTGCTGCCAGCGGACAAGGGCTGCGTAAAAGCCAGTCGTACAAATAAAGATACACATGGATACCCTGGAGACGAAGATAGGCCGCAATCACTGACATCATCTTCGTGAAGACACACGGTGCCGAGCTGAGGCCAAAAGGAAGCACCCGAAACTGGAAGTGCTCCTCTCACAAAGAGAAGCAGATATATCTCCTGTGTGGATTCTAAATCAGGATATGCATATACCCATCCTGAAGATCCACAACGCTGAGCCAATCGCCCATCTGTAAGGAGGAGCGTATCTGGCTGGGCGTGATCATCTTGAATTTCTCTTGGGGTAGGAAAAGATTGAACTGGGATAAGGTCTAGGATGGTGCGCAGGCCAGCCTTGTTGGGTTTGGGCACCGTAAACAGCCGGGAGCAGAAGCCCTCCCCTCGCTCCCCAAGGGGAACGGGTTCCACAGCTCTGAGGTCCAGAACTTTCTGAACTTCGGCCTTGGGGAGGGTGAGCCCGACAGCTGAAAAGGAGGGTTGAGGGGTGGGGTAGAGGGTAAAGGTAAGCGGAAGCCCGCTCAAGCGACTGACAAGACCCATCTGTCTTCTGTGATGGTCTGCCACGCCTCCCAATGAGACTCAATGCGTCCTCCCACCGGGGTCTCCTGCGAGCGCGGAAAACCCTCATTTGGCAGGTTTATCGGTGGCGGTGCCACCTGAACCTGATGAGGAGGCTGAGGAGCGGCAGAAAAAGCGTGTGCGTTGTTGTCTACGGCAGTTATTCCACGCAGGAGTATCCACTCTGCAAGATTTGCTGTCGAGCAAGCCCCTAAAACCAGAGGAAGGTCGACTTTGCTAAAACGGTCTCTGGGATTTGAAAGGAGCTTTGACCAGAACAGACAATGATTTAGCCGTCCGAGTGCTATCCTTGGGTCTTGGTGAGCTCTACAGTAGTAGTATGAAAAAGCTCCTTACCATCGAATGGAAGGTCCAACACCTTGTCTTGCACTTCCTTAGAAAATTTAGTGGCATGTAGCCACGCCTGCCGTGAGGTATCAACCCCAAGCATCAGGCCCCGAGTCGAGGTGTCTACGTGATGAGCCGCAGCCTCCAGGAGATCCTGGGCCAAGACCCTGGCATCGGAAAGGCCACCTCTGAAATCTTCCAACTTCTCGATCGGGATGTGCTCCTCAAACTCGGACAGACCTTTCCACATCCGCATGTTACCTCCCGCCAATATCAACTCGGCGTTGGCCTGCCTGAGCTGCAAGGCTGAATTGGCAAACATTTTCCTCCCTAGGGAGTCCAGGAGCTTGTCCTCCTTTCCCCAAGACCTGAGTAGCCGTCGTGGAAGAGGATGCTGCAGGTCTGGATTGCAACATAGCCTCAGCCATCACTGTGGAGGAGGGAAGCGTACAAGACGACAGGGCCACCTCTTCCGAAGAATGCAGCCTGTACCTCGCGTCAATCTTATTATTGACAAAAAGTCCTGAGTGTGGCTTTTCCCAGACTCTTTGGACCTCGGCCAGAACGTCCTTCTGCAGGAACAGGCCGGTATGCTCCAAGGGAGACAGGGTGAACGCCCCAGATGGCACGCCCTCGTGCGGAGCGGGTGCCTAGGGCACCGGAACATCTAAGAAACTCATGTCCAGTACCCAGTCATGAAAGGCTCTGATAGAGCGGGGAAGGTCCTCATTGTCCTCATCGTCTTGAGGGTCATCTGACAGGTCAGGATCCTGCTGAGCCGTGTCAGGCACTGCCTTGTCCACTGGGGACAATGAAGCACAGGCGGAAGAGCCGGAGGAGGCACCACGGGCAAGGGAGGCACCGGAGGAACGGGTGGAGCCGGAGGCGCAGGTGGACATATCTCCTTGAAAAGCCCTTTGAAATATTCCCTCATGGGGTCGGTGTGCATAAGCGCTTGAAATGTACCGAAAAAGGCGTCCTCAGGAAATTGCTTCGGAACCTGAGGAGGCCTCTCATGAGGTGGACAAATCCAGGGACATAACGAGGAAGGGTGCCACACCAGCCCCTCCACCGACGTATCCACATAAATCAAAGGAGCCGCCCCGCAGGCAACAAAACATTGTGCGGAAGAGGCATCCGGACGTTCTAATCATAAACCGGTCGGTAAGGATGCGCACAAGGGAGCTTAGGTGCACCCAAGGTACCAAGCCCTACACCAGAGGCCGATGGCGTAGTTGTCGGGGTAGCACCTAAAATGGCCGCCGTGGTCGTGGCGGGAACGGGCGCCATTTTGTCCTCATCTGAGGGGAACTGCGGCGCGTGAGGAAGTGAGGCAGGGGTCCCCGTCGATGGATCAGGGGTCTTAATCTTAGCCTTAACATAAGGAACGTCAGCCGAGCCGGTACTATGAGGCCTGGAATGTTTTTATGACATACCAACCGCCAACTGAGCCTTCGAAGGAAGGACCTCGGCACTGCCGGTAAAAGAAGAACTTTGCTTCTTTGCCCCCTCAACAGATCTGGTATCACCACAAGAGCGGGAACGGTGAGCAACCGCTTTCACCGACAAAGCCTTGTCCGGCCTCTCAGAACTTTTGGTAGCTTTAGCCTCTGAACGAGGGACCTCAGACCCAGGCCCGGTAACAGCCTTATCTGCACGGGCCTCGAACATCCGTTCGGTAACAACCAGCCCAGCCAAGGCCTCGGGGCTCACCCCGGTCTTGATTTTGAGGGAAGCCGACAGAGGCCTCAGAGCGAGCTCCGGTTCCTCATGATTCAGTAGAACTGGGTCTACAACCAGCCCCCACAGGAGGGGCCTCGGAGCGTACTCCGGTGTTCATAGGCCCCTTACGGAGACCCTTGGAGAAAACTCTGGTAGAATTATTAGGCCCAACGGGCACCTCAGGGCGAACCCCGGTGACAGAGCGATCAACGCCCCTCCCGGACCGAGAGGAACCCGGAAAGGTATCCCCGGCCGGGGTGCTCTGAAAAGTAAAGAACTTACCGGGCATTTCTTCTCCTCGTCGATGAACGCCTGAAAATGCGAAGGAGGAGTTTGTCGGAACAACGTTGAAGTGCCCAGACCGAAAGGGAGTCATAGTAAAAACAGGAGTCCCAACGGTGTTCCGGACCCAAACACTCTAAACAAAGAGGATGGGGATCCGCCCTCGTGAAGCGACGGTGACACGAACAATCTGGAAAGTCTAATTTGAAAGACATAGACAGACTAGTAAACAAACGCTAGCGAGAGCCAGAGAGGAAAAAAGGGAAGAAAGTACGTCCAGCCCCAATCGAGCGGAGAAAAGGACTGATGGGCGATGCACGGGGCGGAGCCAAGGTGGCCGGGGTTACGGCCGCGTGCCGGGCCCCGCGCAGGAAAGAGGGACACATTTTTGAAAAAAATTTGGATGCTTTTTAAAATGTGCTCCGGTCCCGTCCCACAGGACGGAGAGATGTCCCACAAGTATGGAGGAAAGAGGACGGGACGTAGGAGTAAATTCATTCTGGAATCCTCTGAGATTACTCAGGCAAATTAGGTGTGCCATACTCCAAGCAAAAAAGACCTATCTGCCTCTTAACCCTTTACCACAAAAATTGACCCCAAGGTCTTTAAGAGGTCTGGCCTCTGTAAAGATTTGAACAACTTTGAAAAATCCTTCAAAGATAAGGACGTCGATGGAGTTGAGTTTTGAGGGCAACAGAGGCCTCGACAGACCAGGTGTCTGCTCCTCCATGAGCTGAGTAAGATTTTGGCTTCACTCGATGAGGAGACAAAACCTCCTTCAAAGGAAGTCGAGGAGACCTCTTGCCCAGGGCCTTTCGTGAGCGAGTAGCGGTCTCTTAAGACACCCTGCCAGCCTTCGGAGCAGTAGGGTCCGTAGCCTTTTTAAACACCTCCAGCATCTGGAGACAAAAATGATCCCAGTCAGCTAGAGATGTAGACTTGTTGGGAAAGCTTACCCACTTTTTGTCAGGTGGGGAGTCTGTCGAACACCATTGTGAGCGATGGCGAAATTTCTTCAATTTCTTTTATGTGACTAATGACGAGATCTAGACCTTGAGCGCTTCTTTTTAGAGCACTTTCACACGGTGGAAATCTCCCCAGATTCATCAAAATACCTCGTTTTGGAAGGTTGAAGGAGTTCTAGGAAGAGGCCTGCCTGCCGCAAGCTTTCCCTTCCTCTCCCTCAATCCTTCACCGTCATCAACCGACAGGAACCGCAGCCAACGATATGGTCAACTCCCAAACACCAAAAGGCAGATCCGATGTGGATCCATAATGGACATTTTAGCTCCACAATCAGAACACCTTTTGAAACTAGTTTTCGGTGTAGTAAATAGCACCGAATAATAGTGCATTATGGAATGCCAGCCACACACTTGGGGGAAGTTGGAATAAATAATGCATATTTGTTTACCCAAATTTAACTGTTTAGTTACATTTTTAGACAGTAGATTTGGTTAGTCTGTTTGGTGTGCTCAATCCAATTGAGGGGATGCGGGGGGGTTTGGGGAGGGTCTTACATGGACTAGTAGTAGAGCAGAGTGCTCCTTATTGGAAAAAGCAAGAACACATTTTACTTGTGTAACCTAATGCTCAGAACATAGTGCTTCTGAGTATTTAGGCTACTGCTTGGACTAAGGCTAGTTTAGCAGCAGGCTACTCCCTTCCTTTTGGTCTCCTTTAGATGAACGGCCCAACAGAGTTTACCAGGACCCGACCATCTAATGGGCCAGCTCAGTTCTCCCTGACAGAGAGAGTGGTAGCTTATCGTGAGGAGTGGTATACTTGTTGTGACCTGTCCACCCGTGTGTAATAGGTTTGACTTTGGTGGGTGATAGCCACAAAAAAGTTTGAAGTAGTTGCCTTCCTTGCGGTGGAGTAGTGGCTACAGTGTTGTCAGTCAAGACCAGCACTGTCGTACTCGTCTGAGGAGAGAAGGCAACCGGGGTCATTGCTCTCAAATCCAGCAAATTGAAGTACTCCTGGCACCCTGATGGGGATCGCAAGCAGCTCACCATAAGGACTTTACAGTGTGCGTCCTAGCCTTTCAAGCATGCATCCGTGAACGTGAGGTACCAGGGTGCAGTGTTTTCTGGAGGGCAAAAAGAAAAAGGAAAGCAGTATCCCTGTTGGATGACCTATACGGCCCAGGCAAAGTGGTATTCATCATTTTCTTTGCATGTAGGAAGATCCTACCTAATACAGGGGATAGGCTTGGTGCTGCGGAAAGCACAGTGGAGGTGAAATCAACTCCTCTGGGCATGCCCGTGCCCCTAGCCCTGTAGGTATGACACTGTCCTTGTCTGCCCAAGATGGCTTGGCCACTGCCCCTTTGGGCATAGGTGTCCAATAGGAGAAAGCCCCTGCCCATAGGTTTGCCAGATGCTGTCGCTGGACTGCTAGACTCAGTGAGTTTATGGTAGCCTTTGAGGCCTGAAACTTCCACAAGGAACCGTAAGCCTTGGTGCCAAACCGGGTCATGTCGAGAACTTCCCTCGAACATCTGGGGTCAGGAGAACCTATGCAAGACTGCTTGTACCCATCATTCTCGCCATACAACCTGCTGTGTCCAGACGTGACTTCCCTGCCATCCCTAATCAGCCTCAAAACCATCATGGATCTCCCCTTCAATGATGTTCTCTGCAGCCTCAGTCATGATGAACCAGAAACCAAAGGTTAACTTGGCCAAGGCACAGGCAAAATTCATACACTAGATATCCAGCAGGCTTTAAGAGCTGAAAAGCAGCTTTCCCCTTGCATCTAACCTCTTGTTCTCCTGGTAAGGGGGCAATGACAGAAAAGACGTGGTCTTAAGGTCTACCGTAGCACCCTGGACCAAACATTCCAATGATGGATGGGTGAAAAGGAACAGTGTCCAAAGGTGCTGGCCTGTGCTTCTTTGCCAGGTTCCAGTCAGTAAGAACGGATGCCGGCTTGGCCCAGAGTTCAAGAACTAGCCCCTCTACTGCCCGATTGAAAGGTAATAGCGTCTCCTTCTTTGGGCCCGCATCCAGGATGTCTTATCTCAAATACTGTATTTTCGTCCAAGAAGGCCCAGACAACCCCAAGGTGTCGACCACCTTGACCATCAGGCACTGCAAACCAGCCTGTGGCTTACCCAGGGTAGCAGCAGTCAGCATGCTAATCCCTACCAAGGTATCCAGGCCACTTGCCTCTGTTCGCAATGTTTCCTATAAAACTCCTCCAGCAAGTGCCTCAACCCGCTTGGATGAGCGGTTCTAGTCTGAAGGAGACAGTATCCCCTTCCTCATCATAATTGTCCTCCAAATGGGACACGTTTGCTCTTCTGGGGAGCGGGACAAAATCCATCAAAACTCTGGAGTCCTCGCTGGAGTCTGTGGCGCTGTGCGGGAAAGGACTGAGGCCAGAAGAGTCTTAAGACTTCATCGTGTGACCCTTTAGCGGGACCTGGTCACGTCTACTCACTGAATACTTGTCGGCTTGTCTGAGCCCAGTGGGATCCGTCAGCTTGCCCGCTGCAGTCTGGGCCGAGCCCACAAGTGCCAAGGGCATCTGGTCAAAACTCGCTGGCACCTTTGCAAAGATGTCAAGCATCCTCTGCCTCAAGGCCTCCTAGACCTCTAGAGTACAGGATTGGGAAAAGTACCTGCTGAGCCAGGTCCTCCGGGAACTCTGTGGCAGGTTGCCTCCTCTTAAACAACAAAAACTCGTGCTTTGAAGAACCGTCTGGAGATCTGGAGCTTTTGCAAGGCTTTTTACTGTCCTTTCAGACAGAGGACAGTTCCTCCGTAGAGAAAGGTGAAGACGTTCCAGAAGCACTTTTGGGTGCATTCATTGACATGATGCGCAGTCCTATATGTGGTGCCCTTCCCAGACAGTAAAGACATGTGCTGTGGAATTCGAAGGAAGAAGAGTCCGAGTTTTTTAAATCATAAGCAGATAATGGGGAATGGATGACATGACAGAAAGCGGTTACCCCGTATACTGAAGGGAATGCAGAAAAGAACGGTGCTCAGCTCAGGCATTAACGATACAGGGACTCCTGTGATAACAAGTGAGAAGAGCCGTTTAAAAACTATGAGTGGCTTTACACAAATGTGTATAGCACACCCGCTCCTCAGAATTACAACTGACTTTTTCAAAATCAAAACATTGATAAGTTTAAAAAAATTACAATAACATAAGGACAATGCATTACATCACACAACATTGTGTCACCAACAGTGCAGTCACATAAGGTCCTACTAAAATATCTGCTCCCCTTCGCCCCCCAAGTGGACCTTATGATTCATCTCAAGACCAAGTGGTAGAAGGAGTAAATAAGCCAAAAGAGTTTGCCATTGATCGTGTTCACTTCGATCCGACAGCCCAACCTTGAACATTTTGTTAACGAGTTACATGATCTCCTTGCAGATGGAATAGATTCAGGGAAAGGTCAGCAAAATGGAGAGGAAGGAAAAGTGAAGCAGCGAGGAGGAAGGTGCAGGCTTACATGGGAGAAATACCCATTCAGCAAAAAGGGAAAACAAATTCATGAAAATAGATAGCTCATCAAAAACCAGCCCTCTTGGCAGGTTTGTCAGAACACGCAATCAGACATTCTGAGATGGAATCATCTTATGAAGGATACAGCTCAATTTTAAGATAATTTTGTCTGGGCACCTCAAAAAAATAAGCATATTACCCCAGATATTAAAAACTTTTTCTACATAGATTTCGGGGCTGAGCTCTATGAAGGAGGTACTGGTCAAAGATTAAAAACTGGGAGATTAAGGAATATGAGTCATACACATGTGAAATAAATGGAACACAACCTATTTAACATACCTGCATAAATTGGAAGGATGCTTCAAAGTCTTCAACGGGATACATTTTCACACGGAAGAACTTCATTCCCATAATCAAGCTAATGATGCTTTGCACAACGTGAGGACTTTGTTCCTTTTGACGAAGTTCTTTTAGCTCAGTCACAAACTTCTTCCGAACTGACTGGAACCTAAATCATGCAATGGATTGAGGTTATTTTTTTTAAACCTTTAAATGACTTGCTTTTTACTGCATATACTACAAAACTTAACTCCACATGAGGGAGTATGCAGAACAACAACCCCGGACATAGGGGCGGTGGAATTATCGCCTGGCAAAAGCCATGGGCCCTGGTTAACAGACCAGGAGACAATGCCCGCCCATAAGCTAGTAGCTCCGACATGCTTACTGAGGTCTGCCAATAGATTACTCGTGAAATGGCGCAGTTGCAGTTTTTCAAGTTAAAACTAAAAATCAAAATGGCAACCATTTAAAATGGATAAGAGCAAGGAAACAGTGCAGCAGGGATAGCTGGCAAGTGTGGTGGTCTGGTCAGGCAAAATTGAGATAAGATATTCAGGGAAATGGGACTGTGGATTGGGACAGTTTGGGGGGGGCAAGACGGACAACTGACAAGAGACTGGGCACAAAAGGGAAGATCATTGCATTCTATGTCAGGGGCCTCAGAGTGTAGGTGTTATTGTGTGGTAAAACACACATTCTGGGCTCCCTGGTGGCTGGAAGGCCACCTTGCATCACTTCTCTGCTAGTAATTGTGCCTAAATTCTATTGAGAAATGTTTAATTCAGACACTTCGTGCATGAAGTACAATGGTTCTATGCCAAACATGTGGCCCGTCAGGTCTACTATGGAGTCCTTTTAATGTTTCCTAAAAAGAGGAAAAAGCCATTTGCTTCAAATCGCTCAATATCGTAAGCGTTAAGAAAAGGGCCCAAAAGCAAATTATACAAAAGTAACATTTTAACAGCAACATTCCGTCAATGCAGCCTAGCAAAAATAAGATTTTGATCATGGAAAATAACTAAGAGCAAATTGGTAACTAAGAAAATATAACAGACTTACTTTGACTGAGCAAGCACACCTATGACTTCTGCATATAAATCTGCAATTATGTGAACGTTCCCAGTGTTGGTTCCGGAATACCTACATAAACCACAAATGAGGAAAAAACATTAAAACGCTTTTTGAAAAAAATCTTTCATTATTTGTTACATTTGACATCGTTAGCGGACAACCAAATCCCAATATGTTCTAGCTGTAAAAAGGGACACACTGGTGAAAACAGCATTGTTTTAGATCTGCCATCTGTAAAGGCTTACAGCTAATGCAAGCAGTATTGGCTTTGTTGAGGGATTCACAAAGTTAATATCAGATAAATAACATGTACAAGGGCACACATTGCTTCACCAACTGAATGGCAGACAACTGTGTAATGTGAAGCTTCCATCTATAGATTTATTACCAGGCACTTGTGTATATGAGGCCCAGCAGCCAAGCTTCCATTAGAAGATGTCCCTCTACTACAAAACACCTGACAGCAGTTATTCCTCAATGCACTCTTCCACTGACATTTAAACTACACGGACAAGGTGGTCAGTAATATTGTCATATCTATGATAAAACTTTTTGACCTTTGTCAACCCCAAAACGTTTTGCTTTGACTAGGTAACTATGAGACCTTGTCCATAGGCGAAGAGGAATCCCCCCCACACCCCCATTTTAGTCTTTTACTCTTCATGGGTGATCTTTTTATGCCTCTCCATAGTTTATGGTTGAAGTTATGGTTTCCTACAACTTTCAGCCTTAGGCTGGGATGCCCCTTTGGGCTCCCCTGTAAATTTCTCTTTCATGTACTGTGGTGAACTACAGTTCGAAAGTAGTAAAGAGGGATCACCATCCCCTTTCACATTTTATATAGTGAGCGAGCAAACCCCATCTTATGTGGAGTGCTGGGGGGATTAAACGTATCACCTTTCTTACTTACCTGGTAACATTTTTTTACAATTGCGAGTTTACAGGAATGGCTGGTGACCATGGTTTTACCTTTATGGCTTTTAGACTATTACTTGTAGACTGTTAATTCAGCCTCAATAATGCACAGAAGGGCCACCATTTTGCCAAAATGGTGGGCTCCTTTTTTTTGCTCTTTCTTGTGTGCTTGCGGTTTCAGAGGTCTTCCCTTGCCATTCTAGGCGGGAATGATCTCGGTGGAAATTTGGATTTTTGGCGGGAATTCTTTGGATTCCATGCCCAGGCTGTAGTGTGTCTGGAAAGGCAGAAAGCGAGGGAGGCGTCCAAAACTCTGCAGAACTTTGTCTTCCACCTTGCCTGAAATGAAACAACTGCCAGTGGGGGGCTGGTTGTCCTGATTGGACAGCCAGACTGCCTCTTTCTGTAAAATTCAGGGAGAGATTGCAGAAGTTGTGCTGTTCTGGTTAAATGCTCCGAACTTGGAAGCTCCTGACAAATCAACCACTGTACCTGAATGCGAAGCGGAAGATGATGGAAATGCAGCCGAGACAATTTCCAGCAACCAGAGAGCCTGCTGTGTAACCAGCGCCTGCTGTAGCCTTTCCTTCCAATCGACCTGGGGGTCCCAAAAAACGACCCAGAGCCTGGCAAGATCCACTGGACTCAAAGGACCTACATTTTGAGCCATGCCACGTTGTGCTGCGACCTTGCGAGGCTGCGATACCCCAATACCATGTGACCTTGAGCCATCGGGTGGTGCACGGTCTTCCGAATCTAGCTGAAACCTTGGTGGCATCCTGCTGGACCTCCAGGTTTGAGTCCTTGAAGAGCCCTCACCAGAGTGCTGGGCATGATTAGAGACTAGAATCCGACGAGCGATATTCAGTTTTCTCCAGGCACCTGAAAAGGGCGCCATAACCACAGAGCCACATCCAGCCACGAAGAAACTCTTCAAGAGCCTTCTCGAATGATCCATGCTGCAAAATCACCTTATGTCCCGTCTCAAAGACAAGGAATTAATCAACTGGGTTTTTGGCTGCAGATCCTGCTGCCTCCCCCGCTGCAAACTCTTCTTTTGTGCTGAGGTACTGTGTTGGCTGGGGTATTTACTTACTTTAAACCTGGGTGATTTCTGTATTGCTTTGGGGGTGTTTGTGATTGGGTGTCTTCTCATCCAGTTCACCCAGGTCCACTGCTGGAATCCTCCTTGGGCGTCTTCACAGAAGTCCCTGGACCCCAACTAACTTCAAAGTGAAGTACTTACTTGTTTGAAGATACTTCCTCAGGAACTCCGACTTTGCCTGCAACTGAACCCTATCTCAGCCTGCCTACAGCTGGCACCTAGACCACTAGGGTCCCTCTTCTGCCTCGGAGAGAACTCAATCAATAGACTAGGGAAGGACTGGATAAAATAAAGATTCTGTCTTGAAAAAGAATAACAAGCGTTTAAAAGTGACTTACTTGTGAAAGAGTTGGTTGGTAACTGCCCCTCTGAGAGTGAGTAGTTACAAAGGTTCTTACTTACCTTGAATGCGTTTTGCTATTCTTAAAAGTATATGGGATACATTACTCACCGTAATCGTATTTATGATGCTTGCATCTGCTTAGATTCACATGCTGTGCATCTAGTGGAAGCTGCAGAGTATTACAGTTTGTTTTCGAAATTCAAAAAGGGACGTCGACAGGACGTGCAAGTAATACTTGCCCTAGTGTGACGTCCACTCTACCCATGGTCCCTCACGCGTCGAGGTCCCTCTGTTATTTCTCTGACATGAGGTAGCATGAAGTGTAGCTTGAGTACAGATGTATCCAAGCAGATATGTATCAGACAAGCTCAAAAGCATCCATGTGCCTTCTCTCCGAGGGGAGGAAGGGTGGGCGCATGTGAATCTAAGCAGATACAAGCATCAGAAATACAATTACGGTGAGTAATGTATCCCTTCTGAGGCTTGTGGAATCTGCTTAGATCACATGCTGTGCATAGATTAGCGAGCAGCATTAGGAGAAGGTGGTGGGATGTGAGAAGGTTAATGGGCGAACAGATGTCTTAGAAACGCATGTCCCACCGGGGTATCTGTCTTGGAATGTGTGTCAAGCAGTAGTGCTGAGTAAAAGTGTGTACTGAGCACCTTGTAGCTGCTTTGCAAATGCTGTCTAGGGGGACATTTTCAATAAATGCCAGAGAAGCTCCTGTGCTCCGTGTGGAGTGAGCTCTTGGCATGAAAGGCAGTGTCTTGTCTGACAGGTAATCGCACAGTTGTATGCACCCGACTATCCATCTGGAGATGGCATTCTTGGAAACGCGATCCCCTTCTTTGCCTGGGGCTACGGTGACAAACAGTTGGTCTGTTTTCCTTAGCGGTCTGGTATTGTTTACATAGTTAAAGAACATCCTCCTTAATTCTAGTGTATGGAGTTTTACCTCAGCTGAGCTTTTTGGGTTTTGGAAGAAAGCCGGAAGCTCAATAGACTGGTTCACATGAAATTCAGAGATGAACTTAGGAGAGAACCTAGAATGAGTATGTAAAACCAGTTTGTCCTTGTGTATGACAAAGCAAGGTTCCTGCACTGACAATACTTGCAATTCACCAACTCTTCTTATTAAACTAATAGCCACTAAGAAGGCAGTCTTGTAAGTCAGGTGTTTAAGACTTGACTTGTGCATCGGCTCGAAAGGGGGTCCCATGAACTTAGAGTACTACATTAAGATCCCATCCTGGTGGCTGGTTTGAAACCGGAGGGTGGAGTCTCTTTACTCCCGCTATGAATGCCTTGATGACCAGCACCTTCCACCAAGATACCTTATTGTAGGAGGTGGTGTAGGCTGACAAGGCCGCTAGGTGGACCTTCAAAGAGTTAAATACTAACCCAGAGTCTAACAAGTGGAGCATATAATTAAGAATGTGGGATGGGGTACATTCTATGGGGTTAATATGTTTTGACTGGCACCAATTTAAAAAGCTCCACTTGTCGAAATAGTGTTAGGCTTTCGTGCTTCCTTCAGGATATCCACACACCTCTCAGGTAGGTTCAGATGTCCGAACTCTATGATTTCAGGAGCCATGCTGCCAAGTTCAAAGAATGAAGTCGAGGGTCCACTGTTAATCCCCGTGCTGTGTGAGTAGATTGGTCAGGCACGGGAGCTTGATGGGATCGCACATCGCCAGTTTGCGCAGATGTGGATACCAAGGTTGTCTTGCCCACATTGGAGCAACTAGGATGAGCGTCACTCGTTCCTTGTGGATCTTGTTCACCACCTTGTTCATGAGAGGAGTCAGGGGCAAAGCGTAAGCAAATTTCCCTAACCAGTTCATCCATAGGGCGCACCCTTGGAGCCTGGCCAGGGGAACCTGGACGCGAAATCTGGGCATTGACTGTTTTAGTTTGTAGCGACCAAGTCTATTGTGGGGAAACCCCATTGAGAGAAGAGGCGCTCTACGACCCTTGTGTCTAGTTGCCATTCGTGTTCCTCTGGTAGGGGATGTATGCTCAGTGAGTCTGCCAGAGAGATGAGTTCCCCTGGAACGTGCTGTGAAGAAAGGAATATTTTCCATCTGAGTGCCCATTTCCAAATTTGTTGCGCTAGCTTGGACAGATTTGTAGAACGTGTGCCCCCTCCCCGGTTTGTTGATGTAAAACATCGCTGTAGTGCTGTCGGAGAGGACTTGCACTGACTGGTTTGCTGGGTGAATCTCGAACGCCTGAAGGGCCAGAAGATGCAGCAGATTGATGTGGTTCTGCGCCATAGCGTGAGTCCACAGACCTTGTGCTGTGTGATGAAGGTAATGAGCCCCCGACCCGGCGAGTGAGGCGGTTGTTGTGACCATCGCTTGCACTTCCGGATCATGGAAGGGTTTTCCCTTTAACAGATTTACGCTTGTCCGCTGTTAGGCAGAAACCTGTGCAGTTCCCTTTGGGAACACTGCAAAAGATTTAGGACTACAGGTGTTAGCAGTAAACCCACTTGGTAGCAGTCTGTACCCCCCAGATTTACCCGGTAGCTGTGGCTGAGCATTCAGATTTCCCTCAAGAAGAGTTAGGCAGTATACAGAGTATTCACAATAGGCACTCAGATACAATAACACAATCAAACACTGACCAGAGCTTTGGTATCAAAGTATATAATTATTTATTTAAAAACACACTGTTTGAAACATTCCAGCACTCTTATTGTAAAACACTCTAAACACAATTACTACTATAATATATACAACCCTTATTCCTTATCAGACAAGTCTTAGTTAACACCACTTATTTCCATACAGAGGTGAGCGCTTAACTATAGATGGCACTCCAATAAGTTTATGAAGAAGGGAGGGAAAAAGACAGAATATGGAAAGATACACCACTCTAAGATTTAGGAACACTTTTAGCAAGACAGAAGAGCAAACGTCACTTGTGAGCCAAAGTCCATAGGCTGGGCCCACTCTTAGAGAGAGCAGAGCACAAATGCGCCCAAGATCACACAGTTCCACTAGGCTTCGGAAGTCTTGCAGAGAGTTCGAAAAGAGTAGAGAGGCTCAGAAAAGTTTAGCCAGGGTGTCCCAGGCTAACCCAGGTTCGAAAGCCGGGGGCTAAATCTACCCTGTACATTTGGTGGCAAGGGAAGCCAGGCGGGACACGGTACCTTAAGTGGGAAGGATCCTCCAGCGGTGGCAGTTGTTCCTGGTAGTGGGTGCAAGTCTCGTCGTCATCCAGGGGAAGAGAAGATCTCGACTTGGAAGAAAGATGACGGTTGTTGCACTGCCAGGGAAGAAACCAGCCGCGGAGTTTACTGGTTAAAGGTATTACCCTTTATTTCGCGGTCGTGGTAAAACGTGGTATTCCTGTTGCCGGGGTGCTTGGCACAGGCAAGGCGGCCACGAGATACGTCGGGAAGGCGAAAAGACGGTGAAACTGGTTATCCCCACCAGTCAAAGGAAGAAGACTCTCCGGCGGGAGATCTCCTCTGTCGTTTGGAAAAGTGGTGAGACGGTCCAGCAGGGCTCCACCGGTGGTGTCGTCGTGGCAGGTCGGCTCAGCTTCTCCCTCGTCGGATTCTTAGGTCCCGTGGCGACATCTGAAGTTCCAGTCCCCAAAGCCCTGCTTTTATGCAGAAAACCCCCATTCACTTAGCCTGTCACTCAAACATGCTAAGTGGTGAGCCGGCCGGCTCACCACTTGGGCCAATCAGGACGGAATGCGACTTGAGTTGCCTGGGCAACTCAGTCCAGTGTGCCTAAATCCCCCTCCAGCCATCCTAAGTACCCCAGGCAGAGTGGCACCACTTTGGAGGGCTTCTGTGGAGAAGCCCGCCAAAAAGTGGAACAAAGGGCTCGACTTGGGTTGGAGTCACAGAAGAGAACACAAACGCCATTTTAGAACAGAGTTTTGGCAAAAAATACCAACCGGAGAATTAATAATAATTAAATAAACCAGCGGTATGTTCGAGGCTATCGTAATTAAATAAATAAAGATAGTATCCTCGAACAATGGGAAAATCCCATAGAGAAATATTCGCGGTTGAATATAAAAAGTAGTATCCACTTCCACCAGCCAAAACTCGATCAGGGGGGACGGAGACGTGCCCCCTCGACTAACAGACCCCGGGGCAATCGAATTGCCCCAGCCAGTATGTCCGCAATATGATGGTTTGTACTGGTTCTGTTCAGAATTCAAGACTAGTAAAGTCAATGGTGACTTTACATGCCCTGGGAGACAGTAGTCAGTCCCAGGGTATGGAGTCTATACTGGGGGGTCACTATGACACCCCTGTGTTACTGCACTAAGGGTGCTGTGTAACACACATCACAAAAACACATGAAGCCCTATGGGGTAAAAGACCCCATAGCCCATTAAACACATCTAGAGTCAAAGAAACACACTCGAATCATGCCCAAGAGTGAGGGTAAAAGAGTCTCACTCTTGGCAGGAGATAAAAATAAACCCCAAAAATCCAGCAAAGCTGCTGGGGGACTCACTAGGTTAGGAAATTCAGCCTAAACAGAGAATTCTCCCTAACATCCGCCAGCAAATGTTTTGTACTAGTGTTGGCGAAACAACCACTATATCGTCCCACTGAGCGCTTGCCTGAGACCACTCTTTTGCCAACCACTCCTGCATGGGTCACATTAGCAGGCACGTGTGTGGTACCAGGTAAATGCAAGATGCCATCATGCCTATAAAACACATAGCTTTGCGTACACTTATCTGGCTGCCGGCTTCATAATGAGGAACTTGCAGCAACATGTTTTGGACTCTTTCCTATGATGGAAAGACCAAACCCTATTCAGAGTTTATTACAGCTCCTAGGAACTGTTTGGTTGTGCTTGGCGCTAGGCTTCATTTTTTCTCATTTATTGAGAAGCCCAATTGAAAGAGAAGCTTTGATAGTTCTTTGAATGTTTTGTCTACAAACTTGGGGTGTCTCCCCCGTAATTAGCCAGTCTTCCAGGTAAGGGTACACTGGGATTGCCTCCCTAAGCAGGTGCACGGCCACCAGTACCTTTGTGAATACCCTTGGTGCGGATGCTACACCGAAGGGTAGCAATTTGAATTATTAGTGTTGGTTTACCATCTTGAACCGCAAGAAGTTTGTGTGCTGGGAACAATGAATTATGAAAATAATCTTTCATATCCAATGTTGCCATGTAATCCCCCCCCCCCCCGCTTTAGCAGAGGGATTACTTCTTGTAGCGTAGTCATGCAGAATTTTTGTGGCTTGACATATTTGTTTGCAGGGTGTAACTCTAATAATGGGCGCATTGTTCGATCTTTCTTTGGCACAAGGAAGTAGGTTGAATGAATCCCCTTGTTTACCTGGTTGGCCGGGGCGATTTCTATGGCGTCCTTTAGGAGCAGTGATGCGATTTCCTCGAGTAGGATGCGTTGGTCTTCCCCCGAGTGAGTTTTCAGGCACAGGGGATGGTTGCAGGGTCGCTGGATGAGCTCCACACAATAACCGATCGCCTCGGTGGATAGCACCAATTTGTTTGAGGTGATTCCCTCCAATGCTTGGGTGAAGTTTGAAATATGCCCTCCTACTGGAGAGACATGGGAGGGTACCTTAAGCGGGTAGTCACTGTTTTGGAGGTATGATACCACCTCTAGATGAGGAGGACCTCCCCCGGCCTCGAGATCTGCGCTGCCCCCTTTGGTAAACTTGTGAGGCCTGGCCTGGCCTGGATTGTTACCGCAGGATGTTCCGTTATTCTGATTGTAGCCTGAACCCCTATGAATTTTGTCCACGACAAAAATTACCATTGGCACTCTGGCAAGTGGGTTTATAAGTTAGCTGGCCCAACGACTTTAGAGTATCATATTCCTCTTTAGCAGTTTTCAAGGCATCTTCGACGGCCTTTCCAAAGAGTATGTTTGGCTCAGGGGCCTATTAAGAAGCATGGCTTGCGTGTCTTGCTTGAAGCCGGATTGGGTAGCAAAGCATGACGCTTAATTGTTCCCTCAGCAATAATCCTGCCCACGCTGTCAGCAGCTTCCAGATTACTCTTCAACATGCAGCTTGAAACTACTCTGCCGCCACAAGGGCCAATTGGTTCTTAAGGGGTTCAGGGGCTGATGATAAAGCTGACACTCCATCCCATTTAGCAGTTAAAACTCGCCAGTAGAGCGGTGTTATTAGCTATCCTCGCCTGAAAGTCAGCGGACGAGGCCACTTTGCTCCCCATCGTGTACAGCTTCTTGCACTCCTTGTCCGGAGGAGCTTCTGAAGAGGCTAGGGGTGTTCCTGCACCTATCCTGGTTGTTTTAAGTACCAGAGAGTCAGGTTTAAGCTTTCCCCTGATACAGAGAGGGTGTGATGGAGAAGGTCGGAAGAGCTTCTCGATGCAGGATTAACTGCCCGTGTCTGGTTAGGCGTCTCCAGCAAAGGTTGGATCTTACGCTGAATAGACTGCAGGAGGGTAATTAATTGAGTGAGCGCCTTCTTATCCCCCAAAATGTCGTCAAAGTCTTTGTCTTGTTGCGTGCTCAGCTGCCTTGATGAGCATGTTGTTTTGTAGTGGCTGTTATCTATAGGGGATCCTGGTTGACGGGAGAGTCCATTATATTCATGTCTGGCTCTTCATCGTCATCACCGTAATGAGGATCTGCGGCCTCTTGGGATACATAGAGGTCCTCGGTGTCAGTGTCTGGGATATACAGGTCAATGACTGGGGGGTCTTGCTGCGATGGGATAGAGTATTTGGGTGAGACTTCTTTGAAGGGGGTTGAGAAGCAGAAGCCGATACAGGAACCCGAGAACTAGAGGGCACTGTTGTGGGTGGGGTGGACTGAAGACAAAGTAATTATGGACTTTTTCAAAAAACGTTTGCCATGAAGGTCATCCTTCTCATGACCCTATCAATATCCTCACGTCCATTGGGCAGAGCTGGGAATAGACATAAGGTCCAATGGAATCCCCTGATCCTGAGGAGTGACTGGGACTTGTGGTGAGGGTTGACCTTTTTCTTTAGGGCTGCAGATAAGGAATCCTGTTCCTACGAGTCACTACCCTTGTTTGGGGAACTATCCTTAAGGGACCTTTCTCTGGGAGGGGTCTTAGAACTAATCTTCTTGGACTCCCACCCCTTTATTAGGCCTTGTGGGACATATTTTTTAACCAAATGGGCTAGTCCCGCCTGTATAGGGGTTTTTACTGTTTTGGACAAAGAACTTCGAAGTTCGGCTACGGAATGATCCAAAGTCTCATCTAAAGTCGTGTGACGTTCGGGAATGGATTTAGTCACGTCGTCTGGTCAGTCTTTCGACAGTCAGGCCTGTCATGTGGCGATCGGGACCTCGGAGTGCCCAGAGGATAGTGATTCTACAGACCTCTCCCTAGACGTTGTGCGTGGGCCTTTGTTTGACACAGTCGAGTCTCGGCCGTGGGTTGTGTGCTTAGTGAAGGGGCTGTGAGCACCACTGCCGCCAGGGGTCTTCCCTGTAACAGGGTTGCCGGCCTGTCTTATGGGGTCGGGAACCTACGCTTGGGAAACTGAAGTATCCTCCTCGCCTTCTGATACAGCAGCATTGTGCCGTTGCTCAAAGTCCCCTCCACGTCCATGGTGGCCTCGACCTGCATGGCGTGGTGGGCCCAGTTCTTGGTTAAACGGTCCGTTAACGTCTTAGGTTTAAAGAGCTTAAAGGCTCGGCAGGTACCTTCAACGTGGTCCCGAGGGAGACAAAGGTTACATACCAGGTACTTGTCGACCCAAGGGAATTCTTTGTTACACTTAGGGAAAATTTGAAAGAGGTTCTATCCATAATGGAAAGACACGACAGCTAGGCGAAAATAACTTACGAAAAGGGGTAAAAACATTCTGAAATGTCCTCCCCCCCACCTTTCCCTACTGTGTGGGCCAAAGCCCGAAGCGGCCTTCGGGGCCGGACTGATCCGTCAATGGGAGTCTTCGACGGTGGTATATTCACTGCGTCGGATGTTCTCGATAGTCGGGATGTATAACATAAAGGATAGGAAGAGAAACTATCTCTAATTTGTATAAATCAATGGTGGTATGCTGAAAGGAGAACTACGCGAAATAGCATCCATCTACGATGGTGGAAAAAAACCATCAGAGGGACCTCGACGCGTGAAGGACAATGGGTACAGTGGAAGTCGCACTAGGGATAGTATTACTTGCACACCCTGTCAACGTCCCTTTTCGAACTCCACTAGATGTCGGCCTATGCACATGATGTGAATCTAAGCAGATTCCACAAGTCTCAGAAACCAGGTTATTGTTACTCAGCTGTGAACTGGTTGTGCCTCTTCCCAAAGGTAATGATGTTGGCTTCACCCAACTATTTCTTTCAGAATAGAAGTGTATACGTAGTCTTGCTCCCACAACCTGCTGTATAGCCTGTTTAGAATAAGTCTGCCTTAGGTCTTGCTTAACTTGAATAGCAGTGTGCAATTCTTAATAAGTGCATTGTTGGTTTTACAAACCTGGGTCTGCATTGCACCATCCTAAAATAAGAAAGTGTTACTACTTACCTTAGTCTGTGTTCCACAGATCTTAAAAGCAGCTGAAATAATGTATTACACCCTTGAGGTTTACCTGTCTTTAACAGCTGTCTGCCATTCTTAAAAAGTGTCCTGTAGGTGTAGCAGACCTTGGACTGCTGGTACAATCCTAAATTAGTGTAGACAGTTATTGCTTAGCTTAGTCTGTGTTCCACTGATCTGAAAAGCAACTGTACTGGTATATTGTACCATAAGGTCTTACTCACCTGGTATAACTATTATCCTGAAAGTAGTTGTAGGCTTATACTGTTCCATTAATGTGGGTTCCACTAGTCAGAAAAGTATCCTGGTAACAGGGTTGGTTTAATAAGTGATTCCTTAAACTGAGGGTCACTGCATGACAAACAGGGTCAACTACCCTTCATTTTCTTTAAAGTAATCTGAAAGTAACTTATGTTTTTACTTCCCATGAATAGGTGTGTCCTATACCAAGTGTGCATAAGGTCTGACCTACCTAGAAATACTGTGTTTTCTAAATAAGGTTGATGCTTTGGTCTGTGTGCTTTAAAGCATTGTGTTATTTTAGAATTAGGTTTATAAATAATGTGATAGTACTTATTTACCCAAGATTCATCTTGGCCTACTTGTATTTAAATAAATCATTTAATTGTACAATGCATAGTGTTTCAGTGTTTCTTTGGGCTACATGTATACTATCCAACTACAGCCCCCCGCCCCCCTAAGATAAGCCTGTCTGCTCTGTCTACACTACCGAATACTCAGGTGCTATAGCCTTATACTAAGAGGGGAGTTTTGTACTGTTTCAGTTGTATGGTTTTACTAAGCCCTTAGCTGGACATCAGTGAGGCAGTTAACTTTTTGGGTTGCAAGAAAAGTTTCCCTCTGGGGAGTGTAAGGCTTTCTACCTGCCAAGACAGCCACCATTTACATAGGCGATTTTGTAATTATTTTATAATGCGCTTAATACCAGAGATTAGTTTCCAAGCGTGGGATCAGAATTCAAACCGGTATTGCGCTGCGTTGTCTTGCTTCCAAGACAAATGCATTGGCGCTGAGCTATCCCCCATAATTAAAAAAAAAAAAAGAACAATTATAAAAGACCAATCATATAAAGTCTTGAAAGATCTCCTTTTCTGTTTCCATGAAAGGCTGAGGTTGCAATGATGGAGGAAGGAGTGCGTACAAGCAATTTCTTGTTTTTATTTTAGGTTGGTGGGAATCCCAGGACGTGATGGGAGGCAGACTAAGCAGCAGCTTGACCATAGGATTTAGCCATATTCCATTTGAGCAACGTGATTAACTGCTGACCCATTCGCGGATGCAAGAAGCCATGGATAAAACCTGAAGCAAAGGCATTCCACTTCAGAGCTACTGCCAAAACAGGCTCCTACAGAACACCTAGTATTCACTAAAGGCTGAAAATGTATGAGTTTGTCATGAGCACAGATTTTCAATACTTTGTAGTTCAATGTTACAAAATAAACCTTCAACTTGGTTACACTTCTTTTCCAACTAAAATCAGTCAACAGGAATTTCATCCTAAATTTATTCCGAATACCAGGAGATACAAAATACACAAAATGAGACTCCTAGGGGGCGAGGACAACATGGCAGCCTAACACATTATCTCCTTCAGCCTGCACTTGGCCTGCTATATCAAGAAACCCTCCCTCATAATAACTTGTAGTAGCCTGGTATGGTGAATTCCTCCCCGTACCGTCTGCTGAGGAGTTCAAAGCCCAGTGGGAGCCAGACGGATACTTTTGCAGCAGAAAAGCCAGACCAAAGCTAAGTATTCCAGGGAAATACTGCGCCAAAGACAGCAACAGCAAGTGTAGTCGTGGCAACCCAGGGGCTCAGTAGCGTTGAACAGCTGCCCATGGAGTGCCGGAGAGAGGCAGGAAACGCCAAGAGGAATCAGCACAGCCTACAAAGTCGAGAGGGTGAATAGAGGGGACGCAGCACTGTGAAAGTGGACTCAGAGTGAAGTGCGGACTGGGCCATTGGATAGTGGCACCCAAAACTGTCCAGCGGTACAACCCGTCAGGGAAGAGAAAATACACAGTGCAGGAAACTACAGAAAACTTTGTGGTGTTTTGGAGGCAAAGAGGAAGCCCCCTGGGCATAACGGGGATTGTTACCGCAGATGACCCATTGAGTGACTAGTCCACATGGACCAGAATACAGACAACACTATAGTCCAAGTAAAGGGGTTGGTACTTGCAAGGGAGGGGCAAAGGGGATTTAGGGAGATTGAGCCAATTCTCTTCTGTAAGCAAAGTAATGGAGGCACCAGGCTGATCACCCAAGTCGAATATGGGAGTCGAAGTGAGAGTAAAACAGGTTGCACCCCACACAAGTAATCAAGTTCAAAGATCTGTGCACTTTATGTGCACTTTATGTTGAACCGACACCTAGACCTTGAGTATACAAAAAGTACTGACATATGGAGTGAAGAGCAAAGCATCACCAGACCCAATAGGATGACCTTGGTACCCGATACCACAATGTGCCCTGGTGATTTACACAACAGGTTGTTTCCCCGACTGTACCCCATAGACATGTAGCCTTAATTGGGAGGGCTACGAGGCAGCTTGTGTGCAATTTACCTTGGTGCACTCTCAGGTGGGCTCCCGACAATAGACATACATCACATAAAACAGATTCTCAATTCACACTATTCAAAATGTCAACAGTTGCTTTCCTGCAGCAATACCAGAGAGCCACAGATGAAGCCATGGCGCACAGAGGTCCAGCGGAACCAAAGCTGCAGATCGCTGCATCCGATAGTTCTGCCACCAAATAGAAAATTCTGCTGTTATTGGAGGAAATTAAGCCACTGAGGTGGGGGTAGGGGGGGGGGGGGGGGAGTCAGGGGTTGGGTGGGGAGATAGCTCAGTCTTCAATGATCAACCTACGTTCCTCAAATGGAAGACATAATTAAGGGCCTGGCAAACACCCAACTAGAAGCTGACCTTTTACACATGAAATAAGACACCCATCTGAATGAGTTGGAAGACAGGGAAGCAAAATGCCTCTACAAGTACATTTTGAAAACTGCAAAAGACGCTACAAAATTCACAAACTGTGTGTAAAAAAAACAGATGGGGGCAAAGGGGGAAGGTCCCACCTCAAATAGACTATTACGCAAGAGGGTCCGATAACAGCCGAAGGGGGGTTATCAGATGCCTGGAGGAGCCACTCAAAAGTACTAGGGAGGACAGGTGGTATGCAGGAAACATTAGAGAAATCATGCAGCTTGTGAATTTCAAGCGTGGTGTGGTTCCTACAAGAAAAGTGATGAGGCCCACTCACTTATCGGCGCCGACGTCATCATGCGTATAACACTGATTTGGCCATTACTCTAATTAATTACTCTCAGAAGTGGTGAGGGCATCGGTCAAGGAGAGACTAATTCCAGTAGTGTAGACAACTACTTAATTTGTCAGCAGTGGAAGTAGAAACATTGGATTCCCAGTTTGACTTAACATGAAATGCGGTGAGCAAGAAGCAAACTGAAAGCAGCACCAGGGGACGTTTTAAAACCAGCATTCAATAAGTATGGAGATGTTCAGACACCCTTTCATTGTAAATTATACAAATCTATCTTGGAAGGGCGAGAACCCCCACCCCAGTCCCCCAACTCCTGAATGTCCATGTAAAATAGTCCTGGCAGAAAGGCTAAGCTTATATTTGACTAAACTGATAAATAGCAAATCAGGTTCTATTTATTCTCTAGCACAAAGAGGCTGACAACATTTGTAAAACACTGGACCTGATGGTGGCAACTGGAGATATTATCGATCTGGTCATGTCATCACTTGATGCCAAACAGGCCATTGACTGGGTCAACTGGAAATTCTTATTCCTGGGTCATTCAAGGATGGGGTGTGACCAGAGATGGGCGAGGTGAGGCCCTCTCTAGGTAAAACGTAGTGTTGTAATAAACCAAGTAGCATCAGAGGAGACAGAGGAAGCTTGAGACAGGGGTTCCCCTCTTTCCCCTCTTTTGTTCACCTTGGCAATTTAGCCCTTAGCCACTGCAATCCGAAGAGAGTAATATCAAAGGAGTAAGTGTTGGGAGTCATGAATATAAATGAGCCCTTTTCACTCACGTTAGGATGAATTTCCAAAATCAACTCTAGGGGTGGAGTTTGGGAGACCAACCTATTATGGGGAACAAGAAAGACAGAAAAAGTGTAGCGAAACCCAATCACGGTAGATAGCAGAGCAGCAAAGCTTAAAAGCTTAGACCATTGAGAGGGTGTGAGAGTTGTGTAGGGCTACAATGAGTCCACACACAACACTACCAATAATTCCTGTTAGATGGGGAAGTACAAAAATATACACTGATTTATTAGGCCTTTAAAATACATTGGACAATAAAACAGAACCATACATTCACCCTTGGAGGAAGATGAACAAGTTACTTCTTACCTGGTAACGTTCTTTCGATGGGATGTTCCTCCGACGTATTCCTTATCTTGATAGATCATCTCCAGCTTGCTGGCCTCGGAATTTTTTTTTCAGTAGAGGGCGCTGCGCGTCGGCGTCCCTCGAGCGCCTGCGTATCGGCGCCGACGTCATCATGCGTATAAATAGACTCGCGCAGCGTCCGTTAATTAGTTCCGTTTTGACGTTTAACAGTTGCTTTACATGAATTGGTTATTGACCCTGAAGGAGCGTAAGCTGTAACAACAAGGGAAGTTTTACTGAGGGGATGGATAGGAGGTGCGATAAGGAATACGTCGGAGGAACATCTCATCGAAAGAACATTACCAGGTAAGAAGTAACTTGTTCTTCGAAGGGATTGTGTCCTCCGACGTATTCCTTATCTTGATAGACTCCCATAGCAGTGGTGTGTAACTGGAGGTGGGAGTAAAATTGCCATGTTTCCCTTGAAGAATGAACGGAGTGCAACACAGCTTTGCCAAATCTAGTCTCTTGGCTAGAGGAGGAATCCAGGTTGTAAAATTTTGTGAAGGTATGTGCAGACGACCATGTGGCAGCCGCACATGTGTCTCGAATCGGTAACCCTCTTTGGAGGGCCGAAGAGGCTGCGATACCCCTGGTTGAATGAGCCCTAAGATTTTGAGGATGCGCTTTCCCTGCCAGCTTGTAACATTCCAGAATGGCCAAAATAAACCATCTGGAAATGGTCTGTTTTGTGATCGGTAATCCCAATTTGTGCCCTGAGTAACCTACGAACAGTTGGTCTGCTTGCCTAATCCTAGCAAGTATGCTGATGTAAAAGCTCAAAGCCTGCCTTGGGTCCAGCCTATATAGCCTTTCTTCCTCTTTCCCCGGATGGAGAGGGGGATAGAATGAAGGTAAGGTAATCTTCTGAGTGATGTGGAATTCAGAAACCACCTTTGGGAGGAAATTAGGCTTCACTTGTAGGACAACTTTGTCTTTATGAAAAATTGTATGAGGGGGTTTACAAGATAGAGCTTTTAATTCGCTCACCCTCCTAGCAGATGTCAATGCCACTAATAAAACAGTTCTAAGGGTGAGAAATCTTAGCGAAGAAGAGTGGAGTGGTTCAAAAGAAGTACCCATCATGAAATTGAAGACTAAATTTAAGTCCCATAAGGGAACTTGGAATGGTCTTGGAGGATAGACATTGGTTAATCCCTTCAGAAATTGTATTACTAAGGGTAACTTGAAATACGATGGTTCCTCTGCAGTGCGCTTGAAGATAGATAGTGCTGCGAGATAGCCCTTGATAGTGCCACCCTGAAGACCCAAATTTGCCAAATAGAGTAGAAAAGATAACACCGTTGGTGTACCACATGAAAAGGGATTGATATTCTTCTCTACTCCAGCTGCAAAATGTGTTCCAACGGCACCGGTATAAAGTCTTTGTTGCTGGCCTTCTGGCCGAAAGCAACACCTCCATGACGTCATCTGGGAGGTCCCAATCCTTGTATCTCAATCTTTCAGATACCAAGCGTGAAGGTTGAGGGTTCTGATGTCTGGATGGAGGACCTGACCTCCCTTCTGCGAGAGAAGATTCTCCTTGAGTGGAAGACGAATTGGAGGGCAGATGGACACGTCCAGAAGGTCCAGGTACCACGTTCTCCTGGCCCAGTCCGGGGCAATTAAGATCATGGCTTTCCAGAACCTTCTCAACCTCCCGATCATTTGAGGAATGACAGGGACTGGAGGAAACGCGTACAGAAGTGGAAACTCCCAGTCCACTACGAACGCGTCCCCTAGAGCTCCTCTCGGGGGAAATTCCCTTGAACAAAACTGATCGCACTTCCTGTTGATGCTGGTGGCGAACAGATCCACTTGAGGGATTCCCCAAAGGATGAAGATCTGTTGAAGGACTTCCTGAGCTAGTTCCCACTCGTGGGAGACTTTGCTCTGCCTGCTCATAGTGTCCGCCATCATGTTTTTCGCTCCGGCTAACTGAACTGCCGATAGAGAGATTCCTTCTTGGATTGCCCAAAACCAGAGCTGCATCGCCTCTCTGCACAGAGGCAGTGATCCTACGCCTCCTCTTTTGTTGAGGTAGTGCATGGCCACTGTGTTGTCCATCATTATCAGGACATTTTTCCCCTGTACAGATGGCAGAAAAGCCTTCAGCGCTAGTCTGATTGCTCTCAGCTCTAACAGGTTGATATGTAGTCTGGACTCCGATGGAACCCAACGACCGCTGATTGTCAAGTCGTTAACATGGGCTCCCCACCCCGTGAGTGAGGCATCTGCGACTACTGTTATCTCCGGCCATGGTTGCCAAAACAGTTCTCCTTTCAAAATGTTCTCCTGACAGGCCCACCACTGAAGGTCTCGAGCCACCTTGTCCGGAACCAGAAGGAGATCTGTCATTCTCCCTGAGAATTGCGACCACTGAGTTCTTAGTGCCCATTGAAGAGATCTCATTCTCAGGTGAGCCTCTGGCACAAGGAAGATGCAGGATGGCATGAGGCCTAGCAACCTCAAAAAGTAGAAGGCTGGGAGACGTTGGACATTTTGAAATTTGGTGACCATCTGCAGAATATCTTAAGCCCTCACCTCTGGTGGCAAAGCTTTTCCCAGGGAAGTGTCCAGGACCGCTCCAATGAACTGGAGTCTCTGTGATGATATCATCTGTGACTTCTTTAAATTGAGGGAGAAGCCCAGTTTGTGAAGGAAGTGGCAGACATAATCTAGCTGGATCTGAGCCTGTTCCGGAGATACAGCTCTGATCAGCCAATCATCCAGGTAGGGGTATACGTGAATCCCTTCCCTCCTTAGACTTGCAGCCACTACCAACATTAGCTTGGTGAAGACCCTCGGGCGGAGTTCAGCCCAAATGGCAGAACTCGAAATTGATGAGCCGCCAATTGCGAACCTCAGGTATTTCCTCTGAGATGGATTGGCACATGGAAATAAGCATCCTGAAGGTCCAGAGATACCAGCCAGTCCTGGAGCTGGAGGGCCTGAAGGATCCGAGAGAGTTACCATCTTGAACTTGTCCTTCCTGAGGAACTTGTTCAATTCTCTTAAGTCCAAGATAGGTCTCAGTCCTCTGTCCTCTGTCTTTCTTCGGTATTAGGAAGTGGGGGGGGGGGGGGGGGGGGAGTACCAGCCCTTGTACGGGTTCTATGGCACCTTTCTCCAGCAGGTCTACAATTTCCTGCAAGAGGAGCGGATCTCGAACATTCAGAGAGCTGTTCCCCGGTGGATGACTCTAGGAATGCGTAGAAAAGGCAGGCAGTAACCTTGGGCAACTGTCTCCAATGCCCAAGCATCTGACATAATAGCCTGCCATTCTGTCAGATGTTGGGTTCGCCTGCCCCCTACTGGTGTCTTGTGAGGAGAGTCCTCAGAGTGATTTAGAGGCGGCTGATGCCGAGGGTAAAGAGGCACCTGCTGCTGCAACCTTTGTATTTTTACCCCGTCCACCTCGGTGAATCTTTTTTGACCTCTTTGAATCAACTGTCCTCTGCCTTTTCCCAATGCGGAATAAAAGCGAAAGGACTTATCTCGCCAAGAGGTTCCTGAGGGGCGTTTGGTGGATTGCAGCTCCCAGGGATTTTGCTGCTGCTTTGGATGTCTAACTTTTCTAGGCCGTCATCCGCCTTCTTACCAAACAAAGAAGAGCCGTCAAAGGGCACATTTAAAAGTCTGGCTTGTACATCTGACGCAAACCCAGACTTTCGCAACCACGCAAATCTGCGGGTTGTAGTACTTGCCGCCATGTCCCTACTGATACTGTCAGCAGACTCAATGCCAGTTTGAAGGGATTTGCACATTGCGTCTTTACCATCCTTAATGATGAAACGCTTCCCTTTCTTCTCCCTCTGAGAGGCAGTCAGCCGCTGATGAAGTACACTCCCAAAGTGTATGGCTGAACCTTGCGAGTGTACAAGTAGCGTTAATAGATTTCAACGCCATGCTACATGCAGAAAAGACTTTCTTAGCCATAGAGTCGTATCTTTTGTCATCCCCGTCATGTGGAACAGTAGGGTATGCCGATCTACTACGTGATGCAGTTGCTGCTTGAACAACCAGACTCTCTTGAGTTGGATGTTTAGACAAATATTCAGGGTCAGTAGCAGATACCTTATATGTGACTGATAACTTCTTGTTAAGCGCCGGGATAACCTCAGGAGTTTCCTAGTTAGCCAATATTTTTCTTTGTAATGCAGCGTGAAATGGAACCACAGGAACCTCCTGTGAGCCTTTAACTAAAATGTCTGTAAGGTCATCCTGTTGGAATGCGGGTGAAGGTGTAGACCAACCCATGAATTCTATAATCCTTGCCATTAAAATTCTGTAAGGGATCTCGGCATGTTCCCCTTGGTCTGGTTTGGCAAATTCTATTTCTGGGAAGTATCTAACCCACTTGTCTCATGTAAGGATTCTCGAAGGTCCTTTAACCTATTTTCCTCAGAGGTAAATTCCTCTGGTTCAGGTGTTGTAGTTCTCTGCAACCCAAAGGATCTTTCTTGATCCGAATCCTCCCCTTCTTCATAAATTGAAGACAAAGGTCTGAAATAATCAGACCTTGGAAATGGCTTTAATCCCATTTCCAGTGCAGAAGGGGCCAAATTTGTCGTAATTGGTTGAGAAAACGTAGACGTCGTCGACACGGACGTTAAAGGCTTCGAAGACACCGAAAAAGGCATCGAGAAGATCGGAAGAGGCCTCGAAGAGCTTGAGAGGATTGGAATCCTACCCGAGGTTGTCGATGACATTCTCGAAGTCGTGTTAGAGGCCCTGGGTATGACCACTGGCTGTGAGGTAGTGACGGCCATGGGTTTGTTCTTTTTCGGCGTCGACATCGAAGACAGCGTCGATTCGATTGACCTATGCGTTGATGAGCCCTTCGATAATGGCGCAGATTTATGCGAAGGGACTTTCAACGATGGCGTCGATGGCACAGTGCCTTTGCTCGAGGGTTCGTGACGCTCTCGAGTAGTTTCTTTCGCCGGGTGCAACGACTCGTAGCGTCTTGATTTTTCGGGTCTTTCACCCAGGGTACCACCCTCAGCTGTCTTCGAGGGGGTCGAGGTCGCTTTCTCGAAGACGCTAAGCACCCTTTTACGGAATTCCTCCCACTCAGCCTGAGAGCTATGTTTTGTGGGGCAGCTGACTCTTTCAGGAGAAACAGAAGACGAGGAAGGGGATCTTCGACGTCTCTTACTCGAATGCTTGGATCTCGAAGAGTGGTGGGAACTGCTTCGAGACCTAGAACGAAAATGTTTCCTGTGTCGGCGAGGAGACAAATGTCTCGACTCTGCCGAGGAAACTTTCAAAGGAGTTTTAACTGTCTTACCTCTCTCAAGCTTCCCCTTACGCTCCTTCAAGGCTTTCGCCGTCATGCACATGCAGTCCTCGCACTGAGAAGATTGGTGCTCCGATCCCATGCACCACAAACAGATCCTGTGAAGATCTGTCAACGACATTTTCTTTCCACAGTCTCCAAATTTTTTTAAGCCGGACCGTGGAGTCGTCGGTTCGGATGAGGAAGCCATCGAGTAAGAGTTGGTATTTGAGGAATAATGAAGAATATATCTGACTAACGAACTGAGCAACGCGATTCCAAGGCCCACGAAGCGCAGAAAAACGGAACTGAGCAACTGACGCTGCGTGAGTCTATTTATACGCATGGCGATGTCGGCGCCGATACAGAGGCTGTTGAGGGACATCGGCTTGAGGGACGTCGACGCGCAGCACCCTCTACTGAAAAAAAAATTCCGAGGCCAGCAAGCTGGAGATGATCTATCAAGATAAGAAATACGTTGGAGGACACAATCCCTTCAAAAGAAAGCATTGGATTCAAAGACCAGTGTAAACAAGTAAGTACTCGGATGCAAAATGTTCAGAGAAACACTTCAGACTAAAAATAAAACAAATACTTGACACTCAGTAAGTACAGCCTTAAAATGGTTTGTTGGTCATTGTAGCATCTTCTTCTGTTGTGTGCACCAGTGCAGGCAGTGGAATTCTCTGAGGTGGTATGGAACCTTAAAGGTCATCAGGGTTCCAAGGCTGTCAGTTTGGATTCAGGATGGGAGATCTAGCTTGAGAGGATGCTTGTAATTTAGCTCCTGCCTCCCCTTTCCCCAACTTGCCCTGTAACCGAAATAAAGCAAATAACTTTTACATATACCAGCCTCCAGCGTCATCTCTATCATCCTGCGACTCCTCCAGTATCCCCAACACTACAAGTGGTGACGAGGATGGGATGCAAATGAGCCTGCTGTGCCCAGAGATGGAGGATATGTTGTTAGAAGGCCCTGATACATGAAGAGTCAAGAATATATAATTCCACAGAAGCAGAGCGAAGCAGCTGCCCATACAGAGGTTTCCTTAAACCCCACGCAGACATAATGGCCCCTGATGGGGGCTACATCAGGTATGAGCCCTGCATGATATGTGCAGGCAGCCAGAAGACAGAGTGTTATGCTTGCCTGTATATACAGACAGCTGGGACAAGTTGCTGTCCGTTCAAGGTACTGTCAAAGTGTTTTGAGTGCAATGATGGCTGGCAGCTGTCTGCAATGTGTGCTGGTGCCGGGCCAGAGTAAAGCTCTTCAAGTTACTGTTAACTGGAGTGATCAGTGGCGCTATAATGCGGGCCATTGCAGCGTTTTAATCTGCAGTTGAATCAGAATGGGCGTGATAACAGAGCGTTGCAAGTTCACTGAAACACTACGGCTGTTACATTTCTACCATTAATACGGTTGCCGTGTTGGAGCTCTGTACTGTGTGACAGCTGCAGGCTATCTGATGACATTTCAGAATGCAGAGGTTGAATTATTAAGATGCAAACGTTGATTCAGGAGCATTCTCATCTGTTCGGAGGAGAGCGGCACATTGTTTTTTTTCTGCTTCCTCGACCGCATAAGGAAAGCATTCAAGGAAAGGCCATAACTACGTGGCCCGACATATGACGTATGCGGATGTGCCGCATCCGAAATGAACAGCATTTCATTTCAAGTTGTAGAGGCGTTCGATGCCGACACAGTAAAGCAATTAAATTCAGCCCCGAGATGAAACTAGAAGGGAAGATGAATGCGATCAACGCCGTTGATGAAACACCGAAGTTTGTCCACGATAAGCACGGCCGATTGACAATGTGCGGTCCGGTGACAGAGATATCGATATTGCAAGAAATTTCTCCATACAATGCGATGGCATATTCATGGCACAGAATAGCAGGAGAATTTATGTTTAGTATACTGTTACTGTTTTTACTTGCTCCAGTGCTGCCGGAGAGAATAATACTGCCAGCAGCAATATATACTGGAACGTGGAGGCAGTAGCAATGCTTCCCTTGTTCGTTCATAAGGTACTATTTTGATTTTTTTATTTGTCCGCGCCACTGTCTACGTGCAACTTATGGACATTAGTGTGCAGTGGTGTTTTAAATCAGCATTGTGTTTAGGAAATTAAATGCAGGTTAATGCAATGCTGTGAATTGGATATTGAAGCATACGTATTCCCATATTATTTTTGAATGGAATTTGGTGAAGTCTTATGGTCATTTGATATACACGTTCTATTATTACATGCTAGTAAAGGTATGTGCAGGTTGTAATACTGCCATGATGGAAATTATGTATGTGCTGGTGTTTTAAGGGACAGGGTGTTGTGCATGTTTGTGTGCTGTGCCTGGCTGGGAAGGTGCAGAGTGGATGGAATGCACAGTTGGTTATACTATTTTTGATGCATTGTAGATTGAAATGGACAAATATGATATAATTTATGAAATCGGAAAAAAATAAAAGTTAACATGTTTAACATTTTCCTAGGATTTACAGGTTTGAGAATTGCACCTATGGACTTTATGTGCCAGGAATTGGTTTAGGAAATGTTTGCTCTAATATTATGAAATCCGTTACAAGGGCAAAAATACATGATGAAGAAATGCATGTGTACTGGAATATAGTGTAATGCTGTTTGGATATCCAGTTATAATTTACAATGGGCACATGATAGGAATTATGCAGTGAAGCCCGGATGGAATTTATGAAATGAGGTGAATTAAATTTTTAGAAAAATATTTTTATTGATTTTATACACACAGTGCATAACATGTGTCATGTACATTAAGAGCGCTGCAAGCAGCGTAACAGTGCTTATAAGTGCATGTAATAAACAGAAAGAACATTAACGACAAGAACAGGCCAGAGAAATGTTCGTGGGGAAAGCCGGGAGGGGAGCAAAAATAGTAGCTATTAGATGAGTGAAGGTGGTCAAGGGGAATTGTTCATGCTTCGGGGTCAGGTCAAGGGGCGGATCAAGGGGTCACCGGTATCCTGGGCTTACATTGTTTCATCTCTGGACTTGCAAGCAGGGGGGGAGCTCCCCCGGTCAGTACATCTGCTGTGCCCTGGCACCCTTATTCTTCAGTCAGCTTTATCCATCCATCGTAGGGAGGGTGGTTGTCAGGCCAGGCCTGGGTATTTCTGAGTATAGTCCAGGAAAGGGGACCACGTCTGGAAGAATTTGTCTCTATTCCCAAACCGGAGGGCGGTTATTTTTTCATCTGCAATTATGTCCCAGCATTTCGTCCACATTTGTACTGCCGGGCCCTCTGGGTTCTTCCAAAGCCTAGCCACAGAGATCTTTGCGGCCGTCAGCAGGTGAGAGCATAGCTCTGCTCTGTGCCCTGAAAGAGGGAATTGGCCCTCCCCGCTTGCTCCTAGTAAGACAATGCCTGGATCCCATGGGATTGTCAGGCCTGTGGAGGTGAATGAAATGCAAGGGGTGCGATAGATTGGTGTTATGCTGCAAACAGATGAACACATTGGTGCATATGGGTGCTCAAAATGGTGCACGCAACCAATGGATGAATCAGATAGTGCATGTGGGTGCACCATTATTTTGATAGATATAGGTGCACATTTATTTTAATGGATGGGTGTTGTGCAATCAATAGATGAATCAATTAATGCATATGGGTGCACAATTATATTGATACGTTTTAAAGTTCAAATTGAAGAGTAGTCCTAAGTGACATGTGTTATTAGACGTGTATAAAAATATGGATGTATATGAATACATGTGGTGTTTGATGAATAGTAAAGCCAAGTATATGAGAGGCCCGAGTGCGGTATACTATGCAAAGGCGTTCTGTGTTTCCATAAATGTAGGATTTTATGGAATTTAATGGTTTTTTTTCATATGAAATGACATTGCAGAATATATGAGATGAAATGATGTATTGTGTGCATGGTACTAGTACATTTATGGGATACAGATTATATTGCACAATGATAGCACAAAATGTGTTGATGGAATGCGTTTGTATTGTGCAGTGAGTGCATGTTTGTTGTTTCCGGATGAATCTTGTGATGCCCGGATGGACTTTGTGATGCCCGGATGAATATTGTGATGTCCGGATGGAGTATATAAATGCCAGGATGGATTTTGAGATGACAGGGTGAGAGTACCCGTGTGATGCCCGGATGAAATTTATGATATGCCCGGATTATATGATGCCCGGATTAATTTTATGATGCCTGGATGAGTTATATGGATGTCCGGATGGATTATATGATGACTGGGTGAGTGTACCCAATGATTTAGTTCACTGGATGTGGTTCTAGTCGTGAAACCTGATTAATTTGTCAAGCCCTATGTGATGTTTGGAGAATGGGGTAAAATATGTGTGTATACATATATGTATTGCTATTAATATTTATGCGATGAAATATTGGCACTGTATGTTCATGAAGTCGAGTAATGTAATGCGAGGTGTCATGTTCTGAAATGATTAGATATAATCTGATTTATAATGGACATTGGTGATGTTTTTTTCCAGTAGTGACTCTGCATGGTCAGGTACCATGAAGTAATGTAGTCCGCATGTGGTTGATATTATGAAGGGATGGTTTATCCTATGGTATCGATGAAATTGAAAGTCCAGATCAATGAATAGCCCAAATGTGATTTGTGACAATAGGGTGTTATCCATGGTATATTCGGTTATTTGTGATAATGAGCATTGGTGACATGTTTTTGAGTTGTGAGAATGCATGTTCGGGTTATGAAATGCCAGGTGCCATTAAGTGATGATGAGCCCGTATGAAGTTGAGGTTGTGAAGAGTATGGTATATTCTATAGTGTTGATGAAATTGGAAGCCCAAATGAATGAAAGGCCCGAATGCGATATGCTGTGTAATGTTGTGGGCGTCATCCATGGTGCGTGCTATGAATGCATATGAATGCAAATGATTTACAGTTAAACCGGGATGTTTTGGCCAAATGTGGTTTGGACTTCAATGCATTTAGAGTCTCTTTAAGATCCACAACTGGACGGTTAGTCTGATCAGCAGTCTGTCGTGCTGATTTCTTTCACGTGCTGTTTCTTTTTCAGTCACGTCGTTTGCGTGTGTTCTTTGTTATGTAAGTATCTTTGCTTTCTTTCCTACTTTTAAACGTTTTCTTGGAGGCAGTAGGAATATGTGTGGACAGTGCAATTCACAGGTTTTTCTGGAGAAAATCGTGGTGTGTATGTGGTCATGGATGTGCTGAGTATATTGACAGTATATTGGTTGTTAGTTATGTATGTTGAGTGTTCGTGATTGTGTAATACGCCGTGAGGGTTGAGATTGTTGTTGGTTTAGCTGGCTGGTTTGTTGTGTATGTTGTATTTTGGTGGTTCAGAGAGCCTGTTTTGTGAATCCTGTTTGTATGTGTGTTTATTGGAAGGAGGGAGGATGTGTAGCATCTGCTTCTGTTTTGTGCACCAGTGCAGGCAGTGGAATTCTATGAGGTGGTATGGAACCTTACAGGTCATCATGGTTCCAAGACTGTCAGTTTGGATTCAGGATGGGAGATCTAGCTTGAGAGGATGCTTGTAATTTAGCTCCTGCCTCCCCTTTCCCCAACTTGCCCTGTAACTGAAATAAAGCAAATAACTTTTACAAATACCAGCCTCCAGCGTCATCTCTATCATCCTAAGAGTCCTCCAGTATCCCAAACACTACAGTCATGTGCCCTAAAGATGCTCTCAATCACCACGGACATCCCACTCTCTATTCCTCTCACTACTTCACTCTTATGGACTGATCATTCTCTTCTCACTTGAAGCACTCTTATCCTTTGGCAATAGCACACCCTAAACCACCTGCTGCCTTCATGGTCATCCGACCCATGACAAGAGTATCAGCGGCTGCCTTTGACTCCACCTACTCTCCTACGGCTGATTTCCCATCCTGATACAGCCCTCCCCAACTTTCATCGTTCCATCTCTAACACTCTTTACATTCTTGCCCCTGTCATGAGGGTCTGACTGAGGCCTGCCAAAAAGTCCAACACCTCTTGGTAAGACTCCAATCTGGCTGCCCTTAAACGCAAGTGTAGAGGAGTAGAACGGAAATGGGGATCTTCAGGTACACTCACAAACTGTCCTGAAGCCTTCTTCAAAAGCAATATAGACTCTGCATCAGGTTCAAGAAAAGAGTCTACATTGAAGCCTGTATCTCTGTGTCATCTAAAAACACAGCCAAACTCTAAAGTCTGCAAGGAACTGGCCTACCGCAGCCGCATCCTCTACACCAGCTACCCAGGCCCTTTGCTCTGCCCTGGCCGCACACTTCACCAGCAAAACACCGGACATCCTGTCCTCTCTCTTGAGCTCCCCCCCTGCACCAACAACTCTTGGACCCCCCTCAGCTACCCCCACCCATTCCCCTCTTCTCTCCTCCCTCTCCCCTATCACACCAAATGAGGTCTCTAAACAAGTCTGGTCTCTAAAAGCCTCCTCCAAACAGGTGGACCCCTGTCCATCCAAAACCATCAAGGACAACATTAACACTCTCGCTCATGCCTTGGTCGACCTCTGCAACCTCTTTCGCCACTGGAATTTTCCCCTCTTAATCACTCTTGTGCATCCTCTGCTCAAAAACCCCTCCGCCAGCCCGTCCAATCCGGCAAACTATCGCCTGATCTCCATCACCCCTTTCCAGGGAAGACTCCTGGAAAAGCTGGCTATCACTCAACTTACCCTCCACACAGAATCTGTTGGTTGTCTCCATGAACATCAATCTGGCTTTAGAGCATCCAGAGAAACGGAAACTGCTCTTCTGAACACCCGTGGAGACCTCCTCTCAAAAATTGACTTCAACCCTCCCTCTGTCATCATTCTTCTCGACCTCTCTTCCGCTTTCGATATGGTAAACCACAACATCCGGATCACCCGCCCCCGTGATACCCTGGGCACCACAGATCAGGCCCTGGCATGGCATGCTTCCTTTCTCCGAGCGGCCCTCCCAGGTAGAACTCTGGCCCTTTCCCTTCTCTACCACTCCCTCTACTTGTGGCATCCCTCAGGGATCTAACCTTTCCCCCTGGTTCATATATACATGGCACCCTGGGCCCACAGGATCTCTTCCCTTTACCTTGTGTTATGCAAATTACACAGAGCTCTATCAGGCTACCCACGGCCGCCTCCTCCTTGCTCATCCTCGACTGTCTATACGCAATTCAGGCTTGGTGTGCTGCTAATGATCTATACTTCTGTTTCGAGCTGAATGACAGCAAGACGGATGGTCTTCATTGGGACCTGTGCTCTCACTTTATCACTGGCTTGCCTCCCTTGGCCCTGCGTCCCCACTTACCGATGAGGTAAAAAATCTTGGTAAAATCTTGGTGTCATCTTCGACTTCACTCTCTCCTCTTATCACATCTAAGATATCTCCAAAAAGCCCAACTACCAACTGCACCTCCTCAGAGGTATCCTACCTTTTCTCACCTTCCCCCAGAGGCTCATCACCTCGAGAGCCTTGGTTCCCTCTAGGCTGGACTATTGCAACAGCCTCTTTCTCAATCTGCCTATTTCTACTCTCCATCCTCTACAACTCATCCAGAACAGAACGCAAGACTTATCCCTGGCCTCAAGTCCTGGGACTTCATCTCTCTGGCGCTGAAATACCTCCACAGACTCGCTGTGGCTGCAAGGATCAAGTTCAAGACCCTCTGCATAATCTACAAGATTTTCTGGTGCGAGGGCCCACACTATCTACATCGCTCTCTTCCTAAATACTCTCCCCCAAGAGCGCTCTGCTTGTCGTCCTCAAACACTCTGCGTGCGAGCTGCTTACACAAACAGATTTGGGGGTAGATCTTCATCCTCTGCAGGAGCCTCCCTCTGGAACAGGCTCCCTGCCTCCATCTTGTCTTGAGCCGGTGCTTCTTAAGTTCTGGAAACTCCTCAAGACCTTCCTTTTCTCTTCCTATCTCCCGTGCTAATGACCCCCCCTTCAAGAATTACTGCACTTTCAGCTTACGCTCCATGAACATGGGCAACCTCTCTGTACTTGACCCAGGGCCCTGCTGAACCGACCTCGACCCCCTCCCCAGCACCTCTGTATGCATTACCTAAATGCTTTAGGACCAGTTCATTGTCTGTCCTGTACCTCCCCCCGTCACCCCTGCACTGTTTCTAGTCTCCCCCTTTCTGAGCTTGGTCGCAACTGTAACACTTCATGCACTTACACTAGGAGAAAAGTCTCCAGGCCTAGTATTGTAGTTTACTTTCTCGGTTTTGATCATTTGGAATCTTCAAGGCCTAAGAATTATTACTGTAATCCCTTACCGCTTTGAAGCACTTCACCTGTGTATAAGCGCTGTATAAATAAACAATAAATACATACATTTAACAGCATCTCTAGAAGAACAAAGCTTTGAGCCAGAGCACCTTAAATTCCGGAAACTCCTCAAGACCTTCCTTTTCTCTTCTCTCTTCGCTCTCCCGCTCCCCTGCTAACGTCCTTTCTTTTCTCTCCTCCCTCCTCCTCCTGAACACTGTTCAGTCTTGGCTAACTGGTTCCCCTTCAGAGCCTACGGGTCACAGGCCACCCTGCCAGTCTTTTGCATTTGACTCCTGGCTGCTGCTCTTTGTAACATTATTGCACTTTCAGCTTACGCTCCTTGAGCGGGGCAACCTCTCTTTACTTAACCCAGGGCCCTGCTGGGTTAAGTAAAGAGGGGGGGGGGGGGGCCCTCTTCCCGTCTCTGCAACTCCGTCTGTACTCAAGCATTACCTAAATGTACTAGTACCAGTTCGTCTGCGTGTCCCCTACCCCCCTCCCCGGGTCCCTCCCGAGCTTGGTCTCAACTGTACCACTTCATGCACTAGGAGAAATGTCATCAGGCAAGGTATGATAGTTTCTGGTTAGATTATTCAGAATCTTCAAGCCCTAAGAATGATTACTGTATTCCCTTGTTACCTTACCGACTTGAAGCGCTTTGAAGCACTTCACCTGTGTTTAAGCGCTATATAAATAAACAAATAAAATAAAAAATAAAGTCACCAGTTCCAAAGTTATAATTTTCAGGTAGGTTTACTATGTGATTGGACAATGGCAGCGGTTGTGACTAAAAAGTTAAGGAAGGTTCAGGCAAGTTAAACTCTCAATCCCACTACTCTAGGATAGACCTAGAAAAGTGGATGTATGCAAATAATTCGAAAATATGTTACCTAATGGAGATCCGACTAATCTATTTTGCCGAAAAAGGAAATTTACTTTTTACCTTTTCTACTTTTTTTTATAATGTGGGGGGAGATCCCCCATATTCCCGCATCACCCCCTCCCTTCCCTAACTTATACCCTTACCCCACCTATTATGCACTATACATTTACCACTTTATCTACCATTTTTGGTTAAATAAATTCGGTGAAACCTACTTCGGTAAAATTGTATTCAGTGAAACGTAGGTATACGTAGAAAAGGATCCTTGACCAAGTTACCACCAACCTAAGTCAGGAAAGATCAGGGAAAGGACGTTACACCCATGTAACTATGGAGTACTCGGTGGGCAGTGGGGAGAGAAAGTTATAGTAACTTACACACAGACATTCTCCTCCCGCCCCCAACTGAACTCAGATTTCTACAGTCACCACTTTTGAGGTTCCGGTTTCTTTTGTGGGCACAATCTACTGTGCTTGGTCCAGTTTAAGAGGTCCAGGGGTCGCAGGGGTGGATGTCACTTTCGGGCATGGCATTTAGTTTTGGTCGGTCACACTGCTTGAATCTTAGTTCCAGGCACCTCCCAGCTGAACACCCTTGCAAAGAAAAGGTAAAGGCTTCCGTGGAACAAGCAACCTCAGGACACCTCCAAGCAGCAGAGAAAACATTGCAATGGGAGTCATCGAGGTCAGGTGGCAACAGGCAATCGTCAATGAAAGAACAATTGAGCATGCTCTGCAGTTTGATGTAAGAATATACAGGAGCAGACATCTTGCAGTACAAGCTAATGGTGATGCTGCAGCGAGGTAGCCCAGGAAAGCTGGCCAGTGCCCTGGTTGATCCAAGGACACTTCTGAAGTCTCAGAAGGCACATGTCCTCGAATGGGTTGAGACTGATTCTTCCCAACAGTCCAATGGTCGACGAACAGAAGGACTTCCTGAGATCAGGCAAATGATCAGGACTTCACTGAAGTTGGTGTGTTCAGATGCAAGATGTCGTGGGGTCGTCAGTGGGCTGGACTTCTTCATAGGTGTCTTGGTTTCAACGCTAATCTGTAGAATGGCTGAAGGACTCTTCCTTTTATCCAAAACTTGGAATGGAAGCTCGCCGTGGTATACCAATGAAAATTATCTGCACCATTGTAACTGGCCATCCAAGCATGCATAGCCACTGGCCACACAACCTGCCCAGCAACAGGCATTCAATCACCAAGATGGGGACTGGTGCCAGACAGTCCCTGCCCCACACACAGACCAACCCAAGTCCGCAAGACTATTGCTTTATCCAGGAAAGGGTGTGCCATATAAGGTAATTCCTGCCCTGAGACGGCAGGAGAAGGTCAAAGAACAATATGGCCAACGGACAGGCCAAAATCTCGTGGCACGGCCATCTTAGATTGCTAGCCACTCTTAATAGCCATTTGCGGTAATTGCAAAAGTGCACAAGTAAAAGTTCAAGACCATGGAGGAAGATATCTGCAGCCACCACCCAATCCTGGAGACATTGTATTTATAATCAAAATGTTACAAAAAGATTGTTTTAAAAAATTGAAAGGATACAAAATATCTTAACAGCACTTTACTTTAGGGTGATGTGTGCAGTTTTTAAAAGACAAAAAATCCATAAAGAGCCACATACTCATCACGGATCGTTTTATGGAATGATCAGTCTGCCCATAAAAAAAGCACAAAATAAGGAAAGTAAAGCAGAAGGATTTACTTTCCTCCAAAATGTCAGGTCAGCAGTCAAAGCAAAAATGAAGGGTGGCCCATAGGCCGAAAGCAGAAAAAAGAAAATAATTAGACGATAAAAGCCTCAAGAGCTGGTCAAGGTTGTTACAGTCATGGGTGCGCAGGTTAAACACTACACAGATAACTGTTCTGCCCAGGCTACTCTTTTCCAGGCGCTGCCTATCCAGACCCTGCCCTTCTTCCTCAAAAAGGTTTTGATAACCCCGACAGAATTTCTGTGGAATAATAACAAAGCCTCTTCTAATACTGCCATTGTGCACCCACTAGAGAGCGGCGCAACTGAGGGTTATGGTGCACCATCTGAGGAATAACTGTTCACTCACCGTTTGGGAATGGATATGGGTTCCTAGCAGCAACTTTCCCAGAAGAGTACAAAGTATCCTAATCTAAAAAGTGGAACTGAGGGGATAACAACATGGGCGACCCCCCCAGCTGTATTTCAGCTCTACCAGTCAGGGATCTACTTCAGGAACCAATGAAATGTCAGCGTTGTATGAGGCAGGTTTAGTACAAGTGGGCCAGCTATAGAAGAAATGCAAATTTATAAGCAAAGGTATGCAGCAAGACTCACTAGGTATATGGCAGTTGTCAATCACAAACAGCAAATCGCTGGAGAGCTTATGTCGGTAACTTCTGGGGTTTGAACAAGTACTAAACAGACAAGCACTAAGTGTTTAATATAAGAAAAATATGCAAAGCCCTGAAGCCAAGGGAAACCTCTTATACCAAAACAATTAAAGCATAGTGGAAAAGGGATTTGAGAATGCACAACTATAAATTGTTGCAATGATGGCAACTTCAACATAAACTTGCCAAAACCTTTTCAAATGCAAGTCCACTGTTGCAGAGGGTATGGCGGGATTGGTATATGGCCCAATCTTACTGGAAGGAAATACTTCCCAGGATAAAAGGCCTTGATGATCTTGCAAGAGAATTTAACATCTTGACCACTTTTTGGGGTGCTAAAATGATACGATATGATGTGGCATTTATTACGTGCCTGTATACAAGTGTTTCTAGGAACGACAAGACAAGGAGGGGGAAACAAAGGGACAACAAAATAACAATCTTACTAGGCCTTGCGGCAATCAGATCGCGTAAATGCGGAGAAGGGGAGAAGTGCCATGGGTGAGGGGGAGTGGGAAGAGCTGTTAACTCACAAGTGCAGCCAGCGAGTGGCTCATAAGTGCAGAGAGAAGGGACTGTAGGGTTGCAGAAACAGACCCTTAAGTGCTGGGGAGCCCGGAGGCAGTGTGAGGACAACTGGACATGCAGGAGCCTGGGCCAGAGTTCAGAGGGTGACCAGGTGACCAGTGAGCGGAGCAGTCGGTTGCATCAGCAGATGAGAGGAAAAGAGAAAGCGGAAGACAAAAAGGTCTTAAATTGCTTCCGGAACCAGAGGTGGTTCTATTCAAGTTTGATAGAGGCAGGTAGGCTGTTCCAGAGGGAGGCCCCAGCCGAGGAGATAGATCTGCCCCTAACACTCTGCTAGGAGAAGCGTCTGATCCTCAGAGAGTTGCAGGTGGATGAGAGCAGAGCTTGAGAATGAAGATGTTTTGGAAGTGAAAGTTGGAGGTAGAGCGGTCACAGGAACTAGAAAGCGTTGTGGATGATGCAGAGGGTCTTGAACTTCATCCATGCAGCCACGGGGAGCCAGTGAAGAGATTTCAGAACTGGAGAGATACGATCCCTGGGCTGGAGGCCAAGGACAAGTCTTGCAGTCCTGTTCTGGATAAGTTGTAAAGGTCGCAGAGGGAAGATTTAGAAAGATGTTGTTGCAATAGTTCCGCCGAGATAGGACCAGAGCCCTGGAAACAGTGAGCCTCTGGGGAAAGTGAGAAAAGGAAGAATACCTCTGAAGAGGTGCAGCTGATAGTTTGATTTCTTAGAGATGTGAGGCAAGAAGGAGAGTGTGGAGTCGAAGATGGCACCAAGGTTCTTAGCCTCACAGGAAGAGGACCCAGAGGTGGAAGCCAGAGAGAGGAAAGGAGGGAGATGGTATCCCAATGAAGAGAACAGGGACATTGTCAAAACCCTTCCACATTTGGAGCCCAACCTGCTCCTTCAGCGAGAGTTTGCTTGAATATACACTGGAAGGGACCCCCCCCATCCTCCAACTCAACAAGGAGTTGGAAAAGCAAAATAAAAGAAAAAATCTTCGACATGCAAAACCTCTCAGCAATAATACTCGACGCTCCAAAGCATCAGGAAATGGAATGGAATCCATTCTTGAAGCATTATGAGGTAATACAGAAGAGGATATGCGACGGAAACATGCAATGACTTGGGGACCATGAACTAATTGGATTTTATTAATCAAGTTCTAGTTATCGGGCAACCTTTCACATAGACCTCCAGGCACTCGCCAAGGATTCCAACGCCATGTGAGGAACCACCACTCACTTTAGGAATAAAAGCCTAGACAGATTGCCAAGGTACAACGTACACAGGCCAACACAGGATTAGACACGAACACCACTCGTGCCATCCTGGACCCGGGATACTACCATACAGCACATTAGCACAAGGGAGATGCCATGAGCACTTAATAAGACATGTAATGTTTTTCCTTCTACCGCACTGAATCCAACCATTTCACTCCCAGCCTTAGGCGAATCCAAAGACCCAAGACTGGGACCCAACAAGAAAATTCCCAAGGGGGCTCGACGTGGGGCAACACCCCCTCATCGTAAAACCCAAACCTTGGTAAGAGCCACATACATAGAAATATATTAACTAAAACTAGTTTTGTATTAGCTAACCAGTTACGGTTCTTCTTCTTTCCCCTTTTTATCCCTTCCACTACCGCTCACGGATCTGGCGCTGCCCATAATCAATGTAACAAATGTACATACAATTAACTACAAATGTGATACAACCTATGCTGTCATAGAAAATATGTATGCGTCACATAGGACTCACCTACTCACCTTACCTCACATATGTCACCAATACCAACCAACTGCTGAATATGTGCAATTGTGATATCAGCCTTGATAAAGACCCCCTCATGGTCGAAACACGTGTCGGCTGACCACCACAAAACTGAGTCTACGCTGTAACACAAATCTCACTGTAAAAAAACGCATTTAGTGTGGGAATCAATTCATATACATTTCAAACTAATGCATTGCGAGGTAACCAGGACTGTCTCTATACCTACCTAGAGGTGTGGGTTCACTTCGACCAACTTGTGAACTTGCACATAAGAATCAGGACTACAAGACTAATAAATAGAGCTTAGCAAAGTAGCGTTCAAAACTAGAACCCAACTCCTCTATTCTTTAATAACACGCTTAATGACAGGGATAAGTTTCTCAGCAGGAGACCAGGATTCGAAACTGTGTTGCTATGTGTTTTGCTTCCAAGACAAATACGTTGCCATGACTGAGATGGTTGATGTTTAAAACCTTAATAAAAAGTTGCTGGGAAAATAAAATAAATACAAATTCCCACTATATGCACATAAATATTACAAAAAGAGTTGGATATTACTATAACAATCGCCCACATAATTATAAAAGTAAACTCTAAGAATGGGCTGCACCAATGAGTAATACAATTGTAGGATTGCCTTCAGTTGATAAAATCTTAATGTAATTACGTTCTAAAGAATGAAATAATTCAGCATATCGGTATACAACAGCTTACTGCAAAAGCTAAACAGACTTGGAAAGCCACAACATGACAGCTATAACAATTTACGGCTCCTACCATAGTCATTTAGTTAACAAACCACCAATTTAGAAATGACATGCATCTCTGTGCTAACATCAGTAACCTAGAAGTAGGATACTGTATTGGAATTATGTGCTCAAGAAGTTACCATGGGTCCTTTAAGGTTCTTACCACTGTTTTGATATTCTCAACAATCGATTCTTATGCAGATTTTAATAATAAGGGGAAAAGAAATCAAATCACTAAACCAATTTCAGATCTCTAGGTGCATGTGCAGTTTTGCGATTGCAATTTCAATGTGCGTCTACAATGCAACAAAGTGAAATGGGGAGAAAAATAGCAAAACTCAATCAAAATAAATGTTCAACTCCAAGGGTAAATCGGTCTTCTCATTCGAGTGCTTTCAAGACAGTGTGCAGTTCTTGATATTCTCAAATTATCCATGTCCAGTAAGCAGTGTTCAGCCTGCCTCCGTTACTGCATATTCACCTCGAAATCCGAAAATTGTTTTAATCCATTATCATTCAGTGTTTTATGAATAGAAAATCATCAAGCAACTTAAAGTGGTATCTGGACTTTCCATCAAAAATGAATTCATCGAATTAATTTCCATCAAATTCTATTCATTGAAAATACTTTCCATCGAAATGCATTTTATTTGAATAAAATTTGATGGATTTCGATGGATTTTAGGCTCAGGGTTAAGGTTAGGGCAAGGGTTAGAAATAGGGTTAGGTTGGGTTGGGGGTACCCTTGGGGGATTTCGGGGGGAACCCCCCCCCCCCATTAAACAATTGACACTAAAACGTTATATGAAGCTGGGCAGTGCTGAAATGCTTTGACGTTTTCAGCACTGGACCGCTCCATGTAACGTTTTAACATGTAAAATAAATGCATGGAAATGCTATTTTACATTTAACAGTACATATCCATCGAAAGTTGTCCATTCCTATATTCGATGGACAAGTTTCGATGGATATGTACTTTTACATGTAAAAGATAGCAATTCAATGCATTTCCTTTGATGGATTTCCTATTTGATTAAATGTTTTCGTTGAAGACCATAAACCCATAAAGTACTGCATCTGTCTGTAAAATATTAATGATGGTATTGTGATGAGTGCCTTAGAGTTGCACCTGATCCTGACTGAGAAAAGTAGACCTTGATGCAATTCTATTCAGCCGACACAAAGTCTCCCGACCCCACCATCTCAGATTCTGGTTTGGCGATATTTAAGGTAATCTTTGAGGGATTCTTAAAATGTATTCTCTACTTAGGTCAGATCATGTAAATGCTTACGGCCTCTTTATCACTGAGGCCACACACTTCTATTGCTGGTGGAATAGCTTGGCTATTGTGCACAACATGAAAATATGTAACAGTGTTAGTGTGTTTTAATAGAACTCCATTAGCAATAATACCACACTTCCATTTGAATTTACTGTTAAACCCAAATAAACAAATGTGAAAACATTCTAAAGACTATTGCCACAGTAAAAACAAGCTAATGCTTTGCTACATTCTCACTGTCTTGCTTTTAACTGTCCTTATGATTAATTATTTTCACCTGCTATAATCTTCTGGGGCAGAGATCAAATTACTGTTTCATACGCATAGATTAACACACGGGAACTGTCTGTAATAAGACTTTACAGTCACTCTTTACACTAAGAGTGAAAGGAATATCATTGATATAGAAATTATAACAGAGGGTGTTATAACAGAGGGTGTTATAACAGAGGGTGTTATAACAGAGGGTGTTATAACAGAGGGTGTTATAACAGAGGGTGTTATAACAGAGGGTGTTACTGTGAACCTTTTCCATACTTTATATTAACTGAGAAGGGTTGGGAAATTGGCGGGTTCAAACCTTCACTATACCTGGAGCCATTCCAAGTGATCAATTTCTGCCTTTGTTCTTCTAGAGATGCTTTTAAATGTATGTATTGTTTATTTATACAGTGCTTATACACAGGTGAAGCGCTTCAAAGCGGTAAGGGACTACAGTAATCATTCTTAGGCCTTGAAGATTCCAAATGATCAAAACAGAGAAAGTAAACTAGAATACTAGGCCTGGCGACATTTCTCCTAGTTTAAGTGCATGAAGTGTTACAGTTGCGACCAAGCTCGGAAAGGGGGAGACTAGAAACAGTGCAGGGATGAGGGGGGATACAGGACAGACAATGAACTGGTCCTAGAACATTTAGGTAATGCATACAGAGGTGCGGGGGAGGGGAGCGAGTTCAGTTCAGCAGGGCCCTGGGTCAAGTGCGGAGAGGTTGCCCATGCACATGGAGCTTAAGTTGAAAGTGCAGTAATTCTGAAATGGGGGGGGGGGGCATTAGCATGTGAGAGAGGAAGAGAAAAGGAAGGTCTTGAGGAGTTTCCAGAACTTAAGATGCTCCGGCTCAAGACAAGATAGAGGCAGGGAGGCTGTTCCAGAGGGAGGCACCTGCAGAGGATAAAGATCTACCCCCAAATCTGTGTAAGCGAAGCGGCTCACCTGCAGAGAGTTGGAGGACGAGAGAAGGGCTCTAGAGGGAGAGTATTTAGAAAGTGAGCCATGTAGATAGTGCGGGCCCCTACCCCAGAAAGCCTTGTGGATTATGCAGAGGATTTCGAAATGTATCCAGGGAGCCAGTGAAGGGATTCAGTGCCGGAGGGATTCAGTCCCCGGGCTTGAGGCGAAGGATAAGTCTCCCGGTTATGTTCTGGATGAGTTGTAGAGGAAGGAGAGTAGAAGTAGGAAGATTGAGAAAGAGGCTGTTGCAATAATTCAGCCTAGAGAGAACCAGGGCTCTTGAGGTGTTGAAGTTCTGGGGGAAAGTGAGAAAAAGGTAGACTACCTCTGAGGAGGTGCAGTTGGTTAATTGGATTCTTTGTAAATGTCCAAGATGTGACAAGACAAGGAGAGAGTGGAGTCGAAGGTGACCCCAAGATTTCTTGCCTCATTAGCAGGCGAGGGTGCAGGACCAAGGGAGGCAGGACAGTGAGAGAGTGGGGAAAGCGGGAGCAGGGGTCCCAATGAGTACGATCTCTGTATTACTGGCATTCAGGCAGAAACCGTTAGCAGCAAATGCCAAAGTAAAATAAAAGCCAAAAACAAGACGCCTGTTCTATTGTGCCTATACCTTGGTGTAATCCCACCTGCACATCAGAGAGAATATGTCTTTCCAGCCAATGATTAATTATAAAAATCAGTAACTTTCCAGAAATAATAATCTTGTCCATTAAATAAATCAGTCTATAGTTACTGGGGTCCAGTTTTTCTCTGACATGTACTATGAGGGATGCACCTATTCAGGGATCTTGACAGCATTTTACATGTTAATAATGTTCAGTACCCAAATTGGAGGTTTATTTTTTTAGAGATCATTTGTATCAATGTCAGGCCTAGGGCCTTTCTCAATGTAATGCTATGGATTGCCATTTCCACTTACAGGAATTAGAAATTTGCCATTATTGCTTTTCACAATTAAGCCAGGACCTTCTCTAAATAGATTGGCCATCATGACTTGCTGTTCAAAAGGCTTTTCATACACTTTCTGAAAAGTGTGTGCCAGGACACTTCGGTATATTTACATCTGGGACTACTGCCCCCCACAGACTCCCAAATGCAGTGCTGTTGATTGATATATGAATCATTCATCGATCCGCTTGATGGTGTTTTACATAGACCTATCGGCAAAGCTCGATCAGGGGAGTGATTTGTTAAAACATTACAAGATGCTTTATGAAATTGCCAGCTTGGATGATGGAAAGCTTAGACTATTCCTGAAAACATTTTGTAACTTCTGTTTCACCTCCCACCCTTTTAACGGATGCACCTTGTAAGGCACTCCAAGACCCTCTAGCTAGGGTCATCTGTGAACAAAAATTCGAATGAAATCCAACTTTAAAGGGATGGAGTTTCCATCCACGAGCATCAAGAAGCTTGGTGACCAGCCAATCAGGTTGATCCAAGCACAAACTGAATCCTACAGTGTGGACCTGCATGCCAAGCGAGTCAATGGATGCTCCGCATCATTCTGTGCACTCTATGCTGCCTAAAAATAAACAAATTGCTTTTATCTGGTACCACCCCCTTTGTTCGCCCCATCCTTGCCACTGCTGACCACCATAGAAATAGAAAAGGGGCTGCTCTGCAAGCTACATTTCCTATGTCCATGACAGGCAAACTCAAGCATTGGATTCTCCCCCCCACCCCCAGGGGTGCGAGTGGCAGTAATGGCTTATGTGGAAACTCATGCAGGATGGTAACCACGTTCTGACCTTGTTGAAGGCCATCACTTGGTTTGGGCCCATTAGCTGAAGTGGCGGGCTGTTGTATGCAATGGAACCAATGACTAGATTTTTAATGAAAACTATTGTTCAGACTATGTATGCAACAATTGCAGTCTCTGCAAGGGCAGACTTTATGGGAAACGAGCGAAGGAAATAGCTCTACTGTAACGGTGCAAATATGTTTAGGAAAAAAGTAGAGTGCACCTAATCAAATGGCAAAAAACATTGCCATTAGTTGCCTTTTTAGCAGGTGGCACCTTCAAAATGACGATTAATCAACAGCTAAACAATGAAAGGGGGATGTTACTTACCCTTCTTTGTGCTTAAAGTGCTTAAAAGCCAAGTTCAGAACTTCGTGTACAATCGGATCTGGCACTGGATGAACAGGAATCTGAAACAAAGCAACAACGTTTTATGGATGAAACATTTTAACACAAAGTTCTGCCTCTGCCCAGGGGAAAAGCTAACTAGCAATTCATAAGTGCAAGCTAATCACAGTTAATTTAATGCACAAAAACACAAATTCACTTGAGCAATCCGATATCAAATTCAAATGCAGTACTTTAGTGATCAGTTTTTGAAGATAAAAAAACACTATCAAATGTAAAATGGTCGAACAGCAGCAGGAAGGAGGGACCATAGCTTGTACGCACAACATACTTATCGCAATGTGTAAGCTGCATTGAGGAGTAACTGTCTTGGCAACCAGATTTGTTGTTCCCAATGTCCATCAACAGGTGGCATGGTTTCTGCACCTGCCCTAACCTAATAAGACTTGTTTGGGTTCAAAAGTGCATATCAGTGCCGATTCATTGTGGAAAGCATTGGGTAGGGAGAACAAGAACTTGTGCCCACTGTTTGTCATGTTGGCAGTGGCTGATTTGGAGTCTCATTTTGCCAACCCCAACATTTACGATAGAGAGCAGTGTTGTTTCTGAGCCTACTAGAAAATAATGCCAGGCAGTTCCCAAAATTTGGTCTCACCACTAGCCATTGTCTAGTGATGATTGACACATAGCAAGTAGGATATCATGTGCATGTGGGGAACTGAAGGGCCAAGTGACTTTATACCTGCAACTTGATATGGTACCACCAATTCCACAGGTTCATAATTATTTGGCTACAACTGGAAGCCTAGACGAGGTTGGTTTGCTTGATACCAACAAGTCTCAGAAGCTACTTTTGTCTCTGCAGGGCACATTTTGTGCTAAAATCTCCACGTGAGAATGTGTATAAGCATTCAGATATTTCAAGATGACAGTTGAAGACACAATGAGTCATACACAATTAACACAAAGCTATAGTCTGCATCCAATGTGGAAGTTAAAATTGCAGCATGCTATGTGATAGCTTCTCGTTTCCCAGAGGTTACCGATTCTGAATGGGTAATGTCAGACACCAAAGAGCTGCTTTTAGCTTCTGCTCACACATTTATTTTGATCCCTACAAAATATGCTTGTATTAAAACGGACACAAGCTATGGCATTGCGGGCTGGATGGGGAGGAATGTTATGCTGGTTCTCTGTTCGAAACCTTAAAAATGTAAAGTAGGGGTTTCAGGGCTTCTGGCATCAGGGAAACCGAAGGCCAAACATTCTATGTCTAAATGCAAGGACCCAGAAAGAAAGAAGCCAAATTCGGGTTCAACCAATTGGATTCCAATGCTTCCGTTTTCAATCCTGTAACACTATATATGGGTGTGACCTCTGGTGTTGGTAACAAGGGAGAGGCAATGGCCTGTGGGCTGATGTGCCTCAAAAGGTAATAATTGCACAAAAATCCAGAAACATTACAACCAAAGGTTCATTTTCACTTCCAGTAGCCCTCAAGGCATGGAGTGTGGCCTTGGCATTCAGTATTCTAAGACAACTGGGCGTCGCACCACATGGAATCTCTAAATGGGTATTCCTTAAGGAACTTGCTCTACCAATTTTCACAATCACCTTTTGTCTCCCCAATTCGATCCTTGGTGGGTACAAAGGTCCAGAGAGCCTAACATCATCCTACCACCATGATTGTAGCTGCTGGTTCTCTAGAGCTAACCGGGGGCAAACCTGTACTCGCAACCGTGTGAATTAACTGGGGTCCCTCTTCACCAGATGGAGTTTCTTCAAAAAGGTCCCAGCGCACTGCCCTTAGATACTATCCATTATTATTCTATTGAGAGGTTGACCAACAAAAAATGTATTTGCTGAGACACGAGATGGTGCTAGTCAGTCATTTGTGAGGACACTGAATAAAGACAGGGGGTCTGGGTTTTAGAGCAGTTTGATGGTAGTTATTTTTTTTTTCACTGAAAAGGCCTTTATTATTAACATGGTTAAATCCTTTGACGTACGATCAACTGTTCCGTGGCAAAGGAGTCCATTTCAAACTTGGTCGTTTCTATGTGGGATTGCCCTTAAGGCTATTGAATATTCGAAACGTTAAGTGCACTGCGGAATTGGAGTTTAGGTGTTGAAAAGCTGGGATTAGTTTTGGATATTAGTTTCCTGTAGGCATTGCAGAGGATTTTCTACAGAGTATATATAGAAAAAAGGTAGAAACTTTTAGAGAAACAGATGTATGCAGGCTGTTGCAAATTCAATCATGAAGAAACTGGCAGTTTTTGAGACTGGAATGGAACAGCACAAGTCCAACAGCTTATGAGGATGAAGCAAAGCATCTCAAGAAGAAACTCAAAAATAGGGGATACCCAACGAGAGAATGTCTGTGGTAGATGGTGCAGACGTAATTAGAAGTCCGCATTTGAAACTCATCTACAGGCAGGAGGTAAGAGGGGCGTTTGGCTCTTTTTAATTAATGTGAGTACCAACTAAAAGTGTTCGGGAGGCATTTGAACGTAGTCAAATTTCTTCATGATTGAATTAGCAGTAGCCTGCATACACCGGAGTACAGTGTGAATAACTGCTTTATGTTTGAGGACTGTAGACTAGATGCATTGTTAGCTTCGTTTGGCTAATGCAATCAACAACTACTAGCAACAAGGGACCGCTGTCTGTTACTCCTTATATATAACGGTACAGGCAGGATCAGCCTTTACTAAAAGGACTCTAACCAGTGACTTTAAGGAGAGGCAAATTCGTTCATGAAATTTCTACATCAAGGGAATCTTAAGCTTTATAAATATAGTGTATGAGGGCTTACACCATGACTAGAGAGCACCCCGCCTGTGGAATAGATTTCACCATACCAATGGAGTAAGTTTTCTCCATTTTGATAGACACCAGAGTGTTCCAAGGGGCAGTACTGGATCAGAACACAGAACTATTGATAGAAGATGTTACACCAGAACTAGTTCCAATTGCATAAATTGAGACTAGGTAAGCATAACTCGATCAACAATTGTAAATGATAATGTGGAGAGCATTTGAATGAGGTAGTCTGATACAATTTATATGTATCCCTTAGATTAAGAATATTGATGATTCGAGGTTACCCGTGTAGATTACAACCAATCGCAGGAAAGGTAAAGCCTTTATTTTCCTTACCCCAGCCTGGTGCAGACTATTTTGCTGCAAGGTTATTAAGCATTTTGAGCTGAAACCTGTTCATCTTTCATTAACAGTCATTCATTTCTTAAATATACCCAACTTGGTCCTACAGAATAGATAATCTACAATCTACTTTGAAAGTCATTGTGACCTTTTCCTATCCTCCTGAAGGTTCTAGATGCAAACAGTGAACCGAAACCTGTTGAGTGTGAAATCTAGTAATTGTTTATATTGGATATTTGGATCATAGGAGATCAGATTTCAGTGGAACAGTTTATTGAGCTTTTACCCTGAAGTTTGTGTTTTTTGTTGTATTAGATTTGTTGTGTATTTTTGCCACTTAAGGATACATGTTGTTGTGAGTCACTAGTACTTTATTTAAAAGTTTATGATGTGTCGAGACTATATGTATTATCTAGAAATTGTTAATTCTAACATTGTTTTAAAAAACAAATGTCTATGAATAAAATGTGTAACTTTTTGTAATAATTGATTAAGCGATTGTGGATGATCTGTTTCTCTAAAAGCATATATATATATATATATATATATATATATATATATATATATATATATATATATATATATATATATATATATATATATACACACATACACACATTTATGATACATTACTCACCGTAATCGTATTTCTGATGCTTGTATCTGCTTAGATTCACATGCTGTGCATAGGCCGACATCTAGTGGAAGCTGCGGAGTATTACAGTTTGTTTTTCGAAATTCGAAAATGGGCGTCGACACAGGGCGTGCCAGTAATACTATCCCTAGTGTGAAGTCCACTGTACCCAAGATCCCTCACGCGTCTAGGATCCTCAGATTGTATTTTTTCTGACATGAGGTAGCATGAGGAGTAGCGTGAGTACAGATAATCCAAGCAGATAGACAGAAAGGTAAGACTACAAGCAACCATGCGCCTTCTCTCGGAGGAGAGGAAGGGTGGGTCGCATGTGAATCTAAGCAGATACAAGCATCAGAAATACGATTACGGTGAGTAATGTATCTCTTCTGAGGCTTGTGGAATCTGTTTAGATCACATGCTGTGCATAGATTAGCGAGCAGTACCAGAAGAAGGAGTTGGGATGTGAGAAGGGTCATGAGCAAATAAGTGTCTTAGAACCGCTTGTCCCACTTGTGTATCTGCCTTGGAATGGGTGTCAATGCAGTAATGCTGAGTAAAAGTGTGAATAGAGCTCCAAGTCGCTGCTTTGCAAATGGTGTCAAGGGGAACATTTGCAATGAAAGCCAGAGTAGCCCCAATGCCTCTAGTAGAGTGGGCCCTTGGCGTAAAAGGCAGAGTCTTTTCAGAGAGTGAGTAACACAGCTGGATACAGTTAATAATCCACTTCGAGATGGCGCCTTTAGAAATCTGATCCTACTCTCTGCCTGTAGCTACGGAGACAAACAGTTGATCTGTTTTCCTTAGCGGACTTGTTTTATTTACATAGTAGAGGACCGCCCTACGCACATCTAGGGTGTGTAGTTTCACCTCAGCCAAGCTTTGCGGGTTCTGGAATAAAGTCGGAAGCTTGATGGACTGGTTTACATGGAATTTTGATATAAATTTAGATGAGAACCTAGGGTGTGCGCGTAAAACCAGTTTGTCTTTATGGATAGTAAAGAAGGGATCCTGCACTGACAGAGCCTGAATTTCACTGACCCTTCTTATAGAAGTAATAGCTACTAAGAAGGCCGTTTTATAAGTCAGGTGTTTGAGACTGCTTTTATGCATGGGTTCGAAAGGGGGGCCCATGAGCTTGGCTAGCACCACATTAAGGTCCCACCCTGGTGGTGGGTTAGAAATAGGAGGGTGAAGTCTCTTTACTCCTTCCATGAAGGCTTTAACTACTGGTACTTTCCACCACGACACCTTGCTATGGGAAGTGGTGTAAGCCGAGAGGGCTGCCAGGTGTACTTTCAGTGAGTTAAAAACCAATCCTGCATCTAGCAGGTGGAGCATGTATGTAACAATAGTGGAAGGAGTGCAACCGGGTTGATTTGTCTACTCTGGCACCAGATAACGAACCGCTTCCACTTGTCAAAGTAACAGTGCCTTGTGTTTGGTTTCCTAGATTCCTTTAGGATGTCCATACACCTCTGTGGCAAATTGAGATGTCCAAACTCTATGACCTCAGGAGCCATGCTGCCAGGTTCATTGAGTTGGGTTGCTGGTGCACTGTTTGACCTTGGTGCTGGGACAGTAGGTTGTACCAGGCTGGAAGTTTGATGGGCTCACACACCGCCATCCTGCGTAGGTGTGGGAACCACGGTTGTCTTGCCCACATGGGAGCAACTAGGACGAGCGTAATCGATTCCTTGTTCATCGTGTTCACCACTTTCCTGATGAGAGGAGTTGGTGGAAAAGCGTACGCAAACATCCCAGACCAGTTCATCCACAGGGCGTTCCCCTGGGAGTCAAGTTGGGGAAACCTGGATGCAAATCCTGGGCATTGTCTGTTTTCGCTTGTGGAGAATAAGTCTATAGTGGGGAAACCCCACTGAGAGAAGAGATCTTCTACGACCTCTCTGTGAAGAACCCATTCGTGTTCCTCTGGGAGGGAGTCTCTGCTCAGAGCATCCGCTAGGGAATTGAGCTCCCCTGGAACATGTTGCGATGACAGGAAGATGTTCCGTCTGAGTGCCCATATCCAGATTTTCTGGGCAAGCTTGGACAGATTTGGCGAGCGAGTCCCTCCTTGCTTGTTCAGGTAGAACATGGCTGTAGTGCTGTCCGTCCGGATTTGCACTGACAGGTTTAGTAGATGGGGCTCGAATGCCTGAAGCGCTCTGAATACTGCCAGAAGCTCTAGCAGGTTGATGTGGTTCTTGGCCACTGATTGAGACCAGAGACCCTGAGTTGTGTAGTGGAGATGGTGAGCTCCCCACCCCGTCAGACATGCATCTGTAGTGACTACTGCCTGTACTTCGGGATCGTAAAAGGGTTTCCCCTTTGCGAGATTCTCTCTTGTCCACCAGTGGAGGCTTTGTACCAGTGTTGGCGAAACGACCACTAGATCGTCCCACTGACCACTTGCCTTAGACCACTGTTTCGCCAACCATTCCTGCACGGGGCGCATGCGCAGGCGCGCGTGGGGGACCAGGTAAATGCATGACGCCATCATGCCCAGTAAACGCATTGCTTTGCGTACCGTTATTTGTTGACCGGACTGATAATGCAGAATTTTCAGTAGTATATTCCGAATTCTTTCTTCTGAAGGAAAGGTCAACCCCTCCTGGGTATCCAGGATTGCTCCTAGGAATTGTTTTGAGGTGCTTGGCACCAGGCTTGACTTCTTCTCGTTGATTGAGAAGCCTAATTCGTGGAGTAGGTCGATAGTCCTTGAATATTTGTCCTGCAAATTCCTAGGGTTTCCCCCGTTATGAGCCAGTCGTCCAGATAAGGGTACACTGGGATTGCCTCCCTGCGTAGGTGTGCAGCCGCCACCGCCAGTACCTTGGTGAATACCCTTGGTGCTGAAGCTATCCCGAAGGGCACTACCTTGAATTGGTAGTGGCGACTGTCCAGCTTGAAGCATAAGTACTTTCTGTGCGCTGGGAATATGAAAATAAGCATCTTTCATATCCAAGGTTGCCATGTAATCCCCCTTTTTTAGGAGGGGGATTACCTCTTGTAGCGTGGTCATACGGAATTTTTGGGGCTTGACATACTTGTTGGCAGGCCGCAAGTCCAATACTGGGCGCATTGTCAAATCTTTCTTTGGCACAAGGAAGTAAGTTGAATAGATACCCTTGTTTACCTGGTGTCCTGGGACGAGTTCTATCGCGTCCTTTTCTAGCAGAATGGCGATCTCCTCGAGAAGGATCTTCTGATGTTCTAAGGAGTGTATTCTTTGTCGTGGAGGGTGGTTCCGGGGACGCTGCAGTAATTCTATACAATATCCTGTGGACACTGTTGACAGCACCCATCTGTCTGAGGTGATCCCTTCCCAAGCCTGGGTGAAGTTGGAAATGCGTCCCCCTACTGGGGTTGCGTGGCAAGGGACCCTGAACTGAGCGTCACTGCTTTGGTGGAGGCGTGCCACCTCCCTTGTTGGGGCTGCCTCTGCCTCTTCCACGACCTCTCGTTACCCGTGCCGTAACTTTGGGTAGACTGCTGGTTGTTGTTCCATTGTGTACCCTGTCCTTGGGCATAGTTGCCTCTTTGTGAATTTTGGCCGCGTGGGCGACGAAAATTACTGTTACCCCTCTGGTTAGGGGGTTTGTTGGTAAGCTGGCCAAGGGATTTGAGAGTCTCGTATTCGTCCTTGGCATTTTTAAGTGCGTCTTCGACCGCTTTCCCAAACAATAGATCGGGTTCCACCGGCTTGTCTATTAATGAAGCCTGGGTTTCTGTTTTGAACCCCGACTGCCGTAACCACGCATGTCTCTTGATAACAGTACCTTCTGCTATCAATCTTCCTGCGTTGTCCGCGGCGTCGAAAGTTGCTTTTAATATGCAACCAGACACAGCTCTCCCTTCTGCCGAGATCCGAGCCAAGTGGCCCTTTAACGGTTCAGGAGCAGAGGCTATGAGCGTCGCGACCTCTTCCCATTGATGGCAGTTGTAACTTGCCAACAGGGTGGTGGAGTTTGCAATCCTTGCTTGGTAGGCGGACGTTGAGGCTACCTTCCTGCCAAACCCGTACAGTTTTTTGCTCTCCTTGTCCGGAGGAGCTTCTGACGACGATAAGGGTGTCCCAGCCCTCTTCCGAGTGTTGGTAACCACTAGGGAGTCTGGTTTAAGATGTCCTCTTATATAAAGAGGGTCAGACTGGGCTGCCCGAAAAAGTTTTTCAACTCTGGGGTTGACGGCTCTGGTGAGGTTAGGATTCACCAGGGATGGGTCTATTCTACGTTGGATGGATTTAAGGATAGGGATGGTCTGAGCGACCGGCCTCCTCTCTCCCACCAACTCTTCTGCGAAGTCCCTTTCCTCCTGTACACCGTGGGTGTCGATGTGAAAATGTTCTGCTGCGCGAGCGAGAACTTCATTAAGGAGGGGCTGGTTATCAACTGGCGAGTCGGTAACTGGGGCTTCGCTCTCTACCGTGGAATCTACTCTGTAAATTTCCTGCTCATCTTCTACCTCCTCCAGGTCCTCATCATCCGCATAGTATTCAGTCCCGGTTTGTTCCTCCATAATTTCAAACTCCTGGTCCCTTTCAGGGAAAGGCTGTCTTTGGTATCTGGGGTGTGGAGTAGAGTATGGAGTAGAATAATGCTGCACCTCTAAGGGTTCAGGTCTTTCGAACCGGGCCTTTTTACTTAGGGGGATAGGATCAGAGGAGCCTGAGGGTGTGGCCCCTTGAGGGTCATACGAGAGGAAATGTTCTGGGTTTTTGTCATAAAAATCAGCTAAGGAAGACATCCTTGACATGACCCTGTCTATGTCTTCACTGGACCATTCTTTGGAACAGGGTATGACTTTAGTAGGCAACTTAGAGGACTTAACAAGGGTACCCTTGCTGGATGTTGATGTCCCAGTAGATTTGTGTTTGTCTGTCTGCTTAGGAGTGGAAGGCTGTGCTTTCCGCTGTTTCCCCCCCCTCCCCGTGCGTGGAAAAATGTTTTCCCTGCCCCTTGGAGGCCCCAGAGACTTTCGACGCCTGGCGTCGAGGGTCGGGAGAGGTATCTGTGTGTTTCGAGCGTGGGGCCTCGCTGGTGTTAACTGCGGCCTCTGTCTCCTGGAGCGCGGCCTGGGGGTGGAAGTCGTCTTCGTCTTCCGACGATCGAACTTCCGTTAATCTAGGGAGCGAGGCACTCTTGGCAAGAGTGGGTGATTGCCTTGCGTCATGAGGCGATCTCGATCGAGAGCGCCCAGAGGACACCGAGTCGGACCGTTCTATCTGTGCCTCTTTCCGAGAAGTCGACGTCGTCGAGGTTCGGTTGGACTTAGTGTGCTTTGTGTGTGTAGGGTGTGTAGCGCCAGACAACCTTCCGAGGTCGGGGACCTGCGCTCGGCAGTCTTTCGACGCCGTAATGCCCTCGCCGTCCGAAAGTACGGCGTCGCTGCCATCGCTGAAGGTGCCCTCCGCTGCCAAGGCCGCCTGCCTGGCGTGGTGGGCCCAACGCTTTGTCGAACGGTCCTTAAGTGTCTTAGGCTTACACCTACTACACGCTCTGCAGTTCGCTTCGGGGTGGTCCCTCGGCAAGCAGAGATTGCACGTGGCGTGCCTGTCGACCCAAGGGTATTTGCGGTTGCACTTGGGGCAGAATTGGAAAGGGGTACCCTCCATACGCACCTTGAGGCAGCGGGCTGGTAAGTGTAGGAAATATATAACCTATATACCAAGAGTGAAGAGTATGTACCACCCCCCACTCTCCCTACTTGCAGGGCCGAGGCCAGCGGCCTACTAGGCCCGGGCCGAGGCCAGCGGCCTTCCGAGGCCCAGATCCGTTGTGCAGCAGCCGACGGTCAATGTCTTCTCCAGCCGTCGTCGAGTGTCGAGGGTCGACGTTGGGGTGGGGAAGGATGTCAATAAATAATTTTTAACTTCAATAATTAGCAAAAGTATGGCTAAGGCCAGGGGACTCCGCAAGATGCTTCCGACCAGTATGGCGGAAAAAAACAATCTGAGGATCCTAGACGCGTGAGGGATCTTGGGTACAGTGGACGTCACACTAGGGATAGTATTACTGGCACGCCTGTGTCGACGCCCATTTTCGAGTTTCGAAAAACAAACTGTAATACTCCGCAGCTTCCACTAGATGTCGGCCTATGCACAGCATGTGTTCTAAGCAGATTCCACAAGCCTCAGAAATATATATACTCTATCCAATTCCATAAGTAAGGTAGAGATTCTACCATCTCTGTAGTGGTTATTTGGGCTTCCCTCAATTATAGTTGAGGCTATTCTATGCCAGCTCACCTATTTCACATCATTTACATACATGCAGCGATGATCAAATGATGGCTAAAACCTGGGCCCTTGCAGCCTTGGGTCAGGCTGTGTTGCCATGAACTCTTACTCTATTTCAATAACTTGAGACGAGTATTTACCATGTTACACCATAATATAGCAAAGCTTGGGAGGATGTTAAGGCATGTGATATTATTGCACTTCGAGACGCGAGCTAATCCACTGATCCAGAATGGGAGATGGTACAGTGGGGCCAAAAATGGAGATCTATAATAATAATAATAAATGGCTCAAGGGTGTTGTACAAATTTGGGGTTCCAGAAGTTAGCCTGCAGCTATACCCCAAATACATTCAGGTTGACAGCACACTTTATATACCCAAGGTTGAATGGTTAAAGTTTACAGAACTCAATTTGTAGACTAAGTAATTACTTACCTGTGGTAATGTTCTGATGAATGTTCCTCCCATAGACCTCTTTTTCCTTGCAGCAGCAACCCCAGGAAACTTGACTGCAAGGGGAGTGCGTGGGGCGGGGGTTACGGGGTGCGTCTCTGGCGTTTAGGATTGTCTGCGTTCTAACACATCCCTCCTCACCCATACCGCAGGCCACACCCTGGGTGCAGTATTCAGCATCACAAAACTCATCCACACTCCCTCCCAAGGCCCTAATCTGCACAGATCACTACGCAGTCTTCCCCCACCCGACCTCTTCTTCCACCACCATGCAGGTCCCTGTCCTGACATTGCCAACCACCCCCCGCCCCAACTGCCCCCTCCCCACTGGAAAAAAGTCACTATTAATCCGGATCTCGCAAATTCCCTCCTAAACTCACTCCCAGTACGCTCTCCATAAAGGCCCTCATTCCACCAAACTCTTCGATCACCTGCTCTCCAGTGCCCTCATCCCGCTCAACCCAATAAAACGGACCTCTCAGAGACCAGGCCCCATCTGAAAATGATACACCACCCACCTCAAATCCATCAAAACTCTCAAGCACTGACTGGCGCAGACTTGGAGAACCAACCCCACTAACAATCTCTTGAAAGACTGATAAGGGGTTACCCTAGAAATTAGGAAAGCCTCAAAAAATAAATTGTATGGAAACAGAATCCTGAACTCTAGCAACCCAAGTAAGGAACTTCATAGAATCATCTCTGAATTGAAGACGCCAGTTTACTCAACCCTGTAACCCCCCCCCCACTCCCAAGCTCTATGCGACTCCTTGTACAAACAATCGCACAACGTCGCTATCAATAGATACAGTACCATAATTTCTAAAATAGCTATGATGCCCCTTCCTCCACCCTCCACAAAACCACAAACAGACCCCTCCCTCCATATGCCAGTCTTCTTTCTCCCCATCTCACACCAGGAGCTCCTCACGCTCCTAACGCTCCTAACGCAAAGCTGCACTTCAGTCTCTCCTGGAGACCCATGCCTGACCTCACTCCTCAAAAATCTCCTAACTTCAAAGGCAGCATTGCATGGTCAATGCTTAACCAGTCACTGAATATGAAAATCGTCCCAAAATTCTTCAAAACCTATGAAATCCGTCCATAAAAAAAAAAAAAAAAACCTCCCTTGACCCACTCATCCCCCAGAACTACTGGTCAATTTCCAACACCTGCGTCATTGTCAAGTTCCTGGACCGCACAGCATATAAACAGTTCTGCCTCTTCACCAAAGCCAACTACCTTCTTGACTTAACCAAATCAGGTTTTAGCCTCCTCAGAGGAACGGATTCTTCCCTTGTGGGATAACTTTAAAAAAACAGTGGAGGTGGAAGAGTGCGCAGTACTCAATACCATTGACCACTCCGTACTCCTATACATGCCACACTCCTTAGGAATCAAGGACACCACTCTCACATGGATCTCCTCCATCTGAAAATCAGCTGCAAATCGAGCTCTTCGCCCCTTTCACATCCATTTCGCACCCAGTTCCGAAAGGGGTTCCGGAGGGAGCTTTTCCCATCTCCCCACTTCAATATCCATCTCAGCCCTCTCCCTGCACTCGTCCGATCTCATAACCTCATCTGTTACAACTATGCAGACACTCAGATCATACTCAATACCCCCAAATCAGCAAGTGTCCCCCAAACCAACCTCTACTCCACCCTTCCGATATTCACCACTAGATGATGGCCAACCACCTTCTCCTCGACCCTGGCAAAACAGAAATCCTACTATGCACAAAACCGCTCTCCTTCTCCAACCAATCCTCTGGCCTCCCTCTGTAGGGCACCCCTTATAACTCCACTTCTGTGAAAAACCTCAGATGCACCCTGGACTCTAATCTGTCCCTCTCCCAACACATCAACTCCATGTCCAGAACCTGCTTCTTCCACCTACACATCCTCAAGCAAATCTTGCCATACCTCTCCTACCCACACCGAATATCAGCCATCCTCGCCCACTTATACAACGCAAACTGCCTTTATCTTGGCATCATGGCTTTTAAGCTCTGGAAACTCCAAATAATCCAAAACGCTGGTGCCAGTCTCCTCATTGGCCACTCACCACACTGAGTCCTACACTGGCTCCCTATTGGTCGACGGTCCACCTTTAAAGCCATGTGCATCACTCACTTTGCCCTCCACAACTTGGACCCAAATTCTTCCAGGATAAAGTTACACGCTATCAACCCACCAGTAACCTCCGATCTGGCGTTGCTCTTTTCGTTATCCCCCACTGCAACTCCTCTAGATTGGGAGGATCATCTTTCTCGATCGAAGCTCCTACCTCCCTCTCCACATCCACCAAATTGAATCACCTCGCTTTCTGAAAGGCCCTCAAAATTTGCCTATTCACAACTACAACCTGAATCCTCCCCCCTCCACAATCCACAATCCCATGATATTTCTTCACACAAGCAACAGGCTCGTCGAAATATCAAGACCTGTGGCAGCGGATGCCGGCTGCTTTCACAGCAGCACGTCCTGCTAAACTCAACCCCCAGCCCAATCCTTGCACACAATCGCACTTCAGCCTTCCACTCCAACTGGTACGCTCTAGTTACCGGTATACAACACCTTAGAATCTGATGTTAGCATGTATGTTACCACTAGAAAGTTTCAGGACATTCGGTCAGGTCATGAAACATGCACTGGGGTCACATCCAAACACCTAGAAGACCTGACCCGGTACCTCCTGTTTTATATAATATCAAAGGGGCTTGCCGAAGCACTCCCAAACCTCGATTAGAGGGATTACTAGAAGTAGCAAATGAGGTGTGCGTACTTGGATTTTTGGGATGGTAAATGTGATGCACTTAGATGACCTTTGGGAGGGGTGGGGGGTGGAGGGTGACGCACTAAGACAGGGGGCAAGAAAATGTACGCACCTAAATTGACTTTTTGAAAGAGTGTGTGGGGAATAATAGGTCATAAGCGGGATCCAGACCAGTCCGCCGAAGGCCCTGTAGAACAGACTGCTGGATGCTCCATAAGAATGTTTTGAGAATGCCCCTTCTGTTCTCCATCATGGCAGCATGGTGTGCCACTGCTCTGGGGCCTTGGTGGTGGACCTGTGTCCCTCATGGAATTTGATTTAGCCCATCTAAAATGCCTTCAAGGGAAAGACATGGGACAGGGCCTAGATATATGTGGTGGGCCTGGCATGTACAGCATTACACCTACAAGGTTCTGCTCGTCCATAACGCTCCAAGATAGCAGTTAGTCGCCATCTCCCCATTGCACTTACAACTGCTGAAAGTTAGCCATTGGAATGCACAATAGTTACAAGCAGGTATCCTAGATCTCGCGATTATCAGACCACCTTGGTTAGCGTCAGTAGAACATGGAAAACATGCAAAAGCTAGGTCTATTCAATGTATTGTCTATTACGCTCAGAGAATTACCCTGGCCTTTCCATGCTAGCATGTCTGTGCTACCCTACAAGATGCTCTACGACATCCAAGCCATCACACTGGCAGACTTGGGATAGCCTGCCCATAGAGCCAGAAAATTTGACTGGGACAATGAAGATGATCTCAATTCGAGTTTACGGTATGCATAAACGCACAACTTCTGTGGACACCTGCCAAGGACAGGTTCCCACCCATGCACTCTAGAATGCAGCTGTGACTATGAACAGTTCGGTCTAGCTGGTCACATAATCTTTGCACTGAAACACCAGACTTGCCACAACACCTCTGACATTACAACACAGCGACAACTTGCAGAAAATCCGGTCTGGCTGAGTGCAGAACCTCCAGCACTAGCACTCTGTCATGAACACCCTCAGCACCCGCCCAAGTGCCTGACCTCTTGGTCTGCTTACAGGTGCCTCGCCAGCCCTCCTAAATCCTAATTTCAGAAAAATGCATGCATGCTTATGAAGCCTCCTCTTAGAAATCTTCCCATACCTAGACTACTGTCTACGAGGGTGTTGAGGCCATGCAAATGGGAATCAGTGCTCTATAAAGGACTACGACAATACAATACAATTAAGAAGCAAGGAAGTACCAGAAATTGGATAAGTACCGGGAACTGCCTATGACAAACCTCTGGTATTTCATGTGGTTATGATGAATCGACATGTGAAAGTTGTCCTGGAGGTCGAGGGACACCAACCAATCCAGGAGGGCCAGGCCCCGGAGATTTTAACATCTTGGACTTGCTGCCCTTCTGCAGGAACTATCAAGCATCTCCAGTCCAAAGTCACAGTCTACAGTCATTCTTTGGTACCAAAAAGTAAAAGGTAGCACCACCCCCGGTTTCCATCTGAGGGAGCATTTCTTTTTTTTCTTCAAAGTTATATTTTATTGAAATCTCAATGGACCATATACAGCATAACAGTTATGAGAGTAAAGCAACATCAGTATAACATCAAAATCTCATTTTCAATTTAACAACCAGCCCCTACCACCTCCTCCTCCCCCCACACAACTGAAAGAGAAGGAAAAAAAAAACAAAAAAAAACAAACCTTTAATACACACTAACAAATCACGGTCCTTGCATCAGAAACAAGGGCCTTTGGTTATTTATCAATGAAGCTGTGTCAACCCAGTCCACACACAGAAGGTTAGGGTCCAACAGCACCAGCCAATCCCAATCATGTCCCCCAGGTCGATCAAGGAGAGATGCTTCATTAATTGCAGCCGATAACACGTGTGTTTCGTCCCGGATGAAATCTAAAGAAGGTGGGCCAATTCCTAGTTAATTTGGGTAGACGATCTAGGGTGAGAGCAGTTAACTTCTCCATTGCTAATATTTCCCAAACCTTCACCCACCAGTAGGAGCTACATGGGCCGTCTGGAGTTTTCCATGCCCAGGACCGATTTATCCTTGCGGCCATCAATAGATGATATGAGCTCTGCCCTGGGACCAGACTGCGGGGATGTGCCATCCTCTGGAGAATCTCTTAATAGTAATGTCAGCAGGCAACGGGGAAGTAGGCAGCCTGTAATGTCTCCAATTCTTGAGCGGTTCTCCTGCCAGTAAGTTTGCATGGACAAGTAGCGCCACCACATGTGTGCCAAATCCCCTTATTGCCCACAGCCATGCCAACACTGGTATGAGTAATCTGAATAAATTGCATGCAATCTTTGTGGGGTCATGTACCACCTGAAGCAGATCTTGAGGGCACTCTTTAATAGCGGTACATCTGGAACGTTTAGCCCTAGCCCTGACCAGGATTCCTCTGACTATGCACCCTTTCTCATCGTGCCATATATGGGAGTTTTACTCCCAGAGGGACGTTCTCTAATATGCTGTAACAAGTGGAGACTTTGCCCGATTCCTGTGCCTTCAAAACGTTCAGCTTGATCCCTGTAAGGGGGTGGGGGGAGGGCAACAACTCACCTGCTTAACAGTGTTGTGGAGACCCAGTGTTGTATTTGGGCATAGCGGAACTGTTCAGATTCAGCCAGTTGGAATTGTACTTTACATTCTGCAAATGTGAGTGGAGCATTATCCTTATACTGGTCCATCAGTCTCAAAGTCCCTACGACTCCCATTTGTGAATGCCCTATTATCCATACCCAGCAAAAGAATGCTGGTTTACCGAGCACTGGAGAGAGTGGGACCAACCGCACCCAAACCGCCCCCCCCCCCTCTGGGTGGAAGCTTTAGCCCAGTGTTGTAATGTGGTGCAAGTAGATATGAGAAGTCTTTGATGCTGGCGTCTAGCTTCCTTAGGGAGGAAAGGACGATGGGCTAACCGCAGGGTGCACAGGCTTGGTATATATCTTTCCATTTCGGAGCCTAATCCAGCATCGGGGCAATCTGGGCTGCACAGAAATACCGCCAGATAGATTGGACTCCCAATGCCGTGGACAGAGTGAGAAACCAAACGGAAATTCAAAGGGGTTTGTGGTGCCATATAAACTGCCCTACTGCTGTTTGTATATCGAGGTGATCTTTCTCTGTGATACAAATTGGAAGGGCCCGGATGGCAAAGGAGTTTTCGGGAGTAGGAACATCATAACTGCATCCCCGCCACCAAGCCATAAGCTCTCCATGTCCCACCTCTGTAGCATCTCTTTGGCCTCCTTACATAGTATGGGAATGTTGGCTTTTGAAAAGTAATTGCATTGTGATGTATGCCAACTCCCAGGTATGAGAATTCCTTATTGGCCCAGCGGAAAGGGAAGGACTCCATCAGGGTGTTCACCACCTCAGAGAGCCCTGTAATAGAGAGCCCAACAGATTTCCCGTGATTAATTGTAAACCCTGATACCATGGCAAACTGACCCAGTAGCTACATCAGTGCATGTAAGGCAATTAAGGGTCTTGGGGGAAGCACAAGACATCGTCGGTGTACAATGCCACCTTGTGGGTGGACACTCCACAAACAAGCCCTGCTATGTCCGGATGGAGGCAAATCCTCTGAGCTAGTGGCTCCATGGCCAGCACAAATACCAGGAGGGACAGGGGGAAACCCTGTCTAGTGCCCCTGTCTAACAGAAGCAACAGGGACCACTGGGCGCTCACTTGGATAGGTGTGGCCAGGACTTTGAAATTCACCATGACTAATTTAGAAAACTTTGTCTCAAAGCCGTAGACAGACAATAACTATGTAGTCTGAGGACATGTTGTCAAACGCACGTTGTGCGTCCAACAAAAGCTGGACAGTCTGCCTGGGATATAAGGGGCCAAGGGAATCAGATCCATGACCCTCCCAATATTGTCATAAGTTCCCCCATTTATAATGAACCCAGTCTGATCGCTTTCTATTATGTGCGGGAGCACTACACCCAGGCAGGAAGTGAGTATCTTATTATACAGTTGGGCGCCAGTGTTTAAGAGCGCAATGGGGCGGTAGGAGGAGCAGATTTCAGGGTCTCTTCCCAGCTTAAATATGAGAGTAGTGGCTGACACTGCCATGGAGTCAGTAACTTTGTTGGAGGTTAAAATGAGTTCAAAAGCTTGGTTAAGTGTGGGGTCAGGGCAGCCGAAAACACTTTATAAAATGTATTAGAAAACCCATCCGCGCACATGGATTTACCCATCAGGAGGGCCCCAATTGCTTGGGCTATTTCTTACGCCGTGATGTCTGCTTCGAGAAGGTCTTGCAACTCTGGTGGGATTCGAAGCCACTAGGAACAGGCGACAAAGTCTTGTGTGAGGGGATGATTCACGTGGTGTGCTGTCTGCACTGTATGTAAGTATTCCTCCATTATGCTCAGCTTGCCAGACTCTGACCTTCCACCTCCCAACACTCTCTCAGCACCCAAATGTAATTACGCGTGGGCACCTTTTTCAGTTTGGCGACCAATGTCTGTTGGCCTTGTTAGTTTAAGTGTCGTTTTGTTAGCAGGACATAGTGAGCCGCCTTCCCCATGAGATGCAATGCCATGGCTTGCTTGGCCACCTAAAGATCCCAAAGGGAGCGTCAAGAGCACTTTTAAGCATGCTTCTGCTCTCTGCGACAGACTTGGCTTCCAGTTGGGATTGTATCAGTTTCTTTGTCTTCCTCCAAGCCACCGACTGCTGAATTGTAGCTCCTCGGATCACTGTTAACCCACGTCCCAAACTGTCGTTCTCACTGAAATAATTAGCTATTACTTTCGCTATCTGAGCTTTGCCACCACATGCCTTAAAATGAAGTCATTGATCAAACAGGGTAGTTTGACCCAGGGAGCTAGATGGCAGGTCCAGGTCAAGGGCGAGTTTAACGGTCGCATGGTCAGAAAGTGACTTTGGGTGTATATCTATCCCAGCCATTGTGGGAACAAGTGTATTAGTAATAAAGAACATAGCTAATCTTGAGAACCACTTGTGCACCACTGAGTAAAAGGTGTACTAGGTAGAGAAGGCACAATATCAACTGTAAGACAGATACAAGTGACCACAGTTCAAACATTAGCATCTGGGCCTTCCGTGCCCAAGTCTATTCTTTCAGAGGGCCCGATGCGACAAAGTTCCTTTCCTTTCAGTATTTTACATGTACCCGATTTTCTTAGGATTTTCACTATTCACATCGGATCTCCCTCTGCCTGGGCACACAAATCCACTGTAACACAATGTTTAAAGGAGTTTCACTCATCCAAACTTACTCCTCATAAAGTGCTCTTTCTCGGGTGACTCATGGTTCACTCATGATCCCCTCCCCCTCAGTTGGGCTCAGATATCCCTCGATCGGGCCCACAATCCATTTAACACAATGTTCGTAACTTTACACAAACATGCTTTAACCAAAGCGTTTAGCTCATCTCCCACTGCCAGGCTGGGTCCAACTTCCTACACGATTTCACCAACTATCGAAGACTTTCGAATGTGCATGGGGTTTTACTTGACCTGTTGCAGGACCACTTCAATATAGCAATGGTCACTTTTCACAATTGCCACCTTTCAGCTGGATACCAAACAGACCTTAGAATGAGCACTCACGCAGTGCCTGACCATTTAGTGTATGTTATCATATCTTGGCTTCAAAAGGTCAATCACTCATCTGTTGGTTTAATTGTGTTTGCGTTGTTTGCCAAATACGCTTCATGCAGTTTTCACTATACAATGTTGCCGCTTGCAACCTTGATTTCAACACAGCCCTCCGGTATCAGACTCCCCAACTCACCGGCTGTGCAGACTTCACTGGCATTTTGTTCTAGGCGCCAAGGACAGTACCACGACGGCAGACTATTCTCCCTGTCTTGACCATCGACACGTGAGAGCCCCGGGTAATATCCGACAGACAATACAGGATTATTCAGCCTTAATTCCAGGTTTTACGTTTCCTAATTTCAAAGGCTCTCGAAAGTAACAGTCTTTCGATGAAAAGGTTAAGGGCATTTCCTTACTTACAAACTTCTTTGGTCTTGCGGTCTTCCTCCTTGTATTAAACTGCCATCTTGGAACTGCTGCTTCCTCATGTGCTCTCTTGCCTCTTTGAATGGCCCGTCCTCTTACTCTACAAAAGAGGAGTAGCACCTCAGTGTGTGTTTTGGTGCTCTGCCTTTTATCCGTGCGGGGAAGTGTGATGGAAGTCAGGTGTGTGTGTAATGGCCAGTAATTCTCACAGTAAACTGTCTGAGAAAAAGTGTGTGTTGGGAAAGGGTGGGTGGGTGAAGGGGGCTGAGCCAAGTATCCTACCTGGTAGGATGGGTTAAAGGTGTTACAGGGAAGGGGATACCACGTTTCACCATCCGGTGTCCCACTTCCACTCCCCGAGGACCCCTCACCTCAGAGTTGGTTCCCAGTGGATGGTCCCGAGGCCTTTTTAGGAAGGGAAGGCAGTAACCTTCAGCTACTGTCTCCAGTGCCCAAGCATCTGAAGTAATGCCCCGCCATTCTTTCAGATGCTCAGAGATTCTGCCTCCCACAAGGGTTTTGTGTGATAAGGCCTCAGAGTGATTTGGAGGTGGCTGCAGGAGTGGCTGAGGGCAAAAATGTCGTTCCTGAGGCTGGTTTTGCACTTTTTCCTCGTCCACCACGAGCGACATTTCTCTTGCCTCTTTGAATGGCCTGTCCTCTTACTCTACCAAAGATGAGTAGCACCGAAAAGAACAACCTCTCCAGGAAGAGGAGCCCGAATAAGGTTTGAGGCTGTCGCATGGAGGCGCCAAGAGATTTAGCCACCGCTTTTGAGGTCTGTCGTTTTTCTAAGCCGTCATCATCTTTACTATCAAACAGCCTTAAGCCAGCAAAAGCCATGTTGAGTAGTCTGGCCTGCACATCTGGTGAAAACCCTGAATTCCTCAACCACGCAAATCTGCGTAGCACTGTGCTTACAGCCATGGATCTGCTGATATTATTAGCAGTATCCAGTCCAGACTGGAGACATTCCCCCATTGCCTCCTTATAGTCTTTGACAATATTCAGGAAGCCTTCCCTTTCATGGCCTTCCGGAATATCTTCAGCCGCTGCCGAAATGCAGTCCCACAGGGTATGGGTGAACCTGGCCAGGATACAGGTGACATTAGTTGACTTGATCGACATGCTACCCGAGGTAAAGACCTTAAGGGCCTAAGCATACAATTTCCTATCCTCTCTATCCGGGGGGATAGATGGATATGCAGTTTGTCTTGAGGAAGTTGCAGCCTGAATAACTAGAGTTTCTGGAGTGGGATGCCTACTTAAATAATCAGGATCAGACTAGAAGTTCTATACTTCTTTGGAAAATTGTTGACGACTGCAGCAATTGTATTAGGAACTTCCCAGTTTTTTTCTACTGTCCTTTGAAGTGCCCTATGGAAGGGGAGAACTGGATTCTTCTGGGGGCCCTGATCAAGTATATCAGTCATATCATCCGGATCAAAAGTGGGTGAGGCTCAACCACAGCCCATGTATTCAACCACTCTATTCATTAGACTCCTGTACCCTGAATCTGCATGTTCTGCAGGGTCAGGTTGTGCAAACTCCATCCCAGGTGACGTATCAATGCCACTAGCAGAGAGTAGTGTATCACACAGGTCTGTCATTTTCAATTCTGGAACGATTCATTCTTCTGGGACCTCTCTAGTACCATATTGTACTCCAAAAGGAGAAACCTCAAGAGCCACTTTCTTCAAATATAGACTTAAACAAGTCTTACTTAGGTAAAGGAGTAAATCTCTTTTCCTGTACATGAGTTTAGGTCGAAGGAATCGAAGGAACCTTCGATGGTATCGAAGGAGTCTTCAAAGACACAGTTGACGTCTTTGACAAAGGTGACGAAAGCGCTTTTGTGGCTTCAATGACGAAGCCGTCGGTGAAGTCGTCGAGGCTTTCAACGACTTATGTTTTTTAGACAGTGTCAGGGAAACTCTATTCAAGGAATCTTCGATGAATGGATGTCGACTTGAGTCTTTAGAGTTTCACCCTTACTACTGGATTTTTCCACAGTAGTTCCCGACTTCCCTGTGTCGTCCGACGGAACGACCGAGGTCTGAATCTTGAGGCTTCTTTGAGGGGGTCGAGGCCACATTCTCAATGACCATCATCTTCCTTCTAAATTCAACCCATTTTCTTGGGGAATCCGACTTCGTCGGGCATCGTACCAAAGAAGAGGGAGATCTATGTCTCCTCTTAACCTTTTTTGAAGAGGAGGATGAAGAGTGTCTCGATCTACTGCGTGATCGAGCGTTTACGACAATATCATTCTTTCGAATCACTCGATTTCCTATGTTTTTTTGATGAGGCCTTCAAGGAGGCCTTGGCAGCTTCCCACCCCAACGCCAGTTTACCTTTCCTCTCACGAAGGGCCTTCTCCGTCATCGACTGACAGGAGCCACAGTCGCCGGTTCAATGGTCTGAACATAGGCATCAAAGACAAACGCGGTAAGGATCTGTAATCGACATCTTCGATCCGCAGTTGATAAATTTTTTTTAACCCCATCTTGGGAGTAGAAGGGGTGGAAGAAGAAGACATTTTCTGAAGAAAATTTCAAAGCGCACCGTTCGAGAGTGAAGCAATCAGAAAAACTGAACTGGAGCCAACAGGCGCGGCACAAGCTATTTATACTGATGGTGACATCAACACGGTATGAGCCTCTCGAGGGACAAACGCCACCACCTCCTCCTGCACAGTGCCCTCTGCCGAGATTTTTTTTTCCAAAGCAGCGAAGCTGGCAGGATACTAATATCATAAAATGAGGAATACATGGAAGGACACAATCCATTCGAAATTCTTTTTCGTCAGTAGGGATGGGAGCTAAGGATTGTTCCCGCTCATTTCTTCGACACCCATTTTTACGACATGTGTTTTTGGAAAAAAAAAGCTCATCTCTTTTTTTTTAAATTAATTTTGGGGATGGTCGCCCCCAACCGTATACTTATTTTTTGTCATCCCCACCCCCACAACCCTTTATATGCCCCCCAAAAATTCAGTACCGTTTTTCCAGCAAAAATTCTGCTTAAGAACACCAGTTGGAAAAACGGGTGTCGATGAAAGGACACAGTACCCCAATGATTTATCCATTGTTGGATCTACAACACAGTTAAAATCCCCTCCAATGATTAGTTCCCCCTTTGCAAAATTAACCAATACCTTTGAAAACTATGTCATGAACCCATCTTGTTTGTCATTAGGGCCGTATAGAGAGACAAATGTGATTTTATGTCCCCACAAGAGTGCAGTGATTAGCAGATATATCCCTTCCCCATCACTCATCACTCAACTTCAGGGGTGTGCCCTTATGAACCATGATGGCAACTCCCCCCTTTTTAAAGCCAATTCAGGCAAAGTATGCTTTGGGGTATGTTTTATTGGTGAAGCGGGCTTCAACTATGGGCAAAAGGTGAGTCTCCTGGAGAAAGACCGGGTTTGCGTCAAGGAAAGCCAATCTGTGAAGCAGGGCCCTGCGGTTGATCAGAGAGTTAGCACCCTGCACGCTTCGGGTCATGCATAAGTCGTTAGTCGCCATCACGCATTCCTTTGGGCACGACCTGAAAACCAAACCCACCAGAGGCGCCTGCAGAGAAATCATTGGCAGGTTCGCCCCCTAGGGAAGCAAAAGAACTTTGTTGTGTGGTTGAAAGAAGAAAACGCAACCCCCAAAATGACAAAAATAAAACATAAGCTCATTTTGAAACTCACGAGTAAGGAATGAATGGGCATCGAACCCCGTCACCACCTTACAAGTTGCATTAGACCAAAAAAGTCACATAGCTACAATATCCCCGAGTACCGAAGCTCTTACGCTTAAAGAATTACCTAAGTGCCGATCTAGCGGCCAGCTCAGGCATTACAGTCCAGGTCCACAGGCAAGGACTCAAATCTGACCCCCAAACACTTTTACACATCGGGTCTCCCATTGAACTTCCTGGACTTATCCCAAACCACAGATCCATGTTGTCTGCCGCTTCAGCTACGCCATCCTTCTCCCGAGGTTTTGTTAGGGCTTCCATCAGGTCAGACGCCTCCTCTTCAGAGCCAATTGCATAATTCCGGTTTTGGTATTCCAACAACAGCTTACATGGGAACCCCCATCGAAAAAAGATCTGTTGCAATTGCAGCCACAATGACCCCACCTGCAGCCACCTCCTGTTTGCTAAAGTGCGTGGAGAGAGATCCTGGAACAGCAGGAGGCTGGATACCTAAAATTCCACCGGCTTTCTTTCAGGCCGCAGCCACGATCGCCTCTTTCTGATGGAAATAATGTACCCTCGAGAGGACATACAGCACCGGATTGCAACACTGCTTGGCCACGGAAAAAACAATGCGTTATATCCAGCATCACATCTGCAGTATCCGGGCGGTCTAATAGGGTATGTAACAAATTCCTGATGTAGCCAGCCAGCTCCTGTCAGGTATGTGACACAGGACACCACGTAGCCGGATATTATTCCTGCATGATCGATTTTCTAGGTCCTCCTGTTTGGGCCAGATAAAGTCCAGCTGCTCTTCTATTCCCACCACTCTATTAGCTAGTTTTGCATGGTCATGGGATTGTCACATACTTCAACTTCCACATCTCTGACTCGCGAGTGCAGTCCAGATAGGTGAGAGTCAATATCAGCAATCGACTGTCACTATTTTCGTGGTGGATTTCATCTCGGGCATGATATTTTGCCTCAACGTGGAGAACATATCCATGAGGTGCTGCTTTGTGAAGGAGCAATCCAAAGGGGGCCATTGTGGGGGGAGGAGAGTGGAACTCTGCTCTGACCACCTGCGCCTGCATCCCTTTACTGTCTTTCATAGTCATGAGAGTCTTAAAGTCCCTCGCCTTGGCCCTCGCCCCAGCATGGGACATCACAGGTAAGGCCACGCTCCAGCAGTCTACGTCTCGTCTGAATTTGAAGCGAAGGAGAACCAGATACCTCTAGTCCAAATAGTCAGCCCGCAGCACAGACCCCCCCCATCAGCTCCCAAGAAGCTGGATGCCACCATCTTTCAGTTCAGCAGCTATTTCAGAGGTTTTCACCCAGCCTCAAACCTCCACTCCCAACCTTCCGACTGGCATGCAAGAACAGGGGAGGGGGAGGAGGTACCAGGCTGGCCTCCCGATTCCAGGAGGTCCGTGGTGGTTCCAGAGTCTGAGGCAAGGGTCCCAAGCTGAGTCAGAGAGATGGTGGGGAAGCATGCCCACAATTCATCCCACAGGCTCAGTGAGGTAGATAGGGGCACTCCAGGGTAGAAGGCTGTTTAGACCCAGATTCAGCTTGCATGCAGGGCCCAGCTCTTCCTTAAGCTATGGGCACACTACCTGACCAGAGCCACACAAGCTAAAGGCAAGCCCCTGGGATACCGGGTGTGCTACCAATGCAATATATACAAGGTCAGGGCAGTGTCCACACTACTCTCCTGGGAGCTCAAATCTGTGGCAAGGGCTTCTGCACTGTTCAGTTTCCTCAAATGAGCCTCGCTCTGGCACGATCTCCCTCACAGGTGTGCTTGGATGCACGGGAGCTGCTTGGCTCTTCTCGGGGGCCAGTGTTGTAATTAACACTGTACCCGGGCAACCAGCACTTCAACTGTTCCGATCAGGGAGACAATGCAGGCCACTAGTAGCCCGGCAGGGGCAGGGCTCCTCCCCATTCCCTATTTTTGCCTAGAAGGGTCGGATGCAGCCATTTTATCATGCCGAAGACCGGCCGGCACTCCAAGCAGGCGGGCCTCAGTACACCTCGGGCCCACAGGGTCACAAATAGGAGCCGGATGGGCTCCAGCCAACACCATGAAGTTTGGAAGGGGGTAAGCCGTTAAAACATTAAAAAATAAGTAGCATTAGGGGATATCCGGGTGCCTCAAGGCTGAGCCTACAGCAGGCACGACTACATCTGTTGCGGCCTGGCCATGCCCCCCCGAAACACTATTTCTATGGCACCTTTGTCAATTAGGGCAAAAATGTTATTCTGGAGTAGGGGCTTCGGAACACGAGATGGCCTAATGGGCAGTGGGGCAGATGCTGTAGGAAAGGGAGGGCATACCCTTGTGTGACCACCTGCCGTGGCCACGAGTCCGTAGTAATGCAGTTCCATTCTGTAGAATGGTGCAGAAAATGCCACCATTTCCAGAGTAGCATGAGAAAAGTTCTCAAAGCAATTTTGAAGCCACTGCAGTACTGGAAGGAACTTGAAGAGGGGGTGGACAGATGTTTTATCTCCTCAAAACCTTTTTCTTTGTCCTTGTCAAGCGTTTGTTTGTTCTTTCCCATTTTGGCTAAGATAGATGTAGGAGGGGAAAAGGCTTTCCTCTCCATGATTTGTTTGCAGACTGAGTGCACTGGTTAAAAGCTGTCCCCAGTGATTTCGCTGCTGCATTAGATGCCTTCAATTTCTCCAAGCTATTGTCTGCCTTAGGACCAAACAAGTTTGGGTCAACAAATGACATGTGTAGCAATTTTGGTTGCACAGCCTGTGCAAATCTTGATTTTCTGAGCCAGGAAAATCGGACAGAGCTTGTACCCATGGCCCTGCCCATATGGTCTGCAGCGGCCAGATCGGACTGGAGTGCTTGGCAAATAACCTTCTTACCATCACCCACTACACTGAGGAAACTGTCCCTCATTTCGTCCTTTGGAACATGCTCTGCAGCCTCAGATTTTGGTGTGGGTCGATTTTGCCAGAGCACATGGGGTCGGGGGAAGCAAGGAAAGATATGAGCTTGCTTTAGCACTTAATGTTGCTACCTGTGCTACAAGGCGCACATGACTAGTTTGCTTTCCATACCACAAGAAGATTCTTGGAGACAAGAATGAAAGGGCAGGACAGGTTCTACTGGTTGCACCCCATTAAGGATAACAGTGAGGTCATATTTCGCGATTTCTTTATCAGGACAGCCACAAACTAAAATGCATTCACAACCTCAGGAAAGGTATCTAGGCCAATGGCATATGTCAGATTCATGGCTGCCGGCCTGGTCTCTTCTGCCTGGAACGCCTCAAGGGCTTGAGTTGAGGTCAATGGCTCGTAGCCAAATCTGTGGTGAAGGAACAAGTTACTTACCTGTAACTGTTCTCCAGCATGGGTCTGGCATGGATTCACATGCTCATGAATATTCCCCGTCGTCAGGCTGGGAATCCTCGGTAAAGAAAAAACCAGTATCAGTTTCGTTTCTGATCTGTCTTTCGTAGTAATAACCAATCACTGGTCTCTGCGTCATACTGACCACAGCCAATGACTGCCCTCTACCTAAGCACCGCCTCTGGCAGCCATCTTCAGATTTGGAAGCACGTGAAGTGGCAGTATGACCAAGTGAAGAGCCGCAGAGGGGTAGGCGGGAGGGTTCGCATGTGAATCCATGTCAGATCCAAGCTGGAGAACAACAGTTACAGGTAAGTAACTTGTTCCTTCTCCAGCATGGGGTCTGGCATGGATTCACATGCTCATGAATAAAGAATACATAGCAGTACACACATGCACAACCACGGGAGGTGGCAAAGGCTCAACATTAAGCATTACATCAAACTCAACATTAAGCATCTTACCTCCTCACCAGGCTCACCTCAGGCGAACAGGTTGCGCAGCACTGCTTGGCCGACCCTGGACTCCTCCCTGAAATCCCGATCGACGCAGTAGAATTTCGTGAAGGTGTGCGTCGACCTCCACGTAGCAGCCCTGCATATGTCCAGCAGGGGAACACCAGAAAGGAACGCCGTGGTAGCTGCGATCGCTCTGGTGGAATGGGCTCTCGGACGGCCAGGCAGCGGTCGGTTTGCCAACCGATGACAGTACATGATACAGCTGGAGAGCCATCTGGAAATGGAAGCCTTCGAGAGAGCCTTCCCCTGATTGACAGGTCCAAAGTTCACAAAGAGATGTGACGTCTTCCGAAAACACTGTGCGGTCCACGTAGAACTTCAGCGCTCTAGCCACATCCAGCGAGTGCAAAGTCCTCTCAGCCGGCGACGAAGGCGACGGGAAGAACACAGGCAACACCAAGGGTTCGTTGAGATGGAAGTCCGACGGTACCTTGGGCATGAAGGAGGGGTGCGTCCTGAGCACTACCCTCGTGTCGTGAAAAGTCAAGTACGGGGCCTTGCAGGAAAGGGCCTGGATCTCTCCCACCCGTCGTGCGGAGGTGATGGCCACAAGAAACGCTGTTTTCCACGACAGAAACTTCAACGGGGCCAAGTGCAGAGGCTCGAACGGAGGTCCCATGAGCTTGGTCAGCACCACGTTGAGCTCCCACGCCGGGGCCGGAGCCTTCACCGGCGGGTACGATCTGAACAGTCCCTGCATGAACTCTTTCACCAGACGATGAGACCACAAGGACGTCCGGCCCGTGGTTCTGGTGTATCGGGAGATCGCAGCAAGATGAATCTTGATGGACGCGTGTGCCAGTCCAGCTTTGGCCAGCGTCAGCAGGTACGGCAGTACCTGGGGAGCCGAAATCCGTAGAGGGTTAATCTTCTGTGCGTGGCACCAGACAGAGAACCTCTTCCATTTGGGTCCGTAGCATTTAAGAGTCGAGAACGCCCTGGCCTTTGCAAGAACCTCTCTGCAGTCGGCCGGTATGTCGTATTCTCCAAACTCTAGCGCTGCAGGAGCCAGGCCTGCAAGTTCAGCAATTTCGGGTCGTGGTGGAGGATGGCGCCTCCTTCCCTGGAGAGTAGATCCGCGTCCACCTGCAGCTTGATTGGCGGGGACGCTGACAAGTCCAGAAGGTCCGGGAACCATATCTGCCTCGGCCACGCAGGTGCGACGAGGATCATCCTGCCCCGTGACCTCTTGAGCTGGTTGACGAGCCGGATTAGCAGTGGCAAAGGAGGGAACGCGTAGAGGAACAGGCCCTCCCAGGGGAACGAGAAAGCATCGCCCATGCTCCTCGCCTGGGGAAACCTGCTGGCGAACCTCCGGCACTTGGAGTTTGTCGCCGTCGCGAACAGGTCGATCTGGGGTGTGCCCCACCGTCGGAAGAGGCGATCCACTAGATCCTGCCGTAGTTCCCACTCGTGGCACTAGCGCAGCTCCCTGCTGAGTGAGTCGGCGATGGTGTTTTTTTATCCCTGCCAGATGAAACGGCACCAGAAACATCCTTTGGGCGACGGCCCAATGCCACAGGTCCTGCGCCTCCTTGGACAGTGCTGGGGACCTGGTTCCGCCCCGTTTCCTGATGTAAAACATGGTGGTGGTGTTGTCGGTGAAGATCCTCACCACCTTGCCCTTAAGGGACGGAAGGAAGGACCTGAGGGCCCAGAACACTGCAGGGAGCTCCAGGACGTTGATATGGAGGGACTTCTCCGACGGGAGCCAAAGGCCTCTCGCGTGCAGATTTTCGGTGTGCGCTCCCCACCCTTCCAGGGAGGCATCCGTGGTCACTGTCTCCTGGTGGTCTGGGGTCTGGAAGTCCATGCCCGCCGTCAGATGCGCGCGGGTGCCCCACCACCGGACCGCTCGGTGGAAACTGTCGTCGAGTGTGATCCTCTCTTCGAAGCCACCCGTCGTTTCGATCCAGCGCACGTCCAGGAACTCCTGCAACGGGCGCATCCGGAGCCTGCACATGGGAATGAGGTAGATGCAAGAAGACATCATTCCGAGGAGGGACTTGATGGACGTCACCCTGGCCGCGTCGGAAACCAACATCCGCTGTACCTTGCCCAGGATGGACCTGGTCCTTTCTTCCGACGGGGAGGCCAGAAGGGACACTGTGTCGAGCTTCGCTCCCAGAAACAGTGCGTTTTGCGCGGGTACCAGGTGGGACTTGGCGTAGTTCACGGAGACTCCCAGGTCCGTGAGAAGTTGGACGGTCCTTGCCGTGTGCTCCACGGCGAGCTCCCTCGTCTTGGCTCGGATGAGCCAGTCGTCCAGGTAGGGGTAGACGTGGATCCCCTCGCGGCGCAGCTGCGCCGCCACCGGTGCAAGGCACTTGGTGAATACCCTGGGTGCCGACCGTAGTCCGAAGGGGAGGGCTTTGAACTGGTAGTGACGCTCTTGGACCACAAACCTGAGTAATTTTCGGTGCCCCTTTAGGATGGGAATATGGAAGTAGGCATCCTCCAAATCCAACGACGACAGGAAGTCTCCTTCCTCCAGCTGACCCAGGACGTGCTGGAGGGTGACCATCCGGAACTTCTGCGCCTTGATGAACTTGTTCAGACGTCGCAGGTCTAGGATGGGGCGCCATCCTCCCGTCTTCTTCTTCACGAGGAAGTATCTCAAGTAAACTCCGGAGCCCCGAAGCCTCTTTGGGACGAGTTCGATGGCGCCCTTCCTGAGCATCGCCTTTACCTCCAGGAGAAGCTGAGGGACGTGAAGCTCTTTCCTGGCCACGGGGGGGACGCGCGGGCACCTTCTTTGAAACTCGAGCGCGTGGCCCGTCCAGCACCCAACGGTCGGTGGAGATGGACTCCCACACGCTGACGAAGCTCGCCAGCCGGCCTCCCACCGGGGTGCTTCGGTGGGGGCCAGACCCCACGGCCGGTTCAATCCTGTTTCGACGAGGCTTTGCCGCCTTGACCTCCTTGGCGACGACGGCGGGGTCCGCCAGACTTGCCTCGTCCTCTGTAGGCCTCCTGAGACGACGAGCGGGCCGCTTGACGGTAGGTGGAGAAACCGCTGCCGGAACCTTTGGAGGCGCCGTTGCCTCCGCTGCTCCGAAAGGGCGTCCGTCGTTGCTGCAGAACCCCAAGGGCCCGGGCCGTCTCAGTGTCCGCTTTAATGGCCTGAAGGGAATCGTCCACTGTTTTCCCAAACAGGTTGTTCCCATCGAACGGCATGTCCAGGACTCTGGTCTGTACGTCTTGCCGGAAGTCCGTAGCCTTGAGCCATCCACGCCGCCTAAGGCACACGCCGTTGCCCAACTGGCGAAACCCAGTGTCGGCGATGTCCGTCGCAATAGTGATGGCGTGGTCCGACGCCACCTCATCTTCCTGTAGGATCTCCAGGGCATCCGCCCTCTTGTCGTCCGGTAGGAAGTCCAGCAGGAGAGCCAGTTTGTACCATAGCTCCCTGTCGTAGCGGGCCACGATAGCCAAGGCGTTGGCCGCTTTAATCGTCGCTGCAGACAAGATGACCCTGCGTCCCATAGCGTCCAATTTCTTTCCCTCGCCGTCCGGTGGGGAAGTCGATGTGGAGGCCGCACCCCCCCCCCGCTTTCTTCCTGGCCGCCGTGGAGACGACGGAGTCCGGGGTAGGCTGCGCCCGGAGGCACAGGGGGGCCGCGTCCGGGACCCGGTACTTCTTCTCGTACCGGTCTCTTCTAGCTGGCGTCGTGGAAGGGTTCTTGAGGAGGGAGAGGCCCTCATCCCAAATGTCGTCCAGTAGAGGCACCGCGAGGACCGTCTTCCTCTTGCCCTCGCGCCGTTGATAAAGGAATCCTTCCTTTTTCTTCTCCTCAGGGCAGAGTTGGAAAAGCTCGGATGCCCTGGCGATCATGGAGTGGAACGATCCAATCTCGTCGGGCGGAGAAGCCCTGGTGGGAGGTGACGACGGTAGATCCTCGTCGTATACCTCGTCGTCCATACCCGTCGCTGCCGTGTCAGTCCCCGTATCATCCCCTCGGGTGGACGGGGAGGAGGGCTGGACGGGGCGCGACGGCTGAAAAGGAGGTGGAGGGTGAATCCTTCTTTTCTTGGGCGGGGGGAACACCAGAAGGTCCCGGTTCAGGATCCCCCGACGGGAGAGGTTCCTCCGTCGGCAACAGTAGTCTCGTCCTTATCTCTGAGAATAAGGACTGTATAGCCAACAAAATGGCCGCCGAGTTGTCTTGCGGCGCTGGCAGAGGGGAATCCGACGGGCGATCAGGGGCCCCGTCAGCACCCTCGACGATGTCATCACCTGCGTCGGGATCCATCGCGACGGGCCGGTCTTCATCCACGTCAAGGCCGTGGCTTAAGACCTCGATCAGCTCTTCCTCCGAGGTTGAAGCCGAATCTGCGACGACGCCCTGCCCCCCCTTTTTCTTCCCCGCCGGGGATTTCACGGGGGTCCTATCGATGGGCACAAAAGAGGACTCCCTCCGAGGTGGCAGGGAGACTCTGAGCCCCGAGGTCGCCACCACTGGTGTAGCCTCCACAGGCTGAGCCAGGGCCGCCGCGACAGTTTCGATAGAGGGCTTGGCCGGATGGATTAAGGCCTTCACCACCTTAGGTGCACTCACCGCCTTATCCTTGAGGGGGGGGGGGGACACTGCCTCGCTCCCCCTCCGATGGGGCCTTCGAGCTCGACCGGGGCCTCTCCAGGAGCTTCGCCGGGTGCTCGCCCTTCCTCTTACCCGACCCAGAGCGTTGGCTCGTGGCTGAAGGTGCCGGGGAGGGTGCGCCCTGCCTGGCGCCCGTAGAGCCCGACCGTTCGGCGCTCCCGGTGCCAGCAGACTCGCGGTGCTTGGCCTTGTGTTGGACCCCCGTCGCCGGGGCGTCCTCAAAGGTCTTAGAAGACCGCTCGGATTTCTTCCTCTTCTTCTCGCCTGACGGGCTCTTCCCTTCCAGCCAGTTGGTCCTTCATGGTCCGCTCCGACATATTGCCGCAAAACGCACAGTCCTTCTCCACGTGCGTCTTGTCCTCATGTAAGCAGTAGAGACAAAAGGAGTGTTCGTCCTCCTTAAAGACGTTCTGCAGCTGGCATCCAGGGCAGATCCTGAACAGCTTTCCGGGCGTCGAGCTTCCCTTCTCCTGGGCCATGTCCGGGCCTGAGAAGCTTCTTGAGTCCTCCAAAAACGTAGCTGGACGAAATCTTCACCCTTGAGGGGCGCAGACGAATCCGACACGGGTCCCCGTTGATCGGATGGAGAGTCGGTGGAGCTTGAGGCTCTTTTGACCGAAAAAAACGAAGTTTTTGAGAAAAAACGTGAAAAAATAGCACTAACGCTCGAGAGCAATAGCACGAGGATCCCAACACATGAACGTGCGGTAAAAATCTGAAGATGGCTGCCAGAGGCGGTGCTTAGGTAGAGGGCAGTCATTGGCTGTGGTCAGTATGACGCAGAGACCAGTGTTTGGTTATTACTACGAAAGACAGATCAGAAACGAAACTGATACTGGTTTTTTCTTTACCGAGGATTCCCAGCCTGACGACGGGGAATATTCATGAGCATGTGAATCCATGCCAGACCCCATGCTGGAGAAAAATAGGTTACACACTGTAGTGACTAGAATACTCGTAAACCATAGTCCCCTTTCCTCCATCCTTGGAGTCCTCCAACATGGGGACGATACCGGAACCTATTGGCAGAGAAAAATGTGCTACCCCTATAAGTTTAGCATAGGAATCCCGCAGAGGCCCTGCCCTAGGGGGCCTCGCCCAAGTCCCCTTTTTACATATCGGACGCTTAAATACCTGGCTATGCTGACACATTAGCCCCTGGCAGGGGAAGGTCGGTGGGACGTATGGAGGAAAGGGAACTAAGGAATAGGAGTACTCTAGTCACTACAGCGAGTAACTAATTACTCATCCTGTCCCCTTGTAATCAACCTTGCGGATGATTCCACTGAACAAGACAAATTGATGGAGCTCATTCTTAAATTAAGTAAAAAGGTTCTTCAGAAACGCCTGATCGAACTCTGCATCCCTTCTGGAGCTGGTGTCCAGGGAATAATAGCGACAAAGACTGAGTGGCACACGTAGCCACCTTGCCAATGACTTCCCAGGAAGCACGTCTCTGAAAGGCGACAGCTGCAGCCTTGGCCCGGACCTTGTGAGCATGAATCCCTGCAGGAACCATTTTCCCCCATGGCCACATAAGACTCTGAAATGGCCTGTACCATCCAAAGGGCTATGGAGGCCTTGGAAGCTCGTGTGTCAGGAGCCAAGCCTCTTAGGGTGATGAAAAAAATCCTCCGATTTCTGTAAAGGCCTCGTCTGGAAGAGGTAAAACTTGAGCACTCTTCTCAAGTTCAGGGAAGGCAACGCCCTTTCAGCCTCCGACTGCGGGTTTGGGAAGAACACCGGCAGGCATATTTCCTGGTTCAAGTGGAACGCAGAGACCACCTTGGGCAAGAAGTTTGGACGAGTGCGCAAGATGACCTTGTCATTGTGGAAGGTGATGAAGGGCGCACACAACGACAGCGCCTGCAGCTCGACGATTCTGCACGCAGATTTGAGTGCCACCAGCAGAACGCCTCGAGTGTCACGAGCCGAATGTCTAGCAACACCATTGTCACAAACGGTTTACCCTTTATTTTTTTTTATTGTGTTTGGTTTATACAAACCTTTACAATCATAAAAAAAAAGGTACAAAAAAAATGAGCAAAATAACGACCATATTACAACATTTAAACAATTTGAAAAGAACATACAGCTTATAAAAGGGTCACATTTCTATACAGCATAACATTATTACCAATTCCTTTCTTCACAATAAACGCTTGGAAAATTCATTTAAGTTTGTTTCAATACTTGACAATAATTCGATTAATTTCAGATTAAATGAGAGGCTAGAACTACTCATGCAACGATTCCAAAGTGATTCCATATAGTTTCCAGTTTGGTCTTATCATTAAAATCAAAAATTTTGTTCCGAAGTGATGAAAAAAAAGGACAGTAGATGACCATATGTTTAAGTGTTTCATCAGTTTTGTCATCCTCGCAAAAACGACATGAAATTGAACAGTTTATTGGTGGTACTCTGCACCAATTATTAGTTTTGGACAGAGTATGAAATTGGTTTAAACGGAAGCGAATCAAAAGATTTCTACCAATTGCAGAAGGAAATTGAATTAGATAAAACGAGCGATCACCCCATTTCCTTCGAAATTTATTATATTCCGAGTAAGACGGATAAGTACCCATTTTGTCCATCAAAATGCACCAAAAATAACGCTCCTATTTTTTTTTGAGCAGGAAGCTGCATAGTCATACTGTTTGGTGTTTCATTGATAGCATTTAGAATTGTGTTAAGTTTGTTGGTGGCAGCTTTCAAAGATTGAATACTCGTGTTGTCTATCAATTTATGTAGCTCAGAATATAAGGTGTTTGTCGGGGGATCTACCATCTTAATATAATTCTTTATATTGCGCCAGTTTCTTTTTACGGAAAGAGGTAATAGATTCAATTCATGACAAATGAATACATTCGGGATGGAATAGGCAAGTCCCAAAGGAGATTTCCACATTTTTCCCTGAAGTGTATCAAGAAAGGAATCATTTTCATGCAAACATATGTTCAATGGATATAACAAGCAGGGTTCAACTTTAAGTAAATAAAAATGGATAAGAGGTAACAAAGAAAATAAGCAATATTTATGAAAAATTATTTTCATCTGCAACACTAATGTTTTTGCCTTATTATTAAGAAATGTTTGCCACATACCTAGGGAATAGGAGTCAGCCAACGGATAACCTAAGTAACAAATGAATGAGGAATAAGGAAGTGCAATTCCCTGAGGAAACCATGAGAATTTATTCACTTTGCATCGCCCATCGTAAAAGCTAAGAATAGAAGATTTAGTTGGGTTGACTGTGAGATAGCGTTTTTGGGCAAAATCTGCAAATAGATCTAGTTTTTTCTGGAGGCCATATGGTGTGCGATCAAACAGTAGCAGATCATCTGCAAAGCCAATCCAATTAAGCCTAATTGACCCTAGTTTAGCTGGAAATACAACTTGCTCTTCCCAAAGTGACTCCATTCCGTGTAAATACAGGTTAAAAAGGACTGCCGCCATATTGCAGCCTTGTTTAACCGCCGTTTCAGTAATGATAGAATTTGTTAAAGCACCATTTTGGTTTAGTCGAATTCGATATGACGTCTTAAGGTGCAGCATGGCAATCAAGGCGACCAAAGAGTGAGAAATTCCTATCTCAATCATTTTGGCCCATAGAATTTCTCGGATAACACTATCGAATGTAGCCGTTAAGTCCAAGCTAGCCATATACACGGGCCCCATATGTGCCTTGGTGACTTGAGCCTGAAGATGTGCTAAAATGGTTGCATTCAATGGGCAGCCAATTTGCTTTCTAAATCCCACCTGGAAAATTGAGAATAAATTATTTTGTGCAATATACGTTTGAAGCTCCTGTAAAAGTAGGAGAGAAAATATCTTGGATGAAGCATCAGTAAGGGTGATGTGACTATAATTGCAAGGTAACTCAGGAGGGCCCTTTTTGTAGATGGGAATAATGTGTGCTGAATGCCATGAAGATGGAATTACCCCAGTTTGTAAAATCAGATCAAATCGGATCTTCAAAATGTGTGCCCAAAAAAGAGGATCTGATTCAAATACACACGGGGGAAGCCCGTCCGAGCCAGGCGCCTTAGAATTGTTGAGCTTATCGATTGCATCTATGATGTCATTAATCGTCCATCTAGAATTTGTATTGCAAATAAATATTGGGTGGCGATTTTTAATACAAAGGAAATGATCGGGCGATTTAAATTTAAATTTTATGAAGTTGGTCCACTCGTCAGCAGAAATTACACATTGAAAATTAACTTGTGGGTCTGATTTTATAATGCGCAATAGCGACCAAGAATGCCTAGTGTTATGTTTTAGTAAATGATACATCATATTTTGATTATCAGCGATATACATGGAAATTAAGGAATTTCATTCTGTTTTTGAAGTTTTGCTTGATTCGATTTAGCATTATTGATCTAGATGAACAATGAGGCATAGAACTTATCTCCCTGATTAGTTGGTTCTTCTCTCCCTTTGCTTTAGCAACAGATGTATTGTATTTATGAACATGACTTACATTTGGTTGGAAAATAGTCGGTTTAATCAAAGCAATTTCTAATAAATGAAATTGGATACGCTTCATATTATTTACCTCAACTTCACATAGGGAGAGGGAGGTGCTACTAAGGTCAGTAATAACAAATGGGTCTGCCGCAATCATTTGCAACAATTTACGGCAAACATTCGGATTCCATCGAACTGATATTAAATGACGATCTGATTCAATTAAAGTTAGGCTCGGGACAGCTTCAAATCTGGTAAAAGGAAGATTAATGGATAAACAAATATATGATAAACAAAAATATGGATAAAAAAATATGATCACGAAGGCTGGGGTCCAAAATGATAACCGGCTTAACGGAGGAGTACAAGCATGAAGAGACAAAAGAAATCAAAGATTTAGATTTTCCTCTGTGCCAAGAGTAATTGTATGGGTTTAGTGTTACAGGTACTGGCTGGATGTCCCATTCCAAAAAGAATTCGAGCCAGAGTTGCCCATTATGTACAGAAGAAATAGAATGGCTAGGAATCAAATTCTTTTTACATTGTAATACATCATAGCATAATGCATTAAAGTCACCCCCCACAATTATGCGGAGAGATGGATTGCGTGCAAAAGCTGCTACCAGAAGTGAGTTCAACTCATCAATGATAGTGTCAAGAGTAGAGGACAATTTGTTCCAGTAGATACAGATTAACAACAGAACAAATTAGGCGAGTTCTCCGGGGTTAACTAAACAGCCAGTAAACCTTGCGTACTGCAAATGTATTTGGCAACGCCTTTGGTTACAGTATTAATTAGTATAGCGATCACACCAGAGGGTCGCCCCAAAGAACCATGCAAAGCCTGATGTGAGAAAACTTGGAAACCCTCGATTGTGAATGGTAGACACATGGTTTCCTGTAAAAAAACGTCCGGCTGAGGACGATTCTCTTTATTCGCCCAAGTCCGGAAGTTATTAAGGCCGCATGAGTTCCAGGACAGGACTAGTAAATTCCCAGAGCTAAGAATGTCCTAACAACCCGTTGTTTGGACTTGAGGCAGCTGCAGTGGTACCTGTTGTTTGAATACCCTTAAGAGCAGATATAATTGCTAACAATTGTGTGAGGGTATTAGTATCAAGGTCCAGAGCTCCTCCTTGGTTTTTCAATGCAGAAGGGCTTTGAGCTACTGGGACCTGGGTATTAACGAAACTTTCTGCGTCATCATTGGAGGAAAATAGTGTTGGTACTAAGCCTATGGAAATTAAATCCACCTTTTGTTCCCAGATCAACTTCAAAATCAAAGGGGAATTGTATCTGCAGATCATTTTGTTGTTATTCGTTAGTGCAGGTTTTACCCAATCAATGTCATTAGATCTTATCATTCTAAAGGCTGGAATCGCTTGCAGGGTTGAAATAAAATATGAGCGATTCAGCCTAGCTTTGCCATGGAGTTCAATGTCACTTTCCCAACCCATCACGACAGCTGATTTTAGTTCATCAGCTATATTATTTATAGCTCTAGATTCGGTGCTGACTCTTAGCGGGGAGCAATGAGCAGTCGTAATAGTCGGAGTTGGGTTGGCATTTGATATAGCCTGATTCACCTCCAAAGGCAATGTTTTGGGCACTTTTTTTTCTGAAATTGCAACATTATTGCACGGATTTGTGGTAGGAATAGGAGCAGCCGCTTTTGTTATTTGTGCTTGTGAACTTGGCTCGCTTTTCGTGAACACATCATTGCATAAACCACGAATAACTATGTTGGTTTTTTTTGTGGCTAGCATTGGATAAAAGTTTGATAGCATCGCTTGTTTAGCAGCCAAGTGTCCCTCATTGGAAGTGGGTAAAACAATTATGGATTCAGTTTCCACACAAGAGTTACTATTTGCAACAACGTTTTTTTTTTTTTTGGAAGGCTGGTTGCACATTGATTTGTCACCTCTTGGACGCTCATCTTTTGAGCATAATTCTATTGAGTTAGCGATACATGGAAGTGGAACAGAAAGGTTAAGCACTGCTTTAGATTCTGCATTTAGTTGATTCAAATCTATGGTACCCTCCCCACCAGACAAATTACAGATCTCTTTTATGTTAGAGTTGTGATGATCCAGTTTGGGAGCACTCTGGTTCTTAGATTTTTTTTCCACTTTTTGTTTCAGGTTTTTATCAGCCCCTTTTCGCTTTTCGACCCTTAATTGTGCTCTCTTTTGTTTTCTCATAAGCGCAATAGGTGGAGCTTCACAAGGAAGGGTTGCAGCAATGGGTTTATCGCATGTCAGGTTCAAATTAGAAGCATTATCTGAGGTTTCAAGCAGATTAATGAGAGCAGTAGGACTGTCAGGGGTGGATAACATTGGGCGTTCCATTGAGGTAAGCGCCCGATCAAGATTTGACAGTCACAGGCATTGTTATTGACTGAATTTCTTTAAATGCAGACAATAATTTCTCAATATTTGCAGCATTAGATGCTACTAGTTCTATTTTATTAATCGGGGAAACAGAAGAAGAAAGCAGTGCTGGCGGAGTATCGGAGACAATTTCTGCAAAGGTTTTCGTCTGAGTACCTTTGTCACTGACATTAGGAACGTAGGTCTTGAACTAAGGGCAGAAATTGCATTGCACGCAAATAGCAGGCCTTCAATCTTGTTTATGTTTGAGGATATTTCAGTATTTTGCAAATGAAGAAACCTAACTTCTTCATGCGTGCGTTCGTGTCCTTTATCAAGTAAATTCAGAATACGTGTGATAATAGGAAATGCCTCCGGATTAAATGGAAAATCCTTTTGGAGGTCTGAATTCTGGGTATGAGTGGGGTCATGATCATGACCTACGTTCCCTATTGGATGTAAATGAAAATCCTCATGTAAGCAAGTAGCATGGGATAGTTCGATTGTGGTTTTGTTACCATAGGGGGCTTTGTCAATTGATCAGGGCAGAGCAGATTCAAAGGATCAGATACAGAAGAAATACCTGTCATGATGCCTACCCCCGGAGCACCAGGCCAGGCCCAGCAACCCCGGAAGCAGGCATCATGCCCTCGGGTAAAAGCCCAGCGGCCCCTTATAGGGGCTCTTTGGACTCAGTCCTGGCGCCTTTGGCGCCAGGCTCATGTTGGACATCAGTACTGGCGCCATAGGTGCCAGGCTCATAAAGGGAGGTGTTTTGTGCACTTACCTGATGCAGACCATGCTGCACGCTTCAGGCCTCCCTGAGACCTGAAAGGGACTATTTTTTCATAGGGACTATTTTTTCACTCGGGCGTGGCCAGGGAAGGATACATACCTAGCTGGGGAAGGATACATACCTGGGACTTCTTTGGAGGCTATTTAAGCCACGCCCAGACAGCAGCTCATGCTTCGCGTTGTTCTGCTTTCTGCAGCTTAATGCTCACAGTGTCTGCTCCTGCTCCTGGACTCCAGCCACGCCCGCCTCGAACCTGGAAGACCTGCAAGGAAGGAAGAGAAGAGAAAGGTGAAAACCAAGGACTATTTCAAACTTCTTACCTGCATCCGGAATCTTCTCGCCAGCATCCCTGAAGAAAGACTTCCATTTAAAAGCATCGCGTTGCTCGCTGCAACGCCACGCTTCACTCACCTGTCCTCGAGACATCTCCCGGCTCCATCGCGGCTGTCAGCATCGGACGCCACATCTCTGCACCTAGGGGAGAGAGGAAGAAACAAAAAGGTGAGCAGAAGGAACACAGAAGGAAAGCCTGATTAACAGCCATAATACTTACCGGCTTTTCTTCCACATTTCGGGTCGGCGCCGCCCCGTTGGCAGGTACCGTACCCCGGCCCCTATGGGGAAAGGACAAGAGACATTTCTGGGGAATGATAAGGACATTTAGAGGGATCGCCCTCATCACTACTCACCTCGGCAGATTAACCCCTCGATGCATCGCCTTCATTCTGCACCTGAAATAAAGGACAGATCACAGGTTAGAAAGACAACATAAAGGGGGCCTCACTTGAACTTTGAACTTTCATACTTACGGCGCATCGCTCAGGAAAGTCAAGTGGATTTTGCCAGCGCCATTCTGAAAACCAGTGAAGTAACTGGACGAACACGCGCCCCTGCACCAGAAGCAGGATGGAGAGTTCATCCTTCCAAACCATAAGGTGAGCTTAAACCGGGGTTTGGAGGAAGTTAGAGAGGAACGAAGGGGGAAGGGGGAAAGGGGGGAGCTAGCACACTATTCTGCAGACTGTTAATCCCCTTTCTCATCTGCAGAAGGATATTCCTACGGGCCAGGCAAGCACGATTTGGAGGTCCTGTCCAATCGGTGTTCCGGGTCCTGCACATCACGCTAGAAGAGGCCAGAGCAATCCAGACTAGACCAGCGCCCCCGTGGGAACCAGGTGAGCGTTACAATACCTCTATTTGCAACCCTCCCTTGCAATACAGATACGAGAGGGAGCAGATAGAGGATAAAATGGGTCCTGAGTTGGAAAGTGTAACAAGCCCCCCTTAAAGCTTCTTTGCGAGATTGGTGAGGGAGGTTTGTGTGATAATCAGATTCGCCTACCTAAATCAGTTTCAATCATAGTGGGAAGAGTAGAAAAATCAGTCAGATGATGGTGAAAACTCTCAATCCCCATTTTCTTTTTAATAGCAACACGCACAATACTATCCTCCAAATTAGCACTGTCATCCATCCAATCATTTGGGGAGCTGGAATTAATAGCATTGAGATCGGAGCTCACACCCACCGGGGCTATTGTGGATACCGCACTCAATTTTACTGAGTTCACTGTCAGAGCCGGTAACGGAGCAAGCTCCTGTTTTTTGTTTTGTATTACAGGCTCTCTTTGCTTCAGCTCAGAGTTAGTGTCCTGTTCGCCAGATTGATTGCCCAAATCGGGTTGGGTGACTCCTAATGTATTTAATTCCACAGTGTGCTTTGAGGTAGTAGGTGAAGCGCTAGAGTCGCCAGACACCATATTGTCAGGCATCTCCTTACAACTCTTCTGTGGGGTTAGGTTCTCAGAAAGTTTGAACTCCATAGCATCAAGAGGAGTCAAATCAGTATCAGGCTTAATTTTAGACAAGATATCTATAGCCTCCATGACAGAGGAATCGATTACAATACCCCTCTTAACGTTAGATAACAGAGAGCGATTTCTTTTTGAACGTTTTGCTGGAGCAGGAGAATGTAATTTGGCTCCGCTGCGTAGTCCACTAGACATTACCTTAATGGGAATGGTCATGTGGACTCAAAAGGTACATGATGTTAAATATAAAAGAAGTAAGTGCAGCTTGGACCTACCCACAGACCGCAGCACCGCGAGCAGCAAACAGTACTTTTTCGGTACTTCTGCGGAGCGCGCGCGGTGCGCGGTCGATTGGGTTGAAATAGGCAGTGAAGAGAACGTCAACCAGGAGGGGAGGAGCTCCAGAAAGAGGAAGTGCCCTGGAAGCAAAGAAAAAAAGTGCTTGAGAATGCCGTATGTTGAGGAAAAATGTAATTAAAAATTAGCTTAAAATTCCCCACCCGCACCATGCAATTTCAGATTTTGTGACAAAATGGTGCCAGAGCAAGTGGGCACACCATACAGGATTGGGCACACAGCGTTGGGCACACAAGATATGAGTTCTGAGCAAGGACACCAACGCTATGTGTGTGATTGAAAAATGGGGGGGAAGGGAGGGCACAAAGTAACAGTCACCTCAATGAGGGGGGAAGTAAGGCAAGAGTTCGTGCAGCAGGCAAAGAGGTCCTCCACAAGTGCGGACGAAGGAAAGGCACAGCTTCCACTTCCAGGAAACGTTGTAGCAGCGCAGTCAAATACCCAGCAAACAGTACTTCTGCGGTACTTCTGCGCTGCGGTTTACCCCTTAAGGCCGGGAGCACCACGTTGAGGTCCCAGACAGGGTGTGGCCTATGCACCAGAGGAAACAACCTGCACAATCCCTTGAGGGGCGCCTTAACCATCGGCCGCTGAGGTGGTGTGATCCAGCAAGTTCTTGTAGACCCTAATGGCCACCACGTGGATGCGGTAGGTAACAACCTGGACGCGGGACCTAGCCAGATTTGTGGAAAAAGACATCGTCCAGGGACAAAGTAAGAGGTCAAGCCTGGTGTGCAGTCAATGTCGAATAAATAATATTGAATTGCAAAAATGTCTAAACAATGTTGGGAAAAAAAAAGTCATATTTTTAATTTTTTCATTTACAAAAAAAGGGGGGTAAAACAGAAAAAAGGGGGGACCGCTCCAATTAACTGGAGTCTCTGTGATGGTATCATCTGTGACTTCTTTAAATTGAGGGAGAAGCCCAGTTTGTGAAGGAAGTGGCAGACATAATCTAGCTGGATCTGAGCTTGTTCCGAAGATACAGCTCTGATCAGCCAATCGTCCAGGTAAGGGTAGACGTGGATCCCTTCCCTCCTTAGACTTGCAGCCCCTACCAACATTAGCTTGGTGAAGACCCTCGGGGCGGAGGTCAGCCCAAATGGCAGATGGCAGAACTCGAAATTGATAATGAGAGCCGCCAATTGCGAACCTCAGGTATTTCCTGTGTTTGAGATGGATTGGCACATGGAAATAAGCATCCTGGAGGTCCAGAGATACCAGCCAGTCCTGGAGCTGAGGGCCTGAAGGATCTGAGAGAGAGTTACCATCTTGAACTTGTCCTTCCTGAGGAACTTGTTCAAATCTCGTAAGTCCAGGATGGGTCTCAGTCCTCTGTCTTTCTTCGGTATGAGAAAGTAGGGGGGAGTACCAGCCCTTGTTCCTCTCCGCTACAGGTACCGGTTCTATGGCACCTTTCTCTAGCAGGTCTACAATTTCCTGCAAGAGGAGCGGATCTGGAACTCTCCAAGAGCTATTCCCTGGTGGATGACTGAGGGATGCATAGAAAAGGCAGGCAGTAACCTTGGGCAACTGTCTCCAATGCTCAAGCATCTGACGTAATAGCCTGCCATTCTGTCAGATGTTGAGTTAACTTGCCCCCTACTGGTGTTTTGTGAAGAGAGTCCTCAGAGCGGTTTGGAGGCGGCTGATGCAGATGCCGAGGGTAAAGAGGCACCTGATGCTGCTGCGGCTTTTGTGTTTTTACCCCGTCCACCTCGGGTGACTTTCTTCTGACCACTTAGACCTAGAACGAGAATGTCTTTTGTGATGGCGAGGAGACGAATGTCTCGACTCCGCCGAGGAAACTTTTCAAGAAGTTTTAACTGCCTTACCTCTCTCGAGCTTCTCCTTACGCTCCTTCAAGGCTTTCACCGTCATGGACATGCAGTCCTCGCACTCCGAACAATGGTGCTCGATTCCCAGGCACCACAAACGGATCCTGTGAGGATTAGTCAACGCCATTTTCTTTCCACAGTCTCGAAGTTTTTGAGGCCGGACTGTGGAGTCGTTGGTTCGGGTGAGGAAGCCATCGAATACGAGTCGGTATTCACGAGGAATATATTGATATATTTGACTGAAGAACTGAGCAACGATATTCCGAGGCCCCACGAAGCGCGGAAAAACGGAACTGAGCAACAGATGCTGCGCGAGTCTATTTATACGCATGGTGACGTCGGCGCCGATATGGAGGCTGTCGAGGGACATCGGCTCGAGGGACATCGACGCGCAGCGCCCTCTACTGAAAATGTTTTCCGAGGCCAGCAAGCTGGAGATGATCTATCAAAGATAAGGAATACGTCGGAGGACACAATCCCTTTGAATGTGGGTCTAGCATAGGTGGAGTCAGAGGGGTTCCCTCTGTCAGTTCCCAGAAGGCGACAGAGCATTGACAGGAGACTGGGTAAGAGGAGGCATTGGTGGTACCAGTGGCACTGAATCTGGAAGACTCAGAGGCCCCCCCCCCCCCCGAGAGGCCTGGGCCGGAGAGGGGACAGGCTGCGGTATCGGGAGCCCCGGAGGGACAGTAGGACGGCCCAGGGGGAAGGGGCCTCGGAGGCACGATCTGCAGGATGGCTTCCTTGATGAGGTCCTTGAAAAGCCCCGATATATCAGGGGGTGGGGGAGCATGAGGAGGAGCAAGCGCTCAAAAAAGCCATCCTCACAGGTGCAGGGTCGCGAGATGGCGCATGCACCTCTGAAATGCTGGGCCTCCTGTCCTGGTCAAAGCACAGAGAAACCTGATCCCGGTATCCAAACGGGTGGGAGGCATAGATGTACCCTTGCTGGGTACCACCCGCCTGAGGCCAGGAGCCTGACTGCTCCCCGAAGTAAGAGGATTGGATCCGCCTTGAGCCACCCAATCAGAAGGCGATTGGCCTGCCTGAGCTCTGGAATCTGAAATGGCCGCTGGCCGGGCAGGCTCTGCACATGCTTATGCGTCATCTTGGGGCCTTGCTGGGGGATATTTTGGTGGTGCAATGTCAACACTTCTTGAACAGTTCGAGTGTCAACATTGCGCAACATCTGAAAAAACAAATTGTTTAAATCAAGTGCATCAGAGGTTTTAACTGAGGCGTTGAAAATAGTTCCATAAGATCATGCTTAACATGTGGGGAAAAAGGAACTGAAATCTTGGGCACGGCACAGTGCAGGCTATTTGTACAGATGCCACGTCAAATCTACGATGGGGAAAGTCAAGGAACCACAACGCCTAAGGCACATGGTGCACCCTGATCACAAAGCTTTCCAAGAGCTGCTGACGCAGAAGAATATATCCAAGATGAGGAATCCGTTGGAGCACACAATCCTTTAGAATATATAAAATGGTACACAGCATTACAACAGGATATAAAATGCCACAGTGGATCTTTGCCATACCCAGCACAAGGCTTTAGGACTCTAAAATCAAGGACTCCAACTGCCCTACTAGATCTGTCCTGCAGTCCCCTCTGAGAAACCTGAAGGTGCCTCACCCGCTAGTCTCCGGGGATCTGTCATCCATGTGGCCAGGACACAGCCATCGCTTTTGGATACAGTTCCTGGGGGTGGACCAGTACGGGAGGATCACCTGGATGAGGGGTCTTCGGGGAGTGGCAGTGGGACACCGGCCGGCGAGACACAATATCCCCTTCCCTGTAACACCTTTAACTTGGAACTCAACCCCTCTACCCCTCATCCTCACTTCCTGACTAACACTTTCTCACTGACAGCTCACTGAGAGAAAACGGACTAACACCCAAGCCATATACCTGACATGTCCCAATACAATGGTCAGGCAATTACTGATCATTACACACACCTGACTTCCATCAAACTTCCACACACGGATAAAAGGCGGAACACAAACGCTCAATCTGAGCAAGGCAAAGCACACGAGGAAGAAGCAGTTCCAAGATGGTAGTTTAGTACAAGGAAGAAGAGGGTAAGACCGAAGAGGGTTGCAAGGAGGGAAGTGCCCTTTGCCTTTTCAGAGAAAGACCATTACTTTCATGATCCTTCGAGAAGAAGAAACGTACGAACCGGAATCAAAGCTGAAGAAACCTGCATTGTGTGCCGGAGCAACCTGGGGCTCTCCCGTATTGATAGCCAAGGTGGGTAGGATCGTTTGCTGCCGTGGTACTGTCCATGGCTCCTACAACAAAGCAGCATCAGTAAAGACAGCACAGACGGTGAGTTTTGGGGGTACTAATACCAGACAGGTCTGTGTTAAAGCGAAGGTTGCAAGCGGCAACATTGTATAGAGAAACCTAAAGAGAACAGTGTGTGAAACATATGAGACAAGAGACGCGAATATAATTACACAATGGATGAGTGACTGAACTTTTGAAGTCAAGACAGATACCATAAACAGAGTGGTCTGGCACCACGAGGGTGCTCATTCGAAGGTATCCAACTGAAAGGAATTGTGAAATTGAAGTGGCCCTGCAACGGGCCAAGCCAAACCCTCTGCACATTCAAAAGCCTTTGAAAGTTGATGCCAACTGAAATTGGCCTGAACCCGGCTAAAGGAGACTAATTGTATTAAGAAGGGGCTCTAAGTCCGGTTGAGGGGGATCCGGGGTGAATAGTGAATTGAGTAATTGTAAAAGGAAATGAATGTATCGTTTGTTTTGTCGCATCAGGCCCTCTGCATGAATAGACTTATTGGAAAAGAGACTTGGGAAAACAAGGCCCTGATGCTAATTATTGAACTGTATCCTCGTGCTAAAGGAGCCAACGATTGTGCTAAGCTCGAGTGAACCACCTTGTCCCGTGCTGAAAACATGGGGAAGGGAGGCCAACGGCCTGAACATCCTGACATATCATTTTTGTGAACTCTTTTCTTTTTCATAAACACTCCCCGCACACTATTTTTATTTAGAGGCAAGGATTGGCAATAGGTTTTTTAGTATAGGCCCTTTTATTTTGACAAGACATGACTAGGACTGCGTTATTATTTTCGTCCTTTTAAGAGTGTGAAGACTAATTTCACGGGTATTGGCTCGCATTTCTGTTTAACACAAGCTTTTATTGAGAGCCAAACACTTGAGGATGTCTCATAGTATAAGTCCTCGGCTGCTTAGCATCTCCTAATGGGAACCACATTTGTGGTCTGAGGCAAGCTGACAGTAGCATGCTGAAAATCCATCAGAAAATGGGATCGCCCCACTCCTCTCTGCCGCCATGCAAAGGTCATGGCTGGGATCTCTGAGAGGCTTCACAATCAGACACAATCGAGATGGGAAAAATGTTTTTGGAAAACCCTGCAGCATGTACCCTCACACAGTGTTTGAAGCAGTAACAGGTTGGCGTCAGACCACTGCTGGTTGGGACAGGATCTGTCCCCGGCCTACTCCATCTGTAGTCGAGACCAATTAAGATGAACGTATGCTCTTACAGCACGTACCTGGACTGCCTTGGTTTTCCAACATCAAGGGCCGAATATATATACATTAGAGGCATTGTCTATGAACAAGCCAATAGACAATACAGAATGATGACAAGAGAACATAAGATTCAATATTGAGAATTGGAAAAACAGGCAAAATGAACAAGGTCACTGCAAATCTCAGGCTCATATACCTGCCTGTGAATTTAAGAATTATTTGGAGGTAATGGCCTGTGCGGCTATGTGTTCACCTTTACGCAACAACTAGGTTAGGATGTCACCCTCTGCACGTATTACAATCAAATGCTTTGCGTACAAGGATGCCTGTTAGGACAATTGTTCTTAAGTCCAACTAAGGGCTTAGTAAAACCATTCAACTGAGCCAGTACAAGACAACTCTTACTATATACACATTGTGGAGCATTTTCTTTAACTGTTTTATCATGGGTGGGGGTCAGAAGCCCCTTTCTGCTCCACACTAACTGCGACACCATTTTGAATTCTAATATTAACCAGGCGCATGGAAACGTTTACAGTTGGTACAAAACAAAACCCCACAAGTGTGGCAAACTCTTAGTATAAGGCTGTACCTCCTGACATAGCGTAGACAGAGCAGCCATGCTTATTTTAGGAGGGACAGCAGGCTGTAGAATAATTGCAAAGAAATTGTAATACACATATCGTCCAAAGAGAAAGAAACACTAAATATTATTTTATTTAAATACCAGAAGGCCCAGATAAATCTTGGGGAAAATAAGTACTATCACAGATCATATAAAACACATTATAAAAGACACATCACTATGCTTTAAAAGTACACAGACCAAACTATAAACCTTATTTAGAAAACTAACAGTAGTCTAGGTAAGTCAAACCTTTTCATACACATTCAGTATAGGTCACACCTATTCTTGGGGAGCAAAACCAATTGGTTACTTTTTAGATTACTTTCTGTAATACAGAGTAGTGGACCCTAGCAGTTGTACTGCGACGCTCAGCAGACAAATCCCATGGTAAGCGAACTGGACAACATACTTTTCTGAATAGTGGAACACTTATTCTAGTAACAGTTAAAACCTATAACTCTTCAGGATAGCGGTTATTCTAGGGGAGTTGGACCTTCAGGTGTAATATAAAATTACACTTACTTTTCGGCTCAGTAAGAAAGTGTTAGACTAATTGAGGATTGCACCATGCATACCAAGGTCAGCTACACCTATAGAACACTTTACAAGAATGGCATACGGCTATTTTAGGCAGGCAAAACCTATGTACTTTTAAAAAGGAGATATCAGCAACTAAGGTATCAGAATAACCCAAAGTCAGACATTCTAAGAGCAAGCCAAGGAAAGCAAGACACAATTGGGGACACCCATACATTTATATCCTAACAGGTATAGTACAGTGGAACCAACAGCATTACTTTTGGGAAGAGGGGGACAATTCACAGGTGAGTAAATTAATCTTCTATCTACTTTCTTTTAGAATGGCAACACAGCTTTTAAGGAAAGACTTTGAGTACACTTTCTCGGAATGGCACACAGCCATTTCTAGATAGGTAAAACCTATATATACTTTTCAGAATAGCAGAACATTTCCAAGGTAAGTAACATAACCTTACATATACTTTTACAAGTGACTGAAAACTTTCAAGGTAATTAAGAACTTGTTTAAATGCTCACTCTCAGTGTTAGTTACCAAGATGGTGCCGGCAGACAGGTATTCGCCTTGCGAGATTTGAAGTGGCAATAACCTGGAAAAATCTACAGAGGGGTAGGTTGGGAGGGCGATGAGGAATACATTGGAGGAACATCCAATCGAAAGAACGTTACCAGTTGGTAAGTAACTTGTTCTTCGAGTGGATTGTGTCCTCCAACGTACTCCTCATTTTAGCTATACTCCCAAAGCAATATGCGCAATTTCTCTGGAAGAGGGTTTAGATTTTTCGATACCCTTCGATGACTGAATATAGTACTGCTTTACCAAAATTCAGCTCCTTAGACTGGGAAGCATCCAGACTATAGAATTTTGAAAAAGTATGCAGCGAAGACCAAGTTGCAGCTTCACAAATGGACCTTATAGGAACACCTCTTTGTAGGGCTGTCGAAGAGGCGATGCCTCTGGTGGAATGAGCCCTTAGACCTTCTGGTGGGTCTTTTGTGCTAATCTGTAGCATTCTGAAAGGCAAAGCACAATCCAGCATGATATTGTTTGATTTGTCACCGATTGACCCAATTTCCTTCCTGTGTAGCCGATAAACAGTTGATTGTCCACTCTAAGCTTGGAAAGCTTACAGATGTAAAAGCATAAAGCTCTTTTTGGATCCAACCTGCATAATCTTTCCTCCTCCTTACTAGGATGAGATTGAGGATAGAATGCGGGTAAAACAAATTTCTGACTTAAATGAAAATCAGACACCACAGGTAAAAATGAGGGTTTAACCCTCAACACAACTCTGTCCTTTTGGAACACAGTATAGGGTGGCCCAGAAGACAGTGCCTGCAATACGCTCACTCTTCTTGCAGATGTTAAAGCAACTAGGAAAGCAGTTTTCCATGTCAGTAATCTTAATGGACAAGTCTGCAAAGGCTCAAAAGGAGCACACATTATGAATTTTAAGACCAGATTGAGATCCCAAATTGGCACTTGAAATGGGTAAGGATGAAACACATTAGTAAGTCCTTTTAAGAAATGCACTACCAAAGGAATTTTGAAAAAGGAGCATTCTTCCGACGAGCGCTTGAAGATGGAAAACGCCGAAAGATAACCTTTAATGGTTCCAACATTTAGACCTCTATGTGCTAGGGACAGGAGGAAGGACAGTACTTCCGGAATAGAACATAGAAAAGGATCGACATTCTTTTCTCTTCACCAGTTGCAAAACGTTTTCCAACGGCAACGGTATAGACTTTGTTGCTGGCCTTCCTGCCGAAAGCAACACTACCATGACATCATCTAGAAGGTTGCAATCCTTGAATCTCAGCCTTTCAGATACCAAGCATGAAGGTTGAGCGTTTTGACCTTTGGATGGAGAACCTGACCCTCCATTTGTGATAAAAATCTCTCTGAGGAAGACATACTGGGGGACAGATGGACATGTCTAGAAGGTCCGGGTACCACGTTCTCCTGGCCCAATCCGGGGCAATTAGGATCATGCGGCTCCCGAAGCGTCTCAGTCGCCTGATGACCTGAGGAATGACAGGAATCTGAGGGAACGCGTACAATAGTGGGTAATTCCACTCCACCACGAACGTGTCCCCCAGAGGAGCTCTCGGGGGAAATTCCCTTGAGCAATACCTTTCGCACTTCCGGTTGATTCCGGTCGCAAATAGGTCCACTTGAGGGGTTCCCCAAAGGGCGAAGATCTCTTGAATGACTTCCTGAGCCAGTTCCCATTCGTGTGACACCGTGCTCTGCCTGCTCAGAGCATCTGCCGTCATATTCTCTGTCGTTGAACTGCCGTTAGAGATTCCTTCCTGAATTGCCCAATACCAGAGATGCATTGCCTCTCTGCACAGAGGTAGTGACCCTACACCACCTCTTGTTTAGATAATGCATGGCCACTGTGCTGTCTGTCGTTATCAGGACATCTTATCCTCTGACAAATGGCAGGAAAGTTTTCAGCGCTAGTCCGATTGCTCTCAGCTTTAAAAGGTTGATGTGTAGTTTAGACTCCAATGGAGACCAACGGCCGCTGATTGTCAGATCGTTGGCATGAGCTCCCCCACCCCATGAGTGAGGCCTCCGTCACTACTATGATCTCCGGCCATGGTTGCCAAAAAAGTTCTCCTTTCAGGATATTCTCTGAATAAGTCCACCATAGAAGATCTTGTCGAACATTGTTCGGAATCTGGAGAAGAGCCATCATTTGACCTGAGAACTGGGACCATTGAGTCTTTAAAGCCCATTGAAGGGATCTCATCCTTAGACGTGCCTCCGGCACCAGGAAGATGCGGGATGCCATGAGGCCGAGAAACCTTAAGAAGTCGTAGGCCTGAAGATTTTGGGCATTTCAGAATTTGGAAACCATCTGAAGAATGTCTTGAGCCCTGGACGTGGGAGGCAAGCTCTTTCCCAGGGATGTGTCTAATACAGCTCCTATATATTGGAGCCGTTGAGAAGGTGTCATTTGTGACTTCTTGGAATTGAGGGAGAAGCCCAGTCTGTGGAGGAAGTGGCAGGTGACTTTCAGGTGATCCAGTGCCTGTTCGTCAGAACGTGCTCTGATCAACCAATCATCTAGGTAGGGGTAGACGTGAATCCTCCCTCTCCTGAGGTGCGCTGCCACTACTACCATCAGTTTGGTGAAGAACCTCGGGCGAAGGTCCATCCGAATTGCAGGACTCAAAACTGATAGTGTGAGTCGCCAACTACGTACCTCAAGTATTTTCTATGCATGAGATGGATTGGCACATGAAAATAAGCATCCTGGAGGTCCAATGACACCAACCAATCCTGAAGTTGAAGGGCCTGAAGGATCTGAGAAAGGGTAACCATCTTGAACTTGTCCTTCCTGTGGAACTTGTTCAAGTTTCTTAAGTCCAGGATGGGTCTCAGTCCTCCGTCCTTTTTGGGGATCAGAAAATATGGGGAGTACCATCCCTTGTTCCTCTCCGCTGTAGGTACTGGTTCTATAGCACCTTTCTCCAGCAGGGTTAGAACCTCCGGCTGTAGGAGCGGGTATGAAAACTTCAAAGGGTGTCTCCTTGGTGGATTGCTTTGAGGTTGTGTTAGAAAAGGAAGGTAGTAACCTTGGGCTATAAACATCTGAAGTAATGACTCGCCATTCTTGCAGATGCTGTGACAGCCTGCCTCCTACAGGTGTCTTGTGATGCAAGTCCTCAAAGTGGTTTTGTGGCGGTTGCTGCAGCCGATGATGGCATAGAGGCTGTAGCTGGATTTGCACATTTTGCTCGTCCACCACGAGTGGCCTCTCTCTGGCCCCTTTCACTGGCCATTCCTCCCACCTTTCCATATGAGTAGCAGCAACAATAGGATCGTCCCCTCCAAGATTGACCTGGCGCACAAAAAGGCTGAGGTTGCCTAATAGCAGCTCCCAAAGACTTGGCAGCTGCTTTTGAGGTCTGCAACCTCTCAAGGCTCTCGTCAGCCTTGCTGCCAAAAAGGTGAGACCTGTCAAAGGACATGTTCAGAAGACGGTTCTGCACGTCTGGTGCGAAACCAGATTTCCTTATCCACGCAAATCTGCACATTACCCTGCTAGTGCCCATGGACCGGCTCACACTATCTACAGTGTCCAATCCAGATTCAAGGTATTCCTGCATGGCCTCCTTCCCATCTCGAACGATGGCTAGGAATCCTTCCCTTTCGTTCCCTTCTGGTATGTGCTCTGCCACCATTGCAATGCACTCCCACAGAGTGTACGAAAACTTTGCCAAGGCACATGTGGAGTTGGCGGATCGTTGGCATGAGCTCCTTTGAACGCCAAACTCCCAGCTGAAAATACCTTCCGTGCCCAGCCATCCACACGCTTATCGTCCCTCTCCAGAGGGATAGAAGGGTACGCCAGTTTGTTAGAAGCTATGGCTGCCTGTATGACCAAACTCTCGGGAGTGGGATGTTTAAACAGATAGCCGGGGTCGCTACTGGCAGGGCGGTATTTAGAAGTGAAGAATGTATTCACTGGCGGAATAGAATCCGTAGTCTACCAATTTTTGGCCACCCTATTTTCCAAGGCTACGTGAAAGGGTAGTATTGGGTCTTCAGTAGGACCATGATCCAATATGTCTGTTAGATCATCTTGGATAAATTGGGCTGGAGGTCTGGCATATCCTAAATTATCACCTTTGTCATTAGCTGACGGTATGCTGGACTGGCATGTTCTCCTGGTTCTAGCTTACCAAAGTCATTTTCAGGAGATGTATCAATGCCACTTGCATTGTGTAGTGATTCAACCAAAGTGGGACATTTCATCCTTTTTGGAGATTCGTCTGGGGACGAGGGTGACCTGTGGCGTTGTTTCATCGTTTTTTTTGTCGAGGATGACGAGCGATGGGAATCGCTTCGGGACGGGGAAGGCCTTTCGCATCGAAGCGACCTCTCACGGGACCCCGACCCGATGCTAGAGGCTTTACATTCAGATTTACGACCTACCAGTAGTTTTACCCTCCTCGCTCGCAAGGCCTTCCCCGTCATCGCCTAACACTTAGTACAGGCCTCCATGTTGTGGCCTTCTCCGAGGCACCACAAACACTCTCGGTGCGGGTCTGCGATAGACATTTTTGAACCGCACGATTTGCACTTCTTGAAACCCGATCTCGGGGTCATGGTCGCAGTCGATGACTAGGACATATTCGTTATATTTAGATATTCTCACAGAACTCGAGGCGTGCCGAATCTCCGAAGCAATGTATATTGCGGAAAAATGGAACTGAGGCCAACAGACGCCGCGCATGCTAATTATAACACCCGATGATGTCACTCTCGACGGAGGCCTTCGAGGGGCCATTGACTCGACATCGAGGCACAGTGCCCTCTGCCAAAAAAATGTTCCGAGGCATCTAAAGCTGGATGGAATACATTTAAGATGAGGAATATGTTGGAGGACACAATCCACTTGAAAAGTGTTTTTGTGGCTGGATGCGGCTCTGGTATTGGCACCCTTTCCAGGAGCCAGAAGAAGCCTGAATATCGCTGGTCGGATACTCATCATTTGCAAGGGCCAGCACTTTTTCAGACTCGATTCACGTCTCTGGCGGTCCAGCAGGATGCCCACAAAGTTTCAGCAAGATTCGGAAGATTGTGCACCGCACAATGGCTTGAGGTCCCAGCGTATTGGGGTATTGCAGCGCTGCAAGGTCGCAGCACGGCGTGGGATGGCTCAAAATGCAGGCCTTCTTGAGTCTAGTGGGTCAAACCAGGCTCTGGGTTGGAGTCCCCAGATCGATTGGAAGGGTAACAAGCAGGCTTCGGTTACACAGCAGGCTCTCCAGTCACTGGAAATCATCTCAACTGCGTTTTCTTCATCTTCCTCTTCAGTTTCGGTTACACAGTGGTCAACTACCTCTTCAGCTTCCTGGATCGGACTTTTATGCAGGAACCCAGCCAATCAAACAGCCATGCAACATTCAAACTTGGGGGTTTGGCAGTCCTTTCAGGAAAGCCAGCCTCCCAGTTGGAACTGGATTCTCACAGTCAGGCTGGAAGACAAAGTGCTGCAGAGTTTTGGACTCCTCCCTTGCTTTCTGCCTCACAGACACTCTGGAGCCTGGGCAGGGAATCCACAGGATTCCCACCCAAGACATAATTGACACAAGATTTTCCCACCCTGGAGGTCAGGGGAAGGAACAAGAAAGGACAAGTAACACTGAAATGGCAAAAAAAGGATTAGGATAAGGTCATCTGCATAAGATAACCAACTAGCCGACAGTGAAACCATTTTCAGCAGAGCAAACACTACCCCAAATAGACTTTATTCCAAATCTGCCATATGAAGATTGAAGAGGCAGTGAGCCAATATACAGCCCTGGGCTCCGTTAGACAACCCTGCCCATACAATCTCACTTGCACTCTTTTCTCGTGAAGTTTCCAAAGAATTGCAAATATTAAGGGTGGTATGTTTTTTGCTGTTAATTTACTACACAGGCAATAATGACGTTTAGTATTGAATGCCCGAGGGAAACCGAAAGCCACCATATAAATTGGAAGACCCTGGTACTTAGATATTGTCTGTTGAAAGCAACAGAGTATGAAGCCATTTTGTAGGGTGCTCATACTCTTCCTAAAACTATTTTTTTGATATTGCTAAGTTCTCGTCATTCGACCAAGGCTTCCAATCGCTGCAAAGTCAGTTATGTAAAAACCTTACTTGGGAATAAAGTAAGGTGATTGGTCGATAGTTGACTGGATCAGACCCATCACCTTTTTAATAAATAGGAATCATTGGTAAGAGACCAGGAACATGGACAATTTTAAACCTTTAAAATACTATGTAATAAAACAGGACTATACTGTTGAATCTAATTTTAGAATACAGTTTCTGAGTCCGTTCGGACCTGGTGCACCAGAGTTTGAAACTTTAGTAAGTGCCTCCATTTCCAAGGTGTCAAATTTAAATTCCCATGACCAGTCTTCATCTCTGACCTGTTGTGAACAAGGCATCAGACCATATTTTTTCTAGATATGGTTCACACAAGCTTCTTCGGTCACTGAGTTAGACTGGAGGCTTACTTGCAATGCTGCTCTGTCATTAACTATGGACCAGAAACTATGGTGGTGTTAGAAGTTATTATTTTCAGCATTTGTTAACTCTCTTTCTGCTTTCCTAAGTATATATGCAACTTACTCCAGTTTCTATACGATTGCGTAGCTCACAGATTTCCTTAAATACAGTTCGAGTGGAGATTGGCCCATTGCAATTTTCTTCAACACATCGTAACTCTTTTTTAACTGTGCTTCCCCCATCAGGGAAAATTCTCACGTTCCTATTTATATTTGTTGGATTATGGGGGGGGGGGGGGGGGGGGGGGGGCGTGGCTAACTGCCATGTGAAGAGGACGTGCTCTGGGTGAGCTCCGCTCGATGCGACCAACATAAGCTGTTTTTTCTACTTAAATTGTGAACCCTGGATGCCCGTGGTCCTCTTCATCGAACGCCGCTACCTTCCTGCACCCAGTGGCTTTTTTCCAAACTCGTGGACGCCCTACGAAGACCGAGCGGCCGCACGGAAAGTCGCGGCAGATCCGAGCCAAAATGGCAGCTCCCTCGCGTTAAGATACGCGGTAGCCCCTACACCAGTGCTGCACCTGGGCTGCGACGCCGCGCCGGCTGAACCGATCGGATACCCTTGGACATAACGACACCAGCGGTCCGGCCCGACCCGCGCTGGAAGCCAACGCAAGACACACCCGACTGGGCGCCCAGCCAAGAGCGGAAGCCCCTCAGCCACGAACATTGCCCTCGGATCGGCCGGCGGGCGGAGCCGCGCGGGCGGTGGGCAGGATACGGGCCCTGCAGCTCCTCTGGGGTCTCGCCCTGTCCCTCCTCACCTACCTGCGCAGAGCTCGGAGCCCGGGACCACTCCTGGGTCCCCCCGCTGAGCAGAGGACCCTGCAAGGCCTAGCCGATCGGTGAGGGAAGCCATCGGAAGACACACGCGGCCCGGCACGCAGGCAGAGGGCGGTGCGGCCTGCTGGGAGCGGAGCCCCTGGAGTGGCGGCCGGAAAGAGGAGCGCAGAGCCCGGGCGTCGCTACGCCCACAAGGTGAGCGGGGGGGAAAGGCCATTACTAGCAGGATCACCGGATTGCCGTGCCAGCATTCCCCCCCCCCCCCTTGCCCACCATACTCACCGGGTGGGGCGCAACACCACGAACTGTATACCCGAGGCCCTGTGGGACAGGCCTGGAAGTCTGGGCCCGGTGTCGGCCAGGAGGGGCGACCTGCCCCGAGGCGCTGAGGGCCTGCTGGGCGCGCCCTGGGACTACACCGGCAGCACTGAAGGCCCGGGTGCCATCACCACGGATCTCCCCTGAGCTCCCTACATGACCACCGCCCTAGGGAGCCCTACCGTCAACGCCCTTATCGGAGATCACACGGCCGCCCAGCCCCAGCTGCGCTCAGACCAGCCCGGGCCCACGCTAGAGCAGACAGCGATCCGCCGGGCCATCCGCCATGTCCACCAAAGGGGCCAGGTCCAAGCAGCGCCAAACCACTTTGGACACCTTCACGGCTGGGGGACCCCTGGCTTCCGAAACCTCTAACGGCTCAATCATAGATGCACAGCCTGTCCCCCCGGGATCGGCTACTGAACCCAGCAACACCCATATCCTTGAAGCCATTAAACTGCTCCAGACCACTATGGAACATAAAATTAACGCGGTGGCCATAGACCTGGGCCTCCTACGCCAGGACGTCCGCTCCTTGGCCAACAGGACTGATACACTTGAGGCTCAGGTGCGCGAAAACACTGAAACCAAAGTGGTGCTCCTCAAAGATGTTGATGAGCTGCAGCAAAGAGTGAAGAACTTGGAGGAAAGGGCTGAGGAGGCAGAAGGGCGAGCACGGCGGAATAACATCCGCCTCCTGGGCCTGAGGGATCCGACCCCACGAATTACGTGGAGAACTTAATACTACAGGAGATCGGCGCTGAGAAGCTGTCTCAAGGCTTCACGATTGAAAGGGCCCACCGATCCCTCACTAAAAGGCCTCCCCCTGGCGCCCCTCCCAGACCTATAATAGCAAAGGTTCTTAATTACAGAGACCGGGAGACCAGCCTGGCCTACTCGCGGTCGGGCGGCCAGATCCTCAAAGACTCGGCCAAAATATCAATCTACCCCGACTACACCTTCCAGGTCCAATTGAAGAGGGCTCAATTCATACATACCAAAGCCAGATTGAAGACCGCCGGACTGCGCTACATGCTCCTTTACCCCTCCAGATTGAAAGTTATACGCAACAACAAAGCCCATCTATTTGACACCCCATCTGAAGCCCGGGACTGGATGGACAGAGAACAGATCCCTGATATAGAGGTAAAGGGAAGGCGACCGCGCTGAACCACACCATGATGGCGGCGTTCGGGTCTGAGGACCCTCTAGGGCCCCTCCATGCTAATGCCAGCTTTACACAGCTGAACAGATTCTACACAGCGAGCACCACCAGAGTCGAACACTCTTCCACCCCCGGAATTTTCCTCTTTTGGGTATACACATACCCGCCCGTAGGGCACCAGGCGACCTATGCACGGTCTAACAGAGCGGAAACGGGACAGTCACAACGAAGGAGACCTCGCTCGACCTTCTTTCAGTTTGGGGAGTTTAAGGTTATGGGGGGGGGGAAACGGGAGTTGGCACGAATGTTAGGTGCCGGGAAAGGGAAACACCTAGACCACTGACGTCCACCATACACAACCTGAAGTCAACACGGCCCCTAGGCTCGGCGACCCCCAAGCTGCTGAGAGGGGGGACGGGATGTGGTGGCTTTATATTCAAGTACCTCCATCTAGAAGCACCAAGACCACCGAAATTCTCTACACGCCCCTTGCCACTTACTAGTCCCCCAAATAAACGCTATACCTCCAATCACCCATGGCTGACACGATAAAAATCATTACGTGGAACGTCAGAGGCATGAATAGCTATGTGAAACAACGTCGCATCCACGCATATTTGAAAAGATGCAAGGCCGGGATTGCCATGCTCCAAGAAACACATTTATCTGCTGATAAACTGAAGACATTGGCTAAAACTTGGCGTGGGACCTCGATAGGATCCTCCTACTCCTCTTATGCTAGAGGAGTCTTGATATGGGTTGACCCATCCATCCCCTTCAGACTAACATGCATTAGAACAGACGATGAGGGCAGGATGGCACTAGCGTGCGGCACCATCGAAGGCAGAGAGGTATGCCTAGTTAGTACCTACGCACCCAACCACGACGCTACGGCTTTCTTCCATTCCCTGTACCCGAGGCTCAGCCCCTACAGGGACAGCGCCATGATTTGGGGAGGTGATCACAATTGCACTCTAGAGTCTCTAAAAGATGGATCGGATAATAAACATACCCGCCCGTCCCCCCCGGCCAAAATTTTGTCCAAACTGACTCGCCAACTGTTACTCCGCGACTTGTGGAGAGAACTGCACCCTGACCAACGAGTATTTTCCTTTTACTCCCCACCCCATGCGGTTCACACTAGGCTGGATTATTTGTTTGTAAGTCAAGAACAACAAGCTATGTTCGGCGACGCCCTTTACCTGCCCAGGGTGCTGTCTGACCATTCCCCATTGCTGGCCACCTGGGAAGTATTCCCGCCTAGACCCCCAGTCCCTACTTGGAGGCTTAGAGCCGAAGCCCTTCATGATGCGACTTTCCGGGAACACATAAGTGACTGTACCGAGGATTACTGGGAACGTAATTTGCATAGCGTCAGATACATAGGCACTGCATGGGAGGCATACAAGGTGGTCATGAGAGGGGAAATGATTGCGTCCATAGGTGGAGCCCGTAGATCCATCATATCCTCCCTGGAACGCTTGGAAAGGGAGCTGGGCGAATTAGAAAACAGAGCCGACTCTACCACAGAACTCCTACAAAAAATAACCGACATAAAGCAAACCTGCTTAACTCACTGGGAATCCCTGGGTAAATTGAGTTACACTAAACACATTGAAAGAACCCACGCCCTGGGAGACAAACCCGGGAAACTCCTAGCCTGGCTATATAAAAGGGAAACCCCCCGCGCACCCATCTGCCAAATTCTTAAGCCGGATGGCACCACGGCACACACCCAAAAAGAAATCAACTCAGTTTTTTCAGATTTCTACCATAACCTGTACTCCGAGACCCCGCCTGTAGCTGATGCCCGTATTGAAGATGTCTTGGACATCATTGAGCTGCCTAAATTGGATTCACAGATGGCTGAGACGCTAGACGAACCCATCACCCCTGACGAAGTAAAGGTAATCATTAGATCCCTTCCATCTGGAAAAGCCCCAGGTACTGATGGCCTCCCCGGAGAGTTTTACAAGACTTATGTGGAGACTCTAGCCCCTCTGCTGGCCCAGGTGTTTAATGAAGCTTATGAGCATGGCACCCTCCCTGACACCATGAGGAAAGCCGTTATTATCCCCCCTCCTCAAGCCTGGCAGGGATGGTACGGATTGCGGCTCCTACAGGCCCCTTTCCATGTTGAACGTTGACAGCAAGATCCTAACCTCCCTCCTAGCGAACAGATTACGTAGAGTAATAACACACTTAATCCATCAGGATCAAACGGGCTATGTGCCCGGGCGCTCCATAACCGAGAACCTGCGGAGGTTGCACCACGTTATATACAGCACGGAACTGAGGCCCCAGAAATACGCGGTTGCATCTCTAGACGCCACCAAGGCCTTCGACTCAGTGCGGTGGGAGTGGCTTTACGCCACCATGGTAAAAATGGGAATAGGACCAGTTTTCCTGAAATGGTCCAAATTGGTTTACACCAATCCTTCTGCCAGGGTGCGGACCAACAAGACATACTCTGATTCGTGGTCCCTCCACAGGGGCACCCGCCAGGGATGCCCACTCTCCCCGATGCTATACATCATCGCCAACGAACCTGTGGCCGCATACCTTAGACAGGAATACGGGGATGGGGGCATTGGGATTGACGGGATAACCCACCTTGTCTCCATGTATGCTGACGATACCCTGTTATACTTACATAACCCCGAACACCTCTTGCCCTACATTCTCGAAACCCTAGAATGCTTCCACAAACACACGGGAACCCGGATCAACAAAGACAAGTCCTGCCTCTACCCGTTAGCTGCACTATACAGAGAAGACTTCAGATCCCTGCCCCCCTTAGATCTCCAATGGCAGGTGACCTCCTTTAGATACCTGGGAATCACTATACACCGTAACCCTCACACGGAACACATCCTCAATACGATTAGAGCTAAAGACACCCTAGCAAAATCCATGGACTTCTGGGGGAAGCTTCCACTTTCCATGGCTGGGAGAGCGGGTCTCCTCAAGATGGTTGCACTTCCCCGCCTTCTACACAATTTCACCAATGTTCCCTTCAACATCCCCCCTCCTTCTTCAGTGACATTAATAAGTTATGTAGGCAGTTCCTCTGGCAGGGGCGCAGGCACAGGGTGGCGCTGGAGACACTCCAAAGACCCTACGAAAGGGGAGGATTGAAAGTCCCCAACTTCGAACTGTACTACCTAGCATGCCAGCTAAGACACGTGATGCGATGGATGGCCGATGAGATCACTACAGATACTAGACTTCTCCAACCAGCCCTGACCGGCCTCTTACTCAGAGACCTACTTTGGGTCAAGGAGGGAACCCTAAGGCAGTACCCATACCTGGTGAAGCTCGGAACCCGGCTCTGGCGAAGGGCTTGCAGGACATTGGGGTCCCCAGATCCATATTCCCCACAGATTCCCATAGCTGCACTCATGGCCCATCTCCCATGGGGCCGTCTGGAAACGTGTGCACAATGGGAACCCCGCGGGGTGGCCACCTTTGGAGACCTGGTTCATGACTAGGAAATCCTAACATTCTCCGACCTCAGCGAGACCACGGAGCTACCAGCAGGTCAATTCCTGCTCCATAGAGCAGTGATCCAGGCTCTGAAGGATAGATGGCCTACGGCGGCCACCCTTGCTACGGACAACGAGATCATAGAAACAATGTTAAACACCGCCGAAGGGGGCCATGAAACCTCGCGGCTCTACGAAGCCTTAATGTTAGGCACGACCGGGAATGAGCTCAGAAGCAGAGGAAAGTGGGAACACGAACTAGGCCTGGAATTCGACGATAAGGAATGGGAAAGAGTCACCCTCTACCACAAGAAAATCTCCAGAAACGCCCGCTTACAACTCATCCAACTATACATCACCAACAGGGCCTACCTTACTCCCGAAACTATATCGAGTTTCAAGGGCGCCGCTATCCAGCTATGCCCTAAATGCAATGAGCCGAGGGCGGGAATGACTCATATGTTCTGGGGTTGCCCAGTGATACGCACCTTTTGGACGCAAGTACGGGAAAGGGTGGCAAAAGCAGATATTGTACTAGAGGTGCACGACCCTGCGGCCTGTATCCTGGGTAGATACAGCAGTGGCCGCAAGAACAAGCCCCTAAACAGACTTAGAGACTTAATTTATATCACGGCGAAAAGACGCATAGCCATGGGTTGGAAGAGCCCCAGGGGCCCGATCGAAGCGCAATGGTGGGACGACCTCACAAAGTGGATAGTTGCCGAGACCGGAGCATGGGAAACCGCAATCCACGAAAAGAGGCTAGACTCCAGTGCGGAACTACACTGCTGGGTGTCGCTGACAGTGCCATTACTCCACCCCAGAGTGGTGGACTACCCCTCAGAAGGATCGGCCAGCCCTGGCCTCTAAACTGGTTTGGAATAAGACGGAGGTGTTGACCGGGATCTTGGAGGTGGGGGAGGAAGGCGGGGGGTGGTGTTGGGGAAGTTTTGGACGTGTGGCATACATATAGTACTTGAAATGTTTGTGGTCTGTTAATCTGTTGAAATCCAATAAAGAAAGTTTAAAAAAAAAAATATTTGTAGGATTGTGCAGACTGGTCATTACTGCAGAAAAAGCAGAACATTGCCTAGTGAAAAAATTATGTTTTTCTTCAATCGTTATTTTTAATAAAATATCTTTGATTGTGTGAACAAACCAGTGACCATTTGCTATTTTATTTTCCTTACACGATTACCATCAATACCAACCGTCAAATTTGTTTGATGACCCCATCCAACCATAATCGTACCAGTTTTAATCGTGGCTATCAAACTACAGTGGTCACTCGAGGATTCTTTGTCCACAATAAAGGCAGTGCATTGTTAAAATAAAGGGGAGATGAGGATAGATAATCCAGACAGGAAGAGGTTTTTTTCCAAACCAGATCTCTTGGTTTGGAACGTCGTCCTGAAATTTCAGGATTTGAAATTGCCAGGAGCTGGAACCTGCATGGTTCCAGAGTAGGGATAACTGTTATCCCTGTGAGTTCTGTCAGATAAGTTGCATGCTCAGGGAGACCTCACTAATCGTTCAGGGAAGCTGGGGTAAATAGGCTACAATCCAATACAAGAAGGTGTCAAAGGGATTTGTAGCATCGGGACAAGTCCTTTTTCTAGTCTTAAATCTGCAGCATCCTGATCCAAAGACAGGAGACTACAGGTCATCTCACAATATATTTTTATGTTTCCCCTTGAAGCATAATATATCTCATAGGGTTGATATTCGGATGCCAGCATAATATATCTCACAGTGTTGATATTCGGATGCCAGCTCAACAATTTCATGATCTTCAAAGCTTTTAAAACCTCTTTTCATTTAATCATATGATGTTAATTTAGTCAAGCTGCATTTTAAGCAAGTGGGGAAATGTAGTGTGTAGCATTAAAAGAAACAATCCAATCAGGCCAAAGACCACAATCCCCCTACACATCCAAATCTAAAACTGTTCAAGATCACAATGTCCCTGGGCCTCACTTAGATCACACACATATCCTCAAGTAGAGGAGCATATCAGATGGCTATCAAAGGAAAAATCACATGACTTAAGAGCACATCAAATTACAGCAGGGCAAATTAGGTTAGCCCTGAAACTGCTTTTTGAATCTTTCAAGATAACTCGACCCTCATTCTTAGGGCAGAAGTAGTCTAGCCAGTGGTTCAGGCCAGGGTGAAGCAACAAATGATATTGAAAATAGCTGCACGTTTGATTGTGTAGGGCATGCACATTTCATGTGTAGACTATTTGTTAGACACCTCACTGACTAGTCAAATGAATCATTGGCTGACTAGCATAAGTGGACACACCCTTATAGATCAAGCAAGTTGAACTGACTGACATCTGGTAGATCGGCCAAAAGAAGAGTCTAAAATCTATTCTGAAGTTACAAAATTATAGAGCCAGTGGTAAGCACACCTTATTTGTACAACTCAAAATCTCTAAAGCTTTAGAAACCTTTAATGTGTCCGGTTTGCATTCATACAAAGGTTTGGGTTGTAATTGGGAGGCTTTAAGGATCAGTTTGGTCAGACGTACACTGTTCCAAGTATGAAATGCGCTGTATTATTCTATGTTTTCTTAAGCGGTCTGATGCCAATTTAGCTGTGCTTCGACAAACAATTTTTAAAAAACAATTTACAGTGTGTAGGATTTAAAGCCTACTCCATGTGATACAACCATGACAACGTGCATGGAACTGTGCAGAGTTGCATATTGTTTACATAATGCTACTGTCGGGTTCAAATTCTCAGAGGTCTGCGTCTAAGGGGATATTAATTTTAAGAAGTGGCTGCACACACTTATAACCACCACACACAAAGATACAAACGTGTGCTGTGGTTTATTTATACAGAAAAGCCACAGAAATAATGTAAATGTTCAGACCAGCTCCCATCACATTACCTATTCAAAGGAGATGAGCTCAAGGCCGTAATATAAGAGTTACCCTGACTCATTTTTATCTAAAAGAAAGATGTCATACCTTAGGCTACTGTGCTTTGGGGAGACTCCCTGCTTTGGCAGCAAAACTCTACAGTGAGCCCAGGTCTTTGTACAGCTTGTGGCCACACGTACGTTTCTAAAAATATATGGGATACATTACTCACCGTAATCGTATTTCTGATGCTTGTATCTGCTTAGATTCACATGCTGTGCATAGGCCGACATCTAGTGGAAGCTGCGGAGTATTACAGTTTGTTTTTCGAAAGTCGAAAATGGGCGTCGACACAGGCGTGCCAGTAATACTATCCCTAGTGTGACGTCCACTGTACCCAAGATCCCTCACGCGTGTAGGATCCTCAGATTGTATTTTTTCTGACATGAGGAAGCATGAGGAGTAGCGTGAGTACAGATAATCCAAGCAGATAGACAGAAAGGTAAGACTACAAGCAATCATGCGCCTTCTCTCGGAGGTGAGGAAGGGTGGGTCGCATGTGAATCTAAGCAGATACAAGCATCAGAAATACGATTACGGTGAGTAATGTATCCCTTCTGAGGCTTGTGGAATCTGCTTAGATCACATGCTGTGCATAGATTGCGAGCAGTACCAGAAGAAGGAGGTGGGATGTGAGAAGGGTCATGAGCAAACAGGTGTCTTAGAACCGCTTGTCCCACTTGTGTATCTGTCTTGGAATGAGTGTCAATGCAGTAATGCTGAGTAAAAGTGTGAATAGAGCTCCAAGTAGCCGCTTTGCAAATGGTGTCGAGGGGAACATTTGCAATGAAAGCCAGAGTGGCACCAATGCCTCTAGTAGAGTGGGCCCTTGGCGTAAAAGGCAGAGTCTTTTCAGAAAGAGAGTAACACAGCTGTATACAGTTGATAATCCACTTCGAGATAGCGCCCTTAGAGACGCGATCCCCCTCTCTGCCTGTAGCTACGGAGACAAACAGTTGATCTGTTTTCCTTAGCGGTCTGGTTTTATTTACATAGTATAGGACCGCCCTACGCACATCTAGGGTGTGTAGTTTCACCTCAGCCGAGCTTTGCGGGTTTTGGAAGAAAGCCGGAAGCTCGATGGACTGGTTTACATGGAACTTGGATATGAATTTAGGTGAGAACCTAGGGTGTGTGCGTAAAACCAGTTTGTCCTTGTGGATAGTAAAGAAAGGATCTTGCACTGACAGAGCCTGAATTTCACTGACCCTTCTTATGGAGGTAATGGCTACTAAGAAGGCCGTTTTATAAGTCAGGTGTTTGAGACTACTTTTATGCATGGGTTCGAATGGGGGTCCCATGAGCTTAGCTAGCACCACGTTGAGGTCCCATCCTGGCGGTGGGTTCGAAATAGGAGGGTGAAGTCTCTTTACTCCTTCCATGAAGGCTTTAACCACTGGCACTTTCCACCACGAGACCTTGTTATGGGATGTGGTGTAAGCCGAGAGGGCTGCCAGGTGTACTTTCAGTGAGTTAAAAACCAACCCTGCATCCAGCAGGTGGAGCATGTATGTCACAACGTTGGAAGGAGTGCAATCAACCGGGTTGATTTGTTTATTCTGGCACCAGATAACGAATCTTTTCCACTTATCAAAGTAACAGTGCCTTGTATTTGGTTTCCTGGACTCCTTTAGAATGTCCATACACCTCTGTGGTAATTTGAGATGTCCAAACTCTATGACTTCAGGAGCCATGCTGCTAGGTTCATAGAGTTGGGTTCCTGATGCACTGTTTGACCCTGTTGCTGGGACAGTAGGTTGTACCAGGCTGGGAGTCTGATGGGTTCGCACACCGCCATCCTGCGTAGGTGTGGAAACCATGGTTGTCTCGCCCACATGGGAGCAACTAGGATGAGCGTCATCGATTCCTTGTTCATCTTGTACACCACCTTCCTGATGAGGAGTTGGTGGAAAAGCGTACGCAAACATCCCTGACCAGTTCATCCACAGGGCATTCCCTTGGGAGTCCGGTTGGGGGAACCTGGATGCAAATCCTGGGCATTGTTTGTTTTCGCTTGTGGCGAATAGGTCTATAGTGGGGAAACCCCACTGAGAGAAGAGATCTTCTACCACGTCTCTGTGAAGGACCCATTCGTGTTCTTCTGGGAGGGAGTCTCTGCTTAGAGCATCCGCTAGGGAATTGAGCTCCCCTGGAACATGTTGCGATGACAGGAAGATGTTCCGTCTGAGTGCCCATATCCAGATTTTCTGGGCAAGCTTGGACAGATTTGGCGAACGAGTTCCCCCTTGCTTGTTTAGATAGAACATGGCTGTCGTGCTGTCCGTCCTGATCTGCACCGACAAGTTGAGTAGATGGGGCTCGAACGCCTTTAGCGCTCGGAATACTGCCAGAAGCTCTAGCAGATTGATGTGGTTCTTGGCTACTGAGTGAGACCAGAGACCCTGAGCTGTGTGGTGGAGATGGTGAGCTCCCCACCCAGTCAGGCATGCATCTGTAGTCACCACGGCTTGTACTTCGGGATCGTAAAAGGGTTTCCCCTTTGCGAGATTCTCTCTTGTCCACCAGTGTAGGCTCTGTACGAGTGTTGGCGAAACGACCACTAGATCGTCCCAATGACCACTTGCCTGAGACCACTGTTTCGCCAACCATTCCTGCATGGGACGCATGCGCAGACGCGCGTGGGGGACCAGGTAAATGCATGACGCCATCATGCCCAGTAACCGCATAGCTTTGCGTACTGTTATCTGTTGACCTGACTGATAATGCGGAATTTGCAGAAGTATATTCCGAATTCTCTTCCGAAGGGAAGGTCAATCCTTTCTGAGTATCTAGGATAGCTCCTAGAAACTGTTTTGAGGTGCTTGGCACCAGACTTGACTTTTTCTCGTTGATAGAGAAGCCTAATTCGTGGAGGAGGTCGATAGTCCTCTGAATGTTTGACCTGCAAATTCCTGGGGTTTCCCCCGTTATGAGCCAGTCGTCCAGATAAGGGTACACCGGGATTGCTTCCCTGCGTAGGTGTGCAGCCGCCACCGCCAGTACCTTGGTGAATACCCTTGGTGCAGAAGCTATCCCGAAGGGCAGTACCTTGAATTGGTAGTGGCGACTGTCTACCTTGAAGCGCAAGTACTTTCTGTGCGCTGGGAGCATGGAAATATGAAAATAAGCATCTTTCATATCCAAGGTTGCCATGTAATCCCCCTTTTTTAGGAGGGGGATTACCTCTTGTAGCGTGGTCATACGGAATTTTTGGGGCTTGACATACTTGTTGGCAGGCCGTAAGTCCAATACTGGGCGCATTGTCAAATCTTTCTTTGGCACAAGGAAGTAAGTTGAATAGATACCCTTGTTTACCTGGTGTCCTGGGACGAGTTCTATCGCGTCCTTTTCTAGCAGAATGGCGATCTCCTCGAGAAGGATCCTTTGATGCTCTAGGGAGTGCACTCTTTGTCGTGGAGGATGGTTCCGGGGACGCTGCAGTAGTTCTATACAATATCCTGCGGATACTGTTGACAGCACCCATCTGTCTGAGGTGATCCGTTCCCAAGCCTGGGTGAAGGTGGAAATGCGTCCCCCTACTGGGGTTGCGTGGCAAGGGACCCTGAACTGAGCGTCACTGTTTTGGTGGAGGCGTGCCACCTCCCTTGTTGGGGCTGCCTCTGCCTCTTCCACGACCTCTCTTGTTACCCCTGCCGTAACTCTGGGTAGACTGCTGGTTGTTATTCCATTGTGTACCCTGTCCCTGGGCATAGTTGCCTCTTTGTGAATTTTGGCCGCGTGGGCGACGAAAATTACTGTTCCCCCTCTGGTTAGGGGGTTTGTTGGTAAGCTGGCCAAGGGATTTGAGAGTCTCATATTCATCTTTGGCATTTTTAAGTGCGTCTTCGACCGCTTTCCCAAACAATAGGTCGGGTTCCACTGGCTTGTCTATTAAAGAAGCCTGGGTTTCTGTCTTGAATCCCGACTGCCGTAACCACGCATGTCTTTTGATAACAGTACCTTCTGCTATCAATCTCCCTGCGTTGTCAGCGGCGTCGAAAGTTGCTTTTAAAATGCAACCAGACACGGCTCTCCCTTCTGCCGAGATCCGAGCCAGCTGGCCCTTTAACGGTTCTGGAGCAGAGGCAATGAGCGCCGCGACTTCTTCCCATTGATGGCAATTGTAACTAGCCAACAGGGTGGTGGAATTCGCAATCCTTGCTTGGTAGGCGGACGTTGAGGCTACCTTCCTGCCAAACCCGTAAAGTTTTTTGCTCTCCTTGTCGGGAGGAGCTTCTGATGAAGATAAGGGCGTGCCAGCCCTTTTTCTAGTGTTGGTAACCACTAGGGAATCTGGTTTAAGATGTCCCCTTATATACAGAGGGTCAGACTGGGCTGCCCGGAAAATCTTTTCAATTCTGGGGTTGACAGCTCTGGTGAGGTTCGGATTCACCAGGGAAGGATCTATTCTTCGTTGGATGGATTTGAGGATAGGGATGGTCTGAGCGACCGGTCTTCTCTCTCCTACAAACTCCTCCGCGAAGTCCCTTTCCTCCTGTACACCGTGGGTGTCGATGTGGAAGTGTTCCGCTGCTCGAGCGAGAACCTCGTTAAGGAGGGGCTGGTTATCAACTGGAGAGTCAGTAACTGGGGCTTCGCTTTGTACTGGGGAATCTACTCTGTAAATTTCCTGCTCATCTTCTCCCTCCTCCAGGTCCTCATCCTCCGCATAGTAATCTGTCCCGGTTTGTTCTTCCATAATGTCAAACTCCTGGTCCTCTTCAGGGAAAACTTGTCCCTGGTAACTGGGGAGTGGAGTAGAATATGGAGTGGAGTAAGGCTGAACCTCGAAGGGTTCAGGTCTTTCGAACCGGGGCTTTTTACTTAGCGGGATGGGATCGGAGGAGCCTGAGGGTGTGGCCCCTTGAGGGTTATATGAAAGAAAGTGTTCTGGGTTCTTATCATAAAAATCAGCTAAGGAAGACATCCTAGACATAACCCTGTCTATGTCTTCACTGGACCATTCCCTGGAACAGGGTATTACTTTAGCAGGTGATTTATGGGACTTTTCAAGGGTAGACTTGTGTTTACTTGTCTGCCTAGGGTGGGAGGATGGCTTTACAGGGGTGGAAGGCTGTGCTTTCCGCTGTTTCCCCCCCTCCCCGTGCGTGGAAAAATGTTTTCCCTGTCCCTTGGGGGCCCCAGAGACTTTCGACGCCTGGCGCCGAGGGTCTGGAGAGGTATCTGTGTGCTTCGGGCGTGGGGCCTCACTGGTGTTAACCGCGGTCTCGGTATCTTGGAGCGCGGCCTGGGGGTGGAAGTCGTCTTCGTCTCCCGACGATCGAACTTCCGCGCAAGATGCTTCCGACCAGTATGGCGGAAAAAAACAATCTGAGGATCCTACACGCGTGAGGGATCTTGGGTACAGTGGACGTCACACTAGGGATAGTATTACTGGCACGCCTGTGTCGACGCCCATTTTCGACTTTCGAAAAACAAACTGTAATACTCCGCAGCTTCCACTAGATGTCGGCCTATGCACAGCATGTGATCTAAGCAGATTCCACAAGCCTCAGAAATATATATTTTCAAAGTGCAAGCATTGCTCAGGTTTATGTGAGCGAAACCTTAACCTGGCAGAATGTAGAAAGTCAAATATAGCAACCTAACACTACAATCACATTATTTGGAAATCACCAGGGCGGGGTGGTATGTGGATAAGTCTTAAGAAGCATAACGTAACAGTTTACCAAAGATCAAAATGTGGTTTATCTTCAAATAACATTGCATCATGGTCAACTGATTCTACTTCAGAAGGACCAGATTTATGTACTTCTCCATGGGCCACTGACACCATACATAGAATTATAGTCAAACTAAGCACATGGACCAGCACAGCTGTACTCTTAATGCATCTCAATAGGATATCCAGGAAGTGAGAATTAAAAAACAGCCTGCAGACCATTTAAAGCTGCCATGGTGTCAAAAAGGTTGGAAGCAATGTCAAGCTAGGTAGAATGTCTTTTCATAGCTTTTATCATTTAAAGAAAAACAAAATCCAGGACAAGTGCAGCCAAGTTGCAAGAGTGCTCTTCAAAGAGGAAACCAAAAATGACATTCAGACTGGAGCTCGAAAAGCCCATGCTATGTCTATAGAAAGCCTTTCTAATGCAGACAACAGAGATTGGCCTTGGAACATACAGCAGAAGTCATGCGTGCAGATATTTTCAATGACTACAAAGCAAAGAGAATGAAAGTAAAGACCTTGAGTAGAACCAAGGGCTTACCTGTTTTAGAACTTCTACTGAAACTAAACAAAAAATGAAATCTACAGCTAAATCTCTTCTTTCAAGTAGGTAATCTCTTTCACGCTGCTGCTCGTCACTGCAAAGAAAAAAAGATTAAACATAAAAACACAAGAAAACACTTCAAATGGCTATTATATTTCACATTCAATACCGGTCATTTAAGTTAAAGTTAATCATAAAACTACAGCCAGTATTAAGCACTTTAAAAGTGGATAGTCCACCTCTCAGCAGAACAACAAGTTACTTACCCATGGTAACGTTTTTTTCGACTGGATGTTCCACCCACGTATTCCTCATCTTATGAAATTTCCATATCCAGCTTCAGCTAGAGTTATTTTCCAGCAGAGGGCATTGCGTGTCGATGTCTGTCGACTCGATGTCCCTCAGAGGCCTCCGTCTCGATGTCATCGATGACATGAAGCACACGCAGCAACCGTTGGCTTCAGTTACGTTTTTAAAGCATGTACAGGATAACCAACACTCAACAGTTACTTCTCCTGAGTGAAGACTGCAATTACATGGAAAATGCTACTGCGGGGCAGGTTGGGAGGTGCAATGACAATTACGTGGGAGGAACATCCAGTCGAAAGAACGTTACCATGGGTAAGTAACTTGTTCTTCGAATGGATTGTGTCCTCCCACGTATTCCTCATCTTATGATAAACCCCCAAAGCAGTTCCTTCATAGGTCTGTGTGCACAGAATGTAGCACTGCCTTCCCAAATAAACCTTCTCGGCTTGAGGAAGAGTCCAGTTTATAATGTTTGGTAAAGGTGTGTAGGGATGACCATGTGGCAGCCACAAAAATATCCCTAATTGGGACACCCCTCTGTAATGCAGAGGAGGAAGCCATGCCACTGGTTAAATGTGCTCCAAGACCCTCCGGGGGATCTTTTCCTGCTAATTTGTGGCATTCAGTTATTCCCAAAATAATCCATCTTGACAAGGTTTGTTTTGAAATTGCCATACCCAACTTTTGGCCTGTCTAACCTACAAAAAATTAGTAATCGTGTCTCATCTTAGACATCGTGGAGATGTAAAATGTCATTGCACGGCTTGAATCAAGCCTGTGCAATGTCGCCTCTTCCTTTCTAGGATGAGGAGGATAAAATGAAGGTAAAATTATCTCCTGAGGTAAATAGAACTCAGACACAATCTTCAGCAAGAAGGTAGGTTTCACTTACCTTACAGAAGATTGTATAAGGAGGCTTGCAGGACAACGCCTGAAGTTCACTCACCCTTCGGGCTGATGTAATGGCCACTAAAAGGATGGTCTTTAAGGTTAATAACCTTAAAGGACAGGTATGGATAGGCTCAAAAGGAGCACAAATTAGAAATCTAAATACTAGGTTGAGGTACCAAGTTGGGACTTGGAATGGGGGAAATAAATCTGTCAGTCCTTAAGAATTGTATCACAAGGGGAACCTTGAAGAAAGATACCTCTTCAGAGGAGCGCTTAAAAATGGAGAGCGCTGCAAGATACCCCTTGATTGGTCCAACCTAGAGCCCCAAGTTGACAAGGTGTAATAAGACCACCACCATAGGTGTACTGCATGTAGACGGATCTTCATTCTCTGTCAAGACAGGAGGCAAGCATTATGCTTTTGTTTCTTTATTACTGCTACTCACAGCACTTCAAATGTTTACATTTTTCTTTAAATTAGAAGCTTTTCCGGATCATAGCACACCAAAAAGGTCCCAGCCTTTCCATTTTTTTTTCCATAAAACTACAAATCTCCATAATCCGTTAACTTCAGGTAGTCCCGGGCTGCTCTCCTGAGCCTATCAGTACCTGTCCCTGTGTATAAGTAGACTTCTCTCTCGGGTCCATTCCTCTTTCTTTGACAGCAAACTCTGCCGGAATCTGAACATCCACTTCCAACTGTGAACTGTAACTGTACGAATTCAACTGCCCTTTGCGAATGAACCACAGTCCTGCAACTGCGGATAGCGAAGGGGTTATCGTAGAACTTCAAACTGGTGTGCTCCACCCTGCTCCTGTCTCAGGTCGTCTTCTCTTCATCTCCTGGAAAAAATGAGGACGCCATCATAAGGGTGGGAATACATTGACATAGTTATAACCCATAACATTTATTTTTTTTCTTTAGAACACATGCGTATTCAGGGTGGGATATAATGCTTGCCTCTGTGTCTTTAATATAATCAAGACTACCCTGCGCTATAAGCATGGACAATCTTCTTTCTATGTCAAGACAGAAGGCAAGCTTTATGCTTGTTCAAAGCGGTCTACAACTCTACTCGCTATCAGATAAATAGGCTTAAAGTAGTAAGTCTTGAATGTCGACTCGTTAGACCAATCTGCTGACTTCAGAATATCTTGCAATGGTACTCCTGCTGCAAAAGCCCTCAACGCCATTGCGCCCCTTGCAGAATGCGTGCCAAACTTGGATAAGTCAATACATGTCCAATGCATAACCTCTCTGACCCATCTAACAATTGTGGCTGTTGCTACCAGCGAGACAGAGCGCGACGGGGAATGGAGGACATGCATACAGGAGTGGAAACTCCCAGTCCACTACAAACGTGTCCCCTAGAGCTCCTCTTTAGGGAAATTCCCTTGAGCAGTACCGTTTGCACTTCCGGGTTGACACTGGTCGCGAACAGATCCAATTGAGGGGTTACCCCCAAAAGGGTGAAGATCTCTTGAAGGACTTACTGAGCTAGTTCCCACTCCCACTCGTGGGAGACTGAACTGCCTGGTCAGAGCCTCCACCGTCGTGTTCTCCTCTCGGCTAGGTGAACTGCCGATGGGGAGATTCCTTCTTGAATTGCTCAGCACCAGAGCTTCATTGCTTCTCTGTACAGCAGTAGTGACCCTGCACCACCCCTCTTGTTGAGGTAGTACATGGCCACAGTGTTCTGTCATTATCAGGACATTCCTCCCCCGCAAAGATGGCAGAAAGACCTTCAGCGCTAGTCTGATTGCCCACAGCTACAACAGGTTGATATGTAGTTTGGTAAGTGAATGGTCCAACGATAACCTTGCTGTACAAACTGGGGCACAGCCTAGGGCAAAACAAATTTGACTTCTAATTCAATACAATTTCTTGAAATACTATCATATAGTCGATTATTCAATAGGTACATATTAATTCATATGCAACATCTTTCATATAAAAGAAAGCATTTATTTTTGTGTTTCAGACATTGCTTCATAAAGAAAATCCAAGTTGTGTATCAAACAAAATATTGACATATTAACTCATATGTTTTTTACGATACACGTTTCTTTCACATATTTTTCTCATATGTTTCCAACTGTTATTTGTTCACGTGATCCAATAAACTTGATAGGTTTCCCAATATAGTTTCCTATCTGTGTTTCGGGTAATTGATACCCTTCTTCAGGTTTAAGAGTATTGGATTGTTTTCTGGAAGACATAAATTGATATATCTAGATTACTTAGTTTGTAATATGTTTATTAAAGAATAAACTGTCAATGGCTCAGTTCAGATAAACTAACCTTAGAATTCTTATCACCCACTCAGGAAAAGGTTGCTGCTCAAACAGGGTAAATTTCAAAAGCTGTAAAATAAGGATAAAACGTGTTTCACTAGTGAGTGATCTTAGTTGTAAGGAGCGGTGGTGTGCAGAGGGAAAAGTCACTATAATGAGCCAAATTCATGAGAGTTCTTAATGTGGTACATAATTCACAGGATGACGTGTAACTAACCACCAATTAGATAGTCGAGTCTATTGGTAACTGCCACTGTCTTCTTAGGTTATTGCTTCAAATTTGGAAGAACCCTGCAAATAAATCAGGCGTGGTTCTTTTTAGAATGTGCTAAATGTGGTTCACATGTTTAAGTTAATGCATTCTCTTGGCTGTGCACCCTGCTTTGCCCATTTCCTACCTTATGGGTGTGCACAATATAATTCACTTCTGCCGTGCTGTGCTAATCTTGAAGTTTTGGAGGGTTGCCGATCGACCCGTAATGTTTCCTGCTTTTACTCGCTCTTCCCCCGCACATCTGTGATAACAGGGATTCAATTAGTTCTAGGATATAGGGCTTGGCTAAGAACCAGTTTTAATTGCTAAATTCGCGATCGAACGCGAAAAGCTATTCTTACCCGTTCGGAGCCGATATACGTGCATCTCCATTCCGCAAGCTCCTGCTCTCTGCGAAATTCACAGACGCCGGGCTGCAACGCATCTCGCTAAGGAACTGCGGCGGCTCGTCGTCAGTTTTACTAAGGCTATACTAACAGGTGCTGGTTTGGGCGCCATGTTGGGAGAACTAGAGTGTTAGTCTTGCTGAGAGATTCTATCTGTAGATGCATCTACTAGGAATGACGCTATACAATCTTGATATATTTCAACCAGATGTCCTCATTACCATAAATTTGCCTCGAACAGTTTAATGATGTCACGTTATTTGGTGCTATTAGAATCTAAGTTTTATGAGTTAGTAATCCTCATTCAATCTTAAGACATTCTTTTTACCCATTATTAGCCTTATGTCAAGAGAAATACATCATGCAAGTATACAGTTCTGCATCTTATACATCACATGACCCTTCAATCATTGAAACACATTAGAAGGCATTTTTGCATTTGCAATTCTCGTTTGTGACAAGTGGGTCCCTGTGTGTTTGCAACAATCTCAAGAATATTGCTTAAGTACTCCTATGATCCCTGGTACCGTGGTTCACAAAAGTCTTTGTATAAAGAAAGAACTCATCACTTTTCATTAGTCACACATTCATGTCCATTTCTTTTTTATTGGGAATGTCTATAGATAGAAATTAAGATCCCAATCTAAATTCATCCCTCTGGGGTTCATTGTGTCGAGCTTCTCTGAGTTTGGACTCTGGATTGTCAGGCCGTTGATATGCGCTCACCACCCAGTAAGTAAGGCTTCCATTACTACCTTTATCTCCAGCCATGGTTGCCAAAAAGGTTCTCCCTTCAAAATGTTGTCCTTGCAGGCCCACCACAGGAGATCCTGAGTGAGTGTTTGGGACCTGAAGGAGATCTGACATCCTGCTTGAGAATTGAGACCGTTTAGTCCTGCGAGCCCACTGGAGAGATCTCATTCTCAGGTCCACCTCTGGCACCAGAAAAATGCAGGATGCCATGAGGCCGAGCAACCTCAGAAAGTCAAAGGAGGGGAGAAGCTGGGCACTTTGGAATTCGGTGACCATCTGCAGAATGTCTTGAGCCCTCACCTTTAGTGTTGAGGCTTTTCCCAGGGATGCACCCATGACTTGAAGTTGAGGGAGAAGCACAGTCTGTGAAGGGAGCGACAGGTGGAGCAGAGATTTCCCTGGGCCTGTTCGGGGGAACGTGCCCTGATCAGTCAATTGTCCAGGTAGGGGTAGACTTGAATCCCCCACTATCCTGAGACTCACTGCCACCACAACCATTAACTTTGTGAAAACTCTTGGGCGGAGGTCAGCCCAAATGGTAGAACTCGAAACAGATAATGAGAACCACCAACGGCGAACCTCAGGTACCTTCTGTGCTTATGATGGATTGGCACATGAAAGTAAGCATCCTGAAGGTCCAATGATACCATCCAGTCCTGAAGCTGGATGGCCTGAAGGATCTGAAGGGTAACTATCTTGAACTTGTCCTTCCTGAGGAACTTGTTTAAGTCTCTAAAGTCCAAGATGGGTCTCAATCCTCCGTCCCTTTTTAGAATGAGAAAGTTCCTCTCTGCTACAGGTCCTATAGCATCTTTCTCTAGAAGGGTTAATATTTCCTGCATAGGGAGCGAATCTGGAACTTTGAAAGAGCACTTTCCTGGTGGATGATAGGCTTTTTTAGAAAAGGGGAGGCAATAACCCTGGGCAACTGTTTCCAATGCCCATGCATCTGAAGTAATGCCCCGCCACTTTTTCAGATACAGTGACAGTCTGCCTTCCACTGGGGTCTTGTAAACTAAGCTGGAGCAGTGGCTGGTGGTAAAGCAGCAGCTGCCTGGGCGGTTCTAGTATCCCTTACCCGTCCACCAGGGGGAAATCTTTTCTGACCCCTTTGATCAGACAGTCCTCTCCCCCTTCCAACTGAGTAAAACCAAAAGGACCTACCCATCCAAGGTGTGCCGGTGGGGTGGTTTTGTGGCTGTCTAATAGCAGCACCAATCAACTTTGCTGCCGCTAAAGTGGTCGTTAATTTCTCTAGGCTCTTGTCAGCCTTGCTACCAAGTACATGTGTACCATCAAAGAGCATGTGTTAAGCAATCTGGACTGCACATATGGAGCCAAACCAGACTTTAACGAGGCAAATCTGTGCATAGTTGTACTAGGCGCCATGCACCTGCTGATACAGTCAGCAGTGTTGAGACCTGTATGGAGGGATTCGCACATTGCAGCTTTCCCATCCTTGAATAGATTTAAAAATCTGTCCCTTTCCTACCCTTCGGGGATATGATCAGCCGCCATTGCTAAACATTCCCAAATAGTGTGAGTCAATCTGGCCAATGTGCACGTAGCATTTGCTGGCTTTAGGGCCATACTTCCCGCAGAGAAAACCTTAGCCTAAGCAGTGTAACGCATGTCATCTCTGTCTGGGGGAATAGTTGGGTAAGCGTACTGTTTAGAGGTTGATATGGCAGCTTGTACCACTAACCTTTCAGGAGTGGGATGCTTTGTCTAGTAAGTGGGTCGCTACTGTATTTAGAGGTAAATTTTTTATTCACTGCAGGAATCAATTCTGGCATCTCCCAATTTGAACACTCCTTTGCAATGCCACATGAAAAGGAAGAATAGGCTCCTCCAAGGGTCCCTTATCTAGGATGTCAGTTAGATCATCCTGTTCTTATATTGGTGTTGGTCTTTTCCACCCCACATACTCTACCAACTTGGACATTAACTGTAAGACCCTTTAGCATGGTCAGTAGTGTCTGGTCTCCCAAACTCTAATTCTGGGGACGTATCTAGTCCACTTACATTCTGCAAGGACTCCTGTACATTTTTTAGCCTTGATTCCTCTGGGATCAAAGGCTCAGGGACCCCAGGTGTTCCATATTGGAGACCAAAAGGTCATCAATCATTTGAAGAACCTTCTGCTTCCTCAAACTGAAGAAACGGACTAAAAAAAAGTCCTTTCTTGGTAAAGGTGTATATATCTTTTCTGTGATCCTCAATGGCGTCTCCGAAATCTTCTACACAGTCGAAGTCGAGGGCTTGTCTGACGCCTTTGGCGTCGAGGACCTGTCATGGTCTGATGAGAAGTCTTTCGGGGCAGATGACTTCTTCCTCGAGGAAGATTAACTCGAATGATCTTTCGACCGCTCGAGATTTTTCTTTGCCTTCCGTGCCCCAGAAGGCACACGATTTTTGCCCTCATCTTTTCTTGTCAAGTTTTTTTACTTGGGCAAGGCTTTCATGAGTTTGAGGGGATCAAGGCCGCATTCTCAAAAACTAGCATCATTTTTACTGTGCATTTCTCCCATTCAGTCAGAGAGGTTGATTTCGTCAGGCATTTAACCCGTTCTGGGGAGGAACTCTATGTCCAAGTTGGAGACCTATGGTGCCTTTTCCACGATCGTCGTGACAACCACTGCGTGATCTCGACCTCTGTCTTTTTACGACTCATTCGAAAACACTTGACAGGGTCGAAGGGGATTTCGACCTACCTGCCGGTAATTTTCCTCTTCGCTCTTTCAGGGCTTTCGCCGTCATCGATAGGCAGGCTACAGTTGAAGGTAGCGCGAAATGAACCGAGGCACCACAGACACCCGATGGGGGTCTGTAAGGGACATCTTAGCTGCACAATCTTGGCACTTCTTAAACCCTTATCTTGCAGTCGAAGATGCTGATGATGATGATGCCATTTTCAACAATATATTCAAAGATTCTCGATATGGAACCGAAGCATACCTTATCTGAAGCGATAACTTTCATGGAAAAATGGAACTGAAGCCAGTCGCTGAGTGTGCTTTATACGTTCAATAACTTGGATATCGAGAGAGGGAGGCCTCAGAGGGACATTGAGTCGACAGACCGACTCACAGCGCCCTCTGCTGGAAAAATAGTTCCAAAGCAGCTGAAGCTAGATATGAAAATAGAAGATGAGGAATACATGGGAGGACACAATCCATTCGAAACCAATTACTTGCCTTCAGAAGATTTTTCTAACGGTGCAACCATATATTCCTCCTATTTGAATTGACACCCAGATGCAGTGACTGAGGCATTTAACCTCCTTTCTGGAGTCATCAGAGCCAGGGACGAAGAGCAGAACCGGTACAGAGCGTTGCCGATTCCTCCTACACCATAGTGGTTGAGGATTACTTACACTCGCTTCAGATTACTTCATCAGGCATAGGAAGAATGAAGCTCTTGGAATAGCATGACAGTTTAAGACCAACAGAAAAGGCATTCCAGAAGTGGATTCTTAAACTGCCTTGACATTCCAGGAGCTTTCATTCTTCCTATGCCTGATGAAGTAATGCAAACAGTAAGACATTAGCCTGTAGCCTAACTAAGGTATCATCCAGTTATCTTCTTTAGGACCAATAGTCTATATTTGGGTTATAGTGTGGGTGAGTTAAAAGACTAAAATCTGCACAATGTTCAGTGTGCACTGCATGCTCATAAGGTTCATACGCTAAGTCAGTATCACAGACATTTGTGAAACATAGAAACCTTTAGTCCGTCCTGTGTTCCTGAAATGCGCTTTGATTTTATGCAAATCAGCCAGGAACCAACCTAGGTGCTATTTGTCCGCTTCCTCATAGTTGATTTATTTACTGAATAGGGAGGATTTACTCCCTTACTGAGCTGTTTACATACTGAGAAAGTTATTTACAGACAGTAATTTATATACAAACTAAGCCGGATAGATAAAAAATATGCAGAATGGATGCAAACAAGAGCAACTAAGACAATGCTGAGTAACAAACCATGTTTGCTGCCTCTCACAAGTAAATGTCTCATTTAGAGAGTGGTGGATTTTCATAATGTAATACTGCTGGAGGAAATGAACATCTGTCGGTGGTCTTTCTGAAATTCCACCCAATTCCAGAAATACCAACTATGCCAATAGTAACCCTAAAATAGATTTTATCAATCATCAATTCTTAGCCATTCCCACTTGGAAATGGATCATGTACAGTAACACTTCTGCATTAAACATGAACATCAGTCTTCCGAAGAGGGTCAATTCTGACCCTTTAATGCACTGTCTGGATAAGGTGGTGAGAAGGGGCACCAAGACACTCCCCTTTTCAACCCCTTACAATGGGCCACTCTCTAAACATTTTACTCTACATTAAAAAACGTTTAGAAAACGTTGGGACAACTTTGGAATCTTTATCTGCACCTCTGGGGTGGAGGGAAAAATAGGCAGACTTACTCCTGAAAGTCCACCTGTAATACCGCTGGTGGTATTTGGTCCAAAACCTGAAATGAGTGGAAGTGTCTTGCCAAATAACACTACATTTTACCATTTACAACTAAATTATGAATGCGGCCCGTACTGTTTAGGGCATCTACCTCCCCACCTTTTGGGCAACACCAAGTATACTTTAAGACAGACCCTTGTTAAAGCCCCTCTAGACATCAATTTTGCATTCCCAGTTGAAACACTATCATCAAGAACGCATGCGTCAGGACAGAAGAATGGTGGGGCAGAAGAGCAGCTATTATCACCCCTGAGAATTACCTCTATACGTGGGGTCACCATCTGCCTGCCTCTCGCTGCCAGCTACACACCGTTAAAAGGCTCATAGGGTTGAAGGGTTACAAAGTTAACAACTTGAGGCCTGCCCAGGTACCGGAGGATTTGTTCAGGAGCGCATTGAAGACCACTGAAACAGCAGCGTGTGAACTTGAAAGCACGTTAAACAAAAACAAATGTATGCATTCATGTTTCTGTGTATTGCAATGTATGTGCCATAATTTAAATGTGTCTACGGGTCTGTCCAAGAAGACAGATTTGTGCATTTGTTTGGCTGGGGAAGGGTATTGTGAGGAGTTTGGGAATGGCTGCATCATGAACGTTTATAGTGACTATGCCAGCAGATAGAGTGCGCAACGTCATCCAAAGTGCCATAAAATAAAGTTTGGTATAGATGATGGCAACAGTTTCACAACAATTATTTACTGTGACCAACTTCAAAGTTATTTAAACTGGTAATGGCATATCATAACAGCACAGCTTCAAGGAGAGACTTAAAATGGCAACACTGGCATTTGTTGACACTTATAAAAATGAAAAATGCTGTGTGCATTATTGGTGACATGGCATATTTTTAGATTTTCTTATGCATTAACCTAGAGAGTTGTATGGCAATTTACTCACTTTCTGGAAAAATGGTGCAGTAAAAAGCACAATTTCAACACTTAAATGTCTTACTGAAGAACCCCACCGCCCAAAATAAAACCCTAATACAATACTTGGGGTTCCTTCCAATAAAAATATTCACCTGCAGCCACAGACCCCCTCAGGAACTGCCTGCCCCCACTGGCACCAAAAGATACCTCTGCCACCGACAGGCATAATGTTACTGGCTGCGCACAATAGAAGCTGGTATGTTTGGGAGCTGTAAGTCAGGCGCCGACCCCTTGGTTCTATGAAAGGCAAAAGAGGTTTGATTCAAAAACGTTACAGCTTTCACATGCCCCTGCAGCTGCATGATCATGCGCATTGCACATATGTGGTGGCCCAGGCTGCACAGGGCCCTCATTTTGTTTTATTACATTGGTTTCAATGTGAATTTGCGCAATAAAACGTGTGCATCAGAAGGTACACTAAAGGGAACCAATCTGTTCTTCTAATGGTAATTTCCTCCCACAGAGTCCTCATCTTTGAAATAGTCCCATCACTAAAGAATTGAAGGTGGGAAGGATAGCAAGGCCCTAGAATATAGAATGTTAAAATATACCATGAATAGTGACCAGTAGAACAAAATGTGTATGTTGATAATATAGGGTTCCTATCAAATGGTTATAATTGGTTCTTACCTCAAATCGAGTGGTTTATTTTACATATGTACTTTCTCTATGACCCAAATGAAATGGAAGGTAACGAGATTTCCTCTTCCCTTCTTTGTTTTTTTTTAGTTCCTTTCTAACTTTGTCATTGCTTAAAGAGTTTTATAAGTGAGTACATAAGTAGTAACTGTTTTTCCTTTTTTATATGAAATATATAAATCATTAAGCAATAGAAAAATAACATGTATATGAAAATGATTTATGTCTGTGTTGTATGAATTCTTTTTGAAAGGTTAATTGAATTCAACCATATCATATAAAAATAAATAGCAAGGCCCTAGTAAATATATACTGAATAATTTGGGAGCACTTAACCTTATCCACCAAAATGTGTGCTCACCAGCAAAAACAAATAAAAATTCTACACAGTAATTTTTGCCAAACATGCAGCTTGGCCCACAATGCTGCTTGATATGTAAGAGCAGGGACAACGAGGCAGACACTGCAGACAGATCTCTAATGGAGGGGTGCATTCATTCTTGTTGGCAGCGTTTACGCAACCGCAAAAAAAAAGAAATTCTGGTGGCCCTTATCTTGGCCAAGTGAGTGAGGGAGCCCCATGGCGCTTCCATCAAGAAGGTCAAAACCAAGTTGAAAATCACATGAGTAACAAACTAGTGTGTTGGAAACGGGTCATTAACAAAATACATAGCCATAAGCTTTAGAAAATAATGGTTCTTGTTCTGCAGCCCTATAGAAAACCGTTTTGTCAAATAGCCCATCGCTGTGCCAAAATGGATGACCCACTGAACAAGTGCTACTAGGGTATCTAGCACAGAAGGTGATCAAGACTAGGGGTACAGATTTTTACCCTGATAGAGCCTGGAGAATTCATGCCACTGGCAGGCGTAGATTGAGTGGGTAGCTGGTCTCCTTATTTCCCCCCCCCCCATCATCATCACTTCCTCATTAAGAAGAGAAGTCAAAACTAAACCTTCCTTGATAACATAGCTATCGGCCTCTCAGCCAGATTAGCTGCTGCCAGGGAAACCTCTTTGTCTAGAGCCCAGAACAGTTGCATGGCCAACCTGTGCATAGATTGCAACCCCCACATCACATCGCTTGTTCAGGTAGTGCATGGCCATAGTGTTGCCTATAAAACATGAAAGTATTTCACACAGATGGAAATAAGTGCCTTCAGCCAGCGCCATTGTACGCAGATACAGTAAGTAGATGTGTTCTGCCATTTCTATCTAGGACAAATGTCTGCTCAGCCAAAGATCATCCAGGTGAGCCTACAACCATTCACAGAGGGATTGCGACAGTCAATTGAGGCCACGAGTGACTAATGGTCACTCCCCTCAGGAGGTGTCACCACACAAGGTCCAGCAACACCTTGCTACAGACCTGAAGTAGGTCCATCATATCACCACCAAATTGGGACCACTGGCATTGCTACAGCCACTGGTGGAGTCTCATACACAGCGTGTTCTGGAGCCATGCAAAATTCCCAAAGGCATTAGGCAAAGAGGAAGGAAAGCGGATGCAGGGACCTGTATGCTGTTCTTAAAGGAGAGTAATAGCTGATGGATGTTCGTTACCTGCTCTTCCAGTGGAAATCCCTCAATGAACTGAAGGAGCTGTGATTGGGGGAGGAGGGGAGTCTTCAACTTCAAATTGACTGAACAGGCCCTCCTCCCCCCCCCTAAGTCGTGCAGCTGGAGGCAGGTCCTTAACAGGCTATTTTTATCAGATTCATTGACCGCAGACTCATCAGCCAGTAGTCTAGGTACAGACACAGATCTGGTCCCTCCTGAATGGAGCTGCCACTCCAGCCAGGAGTTGTGTGAAAGTTTTCAGGGCAGAGAAAAGATTCAAAGATGTTAATGAACATTTGTACCGTGCACTATCACCTCCGGAGTGGTCCCCTGGCACTCTGGCGGCTCTAAAAAAGGAAGGGAGGGGTGGTTAGTGGGAAGAAGCTGGGAAAGTGCAAGAGAGCAGTGATGTGCTGTTGGCGGCCTCAGCCCGGTGGGTCCGTTGGCACTACACCGAGGTGTGCCCATGACCACAAACGTCGGGCCATTTTAATGCCCCTGATGGATTGAGACACTAGGGCTGGACGGCATGGACCAAAAGTCATAACTCTATATTCTTGGCCTGAATTGCGATATATGATATCTTGATATTGTTTCTGTGGGTTAAAGTGTCAGTTGTAAGCAAACTACATGCACGATGCCAACAGTACCAATACTTAACAGTACATGCAAAACAACTAACATTGTCAGTTAACCTCATCCTAAAATCACAATTTATTCAAAAAGACATCTCTACAATAATGGCATTAAGTGACATTTTATCACCTTAATTTAATGGATCACAGATATATGGCATACATTACTTACCGTAATCTTATTTCTGATGCTTGTATCTGCTTAGATTTACATGCAGGGCATAAGCCGTCATCTAATGATTCATTCTTGTTGGAGTTTCGCAAAAGGGACATCAACTGGGTGTGCTTGTAATACTATCCCTGTGTGATGTATATTGTACCCATGATGCTTCACGTGCCAAGGTGCCTCCGATTGTTTTATTTTTGACAAGAGGGAGCATGAAGTGATGCGCGAGTACAGAAGATAAGGTGTAAAATGACATTGTAACTTCTACCCCAAGAGGGGAGGAAGGGTGGGCACATGTGAATCTAAGCAGGTACAAGCATCAGGAATACGATTACAGTAAGTAGTGTATGCCTTCTGAAGCTTGTGGATCTGCTTAGAATCACACGCTGTGATATACTAGCAAGCAGTACAACAAGATAGCACTGGGTTGTTATAAAGGCACAGCAGCAAAGATGTCTTTGTACCACGAGACCCACCTGTGAATCACTCTTAGAATGCTGTAATGCTGTGTAAAGGTGTGACTAGAACGTCAGGTAGCTGCTTTGCAAATGGCATCTAAAGTAACATTTGCAATGAAAGCTAAAGTAGCTCCTGTGCCTGGAGTAGACTGTGCTCTGGGCGTAAAGGTCAGTTTAACAATCCATTTTGAAATATCCAACTTTGAGACAGGATTCGACCTTCTCTTCCAGTGGCTAGGGAAACAAAGAACTGATCTGTTTTCCATAGTAGATGTAATGGCCACATGAAAAGCAGTCTTACAAGCGAGACACTTGAGACTGGTTTTATGCATTGGCTCAAAATTAGGGCCCATACATTTAGGAAGGACTACATTCAAGTTCCATCCGGGAGTCACATTTGAAATTGGAGGGTGTAATCTTTTGACCCCTACCATAAAGGCTTTAATGACAGGGACTTTCCACCAAGAAACTTTCTTACTGAGAGGTGGTGTAAGCAGAAAGAGCAGCTAGATTAACTTAGTGAATTAAATACTAGCCCTGAATCCAAAAGGTAAAGTGGGTTTAGAACAATGTGAGGGTGTACAGTGTGATCTACACCAAATGAGAAAGCGTTTCCATTTATTGAAATAGCAGTGTCTAGTATTGGGTTTACCTGCCTCCTTAAGAATGTCCATACATCTTTGGGGTAGATTTAAATGCCAAAACTCTATGAATGCAGAAGCCAAGCTGCTAAGTTCAGAGTTTGAGGACATGGATACAGTGTTGATCCCCGATTTTCGGACAGCATGTTGAACGAGCATGGAAGTTTCACAGGAGCACACAGACATTCTCATTTGTTGTGACAACCATGTCTGCCAGGCCCACATTGAAGCCATCAGGATAAGCTTGATGCATTTTCTTGACTATCGTGTTGAGGAGAGGAGTTGGGGCACGGGGTGGATTGGAGTATGGAAATTGGGAGCAAGAAGCATATGCACATTTCCCTGACTCATCCACAGGGTGTTCACTGCGGATCCTGTTTGGGGATACCTGGAGGCTAAGTCTGGACATTACGGATTCTCCAGTGTTGTGAAGAGGGCGATACGTGGATGACCCCATTCTGTGGAGATATTCTGTAAAATGTCAGCGTGCACCTGCCATTTGTGTTCTACAGGAAGTTGCACATTTCTGCTGAGGACATCTGCTAGAAGATTTTGCTCCCCTCGAACATGTTGGGACAGAAAGAACATGCTCTGTCTTCGCACCCAGTTCCATATGTTCTTGGCTAGTCTGGACAGACCTGGAGAGTGTGCCTCACCCTGTCTGGTAATATAAAACATGGCCCTAGTGCTGTCAGTTAGGACTAGAACAGTTTTCCCTTGTAACTGGTTTCGAAAAGCTTTGAACACTACTAGGAGCTCTAACATATGTATGTGCTTCTTTGCTGGTGTCTGAAACCACAAGTTGTGCGCTGAATGATGGGGTAATGTACTCCCCACTCCGAGACAGAAGAGTCTGCGGTAACAGTGGCCTCTATTGCCGGTACAGTGAATGATTTTCCCTTGACCACCACCGCAAAGACAAAACTAGAGACTGCGAGACAACCAGTAGATCATCCCACTGACCGCTTGCTTGAGACCATTGTCTTGTGAGCCACTCTTGTATCAGATACATGCGCATGCAGGCATGAAGCACCAGCTAAATACAGGAATTCATCATTCAGAGTAGTCGCATTGACTTGCATACAGTTATCGGGTGACTGGCTATACATTGTGTAATTTTAAATCGCATGTTTTGGACCCTTTTGTTTGAGGGGAAGACAAGACTGTCTTCTGTACAAATCAACGCTCCAAGATTTTTATTTTTTTAAAGAATTGGGCACGGGCCTTAATTATTTACTCATTGATCGAGAACCCTAAGTGGAATAATAGGCATATGGTTTCTTGGGTGTTTTTGAGACATGCTCGAGGCATGTCTCCTGTTATTAGCCAGTCGTCTAGATAAGGATACACTGGAATGTATTTCTGTGAAGATAGTCCACTACCACTGCTAGAATCTTGGTGAACACTCTTGTCACTTTGGCTATGCCAAATTGAATCACTTTGAACTGATGAGGGTCCCCTACTTTGAACCGTGGGAACGTGCCGTGCGCTGGCAACATTGAATTCTGAAAGTATGCATCTTTCATGTCTAGTGTTGCCACCTGTTTGAAAAGAGGGATACTTCCTGCAGTGTAGTCATGCTGAACTTTTGTGGCTTGGCATACTTGTTTGCAGGACGCAGATCTAATACAGGGTGCATGATTAAGTCCTGTTTGGGTACAAGGAAGTACACTAAATAAATACCCTTTAGTCCGTGAGGAATTGAGCACCCAGGAACACCAAACCTTTTGAAGCAACTGTGCAAGATTTGGTGTAATTTATTGCAAATCTCAATTGTTGGAGAAGAGCTGTTTGTCTCAGAAAACACGGTTGGCCGTGTTTTCTGAGAATAGCTGCCACTGCTGTAAGGCATTTTGGGAACGTCCTGGGTGCTGATTTTTAGGCCGAATTGAAGTACTCTGGAACTGATCATGGCATTTGCCGACCTTAATTCGGAGATACTTTCGGTGTCTTGGATGTATCAGGATGTGGAAGTACGCATCTTTGAGGTCTAACCCTGCCAGATATACGTGGGGTTTTATGGCCTTTATGACGCTCCAAAGTGCACCATTTTGAACCTATGATTTTTGATGTTTTTGTTTAGCTTTCGCAAGCCCAGGATTGGACGCCACTTCCCGTCTGGTTTCTCGACAAGGAAGTACCTGGAGTATACTCCTTTTCACTTTGCTGAATGAGGTACTCTCTCAATTGCCCATTTCTTTAACATTTGCGCACTTCCTGTTGAATTGGAAGGTGTGGGTGTGATAACTTTATGGGAGGTAACAGGATTTGTGCACGTATGAATTCCAACAATTGGCCGTGCTGGATGGCATCTAGCACCAATCTGTCTTTTGTTATTGCTTGCCACTTGCTGAGGAAAAACACCACATTTCTTCCCACCCGTGTCCCCTGAGCCAGTCATTGCTGGTCCTTGTTCTGCCTACCTCTTTGAGAGGTGGCTGATCCATGCTTTTGCGGTCCCTGGTGATACTCCCTTTTGTGCTGGGAGGCCTGGTCATTTCTCTTGTAACCCTGAGAGTAGTCTCCAGATCTGCCGTAATTCTTGTCCCTTGAGGACGAGAATCTAGAATTACCCGAGGCTCCTCGAAAGGAACGAAAAGACCTTCTGCCCTGTAAGGTTGTTCGAGATCTAGCAGTATCGTCGTCTGCTTTCATTGTTTTGAGGGCCTCTTCAATCTAGTCACCAAACAGATTCTCCTTCAAACGGCTTGTCGACCACCTTATGTTGTACGTACTGTCGAATATCGGTGCAACGTAGCCATCCTGATCTTCTGAGGACAACCCCATTGCCAATTTGTTTGAACCCCGTTTCAGCGAGATCTACAGTGATGTTAATGCAGTGGTTTGAAGCTTCCTCACTTTCATGCACCACTGTCATGTCTTCCTTCCTCCGTTTGCCCCAGTAATTGCTCTAATATAGGAGCCAACTGATGCAACATTTCTCAAACGTAGCACACAACTATTGCAAGGGCATTGGCTGCTTTGACTGTTACTCCGATGGTGAGCACCTTTTTACCGAAGGCATCCATTTTTCTGCCTTCATTGTCTGGGGGAGTGGCGCATTGTACTTCATACGAACCTTGCGACCCGCTGCCGCTGACACCACCAACTCTGGAGAGGGTTGCAAGGTGAGACATTTTGGTGTTGTATCAGGTGCCTTACATTTTTATTCAGTATTCCTTTAAGTGCCGGTTCTGTAAATGGATGTTTTAGAGTAGGAAGGCCCTCCTGCCAAACAGGATCTAGGATGGCTGAAGAAAACAGCCTTTTTGCGCTTACCCATGTGGTCAAAAAGAAAACCGTCCTTTTCTTCTGCATGAGTTAAACCGAATTCCTGGCACGCCTTCGATACCATGGATTGGAAAGCCCCAATGTCATCTGGAGGCGAGGGTTGTGCAGGACCCGCCTGTATATCTTGTACGGGTCATCAGTGTCCGACGTATCAGCTGTGCAAGGATACAAAGAGGTGGTGGAGCTTGTGTCCCTTGGACCAGTGTCTTGGTCCGTATCTACTAATTCTCCCTCTTCATGCTCTCGTATACATGTGTATTCTTAGAGCGGTTTCTGTTATGCCCACCTGGTATCCACAGGGACGCCACCCAGCCGGGGTACACGCTGGTATGATTCTCAGCTTTGCCCTGATGTGGTCTGCGGGGAAGGTTCTGCCTTGTGGTAGAATAAGGCGTGCTCTCCGTCGTGCCTTCTTTGCAGGGGCGCGTTGTCTTTCATGGGCGAGTGCGGTCCAGTTACTTCACGGACGCCGGCCCGTTTGATATTGTTCAGGTAGGTCTTATTGCTGTTCTTTAGTTTTGTTGCTATCCTGCATGCCTTTCTTTGTTTAAAATGTCTTTTTTCTCCCCAAGGTATGCGGAGCTTCAGCGCGGCGAACTGGCTTGGTTGAACCCCGCTGGTAAATAATGGCGCATTAAGAGCGCTATGATGCGGTAAGTAAGCGCCATGCGCAGCGCAGCGAAGTCTTGCATTTGCTAACCTGTATTTTCCTTCCTTGTAGGTCGCGGTGTTCTTCAGCGCGAGTGGAATGTCCGGAGTGGTGCCAGCCGAGAGGCGACCAGCCAGGTAAGCCTTTTGAGCAGTTCGTAATTTGTAAATGTCTCTACAGCTTTCTTTACATTACCTCCATCTTCCTCTTTCAGGTCGTTCTGTCCGGGAGGCGTGCAGAATTGAGGAAGCTGTTCTCAGTAGCTGCGAGTGTTTAAAGATGAAGACTGCAGGTAAGATGATGCTGCTAATGATGTTCCTTTTGTCTCCTTGCAGGTTCTGCTTCTCCGAGGTAATCGCTGGACACGGTGAGCGTCACATTGCAAGGTGCAAAGTAACACGAAGCATGTTCTGCAGTCAGGGTGTGTTTTATACAGCCCAGGTGAAGTAGTACCAGGGAAAGTAGTTCCAGGCCTGCCATTCCCAAAAAACTGGACCGCAGAGCTTGGTTCTTATGGAACCAAGCTATGTGGATGCCTCCATGTTGGCTGACAATACAATAAAGTAGTTCCCACGCACATTGTTGTTCATGGTGTAGGAGCCTGGCGCCATAGGCACCAGGACTGGCCCCATAAGGGCTTTTGAAGAGGATGCCAGGCTCTAGAGGCACGAGCCCTGACTCCACCTAGCCAATGGGTTTGCCAGAGGGGGTTTTGGGCAAGGGTTGTGACAGTTTCTTCTCCTCTTGATGGTCTAAGATCAGAGATTTTGCCATGAATGAGGGGCCGGGACGTATCTTCCTCAGGATCGGAGTCCAGGACCCCTGGACCCTCCTCTGCTGGTGGCTCGAAATCTGAAGTGATTTCCTGCAGTAAAATGTCATCTGGCATGATGTCTGGGTAGCATATAGGAGAGATTCCTAGAGGAATATGTCTAACACGTCCCTGGTCAGGGTTTTTAGTATACCTTTGGCGGATGATATACTGTCCAGTATAGGTAACTTAGTTGTTTACGTTGTGATAGTCATCAATGGGGTTGGAGGCAGTGTAGTCTTACTCCGGGACGATTTGTGTTTTTGGTCATCGATGAGGTGGTAGTTGACGAGTGATGTCCCGTTGTCATCGGAGTGGATGTCGACAACGATTTGGTCGTCAAAGGGTGCTTTGGGGAAGACTTGTCCAGAGGAGGATTTGCGAGACTGCGAGGATGAATGACTATTCTTTTTTGCGGAAGACGACGAGGTCTTTGTGGAAGACTTGGATTTGTGTTTATCATCAGAGAGGACCCTCGACGAGTCCGACGTGGGGTTAGTAGACAGGCGTGAGCCTTTATCACTCAGTTTTGCCTGATGGCGTCTTCGTCGACGGGACCTTGTACGAGTTCTTAGACCCAATATGTGACCCCCTCTCACTGCTACCTGGTGTTTGGCCTTATCGTGGCACATGGACAATTTTGGCTCCCCCGTTTAGTTTTTTGCCAACGGTTCTTCAGCCTTGGACCTATAACCTGATGGCGACCTCTTGTCAGAGGGAGTGGTAGCTCTCCCACTCCTTGACAAATCCACTTCGGAAACCAGGTATGCTCCTTCATTAAGCCAAAAAATGAGGCAACTGTTTCCGTCCTTAAGGATTTTTTGTGAAAAACCCTGGAAGATTTCATATTCCTCAGCGGAATCATTAGGGTAGAGACAGTAAAGACAATCTGCATGCCTGTCACCTTCGTACACAATATTTAGGCCACAAGTGTCTACAAGGCTTGAACAAGGACTATTTTGGTCCAGAGGTCTCCATGGTCGTAAAAGTGGGCTGAATAGGAGTCGTCGGTTGCTCCGGTTGGAGCAAAAATTGAAGAAATAAATTGTGTGGAACGTTATTTTCTCTCAGGATAGAAGAACGCAAGGCATCCCACCAGCTCGAAAGATGGGTAAAATCTGGGGGGGAAGCTGCTGGAGTGGAGCTATACACTCAACATCCTATTGGTGGGGACCAAAAGCACCCACAATGACATTAATGGGACACTCAAGGTGTCAAGGGTTTCCATAGGAAAATTACTAAATCAAAGTAACCAGGGGTTCCCAGCCTGACGCCTGGGAATAATCACAGCATGTGAATCCATGAATGATCCAATGCTGGAGAATAATGCTATCTCAGATGCTATTAGTAGCACTAACACTGCTGCTGGTGGTGGTGGTAACTACTACTTCACTACTGGCATTAGTAATAGTCCTAGTGGTAGTGTTTGTAAACATAATATTGTTAGTACACCTAGCAGTACAGGCAATTGCAGTACTACTTGTGTTACTACTACATCTACTTTTGTTAGTGCTGCTACTACTACTACTACTACTCCCAATAGTACTCCTACTGTTAGTAATCCGCGCTCAAATTCTGCACTGGCCATTTGTTAGTGGTAATGGACTCTCAGCATGAAGAACTAGTGCACTGTGGGCATGTGTCGAATTGAGGTGGCAAGTGACACTGAATGGTTGGATAGTCACTCCAATGACATTTTTGCCCATTAGTATGAAACCTACTACTAGAAACATTACTAACAGCAGTGTTAGTACTACTAATGGAATCAGAAGTTGCATTACCAATTACAGGTCTGGTACCACTATTACAAGAAATACTATTGGCAGTATTCCAAATACTGGAAATACTACTTTTAGTAATACTGTTAGTACTACTATTGTTAAAGTTCCTATTCATAATAGAAACAACTTCATGCTGAAAGTTGCAGCCCTACCATTGGTAGTACCATCACTATGAGCAATACTTCTTGTTCCGATATAATTGTGGGGCATGAAGAGAATTAAATGTGAGGTTAATCTGGGATGTAGAGGTCCGGTTTAGGTATAAACTATTCAAGTGGATAGCTGCAGTATCTGGGTCAAGTCAGGCTAACCTCGATAAATGATCAACAAATAAAATGTTTTGGACCAGAAACATTTCGTTCATCCAATACATTGCATTAATAAGGATTTTTATTCAATTAGGTCTAAAAAAATGAATAACATAAATTGCATCAGTGATCTAACATTCAAAATTTCATCAAATACCCCCACCAATATGTGTTTTGACCCGAATGGTCTTTGTCAAAGCAAATTATGGGCTTATATTTCCTACAATATACATCACTGACATCTTAATACTTTAACAAATAAAAATACGTCATATGACCAGAATTAGTCTTCAGATAAGTATATAGAGTATCTCATATAAAACAGTTCCTTATTGTCTCTACATTCAAAATCCATAAATTTGCACCAGAGTCATTGGTGCTATGTAGCAGTAAAATTGCATCAAGTTTACTTCTGGGAATCTAATTTTGTATGTACTTTCGGTAAAAAAATATATCGTCGGCATGGTTGGTTGCGTTTTAGTAAGAAACATTGTCTCCTCATCTGCCAATAACCCTTTCATACACCATGCCTCTATTAGTTCTGCCGCATTAGTCATTACCTGTTTCGTTGGATTGCCTGTAAGCTTGGTTTAACAAATCGGGTTTCTGTAGGTGACTGACTGCCATGTAAATGTATTCTCCCTATTGAGGATAGCTACACTACCACCTCATCAAAGTAAGAACACAGTCATTAAGGAGGCTGACAAAGTGGTAGTATATTATTCTCAATAGGGAAGATATCTACATGGCACACCATCACCTATAGACACCGGATTGTTAAACCAATGTTACAGGCAATCCAACTAAACACATAGTTGGTCCTTCTCAGTTATAAATTTCAGTCCAGGATTATATTCTTAATCCACTTTGCATACTGTTACTAAATGTATAAAGGAGCAACACTACAATTACATTCCAGTAATGTAAACATTTAAGAAAAGCCAACTTTGCCTCAGCATATTTTTTAAATATCCATGTGGATGCACAAGTATCAGCAACATTAGGTCCTCTTGTCCTACAAAGGGCAAATTCAGCATCATATTTGGAAAAATGGCACAAAGCAGGTACACCTTATTGAAAATCTCGGAAAATTTTACAAGATGATTAAGGAGAACATTAGCCTGTATGATGAACTCTCTACCAAGAAATTTGATATTCTGGGTATCCATACGGCTGTTCCAATCCAATAGTCTTCCTGGATAAACATTGGAAGACGTGTACAAATTAATTGCCTCCGTAAAGATTGGCAAATTATTTCGGTAGGATGGCCTATAGGCAGATTTTGACCACCAATTATAAGAAGAGTCTTTCCAACATCTTAATGCAATCTACAACTCCCGCATTCAAGGAAAATCCTCATTCTCTTAAGCAAGTCTAAGTGGCATCCACAAGAATGTAGCATTCATCTTCGGATAGATCCTTGATTAACCTCGACAGTAAGATAGTAAAAATATGAGCGCTTTGACAATTAAATTGAGCAAAGAACACTAAGATGCCCATAAATCTGCACTGCTTTTATTAACATTGCCAATAAATATCATATTATACGAGTAATCTAAGAATTTGAGTTGAATGGCGAAGAGGTCAAATGCCTTTCAATTGCACATGACATCCTAGTGGTAACTCCCAGCAAAGATCCATCCCTGTAATGATAACACTCAGAGCAACAGAGGAACATGCGACTACAGTACAGGATTTCAGGTAGTCACAAATTGGTTATAACCGTTTAAGCTGTATTTCGGACCGCATCATTAAGGATCATACCCTAGCCCGTAGAGCTATCAGAACTGGTATGAAAGGGAAGCAGAGAAGACCAGCTTTAGAGACAGTGAAAGTTAATCACACAACCAGAAGGCTGCTTTGAAAGAGAAAGCGAAAGATGCATGTCTTTTTGTATCCAAGACTGAGGTACCCTTTCCTAATATGAAAATGGAGAGGAAAATCAATAGGAACCACCACCTAGTTAGTTCCTTAGTTCCTTAGTTCCATCCTTCTCATCCTTCTCATCCTTCTCCCCGGGTCACACCTGAAGAGGTTGCCAGAGTTGTCCACTCCATGAAGGTTTCTTCTAAGCAAGTCTCCCCTTGCTCATCCAGGACCACCAAGGATAATATCAGCTCTCTCACCGATTTCTGCAATCACTCTTGCCACTGGATCTTTTCCCTCCCCTTAAGCACTCCCTTGTGCGATCACTACTGAAAAAAAATCAGACCCTACTTGCCCTGCCAGCTACCGCCCTATTTCCACCAACAACTTCCTGGGGAAGCTGCGTGAGACGTGGACCTTGGCCCAACTCAACTCGCACAATGAACTTGTTGGTGGTCTTCACGACGATCAATCTGGATTCTGAGCATCCAGAGGCACGGAAACTGCTCTTCTGAACAGCCGTGAAGAACTGCTCACATCTCTGGACTCCCCAGCTGTCCTTGACCTTCTCGATCTCTCCTCTGCCTTTGACACAGTCAACCATTCCATCCTCATACAAAGGTTCCACGTTACCCTGGTTTTCTTGGAACAGGCACTGGACTGGCTGACCGTTTTCCTCACTAACCACTATTCGCAAGTGATCCTAGGGTCCTCCTCTCCTCCTTTCCTCCCCACCTGTGGTATCACTCAGGGCTCTATACTCTCCCCCTGGCTCCAACATCTACCCTGCTCTCCTGGCACGCCTCATCACCTCCTTCTCCTCCAACTTCGTGTTACACAGATGTTGCCGTCAGTGTGCTGCCAATGACCTCCTCCCTAATGCCAGTAAGACAGAGATCCTCCTCATCGGCACACCTACACCTTCCTTTCCATTCCATTCACTCTCTGGTCGGCCTCCCTTGGCCCTCTTCCTGACCCACCTGTGAGGCTAAGAACCTCTGAGCCATCTTCAACTTCACACTTTTTCTCCTAACATTTCTGACGTCTGTAAGAAGTCACACTACCAGCTGCACCTCCTCAGAGGTATTCTTTCTTTCCACTCCTTCCACCAGAAGCTCACTGTCTCTAGCGCTCTGGTTCTCTCTAGGCTGCACTACTGCAAAAGCCACTTTCTAAATCAGCCTGCTTCTACTCTCCACCCTCTGAAACTCATCCAGAACAGGACTGCAAGACTTGTCCTTGGCCTTAAACCCAGGGATCATATCTCCCCATCCCTGAAATCCCTTCATTAGCTTACAGTGGCTGCAAGGATCAAGTTCAAGACCCTCTACATTGTCCACAAAGCCTTCTGGGGCCGAGGTCCTCTTTTCATCCAACTCGCTCTTCAGAAATAACTTTCTACTCTAGCTCTTCGCTCCTCCAAGTCACTCAGGGGCAGTCGCTTCTCCAAGAAACGAGTTGGTGGTAGATCTCTTTCTTCAGCTGGGGCCTCCCTCTGTAAAAGCCTGCCTGCTTCTCTGAAACTGGAGCACAACCATCTCCAGTTCCGGAAGCACAAGACCTTCCTCTTTGCTTCTGCCTTCTCTCTTCCTCTCCCCTGCTGACCTCATGTCTGATACTGCACTGGTCACCTGGCTAGCCTCTGAATTCAGGCCCAGGATCCCTGCCCGCCCAGTTGCACACCCGCACTGTCTCTTGGAAACTCTTGCACTTGGGGCTGTATCCGCAACCATACAGTTGCCTTACCTGCACTTACTGACACCTGGTATCTTCACCTACGCTTGTATCGTCAGCTGCTGGCCGCACTACTTGTTATTTGATCCCATGTACGGCACCCGTCCTTCCTCCCCTTGCACTTCTCGCCTCCCCTGCCCCTGCACTTGCGCGAACTCAATGTTACTTGGCCTAGTAAGATCGCTCGTCTCGGTCCTCCCTCTGTCCCCCTCCCTTTCGTTGTTGTGCCTTGAAACACTTATGGCATTTATAATGCACCTATCATATGTTAACGGCTCTTTTTCAAACTCACAACTGACCCTCTTGCATCCTCCATCATCCCTGACTGCCTATCTGCCTTCCAGTCCAGGTGCACCTCCAACGATCTCTGCATCAACGGCTGTGAAACGGAGACCCTTCCCATCGGGACACGCCTGTGCCCTCCTTATTCCCCTCACTCTCTCCTTGGGCTCTCCCCCTGCGCTTTAAAATGACTCCAAGGTTTCTGGCTTCAGTTGAGACTCCGGTCTCCTTCCTCCCTCACACTCAGGGCATTGCCACGAAGTCCCACTTTCAGCTCTTCCTTCTCAAAGGAATTTGACCTTTTCTCACTTTCCCTCAGAGGCTCAATGTGACCCAAGCCCTGGTTCTCTCTAGGCTGGACTACTGCAATAGCCCCCTCCCTGAACCCTGAATATTCCATCTTCCACTCTGACCCATCCAGCTAATTCAGAATAGGGCAGCAAGGCTTATCCTTGGCCTTAAGCCCAGGAACTGCATCTCTCCTGCACTAAAAAGTCTTCACTGTCTCCTGGTTGCTGCACGGATTAAATTCAAATCCCTCTGCATCATCTACAAGGCTGTCTAGGCCCGTGGATCACACGTATACTTCACTTTATTTCACTAAATATTCTCCCTATAGACTACTACATTCCTCTGGCATTAACACTGTGTTGAAAGCGTTTTGCTAAAAAGAGAGTAGGTGGTCGTTGACTTTCCGCTGCGTCCTCCCTCTCCTCCTAGGAATAGCCTACCCCTCCCTCTACGCCTAGAGTGCGAACTTCTCAAATTCCAGAAGCTCTTAGGACTTTGCTCTTTTCCTCCTCCTTCCCTTCTCTGCTAATCCCATAGTTGCCGCGATCAGTGTCTTGGGCCTTTATGCATCCTCAGGGCCCTGACCTCCCACACCAATTCTGCCCAGCTCCTGTCTATCCAAAGCACTTGCAGATGCACACCCTCCGCCCTGGAGGTTCGCACTTACACCTCGCTCAGCCTCAGTCCGTGTAGCACTTAACATTGCTAGCACTTCATCTGTGGCTCGGCCATGAGCTGGGACTCGCCAGCACTTACCCCCTCTTCCTCTTCCTTGTTGCACATTCTGAATACTCACAAGGCATAGTAGGTACATTCTACCTTTTTCACCGCTCTGCTCTTAAATATTGTGTTTTTAATGTATTTCCCACCCTTGCACCCTCGCTGCCCTGTGGGCACTTTGAAACAGGATTTTCTTATTGTATAAGTGCCTAACAAGCAAACAAATACATAAATAAAATCTGCCGTTAGCAGCCAGGGAATATTCTAACCATGTTATTAAAGAGATCATCTCCCCATCCAAGTAGGATTGGTTGGTTAAAGTTTGGGAAATGTATGCTACGTAGAGGTGGACTAATCTGGTGAATAAATTACCTAGGAATATTAGTGGGTGCATGGGGACAACCTGGTGAAGATGCCATAGAGACATAGTTGGGACAGAAGTGAGAAGCTCTGGATTTGGCAAATCATTTGCAAAGATGAAAGGTTTAGACTTGTGGACGATAGATGTTGAGCGGGGAGGAGGGTTGTAGAGGGTAGAGTTTTGTACTGTCCAAATGTTACATTGCAAGAACTACACTAGGAAAAGTTCCTAGAAAGATGTACATCAACATTTATTGAAATGCAAACTAATGTATTTCAAGCATATAAAAAAAGTCATAGAATTAAGTCGATATTCTTTTCCTATAACGCCTGAGCTACGTTTAAGATTAGGAATAAAGTTGATCTTTCTAAACTGTTTAGTTCCTTAATGATTAAAGCAAGGAACAGCAATTTGAAATAAATAAAATGTAGGTCTCCTCGGGCCCAGGTTGAAAGGATAAACTACAACATCCAGAAGAGGTGAAGGTCCTTTAACATGATCTGACAACCGTTGGTTATCTTTACAACTGTGGCTGAACTACAGCAATATCAAAAACACATGCAACTCACAGGTTGTTCGACAGAAAATTGTTTTCATTTTGACATCTCAATTATTTCAACCCTCTACCCACCTTTCTTGATTGTTTAAAAACTTGTGATGATGGCTGTGCAGAAACGCATTAATTGTTTGTGGAACTCCTCCAGAGTCATCCTTAATGTCTACCTAAATGGCACTGTCATGGTCCAAGGTCCTCATGCCAATCTCCTCCTCTTCGATAGGCGTGTCCCTCGCTTCATCAACTTCCTCTCATCTACAGCTGTTCCCTCCTCGCACTCCTTGGCCATTTTGCCCACTTTTTCCTCCTCCTCTGCCACTCTTCAGGCTACCTCCACAACTCTGCAGGGCATACCCCTGATCTGTACGCTTTCCCGGAAGGTCTTAAAGGTCGGCAACCTTCTTAATCTTGCCACTCTCAACTCTCGCTCTGCTGTCAAACACTCCTCTGACATCTGCCACCTCCTTGAAGAATAAGACCTTGATGCCCTCGGTGTTACAGAGACATGGTTCACGGCCAGCTCTGTCACAAGCTTTGACACACTGCTTCATGAGGGCTATACGATCCTCTGCGCACCCAGATCCACTCGCCCTGGAGGGGGCATAGCCCTAATCTTTCCTGAGTGGATTCCTGCCACTATCATTCACATTCAAATTTACTCATCTTTTGAATGCCTTGTCTCCAGGCTCTCACACTCTCCTAGCCACTCTCTTACTGTTGCTACTCTCTACCGGCCCCCCGGGCAAATCATGACCTAAACATTCACCTCGATTCTCCCTGTCCCTCATCTCTGCTCTTTCGCAACCTCTGTGATTCCCTCTCCCTCGCTATCCTCCCCTCTGGCCCGACTCACTCTGCAGGACACACGCTTGATGTCTTGATCTCCCCTGGCCTCCCCCTCTCTATCCCTCTGAGCACTCTCTCCTGGAGTGACCACTGCCTTCTCTCCTCCCATCTCTCACTCTCTTCCCTCCACCCCCCCCAAGCCAACCCCACCCAAACACTGCCACTTACTTTCTCGGACATCCGTCCTATGAAGCGTGCGTCAGCTGAGACTCTTCGCTCCTATATCTCCAACTCCCTCTGGGTCAGTCGTTTTTCAAAGAAACAAGCTGGGGGTATATCTCCATCTTCGGCTGGGGCCTCCCTCTTGAACAGCCTCCCTGCCACTCCAAAACTTGATAACCATCTTGGGTTCCAGAAGCACCTCAAGATCTTCATCTTTGCTTCTGCCTTCGCTCCCCTTCTCCCCTGCTGATCTGCTCTCTTGGCACTGTGCCCCTGGCCACCCTCTGACCCCTGGGCCCGGGTACCTGCTCACCCTGCCACCTTCCTGCTGCACTGCCTCCTGGCCACCCCTTGCACTGGGGACTGCATATGTACGCATACAGCCCCCCCCCCCATTTTCCTTCTTTTTCTGCACTTATCACACTTAGCCAGCCTTAAACACAGCACTTGCCACTTGCTGGCTGCACTACCACTGTTTATTGCCTCCATTTTCTATTCATTTTTATTTATTATTATTTATCTGCACTCCTCTGCTCCGCACTTTCCACTCTCCCCCTTCTATGCACTTTTTCCCTTTCCCATGCACTTGCGCGTTCTCAATGTCACTGGGCCTAGTAAGATCGTTGTTGTGTTGTGCTGTGTTCTGCCCTGTTCCCCTCCCTTGCCTAGTTAAGCTCTGAAACACTTGTGTATGAGCGCGATACAAATAAAATATCATATATCATGTGAGCTCAGCCTGAAAACATTGTGGCTTGTACTCTGAAGACCTACTAAACTGCACATTTCAAGTCCTCTTTAAACTGCATTAAATAAGGGAGGAGGTCTATCGTATTGGTTTGAACTGTATGTTTTTATTTAGATGCCTATACCTGTTTTTACTTTTTCAAGCATGGCACCTTTTATGTTGCTCAGAGAATTGATTGAATGTACTATGGTTGATGCCAATGTATAACATACTGCATCTGTAAACATAATTGAAATAGGTATGCTAAGTCAGGAGCCCTGAGGGTTGGACTAACTCCAGGAGCGATACATTATCTTCTAAAAGCGTGTCCAATGAAATGTAGCACCACATCAATTACTTAGGGGTCAACATAGTAGCAGACTCAAAGACCTTTATGCAGCTAATTTACCCAGTCTCTTTGGTGACCTGGAAACCGATCTTAACAGATGGACAACTCAAGAGATCTCACTCATGGGAAGGATCACAGCGTGTAAAATGAATATGCTTCCCCCGATTTGCGTATCTTTGCTCAGCATTACCAGAGGAAATCATGCTGAAATCACTCATCCAATTACAAAGACAGATCTCCGATTTGTCTTGACGGCAGAGAAATCGTGCATAGCAAAGGTGGTGATGACGGGTGACACCAACTGGGGAGGGTGTGGAGTCCCTAATCTCTGCAACTACTATGTTGCAGCACAATTGGCAAATATGCTTGTTTGGTGCCCTCCCTCCCTCCCTCTCCACCCCCCGTAATGGGTGAACATCGAACAGTATAGGTTTTATCCCCCTTTCTGCCACATATTGCACAGTCAGCCGAGTAGAAGCTGGACGAACCTTCTCTCTTCCACCAAAACCACTTTACAAATTGGGCATTAAAACGAAAAGGGACACCCCTCCCCCCCCCCCCAGGGAATAAGCCCTCTCTCCCCCGTCTTTCACAATCCGGACTTTACCCCAGGTCGAAGGTCGGCTAATTTTAGGAATTGGATCCAGCCAGGGTTGCACAGGCCTCAATTCTTTGAGAACGGCTCAGTATTCACCTTTAAAAAATGCAAAGAGGGGATCCAAGATGGCCGCCGGGGTGAGGAGTCGCAGCTAAACCGCGCTCCGCCCGGGCCGCCGAAAATAGCACAACCGAAGCCGTGACGGACCGTCCTTCGCTCCCCCCCGAATACCAAACTGCCCCCCCATACACCCCCCCCCGGCGAGGAAGCAGGCGCAGTGAGATAGCGTGCGCCGCCGAAAACACGAGGAGCGAGGCAGGCTGCCCCTCCCCCATCGGGGCCGAAGGAGTCTCTCCCGCGTCGCAGAGGGCCGTCCAGTGCGGCGTCGGGCGACTCAGAGGCACCGGTCAGCGAGAGAGCGGGATTGGGGACACAGCGGAATCCGAAGAACGCCACCCCACACCGCCCCGAGGTGAGGGGAGAGCGGTGTGCAGCGGAGCAGATACGGCGCCGGGAGAAAACAGCGCGAACAGGGCGGACCGCAGGAGAGGAGCCGCGGGGGCCACTCTGCACAGAGGACGCAGCACTAAAGGTGAGCCGGCCCAGGGGGAGGCCCAGAAATAAGGCACCCGCCCGTGCGCATATACCCCGGGGGGGGGGGGGGGACCCCTCTCCGGCACCAACTAGTTTTTCCCCCGGGACACAAGGACTCATCTCGCAAACCCCCCCCGCCACCCACGCAGATTGGACCCAAGGCCCACAAGACAGGGGCAAGGAAAGGGGGGAAACCCAGGAAGGAGAAACATCTCGGAGGACAAGAAGCGAGGAGGCCCCACTGGAGGGCTACAAGAGGGTGCAGGAGCCACGTGGCCTATCTGACGGAGCACCCTAACATGTCTAGAGCAAAAGGAAGGGGGAACCCCACCCAGCAGACTCCCCAAACAGCGAAACAAGGGGCCGATATCCTACAAATGTGGTCAACAGAGGGGACGCCACAACCGAGAGGGAGAAACCAGGGAGACTCCACAGGGGAGGCAGAACCATTACCCCAACAACAGCAACCACTGACCAGGGAGGACATGCAAACCTGGTTCATGGACCTCCAGGAAAAGTTCATGTCCACAGTCCAGGAACAATTTACATCCATGAAGAACGAAATGAAACAAGCGGTACAAGACATGAGAATTGACATAAACAACCTAGAAGAAAGAACAGATATAGTGGAACGAACGGTGCAAAGTCTTGAAGAAGACACGAGACAAACAAGCGAAACGCAAGAACACCTGGTGACACTCACTCACAACTTGGAACTACAATGTGAGGATTTAGAGAACCGCTCTAGACGCTCTAACATCCGAATAAAGAACATGGCGGAATCAGTGCTAGACAAAGACCTGAAGGAAGCGGTGCAGGTGGTGGTCAGAGACATTCTGGGAACACAAGACATCGAAGATATCGGAGTCGACAGAATTCACAGGGTGGGACCGAAAAGAGCTGGGGCCCCAGGGGAGAGACCACGTGATGTCCTGGTGGCGCTGTCCTCCTACCCGCAGAAAGAACAGATCCTCAGGAGAGCCAGGGAATTGGAACATATTAAAATGAATGGGCAAGACATCCAACTGTATCAGGACTTGGCACTAATTACCCTTCAAAAAAGAAGAGCAATGGCCCCACTGGTGAAAGCACTAATAGAAAAACAAATCCGCTACAAATGGACCTTCCCATTTGGGCTACTGTTTACATGGGAAGGAAAACAGAAAAGAGTGACCACACTGGAAGAAGGCCTCAGCACGATGGGACTACAAGATGAAGAGATGGAGCAGATGGAGCAGGGGGAGGCCACACACAGGAGAGAACGAACGAGAAAACCTATGGGCTGGGAATCCAGCAGACAGAAGGCAAATACGGGGAGAGACACCCGGAGAAAGGTACCATGAGAAACAAAAGAAAAACATATGCCAGGGGACAGACACGGTAACGCTGCCACAGAGACCCAGTCGGGGGGGGGAGTATGGGAGCAGTGCGGAACAGACAATTCACGGAGGGCGGTCCGGTCGAGACCCAACGGTCTGGAACCAGGTGAAGACAAATGGTTCAGTGGGGTTTAGGAATCCCCACAACATACCCCCGAGGGTATGGAGGGCAGGGAGCGAAGGGCGCAACGCCCAAGCGACAATAGGAACCCTAGCCCTACTCGGGGGACAGGTTAATTGGTTTAAAGTTCAAAGTTGGGGGGTCGGGGGGGGAGTTCATGGGAGGGGAAGGGATCGGATGAATCAAAGAGTTGAATCGAGAACAGAAGGGGACCGGATGCAATGGCACACAAACAAAATAGAATGGGGATGATACGCCTTATGACCTACAATATTAGGGGCATGAACCACCCAACAAAAAGAGCGAAACTGGAGAAACAATTCAAAAGGGGGAAGGCGGATGTACTACTCCTCCAGGAAACCCATATCAAAACTAAGGATAAGCACAAAATGCGGATAAAAGGATACAAAATATGGGCACAGGCAACGACAGAGAAAAAAGCAGGAGTCCTGATAGCGATAAAAGAAGGAAAGGACATAACACCACTAGACACTATAACCGATAAGGAAGGAAGATACGCCTTTGCCAATGTAGAAATAGAAGGATGTTGCATAACACTCGCCACAATATATGCACCCAATCAGGGACAGGATGGCTTTCTCAGAAGCGCACTATCGAAACTGGAAGATTTCGCTAGAGGGGAAGTGATAATGGGGGGGATTTTAACTTGGCATGGAACTGAAAGCTGGATAGGAGCACAGGAAACATACATGGACAGGGGGCACCATCAAAACGTCTGAAATAGCAAATGGACCAACTGGCTCTGAATGATGTCTGGAGGGAACTGAAAGGCGAACAGAGGGGGTACACATTTCTCACATGTTCACAACTCTATGTCCAGAATCGACTATCTCTGGGTGTCAGTGGGACTGCTGGGAAAGATACAAGGGCTGGATAAGGGCTCTATAACCCTCTCGGACCATGCCCCTCTATGGTTGGACGTGACTCTCCCAGGGAGGAAGAGTGGGCTATGGAAATGGAGGCTACCGCAAGAGTTGATCCATGACCCAGTTGCAGGGGAGGCCATAAGGGAAATGATAGCGCAATACTTCATACAAAACGACACAAGGGAGGTAGCAATGAGCGCAGTCTGGGATGCGTTTAAAGCAGTCTTGAGGGGGAAGATGATAGCGATGAAAACCACGAGAGATAAACAAAGGGATCGGTGGGAAAAAGAGCTGGAAAAGACAATTGAGGAGATCCAAGAGAAGCTGACGATTCAACCCACAAAGATATTTAAAAAAATCACTGAAACATACACAAGGCCAACTAGAGATGCTACGTACGAAGGGCGCAGAAAGGAATCTACTCTATCTGAAACAGAGATATTATATAAGAGCGAACAAAGCAGACAGACTCCTAGCACGACAATTGAGGGCGAAACAAAAAGAAACAACGATTAAGGCCATATGCGATGCGAAAGGGGTCATTCAAACCTCTGAAAAAACGACATGGGGGAAACACTGAGGCAATATTATCAAACGCTCTACTCAACAGAACACCCCGATATTATCGCCCAAACATCATATTTAGAGGCCCTAAAGATCCCAAAAATCTCAGAAGAAGACAAACGAGCACTAGAGACCCCTATCAGCGAAGAGGAAGTCAATAAAGCCATAAAAGGACTCCCAAGTAACAAAGCTCCAGGCCCGGATGGGTACACGGCCCCATTTTATAAAAAATATGCAGACATATTGACTCCGATCCTAACAAAACTCCTAAACTCCTTCAAGGACACTGGCAACGTGACCCCCACAATGAATGAAGCGAAGGTGCTGGTGTTCCACAAACCAGGCAAAGACCCAATTAACCCCGCATCATACAGACCAATCTCCCTAATCAACCTAGATGCAAAAATGTATACGAAAATCCTGGCAACAAGGTTATCCCCGCTCCTTCCTAAACTGATAAGTGAGGATCAATCAGGCTTCATTCCCGGTAGGCAAACCCACGATAACACTAGGAGGCTAGCCCATCTGGTCGAGAAAATAGGGATAACCCACACCCCAGCGATACTACTGTCAGTAGACGCCGAGAAGGCGTTCGATAGAGTGGAGTGGTCAATACTGTTTAAGATACTGGAATCCATGGGGTTCGGGGAACAATATATAGCGAGTATCAGAGCAAACTACAATTCCCCATCAAGTAGAATAGCCATTAATGGCGAGCTCACTGGCAAAGTAACGATAACAAGAGGAACAAAACAGGGTTGCCCCCTATCACCACTACTGTACGCTCTCTTTTTAGAATCCCTCCTAATTAAAATTCGGGAGTCAATACACATTAAAGGGATAGAAATGGCGGGCCAGCAACACAAAGTAATTGCGTATGTGGACGATATGCTAATAACCATAGAAGACCCTGAATCCACTTTATCGGCTACAGTTAGAGAACTGGAAAACTATGGGGCCATCTCAGGTCTAAAAATAAATAGAAAAAAATCAGAGATCCTCATCCTGGCAGGGGATAGAACGAACATAGAAAGGGAGGCAAAAAGACTGGACCTTAAGATAGAACAGAAAGGTATTAAATATCTGGGAATAAATATACCCCCAAAAATAGAATAATTCTACGGGGAAAACTACCCGTCACTAATTACCAACATCCGAAAGGAATTAAATAGATGGAACCCACTACAGATATCCTGGTGGGGTAGAATACAATCAATTAAGATGACCATCCTCCCAAAAGTACTATATTATTTTCAGGCGCTCTCGGTGGGGGTCCCAGACACGTTCTTCAAAACCCTAACAAAAATAGTATCATCCTTCATATGGAAAGGGAAAACACCGAGAATAGCCAGGATGATACTCACGGCCCCAACCAGAGAAGGAGGAATGGCGCTCCCCCCATTTTAGAAAATATTACCAGGCAGCTCAGCTTAAAGTTCTGAGGGAGTGGGTGGGGGAGGATCCGCAACAGATATGGGCCAAACAAGATAGAGCAGTAGCAAGGACCCCACTAGTAGAACTTCTCTGGAAACAGAGGCAGCACAGGCATGAAAATCTAAGGCTAAGCGAAATTATGAAAACCACGCTGGAAGCATGGGATAGCCAAACAAAAAAAGGCATAATGACCACGGCAGTTGGACCCTTTACACCCATCTGTAGAAACCCACTATTTCCACCGGGGATGGAACAAGGGGCATATGACACCTGGGAGAAGGCGGGCATTACTAAAATAGGCGAGATGTTTGAGGGCAAGGAAATTGTCTCCCTGGAGTCGTGCGTGGCAGGTACGAAAATTCCTAAGAGCGATAGATATAGGTATGAACAACTAAAGCACTGGCTAAACTCTCCAATAATCACCGAGGCAGCAACCAGGGACCTTACAGGGTTCGAAACATACATCATATCCAACACGGGCAAAAAAAGTGGGTATCAACTCTATACAAATACATAAACTCACAAGGGGAAAGCATTAAGTGGTCATACAGAATAAAATGGGGCAGAACACTGGGGGTGGAACCAACGGATAAACAATGGGAGGACCTATGGAAACAGATCCCCAGAATGACCCGGTCGGCACAAACTAGGGAAATGTGGGTCAAAGTTATGACACAGTGGCACTACACACCACAGAGGCTCCACTCAATGTACCCCAACACGTCCAACCACTGCTGGAGAGGATGTGACGAAGTGGGAACATGGAGACACATATGGCAGGACTGTAAAGGCATTAGACCCTTCTGGGAGGAAGTGAAAAACGAGATGGGCAAAATATTCCCGGATGTGGGAGGAAGTGTAGCTCTGCGGAATCAGAGACGACACAGCAAGACAATACAGCAAAACGCAATGGAGATCTTTCACGGGACTACTCATAGCAGCTTGGACCACCATTGCGCAGAACTGGAAAAACAAAAATACCCCACTGACCTATACCTGGCTACAGAAAGTATGGGCCCATATACCAATGGAGAAAATTACTCACAAACTTCAAGGAACAGGAGACAAATTTGTAAAAGAATGGGAAGAGACCCTGCAATACCTCCAGTCAGACTTTATGGAACAATGGTGCCCCCACAACATAAAAATCTCAGACATATTCAATGCATAACAGGAACCCTGGACAAAATGATTCTATCCGAGGGGAGGGAGGGGGGAGGGGCAAGGGAATGTTATAAGACTCAAGTTATATTGGTTTTTCCTTTTGTTATTGCATCTTTTCATGTAAATATATATGTAAAACTTATAAATACAAGTTTAAAAAAAAAAAATGTAAAGAAAGGTTCTCCCTGTTGGAATCGGACAGATTTTCTAAAACACAAATTTGTCACTGGATTACCCATCCGCTCATCAAGCAAATGGGCCACATGTGAACTTAATGCCCTAGAACTTACGCTGCAGGCAGGCCCTCAAGGGGCCTCCTTGAGGTTATATAAGCTGCTACAAGGGAATTTGTTTTCCATCCGTCCTAAATACATGGCACTCTTGGAGGCCGATCTGGGTCACCCCATAGAAGACCAAACCTCCGTGGATATTTGGCCCAGGAACAAAACTGCCTCCAGATGCGTCACTAATAAAGAATGTGCCCTAAAACTATTATGCCGGTGGTACTTACCCCAAAACTATTATGCCGGTGGTACTTACCCCAAGTGCACCTGCACCACTTTGAGAAGTCGCAGGATCCTACCTGCTTGAAGAAATGTGTGCGTAGGTCCTACTTTCACATGTGGTGGGACTGCCCGGTGGTGCAATCTTTCTGTGAGGCAGTAATCAAAGCAATTGAGGCCATTACCCATGTAGCCCTACCTTCGGAACCAGAGGGGATATTACTAGGGACCCCAATTCTGGAGAATTATCCTAAAACCGGAGCCACAGCTAAGCTAATCACTCAACTCCTCCTAGCTGCGACAATCGCACTTGCTCGCAGGTGGAAATCGCAAGAAGGTCCGCTGGTACAACTCTGGTGGGTTAAGATATGGGATATCCTGGTAGCAGAAAAGGTCACAGCAGCTAAGGCGGGATCCCAACACCGCTTCACCAATTTTGTACTATGTGCGAGACTACCCAGCCCAGACGTATCAACCACAGATGGCGAAATTCTTCCTAAAGACAGCCTAGCGCTGGCAAACGCCTCCACCCCCCCATTCCTCTGCCAAGACAGTAACCTTACTTTTCCACCCAGGGATGGAGGCTGGCAGAGCAGAAGTGAACGAAGGAGGAAGAGGGAGGGCCAAGCTTCTAGCTGCCGGATAACAATTTTAATGCCATGTTCCACCACTATTACTGATGTATACTGCAACCGTTTAAACAATGTTATTAAAAAAAACTGCATCATGGAGAAAGAAAATTGTGGGAGAAGTGGTCAGAAGTAAGCCAACATTACTAAGTTTAGTGGGCTTCAGCAATCCCTCCTCAGCAATTACTTTCCATACAAATCACTACGGTGTGGCAAAGATAAAACATGTACTTCTGCCAATCCGGTGAATTTAAACAAGGGCCAGCAGCATCCGAAATTTTATTTAGTGTGGATTTGTTGCACATTCCATAAGCCTACTACACTCATTTATTTTAAATTACTTTTGAACTGTTGGACTATAATTAGCATACAGTAGGTCATCAAATGCAATGGTTTGATGGGGAGGAGGATGCATTAGAGCAAAATAGTGTGCGTGCACTTACCCCTTTGACTTTGTGCTAGAACGAGGCCTGTATTCATAAGATTCGTCTTCCGTTCCATTTTGTCTCTTGTACCAATCAAACAAGGTGCGTAATAAGGAAGGGAGACAGTGCTCTGCTACAGAGCTCATAGAGCTTATCAACTGTAAGACAAAAGGTTTTAATAAAAATAGTGAAGTGGAAGAAACTCTTACCTAAAAAGACTATGGCATTAAACAATACTTTATCAATTAAAATGCTGAAAAATAAGCAAGGCATTGTGCATAATTTGTTAGCTCCATCACGACTCAACTGAAAACATTGAAAAGGATCATCCAAAAAAGCAAGGCAATTAACATTTATAGGCACTGCATAAAAAAAAAGCTAAAACCAGCAAAGCTGGAGGGAAATGTCTGAAGTACACCAATTACAATATATGCATTGTAGTGCTGCTGGCAGGGGGGGGGGAATACACTGAATATGACATCCAACATTTGAGAAAAAGACATTTAATATCAATATGTAGTTAATAAAAAAAAGTCCACCACTAGGGGAGAAAGCATGCTAATTGAGCTGGTATGTTTGGGAAGTACAGCATCCATAGGTAGGGTGTAGTTGGAGGTGCATAGTGAGGATCTAGGTAATTGCTGAGCATGAATAACATTGGTAAAAAAAACGCACACAACCGCTCTAAAGCGACCACCTATCTAAAAGGAAGGTGTGCTCACACCTTTGTGCAGCGTCTAACATGACCTAGAAGAAAAGGGAGAACATTACATATTAGAATAACGGAGAGCAAAGTATGCAATACACAAGTGAGGCAGGCGTTTTTTGACCAGAAGCTATCTTGTACCACCCTTCTACCAACAGAATTTGTCTTTAAGTGCCTTCGCCCTATATCTCCAACTTAAAAGAGCTCCCGTTGCCCCATATCAATTGTGAAATATTCAACCATTCCTAACATTAGCACTCTTATGTTGTCTTCTGGCACTTTCAGTCCAGCATATATAGTGTGCACATGAATTCAAAATAAAATGCACTGAAAACAGGATGAGAGAGCTTATTTTTCCCATATTTTTAAGACATAAGGGTTTAATGTTGGATGATGAAAGTGGTCTGTGTTTTGTCCGCATTACCATCTTCAGTGGTATTAAAAATGTAAAAGCTACTCACCAAGTCCACATCTCCCTTTCCTCCATACTCCTGGGAACAGGACTGGAGCCTTGGACAGCAAAAAAGCACCCATAATTTATAAATTGTGCAGAGTGCATGCGTCGAGAGTAGCTACTCTGCTCCATGCCTGTCAGTCGGCTATGACTGTGCATGCAAATACGAGAAATGGTATAGCAGGGATGGCAGAAGGGACTCTGGAGTAGGAATATAGGAGTGACAGTCGCTACAGGAGGCACAGTTCCACCATATGCATTCCTCCCCCATGGTTCCATCTTCCAAGTCTCTTCGTAACACAAAGCAAGCCATAGTCATTTCACTAGTCCTACAATCAGTGCATAGCAAGAGACTTCTCCCGGACTGCAAAGTGGAACATTAACTGGATGCACATGTGCCAGTGAAAGTTTACCAGGGCAAAGTGCGGTTAGCGGCCTCGCCTAGACCGGTCTGCTTGCAGATTGGCTGGGGCAGTTGAGCCCGGCGGTTCAGCCCAGTGATCCAACGGCAGACCCTGGAGGGTGCAGTCATCATTGCTGCACCCACATCGGTTCAATTAATTTTACTGTATTTATAAAGGGATTTTACTACAGCGCAAGGTACAGGGCAGTTGTAGCCTCGGTTTCTCAAGGCCCTAGACCACCATGAGAAGCATTAGACTCCCTTCTTCCCAGTACAGACTACAGAAGGTAAACCCGGCAGAAAAGGCCAGAAACTGATAAGTTATGTGACCATAATGGAAACCAGCCATCACGTGGTGTTTTAGAAAACCTGGAAGAAAAATAACTGGGAGGTGTGCATAATGTAAACTAGCCACGATGTACCAAGCCAGAATACAATAAATCTGCCATGATATGCCATCTCAGCATAAGGGAAACTGCAAGGGTCTGCTGAGCATGCAGTAATTTGACAACTATCGATGTAACAAACTTATAGCTTTGAGGGGAAGGCCAATGTTAAGAGTTTTATGACTGGAACCTGAGATGAATGGCAGATACACCATCTTTGCTCATACAAATGGGCAAGAATCAAGCAATGTACAGAACAGAGGACCACTGCTATACATTAGAGTTTTCTGGTTCCTTACAAAAAGGAACAGAAAGGGGTTGTCTAATCCCATTAATCTGTGCCATTCTTCCCACAGGCCGGTGCTCAGAAGAGATTTTACTTGCTCATTTAAGATGTTGTGCATTGTAGTGCCTTAAAGGTTCTGTAGCCAGGTATGCCGATAAATTGCTGAGTGATTAATAGATGAAGAATGATCTCTAGGTCCAGTTTGATCTTGTTTGACATTTGAAGGTGCATGGCAAAATGAGGAACCATTAAGAATTGTGCCACCTAAACCACAAGATCACAAATCAAGGAAAGTCAGAGATAAAGCAGCATCAAGGCCAACCAAAGATTTAAATCGCAACCGACAACCCCCACAAACTCATCGGACGCTGAGCAAATGTCGACCAACTTGCCACCAAAAAAGATAGTCGCCACACTGTTCGAACTAAAGAGGGAAAAGTCCCAGTACATTATTTGATTGCTCTAAAGACAAAAATATGTAACGGCCACTGAAAAGAGTAGACAATGGACATTGTTATGCAATTACACCAATTTATGGACCCTGGGATGGATGGCCATGGTCGGTTAAAAAGTAGAGTTATCAGAAGTGTCACACAGAACATGACTGCACTTAATTTTAAGAAGTGGGAAAGAAAGCTTGGAGGGAGGATGTTCAGTTTAATGTTCAACATCTTTGCAAACCTCGATGTATCAATTATAGCCGTAGATTGGTTCATAGTACATTTTCAAACTACTGATCAGAAAAAACCATTCATGATCTGTATGGAGCACAATTAAAGTTCTTTCCTTGAATAGCCCAATCTAAACATTCCCGAGAAAAGAGGAGATCCTTATGTTACGGGTGCGTGGGGCAGTCTTTACTCTACTGCAGGAAACATTCTACATAAGGGGTAAAGAAAAGGCTCAGCACTTAGGGCAGTATTCCTTTTCAGTGGTGGGGTTAAAATAAGAGTGGTAGCCACCTTAATTAGCAGCGATGAGACTTTACCTTTGAAGACAAATTGAAAAGGATTCCATTATGCTCAAGAGGCACATTGAGAGCAAAAAAAACGTCTTGATGTACACTGTTAACAAGTGAAGCATTTTTAATGTTGGTAGACTTCTGAAGACACCCACGAATGATCAATACTTCTCACGCTTTCCTCATGCTCAGGAGGTTATAAACTGTTTTCTTGTTGGTTTCTCAAAAGATCAGACAAGGGACCACTTCATCATAGGCCAGTATGTCTGTAGAGACCACACACTGATAGTCATGTGAAGCCATGTTGACATAATTTACATTCCTAAAAACCAACTGGAAAGCACAATGAGCTGCTGTTGAGAGTTTCAATGGTAGTGGAACACTGAGGTGGCTCTCTGGAAGTTTTCTAGTGAAATATTTTAGTGAAAATGATCTTACGGGCTTTTGTCTAATCCACTACCTGGGACAGTAGCAATGCTTTGATTGTAGAGATAAAGAAATTAGTAGCATACAGAAGACCCAAAAATTTACTTAGGTCAATCCAAGCAGAGGACTTAGTGGAAAGTGATAAGTAATCAGTGGAATGTTAAACAAGGTTAAATAAGCGAAAGCCAAAATATAGGCCCTCATAAGTGTTAGGCGAATTATACAGATCCAAAAGAGCCCATGGTATGAAATCACTATCTGCTTAGGGCTAAAGTATTGCTCTTAAATGAAAATAGGCAATATCTTCCAAGTGAATGTAGGCCATATCTGGACAATCAGCAGCTTCAAAAACAATTAATTCAAGCCACAAATTAAGGGATAACTGAATACATTATACTTTGAATATTTAATTGAAACTTTGGCTAATTCTGTGTTGGAAGTACATTAAGTGATACTTTCAACTGTACTTTATCATTAACAGACAAGGCCTAATTGACCACTCCTCAAGAACAAGCACCTTCGATTACAGTTTTGATATCCAAGAAATCTGTATGTGCAGCATTGCTTCCCATTGCTCCTTTCCTCTATTTTTGGCTAACATTTCATATTAGGTATTTGCAGCAGAAATTAGACTAAAACAATTGGACAATTAATTCTCTGTCATTTTTTCTAAACCTCATTACATAAATAAAGAAGCTTGGCTAAGAGCCCATCTTGTGCAAAGCTGTAATCTTGGATTACAGGATTTTATTGAAGAATTTGAAAAATATCACTAAGATCATCCAGGCACAAAGCACTCTTAATATTCAACAGAGCGCTTTGGCCCTCAGGATGAAAGGCTTGCCTGTTTATTATGTGTCTACATTGTAATAAAATAAATGCTTGCTGTCAAAATTATGCATAAAACAAACGCACATATCAGTGTCTTACCTGGTCAAACTGTGGATCTTCTCCTCTTTGAAGAGATCGGGACAGGAGCTTTTCCTATGCAGAAAGGCATTTAATTAAATTATGAAAGTGCTTAAACGTTTTTCAAACATCATCAGTTACAGTACTGACTGATGGCATTCAAATTAGAAACCAAAGACAGACCAATTTAATTTGAAAGGTATTTTAAAATTTAAAAAAAAGGTATTACATGTTAGAGTAACCACACCCCGTCATTCCTCTTTAAGAAGCGCCTATGTTACAATACGTGAAAGTTACTCTAGTACTAAAGGATTTTAGTAGTCCCTCTCCCACCTTTTTTTTCTAGATTGCCCGATTACACTGTCCTCACGCCAATGGAATGTTATATTAAGTTATGTTAAAGGTACTTGTATAGTGCACCGTCACCAACGGAATTGGTCCCCAGGCGCTCTGGCAGATCAGTAAACAGGAAGGGTGGGTAGGGTTAATCGGGAGGAGGGGAGAAGGAGAGTGGGAGAAGTGGTGTGCTGTTGGCAGGTTAAGCTCGGTATACACCGAGTGCTGGGCTTTGGTGCTAGTATCGGATCGGGCGATGCCTCGAGAGCTGTGGGTGATGTTTATGTGTTGTTGATGCAGTGTGGTAAAGTGTGTGCGAATTGCTGGGAGAGAGATGGTTGTGTGGGTTAAGTATGCAGATGATTGAGGGTTGGGTTAGTGGGGTCTGTATCCTGATTCAGGTACTTATGGTTCCTATAGAGTTGTATATCTGCGGTTTGAGTTGTTGCTGGTTCCTCGTGGGCGGAATCGCTTTGTAGGTGCTGTGCTGATCCAGCTGTATCATAGTGAGTATTGTTCCGATTGGTAGGTAAAAGATAAAATAGGATTGGTAGACCCGGGTAGATATGCAACAGCTGGTTCCCCTCCCCCCCCATTACACTCCGATTAGCTCACTACATATTTTCTTTACCTTCCCCCACCCCCAAACCCCAATATACATCATAGGCTATATACAAAGTTGCCTATTGGAAGGGTTTATAGATTAGTACATGTTAGGGAGAATTCTCATAAATGGCGGCTTTCCCTTACCTACTGAGTCCCTCAGCAGCTTTGCAGGATTTCTAAGATTTATTTTTTCACCTGGTAAGAGTGTGAGCCTTTTTTCCCCACTCTTACATGTGTTTTGCCATGTGTATTTCTACTTTTCGTGTGATCTTGAGCACTGGAGCCTCACCTACTCCATGGCCTCATATTTGTCATGTGTGTTACACAGGACCTTCAGTGCAGTGACACAGAGTTGTCCTTTAGACTCCCACTGACTCAATTTTTCTGGGGCGGACTACTGTCCCCCAGAAAAGGTAAAGTTGCCATTAACTTTACCTTAGTCACTTTAAACCACACACCCAGTACAGCCCATCTTACATGGAGTACTGGAAAGGGTTCATTCGTATCCTTTGTGTCTGTCTCGTGGAGCCTTGTTCGCTCCCTTTACATCAAGACTTGGCTGGTGGCAGTGGTATCTACCCTAACTTTTCTATGATTATCTTATATAAACGTACTATTTTTTTATGCTATTATATTAGCCTCAAACATAAATCCGCTTGACCAAATGCATTATAATTTGGCTGCGGCTGGGTTTATTCGCCATTTCTTTTTGTTAAAGTCTTTCTCGTGTTTTTCTCTCCGTGTCAAACCGTGGATGATTCCTTTGTTCGCTGTCTTTTCGCGGGCTTCTGCACAGAAGCCCTCCTTAAGGTACCTGAAAGTCTAGGTAGGCAGGATGTGAGGGAGGGGTCTTTGGACCCCTGCCATGGGTTCCCTTGGTAACCCAAGTGGCACTCTTGTTTGATTGGCTGAGGGGACTGCCCTTGCCAGGACAGCCACCCTGCTGTGTGATAGACAGCCAGGCTGTATGAATAGGGGAAAACGGCATAAAAAGCAGGTCTTTGGGACTGGAAAGATAGAGTCGCCACTGGAACGCAAGAACCAATGAGGAGCTGACAGAAGAGGACCCCTACAATGACTGAACCGCCCGGTGAAGCCCTGCTGCAGGTCCGAATCTTCAGAATCCGATGACAGATGATCCTCCAGGAAACTTCTTCCCTTGAGCTGGTGGGACCAACCAGTTTGCCCAAACTGCAAGCAAGGACCCCCTCCTCTGGTCGAATTCGCTGTACAGAGCTACAGTGGGCCGGATAGCCAGGAAGGTCGGACTCTGCTTGGGTATTAAGGAGCACACCTTTTATTTGTTGTTTTGCTCTGTTGCTGGCTTCTTCCCTGGGTGGCACAGGACCCTGCAGTCTTCCTACTTTGTGTCAGTCCGACAGTCGCTTCAGGAACCGTGAGCCTGCAGGAACAACCAGGAATGTCTGCCTCAGCTACAGCTCCCTCTCTGTTTTAAGGTACTGTGCAAATCCGGCTGTCCGTTTCGTTCAAACGTGGCAAAAGTGTTTGAAATCTTTCTCCAATCCGAGGGCTTGTCCTTCTCTTCTCTTTGAAGTAACTTTTCTATCAACCAAACTCCTCAGGAATCTGTGGCACGAACTTTACTTTTCTGGACCTTACCATCTTCCCCCTCAATGGGGTCTTGAAAATAAAACCTTACCATAAACCTATTGGATTATTCTAGCCACCACATTAAACACCTATGTGATAACCTTCCATTTGGCCAATTTCTTCGTCTCAAAACGAACAGTTCTGATAAAGAAACTTACGAAGTTGAAGCTTCCACACACAGTAAAAAGCTCAGACAGAGAGGCTACCCCAAAAAGCTAATATAATAAAAAAAAATCAGCCAAAAGGGCATTTAATAATAATCGGGAAGCCCTACTAGAACCCAAGCCAATAAAACCTAAAGAGGATTGTATTGTCTGTGTGAACACCTTTACGGGCCAGAGTTTTGAAATCACCAACATCATAAAGAAAAACTGGAAAATTGTCAGAACTGCTACACAAGCTATCCCTATGCCTATATTCGCTTATAAAAGAAGCACCACCATTGGCAATATAGTTAGTAACAGCAAACTTAAATCTGTCAATACACCGGAACCTAAATTGCTCACCCTCTGGGGTTTCCCAGAGGCCACTGGGTATTACCCCTGCGGCACATGTGGTGTCTGCAAACTAACTGCTAGAACTAAAGAGGTTGATGTTGGCCTCTCAAAACGCTGGACCTAAAAGAACCGCACTAATTGTAATACTGATTTTGTGGTATATATGATCACCTGTATATGTGGATTGCAATATGTAGGCAAGACTGTTAGAAAAGTAAAAACTTGCATCATGGAACATCGGAGCTGTCTGAATGAAGAACAGAACTGAGAATGCTCCACTTGTGAAACACTTCAATCTTCTGAAACACAAATAGGAGGACTTCACATGGACGGTCCTGCTTGCACTAAAAGGAACGAACAATACAGCACACGAAAAGAAATTGTTGAAAATGGTACAAAATATGATCTTTACCCTACATAGTGATGTTACGGGGCTCAATTAATCGATTGATTGGCACAATATCTAGTCTTTCGTTTAGGCGCAAGCACCCCATTCACAATGCCATGTTCAGCATCTATCACTATGAGGGTGCACGGGTTTTCCCCACTTTGTTTGGGTCACTTACAATCCCCTAGTTCAGGGACACCTCCACCCCCTAGTCTACCAGAGCCCCTTTTTTAGTCACATGGATGATCTATGCTAACTAGCCTGGCTATGCTCAGTGTCCGCTTCACACTTCCTCTGACTCCGTTCTAAGATGGCCACCGTGTTTTTTCCTCCCACGGTGGCCTTCTCCCGTCTAGTTAACATAATAGAAGGACTACCTGTGTTCCCTTGACTATCGGCCGCACCGCGCTGCCACTGGACACACAGTCGATCCAATGAATACGGTAGACTGCTCATCCGCTTACTTTCCTCATACGGTAAGCTACCTTGCTATTTAATAGCTGACGAGACGCTTTCCGCTCTCCCCAGTATTATGACTGCCTATGGCTCGGGATCGATCGATTGTATTACTGATCGAATCCGTTTCCACACTTTATTTTTCAGTGCGGAAGGTAGGGATTCGTCCCGGAGCTTACACATACGGGCTGACCTTCTTAAGTTATCTTCTCCGTTCACCTTACTAGTCACCGTCACGCTGTCCACTGTGGGGCTTTCTCTGCCTGGGCGGTTAAACTTGTCCGGCTCGATCCTTTACCATCCTACTATACACACGGTATGGCGTTGCTTTATTGTCACTACCGAGCATCTGGTGGATTTGCATGGACCCGGCATATTCACGACCTTCACGTGATGCATGTCCCTTTCACCCTCAGCTGGTTCCTTTCTATAGGTGGGACTCTTAGTTAACGGTTCCCCTCTCCCACTTATCGATGCTTTGTTTTATGGAGACAGACGGGTTGTCTCATTCCTTGTATTTGCTGTTGTGCTGTGTGTACTTTGAGGCTTTTCTCGCAGCAGCACTTTATGCTGTAGATAATTCTTTATCTCTTGTAGGGTCGCAAAGGTCTTCAATCTACCCCTACTGTTCATAGTAGAGAGCCCCCACTGACACCCTGATGGGTAATTATTCCACTTTATATGGAGCCTTTTTCATTGATTGAATTTACCAAAGTGTCTAGTTATTTATGAGCTGACCCTTTGATGTCTGTTTTTATCTTTTGCAGGTGCTATGATACTGTAGTTGTAATGTTTACCACTCCAATTGTTAAATAGGCTACGTTGTAAAATGTCCCTCCTGATGAATGTTCCACACCTTTTTCTAGAGGAACAGAAACATGTCGAGACAAATCTCTGGACTCTAAACAGAGATTAAAATCTATGACACATCTATCCAAAACTGGTTAGGTACTATACTATTTGATAAGTACCCTCAGTGTCTGTTTTTTCTGTAACACCGTTTTAAACTGGCCATCCGAGCCTGCTACATATTCCTTGTTGTTGTTTTATACATTGGATGTGACAATTTTTGTATTGTGGACCAGTTTATTTAATTGGATGTTTTTTTCGTTATTAAAAATTGATACTGATTTTTTAACCTTGACTGGTCCCACCTTTTGATTTACTTAGAGTTGTAACGCTCACCTGATTCTCACAGAGGCGCAGGTCTGGCTTCGAGTGCTGATGCTTCTTCAATGGTGAAGCGCAGGACTCTGTAGATGGACAGGAAGGGCCCTCTACTCTGGCTTCTACGGCTCGCAGGAATATTCCCCTGTGCGTGAAAAGGGAGTATTACCTACTGACTGAGTTATGCTCAAGCCTCCCACTCTTCCAACCCTCCACGATACCCTTCCACGATTCCCCGTGAAGTCTCACCTTAGGATCAGGAAGGATGAGCTCTCCATCCTGCTTCTGATGCAGGGGCGCGTTGAAACCCAGTTACTTCACTGGATTGAGGATTGATGGGATTTCAGGTAAGCTTGACTATTCAGGTAAGGCTCTGTAAAAGTTCTGTTGCAAGTTCAAAAGTCCAAGCTTAATAATAATGTTCATTGTCTTTTTGCAGCAAGCGCTAATGCTTATGTCTTTTTTCCCCTTAGGGGTCGGGGTTCGGAATGCCGGAGATATGGCGCCGACCCAAAGTGAAACGTGCAGTTCCAGTTCCAGTAAATGGCAGGTTAGTCCTGGATGAGCGCTCAGGAACTGTCTTTGCATACGCTCATTCAATGGCTTTGTCTTTTTTCCCCCCATAGGGGCCGGGGTCCAGAAAATGCCTGGAAGCGGCAAGACCCGAAACGAAATGGGAATGACCCAACAGGTAAGTCTTATTCCCTTCCTTCTCTCACCTCTTATTCTTGTCTTTTTCTCTAGGCTCTGGGAAGTGGCTGTGTATCCGGATGATCGCTGCTGAAGATGGAGGAACCCAGGAAAGGTGAGTGAAATGCAGCGCTGCAGCGAACGTAACGAAATGCTTTTAAAAATAATGTCTTCCCTTTCAGGATCGTCGGTGATGTCTCTGTGGAGCAGATTTAGCTGGTAAGGTCTCTTGTCTCCCTTTGCAGGTGACCCAGGATGCTGACAGGCGTGGCTGAAGTCCAGATGCAGGAGCTGACACGGTGAGCGTCCAGCTGCGAGGAGCAGAACAACGCGAAGCGTGAGTTGCTGATCGGGTGTGGTTTAAATAGCTTTGGGAGAAGTTCCAAGTGTATCCTTCCTCCGATCAGGTTGTATCCTTCCCAGACCACACCTGGGTGGAAAGTAGTCCCACAGGTAAAGTAGTTCCATTCAGGCCTCAAGAGGGCCTGGATGTGGCAGCATGGTCTGCATCAGGTAAGTGCACATAAAAACACTTCAACACATGTCTAGCTTTATGAGCCTGGCGCCTAAGGCGCCAGGACAGAGGTCCAACATGAGCCTGGCGCCTAAGGCGCCAGGACTGCGTCCAAAGGGCCCCAGCTTGGGCCCGCTGGCACTCCCCTGGGGGAAATGATGCCTGCCTCTGGGGTTGCTGGGTCGGACCTGGCTCCTTGGAGGTAGGCATCATGACAAGAGTGTTAATGTTTGACACCTCTGTACCTGCCCAATAGCTTTGTCTCTCTATACATTGACTATTATCCCCCCGGATATAGACAACGTATACACTGCTAATTCTGATTAGACAGTTGTATACCGGGTTTCCTCTCCTTGTAAGTAGCACGAACTTTACCGCAAACTAGCCTGAACTGTGTGATCTTGATCAAAAGACTTTTGACCCATTGACTTTGGCCGTAAGCCTTTTCTAGCTGATCTCCTCACTGAAGTTCCTCTTTTTCAACTGCCCTGAGTGCTTACCTGTTGGTTTGATTTAATTTCTAATAAGTGTTGTCTTTCCCTCCCTTTTAAATTGCTGGAGTGCCATTTTGCTCCCACTTCATTTTGTGAGCTTAACTTGTCTGGAATTTAAGGGAAGTGGTGTGGTGTATTAAGATTGTGATTTTTCACTTACTTATAATAGTGTAATGTTATACAACTGAAGAGTGAAATAAATGTATATTCTTTTACTTGAAAACCTTGAGTCAGTGTTTGCCGGAATCATAGTAATTGCTGTCCTTTGTGTAACTATTTGATACTGCTCACTTACTCTTGAGAGGAGTCTAGCTGCTCCGCTACTGCTACCACTTTAACTGTGTAGTACAGACTTGTACGTACCTAAGGTGAAATTGTACTGTCACTTGTAGTCTTAAGTGTGTGTGGTGTTCCCAAAGGGTACTGCATATAATTCTGCCTAACAGTACAAAAACAACAGAGATTAACTTGCATGGTATTGTAAAGTCATTCCATGCTGAGGCTCGAAAACGTTTTCTGGCAAGACAGTAAGGGGAGCAACTACACGATAACCAATAGATTTTCCAAAAGATCATGGCCAAATTGTACATCTAGCTGACTGTCAGCACCACTAACAGCACAGCAGATGTTAAAAGCGGTTCAGGCACTACGCGTCGCAAAATGAATGCTTGTTAAGTAAGGTAACAGTTTCTGTTGCCACTTGGATATCACACTACATGCGCAGTGGCTTATTCACGATCTCGCGCTATTTTAGCAGTTTTTTCACCCCGCTCACCACTGGCATATTGAGTAAACTTTGTAGCTTCAAACTAATACATCCACCTGTTTTGTTCACAGAGATTTCAACATAAAACGTTGAAAATGTTATTTTCACGTGTTATTTTCAACTAAGATGCACCAAAACAATGCCCTTAATGGAGAATATGAAAAAAATATATATTACACGGCAGTTTTTGGCAGCTTATAACTCCGCTCACCCTGGACGAATCCACACCAAACTTTGCAAAAAAAAGTATATGGGCCACTGTGAATTTTTTTGCAAAGTTTGGTGATGTTTGGTCCAGGGGGGGAAGTTATAGGGGGGAGGGGGTTCCAAAACGTCTTTTTCCCCCCATAGACTGAATGGGGGGAAAACTTTGCGCACGCCTACAGCCCAAACCGCTGGTCGGATTTTCACCAAATTTGCGGCAGGAGAAGGAGCTTGGTCCCGAAAGCGTGCTTTTGTAAATTTGGTGGCAATCCGTCCAGTAGTTTTTTTTTTAAACTATCAAAAACTAGGTCTCAAAAAAATGTGTGATATGTATGTCCGCTCTGCGGACACACTTCCCTGTTCGCTCCACGGACAAGATACCAATTGACTAATCCGTAGTGTCATGTCCGCTGACATGTGACGCCTACAATGATTGGATGTTGGACAGCGTGAAATGCATCAGATTCTTTCACTGCGCCCGCCATCTTTCATTTGTGTTTTGGTGTACGCGGATATCGTCGCTAACACATAAAACACCACACCATTGCACTTGTTAAACTTATGAAACACTGTTTCGGAAGGTGAGCGTTAATGAGGCTGGAATGGGATGTGGCATCAGGAACTCAAAAAGTGGTATTTTCTTGTCAACAAAGTCATACGGTAAATTGGAAGTTGCTGCTCAATGTAGTGTCCTTTAAGTACATGCGAAGATTTATTGCGTCTGTGTAACAATGTATTTAAAATAATATTGCAGTCAGACTGGCGTCCTAGAGTTTGAAATCTGAGGCAGCCACCTGCACTGTTCGATGGAAACAGCGGGTCTGCAAGTGTATGGAAGTAGCAGTTCTCATGAATGCATTCAGATATGTTGTTGCAAAGTCAGAATGTATTTTCATTCTAAGTGAAGGTCACTTGCTTTGCTTTTTTGGTTGCGAGCTCAGTAGGCCCACGCATCTGTCTGAACCCATAAGGGTCAATTGTTTTTTGACCTTGAGAGAAAAGGAAAATTCAGTAAGAATGCAGGGAGTGAAAGTTTGGAAAAAATAACATTTGATAAGGTTATGTATTCAAAACTTTTGTAAGACACATGTAATATCAGTTCAAGAAGATTCTTTGGTGCAAGTACATTGCTGTCTGAGTTTAACGAAGACAATGGAGACGGTAAATATCGTGTAAGTTTACTTTTGACGAGACTACACCGGAACGAGTTTTAATTTTTTAAAACCAGAACAATAATTTTGGCAATGTAACTGAGGTACTATCTTTCTGTGTAGTTGTCATTTTTTTTTTTATTATGGAGAGTGCAGATTCTCTGCGTTTGTAGGCTATCACTAGATTCACCCATGTTCAATGCTAATATTTCTTTAAAATGTCATGTATGACCACATCGATTTGTGTATCAGTTTCCACGTTCTTTTTATCTTTCTTGAAATTGTTTGGTAAAGGTTTGGTATGGATAGGTATTTTCGGTTACGTTTTCCGAACAGCTACATTCTGCCGTACTGTGATTGCCATGGATTCCAGATGCCAAGTGATGGCTTCTTTGCACGCCAGATGCACGTACTCGTGACCGGCTGCCTAACCGTCACTGTTTTTGGGACGACCAGGCCCGACCTATTTGTCCTTACACTGTAGTGGCCATTAGGAGTAACATCTTTTATGGTGGTGTAGGCCGAAGTTCATGCCGACGTCTTGGAAATCACTGTGCGACCGAAGCGGTTGCTTTATCGAAAACGAATACTTTGTGTATGCGAAAAGAACAACGTGCGCAGCACGATTAACATTTTCGATGACGACCAAAGAAACAAACAAAGTTACTATTTGATTGAAAATGGGAATAGTCCGATGGTCGGACAGTTTATTGTGCAATAAAAGTACTTTAAAAATTCTAAAATGTTAATGTTTTCTTTTAAAAAACAGTTTATTATTTCAAAATGTAACGTGATACGCTGTACATCGCTGTGTTCATTTTCAGGTTCTGCGTGACGGCACCATCCAAAAAAGGTGTACAATATCATTAGGGTTCGTTAAGTGACGAGATGGGGAGTGTTTTCGTATTACACAAGTGTTGTAATGTATTTAAAAAACGTAGCAGTTTACGTTTATTGACTGAGGGGTAGGCTGCAGCCATGGGGCGTGGGCAGAATGTCGGGGTCGTGGTATAAGGTCATGATCCGCACAATGTGGATACTGGCCATGACCAGAAGGGAGAAAAGATAGGATTACAGTGGCCATGTCTACCTGGGACTGGCTTTGTGGTAAAGTTGTTTGACATTAGGATACATTTGAAAGGGAGGAAAAAAGTGCTTGTGGTAATATGTTAACAGGGTTTGCTTTTTGCAGGCTGCCATGGAAAGCGAAGAGGGGCCATGTATGGAACAACCTCCTTCCCTTCTATGGTGGCCATCTTGGAAAAGGTTTTTGTTTTCTAATCCAGGACGCCACAGGCGTCCCAAGTTAGAACGACACATCCTCTTTTTTAGTAGCACACATTACTGCTTTGCAAATCTAGATTGTTAATGGAATTCATCCCCCATTGTAGGACTATAAGGGGGGTAATGATCCAGAGATCGCGTTATGCACTCTCGCTTCGATTGGCCTGATAACCTGGCCTGCTGGCCCTTTATTCACTGTTCCAGTCCCTGGAACGGACAAGCGCTATAATATTCCCATTAGCATAACACAAACTGCGGAAATGTTGAAAAATCTTATTGCATCTATGTCCTTTACTGAGAAATATAAAGTAGATGGCGTGCAGGCGATTTTTTTTTTATTTTAAAACTGTGAAAGGTGGTTCTTAAAGGAACATTTACTTTGGTTACAGATGGCTTTTTTTTTTTGGAAGGACAGCTAAGAAGTAAAGTTGCGGACGGAAATGTGCAAAGAGGCACCAAACAGTAATATGGTGTGGGGGGGGGTTAGGTGGATGGTGGAAGATATTGTGCGTTTTTTATTTGTAAGGTAGGGGCAGTGTTTCTCATGCTCCTTCATTACAGCAGTGGTGCTGTTTCTTGGGGAGGAGGGATGGCCTTAGCTCATGTCGTTTTCAGATAAATAGTACTTTTGCTAAAAGTATGTACTGTGTACTACATTGTTAATGGCTGACTACGAATAAGTGGTGGAGCTGTGCAAGGGAAATGTTGAAGGTGGAAGTTCCTACATCAGTAAAAAATGCATTTCCACACTGTCCACGAGGGATACATCTTATTGTTAAGTGTGTACGGATTCTCAGGCACTTCACTGTGCGGCAGCATATGGTCTTGTGGCATTCTCTGCAAGGTGTGTAATGAAGTCAGATGTTACTTTACATTATGGGTACGTGCCACTACTAGAAACCAATGAACTTTAGTATAAAAAAAACTTTGTTAAAGGGATCTTGTGGTTAAGTTGCGCTACTAAAAACCTATGAAATTCACTAAAAAAACATTAACGGGACGTTACGGTTCGAAGTAAAACCGAAAAACCCTTGAAATTCACCAGTTATAGTAAGCTAAGGACCATAGTTTTTTTTTTTACCAGGTTACTCACCGTAGTGACCACCTTACTCCTAGTCCATAGTCCCCTTTCCCCCATACTTGTGGGACATCTCTCCATCCTGTGGGACGGGACCGGAGCACTTTGTAAAAAGCATCCAAATTTTTCAAAAAATGTGTCCCTCCTCTCTTTCCTTTTCGCTGTTAGGCAGAAACCTGTGCAGTTCCCTTAGGGACCACTGCAAAAGATTTAAGACTACAGGTGTTGGCAGTAAATCCACTTGGTAGCAGTCTGCACCACCCAGATTTACCTGGTAGCTGTGGCTGAGCAGTCAGACTTCCCTCAAGAAGAGTTAGGCAGTATGCAAAGTATACACAATAGGCACTCAGATACAATAATACAAGCAAACACTGACCAGAGCTTTGGTATCAAAGTATATAATTATTTATTTAAAAAAACACACAGTTGAAACACTCCAGCACCCTTATTGTAAAATATTCTAAACACAGTTACTATTGTAATATATACACCCCTTTTTCCTTATCAGATAAGTCACAGTAAAACACCACTTATTTTCATACAGAGGTGAGCGCTTAACTAGATTGCACTCCAATAAGTTTGTGAGAAAGGGAGGGAAAAAGACAGAATATGGAAAGGTACACCACTCTAAGATTCAGGAACACTGTTGGCAAGGCAGAAAAGTAAAAGTCACTGGTGAGCCAAAGTCCAAAGGCTGGGCCCACTCTTAGAGAGAGCAGAGCACAAATGCACCCAAGATCACACAGTTACACTAGGCGTAGAAAGTCTTGCAGAGGGTTCAAAAAGAGTTTAGAGAGGCTTTAGGAAAGTTTAGCTAGGGTGTCCCAGACTAACCCATGTTCGAAAGCCGGGGGCTAAATCTACCCTGTACAGTCGGTAGCAAGGGAAGCCAGGCGGGACACGGTACCTTAAGTGGGAAGGATCCTCCAGCGGTGGCAGTTGTTCCTGGTAGTGGGTGCAAGTTGCGTCGTCGTCCAGGGGAAGAGAAGATCTCGACTTGGAGGAAAGATGAAGGTCGTTGCACTACCAGGGAAGAAACCAGCCGCGGAGTTTTCTGGTTAAAGGTGGTACCTTTGTTCCGCGGTCGTGGTAAAACGTGGTATCCCGGTTGCCGGGGTGCTTTTCACGGGCAAGGCGGCCACAAGGTACGTCGGGAGAGCGAAAAGACGGTGAAACTGGTTATCCCCACCAGTCAAAGGAAGAAGACTCTCTGGCGGGAGATCTCCTCTGTCGTTGGAAAAAGTGGTGAGGCAGTCCAGCAGGGCTCCACCGGTAGTGGTGTCGTGGCAGGTCGGCTCAGCTTCTCCCTCGTCGGATTCCTAGGTCCTGTGGCGACTTCTGAAGTTCCAGTCCCCAAAGCCCTGCGTTTATGCAGCAAACCCCCATTCACTCAGCCTAGCTGTCACTCAAACATGCTAAGTGGTGAGCCGGCCGGCTCACCACTTGGGCCAATCAGGATGGAGTGCGACTTGAGTTGCCTAGGCAACTCAGTCCGTGGTGCCTAAATTTCCCTCCACCCCTCCTAAGTACCCCAGACAGAGTGGCACCACTTTGGAGGGCTTCTGTGGAGAAGCCTGCCAAAAAGTGGAACAAAGGGCTCGACTTGGGTTGGAGTCACAGAAGAGAACACAAACGCCATTTTAGAATGAAGTTTTGGCAAAAAAATACCAACCGGAGAATGAATATCAATTAAATAAACTGGCGGTATGTTCGAGGCTACCGTAATTAATTAAATAAAGATAGTAACCTAAAACAATGGGAAATCCCATAGGAAAATATTTGCGGTTGAATATAAAAAGTAGTATCCACTGCCACCAGCCAAATCTCGATCAGGGGGGACGGAAACGTGCCCCCTCGACTAACAGACCCCAGGGCAATTGAATCGCCCCAGCCAGTACATCCACAATATGATGGTTTGTACTGGTTCTGTTCAGAATTTAAGACTAGTAAAGTCAATGGTGACTTTACATGCCCTGGGAGACAGTCGTCCCAGGGTATGGAGTCTTTACTGGGGGGTCACTATGACACCCATGTGTCACTGCACTGAGGGTGCTGTGTAACACATCACAAAAACACATGAAGCCCTATGGAGTAAAAGACCCCATTGCCCATTAAACACATATAGATTCACAGAAACACACTCAAATCATGCCCAAGAGTGAGGGTAAAAGAGTCTCACTCTTGGCAGGAGAAAAAAAAATAAACCCCAAATATCCAGCAAAGCTGCTGGGGGACTCACTAGGTTAGAAAATTCAGCCTAAACAGAGAATTCTCCCTAACAATCGCCCATCAGTCCTTTTCTATCGCAAGGTCAAAGACCCATTAGCAATAACAGAGGTGTTAGGAAAGATTTCGTAATTGTAGGTAATTTTCCTTCCATGTGGCAACCCCTAAACTTTTTGCTGTTGTTTTTCACCTTGTTCTTGACTTTGCCAGAGAAGTGCAGCCTTCTGCCGCACTCCTCTGGGCTTTCGCTCCTTTCTTACGGGGAAACTGACATGCCCTTAAGACAGTCAGTACCGGGGAACGCTGTTTCCCGTAGTTTCTTTTATCATGTTGCGGCTTTCGTGCAACATGACACAAGAGGGCCCTGTACGCTAAGTTACAGCTCTCTTGGGTCTCTAGCCTTCTACAGGCCCTAGATACTCGTTTAGGATTGTATCTGATCGGTGCAAGTGATTCAGGGATGGGAATGGTGGCAGCGATCGTTTGTGTTTTGAGCTCCTTTTGGCGTTCTAAGCACGTTTCTCGCGCTTAACCCAAAATGGTGGCCTGGCTCCCAAAATGGCCAGACCACGAGGCTCCTTTGTCCTGTCCGCTGACCGTCTTGCTCCCTTCACCTTCCCCAGGTCGAGCCGACCCGGGGCCTTCCTTATTTGGGCATGTACTTTCCCGCGAAACACGGATGCTTTCGCGGGCTTCTACATGTCTTTTGTGTGCCTCCAGGATGTGGGCTGGGATGTCTGGTCCAATACACATCCTGGGTGCCAGAGAGTCTAGGGTGGTGTGAATGCCTGGGACCACCGTGGTCCGTGATTGGTCCACGAATGGTGTGAGTGTTGAGGAGCGGATCTCCCATTGGGTCCCCTCCGTTTTGGCGCGAAGGGAACCGTGGATAAGAGGGGGCTGGAAACACCATAACCATGTCGATCTGAGTTCTCACGAACGAAGGAATACAGGAGCCAAGTATCCTGCAACCAAGAGGCTGGACCGAGGAATCGCTGGTGACCCGCTGAAGGACTTCTCCTCTGCACTGCTGTCGCCTTGTGAAACCCTTTTCACCTTTGATCGAACCAGAAGGCCTGTACTGGTACTTCGACCCTTTGGAATAGCGGGAACAGCTATTCTCGGCATCTTCACCATCTCCTGCCAGTAAGCCTTCGGAAGCGTCTCTGGGCCATCCAGCTGACTGACCAGCTTACACGGAGTCTTGCTCTGTAACCGCCGCCAGGTTGTGTAGTATTTCGAGTCCTTGTCACTCTCACACGCTTCGTACACTTGGCGTTCCCAAGTCTGAAGTGAGTAGTGTACATTTGGCTCAGATACACACGGCCGCTCCGTTGCCCTGCTGTGGTAACAAACTGTGCGGGTTTCTTCGATTGGGACGTCTTTTTTCTCAACACGACAACGAGGCGTTCCCTGCTCTTCTGAACCTGCCAGCTGCTGAAACTGACGCGGAGAAGCCTGGGTCTGCTTGCATCGGGGACCGGTGAGTAGCATAGCTAGGATCTGGTCGCCCTCCTGCAGGAGCCCATTGCTTTTCCCCGCTGTGTAAAACAGCACCCTTTTCCGTACTCGCGCTGTGCTTCTGCCCACTGTGGAGGCTGCGCTTGAGTCGCGGAACTTGTTCTTCTTTTGTGCTCTAAACTGAACTGCCTGATTTCCCTCGAAGAGCTTCTCCTTTTGCCCTTTGGCACCAGCGTGTGCAGGTACTTTTGAGCACAAGGCTCCACTCTTCTCAGGGCTCGGACTTCCATCTAGTTAGGTGCCTCTGAAGGTGAACTGGGTCTAAGCATTATTTCGCACTGCCTGTCTTCCTTCCCTTTTAGGTGGACTACCCATTTCATGCATCTAACGCTTGACTGTCGTATTTGTATATATATTGTGTTGATATGGTATGTGTTGGTTTACTATCGTTATATTGTGATTTTCTCGCTACGGTCATTGTTTTAAAGGCCTTGAAATAAATGTGTATATATTTTTAATATAACAACTGTTTGGAGTAGTTTGTAAGTGATCTTGCTTTGTGTGCTATTGCGGCCTTTCAGTCACCCTCACCCCTCTTGAGACCTAGTCTTGACCGCCGCGATCGCTACCTTGATTGGTCTGGCTCGTCCAGAGGTTACCCGGTTCCAAGTAATTAGGTTGGCCTTCTGAACTTCTGCGCCACCAGGACAGAGTTCCGAAATCCGTCTTAACAAGAGGAACCTTATTAGAGGGGATAGCGGGCGGGAGTATGGAGGAAAGGGCACTATGGACTAGGAGTAAGGTGGTCACTACGGTGAGTAACCTGGTAATACTCCTACATCCTGTCCCCTTTCCTCAATACTTGTGGGAAATTCCCAAGCACTCCTTACAGGAAGTGTGTGGATGGAAATACCCCTTACTGAAACAGGTTCTTTAGCACAGCCTGACCAAACTGAGCGTCAGCTCTAGAGCTCATGCCGAGGCAGTAATGCTTACAGAAAGCAGGCGGGGAGGCCCAAGTAGCTGCCTTAGCGATGGACTCCCAGGGAACATATTTCTGAAAAGCAACCACGGCTGCCTTGCCCCGCACCAGGTGTGCATGGATACCTTTAGGAGGTTTCAGCTTTTGGACGGTGAAAGACTCTGATGCAGGCAGCAATCCATCTGGAAATAGATGCCTTAGACGCCGGCCTGCCCTGAGGGTTACCGAAGGTCACAAAAAGTTGAGAAGAACTCCGAAACTTGGAAGTCCTGTCCAGGTAGAACTTAAGAGCTCTTCGGACGTCAAGAAAATGTAGAACCCTTTCAGCCTCTGAGGCAGGGTCCGGAAAAAAGACCGGAAGGGAGATCGACTGATTCAGACGGAATTCGGTCACTACCTTCAGTAAGAAAGCCGGGGTTGTCCGAAGGACTACCTTGTCCTTGAGAAAGACCAAGAAAGGATGCTCCACCGACAATGCCTGGAGCTCACTCACTCTCCTTGCTGACGTAACAGCGACCAGAAAGGGCACTATCCAGGACACGTACTTGAGGTCAACCGTAGCCATTGGCTCAAAGGGTTTATGGCACTGCGCCCTCAGGACTACATTTAGATCCCAAGGCGGGTGCGGACTACGAACCGGAGGGTAGAGGCGTGTCAAGCCAGCAAAATGTCTCTTCACCACCGGGTTAGTTAGAGAATAAGAACACAGGTCTGTAGAAAGGTAAGCGGAAACCGCTGAGAGATAAGTCCTGCAAGACAGAACATGAACCCCTGACTCTGCTAGGGAGGATACGAAGGACAGCACCATGTCAATCTTTGCCCCCCTCGGATCCAACTCTTTCTCCAAACACCAATGACAGAACCTGAACCATTTACGCTTGTATTGAGATCTGGTCGAGGGTTTCTTGTCTGCCTGGGTAAGGCGCATGTTATCCGCATACAAACTCAAATGCTCTAAAGACTTGAACTAAGGCACCATGCCGCCAAGCTGAGCGATTGTGGGGAGGGGTGCCACATCTGTTGCCCTTGGTGAAGAAGATCGGGAGTTACTGGTAACCTGATCGGCGGATACACCGACAGGTGTTGAAGTTCTGAGAACCAAAACCTGAAGAGAACAGTTCACAGAGTTCTTCAACTTCCAAATTGCTCGATGAACTAGAGGCAGAGGCGGGAAGGCGTAAGCTCTCATGTTGTGCCATGGAATCTCGAGAGCATCCCCCAGAGAGGACCTCCAAGCCCCCCTCTGGAGGCGTACTGAGGAGGCTTCTTGTTTACCGCCGTGGCGAAGAGGTCCACCTCTGGTGTGCCCCAACGCGAGAAAATCCATGAGAGGACCTCTGCCTTCAACTCCTACTCGTAGCTGACCACCGTCTGCCGGCTGAGGGCATCCGCTGTGACATTCAGCTGGCCCAGGATGTGCACTGCAAGCAGCCAGACCCCATGAAGCACGGCCCATTCCCAAATATGGATGGACAGGTCCACAAGAATGGGAGAATTTGTTCCCACTGGCTTGTTTATGTAATACATTGACACCACATTGTCAGTTCTTATGCGGACCACCTTGTTGACAATGAGCGGTCTTAACGCCTTGAGCGCCAGAAAGATCGTCAGAAGCTCCAAATGGTTTATGTGCAGGAGCTTGTCCTGAGGCGACCAGCGGTCCGAGACCTGAAGAAGATCTAACGTCGCACCCCACCCCAAAAGGGAGGAATCTGTCGTGATCCTCACCATGAGGGCTGGGTCCTGAAACCCTGCGCCCACCGACAGGTTGCTGAGAGATGACCACCAGTCCAGGTCCACTCTCATGGAATCCATTATGGAATCCAGAATCATTATCCACTTGGAATCCGGGTCCACAGCCTGACGCCAGGAACTCTGAAGAGCCATCTGGGTCCGTCTCATTTTGAGACGAGCAAGAGGAAGAGCCAGTATACACGAGGCCATGAGGCCCAGAAGCCTCTCGAACCACCAGGCCGACATGCTCTCCGACTGCGCAAACATCTGACACGTGGCCAACAGATCTGCCATTCTGTCCCCGGTCAGGTACACTTAGCAGTCGATCGTGTTCGAAAGAAAACCCAGGAAGATCAGGTCCTGTGAGACCGTCACAGAGGATTTCCGCCAGTTCACCGACAGACCAAGATGGAACAGGAGCTGATGGAGAGACTGGAGGTTGCCCGCTGCTGCCAACGGACAATGGCTGCGTAAGAGCCAGTCATCCAAATACGGACACACATGGATACCCTGGAGACGAAGATAGGCCGCAATCACCGACATCTTCGTGAAGACATACAGCGCTGAGCTGAGGCCAAAAGGAAGCACCCGAAACTGGAAGTGCTCCTCTCCCAAAGAGAAGCGGAGGTATCTCCTTTGTGGATTCCAAATCAGGATATGCATGTACGCATCCTGAAGATCCACCACGCTGAGCCAATCGCCCATCTGCAAAGAGGAGCGAATCTGACCGGGCATGATCATCTTGAATTTCTCTTGGGGTAGGAAAAGATTGAACTGGGAAAGGTCTAGGATGGAGCGCAGGCCAGCCTGGTTGGGTTTGGGCACCGTAAAGAGCCAGGAGTAGAAGCCCTCCCCTCCCTCCCCAAGGGGAACGGGTTCCACAGCTCTGAGGTCCAGAAGTTTCTGAACCTCGGCCTTGAGGGAGGGTGAGCCCGACAGCTGAAAAGGAGGGTTGAGGGGTGGGGTAAGGGGTAAAGGTAAGCAGAAGCCCGCTCGAGCGACTGACAGGACCTATGTGTCTTCTGTGATTGTCTGCCACGCCTCCCAATGGGACGCAATGCATCCTCCCACCGGGGTCTTGTGCGAGCACGGAAAACCCTCATTTGGCAGGCTTATCGGTGGCGGTGCCACCTGATCCTGATGAGGAGGCTGAGGAGGGGGAGAAAAACTGTACGCTGTTGTCTACGGCGGTTATTCCATGCAGGAGTATCCACTCTGCGAGATTTGCGGTCGAGGAAGCCCCTAAAACCAGAGGAAGGTCGACTTTGCGACAACGGTCTCTGGGATTTGAAAGGAGCTTTAACCAGAACAGACAATGATTTAGCCGTCTGAGTGCTATCCTTGGTTTTGGTGAGCTCTACATCAGTAGAAGAGTGAAAAAGCTCCTTACCATCGAATGGAAGGTCCAGTACCTTGTCTTACACTTCCTTCGAAAACTTAGTGGCATGCAGCCACGCTTGCTGCGAGGTATCAGCCCCAAGCATCAGGCCCCGAGCCGAGGTGTCTACGTGATGAAGCGCAGCCTCCAGGAGGCCTCTGAAATCTTCCAACTTCTCGACCGGAATGTGCTCCTCAAACTCCGACAGACCTTTCTACATCCACATGTTAGCTCCCGCCAAAATCAATTCTGCATTGGCCGGCCTGAGCTGCAAGGCCGAATTGGCAAAGATTTTCCTCCCTAGGGAGTCCAGGAGCTTGTCCTCCTTTCCCAAGACCTGAGTAGCCATCGCAGAAGAGGATGCTGCAGGTCTGGATTGCAACGTAGCCGCAGCCACCGCTGTGCAGGAGGGAGGCGGACAAGACGTCAAGGCCACTTCTTCCGAAGAATGCAGCCTGTACCTCGCGTCAATCTTATTATTGACAAAAGGTCCCGAGTGTGGCTTTTCCCAAACTCTTCGGACCTCGGCCAGAACATCCTTGTGCAGGAACAGGCCGGTACGCTCCAAGGGAGACAAGGTGAACGCCCCAGAAAAGCACACCCTCCTGCGGAGCGGGTGCCTCGGGCACTGGAACATCTAAGAAACTCATGTCCAGTACCCGGTCATGAAAGGCTCTGATAGAGCGGGTAAAGTCCTCGTTGTCCTGATCGCCTTGAGGGTGATCTGACAGGTCAGGATCCTGCTGAGCCATGTCAGGCACTGCCTTGTCCACTGGGGACAATGGTGGCAAAGGCGGAAGAGCAGGGGGAGGCACCACGGGCAAGGGAGGCGCCGGCGGAACCACCGGAGGAACAGGTGGAGCCGGAGGCGCAGGTGGACATATCTCCTTGAAAAGCCCTTTGAAATATTCCCTCATGGGGTCGGTGCGCATAAGCGCTTGAATTTTACCGAAAAAGGCGTCCTCAGGAGATTGTTTCGGAACCTGAGGAGGCCTCATGAGTTGGACAAATCCAGGGACGTAACGGAGAAGGGTGCCACACTGGCCCCTCCACCGACGTATCCACATAAATCAAAAGGAGCCACCCCCGCGGGCAACGAAACATTGTGCGGAAGAGGCATCCAGGTGCTCCAATCATAAACCGGCCGGTAAGGATGCGCACAAGGAACCTTAAGTTCACCCAAAGGACCGAACCCTACACCAGGGGCTGACGGCGTAGTTGTAGGGGTAGTACTTAAAATGGCCGCCGTGGTAGTGGCGGGAACGGCCGCCATTTTGTCTTCATCTGAAAGGAACTGCGGCACGTGAGGAAGGGGTACCCGTCGATTGGTCAGGGGTCTCAATTTTAGCCTTAACGTAAGGAACCTCAGCAGAGCCGGTACTATGAGGCCTGGAATGTTTCTGTGACATACCAACCGCCAACCGAGCCTTCGAAGGAAGGGCCTCGGCACTGCCGGTAAAAGAAGAACCTTGCTTCTTTGCCCCCTCAACAGATCTGGTGTCACCACAAGAGCGGGAACGGTGAGCAACCGCTTTCACCGACAGGGTCTTGCCCGGCCCCTCAGAACTGTTGGTAGCCTTAGCCTCTGTACGAGGGACCTCAGACCTAGGCCCGGTAAAAGCCTTATCGGCACAGGCCTCGAACATCCATTCGGTAACCACAAGCCCAGCCAAGGCCTTGGGGCGCACCCCAGTTTTGTTTTTGAGGGAAGCCGAAAGAGAGGCCTCAGAGCAAGCTCCGGTACCCCACGACTCAGTAGAACTGGGCCTACAAACAGACCCCACAGGCGGGGCCTCGGAGCGTACTCCGGTGTACACAGGCCACTTACGGAGACCCTCGGAGAAAACTCCGGTAGAATTATTAGGCCCGACAGGCACTTCAGGGCGAACCCCGGTAACAGAGCGATCAACGCCCCTCCCGGCCCGAGAGGAACCTGGGTAGGTATCCCCCAGTCGGGGTGCTCTGAAAAGTAAAGAACTTATCGGGCGTTTCTTCTCGTCGATGAACGCATGAAAATGAGAAGGAGGAGTTTGTTGGAACACCTACCCCCACCGCTCCAACCGACGTTGAAGTGCCCGGACCGAAAGGGAGTCACAGTAAAAACAGGAGTCCCAACGTGATCCGGACCCAAACACTCTAAACAAAAAGGATGGGGATCCGCCCTCGCGAAGCGATGGTGACACGATGAACAGTCTGGAAAATCTAATTTAAAAGACATAGACAGACTAGTAAACGAACGCTAGCGAGAGCCAAAGAGGAAAACAGGGAAGAAAATCTTCCGAGTATGCAAGTGAGTCTGGCCCCGATCGTGCGGAGAAAAGGACTGATGGGCGATACGCGAGGTGGAGCCAAGGTGGGCAGGGTTACGGCTGCGTGCCGGGCCCCACGCAGGAAAGAGAGGGACACATTTTTGGAAAAATTTGGATGCTTTTTACAAAGTGCTCCGGTCCCGTCCCACAGGACAGAGAGATGTCCCACAAGTATGGAGGAAAGGGGACGGAACATAGGAGTATGTGTATTTCATAGGTTTTTAGAAGTGCAACTTAACCATAACGTCAATTTAATAAAGTTTTTTTACTGAGAGATCGATCTCTCTCTCTCTCTCTCCTCTCCCCCCCCCCCCCCTATTAATCTCTCTCTCTCTCTCTCTCTCTCTCTCTCTCTCCTCCCCCCCCCCCCCATTAAGGGCATATATACATATGATACATTACTCACCATAATCCTATTTCTAATGCTTGTATCTGCCTAGATTCACATGATGTGCATAGGCCGACATCTAGAGGAAGCTGCAGAGTATTACAGTGGTTTTCGAAACTATAAAAGGGACGTTGACAGGGTGTGCCAGTAATACTATCCCTAGTGTGATGTCCACTGTACCCATGATCCCTCACGCGTCGAGGTCCCTTAGATTGTTATTTTTCTGACATGAGTTAGCATGAGGTGTAGCGCGAGTTCAGTTGTATCCAAGCAGATACGTATCAGACAAGCTCATAAGCATCCATGAGCCTTCCCTCAGAGGGGCGCATGTGAATCTAAGCAGATACAAGCATCAGAAATAAGATTACAGTGAGTAATGTATCCCTTCTGAGGCTTGTGGAATCTGCTTAGATCACATGCTGTACATATATTAGCGAGGTGGGATGTGAGAAGGTTCATGATTGAATAAATGTCTAAGAACCGCTTGTTCGACTTGTGTATTCGTCTTGGAATGAGTGTCAATGCAGTGGTGCTGAGTGAAAGTATGCATTGAGCTTCATGTAACTTCTTTGCAAATACGGTCTAAAATGGACATTTGCAATGAAAGCCAGGGTGGCTCCTGTGCCTCTTGTGGAGTGAGCCCTGGGTGCAAAAGGCAGTGTCTTATTTGACAGGGAATAGCACAGTTGTATACATCTGACTAATCCACCTCGAGACGGCATTTTTTAAAAGGCTGTCACCTTCTCTGCCTGGCGCTATGGAGACAAGCAGTTGATCTGTCTTTTTCAGCGGTCTGGTCTTGTCTACATAGTAGAGGACCGCCCTCCTCACATCCAGTGTGTGTGGAGTTTAAAGCTACTGGCTTTTTTCCAGGAACCCAACAGCTGAGGTTAATGACTGGTATACATGAAATTTGGAGATGAATTTAGGGGAGAACCTTGGGCGAGTATGTTAAACCAGCTTGTTTTAGTGTACAACAAAAAGGATCCTGCACTGACAATGCTTGTATTTCACTAACTCTTCTTATGGAAGTGATAGCCACCAAGAAGGCAGTCTTGTAAGTCAGGTGTTTGAGACTAGACTTGTGCATCGGCTTGAAAGGGGGGCCAATGAGCTTAGCGAGTACAACATTGAGATCCCAGCCTGGCAGCAGGTTTCAGATTGGAGGGTGGAGTCTTTTTACTCCCTCCATGAATGCTTTTTAAACTGGTTCCACCATGAGATCTTATTGTGGGAAGTGGCGTAAGCTGACAAAGCCGCCAGGCGGACCTTTAAGGAGTTGAATACTAACCCCGCATCCAGAAAGTGGAGCATATATGTAAGAATGTGGGAAGGCGTACATTCAATGGGGTTCATTTGTTTAGACTGGCACCAAATTACAAATATTCTCCACTTGTCAAAACAACAGTGTCTAGTGTTAGGTTTCCTCGATTCTTTTAAGATGTCCATAAATCTTTGAGGCAGGTTAAGTTGACCAAACTATGACCTCAGGAGACATGCTGCCAAGTTCATTGAGTGAAGTAGAGGTGTTAGGCCCCCGTGCTGGGAGAGCAGGTTGTACGGGCATGGGAGTTTGATGGGATCGCACATCGCCAGTTTGCACAGATGTGGATACCAGGGTTGTCTTGCCAAATAGGGGCAAGTAGAATCAGCGCCATATGTTCCTTGTGGATCTTGTTCACCACCGTCCTCATGAGAGGTGTTAGAGGTGGGGCGTGGGGGGGAGGAGCGTAAGCAGATTTCCCTGACCACTTCCTCCATAGGGCGTTCCCCTTGGAGCCTGGCTGGGAAAACCTGGATGCAAAGTCTGGGCATTGCTTGTTTTCGCTTGTAGAGAACAAGTCTATTGCGGGGGAAACCCCATAGAGAGCAGAGGTGTTCTGCGGCCTCTGTGTGAGGTTGCCGCTTGGGTTCTTCTGGTAGGGGATCTCTGCTCAATGAGTCTGCGAGAGCGTCACGTTCCCTGGAACGTGCTGCGACGATAGGGATATCTTCAGTTTGAGTGCCCATTTGCAAATTTGCTGTGTAAGTTTGGACAGATTTGGAAAACGTGTGCCCCCCCTGTTAATGTAAAACATTGCTGTAGTGCTGTCTGTTAGGACCTGTACAGATTGGTTCATCAAGTGGGATTTGAATGCCTGAAGGGCCTTGAATACTGCCAGAAGTTCTAGCAGGTTGATGTGCTTCTGAGCTGCCGCACCTGACCACAGAACCTGAGCTGCGTGGTGAAGGTAGTGGGCCCCCCACCAAGCAAGAGAGGCGACCGTTGTGATAATAGCCTGTATCTCTGGATCATAGAAGGGTTTCCCCTTCATTACATTTTCTCTCGTCCACCAGCGAAGATTTTGTACCAATGTTGGCGAAATGACCACTAGATCGTCTCACTGACCCCTTGCCCGAGACCATTTTTTTGCCAACCACTCCTGCATGGGTCGCAGGCGCACGTGTGGAACCAGGTAAATGCAGGATGTCATTATGCCTAGCAAGCACATCGCTTTGCGCACCCTTATCTGGTGGCCAGCATGGTAATCTGGCATTTGCAACAACATATTTTGGACTCTTTCCTCTGACGGAAAGACCAACCCATCCTGTGTGTTTAGGACAGCTCCTAGGAACTGTTTGGTTGTGCTTGGCACTAGGCTCGACTTTTTCTCGTTTATCGAGAAGCCCAATTGAAAGAAAAGGTGGATAGTCCTTTGAATGTTTTGCATGCAAATTAGAGGGGTGGGGGGACTCCCCTGTAATGAGCCAGTCGTCCAGGTAAGGGTGCACTGGGATTGCAGCCGTGCGCAGGTGTGCTGCCACCACTGCCAGTACCTTTGTGAATACCCTCGGAGCAGATGCTATTCCGAAGGGCAGCACTTTGAATTGGTAGTGCTGGTTCGCTATCTTGAAACGCAAGAATCTTCTGCACGCTGGGAACATTGAAATATGAAAATAGGCATCTCTCATTCAGTGTTGCCATGTAATCCCCCTTTTTTAATAGAGGGATTACCTTTTGTAGAGTAATAATGCCAAACTTTTGGGGCTTTACATATTTGTTTGCAGGGCGCAAATCTAATACAGGGTGCATGGTCAGATCTTTATTTGACACAAGGAAGTTGAATAAGTACCCTCGTTTACCTGGTTGGCCGGGAAGACTTGGATGGCACCCTTTAGCAGAAGTGTGGTGACTTCCTCGAGGAGGATACGCTGGTGTTCCTTTGAATGGATCTTCTGTCGTGGGGGGTGGTTTTGGGGTAGTTGGAGGAGCTCTATACAGAATCCGCCTGCTACTGTGGACAACACCCATCTGTCTGAGGTGATTCCCTCCCGTACCTGGGTGAAGCTGGAAATTTGCCCTCCTACTGGAGAGGCATGGGAGGGTACCTGAATCGGAAAGTCACAGTTTTTGTGGAGGGGTACCCCCTCGAGAGGAGTCGCGTCGCCCCTGCCACGAGCTATGGCTCTACGCGGTCCTGTAGGTTAGTTCTGGGAGGACGAACCTTTATTATTTCCCAAGGGAGTCCCTTGATTCCAATTTTAATTGGACCCCCGTTGTGAACCTTGGCCACGAAAACTGCGTAAATTGCCATTACCCCTCTGGCCGGGAGGCTTGTTGGTGAGTTGACCCAAAGATCCAAGTGTGTCATACTCTTTAGCGGTTTTAAGGGCATCCTCGACGGCCTTGCCGAAGAGCATATTAGGTTCGATAGGCATGTTAATTAAGGTGGCCTGCGTTTAAGGATTCTGGTTTAAAAACGGATTGCTGCAGCCACACATGACTTAATACCAGTACCCTGTGCAATAATCCTTCCGGCGTTGTCTGCAGCGTCAACAGATTGACACTGCTCTCCCTTCTGCGGCCACCTGTGCTAGCTGGGATTTCAGTGGTTCTGGGGCAGACGGCAGTAAGGCTGACACTTCCTCCCATTTGTGGCAGTTATAACTAGCCAAAAGGGCTGCATTGTTTGCAATTCTGGACTGGTAAGCCCCGGAGAAGGCGACCTTTCTGCCCATCGTATAAAGTTTCTTGCTTTCCTTGTCGAGCAGGGCCTGAGAGAAAGCAAGGTGGGTGCCCGCTCTCTTCCTAGTTGTAGTTACGACTAACAGGTCGGGCTTCAGTTGCCTTCTAATATACAGTGGGTCTGAAGGTGCAGGTTTAAATAACTTCTCTATAAGTGGGTTTACAGCCCGTGTGAGGTTAGGGGTCTCTATTGACGGCTGTATCTTGTGCTGTATTGACTGGAGTAGAGCAATAAACTGTGCCACCGTCTTCTTGTCCCCAAAGATCTGTTCTACAAAATCCTTATCCTCTTGTACCTCCTGGGTCTCTATTTCAAAGTGCTCTGCCGCCCTGGCTAGTCCATAGGCTACATATTGGCTTCTGGTTCAGCCTCTTTGTCTTCATCGTCCTCATAATAAGGGTCTGCTGCCTCTACAATGGAGAGATCTTCGTGTTCGGTGTCAGGTTTATAGAGCTCTAGGACTGTGCTTCACACTGGAATTTCGGTATGAGACCTTTTAGTAGGGGGTTGAGAAGGTTGAGCAGAGACTTGTGACCCAGGAGGATCTGTAGTGGGGGGTGTGGATTAGAAGCTTTCGAAGTAGGCTGGGTCCTTTTCGTAGAAATTGGCCATCAAGGACATTCTCCTCATGACCCACTCTGTCTTGTGAAGACCATTCCGCTGAACTTGGGATGACCAAGGGTTGTGGGAGGATTTACCCCAGATTTTTTAGGCCTAGCCTCTAGAGGTTTATCCTTATGAGGGGTTTTATCCTTATGAGGGCTTTTGTCCCTATGGGGGTCTTTAAGGACCTTTTTGTGCTCTCCCCCTCCCCCGGCGCCCAGAGCTATGTTTATCCGACTGTTTCGGGCCTACTACCTGACGCAGAGTGTCGACTTTCGGGTGTGGGTAGGGCCGAGGCCTCGTCTGCGGTCGATCGGGCCTCGGAGGGAATTTTACGTGCGACACCCACGCCGTCTTTCGACGGTTGAGCCCTGTCATGTGGCGATCGAGCGAGTGTGTCCAGAGGACAGCGACTCAACTGACCTTTCCCTGGGCGCTGTGCGTTGTCAACCATTCGACCCACGTGTCTTGTCTCGACTTGGGGTTGTGCGTTTAGTAGGGGGATGGAATGGTTGCGCTTCCGCCGCCGGGTGTTGTCCCTACAAAAAGGCCGCTGGCCTGTCCTACGGGGTCGGTGGCCTGTGCTTGGGTAGCCGAAGCTACCCAGTCGCCCTCCTCGTCCGAAACGGCAGCGTCACTCATCACTGAAAGCACCTTCTACCTCCATGGCCTCGAGTTGCCTGGCGTAGGGGGGCCCAGCGTTTTGTCAACCGGTCCTTTAACGTCTTGGGCTTGAAGAGCCTACACACTCGATAAGAACCCTGGACATGGTCTCTTGGTAGACACAAGTTACAGACTAAATGCTCATCGACCCACAGAAATATTCTATTGCACTTGGGGCTGAATTTAAAAAGGGGTCTTGTCCATAACTACAAACTACAGCAGCTGGGCGAAAGTAGTGTAAGAAAAGAGGCACAAACATCCTAAAATGAACTCACCTCCCCCCTGCTCTCTCTACTGTCTTGGCCGAGGCCCGTCCTGTCGCGGTAGTCTTTCGACGTGCAGTCTCTGTCTTCACTGGCGTGATATTTAGATTGTCAGTGAAGTAAAGGATAGAAAGAATGAACTATCGGTAATGGAAATAAGTAAATGGCTTCATGCCGAAAGAGGAACTCAGTCTAGAATGGCGGAAAAAACTATCTGAGGGACCACCACGCGTGAGGGATCATGGGTACAGGGGACGTCACACTAGGGATAGTATTGCTGGCACGTCCGGTCAACGTCCCTTTGAGTTCGAAAACAACTAATTCTCTGCAGCTTCCACTAGATGTCGGCCTATGCACACCACGTGATCTAAGCAGATTTCACAAGGCTCAGAAATGTTATATATTTTTTTTCAGAAAAAAAAAAAAAAAAAAAAACTTCGTTAAAGGGACGTTATGGTTCCAAGAAAACCTGAAATCCCCCTGAAATTCTAAGTTATGGTAAGCTAAGCAACCATAACTCGCGCCACCACTGTGCATTGCTAAGACTAACACCCAGGACATCAAAGATGACATCACACATCATTGATGACATAAAAGATGACATCACATGTTCATTTACTTTTCATGAAAAGTTTGTACAAGGGATTCTTATTATAATGTTGACAATTGTCAAGGATCATTGGAATAAATATCATGAGCTACTTAGTGCGTTAAGCAATGCATTAATATAAATAGCATTATTTTATGAAGTTCTATGTAGTATATTAAGCCACTCATGTAGAAACATAGGCATTGTGTGCAGCATACATGATGGAGGTGCAATATTCATAATCTTGGCATATTGAATAGTGAAATGATAACTGCTTTCTTATTAGAGTTTGGCGTACTGTGAAACATGTAATAAGTAGCTAATAAAACCCACTTACTACATAATTGCATTATTACAGACAAAACACAAAGACAACAATACATACAAATATGATTATGTACAGGGAAAGTGAAGTAAGCAAAAAAGCAGCAGTGGTAGCAGAAAGTGTTCATAAACTAACTGATTATCTTTAAGCAGAGAAATTACTGCTCTGTTTCAAAACTGCTACTTAACCTATGTATATGTATAACATGATGTGACTGGACCCTAAGGAAAGTAGTGCGAGTACAATGTATACAAATATGAGCATATACAAGGAAAGTACAGTAATAAAAAACAGAACTATCAGAAAGTGCTGATAACTCTGATTATCTTCATGCACAGCAATGATTGCTGTCTTTCAAGCCTGTGTATTCCCCTATGTATATATTTCATATGATGTGACTGGACCCTAAAGGGAATTTCTGTAAGAACATATTTGAAGAAGTGTACAAATATAGTACCTTTTCAATTTTTAGTTCCCGACTGTTACTGAAGAAAACCATGTGGCCTACATATGTCAGTAAATGAAAAAAGGGTGAGTCAGACATCCGATGTCATCAGTGATGTCATCAATGACATTTGTGATGTCATCTTTGATGTCCTGGGTGTTAGTCTTAGCAGTGCACAGTAGTGGCGCGAGTTATGATTGCTTAGCTCACCATAACTTACGAATCTCAGGGGTTTTTCAGTTTTACTTGGAACCATAACGTCCCTTTAACAAAGTTTTTTTTACTGAATTTCCTAGGTTTTTAGTAGCAGAACCTAACCATAATATCACGATTTTATATATGTAACATAGAACATATTGAACCCCCAGCTAGTGTTTTTGATGTCAGCGGACTGTGCGTATGTCCGCGGACAACAGCAACACTACCCAAAAACTCAGGGGGTATCTTAAATTGTTATATTGTGCCATATGAACAGTGCACAAGTTCAAAAACCAGCACACAAACACATTATATGTAGTAATAAATAAGAAATAGAACCTATATATCTAACACATCAACCGTCCATTTAAATGCCATATGTACTAAATGGAATATACCAAAATAAAAAAAAATAGCCTTCAACATAATTATCTCACAGAAACTGCACAACTAGGAGCAACAGCAGATCTAGAGACCAGTAAGAACACAACTTACCAGAAGCTAGTAAGTGTACTTCATTTTTCTTATATATTTCTAAAATTTCTGTATTACATACAATAAAACTAAGATTTTTTTTCATAGAAATGTCCAGTACTTGAGTGGCTTGAAGAGAATTTCCCACGTGAGGAAGTGTCTGAAGATAGTAATACTAATGGTAGACACTTCTCTATATAACCAAATTAATAAGCATTACTTTATGTAATATATATATATATATATATATTTTTTTTTAAATAGACCATACAAACATTGAAAATAGTACACAAAACGATACATTAGATAAGACTCAAGTGCATGGAAAAAAATAAATGGACATGGTCATGGCAAATGTCAACCATTTGAAGAACTTTGTGGAGGACCACATAAAAGGAAAAATTAAATATCATTGTCCCACATGTACCTGTCCCCCCCCCTCTCCATATCCCAGTCAATTATCCCCAAACCCTCTCCCCGAAGAAAAACATTTTGATGAGACTTCCATCCCTTCATCTCCTCCCATTCATCCTCTTGAAACCCCCAATTCCCCTGTGTTTGTATCAGTTTCTGCTTCCCCTTCTCTTTCATAAATTGTACATCTATATATAATAAAACAAAAATATTATGCGTCTTAATTCAGTTCTTTAGTGTTTTTTTTTTAATTTTATTTTTAAAAAGGCAGTTAGGATGTCCGCGGACAGTGCGGGTGTCCGGAATGTCCACAATTAACCAAAATGGGGGTGTCCTAAGGACACTAACTGTCCGTACTGTTCGTAGGCAAACGGGAACTGTTCTAAGAACGCAATCGTGTCCGGGTTGTCCGCATTTATGTAAAATGGGGGTGTTCTAAGGACACTTTACCTGTCCGTACTGCCTAAAGAACATCTACGCACATGCACACCACACCCGTAACTTTTCAACATCGCGCCTGTCCGTAACTGTACGCGTCACTTGTGTCGCACTTTTAATTAATTTCAGGACCCGAACACTGTCCGGAGAGCACATACGCAAAACCGTTCCCGTGCATTTGATGTCCTGCGGACATGTTCGCAACACCATCATGTGACCGCACCCACGCTGTGCATGTGTTCTGAATTGCGGACACTGTCCGGGTCCCCGAACATTTTTAAAGTGCATTTTCAGGCTAGCCACAGTATTTTATAGTAAGCATTCACCATAGCACATGTCCCAGACAATCACCCTGACACTCTACATACTTGTTGAGCCTTTTTGGGATGTTCCATCTGTCCGCTGACAGTGCGGGTCTCCGCGAACCGCGCACCCCTATAAAAGCCACACCCCAGAGCTCATCCTCATTGTGCTTTTGGCTATTTGACAAAGCATTATCTACTTTGGCTGGTATTTTGCTGCCAATCTTCCAGATTTTTCTGAAACCTGATGGCATCCATGGCTCCTCTACTGCCACCTGCCTCAGCTCCACCCCCACCCCCCGCCACCACCACCTCCCCAAGGGCCTGAAGAGGGGGAACAGGCATGAGGATGCAGAGGAGGATGAGGTAGTGGAAGTCCCTACTACCAGCACTCGCCGCAAGTCTTGGGTGTGGCGGTTATTTACCATTCATGGTAACGTACCCAAGGCACGTGCAAACAGTCACCTTCAACCAGTGCAAAATGGTGCCGAGTCGCGGGAGGCCTGGTTCGTACAGCTTTGGTACGACTATGAAGCAACATCTAGGTCGTTCCACGGTGGGGCCGTTCGCAAGGTTGTACCTTGCGAGGAGCGTAGTAGGTTGAGTTCCACAACTTCATCCTCCGTTTCCGCTCCTCTCACCACAAGAGACACTCCTGTGGGAGAGTGCATCCAGCTGCCCCACAGGCCATTCACAATGCTGATGACCCTTACCTTTCGAGGGTCGCAGTTTTGTGTATGTACTGCGATGCAGTACTCTGCAGGGGGGAGAGACTTCGAAGTGCTTTCGAGGCTACGGTCTGAGAACACGAGAAGACCTGCCCACTACCCAAGTAAGGCCCACCCTACATCTTCCTCTCTCCTCCCACCTTTCTTATCCCTGTGGTTGGTGTCCCCCCCCTTACCCCTCCTCTCCTAGTGTGTCGTGTGCAAAAAAACAAAAAAAATATAAAACTACTAAAATAAAAAAAAGGCTCTTTTCAGAGCTGCCCTTCAAAGTCTAAAAATAAAAGGGACTAATAAATGGAGTAGGGCCATGTGCAATATTTTTTTAGAAGTCCGCGGACAGTTCGCGAACAACAAAAATTTTGGGGTGCTGCCCTATCAAAATCATTGCACTTTTCTCTGGGAGGAAGTGGTGCCTCTAAAAAGAGCCTTTTGGTGGTGTTTTTTTGTATTTGAAAAACTTGATAGTCAACACCTACTGCAAAAAAGATGGCTGTAATTCCACAAAAGGACGCAATGCATTTTGTACATTTCTCAGAAAAATCTGATTACCAGCATAAGTAAGATGGACTCCAGCTCTACGAAAAATCTATGTGCTACGAAACCTAATATTTTCATTGTGAAAAGAAGACATGCCAACATCTCTTAGAAAGGCACAAACAGCCTTATTGACATTGCGCCTTGCTTTCTCCCTTTGTGGACCAAATGAAGAAGAACGCAGCTACATTTGTCTCTGCGCAATATGAAAAAATATTACTTGGGAATTAGGAACATGTCCATGGCCTTCCCAAGTACTTCTTCCATCACAAATTGCAAAGAAATTCCTGACACGTCCCAAACTGTTCCCTCCACAATTAATTATAATCGTGTCTGGATGATGCTCTGTCTCCAAACTAGCACAGAGAGGTAGCAAGTCTAGCCACTTCATTCCACGCAAGTGCACTTCCACATGAGGGAATCCAAGATCTGCAGCTACTCCAGTGTTGTGCATGCACCTCCAACCAATGTATCCATGAGTCTCCCAAAATCCACACAATCTGTTTTCTGAAACACAGCCATAGCCAACTGTTCTTCTCTCAGGAAAAAGACTGTCGGACAAACTCATTACACAACACACCCAACTAAACTTTACTAACCAATCAATTGCTCTGCTCACTCTCATTTGCATGCCTCTCCACCCCAAAATCCCTGTATGTAATACGTGATGTCCGTGGACATATCGTAACTTGGACAGCTCTTCCACCATTTCCACTTCACTCTCTGTGCATTCCCTCATTGGATACAGCTAACCAGTCACACAACCATCCATCAATCACATACAACCTCTACATCTACATCTACCTCCATCATCAGAGTTCAGCACTTCAAATGTACTGTTGATCACTGAGTACAAGTCTCATATCACTGGAAAGCACCTACTACAAAAACTGCTCTACATGTCACCAAGATTTCTACTTGCAGCTGCATGCATATCCACATGCATGAATACAAACTACATATATGCATATTTTCTGCACAATACATGTACAACTCTTATAAATGCATATAAAGAGTAACTGCCACTTAAACTGTATGCCCTATAAACTGAATTTACTGTCCTTTTTCCCCATCTGATATAATCAACTGTCACTTCCAAACCTGTCTGCTATCTAATTTTTTCTTTATTTATATTTTATTTTTATTTATTTTTTTTACACACACCTATCTAAAAAAAATTCTAATATTAGAAGATGGGAGAAATAACAATATAATAGTGGAAAAACACTTAGTAGTGTATTATAAATGGATAAACAGCCAGTAAAAGGTCATGCATCTTCATACACTCACACAGACACTACAATTGAAAAGCTCCCAGCTGCAATAACAATACCTGTAAATCACATCCTCGTGCTTTATTACCCACACCTTCACAAATGCATACATTCCATGCTTTTCTATAGAGTTTCTGCCATTTACCTTATAAAAATTGCAAAATAAATATATCATTATTTCTTCTTTTTCCTGACACCCTATAACACTTTAAAAAACCAAATGAGTTTCATACACTTAATATTCTACATTTGCAAAGCATGTTGAACTAACATATTGTAAATGAAATATAAAGGCTGCACATAGTCAAATGAAACTGCATGCATACACTATGTTCACATATCAAACAAGAATACTACTACAAAAACAAAAACAAAAACGAAATCTCTCAATTAACATCACTGCTATAAACACACAAAATTACTAACTTCTTTCTTTTACAATTGCAGTGAAGACCACTCTCCTGGAAAACAGCAACATCTGAACTACAAACACCAACCTCAAACAAACCTGCTCATTCCACAAAAAATAATAAGTACAATACTACCATACTTTCTGTGCCTAGCCTTTAAATCTCTCCACAATCTTGCTCCCCCCTTCTCTCTCCTTTCTTTCTACACTCCCTCCCACTCCCTTCACTCTGCTGGCCACTTTCTTCTCACTGTTCCTCCTTCCCCATATACCACACCCCATTTCCGCTCCTTTCGTCTCCTAGCCCCCCTGCACTGGAACTCCTTACCTCTCTCACTCCGCTCCATTTCTACCTTTTCCTCATTCTACACTTTCCTCAAATCTCTCCTTCTCCATTCCCCAACATGAAACCCCTCCCACCTTCTTTCCCCCTCCCCCTTGCCTTATCTCCTTAATCATCTCCCTCCCCTTCCCTCTCCCCCATTCTCACCTTTAACCCCATCCGTTTCCATCCTCCTCCTCTTCCACACCCTTGCCTCTCACTTCTACTGCACTACTCACCTTCTTCCCTTTGCTTTAATTGGTCTACTTATTGTTTTCTTGATGTGATTCTCAATTTTAAATTGTTTCCACTGTTATAATTTAACTTGTTATATTAATCATCTTGTTATTAAAATATATTACTCAAACACGCTACCATTCTACCCACAAATCACCATTTATTAAACAGGGATTCGCACGCAGAATGACAAATCCCCGTTATTCAGACCACAAATAACATTACTCTGCCCCTAGATTATTATTATTACAAAACAAAGAACAATTTTAATTTTATACCATTTGATTTACTATTCGTGCTTATCCTCACCACTAGCTCACTTTTTACTGGCATATGAACCACAGTATAGTAACACAAATAAGAGTATCCTTCCCAACTAATTGTAGCTGCCCAATGCACAATCACACACCACCAGATACATCTTTACAATCATACTCAAACACTCATGCAAACAGCACACATACTTTGCACAACAGCCAAACCCATGCTTTCTATTTTTTGTTTCAACAGACCCAACAGAATGCCTACCAGAAAGCAAGTCCATAGAAAGCAACGCAGAAATAGAGCAAATGAAAATAAAAACGTCCAAAATAGGCATCCATCTCTAGCAGAGTTTGCACAAAAAGTTCAAACAAAACAGCTAATACAGTCATTTAACAAAACTAAACAATCTTCCAGTACAGAAACTTTGCCTCCTCTATCAAAATGTAAAACAAAACAGAAAATGATTAACAGAAATACAGGTACCACTAAAACTGCTCCTATAAATCTTGATATAGCAGGAAGTAACCATAACAGAAAGTATATTAACAAAAATGTTCCGCCACAGAGTCCTTCAGGAGACAAATCATGCACAACCCTTATAAACTACCATAGAAAATTAATCTTAGAAACTTTGATAGACAGTGCAATCCTTCTCAAAAGAAAGTTATTTTAGTGTTAAACAGAATGAAACCACTAACAAAACTAAGTACTAAATTACAAAAATAACCTTCTTAAATATCTGTGGAGGTGAGTGGAGTCACACCACAAGCACAGAACCATATTTCAATGAAGCAGCATACAAACAAAATCAAACACACACAACTGCCACCCATAGCACAAGGTTATGAAAAACTTAATACCATAATGGAACAAGAAATAGTGCTTACAAAAATATCCCTAAAGAACTCAGAATCAATTCGCCATTTGACTGAACAAGAACGTCCAGTATACAAATGGTCATGCACGTCAATGTGTAATATTGCCAAAATATCTTTCAAATCTTTACGCCAGTTCCTCAATCAATATGTGAAAGGCAAAGACCAAATCAAAATAAAACTGCCGCAAAATACGGATACTTGTCCAGTGTACAAATACACAGGACTGCAAGGACATTCATTGGCCTGCATTTCAGGACCTATTTGCAAAAGCAGCTTCCATCATATCAAAATGATATCAACACATCTTTCAACTATAACAATTCTAGTCTATAAACTGTACTATGCTAAAGGTCCTGCTTTAGCACTAGCCAATTTAAATAACACTCTTCTACATGGTACAGCCAAAGACCTACTCGAAGAAATCAACCATATCCAGAGTAAATATTTTGGAAGTGAAAACCACTTACAAAATGCAGTAGCTTTACAACAGACTAGCAACAATTCTGCACATGGCAACCTTCTACTACACACATACAAAAAAGAAATACTAAAATTCAAAAGTACATCCGCTGAAATACCAAACTGTGTGTGTGTGTGTTGCCACAGAACTTTTTATAACATACAAAATACAAGACAATGAAGATTACAAATGGTTTGAATTAGTTCTCTACCTTATAGCAGAAAACAAATACGAAATAACTGACCCCTTAACAGTTTGCAGTTACTGCACTACAAAACTTGACAACAATCGAACTCCTTCACGTGCTATCACAAATAATTTGGAATTATTCCCTCTACCAAAACCCCTGCAACAACTCAATTTATATGAGAGCATCATAATTCAAACAGTACACCCATTCCAAGCAATAATACGCCTTCAACCAAAAACAGCAAAATTACCTCCCTCTGAATTGGTGAAAGGCATTCGCGGCAAAGTAGTTTATTTACCATTCGTCCAATAGAGCAATCTTTGATTGTCTTAGTAAATGGTGTACCTACAAAAGACAAAATAAATTGGCAACAACTGGTAGATTTACATAAAGTTAGACAAGCCTTGCAATATCTAAAAGACAATAATGAATACTACAAAGAAATAAATATTGAAGAAAACTTAAGAGAAAGAACTGAAATAATACAAGAGTCACCAGAAACTGGTCAATTTGAACTTCTAGATCCTGCTACAATATCCAATATTTTAGACCATTATAAAATTCATCCATTACGCTCTAAAGACACCATAGATGATGCACTAGAAATGTACCAAATGTGACAAACAAAAGGATCACCAATCAGCATATGGGAAAAAAGTATAGAAGAACACGCTTTTCCTTTACTCTTTCCTACTGGCAAAGGAGGAAGGTACGACGAGACCCACTCAGATGACAGCAACAGAATACCGCTCATTACGCATGTATTCTGAAGATCCCAGATTTAGACAAAATGTTGAATACATATTCCACCTACTCTTTGAAAGTGAACTAGCAACTCTGTGTTACGGAGTTGCACACACATTAAAATCAAGAACCCGCTTTCAAAATATGTCAGCTATGCAATTACTACAAAAAGTGCAAGAAAAGGATGAAGTTTTACAATCAAGCATTACAAATCTGTTTGCAAACATGCATGGTACAAAAGAATAATGTTTCCGACGTCACGGAGATGTACGTTGCATGATAAGAAACCTTGGCCCACCCACTTGGTTGGTTAAATTAAGTTGTGCAGAATATGCATGTGAAGATCTACATGAATTCCTACGCATATCAAACAAAAACAAACATCGATATACTAACACCTGGAGAACTTTACTCTCTAGATCCTGTTAATGTTTCTAGATATTTCCATCACCGCTTCCTTGCTATGCTACACTTAATTTGTAATAAAACTGTTCCTCCCCTTGGAGAAGTGCAACACTTCGTTTGGAGAAAAGAATACCAAGCCAGAGGAGCACCACATATCCACATGCTTTTATCGATTAAAGATGCTCCTAAATTTGGTCAAGACGGTGATGCCACTGTGTTACAGTTTATCGAAAAATATGTCACTTGTGAAATTCCATCAGAAGCAACAAATAGTGATCTTCATGCACAAATTGTCTAATTTCAAACACACAAATGTAGCAAATAATGTTGTTGCAAATACAAAACCAAAGGGAAATACTACACCAAATGCCGTTTTGGTTTTCCTAGACCAGTTACAGAAATAGGTGAAGTGAACAACTTCATGTCTTCAGTTAGACATAGTCTTAAAGGTAAATCACCTAAAAATACATATTACATAAAAGGAACAGAAGCAGCAAAATATATCAATGATTACAATGCAATCATTGCCCTATTGTAGAATGCAAACATAGATGTGCAGTACATTGCAGACAATTCCACTGCTGTTGCACGCTATGTTACTGCCTACTTAACAAAAGCAGAAAAAACAGAGCTGCAAGACCTCTGGAATGATCAGTCATCAGACAAAACACTGTCTCAGAAATTGTACAGCTTTGACACAAAAATACTCTCCCATAGAGCATGTGGCCGTTATGAAGCTGCAGAACGTTTAACCGGTACTGCTTTGTATGGAAATCTGAAAATATAGTATGGCTAACTCTGGTGCTGCTAAAGCTAGAAAAAAAGTTCTCAAATCATACGACGACATAGAAACAATAGCCAAAAATGATCCGAACAGCCAAGACATTTTAAAAAACAATTTAATAGACACATACTACCCATACAGAAGTACCACTTTGGAAACCATGTGCCTATACCACATAACCCAAAACTTCACATACAAAAATAATATAAAACCCAATGAAAATAAAGGTAGATACAGAGTGACAAATTGTGAAGGCAGCTTAGTAAAACTTACCAAACCAAGTTTAATTAATCATATCAAATTGTCATTATAAACTCCTCAACATAAAGAACTATATACATGTCCCTGCTACAACTCTTTAAACCATGGAGAAAAGATGAAGAGATACTAGATAACTATGACTCCTATGAAGACGCTTTCAAAGCAAATGAAAGCACTATCACCGATGTAAACTTTACACAGTACAAAACAATGTTGCACAATGAACAGCAACACGAAGAAGAACTCCAGGCTCAACTAGATATGGACACTCCTGACAGTAGTCAACCTTCTCTAACAGAAAGGCAAGAACCACTGGGACAGCCACTAATAGCAAATGAGGCAGAATTAGCTATGACAGAAGTAGAAAAAGCCATGTGTCAGTATGAAGATACAGAAGACTTGAGTACACTACAATCAAAACTAAACAATGAGCAGCGCAGCATTTTTCAAGAAGTAACAAAAGAAATTGCACATGATGTACAGCATGAAAATAAAGAATGTACCTGCCAAAATTACAAACCTATACTATAATACGTCAGTGGTGACGCTGGTTCAGGCAAAACATTCTTAATCAAAATCAGCAAGTTCCTTCAACAATTGACAAACAACAAACTCAGCTGTTGTAACTGCCCCCACAGGTTTAGCTGCCTACAACATAGGGGGTGTAACTACATAGATTACTACTCCTACCAGTAGAACACCAAAACAAATTAGAATATTACAAACTTTCTACAGAAGCTGCAATGGAACTACACAGAGTGTTAAAACAAATGAAAATGCTACTAATAGATGCAATGAGCATGGACTCCAACCTAATGTTGGCTTTGATTCACCTCAGATTACAAGAAGTACTTAAAACAAACTATGAAGAGCTCTTAGGAGGAAAACATTGTTTTCGGAGATCTTCTTCAATTGACACCAGTGAAAGGTGAACCATTTTTTAAAACCTTAGGACACAAACTCTGCCGGAAAACTATTGGTAGCATAGTAACTGTCAACCTTTGGCAACATTTCCAATACAGAGAATTAACAGAAAACATGCGACAGTCTACAGACCTCACCTACGCCAACATTTTAAAAAATATTAGAGTTGGTGTACTAGCTCAAGAAGCACAAGCAATATTAAAAAACCTGCCACATCCATGCACTTTATGGGCATAACTCATGTGCTACTGATGTTATGGAACAATTAGCACACAATAATAGCAATTGTATGGCCTTAATGCCAACTCTTGGAAGCTGTTCCAAATTCAATGAAACAATGTTGAAAAAAGAAATGCAACCAATAATTGAAATTTCCGCAAGAGACAAACCGGAAGTACATGGTATGACACTACTCATGTGTGAACACAGCTGGTTTGGAAAAAATATTAAAATTATCCTTTAACTGTAGAGTAATGCTTAAACGTAACCTTGACGTGGAGCAAGGACTAGTTTATGGAGCATGGAGTACAGTTGTTGGCTCTCAAACATACCCACGTGGCAATAACATTCAGTTTGTCAACATTCTCTTTGACAAACTTACAGAAATAAAAAGCATGGGCCGCTCAACAGCTCGATTCCTTCTCTTCAAAGACATGTATGTACGCAGAGAACAATTTACTCTAACTCTAGCATACGCAGTCACCATTCATAAATCACAAGGTCTTACCCTAGACAAAGCATTGATAGATATTGGTAACAGTCTTTAAAGAAGGCATGAGCTACGTAGCACTATCACGCTTACGTACACTTCACGGTCTATTTCTAATCAACTTTGATGCAAATAAAGTCAACGCTGATATTTCTTGCATTTTAGAATTCAATAGACTATGTTCTCTATACACCCCCATCTAAAAACATATCCTGTTCCACAAAAAAGAAAACGTAAAAGAAAAATAATTCAAACAGAAATGCAACAGGATCTCACTGCAAATCCTCCAAAGAGACAAAAAGAAATGAATACTTCATCAATTACCACAACCAAAGAAGAACCTATTACTAAAAGTAATACAGGTACTTCTTCAAAGAAGCAACAAACACTCTGAAAAAATGACTTGGACACAGACCTATCTGGTCCATTCAAATTTTCAAATATAACCGGTGTAAGTTGCTATACAAATGTAGCAATTAATATTCTATTTCAATTACCACCAATTGTTGAGAACCTTTACTTACACAGTACAGACCAATTGTGTTTGCAAATGTTAGTACTTCATAGAAACGCAACAAACAATCCGAACAACACGTATAGTTTTCATGGAATAAGACAAGAATTAGACTATTGTGCTGGAATGGTGAAATTCACTATAAACTCACAAGAAGATCCACAAGAATTCCTAATGTACTTACTACAAGTACTGGAAAACAAAAACATACCTAAATACATAATACTAATGCTTCTACGTTACAATGCAGATGGTACCAAAAACAACTGCAAACTGACTGGATTCACACATGGTCAAGTATCACTTAGTAAGAAAACCTTCACAACAATAAGTATAATCTACCACAGGAGCCACAACCAATGCAGGTCACTACACTGCATATATTAAAAAGAAATGTGGTTGGTTCGAATGTAATGACAGTACCATTACTCTAAAGCAAAGATTACCAGCAAATCTTACAAATGCTTATTTAATATTCTTAAAACCAAAATTTAATAACTAATCTGTACTTCAACATTAACAAATCTTCTATTAAATAACTATAAACTGTTTCAATACGCCAAAAGGTATCCAACTGCCCCAAGATTCTACAACATGCAAACAGATAAACGAATACCACTAAATTATAACAAGAAATAGACAGTTAGAATTCCCCTTCGGCCATGCATCCAAGACTCTAGGCCCTGGCCACAACCACTGCAGCATATCACACCCATAGAATTAAACATTTTAACCATGCCATATAGCCTTTTTAATGTCCGCAGACAGCATGCGTGATCTTAGAACAGTTTCAACTTGCCTGCAAACAGTACGGACAGGTATAGTGTCCTTAGGACATCCCCATGTGGGTCGATTGCAGACATCGAGGACAGCGCGGCTGTCCGCGGACACAACACACACAACAGCGGTGCCTACACCTAAATAGATACAATATTTGAACCATCTCTTAACCCCCCCACCATCCCCAGTCTTACAAACCAACACACTTGCCAAAATTGTATTTCCCCACCATTTGTCACCGCGCTGTCCGCGGATACAAGATCATGGGCGTTTCCAAAAATCTGATGCACGCCACGCTCTCCACCATCCAATCGGCGAACACGCTGCATGTCCGCGGAAATGACGTAAGTCGATTAGCCAATCAGGACACTGTCCGCGGAGCGAACAGGGAAGTGTGTCCACGGACCGAACATAGATATCACTATTTTTTTTTTACCTACTTTTTGGTCATTTCTAAAAAAAACTACTGGACGGATTTTCACCAAATTTACAATTTGGTGAAAATCCGTCCCGTTCAGCGGTTGAGGCTGTAGGCGTGAGCAAAGTTTTTTCCCCATTCAGTCTATGGGAAAAAAAGACATTTTGGGACCCCCCTCCCCCTGACCAAACCTCAACATACATACATACATACATACATACATACATACATACAACTCGTAATCGTATTTCTGGTGCTTGTATCTGCTTAGATTCACATGCTGTGCATAGGCCGACATCTAGTGGAAGCTGCTGTGTATTACAGTTTGTTTTTCGAAACTCGAAAAGGGGCCTCGAACTAGGGCCTGCCAGTAATACTATCCCTGGTGTGACGTCCCCTGTACCCATGATCCCCTCACGCATATAGGACCCTCAGATTGTATTTTTTCTGACATGAGGTAGCATGAGGAGTAGCGCGAGTACAGAGTATCCAAGCAGATAAGATAGCTAAGACTATAAGCATCCATACGCCTTCTTTCAGAGGGGAGGAAGGGCAGGCGCATGTGAATCTAAGCAGATACTGTCATGATGCCTGCCCCCGGAGCACCAGGCCAGGCCCAGCACCCCCAGAAGCAGGCATCATGCCCTCGGGTAAAAGCCCAGCGACCCCTTATAGGGGCTCTTTGGACTCAGTCCTGGCGCCTTTGGCGCCAGGCTCATGTTGGACATCAGTCCTGGCGCCACAGGCGCCAGGCTCAAAAAGGGAGGTGTTTGGTGCACTTACCTGATGTAGACCATGCTGCACGCTTCAGGCCACACATTTTTTCATAGGGACTATTTTTTCACTCGGGCGTGGCCAGGGAAGGATACATACCTAGTTGGGGAAGGATACATACCTGGGACTTCTTTGGAGGCTATTTAAGCCATGCCCAGACAGCAGCTCATGCTTCGCGTTGTTCTGCATTCCAGCAGCTGAACGCTCACCGTGTCTGCTCCTGGACTCCAGCCACGCCCGCCTCGATCCTGGAACTCCTTTTAGGAAAGAAGAGAAAGGTGAAAACCACAAACTATTTCAAACTTCTTACCTGCATCCGGAATCTTCACTCCAGCATCCCTGAAGAAGGACTTACATTTAAAAGCATCACGTTGCTCGCTGCAGCGCGCTCTTCACTCACCTGTCCTCGAGACATCTCCCGGCTCCATCGCGGCTGTCAGCACATGTCGCCACATCTCTGCACCTAGGGGAGAGAAGAAGAGACAAAAGGTGAGCAAAGGGAACACCGGAGGAAAGCCTAATTTACAGCCATAATACCAGCTTTTCTTGGTGTCATCCCATATTTCGGGTCGGCGCCGCTCCGTTGGCAGGTACCACACTCCGGCCCCTATGGGGAAAGGACAAAAGACATTATTGGGAAATGAGACATTTAGAGGAATCGCCCTCACTAACTCACCTGAGTTTACCATCAGCAATTAACCCCTTCAACGCATCGTCTTCATTCTGCATCTGAAATAAAGGACAGATCACAAGTTAGGAAGACAACATAAAAGGGGGCTCACTCTTGAACTTTTGAATCTTCATACTTACGGCGTTTCGCTCAGAAAAGTCAAGAGGATTTTGCCAGCGCCATTCTGAAAACCAGTGAAGTAACTGGACTAACAAGCGCCCCTGCACCAGACGGAAGATGGAGAGTTCATCCTTCCAAACCATAAGGTGACCTTAAACCGGGGGTTTGGAGGAGGAAGTTAGAGGAGAACGAAGGGGAACAAGGGGGGAATCAAGCACACTATTCTGCAGACCGTTAATTCCCTTTCTCATCTGCAGAAGGATATTCCTACGGGCCAGTCAAGCAAGATTTGGGGAACCAGTTCAATCGGTGTTCCGGGCTCTGCGCATCACGCTTGAAGGGGCCACAGAAATCCAGACTAGACCTGCGCCTCTGTGGGAACCAGGTGAGCGTTACAGAACGCGAAGCCTCCCTACAAATTCCCACCCAGGCGCTATCGAAACTTCAGAGACTGACCAACTGGCCAAACTACTGGTGGAATTATGGGCCGAGGTACACGCCGCTCGTCAAGAGACTAATGCCCTCAGGAGAGAAGTGATTGTAACAAGGGAAAGAACTGATGACCTGGCTAGACAGCTTTTGCAAGGTCAAGCTGGACAAACTCCTTTACCCGGTTCCGGGGGGAACCCCACTCCTGTGGTTTCCAGTAACCCTGTACAGATTAATCTACCTGGAAACATGCCGCTGGCCCCACCCGAACGCTTTGCAGGGGGACCCCAAACGATTTGCCGTATTCATGAATCAGTGTCGTTTGCACTTCCTATGCAGACCTGGGGCCTTCCCTAATGACCAGACTAAGGTAGCCTTTGTATTGTCATATCTCAGCGGCTGTGCTGCCGATTGGTCAGTTCCACTGGTTACTCAAGCTGACCCGATTCTCCGTGACTTTCAAGGATTTCAAGCAAGCATGGAAAGGTTATTTGCTCGACACTCTCAGGGACAGGCTCTGGATGATGAACTTCTTGTCCTGCGACAGGGCAATCAGGACCTCCTATCCTACATTGCAACCTTTAATAGACTAATTGTGGAAACTGGGTGGCCAGAGGATAAGAGAATCACGTTATTTTATCGAGGTTTACGCGGAGAACTTAAAGATGTCCTGGCCCAAGTTGTGAATCCGCCCCAAGAATGCACAGAATATATAGACTTAGTGATCCAATTGGATTACAGACTTCAAAACAGAAAAGCAGATCGGTCCAAGTTTGAAACCCGGCCGTTGGTCAAGACCCACGTGAATCCCAAGGGTGCCGATATCTCTGAGCCTATGCAAATTGGAGAGGTTAAAGGACCTTTAACCCAAAAGGAACGTGAGGAGGAAGTTAGAGGAGAACGAAGGGGAACAAGGGGGTAATCAAGCACACTATTCTGCAGATGGTTAATTCCCTTTCTCATCTGCCAGTCAAGCAAGATTTGGGGAACCAGTTCAATCGGTGTTCCGGGCTCTGCGCATCACGCTTGAAGGGGCCACAGCAATCCAGACTAGACCTGCGCCTCCGTGGGAACCAGGTGAGCGTTACAGATACAAGCATCAGAAATACGATTACGGTGAGTAATGGATACCTTCGGAGGCTTGTGGAATATGCTTAGATCACATGCTATGCATAGATTAGCGAGCAGTGTTAGGAGATGGTGGTGAGTCGTGAGAAGGAGCAGCGGCAAACTGATGTTTTGGAACCGCTTGTACCACCTGTGTATCTGCTTTGGAATGTGCCTCAATGCAGTAGTCCTGAGTGAAAGTGTGTACTGAGCTCCATGTAGCTGCTTTGCAAATGCTGTCGAGGGGGACGTTTGCAATAAAAGCCACAGTAGCCCCTGTGCTCCGTGTGGAGTGAGCTCTTGGTGTAAAAAGCAGTGTCTTGTTTGATAATTAATAGCATAATTGTATACATCCGACTATCCATGTGGAGATGGCATTTTTGGAAATGCCGTCTCCTTTTCTGCATGGTGCTACCGAGACAAACAGTTGATCTGTTTTCCTAAGCAGCCTGGTCTCGTTTACGTAGTAAAGGACCGCCCTCCTCACATCCAGTGTGTCGAGTTTTACCTCAGCCGAGCTAGTTGGATTCTGAAAGAATGACGGAAGCTCAAATTGGTTCACGTGGAATTTGGTGATGAATTTAGGGGAAACCTAGGAAGTGTACGTAAAACAAATTCATATATATATGGATAGTAAAGAAAGGGTCCTGCACAGACAATTCTTGTAATTCACTAACTCTTCTTATGGAAGTAATAATCACTAAGAAGGCAGTTTTGTATGTCAGGTGTTTAAGACTTGACTTATGCATAGGCTTGAATGGGGGCCACATGAGCTTTGTTAGTACTACATCCTGGCGGTTGGTTTGAAATTGGAGGGTGGTGTCTTTTTACTCCCTCCATGAATGCCATAATGACTGGAATTTTCCACCACGATAATTTACTTTGAGAGGTGGTATAAGCTGATAAAGCCGCCAGGTGGACTTTTATAGAGTTGAATACTAACCCTGAGTCTAACAAGTGGGGCAGATAATTTTGAATGTGTGAAGGAGTACATTCTATGGGGTTTGTTTTGACTGGCACCAAATTACAAATCTTCTCCACTTGTCGAAATAACAGTGTCTAGAGTTTAGTTTTCGGGCCTCCTTGAGGATATCCATACACTGCTGTGATAGATTAAGGTGTCCAAACTCTATGACTTCATGAGCCATGCTGCCAAGTTCATTGAGTGTGGTTGTGGGTGCACTGTTGTTCCTCCCCATGTTGGGTTAACAGGTTAGTTTGATGGGATTGCACATCACCAGTTTGCGCAGATGTGGATACCACAGTTGTCTCGCCCACATAGGAGAAACTAGGACGAGCGTCAGGTGTCCTCTGTGCATCTTGTTCACTATCCTGCTCATTAATGGAGTCAGGGGAACAGCGTAAGCAAATTTCCCTGACCAGTTCATCCATAAGGCGTTCCCCTTGGGAATCTGGCTGGGGGATCCTGGACGCGAAGTCTGGGCATTGCTCGTTTTCTCCTGTAGCAAACAAGTCTAGCATGGGGTAACCCCACTGAGAGAAGATGTGGTCTACGACATTTGAGTCTAGTTGCCATTCGTGTTCATCTGGTAGGGGATCTCTGCCCAGAGAGTCTGCTGGTGTGTTGAGTACCCCCTGGAACGTGTTGGAAGAATAGGGATATCCCGAGTGCCCATTTCCATATTTTCTGCGCTAACTTGGACAGACTTTGAGTGTGTGTGTGCCCCCTTGTTTGTTGATGTACAACATCGAAGTTGTGCTTTCCGTTAGGACTTGAACCGGCTGGTATGTCAGTTGCGCTTCGAATGCTTGAAGTGCTTTGAATACTGCTAGTAGTTCCAGCAGGTTGATATGTTCTGTGCTGTGATGCGAGTCCACAGACCATGTGCTGTGTGGTGAAGATAATGAGCCCTCCCTCCCCCTACCCGGAAAGTGATGCGTCTGTTCCGAGAATCGCTTGTGTTTCCGGATCGTTGAACGGTTTTCTCTTGACCACCAGCGTAGGTTCTGAACTAGTGTTGGCAAAAGGACCACTAGATCGTCCCACTGACCACTTGCCTGAGACCACTGTTTCGCCAACCACTCCTGCATTGGTCGCATGCGAGACGGGAGTGTGGGACTAGATCTACGCACAATGCCATCATGCCTAGCAAACACATTGCTTTACGTACGCTTATGTGGAGACCGGCTTGATACTGGGGTATTTGCCGAAGCATGTTCTGCACTCTTTTCATGGATGGAAAGGCTAAGCCTGATCTTGCATCTAATACAGCTCCTAGGAACTGTTTTGTTGCGTTTGGTACAAGTACAAGACTTGACTTTCTCATTTATCGAGAAGCCCAATTGAAATAGAAGATTTATGGTTCTTTCCGTGTTTGGTTTGCAAAGATGAGGTGTTTCTCCGCTGATCAGCCAGTCGTCCATCTAGGGGTACACTGGGATTGCCTCCCTGCACAGGTGCGCCGCCAGTACCTTGGCGAATACCCTTGGAGCCGAAGCTATACCGAAGGGTAGCACCTTGAATTGGTAGTGCTGGATTGCTACCTTGAACCGCAAGTGTTTACTGTGCGCTGGGAGCATTGAAATATGAAAATAGGCATCTTTCATATCCAAGGTTGCCATGTAATCACTCCCGTTTTAGCAGGGAATTAAGTCTTGTAGCGTTGACATGCAGAACTTTTGTGGCTTTACATAAGTGTTTGCAGGGCGTAGGTTTAATACTGGGCGCATGGTTGGATCTTTTTTGGCACAAGGAAGTATGTTTAATAAATACCCTCGTTTACCTCACTGGACGGCACAATCTCGATGGTGTCCTTGAGGAGCAGCGCATTGACTTCCTCGATCAGGATGAGTAGTTTTTCCTTTGATGACGTCCTCTGGCGCATGGGTGGTCCGATTGTCTTTCTAGGAGCAACTGGCAATCTACCATGAGTGGTATCTGATACGCCACTGACAAGTCCAGACTCGTAAACATTGCAGCATCTCAGACAGTGTTCAGCATTTCCGTTATCAAGGGCCGAGGAAACTTAATGACAATGTTTTTATTCACCTTTCAGAGATTGACACATCCCGATCTTTCCATTCTTCTTCCGTGCCACCACTACAGAACTGATCCTTCTGCTGCTTCAACTCTCTTCATTATGCCTTTCTCCAGGAGTGTCTCCAGCTCAGACGCCTCTCCATCCATAACCAACATCGGGATATGTCTTAGTTTGTGACTCACAGGCTTAGATCCAGGTTTCAACACAATCCTGTGGACAAACCCACGTAGACACCCCACTTCCCCAGCGAACACCTCAGGAAACTGCTCCTCATCTGGGGCACTTCCCCCGCACAAACACTGGCTCAGGGATTCTTGGGTTCAACCCAAATCCTAGAGCCGCTTGATCTCTCCAGCCTAGGATGTCCGCGCCCTTTTTTGCCACGCAAAAGCGGATTACTGCTAACCTTGCTTTGTATTTCACAACACATTGAAACATTCCAATGATGGTAATCCTGCAGCCTTCAGATCCTCTGGGATCTTTGACGTTGGACCACGAGATAGCTCTTTAACCCAGCCTCCTGGAGTTTTCTCCACCAGCTTTCTGTCAAAATTGAATAGGGTGACCAACTGTCCACCATCACCTTCACAGGCAAACCCTCAATCCAGACTTTGCAGCTGGGACACTTCATGCGCGAATAGTCCTTGGCGCTCTCCCTCACCATTACGACTTGGTAATCATCCAAGCTTACTTCCTCCTCTCCATCCTGAACACATGACACCTTTTTCCTGCTGCAAGTGGCTGCAAAGTGACGCCTTGAGACCACAGTTCGAGCATTTCTGGTTGATGGCTGGGCAGAACTTAAAGCTGACAATGTGGCCTATCCGACCACACCTATAACATTTACCTCTCTGCCTCAGAGGTTGCCACAACCTTTCTCTTGTCAACATGTATATCAGAATACCTTTGCGGTTCCTCCTTTCCACTTCCCTTCTTATTTCTTTTGTTAACCAAGTTGACTTGAGCTTGTTCATTGTTCACATTCTTTAAGCAGTAATCAGCTTCACCGTTTTTTCTTCTCCATTACAGTCCAAGAGCACAATTGCGTGTGTTCCACCTTTTTCATGATGGCAATGACCTCTTCAGGTGTTGCATTCCCGCACATCCATAACCTTTCTTGCACAAACAGCTTATTTGTGTGGATAATGATCTGGTCTTTAATGAGCTCATCAGTCCCCATCCGACACTTAATTCACATGAACATGCCAAGCTTCTCAAGGCATCAACATACTCCTCCACCGATTCATTGTCGTCCTGCTTGCATGTATAAATGTTATACTGATTTCTTGCTATATTCGTTTTTGGGGGCGTGGCAAGAATCCAGCTGGAGGGCCACCTCATATACATCAAGGTCAGCTGCCCCATGAGCATCAGCAGTAATTTCCTGTATTTCTTCTGACCTAACTTCCCCAAAGAGTGCATCAACAACATCAGACCATACACACACTCCGGCTTCCGCAGAGCGAGTGTCTTGGTGTCAGAGGGGCTGTGTTCTAAACTTTACTCGCTGGCAGTCTTTCCACTGTTTCCAATGAGAAAGAGAGGAGGCGGACACCACATACACTCCTCCTTCAGCGAAGCAGAGTGAGGCAGTGAGTGTTTTGGGGACAGGTGCTGGGCCCCCGCCGTCCGTACACCATGCACTGCTGAATGTTTCTGGTTACATCTTGAGACCAGACTGTCGGGGGACAACTAGTGCACGGTAGGTGTAGTCACAGAAGTCTGTATAAAAAAAATATAAGGTTTTCATCGCACACCTTGTGCGCAGCACTACTCCTTTGTCTGGGCTTGCAGCATTTGAGCTTCTCTGCCATAACATAGCATGCCCAAATGTCATGCACCCACTGCCACTACTGCTGTGACTGCTAAACATGGTGCGCTAGGAAGGCAACATCTACCGTTATACCACTTGCAGTTTATTGCTTTATTGCAAGATTCGATGTCAGAGGGGGGGGGCGTACCGTACGGAAAACATGGAAAATAAGTGAGTTGTCCCTGAACCATCAGACTAACACCACCAATTCTATGACATCTATGGAAGTCTCTTCCCGCGCTGCGTTTAATCCATCCTTGAAGAGTTTAAAATCATCATCACGCAGCTGCCCACAAAGGACAGTGAACTTGGGGGAAGACAGCCGGCGCAAACAAGATCAATATGAAAATGACAGACTTCTATCCAGTTCAAGACAACGTGAGCAAAGAAGCAGTGCAGGAAATCTGTATTGACTTGGCAGACGAAATGCTGGTATCTGTGCCTTGCTTGGGATCTGTGGTACAGGCCCTCATCACCCCCAATACACCTCAATATGCAGACTAACTTGTAGCTCTCCTGTCCCCAATGTATTGCCCATGCAAATTTCATCCAGCCCAGTGTCTTCCGGGCGAGCAGTGCCACTCACAGCGGATACTCTGGATTTACCACACACGGAGCTGTTAGGAAAATGGACTACCTCCTGAGGATAGCACAATCGGCTTAAGACATTTGTTCGAGCATCAGTCTACACATTCCCTACTGGAGGTATTTAGGCTCGATGTGTCTATTGTGCCTGACGACATAGCTGAGGAACAGAGCTACCACACTCAAGATCTGGAAGATAGCAATTCCTCGGCAGCCATGTACTCAATATTGGAATCTCTAAAAGCGTGGACACTGCGGCCAAAGTGGAAATCTTAAGCAGCAAATAAGAAGATAGCTCATCCGATTAATGAACTCCTGCAGGCTTCTTATCCTCTGGCTAGAGAATGGACACCATTAGCAAAAAAACATCCTTGGTCTTTTACAAGTCGTGCCCCAAATGTCTAAGGAATGCCAACTTGGGAAGCCTGGCACTGAAGTTAGTGTGGCCATCGCACCTGACTCCACAGACTGGTACCAGCAGAAAACAAAGCTGACTGAGACAGGCCGTGATGTACAAGGACCTGTCTGCGAAAAACAGGCAGAACATCAAGACATCAAAAGAAAAGTCCACACAATGTTTAAGGTGCAGTTCTCATGCTTTGGCTTAACATGTTGGTGGGGCCCCAGGCCACTAGCACTTGTAAAGTGTGCATCAAATTGTGTAACAACGTTCTTGGAGATTGAGAATCTAGGAGGAAAAGCCTTGGATGGAACAAAAGATCAGCCTCAGCTCAATACTTCATCTAAAGCTCAAGAAAAAAAGTCTCTTGAGAACCAACAGCGTCAATATGGGTGTGTGCCCGCAGTTGACAACTGAAGGCAGGAAGGGACGACGACCAATATATTGTGGGTCTATGGTGTCTGAGAGGGCAGCACCTGTTAATCCTGTAGCCTCCTTAACATTTAATACAGCCTTGGACCAGCAAGATCTTGTATGTCTTGCCTTCAGTATCTTGACCCAGGCAAATAAGTTTGGCAGGAAGCCCAACCCCCAAGATATCTGGTTGGCCAAAATGCCCACGATAGCGCCATAGCGTCCATCTAAACCGCGCTCGCTTTTTGAACTTTCTGCACGCAAATCATTCCTCTGCGCTATGTAAACGGCAGCAATATCAAGATTGTGAGCATGTGTGAGAACTCCATCCAGGCCACTTCCCTTATCTACTTTCATGCTGAATATATCCTCCACTACATCTTGGAACACTGAGGCATTCTATAAACTCTGTTATGAGTGCTCAATGATTGAATTGGCCATCTTTAACGTCCAGACATACTTTGGCTACGCGGTGGGCCCTGGGAAAGCCCCAACCCTGTCCAGAAGGAAAGATATGGGCATTGAACGTGTGGGAGCTCCTGTGCCTACCTTAACCCTTGAACGAATGATAGAACAGCCTTCACTGAACAGGGCAAAAGGGCAGCAGACCCAGGGGGATGAGTCACATTGGGCATGCTGGCTAATCTGGTGGAGCTATGGAGAGGGGGGGTAGGGGAGGGGGGGTGCATGACATTCCTAACTAGGGTCTTTTATTTCCATTCTTGGACCACAAGGGGACATGGTAATTTGTGGTTGGACATTCATAACATGAGGCAGAGGGCACTAGAGGCCTCCCCAAGGTGGTAAATAACTCCATGGGGCTGGCACAGGTTATTTCAACCTCTAGCAAAATCCTAATGGGCATAATATCCTTTTGCTCATATTCTTCCTCTGCCCGCTCCCAGGAGATACGTCTTACTGTCATCTATGTACCACCATATGAAGGAAGTGCAACTGTCATGTTTAAGGGAATGGAGGGAATACTGGGTGAACGGAACTTTGATGGCCCAATAATTCGCAGTGGGGAATTCAATGCTAGGCTACCAATATATTGCATTAGAGGAAGAACCTTTTGACAAGAGGATGGCTGTAACAATTGGGCCCAAACTGAGAGCCCATCGCTGGGGGCTGCAGGGGGCATGCCTGCTGTCTATGCATGGCTTCTCAATGATCAATGGCGCGCACACTCAACCCTCACAGAACGTGCCCAATTTCACATGTGTGGGCAACAGAGGGAGCAGCATCTTGGACTATTTGTTTTTTGCCAACTTTCCCTCAATAGTGATGGACATGCATGTTTACTTCTGTCCGGAGAGTGACCATTTTCCAATTCTGGAACTTGGACTTCCGGTTGCACGAGATACACTGGGTTCTTTTGTTCATCTTGTGGAGAAGTGTCCTCTTGGTGGTTTCTCAGTTTGAGAAGGTTATGGGAATCATACATGGGTGCTCCCGCTCACCTGGTATCCACGGGGACGTCACTCAGCCTGTTCTGACCTCTTACGGCCTCGAACCCTTCCCTGGAGTCTACTCGACTAGAGACTGGGCCTGAAACACAGGATTGGAAGAGTTTAACTCCCTATTGCCTGTGTGCTTGCACCCCTTCTTCCCCGGGGTCCAACCCTTCCCTTTGCTCCACAGCTCACCTTGTTTTCTTGGAAAGTTTGCTCTCTATCCTGCTTTCAGCGCAGGGGCGCGTTCATTGATGCGGGCTCATTGCTGCCTAGTTACTTCACTGGCAAGAGTCCGACAGGTAAGTATTATGAGTCTTAGATGATGGCCGACGTCCGGAGATGGCGACGTGAAGCTGAGACGAGTTACGCTGAAGGCGAGTGAGAGCACAATGCGCTATGCGACCCTTTTCTATTTGTATTGAACTGAGTTATTTTTCTGTGTCTTTTAGGTGCCGCAACGTTTTCAGAGTGGATGCCGGTTATGAAGAATAAATGCGGTGAGTATGCGCAGTATGCAGCGCCTCTAGATGTTTCCACGCTAACCTGCAGTGTCTTTTCCCTCTTGCAGATGGATGAGAAGTTCCGGAGACAGTTCCCCCCAGACTGGCTGGGATTCAGGTAAGCTTTTGAAGCTCATACAGTCTTTAGAAATAAGCGAAGATTTGCTAAATGCTAACTAATGCCTTTTTCTGTTCTTTTCCCTTTTCCTTAAGAAGCGGCGTGCCAGGATGGGAAATGACACCGCTGAAGATGCCTGCAGAACAGAAGAAGTGATGAATGATGGGCAGAAGCGCCACAAGGTAAGGCTGTTCCTAACGGTGTTCTTGCAGGAGAGGAGCGCAGAAGAAAGATGCAGGCTTACTGGAGACCGATCCGAACATGGTGAGTGACACGCTGCAGGTGCAGAAAACACAAAGCATGTTTCTCAGCCTGAGTGTGCTTTAAATAGTCTCTGGGTATCCCAGGTGTCTCTGGGCTGAACCACACCCAAAAGACTAGACTGCACATGCAGTTCTGGGAACCGAAATAGGTGGGGCATCCATCTTGTCCCTATCAATGCACTACAAGTCCAATTCCCAATGTTATCCTATGGGAGTGAGTGAGTCTGGTGCCACAAGCGCCATGTCTGACTCAAGTGGGTCTTTGGAGGGATGGAGAGGCCCTTGAGGGCCATGTAAGTGATCGTGGCCTGGCTCCAGCCTGACATCTTGGAGGGCTGGGGAGTTGAGGGGCAGGAATCATGACAGTAGTGTGGGTCTTGGCCCTTAGAGTTCCCACCCTCATTCTTTTGATGAGAAACAGAAGACAGAAAAAGAAAACTGGGAGGTGGTGGGGGTTTGGGCAATTGCCAGGTGTGAAGTACTGTAGGTGCCCCCCAGTTTGGGGATTATAAACGGCAGGGAGCAGCGCTCTAGAGACAAATGGCATATCTGAGACAGGCTGGGTTCAGTATATCCAGCAAGCACTTAGTAGGTCTGTGGAGGCATTAGATTGGATGGCATCTTTGGCCAATTGGTCAGATGTCTTGGGCCCTAAAGACATACTGAGGATTCTAAGAACTACTATTCCGGCCCCGACGGGATTTGTAGTTCGATCATAAAGTCAGACCCGGATATCTTTTTGCAGGCGATGCACTGCTTATTTTGTAGCATTGAGTCGTTTCAGAGAATTCCGAATTCCCGGCATGCCAGTATTAAAAAAAGGGCAGATATGACAAGAACTACCGTCTGCTTGCCATGCTGGGCGTATCAGCAGAAATCTATGCCTGGGTTCTCCTAAAAGAGCAAGAAAAATGTATCATCCATTACAACCAGACCGGTTTCCAGAAGAACACTAACCAGTATTAATATCCTCACACTTTCCACCATAATTCAACAAGCGGGGATCCAGAACTTTTGCTCTGCGTGGAATATATTGATTTTGGTGCTGCGTTTGACAAGGTGAACTGAACAGGCTGTGGGGAAAGCTGACCCAAAAAAAATAACCCTCCTGGGATCTTAAGAATGATTATTCTGTTATATTCCCAGACTGAAGTAAATATCAGACCATCAGCACAGCGGTAATAGCTCCTAGACCCCAAGAAATAGAGGCCTTAAACAACGCTGTACCCTAGCACCCATATAGTTTAATCTCTACCTTTCAGACATAGGTGAAGCCCTGGGATCATCAGTCGCTATCCTGCCTAAATTGGGGTCTATACCGATCCAATGGCTGGGATGCACGGATGACCTTGTAATCCTGGACCTTAGTCCAGGAGAGTTACAAATGTCATTAAACAAATTGAAAACATATGCAGACGTCAACTGTCCTGTGATAAATATCACCTAAACAAAAATCATTGTCTTTGACTCAAAGAGAAGGAAAAGGAAAACCAGGTGGTGGACAATAGATGGGGATAAGCTAGAGGTGGTGCTGTCCTATAAATATCTGGGATTGCACCTAGACTGCAGTCTGAGTGTAGCAACCTATTTTGACCAAATTGGATTAATGTATAATGTGACCTTGTGGGCATCCGCTCCTTTGCTCAGAAGGGAGCAGAGTTTTCTACGGGATCGTTGGTACAATTATATCAAGCCAAGTTGGTATTGCTTGTGCTCTATGGGGCCGAAACTTGGTCACTGTCAAAACTAGAACTGGCCAAATTGGAAAGATGTCAGTTCAGTCTGTTAAGTCGTCCTCAAATTACATTTATGAAGACAGTCCTATTGGCATACAGAGTGATGTCCCTTCTCTGTAGAACCTACTTTAGCTGTCTGACCACTCGAAGTTGACCAATGCCCCAGTGGGCTCCCTTCTGGCTCTGATATTTGACACCCATCAGTCCAGAGCTCCTTTGATGCCGTCCAGTAAAGTGTCCAAGCTTTGCACTACTGCCAATAGATGGTTAACAGAATATCCGAGGAATTTGCTTAGCTTTCCCTACGCCCATTTAAGAGAACCATGAAAACCTGACTAATTACGGACAAGAACAGGTGTCAAACCTTAGCACACATAAATCCTCTACTGAGTTCATGGCCTATGACCTGACAAGAAAGGTTATACCCTCATACATTCAACAATTTATGGATAATTGCATGGTGTGGGATTACCTCCAATTAAAATGTAATACCACCAGAACCGGGGAAATTGATGGAACATGGTATCAGACAGTAGGAGTTGGAAGGGAATGTAGTTTTTGTGGGGAAAGGGGAGTGGAGTCTGAGGCACCCGTTATGTGAATGCGTGGAATTCGTATCTTTAAGGGTGGGCCCGTTATGCTCCGCTGGGATGGTGGTTACCCTGCCTGGGCCTGTGATTTGGGAGGTGTTCATTGCGCGGGAACAACCATGCTTGTATTATCTACCTCACCCTGGTTTGGAAGGACATTGTTAACAATTTTAAATTGAATGGGCTGTTTGCAAATCATCTAAGAGAACATGAGTCCAACAGTTCTCATTCACTAATTGAATATAAATGTGTTTAGGTAATTTTGGCTTTTGTTTTTTACTCTGCTGTGAAAAGGTTAACTGTATAAAAAAATAAAAGTTTGTGGGGCTTGCGGGCGACATCCCTTCATATTCAACTGCCCCCAAATAATTGCTCCAATAATGCTTCCATTCATTCCATGGAATAACTGGTGTGCCACGATTAGTCAAGAATGCTTCCGAAGGAAGCACCGTGACAGACATAATAGGAAGTGTAACAATGCTCGTTTGCCCATGTTTCTAGCTCCCAAGTCTTCCTAAAAATGTCCTTGCAGCAAAACTACCTATTTATTGTGCATTGTTCAAAAATCTGAATGTACACATCGAACATAAACAAAGAAAAACATCTTTACAAAATTCATACATCAATTCAATTAATATTTCAATATTAAAAAAAGTAAAGTAACAAATTCTACTAAAAAGAACAGATAACCCTTCTATTAATCTAACATTAATTCATCATTCATTAAAAAGGTCAGGGCATTTACAAACTCGGTTTCCTTATTTCATTGTGAGACCAAGCTCCTCCATCGTAACAGCCTCGGCAATCAGAAAGACCTCATTGCCCTCACTCACTCCGTCCCAAACTACTAGTGCCATATCTACATTTCACACTGGAAATAATCTACTCAGGAAGTGTGTTCTCATTGCTTTGAGGGCGCCACATGCTACAATAAAATGAACATTTTCAACTGCTTCTCTACGATGCTGTATTCCTTGCCTGGTCAATATTTCCCCCGAAGCCAGAAGGTTAAGCCGAAAGCACAGGTATTGATCCCTTATTCTAGCACAGGTAAATTGGTTTAGATACTTTGGCAGAAGGCACAATTGTTTTTCAAGCTTAGCAAATGTGTGTAACTTATAACTCCTGACCCTGGCAATTATGCAATCCATTTAGTTCACACGTTTTTTGACCGCTTCAGGATTTTCAGTAATTTCTCTTCCATCTTTGCTACGGTCAAGCATATTTTACCAAATCAATTAGAAAGGTTGAACCACTTATACCCATTTCTTTAGCCAGGGCTTAAAAAAGTGTATTTTGGGCAGAATAGAATATTTTGGACATTAGGCTAAGGACTTACCATTGGTACCAGTATTCCAATGACAACAGACCTAGCGCATAACAAATCAATGGCATTGGGGTCACCATTGGAAGATGTTATACCCTTTTCCATATGTGCCCTTCAATTTTACCCCATGGAATCTTTAAGCTCATATGGTCGATTTAAGTCCCATATAATACTGTGGGTACTACCTTACCCACATAATAGCTTAGCAAGGGTTTGATTGAATACTTGCAATATTTCCCCTAGATCTTCATTTGAAATAACAGCTGATCACGTTTCGCCAGCAATCGTTTTATGCTAGCCTCACATGATGTTTTATCCGAGAATGGAAATCCTAGATAAATTATCTCCCTTTGGGGTTCGATCTTGACAGTCTATCTGCCAGCAAAATGTGGCTCTATTCATCTTGGGGTGCGATATCTGGATTACCTGGCACTACTTATTTCCCAGCCTACCACCACTGCGAAGGGGAAGAGTTGTGTGGAGCAATGCATATCAGCTCTATAATGCTTATGAGGATACCACAGCAACGAAATGGATGTGTCGAATCACGCTTGCAGGTTCTTTCCTCTAACCTGCAAGCAAATCCTTGTCGCAGCGTAAGGTCCTCTCATGCTCCGTCTCCCCGAGGTCTAATGCCTAGCCTCCCCTGGCGGTGACAATTCATTAGGGGCTCCCCTAACCTTCAGAGTCGGCCGCATGGTCTTGGGCAGTATCCACACGCTACGCCGCCTGTCTCAGACTTCAATTCTCCTGTCCAACACCTCCAAGAAGAGACTGCTACCGGCTACGGAGACCAGAACGGCATCCTTGTCGCCAAAATGAATGAAGGCAGTCTGAGGCAGAGCAACCGGTTCGTCTTTATTTAGAAAGACCCTGCAGCCAAAGGGCCTACTCCCCACATCGATCTCCCTCTCAACCCCTGCTTCAACTGACTCCTCCCCAACCTTCTATTCCAGAACAGGCACGAGCCCGATACCACAACTAGTTAATTTACTTTTTAAATAGCGTACCTTTAGGTCAAAGGTTCAAGAAAAGAGACCCAACGCTCTTATTTTCTCCAGAGCCAAAGATAGAATCAGTTCGTCAATGCTCTGTTCATTTCCCAAATCATGGCCAGGTAGGTGTCTAGACCTGCAAGGAGCACCTCAGCAAACATTTCTTTTATCAGCAGCAGAACCTTGCCTATGCATAATGGAACATTTCCAATTGAAAGCGCTAGCAAAGTGCCCTTTACCTTGCAAATATATGATGGTTAAAGTGAGCAACACAAAGCATCCTTTAAAAGGTGTGTTCATATCTATGATTACTACTAGCTTCAAATGCTAAAAACTAAAGTTCGTTTTTAAGTCTCCAGTCCAATGTTCGCCACATAATCTGGAGATTTGTGACAAATAATCACCATGTCTTATTTCATTTCGTGTCTTACAGCACTGAAAGTACTGTGGGGTTAAATAGATTTTTTAGGTTTTTATTATCTTGCATTATTAGACAGTTTACTATACAGGGTGTGGAAAATGTTATTTTGTATTGCTTCAGTTACAAAAGAACTTTCCACACAAATATATGAAATACATAGGAATACAAAATAAGACATACAAACTTCATCATATTTACATTTAATTCATCGATCTATGGCATTTAACACTTTACCCTAATAAATGAGCTACACATTTTTTCTGTAATTCTTCGTTACACAGCGTGTGCAAAAATTTCGTATTTCAAAAGCTCTTTCCATTTCTCTCCAGAATCTAACCACCGCCAATGGGACAACATTCGACCCGCTCAAGCACCTGACCCAAAAGTGCTGCAAACCTATTGTACCTTCTCTTGCTACAAAGTGGCCTCAATTGTATGTACGAATGTGGAAAACAAAACTGCATTGATAATCTTTGGGCTTAACATGCTGCTATAAAGATGCACATGTCACGTGGCATTACAATGCAATTTGTGTATTTTGTAACTGAACTCAAGACAGTTATATGCCTTGAAATCAAAAATGTCAATATTTGCATTAAGAAAAGCTTGGAAGGCACGTAGTCAAATTTGCATAGTGGGTTAAAACCCCAGCTTCACTGTTAAGCTAAAGTGTCTGATCCCGGTCAAATAATATAATCTCACTAATCTCTAAGCAGCACTGAATTTTAGCACAGAACTAGCAATTAAAGGGATCAGCGCCACCTACAAGAAGTGAACGACTTAACGAGGCCCTAGAGATCAGCAAGAAGTGCTTCACTTTGGGTTCCTGGAACACAAGGGGTCACGTTCACTTAACTAGACCTGGTGACGTTGACCTAGGTTCACTGGACATTATATGTCTTCAAGAGACATGGCTGCAAGAGATACCGTGCCTCGACGGTTTCGTAGTACAACTATCAGCAGCAAGTAGAGGTGCTTTTGGACGCCGGTCATCAGGTTTGTTAACAGCTACAAAAATGGGAGTAGGTCTGGCAACACCCATAAAGCTCCACGAATCATACGAAACGTAAGTCACGTTGACCTCCTGGTACCACCAATCGGAAGGGCAGAAGAACAGGGGCAGCAACCAAATCATCATAATAAACACCTTTTGGAACCTGCTAAAAATGACAACAAAAACCTACTGTACCAGGATGAAGGATTTGCTAGACTCGCTCTACACAGAACATATCAACGCACACATCATAGTGTGCGGAGACCTAAACGCAGACTGTAGCGAGGGGAACAAAGAAACACAAGCAGGGAAACCCTGCGAAGCAACCAGAGAGAGGGATCGCATGGGGCTTATTGACTAAACCTAGAAGCCTCCAGAACATCGCAGAACTTTTTCGGAAGCAAACCAACATCCCGACCTGGGAGAATCTGCATTGCAAAACAACCTTGGACTACATATACGTATCCACCGAACTGACAACAAGGATTCAAAGTTCAGAAAACAACGCACAGCGATCATAATCTTTTGACATGCAAATGGTTAGGAACACAAACACAGAACCCAGTATACAAGTACAACCTTGACATAAATAACCAACAATCAAGAACCTGTTTGCAGGAAGAAGACATCAAAAGTATAACAGAAAAATATGAACTGCCTGATTCAACAAGGCCTCAAGCTCCTGGGAACCGTCCGAACTACTTACCGCTATTGATCCCGTATAGAAAACTAGTGGGAAGTCAGCGGAGAAGCAAACCATCCCACACTCATATCTATGAAAGACTGGTGGTGGAAAAAAGAAAAGTGGTCAGGAGACTGAGAAAAATCGCAAAAAAATGTGATCTCCAAGAAACCTTGGAAAAATGGAGTACAGAGTCTAAAAAATATAAACAGTGGCTAAAGCAACAGACTACAACTTTACCAGCAAGACGCGGAAGGCATGTTGAAATGTCTCAGCACAAAGAAATCAAGTGACTTCTGGTCATTAATCAAAGCATCAAACCCGGTCAAACCAACAGAACTGGTAAACGCGGTCGACGAAACAAGATGGAAGACTTAACGACCCAATTTCAGCTTCCAGACTCACGAGAAATACCAGCAAAATGTGAATCATCAACCCCTTGGGTGAACGTAGCAAACAGCGTGGAAATAGAACGGACCATCACTAACTTGAAATCGAGGGCCCCAGGCCCAGACGGCTTGACTAATGTTGAACTGAAGCAGTCCCCGAAAGCCTGGGCTGCAATAATAAGTAAAATCTTCACCCACTGCGCACAATCAAAAATGGTCCCAGAGACTTGGCAAAAGGCGATCATAGTACCTGTCGTTAAAAAAGGCGGAAGAGACGATCCGGAAAGCTACAGGCCCATAGCTCTGTTGGATATCGTGGGAAAAATATACGCAGCACAGCTATTGGTCCATTTCAGAACCTGGGCAAACCAGGCACCCTGTTTTGACATCTTCCAGACCGGGTTCCAGAGAAACGGAAGCACAACTATCAACATAATGATGCTACAAATCCTGAAAGCAAAAACAAGAGAAGGAGCACCTCGAGTCTATCTGGCCTTTGTAGATTTATCCAAAGCTTTAGATAAAATCGACAGAGAAATTATGGACCAAATTAAAGAATTGGAAATGCCTAACGTCAATCATAGAGCCAATAACAGCTTTACATGAAAACACGAAGATCAGAGTAAAACTGAGCAAACAAGGCGCCCCATCAGAAGAGATAACAGTCCAGAGAGGTGTCAAACAAGGCTGTCCACTAGCCCCAGCCTTGTTTATAGCTTTCTTGGGGGACTGTCAGCACAAGGAAGAAAAAATAAGAGCCTTCCTGCCCAAAATTGGCAAAAGCTTCATCTCACGACTCCTTTATGCTGATGACGCAATCATCATCGACCAGACTCCAATTGGTCTGCAGCGAAAATTGACACACTTGGCAAACTACATGAGAAAAAACAACTTGGAAATAAACGCAGTTAAAACCAAAGTGTTGATTATTGAAAAAACGACAACGAAGAGGTCGAACCTGCGGACATGGCGACTAGAAGACTCAAAACTAGAAATAGTCGATAAGTTTAAATACCTTGGGGTGACCATGGACAGATCATCAGAAGAAAAAGCGATGCAAGAACAACTGTGGGATAGTCAAAATACTCACTCCCCAAACAAGATTGATCGATAAAAAATTTGGAAAATTTTCCATCAATCCTGCGAAAAATTCTACAAGACCAAGGTGGTGCCATCTATCACATATGGAATGGAAGCTTTTTTTAACGTCCCAAAAGCTACATGGCAAAAACCTGAAGGACACGTGTGGAAATCAGTACTGGGCTTGCCCAAGTCGACCACCTCTATGTCAGCAATAAGAAGGGAACTAGGTCTAGTTTCACTCGCTGCCTCGGTGGAGCAAAGCAAGATGAGGCTTTACAGAAAAATCATAATGGCAGATTCATTACCCATATACAATGTGATTGCAGAAGAACTAAAAGAGGGCACCTGTAAAGCACTCAACAAATGGGCAGTCACAATCCAAGAAACGTTGATCGAAATAGCCTGCACAGAAGAAGACCTGAAAACAAACCCTGAACGAGTGAAAACCAAAATTGAATTTATGGACTGGATCCGATCATCAGATACTGCAAAGGCCAACAAGCTACTCACCCATCTCCCCCCCGAAGTATAACAAGGTAAAAACGCCATTAAACTACTGCAGACAATTCCCGAACAAAAAGATGCGAGGAACATTTTTGAAAGCCAGACTAAACCTCCCGATGACCCAGCAAATCCTAGCAATTCGCACTCCAAAGACGGACAACAGCTGCCGGCTATGCAAAGTTAAAGAGGAAGTGGAAACGTTGAAACACCTTGTCCTGATATGCCCAAAGACACGGCCAAACAGAGACATATTCCTTTTACCTTGTATACAAGGGGCGAGCACCCTAGATGAAGAGGCTGTATGGAACCGGTTAATATCGGGAGAGAGGACGAGATGGACCATCGTAATGGTGAAACTGATAGAACTGGCCTTCGAAATGATTGCAAATAAAACCACAATCATACCTGGTTGGGAAGGGGTCGCGAAAACGCCATACATCATGTGATCATCGCAAAACATTTTTCAAGTCACATAAAATAAGGTCACAACTTGGAGACACAAAGATAGGAATCTCTTTTAAGCTGAGAAACCTCCCCCCCCCCCCACGATCAAAGCATGAACGCGCTGAGGCGCATCTGTAGAAGGAGAAATAGCTCTTGTAAAAATCGTAAAAATCTTTGATTAAATTCAAGTTAATCTCACTGACCTTACTGCAAAAATTGGAGCCCGTATAATGATAAAGTCCACACTATTGCAATGGAGACATGCTTTTAATGGCACAGAATAGAAACAAAATTGTGTACCCTTTTGCTCCTGTTAGTGGCACCCAAAACATCGCCAAACTCCATTATTGTTACCCTGGCCTTCCCTCAATCCTAGATCACTCCATGTGGCAGGCAAATATGAGTCAGTCCGCTATATTAGAATCTTTGTAACACTAACTGCGGAAGAGCCAAAATTAATTTTCTCCCCTGTTGCTGCCAGTCACATATGTTAGGCCATGCAGAGTACTGCCCCACAGGCAAATGAGATGAACTCATTTCTATGTCCTGTTATGCTAGGTTAATGAGTCTTTTATAGCACACTCTCTGCCATTTTCTAGGAGCTTCAGGGTCTACAAGCAGTGGGTTAGGGAACTAATGCATTAACGGGGGCACAGGAATATTTCTAAATTACAATTTTATTGTGTGCAGGTCTGAAGCTATGGCTCTGCAAAATATGTTTTAAATATTGTCAGAGCTATCTGGAAAAGTAGTTAATGTGCACTCCATGTTGCTAATGTACTTGTTGGTCTGTGGGTCTGGCACAGTGGTGCTTAAGTAGTGTGGGAAGTTGTGTTGGTGTATTTGTGGTGGGTTAGTTCAGTGTTCAGGGAAATATAGTGCAGACAAGTGCCTTCTGATGGTGTATGTTCCATTGTGTAGCTTGTGTTTTTTCAGTGGACAGGTTGTGTGCCGTAATGCATTGTGTATTAGGGTGGGAAGAAGAGTGATTTTGAAGCAGCTATTCGACCATATCTTTCTCAAATCAATGCTGTACTTGATTGTATGGGCACCATGGAAGATTGCAAGTTAAAGGCACTCAAAGTGCTCTTTGAACAGCAACAGCACACAGAAATGTAAGTGTTTTGCATCCGTTTACTTTTGCTTAGGACCAGATTTGGGGTAGACTAGAGGGACAGCTGCAACTGGAGCCAAGAACCAGAAGAAAGGGAGTCACCCAAACAGCCATGACCAGCGAGGTGCCGACCAGAGGGGCAACTGACCACAGATTTGCTTTTACCGTAGTTTTACTTCATTCTACCTTTAGTTTTGGTGGTGCGTACAAGTCAAAAGTATTGCACCGAAATAACAGTGCGCAGGAAATGTGTGAGGTGGGACACTGCTGGGGGAGTGGGGGGGGCTGTTTAACAAACCTTGCCTGCCTGTAGCCATGTCATTGATAAGTAGTCTGCTGACAGTTAATGGCTTAATTGCAGCCTCAAATGCACTACAGTTGTAATAAAAAAAAGTCAACCGTTTACATCAACCACTCAATTTGAATCTGTTCCTTGTACTGAGGTGCTGTCTAAACAAACACTGACAAAGCCAACCATTTTGACATGTTTGAAGGTATTAAATACGCATTAAATACCTTTGTGGTATTATTTTATTATTACAGTTGATAAGGACGGGATAGAGGTCCCTTTTACAGAGCACACAACAACTTACCCTCACCAGATTACCAGGCGGTTTGGTGGCTTAGTTCCACAATGGGTAAGTTGTGTTGAGTACAACTATTTTGTAATAGTTAGAATCAGTACTTTAACACGTTTTTTATTATTTGTTTACCCTATTGGTATGGTGACATTTGTTGGAGTACCTAAACAAGATAGCATCCCCAGAAGGATGTGAATAGCTGTGCTGCAACCACTATCAGAAGCTTTTTGAGTGCCACAGATCCGCTAGGGTAAGAGACGATTTTTTCTTTCTTTAATTAAAGGAAGTTAACAGATTTACCCCAACATAAATTTCGCATAGGTGAAACTTATCCTCACTATGTGATATGGCCACAAGAAGCGAAAATCTACTAATCCATTAGATGTGTCCAAGTTGTTCCACCACTGACAGAAATAGATCAAGGTCAGTTATCACCCACATTACAAACTAGATAGATCTCTAGCCAGTACCCAGGGGCCCAGTCTCATTAAACTCTCTTCCTTAAGATTCACCAACAAGTTGAATAATATTATGACAGAACTGAATATTTACTGTTTCTGTTCGAAATATTGAGGACTATCCATGGTTTCACTGGAGATGTGGTACATACAAGGCAGTGTACTAAGGTTAGTACCCTTTATAACATAGGAGGGCATTTAGACTTCTCCCTAGAAAAGTGAATACTAGTCTCTTAGCCTGGTTCTACAATTAGTAAAACCAATGGTATAACTATTTTTGTTGCAAAGATAGTAACCATGTATATATGAATTGATGTGGGATATGTTAAAAGTTAATAAATTATTGAGATATTATCAATAATTAGGTGATCAAGATGAGTGCAATAGGAGGAGTTTAGCAGACGCTGTTATGTTTATATTATGATTTAAAATTGAGCTGAATTAAGAATCAAAGATTTCATTATTATTATTAATTGTATGTCCTTCTGAATCTTTTTCTAGATGTAAATTGAATGGGTAAACTTGCCCCTGAAGAAGTGAACATTCGCGAAATGCGTTGGGCTTTATGAAAATTTCATTTTTATGTTAAAATTGAAAAACAAATGTCAGTTTATTTTACAATAACAAACTTGATTATGGAATATTGCTGGTTGAAGTATACTGTGAACTAGGTACTACATAAACATAAAAATAAGACCTACATCAAACTATTATACTCAAATATTGATCTATTGAAAGTGTGCAGGGGACAGGAGTTCCTGAACTGGGAACTTACTTTATTTCATGTAGGTATTAAATATGCATATGCCAGACTCTCATGCCTGAAGAACACCACCATATTCCAGCTGTTGCATTTTATGGTCAAGTAGTACCATCCTAGCAGTATTTGGAAAATGCCTTTCCCATCCCTACGCAAAAGCAAAAACTGTTGCCTTTGCCAATGTCTGCAGCCAGATTACTACTGTGATTACTGGCAACTACAAAGTGCATTTAAGGTACGAGTATGGGTTTGCTCAAAGTATTGAATTTGTTTTGCTCAATTACTCTTATTTATAAATAAAACTACTAAGATAAAAGGATTCAGTAATTTAAAATGGACATTAACGAGTCAGCCATCATATATGGATTAAATTCCTGTACTATTCATGAAGGAAAATAAAACCTACTGGCACGGTTTAGAGAGATATATATATATATATAGAGAGAGATATAGATATATATATATATATATACACACACACAGAGTTCAAATAATTCTATTTACAATCAAAATTTGTTTAAACTATCTTTGAAATTGTATGTTTAAATGTAAATTATGATTCACAGCTAACACTAAAGCATTTTATTAAGAGATATGTCAAATAGTATCTTTAATTTGCATGCACAGTTGTATCAAAGATTTCTATTTATGAATATTTTGTTTTTATATTTGTCAGGGACAACTCTAGTGTCATTGTTGGATTATTTAGGAAATGTCTAGTCTAGGCAGAAAGCAAAAAGAGCCACTGAGCATTGCAAACCAAAGGTCAAGCCCCAACCTGTCTCTCCCCCTACAACCTCTCCCGACATAAAAACGCCCTCCATTTTGGATGCAGCCAGAGTACCACTAGGTGCTTTTTTCCAACTTCCACCACTAGTTTCGCGCAATGTTTGGGATTGTTTTTAACCTATTTTTCAACTTGCATGCAGCAAGTAACACGCTGGGTATTTGCTTTTAGTACATTTTCCTTAGAAGAATGAAATGCACCAGTAGGTGCTGAAACAAGAATTGGCAATGACAGTTGGGGATTTTGTGTAGACATCGGAAAGGAACTCGTCAGGCACCGCTGCAGTGTTATTATAATTATAATTGGTTATTTGGAACAGGCTTAATACCCAGCAGTTTCTAAGACCAGACCCGGGCATCGAACCTGTGTTGCTCCACCTCGTCTTGCTTTCAAGGTGAGAGTGTTGCCCCAGAGCTATCCTCCAAGACTATTAACAGGCCATTGGTGGTAGCAGGTGCAAAATGGTACCTGTCATCTAATAGCTTTGTCTGGCAAATACCTAATACATGTACAAGCCATAAATGTTGGCTTTGCCAATGCTCACATTTAACAGGACTTCAGTGAAGGATATGCATAGTGCTTCTGAATGAAGTAGCTGAAGGCAAACCTGGTTAAGACATTTTTATTACACAAGTAGCATGTTTATGGCTCCTGTTTAGTCATTAACTTGAAGATTGCACTCAAAATGCCTGCCAGTGTTTTTTCAAAGCAAAGTCTGATAGTAAGGATTAATTAAAGTGAGCTCAAAGTTTCCATGCGTTGTTTTAGGTTGGGTGGGAATGGAATAGGTATCAGCATTTTCATGGGCAGTGAATGGGTGGGCAAATAACCACACATCTAAAACCTTTGCGTCCCTTCTAATATGCCCTTTCTGCCTAGCTGTACGCTAATGCAATAGTTTTGACTTCTAAGTGGCGCAAGCGCCACCCAAAAGCCACTAAAAATCTGCATGAATGTTAATTGGCGAAATAGCTGTCAGAGAAGACTTACCAGGGGTTCAGCCATCACAACTTCAATTTTCTTTTCAGCTTGTACTGCAAATTCTGCGAAGAGGCTCTTGATTACATACTCGCCAGGCTTGACATCAGGGTCAATAGTAATATTCGACATGATGACACTTCTTTTAGCCCAGATCGAGTGGTTGTTGGAAGGAGGACGCTGCTTGTTTACACTGGTGACTTGTGCTGAAGCTAGAGGGGAAGGTAAACAAAAGAAAAATATTTCTCAGCGTCTGGAAATGCAATTTTTTCATCCTAGGCTCCCTCCCTTGCCCAAATTTCAACGATAGGCTCAGCGTGTATCATGGTAGAAGCAGAACCAGAATGTTTTGCAGTGCATGAGAAAAGTAATCTGTCCCTAAAAAGTACCATCAAATGTTGGAATAGTAAAACATTACAATAAAACTTTCATGAGAATACACGATGGAAATTACCTTTCCCGGGTTTAGGTGGATCTACCAGTCCCGAAATGTGTACACTGCACCACCTGGAGCAACAAGGCCAATGCAATACAACAAATATCAAAGTTCACAAATGTGATCCATTGATGAAGCTTTTGCAAAGCAAGGATCATTCATGGCTTCATATAGTGTCATGAAATATGCTTAATATGTAATCTGTATGCGTAGTGCATCCTACCTTATTATGGATATGTAAGATTGGAGCTGTATTCCGAGACGAAATCTATCAACCTACTTATGGGTATAAAAGGCACAAGTTGCATTAATTTTGACACAAGAATCTATGTAAAGACAAAAAGGAATATAAATCGCTTTCAGCAACCTTCCGGGCAATCAAGATAAAAGCACCCTGGTCAGATGAGGCTGCAAATTCTCAGAATTCGGGCAATACCCAATTGTGAAATTCTGCACTGAGCAATCTGTGCTCTGCACGCACCCATCTGCTTTTGCTTGTTCCAGTGCCTCCTCATCACCACTCTCCCAACGTTCTCAAACTCCACCATCCGCCCTCTGTTGATCGCCCTCGTCCCACCTCAAATCCCTCATAGCCACCGACAAACATTCCGTAACTCCACCTGCATGCTTACATCTACTCAACAGCGCCACATAGCTGCGGTGTTCTGCGCCACAACAGTAGCTTCATGTCTCAACCATGAAAGTGGAAAAGGAGAACCATAAAGAGACTATGCCGATAGCAGCCATCTCGGATGTAGGTTTTCCTTTTGTGAAAAAAAGGCTGCAACTCAGCTTTTTCACATAATAAAACCAGACTGTTAGCATGTCGGGCATTCGCCACAGTACTTGTAGGTCTAGTGCACCCACGGGTTCGGTGCGCTATGCAAATGATTAAATAAATAAATATTGCAGAGTTAAAAATTGCTGGGAACTGGGAGGCATTAAGCTCCTGATTCTCCCCTAGAAGAGCCTAGTTGAACAAGTTACTTTCTTACCTGGTAACGTTCTTTCGATGGGATGGTCCGACGACGTATTCCATATCTATGACATGTAATCACCACAGCTGTGCTGCTTCGGAAACTTTTTTCAGCGTCTGCGTCGATGACGTCGATGCGCCGTCGTCGAGGACCTCCTCTGACGTCATCCGATGTGATAAGTAGGACGCACGACGCCCGTAGCTTCAGTTGTAGTTTTTTCCCCCAGAACGTGTGACATTAGTCAACTGCCAGTCAGACACAAAGCCTTGCGGAACGTAAGCTGCAATCGCAAAAGAAATTCTGCAGCGGGGAAGGCAGGGAGGGAGCGATATGGAATACGTCGTCGGAACATCCCATCAAAAGAACGTTACCAGGTAAGAAAGTAACTTGTTCTTCGAGGGGATTGGGTCCTCCGACGTATTCCATATCTATGACAGACTCCCAAAGCAGTACCAGAGCAAGGAGGAGGGAAAGAATTTAGAATCAAAATTTAGAATTGCCAATCAAATAGCAGAGCAAAGGACCGCCTTGCCAAAGGCCAGATCCTGTCCTCGGATGGAATCGAGGGAATAGTGACATACAAATGTATGTACTGAAACCCAGGTGGCTGCATCACAGATGTTGCGAATAGGAACACCCCTCTGCAGGGCAGTAGATGCAGCCATACCCCGGGAAGAATGGGCCCGCAAGCCAGCCGGTGGGTCCTTACCCGCCAAGCGGTAACACTCAGAGATGGCCAAAATAATCCAGCGAGACAAAGTCTGTTTCGTCACAACTTGCCCCAAACGCTTTCCAGCGTAACCAATAAAGAGTTGATCGTCCACTCTGACCCGGGACATGCGTGAAACATAAAAGCTTAAAGCTCTCCTAGGATCAAGCCTATGGAGCCTCTCCTCTTCCTTACCAGGATGCGGAGGAGGATAGAATGCCGGAAGAACAACCTTCTGGGCCAAATGAAATTCCGTCACTACCTTCGGAAGAAAAGAAGGACGAACTCTAAGGACAACCCTGTCCTTGTGAAATACAGTGAAGGGTGGCTTAACTGAAAGTGCCTGTAACTCACTCACTCTGCGAGCGGAAGTAACCGCAACTAAAAACACAGTTTTCAGAGTTAACAGCCTCAAAGGGCAAGAATGTAAAGGCTCAAACGGAGCACCCAAAAGAAACTTAAGAACAAGGTTTAAATCCCAACCGGGCACCAGGAAAGGTGACGGAGGGAACACATTAGTGAGCCCTTTCAGAAACTGTGACATTAAAGGGATTTTAAAGTAAGAACACTCTTCAGACGAGCGCTTAAAGATGGACAGCACCGCCAGGTAACCTTTAATGGTACCCACTTGCAAGCCCCTGTGGGCCAAAGAAAGTAAAAAGGACAGAACCATGGGGATGTCACATGCAAAAGGAGCCACATTCTGAACTCTGCACCAGTCGCAGAACTTACGGCAACGGTACAGAGACTTTGTTGCTGGCCTTCGGGCCGAAAGCAACACCTCCATCACGTCGTCAGGGAAGTCCCAATCCTTATACCTCAACCTTTCAGAAGCCAAGCGTGAAGGTTGAGGGATCCGACCTCTGGATGGAGAACCTGACCCCCCTCCCATGAGAGCAGATCGTCTCGGTAGGGAAGACGACGTGGAGGGCAGATGGACAAGTCGAGAAGGTCCGGGTACCATGTCCTCCGAGCCCAAGTCGGAGCAATGAGGATCATCCGGGAACCGAACTTCCGTAACCTCCGCAGCACTTGCGGGATGACGGGGACTGGAGGAAACGCCTACAGCAGTGGGAATGACCACTCCACCACGAACGCGTCTCCTAAGGCTCCTTTTGGAGGAAATTCCCGCGAGCAAAACCTTTCGCACTTCCGGTTGACACTGGAGGCGAAGAGATCCACTTGAGGGGTCCCCCAAAGGGCGAAGATCTCCAGAAGAATCTCCTGAGCCAACTCCCACTCGTGAGAGATCGTGCTCTGCCTGCTCAGAGCGTCCGCCGTCACGTTTTCGTCTCATGCCAGATGAACTGCCGAGATCGAAACTTCCTGCTGGATGGCCCAGAACTCGAGCTGCATCACCTCCCTACACAGAGGAAGTGACCCTGCCCCCCCCCTTTTTGTTGAGGTAGTGCATGGCCACTGTGTTGTCCGTCAGGATCAGGACACTCTTTCCTCGCACAGTCGGCAGAAAAGCCTTCAGGCTTAGCCTGACGGCCCTCAGCTCCAACAGATTGATATGGAGTCTGGACTCCAACGGAGACCAACGACCGCCGACTGTCAGCCCGTTGTCATGAGCTCCCCATCCCGTGAGGGATGCATCCGTCACGATCGTCACCTCCGGCCATGGAAGCCAAAATGGAGCCCCCTTCATCAAGTTGCCTTCGACGGCCCACCACAGAAGGTCCCGGGCGACCGAGGGCGGCACCTGAACCGGGTCCGACATCCTGCCGGAGGACTGCGACCATTGCATCTTAAGTGCCCACTGCAAAGATCTCATCCACAGGCGAGCCTCTGGCACCAGAAGAATGCAGGATGCCATGAGGCCGAGCAACCTCAAGAACTGGAACGCTGGGAGCGTCTGGGCATGCTGAAACTTGTGCACCATCTGCTGAATGTGAAGAGCCCTCACCTGGGGAGGAAAACACTGCCCCAGGGAAGTGTCGAGCACTGCTCCGATGTACTGGAGCCGCTGTGTTGGAGTCAAATGGGACTTCTTTAAAATGAGGGAGAAGCCCAGCCTGTGAAGGGAGTAGTAGGTGACGGACAGATGATCCAGGACCTGCTCGGGAGAGCTCCCCCTGATCAACCAATCGTCCAGGTAGGGGTAGACGTGAATCCCCCCTTGCCAGAGATGCGCTGCCACCACCACCATGAGCTTGGTGAAAACCCTCGGGCGGAGGTCAATCCGAACGGCAGGACCCGAAACTGAAAGTGTGAGTCGCCAACCGCGAACCTCAGGTACTTCTTGTGCTTGGGATGGATCGGCACATGGAAGTAAGCATCCTTGAGGTCGAGAGACACCAACCAGTCCTGAGGCTGAAGGGCCTGGAGGACTTGAGAGAGAGTAACCATCTTCAACTTCTCCTTCCTTACGAGTTTGTTCAAACCGCGCAAGTCCATGATGGGTCGCAATCCCCCGTCTTTCTTCGAAATCAAAAAATAAGGGGAATACCATCCCTTGTTGCTCTCCGCTACAGGCACCAGTTCTATGGCGCCTTTCTCCAGCAGGGCTTGCATTTCCTGCACAAGGAGCGGATCCGGACTCTGCAAAGAGGTTCCCCAGTGGATTGTCGCGAGGCCTGTGCCGAAAGGGAAGACAGTAGCCATGGGTTATGATCTCCAGAACCCACACATCTGAAGTAATGGCACGCCACTCTACAAGATGCTGCGCCAGCCTTCCCCCAACCGGCGAACCATGGGACCTGGCCTCATGACTCAGTGGTAGCGGCTGCAGCGTTACCGGAGGGCAAAGAGGCAACTGCCCGAGCGGCCTTGGCACCACGGGTACCCTGTCGTCCAACTCTGGTACCCCTGCGTTGGCCTCTGACTGCCAGCTCCTCTCGCTTTACTGAAGGACGAATAATAGCGAAAGGAACCACCCCTCCATTGCTGTCCCCTAGGATGAAAAGGCGGAGGTTGGCGAACTGCAGCGCCCAACGACTTTGCTGCAGCTTTTGAGGTCTGCAACCTCTCAAGGCTCTCGTCAGCCTTGCTGCCAAAAAGGTGTTCACCGTCAAAGGTCATGTTGAGGAGCCGGGACTGCACATCAGGAGCAAACCCCGACTTCCGCAACCACGCAAACCTGCGTATCACGGTGCTTGCCGCCATGGACCTGCTGACGCATTCAGACCGACTCCTAGAAGGAGACCCACGAGACTTCTGACGATGACGCGGAGAGTCTCCTCTCGAATCATCCTTCGAAAGCCCCGCAGACTTCGACTTCCGGGGCTTGGACACCCGACCTACCGACAACTTCTTCTTACGTTCACGTAAGGCTTTGGACGTGAGCGACTGGCAGTCGATACAGTCATCCGTGTCGTGGGCCTCCCCGAGGCACCAGAGGCAGGCGTTGTGCGAGTCCGTCACCAGCATCTTGGACCCACACTCCCCGCACTTCTTGAAGCCCAGACGCGGGGTCGAAGACGAAGTAGAAGACATCTTCACACGAAGGATTTTCACAAAAAAACGAACAGGTTCGAAGAACCGAGAAGAACAGAACTCCAAAGAGTCGAGGCGTTAACCGAGATTCACGAAGCAACACCTTTGCGGAAAAAACGAAACTGAGGCTACGGGCGTCATGCGTCCTACTTATCACATCGGATGACGTCAGAGGAGGTCCTCGACGACGGCGCATCAACGTCATTGACGCAGACTCCGAAAAAAGTTTCCGAAGCAGCACAGCTCTGGTGATTACATGTCAGATATGGAATACGTCGGAGGACCCAATCCCCTCGAAACATGCATATGACACATTGACTGAGTGTTTAAATGTATTCTTGATGAGTCCCAACTCCTCCTCTTTATTTACATTTTCAAACATAATGGACCATGCATAATGGCAAAAAGTTTAGTTGTGCATCTAGTGTTGAAGTTAGATTTGCAGTGTGCTGTGTACCCGTTCCTTGTCCCCATGAGCTAGCTCCAGCCTATTGGATGATGTCCATCATGCAGTAGCTGGATTGATCACCTGCTCATCAAATCTAAACTTCGGACCCTGTATTGCTCAGTTTGAAATTGAATACTTTTAATAGACAAGTCACTGCTAATGTATTTCCCCCTAACCCCCAGTGGTGTTCTCACTGGTGAATGTCTCAAACAGTCAGGATTGCATTTGTGCAGGCACTCTCTAAAGGACTCTGTGCTCTAAGGTGTTGGAGGCATTACTGGTTACCGTTGGTACCACAATACCATTGGTCTCCAATACCCAATACCAGAGAATGCTCCAGGAAGACATTTAGATAATCTGATTCGCACAGTCAGACAGGGTCTCTAATGTAATGCCACTGATGAGGTACACTGATTGAAATGTGTGCTTCTTAGGGAGAATTCTCAGAAATTCCTCTCTCTACCTTAGAGACCCCCAGCACTTTTGCTGAACTCTACGACTTTTTGATTTTCAGCCTGGCGAGAGTGAGACCCTTTTCCCACTCATGTATTTTACAGTGATTTAATCTCGGTTTCTTTTGATTATGGAGTCTGGCAAACTCCATAGGCGCCATCTTATTACATTGTGACACACAGCACTTCCAGTGCAGTGGCACAGGGAAGTCTTACAGATTTCCCCAATGTTTAAATACCTTCTCTTGGATAAACTACTGTTTCCAAGAACAGTAAAGTGAAGTTAACTTTACTTACATTTGTAACTTTCTATACCCAGCACACACCATCTTACAATAGGGTGCTGGAGGGATTACTTAGTATCCCCTTTGTCAATTTTCTCATGTAACATTTTTATATTACTCAGTTTCTACAATTAATGGCTGGTGGCAGTGGTTTACTTTTAAATACCATTGGGAGATTTTAGCGCAGGCTGCGTTTGCAGCCGCAGTAAAGCACCCATGGGTGCCCATTTTGTCAAAATGGCTTGGTCTTTTTTTGCCGTTTCTTGCTGGAAAGGTCCTTTAAATTTAGTCTACGCGCCAAACCAGGTTTGGTCCCTTTGTTCATTTTGTCTTTGGTGGGATTCACGAGTGAATCCTGCCTCTGGATCCAGTATGTCTGGCAGGGGCAGGAAGTGAGGGAGGTGCCTGAAACTCCCTGTGCTTAATCCCCTTGGTTACAGGAATGCACCCAAAAGGTGATTGGCCGGCTGGCTGTCCAGCAAGGACAGCCAGCCTGCTTTGTGAATGACAGCTAGGCTGGAATGAATAGGAGAAACTAGCATAAAAGTCAAGGCTTTTTGGCTTGGAAGGCAGAGTCAACCACTGGACGAAGGAATCCAAACAAGCACTTGCAAGAGACGCCTGCGGCAACTCCTGGACCGTTGGTTTGCCCGGTGAAGCCTTGCTGCTGTGCTGAAGCTCCAAATTCGCCTCGACTAGAGAAGCCCTGCAAGGACGACTTCCCCCCACCCCCCTTGAGTTGGTGTGACCAATCAACTCCAAAGTGAACTCTTTTGGACATCCTCCCGAAGCTGGCTGTACTTCCACTGCTGCTGCTGGAACCGAAGTGCAGGTAAAGGGACACCAAATCGAGTGGATCGCTTTTAAGTCAGACCTGAGCGCTAGGAAGATCCTCAGGAATTCCCTGATGGAGGACTGATCAAGCCTGAGCCACCTCAGAGTGCTGGACCCCAGATGTGAGGAACGACTGAAGTGGCATCTGAGAACCGCTGTGTTGCTATTTGCTGTCAGATGCCAAAGTGCCACTGAATTGAAGTTTGCCCTATCGCCGACTGTCCCGTTGCAGGAGTCCCCAGAAGTCCTCCCTCTTGTCCCCACAACTGATGCACAGGAACAAAAGGATCTGTAAAGCCGCACAGGAACAAAAGCCAGCTGGAACCATTTCTTCTAACCAAAGGTACTGTACAGTCTAGGAGAACATCTCTTGTCTTTTAGCCTTACTTGTTGACAGTTGAGACCCCGTCTTGGTTGCTCCTGTAGAGTTGCTTGTATCTTCTACACCTCACAAGCCTCCCAGCTTGTGGCCCTACTTCGATACTACTTTTTCTACAAAAGGTTCTAAAACATTGTGCAAGACTTTTACTTATCTGCAAGAAGTGCTACAGCTCACCTAGACTTTTACCCAATTGGCAATGGCTGGACTGGCTCCATGAATGACTCTTCCCTCCTCAGATTGTGTGTTTTTACCTTCCTGTCAGCAAAGGGTTAACTGGCTTTGCATTGGGGGTTCAAAAGAACTTACCTGCTTCAGAATATTTGTGTGATCTCTTGGCATATTCTGAAACCTCTTTTCTTTGACACCAAATTCCGTATTGCTCTAAATGTACCAGTGATATATTAACGTCCACATTGTCCTAACTATTTCAGTCGCCTGAGGGTGTAGGAAGTGTGTGTGCCATCCCAAATGGGTACTTGCTGATTTAGAGAAACTATGAGTGTGTATTCTGGACTGTATTTGTGTGTTATTATATTGCCCCTTCTGAAGACTTTCTCAAACCGACTTAAATACATTAATAATTGCTTAATCAAGAACCCTTGAATGTAAGTGTTTATTTGGATACTTGTCACTGTGAATCTGTTTAACTAACCTACTGCTCACATTGACCCCTCTGAGCCACTCTACCAAAAACCTGTGTAGTACACACCAGACTTATACCAAAGGTTGGGTTCCTATTGCCAGGAGGTCAAGGTTGACCACCTGTCAAGTGGTTGTGATTATGCAAAGCCAGCACTGAATCATCAATTACTACCCTCATCCCACCATTTCTATGGTTAGCCAATATACTTGAAAACAGAAGACAATTTATTAAAAGCATTGGCCGTTAATGTGATAGCCCATTGAACTTTCTCACTATGTTGACAGAAAAAAACAACCTATCAAATAAAAACACAAAAATTATTTAAATAAAAAATAGTCTCTATTATGCTATGAGATCAGAAACTAAATCTATACCACATAGAATTGCAATCAACAACCAAGCACATTCACGGTGGCTTGGACACACTGCACATTCTTCTCAGTTGACAATGACGGGTCCGTTTCTCCCGTTTCATGATGTAACGCTGTGAGAGACTATGTAGAAAAATCGGAGCAGGCGTCTCGCTTGTGCTACATGAAACTTCTGTACCAAAGCCATTGTTTTAATGTTCTGGGAGCTCTAAAATGAGATTTTTATGCAGCAGGACCCAATTCGGTTTGGAATTAAATAGATTTAAAAAATACAATACTTTAAAGAGCACCATGAAATGGCAATTAAAAAGACAAAATGCAAACAAAGAAATACTGGCCTTGAGCAAACTATGAGGCTTGTAATTTTAGAAATCACAGAGGACCATGAACAAGGGAAAAAATGACATGCAAAGGGGATTAAAAAGCATTTAAAAAATCTTTCACTTGCATTATACTTGATGGGAAGCTTTTAAGCTGACTAAAATGATCTCCCTTGAGATTCGTCCCACTGCTTCTATAGTCTACCCTCCAGCGGCACATCTAGAAATCCTCACAAAATTGCAAAGCATATGAACTACATATTTGCACCTGGGGAAGGGCGATCAGCCAATCATGTGGCTGAAACCGCAGGCGAGAATACACTGTGTGACACCCGCTGTTTCCAGCCACCGGAGGCCCTTGCCTCTTACCAGGGGAGTTGCTAGGTCTGGAAAAGACCCGGGGCTAAACTGATGTCGGTACTGTTGGGACTGGGGGCTAGCTAGTCTTTTGGCTGTAGCTCCTGAGATTCTATCCGGGGCTACAACCAAAAGATCAGGGGCTATAGCCCTCTTAGCCCCCCCCAGCAACGCCCCTGCCTCTTACATACACACACACACACAATGGGGAAGGGACTCTTGCTATGGCGGCAACCATCTTTTTTTTTTATCAGGAGACTGGTGTAACAATACGCTTAGCCAGTCTCATTTTTGTTTTATAAATCATTCGCACCCCAGATAAACCCTGGATGCGAATGGCAATCAAGCCTGCATCGAGGAGAACATTGGGGTGATTGCCATAGCGCAACACAACAACAACTAGGTCCCAACATTTTGTGAAACAAAGCAAAGGTATAGGACACGAACATCAGGAACTGGTTCGACAACTAATGTAACTCTTGGGTCAGCATCAAGATGAATACAGAAATCAAGAATGAAACTGCAAAAATTAGGATTGTACAAGTTGAAAAAGGTGATGAGACTAGTGGTCCGCTTATTCTGGACTGCTCAGGCAAAGCAGGGATGGACAGGAGAATTTTCCATAGGGAAAGGCTGTGGTAGCGCAGGGGTCTACCACCAAAATGCATGCATTTAAACTTGCAAAGCCAGTAATCTTTGCAAAACCGACCCTTGTCATCCAGTGCGCTTGAAGTAATTTGAACACTTTAGCCAATAGTGTTCAATGTCCCCAAGCCACATTATATCACCACAGTCTTCAAATAAATGCAGCAGTTTAGGTCCTTGCCAAATGTGAATGAAGTGTGGGGACCAGGGGAAGATTTATGCCTACTTAAACTTGAGAAAGGATGGGAGAGTATACCCTGGTCACACCCACTGGGTCCCCATTTTAGGGGAGGGGACAGTCACATTGCCACCACAGACACTGAAGCCCTTTGCACAATTCCCTTAAAGGGGAAACCACAACGCCCAGCTCCACTTGTGTGGGGTACAATCAGGCCATCCCAGGATAGAAAAGGGGAATTCACCCGGAAGGCAGAGTAATCGTGCCAGAGTGGGGAACGCTCAAGCGGCAGGCCTAGCAATTCCAGAGGGTCACATCAGAACCGGAAGCCATCCTCGGGGATGGAGCCCACCAGGCAATCCCTACAGAAGCTGCCTGAAGAGACATGTGTGTTCATCCAGAGAGGATTAAAACAGGGTCAGGGTGTGGAAGGCAGAGAGGCTGTCTGCCGAAAGGGATAGGGGTCTGGGAGAGCTACAGAGTGGGGACATGAGTTAGTTTGGAGAAAGGTGGAGAGGGCACGAGATCAAGCAAGGCCCAGGTGACCTATTGAAGAAATGTGCTCCAAAGGGGTAGAGAAAAGGTGTCAGAGCTAGCAATCCTTGAATATCAAAGTACCAATATGCAGCAGGATTGTACCCAAAGCAGCAAACAATGTGGGATGGGAAGTAGCCAGGAGGAGGGAGATTCCCAAAGAGTGAGAGGGGGTGAATTAGTAGAGGGTGAAATTAGTAAGGAAGAGGGTAGCGAAAGTGTCCAAAGGGGTGAAAAGGAGGAAATGGGCAAAAAGGTTATTAAGAAAGTACTTCAACGGGTCACAAATGTGTGTGAGAAGAGATTTGGCCATCAGTGACCGTAATGCCCAAGGGTGTAAAGTAGTTGATATAAAGAGACAACATCTGGAGAGTATTGAGACTAGTACTTAAAGGAGTATGTGGGAAAGAATATTGAGACTGACATTGAAGAATGGGGAAGAAGCATTGCCCAAAGGGGTGAAGGCGACAGTGAGGATCGAAAGAACAGTATATAAAATCAGATTGTTACAAAAGGCTGGAGATCCAGAAGAGAGACTAAGAAGTTATTTAAATATTTGTGGACATTGTCACTTTGAACAGAGGAGTAGATGAGCCTGACCTGGTAAACCACGTAAGAGGCAGATAAGGAAACAGGACGACAGTTTCTGGAACAATATGTATATTATAGCATGCCCATACCTAGGATCACTAAGATCTACCATTTGGTAGTTCTTAGCTCAACTACACTCCTTAGAAGGTGCATGTGTTCTGTCTGCAAGAGTATAGAAACATTCTTCTGACCTAGATGCACTCACATCCAGGTACTCACTTGCCAAATGACCTTATTTTATAGAACCAGGTTTCCATGCTGCAGTTCCCCTTGTTTGGCTTTAAGGAGAAAGATTTCGCCTTTCACTGTGGGTTTATTTCATGAGATAGTATTTGTTTCATCACTCTGACAGACACCTTTAATTTTGCCCATCTCAAATGGAAACCATCTAGGTTCTTGTCCCTCTTGTTCTGTGGGCTGTAATCCCACTTGTTCCTTAAATGCTTTGTATTGGAGATCCCTCCATGTTCTTATTAATTAAGGAATGGGGTGATGTGTTGCAGAATTATTTATCATGGGATTACACTCTAGTGCAGTTAATCCCAAATGATCAAACTGCAGTATTCCATAATGCACTGTCCTAGTCTAGTTCAGGGCCTTTATGCATCTTTCATTGCTTGAACCTTCATACAGCATTTCACTCGTCTAAAGGAAGACCTGAAACTGGCAATTCCAATTCTCAGCACTACATCCAATGAACGGTGCTGACCCAGTGTTCAGTTCAGTGATATTGGTCCATTTCTACCTTATTTTTGTGCAGGAAGTCAAGTTTCATGGGGATTTAGTGGGTATACTAAATTAAGCACAGAAAAATGATTGTTCTTACAACTTCATTACAAATAGTCTAATCGGATTAAAGTAGTATAGACCAGATTATAAAATCAAAACTTGATGCTCATTTAATGGAAGACATGCATCGGAAATATGGACTTTTTAGCACTACATTTGCACAATGCCGACCTACTGAAAGCCTTGGAATAGGAATCTGTGCTTTTGAACCTTTTTGCTGTTAAGTATGACTTGCAGCAGAAACCGCTTCCCACAAGGCACTGCACTGGTCTACTGGAAGGTCTAAAACATAAATGTTACATTTTCAGCCTCGCCAACAAGGAGTAATCCTCAGGGAAATGGGCGGATCATTAAAAGGTTGGCGACAAGCAAGGAGTACAGTACTCTGTTCTGAATTAGACTGACATGCCCAGCTTTATGGCAGTCTTTTCTTTCACTTCACATTCTTACTTTTGTATTCTTTGTCCCATTCTAATCATTGCAGTCACATGTTGCCCATGACCACTATCAGACATTGGCAGTCAATGCACATAAACCCTCGCCCTTTCTGCTCTCACACATTGGGTAAGTTAGCTCAATGAGTTGAACAAGGGGAGACAGGAGCACAGTTTCGGAGTCTAGCGGGCAGACTTTCCATTGAATTTTCTAAATCTTAATCGATGAAGTAAGTAATTTGCAGCACAGCATAATATGCAGGTAACTTGCATGAAATTTAGGACATGTAATGATACGAGTGGCCTTGATGAGGCAAAGTTTAATCTGTGGCACGGAGCGCTGTATTGTCCTCCCTCCTTTTTAGCTAGAGCCTGCTTTGATAGTCTTGTAAGAGAAGGAACTACTGCATACTGATGCAGGGGGCCATCAAGTGTTTAGTACTGCTACCGCATCTGTCCTACAGTAAGTGACAGAGTGCATTATGCGAAAATTAAGTCTTTGGGATCTTCTGCACTGTGTTCATATGAGTGCAAGATGGATCCCGCATTTCTGTTGACCATGGCCCGTGGTGGGGGCTCGCCGCGGGGCAGTGCAGCGACACGGAGCGAAGCAAGCCCAAGAAGAAAGGCTGGGGTCCGGGCCTGTGAAGAGTGGGCTCCACGGCAGGTTGAAGCGGGACCCCAGTGAAGAAGACCTGGACGCCCAGCCACGTGCGTGTGGCCGCTGCAGGAAGAGAGGCCGCGGCTGTGCGCGGGGTGGAGACTGCATCGGTCCCCTTGGCTGTGGAGGTTGCAGCCTTGGGGTGGTGGAGGCCCGCCCACATCAAGAAGAGCACCGCTGGAGGTGCGACATCAGGCCCGACTCCGTCGGCGCTGCGGATCTGGGGGCAGCTGAGCTGGCCACTGGCCCCCGCGGAGGTCTGGCGACTAGGAGAGCCCCGAGAGGCGGCCCCTTCCCTTCCCCCCGGCCCCCCTGTGGCAGGGATTAGACGTCGCAGCCCCCAATTGTGGACGGCTCAAGACTGGTGACCGAGAAGGGAGGAATAGTAAGAAATACCACGGAAGAGCGGTGAGCGGGGACCAGTGAGAAGAATCAAGCTTCAACACAAAGGGGACTCCGAGGAAGTGGCGCAGGCTCTGCTCAAGTAAGAGTGGGGTGGGGGCATGCGGCGCCGTCCCGGCGGCCAGAGATTTGTAATAAGATTCGGGGTCCCTGACACAGGACCGGAGGGCATGGGCAAAGCAGAATAACAGCACTCCACGCGGGGATCCATCCACACAGGGGTCACCTGTACTGCGTGAAGGCACTGAGACTGCAGGGGCTAATACATCCACGCAATATATGAAAATCACAGAGTGTCAGAATAGGGAAATAGCCCCCACAAACAAACAGAGCACATACTAACAAGGAAGCCCAGGGGCAACAGCTGGGGATTAATATTTAGTCCTGAAAAGGTGCCGGGGGGGGGTGGGAGAATCCATCTTAACAGGAAAGTAGGAGGGCCCAACGTGGAAGATCCAAAAGAGACACTAACGTCCACAACGCCACAAAAGAGCTGAGAGGTGAAGGGGACCACAGGAGGCGTAGGAAACACCCACCTAAGAGGGTGAATGTTAAGATCCCACCAGGACTCTGTGGCAGTGAGTGGGGAAACTGAGAGGGGCCCCCGCCGGGCGGCAAGACTAACTTGGCGACTAGAGCGAATCGTGAAACCCTCACATGCTTGGAGGGGACTAAGTACAGAAAAACACTGGACATTGGATTGCAGTCCTCAATTAAAAAAACAGATATATTGGTCACAGCAGCCACCAAAGAGGATATAGCAGGAATATTGGCAGAAATAAAAGCATTGTGCTCTGACATCCAAACCTCCATCTCTGAATTACGAGGAAAAGTTGAAACAATGGACGGTAAGGTCAAAAATCTTGAGCACAACCAAACTAATGTGGTCTTACTTGAAATGAATCTTAATGCTCGAATGACGGACATTGAGCTAAAAGAGGAGCAATTGGTGCTCAAGATTGTCGACATGGAAAATAGAAAACGAAGATTGAATCCGAGGATTCTCGGTGTCCCGGAAAAGGATGGAGAAACCGCCCACCAAGTTGAAGACAGTCCAGGACATAGTAAACCAACTGTTTGAAGAAGGGCGGGGTAGGAGAGACGTGTCCATTGAGAGAGCGCACAGAGGGAGAGGAGGATACGGAAAAGGGCCCTGCTCTATAGTTGTGAAATTCCTGAGATGTAAAGAAACAGAAATCTTAACCAGGGCAAAACAGAAGCAGGATATTGCTTTCAATGGTGCCAGAATAAAGATCTTTCAGGACCTATCAAACTTCCCTCTGGCAAGGAGAGCTTGCAGGCCGCTTACAACCTGGCTGACGGATCACTCCATTTGCTATAGATGGGGATATCCTTTTGACTTGACATTCGAGTACAAAGGAGAGGAATACAGGGTTACAACACCGAAGGAGGCAAAGCAAGTCCTTAACAATTTGGAAAACCTCAACGTCATCAGGGGTCCCGTGGGCCCCTCAAGCTCTCACCCATCCCAAAAGAGTGATAAAACAGGCCTGCCACAGACAGAAAAGGGGAAAATGAGGAAGAAAGTTCTTCAAACCTAACTCAATTTCTCCACTGAAGCCCCCATGAGATAAGAGGCGTCAAGGAATTCATGGGCGCCACAGCGAGTAAACTGGTTCGACCTCAACCATAATTGCTCCAGAGGTGTCATGAGAATAAGGTAAAAGGTATAAGTTAGGATCAGAATCTACCCTCATAGAGGCCAGAGCTATAATCCCGGGTGGCCCTCAGTTAAAGGAGGGTGTCTCCAACTGAAAGTCCTGCGCTGCCGGGAATGGCGCCGGTCCAGTTTTCAAGTTCAACTAGTTACACGGTTAAAGGGGGAGGGGGTTGAGGGGAAACAAGGTATGGGGGTAAGGGATGGGGGGGGCGGAGTAGTTGGTGGTAAAAAAATGATGCGGGAAGGAGGGACGAGCCAACAACACATTTACATAAGAGAACACCATCATTTGATGGGATGGAATACAATGTAAGGGGAATAGGAAGCAACCATGTCCGTCCAGAGAATACTACTATAAAAGTAGGTTTGCTAAATGTTAAGGGGCTCAATTCGCCCTCTAAGAGATCCCTGGTAGTGAGAGAATTTGACAGAGCTGAACTCGATATTTCATTTATCCAAGAAACTAGACTAAAGGCTGGAGAGGAGCAGATGCTTAGGGGCAAATCAGTGGGTCAAGCATTCTGGGCATCGGGGAAAACCAAAAAGGGGGGATTTGGGGATCATCCTAAGCAAAGGAATTAGACTAGAGTTGCTGACAGTGGAGCGCTCCCCAGAAGGCAGACGCCAGGGCACGTTGGGAGCCTTCCAAATAATGTTAGTGGGGGTATAGGCACCCAATCAAGGGCAGGGCTCATTCAATGACAGTGTGTTTTCTGCCCTGAAGGGGATGGGTTGCAACCGAGTAATGGTGGGAGGACACTTTAATGCATGGGTGGACTACCATATGGATAGGCAACAAACGAGGGTGAAGAGTAAAAGTGCTACAAGGGAAGATCAGGGTAAATTTGCAGACACTCTCAGGAGGGAGGGGCTAGTGGACATCTGGAGGCATTGCAACCCAGGGAAAAGGGGTTATACATTTAAATCAGAGGTGCACGACACCTTTACGAGGATTGATTACCTGTTGGTTGACAATGAAAATAAATCCAGGATGCATGACTGCACTATACGGCCGGTCGCCTGGTCCGACCATGATATGGTAGTAACATTCCTAGAACTGGAGGGGCTGGGCCATAGGAATACAAGATGGAGATGTAATGAATCCCTATGGCGGGACAAAAACTATGCTCAAGAGCTTTGTAAAGAGATAAAGAACTACTTCCAAACCAATAATAACGGGGAGGTGACCGCAAACACGGTATGGGAGGTGGGCAAAGTGGTGTGAAGGGGAATCTCATCAGAGAAGGGGCGAGGCGAAAGAAGGAGCGCAAACTGCTCAAAGACGAGTTGAGGGAGGAAATAGCAGAAGTAGAGGGAAGGCTGCATGCACAGGGAACCTTCTGAGCAGATCACCTAGGAACCCTGAAAAGGAAACAGGAGGAATTGAAGGCTCTGGGAGAGGGAGATGGAATAAGAAAGTTGAGGCTAAACAGACCTTCTACGAAAAGGGGGATAAAGCTGACAGAATGCTAGCCGCCAGGCTGCGGGCTCAAAGGGCGGACAGGTGGGTCGAGGCTATCCATGCAGGAGAAGAGTCCCTTACCCGTGTGCCGCAAGAAATAGCGGGACAGTTTGCAAACTTTTATGAACAGCTATACACGTCAGAGGGTGACCAGGGAGGAGGGAGATGAAGGATTACATTGAAGCATCAGGCCTCTCACCTTACAGAATCTGAACAAGCCTTCCTTGAATCAGATATAACAATAGAGGAAGTCAAGACAGCTATTAAAAGACTCCCATCAGGAGGAGCCCCAGGGGAGGACGGGTTCACTTTAGAGTTCTATAAGCAGTTCGCGGACATGCTTGCTCCCAAGATGTCTGCCCCGTTTAACCACATAAAAGAAACTGGTCATGCCCCGCCGTCATTCTCCACAGCCCACATAGTAGTGATACCCAAGGCGGGGAGAGATCCCACGTGTTGCAAGTCATATCGGCCAATACCACTCCTGAATGCAGATGCTAAAATATACACCAGAGTACTTGCGACCCGCTTGGAGGACCTTATGCCCCGCCTGGTCCACCAGGATCAGGTAGGCTTCATAAAGGATAGACAAGGGTCAGATGCAATGCGGAAAACACTTGACATTATGGATCATACAAGGTCCCTAGAAGGGAACCATGCCCTCGTGAGCATGGAATCCGAAAAAGCTTTTGACAGAGTAGAATGAGCTGTCCTGAGCAGCATGGGATTTGGGGAAATGGTTATAAGACGAATCCAAGCCATGTACAGAAACCCGAAAGGAAGGGTGGTTGTCAATAACGGGGTCAAGAGAAATCTCCCTGTCACAGGGGTACCAGGCAGGGTTGTCCCATCTCTGCTCCTACACGCCCTGTCTATGGAACCACTGGGGAATAATATTAGAGGAGAAAAGGACATTAGAGGAGTCCTAGTGGATGAGGTGGAATATAAGCCAGTGATGTTTGCAGACGAAATCCTTCTTTATCTGGCAAATCTGCAAACAGATGTCCCAACGGTACTAAACGTTACCGGTAATTTTGGTAGGTGGGCCGGGTTGAAAGTAAATCCCGAAAAAAAAAAAGAAAAATCGACCCTTTTCCTCTACAAGGACATGGAATACCGCAACAGAGACACCGCAACTATGGAAGGCATCCCGACAGCGCAGCACACACTGCAATACCTGGGTATCAATATCACTAGATCCCCCGAAATATTGAGTGATTCCAACCTACCAACACTAGTGACGGAAATAACAAAGGATCTTACCTGATGGGCGAAAATTACTATCATGGCTATGGCATCTAAAACGCAGTGAAAATGGTGGTGCTTCCTAAATTGCTGTACAATTACCAAATGCTTACCACTGCTAAAAAGTGGGGGGGACGAGATTCACTGACATGTACACATACTATCGCTCAGCCCAATTCAGGGCCTTAGTCCCGCACCTACGTGGAGACAAACAAAAACAATGAGTGGCCATCGAAAATAACAAAATGAGACCGGTGTCGCTAGGGGAATGGTTATCAGCCCCAAAGAACGCTTTCCTGAAAAGTGTAATTGATCATTTTGCAATGGGTTCCCTTCTCTAACTATGGTGGCAGAAGAGTGAGATGAGAGGGCTCACATCTTGGCCATCACCTATCAGCTGCATATGGGCCCCACCGATCCGTGACACTATAATGGATCCATTACGGTTCCAGGACTGGTATGACTCAGGGCTGGAAAGGGTGGGCCAGTTAATAAAACCCAAGGACCTAGAGGCAGGCCTACAGAGGGGGCCGCTGGATGTGTTCAGATTACTCCAACTGAAGGGCATCCTGACTGCAAAGAAATGGAAGGACAGTCTCATGAGAGATCTCTCCACACTGGAAACTAACCTGTCCTCCCACACGAAGGGACTCATCTCGGGGTTCTATGCAGCTCTTAACGAGGCTAAGGGGGACAAGACAGAAACCCTACGTAAAAGATGGGAGCAAGACCTATCGGACAGTCAATGGTCCATGCTGTGCAGGTCGGCCCACAAAACCTCGATCTCGGCCCAATACAAGCTTCATGGAATAAAACTTTTGCACAGGTGGCAGTTTGACCCGAAAAGACTTGAATGTTTGCCCAAACAAGCCCCATGTGCTGGAGGGGATGTGGTTCTCAGGCAGACTATTGGCATATGTGGTGGGCATGCCCAAAATCACAAGTATTCTGGAAAGAGGTATTAGCATGGATCAAAAAAATTGAAGGGCTTCCTAGAGAACTAGACCCCAAACTAGTCCTATCTGGGCTAGAACAGCAAGAAGAGCGATGGATAAAAGTTCCCCACATGACCCACTTTCTACTACTAGCTGCGAGGGCCTGCATCACGATGAGCTGGAAACTCCCAGCTCTCCCAAAAGAGGCTACCTGGGCAAAGAAAGCTAAAGCCCTTTACGAAATGGAAATCATTGTGAGCCTCCTGCACGACCACCTACCAAATAGAGAAATGGAATGGGCCCGTTCCCTGAGGCCTATAAATTACGGTTCAATATTGGTTGAGGTTCTTTCTTCCCGTAAACGCTGGACACAAGAGATATACAAGTCCCTACCGTATCCCAATTGCTAGATGAGGGGGGGGGTGGGAAGGGGGAGAGAGGATGGGATTCTGGTTTAAGCGGTCATGGACCGAATGTTTTTGTCTGATTTGATCAAATTTGAAAATAAATAAGGAGTAAATACTGTGCATTTAACTGCACTTTGCGAAGAATTGTGTAAAAAGCCACACAGTTTGCCATCAGTTTTGTATGGAAAAACATGAAAAACCCCCAACAGTCAAGTCACCAACCCTTTTTTAATCACGCCTGTACGTCAGGGATGGTTACCATTACACATTGACAGCAGAGGCAAACTATTACAACCAAGGAGTACACGGGATGTTCACATTTTGTCACTTAAATGTCAAACATCGAGAAAATGTTGACTTGTCACTAAAGCAATGTGTAATCAAATGTTTACTATGTGTTACTCTCCACTCTAGGGGTCGCTAAAGACAAATCTGGGAGTCAAAATCTAAAAAATAAAAATAAAAAAATAAACTTTCTCCAAAATTGTCTATTGACATTCTGGAAGTAATGGGTTCACAATTTTTTTGTTATCTCTCCCTTTACTCCAGACTTCAAAAGAGAACCAAAAACGTATGTATGCGTTTTTTCAGGCATCTAAATTTCTAGCAGTTTAGGCTTCTCACATCTCATTTGAAAACCAATTGTGGAAAAAAACTGCTTGATATGTAAAAACAGAATGCTGGGTATTGTAGGGATTGAAAATGAGATTCATGCAGCAGGAGCTAAAGGTAGCTCCTGGGTCTCTGGCATGGACAGGGAGGCAGAAGCTACCTTTGGGGAAGCAGGAGTTTGTACATCGCATGCTGCAAGCTCTAACCTTGTGTCTATTTATTTTGATCTGTAATGCATTACATGTCCCTTAGATATGTCCTTCACACACATTCCCAAACATATAGAGCTACTATTGCAAAGCTAGATTTGCAAGGCATCAGTTGTCGGGGAAGTCAAAAGCAGTTCCGAGCCGCTGTTATTGTCAAACTACACAGGCTTTCTTAGGCTACAAACAGGAGCCAAATAGCTCCCAATAATTTCAAAGCCTGATAGGGCATGAGGCCAACAGTCACCAACGGAGGGTCGTTTGTGGACCCAATACACACAAAAGCAAATGATGTCCAGCAGCAGGAGTGATGAACTATATAGGTGCCATTTCTAGGGCCAGAATCACACAGCAGCAGGAGTTTGGCCTAAGCATAGAGCTCACTTCCTTAGGCACCACAGTAAAGGGTTGAAAGGTGTATTTCCATTACCTCAGCAGTATTAAAACACTGGGTCGGTGAATACCCCTTTCCTATTGTTCAATTTGCAGGCTATAAGAAACTGTATAGCTCGCAGTGTCATAGCCTGCAAATTATAGCCCTAGGTACCTTGATATTGTGCTACCACATGCCCTAGGCACCTTGTCATTGTGATATTGTTGCTTTGCTACCACCAGTCCTAGTCACAACATACTGTGTTACTACCTACCCTAGGCACCTGGACATTGTGCTACCACAGTGCAACCACATATTTTTTTCCATCTTGGCCATGAATCTGCTCACTTGCCCCTTGTTTGGCCTCGAATTTGCTCACTTGCACCTTCTCCTTACTTACGACCATATCTCTCCTACCAATCATTATGACACCTGCCGTAGCAGTTGTCCCTGACAGTACTGAGAGTAATGACACTCAACGGAAGATGAAGATCCACAACACTAAACCCACTAAACAGAGCATTACCCTATCCATGGCCCTGAAACTACCACTAAGAGCATTACTCTCACGAAATTCCTGCCCTCCCTTCACTTGGAAGGACCCAAACTTAACTGCACCACACTGACTATAGAGAGCAATACATGCCCACTCATACCGGCCCAATGGATACAACGATATGCCAGGAGACCAACCTCCAACTAACCTTGCCCAACTACAAACAGGAACTTAAGGTTAGGATCCAGACTCCTAAAAACCCGACCATCATTACTCTACCGCAAAAACAAAGCCAATACCAAAACACTGAACACAAGGTCAAAAACAGCACATTCAGCGAATAGCAAAATTATTCATAAATCCAGCCCACCAGTAAACACCATACCCAAGAAAAATAATTCAAATAGCTGCACCCCTTTCATTAAGGGAGCACTCATAAATGCGAGATCCCTGATAACACATGCACTAGACATCGCTAACCTCTAATGAGCTCAACTTCCTAGCTATAACCGAGACCTGGTTCCATGCTGCAGCAGGGCCATCATTACCCATCGCTATTCTTCTAGAGGCAGGGGGTGGCCTTTATAGCCAAAACTCAACTCGGTATAGGGGCACTACCAAACCAACCTTTCTCCTCAGGAGAGCTATCAAATTACCTCTCACAGCATCTTGCACGCTGACTATACACCTCAAATACAGACCACCAAGACCATGTCCACATTCAAGGAAGATCTCTCCCTACCCAGTACCGCAAATACTAAATCCGGATCACAAATCATGCTATTTAGGAGACTTCAAATTAGGCTTCCTCGACCCGAAAGATGTCAATGCCACAACCATTGCCAACACGATCTCTGAATTAGGTTTCACACCGCATTACTGAGCCAACCCATAACAAAGGAAGAACCCTAGACTGGATCACAGACCTTAACTGCAATACCAACATTCTAACTAACACCCCTTGCGCATGGTCTGACCACCAGATCATATCGTTCAATATCCGTAACGGTACCAACCACAGTAATGCCTCGGCACGACCGGCAGCCACTAGAAATATCAACATCATGGAGAATTTACTCCCTCTACTAAATCCTATCACTAGACATCCTTATCCCAACACTGATCCAGCATCTCTAGTCGAGCTTTACAACAGTACAATACTCCAAGCTATTAACTCCATAGCACCCCTGAAAATTTGCCAAGCCACACGCTCACTTAAACTCCTGGTTCACCCCTCACCTTAGAGCCTTACGTAATGACAAAAGAACCGTTGAAATTATGGAAGAATCATCCTTCAGATCTTAATAAGGAAGAGTTCCATATAGTCTCCAAGAACTGTAAAACTGCCATTCACCAAACCAAAAGTGACAGCTATAACAATAGAATTCAGAAAGCTAAATCAAGAATTAAAAAACTCTTCAGCATTCTTAGAGGGTTAGAGTCTCCTTTGCCACCATAGGGCACATGCACCAAAGACTCTTTGTGGAGTACCAACATACAAAAAGCTCCGCTAGACAAAATAGCATTCCTTCAAACTAAAATCGAATCCAAAAAAAGTAGCCTCAGCTCTGACACCTACCCAAAAAAGCACCAGGCACCTCTGCCTAAACTGTGCAACCCTTTTCAGTTCTCCCCTCTCAATACCAAAGACGTAGAGAGCATAATAATGAGCCTTAAACCCTTAAGGTGCTATGGGGACATCTGCCCAGCAACTTTCAAAGAGGCAGCAAAGGATTTTGCGCAGTTTATCACAACATTAATAAATTCACCATTTGAAACCTGTTCTGTCCAAACTAACCTGAATGATGCCTGGGTCCGTCCATTACTAAAAAAAAAATAATCTCGATCACAACATCCTGACTAATTACAGACCAAACACTACAGTCCATTCCTTCTAAAAATTCTAGACAAGGCAGCCTACCTCCAGATAAAGGATCATATCGAAACCAACAACCTACTAGGATTATGACAATCTGGCTTCAGACTGAGACATGGTACTGAAACAGCTCTAACAGACATAAAAACGCAGATGGATGACATAAGAGACAAAGGCAACTTGGCCCGCCTCCTGCTAGTAGACCTGTCAGCCGCATAGGATTTAGTCAATCATGAAGTCTTATGCAATGACCTCTCATCTGCAGTTCACTTTTCAAAGGAAGCTACCACATGGATCCAATCATTCCTTGACAGCAGAACAATGAGAGTATTCGACCCAACTGCGTCAGCCGAGCCTGCTCCAGTCACCTGCGGAGCAGTACGGTGCTCCTGCGTCTCACCAACGCTCTACAATATTTTCACGAAGCCTCTCTTCGATGATTTAGAATTTGGGTGTACCTACACTAACTATGCAGATGCCACCCAAATCCTCATCCCTATTTTGGTGACTAGGATACAAACTCAAACTTCTTAATAATATCTACATAATCATCCAGGCATGGATGGCCACACATGGCCTCTGCCTGAATGATAAAACTGAGTTTTTACTCATTGGATCCCCGACCAAACTAAATAAATTATATAGTCAGTTCAACGCCTTCAACATAGATAGCAACCACATTAATGTCTCCAAGGATGTGAAAACCCTTGGTATCTATCTGGACTCCTCACTGACCATGTCCAGACAAGTCAATGCAACCGCCTCTACCACAGCCTATACCAGTAAGTTAATCAATGTCTGCAGCACTGTATCGACAGCAAACTGCACCACCAGAGCATTGATTCTATCCAAACTGGACTATTGTACTGCCCTGTATTTCGGAACTAGTCAACGCATCGTAAGAAAATTGCAAATACTTCAGAATAATGCGCTTAGAGCTGCAATGAATATCCCTAAAACCAACCACATATCACAAGCAAGACGTAATGCACACTGGCTATCAGTCAATAACAGAATCACCTACAAAACTCTTGAACTCACATAAATGTCTCTACGGTTCAGCACCCAAATACATGGCTGTTAAATTCTCCAAAAATATCTCAGACCGATCCACAAGATCTATACATGAGCAAAGTTGCTTCATATATTCATGCGCCCAAAAAGATTCAAATACCACACTATATCAAAAGGTACAGTGCATTCCAATTTTTTATTGGATAGTTGTTTGAATGGATGGCCCTATGCGATGACACGTGTTTCGGCGTTTCCAACGCCTTTCTCAAATTAGGGCTAATTCACAAGCAAATAGTAACAGTTCAGTTCCTGCCTTCTATTTCATATTCATATAAGGTAGTATTTTTAGAGGATTGTCCATTAACAGTGTTTGGTTACAATTTACAGAACCATTGTTAATCACCAAGGAAATACAAAGTGACCAAAAACCATATACATATGTTAGTTCAATTATATATATATATATATATGTTGAAAAACAATTGTGTCAGAAAAAAGAAATATATATATATATATATATATATATATATATATATATATATATATATATATGGGATACATTACTCACCGTAATCGTATTTCTGATGCTTGTATCTGCTTAGATTCACATGCTGTGCATAGGCCGACATCTAGTGGAAGCTGCGGAGTATTACAGTTTGTTTTTCGAAAGTCGAAAATGGGGCGTCGACACAGGCGTGCCAGTAATACTATCCCTAGTGTGACGTCCACTGTACCCAAGATCCCTCACGCGTGTAGGATCCTCAGATTGTATTTTTTCTGACATGAGGAAGCATGAGGAGTAGCGTGAGTACAGATAATCCAAGCAGATAGACAGAAAGGTAAGACTACAAGCAATCATGCGCCTTCTCTCGGAGGTGAGGAAGGGTGGGTCGCATGTGAATCTAAGCAGATACAAGCATCAGAAATACGATTACGGTGAGTAATGTATCCCTTCTGAGGCTTGTGGAATCTGCTTAGATCACATGCTGTGCATAGATTGCGAGCAGTACCAGAAGAAGGAGGTGGGATGTGAGAAGGGTCATGAGCAAACAGGTGTCTTAGAACCGCTTGTCCCACTTGTGTATCTGTCTTGGAATGAGTGTCAATGCAGTAATGCTGAGTAAAAGTGTGAATAGAGCTCCAAGTAGCCGCTTTGCAAATGGTGTCGAGGGGAACATTTGCAATGAAAGCCAGAGTGGCACCAATGCCTCTAGTAGAGTGGGCCCTTGGCGTAAAAGGCAGAGTCTTTTCAGAAAGAGTAACACAGCTGTATACAGTTGATAATCCACTTCGAGATAGCGCCCTTAGAGACGCGATCCCCCTCTCTGCCTGTAGCTACGGAGACAAACAGTTGATCTGTTTTCCTTAGCGGTCTGGTTTTATTTACATAGTATAGGACCGCCCTACGCACATCTAGGGTGTGTAGTTTTACCTCAGCCGAGCTTTGCGGGTTTTGGAAGAAAGCCGGAAGCTCAATGGACTGGTTTACATGGAACTTGGATATGAATTTAGGTGAGAACCTAGGGTGTGTGCGTAAAACCAGTTTGTCCTTGTGGATAGTAAAGAAAGGATCCTGCACTGACAGAGCCTGAATTTCACTGACCCTTCTTATGGAGGTAATGGCTACTAAGAAGGCCGTTTTATAAGTCAGGTGTTTGAGACTACTTTTATGCATGGGTTCGAATGGGGGTCCCATGAGTTTAGCTAGCACCACGTTGAGGTCCCATCCTGGCGGTGGGTTCGAAATAGGAGGGTGAAGTCTCTTTACTCCTTCCATGAAGGCTTTAACCACTGGTACTTTCCACCACGAGACCTTGTTATGGGATGTGGTGTAAGCCGAGAGGGCTGCCAGGTGTACTTTCAGCGAGTTAAAAACCAACCCTGCATCCAGCAGGTGGAGCATGTATGTTACAACGTTGGAAGGAGTGCAATCAACCGGGTTGATTTGTTTATTCTGGCACCAGATAACGAACCTTTTCCACTTATCAAAGTAACAGTGCCTTGTATTTGGTTTCCTGGACTCCTTTAGAATGTCCATACACCTCTGTGGTAATTTGAGATGTCCAAACTCTGACTTCAGGAGCCATGCTGCTAGGTTCATAGAGTTGGGTTTCTGATGCACTGTTTGACCCTGTTGCTGGGACAGTAGGTTGTACCAGGCTGGGAGTCTGATGGGTTCGCACACCGCCATCCTGCGTAGGTGTGGAAACCATGGTTGTCTCGCCCACATGGGAGCAACTAGGATGAGCGTCATCGATTCCTTGTTCATCTTGTACACCACCTTCCTGATGAGAGGAGTTGGTGGAAAAGCGTACGCAAACATCCCTGACCAGTTCATCCACAGGGCATTCCCTTGGGAGTCTGGCTGGGGGAACCTGGATGCAAATCCTGGGCATTGTTTGTTTTCGCTTGTGGCGAATAGGTCTATAGTGGGGAAACCCCACTGAGAGAAGAGATCTTCTACTACGTCTCTGTGAAGGACCCATTCGTGTTCTTCTGGGAGGGAGTCTCTGCTTAGAGTATCCGCTAGGGAATTGAGCTCCCCTGGAACATGTTGCGATGACAGGAAGATGTTCCGTCTGAGTGCCCATATCCATATTTTCTGGGCAAGCTTGGACAGATTTGGCGAACGAGTCCCCCCTTGCTTGTTCAGATAGAACATGGCTGTCGTGCTGTCCGTCCTGACCTGCACCGACAAGTTCAGTAGATGGGGCTCGAACGCCTTTAGCGCTCGGAATACTGCCAGAAGCTCTAGCAGATTGATGTGGTTCTTGGCTACTGAGTGAGACCAGAGACCCTGAGCTGTGTGGTGGAGATGGTGAGCTCCCCACCCAGTCAGGCATGCATCTGTAGTCACCACGGCTTGTACTTCGGGATCGTAAAAGGGTTTCCCCTTTGCGAGATTCTCTCTTGTCCACCAGTGTAGGCTCTGTACGAGTGTTGGCGAAACGACCACTAGATCGTCCCAATGACCACTTGCCTGAGACCACTGTTTCGCCAACCATTCCTGCATGGGACGCATGCGCAGACGCGCGTGGGGGACCAGGTAAATGCATGACGCCATCATGCCCAGTAACCGCATAGCTTTGCGTACTGTTATCTGTTGACCTGACTGATAATACGGAATTTGCAGAAGTATATTCCGAATTCTCTCTTCCGAAGGGAAGGTCAATCCTTTCTGAGTATCTAGGATAGCTCCTAGAAACTGTTTTGAGGTGCTTGGCACCAGACTTGACTTTTTCTCGTTGATGGAGAAGCCTAATTCGTGGAGGAGGTCGATAGTCCTCTGAATGTTTGACCTGCAAATTCCTGGGGTTTCCCCCGTTATGAGCCAGTCGTCCAGATAAGGGTACACCGGGATTGCTTCCCTGCGTAGGTGTGCGGCCGCCACCGCCAGTACCTTGGTGAATACCCTTGGTGCTGAAGCTATCCCGAAGGGCAGTACCTTGAATTGGTAGTGGCGGCTGTCCACCTTGAAGCGCAAGTACTTCCTGTGCGCTGGGAGCATGGAAATATGAAAATAAGCATCTTTCATATCCAATCCAAGGTTGCCATGTAATCCCCCTTTTTTAGGAGGGGGGATTACCTCTTGTAGCGTGGTCATACGGAATTTTTGGGGCTTGACATACTTGTTGGCAGGCCGTAAGTCCAATACTGGGCGCATTGTCAAATCTTTCTTTGGCACAAGGAAGTAAGTTGAATAGATACCCTTGTTTACCTGGTGTCCTGGGACGAGTTCTATCGCGTCCTTTTCTAGCAGAATGGCGATCTCCTCGAGAAGGATCCTTTGATGTTCTAGGGAGTGCACTCTTTGTCGTGGAGGATGGTTCCGGGGACGCTGCAGTAGTTCTATACAATATCCTGCGGATACTGTTGACAGCACCCATCTGTCTGAGGTGATCCCTTCCCAAGCCTGGGTGAAGGTGGAAATGCGTCCCCCTACTGGGGTTGCGTGGCAAGGGACCCTGAACTGAGCGTCACTGTTTTGGTGGAGGCGTGCCACCTCCCTTGTTGGGGCTGCCTCTGCCTCTTCCACGACCTCTCTTGTTACCCCTGCCGTAACTCTGGGTAGACTGCTGGTTGTTATTCCATTGTGTACCCTGTCCTTGGGCATAGTTGCCTCTTTGTGAATTTTGGCCGCGTGGGCGACGAAAATTACTGTTCCCCCTCTGGTTAGGGGGTTTGTTGGTAAGCTGGCCAAGGGATTTGAGAGTCTCATATTCATCTTTGGCATTTTTAAGTGCGTCTTCGACCGCTTTCCCAAACAATAGGTCGGGTTCCACTGGCTTGTCTATTAAAGAAGCCTGGGTTTCTGTCTTGAATCCCGACTGCCGTAACCACGCATGTCTCTTGATAACAGTACCTTCTGCTATCAATCTCCCTGCGTTGTCAGCGGCGTCGAAAGTTGCTTTTAAAATGCAACCAGACACGGCTCTCCCCTCTGCCGAGATCCGAGCCAGCTGGCCCTTTAACGGTTCTGGAGCAGAGGCAATGAGCGCCGCGACTTCTTCCCATTGATGGCAATTGTAACTAGCCAACAGGGTGGTGGAATTCGCAATCCTTGCTTGGTAGGCGGACGTTGAGGCTACCTTCCTGCCAAACCCGTAAAGTTTTTTGCTCTCCTTGTCGGGAGGAGCTTCTGATGAAGATAAGGGCGTGCCAGCCCTTTTTCTAGTGTTGGTAACCACTAGGGAATCTGGTTTAAGATGTCCCCTTATATACAGAGGGTCAGACTGGGCTGCCCGGAAAATCTTTTCAATTCTGGGGTTGACAGCTCTGGTGAGGTTTGGATTCACCAGGGAAGGATCTATTCTTCGTTGGATGGATTTGAGGATAGGGATGGTCTGAGCGACCGGTCTTCTCTCTCCTACAAACTCCTCCGCGAAGTCCCTTTCCTCCTGTACACCGTGGGTGTCGATGTGGAAGTGTTCCGCTGCTCGAGCGAGAACCTCGTTAAGGAGGGGCTGGTTATCAACTGGAGAGTCAGTAACTGGGGCTTCGCTTTGTACTGGGGAATCTACTCTGTAAATTTCCTGCTCATCTTCTCCCTCCTCCAGGTCCTCATCCTCTGCATAGTAATCTGTCCCGGTTTGTTCTTCCATAATGTCAAACTCCTGGTCCTCTTCAGGGAAAACTTGTCCCTGGTAACTGGGGAGTGGAGTAGAATATGGAGTGGAGTAAGGCTGAACCTCGAAGGGTTCAGGTCTTTCGAACCGGGGCTTTTTACTTAGCGGGATAGGATCGGAGGAGCCTGAGGGTGTGGCCCCTTGAGGGTTATATGAAAGAAAGTGTTCTGGGTTCTTATCATAAAAATCAGCCAAGGAAGACATCCTAGACATAACCCTGTCTATGTCTTCACTGGACCATTCCCTGGAACAGGGTATTACTTTAGCAGGTGATTTATGGGACTTTTCAAGGGTAGACTTGTGTTTGCTTGTCTGCCTAGGGTGAGAGGATGGCTTTACAGGGGTGGAAGGCTGTGCTTTCCGCTGTTTCCCCCCCTCCCCGTGCGTGGAAAAATGTTTTCCCTGTCCCTTGGAGGCCCCAGAGACTTTCGACACCTGGCGCCGAGGGTCTGGAGAGGTATCTGTGTGCTTCGGGCGTGGGGCCTCACTGGTGTTAACCGCGGTCTCGGTATCTTGGAGCGCGGCCTGGGGGTGGAAGTCGTCTTCGTCTCCCGACGATCGAACTTCCGTTAATGTGTGTAGCGAGGCACTCTTGGCAAGAGTGGATGATTGCCTTGCGTCGTGAGGCGATCTCGATCGAGAGCGCCCAGAGGACACCGAGTCGGACCGTTCTTTTTGTGCCTCTTTCCGGGAAGTCGACGTCGTCGAGGTCCGGTTGGTCTTAGTGTGTTTAGTGTGTGTTAGGTGTGTAGCGCTTGCGTCGCCGGGGGTCTTCCCCATAGCCGCCCTGCCGGACGACCTTCCGAGGTCGGGGACCTGCGCTCGTCGGCTGTCTTTCGACGCCGTAATGCCCTCGCCGTCCGAAAGAACGGCGTCGCTGCCATCGCTGAAGGCGCCCTCCGCTGCCATGGCCTCCTGCCTGGCGTGGTGGGCCCAACGCTTTGTCGAACGGTCCTTAAGTGTCTTAGGTTTAAACCTACTACACGCTCTGCAGTTCGCTTCGGGGTGATCCCTCGGCAAGCAGAGATTGCACGTGGCGTGCCTGTCGACCCAAGGGTATTTGCGATTGCACTTGGGGCAGAATTGAAAAGGGGTACCCTCCATACGCACCTTAAGGCAGCGGGCTGCTAAGTGTAGGAATATATAAAATGTAACTATATATCAAGAGTGAAGAGTATGTACCACCCCCCACTCTCCCTACTTGTAAGGGCCGAGGCCAGCGGCCTACTAGGCCCGGGCCGAGGCCAGCGGCCTTCCGAGGCCCAGATCCGTCGTGCAGCAGTCGACGGTCGATGACTTCTCCAGCCGTCGTCGAGGTTGAGGGTCGACGTAGGGGTGGGGAAGGGAATGAATAAGAATTATAATTATAATAACAGCAAAAGTATGGCTAAGGCCAGGGAACTCCGCAAGATGCTTCCGACCAGTATGGCGGAAAAAAACAATCTGAGGATCCTACACGCGTGAGGGATCTTGGGTACAGTGGACGTCACACTAGGGATAGTATTACTGGCACGCCTGTGTCGACGCCCCATTTTCGACTTTCGAAAAACAAACTGTAATACTCCGCAGCTTCCACTAGATGTCGGCCTATGCACAGCATGTGATCTAAGCAGATTCCACAAGCCTCAGAAATATACATATATATATATTTATTGAGAAATTCTTTATACAATCACAGAAAGTGAGGATGGGTGAAGGGGAGGATGGTTCATGAAAGAAAAACACTGCATAGATAAGCAGTTGAAAAGACAGAAAAAACAAAAACAGAAAAAAAACAATGAGTTATCTTCCTTCACACGTATGCCATTTGTACACAGCAAGTATATGTATAAATATGCATGTTTAATAGAAATCTTATGGTGAATAGTCACCTATTAATTTCCATCTGTAATGGTACAGTCATGGGTTCAATCCCTGCCTATTAAATGAATACATATAGGTTACTGTCCGTGTGCCTGCTGACAAACTCATTTTTTATATTCTTCCAAGATTTTTATTCTATAACAATATGTGTTTGTTATTCCTTTGGCTGTTGACCCACATTCTCCAAAAGTCACTACTTATTTATGCCGGTTGCCATTGCGTTCATTAACAAAAGCACGATTGCGTGCGTTCCACAGAACCACCCCATTATAATATTTAAAATTTTAGCAGCCTGTTCTTTGTAATCGTGCAGTTTACTGCTGCCCTCTATCTTACCTCAATCTCTGAGCTTTCGCCGTGTGTCTGTCCGCTTCCGCGTTCTTCCACGATCTGAGAGATAAAATGTTGTAGTCATGGAGTCTTGACAACCACGGGTAGTCCCATGTCTGTGTTTATTCTTGCAGCCATCTTTTGGGAAACCATACATAGCGTAATGCTGGATGCGTGTTACATGTTTACTCTTAATTTAAATTGCTCTGTATCAAGATAGAAAATTGCATCAGATTCCTGTTACCTTATATGTTGAAACGTTACTGAATATTAGAAGAAGTTATTTCCTATCCACATGTGTTTATATTCCATTAAGTCCTATTAATGAAATGCAATTCTGCAGGACGCACGCTAATTTCTGAGTGGCGACAACTTGAGTTTCTGATTTTAATAAGTGCGTTGGCTTGAACATTCCGAACCATATTAATGTAAATTAAATTACTGTACCAAATGGTCAATTGATATATTTTTAAAATAGGATTGCGTGGAACATATGTTTGTTACCTCGTTAAGTCTTGTTCAGTTTCTACTCATTTAATTGTTTAACATGACTGCTCTTCATTAGATCAGTGTCACTTTTCAGTGGATCACCTGTAGTTCACTATTGACAAAATCTCGTATTTTACACGTACAACTTCTCAAGCAATTACTCTTAATTAGCGGTAAGCATGGTCACACTTCTCACAGTTTTGGAAGGGTCACAGGTACAATTACAATTGATCATTATTACAAGAAGTGTGACCATGCTGACCGCTAATTAAGAGTAATTGCTTGAGAAGTCGTACGTGTAAGATACGAGATTTTGTCAATTGTGAACTAGAGGCAATCCACTGAAAAGTGGCACTAATATAATGAAGAGCAGTCATGTCAAACAATTGAGAGTAGAAACTGAAGACTTAACGAGGGAACACACATACGCTCCACGCAATCATTTTTAAAATTAATAAATTGACTATTTGGAACAGTAATTTAATTTACATTATTATGGTTAGGAATGTTCAAACCAACTCACTTATTAAAATCTGAAACTCACGTTGTTGCCACTCAGAAATTAGCGTGCGTCCTGCAGAATTGCATTTCATTAATAGGACTTAATGGAATATAAACACATGTGTATAGGAAATAACTTCTAATTATTCATTCAGTAACGTTTCAACATATAAAAAGGTAACAGGAATCGGATGAGAGTTTCTATCTTGATACAGAGCAATTCCAAATTAAGAGTAAACACAACACACATCCAACATTACGCTATGAAAGGTTTCCCAAAAGATGGCTGTTAGAATAAACACAGACGTAGGACTACCCACGTTTGTCATGACTCCATGACTACAACATTTTATCTCTCAGATCGCGGCAGCGGACAGACACACAGCGAAGCTCAGAGATTGAGGTAAGCTAGAGGGCAGCAGTAAACTGCACAATTACAAAGAACAGGCTGCTAAAACTTTAAATATTATAATGGGGTGGTTCTGTGGAACGCACGCGATCGTGCTTTTGTTAATGAACGCAATGGCAACCAGCATAAATAAATAGTGCCTTTTGGAGAATACAGGTCAGACACGTAAAGGAATAACAAATATATATTGTTATAGAATAAAAATATTGCAACATAAAAAATGAGTTTGTCAGCAGACACACGCGAAAGTAACCTATATGTATTCATGTATTCATTCAATAGGAGGGGATTTAACCCATGACTTTACCAATACAGATGGAAATAAATAGGTAAGAGGTGACTATTCACCATGGCATTCCTATTAAACATGCAGACTTATACATATACTTGCTGTGTACTTTTGTTTTTTCTGTAATGTTTTTTCAACTGCATATCTATGCGGTGTGTTTTTATTTCCTGACCCATCCTCAATTTCTGTGATTGTATAAACAAAATACTACCTTCAATGAATATGAAATAGAAGACAGGAACTAAACCATTACTTTTTGCTTGTGAATTAGCCCCGATCTGAGAAAGCTGTTGGAAACGCTGAAACATGTGTCATCGCATAGGGCAGGGGTGCACAACTGATTTTGACAGAGGGCCGAAAGTACCTTACATGAAGGCTATAGTGGGCCGAAAAGTAAATGTGGGCGGGGCGGTAGGCGGGGCGTGGCAGGAGGCTTTTTAAACCCCCAATTTGTACTAAACACATGGAAAAAGAATGTTTTTGAGGGGTAACTATTTTTATTTGCATTTCAAACTTACATTTTGTACTACACATTTTCCATTGTTATAATTTATTTCTATTTAGTTATTGTATCTCGCCTGTTTAACTTATATATATTTTATTGACCCTAGATACACTATGCCCCATGGCCCCCTCACCCCAACCAAACACTATGCCCCATGTCCCTCACCCCCAACCAAACACTATGCCCCATGTCCCTCACCCCCAACCAAACACTATGCCCCATGGCCCTCTCACCCCCAACCAAACACTATGCCCCATGTCCCTCACCCCCAACCAAACACTATGCCCCAGGGGCCCCTCACCCCCAACCAAACACTATGCCCCAGGGGCCCCTCACCCCCAACCAAACACTATGCCCCAGGGCCCCCTCACCCCCAACCAAACACTATGCCCCAGGGCCCCCTCACCCCCAACCAAACACTATGCCCCATGGCCCCCTCACCCCCAACCAAACCCCCAACTCAGCACACACAAACATGCACCAATACAGACCCAAACCCCCACATCTCAACATACACACAAAATACATTCAAACACAAACATTCATACACATCCGACACACCCACCCACCCCCGCATCTCAACATACACACAAAATACAAATACAAACATTCATACACATCCTACACCCCCCCCCCCAGCATACACACACAAACAGACCACTTACCGGAGACGTGCTGGAAGGCAGGCAGGTAAGCTGGAATGCTGTGATCGTACTACGGCTGGCGTGGTCCAAGGCTGAAATGCCTTCCGGCATCAAGCCTTATGGACCACGCCAGCCGTAGTGCTGGCCCTCCATTGGTGCAGCACACATGCATTACGTGGCTCGTAGGAGCGACGTGATGCGTGTGTGTGCTGAGCCAATGAGAGCCAGTGTTTTCACCGGCCCGGAAGACAACAAAGACTTTCCTAATGGAGGGTGGCCGCGGGCCGCCCTCCATTAGGAAAGTCTTTGTGCCTCGCGGGCCGCAACTGGCCCGCGGGCCGTATGTTGTGCACCCATGGCATAGGGCAATCCCTACAAACCATCATCCAATAAAAAATTGAAATGCACCGTACCTTTGATATAGTGTGGTATTTGAATCTTTTTGGGCGCATGAATATATGAAGCAACTTTGCTCTACTTTACACAAAAGGAGTTGAGGAACCTACTGTCTCAGTCTCTCACTTCATTCACATGTGACACGCAGTTGGAAATTCCAAAGAACAGAGGTCACTTTGGGTCCACGAGTTGGTAACGACTAAAGGGTTCCTCAATTACTTGGAAGATCTATACATGCACACTGCCTCAAGGTCCCCAGGTTTAAGTTAGAGAGCGGGGGCAGTAGCTTCCCTGTTCTAGCCGCTAAATCTTAGAACATCATGCCAATAGACCTATGATCTGAACCTTCCTACTCTTGCTTTACGAACAAAGTAAAATCCTGGCTCCTCACTCAGGAGGCACCATAACGATGAACCTGATTGACTGCCACCGGTACAGTTCTAGCCCTGCTAACCTAGAACTTTCACCATCATCTTGCATATTCCTAGACTTAGTTACCAGTATTCTTCCTCTACCTTACATATACACATTCTCACATCCACTGTACAAGTCAATGTATCACCTGAGTCGAAATGTATAATATATGGTATATATCTATCAGTATAGCCCTTTTACTGTATATCTCATTGTACAAAGTCATGTATCAACCGATTCGTTATCTTAGACTATATGTAATGTGTATCCTAACGTACCCAGATACTGAATATCTCAATGTGCAACTTTACTGTGTAATGCACGTTGTAACATTCAAGAATGCACCCAGATGCCTTCGGGCCCAGTGCGCTATATAAATAAACAAATACAAATTCAAATTTGGCCTTTGCTTTTTTGTAGCTCGGAAAGTCGAGCACCAACAATGCTTCACACCCCTCTAGTGCTCTAGTGGCCTTCTTTAAAATAACATTTGCCTACAAATATCATGCTTTTTCGTTTTTTGTTTAAATGCATGATGGCTGGGGGTCACAGTGAAGACAGAGAGGGACCCCTTTACTTGTCCCTCCCCCCACTAATTCAGTGAGCCCGAGCCCTCACCTCAGGCTATGCTCCCTCAATTACCTTCCCCTCTGCCCCCACCCACCCCACACAACTATCCTTTCTCGGCTATCCCTCATTTTTTGTCATGTTTTTCATGTTTTTTTATAAACTTAAATATTCCACATGAAATATTTATGTTCCCCCAAAAACAAAATTATTTAAAATATATATATTTCTACATAAACTTTGTGTGTTTGCCCATGGGTTCTAGTAGCTTTATAGACCTCGCCCTCGGCCGTACCGCCGTTATGGGCCCTCATACCCCAGTACGTCCCTCGCTGCAGGTCTATAAAGCTATAATTATATGCAACCCCCAGGTAGTAATTCTCTCCAAGAAGCCAGTAATGAGGAATGTGGTGCTTTATAAATTAATTACATTTCCAGAGGAAAAGGGACATTGGGTTGGGGGGACCCTGGGGGTGGAGGGGTTGGTACCTCACAGCCTGTACTCCATACCACAGCTGTACTGATACAAAATATATTCTATATCAAGATAGCAAGATAGGAGGGGCACGTTCTGCTTCTCATCCTGTATGTTCCAAATAATGAGAACTTTAAGCAGCAACATATGATATGATATTTTATTCATATCACGCACATAGACAAGTGTTTCAAGGCGCAACGAGGCAAGGGAGAGGGTGCAGGAGAGGACAAAACAACGATCTTACTAGGCCCAGTGATATTGAGAATGCGCAAGTGCAGGGAAGGGAAGGGGAAAGTGCGAGGGTTAGGTGAGGAGTGGCAAGTGCACAACACAGGATCAAAACAACAATAGGTAGTGCAGCCATCGGGTGGCAAGCGCAATAATTAAGTAGAGACAACGGGTGTCAAATAAGTGCAGGTGATGGGACTGTAGGGTTGCAGATACAGACCCAAGCACAAGGGTTGCCAGAGGCAATGCGGGTAAGTCACAGGGTGGGCAAGGGATATGGGCCCGAAATCAGATGGTTGCCAGATGCCCAATGCAGAAACTGACAGATCAGCAGGGTAAAGGAAGAGAGAAGGCAGAAGTAAAGAGATGGTTCTCCTCAAGTTTCAGAGAGGCAAGCAGGCTGCTCAAGAGTGAGACCCCAGTCGAAGAAAGATCTACCACCAACTCGTTGCTTGGAGAAGCGAATGATCCTGAGGGAGTTGGAGGTAGAGGAGGGGGGTTGGGGAGCAGTGAGGGAGTGGGGGAAGTGGGGGGTATGGGGATGCACATGTCGGCCACTGATTGAGTCTCCCTTGTACCTGGCAGTATGATGAGGTGCAGTAAGCGCAAGCTCGAGTGGGTAGCATTAGGAGTGCATGTTTTTATGCAACTTTCATTTAGAACGTGTCCCACGCCTTTTATATCAGATCCGCCACATGCCTGGGCAATGTACAATGAAAAGATATACACATTTAGATAGAAAGCATCCAGACCAAAAAACACCCAAAAAAATGTTGAACGGTGCAATAATATCAAGTGGGGACACCTCGTGCCCGGGCCTTCCAGTCTAGCTAAAAATATTTTAAAAGCGGTTTCTGGCCATAAAAAACAAGGTTTAAAAATGTTGGCAGTCAGGCAGTGTACTGAAACTAAGCCCTAGTAATGACACCATTGTTACCGAAAGAAAAGAAAGAAAAAAAAAACTACTATACTCAATCGTTAGCCAAAGCTGCAACAACATTGTGCCAACTAAGCAAGCCAGGAAAAGCACAAGCGGCAGTAAATTTCTAAAAATATCGGACAAATCAAGAAAAGGTGAACTTTTTTACAGAACATGTACGTGAAGATGAAATGGGCTTGTGTGTGCACTGGTAACTTAAATACAATTTATAGCAAGCATCCACTAATTACGTTATATGAGCAATCTCTTACATCAGATTAAGGCAGACGTTCAAACAGCAGGCTATTTTGTTTGCCTTTGGTTCTGGATGTCTGCAATTTGAAGGTAGCTACAACCACAAACATGTAAATGGCGCCGTATTTTGGGCATACAAATAAAAATACACCCTGAATTACTCACTGAATTGTGAAGGTTTGCCTTAAACAAAAAGGACCTTGACATAGTAAGCTATTTATGCAAGCTTCACATCTAGATGGAAGCGTAGCAAAATGATTATTCCCTACTAAATGAGTTATCCCAACATGTTTGAGAACGAACTCTGAACTTAGTGGATGAACTGGTGACGCATGCATTTTTTTTTTTTTATAACGGAACCGCGGTCTTTTTTTTTTATTAGAAAACGCATGTAGCACCGGTTTCAGCCACTGTAAATGAATTGAGAACGTTTATTAACTGGCACATTGATCTCCTTTCTAGCAAAAGCAGCTTCTTGCCAGCGAATGTTTCGTTGTGAACAGGTTTTAAATATATCCCGAACTGCACTGTCCTGTAGATACCAATGCGCAGTCAGGATGCAGCAGGAGCAATGACGGGGTAGTTCACAAAGCGAAGCTTACCGAAATAGATATCGACTTTTCATACACGATCACTGCATGCAACGCGTGATGTAGCACGAAAACAAACATTCGTACCAGCTGTTGTCGGCCATCTGCGGTGATACGGCGCTACCTGCCACTTCAATTAGACAGAAAAGGGACATGCATCACAATATAAATAGATCTATTCAAAAGAAAACCACATGAAAAGCTCCCCTGATCGGTACTCAACAGCAGACAGCGTGCAGCAAATGTCTCTGCGCGGCAAAGGAAAATGAATTTGACTACACGCCACTTCATGTTTTAAGAATAACACCATGTAAAGATAACCGTGCGGAGAATACTTACTGCTACTGCTCCAGGACTTGAGCAGGGACTTAATGCTCATTTCAAAAAACATGGTATCCTGGAGGCTCAACATTATGCTTCTGGCAGCCAGGGCGGCAGTAGCACGGGCGCCGGTTCTGGTGCTCTGTGTCGGCCTCATTAAACGCCGGTCTCCTTGCTTCTCTCACAGGCAGCAGAGTTGTGGCCTCCAGTGCCACTGCTTCATTGCCATGCAGTAACGGAGTGACGCACAAGTGGAGTAAAAACGATGCTGAATGCAGATGAACTCTCAAGTAAAAAAAACACGCTTCCAAGTTTACAGAGAAGGGGAGGGGGCTTCCTGAAGGACAGCGTCACCTTTCCTCGCACGGTAGCACAGTAGGTGCACAGCTTTGGACAGGGCGAGCAGAACGGACAATGCAGTCTAAGAGGCCGATTTTGAATAATACGTTGCACACAAACAGGGTGGAGTTCTGAGCTACAACCCCCCCCACATAATCCCCCTTCCCCCCACACACACACCCAACTTGTCCCCTTTGCATAAAGTGGGGCTAGAAACTAAATGGATTTACAAAATGACACGGGATCCTCGTGTCTCCTTTCAAAACAGCTGGCAAAACAGTCGCAGTCCATTACGCACTGCTAAAGAAAAAAAAACCTGCCGCTCTCCCATGCAGCACATTCTTTCCACAGCACAACACACCCCAGTCAATAAGCAGTGACTTTTCAGCGTGCCTGTGACGATGCAGCGTCCCTCCTAAGCCACTGGAGATAATGCTGGCTAATGAAATGGGAGGGTGATGTAATCAATAAATGCCACACAACCTGTACCAACGCCTTCAAATAGTATAGCCCAGTGGCAAGTTTCCTCTGGTTTCCCCGGGCCTTTGACATCTCATTTTCTTAATGGCAGCACCCACTGCGGAAACGATAAGAACACAGTCCGAAAGCGATCACTTGGAAAATATCGTCCAAAATAGGCTTCCAATATAGAACAAAATGCAGAGCTCTCAAGTTATAACACTTAGCTGACAGCAGAGAAATTAACACATTCTGTAAATGTGTGCACAGGTTTCTGTACAACATCATAACTTCGGTTGCCGCAAGTCACTAATGGCACAACAATATATATTGTTGGCACTGGGCTGGATTTTTACGGCTCCATTAAAGGTCCAAAATGTCTTATCGATAAAGTAATTTGCACCCTTCTTTTTAGTGTTCAGACACTTTAAACAGTGCGGGGCAGCCGGGATTCGAGCCGCTAGGACGGGGCGAGACACTTCGACACAAGACCACTTGAGCACAGGAAATCAAGATTTTTTAAGTGCCGCGTTTTCATTTTATAAAGGTGTGTACCTTATCTACTTTGCCAGCAACAATATGCGAAATGCTTCCCGCGAATTACCTTCCAGGTGCTCATCATTAATCTCCTGAGAGGTAAATATTTATTGGGGTGGGATGGTTAGAAGAAATATACACCTACCCGTCGCTGGTGTTATCTCACAGAAAAGGTCAATTTTCCGCATCGGGGCAGACGAAGAACATTGAAGTGGGATGAAAATTAATTGGTTGGAACCTGAAAATTGTTCACAAGACCATCTTTTTCAGCACAGCCCACCCGATTTTCCTGCCTCGGCCGATGTAAAGTTGAACCAACAGAATATGGCAAATCTAATCTGTTAAGAAGACCACTAATAGAAAAATATAATACAACTGAAGAGAAGCTTCACACGGGACTGACCCTCACTAAATTTCATAGCTTTTCATTTAAAACATTAAGGGCCTAATTCACAGAAGCGTTTTAGAATGGCAAAACTTCATTGGAAAACGGTCTTAGAATAGCTACTTGAATTTCAAACCCTCCACCAAGAGAGTTTCTACCCATCTATTGGCATGCGCTACAGCAATTAGAAAGTTGTATTGCATTATTTTATGCCAAGTCCTACAATTCAACCAAGAAATAACATTCCATTTGAAGTACCAAGGTTTACTGATTACTTTGAATCCAAATATTGCGAACAGATAACTGAAAAGTAACTAAAGAACACACTGGCATCAGTAAAAAGGCAACTTGCAAATTATCTCACTAAACACTCCCATACAAAGCACTTCTCATAGAAGGGCGCATTGAAGATATGCAATAAAACAAATCGGGTGGCATTTTGTTGGAGCTATAAACAATGGTCTATTCAGTTGAATTGCAACTAACCCGTGTTTCATAGCTAGGCGTTTACACCCCATGTATGTTACACGTGTATACCCAATTCAAAGATATTTTTGGCAGAAGCGGAGCCTTTGGGGGACTCTACAGCTGATGTTATTCATTCACTATTGCATTTTACATGTTCCAGGTGTACTGATTTAAGTAATAAATATTGTCATACTACATAACTTGAATTAAGTAAATGTATACCTTCATTACCCAAGAATTTTGAGTGCTTAGGCTGACTGGTAATTGGCAATACTATAACTGAAATAAATATTGTTTGAAAATGATGACGATATGTTCATTGAAGGTGTGTGGCTTGCCGCAATGCCGCGTGGAGACTGACACGAGCTCCCAAGACAGATCCTGCTGTTGATGCTCTACACCGATGCTAAAACTGATTTTTCATAGTACAGTGTCGGAGGGTCTAGGGCAGAACCCGCTCGACTACTGGACAAATCTATGATTCCGTTCAGCAGATATTTGCTGAAGTTTGTCACTACTGCTAATGCCAAGATGACTACCGCCACAGGAGTCCAGACGGCCAGATATTGAGTGGACAGCAGCTCCACTGGGGGAGCTCTACGCCGGTGCGCTGATTCACTTGTGTCCCAGTAGGGACATACCCTAGGGTCTTTAAGGCTGTTGGTGCAGATTGGGGATCAGAGGCCGTTGGTGTGGCGATCCCCATGCCAGGCGCTAGTGACTTTGTTCTCCTTGGAGAGACAACTGGGAGGTAGCTCCCATAGAGGAAGACGACAGACGATGGTTTAGAATATAAGGAGGCCGTAGCCATCACTGAAGAATGGCTGCGGGTGGAGGGCCAGGAGGATTGGCTTCCCGTCCGTCAGCCTGAACCTATTGAAGGCCACAAACCAATAAATTAACTCTCATCCCGGAAAAGCAGGGCAGTCACGACCCAAAAATCAGCCCAGAGACCGATACATTCACAGCTAAAAGCTACATGCACCGAACTTGGCCTCCAAAGTATTGCTGGCGATATAGTGTCAATAGAGGCGACCACTACACAGGAATAATAACTAACAACCCTGTTCCGGCATGACAGAAGCAACTATGCTTGGCCAAATGCTCTCAAGAGATCATATATAACCCACGAAGCACTCACAAACCCAGCCTAAAATTCTATAAAAGGAACCTGAAATGGGTCTCCCGAGGCCAACTCCAAAGTGACACCCAGTAGCACGAACCCCCAGTGCAGACTCCCCCAGCGCACTGAGATCCGTAACCATTGCATATAATGATGTCATCCACCAGTAACCACATACACTCATTCCTACCATTATGCTCACCCTCGCATTACACCAACAAACAATAGAACGCAGCTACACCCCTGGACCAATTCGACCTAGCTGCACATACCTAAATCGTTCATATAACACCTCAACAACCTGGTAGAATGCAGCTATACCCCATGAAAGTAATCGGCATAGCAACACACAATCTCTTGCATATCCCCCATAGCAGCCAGAATGCAGACTCAGAGACCACACTTTATGCTGCGCACTCAACAATGATCTCTCACATCCACTACACTTGGCACTAAAACGCAGCCAACATGCACAATCCGCACCGGCTGCACACATACTAAGTGCTATAGGTTACATTACTCTCTCAACTGACGAGGACCACGGTCCCCCAGGACGTTCAATCCACAGCGTTTTGAGGTCATAACAATGGTACATAAGGCGAAAGCAATATAACATTACATTTTTTAAATATATCTACTTGTCCAAGGGACAAGCTGTTCGACAAATCTACTTGCCCTGTAGAAACATGTATATGTCATGGTGGCCTAAGTGAATTAAATATGGGACACAGACAACATGCCATTTTATATTTGGGAAGTGTCAAACAAACCAGACAAATGAAATTAAGCACATCTTGTTGAGCTATAACAAAAACTTGGTGTATGTGTGGCTTTATACTCCAAAATAAATGTGAGCACACCATTGTCAAAAATGTACAAATGACTTGGACAGCACAAGTACCTAAACTATGCAGAGGAAAATGAGGGCAGGGAGAGAATTTTAGGTTTACTAAAAAAATAAAAATAAATAAAAAAAATTTACAAAAAAAAACACAATCAAGTTTCCAGACCACTCCTAGCAGGTCCATGAACTCTTCTGCAGTAGGAGGACATGGAGTAGCTTTGATTTATCCAGAGTGGATCCATGACTCAATCATTCCCACTCATGCCTATTCGTCCTTTGAATGCCTGGTCATCAGGCTCTCCCTCTCTCCAATCTCCTCTGTTACTCTGGCCACCTTCTATAGGCAACCTGCAGTGTCCACCCTCTTCCTCTCTGAATGGGCTGATCTGACCACCTCTCTTGCCGCCTTTCTCCTCTCCACCTCCTCAACTCCTCTGGCTCGGGGAGCTAAACATCCATCTGGACTCCCCAGACTCTTCAGGACCTTTCCACAAACTCTGTGACTCTCTCCCTATCCATTCTACCTTCTGGGCTGACTCACACTAGAGGCCACACCTTGGATGCTCTCATCTCCACCGACATCCCTCTCTCCACTCTTACTACCGCACTCTCCTGGACCGATCACTCTTCACTCTTACCTCCTTAGGCTTGCGTGCATTGGCACACCCCACGCTGCCTCTCGTCTTCAAGGTATAACCCAAATTGACCTTTTGTCCTATTTGACCTAATTATAGTGGCCCTAATTGACCTTCTGCACAATTAACCTTTATATTCTTTTAGTTATTTTATACATGTATTGGGTTGATTTTGGATTATAAAATATAAGGGGATTGGGTGTGGGATTGCCGGGGGTTTTTGGATCGGTTGGGGGTTGCAGGGGGTTTCTATATGTCCTAATTGAACTTTTAAATTAGGTTAATTCTACCATAGGTCAATTCTCCCAAGGTCAATTAGTATACAACCGTCTTCAAGGCCACCCGATCCATGAAAAGTGAGAGCGGCTGACCTTTGCCACCTCCTACTCTCTTGTCTCCTACCCTGGCGGTCAACTCCCACCTTAACATAGCCCTCTCAAACATTCACCTCTCCCTTTCCAACACGCTTGACATCCTTGGCCCAGTCATTACGGGGTGTATGAAGCCTCCCAAAAAGTGCAAATCCTGGTACGACTGATCTGGCTGCCCTCAAACGCAAGTGTAGAGCAGCAGAACGGAAATGGGTGGCCTCATGTGCACCGTCTGACACACTGGCCTGTCTCCTTCAAAGGGCAATATAGACATTGCACCCGGTTCAACAAAAAGTGTCCATATTCGAGCACGCTTCTCTGCGGCATCCAACAACACGACAGAACTTTTCAAAGTCAGCAAGGAATCAGCCAACCCTTCTGCAGCCTCCTCTTCCACTGCACCCACCCAGGCCCTTTGCACGGCATTGGCATCACATTTCACCAACAAAATCTTGGGCATCCTTTCCTCACTCATTTACCCGGCCATGCACAAACATCCTCTGAGCCACCTTCGGCCTCCCACACACTTCTCCCTCTTCCAGCTTTTTCCGCTGGCACATCTCAATTCCAGTCTATGAAAGCCTCCTCCAAAAAGGTGGATGCATGCCCTTCCAAAAGTATCAAGGACAACATTGACTCTAGCTCCAGCCTTGGTGGACCTCTGCAACGTTTCCTTCGCCTCTGGAGTTTTCCCTTCCTCTCTCAAACACTCTCTGGTGCACCCACTACTCTGAAAACCTTCGGCCAAACCCTCTATCCAGGCAAACTATCGCCCGATTTCTAGCACTACTGGAGAAGTTGGCTCTCAGCTTACTTCCCTCCCCACCCCCACACTGAATCTGTTGGTTATTTCCATGATCATCAGTCTGGCTTCAGAGCATCCAGATACACAGGAACCGCTCTAATGAACACACGTGAAGACCTGCTCTCAAATCTTGACACCAACTCTCTTTCTGTCCCATTCCCCTTGACCTCTCCTCAGCATTCGACACAGTAAATCATAACACCTTGATCGATCGTCTGATACCCTGGGCATCACTGATCAGGCACTGGCATGACCTTCCTTTCTCTCCGACCAGCCATCCAAGGTGGGATTCAGCCATTTTCTCTCTCTGCCATCACTCTCTCTACTTGCGGGGTCACTCAGAGATCCAAACTACCTCTTTGGTTTTTCGATATCTACATGGCCGCCTTGGCCTACAGGATCTCTTCCTTCACTTCCAACTTTGTGTTATGGGGATGACACGCAGCTATCCCTTCAAGCTACCGTCAGCCTCTTCTTCCTCCTCGGTCATTCATGACGGTCCGCACTTCAGTCTTGGTGTGCCGCTAACCATCTCCACTTTGATGCCAGTAAGACAGATTGTTCTAATTGGGACCCCTGCTCCCGTTTTCCCTCCCACTCTGGCCGGCCTCCCTTGGCCCTGCGCCCGTGCCCACACCCACCAATGAGGCAAAAGTCTGGGGGTCATCTTCAACTCAACTCGGTCCTTCTCCCCTCACATCTCAGACATATCCAAAAAAATCTCACTACCAGCTGCAACCTCCTCTGAAGTATCCTACCGTTTCTCACTTTCCCTCAGAGACTCGCTGTCTCCAGAGCTCTGGTTCTCTCTAGACTGGACTACTCTAACAGTCTCTTTCTCAGACCTTTACAACCCATCCAGACAGAACCGCAGGACTTAGCCTTGGCTTCAAGCCCAGGGACTGCATCTCTTCAGCACTGAAATCCCTCCACTGGCTCCCCATGGCTGAAAGGATCAAGTAAAAGACATTTACCAAGTTACTCACCGTAGTGACCACCTTACTCCTAGTCCATAGTCCCCTTTCCTCCATACTTATGGGACATTCCTCTGTCCTGTGGGACAGGACCGGAGCACTTTGTAAAAATCATCACATTTTTCAAAAATGTGTCCTTCCTCTTTTTATGCAGGGTACCGCACGCTGCCGTAACCCCACCCTTCTCAGCTCCGCCCAGCGCATCACCCATCAGTCCTTTTCTATCGCCAGGTCAGAGACCTTGAAGCAATAATAGAGGAACCTTATTAGAGGGGACAGCGGGCGGGCGTATGGAGGGAAGGAGACTATGAACTAGGAGTAAGGTGGTCACTACGGTGAGTAACCTGGTAATACTCCTACGTCCTGTCCCCTTTCCTCCATACTTATAGGAGATTCCCAAGCACGCCTCACAAGAACTACGGGTGGATGGAAACCCCCTTACTGAAAAAGGCTTTTCAGCACAGCCTGCCCAAACTGAGCATCAAATCTGGAGCTCAAGTCCAAGCAGTAATGTTTACAAAAAGTCGATGGGGAGGCCTAAGTAGCCGCTTTCGCAATTGTCTCCCGGGGGACATATTTCTGAATGGCAACAGCAGCTGCCTTGCCCCGCACCAGATGAGCATGAATCCCTTTAGGAGACTGTAGACCTTGGACAGTGTAAGACTCGTAATACAGGCAGCAATCCATCTGGAGATAGTAGCTTTGGAGGCCTGCTTGCCCTGCGGGTTACCAAAAGTTGAGAGGAACGCCCAAGTTCAGAAGTTCTGTCTAGATAGAATTTAAGAGCTCTTCTCACATCCAGGCAATGCAAAACCCTCTCAGCTTCCGAAGCCGGGTTTGGAAAGAAAACAGGCAGCGAGATGGACTGATTTAGAAAATCTTGTAAATCAGAAATCACGCTTGGGAAGAAAGAAGGATTCGTCTTAAGGACAACCTTACCCTTGTGGAAAGCCAAGAAGGGATGCTCAACCGACAAAACTTGGAGCTCACTCACTCGCCTTGCCGAGGTCACGGCGACCAAGAATGCCACCTTCCATGAAAGGTACTTAAGATCTACCGTAGGAATTGGTTCAAAAGGCTTATGGTACAAGGCTGTAAGAACCACGTTCAGATCCCACGTCGGATGCGGTTTGCGAACAGGAGGAAAAAGGTGCATAAAACCCGCAGTGTGCCGTTTAATCAATGGGTTCGACAGTGAGAAAAAGCACTGGTCCGTGGATAGGTAAGCAGCCACAGCCGAAAGATAAGTCCTGCATGACAGAACATTAATGCCCGACTCTGCAAGATGAGAGCCTAAGGACAACACTGTCAATCGTAGCCACCCTGGGTTCCAGCTGTTTGGCTAAGCAACAGTGACAGAACCAAAGCCACTTGCTCTTATACTGCAACCTCGAAGGATTCCTGGCTACCTGAATTATGCACATGTTGTCAGCAGACATGTTGAGATGTTCTAAAGATCTGAACTCAGGCACCATGCCGTCAAGCTGAACGATTGTGGGGAGGGGTGCCACAGCTGTCGATCTCTCTGGTGAAGCAGATCGGGAACTAGCAGAAGCCTGATCGATGCACACACCGACAGATGTTGAAGCTTTCAAAACCAGAACCTGGCCGGCCACCACAGAGCTATGAGCAGAAGAGAACAATTGACCGTGTTCTTCAGCTTGCAAATCGTCTGATGAATCAGAGGCAGAGGCGGGAAAGCATAGGCCATCATGTTGTGCTATGGAATCTCGAGAGCATCTCCCACAGAGGAAGCTCCCAGCCCGTTTCTGGAGGCTTACAGAGGAAGTTTCTTGTTTGGCAATGTTGCCAAGAGGTCCACTTCTGGAGTGCCCCAACACAGGAATATCTGCAAGAGGACCTCCACTTTCAATTCCCACTCGTAGCTGACCATTGTTTGTCAGCTGAGGGCATCTGTCGTGACGTTCATCTGGCCCGGGATGTGTACTGCCACCCGCCAGACACCATGCTGAACCGCCCATTCCCAAATCTGAATGGCCAGATCCACAAGAAGAGGAGACTTGGTGCCTCCCTGCTTGTTGATGTAAAACATGGACACCACATTGTTGGTGCGGCCACAAACCACTTTGTTGGCAATGACTGGCCAGAACGGCCTGGATGCACCAGGAAAATCGTCAGAAGCTCCAGGTGATTTACATGAAGGAACTTGTCCTGTGGCGACCAGAGGTCGGAGACCTGAAGATGATCCAACGTCACACCCCACCCCAGAAGTGAGGAGTCTGTCGTGATAGTCACCATCGGAGCGGGGTCCTGGAAACCCGCACCCACCGACAGGTTGCTGAGAGACGACCACCATACCAGGTCCATTCTGGATCCACAGCCTGGCGTCAAGAACTCCAAAGAGCCATCTGCGGCCGCCTCATCTTGAGTCGAGAAAGGGGAAGGGACAATACACACGAGGCCATGAGGCCCAGAAGCCCCTGGAACCACCAGGCCGACATGCTCTCCGACTGCATAAACATCTGACACGTGGCCAACAGATCCACCATTCTGTCCCCGGTCAGGTAAACTCTGCAGTCGGTCGTGTTACAACGAAAACCCAGGAAAATCAGGTCCTGAGAGACCATCATGGAAGATTTCCGCCAGTTCACCGACAGCCCAAGGCAAAACAGGAGCTGGAGTCAAGGACTGCGCAGCAGCCAATCATCCAAAATTAGATTAACTTGTATACCTTATAGCCGAAGATAAACTGCGATAACTGACATCTTCGTAAAGACATGCAATGCCGAGCTGAGGCCAAAAGGGAGCACTCAGAACTGGAAGTGCTCCTCCCCCACAGAAAATCGTAGGTATCTCTAATGTGGATTCCAGATCAGGATATGCATATAAGCATCCTGGAGGTCCACCACGCTGAGCCAAATCGCCCTTCTGTAAAGAGGACTATCTGACCAGGCGTGATCATCTTGAATTTCTCTTGGGGGTATAGAGAGATTGAACTGGGAAAGGTCTAGTATGGTGCACAGGCCAGCCTGGTTGGGTTTGGGCACTGTAAACAGCTGGGAATAGGAGCCCTCCGCTCACTCCCCTAGAGGAACAGGTTCCACCGCCCTGATATCCAGCAACTTCTGAATCTCGGTTCAGAGGGAGGGCGATCCAGACTGCTGGAAGGGAGGCTCGAAGGGTGGAGTAGCGACTGACAAGACACACTGGTCCTCGTTGATGGTCTGCCACGCCTCCCAATGAGATGCAATGCGTCCTCCCACCGGGGCCTCGTGTGAGCGCAGAAAACCCTCATTTTGCTGGTTTGTCGGTGAAAGCACCACCTGAACCTGTGGAGGATGCTGAGGAACGGGAAAAAAACCTATTCCGCTGCTGCCTTCGGCGGGAGTTTCCCCGAAGGAGTGTCAACCCTGCGAGATTTCCAGCCTAAAAAAAACCCTGAAACCAGAGGAAGGTTGAGGGATTGAGAACGACCTCTGTCCTGAAAGGAGGTTTAGGCAGGACAGACAAGGACTTGGCGGTCTGAGTGCTGTCCTTGGTTAACTCCATGTCTGTTGAGGAGTGGAAGAGCTCCTTGCCATCGAAAGGCAGGTCCAAAACCATATCCTGCACCTCCTTAGAAAACTTGGTGGCATGCAACCAAGCTTGACGAGAGGTATCCACACCAAGCATGAGGCCTCGGGGCGAGGTGTTGACATGGTGCGCTGCCGCCTCCAGGAGATCCTGCGCCAAGACTCTGGCATCTGATAACCCCGCTTTGAAATCTTCCAACTTTTCAGCAGGAATAATCTCCTCAAACTCTGACAGACTTTCCACATTTTCATATTCGCCGCCGCTAAAACTAGTTCTGCATTGGCTTGACGCAGCTGCAGAGCTGAGTTGGCGAAAATCTTCCTCCCAAGGTAATCAATAAGCTCATCTTCCTTGGCCAGAACCTGTGTAGCCTAGCTGTAGAAGACGCAGGTCTGGATTGCAAAGTGGCAGCCGCCACAACCGTGGAGGGGGGGGGGGGGGCAGACAATGCCAAGGCCACTTCTTCTGAAGAAGTGAGCCTGTAGCGCGCGTCAATCTTCTTGTTGACAAAAAGTCCTGAGTGTGGCTTCTCTCAAACTTTACAGACCTCAGCCAAAACGTCCTTCTGCAAGAACAAGCCGGTACGCTCCGAAGGAGTTAAGGTGAACGCTCCCGAAAGCACGCCCTCCTGCGGAGCGGGTGCCTTAGGTACTGGAACATCTAACAGACATGTCCAGCACCTGGTCATGAAACGCTCTAACAGAGCGGGGCTGGTCTTCGCTGTCCTGATTTCCCTGTAGATCGTCCGACAGGTCCGGATCAGGTTGAGTCACATCAGGCACCACAACAACCTTGTCCACTGGGGACAACAGAGGCGGGGGTGGAAGAGTAGGGGTAGGCCCAGCCGGTAAAGGCGGTGCCGGCGGAGGCACAGCAATCGCAGCCGGGCTTAGTCGACGCAGGCAGGCATATCTCCCTGAACAAGCCTCAAAAATACTGCTTCATGGGGTCGGAATGCATCAGTTTCTGAAACTTGCCGAAAAAAGCGTCCTCCGCCGATGACTGACGTGACAGGAGGAGGCCTCTCATGAGGGGAGTAATTCCAGGAGCGTAAGGGAGAGGGTTGCCAAGAGAGCCCTTCTCCACTGTTGTCCACATAAATCAAGGGCGCCGATGCTGCCGGCAGCAAGACATTGTGCGGTAGAGGCAGCCGAGCGTTCCAGTCATAAACTGGACGAAACCGATGTTCACCTGAAAAAGTGCCCCCTACACCTAGGGCCGATGGCTTAGTTGTAAGGGTTGTATCCAAAATGGCCGCCGTGGTCTTGGCGGGAACGGTCGCCATTTTGTCAGTACCTGAGGAGAACTGTGACACATGTGGAAGTGAAGCAGGGGTCCACACAGGTAGGTCAGGGGTCTTCATTTTAGCCTTAAGACAAGGAACCTAAGCCGAGCCGGTACTGTGGGGCCTAGAAAGTTTGTGAAATCGTAACAGCCAAACTAGCCTTCAAAGGAAGGACCTCAGCACTGGGGGTAACGGAGGGATTACGGTCTTAGACCTCACTCCTTGCCCCTTCAACAGAACTGGGGTCTCTGCAAGAGCGGGAACGATGAGGAACACACCTCACCTGCAAGACCTTAACTGGTCTCTCAGAACTGTTGGTCACCTTAGCTTCTAAATGACGGGCCTCAGACCAGAGTCCGGTGAAAACCCCCTCGCGAGGGGCCTCGAACTTTCAGTCGGTGTCAACAACCTCAACTGAGGTCTCAGGGCGTACCCCAGTGATTTTACGAGAAGATCCAAGTAAAGAGACCTCGAAGCAAGTTCCGGTACCCGATGCCTCAGTCGAACTGGGCCCACAAACCGAAATGTAATCCGGTATCAATAGGCCCCTTACGGATGCCCTCGGAGAAAACTCCAGTAGAATTTTGAATCCTGGAAGGCACCTCAGGGCTAGCCCTGGTAATAGAGCTTTTGAAGCTCCTCCCGGACCGGGAAGACCCTGGGAAGGAGTCCCCTGGCCAGGGTGCCCTAAAAAGTAAAGAAATCACCGGGCATTTCTTTTTTTCGTCGTCGAAAGTTTGAAAGTGCGCCGGGGGGGGGGGGGGGGTTACGTCGAAACACCTCCTCCCACTGCTCCAAACGACGTTGAAGCGCCCGGACTGAAAGGGAGTCGCAAAAAAAAGCACGAGACCCACTGGTGGTCCGGAACCAAACACTAAGCACCGAGGATGGGGATCCGCCCTAGCAAAGGCTCGCTGACAAAAACAATTAGGAAAGTCTAGCTGAAACGGCACAGACGGACTACCACGCGACCGCTAAGCCATAGCAAGAGAGGAGGACTGGAAATAAAAAAAAAATTCCAAGATGCAAGTTCGTCCAGTCCCGAGCGAGCGGAGAAAAGGACTGATGGGCGATGCACTGGGCGGAGCTGAGAAGGGCGGGGTTACGGCCGCTTGCGGTACCCCATGTAAAAAGAGAGGAAGGACACATTTTTGAAAAATGTGATGCTTTTTACAAAGTGCTCCGGTCCCGTCCCATAGGATGGAGGAATGTCCCATAAGTATGGAGGAAAGGGGACGGGATGTAGGAGTATGCATAGTTCACAAGACTTTCTGGGCCGTGGCCCACACTTCCTACAGCACACTCTTCCCAAATACACTCCCTCTAGAGCACTCCGCTTGTCGTCCTCCAACTATCTGAGAGTGTGCTGTTTTTCCAAACAGAGACTTGGGGGTAGATCCTTATCCTCTGCGGAGCCCCCCTCTGGAACAGTCTACCTGCCTCTCTCCGTCTCGATCTGGATCTCCTTAAATTCCGGTAACTCCTGAAGACCTTCCTCTACGCCTCTGCTTTCTCTCTACCCTGCTAACCTCCGCTCTCTACCTGCTACTTCCTCCTGCTCAGCTAGCTGGTCGTCTGGCTCACCTCAGAACCTTGGAGGCCCCAGTCACCCACACCAGTCCCTGCACTTGCCTCGAGGCCCCCCCAGCACTTACTACACTACGCACTTCTCAATGAGATTGCCCTCTTCACATATACCAGCCACACTTTTCCTTTCTCCCCCTTCCCTCGCACTTCCTGTCTGCAGAACTCCACCTCTCTGCACTTCCCTCCTATCCCCACTGCTTGTCACGCACTTGCCTTACCGCCAGTTATGTACCTCCCCTCTCCTCACCCCCCCCGCTTCCCCACTGTTACCACACTTTAATTAGCAGAAATATCATCAGGCCTAGTATGCCATTATTACTGTATATCCTTAAGAATCGCCAAGGCTTTATGAATGATTGTATCCGTTCCACTCTCGTCTTGGAGCACTTTAAAGCACTTGTTTTGTGTATAAGCGCTTTATAAATAAATACCATGCCATCAAGCGGTTTAATTCTCACTTCACTTTGGTGGGAGTGAGGAAAGAAAGCCCTGAGCTTTAAAGTCAAGTCGATAGGTTTAAGGTGTATTTCTAAAACTTTGAACTTGTTCTCTGGAGTCTGAACAAAGATAAGATTCAAATTATTACCAATATTCTGTCAAAGCATTCTAGCACGACTACTTCAAATCACATCTAATTGAAAAACTGAGGTGGTACATGAACTGCCCAAGCACATGCATATGCACGCAAATATATTTGTGCAATTGTCAACTCCTGAATAATCTACTCACTGCCAATAAGCTGTGACAAGTCTACACCCCCGGCTTTATGTTTGACACTCAACCAAATGTACGCTCATCACACCTTATGTGCTTGCTGAGCGAAAGCTACTTCTCCAAGTATTAAAGACATTTGCATTGCCCAGAACTTTACGTTCGTTCTTAGTCCATAAACATGCCTTTTTCAGCACAGTTTCTCACCGATGAGGCCCAACTAGGCCGAAACATTTCTGGGAACTATGTGTGTTTCGCCATTAGAAATTCTCTTCAATCATGAAAGTAGGTAATTAGATTGATCATAGATTGTGTCTTGAGCTGTTGCATGAAATGTTAATATAAGTCAAATGTAGATCTCTAGAATAAACACAAAAATGTTTTTCCACATTTAAGGTCATGATAAACTGAAGATGTGCCAAGGTGTATTATGATTGGGGTACATGCGCACTGGCGTTGTACTACAGCAAAGCAATGCGTCCCTTGTCAAAATGCTGCTCTCATCTAGTCTCCAATGGTTTCACAATTAGGATTCAGAAGAAAGATGTATGTACTTGCACTTCGCCTCGAGATTCCAATATTGTATGCATGTTTAGATAAAAGGCTCTCCATTTCTCTGCTGATTAGAAATTAAATAAATTTGATTTCCAGCAATCTTCATTTATTTGAGTATATTATAAAGTCAAATTCATTGTGGAGATGCATTTCAGCCATTAAAGAAGACTACAGACAAACATGGCGCTAGGTTTTGCTACCTGAATGGAGGGGGTCTTTCAAATCACATGATATTTGATACAACTATGGGGCATATGAATAGTGTTTTTTTTTCCTCCATGTTTTATTTATATTGTTCGAGCCACATTTGCCTGACTAAGTCGTGTGTGGGGACTGAACTTGGGGCAGCAGTTCACGAACACATGGGTCAGTTTTCGCTCTTATGCACGTGGTTTGAATCTTTAGTTACCATGCTAGAAGAATGGATTCTGAATACATTTCTTAACTGCACTTTAAAGTGAACGTGTGCCCAGGTATTCTGTGGCGTCAACAGCATATGGGACTTCAGTGTGATGTTCTGTCATTGTGTGATGTTCTGTCATTGTTTCGATAGAGCTATATATAGATATATACATGCACACATATACACACACACACGCAAACACACACGAAAACACACACTCTGGTGCTTTTGTCTTTTTAGAGTCAAATGCTACACATTCCGCCATCCGGATGGTGTACAAACGCGTCAACAGGGGGGTCCTATCACACCATCTTTGTACAACGTGTGCAGGCACATGCGCCTCGGCACTGGCAGGTCAAATGATACACCAACAATTTTATAAATTAACTGAGAACCTTTGGTGTTTTCCAAAAATCATCATTTCCTTGTTTGTTACAAATAGGCTTGTCTACTGACCACGCATTTAGTGTAACCAGTCTTATTGAATTGATAGCCACTAATAAAGCCTTGTATAGGAGAAATTTCAAGGAGCATTTCGGCATTTGTTCAAATGGTGGCATCATTAGTCTGAACAAGATTTTTCACATTGCAGTTAGGAGCCAGTAGCACAACCAGTGGGTATATTTGTTCAACTCTAAACCTTATGCAGAGAAAAATAAAGTATTGCAGCAGTTGCTGCATAGACTACAAGTCACAGCAAATTTGACTGCATACAGGATGCAATATCTAGTGGGTACACGGCGTTGTGGATTCTTTATTTATTTTTTTAAAGAGTGGAGTTGGGCCAAAATGATAGGGAAATCATTCTTTAACAGCAGCTAATATTATAGCACTTGAGGAGTGTCTGGGTGAGAGAAAATCCAGCATGAATTTCTATATAAGAAAACAGCTATAAGGGATTACATTATTGAATTGAGCTGACAATTGTATCAGAGGACACAAACCCTCTGGAACACAGAATTCTCCACTCTCGTAGCTCAGGTAGAATATGAAATGATCACAACACATTTGAATCTGTGGGACAGCACAGTAGCAAAGGATGATACAAAACTTGAACCGGTCAATATAGATTTATTTTATATTAAAAGTTGGAAGAAAGGCACATACAACCACTTGCTACTGAACTGGGACCGTGTCTGAAAACCATAAAGAGATATTGGGGGACTGCTGCATGCCCACAAGATCAGTGGTTATGCCTCATGGCACTGCAAAATATAAAGCCTGTAAAATGAACATCCATGTTGTGCTTGCGCAAAATCCCCGCAAAAATATAAGTGGTCTTCCCATAAACAAACTGAAGCTGAGCCAATTAGGCGACGGATGCGTCATTGGCCATTCTAGTTCATTTGAATCCTCAAGCTATTGCAGACACGCGTTTCGACCGAGGGGGGGCCTTTTTTAAGGTTGTTTAGCTTTGTAAATCATAGGTCAATTATGTGTTTGCCGTAGTGCAGGTAGGAACGTCGATTTCAAAGTACCGTAGACAGATTGATGAGACTGACTTCGACAGTTGTGTTAGATGCCACTGGTGGTATGCCATTGGCGATATATGCCTGACTCGTTGGTCAATCTGATGCTGCAAAGTAATGCAGTGTTGGGCGAGGTCCCATGTTACACGGGCATGATTAATTGCATCAGGACAGTCTAGCACGGGATAACGCCAGAAACTGAACATCATTGACATATGATGTACAAAGCAAACCAACCTTGAAAAAGAACCCCCTAGGTTGAAACACACGTCGGCAATAACATATGCATTACGTAACTGGCTCAGCTTCAGTTGGTTTATGGGAAGATCACTTACTTCGATGTTTGCAGATATTTTGTGTGCACACTACACAAGTGTTAATTTTGTAGGTCTTTAATATTTTTGCCAACTAAGGTTAATAGTAGCAGTTCCTACTATATTTGGCATAGTGGCATCTACCCACATACAAATAAGAGGGGGGTGTGGAGAGATTTCTTGTAAGCGATTAATGCTCCCTCGTATTTTGGCCACACTTACTGAAAGAGCGTAACATGCCCAGCAGAAAGATCTGGGCCTTGATGACCACTTATGAGTAGTGGGACTTATTTGCCCTCTTGCAATTAAGTACCTTGGTGTCTAGAGAAATAGTGTCCTGGTTTCAAATGAATTAGATGAGCACTACAACTAATATAATAGATTCCTTAAACAAAAGGCCTGTACTGGAAATGCTGTGTGGTGACATCGTGGACTCCTCCAATCACGAAAAAAGTCTGAGCGCTTATGCACAAGGCGTCTCCTATTATCAAAAAGGGACTACATAGCTCCTGAGTCATCATTTGGTTTCATGCCATCCCTTACATTTAGGTGGAGGCACTAAGGCAATATTGTGTTATTCCTTGGGGCGTCAGCTCTACACATAGTGCTGTGTGTTTAAATTTGAATGTCAGCTCTGCTTCCTCTAGCCATAAAATAACTTTTCTGCTGTCATTTTGTTCAACAGAGTGCCAGGTTACGGTCCCTTTCAACTATCTCTTATTGCTGCAGATTACGTGGGGATGGTAGCAGGGGTTCTACGTTATTTCACCGCTGTATTTTTCATCGCAGGTTTTTTCATTGGCGTTTTTCTTTTCTCGAAAAACTCGTTTTTTTGGGGGGGGTTACCCCCCAATCCCCCACTTTATTTTATTCCCTTACACCCACAACCATATATTTAATTTTTTAACCCCCCCCCCAAAAAAAAATATAGTTTTTTTTCTGAAAAAAAAACGCCGATGAAAAAACCTGCGATGAAAAATACTGCGGTGAAATGCGTGTATACCGTAGCAGGTGTGCTAGCTGAGGACACCAATTGCTGTCAGAATTCCTTCATGTTCAATAGCAATGTTAGGAGAAAAAAAATAGTGCTCCTGGAACTCCCAACCGGCCTGTGGCGATTTAATCTAGGAAATGTTAGCACGTGTAGTGTCAGCTGTAGCATAGGCGACCACGGTGTCCTGTATGGGACTGAGACAAACATCGCCCAGGATGTGGTGGAGTGTTATAGGGAGGGTGCAACACGTACCTCCAACTGGCACATACTGCATCAGTCTTTGGGCCTCACAGGTCATGCATCAATATTTCAGACTAACTGAACTCTTCCAGAGAATGCAGCAGACAAATCCACGAGAGCATAAAGCTGTCCTGTATTGAGACCCAACCTACAATAACCCTCAGTATGAGGCTATTGACAGGATTCATTAACCGTCAATAGGGGAAGGAGGTTCATTCAGGTCTGCATTCCTGAAAATTCCTCATAATAACCAACTGGCCTAAAAAGGGCAACAATGGCATCTTCAATGAAAACTGCCACATCGGTCAGTTAAATATTTACGCATGATCAAGAAAAACGTGAACATAATGAGCTAACACAAAGGTTACTTCCATCAAAAATATCATGCCAGCCTTATGCTGCCACTTAGTGGGCACCTGAGCAAATGGCAGGCGCGAAAAAAGAAATGGTTTTCCTGCAAGGAATACTGCCCACCGGGCAAAATGACTAAAACAGACTGTCCTCTACAATAAACTTGCCTCGAGCGTCGGGCACTAGGATTGTCACACCTCTGATGAAGTCTACTACACCAAAACGGAAAACCTTTGCAATTTGTTAAAGTAACAAGTGCATGTGTAAAATTATGCGTTAGGGTTGCGATTTGTGTATCGAGAGGAAAGTTTCAGGTCGCCGAATTCTAGAAAACTTCAGGAGCCAAGCGGCCCAGTTTAGTTTGCATGGGTCTGGATGATTTCGCTGGTGATGTGGATGCGATAATAAATCGTGACGTAGGCTTTGCTGGATGTGTGTTTCCACGTCCAGCGGGCTCATTTTGGAACTAAAACAAGTAGAGACATTCACTTCGGTTTTGCCCTAACCACGTGAGGATTAGATGGCTTTGAGCATAACCGAAGCAAATGTGCAGATCATGATAATCACAGTGCACTGCCTAGGAACTCATCTGGATACCTGGAGTCGAAGCTATTGTGTCGTTAACCCAGACGGAGTAGGGGGGAGAGGGGGGGGAGGGGGCGGGATCAACTGCCCAGTGGCCCAAGCGAAGCGAGGGAGATTAACGAGAAGGGCTCTGAGCCGTTATCTCTGCGCCAACCCCCCCTCCCTCCCCCGCCCGTTCCAGCCCTTGGAACAGGGGCTTCAAGCCAATAGTACCCCAAGCTACCAAAGCGTCCCGTTGTACGAAGGAACATTTCTTGGACAGGGAAGGCAGCCCCTCTTATCTTTTCATGCCAGCCTGCGGAAGGCAAGGGGAAGGAGCGGATGCTCGCAATAATGTAAGTAGGGGGGTGGAAAGGTGAAAACAATAAAATCAGGTGAAGGCGGGTGGGGGGGGCATAGATGGCGGCGGGGGAGACGACCGTCAGGCAGCATTGAATGCAGACTCGCACCAGAAGTTCAAGCCTGCGTTCCTAGCCATCTGATTGGGACCCTGTAATTTGTGCTCTTACATTTTAAAAATAAGTCCATGTATCAGATACAAAATGTAGCTGTGTACCTTTGTGTCTAGCTCCTACTAGTGCTCCTGATGGATGAATCTATTGTGACCGTCTGCCAGACAATTGTCCACTCCTGAAACACAATGAGCTTGCAGCTGAGTGTTACTGAGTGCACCAGTCCCAAATGTGCTACTTGAGGTAGTTCGAGTGTGACCCTGTTCGATGAAATAAAGCATGGCCATTGTGTTGTCTGCGTTTATAGGTACACAGGTTGTGAATTGGTCTCTGAAAATGAATGTTTATTGCACTGCGCGAGTTTCCAAGAAGCGTAGCCACGTTTTCCATTCCACCTCACCAGAGTCGTCAGAGACTGGAAGAATGCACCCCAGCCTTCTGAGAGGCATTTGTAATGTCATTTACAGGGGCACTTGACAATGGTTGTCCTTTGAACACGTTTGTGGCGTTCCTCCACTGCAGAACCATTGTGACTGTCGCTGCCACTAGATATTGCCAGTCCCCTGTGGCTTATCATTGAGAGTTGAGCCACTTTTGAAATGGTCTTGTGTGCAGCCTGGTATGAACAACGAGATCAATGCAGGATGCAATCATTCCCAATAGTTCATTGACTTGCCAGACTAGGTTTGAGATGGACAGCTGAAAATGGGCAAAACGTCTAATCTCTTGTAGAAAAGGCGAGAGGGTGTCTGTGTCCAATTCTGCCCTTAAAATATGTCTGTTTTTAACGGGGTTAGCCTTAAACCTTGGTTATGGAGAACTCCAATGCATGAAGAAACACTGTCCAGAGGTTTAGAAATCACTGCTTGGCATAGTTTTTTATTAGTTTTTTTTAACTTTTATTTATTGGCAGGAAGTTACGACAGGTACAGCATATATTTCGCAGAGATATACAGGAGCAAAAGAAAAAAAAAACATTTAAACAATATATCATACAAATGTTCGAGCAGGGCGTGCTGGGGGGTGCGGGGGGCTGAAAACTCGATAGAGTATGCGGTGTCCAGTGGGTCGAGTTCCATTGGGGACCCAACTATCTCTGAGAGCGCCTTCGTCACCTCTATCCAAAACGCCCTTAGCGCGACAAAACCAGAACATGTGTAAGTGATCTGCCTCCTCAGATTTGCATTTAGGGCATACATGAGTTGGGGTGTGTGTGAATTTCTCTACTTTGTGTGGTGTGTAATAAAGTCTGTTAAGGAGTTTGTATTGTATGCACCGGAATCTGGCGTTGAGGGAAACTTTGCATGTGTGTGCAACATTTTGTTCCACATCCCTTCAGAGATTTCCAGCTCCCTAGCCCATTATTCCCGTGGTTTGAGGGATGCATCCCTAGGTTTTCCCAGTTGCATTTTGTACAGTGAGGAGACAATGCCCCTACTGCCTGCGGAGTTTGCTATGTATTGGGGTTCAGATGAGGCGGGGGCTCGTTTGGGTAGGAGGGCCACATTTCACGGACTGCCGTTCTTAGCCTAAAGTATTGTAGTAACTCTAACGCCAAGTTAGAGTGTTCGGGTCGCCAAGTCTGGGGGGTGATGAATTTACCGTCTGGGTATAGATCCGTTAGTGCTCGATAGCCTAGGTTCTCCCAGTGTCGTAGGGCATGTTGGTCGTGTGTGGGTGAGAGTCCTGGGAATTGCCAGATAGCGAGCCACTTGTAATATGGGCAATGTTCATGTTGAGGGTAAAATATACTATTCCACGCCCTGATTGTGGCAGCCACTGGGTCTGCCGGGGCATCCGTTTGAAATGTGCGATGCAGTATTAAGGTCATAATATTGTTCCCCTTTCCAGCTAGTTTCTCAAGTTCAACGTGCAGGGGCGGATTTACATGTGCGTACCAGTGTGTAGCATGTTGGGCCTGTGCCGCGATCCAGTACATTGTCAGGTCTGGGGTTGTGAAGCCCCCTTTTTCGTAGGGCAGGGTCATATGTTGCCACTTAATGCGGACAGCCCCGGAGTGCCATAGGAAATGGGCGCACGCCGAGTGGACACTCTTGAAATATTGCTTCCTGGGCCATACTGGTACATTGGCAAAGATAGAGGAGCATGGAGACCGCCATCAATTTTATGAGGGATAATCTACCCGCAAGAGACAGTGGGAGGTTGCGCCACCTGAGCATTTTGGATTCAATGACCTGTGCCGTTGACGTATCTGCCAGTAGGGAGGATTTGGTTAGCGACACTTGAACCCCAAGGTACTTGATGCCTCCCGGGGACCAGCGTAGAGGGAATTCACATGACGGTTGCCGGGTAGCCGCAGTGAGCGGAAATATTTCTGATTTGGAATAATTGATGGTAAAGCCGGATTACGTGCCAATCTTGGTGATGTTGCTTCCGAATGATCGGGTCTAAATTTATGGATGGGTTTCTGATGTTTAAGAGTACATTGTCCGCATATAATGAAATGATTTCGAGCGTGTCCTGTAAGCGAATGTCCTTGCGGGTATGTCGATCCCTGACGTGGTCCGCCATAGGTTCGATGGCGAGCGCAAATAGGATAGGGGAGAAAGGGCAGCCCCGATGGGTGCCTCTATGCAACACAAAGGGGGGAGACGTGAGGGAGTTCACTAGGACCCTGGCCATTGGTTCTGTATATAGCAGTTTTATGTAGGAGATCATATTTGGTCCCACTCCCATTTTGTCGAGCACAGCCCATAAGTATTGCCATAAGACCATGTCAAAAGCCTTCTGGGCGTCCAGTGTGACCGCCACTGCATCTGCCATAGGGTCAATTCTGGACAACACATTGAAAAGATGGCGGATATTAAGTGCAGTTGAGCGGCCAGGGACAAATCTGCTTTGGCCTACGTGGACCAGATGGGGCATGATCGGGAGGAACCTGTTCGCTATTATTTTGGCAAAGATTTTCATGTCCGTGTTTATAAGCGATAGAGGCCTATAGGAACCACATTCATCTGGGGGTTTCCCTGGCTTGGGAAGGACGGTTATCAGGGCTTCTCTTAAAGAGGGAGGGAGGGTGGCTAAACGGAGTGATTCGGTCCAGAACCCATGCAATAAAGGAGCTAGAATGGCAACATGTTCCCAGTAGAACTCAGATGTGAGTCCATCGGGGCCCGGGGCCCTGTTCTTCGGGAGGTCTGAGATTACCTGGACTATCTCTTCCAGGGTGAATGGGGCATCAAGCTGCTCGCTGGTGTTTTGGGAAACAAGGGTCATCGGGATGCGTTCTAGCAGGTCGTCTAAGTCATGGGCCGAGTGTTCCTGCTGGGGGCCATACAAATCGGCATAGAAGTTTGCGAAGGTGTCAATTATAGCCAGATCGGACCAGTGTTGTGTGCCTAGACTATCTATAATTCTATCTATACGGGACCTGCCTCCCTCCGCACGTACCAATCTGGCCAGGGTTCTGCCAGGTCTATCCCCCTCACCATATCTTCGCGCAGCAACGGGCCGAGCAAAGTACCGCACCTCGCCGAGTGCGTGGGACTCATAGTTCTAGTTCAGTTCTAATGTTTGCCAGGGTTGCCTGAGCAGGCGCGGAGGCATGTTCTTGTTCTAGAATTTTGAGTTTTGCTTCAGAGTTATTTAGGGCCGTCCTATGGCTTTGAGCACCCCCGCCTCCCTCGATATACACATCCCACGAATGTACACTTTAAATGCTGCCCAGCGGGTACTCTCGGATGTATTTTGTGAGTTGTTCTCAAAAAAGTTGTTTATATCCGATAGGATCTCAGGTCTAAAGACAATGTCAGACAGGGCATCAGATTTAAAGCGCCAGGCAGGGCGGGCGGCTGGGGCAGTACCCAATTGGACCTGCATCCACACCGGGGAGTGATCAGAGAGCGTGCGTGCGAGAACCTTGACATCTGCCACTCTACCCACCCGGCATCCCGACACCAGAAACATATAAATTCTTGAAGAGCTATCATGTACTGTTGAAGTGTAGTCTCTGTCTTGGGGATGAAGCGTTCTCAACATGTCGTGTACATTTAGGGACCTCATTTGCGTATAGAGTCGTTTGGCGGCTCGTGATGTGACTCTGCGGGTAGTGGTGGTTCTACCAAGACATTGTCAAGTACAAGGTTCATGTCTCCACCCCAAATGATAGGGACTTCCACATATCTCATGAGGATAGAGGTCACTCCATCTATAAATTCCGGGGAGTCAGTGTTAGGGCCGTAACAATTCAAGAGCAAGCATTCCTCGTTGGCCAGAGTGCAATGGAGGATCACATATCTACCCTCCGGGTCAATGTGTGGAGTGTGAATTTTACAGATTTGTGGATCAGAGTTAGGACACCCCTCGATTGAGTGGAGTATTGGGTATAGAACCTGTTAGGGCCCCAAGACTGTGCTAGGTTTGATGATAGGAGTTTCAGAGCTTGCGTCTCTTGCAGTAGGAGTACTTTGACTCCATGTCTTTGTGCATATGCTGTGATCCTGCAGGTTTTAGTGAAATTAGTCAACCCCCTGACGTTCCATGTCATCATTTTAATAGACATGGTGTCAATTTATGGGACATCCCAAATAGCGGATCGGTCTCTGCTTTCCATCATATGTGCTGCTGTGACGAGAGTACGCCTCTCTTCAAAACCAGTCATCTCCTTCCTGCCGATTTTTCTAAAACATTCCCCAACTACACCTCCCCCCACCCTCACCGCCCGGCTCAAACTAGCAGTGTGATAGTTCCCACCACTGGAGCGAACGACTGCGTGCCATCCCCAACTTGGCGATGCTTGACCAATAGCCCAACAGGGGCTTAGACAAAAACACTCCGCCTTAGAAGGCATTGCAGCTGCAGTGGGGGCCGCCGCTGCCGTGTGATCCACCTTTGTCAATAAGTATATAACGAAACATCAGTAATCAAACAGTTGGTAGTGCTTAGGTGGCAAAGAACAAACATATCCTTCGGTACAAGATCTTATACAGAGAGCGCCTTGGGCTGGCGCCTATCAGTGAGACTTGGCCGCTGAGGTGAAAGTACAGTGTATACCGTTATGGCAAAGCAAGACAGGAATGTCCCCCCTCTCCAAAAGTGGTGCTCCTGAGGTGATGACGTGGAGCAAGGTAGGGCACAGAATGGAATAGATCAAGGGGGACAGAGCGAACTAATGAGGGGACAGATCCCAGAGTGGCCACATCCGGTGAATCACATGAGAGTTGTGGGAGCTCTCGTCTTAGTCGTCGTTGTCTAATGGTTCATCCACCGGATCAGAGAGTGGAATATGTGCTTCAATGAACTTTACTGCTTCGTCCGGTACCGTGAAAAAGTACAATTTGTTACGATGGGTGAATTTCAAGGGTGCCGGGAGGAGCATGGCATATTCAATTTTCCTTTCCCTGAGCATCTTCTTCACGCCATTGAACTGCCTGCGCTCCATTTGCACGTTAACGGAGAAGTCCGGTAAAATTTGGATGATATGAGATTCCAGTCTCAGTTTTCCCTTCTCGCGGGCTAGGCGTATGTGGTCCATGGCCCTGTAGCCGAGGACCTTAGCAATAATTGGCCTGGGGAAGTCGCCCGGTTTAGGGCGGGGGGCCAGCGTCCGGTAAGCGCGCTCAATCGTGAAGAACGGTGAAAGTTGGGGATTGTCCAGGAGGTTTCTGAGGAGGTCTTCATCAGCTTGTTCCATTTTACCCTTGAGGATGGACTCCGGGAGCCCCATGATGCGGATATTGTTTCTTCGGGATCTTGACTCTAAATCGTCCCATTTCGCCTTGACCTGCTTCATATCTCGCACCAGATCCAAGACCGTATTTTGGAGAGAGTGCACCCCGTCCTCATTAACCCCAATTCTGGTCTCAGCCTCCATTAGTCTAGTCCCATGTTGGTCTAGTTTGGTCCTCATGGAGGCCACGCTTGCGTTGATGTCATCAAGCTTCTCATGGAATGAAGCAAAGTTCTTCACCATGGTCTCCATTAGTGTTGTCAGATCAGGCTGAGAGGGGGGGGGAAAGAGGGGGACGGAGGGGGGGCCAGGAAGTGGATCCGAGTCCTTGTGGTTAGAAGCAGACCCACTCTGCTCCTGTCTGGGAATCAACTTGGCATATTTATCCATTGCTCCCGCCTTGTTGGTACCTCGTGATCTGTTTGACATGTTACGGGAGTTCCTTCTCCAGCATGGGGTCTGGCATGGATTCACATGCTCATGAATAAAGAATACATAGCAGAACACACATGCACAACCACGGGAGGTGGCAAAGGCTCAACATTAAGCATCACATCAAACTCAACATTAAGCATCTTACCTCCTTACCAGGCTCACCTTAGGCGAACAGGTTGCGCAGCACTGCTTGGCCGACCCTGGACTCCTCCCTGGAATCCCGATCGACGCAGTAGAATTTCGTGAAGGTGTGCGTCGACCTCCACGTAGCAGCCCTACATATGTCCAGCAGGGGCACACCAGAAACGAACGCTGTGGTAGCTGCGATCGCTCTGGTGGAATGGGCTCTCGGATGGCCAGGCAGCGGTCGGTTTGCCAACCGATGACAGTACATGATACAGCCGGAGAGCCATCTGGAAATGGAAGCCTTCGAGAGAGCCTTCCCCTGATTGACAGGTCCAACGTTCACAAAGAGTTGTGACGTCTTCCGAAAACACTTCGTGCGGTCCACGTAGAACTTCAGCGCTCTAGCCACATCCAGTGAGTGCAAAGTCCTCTCAGCCGGCGACGAAGGCGACGGGAAGAACACAGGCAACACCAAGGGTTCGTTGAGATGGAAGTCCGACAGTACCTTGGGCATGAAGGAGGGGTGCGTCCTGAGCACTACCCTCGTGTCGTGAAAAGTCAAGTACGGGGCCTTGCAGGAAAGGGCCTGGATCTCTCCCACCCGTCGTGCGGAGGTGATGGCCACAAGAAACGCTGTTTTCCACGACAGAAACTTCAACGGGGCCGAGTGCAGAGGCTCGAACGGAGGTCCCATGAGCTTGGTCAGCACCACGTTGAGCTCCCACACCGGGGCCGGCGCCTTCACCGGCGGGAACGATCTGAACAGTCCCTTCATGAACTCTTTCACCAGACGATGAGACCACAAGGACGTCCGGCCCGTGGTTCTGGTGTATCGGGAGATCGCAGCAAGATGAATCTTGATGGACGCGTGTGCCAGTCCAGCTTTGGCCAGCGTCAGCAGGTACGGCAGTACCTGGGGAGCCGTAATCCGTAGAGGGTTAATCTTCTGTGCGTGGCACCAGACAGAGAACCTCTTCCATTTGTGTCCGTAGCATTTAAGAGTCGAGGACGCCCTGGCCTTTGCAAGAACCTCTCTGCAGTCGGCCGGTATGTCGTATCCTCCAAACTCTAGCGCTGCAGGAGCCAGGCCTGCAAGTTCAGCGATTTCGGGTCGTGGTGGAGGATGGCGCTTCCTTCCCTGGAGAGTAGATCCGCGTTCACCGGCAGCTTGATTGGCGGGGACGCTGACAAGTCCAGAAGGTCCGGGAACCATATCTGCCTCGGCCACGCAGGTGCGACGAGGATCATCCTGCACCGTGACCTCTTGAGCTGGTTGACGAGCCGGATTAGCAGTGGAAAAGGAGGGAACGCGTAGAGGAACAGGCCCTCCCAGGGGAACGAGAAAGCATCGCCCATGCTCCTCGCCTGGGGAAACCTGCTGGCGAACCTCCGGCACTTGGAGTTCGTCGCCGTCGCGAACAGGTCGATCTGGGGTGTGCCCCACCGTCGGAAGAGGCGATCCACTAGATCCTGCCGTAGTTCCCACTCGTGGCACGAGCGCAACTCCCTGCTGAGTGAGTCGGCAATGGAGTTTTTTATCCCTGCCAGATGAAACGGCACCAGAAACATCCTTTGGGCGACGGCCCAATGCCACAGGTCCTGCGCCTCCTTGGACAGCGCTGGAGACCTGGTTTCGCCCCGTTTCCTGATGTAAAACATAGTGGTGGTGTTGTCGGTGAAGATCCTCACCACCTTGCCCTTGAGGGACGGAAGGAAGGACCTGAGGGCCCAGAACACTGCACGGAGCTCCAGGACGTTGATATGGAGGAACTTCTCCGTCGGCCTCTCGCGTGCAGATTTTCGGTGTGCGCTCCCCACCCTTCCAGGGAGGCATCCGTGGTCACTGTCTCCTGGTGGTCTGGGGTCTGGAAGTCCATGCCCGCAGTCAGATGCGCGCGGTTGCCCCACCACCGGACCGCTCTGCGGAAACTCTCGTCGAGTGTGATCCTCTCCTCGAAGCCGCCCGTCGTTTGGATCCAGCGCGCGTCTAGGAACTCCTGCAACGGGCGCATCCGGAGCCTGCACATGGGAATGAGGTAGATGCAAGAAGACATCATTCCGAGGAGGGACTTGATGGACCTCACCTTGGCCGCGTCGGAAACCAACATCCGCTGTACCTTGCCCAGGATGGACCTGGTCCTTTCCTCCGACGGGGAGGCCAGAAGGGACACTGTCGAGCTTCGCTCCCAGAAACAGTGCGTTTTGCGCGGGTACCAGGTGGGACTTGGCGTAGTTCACGGAGAATCCCAGGCCCGTGAGAAGTTGGACGGTCCTTGCCGTGTGCTCCACGGCGAGCTCCCTCGTCTTGGCTCGGATGAGCCAGTCGTCCAGGTAGGGGTAGACGTGGGTCCCCTCGCGGCGCAGCTGCACCGCCACAGGTGCAAGGCACTTGTTGAATACCCTGGGTGCCGACCGTAGTCCGAAGGGGAGGGCTTTGAACTGGTAGTGACGCCCTTGGACCACAAACCTGAGGAATTTTCGGTGCCCCTTTAGGATGGGAATATGGAAGTAGGCATCCTCCAAATCCAACGACGACAGGAAGTCTCCTTCCTCCAGCTGCCCCAGGACGTGCTGGAGGGTGACCATCCGGAACTTCTGCGCCTTGATGAACTTGTTCAGACGTCGCAGGTCTAGGATGGGGCGCCATCCTCCCGTCTTCTTCTTCACGAGGAAGTATCTCGAGTAAACTCCGGAGCCCCGAAGCCTCTTTGGGACGAGTTCGATGACGCCCTTCCTGAGCATCGCCTTTACCTCCAGGAAAAGCTGAGGGACGTGAAGCTCTTTCCTGGCCACGGGGGGGACGCGCGTGCACCTTCTTTGAAACTCGAGCGCGTGGCCCCGGGCTAAGGCGTCCAGCACCCAACGGTCGGTGGAGATGGACTCCCACACGCTGACGAAGCTCGCCAACCGGCCTCCCACCGGGGTGCTTCGGTGGGGGCCCGACCCCACGGCCGGTTCAATCCTGTTTCGACGAGGCTTTGCCGCCTTGACCTCCTTGGCGACGACGGCGGGGTCCGCCAGACTTGCCTTGTCCTCTGTAGGCCTCCTGAGACGAGCGGGCCGCTTGACGGTAGGTGGAGAAACCGCCGCCGGAACCTTTGGAGGCGCCCTTGCCTCCGCTGCTCCGAAAGGGCGTCCGTCGTTGCTGCAGAACCCCAAGGGCCCGGGCCGTCTCAGTGTCCGCTTTAATGGCCTGAAGGGAATCGTCCACTGTTTTCCCAAACAGGTTGTTCCCATCGAACGGCATGTCCAGGACTCTGGTCTGTACGTCTTGACGGAAGTCCGTAGCCTTGAGCCATCCACGCCGCCTAAGGCACACGCCGTTGCACAACTGGCGAAACCCAGTGTCGGCGATGTCCGTCGCAATAGTGATGGCGTGGTCCGTCGCCACCTCGCCTTCCTGTAGGATCTCCAGGGCATCCGCCCTCTTGTCGTCCGGTAGGAAGTCCAGCAGGGGAGCCAGTTTGTACCATAGCTCCCTGTCGTAGCGGGCCACGATAGCCAAGGCGTTGGCCGCTTTAATAGTCGTCGCTGCAGACGAGATGACCCTGCGTCCCACATCGTCCAATTTCTTTCCCTCGCCGTCCGGTGGGGAAGTCGATGTGGAGGCCGCACCCCCCCCGCTTTCTTCCTGGCCGCCGCGGAGACGACGGAGTCCGGGGTAGGCTGCGCCCGGAGGCACAGGGGGGCCGCGTCCGGGACCCGGTACTTCTTCTCGTACCGGTCTCTTCTAGCTGGCGTCGTGGAAGGGTTCTTGAGGAGGGCGAGGCCCTCATCCCAAATGTCGTCCAGTAGAGGCACCGCAAGGACCGTCTTCCTCTTGGCCTCGCGCCGTTGATAAAGGAATCCTTCTTCTCCTCAGGGCAGAGTTGGAAAAGCTCGGATGCCCGGGCGATCATGGACTGGAACGATCCAATCTCGTCGGGCGGAGAAGCCCTGGTGGGAGGTGACGAGTGGGGCGAGTAGCTGGGGACGCTAACGGAAGGGCAGTACTTCTTTGTCAACTATTTGTTCACAGCCGGAAGAGATTCTGCCAAGCAGCCGCCAACCCTTTCTGTAAAGTGAGATGAAAAGGTAACACTGAGTCAAAGGACGGCCCTTGATCTAAAATGTCCATTAGATCATCTTGTACAAAATCTTCAGGAGGCCTGGACCAGCCGAGATACTCTGTGACCCTAGTCATGAGCCTCCTGTAAGACCACTCAGCAAGAGCCCCAAGCTCAGGCTTGCCAAATTCCACTTCCGGAGAAGTGTCCAGCCCACTGGCATGAAGGGTTTGCCTCAACCCCTCCAATTGACTGTCTCCAGAAAAGACATGTGGCACATCAGCTCAACAGGGTCCTCAAAGTCAGACGTTTCCTCCTCCTCATATATGTTGTCCAGAGGGAGGTAAAAACCCTGCCTCGCGACAGAAGAGGGTCTGGAATACCCCCAGGCCTCACAGACTCAGCAGTAGCCTTCCTTTGAGGATCCACTGTATCAAGGACCTCCAACTGTACATTTCGGGCAAAAATCCCCAAAGGCATCGAGGGCACCGAAGGCTTCGACGCCAAGAGCGCTGAAGGTTTTGGAGTCGAACATGCTGCCGACGGCTGATAAGAAGGCAAAGCCTCGATATCTGAGGCCGACGGAGTCGATGCCAGCTTCCAAACCCTTAGCAGGTTTCTGCGGTCTCGCTGGGGGCGAGGACCAAGACTTGGAAGCATGGGACTATCCTGAGCCTTGTCCGAACAGGACCTCAAAGGTTCCCGATGCAAGTCACGTCGAGGACCCGAGCCCAAAGGCGTGCGAGCCACAACACGAGACTGTTCCATAATTGCACGTTAGATACCTGTCAAAGAAATACTTATCTTCCTGTGCTCTCATTAACGGCTGCATTTTGCAACTTTGAAACTCATGCCTTTTTCCCCATGATCGCATTTAGCCCGATTGTTCCAGATAAGCCTATTTCGCAGTTAGCCTGATTGTGCCAGATAAGCCTATTTCACGCCTTTTCTCCCCTATCTGGGAATCTCAAATCTAGGTGTATTCCTCAGTTGACTGCCATTTTGGTGAAACCTAGGCTTTTTCTGCCACGATCTACGAATCTCAAAGTGTGTTCTCCCATTGCCTACCATTGGCGAAACTGAGGATCGACTTTCACCCAGCAACAACTAAAAGCAAGTACCGACAGCCAGGTCACTGCCCAAGTTAACTAGGAGCCAGTCACCCTCCACACACATAAAACTACTGACATGAAAACAAGCCTAATTTAAGATCGCTTTTCACATCTCATTCGGCCTGCAGCCATTGAAAGCTAAAGAATGTTCATCAAACATACAGCACACGTTTTCACACGTTTTCACAGAAGGCTAATGTGCACAGGATTCAAGAACAAGAAATTGGCAGACACGAACAGAAGCGTTGTGCACGTCAACCGTGCAAGTTTAAGTAGTAACAATAGAGATAGCTCTTTTCAAAGCCAAGGGCCATAGAGTACAGTAGAGGCATTCACTGAACGGGCACAAAGCTCTCATTGGAGGTGCGAAAACCCACGTAATGGAGTTTTACATAGGAGCCCTAAACTCAGTGACACGCTCAGCTCTGGGCTTTACTCTCCAGATAGCAGATATGACACGCACACGGGCAGGGAAACCATGTTCCTTCATACATATAAGGCCTGAGTAAAAGGGGACAAGAGGGGAAACAGCAGTAGACTTGCCTGTGCATCGAGGCCGCAGAGGCTGGGGTGGAGGGCAGATGAGTCCTGAGCAGCAACAGCAGGAAAGAGGCAGCCGGGCCCAGCTAAGCAGAACTCGCAAACCCCAGAAGGCACAGTTTCAATTGAAGCACATTCTGCTCTAAAAGTGAGTGAAGGATGGGGGCTTGCTGAGTGCATTTAGACTGATGGCGTGTAGTAAGTGCAGAGTAGCTTCATGAGACAAAGGTTACACATGCTGTTAAACTAAAACCACCACTTGTTCTATTTATCTATTCAAGCATGCTCTTTGCCTACATGGCAATCTTGTTCAGAGGTGTGATGTTAGGTTATATTATATCTGCTTTTGCTTTAAACTTATTTAATAAAAGTAGGAGCCCTCAGAAGATAGGGGATCATATTAAATACATTCAGTCAAATTCGCAAACAACGGCAGATGAAAGATGGAAAGCAGACTATAAACAATTTAATCTGCTCCGAAATGAACAATCTGATAATCAGAAAGCAAAACAATCCGAGCTAATTCGAATTACACTAGAAAACTCATCAAATTCCTAAAAAAAAAAAAAAGGAAGTGAACAGAACCAAGTACCTCATAACGAGTGGAGCTGGTTAGCAGCAACCTTAGCGAATAACAACCGAAGTTAATGTTTACTGAAGCCAAAAAATATTGGTCTAGCCATTGGCTCGTGGAATACAAGAGGCTTTACTCATTTGTATAACTTCAAAGAAAAGTGGGTCAATGAGATAGACATATGTCTGCAAGAAACTTGGTTAGATATTTGTCCTATTGCAGAGGATTATGAAATAGCATTCAACCCTGCTATTAAAGGGATTAAAGGACGTCCAAGTGCAGGCATTCTCACTCTTGTAAAAAAAGCTTCTGGTTGTAGACTGATGGGATATAACAACATATCATCTTATATTCAAGTCGTCACCATCAAAAGGAACTTTAATGAAGACAAACATCTGATACTCTGTCATAAATTTGTATTGGCATCATAGTAAAGCTGGAACATTGTCCTTTTTTGAACAAATTATGGATATAATTCATGAATTGATGATCAAAGATACCAGTGCCGGTCTGATTTTATGTGGAGATTTTAATCTGGATTTTATAGAAAAAAAGCAAGAATGACCTCTCAAGGAAACAGAACTTGATACAAAAATGGTCCAAAGAATTAACCCTACACAGAATCTCCAGGTTGAACGGTAATGTCGAGGGAGACATACCTGCCAAATCGGCCTGGCAAAGAAATGAACAAAACTCAATTTTGGATTACATTTTTGTATCTGAAAATTTATCATTACTGATTCTAAATTTTTAAGTTCTTAACACAGAAGTCAGTGATCATAATATGATCATAGCACATTTTGAAATGCCACAACTTTCGCCATCAACATGGAATTGGAATATAACTCCTAATTGTAGTGGTAATAGATTAAAACTTAACTCTCACTAAGTGAATATATTGAAAAACGCAAATGAGAAACACATTGACTTGTTGGGTGTAGATTATACCCCCTTGTTAGAACAATATAAGATCGAGAAATCCAAATGGTATTCAGTCTCAAAAATGCTCACATATTTATAATCCTGAAATTGCCATAAGAAAAAGAGAAATGCGCAGGGCCCTGCGACAATTAAAAAATGACAGCCAAATGGATGAGTTGAAGATGAGGAAAGAGATCAAACAAAACTACAAGAATTGGCTGATAGCACATCGTGCTCTAACTGAACAACATGATGCTGAACAAATAATGAAGTCCATGAAAGAGATAAATTCTGCAGATTTTTGATCAACAATGAATCTGGAATACAGAAAGCATCGAACAAGAACATGGTCACGGAAAAAATGGATCGAGCATTTTTAGACCCCGTTTTCAAAAAAGGGTAATATTCCCAACCCTTCGCTACCTGCACTCTTTTTGGGATATTCAGTTCGATCAAGTTGAAATTTTGTCAGACATTAAAAAACTTTCTAACTCTCGTGCACCTGGTCCGGATGGCATAACAAATGCCATGTTAAAATCTGATCCGGAAGCCTGGGCTGAGTTTTCCAAGATTCTGTTTGATAAAATCGCCATGGAAGGTACCACTCCTAAGTCATGGAAAAAAGCCATTTTTGTCCCAATATTTAAAAAGGGCAATCGATCAAACCCAATGGAACATAGGTCTATTGCCTTGCTAGATGTAATAGGTAAGATTTATGCAACACAACTTCAGCACAAATTGATGGAATGGTTAGTCTTAACTAATCATATTGATGCCAGACAAAGTGGATTTGTGAAGGGTGTTGGCTGCTGCCTAAACCTAACCCCCATCAATTTAATGAAAATGGACATGATTAGGAAAAAATCAAAAGTGTACTTTGCATTTCTTGACCTGTCTCATGCTTTTGATAGCATAGACAGAGAAATCCTTTGGACAAAATTAAAAAGCTGGATTTGTCCAAATAGCTTGTTACATGCCATCAAGGATTTGCATACCGACACTAAAATGTATATTCGGTTGGATGCAAGTGGCACCTTATCGGGACCCATTCTTACCCACTGTGGAGTCAAACAAGGGTGTCCTCTAGCGGCTATAATATTCAATGCCTTCATCTCTGATATCGGTGAAGCACTTGAGAAAGCCAAAGGATTTGACCCGAAAATAATGGACTCTGCCTTAAATGGGATCCTATATGCAGATGACTTAGTACTAATGGACCTTACACCCATTGGACTACAACGGAAACTGCACGTGTTAGAACAATATGTCCAAGCTAATGGTCTACAGATAAATCCAAGTAAGTCTGTCATTTTAACACTGCAAAATTTGACTAAAGGTACATCCAAGAAATTTAATTGGTGCCTTGACGGCGAATCACTACAACAGGTAAAACAGGTAAAATACCTGGGTATGTGGTTACATTCCAATATAAATGATCATACTTGGGTAGAGAAAATGAAATCCAAATGTCGTCAACTAAGTACCCAAGCCATGGTCTTAGATATAAAATACGGCAATTTTTCACTGGTTCCAACTTTAAAGTTTTACAAACAAAAAGCGGTGCCTGCGATAACCTATGGCGCCGAAACTGCCTTTGCATGCCCTCCGAGTTTGTGGGATAGTCTTGAAAACATCTTTTGGGGCAGAATCTTGAAAGTTGGCAGAGGATTACCGGCAGTAGTAGTAAGATACGAATTGGGGCTGATCTCAAATGCAAAGGTTACATGGAACACTGTCAATCTTTTGCAAGATAATCCTGCCAAATGGTGCACCGCAAATGAAAATTCTACATGATTTGGCTGACAAACAATCAAATACAGTTTTTTCGGCCTGGATAAATCAATGTCATCAAATTCTAATGGATATAAATAGTGATGTAATCACTCTGAAGGAAAATCCAGATGCTGTAAAGAAAAAATTGTGGGAAACCGATTGGATCAGCACCTGCACTAATAGAGGCAAATATTCACTCTTGAAGAATGTTCCTCCAGAAGGGAAAGCCTACAACACAACCTATAAATATCTTGAAAAATGTCCAGACAAACAAAAAAGAACCCTGCTTATGAAATTCAGGCTAAATCAATTTAAGACAAAAGTAGTACTTATGCGATGGAGCAAATATGAGAAGCTGAACCCTAAATGTAGAATCAGTGATCATTTTGAAGAGAATATCAAACATTTGGTTTTAACCTGTGGAGCTTTCTCCATGAGAAGAATGACACTGTTTAATACGATTGTGGCAAATAAACCTTTCTATACCATGGAAGAATGGTGGGTGGAATGTTTTACAGAGGTAAATGATGAACTAACATACGCTCGGACATTCCTCCTTAAAAACCTTGAAGAAGAATTGGCCAAATCGCATGAAAAATGGAACTAGAAACTGGCTTGCGTTTTGTGTTGTACTTTGCCCAATTCAGTGGTCATCACTTCTCTTTACTTTTTACTATTTTTATTGTTTATATTTTACTTTGTGATATTTTTTGCTTCTTTTTGCTTTGTTAATTGTGATATCTTTTTATATGAATAGTTAAATGTGATGCCATTTTTCTTTAAAGGTTTATCTAAACCAATAAAAAGAAAAAAAAAAATACAAAAATACATTAACATAACGCCTGTGTCAAGTGTATAATTCAGAGTAATGTGTCAGAGTGGTATCTCTGAGTCACAGAACTTTACAATTCCTGGCTGTATATGTTTGATCATGTTGGTAAGCACACAAACCTAGGCAGGCCCGTCTTTTAGCACTGAGACACAGCCTAGGGTGAATGTCGACATGAAATGACTGGTGATCACGGGTCTGTTTTCACAGCCTCAAACTAGGTGAAGATAAGAGGCTCATGGTCACGCCTTACTCGTAGGCAATCAAGTCACTACGCACAGCACCCCGACCTAGACAGGCCATCCACAGATAGTGCAACATCAGTGCAACACCACAACCTTACTCACTAATTGGATAACCACCCCTAGAGGACATCCAGCTATCACATCACAAGAGGATAAAAGTCTCATCCAACCAAACCATACAAGGCCCTACAGGCGGGCTAGCATCCCTGTAACCTCAATACCCTAAAAATCTTACTACCAAGGACCGCAAAATGCCCCGACACAGTTGGACACCGACAGATAATCTGAACAAGGAACAAACCGAACTGATCCACACCCTTACCCTCAAGAAGAAACCACTGCGAATACAGAACGCACCCCAACAAACATTACATTCAACAGATCAAACATGAGAAGAGAAAAATCCCTATATCTTACACCGGACCTCGCAACAAGCACAACACCGACACTCCAACGCCACCAAGAGATCCAGACACACTGACAACAAACTGTAAACCCCGCTAAGAAAGGTGAGAACCCCAGAAGAGAAAGGTACATAACCAGAGTCCTCACTCTGTACAATACAAAAACACAAGGGCACCGCCTGCAACCCCATCAAAACAGACGAAACATAAGGCTTGGTCAACCCAACGATCAACCCATCAGACCCCCTTCATGACAAAGCAGACTCAGCGGATCACCAACTGATCTACGACAACACATAAGCACTCCACTAAACAACCGTAAGATGAAACAAGGATAAAAAAACAAAATCCTAACCACATGAAAAAGATCCATTGCAACCTAATCAACGCCAGATCAATGTCAGGCATTCCACAGATTTACGACAGATGTATCGACATTTTATTCATAACCGAAACATGTGTAGATGACAATTACAAAATTACACTCCATAACTTCCTCCCTAACACCTTTAAGTGCTCACAAGCAAACAGGAGAAACACAAGAAGACGAAGGACTGGTGATAGCATACAAGGAACACCTCAAAATTGAAACTGAAGAACTGCTAACCATCGAAAACTGCGAATCCCTAATCCTTCGCCTAACAGCAAACCCAAAGACAAACCTCAAATCCATCCTCATATACAGACCAACATACGATGCTGTGAATGCCTTCACTGAAGCCATCACCAACCTAGCCACAGAGCAGGAACACTTGATAATCCTTGGAGACTTCAAAATTTGGTTTGACAAAGAAATCACAAATACCTAAATCACTAGCCAAACAACTGACGACAATGAAACTACATCAACTAGTCAAAAGTGCAACTCACACTGCGGGACATACACCAGATGCAATATTCACCAACAAAAACCTCATCACCACAGCGCAACGAATACAGATCCCCTGGAATGACCACCTCACCATCATCCCCTTCGTGATCACACTTGCCACAACAACCAAACAACCCGAAAAACTGCAGACTATCAAACAGGAGGACCATAGAACTACTGAAAACGACCAAACCATCGGCAGTGACTTTGGATGAATCTGTCCTTGACAGAAAAACAGAACTACTGCACAAAGTATCACCGGAACAATAGATAAGAGCTCGTAGGAAAAACCTTTCACCCATCGGGCAAAAGAACCACAGAAAAATGGTTTACCCCCACTACTCAGCGCCATAAAAAGGAAAACAGGAAGCTTGAACTAGAATGGAGGAAATGAAACGACAGGATGAAGAAATCCCAATTCAAACGACATATCCGCTCATACAAAAAGGAAATCAATAAGGCCAAAAAGAAATTCAACAACAGAATCACCAAAGCCGCCAAAACCCATAAAGAACGGTTTAAAATCATACACTAAATGAGAAACCCCCTGGCTGTAGAAACACACCAATACCTTCAATGAAATTATGCAACAACCTCTCGGACCACTTCAAAAACAAACGCATCACCATCCACCCAATCCTACAAAGCAGACCAACCAACTAGAACATGCAACCTACCCAGACATCCAAGGATCCCCAGAACAAACTCTGAAGTTTCCCCCAAATATCAGCGGAGACATTCATCAAACTGGTAAGCGATCGCAACAAAGCTGGCTCCCCATGGATCCCTGCCCCAGAAATCAATCCTCACACAAGGGACAACGATGGAGCGCTTCAAAAACCTTTTCAACCAATCACTTTCAAACAGGGAAAGTACCAAGATCAGTCAAATCGACACACATCAAGCCGCTCCTCAAGGACACAGCAGGAAACGTGGAGGACCTCTCCAACTACAGACTCATCTCAAACATCCCGTACCCAGTGAAACTACTCGAAACATACATCTAGATAATAACACAAGAATTCATAGAAAAACACCTACTGCTGGATCAAGCACAAGTAGTCTTCCGACCAAAGAGGAACAGAAACGGCACTGCTCTCAATCTGGGATGATCTAAAGACTAATGCAGACTGACAAAAGCACAGGTCTAATTCTTCAGGATCGCTCACCAGCATTTGGCACAGTCAACCATGACATCCTAGGGAGATTGGAAGAAATCGATATCACCCACCTAGCCTTACTATGGATAAAATCCTTACGAACAGCCATCCCACGACTCTGGCCTTCTATTGCCTACTCAAGGTCCACAAAAAAGAAATAAGTCCCCCAGGTAGACCTATAGTCTCTGCAATGTGTTCCATTTTTTAACCCTGGGCAATATGTGCAGATCTGTTTCTTAGACCCTTTGTACGGAAAATGAAATCATTCGTCTAGGATACCACATAAATGATAAAAATATTAGATCTAATCTCAATCAACAATGACATATTGGTCACCCTCGATGTGGAAGCACTATATACCATTATCCCACAGAGGGCAAGTAATGAAGTAATGCACTACTATGTCAAAACGAGATCAGACCCGTCAGTTTCAGAGTTCATTCTCTAATGTATTTTACTAGTGCCAACTGAGAACTTCTTCATGATCAAGGGTACATATAAACAAAGTCATGGCACTAGTATGTGCGCGACGTTCGCCCCAGATCTAGCCAATTTATATATGGAACATTTGGAGCAAAGAACTGTCTCCAATGACAACAATCCTTTTAACACATACATGACATGTTGGTATCGGTACCTCGACGACGTGTTCATGATATGGAATGGTGGTCGGGATTGCTTAAAATCATTCTTAGAGTGGCTAAACCATCAGGACAGCTTCATCAACTTTACTCTGTCTTCCGATCCACACAAGATCCCCTTTTTAGATCTTGAAATGTATCAAAACCATAAGAAGGTAGGCACAAATTTGTTCAGTAAAGAAACTGATAAAAATACCCTTTTGGCCTATGGAAGTTTTCATCCACAAAGTCTGAAAGAAAATCTACCCTTCGGACAATTCCTCTGTATCCGGCGCAATTAACACTACAGTGCCGGAATTCGATACCAATAGCAAGCAGTTGAGCAGTAGACTAAAACAATGTGGGCATCCACCTGTGGTGATTCGAAGAGCTAAAAAAAAAGGGCACAAAACACTGATAGGCAATCCTGCCTGACTATACAAGACACGGAAGGTAGATAAAATCACGTGTCACTTCCTTCTCCCCAATCAGTCATCATCTAAGAAGGACCATCATCCAAAACTGGAGTATTTTAAACTGATGACTAACCATGCCAAACCACTTTTCGCCATTAACTGGCCCACAACCTGAAAGACAAATTGGTGCGCACTTATGAGGAACCGAAAACAACAAAACTGACCCAGTCAACATTACAGGCCCTGCCCCCAGTGATTGGCCACAGATGCAGCAAATTCTCTATGTTCCAATTTAAGACCTGTATGGCCTCACTTGGAAACTGCATTCCTAGACTAACTGCCTTACAAAATGGGACATTTATGGGATTAAATACCTGTGTAGCCTCATTTATATACAAAAAACAAAAATCCGACAACCGATATGCGAGCATCGCTCAAGCATCAAAAATATAATTGTGGATAAACCTCTGGTAGCCCGTTTTCAGCAGTAAAAACACACTGATTTAACATGGTTCATCATCCAGACAGTGAAATGCCCTACACGAGGTGGGGACAGAGATTTTTATTGCGACAGAACAGAAATGTATTTTAAGATTAGACCCGGTCAATCAAGGCCTCAATATCGCTATTGAATGGCATCTATTCATACACTGAGAATGAACAACCATGTCCATATTTTCCCAGTCCTTTCTCTGATTCAATACATAATTAAAAAAGTCCCATTTTTGACCTCCAAGCAATAAATAAAATACTCACATGCTACAGTTGTGAATGTCTTACATAGATACGAAACTCATTAACGGGGGAAAACAACGGCATCACAAAATGATGGGTGTATTTAGAGTTAAGCGCAACATGTAGCCCGATAGTTAGGCATTGCCGCAATCATTCGGGCATGCATTATCCTCATCCAAGATGGGGGCGGCATGTCGCGTCACACTCACACATGCGCAACCAGATAATATCACGCCAAGCTCTAGTCCTGGGCTCACAACGCGGGTGTTTTTTTTCCTCCCTCGGGCGCGGAAGACGCTGTTAAGGTAAGGTACCAGTCCGAGTTACGGCGCTGCAACCCCCCATTTCAGAAAAATTCTCACAGAGATTACTCATCAGTAAATACTTGATCTATTCGAGTGCGGATATTAGATCTCAAACATATTTAACGGTCTACTTCATTGATGCAGTACACGTTATGCCTCTGTAGCCACAGTTCAGGCAACATGATTCACACATTCGGCAAAATAGACCAGCGTGCAGCCGTAGATTTAACCACACTTACTAGGCAGAGGTATTTTGGCAACTCTACATTAGGAGCCACATACAAAACAGTCTTGTAGAGCGAGACACACACACACACACACACACACACACAGTTCTGTTCGAACTTAATAGACATTCTTTTTCGCCTGTCTTCACCTCAATGAATAGATGATCACTGCACCAGCAACATACTCCGGCTCCAACTGAAGACAATACCAAAATATCACGCCCGGCAACAGAAAGGATTACTTACAGATTAAGGTAATAACCAAAACAAATTAACGTGTCACAATAACTGCATAATTGAAGATTAAATTTGGTGATAGAGGAAAAGATGTAATTTGGTGATAAAGAGGACAAATACTTATCCCCTTTGTATGTTTTCAACAACCTTCAATGAAACACTAAAAGAGGAATCGATGTGTTGACCATTATTCAGCCCTACACCCATAGAAGAAATGATATGTGGGTACAAAAGCCGTGTGGCTGTTACTTTTTTTTTTTTTTAGAGGTAAGGTTTTTAAAATGCAGTACTTGACGGGAGATGCATCCCCTAACGAGAACATTGGTGTTCACATACCACTTCTACCAATGTGTCCTGAAGACAGCTCAAAGGGTTTAACCATACAAAGAGCGGATGTTGTAGACACTGTTCAACCGGCCGAGCCAGAAACACATGATTTGCTGACACCAAAAGTGAAATCGCAATTCAATATGCATTATGAATTGCTTTACACCTGGTTACTAACATCACTATTAAATGTGCCCATGCACAACTTGTGATTGCATTACGCATTGGAGCTTTGGTTTTTTTGGTGCTGATTTATGACATGTTTTGTTGCGAATAAATAGTTTTTCAGATATCCTGACCTTTTGTACCTGCGAGATCCATAGGATTGTGACCTAAGCACCTGGTTTACCTCCGTATGTGTATAAAGGCGGGGTAGCGTGTGTTGACTGAGTTCTCTTCTCTGAACGCCTATTTGAGGCAATCTAAAATAGCATATTTGTCAGTCTGCCGCCAACATCACAGTACCTTGATTTCAATGTCATTTAGTAACAACCAGTTCATTCCCATCCACGCAAGAATATCTAGCAATCATGCAGAGAATCAATCGCTAACGAGATGCCTGGTTTCATGTCCGTGGATTACAGCAGATTGGCATCGCATTTCAAACTACAGTGTCAGCCGTTGGGGACTTACTTACGCCTGTGGTTTCATAGCAGTTAAGCAAAAGTTGTGTTCAGGAGAAACATGCAATGTCACTGCTGACAGAATCTTGCTCTCCCCAAGCCCCTTAATCATATTGGTGGGTATGTTTCAAAAAAGGAATGCAATCAATCTGAGTGCAGTGCCCATTATTCTTACGTAGGTATTTAGCCTATTACACAATGGCTTTCAAACATGGGCCGTCTAGGTTACTACACAAGTCCCCAATGACCACTACTGTCAATTTCAAAGTGAACTTTAAATGGATGCATATTGCTATTCATCACACTATCAGCTAATGCCGACTAGCAACATGATTTTGATAGTACATAAAGCTGAAGTGGAAAAACGACCAGTTAAGCAATATGCAAAAAGGTACTTTTGAGAGTTTGAGCACACAAGAAATGTATCGGATAACCTCCGTTTTAAACTCAAGTTCAAATTAACTCAGACACAATTTTCTTCAGCTATTGTACCAATTAGAATCATGGAGCTGCTACAAAATGCTCTAGAACTCGACACAGGCTAGACTCATTAAGCGGGTCTTATGCTATTAGCATCCCGGGTTACCAATTAGGTAACCCGGGGTGCTGAGAGCATTGTATTTTCATTCAATATGATATGATATATGACCGGTTATTTATAACTCGCTTAATACCCAGAAGGTTTCTAAGCACGGAACCGGGGAATCGAACCTGTAGTTGCTCTGTGTGTCGCCTTGCTTCCAAGGAGAGCACGTTGCCCCTGAGCTATCCTCCTGAGACTGGAATGAATGAAATACCTCAAGGAGGAGGGGAGAAATATGGGGAGGAAGATGGTGGGTGGGGAAACAGCCATCTGACAACTTGGAACACAGGCTTACATCGGGAGATTCATCCCAGATTCATTGCCTCCTGATTGGCTGCCTCCCATGTGACTGGTGCTAAAAGGGTCATTGCTGGCCCTGGAACTGCTGCTAGCTGCTTTGAGTTGGTTAAGTTTACAATGAATGAAGTTAAGGGACTAAAGGCTGGGGATCTTTCTTGAAAGGTTTGCAAGTTACCCATAGATACTGCTAGATGTGCATCTATTGCTATGAGAATTGCAAAACGTATTATGCTAATGAAGTGCACTAGGAAAAATCATCCAATGGGGAGGGGCAGTGCTCCAACTAAGATTTGGAAGAGGGGGTATTTTGAAGTTGGGATTAAAATGATTTTTTTGGGGGGAGTAAAAACAGCAGCTACAATTTTTTCTTTTTTTTAAAAACTGGAAAACGAATGTTTTTGTAATAAATATTCTTTTGCACCTAGTTATTCATACACATGAAAACTTCTGATCAGGCAGTAATATATTAAGTTTCTTCCTGTGGTACAACATTCAATACTGGTCCAAACCCATCCATTGAGCCGTGTAGGTGAAAGCAGGGGCACAAAGCTCTACTTGTCTATTTCCTATTTTTTGTTGGGAGCATTTTTCCACCCCATTTTTATTTTTTTGGCAACATTTGCCTATTTTGAGAGACTAAGCGGCTGATCCAACCATCATCTATAGGGCCGGGTGGGGTTTTTCCTGGATTTGCATTGTGCTGCAAACTGAATACCACATGTTCAGAGAGCGCACTCAATTACACCTCAAGCTCCAAACTGAAGGTTATGCTTGTTCTCATACTCAGCCCTCTACTCCTCATTCTCAAACCCGACATGCTGACCTTGTGGGCATGTTGAAGACACCATTTCCCACTGATGCATGGACACTAAACCTATACTTGTCTGCTATATGATCAACTTCGTTTCCCCCTTTGGCCTCCATACTCCCCCTACCATGCAAAAGAACCCCGAAGTAGCCACCTGGTGGTATGAGTGCTACGCATCAAATTAATATATTGCCAATGACAGTTTTTTTTTACTCTAAAACTACATCAAAAGCACGCCTCAGACATTTGGCACAAGTTTCTGGTCTGCTTATACAGCCTAAGCACATGGCTGAAACTACAGAAAAGGGCGGGATGTTCTAGGCCCTATGGAGCAAAATGTGCCAAATGCTACATTGCAAAATAATGTGCTCCTTGTGGCCAGTCTTCTGACGAAGGTATTGCAATATGTATTGTTAACTAAGATGGTGTATGCTTACTGTGCCGAGTAAGTAAGACATAGGCACTGTATGTGGTTTCTATAAGCAAAACAATTACACAAGCACACCCACAACCCACTCAACGCTTTCAAATGGCACAAGCTCTAGTCCAAGCACACGTTAAAAAAGCAGCTAAAGCCGATAGTGTGAAACTATGTTATACATTTAAAGTAAGCACTCTAGTTGGAACTATCAAATATTTGATTGTTAGCAATTGAGAACAAGCACCATCGATGCAATGTAAATACCATCTCGAGAAACTGCAGTTAGGGCCTGCAGGTGGGTTAAGAGCCAAAGACGCGTGCCATTGGCCTCCATCCCTCGCAAATCATTTTTAATGCATTTTCACGCTGTTCGCGACTTACATATAGCTCAACACTGAGTATTGATTTTCCCTTTACCTGGCGGACGGCGTCTGCATCTTTTTAAGTGGATGAAATTAAAGTCTGCCTCATCCTCCTCGTCTATGGTCTGCCCCAATGAGAGCAAGCTGACCCGTCTCATCTTCAGCAACTTGGGCGAACTTTCACGAACAGTGCTTCCCACGGCCAAAACCACGTCTCCAGACATGACGGACGGAACCACCTTCTTAAAAAAATCCATCTTTCTGTGCTCACTCTACATTCCAAGCCCAGACCGAACTCGACAGTCCGAAGCGACCACAAACATGCACACACCCTGGCGCATGTACAAACTGCCTCCAAGCTACACGGAGGTGGCCTATGCCGACTGTTTTGCAGGGTGATGTCATTCGGAGGCTGGGAGGTGCCAGACAGCCTGCAAGGCAGCAGCCAGATGCTGGGAGGCAGATTTTCAAGGCATACTTGCTGTGCAAACTGATAAGCGGCGAACGGCAGAAGCCTAATAAGTGCAATATGGACTAAAGGTAACCACAGCCATAAAATAAAAAGTTCAACGCGTTTAACTATGGTCGTACAGTCAAATAAACAGACAGCTTGCAAAACCTCAAGAAATGATTGACCGCCTTCTCCAATAAAAGTACAGTTCAACAGTACCGATAAAAGGGAAAATCGAACTCACAGTTGGAAGGGTGGAGAATGGGCCTGCGTTCATAGATAATGCTTATCGCTTAGAATGATCGTTTCTTGTACTGTGTAACTCGAAGCAACACCGCCCTTCGGGGCATTACTTTTTACTGTGAATAAGCTTCAGCTTTCAACTATAACCTTTCAATATATATCACTAATTTTACCAATCATTAAACAACAATATCTCCTAAATATTTACAGAAATGATACAAATTCGGTCTAGCTGCACGCGTCTTCGACGAGCAGGGACTTGGCCACTTTCGTGCTGGCTAAAATGCACCCACATTATTTAACTGACACTTCCCATAACTGGACTTCTGTACTACATCGCGTTGGTACCTTACCAATGGTGTAAGGTGCTATACAAAACGATGATTACATTGCATAAAGTTTAGGGAATGCATGAAGTACTTTCAGGAAAGAGCGTCATTGACTATTATTGTGCTCAATTCCAAAGAAGCTATGCGAAAAGTGAGTACTGCATGGAGTATTTTTTTTAATGTAATTGTTCTAATAGGTTCAATCAGAATCATAACTGTGCAAAATAGAAAAAGTAAAAAAAATAAACCAAGATAAAATTGCTACACTACCTGTTTTTTTAAAGCTTACATATCCGTTACAAGCCATTTCTCAAGTGTAAAACATGTACAATTGTCTGACGCCTGAGCTAGTAACCACAAAAGCATCCTGCATGGTCTATAGATTTTAAAGAATATTTCCAAGATTGCATGCGAGTAAGATCAGGAACCAATGATTCGCAGATGAGGCGGATTCTGTTCTATTGGGCTACGTTCTTCTAAAATTGAATAAAGTTTAAGATGTCAGATGGAAACTACATGTATTTTGACATATTTTGTCTGAATAGCGCTGCATCACCTTAGGATTCCCCAAATGCCTTCCAAGAATCTAAATAAGACAGTGTTGTATACAAAATCACTAGTACCAACACTCTTCATAAATAAATGTAGTTGGGTGAAGGGTGGGGGAGGGAACAAAGTCAGCGTCTGCAATGCTTAATTTGTCTCTCGCGTAGCTTATGGTATTCATCTGTATCTTTACCGAAGGATTATCACTTTGTTCAAGACAATTGTGCTCTCTTGTGGATCTGCTAGGAGCAGATTTTAATCGACAAAACTTCTTAAAGATTCCTGCAGTTCCTTTATGGACCAAACAGGGGTGTCCCAGGTTTAGCCTAAGTGCTTGGATTGGAACTTGGCAATTAATCTTCCAAGGTCGTTTCTTGGTTTGCAATCAAACTCTTCGCCAAAGCAGTCAGGAGAAAAACATGTTGCACCGAGGGGAACATCTTTTCATATACTAACTTGAGAGACCTCAATTTTAGAACCGTGCAGTCTGATGACTTGATGCAGGATTTAAAATGAATAAGACATTTTGCAAGAGACTAAAGATGCTTCTTCCAACGCAAATTGCAATCCACGTTTACGCCAGTTTGTTTATATATTCTTTGACTAAAGAAACCAAAAATAAAAAAAAGAAACCTAGCAGACTTAGAAAACCATTATGTTGATTTTTCTCAAATTTAAGCATCAAGGAATTAAGTTTGCAGTACTCTTCAAGAGAGGTTAAGGCATGTAAACCAATACGAGTAGTATCAAGGGGAATAGTATCATCGGAATATTAAAAGTTTAAATTGATCCATTGGTTGATTTGGGGGTGGGGGGCTTACAGATTCAGGAAATCTGCTAATACAAAAGAAATGGAATTAAGCTGAAATACAGATTTAAATATATTTTCTATGCCCATATTTATAATAAATTGACTTCTGTGCCTTATTTGGACTCCAACCCAAGTATTGCTATGCATAGCTATAAGCTATGTAGAGCACAATTTTCTGTTATGCTACACTTTCTTAGCTTTCTTCGAAGAGGTTGAGACCGCTTTCTCAAATACCTCGAGCATCTTTAGCCTGAACTTCTCCCACTCGGCTGGTGAGGCCGATTTGGCCGGACACGAGACCCTTTCTGGTGTGATCTGTGGCGCCTTTTTTTCGATGGCCATGAGCATGACGAGTGGTGAAAGCCACTACGTGATTGGGACCATTTAAAGCTTTCTTCCGACGAGGAGAGTCATCTCTCAAGTCGGAGGATCGCCTTTTCAATGGGGTTGCCGAAGGGGATTTATGGCACCTACCTGCAGCTAGCTTCCCCTTTACGCTCTTTCAGGGCCTTCGCAGTCAGAAAGGCAGGACCCACACTCCAAAGTTGCATGAGAGGATCCGAGGCACCATAGACCCATCCGATGGGGGTCCATAAGGGACATTTTCGCCCCACAGTTGTGACTTTTTTTAACCCCGATCTCAGAGTTGATGATGCCAACGACTGCCATTTTCACTAAACAAAAGCTAAAAAACAAATTGATGACGTCGACACCAAGACACAGGCCCTCGAGGGACATCGAGTCGATAGGGATCAGCGTGCAGCGCTCCCTGCTGTAAAAACATTCTGAAGCAGCTAAAAGGTGGATATGGAGATATTTTAAGATGACTAATATGTGGGAGGACACAATCCATTCAAAATGTATTTATATTAGCAACTTGAAGAGCCCCGCAATAGCCAATGCAATTGCAAAGATGTTTAACTGAATAAATTGCATAACTGATCAGATTTAGTGTAAAGATGAGTTTCTGGAGCGTGTTTAAATTGTGCTTTTTGTTCTATACAAGTACACGTGTTGCCTCCCAATTCAAAAGTTTAAAAACAAAATATCAGAACTGTTGGTTAGGGAACAATAACCCATAGTTGATTAGCAAGTATATCGAAAATGTGTGAATAAGGCTGAAATGTTTTTTTAGAAAACAATTATTCGATTTGCAGGAACCAAACAAATGGGGGAAAGAAAAAAAAATCCACACCAGAATATGAAACACTGCACTGGTAAAAGTTTATACAATGCGTTCAACCAAAACTGTGTGCAGCCCAGCACTACACATGTGAATGACAGCCATTCCATGTCAAAGGAAAAAAGGCAACAGTTAAATCCAAATTCTGCAATAGTAGGCTAGGAAGGCCTTCCAATCACATGCATATCTTAATAGAAGTCTCATGCACACTTCCTAGCAGCTGCCTACATCTGAACATCGTTGGGCGGGAAACAACTAGTGGCAAAAGTCAATTCTTCAGGACCAAAGTAAACAACTCTGGCAATTATAAGGAATGAATGAGGTCTCGCTGTGTATAAAGCAGTACATAATCCACAGCGGTATATACATAAAAAAAACATTCCCATCGGTATCATTCTACTCCAAATTTTAAACTCTATCCAACATTAATTGAAAATTGTTTCATCATGCAGACTTAACAAATGACCAAATTAATTCCATTTTATTAAATGCTTTTGATTTAAAAAAAAAATAAAGGGAAGCAATAATAAAAATGAGGCCAATTCTTTTTTAAATTAAAGTATATTAATGTGAATAAGGTTAAAAATGTTTTAAAATTTGATTTCTTGGACTGAAACTGACATACATATATGCCAATTCCGACAAAAGAACGTTTAACAAGAGACCATTTTTCTTTACAAAGTACTAATTTGAAACCAATCGCATCAAAGACAAATTTAAACACACTGTCATCTTATTGACGGAAAGATACTTGTACTATAGGAACAGCCAAAGTTATTTACGTCTTGGTTTAAATACCACAAAAACCTTCTTGATGGGGTCTACGGTTGAGGTAGCATCTATCAAATGATGTAGTGATGTTTCGGCAGTTTATATTTCAATGCCTTCATAAGAACCTACAGCGGGGCTACTTGTTTCAATTTCAAAAAGTATTTATGGAATGAATCATTGCCCCCCCCCTATCTTTGAAATGTTTTTAGTCCCGTTTGCATCAGACAGACTCAAAATGAAAGTTACTCACCATAGTGCCCAGAGTACTCAGTCCATAATTCCCTTTCCTCCATCCGTGTGGGCGTTCCCCAACATGAGGACAGTAGCAGAAACTTCGGCAGTGAAACACTGAGCTTCCCCATTAAATTTGTATAGCGCAGTGGCACCGTCTCGGGCTTGGGAACACCTCGCCGAGGCCCACCCCACCCTCCAGCGCCTCACCTCGGTCCCCTTTGAATGCGTCGGACGCTTTGATACCTGGCTATTCTCAGAACATATTAGCCCTTTGGCATACTAGCAGGGGAAGATGGGTGGGACATATGGACGAAAGGGGACAAAGTACTCTAGTCACTACGGTGAGTAACTTATTAATGAAACATCCAGTCCCCTTTCCTCCATCCTTGTTGGCGATTACACCGAACAAGATCATAGGGTGTAGCTGCGATAACCTGCCTCATTAATTAGATGAAGCAAATAGGTTCTTCTGAACCACCTGACCAAACTCTGCATCGTGCCTGGAGCTGGTGTCCAGGGAGTAGTGCCTACAGAAGGCAGGAGTGGCGCAAGTAGCCACCTTGCTGATGACATCTCAAGAAGCAGGTCTCTGAAATGCAATGCCCGTGGATTTAGCTGACCGCATAGGCATGAATCACTGCAGCAACACGTTTGCCCATGGCCGTGTATACCTCCAAAATGGCCTGAACCATCCAACAGGCAATGGACGCCTTGGAAGCCAGAGAGCCAGGGAAGGAGCCCCCACAAGTGACAATGCCTCAGACTTCCGGAAAGATTTTGTCTGAGAGGCAAATCTTGAGTACCCTCCAGAGGGCCAAATAATGCAGGCCCCCCTCTGCCTCCGACTGTGGGTTCAGGAAGAACACCGGAAGGCAGATGGAGATCTTGATTCAGATGAAATGGAGACCACTTGGGCAAGAAGTTTGGTTGAGTGCGCAAGATGCCCTGGTCGTTGTAAAACATGGTGAATGGCTCACAAAAAGACAATGCTTGCAGCTCACCAACCCTACGCACAGAGGCGTGAGCACCAGTAAAACGGTCTTCAGTGTCACAACGCAGATGTCAACAGAGGCTATCGGCACTGATGGTTTGCGCTGCTAAGCTGCAAGAACCACACTTCGGTCCCAGACCGGGTGCGGCCAATGCACCAGCGGAAAACACCTAGACAGCTCCTTGGGGTGGGCCTTAACCACCGGGGTGGCCACAAAAAACATGCTCAGGGGAATTCTTGTAAGCACCAATGACCGCCATAAGTGTGTCAAGTATCCACCTGAACTCCTGAGAGTCTCGGGTGTGCTGAAAAAGCCAGCACATCATCCAGAGACAGGGTCAAAACCCTTGTCACAAGCCCAATGGCAGAACCTAGTCCATTTACTCTTATACTGTGACCAAGTCGAGGGCCTACTGAATGATGTCCCAGTCGTCATCCGAGATTTTAATATGTTGAAGCCTCATCTGGTCAGGAACCAGTGTCAGCTTGGCAGGGTCCAGATGTTACACTGCCCCATCCTTGCATCAGGAATCCCCTGCTTGAGATCGGAAGGTGGACGGGAGCCTGGGAGCACAATTGCAGCAGATCCAAAAACCAGTGTCTCGACAGCCAGTTGGGGCAATCCGGATGAGGCTGCAACCCACTAAGACCGAAACTTGCAGATGGTCCTTTGGAACAGAGGGGTGGGTGGGAACGCATAACACCTGCGTCCATGCCAACAGATCTGGAAGGCATCTCCCAGAGACCCCCAACCCTGTCCTGCCCATGAAGCAAACTGGGGGCACTTGTGATTCAGAGGAGCGGCAAACAAATCCAGGTCTGCAACTCCCCCTCATAGATGGGGAACCCCAAGTCGCTCAGCTGGCCTGCTTTGCATTGCTGTCCCCGGATGGTGGACTGCGAAATCCCAAACCCCTCCGCCAGGGCCCATTCCTAAATCAATACCGCCTCCATGCAAAAAACCTTCTGAGGCATTTGGTAGATGGGTATGTGCAGGTGCGCATCCTTGAGGTCCAGGGAACACATCCAGTCCCCTGCACACAGACTTGGCTATGTGCACGGGAGTAATCATCTTGACGCGTTTCATCGGTAAAGAAAGATTTAGAAAGGACAGGCCCAGGACGACCATCAGGCCAGCCTGGTTGTTATTGGGTTCTACACAAATCCTGCAATAGTACCCAGAGCCCCTGTGTAAGACGGACCGCCTCCATCGCCTGCATCTCCAAAAGGGAGGGACCTGATATACGACACAGCCTTCCTACCTTGTGGGTATTCAGATTAAATATACAAAAAGGAAGGTAAACATCTAGAGCAGAGGACTTCAAACTGTGGGGCGCGCCTGCCTCCCGGGGGTGGGTGCCAGAGCCCAGCATGATATGTAAAAAAATTTTTTTTTTATTTTTTTTAATTTTTTTAGATTGGAGGAAATGGGAAGTGGGCGCTCATATGATCAGACTGGACCATAAAATGGTCTTGGGCACCAATAAAAAAAAATGGCAAAAAAGTTTGAAGACCACTGCTCTAGAGTGATGGCACTTAATGATTACCTTCCTTGTATATTTAATAATATATGACTTTTATAACGCGCCTACACACAAGTGTTTTACCTCCCATAAAAGAGCCAGGGACCCGATCTGATGAAGAGGAGGCAAGGATGGTAAAGGAAGAGGAAGAAACCGAAGTCCGTGGAGACTACGGATAGGATACACAGGCTGCTGAAAAGATGCTTCCAATTGCCTTAGAAGAGAGGCAGCGCCCCATCCCCTGACCTTAACTTCACTGTTTCTTAGCGTCAGGAGCTAAGGAGGAGGAGGAGCGTAAAAACCTGTGCAAAGTCCTCTGCTGCTTCCTCCTGTTGTCGCTGTGTGACACGTCAGGCCTCCGTGTGCCGCAGTCCCAATAACCCCTTGAAGCCGGAAAAAGCTTGGGGTTTGAACCCGGTTCTGCCCTGTGATAGAGGGAAGGATCTCTGTCCAGGCTTTGTGAGGATGACCAAGGCCAGCGGTTTGAGTGGAGGTTTTCTTTGTCAACTCGTCACAGTTGACAAATGAAAAAGGTCCACTCCCTCGAAGGGCAGATCTAGGATCTGCTCCTGCACGTCAGATGAAAACTTAGTGGTGTTAGTCCACGCCGTCCTCACCTCCACACCAAGGCACATCCCTCTGTTGGCTGTGTCGTTGTGGGAGACCAAAGACTCCATGAGGTCATGCGCAATGGCCGGACATCAGCCAGACCAACCTTGAAGGAGAAGTTGCAACTGTGAACTGTGTGAACCGTAATGACACATTAAAGGCCCGGATTTGAAAAAGGTGCAGGTTGTACTCCGAAACATGTGTCATCCAAGAGGGGCTGAACATTCAAAATAAAAAACTTTATCAAATACAACCGAACTTTTGGATTTGTCATTCATAGCAAAAGAAAATACACCAGTAATTTATCTTGGCGCAAATAAGTGCAGGCACAGTTGCAACCTTTCCTACAGTTTACAAACGGAGTAGAGGAACTCAGTGTCTCCGTAATGACCTACACTCATGCGAAAAAGAACCAACCACAAAAGACAAAAACCCTAAAAAGGCTAATAATCACCAAGTAACCCCGATTTGGTCGCGAAGGTACAGGCCTATGATATCTCCAAAAAGTTCCTCAATGTTAGAAAACAGCCTTGAAGGAGGCTTGCTTGTCCGAGGGAAACTCCGGCAAAAATTCGCAGAGCTCCTGCCACAGCTTCCGGTTAGCCGCAGCCAAGAGGGCATCTGAGTTACATTACTATTTTCACATTTCCCATGCAGACGTATCGTAAAAACATTGGAATCCAGCAAAGGAGCACATAAATGACGAACATAACATTTGATATTCCGAAAGAAATAAGAAGGCAATAATAAGTTTGAATTTAAAAACGGATATACAATTGTTTAAAAGCTTAATACGTAAATAAGAAAATCGGAGAGACAAAAAGGCTTTTTTCAGAAAACAAGGCATTTTTTTAGAAACAGTGGAAACCGAAAAGAATTATTGTCTCATATATATTGGATAATAACCATGTTTTCATGTTGGACTAAATGATCAGTATTAGTTTAAACAACAGAACAACAGAAAGCAAATTAAACAGTGACGCAGGTTTTTCTTTTACAGGCAATTTGAAACACAGATGCAATAGAACAGTTACATATTTCAGTGATTTCCGAACCATCCATACAAGGATAAAAAACCACAGCAAACAAATATCAAACCTAACAAGGAACAAGGAAAGGCAACTAAGTAAAGTAAAATCGAAGCAAAGCAATTGTGTAGAACAGATAACCATAAAGATCCTCCTGAAGAACCGTCAGATAAGTAGACGGGGAAACACGTGTCGATGACAGGATATAAATCAAAAGAGGACAAGTATTAAGAGGACATAAGAGGAACAAGCAAAAAGCAAGCAGATAAAGGACCTAAACAAAGTGTAAATAATGAGCACATCAACAGACTAAGATATTTATTACAATGAAAAGAGGACACAAATAATTCAAAAGAGGACAAGTAGAAAGAGGACACAAGAGGAACAAGCAAAAAGCAAGAGGATAAAGGAATTAAACAAAGAGAAAATAATGAGCACACCAACAGACTGTAAGACATTTATTACAGTGATAAACTAAGTGCATAACTGCAAGACACATATTGCAGTAATTAGTAACATGTATGCTTAATAAAAAGGCACCATTTCAATCAATACAGTATTGTACTGTTTTTTTCAATTTTTCAACCCTTGGACAGCCTGAGGGAAACTGTATTTTGAATTAGAGCTGCCAGTTAGACTACAAAAAGGAAGAATCTTAACTAAACAACCTACACACATCAACAACATCGGGCGCCAGTAGCCGTTTTAAGGCTGATTTTCTACAAATTTAATTAGGGGCATCTGAGTTGGCTTGCCGCATGTGCAGTCCTGAGATGGAATAAAAGCACTTCCCTAAAGACTCAGAGAAACAGCTGGTGGAGGCTCCCGTGTGGGACAACTATGGTTTAAAATAGGAGGCAGTGGCCACCAATGAAGAATGCGGCTGCGGGTGGGAGGTCAGGAGGATTAGCTCCCCTTCCGTCAGCCTGAACCTGATGTCCAGTTTCTTGTTCATCTGGGCGTTGGCCCTGGGCTTCTCCTGGACCTTTCACGCCACCTGCAGGACGTCCTTCTACAGGGATGCCAGACTGGATCATGGTGCACTTGCCCAAGACCTCTGCTAGCACTCCCGACTTCCTTGGGGCTTTCTCGGGCAGACCCCCAAGAATTCCACCAGGCCCTGCAGGCAGTCTTGAAAGGCCTTAACGGATGCTTCCCCTGCGCTCCCCCCCTCCTGTTTTTCTCAGACCAAGGGGAGTCCAGGCCCTGGGACACAGGTGCTGACATGGTCGAAGACTGGTACAACGGTTGCGGAGGGGGAGGCCTGGTGGTACATGAGGAGGTGGAGGCATCTGAGAAACCGGTAGAGCCTGGACCGGAGGAGGGACCAGCAGGATTGGAGGAACAGGAGGAGTGCCCCGAAGAGGAGGCTGGAGAGGCACCACCTGCGGGAGGCTCTCCTTCACTATATCCTTCAGGAGCCACTTCATCTGAGGGGCACGCATGAGGAAGAGTAAGCGTTCGAAGAAGTGGTCCTGCCTAGCCGACAGATCCCTAGGGACCTGGGCCTAGGCGCTAAAGTGCCCAGAAGCCTGGGGCGTGTAGCCATAAGGTTGAAACCTGCACTGTAAATCTGTGCCGCTTCCAGAGGGAATGGAACCGGGATGGTCCTGCAAAGCCCATTTGATGGGTCTAAACACGGGCGGGCCCCCGCATCCAAGATGGCAACCGGCTTCAGCAAGCTCTGGTAGGCTGGACGCCCTTGGCCCCATGAGCCGGTAGATGTGCTGGATCGTACTGAGAACAAACTCTTTAAGGTGGCACTCGAAGATCCCTTACCCCTTGGGGATCTAATAAGACGAACTTGATCGCCCCTCAGCTTGCGACCCAGTAGCCACAATGACCTCCAGTCTGTCCCCGGAACGCCTGGAAGAGCCCCCTGACCCCTCCGCTAGGGAGCCGGTAGCCTTATAGGCCTCAGGCCTGTCAGAACCTGAACACAAGGAACCCTTGTCCGTAGGAACCCCAAGGAAGGAGTTGCCGCGCTGTGGAGCTGGGCTGAACAGGGGGCCTACCTTGTCCTACCGGGAAGTCATGGAGACAAGGTCCTTAAGGTGAGGCGAAAGGATAAGTGTGGAAGATCTCTCTTCTTAAGGTGAACACCCATCTCTCTTCCATGTTACTCACGAGGACTCATCCACAGCCACATTAGGGCAACATTAGGAGGGCCTCTCAATCTCAGAATTCGGCACAGACTACAAAAGACAAATAACTGAGACAAATCCCTAGTTAGATTATGCTTCTTTACATTATGCAACATAATTGTGAACACTTCCCATCAAGAGCAACCAAGAGGCAATTCCCTAGACACTTACCTATGACCAATTCTTTAGGAATGTAGACCGTTTAGTGTGCTGACAGTGTGCAGCCACATCACAGGTCTAGTTCAGAGGGCCTCCCAACCATGAATTTTACAACAGACCGAGAGCAAGGTCTCAGTAACTGGGCTCAAAAACTTCATGCAATATTAAAACAAGGCATACCACATTTAGACAGTCAGACACTATCCTGGTAAAATTACTAGTCACGAGTTCTTTCAGGATCTGCACACTCGTCCAACAGGTCGGGGACGTTCATTAGGAATGCCAAAGCTGGCCTATTAATATGCATCAGGCCAGCCAATGATGTAAGCACATTGCATACGTAGCATAATGATGGCACATTGCCAGTTTGTAAACCATGGGAGGCCAAGCAATCCCATCTACCTGTTGTTGATAGTTTCCAAAAGGGTCTTCCCAGTGAGCAAAGGCAATTGCAGATACCAATAGTGTAGGCTACAAAAACGACTCTGATATTTCCGCTAGAGTTCAAAACCAACACACTAATGAAGTGCCTAGTCGTATGTCCATTCAGTAAACAGCAATCTAAATTAGTCACGGAAACATAGCACCAAAAGTAAAAAATAAAGATTGAAGTAAAGATGGAAAATTAAAAGTTAAATAGATCTGACCAAATGGCGGGATCAATGTCCTCCAAGTGTTAAGTTGTCGGCTATTTTATCTGCTATTGCTGAACTAAAACAGATTCGACAGCACGTCTTAATACATTCATTTCAGTAAAAAAGGGGTTAGGACAGAAAATTCATGGTACTAGGAAACAAGTTATTTCTGTTATTTTAAAAGATTCGGTTATCTGTAGTATAGTTACACAGCCTAGTGGGAGAGAAACGTGGTGGAGTATAGTGCCTGTGTGGCAATCTGCAGCTTACAAGCTCAACACATAGTTTCTTGACAGGTTGCTATGTAAATAAGAGTCCAATCACAGTCCTCATTAAGACCATGTTTATAACTATCAAGCCTGTAAATCCACATATGCTATTTGTACACTAGACTTTTTATATTATGTATGTACTCTAAAAACTAATAGTAAATTATCAGGGGCATGTACTGCATCCAAGAAAGGTCTTACCAATGACGCATTTTAATTTTTACAATGAATGTGAGACCTGTGTTTACCTATGCAAATATTTGATGGTTTGGTAGTGTGTACAATATATCCGAGGCCACAAAGGCATTTGAAGCAGTATATTACTGTAGCCGAATTAAAATTAGTAAACTGCTTTAGATGCCAGGTTTAAATTTACTATTTGGAAGCTTTCAAGTTGTGCATTTGCATGAGGTACAGGAACCACATGAAACGTGTCCTTTGAGGGGGCCTAGGGGCCACACAACTGATCACTCGTGGAGATGGGAAACGAAATGCACCAATTGGTCCTTTAAATTTGGATTGCATTTGTGTGAAAACATCAGTATCGGTTCTCCTTCAAGGCGTATCAGAGGCCATTGTCATTTAATTACTTGCTTAATCAGTCTGGTATGCGACCTATGCATAATTACACATACCAATTTCTCATAGTCTGTCGTGATGTTCGACAATGTCTCCCTAGGTGTACATCATGCCCTTTTATTGAACTTAGCGATACTTTTTTGGGGTATTGCCACTCATCTAGTATTGTAGCCTGCCCACAGTAATCGTGGATGGAGCTATAGTTCCTACGGATATGCAGATCTTGTCCATAGGGGAGATTATCTTTCTGTGCTTGTGGATGATGGATCATATAGTGCAACAATGTTTTGCAATCAATTTCCTTTCTGAAAAGATAATGCAATCCATTTCCTTCATTTTTGATATCCAAGAAATTATTTTTGAGTTACAAAATTCCTTGCCGTATTGAATATGGTAGCCAACACTCTTGATCCATGTATGAAATTGTGTCGATGTTGTCAGAGGCCACAGCGAACACATGACGTCTTTGCACAACAGACTAACTTCAAGTCATACAGGTGCAGTAACTTGGCAAAAAAGGCTGTGTGCAAATCCTTGCGACTAATACAGCATGAGGGCGCCATGTAAGAGCCTTTGGCACATCCCACAAAAAGGGCAAGGTGGAAACAATAGACTGGTTTGGTTTCAAATGTTGTCCATAAAGGGGGAAACCCCAAGTTTGGAAAACAGTCAGGAGAAGTGCCCTCTTCCACTAACCTAACATTAGCAGGGTGTGTTGTGACAAAAGCTTAGGCTGGCCATCTGTACATTGCCCAATTCCAAAACCCCAGTGCAACCATGAGAAAAAGAATACGGTCACGTAACTTGATGAAAAAATAGGGCAGATATGATCTCAGTGTTAATAATTAGTTCATTTTGTACCAACAAAGAAAAAATAAACCTTCAAACACCAGTAAAATGACTCCACTCTGGAAGTTTCATGTGAGCACAGGACTTGTCTCAATGGGCCGCAACCAAATCAGAGGGGCCAGTGAAGGTCAGGATCTAAAGGGCCGAAGGGACAGCCCATCTGACAGACGGAATGTGCCCATGAAAAAGATACATGGGATCTGAACGGGCATGCCCATGAAGGGATTCTAATACCCTTAGATAAAATGAGAATCTTCTATAGCAATAGTGATAGAGGATGTCACACCAAAAAAGTCAATATTGGCCAGTTAGAGAGGTTTTAGAAAGCTATGGAAAATCTAAGGCTTAAAAAAGGTAAAAGAACAATAGGCTATTCTTTAGGGTGGAAGGGAATGTGCTTTCTAGCCAGTCTTTGTGTGGATAGACATTTATCTTTGGGTCCAAAAGGAATCCCTTTATTGCATGCCTATTGAAATAAAACCTTTTCAAAACCACTCGACTGTGCATGGACAAGTGAGGATCCTTTTCTGAAGAGAGATTTTGCATTAGATACAGTTTTGATAGTGGTTCTGGAAGAGGAGTCATTAAAGGGTGCATCCTGAACACTAAGCAAATATTTCAAGGTGCTGAACTCGCTTCAGATTGTAGATCAGCAAAACGAGGTCGAACATGTACCCATTTCTTTTTTCACAAGATGAAACGGGGACTTTGTCCTTTTGATTTTACGGGCTAGATTAGCCGGTTTCCTTCCTGAGGAGATCCGGTTATGGAATCAAAATCTAAAATGGAGCTATTGGAAAATCTATGCCAAGCAACTAATTTTAAAAAATCATTGGAGCGCAAGCTGTCATAGTGGACACTGAACAGATGATCGTAACAAGGTCAAAGAACGGTTTATGGTCATTGCATCAAATTCCTTGCATCTAAATGCATTTGCATCAAATCTTTTCCATTTAAAAAATGTGCATCAAATGCTTACTTTTTTGTGGGAGGGACCTCCCACAAACCCCTGTTTTTAAATCTTTTAAATCCTCCTGAAGAAAAATGATCCCTTTACCCCCCAAAAACATGCATTCAATGCATATTTTTTTAGATGGAATACATTTGATGGAATGGAATTAGATTCAATGACCAGATACCTCAAAGAACAAACTGAGGCCTTTCTTAAAACATGTTGAGTCTGCCACGAAAAAACAAAAATATTGAAGAAAACAAACAATCAAAACCTCCATGAGAAAAATCAGGTAAATAGGAGGGTCAAGGATTATTTTCAGAAAATCTGCTCGAAGACAATATTCAAGAGCGTACCATGAAAGAAAAAGTTACTTACCCCTGGTAACGTTCTTTCGACTGGATGTTCCTCCAACATATTCCTCATCTAGGATATCTTCATTTCTAGCTTTAGCGGCTTCGTAAAAAAAAAAAAAAAAAATCTCAGCAGAGACATCAAGACTGTCGACTCATTGTGCAGAGGGCAGAGGGCTTCCATCGCGACTGATGTCATTGTCAAGTATATATACCACGCGCAGAGCACATTGGCTTCAGTTCTTTCGCCACCATATGCAGAATTAACGGCATTGAGAAGTGCCTTTAAATTATCAGACCTTAAAAAAGCGCAAGATCCAAAACTCTGAAATTCTACAGTGAGGTAGGTTAGTTAGGAGGGCGATGGGGAAAACGTGGGAGGAACATCCAGTCGAAAGAAGGTTACCAGGCTAAGTAACTTGTTCTTCTAATGGATTGTGTCCTCCCACATATTTCTCATCTTATGATAGACTCCCAAAGCAGTATTAGTTTCTTTTGGAGGAGGGATATTGTTTGTCCAGAATGGAGCATAGTACTGACTTCACAGATCTTCCGCCATGGTTAAAAGTGTCCCAACAGTAATGTTTTGTGAACGTTTGGAAGGTGGACCAGGTAGCTTCCTTGCAGATGTCCTTATCAATCGGAAATCACCTCCGAAGGGCAGAGGAAGTTGCCATACCCCTAGTGGAAGGAACCCTTAAACCTTCCGGCAATCTTTCACGGCTAGCCTGTAGCACTCAAAATAGCCAGTATTATCCATCTGGATAGGGTCTGTTTGGTGACTGATGGACCTAATTTGTGTCCTGTATATCCAATGAAAAGTTGGTTGTGCTGTCGCAACTTTGCCATCCACAAAATATAAAAGCTTAGAGCTCTCATCGGATTGATTCTATGGAATCTTTCCTCTTCCTTGACATGATGAGATGGAGGATAGAAAGCCGGAAGCACAATTTTATGTGCTAAATGGTAATCGGACACAATCTTCAGTAGAAAAGAGGTTTGGACCTTAAGAACAAACTTATCCTTGTAAAAAGTGGTAAACTGAGGTTTACAGGATAATGCCTGCAACTCACTCACCCTGCGGGCTGATGTTATCGCTACAAACATAATGGTTTTGTAAGTTAACAGTCTTAAAGGGCAGGAATGGAGTGGCTCGAAAGGAGCGCATGTCAAGTTAATGTCCCAAGTTGGTACTTGGAATGGTGTATGAGGATAAACACATATGAGAGAGTCCTTTCAAAAAAATGAATTAAGGGTATTTTGAAATCGATGCCTCTTCCGAGGTGTGCTTGAATATGGAAATCGCTTCTAGATAACCCTCGATTGGCAAATCTGGGGCACCAGATTGGAACAAACGTATTAGAAAACTTAACACCGTAGGTGTATTGCATTGAAAAGGGTCCACATCCTTTTCCTTACACCAGCTGCAGAACCTGTCCAAACGGAAGCCGTATAGGGATTTTGCTGCTGACCTTCTGGCCGAAAGCAAACTCTCCATCAAGTCATCCGGGAGGTCCCAATACTTGTATCTGAGCCTCTCAAACCATGCGTGAAGGCTGAGTGGATGGAGAACTTGACCCTCCTCTCACGAGAGAAGGTCCTCTCTTTGTGGAAAACGTATTCGAGGGCCGATGGACATGTACAGAAAGTCCAGGTACCACATCCTTCTGGCCCAATCCGGGCGAAATTAGGATCATTGATTTCCAGAACTTTCTCAACCTCCTGATCACGTGAGGAATGACTGGGACTGGAGGAAACTCATACAGGAGTGGAAATTCCCAGTCCACTACGAACGCGCCCCCCTAGAGCTCCTCTTGGAGGAAATTCCCTGGAGCAAAACAGTTTGCACTTCTGGTTGACACTGGTTGCGAACAGATCCCAAAGGGTAAAGATCTCTTGAAGGACCAGCTCGGAGCATCCGCCGCAGTGTTCTCTTCTCCAGCTAGATCAGTGGTCTTCAAACTTTTTTGGCCAGGGCCCCCCTGAGCAAAATTTGGGCAGGTCGGGACCCCCCAGAAATGCCAAATGGACAGTATATATTGCGCGCCGTCACCTGCTCCCATCAAAGTCGCTGGGCTCCCTCATCCCACTCCTACCCAGTCGCTGGTCTCTCCCCACCCCATCACACACCCAGGGCTCTCCCCACTCTGCTCCCATCACTATCCCATGGTTCCCGCCCATTGTGCTCCCACCATAGTCCCTCGGTTCCCCCATCCCGTTCCCAACACAGTCTGAGGGCCAGTGGCGGCTGGTGAATCTTTTTTAAGTGGAGGGGCATTAAGGGGAGGTTCGGGGGGGTTTCCCCCTGTGAATTTTTTTTTAAATAATAGGTTAAAATGTTGCATTGTAGAGCATACTTTTAACAAAAAATGGGTAAATAGCCAAACAGTTTGCAATTGTTGCTGGGAGTCCAGGGGGCAGGCATTGATATTTTATTTCTATCGCGCTCGTACACAAGTGTTTCAGAGCGTGACATGGCAAGGGAGGGGAACAGAGGAGAATAAAACAGCGATCTTACTAGGCCCAGTGCATGGAAGGGGGGAGAAGTGGAAAGTGCGAAGCAGAGGAGAAACAGATAAATAACAATAAATAAATAATAAAGGCAACAAACAGTGGTAGTGCAGCCAGCAATTTGCAAGTGCTACGTTTAAGGCAGCAGACAGGGTAGGTCTGATAAGTGCAGGAAGAAAGATGGTTCTCCTCAAGTTTTAGAGTGGCAGGGCGCTGTTCCAGAGGGAGGCCCCAGCCGAAGACGGAGATCTACCCCCAGCTCGTTTCTTTGATAAACGACTGACCCTGAGGGAGTTGGAGGTAGAGGAGTGAAGAGCTCGAGAGGAGGTATTTGCGGAGGAATAGCTGAAGGTATTTTGGACCCAGGCCCCAGAAAGCCTTGTGGACAAGGCAGAGGGTTTTGAATGATAGATGTCCGGTAAAAAGATACCATCCCTGTCCCCTGGGCCCCACTGGTCCTAACACAATGAACATGATTATGTGTATATGCAAGGCGCTGCACATTCATACAGCAATCACTCTATCATTCACATGAGCATCCATCACCATACACTCACTCATAACGCATCCATACACAGGTTTAAATAAAAACAATGAACATAAACGTACCTTCTGCATTGGCCTGTGTGTGGGTGCTGAAACGGCCTGCTCCAGCTGCTCTGTCCGTATGTGCGAGGAGGCGCAGGAGCTCCCCCTCGGACATACAGACATGCAGTGCCCCAGCCAGCATTTCCAATGAGCTATGCAATGCTGGCGAAGCAAAACGCCCCAGCACTTGCATGGCTCAGTGAGCATGTGCGGCTGGGGAACTAAACTGAACTGTCAAAGGGAAACAGTGTTTCCCTTTGACAGTTCAGCCAGCCCAGGAGCACTCCATTAGCTGGATAAAGCAGCTGAGGGAGTGCTCACTGTTTCACTGGGCTGGCTCCTTAGCTCCTCCATAATGGGTGAGGGGCCACTGGGTGGGCGCCTCTTGCCATTATGGATGAGCCGCCAGGCTCGGACAGGCCTATAGGGCAATGCCTGTACCAAAAATGTAAAATGCTAGTTTGGGCCAATCAAAATGGGCCACCATTTTGGCCAATGTGGACCATTTTGATGAGTTACTTAACTATGCAGTTAGTAATGTTGACCATTGTTGCTGAATATATCACAATTTACTTAAATTTTAACACAAAGCACCCCTTTGGGTACTATTGAAACAGTGGGCTTCATAACTACTCTGGCGGTAGCTGTGCCGGTAAAACCGGCACGGCTGCCACTGGAGTTGCATCCGGGTCTGGCACCCGCGAATGGGCAATTACTAGGTCATGCCGAGTCAGGCGGACATGATAATTGCCCTTTCGAAGGTGCCGGTAGATCCCCATTCCCATTTGAGCCCCCATATGGCTCAAATGGGAATGGGGAGCTCGGATGCACCGGCACCGTTAATAACGGTGCTGGTGCATCCGACGAGCTGAGGTCAGACCTGGCGGGGGCTGTCAAGCACCCACGAGCACAACTCTTACTATGGCGGAACGGTAGCAACGGTGCCGGTAGCTTACCAGCACCGTTGTTACTGGTCCGCCATAGTAGTAATGAGGCCCAGTCTGTGACTAAAGGAATGAATATCCATTTACAACTGTGGGCCACTTTTTCATTGTTGCCTGAGACAGTTTCATGCTTCAGCCCGCCCATGTGGGCCACCCCTGCCCATTTCTTCCAATCTAAAAAAAAACAAAAAAAAAAAAAATCTTTTCATGCTGAGCTCTCAGGGCCCCCCTGGGATGCACCCGCGGACCCCTAGGGGGTCGCGACCCACAGTTTGAATACCACTGAGCTAGATGAACTGCTGACCAAGACTCCTTGAATTGCCCGGAACCAGCGCAGCATTGCTTCTCTGCACAGTGGTAGTGACCCTACGCTTACTCTCTTGAGGTAGTTCATGGCCACTGTGTTGTCCGTCATTATCAGGACATTCTATCCCCATATTGAGGGCAGAAAGGCCTTCAGCGCTAGTCGGAGTGCCCTCTGCTCCAAAAGGTTGATGTGTAGTTTGAACTCTGATGGAGATCAACGACTGCTGATTGTCAGATCGTTGGCGTGGGCTTCCCTACCCAGTGAGTGAGGCCTCCCGTTACTACAGTTATCTCCGGCCATGGGTGCCAAAAAGGTTATCCTTTCAGAATGTTGTCCTTGCAGGCCCACCGCAGAATCTGAAAGCGGTCCGACATTCTTCCTGAGAATAAGGACCACTGTCTTGAGAGCCCATTGAAGGGATCTCATTCTCAGGTGAGCCTCTGGCACCAGAAAAATGCAGGATGCCATGAGGCCGTGCAACTTAAGAATTTCGAAGGACGGAAGACGCTGGGCACTCAAACTTGGTGACCATCTGCTAAATGTCTTGAGCCCTCACCTTGGGTGGTGTGGCTTTTCCCAAGGATGCCCCCAGGACTGTTCCAATAAACTGGAGTCTGAGATGGTATCATGTGAGACTTCTTGTAATTGAAGGGGAAGCCCAGTCTGTCAAGGGTGTGGCAGGTGATGGGTGGGCCTGTTCGGGTGAACGTGCCCTGATCAGCCAAAGGTCCAGGTAAGGATGGACATGAATTCACCCCTCTCCTGAGACTTGCTGCTATTAACTTGGTGCAAACCCTCAGGCAGAGGTCAGCCCGAATGGCAGAACTCGAAATTGATAATGAGAACTACCAACGGCGAACCGCAGGTACTTCCTGTGCTTGTGATGGATTGGCACATGAAAGTAAGCAACCTGACGGTCCAATGATAACATCCAATCTTGGAGCTGAAGGGCCTGAAGAATCTGAGAAAGTGTGACCATCTTGAACTTGACATTCCTGAAGAACATGTTCAAGTATCTCAAGTCCAAGAGAGGTCTCAGTCCTCCACCCTTCTTGGGTATTAGGAAATAGGGAGGATACCATCCTCCGTTCATCTCCATCACAGGTACTGGTTCTATAGCAGCTTTCTCTAGCAGGGTCAACATTTCCTGCAACAGGAATGGAACTGGAACATTTAGCGAATGGTTTCTCAGTGAATGATCCAAAGGGGAGGCAGCAACCCTGGGCTACTGTTTCTAGTGCCCAAGCATACGAGGTAATACTTCACCATTCTTTCAGGTGATGTGACAGTAAGCCTCCCACCGGTGTGTCGCGAGTCAAGACAGTGGTTTTGAGGTGGCTGAAGCAACGGCTGATGGTAAAGACACTGCTGCTTGAGCGGGCTAAGCACACCTCCCTTATCCACCACGAGAGAATCTTCTCCATCCTCTTCGACCAGCCTGTCCTCTTGCTCTTCCAACTGAGTAGTAGCAAAAAGACCTACCCCTCCAAGATGACCCACTGGGGTGAAAGGCCTGTGGCTGCCTGACTTCGGCATCCAAAGACTTGGCTGCTGCCTTTGAGGTCTGCAGCTTTTCAAGGCTTTCATCAGCCTCATTTCCAAATAAATGGGAGCATTCAAAGGGCATGTTAAAGAGTCTGGATTTTACATCCGGTGCAAAACTGGACTTCCTAAACCATGCAAATCTGCGTATGACAGTGCTTGCCGCCATGGCCCTGCTGAAGCTGCCAGCATTGTCCAGACCAGATTGCAGAGACTCACACATGGTCTCTTTGCCATCACTTATCAGGTTCATGAAGCAGTCTTTCCTCACCCTCAGGGATGTGATCAGCTGTCATCACACAGGGTGAATGTAAACTTTGCGAGGGTAAATGTGGAATTAGCAGACTTTAAAGCCATGCTACTAGCAGAGAAGACTTTCTTTGCCCAAGAGTCAATGAGGTTTGTCATCCCTATAAGGGGGTATGGTTGGGTACGCCACTTGCTTGTAGGCAGATGTAGTTTTCTGTACTTCTAGGCTTTCCGGAGTAGGATGAATTGGCAGGTAGCCAGGATCGCTATTGGATGGCCTGTAGTTTTTGGTCACATTTTTGTTTACTGCAGGGCTGGACTCTGGAGCCTCCGTTTGCCACAGCCCTTTTTTGCAGTGCCACATGGAATGGTAAAATAGGGTGATTTTGAGGACCTGTGTCTAATATATCAGTCAGGTCGTCCTGTTCAAATGCAGGAGATGTCTACTCCATCCCAGGAATTCCACCACTCTGGTCATTAGGCTCCTGTAGGATACATCTGCATGATCAGTTGGGTCTGGTCTCCCAGAATCTAGTTCTGGAGAGGAGTCTACCCCACTAGCTATCTGTAGGGTGTCATGTAGTTCCCCAACCCTGATCTCTTCTGAAATAAAGCATTCAGGTACATTAGTATTCTTCTGAATAATAGGGGTATCCAATTGGAGACCACATGGAGGGTTATCAGTGGTTTCCTAGCCCTCATATATTGAAGTCAAGAACCTGAAAAAAATCCTTTTTCGGTAAAGGTTTAAAGATCTTTTGATGTAATGGCATCGAAGAAAGTACAATCGGCGCCGTTGTTTTTTGTATCGACGGCTTAACTTTTGTCTTGTGCTTCGAGGGACTTTGCCCTAGTCTCAACGTTTTCTTCGACCATTTCTTGTCTCAACGAGTACTCGAAGACTCGAGTAGTCTTAGAGCTTATGACCCGGGCTCGAGGGCGACAGGTTTTCGCCTTGGTGTCATGCTAGTCTTCGACCGTAGCAGGGCCACTTTTCTTATGCTTCGAGGAGGTCAGGGCCTGACACTAGAAGCTTTTGCACATTTTGCTCCTGAAGAGTTCCCACTCCTCTTGGGAGGAAGATTTAGTTGGGCAGACTATGCTCTTTTCTGGGGAAGAAGGTGATCTGTGCCTTCTCTTCGACAAAAATGAGTGTCTGCTCCTTGAGTACGATAGTTTCTTCAAACTTTTTTTGTGAAGAGGAATCTCTCGACTCGTGGGAAGACCCAAATTTAGACGGAGTGGAATGGGATTTGGGGACAATCCTACCCACTGCGAGTTTAGATTTGCGCTCCTTCAAAGCCGTACCCGGCATCGACTAACAGGATTGACAGTCATCGGTTACATGATCGACGCCCAGGCACCAGAGGCATATCTTATGCGGGCCCTTGATCGACATCTTGGCGCTGCCTTTTATGCACTTTTTTTTTTTTAAGTCTGTCTTCGGAGTATACAGAGCTGAAGAGGAGGCCATTTGATACATTTTCGAAGAAAGCTGAAGCACACTTAATCTCTAAGCAATCGCATTCCCAGAAAAACAGAACTGAAGCAAACGGGCGCTGCGTGTGGTACATGTACTCAACAATGACGTCAGCAGAGATTTAAGCCCTCGAGGGACATCGAGTTGACTGTCTTGATGCACCGCACCCTCTGACCAGTTTAAATGTTTGCCGAAGCAGCTGAAGCAGGAAACGAAGAAATCAGATGAGGAATACGTGGGAGAGCACAATCCATATGAAGCAAACATTTATACAGAACATTAAATACAAGGGCGCTAGAATTCCAAATCTCTACCCTGAAACTTGTTCCTCCATGTTTCGTACTCTCGTCTATTACAAAATGACGAGACGTTTTCTGAAGAACTTCAGTGCACCCTCCTCTGCTGTTTAACCAATATACAATGAATTTCTGCCCTGTCTGTGCGGCCATCTGCCAAGAAATCTTAGGGAGGGTGTTGCACACTGTAAAGACCAGAGGGGGGTGTCTGTACTTCTGCTCTCTATATGGTAGAGGAGAGGCACAGAGGACCACAGCCAAGATTCTCCATTATTGGTATGTGGTCGAGCAATCAAGGCTTAGCTTCTCAGGAGGTGATGCAGGCTGGTTCTTAGTACAGTGTAGTCCACAAGCACCCACAAAGGAATGTCCGCACACTGTATTAGTTAAAATACAGTCTTTATATAATATTCAAGGTTATGTACAATATCACGATAACTCACTTTGTACTCCGTTATCTATAATGGCAAATATACAGTTCTACATGGTACCACAATTACTATTGGATCTCTTTAAAGTGCATCAACTGTACGGTTAAATGTCACAAATCAGTTTGTAAGGGAAACCAACAATAGATATAAGAGGAAAGCAGTTGGTTAGAACAATTGGCAGAAGACTGGCCCGGTTATCAAGAAACAGTTCTGTGTGGAGATCTCCCCCCCCCCCCACCTGGGCAACCTGTAGAATAAAGACATCACAAGCCCAGTCTATATATTGTTCACAAGAGTCTTTCCAATAGTTCTGCAACCCCAAAGTACCTGGCGTTGTAGCGTTCCTCGTCGGGGAATCGACGGTCCTTCTTGAGTGTCCTCACTGTAAGGCATGAGTCATGGGTAGGGGTGTCACGGTATTAGTTTTATGACGGTATGATAACCTTCTTGCCAAATGACGGTATATCATGGTTATCGCGGTATAGCAGGTGATGTTAACTAATCTTAACAAATATTTCTAAAAGGTCATAAATTGTCAGATTTATCATCACAAACAAAATCAGGCACCCAGGGCCAGAATTGGGCTTTTCAACATACTTTCCACTGAAATGCCACCCCTTGCTTCCACCAAACACACGTGTGGAGAGGAGGAGGATGGGGGAGCCCTGCTGCGACTAGCAAAGCAAACTGAATAGCTTTTCTTAAGTGGTCATTTAGACTTTTAGCTCCCCCACTGGCTACTGGTGAAGATGAACATGTTGCCATCTTGATAACCTGCATGCCACAGCTCAATGGAGGCTGATGGTAGTATACGCTTGTGCGCATACACACCCACGCGCACACACACACACACACGCGCACACACACACACACACACACACATTCTCTCTGTCTCTCTTTACGTTACAGCCTTTAGTTTACTTGCGGGCCAAAAGGTGTTCAGTAATCGCGGACATGTTACCCTTTGGTATGGCAGCAGGGAATACCCACAGAGATGAGTACATTTTACAGTTTAACTTATTATATGTAAATTCAATGATAGAACCAGGGAAATCCCCCATTGTCATATGTTTAGCAAACATTATCCATTATAAATATATAAACCCCAAAGCCGCCATCCCAAAGTAAACCCTTTTCCTTCTTAGCACTGTATTTATTCTTCCTATTGCTAACATATTGATTTTATGTCAGGCACGTGTGATTTATGGAATGGCATTAAAAACTGCTCCAACTGTAACTACTTGGCAGATGGCACATCCAACAGTGCAAGACCAAGACTGTGCAGCACTTGCTTACTGCAGCCTTTCCAATCAGATTGAAAAGCACACTTAACGGTATAAACGGTATACCGGTATAAACAATGTGACCGTTATTATTATTCAATTAAGTGGTTCACGGTATCTTTAACGGTATACCGTTATACCGTTACATCCCTAGTCATGGGTCGTCGAATGTCCGGCAAAGAACAGGATGAACTACGGCGGTGAAGTGGCAGCTTCTTTCCTAGAGGTGCTCATCGACTGGGGAAGCGTAAACATCCTGCAAGGAAGAGGCGTGTGGGGCACGTCGATGACAATAATTCTGGACTGCAAAGAGTTTGAAGAACTGTGGCCCAGCAAGGGCGTCGAGTCGTTGGCGTCTCTGTGGTCTTTGGGTGGCAGGAAACCCACCAGCGGATACTCCTCGGCGCGCCGATGGCCTGGCCTTCTCCGGCGTGATAAGGCGGGCGTCGTTGCAGACGAGAGCGTCCTTGGATCAAATGTTCTTAGACATCAGGAGCACAGCGGCTCCGGTCGGCGACAGTGGTCGTCGATGGTGGCGGACAACAGTCCGGGCGTTTCTCTTTGGGATTTTGCGGCAGTCCCCGTCTCCAGTCGGCCGCCTGTCGTAGGTCTGTCTACCAGGGAGCTTTGGCAAAGATCAGCTGGTGCACGATGGTCCCTCGTAGATTGGGAAGAGGGCGCCTTACCAGGTCCTCTCTTGGTCAGTCCTTGGAGACAGCAGCATTCAGATCGACGAAGAAGAGCAAAGGCAATTCTTCTCATCCAGCAGGGCTCCAAGGTTAAGCTTCAAGTTTACTCCAGTTACTCGTCGTAGTGGACTTCAGCTTCTGAACACGAATTCTAGCAGTGAGAGGCCCCCAGATATACTAGTTGATCTCCCATTCATTCTGCTGGGTCACACTCAGGCAGCCGATCGGTCAGAAGGGCTTTCATGCAGGCAGGCACCCAATCAGGTGCATAGTGCATTCAGGCCATTCACTTCTCTCCAGACACTCACAACAGGTTATGCGTATTGGGACAAGTACCCAGCCATTCAACACACCCCACTGCATTCATACCGGTTTCAGGCAGGGCTGTCTCAGTCATTGTGTCAAACACCAGAAACTAGACATTCACAACAAGAAGTGCATATTCGTCACATACTCCATTCACCCAGGTCCCTCGCACAGGTGTACCCAAAACATACGGTCGTTGGGAAGGCTCCAGCCAGTCTGGTCGGCACTCCCCACCTACCCCCCCACACACTACCATACATGGAACTTCCACCCAACAGCCAGTCAGGGGGAAGGGACAGAACCAGGGCTTCCCGGGACTTTGGGAAGATCAAGGTAACAGGAGATGGAGGGCAAGCGGCCACAGGGGCCATCTTGTCACCATCAGGAATCTACCGATTCCAATGAGAGGGCCTGGGCATCCCAAAATGGAGGACGCTCAGGGCACCACTCAATTCAGCACGGAGCTGCCACCAGCCCGTACTCTGCTCTGTGGGGCCACCCACAGGTGCCCAAAAACATACACCAGGAGCACAGGGTTATAGCCCACCCATGGGTGCCGTAAGGGTATCCCATGGGTCAGATGCACCACCAGGAGTCCCACATGAATTCCTGCACGGAAAACACGACAGAACACACGATAAAAAGAATACGGAGGCCCTGTCCCTCTGATGCATTTCCAGCATCACACACACTTTCACTGCATCAGCAGCAAGTTGGCTCTGCGAATGAATCGCTCCAATCAGACTTCAGTATTCAGCCTATAGGATGAAGATTTTATACCTTACGTGCAACACAGCACTTAATCCTTCCAAGATCAATAAGATTAAATTGGGCAATACCATCCATTATTACAGTTCTAAGAAGAGTTTGAAATCCAGCATGAAGTTCTATCTGAAATAAAGTCTAGCTTTAAAAATGTAGTATACTTTTCTCCAAAAAAAGGTCTTTTATACTGCACCCATCACCCTTGTAGTTGTCTTAAAGTGCCAAGACTTGACAGTGTAGAGGCAAATTGAGATCCACTGCCCAGGTTGGCAGTCAACTGTAGTCTGTCGGATGAAAAGCAAACTGGGTCAAAAGAGCAGGAGAGAGGAAAAAGAATTGGAAACATAAGGGGGACAAAATGTACGGACTTCATTCACAACATGAAGGGAAATTAAAACATTGGGTGAAGGATAGCTGGGACAATTTCTAGTGTTTGTTGGAATGTATTATTTTCTGTTTTGACAAGAAAAACGAAAACAAAAAAAAGGAGCAAGGGTCGCCCTTATTGGTGACTAACTTTCATGGAGGAAGTTGCGAGCATGGCGGCATCATGTTAAGTCATGAAGGGGGCGGGGCGTGTGACAGCCTTCAGATGTGTAGGCTGCTAACCAGTTAATCATATTAGATTGCTTATTGGGACTGCTTATAGTTGAAGGGAATCTGGGAATGAGAAGCCCTCCCACGCAGGTGTCAAAGCCAGGAATTGGCTGTGTGCAGAATATGTGCTGGGGGTAGGAGACAAAAGTAGAGTTCGATTTGGATACTGACCAAAAAAACAAAAATAAATAATTATACAAAATTGCTCAATTAAGTTGGTTTCTGAAAAAAAGTTTAAGCAAAACCCAAATCAATTTTAGAAAACAAATGTATGCATCGGACCTAATAAGCTCACTGGGAAAACATTCTTAAAGGGTTTAGGTTTTATGGATGCCACAGGCAAAGAAAAATGTGCCCTTTCTTTCGGTATGCTACAGAATAGTGCAGCATTTATTTAATTTCAGTTGACCTCCAGTTGCCTTTTTTTCTACCAACTGAAGATGTACAAACGAGAGACTAACTAGAGGGTCTGAAGACATGTTGCTCTCCTAAATTCATTCTTAAATGTTGCCTGATGTTGGTAAACTTAAGAACATTAGATGTGACGGATCAGGTTCCCTAACAACTCCAGAGTTCCAAGGATGGAAAGCAGATGAAAGGTAGTTGTGGTTCAGGTCATATCCCAGAGTTACGAGTTTGCAAGGGTTATGCACGAGTGTTAGTCTCTAGTATCAACTAGCTCAGATTCAGAAAGATCACAAAACACTTGTATTAAAATGGGGATGACCTTTGTTATGTACTCCCGTTCCCCAAGTGAAGATTTAATTATCAGACCGAAAAGCACTTGAAAAATAAGATGCGGCTGACCCAGCAAACAAAAAAATAAATACATTAAGTGATTAAGAATACCCAAGCAGATGAGTGAAATACTAGCACACCCAATTTGGATAAAACAGCGATTGTCCGTTAACACTTAGGAATATGCACATAATTCAACAGCAGTGCACTAAATTAGTTCCTCTCCTGATTAAGAAGTTTCGACTCCCACAAGGGAGATGAGATTAACACAAATTGGTGAAGGAGGAGACAATAATTCTGAGAATGAGAATGCCTACGTCGACACTAAGCTGCATACGGAGGGGAAATGTATATAACAAAGCGGGTGGCATCAATAAAAATGTACCATACTTTTGACTTTCATACAAACCACTGAAATACATAAGTAGCGCATAGTAGTCATTAACAAGTGTGCTTAAGTGCCTTCCAGAAAGACATTTTGAGACTATATAAAAATGCCAATCAGAACACTATCAAGAAAAGTAAGATGCAGGGAAATATTGCAGATCTTTACCTTTACAGATGAGTCATATGAAATGGACTGGCGGAGGTAACCAAAGATGATGTACAGGGTATGCACAAGGAAAGCAGAGAACTGCTATGATAAAGGATCCATGTGGTAAAATAGAAAAACTGCCCACCCATTAAAAACAGGAATTTCGCAATGATCAACATTCCAAACAACTAATTACTTGCCAAAGCCAGATTGTTTGTACTCACTGTATCACCGAGTACAATATCTTCATGTAACTTCATGAATTCCAAGACAGTAGGCAGAAGTAAACTTTAACCTAACCATCAGCAGGTAATGAACCAACCAACTACAAGGAAAAGAAAAAAATGCATCCAATTACAAAGACAGAACATGTGTAATTAATGCCGACTTTTCAAAACCAACTACAATGAATACCACACACAAAACAACCGATGTAAATAAAGCAAGGAACCAGCTACACAAAATACCGCTTATGCTACTACGGGAGGTCAAAAAGAGGGTGGCATAACTGCGTCAGATTCAAAAAATAAACATGTAAACTTGTGTCCCAAGTCTCCTGCGTGACACGCAGTTTGCAAAATTAGCAGCACCAACAGCTTTTGGAGAGGATCTTTCAGGCATCTACTGGAGTATATATCAAAGCAGTTTGGGAGCTATACCCCTCATGGCCTTACAGGGTGAATTATTTCTGGGTTACATGTGCGACAATGAGTTTTATGGATCTGTGCGAGTCTGGCCTGTCCCACACCCGCCCCAGTCTGTGTTCTGTGCCCGGGTCTACTGTCCTGGCTGCAGTGCAGCACCAGGCCTTTCATTCAAAGATGGCTGCTATTTTCTAAAATGGTGTTTGCAATTTACATCTATTCTCTTACATCCCCGACGACACCACCCCCTATGTGCTCCCAAAGTATCTACAACACAGTCTTGGGCCGTGGCCACATTTGCAACCTCTTGGGGGCCTTCGACAATTGCCCCCGCTTCCCAACATTCCCCCTTTCGTTAATCTCATATTAATGAACTGCCCAGTAAGTAACTCCCTGCCTGCTCCATCCACTCCCTAAAGATGGCAGCGAACTCATTGTCGCATATCATAGATGTAATACTCTGCGGTGACCACTGGATGTCGGACTATGCACAGCATGTGAATCTAAGCAGATACAACCATCAGAAATGCTTTTACGGTAAGTAATGCATATCATATATAATATACATCTATCTGCCAGGGTGAGATACGTAGTTGTTTCTTTCTCTGCTTTATCCTGTCCACTGCGTACCAAATCAACAATGTTGAACAGAAACCTTTGGTGTCATATATATATATATATATATATATTTTATTATAGCTTGCGGCATGGGTACCCAAGGAAGCTCAAAGGAGGGGGGGGGGGGGGGGCCATGAGCCTGGTCAACACGCCGGTCAGGTCCCACCCGGGATCTGGGTTTGAAATAGGAGGGTGAATCCTCTTCACTCCCTCCATAAAATCTTTAATCACTGGAACTTTCCACCATGACACCTTATGTTGTGACGTAGTGTAGGCGGAGTGCGCGGCTAAGTGAACTTTAATGGAATTAAAGACTAGAGCCGAGTCCAGTAGATGAGTCAGGTATAGGACAATATGCGTGGGAGAGCAGTCAACAGGGTTCTTGTTCTTCGAGTTACACCAGATGACAAACCGTTTCCACTTACTGGAGTAGCAGTAACAAGTGTTAGGTTTTGGCGCTTCTCTGAGAATGTCCATGCATCTCTGAGGAAGCTGTAAATGTCCAAATTCTATGATCTCAGGAGCCAGGCTGCCAAATTCAGGGTCTGTGGGCATGGGTGCAAGGTCAGGCCCTTGCCTTGTGAGATGTTGTATGGGCATGGAAGTTTCACCGGAGGAGATAGTAACATTTCCATCAGATGAGCGAACCAGGGTTGGCGGGCCCACATGGGAGCTACCAGTATCATTGTGACTGGTTCCTGGTGCATCTTGTGCACTATTTTGTTCAGAAGGGGAGTCGTGGAGGGGTGGGGGGGTGGCGGTTGAAGAGCTTAAACAAATTTCCCTGACCATGTTATACAGAGACCGTTTCCTTTGGAGCGGTTCTGGGGGTACCTGGAGGCGTAATCTTGGCATTGGGCGTTCTCCAGAGTTGCGAACAAGTCGATCTCTGGTAAACCCCATTCTGCAAACATGTTGAAGATAATGTCTCTGTGTAAGCGCCATTCGTACTCTGCTGGTAGAGGGAAGTCTTTGCGGAGTTTGTCTGCCAGAAGTTTGAGTTCCCCTGGTACACGTTGTTCTAACAGGAACATGTGTTTGAGAGCCCACTTCCAGATGTTTTGGGATAGACTAGACAGTCCTGGAGAATGAGTGCCCCCCTGCTTGTTGAGGTAGTACATGGCCGTGGTGCTGTCCGTGAGGATCAGTACTGTCTTCCCTTGCAGATGTGTCTGGAAGGCTTTTCGTGCTTTGAACACCGCCAACAATTCAAGCAAATGTATGTGGTTGGACGCCACACTTGATGACCAAACTCTGTGTGTAGTCTGATGGGACAGGTGAGCCCGCCATCCTGTGAGGGATGCGTCTGTGGTTAGAGTGGCTTCCACTGCGGGGGTGGTGAAGGACTTCCCATTCACGAGGTTCTCCCTCGACCACCACCACAGCGAGAGAAACAGGGCTTGCGAAAAAACAACCACCAGATCGTCCCATTGTCCGTTGGCCTGACACCACTGGCTGTTGAGCCACTCTTGCATTGGGCGCATGCGCAGGCGCACGCGAGGAACCAAGTAAATACATGACGCCATCATTCCTAGCAACCACATGGCTTTGCGTACCGTCACCTCTCGACCGACTACATACTGAGGGATCTGAAACAGCATGTTTTGGACCCTCTCGGAGGGGAAGACAAGGCCATCCCTTGTTCGAATTAGAGCCCCTAAGGATTGTTTGATTTGACTGGGGTCTAGACTGGACTTCCCGTTGATGGAGAAGCCCAGGTGGAACAGGAGGTCTATAGTCTTTTGGGTATTTGAGAGGCACGTTTTGTAAGAATCCCGTTATGAGCCAGTCGTCGAGGTAAGGATAAACTGGAATGGATAACCTGCGCAGAGGTACTGCTGCCACTGCCAGTACCTTCGTGAATACCCTTGGTGCTGAAGCTATGCCGAAGGGTAGCACCTTGAACTGATAGTGTTTGCCTTCCATCATGAACCGGAGATATTTTCCTGTGCGCTGGCAACATTGAAATATGCAAGTATGCCTCTTTCATGTCCAGTGTTGCCATGTAATCCTCCTGTGTTAGCAGGGGATTTCCTCCTACAAAGTCACCATACATTTTTTTTTGAGTTTTTACTAATTTGTTCACTGGGCGCAGATCTAATACATGGCACATGGTTAGATCCTTTTTTGGGTACAAGGAAGCAAGGAAGTACATTGAATAAATACACTCCTTTAACTGTGACAGAGGCACAACCTCTATGGCTCCTTTTTGCAGCAGCGATTCCACTTCCTGAAGAAGGATGAGAAGGTGTTCTGGTGTCAGACGTCTTCCCTTTGGAGGTCTGAATGTCGGGGACCGGCTGAACTCTATACAGTAACCGTGGGCTATTGGTGACAGTACCCAACGGTCTGTGGTAATCCCCTCCAATGCCCGCAGAAAGGATGTTAACCGGCCCCCAACCAGGGATGCATGGGAGGGGAGACCAATTTTCGGGTCATTTGGTGGCGGTGGCCTGGGAGCCTCTAGGAGTAAGGCCCCCGACCTCTTCCGTTGCCACGACCTTGGACTCTTTGAGCATACTGCGTGTTGTAAGCACTGGTTACCTGAGGGGGCGGAGCAGTTGCTGGCTGAGGTGTATTGTTGTCGAGTTTGTCTTTGGCCACGAAAAAGGCGCCCATTGTCATATCCGCGCTTATTTGGGTGTCTCGTGATTTGGTCCAGGGTTTTTAATGTTTCATGCTCCTTCTTAGCTGTTTCCAGTGCGTCATCAACTGCTTTACCAATCATGTTGGAATCCTCAAGGGGTTTCTTAATGAGTAACACCTGTGTCTCTGGCTTGAAACCGGAGTTTCTAAGCCATGCATGTCTTTTTGCAGCATCTAAAGTATTCTTGATGATGCTTTGGTTCACTTGACTGTCTTCTGTGACGGTGGCCAATAAGCGGGTACGAAAAGGCTCGGGGGTGCTTCTTGTAGACCTTGGCGCAACATGCCCCATTGGGCATCAGCATAACTAGCCAACAAAGTTGTATTGTTGGCAATACTTGAGGCAAATGCTGCAGAGGATGTAATCCTTTTCCCTAGAGCATATAGCTTTTCCCCCTCTATCGGGAGGTGCTTCACTGGTGGACAGCGCAACCCCAGCCATTTTTCTCATGGTGGTCACCACCAGAGAATCTGGTATGGAATGACCCCTAATATATAAGGGATGTGGGGGGCTAAAAAGCTTCTCGATCCGTGGGTTCACACCTCGAAGGCTGGTATAGATAAAGAGGGAATGAGGCGTCTCTTGATGGAGACGAGGAGCGGTATGGCTTGGTTAGCAGGTGGCTTTTCTTTGATTATTCTTTCAACAAAATCGACTTCTGGGGTAGTCTTCCCCCGTATCAATTTGAAAGTGTGCCGCCGCCTTGCGTAGCATGGCATTAAATGTGGGTTGTTTGTCCACAAGTGAAGGATCTCTGACAGGCGTAGTCTGTGGAGAGACCAGATCCAAAGTATCAGGGTCAGTTGACGCCCTTGGGGACTGCCAAGGCTGTGGCTCACCCATGTCGAGGTCTTCTTCAAAGCCCCCTACAGGGTCTTTTAAATCCTCAGTATTTATGAGATCTCTCCCATAAAGTGGAGGAAATACCCCCGTCGCCCTCCGAGAAGCCTTCCTGTGGGCCCGACAGTGGAGAAGTACCTCTGGGGCACTCTTTTCGACCTAGGGAGGAGGTTCCGGCGTTCCCGGCGCACCTTCGCTAGTTTTCAGCGTCTCTGACCTGAGCGGGCTTTGTTGACTCCTTCACCAGCCATTTCTTAGAGTCCTGGGAGACTGCTTTCCACAACCATCTTTTCAGTAGGGGGCTCATTGTGAGTAGTTTTCGGGGGGCCCGAACCTTGCTGTCGACGGACGCCTTCTACCAAGGCGTTTTTAACGGATGATATTTTAGTGGTAGCGCCCTTTGTATTAGACGGCCCAGTGACTAGGCGTGCATGCGGCTGCGGGAAGCGGTTGCCGGCCCTTACGGTCGGTGTAGGCCGCCAGCTGTGTCGGCGTCTCCATTGGCACTGAGGCCTTCCTCGATTTACTCGAATGACCGTGGGTTGTGTGGTTAGTGACTTGTTTGTGTCCGTCAGCATCACCGGGGTGTACATCCCCAAAAGCAGGGCCAGAACTGTCCCTGTCGGGGCCAGGGACAGACGCCACGGAGCGAGAGCCGGAGGCTGCCCACCTTTTGACCCTGCATTCCGTAGAGTTATTGGTCAAAGGAGCTGGCAGGCCACGCAACCAGCCTCGTTGTGTTCGAGGGGTAAGCAGCGGTTGCACCGCTTGTAGTTGTCCTTCCACAGAAATTTGCCTTTACAAACAGGGCAAAATCTAAAAAGGAGTCCTCTCCATAGCTGAGGACGTAATAAGTGATAACGACCCGGAAAGAAAGGGGGGGTGGGGGGGAGGGCATTCTAGAAGAAACAGAAATGTCCACCCCGACCCCACTCTCCCTACTGTGTAGGCCGGCGAGGCCACGTGGTCAGTAGCACCGATAGGATCACCGTCCATCGAAGATCTGGTCTCGGCGGTGTGGAATGGCGGTCGAAAGAGGGCTGAGGTGATGATAGTTAACGATTAACAAAAAACGACCAAAGGTCGAGTAATGGCAATGTCTCTTACGAGCTCCGCGTAAGGCGACCAGATTCTGGGCGGAAAAAAATAATCTGAGAGACGTCGACCCATGAGGGATTTTGGGTACTCTACATGTCACTATAGGGATAGTGTTACAGACACGCCTGTCGACACCCCCCCCCTTTCCTGAGATACGCTGCCACCACCACCACGAGCTTGGTGAAGACCCTCGGGGCGGAGGTCAATCCGAACGGCAGGACCCGAAACTGAAGTCGCCAACTGCAAACCTCAGGTACTTCTTGTGCTTGGGTTGAATCGGCGCATGAAAGTAAGCGTCCTGGAGGTCGAGAGACACCAACCAGTCCTAAAATTGAAGGGCCTGGAGGACTTGAGAAAGAGTAACCATCTTGAACTTGTCCTTCCTGAGGAGCTTGTTCAAACCACGAAAGTCCATGATGGGTCTCAATCCCCAGTCTTTTTTCGGGATCAAAAAATATGGGGAATATCATCCCTTGTTCCTCTCCGCTACAGGCACCAGTTCTATGGTGCCTTTCTCCAGCAGGGATTTAATTTCCTGCGCAAGGAGCGGATCCGGACTCTACAAAGAGATTCCCTGGTGGATTGTCGTGAGGCCTCTGCCGGAAAGGAAGACAGTAGCTGTGGGCTATGATCTCCAGAACCCACACATCTGAAGTAATGGCACGCCATTCTACAAGTTGCTGTGCCAGCCTTCCCCTAACCAGCGAACCATGGGACATGGCCTCATGACTGAGGTGAAGGGGCTGCGGCAGTGCCTGAGGGAAAGAGGCAACTGCCCGAGCCTCTTTGGCACCTCGAGTACCTTGTTTTCCACCTCTGGTACTCATACGTTGGCCCCTTTGACTGGCCGCTCCCCTCGATATACCAAAAGACGAGTAGTATCGAAAGGAACCTCCCCTCCATTTCGTTCCCCTAGGACAAAAAGGCAGAGATTGGCGAATTACAGCGCTCAACGACTTTGCTGCAGCATTGGAGGTCTGCAACCTCTCGAGGCTCTCGTCAGCCTTGCTGCCAAAAAGATGTACACCAACAAAGGGCATGTTGAGAAGCCGGGCCTGTACATCAGGAGCAAACCCCCGACTTCCGCAACCACGGAAATCTGCGCATCACGGTGCTCGCCGTCATGGACCAGCTGATAGTCTGCCATGTACAGACCCGACTGAACGGATTCACACATGGCATCCTGAACGGGGGGCAAGAAAACCATCCCGTTCCTCCCCTTTGGGAATATGTTCAGCCGCCAAAGAAAATTCCACAGAGTGTGAGTGAAACGTGCTAAGGCACACACAGAGTTGGCTGCCTGTAAAGCCATACCCCCCCCCTGAAGTAAACACTTTCTTCGCCCAGCCATCAAAACTTTTATCGTCCCCATCAGGAGGGATGGTAGGGTACGATGCCTGCTTTGCCGGGGCCATAGCGGCCTGCACCACCAAACTCTTCGGAGTGGGATGCATCATGAAGTAGCAGGGGTCACTACTGGCTGGATGGTATTTTTTCGGCAACAACTTGCTCACTGCCGGGAGACTCTCCGGAGCAGTCCAAGCCGCCGTCACCCTTCTCTGTAAAGCCATATGAAATGGCAGCACCGGGTCAGTGGGTGGACCTTGGTCAAGGATATCCGTCAGGTCATCCTGCAGAAAATCCACTGGTGGCGCAGACCACCCCAAGTACTCAGTCACCCTCAACATGAGATGCCGGTATGAAGACTCGGCATGCATGCCAGGTTCAGGCCTACCGAACTCAACCTCCGGAGAGGTGTCCAGAACACTGCCGTCGTGCAAAGACTGATGCAGGTCTTCCAACTGGCTATGACCAGACAAGAGCTCGTCAGGAACCTCATCAGGAACCAAACCTTCATCAGACCCTTCATCCATCTCAGAGATGTAATCCAGAGGCTGGAATAAATCCCTGGATGAAGGCACAGAAAAAGGTTCAAATACAGGCCTCCCCGACTTCTTCAGGGCCTTCCTCAGAGTTTCCACCGATGCACGGGGTACCTCCGGTAAAGCCTCCACAAAAGGCGTCGAGGGCTTCAACGGAACCGGCCTTGACGTCGAACGGGGCGCAGATGGCTTCGACACAGGCCTCGAGGGCGGTGCCCCAAGCGTGTCCTTTGACTGCCTCGGCGCCGATGGCGTCGACGACTTCGAGGCTCCGCCTCTGAGAGTCCCGCGACGGACATGGCGCCAATGGCGTCAACGTCTTCTTAGAAGACCTCACAGGCTCAGACGGTCTCGAGGGCATCGAGGACCGGGACCTGGAGCGGGCATGGCTAGAGCGATCTACCTTGTCCGATCGGGACCTCGATGGCTCCCGATGATCGCGCTGACCGCCCGAGCCCGAAGACGTGCGAGCGGTGGCCCTAGCTTGTTCCTTGCTGACTTCTCTCGAAGGCGCGGATGAAACAGAGCCCTGCAATTCGAAAAATTGCCATAATTTCCTTACGAAATGCGTCCCATTCTGCAGGAAAGGAATGCTTGGTAGGACAAGCTACCCGCCGTCTGTCGGAATCCTCGGACGAGGAAAGTGACCTGTGACGGCGCTTCCGCGAGTGCCTAAAAGAGGCAGAGGAATGGCGGGAACCACTCCGGAACCGAGACCGAGACCCCCTAGACTTACACAGACACGGAGAGTCGCCCCTCGAATCGTCGGTCGAAAGCCCAGCGGATTTCGACTTTCGGGGTTTGGAAACCCTACCTACAGATGGCTTCTTCTTCCGCAAGGCCTTCTATGTCTATGTCAAAGACTGGCAATCGTCACAGTCATCCGAGGCGCACCGAGATCTCCGAAGCGAATACATTTGTGGAAAAAACAGAACTGAGGCTACGGGCGTCGTGCGTCCTACTTTAACAGGTCCTCGAGGACAGCGTATCGACGGCGAAAATTTTTCTGAAGCAGTACAGCTGTGGTGATTACCCGTCATAGATGTGGAATGTGTCGGAGGTACAAATCCCCTCAAAACAGAGTATATTAGTACCTTAAGGGGTGCAAAGTGGATATAGCTAAGATTCAGGAAGCTCACCTCAAAGCGGAAAAACAAGCACTATTGACAGGGAGATGGAAAAGACAAGTATTTGGTTCCACGTATTCCGCCTATGCCTGCGGAATCCTAATATGGATAGTGTCCTTGGTACCCTTTAAGGTCACGCATGTTAAAGCGGGTGATTAGGGCAGAATTGTGCTTGTACAAAGCCTCCTCGAACATAGAGTTGCACGTTTAGTTGGGTGCGTACATATTAATCACAGTGCCGCTAGGTTCTTTTAAACTCTATATCCTCGACTGGGTTCATATTAGGGACAGCGATATGATATTGGGGCACGCGGGGGTTTGGGGGAGAATTTTAATTGCACATTGATGGATAGATCAGGTGCTAGATACACCAAAGTGGCACCGCCTGCAAAGACATTACAGACTCTCCTGGACTTCATTGCTTTGGTGGAGGCCTGGAGAGGGCAACATCCAGACACTATTCACACTTTTCAGCGCCACATGGGGTATAACGATGATAGATAATTTTCTTGGAGTATAAAAGGTAGAGTTATCAGACCATGCACCGCTTAGCTTGCAATGGCAATATGTGCCCCTCCAGCCCCCACCAATAGGCCAGATACCCACGTGGAGACTTAGAAGCGAATCGCTTAGAGATCCCTTATTTTGGGACAGCATTAAGGAGTATGTTTTGCATAATCTGGGAAGTGTACCCAGTGGATGAACTTTCTGGGAAGCGTTGAAGGTGGTAGTCAGAGGGACCGCTATAGCGGGCTCCAGTAGCATGCAGGCAACCCTAACTAAGGAAGTGTCTGATGCGGAGGAGCAATTGAGCAAATTAGAGCAATCCAGTAAACACCTAGACAAGGAGGCGAAAATGGGGGAAATAAAGAAACGTATAGACTGTTGGGAGAGACTGGGCCAACAGTTTAGCTAAATAGACAGTGAAACAGCATATGGAGGGAGATAAGCCCGGACGGTTGTTAGCTTGGTAATATAAAAACGAGGCACCACAGCACCTCATACATGCAATTAACACGAGGCAGCGGGAAGTATGCTATACCCAGAACGGAGTGAATGCGACTGAGAATTTTACCAAGAATTGTATCAAGGGGGACCTCCGATATCAAGCACTCACTTGACGGAGGTGTTAAACAAGATCAAGCTCTCGGTGCTGAGCCAGGAGCCAGGAAGAAAAAGACAGCTTAGATGCGCCCATCACCTTAGAAGATATAAAAAGCCAGTCGACAACCCAGTGATTGTGGAAGACGCCGGGCTCAGACGGACAACCTAGCGAATTCTATAAACAATACGTTCTTGAATTGTTCCCCCACTTGTTCAGTACATTTGAGAACGCTTACGAAAGGGGGGCCCTCTGCTCAGTCTCAGACAAATCGATCATCATACCCCTGCTTAAGCCTCATAAAATCCAGTTAGAATGTGGCTCTTACAGACCACTCTCATTGCTTAATCAGGATAATAAAATACTTAAGTCCATACTTGCGAATAGGATGAAAACAGTAATACCCAAGTTAGTGCAGCCAGACCAAACGGGGTATGTTCCGAGACGAAGCATTGTCTGGAACCTGCAGCGATTACACCATATGCACAGGACTGCGGCATGGGAGACTGTGTGCCATAGCCACGTTAGACGCAGTAAAAGCATTTGATTCAGTGAAATGGGACTGGCTCTACGCAACATTGCGTAGATTTGGTTTTGGACTAGCATTCATCAAGTGGGTTCAGCTAGTGTACACAAGACCGATGGCAAGAGTAAAGACGGGTAGGAACATTTCAGATGCATGGGAACTGCTGTACGTTCTCGCCATGGAACCAATTGCCCAGTACCTTAGAACAGAATACATAGAGGCAGGTATTGTAATTGATGAAACCAGACATTTGTTATCTCTATATTCTGATGATACCCTTTTATACATCCAGAAACCAGAGGCAAATCTAGAATTGATACTGGAATCTATGGAGCTTTTTGCTACTCTGTCAGAGATCACAATTAGCAAGGAAAAGTTAGTTATTCCTGATCGCAAGACTACGCGGGAGGGGGCAGGAAGAGTTACCGGTACTTACCTTGCAATGGAAAGTGGGCATGTTTACATACTTAGGGGTTAATCTGAACCATGATCCTACAGAGGACAGACGTCACCGCAGGCTCTAGAAGGTGTTAAGGGCTCTATGAAGTTCTGGGCTAGATTACCCCTTTCAGTAATGGGAAGGGCGGATTTGTTGCAGGTGTAGTACTGCCCAGACTGCTGTGCTTAATATTAACGTATAACATCAGAGGGCTGAACACGCCAAAAATAAACACTTCCTACACAGAGAGAAGTATGATGTAATAATGCTCCAAGAAACACATTCAGAAAAAAGGAAAGGCCAAATCCGCATAAGAGGCTTCAACCAAATTCTCCAATCCTACGACGAAGAGAAGAAAAAAGGAGTCATGATAGCATTCACCAACCACCTCAACGTACAAATCAAAAGCACAACAGACAAAAATGGTCGATATCTGTCCGCGAAGGTCCAGATAAAAAATCGCCAAAAACCCTTAGCTACGCTTTAAGCCCCAAACACAGGCCAGGATGGCTTCATTAAAGAAACGCTGAACAAATTAGAAAACTTTGCAGAAGGATAAGCGATACTAACAGGAGATTTCAATCTCACATGGACCCAGAGGGAAGACCACTCAAATCCCAAGAACTCGCAACAAGGGATACCCTCACAAGCGCTAAAAGATGAGCAAGATGGCTCTAGAAGACGTATGGCGGAGACTCAGAGGCACAACCTAGGGGTACACATTCACATGTGCACAACACGAGCTCCAGAATCGACTATATATGGGTCACAGGAAGCCTAGTAGGGGAGATCCAGGATATAAAGAAAGGCCAAATATCGCTTTCAGACCACGCCCCACTATGGATTTCACTTCCTAAAATCCACAAACGCTCAGGCCTATGGCATTGGACACTCCCCAGGGAAATCATACAAGACCCAGTCTCGAAGGTAACAATCAGAGAAAAGATAGTTTTTTTTTTTTTACTTTTTTTTGAAGAAAAGATAGTTGACTATTTCGAACAGAACGACACTCCAGAAGTTTATCCAAGCACCATTTTGGAAGCCTTTAAAGCAGTGATACGCGGACAAATAATAGCCCTGAAAGCACAAAAAGACAAGCAATCATGCAAATTGGAAAGTGAATTTGAAAAAAAAACTGGAAGAGATCAGAGAAGTAATGACAAAGAACACGTCCTTGAAAATAAAGGAGGGCATATCGACACGTCCAGAGTCAGACAGATATACTCAGGACCAAAAGAGCAGAAACGCAAGTACTCCACACAAAACATTGGTATGCAATGAAATCAAATAAGACGGATAAATTACTAGCAAGACAATTAAAAGGGAAACAACAAAACCAAACGGTACAAACACTAAAAGACGGACAAGGAATAAAGAAAACACAATCAAAAAGACATTAATGAAATATTCAGAGATAATTACCAGAAACTGTACACAACACAGAATGAAGAGGAGCAGGCAGCCTTTCTAAAGGAGAGAACACTACCAGCCATAACATCAGATGAACAAGCAGCACTAGACGAACCAATAACAGCAGAGGAGGTAGCAAGAGCAATTAGAGACATACCCAAAACAGGACCGGATGGCTACATAGCAGCCTTCTACAAAACATATGCGGAAATTCTAACCCCCATCCTAACACATCTCTTTAATACCTTTAAAGACACGACCAATATCACAACCTCAATGAACAAGGCAAAAATACTAGTCTTCCACAAGAAAGGGAAAGACCCAGAAAACCCGAACTCATATCGCCCAATAGCTTTAATCAACATCGACGCTAAACTCTATACAAAAGGTACTCACCAACAGGCTCTCACCCCTACTCCCCAAACTGATACATCAAGAACAATCAGGATTCATCCCAAACGGGAAAACCCACAACAACATTAGACGAATGACGAATAGCACACCTCATAGAGAAAGCCGGAATCACAAAAACCCCCATCAGTCATATTATCGGTAGACGCGGAAAAAGCATTTGACCGGGTAGAATGGACTATGCTATTTGCAACGTTAAAAAAAATGGGCATGGGAAACACATATATAACATGGTTCGAGCCAACTACAACTCACCAATGGTAAGGATAGCAGTAAACGGAGAACTTTCGGATCCAATCAGAACAGGAAGGTGCACCAAACAGGGCTGCCCACTATCACCCCTGCTGTATGCAATTTTCCTCGAACCCCTACTGGCAAAGATAAGAGCGGCTACCGACATCAAGGGCATAGAAATGGGGAGGGGAGGGGTAGACACACAAGACAGCAGCATATGCGGATGACACGATGATGACCCTAACAGAACCAACCAAGACACTACCCCTCCTCATACAATAGTTCGACGACTACGGACTAATATCAGGTCTAAAAATAAACAAACAGAAATTGTTGGTAATGGTCCTGGCCGGAGACAAACAAGAGATATACAACTTAACGGAAGAATTACACCTACAAACCGCGCAGAACGGGGTGAGATACCTAGGAGTCGCACTGACCGCCACGATAATGAATCTCTACACAGGGAACTACACGAAACTCATTGAAAAAGTAAAGAGACCTGGACAGATGGAACCCGTTAGCAATATCCTGGGGGGGCAGAATAACAGCTATAAAAATGACAATACTACCCAAACGACTGTATTATTTCCAAGCACTTCCTATACGGATACTAGCAACATTCTTTAAGACACTCACCAAAATAATAACAAAATACATTTGGCAAAACAAGAAAACCAAATTGTCACAACAGGCGCTCACGGCACAAAAGTCAGACGGAGGCATGGCGCTTCGCCACTTCAGGAAGTACTACGAGGTAGCACAAATGTGGGTTCTGAACAAATGCATCACAAACACATCAGAAAAATGGTGGGAGGCGCAGGACAGAGCAGTCGCAAGATCAAATTTGCGCCACTTACTATGGAGCAGACCCGAGCACAGACATCAAAATGTCAGAATAAGCGAGATTACAAGCATAATCTTGGAAATATGGGACAGAGCAACCAAGAGAGAAATACTTACAATAGATCCTGCCCCTTCATACCAATTCTCGACAACCCAGAATTCCCTCCGTTTACGGAAAAAGGAGCATTTCAGAAATGGCGAGAAGCAGATTGCATGAAAGTGGGAGACATGTATGATGGCCTACAGATTAGAACATACACTGAATACCAGGAACTACTGCGCCTCACGGAAAAGGACAGATTCCAATACGAACAACTGGCTCAATACGCCAAGAATAACATAAGCATTGACAAGGACCCTGACCCCATTCGAGACATACATGATGACCCAGACGGGAGAAAATAAATTTGTCTCCACCCTTTATAAATTCATAGACGCCCAGGCAGAAGACATAAAATGGCAGTAAATGAAGAAATGGGAAACAACGCTAGGGAAACAAATCACGAGGGAACAATGGATGTACATTTGGCAAATAATCCCTAAATGGACATGGGCGATCCAAACAAGAGAAGCGTGGACAAAAATGATGATTCAATGGCATTACACCACGGAAAGACTCCACAGAATGTTCACCACATCGCCAGAAAAATGCTGGAGGGGATGTGACAATAGGAAATTGGAGACACATTTGGTGGGACTGCATGATACTACATCCATTCTGGTCAGTGGTGAAAAAACAAATGCAAAACATCCTCAAGGGAGCAGAAAACTTAGGAGAGGAAGTATGGATGTGCGGCATGTGGGGTCACTCACAAAGACACAAAAGAGAAACTACATGGGATTCCTCATAGCAGCATGCCTAGCAATAGCACAAAAATGGAAACACATGATACCCCCAACCAATCAAGAATGGCTACACAGGATATGGACATATGTGGCAATGGAGAGAATCATATACAACATACAAGGGGATCGGCAGAGATTCACAACAGACTGTAGAAAATCTATCACTTCCCCCCAAAGTGACTATATGATGCAATGGTGCCCACACAAAATCCGCATACTGGACATGTTTACAGGATAAGACGGAAGCAGAAAAAAATGGGAAGCAGTGGGACCGCTAAGAACAATATAACCGGTGAGGGAGGAGGGATTGGGGGGGGGTTCAAATGGGACAATGTTGAGTCCCAATGTTCAGGTTTAAAGAAATGCCAATAAAAACTTAAAGAAAAATAAAAAGATAGATTGACTAGAAGCACCATCAGTTTAAGGATGAGTGGGCTGAAGTTTTTTTTCATCGAGTCAAAACCTAATGTGTACTTGTGTCTCATTTGTTTCGAATGCGTAGCAGTCCCCAAGGAATATAATATCCGCCACCATAAACATTCACAATATAAGGATCTTCAGGGGGAAGCAAGAATTAAGAAAGCTGGGGAGTTAAAAACACAGCTGACTAAGCAACAGGGTGATTTTGTCCAGAAAAAAAAAAAAGAATCTGAATGTGCCACCTTGGCGAGTTATAAGGTTGCACAACTTATTGCAAGGTCAGCACGTCCATTCACAGATGGGGATTTCGTAAAAGACTGCCTGATGGAGATTTGCGAGGCAGTATGTATAGAAAAACAAAAAGATGCTTTTACAAGTGTTCCCCTTTCACGGATGAGTATCCAGCGACGTATTGTAGACATGGCTAACTATTTTTATAATGCAACTTAAGGATGTTAAGTTCTTTTCAGCAGCCCTTGATGAGAGCACAGATGCAAGTGACACAGCCCAACTCTTAACTTTCATTCGGGTGGTTGATAATCAATGCAAAGTATTTCAGGAACTGGCTTCCCTGGTATCTTTGCATGGCAGGACTACTGATGCTGACATTTTTAATGCCTTTCAAAAAGTCATCGATGATTTAAATTTGCCTTGGAATACTCTGGTAGGCATGACAGCTGATGGGGCGCCAGCAATGGTTGGGGAGCAAAATAGTTTTATTGGCTACTTGAAAAGACGCTTGGCCGAGAAGGCTGTCCATTAAAAAAAGATTATCACTGCATCATACACCAGGAGGCATTAAGTGATGGACTCTGTTGTGAAAACTGTTAATTTAGTCCGTGCACGCTCTTTAAATCAGATTTTTTCAGGCGTTTTTAGAAGAGATAAAGGCGGATTATGGTGATGTACAATATCACACTAATGTTCGATGGCTTAGTTGTGGCAATGTGCTGAAGCGATTCTTTGCTTTACAGCACGAAATAAAAGCATTCCTTGATGAAAAGGGAATGGACACTTGTGCAAAATAATGACTGGGTAACGGACTTTGCTTTTCTGACTGACCTGACAGGCCATTTGAATTATTTAAAATTTAATATCGGATCTGTTTGAGGGAGTTTGTGCCTTTGAAATAAAGCGAAGGTTTCTGACAGCTCAACTGGTGAAAGGGATGCTGGTACACTACCCCCGCATGTGCGCAGGTTTTCCCCCCATGACAAGAATGTAGGATGGTATCGGCATGTGAATGTCATGAAGGAACTGCAAAATGTTTTTAAGAATAGTTTCACACAATTCAAATCAAACCGAGCCTCTTTTAAACTTTTTGCAGACCCTTTCTCTGCTGATGTTGACAGTGTGCAACCTGAACTGCAACTGGAAGTGACTGAACTTCAGTGCTGTAGTGCACTCAAAAGTAAGTACAGAGATATGCCTTTATTAGCCTTCTATCAGTCTCTGGACACTCAATTCCCCAATCTGTCACGGGAAGTATTAAAAGATGGTACCTACGTTTGGCAGTACTTACATTTGTGAGCAAGTTTTTTCACAAATGAAACTACATAAATCCAGCCTAAGGACAAGACTCCATGACCAAACATCTCCATGCCACCCTGACAGTAGGAACAACTTCACTGGAGCCCAAGATCCAGAAACTGACAGCTGAGAAACGCTGCAATGTTTCTCACTAACAAGTATGTCTGGTTCACTGTTTCATCCTGTATGATTTGCATATTTATTCTAGTGCCAATATGTCCTTTGCAAAGAAAGAAATAATATAAGTGGAATGGGCAATGTATACTACAAAATGTAAGTTTAAAATACAAATAAAGACGGTGCACCTCCAAAAACGTATTCTTTTTCTATCTGTCTAATGAGGATTGGGGGTTGAAAAGGCGTCCTGCACCGCCCTGCCCCCCCCATCCCTCCCACATTTACTTTTCGGCCCACTATTAGCAGCATGTAAGGTACATTCGGCCCTTGGCCAAAATCAGTTGTGCATCCTGGTCTAGAGGGACATTTGCAATGAAAGGCAGAGTGGCTCCTGTACTCATTGTGGAGTTAGCACTGGGCGTAAAAGGCAGTGTTGATAGGGAATAGCACAATTGTATACATCAGACTATCCACCTGGAGATGGCATTCTTTGAAATGCGATCACCTTCTCTGCCTGGCGCTATGGAGACAAACAATTGTTCTGTTTTTCTTTTTAGCCGTCTGGTCTTGTGTACATAGTAGAGGACTGCCCTCCTCACATCTAGTGTGTGGACTTTTACCTCAGCTGAGCTGGTGAGTTGCTGAAAGAAAGCTGGTAGCTCAATGGACTAGTTTACGTGAAATTTTGATATGAATTTAGGGGAGAACCTAGGGTGAGTACGTAATACAAGTTTGTCTTTGAGTACAACAAAGAAAGGGTCCTGCACTGACAATGCTTGCATTTCACCAACTCTTCTTATTGAAGTTATAACCACTAAGACTAGACTTGTGCATCGGCTCGAAAGGTGGTCCCATGAGCTTAGCAAATACAAAATTGAGATCCCAACCTGGCGGCGGGTTTGAAATTGGAGGGCGGAGTCACTTTACTCCTTCCATGAATGCTTTGATGACAGGTAGCTTCCACCAAGAGACTTTATTGTGGGAGGTGGTGTAGGCTGACAAAGCCGCCAGGAGGACCTTTAAAGGAGTTGAATACTAACCCTGCATCTACCAAGTGGAGCATATAAGTTGTGTGGAAGGGGGTACATTCTATGTGGTTAATTTATTTAGACTGTCACAAAATTACAAATCTCGTCCACTTGTCAAAATAACAGTGCCTAGTGATAGGCTTTCTTAATTCTTTTAAGATAGCCATACATCTTTGTGGCAGATTAAAATGTCCAAACTCTAGGACCTCAGGAGCCATTCTTCACCAAGGACAGGGTCAGATGTTGCGTCTTGCTCAAGATGAACAACATTTCAGCCGTACGTTGCATAAACAAGCAAGGAGGGACCAAGTCCAAGATGTTAGCGAAGGATTTCTGGCACCATTGCATTCAACACCAGATTTCAAGAGCAGCGAAGTACCTGCCAGGGACACAGAACAAAGTGATAGACTGGAATTCACGATATCTTGTAGGCTCCAGCGATTGGAAGCTACATCTGCAAATATTCAGGCAGTTGCAGGAAATTTGGGCCCTAGACACAGATCTATTTGTATCCGGACTGAACGCGCAGACGCACAAGTACTTCAGTTGGAGAATAGACCCGGGAGCAGCGGGGACAGATGCCTTTTTACACCCATGGAGCAGGGCAGTGCACTATGCCTTCCCGCCGTTCAACATGCTCACGAGTGAAGGCCCCCTGAGAAGAGGTGGAGCTGGTGATACTAACGTTTTGGAAGTCCCAGGCCTGGTTTCCAGTAGCGATAGAGCTTTCTTCTGATTTTCCGAGGATACTCACTCATCAGCAAGGCCACCTTCTCGGCCCGACCGGCCTTCTTCACCCATTGCTAGAGGCGGGCACGCTACACTTGATTGCCAGCAGGGTTTCAGGAAGAGATGGGAGTTGCTGGGCATTTCGCAGCTCGCTGCAGACTGCATCAGAGACTCCTGGGCGCATTCCACCATTCGGAGGTATGGCGCCGTTTGCGACCGTTGGGCCCAATGGTGCCCAGAACATGGTCTGGATCCCGTTTCTGCACCTGTAGTCCACATCCTCAACTTTCTAGCGAATAGGTTTCAAGACAGCTGCGCTTATAGAATGTTAGGGGTATACAAGTCAGCAGGACACGACAAAGTAGAAGGGAGACCGGTAGGGGAACACCCTGTGGTCGTGCTACTTCTCAAATGAAAAAAGCTCAAGAGGCCGCCAGATCCAAAATAAGCAGATTTATGGGACGTTAGAGACGTATTTCGCCACTTTCTCAGGTGGCCAGAGAATGATAGCCTTTCTCGATCACAGCTTTCAGGGAAGCTAGCGAAGTTGCTATGTTTAGCAGCATGTCAGAGTGTGTCAGATGTCAAGGCATTAGAAATAGACAAGAAGATATTTATCCTGAAGGAGTAGCATTTAGCATAGCTAAGAGAACGAATAATGACTCAAGAATAATTTCCTACCATTATTTCGCAGAGAATAAGAAACTATGCATGGCGCAATGTATAATGGATTATGAGGAGGCGACAGCGCATCTTAGACCACAAGGTGCAACACAACTGCTTCTAGTGCGTAGAAAGCCCCATCACGCCGTAGCCACAGTGACTATTGCTAGATGGGTTAGAGAGGTGATGCAATGACCTAGTATAGATTTGTCTGTTTGGCGCATTCAGCTAGGGGAGTGATGGCATCTAGAGCCTTCACAGCAAGTGTTTCAGATATAAATAATAGGGTGGTAGAGAGCTTTGAACAAGCATGATGCTCGCCTCCTGTCTTGACATAGAATGAAGATTGCCCGGGTTTACAGCGCAGGGTAGTCTAGATTCTATTAAATACACAGAGGCAAGCATTATATCCCACCCAGAATGGCAAAAGTCTTGATGGTTTTCATGTAAGTGTGTACTGTTCAAGAACTTTAGCGCATTCCCACCCTCATGGTTTCTTTTCTATTCCTCGTAGGAGACTATCAGATGGCGTCTTGAGGCAAACTGAGGGATCCAAGAATTCGATCTTAACCAAGGCATGTTGTCCCGTTGGACCAGTGAAGCCAGAGAGTCGAGGGACCTGTTGAGTTCCTGGTGTTGGACTAGTTAGTTTAGAGCAAGTTGGACGTTCATAGAGGCAGTTTTGGTTTGGCCAAAGAAAGAGGAAAGAACCTAGGGTAGGAGGCTCTTATGCCCCAGGCAAGCACCTGATAGGTGGAGGAGAGGAGCCTCATGATTACAGGGGACCAGGTGGATCATGGGACTAGTAGTGCCATAAGGGGAAATTGCCGAACCTTTAAGCATTGCATTTACCCTTTTCTCAGTCATGGAAGAAAACAGGAAAATACCCACTTTAAGTGTTTTGAAGTGCTGATATGGCAGTAATAAAGAAAGATGAGCATAATGTTCGCCTCCGTGTCTTTAATAAAATCAAGACAACCCTGGGCTGTAAGCCTGGGCAATCCTCATTACTCTCGCTAAAGAAAACGGAAGTGACCACAGTTAAACAGAACTTTAAATACGAGAAGGTCGCTAGCGAGAGGTTGGCTCGCATGGGGTCAAACAGAAGAACATAGACTCCATCCAAACTTACATTAAGTTGCTTGAAAAACAATCCAAGAGATAAAAAGGTAGCAAAATAAGTTGTGGAATGCACTTTCTGGTTTTACGAAAAAGCAAGCTACAGAATAGAGGTTAATGCAGCTCGAGTTTACAGTAAAGGAAATAAAAGTTTAAACTTGCTTAAGATGATGAGTGTGGTCATTTATTTCTGCCGTACTACTTGCTAAACTACAACCATCAAACACGGAAACATTACAAAGCTTTGAAATTCCTCTTCCGAGCAAAAGCAACTTCAACATCTTCAGCACGTCAAGTGCCAACATGTAGGAGCAGATCGCATCACATTATTTGTTCAACGTTAAATAATTATTTTTGCTCAGAGCATGAATACCAACAGGAATAAAACGCAGAGACAGGCTGCTCCATCAAGGTTTACCACAACAAAACATTACCGGTTTCCTCTCAGAGACAAACCTGTAAATATTTAACGATGAGAAACACTGTCACAACTAATAGCACTTACAAATGGTGTACTTCCCAATTACGTGCCTACAGAAAACCGTAAAGAAAGAAATGAAAGGCACACATTGAAAGCTTAGGCCTTTTATAGGACACAGCGAACCACAATGGAAAAGATATTGTGCTTTTAAACAAAGCAACCAGAAAGATGAAGTATTAAGAGAGTAAATGTTAAAAGGACAAATACAACATAACGCCATTTTGAGAAGAAAATAGGTTGTGGTTTCAAGGCACCGGTCAACAAAATAAATAAAAAAAACGCAGGTTTTAGAAGGCTATAATCATAATGACAATTTTATAATCGCTGCTAATAATCAATGCTGGTATTGAGGAAATCCTCCTCCCAGCTGTACATCACCAAAAAAAAGGAAGAAAAAAAAAACAAAACACAAATCTGCTTAGGTTGTTGGTGTGCTTGGACTACTGCAAGATTACGTTTCCCTTTCTCCCAGAGTTCCACAAATAAAGCTATTCAAAAAACCAACTGATAAAAAACACTCTCCGCTCATTTGATAGCTGACATGTTTCATTAAACAAAAAAGAACCACCAATGAGAGAGAAAATAAATAAAATCACTCGTGTCTCGTCCTTCTCGCCAATCGGTAACGATTTGAGAAGAAGCATCCTTAAAAACTGGAACATGATTCACAGGGATGATTTTCGAATCAATCGACCGCGCTTCGCATTTAAAAGAATGCACAATTTAAGAGACAAATAGTGCATACATATGCATTTGAAAAAACATCCCAGAACAAAACACTCTCTGGTCTCTCCCTCCAATCAAAGGCCACTTTAAAATGTGGAAAACGCTCTGTAGGTCACCTCACTAAAAACAAAGAAATTGACTTAAATGGTTACATTTGGCATTTAAAAACGTTCAAACTGTGCTACTAAATGGCCCATATATGGGATTGAATGCCCATGTGCACTAATACATGTAGAAAAAAACCAAAAGGTCAGTAAGCCAAAGGATCTGCGAACATCAATCCTGTGTCAAAAACCGGGTGGTAGACAAAACCTTAGTAGAACACTTCAAAAATGCAAAAACACAACTATGAAGATACCTTTTGGTTTGTCTTACAAACACTAAACACAAACCCAAGAGGTGGCGACAGGGACCGAACACTTCGAAAACATGAACAAAAATTGATTTATTCCCTCTATCAGTCAAGAATGATCTCAATGTCTGTATCGAACGGAATCTGTTCATATATCGGTAATGAACTGGTTCTATGAGTGAAAAAAAAACTTGATACTAACAGGCATTCACCTCTTCCCCGTCATAAATTAAAACTCTATTCTATGCATAAGAGCCATTAATCTGTATATTTACTTTACAGACCCTGAAAAATCATAGCCGATCACCATGACAAATGCTGAACATCTGGTAACTGTTCTGGTGTATAAGACACTAAAATATCATTAGTCATCTGTTTATACAGACAGTAATTTGGGACTGCTCTAAGTCACCTGTGCATCCCCTTCTATGAAAAAACTAGGTATGAGTTAATTAAAAAGTGGATTATCTCAAGACACATTAGTATTCACAATTAGTCCAAGGCATTTTGGCTGTGCAACTACTGCCAAAATGGCACCAACATATGCTAAGAACCAAGAACTCGTGAGAGCGCTCTAGATGATCCGCCATCGATTGTGCGGCGCTACGCCGATGACACACTGGCGAGACTCAATTGCGGAGTGAATATCCAACAACATCCAGCACACTACGAATAATATAGGAAGTAGCGAGAATCAACCGCGAGGCGAACACCAAGTGACAACTGGTTTATCGCGGACAAATATTGGGAAAAAATAAGTACTACCCATGTTGATAATACAATAATACAAATGCTAAACATAACGTGTATCTGACTAGTAATAACTGTCTATAACATTGTAGGTCGAAAGACACTAACAAAAAGTGCGAGTAGAAATACGGACACGCCGCATTGAAAAGGAAACCAAGTCCTTTTGCCTGTTTATTTCCATCGGATTCCTTCATCTTTGCCACAAATAAAGATACACTGATCCAGCTGTATTTGTGTTCCATGGTTTAAGGGATACACTAACACTAAAATAAGGGGAAAACGAGCACCCAACATCGTTGTCAGTTACATATTAATGGTGCAATTAGGAGTATAACTGCTTTGAGGTGACCATGTGTAAAGACTGGAGGGGGGTGTCTGTACTTCTGCTCTCTATATGGCAGAGGAGAGGCACAGAGGACCCCAGCCAAGATTCTCTATAGGGTAGCGTAGGTCGAGCAATCAAGGCCTAGCTTCTCAGGAGGTGATGCAGGCTGGTTCTTAAGTATAGTGTATTCCCCAGCCCCCACAAAGGAATGTCCACACACTGTATTAGTTAAAACACAGTCTTTATATAATTAATATTCAAGGTTATGTACACTATCACAATAGCTCACTTTGTGCTCAGAAAATCAACAATGGTAAATATATACAGTTTCAAAGTGGTACCACTATTATCAGATCTGGTTAAAGTGCATCAATGTCACACAGATCACTTAATAAAGGCAACCAACAGACATAGGAGCAAAGCAGTTGGTTAGAACTATTGGCAGAATACTGGCATCTACCGTTAAACACAGTTCTGTGTGGAGATTTACCCCCCCCCCCAACCTGGGCAACCTGTAAAATAAAGATATTGCAAAAGTCCAGTCCATAAGTCTTATTTTCTTCTCTACCCTCCCCCCCAATGTACCTGGTAGAGCAGATTTCTTCGAAGAGGCGATGGTGGATCATTCTTGAGTGACTCCCTTTAAAGCAGGAGCCACGGATCGTTGAGGTGTCGAAGAAGGTGAACTTGGCGTCGACAATGACAAGTACGAGGGTGCTGAGACCACGGCGTCGATCCAGGCGGTGCTCGTCGACGACGTCCTGTGGGGATGAGGTGTGCGGGACACATCAGCGATTGATAGATCAGGACCGCAAACAGTTTTGGACGAACTGTGGCACGACAAGGGCGTCGAGTCATAGAAGTCTTTGTGGTCTTGGGGTGGCGGGAAACCCACCAGCGGATTCTCCTCGGCACGTCAGCGTCCTCAACTTTCTCCGGCGGGATAAAGCGGTAGACGCTTCAGACAAGGTAGTCCTTCGATTCAACTGTCTTGGGCAAAGGAGCGGGCTGCTCCAGCCGTCGTCAGCACGGCATCAAGCGGTCCCCTCTTCTAGGCAACACGGCTTCGACAGGCCTCCAGCGGTTACAGCGATACTCCGAACCTTGCTCGACGGCAATCGACTTCGACGGCGTTGATGTCCGGGTGCTTCACTTCGTTCTCCTCAGCGGTCCCAGTCTCCGGTCGGCAGCTTTGAGGGTCTGACTTCCAGGGAGCTTCAGCAAAGGTTAGCAGTGCTCGATTGTCCCTCGGAGCACGGGAAAAGGGCGCCTAACCAGGTCCTCTCTCGGATCAGTCCTCGACAAACTCGACAGCTTTCAGATCGGGTCGAAGCAAATGCAGCAGCATTTCTTCTTCCAGCTGGGTGTCGAGGATAAGCAGTTAAAGTTACTCTTCAAGTGTCAACTCAGCTTCTGAACAATTTCCAGTGGTGAGAGGTCGCCAGATATACTATTTCTGTCTCTCATCCACACTGATGGGTCACACTCAGCAGCCAATCATACAGAAGGGAATTCATGCAGTCAGCCAATCAGGCATACAGTGCATTCAGGCCATACTCCTCCCTCTCAGACACTCACAACAAGGAATGTGGACTGGGACAAGTGCCCAGCCATTCAACACTACACACTACATGCATGCCAGTTTTGGGCAGGGCTGTCTCAGTCTTTGTCTCCCATACCAGAAACCAGACATCCACAACAAGAAGTGCATATTGATCACACAGTCCATTCACCCAGGTCCCAACAACATACAGTCACTGGGAAGGCTCCAGCCAGTCTGGCCTGGACTTCACAACAGCACCATATATGGAACTTCCACCCAACAGCCAGTCAGGGGGAAGGGACAGAGTCAGGGCTTCCCAGGACTTTGGGAAAACAAGGTAACAGGTATAGAAAGCAAGAGGCCACAGGGGCCATCTTGTTTCCCATCAGGAATCAACTGATTCCAATGGCAGGGCCTGGGTATCCCAAAATGGAGGATACTCCGAGCACCTGTCAAATTCAGCATGGAGCTGCCACCAGCTCATACCGTGCTCTGTGAGCCACACACAGGTGCTCAAAAACATACACTAGGGGCACAGGGTTGCACCCCCACCCATGGGTGCCATAAGGGTATCCCATGGGTCTGTACACCAAACCAAAAACAGGAAGACCTGCACTGCCAGGAGTCCCAAATGGACTCCTGGGCAGAAACCAATACAGAACACAAATGAAAAATGACTACATGACAAGGACAGCGAGGCCCTGTCCCTCCAATGCATATCCAGCATCACGCCGTGTAGAACCGATTAAGACACGATTGATATCGGCTCATTTGTGGTTCCTAGGGAGAACGCCAACTTCCAACGGCTTGGAATTAAAGATCCATAAAAAGAACGATCTGAAAGTAGTCACGAAGAAAGAATATAATTCTATTGAACAAATATCCACTAACCCAAACTACGTCAAATTCTGTATAAAAAATCACTATGATAAAAAAACGCAATCTATAATTCTGTAACCACTTGACCCCCACGGCCACACCGAACTAATGAAAACATTTTTGTCACTTGTAGTGTTCACGCAGCAAGATGCACTAAAACGTGACCATGACTGGAAGCAACTAGTTCTTTATGCCCGTGCCCCAGAAGCACACAGAATAAAGCATCTTGGTAAAAACAGGTAATAACAGTGTTAAAAACAGCAAATAAAATAACTGAGAGAAATGCTATGTTGACCGTTGCATAGAAGCAAACCAAGAGAATAATAAACACGAGAAAGAGGACTAAGAGTGCACAATATAGAAGCACTAGGACAAAGGTGTCTTACGAGGTACACAAAAAGGTGCCATATGATAAGTAAATCAAAGGAAAAAACTAACTAATCACTAAACCTTCTCTGGGTGAAGAGATTATTAAACAAGCAAATGAAGGGTTGCTTGAGTTTAAAGAACTAAGTATAGTGCTTTACATAAAGGAAATATAGGCTTGGGTTGGGTACGAAAAAAAAGAGTCGATAGCAGTCATTTCAAGGCAAAACTGGTCAGTTGTGTACATTTTTAATTTTGTTTGTTTTTAGATGTTTCAACATATATGGTTATGGTGATTTGTCAACACGTGACCTACATGTACCACAAAAGCATCCCAAGTGTCCTGAAGCCACCCTGAACATGCAAGAGTTTCGGTTCAAGGCCAGAAACACACTTTGGTGTTGACACTAAAGTGAGAGGGCAAAGGCCTCTTTAATATAAACTGTGGGGTTTCTGACACTCACTTAGGTTACTAACTTGAGCTATAATTGGTGTTCAATGTATGCTGATGCAAGCATATTGTTCGACACTGATATGCGGTTAAGAAACAAATGTGTATTTGTACGTTTTACTTAATTTTTCGCTTACCTTGTAACCAACTTTTTTATAAAATATGATGTGCGTATGCAACTGACCCATTGTACCATCTCTGAATTTAATTAACATTCGGTACAGTATGCCTTTTGCGCCTCTTGTTCTCCACCCTGTTATTTAACAGCTGGGTAGCTATCTGGGGAAATTGTGTTTATACTTTTGTACTTCGGGCCTCATCCACAGAGCCCCCTCCAAAAAAGAAGACTCCACCTGCTCATTTGTTTATTTACTCTAATCTAGAATCTGCCAGGCATGCGCTTACAAAATGTCCCCAAATGGGAGCCCTTTATCTCAGTGGTCTTCAAAACCTTCATGCCAAGTCCCCCCTGAGCAAAAAAAACAATTGTTCGGGACCCCTTCCTGCACTGCCCCTTTGTGTTGGTGTTCATTATCTTTATAGAGATGGCTGCAAAATGCGTGGTGCCATAATTTTGAAGGGATATGTTGTTGGGGTGACATTCCAAGACAGTAGGACAGTCACTCCCAATCGAAACATAGAAATCGTGCAAGTAAACACAGAATTCTCCAGTAGGGATTTTATTTTCTCAAAATACATTACTATATTCAGCAAAATGCAATTTGATTTTACTGAGCAAGTACTAATGGGAGGGTTGGGCCTGACTCTCTGCAGAAAGTGAGTCAATGTGTGACTATTTTTGAGACTGCCACTCTGAGGTAGTCCTCCACTTACAGCCTTGTGCAGTATTTCGTTTTCAGTACAGCCAATGCTGAAAAGCCTATTTTTCGCACAAGTAGGAATATCCAAAGGATAAGAGACTATATAGCAGACCTTGACAAGAAACAATGTACTTACCTGTAACTGTTGCTCTCCAGCATGGGTCTGGCATGGATTCACATCCAGCATCCGTCAGGCTGGGAATCCTCGGTAAACAAAAAGAAAAAAAAAAAAAAAAAAAAAAGAAAAAAAAAAAAATTCAGTAACAGTTTCGTTTCTGATCTGTCTTTCTTAGTAGTAACCAATCACTGGTCTCTGGGTCATACTGCCCCCAGCCAAAGACTGCCCTTTCCCTAAGCCCCTCCCCTGGCAGCCATCCTCAGATTTTAGCATGTAAAGTGGCAGTATGACCAACTGAAGAGCCACAGAGGGATAGGAGGGAGGGTTCGCATGTGAATCCATGCCAGACCCATGCTGGAGAACAACAGTTACAGGTAAGTAACTTGTTCCTTCTCCAGCATGGGGTCTGGCATGGATTCACATGCTCATGAATATAAGAATACATAGCAGTACACACATGCACAACCACGGGAGGTGGCAAAAGGCTCAACATTAAGCATTACATAAACTCAACATTAAGCATCTCTTACCTCCTCACCGGGCCCACCTTCAGCCGAACAGGTTGCGCAGCACTGCTTGGCCGACCCTGGACTCCTCCCTGGAATCCCGGTCAACGCAGTAGAATCTCGTGAAGGTGTGCGTCGACCTCCATGTAGCAGCCCTGCAGATGTCCAGCAGGGGTACGCCAGACAAGAATGCTGTGGCAGCGATCGCTCTGGTCGAGTGGGCTCTCGGACAGCCAGGCAGCGGTCGGTTTGCCAACCGGTGACAGTGCATGATGCAGCCGGAGAACCATCTGGAAATGGCAGGTCCAAAGTTCACAAACAGCTGTGATGTCTTCCGAAGACTCTTCGTGCGGTCCACGAAGAACTTCAGCGCTCCAGCCACATCCAGTGAGTGCAAAGTCCTCTCAGCGGGCGACGAAGGCGACGGGAAGAAAACAGGTAACACCAAGGGCTCGTTGAGATGGAAGTCCGACGGCACCTTGGGCATGAAGGAGGGGTGCAACCTCAGCACCACCCTCGTCTCGTGGAATGTCAGGTATGGAGGTTTAGAGGAGAGGGCCTGGATCTCTCCCACTCGTCGTGCGGAGGTGATGGCCACAAGAAACACTGTCTTCAACTACAGGAATTTCAACGGTGCTGAATGCAGAGGCTCCAAAGGCAGCCCCATGAGCCTGGTCAGCACCACGTTGAGCTCCCACGCCGGGGCCAGAGCCTTCAGCAGTGGGAACGATCGGAACAGTCCTTTCATGAACTCCTTCACCAGGCGATGAGACCACAGGGATGGCCGCCCCAGAGTTCTGATGAAGCGGGAGATAGCTGTCAGATGGATCTTGATGGAGGCATGTGCCAGCCCCGCCTTGGCCAGCGACAGCAAGTACGGCAGCACTTGAGGGGCCGTAATCCGCAGAGGGTTAATCTTCTGTGCACGGCACCAGAAAGAGAACCTCTTCCATTTGTGTCCATAGCAATCGAGAGTGAAGATGCCCTGGCCTTTGCAAGCACCTCCTTGCAGTCCGCCGGGATATCGTATCCTCCGAACTCTAGTGCTGCAGGAGCCAGGCCTGTAGGTTCAGCGACCACGGGTCATGGTGAAGGATGACGCCTCCTTCCCTGGCGAGAAGATCCGCGTGTCGGCAGTTTGACTGGCAGGGACGCTGACACGTCCAGAAGGACCAGGAACCAAATCTGCATCGGCCAGGTTCATCTTGCACCGGGACCGTCTGAGTTGACTGATGAGTCGCAGCAGCAACAGCGGGAACGCATAAAGGAATAGGCCATCCCATAGAATGAGTAGGCATCGCCCATTCTCCCTGGCTGGGGAAACCTGCTGGCGAACCTCCGGCACTTGGCGCTCGTCGGTGTCGCAAATAGGTCGATCTGGGGATTGCCCCATCGTCGGAATAGGAGATCCACTTGATCCTGCCGCAGCTCCCACTCGTGGCACGAGCGCAGCTCCCTGCTGAGTGAGTCGGCGATGGTGTTCTCGATTCCTGCCAGCTGGAATGGTACCAGAAACATCCCTTGGGCGACAGCCCAGTGCCACATATCCTGCACTTCCTTGGATAGAGCTGGAGATCTGGTGCCCCACTGATTCCGGATGTAGAACATTGTGGTGGTGTTGTCGGTGAAGACTCTTACCACCTAGCCCTTGAGGGATGGAAGGAACGACCCGAGGGCCCAGAACACTGCTCGGAGCTCCAGGACATTGATGTGTAGCGACTTCTCCTCTGGGAGCCAAAGGCCTCTTGCGTGGAGAACTCCGGTGTAAGCTCCCCATCCCTCCAGGGAGGCAACCGTCGTCACCGTTTCCTGATGTGCCGTGGTATGAAGTCCATGCCCGCCGCCAGAGGCGCGGGTGCCCTGCCACTGGATTGCCTGGCGGAGAGTCTCATTGAGTGAGATCCTGTCTTCGAAGCCGCCCGCTGCTTGCATCCAACGGGCGTCGAGGAACTCCTGCAGTGGTCGCATCCGTTGATTAGGGACTTGATGGACCTCACCCTGGCCACGTCCATGGTCAACAGCCGTTGTACCTTGCCCAGGATGGCCTTCGTCCTTTCCTCCGACGGCGAAGCCAGTCGCGCCACTGTGTCGAACCTGGCTCCCAGGAACAGGGCGACCTGAGACAGTACCAAGTGGGATTTTGTGAAGTTGATCGAGAATCCCAGATCCGTGAGCAGTTAGACGGTCTTCGCTGTGTGATCGACAGCGAGTTCTCTTGACCTTGCTCGGATGAGCCAATCGCCCAGGTAGGGGTAGACGTGGATCCCCAGCAGGCACAGCCGCGCCGCCACTGGTGCCAGGCACTTGAATACCCTGGGCGCCGATTTCAATCCGAACAGAAGGGCCTTGAACTGATAGTGTCGCCCTTGGACCACAAATCGTAGGAATTTTCGATGTCCTCTTAAAATGGGGATATGGAAGTAGGCATCCTCCAAGTCCAGCGACGATAGGAAGTTGCCTTCCTCCAGCTGTCCTAGCACGTGCTGGAGGGGGACCATCCGGAACTTCTGGGACTTATATACTTGTTTAGACGACGAAGGTCCAGGATGGGTCGCCAACCACCGTTCTTCTTCCGGACGTGGAAGTACCGCGAGTACACTACGGAGCCCCGGAGCTTCTTTGGTGCAAGCTCGATGGCTCCCTTTCTTAGCATCGCACGTACCTTCAGCAGCAGCTGAGGGACGTCGTTTTCCTTCCCAACAGTTGGTGGAGATGACTCCCACAATCTGATGAATTTTGCCAGCCATCCTCCCACCGGGGTGCTCAGATGGGGCCCGACACCACGGCCGGTTCAAACTTGTTTCGTCGCGGCCTTGCTGCCTTGGCCTCCTTGGCGATGTCGACTGGATCCTCCGGTCTTGCCACGTCCTCTATAGGCCTCCTGCGATGAGGAGCGGGCCGCTTGGCGATAAGACGAGGAACCGCTGCCGAATCCTTTGGAGGCACCTTGCTTGCCCCCGGCGTTCTGAAAGGACGGCCGCCGTTGTTGAAGTACACCCAAGGCCCGAGCCGTCTCAGTTTCCGCCTTGATGGCCTGTAGTGACTCGTTCACTATCTTGCCAAACAGGTTGTTCCCGTCGAAGGGCATATCCAGAACCCTGGTCTGCACATCCTGGCGGAAATCGGTGGCCTTGAGCCAACTGTGCCGTCGAAGGCAAACACTGTTGCCCATTTGACGAAAGCCAGTGCCGGCGATGTCCGTGGCCACCGTAATGGTGTGGTTCAAAGATACTTCCCCTTCCGGTAGGATTTCCAGGGCCTCAGCCCTCTTGTCGTCCGGGAGTAAGTCCAGCAAGGGAGCGATCTTGAACCACAGCTCCCTGTCGTACCGTGCCACGATCACGAGGGTGTTGGCCGCTTTAATCGTCGCTGCCGCCGACTAGATGACCCACCGTCCCATGGCTTCCAGCTTCTTCCCCTCGCCGTCCGGCGGGGCTGTTGAAGTTGAAGCTGTCGCCCCCGCTACCTTCTTCATGGCCACCGCGGAGACCACTGAATCCGGGGACGGCTGTGCCCTAAGGCACATAATGGCGGAGTCCGGGACGATCATGGCGTGGAAAGAGCTGATCTCGTCGGGGGGGGGGGGGGCATGAGGACCAAGGAGGTGGTGAAGGGAGGTCCATTCCGTCTTCGCCACTGTCATCGTCCGTCCCCATCATCGCCGTCTCTGTTCAAGTCTCATCCCTCAGTGGAGGGGAAGGAGGTGAGGGTTGTGAAGGCTGGAAGGGAGGAGGGGAGAAGGGGAGCAGGGGGATGGACTCGCCTCTGCTTGCTCAGTGGGCTTCCCGACAGTCCAGGTTCCGCTGGGGGAAAGGGCAACCTTGTCCTTATCTCCGTACACAAGGCCTGAATAGCCATCAAGATCGCTCCAGAGTTGTCTTGTGGCATAAGCACCGGTTGCGACGGGGGCAACGGTTGGGGAATAGGATCCTCCGTCTCCTCCACGGCCTGCGGCTCCTTGTCGCTTTCTTCGTCCCCCCTCGTCGGGATCCCTCCCGCAGGACCGGACCTCCTTGAACTTTTTGTCCAGGATCTTTGCGACGCCAGCCAGCTCATCTTCAGAGGTGGTATCTGTGTCCGTAATGGCTACTGTGCACCTACCCCACTCTTTCTCCGCCCAGGGTCATGGGGGTCTTATTGATAGGCTGAAAAGAGGATTCACTCCGTGGTGGCAGGGAAACTCTAGGCCCGGAGGTCGTCTCCACTGGGATAGCCTCTGCAGGCTTCGCCAGGGCATCCACGACTCCTTCGATCGAGGCTTTATTCGGGTGAACCAGGGCCTTCACGACCATGGGCGTATCTGAGGCCTTTACCTGGGGGGAGGGTCACCGTCACGCTCCCCCCCGGCTGTCTCCGTCGGGATCGACCGGGGCTTCTCCCGAAGCTTATCTGGGTTCTCCGACTTCCTCTTCACCGAGCCAGAGCGTTGGCTCGTGGTTCATGGCATCGGTGATGATGTGCACTGCCTGGCAGCCGAGGAGCCCGACCGATTGACGCTCCCGGTGCCCGTGGACTCACGTGCTTTGCCTTTTGTTGGGCCCCCGTCGCCAGAGCACCCTCAAAAGGTCTTAAAAGACCACTCGGACGACGACTTCTCACCTGCTGCCGGGCTCTTCCCCTCCAGCCAATTGGTGAGTCGAGTACGACAATCCTTCATTGTCCGTTCGTACATATTCTTACAAAAACGCACAGTCCTTCTCCACGTGCAATTTGTCGTCGTCAAGGCAGTAGAGGCATTGAGAGTGCTGTAATCCGCATCCAGAGCAGTTCCTGAAAAGCTTGGATCTGAGCGTCCTGTTTCCTTTGTCCTGGGTCATGTCCACGCGGGGTAGGCCTCAAAGATCTTCTGGAATCCTCCAAGAAGAGAAACTCAATGAAAACTCGCCCTTGAGGGGTGTAGAAAATTACGAAACTGGAAGTAGAATCGGTGGCGCTTGAGGCTCGATTGACCGAAAAAAAGAGTAAAGTCCTCGAGAAAAAAAAAATGAATCGCAGTACGCAGTAAAAGCTCGAGAGCTAAGCACGAGGACTCCCAACACTTCAATATGCGGTAAAAATCTGAAGATGGCTGCCAGAGGAGGGGCTTAGGTAGAGGGCAGTCATTGGCTGGGGGCAGTATGACCCAGAGACCAGTGATTGGTTATTAGTAGAAAGACAGTTCAGAAACTAAACTGATTTTTTTCTTTACCGAGGATTCCCAGCCCGACAACGGGGAATGAGCTTGTGAATCCTTGCCAGACCCCATGCTGGAGAACTAGAATATTGCTCTGCTAAGCGTGAATAGAGGCAGAGTGCTGTTTGTGGAACTGTTACTAAAGGGAGGACTGATGAAGCATGCACAAGTCATTGTTCAAGTCCACAAGTTACGAAATACAGCTTTGAAAAACCATGCATAATGTATATTTAAGGTTCTATAATAAAAGTTTCTTGGATTTCAGCAAGCCCATTTAAAAGCTACAGATTCCTAGGGTTTTTAAGCGCGCATGAATACCACCTAAAAATCACCTAGATTGTGTAACTGCACTTGACACAAGATATGGTCCATCTAATTATCAATAGCCAGACGGGAGGCAATAGTAAGGTTTGGGTAAGCTCCTTGTTCTCACGTAATCACTTGCTGTTGAGGTCAAAAGCAGCTTGCCTTTATCAGGTTTGCATATTTTTCAGCTCCGTTGCATGGTGCCCCCATTCATCCAATGGAGAGAAAAAAAACATGGAGAGGCGCACACACAGACCCTCAGGACGACGAGCCAGATGACAAAAGCAAGTGCAAGTCAAAAGTGCGAAGGCAAAAGCAAAATCAGAGACTAAAGCATAGTTTTGAGTATGGACTCCGGTACCGAAATGAGATTAGCAGAATGCCATCTAATAGGTGGTTCGAAAAAGGTGGTGGAAAGTTTACAGCGGTGCAGACACACATTGGTCATCCAGAATGCAAAAGACCACCTGAAATCGTGGGAGGATTATTATTTTAACTATAGAAATTCAGTGGGGCGTGCCCAGCAGCCAAGGCGTAAGCACGTAGCTCTTCGGAGCTCCCACACCACCTGTTGAAATCCTGGTAAAATCCAACTCCACAGATCAGAAATAAAGCCTAGGAGGAAAGGAATCACAGCAGGGAGGCTGGCGCTGCTAATGGGAGAAAAGAGCGATGAGACGCTGCCCTGAAAGCCAGAGGGATCGGACAAGCGCTCTGCAGTGGGGACCAGAGCCAGTAATCCAAGATGGCCCCCGGGACCATCTAGCAGAGCAAAACGGGCGGATAAGCCAGGGAAGTCGGCCCGGAGCGAACGCTGGTCCGCTAGTGCTGCCAGTGCTCCGTGCCTGTGGAAAACTACTCATCCGGACAGGCGGGGGCCCGGACACCATACAGATCGAGGCAGCGAACATTGGGAAAGAGGCGGTGAGGTTGAAGCCCCGGACACCATGGGGAGGCGCAGTACACAGAGATGCAAACACTGTGCAAAGGGAGACATAAAACCTCGAAGGAAGGAAGGAGACCCGCAATATCGTACGGAACAAGGAGAGACTGTCCCATAGACCCGGCGGTGAGGAGACCGATTGGGTCTCTATAATGGGCCAACTAGCCCGAAAGGGAACATACAGCAAATAACATTCCGGAAGACAGTAGACTGGACTGGTGACTATAGAGGGAAAGTGCCAGGGCAACGCACTGAGGTTGGATTCTCTGGCCTGGGACAAGGATCAGACACAAAGACTTAACATGGAAGACACTTGCGCAGGCAACCCCAGAAATAAGAGGTGAGCGAAGAGTGAGCTGGCAAGATTCTGAAAGGCCCTAGGGCAGACGCATGGTCACCACCCACCCTGGTGACTGATGGAACAAAGGGGTTTGGGGGGGTTATGAGCAGTGCAGTGACAGAGATGGGAGGCAAGGCAATAATGCTGGGACGGTGGGCACATATCGCTCTATGGTAACAGATTCAACAGTGATAGTGGGATTCGAACAGAGGGCCATTTAAGCTTTATATGAACAGTGGGGCCGAGGCCCACAGCAACACCACCCGGTACAACTACAGACTGAAGAAATAAAAGCACTCGTACTGGGCACGCAAGGGAACTTGTAGTGACAAAACAGAGGGGGCAGTAACACAAAGTAGAAGAGGGTACAGGAGGTGGGTGTGACACTGGCCGCACTGATGGAAACAATCCAGGCCATAAGGTCACCATGGAAGTGAGCATCAAGGAGGTAGGTGGGGCTGTGTCCCTGGTATGTGTAGACCTCTGAAAGGCGTGTGAAGGGGTCACATATGTGATGCAGAGAGTAAGCTTCGTGGAAGATGACCTCCAACAACTCAAACCAAGTGGTGGGTCTCGTGGGTGCAACTAGGGCCCTGGAACCTAGAGGGAGTGGAGAGTGGGGGTGGGGGTGGGGGTGGGGGTTGGGGAGAAATCGGGGGGGGGGGAGGGGTTGGGGAAATCCAGGTGCAATATCAGTCTGGTCGGGATACCAGAAAGGGAAGAGGGACCTAGTGTGGAACTCTTTGTGGAAAATCTCATCCTGAAGGTGCTGGGGATAAAGGGATTGTCCACATTTTTCACACAGTCGAGGGGGCCCACAGGGTGCCTGGTAGAGCCCCTCCACTGGGGTGGCCACAGAGAGTGATAGTGGCCAAGGTAATTAACTTCAGAGACTGGGATGCCATACTGCAGGAAGCCCGAAAGATGGGATTCTACGAAATGGAAAACACAAAATTGCGCATCTTCTCAGACTTCACGCAGGAGGTGCAACGCCAAAAGGAGAACGTACGATGCAGTGAGGAAACGACTCGGAATTGAATGAAATATGGGATACATTACTCACCATATTCGTATTTCTGATGCTTGTATCTGCTTAGATTCACATGCTGTGCGTAGGCTGACATCTAGTGGAAGCCGCAGAGTATTACAGTTTGTTTTTCGAAACTCTAAAAGGGACGTCGAATAGGGTGTGCCAGTAATACTATCCCTAGTGTGACGTTCGGTACCCATGATCCCTCATGCGTGTAGGACCCTGAGAAAAAATACAATCTGACATGATGTAGCATGAGGTGTAGCGCGAGTATAGAGTATCCAAGCAGATAAGATAGATAAAACCACAAGCATCCATGCGCCTTCTCTGAGGGGAGGAAGGGCGGGCGCATGTGAATCTAAGCAGATGCAAGCATCAGAAATACGATTACGGTGAGTAACGTATCCCTTCTGATGTTTGTGAAATCTGCTTAGATCACATGCTGTGCATAGATTAGCGAGCAGTGTTAGGAGGTGGTGGGATGAGAGAAGGGTCATGAGCGAACAAATGTCTCCGAACCGCTTGTCCCACTTGTGTATCTGTCTTGGAATGAGTGTCAATGCAGTAGTGCTGAGTAAAGGTGTGAACAGAGCCCCATGTCGCTGCTTTGCAAATACTGTCGAGCGTACATTTGCAAGGAATGCCAGAGTGGCTCCTGTGCCTCTTGTAGAGTGAGCCCTGGGAGTAAAAGGCAAAGTTTTATTTGATTGAGAATAGCACAGTTGGATACAACTGACTATCCATCTAGGGATAGCAATCTTAGAAAAAGCGGTCGCCTTCTTTGCCTGGTGCGATAGAGACAAATAACTGATCAGTCTTCCTTAGCGGTCTGGTCTTGTCTGCGTAGTAGAAGACCACTCTCCTCACATCTAGTGTGTGGAGTTATATCTCAGCCTAGCTTTTGGGTTCCTGGAAGAAAGACGGTAGCATGATGGACTGGTTTACATGAAATGTAGAAATTAATTTAGGTGAGAAGGTTTGCAAAACCAGTTTATCCTTATGAATAGAAAACAAAGGATCCTGCACTGACAGAGCTTGAATTTCACTTACTCTTCTTATGGAAGTGATAGCCACTAAGAAGGCAGTTTTACAAGTCAGGTGTTTTAGACTAGACTTGTGCATGGGCTGGGTCCCATGAGCTTAGCAAGTACCACATTGAGATCCCAACCTGTGGCGGATTAGAAATTGGGGGAGTGTGAAGTCCAGTGGTCGAAGTGGGCAGGAGCGGTGCTCCTATACTTATTTTAATTAAGTTTTACTGTTCCTATACTTTTATTTTAAAAAGAAACCATCTGGGAACGGTTTCATTTTAAAATAAAAGTTTAGGAAGAAGATGAAACTTGCACTTTCAGTGCACTGCACAGGACGTTTCTTTAAAGAGCAGGCACATTTTCTTTTTATTTTTATTGTGCATGGGAGGGGGCGTAGCGATGGGGTCTGTGGGGAGCGGTGCAGGCCAGTAGGGGACATAGTTCCACTACTTCTTTTCGTACACTTCCACCACTGGTGAAGTCTCTTTACTCTGTCCATTAATGTTTTGATAACAGGTATCTTCCACCACAAGAGTTTACTCTGTGAGGTGGTGTAAGCTGACAAGGCCGCCAAATGGCCCTGTAGGTAGGTAAATACCAACCCTGTGTCTAACAAATGGAGCATACGGGTTAGAATGTGAGATGGAGTACATTCTAAGGGGTTGATATTCTTTGACTGGCACCAGATAACAAAACGCCTCCATTTGTGAAAGTAACAGTGTCTAGTGTTGGGCTTTCTAGCTTGTTTCAAGATGTCCATGCATCTCTGTGGAAGGTTAAGGTGGCCAAACTCTAGGACTTCAGGAGCCATACTCTCAACTTCGAGCTGGCAGAGGATGCACAGTTAGCCGCTCGTGCTGGGAAAGTAGGTTGTACCGGCACGGCAGTTTGATGGGGTCTCACACCGCCAGTTTGCGCAGGTGTAGATACCATGGTTGTCTCAGCCACATAGGAGGAACTAGGATGAGCGTCACCGGTTCCCTATGGATCTTGTTTACCACTTTCCTCATCAGAGGGGTTGGTGGAAAAGCATAGGCAAATATCCCTGACCAATTCATCCATAGGGCGTTCCCCTTGGAGCCTGGCTGAGGGAACCTGGATGCAAAGTTTGGGCATTGCCGGTTTTTGCTTGTGGCGAATAGGTCTATAGTGGGGAAACCCCACTGAGAGAAGAGGTCTCCTACGACCTCTTTGTGTAGTCGTCACTCGTGTTCCTCTGGGAGGGGATCTCTGCTCAGAGCGTCTGCTAGCGATTTCAGTTCCCCCGGAACATGTTGGGATGACAGGTAAATCTTCCGTTTGAGTGCCCATTTCCAAATTTGCTGGGCAAGCTTGGACAGATTTTGAGAACGAGTGCCCTCCTATTTAAGTAAAACATTGCAGTCGTGCTGTCTGTTAGGATCTGCACTGACTGGTTGGATAGGAGGGGTTTGAATGCCCAAAGCGCTTTGAAGACTGCCAGAAGTTCCAGCAAATTGATGTGGTTCTGAGCCACTGTGCGAGACCAGACACCCTGAGCTGTGTGGTGAAGGTAGTGAGCTCCCCGCCCTGCCAGGGAGGCGTCTGTTGTGACAACGGCCTGTATCTCTGGATCGTAGAAGGGTTTCCCCTTCGTAAGATTCTCTCTTGTCCACCAGCGAAGACTCTGTACTAGTGTTGGCGAAACGACCACTAGATCGTCCCACTGACCACTTGCCTGAGACCACTGTTTCGCCAACCATACCTGCATGGGTCGCAGGCACGCGTGGGGAACCAGGTAAATGCAAGACACCATCATGCCTAGCAAACGCAAAGATTTGCACACCCTTATTTGGCGACTGGTCTGATCTGGAGCAATTTGCAGCAACACATTTCATATTCTTTCCTCTGATGGAAAGGCCAACCCCTCTTGGGTATTTAGGACAGCTCTTAGGAACTGTTTTGAGGTGCTTGGCACCAGGCTTGACTTTTTCCCGTTGATTGAGAAGCCCAACTGGAAGAGGAGGTTGATGGTTCTTTGGATGTTTAGTCTGCAAATTAGGGAGACTCCCCTTTAATGAGCCAGTCGTCCAGTCAAGGGGTACACTGGGATTGCCTCCCTGCATAGGTGCGCTGCCGCCACCAGTACCTTGGTGAATACCCTTGGAGACGAGGCTATTCCAAAAGGCAGCACCTTGAATTGCTAGTGCTGGTCGGCTATCTTGAAACACAAGAATCTTCTATGCGCTGGGAACATTGAAATATGAAAATAGGCATCTTTCACATCCAATGTTGCCATGTAATCCCCTTTTTTAGTAGAGGGATTACCTCTTGGAGTGTAGTCATGCAGAATTTTTGTGGCTTGACATACTTGTTTGCAGGGTGCAAATCTAATACTGGGTGCATCGTCAGATCTTTCTTTGGCCCATGGAAGTAGGTTGAATACCCCCGTTTACCTGGTTGACATGGACAACTTCTACGGCATCCTTTGCTAGCAGAACGGCGATCTCCTCAAGGAGGATCTTTTGATGTTCCAGCAAGTGTATTCTTTGTCACAGAGGATGGTCTTGGGCGTGCCCTTGCAACCCTATGCAGTATCCTCCAGACACTGGACAGCACCCATCTGTCTGAAGCGATTCCCCTCCCATGCGTGGGTGAAGGTGGAAATGCGCCCCCCTATTGGGGATGCATGGGAGGGGACCTGAAGCGGAACGTCACTGCTTGTTGGGTGGCGTACCACCTCTGGCGGGGTTGCCTCTACCCAGTGTGCGACCCCTGCGCTGCCCTCTGGGGAAGCCCTGTGAGGATTGGAATTGGTCGTTACCCCATGATGTTCTCTGGTTTTGGTAATAATTGTAATCCCTTTGGAAATTTTGGCCCGGAAAGCGGCGAAAACTGTTGTTACTCCTCTGTCCAGAGGGTTTGTTGGTGAGTTGGCCGTTTGTTGGTGAGTTGGCCAAGAGATTTCAGGGTCTCTTACTCATCTTTTGCCAATTTCAAAAGATTCCTCAACTGCCTTGCCGAATAGTACATTCGGCTCCACAGGCATATCTATTAGGGTTGCTTGGGTTTCAGGTTTGAAACCTGACTGTCTAAGCCAAGCGTAACGCTTGATAACAGTGCCCTCTGCGATTAACCTCCCAGCATTATCTGCTGCATCAAAGTTAGTCTTTAACATGCAGCCTGACAGAGATCTCCCTTCTGCTGCCACCCTAGCAAACTGACTCTTTAAGGGGTTGGGTGCGGAGGAAACCAAGGCAGACACTTCCTCCCACTGATGGCAATTTTATCTTGCCACAAGGGTGGCACTGTTGGCAATTTTTGCCCGATAGGCCGCAGTGGAGGAAACTTTCCTTCCCAGGCCATAGAGACGTTTGCTCTCCTTATCAGGAGGTGCTTCCAAGGAAGCAAGCAGGGTGCCCGCGCTCTTCCTGGTGGTCGTCACGACCAGGGAATCAGGTTTTAATTGACCCCTAATGTACAGGGGTTCGGAGGGCACGGCATGGAACAATTTCTCTGCCAACGGATTAACCGCTGGAGTGAGATGCGGGGTTTGCAGCGAGGGATCAATCCTGCGCTGGAACGACTTTAGCAAAGGTATAGACTGAGTAATAGCTTTCTTATCCCCCTAGGATTTCCTCAGCGAAATCCCTGTATTCCTGAACACCCTGTGTGTCAATACTGAAGTGGGCAGCTGCCTTAGCCAGCACCTCATTAAGGAGGGGTTGGTTGTCTACAGGCGAGTCATGCACCGGGAAGTCTTTAGGAACTGGGGAGTCAATGTTGTAAGCTTCAGCTTCATCATCCTCCTCCTGGTTTTCGTCATCCCCATAATAAGGGTCACCCACATGGTCCTCAACATATTGAGGCTCTGTCTCGTCACAATAGGAATCAGGGTGTTAAGGTCCCACCACGAAGGGGTCTGTGACCAAGCCCTGAAAGGGGCGTCTGAGCGGTGTTTCTTAGTAGGGGTTGAGAGGACACAGGAGGGACAGAGGTAGGAGGGGTGAGTAACCACGAAAGTGGTTAGGGTCCTTTTCATAAAAGTTATCATGAATGTTAACCTTGTCATGCCCCTGTCAATGTCTGCTGAGCTCCACTGTTTAGAGCTAGGAATACTTACTGGTTCCAGAGTGATGCCCATATCTTCGGCAGTGGGAGGAGTGAGTTTGGTTTTTGGGGTAGCTTTCGAAACTTTGGATTTCCCTGTTACCTTTGGGGCCTTATGCTTCTCCCTGGCTAGAGGAGTATTTACCAGACTTTTTAGGGGCCTCTGAGGGGTCCGACGCATCGCATTTAGTTTCGGAGGCGGGATTCGAAGAAGGACGTCGACTCTCGGGTGTATGGTCAGACGCATTGCATCGCATCTAGCCTCTTGAGAGTGCCAGGCGGCATCATCATCCGACGACCGGGCCTTGAGGATTGTTGATCGGGCGACACCTTTCTCAACCGAAGATGGTTGGGCCTTGCCATGAGGCGACCGCCCAGAAGACAAAGATTCATTGGACCGCTCTTGTGTTGTTGTCCGGTGCTGATCGCTCGTCACACGTGTCGAGTCAAGGCCGGGGCTGATGTAGTTAGTGGTGGTAGAAAGGTAGTGCTTTTGCTGCCGGGTGTAGGCCCCACAACGTGGCCGCAGGCCTACGTGCGGGTGTCCGAAGTCACCCCTTTGCCCTCCCCATCAGATTCGGCGGCGTTGCTGCCATCACTGAACGTCCCCTCTACATCCATGGCCTCTAGTTGCCTGGCGTAGTGGGCCCAGCGCTTAGTTCAGCAGTCCTTAAGGGTATTCGGCTTGAAGAGCCTGTAGGCTCAACAGGCAGCCTCGGAGTGGTCTTGTGGGAGACACAAATTGCACGTAAGGTGCTTATCCACCCAGGGAATTTAGGGCAGAATTTGAATGGAGTACTCTCCATAAGGTACAATATAGCAGCGGGGATAGATATCTCCTCCTCTCTCTCCTCCTCTCCCTCTATATATCTATCGATCGATATAATATATATATATATAGGAAGAGAATGAAAGGGGGGAAATAGAGGATCTGTATGACCACACCACACTCTCCCTACTGATAGGGATGAGGCCAGAGGCCTTCCGAGGCCCGGAGTCCATTGTGGCAGTCCTCAACGGTCGATTTCTCCGATCTTCACCAGCATCCGTCTTTGGCATACGGTGGAAGGGGGGAAAAAAGAGAACTTTTATTTTACTATAAAGCGGCTTAGCGCCGAAGGAACACCACAACATGCGTCCGACTAGTATGGTGGAAAAAACAATCTGAGGGTCCTACACGCGTAAGGGATCATGGGTACAGGTGACGTCACACTAGGGATAGTATTACTGGCACGCCCTATTCGACGTCCCTTTTCGCGTTTCGAAAAACAAACTGTAATACTCTGCAACTTCCACTATATGTCGGCCTATGCACAGCATGTGATCTAAGCAGATTTCACAAACATCATAAATTATGGTTTACCCAGTCAAATTAAAAGGTCATAGCAGGGGGGGGGGGGATCATGGTTCTTCTCGTCCCCACAGGAGTGTGGACCTGGCTGGATACAACATCGCACAGGGGGGGGGGATTTGCAGAATGGGAAAGGAGGGGGATGTCACAGTCACAATCAGGGGATCGAAGAAGAGCAGAGAGGTGATCAGGATACATGTTGGTGACTTAAGTACCAGGGAGAGTTCAATGGGAGCACCAGTGAAATGGGAGTGGGAGATACTGAACAGACAGGTGGGAGTGGGGGCGAAGGGGACTCCCCGGTTTGAAGCCAGTAACGGAAGGGGTCAAAGGTTCTGGGAAGGCAGGACTGGACCCTGGGGAGTGGTGGGGGGTGTGAGAGGGAGAATTAGGGAGAAGGAAGGGGCTAAGAGGGGGACAGTGGGGCGGTGGGAGGGGAGTTGGGGACACAACCAAATTGGGCACAGTTGCAGAGTTGGGTACAGTTCAAAATTAGGAGAGGGGGGGTTGAGAATATGCGGGAAAAGATGAAGTAGGACTGAAAGGAAGAATTGGAGATGGGATCGTCAGCCTCAGAGAGAAGGAGGAAATATCAGAAGAAGGACTGGGAGGGGGATCGGGACATAGTAGAAAGGGGGAAGAACGCGAATTATATCAGGGACCTACAAATGATATCAAGGGCCTACAATGGGGCTCAGGGGCTTGAAGATTGAAACGTGGAATGTCCGGGGGCTGGAAACGAGCCACAAGAAACAGTGGGGGGCTTTATGAAAAGACAGGGAATGCAGGTATCCCTGATACAGGAGACGCACTTGACCAGAACTGACCTGGTGGCGTTCGGGAGAAGATGGGGAAGGCAAGGGATCGGCACTGCCCATTCGTCGCAGGCGAGGAGTGTTGATTCAGGTGGCAGTGGGAGTATTGATTCAGGTGGAAAAGGTGATGGACCGAACGGGGACTTTGGGTAGGACGGTAGTGCTCTTGGGGAAATTGGAGGAACAATCAATATGTGTAGCAAACTTGTACGCACAGAATATTGATGACAAGGAATATTTCCCTTAAGTGCTACATATGATAGGTACACACAGGGACGGTCTGGTAGTTTGGGGAGGAGATTTCAACTGTAAACTGGATGCAGATTTAGATGGGACGGGTGGGAGGGTAAGGGCCCTGCAAAAAACACATGGTTGCAGCACTGCACAAGGTAATGGAGGAGCTAGATTTAGTAGAACTGTGGGAGGAGACACATGGAAGGGGGTCCTCATACTACTCAGGGGCACATGGGTCGTATTCACGATTGTACTAGTTGCTGACGGGGAGGGAAAGTTGTCACCTATTTGAAGGGTTGGAATATTTAGGACGTACTTTAAATCGGACCACTCCCCCATAGTGGCGAGGTTGCTGGGGAGGGGCAAGGGACCCCCCCCCCCCCGGGACAGTTGTGGCATACGCAGAGTATGACACTAATGGGTGTTGCCTTCGAGAATGAGCTCCGAGGTGGGATTGACAGCTATTTTGAGCAAAACGCAGGGTCAGTGACAACAGTGGGGCGTGCTATGGGAGGCCTTTAAGGCAAATATAAGAGGGGTCTGTATCCCTACGGCAGTAGGCATGAGGTAGCGCTGCAGCAGGCAGAGGAATGGGTGGCAGGACTATACAGGGAAGCGGTAAGGGGAGGGCAGGTGGGGGATAGATTGGTCCAGGTCCTGTCATATAATAAGACCCTGGCGGACCTTTCTAACTTTGACAGTAGCAGGAGAGATGTAAGACTACATGGGGAAGGAGATAAGGCAGGAAAACTACTGGCCTGGCTAATAGACAAGGAGCACCCACGTCGTCTATAACCCCAAAACAGGACCGGAACGTGCGAAACAGTGGGTGCCCAAGATTAGATTTATAAAGGTGTTCCTGGAATTCTATAGGGAGTTGTACACGAGTGAAGGGGCATATGTGGAGGAAGATGCAGATGAGTTGCTCCGTACGGTTCAATTACCAAGGTTAGGGGTAGACCTGAGGGAAGAATTGGAGTCAGAAAAATGACAAGAAACATTAGCCGCCTCCATCACATAATGAACCAAACCAAAACCCAGAAGGAGGAAATGGCCTGAACCTCTTTCGATGTCATGAAGGCGTTTGATTCACTGGAGTAGAGCTTGTTATTCCAGGTACTGGGGAGGTCTGGGTTCGGCAAGAACATTTTTAAGTGGTTGGGTTTACTTTATAATAAGCCAGTAGCGGTGGTGCGAACCAACGATAGGGTGTCGGAGAGGAGGGAATTGGGCAGAGGGACTAGGCAGGGATGTGCAGTCTCCCTGGACCCTATTTGCATTAGCTCTGGAACCATTAGTGAGGTACTTGCAACAAGAGATGGGGGAAGCAGGGATCTTAGCGGGCGTGGCGACACATTAAGTATCACTGTACGCCAACGATCTATAGTTGTACGTGAACAATCCGTGAACAATCCCCGGGACAATCTCCCAATGCTGCTGGAGGTGCTGAGGAATTCGACACCGATCGGGCTTTTGAATAAAGAAAAGTCCATGTGGTTTACTTTGGGAGGATTGTGTGGTATTAAGGGGGAGGACCTACTGGATGGGGAGATACAATGGGAGACAGTCATTTCATTATTTGGGCATATGCATATTTCAGGACATAGAAGATACCTTTGTACATAATTCGGGCAGGGTGCTTTCCAAAATCGGTACAGTTCTGGAAAGGACTACCCCTCTCCTTGATGGGGAGGGTGGCGATATGTAAAATGATACTCCCGAGATTGCTCTCCTATTTCACCAATATACTGTATGTGGCCAAAAAGATTTTTCAAAATGCTGGATGGTAAAAATTGGGTATCTACTGTGGAACACAGGAAGGAGGAGGGTATCACTGGCGACGCTATGGCGGACAAGATCGGAAGGCAAGCTGGGTTTGCCAGACTACGAGATGTACTTCATATCAGCCCAATTGCAAATGGTACTGAAATGGGTGGTTGGGGGGGCTACTGTCTCACCAACAGGGGGTGGAACGGTTATGGAATCCAGTGGGGAACAAGGGGATGGCAATAGTATTTAAAGCAGTTGGAGAGGTATGGAGAAGGTACATTCAAAAAGGAGGTGCCCCAAGGCATTATATACTGTGGGATTTACCCAGTAGTGTGGACCTGAACTTTAGGCAGGCCATTGGGAGGGCGGGGGTACAGAAGCTCCGGACGAAGGGCTGCTGCGTGGTGGGGGACCCGTTTGAGGGAGGGACGCTACTGACATTCTAAGAATGGTGCATGAAATATGGTCTCCCGAAGGGATTGTTCCTGACATACAGGGCAGTAGTAAGAGGTTAGCAGAGTTATGGGAGGGAGTAGCTGAGCAGCCAAAAGTCAGCCTGCTACTGCAGGTACTACTGGAACAGGCAGGGCTGGGGGTGGGGGGGGGGGGGGAGGGTGAGGATCTCACGCATATACAAGGCCATACAGGAGGAGGAACCCCAGGGGGGAATTGAAGGTGAAGGGTAACTGGGAGGCGGTTGCTAGAATCCAGATATCGGAGACGGAATGGACAAAGATTTAGGAACAAGTGCAGAAGGTGTCACGGAATGCTAGATTCCAACTGGTCCAGTTGCTGCACAGTGTATATAGAACTAGGCTGCAAGCGATGAAGGAGAACCTGAGTGATGAGTGCCTGAGGTGCAGGAGGGGCCCAGTGGGATACTGGCCCATAGTTTGGGAATGCAGGATCATAGCAAGTTACTGGGATAAGGTGGTCAAAGGACTAAATGATTTGTTGGGGACAAGGTTGGAATGTAACCCAAGAGTATGTCTGTGGGGAATTTACTCAGAGGGAAAAATATACAAAACACATAAGACGGCAAGGTTCCTATTGATCTTACCTATACGCTGAATGGCGATTGCCTGGAAACATCCACAAGGACTGTCAGTAATGTTGTGACAGGGGAATGTCCGCAGATGGGAGATAACTGGAGGTATTACAAGCTAACCGTACTCACACAGAGGAAGAGGGGAGAACAGCGGATTGAGGTCAGTTGCTGAATGACTTGGCCATATCTAAAGATCTGAGACCACCATGAGCCCTGGGAGGAGAAGGTGGGGCAAGAGGAAGAGTAGATGCGGGGGGGTGGGGGAAGAGGCAGACGGGGAGAGGTCATGGAGTGAACCTCAGTGGAATGTATTCAAGAACAGGGTCCGTTATTAAAAGGAAAGTGGTGAGAGGTTGGCGAAGGGGAGACAGGGAGGAGTTGCTACAGGGGTCATAAGAGAATCGGTCACATGAATAGAGGGGGGGGTGGAGTGTGTTAAGGGAATTTTGGGATTGTTCTTCGGTGTACTGCTACAAATGTCAATAAACAGTGTTTTTAGAAAAACAAAAACATAGCAATTCTGCCCATGACCGTTAGTGGGCGTCTATACCAAAAGGGTGTTACACTCAAGCGTTTCCATTGGTGTGTGCGTGACCTGAATAAAGGGGTAGGTCTCCTAAGGGAGGCCAAGGTTTGGCAGGGTGGCTGCGTCCACCCCCTGGAGGCCACCAAGAGGAAAGCAGCAAGATTTCTGCATGCTGAAGGAGATCCCAGATAGTAGTTCAATACCTCTAGTAGCATGGGGAAGATGATGATGCGATTTGCATATATAGAGCAGTGCGTCGTCGGCATAGAGTGACATCAAGTGCTTAGCGTTTCCAACCATAATTCCCGAATCGAGATATTCTTGACTTGGGAATACTGCCAGGGGTTCCACAGCTAGTATATGTAGCATGGGTGAGAAGGGGGGGGGGGGGAACTTGGATGATGCCCCGCTGTATGCTCCATACTTCAGATATTTGTTTGCCCGACTTCATTCTGGCCGTTGGGGAGGTGTAATGGAGTTTTACCTAGCGAATTAAGCCCTCTCCCAGCCCAAAACCTCGCAAGGAGGCAAAAAGCCACTCCCAGTAGACCGAGTCGAAGGCTTTGATTGCGGTCAGGGAGGCAATCACATAGTGCTCCTCGCGGGAACCTGTCTGGTCGATGATGTGTTGGAGTCTGCAAAGATTTAGGGTTGTGCGATGGCCAGCTACAAACACAGTTTGGTCAGTGTGTACCAAAGGGGTGAAGACTTTACGAAGACGTGTCACCAGCACCGTTGAGAGTATTTTCACATGACAGTTCAGCATAGCCAGGGGCCGGTAAGGTTTAGGGATAGGCATCATCGGGGTCTCTCTCATACCAGCAGGGAGCATGTCACTGTCATATGTATCTTCAAAAACCTTAAGCAGCACTGGGACCAGGGTAGGATTGTGAGCTTTTTAAAATTGCAAGGGGAGTTGGTCCAGAGAGGCTTGCTGGGCCTCGTAAATTGTATCTGCGAGAAGGCCTCCTCCAAGTCTTCCTGAGGAACATCATGTCCGTATAACTGGGTGTAATAGGAAACAAAGATGTCATTAATTGTTCCCTGGAATCTCCACGGGGCCCCACATTTATCATGTAGCAGCGTGGTTAGGGGTCTGGGCTGCTCATGCTTACAGAGCCATGCTAGCAGCCTTCCGGGTTTGTCCCCTTCTACATGCGCACGGGTTGTCTGTACAGAGTAGTTGAATTTGGAAAGTCTAACCCACGCTGCCTGACAACTAGAGCGGACATCTGCTAGTTTACGTTCAGTTGCCCCTCGGCAAGATGAGGCCTCCAATGCTTTAATTTCGTCCTTTGTGGACGCAAGAGCCTCCCGCAGCACCCAGCGAATGTCCCCAGTCGTAGCAATGACTCCCGCCTCTGGTTACCATTTTCATAGCTTCCCAGATAACACCCCAACTGTCAACACTCCAAACATTATGTTGGAATTTTCTTTTTTTTTTTTTTAAGTCTGCTAACGACTTCTTAAAAGCCGCATCGATCAACTCTCCAGCAGGCATGCGACAGGTTAGGGGTTGGGGGGGTCCTAGTGTTCGAGATGACCCATTCAATCATCGGGGGGAGTGATCAGAAATAGTGCGACCCATGTATTCTGCACTGCTGAACGCTATAAGGTGCTCCGCCCCATCAAAGTGAGTGTGTGTAATCTGTAGGGGGGACAAACAGTAGGAGTAGCCTCTTGTAGTTGAGTGAAATTTCCTCCAGACATCCACTAGGTCCAGGTCAGCAAGCAACCTATTTAGAGCAACTGTGGCCAGGGAAAGGCAATTTTTCAGGGGGACGAGTGGGGGTGGCTGGGATCTGTCAAGCACAAAGTCTTTAACACAATTAAAGTCTCCGCCCCATAGCATAAGGCTTTTGCACCTAACGGCAACAAGTTTAGTTTAGGGGGGGGGAGGGGGTGTATATATATATATATATATATATGTATATCTCTGGCATGCCTCGGTCTGTGGCAGCAGGTCAGCGTTTCAGTGATTATAACATTACATATGATCAATTAGGTTTAGGAGGTGTCCTAATTATTCTTTCTTAACATTCTGAAACACAAAAACTATGTATGAAAATCTATGGGGCTCAGCTAAAACATAAAATTACAGTCAAAGCCCAGGCAAAATACGAGAGTTCGAGTAAAGGACTGTAGATCACACACTTCTGGAAAGCTGAATCAAGAAATCTTATCACAAGCCTCCCTCCTCCAATGTTCTCTACATTGGGCTCAACACTACAGAAGCAAAAGCCCATAAAAAGAAGGTACAACCCACAACTGACCCACCACCCGATCACATGGCACGAAGGCGGTTTATTCACATATGATGAAGCCGACAACAGATCTTGTGAACCTACCCACTGTGTATAATGGAATTGAAGGTAATCATTATCAAGGGCTGAACTCCTGTTCTACGTGTCATGGAGCCAAGAAGCCAGAGTCGGTCTGAGGTAGCCAGAAGACCTCTTCAGTGCGTTAAACTTCAAACTAAACGTGTGAGAAATCCTGGATTGAAAGTGGGATTAAGAGGGTCTAAAACATGCACATTCTAACATTATGATCATGAATTCTTAAACAGATCCAGAAGTCTAGGGGACACTACCAAATCACTGACACACAGCTATCATTTATCATTTATTTATTTGAATAGCGCACCTAGCCCTCAGGCATCTGGGCGCATTGTTTCAGTTACATTAGAGAAAGTCACAAGTTATGGGTACATACAAAAGGAATAGAGAGCAACAATATATACAGTGCAAATAGGGAAAGTGGAGCGTGTTACATCAAAAAAGAATATACATAGCAGTAAAACGTAACAATGTATACAGTAACAAATGAGGAAAGTTTAAACAGGTTACATCAATAGAATATAGTGGTTGCTAAGGTGATACAGTTGTAATATATACAGTTAGGAAGCTAGAGTTGATGGCTAGCAGGTTTCTTGAGAAGAAAGCCAGCTTTTCGCTTTTTATCTGAATAGAGTGAATGATTGTTCTATTCTTAAATCAGTGGGTATGGAGTTCCATAGTTTGGATGCGAGGAAAGGGAAACTGCCGCCTCCAAATTTTTGGCGGTTGTACCTCAAGATTGAGAGACAGTTCAATTGCGCTGATCTAGTAGGTCGGTTGGATTGCCTTTTGGCGAATTTGCACACCAGGTAATTAAGTGCTGAATTGGATAAGCACTTGCGTGTTAGGGTTTTGAGGGAGATTCGGTTTGTGATTGATAGCCAGCGGGAATTGCATCTAGTTTCAGAGATATGGTCTAGGTATGCTAAAAGACGCTCTCAGGGTGTTATTTTGAAGAACAATGTAGCCTTTTAAGTTTTGTTTGCTGGTGCCTAGCTAGAGTGCGTTACAGTAATCCAATTTGGATAATATAAGCGCTCTAGATAATGTGCAGCAGCTTGCTGGCGAGAGGAAAGGAGTTAATTTACAAGTGTACGCTGTGGCTGAGGAAATGGCGTTCACTTGTTTCATCAAGGTTAGGGTGGAGTCAATGTGGATGCCAAATGTCTTGACGTTTTTAGAAACTGGGATGATTATGCAGTCTATGGTGACTGAATTAAAGGAGGTGTCTAGTATGTTTTGGTTGACGTGGGAGCCGGTCAGTAGTAGTTTGGTCTTATCATCGGGGCAGAGGCCATGTGTGGCCATTCATGACTGAATGATGAGGTACATTTTCTTCAGTAATGTGGAGCCATTGTCGTGGTTTCCAGAGATCGGGAGGAGGACACTGACTAGCTTTTTAGATAGCACACGCTAAAGTTTCTAGATGCATGACGATCTGCGCCTTTATGCAACCGAAACAGGGTTCAAGTACTGAATAACAGAATACAAGTAGGAAAAGGTACAGCATTATTTGAGGAAACCTATGTGCATAATGTTACTTCATTTAACTTCTGGTTTCTAGTTTGTTCTTCCCTTCTCCCCTGCTCGAGCACTTCCATTTCCCACAATTGATTAATGGCAATGCTACGCTTTCATCGGTCCAGTATGTCCTATATAACGTTATACACTAAAGCCATTTGGCCCAGCATCACTATATAAAACAAATCAATTTGGTGAAAGTAACATACAAGCCTGCAGTAGACTTAATTGTCCAATCATCAAGGGAGACAAATACGGCTATTAAAAAAGGATCGTCATTTCACAGGTAAAAATGAGTTGCACGACTAAAGTATTTATTGTGGCATCAGAGGCTGGCCTTTACCAAATACAGAAATGTGCAGAAAGAAAAATGGTAGGTTTACAAGGGACACATTAATACTGTTGATGTATGACAGAAAAAATGATTTAACCAGTTAGGAGATTGGGCAATGGGGTTTTTGAAGGGTTGTGCTTCTGGGCAGTTACAAATAAGTCACGGGAGCTTAAGGTGTCCCACTATGGTTTTATATAGGAGAAACAATACGTAATGTGTCCTCGATTGAAAAAACGTTAAATAAATGCAGAAGCGTGTTGCAGAGTAGTGTTCTCAGTAATGCAAACAGTTGGTGCGCAAAGAATTTCTACACCACGCCCCCACTTACCCCTACCCAAACTTTTTTTTTGCTTTTATCGTTTAAAAATAAACTTACAGAGGCGAGCTGAAAACAATAAAAGGATTGTGCACATTAATTTTCGTCAGTGTTTATTCATGCTTTTTGGACCGCGTCTCCCAAGTTTGGTATGTTACTGCACTGTAAAAAGGGACAACCACAATGTATGCATAGTGCATTCTTTAGCAGTGCATGTAGTTTACTCCCTTCAAAAAGTGCGTTCCAGCGTCATAGCTCTCGGGTTTTTGGACTTTATTCGGCTGTGGCGAGTGCCTCCAATGCAGATCTTTTGCTTCCATGCAAGGATGGAAATTAACCTCATCTCAGGCACGGTAGATGGCACACTTTGTACACAGCTATGCAACTGCCAGATTGCAATCACAACAAATTGAAGTTTTGACAAACTAGTCAATCAGAATAGCTCTTGCCTGCCAGAACCTCAGGTTTACGTTGCACATAACTTATGAGCTTTCAGAATGTTAACTGCAATGCCTCATTTTTTCCCAGGGCGTCTCAAGTAATTAGCTTTTAACAGCCCTCAGGATCTACCCTCTATACCTGCCTCTCTGGACTGTGGTCATGATTGCACCAATCCTCTTTACAGGGCCACGGGATTGGTTCTCCACTTACAGGAAAAACGAATCCCACAAGCACCAGGGGTTTCCCTCCTCCATTTTAGCTGTTATGCCATACCTCCTTACAGAGGTTTCTCTGCTATGGGTCATTATCTACGCAATGGCAGGAGACTTTTTGGATGTTAATTATGGACTGCTTTGAATCAAGATGTTACTTGGCCCCAGTGCATGTAGCTGCACGGTGGCGCTTTAAACTGATGAAGTGCTTGGAAGCTGGGACTAAGTCTGAAGGGGTGAAAGCATTCTCCTAGGGTATCTATCCTTAACCAACTAGTGCAGATACTGAGCATGCAGCCGGCCCCCTCTCCTAACAACTTGGGGGCAGGGAGAGGGAAGCGAGACCTGGACAGAAATAGCCCAATATCCAAAGGACTCTTGGTAGATTTATTTAACAAACAGGACTAGGATGACCCCTAAAGAGTTGAATATTAACTCCAAAATGAGCATCTATAAATACTTCCTGCACTACAAAGTTGGTCCATGTTCCTTCCCTTCCCTTCCCAGAAAACAGTACAATTAAGTATGCAGTTAGTGCAGGCCTGTGTCCTAACTAGCTAGTGGCAGGCAGGCTGACTAGCTACAAACAGGTCCACACTAGTCTCGGAGGTGATGAGTAGCTGGGTCTCTGCCACTCAGTTGTGTAAGGTAGACTCAACCTCCCTTTTAAACCCCTTCTCTCCCACAGAATGTGCCCGTCTTGGACCAACATAGTCCGCCAGAACACTCCAGGTAGATTAGTTGACCTTTGTTCATGCAGTGCCGCCTTCTACCCGCTTGGTTCACGTTCCCCCAACCTTTTCTATACTTCCTTCTCCCCCGTACAGGTCAGATTTCTGACTTGCCAGCATCCTGGACCGCCTCCTCAGCTCCAGTCTCTTCACTTTCTTCCTCTCCAGAGGATCACCCTCCAACCACAAACTTCTTCTCCTGATCCCCAAACATTTTAATCTCCTTCTCACACTCTCATTAGCCCTATATCTCACCTTACAACATACTCTTCAATCTTTGTCCCCAAACTCCAATCTTCACCAACCCACGCTACTGGCCCTCCTCCTGGGCGGAACATGGGTGAAAATCTAGGGGTTGTCTCTGCCGGATTGTTTAATGTGACCAAGGACATGTGGATTTAAGTGACTGGGTCCAAGCATTGCAGCAGAGATAGAGGCGCAGAGCGATAGTTGCCAAAAAAAATCCATACCATTTGGTCATATTAATATGGACAAACCCCATTTTGCTGCAGATTTATTTTTAGCTCGTTAACCACAAAAAGCAAGTTAACACCAATGCTTCACATGGGCACACCAAACCCAAACTCACCAACGAACTCTGAGCAGTAAAATTCAAAAAGATGGGTGGTAAAAATAGGCTTGGCCCAGTTTGATATTCGACTGAATTGGGTAATTCTGTCTGTAGTGAACAACACCCCTTGCTGACGGGGAAGAAAATGCCTAGGAGAGAAAAGGCAGATGGTTTTAAAATCTCAGCACATAACACGGTAAAGCAGAGGGTGGCAAAGAGGACCAGCAGCCGTTTACAAAGAAAATTCAAATTAAAAAATAATTTACACATTTTTGAAAAAAAAGGATATGGTAGAATGTACATGCAGAACAGAGCCATTAAGATCAGCGTGTAGGGCAGAGAGGGTTGCAGATAGTGGAAGTGGCGCTTGCAGTGTTAGAGAAGAATTTTCAATGGTATGCACGAGCGGTCATCCAGATTTTGAAAAGCTCAAGATAAAAAATGCGCTGCTCTTCTAGGCTGGGATGGGGATTCGGGATGCGTTTTTTTAAGGTTGTTCCCCCACGCTACTAGAGTTGCAATTCTGTTTATCTGCAAGAACAAAGTTGAGTGCAATTCTCCTTTCCTTAATAAAAGTTTTCCCACCTCAGTTCCATGGGTCTAATCTGCACCATGGTTCTTGGGATTTACTCTGAGCTAGTGGTGGTGGTCTCAAAGCAATATTTCTGCAGTTCGCATCTCAAGAAGCAGTGTTCAAGCACTCTAATCCTTAATCCCTGTGCACTCAATGGGATTGCTGGCGTCCCTCAGTTTTTACAAATTTCCAAAGTACTAAAACAGCAGTTTTTCCATCACACTGCCCCCACAGAAGTAATGCTTCTCTGAACTGGTCTCTTCAAGTATCCTTATATTCCCTTTAGCAAATGGTCTCATTTATCTGAGGTAAGGAAGATTCAGGTCGGATTTATTGGAGCATAGGCTAGTGGACTCTAGATTCAGGTTTGTAGAGCACGGTTCATATACTCCCAATAGATGAGTTTGCGCCTAATGACTTGGAATTAGTCACCACTGGAAGGAGCAGGACGATCCCCACAACGCGCAGGAAACTCGTACAACGCACTCAGCCCTCCGAAATTCGCTCGTGTCTGGCATGTACGGCCTTTCATATCGGTGGGACCCGAAACGGTCACAGATTGCTGTGGCTTTGTGGGAATTCATGCAGTCTTGTGAAATTAGGAAATTGCACAAGATTAGGCCATTCACGCCAGGAGCACAGCCGATGTTCTCAGAGGCTTTGTACAGGCTGGTTGCTCTATGAATCGTGCGGGCGCTGGACAATGGTCATGTTACCAGGTTCCAAGGAAATCCCTCGGATGCGACGCTTGCTTACATCTAAAAAGCTCTGTGGGAGGGACGCTTTGTATAGATGGTAAACACCCCTGTTCGAAAGCCTGTTCTTGATGCCCATGACAGATGGGTTTGTAGACGACATTTAAAAAGCACATTTGTCCCAAAGGTTGATGAGCATCTTTATTAGAAGAAACAACAACTGAATACAGCAAGAAACCAGGACATAATCATTTGGAAAAGCATTGATATAATCTTGATCCGGCAGTAGACCACACGACCCAAGCGTATTTAAGCACTAAACACAAATTAATAAATTCAAGTAACATTTTAATTAGAAATGTTCTTTGTAAGCAAATCGACTGGTCAGGCCACCATATCTTTTTTGATATAATGGTCACCACGTTGGGTAATAAAATATCAGCAACTACAAAGTGTATTAGCTACCGCAGGAAAAGCGAAATTGGCAGCAGTTGGATTACAGAATTATACTGCATTTCACTGCTGGGTGCCCGGACCTTGACAATGCCTACAATACCTCCATCACTTCAACCTCGGATCTAGTCATCCCGAAAATAATTAAGAATATGAAAAAGCAGTAAAAACCAATTTGGAATGGTATACCAAATCTCTGTTTGTTCCGAGATCCAAAGTTTCGGCTGCCAAAAGAATGGATTTAAAATTCAATGCACTTGAAAATGTAGAGTGTACATTGTTGTAGTAAAGTAGTGGTAACAAATAAACGTGCACAACATAGAGGGCACTGTTAAGCAAGGTCCAAGATGGTCGCTGCTTGTCAGAGCTCCCACGACCTGGCACTCTCTACAACCCACCAATCTACTGGTGCCGGCAATCGTAATTAGGACCCGGAGAGGCCGTGTCTTTGGCCCATCCTGGGCGGCTGAAGCTCTGGCGCACTGCTACATTGCATGGTGGCAGTCGCCATGTGCGTTCTGCCGGAGTAGCAATGGAAGAGGAGTCAGACGCTCGGAACCGGAGCGGAAGAGTGCACATTGTGAAATTACTGCAGCAGCGGCGCCTGGGGGGAAAGGCGGGGGGAGGGGCTGGGGGGTGCACTAGCAGGCCCTTGCTCCCCACGGTGGCCACTTCCCGATGCGGCCTGCATACCCGCTTTCTTCCCTCCGGAGGGGCTGCCACTCGAAAGGCAGCCTTGCAGCTTGGACACCATCCGAGGTGCTGCGTGTGGCAGCGCACGCTCAACATTTCCCCATGTGAGGGCCTCTTGGATTCTTTGTGCCTCCCCACACTCCTGAATCTATCTGCCTGTGTGTATGTCCGTTGGGTGTGCTGAGAGACGGGCCGCACTGTGCATGCTCCTGCAATGATGTGGATCCTTACAGTGCAATCAGATGCTTGCAGCCCCTTCGCCTTTACCGATTCCCATGGTGATCGTGGCTGCAACATGCTAAAACAGTGTGCCTTCAGCCCATTGGCTCCTATAGGGGGCGGGGAGGATTGGTTACTTTCGAAAACCCTATGCAATTCTCTGCAGGGCTTGGAACCCAGGAGAGTACATTGCCGCCTTCCTCAGTCATACTGGAACAATCAGTATGGTGCATCCATCTGGTGATGTGCTCGGCAAGGCACGGCCCTGGTTGACCTGCTCTTTATGAAAGTGGACTGCACTACTACTCTATGTGGTCTCCTACTGGGAACCGAGGGTTGCGCTGCAAGACCCACCCTCTCTGAACTGCTGTTCCCTCTTGGTGGGGGGGGGGGGTGGAGGGGAAATCAGTTGCTACATACCTGTGCGTCCCGGTACTGGAGATTATGAAGGGGGTCAGAGGAAGCAGAGCTCCACGTTCACTAAAGCCACCCCAAATGCATCTGAAGGAGCAACCAGCGCTGCGGCAGCAGCAGAAACCATGGAGGTAAGTGTAGAGGAAAAGCCAAATGCCTCTGCATGAAGTGCCAGCCACCTACTACCTGTATGCTGGGAGCCTAAAACTGTGCCATCGTTGACACAAGCTGTTGTGACTATTCCATGTCGAGTCTTCGAGAAAAGGCATCTACTAAGAAAACCATACATGATGCATCCCCGAAGAGATGACAATCTCTTGGAGGAGGTTCCCGAAGGAATATGAGAAGGAGAGAAAGAGAAGCTGGTGACGTCACAGGAAGTGAGCGTGACACACTGGGAAGACTAACTGAAGAAGAAAATGTATGGACCTTATAGACCCTGATAAAGAATAGAGTAAGCTTTCATTTGCGAAACAAAGATTGCACGTATGAAGAGCACTGAAGTAAATGCAAATAGTTCGATAACTGTACAGCTGTAGCAACACAAGCAGATCAAGTAATCATAGAAGCTGGCTATACGTAATGAAGACTAGACTGCAGGCAGACCATCATTATATAGAAGCTGGACATCAGTGTCAAAATTTTAGTAAACTCATACCCATGCAGAAAAAAGGATCGAAAGCTGTGTCGCAGTAAAGAATTAGCTGGGAGCATGGAGGAACTGAGAAGGGCTGTCTGGCCTGATACTAAGACTAAAAGCAAATCAGCCAAGACTGGTTATTTATTCTCATAAGGCAGAGAACATGAGAAACTGGATCATCCCTTATTAGGGTGCAAAGAAAGAACACTGAGTGCAAAGTTCTATTAATTAAAGACAATTAAATGCTGTAAAATGGGCCGAATTGCAGTCTCCTGTCACATGAGCCCCGGATGAAAATAGAGTTGGGCATGCAGTTTCAGAACTGTGATAAGCATGTGCCCATACTCCCTTACATTGCCAGATAAGAGGATACATTTCAAGGCCAAGTTCAAAGACAATCTGCAAGGCAGATGGCATGGGTGATGAGATGTGGGGCTAATATGGGTGGGGAGGTGAAGTCAAGTTCACCCGCTGGCACCTTGGGTATGAGCTTTCGTGCTAAGTGAACCGAATGTTCAAGGCATGGCACGAGCGTACCAACCAATTGTAGAGGGCCATATAACGAAAAGCCTTACAGTTTGAGAGCCAATCAGGTATCCTGTCTCTAATAATTGTTGAAGAGGACTTGCACCTCGGGTGGGCATGAGTTGTCCACCTGACTGTAGAGACCCAACCACAATCTGATCCCTCATAGAAAGTATATTTAGATGTTCCCCTTGAACCAACCACAATCCCCGTAGGTTTTTCTTATTTGCCATGTAGTAGGAAGTCACCTACAACAAGTTTTTACTAGAAAAGTGTATTTTATTAGATGCTTCGAGATTACGCTGTGTGACGTCCGTTTTAACTCCCTGTTTAGAATATTGATATTAAAACAGTAAATTGGACTCTGCCGTCTTCCTAAATTGGTTTGATCATTTGGTGTAAGTTACTCTGCATCCCATCCATTGCATGACATGCTACCCTCCAGAGCCCCCAAGGTCATAAGCAAGCCCACTGAAACGCAGCGCATGATTGCTTGCATGCCTCGTTGTTTCAGATATCCACACTAAAAATTGGGCAACACGAATGGCATGATTAGCTCCATCAAGTCTCGCCTAGAGAAAACTGACCCGAGATTGACTGAGGCTGCAACTAGAATTGGGACCATGGAAGAGGACGTCCCTGCCGAAGGACAATGTCGCTTCACTAACCAAGCAGGTACAAATGGTAACGAGGAAGAATGAAACTTGAATCCAGATTACACAGTAACAATATCAGGATCATCGGGGTCCCGGAGGACAACCTGGACGGCTCAATGAAGATTTTGTGGAACATACCTATTCAGGCAGGATGGTTCCATCAACTTCTTAATGCCTGCAGATATAATTATGCAGCAGGTCTCTCAGTTGCAGGAATCCACCACATTAGATGGTTATTCACTATTTTTTACCCCTGCAAAAGGGCGATGGAGTTGAATTTTCATACTGACCATGTTATTCCACCTTTTTTCTGCAAAGTAGCAGCCATAGAGTTAAATTCGGGTGGAAACCGCCTTGGTTGTTTGGATAAAAACCTGGATAGAATGAAGTCCTTTATGCCACAAGTTAAGGTTGATATTGACCATCTACATACTGCCAATAATGGATAACCTATTGTGGTACGACGTCCTTTCATCGACAGCTGTTTTTCTGCAGAATTTTTGCTGAAAAGCATTTTTAAAACTTTTTGGGGGGTCGGAAAGGGCATTATGAAGGGTTGGGGGTCAGGAATAAAAAAATATATAGGCAAATGACAGGAAGCTGGGGGCAGCCCCCATATATATAAAATATTCAAAATGTTTTTTCCTGCAGAAATTCCATGGAACACCCATCGTAAAAACCGGTTGTCGATAAAATGACAGAACCCCTGTTGCCAAAGACTTCTTAACAATGGGAAACTATTTGAATGAATAGAAAAGGAGGTGCTGGAAGGGACTAGGATAAAAATATAGCGGCTGCAAAAAGAAATACGAGATGTGAAATTAAGGGCATGGAGAGGTTATACCTCCCAGAGGAAGAAAGGTGTTGCAAATAAAAAAAACAAATTAAAGAAGTCTATACAAACAAGGTGAAACAGTACAAAGTATCAACTGTAAATGTGGTTTGGCAGTCTATTGTGACCATTTTGGTTGACAGCTTGATGGTGACAGCATAACGTTGTAGTCCTCTTATAAATCTATTACTAAAAAGAACAAAACAGATTTGCAGTGCTGTGTTAGTGGACCTACTTGGAAGTCCTTCCTTAAGAAGAAGTTTGATGTTATGGATGAAATTGCAGGAGTTTAAGGCAGGGTTCGGCTTGGCTTTGAGCATGACGATTGTGGAGATAATTAAGTAACTGAAACATTCACGAGCACCTGGGCCTGATGAGTTATGTAATACTATAGAAGTCAAACCCTCTGCTCTGGGCAGACATTCTGTGTGAGCTATTCAATAAGGTAGAGACATATGGTTTGGTTCCTGATTCTTGGAGGACATATCACTTGGTGTCAATTCACAACAATGGCCTACATAATAAGCCAGCAAATTATATAGATTGCTGTCCCAGATATGTCTAGTAAGATTTATTCTAGGTTTATACTTAAGGAAATTAATATGTGGATTGAGGCAAAAGATATTCTCAGCTGTTGCCAGACCGGCTTTAAATATGGCCTCCCCACAATACTTACATTGATGAACTGCTCTATCTTTGTATATCTTTTTTTTTTTTTTACTTTACATCTGCATTTGTTACCATTGACGGAAGGAAACTGTGGTTCAAATTGGAGAAAACAGGCCCAGCTAATGACCTACTATATGCATGTCAGCTTTTGCATTGTCATAATAAGGCCAGAGTGCGACTAATTGGATTGAGGGGAACTTGCAGATACTATTAGGAGTGGAGTCAGACATGGTTGTGTTCTGGCTCCCCTCCCGTTTTATGTTGCGGATATTGGTAGCACATTGGTACTAGTCAGTAACGCTTTCCTGAGGTTTGGCACTAGGACGGTCGGTTGGCTGGGATTTGCCGATGATTTTGCAGTCTTTAATAGTACCTATAGTGACTTATGCCACAGTGCGCATGCCATGCTTGACTATGCGGATGAAAATGGGCCGATAGTAAACTGGGAAAAAACCTGATGTATGGTATTTGGGAGGAAAAAAAAGCTCTAAATCATACAAGAATTGGGCTTAATTTGGGCGATGTCTCTTTGGGCTATGAAATTGAGGTGGGCCTGAAGAGTGAAGTTTTATTTAAGAAGAAAAAAAAGGTCAAGAATATTATAACGTTTGACTGCCATTACTCAATGTTCAAAAAAGACAGCTGGCTTTAGTCTTATAGGTGTGTTAAATGGATACAAGCAGAAGCTTATTGCATCGCTGCTGTATGCATTGGAGACAACATATAATTATACCCTATGGGCTGATAAAACAGAAGGTGCAATTTGGAGAAAGATCAAGGGGCTACCTGGATCAACTTCAATAGAGGCACTTCAACTGGAGCTAGTTATCATCCCAATAGCAACCATGATTAAAATAAACAGGGGGAAGCTATTTATAAAAGTTAATGTATGCCCTGGATGGTTACTTATTAAAAGTTGTAAGGTTGGCCATGACTCCACATAAAAGTCATAGGGCCTGACTACGAGGTAGGAGGTAGCCATGGTGCTATTAGCACCATGGCTACCCCCTTATCACATACCGGGTCCGGGTTCTCGGAATGGGTACTTACCGGGTCATTCCAACCTTGGAGGACCCGGTAAGTCCCCATTCTGAGAACCATTCCCCATTCCCACTTCAGCCCCCATAGAGCTCAATGGGAATGGGGAAGTAGCTAATAACGGTACCGCAATTTGCGGTACCGTTATTAGCTCTGAAGTCCCTTAGCGGGTCCTGTCCTGAATACCTGGTCAGACCAGGTATTAAGGAAGGGACCTCGGAATATGGAGGTAAGGGATTACTGGCACCGGCAACCTTCGTAATGAGGCCCATACCCTGGAATAAAAAGAAAAAAACAGAATGTGGATTATTTTTTTTTGCCTTAATTGGACGGATACCAAGATGGGAGGAAGGCATTGGGTAGGTGTTTAACACCTTTACTGAGTGCGCTGAAAAATGAGATTGGGTTAAAAGCCATGAGAAAGTTAGTAAATTGAAATCACTTACGACTTTTGCACAGATGGGCTTTATTTACAAAAAAAAGAAAAAAAAAATTAAAGATTGCTGCCTGCCCCATTTTAAGAAGAACATTCATGCTCCTTCGATTAAATACATTTGAGGTCTTAGACATAAAGGTGCAAGGCATCAGATCCCAAAAGAGATAGCACCTGTCGTCTTAAAGTAATTTACAGATTGAAACAGCAAAACATATATTGACTTCATGCATTGAGACGACAATGACTTCTATACAATACTATAGTAAACATGAAGATCTAGGAAGTATACAGTCTTCCCAGTCTGGATATAGCCAATGACATTTTAACGTATTACTATCGTGTAAATGTGTCAGTATGATAATAGGCATATATTTAATTAGGGAAGAAAGGAAGTACCTTCATTTTTATGTTTATTTTAGTGGCTATGTTTTGCCAGAGACAAAAAGATTGTGTAGTATGTAATGATAATGTATTTAGTGATAATGAATTGGTCCTTTTTATGTTTTTTACTGATGTATTTGAGTGCTTAAGTTTATAACTATATGTACAATAAAAAAGAAAATGTAAAAGCTGTAGTACGCATTTAGCCAGGAATTCCTACCATGGCATGTACAATGTTTATTTTGCACAGGAATATAAATCACATACCTATTTACCACAAATGAAAAAACAGAACAAAAACCCAAAACAAACATGGTTATACATTAAACAAATTACAATCGGATTCTTCTACAATAACCCCCCCCCCTCTATTTTGCAAAACATCCAGACAGACACTAAATAAATATCCCTCAGTTTCCAACAATCTAAGTGAATTATTTGTTTCCGGTTGGGGGAGTGGGGGCGGGGGAAGCGGAACAAGCCAAATAAACGGAAGGTAAATTCCTGTAAACCGGTGATAGCCATTTCCACTCAGGCAACCCATCTGCAGGTATGAAAGTGGAACTTCTTCCCAAATACAACACAGGGATATTTTAACATTTTAGTTTCCTTTAACCAGTCCTACGTGCCTTCTAATGCTCTGAACTTTATGCAACATTTTACAAATCACTGTTTTCCAAAGTTAGCTGTATCCCATAAACATTGCATTTAACTTTGCTAAATATCTCAGCTTCCCAGTAAACACTGCATTGAAGCAGCAGCATGCAACCCTTCACCTCTGAGCTCATTAATCATCAATCCCTCAACATGCAAGATCACCACGTGAAAAAAGAAACAGCAACAAAAATAAGCAAACCATGAACAGATCATAGTAAGAAAAGTAGACTGGATGGGCCCAGCACTCAGAATAGTAAAACCAGACAAATGATGAAAAACAAAAATCATAGTGCTCTTCTCTTCAGGTTAACCTTTGCCATTCCCAAGAATACATACTGATTATTTTTTTTTTCACCCATTTTCAAAAGGTTGCACCCTTTAAAGCCCATATTTCCAAGCCAGAATGAGTTTCCTTTTCCCCTCCTCTTGTTTTAAACACATTTTTCAATCACAGTAGATGACCCAAACCGCATGCAAAAACATTTTCTCTATAAACCCAAACAGATAAAACTTCAAAAAATATTTTAATTTTTTTTTTTAAATGAAATCAACAATATTATCAGATAAGCTCGCTTTACTTGCAGACCTGACCAGGTCAAGGACTACCAAGCAAGCAGGGAAAAGTGGTTATCCACACAGGAATAGGAGGCATTTATGGGAAACAATAAAAAGGTACCCCTAAATGAGGGACGGCCCTGGCCTCCTCAAATCACTCCAATCATTGGGATTGTTGTTCTACAAGAGATATGGGCAGTAAAACACTGGAAGATGGATGTGTACTTTCAATTTGAAAAACACAATGCAAACTTTGGTGCGTTTCTCCAGTATTTAAAAATAAAATGGCCTTGAGAAACCTAGGCCTTTTTCCCCACTATTCAGGACTCTCAAACAAGTTGTGTTTTTCTCCCTTATTTTATGCACTGTGAGATAGATCTTGCGATCTCTCTCCCTCAATCTATTCTCCCCTCTGGCCCGACTCACTCTGGATGTTCTGATCTCTTCAGACCTTCCCCTTTCGATCCCTCTCACCCTTTCTCCTTTCTTCCCAGCTCACCCTCTCTACCCCTCAGGCCAAGCCAACTCCAGCACTGCCACCTACCTTCTCAGTTATCTGACCCATGAAGCGTGTGTCAGTTGAGGCTTTCGCTGCCACTTTCTTCCCCGTATCCCCCCTTGGCTGACTCTCACCCTGAAACAGCCCTTTTCATGCTCCACTGTGCTCCGGTATTCTCAACGTTCTTGCCCCCGTCACGAGGATCTGCTTGAAGCCCAAAGCAAAGTGCAACTCTTGGTACGACTCAGACCGCGTCACCCTTTAACAAGAGCGCCGGGTGGCTGAGAGGCAATGGCGTGCTTCCGGTACATCCTCTGACAAACTGGCCTGCCGCCTGCTCCAGAGGCAATACCGGCTCTCTGTCCGCACCAATAAAAGAGCCCACATCCAAGCCTGCTTCTCTGCGGCATCTAACAACTCGGCGGAACTCTAAAATTCTCAAGGAGCTGGCCAATCCTGCTGCAGCCTCTACCTTTCCTGTCCCCTCCAGGCCCTCTGCACGGCCCTGGCTTCCAATTTAATCTCTAAAACTCAGGACATCCTGTCCTCTCCCTCTTCCTTCCCCCTCCTCACTCTACTCCCTGTTCTTCTTCTGGCCCTTCTTCGGCCACCTGTCTTCCCTCCTTCTCTGCCTTTCCCATGTTCTCCCCTGATGATGTTTCTAGACAAGTCCAATCTATGAAAGTCTCATCAAAACAGGTCTTCCTCCAAAACCATCAAGAACCACATTGACACCCCGGCTCCTGCTCTGGCTGACTTCTGCAACCGCTACTTCGCCACTGGAGTCTTCTCCTGCCCCTTGTAGCACTCCCTTGTGCAACCTCTACTTAAGAAACCCTCTGCCGACCCTTCCTGCACGGCTAACTATCGCCAAACTCCATCACTCCTTTCCTGGGCAAATTCCTGGAAAAACAGCTTAATCTTCACGCTGAATCTGTTGGTTGTCTCCATGACCATCAGTCTGGCTTCAGAGCAGCCAGAAGCATGGAAACTGCTCCCCTTAACATTCGTGAAGACCTCTCCAACCGTGATTCCAACACCCCCTGTGTCCTCATCTTACTTGATCTCTCTTCCGCATTTGACACGGTCAAAAACGCCATCCTGCTCAACCGTCTCCGTGATAACCTGGGTATCACCAGGCCCTGGCTTGGCTGACCACTTTCCTATACGATCGACCCTCCCAGGTCCAACTTGGGTCCTTCCTCCATCTCTACCTGTGGTGTTCCCCAGGGGTCTAACCTCTCTCCCTGGCTGTTGAACTAATACCCGGCATTTCTTGCCCATCGCATTGCCGCTCTCTGCACAAACTTTCATTGCTATGTGGATGACACTCAACTCATTGTCAGGCTCCCTTCAGCCACCTCTTCTGCTTCACTCATGTCTGCCATACAGGAGTGGTGTGCCACAAATTATCTGTGCCTGAATGCCAGTAAGACCGAGATTCTCCTCATCGGCACACCTGCTCCCTCCTTTCCGGTCATTCTCTGGCCAGCCTCTCTTGCACTCTTCCAGCTCCCACCTGTGAGGCTAAAATCCTTGGGGTCATCTTCGACTCCACTCTCCTTTCCTCACACCACTGACGTCTCTAAGCAGTCGCACTACCAGCTGCACCTCCTCGAAGGTATCCTTCCTTTCCTCTCCTTTCTTCAGAGTTCTGCTTCTCTCCAGGCTGGAATACTGCAACAGCCTCTTTCTAAATCTGCATGCCTCTATTCTCCACCCTCTGCAACTCATCCAAAAAAGGACTGCAAGACTTGTCCTTGGCCTCAAGCCCAGGGATCGTATCTCTGCAGGACTGAAATCACTGCACTGGCTCCAAGTGGGTGCGAGGATTAAGTTCAAAACCCTCTGCATTGTCCACAAAGCCTTTTGGGGCCTGCAACCTAAATAGCTTCAACTCGCTCTTCCTAAATATCTTCCTTCTCAAGCTCTTCGCTCATCCGCCTCCAACTCCCTCAGGGTCAGTCGCTTCTCCAAGCAGTGAGTTGGTGGTAGATCCCTTTCTTTTGCTGGGGCCTCCCTTTGGAAAAGCCTTCCTGCCGCTCTGAAACTGGAGGACAACCATCTCCCGTTCCGGAAAAACCACACAAGACCTTCATCTTTGCTTCTGCTTTCCCCTCCTCCCGTCCCCTGATGATGATCTGGCTAAATTTGAAACTGCACTGGTTACCTGGCTACCCTCTGATCTCGGGCCCAGGTACCCTCCCCACCAGTCGCACACCTGCACTGCCCCCTGACAATCCTTGCACTCAGAGACCGTTTCTGTATCCCTACAGCCCCTACTAGCACTTGACACCTGGGGTCTGCACTTACTCTTGCACTAGCCACCATCAGGCCTGACTTTTAATTTATTGAATCTTATCCTATATTCTGCACTGCCCCCCTCCACCCACCCGCACCTTTGCCCCCTCCCCTGCACTTGCGCGATCTCAATGTCACCTGGCCTAGTAGGATCGTCGTCTGTGTTCCCTCTTTTCCCCTTCATTGCCTCGTCGCGCCTTGAAACACTTGGGTATGGCGCGTTATAAATGCCATATCATGCCCATGAGTTCCTTGTGCCATGGTCCGCCAAGTCTTGTGTAGAATGAAAACCAGTACTACTGCAGAAATACATAGGTCTTTTCCAACAATATATAGATCGTTGACAATACATGTATTTGCCCGTCTGGGAAAGGTTGAAGCATTGAAAAAGATAATGAAAGAGCTAGACAAATGGACAGATCCAATAAAGGGGACCGGAGGCCCCAATTAACCATGATCTACGAAGATTTCAATGCAAAACATGGGGATTGGGGTGGTGAAGAGACCTATCCAGATCAAAAGTAAATATAGACCCATCTGGAATCACACTTTTTGCAATGTTGAAGTAAGGTGTCAAGGACTAAAGAGCGCCTTCAAAGAAGTATTGTTGACCTTGGCAAGAAACTCATACCATCTCAGCATGAGGTTCGGTCTTATAGCACCCCTCCCCCCGAAACCACCACCACTATCTATTACATCTTCTCTATGTAAAAGTAGATGTGAAATGGAAAATTTACAAGCACCGCAGCTGTGCAAAGTGGTCAAAATTCACTCTCGAGTAATACATTTTCTAGGAAGATTGAGAACGAATGAAAACCTTAAAAAAGGATTTACAAAATAAAAAATGTAAAAGGGGAAATACTTGGGCGCTTTCATAAATCAGGAGTGCACCAACATGTTGAGGGTGGCCCTTTAGGACACAACAAATGCAAAAATGTGGAAGCCTCTGCCTAGTGTCCGAAGTGTAACAAGAAATTGATAACGAGGCATTGATACCTATAGTAACTAAAGAAAGGCAGGAGAACAACCACAGAAAACACATGATCTTTGATCAAGACTGTGCTGAAAAATGTGACGTAACACAGGCGGGGTAGTAAGTCAAGAGCACATGGGCAGGGGGGGAGGGGGAAGATAGACTTTAAAATGATAATCAAAGCAAAGGAAAAAATAAAAAAAAAAAAAAAAACACCTGTAAGAAATCTGGTGCTTTGTGCCCCAGGGAATGCCCAACCTTGAGTAACCAGCATCCAACGTCATCCCATGTAACGAGATCAGGAGATTAGATGAAAAACATCACAGAAAAAAGTTAGGCAGGTCTTATGACAAACACTGAGGGGAAAGTAATGGGTGCTCAAAATGTCCATGACCGGAATTCTGCGCAGTGTGAAAAGAATGGTGGACCCTAGGCACAGTACTGACATGTTGCTTCAAATAGTGTGCAGTAGTCGGATCGCTGAAATTTATCTGCACTTCCAATAAAGGATCAACAATTGATGTGAGATCATACCACCTAATTGACAATGAGGAGAACCATTTTTGAAGAGTCATCTTGGAGGAATTAACTGCATGGAGTGAGGATAAAGAGATTTAATAGCATAAGGGAGGCTTTGTGCAGGCCTTTCCATAATAAAATAAATCTATCTATATTTTTTATATCGCACCACTCGCCCGTAGGCCTCAGGGTGCTCACAAAGATAGACAAACAGAAAACAAAGTGGCAAGCATTCCAAAAAGGTGTTTCAATAGCAACAGATTATAAAGTGGCACTCCAAGCAAATTGCAAGAAAGTTGCTGTTCGGCTGTCCACGCTGCTCGAGTTCGCTAATCCTCGTTTGGATCCTTCCTGATTTGACAGATCTCGGAGTGCTGGTTTTGGTCTGCGTGCATTTACAATTTATGGACTTTAGTAGGACTAATCAACTGCCGCAGAGTTTTGCTGCTGTGAGTACGCCATGCGCTACGGCATGCTCACCCTTAGATGTGAAATCATAGAACACTGAGCGTTCACAGACCTTTGAAATGGTGGGTGGGCCGTGCACAGTTGTAAATACATCCGTCATGAAACCATGTGAAATTGATCCTCCAAGCGATGAATGTGTGTCTATGAAATGACTAGAGGAGAGTTGTAAAATGAATGTGACTATTGGCATACCTGAACGTTTCTCTCCCATATTTAATAAGCACCCCACACGTAATCCAAGTGCAAATCATTCCCAGATTTTATTTGAAAAAAAAGGGACTACACTAAAACTAACCAATCCCTTTCCTTTGCTAACCCTACTCCTCGGAGACCGAAACTCCCTCCCGTGGCACCAGTAGCCTTGCAGGAATTCCAGAGAGAAAAGTACATATCTCCATTGATACAAGTCACCCTTCAGGCAATGAACACTTCCATCTCATCCTTATTCAAACTGTTCGAAATGCTAGATAATAACGCAGCAATCTAATCAAATTGTAGAATGGATGACTAAACTTGAAAAAAGTTAATTGTTCAATAAAAATGATTCTCCTAAGCAAGTTAAGACGAACATCCCGATTTTTTCCAATGTGCCCAAGACGTCATCAAGTGCTTTACCGACATTCATGCACATCATTGGACCAGTAATTTCAGGTCCTGAAGAGACTACACACGAACAATCTGTACATTCCCACGCCAACTCGGCATTGCCAAATGCGAAAGAGATTGAGATAGGCCCCATGACAGAGTCACCATTAAATGTTAAGCTTATCGTAGTTGATGATATTAATAGTGATGTGCCTGTAGCTGCAAGCGTGGGGAAAGAATTTGAAGAAACCAGTAGTTTCCCAGGAAAATCAATGCCCCGAGTTTCACAAAAAGAGTGCAAATGCTCCCAATGCATGCAACCAGTTGAATTTGAAAATCAGGTAAAAATGTCAGAGCGTGATTCTAGGGAGAGAAACATATAAATAAAAATATACACAATTTGAAGAACATATCTTCCCATCCTAAATCTAATGCTAAACAATTTGTGGAACGGGTGTCTTGGCAGCTCCCGCAAATCAAGTCACCTGCGTTAAAAGCAATGCACGCCTTAGGAACAACTCCACCAGCTCTAAAGGGAAAAAGTTGTCGCTTCTTGATCATACTCCTTTAAATCAACCGATTGCTGCCATAGCTGAAGAAGGCTTGAAAAAAGGTAGTTAACAAAAAAAATCTGTCGGACAACCTATGAATATAGAAATTGGCAATTTGAGAAAACACTGCAACAAGCCTCAAGCTCTACCAATTGACTTGACAGCGGATGTTCATACAAATCAAAATGAGCCTAGCAAGGTCTTCTCAGTGTAACTTAAGGTGCTAATTCAATCATTGCTCATTAAATCGTCTATTGAAGAGCTATTGTTACAAAACAAACAACCCAACTTGGGAAATCAAGATTGCCCAGGTGCTATCAACCAGTCATCCTTACCTCTGACCATAATAGCTCCTAAAGCTACGAATGCAGAAAATATTAGTTTGATAAAACGTTATGAAACACTACAAGTTCAGACAATTGATCTGTCGGCGCGTGCCCAAACAAATAAAATGAGCCTGTAGATGCTTTTTCAATTCAATTGGAATTGTTGTCACAACCAAAACAAGGCAAATTGGGAATTCAAGACTGTCCAGTCTCCACTAACCCGTCATCCTTATAGGTGACAAGGTTAGCTTCAAGAGTTCACAGAAAAGAAGGTCTTAACGCCAAGCAAAATAAAATTACTCCCATGGGAGCTCAAAAGATTCTACCTTCCAAGTCATCTCAAAACAACTATTGCTTTATTTTAAAGTGTCAGTCGGCTCCGTTTCCGCTTCAGTCCTGACGATCTTTGAAAACGTTCCTAGTCTTCAAGATATTAGATCTAGATCTTACTAAGGTGGAGTTCTTGAATGACAGACTCAACGATAGCGAGAATATGGTTTGCATCTGCTGTGGCAGGCCAAATTAGATCTTTTTGCACTAGACTTCGTGCTTGCATCAGATCTATCAATTCAAAATTGATCAACTCACGAGAGCAGTGATCAACAAGGGTCGCATGAACCTCCGATAAAAGCAATACAGATTTATGGCCGAAAGATGGAGCTTGTAGGGGCCCCCCGTCCTTCGCAATGGGAAGACCACTCAGCGCTGTGACCGATTCTCTAAATGCGGAGGTTATTACTCTAGGCAGTTGGAATACCTGGGGCTATAAACATTTGCTACAGTCTAGTGCCAGCTTGCTAACGGACTTCCAAATACTTGCTTGTCTCGAAACAGGGCTGAGTGTGCAACCTCAGTGGGATGGTTATGAAATCATTTTAAATCCAGCTGGAAGTAATGAAAAGGGTCGACCCTCTTCTGGACTTCTGGTTGCAGTGGAGAGTAAGGAGGGATTTCAGATTTTTCCGTGGGCAATGCCCAATCACCATCTGCAGTTAGTCAGAATAAAATATCAGAATAAAACAATAGCCTTGCTTAACATATGCCGCAATCCAGTGGCTCTTTCCGATCAAAAACTTTTTAAAGATCTACAACAGCTACTGGATATGATCATGCAAGCCCCAGAGATTACTAACATATTTTTAGTGGGTGACCTAAATTTACAATGCCTTCCTGCTAGTAGCTCCAATCCAAACATGAGTGTCCAACGATGGTTAAGACTTGTGACAGACTGTAATTTTTTGATGCTGAATGGAGTATTCGATAAAGACATGCCACCTCAAAGCACATGCTGACGTGGCAGGAGCGAATCAGTTATAGATTATATCTTCAAACAATTTGGAGTCATACCTCAGGTCTCTAGTGACCATGAGTTAATAATGGTAAAATGGACCATGAATTACAGTAAATCTGACTTTTGGCGGCAAAGATATCAAGTAACTCAATGTAAACACTGCCTGTTCCCTCTTTCGTTGGAATGCACAATCTTTATTCAAACTTTAACATTCAATGTGGCCTGAAGAACCATACACCTCTACTTTACAGCTCTTTCTGCATTGTCCAAATCTTTCTCGCAGAACAATTTTAAGCCAAGGCATTCGTTTGATGTGGAAGTTCTGGCTTACAAAAAGGGTTACGCAGGATGAAGAGGCTAGCCCTTAAATTGCCAAGTCCAATGTGTTAAAATGTAATTAAGTCAATAAACTTTAAGTATAGGAATTGGACAAGGACCCACAAAGCAACCCTTTACCAACAAGACGGTGTTAAGGGCAATATACTCCAGAAACACATCAGAAATGTGGTCTTTATTACAAGGAGCAACGCATTCAACTTAATTGGCAGAACAGATTAATGGAGTGGCGCAATATCAATGGATCTCACCCTTTTCTGACCTGTGCAAACTGCCGGAGAGCTCTGTATCTGGGAATTTATCCATGTCTAATCGCTACACTGATTTGCGAATCTTGGAAGAAGACATCTTCTATAATGAAGTCCAGCGGCTCAAGAGCGCCAGGCCCAGACTGCTTGAGCAACTGGGTGTGAAACAGCATCCGAAGATCTGGTCTCAGATTCTTTATACACTCTTTCAAAAGAGTTTGACAACCAATTGCCTCCCCGACTCGTGGAGATCTTCGGTGGTGGTGCCAATTTTAAGAAGGGTGATCGGTCGTGTGCGTCCAACTATAGACCGAGCGCCCTACTAGATGCGCCCGGCAAGTTTTTTGCCAGATTTCAATCTGTGGGCTATACAATATGCCCTGCGCAAAATCTTTCAAACAGGTTTTATCCCAGGCACGGGAATAAATCTCCTTACCATTAAGTCAATTATCGTGCATCATATCCCTTTGAAAACAGTCAATTAATTTGGTCTTTGTCGATTTAAAAGCAGCGTTTGATTCTGTCTTGCGGGAATTACTGTTTGAGAAACTGATGGTAGCTGGTTGCCCCGAGTACCTGATTCATCTGATTAGACATTTGCATGCCAATACCAAAGTGCAAATTAGATTGGAACTGAACGTGCATTGTCATCCCGGATTGATACTTGTAAAGGGCTGAGGCAGGGATGTATCCTGGCCTCAGCCCTCTGAATTATTTTCATATCAGATATACAGAATGCCTTTGTTGGGATATTTACAGATGCCCCCAAGTTGGCTACTAGGTTGATTTCAGCAATTCTGTATGCAGATGATTTGGTTTTGTAATCGAAGATTCCCCAGGGCTTAGAGCGTTCGTTGAACTCTTTAGCAGATTACATGCAGAGTAACCATTTTACCATCAACCTAGAGAAGACCAAGGTTATGATTTGCCATCCAATTGTTACATGTCATAGGAAAATCCAAAAAGGTGGTTGTTGCATGGAAAAGAACTAGCCTAAGTAAATCAAGACATCTATTTGGGAATTACCTTATCAGTGCGTGTTTGTTAGGGAGAATTCTCAGAAATGTGCTAATTCCCTCCACTATAGAGACACTCCAGCAACTTTGAGGACTTGAATTTTTTAACCTGGAGAGAACGAGACCCTTTCCCCCCCCACTCACTCTTGTGTATTTTAATGTGGATTTTACCCCCGTGCTTCCAGATTTCCCAAAGGTTTAACTACCTTCTCTGGGATAAACTACTGTTTCCCAGAGCAGTAAAGTGAAATTGACTTTATTTACCATTGTAACTTTCTAGACCCTGGACACGCTATCTTACAATAGAGTGCTGGAGGGGTTACCTAGTATCCCCTTTGTCTAGCTTCTCATATTTTTTGTGTTACGCTTTTCTAATTGAATGGCTGGTGGCAGTGGTTTTGTTTGAACTACGATGGTGTGCATTCACCGCGGGCTGCGTTCACAGCTACAGTAAAGCACACACGGGAGCCATCTTCGTCAAAATGGCACCTAGTCTTTTTCCGCCATTTCTTTGTGGAAAGGTCCTTCTTGAGATTTACTCTGCGCGTCAAACCAGGTTTGGTGTCTTTGTTCATTTTGCCTTTGCCAGGATTCACGAGTGAAACCCGCCTCTGGCTCCAGAGTGTCTGGAGTAGGTAGGAAGTGAGCGAGTTGCCCGAAACTCCCTGTGCTTAGTCTCCTAGGAGACCCAAATGCACTCTGTGGTGATTGGCCGGCTGACTGTCCAGCTAGGACAGCCACCCTGCTGGGTTCCCTACAGCTAGGCTGGAATGAATGGGAGAGAAGTGAATAAAAGGAGAGTCCTTTGGCTTGGAAGGCAGAGTCGACCACTGGACGGAGGAACCGAAGAACTTGAAGAGGATGCCTGCTGCAACTCCTGGACCGTTGGTTTGCCCGGTGAAGCACTGCTGCAGTGCTGGAACGCCAAGTTTGCATCAACAGCGAAGCCAGTGCAAGAACGACTTCTTCCTTTGAGTTGGTGGGACCAATCAACTCCAAAGTAAGCCACCTGGACATCCATCTCGGAGCTGGTTGAATTTCCACAGAATTGCTGTTTGAAACCGTATAGCCAGGGAGAGGAACCCCAGATTGTGTGCGTTGCTTTTAAGCTGGCCTAGAGATTTAGAAGATCCTCGAACTCTCAAGAAGCAGGACTGACCAGGCCTGAGCCCCCTCAACAGAGTGCTGGACCCCAGAAGCAAGGGAGTGCAGGACCCAGAAGCAAGGAAAGTCCATCTCTACAGCCACGAACCACTGTGTTGCTATTTGCGGTAGACGCAAGGAGCTGAACAGCCACTGAAAGTAAAGTTTGCCGTTTGCAAGTTCTGACCGTCCCAGTGCATTGCAGGAGTCCCCCGATGTCCTCCCTCTTGTCCCCACGACTGAGGCCCAGGACCAGTGAGATCTGCAGAGCTGCACAGGAACAGAAGTCATCAGCTGCATCTTTTCTTCATTTCTAAGGTACTGTAAAACAGGTCTAAGAACATACCTCTTACTGTATAGTTGCTTGAAACTTCTACCACTCACAAGTCTAATCAGCTTGTGGCCTACATTTGATTCTTCTTTTCACCAAAGACTCCTAAGAACTTGTGCAAAGACTTTTCTATTTACTTACCAGAAGTGTGTCATCCTATACAAGGCGTTTGCCCATTGACTTTGGCTTAGCCTATTGAATTGTAGGACTCTTCTTGGAGGATCCAAAAGTATTTGCCTGCTTAAGAATATTTGTGGTCTCTTGTGTTCTAATGACCTTTACCAATTACTAAAAGTATTCTAAATGCCAACAGTAAGATATTAATGTCCCCAGGAACCTACTTATTGAAGTCACCTGTGGCTGTAGGTTGTGTCTGTGGGCCATCCCAAAAGGTCTTTACTGATTTAGAAACTAAGAGTGTACAGCATTGAAGTGTATTTGTGCGTTACTATTATATTGCTCCCTTCTTAAGGCGGCTTTATAACGGACTGATAAATTAATCATTGTTTATGCAAGAAACCTTGAGTGTAAGTTTATTTGAATACCTGTAACTGTGAATCTTTATGTAACTCCACTACAGCTCACATTTACCCCTGTTGAGATAAGTCTGCCTGCTCAACATGCTACCAAAACGGTGTAGTACAAGCATATACCAAAGGTTGGGTTGCCTATACCTGTAGTCAGAGTTGTGTGTAGTGGTCCCAGAGGGTACTGCATACAAATGTTGCCTAACAGTGTTGATGATAAGACGCATCACTCTATTTAAGACCTTAAACTGAATAGATTAAGGTCACAAGCATCAATATTTGGAAAGTTTTCAATGATCTGTGCACTTCTACTTGCAAAAAGTGACCCTGATACTTTAATATGGATCAGAAACCAAAAGGCAACTTCTGACAATATTTGGAATAAATTAGAATCCCAATATTGGAGGCGCTTAATGTGTCTTCCTAATTGTGTTCCTGGACCAGTAATGAGGTACGAACTAGGAATGATTTCCCTATACAGAAGATATCAGTGGCAAGTTATGGCACTAATTAGGAAGTGCCTCGTTTCCTTTAACTCCAAATTACTGATAGCCTTCTTGTCCAAACATTTGTTTAGCTCAGATGATAATTTTGTGTGAAGATGGAGAGCGCTTGTACTGAAAGCCCTTAAGGATGCCATTTCCTCGAACTTTTAATTCATAATCCTATGCGAGCTAAAACTAAACTTTCCCAATACGACTGGACACAGACAATAAGTAAGAGCACAGGATAGCGACACCATGAAATGTACCCACTTAATCCTAAAAGATACAGCATCCCTGAGCTTTATCTACGCCGCTCTCCCTCTCCGAATCATCGGAAGGATTTTATGCGTGCGAGGCTGAATTTATGGTGTACAAAAGAAATTCAGGTCTGTCACAGACTGATACAAAATCTACAAACATTTTCATCAGGTTGTAAGACACCTGGACAAAAGGAAACATCTTTTGGTGTATTGCCAAGATCTTATTTGTGTATACAGTACTTGAAACCAGCCGAAGAACAATATTGCATGTTGTCTCCAGAATTATTGTGGGCATTGACATTCAATGGGCAGATTATTTCCCAGAGATTGGGTGTTACTAACATGCTACATGCGCTGAAATTGAAGGTACATAGTATAGAGATTAATACTTATTTTGAGTTTGGTCTAAATTTATGGGATTGAGAACTGCTTGATTACATTTGTGAAAGCTTTTTAATTGTACTATTTTATAGCTTGTTCCAGTTTTCGCTCTCTCCTTTTTGTCTGTTTCTTATCCATTATCTGCCTTTGGATTGTGAATTTTAATAATGTGATTTTTAACCTTCATTTTGTTATAATTAATGATTGATAAAATATTGTAAAGTTGATAAATTCAGCTATAACAATAAAAAATAAAAAAGGCATTAACTAGAATGTCCCTACTTCAAACAGCATGGTCTTCAATAGTATTTTTTTTTAAAGAGTAATGGAGACAGCTCTTAAGATCAAGAGGGTGAGGGTTCCAATAATTGGCACCCAGGCATTGAAGCTGGCGCCACCAATCTTCTTGAGGATCACACGCGGCTGCAGCTGATGCAACAGCTGGTTACCATTTGAATGGAGGGTCCTTCTTACAGGAGCTCTTTTTATCCTGGTGGAGAAGTAGCGGGGTGCGTTACACGGAAGGCATTTATACACCAGAACAGCACCCTTAAATTTAATTTGCTGCTCAACTGGAAGCCAGCGTAGCTTCCTCTTAGCAAACAAAATCTTGGAACACCGACCTAGTCCGTCGATTGCTTGGACAGCCCCATTCTGAGCTACTTGAAGCTTTTTTATATTAGTCTTGGATGTACCCATCAGGGGGCTATTACAGTAGGCGTGGTCAATCAAACCAAAGGCTGAGGAGAGGTCCAATAATAGGAGTAGCGCTGCATTGCCTTTGTCATTGATGCCCACGATATTCGTCTGTAGATCTAATAGAGCTGTCTCAGTCCCATGGTTTGCACGAAAGCCTGATTGTGGAGCAAAATGACATCCTGGTCGCTGAACAAAGTTCTGGTATTGTATATAGGTAATCTTGTTATTAACTTTAATATAAATGGCACATAGTGATTGGCCTTTAATTCCGGGAACAGCTGGATCAAGGTTTTTCTTCTTAATCATGGGGGTTATCCGGGTACATATGTCTCATTAAAAGAGCGATTCACAAAAAAAAGTAACCCATGGGGCAGGTATCTCCGCAAAATCCGTGAACAGCGTAGCCAGGAAAATATCCCCTTTACATGAGGTGGGTTTCATGCTATGTATAACCTCCATCACTTCCTTCTCAGTAACTTCTTTGAATGAGAAGGACGCAAAATTAACTTTCTTTGCAGCAGTTAGGGAGAATTCTCATTTATAGGCAATTTTCCTCACCTAGTGAGTCCCCCAGCAGCTTTGCTGGGCTTCTGGAGTTTATTTCTTTCACTTGGTAAGAGTGTGAGCTTTTCCCCCACACTCAACCATGTTTTGCCATGTGTCCTTTACCTGTTTCGTGATTGTGGACTCTGGAGTACACCCCTTCAGTAGCCACCTTCTTTTGTGTGTTACACAGCATCTTCAGCGCAGTGACACAGGGTTGTCTTTTAGACTTCCCACCGACTCCAGTCCCCCAGAAAAGGGTAAAGTTGCCATTGACTTTACTTAGTCGAATTACCACAGATCCAGTACACCCCATCTTCCATGGAGTGCTGGAAAGGGTTACTTCGTATCCCTTTGTATCTGTACCTCCCAGAGTATTGTTTCGCTCTTAACATTTAGACTCGGCTGGTGGCAGTGGTATCTACATTAACTTTTCTACCGCGATTATATTAGATAAACGTAGTATTGTTTTAGGCCAGGGGTCTCCAACCTTTACGTTAGCTAGAGCTACTTGTAGTGGAGGTCAACAGTGGAGAGCTACTAGCGGGCGATATCGGGGTGGGGAGATTTATAAACATCTGAATTTTTACCAATTTCTTTTGGCCCAATTATTTCCTCTCTATAAACAGATGGAATAACATATGCCTTCACGATTATATTACGAACTTCAAAAACCTCTTTGTTGCATTATTATTTATTAGTAGCTGTCTCAAAAAGACAGATATTTGTTGGACTACCACACAAATATCCTGTAATTTTTGTGCCAATCCTTTGTGCTTTATGCAGGCTTTCTACATGCTAGGCACACTTTTGTTTTCCAAATGTGCATTTCACACTTCCATAAATACTCTGTTATTTGTGTGCCCCTCTGTGTTTTAGCACAGGTTAGATTTATAAAAATGTTATATGCTTGTCAAACTGGTTAATCACAAATAAATGCTTCTGTTGTGCTGACAGCAGTTTTTAGGAAATTAAACTGTGGGTTCATGGGTGCCAACTTTGATTTTCACTACAGAGGCAGAAATATCCCCTCCTCCATCCTGAATATAAGCAAGCAACCAGCCCAACCCATACCCTGGCCAAACACATTTTATAGCACTTTTCTATGCTTTCAGTGCTATGCAGATGACACTCAGCTGATTTTCAGGCTACCCTCAGCCACCTCTTCTCCCTCCCTCATCTCCGACTGCCTGTCCGCCACCCAGGAGTGGTGTGCCGCCAATGGACTCTGCCTTAATGCCAGTAAAACCGAGATTCTCCTCATTGGAACACCTGCTCCTTCCTTTCCTGTCACTCTCTGGCCGGCATCCCTTGGCCCTCCTCCTGCTCCCACCTAGGAGGCTAAAAACCTAGGGGTCATCTTCGACTCCACACTCTCCTTCTCTCCTCACATCTCTGACATCTCTAAAAAGTCACACTACCAGCTGCACCTCCTCAGAGGTATTGTTCCTTTCCTCTCCTTCACCCAGAAGCCCACTGTCTCCAGAGCTCTGGTTCTCTCTAGGCTGAACTATTGCAACATCCTCTTTCTAAATCTGCCTGCCTCTACTCTCCGCAACTTATCCAGAACAGAACTGCGAGACTTGTCCTTGGCCTCAAGCCCTTGGATCGTATCTCTCCAGGACTGAAATCTCTGCACTGGCTCCCATTGGCTGTGAGGATTAAGTTCAAAACCCTCTGTATTGTCCACAAGGCCTTCTGGGGCCTGGTGCCTCAATACCTTCAGATCTCTCTTCTTCCAAAATATCTTCCTTCTCGAGTTCTTCGCTCATCCGCCTCCAACTCTCTTAGGGTCAGTTGCTTCTCCAAGCAATGAGTTGGTGGTAAATCTCTTTCCTCAGCTGGGACCTCCCTCTGGAACAGCCTCCCTGCCTCCCTGAAACTTGAGGACAATCATCTCCGGTTCCGGAAGCACCTCAAAACCTCTCTCTTTGCTTTTGCCGTTTCTCCTCCTCTCCCCTGCTGACTTCCTGGCCGATACTGAAACTGCACTGGTCACCTGGAATCCCGCCTGTTCTCAAGCCCAGGCCCCCCACCATAGTCGCACACCTGCACTGCCTTCCTGGCAACCCTAGCTCTTGGGGACTGTTCTCTACCCGTAAAGTTCCACCACTAGCACATGACACCTGATGTCTGCACTACCCTTGCACTGCCACCAGCTGGCCGGACGCTACTTATTATTTATTTATTATCCCATGTACTGCACTGTTCCCTTCCCCTCGCCTCTGCACTTTCCTCCTTCCCCCATCCCATGCACTTGCGCAATCTGAATGACACCTGGCCTAGTAGGATCATTGTCTGTCTTCTCTCTGTTCCCCTTCACTTGCCTCATTGCTCCTTGAAACACTTATGATATGATACGATACAGCATTTAGTTTTGAATATATAACATCTCCGCATTGGGCTGTCAACCTGCTGAGCTACCCTGGTAGGCTTCTACTGAACAGCGTGTCTATGGATCACTTAATGTACTAAAAGTGGGTTTTGGAAAGAAGCCACATGAAAGAAATTGCACATTTCCAGGCGAGCGGCAGTGCTACTGTGATATTTTCATTGTGTGGTCACAATGATCCTGCCCCAGCCCCTCTGACATCTCTGGCAAACAAGAGCAGCTTGCTTAAGCAAGACAGTGTCGTGGGGGGGGGGGGGGGGGCAAGCTCCCTGCCTGCAATTGGGGCGACCAGGGTTTGGATCCTGACCAAGGAAAGTAGCCGCAAAACACAGCATTGAATAAATTAACTTTAAAAAGTCTTTATTTTTCAGTATTTCCAGCGCGGGTGACTGAAGAGGCTCAGGCGAGCTACTAGTCGCCCACGATTGACTGTTTGGTGACCTCTGTTTTAGGCTATTATATTAGCCTCAAACTTAAACCCGCTTGACCAAATACTTTTTCTTTTGGCTCCGTTCGGGTTTATTCGCCATTTCTTTTTGTTAAAGTCCTTCTTGTGTCTTACTTTGCGCGGCAAACCAGGTTTCCCTCCTTTGTTCACCATCTTTTGGCAAGCTTCTGGGTGTCTAGGTGGGCTGAATGTGAGGGAGGGGTGTAGTCACCCCCTGCACAGGGTATCCTAGGAAACCCAAGTCGCACTTTGCCATGATTGGCTGAGGTGGTTTTCCGGGCTGGACAACCCCCCTGCTGTGTGATTGACAGCCAGGCTGTGTGAATGGGGGTTTTTTCGCATTAAAATAAAAAATAAAAAGTCTCTTGGGCTAGAGGTCAGAGAGTCGCCACTGGAACTACAAGGAACCAAAGAGAAGCGGAGAAGAAGTCGACTGCTGCAACTACCCTGTCCCGGTGAAGCCCTGCTGCAGTCCTGAGTCATCTACCCTTCGACGACCATATAAAATCCAGTCCGTAGTTTTCTTCCCTTGAGCTTGGTGGGGATAACCAGCTCATCTTCTACAGCCAGAGGATCCTCTCCTTGGTCAAAATCGTTGCACACTGCTGTAGTGATCCGGATAGCCATCTGAAGAGCCTCTCCTGTTTTTAAGGAGCGCACCTTTTATTCGTCATCGCTGCTGCTGGCTTCATCCCTGTGTGGTGGAGACCCCTTCAGACGTCCTCCTTCACATCGAAGCTCCAGGAACCGTGGGTCTGTAGGACACCAACAGGAACAACTGCCAAGGCCTCAGCCTCTCCACTGAATAAGGTACTGTGTTCTGCTTGAGGAATTAGGGCGAATACCTTTTCTTCATCTCCAAGGCTTGCCCTCGTCTACCCTCCTTCTTATAAAACTTTTGCTTCCGAACATTGACAATATCAAAGTACTCTTGGCTACGTTGAATCGTGAACTGGTCGACTGTGTGATCCTCAACAACAGGCACCCGGTGTCACTTGACCCTGGCTCCGGCCCTTTGACTCTTGAATTCCTGTCTAGGAGTGTTCTTCGATTCTGTTTGCCGAACTATAATATTGCCTGTGATTTTTGCCTCCAACTCCCTCTGGGTATCTCAGGTGCTAAGTGTGTTTTTGCCTCGGTAGCATTTCTTGTCACGGATACGCATTTATTTAGTAGACCGAACTGTCAAAAAGTGATCGCAATCGTATTCACGGTAACGTGTCTTGTTTCATAACAGCGATCCATTCAAACACAGGGTACTTACCTTGAGTCATACCGTACAACGTGAATTGCTTAGTCGTAGTATATTGTACGTGTGGTTTTGAATTTAATAGAAGTGTTGCGTTTATAACAAATGGTTTAAAAATAAATGTACTTATAGTTTTCTACCTGAAACCTTGAGTCAGTGTTTGCTTGAGTCACAGCAAATGTGGTCCCTTTGTGTAATCTCTGCTACTGCTCATATACTCTTGAGATAAGCCTGGCTGCTCCGCTACTGCTACCACTTTAACATAGTAGTACAGGCTTGTACCAAAGGTAAAACTTGTATTGCCATCTGTTGTCTTAATTGTGTGTAGTGGTCCCTAAGGGCAATGCACAGGATTCTGCCCAGCAGTAGCAATGGGTAAACTCGGGAATATTAGCATTGTGAAACAAGTTCCCCCTATCTCTAATAGCCTGCTGGTTTCATTTTTTTTTTTTTTTAGTAAAGCCACCATGGATGGCCTGGCACAAGTCATTATCTTCAAGCATAGTAGTCTTGACTGGTAACCCTTTTAACTCCTGCAGAACAGTAAATAGTTCCTTTGATTTAGACTGCTCCACTCTCATATTTATTTTATTTGCTTTGGCTTTAAATACTTCTTGTTTAAAAACTCTCGCTATCTGTTTATAGATAGTAGCTAATTCACTCGTTTGATGTTTTCTCCAGCAGTGCTCGGCCTTACGTTTAGCTCCTCTAGCTTGCAGCACCTCAATAGTAAACCGCTGATTATGACTAATGGTTTTATTCAATTTTACAGGTTTTAAAAAAGGAGCTAGGGAGTCAAAAGCTTGATTTGTTTCATTTCTAAAGGATGCGAGAAAATCATCAAGCGGCAAGTAGTCTTCCGAAGGTGGTAAAACTCGAGTACTAAAAGCCTCACTAGACACCTTCCTGCAGTTCCGGGAAAACGCAGATCTGGTCAGATTTATAAAGGTTTATCTTGAATAGGCAAAGGAACTTCAAAATACATGAGGGTGGTCTGACCAGACACATTCTTCCAGAGGTTATTGTCTTCTGATTTTTTATTAGAAGCCAAACCAACATATTGCCCCAATAGGAGTTGAGGATGAGACAAGCCAATGGATTCCAAGGTTAACCTTAGAGCCATGGCTTCCTGATCCAACAGGTCTTTTTCCCAGAGGTTAAAATCTCCTAAAATAATAAAAAGCAGTAGTGTCTTTAGAAGCACCGCTGACGAGAGATAGAAGTTGCTCTTCAAAAAGTGGCGTTGGTCTAGGTGGACAATACAATAATAAAATGCTGAGCGAATTAGTAGGATTCATGTTTAATTTTATCCGCATTGGTCGAGTTCTGGAATGGAGGTATAAAACCTCAACTTTTGCTTGAAAAGAACAGCAACTCCCCCCCAACCCACACCCTCCTCACGATCACTATGGAGAAAGGAGTAGCCTGCTGACGTGGCCATCGCCATGGTGTGGTGTGTTTTGTTCATCCATGTCTCAGTCAAAAATAAAACATCAAGGTTCTGCTCAGAAATAAAATCTGATATTTCAGTAGCATGTTTCACTAATGATCGAATGTTTAGTAAACAACATTTCAGTAAATCACCTGAGGTTATTTCAGCTGGGCTAGAGCTAATGTCATTCCTATGAGAAATAGAACATTGCACAGGAGACCCACTATCCTATTGGACTACAGTAGTTTCACCTAGTGAATTGGTGAGGGTTGAGCTCCAGCCAGAAAGTGGCTTGTTCAACTCCTTAATTTCGTTACCAGTTGTCTGGACTAATCCATCTACTGGAAGGCTATCTTCAGCCAAGGAACTGAGCCGTGACTTGTGATTTCGCTGGGTGGCAGCAACTAAATCAAGTTGCTTGTCCATATGTAGCTGTCTAACAATAAGGATATCTAAAAGGAGTAGGATATACAAGAAGTTTATTCACCAGGCAGTAGTCCGTAAAACTCACCTGCCATGAACCGCCACAAACCAGCACCCCTGACGTGTCTTAAAGAACGCGTGTAAGAACTACAGTTTACTTGGGAACTGTAGTTCTTAGCCTTATTTGCACGCGTGATGTCTAAAACAGCAAAAAACATAACTGCCAAGCAAGCTTTCCCACACAGTGCATTTCTAATAAAGCTTCAATAACGATTTCCACCTATAAAGATGCAATTTAAAATTGTCTACCAAGGCTTCTGTAAAATCACAAAAATACAGAAACTCAGACGCTATAAAACCAACACAATTCTACCAAAGGTAAGTCTAAAATCTCTCACCTAATGTCTCCAACAGCTAATGGAAAGTAATGTTATACTTGCATGTAAAATCAAAAAAGTAACAAAAGAATCAGGGACTGCCAGCTATCTATTTCTTGGGATGTTTCCATTTGACCTGGTACAATCAAGAAAGACTGGAAAATTGAATAACATGGTCCTAGAAAGACATCTTAATTTTAAATGACGATTCTATACCAATATTGAAATACAAGCGAGACTAAACAAAAAAGGAAAACTCAGTGCCACTTTCCCCCCATCTACTCACAAGAACTGGCCAAGCACTGATCCTCTTTTCATTTTAACAAAATGACATATCTGGGGTCATCTTGGAAGTCTCTAAAACCAGAGAGATGGCAATGCTGCTGATATTACACAGACGACTGAGGCGATTTCCAAAACTAGGAATGCTTTCAAGGACCAACCGGTCATCTTGGAAAAGTATTGTGTCCCAAACAAATTGAAAATAAACCAGACCAAAAAATCAAAAACGTACAGGCAAGTTAGGACAAGCTTGCCTTGCAGCTATGAAAACTGGGGGCTATCATGGAAGTGCACTACTCTGCCTTGTTACAGCAGGAAATGAGGTGAAAAACTAAAATGAATGACACCATTTCCCAATCCGCCCCATTTAAAATGATCATTGTGGGTCTTCATTGGAGCAGTCTGCTCAGTTTTTATAAACCTTGTTTGGAGGGATTGTTCTTTAGGCACTGCACCATATATGATAGTTTTAATAACCAGCACTGCCTGGTGCAAGTATGTTTTTTTAAACACAGTGGTTATTATCACCACAGTTAGTATACTCATGTTAGTTAAACGCAGAGAGTATAGGCGAAATCTACTTTGCCAGGATGTGGAAACGTGATCTAGCAGATGAAAACGGATCTTTCCAACATGTGATTAACACAATGAGCTACCTCATGAAACATCATGGCACTCAATCTTATAAATATACATTTCAACTATAGTTACTGCGTGTGATCAATGCATTCCTAAAAGAAAGGTAAAATCACAACAAAGTTGTGCTACAGCGAACACACACTGTTCATACGATAGTTAGCACAGAATGCATCACAAGATTCATTGGTTAAATCAAAAAAATCAGTTAACAACTGTCATGCAGCGAGCATGAGCGACACTAGAAAATCAAGGAATGTGTTCTTTAAATAAAATAAGCGTTCTACCTTCTTGGCTGCATTAAGCAAAACAGGTGGGGGGATTCCCCTCAAAGTGAAGCCGTGGGGCATGTGCCCCTTCTGTCCTCCGATTAACATGTCTCTGAATACAGGGACCATCTTCCTGTTCACTTGGCATTCTTATAATATGCTGCTGGGCATATCATACCAACTACGTTTTTACTTCATGGGTGATACAAGGTCTATGGCAGGAGTGCACTAGAAGGTGTTTACCATGGGCAATTTGAATGTAAGGGGTCTTATAAAAGTAACAGGTGAGTAAATGTATCGAGCTTCTAAATCTTTGGAGTTGCAGACTAAAATATATGGCCATCAGCAGGTTGGCCAACCCTGTTCCTAGCATATACATATATATCACCCCTTTTACTGAATACTCTTGTAGAGCACTCCTATGTACGTGCCATGCACCAAATGATAATACACATACAGCACCCTGGCAGGCTAATTTTGGGTCTACTCATTTGACACAAAACCATGACTTTTCTATCATTTCAAATGGTCTTCACATCAACAATATTAATGTGCAATCATGTGTCAAAAACACAAAAACTTACAGTTTCTTCTGTTGTGTTTATTTAAAATACAGAGGAACTCTTTTAGGCTCATCTAAATTAGTACTATGGTACTTGCAGACTTCGATTTAGGAGGATACAATTGTTTTAATTCTGCACATTTTTTCAGATCTTTTTTAATATTGTCATATTGGGTTATCATGTGATTTGAGTACATTCCAAGTCAGCGCTACAAAACAGATTAGTCTTAGTACATGAAAGCAACTCACAAATAATTGCAACTTGCTGTGTAAGACAAGAACCAGGAATGCTCTCAAGTGTAGAAATTGCAGACTAGAGTCAAATATCAGCTTCTCCCCTTGCCACAGGTGTTTTATCCTAAGGAACTAATTTTCTCTGAGCGTCTAAATTACTAGTCCACAAATATTTCAAAATTGTCAGCTGTAACCGTATTTAGTGGTTTCGTATAAAATAAAAAAAAAATTAAAAAAAATTACACCCACACGTACTCGTGCTTTAGCTGTGTTGATTCATATATAAATCATAGTGACCATTGGTATATTACACACCTCAACGCCAGATGTTTATTTGCTCGTTTATGACAACACTACTTGTAAATCTTGGCCTTCGTAGCTCACTCTATGAACAGATATATGCACCTTTTGATCAATTCTAGTCTGTATCCTTTATGCTACAAAATGTTTATCTGTCCTCTGCATCCAGTGTACATTCATTGAAGCAGCTAATCTGAGGCCTGTGGCCGTATACCTTTCCCAAACAGCTACCGATCTGTGTCCTGCATCGAGTGCTTCCGATAGAATATTGAAGTGGGAGTATTTTATACTGAGAACAAATGTAAGGCCATTCCGAATTTTGAAGTGAGTAACATTTTTTAACTTTAACAGAAATGTTTTTTGCAACTACTTATTAATACACACTAAAAAATAAATTGGTACCTCTTTAGATCAGGCAGTAATAATAGTAGAGTGTTTCTGTGGTTCTATGTATACAGTGCATGTACAAGCAGAGGGACATACACCTATGGGTTTGTTGGGAGTATCTTTTTTGGGAGCATTTGTCAATTTTTAGGCAGTAAAAGTGGCCAATACGCCCATTCTCTGCAGGGGTGCCTGCACCTATACCGCAGCTTGTATACCTTAAAGCAATCATTGACAAGTGGGGAAACAAAAGATACTTTCATATTTTGGGTTCGAGGGGAGCCCCGACAGTTGTCTGTGCCTCTGGCCCCAAAATCACAACAGATGGTCGGAATATCTCAATGTGGGCGGCGGGCGAATAACTACCAAAGCAGACCGCCTACTGCGGCCACGGGCATGCTGGATCTTGCCCACATCACGAGCCATCTGAACAGTCTTTGTCCCCACCACCAGCCCCCGACTGCACTCAATGTCTGCTGCTGAGGACTGCGAACATTGAAAGGTGGTGGCTGTGAAGGTGGTAGTGACTTTTAGGATATGTGTTATCTGTTTTCTAATCGGGTATTTGTTCCACCTACGAGGGTGCTTGTCCCATCGTATAGGAGTATCGCATAATCAGGTACCCCGTGTACAACACTCTGATAACGGAACACAGCGGCCACAGAGCTCTGCTGCTCCCGGCTCCCCCTATCCAACTGCAGATGCTATAGTTTCGTACCTGCCGCCTGTGCCAGGTTCCAGTGGCGCGCCAGTCACCGTCTGCCGCTTCTCATGCCTACCCTGTCAATATCGCTCTCTGCTTCCTCTAGTCTCCCCGCCTTGGCAGCAGGGTAGTGTCTAGTTCCCATTCGAGTAAAGGACCCTAGAAACGCTCGTTCCCCGTTTCATCACGTGGATTGCACGTCTGGGAAGTCACGTGTAAATTGGTTCCGCATTTCATCAAGTGTTGTCTTTGCAAAGCCTGGCACGAGCGGGAATGCTTTCTCAGGCTCGTGGCCGAGAGGAGGCCTCAGCTGAAGACATCCGAGTGCTGATGAACACCATCATTCAGTGCCACAAGGAAACCTACATTTGGGGGGGGGGGGGGGGTAAGGTGTGATGGGAGTGGCCACTTCAGCAAATAGGCGGGGCAAACTTGGTGGCTCCACCCCCACTGTTCTACCCCCCCATGGTCTGGTGTGGGGACCAACTATGAAATAGTATATTTTAAAGTGCAAAATGCAGAATGGCGTTGGAAGTCTTTCTTGCAAGTACCAGCTATAACGTTTTACTGCATTTGTTTAAGTTCCTTTTTCTGAACAAACACAGTAAAACTTTAGCACCGACAGTTTCGGGAAAGGCTTCCCTCACCTCTTTGCTTAACAAAATGCAAGTTCACATATCCAGGGGTAAACCTAGGCTAAAATGTAGTCGGGCTAGCTCTTCAAATGTTGGGGGAGGCGCTAACTTCAGAGACAGTGGAGGAGTAGCAAACTTACTTTTTAGGGGGGCATCAGACTTCATTACTCTTTGTAATTAGAATATTCTTGTGCAGCTTCATTGTTACAATCAGCAAACTCTCCTTTAAGTCTGAAAAAACACACTTCTTGCGGATCTTGAAGGTTCTAGAAAGTGTGAAAATGACAGATGGTGTGCAATGAAAGACAATATCAAAGCATAACAGGACATAGCAGAGTCTGGGACAGTACTCTGACAGCCCAAGCAACTTCACTGGCTGGGAACAACAGGGGAGAAAATGTAATATTAGTTCTACCACAGTTAGTGCGCTATACTAGAATATCGGGTGCACTGACTGGCTGGTGAGACTATGCCTGTCAAATCAAGTGGTACGAGACTGGAGGAGGGCCAGTGCAGCAATAATGCAATTCTATGTGACAGTATTGAGGCTACTAGCAGAGGAGCACCAGGGTACACCAATTTGTCCGTACACATATTAAAACTGACCTATTGTAAGGGTGTAAACATAATCATTTATAAGCACTTACATTTTTGCAGTGAAGTGTGAGATTACATTATTTGCCTGGGACCACACACGCTAAACAGCGAAGCAGGGATTTTAACCAACTCCAATTTGGGCATGGCCACCTTCTTCCACGCTTTACTTGGAGCAAATATTTAAATTTTGGGTGTCAAGACCAACAATAATACTGTACTATAGAGGTTACTTGCAAAATACACAAATTACATAGTAAAGCCTCATGACAATATGAGCCAAAATAAAATCAGTGTACCTTTTATTTTCCACATCCTGAATGCAAAACAAGAAGATGCAAAAGGCAAAATATCTCTTTACCCACTTTATTTTCAGTGCTTTTTTCAGTGCTTTAAGAAACACAATGAAAGAAGTTGTGTAATAAACTGACTTAGGTTTGTAGATTCGTCACAAACCTACAGCGTGTTGCTATGTGTGGTTTTAAGAACATTCAACTAAGAATATCAAAGAAAACAACTTTTTAGCATATCAAGCTATTAGATGTTATGGGTATGAACACATTTTCAAAGCGAGTTTGGAGGAAGAGCCAAATGCCCCATTCAAGAGCTCTGCCCCCATGTTGCCTATATGTTAGGAACCGGAAATTGCGACACGTGCAGTACAAGTGAGGATGCCTAAACCGCAAAGAATTCAAGGTATCCACAGAGAAAACCCTATATGCATTCACGAAGAAATAATGCTGTTCTGCACAGAGTCCCAGGAAGAAGTGTGAAAACAAGTGAGAAAGAAGAATGGTGACGTCATGCGAAGCAGAACTGCAGTGCCTTGAAAAGAGACACAAGACAAAAGAACAAACATATAAGATCCGAAGAGGAGGTGTCAAGGATGACCAACATTTCAGGCTCCAGATGAAGGTGCTCATGCAAGGAAACGCTGAAGAAAATGCAAAGTCATTTTACAGTTGTACAGATGCAGTAAAGCAAGTAGACAAAGCGATCTTAAGGCTGGCTATGTAGTAAATATATTGCGGTGATGCGCCAATGTATATTCATAGGAGTATATAGAACCTGGATGTTCCACGATGCACTTTAGCAAGGCTTGAAACCCTGTGTATGGAAAGGTTTGAGTGTGGCGCAGTTGGAAAATAGCTAATGGCGAAAGTGAAATTCAAGAAAGGCTTGGCTGGGCTGGCCCAGCACCAAGAGTCGTGGCCAACGTGAGCCTGGTTGTCCATCAAGTAGTTACATGAACATGAGAAAGAAACAAACTTCTGTTTGAGGTGAAATGGAAAAACACTGAAAGTGGCAAGAGTTCATCATTTAATAGTATTATATGCAGTGAAGAGCTCGAAAACGTGGTCTCCAGTCACATGGTCAGATGAGAATAGCTTTGGGTCGAGCTACACCGAAACCAGAAGATAAGACCATGCCACACTCCCTTTTATCCTCAGGCACAGAGAGCTTCTACAATGCCAAGTTCAAAGCCTTAATTGAATGGCAGTCCGCAAGAGTGATGATAGATGTTGGGCCAATTGGGTGGGGAGGCATGACCAGGCCAAGCCTCCCAGCACATGGCTTAGTAGCCTGCGCACTGCTAACGTGTTTAATATTCCAGAAGGGTACAAGCGTGCCAACCAATTGTAGAGTGCCACGTATCAGAGATCCCTATAGTTTGTGTAACCAATGAATCATCATGTATTTTATGACAATGAAGATTACTTGCACTAGAGGAGGGCTTAGTTGTCCACCTGATGTTAGAGACCCAATCACTACCCCTGTTAATATTGAACGTATACTGAGATGTTCTCTGTAAGCCTATCACATCCCCAAGTAGGTTTTTGTAGTTTGCCACGAAGTGTGACGTCAGTGATGACGAATATTAACTATAAAAGTTATGTTTTTTCTGAAATGCATTGAGAGCTCGAGCGAACATCGCATGATGTCAGTTGTAACCACCCTGTTTTAGATAATTGCAAATAAAACAGAACAGAGTTTTGCCAACTTCCTGAGTTGGTTTGATTATTGATGTATAAGTAATTTCTGCATCCCCATACATCTCTAAGTACTGCTACCTCGTCTTAAAGGGCCCATGTCTATGGGTTCACGTGGTAGGAGAGGATGGTTAAAGATTTGCTCACCCACTAGGCTCTTAAAGGTCTCGGAAATATCGGCTGTCCTCCGCCATTTAGCTGGATGACTGCGAGGCTTCCAGTGGATAGCGATCGAAACAAAGATCTCGCAAGACATAAAAAGATAGGTGGGATGGGTCCCTCTTTCACAGAATTCCCTCCCAGTTTCTACAGGCAGCTGAAGGGACCGAAGGCTAAGGTGACCGGTTGAGGAGGAGATGATCCTGTGGGCCAGGAGCTGAAAAGCGAATGGTGAATAGATTGAGAAAGTTGGCAAAAATTACATATGCATAATAAGTGGGGAAAGTGATAATGGGAAGAAAGTAACAGAGGGTTGATGGGGTATTTAATGAACGATGAGGAGCATCATATAGAGGTACTTAATAGATGTACTTTAATAACGACAAAGAGCATCAGAGATTAAGCCCATAATCCGACGTCTAGAAGATGTTATTTCAAAACCCAAGTGGATATACCTAGGCTATGAGCAAACAAGGTTTTGCTAAGGGAGATAACGTACACTCCAATCAGGGTTTTTTTAGAAGCAAGAATAAGTAGTGAGGAGCGCTAAAACGAAATATATGTTGGGGCCGGCCAGTCTGTTTGTTTGTATAATATATGTGTTCTATATATTAAGGAAACAATGAGATGTCGAAGAGCGACAATAGATTGTGGTAAAAGGCTGAGAGTAGATTATTTATTTATTTAGTTATTAATGGTGTTGACTGAATAGGTGGATTGAAGTAAATTGAGACATAAAGGTTTGGAGCACGCTCACAGTGTATAGTTCTGAAAAGCATTCTCTGTTTAAAATAACGGTAAGTATTGACAGTCAATTGTGACTTGTCATGATGGAGGATGTTACTTCTGTCATGCACCTGTACAAACAGCTGCCAAAACACGCACCCACGCTTAAACAGTATAGTGCACAATGCGTTAAGGACACGGCAGATAAAATGTTCATGCCATGGCCACAAGGGGGATCACTGTCAAAAGCAGTTTTGCAACACATGACCACATACTTCACGCTGCGTACACGAGAAAGAAATTGAAAAAAAAGGTTAGCTAGCCTAGAGCTTTGGAAAATGTACCAGGAGGAAGGGGAAGACCCGCCTCCTGAAGACTGGATGCTTAACCAGTGCAAAGAGGGGGTGTTGAGCCTTCTGCTCCCCCTAGTGTGCCCAAAGTAAATGGCGATAGTGCAAAAGATGAAGGATTGTATCCAGTAAAAGAGCTTAAGGAAGCGACAGGATACAGTAATCCGATACCTGAGTCACCTGCGTATAGCAGTGACGAGGGCCCAGAGAGAACCCCAGACAGAGATGTGTTCTCTAAAGTCCCACAGGACAAAGAGAAGAGTGAACAGCCGATTTTGACCTTAGATATAGAAGGAGAAATTAAGAGATGGAAGGGAGACAAACACAAAGCTGACGAGATAGTGTTCATACAGAATGAATGGATGGGGGGCAGATATTGCTCAAACTTGATGGGAACAGCATCGAGGAAGTACGGCAAGGGGAAGATCAAGATGTGCAAGATAAACAATACAGGGAACAAGAGAAACGACTGAAGGAAGACGAATTTAAAAGAAAGTAGACAAAAACGTGAGCAAATGTATCAGGAAGAACGGTTAAGAAAAGAAGAAAGAGCAGAAGAACAAAGAAAATATGACAACAGGCAAAGAGCAATCGAAGAACGAGACAGGCTAGAAAAGAGAAGAAGAGGAAGAACAGAAATTAAGAGATAAAAGATTGCAAAGACGCAGAAATGAAGAAGTGCGTAGGGCAAATGAGAGAAGAGAAGCAAAAAGACAGGAAGACGAAAGGATTAGGGAGGAAGCAAAGAAGCAAAGAGAATTTGATGAAGAAATGGTACGAAAAAGAAGGCAGAGGGCACGCAACATTGATTGCATTGAGAAAGAGTTAATGCAACCTAGTCCAGTCGTATTATGGAAGGACATAGAGGATTTCTTTCCATGGCAAGAACCAATGCCTGGACCCTCTAGAGTAAACCTAGAGGAGAATTCTGAGATAAGAAGCATCAGAGACAGAATCGAGAAGGCTTATCAGGAGATGAGGACAAAAATGAGTCGAGAAATAAAGGAAAAGACGATCGATCTGAAATTGCCCAGTCATGGGGCAAGGAGGGAAGCCTTTTTAGTCTCGAGGATAGAGCCTTGTCTTTGGACCAGCTGACTTTAAACACAGTTGAGAAGGATGACAGCCATACTAGTTGGGGACAAGATATGTCATATGAAGACAGGGAAACCTTCCGTGGGGAGGAGGGAGCTGTTGCATGTGGTCCCGAGGGGTGCTTTCAGACTGATAGCGAAGTAAGGTGGTTGGATTTAGACCAGCCTAAAGAAAGAACGCCAGAGTCTATGGCGTGCCCAGAATTGACCTAAAAGGCGACCTCTTAGTGAAAGGGGGGAATCGCCACCATATGTGAACAGACTGAGGTCATTACCAGAAAGAAGGCAATCAGGAACCATTGTCCCTACTATGGATAGGAAGACGATGTAGCCGATTGCGATTTTGGGATTTCACAAATTCCCTTGTAAGAAAAAGGAGGGGCCAGAACACAGTATATCCCGTGGCTCTAGATGGACAAGGATAATCTAAGGTGTAAGCGTCCGAGTTTAACTTCGGCACCGGTTAATGGATCTATGAATTAGAAAAAATGACAGGAGGAACACTTTAGCTATAGAGGACATTAAGGGTCTTCTAGCAGCTATCCTTGGGGAAAGGGCTGATTATTTGGATGAGAGCAGGATACTCAAGGTTCTCGGCACAGAACACAGCGCATGATGGAGCACAATTTAATAAATTAATATTTGTAGAGCGGCAGTCTGGAAAGTGCTTAGAGTACAATATCCTGATACGTCAGATATGGGTGCAATTATGGCACGGAAAATGTAAGAAGGCGAATTTTCAAGAACAGTGGCCTTTGGAAGCTCGAGAGCCTTGGGGGAAATCGATCCTATATTCGATCATATTTTATGTCAGGGATTGCCAGAACAGGCCCAGAGACAACACAAGAAGCTGGTGGGTATGGAAGCAAAGCCATGGCCAGAAATACAGCTGACTATTGCGTACCATTGTCGTTTGCTACAAGAGAAAAATCGAAAGAAAGAAGATGCTAGGAAGCCAGAGGAAGACAAATTAGTACAAAAGAAGCTGTCTTAATTTGTTATAGGAGGGGTGATGTTGACTAGCGGAGAAGGGCTAGGATCGCAACAGACAACAGATATGCTGCAGGTGAATAACCAACGGCAGTCGGACCAAGGTGGAACACATTTATGCCAAGAGGCAGGGGAGGCTTCTGTGTAAGAGGAGGCTTTCAGAATAATCAGAGTAGCTTTCAGAATAACCAAGGTGGCTTTCAGAATATGCAAAATGATAATCAAGGCATGCAGAGAGGGCAAATCAGAAGACCCCCTCCTGTGTGTTGGACATGTGGAATGACAGGTCATATTGCACAAACATTTGGGAGCCAAGGGTATGTGCAGAATGAGCAATTCTCAAGAGGGGGGACAGCTTATCCTCCAGCATATAGCCCACAAAGTAGGGATTGGTTCACCCAAGATCAGTCAGTGTATCAACCACAAGCACCGCGAATACAACAGGCTTTGCCACCACAGCAAGCACCATTGAATCCGCCGCAAGGCCAGTCACAGCACACACCCATGCAGATACAGGAGGGTGCAAATACAGGACAGTTATTGACTCCTAGAGTAGGGGGTGTCACCATCAAGGGTGGGAATCCTTTCACAGGTATGGGAATAAGTATGTACCCACAATAGGACAGCTGACAGGGTGACTTGATGTGTTCTGTACTATCGGTGATGACAAATCCTCAAGAGGAACCAAGGGTTGATGTTACCATAGGAGGCAAATCCATTTCTTTTTTAGTAGACACTGGATCAACTCGCTCATGTATACGAGAGGGAAAATGTTCGTTATTGGGAAATGCCATGAATGCTCAAGTGTTCTCTGGAGCTACAAGTAGAGTTCCTTTTACTGAGAAATTGCCAGTGTCTATAGGAGAGTGTGGCGTGTCTGGTCTGTCCCATTGTTGTACGCAAGTCAGACACCAGTTAAAGGAATACTGCGCTCAGAAATATTATTGTCCCGTGGGTTCGGGCAATTGTTTTTAAGCATACGTTGATCGATCGTACAAACAGGTCCTGTGCACCTTACTGTAGTTTTTCCCTTTTGTACACATGCGAAATCAGGCAACAGGGTGCAGCCATTTTGTGATAATCTTATCCATTGCCTCATCGCCCAAGCAGGTCTGCCCTTGCTGCACTAAATCATATCCACCGCCCCTGAGCCTGACATCACCAAACCTAGTGATATTCTCCGTCTTTCTCCGTGACGTTACTAGGCAGCGTAGCCAAACGTGCCAAGTCATCACCTACGTGACGTGACGCAGAACCCGGAAATCAACACACATCATCTCACAACACAGCGTGTCACAATTTGGATTATAAAACTGTACTTTAAAAGGAAACAGGAAGACTGAACAATTTGTAAAGTACTTTTATTTCACAATAAACACTCTGAGAACATCCGGCGATTGCCATATTCAATCAAATTAAATTTTCTTCTTTGTTCTCGATCTGCAAATGTTTATCGTGAGTCACGCGGTATTTCTTTTGGGTACACAAGGTGTTTGTTTTGGGTAAAAGAAACGCTTTGGTCGCACAGTGAATTGCAAGGCTTGTGCATAAACTTGGCGCTAGACCACCGTAAAGGATGTTATGTTGCTCCTAATCGTTGGTACCGCGTAAGGGCATATCGGCCCTTGGCGATCGTCCCAAAAAAGAGTCAAATATATCCAGTTATTGACATGTATCTGCAGCTGCCAGTTGAAAAAGCCATCAGTTGGTATCTGGAATCGATGACAATCGCAGAATGGCAGGATGTACCTGTTTGGAAAACATAATAGAAATGTGTCGCAGTAGCCGATCTTTACTACAATATATCATTTTATTTGTTAATTCGGCATCGAGTTAAAACTAACGATTAGCACAGACGTGAAACAATGTGAATAGAAAGAAAACAACGTAGAAAGTACTCCACAATTTGCTGCAGAGGATAGTGCTATGGAGTATGTTCAGCTCTAAACGGGATGCGGAAGCTGGCGCTACAATTCGAGGTGCACATAGATGGCATTTTAATGAAATATTAGCGTTGTACCTGGGGGAACCAAGTGGTGGTCTACATGCATCTCGATGCTGGACTGCCCATGTGCTCAGTAGAAAAACCAGTACACACAAAGGTTGTACTTGTGTTTCATTGCAATATGCCACACAGAACAAACGAGTACAATGTAACCCAGCAATAACAGTCAGCTAATGATAAGTTGAATCGTTTGGGTATAAAATCTTCAAAAGTGAAACTTACATTATATTCGACATTTCCATTCTCTTGGCGTAACGCAGACCGTAACACAGACTCTGTTTAACTCAACGACTTTTCATAAACTGAACTTACATGTTCCTTAGTCCAGTGTTGGAATGGAGAACCTTATCATATCTTACGTTATTACATCCCTCCTTTAATTCAATTCCTTTCGGAATGGTCCCTTTCTCTCAAGGTAAAAAAACAATTGGACCTTATACTGTGTGTGCGATGCGTGGGCTTCCTCAGCTCGCAAGAAAAAATTCAAAGCTGGTGACCTTCACTCAGAATGATTCATTCTTAGTTTGCAACGTCTCACCGCATCCATGAGAACTGGAATTGTGAAGCACAGGCACAGGAGGAAAAATGTAGGGGGCTGTCAATGCTCGCTGTTTGTGGCACTGCTAAGGGGTGGGGGAAACTATGCAATGACAACATGTGCCCTACTTCAAAATTGGAGTCTAGGGTACACAATATGGAGTCAAAGGTTGTCTAGCAATAGCCTCACCTCTGCTTATGTCATGGCCTCCTTCCCCATGGCAGTAGATTGGCAAAGGAGGCACCCACCGCGAGTGCAGGAACTGGATGCCACTTTCACGTATAATGTTTGTTGGCCGGGGGCTCAACCAACCCACCCCTTCCTTACATTTGCAACGACCCCCAACACATGCCTCCATGAGTATATTGGTCAGAGTGCTTCTATTGCTCACCAACAACACACTTTGATGCGCTGTTTTGTTCACAGTCAGTACTTCTTGCGTGCAAAATATCTTATGTTGCCTAGGTCTCATCCTGTCACGACCCTCGCCCAAAACTCCCTCTGGCAAACCCATTGGCCAGGTGGAGTCAGGACTCGGGCCTCTAGAACCTGGCATCCTTTTGCAAAACCCTCTTGGGGCCACTACTGGCGCCTACGGCGCCAGTCTCATACACCATGAAGAACATGTGCTTGGGAACTACTTAATGTGTTATCAGCCAACATGGAGGCTTCCACATAGCTTGGTTCCAAGGAACCAAGCTATGCGGTCTAGTGTTTTGGGTGTGGTAGCCTAGGGACTACTTTACCTGGACTATTTTGTTGGGGCTATTTAAACCACATCCGAGCAAGACAACACGCTTAGTGTTACTTTGCAGCTTGCAACGTGATGCTCACCGTGTCCAGCTATTCCCTCGAACCTCGGAGAAGCAGAACCTGCAAGGAGACAAAAGGAACATCATTAGCAGCAGCATCTTACCGGCAGTCTTCATCTTTAGCCACTCGCAGGTACTGAGAACAGAATCCTCAAATTTGCACGCCTCCCGGACAGAAGGACCTGAAAGAGGAAGATAGAGGCAACATTAAAGAAAGCAGTAGAGACATTTGCAAGTTACGGACTGCTCAAAAGGCTTACCTGGCTGGTCGCCTCTCGGCTGGCACCACTCCAGACATTCCACTCACGCTGAAGAACACCACATCCTACAAGGAAGGAAAACACAGGTTAGCAAAGGCAAGACTTCGCAGCACTGCACATAGCGCTTACTTACCGCATCATAGCGCTCTTAATACACCATCACTTACCAGCGGGGCTCAACCAAGCCAGTTCGCCGCGCTGAAGCTCCGCATACCTAAGGGAGAAAAAAGAGAAATTTTAAACAAAGTAAGGCATGCAGGATAGCAACAAAACTAAAGAACAGAAATAAGACCTACCTGAACAATATCAAACGGGCCAGTGTCAGTGGAGTAACTGGACCGCACACGCCCATGAAAGACAACGCGCCCCTGCAAAGAAGGCAGGATGGAGAGCACACCTAACTCTACCACAAGGTGAGGAGAGGGCCCAGAGGGGCTGAAATTATACCGGGGGTGGAGGGAGGATACTTACCCCGGTCGGTCAGCCTTGAACACAGTCCTCCTGTATTTTCAGGCAGAACCTTCCCCGCAGACTACATCTGGACAAAGCTGAGAAGCATACCAGCGAGTAACCCGGCTGGGTGGCGTCCCTGTGGATACCAGGTGAGCGTAGCACATCCCTTTTGTGGGATGAGCAGTTATTGAGCTATTTGGGCAACTGTATGGTAAGGCAACTGCCGAACCCCAAAGTTTCTTTCACACTGTTATCCATCTGGCACTCCCACGATCAGTGAAGGTCCCACAGTAGCTCGATGAAACTGTGAACTGTGAAAGCACAGCATTACATTGTATGCCAATCCTAAAAATGGCACTAGTTGAAAAAAAAATTAACAAAGAGGATACATTTTAAAAGACAAATTCGATGCTTTATCTGGACACTTCATAAAAGCATTGTTGATCCAAAAAACAGATGGTAATCATTTGTACCTGGATTTGAACTGTTCTACAAGCTCTGCTTTAGGTGGACAGGGCACGTTGGCAATGTTTTGTGGCAATGTATGTGTACTCGGAACAAAAACACGGGCAAATCCGTGATTATGCATCTCCAAAACATTTATAATAAGATCTTTTACAAAATCAAATTCCATTTCCTCATATACTCGCTTGACCACCCATATTTTCGCATATTTTTGTAAAGGCCTATAGATTAGCGAAGCATCCCAAAGTTTCCTGCATTCCTCGATTGTTCACGGCCTACATTCTCATTATGCGCTAATACCGCTAGTAATGTCCTATATTTTATCCCTTCAATTCCGAAATGCAATCTCTTTGGACTGTACTTTAGGCACATATTGTGGAACACCTCCAAATCTCCCCTGTGACAGAATTCTGTGAGTCCCTTCAGATCTCTTGATAGAGTTTTATCAAGCACAATCTTCTCAAGGGCTTTGCGTGGAGGTGAAGATGGAATCAACCACTTCTTCTTCCGTTCCTACTCCGGCCACAAAGGGCCATGTTCACATTGGTGGAAATGTTGGTTTTCTGTCCAAGAGTGAATGTTTGCATTAGTGACCACCATTTTTCTAGTAGAATTTCCACAGACCAATCACAAGTTTTGGAGCTCCACCAAAGATGGTTGCTGAAAGACTGGGACCACTGTAAAATACTTTCAGAATCTTTTTTTTCCCTGTAGCTGAGATTTTTTTATTGATGGATTTGGCAACGTGCCATACTGTCACGGCTCGGGGAGCCTGGAAGCTCTGGAATAGGTGGAAGCGGCGTACGGATATCCCGATCACGCTTCCTCTACCCAGTGCAGCGGTCTAGTCTTTTCAGCAACGTATCCCGACACAGGTTATAGCCCGCCCCTTCCTGTGTTCGGGTGCGTTGCAACGCTCCTGTTTTTCGGCTGCTGCTTGTCTTTCGTGCTCGTGTCCCCTGCTACCGTTTTGTTTTCCGTACTCTAACCCCCCCTTCCTTGTTAGTTTTCTTGTACCCTCTCCGGTCACCCCGCTCCGGCTCTAGGTACTCTCCTTCCCAGGTTTCTCTTTTCCGGAGCTCGCTCCGATTCTTGATTCCTCCCTCTCCCCTTTTCCTCGCTCCCGTTCTCCATTCCCTTCCCGTCCTACCGCCTAACTAACTTCCCTCTATTACTTCGTTCCCGTTTCCTTACCTCCCCTTCCGCCCGCCTTTGTTTACTATTCTTGCCTTTCCGTCTTTTCAATCCTTCCGCCTTTCTTACTTACCTTCCTCCACTCGCCTTTTCTTGTTTATCGGCTCCTTCTGTGTACCGTACCCAGGAATACACTTCGGATTTGCCTTGCCTAGCCCTCTTACCTTGTTGCTGATACTTTGGACTTCCGATTTCTTACCTGCCTCTGCTATTCCTCCTTGGAGGCCTACTGCCCAGTTCTGGAAGGGTGTGTGCCTCTTCTCCAGCAGATACTCAGCTCCTGCAAGTGTCAAGTGCTTCCTACTACAGACGATTCATCTACAGTTCTCTGGGGTTTTTTCAGCCTCTGGCTTTTTCCCCCCAACTCCGCGGCCGCGGAGGGTCACCACCGCTCACCCTTGGGGTGTCGCGGTGGCGGCCTCCTTCAGCCGCTCTCATCTACAAAAAAAAGGGAAGGCCAAGCCTAAGGAGAACCAGACCCTGAACCTACGCCGGGGAATACGAGGTGAGGAGGAAAGGGAAGTAAGGGAGGCCGAGATCCTACAGGATCAAGAGGAGATTCTCGATACCCTTGACAGTTTGCAACGCCCCAATACCGCCATGGCCTCCCCTCAACAGATCCAAGAACTGATAGCCGCAGTTCAGAACCTCAACCTAGAAGTGCAGAATCTTAAAGGGGCCAATGCTACACTACAGCAACGGATCGCAGAACGAGATCTTCCGTCCACCAACCTGCCTCCCTTACCTCTTGTGTCGGGAAAATTTGATGGAACCCCCAAGAAACTCCAGGAATTTCTGGATGCATGTCATCTGCATTTTTCATTCCGTACACATACTTTCACCTCTGGTCACGCCAAGGTGGGGTTTATGATTACCCATATGTCCAGTAACGCCTTGGCTTGGGCCACTCCTCTAGTGAACAGATCAGATCCCGTCCTCCTAGATTACGAGGCCTTCAAGACTTTGATGAAACAGACGTTTCTACGTACCGAGAGTACCTACTTGGCATCCGAAGATCTGCTAGACATCAGACAAGGAAACAATGATGTTATGTCATATATCACCTCCTTCAAGCAAATAGCTGCGGAAGCAGGATGGCAAGAACAAGCACAGTATGCCATCTTTAGAAGGGGGCTGCGTGAGGAGTTGAAGGACGAACTAGCCAGGATAGAACGTCCTCTTACCTTTGCTGACCTGATCTCGGCTACTCTCCGGATAGATTTCCGACTGGCAGAACGTCGAGCAGAACGCCGCAAGACTAAGAGCAGTACATCAATACCCCCTGGCCCTTCTCTTTCCTTCCCCCCTACCTCCACTCGTCTCACAAGAGAAGAGCCTATGCAGATCGGAACCACACGTTCCCCTCTCACCGCAGAGGAACGTAGAAGAAGACGAGAAGGGAACCTGTGCATGTATTGCGGATCGCCGCTTCACCTGCTCAGGGATTGCCCCGACGTTCCACCCAGGCGTTCGGGAAACGAACACCCTCGGTAAAGCTGGGGACGCATTACCGAGGGAGCGAAGCTAGTCCCTTTGTCACCCTTTCTGTTACTTCTCCAGAGTGCACCGAAGACCACCGTCTTATGGTTATGGCTGTCACCTTGATCATCAACAAGACTACCATTCAGACACAAGCCCTGTTGGACTGCGGAGCCGCAGGCAACTTCATGGACACTCTCTGGGCCGAAAGGCAAGGCATTTCCCGTGTTGCCAAGGCCGAAGACCAAAAGGTAGAAGGCGTGGACGGAAGGCCTTTGAGCTCGGGTCTCATCACGCACACTACAGAAGTCCTTGCCTTACACATCATGCAACATTCTGAACGTTTGTCTTTCGACTTGATCAGGGCTGCTCACTTCCCATTAATCCTCGGGATTGGGTGGTTACGAAGACACAATCCTACCATTCTCTGGTCCGAGAACGTTTTGAGTTTCCAATCCACCTTTTGCAAGACCAACTGTCTACCTCAAACAGAATTCTCTACAGTACACACCTTTTGTGGTGAAGATCCCAAAACTATCCATTGTTTGCCTGCTTATCTCGCTGAGTATGCCGACGTAGTTACAGAGAAGATCCCCCTGGATCTTCCTCCGCATAGGCCAGAAGACTGTGCCATTGATCTTCATCCAGGGTCCTTGGTTCCGTTTGGTCGCCTGTACCCGCTAACCCTCCAGGAAAAACACCATTTGAAGGAATACCTGGACAAGAACTTAGCCAACGAACTCATTAGACCTTCTAAATCCCCTGCCGGTGCATCACTGTTTTTCATCCCCAAGAAGGACACCAAAGAACTTCGTCCTTGTATTGACTACAGGGGTCTCAACAAGGTCACCATCAAAGATCGCTATCCCATGCCCCTCATCTCCGAGATCATTCAGGCCGTACGTTCTGCCACTGTCTTTACTAAACTGGACCTGCGCAATGCGTATCACCTGCTCAGGGTACAAACCGGAGACGAGTGGAAGACGGCTTTTAGGACACCTTTTGGGTTGTACGAGTACCAGGTGATGCCGTTTGGGTTAGTCAACGCTCCATCTATCTTCCAGCGCTTTATGGATAGGCTCTTCTCGGATCTCCTAGGCAACTCGGTCATCGTCTATCTCGATGATATTTTGGTTTACTCTTGCACCCAAGAAGAACACTGTCTACACGTAGGGGAAGTTTTTCACAGACTCCAGGACCATCAACTCTCAGTTAAGTTGGAGAAATGTGTTTTCTCAGCATCAACTATACCCTATTTGGGATACATTCTTTCTTCGGCAGGGATAGCCGTTGATCCACGCAAGGTCAGTTCCATTTTGGAGTGGCCATCCCCTGCTTCTGTGAAGGACATTCAGAGATTCTTAGGACTCTCGAACTTTTATCGGAAGTTCGTTCCGAACTTCTCCCAATTGGTGCTCCCGATGACCTCTCTCCTCAAAAAGACCTCTTCGCCATTCCGGTGGACTACCGAAGCAGAAAGAAACTTTCAGCTGCTAAAACAATCCTTCTGTGTGGCTCCTATATTACGTCAACCCAATCAAAACCTTCCCTTTGTGGTGGAAACTGATGCCTCTTCAGCCGCTGTGGGAGCCGTCCTACTTCAGGAATTCCAAGGGAAGGAACACCCGGTATCATACTATTCCAAGACTTTGAATCCCAGTCAACGTAACTACTCTGTGATCGAGAAAGAACTGCTGGCAATGAAATTGGCCTGTATAGAGTGGCGTCATCTACTCCAAGGGGGAATGCACCCGTTCACACTCCGAACGGACCATAAGAATCTCCAGGTGTTACGCCAGTTTGAATGCTACAACACCAGACAAGCAAGATGGGCGCATTTCTTCGCGCAGTTTGACTTTAACATCACATACATTCCGGGCAACCAGAATGTAGTAGCCGATGCCCTATCACGACGTAGTGACTATCTTATGGAACTGGAGACCAAGCCTGAGCTAATGTTTCCTGAGTCCCGTACCATAGGAACGTTATCCGCGTTCCTACAACAAGTCAAGGAAGACTCTACCGGAAGGTTTGAGGCCGATACCGGTCTAAAGAAGAAGAAGAATTATGTTATCCAAGACGGCCTATACATTGTGGACAAGAGATTGTATCTACCAACCCCTTCTCTCCGGGAAAAAGCTCTTTCCTGGTGCCACGATGCCAAGGTGGCAGGTCATCGTGGCATCTACAACACTCAGGAACTCCTACTGCGCCATTTCTTCTGGCCTCGAATAAGGGAAGAAGCCAGGCTATACGTCCAGTCATGTATTACCTGCCTACGCAATAAAGCCTCCACTCAAAGACCTTTAGGTCTGCTTGAACCGGATTCTATACCTACCGGTCCATGGACCACTGTCTCTACCGATTTCATCGTAGAGTTACCTGAATCCAGTGGTTGTACCTGTATCATGGTTGTCGTTGACTCCTTCACCAAGATGGCCCATTTTTCCCCCCTACCAGGCATACCAACCGCTTCAAGTATGGCCGAGGTGTTCCTAAAAGACATTTTCAAACTGCACGGGATTCCTACTAAGATCATCTCTGATCGTGGCAGCCAATATACTTCCCGATTTTGGTCCTCTCTCTGCGAAAGACTAGGCATCGAGAGGGCTTTAACGTCCGGGTACCATCCCCAATCAAACGGCCAGACTGAACGTCTAAATGGTACACTTGAGCAATACCTAAGGTGTTTCGTCAATCAACGCCAAGATAACTGGGTTCAACTGTTGCCGACGGCCGAATTCTCGTACAACAACTCTTGTCATTCAGCCCTCGGTATGAGTCCTTTTTTCTGCACCTACGGTTACCATCCCCGTGCCTTACTTCCTTTGACCGGCATTGAATCCACAGTCCCTTCTGTAGAATCCATTGCGGAAAGCCTCCAAGAAGCTCATCGTAAGGCCAAACTAGGGCTCCAGGAAGCTCAAAACAGACACCGTTACCAGGCGAACAAACATCGGAGATCAGTTCCTGAATGGGACGTGGATTCCAAGGTTCTGCTATCAACCAAATATTTGCCAAGGTGGGTGCGCCCTTCCAAGTTGTCTCCCAGATACATAGGACCTTATAAGATAACCCAGATAATTAATCCAGTGGCCTTCCGCTTACAATTACCCTCTCAATTACATCGTATACATCCCGTTTTCCACTCTTCTCAGCTTAAAGACTTTCATGAGGACAAATGGTCTCGTAGGAAGACTGCCTCTCCTGTGCCAAAAAGTCCAAAGACCGACATCTTTGAAGTCTCTCAGATATGCGATTCACGTTATCACAAGGGTCGTCTAGAGTATCTGGTCCACTGGAAAGGATACCCACGATCAGAAGACTCCTGGGAACCTAAAGGACATCTGGACTCGCCCCTCTTGTTACGCAAATATCATCGTAGTCACCCTGGCAAGCCAGGAGGGGTGGACCATAGGAGGGGGCATACTGTCACGGCTCGGGGAGCCTGGAAGCTCTGGAATAGGTGGAAGCGGCGTACGGATATCCCGATCACGCTTCCTCTACCCAGTGCAGCGGTCTAGTCTTTTCAGCAACGTATCCCGACACAGGTTATAGCCCGCCCCTTCCTGTGTTCGGGTGCGTTGCAACGCTCGTGTTTTTCGGCTGCTGCTTGTCTTTCGTGCTCGTGTCCCCTGCTACCGTTTTGTTTTCCGTACTCTAACCCCCCCTTCCTTGTTAGTTTTCTTGTACCCTCTCCGGTCACCCCGCTCCGGCTCTAGGTACTCTCCTTCCCAGGTTTCTCTTTTCCGGAGCTCGCTCCGATTCTTGATTCCTCCCTCTCCCCTTTTCCTCGCTCCCGTTCTCCATTCCCTTCCCGTCCTACCGCCTAACTAACTTCCCTCTATTACTTCGTTCCCGTTTCCTTACCTCCCCTTCCGCCCGCCTTTGTTTACTATTCTTGCCTTTCCGTCTTTTCAATCCTTCCGCCTTTCTTACTTACCTTCCTCCACTCGCCTTTTCTTGTTTATCGGCTCCTTCTGTGTACCGTACCCAGGAATACACTTCGGATTTGCCTTGCCTAGCCCTCTTACCTTGTTGCTGATACTTTGGACTTCCGATTTCTTACCTGCCTCTGCTATTCCTCCTTGGAGGCCTACTGCCCAGTTCTGGAAGGGTGTGTGCCTCTTCTCCAGCAGATACTCAGCTCCTGCAAGTGTCAAGTGCTTCCTACTACAGACGATTCATCTACAGTTCTCTGGGGTTTTTTCAGCCTCTGGCTTTTTCCCCCCAACTCCGCGGCCGCGGAGGGTCACCACCGCTCACCCTTGGGGTGTCGCGGTGGCGGCCTCCTTCGGCCGCTCTCATCTACAAAAAAAAGGGAAGGCCAAGCCTAAGGAGAACCAGACCCTGAACCTACGCCGGGGAATACGAGGTGAGGAGGAAAGGGAAGTAAGGGAGGCCGAGATCCTACAGGATCAAGAGGAGATTCTCGATACCCTTGACACATACATCAAATTGATGGCGAATATTTGGAAACTGCTCTCTCATTGTCTTGGCTATTGAAACGTGTCTGTCCGTGGCTATGAGGTTGATTTGCATTCCCCTCGATTGTAGATCTTCCAGTGATTTTATAAAACCAAGTTTCTCCATTGCCAATGAGTATTTACATTCGGACACCCGCACGACCACCAAACTCATAATTTGTTTAGTTTCCATGTCATGAAAGTGGTATGTGCAATACTTTGCTGAAAATCTGGGGCTGTCACACTGTCCATCGCCAGCTAGCCTGAACCGTTTCTCGGAGAATGTACTTTGAATAGACAATTGTTCAATTTTCCAAGCTTCACTAATGGCAGGCAATAGATATTGACGTTGATATTTGTAGTACTGCGTTTTAGAAAGGAATGGAGTCTCACAAATTGACAGAAACTGGACAACATAATGAAACTAGAGCCACTGGAAAGTAAAGCTGCTGCACGCAGTAGATTCCCAGCTGGCAGCTTACCCAGCATTGGTTGAGTGGACCATGAACATTTTTCATGGACCATTTCACAGGTAGCATGTATTTTGAGGTTACTGCCTTCTGATACACAAGTCACATTCACCAATGGCTTCCCACATACGTCCTCTCTCACTGAATGCACACATGTCAGCATCTTTATAATCTCCATCAAGCTGCTGTCGAATACTATGTATTTGGCCTTCTTTATTAGACTGACATCCTGCATTATTGTTGTTTCTGACTGAACTGTGGTTGACATATCAGCCACACTGGACATACTGAAGTCGAGATCTTTGTCTATTTTCATGGTCAATTGTATTGATGCTTCAGTCTCTGTCATTTCAGTGTCTGTTGCTTGCATGTGAATCCGAGAAAACATCAATATCGAATGATTTTTGGGTGGCCCTTTTTTGGCGGGTGTCGATTGTGTCAAGTGGTCTGCGACAAATTCAAAAGCATCTCCAATACATTCAGTTTCATCTTCATCCAGTGGAACAGTGGCACTGTAGCAATGGTCCAAAAACACTTTTCTGGCTTCGCCGGTCACATTAAATTAATTTTCTGGCCATTGAACAAATGCATCTTGAGTCTGAACACGCTGCGCCTCAATTAATAGTTGCTCCATGGGGAAATCAGTTTGGCAAGCAGCATGTTTCATTTGTGTCGCTGTCTGTGTCTGCATAGCCCGTACACCATCGGACAACTAGAAGACAGGTTGGAAAAAGATGTTCAATGTAAATCCAACATACAGTATTGAACAATTTACATTTTAAAAAAAGCATTTTATGAAGGCCCCAGCACAAAAAACAGTTTAAAAATGGAAATTGTTTATAAATTACATTATCTTTCTTGTTTTTCGTTGAAACCTTCTTTACTGTAACGTCAGCAACAGGAAGCTGGTCCACCGACTCGGATCAACGTGCCGCCTCTTCTATATCCGGATCTTGTATATATCCCTAGAAAAGAGTATCTATTTAAAATAAGTCATTTGTATTAGAAATCAAATTATTCCTTCGCACACATGGCTTACACAGATAAACTCGTACATTGTGTACGTCATTTAGTCAAAATATACATTTGGAATTTCACCTGATTGATGGCTAGTTTACTCGATCAAAGTTGACTCTGCAAAGCACACTCTTCAAAATGTTGCACTCAAGCAATTTGCAAAAACTGCTTGTTTCTATTGTTACTGTTTTATAGTATCTGATCTAGGACATACTTTCTTTCATTTGAGGGAACTGTCAGTACGCATACTTCTGGTTCTGGATCAACTACAAGGGATGAGGTAATTGTAGTGGAAGCTTCAGCATCTACCTGTAACACAGTACTTGTATTAGCATGGATGAAAAAAATTGAAATTTAACACACACAATGTGACCGAGACAATGGTACATATCTTTAAAAAAACACGAATGAAACCTTGTGTAAACGAACGACACGATATGTAAATATGATGAGATTATCTTATCTGAGGGAACTGTCAGTACGCATACCTCTGGCTCTGGATCAACTACAAGGGATGATGTAATTGTAGTCGAAGCTTCAGCATCTCCCTGAAAGACAGTACTTGTATTAGTATGGATGAAAACATTTAAATTGAACACACACATTGTGACACAGACATTGGTACATATCGATAGCAAACCATGAATCAAACATTGTGTAAACGAACAACACCATATGTAAATATGATCAGACTAGTTCAAATTCCATGCATAAAACAATTCCGGAACTGAATAGCAAAGTAAGACTACCTGATATGCGCTCAAAGTGGTTCTTGACTCCAGGCAAGACATGGATGCTGAATCTTGCTCCTTCATAAAAAAACCAATCCGTCCATTTAGTTACTTTTTCACTACCCCAAGGGCTACAACTAAATCCGGAACCGTGACTCACCTGTGGCGGCATGTGAATGAATAAAGTCGGAATTGCATTTGGGAGCAATTTTCGAGTCGTTCTGAGTTGATTCTTCTTTGTGTACATGGCTGGGTCGTACATATTCTGGGTAAAGTGCAGGCTGCAGATGCGGAACCGATCACGCCTCTTGTCCTCCAAGACTTGTTTGACTCTACTTTCAAGCTTTGCCAGTTCATATCCGCAATATCTGACCCATTCTCTTATTTGATCTACAGTCTTTGGGAATACATGCATTGTAGTGCCTTCAGATTTCTCATGGGTCTTAGAAGTGCAACCGAAAATCGCACATGCAGGCATTGTTCGAAAATTACTTTGCATAAAAACGTGAGAAAGAATTAATTATACCATACATTCTTCTATGCAGGGTATGTTTTGGTCACCACGGCAAAACCAGTGTAGCGTGGGCGGCTGTATTATAGGATAACTCTCATAAACAATTTAGTGATGTGACGAAAATCAGAACATGTTATTAGCACCTTGAATGTACTATCATGCATCAAAAGGAAACATGCTTACATTATAGACGCTGTCCGCTAAGGATGCAATTCGATGCCAATTAAAACTGTTGACAATTGATATATATCGATAACATAACAAATTAAACTCAAGTCAATGGCAATGAGATGAATGAACATAGCACTACGTGGTAAGTTCGTTTGAAATAGATTGAAATTTAGAGATCATGGAGATATGATTAGGAGACATGCCCTTACCCTGAGCAACACACAGTCAGATTCAGCAAGCAGGGTAGTTAGTGGCAGGAAAACAGGGAGATGTTCTCAGGTAGCACGACAACAAGCAGATTCGCAGTGGTCACTGAGGTTCTCAGGTAGCATGTTCCCGAGTTCACTTGCAGTGCTCAAAGATGTTCTCATGATAAATATCAAGTGGTTTATAAAGAATTAGAAAAGAGGGTGTGTATGTGAATGAATGACGTGTATATGTCGTGGTCTTAGGTGGATTGCAGGGGCGCAGCCTGCTTCAGGGGATCTTGCCTGGAGACATGGGGTCTGAGGAGGGTATGTGAACCATGACCCCTGCACGTAAGATACCTTTGAAGAGTACATGGTGTTTTTCATCATGGCCGCTCCAACCCCTGCCAGCCCCCTTTGACAGCGCACATCTACTGGTGCGAACTGCCTTTGCTAATGGAGGGGGGATGGATGGGCCTGAGGCGTGCGGACAAGGTCCGGAACACTGCTGAATGGAGACACACTTGATTCACTGAAAAACTGAAACAACCATTAATAAAAGTTCAGTTGTGCTTTATTTTCTTTCTTAATTTTATGGCACAAATGTACTACATATTGTAAAGTTCAGGTTGCAGCACAGTGAGGGAAAATTCCCTGTATTGACCGCTGTCACTGGGGAATGTGTCTCTAATGGCACCAACGACACCCGTCGAACGCGGTGTCCAAGCCTCCGATGAAGCCACTATGTGTATGAACGATAGGCCACCAGCCTGTACCACCTGTGAAAGAGAAAGATACAAACTGTTTTTAAATGACCAAGATAAGTGTATTAAACCTTAGTTGCCAGTGTCAATTCTTGTATCCAATGGCATTGTTGCCAAATGCTGTTACGCTCACCTGGGTTCCACAGGGGTGCCGAACCAAGCTGGACTGCAGCGGTCTCCACCAATGTGACTCGTAGTGTAGTGAAGAGCGACTGCACTTGCCCACTCAGTTTCGTCTGTCTGGCACGTAGGAGGATTTTCCTAAAGTGGTAAAATGGTAATTAGCCGACCGTGGTAAAAGAGGTTAACTTTGTCTTTTCCGAAACCACCTTGTGTTCCCCTTATCATGTCTCACCATATTGTTAGGAAGGATGGGCTCTCCATCCTGCGTCGGCGTGCAGGGGTGCGTAGAAACCAGTTAACTTCAGTGATCCGTAAGCTTATGGCAGAGTTTTCAGACAACGATGACTCTGAGGTAAGTTTTATGCCAATCCACAGTATAATGCAAAGTCTTAGAGTTCGATTGTCTTATAGCTCACTCTTGCTCTATATATTTCTCGCCTTGCAGAATGGCCCAAGGTGAATGTCCCGTCTCCAAGAGGAGTGAGGTAGCGCCAAGGTAAGAGTCAGTTTTGCACCAAGCACTAATCTTAGCAAGCGATATTGTTCATCATGAGATTAACCAATTGTCCTCTCTATATTTTGCAGGTGTGGCGCTTCTCTGGAATGAGAGACGTAGGATGATGACTAGCGACACCTCGAGCGGTAATGTACCAAGTAAGTATCTTGCGGTATGAATTTGAATGTCTTTTGCAGAGTGCAGCTCACCTGTTGTCTTTCTTTCTTTTGCAGATGCAGATGCTCCGAGCGGCGATTGTGTGGATTGTTATAGAGTGCGTCACGAGGACGTTGCGTACCTGTTCGTCTGGTTGAAGACCTTGATGATGATGCCAGGCTGTCAGGAGTCCTGCGTGGATGTGGTTGATGACGCGAGAAGCCAGCCCAGCTCCCGCCCGAATGGAACCGGGTTGGAGATGAACCAGCTCCCAACGCCACGAGTCTGCTCACCCCTGATTAACGTGGCGTCAGGACAGTGCAAGCACTGACAGGGGGAGCCTTTCCAGATGACGATACTGAGTCCCAAGGAAGACTGGATCCGGAAGATGGAAGTCCCAAGGAAGACTGGATCCGGAAGATGGAAGTCCCAAGGGAGACTGGATCCGGAAGATGGAAGTCCCAAGGGAGACTGGATCCGGAAGATGGAAGTCCCAAGGGAGAGGACACAGTGGAGATTGGTAGGAGGTAGGATCCGGGAAGGAAGGTAGAAGAATGGCTCACAAGGTAGAGGGAGGCTGAAAAGTGCAGGCAGACAAGGTACAAGGGCAAGGACCAACTAATAAACACAGGGGAACCACCCAACTCAGAAGAGGGGAAAGGGAACCACCCAACCACAGGACAAGGGAAGGAAGGACAAGGCAAGGCAACTGCAGATGTACCCGAGGGTACCAGGAACAAGGAGGACAGGAGTCAGGTAACAGGTAAGGAAGGCACAAGGAACCGGCGAGGAAACACGATCCTAATCAAACCGCGTTGAGACGCAGTTTGAATGAACGACCGGGCTCCTTAAATAGGACTGCCAACCCCTAGGAGGCTTGGAACGCAAGCCGAGCCGACTCCCAAGCGTTGGTTGGCTCGGAGAGAGGCGTGGACCGCAAGGTCCTCCAAAGCGAGTACTCCGTGCAGCGCGCATGCGCGAAGAGCGCGGAATGGCCGCCCGCGCATGCGCTGACCAACCTGCCCAGGAAACCCGGAAGCGCGCGATGACCAGAACAACCCAGGAACCCCTAAGCGAAAGCGCGGGTACAGCCTCCAGGACGGGGCGCGCCGCTTCAAGTAAGTGGACCCCAATGCGGGCGGCGTGACACTATGCCCCCTCCCAGAAAGACCCGGAGCCCCCGGCTTCCAGGGACAACGAAGGAAAAAGTCACGAACCAGACGGGGCGCATGCACATGACAGCGGGGCTCCCAAGTGCGATCACAAGCAGGGTAACCTTTCCAATCAACAAGGAATTGGAGCACGCCCCGACGAATGCGTGAGTCACATATTTCCTGTACCTCAAATTCAGGGACCCCCCGTACTTGAATGGAGGAAGGCCGAGGACTGGAACGCCCAAAGACATCCTTCACAAAGGGTTTCAAAAGGGAGACATGAAACACTGGATGCACTCGCCAAGATTGGGGTAACACCAGTCGAAAAGCAACTGAGGACAAACGTTTGGAAATCCTGAAAGGCCCATAGAATCGGGGTGCCAATTTGGTGGGCAGATTGCGTACTGGCAGGTTCTTAGAGGACAACCAAACCAAATCGCCCACCTGGAGATCCGGCTCCGTAGTCCGACACTTGTCTGCCTGCTTCTTCATGCGCTTCCGTGTCTCAACCAGGGTACCCCGGGCCAGGTCGTGCTGCTTTTGGATGTCAGAAACCAATTGATCCGCCGAAGGAACAGCACTAGGTAGTACTGGAGTAAAAGGAACCAACTTGGGATGTAGTCCAGTAGAGCAAAAGAAAGGGCTGATACCCGTAGCAGTATGCGTTGCGTTGTTATAGGATACCTCAGCCAAATCAAGATTCTTCACCCAGTTGGATTGAGTAGCATTGGCATAACAGCGTAGGTACTGCTCAAGGGTTTGGTTAGTTCTCTCCGTCTGTCCGTTTGTGTGCGGATGATAACCAGAACTCAAGGCTCTGCGGATACCAAGATGATTGCACAATTGATGCCAAAACGAAGAGAGAAACTGCGAGCCACGATCAGAGATGATCTTCTCCGGTAATCCATGTAGCCGGTAAATGTTGTGTAGAAATGCCAGAGCCATCTGAGAGGAGGTAGGTAACTTGGAAAAAGGTATAAAGTGAGCATACTTCGTGAAACAGTCCACTACTACCATAATGCAAGTATTGCCCTCAGAAGGCGGAAGCTCGACAATAAAGTCAGTGGCGATGGTGTGCCATGGGTAAGGCGGTGTTTCAGTAGGCTGAAGCAATCCCAAAGGTTTTCTTCTTAGCGTTTTAGTTTGAGCGCAAACTGGACAACTCTCCACATACCGCTTGACCTCCTTAGCCCAACCCGGCCACCAGAATTGTCTGGAAATCAGCTCTTGAGTGGCCTTGACGCCACGATGACCACCAACATGTGAATCGTGTAAACCTTGAAGGATGTCTAACCGGAGTGAACACGTCGGTAAGTACAGACGTTTCAAAAAGAACAAAAGACCGTTGTGTTCAGTGATCTGTGGTTGCTTCAGAATGTCGGCTCGATCAGGGTCCACCGATGTTTCTTGTACTATTCTCTGCAGATGAGGAGAAATCGTCAAAAGAAAATGCTTAGGAGAAATCAATGGAGTGTTCTGACTGCAATCCTTCTCTTCCTTCTCCAGAGAGCGCGATAAGGCGTCAGCCTTCAGGTTCTGAGAGCTGGGGATGTAAGAAATGTTGAAGTCGTAGTGAGAAAAGAAAAAAGCCCACCTGGCCTGGCGAGCGGTGCGACACTGCAAGGATCGCAAATATTGCAGGTTACGATGATCAGTGCGGACTTCTACAGAAAAACGACCTCCCAGCAAGTGGTGCCTCCACTCCTCAAACGCAGTCTTTATGGCCAAGAGTTCCTTCTCTATGACAGCGTAGTTCTGTTCGCTCGGAGCGAGCTTTCGTGAGAAATAGGCCACCGGGTGTTCTTCGTCAGATATTGGATGCTTCTGTAGGAGAACAGCGCCAACAGCGAAGTTGGAAGCATCAGCCTCAATGATGTAAGGCATCTCGTCGTTGGGATGACGTAAAACAGGAGCTGTACTGAACGCCGTTTTCAAACGGTTGAAGGCTGCTAATGCCTCTGAATCCCAAAGGAACGGAGTCTTAACGCTGGTCAAACGTGTCAACGAGGCCGTGATACGGGAAAACTGAGGAATGAAGCGCCGATAAAAATTGGCGAATCCCAGGAATCTTTGGAGGGACTTCAAGTCATGAGGTTGTTTCCAGTCTCGGATTGCTTGTACTTTATCAGAATCCATGTGGATTCCAGCCTCGCTGATTACATACCCCAGAAACTCCATCTTGTTCCGATGAAATGAACATTTTCCAGCTTTGGCGAACAATTGATACTGTGATAAACGTAGAAGGACCTCTCGTACATGTGAAACGTGTTCCTCCGGATTTTCTGAGAAGATCAGGATATCATCCAGATAAACCCAAACCGAGATGCCAATCAAGTCGCTGAAGATGTGATCCATGAACCGCTGGAAGACGGCCGGGGCATTACACAACCCGAAGGGCATTACCCTGTATTCGTAATGCCCAAATGGAGTCTTAAAGGCCGTCTTCCACTCGTCGCCCTCCTTGATTCTGACCAAATGGTAGGCTCCGCGAAGGTCTAGTTTGGTGAACTCTCTGGCTGACCGTAATGACTCCATGATGTTTCGAATCAAAGGTAACGGGTACCTGTCTTTAAGGGTGATGTCATTCAATTGACGATAATCAATACATGGCCGTAGAGTGCCCTCCTTCTTCTTCACGAAAAACAGCGGGAATCCCGCGGGGGATTTAGAAGGTACGATGTATCCTTTCTTGACACATTCATCCAAGTAGTTCCGAAGTACCAGTCTTTCGGTCTGGGTCAAGGAATAAACCTTCCCATGTGGGATCACCGCACCCGGGATCAGGTCAATGGAGCAATCAAAAGTTCTGTGAGGTGGAAGGGGTATGTCTCCAGGTTCAGAAAATACTGTCCTCAGGTCAGCATACGCATGTGGAATCTGGGACAAGGAGCACAAACCAAGCGGGTTCTTACCAGTGGTAAGAGAGGTTGAGGTTGGTGGCTTCAATGACGTGCTGGAACCACAACATTCCTGAATACAAAGAGCAGAGGTAAACACTAGAATACGAGACTCCCAATCGATCGAGGGATTGTGTCGCTGAAGCCAAGGTAATCCCAACACCACTTGATATGAAGGCGATTTGATGACATCGAGAGCAATCTCCTCCTCATGAGCCTCGATTCGCAATAGCATGCCAACAGTATGCAATCGAATAGGTCCGGAAGACAAAGGTGTACCATCAATGACCTCCACAGGTATCGCATTTCTTCTGGTGAGCAATGGTATGCCGTTGTTGATGGCAAATTCCTTGTCAATATAATTACCGGAAGCCCCACAATCCAATAATCCATGAACATCAATTGTCTTCTCCTGCCACTTCAGACTGATTTGCAAAATCATCAAGACGGCTGGCTGCATAGGCGGAAACGCCGTACTGGCACAAGAAAGGACTTGTAGCAAAGAAGGACCTGTCGTGGCCTTTCCAATAGACGACAGGTCTCCTAGTTTCCCCCTTTCTTGATAGGGCGCAAAGGACAGGTACTCAGATAGTGACCGGCAGCTCCACAGTATAGACACAATCGCAGTCTTCTTCTGCGCTTCTTCTCTTCTTCTGATAAGGGACCCCTTACTGCACCTAATTGCATTGGTTCAGTAGAGGAATCCGAAGGTACTGGCAGTCCAGTCGGTAGGGTTGATGGCCTGGGGAACACCTTCTCAAACCGACGTCTCTCACCCTTCCTCTCGGCCAATCTCTGGTCTATCCTCAAAACTTGTTCAATAAGTTTCTGTAGATCTTCGGGTTCAGGAATGTGCAACAACTCGTCCTTGTATTCCTCTCTTAATCCCCGGCGAAACAAGGTCTTCTGTGTTATCTCTGGCCATAGGGAATCAGTCGCTAGTTGACGAAAACGGCTGATATAAGTTATTATATCGGAATTTGCCTGTTGAATGTCCATCAATAGATTCTGTGCTGTGGAAGCCAGATTAGGAGACTGAAAAACATCCAAGAACGCTTTTTCAAAGGCCAAGAAATCGCTAAGAATGGGGCTATTAGTAACAACCAGGGGTGTAGCCCAAGCAAGAGCATTCCCAGATAAATTGCCCAAAATGTAGCCGATCTTGGCTTTATCATTGTTGAAATGAGTCGAACGGTAGAGGAAATGTATCCGACAATGAGTGCAGAATTCACCCACACGTCTGGGGTCTCCATCGAACTTGATGGGTGCGGTGTGGGCCATGGTGTTTTCAGACTGTGGAGATGCCCCTATGTTCTGTGTCACCATTTGACGTAAAGCCACGTTCTCCTGACGGAGTGCTGTCATCTCAGCACGAAGAGCTTGTACTTCAATACGAAGACCTGGGTCCTCTTCCATCTCAGAGTCCGAAGTATCCGAAGGCAGGCGTCTCAATCTGTTATAGAGTGCGTCACGAGGACGTTGCGTACCTGTTCGTCTGGTTGAAGACCTTGATGATGATGCCAGGCTGTCAGGAGTCCTGCGTGGATGTGGTTGATGACGCGAGAAGCCAGCCCAGCTCCCGCCCGAATGGAACCGGGTTGGAGATGAACCAGCTCCCAACGCCACGAGTCTGCTCACCCCTGATTAACGTGGCGTCAGGACAGTGCAAGCACTGACAGGGGGAGCCTTTCCAGATGACGATACTGAGTCCCAAGGAAGACTGGATCCGGAAGATGGAAGTCCCAAGGAAGACTGGATCCGGAAGATGGAAGTCCCAAGGGAGACTGGATCCGGAAGATGGAAGTCCCAAGGGAGACTGGATCCGGAAGATGGAAGTCCCAAGGGAGAGGACACAGTGGAGATTGGTAGGAGGCAGGATCCGGGAAGGAAGGTAGAAGAATGGCTCACAAGGTAGAAGGAGGCTGAAAAGTGCAGGCAGACAAGGTACAAGGGCAAGGACCAACTAATAAACACAGGGGAACCACCCAACTCAGAAGAGGGGAAAGGGAACCACCCAACCACAGGACAAGGGAAGGAAGGACAAGGCAAGGCAACTGCAGATGTACCCGAGGGTACCAGGAACAAGGAGGACAGGAGTCAGGTAACAGGTAAGGAAGGCACAAGGAACCGGCGAGGAAACACGATCCTAATCAAACCGCGTTGAGACGCAGTTTGAATGAACGACCGGGCTCCTTAAATAGGACTGCCAACCCCTAGGAGGCTTGGAACGCAAGCCGAGCCGACTCCCAAGCGTTGGTTGGCTCGGAGAGAGGCGTGGACCGCAAGGTCCTCCAAAGCGAGTACTCCGTGCAGCGCACATGCACGAAGAGCGCGGAATGGCCGCCCGCGCATGCGCTGACCAACCTGCCCAGGAAACCCGGAAGCGCGCGATGACCAGAACAACCCAGGAACCCCTAAGCGAAAGCGCGGGTACAGCCTCCAGGAAGGGGCGCGCCGCTTCAAGTAAGTGGACCCCAATGCGGGCGGCGTGACATGGATGAAAGGAGCATAGGTGAGTATGCCGCGGCACTGCTGCTGACAGTGCTGCGCGGTAACAGCTGTTTTCTTTTCCTCACAGGTGTGGCGACTCCCAGATGAATGTGACGACTAATGGTGTGGCTCCTATTCTAATCTGCTTTTCCTCTTCTCTTTTACAGGTTCGGTTCACAGAGAACAAGACGGATGTAGCTGTAGACTGGATGTTGAGCTGCAGGCACGGTGAGCGTTATGCTGCAGAAATGCAGAATAACGCGAAGCGTGTGCTGCTCTCTGGGCGTGGTTTAAATAGCCACCATAAAGTAGTTACCAGGTAAAATAGTTCCAGTACCACACCCAAGAAGAAATAGTTGTTGGGCAGAATCCTGTGCAGTTCCCTTGGGGACCACTACAATAAGATTAAGTCTACAGGAGTAAGCAGTAAATCCAATTGGTAGCAGTCCGCACCACCCATATTTACCTGGTAGCTGTGGCTGAGCAGTCAGACCTTTCTCAAGAAGAGTAGGGCAGTATATAGAGTATACACAATAGGGCTAAGAACACAGTAGAGCAAACAAACACTGACCAGAGCTTTGTATCAAAAGTATATAATTATTTATTTAAAACACACTTTAGGAAATACACTAGCACTCTAAATCATATTTATTTAAAACACACTTTAGGAAATACACTAGCACTAGCACTAACAGTCCCAAACACTTTTAGAAGTTTAAAGCAAAGGAGTAAAGGCAGTATACACTGTAGAGCCAAAGTTCATAGGCCAGGCCCACTTTAAATGGAGCAAAGCGAAATGTGCCCAAGATCACACAGTTTAAAATGCACTAAAAGTCTTTGCAGAATGTTCAAAAGAGGTTGGGGTGATTCAAGAAGTAAAGTTAGAAGGTCTGGGGCAAACCCAGTTGGAAAGCCAAGGATTTAAGGGTCACCTTGGGCAAACCGAAGAAAGGGGGGCCAGGCAGAACACAGTACCTTAAAGAGAGAGGAAGCTCCAGCGGTGGCAGTTGAGTTGTTCCTGGCAGTGGTTGCAGTTTGTTGTTTCGACCAGGGGAAGAGAGGATCTCATCGAGGAGGAAACTTGGAGTTGTTGCACTGCCCAGGGATGAAACCAGCCGCGGAGTTCGTCGGTTAAAAGGTGCGTTCCTTTTATTCGCGGTCAAAGTGGTGAAGCTTGGCTATCTGGCCGCCAGGTTGCTTCGCACGGGCGATTCGACCAAGAGACGTCTTTGGAAGGCGAAAGGGGCGAACTGGTTGATCCCACCAGCTCAAAGGAAGAAGACACGTCCAACAGAAGATCTTCTCTTGTCGTTGGGAAAGTGGTGAAGTCGTTGCAGCAGGGCTCCACCGGTGGTGTCATCGTTGCAGATGGCTCAGCTTCTTCCCTCTTCGGATTCTTAGGTCCTGTGGCGACTTCTGAAGTTCCAGTCCCAAAGGCCCTGCTTTTATGCAGAAAAACCCACATTCAACAGCCTAGCTGTCACTCACACATGCTAAGTGGTTAGCCGGGCAGCTCACCAAAGGGCCAATCAGAATAGAGTGCGACTTGGGTTGCTAAGGCAACACAGTCCAGGGTGCCAATTCCCCTCCCCACACATCCTGTGGAACCCAGACAGAGTGGCACCATTTGGAGGGCTTTTGTGGAGAAGCCCGCCAAAAAGTGGAACAAAGGACTCGACCTTGGTTGGAGTTACAGAGACGGACACGAACACCATTTTAGAAAAGAGTTCTGGCAAAAAGACCCAACCGTTGATTTAATATTAAATAAATAAACCGGCGGTATCTTTAACAGTGCACCAAAAAGTGGTGCGTTTAAAATCAATGGGAAAATCCCATAGGACATATTCTGGTGGAATATTTTGCGTGGTAACCACTGCCACCAGCCAGAAACTCGAAAAGGGGGGACTGGACAGTGCCCCCTTGAAAACAGACCATGGGGAAATCGAATTAACCTCTTCCAGTACTTCCACAATATGATGGTTTGTACTGGTTCTGTTCACAATTTTGGACTAGTAAAGTCAATGGTGACTTTACATGTCCTGGGAGACAGTAGTCAGTCCCAGGGTATGGAGTCTATGTTTGGGGGTCACTATGACACCCCTGTGTTACTGCACTGAGGGTGCTATGTAACACACATGAAAAACAGATGATGCCCTATGGAGTAAAAGACCCCATAGCCCATAAGCACACAAAAAGTCAAAGACATACATCAAATCATGCCTAAGAGTGGGAGGAAAAGAGTCTCACTCTTAGCAGGAGAAAAAAACAAACCCCAAAAATCCAGCAAAGCTGCTGGGGGACTCACTAGGTTTGGGAAATTAGCCTTTTAAGAGAATTCTCCCTAACAATAGTCCCTGGAAGAAAGTAATCCCTTCAAGGCCTCACGGTGGCCTGTACATGATTTCTCTACAGGATGACCTGCTCTGTTTAAAAAAGGCAATATGAGCCTGGCACCAACGGCGCCAGGACTGAGTCCATGAAGCCCCTAGGCGATCCTTTGAGCCTCCCTGAGGTCCCATGGGTGCCTGTGCTCTGGGCAGATGCTCCTGATGTCTGGGGGCAGGGATTGTGACAATGCTACCTAGACACTGTGCAATATTGAACGACTATTATACGATGTCATGATCTCTGCTTCCAAAAGATCAGGACTTGCCCGACTCCCTTGGAAGCAGACCCATAACCCCGGTTCCGAGTGCCAGCCAGTCCCAATTGGGACCTTTTGGACCCTGTCCTGGCGCCAGTGGCACCAGGCTCATAAAGATGCCCAGTCCCAGCGCTGGAAGCGCCGGGCTCATAATGCTTGGGTGGACTTACCTGCAGCAGACCATGCTGCTTACTTACCTGCCAGTTGAGCCCCTGATCCTCTTCTGTTTGGGACTACTTTTCCTGTTGGGTGGGGCAGGAGCCACTCCCTAGGTTCAGAACACTGGAACTCTTCTGGAAAGCAGGAACTCTTTTCTTACCTAGGCGAGGCTGTGGAAGGAGACACCTAAGCACTACAGGAGGCTATTTAAACCACACCCGATGGATGAATCTTGCTTTGCGTTATTCTGCATTCTCTGCAGCAGAACACTCATCGTGTCTTCTGCTTCTGATCCTGGGCCTAAGGGAACAAAGGCTTACCATCCTGGAATCCAGTCTTCAGCAGCACCTGTAAAGACAAAGAAAGAACAGGTTAGCACTACGGTCTTCAGTGGCAGCGCATCTCTTACCTGGTCCATCGGCTGTCACCAACGCCTCGCGCTGCATTCCGGCATCTGAAAGACAAAAGCTTACCAGCTCTTCGCACGCTCCGGAGGCCTTCGGCGCTGCATCCCGCATCTGAAAGACAAAAGAAGGTGCGTTTAAAGACATTGGGCAACTTTATTACTCACATGCCATTACTCCTTCCCACGCCGAATCCAGTGGGTATTCCAGCACCCTTCAGCTTCTCTAAAGCTCCGAACTTGTACCTGCAAGATAAAAGGGACAGTTAGTGCGCATCGTGAAGCAGGCTACAAGCGCTTACTTACGTGCTTCCAGGCGCTTCTATTCCTCACGCGGGTTCGATCCTCAACTCTCATCAGCCCGCCATCCGCCATCGCCGGAACCCTGCAAAACAAGAGATATCATTACAAAAGACTTTTAAGACATTTGAAGTGCCCAGAACTTACCGTTCGTGCAGTTAACGACGGACAGCAGTCCTCTGAGGTCTAGAGGCCTGCACCCTTATCCAGTGAAGAAACTGGTTACGGCACCCTGCCCCGAGGCTGATGGAGAGCTCGGCGTTCACTTACCTAAGGTGAGGGCGTTAACCTTTGGGGTTCTACAGGAGAAGAGAAAGGGAGGAGGAGAGAGGCACCCAATAACCCCAGTTCATTAATCCCATATTTTCTATCTGCAGACATCTTACTCTTCGAGTCAGAAATACAGTGCACAGAGGTCCAGCCCAAAGAGCCAACCGTGTGTTACACATCACCTTTGAAGATACAGCATTCACCCAGTCAAGACCGGCGCCTCTGCGGGAATCAGGTGAGCGTTACATACGACTATTACTAGAGAATTGCAAGACTAAATTGGTTTGACAATGATATATTGAAGTTACATTACGACAATATAGGAGACAACCATGAAAGCTGGAAGTTTTAACTGTGGGGTACGGATTTTGTTAATGTGGTTAATGTGGTTACCTGGTTTAGTGGGCAAGATTATGAGAATACCTGAGGAAGTTCTGTTCAGACCACAGATACCTATGTATGAAGAGGGGGGACAGGTTTTTCCCTTGGAATTACAGGCAGCCATAGTACAAGGGGAATTCACCATGCTCGAAGGATTTGATGATGAGGGTAGACCATGGAGAACAGTGATTGCTATTGGATATAGATTGACTGATGTCACTGACGAGGATATGTTTAAGGACGATCCATCAGATGACAAAGTGGTGTTCAAAATGAGCATTACATATTGGACCAGGATAGAAATATGTGAGGTGTTGAGATCAAATAATTTCCCCCATTTTGAGAATGAAGTCTTTGAACAGATTAGCTTATTGCTTAGCATTAAACACAAGTTTTCTACTGCGTACCACCTGCAAGCGAACAGGATATGTGAGAGACTCGACGGTTTGCTCAAAGAGAGAATAGCCATGTTGAAATTGACACTGAAAAAGAGGTGACTGCTTTGCCTGCCCTTTGCATTATATGCATTGAGAATCATCCCAGCTCTGACCACCACCTCACACCCCATGAATTAGTTACTAGGAGTGATGCCCAGACAACTGCAGAAATGTTAGGAGATGCATTACGTGCGCACTTAACATGTATGCTGGCTAGTATCTCTGTCATTTCAGATCAAGTCCATCGGATGGGGTGTCAGTCTCAGAACACCTGATGAATACCATACAACAACCGGACCTGAAGGACTATGTGTTCCTAAACTTTTTGCTGGAGATCAGGTTCTAATAAGGAGCTTTACAAGAAAGTGGCACAAGCCCCGATTTAGCGGTCCTTTCATTGTAGAGGTATTACTCAATCAGCAATCAAGGTCCAAGGGAGACAAGCGTGGATACACCTAGGAGGTGTGAAAGTCTACACTGGAGAGGCAGTCGCACCCCCAACCCATTCGGAAGCAAGTCAAGGAGAAGAAGTTCAGCACGTGCAGACTAGATCGATGACGAGGAAGAAGGACGCAAAGACTATTCACGAGATAGGCAAAAGTGTACATTTAGACTGTGGCTCCCCTGAAACACTCTTTGTAATTGCTATAGCAAAGAGTGAGAAAGCTACTGTTCTTGAGCCACAGGAGTTTGCTGACATTTGGACTGTGGAGTACTGAAGTAAATGGAAAATTTCCCAACCTAGACTTTCTATTCGATGACTGGAAGAGGGAGCAGTTCCCCGACTCGTTTCTCGCCGAGTTTCTCTTTGGCGGGGCCCATGGTGCTGTCTGATGTTGACGTAGACAGACTACTTCTTGTTGTCTTCATATTTATATTCAGAGCTTACCCTGCTCTTGTTGGGTGGAGCACTGATGTACGTGCTTTTGTCCAAGATCCTAAAAATGGCCTGGCGATTAGACGACTATTGGCAGTAATTTTAGAGCAGATTAGACTATTACCTGAACATCTTTCTGGGCGTGCAGATGGTCCTATCTAATGATGATGCACCCAAACTTCTTGTCATGATATTTTACTATTTGCTTCAAGTATACCCTTATCTTGTTTGGCAAAACACCAACACTTATGTGTTTATGCAAAATCCTATAAATCGTCCTGCAATCAGACAATTACTTATCTCTGGAAACAATGATGTTGTATACTAGGAAACCAACGTGACCTATCCTCAGGTTATCATCCACAAACCAATGGAGTTCCTGAACGCGTGAACCAAACTCTGGAACAATATCTTCGCTGTTTTGCCACCAAGGTCCAGGACGATTGGTCACTCTTAATATCTGTGGCTGAATTTGCCTACAACAATTCGGATCACTCGGCTGTCAAAACCAGCCCCTTCTTCTGTAGCCAAGGATTCCACCCTTCGGTTCTACCATCCATTCTCCCACATCCTACCCCTGCTCCTACAGTTGACTCCTGGATTGAAACCCTCATCAACGTACACAAAAAAGCAAAAGAACACCTCGAAAAGGCCCGAACAAACACCAAGAACTATGCTGACTCCAAAAGAAGACCAGGGCCTTCATACACAATAGGTGATAAGGTCTGGCTATACTCGTAACTTCTGCCTCGACACTTACGACCAAATAAATTGGCTTCCAAGTACTATGGTCCTTTCTCCATAAAGGAAATCATTAACCCAGTGGCCTTCCGACTCAGACTACCAGAATCTTGCAAGAGGATCCACCCAGTTTTTCACACTTCTCTGTTGAAACCACTCGTCCAGTCCTCCCAAACGGAACCAAGATCTACCCCTGTGATTGTCAATTATCATTTAGAATACGAGGTTTCCAGAATATGTGACTCAGGTACAGACGTAGACAGCTACAGTATCTGGTTGAGTGGAAAGGGTACCCTCCCAGTGAACGCACCTGGGAACCAGGCTCAAACATAAATGCCCCCAGACTGCTCCGAAGGTACCACCTTATACACCCGGGCAAGCCCGGAGGAACTGGGTTTCAGAGGAGGCATGCTGTCATGAACGACCGTACGCGTCCCTTCTGGACATCATGGTCCCTGACCCATAGGGGACTGAACTCAGCAGTACTCCCAACATGGCCGCTGAACGCGGAACGCTGTTTGGCAGTCTCCGTGTTGTATGCTCTACATTCTACAAAGCAGACACGGCCCTGTGGCCCTGCGCGTCTCAACGCTACCGCTTGCAGTAGTCAGACGTGTGCGGTCGGAGTTCGTACAGCGATTACTTCGGATTCCTGGTTCCCGGTCCCCTGAATCTCCTCTTCTTTCATCCTTCCCCTTTTTCCTCACCTTGCATTTCCTGGATTGCCACCGCATTCGTATCTCCGAGTGCACTCCTCGCCATTTCCTGGACTTTTTCCCGGACATCTGAACGCTTGCTGGAGTCGGGTCACGAACTGCACGCTGGAACCCGAGGATCCACGCACACGGGTTATACAAAACCCAAACAGTGCGATAGAAGACATCTTCGAAGATCACGAACAAACAACACAGACAGGTGAGAAAGGGGGAAACCTGTGACAGCAAATTGGACAGCTACCGGAGCATTTAACAAGATTGCCTGAATAAAACAAGTTGTTCCTTCCTTAAAAGTAATTATAGGCAATCATGTGGTCTATTGAGCACATTGCAGTTCCAGAGAGTGAGCATAGTCAATGACCTGTGGAGAGGCATCGATGGTGGGGCTCAATGTATTGGTGCATAATCTATGCCTGTTCAGCATCTATTATCGTTTTTCTGTTTCTCTTGATTTGGGGAACAACATGAAGAGGTGGGGTAAAGTGCACCAGAGGCGGATTGCTGTGTATGTGCACTCCTGCCTTTTGCTATGGGTAAGTCTAAGATATTCATAGCTATTGAAATCAATGTTAAAACAGCTCATTGCCTTACTCACCTTGCACTCTGCCATACAAGAGATCAGTTCGAGGGCCGAACGGCATCCTTGGTATGGTTGACAAAATGGACATCCCCAGATGAAGATGATTATGTTCAAGACTTAAAGACAAGAGAAAGAGCACACACCAGAAATCATGTGATCAGATATGAACAACCTGGCATGAAAGGAGCTGAAATCAGATGGGAGATAAACAGGGAACTCAATTGTCAAGGGAAGACTGATGAAGAAGTTCGAAGCTGCAAGGAAAGAGGCCAGATGCAAATCTGGGGAACAGTACTTTCTCCAGATGGCTGGGAAGAAAGCACAGTCGTATGCAGAGCTGTAGCAGTACCTGGTCATCACAAGCCAGTTATTGAACAAGTGGAAAATGGATGCAAACCTCTATGGCAGAGGTTTCGAAGCTTCTGACGTGGGTTGAAGACAGAGTAGGTCCACTACAGATAGTGCAGAGCTATGTTTCAGAAACAATGGCATGAGAAATGTTGGAGAGAATCAACACTGTGGTCGAATCTTTGATGTACCAGGAATGAAAGACGGGACAGTGGTGATAATGGATCATTAATGGGCCTGTGGATTTAGAGCTTACATGAAGCTGCCCAGAGATTGGGGAAGAATATGTTCTATAGTGATCGTTCATGTTCCAGCGTTGGTGAATGTTACACTTCGGGCTTCCCCGCGGGCCTCCTTGCAGAATACGACTTCTTTACAAGCTCCTCTGTGGACCCGATACAGGTTGCCACGGCGCATGTACAGATTAAAACGGACTCCGGGTCAGCTGACACACCCTGTACGTGGAAGACGTACAGAAAGACACGCCCTCTTACGGCTATAAAACCACCGTCTTTCAAGGGGCTTGTTGCTGCTAATTAGCGTTACAAGCTACAAGCGGTTACATCCGTTTCTACTTCGTGTCTTCTCCACACGATTCCTCATCTGATTTCCTGGTTTTGACCCTTGCCTGACCACTGGATCGGCTTGCCTCCTCCTTTATTCCTGTCGTGCCCATCTGGTTTTTTGACTCGGAACGTTATTGGATCCGGCTCCCTTCTGTCTCTTGCGGAACTTCATTCCAGGTTGCCACTTCTGCACACAGAACCAAAGCAGAGGACTTGCTGTCAACTATCCAGAACTTTTCTACACCTACTCTGGATGCATGTATGCGCAGGTACATACTTAATATGTATTGTGTAATAATCCCGTCTCTGCTACTATTTCCTCTCCACGACATTGTTTGGATATGTGTCTTCTGTTGGATTCTGGGACATTGAGTGACTATTTTGTGAACTTGTCTTCAAGTGCATACAAACGCTCTGCTGAAACTGCACCAACCCGCCACTAGTGCGACCCTTGTGTCGTTCGGGGCTACTGCCCTCTACTAACATTCCTGTTTGTTATTTTCTCCTTTCGTTATCTTCTGTTTCTTGGATTCCTTTCCTCAAAACAACTTTATTCAGGTTAGTTGTTACCAGTTAGATATATAAGTTGGGACTGATACTTTAAAAGGCTCTTTAGAATATTCCCACTCATTGTGTTACTTACCTAGGTAGTTTCCCATTTAAAATCAACTGTTCTGATTACTTGCTTTAAACTTCAACACTGTCTAATATCTTTGTATTCCTTTGCAGCATTGGTATTGGCGGTGTGTGTTCGTGTGTTCTCCCCGCTCTTTTATTCAATTGACACCTCTGACTGTCCAAACAGAAACAGCAGAGAGGTACATTGTAGAAAAGAGCCCCTCTTTGAGGAAGCCTGAGTCTTGTACTCAGGGGAGCTGGGATGGAAGGCTGAATATCGATTCTTGTACCACCATCATCTCCAAGGTCACTCTTCCACATCTTCGGCCTATTTCGGAGTGGTGAGTAACAGAGAATCCAAAGAGTGACCTGAACATTGGCGAGTTTCCAAAAACAGATGTTTACCTGAGGAAGAAGAGATCTGCTCAGGGTCAGACTGGGACAAGAGATAGGCCCGGACACCCAAAAAAAAGTGGCCCACCCCTCGCCTCAAAAAGTGGCCCACCCCTCGCCTAATCAAAAGTAGCCCTCAAACCATCATCCGTGAATCGCGTCAATTCACGACTTTATAGAAAATGCTACTTATGGAGGGTTCATGTGACTGTTGCATGTTATGTTTTGTGTAAACACTTGAAAAAGTGATAACATTCCTTTTGTTCTTTTTTTAAAAAACATCATCATCACATAGCTAAATACTTATTTTGCAGAACCAAACTCAAAGCATGTCTACTCATTTCCACCAGTAATGAAAATAGAGTTGTATTTAATAAGCTGTACTATGTACTGGAACAACTCCTATCTTGTATGTAATAAAACATTGACCTTTCTTAACATCCCCAGTGTGAAGGGTTCATTCCCGTTGCTCATGCATAATGTGACAAGACCAGACTAAGAAAAGCGAATGAAGCTAGCTGAAATTACTAATGCTGGTACTGTGCCATCAAATGGGAACTGGACCTGTTCGGAATTCTCGTTGGCTGCACGCACATGATTTACGTGCACTGAGCCACCCGCTGGCTGCACTTTTCAATTACCTGCACTTCTCCCTCCACCCCTTGCTCAGAACTTCTACCCTTCCACATCCCTGCACTTGCGCGATCTGAATATCACAGGGCCTATTAACATCATTGTTTTGTCCTCCCTCAGTTTCCCCCTCCTTGTCTTGTCGCACCTAGAAACACTTATAAATGCCATATCATGTGTTATCATCATATCATGTTGAGACTCCATCAGTAGTCAGTTCCTGTCAGTATCAGCAACCCTACCTTTGGCTCTCCAGTGGTTTTGGACTGCAACTCCCATCACCCAAAGGCCATTTAGACAATGGTGAGGGATTATGCGAGCCATTGTCAAAAATATCTGAGGAGCCACAGGTTACAACCCCCCTGCCTCTGGGTGCCACGGATGTACGACTGGGCTTCACTTCCTCTGGGAATAGTATGTATATGCACCTCACTATGCATTATTCTAAATAGCACATATGATCTGCTACTGTTCCCATCCCCCACACTCACTGGGTCTGGGATGGAAATTTTTTTGTTAGCTAATATACATGGCATGAAGAATTTCTGAAAAATCGGCATGTTTTATCAGTGGCATTTGGGCAGCAATCTATGACTGCAGGCCCTCGTGAGTCCATACTGTGTATTACTACTGTATGAATGTCATGTGGAAATCAAAAGCAGTTAGAGCACACATACGCAAACCTAGTCACTGGGGAGCAGAGCTGTCTCGCAGTCTCCTAGGTTACACCCAACTAGTACCAACCAGGCTCTCGGTGCAATTATTTGCCCAGCCCAGGATGAGGATCACAAGACTGCACTGTACTGTAATGCATCCCAGTACATCCCTGAATGCCAGCCCATACCTTGCAAAAAAAAAACTCTTATTGACTGGCATCAAATCCGGCTTCCACCACCCACGAGTGACTCCATAATCGAACGAACGTTACGCTACTTGTGCAAATCGCCCCGAAACAGGAGGCTATTCTAACAACATGCTGCTTGAGTGCCCCACAGGTGCTGAACCAGTGAAACAGCACTTGTAAGGACTGTGATGCAGGTGGGCACTTCAATAACACATTGAAGAGTGCCACAGTGCTTGCGCCAAAACAATATTGTGCTGCAATTTGAGCGTCGTAATGCCGCATATTTTAGAGTGTGCTGTGTAAGAAGGGCTGACTAAGCTGTGAAGTGAGTGCAGTAGTGCTGCACATATAGGAGTCCCCCATATGCACTCTCGACAAGTGTTATGCTGCAATATAGGCACTGCAATGGCGCATACAGAGGAGTGCCCTATAGGTCTCTTGCCTGGCGTAGTTTAGCAGCGTATAAGGTGCAGAACCAAAATGTCATGGTTTTCATCCACGTTGTAACGTGACGTGAGCCCGGCCCTGTGCCCAGGGCTCGTGCAATGTCGCAGAGTGCGCCACCATGTGAACACTTCAATAAAGGGCCGAGCGGCTTCCCGCTCAGCATGCATTTGCCACCAGACTCCTACCTCCTCACATTACTTCACCAGCACCATACTGGGGGTAGAGAGCGCTTGCCCTGCAGAGCCCTTCAGCAGCAGGGCCCGGACTCCCCGAGCCCCACAGCAATCCCTTGGGAAAGACAGATAAGGTGTAGAGGAAAAACAACCTAGTACTCCCACATTATGCACACTGGAGGTATAAGGGTACATTGTTTATAAATGCTGAGAAAAAGAAATGCTACACCGGTGCAGATTGATTTATAGTAAACCTGAGGCCATCACTCTGTGGCACCACTACAGAAGTAATAAAGTGGAGATGGATGGAACAGATGTTCACAGTCTTGTCATATTCACATTCGGAAGTATCGTGGGTGGGGAAAGAGGGTAAGAGTCAAGCAGGCACAGGCCCAAAACAAGACTGTGTGCCGGGGGACCCAAGAGACCCATATTGCATATTTATAAATAAAACCAACTGAATACTCACACACAGTACACCAGCTTATTATCTCTGTGTAGTTTGGTTGCAAATAAAGTAATTGCCTCTCTCTTAGTAATTACAGGGCGCCTGCAAGCCCCTTACATTGCAGGTGGAGGCACAATTTACAATGGTAAATTACCTCCGCTCTGCTCCACTCGGATAACATATTTCATCTCTGGGGATGTTGTGTTCCCTCCTCCATTAGCAGAAGGTTAGTGCCCTGAAGCCCCCCCACCCCTGGCATGGAAGTCCTTTGTATCAGCAGCAACCTTTAAACACATGTCCTGCACTATCCCCCATTCAGACCTCTATACGAGGCCTCCTGTAGACCCATTGCAATACGCCTCTACAAGGCCCCATATGAACACTCTGCATTACACCCTTATCTCCCTCTACAAACTCTGATCAATCCACTCTCTCTCTCTATACTCCTCCCGTAGGGAAACGTACTGAGTAACACGGGTTAAACATGACAGTAGTAGAGGCATTTGTGGCTGGCTGCATCTGGCATGGCATGTCTTACCTCGGGTCCAGTGTGTGTGTCCAGTTAGAAGAACTTCGGTCTCCAGTCGAGTCTTACTCTGAGCCTGGGTCAGCTCTCAGGACAGGTGGTCAGTCTGCTGCTGCTGCTGTGTTGTGTTGTCAGTCCGTGACCCACTGACCGTGACTGGGCTGGCTGCTGCTTGCTGCCTGCTGCTGGTGTCACTGTGGCCAAGCCCAAAATCATCATGCCCAGGGTTTGGAGGAGGCCCAACTCTATCCTCTCTCTAAGAGAGAGTCATGTCACTGCGGCAACGCTGAGTCTGCGCGTGCGGCCTGAGCTGCACCCCCATTCCCAGGGCCCTGCTCAGCCCCCCAGGCACAAGTAACAAGTTGCTTTCAACTTTACAAAGGAGGGCAACACATTTGTTGCTGCTACTTCCTGCAAAGTTGAAAGCAACATGTTTTGATAAGGTGCCGGGAGGCACTTCAGAGCGAGCAGGGGGGCGGCCCGGGCCCGAGGCGAGCACTCAGCACCAGTGTAGTGGCTGCACGGCCGCCACGGCGGCGCGGCCCTCTGAGCTCAGGGCGGGCTGGCAGCAGCTCTGAGCCTCTAATTATGCACATAATGCATGATGAATGCAGATGCATTAATGCATGCATGCATGCAAATGATTTATCAAAGCAAGGTAACAAGTGTTAGCTTGCTTTGATGAATAATTATGCAATGCTGTACAGGCACAGCGTGACAGCCCTGCCCGCCCCCCTGTTGCAGAGTGCGCCATGGTGCTTCCTCTGACAGCTGTGAGGCAGCCGCCAGAGGCGAGGCGACTCGCAGAAACAGCAGGGAGAGGCCCAGGGCCCTGCTCTGAGCTCTCGCTGACTCGCTCAGAGTATTTAATAATTACATTAATAAAAAATTTAAAAAAAAAAAAACGCCCCAGGGCTCAAAAAACCGGCCCAGGTCCGGCTCAAAAAACCAGCCCAGGTCCTCAGATCGTATCGGCCAGTGGCCGATGGGCCGAGGCCGCCAGTCCGAGCCTGGATCTGCTAAACTCTTGAATCCAATGAAGAGAGAAACCTATTTCTCAGCTAAATCGATAGAAGCCTTCAATTCTACTCTATATGAAAACAGGTTGTTCAGTCAGACTTCAGCAGTGCTTGTTACAATCTTTATGCCAGGGATCCAGATGATGGCAAATGCCAAATAGTTACATATAACCAGATGGGAGCTCCTGCAGATGATCAAGACCACCATAAAGGGAGTTAATGCTATCAAGTAGGAGCTTAGAGCCATACAACTGATGACTCTTCAGAACAGATGTGTCCTGAACATTATTACAGCTATGGATGGAGGTGTTTGTGCCAAAATTGGAGAATCATATTGCACATTCATACCTTCTCACGATGACGAGAATGGCACCTTGACGGAGGCCATAACGATGTTGATAAACCTACACATCAAGATGGAAGACAAAGTGGAAGACATTGCTGATGACAGCTGGTTTGCATCGATCTTCTCATGGGTTCCACAATGGATGGCGAACATTTTCAAGTATCTTGGAGCCCTGTTGGTGATGATCATGTTTGGATTCTGTCTGATCAGGATAATAATTACACAATGCAAGAAGATTGCAAAGAAATCAGTTGGAATGAAGATTGTGATTGATATCGAATCAGGATTACAACCCAAAGAGTTGACAGATGAAGAGATCAGAGACTACGTGAAGGCCAGCATTCATGCACCTGAGGGGACGAAGTTCCTGTACCTGAAGAACCACAAAAAGTATGTGGGAAGATGGATCTACTGGAGTCCCAATGGACAATGCATGCTCATGACCTGGAGTGTTGATGAGCACGTGAAATTAGCAGGATGCCTGAAAGGAGTCATAAAGATATGGGTTCCAAAGAATCACTTCTTCAGACGAGGATGTCTAGATGTTATTCTGTTAATTGGTATATTACAATCTGTATCACTAATCTGGGCAGACTGTGGTTCCCAATGAAGACAGCCAGCAAGGAATTGGAAGATCTCCCGTGAGAATCCTGCTCCTCTTTCTCCCCGCGGCCGAATGTCAGGGAGGAGGAAGGCACAACCCCCAGGGAAACCCTCCTGGGGAAGAAAACCCTGGGTAGCGGCGAAGCTTCGGACTGGGCGGTAGAATGTGGATGCAGTTCCTTAGACGAGTTGGTACGCAAGGAGGATTTGTGATCTTTCTATGAAAGAAAGACAGAATAGGTAAGTGCAAAGAAAGAGGTTTTAAAACGTGCAGAGTCAGCTACCTATCGGGAGGGTAACTTACAATGAATCCTGAATGGTGTCCACTATAGGGCTTGACTACTCTCTGAGGTTTGAGGAAGACAGAGAAGTTTGTCCTGCACAGCTTGATTGGTAGCGGGGCTAAATGTAAAAAAGAAAAGATATCCAGAAATAGATAGCTTGATGGGAAGGCTGATGACTGGAGGATAGAGAAGGATAACGGCAACACTCCCTGTCGAGGACGGGACTTCTCTCAAGGTACTAACAGAAGGAGCGGTAATCGGAGTAATGGAAATAGAATAGATAGTTAGAACAACAAGGGAAATAGTAGTCAAAGAGTCGGAAAGGTAGGATTCCAAGGAGCGGACTTACAGAGCGGCGGAAAAGACAGTAGCGACGCATTTGCTTGGAGCTCTTCCTTCCTTATCAGGTATCACGTGATCTGTCGCGAAAGCGGCAGGCGAACGTGAAACAACTAGACCGCTGCTTCCGGTATGAAACGCTGTAGCGTCGGTAGTTCTCACAATAACGTTTCCTACCGTTCTTCCTAATCTTTTCCTCTGCCACCATGACCAACGTTGGTAATGTGTAACACTAGATGTGAAGATTGAAGAGGGAGTGGTCTATGAATCGCCCAGAGGGGGGAGTGTAGAGGAGGAGCCAAATGCCCCTATCAAGTGCTCCGCCCCCATGTTGCCTATATTTTGGGAACCAGAAATTGCAACACGTACAGTACCAGTGAGGATGCCTATACCGCAAAGAATTCTTGAAACAAGGTATCCACTGAGAAAAACCTATATGCATACACAAAGGAATAATGCTCTTCTGGACGGAGGCCCGGAAGAAGTGGGAAAACGAGTGAGAAAGAAGACTGATGACATCATGTGAAGCAGAACTGACATGCCTTGAAAAGAGACACAAGACGAAAGAACATAAACATTCTATAAGATCCAAAGAGGAGCTGTCAAGGATGAGCAACATTTCGGGCTTGAGATGAAGATGCTCATGCAAGGAAACATTGAAGAAAATGCAAAGTTATTTTACACTTGTACAGATGCAGTAACACAAGTAGAGAAAGGGATCTTAAGGCTGGCTACATAGTAAATAGATTGTGGCGATGCGTCAATGTATAATCATAGCAGTATATAGAACCTGGATGTACCACGATGCACTTTAGCAAGGCTTGAAACCCGGTGTATGGAAAGGTTTTCATTGTGGCGCAGTTGAAAAATAGCTAATGGCGAAGTAGAAATTCAAGAAAGGCTTGGCTGGCCCAGCACCAAGAGCCGATGCCACTGTGAGACTGGTTGTCCATCAATCAGTTACATGAACATGAGAAAGCAACAAACTTCTGTTTGAGGTGAAATGGAAAAACACTGAAGGTGCCAAAAGTTCATCATTTAATAGTATTATATGCAGCGAAGAGCTCAAACATGTGGTCTCCAGTCACATGGTCAGATGAGAATAGCTTTGGGCTATACCGAAACCAGGACATAAAACCATGCCACACTCCCTTTTATTCTCAGGCACAGAGAGCTTCTACAAGGCCACGTTCAAAGCCTTAGTTGAATGGCAGACCGCAAGAGTGATGATAAATGTTGGGCTAATTAGGTGGGGAGGCATGACCAGGCCGACCCTCCCAGCACCTGGTTACTATTCCAGAAGGGTACAAGCATGCCAACCAATTGTAGAGGGACACATATCAGAGAGCCCTATAGTTTGTGTAACCAATGAAGCGTATTTTATGACGATGAAGATGACTTGCATTAGAGGAGGGCTTAGTTGCACACCTGATGTTAGAGACCCTATCACTACCCCCGTTAATATGGAACGTATACTTAGATGTTCCCTGTAAGCCTATCACATCCCCAAGTATGTTTTTGTAGTTTGCCACATAGTATGACATCAACGATGACGAATATTGACTATAAAAGTTATGTTTTTTTCTGAAATGCATTGAGAGCTCGAACAAACGTTGCATGATGTCTGTTGTAACCTCCATGTTTTAGATAATTGCAAATAAAACAGAACAGAGTTTTTCCAACTTCCTGAGTCGTTTTGATTATTGATGTATGAGTAATTTCTGCATCCGCATCCATCTCTAAGTATTGCTACCTTGTCTTAAAGGGCCCCGGTCTATGTGTTTAGGTGCTTTATTGTGTTGCTCGCTTTAACTGTTACAGATTTTCAAGGTGATTGGTGGTCTTTCAGTTGGAAATTCACCATTATGTCTAAGAAAAGCTACACTGCTGATGACAAAAGAAAGGTGTGTCGAGTTCATTATGGCACTGTCTTTACCCAGGGACGCAGGCTGTGTGTCTCAGGGGGGCTGCGACTCAGGGAAAGGGGCAGTGCTTGATCATCCGATCCAAGCAGATTTGCCTCGGAAGAAATAAATGTGCCAACAGGACATGTGCCTGATCCATTGAACTGTTAAAGGCTCCGCATTGAAGCCCCGCCCCTCAGCTAATATTTCGGTGGGGGGGCTTGAGCCCGGTCAGCTCAATGATGTTTCGCGCCTGCCGTCATTTCTACGCAACCAAGCGAATTTGGTTTGCACTAAGTCTTAAAGCTATTGTATACTTGGTTGTTATTTTAGTGGTGCAGGGCAATTTTGCATGCTCGGAGGAGGGGGTATTTCGGTGTATTTTGGGGATTTGTTATGTGCACCTTTTTTTGTGTGCAGCAGAGGCACAGACAGGGTAGGGCCTGAGCGGGAAATGCCCACCCAAAATCTTTAAATGCCCACTCATCAGCGCTTTGTGGGCATTTACAGATGTTAACGTCACTGCAGTTGGCCCAACTACATTAGCTTCAGGCCCCACTTGTTAGGTAATCCTGGCTACGCCTCTGGTGTGCAGTGGTACCGAGCGCAGGCATTTCTCGGTTCCCAGGCGAATTTCCAGTATACCAGTTTACAGTCATGTGATAGTTATTTTTTTTTTCATGGAGTACCTTTTTTTGTTCTGCCCGCTGGATAGGGTTATTTTGGGGATTTGTTATCTGCAATAGAAAGGAGAGGTGTGTTTTGTACAGTGGGACATACTTGACTATCTTGTGCAGAGGGACACATTTGGGTAGGAATTTTCAGCATAACAGTTTACAGTGGATAGTTATTTTTTGGATTGTTTTCTCGTGCAGACAGTAGGGTGACCAGATTTTCAAGATAACAAGCTTGGATGGCCACAAACATAGGGTCTAGCCTGGCTCTAGTACCAAATAGGAGCTGAGCCAGGCAAATGGCTGTGCTAAATGAGGGAGGGGCCTCTGTAAGGGCCTCGGGGGAAACAAAGGGGGTAAAAAGGGCCGAGGGGCAACAAAGGGGGCTGGAGTGGAGACACAGAACTAGGAAAAAGTTTGGAAGTTGAATTGTGAAAGTGTAATCTGTATGGGGCTTTGTAAATCGTGCACCTGGTGTTTATAAAGGGGAGTCATAATGTTCATTTTAGAGGAGAATTCTAACTACCTCCAACAAAGGGGTATGTGGCTTTGTAGGGGTAGTTTTGGGGCATGGCAGGGTGTAGGGGTAGGATTTGAGGAAGGGTAACTGGATAGAGCTTTGGAGCAAAGGGTCTACATGGCCCCTTGTTAGAGATGTTATGGAAGATGCAATGTAGGAAGGGGGCAGAGCTGGATCTTGTCATTGCTTTTCGATGGTGCTTTGCAGAGAATATATCAGGATTGTAATTCTTTAGTGGTGATTTGGATGGAGCTTATGGAGAAGGCATCACGTTTTGATCTTTGAAGAATGGTTTCAGATGGTGCTTTGTATAGAGGGCCTCTGTATTGGACCTTGTCATGGTGCTTTTAGATGGGGCTTTGCAGAGTGTGGGCAGGATTGGACATTTCTATAGGTGTTGTGATGAATCAGAGATGATTCCCCCAGAAGCACCGACCTGGGACCCCTTTCATGTGGCCAGTGAAATGCAGACACTTCCTGATCCTGACCCTGGGGTTGGTGTTCTGCAGGAGGATCAAAGAAAAGGGGAGGGGAACAGATCAAGAAGAATGGGAAATCATTTTTATAACTTCCCCAGAGATCCTACCCTTCTGATGACATACTGTAAAATTAAAGCTGTGGGTAAAGCTGATTTTGACAACATTAAGTCCCACAATGCCCAAAGCACTGGGATGAAGAAGAGGACTGCAGAGGCACGAGTTTGCAAGTTGCAGCCTATTAGTAGTAATGGCCCACACCTGAGGGAGGCATAAAAGGCCCCCTCAGGTGCAGGCCATGAAGAAGAGCAGTAGCAGGAGGTGCAGTTGTTGCACTTGCCCATGGCAGCAGAAGTTAGAGGAGAGCAGAGAAGCTGGGGCCACTGTTATGTGCTGAATGAATATCGGTCCTGGGAGAGTCTCTGCTGTCCGAGACCTTCATTGCAGAGGCTGCGCAGCAGGATGCATTGGGAGTGACGACTTTTCCCCAGGTGTTCATAGCTGCAGAGGCCATGCAGTGGGAAGCACGTAATCTGAAAGCGTTTCCCATTGTCAGTCGGGTTCCGGTGGCAGGCGAGCACCGGAGAGCCGTGGGAGCGAGGAGAGCTCCTTTAATGACTGGTGCGGGAATCCGAGAAGGAGAGGTTGCCGGTCGTGCCGGAAAGCAGAAGCAGAAGACCTGGAGGCAGCGAGGCGAACAGACGTGCATGCCAGACCCGGTGAGTTCACTCGTTTATTGTGACACCAGAGCGCTCCGTAACCACTCGCTTGCCGAGTCCAAGGGCCTTAAGCATAAAAATAGCACAAAGTGAAGTGGAAAAAAACTTTTTTTTAAATACCAAACTGGTATAAAGCAGGCCCATTATACTTTAGCTGGGGAAGCCAGTGGCCAACTATCAACCAGCAGCTACAACCAAGGTAGGAGGGGTCAGGGTGAAGGATAGAGCAATTATTCTACCCTGGAATCCCTACCACTTAGCAAAATAACCTATACTGTAATAGTATTGTAACTGCTAGCCAGCACCACATTGTGATATTATTGTAATTGCTAGCCTGCTCCACACTGTGATAGCATTGTAACTGCTAGCCTGCTCCACACTGCGATATTATTGTAACTGCTAGCCTGCTCCACATTGTGATAGTATTGTAATTGCTAGCCAGCTCCACACTGTGATAGTATCGTAATTGCTAGCCTGCTCCACACTGTGATAGTATTGTAACTGATAGCCTGCTCCACACTGTGATAGTATTGTAAATACTAGCCTGCTCCACACTCTGATAGTACTGTGATTGGTGGACGGCGTCGCACACCAGCGAATTAATTGAGGTCAACTTGATTTACATCTAGAGGAGTCCGCACTGTGATAGCACTGTTGTGTTTGCTAGCCTGCATCACACGCCGGTGGATTTGTTGACTTGATTTGCACCTGGAAAGGAACACACTGCCAGCGCTGTGACTGCTAGCCCGCCCCAAACTGTGATGATATTGTGTTTGCTAGCCTGCTCCACACTGTGATAGTATTGTGATTGCTGGCCGGCGTCGCACACAAGCGAATTTGCTGAGGTTGACTTGATTCACATCTAGAGGGGTCCACACTGTCATAGTGCTCTGAATGTTGTCCTGCGTCAAACCTTAGGAATTTAATCATATTAGCCTTAATCCTAGATGTCCCAAATACTACCTGCCACTATCTGAAGCCTAGGCCCCTCCCCCCCGCTGACTGGCTGCCTCAGATCAGGGTATTTTGCTACTGCCTGCCACTCTCTAAAACCTAGACCTTCCAATTATCAAGGCATCTCAAATCTAGCTATTCGAACACACCCGTGACCGTTTGAAACATGGGTCTCTCTCTCACTGCTTAGGTACCCGATTGAGGCGCCAAGTATTGCGTGCCATTCCCTACAATTACATCAGTGAAACCTAGGTCCCTCCATCTTGCCACCAAACATCTGAGAACCCCATTGATACTTTACACAGCTGCTGCTTGTTAACAACCCCTCTCAGGATAAAAGGTGGCACGCACAGGCACACTATGAGTGAGGCTGGGTACGAGAAGAAACAGCTCTTTCGGGATGATGCAAACCAGGCTAAGGAAGTTGGATGGCCAATAGGGCTGATTGGCAGTTGATTGGCAGTTGCAAAGATCAAGAAAGAGCCAGGTGAGAATTCCACACTTTCGGGTAGCCGTAAGCGTCCAAGACTGAAACCGTGAGCGAAGAAAGAAACCTTCAAGGTGCTTTAAAGCAGCCCGCGGCCCTCGCGGGTGAACAATGGAGTTGGGAGGAGCAGAGGAGACATTGATAATGGCCATGACTAGTGCATAAAGAGCGTTGATGACCGTTGATGAAAGAAGACCAGTTAACACAACCAGTGAATAAAAAGCGTAACAGAAAGGACAATTTCTGAAATGTAAAAGGAATGGATACAAAGTAACAGAGTGGTACTGCGAGGCAAAATCGCACACTGGAAAGTCTCTGTGAAATGTTCTGCGATGAAGTATGTAACAACGGGAATCAAAGACAGGAAAGTAACCGTGATCCCGAAGGAAAGTTGAATGAATGAAAAGCAAAGTATGTGAACTCTGAATATGCTAAGAGGGCAAAGTATATAAACGTTGAAAGAGGCCAAAAGGGCAAAGCAAAGAGTAAGAAATAACAAGAAGTATTGGTGTTGCATATGAACTTTGGAAGAGGCCAAGAAGGCAAACTAAAGCGAATAATAAACTACAAGTACCAAGAGGCATTGGTGTTGGAAGTGATTGTGGATTGCAGAACTGTTTAAAGAAAGGTCGACGTGGTCATGCAGAGGCCTGTGTAAAATCCTTGCAGTTTCAAAAGACTTTGACAGAGAAAAGACACCCAAGACAAAATGTGTGGAAGTGAACCCCCACCAAGAGAAAGACAGGCTTGAGCCCGGCAGAGGGAAGCCTGTGCAGAACTGTGTGATAAACTGAAAAAAACAAATAGACAGGGGCAAGCCCGGCAGAAGGAAGCTTGTGCAGAACTCTGTGAAGACAAAACGCGGGGAAGGGAACCCCCACCAAGCGAATAAACAGGCTTGAGCCCGGCAGAGGGAAGACTGTGTGGGGGTTGGGCAGCCGATGGTGAGACGCGGTATTCTCCCCTATTTTGTTTATCCAACCCAACCTTTTTTTTGGTATTCACCAAGGTCCCAACTCCCCTCCCTCTCTTTTTACACAAACACTCGGCCGAGGAAGGGGGTGACTGAGAGTAACAACATTAACTTTCACACATCGTACAGGACATGACGCACTAATCGGGTCAGGCAAAGTCAGGAACTTGACTCTAAGTGCATACACCTGATACCAATTATCTCTCCTTACACGAATAAAAGGCACAACCCAAAGACACACTCTGAGCAAGGTGGAACATGAGAATGAGCAGAACTTGGGACTAGCGCAAACCTACTGGAGCAGAGCGACTGACCAAGGGGCGGGTGCAGTGGGTCGAAAACCCCAAGAGTTCCCTACCAGAGGTTGTGACCTCTGACAGGCCACGGAAAACAAGCAGAGGAGCTCAGATCCCACAAGTGAAGACTGCATTGTGTTTCAAGGACGGCAGCGACCCTCCCGGGTGAATTCCAGAGTTGGGAAGGTGAGGCCAAGCCTATGGTACTAACCTTGACTCATGAAATGGATATCGCAAAACCAAGAAAGAGACGCACAAGCGTCACAAGGTGAGTTGGCAAGCGACCTGAGAGACCGGTGTGTGTTAAAGTTTGAAGTAGCAACATTATATCACAAGTGAAGTCTGCACGCGTGTGGATGAGACGCGTGGAAAGGCAGACCTCTGAATGAACTTTGAAGTAAAAGACAGCTGTGAAATCACTGATACTAAGTAACGGAGTGGTCCGGTGAAAGGAAGTAACCCACTCGAAAGTCTCAGTGAAAGGTACATCGTTTGAAGCGATAAAGTGAGTGAACAACAAAAGTGAAATAAAGGCGTTTAACTCTTACAGAAGGGGAGAGTGAAAGTTAAACTGTAAACCTTGAGACGAAGTGGTCCTGTAGTGGTTTGTAAAGAAGGCCATGCACATTCGAAAGTCTTCGACATCCTACAGTGGTCCGAGGCTGACAGAGGGGAGACCGAAGTATTATAAGCTTGAGGAACGGAGCCCCCTTGTAAGTTTGTGTTAAACTTTGTTGTGAGAGGTCTGAGCTCGACAGGGGGGACCTTTGTGAACTATAAGAATATTATTAAGTCAGGAAAACAGACTTTAACGTGGAAGGCCAGGCGGGCCTCAAGCCACGTTTTTAAATTGTTTATTGTGTTGGAAACCAAGCCAGAGTGTGTCATCCTGCCTACAGGGACTGCCTTACTCCATGAGGTCTAATGTGGGGAAGAGAACTGGTTCCCCACATTTATTCATTTGAACACTGATCACTGATTTTTTTTTTGCATTCATTTCTCCTTTTTACACTTTTTGTACAAGAGATAGGGCAGGCATTAGGTTTTGTTAGCTTAGCATAGACCATTTTTTTTATCAAAGAATTTTTATTGCCTTTTTAATTATAACAACACAAAACAACCAAAATGCATTTCTCTGTATCCCTACTACAAAACACCCCCGGTCCCCCACACACCTCCCCTCTTGCTATGGTTATTTGCACAGTACTCCACTAAAGAGTGGATACACAGTGATGTCTCCTTTCAAAGTCAAGGTACTCCTTCCGGGTACGCCCAAACGCAGGGCAGGTGAACATCTCCACTTTACCCCCAACATAAGGTCCGGGTGCCTCAGAGCAACTTCTTAATATGTGAAATACCCCCTTCACATTCCATCCCTCTTTCTTTCTCAGTCCTTCCGATCTGCCTCTCCATATTTCTCAAAGAAAGGAAGCCACACAACCTCGATATTGGTCCTGGATTCAGCCAAGAGGTGGGTTAAATGAGGTGGGTTAAATACTCCATGTCATATATAGCCCTGATCTTAGAAACCCATTCCTTCTACCCAGGCATTCGTGAGTTTTTCCACAATTGGGACAGAGAACATTGTGCAGCAACCAACATTATTTAAAACACGTGGCCCAATCAACTTCAGGCTCCTCATCCGTACTAACTAGGTCCAGTTGAATTCTGCCTACCCCCTTCATCCAAGACAAAACCTCCCCCAATACGCCTGTACCATGGGGCACCCCCACCACTTGTGTATATAGTCTCCCTTTTCGCGGTGGCGTTTCCAACAGTGCGAGTCATATCCTTCACTCACCCGGGCTATCCTGACCGGGGATAGTGCCATCTATAGCCATGCCATGTAGCAGTTTCAGGGCCTGGTGTCTGTATTGCAATGACGTGGTTTGTGCGATGGGCTCGCCTGCACATATGGGTCCAAAGTGAATCATCAATATCTCTACTCAGGTCTCGTCCCCAGTGGACTCTCGATGAGGGTGGGGGCCCCTCATGGCTGCCAAAATAAGTAAATTACATAGCACAGCGATTAGCAATTTGGACCCTTGCTGTGTAATCAGAAATTGCTCAAGATCCGTCAGTTCCCCCTAAGGTTTGCCCCCCCCCCTCTTTTCTTCAGTCAGATCCCGTTCAATTGAAGAAAGCAGAAGGGTTATAGCCTACCTATACCCAAGGACCCCTCCAGACCCTCCAGGGATATGACAGCAATGCCTACCCATAGTTGCCCCATCTTACTAAGCCCTGCTTCGTACCAGGATTGAAATGTCAATGGCTCCTCGATCCCATCCCTGAGAGGGGGCACCCATATACAGCTCAGAGGAGACGGCCATGATGTAAGCAATCTGCTATCCCCTCCCTCTCTCCATACGGACGACAGAGCCTCCAAGTCTGGGTGGTGCAGGACACTGTTCGGAATGCAGGCTTTAGGAACCCATAACTACTCGTCCAGCGTGACCGGGGCTAAAACCTCATTATCCATTGTTTCCCTGATCCCGGGTTGAGATGCTCCACCAGGACTCGTAACTGAGTTGCTTTATAATATGTGGTAAAGTCTGGGAATCCCACTCCCCCTCTGGTCAGCACCTCATAGGAGATTCTGTGTTTCTTCCCTGCCTAGAGGAACCGCAACATATATTGCTTTATTTCAGACAGAAAGGATACAGGCAACATTTGAAACAAAAATAGAAATTTAGCGAGAACCATCATCTTAATGGAATTCAGCCATGCCATCCAGGACAACCCCAACCCCGCCCTGCCTCTCCATGTCTAGTTTTACCGCCGTCCAAAGCTGGAGAAAATTACTGGAGAAGAGATCCCCAGGATGCTGGATCACCTGCATACCCAAAGATTGGAACATCTACCCCTGCCTTCAGAAGGGGAGCCAATCCACGTATTCTTGTTCCTCAGCTGACAAACCCCTGACTGCAAAAATCAGCGATTTCCCCAGGTTGACTTTAAAGCACGACAGTTTCCATACTGCTCCAAGCTAGTCAGTACATGAGGGTGCGATTGAGACGGCTTGGTAATGTAAAGTAGAGCATCATCCGCAAAAAGACTTATCTTGCAATGGACCCCCCTCAACCTAACCCTTTCAATGCCTTCATTTCCTCTGACGACTGCTGCCCATGGCTCCATCACCAACGCATATATCAACGGGGAGAGACGGCATCCCTGGCGTGCACCTCGCTCTGAGTACAGGGCTTACAACCAACCCAACCACAGCAGACCCATTCCAAAGGGCACAAGGACTTCCCTCATAAAAGCACAGCTCACCCGGTCGAATGCCTTCTCGGCGTCCAGGGACAACAGGAGTGCCCCCTCCCTCCTCACCATCTGCAAACTCATCACATGAAGGGTTTTTCTCATGCGGTCCGCTCATTGCCTATTGAGCACGAACCCTACCTGATCCAAGTGGATCAGTCAGGGGAGGTGTGCTTCCAACAGCGTTGCCATTATTCTGGCGAAAATGTTTGCATCGACGTTGAGTAGAGAGCTAGACCTGTAAGAATCACAGTCCGTTGGGTCCTTCCTCGTCTTTGCTATAACGGCTGTCATGGCCTGTAGGAATGTCGTCTGTATCATGTCCCGCCCTGCTATCTGATTAAACAACTTAGCCAGTGGCTTTGCTAGGATCGTCTGAAACTGCTTATAGAAGTCAGCTGTGAAGCCATTCTCTCCGGGGGCTTTCCCCACCTTCAACCTCTTGATAGCTCCAAGCACCTCCTCCCCAGTTGTCTCCCCCTCCAGAGCGTCCCTCTACGCCCCCGTGAGCTTGGGGAGGTCTCGCTCGGTTAGGTACTGTCTCATATCTTCCACAGAGAATAGGCCATTTTGATTTGACGGACTCCAATAGGACTGCGTGATTTATTATTTGATGGTCGAGACTACTCCCATCTTAGTTATAGGGCAAAGTAGGAGTTTTTCCAACCCGCAAAATGCAAATAAAGGTTTTACAAATTGTACCCATTGTGTTAGTGTCATACGTATGATACAATGCCTCCCCTACAGTGTCTACTACTTGATACCAAGCCTTCCTTACAGTAGGGATAGTGAGGCATTTATCCAACTTTTTGAGTAAATATATAATGTTATTGTTTGAAAAATCTTCACAATGTTGTCCGCCTCACCTTTCTGACCCCCTCACAGTGTTCTGGTGGGACTTTGTAGAAGACACCAAGATTGGACCTTTTCAGAGGTTTTTTGTATGGGGCTTTGTAGAAGAGCCTCAGGATAGAACTATGTCCAAAGCAAATGGCTGAGCTATTAATATCACGGATATGGATGGACCATTGTCAAGGGGGTCTGGATTCGGGTTTGTAAAAAGAACAAGGATAGGACCTTCTAGAGCAGAGGTCTTCAAACTGTGGGGCACACCCCGCTAGGGACGCAGCCGCATTCCCAGGGGTTGTGGGGGGTGGGAGGCGAGTCCCCAGCCTGAATTCTTTTGTTAACATTTTATTTTTAATGGATGAAATGGGCAGGGGCGATTTACAGGGTCAGACTGGAGCATAAAACTGTCTCGGGCGCCAATGAAAAAGTGGCCCACAGTTGCAAATGGCAATTCATTCCTTTAGTGACATACTGTTTGAATAGTACCCAAGGGGGTGTTTTTTTCGTTTAAATGTAAGCTTATTATGATATTTAAGGAATATTTATTCAGCAACTATGGTCCAAACTACTAGCTTCATAGTGAAGTAATTCATCAAACTGGCCCACATTGGCCAAAAAAGTGGCTCATTTAGACCAAAGAACGGACCCACACTATTATTTTGCATTTTTGGTTGGGCATTGCCCTATTCTCCAATAGACCAGTCCCAGCCTGGCGGCTCATCCATAATGGGCGAGGGGCTTCTTCACAGTGGCCCCCTCACCCATCATGGAAGAGCCGAGGAACCAGCCCTGTGAAACACTGTGCACTCCCTCAGCTGCTTTTTCCAGCTGAGGAAGTGCCCTGGCATGACTGAACTATCAAAGGGAAACATTGGGCCTCATTCCGAGTCCGGCAGTAATCCTGCCGGTGCTACCGGCAGGTTGCCGCTGAACTCGGTATAATTTACCTGCGCCTCACTTCCCGGTGGTCTGGAAAGTCAGGCGCCAGTAAATTGCAATTCCCCATTCCCATAGAGTTCCATAGGACTCTATGGGAATGGGGAACAAGGAAGCACCAGCACCGTTGTTAACAGTGCCGGTTGTTCCGTGGTGGTCTGTCTACCGTGGCCGCTGCGCCCGGCAGGGTCCGACCTGTCTGGCACAGCAGCTCCGGAAGGCAGACCTGTGGTATGCCAGTCCGGAAATAACAGTGCCTGTAAGCTTACCGGCACCGTTGTTTCCGGACCGGCATACTTATAATGAAGCCCACTGTTTTCCTTTGACAGTTCAGTTCCCCAGCCACACATGCTCACTGAGCCATGCAAGGCTGGGGGAGTTTTGCTTCGCAAGACTTGCATAGGTCTTTGGAAATACTGGCTGGGGAACAGCATATCTATATGTGAGAAGGGGGCTCCTGTGCCTCCTCGTGCATACGGACAGAGCAGCCTGGAGTAGGGAGTTCCAGCACCCCCACCCCCCGCAAGCCCCTGCGTGCATGTGCGAGAACCAGGAAGCTCTTTCTTCCTGATTCCTTTTCATGATGCAGGAGTTGGAGCGTTGGGGAGAAAATTCAGGACTTCAGGCAGAAGGTACGTTTATGTTAATTTATTTGTTATTTAAATATGTGCATTGGTGCATTTATGCTTGTGTTATGAGTGAGTGTATGACGATGGGTGCCCATGTGAATTATAAAGTGCTTGCTTTGTGAATGATTTGTGAATGTGTGTGTTTGTGTTGGTGCGTGGAGCTGATTTTGGCGAGTGGGTGGGAGGAGGGTTGTACAAAAAAGGCATTTTAAAAATGCCTTTGTTGCCCAATCCCCCTACCCACCTGCCAAAATCAGATCTTCTTCTGAGGCACTGTGGGGCCCAGGAGACAGGGTTGGTATTTTTTTACTGGACTTTTATCATAGATGTCAAGTCAAATTTTATTTATTTTATTTATTCGTATTTGTAAAGCGCGCAGCAGCCCCTGGGCCCCCCAGCGCCTTGCACACACACATAATCGGGATGGTATCTTTTTACTGGACCTCTATGATAGATGTACAGTAAAAATGTCATGCCTGCCCTCCCGCCCCCCAGGGCCAATTGCCAACTGTTTGTTTTTTACCCAATTTATTTTTAAAGTATGCTCTTAAATGCAAAATTTTAACACCCAATATTAAAAAACAAATCCCAGAGGGAACCCCCCCTCCCCAAACCCACTTGTTTGGTTTGGGCTCAATCGCTAGGCTCGGTCGCTATGGCATATCTGGGGGAAATATTTATGCCCCTCCACCTAAACAATTCACCAGCCCCCACTGGCCCTGGGACTGTGCTGGAAGCAGGGTAGGGGAGCCCAGGGACTTCGTTGAGAGCAGGATGGGCGGGAGCCATGGGATAGTAGTGGGAGCAGGGTGGGGAGAGCTCAGGGCCTGTGGTGGGGTGGGGAGAGCCCAGGTACTGGGTAGGAGTGGGGTGAAAGAGCCCAGAGACTATACTGGGAGTAGGGTGTGGTAACGGCGCGCGATTGTTCATAGCCATTTGAACTTCCTATCCATTTGGTGGAATTTGGGAGGGCCCCCCCTGCCCACATTTAGCAAAGTTTGAAGACCATGGTACTAGAGGGTTCAGGACTTTTGTTAAGGTGGCATGGGTGGCCCTCTTTTGTAGTGGCATCTTCATCTACCTGTTTAAGAGTGTTTTGGATAGTGATTTTGTTGATGGATTTGTGGATGCTATTATAGACAAAGGTATGGCTAGGACAGGGAAAACAGATATATGTATTGGGGTTGTGTGGTCTCGACAGCAGTTTTGCATAAATGGTGTCTGGGTCAGGCTGTAAACAAGTGGTCCAGTCACTGCGCAGAAGTATCTATGGACATCTGTGGATGCCTCTGGATAGGGGTTTGGTAGGTGTTTAGGGACAGCATTGCACAGTGGTCAGGTTGGGGGTTTTCACAGGGATTGGAAGTGTGATTAATTGTTATGCTATTTTAATTTACATTATTATATTACTATTGCGCAGACTTAGCTCAGAAGCAATGGTGGGCCATACAGCAGAATATGGGTAACATTAACAGGCAAGAGTGTTGAGGGGCAGACAGTAACGCAGTATTGTGTGACCATGAAACAATTAACATGGTTTCACTTCGTTGAGCTACCGATAGTAGTCCCATGGCTGGTGAGTAGTCTCAGAGGCTAGGTAATGTCAAGCTATGATCGAAATAGGAAGGGTTTCCGTTATTTTCAGAATAGGAGGAAAGAGCGAACTGTCCATATTGCTGCTGGGATAGAATTCCAAAGGAACGGAGCATAGCAAGAGAATGGCTGTCTCCTAGTTTTCTCATTGCGGGGCGTCTAGTCAGATCCCATATAGTGGAGGGGATGAGGAGTTGGATTTGCATGCCACAGCATTGAGGGGGGCATTGAGGGGACCCACTGTGCGGAAGCCCTGCTAGTAGGGCATTTTCCCATCTAAGTGATACATTTATCACCAGAACGTACACTAATACTCGGAAGTCCAGAGGTGGCAGGAAGGGTTTGCAAAGTAGGGTGATTTGATGCCAGCCCTTTTGGGCCTTGTTAGCTATGTGTTGTTGAAAGGATACTTTCATTTCCACAATTAATCTGAGAGACTTTCACTAAATTGGTGAGTTGCAGGATTAATCTGTCCAAGTGCATGCCGTCTAGCCATCTTTGAGTGAGAGACTAAGATAACTAATTCTGTCTTGGTAGGGTTACGTTTCAAGTAGGATCTACACATCCATTTTGAATGGCAGCAAGGTCTGCGCAGAGGTGAGCGATGGCCTGGGAACTGATAACTCTTTGATATTTCTGAGTGTAGTCCGTCTATTCGTGTATTCAGATGTCAGTCAGTTAGGAATGTGTTGATGGGTTCAGTGTATAGACTGAATAAGACCAGAGAGAGGATGAAGGTCTGGGGCACACCCCAGGTCGCTTGGGAGCGTGTCAACCTTAGGAAACCCATTTGGACAGCGTGGTGTCTCCTAGGTAGGTATGAGGACAACCGCCATGCCTGCAAAGCCCATTCTGTGACTAAGGGGGGATTGTAGCGTGTCTTGGTACAATGTGTAAAATGAAGTTGAGGAGGACTAATAAGCACGCATCTCCTTTTGTCAATAATTTACAAAGCCTCATCAACCACCACAATGGTGGCTGTCTCCTTGCCGAGTCTGGGGTGCAAGAGGGATTTATAACCCCAAATAAGGCTGAGTTAGTGAATTTTAGCAAATAGATTGGCTATCACCTTCTCAATGATCTTTCTGATAAAAGGTAGCCAACTGATAGAACAGTAGTTTGCCAGATCCTTCAGGTCGAGGGTGTTATTTTTCAAGAGGAGGCGTTTGAGTCCTGTTTGTAATCTGTCTTGAAAAGTGTGTTTGCTAAGAGATGAATAGACTATCCTGAGAAGAGTAGTCATGGTGGCCCCTGTTGCGGATTGCGCAAAAATCCCTCTGAGACGTAGAGACAGTTGTGTTCTAGGGTTCTTTATTTTTTCCTTTGTGGGGCCTAAGGCTGTCACTTTGTCTCTTGTCTATTTTCGAACCTCCTCCCTAACCCATGGCATCCGTAACCCCTGGTTGGTGCTAGCGAATGTTGACTCCTACTGTCTAGAAGCATATATTATACTACAGATGGTATGGTAAGGCAGTGGCTGTCTAATCTCCAGAGGGGACTTCCTAACCGTTCCTACTCTATCCAGTGGTTAGTGGTCTGTCTCTATACTAAGATGCGCTTCCCTACCTCAAAGGAAACTAGTGAAATTGTCAGGAAGTCTAAAACTAAAAATTCTGTCACTGTCGTGTCCCAAAACCTACTTCAGTCCCTAACTCTAGCAATCTAGTGCAACTGTGCAAGGAGGATTTCTCTTCAAATTAAAAAGTGTATAAAGTGTTCCCTGTACTTTCAATCAACAGAAAAGTTCCCAATCTCTCTGGTGAAGAGGGAAAATGGGACGGTCCCTTCCCCAGACTCACGTGCAAAATATGGCCGACGACGTCACGACCAAAGTACCCTTAGCGAGATGAGTTTGCACCTCTGTCCACTGCCTCAGATGTCAGCATTCACCGTGACCACACTCGACCTGCAAAACCTGGCTGCATCCCACCCAAAGCACGAGGTGGGAATCAAGACAGAGCTGAGACCGACCGCATAGACCAGCTTGACTAAAACGGTTCACAACCTAAGCTGCCATCGTTAGAGATCACACGACAACATAGCCCCAACAGACAGAAACACATGTGCTGCCGCGCACCTGGATCAGACACACACCAACTCACACGAAGAACACGCACAGTGCTATGACGTAGCGGGCCGTGTAAACTCACAGACGTGCATCGTTATTATTTTTCACATAGGCCAGCAAATGCCTCGCAGAAATGCAAGACGCCGGAAGAGTTTGTGCATATGCTTGCAGATGCTTCATGCTACTAACCCCGAGGCAAGGCCCTATACCTAAAAAGTTATGAAAAATAATGTTCCAAAATACAAGTTTCCAATGCTACGATGGTGACAGCAGGACATAGATATCTATAGCACAAATCTCAAAATGTTCCTATGTATTGTACAGTTCAACCGACTCTACAGAGTTAAGAAACATTTTAAATTACTTTAAATTACTTTAAATGCAATATGGGAAGCTCATAGGCTAAACCACACCCACAAAAGTAGTATTGTGCTGGAAAGCCCGATCCATTGCTCAATTTTACTCTAGGAGTTTTGGGTATTTTGGATAATGGAATAAAGAGCAATTATGTAAACAGTATGTACCACTTCATTTGTTATAAAAGCTGCATGCATTGTGTAGCTACAACGAATGCTGTTGCTTCCCACACCTGAATGTTTAGGGTCACCATTAGCCATTACTCCACCGTGAGAATGTACAGCCACACATTCCAAGAACTGTTTCCAACTGGCTTTACTCTACAGAGATTTTTATGCCCAGGCAGAGTTTACAAACTTCACTTGTGATTTTGCTATTTTTAATGGCTTTCCAGCCCAAGGAATTGGAGGTACATCGACTGCAGAAGGTAACTTGACTTGTTTCCATTTTTCCCCCTTCTAATACCAGTGCTGTAACCATGAGAAGGGGATTGAGTTCTTTTTATTCAACATTTTTATAAGATGTGCCTGTACCACTTGCACATATTTCATACGTAAACTTTACCATTTATTTTTGTTTGTATTCTTTAATGTGTAATTTGGCTATTAAACAAACCTTAAGCACAATAAAAATAATATTGTAACATCACATAATTAAAACATATTATGATTGACATTTAAAAGACCCAAGCAATTTATATATATAAATAAGTCACAAAAACTTTACAATTTGATAAGACCAGATGTAGAAATGTAGTTATGTTTCATTAATATTACAGACCTGTCTAGAGTGACAGCAGGCAATTTGTGAGAGAAACCATGTATATTAGCATTGAAATCAAAATTCCTCGTTCCAATCTTCTCTCACTTGTGTCCAGTTGGCAGACAGCTTATATTCTGATCGCTTCCTCTAAAAGATTGTTTTATGACCTAACTGAAAGTAAACAATTGGCCGTAACAAGTACCTATAATGCACTCAACTGTAGAATACACTGCCTTCCTCCAAATCTTGGGCAGCAGAGATCTGGAAGCACTCTTTCAGATAAAATAACATACAATATAACAAGCTTGAATTTATAAAGGGAAAACAATAGCTTTCTAATCCCTGCAACCTTAAAAACTTCCTTATAATGTTATAGAGCCAAAATTGGGACAAAGTGGCAGTCAAGTAGTGTAGTTTGCACAACACGGACAGAGTTTGTTGAAGGGGTGGAATCTGGTACGGTTCAGAGTCTGGCAGAGGCGGAGTAAAGATGGGGGGTGCATGCACGTTTTTGGGCCCAGGGCAGCAGAAAGCCTAGATACGCCACTGGTGTGAGGGATAGAGGTAAGGTTTTGACCTAGGATGGTGCTTTCTTTACTTACGGGCATTTTGACAGACCCTTTCATTTTAGTTTGAGGCAGGGAAACCCCTCTTAGAATTAGGGATAGGTAGGTTTTTTCATACAATAAAAGTCGTTGCCAACCACCATGACACCTCCTGGTCAGTTGCCTTCTTCAGCACCATTATAAAGGAGAATGTCTCTTTAAGAGAAGATGCATATTTAACTGATATGATTGGCAGAACATGGAGAAGTAGAGAGTATCTGCACCGGGGAAACCCCCTGACCCGAGCACGTCTTGGAGACGTGGACCTGGAACGAGGTGCAGCGGCTGCGATTTCTGAAGCGATGCAGAATGCCAGACTAAGGCGCTGGTGGCCTGGCGTACTCAGCAACGAAGGAGCCATTGTGAAACAGGAAATCTGAAACATGTGTCAGGTAGTGGCGAGACCACATGCATATCATGGTGGGCAGGCACGAGCGGGAATGCTTTCTCAGGCTCGTGGCCGAGAGGAGGCCTCAGCTGAAGACATCCGAGTGCTGATGAACACCATCATTCAGTGCCACAAGGAAACCTACATTGGGGCGGGGGGCAGGGAGGGGTAAGGTGTGATGGGAGTGGCCACTTCAGCAAATAGGAGGGGCAAACTTGGTGGCTCCACCCCCACTGTTCTACCCCCCCCCCCCATGGTCTGGTGTGGGGACCAACTATGAAATAGTATATTTTAAAGTGCAATATGCAGAATGGCGTTGGAAGTCTTTCTTGCAAGTACCAGCTATCACGTTTTACTGCATTTGTTTAAGTTCCTTTTTCTGAACAAACACAGTAAAACTTTAGCACCGACAGTTTCGGGAAAGGCTTCCCTCACCTCTTTGCTTAACAAAATGCAAGTGCACATATCCAGGGGTACACCTAGGCTAAAATGTAGTCAGGGGCTAGCTCTTCAAATGTTGGGAGAGGCGCTAACTTCAGAGACAGTGGAGGAGTAGCAATCTTACTTGTGTAGGGGGGCATCAGACTTCATTACTCTTTGTAATTAGACTATTCTTGTGCAGCTTCAATGTTACAATCAGCAAACTCTCCTTTAAGTCTGAAAAACACACTTCTTGCGGATCTTGAAGGTTCTAGAAAGTGTGAAAATGACAGATGGTGTGCAATGAAAGACAATATCATAGCATAACAGGACATAGCAGAGTCTGGGGCAGTACTCTGACAGCCCAATCAACTTCACTGGCTGGGAACAACAGGGGAGAAAATGTAATATTAGTTCTACCACAGTTAGTGCGCTATACTAGAATATCTGGTGCACTGACTGGCTGGTGAGACTATGCCTGTCAAATCAAGTGGTACGAGACTGGAGGAGGGCCAGTGCAGCAATAATGCAATTCTATGTGACAGTATTGTAGCTACTAGCAGAGGAGCACCAGGGTACACCAATTTGTCCGTACACATATTAAAACTGACCTATTGTAAGGGTGTAAACATAATCATTTATAAGCACTTACATTTTTGCAGTTGAAGTGTGAGATTACATTATTTGCCTGGGACCACACACGCTAAACAGCAAAGCAGGGATTTTAACCAACTCTGCAATTTGGGCATAGCCACCTTCTTCCACGCTTTACTTGGAACAAATATTTAAGTTTTGGGTGTCAAGACCAACAATAATACTGTACTATAGAGGTTACTTGCAAAATACACAAATTACACAAATAACTTAGTAAAGCCTCATGACAATATGAGCCAAAATAAAATCAGTGTAGCTTTTATTTTCCACATCCTGAATGCAAAACTAGAAGATGCAAAAGGCAAAATATCTCTTTACCCACTTTATTTTCAGTGCTTCTTTCAGTGCTTTAAGAAACACAATAAAAGAAGTTGTGTAATAAACTGACTTAGGTTTGTAGATTCGTCACAAACCTACAGCGTGTTGCTATGTATGGTTTTAAGAACATTCAACTAAGAATATCAAAGAAAACAACTTTTTAGCATATCAAGCTATTAGATGTTATGGGTATGAACACATTTTCAAAGCGAGTCTGGAGGAAGAGCAAATGCCCCATTCAAGAGCTCCGCCCCCATGTTGCCTATATGTTAGGAACCGGAAATTGCGACACGTACAAGTGAGGATGCCTAAACCGCAAAGAATTCAAGGTATCCACAGAGAAAACCCTATATGCATTCACGAAGAAATAATGCTGTTCTGCATAGAGTCCCAGGAAGAAGTGTGAAAACAAGTGAGAAAGAAGACTGGTGACGTCATGCGAAGCAGAACTGCAGTGCCTTGAAAAGAGACACAAGACAAAAGAACAAACATATAAGATCCGAAGAGGTGGTGTCAAGGATGACCAACATTTCAGGCTCGAGATGAAGGTGCTCATGCAAGGAAACGTTGAAGAAAATGCAAAGTCATTTTACAGTTGTACAGATGCAGTAAAGCAAGTAGACAAAGCGATCTTAAGGCTGGCTATGTAGTAAATAGATTGCGGTGATGCGCCAATGTATATTCATAGGAGTATATAGAACCTGGATGTTCCACGATGCATTTTAGCAAGGCTTAAAACCCTGTGTATGGAAAGGTTTTCAGTGTGGCGCAGTTGGAAAATAGCTAATGGCGAAAGTGAAATTCAAGAAAGGCTTGGTTGGGCTGGCCCAGCACCAAGAGTCGAGGCCACCGTGGCCTGGTTGTCCATCAAGTAGTTACATGAACATGAGAAAGAAACAAACTTCTGTTTGAGTTGAAATGGAAAAACACTGAAAGTGCCAAGAGTTCATCATTTAATAGTGTTATATGCAGTGAAGAGCTCGAAAACGTGGTCTCCAGTCACATGGTCAGATGAGAATAGCTTTGGGTCGAGCTACACCGAAACCAGAAGATAAGACCATGCCACACTCCCTTTTATCCTCAGGCACAGAGAGCTTCTACAATGCCAAGTTCAAAGCCTTAATTGAATGGCAGTCCGCAAGAGTGATGATAGATGTTGGGCCAATTGCGTGGGGAGGCATGACCAGGCCAACCCTCCCAGCACATGGCTTAGTAGCCTGCGCACTACTAAAGTGTTTAATATTCCAGAAGGGTACAAGCGTGCCAAGCAATTATAGAGTGCCATGTATCAGAGATCCCTATAGTTTGTGTAACCAATGAATCATCATGTATTTTATGACAATGAAGATTACTTGCACTAGAGGAGGGCTTAGTTGTCCACCTGATGTTAGAGACCCAATCACTACCCCTGTTAATATGGAACGTATACTGAGATGTTCTCTGTAAGCCTATCACATCCCCAAGTAGGTTTTTGTAGTTTGCCACGTAGTGTGACGTCAGTGATGATGAATATTAACTATAAAAGTCATGTTTTTTCTGAAATGCATTGAGAGCTCGAGCGAACATCGGATGATGTCAGTTGTAACCACCCTGTTTTAGATAATTGCAAATAAAATAGAACAGAGTTTTGCCAACTTCCTGAGTCGGTTTGATTATTGATGTATGAGTAATTTCTGCATCCCCAGACATCTCTAAGTACTGCTGCCTCGTCTTAAAGGGCCCATGTCTATGGGTTCACGTGGTAGGAGAGGATGGTTAAAGATTCGCTCACCCACTAGGCTCTTAAAGGTCTCGGAAATATCGGATGTCCTACGCCATTTAGCTGGATGGCCACGAGGCCTCCAGTGGATAGCGATCGAAACAAAGATCTCGCAGGACATAAAAAGATAGGTGGGATGGGTCCCTCTTTCACAGAATTCCCTCCCAGTTTCTACAGGCAGCTGAAGGGACCGAAAGCTAAGGTGGCCGGTTGAGGAGGAGATGATCCTGTGGGCCAGGAGCTGAAAAGCGAATGGTGAATAGATTGAGAAAGTTTGCAAAAATTATATATGCATAATAAGTGGGGAAAGTGATAATGGGAAGAAAGTAAGAGAGGGTTGGTGGGGTATTTAGTGAACGACGAGGAGCATCATATAGAGGTACTTAATAGATGTACTTTAATAACGACAAAGAGAATCAGAGGTTAAGGCCATAATCCGACGTCTAGAAGAAGTTATTTCAAAATCCAAGTGGATATACCTAGGCTATGAGCAAATAAGGTTTTGCTAAGGGAGATAACGTACACTCCAATCAGGGTTTTTTTAGAAGCAAGAATAAGTAGTGAGGAGCGCTAAGATGAAATATATGTTGGGGCTAGCCAGTCTGTTTGTTTGTATAATATATGTGTTCTATATATTAAGGAAACAATGAGATGTCGAAGAGCCACAATAGATTGTGGTAAAAGGCTGAGAGTAGATTATTTATTTATTTAGTTATTAATGGTGTTGACTGAATAGGTGGATTGAAGTATATTGAGGCATAAAGGTTTGGAGCAGCGATGATTGGTGCACGCTCACAGTGTATAGTTGTTCTGAAAAGTATTCTCTGTTTAAAATAACGGTAAGTATTGACAGTCAATTGTGACTTGTCATGATGGAGGATGTTACTCCTCTCATGCACCTGTACAAACAGCTGCCAAAACACGCACCCCCGCTTAAACAGTATAGTGCACAATGCGTTAAGGACACAGCAGATAAAATGTTCATGCCATGGCCACAAGGGAGATCACTGTCAAAAGCAGTTTTGCAACACATGACCACATACTTCACGCTGCATACACGAGAAAGAAATTGGAAAAAAAGGTTAGCTAGCCTAGAGCTTTGGAAAATGTACCAGGAGGAAGGGGAAGACCCGCCTCCTGAAGACTGGATGCTTAACCAGTGTAAAGAGGGGGTGTTGAGCCTTCTGCTCCCCCTAGTGTGCCCGAAGTAAATGGCGATAGTGCAAAAGATGAAGGATTGTATCCAGTAAAAGAGCTTCAGGAAGCGACAGGATACAGTAATCCGATACCTGAGTCGCCTGCGTATAGCAGTGACGAGAGCCCAGAGAGAACCCCAGACAGAGATGTGTTCTCTAAAGTCCCACAGGACAGAGAAGACTGAACAGCCGATTTTGACCTTAGATATAGAACGAGAAATTAAGAGATGGAAGGGAGAGAAACACAAAGCTGACGAGATAGTGTTCATACAGAACGAATGGATGGGGGGTCAGATATTGCTCAAACTTGATGGGAACAGCATCGAAGAAGTACGGCAAGGGGAAGATCAAGATGTGCAAGATAAAAAATACAGGGAACAAGAGAAACGATTGAAGGAAGATGAATTTAAAAGAAAGTAGACAAAAACGTGAGCAAATGTATCAGGAAGAACGGTTAAGAAAAGAAGAAAGAGCAGAAGAACAAAGAAAATATGACAACAGGCAAAGAGCAATCGAAGAACAAGACAGGCTAGAAGAGAGAAGAAGAGGAAGAACAGAAATTAAGAGATAAAAGATTGCAAAGACGCAGAAATGAAGAAGTGCGTAGGGCAAATGAGAGAAGAGAAGCAAAAAGACAGGAAGACGAAAGGATTAGGGAGGAAGCAAAGAAACAAAGAGAATTTGATGAAGAAATGGAACGAAAAAGAAGGCAGAGGGCACGCAACATTGATCGCATTGAGAAAGAGTTAATGGAACCTAGTCCAGTAGTATTATGGAAGGACATAGAGGATTTCTTTCCATGGCAAGAACCAATGCCTGGACCCTCTAGAGTAAACCTAGAGGAGAATTTTGAGATAAGAAGCATCAGAGACAGAATCGAGAAGGCTTATCAGGAGATGAGGACAAAAATGAGTCGAGAAATAAAGGAAAAGACGATTGATCTGAAATTGCCCAGTCATGGGGCAAGGAGGGAAGCCTGTTTAGTCTCGAGGATAGAGCCTTGTCTTTGGACCAGCTGACTTTAAACAGAGTTGAGAAGGATGACAGCCATACTAGTTGGGGACAAGATATGTCATATGAAGACAGGGAAACCTTCCGTGGGGAGGAGGGAGCTGTTGCATGTGGTCCCGAGGGGTGCTTTCAGACTGATAGCGAAGTAAGGTGGTTAAGGCGGTTGGATTTAGACCAGCCTAAAGAAAGAACGCCAGAGTCTATGGCGTGCCCAGAATTGACCTAAAAGGCGACCTCTTAGTGAAAGGGGGGAATCGCCACCATATGTGAACAGACTGAGGTCATTACCAGAAAGAAGGCGATCAGGAACCATTGTCCCTACTATGGATAGGAAGACGATGTAAGCCGATTGCGATTTTGGGATTTCACAAATTCCCTTGTAAGAAAAAGGAGGGGCCAGAACACAGTATATCCCGTGGCTCTAGATGGACAAAGATAATCTAAGGTGTAAGCGTCCGAGTTTAACTTCGGAACCGGTTAATGGATCTATGAATTAGAAAAAATGACAGGAGGAACACTTTAGCTATAGAGGACATTAAGGGTCTTCTAGCAGCTATCCTTGGGGAAAGGGCTGATTATTTGGATGAGAGCAGGATACTCAAGGTTCTCGGCACAGAGCACAGCGCATGATGGAGCACCATTTAATAATTGTAGAGCGGCAGTCTGGAAAGTGCTTAGAGTACAATATCCTGATACATCAGATATGGGTGCAATTATGGCACGGAAAATGTAAGAAGGCGAATTTTCAAGAACAGTGGTCTTTGGAAGCTCGAGAGCCTTGGGGGAAATCGATCCTATATTTGATCATATTTTATGTCAGGGATTGCCAGAACAGGTCCAGAGACAACTGAAGAAGCTGGTGGGTATGGAAGCAAAGCCATGGCCAGAAATACAGCTGACTATTGTGTACCATTGTCGTTTGCTACAAGAGAAACATCAAAAGAAAGGACATGCTAGGAAGCCCGAGGAAGCTAAATTAGTACAAAGGAAGCTGTCTTAATATGCTATAGAAGGGGTGATGTTAACTAGCGGAGAAGGGCTAGAATCGCAACAGACAACAGATATGCTGCAGGTGAATAACCAACGGCAGTCGGACCAAGGTGGAACAGATTTATGCCAAGAGGCAGGGGAGGCTTCTGTGTAAGAGGAGGCTTTCAGAATAATCAGAGTAGCTTTCAGAATAACCAAGGTGGCTTTCAGAATATGCAAAATGATAATCAAGGCATGCAGGGAGGGCAAATCAGAAGATCCCCTCCTGTGTGTTGGACATGTGGAATGACAGGTGATATTGCACAAACATTTGGGAGCCAAGGGTATGTGCAGAATGAGCAATTCTCAAGAGGGGGGACAGCTTATCCTCCAGCATATAGCCCACAAAGTAGGGATTGGTTCACCCAAGATCAGACAGTGTATCAACCACAAGCACCGCAAATACAACAGGCTTTGCCACCACAGCAAGCACCATTGAATCTGCCGCAAGGCCAGTCACAGCACACACCCATGCAGATACAGCAGGGTGCAAATGCAGGACAGTTATTGACTCCTAGAGTAGGGGGTGTCACCATCAAGGGTGGGAATCCTTTCACAGGTATTGGAATAAGTATGTACCCACAATAGGACAGCTGACAGGGTGACGTGCCAAGTCATCACCTACGTGACGTGACGCAGAACCCAGAAATCAACACACATCATTTCACAACACAGCGTGTCACAATTTGGAATATAAAACTGTACTTTAAAAGGAAACAGAAAGACTGAACAATTTGTAAGGTACTTTTATTTCACAATAAACACTCTGAGAACATCCGGCGATTGCCATATTCAATCAAATTAAATGTTCTTCTTTGTTCTCGATCTGCAAATGTTTATCGTGAGTCACGCGGTATTCCTTTTGGGTACACAAGGTGTTTGTTTTGGGTAAAAGAAACGCTTTGGTCGCACAGTGAATTGCAAGGCTGTGCATCAACTTGGCGCTAGACCACCGTAAAGGATGTTATGTTGCTCCTAATCGTTGGTACCGCGTAAGGGCATATCGGCCCTTGGCGATCGTCCCAAAAAAGAGTCAAATATATACAGTTATTGACATGTATATGCAGCTGCCAGTTGAAAAAGCCATCAGTTGGTATCTGGAATTGATGACAATCGCAGAATGGCAGGATTTACCTGTTTGTAAAACATAATAGAAATGTGTCTCAGTAGCCGATCTTTACTACAATTTATCATTTTATTTGTTAATTCGGCATCGAGTTAAAACTAACGATTAGCACAGACGTGAAACAATGTGAATAGAAAGAAAACAACGTGGAAAGTACTCCACAATTTGCTGCAGAGGATAGTGCTATGGAGTATGTTCAGCTCTAAACGGGATGCGGAAGCTGGCGCTACAATTCGTGGTGCACATAGATGGCATTTTAATGAAATATTAGCGTTGAACCTGGGGGAACCAAGTGGTGGTCTACATGCATCTCGATGCTGGACTGCCCATGTGCTCAGTAGAAAAACCAGTACACACAAAGGTTGTACTTGCGTTTCATTGCAATATGCCACACAGAACAAACGAGTACAATGTAACCCAGCAATAACAGTCAGCTAATGATAAGTTGAATCGTTTGGGTATAAAATCATCAAAAGTGAAACTTATATTATATTCGACATTTCCATTCTCTTGGCGTAACGCAGACCGTAACACAGACTCCGTTTAACTCAACGATTTTTCATAAACTGAACTTACATGTTCCTTAGTCCAGTGTTGGAATGGAGAACCTTATCATATCTTAAGTTATTACACCCCTCCTTTAATTCAATTCCTTTCGGAATGGTCCCTTTCTCTCAAGGTACAAAAACAATTGAACCTTATACTGTGTGTGCGATGCGTGGGCTTCCTCAGCTCGCAAGCAAAAATTCAAAGCTGGTGACCTTCACTCAGAATGAAGATACATTCTTTGCAACATCTTGTCTCACCGCATCCATGAGAACTGGAATTGTGAAGCACAGGCACAGGAGGAAAAATGTAGGGGGCTGTCAATGCTCGCTGTTTGTGGCACTGCTAAGGGGTGGGGGAAACTATGCAATGACAAAATGTGCCCTACTTCAAAATTGGAGTCTAGGGTACACAATATGGAGTCAAAGTGTGTCTAGCAATAGCCCCACCTCTGCTTATGTCACGGCCTCCTTCCCCATGGCAGTAGATTGGCAAAGGAGGCGCCCACCGCGAGTGCAAGATCTGGATGCCACTTTCACGTATAATTTTTGTTGGCCGGGGGCTCAACCAACCCACCCCTTCCTTACGTTTGCAACGACCCCCAACACATGCCTCCATGAGTATATTGGTCAGAGTGCTTCTATTTCTCACCAACAACACACTTTGATGCGCTGTTTTGTTCACAGTCAGTACTTCTTGCGTGCAAAGTATTTTATGTTGCCTAGGTCTCATCCTGTCACGACCCTTGCCCAAAACTCCCTCTGGCAAACCCATTGGCCAGGTGGAGTCAGGACTCAGGCTACTAGAACCTGGCATCCTTTTCCAAAACCTCCTTGGGGCCACTCCTGGCGCCTACGGCGCCAGTCTCATACATCATGAAGAACATGTGCTTGGGAACTACTTAATGTGTTATCAGCCAACATGGAGGCTTCCACATAGCTTGGTTCCAAGGAACCAAGCTATGCGATCTAGTGTTTTGGGTGTGGTAGCCTAGGGACTACTTTACCTGGACTATTTTGTTGGGGCTATTTAAAACACATCAGAGCAAGACAACACGCTTCGCGTTACTTTGCAGCTTGCAACGTGACGCTCACCGTGTCCAGCTATTCCCTCGAACCTCGGAGAAGCAGAACCTGCAAGGAGACAAAAGGAACATCATTAGCAGCAGCATCTTACCGGCAGTCTTCATCTTTAGCCACTCGCAGCTACTGAGAACAGCTTCCTCGAATTTGCACGCCTCCCGGACAGAACGACCTGAAAGAGGAAGATAGAGGCAACATTAAAGAAAACAGTAGAGACATTTGCAAGTTACGGACTGCTCAAAAGGCTTACCTGGCTGGTCGCCTCTTGGCTGGCACCACTCCGGACATTCCACTCATGCTGAAGAGCACCACATCCTACAAGGATGGAAAACACAGGTTAGCAAAGGCAAGACTTCGCAGCACTGCACATAATGCTTACTTGCCGCATCATAGCGCTCTTAATACACCATCACTTACCAGCGGGGCTCAACCAAGCCAGTTCGCCGCGCTGAAGCTCCGCATACCTAAGGGAGAAAAAAGAGACATTTTAAACAAAGAAAGGTATGCAGGATAGCAACAAAACTAAAGAACAGCAATAAGACCTACCTGAACAATATCAAACGGGCCAGCGTCAGTGGAGTAACTGGACCGCACACGCCCATGAAAGACAACGCGCCCCTGCAAAGAAGGCAGGATGGAGAGCACGCCTAACTCTACCACAAGGTGAGGAGAGGGCCCAGAGGGGCTGAAATTATACGGGGGGGGTGGAGGGAGGATACTTACCGCGGTCGGTCAGCCTTGAACACAGTCCTCCTGTATTTTCAGGCAGAACCTTCCCCGCAGACTACATCTGGGCAAAGCTGAGAAGCATACCAGCGAGTAACCCGGCTGGGTGGCGTCCCTGTGGATACCAGGTGAGCGTAACACATCCCTTTTGTGGGATGAGCAGTTATTGAGCTATTTGGGCAACTGTATGGTAAGGCAACTGCCGAACCCCAAAGTTTCTTTCACACTGTTATCCAACTGGCACTCTCACGATCAGTGAAGGTCCCACAGTAGCTCGATGAAACTGTGAACTGTGAAAGCACAGCATTACATTGTATGCCAATCCTAAAAATGGCACTAGTTGAAAAACAAATTAACAAGGAGGATACATTTTAAAAGACAAATTCAATGCTTTATCTGGACACTTCATAAAAGCATTGTTGATCCAAAAAACAGATGGTAATCATTTGTACCTGGATTTGAACTGTTCCACAAGCTCTGCTTTAGGTGGACAGGGCACGTTGGCAATGTTTTGTGGCAATGTATGTGTACTGGGAACAAAAACATGCGCAAATCCGTGATTATGCATCTCCAAAACATTTATAATAAGATCTTTTACAAAATCAAATTCCATTTCCTCATATACTCGCTTGACCACCCATATTTTTGCATATTTTTGTAAAGGCCTATAGATTAGCGAAGCATCCCAAAGTTTCCTGCATTCCTCGATTGTTCACGGCCTACATTCTCATTATGCGCTAATACCGCTAGTAATGTCCTATATTTCATCCCTTCAATTCCGAAATGCAATCTCTTTGGACTGTACTTTAGGCACATATTGTGGAACACCTCCAAATCTCCCCTGTGACAGAATTCTGTGAGTCCCTTCAGATCTCTTGATAGAATTTTATCAAACACAATGTTCTCAAGGGCTTTGCGTGGAGGTGAAGATGGAATCAACCACTTCTTCTTCCGTTCCTGCTCCGGCGACAAAGGGCCATGTTCACATTGGTGGAAATGTTGGTTTTCTGTCCAATAGTGAAAGTTTGCATTAGTGACCACCATTTTTCTAGTAGAATTTCCACAGACCAATCACAAGTTTTGGAGCTCCACCAAAGATGGTTGCTGAAAGACTGGGACCACTGTGAAATACTTTCAGAACCTTTTTTTTCCCTGTAGCTGAGATTTTTTTATTGATGGATTTGGCAACGTGCCATACATCAAATTGATGGCGAATATTTGGAAACTGCTCTCTCATTGTCTTCGCTATTGAAACGTGTCTGTCTGTGGCTATGAGGAGGATTTGCATTCCCCTCGATTGTAGATCTTCCAGTGATTTTATAAAACCAAGTTTCTCCATGGCCAATGAGGATTTACATTCGGACACCCGCACGACCACCAAACTCATAATTTGTTTAGTTTCCATGTCCTGAAAGTGGTATGTGCAATACTTTGCTGAAAATCTGGGGCTGTCACACTGTCCATCGCCAGCTAGCCTGAACCGTTTCTCGGAGAATGTACTTTGAATAGACAATTGTTCAATTTTCCAAGCTTCACTAATGGCAGGCAATAGATATTGACGTTGATTTTTGTAGTACTGCATTTTAGAAAGGAATGGAGTCCCACAAATTGACAGAAACTGGACAACATAATGAAACTAGAGCCACTGGAAAGTAAAGCTGCTGCACACAGTAGATTCCCAGCTGGCAGCTTACCCAGCATTGGTTGAGTGGACCATGAACATTTTTCATGGACCATTTCACAGGTAGCATGTATTTTGAGGTTACTGCCTTCTGATACACAAGTCACATTCACCAATGGCTTCCCACATACGTCCTCTCTCACTGAATGCACACATGTCAGCATCTTTATAATCTCCATCAAGCTGCTGTCGAATACTATGTATTTGGCCTTCTTTATTAGACTGACATCCTGCATTATTGTTGTTTCTGACTGAACTGTGGTTGACATATCAGCCAAACTGGACATACTGAAGTCGAGATCTTTGTCTATTTTCATGGTCAATTGTATTGATGCTCCAGTCTCTGTCATTTCAGTGTCTGTTGCTTGCATGTGAATCCGAGAAAACATCAATATCGAATGATTTTTGGGTGGCCCTTTTTTGGCGGGTGTCGATTGTGTCAAGTGGTCTGCAACAAATTCAAAAGCATCTCCTATACATTCAGTTTCATCTTCATCCGGTGGAACAGTGGCACTCTAGCAATGGTCCAAAAACACTTTTCTGGCTTCGCCGGTCACATTAAATTCATTTTCTGGCCATTGAACAAATGCATCTTGAGTCTGAACACGCTGCGCCTCAATTAATAGTTGCTCCATGGGGAAATCAGTTTGGCAAGCAGGATGTTTCATTTGTGTCGCTGTCTGTGTCTGCATAGCCCGTACACCATCGGACAACTAGAAGACAGGTTGGAAAAAGATGCTCAATGTAAATCCAACATACAGTATTGAACAATTTACATTTTAAAAAAAGCATTTTATGAAGGCCCCAGCACAAAAAACAGTTTAAAAATGGAAATTGTTTATAAATTACATTATCTTTCTTGTTTTTCGTTGAAACCTTCTTTACTGTAACGTCAGCAACAGCAAGCTGGTCCACCGACTCGGATCAACGTGCCGCCTCTTCTATATCCGGATCTTGTATATATCCCTAGAAAAGAGTATCTATTTAAAATAAGTCATTTGTATTAGAAATAAAATTATTCCGTCGCACACATGGCTTACACAGATAAACTCGTATATTGTGTACGTCATTTAGTCAAAATATACATTTGGAATTTCACCTGATTGATGGCTAGTTTACTCGATCAAAGTTGACTGTGCAAAGCACACTCTTCAAAATGTTGCACTCAAGCAATTTGCAAAAACTGCTTGTTTCTAATATTGTCACTGTCTTATAGTATCTGATCTAGGACATACTTTCTTTCATTCCAGGGAACTGTCAGTACGCATACTTCTGGCTCTGGATCAACTACAAGGGATGAGGTAATTGTAGTGGAAGCTTCAGCATCTACCTGTAACATAGTACTTGTATTAGCATGGATGAAAAAATTTGAAATTTAACACACACAATGTGACCGAGACAATGGTACATATCTATAAAAAAACACGAATGAAACATTGTGTAAACGAACGACACGATATGTAAATATGATGAGATTATTTTTATTCGAGGGAACTGTCAGTACGCATACCTCTGGCTCTGGATCAACTACAAGGGATGATGTAATTGTAGTCGAAGCTTCAGCATCTCCCTGAAAGACAGTACTTGTATTAGTATGGATGAAAACATTTAAATTGAACACACACATTGTGACACAGACATTGGTACATATCGATAGCAAACCATGAATCAAACATTGTGTAAACGAACAACATGATATGTAAATATGATCAGACTATTTCAAATTCCATGCATAAAACAATTCCGGAACTGAATAGCAAAGTAAGACTACCTGATATGCGCTCAAAGTGGTTCTTGACTCCAGGCAAGACATGGATGCTGAATCTTGCTCCTTCATATTTAGTGCATAGTCATGGAGTTGTAAAGGGAAAATAATATTAGATTTAGAAATGCTAATCTTAAAAATGTGCATGTAAGGAGACAGATTACGAAAACATTATGCTTATTTCAAAGGACACTATAGCATAGTAATCTGTGCCCATAAATCAATTTTCTATGAGGCTTCTAAAACCAAGCACAGGTGTTTAGCAAAATGGTCTTTATTTAAAAAGCAATACAATCTTGTAAATATGAAAAGTATTATAAGGGACATTTACACCTAAAAAACCAATCCGTCCATTTAGTTACCTGTTCACTACCTCAAGGGCTACAGCTAAATCCGGAACCGTGACTCACCTGTGGCGGCATGTGAATGAATAAAGTCGGAATTGCATTTGGGAGCAATTTTCAAGTCGTTCTGAGTTGATTCTTCTTTGTGTACATGGCTGGGGCCTACATATTCTGGGTAAAGTGCAGGCTGCAGATGCGGAACCGATCACGCCTCTTGTCCTCCAAGACTTGTTTGACTCTACTTTCAAGCTTTGCCAGCTCATATCCGCAATATCTGACCCATTCTCTTATTTGATCTACAGTCTTTGGGAATACATGCATTGTAGTGCCTTCAGATTTCTCATGGGTCTTAGAAGTGCAACCGAAAATCGCACATGCAGGCATTGTTCGAAAATTACTTTGCATAAAAACGTGAGAAAGAATTAATTATACCATACATTCTTCTATGCAGGGTATGTTTTGGTCACCACGGCAAAACCAGTGTAGCGTGGGCGGCTGTATTATAGGATAACTTTCATAAACAATTTAGTGATGTGACGAAAATCAGAACATGTTACTAGTACCTTGAATGTACTATCATGCATCAAAAGGAAACATGCTTATATTGTAGACGCTGTCCGCTAAGGATGCAATTCGATGCCAATTAAAACTGTTGACAATTGATATATCGATAACATAACAAATTAAACTCAAGTCAATGGCAATGAGATGAATGAACATAGCACTACGTGGTAAGTTCATTTGAAATAGATTGAAATTTAGAGATCATGGAGATATGATTATGAGACATGCCCTTACCCTGACCAACAAACAGTTAGATTCAGCAAGCAGGGTAGTTAGTGGCAGGAGAACAGGGAGATGTTCACAGGTAGCACGAGGACGAGCTGACTCGCAGTGGTCACAGAAGTTTTCAGGTATCACGACAACAAGCAGATTCGCAGTGGTCACCGAGGTTCTCAGGTAGCACGTTCCCGAGTTGACTTGCAGTGCTCAAAGATGTTCTCATGATAAATATCAAGTGGTTTATAAAGAATTAGAAAAGAGGATGTGTATGTGAATGAATGACGTGTATATGTCGTGGTCTTAGGTGGATTGCAGGGGCGCAGCCTGCTTCAGGGGATCTTGCCTGGAGACATGGGGTCTGAGGAGGGCATGTGAACCATGACCCCTGCGCGTAAGATACCTTTGAAGAGTACATGGTGTTTGGCATCATGGCCGCTCCAACCCCTGCCAGCCCCCTTTGACAGCGCACATCTACTGGTGCCAACCGCCTTTGATAATGGAGGGGGGATGGATGGGCCTGAGGCGAGCAGACAAGGCCCGGGACACTGCTGAATGGAGACACACTGATGTGGATTGCAGGGGCGCAGCCTACTTCAGGGAATCCTGCCTGGAGACACGGGGTCTGAGGAGGGCATGTGAACTATGACCCATGAGTGTAAGATACCTTTGAAGTGTACAAGGTGTTTGGCACCTTGGCCACTCCAACCCCTGCCAGCCCCCTTTGGCAGCGCACATCCACTGGTGCGAACTGCCTTTGCTAATGGAGGGGGGATGGATGGGCCTGAGGCGTGCAGACAAGGTCCGGAACACTGCTGAATGGAGACACACTTGATTCACTGAAAAACTGAAACAACCATTAATAAAAGTTCTGTTGTGCTTTATTTTCTTTCTTAATTTTATGGCACAAATGTACTACACATTGTAAAGTTCAGGTTGCAGCACAGTGAGGGAAAAATGTCCCTGTATTGACTGCTGTCACTGGGGAATGTGTCTCTAATGGCACCAACGACAAAGGCGGTTATTACCCGTCGAACGCGGTGTCCAAGCCTCCGATGAAGCCACCATGTGTATGAACGATAGGCCACCAGCCTGTACCACCTGTGAAAGAGAAAGATATAAACTGTTTTTAAATGACCAAGATAAGTGTATTAAACCTTAGTTGCCAATGACAATTCTTGTATCCAATGGCATTGTTGCCAAATGCTGTTACGCTCACCTGGGTTCCACAGGGGTGCCGAACGAAGCTGGACTGCAGCGGTCTCCACCAATGTGACTCGTAGTGTAGTGATGAGCGACTGCACTTGCCCACTCAGTTTCGTCTGTCTGGGCCATAGGAGGATTTTGCTAAAAGAGGTAAAATGGTAATTAGCCGACCGTGGTAAAAGAGGTTAACTTTGCTTTTCCGAAACCACCTTGTGTTCCCCTTATCATGTCTCACCATATTGTTAGGAAGGATGGGCTCTCCATCCTGCGTCGGCGTGCAGGGGTGCGTAGAAACCAGTTAACTTCACTGATCCGTAAGCTTATGGCAGAGTTTTCAGACAACGATGACTCCGAGGTATGTTTTATGCCAATCCACAGTATAATGCAAAGTCTTAGAGTTCGATTGTCTTATAGTTCACTCTTGCTCTATATATTTCTCCCCTTGCAGAATGGCCTAAGGTGAATGTTCCGTCTCCGAGAGGAATGAAGTAGCGCCAAGGTAAGAGTCAGTTTTGCACCAAGCACTAATCTTAGCAAGCGATATTGTTCATCATGAGATTAACCAATTGTCCTCTCTATATTTTGCAGGTGTGGCGCTTCTCCGGAATGAGAGATGTAGGATGATGACTAGCGACACCTCGAGCGGTAATGTACCAAGTAAGTATCTTGCGGTATGAATTTGAATGTCTTTTGCAGAGCGCAGCTCACCTGTTGTCTTTCGTTCTTTTGCAGATGCAGATGCTCCGAGCGGCGATCGTGTGGATGAAAGGAGCATAGGTGAGTATGCCGCGGCACTGCTGCTGACAGTGCTGCGCGGTAACAGCTGTTTTCTTTTCCTAACAGGTGTGGCGACTCCCAGATAAATGTGACGACTAATGGTGTGGCTCCTATTCTAATCTGCTTTTCCTCTTCTCTTTTACAGGTTCGGTTTACAGAGAACAAGACAGATGTAGCTGTAGACTGGATGCTGAGCTGCAGGCACGGTGAGCGTTATGCTGCAGAAATGCAGAATAACGCGAAGCGTGTGCTGCTCTCTGGGCGTGGTTTAAATAGCCACCATAAAGTAGTTACCAGGTAAAATAGTTCCAGTACCACACCCAAGAAAAAATAGTTGTTGGGCAGAATCCTGTGCAGTTCCCTTGGGGACCACTACAATAAGATTAAGACTACAGGAGTAAGCAGTAAATCCAATTGGTAGCAGTCCGCACCACCCAGATTTACCTGGTAGCTGTGGCTGAGCAGTCAGACCTCTCTCAAGAAGAGTAGGGCAGTATATAGAGTATACACAATAGGGCTAAAAACACAGTAGAGCAAACAAACACTGACCAGAGCTTTGTATCAAAAGTATATAATTATTTATTTAAAACACACTTTAGGAAATACACTAGCACTAGCACTCTAAATCATATTTATTTAAAACACACTTTAGGAAATACACTAGCACTAGCACTCTAAATCACTAGCACGCTAAATCAAAAGCAAGTTAAAACACAGTCAGGTAAAGTATAGACACCTCCCTTGATAACTATTAGACAAGTCAGAGTTAAAACACCACTATTTGTTAAAACAGATGTGAGCGTGTAACATAGATGGCACTCCAATAGTTAAGTTAAAGGGAGAGAAAAAGGCAGAGCATAAAAATAAAACAGTTCCAAACACTTTTAGAAGTTCAAAGCAAAGGAGTAAAGGCAGTAGACACTGTAGAGCCAAAGTTCATAGGCCAAGCCCACTTTAAATGAAGCAAAGCGAAATGTGCCCAAGATCACACAGTTTAAAATGCACTAAAAGTCTTTGCAGAATGTTCAAAAGAGGTTGGGGTGATTCAAGAAGTAAAGTTAGAAGGTCTGGGGCAAACCCAGTTGGAAAGCCAAGGATTTAAGGGTCACCTTGGGCAAACCGAAGAAAGGGGGGCCAGGCAGAACACAGTACCTTAAAGAGAGAGGAAGGTCCAGCGGTGGCAGTTGAGTTGTTCCTGGCAGTGGTTGCAGTTTGTTGTTTTGACCAGGGGAAGAGAGGATCTCATCGAGGAGGAAACTTGGAGTTGTTGCACTGCCCAGGGATGAAACCAGCCGCGGAGTTCGTCGGTTAAAAGATGCGTTCCATTTATTCGCGGTCAAAGTGGTGAAGCTTGGCTATCTGGCCGCCCGGGTGCTTGGCACGGGCGATTCGACCAAGAGACGTCTTTGGAAGGCGAAAGGGGCGAACTGGTTGATCCCACCAGCTCAAAGGAAGAAGACTCGTCCAGCAGAAGATCTTCTCTTGTCGTTGGGAAAGTGGTGAAGTCGTTGCAGCAGAGCTCCACCGGTGGTGTCATCGTTGCAGATGGCTCAGCTTCTTCCCTCATCGGATTCTTAGGTCCTGTGGCGACTTCTGAAGTTCCAGTCCCAAAGGCCCTGCTTTTATGCAGAAAACCCACATTCAACAGCCTAGCTGTCACTCACACATGCTAAGTGGTTAGCAGGGGAGCTCACCACCGGGCCAATCAGAATAGAGTGTGACTTGGGTTGCTAAGGCAACACAGTCCAGGGTGCCAATTCCCCTCCCCACACATCCTGTGGAACCCAGACAGAGTGGCACCATTTGGAGGGCTTTTGTGGAGAAGCCCGCCAAAAAGTGGAACAAAGGACTCGACCTTGGTTGGAGTTACAGAGACGGACACGAACGCCATTTTAGAAAAGAGTTCTGGCAAAAAGACCAAACCGTTGATTTAATATTAAATGAATAAACCGGCGGTATCTTTAACATTGCACCAAAAAGTGGTGCGTTTAAAATCAATGGGAAAATCCCATAGGAAATATTCTGGTGGAATATTTTGCATGGTAACAACTGCCACCAGCCAGAAACTCGAAAAGGGGGGACTGGACAGTGCCCCCTTGAAAACAGACCCAGGGGAAATCGAATTAACCCCTTCCAGTACTTCCACAATATGATGGTTTGTACTGGTTCTGTTCACAATTTTCGACTAGTAAAGTCAATGGTGACTTTACATGCCCTGGGAGACAGTAGTCAGTCCCAGGGTATGGAGTCTATGTTTGGGGGTCACTATGACACCCCTGTGTTACTGCACTGAGGGTGCTGTGTAACACACATGAAAAACAGATTATACCCTATGGAGTAAAAGACCCCATAGCCCATAAGCACACAAAAAGTCAAAGACATACATCAAATCATGCCTAAGAGTGGGAGGAAAAGAGTCTCACTCTTAGCAGGAGAAAAAAACAAACCCCAAAAATCCAGCAAAGCTGCTGGGGGACTCACTAGGTTTGGGAAATTAGCCTTTTAAGAGAATTCTCCCTAACAATAGATGCTGGAAGAAAGTAATCCCTTCAAGGCCTCACGGTGGCCTGTACATGATTTCTCTCAAGGATGACCTGCTCTGTTTAAAAAAGGCAATATGAGCCTGGCACCAATGGCGCCAGGACTGAGTCCATGAAGCCCCTAGGCGATCCTTTGAGCCTCCCTGAGGTCCCATGGGCGCCTGTGCTCTGGGCAGATGGGTCTGCTCCTGATGTCTGGGGGCAGGGATCGTGACAATGCTACCTAGACACTGTGCAATATTGAACGACTATTATACGACTATTACTAGAGAATTGCAAGACTAAATTGTTTTGACAATGATATTTTGAAGTTACATTACGACAATATAGGAGACAACCATGAAAGCTGGAAGTTTTTCACTGTGGGGTACGGATTTTGTTAAAGTGGTTAATGTGGTTACCTGGTTTAGTGGGCAAGATTATGAGAATACCTGAGGAAGTTCTGTTCAGACCACAGATACCTATGTATGAAGAGGGGGGACAGGTTTTTCCCTTGGAATTACAGGCAGCCATAGTACAAGGGGAATTCGCCATGCTCGAAGGATTTGATGATGAGGGTAGACCATGGAGAACAGTGATTGCTATTGGATATAGATTGACTGATGTCACTGACGAGGATATGTTTAAGGATGATCCATCAGATGACAAAGTGGTGTTCAAAATGAGCATTACATATTGGACCAGGATAGAAATATGTGAGGTGTTGAGATCAAATAATTGCCCCCATTTTGAGAATGAGGTCTTTGAACAGATTAGCTTATTGCTTAGCATTAAACACAAGTTTTCTACTGCGTATCACCTGCAAGCGAACAGGATATGTGAGAGACTCGACGGTTTGCTCAAAGAGAGAATAGTCATGTTGAAATTGACACTGAAAAAGAGGTGACTGCTTTGCCTGCCCTTTGCATTATATGCATTGAGAATCATCCCAGCTCTGACCACCACCTCACACCCCATGAATTAGTTACTATGAGTGATGCCCAGACAACTGCAGAAATGTTAGGAGATGCATTACGTGCGCACTTAACATGTATGCTGGCTAGTATCTCTGTCATTTCAGATCAAGTCCATCGGATGGGGTGTCAGTCTTAGAACACCTGATGAATACCATACAACAACCGGACCTGAAGGACTATGTGTTCCTAAACTTTTTGCTGGAGATCAGGTTCTAATAAGGAGCTTTACAAGAAAGTGGCACGAGCCCCGATTTAGCGGACCTTTCATTGTGGAGGATATTACTCCATCAGCAATCAAGGTCCAAGGGAGACAAGCGTGGATACACCTAGGAGATGTGAAAGTCTATGCTGGAGAGGCAGTCGCACCCCCAACCCATTCGGAAGCAAGTCAAGGAGAAGAAGTTCAGCACGTGCAGACTAGATCGATGACGAGGAAGAAGGACGCAAAGACTATTCACTAGATAGGCAAAAGTGTACTTTTAGACTGTGGCTCCCCTGAAACACTCTTTGTAATTGCTATAGCAAAGAGTGAGAAAGCTACTGTTCTTGGCCACAGGAGTTTGCTGACATTTGGACTGTGGAGTACTGAAGTAAATGGAACATTTCCCAACCTAGACATTCTATTCGATGACTGGAAGAGGGAGCAGTTCCCCGACTCGTTTCTCACTGAGTTTCTCTTTGGAGGGGCCCATGGTGCTGTCTGATGTTGACCTAGACAGACTACTTCTTGTTGTCTTCATATTTATATTCAGAGCTTACCCTGCGCTTGTTGGGTGGAGCACTGATGTACGTGCTTTTGTCCAAGATCCTAAAAATGGCCTGGCGATTAGACGACTATTGGCAGTAATTTTAGAGCAGATTAGACTATTACCTGAACATCTTTCTGGGCGTGCAGATGGTCCTATCTAATGATGATGCACCCAAACTTCTTGTCATGATCTTTTACTATTTGCTTCAAGTACACCCTTATCTTGTTTGTCAAAACACCAACACTTATGTGTTTATGCAAAATCCTATAAATCGTCCTACAATCAGACAATTACTTATCTCTGGAAACAATGATGTTGCATACTAGGAAACCAACGTGACCTATCCTCAGGTTATCATCCACAAACCAATGGAGCTCCTGAACGCGTGAACCAAACTCTGGAACAATATCTTCGCTGTTTTGCCACCAAGGTCCAGGACGATTGGTCACTCTTAATACCTGTGGCTGAATTTGCCTACAACAATTCGGATCACTCGGCTGTCAAAACCAGCCCCTTCTTCTGTAGCCAAGGATTCCACCCTTCGGTTCTACCATCCATTCTCCCACATCCTACCCCTGCTCCTACAGTTGACTCCTGGATTGAAACCCTCATCAACGTACACAAAAAAGCAAAAGAACACCTCGAAAAGGCCTGAACACCAAGAACTATGCTGACTCCAAAAGAAGACCAGGGCCTTCATACACAATAGGTGATAAGGTCTGGCTATACTCGTAACTTCTGCCTCGACACTTACAACCAAATAAATTGGCTTCCCGGTACTATGGTCCTTTCTCCATAAAGGAAATCATTAACCCAGTGGCCTTCCGACTCAGACTACCAGAATCTTGGAAGAGGATCCACCCAGTTTTTCACACTTCTCTGTTGAAACCATACATCCAGTCCTCCCAAACGGCTCCAAGATCTACCCCTGTGATTGTCAATTATCATTTAGAATGCAAGGTTTCCAGAACATGTGACTCAGATACAGACGTAGACAGCTACAGTATCTGGTTGAGTGGAAAGGGTACCCTGCCAGTGAACGCACCTGGGAACCAGGCTCAAACATAAATGCCCCCAGACTGCTCCGAAGGTGCCACCTTATACACCCGGGCAAGCCCGGAGGAACTGGGTTTCAGAGGAGGCATGCTGTCATGAACCACCGTACGCGTCCCTTCTGGACTTCATGGTACCTGACCCATAGGGGACTGAACTCAGCAGTACTCCAACAGGGCCGCTGAACGCGGAACGCTGTTTGCCAGTCTCCGCGTTGTATGCTCTACATTCTACAAATCAGACACGCCCCCGTGGCCCTGCGCGTCTCAACGCTACCGCTTGCAGTAGTCAGACGTGTGTGGTCGGAGTTCGTACAGCGATTACTTCGGATTCCTGGTTCCCGGTCCCCTGCATCTCCTCTTCTTTCATCCTTCCCCTTTTTCCTCACCTTGCATTTCCTGGATTGCCAGCGCATTCGTATCTCCGAGTGCGCTCCGCGCCATTTCCTGGACTTTTTCCCGGACATCTGAACGCTTGCTGGAGTCGGGTCACGAACCGCACGCTGGAACCCGAGGATCCACGCACACGGGTTATACAAAACCCAAACAGTGCGAAAGAAGACATCTTTGAAGATCACGAACAAACAACACAGACAGGTGAGAAGGGGGGAAACCTGTGACAGCAAATTGGACAGCTACCGGAGCATTTAACAAGATTGCCGGAATAAAACAAGTTGTTCCTTCCTTAAAAGTAATCATAGGCAATCATGTGGTCTATTGAGCAATTTGCAGTTCCAGAAAGTGAGCATAGTCAATGACCTGTGGAGAGGCATCGATGGTGGGGCTTAATGTATTGGTGCATAATCTATGCCTGTTCAGCATCTATTATCGTTTTTCTATTTCTCTTGATTTGGGGAACAACATGTGGTATCAGCACATGAAAGAGGTGGGGTAAAGGGCACCAGAGGCGGATTGCTGTGTATGTGCACTCCTGCCTTTTGCTATGGGTAAGTCTAAGATATTCATAGCTATTGAAATCAATGTTCAAACAGCTCATTGCCTTACTCACCTTGCACTCTGCCATACAAGAGATCAGTTCGAGGGCCGAACGGCATCCTTGGTATGGTTGACAAACTGGACATCCCCAGATGAAGATGATTATGTTCAAGACTTAAAGACAAGAGAAAGAGCACACACCAGAAATCATGTGATCAGATATGAACAACCTGGCATGAAAGGAGCTGGAATCAGATGGGAGATAAACAGGAAACTCAATTGTTAAGGGAAGACTGATGAAGAAGTTCGAAGCTGCAAGGAAAGAGGCCAGATGCAAATCTGGGTACAGTACTTTCTCCAGATGGCTGGGAAGAAAGCACAGTCGTATGCAGAGCTGTAGCAGTAACTGGTCATCACAAGCCAGTTATTGAACAAGTGGAAAATGGATGCAAACCTCTATGGCAGAGGTTTGCAAAGCTTCTGACGTGGGTTGAAGAGAGAGTAGGTCCACTACAGATAGTGCAGAGCTATGTTTCAGAAACAATGGCATGAGAAATGTTGGAGAGAATCAACACTGTGGTCGAATCTTTGATGTACCAGGAATGAAAGATGGGACAGTGGTGATAATGGATCATTACTGGGCCTGTGGATTTAGAGCTTACATGAAGCTGCCCAGAGATTGGGGAAGAATATGTTCTATAGTGATCGTTCATGTTCCAGCGTTGGTGAATGTTACACTTCGGGCTTCCCCGCAGGCTCCTTGCAGAATACGACTTCTTTACAAGCTCCTCTGTGGACCCGATACAGGTTGCAATGGCGCATGTACAGATTACGACGTACTCCGGGTCAGCTGACACGTCCTGTACGTGGAAGATGTACGGCAAGACACGCCCCTTACGGCTATAAAACCACCGTCTTTCAAGGGGCTTGTTGCTGCTAATTAGCGTTACAAGCTACAAGCGGTTATGTCCGTTTCTACTTCGTGTCTTCTCCACACGATTCCTCATCTGATTTCTTGGTTTTGACCCTTGCCTGACTACTGGATCGGCGTGCCTCCTCCTTTATTTCTGTCGTGCCCGTCTGGTTTTTTGACTCGGAACATTATTTGATCTGGCTCCCTTCTGTCTCTTGCGGAACTTCATTCCAGGTTGCCACTTCTGCACACAGAACCAAAGCAGAGGACTTGCTGTCAACTATCCGGAACTTTTCTACACCTACTCTGGATGCATGTCTGCTCAGGTACATACTTAATTGTCAAATCCCGTCTCTGCTACTATTTCCTCTCCACTACATTGTTTGGATATTTGTCTTCTGTTGGATTCTGGGACATTGAGTGACTATTTTGTGAACTTGTCTTCAAGTTCATACAAACGCTCTGCTGAAACTGCACCAACCCGGCACTAGTGCGACCCTCGTGCCGTTCAGGGCTACTTCCCTATACTAACATTCCTGTTTGTTATTTTCTCCTTTCGTTGTCTTCTGTTTCTTGGATTCCTTTCCTCAAAACATCTTTATTCAGGTTAGTTGTTACCAGTTAGATATATAAGTTGGGACTGATACTTTAAAAGGCTCTTTAGAATATTCCCACTCATTGTGTTATTTCTTGTAGTTCCACCCCGGGGAAGCTCCACTCCAATACTTACCTAGATAGTTTCCCATTTAAAATCAACTGTTCTGATTACTTGCTTTAAACTTCAACACTGTCTAATATCTTTGTATTCCTTTGCAGCATTGGTATTGGCGGTGTGTGTTCTCCCTGCTCTTTTATTCAATTGACACCTCTGTCTGTCCAAACTGAAACAGCAGAGAGGCACATTGTAGAAAAGAGCCCCTCTTTGAGGAAGCCTGAGTCTTGTACTCAGGGGAGCTGGGATGGAAGGCTGAATATCGATTCTTGTACCACCATCATCTCCAAGGTCACTCCTCCACATCTTCGGCCTATTTCGGAGTGGTGAGTAACAGAGAATCGAAAGAGTGACCTGAACATCGGCTAGTTTCCAAAAACAGATGTTTACCTGAGGAAGAAGAGATCTGCTAAACTCTTGAATCCAATGAAGAGAGAAACCTATTTCTCAGCTAAATCGATAGAAGCCTTCAATTCTATTCTGTATGAACACAGGTTGTTCAGTCAGACTTCAGCAGTGCTTGTTACAATCTTTATGCCAGGGATCCAGATGATGGCAAATGCCAAATAGTTACATATAGCCAGATGGGAGCTCCTGCAGATGATCAAGACCACTATAAAGGGAGTTAATGCTATCAAGTAGGAGCTTAGAGCCATACGACTGATGACTCTTCAGAACAGATGTGTCCTGAACATTATTACAGCTATGGATGGAGGTGTTTGTGCCAAAATTGGAGAATCATGTTGCACATTCATACCTTCTCACGATGACGAGAATAGCACCTTGACGGAGGCCATAACGATGTTGATAAACCTACACATCAAGATGGAAGACGAAGTGGAAGACATTGCTGATGACAGCTGGTTTGCATCGATCTTCTCATGGGTTCCACAATGGATGGTGAACATTTTCAAGTATCTTGGAGCCCTGTTGTTTATGATCATGTTTGGATTCTGTCTGATCAGGATAATAATTACACAATGCAAGAAGATTGCAAAGAAAGCAGTTGGAATGAAGATTGTGATTGATGTCGAATCAGGATTACAACCCAAAGAGTTGACAGATGAAGAGATCAGAGACTACGTGAAGGCCAGCATTCATGCACCTGAGGGGACGAAGTTCCTGTACCTGAAGAACCACAAGAAGTATGTGGGAAGATAGATCTACTGGAGTCCCAATGGACAATGCATGCTCATGACCTGGAGTGTTGATGAGCACGTGAAATCAGCAGGATGCCTGAAAGGAGTCATAAAGATATGGGTTCCAAAGAATCACTTCTTCAGACGAGGATGTCTAGATGTTATTCTGTCAATTGGTATATTACAATCTGTATCACTAATCTGGGCAGACTGTGGTTCCCAATGAAGACAGCCAGCAAGGAATTGGAAGATCTCCCGGGAGAATCCTGCTCCCCCTTCTCCCTGCGGTCGAATGTCAGGGAGGAGCAAGGTGTCATGATGCCTGCCTCCAAGGAGCCAAACCAGGCCCGGCACCCTCAGAGACAGACACCATGCATTCAAGGGAAGTCCCAGCAGCCCCAGATGGCGCCAGGCTCAAACAGAAGTAGGTTGGGAGTAGTCCTTGGTGTAAACTTACCTGTGCAGACCATGCTGCAACTTCCAAGACTGGAAGGAACTATTTTTCTAGGGACTACTTGATTTCTAGGGTGTGACCGGTGGAGGAATACATATTTCTGGGGGAAGAATACATACCTGGAACTACTTGAAAGGCTATTTAAGCCACACCCAAGCAGCAGACCACGCTTCGCGTTGTTCTGCACTTAGCAGCTGGACGCTCACCATGCCTGCTCCTGTCTTGGACCTCCATCACGCTTGCCAGCATCCTGGAAACACCTAAAGAAGAAAAGGGAAGAGAACAGGTGAAAACAAGAACCTTACCTGATACATCTGCACGCCGACGATCCTGCAAAGAAGGCAAACATTTTAAACGTGCATCGCGTCGCACGCCGCACGCTGCATTTCACTCACCTGCACGTGGCGTTTTCGAGTCCTGCGACGTCCATCCGGAGCATCCACCGCCATCCAGCACCTATTGGAAGGAAGGAGAAAGAGAGGTGAGAAGGGAAACACGAATCTAAGTAGAACTTACCTGTGGTTCAATGACCTCTTCGCCTTCGGGTTTGTGCCATACCTTCGGCATCTCAGCACCCCGGCCCCTAAGGGGAAAAGAAACAGACATTGTATTAGTGAGAGCATGTGAGAACATTAGCAATTCGCTCACTCAAGACTTACCCATTTGCAAGAGAGACACAGCAGCTCTTTTCGGGACGGCGCCTTACCTCCGGCATTGCCGTACCCCGGCCCCTATGGGGAAAAAGACATTGGACATTAAAGGAGATACTTTAAACTGCAAAGGAATCTCTCATTGGAATTCTTACCAGAATTTGGCTTCATCCAAATCGCCTGCAGCCGGAATCTTCTCCAGCACCTGCGAAAGAAAAGAACAGATGAGTGAATATAAACCCAAACTTGCCATAAACATTTGCGGTACGACGGGAATGGACAAACTAGTTTAAACTCATCAATCCAGTGAAGTAACTGGAATCACAATGCGCCCCTGCATCAGAAGCAGGATGGAGAGCTCGTCATTTTGGTCCCTAAGGTGAGTCTTCGCAGGGAATCCCAAAAGGGTTTCACGGAGGGAGAGAAGGGAAGTGGGAGGTCGGAACATCACCCGCAGACTATTAACCCTTCCTTTTCACACACAGTGGGATATTCCTCCGAGCCAGAAAAGCCAGGTTGGGGAATCCAGTCTAGTCCATCTTCCAGGTCTTACGCATCTCTGCAGAAGAGGTCACAGCAGTCCCAGCCACGCCCGCGCCTCCGTGGGAGCCAGGTGAGCATTACAGAACACGAAGCCTACCCATAATTTCCCACCCAGGCGCCATGGAGACTTCCGAGACAGACCAACTGGCCCAATTATACGGGGAATTACGGGCAGAAGTGCATGCCGCCCGCCAGGAAACTAACGCCCTTAGAAGGGAACTAATCTTATCCAAAGAACGAACTGATGATTTGGCTAAACAGCTTTTGCAGAGTCAGGCAGGACAAACGTCTTTACCCGGCTCCGGGATGAATTTCACTCCGATGGTTTCAACCAACCCGGTGCAAATTAACCTGCCAGGATATATGCCTCTGGCCCCCCTGAGCGTTTTAATGGGGATCCCAAGAAATACGCCGTTTTCATGAATCAATGTCGTTTACATTTCATATGCAGACCTGGGGCCTTCCCTAATGACCAAACCAAGGTGGCTTTTGTGCTATCTTATCTCAGCGGCAGTGCTGCCGATTGGTCGATTCCGTTGGTAAATCAAGACGACCCAATCCTTCAGGACTTTCAAGGCTTCCAGGCAAGCATGGAAAGATTATTCGCTCGACACGCTCAGGGTGAGGCCTTGGATAACGAACTTCTGTCTTTGCGGCAAGGAAACCAAGATCTCCTATTTTATATAGTCACATTTAACAGATTGGTCGTAGAGACTGGGTGGCCTGAGAGTAAAAGAATTACATTATTCCACCGAGGTCTGCGTGGAGAACTAAAAGACGTTCTTGCTCAAATAGTGAACCCGCCTCAACTCTGCGCAGAATACATTGACTTAGTGGTCCAACTTGATCATAGACTCCAGAATAGAAAAGCGGATCGGTCCAGATTTGAAACCCGAGTTCTGATCAAAACCCACACAAGCCCCAAGGGTACCGATGCTTCAGAGCCAATGCAAATTGGGGGAGTTAAAGGACCACTAACTCAGAAAGAACGAGAAAGAAGAAGACAAAAACAATTATGTCTTTACTGTGGAGCTTCTGGACACTTCCTGCGGGATTGCCCGGTAAAACCACCTAAGAAGGTGGTTGGAGCCACAGACAGTAATCTTCCAGAACCTGATTCGGGAAACGACCAAGCCCGACAAGCGTAGAGGTCCGCTTGCCGAGTGTGAAGACAGACTCTTTGACCTCGCATTTCATCATGCCTATGGTCCTCATAGATCCAAAACAGCCTCAACGGTTGCACGGAATAAAAGCCTACCTCGACAGTGGGGCTATTGGAAATTATGTTGACCTTGAATTGGCTTCCAGGATTGGTCTCCCTCTCCGTCCAAAAACCACCAAGGATGTCATTACCACGGTTGATGGAACCGAAATTGCCTCCGGGCCGGTAACACACTCTACCACGGAAATTACACTGGTTGGCCAAGATGGCCATCGGGAAACCATAGTGTTTGACGTAATCAAGGATCCACAATTTCAGGTAATCTTAGGGATCCCTTAGTTAGAAACACATAATCCTCGAATTGACTGGCGAGCAAAGAGCATAACCTTCCCTGATTGTGCACAAAAGTGTTATCCAGGAAATCCACAGATGGGTCTAGCCTCAGTAACCTCCACAACAGTACCATTACCTTTTGAGTATCAAGACTTTCAAGACGTCTTCCAAAAGGAACAGGCCAACACCTTACCTCCTCACCGGCCATATGATTGTCAGATCGACCTGGTACCCAATGCTCAACCGCCTTGTAGTAGAATCTATGCCCTTACTGAACCGGAGAACCTTCATTTGCGACAGTATTTGGATCAGTACCTTGCCAATGGTTTTATTCGCCCGCCAAAGTCACCTGCTTCCTCAGCTCTATTCTTCGTACCGAAAAAAGAAGGCGACCTTAGAACTTGCATTGACTACCGCGCCTTAAAGGATAGTTCCGGGACTTTTTTTTTATTGTCCCTACGGGTCGGCCATGTGTTTGTAAGCATAAATCGGTAGATCGTAGGAAACTTTCCTATGGACCTTACCCGACTTTTCGCCCATTATCGCACTCGAAATCAGCCTCCATTTTGTGATAATCCTATCATTCCGCCGCATCAACCTGGCTCACCTGCCTTTGCGGCACTAAATCAAATCCCCCGCCCCTGAGCCTGACATCAGCAGACGCGTACTGCCCATTTCAAGCACGTCTCGTGTCAACAATCGCTGCGCCTCAGCTATTGACGTGTTGCCATGGAAATGGCAGGACGCCTCTTTCCCCAATAAGTATAAACAGACCGTTTCACAACACACAGCAGCAGATTTTCGATTCCATTCCTCTCTCTGTGTTACTTTGAGTATTCTGTGACTCGTTTCAGTGCTCTGGTCAGCTACCTTCGCCGCTTGTAGCCCGTGTGAACACCTGTACCATCTCTGTAAATTATTTTACTATCTTTACCGCACAATGGCCACAATAATGCCGTATATGTACGAGCCCGAGTACACCGAGGAAGAACTACTGGAAAGTCAAGCACGCGAAAACGATGGGGATTCGGACGGCAGTTGGGAGGACCAGTCAACGGATGAAGAGCCTGGACCATGTCGCATGGACGGCGTCTCCACCTGGTGCACGTGCAATCGGTGCGAGCTAATGCCAACTGAGGAGGAGAACTGCTGCTGCCGTGAAAATTCCGGGTGCTTGGCCTACATTTCGGAAAGCGAGCAAAGTCTGCAGGAAGGCGAGCAAAGTCCGCAATGCATCACCGAGCTGCCAGAGTTCAGGGAAGCCTGCCTCTCACGGACCGTGTTGAGGATGATGATGGTGCTTATGCACGAACTTCGCGGCACTGTTCGTCCGCGTAATCCGAGTAACGAGTAAGTATACTCTGTTTGTGATGTCAGTGATGCCACCACTATTTCATGGTCGTCTCCCACATATAAAATTACATTTACATATCATTCGAACGCATGTAAATTTGTTCCATATAGTGCATTTTCTAGATATAATTTTTTTCTAAGAAAAATGATATGTGTTACCTGAATCGACATTGATAAGAAAGTTTGGTCAGTTTAATACAGTTTGCATCTTTTTTTTTCACAGGTGGTACAGGCTGGTGGCCTATCGTTGCTTCACTTGGTGGCTTCACGGGAGGCTCGGACACCGTGTTCGGAGAGTAATACCTGCCTGTGCGGTACTTGCCATTAGACAACATTTCCCCAGTGACAGTGGACAATACCGCGGATTTTCCCTCGATGTGCTGCAACCTCAACTTTACAATGTGTAATGTTTATTATTTATGTTTAATTAAAATCTAAAATAAAGCCCAACATATATTTTAACAATGGTTGTTTTGATTTTTTAAATGAATCTAGTGTATATTCTCCTGGGAGGGTGAGGTATTTATAAACTCACCCCCCTGCATTCCATGTAGTAGATCCTGCAGCCATCCTCTTACATTCAGTTAGATGGCCTCTCCTTGGTGAGGCCCTGCGGCAAACTGGTCTTGTCTGCACGACCACCGCCCCGATCCACCCCCCGCCCTATCAAAGGCAGTTCGCACCGGGGTACTTGTGCTGGCAAGTGTAGCTGTCAGGGAGCGATAAAGGCCAAGAGGTGCCAAAGACCATGTACACTTCAAAGTGGTCTATAGAGCATGGGTTGTTGTTCCCATGTCTACCTACAGACCCCGTGTCTCCTGCCAAGCATCCCCCCTCACGCTGGACGGCCCCCTGCAATCCACATAAGTGTGTCTCCATTCACGAGTCTTCCTGTGTCTTGTATGCACGACCACCGCCCCGATCCACCCCCCGCCCTATCAAAGGCAGTTCGCACCGGGGTACTTGTGCTGGCAAGTGGAGCTGTCAGGGAGCGATAAAGGCCAAGAGGTGCCAAAGACCATGTACACTTCAAAGTGGTCTATAGAGCATGGGTTGTTGTTCCCATGTCTACCTACAGACCCCGTGTCTCCTGCCAAGCATCCCCCCTCACGCTGGACGGCCCCCTGCAATCCACATAAGTGTGTCTCCATTCACGAGTCTTCCTGTGTCTTGTCTGCACGACCACCGCCCCGATCCACCCCCCGCCCTATCAAAGGCAGTTCGCACCGGGGTACTTGTGCTGGCAAGTGGAGCTGTCAGGGAGCGATAAAGGCCAAGAGGTGCCAAAGACCATGTACACTTCAAAGTGGTCTATAGAGCATGGGTTGTTGTTCCCATGTCTACCTACAGACCCCGTGTCTCCTGCCAAGCATCCCCCCTCACGCTGGACGGCCCCCTGCAGACCGCATAATGCCACGACATATACACGTCATTCATTCACAAACACACCCCTGTTTCGAATTCTTTATAACCCACTTCATATTTCTAATGAGAACTTCTTTGCGCTTTGCTAGTCAACCCGTGAAGGTGCTGGTTATCTGCTCTTCGTCTCTGTGAACTTCCGTGACCACTTTGAGCAAACTCGTCAGTTTGCAACCTGTGAACTGCTCCCTGTTCTACGACAAGAAACTACTCTGATCCCTGCATCTAACTGTTTGTTCGTCAAGGTAAGTCCATGTACCATAATCATTTTGCGTCCAATTTTTTAATTTATATCTATTTGCTAGTAGTCATCAAATTGCATCCATGTTTTCTTTTCGTTCACGACAGTACATGCAAGGAACTAGTCACATGTTCTGAGTTTAGTCAAATTACTTTTTCTATTTTTTGAAAGTTATTGAAATACTTATCCGCATGTGAATAACGTGTATAGTTCCAAGAACCAAAACGGACCTTGCATTGAACCTTTTATGTGTCATTTAATGTTTTAACACATTGGTATTCATAGAGAATTGTTGATCTTTACTTTTCAGAACTTTCCATAATGCCTGCCTGTTCCATTGGCGGTTGCCCTTCGAAGACCCATAACAAATCTGAAGGTACTATAATGCATGTTTTCCCTAAGACAATAGATCAGATAAGAGAATGGGTCCGATATTGCGGATATCCAGCCTCTGAGATAGAAAGTAGAGTCCTAGAAGTCTTTGCGGACAAGAGGGGTGATCGATACCGCATCTGCAGCAGGCACTTTAGCCCAGACATGTACTCCACATCATTGCTAATAAGGACGAAAACACCGCGAGCGAGGCGAAAATTGCTCTCAACCGCTATTCCCACTCTATTCGTCCACATCCCTCCACTGGTGAGTCAAGTTTACGTATTTATCTCTCGGCATTGCGGTAGTGTGTAGCATTAGCTAACAATAATTTCCCCATTTATGTATCCACTCAATATGAAGGCTGAAGATTCTCCATCCGTGTCGTTATTGCAGTCATCAGCCACTTCAAGCGCCTATCGGGTAATCTTACTTAGCTATTCTGACACTGACTTGTTTTAGGCATGTAAATCAATAGTTTTAATTGATCGTGTAATTATTTTACCTAATGGTACACCACAGTACTCGTCCTCTAGTCTTTGTTTTCAGTTATAATTATTGTTATCCAAAATAATGCAAGTACTGTCTTTCAGGGAGATGCTGAGGAGTCCAACGCATTGACGACAACCGTAGATGTCACTCAGATGCTCGAGGTACGTTTCCGGACAGTTCCATCGATGGAGATCATCAGATCTTGCATTCTTGTAGCGTGATTGTTACACACAATGTTTCTTTCGTTTTTAGCCATTGGTATGTCCTTCTGTCGTCGCCCTCCTATGTGTCTTCTTTTTTCAATATTGTGTTCATTACTAATGAAAGTCCTATGTTTCAGGGAGTCGATGGAGCATTAGTCCAAGAGGAAGGGGGAGCATGCAGTTACGGGTCGGCGCAACAGCTTGCAGAAGTGTGCACCGCAGTTACAGCGTCCCTTGATGTTCTTATGCATTTCGAGGTATGGATACTGACAGATCAATCATGCGAGATCAAATGACGTGATTACATCCGCTATACTTCCTTCTTTATTAACGCAAGTACTATGTTTCAGGGAGCTGACGGAGCTTCTTCAACAAGAACATCACCCCTAGTAGTTGATGCAGATCTCTGGGTGGTGACACTTCCAACGATGGAGCAAATCGAATCATATTTGGATATCCATTATTTATTTTAGACAACTGATCATTTGTGCAGGTCTATTTAGATGAGCCGTTGACGCCTGCAGAAAGTTTATGTTCTTTTAAACAAAATAGAAAACCATACTAATGCAATTACTGTGTTTCAGGGAGTTGCTGAAGCGTCATCTTCAATAATATCATCAATGGAAGTCTATGCGGAGCCCGAGGTATGGATCTTGACAGTTCAATCTAACTAGATCAACAATGCGTGAACTATTGTCGTTTGAATGTTCTACACAATGCGTTCATTCGTGTTTTGCTATTGAGATGTACGTATGGGTATTGGTCCCCAAGTACATTTTGTGTTTTCAATATTATTATACATACTAATGAAAGTTCTATGTTTCAGCGAGTCGATGGAGCCTCAGTGAGTGATGGATGTGCTTATCATGAAAGTATAGTCGTTGCAGCGCGAGAGGAAGTGGAGACATGCACACACGAGTCGGAGCAACAGCGTCCAGATGTTGAAGTTCGAGGAAAGAAAGTTTCAAAGAAAAGAAAGCAAAAGAAGGTTAGTGTCCTGTTCACTATATTATGTTGTCTTTCACTGTCAATAGTTCAATACTGTAAGTTGTGTTTAAACTGAACATCCCTTTTCTAATCTGTCCTCTAGTTGCGAGTGGGTGTAAGAACTAGATCTACACAGACAGTGAAGCGAACGAGAGATGTTGCTTGTCAAACCTTTTGGCAGGGACTTGAGACTGGAGATGCATCGTGCCAATGGGAAGAATATGAAGTGATTGACAACGGAGCTATACCACCACCAGCCATTGATAGTGAATGTCCTCCTGGTAGTTTGGATGCAGTCGTAGATCAATTCACAGAATCCACACCCGCAAAAAATAAGAGCACGCGAAAGTTGAAGACATTGTTTTTTTCTCCCATCTCCGGACAAGGAACAGATGTTGCAATGGAAGAGAATGAAGTGGACGACAATGAAACACCATCAATATCACTCAGCATAGCGGAAGACGATATCAGAGATTGTACCTTTCATGCGAGTGACATGTCCTCAACGTTACAGGCCGAACCAGCTGGGATGCAGAGTGACAGTATAAGGAAAGAGGCCAAATTCATTGTATTCGATAGCTGTTTGATGGATATTATTATGATGATGAAATGTGGGCATTGGGTTGGTGGGGAAGTATGTGGGGAGCCATTGATTAATGTGACTCGTGCAATTCGAGGCACTAACCTTAAAATACATGCCACCTGTACACAATATCATCCGTTCGCATGGTCTGCACAACCCATGCTGGGGCAACTGCCAGCAGGCAATCTACTTTGTGCAGCGGCCGCACTTTTTAGTGGTTCAAGTTTTAAAAAGTTACAGTATTTCTTTCAGTTTGTGGGAATCCATTTCATTGCGAAAAGTCAGTTCTACAAATACCAAACCGATTATCTATTTCCAGCCATCAGCGAAGCTTGGAGAATGGAAAAAATGTCAATGGAAAGTACATTCGCGGGCAAACGCTTCAGGCTAGCCGGTGATGGACAATGCGACAGTCCAGGATTTTCAGCCAAGTACTGCACCTACCACTTTCAGGACATGGAAAGTAAGAAAATTGTGAGTTCGGTGGTCGTGCAGGTGTCACAAAGTACATCCTCAGTGGCCATGGAGAAAGTTGGCTTTGTAGCATCATTGCAAGAACTACAATCGCGGGGAATGGTGATCGACCTGATAGCCACGGACAGACACGTTTCAATTGCCAAGACAATGAGAGAACAGTACAAAAATATAAATCACCAATTTGACGTTTGGCATCTTGCAAAATCAATCAATAAAAAATTGTCGGCTGCAGGAAAAAAAAAAGATATGCAAGGTATTTCACAGTGGTCCAAGTCAATCAGCAACCATCTTTGGTGGAGCTCAAAAACATGTGAAGGGTCGTTGGAAATTCTACTGGAAAAATGGCGGTCAGTAATGTTGCACTGTAGCAACGTACATCGATGGTCGACAAATGAGCATTTCCACAAATGTGAACATGGCCATTTGTCCACAGAGGAGGCACGGAAGAAGAAGTGGTTGATTCCTTCATCACCCACTCACAAGGCCATTGAAAAGATTGTATTTGATAAAACTATAACAAGAGATTTGAGGGGACTCACGGAATTCTGCCACACAGGAGATTTGGAGGTGTTCCACAATATGTGCCTAAAGTACAGGCCCAAAAGATTGCATTTTGGCATGGAAGGCATGATAAATCGGACTCTTCTAGCGGTCTTGGCACATAACCATAATGTTGGCCGTCAACAAAGTAGGACGACCGGAACTTTAGGGACGCTTCGCTACAATAAGGCCTTCACTAAAAGAAGTAAACAATGGGTGATCAAACCAGTGTTTGAGGATATGCAATATGAGTTTATTGAGAGACTTATCGTAGATGTCCTCGATAGGCACATACATGGAGTGGTGAACGAACCTATGCAGGGGACAACTGCATTGCCACCCAACATTGCCTCTGTTCCATGTCCACCTAAAGCAGAGCTCATTGAGAAATACACATCACGGTTTAAATGATTGTAATTCGATTGTCTGTTCTCTCGAGTCTCCTCATGTTGCAGGCCCATTGCAATTAAACCAAACAGTAATATAAATCATTTTTACAAAAATTATAGAATGTTTCCGTATTACAAACACATGGCAGACCCATAGGGACAATAAAAAAAAAGGCACGCAGACAAGATGCCCTTACACTAACTGGAGCTAACTAGAAATGTGTGCTCGCTCAAAGTGAAGGTCAGCTGCTTTGATGTTTTGCTCGGGTGGCGGAACGGCCCACGACCCAATATAAGGTTCTATTGTGATTTGACCTTGACAGGCCGGGACCATCCTGAAAGACTAAGAAAAGATAATGAATAAAATTTCAGAAACGAAACGATGAGCCACGTTCATTAGAAGAAGTAACGTCGGCAAAGAAGGAGTGGTGTTTCGGGTCTGCCCTACACAGAGACACAATGGAAAATGCAAATATAATGTAAGTAACTTTTGATGAGTTTATACCGCAATTTCATTACTATACAGTGGCTTTAAAGACGGGTTCAGTTGTACTTGTTCGTTCTATGTGGCATAGTGTTTTCTACCGCGCACTATCTGGAGGAGAAACATCTGCTTTTACTGAAGCACCTCAAAACCTTCCTCTTTGCTTCTGCTTTCTCTCTCCCTCTCCCCTGCTACAACTGGTCCACTGTCTGCGACCTCGGTCCTGGGCCCTTCCACTCTCCACCTGCACTGCCTCCCTGTCAACCCCTGCACTGGGGGACTGTCTCAGTATCCTACAGCCCCCCCTTCCCAGCACTTGTTCTGCACTTACCTTGCACTTGCCACCAGCTGGCCCTATTTATTTATTATTTTATGCTACTTACCTTGTACTCCACTCCCCCCCCCCTCCATGCCTCGCCACGCCTTTAAACACTTGTGTACACCCAGTAGCGCTGTCCTCGCTATGAAATGAATAATTTTAATAAGGATCTGATGGTGAGACTAATTTCATTTTTTATGTTTTTAGGTACATCATTCACTACTGTCTGTGTCACGAGTACCAGACACCGGCGGACGGCTTCTACAGCCGCCAGTTGCTTCTCCGCGTGAACAACGTTACCACCCTGACCATTTTATGGGACGATCGCCAAGTACAAGTATGCCCTTACGCGGTACTAACGGTTAGATGCAACATACCTACCGTTGTGGTGGCCTAGTGCCTCGTTGTTGGAACAGCCATGCGATTATCAGTGCGACAGAAGAGCTTATTTTTATCGTAAACCAACACCCTGTGTACTGCACACGAACATCGCTTCCCTCAAGACGAACTAATTTGGATCGAGAGCAAAGAAAAATGCAAATCGCTGAATATTCTCTAAACATTTGATGTCCAATAAACGTACTTTGCCAAATGTACAATCTTGCCGTTTGCTTTTAAACCACGGTTTCACATTCCGAATTGTGGTGCTGTATTGTGAGATGCTCTAAGACCCTGTGTACAGCAAAGGACCATCGCGTTCCTCAATACGAACTTTTTGGAACATGAGCAAATAAAAATGCAAATCGCTGAATATTCTCTAAACATTTGATGTCAAATAAATGTACTTTACCACATTTACAATCTTGCGGTTTGATTTCAAAGTACAGTTTCATATTCCGAATTGTGGTGCGCTGTATTGTGAGCTGATCTGTGTTGATTTCCGGGGTCTGTGTGGAGTCGCGTAGAAGACGCCTGGGCGCGTTTGCCTACGCAGCTCAGTCACGTCACGGATAGAGGCGGGGAATATGAATGTTTTGATAAAGTCTGTTTCAGGGGCGGGGGATTTGATTTAGTGCCGCAAAGGCAGGTGAGCCAGGTCGATGCGGCGGAATGATAGGATTATCACAAAATGGAGGCTGATTTCGAGTGCGATAATGGGCGAAAAGTCGGGTAAGGTCCATAGGAAAGTTTCCTACGATCTACCGATTTATGCTTACAAACACATGGCCGACCCGTAGGGACAATAAAAAAAAAGTCCCGGAACTATCCTTTAAATCAGATAACAGTCAAGAATCGTTATCCTCTGCCCTTGATCCCTGAGCTCCTTGACCAGGTAAAAGATGCTTGTATCTATACTAAGTTAGATTTAAGGGGAGCTTACCACCTGGTGCGCGTCAGAGAAGGCGACGAATGGAAAACTGCCTTCCGCACCAAATATGGATTCTTTGAGTACCAGGTAATGCCTTTCGGGTTGTGCAACGCACCTGCTGCCTTTCAATATTTTATGAATGACGTTTTTCGAGAACTCATCGATGTTTGTGTCATTGTATATATTGACGACATCCTGGTGTACTCCTCCTCGGAATCCGATCACCGAAAACATGTTAGAACTGTCTTGGAGAAACTGCGCCAGCACAAACTGTTTGCAAAACTTGAAAAATGCCTTTTTCATGTTACGGAAGTTGAGTTTCTCGGATTCGTCCTAACACCTAAAGGAGTCCGAATGGACTCATTGAAAGTGGATGCGATCCTCAAATGGCCGTCTCCTAGTTCTGTGAAAGGAGTTCAAAGTATGCTAGGTTTTGCCAATTTTTACAGAAGGTTTATCCCGGAATTTTCTCGAGTGGTTCAACCCATCACGGCGCTCCTACGAAAAAACAGATGCTTCGAGTGGTCTAAGGAGGCAGAACAAGCCTTTCAGGAACTAAAAACCAAATTCACCTCTGCAACTGTGTGAAAACATCCTCGTCTGGACCTCCCTTACATTGTGGAAACCGACGCTTCTAGTTTAGCCATGGGGGCTGTCCTTTCTCAAAGGGATCCAGTTTCAAATCAACTACATCCCGTAGCCTTTTGGTCCAGGAAATTCTCGGCTCCTGAAGTGAACTACGGAATCACAGACAAGGAACTGTTGGCTATTAAGTCAGCTTTCAAAGCTTGGCGTCACTACCTGCTCGGCGCAAGACAGACCGTTACAGTGATTACAGATCACAGGAACTTACAATACTTGAAAACAGCCAAAGCTCAATCTTCTCGTCAACTCCGTTGGGCTCTGTTCTTTGCAGAATTTGACTTTATAATCACATATGGCCCGGGTTGCAAGAATGGCAAGGCAGACGCTCTATCTCGAATTGGAATGGGTGACATTGCCTCAAGTCTAGAGCCAGTTCCGATTATTCCCGAACAGAGGATTTTGGGTGTAATCTCTTCTCAAACTATTGAGGATGTTCAAGGTAGAGTTAAATTGCTTTTCGACGCTACAGCTTTACAAGAATGGAGCCAGAAAGGCTCAAACTATTCAATTAATAATGATTTACCCTATTTCCAAGGGCGGTTATTTCTGCCTCACAAGGAATTGCAAGAACTCGTTATAGCACATTATCATGATACACTAATGGAAGGACACCCGGGCATCGCTAAAACAGAGGAGAAGATCAAACGGTATCTGGTGGCCATCCTGGCGAAAGGATATTAAATCCTTTGTGATGACCTGCGGAGTGGGCGCCTAAAATAAAAGTCAGAAGCAAAAACCAACCGGTCCTTTACGGCCCCTGGACATCCATCCGGCACCGTGGCACACCTTATCGATGGACTTTATAACAGACCTGCCTCCTAGTCATGGGTATAATACTATCCTGGTGATTGTAGACCTCTTCTCCAAGATGGCTCATTTTATCCCATTGAAGGGGTTGCCTTCAGCCCCCACCTTAGCAAAGGAATTTCTTAAAAATGTTGTTCGTTTACATGGCTTCCCATCCATATTGGTTTCTTATTGGGGAAGTCAATTTATTTCTCATTTCTGGAAAAGGTGTTGCCAAATGGCCCAAGTTGATGTGCGATTATCCACCAGCCACCATCCTCAAACCGATGGTCAAACCGAAAGAACAAACCAGACCCTGGAACAGTATCTGCGGTGTATGTTACCTCAATCTGAGGGTAATTGGAAGGACATTCTATGGATTGCCGAGTACGCGTACAACAATTCTGTGCATTCTGGAACGGGTCAGGCTCCTTTATATACCCTATTCGGCCATCATCCCAGGACTTCGGACCTTGAATCCCCTCAAAGCCTTGAAATGCCCGCCGTGGATCATTTACATGCCACAATAACCCAAGCCTTCAAGGAAGCAAAGACTCATTTACAACAAGCCAAAGAAAGGTACAAGGAAAATGCTGATTTACATCGAAGTAAAGTACCTCCTCACAAAGTAGGAGACCAAGTGTGGCTTGCAACTAGACATTTACCTCTTAAAGGTCCACAAACTTTTAACCCAAGATATATTCGGCCTTATCCAATCAAAGCTATCATTAACCCGGTAGCCTTCAAACTCGATCTGCCACTTAATATGCAAATCCATCCCGTTTTTCACGTATCCCTGTTGAAACCAGTACCCCCCAGAACCAGGTTATGCAAACCACCAGAACCAATTCCAATAGATGGGGAATTGGAATTCGAAGTTAAGGACATATTGGATTCTAAGATGTCCAAGTCAAAACTCTTTTATCTGATTGATTGGAAAGGATATGGACCTCAGGAAAGATCTTGGGAACCAAGTGAGAATGTACATGCACCTCGACTAATACGGAATTTTCACCGGAAGTTCCCAAATAAACCGAGGCCTCCAGGTCGGACACCCTTGGGAGGGGCCTTGGGGGGAGGTACTGTCATGATGCCTGCCTCCAAGGAGCCAAACCAGGCCCGGCACCCTCAGAGACAGACACCATGCATTCAAGGGAAGTCCCAGCAGCCCCAGATGGGGGCCCTTTGGACTCAGTCCTGGCGCCGTTGGCATCAGGCTCATAGGGGACATCAGTCCTGGCGCCATCGGCGCCAGGCTCATATAGAAGTAGGTTGGGAGTAGTGCTTGGTGTAAACTTACCTGTGCAGACCATGCTGCAACATCCAAGACGGGAAGGAACTATTTTTCTAGGGACTACTTGATCTCTAGGGTGTGACCGGTGGAGGAATACATATTTCTGGGGGAAGAATACATACCTGGAACTACTTGAAAGGCTATTTAAGCCACACCCAAGCAGCAGACCACGCTTCGCGTTGTTCTGCACTTAGCAGCTGGACGCTCACCGTGCCTGCTCCTGCCTTGGTCCTCCATCACGCCTGCCAGAATCCTGGAAACACCTAAAGAAGAAAAGGGAAGAGAACAGGTGAAAACAAGAACCTTACCTGATACATCTGCACTCCGGATTCTGCACGCCGACGATCCTGCAAAGAAGGCAAACATTTTAAACGTGCATCGCGTCGCGCGCAGCACGCTGCATTTCCCTCACCTGCACATGGCGTTTTCGAGTCCTGCGACGTCCATCCGGAGCTTCCACCGCCATCCAGCACCTATTGGAAGGAAGGAGAAAGAGAGGTGAGAAGGGAAACACAAATCTAAGTAGAACTTACCTGTGGTTCAATTCCCTCTTCGCCTTTGGGTTTGTGCCATACCTTCGGCATCTCAGCACCCCGGCCCCTAAGGGAAAAAAAAACAGACATTGTATTAGTGAGAGCCTGTGAGAACATTAGCAATTCGCTCACTCAAGACTTACCCATTTGCAAGAGAGACACAGCAGCTCTTTTCGGGTCGGCGCCTTACCTCCGGCATTGCCGTACCCCGGCCCCTATGGGGAAAAAGACATTGGACATTAAAGGAGATACTTTAAACTGCAAAGGAATCTCTCATTGGAATTCTTACCAGAATTTGGCTTCATCCAAATCGCCTGCAGCCGGAATCTTCTCCAGCACCTGCGAAAGAAAAGAACAGATGAGTGAATATAAACCCAAACTTGCCATAAACATTTGCGGTATGACGGGAATGGACAAACTAGTTTAAACTCATCAATCCAGTGAAGTAACTGGAATCACAACGCGCCCCTGCATCAGAAGCAGGATGGAGAGCTCGTCATTTTGGTCCCTAAGGTGAGTCTTCACAGGGAATCCCAAAAGGGTTTCACGGAGGGAGAGAAGGGAAGTGGGAGGTCGGAACATCACCCGCAGACTATTAACCCTTCCTTTTCACACACAGTGGGATATTCCTCTGAGCCAGAAAAGCCAGGTTGGGGAATCCAGTCCAGTCCATCTTCCGGGTCTTACGCATATCTGCAGAAGAGGTCACAGCAGTCCCAGCCACGCCCGCGCCTCCTTGGGAGTCAGGTAAGCGTTACAGAAGGCACAACCCCCAGGGAAACCCTCCTGGGGAAGAAAACCCTGGGTAGCGGCGAAGCTTCGGACTGGGCGGTAGAATGTGGATGCAGTTCCTTAGACGAGTTGGTACGCAAGGAGGATTTGTGTTCTTTCTATGAAAGAAAGACAGAATAGGTAAGTGCAAAGAAAGAGGTTTTAAAAGGTACAGAGTGAGCAACCTATCGGGAGGGTAACTTACAATGAATCCTGAATGGTGTCCACTATAGGGCTTGACTACTCTCTGAGGTTCGAGGAAGACAGAGAAGTTTGTCCTGCACAGCTTGATTGGTAGCGGGGCTAAATGTAAAAAAGAAAGGATATTCAGAAATAGATAGCTTGATGGGAAGGCTGATGACTGGAGGATAGAGAAGGATAACGGCAACACTCCCTGTCGAGGACGGGACTTCTCTCAAGGCACTAACAGAAGGAGCAGTAATCGGCCAGAGCGTAAGTCTGTGAAAAGGAGTAATGGAAATAGAATAGATAGTTAGAACAACAAGGGAAATAGTAGTCAAAGAGTCAGAAAGGTAGGATTCCTAGGAGCGGACTTACAGAGCGGCGGTAAAGACTGTAGCGACACATTTGCTTGGAGCTCTTCCTTCCTTATCAGGTATCACGTGATCTGTCGCGAAAGCGGCAGGCGAACGTGAAACAACTAGACTGCTGCTTCCGGTATGAAACGCTGTAGCGTCGGTAGTTCTCACAATAACGTTTCCTACCGTTCTTCCTAATCTTTTCCTCTGCCACCATGACCAACGTTGGTAATGTGTAACACTAGATGTGAAGATTGAAGAGAGAGTGGTCTATGAATCACCCAGAGGGGGGAGTGTAGAGGAGGAGCCAAATGCCCCTATCAAGTGCTCCGCCCCCATGTTGCCTATATTTTAGGAACCGGAAATTGCGACACGTACAGTACCAGTGAGGATGCCTATAGCGCAAAGAATTCTTGAAACAAGGTATCCACTGAGAAAACCCTATATGCATACACAAAGGAATAATGCTCTTCTGGACGGAGGCCCGGAAGAAGTGGGAAAACGAGTGAGAAAGAAGACTGATGACATCATGCGAAGCAGAACTGACGTGCCTTGAAAAGAGACACAAGACGAAAGAACATAAACATTCTATAAGATCCAAAGAGGAGCTGTCAAGGATGAGCAACATTTCGGGCTTGAGATGAAGATGCTCATGCAAGGAAACATTGAAGAAAATGCAAAGTTATTTTACACTTGTACAGATGCAGTAACACAAGAAGAGAAAGGGATTTTAAGGATGGCTACATAGTAAATAGATTGTGGTGATGCGTCAATGTATAATCATAGCAGTATATAGAACCTGGATGTACCACGATGCACTTTAGCAAGGCTTGAAACCCGGTGTATGAAAAGGTTTTCATTGTGGCGCAGTTGGAAAATAGCTAATGGCGAAGTAGAAATTCAAGAAAGGCTTGGCTGGCCCAGCATCAAGAGCCGATGCCACTGTGAGACTGGTTGTCCATCAATCAGTTACATGAACGTGAGAAAGCAACAAACTTCTGTTTTAGGTGAAATGGAAAAACACTGAAGGTGCCAAGAGTTCATCATTTAATAGTATTATATGCAGTGAAGAGCTCGAAAATGTGGTCTCCAGTCACATGGTCAGATGAGAATAGCTTTGGGTCGAGCTACACCGAAACCAGGACATAAGACCATGCCACACTCCCTTTTATTCTCAGGCACAGAGAGCTTCTACAAGGCCACGTTCAAAGCCTTAATTGAATGGCAGACCGCAAGAGTGATGATAGATGTTGGGCTAATTAGGTGGGGAGGCATGACCAGGCCAACCCTTCCAGCACCTGGTTACTATTCCAGAAGGGTACAAGCATGCCAACCAATTGTAGAGGGACACATATCAGAGAGCCCTATAGCTTGTGTAACCAATGAAGCGTATTTTATGACGATGAAGATGACTTGCACTAGAGGAGGGCTTAGTTGGACACCTGATGTTGGAGACCCTATCACTACCCCCGTTAATATGGAACGTATACTTAGATGTTCCCTGTAAGCCTATCACATCCCCAAGTATGTTTTTGTAGTTTGCCACATAGTATGACATGAATGATGACGAATATTGACTATAAAAGTTATGTTTTTTTCTGAAATGCATTGAGAGCTCGAACAAACTTTGCATGATGTCTGTTGTAACCTCCCTGTTTTAGATAATTGCAAATAAAACAGAACAGAGTTTTGCCAACTTCCTGAGTCGGTTTGATTATTGATGTATGAGTAATTTCTGCATCCGCATCCATCTCTAAGTATTGCTACCTTGTCTTAAAGGGCCCCGGTCTATGTGTTTAGGTGCTGTATTGTGTTGCTCGCTTTAACTGTTACAGATTTTCAAGGTGATTGGTGGTCTTTCAGTTGGAAATTCACCATTATGCCTAAGAAAAGCTACACCGCTGATGACAAAAGAAAGGTGTTGTCGAGTTCATTACGGCACTGTCTTTACCCAGGGACGCAGGCTGTGTGTCTCAGGGGGGCTGCGACTCAGGGAAAGGGGCAGTGCTTGATCATCCGATCCAAGCAGATTTGCCTCGGAAGAAATAAATGTGCCAACAGGACCATGTGCCTGATCCATTGAACTGTTAAAGGCTCCGCATTGAAGCCCCGCCCCTCAGCAAAAATTTCGGTGTGGGGGCTTCAGCCCGGTCAGCTCAATGATGTTCCGCGCCTGCCGTCATTCCTACGCAACCAAGCGAATTTGGTTTGCACTAAGTCTTAAAGCTATTGTATACTTGGTTGTTATTTTAGTGGTGCAGGGCAATTTTGCATGCTCGGAGGAGGGGGTATTTCGGTGTATTTTGGGGATTTGTTATGTGCACGTTTTTTTTGTGTGCAGCATAGGCACAGACAGGGTAGGGCCTGAGCGGGAAATGCCCACCCAAAATCTTTAAATGCCCACTCATCAGCGCTTTGTGGGCATTTACAGATGTTAACGTCACTGCAGTTGGCCCAACTACATTAGCTTCAGGCCCCACTTGTTATGTAATTCTGGCTACGCCTCTGGTGTGCAGTGGTATAGAGCGCAGGCATTTCTCGGTTCCCAGGCGAATTTCCAGTATAGCAGTTTACAGTCATGTGATAGTTATTTTTTTTTTCATGGAGTACCTTTTTTTGTTCTGCCTGCTGGATAGGGTTATTTTGGGGATTTGTTATCTGCAATAGAAAGGAGAGATGTGTTTTGTACAGTGGGACATACTTGACTATCTTGTGCAGAGGGACACATTTGGTTAGGAATTTTCAGCATAACAGTTTACAGTGGATAGTTATTTTTTGGATTGTTTTCTCGTGCAGACAGTAGGGTGACCAGATTTTCAAGATAACAAGCTGGGATGGCCACAAACATAGGGTCTAGCCTGGCTCTAGTACCAAATAGGAGCTGAGCCAGGGAAATGGCTGTGCTAAATGAGGGAGGGGCCTCTGTAAGGGCCTCGGGGGAAACAAAGGGGGTAAAAAGGGCCGAGGGGCAACAAAGGGGGCTGGAGACAGAACTAGGAAAAAGTTTGGAAGTTGAATTGTGAAAGTGTAATCTGTATGGGGCTTTGTAAATCGTGCACCTCGTGTTTATAAAGGGGAGTCATAATGTTCATTTTAGAGGAGAATTCTAACTACCTCCAACAAAGGGGTATGTGGCTTTGTAGGGGTAGTTTTGGGGCATGGCAGGGTGTAGGGGTTGGATTTGAGGAAGGGTAACTGGATAGAGCTTTGGAGCAAAGGGTCTACATGGCCCCTTGTTAGAGATGTTATGGAAGATGCAATGTAGGAAGGGGGCAGAACTGGATCTTGTCATTGCTTTTCGATGGTGCTTTGCAGAGAATATATCAGGATTCTAATTCTTTAGTGGTGATTTGGATAGAGCTTATAGAGAAGGCATCACGTTTTGATCTTTGAAGAATGGTTTCAGATGGTGCTTTGTATAGAGGGCCTCTGTATTGGACCTTGTCATGGTGCTTTTAGATGGGGCTTTGCAGAGTGTGGGCAGGATTGGACATTTCTATAGGTGTTGTGATGAATCAGAGATGATTCCCCCAGAAGCACCGACCTGGGACCCCTTTCATGTGGCCAGTGAAATGCAGACACTTCCTGATCCTGACCCTGGGGTTGGTGTTCTGCAGGAGGATCAAAGAAAAGGGGAGGGGAACAGATCAAGAAGAATGGGAAAATCATTTTTATAACTTCCCCAGAGATCCTACCCTTCTGATGACATACTGTAAAATTAAAGCTGTGGGTAAAGCTGATTTTGACAACATTAAGTCCCACAATGCCCAAAGCACTGGGATGAAGGCACGAGTTTGCAAGTTGCAGCCTATTAGTAGTAATGGCCCACACCTGAGGGAGGCATAAAAGGCCCCCTCAGGTGCAGGCCATGAAGAAGAGCAGTAGCAGGAGGTGCAGTTGTTGCACTTGCCCATGGCAGCAGAATTTAGAGGAGAGCAGAGAAGCTGGGGCCACTGTTGAGTGCTGAATGAATATCGGTCCTGGGAGGGTCTCTGCTGTCCGAGACCTTCATTGCAGAGGCTGCGCAGCAGGATGCATTGGGAGTGACGACTTTTCCCCAGGTATTCGTAGCTGCAGAGGCCATGCAGTGGGAAGCACGTAATCTGAAAGCGTTTCCCATTGTCAGTCGGGTTCCGGTGGCAGGCGAGCACCGGAGAGCTGTGGGAGCGAGGAGAGCTCCTTTAATGACTGGTGCAGGAATCCGAGAAGGAGAGGTTGCCGGTCATGCCGGAAAGCAGAAGCAGAAGACCTGGAGGCAGCGAGGCGAACAGACGTGCATGCCAGACCCGGTGAGTTCACTCGTTTATTGTGACACCAGAGCGCTCCGTAACCACCCGCTTGCCGAGTCCAAGGGCCTTAAGCATAAGAATAGCACAAACAAAGTGAAGTGAAAAAAAACTTTTTTTTAAATACCAAACTGGTATAAAGCAGGCCCATTATACTTTAGCAGGGGAAGCCAGTGGCCAACTATCAACTAGCAGCTACAACCAAGGTAGGAGTGGTCAGGGTGAAGGATAGAGCAATTACTCTACCCTGGAATCCCTACCACTTAGCAAAATAACCTATACTGTAATAGTATTATAACCGCTAGCCTGCACCACATTGTGATATTATTGTAATTGCTAGCCTGCTCCACACTGTGATAGCATTGTAACTGCTAGCCTTCTCCACACTGTGATAGTATTGTAACTGCTAGCCTCCTCCACATTGTGATAGTATTGTAATTGCTAGCCAGCTCCACACTGTGATAGTATCGTAATTGCTAGCCTGCTCCACACTGTGATAGTATTGTAACTGATAGCCTGCTCCACACTGTGATAGTATCGTAAATACTAGCCTGCTCCACACTGTGATAGTACTGTGATTGGTGGACGGCGTCGCACACCAGCGAATTAATTGAGGTCAACTTGATTTACATCTAGAGGAGTCCGCACTGTGATAGCACTGTTGTGTTTGCTAGCCTGCATCACACACCAGTGGATTTGTTGACTTGATTTGCACCTGGAAAGGAACACACTGGCAGCGCTGTGACTGCTAGCCCGCCCCAAACTGTGATGATATTGTGTTTGCTAGCCTGCTCCACACTGTGATAGTATTGTGATTGCTGGCTGGCGTCGCACACAAGCGAATTTGCTGAGGTCGACTTGATTCACATGTAGAGGGGTCCACATTGTCATAGTGCTCTGAATGTTGTCCTGCGTCAAACCTTAGGAATTTAATCATATTAGCCTTAATCCTAGATGTCCCAAATACTACCTGCCACTATCTGAAGCCTAGGCCTAGGCCCCCCCCCCCGCTGACTGGCTGCCTCAGATCAGGGTATTTTGCTACTGCCTGCCACTTTCTGAAACCTAGACCTTCCAATTATCAAGGCATCTCAAATCTAGCTATTCGAACACACCCGTGACCGTTTGAAACATGGGTCTCTCTCTCTCACTGCTTAGGTACCCGATTGAGGCGCTAAGTATTGCGTGCCATTCCCTACAATTACATCAGTGAAACCTAGGTCCCTCCATCTTGCCACCAAACATCTGAGAACCCCATTGATACTTTACACAGCTGCTGCTTGTTAACAACCCCTCTCAGGATAAAAGGTGGCACCTACAGGCACACTATGAGCGAGGCTGGGTACGAGAAGAAACAGCTCTTTCGGGATGATGCAAACCAGGCTAAGGAAGTTGGATGGCCAATAGGGCTGATTGGCAGTTGCAAAGATCAAGAGAGAGCCAGGTGAGAATTCCACACTTTCGGGTAGCCGTAAGCGTCCAAGACTGAAACCAAGTGAGCGAAGAAAGAAATCTTCAAGGTGCTTGAAAGCAGCCCGCGGCCCTCGCGGGTGAATGATGGAGTTGGGAGGAGCAGAGGAGACATTGATAACGGCCATGACTGCTGCATAAAGAGCGTTGATGACCGTTGATGAAAGAAGACCAGTTAACACAACCAGTGAATAAAATGGGTAACAGAAAGGACAATTTCTGAAATGTAAAAGGAATGGATACAAAGTAACAGAGTGGTACTGCGAGGCAAAATCGCACACTGGAAAGTCTCTGTGAAATGTTCTGCGATGAAGTATGTAACAACGGGAATCAAAGGCAAGAAAGTAACCGTGATCCCGAAAGAAAGTTGAATGAATGAAAAGCAAAGTATGTGAACTCTGAATATGCTAAGAGGGCAAAGTATATAAACGTTGAAAGAGGCCAAGAGGGCAAAGTATATGAACTTTGAAAGAGGCCAAAAGGGCAAAGCAAAGAGTAAGAAATAACAAGAAGTATTGGTGTTGCATATGAACTTTGGAAGAGGCCAAGAAGGCAAACTAAAGCGAATAATAAACTACAAGTACCAAGAGGCATTGGTGTTGGAAGTGATTGTGGATTGCAGAACTGTTTAAAGAAAGGTCGACGTGGTCATGCAGAGGCCTGTGTAAAATCCTTGCAGTTTCAAAAGACTTTGACAGAGAAAAGACACCCAAGACAAAATGTGTGGAAGTGAACCCCCACCAAGAGAAAGACAGGTTTGAGCCCGGCAGAGGGAAGCCTGTGTGATAAACTGAAAAAAAACAAATAGACATGGTCAAGCCCGGCAGAAGGAAGCTTGTGCAGAACTCTGTGAAGACAAAACGTGGGGAAGGGAACCCCCACCAAGCGAATAAACAGGCTTGAGCCCGGCAGAGGGAAGCCTGTGTGGGGGTGGGGCAGCCGATGGTGAGATGCGGTATTCTCCCCTATTTTATTTATCCAACCCAACCTTTTCTTTGGTATTCACCAAGGTCACAACTCCCCTCCCTCTCTTTTTACACAAATACTCGGCCGAGGACCGGGGGTGACTGAGAGTAACAACATTAACTTTCACACATCGGACATGACGCACTAATCGGGTCAGGCAAAGTCAGGAACTTGACTCTAAGTGCATACACCTGATACCAATTAGCTCTCCTCACACGAATAAAAGGCACAACCCAAAGACACACTCTGAGCAAGGTGGAACATGAGTACGAGCAGAACTTGGGACTAGCGCAAACCTACTGGAGCAGAGCGACTGACCAAGGGGCGAGAGCAGTGGGTCGAAAACCCCAAGAGTTCCCTACCAGAGGTTGTGACCTCTGACAGGCCACGGAAAACAAGCAGAGGAGCTCAGATCCCACAAGTGAAGACTGCATTGTGTTTCAAGGACGGCAGTGACCCTCCCGGGTGAATTCCAGAGTTGGGAAGGTGAGGCCAAACCTATGGTACTAACTTTGACTCATGAAATGGATATCGCAAAACCAAGAAAGAGACGCACAGGCGTCACAAGGTGAGTTGGCAAGCGACCTGAGAGACCGGTGTGTGTTAAAGTTTGAAGTAGCAACATTATATCACAAGTGAAGTCTGCACGCGTGTGGATGAGACGCGTGGAAAGGCAGACCTCTGAATGAACTTTGAAGTAAAAGACAGCTGTGAAATCACCGATACTAAGTAACGGAGTGGTCCGGTGAAAGGAAGTAACCCACTCGAAAGTCTCAGTGAAAGGTACATTGTTTGAAGCGATAAAGTGAGTGAACAACAAAAGTGAAATAAAGGCGTTTAACTCTTAGAGAAGGGGAGAGTGAAAGTTAAACTGTAAACCTTGAGACGAAGTGGTCCTGTAGTGGTTTGTAAAGAAGGCCATGCACATTTGAAAGTCTTCGACATCCTACAGTGGTCCGAGGCTGACAGGGGGGAGACCGAAGTATTATAAGCTTGAGGAACGGAGCCCCCTTGCAAGTTTGTGTTGAACTTTGTTGTGAGAGCTCTGAGCCCGACAGGGGGGACCTTTGTGAACTATATGAATATTATTAAGTCAGGAAAACAGACTTTAACGTGGAAGGCCAGGCGGGCCTCAAGCCACGTTTTTAAATTGTTTATTGTGTTGGAAACCGAGCCAGAGTGTGTCATCCTGCCTACAGGGACTGCCTTACTCCATGAGGTCTAATGTGGGGAAGAGAACTGGTTCACCACATTTATTCATTTGAACACTGATCACTGATTTTTTTTTGCATTAATTTCTCCTTTTTACACTTTTTGTACAAGAGATAGGGCAGGCATTAGGTTTTGTTAGCTTAGCATAGACCATTTTTTTTATCAAAGAATTTCTATTGCCTTTTTAATTATAACAACACAAAACAACCAAAATGCATTTCTCTGTATCCCTACTACAAAACACCCCCTGCCCCCACACCCCTCCCCTCTTGCTATGGTTATTTGCACAGTACTCCACTAAAGAGTGGATACACAGTGATGTCTCCTTTCAAAGTCAAGGTACTCCTTCTGGGTACGCCCAAACGCAGGGCAGGTGAACATCTCCACTTTACCCCCACCATAAGGTCTGGGTGCCTCAGAGCAACTTCTTAATATGTGAAATACCCCCTTCACATTCCATCTCTCTTTCTTTCTCAGTCCTTCCGATCTGCCTCTCCATATTTCTCAAAGAAAGGAAGCCACACACCCTCGATATTGGTCCTGGATTCAGCCAAGAGGTGGGTTAAATACTCCAGTTCATATATAGCCCTGATCTTAGAAACCCATTCCTTCTCCCGAGGCATTCGTGAGTTTTTCCACAATTGGGCCAGAGAACATTGTGCAGCAACCAACATTATTTAAAACACGTGGCCCAATCAACTTCAGGCTCCTCATCTGTACTAACTAGGTCCAGTTGAATTCTGCCTACCCCCTTCATCCAAGACAAAACCTCCCCCCAATACGCCTCTACCATGCGGCACCCCCACCACTTGTGTATATAGTCTCCCTTTTCGCGGTGGCGTTTCCAACAGTGCGAGTCATATCCTTCACTCACCCGGGCTATCCTGACCGGGGGTAGTGCCATCTATGTAGCAGTTTCAGGGCCTGGTGTCTGTATTGCAATGACGTGGTTGGTGCGATCGGCTCGCCTGCACATATGGGTCCAAAGTGAATCATCAATATCTCTACTCAGGTCTCGTCCCCAGTGGACTCTCGATGGGGCTGGGGGTCCCTCGTGGCTGCCAAAAGAAGTAATTTACATAGCACAGCTATTAGCAATTTGGACCCTTGCTGTGTAATCAGAAATTGCTCAAGATCCGTCAGTTCCCCCTATGGTTTGCCCCCCCCACTTTTCTTCAGTCAGATCCTGTTCAATTGAAGAAAGCAGAAGGGTGATAGCCTACCTATACCCAAGGACCCCTCCAGACCCTCCGGGGATATGACAGCAATGCCTACCCATAGTTGCCCCATCTTACTAAGCCCTGCTTCTTACCAGGATTGAAATGTCAATGGCTCCTCGATCCCATCCCTGAGAGGGGGCACCCATATACAGCTCAGCGGTGACGGCCATGATGTAAGCCATCTGCTATCCCCTCACTCTCTCCATACGGACCACAGAGCCTCCAGGTCTGGGTGGTGCAGGACACTGTTCGGAATGCAGGCTTTTGGAACCCATAACCACTCGTCCAGCGTGACCGGGGCTAAAACCTCATTATCCATTGTTTCCCTGATCCCGGGTTGAGATGCTCCACCAGGACTCGTAACTGAGTTGCTTTATAATATGTGGCAAAGTCTGGGAATCCCACTCCCCCTCCTCTTTCTGCCTGGTCAGCACCTCATAGGAGATTCTGTGTTTCTTCCCTGCCCAGAGGAACCGCAACATATATTGCTTTATTTCAGACAGAAAGGATACAGGCAACATTTGAAACAAAAATAGAAATTTAGGGAGAACCATCATCTTAATGGAATTCAGCCATGCCATCCAGGACAACCCCAACCCCGCCCACCTCTCCATGTCTCGTTTTACCGCCGTCCAAAGGGGGAGAACATTACTGGAGAAGAGATCCCCAGGATGCTGTGTCACCTGCATACCCAAAGATCGGAACATCTCCCTCTGCCTTCAGAAGGGGAGCCAATCCACGTATTCATGTTCCTCAGCTGACAAACCCCCGACTGCAAACATCAGCGATTTCCCCAGGTTGACTTTAAAGCACGACAGTTTCCATACTGCTCCAAGCTTGTCAGTACATGAGGGTGTGATTGAGACGGCTTGGTAATGTAAAGTAGAGCATCATCCGCAAAAAGACTTATCTTGCAATGGACCCCCCTCAACCTAACCCTTTCAATGCCTTCATTTCCTCTGACGACTGCTGCCCATGGCTCCATCACCAACGCATATATCAACGGGGAGAGACGGCATCCCTGGCGTGTACCTCGCTCTGAGTACAGGGCTTACAACCAACCCAACCACAGCAGACCCATTCCAAAGGGCACAAGACTTCCCTCATAAAAGCACAGCTCACCCGGTCGAATGCCTTCTCGGCGTCCAGGGACAACAGGAGTGCCCTCTCCCTCCTCACCATCTGCAAACTCATCACATGAAGGTGGCGTTTCCAACAGTGCGAGTCATATCCTTCACTCACCCGGGCTATCCTGACCGGGGGTAGTGCCATGGATATTTCCCATCTGTGAAAGGCACAGTGAGTAAAAGCAGTGGCTGCGAACTCTCAAGTGGTTAATAACCACTGAACATGTTATCAGGCCTTGTTCTGTCGAGAGAGGGGCGCCCGCTACCTCTGCAAACTAAATTTCAAGGAACCTGGGATTGGTAACCCTAGGTCTCCTGGGGGCAACCAGATGTGGTCTCCCTCTCACTGTGCTTAGAGAGGCATCAGCTTCACTTCACTGATGATCCCCAACAAGGGTGAAACACGTGTATGGGGTTGCTGGTGGTACTCTCGTTCAGGTTGGAATTGCCATTGCATTTCGGTGCTGGACTGCCCCTGGGCAGGACAAAGACTGATATGCAAATGGATATTTCCCATCCGTGAAAGGCACAGTGAGTAAAAGCAGTGGCTGCGAACTCTCAAGTGGTTAAAAACCACTGAACAGGTTATCAGGCCTTGTTCTGTCGAGAGAGGGGCGCCCGCTACCTTTGCAAACTAAATTTCAAGGAACCTGGGATTGGTAACCCTAGGTCTCTTGGGGGCAACCAGACGGGGTCTCCCTCTCACTGTGCTTAGAGAGCCATCAGCTTCACCTCACTGATGATCCCCAACAAGGGTGAAATACGTGTATGGGGTTGCTGGTGGTACTCTCGTTCAGGTTGGAATTGCCATTGCATTTCGGTGCTGGACTGCCCCTGGGCAGGACAAAGACTGATATGCAAATGGATATTTCCCATCTGTGAAAGGCACAGTGAGTAAAAGCAGTGGCTGCGAACTCTCAAGTGGTTAATAACCACTGAACAGGTTATCAGGCCTTGTTCTGTCGAGAGAGGGGCGCCCGCTACCTTTGCAAACTAAATTTCAAGGAACCTGGGATTGGTAACCCTAGGTCTCCTGGGGGCAACCAGACGTGGTCTCCCTCTCACTGTGCTTAGAGGGGCATCAGCTTCACCTCACTGATGATCCCCAACAAGGGAGAAACACGTGTATGGGGTTGCTGGTGGTACTCTCGTTCAGGTTGGAATTGCCATTGCATTTCGGTGCTGGACTGCCCCTGGGCAGGACAAATACTGATATGCAAATGGATATTTCCCATCTGTGAAAGGCACAGTGAGTAAAAGCAGTGGCTGCGAACTCTCAAGTGGTTAATAACCACTGAACAGGTTATCAGGCCTTGTTCTGTCGAGAGAGGGGCGCCCGCTACCTTTGCAAACTTCATCACATGAAGGGTTTTTCTCATGCGGTCCGCTCATTGCCTATTGAGCACAAACCCTACCTGATCCGAGTGGATCAGTCAGGGGAGGTGTGCTTCCAACAGCGTTGCCATTATTCTGGTGAAAATGTTTGCATCAATGTTGAGTAGGGAGCTAGACCTGTAAGAATCACAGTCCGTTGGGTCCTTCCCCGTCTTTGCTATAACGGCTGTCATGGCCTGTAGGAATGTCGTCTGTATTATGTCCCGCCCTGCTATCTGATTAAACAACTTAGCCACTGGCTTTGCTAGGATCGTCTGAAACTGCTTATAGAAGTCAGCTGTGAATCCATCCTCTCCGGGGGCTTTCCCCACCATCAACCTCTTGATAGCTCCAAGCACCTCCTCCCCAGTTGTCTCCCCCTCCAGAGTGTCCCTCTACGCCCCCGTGAGCTTGGGGAGGTCTCGCTCGGTTAGGTACTGTCTCATATCTTCCACAGAGAATAGGCATTTTTGATTTGACGGACTCCAATAGGACTGCGTGATTTATTATTTGATGGTCGAGACTACTCCCATCTTAGTTATAGGGCAAAGTAGGAGTTTCTCCAACCCGCAAAATGCAAATAAAGGTTTTACAAATTGTACCCATTGTGTTAGTGTCATGCGTATGATACTATGCCTCCCCTACAGTGTCTACTACTTGATACCAAGCCTTCCCTACAGTAGGGATAGTGAGGCATTTATCCAACTTTTTGAGTAAATATATAATGGTATCGTTTGAAAAATCTTCACAATGTTGTCCGCCTCACCTTTCTGACCCCCTCACAGTGTTCTGGTGGGACTTTGTAGAAGACACCAAGATTGGACCTTTTCAGAGGTTTTTTGTATGGGGCTTTGTAGAAGAGCCTCAGGATAAGACTATGTGCAAAGCAAATGGCTTGAGCTATTTAGTATCACGGATATGGATGGACCATTGTCAAGGGGGTCTGGATTCGGGTTTGTAAAAAGAACAAGGATAGGACCTTCTAGAGCAGAGGTCTTCAAACTGTGGGGCACACCCCGCTAGGGACGCAGCCGCATTCCCAGGTGTTGTGGGGGGTGGGAGGCGAGTCCCCAGCCTGAATTCTTTTGTTAACATTTTATTTTTAATGGATGAAATGGGCAGGGGTGATTTACAGGGTCAGACTGGAGCATAACACTGTCTCGGCACCAATGAAAAAGTGGCCCACAGATGCAAATGGCAATTCATTCCTTTAGTGACATACTGTTTGAATAGTACCCAAGGGGGTGTTTTTTGTTTAAATGTAAGCATATTATGATATTTAAGGAATATTTATTCAGCAACAATGGTCCAAACTACTAGCTTCATAGTGAAGTAATTCATCAAACTGGCCCACATTGGCCAAAAAAGTGGCTCATTTAGACCAAAAAACGGACCCACACTATTATTTTGCATTTTTGGTTGGGCATTGCCCTATTTTCCAATAGACCAGTCCCAGCCTGGCGGCTCATCCATAATGGGCGAGGGGCTTCTTCCCAGTGGCCCCCTCACCCATCATTGACGAGCCGAGGAACCAGCCCTGTGAAACACTGAGCACTCCCTCAGCTGCTTTTTCCAGCTGAGGAAGTGCTCCTGGCATGACTGAACTATCAAAGGGAAACATTGGGCCTCATTCCGAGTCCGGCAGTAATCCTGCCGGTGCTACCGGCGGGTTGCCGCTGAACTCGGTATAATTTACCGGCGCCTCACTTCCCGGTGGTCTGGAAAGTCAGGCGCCAGTAAATTGCAATTCCCCATTCCCATAGAGTTCCATAGGACTCTATGGGAATGGGGAACAAGGAAGCACCAGCACCGTTGTTAACAGTGCCGTTGGTTCCGTGGTGGTCTGTCTACCGTGGCCGCTGCGCCCGGCAGGGTCCGACCTGTCTGGCACAGCAGCTCCGGAAGGCAGACCTGTGGTATGCCAGTCCGGAAATAACAGTGCCTGTAAGCTTACCGGCACCGTTGTTTCCAGACCGGCATACTTATAATGAAGCCCACTGTTTTCCTTTGACAGTTCAGTTCCCCAGCCACACATGCTCACTGAGCCATGCAAGGCTGGGGGAGTTTTGCTTCGCAAGCCTTGCATAGGTCTTTGGAAATACTGGCTGGGGAACAGCATATCTATATGTGAGAAGGGAGCTCCTGTGCCTCCTCGTGCATACGGACAGAGCAGCCTGGAGTAGGGAGTTCCAGCACCCCCACCCCCCGCAAGCCCTTGCGCGCATGTGCGAGATCCAGGAAGCTCTTTCTTCCTGATTCCTTTTCATGATGCAGGAGTTGGAGCGCTGGGGAGAAAATTCAGGACTTCAGGCAGAAGGTACGTTTATGTTAATTTATTTGTTATTTAAATATGTGTATTGGTGCATTTATGCTTGTGTTATGAGTGAGTGTATGATGGGTGCCCATGTGAATTATAAAGTGCTTGCTTTGTGAATGCTTTGTGAATGTGTGTGTTTGTGTTGGTGCGTGGAGCTGATTTTGGCGAGTGGGTGGGAGGAGGGTTTTACAAAAAAGGCATTTTAAAAATGCCTTTGTTGCCCAATCCCCCTACCCACCTGCCAAAATCAGCTCTTCTTCTGAGGCACTGTGGTGCCCAGGGGACAGGGTTGGTATTTCTTTACTGGACATTTATCATAGATGTCAAGTCAAATTGTATTTATTTTATTTATTGGTATTTGTAAAGCGCGCAGCAGCCCCTGGGCCCCCCAGCGCCTTGCATACACACATAATCGGGATGGTATCTTTTTACTGGACTTCTATGATAGATGTACAGTAAAAATGTCATGCCTGCCCTCCCGCCCCCCAGGGCCAATTGCCAACTGTTTGTTTTTTACCCAATTTATTTTTAAAGTATGCTCTTAAATGCAAAATTTTAACACCCAATATTAAAAAACAAATCCCAGGGGGAACCCCCCACCCCAAACCCACTTGTTTCATTTGGGCTCAATCGCTAGGCTCGGTCGCTATGGCATATATGGGGGAAATATTTATGCCCCTCCACCTAAAAAATTCACCAGCCCCCACTGGCCCTGGGACTGTGCTGGGAGCAGGGTAGGGGAGCCCAGGGACTTCGTTGAGAGCAGGATGGGTGGGAGCCATGGGATAGTAGTGGCAGCAGGGTGGGGAGAGCTCAGGGCCTGTGGTGGGGTGGGGAGAGCCCAGGTACTGGGTAGGAGTGGGGTGAGAGAGCCCAGAGACTATACTGGGAGTAGAGTGTGGTAACGGCGCGCGATTGTTCATAGCCATTTGAACTTCCTATCCATTTGGTGGAATTTGGGAGGGTCCCCCGTGCCCACATTTTGCTTGGGGCAGCACATGCATAAAAAGTTTGAAGACCACTGTACTAGAGGGTTCAGGACTTTTGTTAAGGTGGCATGGGTGGCCCTTTTTTGTAGTGGCGTCTTCATCTACCTGTTTAAGAGTGTTTTGGATAGTGATTTCGTTGATGGATTTGTGGATGCTATTATAGACAAAGGTATGGCTAGGACAGGGAAAACAGATATATGTACTGGGTTTGTGTGGTCTCAACAGCAGTTTTGAATAAATGGTGTCTGGGTCAGGCTGTAAACAAGTGGTCCAGACACTGCGCAGAAGTATCTATGGACATCTGTGGATGCCTCTGGATAGGGGTTTGGTATGTGTTTAGGGGTAGCATTGCACAGTGGTCAGGTTGGGGGTTTTCACAGGGATCGGAAGGGTGATTAATTGTTATGCTATTTTAATTTACATTATTATATTACTATTGCGCAGACCTAGCTCAGAAGCAATGGTGGGCCATACAGCAGAATATGGGTAACATTAACAGGCAAGAGTGTTGAGGGGCAGACAGTAACGCAGTATTGTGTGACCATGAAACAATTAACATGGTTTCACTTCGTTGAGCTACCGATAGTAGTCTCATTGCTGGTGAGTAGTCTCAGAGGCTACTCAGGATCAAGGTATGATCGAAATAGGAAGGGTTTCCGTTATTTTCAGAATAGGAGGAAAGAGCGAACTGTCCATATTGCTGCTTGGATAGAATTCCAAAGGAACGGAGCATAGCAAGAGAATGGCTGTCTCCTAGTTTTCTCATTGCGGGCGTCTAGTCAGATCCCATATAGTGGAGGGGATGTGGGTTTGGATTTGCATGCCACAGCATTGAGGGGGGCTTTGAGGGGACCCACTGTGCGGAAGCCCTGCTAGTAGGGCATTTTCCCATCTAAGTGATACATTTATCACCAGAACGTACACTAATACTCGGAAGTCCAGAGGTGGCAGGAAGGGTTTGCAAAGTAGGGTGATTTGATGCCAGCCCTTTTGGGCCTTGTTAGCTATGTGTTGTTGAAAGGATACTTTCATTTCCACAATTAATCTGAGAGACTTTCACTAAATTGGTGAGTTGCAGGATTAATCTGTCCAAGTGCATGCCGTCTAGCCATCTTTGAGTGAGAGACTAGGATAACTAATTCTGTCTTGGTAGGGTTATGTTTCAAGTAGGATCTACACATCCATTTTGAATGGCAGTAAGGTCTGCGCAGAGGGGAGTGATGGCCTGGGAACTGATAACTCTTTGATATTTCTGAGTGTAGTCTGTGTATTGGTGTATTCAGATGTCAGTCAGTTAGGAATGTGTTGATGGGTTCAGTGTATAGACTGAATAAGACCAGAGAGAGGATGAAGGTCTGGGGCACACCCCAGGTCGCTTGGGAGCGTGTCAACCTTAGGAAACCCATTTGGACAGCGTGGCGTCTCCTAGGTAGGTATGAGGACAACCGCCATGCCTGCAAAGCCCATTCTGTGACTAAGGGGGGATTGTAGCGTGTCTTGGTACAATGTGTAAAATGAAGTTGAGAAGGACAAATAAGCACGCATCTCCTTTTGTCAATAATTTGCAAAGCCTCATCAACCACCACAATGGTGGCTGTCTCCTTGCCGAGTTTGGGGTGGAAGATGGATTTATAACCCCAAATAAGGATGAGTTAGTGAATTATAGCAAATAGATTGGCTATCACCTTCTCAATGATCTTTCTGATAAAAGGTAGCCAACTGATAGAACAGTAGTTTGTCAGATCCTTCAGGTCGAGGGTGTGATTTTTCAAGAGGAGGCGTTTGAGTCCTGTTTGTAATCTGTCTTGAAAAGTGTGTTTGCTAAGAGATGAATAGACTATCCTGAGAAGAGTAGTCATGGTGGCCCCTGTTGCGGATTGCACAAAAATCCCTCTGAGACGTAGAGAAAGTTCTGTTCTAGGGTTCTTTATTTTTTCCTTTGTGGGGCCTAAGGCTGTCACTTTGTCTCTTGTCTATTTTCGAACCTCCTCCCTAACCCATGCCATCCGTAACCCCTGGTTGGTGCTAGCGAATGTTGACTCCTACTGTCTAGAAGCATATATTATACTACAGATGGTATGCTAAGGCAGTGCCTGTCTAATCTCCCGAGGGGACTTCCTAACCGTTCCTACTCTATCCAGTGGTTAGTGTTTCTAATGGAAATTGGGCTAGTGCCTTGTACTTACTCTATTGGATTCAGGAGTGTCATCTCACACCCATGTTTACCTCTTCCGGTCTACTGTTACTACCACACCCCTCTTTTTTACTCCTTCCACCATTCTTCTGTCCATCCGATGTTTCACTCCTCCTAGCTCTTGCCACCCTCTCCTCTTATCCACTAATACTCCCCATCTCCATACTTTTACTCTCCTCCTCTCCTCTACTACTCTTCTCCCACTACCACTCTAGTCCTACCTCCAGCTACTTAAGAATCCTTTTTTCACCCTACTTGAAAGACTTGAAACGGGGGCTCAGCCCATCCACTTTCTCTGTGCGGATCTGCCATGTACCAACAATGGCAAGTAGGCAGTTCAGAGACTCAGTTCATATTACGTCTCCCTTTGAAGTGGGGTTCACAGGAAATGTAAGGGTGCAGAAGTAAAACTTCGACACAATGGAGGCATATTCTTGGGTATAAACCTTTATTAATTAAAAGTGGCTTGGAAAAATGCCCCACTGTCTCTATACTAAGATGCGCTTCCCTACCTCAAAGGAAACCAGTGCAATTGTCAGGAAGTCTAAAACTAAAAAGTCTGTCACTGTCGTGTCCCAAAACCTACTTCAGTCCCTAACTTTAGCAATCTAGTGCAACTGTGCAAGGAGGATTTCTCTTCAAATTAAAAAGTGTATAAAGTGTTCCTTGTACTTTCAATCAACAGAAAAGTTCCCAATCTCTCTGGTGAAGAGGGAAAATGGGACGGTCCCTTCCCCAGACTTACGTGCAAAATATGGCCGACGACGTCACGACCAAAGTACCCTTAGCGAGATGAGTTTGCACCTCTGTCCACTGCCTCAGATGTCAGTATTCACCGTGACCACACTCGACCTGCAAAACCTGGCCGCATCCCACCCAAAGCACGAGGTGGGAATCAAGACGGAGCTCAGACCGACCGCATAGACCAGCTTGACTAAAACGGTTCACAACCTAAGCTGCCATCGTTAGAGATGACACGACAACATAGCCCCAACAGACAGAAACACATGTGCTGCCGCGCACCTGGATCAGACACACACCAACTCACACGAAGAACACGCACAGTGCTATGACGTAGCGGGCCGTGTAAACTCACAGACATGCATCGTTATTATTTTTCACATAGGCCAGCAAATGCCTCGCAGAAACGCAAGACGCCGGAAGAGTTTGTGCATATGCTTGCAGATGCTTCATGCTACTAACCCCGAGGCAAGGCCCTATACCTAAAAAGGTATGAAAAATAATGTTCCAAAATACAAGTTTCCAATGCTACGATGGTGACAGCAGGACATAGATATCTATGCCACAAATCTCAAAATGTTCCTATGTATTGTACAGTTCAACCAACTCTACAGAGTTAAGAAACATTTTAAATTACTTTAAATGCAATAGGGGAAGCTCATAGGCTAAATCACACCCACAAAGGTAGTATTGTGCTGGAAAGCCCGATCCATTGCTCAATTTTACTCTAGGGGTTTTGGGTATTTTGGATAATGGAATAAAGAGCAATTATGTAAACAGTATGTACCACTTCATTTCTTATAAAAGCTACATGCATTGTGTAGCTACAACGAATGCTGTTGCTTCCCACACCTGAATCTTTAGGGTCGCCATTAGCCATTACTCCACCGTGAGAATGTACAGCCACAAATTCCAAGAACTGTTTCCAACTGGCTTTACTCTACAGAGATTTTTATGCCCAGGCAGAGTTTACAAACTTCACTTGTGATTTTGCTATTTTTAATGGCTTTCCAGCCCAAGGAATTGGAGGTACATCGGCTGCAGAAGGTAACTTGACTTGTTTCCAGTGCTGTAACCATGAGAAGGGGATTGAGTTCTTTTTATTCAACATTTTTATAAGATGTGCCTGTACCACTTGCACACTTGCACATATTTCATACGTAAACTTTACCATTTATTTTTGTTTGTATTCTTTAATGTGTAATTTGGCTATTAAACAAACCTTAAGCACAATAAAAATAATATTGTAACATCACATAATTAAAACATATTATGATTGACATTTAAAAGACCCAAGCAATTTATATATATAAATAAGTCACAAAAACACTTTACAATTTGATAAGACCAGATGTAGAAATGTAGTTATGTTTCATTAATATTACTGACCTGTGTAGAGTGACAGCAGGCAATTTGTGAGAGAAACCATGTATATTAGCATTGAAATCAAAATTCCCCGTTCCAATCTTCTCTCACTTGTGTCCAGTTGGCAGACAGCTTATATTCTGATCGCTTCCTCTAAAAGATTGTTTTATGACCTAACTGAAAGTAAACAATTGGCCGTAACAAGTACCTATAATGCACTCAACTGTAGAATACACTGCCTTCCTCCAAATCTTGGGCAGCAGAGATCTGGAAGCACTCTTTCAGATAAAATAATATACAATATAACAAGCTTGAATTTATAAAGGGAAAACAATAGCTTTCTAATCCCTGCAACCTTAAAAACTTCCTTATAATGTTATAGAGCCAAAATTGGGACAAAGTGGCAGTCAAGTAGTGTAGTTTGCACAACGCGGACAGAGTTTGTTGAAGGGGTGGAATCTGGTAAGGTGCAGAGTCTGGCAGAGGTGGAGTAAAGATGGGAGGTGCATGCACTTTTTTGGGCCCAGGGCAGCAGAAAGCCTAGATACGCCACTGGTGTGAGGGATAGAGGTAAGGTTTTGACTCAGGACGGTGCTTTCTTTACTTACGGGCATTTTGACAGACCATTTCATTTTAGTTTGAGGCAGGGAAACCCTTCTTAGAATTAGGGATAGGTAGGTTTTTTCATACAATAAAAGTTGTTGCCAACCACCATGACACCTCCTGGTCAGTTGCCTTCTTCGGCACCCTTATAAAGGAGAATGTCTCTTTAAGAGAAGAGGCATATTTAACTGGTATGATTGGTAGAACATGGAGAAGTAGAGAGTATCTGCACCGGGGAAACCCCCTGACCCGAGCATGCCTTGGAGACGTGGACCTGGAACGAGGTGCAGCGGCTGCGATTTCTGAAGCGGTGCAGAATGCCAGACTAAGACGCTGGTGGCCCGGCGTACTCAGCAACGAAGGAGCCATTGTGAAACAGGAAATCAGAAACATGTGTCAGGTGGCGGCGAGACCACATGATATCATGGTGGGCAGGACACCTGACGAAATACGCAGAGACAATCAGAGAGGGCATCTGGGAGCTTGAACAGATTTCGAACGTTAACCTCCGTATATGGCAGTAGGGAAGCTGAGAACAGGAGACCAACGAAAATGCAGACCAAGAAGGCAACTCGGAAATCCTGGGGTGGACATATGTTCCATCTTTACCAAGTAACTAAAGCCCTAAGGAGAGCAGCTCTAACAGCCAACCCCAAAAAGTGTCATCTTGCCCAATCAGCAGTAAAGTACCTATGGTTTTTAGTGGGAAATGGGCTTCTGGAACCCCTGACAGAAAAAGTAAGACCAGTGAAAGAAACACCAATCCCCAAAATAAAGAGGGCCTTAAGGGCCTTTCTAGGGTTGGTAGGGTATTATAGAAGGTTTATACCCAACTATTCCTCTATAACAGCTTGCCTTACCGACAAACATAAAAATGCTGAACCCCAAAAGTTAAAATGGAACAAGAAAACTAAGCTTGTTTTTCCACTCTCAAGCAAATACTTTGTAATGGACTGTAAAAGGACCAGATGGAATTTGCCTGAACAAAAATTCCTTTAATCAGGATTAAACATTGCTTGTCGCGAACCTGACGGTGACTCAGAGGTAGTTCAAAGTTCAGAACTATAAAAGAGAGGTTTGAATAAATGGATGTTTTCCGTGTGTCCTCTTCAGTGATGCTTCAGTAATCCCAACAGTAGCTCACAGTCTGTAGCGTTCTGTGTTTTTTCGAGACAGAAAAAGAACACACACAAGCGTTAGGGCTCCTGCCTTGAGTCCGATCCCTCCCCATTCTGGGCACTCCGATAATTTCACCAACACTCTCTGGGGTGGTGACACAAAGCTGATTACATCCCTCCACCTTAGCGAAGGCTGATGACCCACGGGACGTGTTACCCCCTCACTGCTTAGCTCCAGCCCTTCATAGCAGTCGTTGACCTGCGCAGGATCGGGCCGTAGTGTTTATCAGGTGTGTGTCGAGTACAGGAGAGAGTTTGATTCTTTCTTCTGAACCGTGAGTACGGGGCATTGTTAATACTGCGGCACCGTGTATGGTCTTCATGTGGAGCAGTCGAACTACCCAGGTGATTGGAAAACCAGGGGTCGTGCTGTATTATGGAAGATGTAGTGTATAGTGGGTTTAAAGGGGTGCGAGGCGTAGTGAATGGCTGGCTCCCTGGGGAAGTAACAGACGCCCATTCACATACCCCCACAAAGGGGCCCAGCCGTTCAGGCGGGCCCACCCATTATGAAAAAACACACAGAAATAGGGTTGCTCCTTGCTGTGAGTGTGGATTGGGGCAATATACAATCTTAAACAAAGAAAAAGTGGATCCCACACTGGCAACAGCCCAGTTGACTGTCACTGTTCATTAAAATTCATCAAGAACTATTCTGTGCTCAAAAGGAGTCACAAGCAAGAGAAACATAGAAAATGTCCAAAGTTTAACCATATTTAATAGTGCAGGAATAAACAACAAGTTACTTCATTGACAACAATCAGAAGATAGAAACTCATAAAGAGTAAAAAAGAAAGAATAACAATTACATATATATCTAGAGGGATTGTGAATACACGAATAATCAAAATTATTTAAAAAAAGGAAAATACATAAATGCAAATAAATAAATGGAAGATGCATAAATACAAATAGAACACAAGCATTAATGTGCCTAAATGGTAGACTTTTTTAAAACTATTTTTCGCAATCTCAGAGAAACTATTTTTGTGTGTGTTCCTGATTTGCTTGTCTATTCAATTTCATGATCAGATGTAGATATTCTTTTTTTAAAACTCTTTTTATTAGTGTTAACAAAAAGCCCAACAGCACCATTGACCAGTTCATTTCACAGATATAACAGGAATAAATTGGTTCAATGCAGTTTAACAAAACAGAATCATGGTGACAGGTCATCATCAGTAATCGTATTGCACAGGTAAACTCTAAACGGGCCCCAAATGTCTTTGGGTCTACACGTCGAAGGTTGGGTCAAAACAAACTGCTCCTCTGACTCATTGACATGTGTCAATTCTTGTAGGAATTGGTTCATGCTGGGTGGCAGATCTCTTTTCCACTTCAATAAAATACATTTTTTGACAACCGCACATGAAATGTTGAATAGTCTTCTGATTTTTTCCGAGTGCTTGCCTATGTCCCCAAACAGATATTTCTGGGTGGTCAAATCGGGGGGAACCTGAGTTATTTCTTCCAACATTTCTGCTACTGCCCTCCAGAACCCCCCAACTACCGGACAGTCCCAGTACATATGAAAGGAACCGGCCTGAGGAGCATTGCATTTGGGGCAGGCATCCGAGGCATCCGGCGCGAATTTAGCGATCCTGGCCAGCATGTAATGTAATCTATTTAGAATTGTAAATTGGATCAACCTCAGGCCAGAGTTAAGTGAGAGCTTTGTAGTCAGTGAACAGTATCTGGCCCATTTCTTCTCTTCGATGGGAGCTTGGAAGTCTGCCTCCCACCGCTCCCTTATCTGATTCGCTGTGGGGGTGTGGGTCTGGACTTCAGTGTATAGCCTAGAGATTCCCAGGCCATTTTTAGCTGTCACCAGTTGTATACATGGATGTGGTGGAGGTTCGTCCGGGAAGAGAGGCCACCTTTTTTGGAATGCAGATCTCATACAATAATATTGCAGCATTTTCAGTGGACCATCTCCCAGCGCCCTCAGCAACAGACCCAGGTCCGAAAATGTGCCATTGACAAACATGTCACCATGCTTCATTTCACAGTTAGGGTCCCAGGATTCCTGTATGCTCGTGCCATATGTAGGAGGGATTCCCGGAAAGTTCCACAGAGGTATCTCGTGGTTATAGGGGGCCTCAAGTCTAAGCCTTTTGTATATAGCTTCCCATGCCCTGACTGTGCAGCTAACTGGATTGTATTCACACGTGTCCCTGTAGTGTGGATCAAAAATGACTGATTGTATGTTTGTGGGATGTGTAGTATATTCTTCTATTCATGCATGGGGTGTGTTGTATTGGTCATTGTACCAATATTTAGCAAACTGCGCCTGGGCTACATAATAGTAGAGCTCGAAATCAGGAGCTGATATACCCCCCCGAGGAATAGGATTCTGTCATTTTTTCCCAGTTTATCCTCGCTGTTTTACCGTTCCAGAAAAATGTTACCGCCATGGATCTGAGTTTGGCGAAGAAGGCTCTGCCAGGCTAGGGATGTTGACAAACAGATAAAGAAGTTTAGGTAGGATAACCATTTTAAGAATAGCGACTCGTCCGTCTAAAGAGATCAGGAGTTGCCCCCACATCTGGAGCTTGGCCGTTAGAGTCTGCAGGGCGCTTTCGTGATTATCTGAATATAATGTAAGCTTATTTCTGGAGACAAGAATTCCCAGGTATCTGATATGGTCTTCAGACCATTTGAGTCCACCTGTCACTGTGGGGCACTGGGTGGCTGGTGTAAGCGGAAATATTTCTGATTTGGCCTTGTTTATCGTGTACCCAGAGTAATCTGCAAAATCCTGCATCTCTGCCATAATGGGTGTTATATTGAGTTCCGGTTCCTTGACATATAATTAAGTGTCATCCGCATAGAGCGATATGAGCTGGGTAGATCCCTCTATCCGCATGTCTGAGACGGACCGCGGCCGCCATTGGCTCAATGGTTAATGCAAACAACAAGGGCGAAAACGGGCAGCCCTGTCTGGTTCCCCTCTCCAACAGGAACATCTGGGAAATGGCTCTATTGGTCAGGACACGAGCCCCAGGCTCTGTGTACAGTAATTTCACATATCTTATGAAGTTGGGCCCCATCCCAAACGCCTCCAGAATCGCAAGAAGATGGACCCACGAGACAGAATCAAACGCTTTTTCAGCGTCAAGGGATATGGCCACTGCGCTCCTTGCGGGATCTATTTGTGCCATTATGCCAAAGAGTCTTCGGAGGTTCAGGGCCGTAGATTGTGCAGGGATGAACCCGTTCTGATCAGGATGTACTAGGGTAGGGATTACCGGCAGAAGCCGATTCGCCAGGACCTTTGCAAATATTTTCGCATCTGTATTTATGAGTGACAGGGGCCTGTAGGATGAAACGACCTGTGGTGGTCGCCTAGGCTTATGGAGTACGGCTATAATAGCTTCTCTCATAGTTGGGGGCAACCTGCCGGACTCAAGTGCCTCCTCCCACACCTGCAGCAGTATCGGAACAAGCTCCTCGTGAAATTCTTTGTAGAATTCATATCCCAACCCGTCCAACCCTGGTACCCTGCCCGAAGCCAAGGCTTTGACCGCTTCTAGAATCTCTTCCGCAGTCACCGGTTGATCTAGCGCTAGGCGTTCTTCATCGGGGAGTTTAGGGAGGGAGAGAGCCTCAAGGTATATCTTCATTTCTGCAAGTGTTTTCTTATCTTTATTTGAATATAGTTCCTTGTAGAATTCCATAAATTCCCCATTAATGTCTTCATCTCTGAGAAGTACCCTCCCCTGTACAGTGCGTATACTTGTGATCTGTGTAGGTTGTCTATCGTACTTGAGTAAGTTGGAAAGCGTCCTGCCAGCCTTGTTACCCTCCCCGTATCTAAGCGCGCATATAGGGGCCGCCACGTATCGGACCTCCCTTATGGCAAGCTTATTAAACTCTTGAAGGTGCGTGTGTATATTGGCTAATACTGCTTTGTGTTGCATGTTCGTGTATGTTTTCTCCAGAACATCTAGTTTGCTTTCGATAGTTGACAACTCGGTTCTCACCGCCTTTTTGCATACCCGTAGTTTTGGACATCAACACACCCCTTTTCCAGACCTTGAAGGATTGCCACACCATTGAGTACCTGTCAACCAATCCCACATTGTTAGATAGAAACTCTGTGATCTCAGCATGGAGTGCTTCTACTGTTCCCGGGTCCCCCAACATTCCACCCGGCATCCTCCACCTCCTAGCAGGGCATGGGGCATTCCAGAACACTAGTTCCAACATCACTGGGGAATGATCTGACAATGTTCGAGGAAGGATTTTGCATTCCCCCACCACAGCCATCAAAGACATGGAAACAAAGCAATAATCAATCCTAGACTCCGAGTCATGTACCGAGGAATAAAACGTATATCTCCTGGAATCAGGGTGAGTTTCACGCCATGCATCTGTCAGTAAAAGTTGTGACAAAACATGTTGCAAATTAAGTACTGCCCTACTTGGGGTTCTAACCACCTTCGAGGATCTATCAAGAACCTGGTCCAAGGCCAGATTGAAATCTCCCCCCCATATCACATTCGGAACATCAAGTGACATAATTATCTGGTATAAATCTATGTAAAAGGCAGGGTCATCAATGTTAGGCCGTACGTGTTGACCAGGAGTATTTGTCGAGTAGCCACCTCCACCCAGACCATGACATATCTGCCCAGGGGATCAGCCTTGTGACCACCCACCCTGAACCCAAGGCCTGGATGAATAAGGGTGATCACCCCTCTGGACTGGGATGAATAGTCAGTGTAGAACCTCAGGGGACCTCACCTGGGCAATATGTGGGCGTTGCTCAATCCTACCGCAGGGGTCTCTTGTAGCATCAGGATTTGGGGATTTTGCCTGGCAACATAGTTGGAAATCTTTAACCGTAAACCCACATTAGCCATTGTCAAACTCAAGTTTACAGTAATCGTGCAACACAATCGGTGCCAGCCTTGATGCCACCATATTTTTACTTTTCAAGCAACAAGTCCCTTCCAACCACTTCACACATGAACATGGCTCCGTAGAGTGGCACCGACCCCCAACAAGATGCCACCATAAGTCAATACAAGAGCTGAGTTCACCAAACCCCTCACCCTGTCCCATCCCCCACCCTCATCGTCACCCCCAACTCGACGATGCGTCCAACAAAACTTATGGAATATTCCACGGGTGGCCATGTTGCTTCACATGGCTGCCGATCAGGTCCAACAACTCCACCAACCAAATTGCCTGGCACAGCTTGATCCGATACTTATCTTGAATATAGCCTTAGAAAGGGTTGACAGTCAAGTGTTTCTTAGTCTGCAGGTCTGGGTCTGTTGTTTTGTGCCGGTCTGCCCCCTCTAGGAGGAAGGGGTATGGACGTTTCAATATATTGCGTGGCTTCGGCCAGAGATTCAAAGAAATGGGCCCTTCCCGCGTGCTGAATCCTCATTTTTGCCAGGAACATCAAAGCATATGGGATCTGGCGTTCTCTTAAGAGTCTCTTGACTGGCTCGTAGGATCTCCTGCTCGCCTGCACTCCCGAGGAGAAATCTGGGTAAATGTGGATGCGACTTTCCTCATATTGGAGGGTGCCCGCCTCTCTTGCCTTACGTAGGATTGTATCTCTGTCCCTGTAGTTGAGGAGTCGCGCGATTATAATACGTGGTGGTGCGCCTGGTTTGGGTGCCGGGGCCAATGTACGGTGTGCTCGTTCCACCAAGAAATGTTCAGAGAATGTCTCCGGTCCAAACAGGGTTTTAAGCAGTATCTCGAGTTGTTTCTCCATTTGACCCTTGCCAAAAGATTCCGCTATGCACACCACACGAATATTGTTTCTCCTGTAGCGTGACTCTATGTCCTCGCATTTGTTCTGTAGTTTCGCCATGTTGTCTTTGATTTGGGTGATGTCATGGCTGTGATGCAAGATAGTGTCTTGGTTAGTGCTTATCCTGCTTTCGGTTTCTGTTATACGCAAACTTTCTTTCTCCACTCCAGCCTTTAACAAGCCGATGGTGGTCACTATGTCGTCTAATTTCGTGTTGACTGCGCGGAAACCGTTCTGCACTATTGTGGTTAAGTTGTCTAAATTCTCACTAGGCTCAGTAGTGGGGGCCTCGTCAGCCGACGTAGCCAGAGTCTGACTGCCCGTGTAAGCATCCATTGGGCCTTTCTTCTGTTTCCCCGGAGTTTTGGAACTTTTCCCCGACTTCTGTGGGTCGCCCATGATACTGTCGGAATCGTGTTCCGAAGCGGGACAGTGCACTGTTAGCCGAATTTCTATTCGCCGTCCTTCCTTGCTCCTTATGCAGTGTCCGAGCCCTGGGAGTGGATCAGATTAAGGGGCCAGAGACATTATGAAAGTTAAACAAGGAGCCCCCAGCTAGAACTTGGTGGTCCGAATGGGGGGTTTCTGAGCCGCTCCGGTCCGCAGCTGATGTATATGTTGGGGGTCTCCCCACAGCCCGGTCCCCCACGCGGTGCGTGATTGGTATTCAACGGGACGGAAGATAAAGTATATCGGCTCAAAGAGGATTGTCGCCGGGTCTCCTTTTCGGCCACTCATCCGCCACCCAGCCGTGACTCCTTACCGGATGTTCCTGTCTCCGGGCCTCCTCGCGGTCCTGAATCGCGGGCCCGCCGCACGCCTCGTCCCCATGTTATAATGCAGGTTCCGGAGGAGGCTTTTTTCTTGGAGCTTAACGGCCGCGGGCCGCCACACACCGGGGCCGGACTGGAACGTGGGCCGGTTCGTCCGACTGAACCACCTGCGTCACGGCCAACCCCGAGGCTGCAGCGTATTACCAGCAGGACGTAGGGCCTGGGCCGCAGTTCAGGCTCCTCCCATCAGGGGCCTCGGTCCTTCAGTCGCGCAGCGGCACTCGCATGGATATCCCTGGAGCTCAGCGCCGGATATATTCAGCCGCGTGTGTCGGCCGATCTGCCTGGGGCTGTATCTCTGGAGTTCCTGGCCTCTAATTCACAGGAGTTCGACTGACACTCCACGGATGGCTGGGCTACCTTCCCAGGACATTCAGGATATGCAGGCAATGTTAAAACGGATTATATGGCGCAGGACATCTCAGTGGAGCGGGAGCTCTGGAATCAGGTGGCCATTTCCATCGTGCGCAACAGCGCCCCCCCAGATGTAGGCATTCTTAATCAGTTCTCATACAGGCTTGTTCAGGAGAGTGGGCACTAGATACACGTTTCAGCTTGCCAAAAGTTAACGGCATCTATGTTGCGCCTTTCTCAGGGTGAATGGACCTCATAGTCCTAAAAGGGGAGGGAGGCAGATACATGTATATATCAGTATTTAATTAGGACATATTCATGCATTATCTCACAAATAACATTCTTGAAAGACACAACTGCTACTAAATTAGTGAACAAATTCCCACGTAGTACTCACCCTGTGATTTGGACAAGGGTATACTAAATGGGTGGTTTTTTGATTCCAGAAGCGAAAAGGGTCCTGTAGGACAGGTGGACTGAACCTTATTGTCACTTAAAGGTTATACGAGCCACCCATCATGACAGTTAGTCGGCCAGCAACTGGAAGCTGCCTGGTTTATGCAAGGTAGAAAAGTCAAATGGTTGTAGGGTTAGAAACCAACGCAGAACCCGGTGGTTGGAATTCTTCCGGAGGGCCAGTCACTGAAGAGGGGTGTGATCTGTGACCAAGGTGAAGTGGCGCCCCAACAGGTAGCACCACAAGGCTTCTACGGCCCACTTGATGTCAAGGCACTCCTTCTCAAGGGTTCAATAGGGTAGCTCATGGGTAACAACTTCCGGCTGATAAATGCAATAGGGCGAAGATCGCCGCAACCTGATGCATCGGCCTGAAGAAAGAACTGTTTGGAATAGTCAGGGCAGTGTAGGACTGGACGGCATGTGACAGTTGAAACCAGGGCGTGAAATGTTTTCACAGCTTCAGTGGACAATTCAGCTGGATGGTCTAACCAAAGAGCATTAGTCAACGGAACGGCAATGGTTGAAAAATGGGGAATAAAACAGCGGTAATACACCACAAAACCCAAGAAAGCTCTTATACCCTTTGTCGTACTGGGTACCTGTAGCTTCTGTATGGATTGGATTTTATCGGTCAAGGGAGTTATCACGCCATGTTCAACCGTGTAGCCAAGACATTTGGTGGTATATGCAGCCAGTCGGGTTTCCCTTGGATTGATGTGTAATTCCACTTCCTTAAGCATGGTTACGACCTGTAAGAGTTGGTGAAGGTGCTGATCCCAGAAAAACTATACACAACAATGTCGTCCAGACAGGCAGCCGCATAGGCCATATGAAGTCGAAGAATTTTATCCATCAGGGTCTGGAAGATGGCTGGTACTCCATGTAATCCAAAAGGTAGGACGGTGAACTGAAAAAGACCCTGTGGAGTTGAAAAATCGGTCTTTTCCTGCAGGGGTGAGGGGGATTTGCCAATAGCCGTTAGTTAGATCTATGGTGCTCAAATACATAGCAGAGCCCAGGTTTTCTAATAGTTCATCTATGCATGGCATAGGACAGGCCTCATATTGGGATATGGCATTTAGCTGTCAAAAGTCCATGTAGAACCTTGTAGTACCATCTGGTTTTGGAGCCCGTACCACTGGAGAACACCACTCGCTTTTCGATGGTATAATGATGCCCATCCTTAGCATTTCGTTGACCTCCTTATTGACTTTGGTTCTTTTTGCTTCCAGGATCTGATAGGGTCGTAGTCTGACTTCTATTCCTGCTTCTGTTCTGATCGAGTGTTCTGCCTAATTGGTTCTGCCCGGTATGCCAGAAAAAGTGGAAGCCACGGGGGATAGCACCTTGAGTAGTTCTTTCTTAAGGGTTTCACTCAAATTGTCCCATAAGAATACATCATTGATGTTACTACCACTTGGGACCATTTGTTCCGGTAGTGAGAGATCCATGTTGGTGGTATTTAATATTGGGACTGCTGGTTCCTTCCAATATTTTTGTAGGTTGATGTACTTGGTTTGTAGGGGTTGCTTCCGGTCTGGCTGTTCGATTTCATAATTTACCGGCCCCAACACTCAAACCACCTTAGCCTCTCCATTGTGCCAATAATTTGTTCTAACTGGTAAGGAAGTAGGACCAACACTTTATCCCCTGCTATGAGGGAATGCATCCAAGTGGTTCTGTTGTACTATTCTTCTTGTTGTTTCTGTGCCCATCCAAGTTGTCATGAGCGAACTCGCTCAAATGTCCGAGATGTTCTTGTAGGGCACATACGTAGGCTGTTAAGTTTGTCTCATCTTGGTTTTCCCATGTCTCCTTTAGGACCTCTAGAATGGTTTTTGGTTGTCTTCCAAAAAGGAGCTCAAAGAGGGAAACCCAGTAAATGATTGGGGAGTATCCCAAAGAAACATTAGAACCCAGGGAAGGGCCTGATGCCAACCAAGTCTGGTGGGTCCCGTTTCACGTCGGGAATTTGTTAGATGGTCTTGTGGTATCTTTTGACTAGGCCATCAGTTTTGGGATGGTAGACAGTAGTTTTTATGTGATGAATAACCAGGGTTTTGCAAACCTGTTTCATCACCAGGGACATGACATCACTGCCTTGGTCAGTGACTATTTCTTGTGGCAGTCCGACTAGTGTGAAATACGGTAACAATACATTGCAAACCTGCTTTGCTGAAGGCCTCGTCAGGGGAAAGGCCTCTGGATACCTAGTTGCATAGTTCACGACTACTAATAGGTATCTGTAACCTCTACTACTAGGATCGAGGTGACCTACCATATCCATACCGATTCTCTGGAAGGGTTCTTTGATGAAGGGCATTATTTGTAAGTGTGCCCTAAGTGGTATATGGGCACTTGTTTTCTGCCATACGTGACATTCTTGGCAATATTTTGCTACATCAGAGTATATGTCGGGCCAGTAAAAACCCTTTAGGGGTCGCTTTTGTGTCATGTTGTCAGCCAAATGTCATCCTGTGCTGTGGTTGTGAGCCCACTGGATGTGACTCTTCTGATAAGATCGGGGTACAGGTTTTTATCAGACTGATCAGCCCCAATCAGTATGCGATACAACAGTCTCTGTTTTGCCTTAAAATAGGGAGAAGTAGGAGGGCTAGATGTGGTGATTTGCGTCTGTTCCCATACTCTTTTAAGAGTTTCATCCATTTCTGTTTCGGTCCGGAAGGATGGCAAGTGGTCTTCCAGTTTCCAATCTACTAGACCCACCTCCCGAAGGTTTTCTCTCCATTTAGTTCTTAACTGTCTTTTGGTTAAACGAGATTTGTGGGGTTTGGATAATTTGTACAGAGCAATGTTAAAGTCAGAAAAACATGTCTCCTCTAACCATTCAGATGGGGATAGTATCATAGAAAAATTGAGGAGGTCACTTTACCTAGTAGGACTGGAGCCGGAAACGAAGGAATCACAGTGGCTCTTACTGGCATTAATGAGCAACGCACCCCCAGTTCAATGTTTTTGGATGAGTACATTCTAACATCGCTATGCACACATTCCACTGGGTTACACTCATCTCTACTATTTGGTTTGTCACTTAATTGGGGCTGTATCAGCTTTTGTTGACTGCCACTGTCAATCATCGCTTGTGCCGGTCTGCCGGCGGCCGTGACTTTGATGGTGTAAGGGAGATATTTCCTACAGTATTCTTGCGTCTGCAGAGCACTAATATCCAGGAGCTCGGGTTTAACCTTCCTAGTGCAGAACCGAGCCGCAGTCGAAACTTTGTGGCTGTTGTAGCCTGGTCATGGGTCCCCCAGGAATGATGCGTGCCTCTGGTCGGGGCCTTGGGTCATTCTGGGTCCATCTGGATGGACCATTACGGTAGGTTGGGGCCTCGTTCCCCGGCATTCCTGTGTTGGTTCCAAACACTCTAGGTGCTCCGGCCGTAACTACATCAATAGTCTCTGACATGTGGTGGTGTTGTTGGACCCGTCTTTGTATAGGCCCGTGTGGTGCTTCCACAAACTGTTCTAGGAGGACTTTATCCCTTACTTGGGTGACTGTAGCAGTACTGGTCTGAAGCCATTTCTTGACCAGGTCCTGGGTTCGGTAGAAAAGTTTATGTGGGCTCTCACCGGGTTTTAACTGGGTTTCTCTTTACTGGAGGCCGATACGTTTCTTCATCCATACCTAGCCTTTCGAATATGGTTTTCTTGAGTTCTGCACAAGGTATATCGCCTGTTGGGTTGGCGGCTTGATAAGCCCCCTGCACTACTCCAGTGAGCAGAGGGGCCAGGAAGAAGCCCCATTTCTCGCAGGCCATTGGGGGGCTCGGGGAATGCGCTCATAATTCACAAAGAAAAAACTGGGGTCATCACAGGTCTGGAATTTTTGTAACACGGTGGGGGATATAGCCAGGTGTGTTTTTCTAACAGCTATGGCTTCTCCCAGCAGACGTAAAGCCTCTGCCAGGGTCTAAATAATATTCTCCATGTTAGGGAAGGAGGGGGCATTGCCTTATCCCACCGCTGCCGCCACTGTAAAAGGACCAGTCTGGAGACAGGATTTGCCTGAACAAATATTCCTTTAATCAGGATTAAACATATGTCACTTGCGAACCTGAGGTAGTTCAAAGTTCCAAACTGTAAAAGAGAGGTTCGAATATATGGATGCTTTCTGCGCGTCCTTTTCTACGATGCTTCATTAAGCCCAACAGAAGCTTTTGCTTTCCTCACTCCAGTGCTCAGGTTCTGTAGCGTTCTGTGTTTTCTCGAGACAGAAAAATAACACACACAAGCATTAGGGCTCCTGCCTTGAGTCCGATCCCTCCCCCATTCTGGCCAATCAGATAATTTCCCTGACGCTCTCTGGTGTGGTGACACACAGCAGCTAATTACATCCCTCCCCTTTAGCGAAGGACCACCCACAGGCCGTGTAACCCTCTCACTGGCTGGCTCCAACCCTTCATAGCAGTTGATCTCCACGAGATCGGGCTGTACTGTTTATCAGATGTGGGTCGAGTGCAGAAGAGGGTTTGATTCTTTCTTCTGGACCGTGAGTACAGGGCATTGTTAATACGGCGGTGCTGTGTGTGCTTTTTATGTGGAGCAGTCGAAATACCCAGGTGATTGGAGAACTAGGGGTTGTGCTGCATTATGGGAGATATAGGGCCTCATTACAACTTTGGAGGTAGCCATGCCCTTAATAAGGGCATGACTGCCTCCAAAATCGTGTCCGGGTTCCCTGAATAGGGAAATACCGGGCCATTCCGACTTTGGAGGGCCCAGTATTTCCTCCTTCAGGGAGCCCGTACCCGGTCCTTCTCCATTCCCATTCGAGCCCCCATAGGGCTCAATGGGAATGGGGAGGGAGCTAACAACGGCCCCGTTAATAACGGGCCCGTTGTTAGCTCCCTGGTCCCCTCGTGGGACCCGCTCTGGACTTATGGTAAAACCAGACGTCCAGAGCGGGTCCCACGAGGGAGCCTCGTAATAGGTCGGAATGGGATTAATGGCGCCAGCACCATTACTGGCGCCGTTAATCCCATTCCGCCCATCTCATAATGAGGCCCATAGTGTATAGTGGGTTTAGAGGGGCAGGATGCGTAGTGCATGGCTGGCTCCCTGGGGAAGCGACAGACGTCCTCTCACATGGACCCATCCTGAAAGTAGCCAATTTCAGCAATGATTTCATCTTGCAGACAAACGCATACCAAGTTGGACTGGGAGCTTTCCTCTCCCAGGACTATGATGGTATTGAACATCCGACTGTCTAGATCAGTCTGAAACTCTTTCCCAGGGAGAGGAACTACGCCACAATTGAAATTGAGGCATTGGCTATTAAATGGGCAGTGACTTATCTATGATATTATTTTATGGGAAGAAAGTTCCAACTTGTCACTGACTATTCCCCACTGACATGGATCAGTCTCCGTAAGAATACTAACTTCTGAGTAATGCGTTGGTTTTTAGATCTACGACTTTACTGTTTTACTATAGAACACAGGAAAGGAATAGATCAAGGAAACGTAGACTACCTTTCCCGTTTTGCAATAGGCACAGAGGAAACCAGCAGCATTAGGTGCTTAGGTGTCTCCTTCCATAGCCACGCCTAGGTAAGAAAAGAGTTCCTGCTTTCCAGAAGAGTTCCAGTGTTCTGAATCTAGGGAGTGGCTCCTGCCCCACCCAACAGGAAAAGTAGTTCCAAACAGAAGAGGATCAGAGGCTCAACTGGCAGGCAAGTAAGCAGCATGGTCTGCTGCAGGTAATTCCACCCAAGCATTATGAGCCCGGCGTTTCCAGCGCTGGGACTGGGCATATTTATGAGCCTGGTGCCACTGGCGCCAGGACTGGGTTTTCCCAACGGGCAGCCGGAGCTACCAAAGTCAGATGAAGGTGCAGCGGGAAGCGAACAACTCGCCGGACGCGAGACCAGTGAATAGATCGGGAGCACAGACCCTGGGGAAACACGAGCAACGCTGAATATGCCATCCACGACCAGTAAGCCCAGAGAGAGTGAGCGTGTTACCGGGGAGTATCTAAGTGAATGCGGTATACCACGTACTATGCTAGAGAGCTCAAGAGTGAATATTACAGATACATACATTGTTGATTGAACAGCCTTAGTAAAGGCAGAGGGAATATTACTGATACTAACATTATTAAAGTGAAGGTAGTGCGAGTATTACCACTACGAACATTGTTGAAAGAAAGAGCCTAAGTAAAGCGAGTGCAAGTATTTCTGACACGAACATTGTTGAGAGAAAGAATCTGAGCGAAGACGGTGAAATCATTGCAAGTACGAACAGTGTTAAAGACAAAGGGCCTCATTACACGGTAGGCGGTAGGGATTTAACGTTACCGGTAATGGAATACCGGTAACGTTAAATCCCCATGCGGATCACGACCCGGCTCACCGCTATTAGCGGCACTGCTAAATAGGCTGCCACTAATAGCGGCCAGTCCGCGTGCGCGCGACCCACCATCCCGTAAATAGTGCCATGCCGCCAATAGCACACTATCACGAGTCAAGCGGCCATGCTAATAGCGGCATGGTAAAGCACCCAAAACCCCTTACCGCCATGGCGCTAATACCGCCATCGCGAACCACCCGTTAAGAGAACTAAGCAGTGTTCCCACCTGCCACAGGTGGACAAAATCAGCACAGGTGGAGGCAATGGAGACTGTGGCAGCTCAAAAGGAGTACACCACACCCCTTCCCACACCAAGATGGTTCCAATATTGGCAGCATTACATGGCCTGGAGGACCTCATTGCAGTGCAGCTGCAACAACAACAGGCAGCACAGAGGAGACGCAGGAGGAGAAGGAGGAGGAGGAGGGCAAGACAGGCACAGCAAGCACCACCACGGCACACAATCATACCACAGAGGCACCCACCAATCCCCAGGATCAGAGCCAGTCCATTTAACCTAACCCCTGAGCAGATACACACCCTGTACCGTCTGGACAGGGCTACCATCACCAGCATCGTGGACATGATCCACAACAACATTGTGAGCCTCATAGACATCAGAACGGCCATCCCCCCGCTACTGAAGGTGGTGAGTGTGCTGCACTTCCTGGCCAAAGGCACCTACCAGCATACAGTGGGACAGATGCATGGCATCTCACAACCAGTATTCTCCCGCACGCTGAACCAGGTACTCAATGCCCTCCTGAAGCATGCACCTGAACACATATCCATGCCACGGACTGCCCAGGAGATTGCAAACACAAAAGTTGGCTTCTATTCGCTGGTAGGCATCCCAAGTTGCGTCGGGGCCATCGACTTTACCCATGTGGAATTGGTGGTCCCACATCACAATTAAGTAGTCTACCGAAACAGGAAGCAATTCCACTCTATCAATGTCCAAATGGTATGTGACGCCAACAAAATAATCACACATTGCTGTGCACGATTTCCCGGATCAACCCAAGATTCCATGGTCCTGCGGAACTCAACTATCCCACGCTACATGGAGCAACACACCGGACAACGTTTGTGGCTACTTGGTGAGTAGCAGGACAAGCACATGGCAATGTGACTGGGGGGTGGAGAGATACGTACTCCAACTGGGTGTGAAGGGGGGGGAGATATGTACTCCAAATGGGTGTGAAGGGGGGGAGAGATACGTACTCCAACTGGGTGTGAAGGGGGGAGAGATACGTACTCCAACTGGGTGTGAAGGGGGGGTGGAGAGATACGTACTCCAACTGGGTGCGAAGGGGGGGAGAGATACGTACTCCAACTGGGTGTGAAGGTGGGGTGGAGAGATACGTACTCCAACTGGGTGTGAAGGGGGGAGAGATACGTACTCCAACTGGGTGTGAAGGGGGGGGAGAGATACATACTCCAACTGGGTGTAGCCTGTCATATGTGGGCAAAATGCACATACAGATGTACGGCAATGTCCATCTGGGAAGGCGGCAATGTACTTGAGATGAACCGACATGCAAGTATAAACTACACAACACAGATGACATTCCAGGTCTAGTAACATAAAACATCCATCCACATACAAATTGCACAACATTCCACGCCACAAAATACAAAAATTCCACACATGCCATCAAGGTTGCATCCTGAATTAGTCCAGCACTACATCAATAATGCAATGTGCCCTATAATGCATGCAAAGGGATCACCACTAGCCATAGCATTTCCCCACGCACCTATTCCACCACTGAAGAGATGCCTCTCTGCATGGCAACATTAATGTTGGAATGGCAGTACACCAGCAGTGTGGAAACATATCGGCCTGGGCCCAGGGACACCGAAGACCTCGCATCACCCAGGACATGTCAATTACTGTTTGAGGCATCAATGTGGCATGTCTACTTGCAGGGTCAACCTCCCCCTTGCACGTTGCTGTCACCCAGACCATCTGCATGTATGCTGTCAATTGTGTACTTGAATCACAATGCAATATCAATTTGTGTGATATGAACAGGCCGCTCTTGAGGTGAACAGTAACAGGACCCCTTTCCTTGCCCCACACAGGTGATGCGGGCTATCCCCTGAAGACCTGGCTCCTCACACCTGTACGGAACCCACAGAACAGGCACAAGGAGGAATACAATCGTGCACATACCCGTACCCGCATCGTGATCGAGCAGACTTTTGGCCTTTTGAAGTCACGGTTTAAGTGCATTAGCAGGTCTAGCGGTGCTCTCCTGTATGGACATGAGAAGGTGGGCAAGATCACCACGGTATGTGTCATGCTGCACAATATGTGTATCAGACGGAATGTGCCACTGCCCCCTGAGGTTGAAATGGAAGCACCTGATGAGGATGATGATGGTGATGAGGACGGAGGTGAAGGGGATGCAGGTCTTGCAAGAGGGGATGAGCAGGAGGGACGTGCTGTGAGACAGCATCTGATCAACCAAATATTCTGAGGGATATGTTTACGTACTGTCACATGGATATGGGTATCAATGCACTGGTGTATGTTTGGGAGCATGCAATGGACCCTGTCGCCAATAAAGTACACATACACAATGAAGATGTCCAAGCCTGTGTTTTGATCATAAACCAGTGTATTAAGAAACAGAAAGGTGTAGAAGTGCAAGTAACAAAACATCCCACCACCCTACCCCTCACCCCCCACAACAGACCCATAACACCCTACCCCCCACCCCCCACAACAGACCCATAACACCCTACCCCCACCCCCCACAACAGACCCATAACACCCTAACCCCCACCCCCCACAACAGACCCATAACACCCTACCCCCCAACCCCCACAACAGACCCATAACACCCTACCCCCCACCCCCCACAACAGACCCATAACACCCTACCCACCACCCCCCACAACAGACCCATAACACCCTACCCCCCACCCCCCCCACCAACAGTCCCTCATGTGTCTGGCATGTTTGCCCTGGCCAATGCACACAGAGGAATCTCCATTGACACCCGATTTGCCATTGTCTTTGGCAGCATCTTGGGGACGGTCAGTTTGCGCCTGGTGGTGCGTGTAGAGCGCGCCGAAGGGGGCTTGTCTGTCTCAACCCCGAAGATGATGATGGGGCAGACTGGGCTGGCTGTGAAAAGTGGCGGTCCATGGTGTCGGCCATGCGAACAAGGACCTCCCTGAGCATCGCTATCTCGTTGCATAGCCTGTCGGTGTTTGCATCCATTCTCTCAGTGGAGTGCCTCACCGTCTCCACAATGTTCTCCCTGAGTCGGGCAGCCTCCTCGACATGCTGGCCAACCAGCACTGTCAGCTCATGTTGTCGCTCCAGGATGGTGGTCAGTTGGGGGGCAGTGCTGGGTGACCGTGCACTGGATGCTGTGCCCTCTGATGCACCCACTGCAGCAGGTGAAGGTAACATGGGGGACATAATTGCTGGGTAGTTGTCCTCAACAATCACATCAGACCCAGGGGTCATAGGCTCCACTAGGTTGTCCTCCGGATTGGATAGGGGGGCAGTAGCGGCTGCCTCACCAGCGGAGCTTGCCGCAGCTGATGGTGGGCCCTCGGTGGCTGGCATTGGTGCCAGTGGGTTCTCCACCGGTGGTGGGGCTGCAGTTTCCGGTGCAGCTACTACTGCCCTGGCAGTGGCACTGCAACGATGTTTTCTGCTCGTCGGTGTGGCCTTCCCCCCTTGCCCCTGGATGTTGTTGGAGTGTCCTCCGGCTCCTGTGCCCTTGGCCTCTTGCACGTAGCTGGTGCCTGGGATGCATCAGTGGCATCCTCACCATCTGTATGTGAGCCTGTCGGGGACGAGAAGGGGGATGGCATTGGTTGCGTTTCAATATACTTAATGCAGATTACATAAATGATGCAGTTGTGGCCATTGGGACTTAGTAGTTGTGGATGCAGGTGATGTGCCAGTTCAGTGCCTCATCCATGCATGGTTGTGTTTGGAACTTGTCTCTGGTGATGTGTGCATGTGTGTGTGTTTGGGTCTGACACTGACATGGTGAGGGATGGATGCATGTGTGGATGTGTGTCCATGCATGAGAGGAGTCTGTGCTCACATATGGGGGGGACAGTACATTCACATCGCATCCTGTCATGTGTACACTCACCTCCATCTGAAGTGGTACCCACGCCGAACTCCATGCTGCCCACTCCTTCAATGGATTCAACGGCAATCAGGTTTGAACATGTCTCCTCCCATTCCTTCATTCTGATTGATGTACCATCTCCACCGGCACTGGCAATGGGATGGTTTTCAGCCAGGATGCCCCTCACCCGCAGTCTGAGGTCGTCCCACCTCTTCCTGCATTCGCGCACAGTGCGCGTGCTGGTGCCCACAGCACTGACTTTGACAGCTACCTCCTCCCAGATGGCTTTTTTTTTTCAATAAGGTTGGCCGGCGCATGTCATTAGCAAACACTACCTCGGCATTCTCAGCCAGGGTCTGTGTTAGCATGTTCAATTCCTCTGGCGTATATTTCTCCTTGCGCTGCCTGTCGGAGGTTTTTTTTAGTGCCTTGGGCATGATGCAGGTGTCCCATATGATTTTGCACTGCTCACAACTCGAAACAGGTCCTGGGGGCAGAGGATGGCAATGGATTGTGTTTTTAAAGATGGCCGCCGTGCTCTTTCCCGTTCCTGTGCGATGACGCTATTTCCGGTTCCGCAATTTAACGGTCACCGCTAATAGCGGTGACCACTATTTGCATGTAGCGCGAGGGCGGAGGTGCTATCTGCACTTTCGTGGAAGCCGGTAAGGGGCTTTTAGGGGACTTTACCGGCATGGCGGTAGGGTCATTAACGGCATGGCGCTATGCTCCTGTCCGCGTACTCGTGATCGTGCGCTATTAGCGCACTCTTGCAAGGGCGGCCACGTTAACAACAACATGACACGACAACATGTAAGGAGGCCCAAAGGCCTAGATAAAAGCAATGGAAGTAAGAAAGGGTCGCTAACCCGATATTGGAATATTGCTGTAAGCTGGATAAAAGAGAAAGGAAACAAAGAGCGGATAAACCCTGGTAGGTTAGTGAACAAGGCAACCAGTCAGTCTTAGACTCACACCCAGGCAAGAAAGTGACAACATCCTTGCGAGCTAGTTAACCAGAGGTAACATGGATAAAGGTTAAAAAGAGAAGGTTCATCCCTCTTTTTCAGGAATAAGGAACAACACCCTGGCAGGAGAAAATACCAAGGAATGGAAGAAGGAGTGAGAGAGCTCAAGGGGTCAGCACCCCTATATGTGATCAGAAAAGGGAAGACTCATACCCCTCTAAGGATTCAAGAGAACTATGCAAGTACTGTGATGAAACATTATCAAGATCACTAGAAGAAATTTAGGGGAAGGGAAGCCCCTTTCCTGGTGGAACTTTGTTTTGTTTCCGTTTGTGCACCTTACAACTTTATGTTTGGAACTTCAAGAATAAGCTATACGTTTTGAGCTCAAAGAAATCCCCATTTTCACCTTGTATTTAGTTTAGAATGTAAGGTTCCATTTAGTGTTTTGGACACAGGACTGAAGACTCTTTGTTTAACATCCTGACACAGACATTCCTTAGTTTTGTTGAGGTAGGGAAGCCCTTCATAGAACTACGTATAGCAAGGATTTCCCCAACCCCTCTTATTATTTTGACAATAAAAGTTTGTAACCAAAACTTAAGATGCCACTGCAAACTGTCAGAGAGCCCGGAAACTGCACCATATGGAGGATTGACAGGGTGCAGGCCCTGACTTAATACTCCAGCATCCAGACACCTACGTGAGAGCAATTTGTTGGCGAAGGACTAAGTGATCTGGAAGGGAGCAGCCCTTAGTGCAAGAGAACAGCTGTGGCGGCGTAACCGCGACCTGCAATCCAGAACACTTCGACAGTGACTGAGAGGAAAAGCGAGGCCTGGTGGACCGGTGGGTGTCCTCGACTCACTGTACACACCTTCCGAAGCAAGTCAAAGAGCGGGGAGGAACGCACAAGGCTGACTGAAGAAACAACCAGAGGGCATGAGGTGGGGTGAACATGGGAGTATGCATTCTGGGCGAATGGAGAACTGCAGGCTACAATTTAGATCCTCCCCCACTTTCAACATAGATTGAAATCAGTAAATGTGAGTGGATTACGCTGAGTTGAATGTTGGGGAGACTCTATTAAGATGAATCAAACTTGGGGCACATCTCAGGGGTGACTGAGAGAGGAGCCTGGTCTCTATTACTGTGACGTTGACATTGACCTGAACTCTCTTTCTGTGGTGGGGCGGCAGCAGCATCGGTTAGTTGCATGTTAGTTCCCCTCCCTGTGGCAATTTGTGCTCTACCTGGCCCCCGTGCAAGGGGAATAAGGGAACCCAAATGCCGAGAGGGAGGGCGAAGGCAATGGTGTTCTGGAATAGATCTAAAGGGCCCCTAGGGACAGGACCGATACAGCGGCTTTGGGTCCCTAGAGCAACTCGAGGAAAGGATGAGATGGCGTCACCAAGTGGATGGGTGGAAGGTACAGCGGCTACTGCTACGTCTAAAGAGGATTGACAACAAGATCTACAGAGCTTGCAGGCATCATTTATGGTATCATTGCAGGTGCAATTCCAGTCGTTAAAAACGGACCTGACCAGGTCTATTGCAGAACTTAAGGGTGAGATCTCACAGCTTGCGGAAAGAACTGATACCTTGGAAAGAGCTCTGCTGGACACGATGGATGAAGCATGGGCAAACAGTGAATTGTTGGAAAAAACGTAGCAGTGTCCCACTACCTAGAACTTCAGAATTGTCATGCCACTCACCCGACGGTCTGGCCCTTCCGCTCCCGTCCGATCGGCTCCCTCTTGGCGGATTTATTCTCGCTTCCGCACTTGGGGTTCGGCTCCCCGGGGAATTCCGGGAATCCGGAGTTATGTTCCACTGCGCATGCGCGGTCGCTCGTGTCCTCGCGCCCGCGCATGCGCAGTATATTGGGCACTCGGAGCGACGAGAGCTTGCTTCTCAAGCCTCGTTCTGGGCTCGCCAGCACCTGGGAACAAGGCGGCTTGCGGTCCAAGCCTCTCAGGTGCTGGCGGCCCTATAAGATGAGCCAAGACTAAATTCAATCGCGTCTCAACGCGGTTTTGTTTTTGACTGTGTCTTCGCTCCGTTCATCTGCCCGTTGGTTCCCTGTTCAGTATTGGGCTCCCTGGCCTTCCTGCTCCTCCTTGTCCTTCTGTCTGTTGCCACTTACCAGTCTGCTCCCCCCTGGTTCCCTCCTATTCCCTGGCCATTGCCTTCTACCAGTCTGCTCCCACCTGGTTCCCTTCAGTTCCCCTGGCCATTACCATTACCTGCCAGTACCTTTCAGGTCCCTACCTGTCCTTTTGACCACTATCTACTTGATTCTCTATGGGTCCTTCTGCGCTCCTGTTTGCCTGCCTCTCCCTTGGTGCTTGACTTCGTCAGCCTCTTTGCCTGCCTGGGAATTCATCAGCCTCCTTGCCTGCCTGGGAATTCATCAGCCTCCTTGCCTGCCTGGAAATTCATCAGCCTCCTTGCCTGCCTGGAAATTCAGCATCCGCTTGCCTGCCTGGTAATTCATCCGCCGTGGACAAGATCCGCCAGCTACCTGATATATCATCTACTGCTGCGGAAGGACAGACCACTCTCTGCTCCCCCTGCCAGTGCATGCACTGTCCTGACGTCACGAAAATCAGGGGTGAGCACACTGTGACGTTGGGAGTCGGTTCACCCTCCGCCCAGTTGTTAAGTTTGGGTTGAGGTCTGGACTGGCTACCCACGTTACACTTGCTTCGGAGAAGAACAGACAGTCTGGCTGCCAACCCAAGACCTTCGGCAAGACAAACAGGTACTCATCGATCTCGTGATATCCACTTTAACAAGAATGAAGATTTGGAAAATAGATCTAGGAAGTCCAAAAGCCCAAAAAATATATCTGAAGTTAACAGATCTGAATGCCTAAATGCAGGCTCTTTTTCTGAAATACTGGACATCACTCAGGTTGATACTGTCTGTATCGACAGAGTGCATAGAACTGGCCAGAAGAAGGGAGGAGATACGCTGCGCCCTAGAGACGCCCTGGTACTATTGACATTATAGCCCCAAAAGAAGAAGATTTTACAGACTACACGGTCCAAAGATCATGTGGATTTCAATGGATCGCGGATTCAACTCTTTCAGGACCTGTCCTTAAGTATGCTACAAAAGAGGAGAGAGATGGGCCCGGTAGTGCAGGAGTTGACCAGGTGGGATATTAGATATAAACTGACCTTTCTGTTTGGCTTGCTGTTTTTGTGGGAAGGGGTGCAGCATTGCATATCATCCATGAAAGATGGGTTGACCACAGTGGATAGAGTATGATGGTCTCAGGTTTGACAGGTTGATCAAGTACAGTATCTACACAACTAGCCCCACTAGCCCACTCCTCACCTAATGAATCTGTTGGAGACGCAGTAGATTCGTCTGTAGAACTTTCCTTCTTCTTTTTTCTCCAGGTGGTTCTTGTGGACTTGGTTTCGATCTTGTTCTTAGATTTGAAGATAGAAGGACGGGCTCGTCTAGAGTCCACTTTGCCAAAGAGGCTATGTGCCCGGCAGCGGGGACTCCAGGGAGCCCACCCCAAACCAGGGTAAAACCGTATGAAAAAACCCTGGTAGATCTTGATATGGATGGTAGTTGATGCAGTCAGTAGAGAAATCCAGTAAGAGTGAAGGCAAGAGTAGTATTGCCTACAAGTACCAGAATGCACTGGTTGTTGTCGTAGTAGGCGATTGCTTGTTGTCCGGGAAGAGGTCCAGCTGGCGTGCGGTTAACATGCGGAGATAGTGGTACACAAGGAAAGGACTGTGTGTCTGGAACACACAGCTCCAACGGTAGACACCACTCACAGAAAACAATGAAAGCTGGGGAACCGCCCAGCGCGGGAGAGAGTACAGCAGTAGCAGGAAGGGCTGAGAGAGATGCAAACAGGTTACGGCGACAGACGCTGCACAAGCAGAGAGGAAAGTAGTCCAGAACGGAAGGAGGCAAGGAGCCGTTCGAGTGGGAAACAACCCACTAACAAACGACCAACAAGGTAGGCAGAAACCGGGAAGGGAACACAAGAGGGAGCGTAAGCAAACTTACTTGCGGAACAAAGTAAGGAAGTTGCAACGCACAGGTGCTTCTCATCTGCTGGTCTTTAAGGCGGCTAATACTGGAAGACTAGAACGTGCTGTGCGTTGCATGGAATAAATCAGTCCTTCTTCCATATCGACCATCTCCTCCATACTTTCCATGGGTGATATGTGACAGTATGACCCCTTCTCAGTAGACAGCCTCCTGGTTTTCCCGGGTGCAGTCGATGGAACATCTGAATGAGACGAGGTGCTGATATATGTCTAATAGGTTCCCAAGAGCTCTCAGCCATTGGGTACCCCTTCCAAAGTACCAGATACTGTAAGGTGCCATTCTTGTACCTGTAATCAAGGAGTCTGGAGACTTTGTATTCCTTGGTGCTTTCTTTCTGCTGGAATCCGATTGTCTTTTTTATTTTTATTTTGTGTAAGTTCTCTGTGTATTTTTTCAGTAATGAGGTGTGAAATACCGGATGGATTCTTTGTAGTTTGGCTGGCAGAGCCAAGTGAAAGGCTACCGGATTAATTTTAGCCGTGATCCGGAAGGGTCCAATGTAACGGGGAGAGAACTTGCCTCAGTGTATCCACCTGGGTAGGTATTTGGTTGACAACCAAACCTAGCACTTGCAAATTGCTGGCTGCATTACCACTGTTTGTTGCCTTTATTATTTATTTATTGTTATTTATCTGTTTCTCCTCTGCTTCGCACTTTTCACCTCTCCCCCTTCCATGCACTTTTCCCCTCCCCCTTCTCCCATGCACTTGCGCGTTCTCAATGTCACTGGGCCCAGTAAGATCGCTGTTTTTTTCTCCCCTGTTCCCCTCCCTTGCCTTGTCGGGCTCTGAAACACTTGTGTACGAGTGCGATAGAAATAAAATATCAATCAATCAATCAATCAATACTTTGGTACCAATTTCCCATTCAGGGTTGGGTTGTTTCTTGAGATCCGCCCACCTTTTGCTCTTATGAAGCGCATCTCAAGGTTGGCTTGTGTCTTCCTGTGAAGAATTCTGACCAAACAGAGGTATTTGTCGGGGATGGAATCCATAGGTGCATGAGAAGGGACTCATGCCTGTAGAGGAATGTCTGGTGTTGTTGTATGAAAATTCTGCCATGGGCAGAAGCTGATACCAATCACTCTGTTCTTGATTACAAAAACATCTGATGTACTGTTCTAAAGTGGCATTGAGACGTTCGGTTTGTCCATTGCTTTTCGGATGAAATCCACACGAAAGGGATCTTTTTATTCCTAGAGATTTGCATAGAACAGTCCAGAATTTTGATGTGAATTGTGAGCCGCAATCTGATACTATGGTCTGGGGTAGCCCGTGTAATCTGACCACGTCTCTCAAAAACACCTCTGCAGTAATGCCTGCTGTGGGTAATCCTTTTAAGGGTGAGAAATGAGCCAATTTGCTGAATGAATCGACCGTGACCATGATGGCTGAGTACCCATTAGAAACGGGTAAGTCTACAATGAAATCAGTGGAGATGTGTTGCCACGGACCTTCTGGAGGGGTTTCCTGCTGTAGAAGACCCAGGGGTTTGCAATATGCATACTTATTCTGTGCACATACAGGATATGAGGCGACATAGCTCGTGACATCTTTTATCATCGTGGGCCACCAGCACTGTCTAGAAACCAATTCTAAAGTGGCATTTTGTCCCTTGTGTCCTGCTAATGGTACGTCATGACACCAGGCCATTGCTTGTTCTTGTAAGTCGGTCGTAGGCAGAAACAACGAACCTTCTTTGAAGAACAGTTCTCCCCTTTGAGTCATACCATTGTTTAGAGGGTCCTTTTCCTTGCTCTGGGTGGATTGTACTTGATGCAGAAAAGTGTTAAGGGTATTAACAAACCATTTCCCTGCTAAAAGGATCTCCTGACCCTGATAACCTCCAAAGTCTCCTTGACTACGTGAGAGAGCATCAGCAAGAGGGTTGTCCTTTCCTGATAAGTATGGCAGAACAAAGCCGAACTGAGAGAAAAAATAGGCCCATCTGGCATGTCTGGAATTCCGACATTCCATCTTCTGGAGTACCTTCAGATTTTGGTGGTCAGCACGAACCTGAAAAGGATGAATGGTTCCTTGTAATAGATGTCGCCATTCTTCGCATGCTTGCCTAATAGCCAGGAGTTCTCTTTCCAAGACAGAGTAATTTCGTTCACTTGGGCTCAGCGTACGAGAGTAGTAGGCGATGGGGTGTTCTAATCCATCCTAATTCCTTTGTAGTAGTGCTGCCCCAATTGCACCGCCTGAAGCATCAGTTTCTAGAATGAAAGGTAAGGACTGGTCTGGTTGTCTCAATATGGGAGCAATCACAAAAGCTGTCTTAAGTCTTTGGAAAGCTTGTTCTGTCGTTAGGTCCCAAATAATTCTAACACCCTTTTTTAAGAGATTAGTAATGGGCAAGATGATTTCTGAAAAGTTGGGTATAAATTTACGGTAAAAGTTGGCAAGACCTAAAAATCTCTGTATGTCCTTTACTGATGTGGGTACCGGCCATTGAGTTATTGCTTGTGTTTTGGAAGGGTCCATTTGCACACTGTCTGCTGAGAGTATAAACCCTAAGTAAGGTATGGTTGTAGCTTCAAAGACACACTTCTCTGGTTTTGCCAACAGACTGTTCATTCTCAACCTGTGTAGTACCTCCTGAACATGTTGGCGGTGTTCTTCCAGAGTGTTGGAAAAAACTAGTATATCATCCAAATATACTACAACCGGAGAATATAGGACAACCGCAAATATTTTGTCCATAAACCGTTGGAACTGGGACGGTGCGTTCACTAAACCAAAGGGCATGACTCTGTACTCGTAATGTCCAAGAGGTGTTCTAAAAAGCTGTCTTCCACTCGTCTCCTTCACGGATTCTCAGAAGATGATATGCTCCCCTAAGATCTAATTTGGTGAAAATCCGGGCTCCTTGGACAGCCTCTATAATGTCTTTCATCAATGGCCTGGGACACCGGTCTTTTATGGTTAGACTGTTAAGTCCTCGGTAATCGATACATGGTCTTAATTCTGTCATCCCTTTCTATTGAAATAAAGAAAAGGGATGCCCCTGCCGATGAGGTGGATTCACGGATTAGTCTGCTCTTTAGATTTGTGGCTAAGTATTCCTTGAGGGCCTCCTTTTCAGGTAGTGACAAAGGGAACATTCTTCCAAATGGTACTTCTGCGTCTGGAACCAGTTCGATCTTGCAATCCTCCTTTCGGTGAGGTGGAAGATTCCGTGGTTGAGTGTCTAAAAACACATCAGTATATTCTTGGTATTGGTCAGTATCAAGCTGACACTGTTCATGGATCTGTGTACCATTGTTTGTACTTTCGGCTTTGCAGGTTCTGGAATCAAACAATGTTCACAGCAGTAATGGGATTGAAATTCAACCGAGTTCCGACACCAGTCTATGCTTGGGTTGTGTCTTCGAAGCCATGGTATGCCCAAGATAATAGGAAAATGAGCTGCTCTTATCAAATCAAAGGATAGATATTCATGGTGATTGGACATCTGGACCTTTAATTCCTGTGTCTCTTGACTGATGGGTCCTGAGGTTAACGGGGTACCATCAACCCCTTCAACTGGCATAGGTCGTATCTTGGAGCGTCTTGGTATCTGATGCTCCAGGGCCCACTTATCGTCCACAAAGTTACCAGCAGCCCCACAATCCAACATGACTAGACATTCAATAGGATTTCCAATGTTCCAGTCAATAAGAATCTTGATCACCATTAGACTGTTGCTGTCAATTACAGCGGGTTGAGCCAATGCACAGGGATTAATTGTACTTTCCCCTTCCTTTTCCCTGTTCAAGGTCGGGGTCTTTTGTTTCCCTGTCTTCTGGGAGGTACCTCAGGACAGTCCCGTAACAAATGAGTATTGGAGCCGCAGTACATGCACAGCCGTGATCTTTGCGTCTCTTTTGTTCGCATGCAGTCAGCGGTCCTCTTGCTGTTCCTATCTGCATAGGTTCTTCAGTTGGTGTCTTTTCAGGTGTTGGGGGTAGGCTAGGTAGGGCAGAAAAAGGACGGGGTCTCTTTTTCTCTGCTCTTCTTTCGGTCATACGGTAGTCTATCTGCAAAACCAAGGCCACTGGTTCCTAGAAAGACGCAGGCCTGGCCACTCTTGCCAATTTGTCTTTTAAGTCTTCATGCAGACCGCAAAGGAAAATGGCCTGTTGAGCCGTCTCCGGCCATCCGGCTTCGGTTGCTACTTTCTGAAAGTTGGTGACATATGTTTGTAGGTCCAAGGTTCCTTGACGAATGTCCAGTAGATTCTCAAAAGTTGAATAGAAGACTTCTGGTCTTTTGAATCTTGTTTTCAAATGTGTTACAAAGGTGCCATAGTTGTTTAAGGCTGGATCTGAAGCGGTCACCAAGAGAGTTGCCCAGGACAGGGTATTACCTACCATATTGGAAATCAGAAATCCCACCTTAGCCCTGTCCAGCTCATATGTTTTAAGGCGAAAGGTAAAATGTATTGTACAAGCATCAAGTGTCATGATCTCTGCTTCCAAAAGAGCCAACCGTGTGTTACACATCACCTTTGAAGATACGGCATTCACCCAGTCAAGACCGGCGCCTCTGCGGGAATCAGGTGAGCGTTACAGAACGCAAAGCCTATCGCAAAACTCCCACCCAGGCGCTATGGAAACCTCGGATACCGACCAGCTAGCCCAGTTACTTGGGGAACTAAGAGCAGAAGTGCATGCAGCCCGTCAGGAAACGAATGCTCTAAGAAGGGAACTGATTATTTCCAAGGAGCGAACAGACGATCTCGCTAGACAATTGCTACAGTCACAAGCCGGACAAACTCCGTTACCCGCATCAGGGGCAAATCTTCCTTCAACATCCTCTACGAACCCAGTGCAGATCAACCTACCTGGGAAAGTACCTCTGGCTCCGCCCGAACGATTTTCGGGTGACCCAAAGAGGTTTGCAGTATTTATTAATTAGTGCCGGTTGCACTTCTTATGCCGGCCAGCAGCCTTTCCAACTGATCAAGCTAAGGTAGCTTTCGTGCTTTCGTACCTTAGTGGCAATGCGGCAGACTGGTCGATCCCTCTAGTTAATCAAGATGATCCGGTTCTCCATGATTTTCAAGCTTTTCAGCTCAGTATGGAAAAACTGTTTGCAAGACATTCACAGGGGCAGGCCTTGGACAATGAGCTCCTTTCATTGCGACAGGGTAATCAAGACCCTTTGGCTTATATTGCGTCTTTCAACAGACTGATAGTGGAAATTCGATGGCCTGAGGACAAAAGGATTACGCTGTTTTATAGAGGTCTACGTGGAGAGCTCAAAGATGTGTTAGCCCAAGTAGTGAATCCCCCGCAAGACTGTTCGGACTATATTGACTTAGTCGTTCAAATTGACCACAGACTGCAGAACAGGAAGGCCGATCGTTCCAAGTTTGATGCTCGAGTATTTTCCAAACCACCAACTCCTACCAAAGGAGTAGACTCCGGGGAACCCATGCAAATAGGGGGCCTGAGAGGACCACTAACACAAAAGGAGCGGGAAAGGAGAAAACAGCTGCAATTATGCGTCTATTGCGGAAACTCGGGGCACTTTCTTCGAGACTGTCCGGTGAAACCAGCCAAGAAGGCAGTAGGAGCTGCAGTTACCAGGGTCACAAACTCTGAGCAGGGAAACAACCTCGCCCGACAAGAATAGAGGTCCTCTTGCCGAGCGTTAAAACCAGTTCCGTGACCTCGCATTTCGTGATACCTATGGTCCTCATTAGCCCTGAACATCCGGATCGATTACATGCGATTGAAGCTTATGTCGACAGCGGTGCCATCGGCAATTATGTGGATCATGAAATGGTTTTGAGGATGAATCTGACTCTTTGTCCAAAGGCTGTAAAGGACGTCATTACTACGGTGGATGGTACGGAGATAGCCTCCGGACCAGTAACGCATACCACCCAAGAAGTGACGCTAGTAAGTCAAGATGGACACCATGAGAAGATCGTGTTCGATGTGATCAAGGCCCCTCAGTTCCAGATTATTCTAGGAATTCCTTGGTTAGAGAAGCACAATCCTCAGATCGATTGGCGAGCAAGAACGGTTCAGTTTCCAGAATGTGTCTCTACTTGTCACCCTCGACCTGGTGTTGCAGTGGCAGCAATTTCCTTGGAGGCTCCTCAGTTACCTCCTGAATACCTAGAATTTCAAGATGTTTTCTGGAAGGATCAGGCTAACTCTCTACCTCCTCATAGGTCTTATGACTGCCAGATAGACCTGATACCTGGATCTACTCCTCCTTGTAGTAGAATTTATGCCCTCACCGAGCCTGAGAATCTTCACCTCCTACAATACCTGGATCAATACCTAGCGAATGGGTTTATTCGTCCTTCCAAGTCCCCTGCTTCCTCAGCTTTGTTCTTCGTTCCAAAAAAGAAGCGGACCTTAGAACTTGTATAGATTATCACGCCCTGAACCAGATCACCGTTAAGAATAGATATCCGTTAGAAAAGCATGCATATATACAAAGCTGGATCTTAGAGGAGCCTACCACTTGGTACGAGTAAAAGAGGGCGATGAATGGAAGACGGCCTTCCGCATCAAGTATGGGCTATTTGAATATCAGGTCATGCCCTTCGGACTTTGCAATGCCCCGGCCGCCTTTCAATATTTTATGAACGATGTCCTCAGAGAGCTCATAGATGTGTGTGTTGTTGTTTACATTGACGACATCCTCGTTTATTCTTCATCGGAAACTGAACATCGGAAACACGTGAAAATGGTCCTCGAGAGATTGCGTCAACACAAACTTTTCGCTAAGTTGGAAAAATGTGTTTTCAACGTGACTGAAGTTGAATTCTTGGGATTCATATTATCACCTAGCGGAGTGAGTATGGATTCAAAGAAGGTCGATGCAATTCTCAAATGGCCATCGCCATCCTCCGTAAAAGGTGTTCAAAGCATGTTAGGCTTCGCTAACTTTTACCGCAGGTTTATCCCCGAATTCTCTCGAATAATCCAGCCCATCACCACCTTGTTAAAGAAAAACAAACGTTTTGAATGGTCTACCGAGGCGGAACAAGCTTTACAGAATTTGAAGACTAGATTTATCTCTGCACCGATCTTAAAACATCCTCGCCCAGAACTCCCCTACATCGTTGAAACTGATGCTTCGAGCCTTGCCATGGGGGCAGTTCTATCACAAAAGGACCCAGTAACCAATCAGTTGCATCCCGTGGCATTTTGGTCCCGCAAATTCTCGCCTCCTGAAATCAATTACACTATTACTGATAAGGAACTTCTAGCTATCAAGTCCGCCTTTAAGGCTTGGCGGCATTATCTTCTGGGGGCCCGACACACTGTTACTGTGATTACAGATCACCGAAACCTGCAATATTTGAAAACCGCAAAAGCTCAATCCTCTAGGCAACTCCGTTGGGCACTATTCTTTGCCGAGTTTGACTTCATAATTACCTATCGACCTGGTACAAAAAACGGTAAAGCTGATGCCCTTTCTCGGATGGGAGTGGAAGAACATTTGATCAATCCTAAACCTGTACCTATCATTCCCGAACAAAGAATTCTAGGTGTAATCGCCACACAATCCATAGAGGAGGTTAAGGATAAAGCCAGGCTACTGGTAACTCCAGCAGACATACAGAATTGGCATCTGCAGGGAAAGGACTTTACGGGAAGGACAACCTATTATATTTCCAAGAACGGTTATACCTGCCCAGCACAGATTTACAGAAAAAGGTAATCTCTTGTTATCACGATTCTTTAATGGAAGGACATCCCGGTATGACCAAGACCTCGGAAAAGATCAAGCGCTACTTCTGGTGGCTGTCTTGGAAAAAAGATATCAGAGACTTTATAATGTCCTGTGGAGTATGCGCCCAAAACAAGAGTGAAAAGGAAAAACCAGCCGGCCTCTTACGCCCTATTGACATCCCGCCTCGCCCTTGGCATACGCTTTCTATGGACTTCATCACCGATCTACCTCCATGCTCCGGATACAATACGATCCTAGTAATCGTGGACCTATTCTCCAAGGTGGCGCATTTCATTCCACTCAAAGGCTTACCAACAGCAGCAACTCTGGCCCGAGAATTTCTCGAAAACATCGTCCGACTGCACGGTTTTCCTTCAGTTCTAATTTCGGATCGAGGTAGTCAATTTATTTCTCATTTTTGGCGAAGTTGCTGTCGGTCGGCTCAAATTGATGTGAGACTTTCGACCAGCCACCACCCTCAAACCGACGGACAAACCGAGAGGACCAAACAAACTCTGGAACAGTATTTGCGCTGCATGCTACAACAAACTGAAAAAACTTGGAAAGATATCCTTTGGATAGCCGAATATGCCTACAATAACTCTGTGCACTCGGGAACTGGGAAGACCCCGTTTTTTCTTTTATACGGTAGTCACCCTCGAACCTCGGAGTTCGATCCACTCCAAGATCTTGGAACACCAGCAGTAGACCACCTGCATTCTACAATCACCCAAGCCTTTAAGGAAGCCGTTTCTCACCTTCAAAGGGCTAAAGAACAATACAAGAAAGGAGCAGACCAACATCGGAAGGAAGCCCCCCAATATCAAGTAGGAGATCAAGTCTGGTTATCCACCAAATATCTACCTCTAAAAGGACCACGCACATTCAACCCAAGATACCTTGGTCCCTATTCCATCACTACCATAGTAAATCCAGTAGCGGTCAAGTTGGACTTGCCCCCTCACATGAAGATACATCCGGTCTTCCACGTCTCTCTATTAAAACCCGTGCATCCTCAAACCCGACTAACTACATCTCCAAGACCTATTCTAGTTGATGGAGAACTCGAGTTTGAAGTCAAAAGCATCCTGGATTCCAAGATCTCCAAATCTAAACTATTTTACCTGATTGACTGGAAAGGCTACGGTCCCCAAGAAAGATCCTGGGAACCTGCAGAATATGTCCACGCGCCTCGTCTAATCAAAAGATTTCATCGAACATTTCCTAACAAGCCCAAACCCCCGGAGAAGCCCGGTTTGGGAGGGGCCTTGAGGGGGGGTGCTGTCATGATCTCTGCTTCCAAAAGATCAGGACTTGCCCGACTCCCTTGGAAGCAGACCCATAACCCCGGTTCCGAGTGCCAGCCAGTCCCAATTGGGACCTTTTGGACCCTGTCCTAGCGCCAGTGGCACCAGGCTCATAAAGATGCCCAGTCCCAGCGCTGGAAGCGCCGGGCTCATAATGCTTGGGTGGACTTACCTGCAGCAGACCATGCTGGTTACTTACCTGCCAGTTGAACCCCTGATCCTCTTCTGTTTGGGACTACTTTTCCTGTTGGGTGGGGCAGGAGCCACTCCCTAGGTTCAGAACACTGGAACTCTTCTGGAAAGCAGGAACTCTTTTCTTACCTAGGCGTGGCTGTGGAAGGAGACACCTAAGCACTACAGGAGGCTATTTAAACCACACCCGATGGATGAATCCTGCTTTGCGTTATTCTGCATTCTCTGCAGCAGAACGCTCATCGTGTCTTCTGCTTCTGATCCTGGGCCTAAGGGAACAAAGGCTTACCATCCTGGAATCCAGTCTTCAGCAGCACCTGTAAAGACAAAGAAAGAACAGGTTAGCACTACGGTCTTCAGTGGCAGCGCATCTCTTACCTGGTCCATCGGCTGTCACCAACGCCTCGCGCTGCATTCCGGCATCTGAAAGACAAAGGCTTACCTACTCTTCACATGCTCCGGAGGTCTTCGCACTGCATTCCGGCATCTGAAAGACAAAAGCTTACCAGCTCTTTGCACGCTCCGGAGGCCTTCGGCGCTGCATCCCGCATCTGAAAGACAAAAGAAGGTGCGTTTAAAGACATTGGGCAACTTTATTACTCACGTGCCATTACTCCTTCCCACGCCAAATCCAGTGGGTATTTCAGCACCCTTCAGCTTCTCTAAAGCTCCGAACTTGTACCTGCAAGATAAAAGGGACAGTTAGTGCGCATCGTGAAGCAGGCTACAAGCGCTTACTTACGTGCTTCCAGGCGCTTCTATTCCTCACGCGGGTTCGATCCTCAACTCTCATCAGCCCGCCATCCGCCTTCGCCGGAACCCTGCAAAACAAGAGATATCATTACAAAAGACTTTTAAGACATTTGAAGTGCCCAGAACTTACCGTTCGTGCAGTTAACGACGGACAGCAGTCCTCTGAGGTCAAGAGGCCTGCACCCTTATCCAGTGAAGAAACTGGTTACGGCACCCTGCCCCGAGGCAGATAGAGAGCTCGGCGTTCACTTACCTAAGGTGAGGGTGTTAACCTTTGGGGTTCTACAGGAGAAGAGAAAGGGAAGAGGAGAGAGGCACCCAATAACCCCAGTTCATTAATCCCCTATTTTCTATCTGCAGACATCTTACTCTTCGAGTCAGACATACAGTGCACAGAGGTCCAGCCCAAAGAGCCAACCGTGTGTTACACATCACCTTTGAAGATACGGCATTCACCCAGTCAAGACCGGCGCCTCTGCGGGAATCAGGTGAGCGTTACATCGAGGAATTCCTTCACCTTTTTTGGGTTGCCATCAAATTTTCCACAGGGTAGGGAAATGGGAGGTAAGTCTCCTTTGGTGTCTTCTCTCTGTTGAACTTGCTGTCTCAAAGCGGCATTTTCCGCTCTGAGGTTTTGCATTTCCACAGTTAGAGCCTGTATGGCATTGGCCATTTCCTGATTTTGCTCGAGGCTAGCCATCTTTTTCGGGCGTTGCAATCTCTCAGGTTTGACAGGTTGATCAAGTACAGTGTCTACACAACTAGCCCCACTAGCCCAATCCTCACCTGATGAATCTGTTGGAGACGCAGTAGATTCGTCTGTAGAACTTTCCTTCTTCTTTTCTCTCCAGGTGGTTCTTGTGGACTTGGTTTCGATCTTGTTCTTGGATTTGAAGATAGAAGGACGGGCTCGTCTAGAGTCCACTTTGCCAAAGAGGCTATGTGCCCGGCAGCGGGGACTCCAGGGAGCCCACCCCAAACCAGGGAAAAACTGTATGAAAAAACCCTGGTAGATCTTGATATGGATGGTAGTTGATGCAGTCCGTAGAGAAATCCAGTAAGAGTGAAGGCAAGAGTAGTATTGCCTACAAGTACCAGAATGCACTGGTTGTTGTCGTAGTAGGCGATTGCTTGTTGTCCGGGAAGAGGTCCAGCTGGCGTGCGGTTAACACACGGAGATAGTGGTACACAAGGAAAGGACTGTGTGTCGGGAACACACAGCTCCAACGGTAGACACCGCTCACAGAAAACAATGAAAGCTGGGGAACCGCCCAGCACGGGAGAGACTACAGCAGTGGCAGGAAGGGCTGAGAGAGATGCAAACAGGTTACAGCGACAGATGCCGCACAAGCGGAGAGGAAAGTAGTCCAGAACGGAAGGAGGCAAGGAGCTGGCCGAGTGGGAAACAACCCACTAACAAACGACCAACAAGGTAGGCAGAAACCGGGAAGGGAACACAAGAGGGAGCATAAGCAAACTTACTCGCGGAACAAAGTAAGGAAGTTGCAACGCACAGGTGCTTCTCATCTGCTTGTCTTTAAGGCGGCTAATACTGGAAGACTAGAACGCGCTGTGCGTTGCATGGAATAAATCAGTCCTTCTTCCATATCGACCATCTCCTCCATACTTTCCATGGGTGATATGTGACAGATGGTGTGGAGAAACCCAAGGGACCCAATGGTTGTCTACAAAGAAGGACAAAACCACGGGAATGGTCTACAGCCAATGGAACTACGAGGAGGAGAAGGCCCAGGGGACCCCAGTGGAGATGAGAAATTGGTTGTCTAGTTACGGACTACTATTGGACGCAACCCATGTGTTTGATGGTATGAGGTTCAGGAGGATTTGTCGGAACGTTAAGAGGTTGGGGAGAATATGATGATGGACACTTCAGGTGGAGGTAATGAGCAGAAGCTATCAATCTGCTCTTTTCTTGGATCCACTAAAGGGTTGAGGGCCTGGGTTGGGATAGGAAGTGATGGGATCGGAATGGTGGGAATGTGGATTTCTGTGGTTTCCTTGGGAGTGCAGTTGGGGATGGGGACATTATGGGTAGCCAGGGTATGGGGGTGAGTGATGGCGGGGGTAGGGTGGTGTGGTGATAGGTTTGGAAGTAGGGGAGATGGAGCGGCATGCGAGGGGATTGTGATTGGATACAGTATTGAAGAAGCTAGAAGACTAATTGGCCGGTATAGGAGGGTACGATAGGGGCTCTCTGTGAAACGTCACTTTCAAGTGCTTAACACAAAATGTTAGGCTCTTAAGAGGAAAAGGGTGGAGCTTTTTTCAGGGCGCATACACCTGACTGCGAGGAGACCGAGGGAGAATTAGATTAAAGAAATATCCTCACATATTTCATGCTACAGCCAAAATCAAAATGACTGGGGTCCGCTTAGCTTTTGAGAGGGTAATGATATACAAATTGATAAGACGATAGGGTATAAGAACGGCCGCTTTCTTCTGGTGAGGGGTAGAATGGGTGAATCTATATTCACGATGCCGATAATCTATGCCCCGAACGTAGGGCAGGACATTTTCATTAAGGACTTTCTACGACAGTTGGAAGCTTTCGCTGTGGGGGGAATAGTGCTTATGGGAGACTTTAATTTAACATGTTCCCAAGAACAAAACAGAAGCTCAGGCAGGATGCAGGGCAGCGGCTGTGCTTCGACATCCTTAAAAAATAAATGTGCAGATGCATGGAGGGAGATAGAGGGAAAGGCGCATGGTTACACCTTCTTCACCAGTGTGCATAAAACTCAATCACAAATATACTTCATACGAGTATTGTCCCATTGTTGGGTAGCGTAGAAGACAGTTCCATTGGCCTAGTAGCGCTGGCGGATCACGCCTCCGTCACGATGGAACTGTGTCTTCCTGGATATAAAAATGTGTTATTGCGCTAGTCTGCCCTAGAGGAATCATTCAGAGATCCGATTTTCAGGGAAGAGATTGGGAACAAGATTATTAAATTCTTTGACTTGAACTATAATGATTCTATTTCTGAATCAGTTAGATGGGACACTTGTAAGACTGTAATCAGAGGGGAATTGATATCACCCAATGCCCACAGGTGGAAACTCAGTTGCAGAAGAAATTTGAGACCCTGAAGCACAGGGTGCAATTCGCTACTTCTAAGGGAACCTACAAATCATTTAGGGAAACTACTGGACATCTGCACATCCTACATGCTAAGAGGGTTGTAAAGGCACTGTTGAATGCTAGGCAACGCTATTATAAAGGAGCAAATAAGGCTGATAAAATGCTAGTGTCACAAGTCTAGGCAGAGGGTACAGGGCAGAGGCTATCTCTCACTGTATGCAAGTAGATTAAGGGAGATTCCAGAGACAATGCTAGAATATAACAGATTAAAGGTACATACCAAGCTGTTAGTTGAAACAGGTATTCACAGGAACTGCGGGAGCAGGCTGTAAACAAAGAGACAGGGAAAAGGCAAAGACAAGCAAGTACGCTGGGCAACTTGGATTGATCAGAAATAAGGGTGTACTGGAATATGATAAGGGGTCTCCAGGGATTAAGGAAAGCCCTTGGGATAGGTACCAGCAGATTACTCTTAACAACAATCATACAGCAACGTCATGACTTAGGCGTGCCGAGGAAACTGTTGTACTCAGTGCAAGGGTAAAACTGAAAGACCATATACTGACGCAGGTACGACTTCAACGGACTAGGTGAAGGCAACAGAAGTCTTCACTTATCGGATCTGAACGGAGACCAACCCAGGGTCACACTGTAAAACGGATTCAAGTGGAGACACCACAGTGGACCAAGATGTATACAAGTAGAAAGCAGTGTTGAAAGAAATAACCAGGTACAGGACAGGATAGGATATCAGAAGTTGGAACAGGCAGGAAGCAAGGCAAGGAGCCCAGAGGAACAGAGCAGATGGCAGAGGAGTGTGGCAAGGCGGCCAGGCAGGGAAGCTCAGAGAAGAATGGCAGAAGGCAGCGGAGTGCAGCAAAGCTGTCAGACGGGAGCCCAGAGGAACAGGGCGGAAGGTAGCGGAGTGCGGCAGAGCCGTCAGGCGGGAGCCCAGAGGAGCACGGCGGAAGGCAACAGAGTGCAGCAGCGCTGTCAGATGAGAGCCCACAGGAGCAGGGCAGAAGGTACAGGTGGGAGCCCAAAGGAGCAGGGCGTAAGGCAGGGGAGTGTGGCAGAGCCGCCAGGTGGCAGCCCAGAGGAGCAGGCCGGAAGGCAGCGGAGTGCGGCAGAGCCGTCAGGTGGGAGATCAGAGGAGCAGGGCGGAATGGAAGCAGAGCATGGCAGAGCCACCAAGCGGGTGTCCAGAGAAGCAGGGCGGAAGGCAGCGGAGTGTGGCAGAGCCGCTAGGTGGGAGCCCAGAGGAACAGGGCAGAAGGCTGCAGCACACTGGAGAGGGAGCTGCAAGCATCAAAAGCAACAGGAATTAATCAAAAAGCTAAAAGAGGATTTACAGGAAAGGTCAAAAACTGCTAACAGGAGCACCAGCATGAACTCCCAGTGGAAGCAGTTGACTGACAACTGCTTCTGTTCCAAGTGAGTTTATAAAGGCCCTCCCAGCCAGCAGGCCAGAGCTGATTGCAGACTATGGCAGCTGTGTTCAATTAAGCCAAGCCCTCTGCAGCTCTTAGTAGCTTGCTGCAAACAATTGTATTTAGTATGCCTCTTCCAGCCCTCTGCCTTCTAAACAGCATACATGTCCCAGAATGCATCTGCTGGTTTAACCCAGAATCCGGAATGGAACATGCAATTAGATTAGTCCAAAACTGCAGCACTAAAACAAGGAAATAAAGGCAGAGGTGCGTGTAGAGGTGCTGGGTGGCAGGCGAGTCGGATCGTGACAGCTAGCCAGGTTTCTGAGGGGTTAGAAGGGCTCTAAAGTAATTAGTATTATCTATACCGACGGTGGATTTGGTGTGATGAAAACAGAGGATATAGCAATTAAATTTTCTAATTTCGACAAGTCCTACAAGTCGCTCTACACATCAGAAAATCTCTCAGCAGCGGTGGAATGGAAATATCTAAATACCTGGAAATTGCCAAGTCTAGACGAGGGCTGTAAAGGATGTTGGGGTTATTTCTGAAAAAGATGTTAATAGGGTCATTAAATCTCTCCATCTTAACAGAGTCATCAGGGCAAGGTGGTTGTTCTGCTGGATAAAGCTTTTCGCCAAATATTGTCCTGATATAAACTAAGATTTGTAATCATTTTTGTAATACAGGATAGTCTATGGAGGAGTACAAATAATTATTATCCCTAAACCTAACCAGGATTCTGTTAACTGTCGATCTTATTGCCCTATCGCATTGATAAATATTGATGCTAAAATATATACAAAAATCCGGGCAAATAGGTTGGAACCGCTGCTGCCAGTTCTAATCCGTTAGGATCAATCAGGCTTTATCAAAGGTCGACAGACGATTGATACTATAAGGAGGATAGAGCACCTTCCGGAGTAAGTACCGTACAGTGATACCCCTGCACATTTGCTCTCTTTAGATGCTGAAAATGCATTTGACACGGTTGAATGGTCATTTCTTTTAAACCACTTTGAAGATGTTTTTATGGTGAGTGCTAAGTATATTGCTCCTTCTGCCAGATTTATTTACGGGACTCTTTCTGAGATACTACAGCTTCGTAGGGGCACGAAGCGAGGCTGTCCTCTCTCCCCTCTGCTGTTTGAACTTTATTTGGAACCTCTTTTAAAAGCATTGCGGGCAGCAGAGGGTATGCAGGGCATTCCTTTGGGGGGCATCCAACATAGAATCATGACTTTTGCTGATGATACGTTGCTAACTTTAGCTGATCCACCGAGAACATTGAACTGCGGTCAAGCTTAACTAGAAGATTTTAGAAGCATTTCTGAACTAAATTATAATCTTGGGTAAATCAGAAATCTTGAACTTCACACTTCAGAAGATGCTGCTAGATGAGGCCAAGGCGATGCCGGCCTTTATTTGAATGTTGAAATGGATTATTACTTGGGTGTGATGATCACCACTACGATGGAACGGGTTATACCAGGTGAACCTATTAATTCTTAACACCTATAAAACTGATTTACAGAGATGGAACCCACTATCAATCTATTGGTTGGGCCGCATAGCCACGCTAATAATTGTGGCATTACCAAGACTCCATGAAATCTTACAGGCGTTACCAACCCATATCCCACAGCAACCTTTCGACACACTTCACCGGGTGACAAGCTCTTTTGTGTGGGGAGGATGAAAGGCCTCGTCTGTAGCCCATAACGTTGGCGGCCCCCAGGAAAAAGGGAGGCTCAGATGCCCAGATTTCCAGAATTATTACGAAGCGGCACAAGTCAGGATCATTAGGGAATGGTTCAGCAAGGCCTCTAGGAAAGTTTGGATAAACATGAATAGAGCAGTGGTGAAACATCCTTTACACAAGGTGTTATGGCTTGCCAAGAAAGATAGGCCTAGACATATGTACCTTACTCTTATTGCCAAGCTTTTAGAGGATATATAGTACAAAACAATTAGAAAATACCATATTTCTCCTTTCCCCCCTCCCTTCATCCCGTTGTTTCATAACCTACAGTTTTCATCCAGGATGCAAGAGGGTGCTTACCGCAAATGGCAGAAAGGTGGATGCCTCAAATTAAAGGACTTGTTCACAGGCTCAGAAATTAAATATATCCTGGAGTGCGAGCAATGCTTTACGCTTGATGAAAAGGAACGTTGTCATTACTTTCAAGACATTGGGCCTCTAATGTTCATAATAAACAAGCTGCTGTTAGAATATTGACCTGATTCGAGACACTTACACACAAAGGACGAAAGGTTTGATCATGGACATTCATGGGATTCTCGCTAACATAGGCAGCCAAGTGAACTGTCCAAGAAGGTGTCTATCAATTCTGGTCTCCGGCTAATCCAATTCAAGGTGCTGAATAAACTTCACTATACAGCAACTAAAGTCGCTAAATTTACTAAAGACTGCACCGGCAGCTGTCAGAAATGTGGGAATACGTGTGCTGACTCATTCCAGATGTACTGTAACTGCCCACTCATTTATTGGTTTTGGGGGGAGGCGGCCGAAATATTACAGGAGACAACACAGGTTCCAGCGGTCCTCACACCCAGAAGTACTTGTTTGGGGCAATAGGTAAAAAGGCAGAAGTAACCAGAAGACTGTTCACGGTGGCCAAAAAGTGTATACTTCAGAACTGGAAGAGCCCACACGGGCCACACGTAAATCCACTTCCTCAAAGAATTGTCATATGTTAATGAGTGTGAGGAACAATACGTTGTGTCATTGCCAAGGGCAAGCAGACCCAAAGATATATGGCCCCCTTCAGGGTATATTTATGTGAAATGGTGTCAGCTGAAGAACGCCCCACAAGGCACTGATGTGTATTGAGTCTGTAAATTGTTTGATACAATATATGTCTAAGTTACTCATCTCACCGATGATTGATTGTATTGTGATGTGTTGTTGCAATGACGTGTACCACAACCAATAAATAAAGTTTTTAAAAAAATCATCGGCAGCCAAGAAAGAAGGGCATATATCAGATGCTGGGAGCAGCCTATTGTGAAAGAAATTCTGTTGGAAAAATGGGAAAGAATGTGGAGGAACATCCCCAGGTGAACGAAAGCTGTGCAAACACGGGAAATGTGGTATACAATGATGTATAGATGGCACTGTACCCCTGCCAGAATTCAAAACATTATTCGACAGTAATCATCGGGGTGCTGAAGGGAATGTGGCCAAAGGGGCACATCGCTTCATGTATGGTGGGAAATCCTAAGCTGAGAGATTTTTGGGGGGATGTCAAGGAATTGATTTTCACCATGTTTAAGGTGAATTAAGGGGGAAGCTCCTATGTATGCTATATTTTTCATTTTTTTAAAACTTTTATTCATTGGCAGACGTTTACACCATACACAACCAGAAACCATTTACATTCCAATTGTAGCTACACAGTACACGTATTTTGATGGGAACAAGCACATTAAAGTGTGTTTTTGCATAGTACAGTGTTCCTTGTTCATCGTATATTATGGGTTAACCCACAGCCATGTCAGGTTCAGGTGATCCAGGATCGCTTTCGGTTTGTCTAATAAGGTAACTACGAAAGGCAGTCCATACATTTCTTGGTCGAGATTGCATCGAAAGGGAGTTTATGCATTCCTTTTCGCAGGTCTGAGTCCCGGTAAGTGCATTCAGCCACATTTTAAAGGTCGGGGGAAGAGCTTTTCCAACATTGGAGGATACATATTTTGGCCACCATACAACTTATTTTAAAAAACAGACATTTTCTTGGCGCTAGCATTATTCCATATCCCAAACAGCACACCAGTCGGGTCGGGGTCCACTGCGGTACCCACAATGTCAGAGAGTGCCCGAAGGATCTCACCCCAAAAGACACATAGTTTGATGCAAAACCAAAACATATGTGCATGATCGGCTGTCTCAGTCTGGCATTTTGGGCAGGTGTGCATTAAGTTCCTGTTAAACTTAGTAAGTCTGTGTGGGGTGCAGTATAGTCTATTCAGTCATTTGTATTGTATGCAGCGGTACCTGAAGTTAAGGGAGTCCTTACGTGTATGCGAGCATAGTTTCTTCCACATGTCATTTGAGATATCAAGGTTAAGTTCGTTTGGCCATTCATTTCGTTCTTTGGGGGGCTGTTCTTGGGTTTTGCTAATAACATCCCGTATAAAGAGGAGACCACCCTACGAGCACCACTCAAAGTTGCTAGGTAATGTATTTCGGGTGTATCTGGGGCTTCATCTGGGTAGCACGACCAAATGGCACGCACAGAGGCACGGAGTCTAAAGTATTGCAGCATTTCCGATGCCGACCCAGAATGGCCAGGTCGCCATGTTTGCAGAGTAATGACGTTTCCCTCAGGGAACAGGTCATTTAACACATGGGCCCTCATTACGACACTTGCGGAAATCGGAAAACGATGGCGGAAATGCAATACCGCCATCGAATAGCGCTCGGTGCGACTATGACCCGTCACCGCAAAGTACGAAGCCATTAGCGACACCGTAGTGAACGCCAACGCTAACTGCACCAAGCACGCGCGCGCGCGCCATGCGAAACCGCAAACACCACCATGGCGCAACGGTACGCCAATTCCGACCCTAGCGGACATGTACCTAACGCCATCAGGCATGGCGTAATGTACCATTCCGCCATGGTGAGAAGTACGGCATCGCGAATCAACCGTAAACGGCCCCACTGAGTGCCTGTACACCGCTCCCTGCCCACAAAGTACAACTCCCCGTAGGTGCAATGAAGCCACAATGCAACCATTGAAATGTACAAGTCACCCATGCATGGCAACGAACAAAAGAAACACAAGAGGGGCCAATGGGAGCTGCAGGGCACAGATGGCACGAATACAGAAGCCATCCCAATGGACATGACCACAGTCCCCCACCAAGAAACGCACGCAAACACAGGCACCTGTGACCAGCCATATTCCGAGAATCACATCATTCCACCAGTCCACCTGGCTGACCGGCATCTGTTACACAAAACCCAATCCCCCGCCCCTGAGCATGACAACATTCAAACTGTCATATTGGCAGCCCCCATCCCTGACCTCACGGGCTTAGTAGGCAAACGCGCCCAGTACAGTACCACGCAACTAAACTCCGAAGCTGGAACCCAATGCAGATCTCCTCACAATACATCGCCCCCCAAATAGGCATATGCCACATCACTTGCAAAGAAAAACGCTACACGGGCCAAATCAGAATAGAAATTTAATGCACATCAAAGTCACCAAGCCCATACAGCCATCAGGCCATGAACTCCTAAACACCAATCACCATTGTGGGCTGCATCCGCAAGAAATGACCAGCCACTACTTGTGTGTCGTCCTGTTCCCTCATGGTACACAGAGCCACATTCACGTACGAAAAGGCAACATGGAAGCGCACAGAACCGCAGGGCCGTCCCAATGGGGAGGCACTAGTCCAGCTGAAAGGCCGAAATGTTGCTCCGAGCCACCAGTACTGCGTAAGGGCATGTGGGCCATTGGCGATCGTCCCATAAGATCGTAATGCTGCTCCACTGATTAACACGAAGCAGCAGGTGTCGGGAGTAAAACCCATCTGCAGGAGTGGCATACAGATGGCAGTGGCAAAAGGGGAGGAGATACCTGTCAACCAAAAGAAAAGAAAAAGAACAGAATGGCCATCAGAACTACATTCCAACAACTCACTTCAATGATCACACGAAATCCACAGCCATATGCATGCTAGCCCACTCCAAAGGATCATCACCACCCCAAAACCACTTGCGACTCCTAACCATCTATATCGAGGTGCAAACACCATCACAAACGAGTGTACCTGTGCATGCGTCTGTCAAAACAGAATCCATCAGATGGGAATGTTAATGTGCATGGACACAAGTGACTGAGGGCGTGTCGAGACAGGGAGGGCTCAACAAGGCCAGATAGACGATGGTCCCACCATGGCAGCCCTGCATCACATAGCGTAGGGGAGGCGGATAGATCCCAAGAAGCCCTGTACATGGCAAACTCTGTATCAAATCACCTGCCCATGCATCCATGCATCATTCCCTCATCCCGGAATCAAAACGCCTGAATAATTACTCACATAACATTAGAAACATCCATTGAGTCTGTGCGTTATGCAGCCTGCAAAATCCACAGTGCCCCAGCCCGTAATTCCAGTGTTGTGAAGTAACATGTATTTGGGAACGGCCGGCCTCATCGCCCACGTAGCAATTGCGCATCCCAAACTATTCATATCAATCATTGCTTCCTCGCCATGGGCCCTGTCTCAAGGACATTGAACAACAGAACGTTATATTTGCAGTCAGACCTGTGGGCATCTCCTCGCCGCTAGCTGGAAACCGAAAGCGCCGCCCTTGGAATTCCACATTTGCAACATCACGCCGAAAAGGCATCTGTGGCCGTTTGAAATCACTAATTATTCCATCGAGTGCGGCTGTGTGTGAAAATGGCAACTGCCTTCACCCACAAATGGGACGCCCCGCCCGTCATTGCAACTCGGTACAGTGATGCATGAGGGCCCACCGTTACTCGAGTACTACGTTCCACTGACCCTTCACAAGTCTGTTCGCGACTGCACAGATAGTATGTGCAACAATGGGACCACAGCAGAATGAACATGTCAACCAATGTTACACGGCCATCGGGTACAAATACATGATTGCAATAGCAAGATGCCATTCCCAGATTTGCAGCGTTGTGCGCGGGACGTGCTTGGCCAAAGGGGAGAGCAGCTTGCACAGGTGGAATTAATCACCACAGGTGGAGGCCATACAGCCTGAAAACACATAAATTGCACAGCCAGTCTCCTCCCACAACCACACCGAAATGCTACCGGCAGGACTCGCGATGTTGGCCCTGGGGGACCTGATAGCACTGCAACTACTCCAACTCCAAGAAGAAGACGAACACCAAGTGCTACCGGCCGCACGAAGGAGACGCAGGAGGAGGAGGAGGCCAAGGCAGGGCCAGCAAGGGCCGCCAGCACAGCCACTACCACCACGCAGGCAGCCCGCAATCCCACGCCTCCGAGCACATCCGTTCAACCTCACTGATGAGCAGATCCACACCCTCTACCGTCTGGACCGGGACACCATAGCCGCCATTGTGGACATGACACAGGCTGACCTTGTCAGCATGATAGATAGCCCAACCGCCATCCCACCCCTACTGAAGGTGGTGTCTGTACTCCACTTCCTGGCCACAGGCACCTACCAGCACACAGTCGGACAGTTGCATGGCATTTCTCAGCCACTGTTCTCACGGACACTATTGCAAGTGCTCGATGCCCTCCTGCAGCACGCAGACGACTACATCTCTCTACCACGCTCGGAGCAGGAAATTACCAACACAAAAGTGGGATTCCATGCACTTGCCGGCATACCGGGTTGCATTGGTGCCATCGACTGCACCCATGTGGAATTGGTCGTCCCACATGCCATGGAGGCCCAGTACCGCAACCGAAAACAATTTCATTCCCTGAATGTACAAATGGTGTGTGACTCCAACAGGATCATTACACATTGTTGTGCCCGATTCCCTGGATCAACCCATGATTCTATGGTCTTGAGGAACTCTACAATACCACGCTACATGGAGCGACACGCAGGGAACAGATCCTGGCTACTCGGTGAGTCTCATTACATGCATGATTATGTGGGGAATGTGATTTGGCAATGACCTGGCAGGAAGGGGGGGGGGTGTGCGTACGTAGCAATGGCATTCCACATCATACGTTTCTCGTCCACATACAGGTGATGCTGGATATCCACTGAAGAGATGGCTCCTCACACCAGTCCGGAACCCACGGGACCAGCATGAGGAGGACTACAACCATGCCCACTCACGTACCCGTGTAGTCATTGAACAGGCATTCGGCCTACTGAAGACTCGTTTCCGCTGCCTCAGCAGGTCTGGCGGGGCACTCCTGTACCGCCATGAGAAGGTTGCAAAGATGGTCATGGCATGTGTCATGCTCCACAACATGTGCGTACGTAGAAATGTGCCCATGCCCCCTGACGCAGAACTGCAAGCACCTGATGATGGTCATGATGAGGGTGGGGATGTGGCAGCACCTCAAGGAGTCTGCGAGGCACCGGAGGCCCGTGACATTCGTCAGCATCTCATTGATGTATGCTTCTAGCACTCACGCCTGGTGGCTGATACATGGACACGGGACTCGTGGCACTGTGCGTGTCTGGGACATGCACAACATGGACTGTACGCCTATGATGGCCTAGTACACAGAAATCAATGTCCACACATCTCATTGGTTGATCGTGCACTTTTTATGGCATATGTGATGTCATGTTGAACACCCTATCGACCCGCCACCCAAGTGAGCCCAACACACCCCCTCCACCCTCCTACCTCCCCCACGAACCCCAGTGTCCAAAGATGCTCATTGTCAGTGGGCTGTTGCTATTGCAAGCCCCCTCTGCGGGTATCAGGGGCACCCCTGCCTGTGGAGCGCAGGTTCCTTCCAGATCTACGTTGGGGGCTGCCCTGGACGGAACTTGCAACGGATGATGTGTCTGCCTGCTCACGTCCATGCATGTCCCTAAGGGTTTGCGAGAGCTCAGTGAGCACACGGCGCACTGCGGCAAGTTCGGCACATACGTCTTTGGACGTCGCATGCAGTTCCCCCCTCAGGCTCTCGGTGCTTCTCTCCATTTGGACTCTCAGGCTCTCGGTGCTACTCTCCATTTGTGCCCTCAGCGTCTCTGTGCCTCTCTCCATTTCTGCCCTAAGTGTCTCAGTTGATGTTTCTATGTCTGCCTTAGTGCCCCCACATTCATCGGCATGGTCCTTGAGGAGCGTGGCCATTTGCTGCTGTTGCACGATTAACTGGTCGAGGGACTGTTGCCTCTGCTGGGCCATGCCCATTTGCGGGGGTGTCACAGAGGGGCTGTTGTCCTCATGTTGCCTTGCCACAGGGCTTGGGGGGGATGGCCAGTCGTTGTCTTGTGGGTGCCCCTGCGTGGTATCCTCATGTTGTACGGGATGGGACAGACAGGGGGATTGGGACAGGTCATGGATGGATCTGACTTCGACATCCCCGTTTTCTGTGTCGGAGCATGCTGCCATCAATGGGGTGTCACCTATGGTGCTGCTGCCACCAGAGGCAGTGCCTTCTGTGGCATCCATTGGGGGGACCTGTGGTGGTGGTGTTGTGGGCATGCTGGCTGCTGGGGTGCCTGTTGATGTTCCCTCCTCTGTGCTGCCACCTGATTTGTGCTGCTGCCGTGTCTTGATGCGTGCAGCTGAGGTGGAGGGTCTCTGGCCGTTGGTCTTGGCCCTCTTTGCAGGTGTGCTGGTAGGGGTGTCCTGTAGCTCGTCGTTTGGATCGGACCCTGTGGTGGAGTAAAGGAGGGCGAGGGTTAATGATGGGTCTGTGGGAATTGGAATGGCATTGTATCACATGCTCTGGGGTGGTACCTGAGGGTGATTTGGGTCGGGTCCTTGGAGGTGTTTTGATTTGTGTGTGGAGTGAGGGTGCAGTTGTTTGGCAGCCTGCAGTTATGGTGTGCCTGCTGCACGTGTAGTGCGTGTATTAGGGGTTTTTAATTATTTATGTATTTATTGTGGGTTTTAACGTGCGCTATCAGGCCGATGTGTGTGGCCGTTCTCCTGGACATGTGTTTCTGTTGCACTATGTGGACGCATGGTACTTCACATGGATGGACTGTGTGGATTTGGCATTGTTTTATCTGGTACACCTACCTGAATCTTCGGATGTCTGCACTCCTTTCTCCATCCCTCCGACTCCCTCTATGCTCTCCATTCCGATGGTGGAGGCACAGATTTCTTCCCAGGGGGTCAACTTGATGGGTGATTCAGGACCTCCCCCGGTGGCTGTGGCAATGTTGCGGTTGGCAGAGAGTATGCTGCGGACGCGTATCCGCAGGTCGTCCCATCGCTTGCGGCATTGCTGTGGGGTGCGGGGTGCGGTCCCCACCGCACTTACCCGCTGTGCCACCAGAGCCCATATGGTCTTCTTGTTTGCAAGTGCCGTTCTGGTCATTTGCGTGGAGAAGACGACGGCAGCATTCTCCTGGAGGGTCTCTGTTAGCACGGTGAGTTCCTCGCGGGAGAAGTGGACCTGCCGCTTGCGGTCGCACGCTTTCTTCGCTACTTTTCCCATTTGTCTTGGTTTCGCTAGGGTGGGTGACGGGTTGGGGTGTGTTTCAGGGTAGTGATTTTAGTGGTTGTGTGGTTTTAGTGGTTTTATAGGTGTACGCCGGGATGTTTCCCGTTCCGGGCCCATGTTTTTACTTCCGTTTCCGTATATTTCCGGTCACCGTACTTTCCGGTAGGCGCACACTGCGGTGACCGCTAAGAGGGGTGGCGGTATTGCACCTAGGGCGCCGTACGGCGGCGGTGTGAGCCGTTTTGGGGTCATTTCCGCCATCGTGGACTTTGCACTTCCGCCGTGGCGTGGTGCTCGTGCCCGATGGGTCGGAATGGGCCGCACTTTGCTCCTTCGTGCAATGGCGGAAACGCTATTTACGCTGTGGCGCTCCGGTCAGTCGCTTTCCGCAAGGGTCGTAATGAGGGCCATGGTATCCTAGCGACTGCCAGTGCCGAGATAGGAATCTATTGTGTTTGGGATCAAGCCCAGGATATCCCCAGATGGGAAGCCATTTGTAATAAGGGCGCAGTTCTGTCACTGGGCATAGTAGCCAATCCCAAGGTAGTAACGTGGCTCCAGTGGGGTCTAGTGGTGAGTCATCCTCATAGGTTCGATGGAGGATGAGCGACTTAGTATTCAGTTCAGCTGCTGCAAGCCTTTCCAATTTAACATGAGATGGAGCAGCCGAATCTGAGTACCAATATAGTTTCCGATTTGGGGCAGTGAAGCCCCCTCTCTCATATGGTAAAGTCATGTGTACCCTTTTTTCACGGACTGCGCCGGCATGCCATAGGAAATGTGCACAGGCCTTGTGTAACGTGTCAAAGTATTGTTTTCCCGGCAAGACCGGTACGTTCGCGAAAATGTAGAGAAGCTTAGGGACCAGAACCATTTTCACCAAGGACAGTTTCCTAGCCAATGTGAGAGGAAGGGGGCGCCATCTCATTATTTTGGATTCAACATGTTGTGCGACAGCCGCGTACTTATCAGTCAGCAAGGTAGATATAGACAGAGACACCTGGACCCCTAAATACCAAATTCCCCCCTGGCGTCCACCGGACGGGGTATTCGCATGTGGTTTGTTGGGTTGTTCTAGTAAGCGGGAATATCTCAGATTTGGTGTAGTTGATTGTGAAGCCGGAGAAGGTGCCTACCCTGATCACGTCCCTTAATATGGGGTCCAGGTTTATGGATGGGTCTCTGACGTATAACAATACGTCGTCCGCATATAGCAATATTATCACAGGGGTATCCATCAGGCATATTCCCTTACTGGCATGCCCTGCTCTGATACAGTCCGCCATTGGTTAGATGACCAATGCGAAAAGGATGGGAGAGAACGGGCAGCCTTGCCGGGTGCCCCTGTGCAGAGCGAAGGATGCTGAGGTTTGGGAGTTGACCAGTACTCTCGCTGTGGGGCCTGTGTATAATAGTTTAATATATGCAATCATGCTCGGCCCCACGCCCAATTGCCCCAGGACCTCCCACATGTACTGCCATAAGACCATGTCAAAGACCTTTTGGGCATCCAGCAATTACCTCTGCTGGTCAAGCAGAAGCCGATCCCTGTGGAAGAGGTCAATGGAACCCCTCTTTCCTCTGGACCAATTGTAAGAGAGACCATCCCTCTCCACCATCCCTCTCCAGGTCAGATTGGGTGAGCATCAAGAACTAATGGTGTTCGACATCATTAAGGCAGCCCATTTCCCGATCATCCTCGGAATACCATGGTTACGCAGATATAATCCTCATATAGATTGGGCCTCCAATAGGTTGAGTTTCAATTCACAGTATTGCTGCAACAACTATATGGGCACTCTTGATACGGAAGTCTCAGTTCGGAGGTCTGAGACCCAGCCAAAGAAGACGGTCTCTTCCGTACCCCTACAATATCAGGACTTCTCTGAAGCATTGGAGGACTCTTACCTCCCCACAGGGGCAAAGATTGTGCCATAGAACTGGTTCCTGACGCCATCGTACCCTTTGGGCGTATGTACCTCCTCTCTCTGCCGGAACGAAAGGCTTTAAGGGAATACCTGGATATCAACATGCAGAACGGTCTCATACAAGATTTTAGATCATCAGGGGGAGCTTCCATCTTCTTCATTCCTAAGAAGGACACAGCAGAACTCAGGCTGTGCGTAGATTATCACGGGCTGAATGGAGTAACAACTCGAGACTGATAACCGATGCCCCTTATTCGAGACATACTGGAGGCGGTAAAAGGGGCTAACGTCTTCACCAAGCTGGACCTCAGGGGGGCCTACCATCACCTGAGGATAAGGAGGAGAGATGAATGGAAGACGGCATTCAGGACCCCTTTGGGTTTGTTTGAATATAGAGTGATGCCGTTTGGGCTGGTAAACGCCCCAGCGATCTTTCAACGGTTTATAGATAAGATCTTTGCAGATCTGCTATACCCGTCAGTAGTCGTGTACTTAGACGACATTCTGGTGTTCTCTTCATCCCTATCGGAGCACCGAGAGCATGTGAGGGAAGTGCTCCACCGTCTAGAAGAGAATCAGTTGCTAGTCAAACCTGAAAAGTGGCAATTTGAAGTTACCTCAGTTTCCTACCGGGCTACATCCTGTTGAAGGATGGCATACGCATGGACCCAGCAAAGGCAGTGTTGCACTGGAGAGAACCACAGAACGTCAAGGATGTGCAGAGGTTCTTAGGGTTGGCGAACCTTATACATGCTTCCTCCCGAACTTCTCGAACATCATACTGCCCATCACAGCCTTACTTAAGAAGGGGATGAAGTTTGAGATCGACCAGAAGGCCCGAGAGTCCTTTCAACTCCTCATGACACTGTTTACCACAGCTCCGGTACTAGTCTAGCCTGATCAAGAGCAGCAGTTCATTGTGGAGACGGACGCATCCGGTGGGGCTCTGGGCACAGTACTATTACAGAAGACCAATGATGGTACGTAACACCAGGTGGCTTACTACTCTAGTATATTGACCTCTAGCAAACGCAAGTACTCTGTCCTGGAGAAACAGGTGTGTGGAGAATGGCGACACTTACTCCAAGGAGCAACCCATAAGTTCCTGGTACGCACTGACCATCGGAATCTGCGTGTCCTCCAACAGATGGAATGCACCAACTCTCATCACACCAGATGGGCGTATTTCTTTTCACAAATCGACTTCCAAATAACCTACATACCAGGTTCCGAGAACACGGTGGCAGACGCTCTGTCCAGAAGTCATGGGGATGACACCGGGGCTTATCAAGGCAAGGAACTACTTCTCCCCGGCTGAAGATCGCCTCTGCAGTACCTGCCTTCTTGCAAGAACTCTTGGAGGGTAATGCTTGACACCAACCTTCCCCAGACCTCCAACAACAGTGTGACGTGAGGGATGGACTCTACTACCATGGTAATGCCTTGTACCTCCCAACAGAATCCCTCAGGTTATCTCCTGGTGTCACGACACTCCCCTGTCAGGTCATACGGGGGTCAAGAAGACACAAGATCTTGCAAGCAGACGCTTCTGGTGGCCTTCTATGAGGAAGGACATTTCATGCTATGTTCTCTCGGGTCCTATATGCACTGCTAACAAACCGACAACAGGTAAACCACTGTAACGCTCACGTGGTATCCACGGGGACGTCACTCAGCCTGTTCTGACCTCTTACGACCTCAAACCCTTCCCAGGAGTCTACTCGACTGGAGGCTGGGCCTGAAGCACAGGATTAGTAGAGTTTAACTCCCTATTGTCTCTGTGTGCTTGAACCCCTTCTTCCCCGGGGTCCAACCCTTCCCTTTGGTCCACAGCTCACATTGTTTTCTTGGAAAGTGTGCTCTGCGTCCTGCTTTCAGCGCAGGGGCGCGTTGATTGATTCAGGCTTGTTGCTGCCTAGTTACTTTACTGTCAAGAATCAGACAGGTAAGTTTAATGAGTCTTTTGAACAGTTCTCCAACTTCGTTCCTTTCCTTCCTTAGATGATGGCCGGCGTCCAGGGATGGCGACGTGCTGCTGAGATAAGTAGCGCTGAAGGTTAGTGAGAGCGCGATGCGCGATGCAACCTTTCATATTTGTATTGAACTGAGTTCTTTTTCTGTGTCTTTTAGGTGCCGCGACGTTTTCAGCGTGGATGCCGGTTATGAAGAAGAAATGCGGTGAGTAAGCGCGGTATGTGGCGCCTCTAGATGTTTCCACGCTAACCTGGAGTGTCTTTTCCCTCTTGCAGATGGATGAGAAGTTCCGGAGACAGAGTTCCCCCAGAGCGGCTGGGATTCAGGTAAGCATTTGAAGCTTGTACAGTCTTTAAAAATAAGCGAAGATTTGCTGAATGCTTACTAATGCCTTTTTTCTGTTCTTTTCCCTTTTCCTTAGGAAGCGGCGTGCCGGGATGGGAATGACACCACCGAAGATGCCCGCACAACAGAAGAAGCGATGAATGATGGGCAGAAGCGCCGCAAGGTAAGGCTGTTCCTAACAGTGTTCTTGTTCTTGGAGGACCTGAGCGCAGAAGAAAGATGCAGGCCTACTGGAGACCGATCCGAACACGGTGAGTGTCACGCTGCAGGTGCAGAAAACACAAAGCATGTTTCTCAGCCTGGGCGTGGCTTAAATAGTCTCTGGGTATCCCAGGTGTCTCTGGGCTGAACCACACCCAAAAGACTAGACTGCACATGCAGTTCTGGGAACCGAAATATGTGGGGGCATCCATCTTGTCCCCATCAATACACTACAAGTCCAATCTCCAATGTTATCCTATGGGAGTGAATGAGTCTGGTGCCACAAGTGCCAAGTCTGACTCCAAGTGGGACTTTGGAGGGATGGAGAGGCCCTTGAGGGCCATGTAGGGGATCGTGGCCTGGCTCCAGCCTGACATCTTGGAGGGCTGGGGACATGAGGGGCAGGAATCATGACAACCAGTGATACTTTTGCAACAACACGCCTTGCCTACTGGTCCCTGGGAGCATATTTCCACAGATTTAATTGTCGGCCTCCCCAGATCCAGTGGGACGACAACCATCATGGTAACCATAGACTTCTACAGCAAGTTGGCCCACTTTTCTGCACTCCCTCGCCTTCCTTCTGCTCCTGAGACCGCAGTGGTATTCCTGCGAGATATTGTTAGACTGCCTGGCCTGCCCAGGACCTTGGTATCAGACAGAGGCACCCAATTCACAAACACGTTTTCGGCTTCTCTGTGCCAACAGTTGGGAATAGAACAAGCCCTCTCACCTGGGTACCATCCGCAGAGCAATGGGCAGACTGAGAGACTCAATGCCAGTCTAGAGCAATATCTCAGGTGCTTTTGCAACAAGGAACAAGATGATTGGGCGTTGCTGCTTCCCCAAGTAGAATTTGCCTACAATAACGCTGTTCACACCTCAGCGAACATGAGCCCGTTCTACTGCACTTATAGTTATCATCCACAACATCTTCCTTGGACAGGCTTAAGGTCTACCAGCACGCCAGCTATCAAAAGCCTCCTGACGAATCTGAAGAGAACCCAGGCTGAAGCAGTAAAGTCATTAGAGGCTAGCCGGCAAGGATATAAGAAGTGGGCTGACCTCAAGAGGAAGCCTAATCCGGAATGGAAGCCAGGATGTCTTGTGTGGTTCTCTACCAAGTTCCTTCCTAGATGGGTTCATCCGGGTAAGTTTGCTCCCAAATACATCAGTCCTTTTCCTATCCCATCACGGATCAACCCGGTGGCCTTCAACTGTGCTTACCTGAGAGCCTTCGCATAGTACATCCAACGTTCCACACATCTTTGCTCAAGGAACACAAGGAAGACCCTTACCAGAGAAGAGCTCCAAGAGTGACTACAGGGAAGCCTCAAGAACCCGAGGAATACGAGGTATCCTATCTGGTAGACTCCAGGTACCGGAGAGGTGCTGTCCAGTATCTCGTGCACTGAAAGTGGTACTCAGTGGCTGAACGGACCTGGGAACCTAGAGGTCACTTCCACGCTCTAAGGCTAATAAATAGGTTCCACAGACTCCATCCTGGTAAGCCGGGGGACCCCCTGACGGGAAGGGGGTCTACTGTCAGGTTTTGAATTTGGAAATTATGGCAGAAGGGGAAGTACTAGCAGCCACGGCCGGCAACACAGGATATGGTCTAGTCCTCACCTAGTATGGCCACCTAATGTTCATCTACGCTCCGTTCCCAGAGGATGGTGCGTTGTATCCGTCATTTTCCAGTTGGACTACGCTGCTGTGTGTTTTCACAGTTCCAACTTTGGATCTAGTGCTCCTGTTCACTCCTTGTCTTCCTTCCTCTGCCCTTTCACTCTAGCTTTCCTTCGGTTCCGGTGATCAGCACCCGCTCTCTCTTCCGAGCTGTTTTCTCCGCGTACTTCCTTACACAGTCTGATTCTGTCTTCTTTGCAACAGTGGCTCCCCCCACCGTGGCAAGTCTTTCTTGCTATTATCCTTTGCTTTGACCTTTCTTCAGCTTTTTACCAAAGTGTTTCAACTGTTCTAAATCTATCTTTCCTATCTGCTGTTTCGGCGTATCTCGCATTCACTCATTTGTTTCCGGATTTGTTCTTTCCCTGCCTATTTGCGGTCGCAGCAAGTATTCTGGCTCGGCCTTGATCAGACAACAGCATTTGTGTCTCTTTCCATACCTTTTCTCCTTCCCATTACGTGCAGCTGAGTTTGCATCTTCCTTTCAGCCAGTCCTCTGTTTTGCTTTCTGCACGGCTATTCTACTCCTTTACGTTCGCAAGGGTACGGTGAGTCTCTATTCTGTATCTTACACCGAGTACCCCTCCAGCTCCAGGACCTACAGTGGCCAGAACTTTTGTGCTGTTCCTACAGTCCTGCAAGCTTATCAACCTGAACATTTATACAACTTGAACCATATACCAGCCTTAACCATCCATATATTCAAACCACCATCAAGGAACATCTTCCAGGGTTTTTTGGCGCCCTGTGGCTTTGTCCCTGGTTTAGGGGTTTGGCTCCTTAGAATCAAAGATTTGGTACCTATACCGGTCAAGGTGGCCTCCGAGGGAGTTAGACCCTATCTACACGAAAAGAAGGACAAGAAATTCAAGGAGAAGAGAGATCCTGATGTCAAGAAGACTAGAAGAAAGAAGCAAGCAAATCCCAGAGACAGCTCTTCCGAAGGTCACAGTGAGGAGGAGGTTCGGGAGGGGTCACCATTGTCTGACACTGAGATGCCAGGAGATAGCGATGAGTTAGCCCAGTGGAAGTGATAACCCTGGGTCGTTCCGACAGGCACATGGACAATTAAGTGACCAAAAGGATTTAAAGTACAAGAGCAAAAGTAGTACAATTCCTCTTGTATGGGATGCCAATTTGGGGAAACTTGGAAATAACATTGCCAAAAGACTTTGAAGAAGAGACAAAAGGGCAAAAAGCTGTACTATTCCCTTACGTGAAGTCTCAATTTGGAGAAAACTTAAACACGCATTGCCATGAGCCAATCTATATGTAGAAAGAAGTTGATAAATAGAACTTCAACAAAACCCCATGTATGTGATACCAGTATGGGGGAAGTTGGAACACGTTTTACTGAAGCTAAACTTAACCAGTGAAGAAGTGCAAGTGTGTGATACTTTAAAAAAGAAAGTGAACACAGCAGACAAACCTGATACAAGAGGTACATCAGATAGTAAACCTTTTTTTGGAAGAGATACCTGGCAGGAGAGTATACCAGGGGATCTGCAAAGACCAAGAGGGGGATATTCCTGGCAGGAGAATAAACCGGGATATCTATCCAGTTAAGGAATTCTTGGCAGGAGAGTATACCAGGCAATCCAGTGCTGTGTTGAAAAGGAATTTTGTAATATGAAGTCTTCATTGAAAGAAAATATTTTGCTTTGCCATCCTAAAGATGATAAAAGACTCAGTATAATCAACCTATATTATGGAAAGAACATTTGCTTTGAAATCTTGAGGTGAATACCAGTGGGAAAAATATTTTCATTGCCTTTGATCCTTTGATGGAACTTTGGTGAAACCGAGTATTTCAAATACTTTTTCTTGAACCAGTTCAAGTGAAGGGAAGCTACACTCTGGAGACAAGAATTGCTTTGATGAAAGTGTAAACATATATATATATATATATATATATATATATATATATATATACATATATATATATATATATATATATATATATATATATACATTTTGCACAATTTGGTTGAAGTGAGAACAGAAATTCAATTGTAACTTTTTATTTTGTATGTTAGTGTGAGGTGTCAGATGTATTTTGGACACAAGTGCAACTTGCTTTAGTTCTAGTTTCATATGCAGGGACATCCTCTTTTGGTTAGGGCAAGATAGGCCTTTTTCCAAACCCATTTTCTTTTAATAAACATGGATTATGTTGAGAACATTGCAACTTTGTGTCCGCCTCTCATTGCTGACCCTTCACACACCCCAGATGATGAGAATATCATATGTGTGTCTTGTACATGGTGGCATGTTTTAACCATGTACGTGTTCAGACTTTGATACAAATCCTTTCTTGGAGACTCTGATAAAGTACCTTGCTGGAGCCCATGGTATGGGATTGGGGTGACAGTGGGGTCCAGGAATTGCAATCTGTGCCATGATGCAGGCTCCGGAATAGTTATACAGCATGTCCCCCATACTCCCTATCCCATCCTTTACCTTTTATATATGCCAAATCCTGTTTAATTTGACTCTTTGCTACCTTAAGAAATGTCATTCCTATGAGGGAAACAGAAGGAAATGGGAGGTGAAGTCAACATCCCATGCAACTGTGGACTTATGTTTGATGAGAGTCAGAGGTTTGTTAGTGATGCTTGCAGCATAATCCACAGTCTCGGACTCATGCAGCCGCGCACATCACAGAACACAAAGTTCTTACAGGCAGGTAAAGTAGCAGATACACCAACCCGCCTGAACAGCCACAGAAATAGCAGCTGCTCATACACTAGTTTCAAGATAGCAGCCGCTATCACCTGTGCACTTTGTAACACCTTTGTAATTTGCGATCACCTGTGCACTTTGTTTATTTTGTATCTAATACAGAGGTTGTTTTAAAAATCCATCATGTATTACAGATAATAAAATGTATTTACAGCATGTAATATTTTTACTTCAAAACTACTTTTGATAAATTATACTGTAGCTCTAAAGTGAAATGTTCTGGCCTTTCACAAAAACAACCTTTAACTTATGGATGCGTTCTGCAGTACCTGTATTTTCATGTACTGTTTCTTGACACATCAATTGTGTGCGAAGTTTATATGAACCACTAGTCCTCTACTCCCAAAAACCCCTTTCGTGTAGTCAGTCTAGACCATGGCTGGATTTGATCAATCTGCTCCCAGGCCAATTACATTGGTAATCCTAAACAAAAATAACAGGCTATTGCATCTCTCTTTTCCTGAATTGGAAATCCCAGCACCCTGTTCAAGTTAGTTTTTAGGGAAATGCATTAAGCTTAATCAAAGCAGGTGTAGACCTTGCGCTTTCATGAAGCATACGTAGGTTGAAAAATATTTACATTCATTATGGCAAGTTGAATGTCATCACCACAACACTGCATTTAGTCTGTTTTATAACTTGTGAGTAACCTAATATCACTGCAGATTCTATGAACCTTTGCCACATTTTTTTCACTGAATGCATTTTTGCCAAATTTGCACTTTTTTGGGCAAAATGTGGGAGGAGACCACCCAATAACTCTAACCCCACAGCCATATATACACTCAACGATTGTATCCAAATATACCCTAACCCCACTTACCATTTGCATTTTGCCACTGTAAAAAAGTACAAATAAAATGAGCGAAAATGCATTAGGCAAAGAAAATGCAAAGGTTCATAGAATCCATTAGAATACTTCTATTCATTACTTTTATTATATTTTGTATTCACAATTATTAAAGGAAAAATAAAGGCAACTCATTTGACTACTGTGAGAAACATGAAGGTGTCTCTGTAGCTAGGCCCCGGGGATCTTTCATCCAGGTGGCCAGGACACGACCATCACTATTGGATCCAGTTCCTGGGGGTGGACCAGTGTGGGAGGATCACCTGGATGGGGCGTCCTCAGTGAGTGGGAGTAAGACACTGACGGGTGAGATGCGGTATACCCCTTCCTTCAACACCTTTTCCCCATCCTACCACGTAGGACATGCAAAACCACTGCCCCCCTTTTTCGACACAATCACTTTTAAGCGAACAATAGCACAAGTATCTTGCAGCAGATGTCAATGGTACATGGGGCAAGCCTACGCCGATAAGCAGAAGCGAGGGAAGCTCCTGTGACCGTGGTACCAGCCTTTCCAGTGAAGCTGAAAGCCAAGCAGTTCATCACAACCAGTGAGTCGAGGGGAGAGACGATAAGAACTGGGCTGTGTTGAATGAGAATAACAAAGTGGCAAGTTTGACCAAAATTTCAATGGACTGTAAAAAGTGTTATGGGGAGACCAGCTGCTGAGAGAAAACGGCACCACATGGGTGCTTCAACCTTCATACAGCATTCATTGTTCAATAAACACCCTTGAACTCTGATCACTTGTGCCTGTCTTACTTGTTGCCACCATGAGTTCCATAAATATGGTGTCAGTAGTGGGATATGATGCAATTGTTAATAGTTGTAGAACCCCATTACATGTAGAGAATCCAAATAAAGATTTCCATGCCCTATCCTCAGAAGTCTTGGAATCCAAAAACAAACCCTATCAAACCTCTATTCCCCTCAACGGTGAGAAATCGATGGAGAGCACAACCTCTCCCCTCCAGTCCTTAGAACAGAAAATGGGAGTCCATTTCTTCCTCGTGACCTCTCAAGCTATTTGTCCAGACCGAAAAACAATAGAGGGAAATGCTATTATCTTCCTACATCCATGAAAGAGATAAAATCGTGATATCCCTGGTCTTATGGATGGGCTACTCTACAACCTATAGCATCTATGTGGTACCTGTCAAAAGGCAGGGAATAGAGATGTTTCCCCTTATAATATGTTGAAATGAGCCAAAATTGACTGTACGCAACTTTTTTTGAAATCTTGGGGAAAATGCCATCTCGTGAATAATCCAAAAGAGGTATTAAAAACCCTTGTACTGACAATAAAGCCCCAGAACCCCATAATTACTATTAAAAGGGGCAGTAGAGGACAAGCAAGGGAGAGAGAACGAGATGCACCCAAGCAAGAGAACATACAGAAAACCCTATATTGACCCGGCGGTTCATAATCTTGAGAATTATAACACCCTAGAAAGAAATGTTGGCCCCCTGAATAACAGCAGAAGCGGGTCAATATCTAAGATTTTTCTAGAAGAGTTAGAAACCTCTCAGTTTGAACAGTGTCTATTCTGTGGGGAGTGGGGCCACACTATGGAGTTGATGGATGCTCAGGAAAGGGTTAAAGATCACAGCAGGGACAATCCCAATAATATGCTGGAAGGATATGGCCAACAGTCTATGTGTTCCCTGGTGGAATTTCCCCATGAAACCCCCCTGTCCAACCAGCATAGGGGAAGGGCATGTGAGAAGCCTGAAGGTATTATCCCAGGTAGAGAACAGGAATCCCTGATCCAGGTGGCCAGGAAATGGCCATCGCTGTTGCATCCAGTTCCTGGGGGTGGACCAGTGCGGGGAGGATGACCTGGGCAGGGGAGGCCGGGGTTATGCTTGGGAGGATATCCAAGGTTAGGCGCGGTACTGTACCGAGGAGGAAGAAGAGGACGAGATCCCTGAGGCCTTCATAGGTTACAATACATCTGCCTCTTCCCCCCCATTAAATCTCCCCTACCCAGATCCAATAAACTCTCCATACACAACCCATCCTCTACGATCTCTAACCCACTTGCATCTCACTCAAACAACCCAGGACATTCCTTTGCACATTCCTCTAGTTATTTTGTACCGAACACCCAGTCTACTTGGACAGAACACTACTATTCCCACAATCCCCTATGTTCTGTTCTCCATTCCAGTTAATCTAGTCCATTTCACAAACCTTCCCTATCCCGTCCCTTAAGATACTCTGATACTCCAAACCCTCCCCTTTCCAATGCAAAGACTATAATTCCCGAGAATACCTTATCCCCATCCTTCCACGCAGAACATGTAGAAACCCTACCACTCCCCTTTTCCGACACCAACATTTTTCCCCGATGTAGAAAACAATGGACTTAGAGCAAGAGAGCACAGTACGAGCAAGCCGAGCACGACAGACAGCACGACGGCACAGCTAAGCAGGCGCAGCAGTTCAAGAGAAGGAGACAGGCGGCAGGAATCGAGAGGGTGGCGAGGAGAGAAGTGACCTTGCCCTTTTTGTCCCAGATCCGTGGAACCTTCATGGAAGAGAACTTAAGACGGCGCACAATAGCGCAAGTGTCTTGGGGCAGATATCAACGGTACACGGGGCAAGTCTATGCCGATAAGCAGGAGTGAGGGAAGCTCCTGTGACTGTGGTACCGGCCTTGACTCCAGGTAAAGCCGAAAGTCAAGCGGTTCATCACAGTCTGTGAGTCTGTCAGGATCGGCCAGAAACACTCATTGCCTTTTTTTTTTTTTTTTGTGTGTTTGTTCCAAAATGGAACTTTACAGAATTGCGTTCCTTCATTTCCGCAAGTCCTCAGGGGCCTATGCGCAGGGTTTTCAGTGTTTTTTGGATGATCTTTACCAAGGCGATTTGCCACATTGTTCGATCTCCTCCAATCAGTCTTAGCCACCATTGGTCCGCGTCAAAGTGTTCATTTGCGAGTAGGTGGTCAAGGTAAGCTGATCTTATCGCTTGGTTTTTTGGGCAGACCATTAGTAGATGGCGAATTGTTTCCTTTTCGGCACCACAGAATCGGCATTCGCTTGTTTCGGAGATACCTCGAATGTGGCGAATCTCGTTTGTTTCGATTAAGTTCAGTCTTATCCTGAGTAGGTAGTTTCTGGAAGCCCTATTAGGGAATTTTTTGATGTACCTCTGGAGCTCATTTACTTTGCACTGGGTATGAGGAAGATGAGGCAGAAGTTTGTTTGCTGTGGCATCTGCTATGGTGATTGACCAGTCCAGATTTTTAAGTTTTTCGGTCACTCTGACCGGGTTTGATGACAGGTCAGCTTCTGTACAAGCTACTGAATCCAGTAAAACTAGATTTTCGGTTTTCCATTTTGTCAGCATTTTCACTGTGTCCATTTTCATCTCCTCGCCAATCATTGTGTAGATGTTTTGTTTATCTTGGGCGATGCACTTGCGATAAAGCAGGACCAAGTTGATATTTACCGTGCCTGCTAAAGAGAGGAGGCTCAATTCTCGTCGAATCGCTGGCATTGAGGTTGAATTTGGCAAGCACAACACTTTTCTCCAAAAATGCCCTTCCAGCTTTGTCCAGAGTTTTTTTGGAATTTGGGGCATTGCTTCGGCTCCGTACGTAATCGATGGTACTACTTTTTTCTTATAGAATTCAATTACCGGGATTGTTGAGAGTTTTCCGAATTTGAAGTCTATGGCTTTACCTTGTGCTGCTAGTTTTCTGATTTTTATTTTCATGCTTTCTTGCATTGCACTTTCTGTGCGGGAACTGTCGAGGGTCACGCCCAGGTACTTGAACTCTTTTCTTCTTTCAATCTCTGTATCTTCTAGATACCATTTGAATTTGTCCGATCTTTTCGATGTTGATTCTAGAACTAGTATTTTTGTTTTTTCTTTGTTGATTTGCAGATTGTTTTTCACTATATAGTGTAACAGATTTGTCAGTTGTCTCTGTAGGCCTATTTGGGTCTGGTCGAACAGAGCAAGGTCGTCGGCGTACATAAGGCGGCTAATTTGTACCTTGGCCAGTTTTGGCGGAAAGGTTTTTGTAAAATCTTCTGTTGCACTGTAGTCTCCCATATATGCGAGAAATAACTCCGGAGCGAGAGGACAACCTTGTTTGACCCCCCTACTTGTGGGGATTTCTGCTGAAACTTGACCTTGCGGGGTTAATAGTACTCTCAGAGTGGTGTTTGTATGCAGGGCCTTCAGTGGTAGAAGGATCTCCTTTGGACATTTCCATCCTTCAAGTTTTGACCAAAGTCGTGACCTGTCTACCAGGTCAAAGGCCTGGGAAAGGTCAACGAAGGCCACAAAAGATCTTGGTTTTCCTTCAAGGACCTTGCTTTTTAAAAGGCTGATGACCAGAATGTTCACTGCTGTGCCAACATTTTTTTTGAAGCCAGTTTGGAATTGGTCGTGGCATGGTGCAAGTTTGGTCCAAGTTTGCAGCCTTTTCAGCAGTAAGGCTCCGAAGACCTTTCCAATGCAGTCTAGGAGGGCGATTGGCCGAAAATTCGTGGGGGCACACACATCCCCCTTTTTGTAGATCGGAACGATGGTTGCCTTGGTCCAGGATGGAGGAATGGATTTAGATTTTGCACATCTCTTGAAGATCGTTTTTAGTAGTTTTGACCACTCAGCCGGATTTTTTTTAAGGTCCATATTGGAAATCCCATCCGGGCCAACCGCTCGTGAGTTTTTTAGTTTTTTTAGAGTCTCGAAGATTTCTTCTTGGTCATCGAAACATAGCCAGCTCGAGGGGTCATTTTCTCTAGGCTCACCATCCTCCTTTGTTGCAGATTCAAAGAGCTTTGAAAAGTGGTCGATCCATTTCTGCTCCCCCATTGAATTGATGATGGAGTTTTTTTTTGATAATGTCGTGGTTTTTATGAGGGACCAAAATTCTCTTGCTTTGTTGCCACAAATCGCCTTCAGTACTTTCTCTGAATCTTGTTGGTAGAGATTTGTGCGGTGGTTCTTGACCCAATTTCTGTAGTTTCTTGAGGCTTCTGCTAGTTTTGACGCCTGGTCGCTCGACTGTGTTTGCTTCAGTTGCCTCTTGATTTTTCGAAATTCACGTCTTTTTTGGGCTAACTGGGCATCATATGTATGTTTATGGCTAGTGTCTGTAGTTTGGGCTGACTTTTTTGTAGAGAATTACACGAGCAGAGGCACATAGTCAGGATCTGGGTTTTCTTCCGACGTACCCCCTTCGGAGTATCTTTGTGTGAGCTTCCTTACTGCCGATGTTGAGAGTTTTAGCCGATTTCCCTGGTTATTTACTTCAATGCCAAGTGGTTCGTCGCTGGTTCTGCTGAAGTTGGTTGACCACGTTGTTATTAATTAGTTGTGGTCACTGTTTGTTGTCTTGCGCACCTTGAAGGTTGTTACGGTGTCCAAAAAGGGACGGGAGACGTAGGTGTAGTCAATTGTTGCTCGCGACACTCCCTGTACCCAGGTCGGCAAACGGTCTTTCTCTGAAAAGACTGTGTTGAGGTTTAACATATGCCGTGAGGTCATCAGTTTGCACCAAAGTTTTCCTCTTTGAGTTGCTTTAGTCGAATCAGAGTTTTTTCCCTCTTTTAAGAGGGGGCTTTTGAGGGAGATGTTAAGGTCTCCACAGATTATGAAGGACGAGACTTGGCGATTTGACTGAATTTCGTCGATTATTTCTTCCATCATGTGGGTGAAGTTTTGTGTGTTTAAAGCTGCCGGATTTCAGTAGGTATTCAAGATCGCTATTTCTGAACTTGGGGTCCTTTCACAGCCTTCAAGATCGATGAGAACTGCCAGTATGGATTGGTTTGACAGCAAGGTTTCTTTCATTTTTAAACCTACACAATCTTTTCATGCCATGAGTAATCCGGATGATGGACGGCCTAAAAGGCCTTTTTTTGCAGGTGCCAGGACTACGTCGTAGCCGTCCAGGATTGGTTTGTCGACGAGCCATGTTTCTTGAAGACAAATTACGTCGAATGATGCCAAATCGGCGTCGTTTCAAGTCGTCAAGTGGGTGTGTCCACGAGTGTTCCAGGAGCAAAGTGTTAGATCTGTGGGGAATTTGTCGGCTGGCAAGGTGTCGTTCTCGGCGCTCTGCCAACCTTCAAGTTGCTATTTATTCAAGTTTTTTGCGAGTACTTTTGGCAGCCAGGACTAGATTCCCTGCGGGTTGTCATTTAGTTGTTGGGTTACTGGTTGTTTTGTAGGGGGTAAGTTGCTTGTTTGCGGCGCCTTAGGCGTACCTTTTTTTGACGGTTCGTTATTCGCTGAATTCCGTTGGTTATTTTGAGAGTTTAGGTCCCTGTTTGTCCCGCTTCTTGGGTTCCTTTCGGTTCTTCTTCCAAGGTCCGCCTGCTCCTGGGACGGTTTCTCAGTGACCAGGTGGTCCTTTATCCTGTTACTCGCAGTGGCTTTGCCTTTTGTCGTCCTTAAGTCGTTTTCCTGGGATTCTCTCTGTTCTTTAGGTTTCGTCAGGTTTCCGAGCACCTTAAAGCCAAGTTTAGATAAGTCCTCTGCTTCGTTGGTTATTAGCATCTGTATTTTCTTTGAAGGGATGTGCAAGATTGTTTTTGCTCTATGGTTAGAATGATAAGGATCCACTAGTTTCAGGTCCTCCGATTTAATCTGGCGAAGTGCTGGGATGAAGCCAAAGAGGTTTAGCACACCTTTTCTGTTAAGAATTATTTTGTCACGATTTTCTGACAGATTGCCTTCTATGTCACCCGGCAGTATCTCTGGCAGAACCTTGCAAAACTCACGTCACATTCGGATTCCCGTTACATCCACACTAATTTCAGGACGCATACAGCTTCATTGCCATGGCGATTGTGGCGTACCCGCCACAAGCGTAACGCTATTGCGTTCCACAGGGGAGGAGTCGAGCGGAAACAAGGCCGCGCTCACCCGCTATAATCCCTTCCGGGTTGCCGCACTCGTTGCTTCTGATTCTGATTCAAGACTAGTTTGTGTGTTCCTTGCTCTTGTTCTTGACCCCCCTTTTGCCCTCTTTTGCCTGGTTTGATCTCCTCCTGGCCCACGACCCAGGACTGTCCTCTGACCTGCATTTTGGATACGTCTTACCTCTTGTTGATTACACGGTGCTGAATCCGGACCGTCCAACGACCTGCCTCCTTTTCTGGATTATACCTACATTGCCCGCACGCTGCTTGACCTCGGATTGTTCAACCACCTGCCTCTTCTTTTAGGACATTATCTGTATTGCTCACCCACTGCCTACCCGGAACGTCCAACGACCTACCTCTTTGGACATCATCTGCATCTGCCACACAACGTCAACTGGGAAGCGGCTCCCAATCCGCTACGGCTGATTGGTCAGCTGTGTTTGCTTGCCTCCACTACTGCCTAGAGTGGACCTACACCATCCCATTCTTGGCGCCTGGACTAGATACTGTGAACGTTGGCGCATAAGGCGATAGGCGTCCTCGTTTCGTCGGCATAGTACATTTGACTAGAGATTATTTCCGCATAGGCGTCCTCTTGTCGGCGAGGTGTTAGGGTTAGGTTGGATGGTGTACAAGTTCCTCGGTAGTATTCTCACCATAGACCCCAGTGGTAAGTGTACTACATTCCATCTCCTCTTTTCTTCTTGCTTCTTGCTGTTCAATGTTCTTGTTTAGTTCTGATATTCATGGTCTTGTATAGTTCTTGGGGACTACCTTGTTTGAACTCAGGTCTTTTCATTTAGGCAGTCATCAGTATTGGAGTTTCCAACCCAAGTCTAACAACAGTATTGGAGTTTCCAACCCAAGGCTAAGAACAGTATTGGAGTTTCCAACCCGAGACTAACAACGGTGTCTGAACTTGCCAAACTACGGATGCAGTGATCTCCATCTTTCGGCTAATTGATCCCTTTGTAGTTTTGATTATAAATACAAAGGGGTACATTGGTAGGAAGAACTCTACAGCAACGCTTCCAGTTCTTCTACCGGATTATTCTCAGGACCAGCAGCCTGACAGAGTCGAGGGGAGAGCTGATAAGAACCGGGCTGTGTTCAATGAGAATCGCAAAGTGACAGGTTTGAACCAAGTGCAATGGACTGTAAAAGGTGTTAAGGGGAGACCAGCTGCTGAGGGAAACCGGCACCATGTGGGTGCTAACTCGAGAGACTCTGGTTGATCCACATCTGAGCGAAACTACAGGTAGAGGTGATCCATGCGTGAAAAGTTGTCACCCCGAAGATTGACCAAAGTAAAAGCCAGAAGGAAAAGCAAAAGTGAATAGTGAAAGAGAAGGGTCTGAACCCGACCGAGAGAGATCCGGCTGAGTTTGAGATGGGTCAGTGCCCAGAAGAGGGGGACCCAGGGGTAAAGCCATCACCCTACATGAAACTTTGGTAAACAATTGAGAAGGGTCAGTGCCCAGAAGAGGGGGACGCAGGGGTGAATCCATCACCCAGCGAATATTGGAAACAAACTTTCATTTGTTAAAGGAACTTTGTTTTTGTTAGTTGTAGGCCTTAGGTCCTCGAAGACAAGAGCATTTCAAGGAAACGAGACTTGGCCATTGATGGTCCTGAGAGTTGCCATTAGAACTGTCATCTCGTGATGGAGAAGCCCGAGACTGTACTGTGCTCCAAGATCCCACCTTACTCTGTGCTCAAAAAGTGGGGAAGGGAGACCCAGGCTACCGCATCCTGACATATTATTTGAGAACACTTCTTTCTTTTCTTGAGAACTATCCCACACCCTTTTTGTATTAGTTGTAAGGTTTCACAATAGGTTTCTTAGTATAGGCCCTTTTATTTGACACAACGCCACTAGGACTGCCTTATTTTTCATTTGATGGTTGACGCTTGCTCCCATCTTAGATTTAGGTTTAGATTAGGCATTTTTCCAACCTGCATAAAGCATTAATTGTTTAACAAACACCCTTGTACTGTGATAACTTGTGTCTGTCCTTCTTGTTTCCAGCATGAGTTCCTTACACCAGTGAGGGGGGATCTGATCGGTGAGACGCAGTATCCCCCTTCTTTCAACACCTTTTCCCCATTCTATCATGTAGGACATGCAAAACCACTGCCCTCCTCCTTTTCAACATGAACACTTTTGCATGACACACCAGAGAACGGACTAAGACCAAAGCTGTTTACCTGACATGTCTCAATACAAGAGTCAGGCAAAGTCAGGCAATTGATCAGAATCACAAACAGCTGACAGCCTTTTCGGTTCCCCACAGGGAAGAGCAACAGAGCACAGTACGAGCAAGACAGACCGCATGACGGGACCCAGCAGTTCAAGAGCAGGAGAAACGCAGCAAATATCGAGAGGCTGACGAGGAGAGACACAACCTTACCCTTTTGTGACAAAACCCAGTAAACCCTATGCTGAAAGAAATGTAAGACCGAGGACAATAGCCCAAGTGTGCTGCAACAGGGTTCCTAGACATAAAATCGAAATCAATAAAATCGAAAGTCAAAATGTCGAAAAAATAATCTCGAAAAAAAAAAAGTCGAATTTTTTTTTAATACGTTTTTTATTCGAAATGGGGGGGTTCCCCCCCCAGCCCCCCTTTTTTTCTATTTTTTTTTTATTTTACCCCTTTTTTTTACTTACCAAACCCAAAAAAAAAATATAAATAATAAAAAAACAAATTCGACTTTTTTTTTTTCGACATTATTGATTCGACTTTTTTGTCATTCGACTTTATTTTTTCGATATTATGACTGGATACCCTGCAACAGATGTCAATGGTACACGGAGCATATCGACGCCAATAAGCCGGAGCGAGGGAGACTTCTGGGTTTGTGATACCGGCCTTGACTCCAGTAAAGAAGAAATCCAAGCGGTTCATCATAGCCGGTGAGTCGAGGGGAGAACTGATAAGAACCGGGCTGTGGTGAATGAAAGTGGCAAAGTGAGAAAGATACCAGAACTGTAGAATTGTAAAGGGCATTCCAGCTGCAGAAGGGGAACGGCAACACATGGGTGCTGCTCCGAGAAACCCTGGTCGATCCCCATCTGACTAAAACTAAAGAAACCAGAAGGCCATAGGAGAGCCGCAAAGATAGGTCAAAGCGGTCATACAGGAGGTCAAGCAAAATCCCCGTACAGTCGAAAGCCTTTGATCTACGAACTATAAAAAAAAAAGCAAGGGAGGTGAAACTCACCACATGAGAAAGCAAGGGAAATGAATCCTGTCAACAATGAAAGTGAATGTGAAGGTGAAGTTGGCAAGTGTGAACCCAGAAGAGGGAGACAGACGGAAAAGGGGCAAGCCTAAAGTCCCAAGAAACAGTGTGTTGACAAGAGTGAACCCTGCCGAGGGATGTCCACTGGAACTGTTTATAAATACATTAAGATTTCTAAGTGAGGCTGAAGTTAAAGAGGGGTTAGCGCCGGGAAGAAGGGGACGCAGGGGTGAAGAATCCTCACCCTAAGTAAAACAAGGCAAAACAAACTTTCATTTTGTTGAAGGAACTCTTGTTTGGTGAGTGAATACGTCAGGCCTTTGAAGGCAAGAGACTTTCAAGAGAAATTAGACTTGGGCATCGACAGTCCTGATAGCTGTAAGTGGAACTGTCGACTCGTGCTGGGAAAGCTTGAGTGTGTACTGTGCTCCAAGATCCCATCTTACCCTGTGCTCAAAATGTGGGGAAGGCAAATCCAAGCTACCGCACCCTGACATATTATTTGTGAACACTTCTTTCTTTTCTTGAAAACCATCTCACACTCTTTTTGTATTAGTTGTGAGGTTTGGCAATAGTTTTCTTAGTATAGGCCCTTTTTATTTGACACAACGCCACTAGGACTGCCTTATTTTCATTTGATGGTCGACGCTTGCTCCCATCTTAGAGTTAGGTTTACATTAGGCATTTTTCCAACCAGCATTCAGTTTAATAAACACCCTTGAGCAGTGATCACTTGTGTTTGTCTTTACTGGGGCCACCATGAGTTCCTCACACTACTCATTTGACAACTCATTTGACTCCTTTTTAATATGTACTTTTGTAATATAATTTCATGTGGGATCACTGTTTAACACATTTATATTTTAGATCTTATCTAGATATGTGAAATTGACTTATGAAATTCTGAGCAGTATAGGAAACAGTGAAGATGTGCCTTCATTTCAAAGAAATCGCCCGAAAGAATTTGTCACACACACTAGAAAGAGGTAAAGCTGCAGCCTTGACAAAGAAGATGTTAATGGGCCTCATTACAACCCTGGCATTATGGGGTTAACTGTGCTGGTAGAGCTGCCGGCACTGTTAACCCCATAACGCCTCATTACAAGGTCCGCTCGCGGGACCCGCTCAGGACGCCTGGTTTTACCAGACGGTCTGAGCGGGTCCTGCGAGTGGCCCAGCATGCTAACAACGGGCCCGTCATTAACGGGCCCGTTTTAGCATGCTCCCCATTCCCATTGAGCCCTATGTGGGCTCAAATGGGAATGGGGATGTACTGGTTCCGGGTTCCCTGAATGGGGAAATACCTGGCCCCCTAGGTCGAAATGGCCTAGTATTTCCCCGTTCACGGAACCCAGACCCGAGCTTGGGGGCAGCCATGCCCTTATTAAGGGCATGGCTACCTCCAAACTCGTAATGAGGCCCAATGTCGTGGACAATCAAAATGGAACTTTTTGTGTAAAAAGCGAATCAGGAAAAGAAAAACCGAACATGTGAATTTAGGAATTGGCAGATCACCATCCTGCATTTGTATTGATTGGCAAACGTGGCTTTTACCTGGTAAGTATATGTGCTGTATTTTAAAACATATACCTGACTGGGAAAAGTGTCCTTTAATTTTTTTCTCAGAATCCATTATTTTTTTGGACAGTCAATCTTTCCCTGTAAGTGCAGATGATAAAAAAGATGAAGTGGACGACTTGCCAATCTCAGACTAAAAATCTGTGGAATGGTGCATGAACTTTCCATCACGTAGCACACAAAGAACTGTATTAATTAATACATGTGCAAAAAGAAAACATATTTTAGATAAGATTTATCTACTCAAAGATGAAAAATACCTACTAGAACTAAATGAGAAATTGGTTGTTCGTGAATGTGATATGCAGACAAACATTTCAGAAGAGAAAGGCATTCCAATGATTGAAACACCTAAGAAAGAAAAATCTGATGCAGCAGGATAGAGTGCACGGCTTCCTAAACAGCGGTATAAAAAACCTAAACAATTATCCTCTCAGAGATTTGGATTAAAAGCAGAACAGCTTAAGGAAGATGACTGGGCTTCAGTTGAAGTCACACCATTTCAAATTGTGGGTAAAGATCAGAAGGCTGTGGGTACACATGCCAGCCCAAGAGGTGATGAGACATGCCTTACTATTAATGGAATTTAATTGAACAACACTGACAAGGAAGCTATTCAGTCTGTAGCTGGTGACATTATAACATAATGACCATCTGCCAGTATCTGGTTTCCTAGAAACTTCTGTCATTGGAAGGTTTGGTGGATACACTCAATTTGGTCAAGAGTGCTGACGAACACAGTGCATTAGCAGATGTGGTCCAGATTCACCACCAGGGGGCACATTGAATTGTGTTATGTAGTTTAGGAGAAACATTCACTCATTGCCAACATCGTCACTCCAAAAGACACTTGAAAAACAACTAATTAAATTAAAAAGGCCATTAATTAAAGGGGAGCATTGAAAATTAGGAAGAAAGGTGTAATGCAAAACTTTTGCAAGAGTAAGTAAATGTTTAGGCAGTTCAGGCCCCTGAACATATGACATCAAACTGTGAAAGGGTAATAGGCTGACAACATTCAAAACATTGCTGGCATCATATTACAGTTATTTATTTTAAGTATTTAATAATGTGCAGGGCTCAGCAAGGGCAGTGGAGTGCAGAGTACCATTAAGCAATATAAAATAAAAGATGGCATGTGTATCAACAAGATTTATCCTAAAGAAGACGGAGACCGATTTTTACAACCATTCCAGATATTGTTAGCGCAACAGGCCTCATATAATGCATACTAAATTGAGGTCAGTAAAGCAGAAGCACTATAATGGAGGGAGTTTCATGTACTTCTCTGGAAAGAGCAGATAACAAGTTGCAGAACCCGTCACTCAGCAACCGGTCTTGACAGGGCTGACCTGCATATGCCGGAGGTGTCATGGGGGCTCTGTACATAGATAGAGAAGCAATCAGGTGCTGCAAGGGCCCATCTTTAACACAGTGGGAAAGCACTCCATAGCAGCCCCAACTAGGGAAACTAGCCAGAGAAAGTACAGCAGTAAATGTTTGCCTGCGCCAATCAAAACCACCGGACCTCAGATTTAAGAGCAATGGGAAATAGTCTGTTGACAGGGAAGCAACTATTTTCAATTCTAGAAACTGACCTCTGCCCCTGGGAGACCCAAAGGTCCTCTCGTCTAAAGGGAACTAGCCTGTTCACAGGGAAGTATTCGAGAATAAAACCCCTAACCCAAGGAGACTCAAAGGTCATCTTCTCTAATGAGAACTAGTCTGTTCACAATGAAGCAGCTATTTCCCATTCGAGAAACTGGACCCCCCAACCCAAGAAGAACCAGAGGTCCTCTCGTCTAATGGGAACCAACCTGTTCACAGGGAAGCAGCTATTTCCCATTCAAGAAACAAACCTCTAACCCAAGGAGACTGAGAGGTCCTCTTCTCTAATGTGAACTAGCCTGTTCACAATGAAGCAGAAACAGACCTCCAACCTGGGGAGACCAAAAGGTCCACTCATCTAATGGGAACTATCCCACTTTCAGTGAAGAAGCTATTCCCTATTCAATAAATGGTCCTCCAACCTGGAGAGACCGAAAGGTCCTCCTGTACAATGGGAATTTGCCTGCTCACATTAAAGAAGCTATTTCCAATTCGAACAACAGACCCTTAACCCTGGAAGAGCTAGAGTGAAGCAGAATTAAAAAACAGAGGTTGGATCGAGGGAAATCCCCTGTGCCCAAGAAACTGAGGAGTCCAAAAATTTGATAAATTACTGTTTTTATTAATTCAAAAGAAGGGATAGGCACACAGATTTCTGCCACTTCCAAATGCACTCTCGAATCATTATAGGCTTGTAGAGAGTTTTTGTTCCACCTTTATATCACAATCAAAAAGTTACATTTCTGGACAATGGGCGAGCTGGGATTGGGAGAACAGTATAGCCAGACTTACATACTATAGGGGAAAGATGATCTGATTGGCCTGGCCATATCATGTAGCTCCACCTGGCACTACCCACAGGAAGCCAGAGTGAGCCTTCTAAACTTGGGAAATCTACCAGCATGTGAGCCCACTAATGGGTAGAGAGAATGGCTTCAGGGTCCCGCCTATTTGCCACCAATTTTACCACCTCTCTGACTACTCTGGCCCTCAGCAAGGACATTCTAGCGTCCAGCTTCATGCTGTATCACATTTTTGCATCTTTTGTCTTCATTTTCATTTTGATGGGAACAACAGTTTCTGCCTGCCTCGGACAAATGGGCCTTATTCCCCAGGTTCAGATCACGTGTGTAGGGACTGCAGAATTGAGCTCACTGCTTGCATTTATGAAGAATTTCAGCTCCCAGCCCTTGCAGGTGTTTTATCTTTTCTTTTGACTAGAAACACTCTCTCCCAGCGTCCTTGATAATGTTGGGCACAGCGACTGCACTGCTAAGGTTGGGCACTGCGACTGCACTGCCAGCTCTGCTTTGCGTTTCTCAGGGAAATAAGTGTGTGGGACCCCTCTCTGTGTTTTGAGCCTTTCCAGTGTCTTCAATTCATTTCAATGCAACTGTGGCTTCCATTTTTATGTTCATAGCTGTTCATGTTAGTTGCTTTTAGGTTTCTGCAAGCAGTTCAGGTGTGTTCTTTTGCACCTGGTTAATGCCTCTACGGGTGTTTTCAGCCATGTCGTCTCTTCATGATTACTTTGGTGATGTCATCCAGTTATGGTCTTTGGGGCTGCTTCAGTGGGTGGCATCTGTCTTCTTTGAGGTATGCTGGGGGGCAGTTTCAGGCCCCCTCAACAATCCCCCATCTGGTACAGACAATCTGGACCACACATACTCAACACCCCTCCCCACTGATGGGTGTCTTGTGGATCCAAACCTTTACCACCCACCTCAGGTCACTTGAGCTCGTTCTGAGTTGGTTCATATTCCGGGTCATTTCCTCCTCTTCACCCTGCTCACCTTCAGCAACCTATTCTCCCTCTGACCTCTCGTTCCTCTGCTGTGCATCCAGTTTGGGGAATCCATCCACTTTTGTGTCTTTCTGGGGCACCATGAAGGCTGGTGTGCTCAATGGCACCAGGTTACACTCTTCTCCTCTATTTGGGTGGCACTTGCATGTGAGCTTCAGGCCCAATGTTGGTCTGCAAATATTGTTGCCTCCTCTTGTGCCATGTAACCTATAGATGTGTTTGCAGCCTTCTCTCTCTCCAATCCTAACTGAACCTTCATCATGGCAATGTAATGGCATTGTTCTTGAGTGCATTCTGGACAGATGCCTGCCTTGTTTCCATGTGAGCAGCTTGACCCTCTTGCCACTCCTTGACGTATTCATCCTTCTCTCTCTGCACCCACCATCTCCACTGGAACTGCCTGGAACACTTGTGCTATGCGTCCCTGCAGCTTTTGACCCATTCTTATCTTACAAACTCCTGTCTATATACTGGTAGCTGGTGTTTCTTGCAGCATCCAGGCAGTCCTCCCACCTCCCTTGTTCCGCTCTTGAGGCACTGAAATTCCCCTTCTGTTACAATTCCTTTATCTGGACCTTTCAGTATGTATTGTATCAGGTCATCTGCATTCGAGCAATCTTCTATCATTGTACATGTTTTCATGAAAATGTCCTCATGTGGCAATATCTTCTCTGTCATTCATCGTAGCATAGCCTGCCTTCTCTGGAAACGCCACAGAAGTTCCTCCCCACACGGGTTATGAGCTGGTACTATCTATATATTTATATTTTTTTATATATATATATATAAATATATATATATATTGTTAGTGGTGTGGGCCAAATTGGTCATACAAGCCCTCATGTTTTCTTTTTCTTTTAAATTGATAATGACGCTCTATTGGAGCTGCTTCATCTCTTCACGACACTAGTAAGGGGTCAGATAATTTCTGCCAAATGTAGGGGACATGTTTGTTCAGGTGCATAATGCAGGGAAACAGATTGTCCTTTTTTACACTCCTAGGAGGGGACAGAGGTAGAGAAAGCAGAGTACAAAATAATCATAAACACAATGTGTTCCAGAGGTGCAATTCCACAGGTTGCAAGTGTGTGATTTCCTAGCCACCCATTATTGTATTTATGTGATGCACACCAGGTGACCCTTGCCACCACGAGCAGAGGAGGCCACTTGAGTGATGCTCCAGTACTCATAGTGTGACCCATTAGTCCATTGGTAACTGTTATTTTATTTTTTTATTTTAAATTTGTCACCCCCAAATTCATTGTATTATCCACCCCAAAGTTCTTGCTCTTGTTCCTGTCCCCCTTTGTCATTCGCTTGCACAACATGTATATTACAAGTTATTCAACGTCCAGGAACCTTGTGTCCAAGTGCTAGGTAGTAAGACAGTCAATGTATGAAAACAACATTAATATGAGGGGACACAGGGGTTGGGGAGCACACAATCAGAGGGTTTTCTTATGTCCCAGCTTGTGACATTTGGGCTGGGCATTAGGCTGGGTCCCACAGGCCCTCCTGGCGATAAACCTTCTTTCTTTGCTCTGGTGCGTGGGTCACTCGCTGTGCATTTCGTCTGGTATTTGGTTAAATGTCCCCCAGCGCCTGAAGCACAGAGAAAACTGGGTGAATTTCTCGAAATGTATATATATTTTCTTTATCAAATCCTATCATTGCTTAAGTAATTACTACTGTGAGAAACTCATGGTGACCAAAAATAAGACAGACACAAGTGATCACAGTTCAAGAGTGTTTATTGAACAATGAAAATGGTATATGGGTTGGAAAAATGCCTAATCTAAACCTAAATCTAAGACAGGGACAGACGTCGACCATCAAATGAAAATACGGCAGTCCTAGTGATGTCAAGTCAAATAAAAAGGCCTGTACTAAGAAAACCTATTAAGAGTTTTGGGTTAAGATTTAAAGAAAGAAAGAAGTGTTCTCAAATAATAATTCAGGGTGTGGTGGCTTGGGTCTCCCTTCCCCACGGTTTGAGCACAGGGTATGGTGGGGGCTTGGAGCACAGTACTGTCTTGGGCTTCTCCAGCATGAGACAACAGTTCTAATGGTAGATGGTCTCAGGCTTCACCACCATGAGACAAAAGTTCCCATGGTAGTTCTGAAGACGTCAATGGCCAAGTCTTGTTTCCTTAGAAAGTATTTTGCCTTTGGGCCTGAAGTGTTGAAACAATAAAACAAAAGTTCCTTTTCCAAATAAAAGTTTGTTTCCAAAAAGCTCAATATGGGTGATGGTTTCAACCCTAGGTCTCCCTCTTCTGGGGCTGACCCTGGCTCAATAGAATCTTCGGATGATAGCTTAACTCCTTGTATCTCCTCATTCGGAGTCAGACCTCTCTCGACTGCCATCCCTTGGGTGATGGCTTCACCCCTGGATCTCCCTTCTTGGGCTCGGACCTCTCTCGACTGTCAGTGTTGAGTTTAGCTTCACACCGGATCTCCCTTGTCCTGGCTCAGACCCTTCTTAGCTTCTTTTAATGTCTTTGTCAAAACTGATCAGTGGACCTCCCTTCTTTGGGTTCACTCTTGCCGTTTCTCTCATCATTTCGCTTTCATTGGATTCAATGTCAGGGAAACAACTTTCCGCCCTTTGATCCCCCTCTGCTGGGCACCAACCCTTCTCGATACTTAGTCTTCCCTGGCCGGTTTTACTATGGCTCTCGAGTTGGGTGAAAGCGGTTCACCCCTTTTTACTTTTAATGTTCTCTTTAACTCCGTTCAACCTTCACGGGATTAACTTCCCTTTCTTTAGCCAACTTGCGGATCAAAGTCTTTGGATTGTACTGGGCTTTTGCTCGACCCTCACGAATGACCACTTTGCTTCCCTTGGCAGCCATCCAATGGCTTTCTGGTTTCTGTAGTTCCTCAATATGGGGCTCGACCAGAGTCTTTCGGATTAGCACCCACGTGGTGCCGCTTTCCCTCTGTAATTGGTCTCCCCTTCACACTTTAGATAGTTCATTCAAAGTGCATTACTTCTACTTCAAAAGTTGTCACTTTGCGATTCTCACTCCACACAACCCGGCCTTTATCAATTCCACCCTTGACTCACAAATTGTGCTTAACCGCTGGGATCTTGGAGACAAGACCGGTACCACAGGCGCGGGAGCTTCCTTCACTACTGCCTTTCGGTATAGGCTTGCCTTGTGTACCACTGACATCTGGTGTAGGACACTTGCACTATTGTTTGTGGTCTTAGGCTCTCTTCTTGGAAGGCTCTGTGGGCCAGGGATGAAAAGGGCAAGGTCGTTTCTCTCCTTGCCACCCTTTCTCTTCCCGCTGCCTGCTTCAGCTTACCTGCTCCGGATCATCCTGCTTCAGCTTACCTGCTCCGGATCGTCTTACTTCTGCTTACCCGCTCCGGATCATTCTGCTTCAGTTTACCTGCTCCGTTCTTGCTCCACGCCGCAGCTATCTCCAGTCAAGTGGGGACTTCTACATCGGCACCTGTAAGAACAAAGAAGAATTGCGTTAGCACGCGCACATCAGTAACGCTGCGCATACTCACCGGATCTTCCCCTGACGCTGGAATCCAGGTCAGTTGTACGAGCGCACAAACCCCTGCAAAAGAAAGAAGAGACATTATTTATTGCGCTTGCCCCAATAACACGGACACTTATTTCACTGCGCTCTCGGTGCATACTTACCAAAGGCCTCCGTGAATACTTACCCAACCACCAAGTCTCCAGTAGCGCAAAACCCGAACTCGAAGTGCTAATACCCATACTTTCCCCTGCAAGGGAAAGGGAGAGACATTACCAGGCACGCTCGAATTGAAGGCGCTGCGCAAACCTACCAGCAGCTAGCTTATACATGCAGCGCTACTCATCCAAGAAAATCCCGGCAAACAAAGACTGTACGGACAATTTTGGACACTCAACATTCTCTGCGCAATGTTCACTTGTGGGAAGGACTTTCTAGCCAGTGAAGAAACTGGTGCCTTGAACACTCTGCCTCTCTGTGAAGGCATAAAACAGTGTTTGGCATCTGAACTCAGCCTACAGACATTGGCAGCAAGCACATGAGTGAATCGCACCCCTGCGGATGCAGGATGGAGTGCACACCCTACTAAAGATCAAGGTATTCCTCCGGGTGAAACAGGGGAAGTGAAGATTTGGGGTCAAGGGAGGCTCGTCCATCGCTCCTGCAGAGACACAGGTGAGTGTGACAGAACACGAAGCCATCCTCAATACCTCTGCCCGAGCGATGGAAACCTCCGAGGTAGACCAGCTTTCCCTATTGTTAGGTGAACTACAGGCCGAGGTGCATGCAGCCCGCTCTGAGACAAATGCCTTATGGCGCGAACTGGTAGTCAACAGGGATAAAACAGACGATTTGGCAGGACAGCTCTTACAGACCCAAGCTGGTCTAGCACCCCTAACAGGTGGAGTTCCTCAGGCGCAGCCTACCGTGGGACCTGTAGCCACACCCATTCAGGTATTGCTTCCAAGCAACATCCCTTTAGCACCCCCGGAATGCTTCTCTGGGGATCCCAAGAAATTTGGAGCGTTCATGAATCAATGCCAGCTACACTTCATATGCAAACCAGACACTTTTCTGAACGACCAAGCTAAAGTAGCCTTTGTCCTCTTCTATTTAGGAGGGCATGCAGCGGACTGCTCAGTCCCGTTATTGCTTAGGGATGACCCTTTACTGAGAAACTACCCAGGTTTTCAGCATGAACTGGAAAAACTATTCGCTCATCGGACTCGAGGTCAGACCCTGGATGATGAGCTACTCTCTCTGCGTCAGGCTGGTCAGGATCTTATCTCATATGTATCCACATTCAATTGCTTAATAGCCCAATCAGGCTGGCCAGAGGAGAAACGAATAACATTATTTTATCAAGGACTGAGAGGAGAATTAAAAGATGTCTTGGAGCAAGTAGTTAATCCTCCCGAAAATTGCAGTGAATACATCGACCTAACTATGCAACTAGACCACCGGTTAAAGGATCGCAAGGCCGACCGAACCAGATCAGAGCATAGACCAGTGTATGTCCGACCAAGGGAAGCGTCCCATTGACAGGCTTCAGAAACACACTCAGAGCCCATGCAATTGGGTGTTCTCAGGGGACCACTCACCAAGGCAGAGAGAGAACGGAGTCGTCAGGAAAAACTTTGCTTATATTGTGGCCAATCTGGTCACTTCCTCCGGAACTGCACGGTTAAACCCCCACGGAAGACAATAGGGGTACTAGATAACACAGAGGAAGACTCAGGTGCGGTAGCGGAAAACTCCAACGCTCGGTAGATGCAGAGATCGGTCTGTCGAGCCAGGAACGGAGCACTCAGATCTCACATTTCAGTATTCCTGTGGTTTTGGTAGACCCTTCACAGCCCACCCAAATGCATGCCCTCAAGGCTTTCATTGACAGTGGGGCTATTGGGAACTACCTGGACATAAACACTGCAAAGACCTTGGGATTGGCATTCCACAGGACGGACACCGTAGAACGCGTGACAGCTGTGTCATGAACCGTCGCCTGCGTCCTTCTGGACCTCGTGGTCCCTGACCCATAGAGCACTGAATGCAGTAACCCTCCCAACATGGCCGTCGAATACGAAACGCAGCTTGCCAGCCTTTGCGCTCCACGCTCGGCGCACTACTAAACAGAAACACCCCCGCGGTTCTGCGCGGCTCATTGCTACTGCTTGCCGTAGCTGGATGTGTGCTGCCGGAGTTCGCTCAGGGCTAATTTCCTAATTTCTGTATCCCAGTTCCTTGATTCCTCCTCCTTTCCTTTCATCCCTCAATCCTTACTGAACTTTCCTGGATTTACGCCCGTGCTCGAGTCACGCTTCCGTGCCTCCGCGCGCGAACATTGTTCCTTCCTGGTTCCATCCTGGACAATCTGAACGAAGCACGCTGGAATCCGAAGACCCTCGCACAGACTTATACAAATCCCAGACCGTGCGAAAGAAGTCGCAAAAGAAGTTCGCAAGCAAACAGGAATAACAGGTGAGAAGGGGAGAGACTTGTGACAAGCTGTGGATGGCACACAACTTCTTTCAGGACCAGTAACACAGTGTACTTCCACCATCACCTTGATCTGCCATGATGGCCACAAGGAAGGTATTAGATTCGACCTTATCGATGCACCCCAATTCCAGCTGATTCTTGGGATTCCATGGCTAGAGATGCACAACCAAAGATAGATTGGCAAGCTCGAACCTTACTCTTTTCCATGGAATGCGCCTCTTGTTACGACAACAAAGGAATCTAAGGAAACCCATTGTTAGCTTCACAGGAAAAGATAGCAGATTTAGGCTTGGTGGGCACTTTACCAGAGGAATACCAGGAGTTCCAGGATGTATTCCCGAAGGAGCAAGCTAATACTCTACTACCACATCGCGTTTACGACTGCCAGATCGACCTGCAACCAGGGGCACAAGTACCATGGAGCCGCATTTATGCATTAACCGAGGAAGAAAATGCTCATCTACGGACCTACTTGGATCAATACCTGGCCAATGGCTTCATTAGACCATCTAAGTCACCAGCCGCCTCCCCACTCTTCTTCGTACTAAAGAAAGAGGGGGACTTAAGAACGTGTATTGATTACCGGGCCCTAAATCAAGTCACCATAAAAAATAAGTACCCATTGGCGGGCGTGGCCAGCCGAGGACCCGAACGGATGGCTCCTCGGTGAGCTCCGTGACTTCACCCGGCCCCGGTGCCCTTATCCCCCTTATAATGCACTTGTAAGGCAACCACAATTATCCACGCAGCGATGAGCTCCAGAGGCTTCTGATGAACCGAGAATTAAGCAGCAAGAAGCAGTATAGGAGTGGCAGCTGGCTAGATTCAGAGACGGACTCCCCCGATCAAAATGGCAGCCGCCTCAGTCCATGTACGCGGAAAGAAGCTGCGGGTCTCCGAACGCATGTAGGAGACCCGGAAAGCATATTATCACTCTGGGGGGGGCCTCCTGCGGTTCTCCACAGCGCAGTTGACTGATGCGGGAGCGCGCGAGGAGGATCGGGGATTCTTCCCCCAGAGGCGTATTACAAAGCGCAATCTTGAGTGGAGGCGGTCGGAGGCGACGCACCCCGAAGCCCGAGGAATGGGACCAGCAAAGTAGCTGCGGGCAGCAGAAGTGGATGCGCTAACCCCAGCCGCTAAGAAGTGGAGCCTGCATGCTGACAACACAACACGGGAACACAGAGACATGCAGAGGTGAGCGGACCGGCAGTTGGGAGAGCGGCTGCTGCAAACGGGGGACACCTGCGCTGGGAAGCGGCTGCAGGGAGGCGCAAAGCTTGTGGCCCCCGCCTTCCCGGGGGTAATAACCAATTGGAGCGATGACTGTGGCGGGGCCTTACTGTGGGGGGCGTGCTGTCGCCGCTCCGGCTGCGCTCGGGTGAAATAGTGCCGGTGGCGGGCTCAGCCCAGAGCCGAGAGCGGGTGGACACTTCAAAGGATGCCCATGCTGAGAGGTGGCCGCATGAGTGGTGCAGTTCCCGGGGCCCTTGAGGCTGCAGACACAACTGGATAGGTGTTCCCTGAGAAAGATAGCTGCTCCCCAACATAAACAGTGGCATTGTGTGTGCTGATCACTCCCAGCAAGCTAGAGGAGCTTGCAGATGGCGGTCCTAACCAAGACCTTTCCAGGTCGCATATTACTGGATTCTGGCAGGAGGGGGGAAAACAGGCGGTAGACCCCGCATACGTAGGAAGCACACCAGGCGACAAAGCAAACCCTTGCAGAAAACATAGCAAAGCCATTTAAGGGTCGGACATTAGAAACCTGTACAAGCCCAAAGTGACGAGGAGGCAGAGAACCTACCGGAGTGGCAACGAATAATAGCGGTCTTACCTTCCCAGATCTTACTCAGAGCAACAAACTGGATCTCCATACTCTGTCGGAGATGTCCAAACAAGCTACTAAATCTAAAAGCCAAGGCTCTGGGGACATTAAAGCCATGCTGCAGACAGCAGAGGTCCAGAAACGCAATCAAGTGCAAGTGATGGCCCAGATACATAATCCCCCTCTGGAAGGGGCAGGAGACTCCGAAGACCCCCCTACCCGAAAGTCGGACTTATTCGAAATGCTGCAGGAAATTAAGAAGGACATTACAGAAAGTGCAACTAACCTAGCTAAATCTATCTCAGATCTCAACAAAGGAGTCTTGGCGGTGGAAAAAAGGATCAACGAAGTGGAAACGGTGGTGACAGAACAACGCCACGAACATGACACTTTGGCAAACAGAGTCCTTGAGCTAGAACAACAAATGGAACGGGTGCAAAACAGGCAGGAAGACGCCGAAAACAGGTCCAGACAGAACAACATTCGAATTCGTGGAATCCCGAAATCAATAATGGACTCTGATCTACAGCAATATGTGACCGACCTGTTCCGACACATTTTGAACACGGAAGAGAACAGAGAAATTGTCCTAGATCGAACGCACAGGGTTTATTCTACATATCAAATCAGCAAGAACCTAACTCCAGATGTGCTAACCCGTATACACCTGTTTCAATTAAAAGAAGAAATTATGAGAGCAGCTCGCAAGAAGGAGCCCATTAGGTTCCGCTCCTCTCCAATTCAGCTGTTTCAGGACCTAGCTCAAGCCACTCTTGCCAGAAGGAAAAAGCTGAGAGTGGTCACAGATTGGTTGCGGTCTAGAGATGTGCGATATCGATGGGGTCACCCAACAAGCCTCCGCTTTGAATGGAAAGGCCAGAGGATCTCCGTCTCCAAAGAGGAAGATATGGCAGATCTTATGCAGGAAGATGAAGGGGACAACCTCACAGACAAGGAAGAATCACCATCCCGGAGCGGAGAAAGGGAAAATGGACTCGGAAGAAGCCAAAGGAAGCCAGCGCGGCCTCGACCGCGGGGGCGCAACAAGGAGCTTATATCTTCAGATCCCACCTGATCATCTGCCGAACACTTGGGGAACCAGAACAACTCCTCTTAAAATTGGAATTGGGAGGACAAGAAAGAAAAGGCCTAAGGGGGACAGCACAAGACACCGTCTTAAGAGACATCACATCATGTGGTATGGATTAACTGTTACAGAAGGGGGGGGGGACAAAAGAGGTGGGGGAAGATGAAGTCCGGAACCCAAATTTCCCGGGTGTGTTAGATCCCAGTGATTTGTTGCGTACACGACATGTTGAGAAAGTTATGGGGAAATGTTAATCCAAAAGTTGGGGGTGTTGGGAATTTTTGTTTTTGGGTGGAAAAGTATAAGTTATACATGCAACGTCTACAAAAGATTCTTGAGCCGGATAACAGTGGAATGGCTAAAATGCAAAAATGTCGGAGTTGACATTGGTCTCGTTGAATGTCCAAGGGCTTATCTCCCCAATCAAGAGGAAATCTATGTTGACTAGGCTGAGGGATATGCATGCCTCGGTGGTATGGCTGCAAGAGACACATTTGCTCCCAGAGGATGAAACAAGGCTGAGACATAGAGCCTTTCCCACACAGTATCTAGCCTCCAGTGGGACCAAAAAACGGGGAGTGGCCACCTTATTAGCAAAAAATATCATTTTTGAAAAACGATTTGTTGTGAAGGATCAAGAAGGCCGTTATTTGATGCTGGGGGAAACTTATGGGCCAATTAGTAACCCTGATTTCAATTTACGCCCCTAACGAGAAACAGGACCACTTTTTACTGAACCTACTACCCAAAGTTGCACTATGGGGAATTGGGAAAATCCTAATAGGAGGCGACTTAAATGGGGTAATGGATGCAGCAAGGGACAAAACCCTACCGGCCACCTCCAAAGACCATACATTCAGACAAGCCTTGGCCAAATTTTTAAAGGAACTACACCTACTGGAGTCCTGGCGATTCTTTAATCCACAGGATAGGACATATACCCACTACTGAAAGAACACCTTAACTGTTTTGACCCTAAAATCCAACATTTGGATGGCTGTGAATATCTTATGATTAAAATAAAAACTAACCATTACACCCCTCTCACCTTAATTATACTTTATAACCCCCCCACAATCTATTCCTTCTTTTGAAGAACAACTTTAGGTGTACTGAATAGTATTACTAAAATGAATTCACCAATCATTGTTATGAGTGATTTTAACTTATGGGCTGATGACCCATTAGATACCTCTGCCACCGCCCTCCTATTATCTTTAGAAGCGATTGGTTATGCCCAACAGGTTAAGGTACCAACGCATCAAGGTGGCCATACCCTGGACTGGCAATTAGTAGATAATGTTCAAAATCTTGCTATTGGGACCCTTGGATGTCCCTGGTCAGATCACTTCTTTGTTATTACCACGATCATATTGCCAAGTCCCCCATTAAGACTTGATACCAATGTTAGGACTATGATTACCTGTAGAAATCTTAGAAACATCACACTGATTGTCTTCTCCTCATTGGTTTCCACTAACTTGGGTGATATTCTCTTATATGATGGTGATATGTCTGCGCTATTCAATCACTTATCATCTTCCATTAATGACAACATCAATACTTTGGCTGCATAAAAACAAAGATGATGAAAACTGAGACCTCAAAATAGACCTGGTTCTGCAACAAGATTGTGGAAGCAAGAACAATTAAAAGAACATATGAGCGAGACAGGAGGAAGAATCCATGTCCGACTACCCTGGAAGTATATTCATAAACTGTCCAAGAACATAAAAATGACATTGTTGAGTCTAAAAAGAAACTATATAATTCCTGCATTGATAATGCAAAATCAAATTCAAAAGAACTATTTAAAATTCATAGGGCCTCATTACGAGTTGGGCGGTATCCCGGTGGCATTCCCCATTCCTCATTGGGCCCATTCAGGAATTCTCCATTGGACCCAATGGGGAATTTATTTTCGGCGCGACTACTGTCGGCGGTATTACCGTGTGGTAAATGCACTGAAAATTGGCTAATTCTTGGCAGATTTTTCCAACAGCTCAGAGCTGGGGGTAAATCCTGCCAAACCCATGATTTGGCTGATGCTTAAATGCGGCCGTAATAGCGTTACCACCGCATTTAAGGGTTATCGCCAAACTATTGATGACCCTGTTAGAGACTTTGAAAATCATACACCATACTTTCCTCCTATTTCCGAGGACTCTGTCTGGTGCCAACAAATTCAGGATGAATTTACGCACACAATCGCTGGACATCGCCTAGCTATTTATAATCAACTTGCCAACCTTCACACCAAAAAAGACTACATCAATGCAGATCATCAAGATAACATCTCCTCTCTTGGTCCTCCGAAGTTTGAATTTCATACTTGTTCTGAACAAGAGCTCAATGAGATTGTCACTAACATGAAATTTACATCCTGCCTTGATGACGCCTTCCTGCCTGATGTACTAAAAGGATCCATGAATGTTTTAGTACCCTGGATCACTAAAACAATCAATTCTTCCTTCTCGTCGGGCATAGTACCTGCAGCTCTGAAGGAGGTATCGGTAACTCCACTCTTGAAAAAGGACTCCCTTGACCCCTCTGTCCCTAAAATCTATAGACCCATTACCAACATCCCATATCTGCTGAAAATCTTAGATAGAGTGGCTTATTTACAGTTCCAGAAATGTATCGAGGAACACAAACTCCTCAATCCAAATTAGTCCGGCTTTTGTACTCAGCATGGCACTCAGACCGCTCTTTTGGACCTTAAATCAAATATAATTGGAATTATAGAAAGAGGACATCCTGCGCTGCTTTAACTATCAGATCTCTCAGCGGCATTTGATATCATTGACCACCATTTATTTATTAATTTATTTTGCAATTTGTATACCGCACCGAACCCTGAGGCATCTGGGCGCTGTTCTTGACAATGGTTAGTACAGTAGTTACATCATTACACATAAGAATGTATACAGAGTTACACATTTACACATATACTAGGCAGAAAGTGATAGAATACAGTTAGATCTGTAATGTAAATTTAGACAAGGGAGGTTACAAATATAGTTAGGGAGTAAGCAGGTGGACATGACTTGCGGCTGTATTTCATGTGTGAAAAGCCAGGTTTTCAGTTGTTTTCTGAATGTCCAGAAGGAGTCTTCCGACCTAAGTTTGTCTGGAAGAGTGTTCCAAAGTCTAGTGGTTATTGCTAGGAAGCTACTCCCTCCGGCTTTCTGTAGTCTGAATCTCGGTATATACATAATAGATTGCTAGCTGTCTCCAACTGCTCTGAGAATGCAGCAAAATGGATTGCATTCTTTTTGGGTCCCAGAATTCCTAGAGTGGCAGTGGAGAGAGCTCAAGCTAAACCTGCTTCCATCGCATGTGGTGTTCCGCAAGGTTCATGCTTGTCTCCCTTGCTCTTTAATATTTATATCAGACCTTTTCTCAATTTGCTAGAGGATCTGGGTGTTCAATTTGCTAATTATGCCAATGACACCCAGATCCTTTTTGAGCTCTCTGGCAATTATCAGGAGGATGTAGTAGCTGTGAATCGTGTCTATCTTGAAATACAAGCTTGGATGGCACACAACTCACTAGCACTCAATGTCCCATATTACAAGTTTGTCGGTCCGGTAATAACAGTGCCAGTAAAACCGTACCGGCACAGTTTTCTGGACCGGTAAACTGTGAGATCTGCAGGCGGATGCCAGTGTCGGGGATACTGTGCTGGTGCATGTGTGGTTTGGCTACATGGTGTGTGCAGTGGCTCTTGCGTGGTGTACTGGTGTTTCCTGGTTACGGTGTTATGGGTGTGGCACACAAGCTGCCTCAATAGATTATAGGTGCAGTACACTACTGCAGGTCTCCTGCCATGGCTGCAGGTTTATGGGAGATGCAGGGCCACCTCCTGTGGCCATGCCCTGGGTGCGCTGGGCTGACAGGAGGTTTCGCACCCTCAGACGAAGGTCGTCCCACCTTTTGTGACAGTCCCGGACAGTGTGGGGTGTTGTTTCCGACTGCCGTGACCTTCTGGGCCGCCTCTTCCCAGATTGCCTTCTTGCGCACTGTGCCTGCCTTCTGAGGTTGTTGCTGAATATTTGGTCTGCATGCTCGACTGTGGTATCTGCGAGAATGTTCAATTCAGCCTTGCTGAAGCGCGGCTTGCACCTCCGGATTGCAGGTATCCTTGCAGACATGTCTCCTTATAATTATCTGTGCTTTCGGATGTGGGTGTCACTCCTGTGCTCAGAGGATTGCAATGGATTGTGTTTTATTAATAATGGCCGCCAGTCAATTTTCTTTTTTAGCTAACATGTTATTTCCGGTCACGGTAATAACGGCACCGTTGTTACCGGTGCCGGTGAGTCCGGTAGTATGGAGACAGAATCAGAGTCACTGGCACCGAGGGTGGCTGTGTGGGGATATTGGGGGGGTTTGGTGGTATTACCAGCATGCCGGTGCAACCGTTTCCGGCATGCCAGAATGCATGTGCACACTAACACGGAATCAACCGTTGATTCCAACAGCAGTGCTTCCCGGACACGGTAGCACCGGCATGCCAGTAATTACCATTTTTTACCACCGGACTTGTAATGAGGCCCATTATTGTTTAATATACCCGATTAGAACTCCTTTCTACCTCACTGATGCTTCTTCTTCCTCATCCTTCTCGTCAAGCGCTCTGAAGCCTACGGGCACGAAGTGCCTTTTATGAAACAAAATAAATAAATAAATGTTACTCCCTTTTTAGTGAGCTCCCTTTTCTCCCACACGTGGTTCCTTGGCCTTGCTGCTGTGTGACTCCTCCCTGTGATGAGCTGACAATTTCTGTGTCTCTGTGCTCTGGACCGATGTGATGGTAACTGCTCTCACGTGATGTCTAAATTGCTTTTTTTTTACTCCAATAACACTGAACATGTGTTATTGGAGAAAGAATAACATCCCAGAGCAATTGGGATTGCTCTGTTTGTTGGCAGGCCTGCATGAGCTTTCTTTTTCTTGGCATTTTCTCCTTGTCCAGCCTTTTTATGCTTTGGTGTACCTGCAAAACATAACTGCCACCTCCCCATCCCTTTTTTTTCTTAACGCTAAAACAAGCGTAGGTGATGGGTGAGTGCATGCAGGTGTGAGATATGTGTATTGGAAGGAACTCATGGTGGCAACAGTAAAGACAGACACAAGTGATCATCTCAACCTAACTCTAAGATGGGAGTAAGCTACGACCATCAAATAATAAGAAGACAATCCTAGTGGCGTTGTGTTCAATAAAAAGGGCCTATATCAAAAAACCTATTGCCAATCCTTACAACTAAGTTACAAAATAGTTTGGAATAATGTCCTTAAGAAAATAAAGAACTGTTCACCAATTGATAAGTCAGGATGGTATAGCTGGGTCTCCCTTCTCCACTTTTTTAGCACAGAACAAGGCAGGACCTTCGAGCACAGCACATACCTGGGCCTCGCCAGCACGATATTACAGTTCCTTTTAAAAAGACCAGGAAATTCCAGGGCCAAGTCTCTTTCCTGCAAAAGTCTCTTGCCTTAGAAGGCTGGCTGTACCAAAACAATAAAAAAACAAAATTTCCTTTAGCAATCTTTTGACGTTGGGCGACTGCTTTTCGCATCTTGGATCCGTCTCAACCGAGCTCTGATCCTTCTTGCCATTTTAGCCTCCCTTAATCAGGTTCACTACAGCCTTTCCCTCAAAATGTATCACTTAACAGTCTTTATGTTCTTGTCACCAACTATACATTGTGGACATCCCCATACATGCCAACATTCTGTGACCAAAAATCTGTAGGAATCTTAAAGTTTCAAAAATAGTCAGGCGAGGAAGTAATGATAGGAATAGGGCGCGTCAGCAGCCCATTGTCATTGAATGAGCCCGCCGCTGCGGGTGCATTCAATGACAATGAGGCACCTGCCATGCCTTCGGCCACCACGCCAGCTCGGGGGAGCCCTTGAAAGACTCCCCCGAGCTGGCGTGGTGGGGGCTAATGGCGCCTTTTGTCAAAGACACCAGCGGCGGAGGGGCACATTTAGCTCGCCGCTGTGGGCACCTTTTACATCAAAAGCCTGCATGCCGTGCCTTCTCCCGCTACGCCAGCTCGGGGGAGCCCTTGAAAGACTCCCCTGAGCTGGCGTGGTGGGGGGCCAATGCGCCTTTTGCTAAAGGCACCCGCGGCGGAGGGGCGCATTTAGCCCGCTGCTGTGGGCGCCTTTTAAATCAAAAGCCTGCATGCTGCGCCTTCTCCCACTACGCCAGCTCGGGGGTGTCCTTGAAAGACTCCCCCAAACTGGCGTGGTGGGGGGGCTAATGGCGCCTTTTGTCAAAGGCACCCGCGTGGAGGGGCGCATTTAGCCCGCCGCCGTGGGTGCCTTTTACACCAAAAGTCTGCATGCTGTGCCTTCTCCTGCTACACCAACTTGCGGGAGCCCTTGAAAGACTCCCCTGAGCTGGCATGGGCAAAAAAAACACCATTTAAAAAAAATATATCGGTATTTGTTGCCAATAAATCGGTAGGCGGTAGGACTGCTTAAAACGCGGTATCCTACTGCTTAAATCGGTAGTGTTGGCCAGTATGCATCCCTCACCCGGGTTCACACTTGTTACAATGTTCTCGGTTATATCATTAGTGACTCTCAATTCACAGGCATCCCTTGGTCGGGTTCACATTTGCCAGCATTGCAGACATCCCTCAGCCGGGTTCACATTTGTCGTCCCAATGTCTCTTCACTAGTTAATCACTTTACTTAAACTCAGGTCTTAGCCCCCACAGTCAGGCTTTCCTAGAAACCCCCATTCAGGCTTCCCTTAAAGCCTCCGGTCAGGCTTCTCTTAAAGCCCCAGTTAGACTTCACATAGTTCTTTTAATCTCTGGTTTTAAGATGTGTTCCTTGTTACCTTGATTACCTTGATTTGTAGGCATCAGGTTTATTCTTGCCACTTTCACAGGTCAATCCGTTTTCTCTCCTGTGTCAAAGACTTTCGAGTGTACAAGGGGTTTTGATCGACCATCATAGGACCACTTTGACACTTTACACTAGCCTCTCCTAAGGCCTTTGTCTTCGTAGTTTCAACAAAACAACACAACCCCAAAAAGGACTTCGAATGAGCGCCCCCGCAACGCCTGACCACTCTGCATCTGAATCTTTGGATAGGGTTCCTTTAAAGTTCAATTACACAAGTTCTTTGTTCGACAAGGCTGCTGTCTGCAACCTTGGGCCCAGCACAGTTCGGTTTAACTATCAGTCTCCTCCGACTCACCGGCTGTGCTGCACTGTTAGAGTCTCTTGCCTCAGGAGTCAAGGTCGGCATCACAGTGGCAAGCGCTTCTCCCCACTTTGACTATCAGCGCAGGAGGCCCTGTGTGCCATTGACACCTGTCACACCACATGCCAGCTGGACTACCTAGTCTTATGATTTTCCTTTCAGAGGCTTTGTGGGTCTGAGGTGAAAAGGGTAATGGTAATTTCCTCCTTGTCATCCCTCCAGGACTCTCAGCCTTTTTCCTCTGTTTGAACTGCTGGTCCAGAACAGCTGCTTCCTCGTGCATTTGGCCTTTCTTGAAGTGTGTTTTCGTGCTACGCCTTTTATCCCTGCGGGGAAGGGAAAGGGCTGTCAGGTGTGCATAGTTATTGTAAGTTGCCTGACTTTGCATGACCCTTGTGTTGGGACATGTCAGGTAAACAGCACAGGTGTTAGTCCATTGTTTATAATGGTGTAGGAAAGTGTTTGTGTTGGAAAAGGGGGGTAGAATGTCTGAATATCCTACGGGGTAGGTTGGGGGAACTTGTTATAGGGAAGGGGGTACCACGTCTTACCCATTGGTGTCCCACTTCCATTCCCCGAGGACCCCTCATCCAGGTGATCCTCCCGCACTGGTCCAACCCCAGGAACTGGATCCAATAGCGATGTCTGTGTCCTGGCCACCTGGATGACAGATCCCCAGGGACTAGTGGGTGAGACACCTTCAGGTTTCTCACAGTATACAAGTTTGCCTACCATCTGTAGCACATAGACTTCTGTCTCTTCTCTACATGCATTTAGTTATGCATCTCAAATAAAACATTACATATCAAATCATAAAAAAACACATGGGGCCTCATTACAGGGCCAGCCAGTGCTACCGGCAGGTTGCCGCCGGACCCGTAAAAAATGACCGGTGCTTGACTTCGCAGTGCTATTATATGTCCAGCGGCTGGGAAGTCGGGTGCCAGGTCCTATAGTACTCTATGGGAGTGGGGACATGGAAGCACCGGCACCGTTGTTAACGGTGCTGGTGCTTCAGTGACAGCTTTTTTTTACCATGACCGCTGCGCCCGGCCTGTCAGGCACATCAGCTCCGGCAGGCAAACCCGTAGTTTGCCGGTAAGGATACAAGGGTGCCAGTGAGTTTACCGGCACCCTTATTTCCAGACCGGCAAACTTGGCATGAGGCCCATGGTATATCATATTTATTTTTTTTTACACTTCAAAAAAGGATACATTTATTCTCTTCTCGTTGCGGGCCACATTCCGAATGCTATGCTTCATCCCTGCCACTTTACCTGTACAAAAAGACTCTCCTCATTGAAACCCCTCTACATCTCTTTCACTTGCTATCTGTTACTCACCTGTGCCTCCTTCTCTCCCCCTAGATATCAATAGAGGACTTCCCACACTCCTTTCGCTTCTCCCAGTATTCACCTGCCATCCCTATTCACCTACCGCTCACTTCTAAAAATACCTACCTCCTCAAGTGTTTCCCCTTCTGGTCACAATCCAAGGGTGTTTCTTGAATATAAAAATGCCTAATCTAAACCTAAGTCTGAGATGGGAGCAAGCTACGACCATCAAAGTAAAGAAAGCGCTGTCCTAGTGGTGTTGTGTCAAAACAAAATACCCTATACTAATAAACCTATTGCCAAATCCTTATTCTATATAACAAAAGGGTGTGGGACGATGAGATGTATAACAAAAGAGTGTAGTGCAAACTGAAATGACCCTGAAGGGTTTCGGTAGTTCAGGACTGCTGAACTAGTGCACTCCCTTCCCCATGTTACAGCATGGGACAAGGCGAAACAGTGGCATGACTGTGAGCACCCCTACAGTCTATAAGCATCAGGAAGCAGTTTCTTCAGAAAAGGTAGGACCCCTCAATTCACTGTCTTTTGCTTGGTATCACAAGACTTTTCCCAAGCTCTCACCATGCGGGATTCCCCTCTTCCCCGGCTTCTCCCGCGATAGCCCTATATTTGGTTCACTTTTGTCTTTACACCACTGTTCAGTTGCTTTATCACAATGAGGGATTCACTTTCCCTTGCTTTCACTTGACATCCCTTCAGTGTAGCCTTCAAATCACAGTTCAGTTAACTACCAGTTCTACTAGCTTATAACACCCAGGAGCTCTTAATGTCTTTTTAAACAAATATTTGGTTCACTTTTACTGATTAACTCAAGTCCCGCTCCTGTGGGCTCAGACCTTCCTCTGTAGGCAGTCCTGGCTTCAAACCGCTAGCATCACACTTGTTACTTTGCAATCTTTCACGCGTTCACTTCAAAATACTTGCCAGGAAAATGCGGAGACTTCCGATAGGCAATTGCGTCTCACTGGGTCACTCTGTATATTGCAGCAAGTGCATTTACTTTCAACAATCTCTCAAGTGCTTCAGATTTCTTTTGCAGCTTCTCTCACATGCACAAACTCGGCATTCTTCATTGTTGCTACAATGTGCTTTCACTTGCGGTTTCTCAACAACCCAATGAGCACTTCAAACGTTAATGTCCTTTTCATTTATCAACACAAGCCGGTCTCCCATTTCACTCACCGGCAGCGGCTGATACAGTTTATCAAGATCTTCCGTCTCGTCAAGGCTTTTGGCCCATTGCGGCTTGCCTCTTTTCAAGTCCTCACACCGGAAATGAAGGAGGTACTGCCGTGAACCTCTGCAGTAGCAGGAAGTTGCCCCTTTGGGATTCAGCAGAGACCTTCATCCCACAACTGGTAGGGCCAGAGCCTTTCATTCGCCTCCTGGTCCCGTCTGCTCTGCTTCCATGCTCACGTCGCATTCCTGGAATTTCCTACCCTTACATTCTGACGGTCTTGCTAGCTTCGGTTGCCCTTCTCGCCTTACTCTCTGGGTGCTCTCATGCTCTGCCTTTTAACCCAGTGGGGAAAGGTAACAGGATTCAGGTGTGAGTTGTCAGGATCAAGTGCCTGACTCTGCCTGACCCTGATACTGGGACATGTCAACCAGACTGGCTGTGTGTGAGTCTGTCTTCCCTTCAATGGTTTCATCTGTGTAGCAGAATGTGTGTAGGAAAGGGGGGGGGGAGGGGTGCTAAAAGTTCTTAGATAGAAAATGAAATGAGGGTGTTCTACAGGAAAATTGGAACAAGGATACCGCGTCTCTTCTCCGGGTGCCCCACTCCCACTCCCCAGGGACCCCTCATCCAGGTGATCCTCCTGTACTGGCCCGACCCCGGGGTCTGGATCCAATAGCGGTGGCCATCCCCCGGCCACCTGGATGACAGATCCCAAGGGATTGGTCGGTGAGACACTCTTTGGTTTCTCACAAAACCAACGATACTACATAAGAGAATTACATTCCTAACTTTATGACACATCCAGGGTCTATTAATATGATACAAAATGTTGCATTACTTACTTTGATAAGCTTCTTCTTTACTGGCAGGGGTGTTCCTATTTTGCAAATCGTGCTTCCTCTTGCAGCCCCATCTTCCCGGCCTTTGTCCTGTGTACTGTGTCCATTTAAACACCTCATTTTGGTGTCAAATTCTCCTTCTTCCTGTTTCTAATTTTTACTTTAAATACTCATTCACTTGATATTAACATTCCTCCAGCTATCAAATTAGTCAGCATGCCCCCACATCAAGAGCTATCTTCCTTATCCATTTTTACTCCCTTGTTATTATCTCGTGTGAAGTCACTATGCCCCCTCACCATCGCAACTATTGGGCTCGCTTGTAGCTTCTGTCAATTTACCCTCCTTTGTGTATGCCTTTCATGTTGACTGCATGTATATTTAATGTGGAAATATTTCCCATTCTAGTGGCACGCTGCCGTGCCTCCTCAGTGAGGCTGTCTCTTTCCCTTCAAAGTATCCCACGAATTGCTAATGAAATTACCTGCAAGGGTAAAATGATATATATAACAAAATATTCTCTAATGTATATCTACGCAGTGCTAAAATGGAATGCTTGAAAAAAACGCAGTGTCAAATTTCAAAACAGCAACTTTATTGTGCCTTGAAAACTAAAAAGCTGCTAGTGCGACCGAACAAATTGTTTATTAAAATTGTTTATTAAACCAGAGGATTTTCTTGCCCCATATAACCTCAGAACATTAATCAATTTTCCATTATCCATAAATACCCATTTACAATATCCTCACAACACACTCTGTTTTCATTGTGCTCTCCTTATAAAAGACCCTCATCCTTAAATTCCCTCAAGTAAAATGTCCACTCTGATCGTCCCCACAAAGTTACCTCCACTGTCAAAACAACATTATTACCCATATATTTTATGAAAGCCTTAATAGGAATAACCAATCCAATGAATTCTGACTCCTGGTCAGTATTTAAAACAATATATTTTGCTCCCCTAACAATGTCAGTCTGAAATAACTCTGGTCACTATATACAAGGTTTTGTTTCATCCTGGTATAAATATCAGTTACACATTTTTTGCTTAGCCTTGTCCAATAATCTACACTAGTCATATGCATACCTATATATATATTACACGGCCTGCGGTAGAGGCTGTGTAGTTATGGTTAAGTTGCTAAACCCATAGGGAGACCACTTTTTCGGCAGCTTATGACTTTGCTCGCCGTGGACGAATTCAAATAATACTTTGGCAAAAAAGTATATGTGGAAAGTTGGGTGAGGTTTCGTGGAGGGGGCAAAGTTATAGGGGGGTCCCAAATACATTTTTTTCCATAGCCTGAATGGGCAAAAACTTTGCACACGGCTACAGCCCAAACGGCTGGATGGATTTTAACCAAATCTGCGGCAGGAGTGGGGGCTTGATTCTGAAAGCGTGCTTTTGTGTGTTTGGTGGAAATCCAACCAGTACTTTTGTTGCAAAAGAACTGAAATGTACACCTAAAAAAATTGGTCATATCTGGCTCCATTTCCCTGTTCGCTCTGCTGACAAAAGTCTCATTGGCTTGCAGTACACCGTGATGTCGGCGTACATTGGACGCAGCCGGTGGTTGGCTGGAGGGAAGCGTGCTGTTTGTCAACATTTTTGGGAAACGCTGCCATGGTGTATTGGCGGACAGTGCGGTGACGAAAGGGCCTGCCAAACATACTTTACACCATGTGGTGGTGGGAAAAAGGGATGGAAAGGGTTGGGGAGTGAGAAGTGGGTCATCTGAGATATATCATTAGGTGGAAGAAGACAGTGGTGTGCCTGCAGTATCCGTGAGTACTGCGCCAATTTGCGGGTCCCTCCACAGGCGACTACCATGTGTGGTGAATGCAGGCAGCCTTCGTTACGGTACGATAGCTCGTGCAGCGACCTCTTACCGTGGTGACTGGTGGCAGCTCGATTGCAGAAGGGGAGTGCATTGCATATGACATGAACATTGTAACATAGTGTGTACTACGGTGTGTTGCGTGTGGTAAGCCCATAGCCCATTCGATGCATGGGTGGAGGCCTTGCACCGACAACTATGTGTCCTGGTTGCTGGTACGTTTGACATTGTTTCTTTGCGTGTGTGGTTCGTCAGCATTGCATACATTGTTGGTTCCATGGGTGTGGTGATTGTTAGCACATCCTTCAGTGTTTAGTCCATGGCTGCAGCTAATGGAGTGAACAGTCCTGTAGTGTGTGCACTGGGTGCTGTGTTGAAGTACTGTCTGCATAGAAGTGGATAGGGTTGAACTGCATATTTTATCGGCTTGGGTAGTGTCCATTGTGCGGAGTGCTGAGTACAGTTCTGCACTAGGCAGTATTGGTTTTGTGCACTTAATAAAGTGCTGGGAGCACGGTCACTGTTATGAAGATTTTGTGGTTTGGTTGCCAGTAATACAATGCTATGTGAATGGAAGTGGGTAGGGGTGACGGACACTGTGGTATGTTTGTGGATTCTGCTAATTGTTACATGTTTGCATGCATCGCTGTATTATGGTGCGGGGTTGGGTAGACGTGCTGCTGCCTATGTTACGTTTGTGGATTTTGGTTCCTGGCCAAATTTTCGCCTGCATGGCTCTGTTATGTTGTGCTGGGTGTGGGCAAGGCCTAGACTGTTGGGTGCATGGCCAAAGGCCATAGGGCGTAGGCCATGCACCCAAGAGGCTAGGCCTTGACGGCAGCCACCACAACATAATGCAGCCATGCAGTTTTAAATGTGCATCTCTCTGAGGGTGGTGACCTTTAAAGAATGGTTGTGGATGACATTTTACACTTGGTAGAACACCCGAAGTGAGGCGATATGCGTACATTACCATATGGTGTAGGTCATTGCACGTGTTGCACATTAGGGAGCCACATGTGACCATTTGCGTTTGCTATGGTTTGCCTCTTATAAGACCCTTTCTTTAGGAAGCGCTTTACGATATTGCGCCATGAAAAGAAGTCCTCAGCATCACACATTTCAAATATGGACAATGTACACAGACACCCACATACCGTTCACCACACCCCATGCAACGTCATGCATCCATGCATGCAAACATGTGGCCAGGGTGAAATTTGGCAGGCTCAATTGCAGATGGGGAGTGCTTTGCACATGACATGCGCATTTAAACATAGGGCATACTATGGTGTGTTGTGTGTGGTGAGGCACTAGCGTCTTGGATGCATGGCTGGAGCCCTTGCACCAACAACTATGTGGCCCGCTTGCAAGTAGATTTGACATTGTTGCGTTCTGTGTGTGGTTTGTGAACATTGCATACATTGTTGGTTCCATGGGTGTGGTGCTTGTTGCTACCTGTACTTTGTGGTGATAGGTGCCGCTCTGGGTGAATCTGGATGCTGAAAGTGTGGATACTTTTGGAGAACTTTTTACTGGAGGTGCTTTGAAATCACACGAGACGTGTACTCTGAGTGTGTAATGGTACATATGGAGTGCTGTACAGAAATTATAGTGTTCGATGCAGAGGTCTTGGATGTAATTGGTGCATGCCTGTGTGACAATTTAATAGTACCTAATGAGGGAGTACTGCAAAAAGAATAGTGGAAAGGGAAGAAAGACTGTCACTGCTTTACTGGGTCACGGCCCTCGAGGTAGCTGGGAAAGCGCACGTGCCACATCCTGCCCTTCTGAGCATGCTGGGCATGGAAATGCAACTGTGGGGATTATTGTTATGCCATCTGTCCAACATGCTCCCACCGGTCTACTACCACCGCCCTCTCTGGTCCTGATCCACATTCACATTCTCATCAACCCAAACCATCTCCCATCCATAGATCCCCACTTACTCATGTAGGGCGGCAGCAACATGGCAAGCACAGGCAGCGCACATGGAGACAGCCTATTGGACATGGGCGCCCAAACTTTTTGCATCCCTTGCGCCAGTGGCAAATACCCTGGCGTCTCAAAGCTGTTCGGCGTCGCCATCGGCACGTCTTGCGTTAACGTCACGTGACCCGGAAGACCCGGCCGACTGTTGTTGCTGTGGATCACGTGGCACAGAAGCATATGGGATTGCGCGTCATGTGACGCGATCACCTGACAGGTTCCTATTCCTTCAAATACTGTGAGGGAATGCTTATTCAGTGCTTCACAGCTGAACTAATTCGTCACTGTTTGGCGTTCCTGTTCCTTCGATCACGGTATTGATTTACAGACTGTTTTCTCGGATTTTCTTTTTGTCAAGCCCTTGGTTTCGTTCTGACCTGCTAGTTACCAGACTTTTGGACTGCTTCTGGCTTCCTTTTTGGATTATCCCTCGGATTTGTCGTGCTCATCTGGTCTAGACCTCGGAACTCTTATCAGATTGTCTACGGATCACTCCACTCATTGCAACTCCCGAACTGGACATTTCGCTCACGCAGGTATCCTAGTGTGAGTCCATCCGGATTGCCGTCCAGTGTGCTACATCACTTGCTGCTGCCAGTTACACCCTGTATCAACTCAGAACACCTCTCATCCTGTTTTTCCAACTCCAGGTTTGTTTCCCTCCACCTTGGTAAGCCCCTTTAGTGTTAAGTTACATTGTGGTGCTCGCCTGTTTTCCTTGTCACTGTACTTACCCATTGCTTGCCTTACAGCGGTCGGGGGGGTTTCCGATGTTCCTGGTTCCTGGCATTTCCGGCACTCAATACCTGTAGCCTCAAGGATCGTACAGGGAGTTGTTTTGTATCTCCCTGTGTGGTACTTGGGGACAGAGGCCCCATAATCTTCACGACGATCAAGATATAACAGACTGTGAAGCCTGATTGGTCGTCCGGATTATGGAGGCATCAGCTGGGGACCCTGTGACCGCTCTGGTACAAGCAATCACGATTTTGAGAGCAGATATGGCTACAACGACGATACATCATCGCCTTGATTCCCTCCAAAGCTCCCGCCATCCTCTACCAGCGGACCCCGAATCCGGGGATACCACACCCCAGGCCCCCGGTCCCTCTACTGCTCCACCCGCCACCACACCAGTGGTAGTTCCCACCCCCTTTCCTTTGGCACCCCCAGAGAGGTTTCAAGGTGACTCCAGGAAATTCCGTACATTTTTGAATCAATGCAAACTCTCTGCAGACCCCTAGCATTTCCCAATTCAACCATCAAAGCTGCGTTCATGCTGTCCCATTTATCCGGCATCGCTGCCACCTGGGTGAACCCATTACTTGAAAACGACCACCCAGCCCTTTATGACTTTGACCTACTGGTGAGCGAAATGTCCAAGGTATTTGACACAAGGCACAAGGTCCAGTCTAGGGACCTGGAGCTGCTCGATCGCACTCAACATACCCGCAGCCTACCATGATTTCCTGCCAGTCTTCGATAAGGGTACTGCAGAGGGATTACCCCCGCACAGAATGTACGACTGTTCCATAGATCTGGTCCCCGACGCTCCGAGGGCCGAGTTTACTCTCTCTCGCATTCTGAAGACCGGGCATTAAAAGACTATGTACAAGAGGCTCTACGTTTAGGCCACATACGGCCTCCGCTTCGCCTGCGGCATGCCCTATCTTTTTTGTTCCGAAGAAAGAGGGTGATCTTCGCCCTTGTGTAGACTACAGGCATTTAAACACCATCACAGTTAAGAACCGATATCCGATACCCCTCATATATCCGCTCCTGGATCGGTTAACACACGCCTCCATCTACTCCAAACTCGACCTCCGGGGGGCCTATAATCTGATCCATATCCACGAAGGTGACGAGTGGAAGACGGCGTTTTGCACCCGACAGGGTTTATACGAATACTTGGTAATGCCCTTCGGGTTGTGCAACGCCCCTGCCACGTTCCAGCGGTTTATGGATGATATCTTCGGGGACATCCTGGACACTTATGTCGTGGTCTACCTGGATGACATCCTTGTATTTTCCTCCTCCCTGGAGGAGCATATCCTCCACGGCCGAGAAGTACTGTCCCGAATGCGCAAAAACGCGCTGTTTGCTAAACCTGAGAAATGCCAATTCCACACCAAAGAGGTAGAATTTCTAGGCTTCCACATCTCGCCAGGAGGGTTAACCATGAACCAGTCCAAGGTACGTGCCGTCTTGGAATGGCCTGTTCCGGTATGTCTGAAATCCTTGCAGTCTTTCCTTGGATTCGACAATTTTTAATGGTGGTTCATCCCAGGTTTCTCCTTTATCGTGGCCCCGCTGACAGCACTAACCAGCCCACACATTCCGTTTGTCTGGTCTCCCGAGCAACAAGCGGCTTTTGACTCACTTAAATCCACCTTCACTTCAGCTCCTGTCCTTCAACACCTGGACCCGGAGTTGCCCTTTGTGGTAGAAGCGGACGCCTCGTCTTTTGCGTTGGGAGCCATACTTTCGTAACCATGCCCAACGTCTGGCCGTCTACACCCGGTGGCATACCATTCATTAAAGTTCACGTCCACTGAATCCCACTACACAGTTACGGAGAAAGAATTCCTTGCTATTAAGGACGCATTCCAAGTCTGACGACACCACCTGCTAGGGGCTAGGCATCAAACCATTGTCGATACCGATCACTGGAACCTGCAAGATTGTGCATCTCTCAAATGCGTCAACAGCCGTCAGGTGCGCTGGCACTTGTTCTTTGCGGCTTACGATTTCATGATTAAACATCGACCTGGTGTATCCCACGGCAAGGCAGATGTCTCCTTTGGGGGTGTCCCTTCCAAACTTTCCGGATACTGTACTCGAACATGGCCATGTAGTTTTCATCTGCACACCCTCACAACCCTTGTTGTCAGCATACGCCTTTCGGTGTCCCAACATCCACATCATTTATCACAGAAGGACCCCGTTTATCACAACGGTTTACCTTTTGTACAAGAAAAGCTATTCCTGCCCACTAGTGACACCCGGAACCTGGCCATGGAGTGGTCTCATGACGCCGCCATCAATGGCACCCTGGGCAACAGCGTACACTGGATTTACTTAAATGCTGGTGCTGGTGGCCATCGATGAGGCATGACGTAGAAAACTACGTTAATACATGTTCAATTTGCTCCCAATGTAAGGCGCGTAGGGGTCAGTCTTTGTGTCTACTCCAGCCCCTGCCTGTGCCCCCGAAACCCTGGCATACCCTCACAATGGATTTCGGGACCGATCTGCCCCAGACTCAAGGCTACGACACAGTGTGGGTAGTGGTGGATTCGTACACAAAAATGGCCCGCTTTCAACCCTGTTCCAGTATTGCTTCTGCACCCACATTGGCAAATCTGTTTTTCAAGTCCGTTTTTTGTTTGTTTGGGCTACCTACGGTCCTGGTTTCTGACAGAGGCTCACAATTTATGTCCTGTTTCTGGCGGGCTCTCACCAAATTGTTGGGTATTGATGCCCGATTCTCCTCTGCTTATCATCCGGAAACCGACGGCCAGACGGCCAGACGGCCAGACGGAGAGGGTGAACCAAGACATGGAGCAGTATTTACGCTATTTGTCATTGCAATACCAAAAATCATGGCTCAGTTTGTTACACCTCGCTGAGTTTGCACATAACAATGCACTACATTCCTCCACCGGCTTCTCCCCATTTTACTCTCTCTATGGCCAGCACCCCCGGACACTGCCCAACTCACACCTCTCTGCTCAAGGCTTGCCCTAGCCCTACCTGCATTATTTCACCTCCTGCTCCCATGTCTGTGGTCGCCCCCGATGAGTATGAGGTGGGCAGCATTTTGGGTTCTCGCTTTTTCAGAGGGAAGTTGCAGTATCTGGTGGATTGGTTAGGTTACGGTCCTGAGGACCGCTCATGGGTTCCTGCCCGGGATGTCCATGCTCCTCGTCTGGTGGCCCAGTTCCATCGGGATTCGCCTTTCCAGCCCACTGGGTCGTGGTCCTTTGGGATCTGTCCCACATGCCTCACAGGCGAGCTCCCACCGGTCTACTACCACCGCCTTCTATGGTCCCGGTCCACATTCGCATTCTCATCAACCCAAACCATCTCCCTTCCAAAGATCCCCACTTACTCATGTAAGGCAGCAGCAACATGGCAAGCGCAGGCAGCGCACATGGAGACAGCCTATTGGACAAGGGCGCCCAAACTTTTTGCATCCGTTCCGCCAGTGGCAAATACCCTGGCGTCTCACAGCTGTTCGGCGTCACCATCGGCCCGTCTTGCTGCAACGTCACGTGACCCGGAAGACCCGGCCGACTGTTGTTGCTGCGGATCACGTGGCACGGAAGCGTATGGGACCGCGCGTCATGTGACACGATCACCTGACAGGTTCCTATTCCTTCAAATACTGTGAGGGAACGCTTATTCAGTGCTTCACAGCTGAATTAATTCGGCACTGTTTGGCGTTCCTGTTCCTTCGATCACGGTATTGATTTACAGACTGTTTTCTCTGATTTTCTTTTTGTCAAGCCCTTGGTTTCGTTCTGACCTGCTAGTTACCCGACTTTTGGACTGCTTCTGGCTTTCTTTTTGGATTATCCCTCAGATTTGTCGTGCTCATCTGGTCTGGACCTCGAAACTCATATCGGATTGTCTACGGATCACCCACTCATTGCAACACCCGAACTGGACATTTCAGCTCACGCATCACTTGCTGCTGCCAGTTACACCCTGTATCAACTCAGAACACCTCTCATCCTGTTTTTCCAACTCCGGGTTTGTTTCCCTCCACCTTGGTAAGCCCCTTTAGTGTTAAGTTACATTGCGGTCCTCGCCTGTTTTCCTTGTCACTGTACTTACCCATTGCTTCCCTTACAGCGGTCAGGGGGTTTCCGGTGTTCCTGGTTCCTGGCATTTCTGGCACTCAATACCTGTGGCCTCAAGGATCACAAAGGGAGTTGTTTTGTATTTCCCTGTGTGGTACTTGGGGACAGAGGCCCCATAATCTTCACGACCATCAAGATATAACAATTATCCAATCAGGTGTCGAGGGTGTGCTTCATAGGAAGGGGCAGTACTATTTTTCCCAATACTCTGTGTACTGAGGTTGGCAGAGATGGAGAGACGCAGAGTGCTGATCGTGGGTGATACCTTTGTGCAAGATCTGCACAGGTATGCCGTGCAAAGAGGCATTGCTGGTAATTTTGAGTTGGAAGGAGGGAAGGCTTTCGGGGGTACTCTCTATGAGCGCAGTTTTGGCGGTATGGTTCACTTTTGCAGATGTGTGGACTCTGTCGGTATTGTTGATGTTGTCATGGTGCGTTATGGAGCTTTACATTTGGGGTATATGTCATGTGGACATTTGCTCTGTCACCTAAAGAAGTTGATGAAAGCAGTGATGCAGATTTTTCCCAATGCCAAGGTGGTTTTCTCATACATACCACCAAGAGTGGTATTTGTCAGTCTAATTTGTCCCCAGCCAGAGGACGGAAGGTGTCTTATAAACAGAAGCATGTGTCGATTTATGTGCAGTGCTGGGATGTTCTCCACCAACTATGACATCATTAATGAGCAAGATTTGCACTGGTTCCATGCAAATGGCATTTCTTTCACCGCCATTGGCAATTCTGTTTTGTTTTACACTGTGCACGAAGCGTTGAAGAGAATCCTCTAAAAATGTAAAGAGGAAAAGAAAACAGCAACTGAGATAAAGAGCAAAAACAAAGAAGCTCTGTGCAAGCACATAAAAAGAATATTTAAAAAAAGGCTCTTTTCAGAGCCACCACTAAAGACGAAATTCCCTACCCTGTTTCAAATGTCTTCCCCCTCCCTCCCGTGCGTAGCACGATAACTCTGCAGACTCTGCGGTAGTTTTAGGATTATACATGCCACATCTGGGCCTTTTTAGGATGGAAGTCATGGAAATGGGACTGTGGAGGCTAAGGCATGGTGCAATAAGGTTTCTGGGTGTGGTGTGTATGCAAAAACTGTGGCAGAAGGTGTATTTGTACAGAGACATGCAGAAACCTATGGTTGAAGTGTGCAAGGAAAGTGGCAGGCATACTGTTTGTATGCATTCACTGTATGTACTTCTTTTTACGTTGGCAAGATACATTCAGTGCTGCTTTTGTGCAATAGTTTTACGAATTTTGTAGGAAATGGGTTAGTGCAGGGAAAAAATTGTGTGAAGTGTGCAAGATAAGTGGTGGGCATCCTGTTGTTATGCATGCAATGTGTGTATGCTATGATATGATATGGCATTTATAACGCACCTATACACAAGTGTTTCAAGGCGCGACGAGGCAAGGGAGGGGGAACAGAGGGGAGACAGAGACAATGATCCTACTAGGCCAGGTGTCAATCAGATTGCGCAAGTACATGGGTAGGTGGGGGGAAAGTGCAGTACATGGGTAGAAGAATAAATAACAATAAGTAAAAATGCAGCCCGCTGGTAGCAAGTGCAAGGATAAGTGCAGACATCAAGTGGTGGTGGGACTGTTAGAGATACAGAAAACAGTCCCCAAGTGCGGGGGTTGCCAGAAAGGCAGTGAAGGGGTGCAACTGGCAGGGGAGGTGGCCTGGGCCCGAGATAAGAGGGTGGCCAGGTAACCAGTGCAGAATCAGTTTCAGCCAGGAAGTCAGCAGGGGAGAAGAGGAGAAAAAGCAGAAGCAAAGAGAAAGGTTTTGAGGTGCTTCCGGAAACAGAGATGGTTACAGGGAAGCAGGGAGGATGTTCCAGAGGGAGGCCCCAGCCGAAGAAAGAGATCTTCCACCAACTGGAGAAGCCACTGACCCTGAGGGAGTTGGAGGCAGTTGCGTGAAGAGCTCGAGCAGGGAGATATTTAGGAAGTGAGAGTTGAAGGAATTGAGGACCCAGTCCCAGAAGGCCTTGTGGATAATGCAGAGGGTTTTGACCTTAATCCTCGCAGCCACTGAGAGCCAGTGCAGACATTTAAGCCCCGGAGATATATGATCCCTGGACTTGAGGCCAAGGACAAGTCACGCAGTCCTGTTCTGGATGAGTTGCAGAGGGCGGAGTGTAGAAGCAGGCAGATTTAGAAAGAGGCTGCTGCAATAGTCCAGCCTAGAGAGAACCACAGCTGTGGAGACAGAGAGCTTCTGGGAACTTGGTTTAGGTTGGTAAAATACATTCAGTGCTGGTTTTGGTGCAATATTTTTACGATTTATGTAGAAAATAGGTTAGTGTGGGAAAATAATTGTAGCATTGTCGGAAGGACAGAAGAGAGTTCCTGTTTGGATATTACAATGGGTGATATGGTGAATGAAAACGTTGAAAGCATATACCATTGAAGTGCCACTTGATGGTAGGTGATGGGAGAAAAAACTGTATGTTTTTTAAGTACGTAATGGACCTTCAGTGGCAGATACCGTGCACAGAGGCACTTATAACAGAGTTGCAAACATACTGCAGAAAAAGTATGTATACCTCTACTTTGTGGTGATGGGTACCCATGTGGATGAATGTGGATGCAGAAATCTGGCATAGTTTTGCTGAACTTTCTACTGGACGTGCTTTCGAATGACACGACACTTGCAGTCTGAAACATATGAAGTGTTGTACAGAACTGACAGTGCTAGATGCTGATGTCTTGGATGTGATTGGTAGATGCATGTGTGACTATTTAATAGTACCCAATGAGGTACTGCTGGACAGAAAATAGTGGAAAGGGAGGAAGGACTGCTCCTGCGTTACTGGTGCACGGCCCTTGCAATACTGGGGGAAGCACACGTACCACATTCTGCGCTTCTCACCATGCTGGCCAATGGAAATGGGACTGTGGGGATTATCCAATGAGGTACTGAGCGTGTAGTTCACAGGAAGGGGCGGTAATACTGTTTTTCATTACTCTGCATAGTCAGTCGGGCTGACATGGAGAGACACATTGTGTTGATTTTGGGTGATCCCTTTGTGATAGATCTGCACAAGTAGGCCCAGGAAAGACACTTTGATGGTGACTTTGCTTTGGAAGGAGTGGACACATTGTGGTGCACTGTCCATGTCCGCAGTTTTGGCGCTATGCTTGCACTTTGCAGACAAGTGGCCAGTTTTGCTACTGTTCATGTTCTCGTCGTGCACTATGGCGTCATGCATTTGGGTTATGTGGCTTGTTCACATTTGTTCCATGAACTGAAGATGTTGATGAATGCAGTGAAGAGGCTTTTTCCCACTGCCCAGGTGGTTTTCTCAGCCATACCACCAGTAAGAGTATGGGACTATCCTAATGTATGTTGTACCCAACCAGAGGCTGGAAGGTGTCTCATCACCAGAATCATGTCTGATTTTTTGTGCGCTCGTGGGATGTTAGTCTGTAAGAATGACATCATTAATTCTCGAAATGAAGAGGGTTTCCATGCAAATGGCATTTCTTTGTCCAGCATTGGTAATGCTCTGTTGTTTGCCAATCTACAGGATGTGTTGAAGAGTTTACTGTAAGTTTGTGAGCAGGAGAAGGAAACACAAAACCCTATAAAAACCGATAAAAGTGTTTCTCTAGAAGCACCTAAAAAAAGATAAATGGCTCTTTTCAGAGCCACCACTAAAGACGAAAACCCCTACCCTGGTTGCAATGTATTCCCCCATGCCCACACACAGCACAAAGGCCACATCTGGGGCTTTTGAGGATGGTGGGCATGGAAATGGGACTGTGGAGGCTAAGGGCGTGTGCAGTAACGTTTCTGGGTGTGGTGTGTACACAGAGGAATGTTGCACAGAACTGATGGAGAGCTCTTTAATGTGATTGGTGGATGTGTGTGTGTGACTACTTAACAGTACCCAATGAGGGGTGCTGGAAAGAAGGTAGTGGAAAGGGAAGAAGGCCTGTTTGTGTTTTAATGGGGCGTGGCCTCACGGTACTTGGAGAAGCACATGTGCCACATACTACCGTTTTCAGCATGCTGCCCATGGGAATGGGACAGTGGGGATTATCGTTACTGAGGGTGTGGTTCACAGGAAGGGGCATTAATACTTTTCTCCATTACTGTGTGTAGTGAGCTGACATGGTTGCCATTACTTGGAAAGGTAATGTAGCATAGCAGAAATTCTTCCACATTCAATTACACCTCAAAGCTATGTTGTCTATTACTCTGTTCTGAAAAGTTACAAACAGAATGCAGAGCAGTTCTGGGGTGTGGCCTTTTGTAGGGCTGCTGTGGAGACCTTGCAACCGGCAAAGAGGACTACATCCTTGCACCAAATACAAACATATGCAATGGCACATTGTGGGGTGTTTGTAAGCGTTTACTTTTCCAATAACACTCCATAGATTGCAGAACATTGTACTTTTCCACTGTCGGAGAGTCCGGATCGTGTCCGTGATATAAGGGCCCATGCGTAGCATAGGTGCGGTCGCATGGTGATGTCACAAATGTTCTCGATTGGGACGGCTGTCCGCAGGATGCGTTTTGGGCAGAATACTTTGTGCGCATGTGCATAGGTGTCCTCTGCACACCATTGGGATCTCTGGACTGATTAATAGTGCGACACACGTGCGTCAACCATGTTGGGACAAGCTGGGTGTTTGTAGGGTATAGCAGGTCGGATGTTTATGTGTACAGCTACCTCTAGGACGTGGTTGGGTGCCTCGAACTACTTAAAGTTTGTCACAAGTTTCTTCGCATATGCTGGACAGGGGCAGTGTTACCAGGTGACAGAGGAAGAGATACGCATGTGCGTACTTGTGCAACGGACAAACATCCACTCCCACAACTCCTTATAGGTGGTTCACAAGATGTGGACACACAGTTCATACTGGTGTGGTACGGATGCCTCCATTGTAATTGCGGACAGGCCGGCCAGGTGCGGTGTCCACAGGACACCTGCCTTTTGCTTAATTGCGGTCATTCCCACCAGTAGTGTGCGCAACTGAGTCATAACGGGATTTTAAAAACAAAGGAAAAGCCACAAATACACTCAGGAGCCATTTACATATCAGCCTTCATTTCCACACATTCATAGATACTATTACGAAAGGGAAGTGGTAGCAGAAGTCGATAAATATTGTGGGGAATTGGGGATTTGTACAAGTTGGTTGTGTGGGGAGGAAGGGATTGAGGTATCATCGTAACGTCTGTGATCACACAGATTTTGAGGGCATGGCGGGCTATGAAATGGGCAAGGGGTACATGTGCAGGTCGGGCAGTGGTATTTTATTTTGTCCATAATGTGTCCTTTTAAGGCGGCAAAATTGTTCACCTATTCTTCTATTTTGGCTTTCTGGCTGTCAAGTTTGCTATTTACAGAGTTTCTTTCCTATCCTGTCTCTGTATGCTGTTGTGGAAGCGGTGTCGCTTGTGCTGCATTGCTTATCTTTCCAATATGATCTCTTACAGAAAACAAAAATCTGTTAGGTGTACATGAAGCAATAGATATTACATATTTCACATTTCAGACTGCAGTGCGTACCAATGGGGTTACTATCGTAAGTGATTTCATCATGAGGGAAATTCTCTTCCAGCCAATCTAAGGTGCTTGCCATTTCTGCGTAGAAAAGGAAACGTTATGCTTATCTACCATTGTATACTGCACCACCTGTGCAATTAACAGACAAACTTTAGTGTGCTTACTACGTTGCAGTGACGTTCTGGTCTTAGTACTTTCCAGTCCTTACTGTGGCCGTTCGTTCTTTGTTCCTATGTAAAGCAACAGTGCAGTAAGATTGTTGAAGGCAGACGTCACTTGTCTTATTGGTGCATTCCATTATGGTGCATTCCCAATGCCTTTGTTCTGTTTCTATCATAAGTACACAGTGTCCAGACCTGCTCTTCAATTTTCCCTTGCAATTCCCGTAGATGGTGCTGTTTGTATATGTTCCTTGTGTTTGCTGAATGGTACCACTATGTACGAGGTCCTGTGCGTTGTAAGCAGGTTGGATGCCACCTGATGTCCGCGACCAGTAGCATAGTCCACGACTGCTGTGCGCATTAGCATGGTGCTGGCGGGTTCAGTATGTTGTACGGTACATCTTCACAAACTAAGGGTATCCTGAAACAAACCTATGAAATTCAGTGTAAAAATGCTGTTAAAGGGACGTTATGGTAAAGTTGTGCTACTAAAGACCTATCAAAGGGATATTGCAGTTACTCTGTAGTACTACCAACCTAACCATATCATGGTTCCACGTAAAACCGAAAACCCCCAGAAATTCGCTAGTTATGGTAAGCTAAGCAACCATAACTCGCGCCACCACTGTGCACTGCTAAGACTAACACTCATGACATGAAATATGACATCACAAATGTCATTGATGACATCACTGATGACATCACACGTGCAGTTAGTTGTCATGAAAAGCCTCCACAAGGGATTGTCATTATAATGTTGGCAGAAAACTATCAGAGTTCATTGGGATAACTATCATGACATATATAGTTCATTAAGCAATGCATTGCTATAAAGACCATTGCATTAAAGACTTCTTTCTATTAATTGAACCTACTCATGTGGAAACGTAGGCATTGTCTGCAGCATGCACCATAGCGGTGCAATATTCAACATCTTGCCATGTTGGATAGTAAAATGCTGAATGCTTTTGTTTCAGAGTTTTGCGTACTGTAAACATGTCATAAGTAGCTAACAATGTCTCACTTACTACATAATTGTACTACTACACACAAACCATAAAGACACCGTAACGCATGCAAATATGAGCATACACAGGGAAAGTAAAGTACACCAAAAAAGCAACACTATTACCAGAAAGTGGTCATAACCTACCTGATTATCTTCATGCACAGAAATAATTGCTGTGTTTCAGGCTTGGTTCTTCCCCTATGTATATGTATCAAATCATGTAACTAAACCGTAAAGCGACTAGTGTAAGACCATATGATAAGCGTAAACTCTACAAATATAGTACCTTTTCACTGTTTACTTGCTGACTGTCAATGAAGAAAACCACCTGGCCTACATATGTCGGTGTACAAAAAAAGAGGGAGCCAGACATGTGATGTCATCAATGACGTTTGTGATGTCATCTTTCATGTCATGGGTGTTAGTCTTGGCAGTGCACAGTAGTGGTGCGAGTTATGGTTGCTTAGCTTACAATAACTAGTGAATTTCTGGGGTTTTTCAGTTTTAGGTGTAATCATACAATGGAGCAGTTGATAGTACTACAGAGTAACTGCAATGTCCCTTTAAAAAACCTTTTGCACAGAATTTGATAGGTTTTTCTTAGGGCAACTGAACCATAACATCTCTTTAACAACGTTTTTTCACTGATATATATCTACATCACCTATGCTCTGTACTCATTCCTATACATTCTTGTCCAAGTCTCATGCTCTACTAATCTTCTTCCTGTGTTCACCGTATGCGCCCCAGATCACTAATTGGCAACAGGAGGGTCTGCAGTCCTAGATGCAGACAAAACTGAGTTTAATCCTGCAAAATATGGTACTGAGGATTGCACTGTTATACACAGAAAAATCCTGAAATACCATTTTCTTCTTCAAGTGGTTGCCCTGATGAATTGTTCAAAATTAAATCAAGAACATGGAACATATGCTGGTGTTGAAATATATGCAATTCACTATTCCAATATAAACGTGCTACCTTGTGTGTTAGGTGCCTACAATCAGACCACTAAAAGGGATTCATTATTCTTTCCCTTTCCAAAGCTTCCCTTCTCTGCGCCTCTGTCATTTCTCTAGTTACCTCCCAATCTATGCCAGCAAACCGCTTCTCCTTTACCTTGCACTTTACAATCCGTGGGTCCCATGCGTTTTTCCATCCTGCTTAAATTACTTACGTCCTCATTATTGTCATGTAATCAAAGTTGAGATTCACAAAAAACTCTTCTCTTCCTGTACTCAAATGCCTTTGTGTTTTTCTTCTCGCATATCCCTGCCACTCAAAAACATTGCTCCTTTGGAGTTTAACCCCGCATAGCACACTTCCGTTACAGACCAAAAATGCTCAATACATTTTTCTTTTGCTTGCTTAATTTGACCTCATGTCGCCCCAAAACATAGTCTGGAAGATCAACTGCATGCATTGTCGCTTGCTGAGCTAGTTAGAGTCAGCTTCGTCTGCCTGAGCTTCCCCCTCCCTCATTGCCAGTGGCTTCACACTGCCTGCTGATAGAGATATGACCTCCTTCAAGCGCTTTTTAAAACTCTTTGTTCTATGTGGGAGGTTTTTGCCTTTCCACAGGCACCGCAGTCCATTGAGACTTGAGACACATATAAAAACACTGATATGAAACTAACAGCTGCAGCATGAACGAGAGGGAGAGAATAGGAAAAAAAGGACACACACATGATTACTGTATTTCACAGCACACACTGCACGACACACAATTTATATATTTTTCTGCACACACTGCATATTCAAATGCACTCAAAACACTCTCACACACACACAAACACCACTATTCAAATGCACTCAACATGCACACACCACAAGACACCTTCACTTTAACCTCTGCCCTAGGCCAGTCCATCATTTTTCCACATGCTTCTCAAGCCCTCAAAAGTTTTCCATTTACCTTCATCAACCACTGCGTGCTCCACTATGGGTCACAATGCATTTCTCAATTGCCATAAATGTTCAACCTATTCTCTCAAAATCACAACTAACCTCTCCGGCTATCCAGCATCAACAAGAGCACACTTCTTGGACTGCCCTCTCTATGTTCTCTGCCCTCCAAGGCCAGTGCACAAGTCTTTCATGTGCTCCTCGAGCCAATTCAAGCCACAGTTCACCGAAATAGAATCCACGCCTTCTAAGCCCTTTAAGTACTATTCACCAACCTCACATGTGACTTCACAAACCCTAAAAGAAAAACGTAATGCTCCAAAATATACCCTCACTTCCTGCAACATACACACAATAACAACATAACATAAATACACAGCCGTCTTCCTGCCTAACTAACAGGGTAAACCATTAAGACATGTGGTCCCTCTTCTATAGCGTCGCCTTATAGGAATACATCTCAGAGAGATAAATCAGGAACCCAACTTCCGTAATATAAGCTAGCTTCTCCCACTAACACCTATACACAGGTAAACCATTAAATAATCGTCCACGAACCAAGCTAAATTGCCTAACTCACAGGGAAACAATTTCTTTAAAAATATTTTTCAACACAAAACAACAGACAACAAACATAACTGTTCCCCCACCTTCACTCACATCTGTATTTGTCAGATTTGTGGGCCCAGACTTACAACATCTCTGAGGAACTGCTGAAGCTCTTGGACTGGCCATCACTCCCACAGCCTGCCACCCCCGCCTTCTGATCTCTGGATGTCCTACAGGGAGCTGGCAGGAATGCAGGGGAGACGGCATTTGCCTCTGAAGACATTAGCAGCCATCCTCTGCCAAATAGAAGCAGAATTAAAAACCAGAGGTTGGCTCGAGGGAAATCCCTGTGACCAAGAAATGGAGGACTACAGAAATGTTACAAATTACTGCTTTTATTAATTCAAAAGCAGGGATAGGCACATGGATTTCTGCAACATCCAAATGCACTCTTAGTTCATTACAGGCTGGTAGCGAGGTTTTGTTCCAACGTTACATCACAATCAAAAAGTTACTTTCTGGACCTTGGCCGAGCTGGGATTGGGAGAACAGTATAGCCACACTTACATCCTATAGGGGAAAGATGCTCTGATTGGCCTGTCCATATCGGGTAGCTCCTCCTTGCACCACCCACAGGAACCCATCATGAGCCTTCACAACTTGGGAAAGCCCACTAATGGGTGGATCGAATGGATTCACGGTCCCCCCTGTTTCCCACCAATGTTACCACCTCTCTGACTCCTCTGGCCCTGAGCAATGACGTTCAAGCTTCATGCTGTATCACATTTTTGCATCTTCTATCTTCAATTTGATGGGAACAATAGTTTCTGCCTGCATCGGATGAATGGGCATTGTTCCCCAGGTTCAGATCAGGTGTGTGGGAACTGCAGAATTTAGCTCTCTGCTTGCATTTATGAAGAATTACAGCTCCCAGCCCTTGCAGGTGTTCTATCTTTTCTGTGGGCTCAAAACACTCTCTCCCAGCATCCTTGACAAGGTTGGGCACAGCGACTGCACTGCCAGCTCTGCTTTGCGTTTCTCATGGGAATCAGAGTGTGAGGCCTCTCCCTGTGTTCTAAGCCTTTCCAATGCCTTCCATTAATTTCAATGCAGCTGTGGCTTCCATTTTTATTTTCATAGCTGTTCATGTTAGTTGCTTTTAGGTGTCTGCAAGAATTTCATGTGTGTTCGTTTGCATCTGGCTAATGCCTCTACGTGTGTGTTCAGCCATGTCACCTCTTCATGATTACATTGGTGATGTTATCCAGTTATGGTCTATGGGGCTGCTTCAGTGGGTGGCATCGTGCATCTTGGGGATATGCAGGGGGGGTTTGAGGCCCCCTCAACAAGCGGTTCTCTCATATAAAGAGAACTAACCTGTTCACAGTGAAGCAGCTATTTCCCATTCAAGAAACGGACCTTCAACCCAAGAAGACCCTGAGGTCCTCTCTAATGGGAACTAGTCTGTTCACTGTGAAGCAACTATTTCCCTTTTGAGAAACGTGCTCCTACCCCTGGGTGACCCAGATGTCCTCTCGTCTAATGGGAACTAGGCTGTTCACAATGAAGCAGCTATTTCCCATTCAAGAAACAGACCTCCAACTCTGGGAGACCTAGTGGTCCTCTCATCTAGCCTATTTTTAGTGAAGCAGCAATTTACCATTCGAGAAACGTACTTCTAACCATGGGAGACCAAAAGGTCCTCTCGTCTAATGGGAACTAGTCTGTTCACAGTGACAAAGCTATTCCCCATTCAAGAAATGGACCCCTAACCTTGGGAGAAAAAAGGGTTGAAAGCAAGTCCCTGAACGCTCACACCAGTGATAATACAACAAGCTAGGGAAGAAAGGCCCGAGTCAATCTTCTAAGGATAATACGTTTAATCTCATGCGCAGATAAGAGCAACAGCAAAGAACTCTGCTGCTAAAAACGTTCTGCCAAAAAGCGGTACAAGCAGAAACATTGAAAGTAAAACATCATCATAAGTGATGGAATACATACAGTGACAACCCGCGCGGCTGATTGGATAGACCCTATACAGCTGCTGCCTTTATCCATGTGGGATGACAGTTCATTGGTCCCAGTCCATCCGTCTTCCATCATGTGGGCACTGCAGGGCTCATCTTCTTCTCATGTCCAAGGTCATAAAATGAATTATACTCCTATTATACAGCTTTTTTATCACTCACACTGTGCACTTGGCAGGCTTCAAAACAGACACACAGGAGGTTCCAGGGCACTCTAACCCTCACATACACATTTCACTCACTCTCTCCGCGCCATCTGTCTCCAAGGTCTCCACCCTCGTTGTGAACTATAATTTATCCCTCCCAGCATCTTGCAATACAAATTACATGACTGTCCCTTCAACAACACACCCTGTCCATCCTCTTTGATCATTTCAGGACTTGTTACTTGGGGTTGATGGTCAAAGGGCACATAGGTTCATGGAATTCAGGAATCTTAGGGTTCAGTCAGTTATATGGGCTATAATTCGTGGTCACCCGGGAATGGGCTGGGTCATGCTTTGGCCAAAGTGAGATAACATGCACAGCAGATGCCGGCCTCTGATCGCGGCCTTGTCGTGCACATTCCTTTTGTGTGAAAGACACATCTTTGCAACACTCTCAAGAAAAATGAACCAACAGTTTAGCGGGTAGGGGTGCAACCTGTCCTCATGGGAGCTTGTGCATAACTGGAGATTTCTGTTGCCTCATGGATCTGAGCCTAGTGCATACAATGCCGCCTTTGTCACGCACGCCTTCTCGTCTACCTATGATTGTTAATATCTACGCACCATATGAATACACTATATATGGGTCCCTTTCACTAACCCCTCTTCCCGCTGAGACTCATCACAGTGCCTCAAATGCATCTCGCCTTACTTTAAAGCGCCTAGTGGGGACGGGACTGCCCCCTTCCCAACAATGGCACCTTTCATTATTACTGTAGTAAAAAATTCAGGAATTATTCTGCGCTCCCACTCCCCCGTTTCTGCATCCATCTATGGCCTATTCCTTTTTAATGGCACCCACGCCCTGCACACTATTCGCAAGCTCTCCCCCCCTACACGTGTACTCTTCAGGTGAACACGTCATGTAAATGCATCACCCCTCCCCCACAAGGTCCACCCTAACCTCTGTATAATTTTCTGGATCAGGGGGTGGGGAAATGATAGTGTGGTATAGAGGATCAACTGTCTTTGAGGATCAATATTGCCTTTGAGCTGCACTCCTAGTGCTTCCAGCTCTAGTACCATACTCCAACTTTGGCAATTACCTTTTGAGATATTTTATGAGATTTTACTGTATTGGCAATTCATTTTTTGAGATAACGTATGAGATTTCACTGATTTCGATGTAAACCTCGTTTAACACTACAAGAAGTTAACATTGTATGTGCATGTGACTGTTCATGTGTTTCAGTTTCTGTTTTTATCTGACTTCTCCATTTTAGATTAATTTTATTCTGATTTTATTGCAGAAGTAATTAACTGTGGTCATCCCGAGGCAGTGCTTTTATAATTAGTCCCTAACAGGTTAACAGGCTTTTGCACTGGTGTTCCTGTTGGACGCTCCCTCTTGCATATTCCCCCCAGGGCAACAGGGAAACAGTCCAAAGTGATTGAACTGACATGGCTTCAGGGTTAAGAAGCAAACTTACTTTGGACGAGCGTATGGAGGATAAGATGGTTAAATTGGCCAGCAAACGGAAGTTGTCATCTGTGGGTGAAAAAGGAACTTTAACAAAGTCGTTGGTCCGTTCACAAAAGGCCTCCAAAGAATCATTCTTTGAAAATATGAGGAAAGCTTGCCTTCTTCGATCTGGTAATGGAGATGGGGGAAATGGGGTCAGAGTACGTGGCAAATGGCGCAAGAACCAGCCTTACTGGGTGCCCAGGTCCGGTCATCAGTGGGAGGTGATAGGTCCTTGGAGCCCAACCTCCCTCAGGAATAAATCCTAGACCTGGAGCTGTTGGCCTTTAGGGAATTATCTTTTTCCGGGTGTATGGAAAGGAATGGGAGGGGGTCTGATGCGAACATGGGGTTTGGAGAACGTGCCCTGCTAGATATAAATTCCCCTAATGTGTCTCCAACGGATAAAGTCATGGGAGACATGCAGGAGAAAGAACCAACAGGTCAAAGAAGAGAGGGGGAGGAGCGGACTCCAAGCTCCATTATATATTCCACAACCCCTAAAGGCTCTAGCCCGAGGTTAATGGGAAACGATATAGAGAGTTTGGGGGGAGGGAAGACAGGTGACCATGCAAACAGTAACCAGGTCCAGGAGGGTGAGCTAGTAGTGATATTTCCCCGGTGCAGACTTTTAAGGGGAGACCAGCCCCCTTACCTTTACTTTTCAGGCTTTAAAGGGGTGACAGCGAGAGTGGAGGGATTAAAGTCATCGAGGGCAGAGGGGGTGGCCGTCGAAAATGTGAGGTGGCACTTTGTCGCTAGACCACCCCTGAGTGGCAATCCCAAGGAACTGCAGGGCCCAGCGGGGTCTTGGTCTGCGAGGTTCACCTAAAGTCCCTTAACCAGCCTTTGAAAAAGAGTGTCCAGTGTCACACACAAACTACTGAACTTGAACAGAGGGCCCTGATCCTTACCCTACGGTCGCTTGCCAGGACTATGGAACTTGCCCTGCCAACAATGAACAATGTCCAGAGGGATTTAGTGCATGTGGTGGCAACCCAAGAGAAAGCGCTTGCCTCCACAATGCAACAAATAACCAATATTGAAGATTATATTAGGGGTTCAGAGGTGCATGCCCCTATAATTGAGGAGGAGAGGGAAAGGTAGCAAACATCTGTGGTTGGTGCATCTCCCCTGAGTGTTATGTCAATGTCATCATGTGGGGTGGAGGAAATTGCAAATACTGTGATGTTCTATGAGGACAACGTGCCAATGAGAGGAAGCAAGGAGGGTGTGTCAACTGGAGAACCTGATGGGGGCTATTCCACTCGTATCAGGTTGCTGAAGATTTGTTAAATGAGATTGAGCTGGATAAGTTAAGTGCGGGGGAGATGGCTTCTGCACCTGATAAGTTTGAGATATTCAGCAGGGTTAAAAAAGACTGGGGCTAATAAGGGCAGAAGAAAAATGGCTGGAAGGGGGTGTCACAGTTCATTAAGAATCTATCTACGCCCCCAGCCCCGAAACAGAGCATGAGGCTGAGCAGCAGTAGATCAACGAGGGGGGGTCTTCAAACCATCACACTACAAGAGAGGAGGTATGCTGATTATATTGAGGAGTTGCCCTATGGAATCGCAGGTTGAATTTGTTAACTCCTTTGACACGAAGTGCGACTTAGATAATGAGAGGGAGTGAGAAACCATGGGAAGGAAATGGCAGGTGCAGGAAACACATGAGGACTCTGAAAGGGTGGGATCAGTGCAATTTGTGGGGGTACCTCCAGACAGCCCAATGATCCAGGGCAACAGGGCGGTCCCCAAACAAACAGGGGGCATTTGTAAGGAGCGAGGCAGAGATTTAAATCCCAGGGCGGTCACATTTATGACTCTGGAAGAACGTTGACTAGCCATAAGGGGGGATCCAACTAACGAAGTAGAAACAACTAGGCGGGAGTCGACTAATAAATTGGTTCTCCACAAATTGCCTTTGGATCAGGAACAGGTCATTTTATCAATATATTTTTTATTGAAACTTCGATCAACATGCAATTCATTGCATAATACACAACAGTAATAAAGCATTAACCACCTCTGTAAATCAACGCTTTGAAATGTTTTTTTTTATTGGCATTTTTAGAAACAAACACAGTATCCCCAATTCCCTCCTCCCTGCCCCCCCCCTTTTCCAAACCGAACAAAGCAGCAGTAAAGAGACCAAACTTTCACAGTATTTTTTAAAGGTCTTTGGAGCACCACAACATGTGGCCAACTCCATTGCTGGCTGGAGGCCGACGTCGTCCCGGGTCGTGGAGACCCCCCATTGGGAGTTGTCTTTCTCGATGGCGAGCGTGCCCCGACTATCTGGGGGGTACGATCTCAGAACTAATGTACATCCCATTCCCATGTCTGCTGGACCCCATACCAGTCAGCGAGGAATGAGCATGAGTCCTTGTTCACCAGGGCAGTCAATTTGTCCATCAAGAACATATTCTTACGTTTTTTCGTCCAATCTTCCTTGGAAGGGGTTTCCGGGCTCTTCCACCTCTGGGCTAGGGCTACTCTGCCTGCTCTCAACATAGTTTCCCACATCCTTGGGTACTGGTGTATTTCCGCATCCAGCATGGTCAACAGGTCAAGGGGTAGAGGATCCTCCGTTACCTCCGCTATCCAGTCTCTTACTGATTCCCTGTAGGTCTGCACCTTCCGACATAGCCAACACATGTGACCTCTAGACCCTATCTAGCCACAGCCCCTCAGGCATTCTGGTGATACCCCTGCAAACATTTTCGAGAGTTTTGCCGGGTCCCTGTGCCCCCCCTGCAGGATCTTAAAATTATGTTCCATGTCTGAGGTGAAAAGATTGCCATGGAACGATATCTTAAAAATGCGAGCCCAGGCATCCTCTGATATCTCCTCCCCTGCCAGCTCATTCCAAAACCCACGAAAACCCCTCCTAGCCTGAAGGTCTTGGGTGTTTAGGACTGTGTACATACAGGAGACCGCTCCTTTTCTAGAGGTTGCTAAGTCGAGGAGTTTCTCAAAGGGGGTTAGTTGTCTCCGCAAATTTGGGCCCCATGCAGGGTCGTTGAGGATACCCTTAAGCCGGAGATATTAAAAAATGGAGAGGGTCCCGCCTCCCAGTCCCTCCTGGAGGTCCTCGTAACTCAAGAACTCTCCCTCCCTGAACAGCTGGCTCGCCCATTCCAGTCCCGCATCAGACCACCGCTGGGATTGTCCGAACCCTCTACTGCCCGGTTTCAGGGGGGGCCCCCACAAGGAGGTCATGGGGGACGGCCAGGAGGAAAGATGGGCTGTTCGGGGGCACTCCCTCCATACATCCCAGAGAACACCCAGAGTCGGGTGGGACAGTACTTGTTTCGGTATGGATTTGCGAGGGGCCCACAGGAGGTCGCGGACTTTCAGGGGGTGGACATCCATGTCCTCCAAATATGACCAATATGCCCGCAAGTCTTCCTTCATGTGTTCTAGAAGGACCCGCATTTGTGCTGCGTAATAGTACAATTGGAAATCTGGGAAACCAAATCCCCCCTCCTCTCTTGGAAGTGTCAGGGTGGCCCTACCAATCCGTGGGGTTTTCCCTGCCAAATGAAGTCTCAGACCCCTTTGTGCAAATCTATGAAGGTTTGAGCGGGTACCCGGGTAGGGTGGGCTGTAAAGAGGTACAAAAGCCGGGGCAGAACGTTCATTTTAACAGCCTTCATCCGACCATACCACGAGAGGATCATTCCTCCCCATCTCCTCAAGTCAGAGGCTATCTCGGACATCATGGGCTCGTAGTTGGAAGTCCCCAGTTTTGATAAGTCCCTAGTGAGGAGGACGCCCAGGTATTTTATGGTACTCTTGCCCACAGCTATCCCGTGAAACCTGGTCAGGGGGTCCAGTACTGGGTCCACAAGGCGCATTGGAAGGAGGACAGACTTAGTGGTGTTCATTTTCAGACCTGAGAAACGCCCGAATGAGCTGACCTGGGACAGGAGGGAGGGAAGCGAAGAGCCCAGGTCCACCAGGTATGCCAGAATATCATCGGCAAACAGGGAGAGTTTGAATTCCACTTCTCCCCTTCTTATGCCCCTGATGTCAGGGTGGGACCTGACCGCTATTGGCCAATGCCTCCATTGTGAGGACATATATCAGGGGGGAAAGAGGACAGCCCTGTCTAGTTCCTCGGGTGAGGGAGAAAGATTCTGACAGCACTCCGTTCACCTGGACTCTTGTTGCGGTGGGGGCTCTATAGAGGGCATCAATCCAGCTCAGGATGTGTGTCCCAAAGCCCATTCGTTGGAGGAGGAGGGTCATGTATCTCCACTCTACTCTGTCGAAAGCTTTTTCCAAGTCCAGGGACAGGATGCATGCTTTGAGATTTGAGTTTTGGGCGAAGTGTACCAAGTCTATTGTTTTGCGGATATTATCCGATCCCTGTCTGCCCCTAATGAACCCCACTTGGTCCCCGTGGACAAGCTTCTGCATTATCCCCTCCATTCGCCTACTCACCACCTTAGCCAGGATTTTGACATCGATGTTGAGCAATGAAATGGGTCGGTAGGAAGAGCATTCCCTCGGGTCTTTACCTTCCTTGGGGAGGACCACTATGATGGCACCCATCATGGAGTCGGGGAGAGTGCCCCCCTCCAAAACCATGCTGAAAACCCTCGCCAGGTAGGGGGACAGGGAGGACCGGAACCTCTTATAAAAATAAACCGAGAAGCCATCTTCCCCAGGGGAGGTCCCCACCTTCATCCCACCGATCGCCTCGTCTCTCAGAATGGCGTTGTTACATCTCCAGCGTCCCCTCTGTTCTCTACACCAATCCCCTGCCAGGGTGACCCTAACCAAGTCGTGGTCTGACCAGGGGACGGGGTCTATCCTGTAAGCCGCTATGTGTGGTCGAAGTACCTCGTCCACGAGGATATAATCTATCCTTGAGAAGGCTTTGTGGGTGGAGGAATAGTACGAGAAAGAGGGAGTCCCTGCCCGGGGGGGGGTGGGTAGCGTATCCGCCAAGTTCAGGTCCTCATTTACCCTCTGAAAGCAACGCGCCAAGGTGTCTCCAGCGGGTCTGGGGTTTGTTGCACCCACCCATTGTCTATCTCTGGATGGGTCTAGGACCATATTGAAATCACCTCCCACCACCAATGGGCCCTGGACAAAGGTTTTCAGCCTTTCCCCCACTCCCTCCCAGAATTGGGCCTGGCTCTCGTTTGGGGCATATACTACCGCCAAGGTTATGGGCGATCCCTGTAGGGAGCCTTGTACGAAGAGGAAGCGGCCTTCGGGGTCCCTCAGGACGGAATATTTTTCGAAACCCAACCCTTTAGCGATCAGAATTACAACCCCTCGTTTCTTTCCTTTATGTGATGTGTGGAAGATCTCCTCGATTCCGCCTCCCCGCAACCTGGGCTCCCTCCCCCTCACCCAGTGTGTTTCCTGCACGAAGAGTAGGTCTAGCTTCGCCCTCCTGAACTCCCTGCTGATTAGGGATCTTTTCGTGGGGGTGTTCAAGCCCCGTACGTTCAGGGTTCCCACCCCCAGGGCCGGTCGGACTTCAGCAATAGTCGCTGTCACCTTTCCCCTTGGTCACCGATGTCGCATGGTCACTCCCACCCTGCTTACTGCATTTTTTTGTTTGGATCTCTTTGAAACATTTTCCCAACTTACCCCTCAACACTCTTCCCACCCTAAAACCCCCAACTTGTAAACAGACCCCCACCCCCATCCCCGGCGTCCAGCCATGTAGTTCTTCCATTCCTGGATTGTTGGCTGGACCACCAGCCGGATCGCCCCGGCCAGGCTTCACTTACAATGCTCGTTAACGTGAGCCCCTCCCCCCCATCTTGTCTCTCCCCCGAACCTCTCAGTTTGAGCACTCTCCTGGTGTCAGGGTACAGGGAGTCGTAAGGGGGAGTCAAGGCTTAGTGAGAGGCCCAGGGCGCAGAGGAACCAGACACAAAACACAACAAACCCAAAGGAACAGCCTCCAGCCTTACAGGAGGCTTCTCTGTCCCTTTTGCAGGCAGAAGGCTCGCCGGACCACAACTCCCAGCAGCCTCCGGGCCGGGAACTACTTTTCCACTCCCAGGTTGGGAGGGGCTCGCGCACGCGCATGCGCGCAGAACAAAGGCACGGGGCTTGTGCTTAAGCTCCCGACCGGAACGGACGTATCCTGCAGAGCTCCTGCCGACGGGGATCACGCGAGGGGCCACGCCCCATGGAACCAGCATTCCGGCCCCTTGCTCACAACAGATAAGTGCAGCCAAACCATTGCGAACGAGCGACCAACCCCTACATGGGAATCAGAAGCGCAGCAGCGGGGGGAGAGCGCAAAACAAGCAGAGGAGCATTGGGATATCCAGTCCGTTCAGGGGCTCGCACAGGAGGCACCGCCCAGCCATATTACGTCCCCTGCAAGGGACAAAAGCTAAGTGCCAATCAGCGCTCCCTAGCATTTAACCAGCCCCGATTTTGGCTACCAAGACCCATTACCATTACGCATGCAGTGTTTATTTACTAACGTGTTTTCGGCCACGTGCGGCAAACTTTGGCAGCATGGAGAGTGTTTCTGACCACAGCCACGTGCGGCAAACTTTGGCAGCACGTAGTGCTTTATATAAGCCACGTGAGGCAAAACTTTGGCGGCACGATGGATCTTGTTCCCTTCAAGCCACGTGCGGCGAACTTGAGCCACATGTTCTGAACCACTCGCTATTGTTGGGAACTAAAAAGCTCTGAGAGCGTGTAATGTGCATGTGCCAGCACTGTATGTGTGTGTGATGTATTATGCCTATGTGAGTTAACACAGGTCACTAATACCAAAACTCTCTTGCAGCATTGGAACTGCTCCGAGCTCCAGACCTGAGAGTGCGCAGGCAGGAGGCCAGCATTCAACCACAGAGCTAAGTGCCTTTTGCATCAAAAGCTATTGTAAAACACTGTGTGTATGTTGGGACGATAGTGCATATATTACTGTTGTTTTTTCCATATGTTCCCATGCCTGTCCACTTACCCTCTCCTAACCCTCACTACGGTTACCCTCTGTTCGAGACCCATCCAACCAATGAGACCCTAACCCTCTTTCCCTGCTGGGGTCTTGGCGGCCTGTGTAAGCTTGTCTTGCAGGTACCCAGACCGCAGTGGGGGTAGTTGGTTCGCGCCACTCCTGCACCTGGACTTTGGAGCCATGACAGAAGCACAAGCCCAAGTGTGACAGGTGCCTGAGTGGCACGACCCAGCTAGACTATGGAAGAATTAACCAAGGTCCTGCAGGACCTACAAGCTGAGCTCCCACTAGACAGGACTATTCCTACCCTGGCCGTCCAAGTACGCTCTTTAGCAGCCCAAACCGCGACCCTTCCGGGTGGTGCTACTGCGCCAACTCCTGTCCAAGTAAGTGTTACCCCAGAGTCCATAGTTCCATTAGCTCCCCCAGAAAGATACTCCGGTGATCCACAGAAATACCAAACCTTCCTGACTCAATGCCAGCTTCATTTCCTTACCAAACCCTCAGCATTTCGTTCAACCCAGGCTAGGACGGCCGTTGTGATCTCCTACCTTACAGGAGATGCAGCGGCTTGGGCGAATCCTTTAGTGCAAAGGGATGACGCAGTTCTGTATAGCTGGGTTGAATTCCAAAACGAGTTTGGTAAGATCTTTAATCGTCAAGCTGCCTCTATGTGCAAAGATAGGGAGTTACTTACCTTATGTCAAGGCAATAAGGAGTTAGTCACATATGTAACTCAATTCAACAGACTGGTGGCGGAGACAGAGTGGCCCCGAGATAAAACGATGTCACTCTTTTATCAGGGTCTTTGTTACGACCTAAAGGACCTGATAGCACAGGTCGACCCCCAACCCCGAGACTGTCCAGCAATGATAGACCTAGCATTGCATCTAGATCATCGTCAAGTGGAACGACGGGGAGATAGGAAACGGGGGGACTCTCGTCCAGTAGCCAGGCTTGATCATACCCATTTGACTCAGGCCCCGGAGAAATCAGGCGGGGATGAGCCGATGCAAATTGGGTCAGTGCGGGGTCCACTCACTAAAGTCGAGAAAGAACGACGGCGTAAGGAGGGCCTATGTTTGTACTGTGGGACCACAGGACATTTTGTCAAAGATTGCCCTACGAAACCTAAAGCGCAGGGAAACGCCTCGGCTCGGCGGTTGTAGGGGTACTACAGCCGAGCCCTGAAAAAGAAGTTACCCCAGTCTCAGGTTTTGTGAATTATGCCCCACACATCACTCTGTCAGCAGTCTTGCAATTCCGGGGGCATGAAGTTAAGGTGGATTTACTCTTAGACACTGGTGCCACGGGTAACTTCATGGACGTTTCATATGCGGCTAAGTTGGGAGTGCCCTTATGTAGGAAAAGGGCACCGGAACCAGTAAGGGCGGAGGATGGGACTGCTTTGAGTTCTGGTCCCATAACACACTGCACTCAACCCTTGACACTTTGTAGCCAACAGAATCACAGTGAGACCATCCAATTTGATCTGATAGCAGCACCACAGTTTGGTGTTATCCTGGGGCTGCCCTGGTTCACGAAACATAACCCCCTGGTGGATTGGTCCAAGGGTACGATATCCATGTCCTCTCCATACTGCCGTTCACATTGCGCTATTGTGGTCCAGTCTTTGCCCTCAGCTCAGGAGCCCACTATTGCCGCTATAGAGGCATCAGATCCCAGTAACTTACCGCCAGAATACCAAGGGTTCAAAGATGTATTCAGTAAAAAATCGGCTGAGACTCTGCCACCCCACCGGCCTTTTGATTGCCGTATACACTTAGAAACCGGGGCGGTACTACCTTGTAGTCGGGTGAATGCCCTAACGGAGGCAGAAACAGAACACCTGAAAGAATATATTGATACCAATTTGAAAAGCGGTTTTATTCGACATTCCAACTCACCTGTCTCGTCGCCGTTGTTCTTCGTGTCCAAGAAAACGGGTGACTTGAGAACATGTATCGATTATAGAGGAATCAATCGTATTACGATTAAAAATCGGTACCTCTTGCCACTAATTCCAGTTTTACTCGATCAAGTTTGGAACAAAACAGTATACACAAAATTGGATCTTCGGGGGGCTTATCACCTGGTGCGAGTGCAGGCTGGAGATGAGTGGAAGACCGCATTCAGGACCAAATTCGGCCTGTACGAGTACCAGGTGATGCCTTTCGGGTTGTGTAATGCTCCAGCATCTTTTCAACACTTCCTGGATGAAGTGTTACGGGAATATCTGGATGTCTTCGCTGTGGTTTATATCGATGATATCTTGATATATTCCACCAGCATGCAGGAACACGTTAAACACGTTACGGCTGTATTACAGCGGCTTCGGGAACACCACCTATATGCTAAACTTGAAAAATGGAATTTCACCGTACCACCGTAGAGTTCCTGGGATACTTCCTGACGCCATCTGGGGTGCAGATGGACCAGAAAAAGGTACGAGCAGTGGTCGACTGGGCGGCTCCTACATCAGTGAAGGAAGTACAACCGTTTTTAGGTTTCGGCAATTTTTACCGGCGATTTATTAAGAACTTCTCTCAACTGGTGACGCCCATTACAACGTTGCTTAGGAAAGGAAAGACGTTTGTATGGGATAAAGCCGCTGAACACAGTTTTCAGCGGTTGAAGTCTGCTTTTACATCTGCACCAGTACTACGCCATCCTGACCTCAGCCAGCCATTCCTAGTTGAAACCGACGCATCAAGCTATGCCTTAGGAGCGGTCTTATCTCAACGAGACCCCAAAACGGGGTTACTACACCCTGTGGCATACTACTCTAGAAAACTGTTACCGGCTGAGATTAATTACACCATAGCCGACTGAGAATTATTGGCAGTAAAGGCAGCGTTCGACGAATGGCGACATTACCTGTTGGGATCCCGCCATACGCTCACTGTCATGACAGACCATAGGAACTTACAATTCATTAAAACCGCGAAAACACTGAGCCCCCGCCAATTACGCTGGGCAATGTTTTTCTCGAGTTTTGACTTTCTAATTACATATCGCCCAGGAGCAAACAATATGAAGGCCAATATCTCGATATCCGGAGCCAGAGGGCAAAAGCTTAGGTGAGGCTCGTCCAATAATTCCGCCCACCCGGATAGTCGGACTAGTGGGTAGACCGAACATCTTTGATGACATGTTGAAGGCCATGTCTGCTGAGGAGTTACAGAAGTGGTGTTCAAGAGGCCCGCAACATACATTGGTAGACGGTGTCCCATATTACGCCAGGGCCTTATACTTACCTACGTCAGCACCCAGAAAGGAAGTGGTACATTGGTGTCATGACACTACATTAGCCGGACATCCCGGTATTGCTAAAACCCAGCAGAACGTATCCAGACACTTTTGGTGGCTTACGTTACTTCGTGATGTGCGGGTTTATGTGACGGAATGCAGCACTTGCAGCAGACAAAAAGCCAGTCACCAGAAACCAGTTGGCTTACTCCAATCGTTGCCATCTCCACCGGCTCCATGGCATACAATCACAATGGACTTGATTGTGGATTTGCCACCAGTACAAAAGTACACCTCTATCCTGGTGGTTGTGGACTCCCTCACCAAGATGAGTCACTTCATTCCGTGTATTGGAGTTCCCACCGCATGCGAGATAGCAGACTTGTTTCTACATCATGTGGTTCGCCTACACGGTCTACCCACACGTGTTATCACGGACAGAGGCCCTCAATTCACTTCCCAATTTTGGCGAGCATTTTGTCAATTAATCGGGATGGAGGTCAGCCTATCATCCGGCTATCACCCGGAAATGGATGGCCAAACCGAACGGGTGAATCAAGGTTTGGAACAATACCTACGCTGTTATGCAGCCAATACCGAAGTGTCAGGGGTCCAATATGTCTGGTTGGCAGAAATAGCATACAACAACACCGTGCATAGTTCCACCAAGCATACGCCCTTCTTTGGTGCGTGTGGATACCATCCTCGGGTATTGCCCACCAGATCTGGTGATCATTCTACAAACCGACCCACTCTATTGGGGCGTCAGGTTTATGCGCAGCAGGTCTGGAAGGATATTCAGGCAAATCTGGACACCGCAAAGGCATCATATAAGCATTATGCTGACAAAAGGAGAAATGTAAGTCCCCAGTACCAACAGGGCGACAGGGTCTGGTTGTCAACCCGAAATATTAAATTGTCTGGACCTCGTAAATTACAACCAAGGTTTTTAGGTCCTTTTACTATTTCGGATGTAATCAACCCGGTGGCAGTGAGGCTGGCATTACCCCCACAAATGAAAATTCATCCCACTTTTCATGTGTCCTTGTTGAAACCAGCCCGGCCATCCATTCGTACTGAAAAACCACCGCCCATCATAGTTCAGGGGCATCCCGAATATGAGGTCCATGGAATTCTGATGGGTTGTACTATTTGATAGACTGGTTTGGGTATGGGCCTGAGGAACGTTCCTGGGAGCCTGCACACAGTGTGCATGCTCCTAGACTGGTAAGACAATTCCACAAAAATCATCCTGAGAAACCCAAGCCTGAGCCCTTCCGTGCAGGGGGGAGTATTGTCAGGGTACAGGGAGTCATAAGGGGGAGTCAGGGCTTAGTGAGAGGCCCAGGGCGCAGAGGAACCAGACACAAAACAAAACAAACCCAAAGGAACAGCCTCCAGCCTTACAGGAGGCTTCTCTGTCCCTTTTGCAGGCAGAAGGCTCGCCGGACCACAACTCCCAGCCGCCTCCGGGCCGGGAACTACTTTTCCACTCCCAGGTTGGGAGGGGCTTGCGCACGCGCATGTGCGCAGAACAAAGGCACGGGGCTTGTGCTTAAGCTCCCGACCGGAACAGATGCAACCTGCAGAGCTCTTGCCGACGGGGTCACGTGAGGGGCCACGCCCCATGGAACCAGCATTCCGGCCCCTCGCTCACAACAGATAAGTGCAGCCAAACCATTGCGAACGAGCGACCAACCCCTACATGGGAATCAGAAGCGCAGCAGCGGGGGGAGAGCGCAAAACAAGCAGAGGAGCATTGGGATATCCAGTCCGTTCAGGAGCTCGCACAGAGGGCACCGCCCAGCCATATTACGTCCCCTGCAAGGGACAAAAGCTAAGTGCCAATCAGCGCTCCCTAGCATTTAACCAGCCCCGATTTTGTCTACCAAGACCCATTACCATTACGCGTGCAGCGTTTATTTACTAGCGTGTTTTTGGCCACGTGTGGCAAACTTTGGCAGCACGGAGAGCGTTTCTGACCACAGCCACGTGCGGCAAACATTGGCAGCACGTAGTGCTTTATAGAAGCCACGTGCGGCAAAACTTTGGCGGCACGATGGATCTTGTTCCCTTTAAGCCACGTGCGGCGAACTTGAGCCACATGTTCTGAACCACTCGCTATTGTTGGGAAATAAAAAGCTCTGAGAGCGTGTAATGTGCATGTGCCAGCACTGTATGTGTGTGTGATGTATTATGCCTATGTGAGTTAACACAGGTCACTAATACCAAAACTCTCTTGCAGCATTGGAACTGCTCCGAGCTCCGGATCTGAGAGTGCACAGGCAGGAGGCCAGCACTCAACCACAGAGCTAAGTGCCTTTTGCATCAAAAGCTATTGTAAAACACTGTGTGTATGTTGGGATGATAGTGCATATGTTACTGTTGTTTTTTCCATATGTTCCCTTGCCTGTCCACTTACCCTCTCCTAACCCTCACTCCGGTTACCCTCTGTTTGAGACCCATCCAACCAATGAGATCCTAACCCTCTTTCCCTGCTGGGGTCTCGGCGGCCTGTGTAAGCTTGTCTTGCAGGTACCCAGACCGCAGTGGGGGTAGTTGGTTTGCGCCACTCCTGGAATTTGGAGCCGTGACACCCGGGCCCTGATTGATACTACCCTTGGTACCCACTGTCGTGCTCCCCCCTGTGCCCCCTTATACTTGCAGTTCGAGGGGGTGCGGCGAACGAAGCGTCCCCAGAGTCCTCCTCTTTCTCAATCTCGATGATATGCATGGGGTCGCTGATGTCACCCCTCTGAGTCGGCGCGGTCGTCCTCCATTTGAGTTGGTGGTGTGTTCAGTTTCTTGAACTTCCTCGCGCCGGTTCTTCTTCTCCTTGAGTTGGGCTGCCGAGCGCCTCCAGACCCACTGGTCCACGCCGGGATGCGGGTGCTCCCACATAGTCTTGAATAGCACCCTTAATATCTTCTTCCATTACCAGCATTGTGCGTTGGCCTAGGTATTGGAAGGACAGAGAGAAGGGGTATCCCCAACTGTAACGGACGCCCTTCTCTTTCAGTTGTTGTGTCAGGGGGCGGCACATCCTTCGCTTAGCTAGGGTGTAAGCTGAGAGGTCTTGAAAAATGGCAATTTGTGTGCCGTTATAGGTTATCGCCCCCGCTTTCCTCGCCGCCTCCTGGACTTTAGCTTTATCCGTGTAATAATGGAAACGAGCCAGAACCGATCTGGGGCTCCCTGATCTTCCCCCGGCCGTGTGCACCCTGTCGAACGTGAGTTCCCTCGTCATTTCCTCGGCGAACAGGAGGGTGATGATGTCTTTCACCACTCGGGTCAACTCTCTCTCCGTCTCGCCCTCCTTAGGTTGTTCCGCCTTTCCCTATTTTCATAGTCGTCCATAATCCTGGCTCTCTCTTCATCCCTCTTTTCCAGAGCCACAAGCCGTGTATCGAATTGAATTTCCTGAGATGTAGAGGCCGATTGGTAATTTTCCACTTGTAGGACTCTGTCCTCGATTTTGTCTACCCTTTGGTCCAGTTTCTCGAACTTCTGGGCTATGTCGGATCTCATTTCTCTAATCTCTTGGAGGATGGAGGCGAAGCCCCTCTCCATCGCCGCTGCGGATTGGCCCTCGGCTTCGGTGTGGGCCATGGTTCCGGAGATAGTAGGGACCCCGGTGGTGTTCTCTGATTCTTGGAAGCGAAACGTTTGCAGGGCCTTCTTCCAGCTCATGGGGTGCTGCTGATCCCCTGCTGCGGGGTCCGCTGTGGTCCGAGGGGCCTTTGGGGAGAATACCGTGCCGTCCAGGGACCAGTCCGTAATGCGTCACACCAATGAGGATTGTGGGCAATAGATTATCTCCTGCGGGGTGTGGGGCAGGCCTTCAACTGAGGACGGGGGCATCTCACCTAGGTCACGGGCCGCCTGCGTGTTCAGGGTGGGCCAGGGGTCCAATGGTGAGGGGGACTCCTAAGGTGTATTCCAATGCCCTTAAGCGGCGTGATCGTGGGGTCACCCTTCAGAACTTAATTGTCCAACGCCTCCCAGCTGCGTAGTGCGTCGTGGCCCTGTGGGCCCCTGAAGTTGTGCTGTGCTGACCCGGGGCCGTGGTGTTGTGGACGTCTCCGGGGTGTGGGCTTTGGCCCTTATTAACGATGGGGCAGCCCCCCAGGCGGGCACTCGCCCCGCTCCTCAAAAGCGGGGGCCTCTCACCTCAGCTGCCTGCTCACTGCTTCCCCCCGGGGCGGTGTCCTCGGGAACCTCCATCTTCCAGCAGGTTCTCGCTCCAGGGCGCGGCCCTGGGGGGTCTACCTCTGCTGTGGCCCCGGCCATAGGAGGTCTGCGCCGCTTGCTCTCTGTCTGGGGGCCACTGTTGTGACCCAATGTGGAGCGATCCGGGTGCGGGGTCTCACCTTAGTAGGCGGAAATGGCGGGCGCCTCCGATCTCGTGGGGGGAGCGATTTCGCCCCCCACCCGGGGTGAAGCGTTGCTGGAGGGCGTCTTCTCCTGGGGCCCTCCTCTGGCGGGGCCTGGCTTCCCGCGCTGTCCCCACAGGCCCGTACCGCCTTGCCATGGGGTCTGGAGCAGCGCCCCAGGAAGGAGCCCGTCTCCCCCCTCTGAGGGCGGGGGGGTTCGCCGCAGAGCTCAACACGGGGAGCGCCGTCCCTCCGTTACTTGCTTTTCACCTCCTGGGCCCGGAGGGGGACCCGGCTCTTCTCCTCGGCTCCCGAACCGCGGAGGGATCCGTTGTTTCCTGCGCCAGCAGGCGCGATGCAATTCAGGCTGCGCTCCTGCACTCGTGGTTCTCCGGTTCCACTTGGGGCTGGAGGCCCGTTTCTTCGAGCGGGGGCGTCACGGGGGGGTTGCCAGCTCTCGCCGCTCATTGTGCTTGCTCGGGGGGTTTCGGGGGGGGCTCAATCCCCTGGATGGGCCCAGCTTCGGCGGGAGCTCCGCAATCAGGCTGCCATTGCCTGTGCGCCCCCTGGTAGCCTCCTGAAATTTTATTTTAACTGAATTACAGTACATCTAAGATTCATAAACTCAATCATCACGCTCGAGCAAGTCTGATAAAACAGGTTAACATAATGTAATGCTTCAAAAGGAGGAGCCCGAACAAAAAGGGGAGAGAAGAGAAATAAAAATAAAGAAAAAAAACACCTTTCACAATTAACATAATTAACATCTAAGAAGGCATATTATGCGTTATTCCAAACCCACCATGCCCGGGTCACTTATATCCAAGCCTTGTCACGGATTAAGCAGGAATTTAACCAGTCTTTGCTGAAAAAACATATGTTCTTTTTCAGCTACGTATTCCAAAAATGGCCCCCAGATGCGGGCGAACTTGGATATCTTCCCCTCAATTGTGGCCGTTAGTTTTTCCATTCCAAGCAGTTCCCAAACCTTCACCCACCAATAGGCTATGAGAGGGCCCTCTACCTCTTTCCATAAGCGGGCTCCTGTGAGGCGAGTTGCCATAAGTAGTTGAGTAATCAATTCAGCTCTAGGGCCCGACAGCGGATAGGACCCGTCTTCTGGTGTATCACCCAGTAGCATTATTTGTGGATCCATGGGTAATAGAGCCCCACATATGTCTTTGATCCTTGATCTAATTTCCAACCAAAAGGATTGTATGATAGGGCAATACCACCACAGATGGCTCAGGTCCCCTCTCTCCCCACAGCCATGCCAACACGTGACTGGATAGTCTGGGTTCATTGCATGCAGCTTTTGCAGGGAGAAATACCAACGAAAACAGAGTTTAAGAGCTCCTTCCCTTAATGCGGTACACCTTGAAGATCTGTGGGCCCTACCCCATATCCTCTGCCAGGATTCTTGAGAAACAGTGATCCCCAACTCCCTCTGCCATGCCAGCATATTGTCATGACCCACGCCCCTGACCCTCACTGGCAAGTCAGCCTTCCAGTTAGGGCCAGGTCAAAGGCCTTAAAACCTCATCCAAGACTCTCCTGGATTCAGTCCTGGTGCCCTTGGTGCCAGGCTCATAGCCATCATGAAGACCAACATTAGAATGGGACTATTTACTTGGGACTATTTAACTTGGGGGGTCAGCCAACATGGCGGCGCACATATAGCTCAGTTACAAGGAACTGAGCTATGCGGTCTAGTCTTTTGGGTGAGGCAGGCCTGGGACTACTTTACCTTGACTACTTTGGGTGTGGCAGGCCTGGGACTATTTTACCTGGACTACTTTACCTGAGACTATTTAAACCCCACCCAAACAGCAGAACATGCTTTGCGTTATTCTGCTGTGGGCAGCGTAACGCTCACTGAGTCCAGTTCTTTGATGCCAGCTTACCTGAAACCAAGGACCTGCAGAGAGATAAAGAACACGATGAAACTTACCTGGAACAGTATCCTGTCTTCAATCCATCACTGACTTCAGTTCCACTCACCTGAAGGTACAAACTCCATCATCCGGCACCGCATGAATACCATAACCTGGAAAGAGGAGAAAGAAAGACGGCATTAGTAAGCGTTTACTCACGTTTCCTCCCGAATGAAGAAAGCCACACAATTCTTACCTGGGTAGTCATCTCCTGGTCAGTATCATTGCTGGAACATTACGGCGCTCGGCGAGGAACATCGCAACCTGCAAGGAGAGAAAAGACACAGGTAAGTAATATAAAAGGCGAAACAGCGCCGCACATCGCGCATTACTCACCGGACAGCATCACGCACACCGCGCTTTCGCCTACCGGCCCATGCTCATCTTCAAACTGCATGACAACACCAAAATACCTTTCCATACCTAAAAGGAAAGAAGCAAGACATTATTATTCGAACTAAGAGGAACATAAGAACTGCATATAAAGACTGTAAAGCAGTAAACCTACGGAGTCGCAGCAGGCCTGGATTCCCACAGGGGGGCTTGCATCAGTGAAGTAGCTTGGTCGCTGCTCGCCCCCCACATCTATGTGCCCCTGCCACGAGGAGCAGGACAGAGAATCCACCTTTTACAATATTAAGGTGAGGAGAAGGCCCAAGGGGGAAGAAGGAGTTGAGGCCAAGGGAGGTGGGAAAACATAAAGATAATCTGGTATTGAATCCAGCTCTCCTATATTGCAGACCCATCTTTAACCAGAGGCCTTACCAAGGGACCGGGAGGGGGTTCGAGAATGCAAATCATCCAACCAGGGCTGGGTGGCGTCCCAGTGGATACGAGGTGAGCGTAACAGAACGCAAAGCCCCAATAATATTATCCACCTGGGCATCATGGAGACTTCAGAGACTGACCAGTTAGTTCAGTTGTTGGGACAATTACGCGCTGAAGTACATTCAGCCAGGCAAGAAACCAATGCTCTTAGGAGGGATTTGACGCCCAAATCTATACCAAACTGGACCTTACGGGGGCATACCATCTTGTTCGAGTGAAGAAAGGGGACAATGACATTTGCGCCCTGGTTTACATTGATGACATCTTAGTGTATTCTGCTACAAAAGAAGACCATGTCAGGCATGTCCGCTCAGTCCTTACTAAACTCTGCCAACATAAACTATGTTAAACTCAAAAAAATGCTCTTTTCATGTCACCGAAGTGGAGTTCCTCAGTTTTATCCTCACACCAAAAGGTATCAACTATGCTATCACAGACAAAGAACTCTTGGCTATAAAATCAGCTTTCAAGGCATGGCGACACTATCTCCTTGGTGCTAGACATACTGTCACGGTCATAACTGATCATCGAAACCTGCAATACCTAAAAACAACAAAGGCTCAATCATCCCGTCAATTGCGGTGGGCTCTTTTCTTCGCTGAATATGACTATGTGATCACCTACCGGCCAGGAGTCTGAAACTTCTCGAGGAAATGCTTTTCAATGGCCCAAATTGACATTCGACTATCCACAAGTCACCATCCTCAAACAGATGGCCAAACAGAAACATATTGTCATGACCCTTGCCCCTGGCCCTCACTGGCAAGTCAGCCTTCCAGTTAGGGCCAGGTCAAAGGCCTTAAAACCTCATCCAAGATTCTCTTGGAGTCAGTCCTGGCGCCTTTGGCGCCAGGCTCATAACCATCATGAAGACCAACATTAGAATGGGACTATTTAATTTGGGGGGGTTCAGCCAACATGGAGGCACACACATAGCTCAGTTATAAGGAACTGAGCTATGTGTCGTAAATCTCCCCCCATCTCACCTGGGATCGCTTCTTGCTCTGTTCCGCGGGAGGATTCCTCTTGTGGACGGATCGGGTCTTGTATAGACTCGCTCGAGTCTCGTCCGGCTGCAGAGCACGTTCAGAGTTCCGGGAAGGTCGCTGTTCCAGGATGTCCAGGAAAGTAGGTGGCGGTCGCTAAGAATGGGGATTCCAGGAGCCGAATAGAGGAAAGGGGAAAAGGAAGGAAGAAGGAACCAGGATCTTGGAAAGTGGATTCGCCAAACAGCACACACACGTCAAGTCACTACCGAATGATAGCATTGACACGCGCGGGGCCGCGGGGGCGTGGCCAATTTATAGGACGTGCCGTGTGCGACGTGCAAGCTTGTGCGAGGCAAGTCGCTTGCTGCGGCCATGTTGGGAGTAGCAAAGAATACATGCCCCGGCGCGATAAGGACCAGGAAGTCCAGAAGGAGCAAGTTCTATGGTTCATGACACATGCCTCCTCCGAAGACCTGTTCCACGAGGTTTGCCCGGGTGTATGAGATGGAATCTTCTAAGCAGTCGAGGGGTATTTAAGTTAGAAACTGGTTCCCAGGTTCTCTCGCTAGGAGGGTATCCTTTCCATTTAACCAGGTATTGAAGTCGACCCCGTTTATATCTGCAATCGCAAATTCGGGGCACTTCATATTCTAGCTGATCATCCACAACAACAGGACTGGGTCTGCAGGATTTTCGGGAGGATTGGATGTAAGGTTTCAATTGGGAGGTGTGAAAGACTGGGTGTATTTTCTTCCAGGAATCGGGTAGCTTGAGTCGAAATGAGACAGGTTTGATGACTTCCTTTATGGAAAATGGTCCATAGTACCAAGGGGCCAATTTGTTTGGCCGTAGATGTCGGGGTAATAGTTTCGAGGACAACCAGACTTGATCACCAACAGAATAAGAGGGCGCAGGTCTTCTCTTGGAATCAGCATAGAACTTAGTGCGTGTTTGAGCCTCTTTTTAATTGTTCTTTGGCTTCCTTGTGAATGTTGATGAGAGTCTGTATCCAAGAGTCGAGAGTAGGTACTGGAGTGGGATGAGGAATACAGAAGGTAAAATGTACAGGTGAAAACCTTGACTGCAATAGAAAGGGCTGACCTTGAGTGCTGAGTGATCAGTCATCCTGAACCTTGGTGGCAAAACAACAAAGATATTGCTCCAGGGTTTGGTTAACACGTTCCATGGCTCCATTGGTTTGTGGGTGATAACCTGATGAGAGAGCCCGTTGGATCCCTAGATTACGACACAGATGTTTCCAGAATTGAGAAACATATTGAGGTCCTCGATCCGATATGATCTTGGAAGGAAGTCCATGAAGACGGAAAATATGTTCTAGGAAGATTCCAGCAAGTTCTGAGGAGGACAGTAGTGTTACGCTCACCTGGTTCCCACGGGGGCGTCGACCGGAACTGGGCCGATGTTGTTTCCACCAGCGTGAAGTGTAGCGCCGAGATGACTGACTGGACTGACCCGCTCAGCCTAGTTTGTCTGGCTCGCAGGAATATTCTTCTGCAAAGGAGAAGAGGAATTAACCACCCGTGGAATTGAGTGTCAACCCACCTTCCCCACTCCCGTTGTCTTCCCACAGATCACTCTTGATGTCCCCTCCTTAGTCTCACCTGATGGTTTGGAAGGATGAGCTCTCCACCCTGCGTCGACCGCAGGGGCGCGTTGATGACCAGTTACTTCACTGGCGTAGAGGAATTGGTGAGTTCCAGTATTGGCTCTAAAGTCCAATTGTTCATAAGAGTTCAAATGTCTGATCTTCACTCTGTCCGATTCCTTGCAGGTTGCCGATTAATCCACTCAAAGATTTCCAAATGGCAATTGGTAAGATTCAGGTAAGTCTATTGTGGTTTTCCCCTTAGGGGCCGGGGTACGGCGATGAAGCAGAGTTGACTGCGCCGACCCGAGATGAGGTGAGTACCCCCCGTGGTAAATCAGGTAAGTCCTTAGGGGGTAGCTTGTATAGCCTTAGAGAGTCCCCTTGCTCACCTTGCTGTCTTTGTCTCCTTAGGTGTCGGAGGGCGGCCGCGAGATGGAGAGAGCGTGATGGAATGCTGAAGTACCGCCAAGCAGGTGAGTTCAGCGCAGCGCCATAGGAATGCAAAGCGATGCTTCAAAGACTTCTGTCTTTCAGCTCTGTGGCGAAATGGATCAGGATTCAGGTAAGGATTAAAGTTAAAACTCCTGTTCTAACCTTTATCCTTCTTTTCTTCTTGTTTCAGGAGTCCCAGGACTGAAGCGGGCGTGGCTGAAGACTGGAGCTGCTGAAAACACAGTGAGCGTTACGCTGCAGCAAGCAGAATAACGCGAAGCACGTGTGGCTGTCCGGGCGTGGTTCAAATAGCCTTGGAAGAAGATCCAGGTAAGTATTCTTCCACAGCCCCACCCAAGTAACAAAATAGTCCCTTCAGTAAAATAGTCCCTCCTAAGCCTCATTTGGCTTGAGTCTTCATGCAGCATGGTCTGCCTCAGGTGAGTATGCAGCATGGTCTGCTTCAGGTAAGTTATCAATAATGAGCTTGGCGCCCATGGCGCCAGGACTGACTTTATCTTTATGAGCCTGGCGCCATAGGCGCCAGCACTGCACCCAAACAGCCCCTAACTGGGGCTTTTGGGCATGCTCCAAGTGGCATGATGCCTGCTTCCGGGGCTGCTGGGCCCGGTCTGGTCCGGGGGCAGGCGTCATAACAAGTAGTTTATACAAAGGTGTAAAATGAGCCATATGGGTGACCAAGTCTATGGTCACCATGATGGTCGTGTACCCTCGGGAAGGTGGTAATTCCACAATGAAGTCTGCAGCAATTAATTCCCATGGTCTTGTTGGCAGCGATGGTTGCAGTAGAAGACCCGCCGTTCTCTTGTTATCATGTTTGTTTTGACTGCAGACAGTACAAGCCTTGACGTACTGTTGTACGTCGGTCTTCATTTGAGGCCACCAAAACTGTCTTTGTATAAGACGGAGGGTGTTAGTTATACCACGATGACCGGAGTGAGGGGTATCATGGCAGAGGTTTATTACCTTGTGTTGTAATTTCTGCGTAGGAATGACCAGTGCATTGTCCTTGAATAGATATTCTTCCTTGACTCTTAGATTCCATGGATTCTTCCTTGAAATTTCCTTCCAAAGATCAGAGGACTGGGTTTGCACTCGGATTTCTTCCAGGAGGTTGATTGCTTGAGCTACAAAGATAGTTTGGGGAAACATCTTAGGATAGTCCTCAGTGGCTGCGTAGTCTGGACGTCGAGATAAGGCGTCAGCAATCATGTTTTGTGATCCGGGAACATGAGTGATTTGGAACTGGTACTGGGCAAAGAAGTAGGCCCAACGGGCCTGACGACTGTTCCTGCACTCCAATGACTGTAGGATTTGGAGATTCCGATGATCTGTGCGGACCTGAACTGGATATGTATCACCCAGAAGTAGGTGTCGCCATTCAGTGAAGGCTTGGCGGATGGCCAAGAATTCCTTTTCCAGGACGGAATAGTGTGTCTCACTGGGGGTCAGGGTTCGTGAAAGGTAAGCAATGGGGTGTTCCAGTCCGTCTTCAAGTTCCTGTTTCAAGACTGCCCCTATAGCGTAGTTAGAGGCATCCGTTTCCACTAGAAATGGGCGATTTGTGTCGGGCTGGGTCAGGATGAGGGCTTGCGTGAACTCTGTCTTCAATCGTTGGAATGCCTTATCTTGCGAAGTAGACCAGATAAAGGGGGTGTCTTTCTTCAATAGAGCAACGATCGGCTGAACGATCTCGGAAAAGGTAGAAATAAACTTCCGGTAGAAGTTGGCGAGCCCCAGGAAGGATTGCACCTGTTTCACGGAAGTAGGAGCGGGCAAAGCCAGTATGGCCTTTACCTTCGAAAGGTCCATACCAATTCCTTCTGGGCTAAGGATGAATCCTAGGTAGTGAACAGAAGTAACGTGGAACAAGCATTTTTCGGGTTTGGCTAACAGTTTGTTTTCACAAAGTCGTTGTAGTACTGCCTTTACGTGTTCTTCATGTTTTAGAGGATCCTTGGAAAAAATCAATATGTCATCCAGATAAACAATGACGAAGAGGAACAACATATCAGAGAACACCCTGTCCATAAAACGCTGAAAGACTGCGGGAGCATTGGCTAGTCCAAAAGGCATGACTAGGGATTCATAATGACCAAAGGGTGTTCTAAAGGCTGCCTTCCATTCGTTCCCTTCCCGAACACGGATTAAATGGTAGGCACCCCGGAGATCCAGCTTCGTGAAAATTACGGCTCCTCTCACAGTTTCCAGGATATCCGAAATCAAGGGCAGCAGGTACCGATCTTTGAGGGTGCATTGGTTTAAGCCTCGATAGTCGAGGCAAGGTCTGAGTTCCTTGGTACCCTTCTTGGGAACGAAGAACAACGAAGCACCCGCTGGGGATTTTTGAGGGTCTTATGGTGCCGTTTTCAAGATTGGTGTCTAGGTGTTCCCGGAGGGCTTTTTTCTCAGGTTCGGAAAGGATGAACATTCGGCCAAAGGGAATTACAGCTGAGGGATCTGTATCTATGGCACAGTCTTCGGGCCTGTGAGGGGGTAAGTCTTGGATTATGGCGGTAGAAAATGCATCAACATATCCCTGATAGGGCTCTGGAACTTGTATGATATTGGAAACCATGACTGGTGTTTCTTGGTCTCTTGATGGTTCTTTAGGAGTTATCGGGGAGGGGTCCATGGGTAAACAGTGGGACATACAGAACTCTGAGCCCAGGAATAATGATCCTGCTGTCCAATTGATATACGGATTGTGCTTTTGTAACAAGGGCATACCCAAAACCATGGGGTAATGGGCTGACTTAATGATGTCGAATGTAATCCGCTCTTGATGATGATTTATGGAAAGTTGGATCTCTTTAGTCTGCAGGCTTATGGGTACTGATGAGAGGGGTCTTCCGTCAATTGCTTCCACCGGCTGCATGATGTTTCGTGTCTTGTACGGAATATGATGACTAACAACCCAGTCTTGATCAATGAAAATTCCCATAGCTCCACAGTCCACCAAGGCCAGAATGGGATAGGTTTTGTCTTTGGAGGGCAAGAGGAAGGCCTGTAGTATCACCAAACTGTTTTGTCCAGGAGAGTTCAAGGATGGAATTGATGTGGAGCAAACATCTCTCTCCCGACACCTTGCTCCATCTAGGATCGGGAGCTGGCGTTTCCCGAACGCCGTGGAGGGGCTAGAGGGCATCCTCTAACAAGATGTTTATCCGAGGCACAATACATACACAGGCCTGTGTGGATCCTTCTCATCCTTTCTTGAGGGGAAATAGGCCCACGGAAGGCTCCGATTTGCATGGGTTCCGGATCAGTGTCAGGGTTTGGGGCAGAATCGGTTTTAACAGAGGTCTCAAGGGAATTCTTTTGAAAAGGTGTCTTGCTCTTTCTTCTTTCAGCCTTTCTTTCCTGGATTCGAAAGCCTATCAGCATGAATAGATCCATAAGGGCCTGGAATGAACTAGGACGAGCCACCCGGGCTAATTCATCCTTAATGTCCTCGTTTAGACCCCTGCGAAATAGAGTGAAACTTGCTTCAGAGGACCAATCCGCTTCCTTGGCCAGTTGTTTGAATCTAGTAACCTATGTTAGCATATCCTGAGTACCCTGTTGAAAATCAAGTAAGCGTTCCTGAGCACTAAAAACCTGTTCTGGGCGGTCGAACATAGTCTTGAGTGCCTGAATGAATCCATCATAATCATCCAGGAGGGCATCCCCTGAGTTGACTAAGGGAGTGGCCCAGGTTAACGCGTACCCTGTAAAGTGCAAGATTATGAAGCCCACCTTCGCCCTAGAAGTTGAAAAATAATAGGGCTTGAAAGTAAAATGCACCAAGCAGGAATCCAGGAATCCACGTAAGGATCTTGCCGATCCATCATATTTGTCCACCACTCCACCCAGTAACACACTGGCCTTGTTAGCGGGGTTGTGAGACAAAACTAGCTGCCTTAGCGCAGCATTCTCAGCCTTTAAGTTCTGTACTTCAGTTGTGAGCTCTTGCATGCCACGCATAAGGTCCTGGACTGCTTTCTCCATAGCAGTATCAGTATCGGTCGTTTGGCGTCTCAAACTGTCGTAAATCTCCCCCCCGTCTCACCTGGGATCGCCTCTTGCTCTGTTCCGCGGGAGGATTCCTCTTGTGGACGGATCGGGTCTTGTATAGACTCGCTCGAGTCTCGTCCGTCTGCAGAGCGCGTTCAGAGTTCCGGGAAGGTTGCTGTTCCAGGATGTCCAGGAAAGTAGTTGGTGGTCGCTAAGAATGGGGATTCCAGGAGCCGAATAGAGGAAAGGGGAAAAGGAAGGAAGAAGGAACCAGGATCTTGGAAAGTGGATTCGCCAAACAGCACACACACGTCAAGTCACTACCGAATGATAGCGTTGAGACGCGCAGGGCCGCGGGCTGCGTGGCCAATTTATAGGACGTGCCGTGTGCGACATGTAAGCTGGTGCGAGGCAAGTCGCTTGCTGCGGCCATGTTGGGAGTAACAAAGAATACATGCCCCGGCGCGATAAGGACCAGGACGTCCAGAAGGGGCAAGTTCTATGGTTCATGACACTATGAGGTCTAGTCTTTTGGGTGTGGCAGCCCTGGGACTACTTTACCTGGACTACTTTGGGTGTGGCAGGCCTGGGACTATTTTACCTGGACTACTTTACCTGATACTATTTAAACCCCACCCAAACAGCAGAACATGCTTTGCGTTATTCTGCTGTGGGCAGCGTAACGCTCACCGTGCCCAGTTCTTTGGTGCCAGTTTACCTGAAACCCAGGACCTGCAGAGAGAGAAAGAACACTACGAAACGTACCTGGAACAGTATCCTGTCTTCAATCCATCGCCGACTTCATTTCCACTCACCTGACGGTGCGAACTCCATCATCTGACACCGCATGCATCCTGGAATACCATAACCTGGAAAGAGGAGAAAGAAAGACAGCATTAGTAAGCGTTTACTCACGTTTCCTCCCGAATGAAGAAAGTTACACAATTCTTACCTGGGTAGTCATCTCATGGTCAGTATCATTGCTGGAACATTACGGCGCTCGGTGAGGAACATCGCAAACTGCAAGGAGAGAAAAGACACAGGTTAGCAATATAAAAGGCGAAACAGTGCCGTGCATCGCGCATTACTCACTGGACAGCATCGCGCACACCGCGCTTTCGCCTACCGGCCCATGCTCATCTTCAAACTGCATGACAACACCAAAATACCTTTCCATACCTAAAAGTAAAGAAGCAAGACATTATTATTCGAACTAAGAGGAACATAAGAACTGCATATAAAGACTGTAAAGCAGTAAACATATGGAGTCGCAGCAGGCCTGGATTCCTACAGGGGGGCTTGCACCAGTGAATTAACTTGGTCGCTGCTCGCCCCCCACATCTACGCGCCCCTGCCACGAGGAGCAGGACGGAGAATCTACCTTTTACAATATTAAGGTGAGGAGAGGTCACAAGGGGGAGGAAGGAGTTGAGGCCAAGGGAGGTGGGAAAACATAAAGATAATCTGGTATTGAATCCAGCTCTCCTATATTGCAGACCCATCTTTAACCGGAGGCTTTACCAAGGGACCGGGAGAGGGTTCGAGGGTGCAAATCATCCAACCAGGGCTGGGTGGCGTCCCTGTCGATACCAGGTGAGCGTAACATTAGGTGGGTCTACCACATGAGCAAGGACATCCTTCAAGTCTCCTCGTAGGCCCCGATGAAACAATGTGGTTCTTTTATCTTCTGGCCACCCTGCTTCTACAACCAGTCTATTAAAGGTGGCAATACAAGTCAGCAAATCTTGATTCCCTTGGCGGAGGGACAGGAGTTCGTTATCAAGAGCTTTTCCAGGCAAGTGTCGAGCAAATAACGTTTCCATCTCCTGTTGAAACCCCCTGAAGTTCTGCAGTAAAGGGTCATCCCGGCTCACTAAAGGTACCGACCAGTCTGCAGCACTTCCACTCAAATATGATAACACGAAGGCCACCCTTGTCTGGTCGTTTGGGAACGCCCCAGGGCTACAAACAAAATGAAGGCGGCACTGGTTCATGAATGTTGCATACCTTCTGAGGTCTCCATTAAACCGTTCTGGTGGTGCCAGGGGTACTGCTCCCGGCAACGTTATCTGTGCTGGATTGACTGATGATGGTGTAGCGACGGATAGGGCGAATCGGGGCAATGGAACCTGCCCCGCCTGTCTTTGTAGTAGCTGTTTGCTTAGTTCATCAGTACAGTCTTTTGTGACTATTAACTCTCGTCTTAAGGCATTGGTTTCCTGCCGGGCTGCGTGTACCTCGGCGCGTAATTGTACCAAAAACTGGGCTAACTGATCAGTTTCAGATGTCTCCATGACGCCCAGATGGATAAGGTTTAAAGGCTTTGTGTTCTGTTATGCTCACCTGATATACCCGGGGGCGTCTGGGAGGCTCTGAGATCTGGAACCCTGGATGCGTAGTTGCCCAGTGCTGAATAATGAATCTTAGTTATTTGTAGGGTGAGCTATCCGTCCTGTGTTTCTTGTGCAGGGGCGCTTGACGTTTGTTGGTGAGCTGCCCGAGTTGCTTCACTGGTGCAGTATGCCTTCCTTGGGCCCAGGCCTGCTGTGACCCCGAATCTGCTGGTACGCAGGTAGATTTGTTAATTATAAGTCTTTATTCTGTTGATGGTGGGAATTTGTTAATGTCTTTATCTCCTTCTTTTCGGGTGTGAAGGTCTTGATGCTGGCGTGCCGGATGGAGAGGCACGTTTCTAGGTAAGAGAAAGCGCGAAGTGCAGCGCCTTTATTGTCTTTTGAAGCTAACCTTTGTTTTCTTCTTCTTCTCCTCACTGGCCGCTGTGGTGCTGCGAGTGGATGAGAGCGTGATGAAAAGCAGGCCCCCGGAATCCGTTAAGGAAGTACAGCGCTGTGTGGTTGTTTAATATTGAAAGCGAACCTCAATATGTCTCTTTTCCTTTGCAGATGTTGCTGTGGTGTCCGGATGGAAGCGTGGCGTAGCGCGATGGAAATCAGGTAAGACTTTTGGAATTCCATGTTTTGGAAGCGCGCGTTCTAATATTGTGTTTCCGTTTCTCATTATTTCAGGTCGCAATGTTCGAACAGCAGCTGTGGTAGCAGTTTGCCGGAAGTCCTTAAGCTAGTACTCACAGGTGAGTGATGTTTCTTCTCTCGGTTTCCACAGATTGCAGCCCAGTTGAGATGCTGAGTGCTGGATGGTGTTTCCTCAGGTAAAACAGAATAATCTTGTTGTTGTTCATGCAGGATTACAGGAAGATGCTGAAGACCAGGGGCTGGACACAGTGAGCGCAATCTGCTGGTTGCAGAATAACATGAAGCATGTTCTGCAATCAGGGTGTGGTTTATATAGCCCAGGTAAAGTAGTAGCAGGGAAAGTAGTTCCAGGCCTGCCACACCCAAAACACTAGACCGCATGGCTTGGTTCTTAGAACTAGACTGTGTGGGTGCTTCCATGTTGGATTTAAAGGCCCATGTACATAAATAGGACCTAGTTTGAACAGCCCTTCCTTCCTACATATGAGCATGGTGCCAAAGGCACCAGGACTGGCTCCAGGAGCTCTTTTTCAGTGGTTTTAATGCCCTCAGGCCTGCTTGGGGCACAACTTGTGCCCCCTCACAGTGGTCATGACAGCCAGGGATTCAGTATTTGCGGGGACAAAAGAGCTTCTAATTGTTGCCCTCTACATTTTTCCTAATCGGTAGAATGGCATTAGAATCTAAGGTGCGGAAGGTTAGCCCCGAGTGATTACAGGTACCATTGGTGTGAATATAGGTATTACGTCTATCCCAAGGTTTTAGTCCAGGACCTGTTCTTACTTTCTCCGGAGATGTCGGGCCGGAAGAAAATATCACTTGGGCCAACATTTTATCAGGTTCCCACTGCATACACCATCTGTGGTGTGGTGGAGTAAGGAGTCGGACTTTATAAGGGGAGTTCCTCTACAGAATGGGATTCCTTATCCCCATGAGGAGAGTATCTTCCTGTGAGGTACTCCTGCTTTTTAGCACACCTATGGGGATTATCGGGTAGCAGCCTTACCTCACTAGTCTCACTGGGAAGGGCTCTCCCCTGGGGAGAAGTGACGAGATCCCATGTATCGTCACAATGCACACTTAACCTGGGCTACTTGTCCACACTGCAAGATTAAAGACCAACAGTCTTTGCCGTCTATGCCGTGCCCAGGAAGGGCTGAAAGCTGTCCATCCAAAGTGATGTAAGATTATAATACGATGTGGGCGGAGTGGAAGCCAGTGAGGGAGGCAACCACTGTGTAAGTGATAAAGTTCTTGGAGTGTGTGTTTTATAGGAAGGGGTTTCCAATGGAGATTGTAGCAGACAGTGTACAGTTCTGTTCTGAGGCCATGGAAACATTTCTGGAGGTGTATTACATCAAGCACATTTGCACTGCACTTTACCACTCCAGGGTGAATGGCTTGGTGGAGCGCATGAACAAATTCATCAAGGGTGGACTTAAACTGGCTATGTGCTCTGGATTGCCCTGGCAGGTGGTGTTGAGACATATGATGTGGGGGTACTGGACAAGCAAGCTGAGCTGGGAATTTGAATTCAAGCGAACTCTAAGGAACCTGTGACAGTAGCTGAGGGTAGCAGACAAGTGGGCAGAAACATTTCTGGAGGTGTTCACAAAGGAGTTCGGCAGACTGAAGGACTTTGAGCACCACATCAGAGTCAAGGACAAAGCGGTTCCAATCATCCACAAGGTGAGATCTGTGACTCATCATTTAAAGGAAAAGAGATCCTCAATGAAACATTACTCCAACCCTTACTTAAGAGCATCTGGGCAAGGGGCTTGTGGTCAGTCCATACAACAAAATGATGTCCTCATAAAAAAAATTGGAAATGCAATATCGCCCAGTAAACAGTCAGGGCCTTCATCTCAACAACTGAGTAATTTTTTTTAGTGCCCTTCAATGTTCTGAACGTGAACAGCACTGCACGTTCCTCCTTGCCCATACCACACCATGTCAATGACTCCCCGAAAACTAGCATACTGGCATCCACTGTGAGTTTGCCTCATATCAGTAAAGACACATACCGATGTGCTAGGAGGCAAAAGGAGGATCTGGCTGAGCATGCTATTCAGCTGTATGCATACGCAGAAGTGGCGATTGAGCTGGTTGTCATGTTTGGAGCTCAAGTCGATTACAAGGGCAGGAAATGCACAGCAGACATTTATGTGGCCAGCAAAGGATTGTCACTGCTGGGTTGGGATGAGCAATCTGAGCTGAGAATTCGAATTCAATCGAACTCTAAGGAACTTGTGACAGTAGCTGAGATAGAGGACAAGTGGGCAGAGGAATTTCCAGAGGTGTTAGCAGAAGAGTTAGGTAGACTGAAGGACTTTGAGCAGTACATCAGAGCCAAGGACAAAGCAGTTCCACCCACCGGAATAAAGGGAGTAGAACCAGCTTGATTTTATTGCTGGTGGAACAAGCCACACAGTCCCTCACATTTTTCTTTACCCAACTGCCCATTGCCGGCCACCAGAAACTTTGCCTTAACCTTCTTTTGGTTGCAAGGTCGAAAAAGCATTTTATAGAGGCAAATAAACTCCAAGGACAACAAACATGGCAAAAGACAGAACATTTTTAATGGGATGTGTTGTATCCTGTTATGATGTGACTATGTATGAGGTAGTGGATGGATGATAAAATTATGAGCAATGTCTCATGATGATATTTGTGTATGCTGAGTTACGAATGGTATATGACAGTTGAAGAGCAGTAGCGAGCACTGACTGGTGAAAGAATGTGATAGGCGTATCCATGTAAAATGTGATGCTGATGTACCTGCACCATAAGAAATAATATGCACTCCCGTCATAGTTAAGTGTCTGGCTTGCCCCTTAAAGATTGTGTTTTATATGAAGCAATTGAATAAAATATTTTTACTTAATGAACAGTTGTAGGGGAATGGGAAAGTAAAGGCAAATATCTTTTAGTAGGGGAGGAAATGTTTTTGATTGAAGGTGTAGACAAACAGGGGAGTTTGTATAGGATTTGGAAGCATAAAAGACTCAGGATGAACAAATGGGGAAGAAGAAAATTGCATGTTTTGACTGAGATTTAGGCTCATTTAGGTGTGAGCCGTTTTGTGCTGTAGCTTCGTTCAATGCTTTAGGAACTTGCTGAAGGTGCAGGATACGTTTATTGTGGCAAAGGAACTGGTGCTCGACAAAGCAATCCAGATCGCCAGAGCTGTAGAGGATTCCTCGAGCAGGCACAAGGAAATGACAGGAAGTATCCCAAGCCCAGAGGTGCATGCCATGCAGTACTGATGACACAAGGAGAAACCAAGGTCGGGTGGCAAGGATGAGAGGACCAGTAGAAGAGAACCACTTAAGTGCAACCGTTGTGCCAGCACCTCCTATCTAGCTCATGATAGCGAATGCCCGGCCAGGAACATGGAATGCTCAAACTGTAGGAGGTTTGGATACATAGTGGTTGCTAGTGGAGAGGCAAGCAAATCACATCGGTGGAAGTGAGCGGCGACGCAAGAAGTGACCAACGTTCAGAGGAGGACAAGCTGACCATCCTCATGGTCAACAGTTCCACCACAAGGGGAGAAAAGCCACAATGCTTGATCAAAGTCGACGGAAAAGAAACCAGAGTTATGGCCGACTCAAGGTCAGATTTGGCTATTCTACCGATTCGCACATTCAAAGAAAAGTTGGGCCAGAATAAGGTTGAAGTCTTTAAAACGAAACACAGTTCCACTGTGTTCGGCAGTGTATTTGTTTGTCTGTTAGGATACATCAACAGAACAGTTGAAATCAAAACGAGCAATGCATGCACTAAGGTGTACTTCGGTGAAGACGGTCCAGCGGTGCTAGGCTGGGATGTCCATGCAAAATTAGACATAAAATTCTCCCGTGCAAAGAAGATCAAGTTCTCTCAGCGGCAGTCGGAGGAGCGCTGGTATCGAGAGACCATTTTCTGAAGTTGTTCTCTAATGAATAGGGCAGAATTAAAAACTTTGTACACAAAATCAGGATACCTCAGTATGTAATCCCAGTTAAACAGAGAGTAAAACCAGTGCCAGTCACAGCGCGGCAAGCGCTACAGGTGCAGTTGGAGAAAATGGTCAATGAGGGCACCATAGAGACCGTGGAGTTGTCGGAATGGCTGAGCCATAAAGCTGATAAAGAAGCAAGGCTCAAATGATTTGAGAGTGTATATAGACTTATGAAGTTTGAACCTGGAAGTCGTCACCATCAGTTACTCACTCCCCAGCATTAATGAGCTCATCTTGACGATGAAAGAGACAAAGGTTTTCTCTAAATTGGACATGCAGACATGCAGGGTGCGCACCATCAGATTACGTTACATAAAGAGTCCATTGACGGTGTTCATCACCCCATTTGGCACTTTTCAGTACATCAGAATGCTCTTGGGGTTGTTCTCCGATGCAACAGCTTTCCGGTGAATGATGGACTCATTATTAAAGAACATTAGTAACCTATCTTATTTTCAAGATGACATTCTGATATACATAGAAGATGTGAAAACACATGACAGTGTGTTGAGGAAAGTGTTCCACAAACTACAAGATGCAGGGGTAGAGTTGCGGTACAAGAAATGTGTAATCAGAGACAAGGAGGTGGAATACCCAGGGTACACCATATCCAGAGAGTGTCACTCACCGGGTGGAATGTCCTGGTGATTCTGCAGAGACCTGACCAGACTTGATAGTAGAGCCCTTAGTTAGACCTAAACCAAGGCCTCCTCTCTGTTGAGGGAAAGAAACTCTTTCTAGCAATATGCCCCCAGACTGCTTTTAGCGGCATGGCTACCCCCATACCGGGTACCGGGTACCGGGTCCGGGTCCGGGTTCCTGGAATGGGGAAATACCAGGCCATTCTGACCTTGGAGGGCCCGGTATTTCCCCATTCCCTTTGAGCCCCTATAGGGCTCAATGGGAATGGGGAGGATGCTAACAATGGGCCCGTTAATGACGGGCCCGTTGTTAGCATCGTGGTCTGCTTGCGGGTCCCGCAAAGGACGCCTGGTTTTACCAGGCGTCCATAGCGGGTCCTGCGAGCAGACCTCGTAATGAGGCAGTAGCGAGTTAACAGCGCCAGCAGCTCTATCGGCGCCATTAACCATCTACCGCCTATGTTGTAATGAGGCCCAATGTTTTAATATCAGGTAATGATGACAGGTCAAACACTGTTGAAATTACACTAAGTAATACCTGGACTAAATAGCAGCTTAGTCTTCCTCTAGGCAACCTGACCCTGGGGAAAGAGTGGACAATGGACTAAGTATCAAGGACCAGTAGAGGCAGAACAAGGTCAAGGAGAAAAAAGGTATCTAATAATGAGGGCCACAGTTCTTACCGTTTTGAAAAGAAAGGTAGATTATGAAGAAAAGAAAGTCCATAACGACTGGTACAAAACAACAAAATAGGAAGTGGTAGTATGGGTACTAACCCCGATGGCACGCGGAACGCACTAGAGTCGGGGCGGTGCACGTACCTGCAGAGCGTCCCCGTGTGCACATGCAGTAAGGTAATAGATCCAATGGGTCAGAGGATACAACTAAACTTGTAGGCACGGTAAGACAACAGGAAAGGTATAGCCAGGTAATCAATAGTATACTTGAGGTGTTCATTTAAGCCGCTGCAGTGAGAGAAAGATCCAAGGCCAATCCGTATAGTAGGGCGCATAGTCCGGTACACAGGAGGTAACAACCAAGAGCAGAATCACATCCAAAAAAACAGTCCGTAAGCAGGCCACAGGTCAGGTACACAGGAGGTAACAACCAGGGGAAAAATCAGATCCAAAAAAGGCAGTCCGTAGGCGGGCAGAGGGTCCGGTACACAGGAGGAGCATTTGATCAAGGGAAGTCCAAACAGCAGTCCGTGGACAAGCGCGGGGTCTAGAAAACCGGGAGTTGGAAGAAGGAGGAGCCAAAGGAATCTGAAACAACAGGCAGGGTTCAGTACACAAGGGGTGAGATTCTGTTAGGGAATGAAGACGGAACTTCACAGAAACAAAACCTTTGTAGTAACTTCAATAGGAAGCAAACTTCTGCATACCTCAGAGAGTGAAATACAGATCAAAGAGAGGCTCCATGTGTCCAATTGGTGGAAAAAAAACTGATACCCAAGGATGATGGGAATCGTAGTTCTGACGCGCTACAGTCCTCGTTACTGCAATTTCCAGCGTCTGTGGAACGGGGCTGCGAGGCGCCGAATTCTATGGAAATAGAAGGTGCCAAGCCTGGCAGAACGTTTCCGGACATTGGAATGGGTGAGTGCAGATGTCCCACGAGGGTTCAGCGCCCCCCACATCATAACAGAGAGGGCATTAGTCCATAGTGAAGGATCCAGCACCAACCAACAAGGAGGAATTAAGGTCCTTCTTAGGCCTAGCAGAATACTATGCCAAGTCGTGCTCAGGTTTTCAGAAGTGACGACACCCCTGAGAGAACTGTTGAAGAGAGGAGCAAAATATGGGTGGCATCCGACCCAGGAAGGTGCATTCAAGGAAATGAAAGAGAGAATAATAGATGCACCATGCCTCCGACCCTTCAATCCCCACTGAAGTATGTTCATTATGACGGATGCGAGTGTGTATGGGCTGGGTGCGTGTTTTGCTATTCACAGAGTACATGGATATATTTCTATTTTTCTCCCCAGTATACTGAATGAAAAAACTTCAGATGCTGGAGGACAAGTATTCACACGCACACATACAGCTAGGCTGTAAAATGGCTCTCATATGGCCTCTTTATTCACCAAAAGCATACATAAATAAATAAATGCAACAAGAATAATACATGAATAAACTAAATCTAACTAACATACATCACCATTGACACAGTTGCAAAGCACACCCTCATCTCGCCAGCAGTCCCTGAAAAGCTCCCAAACAGGCAGGCAGAGAGATATTGGCATCAACAGGCCTAGAGCAATGCGTCCATCATCCAATGAAGCATTCTGTCTGAATGCACTGGCGCCCCTCAGTTTAAGCCATCTGCAAATGCTTGATAGCATTTTCCAGAACTTTCTTACTTTCCAAGTCTCTACCTGTTGACAGTTCCATGGTAACCCCAAGAGGCATCTCATGAAAGCAGCAAAAAACAACTACATAACTTCTCTTTGGCTTTAGCAAATTCCATAACAATGTTAACAAGTAACAGCAGGCACCGGCTCATTCTAGCCTATGTATGCATCTTCTCTGCAACATCTCCTTGGAGCAATGCAAAATAACATAAGCAAAAGGCAGCGCTGAAAACCTGTTTTTTCTTGTGTAAATCTTTTTATTAACATTTCGCATCATAAACAGTGCCATACAACAGCATATAAGGCACATCACAGTAACTAATCACAACCCCTGGTTAACACATTGGTGATAGTTGGTTCTCTCCAATCCCTTAAGTGGGTCATACCTCCCAACAGTAGCACAGTACAATCCCCCAATATCACATGAGCTTCAATAGTTCGAACAACTGTCTCTCATTGGAATATCAGGTATATCTTTGGTCCCTTTCCCTTTTCAGATTGATGTGTCCATGCCACTCATGCAGGTCTCTAGGGGAGATATCTTATTCCCATATCATGTCTGAGAAGTAGCAATCAAGTAATGTACATATGGGCCCCAAATGTTCCTGGGCTTGGACTTGGCGTGTGACACTCTGCCAAGTTCTGTCTCCATTTTGTTGCAGTTCAGGATGTCTGCCCGTCACTGTTCCACCCTTGGGGGTTGAGTCCCTCCCCAGATTACTGCCACCCGCCTTTTCGCATGGATTAGTAGCAGACTTGCCAATCTTCTCACCGCCTTCGGGATCTGGGCTGTATGACCCAGGAGCGCAGTCAGCGGGGTCTGGGTCTATATCACCTCCCACTATTGCTCTCAATACTTCAAAGACCTTTTCCCAGAACAGCAGAACTGCTGAACAGTTCCATGCCAGATGGAGAAAGTCAGCCAGAACTGTGACGCACCTTGCACAACCCTCTGATGCGTCCAGACAAAACCTATGTAGCGAGGCTGGTGTGTAGTAGAATTGATGTAAATATTTGAAATGGATCAGTTTGAAATTGTAGTTTATGGCCACTCTCCTTGTCTCCCCACAGCAGGAGTTCCATGTCTCATCAGATATCCAACATCCCAACAAACTCTCCCATTTGCTTCGGGAGAGACACACTCCCCCCACCCTGGCAGTCATGCAGGTACCATACAACGCAAATCTCACCCCTCTCTCGTGAACCCTTCTGAGCATTTTGTCTAAGATTGGGGCTGTTTCCGGTTCATGGGGAAAACCCGGGAACACTTGTTTAAAGAGTTCTTCAACCGGAAGTATAAGAACACATCTAGTGGTGTAAGCTCCCACCTCTCCTTCATCGCTTCTAATGTTAGAAACTGCCCATTTGGGAACATGTCCCGGAAGCTGGTTATATTAGCCTGTTGCATGCATGCTGCATAATGTTTTTCGCTGGTCAGTGGGACCCCGGGTATGTAAGTCACTGGGAGATTCAGGGAGTAGACTACCTCCTCTTTGGCTTTCCTCTCCATACGGACCCACGATCTGCAGGTCAGTTCGACCATATTCTTTGCCCTGGAGGCTCTATCCGGTGCAGTCAGTATAACCGACCACAGAAGAAAAGGGGACGCCAATGCCCTTTCCACCTCAACATGTCTCCTATCTGTTCTGTCCCCATACCAGAAGAGAAGAAACCCTGCCTGGGCCACCTCGTAATACGTTTCAAAATCTGGGAGTGCCAACCACCCCAGTGGCCACAATCCAGTGGCGCCACCAGCTTCTCCCAAGAAATCCTGAACTGCTTTCCAGCCCATATGAACCACAGTATTATGGATCTTAATTCATGAATATATCCCCTCGGCACTGCCAAGGCTGTATTAAGAAAGCTATATAGAAAGCGAGGCAACAGCACCATTTTAATCAGAGATATTCTCCCATACAGGGTAAGCGGCAGAGTCATCCATCTATTCACCGTCACCTTGAGTTGTCCCAGTGTTCACTGGTAGTAGTGTTTGTATAGGTCCCGGGGAGTTTGGGCTGTATTTATCCCCAGGTATCGTGTGAACACCCAGTCAGGAATGGGGTTTGGGGCAGGAAAAGGCGTACTGCATTCAGAAAATGACTGGTAGAACTACATTACACAGCAGCACGCGTCTACACAGCTGACTGTAATTGAGGGCTTTCTTTACACGCCGGCCACCCGTGCTCAGGTGCGGATTATTAATGGTGTGCACAGCGGTTTGCTGGAGGAACTTTGGAAATGTGAAGGATGCAAGAGGAATGGTGAGATGTATGATCGGGCCATGGCAGTGAGTAGAAGTGTCCCCAGCAGGTGCTCTGCGTCATTCTTCAGAGTCTGAGTTGCCTCGCAAGGCTCCCAGATGCACAGATAAGTGCAGGGAATATTGTTTGCTGTGGCAGGGGAGGGTGTGGAGATTACTGCATGTGCGTTATGCACACAGTTACTGTGGCGCTGCCCGATGACGGGCGGGCACGCGACGGTGTGACGTTGCACGCCGTCGCGTGCAGTACAAATAAACGGGGCGTTTCCCGGCCGTGGCAGAGCGACCGGGAAGCCCGAACCAAGACGGACGTGTGTGTCTCAGTCCTTGGTGCCGGGGCTGGCGGCGATGCGTGCGGGGGGGCGCCAGTCACCTCCAATAGTGGCGACAAGTGGGGGAAACGATGCCTGGGTCCGGCGATGATCATCGGAACAATTTTTCACCGAAACGAGGTCGGAATACAGACTTCGTTTCACGCCGCGGGTAGTGCGATGCCCACGCGGCTGGCGGCCATTTTGTGCAACAGGCTGTGGGACTTCGGGAGGCTCCGGTTTGAGCCCTGAAGCGACCCCAGGCCCAATTTTTGGAAATCCTGGTAGCTGATGGCTACATATACACGAGGTTATGCCTGAATAGTGCATAGACTCAATTTTGGGTTTTCTACGTCGAGTGGAAGCAAGGAGAAGGCCCATCTTGGCTGGGTCTGCATAGCCTATTTGTCCTTGGCACAATTTTTGGAACAACTAAAGGCAGGGTGCCTTTTTTTCATCCCCTTCATCATCATCCTGGTGGCCTCACCAGCCTTCATCCTCTTCATCATCACAGAGGTGTGCTGCAAGTGACTGTATCCAGGGGTGGTCCATGCTGAAAGTCATTTTGGACTGGGTGTTTGAGTTGCGGCTCCTGGTCAACATTCTGGGAGTGCCTGTGCGCTCAAACTCATGAGTGACACCGAGGACCAGGATGGAGCACACGGCGCGGCGGCGCAGCTTCTTCCTCGTGCCCCAGCGGCCCCGTAGGGCCGACAGCTTCCAATGCAGCAACCAGCAGGTGGTCAGGCAGCGGTTCTGGCTCTTCAACCCCCAATACAACCAGCTGCACCACCTGGCATTCAACAAGCCGCACCTGTCATGGCCCAGGTACGTGCACATGCTGCTCTGCAGCCCATCCCCGAATTTGATGTGTCGGGCCCGCCCTCCAGCTTGGGGCCCAGATGGAGAAGGTGGGTGGACCGCCTGGACATGTACTTCAGGGCTGCCCAGGTGGTTGATGATGACACCAGGCTGGCTACGATGCTATACTCGGCAGGGCCCTCTGTCCAGGAGACTTTTGAATCTCTGCCACAAGGGAATGGAACTTATGATCAAGCAAAGGCCGCCCTACAAGCGTACTTTCTGCCCCTTGCCAACGAGGACTATGAGCGGTTCGTGATGCTCTCTGCCAAACAAAAAGATGACGAGACCTTGGACATTTTCTATGGGCGCCTGAGGTGTCTGTCGCTCGCCTGTGCCTGGGGTGACGCAGAGGATATGATTAGGACCATGCTTATCCAGGCGTGCTCATCAGGCAAGCTCAGGCGCCAGGTGCTGAGGGAGCCCGGGATAATGCTCCAGAGCATCCTTGAGCTAGGAAGGTGCCATGAGGTGTCGGAAGCGAGAGCCGCAAGAATGGAGGCCGGGTCGCGTCCTATCAAGACTGAAGAGTTCTGCGTGATGTGGCGAGGAGGAAGAGGTACCAGGAGGTTTGGTGGCAGCACCCGAGACAGAGCCGGGAGGGCAGGCAAAATTTGCCAAAAATGCGGGTATGGCCTGCCCCACCAATCAGAATGCCCTGCAGCTGGAAAGACCTGTGGACGGTGTGGGTTGCCGGACCACTTCTCAAGGGTGTGTAGGGCGACTATGCCCATATTGGTGCCAAGGGGCCAAGGCCGAGCTAGTTCCACTCGCCAAGGTCGGCCGTCCAACGTCGCTCAAGTAGACCAGAGCGAGGAGGTGGCCCAGGTGGAAGAGGCGGAGGAAGAAGACGAAGAGAACATATTCTTTGTCTCAAGTGTGGGGGTTCTGAGAAGCAGGAACCGACGACAGCCAAGGTGCGTGGTTGAGGTGAACCAGTCTCCAGTCCCGGTCCTCGTGGACACAGGGGCGTCGGTAAACGTCATGGCCCGTGAACATTACAATGCCATGGATCAGCCGCCCAGGCTGGTCACACCCAAGGGCCGCATCTTTGCATTCGGTGGTGTGGAGCCCATCCCTCTCGACGGGGCATTTGTAGCAAAAGTAGAACACGATGGCTCTCACATCACAACACGCTTCTACGTGACCCCAGTGAGTACGAATACTTTGCTAAGTTGTGCAGCGGCAGAAGCTCTCGGCAACGTCAGCTTTGCGTACTCCGTCTACCAGGAAGACATCAATGACTTACTGGAGAAGCATGAGGCTCTGTTCAAGGGGATCAGGCGGATGGCCGGGGAGCCGGTGCGGCTGCACATCGATGAGTCGGTACAGCCGATAGCCCTGAAACATCGGAGGGTACCATTCCACCTCCGTGAGCAGGTCAACAAAGAACTGGACAGCCTTGTCGATCTAGACATCATAGAAAAGGTGGAGGGTCCGACTCCCTGGGTGTCCCCTATAGTGGTGGCAAGGAAACTTAAACAGCCGGGCGCAGTCAGGATCTGTGTGGACATGAGGATCCCCAACAAGGCCATCAAGAGGGAGAGGCACCTCACCCCGACGCTGGATGACATCATTGCGGAGGTGCAGGGCGCTCGGTTCTTCTCGAAACTCGACCTCCGGGCTGGCTATCACCAGGTTGTCCTCCACCCCGAGTCACGGTACATTACCACATTCACTACACACCGGGGATTGTATCGCTATGAGAGGCTGAGTTTTGGGGTGTCCTTGGCGGCTGAAGTAGATCATTCGGGGTGCCCTAGCTGACCTCGAGGGCGTCTTGAACATAAGTGATGACATTCTGGTGTTTGCGAGGACGGATGTGGACCATCTGAGGCGTTTGACGAGGACATTCGAGAGGCTGCGGTCATTGGGACTCACCCTCCATAAGGAGAAGTGCGAGTTTCTGCGCCCCTCCCTGGAGTTCTTTGGGTTTGTGTTCAAGCAAGGGGGGGGTGTCTCCTGACCCCAAGAAGGTACTGAACATACAGAAGGCACAACCCTCGGAGTCAGTATCGGAGGTGCGAAGCTTCTTGGGCATGGTCACTTACTGTGGGCGGTTCATCAAGAACCTGGCATCCAGGTCTGAGCCTCTCAGGGCCCTGACAAGAAAAGACACCATCTGGAATTGGGGCCCACTGGAGGAGGCCGCTTTTGATGACATTAGAAGTGCCCTCACGGCCGAGGACACTATGTCGTTCTTTGATCCTGCATTACCGTCGGAGATCATCGTAGATGCCAGCCCATTTGGCCTGGGTGCCGTATTGACACAGATTGACCGTGACGGCGGTGTCTGGCCAGTTGCTTATGCCAGCAAAGCACTGTCGGACGCCGAACAACGGTACTCGCAGATTGAGCGCGAGGCGCTGGCAGTGCTGTGGGGATGCCGCCACTTCCGGCTCTATGTACTCGGACGCCCAGTGACGGTGGTAACTGACCACAAGCCACTGCTGCCCATCCTAGCAGGGTCGTCATCCAAGCCGCCAGCATGCATTGAAAGGTGGATGCTGGCTCTTTTGGAGTATGGGGTGACTCTGGTATACCGACCGTGGGCAAATAACGCAGCTGACTACCTCTCCAGAAACCCTGGGGCGCCTGGAGGAGGGGACCGAGATGCCTGTGAAGAAGAAGCCGACGAGCATGTCTGAGTCGTGGTGGAAGCAGCCACGCCAAATGCCATCCCTCTTCAGGAGCTGGAGGCTGCGGCGGCACAGGATGAGTGTTTCAAGGTGCTGAGGCAGTCCATGCAGCAAGGATCCTGGAAGTCAGCGCTCGAGGCCCTGGCTGGGCACACTCAGGAGGCCCGGCCTGGGTTGGAGCAACTATGGAAGGTCCGCGAAGAACTGTCCTTCTCCACATCGGGCCTGTTGCTTCGGGGTGATCGGATTGTAGTTCCCCAGTCAAAGGTGGGCGAGGTGATTGCACTGGCGCACCGGGGTCATCAAGGGGCCACCAAGGCCCGCCTCCGGATGAAGGTGTGGTTCCCCGAGCTGGAACGCAAGGTGGATGACTTTGTGGCGGCTTGTGTCTGGTGCCAGGCAGCATCGCCTGTACAGCGGGAGCCAGTCATCGAGGCAATGCCGAGGGGGACCCATCCATGGGAGGTGGTTCATGCCGACTTCGGGTCCACCACCATGGGCACCCACTTCCTGGTCTTAGTTGACGAGTACTCCAGGTACCCCGAGGTGGAGTTCGTGGAGTCTGTGGCGTTTGAGCATGTGGTTGTGGCTGTGGAGAAGTTGTTTGCGGCTCATGGGTTTCCGCACACGCTGTGCTCGGACAATGGTGCGCCATTCCAGGGTGAACGGTTTGCAGAACTAATGGTGAGCTGTGGGGTGGTGCACCGGAAGATCACGCCTCTCTGGCCTCGAGCAAATGGGGAAGCAGAGCGTTTGATGAGGACTCTCAATAAGACCTTTAGGATCGGCCAAGGACAGGGGCAGTCCCTACAGAGAGCCCTTTACCAATTCTTGAGGGTATACCGCACCACGCCCCATGCGTCCACGGGGGTGGCCCCGGCGGAGGCGATGTTCAGGAGGTGTCCTCGAGGGTTGTTGCCAGAGGTCGGAGAACGAGAGCCTGCGGTGATCGATGACCAACGAGTCGAAATGGACCGGCGAGTGAGAATTGAGCAAGAGAACGTGCGGAGGGGGCTCCGCCCACAACAGCTGGAGCCGGGCGATGAGGTCCTCATTCGCAATAGACATCCGCATGGGAAGCTCTCCCTGCCGTACGAGCCTGAGCCACTAGACGTCGTGGCGGTCAGGGGCTCCATGGTAACTGCGTCAGATGGCCGGTCGGAAGAAACTCGCAATGTAAGCTTCTTCAAAAAGCTTAGGGATCCAAGAACTGACCCCCCTGATCCGGACCTTGGAGGAGCCCCGGAGGACGAGGGAGACCAACCCTGCATGCCGGAGTCCCCAGCCCGGGGCCCGTCGGTGGACAGATCACCCGTGCCGGAGGCGAGCCAGAGGTACCCCCAGAGGGCTGGGCGAGGGAAACCTGCTCGCCTCACCGATTACGTGCTGGGACACTTGGCTGATGATCAGAAGGGTGACAACTGTTAACTAGGGGGACCCGGGTGGATGCTAATAAAGGGGTGTTCGTGGCATCGGGGTTTGTGAATTATTCTATTTGCAGTGTTATTTGGTTTGCAGTGTATAGTTGAATTGTGATCGTTGGTTCTCCCCGAAAAAGGAGGAGTGTGGCGCTGCCCGATGACGGGCGCGCACGTGGCGGCGTGCCGTTGCATGCCGTCGCGTGCAGTACAAATAAATGGGGCGTTTCTCGGCCGCGGCAGAGCAACCAGGAAGCCCGAACCTAGACGGACGTGTGTGTCTCAGTCCTTGGTGCCGGGGCTTGCGGCAATGCGCGCGGGGGGGCGCCAGTCACCTCCAACAGTTACAAGGAAACTTTAAAACGCAGTGATCAGCAACCGCGTGTTATATCATTACGGAACTGTGTGTGGGACTTTAAGTCTTATCGAGATTACTGCCCCTATGAAGCGTTCACGTAGTGGGAGAAAGGCACGTTGTGTGTTCTACTGAAGGTTTAGTGGCACAATACTACGAGCATTACATGAAGAGAAAGGGGTGGCTCCTCAGGCAACATAAAAGGGCGCTCCTGAATGTAATCTTATGTTCTGTTTGCATTTGCTCGCTCCAAGGGGCCATGTGTCTTGTTTTTCATGAAAGGGGAACTCCCTTGTCTGTGCCATGCCGCTTGCTCTCAGAGTCATGTCTTTGTATGATGTCGTATAAGGTTCTATGTTCTATGTGCTATGCTGAATTAACCCCCATGATATGGGCTTTCATGTTATGCACAGCTCTGCTAAAATAAGGTCTATGTGTATGTGCTCTACAAGCAGGGTAGTAGAATACAGGTGTAGATAGGAATGATCAGGTTTTGAGGTCTAGGATCAATGCATACAGGGTTGTGAGAGTTTGACTGGACTGTTATTTCATGTGTGTTGTTTTTTCCCTAACCTCCCCCAAATCCATGCAAGACCCTTACCCTCTTACCGGTTTCCCTAACTTCCCTTACCTATCCACAACCTCTACCTAATCCCTCCTCTCCCCATTGGCTGCCACGTGGTTATCTGTTTTACTAACATCCAGGCGCCCTTGCCAACCACGGTCAGCTTCTGGGGTTCAGTAGAGGGGGTTAATACCCTCTCCTCCCTTAGTTATTGACAGAATAATCCACCCCCGATTTTGGGATATTTGAACCACCCAGGCCAAATGGAGTCGAATCCTCCCCCTTTAGCGGAAGTACTAAAGGCTTTGCAAGATATTCAACTCGAATTAGCGCATGCAAGATAGGAATCAAGCACACTTAAGGCCCAGGTGCAGGGGTTAGTAGCGCAAGGTACTCCTCTGGAACAGTGGCGTAACACAAGCTCTGGGGGCCCCCCTGCAAGCCATGCTTAGGGGGCCCCCCCAACTCGGCAACAAATCACGAGTCGCGCCACATTCTGGGCCGCCCTAGATTACCACGCTTGCGCAATACGCACAAACGTTTTGCTGAAGGGGTATGCCACACAGTGCACTAGGAGAAAGATATTTGTGTTTTAATGCAATATACAGCACACTTTCTGAGAAAAATTAACTAAAAAGCCACAGTGTTTGCTATTGTTGTGTAGGGTAACAGCAATCCAAAACATGCAAGTCACCAACAGTGCACATGAACATTAATGCTTTGCTATTAAAAATGCCATGCAACAATAAAAACATGTCCAACTGGCTGCACAATGTAGACCAGTGTAGACACATAATAACATTACAGTAACATTTAGACATACCTAGACTGGTTGCACAAAAATGCCAGTCGAAGCAATAAGACTCATCAAGAACACAGCACATATTCAAGCCTGCGTCTCTATGGCCTCTAACAACACAGCCAAACTCTTTAAAATCTGCAAAGAACTGGCCAATCCTGTTACGGTTTCTACCTCTCCTGTTCCCTCAACAGGCCGTCTGTACGGCTTTGGCCTCTCACTTCTCCGCTAAAGCGCAGGACATCCTGTCCACTATCTCCTCATCCTCTCCCTCTTCCTCTCTCGGCCCCCTTTGGCCATCTATCCCTCTCCTCCTCCTTTCTCCTCTTTCTCTCTAACACCTGACAAGGTTTCTAGACAAGTCCCAGCAATGGAAGTGTTGTCGAAACAGGTGCTCCCTGCTCCTCTAGAACCATCAAGGACCACATTGACACGATCCAGCCTTGCCCGATTTATGTAATCATTCTTTTGGCACTGGAACTTCCCCTCTCCCAAATTCTTGGAAAAGCTGACCAACTGCCAGCTTACACTCCACACTGAATCTGTTGGTTGTCTCCATGACCATCAGTCTGGCTTAAGAGCTGCCAGAGGCACAGAAACTGCTCCCCTGAACACCTGTGAAGATCTGATCTCTAACCTTGATTCCAGCATTCCTTCTGTCCTCATCATCCTGGAACTTTCCTCTGCTTTCGACACGGTCAACCATGCCATCCTGATCAATTGACTTCTTGAGAACCTGGGCATCAGGGATCAGGCCCTGGAGTGGCTGACCTCCTTCCTCTTGGACCGCCCCTCCCAGGTCCAACTTTGTCCCGTTCACTCCGCCACCTCTCTAACACCTCTGGCGTTCTCCAGGGCTCTATCCTCTCACACTGGTTTTTCAACCTCTACTTGGCTCCTTTGACCCACCTGATCTCTACCTTCTCCTCTAACTTACAGTGTTGTGCGGATGACACTCCGCTTTCCTTCAGGCTCCCCTCAGCCTACTCTCCTCTCTCGCTCATTCCTGGTGTCATCTTCAACTCCACTCTCTCTTTCTCTCCTCACATCTCGGACATCGCCAAGAAATCCCACTACCAGGACTCTTCCATTTCGCACTTTCCCCCAGAAGCTCACTGTCTCCAGAGCTCTGGTTCTCTCAATGCTGGACTACTGCAACAGCCACTTTCTCAATCTGCCTTTCTCTACTCTGCACCCTCTGCAACTAATCCAGAACAGAACTGCGAGACTTATCTTTGGCCTCAAGCCCAGGGACTGTATCTCTCCAGCCATGAAATCTCTCCACTTGCTCTTGTGGCTACAAGGATCAAGTTCAAGACCCTTTTCATTGTCCACAAGGTTTTCTGGGGCTGGTATCTGCACTACATCCAACGCTATCTTCCAAAATACCTTCATTCTCGAGCCCTAAGGGTTAGATACTTCTCCACGCAGAGAGTGGGGGGGGTAGATCCTTCTCCCCTGCAGGGGCCTCCCTCTGAAATGGCCTCCCTGACCCTCCCAAACTTGAGCCGAACCACCTGAGGTTCTGGAAGCAGCTCAAAACGTTCCTCTTCTCCTCTGCTTTCCCTCTCTCCCTCCCCTGCTGACCTACCTGTCCGCTGTAGCAACTGGTTGCTTGGCTACCCTCTGTCTCACTGAGTCCAGGCTCTTTCTTGATCAGTCACCCTTGCACTGCCTCCAGGCCTACCACGCAGTTAGGGGCTGTAACTGTAACCCTACAGTCCCTTGTTCTCCTTGCACTACCCACAGCTGCGCTGCCCTGGCGGCACTTACTCAGTGCATTTCTGCCCTGTTTTCCCCTCCCCTCTCCCTTGCACTTCCCCCCCTCCCTTTCCCCTTGCACTTCTCGTTCTCGATCTGAATGACACAAGGCTTAGTAAGATCATTTGTCTTGTCCTCCCTCAGTTTTATTTCTCTTGTCTTGTCGTGACTAAAATCACTTGTTTACAGGTGCGTTATATATGACTTATCATATCATAACATATCATTTTATCACAGATGCCCAGAACAATATACAGTGCCACAGTAAGAAACGGCTAGACTGGCAGAACCCACATGCCAGTCTAGCCAGGTAATTACACTTAGCAGGACCGCTTTATCAGAAATGCCCAGTTAAAAAAAGTCATACCAAACTGAGGAATGACTAGACTGGCTGCACCAAAATGCCTCTCTAGCCACTAATACCACATATCATGCCTGCTTAGCATGGACATGGATGACCATTATGATCTATTGCACAACCCTACAACCCCCCACACATCTCTTCTCCCTGCCATCCCTTACCCCAACCTCCAAAATCGGCTCATTGGCCCAGAATTACCTCCATGTCCCTCTTCCTTGTCCCAGTGCTTACTTATGAGGCTCCTTGCCTCACTGGTAAATACTGGAGGAAGAGTTATCCCAGTACTTGTGTGTGAGACATAGTGCCTCATATACAAGTACTGCCTCATACACAAGTACTGTGATGAGGAAGAAAAGGGCTAGGTGTAAAGAAGATTACCAATAATTAATCAAGGCATTGAACACAAGTAGTGCTGGAACACCATTGAGCTGACTGGGCTTCTGCACTCCCCCCTCCCGGGCCCCCCACTGAAATTGTGGGCTATGTTGACTTGACCTGACTAACCTTCAGAGCAGTTGCCGGACAGAAAAGGACACAGATGTTAAACAGCACCTGGGTTTTGCCATTAACAAGGGCCCAGCCCAGCAATTACTAATGTACATCATTTCACTGTTAGTACCTGCATTCAAATGCCACATTTTTTAAGCAATTGAAATTGTGATGTGGGTTTAGTACTTGCATGCCAGGGGAGTGATTGGAAGGGTAGAGCGGAAACAGGAGACCAGTCATTCTCACAGCAGCCCATACGTGGGTGCTTTCAGACCTATAGGAGAGAGTTAACTGCTTGTAACATTGAAGCTGCACTAGAATAGTCTCATTAAAATGCGTAAAGAAGTTAGATGTCCCCACACAAATAAGTTTGCTCCTCCCCACCACACGTGAAGTTAGCACCTCTCCCAACATTTGAAAAGTTAGCCCCCCTGAAATGTAGGTTTTGTTGCGTGCCTGACCACAAGCACACACACCATTAACCATATATACAAGCGCACACCCAGCCATCCATATATTTAAGTGTGCACCCTTTCACCATACAGGCACACCCAGGCAGCCACCTGTTACACTCACCTGGCTCCCACAGAGGCGTGGATCTGGACTGGACTGCTGCGGTCTCCACCAATGCGACGCATAGGGCCGAGATGACGGACTGGACTGGCCCACCTAGCTTTGTTTTCTTGGCCCGTAGGAATATTCTTCTGCAAGTGGAGAAAGGGAATTAACCACCCGTGGAGTTGAGCGTAAATACCCCCACCCCACTGTTCTCCCCACTGATCACCTTGGATGTTCCCTCTTATAGTCTCACCTGATGATTTGAAAAGATGAGCTCTCCATCCTGCATTGAGTGCAGGGGCGCGTAGATAACCAGTTGCTTCACTGGCTCGAAGGAATTGGTGAGTTCCAGGACAATATTGACTCCGATATTCCCGGCAAAACGACGTAAGAATGTAGTTCATAAGACTTCAAATGCCTGACTTTCACTCTTGTCCGATTCCTTGCAGGTTGCAGCTTGACCCTACTGAAGAGTTCCTCATGGCAACCGGTAATGTTCTGGTAAGGATTTGTATTATCCAACACAGTTCGATAAAATAAAGTCCATGGGCCTCATTACGAGTTGCCCGGTAAAACCGGGTTAATTACCGGCATGCCGGAATGAGCGGGTCCGTGCACGTATGAACCCGCTAATAGCGGGTCATTACGAGTGCGCGAGCACGCGCATTCCCCCATGCCGGTAGTGGCAATACCGCCATGCCGGTAAAGGGCCTCCAAGCCCCCTATACCGGCTTCGCGGGGCCCGTCCCTTGCGCTAACGCCTCACACTAACCCGTAAATACCGGCACGGTAATACTGGCATGTTATTACCGTGTTCGCAAAAAACGGACCCGGAAATTACGTCATCACGCAGGAACGGGAAATGGGCCGGCGGCCATCTTTAAAAACACAATCCATTGCCATCCTCCATTACTACCACTACACCTGTGTTGTTGAGTGCCAAAACACAACCAGGATGTCAAAGGCCACCGGAAAAAGCACACAAAGGAAGAGGAAGCAGCGCTTTTCAGATGCTGAATTGACAATGCTAGCGGACACCCTATAACAGCATGCTGACATAATCCGAAGCACGGACCTGAAGCATGCGGCCCAAACGCGTAAAAAACAGGTGTGGCAGGAGGTTGCGCAGAGGGTAACAGCAGTGGGGAGCACCCCAAGGAGTGTCCGGGATTGCAGAAAGCGCTGGGACGACCTCCCCCTCCGTGTACTGAAGATCCTTGCAGAGAACCGGAGGGCCGCAATGGCGACAGGCGGTGGCAGCCACTCCCCTGTTAAGCTCTCCACATGGGAGGAGATTGCAAGTGGATTCATCGACCTAGAATCCATAGAGGGGATCAGAGAGCAGGAGTTCGGGGCAGCTACTACAACAGAGGAAGGTGAGTGAACCATCTCATCCACCAATAACAAAACATGATGTGACACAAGTGAGGTGGGAGTCCGATTAGGCAAGGCAATTCCTTTACCCAAGGCAACATCAACTCACCAACAGAATACTGATTGCCACCCCCTGCACCACACACATGCTGCGTGAAATATGTAAACCCAACAGAGGTGCAACATGACCCATCCATGCCCATGTCTCCCCCCCACACCTAGACAATCCATTGCCACCAGCCAACATTTCCGTCGCAGCTTGGGGACACGCTACTGCCCCCCAGATTTTGCTTGGCATGCAATCATTGCCAACATGTCCCCTCAGTACACCAAATGCCACACAACAGAAATTAAATCATGCCTGAATGTATCAAGATATTACACTGCAACAAATCACAGCTGCCATTTGGCAATCTCACTGATGACCTGCATCTTTTCTATCCCCGAGGCACCGATGAGGAAGGTGGAACCCAGGACAGGGGGGCAAGCACATCCAGTGCACGCAAGGGGACCAGGGCCACCGCAACCCCCTCCTCCACAAAATTGCCTGCGACCACTCCCAGTGTGCCACGCAAGGCATCATCTCTGTGGGGTGCACCTGCTGCGATAGTGCCAGCTGTGCCGCCGGCCACCACAGACGTCGTGTCCACAGAGGTGGTCGAAGAGGCTGAAGAATCTTTGGGATCGCCCAGCCCAACACCCATTGGCACCCTCTCCCCCCCTGCGGAGACAGAGAGCCTGGATGACCCATGTCTCCATGACTCCGACCTGGGAGATTCGGACATCGGCATATTTTCACGGACGACAGTGCCCAGGACGAGGGCCCCACGCAGGTGCCTGCCACCACCCAGCCTTCCACCACCCTGCCTTCCACCACCCCACCAGCCACCGGTACACCTGCGACAGAAACCCCCTTTGAGGTCCATCTGTCAAGGGTGGAGGCCCGCCAAGACGAGATGCTGCAGATTATGCGGCAACAGGTCGTTGCTGGTAATGAGGCCATGAAGGCCATAGCCATGGCCATTGCTGCAATTACAGCTGCCGTGGAGGCGTCCACGTCTGCATTGAGGCAGTGCATGGGGTCACTGACCGAGGCCCTACTAGCCAACATCAGGCAAGTGCAGCAGCCACACCATGGGTCTGCAAGGGGATTGACAATTGACACCCCCACCACGTCAACACCTTCCACCTCTGTTCAATCAAGCCCTGTGCGATTAACGCGCAGGAACGCACGGCGCATGGCCATGGCACCTCCAGACGCAAAAGTCGCCAAAAAGTGACTTTCTGAAAAATGGAAAAAATGTGAGGAGTAACATTGGTGAAGGCAACACTGTTTGTTTCACACATGGGGACATTTGGGATCTATGGGGTGGGTGAGGGAGTTTGTTGGGGGATTGTGGGAGGGGGGAGTTGGCACAGTTTTGCACTTTCACATAATACACAAGTTTTCTGGAGAACAATCCATGGCTGGACATTGTTATTTTTGGTGTGCATCCATTTAATGTGTTACGGTGTTCAGTGTCCAAATTACAATATTCCCTTTGTGCATGTTCACATTGGCCCAGTGTCTGACTGACAAAAGTCATTCATGGTCCCTGTGTCTTAAAAGTATTCGTCAATTAGTGCTTGGCGTACAGCATGGCCGTCCCGTGCATCACGTACTGGCAGGGGGGCTCCTTCGCCTCCGTCTCCATCCCCTTCATCCTCACCCGGGCCATGCATGTCAATGTCAGGTGGCATTGGTACATTCCTTCGGACGCACATGTTGTGCAGCATGACACAGGCCATGGTGATCTTTGCCACCTTCTCAGGCCTATATAGGAGTGCCCCACCAGACCTGCTTAGGCAGCGGAACCGCGCCTTCAACAGGCCAAAGGTCTGCTCAATCACAACACGGGTACGAGTGTGCACACGATTGTACTCCTCTTCATGGCTGTTCTGCGGGTTCTGCACAGGGGTAAGTAGCCACGGCCTCAAGGGATATCCTCCATCACCTGCAAGCAGATACAAATAGGTGTGTGTCACTCTGAACTGACACCTTCAGGGAGCACAGTCATGGCAGCAGCTATTAGGTGTGAGCATGCACATGTCCCTGTACGTGTACCAAATAGTCACCTATATGGAATGTATACTGTAAAGAGGTGAGGAACACTGGATGGGGTTGAATAGATGATACAGGGTGTAATCATGCATGCTGAGGCAGATGTGCTGTGGCAGTGCGACAATGTTTAGCCTCCAATTCATGCTGTATACTCTTTACTATGCATGGTCACACTGGCCGCATTGGCACAGTTGCCATCCTGTTCAGTCATGCCATCACCATGGTGCCCCGGTTGTGCCTCTTACTTGTTGTCATCCATTTGCATTATTTGTGATATGTGGCCCAGTGATGTGTCATTTTCAGTTTGGCTGTGTCAGGTGAGGAGTGTTTAGCTCTCCATTCATTCTCCACTCACTGGCTATTGCCACCCAGGTGTACTTTTAACCCCCCCTTTCCCACCCTGGTAAACTACCCCCCCCCCATTTCCCACCCTGGTAAACTATCCCCCCCTATTTCCCACCCTGGTAAACTATCCTCCCCCCTTTCCCACCCAGGTGTACTATCCCCCCCCCTTCTGCATCCGCACACATGAGTACCCCACAGCATGGCCATGGGCCTGTTGTGCAACTCACCGAGCAGCCAGGCACGTGGTCCAGCATGTCGCTCCATGTGATGGGGTAGCGTGGAGTTGCGCAGTACCATGGCATCATGTGTGGATCCAGGAAATCGGGCGCAGCAATGGGTGATGATCTTGCTGGAGTCACATACCATTTGCACATTGATGGAGTGGTATTGCTTGCGATTGCGGTACACCGCCTCTATGGCATGGGGGACTACCAATTCCACATGGGTGCAGTCGATGGCACTGACACAATTGGGCATGCCTGCCAGTGCATGGAAGCCTACTTTGGTTTTGGCTATCTCCTGGCCAGTCCGTTGTAGGGATATGTGGGTGCTTGCGTGCTTCAGGAGGGCATCCAGCACTTGGTTCAGCATGCGTGAGAATAGTGGTTGTGAAATGCCATGCAGCTGGCCCACTGTGTGTTGGTAGGTGCCTGTGGCCAGGAAGTGTAGCACAGACACCACCTTCAGTAGTGGGGGGATGGCAGTGCGTATTTGTATGTGGCTGGCAATGTCGTTCTGTATCATGTCCACTATGGTGGTGATGGTGTCACGGTCCAACCGGTACAGGGTGTGGATCTGCTCAGGGGTTAGGTTGAATGGGCTGGGTCTGGTGCGAGGGATTGGTGGCTGCCTACGAGGCGCTGGTGGCTGCACTGGTGGTAATTGCTGGGCCTGTCTCACCCACCTTCTCCTCCTGCATCTCCTCTGTGCTGCCTGTTCTTGCTGCTGTAGTTGTTGTTGTTGTTGCTGTTGTTGCTGTAGTTGTAGCAGTATAGGCATGTCCTCCTGCACCATGATTGCAAATGCTAGTGGTAGCATTTTGGTGTAGGAAGGGGTGTGGTGTGTAGGTGTGCTCCTTTTGTACTGGGCCACTCTGCATTGCCTACACCTGTGGGGGGGGGGTTGTAGTGTGTGGGTGTGCTCAGTTCATACTGGTGCAGCCTCCTTTGACTCCACCTGTGAGGATTGTGTGCACCTGTGGCAGCTGCCTTGTATCTTGGTTGCTGTTTGCGGGTGGTCCGCGATGCCTGTTTTTCCGGCATCATGCAGCCCGTTGTTACCGTGTTCGCGATGCCGGTATTTGCAAGTTTGCGTGGGTTGTGATTGCTCCTATTACCGGCATGCCGGTATTTACTACCTGAAGAGGCGCGTGTACGCGCCTATGCCGCTATTAGCGGCACCGTAAATAACGGTGCCGTTAATACCGGGTTTGCGGGTCAGAATGCTACGGAACGTTAAAGGATGCCGGTATTTACATACCGGCATCATTTTTCCCTTACCGGCATAACTCGTAATGAGGCCCCATATGTAACCTGTTGCTTTCTCCCTTATTCAGGCGCTGAGAGAGAGTATGAAGTCTCGGGTAATAATGCCTCCGGCGGTAAAATTAGGTAAGTCGTTTGTGGTGAGGAGGGTTCCCCTTGTTAGTCCCTTGTTTCACCTTGCTGTCCTTTTGTTTCCCCTTAGGGGCCGGGGTTCGGCTAGGATGCAGTGGAAGCTGCGCCGACCTGTGAAGAAGAATAGTATCCCCAGTGGTAAAATCAGGTAAGTCTATGGGGAGTATTCCTCTGTGTATTCCCTTGGCTCACCTTGCTGTTCTTGTCTTCTCCTTAGGTGCCGGAGTGCGGCGGTAACATGCAGGAGGATGCGGTGAAATGTGAAGATGCTGCGAAGGCGTGTGAGTCCAGCGCGGCGCTGCAGCAGGCGATGCGACACGCATAAAATAACTTCTTTCTTCCAGCTCGAAGGCGCGATGGATCGGGAATTCAGGTAAGGATCAACGGTATTGCTCTTGTTGTAACCTTTTCTCCTTCTTTCTCCCTTTTTCTAGGAGCTCCAAACTCGAGGCGGGCGTGGCAGAAGAATGGATGCAGACTTGCAGGCACGTTGAGCGTTACGCTGCTGGATGCAGAATAACGTGAAACGTGTGCTGCTCTTCGGGCGTGGTTTAAATAGCCCCCAAAGTAGTCCCAGGTAAGTATTCCTCCCCAGCCCCACCCGAGTAAAAAAATAGTCCCTAGGTAAAATAGTCCCTTCCAAGCCTCGTTTGGCTTGGAGCTCTTGCAGCATGGTCTGCATCAGGTAAGTTTGCAGCACGGTCTGCATCAGGTAAGTTTTAATCTATGAGCCTGGCGCCTATGGCGCCAGGACCGACTCTCCATATGAGCCTGGCGCCATAGGCGCCAGGACTGCACCTAAATAGCCCCTAGTGGGGGTTGTTGGGCTTGCTTGGGGTAACTTGATGCCTGCTTCCGGGGTTGCTGGACTTGGTCTGGGTCCCCGGGGGTAGGCATCATGACACCACCCGTACATTTAAGTGTGCAACCTTTCACCATACAGGCACACCCAGGCAGCCACCCACACATTTAAGTGTACATCCTTTCACCATACACGCCCACCCAGCCACCCATACATTTGTGTGCACCCTTTCACCATACACTCACACAGGCTGTCACCTATACATTTAAATGTGGACATTTTCACCATACAGGCACACCCAGGCAGCCACCCACACATTTAAGTGTGCATCCTTTCACCGTACACGCACACCCAGCCACCCATACATTTGTGTGCACCCTTTCACCATACCCTCAAACAGACAGTCACCTATACACTTAAGTGTGGACATTTTCACCATACAGGCACACCGAGGCCGCCACCCATACATTTCAGTGTGCATCCTTTCACTATACACTCACACACGCACACGTCATGGGTTGAGGGGAGCCATAATACTTCAAAAATACACTGGGCCTCATTAGGACCCTGGCGGTGACGGTATGAACGGTGCTGGTAAGGCACAGGCACCATTCATGCCTTCCCGCCGCATTACGAGTTCTGCTCACGGGTTCCTGACAGCTCGCCAGGTCTTACCTGGCGAGCTGTGCGGCACCCGTGAGCATAACTTGTAATTGTGCCGGCACCGTTATCAACGGTGCCGGCGCAACCGTGCACCCCACCCCCATTCTGCCCTATTGGGCAGAATGGGTATCGAGAGCCCGACAATACCGCCACCTGTGAATGGGCAATTACCGGCCCATTCATCTTGTAATGGGCCGGTTATTGCCCAATCACGAGAGGTGGTGCCGGTAGCGAGCATGGCGGTAGCCGTACCTGCCATACAGGCACGGCTACCGCCATGCTCGTAATGAGGCCCATGTTTCTTTTTGAAGTCACTCTTACTTCATAAAGAAAATATTTACGTTAAGGACTGAACCATAACGGAAATAATTTCTTTATGAAGGCAGAGCGACTTCAAAAATAAACTATTTATTTTTGAAGTCATAGGGCTTCCCCTGCCCCATGACATGGAGGACTCCAGCCTAGGGTCTTCTTGTCATGGGGTGGGGGTAGCTACTGGACTTTTTGTATTCACTCTGCTTTCATAAAGAAATAATTTCTGTTACAGAAATCATTTCAATAGAAATGCAGAGCGAATTAAAAAAGAAAATGTAAAAAATAAAACATTTTATTTTATTTACTCCAAGTGGGGCCTCCTTCCAGAACATGTGGTCTCGGGGCCCCCCGCACTGCGGGGGTTGGGGGGCCCCTGTTACGCCAGTGCTCTGGAAGCCGCTGCCAGACCATCAGGAGGGGTAGCGGTGGGCAGGGCTTATACGGTTATTGTGCAACCAACCAGTAGTGTGCCGTTAGCAGCACTGGAAAGATATGCGGGAGATTCTAGAAAATATATGATGTTTTTGACTCAGTGCAGATTGCATTTCTTGTGTAAACTCGTAGCTTTCGAGACTATACAGGCCAGAACAGCGTTTGAAATTTCGTACTGAATAGGAGATGCTGCTGCCCGCGCTATGCCTTTGGTGCAAAAAGATGATCGTTGTTATAGAACTGGGAGGGTTTTTTGGTGGAGTTTGGAAGGTTGTTTAACCGTAGAGAGGTTTCTTTGGCACAGAATAAAGAATTGTTGGCATTAAGACAGGTGACACGAGATTTGGTATCATACGTGACCCAGTTTAATAGATTGGTCTAGAGACAGATTGGCCAGAAATAAACAGACGGTGTTGTTCTATCAAGGGTTGAGGGAGGAATTGAAGAACGCTATTGCTCAGGTGGAACCTCAACCTAGTTCATTTACTGCGATGATTGACTTAGCTTTCAGGCTAGACCATCGCATGAATGAACATAAAGGAGATAAGAAGAGACTGGAGGTGGTAACCTTTGTAAGGTTGGATAAGGGTAGAGGAGGCAGGAGTGGGGAGGGAGAACCCAGGCAGATTGGAGGGGTGAGAGGGCCCTTGTCGGAAGCTGAGAAAGAGCAGTGCAAGACTAATAATTTATGCTTGTATTGTGGGCAACCGGGATATTATATTCGGACATGTCCTAACACTCCTAAGAGGGGATCAGGAGGGGATCAGAGCAAAGGGGAGTCCGGAAAAGGATTGGGCCGTCCTTAGGGGGAACTCAGGTATCAGGCCCAACCGAAGTTAGGTTCCCCGGTTGGGTAGCAAATACGGCAAGAAACAAGAATTCATCTTGGTGATGTTATTTTTTGCCTTAACTAAGCAGATGGTGTCAGCAATGGTGGACTCAGGGGCCACAGGGGCTATTCATATCAGTTTGGCCAAACGGTTGGGATTGCCTTTGCAGGACAAACAAAGGGTGGAAGGTGTGCACTCGGTAGATGGATCACCATTAATTTCAGGCCCTATTCGTCAATAGACTCATCCAGTGCAAATGAGGTGTGGATCAGGTGATGTGGAAGAAATTGTGTTTGTTTAATAGCGACTCCACAGTTTGGACTCATTTTAGGCATGCCATGGTTAGTACAGCATAGCCTGCGGATTGACTCGGTCACTCGGGAAGTGCTTTTTGAAACACCGGAGTGCGAGAGTCATATGGAGGAGGAGATGGGGCCTGCCATGTTCTTGGCAGATCATATACATGCATCACAGGTGGTGGGAGCAGTGGGGCTAGGGATTCAGGCCCATTATACCGAGTTTGCTGGGGTCTTTGACAAGGGTGGGGCGGAGAGGTTGCCCCCCCATCAACCTTAAGACTGTGTAATTGAGTTAGAGCCTGGGGCCAAACTACTTTGTAGTAGGATATATGCTCTTACTGAAGCAGAGAATCCGCATTTGAGAGAGTATTTGGATGAAATGTTGGGAAAAGTGTTCATTAGGCATTTTACTTTGCCAGTGTCGTCGCCCTTATTTTTTGTACCTAAGAAGGAAGGAACGCTCAGGACTTGCATTGACTACCGGGCATTGAATAAGGTGACAGTGAGTGAAGAACAGGTACCCGCTGCCTTTTGCGGTATTGTTAGATCAAGTAAAGACAGCAGTGATATATACAAAATTGGACTTGAGAGGTGCGTATCATTTGATACGGGTGAAAGACGGGGATGAATGGAAAATTGCCTTTGGAACTAAGTTTGGGTTGTTTGAATATTTAGTTATGCCCTTTGGATTGTGTAATGCCCCTGCTGCATTCAAATATTTCATGCAGGAGGTGTTGAGTGAGTTGAGTGAGTTCATTGATGTGTTTGTCATAGTGTACATCAATGACATCTTGATTTATTCATCCTCAAAGGAAAGACATATAGAACACGTGAGGGCGGTATTGCAGAAGATGCAGGAATAACAATTGTATGTAAAATTGGAAATATTAGCATTTCATACCACACAGGTGGAGTTTTTGGGTTCATTTTAACCCCCACAGGCATTGTAATGGGCAAAAAGAAGGTGCAGGCAGTCACGGAGTGGCCGGCGCCTCATTGTATCAAGGATATTCTTTTCTGGGGTTTTCAAACCTTTACCGCAGTTTTATTTCCAATTTTTCTCAAATTGTAACTCCAATAACTAAGTTATTGAGAAAGGCCACCTCTTTTAGTTGGAATCAGGAAGCGGAAGGGGCCTTTCAAGAGTTGAAGGAGGCTTTTACCTCAGCCTCAGTCTTGAGACATCCAGATCCTGGGAAACCTTTTCAAGCAGAGATAGATGCATCTAATGTGGTAGTGGGGGCAGTGTTGTTGCAAAAGGATGAGGAGGGTACTTGCCACCTAGTGGCTTTCTATTCTGGCAAACTTACCAGCTGTGAGCAAAACTATTCTATTACAGACAAAGAGCTGTTAGCCATTTGAGCTGCTTTCTTAGAATGGAGGCATTATTTGTTGGGGGCCAGGCATCAGGTGGTGGTAGTTACCGAACATAAAAACCTGCAGTACTTTAAGAGAACCCAAACTCTTAGACCTAGGCAATTACGGTGGTCTCAATACTTCAATGGATTTCACTTCCTGGTGACTTTTTGGCCGGGGAAAAGAAATGGGCGAAACAAATTGACGCTTTGTCAAGGCAGCAACATTTAGAAAATGCAGTGACGGAAGTAAAGGCAATCATCCCAGCATAAAAGGTTGTGGGGGCTGTCACTGAGAAATTGTTGGGACAGGTAAGGAAGGGGATGAGACAGCAGGAGGTGTTGAAGTAGGGTGTTGAGGAACCGTTGAAAACTATTAGAGATGGGCTTCCTTATTATGCCGGTAAGTTGTACTTGCCTACTCATTTCTTACAAGAAAAAGCTTTATACTGGTGTCATAACTCCTCATTAGCAGGTCGCTCCGGGAGTATAAAGATGCAAGGTGTGCTAGAAAGGTATATTTGGTGGCCGAATTTGAGACAAGATACCATCAGTTATATTCAGAGATGTGAAGCGTGCGTCCGCAACGAGGCAGATCATTCCAGGAGGATGGGGCTGCTTCAGCCTTTGCCACCCCTGAAAAGGCTTAGAAACACATTTCTATGGACTTTATTACTGAACTTCCTCCTGATGAGCAGTATGAAACTATTTGGGTGGTGGTAGACTACGTGTCCAAACAAGCTCACTTTGTGCCATGCAGGGGAATTCCAGTAGCTGGACAAGTGGCATAGTTATTTCTACAACACATTGTCATTTTACATGGCCTACCTCGAAGTATTGTGGCAGATAGAGGTCCTCAATTTGCCTCCACGTTTTGGTGAGCCTTCTGTCGTATGTTAAGAATCGATTGTGCTCTATCTACGAGTTATTATCCCCAAACAGATGGGCAAACCGAGAGAGTCAATCAGACACTGGAGCAGTATTTGCATTGTTATTTGAGTGACAGGATCGAGTCATTGGTGCAAGCGTTGTGGTTATGATAATTCACGTACAACAATACTAAACATGCATAGCTAGGTATGGTGCCAAATGAATTTCTGTATTGACATGTGCAAAATATGTTACCCGAACACTTACCTGAGGTAGAACGGATTCCAGTTCTACAAGAGAGAAAACAGTTGCTTCTTAAAATTTGACAGAAGGCACGAGCCAATTTAGAACAGGGTAAAGTGACTTACAAAAGGCAAGCGGACAAGAAACATCAGGAAGCTCCTCAGTACAAGGTAGGAGACAGAGTTTGGTTATCAACACGCAACTTGCCCCTGGTGGGACTTCGTAAGTTTGATCCCCGGTTTATTGGACCCTATGAAATTTTTGAAGTGTGTATCTACAGTGGGTGTCTGTTGTGTCGTGTAGGCAGAAGAGGCCTCCGTCCCCAAATGCCGCACAGAGAGAACCTAAAGCTACTCTCTGTGCAGCCGTTGAGGCCACAGGCGAAGATGTTCAAGTCCGGGACCGCGAACCTCTGGGACCCCACGCTGCTGCAAGAAAATGCGGATTAAGTACCAAGCAATAAACAGTAACCACAGTGTTTAGGAAAAACGGAAAGGTCTTACCAATAAGGGTCAAGGAAGAGGTGGTGAACCTAGTAGAGAGGTCCGGGACCCACGTGGACTGAAGTACCCCAAGAGGAGTAGTCCGCAGTTTGTTCGCCTGTTAGCAGGAACTGTGGAGCTATGAGACAAGAAGTCCAAAGAGCCAAGGTGCAAGAAGGAGATCCGGGAGGCAATCCAATAACAGTCCGTGGTCGAGAGCCGAATATCACTACGCAAACAAATCCAAAGGGTAGATCCAAGAAGAGTCCAGTAGAGCAGGCCAGGTCGATTCCGTGAGCAGTCAGTGATCCAAAGGTACGTAACGCCAAACAGGATGCAGAGCACAGCTGTGAAGCAACGAGTACCTGGGTTTCCGTGTTTAAGTACTTGCGCTTCTGATCACGTGATGCGCGGCTGAGTCATGTGATCGGGCAAGAGCGTCACGTGACCTTACAGTCCCGCGACGCGGAAGATCAATGCTAGTCCTTCGTGATCCTAGGCGCCAAGGTAACTGCCAGTGAAGAAATGGCCGTAGCCTGACAGCAGCCCTGTTACGGACCAGGCGCGGGCGCACGCGCAAGGCGTGTGAGTATCCACGTGAGTCCCGGAGAGGGGAGGGAGAAAGGGATGAGTGAGACGGGGGGCGGGGGAGCGCCTTGGGGACCACATGATGTATAGGTGTGTGCGTGGAAGGGATCGTGACAGTGTTAAATTACATCTACCTACAACCTTAAAGCTACATCCAGTATTCCATGTGTCTTTGCTTAAGCATGCAGCTCCTGGGATGTGTGTGCAGAGACCCCCGGCAACAAGGAAGGATAGCCATGCTGAATATGAGGAAAAGACAACACGTATTGTGGTATTTGCTTCAATGGTCTGGTTATGGTCCTGAAGACTGTTCATGGGAGCCGGCAAGCTCTGTTCACGCTCCCAGATTGGTGAGACAATTTCATTTGCGTCATCCTGGTAAGGCAGGTCCTGAGAAGAGCCCTGGGAGAGGAGGTACTGTCAGGAATGGGGTTTGGGGCAGGAAAAGGCATACTGCATTCAGAAAATGACTGGTAGAACTACATTACCCAGCAGCCTGGGAACCAGCGTGTAGTTTTTGGTTTGTGCGTCTACGCAGCTAACTGTAATTGAGGGCTTTCTTAACGCGCCGGCTGCCCGTGCTCAGGTGCAGATTATTAATGGGAGGCTCTCGGATGTACAGATAAGTGTAAGAAATGTTCTTTGCTGTGGCAGGGGAGGGTGTGGAGACTACTGCATGTGCGTTACATGCACAGTTACTAGGAAACTTTAAAACGCAGTGATCAGCAACCGCGTGTTATATCATTACGGAACTGTGTGTGGAACTTTAAGCATTATCAAGATTACTGCCACTATGAAGCGTGCACGTAGTGGGAGAAAGGCACGCTGTGTGTTCTGCTGAAGATTTAGTGGCACAATACTACGAGCATTACATGAAGAGAAAGGGGTGGCTCCTCAGGCAACATAAAATGGCACTCGTGAATGTAATATTATGTTCTGTTTGCTTTTGCTTGCTCCAAGGGGCCATGTGTCTTGTTTTTCATGAAAGGGGAACTCCCTTGTCTGTGCCATGCAGCTTGCTCTCAGAGTCATGTCTTTGTATGATGTCCTATAGGGTTCTATGCTCTATGTGCTATGCTGAATTAACCCCCAGGATATGTGCTTTCATGTTATGTCCAGCTATGCTAAAATAAGGTCTCTGTGTCTGTGCTCTGCAAGCAGGGTAGTAGAATACAGGTGTAGGGAGGAATGATCAGGTTTTGAGGTCTAGGATCAATGCATACAGGATTTTCACCCTTCATCTGCATAAGCCACTTTAAGGGCTTATGGTCGGTTTGGACCAGGAAGGCTGACCCCGTAAGGTATGGCCTAAAACACCTAAGGCTCCAAACTATACTGAAATATTCCTTTCACCCCACCTACATTCTCTATCTTTGAGTTGCCTACTGATGAGGATGATAGGATGTTCCCTCTCTTTGTCATCTAAGTGGGACAAGACAGCTCCAATTCCGGTGTCACAGGCATCAGTTTGAACAATAAAGGGTTTGCTGTTATCGGGCGCACACAACAAAGGTGGCCTAAACAGACTTTCCTTCAAGTCAATAAAGGCCCTTCGACAGTCTTTCGTCCAATTAACCTTCCTCGGTTGTTTGGGCGAAGTCAGAGCTGTCAGAGGGGCAGCTATGGTTCAATAGTCCGCCAAGAGGTTACGGTAATACCCAGTCAGGCTCAAAAAAGCTCTCACCTGGGTTTGAGTAGCGGGAATCTCTCAGTCATGTACATTGCGTACCTTACTCGGGAGAGGTTGGATTCGACTGCCTCCTACCTCATGACCAAGTAAGTGACTTTCCCCTGAGCTATCTGGCACTTGGTGGCCTTGATAGGGACCAGGGTGTAGTTTTGGGTTCCCGCATCTACACGGCTGACTGTAAATGAGGGCTTTCTTAAAGCGCCGGCCGCCTGTGCTCAGGTGCAGATTATTAATGGGAGGCTCTCAGATGTACAGATAAGTGCAGGGAATATTGTTTGCTGTGGCAGGGGAGGGTGGGGAGACTACTGCATGTGCGTTACGTGCACAGTTACTAGGAAACTTTAAAATGTATCATTATGGAACTGTGTGTGGAACTTTAAGTACTATCGAGATTACTGCCACTATGAAGCATGCACATAGTGGGAGAAAGGCATGCTGTGTGTTCTACTGAAGATTTAGTGGCACGATACTACGGTCATTACATGAACAGAGAGGGGTGGCTCCTCAGGCAACATAAAACGGCACTCCTGAATGTAATATTATGTTCTGTTTACTTTTGCTCACTCCAAGGGGCCATGTGTCTTGTTTTTCATGAAAGGGGAATTCACTTGTCTGTGCCATGCCACTTGCTCTCAGAGTCATGTCTTTGTATGATGTCGTATAAGGTTCTATGTTCTATGTGCTATGCTGAATTAACCCCCATGATATGTGCTTTCATGTTATGCACAGCTCTGCTAAAATAAGGTCCACGTGTATGTGCTCTACAAGCAGGGTAGTAAAATACAGGTGTAGGGAGGAATAATCAGGTTTTGAGGTCTAGGTCTAGATCAATGCATACAGGGTTGTGAGAGTTTGACTGGACTGTTATTTCATGTGTGTTGTTTTTCCCTAACCTCTCCCAAACCCATCCAAGACAAGCTACCCTTACCATCTTTCCGGTTTTCCTAACTCCCCTTACCTATCCACAACCTCTCCCTAATCCCCCCCCCATTGGCTGTCACGTGTTTACCTGTTCTACTAACATCCAGGTGCACGGGCCAACCACAGTGGGAGGGTTGATATATCCGGCATCTGTGGTTCGGGAGAGGGGGTTGATACCCTCTCCTCCCTTGGTTATTGACACACCCCATGCCATTGGAACCCAAACCAATCCCTAAATTGTACAGTGCCCTCCCTTAAAGGGAAGATAAACGATTTCGCGGCAGCCAAAATCAACGACCACAACACAGGCCAGGGCACAGATGTGCACCAGGCCAAGCACCATGGTAGCACCAGCATCACACACCCAGCAAGTGTTGCCCACCAAAAGCACTGGGTCTGCCGGAAGCAGCACAATAGGCGAGACTGCTGCCACCGCAGGTTGCTCGGACGATGATGCAGGGAATGCAGATGTAGTTGTAGGTTCCCCCATTGGCCACCTTCTTTCCCCCTACCTGTCCCCATGCAGCCAGCATGTTGAAGGCATACAGGGGAAATCCCCTGATAACTTTTGGCCAGCCACTCCATCCCCAGTTGAAAATGTGCAGGATGGGAGCAGCACATTCAACACGCCACTGGCATCATCGTCAGCCCCGACAAACCAGGAGTCAATGGAACAAATAATTCAGCGCCAACAACAACTGTCGTCACTAATGAACCAGCAATGGGCGAATGTGGGAGTGCTAGAGCAGAAATGCAACAATGTGCAGAGACAGTGAAGGCAGCAATAGTATCCACATCCAAGGACATATGTACTGAATTAGCCGCGGTGCGGCATGTGCTCGCAGACCTTGTTCAGGTTTTGAGGGACATGCGTCCTTGTGAGGGGCCAAGTACCTCCTCGGCTGCCAGTTCGGCCCCATCCAGTCTTGTCCGCAGATCGGCCAGGAATCTGAGGAGTACAGGCAGGGGTGCCCTGGGTGCAGGGAGAGGGGGGGGCAATAGAGTCCGCCCAGTGGGACAATCCCACATGATGCACTACACCACAGGCATCCACACACTTTTGTGGGAAGTTGAGGGGGGGTGGGGTGTGTAGGTAAGTTGAGGGGGGAGGGGGGATGGGGTGTGTTGGGGAGTTGAGGGGAGAGGGGGGATGGGGTGTGTTGGAGAGTTGAGGGGGGAGGGGTGTGTTCAGTCAAATCACCTAATCAATACAGTTTATGGTTATGCACAAATCACATGTGTGGACATTGATCATTGTGTACGTGTGCTTTATTTGTGAACGGTCCACAGTGTGCATGTCCCACACAGTGCCCCAAGTGCCATCTCCATGTGACACCCACCATCCATGTGTGCTAGAAGCATTGGTTAATTAGAGTCTGACGCATGGCACGTCCTTCCTGTGCATTTCTTCTGCCCTGAGGTGTTGCCCCATCCCCAACCTCCTCATCCTCATCGTCAGGTGGTTGCAGTTCAGCGTCAGGGGGCAGGGGCACATTCCGTCTGATGCACATATTGTGTAGCATTACACATGCCATGACGATCTTTGCCACCTTCTCATGGTGGTACAGGAGTGCCCCACCAGACCTGATGAGGCAGCGAAAGCGTGCCTTCAAGAGGCCAAATGTCTGCTCAATCACCACACGGGTACGGGTATGTGCACGATTAAAGTCCTTCTCGTGGGTTCCGGACTGAGGTAAGGAGACACCTCTTCAAGGGATAGCCTGTATGTGGGCAACAATGTGTGTGTCAATCATGACATCAGATTTCAAATCATGACGTAACACCATGGCATGCATTCATCTCTTCCTTTGAACCCCATTTCCATGCACAAATGCAGTCACACGATGTGACCGCTATATGTGTATTCCTCTTATACACTGTTTTGCATGCCTTCAACCACTGTATGCAGGGGGGTCCAGTATCTTATGAGTGCCCATTCACTGTGTTAGTACATAGCGGTTGTTTTGGTGATCTGGCCGATGTCCATGTGTTATCAATGCTCTCATCATGGCACCATTGCTGTCAGCCTCATGATGACCTCACTGAGCACTAAAAATGTTGTCATGCAATTCGTTTGGGCCTCTATGTCCATGTATTGGTGTTTTGATGTTCATGTCCGTCATGTGGCTCCTTTGTGCGCAGTTATGGTGGACTGGCTTTTCAGTTGATGGTGTTTGGGGCTGTGTATTGGCTGAAGTCATTGCATGTAGGTGCATTTCTTTGAGCTGGATGCGGTCTGATTTTGTACAGTGCACATGCTTTTGGTTGGGTCATGGTTGGGACACATCTTCATTCACATGGTAGGGCTGCCTACATCTGGCATTATGTGGTCAGGTGTCAGCTAACGTCTGCACTGCTTTAGGGTATGAGCTGGATCCATTACCTCTGCTACTCGCAGCCAGATGAAGTATGCATCCTCCCCCCCGTCAGCCAGATGAAGTATGCATCCTCCACCCCCCCTGTCAGCCAGATGAAGTATGCATCCTCCCCCCCTGTCAGCCAGATGAAGTATGCATCCCCCCCCACCCTGTCAGCCAGGTAAAGTATGCATTGGTACGTCAATCACCTATCCACTTCACAATTCCATGGCCATGACATGAGACTCACCAAGTAGCCAGGATCTCGGCCCTGCATGTCGCTCCATGTAGCGTGGTATTGTGGAGTTTCACAGGACCATTGAATCATGGGTTGATCCGGGGTATCGGGCACAACAATGTGTGATGATCCTGTTTGAGTCACATACCATTTGTACGTTGATTGAGTGGTATTGCTTACGGTTGCAGCACGCTACTTCCATGGCATGTGGGACCACCAATTCCACATGGGTGCAGTCGATGGCACCAATGCAACCAGGTATGCCAGCCAGTGCATGGAAACCCACTTTGGTGTTTGCGATCTCCTCGGCAGACCGTGGTAAGGAAATGTAGTCGTCTGTGTGCTTGAGGAGGGCATTGAGCACTTGGTTCAGTGTACGTGAGAATAATGGTTGTGAAATGCCATGCAAATGCCCCACTGTGTGCTGGTAGGTGCCTGTGGCCAGGAAGTGGAGCACGGACACTACCTCCAATAGGGGGGGATGGCGGTGGGTGTTTCTATCATGCTGACGATGTCGTCGTGTATCATATCCATGATGGTGGTGATGGTGTCCTGGTCCAAACGGTACAGGGTGTGGATCTGTTCAGCGGTGAGGTTGAATGGACTGGCTCTGATGCGTGGGATTGGGGGCTGCCTGCGTGGTAGCACTGGCTGTGCTGGTGGGGCTTGCTGGCCCTGCCTTGCCCTCCTTCTCCTCCTGCGTCTCCTCTGTGCTGCCTGTTGTTGTAGTAGTTGTTGTTGCTGTAACGCTTCGAGTGCAATCAGGTCCTCCAGCCCCAACATTGCTAGTAGTATTGAAATCATTATGGAGTGTGAATGGGTGTGGGAAGGGGTGGGGTGCGCTCCTTTTGTACTTGGCCAGTCTATATTGCCTCCACCTGTGCTGATTGTGTGCACCTGTGACAGCTGGGAACACCGCACATGGCCATTTATGGTTGGTCCGCAATGGCGGTATTAACACCATGGCGGTAAGGTACTTTACGGCCTTTGCAAGGGCGTTAAGAGCATGTCCGCTCGACTCGTCATGTTCCCCAATTTGCACCATGCTGCTATTTCCGGCATAGGGGGTCGCGTGCCCGCGCCCTTGGTGCTGTTAGCTGCACCGTTAACTACGTTGCCGCTAATTGCAGTTGCTCGGGTCATAATCGGACCTAGTGGTAAGCGATGCCAGTAATCCTTTACCAGCATCGATTTTCACTTACCGCCAGGGTCGTAATGTGGGCCACTGTGTCTGGTTCCCACACATTGATGAAAAAGTGGAGCAGTTCATCACAACATGCCTCCCATGCCAAATAACGGGGGCTCCACCCAATCCCGAGCCCATACTATCGGCTGAGCGGGGGTCCTCGAGATGGGACGCCATCAGCGTGGATTTCTGCAAGATACAAGAGGGCACGTACCTATTGGTGGCGATCGACGACCACTCCAGGTACCCTGAGGTATAAATCGTAACCTCCACGGCAGCAGATGTGGTCATACCCGCAATGGAGAGAATGTTCGCCACTCACGGCCTTCCAAGGCGGATTCAGAGTGGAAATGGCCCACCGTTCCAAGGAGAGGAATTCAAGAAGTACCTCACCAATCTCAACATTCACTACCCAAGGCCAACGGCGACGTGGAACGATTTATGCGAACAATCAACAAAGTTCTGCGCCTGTCTCATATCAACTCAAGCCCCTGGAGAGTGGACTTGTACAGATTCCTGAGAAATTACAGAGTAACACCCCACAGCACAACGGGGATACCGCCGGCAGACATTATGTACGGAACCATGATCAACTCGTCCATCCCACACCTCCCGAGCAGGGGTACGGACATGTATAACAGGGCACGCATGGAACAAAGAAGGACCGTGGCGAACGAACACATGAGCAGCAAGAGAAACGCCAGGAGGTCCCATCACCGAGTCGGTGACCAGGTGGTAATGGTGAGAAACCCATCCAAGTCAAAGTTGAACACATAGTACGACTCCGTCCCATGGACCATAACCCAAAGGCACGGAACCATGATAACAGCTAAGAGGGGACAAAGACAAGTCACAAGAAATGCGTCTTGGTTCAAGACAGTACCGAAAGACCTGTGGACTGACGGCGAGCCGCGACCAGAGGAAGAAGAAGACCCGCAAAATGAAGAGGAGCGCTACCATCAGGAAGATGACGCACCCATGGACGGTAGAGTGGAAGAGCCGCCGAGCGAACCAGAGGTGGACGAGGCGAACAATGAAGGTGAGCAACCCAGTGGGAGTCAGGGGATAGCACCCAGGGGTGAACGGTATGCCCTAAGAACTGCGCACAGACCCCCTGAAAGACTCAAAGACTATGGGCCTCATTATGCGGTAGGCGGTAAGGGAAAAACTATGCCGGTAAAGGATTATTGGCATTGTTAACCGTTCCGGGCTATTACGACCCACCAAACCGCTATTAGCGGCACCGTAAATAACGGTGCCTCTAATAGCAGCATGGGCGCAGGCACACGACCCTACATGCCGTCAATAGCGGCATGGCGTAAACAGGAGAACATCACAAGTCAGGTGGACATGCTAATAGCGGCATGAGGAAGACGCTAACAGTGGATACCGGCATGGAAGAAATACCGGCATCGCGACCCTCCTGTAAATGGCCATGTGCAGTGTTCTCAACTGTCACAGGTGCACACAATCAGCACAGGTGGAGGCAATGTGCACTGGGCCAGCACAAAAGGAGCACACCACACCCCTTCCCACACCCATTCACACACCAAAATGATTCCAATACTAGTAGCATTACTGGGGCAGGAGGACATGCTTGCATTGCAACTCCAGCAACAACAACAACAACAACAGGCAGCACAGAGGAGACGCAGGAGGAGAAGAAGGGTGAGACAGGCACAACATGCCCTACAAGTGCAGGTAGTTGTACCACTGAGGCAGCCCCAATCCCTCGAATCAGAGCCAGTCCATTCAACCTAACCCCTGAGCAGATCCACACCCTGTACCGTCTGGACCGGAACACCATCACCACCATTGTGGACATGATACACAACGACATTGTCAGCCTCATAGACATCTATACCGTCATCCCCCCTCTACTTAAGGTGATGTCTGTGCTCTACTTCCTGGCCACAGGCACCTACCAGCACAGTAGGGCAGATGCATGGCATATCACAACCATTATTCTCACGCACACTGAACCAATTGCTCGATGCCCTCCTGAAGCACACAAGCGACCACATATCCCTACCACGGACTGCCCAGGAGATCTCCAACAACAAAGTTGGCTTCCATTCACTGGCAGGCATCCCAAGTTGTATCGGTGCCCTCGACTGCACCCATGTGGAATTGGTGGTCCCACATGCCATGGAGGTAGTGTACTGCAACCGCAAGCTATACCACTCCATCAACGTGCAAATGGTATGTGACTCAAACATGATCATCACACATTGTTGTGCCTGATTTCCTGGATCAACCCATTATTCAATGGTTCTGCGGAACTCTACGATACCACGCTACATGGAGCGACATGCAGGACAACATTGCTGGCTACTCGGTGAGTTGCATGGCAAGCACATGGCAGTGTGATGTGGGGAGATCAGTGTTGGGGGGAGATGCATACTTCACCTGGCTGAGATGGGGGGGAGATGCATACTTCACCTGTCTGAGATGGGGGGGGTGCATACTTCACCTGGCTGAGATGGCGGGGAGATACATACTTCACCTGTCTGAGATGGGGGGGAGATGCATACTTTACCTGGCTGAGATGGGGGGATGCATACTTCACCTGGCTGAGATGGGGGGGGAGATGCATACTTCACCTGGCTGAGATTAGGTGAGATAATGAACAATGCCCATACCCCAATACACTGTGCCCCACAGCAAGCCAGACTGGACCTGACACCTGAAAGCAAAATGCAAGACGTAAGCTGCACAACAATGTCAGCAAGCCAGTACTGCATCCATTCCATGGCCATCCACATGTACACTGCACATAATCAGACCGTATCCTCTGCAACACAATGCAGCGACATGCTGTTAGTATGGCCAATGCAAATGACCGATGAACAGCATCACAACGGACATGCGTCCATTATTGCGTACAAAAGAATCACATTAAGCCAATATACAGAATTTCACCTGTGCACTACCACAGAAGTGCAGCATGCCAGCATGGGGACATCAAGCGTGGAATGGCAGATCATCAAGAGTCTGACTTCAACGGTGACAGAATCAAAGCATACGATTAACTACACATCACCTAGATCATGGCAACAACTGCCGTGGGCAACCACATTGCATGAACACCCACAAGGAATAGGAGACCCCTGCATCCACTAGACGATGATACGCTCACCTGTCGATCATGTGACTTCAAACATTGCAGTTACTTTGATTAGCTCAATTCATGCAGGTATATGTGGATGAGAACAGGAAATCAATGCATGCTTTTGTGTCATAGGTACGGGTTCCATTTGATGACATCACTTACACATAACGATTGTTGCACCCATGCAGGTGATGCTGGCTATCCCTTGAAGAGGTGGCTCCTTACCCCTGTCCGGAACCCGCAGAACAGGCACGAAGAGGACTACAATCGTGCACATACCTGTACCCGTGTAGTGATCGAGTAGGCATTTGGCCTTTTGAAGGCACGGTTTCGCTGCCTCAGCAGGTCGGGTGGGGCACTCCTGTACAGGCATGAGAATATGTCCAAGATCATTGTGGCATGTGTCATGCTGCACAATATGTGCATCAGACAGAACGTGCCTTTGCCCCCTGACATTGAACTGCAACCGCCTGACGAGGAGGATGAGGAGGGAGGAGATGGGGCTGTACGTCAGGCAGGTGGCGATGCACAGGAGGGACGTGCTGTGTGCCAGCATCTGATAGACCAATATTTCTAATACACATGGATGAAGAGGGTGCAATGGATGTGGGACTCAGGGCACTGGGTGTTGGGGGGACATGAACACTGTGCACTGTTCACCAATAAAGCACACATACACAATAATCAATGTCCAGTCATGTGTTTGTACTTGACACACTGGGTGTATTAAACATTAAGTGATAATAAAGTGCATGAACCCTCCACCACCAAACACCCTCTCGCCCCTCTCCCCACAACTCCGCCAAACACCCTCTCCCCCCTCCCCCACAACTCCCCCAAACACCCTCTCCCCCTCCCACCACAACTCACCCAAACACCCTCTTCCACCTCCCGCCACAACTCCCCTAAACATGGCGTGCACGTCAGTGAAGCATTAGTGTGCAAGAGTCAACAATGACAGGCTGCCCCTACTTCCCACGTCCTCTGCCACCATTGGGTGGTTGGGAGTCTGGCCGTCTGTAACGCTCACCTGGATCCACGGGGACGTCACTCAGCCTGTTCTGACCTCTTACGACCTCGAACCTTTCCCTGGAGGCTATTCGACTGGAGACTGGGCCTTAGACACAGGATTGGTAGAGTTTAACTCCCTATTGTCTCTGTGTGCTTGAACCCCTTCTTCCCCAGGGTCCAACCCTTCCCTTTGATCCTCAGCTCACCTTGTTTTCTTGGATAGTGTGCTCTCCGTCCTGCTTTCAGCACAGGGGCGCGTTGATTGATGCGGGCTTGTTGCTGCCTAGTTACTTCACTGGCAAGAGTCCGACAGGTAAGTATAATGAGTCTTTGGAACAGTTCTCTAACTTCGTCCTTTCCTTCCTTAGATGATGGCCGGCATCTGGGGATGGTGGCGTGCTGCTGAGATGAGTAGCGCTGAAGGTGAGTGAGAGCGTGATGCGCGATGCACCCCTTTCGTATTTGTATTGAACTGAGTTCTTTTCCTGTGTCTTGCCGCAACATTTTCAGGGTGGATGCCAGTTATGAAGAACAAATCCGGTGAGTAAGCGTGGTATGCGGTGCCTCTAGATGTTTCCACGCTAACCTGGAGTGTCTTTTCCCTCTTGCAGATGGATGAGAAGTTCCGGAGACAGAGTTCCCAAAGAGCGGCTGGGTAAGCGATTGAAGCTCGTACAGTATTTAAAAATAAGCGAAGATTTGCAGAATGCTTACTAATGCCTTTTTTCTGTTCTTTTCCCTTTTCCTTAGGAAGCGGTGTGCCGGGATGGGAATAACACCGCCGTAGATGCCCACAGAACAGAAGGAGCAATGAATGTTGAGCAGAAGCGTCGCAAGGTAAGGCTGTTCCCAACGGTGTTCTTCTTCTTGCAGGAGCTGAGCGCAGAAGAAAGATGCAGACCTACTGGAGACCGATCCGAACACAGTGAGTGTCACGCTGCAGAAAACACAAAGCATGTTTCTCAGCCTGGGCGTGGCTTAAATAGTCTCTGGGAATCCCAGGTGTCTCTGGGCTGAACCACACCCAAATGACTACACTGCACATGCAGTTCTGGGAACCAAAATATGTGGGGGCATCCATCTTGTCCCCATCAATGCACTACAAGTCCAATCCCCAATGTTATCCTATGGGAGTGAGTGAGTCTGGAGCCACAAGCGCCAAGTCTGACTCCAAGTGGGTCTTTGGAGGGATGGAGAGGCCCTTGAGGGCCATGTAGGTGATCGTGGCCTGGCTCCAGCCTGACATCTTGGAGGGCAGGGGACATGCGGGGCAGGAATCATGACAGCACTCCCCCCCAAGGCCCCTCTCAAAGTGTCTCTTCTGTCTGGTCCTGGTTTGGTTGGATGGTTTTGATGAAATCGTCTAAGCAAGCGAGGTGCATGGATGTACTCACAAGGCTCCCATTTCCTGTCTTGTGGACCATACCCCTTCCAGTCTACTAAGCAGTATAATTTGGATCTGACGTACTTTGAATCTAGGATGTCCTTGACTTCGAATTCTGGCTCCCCGGCGACTACTACTGGCTGCGGTGGCATTGCTACCCGGGTCCCAGGTTGAACAGGTATAAGGAGAGACACGTGGAACACAGGATGAATCTGCATGTTTGACGGCAAAGCTAGTCTGACCGCCACAGGATTTATCACGGAGGTGACGGTGAATGGACCCAGGTATCTTGGACGGAAAGTTCGGGTTCCTTTAATGGACACGTGTTTAGACGCCAGCCACACTTTGTCCCCCACTTGGTAGTTGGGGGCCTTTGCTCGGTGTTGATCAGCAAACTTCTTTTGGCGATTCTTAGCTTGAAGTAGGTGTTCAGCTGCCCTTTTAAAGGTTTGAGAAATGGTTGTGTGCAAGGTTTTGACTGCTGGCATTTCCAGGGTTGTATGAACGTCCAACTCAGAAGTACGTGGGTGCTTGCCATACATGGTATAAAAGGGTGTCTGCCCAGTGCTGGTGTGTAGGGAATTATTATAAGCATATTCAGCTATCCATAATAGGTCGAACCAGCTTCCTTCTGCTTGGTGTAACATGCAACGCAGATACTGCTCGAGCGTCTGATTTGTCCTCTCAGTTTGACCATCCGTTTGGGGATGGTGACTGGTGGATAGCCGGATGTCGATCTGGGCCATAGAGCAGCATTTTCTCCAGATGTTAGATACGAATTGAGTACCTCGGTCTGAGACCAAAACTGAAGGAAACCCATGGAGCCGTACGATGCCTTCAAGAAATACCTTTGCCAGAGTGGAAGGATTTGGGAGCCCCTTAAGAGGAATGAAATGAGCCTTTTTGAAAATAGGTCCACGACCACAAGAATAGTGTTAAACCCTTGACTAGGTGGTAAATCAGTAATAAAATTGAGGGACAACGTGTACCAGGGTGCTGGTGGGATTTCCAATGGTTGTAATAGCCCAGCCGGTTTCTGCTTGGATGACTTGTTTTGAGCACACACTCCACAAGATAGGATGAATTGGATAATGTCTTCACGCCACGTGGGCCACCAATAATTTTGTTTTACCTTGGCTAGGGTTTTAGCGATTCCGGGGTGGCCCTCGATCAAGGAATCATGATAACCGGACATGACTTGTTCTCGTAGTTCTTGGTTTGGAAAGAATAAACGATTCCTGAAGTAGGGCAACTGATCTTTTATCATGTAATGTTCTCCTTGTGCACCCCACGCTTGTAATTGCTCCGGACTCATCAGGTTTTGGATTTCTTCATGTAATTCTTTCTGAGTTATGGTTTCTGTGATTCCTAGGAGCTTGTCACTCGGGATGATTGCTATTGGGTCAGGGGTCTGATACCCTTGCTCTTCCACCCCCATACGGGAAAGGGCATCGGCCTACCGGTTTTCACCCCTTGTCGAAATGTAATCACGTAGTCATATTCAGCAAAAAAAAGAGCCCAACGTAGTTGTCGTGAGGATTGGGCCTTTTCCATTTTTAGGTACTGGAAGTTCAGGTGGTCAGTTATTGCGGTGATTGCGTGTCTGGCGCCCAAGAGGTAGTGCCGCCATGCCTTAAAGGCTGACTTAATGGCCAGGAGTTCTTTGTCTGCCATTGCGTAATTGAGTTCAGGGGGTGTGAATTTACGCTACCAGAAGGCAACAGGGTGTAACTGGCCCGTTTCGGGGTCCTTTTGTGAGAGGACGGCTCCCATAGCCATGCTTGAGGCGTCCGTTTCCACCAGGTATGGGAGATCAGGGCGAGGGTGGAGTAAGATTGGGGCATATGTGAATCTTGCTTTGAGTTCCTGGAAAGCCTCTTCGGCTTCTGTTGTCCACTGGAACTTTTTGTTACTTTTCCTTAGTAATCACGTGATGGGATGCACGATTTGCAAAAATCCTGGGATAAACCGGCAGTAGAAGTTTGCAAAACCCAGCATACTTTGAACCCCCTTGAATGAATTTGGGGATGGCCAGTTCAGGATCGCATCTACCTTGTGTACATCCATTCGGATTCCATTCGGGCTGAGAATAAAGCCCAGGAATTCCACCTCAGAGACGTGGAATGAGCACTTTTCTAGCTTGGCGTATAGCTGGTGTTGACGGAGTTTCTCCAATACGGATCGGACATGTTTAACGTGGTCCTGCTTTGATGCGGAATATACTAGGATATCGTCAATGTACACTAGAGCACAGACATCAATCAATTCCCGTAAAACATCATTAATGAAGTATTGAAATGCAGCAGGCGCGTTGCAAAGGCCAAAGGGCATTACTTGATATTCGTACAAGCCGTATTCGGTGCGAAAAACGGTTTTCCATTCGTCCCCCTGTTTTACGCGAATAAGGTGATATGCCCCCCTCAGGTCTAGTTTTGTGTAGATTTGGGCATCTTTGACTTGATCAAGCAATTCAGGGATCAGTGGCAGGGGATATCGTTTTTTTACGGTAATCTGGTTCAGTGCACGATAGTCGATGCACGTTCTCAAGACCCCCTCCTTTTTCGGTACGAAGAATAGAGGACTGGCTGCTGGAGACATCGAGGGACAGATGAACCCATTGGCCAGGTATTGTCAAGATAGGCCTTCAGGTGCTGGTTTTCTGGTTCCGTGAGTGCGTAAATCCGCCCACAAGGGATTTGTGCGCCGGGTATCAGGTCGATTTGGCAATCGTATGGTCTATGCGGTGGCAGGGTATTAGCCTGTTCTTTCTGAAGGACATCTTTAAAGTCCTGGTATTCACTTGGTAGGGTGCTGATTGCCACAGTCGCAAGCGTGGAGGTTCTGGTGTCTATTGGTTGTTTCTCTTGGCGATAACATGTGTGGGCGCAAGTCTCGGGAAAGGCCAATTCTTTTGCTCGCCAATCGATTCGAGGATTGTGAGCTACCAACCATGGCATTACCAAAATCAACCGGAACTGTGGTGCCTTAATGAGGTCAAAAACAATAGATTCTTGGTGTCCATCCTGGCACAGAAGGGTTAAAGCTGCAGTGCATTGGGATACTGGACCAGAAGCTATTTCCGTGCCGTCGACAGTGGTAACGGTGCCGGTGGTTGATTTAGGGCATAACGGAAGCCCCATCTTTGCCACAAGATCCTTGTTGATGTAATTCCCAATGGCTCCACTGTCTATGTACTCTCTTACTGCGTGCATCCGAGATGGTTGTTGGTGACTGATCAAGACCACAGATAGTGCAAAATGGGAGGTCTGTAGTTCACTTTCTTCGCTCGACAAGTGGACCCCTACACTTGCCGGGCTGGGGAGTTTTCCAATTCCTTGATGGTATCTTCCTTGTCCGTGGCCCCTACCGTCCTCCTTAGTGGCTTCACAGGGCACTCTTTAAGGAAATGACCTGACCTTCCACAGTACAGACATAACTGCTGCTGTCTCCTTTTATCCCTTTCCGCTTTAGTCAAGGGGGATCTGACCCCCCCCCCCGATTTGCATTGGTTCTCCTGAACCTTCGGTTGTTCGGGCAGTACTGTCCTTTTGAACGCACATACATAGGGCGAGGGTCCGGTCTGGTTCGATCTGCTCTTCGGTCCTGCAACCTATGATCCAGTTAAACAACAAGGTCAATGTATTCTGAGCAGTCTTTCGGGGGGTTCACTACTTGTGTGAGAACATCCTTGAGCTCCCCCCCGCAACCCCTGATGAAATAACGTGGTTCTCTTCTCCACTGGCCATTCTGCTTCAACTACGAGTCTATTGAACGTGGCTATGCATCTTAATAGGTCTTGATTCCCTTGGCGTAGGGACAGAAGTTCGTTGTCTAATGCCTGCCAATGAGTACGACGGGCAAACAGCTTTTCCATCTCCTGCTGAAAGCCTCTGAAGTCATGCAGCAAAGGATTGTCTTGGGCCACAAAGGGTGCAGACCAGTCCGTGGCGCTACCACTCAGGTAGGATAGTACAAAAGCGACCCGTGATTGGTCATTCGGAAAGGCCCCTGGCCTACAAAGGAAGTGCAGGCGGCACTGGTTCATGAACGTTGCAAACCTCTTGGGATCCCCCATAAATCGTTCGGGCGGGGCCAAAGGAACTGCCCCAGGAAGGGTTATCTGAATGGGATTGGCTGATGGCGTTGGCATCGAGGGCACGCTTCCCAGCAATGGTGCATGTCCTGCTTGTGACTGGAGAAGTTGCCGGCTTAAATCATCAGTGCGTTCTTTGGCTACTATCAGCTCTCTCCTCAGGGTGTTGGTCTGCTGCCTGGCCGCATGTACTTCGGAATGTAGCTGGCCCAACATGTGGGCTAACTGGTCGGTTTCTGACGTTTCCATGACGCCCAGGTGGATTTTGATGTGAGGCTTTGTGTTCTGTAACGCTCACCTGGTATCCACAGGGATGTCACTCAGCCTGTTCTGACCTCTTACGACCTCAAACCCTTCCCTGGAGGCTATTCGACTGGAGACTGGGCTGAAACACAGGATTGGTAGAGTTTAACTCCCTATTGTCTCTGTGTGCTTGAACCCCTTCTTCCCCGGGGTCCAACCCTTCCCTTTGATCCACAGCTCACCTTTTTTTTCTTGGATAGTGTGCTCTCCGCCCTGCTTTCACCGCAGGGGCACGTTGATTGATGCGGGCTCGTTGCTGCCTAGTTACTTCACTGGCAAGAGTCCGACAGGTAAGTATAATGAGTCTTTTGAACAGTTCTCTAACTTCGTTCCTTTCCTTCCTTAGATGATGGCCGGCGTCCGACGATGGCGGCGTGCTGCTGAGATGAGTAGCGCTGAAGGTGAGAGCGCGATGCGCGATGCACCCCTTTTGTATTTGTATTGAACTGAGTTCTTTTCCTGTGTCTTTTAGGCACCGTGACGTTTTCAGCGTGGATGCCGGTTATCAAGAACAAATGCGGTGAGTAAGCGCGGTATGCAGCGCCTCTAGATGTTTCCACGCTAACCTGGAGTGTCTTTTCCCTCTTGCAGATGGATGAGAAGTTCTGGAGACAGAGTTCCCCCAGAGTGGCTGGGATTCAGGTAAGCGTTTGAAGCTTGTACAGTATTTAAAAATAAGCGAAGATTTGCAGAATGCTTACTAATGCCTTTTTTATGTTCTTTTCCCTTTTCCTTAGGAAGCGGCGTGTCGGGATGGGAATGACACCGCCGAAGATGCCCGCAGAACAGAAGGAGCGATGAATGATGAGCAGAAGCGCCGCAAGGTAAGGCTGTTCCTAACGGTGTTCTTGTTCTTGCAGGAGCTGAGCGCAGAAGAAATATGCAGGCCTACTGGAGACGGATCCGAACACGGTGAGTGTCACGCTGCAGGTGCAGAAAACACAAAGCATGTTTCTCAGCCTGGGTGTGGCTTAAATAGTCTCTGGGTATCCCAGGTGTCTCTGGGCTGAACCACACCCAAAAGACTACACTGCACATGCAGTTCTGGGAACCGAAATATGTGGGGGCATCCATTTTGTCCCCATCAATGCACTACAAGTCCAATCCCCAATGTTATCCTATGGGAGTGAGTGAGTCTGATGCCACAAGCGCCAAGTCTGACTCCAAGTGGGTCTTTGGAGGGATGGAGAGGCCCTTGAGGGCCATGTAGGTGATCGTGGCCTGGCTCCAGCCTGACATCTTGGAGGGCTGGGGACATGAGGGGCAGGAATCATGACACCGTCGCAAGGTCCGCGCCGACCTGCGCAGATGGTTGGTCTGCCTGGAGCTGGCAGAGGAGGAGGTGCTTAGTTGCTCCAGTCCCTGTGCGGGGCGCTGGCTCTCCATTGCATCCGCAATGCGGCTGAGGACCTGCCTCACAGCTGGCAACTCAGCGCAAATGCATGTTGTACTTGTTTCAATGACGATTTTACTTCGCATATTCCCGACACTCCTCCCTCACCAGGGCACCCTCACTCACGTGCTGTCCAACTAGTGCAGTGAGCTCCTCCTGGCACTGTTGGATGACGCTGAGTCCCTGGTCTCTGTCCCTGCCTTTGGTTGGTCTTGGTGCAGCTTGCGGCATGTGTCCGCCATCAGGTGAGCTGTCCATGGGACTCCATCTCCCTGCCAATGATCCACCATCAGACAGCTCATGGCCGCTGGCATTGGATGTGGGGCGTGGGCTGTAGTGGGATGACAGCTGCGGGCTGGGTGTGCACTGTCCCACAGGTGTATGGCATGGTTCCTCTACATCTGACTGGGGTGCCATGGCAGCTGCTTCGCCGACTGAGCTGTTGTCAGCGGACAGTGAGCCTTCTGCCAGTGGCTCGTGTGTGGTTGGGTGGCTGGTGTGGGTGCCATTACAGTGTCGGTCGCCCTTTCACGTCTTGGTGACGTTACGACATGAGTGGATTTGGGCCTCTGTGACGGTCCAGGTTTGCCAGTGCCCCTTGATGTGCTGGGCCTGGTGCCTCCTTCCATGCCCCTGGCCTTTTTCATCGGTGTTGGGGCCTGTGCTGCGGTGTCATGGTCCTCACTGTCAGATTGTGAGCCTGTGGGGGACCAAGAGAGGGACAGCATCGGTGATGGTTCAACGTGCATCATGCATATGTTGTAATCGCTGCAGTTATGTCCATTTGGAGTTTGAGTTGTGACATACAGGTTGCTTGCCATATGGGTCGGTCACACATGCATACGTCTGAGTGACACATGCGTGAGGGGATGCATGCATGGGGATGTGATGGGGATGTGCACAGCATATGGGCAGGGTTGTGTTCATGTATGTGTGATGCCCCATGCATTGGCTGATTTCAGTGTCACATTTGGGGGTCAACGTCTTGAATTTGTGTGGACACTCACCTCCATCTGCCGATGACGGCACACCGCGCTCCATTTCACCCACTCCCTCGATTGTCTCGATGCCAATGGTGCTAGCACATGTCTCCTCCTAGTGTGTCATCTTGATCGGGGAGCCTCCGCCACCTGTCCCCATGCCCTGGCTTCTATTGGCTGCAAGTATGCTCCGGACACGGAGGCGCAGGTCATCCCAGCGCTTGCGCACGTCCTTTACAGTGCGGGGGGTGGAGCCCACCGCACTGACTCTGCGTGCCACCTCCTCCCAGATCTACTTTTTTTTAATCTGGGCGGGACGCCGCATGTCTTGGGCAAACACAACCTCCGCATTTGCTGCTAGTCAGACCTTCCAGGATTTTGTGGCATGAAATGGCAAATTTTGCGGCATGAAATGGCAAATTTTGCGGCACAAACCTTTATTTATTGCGGCATTTTTGCGGGACATTTTGTATTAACTGGAGGGTGTAAGATTGCCACATTGCAGGAAATAGGCAGAGTGCAAGGCTACAAGAGAGCCAGGGTATCATTATTATGTATCTTTTGTATTAATTTAATAGGAAGAGTCCCAGATGTCTCTGGCTTGGCAGACAGAACAGTGTTTGATTTGGCTACATTTCTGGTTTAATGTTCAAGCCTATTTAATAGTATTTCAAAAAAGGTAGCAGGTACTCCTCTCCAGAAAGAACATGGCATGATTACCTGTTCTGAGATGAGAGTTTGCAGCACATGCTTTTTGCTCACTGTACCTTTCACAGATGGGAAATGCCCATTTGCATATCAGTCTTTGTCCCGCCCACATGGGCAGTCCAGCACCGAAACGCTATGGCAATTCCTCTCTGAACAAGAGCACCAAAAGCAACCCCATACACGTGTTATCATGCCATGTTCTTTCTGGAGAGGAGCGCCTGCTACCTTCTTTGAACTATTTAATAATATTAACTAAATTGATCATTTAAATTGTAATGCTGAAAATATTCCCCTTCTATGTTCTCCAATCCCCCAAACACCCACACACCTCTCTCACCAACACACATCTCACCAACTCTCCATCCCAACTTACATTCCTTAACCTCTCACTCTGTCATACAAATACTCACGTGCTATGTCACACTGTCAAGTCACACTCTACAATTTCTCCCGCAATATACAGTTTCATTCTTTTGTGCTGCTTCTGCATCTTGCATCCTTTCTCCCATTCTATCACACTCTTCCCTCATACTTTTTCCCAATCTGCAGCTCACTGCCTTTTTCTGGCCAACCGCTTCCTCTCTGCTTTCTGGCTCACTGACCACACGCTCCCTCTACTTTCTGTACCTCTGCTCGCTCTTAGATTTCTGGCCCACCGCATCACTGCTTCCTCTGCTCTCTTGTGCTGCGCTTCCTCCTCTGACCCACTGCTCTCCCTTTGCTTTCTTGCCTATCACTTCACATCTCACCCATCACTCTCCCTCTTTCATAGTGTAACCATTTTTTTATTTTTTTTAAAATGTAGATTTTGACCCAGTTCCTCAAATAGTGGGGCATTTAAAAAAAGAACGGAGGATATGCTATTTTTAGACAACCCATTTTTGGAAATGAGCAGGTCACCTTATTCTCAAAGGTGACCGGCGCATTTCCACAGGCTTGAGCTGTAGCGCATATTGTGTGCTGGCCAGCTGCCTTGAATGGTGTTCTGGGTTGTTTGACCGAAGTGTAATTATTTGCGGCAGAATTGACCGTAGTCAATTTCGCTGCGAATTGATTTGCACTTTAGCCAAACAACCCAAAATGTACCTTTCACCACCACCCCATCCCCTCCCCTACTTAACTGCTTGGTCGCTGCCACTTCCCCTGCAACCCTGCGGTGCCAGATCCGTCCCTCTAACGTGGGTCGTATCCGACTCCGCAGGGTCCCTTTTTTGTTATTTTCTTTTTTTTTTGCCCCCGGCTCCAATTTTGAGGAAAAAGGGGAAAACACTTATGCAACCACCCAAGACCAAAAATGCGGAAAATGGGGAGCGGGTGACACCCACGCAACACATGTTCAGTATTTATAAAAATTGATCGAATAGTACTGGACGAAATAGGTCAACTTGTAACATTCGATAGATTTTTGTCATCAAAATGGGCAGTACTTTGAATAGAATCGCTCTCCCGACAGTGTTCTGCAAGCTCCTAGCGCCTTTCACAGGGACAGGCCCTCCAGGTGCCTGCCGCTGTAAAATGCGACCCAAAAAATGCATTTTTATCCTGTTTGAGGAACAGAAATGCAAGCGGCACAGCAGCGGTTCATACCCTAAAAGAAATGCATGACAGGGTCAGGAAAGACCCTGCCATGCAGTGGCAGCCCCACATCCCGTGCGCGTAGGGTTGCCTACAATTTCTGCACATTTAAAAGTGCATCTTGCTTGGAAATGAGGGATGCGCTTTTAAATTGACAAAAACGCCACTTTATTTGATCAAGGAGGTGAAAAAGGCCATCTGAATGGGCGCGCATATAGAATGTGCCCATTCATGTGTCCCTTGTGAATTGGGCTGCACTTTTTTGGTGCGCAAGTGATGAGATGTGTTAGCGCATTTCATTACTTGTGTAAAAAAAAGTTGAGAACCTGTCACCCTGAGTATTATTTTTTTTAAAACAGTAATTTTTGCAGATTACTTAAAAAAAAAAGTAACATTTTTTTTTTTTTTTAAGATGCAATTTTTGCACAAAACGGCCGTTTTTGCGGCATTTTGCACAAAACGGCTGTTTTTGCGGCATTTTGCGGGATCGCAAAATCGCTATAAACTGGAGGGTCTGGCTAGTGTGTCAGCAAGCATGGTTAGTTCCTCATTTGAGAAACGTTCCTTGCGCTGGCATGCAGCACCTTACTTCAGGGCCTTTGGCATTCTGCTGTGCTGTTGGATGAAGTTGGGGCTGCTGTAGTGGTGATGCAAGTCCTGGGGGCTGAGGATGGCATTGGATTGTGTTTTTAAAGATGGCCGCCATGCTCTTTCCCGTTCCTGCGCGATGACGCTACTTCAGGTTCCGCTTATTTATGGTTACCACTAATAGCGGTCACTGTTATTGACGGTGGCTGCTTTTAACGGTGACCGCTAATGCCAGATCCATGGATGCGGTAGTGCTATCAGCCTTTTCTTTGCTGCCGGTAAGGGTGCTTTTGGGGTCTTTAGCGGCATGGTGGTAATGTCCTTACCGGCATGGCGCAAAGCTCATGCCCGCGTACTCGTAATGGCACGCAATCAGCGGGCTGTTTACTACACGGACACGCTAATTGCTCCATGCCGGTAAGGGCCGTTCCTTACTGTCTACTGGCTAATGAGGTCCAATGAGTGGTAAAAAACCAGCCTGCGAGGCTACCGAACTCTTTTTTGTTAATGTTTTGTTGGGAAAAAAGGAGGAATGTTATATCTGCCTTAAGTCCCGCTACACGGTGACGTAAGGCGTCTTGAATAAAAGCCCCGCCCCTGCTCCTCGAGGGCAGTTCCGGGGCAGGACAGCAACACCCCTGTGTCCGTGTCATCACTGCTCCTGCTGGAGCTGCACAGCGGGGCCTTGGAGCCCGAGACGCATCAGCCAGGATACAAGACATAACAGCCAGAATGAAGACTTTTTTCATTTATATTTTTTATTTGTTTATAGTTTTTAAAACCTCTACAAAAAAAATGTTCAAGTACATTTCTTTTCATTGCAACATAATATTAAAATCAAAACAAACAAGTACATATATATATATATTTTTTTTTTATTTGAATGAAGACTTTGTGATGGAGTGCGATCATGTGGCTCAACAAATGGAGATATGTGGCAAGAGTCCGTGTGAAGAGGACGTCGCGCAGCTCGGCGAAAGGAAGTACGTGTGTGGAGAAAGAGCATGCATATAAGCGGCAGCAGCTGCCGGAGCAGGAGAGATTTCCAGGGGCTCTCCACTTCTGGAGATTCACGCTGTCCCCGTTGGACAGGAAATTTAGAGACTGCCAGCCATTCCAGGAACAGTGATGCAAACTGTCCTTTGTATATAGTTATGTATGCAGAATAATCTCTGTGTGGTAAAGTTCCAGTCTTCATTTAAAACACTGGTGCAAACAATGATAGGTTTTACATTAGCAATTGTCCGCATTTTTCAACTGTGCAGTAATTGCCGGGCATTTTTTAACTGTGCAGTCGCGGGCACCGTCTATTGTCTGTGTCCTTTTCTGTTCTGCCACGGTCCTGTGGGTTAGCCAGCTAAAGTCCATATAGCCAACAATTTCGGATGGGGTGGCGGGGGGCACGACTCGACGGCCATTTCTTCTAAGTGCTTGTGGGAATACTGTATTTTTGTTTTGCAGATGGGGAGTTCTTAATAAAACTCCTAAAGAGTGCCAAGAAAGGGGTGGTGTACCCATTCGGATACAGTCTGCTCCTGGCGCAGGAGTGACTACCATTGACAGTGACTGCGCCTGCCTGACAGCGCACAGTAACCCTCCAGTAAACACGGGAGTCGCCGCGGAACTCTTCCGGGTCAGGGTGCTGTTTCCGGGTTGCTGCAGGAGGTGCATGTCTGTACTCTGCAGAAGGGACTGAGCCGGGAAAGGTCACTGAGTTGCATACTCGCTGCTGCTGAGGAAATGGGCGTCCGGGAGATGGCACCGCAAGCAGAGGGCAATGTGCAGGTACAGGCAGGAAGAAACCTGTAGTGCAGCTTCTTGTCTGTCCTCCAACTGCTTCGGCATGAACATACTCTGCTGTAAACTGTAACACAATAGAGTCCGGTTTCCTACACACAATTCCACCGCACTCCAGCAAGCATTCATATCTCTCTATCAAACTGCATGCATTCTAGAAAGGTGGTTCCTCTATTATTATAATTGGGAATCTTTCGGATTTCTTTAAACCGGGAGATTTGATTAATTTTATAGAACCTGATGGACACCGCATGGGCTGATTTGAATAGAGCCCCCACCACAAAGTAAAACAGGTGTTTCCCATTTGTTTAATGTTGTTTGCGAGTTTGTCGTCCAGTCCTGTTTCTACAGCCTGCAACTTTTAGTGTTACTGATTGTTCTCATTATGAATACATCACTACAGGTCACATAATGTAAAGAAACCCCTCATGGCCTATTTATGTATGACATAGAATAACTTGAGAACTCTAAATATGATTCCAAGAACCTCCAAAAAGGGTGTTCTATATGCATATGTCTTATTTACATATATCCTTCTCACGAATCATTCTCCAACAGATTTATAAAGCTGCAAGGAAGAACCGTGACATGCATTGAATATTGTTGTCTATTTGTAAGAAATGTAGGGGAGCTTGAAACAATTAATGCCTTGTAGACCCTTAAAGTTCCTGAGATTTCCCTGGCATGGCCATAACCCAGATTTTTCAACTCCGAAGGAATTTCTTAAACATCATTTGATTTCAGAGTGTTGTGGTTGTGTATATGGTATATGGATATTAGACGTCATTGTGTCTTTTTCAGTGATATTTGTCACTAAAATATGCATTAAGGAGATAACCACTTATTGGGGCGTCTCTCAAGTTCATGGGTAGTTGGGGTCATGGTTGGGTACATTTCTAAATGTAGGGTAAAGTCACAGTGTTCTTTTTTTGGTTGCTTTTATAGCCTTTGTGCCTTCATACAACTATTTAAAGCACTCTGTAGGAGGCGGGAAATAACTTGATGTGCATACCCTCTCAAGTCACAGTTTGTGTGATTGTGATAATTGAAAGTATGTTAATCACTTGTCCACCTTCACAGCTATCTTCCCCCATCCATACCGATTAGGGTGACCAGATTTTGAAAATAAAAAAGATGCGTCTGGTCAACCTAATGTTAGTGTTAAAGGTATTTGTACCGCACATCGTTGCCACGGCAGTGGACCCCAGGTGCTCTGGCGGATCTGGAAAGGAGGCTGTGAAAAAAGGAGGGAGTGGGGGGGTTAGTAGGGTGTAGAGGGAATAGGAAAGTGAGAGCTGTGATGTTCTGTTGGCAGCTTCACTTCGGTTTCCACCGTTTGCTGAGCTTAAGTGCTGTTTTCCGGTCGGTGCGATTCCCATGTGCTGTGTTATATGTTGTTAGTCTGTTGATGCAATGTGGTGAAGTACATGCGGATTGCTGTGCAGAGAAGTGGTTGCGTGAGTTTATGTATGAGAAGTGTATGTGGAAAGTTGAGATTTTAGAATTGGGTTAGCAGGTTTTCCTTACCTCTTTGTCTTTGCGTTTCTACGCTCAACATCTTTGATTATCCTGTGTGATTGGAATTGTTGTTTGGCCGCCTAGTTGTCAGGCATGTTGAGGGTTGGCAGTTTTCCTCTGTATTAATCTAGTGCATGGGTGCACAACATAAGGCCCGCGGGCCAGTTGCGGCCCGCCATGCTGTTTTGTTCAGCCTGCGAGGCACAAAGACTTTCCTAATGGAGGGTGGCCCGCAAGCAGCATCGGCCGCCCTCCATTAGGAAAGTCTTTGTTGTCTTTCGGGCCGGACAAAACACTGGCCCTCATTGGCTCAGCACACACGCACCACGTCGCTCCTACGAGACACGTAGTGTGTGTGTGCTGCACCAATGCTGGCGTGGTCCATAAGGTTTGATGCCGGAAGGCATTTCAGCCTTGGACCACGCCAGCCGTAGTACGATTCCAGTTACCTCGCTAGTGTTCCAGCTTACCTGCCTTCCAGCACGTCTCCGGTAAGTGGTCTGTTTGTGTTTGTGTGTCGGGTCTGTTTTGCTGTATGTTTGTGTTGTGTATTTGGGGTGGGGAGGTGTCGGGTGTGTATGAATGTTTGGTTTTGAATGTTTTTTGTGTATGTTGAGATGCGGGGGTGGGGGAGGGTGTCGGATGTGTATGAATGTTTGGTTTTGAATGTTTGTTTTGTGTATGTTGAGATGTGGGGGAGGGTGTCGGATGTGTATGAATGTTTTTTTTTTTAAACTTTTCTTTATTGGCATGGTGAGAGAACAGACAATCAACACACTGTACAGCATAGCAAAAGTGACAGGTATATACATAGTAGTGCAATACATGGGAATGTTAGGTAGATATCAGTGGGGCGATTGCCCAGCTCCAGGCGGCACAGCAGTGGATTAGACAATAGTTCTAGGTCGTCCTTGTTATTTAAATATGTACAAAATTCTGTCCACACATTCCTGGGGCTGGAGGCTAGCGGGAGGGTATTAATATAGTCCTCCTCGCACGATTGAGTCCAGGTGAGGGCCCTCATCCACATCTAAAACGAGGGGGGGGGGTCGGCGCTTCCAACATAGTAATATGCATTTTCTGGCTATTATGGTGGCGACATTGAGAAACCTAGACCTTTTCCTTAATTCTGGGCTATCCCACAGGCCGAACAGTACAGCTAGGGGTTCTGCAGGGATACGGGACGCTGTAATGTCTGAGAGAGCATCAATTATGGTCTTCCAGTATGGGCCCAGCGCGTCACAGGACCAGAACATGTGTGTATGATCTGCAGCAGGAGAACCGCACTTAGGGCAGGTGCGGGCCTGGGTGTGTGCAAACCTGTTCAGTCTTTGAGGTGTGTAATGTAGTCTGTTAAGGAGCTTGTATTGCATACACCTATGCCTGCCATTTAGAGAGGTGGACCGGGTGTGCGTGCACATTTTCCCCCACATTGTGTCCGTGATGGGGAGGCCCAGCTCCTCACTCCAGGTATCTCACGCCTTGATTGCCACGTCTGTGGGGTCGGCCATCAACAGTTTGTAGAGCGCGGATACTATCCCCCTAGCACCAGCCGAGTTGGATATATACTGGATCTGAGATGAGTCTGGAGGCTCATCTGGGTATAAGGGCCACCAGGCACGGAACGCCGTCCTCAGCCTGTAGTATTGTAGCAGTTCCAATGCAGTACCTAGGTGTCAGGGGCGCCACGTCTGCGGAGTGATAAACTTCCCGTCGGGGTAAAAGTCGGTCAGAGCTCGATAGCCTAGATCATGCCAGTGTTTCATCAAAAGCTTATCATGTGTGGGGGTGAGGCCCGGGAACTGCCAGATGGGCAGCCATTTGTAGTACAGGTGGTGATCAGGTTGTATCTGCAAGATATGTTTCCAGGCCCTAACAGTGGCTGCCACGGGGTCTGCCGGGGCGTCGGCATGATATGTATGATGGAGGATTAGGGAGAGGTGTTAACGCTCTCGCTCGCTAGTTTCTCGAACTTCACATGCGGGGGGAGTCGGAGAACGTGTACCAGTGTGTGGCGTGTTGGGCCTGCGCAGCTGTCCAATATTTGGCAAAATCGGGGGCGGTGAAGCCCCCGTTACCGTAGGGGAGAGTCATGTGTTGCCATTTCTTGCAAACCGCGCCCGAGTGCCACAGAAATTGGGCACACACAGCGTGTAGATTCTTGAAATATCGTTTTCCGGCTAAGATCGGCACGTTTGCAAAGACGTAGAGAAATTTAGGGACCATAATCATTTTGATTATAGATAGTCCTCCCGACAAAGAGAGTGGGAGACTGCGCCATTTCAACATATGAGCCTCGGCAAGCTGCGCCACAGCCGCATAATTATCAGCCAACCGTGAATCTTTGGTGAGGGACACCTGCACTCCAAGGTACCTGATGCCTCCCGGTGACCATCGAAGGGGGAATTCGCAGGACGGTTGTGTAGTGGAAGGGGTGAGCAGGAAGATTTCGGATTTGGGATAATTTATGGTGAAGCCCGAGAAACTGCCAATTTTGGTTATGTCTCTTAATATCGGATCTAGGTGGGCAGCCGGGTCTCTAATATATAGGAGCACATTGTCGGCGTATAGAGAAATGATCTCGGGAGTATCACGGAGACGTATACCTTTGCGCGTATGTTTGTCCCTTACGTCGTCAGCCATGGGCTCTATGGCGAGCGCAAAGAGTATCGGAGAAAACGGGCAGCCCTGGCGGGTACCTCTGTGGAGAGCAAAGGGGGCCGAGGCCCTGGAGTTGACCAGGACTCTGGCACCGGGGCTTGTGTAGAGGAGTTTGATGTATGACCTCATGCGTGGGCCAATTCCCATTTTGTGTAGCACCGCCCACATTTATTGCCAGTACACCATATCAAATGCCTTCTGGGCATCGAGGGTGACTGCCACGGCCTGTACGTTGGGGTCAATCCTAGCCAGAACATTGAGCAGGCGACGGATATTTAGGGCAGTAGATCTGCCGGGCACAAAGCCACTTTGGTCGGGGTGGACTAAGTGGGGCATAATGGGGAGAAACCTATTGGCAATGATCTTGGCGAATATTTTAGTGTCAGTGTTGATCAGAGAAAGGGGCCTATAAGACCCACATTCGTCCAATGGTTTACCTGGCTTGGGTAGTACAGTTATAAGCGCCTCACACATGGATGGGGGTAGGATGTTCGACTCTAGGGATACGTTCCACACCTCCAGGAGTCTGGGTGCCAGAATGGCTACATGCTCCCGATAGAACTCCGAGGTGAGGCCGTCGGGGCCTGGCGCTTTGCCCCTGGGGCAGTTCGAGATGACCGTGGTTATTTCATCAAGGGTGATAGGGACCTCAAGGAGGTCACTGGTCACGCGGGAGAGGAGGGTCATGGGGATCTGATCTAATAGGGCGTTGGTGTCTTGCAGACTGTGTTCTTGCTGTGGGCCATATAGGGTTGTGTAGATTGTGGTGAATGTCCCAAGTTTTTCCTGGTCGGACCAGCACATGGTGCCTCGTGTGTCCTTGACGCAGTCAATGCGATTCCTACCACCCTCAGCACGGACCAGTCTAGACAGTGTTCGACCCGGCCTAGCCCCCTCACCGTACTTCCTGGCCACCACAGGGCAGACGAGGTACCGAACCTCTCTCAGGGCGTGGGACTCGAATGTTTCTAATTCCGCTCTAATCTGTGCGAGTGCAGCCGGGGAAGGGGAGGAGGCATATGCCCTCTCTAGCTCTTTTAATTTCGCTTGTGACTGTTGCAAGCTATTTTTTTATGGCCTTGAGGACCCCAGCCTCTCTAGATATGCACATCCCTCTGATGAAGACCTTGAATGCCTCCTAGCGCACTCCATCAGAGGTGTCATGCCTGTTGTTGCACTTGAAGAAGGTGTTGATATCAGCTAAGATATCGGCTTTAAAGACTATGTCTAGCAGGGCCTCCGACTTAAATCTCCAAGAGGAGCGGGGGGGCTGGTTGTGTCCCAGTGTTATCTGGAGTGTTACGGGTGAATGGTCCTATAGTGTGCGTGGCAGTATCTTGGTCTCCACGACCCTGCCCATCATGCAGCTCGATATGAGGAACAGGTCGATCCTAGAGAGGCTATCGTGTACCGATGAGTAGAAAGTGTACTCCCTAACTTGTGGGTTGAGAGCTCTCCATGCATCTCTAAGATCCAGTGTGTCGATATGGGCGTGTAGCCTGTGGGCTGCGCGTGACGGGACTCTGCGGGCCATCCCAGATCTATCCAGGCCTTTGTCTAGGATCAAATTCATGTCCCCGCCCCAGATGATGGGAATCCCAATGTATTTCAGAAGTGTGGTGGCGATGGCGTCAAAGAACTCGGGCGCATCAAAGTTCGGGGCATATGTGTTCACTAGGAGGCATTCCATATTGGCGAGTGAGCAATGGAGGATCACATATCTACCCTCAGAGTCAATGTGGCTGGAGCGCAGGGAAAACTGGACTGATTTATGGATTAGGGTTAGGACCCCCCTGGATTGGGTGGAGTACTTCGTGTAGAATCTGTTGTTGCCTCACGTGGGGGCGAGGCATGCTGCTAGGCGCCCGAGAGCGTGGGTCTCTTGGAGAAAGAGGATTTTGGCGCCATGTCGCTGGGCATAGGCAGTTATCCTGCGGGCCTTAGTGAAATTGCTTAGGCCGCGAACATTCCATGTGACAATGTTTAAAGCCATAGCAATATATTATGGAACATCCCAGTAGTAGTATTCATAAGGGTTGTCCCTCATGCACCTGCCTTGTGCACAGTAGCGTTGAGTTAAGGTCATGCGTCTCTCAGCCATGTTTTTAACTGTTAACACAACCCCAATTACACCACCCCCAACCCTCACTGCCCAACCCCAACATGCAGCCCAGCTCCCCCACCCCAAAACACACCCGATGCCCCATGGGCTCGCTCCGACCGTGAACCAAAGGTCAGAGGACCAAATCCAATGTGGATAGGGCCACATCCTAGTCCAACAGGGGCCAGTCAATAGAAAGAACCAAATAAGTAAAAGCAAACATTGCAACTGCAACGGGGGGCGCTAGTGCCGTGCGGCCGGCATGCGTGACTTGATACGGGGCAGCAGACGCTGTGCCGAGTGTATTGTTGCGGTAAAACAGGTATCGTAGACAGCCTCCGAGAACCAGAGAAGACGATCTGGCAAGATGACATCGCAAGAAAGAGCAGGGCACAGGGATAGCTCCAGGGGGCAGGTGAAGGAGAAGTCAAAGAAGCGTGGCCCGCATACACATGGCAGAAGGCCGCCGTTATTGAGTGGACATGGTGGGGTTGCTATCAACACATCCAATAGTCACGGATCTGTGGACACTTTGAGAACATCGTAGGCTGTGTAGTCTATGGTGTGTGGTCGGCTCGCGGCCCAGGTAGAGGTATATGTAGTTCAATAAACTTCACCGCTTCGTCAGGGACAGTGAAGAAGAAGATCTTACCGTCACGGGTAATCTTTAGCCGTGCCGGGAACAGGATGGTGTAGGGGACGGTGCGCTCCCTGAGCAGTTTTTTGACGCCTAGGAACTGGAGCCTTTCCTGCTGCACTGCCACTGAGAATTCCGGGAAGATTCTAACTGTATGGGCTTCAAAACGCAGGTCCCCCTTTTCCTGCGACAGATGGAGGATGAGATCTCTGTCGCGGTAGTTGAGAATCTTGGCGATAATGGGTCTAGGGATGTCGCCGGGTCTGGGCCGTGGAGCCAGGGCCCGGTGAGCCCGCTCGACCGTGAAATACAGAGAGAGAGCAGGGTCGCCCAGCAGGTTCTTGAGGAGTTTCTCCACTGCGTCCTCCATCCGCCCCTTGAGGGCATTTTCGGGGACCCTGATAATGCGCAGGTTGTTCCTGCGGGAGCGTGACTCCAGATCGTCACACTTCGCCTTGACTCTTTTCATGTCCCGCGTAAGGGAGGCCACAGTGTCCTGGAGCGTGGTGATGCTATCTTCGTTCCCGCAGATCCTATTTTCGGCCTCAGTGATCCTCGATCCTGCCTGGTCCAGTCGAGCCTTAAGCGAGGCGACGTTAGCGTTGATGTTGTCTAATTTTTCATGGAAGGAGGCAAAGTTTTTAGCCATGGATTCCATTAGTAGGGTGAGGTCAGGGGCCTCGACCGTGCGGTGCTGGGTTAAATGTGGCTCGTCCTGTGGCGATGACGTGCTGGCTGGGTCCTCTCGAGGGACCGCTTTAGTGTATTTGTCCATTGTGCCTCCTTGGGCCCCCGCCTTATTTCTGCTAGGCATTGTCGTTGTGGTGGGCACGGTTGCAGTGAGGGCCCGCTTATGGGTAGGATGGAGAGCTGGGATGGGCCAGGACCAGCAGGCTCAAACGCAGTGTCCTTCGGTGGCGGTAGACGGTTAGAGGCAGGTGGGGGGCCGCCGTGGATAGCAGAGAGTCAGCGGTGGAGCGGCAAGGCTGTGATGACGACTGATCACGGCCTCCTTATGTGTACAGGTTGCATGGGGTTACCAGCGGGATCTTTCTCGGGGGACCGCGGGCAGAGGCGACGATACTGTCAGCGGAAAGGTGGGCAGGCAGTACGATGAGGGCCGCTTCTTTACAACAGTACAGGCCCTCTCGACGCCCACCGCTTCAGCCCCCGCTCACCTGGTTCGCGGTAGCGGGACAATGGGATCCTCCGTGTGGTCGGCGCCAGGGGGGGGGTCGCGATGATCGCTGACGCAGCAGGTGGCATCCACGGTGTGGCGGTGTCCGCAGCAGGACCCCCAGGCACCCGCCGCGATTTCACAGAGCGGTGGGCAGCGGGAGTGGTGAGGGGACCCAGGAGACAGGCAGACCAGGTGAGAGGGCCGGATGTTAGGCAACCGCTGGAGCCAGATGGAATGCTAGGCCCAAATCCGACAGGGCCGCCAGCCAGGTCCCAGGTGGGCCGATCGAGACCAAAATAGCACAAAATGTCCAGTGCAGTGGCAGGAGCAACTCGGCCAGCTTATAGTCCTTCATAACATCGAGAACCGCAGATGGGAGCAGATGAATGCCGAGGCCGCACAGAGCTGAAAGGCTAGGCAGCCATCTTGGGCAACTCCACAGCGCCACCCCGAATGTTTGGTTTTGAATGTTTGTTTTGTGTATGTTGAGATGCAGGGGTGGGGGGGTGGGGTGGGGTGGTGGGTGTGTATGAATGTTTGGTTTTGAATGTTTTTTTTGTGTATGTTGAGATGCGGGGGTGGGGGTGGGTGTCGGAGGTGTATGAATGTTTGGTTTTTAATGTTTTTTTTAGTGTATGTTGAGATGTGGGGGTGGGGCGGTGTCGGATATGTATGAATGTTTGGTTTTGAATGTTTTTTTTGTGTATGTTGAGATGCGGGGGTGGGGCGGTGTCGGATATGTATGAATGTTTGGTTTTGAATGTTTGTTTTGTGTATGTTGAGATGCGGGGGTCAGGGGGGGTGTCGGGTGTGCATGAATGTTTGTTTTGGAGTGTAAGTGCGGTGTATGTTGAGATGCAGGGTCTGTATGTGTGCATGCTTGCTAGTTTGTATGCTGATTTGTGGGGTGGGGGTTTCTGATCTGTATGGGTGCATGCTTGAGAGTGTGTGTGCTGAGTTGGGGTGGGGGGTTTGGGTCCGTATGGGCGCATGCTTGAGAGTTTGGGCCTCATTCCGAGTCCGGCGGTAAGTAACAGTAATTACCGCCATGGCGTAAATACCATGTACGATGTGGTCGGAAGGCGCTATTTCCACCATATTCCGACTTCGCGTGCACGAGTATTCCGCCATGGCGGTAAACTCCCTTGCGGCATAGCGCAAAAGGTCCCGTCAAACCCCTTACCGCCATAAACCTAGACGTAATTAACACCATCGCCTTCGATGGAATCCGTAATTAGCGGAGACCGTAATTTACGCTAACCGTAAATTACGGCCACCGTTAAATACCGGAAACGGAAATAACGTCATCGCACAGGAACGGGAAGCATCACGGCGGCCATATTTAAAATCACAATCCATTGCAATCCTCTCCATACAGGACATACAGGACTCCATACAGGACTCAGATCGACCAAATATACAACAGAGAAGATCATCATGCCTAAAGTTCTGAAAAAGGGCGCTGCGCGCATCCGAAAAGAAAAATTCACCCAGGATGAGTTACAGGTCCTGGTCGGCACTCTGCATGAACATGCAGATATCGTATTCTGCAGCGACATGCGTAGGCCCACCATCCTCAGAAAGAAGGAGATATGGGAGTTGGTCGCACAGAGGGTGAGCGCCGTTGGGAACACCCCCCGCAGCACAACGCATTGCCGCAAACGCTGGGATGACCTCCGTCTCGGGGTGCGGGCCATCATGTCAGCAAACCGTCAGCAGGCCCTGGAGACAGGAGGAGGCCCAGGCTCACCCATTAAAATGATGCCCTGGGAGGAAACATGTGCGGAGATGATGGGCACAGAAGCCATCGAAGGTGTGGGCGAAATGGATTGCGGTGATCCCTCATCCGCTGATACAGGTGAGTGTCATGAGTCCAAACAGTACATGCATCCCTAATGTAATTCACCGCAAAGGGCCGGCCAAAGAGTCACATAATGTTTGCTTCGTAGCCCCCCCCCCTGCAACCATGTCGTAACAAGTGGGACCCAGGATGATGTCAGGTGCAAGGCTGACACCCATATTGGCCATGCCACACAGAAAGCTGGTCAATGTCACTCACCACAGTACTCCGCCAACATGATTGACCCCGCCAACAGTGTGCTTTTACCATCCAAGCCAAGTTCACTCACCGACCAAAATATCACCAAGACGCTGCTCTCCCAATGTGTTACCATAGGCTTGAAGTCATGATGACCCCCAGATCATTGATCATGCTGTCTCTCTCTTGCCCCCCACAGGTAGCGGTCATGAAAGTGAGGAGCAGGAAGGGTCCCGGCCAAGTACCTCCCGGGACAGGGGCAGGGTACAGCGCATACCTGCTGGCAGACATAAGGCCCATACTACACCACCTGCTCCAGCAACCCCCATGGAGGGTACACAACTCCCACCCGCGCACCTGGACATGGCTGCAGTTCCGCCGGAAACATGCCCCACGCTGCACCCTGAGGAATCCAGCATGTCAGGGGAGAATGCTGCCATGTGCCTCCTTAGTGTGCCAGACAGCCCCACATCCTATTCCGTGGTCAACGTGGAGGAGACCAACGTCTACAGCCCTGAGTCACCATCATACAGCCAGGTTGCACACAGCGACTCCGGGTCGAGTGATGGCCCAGGTCTCACAGGCGAAGGGGTAACACCTGTCTCACATCAGCCCACTTCCCCTGCCGAAACACCTGAGAGGCCTGCAGGCCCAATACCGAGCCTGCCAACCACATCCCCCACATCGGCCGCAGAAGCTGTGCACTCCCAGAACCTCACGGCCATGATTGAGGAGTTTCTCCGGGACAACCGGGAATCAGGGTTGGTGCATCACAATGACCTGCAGGCTCTGGGCGAGGTCATCACTACATCCACAAACCGGCTCTGTGAGGTGGTCGGCAGGATTGCTGATGCCCTGGAGGCAGCAGCCCCCAGACCTCAGCCCCAGCAGGAGGAACCACCCTCCCAGTGCTCCTCCACGCAGACCAGCCCGGTCCGCAGGTCACAACGCACAATGCGAAAATGATTCCTCATGCTCGGGGCGTGCCCATTGACTATGAAGCCACACACATGTGGCCTATGTAGTATTGATGGGACCATTGTGGGGCTGTTGTGGGGGGTGGGTGAGGGGGGTGAGGGTGTGCGTGGGAGTTGGGAGGAGGGGGGTGAGGGTGTGCGTGGGAGTTGGGGGGGGAGCGGGGTGTGCGTGGGAGTTGGGGGGGGGAGGGGGGGAGGGTGGAGGATTATTTGTACACGTTTTCACATGATTATGCAATACACAGTTTGGTGTATCCTGGAAAACAGAGTGGACATTGATCATTGTGCATGTGTCTTTTAATGTCTCACAGTGCATGTAGTACATGTATCCCCACACCCAGTGCCCAATGTCCTGTCATCCTCACCCCCTCAGCTGACTTGTGACTCAGAAATATTGGTCAATCAATGCTTGTCGCACGTGACGTCCCTCCTGTGCATCGGCCCCGTGATGCTGTCCTGCCATTCCTTCCTCCTCCTCCTCCTCCTCGTCCTCTGGTGGTAGCAGACCCACGTCAGGGGGCAGTGGCACGTTCCAATGGATGCACATGTTGTGCAGCATTGCACATGCCATGGTGATCTTGGCCACCTTCTCGTGGCTGTAGATGAGGGCCCCACCTGACCGGCTGAGGCAACGAAATCGTGCCTTCAAAAGGCCGAAGGTCTGCTCTATCACCACCCGTGTACGGGTATGAGATCTATTGTAGTCCTCCTGGTGCCTGTTTTGTGGGTTGCGGACCGGGGTCATGAGCCACGGCTTCAATGGGTAGCCAGCATCACCTGCATGAGAGTGGAATGAAGGTAAGTGTTCGTGCAATCATGGTGGAGAATTGGGCTAATCTGACATTGCAGCAGGTGTTCACTGGCCATGCACACATGTCCCAGGATACAGTCACCCCATTACATCGTACAATGGCGTTGACTGTCCCACCCTTATGCATCTCTCTACCCCACCCTTTACCACCCGGGTGGAGTATGCTGACAGCCTACTCACAGCCCCAATGGACTGCCATGGCCCATTCCGGTTACTCGCCAAGCAGCCAGGTACGTCGTTCAGCATGTCGCTCCATGTAGCGTGGTAGTGTAGAGTTGCGCAGGACCAAGGAGTCATGAGTTGATCCGGGGTATCGGGCATTGCATTGTGTGATGGCTTTACTGGCATTACACACCATCTGGACGTTGATGGAGTGATATTGCTTGCGGTTGCGATACGGCACCTCCATGGCATGGGGAACCACCAATTCTACGTGGGTGCAGTCGATGGCACCTATGCAATTTGGCATGCCTGCAAGTGCATGGAAGGCAGCTTTGGTATCATATGTCTCCTGGGGAGTCCGGGGGAGGCATATGTAGTCCCTTCTGTGCTTGAGGAGGGCATCGAGCACTTGGTTGAGTATCCGGGAAAATATGGGCTGTGAAATGCCATGCATGTGCCCCACTGTATGCTGGTAGGTCCCTGTGGCAAGGAAGTGGAGCACAGACACTACCTTTAGTAGAGGGTGGATGGCAGTGCTGATTTCTATTAGGCTCACTATGTCGTTATGTATCAGGGCCACTATGGTGGTTATCGTGTCCCGGTCAAGCCGGTACAGGGTGTGTATCTGCTCTGGTGTGAGGTTGAAGGGGGTGGGTCTGATGCGTGGAATTGGGGGCTGCCGGCGTGGTAATGGTGGCTGCACCGGTAGGGCATGCTGGGCCTGTCTCTGCCTCCTTCTCCTCCTGTGTATCCTCTGTTGGGGGTGCTGTGGTTGCTGTTGTCGATGTTGTCGTCGTTGCTGCCTTGCAAGCAGGGCCTCCAGCTCCATGAATGCTGCGAGAATTGGTATCATCTTGGTGTGGGAGGGGGTGTGGTGTGTGGGTGTGCTCCTTTTGTGCTGTGCCTGACTCTATGGACTCCACCTGTGCTGATTGGGTGCACCTGTTCCTCTTTCTGGCACTGTTCAGGGTTGTTAACACCTTCTCTGCGATGCCGGTAGTTACGCCATGGCGTTAAGGTACTTTGCGCCCTTGTGGAGGCCGTTTTTACCGTGTCCGCTTTACTTGGGATCAGCACTGGTTTACGCCTTAGCGTTATTTCCGACGTGGTGTCTCGGTCGCGTGACACTGGTCCGCTATTTACGCCGTCGTACTTTACGGCGGCGGTAATTACGGTGTGAAGGGTCGGAATAGTCCACGGCGGAAAAGGATGGCGGAATTACTTTACCGCCATCGTTTTTCCATTAGCGCCGGACTCGGAATGAGGCCCTTTGTGTGCTGATTTGGGGGTGGAGGGTTCGGGTTTGTATGGGTGCTTCTTTGAGAGTGTGCTGATTTGGCGGGTGGAGGGTTCTGGTCTGTATGGGTGCATGCTTGAGTGTGTGTGTGTGTGCTGAGTTGGGGATGGGGATTTGGGTCTGTATGGGTGCATGCTTGAGAGTTTGTGTGCTGATTTGGGGGTGGGGGGGTTCGGGTTTGTATGGGTGCTTCTTTGAGAGTGTGCTGATTTGGGGGTTGGGGGTTCGGAGATGGGGGATGGGGGGTTCAGGTCTGTATGGGTGCATACTTGAGAGTGTGTGTGCTGAGTTGGCGGGTGGAGGGTTTGGGTCTGTATGGGTGCATGCTTGAGAGTTTGTGTGCTGATTTGGAGGTTGAGGGTTCGGGTCTTTCAAAACCGGCTGCAGCCTTTTCTTGTATGGTCCTGGATGATGTCTGCTTCTGTAATTTTGCAACTAAACCTCGATCAAGCGTTTGAGACCCATTGAGTGTGGGCAATTGTTAACTTTCTACAACCCCATCAAAAATTGTTCAGGGGGATAGATGCACAATGAAATTGATTAGAGAAGGTAACTGCTCTTTGAGGGCAAGCTTAACTGCAAAAAGGACACTTGCTGCACACTACGGATCATACATTCAAGTGGACAGTTTATTTGACCCAGGTTTTATGGAAGGAAATGGCTTGCAATATTCAAACTGGTAGTACTCCAGAAGAAGCTATTTCTCTGGCGCAATATGGTAGAGCTCCTGTCAGTTTTGCCCTGGCCAGGAAGAAACTGAGATCAGTTTCTTTGTATGTTCACTAAAGTAATTGGTCATCCTGTGATAATTCCTTTCAAAAGCTCATAATTTGGCAACAGCTTGTGCTTTGAATTGTTATTTTTTTTTAAAGAATGTCCTCAATTTACACCTTAATCTCAAACATAGCAGTTTGATATGCTATGCAGCCCGCTATTCCTGAAAGTATCCATCAATAAGTGCATGAAATGGTATGCTGGCAAGGCTATGTTCTTTATCTGATCTTGGTTCTTTTATCGCTTCTAGGATTCTCAAAAAAGTATGCAATTTGTATATACTCTAGACTTGGACCGTCATAGTGGGAGCATAACAATGGAGTTTGTATCTTTATCCAAAGATGTGCCTGCCAATGTTCAGTGCAGTAAAAAAAAGAAAGATTGACCAGGGGCACCGTCAACTTAAGGATGAGTGGACTGAGAAGTTTTTTTATCAGAGTGTCCAAACCTAATGTGTACTCGTGTCTCATTTGTCTCAACGCATAGCAGTCCCCAAGGAATATAATATCCGCCGCCATTGTGAAACAAAACATTTGCAATATAAGGATTTGCAGGGGGAAGCGAGAATTAAGAAAGCTGGGGAGCTAAAAACACAGCTGACTAAGCAATAGGGTGTTTTTGCCAAGAAAAAAAAGAATCTGAATGTGCCACCTTTGTGAGTTATAAGGTTGCACAGCTTATTGCAAGGTCAGCACATCCTTTCACAGATGGGGATTTCGTTAAAGACTGCCTGATGGAGATTTGCGAGGCAATGTGTAAAGAAAAAAAAAGATGCTTTTACAAATGTTACCCTTTCACGTATGAGTATCCAGCGGCATATTGTAGACATGGCTGACAATTATTGCAGCCAACTGAAAATACGGTGTAAGGATGTCAAGTTCTTTTCAGCTTCAGCTGCCCTTGATGAGATGCAAGTGACGCAGCCCAACTGTTAATTTTCATTCGGGTGGTTGATAATCAATGCAAAGTATTTCAGGAATTGGCTTACCTGGTATCTGTGCATGGCAGGACTACTGGTGCTGACATTTTTAATGCCTTTCAAAAAGTCATCGATGATTTAAATTTGCCATGGGATGCTTTGGTAGGCATGACGACTGATGGGGCACCAGCCATGGTTGGGGAGCAAAATGGGTTTATTGGCTGCTTGAAAAGGCACTTGGGCGAGAAGGCTGTCCATTAAAAAAAATTATCACTGCATCATCCACCAAGAGGCATTGGGCCTCATTCCGAGGCTGGTGGTAAGGGTTAACGGTCACCGTTGATGGCAACGGTGACCGTTAACACTTACCACCATATTCCGAGTTCCCTTTTGCGGGTTGGCATTTAACGCCTGCTTTTAGCAGGCGTTAAAAATCCAACCCGCAAAGGGACCTTGGAGTATATTACGGCACCGTAATTTACGGTGCCGTAATTTACTCCTTCCCCATTCCCATTGAGCCCTATGGGGGCAGGAATGGGGATGGGGAACCGGTATGGTGAATGGGGAATTACCGGTCCCTCCAACCTTGGAATGGACCGGTAATTACTCCATTCACCATGCCGGATTTCCATGGAGTAAATAGCTCCATGGTTGCTTACCATGGTGCTATTTACTCCATGGGTAGCGCCAGCCTCGGAATGAGGCCCATTATGTGCAAAACATTTGAAATTCACTGAAGTGATGGACTTTGTTGTGAAAACGGTTAATTTTGTCCGTGCACGCTCTTTAAATCACCGATTGTTTCAGGCATTTTTAGAAGAGGTAAAGGCGGATTATGGTGATGTCCTATATCACACCGATGTTCGATGGCTTAGTGGTGGCAATGTGCTGAAGCGATTCTTTGCTTTACGGCACAAAATAAAAGCATTCCTTGATGAAAAGGGAATGGACACTTCTGTCATGCAAGATATTGACTGGGTAGCTGACTTTGCTTTTCTGACTGACAGGCCATTTCAATCATTTAAATTTAAAGTTGCAAGGAAGCCAAAATCTCATATCGGATCTGTTTGAGGCAGTTTGTGCCTTTGAAATAAAGTCAAGGCTTCTGACAGCCCAACTGGAGAAAGGGATTCTGGTACACTACCCCGCATGTGCAGAGGTTTTCCCGCATGACAAGTATGTAGGATGGTATCGGCATGTGAAGGTCCCGAAGGAACTGCAAAATGTTTTTGAGAATCGTTTCTCACAATTCAAATCCCAGTGAGCCTCTTTTAAACCTTTTGCAGACCCTTTCTCAGCTGATGTTGACAGTGTGCAACCTGAACTGCAACTGGAACTGATTGAACTTCAGTGCTGTAGTGCCCTCAAAAATAAGCACAGAGAGATGCCTTTATTAGTCTTCTATCAGTCTCTGGACACTGCTCAATTCCCCAATCTGTCACGGGAAGCATTAAAGATGGTATCTATGTTTGGCAGTACTTACATTTGTGAGCAAGTTTTTTCACAAATGAAACTACATAAATCCAGCCTAAGGACAAGACTACCTGACCAACATCTCCATGCTATCCTGTGAGTAGCAACAACCTCACTGGAGTCCGAGATCCAGAAACTGACAGCTGAGAAACGCTGCAATGTTTCTCACTGATCAACTATTCTGGTTCACTGTTTCATCCTGTATGATTTGGGGAAATATATAGTACAAAATGTAAGTTTTAAATACAAATAAAATGGTACACCTTCAAAAAGTTGTTCTTTTTCCAACTGTCATAGTGTTTGGTTGAGGGTGAGGGAGCCATGGGGCATAGTGTTTGGTTGGGGGTTGAGGGAGCCATGGGGCATAGTGTTTGGTTAGGGGTGAGGGGGGCCAGGGGACATAGTGTTTGGTTGGGGGTGGGAGCCATGGGGCATAGTGTTTGGTTGGGGGTGAGGGGGCCATGGGGCATAGTGTTTGGTTGGGAGTGAGGGGGCCACGGGGCATAGTGTTTGGTTGGGGGTGGGGGGGGCCATGGGGCATAGTGTTTGGTTGGGGGTGAGGGGTGCCATGGGGCATAGTGCTTGGTTGGGGGTGAGGGGGCCATGGGGCATAGTGCTTGGTTGGGGGTGAGGGGGCCTGGGGCATAGTGCTTGGTTGGGGGTGAGGGGGCCATGGGGCATAGTGTTTGGTTGGGGGTTGAGGGAGCCATGGGGCATAGTGTTTGGTTGGGGGTGAGGGGGCCATGGTGGCGTAGTGTTTGGTTGGGGGTGAGGGGGCCATGGGGCATAGTGTTTGCTTGAGGGGTAGGGGCCATGGGGCATAGTGTTTGCTTGAGGGGTAGGGGCCATGGGGCATAGTGTTTGGTTTGGGGTGAGGGGGCCATGGGGCATAGTGTTTGGTTGGGGGTGGAGGGAGCCATGGGGCATCGTGTTTGGTTGGGGGTGGGAGCCATGGGGCATCGTGTTTGGTTGGGAGTGGGAGCCATGGGGCATAGTGTTGCACTCCAAGGGTGAACCCAATAATAAAGCAAAAACAGGCACAGTTAGATGTACATCCTTTGCTTTTTGAGGAAACCTGACTCAACGAAGGCCATACTCCTCTTGGGCAACCCAAACAGCAAACTATAGAAGTCCAAAATAACAGAATGTCCAATCAAGGGTCAATAAAATATATATAATTTAATTAAACAGATGATATACAATAACTAAATAGAAATAAATTATAACAATGGAAAATGTGTAGTACAAAATGTAAGTTTGAAATGCAAATAAAAATTGTTACCCCTCAAAATCATATTCTTTTTCCATGTGTTTAATACGAATTGGGGGTTGAAAAAGCCTTGTGCCGTGCCTGCCTACTGCCCGCCCACATTTACTTTTTGGCCCACTATAGCCCTCATGTAAGGTACTTTCGGCCCACTGTCAAAATCAGTTGTGCACCCCTGCTCTAGTGCTATGTGTACCTGGCTGATGTGCGTGTTTTACCTCTGCCCTGGGGTTGATAATGTTTAGATTAGCAGATTCTGGTCCCTCCCTGCCTATCCCGTGTGGGGTTCTTACTTACCTGTTTCCTCTGTGGGCTAGCGGTATGTGGACATGAGTGGCCGGGCCCTTCTCCCCTCTGGTTAGGGAAGATTAAGTTGGGGGGGTCATGGGTTCCTCCCTGGGATTCTTGTTTCCCGCTGGGTCTATGCTTCCTAGTTGTTTCCTTCTGGTTCTCAAAATGGTAGACTATGAGAAAAACACACCTAGATTTGAGATTACTGGATAGTGGGAGAAAATGCCTGGCTTTCACAAAGTGGTAACACTGATGCCTCGTTCCTGCCCCGTCTCCCCCTTGTTCACTCCCACCTCTGTTTGCTTTGATTTCCGATTCAAACACAGTCCTTTTTCTTACGTGGGCACATCCCACTGCTTACTTGCTTGATCCCCTTCCTGCTCCACTTATCCCCCTTGTTTATCGCTCAATTATTCTCTTTCTGACATACCTCCTTAATCTCTCGCTGTCCTTCTATAAACCTACTCTAATCATTCCCATCCTGAAAAATCCCTCTACTCTATCCAGCTATCGTCCTATCTCCCTTGTCCCTTCCTCTCAAAACTCCTTGAATGGGATGTTTACACTCAGCTTTCCACACACCTTCACTCTCTACTTCCGCCGACTCAATCTGGTTTTCGCCCTGCTGGCTCCATAGATACCACCCTCCTTCATGTTACAAATTCTCTCCTTTTGGCTCGTCACAATAAATCCTCTTCAGTACTTATGATTTTTGACCTTTCTGCAGCTTTTGCCACAGTGGATCACCCCACTCTCCTTTCTTCACTCTCTACACTTGGGCTCTCCACTTCTATTATTATTTGGTTTCTATCTCCCTAATTGCTCTTTTTCTGGCTGGTCACACGTCTTCTCCCCAGCCTCTCCAGCACAGTGTTCCCCAAGGCTTGGGCCCCCTTCTATCTACACTATTCCCCTTATTCTATTGTTGAATCGTTCAATCTTTCCTCTCCCTTTTTTATATGCGGACAACTCGAAAATTATTATTTTCTTTTTCTACCTTTTTTGAATCTCTTCATGCCTCTGTCTCTTCCGGCCTCTCTGCCGTTCAAGGGTGGATGCATTCCCAATTTCTCCACCTGAATCCCTCAAAAACCGAGATCCTTTATTTACCTCTGGTTTCGCCCTCACCTCTCTCCCTTTTCCCGGTAGGCTTTTATTTCCCTTTTTGCTTCTTCCTTTCAGCCTGTGACCTTGGAGTTATTTTTGACTGTTCCTTAAAGTCTGCCTCCCATATTTCCTTGACTGCCCATACTTGCTGCTTCCATCTTTTCAATATCCACAAGATTCGTCCTTACTTACCTTTTCATGCAGCTAAACTTTTGATTACTTCTATCCTCTCCCATCTTGATTATTGCTCTGCTTTTTTGGACTTCCTTCGTCCCATCAAACCCCTCTACACTTGATCTTCTCACTCCTCCTCGCTCATCTATTACCCAGTCTCTTCTTTCTATCTTTTTTTCTCCCCTATAACTCGTCTTTCATTTAATTTTCTTTGTATTGTCTTTTAGTGTTATCGTGGCATGGCCCGCCCCTATCTTGCTTTCCTGGTCTCCCTCTATTCGCCCTCACGTTCTCTCCTCATCTTCTATTAACCTCGACCTCCTTGTGCTGCTTCGCGTTTTTGTTCCTTCTCTCTTCTAGCCATGAGGCACTGGAATGCACTACCATCTGTGCCCCTGGCCCCCTTGGTCACATCTTCCGTTCCTGTCTGAAGCCCTATATTCTCTCTTTCTTGACTTTTTCTTACCTCTTCTGCAGCTGTTTGTCATTAGACTCATTACTTCATTTTTCTATGTTCCAACGTTATTCTTTTTTGTACAGTGCCTTGGTGAAGGCGCTCAATAAAATACAAAGTAAGGGACTGCACGAATGAGGCGTGTGTCCTCTAAAAAGCATTATTTTAGTTGCTTGTATTTTTCGCCATGCAAAACTGCTTGTGAGCCATGAGGAAGAACAGAAAGGAAGTAAAATAAAAAGGGAACCGGATATAAAGGAAGTCAGGTTGGGTGTCCATAGGAATATATATTAAGGTCTGTTGAGAGGTGCGTGAGGGTCTGTTGTGACTTTATGATGGTATGTTTGGGTCTAGTCAGTCCTCTGTTATGGTACTCTCTGCAAAATATTGAGTGAGGCTCTGATATGTGGAGCACTGACATTTTCTAATTCCAAGGAGAGTATTCCCTAGGGTACTAAAATTTCCGACCAGTTACCTTTTTTATGCTGTAGTTGCCTGGGGGAGAACGCCTGTTGGCAGACTTGGTTTCAGGGAGATTGCTAGGATATCAGAACAGGGACATCTTAAACACTTTTGGGGCCTAGGGTATAGATATCTTTGGGCCCCCCTCCACCAAACCAAATGAATGAAGGGATTCATATTATCTAGTCACGCCCCCATCGTCACAATCACAGCCCCTAGCTTGACCTTTGCCTCGCAGTGATCACAATAAGCATGAATACTCCCTTTCTGCCCCCCTTATACTCTTCATTCTTGATTCTTGCTGTAATCAGAATAAAGTATCATTTCAATGGCAACATTAACAGTCCACGAGTAGGGTACTTGTGTTCTAGCATAGCTACAGGACACTTCATCAATAGCCCCAAGAATGGTACACAACCATAGAATAAATGCAGGCCACAGATCATTTGAAAAGGATGCACATAATTGAGAATATACAACAAGAAATGCCACTGAACAGCTACACACGCACTAGGTGTGTCTAGTTGCAAACAGTGCTACCAATCATGTCGGTCGATGGATCAAGACAGGAACAATAGAGATAAACATTTTTTTAATCAATAAGTATAAAAATCACTCGGAACAGTTTCCGTATAAAAAAGACAAAAGTACATTTTGTTTACACAAGTTATCACATAAAACAACATTCTGTGAAATTCAACTACCACAATTCCCAAATTCTAACAATATTGTGAGGTTAGTATGGGTGTGTGGTGGACATTTAGCTGTTTTGTATGTTTCTAATTCATATAACTTGTCCTTGGTTCTGTTGACACAGAGAAATGTGTTTCTGGGAACTAGCAACAATGTTTATGAAGCACTCTATAGCCAACTTAAACCGCTATTAGATGTGGCCTGAACCTGTCTTCAGGACGTTAAGTGATGACACCAAGATTTTGATGTCAAGAAAGGTTCATTGGTTGACCCTTCGCATTATGGCAATCTAAAAACCAAAACAGAAAAAGCTTGTTGGTAACATTGTTAAAAACCCGAAGTAGGGTATCCTCTCTCTATACGTGTGCACAAGCAACTATTGACACTAACCTTCTGATTACTTCATTGACGTGTGTGGCATGGAATTGGAGAGGCATGTAGACCAAATTCGAACGTTGAGGCTGTGGGTTCTCACAGTCGTTGAAACTGAAAAGCAAGTATGAGATGGACCTTGTAAACTCAATCTTGCGATTTTACTTCTGCTTTTTGTTACTTTTTTGCACAGCTTGGTGCAAGTTATATAATAGGTACACAGCAGTCTGAAACTGATGTAAGGGCCCAATATAGACTACTGTCTGTTAGACATTCATTTACATTTTGTATTTTCCACCTGCTAGGGATGTTTCCATCGCATGTAAAATGAAGTGCTAAAATCATAGATTTACCTTCAGCAAATGGAGATAATTCCTCCGATGACCTTGCTTGCCGCGGAATGCACGTGTTGTGCCCAGCGTTAATGGAGATTGCCGTGGATTCGATTTCTGGAAAAAATTGCTCTGAGTCAGTGACTGGAGGCATTGCATTCAACTTAAAAGTTATTTTGTAACGGAAGCATTCGGACGCTTACTTACTTTGTATATCTTTGTTAGTTTGGTTGCCACACCGTCCGTTTTCGCAGGGGTTCCTGATTGAAACAACCGGATATAACTCTGCGGATGTGTTGTGGAACTCGACTGTGACTGAAGGGGCAATCAGAATGGTGCAAATTGTGCGCCATCTTGAAATCAAAAATGGCGACTGTACATAAGAAAGGCCCGATTATAGGCATGTTTTAAAGGCCTAATTCAACTAGATTTTTACAACTATTATGGTCTTTTCTGTTAAAGAGATCAGGACAATATGTATTGGACCTGAACAGTGCTTAATGAATCCTTTGTGAAAGATAAAGGATCATTTACGCAAGAAAAGACTCCACTCTATCCCAATGTTGAGGCCGGCCTGTACAGTGTTAAGATTGTAAATCCATTTTTGCTCAAGTTGTCTTAGTTTTTGATCTCTGTCTCCCCCGCGGGGGTGGGCTGGCACAGTTTGAATTATGAACCACTCTATATCTTTGGCAGTATGTTTGGCTTTTACAAAGTGGGCTACTAGTGGTTTGTCAGGCACTGAATTTTTTACGCATGAGCGATGTTCGCAGATCCTCTGCTTAATGGGTCTCTTCGTATATGCCTGTATCTGGTCCTCAGCCACACAGCCCCCTAAAAAAGAGGACCCCCTAGCTCTAATCGCTTGTATTTCCGTAATTGAGAATAGACAGATGACAGATTAGTAGCCACACAAAATGCAAAAGTGCTCACGCATGGATACAGGAGACGCAATTGGAAGTAAGAAGGAAGCTACACATACCATAGCATAGACATGAGATGAAGATTAGTAGCTACCAGGAAGGTGTCTGTATTCAGATAGCCTGAGATTAGAAGCGGGACATGGTTTTCAAGTAGGATTGCCATTAGAGAACAAAGTAACACGTGGCTGTGGTTTGCAATGTATCAATGCTTGTTATTGTGGAGGAAACAACACTAGCCAGTGAAATCACAAGTGAGGTATTTTGAAAATCATATCCAGAGAACTGAAGGGTGACAATTATGAAAGGCTTAGGGACTGGCAATTTTGATGAATTAGGAAATACAAGAATAAATAAGATGCCTAGGGTTGCACATTGGTTAAGAAGTGACGCTAGGATTGGCACACACTCTTGCAATTTCTACCTTTTACCACGTTCCTTACTAATTCTTACCATGAACTAAAATAATCTCATTTTATAGGTAAGTACACAAATCGTATAACCCAACATGACAATTTATAAAAACAAAATGTTATATAAGCGTATTATGCATACATGGGAATGATTCTAGCTTCATTGTATCCATCATCAAGGGAAGTAAATAAGTACCATCATACTAATTGATGTATTCTTAAAAGAATGTTTCAGGGTTTTTCAATTGTATTTTGAAGCTTTAAATACACTCAAAACACAGGCTTGTGAAATTGTTATTTATAAAGGTACAGAAAAAAGTCTGAATTGTAAACAAAAAAGCAAACTGTTTCTTGTGCCAAATGAGCAGAATATGCCTGCCAGAAGCTTGCGATACCTGGTCCGCTATCGTCTGTCTAGAACCCCTTCCACTGAAATGGCACATATAAAAAGAAAGATCATGTAACGGGTTAAACAATGCCACCAGCATTTGAGAAGGCAAATCCTTTCACAGAAGACAGCACAGTAATGTCAGTGGTATGATGATTTGTTTGGGATCACAGTATCGTCTGCTGGCAAAGCCAAGATATAAGCGTGAACGCTTTCGTTCCATAGTCTTGAATTTGGATACATAATCCACTCTCTGAACTAACACTTTATGCTCATCGTTGGAGGTGGCTGCCTAGGTCTAACAACTCACAATCTGAACAAACCAATTTCTAGACCTTCAACACACTGATGCTGTGTTTCATTTATAGCAACCACTATCTTCTGCAGGTACACTGCTGATGATAGCACCTTTTGTGCTAAAAAACAAAGTACATATACATGTAGTTTTATCAACTTCAGACATAGGAAAGGCTGAGTCGCGTTGCCAGAAATTTGGTACTGTAATTTTGCGTTTGAGCACAGATTGCTGCAATGAGTGGGAAAACACTGAGCTATCTTTTGAACCATCGCAGCCCTCACATTTATCAATAAGCATTTCAACTTTGACTATTGCACATGATCAATATAATCCCCACAGAAAGCTGAGAATGGTACTGGAGCTACGCCATAGTGAACGCACAAACTTTGTTTACCGCAGTGAATACAGACAGAAAGCATCACAGGATGAATTGGTCAGAGCAGAATGTACTTGTGAACAGCAGACGGCAGTAGGTTTAAAAGCCTCTGCAGCATGCCATAAAATATCCTGATGTGCTATTTAAGTTTGGTGAACAATGGGAACAGACTTCTCTATCCCAGGCACACTTGTGGGATCCACCTCCAAGGTGGGGGCCCGGAGCAAGCTCCCTTTTGCCCTCCAATAAAGACATCTCTCCATCAGAGATTTTATTGTGGTCAAATGTTGTTTAAAACTTGGGGTCACACCGATTAAAACCCTTTTAGGGGGACATTCAAAGATGCTTGCATTTAATTTTGGTGTGAGTGAGACTGTCGGGGTCTATGGAAATCGGGCTGGCTCCCAGATTCTAGGAAATTGCTAGACTGCCAGGCATAATACAGAGGGGGATTGCGTTCAACTTCAGACAGTTGAAGATTCTGTTACAATGTGTAAGCAACAACCAACCTCTGTTTTATGCTCGTTGTTGAGCCCTTTCTAACCTTGGTTTATTAGAATGTGTTAGCCTGTATGAATGTAAGGTTCCTAACTTGAAGTGAGGCAATTGGTACAAAGGCATCAGGGAGGTGGATGTTGGCGAGCAGATGACCCGTTAAACTGAGTTTCTGCCTACCTCTTGTGTTCCACAGTTACTTGAGATTTCTATCCGTGAGAGTTCATCAAGATCAGCAATGGCTGGACTGCCAGAGTTCAGTGGAGACGTATGACTGAACAAGAATCTCCTTACCCCTGCACAAGAGCAACCACCGCAGATCCCCATTTGCTGTGTTGAATTGTTGTTCACACTCTACACCGCCTCCCTTGGCAAACTGATTTCTTCTTTTGCATCCCTTGCTACCACTTTATTTTTATTTTATTGTTTTTTTTTAATAACATGCTTAATACCCGAATTCAGTTTATAAGTGCCGATCCGGTACTCGAATCTCAGTTGGTCTGCGTGGTCTTGCTTCCAAGACCAGCACGTTGCCCCAGTGCTTTCTTTTGCCAATAATGGCCATTTATTCTTCTCTATCTCCTCCTTTACTACTGAGATTTCACTTTAAATCCTATTTAAAATGCCTACTCAGCCCCACACTATTCTAAACCAGCAGGGATTCCACTTAGAAAGGTGAAACAGTCAAAGGCTGAAATGTATACCTCCTTTGGATCATTTTGTTACATGCGCCGAGGTCAGGCTATACTCTTGAGGAGTTCGAAGTCTTATCTTTTAGCACTTTAACGTACACGTTGTAGTCGTGCTGTTAGTATATCCTATCTCTGTTCTAATGTCCCTGTTTCCCTTTTTATGTTGTGGTTTATTATATTTCTGTTTCTCACAAGATGGCTATTATAATGCACCAGGAAACAGGATTGCTTCACTTACTGATGTTTCTTTTGTAGAGTGTTTCTGTTTTTCTGAGTTAATTAAATCAATGCTGGCTCTTTGTGATAATATAACTACTGCTCTGCCAGGAGTATAGGGATTGTTAGTGGCTACAATGCCTATTCAGCCCCACTACTGCTAAACCAGCAGTGATTCCAAACAGAGGTTTAACAGGCATAGCCTGATCGGTTTACTTCCTTTGTTAATGTGGGCAGGCTATACACTTCAGGAGAGGTGTGAGCTGGCACATATGCAACAAAAATAAAAATAGTCTAGCTGTACCAAGAAAAGATTCTATGAAATAGGCTTTTTAATTAAACTGCACAGAAATGTACACAACTAACAAAACACTAATGGCCCACCCCTGTAGGGGAAACCGAGAAAGCCGACTTTGAAAATAGGATCACTCTTGGTTTGGGCACAAGAATAATCGGGCAAAGATTTCAGCAACAAAATGTTCATGAAGATATCATAAAAAATAATAGGGTCTGGAAAATCAATGGGGACCTTTTAATACCATCCATGCAAAGACGGTATTAAAAGGTCCCCATTGATTTTCCAGACCCTATTATTTTTTATGATATCTTCATGAACATTTTGTTGCTGAAATCTTCAAATACCTTCAAATACCTTTTTAGTTTCTTGTTTTTGGGGTTCAACAGCTTAGAGGCAGGCTTTTAGGGGCTTCCTCGGGTAGTGATTCGAAGTTGGGTTAGTGAGCTTGTCGCCTGGGTCCAATATGCAGTGCGGACCATGCTGCAATGGCTTGTATCATAAAGAAACTTGGGAGAGGCAGGCAATGACTGAGTCGGTGTAGCTCACCAGCGATAAGGTGGGACTCACAACCCAGGGGCTATTCGTGGACTTCTGGGTTGCTAATTGACCAGAATCTAAAGGGGCAAAGCAAGTCATTTCGTCTGCCCTTCCCAACCAGGAAGGTTTATAGAAGACACTTGCATGGGTTCCGTTACCTCTGGTGGCAGGGTCCTGGGTATCAGCAGCTACGTTGCAGGGTGCCTTGTCCACACAACAGTTTCACCTCAAATGTGCCCTCGGAATGGCTATGGAGAAGAGTTTTCCTCTTCCTTGTAGCCTTCATTCCTCACCCGTATGACAGAGGACTTTGAAGTAGATTGTATCCCCCACAGAGTTCCAGGTGAATCCTTCTTGTTTTCAAGTCCAAAGATTAATCAAATACGGGCAGGGTTTTTTCCCTTACAAAGGTAAAATGCTGCAGTGGATAAATCCAAAGCAAATTTGTTGTCAGGGGTCCAATCCAGGATGTTGGTACACGTTTCCTTTGCCTTCTGATATCATACCCAGCGTGCTTTGTCTGCAGGAAGTGGGGAGGGAACAGGCAGTTGGGCAGAATCAGCTAAATGCAAGCTGGTGGAATCCCTCTGGGCTAAATTTCTCCTCTAGGCTACTCCACCCCCTTCTTCTCTCTGCCTACTTCATGAGGACTTCAGTAGTCCGCATTCTGTTGTGAGAGGGCCTTTAAGACCAGTTCCCAGGGAATTTCCCAGGGAGAGTTCCTGTGCCTCGGAGGAAGTTTTCAGCTTTATTTTGGGGACTCAAAGGAGAAGCTCCCTTGGCCAGGCACCACATTATTGTTGGGAGTACACACATGCCTGTTAGCTAATAGACACCCATCCTTGCCAAGAATAAGTCAGCTCACCAGGCGGATACTAATAAGACATACAACTGCTTTTGGCTGTTTAATTGAGTAACCCCAGCAGCTACCATATCATAACTAGACATGGCTTGTTTTTAGTTTTTAATGTGGCACTGGGCGCATGGGTTATACAATGAATATGTTTTTAAGCAGAGGTACAGTCGATTAAAACGTCACCCCTGCCTGCTAGAATTTGTTCCAGCAGTTGTTCAGGAATGCACATCTGACCTTTGAACATGCCGTGCTGCCACAGGGCAGGTACTGGGGTTTTCAGGAAACGTCACAGCAAAGGTACATAGCTGCACTATGTGTTTGTCATGGAACATTATGAAAAGGTAGTATGATTAGCAGGCCTTCCTTTCAGAGTCAGAATTACCAGCATCATTTCATTGCCAAAATCAAAAAAGTTCAGGCTAACCTCTCTCGCTAGATGTTTTTTTTGGTCCCACTTTGGCATTGAACTGATCGTGACCTAGAATGTATCCTGGTGGGTCCATCCCATGCACATCAGAGCAACTCAGTCTGTGTTCACGATAACTCTCGTGAAACAGGAGACATTTACATTTTTGTTGCACATTTTGAAAACCAGACACTTTGTGGGCCTTACTTATCAATACTCCCTGAATATTACGGCTTTTGTAAATAAACTGTTTATGCATTTACCAGAAATTAAGGTTTGCCAGTTGAGTGTGGATGATGCAAAAAGCATGCATACATTTGTTTTCCTTGACACACTATAACAAACAAGCGTCATAGAAATTCCATGCTAAGAGGACAGCGCCGCTTAGCCTTTCTTTATTGTTCGCAGTGCTCTTTAGTTGCTGACACATTTTGCACAGTTGGAGATCATTTAAAATTTCTTCTCCTTTGTTAGTATACACGAGTTGATTTATATCGAACACACCTTAAAGTAGAACTCTGAAATCCCTCTGGGCTTGTTTAGGGAAAAAAAACTGTTTGATTTGAATGTTTATGTGTTGGAAGACATCAAATCTTTGAGGCAAGAGATGACACTGGGAAGTAGCCACAGGTCTTTAGTGCTATCTAAAAGTAAAGCTTATTCAGATAATTTGAATGTGAAATGGCAATGCTGGGAATTGTAGATGTGGGAAAACCAGGGTTTGTTTTCTGTATCCATAGTGCTTGGACCAGGAGGTGTTAGGCATCAGATAAAATAGGCACTAGCTTAAGAGGCGAGGAAAGCAGAATAGAAGTTGGTTTCAGGAAGCATGGAATGAAGGAGAGCCATGGGTAGCATGAGGTTTGCAAGACATCAACAAAGAGAAGATGCAAGGTCAGACAAGAGGGAGCAAAAGAGCTCAAATGCATATTGTGCACAAGGTAATGGTGAGGAATTTGTTGGTAACCCCCACCACGGAATGTCCAGGAACGCTGGAAGAAGTTACCAGACACGTGCTGCAACGTTGGTGTTGAAAGGTCGCAGAGGATGTCATTTGATCTACCTGAGTCTCTAAGAAACTGCTGGTAACCTTCAGACAACAGAGTGAGGAGACACATTGTGTAGACCAGATGAAAAATGGCATAGCAGACCAAATGCCTGCAAAGCAGCCCCAAGGCATTGGCTGGCGGTGTCTGACGTGAGGCAAATGCTGACTGAGCCATTCAAACGTCATTGTGAATGCTACAAGAAACCTCTCAAAAGGAGAAGCTGTGGGAGGAGAGGTAAAGTCTTAGCAGGTGATGAACTGCCTAAAAGTCATAGGATCTAAGAGATGATCAGGTGGAGCTCTATGCCAGAACCTGAGCGTGGATCCCCTGAAACCTGACAGGGAACCCCAATGACTGTGGTTAACCCACAGATGGCTATTTAAAGAAAGTAAAAACAAGTGGGAAACACTGCATGCTGATAACTGTAGTATATCCCACATTTTCCCGATTCTGTAAAAATAGTTAGGTTAAGTGGGTAACAGTGTGCACTGGCAATTTGTTAAAATGAAATTTCACTCTGGTCATTAACTATTCTTGAGCCATAAGTACAAAAGCTTACTTCTTTGTTGCTTTGTTACAAAGATAGCTCTTCATCATTTAGTTTCTAACTGACAATCTCAGAACACTTTGTGGGGAGGAAAGACAGTAGGAGAAAGGCACTTAAGTAAGAGGTCTTTATTTGCATAAAAAGAGCGGAAGGAGAGAGGCCGCTGAAGCAAACAGAGCTGGAGCCTCAATCCGCCAACCGTAATCTTACAGAACGTTCAGTGGCTTGCGTAGGTAATGCGGGGCAAGACCAGCATGAGTCAAGGATATGACACATCTTCCTCTTTTACGTTAACAACAAATAGGAACAGAACTTTAGTACATTACACAATCTTTAAATTTCACAGGTGGACCCCTCAATAGGGATCTTGATCTTCCTCTGCATTGCGTTGCATGTTCATCACTCCCTTCCTCTTGCACCCCCCTCACTGCCGTCACCTTGTAAGTGATCCTACTCAACAACAGAAGTGTCCTGCTCATTCGCTCTATGATCGTCCACCATCTCCGGCCATGATCTACACAGTCCTTGATCCCATACACTTCTTCCACCCTGACTAGATGTAATCTTATTCATATTCCATCTTTCCCCATTTTTCAAAAGCACAAACGATCCCTTGCACTCGCTCACTGTTTTACGACTTGGATATCTCGACCACCCCTTTACCGTTTTCCCAGGCAACTTTTATTCTGACCAAATCTCCTTTTTTATACCAAGCACTTTAGCACCTTGTTTGTCATGCGTATATTTCTTCTGCTCACCTTGTTTAACTTCTACTCTCTCTCGTAACTCTCTTTGCATTCCTCCATCCCACTTGTATTGTCTTCCTTCATCTCTCACCCATCCAGGACACAAATGACTGCAGGGCAATCTTCCCTGAATTCATTGGAAAAGAGATATCTCTGTTACACTGTGGTGAGTAGTTTGGTAAGACACTAGGAAGTTTATCAGCTCTCTTGAAGTTTGTTTTTCTGCACACACATCTGGACCAACTCCTTCAATCTCCTGTTAAATCTTTCGATCATGCAATTAAATTGTGGATGATACAAGGAGGTACACACGTGCACATTATGTTCACTCAAGAATTCCCCCATCTCTTGAGATTTAAACTGTACTCTGTTGTCTGATGCAATTTTCTCTGGTGCCCCTTTGTTCGCAAATAGTTTTTCTAAAAGAATCAATACATTCATAGTATCCACCTCCCTCATGGGTTCAATAACATGCCACTTTGAGTAGCAATACATCACGCACATCAAATATTTGCAATCTTCTGGCAATACTTTGAAAGGACCTGCTATATCTATAGCTATTTTATCCATGGCCCTGTAGGCAAATCCACAGGAATCATCGAACTCACTCTTGTGGTAATACCCATGTAACATTTTGACACAGAATGCATAATCTCACAACTTTGTCTATCTCTGAATCCATACTTGGCCACCAAAGATCTCCCCTTATTCTTCTCTTGGAAGCCAAAACACCCTAAAATGACCTGGGGGGGGGGGGGGGGTGGTGGAGGGGAGTTTGGGTGGGGGATGATCAAAACACCTCACCTCTCGCAACACATTCACCTTGAACACAAATTTCATTTGCAATTTTCCTCATTGAGCTAAAGTCAACTCTTAAAGCTCTCGCTGGTGGCTAACCCTTAGCACAATACTCCTTGGCTTCCCTTAATACCTCATCCATCTTTCCTTCCTCATGCCATTTGTTGAGATTGCATTTTCACCAAGCCACCCCACTTCAGTGTTTATCTGCTCTTCATCGTCTGTCCATGCCACTTCACAATCATCTTCACTAATACCCTCAGATACATCCGTTGGTAATCCCGACAGACAATCGGCCTGCATATTATCCCTACCAGGTATGTATTCTGTTTTTAAAATGATAACCTTGACGTTTGAATACTAATCTCTGCAGTCCAGCTGATAGGTGTTTTCTCCTGGTGCCAACACGTAAAAACAGCATATGATCTGTTTATATCGTAAATTCAGTCCCCCACAAAAACATCCTAAAATGTTCCACTGCCCAAGTACAGGCTAGGGCCTACTTTTCAATAACTGAAAACTTCAGTTCACACTCAGTTTAAGTTCTAGATGCTTGTGCTACTGCCCGTAACTGCCCCTTATCCTTATAGAGTAGCACCCAAGCAGTAACTGCTCGCATCCACACCCAACACACATCTTTTCCCACTCTCAAAGTTTTTGAGTGGTAAAGCCACTTTAATTTCATGAAAACATCTTTCTTCCACTTCAGTTCACTCAAACACTGTACCGTTTTATGTGCAAAAAGTTCCACAAATCTCCAGTAAAAGTCTGTTAACCTCAGAAATGACCTCAGCTGTTCAATATTCACTGGAGCTGGTGCTCCTCGTATTGCATCAATGTTATTTTTGTTTTGGCTTGATGGCGTTCCCTCAAATGCAGTGTCCTAAATTCTCCACTTCCTCTATACAAAAGATGCATTTTTGACCTTTGAGGGTCATGCCACTACCTTCCAAAATTGCTAAAACTTCCTTGAGAATACAGTCATGCTCCTCCTCGTTCCTACCATAGATCAAAACATCATCCTGAAATGCCACCACACCATATAACCCCTTGAAAAGATTGGAACACAGAGAGGCACTCGCCAAACGGCATCCTCTTAAATTTATACAGACCCTTAGGTGTTGTGAAAAACCAGAGGGTGTTTCACTGCCTAGACCCGGGGAATCCCTTGCTCAGGTGGCCATCGCCTTTGGATCCAGATCTTAGGACTGTACAAGTGTGGGAGGATCACCTGGGTGAGGAGTCCTCAGGGAGTGGGGGAGAAACGCCTGATGGCGAGACATGGTATTCCCCCTTTCCAAATACCCCTTTCCTACACAAGCACTGAGTCAAGGAAGAGGAGGTCTGAGGCTGGAAGGAGTACCACCCATGCAATACATTGGACGTGTCCCACTAATAAGATCACGCAATGTCAGGCACTTGATCTTAGTTACAACACCTGGTAACTATTAGCTCTCCCCCACATGGTTAGAAGGTGGAACACAGAGACACACTCTGATGCACGAGAAGGAGCAGTTCCTCCTGGTAAACAGTGAACCAGGCGGAGCAGAGTGACAGGTAGAGGGACGAAACTGAGATACGGAGAAACCTTGGACACCCCGGCAAGAGATTACCACTGAAGGGCCTTGAAGGTTGCGCAAGGAAGCCTATCTAGAGAGAACAGACAAACCTCTTTTGTGTCTCAAGGATACCAGCCACCCTCCCAGGTGTACGGCTGAGTTGGGGAGGTGCAGCAGCAATTGTGTTATCAGCCTTGACTCCAGGATCAAAGCCGCGAAAGACGAAAATGAATTAACACAGCCAGTGACTTGATGAAAGTCCGGTCTGTGTTAAATTAAACTTGACTGCAACAGTATCCGACGTATCCAGGTTGCGCGTGTGCCGATAAGACTCGAGAGAAAGCAAAGCACTGTAAAGAACTATAAATGAAAGATAATAAGTAACTGAGTGGTCTGGCGAAAAGATTGCCCAATTGAAAGTCTCTGTGAAATGTTTGATGCCGTAGAAGTGGCAGAAAGAGAAAGAAGCTGAGATGCAAGATTGGAACTGTTGTTAGGTTTGATCCCGGCAGAGGGAAACCTGGATGTGAGCAATATCTTTTCAACTTTGAAATAAGTACTGTGCTCGAAACTACGTTTACCAAGATGCCTTGGTGTAGGAGAGAAAAAGTGAAGTTTGAGGAAAGAAGGTCAAAGTGGTCATGCTAAGGTAAGAGCAAAAGCCTCGTAGTTTTGAAAGTCTTCGCCAGTGGATGGGAAGTGAAAGGAGGCTTGAGCCCGCTGGAGGGAAACCTATTAAGGTGTGATTGAAGCTTGGGAAGGGAACCCCTACAAATTGTGATTGAAAGGTTTGAGCCCGGCAAAGGGAAACATGTAATGAATTGTGGTAACCAGAAGGAAACAAACTTTTGTTGAACTGTATTACAAGCTAAAAGGTGACCTGGGCTGGAGTGAGAGAAAGGTAAGAAAGAGGTCCAGCGGATAAATTAGTGACCTTCCATGGAAGGCCTAGTGGGCCTTGATCCACGAAACAAACTGCATCCTTGTGTCCGATGCCCGAGTGTGCCACAAGGTCCAAGAGTGCCACCTTACCTCGTGCTACGAAACGTGGGGAACAGAGTTTACTCTGCCATACTGACGTTTCTTTTGAACACTGATTTTTCTTTTTTGCTTTACGCATTCCCTATACACATTTACTGTACTAGAAGAGGGCATGCATTAGGTTTATTAGTATAGGCCATTTTATTTTGACTAAGGACTGACTAGGACTGTATTTTCTTTTTGTTTGATGGTCGAGAATACTCCTGTCTTAGTTATAGGGCAAGATAGGAGCTTTACAGCCGCTTTTAAACCATACATAAAGGTTTTGAAACTTGCAGCTCTTGTGTCAGTGGCCCTCATTCCGGGTTTGGAGGTAAGTACCGTCCATTACTGGCATGGGGCAAATAGCGTGTCCGAGCTGGCAGTAGCCCGCTAAAAGCGCACTATTACGAGTTTGCAGGCACAAGCTTTGCGCCATGCCCGTAAGGGACCTAGCGCCATGCCGTAAAAGGCCCCAAAAACCCCCCTTCCGGCATGAATCGCACCGTAGACAGCACTACCGCCATAGACCAACACAGCATTATCGGTGACTGTAAATAGCGGTCACCGCTATTTAAGGTCACCGTTAAATTGTGGAACCGGAAATAGCGTCATCGCACAGGAACGGAAGGAGCACGGCGGCCATCTTTAAAAACACAATCCATTGCCATCCTCACCTCACAGGACCCCTGGCACACTGGTGAACGACCGGAAAGTACCAACAACCACCCAGGAATGCCCAAAGCACCAAAGAAGGGAGCTGCCCACCTCCGAAACGAGCGGTTCAGCCCAGATGAGCTGCAAATGCTTGTAGATACCCTACACAAGGATGCTGGGACTGTTTTTAGCAGCAACATGCAGAGGGAGGTGGTGCAGAAAAAAAAGAAATCTGGGCACTAGTATGCCAGAAGGTGAGCGCAGTGGGCAACACCCCCCGCACCATAAAGGATTGCCGCAAAAGGTGGCATGACCTGCGGCTGAGGGTGCAGAGCATCCTCTCTGCGAACAGAAACCAGGCCTTGGAGACCAGAGGAGGCCCAAGTTCGCCAATAAAACTCATGCCGTGGAAGGAGACATGTGCGGCTATGATAGGGGCCAAATCCATTGAAGGGGTCAGAGAAATGGAGTATGGCGCAATTGTCATCCGCTGATGGAGGTGAGTGTACAAAGTAAATACTGCTAACGCAAATGTCATGAAAGTCACTGCTAACGTCTGGCCAAAGAGTCACGGCATGGTCGGCCACACACAGCCCCCCTGTAAATCATGCCGAAGCAATTGAGACCCAAGCCAGTGCCAGGTGCAAGGCCGTAACGTGCATGACACATTCCACACAAAGTTGCTCATTCCATGAGGCACACAGGGTAGTTCATGTAAACAGTGCGCATGTTAGACAGCACAGTACCTGGCCAACATGAGTGACACCGACATATGCATGCATTGACCACCCAAGTATGGAATGACGTGCCGTTCCCTACACAAATGCTGATTACCCACAATTGTCTGAATGTGCTATCGTAGCCATGTATGAATGCTGGTTATCCAAAAATCACTCATGCCATCCCTCTCTTCCACCCCCACAGGCAGTGAGCATGACAGTGAGGAGCAGGAGAGCAACCGTCCTAGCACATCCAGGGGCCAAGGCAGGGGCCGCCGTCTCCCAGCGACAAAGACAACACTGGGACGTACATCACCAGCAAGGCCAGTGGAGGGTGCACCAGCCCCACCCCCACCCCTCCCTGCACTGGCTGCAGACACCTGCCCAACGCCACGGTCCGAGGAGTCCAGTGTGGCCGGGGATGTGGCCGGGGACCTGGCAGCCACGGCCCCCTCTTGAAGTTGAGGACAGCCCCAATGACATCTGGGGAGCGACTGAGGCGGAAAAAGTGGAAGTCATGCACACCCCTGAAGACTTCTCAAACCCCCAGGTATACTTCAGTGACTCTGGTGAGAATGACACACTGGAGTAGTCTGGCCAAAGACAGACACATGGATATGGCAGTCCTGTCTACAGTTCCCTTGAGGAAGCGCCGGCAGGACATGTCAGCCCGATCCCCGGCAGGGCCACTGCTTCATCCGCCGATGCACAGCGGGCTGACCAGCTCACAACCCTGATAACAGAATTCGTGCAGGCCAATCGCCAGGCCAGGGAGGAGTGGCATGCTGATTGAGGGCACTGGGCCAGTCCATAACGGAAAGCACCAACTGCCTCTGCAAGGTGCTCAGCCGCATAGCCGATGCTCTGGAGTCTGCTCATCCTGGCCAACAGCCTCAGCATGAGGACACACCTTCAACGGCAACTCCACCCACACAAGCCCGTTCTGTCGGTCGCTCTGTGCGCTGCGCCGCCGGGACATGCCTCCCCCTGGCTCCGGGAGCGCAGAGTGACTGTACTGCCAGCCACATGTGGTCTACGTGGACCCTATGGGACTAGTGTTGGGTTGTTGTGGTTGGAGGGGGAGGAGAGGGAGGGTGTGTTGGGGAGTTGAGGGGGAGGGAGGTGAGGGTGTGTTGGGGAGTTGTGGGGGAAGGGGAGGAGGGGGAGGGTAAGGGTGGCAGAGGGTTTGTTTTTCATGTTGATATTATCACTTTTAATACACCGGTTGTTCCTCAAAAAAAATAACCAGAGTGGACATTCATCATTGCGCATGTGTAATTTATTCTTGCACCGTGCATAGTGTACATGTATCCCCACACCTAGTGCCCTATGTCCTAACATAATGTCACGCTCTGCTGACTTGTGTGTCAGAAATATTATGCAATCAATGACTGCCGCACGGCACGTCGCTCCTGTGCATCGGCACGTGATGTTGTCCTGCCACATCTTGCTCCTCCCCTTCATCATCATCAGGTGGTAGGAGTTCCATGTCAGGGGGCAGGGGCACGTTCTGACGGATGCACATATTGTGCAGCTTTACACATGCCATGGTGATCTTGGCCACTTTCTCATGGCTGTAGAGGAGAGCAATGAAGGCAAGTGTAGGACAACTGTACTAGTCTCACATGGAAGCAGGTAATTTGTGCCCACACACACATGTCCCTGGATGAATTACCCCATTTCTGGCCCCGCTATGTGTCCTGTGCAATGGACTAATGGTGTGGGTTGCATCTTCAAGATGGGTCATGGTGTGCACTGACATCTTGTTGCATGTGCATCGTATATGCATACAGCAGTGTTGGTGTAAAATCAGTGATGAGTAGTGTTCTGTGGAAACAAGTGGAAACTGGTAGTAGGGAGCGTTGGCTGTAGTCAGTTCTATATTGGGCATTCTGCACTGATCAGTTCCATGGTGACATGCAGCACTCCTATGGGAGTGCCGAACCAGTGACACACTGTGGTATCCATGGTTGACTCAGTTCAATGCACGGCCAGGGATGACTGTCCTGTGTGGTGATATGCTGGAGACAACAACATAGTGCATATGCAGTGCATAGTGCAGGATGACCTTACGGTGTGTGAGGGCCGCTGATGAGTGGTGCACGTGTTGTGGGATATGGGCTGGTTACCTGTTAGTCATGTAGTGATAGGTGTCGGCCTTAGTTCATCACTATGGGATTTGGTTGTCATGTACCATTTCAGTTGCTTTGGGGCACAGTGTTTGGTGATGTGCAGTGACGTCAACATTCCCACCCAAGTGGAGTATGCATCCCCCCCATTCCTACCCAGGTGGAGTATGAACCCCCCCCCATTCCTACCCATGTGGATTATGCAGCCACCCACCTCACAATCCCGATGCACTGCCATGGCCCAGTCAGTCAACTCACCAAGCAGCAAGGTACGTCGTCCAGCATGTCGCTCCATGTAGCGTGGTAGCCTGGAGTTCTGCAGTACCAAAGAGTCATGAGTTGATCCTGGATATCGGGCACAGCAATGTGTGATGGTCTTGCTGGCGTTGCATACCATCTGCACATTGATGGAGTGGTATTGCTTGCGGTTGCGATACACCACCTCCATGGCATGCGGGACCACCAACTCCACGTGGGTGCAGTCGAGGGCACCTACACAATTTGGCATGCTTGCCAGTGCATGGAAGGCAACTTTTGTATCGATTATCTCCTGGGGAGTCCGTGGTAGGGATATGTAGTCCCTTGTGTGCTTGAGGAGGGCATCCAGCACTTGGTTCAGTATACGGGAAAATAAGGGTTGTGATATGCCGTGTATTTGCCCCACTGTGTGCTGGTAGGTGCCTGTGGCAAGAAAGTGGAGCACAGACACTACCTTCAGTAGAGGGGGATGGTGGTGTGGATTTCTATGAGGCTCACTATGTCTTTGTGTATCAGGTCCACTATGGAGGTGATTGTGTCACGGTCAAGCCGGTACAGGGTGTGGATCTGCTCAGGTGTTAGGTTGAAGGGGGTGGCTCTGATGCGAGGGATTGGGGGCTGCCGGTGTGGTAACGGTGGCTGCACTGGTGGGGCAAGCTGGGCCTGTCTCACCCTCCTTCTCCTCCTGCATCTCCTCTGTGGTGGTGGTGGTAGCGGCTGTTGTTGTTGTTGTTGTTGAGGCATTGCAAGCAGGGCCTCCAGCTCCAGTAATGCTACTACTATTGGTATCATCTTGGTGTGGGAGGGGGTGTGGTGTGTGGGTGTGCTCCTTTTGTACTGGCCCTGACTCCATTGCCTCCACCTGTGCTGATTGTGTGCACCTGTGGCTCTTGGAAACACTGCTCTCAGGGTTCTTAACGCCTGGTCGGCGATGCCGGTATTAACACCATGCCGCTAAGCACTTTTTCGGCCTTCAGGAGGCCGTTATTTGCATGTCCGCATCACTTGTGATCTTATCCCGTTTACGACATGCCGCTGATGCTGGCATGTTGTGGCACGTGCACGCGCCCTGACCGCTATTTACGGCATCGTACTTTACGGTGCCGTAAATAGCGGTCTGGTTGGTCAGAATAGCCCGTAGCGGTAAACTATGCCGGTAATCCTTTACCGGCATCGTTTTTCCCTTACCGCTAACCTCGGAATGACCCCCAGTGTCTACTTCTGATACCATGCCTCTCTCACAGTGTTATAAAGGCTGATAATGGTTTGGGGTTTTTATGTAACTTCACCTGATGATATGCACTCGTCATATATCCAAGGTGCTGAAAACACTTGGCTCACCCAATAACGTCAGGATCTCTTGTCTCTTGTAGATTGGGTAGAGGTAGACAATTGGCCACCACAAACTCCTTCACATTCCTCAAATCCACACATAACCTGGCCTTTCTATCAAATGTCATTGTCTCAACCACATGAGAAACCCATTCTGCGCACTCGATAGGTTCTATTATATCCTCTGTTACCATTTCATCTAATCCAAGTCGGTCCTCGCTGTAATGGGTACCTTGCAGACCTTGCTTCTCACAGGCACAGCACCCTCTTTCAACCTTGTCATGTTGCTCAACAATCCGTACACTTTCTTAAACAATGTTGGATAAGCATCTTTTGTCTTTCCCACGCCTATAGACAAAACTTGTTTGTCTTCCCTCAGGATGCAACTTTATCTGTAACTCTCCTTGCTGAATCCATTCTACAATGGGCGCTCCAGATTCTGCCTTATATACTTCATATCTTGTTTTTTTTTTTTTTGCCATGGTATTCAAAGTCACACAGAACATACCCTATATATGTCAATTTTACCACCTCCATATTCTCCTGGATTGATGTCAGGTTTGAACCTTTACACTTCCCAAAAAACATCCTTAAAGTCCTCCAACCCCACAATGGTGTACTTTGAGCATGAGTTTGCCATTACTCTCTTCTTGTGTCCATCAAATGAAACACAGCACCAAGGTCTTTCGAGATCATCCTGATCAAGACTTCCATTCACCATTAAAACGTAATCCGCTGCACCATCCTCACTGCCGACGGCATTCCCTTCAACACATCCATGAGAAATGTCCTTTGCAACCACAATTCGAACAGTCTTTCTTCAAGGCTGGATGGTTCTTGTTATTAGCGAGATGATCCTGCATCCCGCACCTAAAGCAATGTCTCTTGTCACCTCTAGTCTGGTGCACATATGAAGTTTGCACATCCCTTCTTCCTCTTTGTATCACCACCTTGACTGGCCCAATGGCATACAAATCATCCTTCTTCTCTCCTTCAAGCGCTTTAATGCTTATCCAGTAGCATTGAGGCGGCAGAGCTATCTCTTTTGTGGAATGTAAATTAGGATTGGCTCCTGTCCAAAGTCTTTCTCTAATGATGATCAACGCATTCATCAATATTGGATCCCGCAGCACTTTATCTCAAGTTATTTTCTCAATTTCACACTTTGCCCCCAAACCTCTTAATGCTCCCACATAGTCATCAATACCCTCTCCAGGCATTTGTTGTCTTGAATACAAATTGAACTGTTCAAGAAATGCATTGGTTTTCTCTGCAAACCGTTCTTCTAGTCTTGACATCCATATGCTAAATAGATGTACCTGTCTATCTGCATTTTTCTGTAGCGCCACTAACCCATAGGCCTCAGGCCGCTTACAAAGAGAAAGACAGAGGCATGAAAAAAAGGAGGGATACCCAGAAACAAGCCGAGGGGCAAATTAAAGAGGTGTTAGAGTATTGGTTTATCATTCAACCGAGTTCGGCATCGAAAAGAGAAGTTTTCAGATGTTTATTGAAAACCTCAAGAATAGTTGAAGCGCTGTCAGCCAAATGTTTGCGGATAGCATTCCATATCACAGGAGCCCAGGAGTTCAAGCTAGCTCCCCCAATTTTCTTTCGGATGATGCCAGGTTGAATCAAGCGAATCGAGTCATTTCAGCGCACGGAGCATCCAGTGGGCTTCTTCTTCTGGTTTTAATGTAAGATGGTGCTTCTTCATTCAAAGGCATTTGAAGATTGTGACTAGGCCCTTAAATTGTATTCTTTGTCGAATGGGCAGCCAGTGTAGGCTCTTGCGGGCTTCAGTATATGTGCTTTGCGTTTCAAACCACATATGGCGCATACAGCGCCGTTCTGAATTACCTGAAGTTTTTTTAGATTGATCTGCGAGTTGCCTATCAGTAGACTGTTCCAATAGTCCAATTTACAAATGATGATAGCGGCTGCTATCATTGCTAGATTAGCATCTGATAAGAAAGGACGAATGTGCCATAATTGTTGGGTGGAATAGCACATGCAGATTTCAGATAGCTAAACTGACAGTTGAACGGTAGTTTGGGGTCAAAAAAGACTCCTAATGTCTTTTCTGTTTTAGACACACGGGTGTCATATTCAGCAATGGTGAAGTTGTCATAGTTAGAATCAAGCTGTGGGTGCCCAGGATGAAAAGCTCATTTTTTTAGTTGTTCAGGGCTAGTGAGTTCATTGCCATCCATTTTTGAATCACTGTAAAGATGTTATTAATATGCAAAGAGTCAGCAGTATGTATGCCCGATAACCTCAGAACAATCTGTGTGTCATCAGCGTAATTTGGTAAATCTACCCCCGTTTATATAAGAGGTTGCAGAGAAGTTTTGAATAAACATTAAAAAGCCGGGGCGACAAGTATGAGCCCTGAGGTACCCCAGAGGTAAGAACAGTCATGATAGAGTAGGCTGTGTCCTTTACAACTTTCATACTTCTGGGATCAAGAAAGGATTTGAACCAGGCAGAGGGAGTACATGTGCCAACAGTAGATAATCTTTCTGCCAGAAGACCGTGATCCACAAGATCAAATGCGGCAGATAAATCTAAAAGCAGAAGCAATGCTGCATTTTCAACTTTGGTGACGCCTGCAATGTGTGACTTCAGATCGAGCAAAGCTCACTCGGTCCCGTAGTTGGGACGAAAGCCGGATTGCTGGACTCCTAGTATGTCCTGATTTTCAACATTTGGTACTGCGCATATGCTATTTTATCAAAAATCTTAAGGATAAAAGGAACATTAGTGATCAGGTGATAATTCCCAACCTCTGCCGGATCAAGGTTGTCGTTCTTCAATAATGGGTTGACCCAGGCCTCCTTAATATTTTTGGGTACAGTGGCCTCTTGGAAGGAGCGATTGAGCAAACCTTGTAACCCAAGGAACTAATGTAGAGATGAACTCTTTAAACACAGTAGCAGGGAATATATTGCCTCCGCAAGAGGTGGGTTTAAGTTTGTGAACCACTTCCAAGACTTCCAAGCCTGGAAAAAGGCCCTGTTTGCTCGTGTTCGCCACAAGGAGGCACATCCATGCCAATTCGTTCATCTGTCAGTACACTGCTGACCCCATACTATTGCACAGTTGCTTTCCAGTATCTTAAATATGTATACGGCAGCACCGCCTCCTACCTCTATCCTACAAATCCACCTACCTGCTGCACGAAACTGCACATTATAACGCCAGCGACACAGTATCGCTGTGAGGTGGACCTGACTCTCCCGTGTACTGCTGGCTCCTTTGCAAAGGTACGCTCCGCTGCTCCTGGTCAGTACGGCCACATGCCGGCACTCCGACCCATTCTAACCTCTTCCTAAAATCTGATAATGTGTTGATTCTCTCGCTTATAAGAGGTGCTTAGCCCACATGCCTCTTAGCTACATCGACTGCCCTTTAACGTAAACCCAGCGCCCGACATACATAGTGTCTATACTAGTGATTAATTAGTCAACCGTCCACTACAGAACATTGAACAAGTGCTTTTCTTGCTCGCCTATAACACTTGTGGAGAGATGATACCTATTGCTGGGCCCACGCCTTTCTGAACCTCGTAACTGTTTAGATCCATAGCTAACATAAATGCATCTATATTCTGCATGCCTTCTAATCAATGCACTGTTGCAACTTGAAAGATTGACCGACGCACTGCATTGTGTACATGTATACTAACTACCGTGGTAACTCTAATTTCAATTGACTTGGCCTACTTTGTGATGTGATGACCTAGGCCACCAAATGCCAGTTTGATATCTCTTAAATATATCAACAATCCACTTGTATCCCACTATCAGATACTGTGCTACTGTGTACTGATCTATAAGGCCTACCTGCACCCTAGCTGCTGTGGAAGTGCACGCCTTTATTTACCACTTCTATCAACTATTCTGTTTCCAACTGCCCTAGATTTACCTCAGTACCCTTAATTTGGGGCACACATTACAGGGTAATCCATAGTAATTCATGCTTGGAACTAAAATGTGTTAACCTCTGTCTCAGCAACTATGCATGCTACCAGAAACCTCTATGCCATACTTCTGGCCAGCCTCCACACGCTGGTCGCCCTCATAAGCGCGATTATCATCCACCCGTAATCCCATTTTTCAAGTGTCAGCATGTAGAGCTTCACTGCCAAAAGTCCACTGACCATGTCCAAAGACCACATTATTGAATGCAGCGTTAAACCCACTCACTTTCTTCCATCCCTGATTCTCCCGGTCTGGATTAAGCCCACTCAACTCTTACCCCCCCCTACCCCGAAGCGCAGGCTCATTATCCTACCTATCGGAACCTCCCAATAGCATCCAAAAGCTCTTGTTTCCAACAACCACAACATGCCATTCAGCAACCAACAACTAGGCACTGTTCCTAGCAGATCCAATACTATCCAAGAAGCCCATTCTGCCCCCACCTCACTGGTCCTTAATCGCCCATGCCCTACTATAGTAAGAAACGCCAGGCTTGGTGTTAGACTAGGTAAATCGTATAAAACATCCCGTAGACATCTGCCTACAAATAATCCTCCACAATGCCTGAAAGACGCCCCACTGAAACCCCACAAAGCCCTCAAGAGCACCAGATTGCTACCTGCCTCTTTGGACCTCCCCGTCCATAGAATAGCCCTGCAGCTATCTATGAGCATTGATCAACACCAGATCCCTGGTCGCCCATGCAACAGACATTGCTGTCTTGATCATAGAAAAAAACCTGCACTTCCTAGCAATTACAGAGACCTGGCTACACGCAGCAGCAGGTCCCTCCCTCCTTATTCTACTCCCGACAACTATACAATCCTTAGAGCGGATAGAGAATCTTCCAGAGGAGGCAGAATTGCCTTTATCCCCAAAACCTCACTGGGACTCAGAATTGCCTCAGACACCCCCACCAAGTCTTGTGAACGATTGACTGTCAAACATCCCCTCTCCAGCTTGCGCACTATTACTATGCATCTGATCTATAGACCCCCCCCCTGGACCCATAGGCTCCTTTGAAGAAGAAATCATCACTCTTCTCTCCACCGACACTAAACTCTCGTCGAAAAAATCCTTATATTGGGCAACTTTAATCTAAGTTTTAACGACCCTGCTGACCAACCTGCAATGGCAATGGCTAAATTCCCGGGCCGAACTAGGCCTCACTCAGAGAGCCTTCCTCCCTACCCATGAAAAAGCAAGAACCCTTGATTGGGTAGCGGACCTCAACTGTGTAACCAATATAACCTTTATCGAACCGCAACACTGGACTGACCACTCTACTTCTATTCAATCTCCAAGATTGTACTCCTCCCAATAGAGAGAACCTTATCGCTCCACCCATTCCAACCAGGAACAAAAAGAACATTACCGTGGATAAACTCGAGCCCTTTCTCCAACCTCTACTTAAACCTTCACTTGCCTCTTCTGATCCAGCAGAACTAGTGGATCTCTATAACAAAACCATCACCTCAGGCCTAGATTGCATTGCATCTCTAAAATTGCGCAACAGTAAACCTAAAGCACACCTAAATACTTGGTTCACTCCCAAACTGAAAGCCATAAGAAATAAAAAAAGGAAATGCGAAATAACCTGGCAAATAACCCTTCTACAGCCAACAAAGATACCCTTCTAAAAATGTCAGCCAACTACAAAGGAGAAATTCTTGTAGCGAAACGTGACACCTATAACGATAGGATCGATAAAGCTAGTTCTAGCACCAGAGAACTCTTTACTATTCTAAGAGAAATCGAATCTCCCACACCGACAGCAGTCAACTGCATCAAGGACAAAAATTGGTGCACTAAAATCCAAGATGCCTTATCCAACAAAATCACTGTGCTCCAAAAGAAAATAGCTATTAAAAAACGTAACTTGCCACCTTAAACAAATACCCTGAAACCAAGCCACAATCTCCCTAAACCGCCCCAGCGCTTCAAATTCACCTCAGTGTCCACCAGAGAAGTGCAAAATATCATAGCCTCACTTAAACCTTCCAACTGCCAAGGAGATACCTGCCCAGCATCCGCCATAAAGGAAGCTGCCAGTAACCTGGCCACCTTCATCACAACTCTAATTAACGCCTCCTTCCGCACTTCTACTGTCCCCACCAATCTGAAGAATTCATGGGTCCTCCCTCTTCTAAAAAACCCATCACTAGACCCAAGCATCTCCACTAACTTTAGGCACATCACGACTGTCCCTCTCTTACTAAGGATCATTGACAAAACGGCCTACATTCAGATACAATCATATCTGGAGACCAACAAGTTACTTGGACTCTGTCAATCTGGCTTCAGACCCCAACATGTCACAGAAACAGCCTTGATTAATTTGAAGATCCAGATTGACGACCTGAAAGACAAAGGGAAGTCAGCCCTCTTGCTTCTGCTGGATTTGTTAGCCGCTTTTGACCTGGTCGATTACAAGGTGCTATGTAGGCATTTCTCTACAGCGGCGCATTTCTCAGCAGAAGCAACCGCATGGATCCAATCCTTCCTCAACAATAGATCATGAGAGTCTCCTCAGCCTCGGCAGTTGCCGACCCCATCCCCGTATCTTGCGGAGTCCTACAAGAATCTTGCGTAGCGCCTACCATGTATAATGTGTTTACCAAACCATTGTTCGATGATCTGGTCTTGGTGGTTGTCACCTAGACCAATTATGCAGATGACACCCAGATCCTCATACCTCTGACAGGCGATTATGACAAAGACCTAGCTCTTGTCAACAATATCTTCGAGGGGATTGAGTCCTCCGACGAATTCCATATCTATGACATGTAATCACCACAGCTGTGCTGCTTCGGAAACTTTTTTTGGCGTCTGCGTCCTGTGTCGATGACGTCGATGCGCCGTCGTCAAGACCTCCTCTGACGTCATCCGATGTGATAAATAGGACGCACGACGCCCGTAGCCTCAGTTCCGTTTTTTCCGCGAACGTGTTGCTTCGTGAATCTCGGTTAACGCCTCGACTCTTTGGAGTTCTGTTCTTCTCGGTTCTTCGAACCTGTTCGTTTTGTGCAAATCCTTCGTGTGAAGATGTCTTCTACTTCGTCTTCAACCCCGCGTCCGGGTTTCAAGAAGTGCGGGGAGTGTGGGTCCAAGATGTCGGTGATGGACTCGCACGACGCCTGCCTCTGATGCCTCGGGGAGGCCCACGACACGGATGACTGTATCGACTGCCAGTCGCTCACGTCCAAAGCCTTACGCGAACGTAAGAAGAAGTTGTCGGTAGGTCGGGTGTCCAAGCCCCGGAAGTCGAAGTCTGCGGGGCTTTCGACGGATGATTCGAGGGGTGACTCTCCGCGTCATCGTCGGAAGTCTCATGGGTCTCCTTCTAGGAGTCGGTCTCGACACTCCTCAGCCTCTTCGAGGCATTCTCGGAAGCGCCGACACCGGTCGTCTTCCAGGTCCTCTTCGGAGGACACTGCCCGGCACGTCGCTTACCCCACCAGCCGTGCGACGCCGGAGGAATGGGCTTCCTTCGGGAAGAAAATGCTGGCGATTCTTGAGTCGCAGGGTACTAAGCCGTCCGCGCCCCCGAGAGGGGTCGGTCGTGAGAGGTCGAGAGACACCGCTCGCAAGAGTGGTCGGCACGAGTCACGGGAGAGGTCCCGTTCGGACAAGGAGACTCGTTCTCGACGTACCCGTTCCAGGTCCCGGTCCTCGACGCATTCGAGACCGTGTGCACCTGTGAGGTCTTCGAGGAAGACATCGACGCCTGAGGCGTTGAGGGCGTCGACAGGCTTTCTCGAGGCTCCGGCTCCGAGGAAGTCGTCGAAGCTGTCGACGCCGAGGTCGTTGAGGGACACGCTCGGGGCTCCGGCTCCGAGGGCTGTGTCGACGCCGCCGATGCTGGCGGCGCTGCATCTGACGTCGACGCCGATTTCCTCGACGCCGATCCTCTCGGTGCTGATGCCTGTTCTCTCGACGTCAGCGCCGATTCTCTCGACGCCATCGACGCCTTTCGTGTCGGAGGTACCCCGTGGCACGGGGGAACCCCCTAGGAAGGCTCTGGTTAAGAGCAAGCACTCTCGGGTGCCTTCTTTTCGCCACCTGGAATATATTTCAGAGGCGGATGAGGATTCTGATGGCCTGGTTCCTAGTCAGGTTCCAGATGAAATTGTCTCGGGCCATAGTCAGTTTTGACGATTTGAGGCAGTCACTGCATGATGCCAGTGGACTGGACACCTCTCCGGAGGTGGAGTTTTGTAGGCCTGAGCCAGGCTCTCATGCCGATTCCTCGTACCAGCGCCTTATGGCTAGGGTTTCTGAGTACTTGGGATGGTCTGCTCCCCAGGGGAGTTTGTGCAGGATGATCTGACGGACATCCTTGATGTTGGTTCCCCAACTGACCCGGTACTGCCGTTCCATATGGCTTTACAGAGAAGGGTGGCGGCGGCTTGGACTGCTCCGGAGAGTCTCCCGGCGGTGGGCAGATCCTTGTCGCGAAAATACCGTCCAGCCAGTAGCGACCCCTGCTACTTGACCAGGCACCCCACTCCGGAGAGTTTGGTGGTGCAGGCGGCCACGGCCCCGGCAAAGCAGGCGTCGTACCCTACCATCCCTCCTGATAGGGACGACAAACGTTTTGATGGCTGGGCGAAGAAAGTGTTATCTTCTGGTGGTATGGCGCTTCAGACGGCCAACTCCATTTGTGCCTTGTCTCGTTTCACGCACACTCTGTGGAACTGTGTTGCTTTAGCGGCTGAACATATTCCCGAAGGGGACGAACGGGATGGTTTCCTTTCTATGGTCCAGGATGGTAAGGATGCCATGTGTGAGTCCGTTCAGTCGGGTTTGGACTTAGCTGAATGCGTCAGTAGGTCCATGGCGGCAAGCACCGTGATACGCAGGTTTGCGTGGTTGCGGAAGTCAGGGTTTGCTCCTGATGTGCAGTCCCGGCTCCTCAACATGCCCTTTGACGGTGAACACCTTTTTGGCAGCAAGGCTGACGAGAGCCTTGAGAGGTTGCAGACCTCAAAAGCTGCAGCGAAGTCGTTGGGCGCTGCAGTTCGCCAACCTCCGCCTTTTCGTCCTAGGGGACAGCAGTGGAGGGGTGGTTCCTTTCGCTATTACTCGTCCTTCAGTAAAGCGAGAGGAGCTGGCAGTCAAAGAGGCCAACGCAGGGGTACCAGAGGTGGACCACAGGGTACCCGTGGTGCCAAGGCCGCTCGGGCAGTTGCCTCTTTTCCCTCAGGTAACGCCGCAGCCGCTCCCACTCAGTCATGAGGCCATGTCCCATGGTTCGCCGGTTGGGGGAAGGCTGGCGCAGCATCTTGTAGAGTGGCAAGCCATTACTTCAGATGTGTGGGTTCTGGAGATCATAACCCACGGCTACTGTCTTCCCTTTCGGCACAGGCCTCGCGACAATCCACCGGGAACCTCTCTTTGCAGAGTCCGGATCCGCTCCTTGCGCAGGAAATTCAAGCCCTGCTGGAGAAAGGCACCATAGAACTGGTGCCTGTAGCGGAGAGGAACAAGGGATGGTATTCCCCTTATTTTTTGATTTCGAAGAAAGACGGGGGATTGAGACCCATTTGACTTGCGCGGTTTGAACAAACTCCTCAGGAAGGACAAGTTCAAGATGGTTACTCTCTCTCAAGTCCTCCAGGCTCTTCAGCTTCAGGACTGGTTGGTGTCACTCGACCTCAAGGATGCTTACTTCCATGTGCCGATCCATCCCAAGCACAAGAAGTACCTGAGGTTCGCGGTTGGCGACTCGCCCTTTCAGTTTCGGGTCCTGCCGTTCGGATTGACCTCCGCCCCGAGGGTTTTCACCAAGCTCATGGTGGTGGTGGCAGCGCATCTCAGGCAAGGGGGGATTCACGTCTACCCCTACCTGGACGATTGGTTGATCAGGGGGAGCTCTCCCGAGCAAGTCCTGGATCATCTGTCTGTCACCTGCCACTCCCTTCACAGGCTGGGCTTCTCCCTCAATTTAAAGAAGTCCCATTTGACGCCAACACAGCGGCTCCAGTACATCGGAGCAGTACTCGACACTTCTCTGGGGCAGTGTTTTCCTCCCCAGGTGAGGGCTCTTCACATTCAGCAGATGGTGCACAAGTTTCAGCATGCCCAGACGCTCCCAGCGTTCGAGTTCTTGAGGTTGCTCGGCCTCATGGCATCCTGCATTCTTCTGGTGCCAGAGACTCGCCTGCGGATGAGATCTTTGCAGTGGGCTCTCAAGACGCAATGGTCGCAGTTCTCCGGCAGGATGTCGGACCCGGTTCAGGTGCTCCATTTTGGCTTCCCTGGCCGGAGGTGACGATCGTGACGGATGCATCCCTCACGGGATGGGGAGCTCATGCCAACGGGCTGACAGTCAGCGGTCGTTGGTCTCCGTCGGAGTTCAGACTCCATATCAATCTATTGGAGCTGAGGGCCGTCAGGCTTGCCCTGAAGGCTTTTCTGCCGACTGTGCGAGGAAAGAGTGTCCTGATCCTGACGGACAACACAGTGGCCATGCACTACCTCAACAAAAAGGGGGGCAGGGTCACTTCCTCTGTACAGGGAGGCGATGCAGCTCTAGTTCTGGGCCATCCAGCGGGAAGTTTCAATCTCGGCAGTTCATCTGGCCGGAGACGAAAACGTGACGGCGGACGCTCTGAGCAGGCAGAGCGCGATCTCTCACGAGTGGGAGTTGGCTCAGGAGATTCTCCTGGAGATCTTCGCCCTTTGGGGGACCCCTCAAGTGGATCTCTTCACCTCCAGTGTCAACCGGAAGTGCGAGAGGTTTTGCTCGCGGGAATTTCCTCCAAATGGAGCCTTAGGAGACGCGTTTGTGGTGGAGTGGTCATTCCCGCTGCTGTACGCGTTTCCTCCAGTCCCTGTCATCCCGCAAGTGCTGCAGAGGTTACGGAAGTTCGGTTCCCGGATGATCCTCATTGCTCCGGCGTGGGCTCGGAGGACGTGGTACCCGGACCTTCTCGACTTGTCCATCTGCCCTCCACGTCGTCTTCCCTACCGAGACGATCTGCTCTCACGGGAGGGGGGTCAGGTTCTCCATCCAGAGGTCGGATCCCTCAACCTTCACGCTTGGCTTCTGAAAGGTTGAAGTATAAGGATTGGGACCTCCCTGAAGACGTGATGGAGGTGTTGCTTTCGGCCCGAAGGCCAGCAACAAAGTCTCTGTACCGTTGCCGTTGGCGTAAGTTCTGCGACTGGTGCAGAGTTCAGAATGTGGATCCTTTTGCATGTGACGTCCCCATGGTTCTGTCCTTTTTACTTTCTTTGGCCCACAGGGGCTTGCAAGTGGGTACCATTAAAGGTTACCTGGCGGCGCTGTCCATCTTTAAGCGCTCGTCTGAAGAGTGTTCTTACTTTAAAATCCCTTTAATTTCACAGTTTCTGAAAGGGCTCACTAATGTGTTCCCTCTGTCACCTTTCCTGGTGCCCGGTTGGGATTTAAACCTTGTTCTTAAGTTTCTTATGGGTGCTCCGTTTGAGCCTTTACATTCTTGCCCTTTGAGGCTGTTATCTCTGAAAACTGTGTTTTTAGTTGCGGTTACTTCTGCTCGCAGAGTGAGTGAGTTACAGGCACTTTCAGTTAAGCCACCCTTCACTGTATTTCACAAGGACAGGGTTGTCCTTAGAGTTCGTCCTTCTTTTCTTCCGAAGGTAGTGTCGGAATTTCATTTGGCCCAGAAGGTTGTTCTTCCGGCATTCTATCCTCCTCCGCATCCTGGTAAGGAAGAGGAGAGGCTCCATAGGCTTGATCCAAGGAGAGCTTTGAGCTTTTATGTTTCACGCATGTCCCGGGTCAGAGTGGAAGATCAACTCTTTATTGGTTACGCTGGAAAGCGTTTGGGGCAAGCTGTGACGAAACGGACTTTGTCTCGCTGGATTATTTTAGCCATCTCGGAATGTTACCGCTTGGCGGGTAAGGACCCACCGGCTGGCTTGCGGGCCCATTCTGCCAGGGGTGTGGCTGCATCTACTGCCCTGCAGAGGGGTGTTCCTATTCGCAACATCTGTGATGCAGCCACCTGGGCTTCAGTTCATACTTTTGTAGGTCACTATTCCCTCGATTCCATCCGAGGACAGGATCTGGCCTTTGGCAAGACGGTCCTTTGCTCTGCTATTTGATTGGCTATTCTAAATTCTGATTCTAAATTCTTTCCCTCCTCCTTGCTCTAGTACTGCTTTGGGAGTCTGTCATAGATATGGAATACGTCGGAGGACCCAATCCCCTCGAAGAACAAGTTATTCTCTTACCTGGTAACGTTCTTTCGATGGGATGGTCCGACGACGTATTCTATATCGCTCCCGCCCTGCCTTCCCCGCTGCAGAATTTCTTTTGCGATTGCAGCTTACGTTCCGCAAGGCTTTGTGTCTGACTGGCAGTTGACTAATGTCACACGTTCTGGGGGAAAAAACTACAACTGTGGCTACGGGCCTCATGCGTCCTACTTATCACATCGGATGACGTCGGACGTCGGAGGAGGTCCCCGACGACGGCGCATCGACGTCATCGACACAGGACGCAGACGCCGAAAAAAGTTTCCGAAGCAGCACAGCTGTGGTGATTACATGTCATAGATATGGAATACGTCGTTGGACCATCCCATCGAAAGAACGTTACCAGGTAAGAAAGTAACTTGTTCTACCTCATCATTCAGGACTGGATGGCCACACACAGCCTTTGCCAGAATGATGCGAAAACTGAGCTGCTCCTCTTAGCTACACCCATCAACTCAAAAAAACAGAGTAATCAATACCATTCCTTCAACATTCTGTGCAAGCAGGTCAGTGCAACAGCCTCGGCGACAGCATACACCTGTAAGCTTGTCCATGCCTGCTAACCTTCCTTTCCACTAAAAGCTGCACCACACTGACCAGAGCACTAGTGCTGTTGAAAATAGACTACTCTAATGCACTGTACCTAGGTGCCAGTAAATACATTACCAATAAACTCCAGATCCTGCAGAATAATGCACTCCGAGCCGCCAAAGGCAACACATCTCAGTGACTAGACGGGACAACAATTGGCTCTCCACTAATGAGAGAATAAAACTCAAAACTATTTCCCTGACCTATAAATGCCTCAACAATTCAGCCCCCCTATACCTCACCAAAGAATTCACTAAAAACAAACCCATCTGACCCACCAGGTCGACCAACTCTGGATGCCTAAAAGTTCCTAGGTATACATTTTTAAAAAGCAAGCGGCTGCAGCTTCCCTGTCATGGCGGCTCAACTCTAGAACTCCCTACCCACCACTCTAACACCTGACCAATCTTTCTTTAAATTCAGAAAAGACACCAAACTTTGGCTCATCGCCATAGACACACTGTGGTAAATCTGTGCTTGCTACCCCGACTTGAATTAGGTATCCCTACGATGTATACTCATGTTTGCACCTGAGAGACTTACTTTGCTTACAATGTAGAATGCTTCTACTATTTAAGGAATTGTATACCTTTTGTATTGACTTTTGTGTAACTAAGAATGCTTCTATTATTTAAGAAATTGTACACTTTTTGTATTGACTTTTGTGTAACTAAGAAATTGCATATCCTTGTAATGCGCCCAGATAGACGAGGGTTCGGTGCGCAATATAAATAAACAAACAAAATTCCTCGTCTGATACTATTTTGAAAGCAAAAAGTATCGATTCAGGAACAGATTCTTTAACCACACTGGTAGTAAAGTCTGTAGTAGCAGAAAGTGATTTTACTTTCTCGTATGTTGACCTGATGTTTACGTGTTTAATCTATAAAGACATCATGGACACGTTGACAGCAGTTATTATCTTCAGGTGTGGTGGAAGTAGTAGAGCATCCTTTCAGTTCCTGTAGGATTGAGAAGAGCTCCTTGGGCCGTGGTTTTGCTGCTAGGATCCGAATGTTAACATTGTATTGCTTAGCTTTAAAAATCATAGATTTAAAGGTTTTAGCAGCCTGTTTGTAAGCACTATGATTGGAATCAGTAGGATGTTTTTGCCAAGCACGTTCCAATTTCTGCTTCTGTGCTCTGGCCTCAATTACCTCGGGCGTAAAGGGAACGTTGAGAGTGGTGCGCTTTTTCTGATGTGAGAGTTTCTGAGAAGCTAGTGCCTGTCTGAAACCAGATATAAAGTCTTCAAGAGGGTTGTTTTCATCCAGAGGAGGCAATAAGGGAGAGACTAGAGCACGGAGAGCTTTGTGTGTAACTTTCCAAAGGTTACGAGAAAGATGGGGGACAGGAGGCTGCTGAAAGCTGGTTGGAGGGGCCTTATAGTTAGTTTCAAAGAGTACAAAGTGGTGGTCAGACCAAATACATTTGTCACCCGTGATATGAGAAATAGTACATGTTTTTATTAAAACCCAGTCCAGAGTGTTACCCCCAATATGGGTGGGCACCTTAACATGTTGAACAAAATCAAGAGTATTAAATGACTCTAGAAGTGAGGATGCCTCCAGGTCTGAGAGATCATTTGCCTACAGATTAAAATCACCCAGGATAATGGTGGCTGAGTGCTGCTTGCAGGCATTTCCTAAGATGTCGATATAGGTGGTCTAAATAGAAATAAAATGTTTAGAGTTGTGACATGGTCAATGCTAGGTTTCAAGAAGAGGGCCTCACAGTGATCCAATACGATATGTGCACTTTAAGGGACGATTTAAAAATCAGTGCTCCCCTCTGATCAGGACGATTGAGGTATAAATGAGCCAGGTGGCGTTGCCATATGTAGGGAGTGTTGGGCAGCATCAGGAACCTATGTCTCAGTCATGGCCAAAAGGTCTACTTTGGTCTGTAGAATAAAGTGGGCCACTTCAGACCCATGTTTCACCAAGGATCTCATATTTAGTAGCACACAATTAAGTGTATGTGTGTTAATGGAGACATTTGGCATGTCAGTGTCAGGATCAAGTGTGTGCACAGTTATATTTTGAGGCTTAGTATGTGGGGCGTAGTCCTGTTCCAGAAAGGTAGATGCTGTTGACATGACATGGTCGTCCAGTGATAGGAATGCGGTTACTAATGGAATCGTCAGCCACATTACAAACATCATCCATAGACGTCGATAGTCCTACGTTTTTTCTGGATGATGCATACTAAATCGCAGCGAGAAACCATGCTACCAAAAGTATGCAAATAAAAGTGAAAGGAGACTGTCAGAATCAGAGGCACTCGTCTTGCCACGAACTGCCACAAACCGCCTCAGACGCGCTGACGCGCCTGACATGTCAATAAATGCGTGGCTAGAACTACAGGTTCCTTGGAAACTTTAGTTCTTGACTTGAAATGCCTGTGTATAGCACAAGCACAGGATTTCAGTAAATGAAGACTTTACAGACAATAATTTGCATGCGCAGCTTTAGTAAAGCTAACCCTACTTAATGGAGCAATTTAAAATGTTTCTGCAATCCGATTAAAAAAAGAAAAGCTTAAAACAAGTATTAAACTAGCAGCACAATTCTAAAATATGTACATTTCAAAGCTGTTTCTCAAATGCACGTTCCTGAATGTAATCTAAAGAAGATCTTTATCTTCCTCCTCTCGACCCGGAGGTGTTTAATGAGTCTCACTGCTTTCACTCCAATCGCAGTTTTCAACAATGGCAGTTTTTGGGAAGCTCTTAACTCTTCACTGTTCTGAGCATCTACGTAAGCCTCGAACAGTTCTCTCCACAATACCCGGTTCATGCTGGGATTCCCTGGAGACGGTAAAAATTGTATAGGTGGTTGTACAGCCATATTAAAGTTCCTCACATATGCTCTGTCCTCTTCCATATTATTTGAGGTATATATTACATTTCCTATATATATTAACTTGTTTCTTTTTTTAAAAAAAATGTATTTATTTTATTTTAAAACGTGAAGGCAACTCATTGATCTCCTTCAGTTCCTCAGTCACACCAAGAGAATGCCAGTAGGTACTTCTTTAATTTCAATAAGCCCCTATCCTCCTCCAATATGCTCCTTACTGACATTCAAATTCTGCCTTTAGATGCTGCCGAGGCCCCTCGGCACTCCCAGAGTTAGTGTTCATTTGGTTTACTTCACCGATGAGGAGGCAGAGATTTCACACGCCTGCGTGCAGAGCAACGTGTGAAAACACACAGCTCAGATCCCTCCACCGAAGTGACCAACTTCCCTGGAATTTGTCGTCACTTGTGGGGAAGAAAGAGAGTAGGAAAGAGGCACTTAAGTAAGAGGTCTTTATTAACATAAAAGGAGCGGAGGGAGAGAGGCGCCCAAGCCAAACCGAGCTGGAGCCTCAAGCCGCATCTCACTGAGCATTCCTTGGCTCGTGCAGTCACGCGAGGCAAGTCCACTGCGAACCAAGGATATGCAGCACTTATTCACAGCGTTCACCCAACACACAGTAGCCTACAACCTGTCACTGGTATTGAACGATTGGACTAAAACCATCCACTTTTTGGTCCGGCACCTTGCAACTGACACTCTTCAAGCATCTACCTAACATTTCAGTGACCTACATATTCATACAAGATGAGATGCAACAGAATTGAAGATGCCCTAAAGGTTTCACCCGAACAAATAAGAATAATTGAAAAAAGATTTGTATGTTCTGCAGGCGCTCACTTGAATCTGAAAGAAACATTGGAGAAATGGTTTTGGGAGAAGTGGGAATTCTGTCACTATCCACTGTGAGAAACCTAGAGGTGTCTCACTAGTCCCCGGGGATCTTGTCATTCAGCTGGCCAGGACACGGCCATCGCTACTGGACCCAGTTCCTGCTGGTGGACCAGTGCGGGAGGATCACCTGGATGGGGCGGGGGGTCCTCAGGGAGTGGGGGTGGGACACAGACGGGTGAGACGCGGTATTCACCTTATCACACCTTTTCCCCATTGTACCACGTAGGATACTCAGAAACTCTACCCCGCACTCCTTTCCGACACAAACACTTTCGCACACCACGAAAGACAATGGACTACCACCAGAGCCGTTTACCTGACATGTCCCAACACATGGGTCAGGCAAGGTCAGGCAATTGACCAGAATCGCACACACCTGATGGTCCTTTCCCTGGCCCACAGGGATAAAAGGTAGAGAACAAGAGCACACTACGAGCAATGGAGACCGCACAATGAGACAGCTATCCAAGCACGGCAGTTCAAGAGGAGGAGAAAGGCGGCGAGAACCAAAAGGGTGACAAGGAGAGAAGCGACCTTGCCCTTTCCGACCAAGACCCACAAAGCCTCCGTGGAAGGAATCGTAAGACCGCAAACAGAAATCCTCGTCCCTAGCCAGTGTGTGTTGCAGCAGATGTCAACAGTACATGGAGCACGCCTACATTGATAATCGGGACAGGGAGAGACGCTTGCTACCGTGGTACCAGCCTTGACTCCAGGGACAAAAAAAGCCAATCGATTCATCACAGCCGGTGAGTCGAGGGGAGAGGCGATAAGAAACCGAGCTGTGTTGAACGAAAGTTGCAAATGGCAAACTAAGGGAAAACCAGCTGCATAGGGGTTAGGCACCACGTGGGTGCTCATTTTGAAAGACTCTGGTTGATCCCATGTTTGTTGAAAATACCGATACCAGAAGGCCAAAGGAAAGCCACAGGTAAAAGGTCAAAGTGGTCATAAAGGGGTCTAGCCGAACCCCCTGTACAGTCGAAAGTCTTTGACTTGGGGCGCTGTTCTGCAGCTGACGAATGCAGATGTAGGCTCTTGCTCTTCCGCCAGGGCTGCCAAATATCCTCCCAAAAATCCTGCTTCCCGATAAAAGTTCGTCTGCTGCTGTTACCGGAGAGGAGGGGAGAGTGTCCACACCACCCGCGTGAAGTTTCGAGTGAAATCGGGGCCATTCCTTTTGAAATTAGAGCTACTCAACCCCGACCAGGCGGCTCCGTGCCCTGGGCTGGCGGAGCTCAGAGGGAGGTGGAACACCGAGGGCTGTGCGGCCAGTGCTGATGACGACTGTTGAGCTGGAGATCCTATGGTAGGCTGCCCGCGCAGAATAGACTCGCCCCAAGTGAACCAGTGAGCGGTGTGCGAGGCCTGCTGGGAGGTGCGTGTAGAGCTGCACACAAGGGCGAAGTATGGCAGATAGGGAGTGAGACCCCGGCGCAGACCACGGATGGTAGATGATGACCTCCAGGACCAGTGCAGAGATCTGAGCCGGGATGTGACCCTGATCAACGCTACGGAGAAGGAAATTCAGAGAAGGGATCACAACCAGGAAACCCCCGCTGTTGCGATAAAGAGACCCCAAGCCAGGGGGAAGAGGTGTGGATGACATTCCTGCTCACACGCTTTGTTTGCTTGTTTCTTTCTTTCTTTATTTGTAGCGTGCCAGACCCAGAGGTATCAGGGCGCGGAGACGAGGATATTTTACGCTTACAAAGTTACTTAATGTAGTACAGTGGAATTTACATATTTACATGTTACATATTGAGGTATAAAGCGTACAGCAGAGTGTGGAGGCAGAGTGTGGAGTCTGCAGGAGTCCATGGGATTCGCGGAACCTGAAAACATTGCTAAGGGAACATTGCGGGACATACCTCGCTACCAAGACCATCTGCCCATTTACCTGGATTGCCCGAACTCCCTTCTCGTTCTTTCTCAAGACTGGAGTCTCGTTCTGCTTTTGACTTTGCATACACGTCCTTGATTTTTGAACTGAGATCAAGGGCGAGCTTTGTTACTGGTAGCAGGCGAGTGGGGACTGCGGGATATTTCCTTTGACACACCCACCGTTGACTCCAGCTACCTCTCGTTCTTCCTGCCCCACGTACTCTCACAAACAGTTATCCGACCTACCTGGGTTGCTGCCGTTTGAGGGCAGCGTTGGGCGCGATGACCGGCACGAAAGGGGGAGGCGGGCATCCCGCGTGGCGAGGCCAGAAGGGTGAACGGAGTGTGGGCCCAGCGGTGAGGCGACCAGACAGATCGGCCTTTCTGTCCCCCTCGCTGCCCCTCGACTGTGTCTGCACACCAGGCCGGCTGTGCCTGCGAGTCCGTCCGGGGCAGGGGGAGCGCCGGAGATGAGCACGAGGGGCGGACCACTGAGCCTCCAGTGCTGATGCAAGTCTCTCCAACTGCTTCCTGCAACAGAGAGAGCGCGGCTGCGCTCATTGGGTGTCCTGACTGATGAAACTGCCAGCAATCGAACTGCCAGATCTACACATGGACTTGCACCAAAATGGCAGGAAATAAAGAAAAAAAATTCATTTAACTTCCATCCGAATACAAGACATAAATCCAAAATATTGGAAGAAATGCGCATCTCGGCTCGCAACTCCCCATATTCAAATGAAAAGGACAAGCTAACCATAACCACAAGTAATTTTGTCCAACATGACAATGATATAGACTCCAATACAAACCATGTAAATGTGCAAGCACACAAACAATTTGCATCTAAGTCTAAAGGCAACACCATAGACTCGATGCCCCTGACTGATCTCAAGCCCACACCACAAAAGACAATATTACACCGGGCATGATGAATGGGAAAACATCAAAATGAAATGACTCGCCCAATGCAAACAAGTCTTTAATCTTTCGGAGTCTGACAAGTTCTCGTATTGCCAAATCAGACACTGGTGCTCACATCCCCAGACCCGTTTAGCAGCCACTCGGGACCTAGATGCCCTGGAACTAACTACGGCAGACCCTCCAGCCCGAGGGCGTATCTCAACGCTGCACCGACTGTTCCAGGAGAACCTATTGTCAACGCGAGCAACATATATGTCGCAGTGGGAAAGAGACCTAGGACATCCGATCCAGGATCCAGCCTGGACCGACGTTTGGTCTTGCACGCATTCATCCTCCTTCTGCATCACCAATCGAGAATGTGCGCATAAACTCTTGAGATGGTATTACCCACCGCTTCGACTACACCACTTCAATCAGTCGCTGGACCCGCAGTGCTGACGCCGCTGTGGCTCGCCGGGCTCTTACCTACACATGTGGTGGACTTGCCTGATGGTGGCAGACTTTTGGGCCGAGTGTATCGCCGCCATTTTAGCTATTACCCAGGTCACTCTGCCACTGGAGCCGGAAACACTCGTGCTGGGTACCCCGATTCCAGGCATCTACCCAAGATCGGGCGCGCTCGCGGCCCTCATCACTTAATTGCTTCTGGCCGCAAAAATCACTATAGCCCAGACGTGGAAGTCCCCAGAGGGCCCCCTAACGGTGCTGTGGTGGTTGAAAATCTGGGACATCTTCATTGCCGAGAAAATCATGGCGGCAAATAGAGGTGGCCTCCACCGTTTCACGAACATTTGGGCTCCTATAATAGACTATGACTAGCGCTTCCCAGCACTGACATATAAACCATGCCTGGTGATGAATGCCCAGCGGGCTGCAGACGAGGACCGGACCCAATCGGTAGAGGAGCAGGCCCCAGAAGATAGCCAGGCTTAAGATATGGGGACGGAAGTTCGGGGATAGAGGAAGAGGACCTATTGGAGTATGTTATTCTAAGGGGAGATGAAGCGGGGATCTGACTCAATTGGCAAAGAAGCAGTCCTCAGGAGACTCCCAGAAGTAAAGTATGGGGGCGGGTACCTGGGGATGTACAATTATGAGTTAATGCTGTAAAAAATGTTAAAAAAAGTAATGAACTGTGATGATACTTTGTTTTTCTGTGTGCTCACTAAAATAAACAAGTTTCAAAAAAAAAAATGAAATCACAAAGACTAACACCAAGTGTGCCATGGCGTCGCCTGAAGTCAGGAGGAACAATGAGGAGTTACATTCACTGGAAAAAATAGAACCTAAGGAAGAGCCAAAGGCCATAGGCACTCCTAACACACAATGCAAGAAGGGAAAAACCAGAGCATGCTCACCAGGATCAATATCCTAGAAAGAAAGAGCAATGAATGCACAACTCCTATCGAAAAACCAATATGAGAGCCTGAAGAAAGTGCATTTCAACGCTAAGTGTCCTCCCTCTCAATCCTAAGCGTATGGAGCGCTTATCTTTAGATTTGACAGAAATTGAAGCATTAATGGAACTCCAAGAACAAAATAGAAAGAACAAGCAACAAAGAAACCATGCTAATAACCAAAGACCGGGGACGGAGACATGTTCTCACCGACTCCTTATTGACTGACAAACTCAGTTTGTTGACCACTGAATCGACGAAAGACAATTGTACGCAAAGGAATGATATAAACTATTGCACATGCACAACCAATAGAAACGAATCTCATGAATCTATAGGAACCAATATGGTTGATTTGCAAAATATGCTAATGGCAGTTATCTCGCAGACAATGTCACCATATGTAAAGCTTCAAGGACTGTACACTGAAACTGCGAAAGAGAATTCCAAGCTACTGAACTCTTTGCATGATAAACAAACGAAATTATAAGAGTTCACAGCTAAACTCTCTGAATGTCTCAATACAGAAGCTGAAATCAGCTACACTTGGCAACAACGCCTGGTTGATATTGCAAGCCAAGATAGAAGAGACAAAGCTCAGCTAATTGAAGCACAAATCGCTGTTTCAGCTCCTCATAAAATGAATACTCAAATAGAAGAGACAGCCCTCCAAAAGGATGCATCCAAATCTGACTGAAACAAAACAAAAACTACAAATCAGAAAAAGTCAAGTCTGCAAAAAAAAAGAACCTTTAAAACCAAACTTCATCCCAGAACGAGAAATATTATTAATTGACTTAACATCTGATATACTCCCGAGTGAAGTGGAGAAAACAACCTCGACTGTTACTTCAGAAAACTTAGAGGTAACCGTCCCTAAACCGAAGCAAACTATAGTGAGTCAGAATTATAGTATTTTCGAAAAACAGCCTCAAAATGCTCCACCACCAACGAAAATAAGAAAGATAAAGAACCCAAGCAAAAAATATCTGTAAGTGATTTGAATCCAGCACTCCAACCAAGTCAATGCCTAGTATGGGATGCCCAATGGAAACCCTTATTTATAAATTTGTATGTCAAAAGTTCTTTTAATTCTGGATGATGTACCCTTATATAACGCCCCTCTCTTTGAATCCCCCGGGCCTCACTGAGCTAAGAAGTAGGTTTGTTTTGCAAATTAAAAGATTTATTTGAAGAATTGAACAATATATAGATTACACTTTTATGAATAATATCTGAATATCACTCTTATGAATATGACCAATGACCAGCAATGGGTAATATTACAATATCAACAATCTCTTTAATCAATTGGAAGTAGAAATAGGAAGAATAATGTAGCAGAGAATAACTTTGTATGGTTCAAGGAAATGCAATGATAGGAAAGAATGTAACACAGAAATAAGACTTGGTATGACTTCAATTAAACGACAATATGATCCCTCTTTCCCTCTGTTACTACTCACTCCCCCCTAATATGCAATATAGAGATATGGAATGTGGGCACGCAGGTTTCAGGAATAACAATCAACAATGCAGTTCAATCCCAATTCCCCCAGCAAGCTTGGAGAGAACTGGAATGATTTTAAACAGGTCAATTGCTTTTAAATGTGGTTTGAATTGAATGGGAAAAATGCTAAAAATGATTTTAATTCGCTAAATTGAATTCAGAACCAGTGAGGGTTGCTGTGGATAAGTTCAGGGAAACACTAGCAATGATTGTTGAATGGTTAGCAAATGGAAAACGAAATTCAGAAGTTGAAATCAAGAAATGGCTATTTTTACATGTGGTGGAACTTAGCCAAATGCAAAATCGCGGTAACTTTTCCACGTGCAGGAAACACAATTATGGAAGGACTATAAGGAATGAAAGCTGAGGATGTTAGCTTCAAAATTACGTTTAAATTTTGTTCCTAGTACACATGGTTAAAAAGTTAGAGGTTTTAGTAGAGGTCGATTTTTCAGAAAAGGGTCAAGATTTCTAATGAAATTGCGCTTTGAATTACAACCAGTTTGGCTTACACTAACAATTATCACAGGATTAGATGGATGAGAAAGGATTCAGAATGGACAAAAGAGATTCTACAATGCAGTCTGGATATGTTGGAATGGGTTGGATGGATTACTTTAAACTAAGAGATGACTATGGACAGTTCTACGCTAAATACTCACAACTCTGGTTTTGGAATGGAATGGGCCCGTGAAAGTTCTGGTCAAGGGTTTGGACTTCACTCGCCACCGGACAGGATCAGGGCACCGGGACTCTGCTCTCAGCAAGGCACTCTGGTCTGCACGGCCTCTTGGACTGGATCTGACGGGTTCTGGGTTACAGCTCTGCTGCACTGGTCTGGATCTTGGGTTCTAGCACGGATTCTTGGCCAGAAGCAAAACAGCTCAGCCAGGCTGTTGAATGGTTTAGTTTGGCCCCGTGGAAGTTTGGGGTTAGAATCAGGTTGCAAAAGATTCTAAAGGCCTGCTGAAAAGGGTTCAGCTTTTTGGATTAGGCCTCTGCTTCAGGGTTCTAGAGTCTGGTTGTAGAGTCTGGTTCTGGAGTCTGAATCTTCCTGCAGGGTGCTTTGCCAGTGGATCAGTTGATGAGTGAAAGAGTGTGTGTTTCTGGGTCCTCAACAGTCCCTATTTATCCATTTTCCAAAGTGGGTGGGGCGGCTGATTGTCTATGCCCAACCCTCTAAAGATCTGATAGGTCAGAGAATTCCCTGTCCCCTGATTTGGGAAAGGAACAGTGTGTCATGAGGTGTCATAATGTGTCAGAGTGATGCTGCCATTTACAATCCAGGGAAGAACCTCCCCTTTGCTTTTACCCAGAAAATCTATTTTTCTCAAAAAACACATTTTCAATATGCACAACTTGTTAATAATACATATACACATCACAGAGTGCCTAAGGTATGTTATGTCCAAATCTTATCTTCCTACGAGTTTTGATTCATAAATGACAATTTTTAGCACTTTTGGTTGGTTACACATTTTCGGATCGGTACCATTTTTTATACATACATGCACATACCATTTGGGCATATTCCTGTAATTTTTCATGTTCCTAACATAATCACAATTGCTAGAATATGAACAATTTCATGGTTCAGTCTCTGAATGTCTCACAGATTCCAGATTAGTTTTAAACTGTGAGCAAATTTTTCATTTTAATAATCTCTAGGTTTCATATTTTTGTCAGTTCGGTACAATATTTTATAAGTCTTTTCCTTAAACATATATTTAGGCCAATTTCAACTCCACATTTTCAGTCTGGCCTGCCGCCAATGCTTGGCTCAGTCAGAGAGTCACATGGCTTGTCTTCCTGCCAGGGCATTTGATGTCAGTCACACCCGAATTAGCATTTCCATTCGGTTCAAGGACTCCATTGTCTCTTTCCCAGAACAGCAGCGGAAGTCTCCTCCCCTTCTCATTAGCATCTCAATGCGATATCCTCTCCTTTAGGTGGGAAGGAACAGGGTGGGGTGTTCTCAGGGGAAGTGTTAGGCAGAAACCTGTGCAGTTCCCTTAGGGACCACTGCAAATGATTTAAGACTACAGGTGTTTGGCAGTAAACCCACTTGGTAGCAGTCTGTACCACACAGATTCACTTGGTAGCTGTGGCTGAGCAGTCAGACTTCCCTCAAGAAGAGTTGGGCAGTATGTAGAGTATACACAATAGGTACAGAGATACAGTAGCACAAGCAAACACTGACCAGAACTTGGGTGTAAAAGTATATAATTATTTATTTTAAAGACACACTTGTAAATTACACTAGCACAAAGAGGTAAGTAAATTCAGCACACAGTCACTATTATATATATATATATATATATACAACCCTAATTACTTATGAGACAAGTCTTAGTGAGAAACACCACTTATCTTCAGACAGAGGTGAGCGCTTAACATAAGATGGCACTCTAATAAGTTATTAAAAAGGGAGGGAAAAAGGCAGAGTTATGGAAGCACACAAATTTCAATACTTTTAAACGAACCACAGTAAGGCAGGATAGGCAGAGTTCTACTGGAGAGCAAGGAAGTCAATTGCAAGGCCCACTCTTGGAGAGAGCAAGCAGAAGGGGTCCAGGTTCACACAGTGGGGTTATGCCCAAAGAGTCTTGTAGATAGTTTGCAAAAAAAGGATGACATTAAAGTCAGGAAAAGTTAGCGAGGTTGTCCCAGGCCAGCCCAGGTTAGAAAGTCAAGGCTTTACTGTCACCCCGAACGATCTGTCGCAAGGGAAGCCAGGTGGGACACAGTACCTTAAGTCTGAAGGAAGCTCCAGCGGGGGCAGTTGTTCCTGGCAGCAGGTGCAAGTCGGTGTTTCGTCCAGAGGAAGAGGAGGTCTCGCCGTGGAGGAAAGATGAAGGTCGTTGCACTGCCAGGGAAGAAACCAGCCGCAGAGTTCGTTCAGTTAACGGGCACTACCCTTCTCTTTGCGGTAGTGGTAAGCCATGGCATTCCGGTTGCCGGGGTGCTTGGCAAGGGCAAGGCGGCCACAACATGCTCCAGGAAGGTGAAAAGAAGGCAAAACTGGTTATCCCGACCAGTCAAAGGAAGAAGACTCTCCGGACTGGAGATCTCCTCTGTCGTCGGGGAAAAGTGGTGAGACGGTTCAGCAGGGCTCCACCGGTGGTGTCGTTGTTGCAGGTCGGCTCGGCTTCTCCCTCCTCGGATTCTTAGGTCCTGTGGCGACTTCTGAAGTTCCAGTCCCCAAAGCCCTGCTTTTATGCAGCAAACCCCCATTCATTCAGCCTAGCTGTCAATCAAACATGCTAAGTGGTGAGCCGGCCGGCTCACCACCTGGGCCAATCGCACAGGAATGCGACTTGAGTTGCCAAGGCAGCTCAGTCCAGGGTGCCTAAACCCCCTCCCACAGCCTCTGTGGTACACAGAGTGGCACCACTTTTGGAGGCTTCTGTGGAGAAACCCGCCAAAAAGTGGAACAAAGGGCTCGACTTGGGTTGGAGTCACAGAAGAGAACACAAACGCCATTTTAGAATTGAGTTCTGGCAAAAAATACCAACCAGTGAATTAATATTGAATAAATAAACTGGCGGTATGTTCGAGGCTATAAGAATTAAATAATTAAAGTTGGTAGCCTCGAACAATGGGAAAATCCCATAGGGATATATTCACGGTCGACTATAAAAAGTAGTATCCACTGCCACCAGCCAAAACTCGATCAGGGGGGACGGAGACGTGCCCCCTTGAAAAACAGACCCTGGGGCAATCGAATTGCCCCGACCAGTACGTCCACAATATGATGGTTTGTACTGGTTTCTGTTCATAATTTGGGACTAGTAAAGCTAATGGTGACTTTCCATGCCCTGGGAGACCGTAGTCGGTCCCAGGGTATGGAGTCTACGTTGGGGGGCTGCTACGACACCCCTGGGTTACAGCACGGAGGGTGCGGGGTAACCCATATCAAAAACACATGAGACCCTATGGCGTGAAAGACCCCATAAAACACATGGAAAGATAAAGGAACACCTCAAATCAATGCTGTGGGAGTAAAAAGAGTCTCACTCTTAGCAGGAGAAAAAAAGAAACCCCAAAAATCCAGCAAAGCTGCTGGGGGACTCACTAGGTTTGGGAAATTAGCCTTTACAGAGAATTCTCCCTAACAGGAAGAAAGCCTCTTTGAAGTTTTAGCTGATTCAGGTTATCTTATGGATAATTGTGACATAGTTCCTTGTGAAAAATGACAGTTACAAATTTAACATCAGCAAACATATCTTCAATTCCAGTCTTTTTCCACATGATGTGCACCCTATATTGCATTTGATGGAAATCCCTTCTTTGGCATATCTAGCTTTTGAGACACAGTTTCTCCTGTCAGATTTAGAGATTGCCAGCGTCTGACAGAGACGAGTAACGGTATTGCACCCATTTTTGACAGATTTCTTCCCGGCAACCATCTTCAAAAGTGGGTTTTGTTCTGATATTCTCCTGCTGACATTATATTTATGTGGATTCTTGAAGTAGAATGATGTTTAACACCCAACAGGAGGTTGGATCTTTTGGGTGGTTTGTGAGCCATGATTTTTGCAAATTTGACAACCAAGAAAAAACAGATTTTCACACAGCTCTGTGTTTCTTTTGCAATCAGCCTTGCGCTGTGGGCAGCCAAGTGATGGGTTTTGGCAGTGGTCTTCTGTGTTACCACTGACATAGGCAAAAGTGGATGGCAGCCTATTTTTTGGATTTTTTACTGCGCACTTTTGGGATGATTTTTAGCGAGCAACATGCTTTCCGGCGGCCATTCTGATGTTCCTGATGCAAGCAATGCACAGTAATGTTGCAGGGCCTGGACTAGTGAGTTGAAACATCCCACACAGCAGAAGGGCTCAAGAGCATTTTTAAGTAATTTAATGCATAATGTAAATGGGGTGAAAAAAGGCACACAGCCAACTCGTCGGGAAGTAAGAATTGACAACACCGAAATTAATCCTAACGAATACAAAAAACATGAAGCACCAAACGCGAAAAAAGAATTGAACACAAGAACCCGGCAAACTTCAAACCAAATCAATGAATCAATAAACTCTGAGGACTATTTAGAAAAAAGTGCTGCAAACTTGGAATCTCTTATGAACTTATCAACCTATTCTGACCAAGAACATGAAGAGCACGAGAATAGAAACTCTCTGAAATCAACACTATATGAGGACCAATTACGTATGGCATCAATGATCGATTAGATTGCTATGAAGAAACGACATCTGGATCCCAGAGATCTCCCGAATTGTCACTCGAAAAGATTTCACATGATGAGATTAGCTCTGCAACTCTTTTGTTATCTTCAACGCCTTCAGAGAAATCCTCTCATCAACAAACTACAATATCCGACGACCAAGAATCTAATAGCGAAGACAATCGAAGCGTGAATGAACAAGAGAGCTCTATCGCCTACCCTCAATTTCTTGATCCTTTCCAAAGAGTACAGCGCAACTTATTAAGACTGGAAAGATGATCTAATCGAAACACAAAATTAATCTTGAATAGAACAAATACACTGCGATTGATTCATGCAATACCAAAGTTAAGATCTATATCCAGTAAAGATCTAAAAATAATCGAGTTCATTGACGAAAACAGTCTTGACAAAATGTTGATTCACTGCCATACGGCAGAAACGCTGAGAAAAATAGAATCCTTCAAAAAAGAGATGAAGCATCTCGGTTTTGAGCTGAATATAGAAGAATGTGACGACCAACCACAAGATGACGCAAATAATGTAAACGATCAAGAATTCACTAGTATGTACTCGGAGATCAGCAGTTGTGACAACCTAGAAAATAGTGCGAACCGAAAAGGACACAAAATCATACCTAAAGAAAATAACGTAACCTGTAATAATCCTCCAAAAGAGCATGAAAGACGGACAGGAACATACAATAGGAGTGAAGCACATCAAATGCTTTTTTGGAGAGATTTTGATTACACACTTAGTCCCAGCGGAAAACAAAACAAAACATACGTAACAATGAACCACAGACACCAAAGCATTGGCGATTTGTTGCTCATGGAACACACGTGGACACATACATTTATTTCACAAAGAACGCCCGGACCTGAACGCAGCCAATATAAGCTGTTTACAAGAGACTTGGCTCATCAAGCCCCCAATCTGCGAGGGTTATTTTACACAAACAAACCCGGCAATAGTAAGGAAAACAGATAGACCCTCTGCTGGCCTCCTTACTCTGATTAGAAAAGAAGTGAAACATCTCTAAGCATGTGGAAAATACAACTGAACCCTATCCAACTGGAAATTATCTTAGTATTACCAATATATATTGGAACCCCAGAAAACAAGATGAATATGTAATTGATACAGTGCTATCTGTAATCGATAAGAATTCAGAGAAATACGAAGGCATATAACAAATCATATGCAGTGATTTTAATTTCCACCTATTTGATGGGGCCGGAAACAAGTTAGAAGATCATCTTTTAGAACACCGAACCCTGAGAAGGTCAAGTGAAATAAGTCATAGGCACTTTGACCGAATAGATGCATTCCAGGGAAATAGGATGATCCCCGCCCACGCCTGGATGAGTGGACAAAAGAAATCAATAATTGATTATGTTTATGCAACAAAAGGGATATCTAAAAGCATGAAAGAGGCGAAAAACATCTCTGCCAATCTAAGCGATCATTATATGTTGCGACGAACTTGGGAAATAACTGGTTATGTTCCAAGAAGAATAAATACCCTGTCAATCAACTTGAATTCCTGAATTAATCGCCTCAAAATAACCCAAAACGGTCTAAAAAATCTGACAACTACATTTGTGACCTCAGAGCTAGAAGAAACCACTAAACTATGGACGGCTATTCAAGCAATTTAAATTGACGATTGTTCCGAAAACGCATCAACAACAAATGCCCAAAAATCCTTATGAGTCGATCGCTATAAAAAAAAGGAAATGAGAAGAGCTGTGATAATGGCAACAAAAAAAACGAACTTACGCAGGAAATCAAAATGATAAAAATATAAAAAACACAAAAAATGCTACAAGAACAAGAATATGCTGAAAACATGATGGCTGCGATCAAAAAACATTGTTAAAACCAAATTCCCATGCAAAAGAGAGCATGATAGTCGATGTCGCGGAGGCTGTCTGGAATATACATTTCGCTGAATTATACAAAGAAAGAAAATCACATATGAATGAAAAATCGAATTTAAAAGAAACAATGTGGAATTTGGTCTATGTGATCATCGATCTATAAAATTCGATTAAAAAACGTAATGCTTCCAGATCTCCTGGTCCAGACGGACTATCGAATGCGATATTGAAAAAGAATCCACAAATCTGGGCCGAATACTGTGATGCAATTTTTAAGTTAATTAACAACACCAAAAGTATACCAACATCTTTGCAATTGGCAACTATTATCTGCATATATAAGCATGGTTCAACTAAAGATCCCATTAACTATCGCCCGTTGGCACTTTTGGACCCGCTGGGAAAAATATTCACCAATCATTTAATCATTAAACTCAATGCTTGGTCGAAGCAGACAAATCACCAAGCTATTCGGCAAACGGGATTTATTTGAAAAATTGGCACGGGCATTAATCTACTAACAATGAATCTGTTGAAACACAAAGCAGCCAAGTCAAGAACACAAACTTATGTCGCATATGTGGACCTATGCCTTGCGTTCGACAAAATCAATCGACATCTACTCTGGAAAAAACTTTTTTTTGGGGCTGTCCCATTGACATACTAGAACCTATAAAATTACTTTACTCAAACACCAAAATTCAGGTGAGAATGTCCTCTGATGGGATAGTCTCCAATGAAATAGCCACATGGCATGGGCTAAAACAAGGCTGTCTGCTTGCTGCTGCTTTATTCAACTTGTTCACATCGGACTACGAAGAAAGAATTTATACTCCTACCATCAATCCCCCCAAGTTGAACAATAATGCGAACCCGTGTTTAATATATGCCGACGATATAATACTTTTAGCAAAAACACTACAAGGGCTTCAAATCGCTCTGAACAAGACCCAAGAATATATGGAAGACAATGAGCTGTCGATAAACATTAAAAAAAACAAGGTCATGACATTATCTCAGAAAACACAAAAGAAGCAAAAAGCTCAAGCTTTTTACCTCCAGAAACAAAAATTGGAACAAGTATCAACGTATAAATACTTAGGAATTTGGATTAACCAGCCTACGACCGAAATACCATGGAAATTCCACCTGAAATCCAAAGCCAAAGCATTAGGCAGACAGGGCCTTATGATCCACAGAAAATTCGGGAAACTTTCAATCAAACCCGTTTTAAACTTCTATAAACAAAAAGCTACTGCCATATTAACATATGGATGTGAAACGATGATTAACATGGACCAAACAATATGGACACAGTTGGAGGCTATTTTCTGGTGAAAAACCCTTTCTTTCCCGCAAGCTACTCTGATGCCTCGTATACGCTATGAACTTGGTTTTCAATTCCTATAATCAATGGTCACATGGAAAACCCTGGATACATACAGAAAGTTGGAAAATGAAGATAATATTCCAACACTTTATATCTTCAGAGCATCATCCATAAGAGTCAAATAACACAGTACTGACAAAATGGAGAGAAGCAGTCGAGAATATATGCTCAGAAAAAGGAGTACCGCTAGAAATGTTGATCAAAAGGCCCCAGCACACCAAAAAGTTATTATCGAGACTTGACTGGCTCAAAACCCAAAACAAAAAGAACAAATATAAGCTCAACCTTACATGCGATGGGGAATCCAGAGCAATGAATCAACTACCACACTATTTAAATCTCTTTCCCGATCGCCAAATCAGAGATGTGTTTCTACGATTCAGGATGAATCTTCTACCAACGCGACAAATCTTGGGAAAAGGGAAGCCATTCCCAGACTATAATACGACTGCAGATTCTGCAAAATTAGTAATGTAACAGAAACAATCCATCATGTAATAATGGAGTGCGAAACATTAAACCAGAAAAGACAAATCTTTAGCAAAAGATATGTTGCTGCGCCGCATGAATTGGAAATAGAAGAATGTTGGAGTGACATTTTAATGGGAAACAATAGAAAAATGGTGACTGCAATTGTCCATTTCTGGACAGACATAAATATAGAGAAAACTGAACCCACAGATCAACGGAATTAACGAACAATCTAACTTAACAAATATTTTATCTAAAGTATGTATGATATTGTATAAATGTAAAGGTTTAGGAAATGAACCAGAAACATTTTAAATAAAAAAAGCGTCCAGGTTATAGTACAGGGCATAGCAGAGTTGGCAGGAATATACAAAAAGTAAGGAAGGCAATGTTGGCAGTTTTCATAAAGGCAAGAAAATAGAAAAGATATGCAGTGATAACTACAGGAAGTGAGCCATGAGTGTCTATTAGGTCAAAGGGAAGTCATGGAAGGATTGGTAATGTGGTAGAGGTTAGACGCCCTTCTCTCCCTAGCTTGGATTTAGAGATCATTCGATTGAAACCAATTGATAATATTGCACCTGAAGTGTCGGTATGTTTGGGTTTGCCTCAGGTATGGAGGCAGGGAGTTCCATAGTTGGGCAGCTTTGACAGGGAAGCTATTTCCCACAATGGTAGCTCTTTGAATGGAGGAACTGTCAAACAGATGGTGTAAGATGATCTCGTAGGTCAGAGTATCAGTCTTTTGTTGAACCTCTCAGTGAGGTAAGGGAGTGCTGCATTGTTGAGTGCTTTGAAGGATAGGGAGGCAGTTTTGAGTTTGATTTTCTCAAGAATAGATAGCCAGTTATTATTTCTCCTCACTGAGGAGATGTGATCTTTTTTAGTCATTCCTAACACCGCTTTTAAGGCGTTGTTTTTGACTAACTGTATTTTCTTAGTGATTTATTTGTTGGCACCAATGTAGAGAGCATTAGAATAGTCCAATTTAGATAGCACAAGTGCTCTTGCCAATGTAGTACAACTGCTTGTTGAGCGGAAGGGTTTAGCTGATCTAATCAGTTTACATGTGTAAGCCATGGCAGATGCCATAGTGTTTACTTGTTTTGTCAGGGTGAGACCAGAGTCGAGGTAAAAACCTAGTGTTTTTACCTCCTTCATCACCTTAATTGTGTTGCCGTCTATGTTGAAGGAGGTATATTTATGGCTGAGTTTGTTAATATTAGGTGAGGACCCCAGGATGATGAGCTCAATTTCATCATCATTCAGGCATAGGCCATGGAGTGCCATCCATGCCTGGATGATGAGGTATATCCTATTCACCAAGGCCAAATCCTGGTTGTAATCCCCTGAAAGTGGGAAGCGAATCTGAGTGTCATCTGCATAGTTAGTGTAGGTGACACCAAGACAATCCAGATCATCAAAGAGTGGCTTGGTGAATGTTATACGGAATAGGGGAGACTCAGGAGCCCTGGGGGACACCACATGTAATGGGGATAGGATCAGCTGCTTCTGAGGTAGAGAAGACTCGACTCTCATCTTTCTTTCACTCAAGAAAGATTGGATCCACTCTATGGTGTGTTGTGAGAAGTGTGCAGCCGATTCTAAGTGGTTGCAAAGAACAGTGTGGTCCACCAAGTTGAACGCTGCTGAGAGATCTAGGAGGAATAATAAGGCGCATTTACCCTGATCTCTCAGCGCGCCAACTTGGGCCTTGAGGTTGATGAGTGTCGTTTCAGTTCCGTGCTGAGGTCTGAAACCTGATTGCCGGGTGCCCAGGAGTTTGTTCTGTTCCAAAAAGTGCTGAATCTGTAAGTATGCCACCCTGTCTAATATCTTAAGGAGGAATGGCACCGTTGTAATTGGTCTATAGTTTGTGGGTATAGCAGGGTCAAGTGTTTTTTTCTTCAGAAGAGGAAGGACCCAGGATTCTTTGAGATTGCTTGGGATAGTGCCTGCGGTAAATGACACGTTAATAAGCTTGGAGATAAAGGGTGAGAGATCTCTTGCGGCATCTTTTATAATTTGGGCAGGACATTGGTCTCCTTGGCAGTTAGAAGGCTTGAGAGAGAGTATAATTTTTTCAACTTCTATTATTGTAGTTTTAGTGAAATTAAAGGGAAAATTTGGTTTTGCTAAAATCAGTACATTTCTGGGTTGGGTAGAGGATGTTGGTACATTTCGTTTTTTTTTGGTGGCAATTTTTACTTGGAGCGTGGCAATTTTGTCAGTAAGTGCATTCTGTATATCAGCAAACCATGTCTTGTCTTTGACACAATTATCAGGAGCAGTGATGGGGTTGACATAGGGGCCATAACACGACTGGCGTTCTGATACAACGGTGCGACAGAAATAGCCAGGGAAGGAAAGTGGATCGGGCTGAGCTGTGCGACATATACCCAGGACGACATCTCACCAGAGGCCCCCCCTGCTGGGTTTAGAGAAGCAGGCATATCCACAGGTTGGAATGTATGGCATTGTTTGCAAACTTTAAAAAACTCAACCGTGTGACAGCCCGAACGGTGAAGGCCTTTTATGCACACCCACGGGAGACTATCTAGGGCGCGAACGGCCCTCTCTTCCTTTTTCCGCGTCCTGCTGGAGCGGGCGCCTCTACCTGAGCAAAACATCCTACGCATCTTGAGAATACCAGAGCGCTCTAGTGGGGGGCTCCGAGAGGGTGCTGGAACGGCATACAATACAAGTAAGTGACGGGCGGGGGGGGCTTGAAACAGGGGGGCGTCCATTAATAAACCGTGCAAATTGGTCAACGCTTGCTTGCCCCAAAGACTGGAATTAAATATCAATATAATAATATAGAAATTGCTCCCCCCCGCATCCCCCAACATCGACTAGGCCTGGGGGGAAGACCCAAAAGGCCAACTGTAGCTGCCCCTTTGTGAAATCCACATCTACCGGGGCGCACCTACACAAAGGGTAAAGACTGTAGGAGGCCTGTCCCTACAGAGACTTTATTTGCGCAGTCCACCCCAGTGGAGCTGTGATAGGCAGCAACAGCCGCATTGGAATCAACAGCGGCTAGGCTGCTCAGGCCGGCCATACCGCGGCATCAGCGCCTAATGCTCTGGGAGACCCGGACTCTGTTTTACATGTGGCCAGCATATACTACGAGACAGACCGTACGTCTCCTGACAAATCCTACAGGCAATACACAGTGACTGGAGCACCACAGTGAATACTGCGCAGCAGGACCCGAGTAAGGGCAAGATGGTGAACGCAAGGGCTATCCTGGAAAAGGGAATAGGGGCTCCAATTCCTATGACGTACCACATAGTAAACCTACGCTAAGTGTGGAGGCGCTTGGAGACCGTGTATTGCCTACCACACTGGCAAGGCGCATTGTAGGAAATCCAACAGAATAACTCCCCTAGCGGGGACAGACACTGGGTCCAGGAACTGACACAGGGCCGAAGACTGGGACCTATCTCCCGGGACCACCTCCCCCACAGAGCTCGCACAACAGGAACCCAAGAGGGACTTCGGAGTGCCCACTGGTCTTATCACATACTGGACCACCGGGGGCTACACTACAAAGGAACAGAGTGCTTCCCTGGGCCACTCTGCCACATCAAACGATGGGGAAAGATCTGCCCCGTAGTGGTGCAACACAGAATAAAATCGACAAATACACGTGGAGCGTCCCGGCAAAGACCATGGGACTAACTGATGACATGAGGAGCGACGCCAGTACTGGGGGAACAAGCCAGACTCTGTCACTTACAGACATTATGGCAGCCATCTGCGACTCCAGAGCCTCGGTAGAGACCAAAATTGACGGCTTGGCCTCCTGGGTCTCCTTTTTACGACAAGACCTTAGAAATTTGACGTCCAGAGTGGGGGAAACGGAACAATGAATAACCGACATACCGAACACTCTGTCAAGGAAATGGAAGTCCGGTTGGAGCAAATGGAGTGGTAACTCTCTGTCCTAGAAAACAGCGCAGAGGACAATGAAGGGAGATCCTGCTGTAATAATCTCTGCATACTTGGCCTTCCAGAGAGAGAAGGGCTTTCCATGGAGCTTTTCCTGGAAGGTTGGCTATCAGATCTCATGACTCCTAAAAGACTCTCAAATTTCTTTTCTATTGAACAGGTGCACAGGATCCCTGTTGACAAACCAATTCCTGGGCCCCCCCACGCACGGCGATTGCCAGACAAATGAACTATAGAGACCGGGATACAATCCTCCATATGGCACGTGCAAATGGCCCAATTACTTATAACGGCAACAGGATAGGGTTTTTCCCTGACTATAGGAAAGAAGTCCAGAAGTCACGACAGTCCTACGACTCTGTGAAGCGGAAATCCTCGTCCCTGGGCATTAAATATGTGCTTTTCTTCCCGGCAACTCTCAAACTGTACTACAAGAATATGATCCATGTGTTTCATAACCCACGTTATTCCAACCTGGGAGTGGTTGGAAACGCAGGTCCTTTCTGTCCCACGACCCGACAGGCCGAGAAGCAATACACCCAGGGAAGGCAGCGAGTAAGACACCCTGCCATCTGGGCGAATTACACCAACACGTAAGGAGGACAGAACCACCAGAACAAGCACAGAACACTTGACACCCGGCGTTGCAAGAAGTGGCCTGTGGGCCAGGCGAAGGGCTGGGAGGTGGAGTCCTCCTTTCCACTGGACCCCCACACCCCCTTCTCTGTTGGGTAATCAGCCCACTATCCAAAATGGGAAGTTAACTCCGGCAGCCCCAGACGGGGGCAGTATGTGGCCGACGGGCAGCGCACCAATTCTCAGGGACTTCCCCGAATAGGTTTTCACTAGTTCATGGTTCTATTTGTTTGGGCGACAGGTGCTTCTGGTTGGTGGGGGGGAAGTACAGGGTGGGGAGAGTTCATGGGATTTAGTTGTTAAGCACAAACACCTAGTGACACAACCATTTACACCCATGATCCACGTAACAGCAGGGCATAGTATTCTCCACACTCAGTGTAAGGGGTGCTGGAATATCGCTCCTAGCCGTTCACACACCTACACTGCTCCGATTTATGCTTTACAGTTAATGGTTCAACCGTTTGAGTTTGAAATACACAAATACGAAGCAGCAGCGGGGGGTGGGGTGGGGGCAGGAGACGGGTACCAAGGCCCAGGGTTTTCCAGGGTGCCTAACACGGTAAAGACACTAGAGCTACACTTCGTCCTTCCCCAAAACCCTGTGATGAGAGACACGCGTATGTGACACAGATGGGACAGATCTTCCTGCTGACCTGGAATGTGAATGGCTTGGGGTCTAGCATAAAACAAAAGCTGGTACTTCAGTATCTTAATCAATACTCCCCAGATATCGCCTTTATTACAGAAACCCACTTAGTAGGTACCAACTGTGCTTCTTCAAGAGGTCCAACTATCTGCATACATATCTAGCAGGGCTCTCTAGAGGCGTCATGATCCTTTTGCATAAACAGGTTCCATTCCAGGCCAAAAAAGTCAGAACAGACCCTTGGGGCAGAGTTGTGGTGGTACTCTGGGATATGTGGGGAGAGATCTGGGGCCTCATAGCAGTGTATGCACCTCCCACGCTGACGGCAGAACTTCTCAACGAGCTGCAATCTCTATAATGATAGAGGAACGAGTGGACTCGTGGGCAATAGGGGGCGACTTCAATGAGGTCATGGGAACCGCCTAGGACAGAACATACAGAGGCAACAGGGCTGTGGATATCCCGACCAAACTATGCACCTTTGCGGAAGCAATGGGGCTATCTGACGCGTGGAGGGCACTACACGCGTCAGATACAGGATACTCATTTTACTCCAATGCACATAGGTCTTTCTCTAGACTTCATTATGTTTTCAAAATATGGCCTATTGGCTAGTATCGGCAGGATTCCTGGCGAGGGGGATTTTGGACCACTCTTCCGTACTGATTAAACTAAAGGGTGCACATCGCAAGCGGGAACCCACCTGGCGCTTGAACATCTATTATTTAGGGATGTCGAGCATAATGGAAGAACTCTCTAATAAGACGTCAGAATACTTCGACCTAAATGAAGAATCAGTAGATTGCCCGATTATAAGATGGGAAGCATATAAAACAGTCTGACGAGGGGAAGCGATATCCTGGGTGGCTGCTCATCGTAGGCAGCTCATGGAGGCGATCACTGAAGCGAAGGCCCTGGTGGTCAAGCGAGAGGAACAACTGCTAGAGGTGGAACTCGGGCGGCACACAAGGCCCTAGTAACGGCCCAAGAGATCTTGAGGGATACTGCTCAGACGGCCCAATGGTTGCTCCGGAGCCAGATTTATGAACGAGGGGACAAAACAAGCAAAACCCTTGCCTGGTTAGAACAGCAGGAACTGAGCAAGGGACAGGTGCAGGCCATTCAAGTTGACGTGGAGGAAATGCTAATGGGTGATGCCGATATCGCGGAGGTCTTTGCCAATTACTATGAGCAATTATATTCCCCTCTGGCGATGGGACTCAGATCAAGTGCCCAGAACCTCCTGGACTCGATCACGATCCCTCAGCTTTCTAGGCCACAGATAGAACAGCTAGACACTGACATTACCGAAGAGGAAGTGGGTGAAGCCTTGTCACAGCTGCAGACAGGGAAAACTCCTGGCCCTAACGGTTTTCCAGTAGAGATATGGAAAAGGCTGGGCGAGACAACAACGAGACACATGCACCGCATGTTCCTCCGCAGAAGGGAACTGGGCAGCCTCCCACTGGACCTCCAGAAAACATGTATTGTGGTAATTCCCAAAGCGGGGAAACCCCAAGAACGCTGTTCCTCGTATAGGCCTATATCGCTAATAAACGGGGAAGCAAAAATACTAGCCAGTCTTAGCCAGCAGAATGCTCTGGATAATCAAATCTCTAATCCACCCAGACCAGTGTGGGTTTATGCCAGGTAAATCTACACGAATGAACCTCCGCAGGGTCCAGATTGCCCTAGACCGAGCAGCTGAAATTCCGAACCCATTGGTCCTTCTTGCGGTCGACTTCGAGAAGGCCTTTGACTCGGTGGTGTGGGACACTCTATGGGAAATGATGAGGCGTATGGGCTTTGGACAGAACTTCATGTCATGGGTTAAACTCCTTTATGTCCTCCCCAAAGCATCTGTAAGCGTTAACGGGAAATCTAGGACTGTCCTGCTAGGACGGGGGGGACCAAACAGGGCTGCCCATTCTCACCTCTGTTATTCCTTCTTGTGATTAGATTGAGAACTGACACACAATCTACTGGGTTTGTCTTTCTTAGTACACTAGTGATCTCCTGCCCGAGTGTATCCAGAACCCTTGCGGAATAACAACACTTTGGGGACTCTGCGTAAACACACAAAAAACAATCTACTTCCCTGTTCAAGGGGGGGATGAGGCGATTCCAAAACCCTGTCCATACCCCGTTTTGGTACTGGGCTTCATCTACCTGGGTATACAGGTCAGTCAAATGCTAGATGAATACCTTCAGCTAAACCTGCAACCGGTAGTGCAAAAGTTTGTGAATGATGTTTCACATTGGCAATCTCTCCCATTATCACTACTCGGGAGGGCGGCACTGTTTAAGATGCTGATGCTCCCAAGACTCCTATATGTCCTCCAGAATGCCCCACTCCCTACCCCCACCTAAAGTTTCTTACACCTTGATAAGACTACGCACACTACTCTGGGGTGGGAAGCAGCTTTGCATTGCGCTTAAAACACTTTAATGATCTGTGTGGGAGGGTGCTATAGGACTGCCGAACATCCGTGTTTACTATTGGGCCGCCCAAGCAGGGGTAGTAAACGAGTGGCTGCATGGAGACCAAGGGCTTCCACATACCCGGGTTGAGAAGAGGGATACCGGCTCTACTTCCCACCCTTCTTATACGATATAATGATAACCAGTGCCTGAGAGAAGTTCCAAGAGGGTCAACTCCATATCCGCAGCATTTGGAAGGAGGCACATCGGCACATAGGATGGGGCGGTAGATGAACACTGATCACCCCCTGTGGCATAACACACACCTCCCTGCGATTCAGAGGATGGGACATTTTGGAATCTGGGAGAGGAAATGGTTATCCACACTAGTAGATATCATTCATGAGGGGCGACTGATAGATTTTGAAACCCTGACGGCGAAACACGGGTTGCTTCCTATTGATCGTTTTAGACATGCACAGCTTACACATGCTATCAACACCCAATTCCCGTGTCTTGCTGACATTCCCGCCTGCTCCCCCCTAGAGACAAATGTCCTCCCGGTCCCCATTCCCTCTAAGGTTACCTCCACCCTCTACCAAGCAATCCTTTGGCACTAAGGAACTCACAGACCTCAAAGGGAAATGGGAACAAGATCTGGGTGCATTGGAGGCTGAAGAATGGGTGGAGGTGTTGATGTTTCCCCGAGAAATAGGCATCAACGCTAAACTCAGACTGATAGAGCTTCGAATATGGCACAGGTCATTTTGCTCCAGAACAATGATGGCTAGATGCGGGAGGGGGGAACTGAGGGAGTGTGGGGTGTTACAGGAATTTTGGACAACGTGTCTCACCAGTCTCTCCTAGTTAATGGGTTCCCTGATTCCAAAAGACCCCAAATTGATTCTGCTGGGTGTGTGGGATTTCACCAAATACGAAAAAGCATTCCTTGGAGTGGCCCTAGGGGCGGGAAAGAGGCTAACGGCCACCAGCTGGGGTTCAGCCGACAAGATATGCATGAATCGATGGACCAACGAAATAAGTAGATGTGCCTCCCTGGAATGAAGTATCTACACTGCAAGGGGGTGTCCCCGGAAATTCCAGAAAATATGGGGGAAGTGGAAGAATAAACACTGAATTCAGAGAACCGTGTGTGCCCTGACAGAATCGGGCTCTTGCCCCTCTTCTCCCCCACCCCCCAAATCTGGGAATTTCAGTGCTCCAATCAGGGTCTTTATCATCAAATGTTTATTTTGTTTTCTGCGACCCCGCTGACTGTGCTGTTAATGTGTATTCATATTGTTTTCTTGTTTGATAAAACCTAATAAAAAGAGTTTAAAAAAAAAAAGAAAGTCTTTGACCTGCATGTAATTGGAAAGCTAAGGGAGATGAATCCCGCCTAGTGAGAAAAGAGAAGGAACTGTGTGATTGGCAATAGTTGGCAAGAGTGAACCCGACAGAGGAATGCCAATGAAACAGGGTGAAGCCTGAAGTCCCACTGATCAGTGATTTGACAAGAGTGAACCTGGCAGAGGGATGTCCACAGTGAGCTGTTTAAAAAGACATTAAGATTTGTGAAGGCCACATGTGAAATTGATTTGAGAAAATCCACAGTGAACACGATGGAGGGAGGCTGATTTTTGAGAGGAGTCTGAGCCCGGAAGAGGGAGGATCCAGGGGGGAAGGACCGTCTTCCAAGTGCAATCAGAAAATAACTTTTGTTTATGGTTTTGAACTTGTCAGGCCCTCAGAAGCAAGAGATTTACCCACCGAAGGTCCTGATATCGTTAGGAACATTTTGTGGATCTGAGCCCAGAAGAGGGGATCCAAGGGTGAAAAGACATCACCCAACGAACCTACGGAAAAGGAGCTTTTTTGTTTGTTATTTTGAACACATCAGGCCCTTGGAGGCAAGAGAATTTTTTTTTAGAAAAGAGACTTACCCACCGAAGATCGTGATACTGGAGAACAGAACTGTAGTCTCGTGCCGGGAAAACACCAGCGCCTGCTGTGCTGAGGAGTCCTGCCTTGCCCCGTGCTCAAAACACCCAGCTACCACATCCTGACTTATCATTTGTGAACACTTCTTTCTTTCTTGTGAACACTATCCCACACTCTTTTTGCATTAGTTGTAAGGATTGGCAATTCGTGTTTTGTTTTTTTGGGGTTTTTTTTGGTATAGGCCTGCCTTATTATTATTATTATTATTATTATTATTATTATTGTTGATGGTCGTAGCTTGCTCCCATCTTAGATTTAGGTTTAGATAGGCATTTTTCCAACCTACCTATACAGTTTAATAAACACCTTTTGAACTGTGATCACTTGTGTCTGTCTTTACTGTTGCCACCATGAGTTAATTACACCATCCTGAACTATATTCTTCATATGTCTGACTTTAAATTCCCTTTGGAAGGTAATGGAACTTTTCTATTTCTTTGTACCAGCTGCACATCCCACAGTGCACCTTCTGATAGCTTGCAAAACCTGGTTATTGCTATTTAACAGCTTGAGAACTTTAATCCCCAGATGTACTATAGGACTACTTTTGTTTTTCCATTCCAAGACCCATCGACGGAGGATGCATATTATCTTAAATTGTGGTGCTCCAAGTGCAGTTAATGATCCTGCTTAAGCCCAGGCTTGCTTTAGCAACTGCTTGCAGTAGCCCTTTGTTTCGGCATTGTTTGTGTCCTGACCCTTTTTGCGTTCAACCATGGTTTTGCGTCGTGTCCTGCTACTGCTGTGCTCTATTTTCAAGAACCCACTCCCGTTCCTGTGCTTGCCATCCTACAGCCCCGTGCTTTCTGTCTTGCAACTCTTCTTTTTCTTTCTGCCTAAAGCCCTGCGCTCTCCACCAGCAGTTCTCTATGCTACTCTACCTCTGTCTGTAGCCCTCTTGTGCTCTGTCTGTAGCCCCTTACACTCTGTCTGCACTTGCCTTTATTTCAGTCCCACATTTCTGTCAAGAGTTTCCTTAATTCTAGGACCAGTTCAGTTAGCAATTCCTTGATTCCAGTCTGTAGTTTCCTGTTTGAGTTCCTGTCATCAGTATCCTTGTAATTAGGCTGCCAGGCGCTTGCCTATGCCCCTACTCCCCATTCTATGCTGTGCGCCTTGTTTACTTAGACTTCCTGTTCTTTAAAAGGATATTACTGTGCAGGTTTGCACCATTGTTCTCATCCTTTGTGGGTTGAGGGACAGAGCCAGCCCTAGCATTGGGGGCAGGTTCCATTACAAAGGCCCCAAGTCCCAAGTCCTGAGCCCCGTCCCATGCCAGTATTCTAGTGTGCAGACTCTTAGGCCCAGCCATGCCTCACTGTCAGGATACATGCCTGTGTTTCCTTTTCTTTTTAGATTTCTCAAGCAGGTGCAGAATTCTGTTGGTCCAGTCCACACAGAAAAGTCAGGGGCAGTGCTCCCCAGGAAAAGGAAGAATGGAAAACCAACCAGAAGCTCCCTCCCCTTGCGAGCCAGGCCTACGAGACACACTGGCATTGCTTGGTGGTCTTTATATAGTCAGGCTAAAATAAGTATTTGAGGGTTAGGGCTACATTTAATTGATATATTTTCGAAAAAAGTGCTCATTTAAGGTGCACTTTATTTTCTCTTGAGTAAATGAATTTTCTTACTCTTTGGTCTTTGTAATTCTTTGATATCTCTGGGAGAGTAAGTAAAGCGCTCTAAGTATTAATGAACCATGTCACATGAACCCATGCTATGTCTAGACTATTTTCTGCTGTAAATGTTGTTAATGTTTTTACGTAAAAGTCTGGTGTTCATCAGTCAAATATTAGGGTTTTCCTTGTTGTTATTTTTTATTTTGGTGTTGGCCTTTCTGCCTTTACTTTTATTAAGTTGTCACTAAGAGGCCCCTCATTGCTTCTGGGAAGGGATTCTATGGAGACTTTAGTCTGCATGCGATCTGGTTTAGGTATATGGTCTGTTTGCTGGCTTTCCCCTTTGTGATAGTGTTTCGGTTGGTTGGATTCGATTTCTCCCTTCCAATACCCTGTCTTGTTTCCAGGTTAAGCATGCAGACTGAGTTTAGTTGTTGAATACTCTTAGGAGCTGATAATTTATTCCTCATGTGGCTAGAACACACTTCTGTAAGGGAACACGGCAGTCATGTATTTCCCTTTTAAGTTTGTTGGGTCTCAACCAGCCAGAATCCACATGAGCTGCTGAACCTTTCAGACCCCCTGAATGATACGTCTGCAGCCTATTCTATGTTTACCAACATGTGCTACACTCATAGTGGTATTAGAACGTTGATACATTTTTCTTTTTAAAGAAAAACTGTTTTTCATTCACCAGAATGGCGATCTGTGCTCCTCTGTGAGGTGTCTAGAGGAATTTTAATGTGTTTTTTGCTTTTCACTTTTTACCTCCTGAAGGAATATTCGAATGATATGTAAGTGGTGAATCAAGGAGCTTCCAAATCCTCTCCCAAAGCAAGTTCTTTGTAGTGATTGGTTTAATTCTTGACCTTCTGTCAGGATCCTCTCGCTTTGCTTGAAGAGAAAATTGAGGGTTTCAGACATTTTACAAGGTTCTAATAGGAAACATAAATTGAACCTTCTAACTGTCCCCACTGTTCCCTACAACTACTTTAACTGATAAGTACTCAATGGTGCTTAGGTCAGCTGTTGAGAAGGACTTAAAAACACAGCTCGTTTGTATTTCATCCTGTTCTGAGCTGTCTGAGGAACATTGCTGCTGAGTATGAATACTTGATTTTAGAATTCTATAGTATCTTTCTTTTGTATGGGTTTATCTTAAACAATTATGAAATCATTCTTTCAAATTAACGAACCTCCTGCTGTGTTTCATTCTAGACTTCGCAAGATGCCCAGGTTAACACAGCTAATAACAAAATATTACTTTATACATTTTCTCTCTGGACCTTGCTTGGATTTCAGAGGGGGCATGGACTGAATATGCAACTAGAAAACACTGTCCTAAAAATGGTGCATCTGTGCCTGGAGCTGCCCAGATGTTCCAGTGAGGCCCGTGCCATGCTGTGAGGAAACTAAAGTTCGCTTTTTTTGCATGTGGCTTCAAGAAAAAAATAGGGTGAGCCGGGGCTTGCTCAGAAGATAAGCATTCGGCTCATTCCGGTAACCAAGTCTTGGGAGATAAGCCAAACACAGATCGTGGCACTCCCACTGTGATTTTCTGTTTCTGCCCAGAGCATTACCCTTAGGCAGTTTGTACACTTTTCTCTGTTAGCTGACAAAATTCCCCACTCAAAGGCCCCATAAGGAGAAGCACAAGGGGCCTTCAGCGTTCTAAATTGCCCAAGAGTTCTGAGCCAATCAACTATTTGGTCCGTTTGCTCCATTTTTGCTTGGAAATGGAACCATTGCCTACCATCTGTTGGAAACTGTTTCCAGAATAACCAATGTCACAAGGCTAGCTTTCTGGGCTTGTCGGCAACAGTGGGGTGGGGGAGGTGGAAAACCCCTTTAACCCCATCTCCCAATACCAGAGTTCCTGGGCTGGGACGCCCCAGAGTACAGGGCTGTGTTGCTTGCATGGCGCAGGCCCAGATCCCTTGGTATAGCTGGTGGAAAAGGGGGAGGGGCAGGTTGTGCACCGCAGGATGCAGCCACGATGACTGGGCTGGACTGTAAATACCCTGTCTTGTTTCCAGGTTAAGCATGCAGACACTGGGGGCGCGTAACACTGCAACAGCATTAGAGGCAGCGGACCGTTAGGAGACAGGGAGCAGCGCCATTGCAGCCAAAGACTCCGGATGGAGCCAGGAATCTGTCTGAATGGTCCACTTCTGTCTTCCATTGCTCTATTCTGCAGCAGATCATGACTTGTATAACATTAGGAGATAGCATGCAGACCAATACCTAATATCATATCACCTGCCTCTGTAAATTCAGCAGTTGAGCAGTTCAAAGTCAAATTGGGGATTTTCTAGAGTGAAGGATTTAATGTACCAAGTTTTTAGTCCCTGAGCTTTCTTAAGCGACTGGATGACTGCCATTTTCAATTTCGAAATGTGGCGATGAGGTCTGGGTGAGTTTGTTTAAGATACAAAGGGGCTTTAGCTTTAGGTAACCTCCCTTTCGTGATCTGCTCAGACAAGCCCCCCCTGTTCCCGCTAGTAAGGAAGGATACAAGCCCTGGCCACATGGATATGCGGCCCACTAAACTGGCTGCATTAGCTCTTGTGAGAAACAAATTCTCCAAGTCTTCAGGACACAAATTAGCATCTTGCAAGGCAGTGAGCCTCCAACACCTCCAACATGTGGTGGTACTGCAGCTGTGGGCCCTTATTGCATAGCATTGATGCCCTTCTTCAAATGGGCTGGCATCCTAATCTGCCCTGCGGGGATGTTGAAGGGAAGAATCAGGAGGACAAACGGGGACAGAAGAGGCCTCTGTCTCAGTTTCCTTTAATTTTCAGGGCACTTCCTGGCGTGCTGATGCTCAGCCCGATCATGTGGACATGTTGCCCACTAATCCGACTGCAGCAACACTTGTGTCAACCAAAGCTGCAAGCTTATGTTCTTCTGGGGCACAAACAATGTTCTTGCAGAGCAACAAGCCGACACATCGAGCTGTGATCCTTTTTGGCACCGGATTATTGAATTTCTACACATTAGGGAAGGAATGTCAGTCCAAACACGGATGGCCTTGGTAGCAGTCAGTTCTGATGAATGTTTGGGGTAGTTCATGGTGGGCCTGGGCTAGGCCCACTTACCTGGGAGTGTGTGCCCCACCACTATATACAAAAAAACGTTTGAAATGAAATGTACCTGCCTGTTTTCCCTCATGCTAAAGTAAACCGAGGAAAATGTGTGGCATGTAAGCTGGATAGAATACATTTTTTGTTGTTTAGGAGCACTGAAATGATTCAAAGAAAAGAGCCATTGTGGCAACCTGTGTTCTTAAAGCACACCAGGGCACAGGCTTATGATGTCCAGTTCCCTGAGTCCGTTGTTGAGAAACAAGTTGTGATGTGGACTGGAAACCTTTTGCAAAGCGGACTCGTAGTGAATTGAACCAAGCGACCCTGAGGGAGAGGGTGAGATTCATTCAAGATAATAGTAAGTGTGACTTTTCTCAACACAAAGGCAGCATCATCTGATGCTTAGCAAGTAGGAGTACGAGATTGGGTAAAGGTCAAACTACTTCGTTAGCTTGGGGGAGGCTCCAAAATTCTCAGAGCCATTGCAGGTATGGAAAGTAAGGGCCAACTTGGTGGTGGCTAGCTATGGTCATGCCTGCCATCTGGACAGGTTATTCAACATGGAAGGACCCTTGCGAGGGAGAAAGTGAGGCATTGAAGGCCTCTGGGCAGAAGAAGATCCCAGTGCTCAGGAAGGTTCCCTGTAGATTGTGCCCCAAATTGTCAAGGAAACTGTTGCAGGTAAAGCTAAGGCTAACAGGAGGCGGTCTCACTGTCCAGGGTACTTTCAGTTGAAAATGTGTTTAAAAGCCTGCCTGTGAATAGAGGGATATGTGGCATTCTCTGTCCCTCAGGCATGCCAAGGAAGATGCCTATGATGTCACACTTTGTTGTTCTATAAAACAGAAGCCTCCCTTCTGAAGGTTCTCTAGGTCATTTGGTGGGAAGAGAACCAGGTTTCGAGGATGTTCTTTACCTTTGATGAATAAACCTGTTCACACTACCTCTCATCTGTGAAGGGGGTGGGGGGGGGTCACACGCAACAAGCCGCGATGATGATGAGAAACCTTTTGGAAAGCGGACCGGCAGTGACGTGAACCAAGAGACCATGAGGGAGAGGGTGAGATTCTAACAAGAGAATAGTAAAAGCGGCCTTTGACCATAGGAAGGCGGTTGCTGCTAAGCAAGTGGGAGTAGGAGATCGGGTAAAGGTTAAACTCGCACTCTGTTTCTTCTGGGGAAGCTCAAATTCTCAGTCATTGCATGTATAGGAAGTAAAGGCTATCTCAGTGGTGACCAGCGATGGTCACGCCTGTCATCTGGAGAGGGTGGTCTGCATGGAAGGACCTGGGGGAGAGGTAGAAGGTGCCAGTGTCTGGCATCTGGTGAGGATGGCCAGCATGAAAGGGCCCTGGAGAGGGGGGGTTAACCAAGGGCTCTGGGAGGTTCCCTGCAGATGGTGCCCCAAACTGCTGTGGAAACGGATACATGTAAAGTTAAGGCTGAACAGAGGCGCTCTCCATATCTGGTGAGGCGCATGTGAAAATAGGTGTTTTAAAAAGTGTGTGCGACAAGAGGAATATGTAGCATATTGTGTCCCTTGCCTATGGTGAATAAACCTGTTTGTTACCTGCTGTCTTCTGTCTCCGCTGTGAAGGCGGTCGCACTCATTCACCATCCATGGGATACTGTAGTTCTATTTGCTGAAAAGCAAAAATGTTTGTAGATCAGAGTTTGTGTAAATTAAGCTGTGCATGTTTTTTTATTTTTAGTTCTGGCTGTTTTAATTCTCTACTAATGATTATTAACCATTTCCAATCATTAATTTCCTGCCCTACTACCTAACTGTAGAATAGTATTTTCCTAATGCATGCCGAGTTACATGTCAATGGCATCTGTAGTTTTAGATTTCACAGTATTTATGGAAACTTGTTCTTTTTATTGTCTTAATATGTAGCATCTAGTGGGTGTGGGCTACGTTCCCACAGAGGAGGAAAGAAGAGCCTTCAAGGAATGTAACCAGGAGAGCTTCTGGTACAGATGTGAGTACTCTTCAATAGTTGCTTTAAATAAACATCAGTCTCGTTGAGCATGCGGAAACTAAGTCGTATTGCAATTTTATATGGCAATTTATGTTTGTTACATTCTAAATGAAATTATAAACAAAAAGCCCCAAACCGTCTGAAAGAAGAGTTATGTCACAAGGGGCACAGCCTTGAAGGTGTATATGCCCACCACTTCTGGCTTCTTGATAGTGTGATGCTTTTGTGGGGTGGTGATGCAGCTGTTTGTTGTGGCCATTATTCTGAGGAATCCCTATTCTTCACTTTGTACTGATTCCCCCCCCCCCATATTTTTAATTTCCATTTTGTTGAAGTGTCCTGAAATTAGCCGCAATATCACTCTCACAATATTTGAACACCTCATGTTGACGACCCCAAAAAGGGTGTCTGAAAAAAGTCTGTGGTTGCTGAACATCTGTGAGGGATGTCTCAGTTTTACTTGGGTCAGGTTTTTTGTCCTTATGACCATATTCTGTGGTTTTGTTTGACATCTGTGGCAATATCGTAAAACAAAGATGGTAGACCAGAGGTAGAGTTGTACAATTGAAGGGGGTTGACAGTGATCCAGCATTCTAGGCTTTACACTCCTGGTCTGCCACAGCTCGCCCTTTCTGTGTCTTTGTGTAAGAACTGTCCACAAACTAAACCTTGAAGTTCCAACGCATTCCAACATACATTGCATTTCTTTTTAACCTGTTTCCCCTTTGGCCCTAGGAAATATGCTTTTGTGTTCCAGCGTGCATTGGTTTTCTTGTCTGTCTCTTCCTCTGTGATTCTAGGGGTGTGCAGTGATTCCTAGTATCTATGTTAGCTCACTGTCCTTTTAATCACGCAGATCCAATTCTAGAAACTGTGCTCTCAAGTGTTTTTCTTTGAAATCAGTTTCTCAATTGATCTTAAAACTTTGCCTTGAAGTTCTCACAGCAAAGCCAGTGCCTGATTGGTGTTGTGATTAGCTTTGCGTACATCTGGTGCAAGTGACTAGAATCTTGAGATGAAATGCAGGGCTTGGAATGTTTACCTATGAGAGTGTTCCAGGTTTGTCAGTTGCAAGGATGTAAGCCCTGAGAGAGGATGCCGGTGGGTGTCCTATGTCCCCTTTTACTTACCTGACTCCAAGAACTGTATTTGATGTACCTGAGCTTAATTTAATAACTTAACATTTCACTGGAGTGTGAGAGTCATTTGTGGCCGGACCCTGAGTACAACACTTGTATTCGCTGTGAACACTTCCGGAAATTCTTTTGTCCATTTATCATCAACTTCTGCAATCGTTATAGGATTCACGGCACTCGCCTGAATGCGGACTCCTAGTTTCCTCTGTTCATCCCACCCTAGGAGTGATGCCCCCTTTTTTGCCACTAATATATTTGCAGAACACTTCCTTCCTTTATATGACACATGTCCTTGAAATTCACCAATCCGATCAATGGTGGATTCCCCGTACCCACATGGTTGGACTTCAGCAGGAATCAAGATTCCAGGATCTTTGCCCAGCACATTATTGAACGTATCCTCTAAGATTATACTCCAAGGGGATGCTGAGTCAACTTTCATCTTCAAGCGACATCCGTCAACTATAAAGTCATCAATAGGTCCGTTGTATTCACCTGACACAGCATAGATGTGGAAGACATGTCTTGGCTTTTCCTCCTGGACAGGCGGACCCTCCGGTGGTCTAGTGATGTTTTGACTTGGTATCTCAAGCCTCTGTATCCTTTGATCCATAAGGTTTAGCGATGATTCTCTATGTACGTCCGGTGTTAGCTGGCAGTGTCTCGCACATATCACAGCCCTGGCCGTGCGGATGACAGTTGGTGCCCGGAGCTTAGTGCAGGTCGGGGCTCCGTTCAATAATGGGGATGTCATTGGCCTGCGGGGAGTGTTGGCGGAGGTCTGCTGTAGAAGAATGTTAGTTCAACGTTCCTCTAGTCGCAACTGTGGAGTCCACCTCATTGCTGTGTGTGGGAAAAAAAAAACGGGACCTTACTACGTGCCTAACGTGCCGTGGGCTTTGTCTATCGAAGTACTGCAACAAGGAAGTGATGAGGGAGGTTAGAGCAAAGGACCCTCCAAGGTTAATGGAGGCATGCATTAAGTGGATCACAACATAACACATCTCCCTCCTTATACATGTTACAAATCAGTTTCTAAGTGGCATTAAAGATGGAAATATTTGCCATGGTTAGGCATTCTCCTTGTCCTGCCCTTAGGTGTCTTCAAGGTGGTCTCTCGACTCTCCACAACTTGTCCGCTTGATTGCGGTAGACCCACATTCATCTCATGCACCCCAGCATACTCATTGTTCACCCCCACCAATTCATTACCAAAGACTGTCGAGCTCTTGACCAATCTCGCTTTCGACCAACACTCACCACCTTCAAGTATTGCCACACTGCCACGTACCGCTGTAATTCTTTTAGGTCCTAGAAACCTACTCTCCAAACATTTGGATCCAAAACAGGGATTCTTAATTAATACCAAATCCCCCACCTCAAACTCCAAGTTTTTGACTTTAGAGACGGAATCATATCTTTGCTTAGACTCGTCTTGGGCTTCAGAAATCAATCTCATCACTTCTGTCTATTTACCTCAACACATCCAGCAACCTCCAACCATCCTGGGCAGAATTTAGTGGCAGGTTGACGGCCCTTCAAAGACGCAAAAGGTGAAATTTGTGTGATGGAATGAGGTGTCGTTTGATAACTCCAAACCGTTTCATTTAACACCTCAGTCCACACCAAACCAGAACAGTGCGCTAGCTGTATTCCTCCTTGAATAAACCTGTTGGCCCTTTTAACCAGACCATTAGCCCTGGGGTGATGCAATGCAGTTCATAGGTGTTTAATGCCAAAACTCCCTAAAAACTTCATCAGGTCCGAGCAGAATTGGACCCCATTATCAGTAACTATCTCAGTGGGAAATCTCTCTCTAAAGAAAGTGTCTTCAAGAAATGCAATCATTTCACTCGTGGTGGCCTCCCTTAAAGCTCTCCATTCTAACCATTTGGAGTGATAGTCCACCAATACCACCAGAAATTTAAACCCATCACCTAGCCCTTGTATGGGACCCATTATGTCCGCAGCAAGTTTTTTCCATGGCTCTCTGGGACCCTGAACTGGAATCTCCCTGACCACCTTTACCTTATCTGCTCTCTCACACTCCTTGCACAAATTGAACTCCCCTCTCTACTTCGCTGTCCATGCCGGGCCACCAAAAAGACTGTCTGAGCAGTCTCTTGATGCCACTCATGCCCACATGGCCCTGATGAGCTAAATTAACCAAACGGGGTCTGATACCTGAAGGAGGAACAATTTTTGGACCTCTCCTTAGTTTGGTTCCATCTTGACCTCGTAAGAGCGATCAAAACTCCTGTCCAAGACTTCTTCATTGGGCCATCCCCCTCTCGTCCACTCTTTAACTTTAGACAGAATCACGTCTTCCCTGTCCGCTTCCAGCCATTCATCCTTATTTACAGCACACCCTGCAACATCTGAAATAATCATCTCCTCCTCCTTGACCATACTTGTTGTGTCGCAGACACCTTCCAACCGGAAGCCTAGATACAGTCAGCTACCACGTTTTCTCTGCCAGGGATATAATTCATTTTGAAATTGTAGCCCTTTAAACCCAACATCCACCTGGAAATTCTCTGGGAACCTTTAGCCCAATCTCTGCTACTCGAGAGTTGAACTAAAGGCTTGTGATCAGTTTTCACTTGGAATTCCTGATCCCAAAGAATTTTTATTAAATGTAGAATCGCCCAGAATACAGCCAGGGCTTCACTTTCTATCACTGAGTAGTTTATTTCCGCTCCCTTCAGTGGTCTAGAGTCAAATGCTATTAGGTGCTCTTCTTTTCCTGAATCTATTTGACACAGTGCGGCACCCAGTCCTGACAAACTTCCATCCCCAAATAATGTCTTCCTCCCATTTACAAAACCGCCTAACGAGGGATCTCTAGAAATGCCTTCCTTAATGGCTTTAAAGGCTACCTGACACTCTTCAGAACATTTGAAATGTATATCTTTCTTGAGTAAGTTCCTCAAGGGTGTGGAAATGGTGGCGAACCTGTTGACAAACTTGTGGTAGAATTCAGCCATGCCAATGAATGATCTGAGCTGATCCTTGTCGACTGGAGCTGGGACTGGGACTCTACAAATGCTCTCAACTAGGCTAGCTTTGGGTGACACCGCTTGACCAGTTCTTTTGTGTCCAAGATATTCAACTTCCCTGACACCTATTCTGCATTTGTTTCTTTGAACAGTAAGGCCAGCTTCTCTCAATCTCTGTAGTACACATCTCAGCACCTTATCATGCTCATCCTCGCAATCAGCATAAACCAAGATATCATCCTGAAACACTGCAATTTTTCCAAGACCCTCGAAAAACTGAGGCAGCAGATGCCAAACCAAATGGCATACATAAATACTTGTGCTTGGTGGTGGCAGCACTGAGACCCTGACGTGGCAGGCCAGGGTAGAAGGAGGTTGGTTTTGTTATGAGTGTTTAGTCTTGGCATGTAAGTGAGTATCACCTATTTGTTGATTGTGTTAAGGAGGGGGATGGTGTAGTATCTTGTATGCTATGGTGTGTCTGTGTGAGTAGCTAGGCTCTGTGGAATGCTTGGACTATGGAGTATTTGGGGCTTGGGGATTCCAAGGTGGACTGTTGGGAACTGGGAGCTGGGCTAGGGACCAGGACAGATGCATGTAGCCTTCTCTTGCATGTAGCCTTCTCTCTCACCTTCTTGTCTGTCCCTTCCCCTATGATTCTAGGGGTGTGCAGTGATTCCAAGTATCTACGTTCGCTCACTGTCCTTTTAATCAAGCAGATCCAATTCTAGGCACTGTGCTCTCAAGTGTTTTTCTTTGAAATCATTTTCTCACTTGATCTTAAAACTTTGACTTGAAGTTCTCACAGCAAATTAAGTGCCTGATTGTCTTGCTCTGTTGGAATGTTAGGTGTGTGACCGAGAGAGGAGTGTTGGTGTCATTGTTCATTGTTTGTGTTCCAAGGATGTCTGTTATATCAGACCATCCTGGGTGTGGGAGGCACGGTCGTCTGGCTCATGTAATGCTTACCTGTCTTCCCTATGTTGAGTCCTGTACCTGTTATCTTGGTCTGGAATAAAGCTACATATGACTACACACCTGCCTCAACGTCTTACCTGTACAACCAAACTACATTATAATTCTGACCTTCCAATTTCATCATCCAGTGTTTCTCTACAAAATCAGTTTATCAATTGCTCTAGGAATGTTCCCTCTACGTTCAGCAGCATTTCTTCTTTTAATGTTTCACAAATGGCTTTTGGAACTTACTTTCCAAATACCAGACACTGGTCATCCTATTCCCAATTACTTCCTCAGTCTGCTTTACTGTGTTTCTGTCACAGACATCCTTGCTCTTTTTCAATGCTTCTCTTTGTTTCCCCTCTCTCCAACACCAGCATTTACAAGTATTTGCTCATTCTGGCTTCTACTCACTTCTTGCTCTCCCTTTCTCTCGCTGATGATCCACTCACTTGGACCTCACCACCCGCACATCCCTCTGTGGGAATGGGGCCATGACCTCTGTTGTTCCAACTCTGCCTTTCACTCTCGCTTCCTTTTCTGCAATGGATCTCTTTGTGTATCTTATCTTCGTTGTTGCGTATGGGCTCTGTGTTCGTCATTTATTGCATCGATCCCCTCTCTTAAGCACAGGTGACCCTCTTGGGCTTTGCACAGCTTTTCTGCGTCTCCTGCATGACAATTTTGTCAGGACCTCACCTTTAACCTCCCCACCCCCTTGCAAGTTGTGCAGTGTGCAATATATGCGTAGTTACATATAGTTAATAATATTACATTAACCTGCTGGAAAGAAATAAAAAAAAAGAAATAATGAAGCATTCCGACGCATCTAACTAATCCCATCCGCAAACATGTATTCTCTGACATTAGTTTAACTTTACAAGGCAATTTGATGTTACATTTTTCAATTACTGCATATTGCCTGGCTTCACATCATGCATCTTTGGCAACCATCTGTGTTGCAACAACAGAACAACATTAAGATTAATTCCCCCCAGCATTCCTTGTAGAGGCATTTCTGTCTGCAGTGTGTAGGAACAGTGCCAAACACTGCCATATATCCATTGGGTGGCTTTTTTCGGTTACTCAGATTGCACAAGTATATTGTCTGATAGGCATTCAGCATGTGCAAGTGCTCTTGTACACATACTATTTATTGAAACCCACGGTTAGCTAGTAGCAAAGAAAGGTGAGTGAATTTCATGTTGCATTCAGGACTATCTATTAACAGACCTAATAAACCCTCCATAGAAGAGATCAGATTTGTGCAATTGGTTATCCGATCTAGTGTATTCACTACCTCATCTTTTTTTGTGTCGTCTATTCTCTGTAGATCGGCAGGTGGGCAATATATACGGTGCACATAGTGGAAATGTATCCAGCACAACCTAGGGCAGTGGTATCCAATTATTTTTATATTGTCCCCCCCACCCCCACACCCATGATTAAAATATTGCTTCTGCCCCAACAAGCTACAACTGCTTGTATTTTCTAGTAAATACTGCCTTTGAACAAACTTAGCCTCACTTCTACACAATCCACAGACATCCAATCTAGTGGCTCTGTGAACTACCTTATCCGTGTTAGTTATTCTGTGATGTTGCTTTTCTGCAGTCTGCCTGTCCGACATCTGTCTGCCCTACTGTTAGGTGGCTGGTATTGTAATCTGTTTTTATGCTTCCAAAGGTTATTGGAATTAGCATGGTGTGGAACACATCTGAGGCTATGAATATAATGGGGTGCCAGGGGGATCCAAAGCCTCAATCATGGAAAGACAGGCAGTCATTGGCCCCCAGGGTCACCCAAGTCCCGTTTACTAGCCTCAGAGATGGGATTTGGTTACAGTGTGTTTAGGTGTGTGCTCTGTGGCAAGCCAGAAGAAGGACTCTGACCAGAGGGCATGCTGGCAAAGAGTTTCATTTAACTTAAAAGAAAACGCATTTGTAGCCATATTGCTAAAAGTGGAGTTCACTTCCTAACAAATTATACTAAGGTGCCCTTCAATAGGCAAAATAGAAAGATAGCCCTTTGCCCAAACCTAGCCTCTAAACTGACCCTACCACTTAGAAAAAATATATAAGAACTAACTAGGCAGCGTGTGCTTCCCTCAGTTGTTCATACTAATCTCTCTCTGGGCTTGCAGGAATCCCTCCTGGTTCCAGATTCAATGATTATTCGTAGAAAACAATTCTCCCTGGTTTGACCGCTCTTGAAAATCTGTCCAAATTCCAAAAAGATTCTTAAATTCCTACAAAGACCAAATGTCCAAGTTGCCTTAGGAGGAGGGATATTTCATCCCTTTCCAGTCTGACTTTAGAGCTGCCAGAAGCACAAGAACTGCTCTCCCACCTTGACTCTAACATTCCCTCTGTCCTCATCCTACTCGATCTCTCTTCTGCCTTTGACACAGTCAACCATACCATCCTGCTCAACCGTCTCTGTGTCAACCTGGGCATCACTGATCAGGCTGTGGCCTGGCTGACCTCTTTCCTCTCTGATCGACCCTCCCAGGTCCAACTTGGGTCCTTCCTTTCTCCATCTCCCTCTCTACCTGCAGTGTTCCCCACCGGTCCAGCCTCTCACCCTGGCTCTTTAACCAATACCTGGCAACTCTTGCCCACTGCATTGCCATTTTCTGCTCAAATTTCCAGTGCTATGCTGACAACACTCAACTAATTTTTAGGCTTCCCTCGGCCACCTCTTCTCCTTCTCTCATCTACGACTGCCTATCTGACATTCAGTATTGGTGTGCCGCTAACGATCTCTGCCTGAGAGTAAAATCCTCCTCATCGGCACACCTTTACCCTCCTTTCCTGTCACTCTCCGGCGGGCCTCCCTTTGCCCTCCTCCTACCCCCACTTGTGAGGCTAAAAACCTTGGGGTAATCTTTGACTCCACGCTTTCCTTCTCTGCCCACATCTCTGATGTCTCAAATTTCCTATTGCACCTCCTCAGATGTATTCTGCTTTTCCTCTCCTTCTCCCAGAAGCTCACTGTCTCTCGTGCCCGGGTTCTCTGAAGATTGGATTATTGTAACAGCCTCTTTCTAAATCTACCTGACTCTACTTTCTGCAACTTATCTAAAACAGGACTGCGAGACTTGTCCTTGGCCTCAAACCCTGGGATCGTATCTCTCCAGCCCTGAAATCTCTTCACTGGCTCCCAGTGGCTGCAAGGATTAAATTCAAGACCCTTTGCATTGTCCACAAGGATTTCTGGGGCCTGTGTCCAAAATACCTTCAGCTATCCTTCCATAAATACCTTCCCTCCCGAGCCCTTCGCTCCTCTACCTCTAACTCCCTCAGGGTCAGTCGTTGTTCTAAGAAACAAGCTGGGGGTAGATCTCTGTCTTTGGCTGGGGCCCCCCTCTGGAACAGCCTGCCTGCCACTTTGAAACTTGAGGAGAACCATCTCCGGTTCTGTAAGCACTTCAAGACCTACCTCTTTGCTTCTGCCTTCTCTCCTCTGTCCTGTTGATCTGTTCTGTCTTGGCATCGTGCACCTGGTCTCCCTCTGTCTTTAGAGCCCAGGTACCTGCTCACCCTGCCACCCACCCGGGTCTGTATCTGTAACCCTACAGTCCCCCCCCATCCCCCTTTTCTTTTTCTGCACTTAATCACAGCCTGTCTGTTGCCTTATTACTAGCACTTGCCACTTGCTGGCTGCACTATCACTGTTTCTTTTTGTTATTTATTTATTCATGTTTTATTTACTTATCTCTAATTTTGCCCAGCACTTTCCACCTCTCCCCTGCACTTACCCCTCTCCCTCCCACATGCACTTGCGCGTTCTCAATGTCACTGGGCATTGTAAGATTGTTGTTTTTGTTATCCTTTGTTCCCCTCCCTTGCCTCATCACGCTCTGAAACACTTGTGTACGAGCGCGATACAAATAAAATATCAATATCACTTCTGTTACGAGTCACCGCTTCTTGTACTTCCTTCTTTCTGGATTAGGCCCTTTCTAACCGCCTAGGTGATTCATAACTCTTTTCCCTCCACCCCTTCTCTGGTTCCATGTCAGGCAGTCTATAGTCCGTCTTTTGACCTCCCGCCTTCCAACTTCGGTTTGCACATTGAGGTGTTATGTGCTACCTCCATTTCCCAGAAGGTTAGTAGCTGGGCTTGTCACACTTTGTCCTCTCTTTCATTGTGGCTTACTCTTCTGGCATGAATCAAGATTTCCACACACTCGAGGGTGCCACGAGGTAGCAGCCTTTTGACTTCTGTGCTTCTACATGCTCTCCCTTTATATCCAGGGATCAGGACTGAACACCTTAGTATCCCTTGGGGTCTCCCAACCAACTGGGCTTTCCCAGTCCCTTTCACCCTCCTCCTCCATGAGCTGAGCCTCGTTATCTACCCCTCCGCTGGTTGCCTCTGTTTGAAGTTTGAACCAGGTGGTGGGTGGGTGGTTGGTTAACCATTTAATGGCTGGCCCCATGGTTCTCTAACTAGGGTCACTAAAGGTTTAATGTGTGGTGCAGTCATAGTCACCGTCTTGATGCTTACTGATTAGCATAATTACTTGTCACACTGTTTCATCCCCTCCTTGCCCATCCCGGTGCTCTCTTGGAGTCACATCTCTGCCTCATGGATATGCATGCACAACTTGCAGGGAGCATGCACTCGATTCTTTTTTGTGGTAAATTCATAGAGCAGCCCTAACTGAACTGGGTAGACTGGGTGGTTTCAGCCAAAATGACTGCACCGAAAGTTCCGACCCTTACAAAAAGTCAGAAAATGCATACCACCAAAGGTTCGAACACCAAAAGTATGCATTTTAGGTAGGTTTAAAAAAAAAATAAGACTGTGGCGGTGTCCCCCTCAACCCCTTTCTCACCATACCATACAGTATTGTGGGCAGGGGGGCTCTGTGGGTGTCCTCCTCAATCCCTTTCTCAACGTACTATACAGTATGATGAGCGGGGGTTGCAGGGGACACCCCTGCAGCTCACCGACCAAAAGTAACAAAATAAAATAAATAAAAGAAAAGGACCCTGCGGTTCCGGTTCCCGGAAGTGAAAGGGAACCAGCATTGCTGGGACACAGCGTGTCGGAAAGAAAGGTAAGTAGGTGTTGGGGGTGTGGTGTGTTTTTGTATGGAAGTGGTGTATTTTTTTTTTTTAATGGATGTCTGCATGGGAAATGTACAAACAATTTTGTAGTTCGTACATTTCTCATGCCTACTTTTTGTATGCAGTGATTTCCATCGCGGGAAAATCGCGTAGATTCGACTGGGTGGGGTGCTGTGTGATTGTTTGTCCGCTTCTTAACTCTGCTATAAGGGCCTCACCAGATCTCTAGTCCCTTACATCTCCCTCTTCTATTACTACCCCTTCATTGGGATGACCGCATTCCTTGTAGGGGAACGGGCCCAATGGATCCCCCTTCAACCACCGTCGGAGTGCCACATCAGGTAGTGGCCGGGTCAACACTCTCCCTAATGGCTTGCAACCCCAGCAAGTGAAAATGGGAAGTTTGGAAAACTTGCCACATCCCTTACCCTTTCTAGAGTGTCTCTCACACAAAGTTGGTATGATAGTTTAATACACCTGCTGTGGAAATCTATGTATAACCTAGTCATGACTGGTTTGAATTCCTTGGGGACTAACCCAGTATCTCATTCTCTTGAGGTTAATAAAATGTGTATAAACGAGTTTGTTAAAACGAACATTCAATATTAAATTGCTACAAGACTTAGTACAGGGTAAGCACTGTGAAAAGGTTACACCAATAATCTTTTCCTGGGGTGGTATTTCGTTGCTGTTAACAAGTCTTTCTAATTGACTCTTAATTTTTTGCAGTTGGTAAGCACTTGTTTTTTTATGTGCAAACCTTTAAATGGGTTTAACCTGGTCACATGCCAGGTAGGGTTAAGGTTCAAGGTTTACTTGGGGCCCCAAGGGCCTTCGATTATCCTCATGGACTCTCCTGGAGTCAGTCCTTTGGCGCCAGGCTCATGTTCACGGTGGAACACTGTCTTGAAGGGACTACTTTTTTATTGGAGGCCTGCAGCCAACATGAAGGCACCCACACAGCCTAGCTCCTAGAACCAAACTGTGCGGTGCAGTGTTTTGGGTGTGGTAGCCCGGACTACTTTACCTGGACTACTTTACTAGGGGGGCTATATAAACCACACCCAAGTTACAGAACGTGCTTCTCGTTATTCGCTCATCGTGTCCAGAGATCCTTGAATAGTGGACCTGCAGAGGAGACAAAAGAACATCATTAGCAGTCTCTGCTTACCTGCACCTTTCTATCCGTCGATTGTCCGTCTTCCTGCTGCTCGCGGTCTTCCATCCAGGCGGCAGCATCATTGGTACACCTTGCACTCTCCGGAACGAAGCACCTGGAAGGAGAGAGAAAGAAGGACAACGTTAAACAGGTTCCTCACGGCATTTACAGCAGTAATCAAGAGAATCTTACCTGGCTGGGCATTTCTTGGCCGGCGCCGCTCCGGAAATCTTCACACGCCCAGAAAGACCGTCGCGACCTGAAAAGGAAAAAAGAATACAGGTTAGGAAAAGAAGACATTACCATGCCGCACTTCGCGCTTAACCTACCATCGGTCATACGTTCCTGCGTCCATCTTCCTGGTAGGAGCCCGATCCAAGCTGCGCATCCACCGAATCACTGTGCACCCAAGGGGGAATAAACGAGGAAAAGACTTTAATCGCAAGAAAGGAAAGCAAGGACATTTTAAGACTGCTATAACCAGACTTACCTCTTAAAAGACACTTGAATGGGTTGGCACCAGTGAAGTTAACTCGGTCGCTCAAGCCCGCAGAAAACTACGTGCCCCTGCACAGAAGGCAGGACAGATAGCACGTCGGACATCACAACCAGGTGAGAAGAGGGCCATCAGATCGAGTCCAAGGGGCAGGTAGGAGGAAACAAAATCTGTTCCTAAGTCCAGTCCTCCTGTGTTTTCAGGCTCGACTTCCAAAGAAGGCACCATCCGGAAACCGGAAAGGGTCCAGGGTGAATCCGGCAGCCAGGGCATAAGGGCGTCCCTGTAGATACCAGGTGAGCGTAACAGGTTGGACCCTTGATAGCCTTGATACACAGTCAGTTTGCCAGCGGGATGTCACGCTTTAGAAAAATCAATAGTTATATCCCCTCCTGCTCAAATAGAGTATTCCCCAAAACTGTCCTCTTAACATTAATTTAGATTCCTTTAAATACTCCGGTATGCATTTCAGCCATGAGTATCAGAACTAAGGGAAATCTTAGTTAATTTCTGATTAAGCTAAAAGGAGGTGCAGGATACTTGTTTAAATTGCCACTATCAATGATGGGCAGAGAACATTTGTTTCAGATGGTTGCTCTGCCCAGACTGCAATACATTTTGCTAAACACCCAGTTTGCGATCCCAAAGGAAATATTCAGAAAAATATAGGCTTTACTCAAGGATATTTTCTAGGTGGTGGGGACACCTTGGATAGCTCTAAGGACACTATGTTGCTCTGTCTGGGAAGAGTGTTTAGTGCTACTTGTAAATATTACTGGCCGTCCCACTTAGCATCAGTGGAGGAATGCTTGTTCGGGGGGCGGATGTTGCCTGCATCCGTTTAGAGCTTGAATGAATGGGAGTGCACTCACCATTGCAAACTCTATATGGAATAGAAAGGCAGGTCTACTCTTAGTTTCCCTCTGTGGACAACCCTGACCTTCCAGAAATCAAAAAACGAGGATGTATTTCTTGCCAGTAGGATGGGGGGGGATAGAAAAGTTAGGATTATGGGGGAGAGAGGTGGCCGGGATCGACCTGAGCGAGGATGTTGCTCTGAGTGCTTCGGTGGTGGGCCCATCGTGATGCCGCTGGAGCCTCGAGGCTCAGGAACTCAGGGAGATGGGAAGTGCTCATAGAGCATCTGGGGCCGCCCTGCTGACACCTACAGTCGCTGCTTTGCTGTGCTGCAGCACCCATACAGAGCATCCCCCCTCGGACCCAAGATGGCAACCATTCTGGCCGTCTGGAGGTGTGTGCTTGTGCGGGGCAGTGCTGGGGTGCCTGATGCCCCTGTGAAGCCTGCCTTCTGTGCTATTGGGAGATGCAGTGAGGCTCCAAAGCTCTTTCTGGGCCTGTAGTTGCCCCTGGTTTAGGACTGTAGTAGGAGCAGACTTTGGCCCAGAGGGCCTCCCGTAGTGATATCGGCTCTGTGACCCCTGGCGCCTGAAGTCAATGTCTAAACATGCTGCAGCGCCTGTCTGGGGCCTCCCATGCTGGAGCTGAGGTGGAGCCTGCGTCAATTGTGGCCTGTGGGCTATCCTGTTGAGTCTGCATGGAGGTGTGTCTCAGCACAGGTTGGGGCCGGGAGTGCCTGTTGTCCCTGTGAAACCTCCCCTGGTGTCTTGTGTTGTGTGCCATTGGGAGGAGCAGGGAGGACCTGAGGATTGTTCCGGGTTCTGCAGCTGTCCAAGGAGGAGCGCTGTAAGAACTGCCTTGTAGCAGGCTCTGGCCCAGAGGGGGGTGCCTCATGGGGGGCGGGAATCTGGCCCTAACTGCGACTGACCTCGAACTGGCCAAACTGTTTAGGGAGATGTAGCGTGAATTCCAGAACAGCATGACTGATCTCTCCTGTAAAATCTCTACTTTGGATAAAGGGGTCGTCAAGGCAGAGCAGCACATAGGGGAGATCGAGGAAACCACGTGCCATCAATGTCGGTGGGTTTCCAGCGTTTGTTGGACTAGTAACGGAGGTGCGAAACTGCACCAGGTGGAAAAATGTCAGCGTGTGTGGGATCCTGTAGGAGTGTGACTCCAAAATCCAATGCAAAAAGAACGGCTCCAACGGAGAGTAAATGCACTTTGTCAGCAAATCAACTTTATTGCATGCTAATGGCCGGTAGGATTTAATCGGCCTCTTGAAGTTGAAAACAAATAGTTCCTTCCAGTGCTCAACAAAGTTGCAGCTTTTATAGACATTTAAGCAATATGCCTAATTACACATACTTTGTTACAAAGTCATCCCTCAAAATCCCATTAGCTAACCCTGTACAAGGAAATGTAATCCCCATATGTTCACAAACCCCATTGGACACATTGACAAAATACATTCCCCTTCCCCACGTGCTTTATTTCCATAATCAGTCATGATATTCTAAATATAATCTCCTTATTATCTAAACACAATTAAGTGTATGACTTGTCCCATTTGGTAGGAATCCTTTAACCCAGTATGTGATGTGCAAGTCTTTTACAAGAACACTTCAAACAAGAGGAAGGTGAGAAACAAATAACCAAGTTTTTAATCAAGCAATAAATATCTTATTGGCCCAGATGCGCTGGCATCCCAGGTTATTCCTTCTGCGTTCCTGGACATTACCTTATTTGCCACTACCATCTCAGATCATACAGCCACCAGCACATCCTGCCTGTCTTCCTACGAGCCCAAACAAAACCATTATAACACCATCAAACTCAGCCCTCCAGCACCCCTTCCATGTGTTTTATTAACTAACCCCAGTTCGACCCAGCATTTGGTAGGACTTAACAAGTGTCTGTGCTTCCATGAAGATTTGTTCTGTGTATCCGCAAAGCCATCTAGTCGTAAACCCGTGACCCAATGGCACTTAATTTAATCTTCACCTCTAACCATTTAATGCCATCGCCAGCTGCTCAAATGTGGTTTGCCTCACTTCTCCTTCCTTGACCTGGTCGCTCAGCCCTTCACCCCATGCAAAGTTAACCTCCGAAAACTAATCTCTCTTCGGCCTACACGAAAGGCAGCTATGGAGAAATGGTGATCTGTGATATTTTCATGTACTCGCAACAAACACTGTATTTCCCTAAAATACCAGAACATGTCTCCCATCTAAATCATTATCGAATCCCACATGTATATTGTTCAGGACTACCGCACCCCTCACAGTGGCTTTCCCCTCGCATTCTTTCTCGCATGCATAAAGCTCCTCGCTTCACACTCTAAGCGCTACACGTTGTACATTGCACAATTACATTGTGTCCCCGCAACTTCTGTTGCTGGTGATGCAAATCTAAAATCTATCCAAAATAAACACAAAGTAACACTTATGGGAACATTAATCCCAATTCAAGTATCTACACTGAACACGTTAAATTGCAAAGTTGCGTTTAACCTAGCCACACAGTTTTTCTAATATGAAGTGCGCAACGTGAACCTCTTCCCTACGTTGGGACATGAAACGTGCATCCTAATATTCCCCCTTTAGTAAATGTATTAACTAATGAAATTCTCTCTCGTTAATAAAATCTTCTTGAGGAACCCAAACCCTACAAACATCATGCACGCACTTCCGAATTCGGGCATACTCCTCCGGCGTACAACACAAAAACAACCACCCACCATTTCCGCAATCTACCCAATGCTCCACATAGTTATACAAATACAGTTGAAGACCCAAAAGAGTACCTGGAGGTTCAATTAACCCTGGATTCATCCCTGACTCAGTCTGTGTGCCCATGTGATTCCAGGTGGAAGTGTCCCTACCCGCAGACAGAGTAACTGACATCATTGCAGCTGTTCTAGGTATCTTGGCAGATCAGCATCTCAAGAGCCCATTACAGGAACAAAAAATGATGAGCAAAAAGACAATAATAGACATTAGTATCTTCACAGTTATGCTCATCCAGTATTGTCTTCAATCCCATCCTCCTTTTACATTGCCACTTGAAGATTGTGTAATGCTCACATTTTTTGGGCCGGGGTCCCATAATCTAAATCATTGTTCGGCATGTACATGCAACACGTACTCCCTATTTATTTAACACACCTCAACTTACATAGTTTATATATTATAGTGTACATAAAAAATGTACCATCTTTATAATCAATATAGCCATAGAAAAACAATTTCATACAAAATGTGGTATAAAAACATAAACTATACACATTTATTTAAATAGGACTATATAGATTAAGATTCATTAAAATAATGAATTATATCAAATAAAAAACGGATAAACCTAATAAGATAAAAGACTGGTAATTAGACTTCAGCAAAATCGGAGTGATGTAATTGTACTGCGTCATACAATAAGGGTCTGGAATTCTATGTTCTCTATCGCATACTCCCATACTTTATAGGCTGCTCTATTTAAAGAATGTAATGTCATATTAAATATAAAGTGCCATTGTCGTCATATTAAATATAAAGTTCCATTGTGATCTATCTTCACTGCGTAATCTAATCCTTCCCATCTCAACATAGTTTTTCAAATAGGGTTCATGCAGAACACAGTACTCTGACAAAAGGTGCTCAATGGTTTCAAGATGCGAGGTGAACAATCTGCATAGTCTTTGGTCCTTGGGAAGGTTTATTCTGGGGCCAATCCTCATAAGAGATGGTAATGGGTTGAATCTGAGCTTTATCACAGTCTGGCCCATGGGTCACCCCACATAATGAGGTAGGGAAACGGTTTGAAAAATAGCAACTTTTGACCAACATAATTATAATTACTCTTTTATAGTCTTGGAGACTATATTTCAATGTTAGAAATACAGTCCCACTCTTGCGCTTTCTTAGTTAAGATGTACTTATACAGGGTTCCATGCTCTGTATAATATGCTGTCAAGCCTATTTTCTTGTGGATGAACGCTACAGATGCATCCCATTCCTTCAATTGTTCCCACATAACCGGCTGGCCTCTTGAACTGTTAGTATACCAGGTATACTGCGTCACACCCATATCATTTAGTAGTTTGTATTTTGTCATAATTCTTCTGATGTTGAGTGTCGGTGTAAGGAACTCATGGTGGCAACAGTAAAGATACACACAGGTGATCACATTTCAAGGGTGTTTATTAAACTGTATAAATGTGTGAGAAAAACGCCTAATCTAAACCTAAATCTAAGATGGGAGCAAGCTACGAGCATCACATAATAAGGCAGTCCTTGTGGCGTCTTGTCAAATAAAAAGGTCCTATACTAAAAAGAAACTATTGCCAATCCTTTACAAAAGAGTGTGGGATGGTGTTCACAAGAAAAGAAAGAAGTGTTCACAAATGATAAATCAGGATATTATAGCCGGGGTCTGCCTTCCCCACGTTTTAGCACGGGACAAGGTGGGACGCTTGAGCACAGCACACTCCTGGACTTCTCCAGCACAAGGCTACATTTCCTTCCAGCGATATCAGGACCTTCGGCGGTTAAGTCTCTTTTCTACAAAGTTTCTTTCCTCCGACGGCCTGATGTGTCGAAATAACCAAACAAAAGTTCCTTTCCGTATGTACGTTGGGTGATTACTCTTCACCCTTGGATCCCCCTCTTCCGGGCTCAGACCCTTCTGAAATGTTAGCCTCCCTCCGTCGGGGTGATTACAGCCTTTTACTCAGCATATTTTACAAGTCTCAATGTCTTTTCAAACAGTCTTTCGCTGTGGACATCCATCCGCCGGGTTCACTCTTGTTAACACAATGTTAATGGGGTTATTGCACTTCACCCCGTTTTGCAGGCATCCCTCAGCCGGGTTCACATTGGCCAGTTACACAGTTCACTTTGCTTTAAACAATGTAGGATTTTTTTCCTTTAGCTTTCCTCTTGGTTACGGTCAAAGACGTTTGATTGTAAAAGGGGTTTTACTCGACCCTTGTATGACCATTTTGACCTCTGGAGTCAGCTCTTTAGGGCCTCCTGGGATCTGTAGTTTTAACAAACTGGGATCGGCCAGAGTCTTTCGAATGAGCGCCCACATGGTGCCGGACCCCTCTGCAGCTAGTCTCTCCCTGGGTTGTTTAACAGTTATGAAACACACAAAGGCTTTGTTTTTAATTTGCATTATATTGCCATATGCAACCTTCGTTCAACACAGTTCCGTTTACTATCGGTTCTCCCTCTGATTCACTGGCTGTGATGAACCGCTTGACGTTTCTTGTCTCTGGAGTCAGGGGCGGTACCACGGTAGCAAGCGTCTCTCCCTGCATTGGTTATCAGTGTAGGAGGGCTCCGTGCACCGTTGACATTTGTTACACCACACGGTGGCTATTCTTCCCAGCCTTATGATTCCTTTCACGGAGGATTCGCGGGTCTGGGTCAAAAAGGGCAAGGACCCTTCCCTACTTGCTGTTCTTTTGGTTCTCACTGCCTTTCTCCTCGTCTTAAACTGCCGTCCTGGAATAGCTGCCTCGTTGCGCGGTCTGCCTTGCTCAACGTGTGCTCTCGTGCGCCACCTTTTATCCCTGTGGGGAAGGGAAAGGGCCGTCAGGTGTGTGTGGTTATTGTCAATTGTCTGACTCTTGTGTTGGAAACGGCTAGTCTACGCCGCACACCTTTGGTCAATGGACTGGGTATCAATAAAATGTACTAGTCTTAGATGATAGGCTTAAAGTCTTCAGTTGCAAGGGGAGAAAGAACGGTCCTGGCACATGGACCGTGGAAATATGCAAAGCAAAAGAAAAAGTCCCCACAGTGGGGGAACTCCCGTCCCCTGCACACTCTCAATGGCTGGAAATGGCCAAGTACTAAGGAAAAGAGTATCAATTGATTTGGTCTAAGTTAATATGAACTAAGGTAGTCATTAGAGCAATTTAGTGTGTGTGTGTATGTATATATATATATATATATATATATATATATAATACACACGCGCGCTAAATTGCTCTAATGACTACCTTAGTTACTATATATATATATATATATGTTATAGTTTGATCCTATAAATGTCGACTTTATCGACTTCGACATTAAATCCACCTGGGATATACATACAAGAAGGCTCAAGGACAAATCCAAATTTAATCTGCAGTTTCCCGTGGGTGGATGTATTAGAAAACTACGGACCAGTACCGTCAGTGCTAAACACAATCTCACTGCTCTACAACTTCAGGCCATTGGTGAACTACAAAATCTTCCTAACATCGTCATCAAGCAGGCCGATAAGGGGTCCAATATAGTGATTCAAGATAGAATGCATTATGTCGCCGAGGCCAATCGTCAATTAAGGGACCGACTATGCTATGCTAAATTATCAAAAAAATCCCTTTCTTGATATTCAATCACAACTCAATAGCCTGTGTACCAAGTGGGCTGACATTGGACTAATCGAAAAAGATCTAGTTACATTTCTTGTTCCCTCCTGCCATACCATACCTACCATCTACTTTCTACCCAAGACACATAAATCCCTTACCCACCCACCTGGGGCCCTCCTTGAGCACTTGGCACAGTTCATTGATGAGACTCCGTTTCCTTTTGTTTCGGTTTTGCCCTCTTATTTGCAGGACACTAAGGACTTCTTGCAACATGTCACCAATACACCGTGGGAAGATGGGCTTCTTTTGGCCACCCTCCATGTTGTTTCCCTCTACACTTCCATCGATCATCAAGTGGGTATTGGGAGCCTGTAAATATTTCTTGGATACTCGCTCATTGAACTATCATGGCCATAGTTCCATGATTCTGGAGATGTTGTCTTTTTGTTTGACGAACAATGTTTTCTTATTTGATGGTGCCTTTTATCGGCAAGTAAGGGGTACTGCTATGGGCAATCTATGGTTTACAGAATGCCAACGCACCACCAAAGTTATTTATCTTGATGTGGTTGTGACTCTTGAAAGATCTGGTTTTCACACAGTTTTGCATAAAAAACCCTCCACTACTGGTCTACCTTTACATGCCACTAGTTGTCACCCTATGTCATGCAAAAAAAGCATTCCCTATGGCGAATTTATTCGCTATCGTAGGAATTGCACTGACCTGGCATCGTTCGACTATTACTGTGCCCAAGCGGCTATCGATTTCTTGCAACAAGGCTATGAAAAACGAACTATAGAAATGGCCTATACGAAGGCCCGTGGACTTTGCAGGTATAAACTACTATATGGTATCAAGTCAGACAAGATTGCTATGCATGAAGAACCAAGACGTATTGTCTCTTTTGATAATGCCTCGAACCATGTCCGTTGGATCATTGAACGACATTGGCGTGTTCTGATCCTAGACAAAGATTTATGTCCCTTACTTTCCAAACGCCCTACCATCGCGTATAAGAGTTCCATCGCTTAGAGACAAGTTAGTTTCCAGCTTTTTGCCACCCATTGACAGAAGTTCTCCTCTTTCCAATTGGTTGGCGGTCTCCCCCATTGGCTTTACCTAATGTTTTAAATGTGAAGCCTGTGCTCATGCCACTCCCTGCAAATCTTTTATACATCCGGTCACCAAATGCAATCAGACTATCAAGTATTCTATGAATTGTGACACTACTTTTGTTGTTTATGTCCTCTCGTGTCCCTGCATGAAGTGGTACGTCGGGAGCACCACATGCAAGCTCAAACTCAGGATCTTGCAACATCTTAGGGCGATTAAAAACTCAGATCCCACGTACCCCATGGCCAAGCACTTCTGGCAGGAACTTGAGAATTACCTGAATCTGCTTACTTTTTTTGCAGTGGCCCACATTCCAATTCATCCCAGGGGCGGTGACCATGTTTTAAAACTAAGACAATCGGAGATTAGATTCATCTTGGACTTCGACACTAAGTCTCGCAATGGGCACAGTCTAGATGAGGAGCGGTATACATTTCTAGGCACCTAAGTTGGACTTACTTACATCTATGTTGCCTTCTTTTTCTCTGATACTTCTTAAGTTTCCTCTGGCTTAGTTGTTTCCTCTGGGTATCCATTTCCGCTTACTTTATCCTTGGCCTGTTCGGATTATTTTATTTTTCACCTTATTTTATCAGTGATCTTGTCTCTTCCTTTCTTTCCTTTGAGACCTATTTTGTCTAAATTCCATGTGACTACAATCACGATTCTGTGGGAAACGAGCCTCTCTTTATATAATAATTTTCTTTGATTATGTCTCTGTAGTCCTTTGCTCTCTTATTCTTAGTTTACTCTCCTGCTGCTTTCTGGTTCTGCTATTTTTTTTGTTTGCATACTTGGTCAATTAGAGGCAGCCATTTCTCTCTTCATTTGCATTCTATCTTCCCCCAGCTTGTGTCAGTATCATGGCCTGTGTTATTTCTAGCGACTGTGCATACATTTTAAGACTTTGATGGTTTAGAATGTACTTTGCAACTTTGCACATGTTTATGCTGCTATTTCAGCTTTGCATATCTGCACATATTGATGTTGCGATGCTCCCTTGGAACCAGTGCTGTATTTTGCAATTTTGCACACATAGATGCTGCAATCATGTTATTGCTTATTTGCACATGTTTATGCTGCAATTTCAGCTTTGCATATCTGCACATATTGATGTTGAGATGCTCCCTTCGAGCCAGTGCTGTATTTTGCAATTCTGCACACATAGATGCTGCTATCATGTTATTGCTTATTTGCACATGTTTTTGCTGCTATTTCTTGTCTGCACTTGCACATTACCTTAACCATTGCCTGTGTCATACTGTCATATTTATGACTAGCTTCTAGTTACTTGCATGAAGGGTTGGGAAATGGTTGCCTTATGTTTTTATCTATTGTCATTTATGTATTATTTATTCTTGCATTCCATGCAGTATCTTCATTTTACCAGATTATGACTATTCAGGTTTTCCTCATTGAACTTGCACACTATATTTGATTCATAGTGGAACTGTGGGTGTGCCTGGCGTGGACCTGTGGTACCGACCTTATTATTTTGTGTCCCTTACCATTCCAATGTTTTTTGTCCCTTCTGTGCACTTTGCACTGTATCAGACACTCCTATTTTTGGTCCCTTTACATTGGAATATACCTTTGCTCCCACTGTTGGCCACTCCTGCCCTCCGTTCAAACATGGCTGCCACCCTTTCCATCCCTCCAGGCATGTTCACAGTTTCATTGACATAGCAATAGGACTACACTTTCCAGCTATGAGAGTGCTCTGGTCCTTCTTTACGTTGTGTGCGGGTCGTGCCTCTAGGCGTCCTGCCTCTGTTTTTGCTGCTGCCTTTCCGGCCGTGTGTTTATCTTATTTTTGTATTACCCATTAAATTAAACTTATGACCATTCCTACGCTGTGAGCTGCGCTAATTTTTGTTTACTTGGGCACCTTTATTCTGTCCGCGGAGAGTGCGGTTCCCCTTTCCTCTTTGTCTTTTCGATCTATATATCCATATATATATATATATATATATATATATATATATATATATATATATATATATATATATATATATATATATAGTTAGAAAGAATGTTTTCAACAAGGTTCTGTTCTTTAATGAGATAACCAACGCGTTTTGAGCTGGAATGGTATTGCCAGTCTCTTTCATCCTACCTCCATGATCTTCATTTTAGCCTTACTCAGTTTCAGTCCATTTCCCCCTTACAAGCCGACAAGCATTTTAACAAATAGGATTGTGTCATCTGCAAACGTTAGCCATCCTATAAGTCTATTACCTATTTTTGGTGGATATGAGCTGCAGGCATTCAATGCGGCACCTAGGTTGGCTACATAGAGGTTAGGCCATTACTAGTTTATATGAAGTCAGTCACAATGCCCTCTTGACTGGTTCTGACAGCAGCCAATGTACCAGTATAAAAAGTCTTCATCGTGTGTAGGAGTGCATCCTCAATTTCCCAGTTTGAGAGTTTCCTCCGAGTCTCCTTCTATCTACTGTATCAAACGCTTTAGAAAAGTCGATAAAAGCGATACAGGTTTCTATCCTTGTGCGTCATCGTTTGCTGGATTAGTAAATGAAGTGCCCATATATTTTGTAGCATGACCCTCTTTTTCCAAAAATAGGTTTGCTGGTCTGATAATATTGTGTGTTGCTCTTCCCAATGATTTAACCTATTTAGTAGCACAGTGCACAATTGTCTTCCAGGGGTGTCAGTCATGGCTAGGAGCCTATAATTGGCAACTAACTCACAGACTCCCTTTTTATGCACTGGGATTAGGATCGATTTTTTCCAGGAATGTCATAAAACGCAAGGCTCTCATTTCTTCCTTTATAAAACTGAATGAGAATTTTGAGTGATTTCATGATGATGGCCTCAATACCAGAGGCCAGGAGTGAGGGGAAGACCATTTCATATGAAGAGCTGAAAACAATCTGGAATATTCTTTAGTGCCTCTGAAGAAATTGACGAAAGCTGCTTGATTGTGTCTTCTCAAAGGATTGATTCTCTCATGTCCATTCATATTGAATGAAAAAAGGGATGCAAAAGGGCACCGGGGACAAACACGGCAGAGAGGTGGCTCTCGGTGATGTACTTGAGACTGTCAAATGGACTTCAGGCACTATAATGATTGGGAGTGCAGTGTAACGACAGTGCACACTCCCTGCCATGCTAAAGGAAGTTGGATACATGCAAAAGGTCCACAAGACCAGTAAATATCAAGTAGTGCAGATGTGCCTCCATCAAGATCAGCGATACGAAGGACTCGACTACAGTTCATATTCCTACCGACAGGCATAGTGCCATTGCTCTTAAAACACTGTGAAAAACATCTAAGCAACTGGATCTTAACAGGTTTCTCTGGCTCCTTGAGCCATTTAAGGCATTTCACGTACAGATTCCATGTCCCGGTGCAATCGTCGTCTATCCGTGTCACTGCTGCTTCAGTGAGCCCCCTCATTCATCCCGCTCTACAACTCATTATACCCTGCATCCATTCATTATGTGAAAAAACAGGACCTTCAATTTTCAATTGTGCTCTTGAGTTGCATATACATTTTAATGTTACTTTTGTTGCTTCGCACACTTATCTTATCAACAGATATGATTGATGTCTGGATTGACTGTCCTTTAAATTGCCCTTGTACTCTGCATAAGGCTAGATGCACAAAACATTGTTTCTTCGCACACTCATCTTATCAACAGATATGATTGATGCCTGGACTGACTGTCCTTTAAATTGCCCTTGTACTCTGCATAACGCTAGATGCACAAAACACTATGCAATGACACTTCACTTGGAACAAACATTTTGGGAACGCAAGAGGCGTGGGGGATAAGAGAGCAGATATAACAAGAATCTGCAGACCTTTCTCTCCCCGCCCTTCATATATGACTATACCACATATCTGTGGCAAAGCCATGCACGTCCACAGTACTATCCAGACCCACCCCTTCATTTTCAATTAAATCATGGTCAATATCCCTTTTTGGTCAGGGTGTTAACGTTTCATAAAACCCTAAAACACTAGACACATTATCAGCATTTACATTTATATAACTCATCGCATCTAAACGGAGGAGAAAAAAGAGAAAAACAATAAACAAATATTCAACCTCACACTCATGTTTTCCCTCTCTCTGCAATATTCACAAAAGATTCACTCTGATGTTTGCACCAAAGCCCTAATTGGAACAAGCTACGACTTCCATGGCATACTTGTATTTAATCGACTGATCTTCCTTAGTGCTTTGTTCATTGGACATGGGACCGGCGTAGCCAGCATTTGTAGCCCTCCACCTTCACAGTGCTGGAAGTTGCGTAGATGAGCTTGTACAGGCCATGGAAGAGTCAATCGCATCAACTTCTGACGAAGGACCGAATATACACTGAGTCCCCAGGGAATAGCTGTGGCCATTGTAGAACTTCAGCCTCTTGATTGATACCTTCTGCTGTGGCTTGCTGTTGATGAGAAGAAGTAACCCGTGAAGATATAAGTCTGATAGCATGAGTTAAGTCCCTAAGGTAGGACCTAAGCTCCTCTCCTAGAATTTGAGGACATCTGAGAATGTTATGCTGTGCGTGCAGGGGCAAGTGGTGTATGTATTCTTCCTGTGACTATATATCATGGGGAGTCAAGTGGTGCTCCTTCCCCGGCTGGTTTCTGAGGCGAAACAGAGCTAAGAGAAGGCAATGCACATTATTTTTCTTCAAATCGAAACACAGTTTAGCTAGATGGTTCTTTAATAAGCCATTCATGCACTCTATAAATCCGTTGGTTTGTGGGTGATACACCAGAAACAACCTGTGCTTTATACCCAATAGAGAAGTAATTTCTGCAAAAAGCTCATTAAAAAAGTGGGCCCCATTATCAGATTTCAGGACCTTTACATATTTCCCCACTGTGGAAATGCCTCCCTCACCAAGAATGTAGCCACTGACTTTGCATCGGGGTGTCCATAGGATTCAGCTTTAAGCCATCAGGAAAATGGACAAACTACAACAATAAGTTAACAAACATTACTACACTTGTTTATCATGTCCACGTAGTCGATATGAAGTTCTGTGAAAGGCCCTGGGGGTTGGAGCAATGTCCCTTTCAAGATTCTCGACGTGTTTTCGTTGTTGAACTGATGACATGTCACGCAATTAGCTATGAATTTACTTAACTGTTCCTGTAATTTTGGTCTTTCTTGAGGTCTGCTGCTATTTGTCGAAGTGTGTGATGGATAATGCAGCTGCTCCAGACCCATGGTAAGTAACTCTATGGGGCATAACAACGCTACCTATATGCTGGTGTCTCTACAATAAATCGGTGGAAAGAGGGCGTGCCACCCCTTTGACTGACAGATCCTTCTCATCCTTCGGGGCTTGCACCTACATTTCTGTAATCTGAATTAAGGGAATTGCAGTGTAAGGAACTGGTAGCTGTACCTGCTGGGACACGTGCTCTGTGACTTGCAAATCTGTAAATGGTAAATAGGCTGCCTTCTTTGCCGCTCTATCAGCTTCATCATTACCCAGCATTATTTGATCAGTCCGCTTAGTATGCTTGGCACATTTGATAATGGCTACTGTAAGGGTCTATGAGTAAGAGATGGACACAAAGGTGGCATGTTGATTGGCAAAGACTTTTATTAACAACAAAAATGTGAGGGTTGGAGGAAATCCTAACTCGCCCTACCGCTAAGAGGGGTTTCCCTGTCATGATCTCTGCTTCCAAAAGGTCAGGGTTTTCCCAACTCCCTTGGAAGCAGATCCATAACCCAGGTTCCGAGGGCCAACCAGTCCCAATTGGGACCTTTTGGACCCAGTCCTGGTGCCAGTGGCACCAGGCTCATAAATATGCCCAGTCCCAGCGCTGGAAGCGCCGGGCTCATAATGCTTGGGTGGACTTACCTGCAGCAGACCATGCTGCTTACTTGCCTGCCAGCTGAGCCTCTGATCCTCTTCTGTTTGGAACTACTTTTCCTGTTGGGTGGGGCAGGAGCCACTCCCTAGATTCAGAACACTGGAACTCTTCTGGAAAGCAGGAACTCTTTTCTTACCAAGGCGTGGCTGTGGAAGGAGACACCTAAGCACTACAGGAGGCTATTTAAACCACACCCGGTGGATGAATCTTGCTTTGCGTTATTCTGCATCCTCTGCAGCAGAACGCTCATCGTGTCTTCTGCATCGGATCCTGGGCCTAAGGAAAAAGGCTTACCATCCTGAATCCAGTCTTCAGCAACACCTATAAAGACAAGAAAGAACAGGTTAGCATTCCGGCATCTGAAAGCCAAAGGCTTACCTGCTCTTCGTGCGCTCCGGAGGTCTTCACACTGCATTCCGGCATCTGAAAGACAAAAGCTTACCAACTCTTCGCACGCTCCGGAGGCCTTCGGCGCTGCATCCTGCATCTGAAAGACAAAACAAGGTGCGTTTAAAGACATTGGGGAACTTTAATACTCACGTGCCATTACTCTAACCCAGTGGGTATTCCGGCACCCTGCAGCCGCTCCGAACTCGTACCTGCAAAATAAAAGACAGTTAGAGCGCATCGTGAAGCAGGCAACAAGCGCTTACTTACGTGCTTCCAGGCGCTTCTATTCATCACACGGACTCCATCTTCAACTCACTTCAGCCCGTCATCCGCCATCGCCGGAACCTGCAAAACAAGAGACATCATTACTAAAGAATTTAAAGACAATAGAATTACTCAAAACTTACCGTTCGTGCAGTAAACGACAGACAGCAGTCCTCTGAAGTCAAGAGGCCTGCGCCACCGATCCAGTGAAGAAACTGGTTACAGCACCCTGCCCCGAGGCAGATGGAGAGCTCGGCATTCACTTACCTAAGGTGAGAGCGTTAACCTTTGGGGGTCTACAGGAGAGCAAAAAAGGAAAGAGATAGGGACACCCCAATAATCCCAGTTCATTAATCCCATATTTTCTATCTGCAGACATCTTACTCTTGAAGTCAGGCATACAGTGCACAGAGGTCCAGCCCAAAGAGCCAACCGGGTGCTACACATCACCTTCGAAGATACGGTAGTCGCCCAGTCAAGACCGGCGCCTCTGCGAGAATCAGGTGAGCGTTACAGAACGCAAAGCCTACCGCAAAACTCTCGCCCAGGCGCTATGGAAACCTCGGATACTGACCACCTAGCCCGGTTACTTGGGGAACTAAGGGCGGAAGTGCATGCAGCTCGTCAGGAAACGAATGCTCTAAGAAGGGAACTAATTATTTCCAAGGAGAGAACAGACGGTCTTGCTAGACAATTGCTACAGTCACAAGCCGGACAAACCCCGTTACCCGCATCAGGGGCAAATCTTCCTTCAACATCCTCTATGAATCCAGTGCAGATCAACCTACCTGGGAATGTACCTCTGGCTCCGCCCGAACGATTTTCTGGTGACCCAAAGAGGTTTGCAGTATTTATCAATCAGTGCTGGTTGCACTTCTTATGCCGGCCAGCAGCCTTTCCAACTGATCAAGCTAAAGTAGCTTTTGTACTTTCGTACCTTAGTGGCAATGCGGCAGACTGGTCGATCCCTCTAGTTAATCAAGATGATCCGGTACTCCATGATTTTCAAGCCTTTCAGCTTAGTATGGAAAAACTGTTCGCAAGACATTCACAGGGGCAGGCCTTGGACAATGAGCTTCTTTCGTTGCGACAGGGTAATCAAGACCTTTTGGCTTATATTGCATCTTTCAATAGACTAATAGTGGAAACTCAATGGCCTGAGGACAAAAGGATTACGCTGTTTTATAGAGGTCTACGTGGAGAGCTCAAAGACGTTTTAGCCCAAGTAGTGAATCCCCCACAAGACTGTTCGGATTATATAGACTTGGTCGTTCAAATAGATCATAGACTGCAGAACAGGAAGGCCGACCGTTCCAAGTTTGATGCTCGAGTATTTTCCAAACCGCCAACTCCTTCCAAAGGAGTAGACTCCGGGGAACCCATGCAAATAGGGGGTCTGAAAGGTCCTCTAACACAAAAGGAGCGGGAAAGGAGAAAACAGTTGCAATTATGCCTATATTGCGGAAGCTCAGGGCACTTTCTTCGAGACTGTCCGGTGAAACCTGCCAAGAAGGCAGTAGGAGCTGCAGTTACCAAAGTTACAAACTCTGAGCAGGGAAACGACCTCGCCCGACAAGAATAGAGGTCCTCTTGCCGAGCGTGAAAACCAGTTCCGTGACCTCGCATTTCGTGATACCTATGGTCCTCATTAGCCCTGATAATCCGGATCGATTACATGCAATTGAAGCTTACGTCGACAGCGGTGCCATCGGCAATTATGTGGATCATGAAGTGGTTTTGAGGATGAATCTAACTCTTTGTCCCAAGGCTGTAAAGGACGTCATTACTACAGTGGATGGTACGGAGATAGCCTCCGGGCCTGTAACGCATACCACTCAAGAGGTGATGCTAGTAAGTCAAGATGGACACCATGAGAAGATCGTGTTTGATGTGATCAAGGCCCCTCAGTTTCAGATTATTCTAGGAATACCTTGGTTAGAGAAATACAATCCTCTGATCGATTGGCAAGCAAGAACGGTCCAGTTTCCAGAATGTGTCTCTACTTGTCACCCTCCACCTGGTGTTGCACTGGCAGCAATTTCTTCAGAGACTCCCCAGTTACCTCCCGAATACCTTGAATACCAAGATGTTTTCCGGAAGGATCAGGCTAACACTCTACCTCCTCATAGGTCTTATGACTGCCAGATAGACCTGATACCTGGATCTACTCCTCCTTGTAGTAGAATTTATGCCCTCACCGAGCCTGAGAACCTTCACCTTCGACAATACCTGGATCAATACCTGGCGAATGGGTTTATTCGTCCTTCCAAGTCCCCTGCTTCTTCAGCTTTGTTCTTCGTTCCAAAAAAGGAAGGAGACCTTAGAACTTGTATCGATTATCGCTCCCTGAACCAGATCACCGTTAAGAATAGATATCCGTTACCTTTGATCCCTGAACTCCTGGACCAAGTCAGAAAAGCAGGCATATATACAAAGCTGGATCTTAGAGGAGCTTACCACTTGGTACGAGTAAAAGAGGGCGATGAATGGAAGACTGCCTTCCGCACCAAGTATGGGCTATTTGAATATCAGGTCATGCCCTTCGGACTTTGCAATGCCCCGTCCGCCTTTCAATATTTTATGAACGATGTCCTCAGAGAGCTCATAGATGTGTGTGTTGTTGTTTACATTGACGACATCCTCGTTTATTCTTCATCGGAATCTGAACATCGAAAACACGTGAAAATGGTCCTCGAAAGATTGCGTCAACACAAACTTTTCGCTAAGTTGGAAAAATGTGTTTTCAACGTGACTGAAGTTGAATTCTTGGGATTCATATTATCACCTGGCGGAGTACGTATGGATTCAAAGAAGGTCGATGCAGTTCTCAAATGGCCATCACCATCCTCCGTAAAAGGTGTGCAAAGCATGTTAGGCTTCGCTAACTTTTACCCCAGGTTTATCCCCGAATTCTCTCGAATAGTCCAGCCCATCACTGCCTTGTTAAAGAAAAACAAACGTTTTGAATGGTCTACCGAGGCGGAACAAGCTTTCCAGGATTTGAAGACTAAATTTATCTCCGCACCAATCTTAAAACACCCCCGCCCCGAACTCCCCTACATCGTGGAAACTGATGCTTCAAGCCTTGCCATGGGGGCAGTTCTATCACAAAAGGACCCGGTAACCAATCAGTTGCATCCCGTGGCATTTTGGTCCCGCAAATTCTCGCCTCCTGAAATCAATTACACGATTACTGACAAGGAACTTCTGGCTATCAAGTCTGCCTTTAAGGCTTGGCGGCATTATCTGCTGGGGGCCCGACACACCGTTACTGTGATTACGGATCACCGAAACCTGCAATATTTGAAAACCGCAAAAGCCCAATCCTCTAGACAACTCCGTTGGGCATTATTCTTTGCCGAGTTTGACTTCATAATTACCTACCGACCTGGTACAAAGAACGGTAAAGCTGATGCCCTTTCTCGGATGGGAGTGGAAGAACACTTGATCAACCCTAAACCTGTACCAATCATTCCCGAACAAAGAATTCTGGGTGTAATCGCCACAGAATCCATAGAGGAAGTTAAGGATAAAGCCAGGCAACTTGTAACTCCAGCAGACATACAGAATTGGCATCTGCAGGGAAAGGACTTTGCAGTAAAGGACAACTTATTGTATTTCCAAGAACGATTATACCTACCCAGCACAGATTTACAGAAAAAAGTAATCTCCTGTTATCACGATTCTTTAATGGAAGGTCATCCCGGTATGGCCAAGACCTCAGAAAAGATCAAGCGCTACTTCTGGTGGCCGTCTTGGAAAAAAGATATCAGAGACTTTATAATGTCCTGTGGAGTATGCGCCCAAAACAAGAGTCAAAAGGAAAGACCAGCAGGCCTCTTACGCCCTATTGACATCCCACCTCGCCCTTGGCATACGCTTTCTATGGACTTCATCACCGTTCTACCTCCATGCTCCGGATACAATACGATTCTAGTAATCGTGGACTTATTCTCCAAGATGGCGCATTTCATTCCGCTCAAAGGCTTGCCAACAGCAGCAACTCTGGCCCGAGAATTTCTCGAAAACATCGTCCGACTACACGGTTTTCCTTCGGTTCTAATTTCGGATCGAGGTATTCAATTTATTTCTCATTTTTGGCAAAGTTGCTGTCGGTCGGCTCAAATTGATGTGAGACTATCGACCAGTCACCACCCTCAGACCGACGGACAAACCGAGAGGACCAATCAAACTCTGGAACAGTATTTACGCTGCATGCTGCAACAAACTGAAAAAACTTGGAAAGACATCCTTTGGATAGCCGAATATGCCTACAATAACTCTGTCCATTCGGGAACTGGGAAAACACCGTTTTTTCTTTTGTACGGCAGTCACCCTCGAACCTCGGAGTTGGATCCCCTCCAAGATCTTGAAACACCAGCAGTAGACTACCTGCATTCTACAATCACCCAAGCCTTTAAGGAAGCTGTTTCTCACCTTCAAAGGGCTAAAGAACAATACAAGAAAGGAGCAGATCAACATCGGAAGGAAGCCCCTCAATATCAAGTAGGGGACCAAGTCTGGTTATCCACCAAATATCTACCTCTAAAAGGGCCACGCACATTCAACCCAAGATACCTTGGTCCCTATTCCATCACTACCATAGTAAACCCAGTAGCGGTCAAGTTGGACTTGCCCCCGCACATGAAGATACATCCGGTCTTCCACGTCTCTCTATTAAAACCTGTGCAACCTCAAACCCGACTAACTAAATCTCCAAAACCCATCCTAGTTGATGGAGAACTCGAGTTTGAAGTCAAAAGCATTCTGGACTCCAAGATCTCCAAATCTAAACTATTTTACCTAATTGACTGGAAAGGCTACGGCCCCCAAGAGAGATCCTGGGAACCTGCTGAATATGTCCACGCTCCTCGCCTAATCAAAAGATTTCACCGAACATTTCCTGACAAGCCAAAACCCCCGGAGAAGCCCGGTTTGGGAGGGGCCTTGAGGGGGGGTACTGTCATGATCTCTGCTTCCAAAAGGTCAGGGTTTTCCCAACTCCCTTGGAAGCAGATCCATAACCCAGGTTCCGAGGGCCAACCAGTCCCAATTGGGACCTTTTGGACCCAGTCCTGGTGCCAGTGGCACCAGGCTCATAAATATGCCCAGTCCCAGCGCTGGAAGCGCCGGGCTCATAATGCTTGGGTGGACTTACCTGCAGCAGACCATGCTGCTTACTTGCCTGCCAGCTGAGCCTCTGATCCTCTTCTGTTTGGAACTACTTTTCCTGTTGGGTGGGGCAGGAGCCACTCCCTAGATTCAGAACACTGGAACTCTTCTGGAAAGCAGGAACTCTTTTCTTACCAAGGCGTGGCTGTGGAAGGAGACACCTAAGCACTACAGGAGGCTATTTAAACCACACCCGGTGGATGAATCTTGCTTTGCGTTATTCTGCATCCTCTGCAGCAGAACGCTCATTGTGTCTTCTGCATCGGATCCTGGGCCTAAGGAAAAAGGCTTACCATCCTGAATCCAGTCTTCAGCAACACCTATAAAGACAAGAAAGAACAGGTTAGCATTCCGGCATCTGAAAGACAAAGGCTTACCTGCTCTTCGTGCGCTCCGGAGGTCTTCACACTGCATTCCGGCATCTGAAAGACAAAAGCTTACCAACTCTTCGCACGCTCCGGAGGCCTTCGGCGCTGCATCCTGCATCTGAAAGACAAAACAAGGCGCGTTTAAAGACATTGGGGAACTTTAATACTCAAGTGCCATTACTCTAACCCAGTGGGTATTCCGGCACCCTGCAGCCGCTCCGAACTCGTACCTGCAAAATAAAAGATCAGTTAGAGCGCATCGTGAAGCAGGCAACAAGCGCTTACTTACGTGCTTCCAGGCGCTTCTATTCATCACACGGACTCCATCTTCAACTCACTTCAGCCCGTCATCCGCCATCGCCGGAACCTGCAAAACAAGAGACATCATTACTAAAGAATTTAAAGACAATAGAATTACTCGAAACTTACCGTTCGTGCAGTAAACGACGGACAGCAGTCCTCTGAAGTCAAGAGGCCTGCGCCACAGATCCAGTGAAGAAACTGGTTACAGCACCCTGCCCCGAGGCAGATGGAGAGCTCGGCATTCACTTACCTAAGGTGAGAGCGTTAACCTTTGGGGGTCTACAGGAGAGCAAAAAAGGAAAGAGATAGGGACACCCCAATAACCCCAGTTCATTAATCCCATATTTTCTATCTGCAGACATCTTACTCTTGAAGTCAGGCATACAGTGCACAGAGGTCCAGCCCAAAGAGCCAACCGGGTGCTACACATCACCTTCGAAGATACGGTAGTCGCCCAGTCAAGACCGGCGCCTCTGCGAGAATCAGGTGAGCGTTACATTCCATGCCTCAACCCAACTATCTTATGAAACAGTCTGTGTCGCTGTCCAAAGTACAGTTCATCGTCCTGTGTTAAAATCCTAACCTGCGCCTCACAAGCTTAACTCAATACAAAGTGAAAAAGTGTAATTGTCTCTTGGCTGTCCACTTGCAGCCCAGCTTTGTAGTTCAAAAGAAAAGTTCCAAACGGTGTAGAAAAACACAAGACTCAAGGGGTTATTTCCCTTTCCTCAATCTTTCCAGCTTTATCCAACTTCGGGTCTGTGTCTTGGAACAGTTGAGACAAGTCTGTTTTTTACTTGATAAACCTATGTCCCAGGTTCTGTAACAATGAAGAATGGTTTGGACACATTTGCCAAGCCGGATTGAGGGCCTCAGCCCCTATTCTCAGTACACCTCCTCTTGGCACGCTTTCCTGCCAAGTCAGGTATTGCACATTCCTGGATCCCCAGTTCACTTTCTCTGTATTCACTTCCACCCAAGGCCTTGGTTTACTCTCCTGCTAAGGTCCCTGGATGTCCCTTGTACACACAAGCTCCATATTCTGCTTGCTTACCATTTGGGTTATACTCCCCCCCCCCCCCTCAAGGTAGTTTGCAAACCCCGTTCACGTGATTGTTCGCAATGTTCTCTTTACCTACTATTTTCATTCAACAGCCATGAGCTACTCTCCTGCCAAGGTCTGTGAATGTTACTTCTATATGCAGAGTTTGTGTTCTCCTCTCTTCCTGGTTGGGTTATGCTTTCCTTATGTCGATCCCAGACTCCCTTCACTTGATCATTCACAACATTCTCTTGGCCTGATCTTCCTTCGATCCACAGCCTTGGTTTACTCTCCTGCCAAGGTCTGTGAGGGCCTCTGGTATTTGTAAAGATTGTATCCTCCTTCGTTACTGTCAGGCAGCGCATAGTAATAGTTGCAGATTTTTTAATAGCAAAAGCCGCCGCCACCAGTGCCTGCTTGCACAGGAACTGACCCTGCATGACTGCATCTTAGAGTCCAGTATAATAAGCCAGAGGCTTATGGCCCATCAATGTTCTTTGGGTAAGGAACACCACCCTCACCTGCCCATTTGAATGAGAAAACAGATAGAATTGCTTCTTGTATTCTGGTGTCGCCAGAACTGGAGCATTACTGATTGCAGTCTTACATTCCCAGAAACAAGTTACCATCTCTTGTGACCACTCATTCAGACCTCTTACTCTTTGCGCTTCCTTGAGTTCTCGCAATAAGGGCCTTGTGTATCTAGAGTAGTCAGAAATTCAAGATCTATTAGAGTCCAAATAACTGCTGCATCTGTTTTGCGCTAACTGGCTGTGTTGTACTCTGAACTATAACCGCTCTCTCAGGCATCACTTTTTATCCTGCAGGCGATATTACTTGCCCCAGGTACACTACATCTGCCTGGCAATAGTGTAATTTTCTCCTTGTCCACCTTGTACCCCTTCTCTGCAAGCAGGGTGAGAAGCATTATTGAATCTCGACACTGCTTCTCTGAAGTGCTACAGACTAGCAAATTGTCCACATAATGAATCACGGTACTAGACACATGCACATTTCCTATATCCATCTGAACCACCTGATTAAAAATACTTGAGGATTCACAATAACCCTGTAGTAATCTTATGTGCTGAAATCTTTGGCCACAATATGTAAATGCAGTAAGTTACTGACAATCTGGGTGCAAGGGAACCGAGAAAAAAGTATTGTTCAGATCAGTTCCAGTAAAGTGGGTAGAACCAGTAGGAATGTTACAGAGAATGGAAGCAGGATTCGGAACCACTGGGAACTCAACCTCAATATTATTCAAAGGGCGCAAATCCTACACCATCCTACAACTGGACCCTTTCGACTTCTTCACAGGATAGGTAGCCGTGTTGCAATCCCTGTTGGGAAGCCTGGATTATACCTTGCTTCCACAGCACCATAACGGTCTCATAGATCCACCCTCATCTAGACAAGTGTCATTGTCTTAAATGTGGCAATATTGCACCAGGTTTCAACTTTATCCGTACTGCTCATAAGCTTTTCAGCAACCCCACATCATGAGGCTTGCTAGTTCACAAGTGAATAGGCACCTTCTCCAAATCTTCCTTCCACTATGGTGATGTAGTACTGACAGTAGACATAGTCTGCGGTATCTCCCTATGCTCGATCGTCATCTGGCTAGGTACACCAATCTCAAAAACCATCTCTCCTGTGTCCTCAGCAGCCTCAAACAAGTGTCCATCAGTCACCCCCCTTAGCGATAGTGTCCGATGGATGAACATTACTGCACGCCACTCCTCTCCTTCCTCATCAGTGCCCGAGGGAACCACTTTGTCCTTTTTGATGAACACCGCTTTAAAAAGTAGAACTAGGGTGCCTGGCGCATCTCTTGTGGAACTACGGGACAAAATAATAATTCAGCTGGTACCTGCCATGCTCTGTTTCTAGTCCCAGGCACCCATTCCAGCACCCCCATCACTCCGTAGAGGAACAAATCTGAATGTACGGGGACCCCCCATACCCTGTTGTGCTGTCACTATAGCATGCTTGCAAAAGCACAATTTTCCTGGCTGGATCCACACCTGGAGTTGAGCCACTATACCTTCTTATGTGAATGAGATTGTCCTATTCAACCTGCTCAAAACATCCCTGCCCAAGAGATTAATTAGGGTATCTGTACAATACAAAAAAGGAGCTGATAAATCCTGTGTAACTACCTTAATAGTTTAATCCTCCGTGTAGGGACCCGACAGGATATCTCCAGAGAATCCCTGCGTGTCCCTCATTTTTCCTGAAAGGGGAAGCTTACATTCCTTGATGCAAGCTTTAGTTACCCCTGTATCGACCATGAATAAGTTTGGTCACCTAGCGCCACACCTACCTGGGGTTTCCTCTTCTGGATTAGTGGTAACGGACAGGACTAGACACGTCGGAGCTCTCTGTGGGCTGTATTAGTCAGAAAATGCACTTGTATCCAGGAGTTTGAAAGGACTTGCTCCCAAAACGCACGTGCCAGTATAATGTGTGACTGTACTCTGATGCAAAGCATTTCTTTCCCATGGCTGTACCGGTGCCTGTGCTGGCACAACTGACTGTGACACATAGGTCTGTGCAGCCTCAGTCCTACCCGTGCTTGCTGTGGCTGTGCAGAACCTGGGGCATATGGCATGGTTGGAAGTTGCATCTGTTACGTGGGACAACCCACGAACCCATTTGCTGGTCCATTGGGATTCACACGTGGATCCTAAAAATAAGATGGCATGATTCTACAATGTCTGGTAAATGTCCCATCCTCCCACAGGACCAACATGGGCTCCAAACTGGCATTGCATCTGCCCGTCAAGCCTAGGCCTCATTCCCCCAAATCCACCAAATGCACTTCTCTCCCGGCCCCTCTGGAAGCCTCCTCTGCCCCTAGGAAAATCTCCCATTTCTCTCCGATTGGGAGTATGCCCGTTCATCCATCCCGATGCAAAACTTGATTCAAATTGTTCTTGTTGTCCCTGCTGCCTTCGATGGTGCTTGTGATTATTGGCCCTTCTAAACTTATTTTAGCCAGTTTCTTTTGTACAAGCTTTGCTTTGGCTCTCTGTGCCTGCTCTGCTGCTTCCTCTTACAATGATGCACTATATGTGCTTGAATTTCTGGCCAACCCTTCTCTTCTCCCCCAACCACCCCTCACCCGACTTTATCCAAATCATGTTGTACCTCCTTGGGGAGTCCCTTCTTTAGCATGTGATACAATATGTCCACATTTTTATCGCATGCCTCCCTGTCTCCGCTCTCCACATCTCGTTAATCTGCTGTATTAATATGGTGGGATCATCATCCGCCTTCATAGTTTTAGCCATCATTTAATTTAGTTAATATCTGGCATATTGGGATACATGATTCTCAAAGCTGCCAAAATGATCGCGCTGCAATTATAAATAGGCAACTCATCATGATTATTGGTGTCTAGCTGTACCCCTGGATATCCTGCTTTTTCCCCAAATTTCATCAGCTAATTCCCCAATAAGATGGCCAAACAATGACACCTGCTGTTTGTTTTTCCAGTGCATAAAGCCACTTCCCTGCGCAGTTATCAATGGTAGCAATTTCATTATATTATTCCGATCCATTTGTGACCATGGGACATAACGTGCTCTCTCCAACCCCTTCTGAAGTAACAGGAACTACATCCCTTTTGCCCATGTATGGATCTTCCCGTTTTCCCATTGCACGTAATTACTGCTACACGACCACCACGGTGCGTCCCAAGACCCCATGGTGTGATTTCCCCTAAGGACTTTTTCTGCGTTACTCCCTGTTCTCCATCAGTTTCCCATTATTCCACTTCTACCTCTACAACCTCCCTTACCCTTTCTGAACGTATCGAATCATAGCCTGCGCTACCATGGTGCATCGGTTCTCTTGCTGGCATTTCAAGGTCTGCTTTTAAAGCAACACCTCCCTCTGCAAAGCCCACTTTGATATCTTTGATGACCGCACTATTTACTATATGCTACTTGCATGTTATCTTCATCCTGCTTCTCTGGTCTCCGCTGCCTTACTTGTGCCAATTCTTCCTCTGCCTTCTGCAGTGCTTCTTCTAGACTTCTATGTGCTTGATTTTCTACCTCCATTTTCAACCGTTCCTCTATCCTTGTCGCTGGAGGCATTATTCTATCTTCTGCTTCCATTCTTAACCATTCTGCTAACCTAACCTTTGGGGGGTGGAGTTCGTTTCCTCCTCACAAGGTGGCGAGAGGTAGGGGTCTCCAGGCTTCCCTGTATCTGCCCTATTTCCTCAACCTTATCTCCAGGGGCCTTCCCTGCCTCCTCGAACAACCTCCACAACTTAAGATCTTCTGCCTTTTTTCCAGTTTCTTTCCCTTGTACCTTGTTGATAAAAACATATGCATATTTTCCAACACATATGTCCTCCCCCCTTTGTGCCAAGATCTGAACACCCTATTCTGATTCTCTTGCCCCCACTGTATGTGATATTTCAGAATTTCTTCCTTGTACTTAGGAAGCATTTAGCAAATATGATCCACTGGAGTCTCTATACTCCAAAACAACCTTCTATCTAACAATATCCAAAAAAACAATACTTTAACAAAAAAGGATCCTTCGGCCCTCCCAAAATTACTAAAACTCAGACACAAAAGTCAGTGCTTTCCCCTCAAATTCTTTTAAACTTCTCAATAATTGCTCACCTCATTCTCACTCACACCACAATCGCCTGACTCAAAATGAATCCACAATGTTTCCTCATTAATATATCTCCTTCACTCGAGCACAAAGGAGTGCAATGCTTTCCACTAAAACACAGCTTTTGCTCTGTTCTTTATCACTAGTGGATCGCTTTTAACTACAACACTGTCTTTTCCCGACCACAGGAAGATCTCCTCTCACTACTTTGACTACCAAAAATAATAAACAATGTAGAAAATGGAAAAAAGAACTTGGAACATATAACAATTCACCATACTCTCACATTCATAAGTCAAATCGCTCACTTTTCTTCGGTTTCATTTAACCTCCTGACTCCAAACAGAGCTCAACAACCTCTCTGACTCCATACACCTCTTGTCCAATCCCAGAAATTAAAATCATAGAGCCTCTATCACACATCGTGCTAGTCTTCCTACAAGCCCAAACGAAATCCATAAAACAATGGCAAACTCGTTCCTCCACTACCCCTTCCATGTGTTTTATTAACCAACCCCAGTTCGACCCACCATTTGGCCGGACTTAACAACACGACTTTGTGCTCCCAGGAAGATTTGTTCCCTATATCCACAGACCCATCTGGTTGTAAACCCACGACCCAATGGCACTTCATTTATTCTTCGCCTCAAGTTACCATATGATGGCATCGCCAGCTGCCCAAATGTGGTTTGCTTCATTCCTCCTTCCTTGTCCTGGTCATTCAACCCTTCAGGCCATGCACAGTTCACCTCAGCAAAACAAACTTTCTGCAGCCTACACGAAACCCAGCTATGGGGGAACAGTGATTAGTGCTATTTCCAGACTCTCGCAAGCAGCGAAGCCATATTCCCCAAACATCCCAGAACATGTCTCCCGTCTAAACCATTATCGAATCCCACATGCACATTGTTCAGGACTAACACACCCCTCACAGTGGATTTCCCCTCGCAGACTTCTCTTTCTCGCATGCATAAAGCTTCTTGCTTCCCACTCTAAGCACTACACGTTGTACACTGCACAATTTCATTGTGTCCACATGACTCCTGTTATGTTGCTAGTGATGCAAATCTAAAATGTAGCCAAACTAAACACAAAGTAATACTTATAGTAACATTTATCCCAATCCATTTATCTACACTGAACACATGTTAAAATGCAAACTAGTGTCAACATCACATCTAACCTAGTGTGACAAACCAGAAGGTGTCTCACCCGCTAGTCCCCACGGATCTATCCCTCAAGCGGCCAGGGCACAGCCATCGCCTTTGGATCCAGACCCTGGGGGTGGACCAGTGCGGGAGGATCACCTGGGTAAGGGGTCTTCGGGAAGTGAGATACCAGATGGCGAGACGTGGGATCCCTCCCTGTGCAATACCTTTACCCCATCCTACTAGGTAGGATACATGGGAACCTTACCCCACACCCTCTTTTGCTTCTCCAGCACCTTTACATGGACCGCTCGCTCTGGGAGAAAATAGACTCTCACCCGAGCAGTGTATTTGACATGTCCCGCTACTGTGGTCATGCGAGGTCAGGCAATTATGGACAGTCACTCGCACCTGACTTCCATTAGACGTCCCCCACACGGATACAAGCTGGAGCGCGAGAGTACACTCTGAGTGAGGCAAAGCACACTAAGGCACAGTAGTTTGAAGTCGGCAGCTGAACGAAGGGAGAAAGACTGAAAACCAAGAAGGGGTTTGTAAGAAAGAATGTACACTTCACCTTTTCCGCCAGACGCTGTTACTTTCAAGAAATCTCAGAGGCAGGAAACCAGACTGAAGAATCGTGCAGTGTGTGTCGAAAATACCGAAGGCCCTCCCGCGTAACTGACCAAGATGGGTGTTAGCAAAGATTTCTCTTTACTGCACCTTTCCTTTCATCTTTATGTAACCCCTAAACTTTTTGCTTTTATTTTTTAATCTGACCTGTACTTTTCACAGTGTAGTGAAGCCTTAAACTTCACTACACTGGCCTTTGCTCCTAAATTATGGGGAAACTGAAATGTCCTTCAGGCTGTCAGTACTTAGTTGTTACTATTTTTGGTTACTTTTGTATCACTTATAACTTTTTATCATTGTACAATGCAGCTTACACTGCAGTACAATAGGGTACATTTTGGCTTTGCCTTAAAATAACACACAGAGGATTTTTGGTTACTCTAGGTGTGCTAAAAGGATAGGCTGTTGGCAGCAGTGACTTTCCCCCACTTTTTGGTGATTTACGTTTTAGCTTTACCGCTTTTGGCTACAAACTGTGGCTACTGGTCAAACATGGCCGTGCCACAAGATTTTTCGGCTGTTCTTTTGCCATCCTGTTCTTTAGCCTTCTTCTTGGCCTGGAAGTCCAGTAAAATCCTTATAAGGACTTCCAGTGCCTGGGAAAGCAGAAGCTTTTGGCAGGCTACTGGAGGGCTGTGTGTGTTTGCTGGCAGGACGTGGGCTGTGTCTGTCTGACTTCAATCCACAAACTGGTTTCAATGTGTCTGAATGGTATGCATGATTGTTCTTGCCGACCACTGCTGGGGTATGTGTGTGGGCTCGTCCTGCTATTGACTAGTGGGTGTTTCAGCTCTTATCTGGCTTTTAGGATAAGAAGAGGACCCCTGCACCCATTCTTCAGAGATCGTGGTGGAACCTCAACGAGCCAAGTATCCTGTCCAGTTTGCAGACCTGAGAAGAAACCTGAGACCTTACTGAAGGAGGCCTGGCAACCAACTTCTGCTGCTGCTGTCCTGGAGGAGCCCTGTCTTGCTTGTGATCTTTAGTAGTCCTGCAAAGGAGCTACGACCTTTAGAGTGGAGGGACCATCCATTCCTGACATCTGCTCGGTGCCCTGCCAAAGGAAGCCTTCGGAAGTGCCATGGACCATCCTGTGGCTGACCAGCTTCGTTTTTTGGCTACCGTGCTGCTGGCGTCACCGTACTTATTTGACCGAGACTTGACTAGGACTTATTATTTGACTATAGGCGTTATTATTATTTGATGGTCGTAGTTTGCTCCCATCCTTAACTTTAGGCGTTCGACCAACCCATTTGAAGTTCAATAAACACCCTTGAACTGTGGGCACTTGTGTCTGTCTTCACTGTTTGATACCATTCCTTCCTTACACTAGCCACACCATTGTTGTAATATGACGTACGCAACGTGAACCTCTTCTTGACTTTGGGACATGAAACGTGTATCACAACAATCCCTTCTACTGTGGGCGATGCGGACCTCCCAGAATTAGTGCCCTTTTTCGCTCTATCCTCAGTCTTCCTGATGATGCTGATGTTGTGCTGGACAGGCCACATTGCCTTCGAGGTTCCCAGAGAGAGAGCGCAAAATCGCCTCACGTTCTCAGTAGGATTCACTTCTTCTCCCTCAAGCAAAGAACAGTAATGAACGCTGCCCGCCTTGTTCCGGATGTGAACTTTTGGGACGCTGGTCTTCAGATATTTCCGGACTTGGCTGTGGTTGCAATTCAAAGGTTCAGATAGTTCTGCCCACTCACTGTTCGGCTCAGGGAGGAGGGTGTCCGCCATAGGTGGGGATTTCCTACTGCCCTGCTCTTCACACTTGGCGGTTGACGTCATGTGATGAAATCACTTCAGGAATCTGAAGACTTTCTTGCTCGATGGACTGCTGACTCTGCTGAGGGGGGGAGGGGCATTCAACCTCACTGGCCTCTTCTAAGTAGGGGACCTCCGGACCACAGAGGAAGATCTGGTCCAGGACTCGGAAAGCTGGGAAGACTTGGAAGCCTGGCGAACCCTCAGGGTTCAAATGAGGGAGATGAACATGCCTTGCCATGGATCTCGTTAGTAACACTTCTTTCAATGTTGTTTACTATAATATTTGGTTGCCATTTATGCTTACTGTTGGGTGCCTCTGCCTCCATCTCTGGTTCCTAAGCTTGGCTGCTGAGTGGACAGTGTCTGCTTTAATGTTCTGCTTACCCATATATAGGACCTGGCTACAGCTGGCATTAGCCCGTAGCTATGACCGTAACAGCTCAACTGTTTGTTGGATTCTTTTTATGGTCTTTTGTTTTTTTTTGTTTTTTCTTCTTGTGGGTGAGTGGCAAATTGTTTGTTGGGTTAAAATTGGGTGTGATACTAGTAGAATTGCCTTCCTCTTGTTGGTTTTGGGGTGTATCCAGTTGATTTTGCAATGCTTTTATTTCCGGTACGTTGGGGGGGTTTCATCTGGTAGAGCCGGCCTCGTCTAGGATTGAAGATCTCACCCTCCATGTCCAGGGGCTTAACTTGCGCAATAAATGCAGGTTTATCTTTCAAAGGCTCTTGGATATGGGTTGTTGCATCAACTTACTTTAGGAGACTCACCTGTGTCCTTCTGATACCGGTAGATTATGGATCAGACTGTTTCCCCATCTGCATATAGGGTCTAGTGTTTCCAAGAAGGGCGGGACTGGGATCTTGTTTGCCAGGGATGTTCGTTTCACTGAACTAGGGTTTAAGCGTGATCCGGGAGAGAGGTTTGTGGGCGTTAAGTGTTTGTTGTTTGGACATCTGTTCAAATTTCACATTCATTTCCCTTTATGCCCCTAATGAAAGGCAGGATGTTTTTCTTGCTGACTTTTTGTCAGAAATGATTCCCTTCACGGACGGAGAGCTGCTAGGGGGTGGGTGTAACTTTAACCTTGTGCCTGACCCTAACGTGGATAAAATTCACCCTCCCTCCCACCATGGACTTTAGATTAGCCCTCTCATTGTTCAAGCTATTCAAGGAAATGAACTTGGTGGATCTCTGGAGGCTTCTGAATGATAGGGAACGTGATTACCCACATTTCACCAACGTGCATAGAACCTTTTCAAGGATTGACCTGCTGCTTGTCTCTCCCTCCTTAGTTCTGCATATTGCAAAGGTGTGTATCGCAATTCTTATTATGTCAGACCAGGCTCCGGTGGGAATAGAAATGTTGGTGCATAGGGTGTCCCCTCCCCGTAGACCACCTTGGAAATTGTATTACCCTGCCATGTGGGACATGGCTTTGAGGGAAGCTATAGCACAGGCGATAGTTAATTACTTTAGTGAAAATGCACAGAGCTCTACCTCGGATGCCATTCTGTGGTTCACTCTGAAGATGGTACTAAGGGGGGAATTCATAGTGCACACTGCTGCATATGCCAATAGAAATAGACTCCTCAGGGAATCCCTGGAGGGCTAAGTCCGCAAAGCTGAATTGTCTCATAAAAAATCTGGTTCCATTAAAGCCATGAGACCACTGTGCCTGGCTTGTAATAAACTTGAAGCTCACCTAGATGGGCGCGCAGCTCATGCAATTATTCCCACTAAACAGACTTATTATGCTAAGGGAATAAGGCTAACACATTTGTGATCACCAAACTAAAAACCATCCACACTAGGAACACTATTGCAAGGCTGGCTGGGGTGGACAGGACGAGTCAATATACTGAACATGGGAAAGTGGAGAGTTACTTTAACACAGAAATGGGGATGGGACCCGTTACCACCTCACCTCAGGCTTATGCCCAGCTGTCCACTCACCCCAAACTAACGGCGGAAGACTCTGGACACCTCAATCCTGGCAGAGGTTGCTAGTGCGATCTCCTCTCTCAGAAATAAGACTCCTAGGCCTGATGGTTTCATTGCCTCCTTTTATAAAATATTTCAGCCCCACTACTTAAGCCCTTAACTAAATTGTTCAATTAATCTCTCTTTATGGGGTCAGTCACCCCCTCAATGGAAGAATCAACCCCTATTCCTTTTCTAAATACCCACAAGACTGTCTGTCTTATAGGCCAATCACATTATTGAACCTCAATGCCCTGCTGTACTCTAGACAATTAGCCAACAGACTGGCTACCCTTTTGCCTTGTCGTATTGATCCGGACGAGGCAGGGTTTGTTCCAGTTCATTGTATGCATTACAACGTTTAACAGGTGCTGAACTTGATTGATGTGGCAGGGAGGGACAACGTAGGTGTGGGGGTGTTAGCATTGGACGACACAAAAGCATTTGACAGAGTGCAGTGGCCCTATGCACGGGAGGTTCCGCAGAGCTTTGGTTTTGGGCCGGCCTTTAATGCTTGATTCTGGCTAATTATCATTTCCTCTCTACCAGAATAAGGGTAAATCACGATTATACCGTTCCCATTTGTATTACCCAAGGGACTGGCCAGAGCTGTCTGTTGTCTCCTCCAATATACGTCCCAGTAATGGAACCTTTCACCCAAAGAATCCGAGACCACACAGAGGTACAGCGGGTTTGTGGCATCCCTCATAAAATCTCTATGCAGACGTCATGTTGACTTTAACCTTCCATCTTCCCTTGGCACTGTGATGACTGAATTGCAATGATTTGAGGTTGTCTCCGTATTGTCCATCAATTACTAGAAATCTGCTGACTTGGTGATCTGAATGCCTGAAAATGTGATCGATGATGCTTCTGATATCTACCTGGTGGAATGAAGGCCTCGCTTTGAGTGGCTAGGGGTGCGTATTTATACTTCTCCCCCTGGGATATACCGGACCAATTTCCCAGACGTGTTCAGAGATCTAGCTGATGATCTGTGTCGTTGGAGTAAACCAGAGTTATCATTAATGGGGTGTATTACTGCAGTGAAAATGCATCTCCTTCCGAGATTCTTGTATTTTTGCTGGGCTCTCCCGGTCAAAATGCCATCTTCTGCCTTATTATGGACTTTGCAACATAAGGTTCAGCACTTCAGTTTGGGGGAGGGAGGTGGCAGAAACCTATGATTCCCAGGTCTGTCGTGTTGTGCGACATCAGGAGAGAGGGCCTGGGGACACCGGATCTCAAGGGGTATTACTTGACTGCAAAAATTACTTCAGTGCAAATGCTTAGCACTCGAGCACGCTTTCTCCCCTTGTAAATTGGCCTCATTGCCCTTTATAGAACATGCCACACTTCCTCCCGGCACTGCCATTCTGAGTGCTACACGGCTTTGAAATATTATTGGCCGAGGACGTTGAATAAGTTGGGTGTGCCCAGGATTAGGTCCCTGTGCCCAGGTTGTGAGTAACCCGGAATCCACGTCTGGGTTTTCTGGACAGTTTCTCAAGCTGGACCAGAGGAGGGCTCCATTATTTATCTCGGTTGTTTCAGCGTGGTTCCCCCCTCAATTTTGAGGATTGTAAAGCCACATTTGCCGTGGGTGAGTCAGAACGATTTAGATCTGTGCGGATCCGTCTTTGGATTACCAACCCCTTGGTAAAGAGTAGGCTATTGAGAGACCCTGTTTGAGCGCTCTCTAGACGAGGGTGTCGATGGGGGCAGAATTTCCTGGCTTAACAAATAACTAGCCAAACCTTCTTATGTCATTAATTGGGAAAATTAAGTGGGGCATCCCGTTGGGGATGAGGCGTGGAAGAAATCTGGACTAGAAATCATGCCTCTTCAAAATGTGTTAGAAACTGTGAATGCATGTGCACATTTTGCTATAAATGGTATTTGCCCCTTCTTATGTTACATAGGATGAACCCTGACCGGACATGAGCTGTTGGTGTGGGTGTGATCTTTAGAGAAGCCATTTTCACATGTGGTGATCCTGCCCCCTGATCTGCACTATTCGGGTGTCTATTTTAATTTTCATTAGTGAGATTAATGGGAATGAACTGGCGATTGACCCCCTTCATGGTTTTCCCGGGGTGCTCGGTTGAGGATGGTTCCCCCCATGTTGGGATACCGGGCACAGCTGGTAACCCAGCTGGTAATCCAACTTCTGCTGGCTGCTAGAATCACTGTTAGATTGGGTTTGAAGAGGCCAGAGGGGCTGATAATGGCATTATGGTGGGTAAGGTATGGGATATTCTGGTTGGCGAGAAGGTCACTGCTTGCATGAATGATCAATTGTGAAAATATTGAAATATTTGGTCTCCATTTATAGAATACTATCATAACTTCCAGTCCCTTACTGTTGGCTACCCCTTTTAGCAGGCTACTCGTTGCATAATTCTTCCCAAAAGTTATTTTCCTTATCAAATAGATGGGTCAGCTCTCCCTTGTATGTTCTATCTGATTGGTGGTTGCCCAACGGATACATCTTTATAAGTCTGAGGAACTTGAGGGCATCCTGGCTTCTTTTACCCCTGTATCCTCCTTTCGCGTGGCCAGGGAAAGGCCATCGCTTTTGGATCCTGACCCTGGGGCTGGAAATGTGCGGGAGGATCACCTGGGTGAAAAGAACTTGGGGAGTAGGGAGAGGACGGTCTTAGGTGGGGCATGATAGCCCCCATTTCCTTTTCATAATGAACCCTCCATCCCACAAGACTTTCCCTGTTTTACCCCTAAAACATTCCTCCAAGAAACAACAATACTCTACTGGAACGACGAAGAGACCAACTAGAGCAACACATCCCCATTTCAATAATGTACACACATATAATACCTCATCTGAGTACTGAGACGAGGAGGAGGGCAGCAAGAGTAAGACAGGACTACTGCTTAAGCAGTGAGCAGTCTAGTCCTTTTGTGTCCATTCATGGCGGAATCCTGGCAGAAATGGAGGCAGAAGCAGCAGCTGGGAAAGCAACTCCAGATCAGCGGTGTGGCAGGTGGAGCGCTCGAGACCCGTTCAAAGATTCAGAGTTTGTGCAGCAAGAAGCGAAGCAGAGGGACCCTGGAGGCCGGTAGCTCTGCATTTGGAGCTTCGTCAAGGAGCAACGCCACAGATAGCCGCTGGGAGAAGAAACAAGATACTGCACGGGAAGACAAGAAACCATGACGGCAGAGTACCTTCCAATGCCGTAAGCTCTGACCGGTGAGTGTGCAAGTAAGGGGACCCAATGGGCTGGCAGACGATTATGTGAACCAGGCAATGAATATTGTTTTGAATAACAAACTAAGTACTTTTAAATATCAAACTAAATGAAAGGCATTACAAGTACTTTTGAATATCGAACAGAGTGAAAGCAAGGATTTGAGCACTCGTGAATTTTGAGAGGAGTGAAAGAAATGTGGTGAATTTGGCATATTCCACAAACTGTATTATATGAGGCACTAGTATTGGCAATGTCAAGGGAATACCAAAAAGGGTATGGCATGATAAACCAAGTATTGGCTAGAACCAATAGATTTCAGGGAAGTGCACTATATGGGAAAAAGAGCATTGGCAACAGCCAAAAGAGTTCAAGGAACTGCATGATGTGAGGTAACCTTCATTGGCAAGAGCTAGGAGAATACAATAACACGTGCATGGTTGCCAATCAAACCATGGTAGAGTGTCAGAAGAGTGTGACACAAGTGAATAAAGCAAGCACCATTGTCAAATTGAAGCAGTGGCACACTGTTGATGGAAACCAGCCAAAAAAGCGGTATTGGTTGCGTGACCTGTAATGGGTAGACCGTGTGGCTGACAACTGCACCTAGACAGAGTTGCCCCCCTGTAGGGAAAAGACACTGAAAGTATCCATGAAGAATTCCCTATGTGAACTAATGAAAAGTACCAATATCAAAAGAGCTGGAAAGTGTCCCTAGGAATTGTGTTGGTTTTGACAAACTGGAAAATTTGAACTCTTGGGGTAAGGGAACCTCGGTGTCTTGCAAACTGTTTTGAACTTTATGAAAAAGAAGCTGATTAAAAGTCAAAGGCTGGAAGAAGCTCTGTAATTTATTTTTTTGCACACTACTCATGTTGATGTTGACATCCCTACACATTGTATACAGTCAGTTGTGAGGGCAAGACACAGTAATTTGGACTTCCTGACACAGACTATCCTTAGTTTCCTTTAGGCAGGGACATCCCACCTTAGCATGTGGCGAGTTAGGCCTTACTCCATCCTGCCTTTTATGTTAAAACGTTTGTGAACCAAGCTTGAACCTGTTGTCTGTGTCTGCTTCCTGGTGTATTCGCAATAGCCAATCCTATCTGGGGAAAGAAGCAGTTTCATAATTTGCCTTTCAAGGTTGTACCCAGTGTTGGACCAAGAAAGGTGGTCTTGCTTGATTATACGGTATATCCCAATATTGCTGTTAAACTCTGGCGTTTAAGGGTAAAGGCAATGGCAACATGCCATTTATAGCTATTTAGACAAATATTTGAGGGTAAACATAGCAATTGCATCAGCTCATGCAGAGACACAATCTCTTCGTTCATGTTCTTCCAATTGGAAGTATATCCGATTGATGCAGCACTTCACCATAATTAGGGCTTCCTGTTTTAGTTTTTTTTTTGTTTTACTTCAGGGGGTGTTTTTTCCGTATTTTCAAATATTTTCACAAACTGTGTTTATTGTTGTTTTCCCGTTTGCCCCTTTTAATAAATTGTGGATAACTGTTTTTTCCAGCGTAAACACAGATTTTTTTTTATTGTTTAATTGTGTGCATACGTAGGGTAATATTTCTCAGCGCAAGATGTTATAAACACTTCATGTTAATCCAGTAATCTTTGGACGGGAGCATTTTGGGACGATAGAACTTTGTATACAGTGGACAGGGCCAGGTCACCATTAATTGTGCGACAGTCCTAGAGGGAGTGCTTCAGGATTCATTGACATTGGCGTTGGGAGCCTGGAGGAAAATTAACACCATCCCCGCAGGAGCTGCATTAATTGAGACAGGCGACCAAAAGGATTGATCGAGCGGTCTGCCCCCTCTGCAAACGCGGTTGATTCCCAAGGTTTACTGTTTTTTTGGAGTTCAGTCTAAAAGCGGAAAGGGAATGAACTGGCACTAACATCCAAGACGACCGATGTGCTGTTGGCTCCTGGGGAAGATGCTCATATTCGTAGAAGACGGGGGTGTACAATAACAAATAGATGCTGGAAAATTGGGAAAAGACAATTATTCATCCGATAAATCAATGCAACACACATCAGTTTGATTCATTAATAAGACCGTTTGTTCTCTATTTTTATGTCCTGATGAGGAGCACTGGTGAAAAATTGTTTTTGTTCATCAGTTGCCCGAAACTCAAGTCGACACGATTACATCTTTAACTCCTTCCATGAGTTTTTTTGTAGTTGGGTCTGCATAAAAATGATGTGGTCATTGTATATATTCAAAGAGATTTGATAATATATGCCAACTAGATTCAAAGGTGATGCACTTTACTTGACGACGAATATCGTCTAGCATCGAAAGGTCTTTTTGATAGACATGTTGGTTTTGAGCAAATAATTAGTATTGCATTATTTTTGCACAGGTATGAATGGGTTATTTCTGAAGGTGCATGAGAGTGAGGGAGGGGAATGTGTTGATACATGTGGTCACAGGTTGGTGTGGTGTTTTTATGAATGTTTTATTGATTGTCAATCAACAATTGTCTTTTTTGTACACATTTTATATATGGGTTGATGTCTACATTATAAAAGAAGAAAGAAAATAAATAAAATAACTAACAAATATTGACTAGATTCAATTTTTGAAATGACTTCTATGAAGGGACTGTTCAACTATTAATCAATAGTATTAATGCAAAGAGGGCTCGTACATGTCAATTGACATTTGTACCTGTTGTGAAATCCAGTAATCCCTAGCATTTCTACAAGTCAAAATTATTGTAATAAATCATGCAATACTTTTTCAGGGACTCTTATTCCTAACACAGTTCAATGTCTTCATTAAAAGCAGATGTTGTATTTCACTTTCACTTAGGTACTTGCCCAAGACCACACAATTTAGGACTGTAGTCGGATTCAACAGCATTGTCTGACCAATATTATATGGGTCATAATATCTCTGCTACGCTCTGTACGTTAATTTAGTGTCGTTTGATCTTAGTCGTGGTAATATAGTGCAGCACTGCACAGTTCCCTGGCTTCGTAGTGCAGATGATTCCCTGCATTAAGGGACAGCAGAACGCTCCATACTCTGAGATATTATGGAGAATAAATGTAGCGCAAAATGCACCGTAGCTTAAACAAAATCTGCAGAGCACACCCAGGCCTCGCTCACAAAGTGTTCTTTAATGGGATGTTCCATTGAAAAACAGTGTTTGAATGGGATTCTCCCAGTGAAAATCGCTTTGTGAATCAGGCCCACTGTACTGTCACATATACACTGAACATCTATCCAGGCCAGGCCTGATCGTGCGTTAGGAGTGTACACAATTTCCACAACCTCGCCCAAACCAAACTTTCAAGGTGTGAGCCCCAACTAAGTTTGCTGAAAATGTATCCAGGCAGTTGGCAGCACTGGGTTCAGTGTAGCGCCTAAACAATGATATTTAAAATATTTGCAAACGCATTGGACTGGCTATTGCTTCCGAATCACTGAGGTCATTGCAGCATCTTTTCAATGATATTTAAAATATTTGCAAACACATTGCTGAAATGCCAATAAAATTAGAAAGCCCACTGCACCCAAGATCTCATCAGCCTCCGTTGTTGCTGGTGTAACAAATTCAGCAAAAAACAATATTTGTTGGAGCTTTCGAGTTCCCCCCGAGTTCGGGTCTAGAACCCTGCTTGTATTGCTAGCGGGCGGGGAGCCAGCCCCGGTGCCTGCGAATTTGCTGACAGATGCCAGTTTCAAGAAAAGCTCCTGTGGCCGCCTGCAGTTCCTTAGCTGGCCTTGTGCGCCCCCAGCCTCTGTTTCTCCGGAGCTGTCCCAAGGACTGGGGCAGGATCAGCGTTTGCTTGTTGTGAAACAGACTTCCTTCTGCTCTTCCTCGCCATTGCTGAAAGCTGCTCAGCTGCTATGGCCTGCTGTAATATGTCCAAGATTACTTTGCAGTCAGGTTCTTGATGGGGAAAACCACATATTTAACTGGTGCCAACATTAAAGTGCATATAACAAATGAACACCTGCATTTCTGCATCGGTTGGATTAACACAATGAGCTACCCCTTACAGGCCTGCATGTGCTTGGAAACAAGACAACGCAGAACAATAGGGTTTCAAATCCCGCTCCCTGCACTTTGCAATTATGAAATGCAGGGGTTTATGGGAGTACCCGAGGAATATATAAAAATATAAAAAATGGGGTGCAAATATCGGATATTTTCGGCTTTTGCTGAAAAGCCGGAAACCCTAACCATAATTATTGAGCAGATCTATGATCTAAATTCCAGTCGAAGCGAGCCAATCCATCAGATATTTTAACTTCTTTCAGGATGATAGTTGAATTCTAGCAATTTTGCATTTCCATATAAAACTTGTGAAGTATGTATTCAAAACCCAGAAAAGTGCAGATGTTATACGTGTGGGCAACATCTGTAATAAATACAATCGCTTTGTTAGCACATTTTGTTTAAGCACATTTAAGAGAGGAAAAACATTTAATCTGCCAGATCTTCCATTATTTTCTTAATCACAAGTTTATAGTTCATATTTAGTCGATTGGTTACATTATGTGATGTGAGAAAAACCTGAAGGTACTCGCACATATAATCCCATGGGATCCTCTGTTCAGATGGCCAGGGAAGGGCCATCACTCATGGATCCCGACCCTGGGGTGAAAAAGCAAGGGAGGATCACCTGAGTGGAGGCTCCTTTGGGATTGGAGAGAGGGTACCTGATGGTGAGGCATGGCGTCTCCCCCCCCTTGATGGACCCTCCCCCTGTACCCTCCCCTAGCGTTTATGGGCTATTGTCAATCTTATTCCATCATCCCCTGTAAATTCCCTTTGAGTACTGGGAAGAAGAAGCGGCAACTAGGAGCAATGCAGATTTCCAATTGTAAAAACCAGTATGGTACTGTGATGAGGAAGAGCGGCTGTGAGGATGACTTGAAGGGCTCCAAGGGGGCACATACAGGTGATGAGGATAAACCTTCAGTAACTTCCGTAAGGGGCTGTGGGGAGCACAGTGGAGCGGCGGAAATGCTAACGGGGGACTCTAATCAATCCATGTTAACTGTGGGAAAGGTGAAGGAGGAATTTCCGCAATCCGAAGAGGATTGGCATGGTTTACGGCGGACTACAAATCCCAGCATGCCTTATTTCAATGAATGCACGCCAGGTCGAAAAGTGAAAACACGTTTACACAGAAACAGCAGGAACACTTGGCACTTACCTTACATCAGGGAGAGTTGTTCATTCAGAACCAGGGGCACACAAAACAAGGGGAAAAACCCAGGTGCAAAGTGGGAGGAACATGGAACACGAAGAAACGGGAAAGAAAGGTGGGAGGGTCCACACCCAGAGTCACGTAGATTGGGAGCACCTGGCATCGGGAGGGGAGGGGAGGGGAAGTGGAACGTGTAAAACCTGCACTAACCTCTCCCTGGGTGTTCTCTTTTTGGCAACTGGACTGCAGAGTGTGGAGTGGACAGAGGACGTCACTGGATTTGAGTGGGCATACTAGCACAGTGAGGACCAGAACAAGGAGGTGCCTGTACGCCCGCTCTGCCAGTCATCAGCACCAGAGGAATACCGGAGAAGCAGTGCACTTCGGCTGACATTTATTTTTACATTTTCTTTTGAGAGGTCCAGCCTCAGGGAATCCGAAGGGGGTTCATTTGAGCCTTTCTCGCATTGAGGTCCTGAGAAGCAACAGGACCCTGAGCCAAAAAGGACTTGGTGGTTATTCGTCCTTTTTTGTTTTGAACATTTTGGCATTTCCGTGGAACACTGAACTGGGTCCTTCTGATTACAGAAGGGCTGCTCTCACATCAGGAGAGCCTGTCGGCAAAGGCCAACATGATAAAGTTGTGGCACTGAGAACCTTGAAGAGAGGGAAAATGAACGAGAATTGTACATAATAAAGGCGTTTATACAGAACTAAACCAAGTGTCCTGCCTGCTATTTAACAGTGGTCCAGCGGTGGGATAGAGAAACGCCCAACCCTTACCGACATGGAAGCTGTCATTAAAGCTTTAGCTGAAGGTCAACAGCTGATACAGGTACAAGGGCACCAGGCCCAAGCAGATCGGCAAGACCTTCAGCAAGCCATCCAGGTACAGAGCGCAGCACAGGACCAATGACGTGAAGCATTATGAATCCTGGGGGAAGTAGTGGCCGCAACCAGACCCCAACCAGCCATTCCTTCCATGCCATGGTCCTGCTGAAATACCAAGCCGGGGATAACCCCAGTTTTTTTTTTCTCGTTAATTTCGAGAGGATTGCGAGAGCAGCCCAGTGGCCCCAGGAGCGACGGGTATTCTTCCTGGCCCCCCTTCTAACTGGAGTGATGCAAGTGGTGGCTACCTCTGTCATGGCTAATTCTGCCTTATTTGCTATGAGTGGCTCTCCAAGTGGTTCTTGGCTACCTGTTTGCGAGGGTTCACTGCTCTCAGAAGTGGCTACAGTTCGTTGTAGTTGAAGTTCTTCTTCTTCTTGTCATTGATTGTTCAATATGGTTTTGTACCGTGTAAAGTTTTCATCTGTAATTGTACTTTCAGTGGTATTGAAATCATGTTCATAGGAGGTGTAGGTGGCTAATAAATCTTTTTCTCCATGGTTTGAAAGGTTGCAGTAGGGCCATGTAGTACAGGTCTTTGTGTTGAGGAGTTTGTAAGGACTACTTTATATGATTAATTAGACTGCATTTGGTAAGTCTCACCTGCCTTCACAACTTTCCACTCTGTATCTACCTTTTTCCTCATTTGGTGTAATGTTTTTGTATGAGAAGTTTTGGGCTACTTGGTACAAGCACATTCCTTCTAAAGTACTATTTCTGTTTGGGTAGGATGTGTCCAATAACTTGTTCTTCAAAATGTCTTGACTGTTAGGATCGCTTTCGCCTATTGTTTGTATGTCTTTGTACGATTTAAGTACTCTTCTTCTGGACAAGGCTTAACTACACTGTGTTGTCAGAATTCCCATATAAGGCTGTGCCAGTTAAGCAGTCAGCGGCTTCGTAGCTGCCACATTCTCTATGGGACAGCATTTTAATGACAAAGCTGTACAATTTTTGTGCCAGTGTTTTGTCAGAGGATATGTCATCCCTGAGGTCTTCAGCTCTGTTTTCTCTGCTTTGGTTAAGTAGACGGTGACATATCGTGCAACAGCAGTGGAGTTGTCTGCAATGTACTGTACATCAACATTGGTATTTCATAAGAGGGCAGTCCTTTCATTGTAATCATTGATGTACTTTGATGCTTCGCTCCTTTTTATGCAGTATTTGTTTTTAGGAGATTTTCCTTTCACACTTTGTGGAACTGAAGACATGAAGTTGTTTACTTGGCTGGTTTTTGAACCTTTTCTATGGAAACCTGAGCAGCATTTGGTGTAGTATTTGCCTCTGTTCTTATATTTGCGTCGACAATACTTGCCACACTTGTGTCTTTGGAATTGTAGAATTTGTGCTCGTAGGTCACTATGGGTACTTTTCGAAGTGACATATTTGTGAGTGAACTGCAAAACAGTTTAATCGCTCTCCTTGCCAAATTTAGGAGCATTCTTTATCCACAAAAGCATGTGGATGTGTGGTGCTCCTCTGGCTTGATATTCTTTTCTCCAAAAGAAGTGTTCCACTTCTCTGAGGGGAGGAAGGGCAGCATGGCAAGGAAGCGATGATGAAAGGAGGGTGAAACGTTTACTGGATTGAGAGAGCACAGCTCTCCAGGTATTTTCATGTCTACACCTGTTTTGTTTTTGTTTGCTATGCTTAGGAAAGTGTGCAAGTCTTCCCATGCATACTCAGCACAACTTAAAGTGACAAACCATGTGGGAGGGCCAAGGTTGCATAGCTTGCACTGTACAGTACTCTTTCGTACCACAAATGTTTGACAAGAGATTTGTAACACTTGATTGTAAAACTTCATCCTTCTCTTGCACCTTTTGAAGTAGTTGTGTAGCAGGCATGTTTTGGAAATGGGAACCTGTTTTTAATGTGGGCGCAACTCCATAACATAGCGCTGCTAGTTCACTTTCAAAGAGCAGGTGGAATATGCACTCCACGCTCTGTCTAAATCTAGGGTCTTCAGAATACATTTGTAAACAGCGGTATTCTGATGCTGTTACTTGTGTGCTTCTTTCATCATATCCTCCACCTTTTCTAGTGGGGAAGAGTAGCGGAAAGGCTCGTGCTTCCACACTTTTTTCTCATATACTTATTGGGGCTTCTTTGGCTTGCCGCATTTGTTTTGAGTGCATAGTCTATGGTGTCTTTGGAGTGCAGCAGGTGAATTGTATAGTGGTCTAAAATACTGGAGGCTGCATTAGGATCGAGAAGTTCAAATTGGCTGCTTGTTGAGGAGTTTTGAATTATTTTGGTTGTTTCTCTCGGGTTTTCTTGAATGTTTATTTCCTTGTAATATTCATTATTTTCTTTAAGGTACTGCAACGCATCTCTAACTTTGGTTAAATCCACTAGGTGTTGCCAAATTGCTTTATTTTGTAGGTACACCATTTACGAGGATAACCAAAGATTTGTGTATTGACCTTTGCACTCGTAGAGTGTCTACATTTTCTGTGAGATCTAACGGTAAATAAACTACTTTACCACAAATGCCTTTCAGTAATTCGGTGGGAGGTAATTTCACAGTTTTTGGTTGAAGACATATTATTGCTTGTAATGGGTGCACTGTATTATAATGCTCTCATACAAATTAAGCTGCTGCAGTGCGTTTGGCAGTAGTAACAGTTCCACATTATTACTAATTGCCCGTGAAGGCCTTAAGGTTATTGTCAAGTTTTACAGTGCAGTATGTGCACAGTATGGAGGTGTTGATAATGTCGTATGTGTTTTCTGATAGAAGGTACAGAGCTAATTGAAATCATTGGGATTCCTCATTGCCTTCTATTTTCTGTATTATATCAACAGTTTTGGTGCTCTTTTTATAGAAAGTTCTACGACAACACACACATACTTGGATTGACATTTCAGCAGAAGTGCTTTTAAACACTTGTATTTCTTTTCTGTATGTGTGATGTAAAAAGTTGATAGCTGCACTGTTGTCAGTATTGTTGTCTGACAATGTTGGAGTGGGTAAGTGCTCTTCAGTTTCACAGCATTTCCTTTGGATGTGCTCAGTATCATTGAGCACTTGTTTGGCTGTACTGTGTAGGAGAATATCATTTAAATGTTGGGAGTGCTAAAGCTGGAATTTTTGCATAGTACAGTCAGCTTGTACACTAGATTTCTGATTGTTGCATGGTGATTTGCTAACATTTTAATATGTTGGAAGGTGCTTTTGCAAGCTGCTCCAGAAATGCAGGCTAAGGAATGTCCTCGTATTCCAGTGTACTTGCGCACTGGACAGGAGTCCATAGTTTGTAGTATTTTCATTTTTCTTTGTCGGTGCTTTTGACATACTGATTGTGGAATTGTTGCATATTTTTGATTAGGCGTGGGCGAACGTTGCACATTGATGACAAAGGCCATTTGTAGTTGAGGCGTGTTGGTTTGGTGGATTGGAGCGTGCCATCTAAGTTTGATGGGGATATTTCTGTAAGAAGTGTTTCCTCTTTTATTATGCAAGGCATTTTATTTACACATATAAAACTTTTTTTTTTAAAGAAAAAGGACATATGCCATCATAGGCACAGAAAATATGCATTGCATACAGTCAAAAATCGATTGTGCATATTGTATCACTATCTGTAGGGGCCTGGCACTCTCTTAAACAACAGTTTGGTGCCACATGCAGTAGGTCCAGATTTCACAGCCCCTGTTTCTTTCTCTCCATCAATTCACCGAACCAGAAACACCTGAACCTTGTGTGTCGACATTGTTTGCGTATTGCCTCATTCCTAGCAATACATGAAATAACAGTCACCTACGATTCACTAACACACCTATATGCACAAGCAATTTTTGTAAATAAAATGCCTTGTTCTTGTTTGTAAACATTCCCACTTCTGTGTTCCTTTTTAAGAGCTATCTGATTGCTATATTAGTTCCACTGCTTATAAAAGGTGACCACCAGAGTCTCAATGACTATGGTAGCCTTTGACTCATCCCTTTCGATAATTATACTTTAACAGTAGCCAATCAGGGAGTTCTGCTGAAAGACGACTTGAAAGGGAAGGAGGACTGGCCCTGCTCTACTGGGCCGCGGCCCTCGCGGTTGTTGGGGAAATTGCACATGCTAAATGCTGTTCTTTGTAATGTGCTTAGTATGGAAATGGGACTACGGCTGAGCAATTCACGTGTATGTCTGATTTTGTGTTCCATGGTAAGATGTTCATTTGTGGCCGTGATAACATTAATGCTTGTAGTGTGACTTTTGTTAGTGGCAGTGAATCTTTTTTTTCCCCCTCTATTGCAATTAGTAATATGTTGCCGTATATACAATGTACGCTGCAGACACACACGTACGTACATGTAATGTACGGAGCACAAGCCGAGAGCAACCCATAACAACGAGCACAGAAGGTGTTTCTATACATGTACCCTTAGTAAAAATAGAAATAAACACTTTGCATAACTTGTACGAAGACGCCCATTTTTTATTACGCTTAAAATGCATTTGTGTAGCCCCGTACACAGGGAAATATGTTGGCGAAAGCTGCGCCTTTTGGTGGAGTGAGCATGCTACATTTGGGTCTTGTGAGGGTGGCTGCAATGGAAAAGGGACTGTGCATGAGTTGGGATTGGTCAATATGAATTTGTGGTTGTGATGTGTAGCAACAGATTGTGCCAGAACGTCTGTTTGCCAATAGGAGTGGGCATGGCTACGGGGACAGGTGTGCCGTTAAGTAGGCGGACTATATGGCTGTTGGGTGACTCGTGAATACATTGGGTACAAGTTTACACAGAGCGTTGTGCACTAGCAGCACACCTTGGTTTCAATAATCTCGCTGTACACTGGTACGGAATACTTGGAATGCAGTGGTTCCATGTGGGTCCTTTTGTGCTAGTTTGGTGACGCTTCCTCATCCAGACATTATTGTTGTTCATTGTGGAGAGAATAGTTTAGGGCATGTTACCGTTATTTCACTGCAGTTTGCAATGAAGGAGACATTTCGGCAACTAATGGAAATGTCTCCAAAATCACACATAATCTTTTCTCGCATTGCCCAGAGGCAGATATGGCTGCCTTCTTCCTTCTGTGGCCCACAAATGGAGAAAGTTTGGCGCAATGTGAACAAGGCTGTGTGCGCTTTTCTGCGTGACATTGGCATATTCTCCTTCCACAATGAAAACATTACCTTTCGTAGTAGGAACATTTTTCGTTCAGATGGAGTTCATCTGACTGATGCTGGCAATGAGATCTCTCTGCGTAAAATCCAAAATGCCGTACACTGCTTCCTGCAAGTGTAGGATGCATTTTCCCAGTGGTCGTTCACCAATTTTAACATTAAAAATGCAAATAGTACCAAAAAGGCTCTTTTCAGAGCCACCACTTTTTTTTGGGAAATGCGTACAATGCTTTTGACGGCATCCCGCCGCTCATTGTTGCCATCTCTGTATGCTGCGCTTATAGGCAGCGTCACCGCCTGCATGCTTGAATTGAACTTCTATTTTTGAACAGTGCAAGGTGGCTCTGAAAAGAGCCTTTTTGTCCCTCCCCCCCCACCTTCTGGCTGGGTAGCATTTTTCCTGGTGGTGTTATAAGAGACGCCAGAAAAGACAGCAGTAGAAGGGAGATTTGACAAAGAGTACCAAACACAGGGATATGAAATTGTACGTGGAGAGCAGAAGATGTAGGGTGCACCTTACTTGTGTAGGAGGCAGTGTTTGCCATGTTCCCGGACCGCAGCCTCAAAAGCATTTTGCAAATGTTCTCCCCTACACAGTACTGTGTCACAGTATATGCACAATACAGTGACCTTTGAAAGGTAGGGGTCTGTTGTACTGTGTATGTCCTCCAAGGTTGCTTGCGGGATGCAGTGGCCCACTGGAGTGTCTCCAGTGGTGGTAGGAACAGATGTGGAGGATGCTGTAGAGGACTATAACCTACTGCCTACTTGGAAGGGGAGAACCCTCCAAATAGCTTCCTGGTGGTTCGCTTTCAGGTGCCACCGCATGGAGGTGGTGCCATAGCTGTACAAGCCAGGGTTCCTGCGACTGACTCAGTGCACTGCACCTGGTTAGCACAAGATTTTGGCACATTTCCAACGTTCCTAAATAGTTTCCACACCCAGGATTGCCACTGGCTGTAGACAATGAGCATTCTTTCTACTATGCTCTAGTTTCCTTTTCGATGTCCCTCCCCGTTATGACGCTTGTCCACTTGCTCAGGACTTTTAGAAGGAGGTGTTGGTGGTGAGGGTGTGGGTGCTCCTGAGTCGGAGGCAGTAGCAGCAGCTCTGGCGGCCATTACTTGGACAAGTAGTTTGCAGGCACACAATTGGTGAGAATGCATTTTCTGCCCCAGGCAATGTGCACCAGTGCTGTTCTATAGAAAGCCAAACAGAGCAATTGTGGGGTGTGCTCTTTTACAGGGTTGACGTGGACCATGTGACATCACAAAGTGGCATTAACTCATTCCCTACAATATCTACATGTAGAAGGAAGAGTGGAGGATCACTGTAAGGGTGCACTATCACTGTAACACTCTGTACATTACAGAAAAATGTCCTCTTTCGATGTGTATGGATTTGACTCATGTCTGCCAAATAAGGGACGATGAGCACCGTTGATACGTTCCCATGGTGACATCGCCATTGTTCTCAATTTGCAAACTTGTCTGCCGGACGTATATTGGACGTTACACTTTGTGGCACGTGCATATTTCTCCTACCGATACGTTTGCCATCCCCGGCCTACTTAAACATATGGCACACGTACATTGCACATTTCTAACTATGCTTTCTGTGAGCACTATACAGTAGGTGGGATGTTTACGTGGAAAAATACTTGCAGAACGTGGGTGCACGCTTCCTGCCTGTACAACTATACCACACGGGGGGCGTGGCTTGAGAGCCATGGAGTAGGACGTGCTTTGTGCTGGGCTCCGGCTGATCTGACATTGAATTGCAGAATTACGCTTAGAAAATGACACTTGTGCAGGGAAATTGAAAGTTCGCACGTCGGAAAGCATGGATTGTGTGTATCCAGAAGAGTGAGTCATTTGGGCTCGTGTATCAATAGATACATTGACTTTAGTTGGAGCGGCCGCGAGGATACTTTTTTGCCAAGATGGTGGCGAACAATGGAAAAGCTGTCGCATCTTGGTAATGAGATTTATCCTTCTGGACTGAACGGAGCGTTAATAGAGGGCTGCACAGGAGAAACACTGCACGCCTGAAGAGGACCGCGTTTATGAAGTAACGCGCCCGGGCCGAGGGACCGGAGCAGTTGGATACTGTGGCGAGGCAAACGCGATTAGCCCCGTGGGGCAGCCTGCAATCGTTAGCAGCTGTGGCTGGATCCCGAGGCTCTAGCGAAGCGGGAAGATGGCGACTCCCAGTGCCCAGCGGAAACAATGTTTCTTTTAGTCCCAAATTGACGGGGCAGTGTTTTCATAACTTTGCACTGGGAGCGTTCCTGCAGGGATACTTTGAAGATAGAGGGGCTTTATGTGCAGGCGCGGCTCCCAGCGCCTCTTGGAAGTAACCGGGCCTGTACACATATAAAATAGAAACGAAACGAGCTGCAGCACGAAATAGACGGCGGACGCGCCCGCGGGCAGAGGGCCTTCAGCAGAGCTGATTGCAGCGGTTCTCACCGAAGTGTGCTGTGTGAGCGCCGGGTGGCGCCGAAAACATTACGAGCGGCTCGGCTTGAAAGTTCGTATTTCATGCAGTACGAACGTGCGGTGACCTGAGGAGCGGGTCGGCAGTGACTGGGGCGGGGGCCGCAGGCCACAGATGCAGCAGTGCCCAGCTCCATAATATTGTAATATACACGTGCACGTGGTTATGTAAGTGTGTGGGTAAATGCAAATGACAAGGACAGGTGTAGTGTAAATTAACGCACCCCTCAAAATGGCACATAGTAGCCACTAAGGAGAATCTAAGCACATTAAGTACACGTGATTGCCATTAACGCACAGGGGCACCCAAATACATGTGCCTTAGCAACCTGGACTCAGGAGGAGGCGGCAGTGGAAGTGTGAGCTAATAAGGATTATAAGTGTAAAATAATACGTGAGAGGCTACAATCCACCCGAATGACGATTTGGTGCACCATAGCAAATGCGAGCCGGAAGACAGCTATCATAACGACTGAAGGAACAAAGGTGTCGCAACAACAGCTCTGAGCAGAAACTGGTCACGTGTGTAGGGTGGCGCTATGTCGGTGAAAGGATTAAGAGCCAAGACCAAACAACCCACAATGGAGGTCTTTGCAAAAACGCAGAGGACCCCCACGACATCGGCTCAGTGCACGGTCGGGACTCCTGCGGAAGAAGCCCCAGAAGGAGACAAGCATCAGATCCTGGAGGCCATAACGGAGTTGAGCATGAAATGGGGCTCGCAATGGCGGACCTACGAACCGCCCTAGAGAACAAGATTGATGCGGTAGGAACTGAGCTTTCCTTGCTACGACAAGATGTCAGGGCGCTGGCTGAGAGAACGAGTGGTCTGGAAAGCGCAGTGAAGACCAATACAGATGTCAGCACTAGCAATGCAAAAGAAGTTCATGTGCTAAAACAGCAGGTTGCCAATCTTGTGAATCGGGTGGAAGAAGCGGAAGGAAGGGCGTGAAGAAATAACATACGGGTGGTCGGCCTGCCGGAGGGGGAAGAAGGCCAAAACCCCACAAACTATGTGGAGAATATGATCCTCCAGTAGATAGGAGCAGACAAGCTCTCACAGGGGTTCATGGTGGAGCGGGCGCATCACGCCTTAATGAGGAAACCACAACCTGGGGCTCCGCCGAGACCGATCATCGCGAGGATCTTGAACTATAAAGATAGAGAGAAGATCCTAGAATATTTTCGTAAAGGCGGAACAATAGAAAGAGCATCTACCACTATAACGGCATACCCGGACTACACGATGTTGGTGCAGAGGCAGAGGTACATTTACATGGCCGTCAAAAGAAGGCTGCGTGCAGCGGGTATCAAATACATGCTCCTGTACCCGGCGAGGCTGAAGGTGTTACATAAGAGCAGAGCGCTTTTCTTTGACACTCCGGAGGAGGTGGTGTCATGTTTGGTTTTGTAGGGTTGCCCGGAACAAGAGGCGGCCAGTGACCGGCAGGAGCAGGACAATTGAAGAGTTGGTGTTCGGGACATAGAGGGGGTAAATGGGAGGGTGACCCTGGTTATACTGGGGAAACGAGACCGGATGAACATTGTGTAGCTTTTGGACCTTTGGCTCGGCATGGACTGGAATATAGTGGGTAAAATGTAAAAGGGTGTTACATAGAATTGACATAAAGCGTAATAAACTTGGAAACGGGAGCAACAGGATGGAAGCAATCCACCCCGAAATACTAGTGGTTGAGTGGCCATTAGGGCGGCTTCACCCTACTGGGCCTTGAGCGCAGGCTTGTGTTGGACAGGGCCAGATGTGGGGGTGCCTGAGATCCAGGAATGGAGCTGGGCAAAAGTTGGGGAGGGTGTTGTTTGGGAAGGGCAGGCAGGGAGGGGGGAGGGAAGGGAGGTGAGGAGTTTGGTGTGCATATAGTTACGGGGAATTTAAGTATAGATATGAGCCTACATAGAAGAGTCGGAAGGTTGTATTTGGTTTGCGCGGGCGGGAGGGATCTGTTGGAAGTAAGAAAGAGAAGCATTGACGAGTCATGGGTGATCTTAAAATAATCACGTGGAATGTCAGGGGACTAAATAGCTATTTGAAAAGGAATAAGGTCATGCTGTACCTAAAAAGGCAAAAAATAGACGTTGCAGTGTTGCAGGAGACACATCTGACAGGGGAAAAAATGGAGCTGGTAAGGAAGAAATGGAGAGGGATTGTGGTGGGTTCGTCGTACTCTGCCTATGCTAGAGGAGTGCTTATCTGGGTCGCGCCGCATGTCCTGTTCCAAATGTTGCAAGAAACGGTGGAGGCAGATGGGAGGATGGTCATACTGAGGGGGGCTGGTGGAGAATAGAGAGGTGAGCATTGTAAATACATATGCCCCCAATCATAACATGGCGGCATATTTCAGAACTCTGTGCACCAACATGAGTGTGTGTGTAGGTAGTGCGGTGAACTGGGGCGGGGACTTTAATTGTGTGATGAACCCCAAGGTAGACAGATCGGATGGCAAGATAGATAGGCCCACCCCAGCGGCTAAAGCATTAAAGACGTTGCTAGATGATTTTGGTTTGGCAGATGTGTGGAGAACGAAATATCCCCATGGGAAGCAATACTCGCACTACTCCGCCCCGCAGCAGTTACATACAAGGCTCGGTTACATCTTTGCCACGCCGGATGTAACGACAGAGATCACTCAGATAGAATACAAGGCGAGGGTCATCTCGGATCACTCGCCCTTTGTGCTCGGATGGCAATACTGCCCCTTGAGGGCGTGGATTCCAACTTGGCGCCTCCGAGCAGAGGCGCTCAAAGGCTCTGTCTTTAGGGAAGATATAAGAGAAGAGATTACTAATTACTTTGAGGTGAACACTGGTAGTGTTGACTCGGCGGGTACATTGTGGGAGGCCTTTAAGGTAGTGATATGGGGAGTTGCCGTAGCTAAGTCAAAGGGCCTGCTGGACGGGGTCTTGGCAGACCTGCAAAAAGCAGAAGAAGAACTAGAGGGTGCATTAAAAAGCAGAAGCGTAGACATGGAGTTAGTATTTAAGCAACAGCAGAAATGTGCAGAGCACTGGGAAAGGCTCTGCAAACTCAATTACAAAAAGTATATAGAGAGGCAGCATGTGCGAGGGGACAAGACAGCTCTTAGCGTGGCTATATAAGAGCGATACTCCTAGACCCCCGATCAGAACGATAACGAGGGAAGATGGTGGGGTAGTGGACACTCGAGAAGGAGTCAACAAGGAGTTTGTGGATTATTATAGGGTGCTATATGGAGATAAGGAGGGAGGCAGCCATGAAGAGATGAAGAAATAGGACTGCCCAGGATAAGTGAAGAGGAAAAAGAATAACTTGATGCACCAATTACTTTGGAGGAGTTAAAAGAAGTGGTGAGGCAGCTGCCCACTAGTAAAACCCCAGCGGCGGATGGGTTCCCTAGTGAATTCTATAAAGAGTATAGCAAGGAAGTGCTCCCCCCAATGTTGGAGAAGCTTAATGAAGCATTTGAGGTGGGACGGTTGCCGGAGATCAGAGAAGAGATTATAATACCGCTACCCAAGCCTAACAAACCGGGACACAACTGTGGCTCTTACAGACCTTTGTCGATGCTGAACCAGGACATCAAGATATTGACGGCTGTCCTGGCAAACAGATTGCGAAGAGTAATTAGCAAACTAATACACCCAGACCAAACTGGCTATGTCCCAAATAGGAACATAACCCAAAACCACAGGCGACTCCACCGGGTGGCTGAATGGGGTGGTGGGATTGAAGGCGAAATGGAGGTTGTGTCTGTAGACGCAGTAAAAGCTTTCGACTCGGTCAAGTGGCCATGGCTGCTGGCGGCCCTGGGCGGGTACGGAGTGGGGCCTGGTTATGTCAGGTGGGCCAAGATACTATACAATGAGCCGCTAGCCATAGTTCGAACAGGTTCTGTGATATCAGAGCGGTGGCAACTTAGTAGAGGCACCAGACAGGGGTGCCCCTCGTCCCCGATGCTTTACATTCTAGCCCTAGAGCCCCTAGCAATATACCTTAGGCAACAATATGATACAATAGGTATTGAGGTTGGGGACGGGGGGGGAACAACATTTGATATCCCTATATGCGGATGATTTGTTATTATACTTGATGTACCCGGAAGAAAATCTCCAATATATCCTGGAAGTGATGGAGAGGTATGCGGGGCTGTCCGGAATAGCGGTGAATCCTCAGAAATCTACCTTTTTCCCGCTGGGTAGCTATAAGGGAATCCCTGTGGAAAGTTTACCGGTGTTGCAGATACCATGGGCGGTTAGTTCTTTCAGATACCTCGGAATAGACGTGTATCACATGGCGGAAGAAGAACACAAACACAACACCGAGATGGCCATTGAGAAAATCGGGAAATGCATGAGGTTCTGGGAGAAGTTGCCCCTAGCAATGATGGGAAGAGGGGCAATGCTTAAGATGGTGGTCCTGCCTAGGCTTTTATATTATTTTAGTAATATCCCATACATGATACCTAAGAAGGTTTTTGTTAAACTGAATAGTATGTGTAGGGACTTCCTGTGGCATGGCACCCGGAACAGAGTGGCGCTATGGAAGTTGCAGAACTTCTACGGAAAAGGGGGGATTAAACTGCCGAATTTTGAGGTTTATTATGTAGCGAGCCAGCTACGATATGTAGCCAAATGGCTCTCCGATGAAGCGACCCCTGAATTAAGGTTGCTGGCGCATGATTGTGACCCGGTTTACTTAAAGGAAATTATCTGGCTGCCCGATTCAGAAATGATTGAACGTCCTATGATGTTGAGGCTTGGGTGGAAAATGTGGCGTCCAGCATGCCGGATGATGGGGGGACCCTTTCCCGTACTCCCCGCACGTACCCCTGGTTGCTTTGGCGGGGGGAGATAGGCAGCTGAGGGCGATAATCAGGACCTACTGGGAACCGGTGGGGTTGGTTACGTTGGGAGATATTTGGCAAGAGGGGACCATTAGAGATTTCAAAGGACTTGAGGAAGAGGTGGGATTACATACGGGCCAATATGTAACATATCATAGAATGGTACAGAAAATTTGGAAAAGGTGGCCGAAACAGTGCTAGCAGAAGAACAAGATGCTATTATAGGGGCTATATATGATGTATCGGAAGGTGGGCACGAGATCTCTAGATTGTATGAGATGATGATGACTAAGGTCGGAAAGGAGCTGACGCAACTGAGACTAGATTGGGAAGCGGAAGTAGGGGCCCCAGTTGAGGATGGGATGTGGGAACGCGCCCTGGGATACCACAAGAAGGTGTCAAGGAATGCTAGACTAAAGCAAATACAGTTGTATTTCCAACGCATAGAGCATGCATGACTCCTCTGAGAATTTCGAAGTTTGGAAATGCTGAGCGACAGGAATGTCCCAAATGTGATAAGGAAAACGCTGACATGACACACATGTTTTGGTCATGCCCAGCAATTGAGCGTTTCTGGGGTGAAGTGGCACTAAAACTAGCGGACAAGGGGGGTCACATTAATCATAAACACAGCATGGGCCTGCTTGCTGGGTGGGTTTCCCAGATCACGGAAACTGAAACATGTTGGGAAACTAAAAGACCTAGCATATGTGCTTGCGAAACGAAGGATAGCTATGGGATGGAAGTCATGTCACAAGCCACGGGTGGAGGTGTGGTGGAAGGAGCTGCAGAAATGGGCAGAGGCTGAAACGATGGTATGGCAAGAGGCGAGCAGCATAAGGGGGGAGGAAGAGATGGGTTCCCTGACGGCATGGAAATTGTTGATAGCAGAACTGTTTGGGACAATATCGGATCCAACAGACTCGGAGGGAAGCGTGACCCTGCCACACGCAGTAGATGTAGATACTGCATACAAAGAACAAATAGGCTCATAAGGAGGGTGGGAAGGGGTTAGCAGTGATCTTGATTAATGTGTGAATAATGGAACTGTTGTGAATTGCACTGCGTGTTTGGTTTGTTTGTTGTTTGGTTTGAATAAAATCAATAAAAACAATTTGTTTAAAACTATACCACACGTTTATTCGGTTATGTTCACCAGGGAAAGTGTTACCAGGCGTCACAGCATGATATACGTATGTGCACAGTTGTGCCACAGATAAATGGACGCTCCTGTTACTATTTTTTTTTTAAACTTTATTTATTAATTATGGTGGTACACGTCGCCGCTTAAACATGACATTACATAGCATACAATAGTTCTTATTACAAACTCGAAACACAATTACAAACAACATTTTCTTACACAGTCTGTTCGTTTTCGGGTCTAGTCGGGCTACTGCCGTCCGAACCTAGTTCACATAAGTAGACTCTGAACGGGGCCCAGATGTCTTTAGGCTTACATGGTCTTGGTAGCGATAATACATACTGTTCTTCACATTCGTTGACCTGAGCCAGTTCCCTAAGGAAATGATTGACCCGTGGTGCGTATGCATTCTTCCACTGTTGCCGTATCCATTTTTTAGCTACTATACACACTACATTAAAGAAACGCCTAGTCATCTCCGAGATCTTCCCAATATCTCAGAATAGATATTTTCGGGGCTTCAGGTCTGCCGGGATCTGTGTGATGTCCACAAGGATGGACGCAACTTCTCTCAGAACTCGTATATGGGTGGGCAACTCCAGTACATATGGAAGGAATCGGCCTGTGCGCTTCCACATTTCGGACAACTGGCCGGGCCATCTCGAGTGAACTTGGCCACCTTCACAGGTATATAGTGTAACTTATTTAATACCTTAAATTGGATCTGGCGTAGACCTGCATTCATGGACACCCGTTTGGTTAGATCACAGTATTTTTCCCATGCCTTGTCTGAGATGGTGCTTCCCAGGTCAGCTTCCCACGAATCCTTGATACTATTTGTCGTGGGCGTATTTGCCTGTACTACTGCGTAGAGCCCTGAGACACTAACCCTCTCCTGTGAAGACAGTGTTGTGAGGCACGGGTGGACAGGTGGTTCTTCTGGGAACAGGGGCCATCTGGCCTTAAAGGCCATCCGCATCCGGTGATATTGTAGTACCTTCAGTTGATCCCTCCCCATACCAACTTTAAATTCCTCCAGTGTTATGAATTTACCATTGGGGTATATATCTTTCAGTTTGAATTCCTCATCTGGATCCCAGTTTTTTTGGACATCCGGGTCATAAGATGGTGCTATATTGGGGAAGTTCCAGAAGGGGGCTTCCGAGTAATAGCGAGTCTCCAACCCCAGCCTACGGAATAGTCTGGACCATGCATGCACAGTTATGCTAACTGGGTGGACTGGGCAGTCGTCTTTATGTTTCTTGCAAAAGATTATGGAGCGTAAGTCGGTTGGGTGTGCAGCATGTCTTTCAATAACAACATGGGGGGGGGTACACTGTTCATCATACCAGTACCTGATAAATTGGGCCTGCGCCTCTAGGTAGTACAATTCAAAGTCTGGGGCCGCTATGCCCCCTTTATTGTAAGGTTCAACCATTTTCTTCCACTTCATTCTGGCTGCGCCCCCTCCCCACACAAATTCCACCGCCAGGGAACGAAGGGTCGCAAAGAACTGTGCCCCCGGCCATAGCGGGACGTTGGTGAATATATACAATAACTTTGGTAATATTACCATCTTTAATATGGCCACTCGGCCAATGAGCGAAATGGGAAGTTTCGTCCACAAACGGAGCTTGGTGGATAAACACCCAGGAGATGTTCATGATTGTCAGAGTGGAAGGTGGCGCCGTCACTGGACACTATAATTCCCAAATATCTTATTTTCCGTGGGGACCATTTTAACCCATATGTGTTGGCTGGACATCTCGTGGCAGGGGTAAGGGGGAAAATCTCAGATTTGGGTCTATTGGTTTTATAGCCAGAATAATCGGCAAACTCCTGGATGGTCTCGACCGCCGGGCCTAAGTATATATCCGGCTCGCGGATATATACCAATGTGTCATCGGCATATAGGGATGTGGAGTGAGTCAGTCCGGCCATTGTGATACCTCTCTGTCCCTGGCGTTCCCTAATTGCCGCAGCTACTGGTTCACTAGTGAGGGCGAATAGTATTGGGAAGAAAGGGCATCCCTGTTGCGTACCCCTCCCCAGCCCAAACCAGTCGGACAACGTGCGATTGGTCAGTACCCTGGCTCCGGGGTCAGAGTACAACAGACTAACGCATCTCAAAAAATATGGGCCTATTCCAAATTTCTTCAATACTTTAAACAAAAACAACCAAGATACTGAATCAAACGCTTTTTCAGCATCCAGCAATACAGCCACCACCTGAGCCTCTGGTTTTATCTGGGCCATGATGCCAAACAATCTCCTAAGGTTGAGAGCCGTTGACCTATGGGAATAAAGCCGCACCGATCTGGGTGTATCAATGTGGGCATGTGCGGGAGGAGTCTCGTGGGCAGGATCTTGGCAAATATTTTAGCATCACAATTTATTAGGGACAAGAGTCTATAGGAGGACAACTCGTTGGGTGGGCGCCTGGGTTTCAACAAAACTGTTATTATGGCCTCTCTCATTGATGGTGGCAGGGTACCTACTTCAACTGCCTCCTCCCATACCGACAGTAGCACTGGGGATAGTTCCTCACTTAACTCCTTGTATAGTTCCTCCCCCAGCCCATCTGAGCCCGGTGCTTTGCCGCTAGCCAGTCACTTGATCGCCTCGGCGACTTCATCTTCGGTCAGGGGCTGCTCCAACGCGAGTCTGTATTCCACAGGAAGCGTTGGGAGGGAGATGCTGTCGAGGTACGTTTCCACGTCACTCGGTGATTTCGAATCATGGTTGGAGTACAGGTCTGTGTAAAAACGAGTAAATTCCCTATTTATCCCTTCTTCACTAGTGACCACCGAGCCGTCACCCATTGATATACTGGAGATCATCGAGTGCTGTCTATCTGCTTTAAGGAGGTTGGCCATGGTGCGCCCAGCTCTGTTGCCCTCGCCGTATCTACGCGCTCTGAGGGGTTGACATATAAAGCAGTTCTCTAGCCGCTAGTTTATTAAATTCCAGTAGGGCACTATTAATTTCCGCAAGGGTCTCGTTGTCATCAGTGTATTTCGCTTCTAAATTACCTAGTAATTGTTCCACCTCATCAAGTTCTCTCCTGACTGCCTTCAGCATGCCTGTGGATTTAGAAAGCAATATCCCTCTCACCCAAACTTTGAAAGCCTCCCAAAGAGTGTGCCGACCATCTACTGATCCTGTATTGGTTTCAAGGAAGTGTTCAACTTCTATATTCAACGCCTCCGCTACTGCAGGGTCCTTAAGGATGTCCGGTGGCATCCTCCATCGCCTAACTGTGGGAGCTGTATTCCTCAATGACATTTCCATTGTAACAGGGGAGTGGTCTTGAAAGGGTGCAGTGAAGTATCTCACATTTATCTATATGGCTCATGAGGCTTGTGGAAGTCAGCCAATAATCTATTCTGGACTCTGTGTCATGTACTGTAGAATAAAATGTGTATTGTTTCTTATAAGGGTGTAGCGTTCTCCATGTGTCTTCTATTGTCAATTGCGACAGGATTTGTAGCAACATTACCGCCGCCTTGGAGGGCGGTCGAGGTTTTGTATTGGACCGATCCAGTGTGACATCAAGGATCGTGTTAAAATCTCCTCCCCAGAGGATCTGTTCAGAGCCCGTATACTCCAATTCCTGTACAACATTTACATAGAACTCAGGATCATCAACGTTCGGTCCATAGGTGTTCACCAGTATCATTTCCCTCCCCGCAACACTACCCCATACTATGACATAACGCCCATGAGTGTCCACCTTACTCTTACTGAATTGAAAACCCACAGAAGGGTGTATGAGAGTGAGAACACCCCTCGCCTGTGTGGAGTAGTCCGTATAAAATCTATATTGTCCCCAGTTTTTCAGAAAGTCCATGTTTACCTTTCGGAGTGCATGAGTCTCTTATCACCTGCGGGTGATGTCTAGTAACGTAAGCCCCCACCTTTCTAGACTTAGCCCGGTTATTTAAACCGCGGACATTCCAGGTGAGGAGCTTTAACTTCATTCCGCTAACCCTTGTTCTGGTGTATGCCATGACTGTGCCTTAATATTATTTCACTTGTACCGGGTTGAACCAGATGAATGTCATGTGCAATGACGCCACCAACATTTTCAACCTGTAGAACCCTTTCAACTGGGTCTCCAATGCCCTCCCCTCCATCATGAATCACATATATCTCAACAACCAACATTGTAACATCCCAACTCGTCCCCCCACCCACATCATCACCCCCAACATGACGATGCTGCCCCATAACGCTCGGGTCTACCCCGATGGGCATTCTCCCCCAAATAACCTGGAACTTTCCTAAGGGTGCCTGCTGCATCCATCCAGCCGCCCTTTCGGGGGCTCACGGCTCAAGAGTACCTTGAATCTTCATCTAGGCCGCTCTAAGCCATTCTTTTTCCCCCCATGGTTTCCCGTGTTGGGAATCGGATAGTGCAGACCCATCAGTCTGCTAAATCAAGTCTATCTGCTCCAGGCTGGACTCCGCCGTTTTGATTGATTGCCCTATCTCTGGGAGGCAGTGGGATAGACGTCTCCACGTATGACATGGCTTCTGCCGGATTTTCAAAAAAATGGGCTCTGCCGCCATGTTGAATTCTGATTTTAGCGGGAAAGATCAGGGCATAGGGTATATTCTGCATTCGCAGTTGTCTTTTTACGGCTCATAGGATTGACGTTGCGCCTGTACCCCAGCTGAGAAATCGGATATATGTGAATTCTGTGGTCATCAAAGTGCAAAGTACCTTTCTCCCTGGAGAGTCGAAGGATAGCATCTCTGTCCCTATAGTTAAGGATACGTGCTATTATGGTGCGGGGCGGCGGAGGTGCCAGAACGTGGTGGGCTCTCTCCACCAGAAAATGTTCAGAGAAAGATTCAGCCCCCAGGATATCTTTCAAAAGACGTTCCACTTGCCTCTCCATGTCGCCCTTGCCAAAGGATTCTGCCACACCAACAATCCGAATGTTATTTCTGCGGGACCTTGACTCTAAATCCTCGCATTTAACCTGGGTTTTACGAAGTTCTGTTTTGATTAGGGCTATGTCGCGGCCGTGTTGCGTGATGGTGTCCTCATTTGCGCTGATCCTGTTCTTTGTTTCTGTGATGCGTGAGCTTTCTTTCTCAACCCTGGCCTTAAGGGATCTGATCGTCGCCACAATGTCGTCAAGTTTGACGTTTACTGCCATGAAGCCATTTTGTACCAGCGTTGCCAGGCGCTCTAGGGGGTCTTCATCCTGCCTGTCAGGCAGCTTGCTTAATTGGGTGCTGGTGAAGGAATCCGTTGGGCCCATCTTTTTCCCCTCCCATGCCTTTTTTCTCGACGCGGCCCATGTGGATTAGTCTGTAGTCTGAGAATGGATTATGTCCTCCCACGTATCTTGTCGTTGATAGAGAACCAATAGTATACGAGCCCAGTGTCTCTCTCGCTCACTGCCTGGGCCGAGTGTTTGCTCTCCCACACTTGCTCTAGATCATACAGACCGGTATTGCCACCATGCGGCCCCCACTGCCCCTGGCTGCTCAGGATATTTGAAGTTTATAGTTCTTAGGGGGGTGTTCCACTTGCCCACTCCGGAAGATGCAAAGGAATTTTCGGCCAACCCTGCTACAGTGGCCTCTCAGGATGTTAGGGGCCCCTCCGTCAAACAGCAGGGGCGGACATGGAACCACTCCTCTCAGCGCGGGGTGCAGACCTCAGTTTCCCTCTGCCAGTGGCCGCTCGGGCTCACACCAACAATGCAGGCCGCAACCTCTGCTTCTAAAAAACTGCTGTGTTCACAGGGCCTTGTACCAAAAGTGAAGCCAGGGTCACCCACATTTCACACTATCCAGGAGTATCACCTCGGTCGTTCTAGGAGCCCTGGGTAACTTCACAGCATGGGCCCCCTCCGATCCAGCTGCACTTACTTGTTTTGCTGGGTCTGGCCGTAAGAGTAGAGCCCTCGCGCAGCGTTCCAGGCCCCCCCACACTGGCGGTGTCACGAAGCGGGCCCCAGCCCCAGGACAGCCGGCGCCACTTCACCCGCTTCACGGCCACCGAGGCTACTTCCAACCTCGTCCGACACCAGAGTAGCTGGCCAAGCCGGCCTCCCCTCCGAACACTGCGGCGCCACCTCACCCAGGCCTACGCGGTGGCCGCATCCAGGCGTAGCAGATCAAGGACGTCGGGTCTCCGCAGCTCCGCTATGAGGGTTACGCACCGTCGCGCATACTGCCGTGCCCCTCCCCGGCCTGATCTTCTGCGCCAGCCTCCGGATTCCAGTAGGAATTCCGTGGAACAGCAGGGCGGTGACGTCCACGCCACGCAGCCGTCTCTCTCCCTCTGACGTGATTACTCAGCAGCCCGGGCACGGATGTTCTCAAATTTTGCAGGGGACATTCAGCAGGTTTTACGGCACAGGAATCTCCATGTTGTTGTTATGTAGAGCGGCGTAGAAAGGATATTTTGAAATCAGGATATTTGTATGAGCCGGAGCTCTCACTTCAAGTGGCCATCTTTCATGCATGCAACAGCGCCCCCCGCTCCTGTTACTATTTACATACGAATGTGTGCATGCAAACATGCGGCCCGTAGTGGCGTCCTACGGATGATTGTATTGTGATTGCGCATAGGGCAGCCAGGTGCGGCGGATGTCCGCCTCCTCCATTTTTCTCACTTGCAATCATCCCCACTAGTGCTGTGCCCTTCTCGCTTATAATGGCCTTGTTAAACTAAATTAGCATTTCAATCTTTATTAGCACACATTCTTACGACTATTCAGAAAGGGAAGGGGGACAAGAAACACATACTGAGGGGAAGAAGGGATTGAGCTCTCATCGAAGCGTCTTTCATGACACTGATTTTGCAGGAGAGGGTGGCTGGGAAATGGGCAAGGCGGACATGTGCAAGTTGGGCAGTGATATCTTATTTTGCCCCTTATATGTTCTTCTACAAACGTTCTCAAGGGAGCAAATTGAGGAGCAACTGCTCGATTTTGGCTTCCAGGCGGTCAACTTTCATATGCCCAGCGTTTAGTTAAGTTTCGTTGGCCGTATGTTCATATGGAAAAGGTGCTGCTTCTGATCTACAGCTTGCATTCCGGTATGTTCTGTTAAAAGACAACAAATGTGGTTAATTGACATGAAGTTTTACATTGTGATTGTGTTCTTCTTGCCACTGCCTTCCCTACCTATGGGGTTACTATGGTCACTTGTTTAATCATGCAGAAAATGCACTTCCAGCCACTCTCGGGTGGAAGCCATTGCTGCGCACAAACAGAAAACATCATGCTTTGCTACTATTGTACACTAACGGACTTGTGCAATTACAACAAAACTTTTGTATACTTACCACGTTGCTCTGACGTTCTGTTCTCGATAGTTGCAGTTTGCTCCTCTGCCTCTTCCTTCTTTGTTTGATTGTGCAGCAAGTGTGCGGTAAGATTGATTAAGGCAAACGTCACTTATCTTGTTGGTGCTTTCCATTATGCTGCATACCTTATGCCTTTTGTGCACCTTTTTTTTAAAAAAAAAATTATTTTTTATTTTTGACGGCAGAGGTTCACAACAGTATATACAATGGGGCAACAGATGTATGCAACAGGTATTCTATGGAGCAACACACAGGCCTTAATGCAATGATCAGAACAGTTAGAGCAATGTCCACATAGTTGCAATTGACGGAGGAACAAGTAATTGTTCACGGTACAGAAACGGTCCCTGATGGAGCAGGGGACAAGCCTGATCCTGGCGTACCCTCGCTTTGTCTGTTAAGATACGCATTGAATTCAGCCCAGATGTTCTTGGGGCGGGCTTGGGCCGGTATCATGGTCAGGTATTCCTCCTTGCAGTTCCGTGACCAAGTGAGAAAGCCCAGCCATTTCTGATAAATCGGGGGTGGGGGAGGAGCTTTTCCAGCACTGGAGTATGCATTTTTTGGCAATCATACAACTTATATTTAGAAACCTAGCCAATCGTCTAGTATCATCCATTTTCCAAACCCCAAACAGAACCGCTAAAGGATCAGGATCAACCACAGTTTCGGTAATAACAGTAAGTGTTTCTAAAGTACTTTCCCAAAATGCAAACAGTTTATCGCAAGTCCAGAACATATGCAAGATATCAGCACCTGCCGATCCACAACGGGGACAGGCGTGCGCTGTGTTGTGGGTGAACTTCAAAGTCCTGTATGGGGTATAGTAAAGCCTGTTTAGAAGTTTGTACTGCATGGCGCGGTGACGGAAGTTAAGGGAGACTTTTTTAGTGTGTAGGCACATTGTCCCCCAGAGTTCGTCAGGTATGTCCAAGCCCAGTTCAACCTCCCAATCATGGCGCGCCTTGGGAGCAGGAAGCAGGGTAGTTTCTTGTAGGATCTTGTATAGTGTGGATACTACTCCACATGCGCCGCCAGAGTTGGCGATATATGCGATCGCCAGGTTATCAGGGGGCTCGTCAGGAAACGAAGGCCATTTAGCGCAAAACGGAACGCTGAGTCTATAATATTGGAGAGTCTCCAAAGCAGAGCCGGTGCGTCCCTGTTTCCATGTCTGGGGGTCAATGAACCTGCCCTCCGGATAGAAATCAGACAGTGCCCGGTATCCCAACGCCTCCTAGTGTCGGATCAAAGCGGTATCGTGTGTGGGTTCCAATCCGGGGAAGGACCACGCGGGGAGCCATTTATAGTATGGAGAGGATTCTGGTGTCGGGTACAGTAAGCGCGCCCAGGCCTGAAGGGTCGTATTGAGCGGGTCAATAGGGGAGTCAGGTGTATAATGTTGATGCAGTTTGGACATTATGTTGGTGCCGGCGGTAGCCAATCATTCTAATTTGACATGCGGACGCGCTGGGGAGCCAGGGTACCAGTGAGTGGCATGTTGGGCTTGAGCCGCAGTCCAGTAAAGTATCAGTTCCGGGGCCGTGAATCCCCCCTGTTTGTATGGGAGGGCCATGCCGGTCCACTTCTTGCGCACCGTGCCAGAGTGCCAGAAGAATTGTGCAAATAGCGTGTGTAGGTTGGAGAAGTATTCCCTTCCAGGCCAAACAGGTACGTTGCTGAAAGTGTATAGGAGTTTGGGAAGTAGAATCCTTTTGATGAGGGACAGCCGACCGGCAATGGATAATGGGAGAGAGCGCCAACGTGAGATTTTGGTCTCGGCTATTTGTGCCACTGCTGAGTAATTATCGGCAAGCAAGGTGGGTTTGGTCTGGGATATTTGTACCCCCAAGTATCCAACACCATCCGGAGACCATCGGAGGGGGTATTCGGTAGATTTAGTGAGCGGGAAGATCTCAGATTTTGAATAATTAATCGTGAAGCCGGAGTGGGTTCCGATGCGGGTGATGTCCCTCAGTATAGGGTCAAGATGGGCTGTGGGGTCTCTGATGTACAATAAAACGTCGTCCGTATATAGGGAAATTATTTCGGGATTCTCTGCCAGTCTTATTCCTTTACGGGCATGGCGCGCATGAACATGGTCAGCCATCGGCTCTATTGCTAGAGCAAATAGAATCGGTGAGAAGGGGCATCCCTGTCGGGTACCCCTGAAGAGTGTGAAAAGGTCAGATGTCAGTGTATTAGCTCTTACTCGCGCCACCGCGGAGGTGTATAGTAGTTTGATGAACCTAATCATGTTTGGGCCAATGCCCATTGTCTCTAATACTAGCCACATACCTCCAAGAGACCATATCGAAGGCCTTTTGAGCGTCCAGCATGACCGCCACAGCTTGCGCGTCTTGGTCTATACGGGACATAACACTAAACAATCTTCTAATGTTGTGGGACGTGGACCTCCCAGGTACGAAGCCCGCCTGGTCTTCATGGACTAAATATGTCATGATGGGCAAGAAGCGATTTGCTATAATTTTGGCAAAGATTTTTGTATTGAGGTTCATGAGGGAGAGAGGTCTATAGGACCCGCATTCGTCGTCGGGCTTCCCAGGCTTGAGCAACACCGTGATGACAGCTTCACTCATGGAAGAGGGGAGTATAGAGACACAAAGTGATTCATCCCAGACCTCAAGGAGCCTGGGGGCCAACATGGCGATGTGTTCTTGATAAAATTCAGCGGTAAGCCCGTCAGGACCTGGGGCTTGCTTTTGGGCAAGTCTGAGATGGCAGTTACTATCTCGTCTAATGTCCTTCGAATGCTCGTCCTCCTTGAAAACATTTTGTAATCCGCATCCAGGGCAGCACCTGAACAGCTTGGATCCAGGCGTCGAGCTTCCCTTGTCCTGGGCCATGTCCATTGAGGTAGGCCGCAGATCTTCCGGAATCCTCCAAGAAGCGTAAACTCGACGAAAACCTCACCCTTGAGGTGCGTAGAAGAATTCCGAAACTGGCTCGATTAACCGAAAAAATGAGAAAATCTCCTGAAAACGCGGCAAAAACTCAAGAGCTAAAGCACGAGGACTTCCAACACTTGAACGTGCGGAAAAAATCTGAGATGGCTGCCAGAGGCGGGGCTTAGGGAGAGGGCAGTCATTGGCTGGGGGCAGTATGACCCAGAGATCAGTGATTGGTTACTACTAGGAAAGACAGATCAGAAACGAAACTGATAGTGATTTTTTTTCTTTACCGAGGATTCCCAGCCTGACGACAGGGAATATTCATGAGCATGTGAATCCATGCCTGACCCATTCTGGAGAACAGTTACAGGTAAGTAACTTGTTCCATCCTCTCACGGAGTATTTTAACCCCGAGGAATTGACGGCGCTCCTGCTGAACTCCTGTTGAGAAGTCAGGAGAAGTCAGGAAAAATTCTGATGATTTGCGACTCCATTCTCAGCTCACCCTTATGTGCAAGACGAAGGATCTGGTCACGGTCTCTAAAAACTTAGGACTTTTGCAATGATGGGCCTCGGGAAATCCCCAGACTTGGGACGCGGTGACAGCGCACTGTGTACTCTCTCGATGGTGAAGAAGGGGGACATGTCAGGGTTGCCCAGCAGGTCTTTCAAAAGGTTCTCAACCGCCAGTTCGAGGCGGCCCTTCAGCGCATTTTCCGGTACCCCAACAATGCGTATATTGTTCCTCCTCGATCTGGATTTGAAGTCATCACACTTGGCCATAGCAGACTTCATGTTCGTAACCAGGGTAGACACTGTGTTCTGTAGCGTGAGTATATTGTCTTCATTGACACTTATCCTATTTTCAGTTTCAGTCAGTCTCGTCCCTTGTTGGTCCAGTTTAGCCCTGAGAGATGCCACATTTGCATTAATGTCATCCAGCTTTTCGTGGAAGGCTGCCGAATTCCTGGACATAGATTCCATTATGACCGTTAGGTCCGTAGTAGGAGCCTCTGCAGGGAGTGGTGCATCCACCTGTTCGCCAGATGCATGGGCAGAGTCAGACCTTGGAGTGGCTTTAGCAAATTTGTCATTGGCTCCAATTTTACCAGTATTCCTGTATCTGCTGGACATTGTACAGTATGATGACCGAGTATTCAGAGTGCAGTGTTGTATCTTATGTAGGTATTATGAATCCGTAAGGAGTGTGGCGCAGAAAGAGGTATAGAACCAGACCACCTGTCAGTGGCACCTCAACAGTGCACAGAGCGCTCAGTCGAGGGAATCTGTATCCAGTGAAGCTCTTCCCTGGCGAATGCTCTTTGTATTGTGCTCACCAACTGTGAATAGTGATGTCAACTGCGCAAGAATTTCAGAGGTTCTCGTGTGGTTGCAATACAATTCGTATCAGGCCGAGACGTAGGAGTTGAGAGTGGGAAATATATGCGACTCAAATGCACCAAGTTGAGAAATTTGAAATTTGTTTTAGAGAGTCAGACAGGGCTTGCAGCTATCCAACCTCTGAATCCAGTTGCTAATTCAGAACAAAAGGGAAAACTACATTCCACGTTAAACCTTATTGTTGCAAAGTTCTTTGATTCCCTTTCTTTTGAGTACAGATATTACACTCGCACCCATTTGATAGTTAGTATAGGATTCGATGTCCCGCTCCTATGACAGTGGCATCCACACCAAGTGCCAGTAGTTCCTACCTGACACGGGAAGGGCCAACAGTGCCTGGGGTCAGGATGCAGAGGAAGGTGCCCAGGGGAACACTTTGCTGGCTTATAGTTGGCCGGGGACAGCCGGGCAGGGATGAATGTGCGCCGCAGGGCCCAGGGGCACAGAGGGAGAAAGACAGTCCCAGTGATGGAGTGGGGGGCCGCAGCCAACCTGGGAGAACAGCAGCGGAGTCCGATCGCCGCAGCCCCACCAACTCCTCTCCATAAACGTTGCTCGTGCATCACACCCGGATGCAGGATCCTCAGTGTGCCCACCCGGGAGACAGCAGCGGGCCGCGGGATGGTGGCAGCCTGATCAGGTCCGGGGGGGGACACGTACGGCATGGCCCACGCCGCACAACAGTGCCCTTGGGGGGCCCGGGCAGCACCCAAAGGTACACGGCAGAATTATCCGGGGCCGCGATGAGAGGGCCAGGGCGCGGTGCCGCACAGCCCCAATCTGTCGCTGGAAGCTGCAGCCAGCGACCGCCGGCGCAGCACGGGGCATGGCCCACGCGCAACAGCCCTGGTCCACAGGGCGTCCCGCACACGGCAGGCACGGCCCCAGCCGCCCGACAGCTGGGCAAGGGGGGACAGAGTGAAGACGATCAGGCAGGCGATGCGAGTGCCCACAGCCCAGGGCCCAGCCCGGTACCAGGCAGCGCAGGCGGCCGTATTCGAGGACAGGAGGTCCGAATCGAGCCCAAACTTCAAGGGCAAGCAGCTTAGGATGTCGGCAAGGCAGGGACCAAATATAAAGACAGAGCGGAGTGGCTGACCGCCGATGGAAGCAGATGATCAGCGACGGTGCATGGAGCGAAAAAGCTAGGCAGCCATTTTGTCGGCTGCTCAACAGCGCCCCCGCCTTTTGTGCACCTTGTTGCGAAAGTATAGATTTTGTATAGGTACAGGATTTTCCCTTCTAATTCACTTGCTTGCAGCTGTTGCTGAATATTACAACTTTTTATGGGCCCCCCCCCCCACCCCTCCATTTCTGGGCATGTTGGACTGCACCCAATCCCTGCAAACGGACGCAGTGTTGCCAACCTTTGTGCCTATTACTATACAGCCTCCGGCTTCAGTATGTTATACAGTACATCTTTACAAACTAAGCGTATTCTGTATACATCTAATGCAATTCAGTGAAAGACGCATTATTACAGGGACACTATGGGTAACTTAAACCCTATCATCTTTCCTGAAAAAACTATAACATACGAACATTATGGTTAAAGCGCCCTACTAAAAACCTATGAAATTCACTAACAAAAACATTGTTAAAGGGATGTTATGGTTAAGTTGCGCTACTAAAACCATGTCCGCTTTATTGAAAAAGTAGCTTAAAGCATCATTATGGTTACAGTGGACTATTAAAAACTTATGAAATTCACTAACAAAAAACATTGTTAAAGGGACGTTATGGTTAAGTTGCACTAGTAAAACCTATGAAATTGAATGGAAAAACATTGCTACAGGGACGTTATGGTTACAGGTAAAACCTAAAAAAACCCAGAAATTCGCACTTTATGGTATGGTACGCAACCATAACTCACGCTACCCCTGTGCACTGCAAGGACTAACACCCATGACATCACAAATGTCATTGAAGACATCACTGATGACATCACATGTGCATTTATTTGGCATGAAAGGTCTCCAGAAGGGATTGTCATTGTAATGTTGACAGGAAACTATCAGAGATCATGGGGAGAATTATCATTATTTAAGTAGGTCATTAGACAAGGCTTTGCTAAAAAGACAATTTTGTACATGACCGAACTCATGTACAAACGTAAGCAGTGTGTACAGCATGCATCATAAAGGTGCAATATCCAAATTCTTTCCATGTTGCATAGTGAAATGATGCATGCTTTCCTTTTACACTTTTGTTTACTGTTAAATGTGTGATAAGTAGCTACGAATCCGTCACTTACTACATAAATGTTCTACTACACAGAAAACTGAAAGACAGCACAACGCATACCAATAGCAGTATATACAAATAAAGTCAAGTAAGCAAAAAAGTAGAAGTATTACCAGAAAGTGTTCATAACCTAACTCATTATCTTAATGTACAGAAATGATTGCTGTATTTCAGGCTTCCTTCTTCCCTGATGTATATGTACCATATGATGTGACTGAACACTAAGGAAAGCAGTGTAAGAACATATGAGAAGGGTAAGGTGTACAAATATAGTACCTTTTCACTTTATAGTTCCTCACTGTTGGTGAAGAAAAGTACCTAGTGTAGATATGTCACAGAACAAAAAAGAGGGAGCCAGACCTGTGATGTCAGTGATGTCATCAATGAGATTTGTGATGTCATCTTTGATGTCATGGGTGTTAGTCCTTGCAGTGCACAGGGGTTCCCCGAGTTATGGTTGTGTACCGTAACTTGCGAATTTCTGGGGTTTTTAGGTTTTGCCTGTAACCATAACGTCCCTGTAGCAACGTTTTCCCATTCAATTTCATAGGTTTTTGCTAGTGCAACTTAACCATAACGTCCCTTTTAACGTTTTTCTTTTAGTGAGTACTTATTTAACATAAAGTTAAAACCAGCCTAAATTGCAACCAAAATCCATCCAATTCATTCAATAGCACATCATTTCATAGGTTCCTCTATCTAAAAAAAAACTTCATGAAATATTTACATTAAAATACACGTACACAATTGAGAAATAAAGCATTATAACCTATACATAGTTATACTACTAAAAACATTGTCCAACATACAAAGAATAACCTGTATAAAAGCTTATATAAGTCATTATAAAGCAATAAGTAATTAAACAACAAGAGGCCGGTGCCTTACATCCAACCTTTAGGCACAATTTGTCGTATAAGTCAAAACGCAGACAACAGCAATCTGAACTGAGACCCTTTAACCATGAAGCATTTCCAACCACAAATTGATAAAGTTTTCTCTTTTGGGATTTGTCACAAAATTGCTAAAACACCTTATGCGTTCAGATCAATAGTCAATAAGAAGATGTGTTTCAATACAACCAATTTTGTGACAAAACCTACAGGCCGATGGTTCACCACCCCTTCTTTCCCTTATGTCTATAATTTCTCCAGTTAGGAGTACATTAAACCTACAGTGCATATATTCCTGGCGCCAATGCTTATCAGGAAATTGATTCAAATACGGCCCCAGATCCCCCCCCCTCTTTGAAATGTGAAACCAGCTGGTGGTAGAGCTTAGTTTCCAGAACTTTCTCCACAGTATCGTTCCAATCCATATACTGCAAGAGTTTTTTTACTTTCCCGGGATTAAATATGAGGAGCTAGTAAGATGCCCCCAATTTAACTAGAGATTCCAGACATTATGTTTTTAAGTCACCTATGTAACCCGAAGCGGTAGAACCATTACGCAGACCACTCCCCATCATGTCATACAGAGTGGTTTTAGGACTGGTTACCAGTTTCCTAAAAAGGGAGCTCCGTCGCCACATTTTCCAACGCTAGTAATCCAAGCTCGTAGCATATAGCCGCCAGAGGGACAGACTTGGGAAGACATCTAAGCACAGTACTCAAAATACGCGCTTCATATTTATTTAGTTCTCCTCTAGACCAATTGAGTAATTGCTCTAAACCATAACAAAAATGCAGAATAACCTTGCTTTTATAGTAGCGGAGAGTGGGGAAAAAAGGAAAACTTCCCATAGCTCTTTTTGAGCTGTGCTATTTGTGGGCCAACTTTCCCCTCTAATGTTTATAATGTGCTTTTTTGTTATCTCCAAATATAGGGAAACCCAGATAGCGTATGGACGATCTTACTGACAATTTTTCGTGATTTAGGAACCATGAGTACTTCAGAACACTAGACCTCCCATAAATCTGCATAACTGTCTTTTTTGCATTTATATGAAGAGAATTTAACAAAGTATACTCTATAAATGCCATTAACAGATGCTGAAGACCCGTGGGGGTATGGTTGTAAAGCATTAAATCATCTGCATACGCTGCCCAACTCACTTTTACTCCCTTCACCACAGGCGATGCAAAGGTAGCTTTTTGTAAAATAATGCTTGCGTCCGCCACATATAAATTAAATATAGTGGGCACAAAAATGCACCCTTGACGAAAACCATTGGAGGTAATGATGGAATGTGACAAGACTCCGGCACTATTAAGAAGCACTTGGAGCCTGGAACACTTGTGAGGATGATACAGGATTGACAGAAGGGGGGGAAGGGAGCCCTACATGTAATAGAATCGACCAAAGTATATTCCTATCTTCCAGGTCGAAAACCATGGAAAGATCAATCGAGGCCACGTAAATCAGTATACTATTTGGCTTCCAGGCTTTGTCTTGCAGGATCTTTAATGGTAGACCTCCTGCATCGGTCCCCACATTCTTTCTAAACCCAAACTGAAACTTAGACATGATGTTATAATTATCTGTCCACTCCTGTACGTGCTCCAGCACAAAGCCGGCAAAGATTTTCGAGTCAGCGGCCAGGAGTGTCATCAGCCTATAGTTAGCTGGGCAAGATCGATCTCCCTTCTTATATATCAGCACTTTGTACGAAATATGCCTTGTTTCCGGAATAGACCTTGTCATAACAATGTCGCTGAAAAGTATTAAAAGAATTTTGGACCAAAGATCTATATTCCCTTTAAGAATGACATTTGCTAGACCATTAGGCCCGGCGGCCCAAGACATAGAGGCCCTCACTATAAGAGATTTAATGTCGTCCTGCAGTATTTTCAAGTTAGTGTGAATTTTTCACAGATGCAGGGAGTTGGCAGGCAATCCTCGAGGGAGCATAAAGAGAGCAAACATGGCCTACTTACGCCTCCTCAGATATTGCAGAGGTTTGCACCATTATTTGTGAAAATTCTCTGAAGTTAATCAGAGCCCAAAAATGTCTAGAGGGGGGAAGCCCGATGACCCTTTATTTGATTTTTCCATTTATTGAAAACCCTCTTCAGCAATATCACTTTTTCTGTCGATATAAAGGACTAGTTACGAATATACCCAAGTTCCCTTTGCCTACAGTTTTTCAGATATTTGACCTTCGCATCATAAGTATGTGTGTTTTGTTTTACAAATATTGGTGCACACTGGGATCACTGCTTTCTTTATTGAGGTCTCAACATAGTGACCAAAAGTATCATGGGTGTAAAAAGTTTACTTCTTCCCTAATTCCATAGTGGAGAAGTCTGACACGAATACGGCATTCAATTTGTGGCCATTATCTTTATGCCATGTAATTCGCATGTTAGCCAAGTTAATATTCAGGGGGAAGGGATGTATATCCGATTTTCTTTGACTCCAAGCCTCTGAATATCCAAAAGGTTTAGACAAATGTACATAGTCAATAGTTGTGGAAACAGTACCAAGTGTGGTACCGGTACCCCCCTGCCTTTGGATTTCAGCATTTAGATCGCCAGCAACTATAATCTGTAAGCCCTGACATAGGGCATGACATTCCTCAAACAGTTTAGGGATTTAAGAGATTTAGGCAGGTTGTTATCTGGATTCCAATAAATATTCACCACTAATCTAGTGCAAGGGCGGGACCCAGTAGGTTACTCCAACAATACTGCTCTGCACCATTTTGATATGTGAAAGGTTTTTTTTTACTCTCAGATTAATATCACTCCTAATGGCCAGTATAAGACCCTTTCCACCCCTGTTCCCCCGAGAAACCATCCAGGGCATAGGGTGTGGTGTCCCTGTAAGCACAATACAGAGAAGTTCATTAAGGCAGAACATAATAACACAGAATTTCTGAGGAACCAAGACCCTCTAGTGTTCCATGACACCATGGAAAATACTCCAACCCGGTTAAAGATTGAGTTTCAGCCCCTGTAGTTGTGAGATGGATTGACATAGGCTCAAAACCAACCACCAGAGGTTAGGATCACTTCACACCCCCGCCCCCTGATGTGCACTCTGGCTTCCTTGGAGGGTCATCCAAGGAACCTCCTCTGTGGCCCACTGATTGTCTCTCAACACGTGAGTTTAGAAAATCCAGACTATAATTAAGGAAATCATAGCCACATTTATTGAAGGACTCCACCTCTTGCAATACGAGTAAAAAACAATCCGAACATAGTCGAAGCGCTCAGGACATATGAAATCAACCAGCTTAATATATCCCCTGAAGTAATTTGGGCCAAGCGAGTGATCTCATTAAACAGTGCCAGAATTCTTGGATTGCCAGCAAAGTGGGGATGTCTCCACGACACATCTTCAAATCGACTATTATGGATGGATTTATATGATCTCACCTCCCTCTCTGGAGGTACTTAACCCTCTATCTGTTTATCCCCACAGTCTCTGCCAGAGTTAACCACCTCATCCACCCGGACATTATTCTCAGGTGTTTTGCCCCCTCATTCCCTTATGGTCGGATCAAAAGGCACAGAATTCCCGGCTTGAAGTACAATCCCATTCTTCATGGTCACCCCCTCTTTTATTCATCTGTAAGCCATTGGCTGCCAGTTGGATCTGAGATGGAACAGCATGTATAGGAATTTGTAGCAAGTCAATTAATGATTGTCGAACCAATATGTCCAGATCCCGACTACAGGGAAGAGGTTCCCTGTTAGTCATGAAGCTGTTTGCCAAAACACCTACATTCTCTTTCTCTCCAATAATACTTTCAGCTTATGCTAAAGGGATGCTTAAAGATTCGATGGAGCAGCCAGGCAGCAGGGTTAAATCACAATCTATATCCTTTGTATGGGCGGTGGGTTGAACAAGTCTTCCTGCGGCAAACCACCACCCTTAGATGCAAGCTCACTGTTATTCGTGTTTAAGTGAGAAGGAATAATTTGAGGTGCCACATCTTCAACATGTATTGTTTTTTTATTGAAGAGTTGATACACCCTAGCGCCCCTTTCAGTTCCAGAGTCATTTTTGTTTTTTGCTCCTTTGTGTTTCATAGCAGAAGTAAGTGAGTCAGAGGCAGGGCAGAATTCAAGTGGTTCATCCACAACTAGATCCTCTTCAACCTCCCGCCCCTGAGAAGCCATTGCATCTTCCCTTATGAATTTTTACTAGGATCTGCGAGAAGGTCTATTGGCACCTTTCTCAAGCTGAAGCTGAGGTCTTTTAAAAAAAAGATATCATTTTTTTTATTTTTTTTTAACCTTTTCTAGCTGAAACCTGCTTCAATGGTGGCGCTTCATTAACACTACATGGGGTCCCCTTCGCCTCCAACCCCGGGATTTCTAGTTCCAGCACAACTTTATCCTTATTAGAGATCTCGGCTGGGATAAAGTTGGATGGAATTATTTCTGCCAAAGCCTTTGTGGCTGTAGCTAGGAGCCCTGTCCCAGCATAGTTGTGAGAAGAGAACCCTCTATGGAGTTAAACGTGCATGGGGATACACAACTGCAAGAGCAAATGCCATCAATACTAATTTCAAGCAATATTGACAGAATAGATCTTAAGCATATAGTGTACTTCAGCATTTCATTGAGAATCCTCATATTCATACCATGACCCACCTCCCCCTCCCATACAGCCCCGCAACACCCGGCACCTTGTGTAAGAGCCATGAGCGAGATTACGCCTTCTGGAAATATAGGCGGAGTATCTAAGAAAGAGGCATCTATCCCCCTAGCAGGCATCTCGCTATTACCATGAGGCTCACTATGTGCCTACAGAGGCGCAGTGGTGGGCTGTTCAGATTCTGCTAGGGGCGGGGAAAGCCCTCCTCCTGTTACCCCTAACATAGTCAAATCCGTGACGGGGGGTCGGGGGGACGTGGCAGAGGCATGGCCAAAGCCTGCCTCATTGTGTTCTTAACAGGAGGGAGTACCAAGGGTGCAGAGAGAATGTCAGCGTACATCCCCCCCACCTCTGTATTTACTCGTGCTCGAGGCAAGATTCAGTTTCGTTCTAGCACCGTAGATCACAGCAGGGAGAGAGAAAGAAGAAAAACTCAATGCAATCCGAGCAAAAGGAGACACATTTAAATAGATACACACATATAATCTAAAGACACTTTCTACGTGTATACTCGCTGCCTCAACACTGACCAAAAAGCATAGTTTTATACAGCTACCATTATATTTGTATTTATGTTTAACAAAACTGATATTTCATGGAGAGCCAATTCAGTAGTAGCGTGTTATTCTTTCCAGGTTGACATATACAGACAAAAAGACACCAGAGTCAGTACTCACGTTAAGGCAATTGGAAACAGCTGTTAAAAAAATTACTCAGCAGGCTCCCGTATACTATGCTGTCGGAACCCGGTACAAACGGAAGCAACTACAAGACCGTGGCCGTACAGCTTAACAGCCACTTCCGGGCCCCTTCCCAGTGCGCGCGCAGCAGGCCTCTTATGGTGTAGCAAAGAAAGAGGGGGCGGAGCTACGGAGCCGCTGCTAAAAAGGTAATAATGTTATATTAATACCGAATTAGGCACCTAAACACATAGTGCATATAGTCTTTATGAGTCCACACAGAATCCACGGTGAAAAAAGGACTCCAAGTTTATTGCTGCACACCTTGAAAGCACCTTAAAAGCAAAAGTCCACACAAGTCGAACAGATCCCAGGGAGCAGAGTCACCAGCCTAAAAGCCATTTCCGCGCCACTTCGCGTCCATATATTGAAGTCCCCCCCAATGATGAGGTGTCCCAAACTCTCCACCATTATTTTAGGGAGGGTATTCCTCAAGAATCTCAATTGTCCCTGTTTGGTGCATATATCGTGGCGAACATAACACACCTTTTTGATGGTGCCTGAGACCAACAAGGCCCCCCCTTCCATATCTGACCACACCTTGGACACCTCCATCTTAAGAGCTCTATTGAGTAGGATACCCATCCCTGCCCTTCTTACCGGACCCGACCCCCCCCCCCCCATCCAGCTCTACCTTGCGAAATTCCCTTGCAATCAGTGACCTTTTGGTAGGGTAGTTCAGGCCCTTGATGGTGAGTTCCTCTCCTCAGCCGGCCCCCTGGAGTGCCTTCTCTTGCGGTCGCCATCAAGTTATACGGGATTGGATGAAAACATTGCATAAAAAAGACTGAATGCACAAATAGTGTGCATTCGGTCCAGTAGAAAATGCCTACTACCAAATTACCGAACTAGGGGAGCAGGGATTGCGGGGGTGTCCCCGCTCCCATAGTTCAGTATTATGGTTTGCGGTGGTTGCAGGGGTATCCCCCGCATACACTATATGTGTTGCAGATGAGAAAATTAAAAAAGAAAAGTTTGAATTACAAAATGCTAACAGGTGGTGTTTGTAATTTTGTAATTTGATCTTTTGGTTTACCTTTATTAACCTACATCCAGTTATACCACTATAAATCCCCCGTCCTTGCCATCTGGCAAGCCTTAATTTGCCAACTTGAACTATGTAACCAGTTAATAAAACAAAACTAAGCAAGGTCCCTGGTACCAGTCAAACCCCCGTCCCATCCTTCCTCCCTCTTCAACCCCTCCCACCCCAAAATGCGCCCGGCTTGCCCCCAGTTATCATCACTAGGGTGATACCGAACAACCAACTCGACCCCTCCACACAGGTACCAACTCGCCAGACCCATTTTTCTCAGAGCCCCTCTCCTCCCTCTTCGTTTAACACCACTTAACCTCTTCCCCTCATCTCCCCGGGTTGGAATGGCCAACCAGCACCTGGTGGATAGTTTTGAGGCATAGCCCACTCACCCACCCTCCAACCCCTGATTGGGTACCCCCCCCCACTACCTGATGTCCTTCAACAAGAAAAAAGATATGTTTTATGCCATCAGGTGTCTGCCGCCGGGGACGTGTTCAACTTCCTGGCATTCTTTGACTTGATCTGCCATTGGTTCTCACTGACCTCCTGCTCCTTGGCCCCCTGTGGGCTCCCAGTGTCGCCCACTAACTCCCTTGTGGTCCTCTGTATCTCCCCGTAGGACAGTTTGTATTTAGTTCCATCTACCTCAAAGGCTATGTAAAATGGGACACCCCACCTATATCTGATTGCCTTCTCATTCATCCACTTCGTTAGGGGTGAACACAGATGCCTCCTTGCGAGCATTAGCAAGGTCAGGTCTTGGAAAACCGTTACTCTGGCGTTCGCATACATCAGCTGGCCCGTCTTCCTCGCCTTCTCAAGGATTGTGTGCTTATCCGGGTAGTTAGGAAATTGGGCGAGTACCGATCTGGGACCCCCTGCTGGTCCTCCGTCCCTGTGGATCCTTTCGATTTTGGCTTCATCCATGGTGTCATCCTCGAAAATGAGCTTAGTGACTTCGTGGAGGATTCTCCTCAAGTCCATCTCTGATTTCCCCCTCCTTATCCAGGAACCCAAAGGGCCTCAGATTGTTTCACCTCTCTCTATTCTCGATGTCATCTATTTTCAGTGTGATCTCCCTCTCTCTCCTTTCCATTTCCGATATTCTTACGTCCATTTGGATCTCATGGCATCCCGGGAGGATTGATTGTGTTCCACTTCGAGTCTGTCTTCCATCTTGTCCATCCTCAGAGTTATTCTGTCAACCCATCCCCAGATGTCAGCCCGCATGCTCCGGATCTCCTCCATGTAATTTCCCTCACTGCTGGGCGTGTTGTCCCTTGTCTGGGGGACCCCACTGTGAGGGGCTGACTTGCTTCCAAGTATGATCCACAAGAGGCCCCTCAAGCCCTATGGATTGTCCAGCCAGTCCGTGGGCCTCTTTCGAGTAGCTAATCGTGGGAACCAATGCTCGCCGGCAGCCGATCCATCTCTCCCTCACTTGCCTCCTCACTCTTCTCAACTTGGGTGTGGATGGGGCGAGGGGGGGGCAGCGTTTTCCAGCACGTTGTCAGTGGACCTCTTTCTGGTGCTCTGCTATTCAGGTCCTAGTGAGCTGGGTGTGCTTAGTGTGGTGTCCGGGAGGCAGGCACACGCCCCACCAGAGTCCCCAGATCCTCCAACTTCTTGAGGGGGGGGGGTTCGGTGCCCATCTGTCCGTTCTGCTGTGGTGGTGAGTGAGGCATCTGGGAGGCGGGCACATGCTCCAGATCTGGGGCCCACACCTCCCCCTAACCTTCTTCAGTGACGCCTCATGGTCCCCACTCCTCTGGGGACCTTTTGCTCAGCTTCTGTACTTCCTGACACCCTCCACCCCCGAATGTTCCAGAGGGGACGGGATTGGCCTGCCCCAGACGCCGGTCCCGCAAAAGCTCTCTGGTCTCTCAGCCCACTGTGGGGTCACTGGGCCACTCAGTCTGCTCCACGGGGGGGGGGCGTGAACATGTCACCCAACTCTGTGCTTCCCGCCGGGCCCTGCTCCTCCTTCAGCCCAGTGTTCCTCCCTTCTGTGTCTCCCGTTGGGCTGCTCACCCCTGAATTACCAGAGCCCCCTCTCCCACTGTCGGGAACCACCGCGAGGAGGGGGGAGCTGGGCGGGGTGGGCGCAGCACCCCCTGGTTCAAGTGGCGCTGTGGTCTGGTGTCCCTGCGTGCAGCGGCAGGCACACGGTCGCCAGGCCGCGGTCTCCTCCTCACTTTCACGGGCTGCCAACAGTGCACTGTATCTCGGCTCCCTGGGGGTCATTGCACTTTTTAAATATTTTGCCTGCAATATGAAAGCTGTTGTAGGGTTCTCTGGAGTATGCCCTGGGTGCTCCCACAAATGCTGCTCCTGTTTATACATTCTGGGGGGTACTTTACGGGGGCTCTGATCCCCTCTAGACCCAGTGAGTGGGAAGCTTAGTGATCAGGCTGCTGGGGCATTTATTAATGTATTTTACGGTTGGGCTATTATATCTTGCCCCTCTTCTGGCAGTCCTATCAAACGCAGGTTGTTGCTAATTAATCAGCTCTTCGGATAGGTGTTGGATCTCGCTAACTGCATTGTCTAGTTCCTTACTAATACTATCATAGTTGTCTTCCGTAGCACTTATTATTCTCTCATCTAAAAATTTGATCAGCTTGCTGTGCAATTTTTGCTTACTCTTTTTTGACCAGTTCAGTCACATTTTTGGTACTCCATCTAAATAATCCCCACTCTTCCTCGTTTTAGTATGTCTTAAAAGGAGGGGATCCTCTACTTTATAGCAATGCATAGACATATTGGGATGTGCAGATGTGGGTGTATAGTAGGAGTATAAGGGAGGAAGGGGTGGAGGGTGGAAATAGCATGTTCTCCCATAATGGTTGTCACTTGTCCCATAGAGGGTTTCCCTCCCTATGAGATCCTCCCGCTGAGTAGCACCCCAAGGGGGACTATTGGGGAGCAGCCTCACCTCCCTGGTCTCATGGGAAGGGGCTCCCCCGATGGGAGCAGTGACAAGACCCTGGGATTTGTCAAAATGCTCAGTGTCCTTAAGAAAAGCAAACGGACAAACAATATTTGGTGTTAAGTATGATAAACTGGTGCCTTATGTCTAGGGTCACAGAGTACTTGGGGTGGTCTGCTCCCCCAGGGGATTTTCTTCAGGATGACCTTACGGATATCCTTGACCAAGGTCCACCAACTGACCCGGTACTGCCGTTCCATATGGCTCTACAGAGGAGGGTGGCGGCGGCGTGGACTGCTCCGGAGAGTCTCCCAGCAGTGGGCAAGTCTTTTCCGTGAAAACCCCTGCTACTTGACCCCTGCTACTTGACCAAGCACCCCACTCCGGAGAGTTTGGTGGTGCAGGCGGATACGGCCCCAAAGCAAGCGTCCGCCTTTTCGTCCTAGTGGACAGCAATGGAGGGAAGGTTTCTTTCGTTATTACTCATCCTTTGGTAAAGCGAGAGGAGCTGCCAGTCAAAGGGGACACCGTAGGAGTGCCAGAGGTGGAAAAGAAGGTACTCGAGGTGCCAAGGCCGCTCGGGCAGTTGCCGCTTTGCCCTCAGGCAATGCCGCAGCCGCTTCAGCTCAGTCATGAGGCCATGTCCCATGGTTCGCCGGTTGGGGAAGGCTGGCGCAGCATCTTGTAGAGTGGCGTGCCATTACTTCAGATGTGTAGGTTCTGGAGATCATAGCCCACGGCTACTGTCTTCCTTTCCGGCAGAAGCCTCACGACAATCCACCAGGGAATCCCTCTTTGAAGAGCCCGGATCCGCTCCTTGCGCAGAAAATTCAATCCCTGCTGGAGAAAGGCGCCATAGAACTGGTGCCTGTAGCGGAGAGGAACAAGGGATGGTATTCCCCTTATTTTTTGATTTCCAAGAAAGACGGGGGATTGAGAACCATCATGGACTTGCGCGGTTTGAACAAACTCCTCAGGAAGGACAAGTTCAAGATGGTTACTCTCTCTCAAGTCCTCCAGGCCCTTCAACTTCAAGACTAGCTGTTGTCTCTCGACCTCAAGGATGCTTATTTTCATGTGCCGATCCATCCAAAGCACAAGAAGTACCTGAGGTTTGTGGTTGGCGACTCGCACTTTCAGTTTCGGGTCCTGCATTTGGATTGACCTCCACCCCGAGGGTCTTCACCAAGCTCATGGTAGTGGTGGCAGCACATCTCAGGAAAGGGGGGGATTCACGTCTACCCCTACCTGGACGATTGGTTGATCAGGGCGCGCTCTCCCGAGCAAGTCCTGGATCATCTGTCAGTCACCTGCCACTCCCTCCACAAGCTGGGCTTCTCCCTCAACTTAAAGAAGTCCCATTTGACACCAACTGCGAGGCTCCAGTACATCGGAGCAGTGCTCAACACGTCCCTGGGGCAGTGTTTTCCTCCCCAGGTGAGGGCTCATCACATTCAGCAGATGGTGCACAAGTTTCAGCTTGCCCAGAGTCTCCCAGCGTTCGAGTTCTTGAGATTGCTCGGCCTCATGGCATCCTGCATTCTTCTGGTGCCAGAGGCCAGGTTGCGGATGAGATCTTTGCAATGGGCACTCAAGCTCCAGTGGTCTCAGTCCTCCGGCAGGTTGTTGGACCCTGTTCAGGTGCTGTCCTCGGTCTCCCAGGACCTTCTGTGGTGGGCCATCGAAGGCAATCTGATGAAGGGGGCTCCTTTTTGGCTACCCTGGCCGGAGGTGACGATTGTGACGACGTATCCCTCACGTGATGGGGAGCTCATGCCAACGAGTTGACTGTCAGCGGTCGTTGGTCTCCGTCGGAGTCGACTCCATATCAATCTGTTGGAGCTGAGGGCTGACAGGCTTGCCCTGAAGGCTTTTCTGCCGACTGTGCGAGGAAAGAATGTCCTGATCCTGACGGACAACACAGTGGCCGTGCACTACCTCAACAAAAAGGGGGGGGCAGGGTCACTTCCTCTGTGCAGGGAGGCGATGCAGCTCTGGTCCTGGGCAATCCAGCAGGAAGTTTCGATCTCGGCAGTTCATCTGGCCGTAGACGAAAACGAGACGGCGGACGTTCTGAGCAGGCAGAGCGCGATCTGTCACGAGTGGGCATTGGCCCAGGAGATTCTCCTGGAGATCTTCGCCCTTTGGGGGACACCTCAAGTGGATCTCTTCGCCTCCAGTGTCAACCGGAAGTGCAAAAGGTTCTGCTTGCGGGAATTTCCTTCAAAAGGAGCCTTAGGAGACGCGTTCGTGGTGGAGTGGTCTTACCCACTGCTGTACGCGTTTCCTCCAGTCCCCGTCATCCCGCAAGTGCTGCGGAGGTTATGAATGTTCGGTTCCCGGATTATCCTCATTGCTCCGGCGTGGGCCCGGAGGACGTGGTACCCGGACCTTCTCGACTTGTCCATCTGCCCTCCACGTCGTCTTCTCTACCGAGACCATCTGCTCTCACGGGAGGGGGTCAGGTTCTCCATCCAGAGGTCAGATCCCTCAACCTTCACGCTTGGTTTCTGAAAGGTTGAGGTATAAGGATTGGGTACGGTTAAAGGTTACCTGGCGGCGCTGTCCATATTTAAGCGCTCATCTGAAGAGTGTTCTTATTTTAAAATTCCTTTAATTTCTCAGTTTTTGAAAGGGCTCACTAATGTGTTCCCTCCGTCACCTTTCCAGGTGCCCACCTGGTTGGGATTTGAACCTTGTCCTCAATTTTCTGCGGGTAAGGACCTACCGGTCGGCTTGCGGGCCCATTCTACCAGGGGTATGGCTGCCTCTACTGCCCTACAGAGGGGTGTTCCTATTCTTAACATCTGTGATGCAGCCACCTGGGCTTCGGTGCATACATTTGTTCGTCACTACTCCCTCGATTCCATCCGTGGGCAGGATCTGGCCTTTGGCAAGGCGGTCCTTTGCTCTACAATTTGATTGGGCATTCTAAATTTCTTTTGCTAAATTCGTTTCCCACCTCCTTGCATTGGTACTGCTTTGGGAGTCCGTCATAGGTATGGAATATGTCGGAGGACCCAATCCCCTCTAAGAACAAGTAACTCTATTACCTGGTAACGTTCTTTCGATGGGATGGTCCGACGACGTATTCCATATCACTCCCTTCCATATCGCTCCCTTCCTGCCTTCCCCGCTACAGAATTTCTTATGCGATTGCAGCTTACGTTTCCGCAAGGCTTTGTGTGGTCAGACTGGCAGAAGACTGGTGCCACATGTTCTGGGGAAAAAACTACAACTGAGGCTACGGGCGTTGTGCGTCCTACTTATAACATCCAGTGACGTCGGCCGTCGGAGGAGGTCCTCGAGGGCGGCGTATCGATGTCATCGATACAGGACGCAGACCCCGAAAGATTTTGCGAAGCAGCACAGCTGTGGTGATTACTGTCATAGATATGGAATACGTCGTCGGACCATCCCATCGAAAGAACGTTACCAGGGAAGAGAGTAACTTGATGTTCTTGTGAACTGTGTTTTGGAGAAACCCGGTGAACCTGGAACTTTGTTTACAAGTGGCACTTTAACTTGAGGAAGAGGGACATTCCCTTGACCACAGTGTCAGCGTGGAGCCAGTGAAAACTCCTCAGTTGTTAAGTTTTTAGTTCAAAGTGTAAGGGAAAGAAATAGGATTTTGACACAGGATGATGGACTCTTTACTTTGGACATCCTGACGGTTTCCATAGTATTTGTATTTGAGGAAGGGACGCCCCTCTTGGTATTAATGATAATTAGGGATTTTCCTCCTTTATTTTCATCTAATTAAAGTCTTTTCCAACCACCATGCCACCACTGTGTCAGACTCGTACTTCTGCACCCTTACAGCACCCAGTGGCATATGGTACAAGAAACAACGGTAGTTAGTAATTGTTAAAGTTGGTTTACTGCAAGCAAATGCAACTTCTGTTGAAGCGTGTTGGATCGTTTACCAGATGTTCAATTACTAAGTGCACAAGGCCCATCTTTTCTGTATCACATAACTACTAATCTGCAGATATATTATTCGACTTCAAAGCCTTTTGTCCCATGGGGTAAGTGTATCCACTCAGCAGCATTCTCAAAAGGACTCTGATGCCTTCTTTCAAAACAATAATACACATTGGATATTGGCATTGCTCGCTCCCGTTATCCCTAGCGTTAGTGCTCATCATAAACTTGTCTGCTTCCTGGACTTGCTTTGCAAATGTGAACATAAAATTAAGGCCTTGGCTTCCCACGTCCGCTAAGCGCCAGCTATTTATAGCTCGGAGTTCGCTATGTGCAAGAGAGTTCGATGATCCAGCCTTCAGCAGTGGTGCAGATGAATTTACATGTTGAAAGACTTTGCCATTATTTCTTTTATATTTCTGACTAAAGCATCGAGCAGGGGCACCAGACTCCATACTTTTGTGTAGTTCTCAGCATTGGAGAACTTTCAGGTAGTTACTTAATTTTACTGTAGATATTGGCAATTAGTGGTCTGATGAGTGGAGCGTCTTCTCCAGCCTCTCCTGTGCAACAGATCACTGCCCTTAGCTTCCATCTTCGTCCCCAGCTGCTTTATATTGCGTCTGGCGTTGTTGCGGTGAGTGCTGCGGCGCAGGATCCTCCTGGGCTTGATAGTCCTTTTTTAAAATCTTCTGGAGCCCCCTGGGCCCCGGCAGCCACGTTCGTTTCTCCGGCCCTCTCCTTCTCCTTTACCCTCCCTCCTCCCCTGAGTGGGCTTTTGCTGCACTTAAGAGACCCTCTCTGGGCAGCCCTCGGCTCAGCAGCCCCTGCAGGCGATGGCCCCCAAGGCTAAGGGCGGCTCCAGCCAGTGTCTGCAGGTGTCAGCAGGGGAAGTCATCGGCCAGCCGTCAACCAGCAGCAACTAAGTCAGCTAAGAGTGGCCTAGGTTAGTGATTGAGGCTCACCCTACCCCGATACCTGGCCACATAGCAAACACTCAGAATTAGATGTGTTTTTCTAGGTGTGTTAAAAAATAAATATATTGCATTGTGAAAGTATTTAAAATTGCATTGTGAAATATAGGCCTTTTCCCCTTATGGGGGACTCTGACTTAGATGTGTCTTTCTAGGTGTGTTCAAAAAATGGCATTGTGAAAGTTTTTAGAATTGCATTGTGAATCCTAGCCCTTTTCCCCTTGCGGGGCTCTCAGACTTAGATGTGATTTATTTATTTTTTGTTCGTTTTCTAAAAAACATTGTGAAAGTAGTGCCATTCTGTGGTTTTACTTCGTAGCATAGCATTCATCTAGAAAACTTTCTACCATTTTCTGAGCGCGCCTGTCGTCTTGTCCAATTGTCTCATCTCTCCCTGTTTCGTCTGCGAGTGCCCCACCCTGTGTCCTTCCTTAGTGTTCTCCCTGCCCTTACCCCACTTACACCCCCCTTCCTCTTCTCTCCTATCCCCACCTACTCTATGGTACTCTCCGTCTCTCCTATCTCCTCACTAAATCTGGTAGGAAGAAGTTTAAAAAGGACATCCTGGTCTCCAACCCAGTCCTCCTTATCGCTGACACCTAAACCAGTGCCTCGTCTAGGCAAACCCTCACCAACATCCTCTTTCTCATTCCCTCGCCAGACTTATGGACTCTTCATATGGTCTCTGTGCGCTCTCCTTTCTCTTCCACGCCCATTAATGGTGGCACGCCCTCCTGGCCTCCTTCCACTCCTCTAAGGTCATCATTAATGTTTGCCTGAATGGTACCGTCTTGGTCCAAGGCCCTCAGGCCAATCTTCTCCTCTTTGATAGACACTTCCCGTGCCTCATCAATTTCCTTCTTTCTCCTGCTGTCCCCTCTTCCCTCCATGGCATCCTTGCCTCCCCCTGCTGTCTCCTCCTTGGCTACCTTGCCCTCTCCTCTTTCCTCTTCTGCCCTCCCTCGGGCCTCTTGTACACCTCTGCAGGGCGTACCTCTGATTCGTACTCCTCCCCGGAAGTCTTTCAAGTACAGCAACCTTCTCCATATTGCCACTCTAAACTCTCGCTCAGCTGTCAAACACTCCTCTCATCTGCTGCCTCCTGGAGGAACTGGACCTCTATGCCCTCGCTCTCACCGAGACATGGTTCATGGTCAGCTCTTTCATGAGCTTTGACGCTCTCCGCCCTGATGGCTACAAGATCCTCTCTGCGCCCAGATCCAACTGTCCTGGAGGGGGTTGAGTCCTGACCTTCCCTGAGTGGATTCCTTCCTCTGTCATTCCTATGCAGGCCTACTCATCTTTCGAATGCCTCATTTGCAGCTCTATCTCTCTTTCTCTCTCTCCTGGCCATTCCCTTACTATGGCTACAATCGATCGGCCACCTGGTTAGATCTCCTCCTTCCTCTCTGAATGGGCGGACCTCTCTTCTTCCCTCCTGGTCTCGACCACTTAACAACTCCCCTCTTGCAGACTTCAACATCCACCTGGATACTTCCTGTCCTTCCGCTGGACTCTTTTGCGACCTCTGCGACTCTCTCACTCTCTATTCTCCCCTCTGGCCCGGCTCACTCTGCAGGGCACACTCTGGATGTTCTGATCTCTTCAGACCTTCCCCTTTCGATCCCTCTCACCACTCCTCTCTCCTGGAGTGATCACTTTGTCCTTTCTTCCCAGCTCACCCTCTCTACCCCTTAGGCCAAGCCAACTCCAGCACTGCCACCTATCTTCTCGGTTATCCAACCCATGAAGCGTGCGTCAGTTGAGGCTTTCGCTGCCACTCCCCTCCCCCCCTTTGGCTGACTCTCACCCTGACACAGCCTTTTCCATGCTACACTCTGCTATATCTGATATTAACGATGTTCTTGCCCCTGTCATGAGGATCCGCTTGAAGCCCAAAGCCAAGTGCAACACTTGGTACGACTCAGACCTTGTCACCCTTAAACATAAGTGCAGGGTGGCTGAGAGGAAATGGCGTGCTTCCAGTACATCGTCTGACAAACTGGCCTGCCGCCTGCTCCAAAGGCAACACAGGCTCCCTGTCCGTACCAAGAATAGAGCCCACATCCAAGCCTGTGTCTCCGCGGCACCTAACAACTCGGCGGAACTCTTTAAAATCTGAAAGGAGTTGGCCAATCCTGCTGCAGCCTCTACATCTCCTGACCCCTCCCAGGCCCTCTGCATGGTCCTGGCTTCTCATTTCATCTGTAAAACCAGGACATTCTGTCCTCCCTCTCTCTTCCTTCCCCCCTCCTCACTCCACTCCCTGCTCTTCCTCTGTCCCTTCTTCAGCCACCTGTCTTCCCTCCTTCTCTGCCTTTCCCCTGTTCTCCCCTGACGATGTTTCTGGACAAGTCCGATCTATGAAAGTCTCATCAAAACAGGTTCATCCCTGTTCCTCCAAAACCATCATGGACCACATTGACACCCCGGCTCCTGCTCTGGCTGACTTATGCAACCACTCCTTCGCCACTGGAGTCTTCCCCTGCCTCCTGAATCACTCCGTTGTGCACCCACTTTTTAAGAAACCCTCTGCTGACCCTTCCTGCCCCGCTAACCAATCTCCATCACTCCTTTCCTGGGCAATCTCCCGGAAAAGCTGGCCATCTCCCAGCTTAATCTTCACGCTGAATCTGTTGGTTGTCTCCATCACCATCAGTCTGGCTTTAGAGCAGCCAGAAGCACAGAAACTGCTCCCCTGAACATCCGTGAAGACCTTCTCTCCAACCTCGATTCCAACACCCCTTGTGTCTCTTCTGCCTTTGACACGGTCAACCATGCCATCCTGCTCAACCGTTTCTGTGATAACCTGGGTTTCACCGATCAGGCCCTGGTCTGGCCGACTTCTTTCCTCTCCGATCAACCCTCCCAGGTCCAACTTGCGTCCTTCCTCTCCTCTATCTCTACCTGTGGTGTTCCCCAGGGGTCTAATCTCTCTCCCTGGCTGTTCAACCAATACCTGGCACTTCTTGCCCACTGCATTGCAGCTCTCTGCCCCAACTTTCAGTGCTATGCGGATGACACTCAGCTCATTGTCAGGCTCCCTTCCGCCACCTCTTCACCTTCTCTCATCTGTATGTCTGTCTGCCATCCAGGAGTGTGTGCCGTCAATGATCTCTGCCTGAATGCCAGTAAGACCGAGATTCTCCTCATCAGCACACCTGCTCCCTCCCTTCCTGTCGCTCTCTGGCCGGCCTCTTTTGGCCCTCTTCCAGCTCCCACGTGAGAGGCTAAAAACCTCTGGGTCATCTTCGACTCCACACACTCCTTTCTTCCTCACATCTCTGACGTCTCTAAGAAGTCGCACTTCCAGCTGCACCTCCTCAGAGGTATTCTTCCTTTCCTCTCCTTCCCCCAGAAGCTGTCTCCAAAGTTCTGCTTCTCTCCAGGCTGGACTACTGCAACAGCCTCTTTCTAAATCTGTCTGCCTCTACTCTCTGCCCCACTGCAACCCATCCAAAACAGGACTGCAAGACTTGTCCTTTGCCTCAAGCCCAGGGATCGTATCTCTCCAGGACTGAAATCTATGCACTGGCTCCCAGTGGCGGCGAGGATTAAGTTCAAAACCCGCTGCATTGTCCACAAGGCCTTTTGGGGCCTGGGACTTCAATATCTTCAACTCTCTCATCTGCCTCCAACTCCCTCAGGGGCAGTCGCTTCTCCAAGCAGCGAGATGGTGGTAGATCTTTCTTTTGCTGGGGCTACCTTTGGAACAGCTTTCCTGCCTCTCTGAAACTTGAGGAGAACCATCTCCGGTTCCGGAAAAACCTCAAGACCTTCCTCTTTACTTCTGCTTTCCCTCCTCCTATCCCCTGCTGATCTCCTGGCTGAATTTGAAACTGCACTGGTTACCTGGCTACCCTCTGATCTTGGGCCCAGGTCCCCTCCCCGCCAGTTGCACACCTGCACTGCCTCCCTGGCAATCCTTGCACTCGGGGACTGTTTCTGTATCCCTACAGCCCCTACTAGCACTTGACACCTGATGTCTGCACTTACCTTTGCACTTGGCACCAGCTGGCCTGACTTTTATTTATTGTCTTTATTTATTTTGTTATCCTATGTACTGCACTGCCCTCTCCCCTACCCCCCCCGCACTTTTTCTCCCTCCCCTGCACTTGCACAATCTCAATGTCACCTGGCCTAGTAGGATCGTTGTCTCTGTCTTCCCTCTGTTCCCCCTTCCTTGCCTCGTCGTTCCTTGAAACACTTGTGTATAGGCGCATTATAAATGCCATATCATATCATGCCCATGTGTTCCTTGTGCCATGGTCCGCCAAGTCTCGTGTAGGATGAAAACCAGTACTACTGCACAAATACATAGGTCTTTTCCAACAATATATAGATGGTTGACAATACATATTTGTAGAATCCTGAAAATACATGTGTATGCCCGTCTGGGAAAGGTGGAAGCATTGAAAAAGATGATGAAAGAGCTTGACAGATGGATGACAAATCCAATAAAAGGGACCGGAGGCCCCAATTAACCATGATGCACAAAGATTTCAATGCAAAACATGGGGATTGGGGTGGTGAAGAGACCTATCCAGATCAAAAGGAAATAGTCCCATCTGGAATCACACTTTTTGCAATGTTGAAGTAAGGTGGCAAGGACTAAAGAGCGTCTGCAAAGAAGTATTGTTGACCTTGGCAAGAAACTCATACCATCCCAGCATGAGGTTCCGTTTTATAGGCCCCCGAAACCCGCACCACTATCTTTTACATCTTCTCTATCTAATAGAGAATATTAATACATTTTCATGTGTATTCCTAGAGAAATTATTGTAAATGGTATAGCTTCTTACCTCATTTTTCTCAAAATTGCACATTAAAATGTACCATTTTAACCCATTGCCCCAAAAAATGTTTTGCGGTGAGAACTTCCCAAACACTTGTAAATTATTTGGGGTAACCCTGCTACACTTGACTACTCAGGGGAATATCCTGTCATCACAGATGTTTAATCACCGAAGGAGTGTGATTATTAAATGTCACCAGAACCTCAAGTATGTATTATAACAGCACAATACAGGCGACATTATGGTTTACATGTCACATGATCAACCCTATTTACTCGTACACCCACACTCAAATATACACGAACATAAAAATACAGTTGTACACACACAGTGGGCCTAATTTCTTTTTTTTAAAGCCTACATTTCACAGAAGGAACCACGTACGTTTGCACTTCCATGCAAAATAATTTCCTCGTTGCTCTGTTTAAGGGGTGTTCACTACAAAGGGCAAATACGTGTTAAAATAGTCAAAAGCACCTTAACAGTTTTACAATGCCAAGTGCCAACATTGTAAATGACTCGCACAATTTATGCTTACGAGAGACATTTACAATGTATTCCTATGTAATCTGCCTGTTTTTAACAGGTGCTAAAAAGGCACGGATTCCAGAGGAATATATTGGCTTCACGCCAGCGTGAAAATGTCATGCCGGTGTAAAAACCATGTGGTTTTTGAAGGTGGAGAGGGGAATGCAAGGCGGAAATGGAACATCCATTCCTTGCCCTCAGACCCTCTCCACAAACCATGGAAATGTGGTGTTAAGGCAGGCTTATCACATGTACTCCTGTATTCTACACCATGTTTTGTACTCCTGGGACTTCACAAATGATGGCCGGATTGTACAAACACTCACACGCTCCTATGCAAACATATTACCACATGTGCACATGTATGTAAACATACATCCTCTCACACAGACACAATCACGAAACGCTTACATGGCCACCAATTTATGAACACATACACGCTTGTACGCATGCGCACACACTAGCACTTGCCACATATTTCTACAAGCACTACCACATGCACACACCCACACACCTACGACCACAGGGGCGCACACACTTAATGAAGGCATGCGAGTATTAGAATGCTTTATTGGTTGCTCAACCCAACTGCCTGTACAGCCTATCGTCTTTTAACCATATTTACAGAACAATTATGTAAAATACCTGTTTGTCCCCAAGTTTTGACTCCACACAATCCCGCCAGAAAAATGTGGAGCTCACTCATTGTGCTTGCTTACCCATCCAATGTGGGGATGGTGTGAACATGTTTCCTTTGCTACTTCTAGCTCCAAATAAATACCCTGAAAGAATGGACCTGCAGAAAGTAATCTGTCACTGAGCGCTGTACTTGTCTCCTGCGTCTTTTCCCAGGAGCAGTAATAAACGCCAATAACCCATCACTCGCACATTTAATGCTCTGCAGTATTGTGCTAATGTGCTCACCTGGGAGTTTGTGTGTAGACAGACTCACGATGCTTGGAAAGATAGAAATGCATCCACATGCTCCAATTATGCTTTTCAACCATTCACCAATTAACAAAATCCCTTACATAAACTATATATCCACACCCATGCATCCATCACACAATCAAACACTCCATCTATTTGCCTCTGTACCACCATCCTCCTATTAACATCTATCCATATATATAATCTCGTTCATTAAATACCTTGCAGACACACACTTATAAATTCGTGGACCACACCCATTCATCTCTACACACAATCGTAGCCGTGGGTCTTTTCTCTTTTTGCTCTTATCGCCCCGTCAAATACGTGTACACATCCACTCACACAATGACATCCAGGCTCCATCTAAACAAGCGTTCTCATCCTGTCCATCCACTCTAAAATACACACATACTCATTCACCCGACCTTCTATCAATTTTATTTTTTAAACTAACACATATATAAAAAAAAATCTATTGCCTTTGTCGGTGCTTGTTTTGTTGTTGTAAATTAGGCCTATATTTCATCCTGAATCATGGAAGCGAGATTGAAGTTTTTCTCGAAGGCTCCTTGGCAGCCACCTTTGTGTTGGAATCGAGTGAACAATGATTAAACGGTTAAATTCAGAACAAGACCGGACATTCCAGAGATGTGAGGAAATCATGTTTTTTTTCCTGCTCGTTGTTTAAGTATTTAACTGGACAGGTTTCATGAAAGGGACGGGACTTGTTGAGACTTGGGGATAAACTTTCTCAGACCTTCTGCCGAGAGAACATGGATTTTTGGGAATTTTCAGCTGATAGCAAACAAGTAAATCCTAGTTAATCAAGTACTTTTTGATAATGCCCTAATTAGCTGCAAAGTTGCTCTAATGCACATATTTCGTTTTAATGTGACTCATTGTCATTTAGTAGATACCAGCAACACAGGTGCTAATCAACAGCATATTGAGAATAATACATTTAATACTAGGCAAGGAGAAGGTGGTCTTAAAGTAACCTGTATGTGGTTGTTTCCTGCATTTGCGACTGCTTCTTTTTGCGTGCCACTTTCTCGCCAACGGAATTGAGTCTGGCTCTTTTTTTTATTGCACCAACCTATTCTTTTAAAACATATTAGGTGGCAGTTCAGAGTTGAGTCATTTGATCAACTCTGAAGTTTGTCGGAACTTAATCAGTTTTTTAATTAAAAGGTATCTTTATTGGCTTTTCATAAACTCCAACACAGAAAGAAAAACATATAAAACACAGAAAGGAAGAATAACCCCACAACCCCCCATGCCAGCACTGAAGCTGCTCTGGTCTTCCCTCACTTATTGCATAAATCCGTGTTCACCCTTGATTGCGGACCAAATTCGTCTCTTGGAAAATCCCACGCAGAGCTCTTGGTTTAAAACAGGTCAGTCTCGCAGACCTCAAGCAGTGTATCAAGGCTCCCAAATTGTGCCAAATTGCATTCATGTACCCTTGATGAGAGCTACCATGTTCTCCATAGCCGTGAATGCCAATATTCTCTGTAGCCACTGACTTAGCTACATTGAGGTTATCGCCAGTTTTGCGGCTAGAATCTTAGCCCTAACTGTCTTAAAATGCATCTGCAGGCCTCCCCACTCCCCCTCTTATCTTAGCCCCAGCAAAATGAAACCCAGTGAGAGCTTATATTTGATCCCTCCTACCTGCTTTAGTGTCTCTTCAACTGCTCCCCATAAATCGCCTAGCCCGAGGCAGGTTGCCATGATGTGCGGGTATGACGTCCTTTCATCGACACCCGTTTTTACAATGGGTGTTTTTATGCAATTTTTGACGAAAAAACTTTTGAACATTTTTGTTTTGAAAGAGCATACACAGGTTTGGGGGGAGAGGGTCGGGAATAACAAAAAATAGGTAGAGGATGGGGGATTGTGGAAGGAACCCCCCAAAAATAATGTAAAAAATAATTTGATGAGTTTTTTCGGCAAAACCTCAGCGAAAAAACACCTGTCGTAAAAATGGGTGTTGATGAAATGACATAGAAACAATGTGTGTTAGCGAGACTTCCTGTCCACAGCTCTGCCAACATGTGTTGGCTGTTTTAATTTTAAAATTCTCGTAATGTGATGGGAGTGTAATTATAATGAATTATATTTGGTTACTTATAACATGTTTAATTCCCAGAGGTTTCTAAGCACGGGCCCGGGGATCGAACCTGTGTTGCTTTGCGTCATCTTGCTTCCAAGGCGAGCGCGTTGCGCCTGTGCTATCCTCCCAATACTACCTATTATTATATTTTGACTTGTAGTTCTTTGTGCTTTGTGGAAATGGAATCTCTCTATGCAGCATATTCCTCCCCGTTCCCTTGGGATTATAGGCTTCCCTAGCTCTTCTTCTCAGTTCCAATTGTATGGACATTCCTCCTCAATCTGAGAGTCTGAGAGACACTCAGCTAGTTGCTAGTTTCCCTTTCAGACCCTTTATTCCGTTGGCCTCCTGGAGGATTTGCTCTAAAGCTGTAAGGTGTCTTGGTGCTCCCTCCTCGACATTTGGGTCATGCAGGCAGTGCCTTAACTGCTGGTAGCAGAACAAGTCCCTTTCATCCACTCTAAAGGATTATTTGCATTCTTCAAAAGATTTGATGTCCTCCCCCTTTACTAGATCTCCTATCTTCCTGCATCCTTTCTTCTGCCAAGTTTCAAAACCTCTGTCCCTAAGGGCTGGGGTGAAGTCATTGCTGTGGATTGGTGTAAAGGGTGACGGGAATGTAACCAGTTTGCCCCCTTCTTGAATTATACGAAGCAGACCAGGATACTGGGGACCCGCCCCACTCTGTTAGAGCCTTTCATGTGTGGGTTGTGGATATGGTAGCGTTGCTGGATATTCCGATACCAGAGCCTCCGGCTCCACAAGAAGGTGAATTTTCAGGAGCCTGAACTCTTTCGACTCAGGAGCGCACAGGTCTTTTCCTTCAAAAGGATGTGCTAGCTGAATACTGCAAGGTCTGGGGAAAAAACGAATTCCTGGCAGCACGTAATTAGGAAAATTGACACTCGCTACAAGCTACACTCGTCAGAAGACATATCCTTGACTGCATGTCCGCTCCCCTCATCAACGGTGGTGACAGCAGCTACGTGCCAGTCCAAGCCGTCCTCCACATCCTCTACGGCTGCCTCTCAGGTCCTGTCCATAGAGGACAAGCTTCTTGATGCCATTGGGGAAAAAAAGCCTTTTCCAATTTGCTCTTCAGCTGCAATAGGCGAATACCGAAGTGATACTGGCAGCGGCAAGTTTGAAGCTGTGGAAGGAGCTTTCTAAATTTCAGAAATGTATCCCTCCGGTCAGGCTGGAAGATTTTAAAGAGGGCCTGGCTCAGTACCTGCTGTAGACACTACTGCTCAGGGCCTTATGGTTGGAGTAAACTTCGCCCACTAAGCCTGGTTGCATGCTACAAAGTTCTCAAAGGAGGTTCAGGACAAAGTACTTGATCTTTCCTTCGAAGTTAAAGAGCTGTTCCACTCCTCCACTGATATGGAACTCAATAAAACAAAGGCAAGCACGCAAACGGCAAAATGTTTGTCGGTCCTTTCCAAACCCCCAGCTAAAGCGGCCTATATGTAGAGGTCGGGGACCCAGACAAGGTCCTTCTCAGGTTTGAGGGTTCCTGGAGCGCTATGCATGCCGGGCAGAATGTTCCTTTGGTGGCAAAGTGGCTGGTTTTTCTCTCGGTCATCAGCCTCCCCTTTGGCAACAGGTGGTCTTACTGCTGACAAACCATCTAAATTATGTTTTTCATTGGTCTCACGAGACTCCAGTGGCAGGACGACTATTGTCTCACCTGGAGGCGTAGCCGCCCATCTCATCAGACCGATGGGTTTTGTCCATCGCCCGAGCAGGTTTTCGCTTGCCCTTCCCTCTAACCCCACCCTCTGACCCTCCTCTGCAACAGACTGGGTCGCTCTCCCCAGAGCCGAGGTACAGAAACTTCTGGACCGCACAGTGGTGGAACCTTTTCCCTTGCGGGAGCAAGGGGAGGGCTATTACTCCCTTCTGCTTACAGTGCCCAAACCCAACCAGGCTGGTCTGCACACTATCCTCGACCTCTCCAACTTCAGTCTTTTCCTACTTTAAGAGAAACTGAAGCTGATCACGCCCAGCCAGATAAATCCTCTCTCCGGAAGGGCGATTGGCTCAGTACGGTAGATCTTCAGGACGCTTACATGTATATCCTAATCTGTGGGTCTACATCGGAAATGCCTTCGGTTTTCCGTTGGGATGGAACACTTCCAGTATCGAGTGCTGCCGTTTGGTCTCAGGCCGGCACTGCATGTCTTTACCAAGATGATGGCAGTCATTGCAGCATTCCTCAGACTGCAGGGAATTCATGTCTATCCATATTTGGAAGATTGGCTTCTGTGGAGTCCTTGCCCACGTGCTGCAAAGTCACTCCTCCAGCTCCTGTTCCAACTGGGGCTGTCGATGAACTGGCAGAAATAGTCTGTGACGGTTGCGCAAGACCTGATTGTTCTAGGTTTCCGTTGGGATACTGTCAGTGCCAGAGTGTTCCTAACGGAGGACCTAATTGCAAATTTATCGGCCACGTACCAGCTTTTGCTGGAGTCCTCCTGTATGTCGGCTTGGTGGTTCCAGAGACTCCTGGGCTTGATGGCCTCATGCGTGTTAATCCTACCCCTTGCAAGACTGAAGATGAAACGCACCCATCTTGCTCTTCTGGACTGCTGGTCCAAGGCCATGGACTCGAACTCCAAAATGATTCCACAACAGCAGATCTTCAGTGGTGGTCATCCGCCAGCAACCTTTCAGTGGAAACCTCCTTCCAGTAGCCATGACCACAGTTTATGGTTGCAACAGACTCCTCCTTCCTAGGGTGTGGGGGGTGACACTGCGTCACCTCGAGCTGTACGATCTGTGCACATTCCAGGACAGAATGTCTCATATCAGTTATCTAGAACTCCTGGCAGTTTTTCTCGCATTGAAAGCTTTCTAGCCCTCTATCATCAACAGACATTTGTGCGAATTTGCTTGGACAATTCCGTAGCAATATTCTACATCAACAAGCAGGGGGGCACCAGGTCCCCTCCTATGATGGATCTAGCTATCCAGTTTTGGAATTGGGCGGTCCATCACAATGATTGACTACAGGCTGTGCACATTCCGGGTCAGATCAATGTTGCGGCAGACTCCCCGAGCCATTGGTCTGTGGTGAGTTACGAGTGTGAGATGAATAGCGATGTCCTTGCCAAGAGTTTCCAGCAATGGGGTTCTCCAGTGGTGGACCGCTTTGCAATGTCAACGAACAAGTAACTGCCTCTTTATGCTTCCAGGGAAGGTCTTGGTCTTCCTTAGGGGATGCTCTTGAGGTTCCTTGGGACAACATGAAGGCTTACGCCTTCCCGCCTTTGCTGTTGATTCATCGGTCACTCTTGAAACTCAGGAGTGCTTCCAACTGTACTCTCATCTTCATAGCTCCTTGGTGGCCAGCCAGGTTCTGGTTTTCTGAGCTGCAGCACCTATCGATATGCAAACCTATCAGGTTGCTGCAGATTCCCGACCTCCTCCACTAGAGAACTCAACAGGTGCGGCACCCCTCCCCACAATCCTTCAGCTTGGCGGTCTGGTACTGGAGTTCAGGTCCTTAGCGCAGTTTAACCTTTCAGAGGATAATATGCGCATAATTCAGGCAGCACATAAGCCTTCTACGTGGGCTCAGTACAAAAGCAAATGGTTTTGTTTTTGTCATTGGTGTCTAGCTAAACAGCTTGTTCCTCAACAGGCTTCTATTGACTGTGTCTTGTGTTTTATATCAGACCTTGAGGCCTCTGGCATCCAAGTCTTATCGTGCAGAATGTACCCATCAGCCATTGCAGCGTATCTGTCTACAGATAGTTACTCTTTTTCACTGGCAAACCCAGTAATCAAGAGGCATTTTGCAGGTTTTCTTCATCTCTTTACTCCGCTCAGGCTTCCTCACCAGAAATGGGATATAAACGTGGTCCTCACCACTTTGTGTCATAAGCCATTTGAACCTATTGCCACTATCGAGCTCAAGCTCCTTTCTTGGAAGGTGGCCTTCTTGATTGAGGTTACATCTGCAAGAAGAATAAGTGAGCTTCAAGCTGTCTCTGTCGAACATCCGTTCCAGATTTTCCAGAACAATAAGGTTGTGCTTCACACTCATCCTTCTTTCCTTCCAAAAATTTTCTCGGAGTTCTACATAAATTAATCAATATCCTTACTGGTTTTCTTTCCGAATACGGTATCTGATGCATAGGGGGTTATACATAACCTACACGTCAGACGAGCTCTGAAGTTTTGCCTCAACAGAGCAAGCAAACTTAGACGTTCTTCACAACTTGTTGTTACTTTTGGTGACCCAAAAGGGAAACTAGCTTTGAAAGCGTCCATCTCACGCTGGATCGCTTCATGCATTTCAGAGGCTTACACAATCGAGGCCTTCAGCCCCTAAAGGGCGTCCATGCACATTTGGTCCGTGGCAAAGCTGCCGCTGTTGCCTTCCAGAAATATGTCCCTTGGGAGACCATAGCCATGGCTGCTACGTGGGCTCCCCCTTTCGGCTTTTTGCAGACACTATTGTCTTGGCCTGAGCTCCTGGGCTGATGCCCGGTTTGGCCAGGCAGTTCTTAAGAACCTGTTCCAGCAAGGGAAATTTACATCCTCCTGTTTCTTTAGTCATTGCTTCGGAATCTCCCAAAAGTATGTAGGAAAGGGGACGGGACGTTGGTCTATAACAAATTTACTCACCCTGGTGACTACCTTATTCATAGTCCATAGTCTCCTTTCCTCCATACGCCTGGCCGCAATCCCCTCTAATAAGTATCCTCTATTGTGCTAATGGTCCTTTAACTTTGGCGATAGAAAAGGACTGAAGGGTGATGCGCAGGGCATAGCTCAGGAAGGCGGGGTTATGGTCACTTGCGGTGGCCCCGCATAAAAATAAAAGGACAACAAGTTTGATTTTGATGCTTCAAAAGTGCTCCGGTCCCGTCCCAATGAACGGAATGTCTCAAAAGTATGGAGGAACAGGGACTATGGACTAGGAATAACATAGTCACTATGGTGAGTAATTTTGTTAATCCTTGCACCACCTCCCTCTCATCCTTTCGACCCTTAGTGGGACTCAACTTTATCACATGCCTCTATGTATTATTGTCAGACTTCTTCTCCCATTTGTGTCCAAAATACTGACACAAGGATGAAGGCGAAAAAAACCCTATGAAGATGACTTTTTAAATACTGTCACGAGGAAGATGAGTGAAGAGGTGATCACCAAAAGAAATACTGGGACGAAGAAAAGGAAATGTAATACATGAAGAGCACGCCTCAGAAAACTAGTAAGCAGCCTAGTGTTTCCCCAAATCCTATTGGCCAGAGCCAGTGTAAAAGCGAAGAGAGACTCAGGAAGTGTGAGAGGAGCCCTCCCCCGGGAAACCATTAGTAAAGAGTAAAGCCAGTCCAGAGATACCAGAAAAGGGAAGACCGGGACGCTTAACTAGAGGCAGTGGGGTTCCTGGCAAACTCATGGAGGAGAGATTGGCCCAGCAGAAGGAGTGACATCCACCCAACTGATCAGGAAAGCTGGGACTCATAGTCTGCTGAACTCGCACAGACCCAAGGAAGGTCAGTTTCACCTCGGGGAGGGAGAGCGCGAGGCAGCAGGGCGCCAGGCTGACAGAATAGCAAAGAAAGCTGACAGGTCCGCAGTCTGCAGAGGGGCATAGCAGAAGCTGAAGTGGGAGCGAGGCAGACATGTTCCACCTGACCACTCTGGCACAGAGAGAGGCTCTGGACGCCCATTACGCCACGCTGCAGAGGTCCTGCAGCATACACTGAAGCAAATAGAGAAGCGGGGCCAGTGGGCCAAGTCGAAACAACCAACAATCTTATTCCCATTACCAGAGGTTCCAACGTACACAAGAAGGTACGAGGGACATTGGGAAAACCCTGTGATGGTACTGCATCTGGGTCTGGGACCCATACCAATGCGGGTAGAGCCCGGGCCAAGAAAAGACGAAGCAAGAAACACTAAGTGAACAGAACAGGGTCTGGGGTCTATATGAATCCTGGGAGACCTCGGAACAAAGGGACACCCCGGAAAGAAAACAGAATAGGGTCTGGGATCCAAAAGAATCAGGGGACACCCAGAAACAAAGAGCAAGCCTGGGAAGCCCCAGGAAAACTCAGAAGTTAAACCAGGAGAAAGGACCCATTCTCCTTGGTATTGTGTGAACAGTGTTAATAGCCAAGAGTAGGGAGGCATCCTCTTGACCTGCGAAAGAGAACTGTGAGAATAAATAATCCAGAACTTGGCAGGAGACTGAAACAAGTCTATACACAAACCTGAAAGAACCTGTAAAGAAATATAGTCTGTACAGTGAACCAAGAGAGCCTCAAGAGCACTTTGTATGTGTGTCAACAAAGGACAGTTATTGGCAGGAGAGTAAATCAATTCAGTCACGAACACTGAGTTAGTGTTAAGCAACGGGAAACAGAGTGAGAGTGTTCCCCAGTGCATGGTAGAATTGGGTTGCTGCAGGAGGCGCAGCAAACTGGGGCACCTCAACCTGGGGGAAGGGAGACAATTCCTTGTTAATAAGGAAAGTTGGCAGACTTTTCCGTTTTGATTTTGAGACGTTTTCAGTCATGGGGAAGGGAGCCATTCCCCTGGCTCATCTTTCCTTTGATTAATGAACAGAGGCTGCTACAGGAGTAGTAGCCCCTTTACTATTGGAACCTTTCAACATTTAAGATCAGGGGAAGGAAGCCAATCCTGCCAGTCAGACTTCAGGGCACTAAAAGGTGTGCCATCCACCCAGAAGGAAGGAGTCATTTTCCTGGACCAAAGACACTGAGCCAGCCTAGTAATTCTGTTATAAGTGTGAGGGACTTTGACACGACAGTGAACTTTTGTTTTGGACTTGAACATCTTGACATAACTTTTAGCATCGTTGAGACAGGAATACCCTTCATAGAGCTAGGGAAAGATAGGCTTTTTGCTTATTGTTTAAATAAACACCCTTAAAATGCCACCTTTGTGTCCTATGCCTACTTCTGCACCCTTCCAGTACTTAGTAATTTATTATGAAATGTTTTCTGTACTTTTTTATAAAAGGTTTGTAATATAAATAAACGCACAATAAAAAAACAAAAAATTATCTTGCTCTGTTGAGTCTTCCCCACTGAAACACTGCAATGCTTCCTTTAGTTCATTGGAGCAGTCATAATGTTTACTTTGCAGCCAGTTCATCACAGTATTTTGCTGGCTCTGCATATTGTTATTCTGTATGCTTTTCATGCTCTAATTCATCCCAGTTTGTTTATTTGGTACATTCATGGTCTTACAATAACAACTGGTTCCCTTATCAACAGTGGGGGAAAAGGGTGACAATGAGGGTAGGGGGTTGTGTGACGAGAGTTTTAGGGAGGCTTTTCCCCCAGCTGGACGTCCTGATCCCCAGGCATGGAGTCCCTCCTTACGAGGTCCTCCGGCATATTACCTACCACCCATAGGGGGGACTATCGGGTAGCAGCCTCACCTCCCTAGCCTCATGGGAAAGGGCGCCCCCCTGGGGGGAATTGACTTGGTGAATCGTCACAGGCCCCAAAGTCTCGTATAGGGCTGGGCTGCTTATACTAAGAGCAGCCCAGCAGGTAGCAGCAGCATAGGGAAAGTGCCCTTATTTCAAATTGACCGGGCTGTGTATGTCAGATGCAGCACAGTGTTGTATGCAGCAGTGAGTGCCCCATATACACTACTCCACCTGGGCCACGTCTGCCATGTGTGTCTTGATGGGAGTCTTGATGGGCAACCTGTTGGGGTTGGCTCCCTTTATTTATACACAACCCGGGATGGCTTAAAACTTTGGGAGCTCCTCTGCTGTGGGGAGCGCCAGTAATTTAATGGGCCTGGGGCCCGGTGTTGTGCAGATGCCACCTGTTCGTCAGGGGAGTGCCAACCTAAAGTCCCAAGCAGCGGTGGTGAATAGACACTAAGTGCCAGTCAACCCTTTTGAAGCAGGGTTTAGACCATTGTCCCCTGGGCACTGCCCACGCCAGCTCAATGTTTTTTTTCCTTCTCCAAATAGTAAAGGAAACTTCATGTGACCACGCGCGAGCGTTGTTTACTCTAAGAAATGGTGTTCCCCTTTTCCATATCCCTGATGTAGCTCTTGCACCGTTGATCGCTGCTTTTTTCTTTTTACCCCTGCACATGGGTTGCATGCCCGCCCACCCCCCTTTTTGAATTATCCTCGGCCCTGAGGATAGCCTTGGTATGTTATATACATTTGTCAATCCATGATTTAGATGAACAGGCCACTGGTTGCCACATAGTACCCTGAATCTCAGATACCTACCACAGTACTACTGAACTCCAAGGAACCTGCTGTAGAGAAGGAGGAACAAAAGACTACAAGGAATGAGCAATGGGCACCTCACACTGGACCCTTGCTGAATCATACGTTAATTTCATAATGGGGCTGCTCTCCCTGGCGGTATGACGCAGAGCAGCCAGGGCCTCCTCTATGTTTTCCTCCTGACCTGGCATTGCACCCTATGCCAAGTCAGGGTCCTGTTCTTCTAGTGGTAAGGGTTTCTCTACCATGTCCAGTGTAGTAGGGGCGATTGGAACAGGATTCGGATTGGACTCAATAGGAACACTATCAGGATGAGGTTCAAGTTCCCTAGGAATGCGATCTGGATAAGTGAGTGTAGGGACTGTGAGAAAGCTGAGGGTATTCTCCCAAGCAGACCTTGGGAAGCCCTTATTCAGGTGGCCTGGGAAGGGCCGACATTCATAAACCCCAAACCTAGGAGCCGACCAGCAAGAGAGGAACAACTGGATGAGGTGAGACACAGTATTGTACCGGGGAAGAAGGAGAGTAGGATGAGATACCTGAGGCCTTTGTAGGCTGTAATACATCTACCCCCCTTCCTCCTATTAAATCTCTCTTGCCCAAATATTACAAATCCCCTAGGATCCCAAACCCAGTTACATCCAGAATCCACCTCTCCCAGAATTCCTGCTTTTCCAGGTCCTACCCGAATACTCCCAATTATTCTTTTTCCCATCCTTCTGTTTATCATTTCCCGCACTCCCCATCGGCTCACATAAAACGTTACCATTCCCGTCTGTCTCACAAACCCTATCAATCTCCCCCCACCAAGAGTACGAGGGTTGTAATTCCATGTAGCATATTTTCCCCATCTTACTACGTAGGACAACCATGCACACTAACCCCTTCTTTCCAACCTGAACACGGTCCTGCCCCACGAAAGACAACCGACTCGTAAAACTGTTTACCTGACAAGTCCCAACCCAAGGGTCAGGCAAAATTAGGCAATTGACGAGAACCTCACACACCTGACGGCCCTTTCCTTTGCCCACAGGGATAAAAGGTGGAAACGAGAGCACAAGACAAGCAAGGCAGACCGCATAACGTGAGAGCTAACTCAGCATGGCAGTTCAAGAGGAGGAGAAAGACGGCACATACCAAGAGGGCGACGAGGAGAGAGGCGACCTTGCTCTTTCCGACCAAGCCCATGAAACCTACGCAAAATAAATCAGAGGACCGCAAACAATAGCCAGCGTGTGTTGCAGCAGATGTCAACAGTCCACAAGACCCTCCTCTGCTGATTACCAAGCTGGGGAGAGACGCTTGTCTCCGTAGTACCATCCTTGACTCCAAAGAGAAAGAAAGCCAATTGGTTCATCACAGCCGGTGAGTCGAAGAGAGAGTCGATAAGAAACCAAAGAGTGTTAAATGAAAAGTAGCAAATGACGTATTTGAACTGTGAAAGGCTTAAAGAGCTATTGATGGAAAAGGGGGAAAACGAGCACCAGAGGAGTCTGGCACCAAGTGGGTGCTCGCGCAGGAAACTCTGGGAAATTACCTGATGGTAGAAAATACCATAACCAGAAGGCCTTGGGAAAAGGCAAAAGCGGGTCAAAGTGGTCATACAGGGGTCTTGTAAAATCCTCTGTACAGTCGAAAGTCTTTGGCCGACCGATTATTGTGAAGTTAAGGGAAGTGAATCCCACATGACAAGAGATACAGGAGAAAGGTACAATTGACAAGATTGGCAAGAGTGAACCCGAAGGAGGGATGCCGATAAAAAGGGGCAAAGTCTAAAGTCCCGAAATGGAATATGTTGGCAGGAGTGAACCCAGCAGAGGGATGCTAACAAAAGGGGGCGAGGCCTGAAGTCCCTATGAACGGTATGTTGACGGGAGTGAACCTGACCGAGGGATGTGCATAGTGAACTGTTTTGCAAAAGTTGGCAAGAGTGAACCAGGCAGAGGGAAGCCGACAAAAAGGGGCAAAGACTGAAGAACTGTTAAAAAAGACATTAAGATCCGTGAATGCAAGGAGTATTGTAAGACCAGGCGAAGTGGATTGTCCCCCTTGGCATTTGGATCGGAGCCTGGCAGAGGAAGATCCCGAAAGAAAGGCCTGAGCCTGTGCTCAAAACGTGGGGAAGGGAGGCCCCTGGCAATCACATCTTGACTTATTATTTGTGAACACTTCTTTCTTTATTGAAAACCCTTTCCAACACTGTTTCTGTAATTAGTTGCAAGGATTTGGCAATCGTTTCTTTTTCTTCTTTTTTTTGTATAGGCTTTTTACTTTGACAAGTCGCCACAAGGACTGTCTTATTTTTCATTTGATGGTCGAAGCTTGCTCCCATCTTAGGTTTAGGTTAGGCGTTTTCCCACCCTGCATTTACAGTTTAATAAACACCCTTGAACTGTGATCACTTGTCTGTCTTTACTGTTGCCATACCAGTGTCTGATTTAACCATTGCTCTGGGTAGACACCAAAACGGATTGCCCTTGGTGTCTTCACTTGCTTCTGGCTGGTCTTCTGATGGTCTCACAGTCTCGGTAGCTTGAGAAGCTTCCAGGGATTGAGCCTCTGAAGGATCTTTTTCGGGCATTTCCGCACATAGTCACTGCTGTCTTGTTACCAGCCCCTCTGGTGTCAGCTCTACCCCATCCCTGTCTGGGAGCAGGTGGTTCCGGTGCAAGGTCTTGAAATTCCTTGACCGTCCTTCCTCACGCAGTCGGTAGACAAGGAGCTCTCCTAGCTGGTGCTCTATGATGAATGGCTGAGACTCCCACTTGTCGTCTTGCTCATTTCGTCCTCTTTCCCAGGTAGTGGATCATGGCTGGAGTCCTAAAAATTTTTTTTTTTTAAAAGAATGTGGAACGCATTGGGAAGTGACATCACAGGATGTTAACGTGAAATATGCTAATTTCATTCAGGCTTCTCTTTCACAATTTTCATACTATCTTACTGTTTAAGTATAACATGCACGCTCCTTTTAAGTCTGAGAACCTGTGACAAAAGATGTCCATATAGAAAGATGTCAATATGAGACTTTTGGCTGTTTTACATCTGATTGTCATGGTCGAAACCTAGTTACAGCCTGTTCTGTATTTTTCTCTCTGGTTTAATTTCTAAACACAGAGGGGATGGTGTCTGCCCTTTCAAAAACGTGTGTCGATGCCGCCACCCGCGTGGTCCCTCGACTTGAGCCTTACTGTGGATCAACACACGATCGCCAGGTTAGAGAGCGTGAAACTTGACCTTGGTGTTGGACCAGTGTTTGTTCCCTTCCACTGTCTTCTCAGCAGCCTGGGTGAGCTAATATGATTGCTCCAGTTGACGACTGAGCCGTTTTACATAGCTGGTGTAATTCTCATGACCTGTTCCATCCGTGGACACTCTGAAACACAGATCTACAGGAAGCCGGACGTCCGTCTCAAACATCAAGAAATACGGTGTAAACCCGATGGCATAATTCTTCGAACAGTTGTACTCATGGGTCAGGGTGGCCACATGCTGACACTATCTGTTCTGCTCCTCTGGTCTCAGGGTGCCCAGCATTGTCAAAAGGGTTTGATTAAACTCCTCCACTTGGGCATCCCCCTGAGGATGATGGGGAGTTGTGAAGGTCTTCTTGATGCCAATCAGCTCCAGCATCTGCTTGATGAACGTCGATTTGAAGTCCAGTCCCTGGTTGGAATGAATCCTGGCCGGCCAACTGTAGTGCACCAAGTATTCTTTCCACAACATGCGGGCTACTGTGGTGGCACGCTGATCTTTGGTGGGAAACGCCTGTGCGTACCAAGCAAAGTGGTCTGTCACAACTAGGATGTTCTGTAATCCTCGCCTGTCCATTTCCAGCTTGAGGAAACTGATGCTAGGGAGGTGCATGGGCACGGAACTCTGCAGTTGATGAATATAGGCTGCAGGATGAGCTGCAGTCTTCCTAGTGACACACCTGGTGCAGCGTTGGCAATAATCCCAGACCTCTGCAGCTAGCTTAGGCCAGACAAACCTTGAGCAGACCAACTCAAAGGTTCTGTCGCTGCCAAGATGTTTGTGCTGGTCGTTGAGTGCAAACATATGTTTTAATGCACTTGGTGTGTTTTATGTGTTCCTTGTAAACGCGGTCTACGGCGGGAAGGTGCCTGGCTTCCCTTTCAGGCACGCCTGTTGCTTTTTTCTGGCTAGTGTGCATCCATGTGTATGCAAAACTCAGACTATGGCCGGAAGTGCAGGGGACGGGTGCAGCGGGCAAGATGCTCGTGCGCCGACGTCGCGCCAAAGTCTAACCCGCCTGTGTTTGTCCCTGCGCAGACCGGGCCCTGGGCTGAGCAAATATGTGCCTTGCGCCCACTGAGACCACTTGCCCGGTGGGGTTTAGCACATCTACCCCAATGCTAATTATTATTAGCAAAATTCAAACGCCTCTCTAGATTGCCTCCTACTGAACGCTCGTTCGTTGGTTGCACATGTCCAGGACTGCTATAATCTGTTCGATACTTTAAGGCCTGATCTGCTCTGTGTTACGGAAAACTGGCACCGGGATAGCTAGGGTCCTCCTATAATTGAAGCCTTGCCCCTTAATTGTGAGATTGTTCACTGTGATCATCTGTCCACTCATCCCAGGGGTGGGGGCTTTTCTCTGATTTTTAAATCCACACTAAAAACTACTTGTATAGTGACAGATCATAAAATCAAGATGGAACATTTATTAGTACGTATTTCTGTCTCATCTACTTTAACCCTGTTTGTTTTAGTGATCTATCGCCCACCTGGCTATGATTGTACCTTCTGCACTGAATTTCCAGCATTCGTATCAGCGCTGCATTTGAAGCATCCTAACCTGGCGATTGTTGGTGACCCAGTCAATAAGATCAGTGAACAGCCAGTCTCTCTTTTTTCTGGCATCCATGTCAGATTGTGGTTTTCCTCAGCAGGTTACTGATGCTACACATCAGTTGGGCAATACTTTTGATTTTTTTTTTGCCCCTGAGGCTTCTCTGACTGTCTTTCCTCCATTTCCTGTTATTTGGTCTGACCATAATGTTATACCTTTCTCGATTCCTCTCCAAGCCCATATTCTTCCTGCTCTGAGACAGGATAAAATGGAAACGTCGCTGGCACTGCGTCTCTCTCACAGCAAGCTCTGGTGGCTCGTATTGCTTCACACTGTGCTTCCGCCGACTACTGCTCTCTGATGACCTTGACTTTAGCTTTTAGTAGTGTGGCTGATTCTATTGCCCCTCTTAAGCTTTGTAAAAGGAAAGACCGCCCATCGGAACCATGGTTTTCCGATGAGTTGAAATTATGAAAATTGTTATGCAGGCAGGCTGAATGGAAGTGGAGAGTGGGCTACTGCGTTGCTGATAAAATCAATTCCCGCAAAGTCACTGCTAGCTATCAGAAGGCCATTTCTCACGCTAAATAATTCCTTTTTAGTGCGAAAGTCGAGGGTGATATCAACGAGCCAAGAACACTATTTCATCTGGTACACTCCTTGTCCTCCCCCGCCAAAGTTAACTCTGGTATCATGCCTTTGCAGGTGTTTTGCAAATCTCTGTCTGGCTTCTTAGTTGACACCATTTTTTAAAATGTTTCTTTATTTTAAAAAAAAAAAACCATGTATTTGGTTTAAAAAAACCTTTTCAAAGGAATGAAAAAATTGTATTTACAGAAACAAAAACAGAAACGGAGCATATTATACTATGTCGGACTTAAGCCGTTCAGATTCAAAGATTGAAAGTTAGTTTCCTATTATCATTTACAAATTCATTAACTTGTGATCTAAAAATTATGATAATTTCTAAACATCATACCAATTTCACTTTCTTAATTAATACTTAAAAGCAGAAATCAAACCACGAACAGAATTTAGTGTGTTTACAATTATCATATAAAAACCAGCAAACACATAAAAAACAATTATGAGCCTTAAAAAAGCCCATCCAGATAAACATAATTTATTCCACCTTACAAGCATTTTTTAGGACTGCAGTGCTCTTAGTTTAAGAGACATAGAATCCCCATGCAGCATGGATAACCCCAAAAAGCACCTTGGTACCCAACCCACATTACTGACTAAAGGGCTAAAATAATAGGATGTCTTGTTCTGAAAAGGTGGACACTCAATCAGTATATGAAACCCAGATTCTAGCTTAGACTTGGACTGAAAGTCCCTTCACCTTCATGGGATTTGCCACTAGGATCTTTAATGATGAACCCAAGTTGTGGAGGATAGATAAGCCCTCTGTATCCAGTTCCTTCATAAAACCTCCCTCACTATCATCCTTCCCCCACCAAGTAATAGAAATTACTTTTAGGGCTTATTTCACACTGCCGCAAAAGAGACAGCCTTTTCCATCGGATTATGCTGGCCATTTATTGACGTCCCAATTCGTACCTAATAATTTGAAATGGTACGCATTTTGGAAGGTGGAATAGCATAGGTCTCCAGATCCAACTTTCAATATTCTTAAACTCTGGTAGAATCCATGAAAGAAACAACTCTACGCCATAGCAGATCTTTAGCAACACCTTCATTCTATAAAATCCCTGACAGGGGATCATTGAAAACTTAACACATTTCTATCTATTTGCCTCAACTGCCTGGCCAGCATAACCGTTTTTGCTTTTAAATAGTTTCGATTGAAGATCTTTGTGTGATTTGCTACAATAGGTACTGCATATTCTTTTTAACTTTGAGGACACTTTTCCCATTTCCAACAGAACCTATTATCTCTAGACTGAAAACCCTTAGTTAGTTTCAATATCACTGTTTTTGCAGGATTGATTTTTAAGCGATGCAATTCTGTGTACTTCCCAATTGCATCTAGCATTCTCTGCAGACCAATTGGAGTGCAGTCTATCAAAACAAAATCATCTGCATATGCAGCCCAACTAATTTTAAGGGCACCAATTTTCGGAGAAGTAAAGAATGCTTGCTTAAGTGCTCGTGCCACATCCGCAACATATAGATTAAATAGTGTGGGGGCCAATATGCAACCTTGTCGTAGGCCATTCTGGGTGGGGAAACTCCTAGACATCTGGCAATCCGAATTCAATCTAACTTTCATATGCAAGTCTTTGTAGATGAATAAGGATGCTCAAGAGACCCTTTGGAATACAGAACTTCTCCAATTTCCTCCACAAGATGTGTCTATCGACCATGTCGATTGCCATGGACAGGTCCATAGATGCCACGTACACAGGAGTGGAATTTGGATACCACAACAGCCTCTGTAGCCCACTGAGCAACAATCCCCCACAGCCGGTTCCCATTTTTTTCCTAAAGCCCATTTGGCGATAGTCCAATATTTCATTATATAAACACCAGGCATCTATATGTTCTAATAAGGTTGCAGCAAACATTTTGAATCAACATCCATCAAGGCAATGGGCCTATAGTTTAAAGCAGAGAGTCTGGTACCTTTCTTGAAAGTAGGTATGACATGTGAGATTTGCCAAGAGGAAGGAATACACTTAGAGTTCAGAATATAGGAAAACTGGATATGTAGAACCCACTGAGTCGAATTTTGTTTCAGAAGTATGTTTGTTAAATTATTGGGGCCACAGGCTTTGGAAGAGTTGGGTTTCTCAATAATCCTCTTTATATTATACATAGATATGTCTAGATTCCATTCAAAGATGATCAAAAACACGGGGCACACCTATGATTCCAAAGGTATCGTCGATACATCTATACCAACTTTTGATCTTGTCTTTCCACCTGGTTTTGTTTAGAACATGGGTATGCTCGAAAAAATACTAAGTTGTACCCTTCTCTACTTTTTTCTAGAAATTGAATTATGAATTGTGAAATATGTTGTTGTCCCTGAAGAAGAGTTTATACTCGAAACGCGTCGGGTCCAGAGATATTGTACAATAAATATCATGTTTGTTGTCTAAATAAATTTTGTGAGCTTGTTATTCATTGTGACTGCTCCACCTATTTAATTGTCTATTGAACTGTGTGTTATGAAATTTAGTAAAACAAAAAAACACGAAAGTTATTGATCTGCTTTGCAGATATCAGACAGTGTGCAGGGGACGGGAGTTCCAAAATTCTTTAGGAACAACCATTTTTTGTCCTAGATTCCATTCAAAACCAGTGACATCCATCACATCACCCATATGCTCGGGCCTCTTATAGATAATTTGAATTATCCAGTCCTTCTCAGCAATTGGATTAGTAAGCAACTGTGATTGCTTAACCTCAATCTTGGCTAATTCCCAAACGTTTCTCAAATTGTTTCCTTTTAAAGACGCCATCATCCTTTCTCCATCTCTTTGATATAATACTGAATGTTGGTGTTTGAGCCAGTTCTTATAGGACTCTTTTAGCTTACGTACCAACCTCTTAGATGATTCACACAATCCTAATTCTTTATGGATCTTTCTAATTGCTTTAAGCGGTTCAATCTTATGCTCTTTAACATTGGGATCATATGCATGAGTACACTTCTTTAGCCCTCCCTCGCTCCCTCCTCTTGTAAGGCGGCTTCAGTTTTTCCATAAGTTTCTCGATATGTTCTGAAAAATGAGTCAGTGAGTAATTAAATAGTTTCTCTTCCATCGATGTTGACTTAAGGTCAATCATCAGAGAATTGTTACATTTTTCTGTATTATCGCCTGTCCATTTCAGTCTATTACTTCTTCCATTCATAATCACATCTTTCAGAACTAAAGAGGTTTTTTCCATCTTTGCAACCCACCACAATTGTAGACATAACTGGGGGTGATCGCTATACAGCGTTGTTCTTATCGTGAAATCCCTGATCCAAGAGAACAATTGATGAGACAGAAAACATAATCAATGACGGAGTTAGCTCCTGTAGCAGAGCAGACCAAGTTGGGTATCATCTTCGATTAAATACAGACTCGCCTTTCTGCTAAATTACAACCATTGCATACCATGAACACTTTTTCTTTGGTTCACAATATCCTGGCTCAGCATCAAGAGCTGGAGGGCAGTGTTATTGGTCACCCTGCACTCAGCATTAAAATCTCCCGCCAGGCCAAGAAGAAAAGGGAGCAGAGGCTACACGAGGAGAGATTGGGCATAGAAATTAAAAACCTTGAAGACAGACTTCACTCGCAGGGGACTTAATGAGAGGAACACCTTAGAATGCTTAAACAAAAAAGGGATGACCTAAGGGCGCTGGGAATAGGGGACCAATGCGTAAACTGAAATTCTTAAAGCAAAAATTCTATGAAAAGGGGGACAAGGTGGATAAGATTCTAGCCTCCAGTCTGAGAGCCTAGAGGGCCGAGAGGTGGGTTGAGAGAGTTAGGAAAGAGAAAGGTGACTGGTCCCCATGCCCGGGTGAAATAGCTGACCACTTCGCCAAATACTATGATGATCTTTAAACATCCGAGGGCTCCAGGGGAGAAACAGAGATGCAAGATTATATTGCCAGGGCAGGGGTAACGCAACTTTCCCAAGCGTAGGTGGCTTTTCTTGAGTCCCCCTTCTCTTCCGAAGAGATAAAGGCGGCTATAAATAGGCTCCCCCCGGGAGGGGCACCGGGGGAGGACGGATATACAATGGGTTTCTATAAACCGTTCGCAGGGACCCTGGTCCCCCACATGACCAAACTATTCAAGAGTCTGGCCAGGCCCTGCCGTCCTTCACAAAAGCGCACATAGTAGTCCTCTCCAAAGCAGGTAAAGACTCCACTTGCTGCAAGTCATACCGCCCGATATCGCTCCTAAACATGGACGCGAAGATTTACACCACATGCATGGAAGGGATCATGCCGCGCCTGATCCACCCGGATCATGTGGGCATTATAAAAGGGAGAGAAGGGGCAGTCGCAATACGCAAAACCCTAGACATCATGGAACACTCGAGGTGGGAGGGAGAGGGACAGTCCTTGCTCAGTTCGGATTCTGAAAAGGCCTTCGATCAGGTGGATTGGGAATTCCTCTCGGCCACACTGAAGAACATGAGCTTTGTAGAGCCGTTTATAAAAGGGATTAGAGCAGTATTCAAATTCCAGATGGAAATGGTGGTAGTTAATGGCAAAGCATCCAAGGAATTCACCCTCACAAGGGGAACCAGGCAGGGATGCCCATTCTCCCCCCCTTCTATATGCCTTATTCATAGAACACCTGGGGAACAGGATTAGGAAGGGCCTGACCATTGAAGGGATTAAGGTGGGGGATCGTGAATACAAATTGACTGTTTGCTGACGACATTCTCTTATACATGGCCAACCCAACGACCTACATACCTAGAGTCTTGCAAACTATAAGGTAATACGGTAAGTGGGCAGGACTGAAGATTAACACTGAGAAATCTACTCCTTTCCCTTATAACAACCTGAGTGACCCCACCGAAGAAAACCAGAGCACTTGGGTAATACCAGTCGCACAGCAGACTTTAAAATATTTGGGCATCAACATCACAAGATAAGCGAAGAACCTCTACAAGGCCAATCTCCCTCCCCTCATGTCGGAGCTAATTGCAGATTTAACTGGGCAAATTTGACAATATCCTGGCTGGGCCGCCTTAATGCAATTAAGATGGCAATTCTCCCCAAGGTCCTCTACCAATATCAAATGCTCCCAATAGACGTTCCGGGGAATCACCTCGCTGAACTTAAAGCCAAACTCACCAAGTTCCTGTGGCTAGGGAAGAAACAACAAATTGCCTACAACGCACTAACACAAGACAAGGAGGAGGGGGGAAACAGGCTTGGCAGACTGCTACACATACTATCGGGCTGCCCAATTTAGGGCCCTGGTGCGACACCTGAGAGGGGATAAAAATAAGCAATGGGTGGAAATTGAAAATCTACTGGGACCAGTAACGCTAGGGGAGTTGCTTTGGGCCCCAAAGTCAGCATTCTCAGCCAAAGCCATCAACCATCAAATGGGCCCGCTCCTGAAACTCTGGTGGAACAAAGGGGAAATGAAGGGACTTACGACTTGGCCATCGCCTACGAGCCACATATGGGCCCCCCATTAGAAACCAGAACCATGATCCACAACGCTTTCTGCAGTGGTGCGAAGCGGGTCTAGAAAGGGTGGGACAGATGGTAAAAGGAGACTCGTACATCTCTCTCCAGGAATTAGAAGCTGGGCTACATCTTTAAACCCATAGGAGCTTTCCAATTCCTACAATCGAAGGCAGTCCTGACAGCCCCGAAATGGAAGGATAAATTGCAGAGGGCCCTAACACCAATAGAAACGATCTTGAGTGATCATCTCCCAGATATAAAAGTCCCTCCTGCACAATCAAATCAACACAGACGAGGCCCCCAGGAAGAGGTGGGAGAATGATGTAGGCCTCCCGATGCACAAAGATCTCTGGAAACGCATTTTCAAATCTGCCCATAAAACCTCCATCTTGGCTCAATATAAGCTGCATGGCCTAAAACTTCTACACAGATGGCATTACGACCCCAAGCGTCTCTCCAAAATGTTTAGGCAATTGAGCCCTCTGTTGGAGGGGATGCGGCGAACAAGCAGACTATTGGCCCATGTGGTAGGCCTGCCCGAAAGTTCAGGCATTTTGGAAGGAGGCACTGGCCTGGATCAAAAAGATCGATGGGGGGGGAACGCAACTGCAACCCAAGAATAGTATTATTCGGACTCGAAGAACTGGAGGGCCGATGGTCACAGCTCCCGCACATGCCACATTTTCTGTTGCTCGCGGCCAGGGTATGCCTCACGATAAAGTGGAGATCACAGACTCTCCCATCAGAAAGAACTTGGGCCCAGAATACCAGAGGAATTTATGAGATGGAGAAAATTACAGCGGCCCTCCACAAACTCAACCCAAGCAGAGAAATGGAATGGGCTCCCTTCTGTAACATCAATAAGTAACTTTTGTTTGCGCTCTGTGCCAGACCGCTCACTGGCGCCCAAAAAGCCCTCGCTCTACAAACGTTATCCTTGACCCGTCTTGTCTCCGGGGGTAACGGTGGCGATAAGGGACTGCACTGTCTGAATGATAGCATGACAAAATCATAGCAAATGGCACTGTTAAATTATACGTTGCGTGCACTGTTTATTTACAAAATGCTTAATAAAGTGAGTTTAAAAAATAATAATAATCACCTGCCGGTAGAATCTCGTCCTCCCAGAAAGTTAGCTAATCCTCCATTACTGAGTTCAGAGCTTCCAGTGCACTATTCATATTTTCCCCGAGTTGCAATAGAAGTTTAGTAGAAGTAGAGATGTAATACCTTGGACATTTCCTGTTTTTTACAGCTGTTACCAGAAAAATTTCCTTTATTCGCCACTCCCCCATTTTTGTGAAATAACTTCCTTGTCTAATGGAAATGATCAGGCCACCCATCGGCCGTCCTCTTAGCCCTGACCGTGCATGGAGGCTAGTTGTCTCATAATCATCCAGAACCAGGCTATTTTTTGCTAGGGTCTCTTGTAACAAAATGACATCATAGTTTTTCAAATCCTTGATACCTTTTCATTAGCCAATGGATGTCGAAATCGTCACACATTCTATGACACATGTCATTGATGGGCTCTTCCAATTCTTTGCCCACAAGAGACACATTCCATAACCCTAAAGTGGCTGACTACATGTCTTTAATTGAGTAATCGAATCCCTCAGTGTTAGCGCTAACCAACGCAAATTAGAGACTTCTATTGAGTTCCCTCCCAGATCTTGATTCTCAGCTCTTTCAGCTCTGTCACGCTTTTCTCTAATAGGTTCAGTGTTTGCCCTGTTTCTCCCCACCTGGTGCTGATCATCCCCGTCCCGGTAGACCGTTACATCGTAGCCATTCTTCTGTAAGTTGGTCAATTCCTTAAGTTGTTTGGACCGCACAAAGGGAGAAGGGATTACTAGTCTTACAAAATCATATCTGTGGGGGATGAATAAAGGCTACGAGTCCAATGTCAGTAGACAAGATCAATCTGAGTGCCAGAATTTCCTCAAATGGGGCAAGAATGGATGATCTATGTAGGGAACTAGGCCCTCCTTCATTGAACACATAATTTAAGATCGCACTTGATAGTTCCGGAAATATTGGTTCCCTTAGTTTGTGTGTAATCCTTATAGGCATTCACATCCTCTGCTCCCTGTCTTGAAATTCCCTCGTCACCCCTAGGGACATAATTCCTTAGATGAGATAACTCTTTTCCTTCCTTATCATTTGGCTGGTCAGATTGCTGTAGTATCAATGAGCATGAGGGTATGGAATTTGTAAAAGCACAATGTCCTAACGGCACCTCCCTCTCTCTGTTCTAGCTCATTGCCCTTGGTCCTTTCGCCAAGATACTGTGGACCATACTTCTCATCTCTGATTCTAACAACCCATGTGCTTTTATTCTTGCGTCTCTTTCATCATTTCCCTTGGACTGAATCCGTGGATTGGAGGCGTTGCACAGAAACCCTGAATTTGTAAAGGTTCCACTCCCCCTCCCTATAATCCACCCTTGTGAAAGTCGTGCTATCCCGGGATTGACCCCTCGTAGTTGATTTCAGTTCTTGACGGAAATACATTCAGTACAGCACTTGCCTTTTCCCCTTTTCTTGAGGGCCTCTTGCTACCCGCCTCTTTAGAGTTCACCTTCTGTGCTGGTTGCTTATTAAAGATGCTATAGGTTTCCTTTGCTTCCTCGGCCTTCAATCTTAACTGCTTAATGCCTCTTCCACCCACTTGATTTTATTTCAGAGCATCAGTCAGTCTTTTACTCTTCGTACCCCGAAGCCTTTGTTAAATCTATGGAGTCCCTAGCTTCCCTTTGTCTGTCTCCAGAGCCTCACAGTCGATCACATCTTCGCATTCCTCCTCCTAGTCCCCCTCCCCTTCCTGTGCCCCTTGAGCCCCAGGCAGTGATCCTGCAGATCCTCAAGCACCACCCCCCTGAAAATCTTTGCGGAACGATGGTCTTCAATGCTCTTAACTCCAAGGCCATTTTGCCCTTCATTCGTTTTTCCCTTTTTTTACGAGAAGGACCCTTGACCTGCCACTTCTCTACTGCCTTCACGAATCACTCTAGTAGGAGACAATATCACTTCCTCATTTTCAAAGATTGCATCCTTACCCATCTCGCACGCATTACAGACTACGTCATTAAAGCCAGCACTAATCTGTAGTGCCTTGACGAGGTTCTCCAGACCCACCTTAATAGCATAATTTTGTTTCACACACATTGTACTCAAACAAAGGCTTGCGTCTTTTAAATAGCATGTGTGTAATTGTAATTCTTTCAAATTTAGAATAGCCTCTACCATCGGATTGGTGTCATTTAATATTGTTGCAGGAGGTTTCACTGTGTCCCCAATTGCTTCTTCCCCTGACCCTTCCTTAGTCACTTGTGACAGAGCTAACATAGTGACTTCCCCACTCAGAAAATGGGAGGGGTATCAATGAACGAATTACTAAGTTGCAGCCCCCAAGTGGCAACAACTGCAGCAGGTACCTCTAATCCACATACTACAGACGGTACATCTGGAAATAAAATGCTACCAATATGATCCGTCTGAGCATTAAATTCAACATCTTAGACATACAGGAACTGAGAATGACCCTCTGGGTCATAGTCAATGTGTAGCCCATTGACGTCTTTAGGGCTACTAGCAGTTTCTACCCCCATCTCTGCACGCTCTTTTTGGGGGCAGGAGGGCAGTGGTAGCGCCATATCCCTGGATATGCTGTCCCTCATATGGGTGAAAACCAGGGGCGCATCCAGGATATCTTTCCGATGGCTGAATTGGTATTATTTTTTTTCTTCATTTTTAAATGCAAATGCAGATTCGCCACTCAAGATCACCTGTGTCTCCCAATCCCTCGCTATCAGATATTTCGGATAAGAGAAGTGCTGCTGTCACCACTCTCACTTCCCGCTTTTACTTACCCCTCCGAGTGCTTCAAACCACCCATACCAGACTGACAGCACCCTCCGCAAGCTTAAAGAAGAGTAGAAAGAAATGAGGGAGGGAAGGAGAGATTCACTCGCGGCTCACCGCCCGAGCCGTGTCAATGATGGGCTCTTCCAATTCTTTTCCCACAATAGAGGCAGTAAGCAATGGTCAATCACGTTTCTCACACTCCTCGTTAAATACAATGAAAAGAAAGGCTGTTAGCTGAGGCACCCCTCTCACTGCTCACAGCTAACAGCCAACAGCACTCAACCAAATGCGTGCACCCTCTTGGATTTAAAGGGGCTGGTTGTTTGGGGGCGTGGCTAAGCATTTTCACAGTAAATACACATAAGCAATGTTTAGCCCCAGTATATACCAGAATCTGTGTCTATCAGCAGTAAAAGTCCAATAAAGTCATTTGCAGGGTCTTCAGGCTTCTTCTAATGCTTTACCTCTGGCATGGCTCCCAACGCAGCCAACAGCACTATCCCTGCAGACCGCCCATGTGTGCGCACCCAAATACACAGAGCCTCTTGGATTTTAAGGGGCTGGTTGTTTGGGGGCTTGGCTAAGCACGTTTCACATGAATAGCCCCAATCTCTGACACAGGCAGCACAGCTCTCAAAGCAGCCACACCACTCTCCCCGCACTCCGTCCATTCATTGACAAAATTGATAATACTCGTCAAAGAATTGCTAATGCTTGTTCACATTCTGCGTTACCCACCCACCCATTCCTCCTCCAACTCTGTCTAATGCTAATTGGTCTAGCTTCCCTATTTTTACTGATCATGATGTTATCGCCTCTTGACCCTATCCCTCAGATGAGATTATACCATGGATTAAGTTGGCTGTCAATGCCTCTCTTTCCTCCGGTCAAATTCCTAGTGTCCTGAAACATGCATTGGTAATTCCCCTGTTAGAAAAACTCGCTAGACTCTTCTATCTTATCTAATTTACATCCTATTTCACTTCTCCCATTTCTCATGAAATTACTTGAGTCTTTGCTATCCCTTCTGCTTGGCTCCTTTCTTGAATCGTCTTAATTATTTGATCCTTTCCAGTCGGGCTTGCGACCTGGTATGGGTACTGAGTCGGTTCTTGTGTCCGTGGTTGATGATCTTGCCCGCCTGGTAGACCAGGGTGGTGTGGGGGCGCTGATTTTATTAGACTTGTCAGCCGCATTTGACACCATAGACCACCCCAACCTGATCCCGTCTGTTTGCAACGGGTCTGTCAGGCCAGGTGCTTGCCTGGTTTTCTGCCTTTTTGGCTGGTCACTGAGTCTGTTTATCTTTCTCCTTTCTGCTCAAAACTAGTGCCCTGTCTTGCGGAGTCCCTCAAGGCTTTGCTTTATTCCCCACCCTGTTCAACTTTTATATTGAGCCACTTCTCAGCTTTATCCACTCCCATGGCTTCATGTGCTATTCCTATGCTGACAGATTATACTCCGTTTGGATCTCTCCCAACCAGACACAACTGCTTGGTTTAGGGGTTGCCTTGAGGAAGTGGGTAGGTGGATGGCCGAGAACTGACTGAAGTTGAACAGTGAGAAGACAGACGTACTGGTTGTTGGCTCTTCTCATCCTCTGTCCTTTTGGACGTCTGATTTCTGGCCCTCTATTATTGGGCCTTTCCCCTTCTCCTGTAACCTATGTGAGGCATTTGAAGATAAGAATATTTGCCTCACTGTCGATGAGCGATCAGGTGGCCTCCTCTGCCAAACAGGCTATTTCAAGCTTAAAATTCTTTGTAAAGCTTTACCATTTATCCCCTCCAAATCTCATGCTCCTGTGTTGGCTGCTCTTGTTCTGAGTGGTATTGATTACTGCAACACACCTAACCTGTCTATCTTTTTTGCTGCCTCCAGCTGTTGCAGAATTCTGCGGCCAGAGCGGTACTGCAACCTCCTTTTGGTATACACTTGTCACCTCTTGTCCGTCAGCTTCATTGGCTTCCTGTTGAGAAGCGTGTGCTGTTTAAGTCCTTGTGCATTGTTCGTAAAGCTTTTTATGAACTTGGAGCTGAATATCTCCAAACCAAGTTTTCCCCTTATGTTCCTCTCAGAGCTCTTCGTTCCCAATCATCTTTGATGATTCAAATACCCCGGGTGAGACTCTCTCGTATTGGTGGCCGTGCTATCTCTGGGGCGGCAGCAAAGAAATGGAATTCAATCTACCGCTGCAGGCTACTATTAACCATCTATCATTTTCATCATGCTCTGAAGACTCTCCTCTTTTAAAGTCATGCTGGTTTTTTTCTGGGCTCATGTCTGTTAGATGAGCGCCATGATGCCTCCTGGTGAACATTTTATTAACATGACAATACAGCCTCGCAGAATATCTTTGGCAAAACCAGGTGATGTAGCAGCCAGTCTCCAACTTTGCTTTCCTTGTACTGGATTCCACACATGTGCACAATAGTCTTCCACTCCTTCAGCATCACATCTTGCTCAGGGTCATGAGGGACGTCTCTGGACACATCCGCTCCCATGGTCTTGACTTTCAGGAACAGTGTGATGCCAGGATCTGCTAACTGTGATATACGGATCTCATCTCTGTTCAGATGCGGTAACTCGAATACCTCCAAACTGGTTATATTGTAGTAGATGGCGGGTACCACCTCAGTAGAGGATCCCAAGCAATCCACAAAATCCCAGGCTCTGTCAGGCTCCTGCTGACTTGCAGCTTGCTGAAGACCACTCCTTCCACGAGGTGAATCCATCAGTGTCATCCGCTGAGCCATGAAGCCTCCGAGAGAGGGCCTCAGTATCGATGTTAGTGTGCCCATGTCTGTATTGTAGACTGATATTGTATGTGGATAGTGCAGAGATCAATCAGTGTCTGTTAGCATCCAAGTTTGTCGAATTGAAAACATATGTAAGGGGGTTGTTGTCTGTCCTCAATGGGAAGGTAATAAGGGCATAGAGGTAATCCTGGAACTTCTCTGTCATGGCCCACTTCAATGCCAAAAATTCCAACTTGTGGACTGGATTGTTCTCTGCCGTGTGCAGGCCTTGGCTGGCGAACGCGACCGGTCTCATCTCACTGTTGGTCTCTTGGTAGAGAACAGCTCCCGATCCCTTCAGACTCGTGTCCACGTGCAAGGTGTAAGGCAACTGAGTGTCTGCGTAGGCCAGGAATGGTGCTGTGGTGAGGTCTGCTTGAGCTCCTCGAAGGCCTGCTGGAATTGGTCAGTCCACCGCTCACCAGAGGGTTCCAGTGGATGTTGTAGATGGCTCGCAGAGTTGGCTGTATTCCTCTGGCTCCGCTGGGTAGATGGGTATCCTTTGGTGATGTCCTCAAGTGACCGGGTGATCTTGACGTACCCAGTGACCAATGTTACCTGTAAGGTGCGCGGCTGTGCAGCCGTGCACCTTTTGATACTGAAGCTGCGCATATTTTTTGAATCACAGTGCACATTAATTTGCCTGCCCTGCCCTCCCTTCATCATCAGTATGATGTAAGTTGTGCGTATCCAATCAGGAGGTCAGACAGGAGCTGTGAACACACCATGCTTTTAATTTGATTGGCTGAAGCAGCGCTTGACTGCATGTGCTGCTACAGCCAATAAAAAGCTGCTCCCAGCCAATCAACACAGCTGCTTCCTAACTCTGACCTCGTTCGTATCGCATAGCACCTTAGAGCTCTCACTGGTAATGATCAAGCTGTGATTGCGTGTGCGTCGTGCCCTAGCTTGATTTCGGGCTTATAGGCGGCCTACATTACAGGCATTGTGTTGTGGGCACTGGGCACAGGCAAGCCCTGTACTTGAAGCCCAGCAGCGGTAGCATGACCCTCAGTGACCGCTGGATTGTTAAAATTGTTAAACGATATGTACAGAGCGCAGTGCCAAGTCAGCAATGTTGGAAGTCTGAGGACTGTGACCACTGAGCACCAGCCGCCCTGTCTTCCACCAGCCACTTCTGACTGGACGCTTTAATCTGGGGTTGGATGCTTTAATTTAGGTGTCTGATATAGCGCTGCAAACTCCAAGGAGAAGCAGGCGCTTTACAGAGGGCATGCTCTACAACCAGAGCATTTAAGTTACGATTAGAAATGTGGCTGAGTTGCCGGGAGGGAGACTCTGGGAGTGTTGGAGACAACAATAATGTGATTGGTGCACCACTTGACGGCTCTCTGACAGTCCAAGTACATTTGGACACTGTTTTACAGATGGGGCACAGGGAGAAAGCCCGATTTGCCCAGGATCCTGTATTTTAGTGTGAGAATCTGGTATCGGAACCAACGCTTCCATATTCGCCCACGCAACTCCTCCATGTGCATGGCCATAATGTCCATGAAAGTTGGTTGCTGAAGGTTCCTTCCTTTTGCCCTCGGCTTCTTTCACTGCTCGTGGGCCCCTTCCCTTGCTTGTGGCCTCAGAAATCCTCCATCTTTCCACACTCTCTGACCCTTGTGCTGGCTTTTCACACACGCTACCCGTTTGCCCTAATCTACCCCAGTGCATCTCCAACACATAGGCTGCCTCTGCAGCTGTCGAACTTCGCGGCTATGGATGGTATTTGGGGGTAGCTGGGCAGTGTTCACTGAGTGGGCAACCTCTTTGCTACTTCCAGCAGTCCCTCTGCTACCCCCAGTCAAAGAGGCAGTGCCAGTGGTAGACTTGTGGCAGCCCCAGAGAAAGTAAACCGATCATCCACTGATTCACCACTTCATCCTTAACCACAGGTTTCCCCAAACCTGTCCCTGACCTGTTATTCCATCCTCCCAAGCCCCTATTAGCCCCGTTGTCCACAAATCCTTCTCATCATGGGACTTTAGTGAAGCATTTGCAGTCCTCAGATGAAAGCATGCCTTTCAATAAACAGTTCAGCTCTGGTAACATGCCACTTTAAACTGCATATTCAGCAGGTTCCAGCATTGGTGAAGGACGGGCAAGGGCAGTGGGGGGCTGGAGCTGTGTGTGGCTGGAGCTGTGTGTGGCAAAAGAATGAGTGGTCACGCAGCCCAGCCCCAGACCATTAACAATGAAACTGGTTTCAATCAGAAAGCCACGAAACAGACAGTCAACCAGTATTTGGAGAACTTGCAATTCCAGGAGCAATGAGGTCTGCAATTTCACATTGGGAAGCACAGACCGATCAAACAGTGGTAGAACAATATGCATCGGGAGAACCTATGCCTGCGTCTGCATTCAGCTTGTTAGGATATGCAGCTGAGAGTGGCTCAGTGCTTCCGTGCCACATAGACCAAAGACTACAGTAGTATGAAAATGCCCACCATTGTACGCTTAGTGAGGGAGTTTTTGGAAGAAAGGTAGCAGGGGTGTTAAGCAGGGTACAGTAGAGACAGTGTCGGAGACCACCCAGAAGATGACGAGAGGGAGGAGCAGGAGTAACCACTGCCTTTGTCCATTTGCCTTTTCTGCCAATTATTCCTTTGTGCATGCACCCGGCTGCGTTTGCTCCTTACCACACAATCAATTGGCATGACACAGTATTTCAAATGGCAAACTTGGCTGCAGTTTTATTTCCATGACAACAGAATTATTTTTACACATTTGTGAACTTCAGTCTGTAAGTGTGGCGCTTGCTTGCCGGATTTCCCTTGCTTCCCCCTATACTTGGTATAGTATGCTCCCAACTCCCCCGACCCATTGTACCTGATCCTATCCTGCCCGTGCAGGTGTCCGTGGGTGGGGAGAGCGCCGTTTGTTTTGGGGGAAGCTGAGCCTTATTCGTCACCACCAGACACCCCCACCGTTTAGGCCCCCAAGAGGCGCTGGTCCGGAAGAGCGAAGACCCATTCCGTTTCCTTCTGGCTCGTCCGGAGTCTATCATTTGTGCTTGGTTGCCCAAACACCGCCACGCCACTAAGTGGGTTCTCGCCCACTGGCTCCCCTTCTTCCTGTCTCCTTTTCCTCACTCCAGCAATTTGGTACCACGTTCCGACAAAAAGAGCTCCATTCCTTTTGCGGAGAGGTGTACCCCATCTTTTAGAAAGTACTCGGGCGTCTTCCGATCGATTAGGCCATGCCCAATTTGATAAAAACCCCCTGCCCCTGCAGGACTTTGCCATGGCCCCATTCAGCTTCCTCCTCGATCTCTCAACTGCCGAATGGTTCTCAGCCCCCCTCCATTGCGCCCTGGGAATTACTTCCGGCCATACGATCTCAGTTTCGCCCAACTGTGCTGGGATCTCCTGCAATGAGCTCGTAATGTCCCCCAGCAGGACCCCCCTCCCCAGGCTGGTCAGGTCGTTCCTTCCCAAGTGTATCACCAACACCTCTGGCTTATGCCGCCTATTCAGCAATTTCCACAACCACCCCTTTAGCTGAGCCCACTTCATCCCTGGCTCCCCGTGCCACTCAATCCTGAACTCGCCGGCTGTCAGCTCCTCCTGCTGCGTCCAGCTCACCTTGGCCCTTGAGATGAACAAGTGCCCCACTACCCACACGGTGCGTTTCCTCCTTCCTTGTGCTGCTGGGAAATGACAAGTGGAGGGAACGGCATGGTTAACTTTCATTTATTCTGGCCTGATATAACGTTTGTAGCCTCCCGAGATCATCTCCCCAACCTCTTGATGTCCTCCGCCCCCAATCCCCTGACTGCCGCAGGGGTGGTGGCCCCTATTCGGAATGCATGTGACCCAAACTGGCCCCCCGTCAACCCCATCTTTGCCAAACCCTGCGCCATCACTTTTTTCCAAACTGGAAGCGGCTTAGTGCCGACCCGTCTCTGTCCAAGAGCCACGGGGCCTCCGCCTCTGGTGGCAGCCGCTGCCGGAGAAAGTTGCCCACTGCCGCCACTAGGTCTACCCTGCTTGTTTCGATGGCCTGTGGCCTGCAGTGTTAGTGCCGCCCCCTTCCCTTCTGATCCGTTTTTGGCCCTCTCACATAGATGAACACTTGGGTGCTGTTTACCTGCACGTCCCTTAAGCGTAACAACCCACTCCCCTTGCCGTTTTTGTTCTCTAACCCCTTCCGGGGATTTGAAGTTAATCAGGCCGTGCCTGATCTTTGGAACACCTCTGCCCTTGCAGAATTTTCACATTTGCCCAATTCAGTTTCCTCCTTGATTTTTGTAGTAAGCCCATTTTAGTAGGCTAAAGCTCCCCAACCAACCTATCCTCGCTCTGCCTGCCCGTGCAGGAGTTACCATGCTGGGAGAGCGCTGTTCCTGCCGAGTGAAGTTTAGCTGTAAACTTTGTTACCATTTCAAGCCCACTTGCCTTTCGCCCCACTCTAACCCCTTGCGGCTTGCCTGCTCCTGCAGCAATTCGCCAAGCTCTGATCATGAACGCAATGAGCCAGGCCATTTGCCTTGTAAATAGGCCTCCTTCCCCTCTTTTGTCCCTCCAGTAAGTCAAAGCTCCCCCGCCGTGATCCCAAAGTCAGCCGACCCGGCCACCCAGAGCTAGCCCTCTTTTCCCTTCCGGCCCCCAACTGCCCTCTATCTGGCATTTTAATTAGCGTCTTACTACCTTACCTCTACTGTTACCTAGCCACTGCCTCATCCCCCCTGTTACTTGTTCAATGACCCCGGATGGGTGGAATATGGGTAGTCTTGCAGATCTGTTCATGAAGCCCCGATTCCAAACGCAACCCTGTATCCCAGTGTCCTGCTTAATACCTTATTTTAGCAAAAGGAGCCTCTCCTAGTCCCCCTTCCATGATGTTCAGGGAAAGCTCTTCCAAATAACTCCCTGCGGGCCTGTAAAGGCACCTCCCTTCCTCCCCTTGTATAACCTGTTTCTTTCAAGCAAGGCAGTGAGTTTAACCCTACGCCGCCATCCTGGTTACACCTTTCAAAATTCACCTGTGAGTTCCGAACAGACCCCGCTGCTCCTCACCTAATGCACCACCTTGCGTGTTGCCAAGACCCTCAATCACATGCTGTCATTCGTGCCCATATTCAAACGTCTCTTCCCAATAAGGCCCTACGGTGGCCACCCATGACCAGGCTCCCCCATACCTCTGCTATCCCTTTGCACGCTGCACTGTGGGCATATCAATTGTCATAAACACCCTGCCTTCTTCGGCAAGGTACTTCCTCTGCGTGAGGCAACCAAGCTGCCCCTTCTTTCCCGAGATGCTGCCCTGTGTACAATGCTGCCGGCTCCCTTCTGTAAGCATCCGTGCACAAAACCTTCAATGCAGCTATTGCTACCCTAGTATCCCAGGCAGGTGGCAATCCATGGAATAACGGCCACAGATAATCGCGAGCCAGCTGCAGCGTTTGGCTACTCGTATATGCTGTCATTGTTCTATGCGTTGTGCCCTCAAGTACCGGCATGCAGGCCACACCAACATGACCCACCGTAAAACAAGCGTGGCCGGCACTGTGGGAACACGCCCTTCCGCTCCTTACACATATTTGTTTATACCTAAGGTGTCCGCTCTCCTTGTGCGCTCGCCGATTCTTGACCTGCCCTACTGACCCTGCTGGGCCCACGAAACCTTCCTGTACACTCCTTTATTCGTCCAGTGCCGGACCCAGTGCATAATACATAACCGCGTGCCCGCTGTGCCGGCCCTAACCGGTGTGGCAATATTGCAAATAAACCTCTGCCCCTTATGTTAACCCCAAACTCACACCCCTATTCGTAAAGCCAAACCCACTGGACAGGCCCACTGGACAGGCCCCTTGTGACCAGACAGCCCTTGCCGCTTTATTGCTGCACTTTCCCTTCTGCAGTCTACATTTTATTATCGGCAATGACCCTATTTAATCCAAAAGCATTGAATCCAGCCAGTCCCATTATAATGCACCACTCTGTGTACCCAAGCCGACCCGATAGTATGCCTCCCTTGTGGCATAATAGAAATTGAAACGGTACACCTCTATTTATCTTTGCTATCCCTTTGTTTCACTCTTCCTCAAAAGCAACTCGCCAAGCCGACGTGACAGTATGCCTCCCCTGTTTCCACATTCACATCGAAACGGTAATTCATTGCTTAACCCCTGCTGCCTCCCGGGGTAACTCTTTCCACCGACAACTCTGTGTCGCCATGCCGACGCGATATTATACTTCCCATGTTGCCTCATTAACCTTTAACGGTAAGACTTTGTTTAAACCACACTATCCCCCAGCGGTAATTCTTTCAACAGCCCAACTCTATGTCGCCAGGACGACCTGATAGTAATCCTCCCCTGCTGTATGTCAACATTAAAAGGGGTAACCCTCTCTATAATCCCTGCCAGCCCGACTGGGGTAACTCTTACACCTTACTCCGTGTAGCTAGGCCGATGTGATACTATTCCTCCTATGCTGCATCACAACATGAAACCGTAATCCTCCCTTTAGCCCCTCTTTCTCCCTTTAAAAGGGGTCATCCAGCGGGGTGCTGCAGACTAGAACTCGGTGACACAATGGAGAGTGAACTGAATGCACCTCACAGTACTGACAGATACACGCGTGCCTTCAACGCCAAGCACGAGGACGACACCGAGATATGTGCTGCTGCCTGGTCATGCTCGCAACCCTAGTGGTGGAAAAAACGAGCCCGCCCCTCAGGATACTTCTCCATACCAAGCAAGGACCCCACCGTCGTCCTCATGCACCTCATGGTCACACGCAGGGCAGATGTATGCCAAGGAAAGCAGGCGCAGTGTATTCCCAAAACCAAGCATGTATACCACAGGCACCATACACAGGCATTATGTAAAAGACCTCACAGAATGACTAACACTACGCTTGCCACGCCCTGGGGCTACTCTTCACCGCACTAAACCACGCACCATTAATGTTTGGCAGCCACACAGGCATACACTGATAACTCTAAAAGCCATGCTGTTCTACTTCATAAGCAAGCACGCTGAGCCATCCTCTCGAGACAGACGATAATATTGTAACACAACTCTGTGTCGCCAGTCTATGCGATGGCATCCCCCCCTTTCTGCCAAATTTAACATTAAACGCTAACCATATTGAGCACCCGCTATCCCTACGGGGTAACTCTTTTCCTAACAAAACTTTGTGCCGCCAGCTGCTGCCACCGTAAGTGCTGCACATTGCATACTTACTTTAAAACAAGGCAAACTCCTGCAATCCTGACATCATATTTACCCATAATAACATTAAGCACCCGCCGCCGGTCAAGTGTTGACCGCTGCCACGCTGCAAATGTGCCCAATTACTCCGTAAGCGCACGTAACCAATTCAACATCTAACTGCCTGCTATTTATTTACAAACTTGATCTCCCCACCGGATCAGTATTAGTTCCTGTACCAGCCCTCGCTTGATCCAGGCATACCTGCAGCAGAGTCCCACTTTGCTCTCTCTTTACCCTGCTCCTTACCCGACGCCCCTTCATTGCCGCGACGCCGTCCATTCTTCGCTGGAAACCGCCATCACCGGAACCCTTCTTAATCTGTAACGGAACACAGCAACACTTCCTCAGGGACGGCAACACGAACAGGGAAAAACGAAGTCCTCTGTTCCATGAAACGAAATCCTTCCTGATGGCGAGTCGGCGGCAGGGTCCCACTGCAGGAGCGAGCTGACTTGCCGCCCGGCCCTGCCGCTTATAAAGTGCTCGCCCCACCCATTCCTTTTGTTAGCCCTTCACAGGATTTTGGGCTATTTTGGCGCCCTGGCGCCGCTCCGCCCCTTGACCTCCTTTTCCCAGGGGGAGGGGCCCGGGTTGCCGGCGTCATGACCCCGCAGCGGTTACCATGCTGCCTCCTCCATTTTGTATTGGGGATCTTTCCGTCGTCAGCGACATGCAGAGTGGAGGAGGAGGAGGAGGAGGAAGAGGAGAAGAGGAGTAAAACGGAGAAGAGAGGGGTGACTGGAAAAACCTGTGAAAAGCGAGACACGAAGAGGGAAGTAGACACACAAGGGTGATATCAGTAGAGGTGGGAAGAAAAGGAGAGACGGGACACAGGAGCAGAAGAGGTTGAAAGGTGGAGGCTGGAAGAAAATCAGTTTAGCGAAGGGAAGAGTGAGTGAAAGAGAAGCAACAACTGACTGAAGGGAGCAGGTTCTGGAACATGTGAAGGGAATAGAGGAGAAAAGAAAGAAACGGGGTTAACATCGAACGCCCTAAATCGGATCCATTAATTACACTATTAGCAATACAAATCAAAAACCCTGTCAAAAGGTGGCATATTATCTCTGAAAGGATAAATTAATTGGAGAGAGCTTGACTGACATCAGGCTGCCAGGCTAATCTTGAGGGTGTGGGTCCAAGTACAACTTTTTACGGGCCTTTAAACACGCAATGTGTGTGACTCCCATGACTTTTCTCATCTGCACGTGCATGCTCAGGATGACATGGTGCAGAGATGCAACTCATCCACCACCTTAACCCTCTCCAATGTATTTCATTCATGTTTACCCTAATGTTCAATGAAGCAGCTAGGCCAGGCAGAGGCTGACTAATTGGTGTGGGCATCAAATCTCCATGCACTTGTGAAGGGTGTACACAATAGAGTACCCCTCCATGGCGTGATACAGCAGGACGAGGACATAAAGAGAAGAATCACTTTCTTCCGTGAAGCTGCTTCCAGGAACATTATCACATTACATGAGTTATTCTGATATCTGCTGTAGCACTGGGCGATCGTGCTGTGTTTCAAGTGCCTAAAAAAGAAATAATACTTCACCAACACGAAGCAGTAATACATTTACACTAACATCCTTCTGCCTCAAATACATTGAGCATCATAAAGGGCACGCCAGTGTATACATACTTATTGAGAGCGCCATTTAATGGCACAGCTTCCAATGCAGTTTCTGGTTATCTTTAGAAACAAGGCCCACTCTTCTACTCGAACACATTCGATGTTTAGGTACATGGGTAAGAAATGCAGGAGTGTTGGGTTCAAGACAAAAAAGCGTCATGATGATCTGAAAATCTGTTTTTATAAAATGCATGCCTTGCGTGAAATGCTAAGTGCCTTAGCGTGCTGCTTGCTTAAAGCCTGCGTGATTCTAAATGAAACTCGTATTCTAAGTGTTTCTTGGAATGCAGGATGGGAGGTGGGGGGTAGCATGTGCACTGCGCTTCCCTCTCCCAAGCCAGCCGGCGCCAAGTTACGCATGTGCTTGTGCCCCTGCTCCCTGACCAGTCCAATTGCGGAGCACGTAACAGCAGGACGACCTGGAGAGTTTAGCCTACACCATACACTGCCAGCTTCAGGGGGGCATGAGTACAGCACGCAAGCGGACTGCAGAGTGGTGAACTGAGGAGCAGTCCGTAATCAGTCCACCTACCCAGTGTGCAGGCTGGCAGCTGCACCTGGAGCGTGTCAGACAGCCGGGTGAAGCGCACCTGTTCCATGCCCTTTCGTGCCCTTTCGTGCCCAGCTCAAGCACACTGAAGAGCTATGTCCACTCCCCACGCGCTTTCCCAACTCACCAACACATTGCCCTCTGCGGTCTACGAACTTGATAAACATCAAAGTTTGTACAGCAATGTGCAAGGTTTCATTTTGTAACAAGACAGACTTGCAATGGTAGATACATAATTGATTTTAGTGTTTAAATTCTTTGACTATTTCAGGGAAATGCTGAAATAAGCAACATATTATGTAAAGTTATTGTGCGTCAGACAGTTCGCACTTGAGGTTAGTTTATATAAGGATGAAAGTATGTATGCTCATTTGGTTGCTATTGCACGAAAGTAGCCATTCGTAGAGTGGTTATAATATTGTCTTTTATTTATTTTATTTATTGGGTTTTTATAATGCGCCTATATAGCTAAGTGATTAAATTTCGTCAGCATGAACAAACGTTATTATCAACATCCTAAACAAATGCCTGTGTGAGAAAGTGTGACGAAGCAATGAAATAATATAGTAGAGGTGACACACTTCTTAAATATGGAACAGTCAGTCTCTAGAACTGGGAATTGTAGCCAGAGCATTGTTTGGGTTTGTTTGAACACAAAGGTGAGGCTGTGGCCAGGCGGCACAATTAATTCATCAGAGAGCTCAAGCTTCCCTATTGAGTGCGTGAGAAACGAGACTGGATGTATTTCTCATTCATGAAATGGGGAACATGTGAGCTCTAACTTTGTGCATGTGGTTGGGGGGTATACCAGCGGTAAAAGTAACTAGCCCCATATAACACGTTGCCAATATTGCCCGTCTTTGGGATAACAATGGGAGAAGAATAGAGCACCCAAATGTCCCTTGAAGTAGAGCTTGTTGTGCTCCAAATTATCATAACTCACTTGAACAGTGTGGATCACTAAACACTTGCTCACTGGTGGGTGCCGGCGCTGACCGCCACAGCATCACTCAGTTGCACACATGACTGAAAAACAGCGAGCACACAACTATTCTTTGGCACACACAGCCAACATAAATTACATGGAAATTTGACGGTGACAAACCTTCTGTAGAAGATGCAGAATCCCAGCAAACTCTATAACTCCTTGAGGGTCTGAGGTCTTGGCCAGGTGAGGGGGGTGTCCATCTTTGCCAGATCTACGGTGATGCCTTCCGTTATGACGATGTGTCTGATGTACTAGACACTCCTCCAGCAAAACTGGTACTTGTCCACACTGTCCATTAGCTCTTGCTCCCACAGGTCATCCAGAACCTTCATGAGCCTCCTGTTGTGTTCTTCAGGGTTCCTTCTGAACACAATGATGCATCCAGGTACACCATTACCTCCAAGAGGTTCATGTCGCCAACTGTCTTTTCCATGAGGCGCTGGAAGGTCGCTGGTGTGCTGGAGATCCCCTGAAGCATCCTGACAAACTCCTAAAATCCTAACGGACTGATTAAACCAGTCTTTTCACGATCTGCCGGATGCATCAGGAACTGGTAATGGCTACTCTGCAACTCCTTGACGGAAAACATTTTACTCCCAGCCAGGCAGTTGAATGCCTCATCCACTTGGGGCATGGTGTACTGGTCCAGAATAGTGCAGGTGTTAGGTTGACGGTAGTCAATATACATCCGGACATCCCAGTCTTCGGACATCCCAGTCTTTCTTCCGGGTGACGACGATGGGAGAAGCGCAGGTGCTCCTGGAATCCTGGATTATTCATGCCTGCAGCTGATCATCCAGATGGCGGCGTACATCCTCCAAGTCTCCTGGGGCCAGATGTTGCGACCGCACTCGGAGACCCAGTGTTAGTTTCCGTGGGCCTTGCCATTGTCCATGGGGCTTGTGGAGAAAGCCTCAGCGCGCAGGGCGAGCTGCTCCCTACAGGGGTCCTTGTCCCTCTCAGAGATCAGGGAGTCTCCAAAGTCAAAGGTCTTTGGATCTAACGCTGTCTTGGATGGGCTGGTGGCAACAATCGCTGGGGCTACAGAAGTGGTGAAGTGGAACTGTGCGATGATGGTGCATACTGGTACACGGATGGTGCTATTGGTCACATTAATGACCGGTACCTTGATGGACTTCAGGTCAGTTCCATCCGTTGTCACCAGGGTTTGCTGTACCAGTAATCCCCCCATGTTCTGCTGTTTCCATTACCAGAGGTCTTGGTCGTTGCTCCCCGCTGAGCCGCACTCTGCCAGGACCCATCACTGTCGCATGTGCCGGGATTGTGATCTGCCTGAACCGGGTGTTGCAAACATCTACAATGGGTGCATCAGGTGGAGCGCTGGACCGGTGGTGTATGTATATGTGTACATATCCCCCCAGCGCCCTCTCCTTGTTGGCACATAGGGTGCATGGACAACGTGATGACATATCGTGGTCAGCCATCTCCCGACATAATGCTACCAGTGCGTCGAATATCGAGGAATTAATTCCAATCGGCACCATTGTTGCAGGTATTTGGCCATGCAGCAGACCAGACCGAGGTTTCCATGATAGTGCTGACTCCAGCTACATTGCGTGGAAACTGCAGTCTGACCTGCATGTACCCCAGATATTTTCAAGGGTTGTCTCCCACGTTGAGAAGGTTCAGTCCATACAAGGACTCCAGTGCGATATGCGCCAGGTGTTTTCTTTAGAACGGTTCATAGACAATGGTCACCTGTGAGCCGCTATCCAGAAGCGCTTGTGCCTGTCATCCAGTGATGGCAACTGTCACCGTTGGTGGTGATCCTCGTCAGTTATTGCCCATGGTATTCGGGTGCTGCGCTTGCTGGTAGTTTAACTACTGGTGATCTTACTCTCTGGTGGACTAGCCGGTCTGGGAGGATGCTGGTTCCCAGATTACTTGCCAGCCAATGGTGTTGCTCCAGCCTTGGTCCTGGCTGGTGGTGCAGACTTGTTGTGTGTCTCTACTCGGTCGAAGCATACCAGAATTGAGGATTCAGGTGCTGCGCTTCCTGATCCTCGCTGGCGTTTCACACCATTGCGTGTGTTGGAGTGTTCAAGGCCTTGAGCCTTGCCGCAACTTGGATATAATGCAGTGGGTTTGTGCACATATGGAAAGTGTGACCCGCCTGTTCACACCTGTAGCAGAACTGCCCAAGCTGGAGTGGTGCGGCACGTTGTCGGTTCACTTGGGGCTGCCACAGCTCTTGAGTGCGCTGTGAGGGGTCAGAAAAGTGAGGTGGACAACTTTCTGAAGAGTTTCCCAAATTAGCCATTTTATTATTTGTATTTTGTATTTGTCTTTTATTAAGCGCCTTAAACCAAAGAACTGAACATAAAAATGAGAAACAGTACAATAAAAGTGAATAAGCAGTTAGCTCCAGGAAACTATCACTGAGGAATGTTGAAGTAACAAGATTTTAAAGAACCACAGAAGAGAGAGTAGACCGAGATAGAATGAAGATAAAGTGGAAGAGCATTCCAGTGAAAAGGGTGGGGGCAAGAAGTTCAAAAGACGAGACTGATCACAGGTAGGAGGAGCCAAAGGTCGGAACTGCGAAGAAGACTGAAGAGAGCGAGAGAGAATATAAAAGTATATTAGTGCAGCAAGGTAGCTAGGCGCAAGACCAAAGAGAGACTTGAAAACAAGACAGAGAAAATGAAATTTAATTTGAGAGTGAAAGGGCAGGCAGTCGAGTGTTGCAAGAGAAGAAGAAATAGAATCCTGATAAGTGAGAAGACCCAGTAGACGAATAGAAAAATTAAATACTGATCTAAGAGGAGCAAGACGAGAATTAGAGAGCCCTATTAGAGTAGTAGAAAAGTCGAGAGAGGATTAAAGAGGAAATTAAGAGTTTAAATGTGAGAAACGGGCAAGCCTTATGGATGTTGTGAAGATGAAAACGACAAGAGCAAGAGGTTAGAGAAATGTGGTGAGAGAAAGAGATTTGATTCAAAGTAGAGACCAAGATTACCAGCCGTAGATGAGATTGGGATCTTAGAAGGAGGAAAAGATATGAAAGAAGATGGAAGGTGGGGGACGAAGAGTGTTAGCAGGAAAGAATAGTACTTCAGTCTTCCCAGCATTAAGGGTAAGAAAGTGGGAAGACATCCAAGATTCAATAGCAACTAAACAAGCCGAAAGAGTGTAATGAACTTCAGAAGAAAAGGAAGAGAAGGATAGAAACAGTTGAGTGTCTTTGGCGTAAACATGGTGAGATAAACCATAAGAGGATATAGCTGCGAGATGCAATGTGTACAAAGAGAAAAGAAAAGGGCCTGAGACCGACCCTTGAGGTACTCCATGGGCAAACGCGAGAGACGATAGAGGACTTGCCCGCCCAGTAGACAGAACATGTTTGATTGGACAAATAGGAGTGAAACCAAGACAAAACAGAACCAGCAAGACCGAAAGAAGAAAGTGACACCAGGAGTAGAGTGATCTACAGTGTCAAAGGCAGCCGATAGATCTAGAAGAATAAGAAAGGATGAGTGCGAAGAGTAGTGAGAAGAGAATTTAGAACAGAAACAAGTGTAGTTTCAGTAGAATTAAAGGGACGAAAACCAGATTGAAATTGAGGAAGACGAGAAGAATTAGAAACAAATGAAGACATCTGGGAGTAGACAAGGCCTTCTAACAGTTTGGAGAGGTATGGTAAGAGAGAAATGGGCGAAAGTTGGAAACGGTCAAAGGATCAGCGGTGGGTTTCTTTAGGATAGGATAATAGATGCGTGCTTAAAGGATGTTGAAAAATAGAGGTAGAAACACAGATATTTAAAAAGGAAACAAGGTAGAGTACAAGAAGATAGACCATAGGGATTAATCTAGAAGGGATCGGGTCAGTAGGATAAGCAGTATGGTGGGCTTTAGCTAATAAAAGAAGAACATTAGTATTAGAAACTGGAGCAAAATGAGCGATAAAGCCATGAGGAATGCACATAGGAGGTGACGCCTGAGGTGGAAGAGAAGCCTCAATGTCACGACGAAGAGAAAGAACTTTAGAAGAGAAAACATTTGCAGAAGCGGAGAGTGAAAATAAATGTTTTTATGAAATAAAAAGGTTGGATAGACGCCTCACTATCCCTACCCTGACTAAAATAAACCAAAGGAAACTCTCTAACAAAAGGATATGTCCCTCACACTAGTACATTCAATAAAGCAATAAGGAAATGCAGGGCAGTTCATTTCAACAAATATATATAGCATGTAATCAAATTCCCAATATGACCCTCGTCTCTTCTCATATCCTAGATGAATTCCCCTCCCACAGATCGGAGCAAGGTTTTGCTCCTCAGTTCGAAAGAAAATCAGGAAATCCTGATTTGCCACACAAATTCAGACACTTTTGAAGATGATTTACCACAAAGTTTCAACAAAGTTTTGAGGAATTAAACTTGATAACAAAATGTTCTGTTGACTTAATGATGCACCAAAATAAATAGTATGTTCCAACTCCTCCTGGGCTTAAGTCTCACATTGGTTGTCTTCAAATAAACAACAATAATATTCTTTGTCAGGATGATTTGCCACAAGCTTAATTTCTGAGATATGTAACTCCTCCACAGCAGGTTTACTTTATCTAATATCACCTGTTTGACTCCTGTACCAGGCCTTCTACTTCCACAACCTGTTATACGAGTATACTTGCCTGCCCGCTCAATGCTTCACAAAATAACAAAGTATGCTTCAGTGGTAGCTTCCAACTTAGAACAACAACTTCAAAATGTTTCTTTGGCATTCATTTTTAAACCAATTTCAACAAGGAATCGCATTAGTTCTCTTTAGGACTCCCGAGGAACTATGCTGCGCTCCGTCTGGATAACCTTCTCCAGAAGGTCAGCCTGTGTGCCACCTTTCTTTCCCCTCTACACCAACAACCAAATAATGACCAGGATATGGTATCTCTCTGCTTCTGTCTTGGCAATGTGTGCTTATGTCAATTGGTGATCTGTACTTCACAACATATGAGTAGCAAGTCTTACAGCTTTTGGGTTCCCCAATGTTCCCCTCTCACCTTAAGGAGCATTTATTGTATTGGTATTGAGTTTTTAAATGCTCTTGGCTTGGTTATTGCTTGTAGGCTTTTGTTTTAATAAAGCTTCCGCACAGGGATTTTTAGCTTGCCACCAACTCACACGCTAGCTTGTATATCGCAAACAAAACGCAAGCTGCACACGTTAAGTGGGTTGGGTGGTGGTAAAGAGTGTGGGGCTCAGTGTGATTTGAGAGAGTGGGGCTTAGAGAGAGTGGGTATGGCGAGGGCTGGCTGGCTGGGTAGGTGGATGTAGAGGCAGCCTCGGCAGGACTAAAAAAACAGATCTGCAGTTGAAAGTAACCCAAACCCCACATCTGCCTGAAATTACCCAAACAAATGGGATTGCTTTAGCCAATTTGTGTGCAAAATAAGCCAATTGTGCAGAAAACAGACATAAATAGCCCAATCCTACAACCTTACAGATCACTGACTGGCTAGCAAATGGAAAGCCGCCACCTGACTTGATTCTTAGAAAGCTGCTGATTGGAACAAGTATTGTTGGGGAACTCCTCATTGGATAGTATGGTGGAGGAGTTTGGAAAGAGAAACTTGAGTGATGTGGCATTTTTATGCCGTAGCATTGCTGGTTGCTATGCCAACCAGATATTCTCAGTTCAGAATCCCCCTTCCTGCTCTCTCTTCTGTAACAATGGTTTCGGCAATTTTGTGGCATAAGCGTCACAAACATTCACCAAAAACAATGGTGTGGAAGTAGTGCAGGGATCTATGGTGTCTGCCAGCACTAATTGGTGCTAATAGTAATAAGGCTGTTCACCCAGGGCAGTACCATAAGTTATGGCCCTCATCCCTCCCTATGCACCGTCCCCTTCAGCTTGGGCCCTTGAATTGGGCATCGGGCTCCCAATACCCTGTATTGCCTGTGGGATTTACTGTTTAATTGCATTATTGTTAGAAACAATTACATTTTTGATCGCTATTGAGTGTAAACAAAATAAGCTCACCAACTTGTTCAGTACCTGTTTTATTATGCTGTTTGAATTTGCTGACACTTAAGAGCGTGCTACAGGAATGACCTGACTGGTGAAATTATTTAACTCCCGTAATTGTTGTGATTTCGACATTATCTAGGGCAATTTAAACAATATCATATGGGCCAGCCTGGCACTGTGTCATGGGAATAAGAAAAACAAGAGATATGCATTGTAAAGTCCCTATGAAATTTATCGTTTGTATTTTCTTTACTCGCATACGTTTTTACCTGTGATCAAAGATGTGTTCTACTAAAACTGCAGTGGTCACAGTTTCTGCAAGCGGGCACACACCCACAAAACAAAGCAGCACAAGCATAATTACTATTAATCATTCCTAACAGTGGCCTAATGAGAAGCTTGTGTGTTTTAGGACCAGATTTTATAAAGCAAATGCAAATGTTTCTTGGAGGGTATAAATGTGTCATAACTGACTAGAAATCTCACAAATGAAGCAGATTCTTTATAAAGGGAGTTCGGTGCGTCTGAAAACCGTTCCAGTACAATAGGTGTTGTACCACCATAATAAAGTGCCTGGTGGTTATGATGTCAAATGTCATGCTGAATATCCCTCATGTAAAAGAAACATTGAGTATTATGCATGAAGACATTTGGGTGTATGTGTTTTCTTAAAGCACAAGGTCTATAACAAATGCTTGGTACAACTGTTTTCCCTATTGTCCCACAATCAGGTAGTCCTATTAACAATTCTACTTTTGCCCAGTTTTCTAAGCTATTGTTAACATGCAGAAGCTTTTGGAAGAAAGTCAAATAAATATGGTGTTTGTTGCTGGTTGTGTTTTGAAAGAAATGTTACAAATCTGTGACAATAAATGTGATTTGCAACTTTTGTAATAGGACACTTTCATTATATGGCCAGCTGTGAACATGTGTTGATTTTGCTTTTTCTTTTGCAGCCCTTCCCTTTTCAACATTAAGCATGCTGCTCACCCAGGGCCTGATTTCCCGAGGTAAATTGATGTTGTAAAGTTGTATGCACCCCAACACAATTGGCTATTGTGTGCGCATGTTAGATCTCCAATATGTTTCAGCTCAGGTTGTGCTGCAAACATTCTTCATTTAGCACATCATTTGGTAAAAGGATAGGGTGGAATGGTTCAACCAAATGCAAAGTTTTTTTAAAACCAAAATTAGCAATATTATAGGGGATATTTCGAATATTAGCACTAATTCTGAGTATATTAGTCTAGAGAACACTCCCTGCTGCATCCCCAATGGGGCTCATTGCGCTTTAACATCACCATCCCTAGCTGGTTATAGCAACCCAGTTCCATTAGTCTTTAGAGACCTCTATGTAGCTGACTTAAAAAATCATATAACTATCCGGTTGATTCCCGGTAATTTCGAAGTCATTAAAACATGTGTTGATATACCTTCCCCAATAGTTGCAAGCTTCCTAATCCCCTCTTTTAGGACATTTTCAGTTCACACTAGCCTGAAACAGGTCTGGGCCACAGAGCTCCTCAAGAAGTCCTCACTAGATTGTGATAATCCATCCAACAACAGACAAATATCTAATGTTCCATTCCTTCTGATAATATTAGGTAAAGCCAGGAAACTTCATTTTAAAGAACACCTGGAAAGAGGTGCGCTCTTAAGGAACTGACAATCTGGGTTTCGGTCTCAACGGAGTATGGAAATAGCACTAATGGATACACTCATGAAGTTCTCGAATGGGGACCACGTTGATGATGCTGGACCTTTCGGTAGCGTTTGACACCCTTGATCATAATATTCTTTTAAACTGCCTTAGGAACACAGCTTCAGTTACTGATGGTGCAGTAGCCTTTCCCACCAGGAGAATCTTGAGAGTAAAGGTTAAGGATTTCATGTCGACAACTGGGGTGGTCATGTGGGGTACCATAGGGATCCTGAATTTCACCCCTGCTCTTTAATGCTTATGTGAAACCTCTACATGATCTCATGGTGAATCTAGGAGACACATTCCCAAATTGCGCAGACGATGCACAAATGGTTTTCAATTTGAAGGTCAATTTTGAGGATAATGCAGCTTTCGCACAATCCACTGTTGGAGATTTTTAATTGGATGTCTACAAATTGTCTAGACCTAAACCAGGACAAAATACAAGTAGTATTTGTGCCCTCGTCTTAAATTCTCTGGAAGAAGCTTCCCAGGTGTGTAGACCTCGTTGATGAAAGGTTCTATTAAAGAACTGGATTAGGCTACATCACTTGGCATGATTTTTGATTCATCCTTGTCAATGGAATCGCAGACTCGTAGCTTGTTCAGTTTCACACAGTTCATTCTCGTGGTCCTGAAACAACTCAAGAACAAAGCACACAAGTGAATAGGTTCAAGAACACTATTGCTCATACATGCGAAATCCCACAATTTTTTGTAAACTCTGCCGTTTCTTCAATGAGACAATACTCATAGAGGTTATATCGTAGAGAAAAATCTCTCAGACACAATTATTTTATATATTGGAACTGTGTGAGTGGTATACATAAAAGCACAATTCCAGGGAGAAACAGACATCAAAATGGTTTCTTGGACCACAACAGAACAAACAAGAATATGTTTTCAACACACTGTATCAAGGCGTTTTTCAGGCAAAAATAAAGACAGTGTGTGTATAACAAACCCAATCTGTGTGGGGGTTTGTCAAAAATGCACAATTCAATGGTATGAGGTTACAAAACAAGGTTCTTAAAACAACATAAAACACTTTAAAGGAAACAAAATAAAATTTTGCATGTATGGACAGCAATATATGTGCTGTAGTTTCAGGGAAATAGTGTGTCTACACCAGGTGTTTCGGCCATTTGGAGTTGAGCTAGATGAGCCTCATCATTCATATGGCCATCATCAGGACGGGTATTTCCCTGAAACTACAGCACATATATTGCTGTCCATACATGCAAATTTTTCTTTTGTTTCAGGGGTGCTGACTCAAGCTACCTTGGTCGATCCCATGTCAAATAAGACTATAGATACCAGAAGGGCGTAGGAGAGCCGCCAAGATAGGTCAAAGTGGTCAAACAGGTCGTCGAGCAAAATCAACATACAATCGAAAGGGTGTCCAGTCATAATGTCGAATACAATAATGTCGAAAGTCAAAATGTCGAAAATATTTAGTCGAAAATAAAAATGTCGAATTACAAAAATGTCGAATTTTTTTCGATTTTTTTTTCTTCGAATTAATGTTTAAATAAATAATTAATTAAATTTTATAAAACATAATTTTTTTAAATGGTTAAAGGTATATCCATGGTGAGTGGGGGGGATGGGGAGGAGGGGGGGTAGGGTAGGGGTTTGGGATGTTTTTTTTTTAATAATTAATTATTTAATTAAAGTTTTATTAACTACTTTTTAAAAAAAATTAAAGGTACATCCATGGGGGGTGTTGGGGGGATGGGGAGGAGTGGAGGGTTGGGGTAGGGGTTTGGGATGGGGGGTTAGGGGGGGGACCCCCCCAATAAAAAACGTTAGTATGTGTGACATTTTACATAGTTATTTTAACATTGGTTTTTCAATTTTTTTTCGACATTTTATTTTCGAATTAATGACTTTTTCTATTATATGTATGTGTTTTCGACATTTTTGAATTCGACATTTTTTTTTCGACATTTTTGTAATTCGACATTATTTTTTCGATATTATGACTATAAACCAATTGAAAGTCTTAGACCGACAAACTCTTGCGAAAGTAAGGGCAGCAAATCCTGCATGGTCTTCCCTTAACACCTATACAGTTCTTTGAACTCTTCTTCATATGGCAATTTGCGACTTTCATTCAACACAGCCTGGTTCTTATCAGTTCTCCCTTCGACTCACCCTTCGACTCACCGGCTGTGATGAATCGCTTGACTTTCCTTGGATCTGAAGTCTAGGTCGGTACCACGGTAGCAGGAGTTTTCCTCGCTCCGGCTTATCAGCATAGGCATGCTGTGTGTACCGTTGACATCTGCTGCAAGACACTTGTGCTATTGTCCATGGCGATACGATTCCCTCTGCAGAGGTTTCGCAGGTCTAAGTCGAAAACGGCAAGGTCGTGTCTCTCCTTGTCAGCCTCTCGATATTTGCATCCTTTCTCCTCCTTTTGAACTGCTGGGTCTGGATGCTGTCTGCCTCGCTCCTCTTGTGCAATTGTGCTCCACCTTTTATCCCTGTGGGGTAGGGAAAGGGCTGTCAGGTGTGCTTGATTCAGGTCTATTTCCTGACTTTGTCTGACCCTAGTATTGGGACACGTCAGGAAAACGGCCCTGGTGTTGGTCCATTGTTTTTTGTATTGTGCAAAAGTGTTCGTGTGGAAAAAGGGGGGGGCGGAGTGTTTCAAAATGTCCTACGTGGTAGGATGAGGAAAATGAGAGGGATATCGCGTCTCACCCTTCAGTGTCCCGCTCTCACTCCCCAAGGTCCCTCCATCCAGGTGATACTCCCTTACTAGTCCTCCGCCAGGAAATGAATCCAATAGCTATGAACGTGTCCTGGTCACCTGGATGACAGATCCTGGAGACTAGCTAGAGAGACACCTTTGGGTTTCTCACAGCTCCTTTGTTAGCGCTTATGACCAGCCTGGAGGGTATAACATTTGGTAGGGCTTTTACTGTTCAGTCAGAAAATCTGGACATAGTGTTAACTTGCATGTTTTTTGGGTGGAAGCTGTCATAATTGAAGAGCGATTTTATGTAGGTAGGTTTTGAGAATGAGCTTACCTTAAGTACATCAGTGTCTTTAGGAAATTGATCCAGTTTTTATCTTTGGAGCTGTGTAAACTCAATAATCCTTTCCCTTGTGACCTCCCAAATAATGAACATGTCATTGATGAACCTTTTTCCCAAACCATTGTGGTGATGCAAGTAATCAATTTTGAATCATTGCTTAAAAATCTCGGCATATAAATAATAGCTTTGCTGGGGGCTCTTATTGACCAAACATGTTGTCCTTCTATTTGATGGAAAAGTTAATCCTTAAATCTGAAAACATTCTCAGGATGGTTCATCTGGGTGCATCAGATGAATGATTTGAGAAATTCAACTCCCGCTGTGAAATGTTAATTGAGTGAGGATTGTACAATCTCGAGGCCTGCCTTCTGTAGATGCAAGATGTAGAGGGACGTTGTGTCTAATCCAGTGAGGGACTGGGCCATATGTCAGTTTGTTTCTTGTGTGCTGTCCTTCACATCTTACTTCACCCATGGTATATTTTTTCTTTGACAAATAATGCAGAATCGGACAGTGCTTCTATGATTGAATCCATATCTGATTTGATTGGGTGACCCAGTGGTCTTTGGAGATTTTATTGGCCTGCCAGAGGATGGGATGTGCAGCAGGCGTGTCCTAGATTATAATTGTGACAAACCAACAGGTGTCCACTGACTTGCAGAACGCTCGCATCGCCTGCGCACCTATAATTATTGTATTCCAATCAGTGCTCCAGATCGGATTTTGGAGTAAGAGTGTTTTACTCCCAATATTTAGAATTGGAGAGTAAATCCAATTTCAAGAGTGTAAAAATGAGTTTCCACTTTCGTGAGAGAATAAAAAGTGTCTGACAACTATCCAATTTGTACATAAAATTAAAACCTTCTTTGAAAACATTGTTTGAAAACATTGTTCAAAAACATTTGTGACAAAACAGCTGTATTTCAAAGTGGTTCTAAATAATGTATTGCACCGGTGGAAAACATTTTCCCCACACAATAACCTTATAGATGCATACTACCCAGCTTCATCTTCATGATACTTGAGCAGAAACTCTGTTAAGGGCTACTGAAAATGCCAGCTAGTTAAATCGGGTGATTCATAAATCAAGTCCCTCACTCTACGAGCATCACTTCTCTGCTTCTTGAGCCTACTGTTAGCTGCCTGGCACTACCTGCTTGACAGCCACTCCATGTTTGTGCCCATCTCTCCTGCACTAGCTACTCTGTTTCCCCTGTCTCTCCCTTTCTGACGCTCTGCCTCCTACCCTTAAGTATTGTGTTGTCACGTTTTGCGGTCTGTTTCTCTGTCACTCTGCCTCTCCCATCTCTGCATTCTATTGTTGCTGTTTCCCTCCTATATCTCCCTGTATCGGTTGCCATAACTCCTCTTCCTCTCTCATCTCATTACTCTGGCTATATCTGTTCTTCCATTTTCTCGGTTGTGGTTGCCACTCCTTTTGATTATCTTTCTTGCACTGTCTCTTATGCTATTGGGCTGCCCTTATCTATATAGTCTTGCTTTTCTATTTCCAGCTCTCCCCACCTGCTGTTGATCTGTGTTTTATTTTACTGTCTCTAAATGTCTCTTCGGCCCTGCTTCTATTCCTCACTCAAATTGTGTGTTTGTCCTTTTATTAACTCTGTATCCCTTCTCACTTTCTTTGTTGCCCTATCATGTGGCTCATTGCTTTCTCTTCCTGTTGCTGAAATTCCTCTTTTGGATTGTCTAGTATGTTCTCTGTCCCTTCGCCCCCTCCCCACCTTTGTTCTCCTATATTGCTTAGGTTCAGATTTCCTGTCCTGTTTTTCTGTTGTCTTTTAACATAGCACCAATAAATATCCAAAACAGTGAATATTTATTTTCTATTTAAAAATCCAGTGTAGCTTTACCATTGGGTGCTCCTTTTTAGATGTGTGCAAACATTCTTTTGGCCATTCAGCTGGGAATTATAGAGTTAAAGGTTTGTCTGACCAGATGCAGCACTCGCTTAATGCAGATGCTTTACGAACACTGTATGCCAGTACAAGTGCCCATATGAGCTGTGTGTTCTGAGCCATTACAAGTATAGTAGTCCTCATGGGACGTGCTTCTTCTGAGCCATTACAAGTGTAGCAGCCCAGATGAGATGGGTCTGTTCTGAGCCATTACAAGTATAGCGGTCCTCATGGGATCTGCGTGTTGTACTTCTGACCCATTACAGGTATAGCAGTCCCGATTGTGCGATTATTCTGAGCCATTACAAGCATAGCAGCCCTGGAGAGTTGTGTTCTGAGCTATCACATGTATAACAGCACTGATGAGTTGTGTTTTCCGAGCCATTATAAGTAGAGCATCCCGGATGCAATGTGTGTGTTCTGAAACACTTAACATTTATTAGTCCTTTTGAGAAGTCGAAAGTTAAGCCAACTGTCAGGATTGAATGTTACCTGCATCTTAAATGCATATCTCTGATGCAGACTCATTAAATCACCTATCAACTGTCACGGATTTCCCCCTTTCCCACCTGAGATCGATCCTTGCATGATTTCTTGGGAGGAGTCTTCTTGCGCACGGATCGGGTTTTGTACGAGCCCGCGTGAGCCTCTTCTGGCAACAGCGTGCGTTCAGTGTTCCGGGATACTCGGAGGCTCCGGGAAGTCCAGGAAACGAGGAAGGTGTACACGAAGACGGCACACGAAATCCGGGAAGCAAGGTAGAGAGAAGAGGGAGGAAGGGAGATGGGATTTAGAGGGTACGGGAACCAGGAAGAGGAGAATAGTTCAGCGAACTACGGAGCACACGTCTAGCCACTACCAGCGATAGCATTGAGAGGCGCGGGCCGCGGGGGCGTGGTCTATTTGTAGAATACGCTACGTCCGACGTGGAGGCTGGTGGAAGGCGTACCACGTTAGACGGCCATGTTGGGAGTACCCAGGAGTGCAAGCCCCGTTGTGATAGGGACCAGGAAGCCCAACAGGGGCATTTTCTGTGGATCATGACAGCATGCCTCCTCCGAAAACCTGTTCCGCCAGGTTTGCCCGGGTGTATGAGATGATACTTCTGAGCAATCGAGGGGTATTCAGATTAGAAATTGGTTCCCAGGTTCTTTCACTAGGATGATATCTTTTCCACTCGACCAGGTATTGGAGTTGACCCCGTTTATACCTGGAGTCGCATATTCTGGAAACTTCATATTCCAGCTGGTCGTCCACAACCACAGGGTTGGGTCTGCAGGATTTCCGGGAGGATCGGATGTAAGGTTTTAATAAAGAATTGTGAAAAACTGGATGAATCTTCTTCCAGGAGTCTGGCAACTTGAGCCGGAATGAGACTGGGTTTATGATTTCCTTTATGGAAAAGGGGCCATAATATCGGGGGGCCAGTTTGTTTGGTCGTAAATGTCGAGGCAGTAGTTTCGAGGGCAGCCAGACTTGATCACTGACGGCATAAGAAGGCCTTGGTCTTCTTTTGGTATCTGCATAACGCTTAGTGTGTGTTCAGGCCTTTTCTAAATGTTGTTTGGCTTCCTTGTGTACGTTGATGAGAGTTTCAATCCAGGAGTTGACGGTTGGTACTGTTGTGGGATGTGGGAGAATGGAAGGTAGAACTGACGCCTGGAATGCTTGGCTGCAGTAAAAAGGGCTGGTCTTGACTGCCGAGTGATCAGAATTATTGTAGGCGAATTCAGCCACGGGTATAAGGAGCGACCAGTCATCCTGTACCTTGGTGGCGAAACAACGAAGGTATTGTTCCAGGGTCTGGTTCACACGTTCCGTAGCTCCGTTAGTCTGTGGGTGGTATCCTGATGAGAGGGCACGTTGGATTCCTAAAATGCAACATAGATGTTTCCAGAATTGTGAGACGTATTGAGGTCCTCGGTCTGATATGATCTGGGAAGGGAGTCCATGAAGGCGAAATATATGTTCCAGGAAAATGCCAGCGAGTTCTGAGGAGGATGGCAGCTTGTATAAGGGTGTAAAATGGGCCATGTGGGTGAATAAATCAATGGTGACCATAATAGTTGTATAGCCCCTAGATGGAGGTAATTCCACGATAGTCTGTAGCGATGAATTCCCAGTGCCTAGAAGGTAACATAGGTTGAAATAGGAGACCTGCCAGTTTCTTATCATGCTTGTTTTGATTGCAGACTGCACAGGCTTGAATGTACCGTTGAACGTCAATTTTCACCTTAGGCCACCAAAATTGGCTTTGTGTTAAACGGAGGGTGTTGATGACGCTACGGTGCCCAGAGTGAAGAGTGTCATGACAGAGGTTAATGATCCGTAGTTGCAGCTTCTGTGTGGGAATGACCAGGGCATTGTGCTTGAACAGGTACCCGTCTTTAGTTCCAAGACTCCACCGATTTTGTTTTTCCCCATGAATTCTTTCCAGATCTCAGAGGACTGGGTTTGCCTTCGAATATCTTCCAGGAGACTGACTGCTTGGGCTACAAAGATTGTGTGGGGAAACATCTTTGGATAAGCCCGATCTTCAAGAGTTTCGTAATCGGGACATCGAGATAAGGCGTCAGCAATTATGTTCTGTGATCCAGGGACATGATGGATGTGGAACTGGTACTGGGCAAAGAAGAAAGCCCAACTGGCTTGACGACTGTTCCTACACTCCAAAGATTGTAGAACGTGGAGATTTCGATGGTCCGTACGGACCTGGACAGGATGTTTAACTTCCAGAAGTAGATGTCGCCATTCTGTGAAGGCTTGGCGGATGGCTAACAGCTCCTTTTCCAAGACAGAATAATGAGTCTCGCTGGGAGTTAGGGTTCGTGAAAGATAAGCAATGGGGTGCTCCAATTTGTCCTCGAATTCCTGCTTTAGCACTGCTCCTATGGCGTAGTTAGAGGCACCCGGCTCCACTAGGAATGGTCGATTAATATCGGGTTGAGCTAGGATGGGGGCTTGAGTAAACTCTGTTTTTAATCGTTGAAATGCCTTGTCTTGAGCTGAGGTCCAGAGAAAGGGAGTATCTTTCTTCAAAAGAGCAATGATCGGTTGAACTATTTCAGAAAAGGACGGTATGAATTTCCGGTAGAAATTGGCAAGCCCCAGGAAGGATTGAATCCGTTTCAATTGGGAACCGGCCAAGATAGTATGGCTTTTACCTTTGAATTGTCCATTCCAATTCCTTCTGGACTAAGGACAAATCCTAGGTAATGAACAGAAGTGACATGAAAAAGGCATTTCTTGGGTTTAGCTAGGAGTTTGTGTTCACGTAGCCGTTGCAAGACTGCCTTTACATGCTCTTCATGCTTTAGAAGATCCTTGGAGTAAATCAAGATATCGTCCAGGTAAACGATGACGAAGAGGAACAGCATGTCAGAAAACACCCTATCCATAAAACGTTGGATGACCGCAGGGGCATTAGCAAGTCCGAAGGGCATGACCAAGTATTCAAAGTGACCAAAGGATGTTCTAAAGGCTGTTTTCCGTTCGTCTCCTTCCCTAATACGGATCAGATGGTAGGCACTCCTGGGATCCAATTTCGTGAAGATTACAGCTCCTCTCACCGCTTCCAGGATATCAGAGATTAAGGGCAAGGGGTAGCGGTCCTTGAGGGTGCATTGATTTAATCCACGATAATCAAGACAAGGTCTAAGCTCTTTAGTGTCTTTCTTGGGAACAAAAAACAAAGAAGCTCCAGCTGGGGATTTAGATGGTCTTATGGTGCCATTTTCAAGGTTAGTATCCAAGTATTCTCAAAGGGCCCTTTTTTCCGGTTCGGATAGAATGAACATCCTTCCAAAAGGAATCACTGCTGAAGGTTCTGTATCTATAGCACAGTCTTCAGGTCTGTGAGAGGGTATGGCCTGGACTATAGCAGTTGAAAACACATCAGCATATTCCTGATAGGCCTTAGGAACCTGTATGATATTAGAAACCATGAGTGGGCCTTGCTGGTCTATTGGTGTGTTTTCAGAAGATGTCGAGGAATCCAGGAGTAGACAGTGAGACATGCAAAACTCAGAACCAAGAAACTAGGATCCTGCTGCCCAGTTGATATATGTGTGTAAGGTATAAGTAACCTGGAAAGAGGCTGCACCTAATTTTTGCAAATTGGTTTTATTTCTCAGAAAATTGCCCTTGTAGTTGAGGACATGTGTTTCGGTCCTCCAAGGACCTTTTTCAAATCAGGGCTATTGATTAGTCTTAACATTATATAGTCATCAAAAAGACAAAAAATGAAAATATAAGCAAATAGTCACATTGGTAGACATGTGTATATATCCAAAAATAAAGTGATGATATAGATTATAAGATTAAGTATGCATTGAAAGAAAAAATAAATAAACACAAAAGTGCATGAATGTTAGAAATAAAAATAAAAAGCCAGACAATAATTGGATGGGGAATAGGGGTTGGAGAAAGCAGGGGTGAGATTCGGAGAAAAATAGATGCAAAGTCTTTGTTAGTTATGATACATGTTGCATTTACAATAAAAACATTGTTATGGTCATTCATATTCTTTCATGTCACAGAATATATGGAGAAGCGTGTTACCTTGTAGTCATGTAAGATGCCCCTGTCACATAAGGTGAAAAATGAGCTTCCATATGTCAAAAGGGTAAATCCCTGTAAGTGAAAAATCATATCATAAACAAACTCTTATCTTACCCTAATATGAAAACTAGATAGTGAAAAATGCACTTAGTATTCGGTTTCCAACTGCAAAATAAACGTAACCTGCATATGAAGTGTGCCAAAGTTGCACGTATTCTTAAATATCAAAGTCTGTTAAGTGAAAACTACACGTAAAAAAGTGTTCGCACTCCTAATAACTCAAGGTGCACTTTCGCGTGTGAAATTCCACATGGAAAAGCGTTTACACGTACGAAGACTCGCAATGCACTTTTGCGTGAAAAAAGACACGCATAAATGGAGTTGCTGGTCTGATCCGTAAAAGACGCACACATTTATTTTTATTTCTAACATTCATGCACTTTTGTGTTTATTTATTTTTTCTTTCAATGCATACTTAATCTTATAATCTATATCATCACTTTATTTTTGGATATATACACATGTCTACCAATGTGACTATTTGCTTATGTTTTCATTTTCTGTCTGTTTGATGACTATATAATGTTAAGACTAATCAATAGCCCTGATTTGAAAAAGGTCCTTGGAGGACCGAAACACGTGTCATCAACTACAAGGGCAATATTCCGAGAAATAAAACCAATTTGCAAAAATTAGGCGCAGTCTCTTTCCAGGTTACTTATACCTTACACCATTTTGCAAGGGGTCTTGTACTTGGCTAAACCCCAGACCTGGTGAGACGCGACTCCATGGACTTAATGTATTGATTGTACCAACTACTTTCTTTGTTCACTACTATAAGATGTCGCCAAGTTAGACCAAACCTTCCAAGCCAAGGTTTTTGAGGAACCAGTTGATATATGGATTGTGTTTGTGTAACCAGGGCATGCCCAGTACCATGGGATAATGAGCCGACTTAATGATGTCAAATTTGATCACCTCTTGGTGATGGTTTATGGAGAGTTGGATCTCTTTGGTCTGCAAGGTTATAGGTCCTGAAGTGAGAGGTCTTCCGTCGATCGCCTCCACAGGTTGCATGATGCTTCGTGTTTCGTATGGAATGTGGTGGCTATAGACCCAATTTTGATCAATGAATATTCCCATAGCCCCACAATCCACCAAGGCCAAAATGCTGTAGGTCTCATTCTTGTATGGCGATAGGAAGGCCTGTAGAATCACTAGGCTGTTCTGTCCAGGAGAGTTCAAGGATGGAATAGATGTGGAGCAAACATCTCTCTCTGAAAGCCTTGCTCCATCTAGGATCGGGAGCTGGCGTTTCCCGAACGCCGTGGAGGGGCTAGAGGGTGCTCTCTAACTAGGTGTTTATCCAAGGCACAATACATACATAACCCCGTATGGATCCTTCTCATCCTCTCTTGTGGGGATATGGGTCCACGGAAAGCCCCTATTTGCATGGGTTCTGGATCGTTGACAAAGACTGGAGTAGGGTCAGATTTCGATGAGGTCTCTAAGGACACCTTCTCGAAGGGCATCTTGGACTTTTTCTTCTCTGCCTTCCTTTCCTGGATACGAAAGTCTATCTGAATGGCAAGATCCATAAGGGCCTGGAATGAACTTGGGCGAGCCACTCTGGCTTATTCGTCTTTAATCTCCTCATTTAACCCCCTTCGGAAAAGGGTAAAACTTGCTTGTGAAGACCAATACGCTTCCTTAGACAATTGTTTGAATCGAGTTACATACGTAAGCATGTCCTGGGATCCTTGCTGAAAATCAAGTAGACGTTCCTGGGCGCTATAGACCTGTTCTGGGTGGTCAAACATGGTCTTAAGGGCCTGTATAAATTCGTCGTAACCATCCAGGAGGACATCTCCAGAATTGACCAAAGGTGTAGCCCAGGTTAGTGCATTTCCGGAGAGGTGTGATATTATAAAGCCCACCTCATCCCTGGGAGTTGAAAAGTAGTAGGGCTTAAAGGTAAAGTGGACTTAACGGGAATCAAGGAATCCACGAAGGGTTTTTGCAGACCCAGCGTATTTGTCTACAATGCCGCCCAGTAGTACGCTTTCCTTTGTGGTAGAATCACGGGACAAATCTAATTGTTTCAATGCAGCATTTTCCGCCTTTAAATTCTGCACCTCGGTTGTTAATTCTTGCATGCCATGCATATGATCATGAACTGCCGCTTCCATATTAAATTCAACGGATTTCCCCCTTTCTCACCTGAGATCGATCCTTGCAGGATTTCTTGGGAGAAGTCTTCTTGCGCACGGATCGGGTTTTGTACAAGCTATCGCGAGCCTCTTCTGGCTCCAGCGTGTGTTCAGTGTTCCGGGATACACAGAGGCTCCGGGAAGCCCAGGAAACGAGGAAGGTGTACACGAAGACGGCACACGAAATCCGGGAAGCAAGGTAGAGAGAAGAGGGAGGAAGGGAGATGGGATTTAGAGGGTCCGGGAGCCAGGAAGAGGAGAATAGTTCAGCGAACTACGGAGCACATGTCTAGCCACTACCAGCGATAGCATTGAGAGGAGTGCAAGCCCCGTTGTGATAGGGACCAGGAAGTCCAAAAGGGGCGTGTTCTGTGGATCATTACATCAACAGGATTTGAACTAATGGATTACACAATAATCTTTGCAGCAGGGTTATTGACCCACTTAGCTGCCTTTCCCAACTGTCTGTTGATACTGAATGGCACATAGGGTTAGTGTACTGGCAGTTACATGTGAGGCTTGCCTGTCATAAATGGCTTCTCAAAAGTTCTATGCCTGTTTGGACTATCCTGCATTAGTCAGCAGATTCATAATGAGGCTTTGAAATGTGCTAGATTTTTGCTGTCGGACTCAGTGATCAGACATGTGAGAAGCACACATTTTCTTTTTCAAAGCGCAAGACCAAGCAGAAGGGATTGAAGTATAAGACAGCAATGCCATCTTCTCACACTTTCGGAGGTAGGTGGGAACAGCTCCGACACTGTTCTTGCTCAGTACTTAAGCTTGCTGCTACAAATGCCAACACATGTTTGTTCTTTCTTAACAGCAGCTCTGTTGGAAAGGAAGAATTAAAAGGGCCGTATTGACAAGAACTCTGTGCGTATAAAGGCCTTATACACACCTTATCTGGGGGGCAGATTCCAATCAACATTTAAGACCATATATTTATGTATTCATTGTTTATTTATAAGGCGCACTATACAGCAAAATGTGTTTCCAGGAACCACAAGACATAAGAAGCAGAGGAACATGGGAGAAAAAAAACAGTCCTACTAGGCCTTGTGACATTAAGATTGTGCAAGTACAATAAAAAGTAAGTGCAAAAAAGGGTGGGAATATTCATGGGGGACCTAGGGGCAGGCAAGTTCTGGGGGGGAGCACTGGGGAGGACCCCCTGCTAAGTGCTAGGATGAGGGGTGGACCAAGGAGGGAGGCCCGCTCAAAACCTGTGCTAGTTGGGGAGAAAGGCCCGGAGGGAAGTACTGGGTTTGGGGGGACATGCTGGTAAGACGGGCCAAGGAGGGCCCGGTGCCAAGTGGCCTCATAAGGGACCAGGCTGCTAGTCGCAGCTGCAGAAGAAGGCATTAGCAAGGGAGGGCAAGAGGGAAGGGAGAAGAGACAGGTCTTCAGAAGCTTCTGGAACTTAAGTTGGTCCAGGTCAAGTCTGAGAGGGACAGGGAGGCCATTCCAGAGGGAGGCACCAGCCGAGGAGAGAGATCTATCCCCCACTCTCTGGAAACAAATCTGGTCTGCCGAGAGTTGGAACTAGAGGACCAAGGTATAGAGGTATTTATGGAGAGAGAGTTGGATGTAGCTGGGTCTCAGGCCCCAGAAAGCCTTGCGCATGATGCAGAGGGTTTTAAATGTGATGCTTGCAGCCACTGCAAGCCAGTGGAGAGATTTTAGAGAGGAGAGAGCCAGATTGAGGAAGAGGCTGTTGCAGTAGTCCAGCCTAGAGCAAACCAGAGCTCTGGAGACCTTGGATTTCTGGGGGGAGGTAAAGAAAGGGGAAATGCCTCTGAAGAGGTGAAGTTGAAAGTGGGCCTTCTTGGCAAGGTCCGAGATGTAAGGAGAGAGAGGAGTCGAAGATGACACCAAGATTTTTAGCCTTATATAAAGGAAGGTGGGGGGCAAGGAGGACGGCCAGAGAGCTGGAAGGAAAGAGTGAGCCGGGGTTCCAATGAGAAGGATCTCGGTCTTACTGGCATTAAGACAGAGGTCGTTGGCAGTGCACCAAGCCTGAATAGCAGTTAGTCAGGAATTCGAGAGGAGGTAGATAATAGAGGATGGAAGCTTGAAAGAGAGCAGAGTGTCATTCACATAACTCTAGAAATAAGGAGAGAAGGAGGAAAAAGAGTGGGCCAACGGGGCAAGGTAGATATTGAAAAGCCATGGCGATAGGATAGAACCCTGGGGGACACCACTTCTGGGAAGGAAGGAAGGAAGGAAGGAAGGAAGGAAGGAAGGAAGGAAGGAAGGAAGGAAGGAAGGAAGGAAGGAAGGAAGGAAGGAAGGAAGGAAGGAAGGAAGGAAGGAAGGAAGGAAGGAAGGAAGGAAGGAAGGAAGGAAGGAAGGAAGGAAGGAAGGAAGGAAGGAAGGAAGGAAGGAAGGAAGGAAGGAAGGAAGGAAGGAAGGAAGGAAGGAAGGAAGGAAGGAAGGAAGGAAGGAAGGAAGGAAGGAAGGAAGGAAGGAAGGAAGGAAGGAAGGAAGGAAGGAAGGAAGGAAGGAAGGAAGGAAGGAAGGAAGGAAGGAAGGAAGGAAGGAAGGAAGGAAGGAAGGAAGGAAGGAAGGAAGGAAGGAAGGAAGGAAGGAAGGAAGGAAGGAAGGAAGGAAGGAAGGAAGGAAGGAAGGAAGGAAGGAAGGAAGGAAGGAAGGAAGGAAGGAAGGAAGGAAGGAAGGAAGGAAGGAAGGAAGGAAGGAAGGAAGGAAGGAAGGAAGGAAGGAAGGAAGGAAGGAAGGAAGGAAGGAAGGAAGGAAGGAAGGAAGGAAGGAAGGAAGGAAGGAAGGAAGGAAGGAAGGAAGGAAGGAAGGAAGGAAGGAAGGAAGGAAGGAAGGAAGGAAGGAAGGAAGGAAGGAAGGAAGGAAGGAAGGAAGGAAGGAAGGAAGGAAGGAAGGAAGGAAGGAAGGAAGGAAGGAAGGAAGGAAGGAAGGAAGGAAGGAAGGAAGGAAGGAAGGAAGGAAGGAAGGAAGGAAGGAAGGAAGGAAGGAAGGAAGGAAGGAAGGAAGGAAGGAAGGAAGGAAGGAAGGAAGGAAGGAAGGAAGGAAGGAAGGAAGGAAGGAAGGAAGTTAGTTCTATGAGGGTGGCATGATTAACTTTGTAAAAGACAGAGGAAAAGTTGAGGAGGATGAGAGCAGAGGGAGAATTGGAGTCCAGGTTAGAGAGCAGGTCTTCACGGTGGTTCAGGAGAGCAGTTTCTTTGCCTCTAGCTGCTCTGAATCCAGACTGGTGGTCATAGAGACAGCCAACCAATTCAGTGTGGTGGGTTAGTTGGGGATGTTATGTAGTCAATTATTATCAAAATATTCACTCATATGGTTTTTTTTTTAAACAATCTTTATATAGTTAAATGATACACAAGATATATTTTACAAAGTTATTTTGCAACTGAACAATAATAAAGATTCTTAACATCGACAAGCCATAAATCATATGCTCTATACGTTTTAGGAAATCTGTTCCCTTCTTCAGGAGCTATTGTTTGAACTTTTTGTGTGCCAAGTCGCACACTGATCTACAAAACTTAAAATAGATAATACACTTTTTTAGTGAGATGATCTATATGGATCCAATCTAAGTGTTTAAATCAAATAGATATCTATCATTGTCTTTTTCCTTAATATTCACCTGGTGTCAGTCAGGCTAACACAGTCCAAGCTGTGAATGTTATGTTTTGGAATGCTAGAGCTATGTATTTGCCTCCGGTGGACCGACAAGGCCTGGTAAATTAAAATGAAGCGTGTCATATATTTGTAAATGCCTAATGCTACTTTAGTTGTACAATTCATCCAAACACCAATCTCGCCTTCAATAGATGATATCTGATCTTGTACATTGATTGGATCCTCTTATTGCATTCATCTGGGTAAGTGCATCCCCCAAGCAATGTTCCCTGAAATTTATTTTGGCTGTGTGCGGTAAAGAATGGTTGTGCGCTGGCTTTTTTTCAGTCATGTACGCAACTGAGTGATGCTGTGGAGGTCGGCGCCGACGGCCCACCAGTGAGCAAGTGTTTAGTGATCCACACTGTGCAAGCGAGGAATGCTAATTTGGGGCACAACAAGTTTTACTTCAAGGGACATTTGGGTGCTCTATTCTTCTCCTATTATCCAAAAGACGGGCAATATTGGCAACGTGATGTATGGGGCTAGTTACTTTTACTGGTAGTATACCGCCAATCACACGCTCACAGTTAGAGCTCGCAAGCTCCCCATTTGATGCTTGAGAAATACATCCAGTCTTGTTTCTTTTGTTTAAATTATGTGATTTTTAGTCGTAAATGTAAAACAGGAACGACAAAACTAAAAGTCCCAGAATTCAAAGCAAAATTTCTGCTCACGCACTGAATAGGGAAGCTTGAGCTCTCTGATGAATTAATTGTGCCGCCTTGCCGCAGCCTCACCTTTTGTGTTCAAACAAACCCAAACAATGCTCTGGCTTAAATTCCCAGTCCCAGAGACCCACTGTTCCATATTCAAGAAGCCTGTCCCCTCTATTGTATAATTTCACGGCTTCGTCACAACTTCTCAAAAAGTCATTTGTTTAGGAATGTTCATGTTAATAACGTTTGTTCATGCTGAAATTGAAACGCCACTTGGCTGTATAGGTGCATTCGCTATACCCAATAAATAAAATAAATAAAAGACAATATTGAAAACCAATCTAGGAATGGCTACTTTCGTCGTGGAATAGCAACCAAATGACCATACATACTCCATCCGGCTGTCTGACACGCTCCAGGTGCAGCTGCCAGCCTGCACACTGGGTAGGTGGACTGATTACGGACTGCTCCTCAGTTCACCACTCTGCACTCCGCTTACGTGCTGTACTCATACCTCCCTGAAGCTGGCAGTGTATGGTGTAGGCTAAACTCTCCGGGTCGTCCTGCTGTTACTTGCGCCACAATTGGACTGGTCAGGGAGCAGGGGCACAAGCACATGCGTAACTTGGCACCGGCAGGCTTGGGAGAGGGAAGTGCAGTGCACACGCTACCCCCCACCTCCCATTCTGCATTCAAAGAAACGCTTAGAATACGAGTTTCCTTTAGACTCACGCAGGCTTTAAGCAAGCAGCATGCTAAGGGAATTAGCATTTCACGCAAGGCATGCATTTTATAAAAACAGATTTTCAGATCATCATGACGCTTTTTTGTTTTGAACCCAATACTCCTGCATTTCTTACCCATGTACCTAAACATCGAATGTGTTTGTATAGAGGAGTGGGCCTTGTTTCTAAAGTTTCCCAGGAACTGCATGGGAAGCTGTGCCATTCTCTTAATGGCGCTCTCAATAAGTATGTATGAACTGGTGTGCCCTTTATGATGCTCAATGTATTTGAGGCAGAAGAATGTTATTGTAAATTTATTATTGCTTCGTTTCGGTGAAGTATTCTTTCTTTTTTAGGCACTTTAAACATAGCATTTTTCATGATCGCCCAGTGCTACACCAGATTTCACAATAAATGTGATAATGTCCCTGGAAGAAGCTTCACAGAAGAATTTGATTGTTCTCTTTATGTCCTCGTCCTGCTGTATCACGACATGGAGTGGTACTCTATCGTGTATACCGTTCACAAGTGCATTGAGATTTCGATGCCCACATCAATAAGTCAGCCTCTGACTGGCCTAGCTGCTTCATTGAACATTAGGGTAAACATGAATTAAATAGATTGGAGAGGGTTAGGTGGTGGATTAGTTGCATCTCTGGCACATGCATGCTCAGGAGTACTCTGTGCAGAGGGGAAATGTCATGGGAGTCGCACACACTGTGTGTTTAAAGGCCTGTAAAAGTTGTACTTGGACCCACACCCTCAAGATTAGCCTGGCAGCCTGATGTCAGTCAACCTCTCTTCCATTTATCCTTTCAGAGAAATTCCACCTTTTGACAGGGTTTTTGATTTGTATTGATTTTATTTATTTTTAAATGTCTTTATTGGCATTTGTAGTATACATTTGCAAACATTCTTAGTGCATGATCATTATTACATAAGGTTATAGGTACCAATAACTTAAACCAACAAACAACCATAACTTGTCTTCACTCAAAAGGCTCCTGCGGTGGGGCTCCTTCCGTTTTGCTAAGTGTTCTGTGCACCGGGCCTTGGATGTGTTGTGGTTCGGATGTGCTGGTTTAAGTGGTTAGCCTTGGGATGCAGGCGGCGTTGGGTAGTTATTATCTTTTCGTTGGGTTGGCTGGGTCTTATGGGGTTTTGTCATCCAATGGGTGGAACATGTCCCAGATTAGGGCCCTCCAGTCATCATACGCTGTACTGGCCTCTCCTCCTGCCCTGGCCATCCCTTCTCCCCAGACTTTGGTTTCCGCCTCTGCCCAGTGTTCCAGCTCCCCATACCATTTGTTGTACTGTGGGCCTTTTTTGGATTTCCATGCCATCGCTATTGCTCTCTTAGCTAGTACACACGCCATGTCCATGAGTTTCACTACATGTCTCACTTTGTTAGTCCTTGGGTATGTTTCCAGGAGGCACTCTTTCTGGGTTCATTTATACCTCTCTACTCCAGGCACCCGTAAAATATGTGTAGCGTTCCTGACATTTCTGCAGTGCACCAGGGGCATAGTGGCTGTGTAGTCTTGTTGAATTTGGCAATTCTACCTGGTGTCATATATGTTCTGTATAGGATTTGCAGCTGGATCAGCCTGAACCTAGCGTTTCTTGACATTTCTCGGGGAAATGCCAATATTCTCTTCCATTCTTTCTCAGTTATATCATTCCCCAGGTCAGCCTCCCATCTTTGTTTCAGAGCTCCGCTTTTTGGGTTGGGCCTGTCTGCCAGGTGTGCATAAAGTCTGGACACCGGCTTCCACCCATCCCCAAGGTTGTAGAGCAGTGCCATCAGTGGGGTCTGGGTCTGGTTCACCCGGCCGCTCCTTCCATTTGATCCTGGCCCATTTCCTGACGCTACCATACCACAGGATTTGGTCTTTGGGCAGGTCCTCCATCTCCATCATGGATTCAAATTCTATGCGTCTCCCCAGGTGTAGATGCCATACCCTTCCCATTTCCTCATTTGGGCTCGGTCTGTTTTGGCTTTGCACACTCCTGTTGCGATCAGAACATCTGGTGAATAGGGGTGTTTCTCCGCAGACAGTTTCATGGCCCTGTCCCATATTTTCCTGCCTAGTGAGACTATCATTGGGGTCTCCCCCAAGCACTCTAGTGGGGCCCGTAGTGCCTCCTTCAGATTCACCGCTGCTACCAACTGTTTGAGTAGAGCGGTCTCAGGGGTAGACTCATCTGCTAGCCACCTAGTCACGTGGCTCAGTTGAGCCACTAGGTAGTATTTCTCCAGGTTCGGGAGTTTTACTACACCAGCTTTGTGCGGTAGTGTCAGTGTGGTAAGGGATAGTTTGTGTCTAGTGTTGCCCCATAAGAAGTCTCTTACTAGCTTTTCAAGTAATCGGAAGAAAGAACTCGGGATAAGGTAATGTACGTTTTGGAAAAATTATAGGAACCGTGGCAGTACTATCATTTTGACTATTGCCGCTCTGCCCATCACCGACAGCGGTAGTCTGGACCAGAATTTCGTTGAATTTATTAACCCCTTAACTAGGGTGTTGCCACCATGCGTCTGTTCGGGCATATGCCATATGTTGATCCCCAGGTACCTAAACGTGTGGGTTTTCCATTGGATTCCTACCTCTACGAGTTCTGCCTCTGCGCACCCAGCCAACCTCGCTAGTGGGAACACATTCGATTTTTCTTTGTTAAATGCCATCCCTGACACATGTGTGAAGTTTTCCAGGACCTCCATTATCGTTGGTATGTTAAGGTGAAGGCCTCTTAGGTATAATAGCACATCATCTGCGTATAGGGATACTATGTGGTATTCCCCCCCCCACTCTAATGCCTTCGTCAAAAAACTGTTTTCTCATGTAAATTGCAAGTGTCTGGTGCCTCTTTGTATTTCCCATAGCTCGGACACTGTCCTCCCTGTCTTAACTCTGGCCACTGGGGATTTGTATAGGATTTTTATCCATCTTATGAAGCGTTCCCCCAAGCCAAATTGCCGTAGGACCTCAAACAGCCATTCCCAATATACAGAGTCGAACACCTTTACAGCGTCTAGGGATATGCATATGATTCTTGTGAATGTTCAGTCTGTGCTATTTCGTGTTGCAGCCTACGTAAGTTCGCTGAAGTGCTTCGGCCGGGTATGAACCCATTTTGGTCTTCGTGCACCAGTGTCCCTATCACTTTTGTTAGTCTCTTGGCCAGTATGCTTGTTAATATTTTAATATCATAGTTTAGCATGGCCAATGGTCTGTATGACCCACATTCATCTCTTGATTTACCTGGTTTGGGTATCAGTATTGTCTCCCTCATACTTTTCTGTAGTATCCCTTTTTCGTACGATTCTTGAAACACTTCTACCAGGATGGGGGTCAGTTCCTCCACATAGGCTTTGTAGAATTCGGGAGGGAGTCCGTCACTGCCCGGGGTCTTACAAGTGGTCAGTGATCTGATGGCCTCGTCTATGTCATCAGCGGTCAGATCTTCATTCAGGGTGGTTCGTTGGGTGTCACTCAGGGTCGGCAATCCTATCTCTTCCAGAGTGCCTAGGCTGTCCTCCCCCGGGGTCAGCCTCGCGTGCCCATATAGGTGGGAGTAGAATATCTTAAATGTGTCATTAATGTCTGCTTGTCTGGTGAGGACCTCTCCCGCATAGCCTTTGATCTCAGTAATCGGATGCTTTGGGTGCTCCCTCCTGCATAGCCACGACAGAAGCCTGCCTGGTTTGTCGTCCTCCACGTGTGCCTTTGCAGTCTTGGCCCCATAGTCAAATTTTACCAATCTAGCCCACGCTTCTTGGCAGGCCCCCCTTGCCGCGGACAGTTCCATTTCAGCCTCCCTTGACCTTGGGGCAGTTGCCTCTAGCTGTGTGATCTGTTTTTCTCCATCCTGTAGCTCCCTCCTCAGTGTCCTCCTGATCCCCACCTCCATTAGCTATAATTTCCCCCCAATCACCACTTTTAATGCTTCCCAGATCGTGTCGCATCCCTTCACACTTCCCACATTTGTGTCTAGGTACTCTATTATTCTGTCTCTGAGGTCCTCTTTAAAAGCGCTATCAGTTAGAGCATCTGTTGGCATTCTCCACATTGGTATGGGTGGTTTAGGCCCTAGCATTTTCCATTCCATGGAGAGCAGGGAGTGGTCAGATATTATTCTTCCCAAATAGGACTCTGCTTTCACTTGGGGTAAGTGCAGTCTGTTTATTAGTAGATAATCTATTCTGGTGTAGCTGGAGTGGGGGGATGAAAAGTGTATTCTCTATCTGTAGGGTGCAATTCCCTCCATGCCTCTGCTAGTTCTAGATGCTCTATGACCTTATTCAGTGCTGAGGGGGTCGGGTTGGTCAGCATCGCTGGGCGATGTGATCTGTCTAATGCGTGGTCTCGTGTGCAATTAAAATGGCCCCCCCGTATGAAGAAGCAGTCTCGGTCGGATGTAAGTTTAACTCCCAGTTTGATCAAGTATGCAGAAGTTCCATTGTTGGGGAGGTGGGAGTTCACTATACAAATATCTAGGTGTTCAATAGTGCCCCTCAGTATCAAGTATCTCCCCTCTGTATCCACCTCTTTTGATAGAAGTCGGAATGGTATTGCCCCGTCTATCCATGTATATACCCCCCTCGTATATTGGGAGTACGGAGCTCCAAAACCTTATCCTCCCCACCACTCCGATATTTCAGTGGAATTGCTAGCGCTAAGGTGCATTTCTTGTAGGAGTGCGATGGAGATGTGCTTCCTTCTTAGATAGGATCTAATCCTATTTCTGCGCATGTATGAGTCCATTCCCCGGACATTCCATCCTTAGCCGCCATCCTTGTATCGCAGTGTTCTTTTTCCCAGCTCCAGTATCTTCGGTATCATCATGCCTTTTGTATTGAAGACTAAAAAAACATTTCAAACAACAACTTGTCAAACCAAACCAATTGCACCTAGCAGGTGTGCCTTGTGGGCGACGCTCAGGTGCCCCTGCCAGATTCCGGCCTGTCCAGGTCATCACAGGCAGGTAGTGGTGTGGTAGCAACAGGCTTGCACCGGTCCTTTCGCGGGGTCGGGCCGTCCTGCCCTTGTCGGGTGCTCCGGCGAGTCCCCTGCCGTTTCAGCGTAAATTGAGTTAGCATAAGTTTTCCCCTTCACCTCGTCTGGTGTTCTTGTTCATGTATTCCTTCTTTCGCCGGTCTGCGGTTCTTGCTTCCATGTCCTCTACTCCTGCCATGTTGTTGTGCTCGAGCCACATGTTTGCGGCAACTGGTGTCTCCAGGAAGATGGCCCTCCCTTTATGTATAACCTTGAGCCTGGACGGGTACATCAACATGTACCTAAGGTTCAATTGCCGTAGCCTCGCTTTCACTGGGACAAAGGAGTTTCGCACCCTCTGGAGTATAGTCTGGGTATATGGTGATTTTGGCATTGTCTCTATTTATTACTCCTCCCTGGTGCGAGTGGCGCAATATTACCTCCCGGTCTTGGAAGTTGAGGATTCTCGCTATTTTTGGGTGTGGGTATGAGCCTGCCGGTGTTTTTTTCTGGAGGGCTCGGTGTGCTCTCTCAACCGCGAACCCTTTTGAGAGCCGGCCAGCTCCTATTTCTTGCTGCAGTAGGGTTTCAATGAAGTTCGTTGGGTTAGGGCCTTCAGATCCCTCCGGAATGCCCAGCAAGTGGACGTTGTTCCGTCTGGACCGCCCTTCTGCCTCCTCCACCCGTTCCTCTAGTGTCTTGTTGCGCCTTTCCAACTCGCCACTCTTTTCTGTACGTCGTCTAGCGTTGTTGCCATTTCTTGTTGCTCCGTTTCTGTAGTTGATACTCGTTCCGTGAGGTTACGTATATCCTGGCGCATTAGCTAGTTTCTAATATTTGCTTATCTTTATGTTGTTCCTCAGCAGGTTGGTGGGTTGGTGCTGTCTCTCTTATCTCTGGTCTCTGTTCCTTTGACCTGACTGCAACGAAGGATTCCATGGTGTTGACCTTGTTTTTCCCTTTGGAGGGGGGCATTTCCTGTATCGTGACCTGTCCGGTCTGCCTGCAGTTCTCCTGTGCCAGGTGTCTGTTCGTTTGTTTACCACTGCAGGTGTCTTCTCGCTTCGCTTTTGTTTTGGGCTCGGTTCTGCGCCGTTTATTAACTCTGAGGGCCCCTCGCCTCGTGATGGCGCGGGTGTAGGGGCAGTCCACCCCAATCACCTTCCTAGCTTTCTGGTAATGTTCTTCCCGAGAGAGGCAGGGCAGTGTCAATTTGTCATTGGGCTCCGAGTAATGTTTGCCGTAGTTTCTTCTTACGGCCTCCTGGGGTGTGTTTGCCCCGTGGCGTGACCTGTCCCTCCTCTGGTTTTGTCTGTTTTCCGTTAGGTGATTTTGCTGCGTATTCTGTGGGGTTTGATCAAGGTTCTTGGTTCTGATTCAGTGCAAGTGTTCTGAAAGCTCTGGGCAGGGCCCAGTTCGCCCTGTCAGGTGTGGTGTGGTTAGGGAGGCCTCCTGTATCCAGAAGTGGTTACTTGCTTTGGTGGTAGGCTCGTTATTGTCTGCCTGGTGTTCGTATCTGGGCCCAATGAGGTGGCCTTACTTAGATTTGTATGTCCTGGGCGCCTTCCTAGCAGTAAGGTGAGTACTGGCGGCTAACGAGTGTCACCCGGGAGGTGGGGGTCCCACTGCAGCCCTCAATGTTGCCTACGTGTGTTTCTTGCTGTGTTCTCTGCGGTTGGGGGTGTCTTGCATTGCGCTTCACGGTAGCACGTTCCTCACGTTTCCCCTTGGTTGCTATTTTGCAGGCCCCCAGCCCTGCGTTCCTCGCAAAGGGTGGTGTCTTTGAGTTTGCTCAAGGGAGTAGGTCCTTGGCCTTTAGATTAGGTGAAATATGGCTGCCTCCCCTTGGGGGCCGTTGGCCCTCTTTGCGCAGTGCTTAATTGTTATGGCGTTATCTGTTTTTGGTCGCTGCGTGGTGCCACCTGGCTTACCTTCCTCCGGCTTCCCTTGGGTCATGGCATCGGTGAGTGAGCTTTCTTTGTTTAGTCTGTGGCCCTGCTGTATGTGTGCGGCGTTCACCTGCTGAGCCTCCTTCGGGAAGCAATGCTGGCTCTGGTTGCCCTGCTGTACTGTGGGCTGCGTGTGCTCCCGTTCCTCCCAAAGGTGGTTGGCTGCTCTCCGTCCCGGCGCCGGCTCCTGCTTCCTATTGCTCCCTATGTTTCTCCTCCGCCGCACTTCGGTTTTCCCCTGGGTTCTCTCGGTGCAGTCCGTGCACGTTCCCTTCACTGTAGTGGCGTCGCCAGTCTCCCAGGCAGTTCTCCTTCACAGCGGCACTTCCTTCACTGAGCCCAGTCTCGTTTCTGCCTTCGACCGCCTCCGGAGTACGCTGCAGTTGTGCAGGGTCTCGCAGATTGGGGGGGGAAGTGTCGGGTTGCAGCCCTTGTCTCACCGGCTTTGTTCGGCTACTCACCTGTCCTTCTGTTTATCAGGGCCGCTTCTCCGTTCAGTGCGTCTTGGTCCGAGGACATCACCCGTCTTCCTATCTCGAGGCGGGTACAATGTCGTAGTCCTTCAGCCCCTCCTTCCTCTCTCCGTCAAGCCCTCGGGCCATCCGCCATTTTGCGTACCCCCGGGGTTTTAGATTACAGGCTCGGTTCTGCAGGTTCCCAGCACCGATTTGACTCCGCTTTGTCGCGGTCCGGTGAAGGAATGCTTGAAGCTTACTATCTACGATTTCCTTGTGATTTCGTCTACGTTTACTATGCTATTTCAGTATCTAGGCAGAGAGCTCCGCTTTGGCGCGTCCTATTCCATGGGCTTAAGCCATGCCCCTCCTCGATTTGTATTGATAATAGTGTAATTAATTGACCCGATTTAAGATGTTTGGCGTGAACACCCGTTTCTATCTGTTCTCCTCGATTCCCTTCACATGTTCCAGAACCTTCTCCCTTCAGTCAGCTGTTGCTTCACTTTCACTCACTCTTCCCTTTGCGCCACTGATTTTCTTCCAGCCTCCACCTTTCAACCACTTCAGCTCCTGTGTCCTGTCTCTCCTTTTCTACCCACCTCTACTGATATCACCCTTGTGTGTCTACTTCCCCTCTTCCGCCTTCGTGTCTCGCTTTTCGCAGGTTTTTCCAGTCCCCCCTCTCTTCTCAGTTTCACTCCTCTTCTCCCCCCTTCCTTCTCATCCACCTCCACTCCTGCTCCTCTCCTTCCAAAAACTTGCTCAGTCAGAGTACAATGGTGGGCATTTTTATTTTTTGTTCAATAGTTTTTATTAGAATAGCAACAGCATAAATAAAAGTAGACATCAAATTGATCAATAATGAACGATCTTAAGTAAGAGGTTTTATTATTATTATTATTTTTATTAAAACGGAGTCGTGAGAGGGCTCAAAAATAATTGACTCAAATCTACTATTTAAGAACAAGACATTTTACAAGAGTTTAATAAGAGGGAGACGAAGACACAGGAGACCAGAGAAGAATGGAAAGACGGGGTATTATACCAATAAAAGTCTAGTTTACAAAATCATAAGTACAGGTATGAATACAGCTATGAACATGAAGAGGATGATGTGCGGAGTAAACATCAATAAATTCATGAACCATGCGTAGAAGCAGTGAAACTATTTAAATATTGAATGAAAAATGACCATTTAGCATTGTACTTGGGAATGGAGTCTTGTACTTTATCCATGCCATGTTCCATTCTTTGTTTATGACAGATATTGTTCCACCATCCTGTACAGCTTAAGGAGCGAGAATTCTTCCGATTAGTAGTTATACGTTTTAAGGCAATACATATAAAAAGATCATAAAGTTTTCTTTTTGAAGTTAGTATGCCATAATAATTAATAGCAAGGTTACCTAGAACAATATTCATAAAGGAAAGAGGAACATCAATCTTAAAAATAAGTTAAAGATATTTCCAGACATCTTGCCAAAATGACAAGGCAAAAGGACAACTAAAAAACATATGCTCATACGAGTCTGGGGCATAACCACGGGTCCAACAATTGTCCTTCAGACCCTTGTTAGATTTGGCAAGTTTGACAGGAGTAAGGAAAGCCCTATGTATAACAAAGAGAAAGTGTTGAGTAATGTTAGCAGAGACAGAGGTGTTTCTAACTTTGGATAAGATTAAGGACCATGTGTTTTCATCAAGGGCTGATCCAAAGTCCCTTTCCCATAGCAGACATACAGACTGTGGTACATGATTGGTGTTGAGTGCTAAGTAAATGCTAGAAGCTCTAAGGTTAGGTGATGTGGTTAGGTGCATCATTCTAAGGACGTCTGGTGAAAGAATGTTGTTTGAGAAGTGTTGTAGAGTGTCAAAGCAAGCGTTGACCAATTCGTTGTAAATGTGAAAATCAGTGTTAGGAATAGAAAACAAACGTTGCAGTTTTAGGAAGGGTGAGATAATGCGGCCATTGATAATTTGTTGAATGAATCAAACACCATTTTTAAGCCAAGATTTACGATTCAGAGTTCTGTTATTGATGTGAATATTTTTGTTATGCCAAATCAAGGGAGATAGGTCTTTATTTGGGGTTTTGTTATGGGGAAACAGAAATGCTTTAAGAGCTGCAGTAGTGGCTTTAATAGCATCAGATATAGCCAAGGAGGAATAGTTGAACCGGTATAAAAGATCAGCTGGATCATGCGGGTAAACCATATTCTATTCTAATCTGGACCAAGACGGGGTATCGACCTTAAGGCAAGAGTTGAACCAATATTGAGATTGTTTCAAGAGGAAGGCCGAGTGGTAGAGTTTGAAGTCTGGGAAACCTCACATCTCCTTTGTCATAAGAGGCTTTTAATTTGGCTATTGCAATCCTCTTAGATTTGCTGGGCCCCATAAGAAATCTAATAAAACAGAGTAAAGAGGTTTAAAAAAAGACAATGGGAGAGAGACCGGGGGGAGTTGAAGATAAAATAGGATGATAGGAGAGAGCATAATTTTTTTTTTTAAGTTTTATTTTTATTAACTTATAACATAACATACAGAACCAATATAACTCCTCTGTACCCCTCCCCTATCGCTCCCCTCCCACCACCCTCGGGAATTCAATGTCCAACGCCTATTTTCTGGATTCATTATGCTGAAAAAAGGTCCAAAATCCGTATTTTGTGGGGACACCATTGCACCATATAGTCTGATTGGAGGTAGTCCAAGACCCCACTCCACTCCTTCGTGAAGGACCCACCAGCCTCCTGCAAGTTATGGGTAATTTTTGCCATGGTCACCATGTTCCACACCTTCAGTAGCCAACCAAATACCAACGGGGGGTCCCTTTGTTTCCAGTTCTGGGCTATAGCATCCCATGCAGCAATCACCAAACGCATGAAGGTCCTCCATTGCGCTGTCGAAAGCTTCTTTGCTTCCTGGTCCTTAATCCCACATAACCACACCCCCTCACCCATCGTGCCCGCAGCTGGATAAAATCCATGTGCGTGCTTCTGGACTTCTACCCAGAACCCTTGAATTCCCTGGCAATCCCACCAAATGTGTCTCCAGCCTTCCCTCGAGCCACACCGCCAGCACAGTTTGGAGACGTGCGGGTACATGGAGTTTAGCCTCTCTGGCGTGTAGTGCCACTGCGTTACTATTTTTACCCACATTTCTTTTTCGCCTGCACCGCGCGGGTCAGCTTGGGGATACCCTTCCATAGTTCCTCCCATTGCTGCTTACTAATGGGTACTCCCAGAGTTTTCTCCCATTTTCCCAAATAACTCCACTTTGTCCTCTTTCTGCACGTTGATAAACTTGTATAAAGAGGAGACCCATTTTTTGGTCCCGGAGTTTGTCGGTGTGAATTTTTCAAATGGGGTAAGATCCCTCGTCGCTGCTTTTTTAATTGATTCGGTCGCAAGCCTGTGCCGCAATTGCTCATATTTGTACCTGTCAGATTTTTGAAGATTCAGAAGAGATGCACAGGCCTCAAATGCTCTAATTTCTTGGTCATGGAACATTTCCCCTATGTTCGCATAGCCCGCAGCTTCCCATCTGCTATATGCCCCTCTTTCCATCCCAGGTGGGAATTCTGGGTTCCCAAACATAGGGCTAAAGGGAGCCAATTCTTCCGACAAGATACCCTCTCTTACCAAATCATCCCATACCTCAAGAGGAGCTCTCAGAACTTCACTGATCCTCAATTTAAGGTGCCTATGATGTTTCTTTATCCATAAAGTCCCCTCCAATGGAGACCTGGCCACCGCCCTATCCTGTGCCGCCCAAACTTTCCCCTGATCTCCTCCCATCCATTCCCTCAATACCCAAAGTTGAGCCGCCTGATAGTATTTATGAAAATGAGGAAGAGACATTCCTCCCTCGTGGGTTGGAGCCGTCGGGACACCTCTGGCTATCCTCAGGGGTTTCTTCCGCCAAATAAATGACGTTATTACCTTTGTCAGAGACTTAAAAAACGACTTGGGGACTCTTATCGAAATACCCTGAAAATAGTACACCAGTTTCGGCAACACCACCATCTTTACCATTACCACTCCCCCACCAAGATATCATTAGGGTATTCCAACGCTGCACGTCCAATTTAATTTTCTCCAGTAGTTTCGGATAATGCTCCCCATATAATAGTCCTATTCTATCCGTAAGGTTTACACCCAAGTATTTGATCCCCTTTTCTGTGATCTTTAGATTTAGGGATTGCGATTTATCCATAATTTCACCTTTATCCCCTGCTAGAATTAATATTTGACTTATTCCTGTTTATTTTTAACCCCGAAATAGCCCCAAACTTGTTGAATTCTTGAATCACTTCTGGAAGGGAGCGCATCTGAATCGAAAGGGCGATCAACATGTCATCCGCATAGGCAATAACCTTATGCTGAAGCCCCGCCATTCCAATTCCTGTTATTGAGGGCGAGTCCCTTATTCTGATTAGCAGCGGTTCTAAAAATATGGCGTACAGTAGGGGGGAAATTGGGCAGCCTTGTTTGGTGTCTCTAGTTATTTCAACTCTGTCTGAGATTCCACCGTTAACAGCTATCCTAATGGATGGTGTATTGTAGTTTGCCTTGATCATATTCACAAACTGATCTTCAAATCGCATATATTTTAGCGTTCGAAACAGCTGCGACCATTCCACCCGGGCGAAAGCTTTCTTAGCATCCAGCGCCAAAAGTACTACCGGGGTCTGCGTGGTACCAGTCTTCTCAATGAGATGTATTATTCATCTCAGATTATCATGGGTTTGACGACCCGGAATGAAACCAGACTGGTCCTCATTTATCAATTTGGGGAGAAGAGGTGAGTGTCTAGTTGCTAGTATTTTTGTATAGAGCTTGGCGTCAAGGTTAATGAGGGCTATTGGGCGATACGACCCAGGTAGTGACTGATCCTTCCCTGCTTTATGAAAAACTAGAACTTTAGCTTCATTCATCGAGGGGGTCACAGTGCCTTCTTCCTTAAAGGAGCTGGACAATCTTGTTAAAAAGGGGGTCAAACTGGCCGCGTATTTCTTATAGAACGAGGCCGTAAACCCGTTGGGGCCTGGAGCCTTACTTATCGGGAGACCCTCTATTGCCCTCTTGACTTCTTCTTCCCCAATTTCTCCATCTAAGAGTACTCTGTCTTCTTCTGAAATCTGAGGAATTTTTAGGGTTTTTAAATATGTCTCCTGTTGAGAGCTACTTGGATAATCTGTTGCGTAAAGCCCTTGATAAAATCTCTTGAATACCTCCCCTACATCTTTAGTCCTGGTTAGCAGCTCCCCTTGTTCATTGCATATGTTCCTGACCGCATATGCCTGGTTTTTGGCCCTCAGTTGCCTAGCCAGCAGTTTGTCAGCTTTGTTATCTTTGGTATACCAATGCCTAATGTATAAGAGGCTTCTCAGTGCTTTTTTTGTTCTTAGAACATCTAACTGACCCTGGAGGTGCCTCAATGCCTTTTTCAGGCCCACAGAGGGTTGTCGCGAGAGTTCCCTCTAAGCCTTTGTAATCTTCTGCTCCAGCTCCTTCTCCCATTGAACTCTCATTTTATCTTTTGCCGCCTTCATGGCAATCAGGTGACCCCTCACGACCGCCTTGAATGCCTCCCAGATTGTACCCAGCTTAACATCGCCCATATCATTAAGGGCAAAATACTCCTCGATCTTTACCCTAATCGCGTCCCCTAACGTAGGATCTTGCAACACTTCTTGCGGGAGCTTCCATTTCCGCAGACCTCCCCTTTCCCCTGGAGTTGTGGGGTCCATCCAAAGAGGGGCGTGATCAGACATTGTAATAGGACCGATATGCATCCCTTGGACCCCTGCCCCCCGTAGCCTCTCTGAAACCCAAAAGTAGTCAATCCTTGACATTGAGTTATGAGCGTGAGAAAATTGGGTGAAACCCCTTTGCTGCCCTTTAAGTACCCGCCACACATCTCACAATGCTAAGTGCTCAGTTTTTGACGAAGCCCCTTAGAAGGTGCTCCATGGCCAGGGGACCCTCCGGAGCTCCTATCAAGTGCAGGTTGCCATGCCAAATTTAGGTCCCCACCCATGATGATCTCGCCCTTAGCGAATTCTTCCAATTTCCCCACCGTCTCCCTTAGAAATCCATCTTTTCCTGTGTTGGGCGCATAGATAGAGGCCACAGTTGATGGAAACCCATCCAGTGACCCTATAACGAAGACATAACGTCCCCGCTTGTCTGCCAGGGAGTCCTATATCTGGAAATTCAGACCGTCTTTGACAGCTATAAGGGTCCCAGCCTTTTTATCTTGGGCATTAGACTGCACTACCTGTTTGAAGCCTTTGAGATGCCATTTAGCTTTGTCCTGGGACCTGATATGGGTCTTTTGTAATAGAATAATGTCCCCCCTTCCTTTCTTATCAGACTCTCCACTTTCTTTCTTTTCACTGGTGAATTTAACCCCCTCACGTTAAAAGTGAGTAGTTTTATCTTGCCCATGCCCTGTTAACCCACCAGGCTATTATGGCTCGTCTGAATCCAGCAGCTTGATTTCCTTCCGGAACCCCACCCCTATCCCATCCCACTCCCGTCCCCCATCCCTCCACCCTTACCCCAGCTCTCCCTGCCCCCAAAACTTGAATTCCCCCCCACCAACCAACAATTGTCCCGAGGAGGGACCAGGGACCTATGATTGCTAGGACGCTAAGCCCATTGCACCTGACCCTCGGAAAACTCGGGACTAAACCCTGCATTACCTTTATTCTCCGGTGATTCCACTGGAGAAGCCCCCCCCCCAGGCCACGGGACTTTATGAGCATCGGAGCGCCCAAAATTCTTGCTCAAATCAGGCCGAAAACAGCCTGCATCCCCAGTTGGGCCTCAAGAGATCAAGTCGGTCCCACTCACGCAGCCAACAGAACTGCCCCCCTCCCCGTTACTTCCTCTTTCTACCAACTTCTGTCCATTCCCAGGGCTTCCTGTATGGTTCTTCTCTGGGTCTCTGCCTCTTGTCGGTTCCGTCATTCTTCTGAAGGCCCATCACTTGCAGCCCTTCTTCGCATGACGTGATCCTCCTCTGCTTTTCCTCCCAGGAAAACAGACCGAAAGGGAAGGTCCACTTGTACCTAATCTTCTTCTGGACCAACTCCCTAACCACCGGGGCCATCGCCCTCCTCTTTTGAAGAGTCACCTGGGCCAGGTCTTGGAACAAACATATTTCCACTCCGGTCATCTTTGTGATCCATCCCCCTTGCATTCCTTAAAATCTCCTACTTCTGCGGATATTAGGACATTGCCACCAACACATCCCTGGGGCGCTCCCCCGGTTTACCCGTTTTCTTGGGGCCCGCCCGGTGGACCCTGTCTATTTTAACCTCGGCTGCATCCTCCAGGCCCAAAATGTCTCTTAAAGCTTCTCGTACCGCCAGCTTTAGATCTTTTCCTTCCACCGACTCCACCATATTTTTAATACGGATGTTCGATCTGCGGGACCGATTCTCAAGGTCTTCGCATTGAAGCTCCAGGTTATGTGTCAGACGCACCAGCTGCTCCTGCGTCTCACCATATTGCTGCGCTTCATCTTCCACATTTTGCAGCGTATCGGTACGCTCCTCCAGTTTTGCGACATCCTGCCGAAGTTCAGAGACCGCCTGTTTCATATCTTCTCTAATATTCCCAAACTGGGCCTGCACCGTGGCCATGAATTTATCTTGCAGGTCTTTGAACTACTCTTGCATGTCCTCCTTCTAAATTGGCGTTCCCAGTTGGGGGCCCTGGTCGGGAGCTCCTGTCGCCGCTGCATGCATCCTTCCTGTGGTGTTACCAACACCATCGGCTGCCCACAACTGGATCAGATTTGTGTCAAGCTTTGCAGCCTGGGAATGCAGCCCCGGTGGCGCCCCTTTCCCTCTAGACTTGGACATTGGGCCACCGGCTGCAATTCACCAGTCTCTCAGGAGCCAAGATTCTTCCCCACTGGCGTCTAAAATCCTTGGCGTTGCTGCTTTGCTCCCTCCCCCACCCCCCGGGACACTGTTTACCCAATGGGGCTGGCTCCGGCCCAACGGCACAGCCCACCTGAGACCCAGGAAGGCACTTCTGACCCAGCTCTTCCTCCACCTGCTGGGAGTTCCTCCTCCTCCACCACCAGTGGGCACCCCCGTAGCACTGCCGCGCCAGGACCCCTCTAGTCCATTCGGGGCGTCAACCAAGAATAAAGCGGGTTGAGTTGTCCGCTGTGACTTTGTCCATATGCCTTAAGGGGAGTACCAAGCCCCTCTCCCTCGCCGTCGCCTCTCGCCACAGCCCGAGGCCCTTCCCTACAGCAAGCTGTGCCCAGCCACCACCGGGCCCACCGTGACTCATTCACAGAGAAAGTCCTTGCTAGCGACCTCGCTCCCCACGGGAAACAAATCCTCAATAATGGACAGGGAGCCCCCCGCAGGCACTGGGCTTCCTCCCTCTCCCACACCGGGGATGGACACAGTCTCTCGCCCTAGACCCAGGCCTCCTCCGATGGCCCCCTGGTGGTGGGCTCACCTGCCCCTGGCAGCCGTGTTGCCCTCACTCGTCGGGTGCAGTAGTTCCCCGCCTCCGGCCCCTGGCCCGCGTTATCAAAGGGACCGACGGAGGCCCCTGCTGGCCTGCTCTCGCCGCTGTCTCCCGCTGACACCTGCTCCACTCACCGCTGCCTACAGCCTGGTCTCCGCCGCCCTTCTACGGCGCTGCACTGGGTCCTGGGAGCCGGCCTCACTCCCTCCGTAAGATCTGCGAGGCCCGATATGAAGCGGCTCCTCCGGAGAGCGCCCGGGTTCGGTAATGAAATGCACACACTCGTCCACGGTCACCCGGATCTTGGGTTCCGCTCCTCTCCCGGGACCGCTGGGGACAGCTAATTCTGCTCCAAATGCTAAGTGAGGTGCTAATCTGCCGCGGCCCGGCTTAAGAGACCGTTACAGACGTCCTCTCTCCGCGGCTGCCATTTTGTTCCAGAGAGCATAATTTTTATTGTGTCCAACCTACCCCACCAGGATAGATAGAGGGGGGACCATTTTGAAGTAGGATCTTTGAGTTTAATTAAAATTTGCATATTAAGTTTAGTGGCAGATATCGTAGGAGCAAAATGTATGCCTAAGTATTTAATAGAATCCTTACACCATTTTAAGCCAAAGGAGTCTAGCTCATGTTTGAGACAATATAAGTTAAGGGGAAGAATTTCTGATTTTTCCTTGTTCAGTTTATATCCAGATACTAGGCTGAATTGGTATAGTATATAAAGTAAATGGGAAAGATTGTGTTTGGGGTTTTAACGAAAATAAGAACATCATCAGCATAAGCGGCAATTTTACAATGTGTAGATTCCCTTAGCTATTCCCGGTAAATCTTTGAGATCGGATGAGTTCAAGTAAGCGTTCTAATGCAAGGATATACAGGATTGGGGAGAGGGCACAGCCTTGTCGCGTTCCTCTGAGAAGAGGGAAGGAGGAGGAAGATTGGCCATTCATACAGATAGATGATTTGGGGCAAATGTGCACTATTGAACGTACGCTCCCTACCTGCACATGCCTTAGAGATAAATAACCTACTCTCCACACACAATCTGGATCTTCTATGCATCACTGAAACCTGGCTCAATGATGTCTCCTGCCCAGCCATCGCACTAGCCCTACCCCCAGGATACACCATCCTTAGGCAAGATAGACCTGATAAGATTGGAGGGGGAGTCACCCTTATCCACAATGACTCAATATCCTTAAGACTAGCAGACCACAGTACATGGGGTGGAAATGCTGACATCCTATCAGCCAAGCTTACGCTCTCCCCCAATAACCTTTTCAATATCCACATCCTATATAGACCTCTCGGTCTCCCAGCAGACTTCCAAGAGCACCTCTCCCACCGGCTCAGTAACAACATTAAAAAAATCCTCCAAAATCCTTCTATTAGGAGACCTAAACTTATAATGATCCTGAGGACAAATCCGCCACAATCTTAGTCAAAGAACTCGCAGATTTAGGATTCTCCCAAGGAGTCCTCACGCCAAAGGCCGCACCCTTGACTGCGTCATGGATCACAACTGTGCATCCAACATTATCTCAAACACTGCCCTTCCATGGACGGACCACACATGCATTGAATTCCTTATCCCCACCAACCCACTCCCAAGACGCTTACCCATGCTCCACCTGCCATAACAAGAAGTTTAAAAAAACTCAACGCAGACAACTTGCGACCCTACCTCAAAAACCCCAGCCTAGCACCATCTTTCTCTCAGGACCCAAATATAATGTCAGCTATCTTTAATGATACTCTCACCAATGCCATAAACTCTATAGCCCCACTGGAATGCAAGAAAGAAAAAAAAAAATTTCACTGCAACTCTTGGTTCTCAGATGAACTCCAAACCCTCCGAGCACAAAAGCGTCAGTCACTAAAAAACTGGCAAGCGGATCCCAGTGACCTAAATAAGAGCCTTTTCAAACAGATAGCCCTCCAATATAAAAAAGCCATCTTAGTAGCAAAATCCAACTCTTTCAATGAGAGGATCTCAAAGGCCAACTCCCAAACGAACGAACTATTCGCCATCTTTAATGAACTAGTCACACCCCCGACTACCGCAGACGAGATAACTAAAGACAAAGCCTGGTATGCGAGCATTCATTCCGCCATGGTCAACAAAATAAAACTCCTCCAAAATAAAATACAAAACTACTGCAAAGCCCTCCCAAACCTAATAGCTAACTGCCCCACACAAGACAAGGGTAGTAACTTCAACCAGACCCCCATCGACGTGGAGAGGGCAGGAGCCCCCCACCAACGTCCAGGACCGCAGGACGCCCAGGATCTCAGCGGAGACCTCCCGACTCGACGGAGGCGGCGTGTTCCCCTCACAGGATCCGCAGAAGATTTCTGCCATCTGCCCCCCCCTGGGCACCCCCCTGCATCTGGCCATCTGCTCCCTCTGGGCACCTCAGCACAGAAGCCCCTACTGCCTCCTGCGCCCCTAGAAACACGCGCGCCGACATTTTTTAAAAAAAACAAAATGTCGGGCGCGATGCGGCCCGAAAGCGAGGCTTGGCATTACACGTTGCCTAGCAACGGTGTGTAGGCTGCTTTTAAGCCCACACATCCGCCGGCAGGCGGAAGCCGGCGGCCACCCAAGGCCAACATAAGGCCGTCTGCCCTGTTTGCCCCCCTCAGACCCCCATCGACGTGGAGAGGGCAGGAGCCCCCCACCAACGTCCAGGACCGCAGGACGCCCAGGATCTCAGCGGAGACCTCCCGACTCGACGGAGGCGGCGTGTTCCCCTCACAGGATCCGCAGAAGATTTCTGCCATCTGCCCCCCCTGGGCACCCCCCTGCATCTGGCCATCTGCTCCCCCTGGGCACCTCAGCACAGAAGCCCCTACTGCCTCCTGCGCCCCTAGAAACACGCGCGCCGACATTTTTTAAAAAAAACAAAATGTCGGGCGCGATGCGGCCCGAAAGCGAGGCTTGGCATTACACGTTGCCTAGCAACGGTGTGTAGGCTGCTTTTAAGCCCACACATCCGCCGGCAGGCGGAAGCCGGCGGCCACCCAAGGCCAACATAAGGCCGTCTGCCCTGTTTGCCCCTGTTCGCTCCGGGGAGCTACTGTTACTGATAGACCCCTGATTCCCCACGCAAAGTTCACAGGCAAACTCTGCATTAAGGAAAAACTTTTTTTTATGCACTGAACGCGGATGATCGTATATTTACTGGACATTAATCCACGTGAGTACTGTTACTGTTAAACTGCTATGCTATAACTAGCTACAGTAGTGCTCCCCTGTTACCCCTGTCACGTGCTATGCCCCATGCCCTGGATCAGACACCCATTGTCCTATGCTGTGCTTTTTGATCGTTATATGGTTCATGCTATGCCTGGTGTTGTGCCTCACGGTAACCCACAAGTGAATTGTGCCCCATGGTCGCCTACAGACCACATTTCAGTTGTGTTGTGCCCCATGGTCGCCTACAGACCACATTTCAGTTGTGTTGTGCCCCATGGTCGCCTACAGACCAGTTTAGAATTGTATTGTGCCCTATGGTCGCCCACAGACCACATTTCAGTTGTGTTGTGCCCCATGGTCGCCTACTGACCAGTTTAGAATTGTATTGTGCCCTATGGTCGCCCACAGACCACATTTCAGTTGTGTTGTGCCCCATGGTCGCCTACTGACTGTTAGGAAAGATTTCGTTATTGTAGGGAACTTTCCTTCCATGTGGCAACCCCTAAACTTTTTGCTATTGTTTTCAACCTGTTTTCTTGACTTTGCCAGAGAAGTGCAGCCTTCTGCTGTACTCCTCTGGGCTTTCGCTCCTTTCTTACGGGGAAACTGACATGCCCTTAAGACAGTCAGTACCGGGGAACGCTGTTTCCCGTAGTTTCTTTTATCGTGTCGCCATTTTAGTGCAACACGACACAAGAGGGCACTGTAAGCTAAGTTACAGCTCTCTTGGGTCTCTAGCCTTCTACAGACCCTAGACACTCTTATAGGATGGTTTTTGGATCGGTGCAAGTCATTCAGGGACTGGGCTGGTGGCAGCGATCATTTGGTTTATTTTGAGCTCCTTTTGCCGTTCTGAGCACCTTTTTGCCGCGAACACAAAAGGGTGGCCCGGCTACCCAAAATGGCCGGACCACGAGGCTCCTTTGTCTCGTCCACTGTCCGTCTTGCTCCCTTTACCTTCCCCCGGGTCAGGCGACCCGGGGCCTTCCTTATTTGGGCATGTAGTTTCCCGCGAAACACGGTTGCTTTCGCGGGCTTCTACATGTCGTTTGAGTGCCCCCAGGATGTGGGATGGGCTGTCTGGTCCCAATACACATCCTGGGTGCCAGAGAGTCTAGGGTGGTGTGAATGCCTGGGACCACTGTGGTCCGTGATTGGTCCACGTATGGTATGTGTGTTGATGAGCGGATCTCCCATTGGCTCCCCTCCGTTTTGGCGCGAAGGGAACCGTGGATAAGAGGGAGCTGGAAACACCACTACCAGGTCGATCTCCTGAGTTCTTACGAACCCAGGGATACAGGAGCCAAGTATCCTGCGAACACGAGGCTGGACCGAGGAATCACTGGTGACCCCCCTGAAGAACTTCTGCTCCTCATTGCTGTCGTCCGGTGAAGCCCTTTCCACCTAAGATCGAACAAGAAGGCCTGTACTGGCGCTTCGACCTATTGGAATAGCAGGACCAGCTATTCCCGGCACCTTCATCAACTCCTGCTGTAAGCCTTCGGAAGTGTCTCTGGGCCATCCAGTTGACTGACCAGCTTACTAAGGAGGCCTGCTCTGTAATCGCCGACAGGTTGGGTGGTGTTCTGAGTCCGGGGCATGCTCACACGCTTCGTTTGCTTAGCAGTCCTAAGCTAGAGGTGAGCGGTGCTCGTTTGGCTTGAATACACCCGGCCGTTCCGTTGCCCTGCTGTGGCGACAAAACTGTGCTTGTTTCTTCGATCGGGACGTCTTTTTACTCTGCACGACGACGAGACGTTCCCTGCTCTTCAGAACCTGCCAGAAGCTGCATCTATCGAGGAGAAGCTCGGGCCTGCTTGCTTCGGGGACCGGTGAGTAGATTAGCTAGGATCTGGTCGCCCTCCTGCAGTGCCCTTTGCTTTTCCCCGCTGTGAATACAGCACCCCTTGTCCGTACTCGCGCCCTGCTTCTGCCTCACAGTGGAGGCTGCGCTAGAGTCGCGGACCGTGTTCTCCTTCATTAGAGCTCCCTACAGAGCTGTTCAACGTCCTCCGAAGAGCTTCACCTTCTGCCCATTGGCACCGGCGTGTGCAGGTACTTTTGAGCGCTAGGCTCCACTCTTCGTAGGGATTGGACTACCATCCAGTTAGGGGCCTCAGAAGGCGGACATATCACACGCATTGGTTCGCACTGCCTGTTTTCCTTCCCCTGCAGGTGGATAACATATTTCGTGCTGCTAATGCTGTGAAACTGTGTATTCTGTATATATATTGGGTGGATAGTGTATGTGTTGGTTTAATATCGTTGTATATTGCTGCTTTTACTGTGGTTATTAGTTTCAAGGCCTTATAATAAATGTGTATCTATTTTTGATATAAACAACTGTTTGGAGTAGTTTGTAAGCGCTCTTGCTTTGTGTGCTCATTGCGGGCTTTCAGTCACCCTCACCCCTCTTGAGACCTAGTCTTGACCGCCGCGATCGCTACCTTGATTGGTCTGGCTTGTCCAGAGGTTACCCTGTTCCAAGTAATTAGGTTGGCCTTCTGAACCTCTGCGCCACCAGGACAGAGTTCAGAAATCCGTCTTAACAAATTGGTGGCAGCGGTGGGATACGACTGAAGGTATCCAGTGTTGCGCACGAGCTAAGGCGTTTTCAGGTTATTCCAACCAGGACACGCAGTAAAGTATTGAATATAACGTTAAAAAGGCCATAGTCCTATCGACAGTATGGAAACGAATACTTTATTAACCTTAAATGCTTCGAAATCTGAAACATTGAAGAAGATGTGTGCGGAGAGAGGGGTTTCCTCTCAAGGCACTAAATTGGAAATGATCCAGAGAATCGTGGCGTGGCAAGAAGCGCAGCTTGACGCTATAACTTCCGAGGACAGTGCAGAAGGTGGTGGGGCTGCTCTCACTGGCAGAACCGACGGTTCTGCCGCTGCACTGATCCATCACGACCACGAGGACAGGGAGGATGTAATGTCTAACGTTTCCTCTGCCAGTGTTGATGGGGAGGCTATGCTTGAATTCAAGAAGCAAGAGCTGCGGTTTAGGCAGCAGGAGCTTGAATTCAGCATAGCCAAACTGAAAATCGACCAGGCAGAAAAACAAAAAGACAGGGATCACCAGTTGGAACTGGCCAAGCTTCAGTTCGCAAATGGGTCCAAGGGTCCTGGACATGGTTCTGGGGCTTCCTCTCATCCACGGTTTCCAAAAGATCTGCTCAGTGTGTATGAGGAACGAAATGACATTATGGACTGGTTAAATGCGTTTGAGTATGCATGCGAGGTTCAAGAGGTTGATAATGCGGATAAGATTGCATGGTTACTCAGCAGACTGCCCCATTCTGGTTGCAGTGCCATTATGGAAATGTCGAAGGCTGAGCGCGCTGATTTTGCAATGTTGAAGCAGACTCTCATTTTAAAGTTTGGGAAGACTCCGACCCAATATTTGAAAAGGTTTAGAGAGTATAAGAAAAAGGAAGGTGGTACTTGGGTGTCGTATGTAGCTGAGTCCCTGAAAAACTTGACTGGCTGGGTTGAAGGTTATAAGGTTTCTACCTTCGAAGGCATGATCAATCTGGTCATGCTGGAACACATTTTTGCTTCTTCTTCCCCGGAGCTTAAGCAGCATTTGGCCGATTCGAAGGAGATAGATCCTAAGAAGCTGGCCATTGCAGCAGATTTATGGGTGTCACATCGAGTGTCCCATAAGGACAAAACTCATCCTGGTAAGCAGGAGGAAGGGAAAAAGTCCAAAGATGTGGAGGGTGGGGAATCTGCTAAATCTTCTTCCCATAAGGGCCACAAAAAGAAAAATAAGGGTAAGCCATCCGAGAACTCACAGGGTAGTGGAGGTTCGCCTCCGAAACAGAACTCTGGTTATAATAAGCCTCCCTACGTAAACAGACCCAATGGGGCTTGTTTTTCTTGTGGAGCAACTGACCATGTGAAGGGGGATCCCCGTTGTAAGGTTAGACCTTTGGGGGTCCACTCCGCTAATCTGGCCTTCTCCTCCTACGAGGAAGAAGAGATTACAGGAGCATCCTTCTCCTCAGACTCATTTCCCAGCGGAATAGAGGCTGAGGTAGTTTGTGTCCCTGGGTTCCTGGGAGCCTAAAGTCGCAGAGGCGTATGCTAGGATTCCGGATAATACCAAGCACTACTTTAAAGACAGTGTGCTGATCAATGGAGTGGATACTCCAGCTCTTAGGGATAGTGGGTGCAGTCGAACTGTAGTGGATTCTACCTTGGTAGACTCAGAGGAAGTTGCCAGAGCTACTCTGATGCCCACTAAGTTGGCTGACGGCCCCCTCCGTATGTTTCCCGTGATCCCTGTTAATCTAACTTTAAATGGTACAGCAGTTAGGATTCCAGTGAGCATTCAGAGAAACGTCCCGGGAAAGGTCTTGTTGGGCAATGATCTCAGAGCTCTAGGGCTCGTAGGAGACACTGCCGAAAGACCCTACACACGGTCTCAAGCACGGGCAGCATTGGCCAAGTCCAATACGCCGCCCCAGCCGAAGGGGAAACCCAAGGCGAAAGGAGTCAACAAGTCCCGACGGGGGAAAGAGAATATTCCCCCGAACTCGCCTACCACTGCGGTGGAGGGAGTTGGTCAATCGCCCGAGCCTGACGAGGAGGTGGCGATGCCTGAAGTGTTCGACCCCAACGACCATCCTGAACTAAAAGACTTGTTAGTTGAAGGAGGTCCTGATAGGGACGACTTCAGTAAGGGCCAACGTGAGTGCCCATCTCTGGAAGGCCTAAGGAGACAGGCCTGCTCCCAGCTTGAGGGTGAACCTCCTGGGAAGCATCGGATTTATTGGGAAGGTGGACTCCTGTACAGTGAGCCCACAGAGTCTACAGAAGGAGACCATAGGAGGTTGGTGGTTCCCCTTTCTGTTAGACCCTTCCTCCTGCAGTTGGCGCATGAAGTTCCCCTTGCTGGTCACCTTGGAATGAAGAGGACCAAGCAAAGGTTATCTATGCACTTCTACTGGCCCAAGATGGGGGTGCAAGTAGAAAGTCACTGCAGGAGTTGTGCCTCCTGCCAGTTGTCTGGTAAGGTTGGCGCGACAATCCAAGCTCCGTTGGTACCGCTCCCAGTTGTGGGGATACCATTTGAAAGGGTAGGGATCGACATCGTTGGTCCCCTTGACCCGCAAACATCCTCAGGCAATAGGTTTATCCTGGTGCTGGTCGACCATGCAACCAGGTATCCTGAGGCCATCCCATTAAAGACTGTAACTGCCAAGTCAGTTGCAAAAGCTTTACTCGGCATATTTACTAGGGTTGGCTTCCCTAAAGAAGTTGTGTCAGATCGTGGCAGCAACTTTATGTCGAAGTATATGCAGGCTATGTGGAAAGAATGTGGGGTCACCTACAAGTTCTCTTCTGCATACCACCCCCAGACCAATGGTCTGGTGGAGCGTTTCAACAGAACGCTAAAGAGCATGATTGGGGCTCTGGAGGAGCCCCAGAGAAGAAAATGGGATCTTCTTTTACCATGCTTGTTGTTTGCCTACAGAGAGGTACCACAGGAGGGTGTTGGCTTCAGCCCCTTCGAACTTCTGTTCGGTCATCCCGTACGGGGACCCTTAGCCATCGTCAAAGAGGGATGGGAGATGCCCACTCCCCCTGTTACTACCAATGTAGTTGACTATGTGCTAGGGCTCAGAAAACGGATGGTACTCCTGATGGGCTTGGCTAGTGAAAAGTTGAAGGCCGGACAAGCGCTGGTGAAACATTGGTACGACCAGAAAGCTTCCTTAATTCACTTTACCCCTGGTCAGCAAGTCCTGATCATGAACCCTATAAGGCCTCGCGCTTTACAGGACAAATGGTCAGGCCCTTACACAGTGGTGGAGCCCCTGGGTGAGGTGAACTATTTAGTGGACCTTGGAAGGCCTGGACAGGCTCCAAAAGTGTTCCACGTAAATAGGCTGAAGGCTTTCGTCCCAAGAGTCGAAATCGCAGCACTGCCACTGGCGTCAGACGTTGAGGAAGAGGAGTCAGAACCTCTTCCCGACCTGTTCCAAAGCGGTCCTTCAGATAGCTCCGTTGAGGGTGTCCGAGTGGCCCCTCACCTGACTTCTGATCAGCAGGCTGAGGTGAAAAGTTTGCTTAGGCAGTTTTCCCCCCTGTTTTCACAGTCGCCTGGTTTGACACCTTGGTGCAAACATAACATTGACACAGGAGACAGTGTACCTACCAAAAGTAGGGGATACAGGATGTCGGATAAAGTACGGTCTTATATTAAGACCGAGGTCAACAAGATGTTAGACCTTGGGGTGATTGAACCCTCTAGTAGTCCTTGGTCCAGTCCTGTGGTTCTGGTTCCAAAAGCAGGCACTTCTGAATTGAGGTTCTGCGTGGATTACAGGGCTCTGAATGCTGTCACCAAGACAGACGCTCACCCCTTGCCTCGAACTGACGAGCTGGTGGATACCTTGGGTGCCTCCAAGTACCTCAGCACGTTTGACCTGACTGCGGGCTATTGGCAAATAGCTTTAGCAGAACATGCCAAGGAGAAGACAGCATTTTCAACTCCCGACGGGCTTTACCAATTCCGGGTAATGCCGTTCGGATTGAAGAATGCACCTGCCACTTTCCAGAGGCTTGTGAATCATGTGTTGAATGGGTTGGACGAATTCTGTCTTGCATATCTGGACGATATAGCAGTTTTCAGTGCCACCTGGGAAGACCATGTGAAACACCTCGGGATTGTGCTCCAGGCTCTTCAGAAAGCCCACTTGACCATAAAGGCGAGTAAATGCCAGATTGGACAAGGCTCAGTGGTTTACCTTGGGCATGAAGTAGGTGGAGGAAGGATACAGCCTCTCCCCAGTAAAGTACAAGCAGTACAAGACTGGCCTACCCCCACTACACAAACCCAAGTGAGAGCCTTCTTAGGACTCACGGGTTATTACCGCAATTTTATGGCAGACTATGGCACCATAGCTGCTCCTCTGACTGCCCTCACAACTCCGAAGAAACCCAAGAAGGTAACTTGGACTGACGAGTGTGAGAAGGCCTTCAATGGCTTGAAAGACTCCTTGTGCCAGGCCCCTGTGCTCAGGGCCCCTGATTATCAAAGACCTTTTATCGTGCAGACGGATGCCTCTGACACTGGGATAGGAGCTGTACTATCACAAGTAGATGAGAAGGGTAAGGAACACCCTATCGGTTTTATTAGTCGCCAGCTTAAGGACAGAGAGCTCAGATGGTCCACGGTAGAGAAAGAATGTTTCTCTGTTGTGTGGGCCCTAAGGAAGCTGCGGCCCTACCTCTATGGGACCCACTTCACTGTGCAGACTGACCATAAGCCGTTAAAGTGGCTAATGAACATGAAGGGGGAGAATCCAAAGTTGCTTAGGTGGTCCATAAGTCTACAAGGCTTCGACTTCACTATTGAGCATAGGCCAGGTGTCCAACATAGCAATGCTGATGGGTTGTCCAGAATGTTTTACCGACCTGAACAAGAGACTCATCCAGGGGTGGATTAGTTCCCCCTGTCCATAGTCTGGGAGGGGCGAGTGTTAGGAAAGATTTCGTTATTGTAGGGAACTTTCCTTCCATGTGGCAACCCCTAAACTTTTTGCTATTGTTTTCAACCTGTTTTCTTGACTTTGCCAGAGAAGTGCAGCCTTCTGCTGTACTCCTCTGGGCTTTCGCTCCTTTCTTACGGGGAAACTGACATGCCCTTAAGACAGTCAGTACCGGGGAACGCTGTTTCCCGTAGTTTCTTTTATCGTGTCGCCATTTTAGTGCAACACGACACAAGAGGGCACTGTAAGCTAAGTTACAGCTCTCTTGGGTCTCTAGCCTTCTACAGACCCTAGACACTCTTATAGGATGGTTTTTGGATCGGTGCAAGTCATTCAGGGACTGGGCTGGTGGCAGCGATCATTTGGTTTATTTTGAGCTCCTTTTGCCGTTCTGAGCACCTTTTTGCCGCGAACACAAAAGGGTGGCCCGGCTACCCAAAATGGCCGGACCACGAGGCTCCTTTGTCTCGTCCACTGTCCGTCTTGCTCCCTTTACCTTCCCCCGGGTCAGGCGACCCGGGGCCTTCCTTATTTGGGCATGTAGTTTCCCGCGAAACACGGTTGCTTTCGCGGGCTTCTACATGTCGTTTGAGTGCCCCCAGGATGTGGGATGGGCTGTCTGGTCCCAATACACATCCTGGGTGCCAGAGAGTCTAGGGTGGTGTGAATGCCTGGGACCACTGTGGTCCGTGATTGGTCCACGTATGGTATGTGTGTTGATGAGCGGATCTCCCATTGGCTCCCCTCCGTTTTGGCGCGAAGGGAACCGTGGATAAGAGGGAGCTGGAAACACCACTACCAGGTCGATCTCCTGAGTTCTTACGAACCCAGGGATACAGGAGCCAAGTATCCTGCGAACACGAGGCTGGACCGAGGAATCACTGGTGACCCCCCTGAAGAACTTCTGCTCCTCATTGCTGTCGTCCGGTGAAGCCCTTTCCACCTAAGATCGAACAAGAAGGCCTGTACTGGCGCTTCGACCTATTGGAATAGCAGGACCAGCTATTCCCGGCACCTTCATCAACTCCTGCTGTAAGCCTTCGGAAGTGTCTCTGGGCCATCCAGTTGACTGACCAGCTTACTAAGGAGGCCTGCTCTGTAATCGCCGACAGGTTGGGTGGTGTTCTGAGTCCGGGGCATGCTCACACGCTTCGTTTGCTTAGCAGTCCTAAGCTAGAGGTGAGCGGTGCTCGTTTGGCTTGAATACACCCGGCCGTTCCGTTGCCCTGCTGTGGCGACAAAACTGTGCTTGTTTCTTCGATCGGGACGTCTTTTTACTCTGCACGACGACGAGACGTTCCCTGCTCTTCAGAACCTGCCAGAAGCTGCATCTATCGAGGAGAAGCTCGGGCCTGCTTGCTTCGGGGACCGGTGAGTAGATTAGCTAGGATCTGGTCGCCCTCCTGCAGTGCCCTTTGCTTTTCCCCGCTGTGAATACAGCACCCCTTGTCCGTACTCGCGCCCTGCTTCTGCCTCACAGTGGAGGCTGCGCTAGAGTCGCGGACCGTGTTCTCCTTCATTAGAGCTCCCTACAGAGCTGTTCAACGTCCTCCGAAGAGCTTCACCTTCTGCCCATTGGCACCGGCGTGTGCAGGTACTTTTGAGCGCTAGGCTCCACTCTTCGTAGGGATTGGACTACCATCCAGTTAGGGGCCTCAGAAGGCGGACATATCACACGCATTGGTTCGCACTGCCTGTTTTCCTTCCCCTGCAGGTGGATAACATATTTCGTGCTGCTAATGCTGTGAAACTGTGTATTCTGTATATATATTGGGTGGATAGTGTATGTGTTGGTTTAATATCGTTGTATATTGCTGCTTTTACTGTGGTTATTAGTTTCAAGGCCTTATAATAAATGTGTATCTATTTTTGATATAAACAACTGTTTGGAGTAGTTTGTAAGCGCTCTTGCTTTGTGTGCTCATTGCGGGCTTTCAGTCACCCTCACCCCTCTTGAGACCTAGTCTTGACCGCCGCGATCGCTACCTTGATTGGTCTGGCTTGTCCAGAGGTTACCCTGTTCCAAGTAATTAGGTTGGCCTTCTGAACCTCTGCGCCACCAGGACAGAGTTCAGAAATCCGTCTTAACACTGACCAGTTTAGAATTGCATTGTGCCCTATGGTTGCCCACAGACCACATTTCAGTTGTGTTGTGCCCCATGGTCGCCCACAGACCACATTTCAGTTGTGTTGTGCCCCATGGTCGCCTACAGACTAGTTTAGAATTGCATTGTGCCCTATGGTTGCCCACAGACCACATTTCAGTTGTGTTGTGCCCCATGGTCGCCTACAGACCAGTTTAGAATTGTATTGTGCCCTATGGTCGCCCACAGACCACATTTCAGTAGTGTTGTGCCCCTTGGTCAAATTGCTCTTTGTGATATTGACTGCCCCAAACTGCCCTGATTTACTTTGTGATCTGACCAACAGCGTTTTTGCCCACCTACCTGTACATCTCTTGTTTACCAATGCAGCCCCCTAGCCCACACCCCAAAGCGCCTACATACCTCCCTTCCACTTTTTCCATCTTTCTCACATCCCTCTCCTTTCTGGCCACCTGCAACATGCTGCATGCGCACCCAGACCAACATGCCCACCTTTGCCCTACCCCACCATCTGATCTCATACACAACACACCGGCATATGCACTCCATCCCCATCCCACATTCAACCTCCTTACCGATCCGGTAGGACACCACCCACTCCACCTCAGGCTCTGTAGACTAAGAACTCGCACCAAACACCTCCTTACTCTCCGCAGTACTCCACACTCCACACTCCTTAGGAACTACAGACTCAGCTCTCGCACCCATTCTTCAGCCGCCCAGACTTCCTTCCCTGACCACGCTCACTACCTTAGCTCGCATCACACTGCATGTGCCACACCCAAGCCTCACACACACAAACTCACACCGCCCTCCCCCAGCACCACCAACACACACACACTCTACATCCAAACTTAAGATGCGCTCTCATCAACGCGCGCTCTGTCCATGCCCATGCCATTGAAATCAATGACCTTATCACCACCCACAATCTCGACATACTTGCCATTTCCGAAACCTGGCTCCATGAAGCCTCCAGTCCTTCCATTCACCTCGCTCTCCCTGAAAACTATACCATCCTTAGACAGGACCGTAAAAACTTAAAAATTGGTGGCGGCGTCGCCCTCATCTTTAAGGACACCCTCTCCATAAGAATGTGTAATCAACAATGGGACAATAACGCCGATCTCCTCACTGCCAAACTAGCCCTTTCACCTAATTGCACCATAAACTTCTTTATCACCTACAGACCACCAGGATCTCCCCTTGACTACCAAAAGCAACTCCTCCAAAACACAGGCAACAACCTCAAAAGCACCACCAAAAGCATCCTTCTAGGGGACATTAATCTTGGCTTAGCTGACCCGAAGGACAAAGCAGCTGCTAATTTAGCCAAAGAATTTTCTAACATGGGGTTCGAACACAAAATTACTGCACCCACTCACAGCAAAGGCAGATCCATTGACTGGCTAGCTGATCACAACTGCTCATCTGCAATTACCTCTATCTCAGCCCTTCCTTGGACGGACCATCACCTCATCCAATTCACCATTCCTACCACGCCCACTCATAAAACCTTAACTCATGCCCCACCCGCTAAAGTAAGAAGCTCCAAAAAACTCACTGCTGCCAACCTCGCCCCTCTCCTTGATACCCCGCAACTCAAGCATCCACTCCCCCTTGACCCTACATCTCTAGCCAACATCTACTCCAGCACACTCACTCAAGCCATCGATTTCATTGCCCCGCTAGAAGAAAAAAAAGGGAAAAAATCAATACACTGCAATTCCTGGTTCACTGAAGAACTATCCGTCCTACGCACTAAGAAACGCAAAGCCCTATCCAGGTGGCAAGCAGCGCCTATCCAATCCTCGCTTAATGACTTTAAAGAGATCTATCTGACCTACAAAAAAGCAATATTCCTTGCTAAATCCGAATCCTACAACCAGAGAATCACTAATGCCAGTTCCAAATCAAGAGAAATTTTCACCATATTCAAAGAACTCACCACACCAGCCTCCAGCCCAGACGAAATCATCAAGGATGAAGCATGGTGTACAGGCATCCAGGCTGCTCTCCTCAACAAAGTTAAATTACTCCAAGACAAAATAGCCTCCCAACGCAAAGCTCTCAACACCCCCACCTGCCCGCCCATACCTCTCACCTACAACTCTCCTTCACAAACACCCCTTTTTGCCTTCAGAGAAGTCTCAGAGACGGAAGTCAAAGACCTCCTTAAAAAAATCAAACCCTCCACATGCAAAGGGGATATCTGCCCACCCTCCGTAATCAAAGAGTGCGCAGAATACCTCACCCCCATCATCACGGCTTTTATCAATGCCTCTTTCGCATCTGGAAGTGTACCACAATGCCTAAAAGAAGCCTGGGTCCGCCCGCTCCTAAAAAAACCCTCTCTCGATCCTTCCTCCCCTAACAACTATCGCCCCATCACCACCGTCCCCTTTCTCCTTAAAATCCTAGACAAAGCCGCACACAATCAAATCCAACACTACCTGGAAACCAACACCATCCTAGGCAAAAGACAGTCAGGTTTCCGCAAAGGCCATGGGACTGAATCTGCTCTTCTAGATTTAAAAAATCAAATTACTAAAATAATGGACACAGGCAAACCTGCCCTCCTCCTCCTACTCGACCTTTCTGCAGCATTCGATCTGGTCGACCACAGCATTCTCAACTCGCACCTCTCCAATGCTGCACACTTCTCAAACAAGGCTACCACGTGGATCACATCCTTCCTTGAAGGCAGGACCATGAAAGTGTACTCTGACCAGGATAGCGCCCCCCCCCCACCACTATCAATTGTGGAGTCCCACAAGGGTCCTGCACCGCACCGACCCTCTACAACCTATTCACCAAACCCCTCTTTGACTTACTGGACTCCCTCAACATAGCGTACACCAACTACGCTGATGACACGCAGGTCCTCCTCCCCCTCTCTGGAGACTACGACCTTGACTCAGAAGCCCTCCTCAAAATCTACTCGACTATCCAAACATGGATGGCTATCAATGGTCTCTGCCTAAACGGAGACAAAACCGAAATCATCATCTTAGCCCCTAACGAAACTCTAACAAAACTCAGCCCCGATTATTCGCACATGATCATCGACAGTATTAGCATACCTGTCTCCTCTGCCGTCAAGACCTTAGGAGTCTACATTGACGCGACACTCTCAATGACAAGACAAACCAGCGCCATTGCCTCAGCTTCTGCTCTGACTACCAAACTCATCTACGCCATAAAACCCTACCTCACCACGCCCAACTGCCTCTCCATAGCCAGAGCTACTATAGGAGCCAGATTGGACTACTGTAACGCCCTCCTGGCAGGCACCTCGTCAAAAAACCTAAACAGGCTCCAAATAGTGCAAAACAATGCCCTCCGTGCTGCACTACACATTCCCAAAACTGACCATATCTCACAGGTCAGAAGACGCGTCCACTGGCTCCCAGTCAAGGAAAGGATCAACTTTAAAATCCTCACCCTCACACACAAATGCATCAACCACACAGCACCCCCCTACCTATCTGAAACTATAACCAAGAACTCCTCCACCCGCCCCATAAGAAGTCATCACGCCAACCAACTCCAAGTACCCACTGTAAAAAGAGCCAAAGCCGGCGGCATTGGCTTCCCTCACATAGCACCTAAGCTCTGGAATGCCCTCCCCAACTCGCTCAGAGCAGAACCATCTCTGTATCTCTTTCGCAAATCCCTCAAAACCACGCTATTCAACTAACTCCACCTTCCCTTCACCCACTTCAGCTCGCACACATCTGATACGAAAAGTGTTCGACACGAAATGCTTCCTGTAATGTAAATTGCTTTGTAACCATCTTCCTTCCATTGTAACCAGACTATGTATGTATTCATGTAACAGCGCCACGATGCCCCCGGGCTGATGTGCGCTTTAAATAAATCCGAATAAATAAATAAATAAATAAATAAATAACCACACCCAATTCGCATTCAGAGACATCACTGAACCTGAGGTCCTTCATCTCATCCAAAACCTCAAACCATCTCTCTGCAAAGCAGACATCTGCCCTCCCAAAATCATCAACGAATGCCCCAACGACCTAACACCCCTTATTACTGCCTTCATTAACGCATCATTCCAAACAGGAATTGTCCCAAACAATCTCAAGGAAGCCTGGGTGCGGCCTGTTCTAAAAAAGGCCACACTTGACCCAGCGCAAGCCAACAACTACAGACTGATAACACAGTCCCGTTCCTCTTGAAAATCCTGGACAAAGCAGCTCATAACCAGATCCAATCATACATAGAAGCTAATTCCATACTAGGTAAAAGGCAATCTGGCTTCGTGTCGGGCATGCAACAGAATCCGCCTTACTAGACCTAAAAAAACAAATCTCACATATCATGGACAAAGGCAAACCTGCCCTGCTCCTCCTCCTCAATCTATCAGCAGCCTTCAACCTGGTAGATCACCAAAAACTCACCACCCACCTCACTCATGCAGCCCATTTCTCTAAACAAGCAGCATCCTGGATCACATCCTTCCTCGAAGGTAGAGCCATGAGTGTCTACTCCGACACAGCAATCGCAGATCTTACCACTATAAACTGCAGTGTCCCCCAAGGATCATGTACAGCCCCCACCCTCTATAACCTCTTCATTAAACACCCATGGAGTCAACCTACTTCACTCCATGGGTGTTGCATATACTAACTATGCAGACGATACTCAAGTACTTATACCTCTATCTGGACTCTATCACCAAGACGCCACGGCCCTTCACAACATCTATGCTACCATCCAAGCATGGATGGCAATCAATGGCCTCTATCTGACCTCCTGATTGGATGAGCATATCGTACATCATACTGATAATGAAGGGAGGGCAGGGCAGGCAAATTAATGTGCAGGGTGATTGTCACGACCCTCGCCCAAAACCCCCTCTGGCAAATCCATTGGCCAGGTGGAGTCAGGACTCGGGCCTCTAGAGCCTGGCATCCTCTTCAAAAGCCCTCATGGGGCCAGTCCTGGCGCCTATGGCCCAGGCTCATACACCATGAAAAACAATGTGCTTGGGAACTACTTTATTGTATTGTCAGCCAACATGGAGACATCCACATAGCTTGGTTACTAAGAACCAAGCTATGCGGTCTAGTGATTTGGGTGTGGTAGCCTAAGGACTACTTTACCTGGACTATTTTGTTGTGGCTATTTAAACCACACCCGAGCAAGACAATATGCTTCGCATTACTTTGCAGCTTGCAACGTGACGCTCACAGTGTCCAGCTATTCCCTCGAACTTCGGAGAAGCAGAACCTGCAAGGAGACAAAAGGAACATCATTAGCAGCAGCATCTTAACTGCAGTCTTCATCTTTAAACACTCGCAGCTACTGAGAACAGCTTCCTAGAATCTGCACGCCTCCCGGACAGAACGACCTGAAAGAGGAAGATCGAGGCAACATTAAAGAAAGCAGTAGAGTCATTTACAAATTACTAACTGCTCAAAAGGCTTACCTGGCTGGTCGCCTCTCGGCTAGCACCACTCCGGACATTCCACTTGCGCTGAAGAACACCACGACCTACAAGGAAGGAAAACGCAGGTTAGCTAAGGCAAGACTTCGCAGCACTGCGCATAGCGCTTACTTACCGCATCATAGCGCTCTTAATGCGCCATCATTTACCAGCGGGGCTCAACAAAGCCAGTTCGCCGCGCTGAAGCTCTGCATACCTAAGGGAGAAAAAAGAGACATTTTAAACAAAGAAAGGCATGCAGGATAGCAACAAAACTAAAGAACAGCAATAAGACCTACCTGAACAATATCAAACGGGACGGCGTCAGTGAAGTAACTGGACCGCACTCGCCCATGAAAGACAACGCGCCCCTGCAAAGAAGACAGGACGGAGAGCACACCTAATTCTACCACAAGGTGAGGAGAGGGCGCCAAAGGGACTGAAATCATACAGGGGTGGAGGGAGGATACTTACCCCAGTCGGTCAGTCTTGAACACAGTCCTCCTGTATTTTCAGGCAGAACCTTCCCCCGCAGACCACATCAGGGCAAAGCTGAGAAGCATACCAGCGAGTAACCCGGCTGGGTGGCGTCCCTGTGGATACCAGGTGAGCGTAACAGTGATTCAAAGAATATGTGTGGCTTTGGAATAAAAGATACTCGGCTGCACAGTGGCACACCTTAAAGCGAACTTTGCCCCCAAGTTTTTCTTTGTCACCCGTATAGGGTTCAATGATTAAAATATATTGCTGAACCTAAATGGGAGTAACGTACTTTAGATCCAATTGTTTAGTTTTCATGTTTTTTTTATATATATTGGTTAAGTTATATGTGTAACTCGTACCCTTGAAAATGATATTGGTTCACATGGGGCTCCTAGCCAAATTCACATTGAAACTGGTTCCTCACCAGAATTTGTTCAATTGTACATCAATCTTGTACATCCTATAGGGGTGAGTATATTTCTTTAGATGAATATAAAAGATTCATTCAAAATAATGTTCAAAGGTTCTGTTCAAATCTGTACCAAATGCCAGTTCAGAGTGAAATACAGGTGTGCTCCTGGCTGTTAGGAGCTGGATGATCATTGTATCAGAAATCCTGCTTCATGTACTGACTGAGAGTAATGTAGTTCCTTCACTTGTACCCTGCTTAATGAAATGTTTTGCGGGGTCTGCTGGGACTTCCTTATAACAATGGTATCACTCAGTTGTCTTAGACATTCGGTTTTGTGTTGTTCCCAGTGCAACAGCACTATGACTCTGCCCTTGTCCGTGGCTGTGATGAGTTCTTCTTGGATGAGGAACTGCTGGCCAATTGCTAGCGCACTTTACGTTTTTGTGTTGAGTATGTAGTATAGCGATTTCATTTAATGCTCCGCTTGCCCTGTCTTTCAAAACCATTTTCCAAAACATTGGATTCAGGCCTGACTTTTTGTTGAGGTGGCAGGATTTCTGAGCATTGTAGTATTATTAATGATGAAGGTTGGTGTGGTAGCTAAGAACTCCCAGTCTTATTTTCCTGAGCAAAATGTTCAATTTTCCTCGGAATCTGTAGGAATCATGGCTGTTGTTGCTGACGTATCATAGGCCTTTTTCCAGGATCTCTTTCTCTGTTTCTATGATTGGATTGTTTGCGAGTCTGATCATTAGTGTTGACTGCAGTGTTGAACTCCTTGTCGGCATCTGCGCCCCAGTCTATTTCTAAAAATGCATGGTGTTCATTACCACTTATGTTGCCTCATACTTTGTTGCCTCATTTCCTGTAGCCATATGTCTTCTCTTTGTGTATCCTTTCGAGGCAGTACCTTATTTAGCATCTGTGTGGTCCTAGTGCTTGTAATGAATGGTGAAGCTATAAGAGGTTTCTCTGAAGTGGACTTGCCTGTTGCACCATGCCTTGTTGGGCCACTTTAGTTGGATAGTGGAGACCTTTAGGTTTATTTTTGTAAGGTGTTAAGTCCACTTTATGCCCAATTCTTTGTGCTTTGCCCTACATTCTTTTGCCTGGGTTCAGTGATCCAATCACCATTTTTTTCTAATTGATAACCAACCAGATCTCACTGGGTATGCGCCTCTTGCACATATGGGACATGTTCAGAGAACAATAGGTGAGCGGGGGAGGAACAGGATGGGAAAGGAGCTACAAAATTTGCCACAGGTGGAAATTAAGCATTAGAGCTGTTATGAGACCAAGCGGTAAGAGATCCTGTTACTTTCTGTAATCACATGTTCTACATCAGCCACCATTCTTAGATGACCTCTGCATTAGACAAATGACTAACCTATTAAGGCAATGGATGGGACTATAAATACCTGGGGCTGGCATGAAGAGTAATGTTCTTCGTTGGATCACTCCTCGGTCCCATTCCAGACCCTTTTCAGATTGCTTTTGGACTTTGCTTCGTTGGAGTTCTGGCAGGTTCTTCCGTGCATCTGTCCCACAGTCTGAGTCAGACCTTTGACCCTCTCTTTCTCTCTTTTGTCTCCCCCCCACTCCCGCTGTCTTGCTCTGGCCCTCTGTCGTGCTCTCCCCTCCGTGCCCCCACTCTGGCTCTCTCTCGTGCTCTCATGCTCGCTGGCCCTTTCTCTCTCTCTCTCTCTCTCTCTCTCTCTCTCTCTCTCTCTCTCTCTGTCTCTCTTTCTCTCTTTCTCTCTTTCTCTCTCTCTCTCTCTCTCTCTTGCTCTCTTTCTCTCTCTCTCTCTCTCTCTCTCTCTCTCTCTCTCTCTCTCTCTCTCTTTCTCTCTGCCTCGCTATCACTATTGCCATATCTTCTCTCGCTTTCTCTCTCGCTTTCTCTCCCTCACTCTCTACACACTCCACGGTTCTGGTCATTCATGATTCTCAGCCGTGTTTATTCCTTGCTTTGGCTTTGTCTGCACTACAGTTATTTTTTCCGATCCTCCAGCTCTTCCCCGTGTGGGGCCCTTTAGCCATCATCTTAGTTCTGTTGGGAACAACCTTGTTCCTCTGTTTAGAAGTGTGTATCTGTGTGGCAGATTTCCCATGAGTCTTCAGGTTTTTCTCTCCCTTTTTCTCAGACCATGGGGGCTAGGAAGGGGCAGCTAGGTGTTGGCAGGGCACTGGTGCAAATCACTCAGCTAATGCATATTCTTTAGCATTTACCCCAAGGATACAGTAAAGAGTGTGCTCCTGACCTTGACTTGTTTTGTGCCCCCCCTCTCTCTTCCCCTGTGCTATGGGATTTCTAGATGTAGCATTAACTTGGGAGACCTAGGGTTTGGTTGGAAGGAAGTGGTTGGTGCCCACGTTTGAATAAACCACACCTAAAAGTCATGACATGAGGTGCTTCCCGGGCTCCCTGGTCAGTAACCTCACTGAGACAGGTTCTGGTTTGTTGGCAGTGAACTTTAAAATAGTGTTACAAGTCATTGCAATTGTGGCTGGCTCACAGGAAATTCTGTAATATAGAGTGTTGTGAAATCTGGCAACCAGGGTAAGTAGGCAATTGTACTTTGATGCCCTTAAGTGTGATTAAGTGAAAACTGGGAACAATTTGCGGATACCTGTGTGGGAGTAGATAGTTGAAAATAAATATTTGAATAAAGGAAGAGGGGTAAGAATTTCTGTTGCAGGTGAATTCGTGATCATGAACAAAAATTATATTACACCTACCATTTGACAACGAATTGAGCATATCCCCCAGGTTTCTTTTTCTAGTGTACATTTACGATTCTTCATCCCTTTTTGCTTTGCCTCTGCCATACAGATTTCCATGAGCATGTGCTCTGTGATGGAGTGCTGTCCAGCAGAAACTGTTACCATGGTCGCTAGCACACCTGTAATCGAACAGGCTAGTTAAAACTGATAAGGTCAATGGAGCTGCTTATTCTTGACCGGAAATAGTCATGGGGTGAAGCTACAACACTCCTTGGGACTGATCATCTGACTGGAAATTGGAAGACATCACAAGTGTAAATAAACAAAGAGAACAGACTCCCCTTTAATGAATGGGGTCATTATTTTGGCGGGAGGCGGTATAAATGTGCAGCAAGCCTTAACAATGATTTATTTCGATTATTCTCAGGTGGGGGAGCCCTTAGACTCTGGAGGGTGGGATCAGGTCAGTCAGGTGGTGTGCCGTTAGATGCAGGATGTGGTTTTCCATAACTTTCAAGTCAATCAATAACATGTCCTTGTTTGCCGTTACCTCAAATTGATGCATTCGCCCGGTTTCTCCCAACACCTGTGACCTACGACAAGGGATCATTATTGCTAAATTCTGGCACTAAAGTTATTGAGCCTTAATTTCTTCTCCTGCACATCTTCAGGAATTCACTCAACATTAACTGGGCACAGTGGTCCCTTATTTTAGCATTAGTACCTTCTTTTGCTGTGCTTGCCCCTCTACCTGACTGCAGCTCCCTTCCTGCTGCTGCTCCATGAATTTCAATTGGGGTGGTTGCTCATATTACCGTTGTGCGAGTCAGGCATACCTTGGTGAAAATCTCTCCCTAATGCTGAAGATAGTTTTAGCTAAATCCTGTCTAGAGGACACTTGACAAATCTCATGTCCCTCTGGTGACTATGAATATGCTCCTGGATGCAGGCATTTGGCTATATCTTTCCTCTGCTATTTAAGCCTGTCGGTGGTTGTTGAGTTCCTTTTACCTCATTCTCTTATCTCTTTCAGTCGCTTCTCTAATTTTTCAAGTGGGACTATTTTGTATATGCCCTCTTCTTTTTTAAATTTACTCTTCTGTTTTTGCATTTTACCACCCAGGCTTTGTCTGTCATCATTACTATCCTGTTTCTACCACACTTGTTTGTAATGTGACCCTATTTCATCCTGAATTCCCAATTCTCTGGAAAAAAGTGGAGTTAATTTAACACGATAATCCTGTGGGGGAAGGGACTTATCTCTTAAATATTCTAACATGATTGACCTTTGGAGCTTGTTTAATAATTTCCTCATCTGCACTGCAGGCCTGGCGGGCAGGGCGGCAGCCGCTCGCAGACTCTGAGTGTGCCGGTCCGGTAACAACAGTGCCGGTAGGCTTACCGGCAATGTTGTTACTGGAAAGGCACACTCGTAATGAGGCCCAAAGACTGTAAATGTTGTTTCGAGGGAATTGGGTCCTCCGACTATTCCATATCTATGACAGGTAATGTCCACAGCTGTGCTGCTTCGGAAAATCTTTGGCGTCTGCGTCCTGCGTCGATGACGTCGATGCGCCGTCCCCGAGGACCTCCTCCGACGGCCGACGTCACCCGATGTGATAAGTAGGACGCACAACGCCCATAGCCTCAGTTCTGTTTTTTCCGCAAACGTGTTCGCTTCGTGAATCTCGGTACGCCTCTACTCTTTGGAGTTTGCTGTTTTCAATTCTCGGTTCGTTGAACCGGTTTGGTTTTTTGTGAAGACCTGTTCGTGGCGATGTCTACTTCGTCTTCAACCCCGCGTCTGGGCTTCAAGAAATGCGGGGACTGTGGGTCCAAGATGTCGGTCACAGACTCGCACCACGCCTGCCTCTAGTGCCTCGGGGAGGCCCACGATACCGACGACTGTGTCGATTGCCAGTCGCTCATGGCAAAGGCCTTGCGGGAACGCAAGAAGAAGCTGTCGGTAGGCCGGGTGTCTAAGCCTCGGAAGTCGAGGTCTGCGGGGCTTTCGACGGATGACTCGAGGAGCGACTCTCCGCATCATCGTCGGTAGTCCAGTGGGTCTCCTTCCAGGAGTCGGTCTCGCCACTCCTCCGCCTCTTCGAGGCATTCCCGGAAGCGCCAGTCCTTCCGAGGACTCCGCCCATCGGCGGGTCGCTTATCCCTCCATGCAAGCGACACCGGAGGAATGGGCTTACTTCGGGAAGCAGATGCTAGCGATACTTGAATCGCAGGGCACCGGTCCATCCGCGCCTCCGAGTGGGGTCGGTCAGCACCGGTCGAGAGACACCGCTCGTACGCCTTCGGGCTCGGGTGGTTGGCACAGCTCGCGGGAGAGGTCCTGCTCGGACAAGGGTGGCCGTTCTCGCCATGCCCGTTCCAGGTCCCAGTCCTCGACGTGCTCGAGACCGCGTGATCCTGTGCCGTCTTCGAAGAAGACGTCGACGCCTGTGGCGCCAAGGTCGTCGACGATTTCTCTCGAGGCTCTGCCTCTGAGGGGTCGTCGACGCCATCGGTGCCTAGGTCGTCGAGAGACACGCTCAGAACTCTGGCTTCGAGGCCTGTGTCAACGCCGTCGATGCTGGCGGCGCTGCAGCTGATGTCGACGCCGATTCGCTCTGGCTAAGGTCAGGCACTGCTTTGGTCCCCAGAGGTCTTCCTCTCCCCGCCTGGAGTACATTTCAGAGGGTGATGAAGGCTCTGATGACGGCTTGGTTCCGGTTCCGGTTGAGCTTCTCTCGGGCCATAGCCAGTTTGATGACCTGAGGCAGTCGCTGCATGATGCCAGTGGACTGGACACCTCTCCGGAGGTGGAGTTTTGTAGGCCAGAACCTGGCACTCATGCCGATTCTTCATATCGGCGCCTTATGTCTCGGGTCACTGAGTACTTGGGTTGGTCAGCTCCCCCAGGGGAGTTCGTTCAGGATGATCTCACGGACATCCTTGATCTTGGTCCCCCCACTGACCCGGTTTTGCCGTTTCATATGGCTCTGCAGAGAAGGGTGGCAGCGGCTTGGACTGCTCCGGAGAGTCTCCCGGCAGTGGACAAGTCGTTGTCGCGAAAATACCGTCCAGCCAGTAGCGACCCCTGCTACTTGTCTAGGCACCCCACTCCGGAGAGTTTGGTGGTGCAGGCGGCTACAGCCCCGGCAAAGCAGGCGTCGTATCCTACCATCCCTCCGGATAGGGACGACAAACATTTTGACGGCTGGGCGAAGAAAGTGTTTTCTTCAGGAGGTATGGCGCTTCAGGCGGCCAACTCCATATGTGCCTTGTCTCGTTTCACACACACTCTGTGGAACTGTGTTGCATTAGCGGCTGAACATATTCCCGAAGGGGACAAACAGGATGGTTTCCTTGCTATGGTTCAGGATGGCAAGGATGCCATGTGTGAGGCCGTTCAGTCGGGTTTGGACTTGGCAGATTGTGTCAGCCGGTCCTTGGCGGCAGGCACCGTAATGCTCCTGATGTGCAGTCGCGGCTCCTCAACATGCCCTTTGACGGTGAACACCTTTTTGGCAGCAAGGCTGATGAGAGCCTTGAGAGGTTGCAGACCTCCAAAGCTGCAGCGAAGTCGTTGGGCGCTGCAGTTCGCCAACCTCCGCCTTTTCGTCCTAGGGGACAGCAATGGAGGGGAGGTTCCTTTCGCCATTACTCGTCCTTCAGTAAAGTGAGGGGAGCTAACAGTCAAAGAGGCCATCGTACGAGTGCCAGAGGTGGAAACAAAGGTACTCGAGGTGCCAAGGCCGCTCGGGCAGTTGCCTCTTTGCCCTCAGGCAACGCCGCAGCCGCTACCACTCAGTCATGAGGCCAGGTCCCATGGTTCGCCGGTTGGGGGAAGGCTGGCGCAGCATCTTGTAGAGTGGCAAGCCATTACTTCGGATGTGTGGGTTCTGGAGATCATAACCCACGGCTACTGTCTTCCTTTTCGGCAGAGGCCTCACGACAATCCACCAGGGAACCTCTCTTTGAAGAGTCCGGATCCGCTCCTTGCGCAGGAAATTCAAGCCCTGCTGGAGGAAGGCGCCATAGAACTGGTGCCTGTAGCGGAGAGGAACAAGGGATGGTATTCCCCTTATTTTTTGATTTCGAAGAAAGACGGGGGATTGAGACCCATCATCGACTTGCGCGGTTTGAACAAACTCCTCAGGAAGGACAAGTTCAAGATGTTGACTCTTTCTCAAGTCCTCCAGGCCCTTCAACTTCAGGACTGGTTGGTGTCTCTCGACCTCAAGGATGCTTAATTCCATGTGCCGATTCATCCCAGGCACAAGAAGTACCTGAGGTTCGCGGTTGGCGACTCGCACTTTCAGTTTCGGGTCCTGTCGTTCGGGTTGACCTCCACCCCAAAGGTTTTCACCAAGCTCATGGTGGTGGTGGCAGCGCATCTCAGGAAAGGTGGGATTCACGTCTACCCCTACCTGGACGATTGGTTGATCAGGGGGAGCTCTCCCAAGCAAGTCCTGGATCATCTGTCCATCACCTGCCACTCCCTTCACAGGCTGGGCTTCTCACTCAATTTAAAAAAGTCCCATTTGACATCAACGCAGCGGCTCCAGTACATTGGAGCAGTGCTCGACACGTCCCTGGGGCAGTGTTTTCCTCCCCAGGTGAGGGCTCTTCACATTCAGCAGATGGTGAACAAGTTTCAATTTGCCCAGGATCTCCCAGCGTCCGAGTTCTTGAGACTGCTCGGCCTCATGGCATCCTGCATTCTTCTGGTGCCAGAGGCTCGTCTGCGGATGAGATCTTTGCAGTGGGCACTCAAGCTCCAGTGGTCTCAGTCCTCCGGCAGGCTGTCGAACCCTGTTCAGGTGCCGCCCTCGTTAGCCCAGGACCTTCTGTGGTGGGCCGTCGAAGGCAATCTGATGAAGGGGGGCCCCATTTTGGCTGCCCTGGCCGGAGATGACGATCGTGACGGACGCATCCCTCACGGGATGGGGAGCTCATGCCAATGAGTTGACAGTCAGCGGTTGTTGGTCTCTGTCGGAGTCCAGACTCCACATCAATCTGCTGGAGCTGAGGGCCATCAGGCTAGCCCTGAAGGCTTTTCTGCCGACTGTGCATGGAAAGAGTGTCCTGATTCTAACGGACAACACGGTGGCCATGCACTACCTCAAAAAAAAGGGGGGGCAGGGTCACTTCCGCTGTGCAGGGAGGCGATGCAGCTCGAGTTCTGGGCCATCCAGCAGGAAGTTTTGATCTCGGCTTTTCATCTGGCCGGAGACGACAACGAGACGGCGGATGCTCTGAGCAGGCAGAGCACGATCTCTCACGAGTGGGAGCTGGCTCAGGAGATTCTCCTGGAGATCTTCGCCCTTTGGGGGACCCCTCATGTGGATCTCTTCGCCTCCAGTGTCAACCGGAAGTGCAAAAGGTTTTGCTTGCGGGAATTTCCTCCAAAAGGAGCCTTAGGAGACACGTTTGTGGTGGAGTGGTCATTCCCAATGCTGTACGCGTTTCCTCCAGTCCCCGTCATCCCGCGTGGGCCCGGAGGATGTGCTACCCAGACCTTCCTGACTTGTCCATCTGCCCTCCACGTTGTCTTCCCTACCGAGACGATCTGCTCTCACGGGAGGGGGGGGGTGTGGGTCAGGTTCTCCATCCAGAGGTCAGATCCCTCAACCTTCACGCTTGGCTTCTGAAAGGTTGAGGTATAAGGATTGGGACCTCCCTGAAGACGTGATGGAGGTGTTGCTCTCGGCCAGGCGGCCGGCAACAAAGTCTCGGTACCGTTGCCGATGGAGAACGTTCTGCGACTGGTGCAGAGTTAAGAATGTGGATCCTTTTGAATGTGACATTCCCATGGTTCTGCCTTTTTTGCTTCCTTTGGCCCACAGGGGCTTGCAAGTGGGGACCATTAAAGGTTACCTGGCGGTGCTGTCCATATTTAGGCGCTTGTCTGAAGAGGGTTCCTATTTTAAGATTTCTTTAATTTTCGCATTTTTTGAAAGGGCTCACTAATGTGTTCCCTCCGTCACCTTTTCTGGTGCCCGGTTGGGATTTGAACCTTGTTCTTAAGTTTCTTATGGGTGCTCCGTTTGAGCCTTTACATTCTTGCCCTTTGAGGCTGTTAACTCTGAAAACTGTGTTTTTGTTTGCGGTTACTTGCCCTCGCAGAGTGAGTGAGTTACAGGCACTTTCAGTTACGCCACCATTCACTGTGTTTCATAAGGACAGGGTTGTCCTTAGAGTTCGTCCTTCCTTTCTTCCGAAGGTGGTTTCGGAATTTGAGCCAGAAGGTTGTTCTTCTGGTGTTCTATCCTCCTCCACATCCTGGTAAGGAAGAGGAGAGGCTCCATAGGCTTGATTCTAGGAGAGCGTTGAGCTTTTATATTTTGCGCATGTCCCGGGTCAGAGTGGACGATCAACTTTTCATTGGTTACGCTGGAAAGCGTTTGGGACAAGCTGTGACGAAACAGACTTTGTCTCGTTGGATTATTTTAGCTATCTCTGAGTGTTACCGCTTGGCAGGTAAGGATCCTCCGGCTGGCTTGCGGGCCCTTTCTACCAGGGGAGTGGCTGCGTGTACTGCCCTGCAGAGGGGAGTTCCTATTCGTCACATCTGTGATGCAGCCACCTGGGCTTCAGTACATACTTTTGTACGTCACTACTCCCTCGATTCCATCAGAGGGCCGGATCTGGCCTTTGGCAAGGCAGGCCTCTATTCCGCAATTTGATTGGGCATGCTAAATTTGTGTTCTAAATTCTTTCCCACCTCCTTGCTTGGTACTGCTTTGGGAGTCTGTCATAGATATGGAATACGTCGGAGGACCCAATCCCCTCGAAGAACAAGTTACTTTCTTACCTGGTAACGTTCTTTCGATGGGATGGTCCGACCACATATTCCATATCGCTCCCTCCCTGCCTTCCCCGCTGCAGAATTTCTTTTGTGATTGCAGCTTGCGTTCCGCAAGGCCTTGTGTGTCTGACTGGCAGAAAACTGGTGGCACCCGTTCTGGGAAAAAACTATAACTGAGGCTATGGGCGTCGTGCGTCGTACTTATCACATCGGGTGACGTCAGCCGTCGGAGGAGGTCCTCGGGGACGGCGCATCGACGTCATCGACGCAGGACGCAGACGCCAAAGATTTTCCAAAGCAGCACAGCTGTGGACATTACCTTTCATAGATATGGAATACGTCATCGGACCATCCCATTGAAAGAACGTTACCAGGTAAGAAAGTAACTTGTTCTTTTTACCACACCACCCTTCACCACTAACAACAAAAAGAAGAACACATAAAACCCACCGAAAAGGTTTTAGCTGTAGTGCTAATGAACTGGCAACAATATGAGGGAGAATGTCTGAGACATCAAGGCAATCCCTAGAGTTATGGACAATTCCCAGCAGTCCATTCAGCATGTCTCAATCAGCAGTTCAAGTAAAGGGTATGAGAGGAAAAAGAATCCATACGAGCTGTGGTTGAGGGACAATCCAGGGCAACTATGCTCTACTCCCTTCCGAAGATTCACAATAATCTCCAATGTCAACTACGTCGTCTAAGAGTATTAAGGATTGATTCCATCTTAGAACACCTGTCCTGTTATACTGACATCTTCTTCAAGACAAATATACCACAGATGAAGTCAATGTGGAGGCCACCACTCATTATTAACATAGTTGAACAACTGAACAACTGACGCATGACCCAGCACATCATCCACTCATTAGATTAGGCATAGAATCTATGAGTCTTGAATGGAGGTCCTTGCTACAATTAAAAGAAATACAGATTCCGAGGTACAATGATTCTGGCTAGTGTTTTATTAGGGTGGTATGCAAACAAACTGGTGACCTGACATTAGTTTATTTGGATCTATGTTTCTCGACTAATAGTTGCAAGAGTATGTCTAACTCCTCTCTCTGCAAGTCTAGAAGAAAAGTATTCAGATTTGTGGGGTAGCTTCCACTTGCAAAATAATATGTACCGTCAGCAGGACAGCACGCCTCTCTTCTGGGCATAATATGGCCCATGGTTACCTTTGAGGAAGCAGTATTGATGATTACTTTGTTTGAGACCATTGTGATGCACGGTTTACTCTTTTGGTAACTCTCATTGGTTACTCTCATGCCATAAAGGTCACAATTATGTGCTATGTCTTTTATTATGGAAAATGCCATTTGTGTCTATTGAACCAGTAAGAATAAGATTAGACGTAGAATCCCTTTACACCAGGATTTGAGATTGTCCAATCCCACCTACAAGAAACAGTTCACAATGAAAGAACGGCATATCAAATTATTCATCTTGTGATGCATCCAGATGACTCTGAGAATGTATTCAGATTTAAGGATAAAGTTTACTATCAAATAGAAGTCAAAGCCCTGGGTCCAGCTATAGACCCAAACATGTCTAACGTCTTTTTTGTGGCTTTTAAGAAATGATTAATATACATCCACTAACTAACATTTCCATATTGGTCTGTGGAAAAGGTTTATTAATGACATTCTTATCATCTGTGATGGCACCTGGGAAAGGGCAATCAAATGTATGCAGTGGTTCAACTGCCTAGACCCCCACCTGAAGTGGACCAGTTCCATAGATAACACTGGACCTGTTTCTTGGACGTAACCTAATTTGCAGAAACTGGGTAAATAACGTTTTCCCATTTTCGAAACCTATAGAAAGCAACTACCTCCCAAGGTATGGCAGTTTTCATGCTTCACACCTGCTCAATAACTTACTCTACAGTTAGTTTGTCCGTCTCAATAGGCATAGCCCAAACAGCATTTTGAAGAGGCAACCAATATCCTTAATCCTCAAATTCCATCAGAAGTGATACTCCAAGGCTGCTCAAATGAACTAGAAAGCTAGCCTGTAACACCAGGTTCAAAGCCATATCAGAGGCACACAGGATATGTGTCAACTTCATTTGTAGTTTCTTTCCAAACCAAGAAAATCATTATGAAACACTGGCAGATTCTGAATAAGGATCCATTCCGATTTAAACAACCTTTTCTCTCAAAAGAAGGAAAATCCTGTGTCGCATGTTGGTAGGAGCAGGTGCGCAGGACCACACGCCATGCATCACCCAATTCCACCTCAAAATTATGTGAGGGTGCCTGGAGGTGGATGGCCACTGTCCTATCGCAAATTGCTTCTTGTGCAACTATGCTTACCATACCACAGAGATGGAGATGGGGTGTCAAAATAAATGGCAACCAACAATCCATACCTATTGTAATGGCCATGCATATTACCAGGTCCCTCTGTGTGAAAGGAAATATTGGGAACGCAACTTGATCAGTCAAGAACTGCTTTGTTAAACATCACAGTTTTATCAGAACCAACATTGTAACAACCCTGTTGATCCCACGTTTCCACAATGCTGCACACTGTGAAGCTGACATCAAATAGTGTATCCTGAAGAGCTTCATGGGTGGGAAGACCTCTGATTTGGAGATGCAGTTATATCAAATGGAAGAGGGACATCATGTTTCCACTAGAAGCCACATTGTGTTGGAATACACATGTGATATGACCACTTGTTCATCTTATAATGCCCTCCTGACTGTCTGCACCACTTGTCTCCCAGGTTTTCCCTGATACTTTATAATATAGGTGTCTCCTATGATGAGAACTGTGCTCATCCTTGTTCGGGAGAATTCTCTGTTTAGGCTGAATTTCCTAACCTAGTGAGTCCCCCAGCAGCTTTGCTGGATTTTTGGGGTTTATTTTTTTCTCCTGCCAAGAGTGAGACTCTTTTACCCTCACTATTGGGCATGATTTGAATGTGTTTCTTTGAATCTAGATGTGTTTAATGGGCTATGGGGTCTTTTACTCCATAGGGCTTCATGTGTTTTTGTGATGTGTGTTACACAGCACCCTCCGTGCAGTAACACAGGGGTGTCATAGTGACCCCCCAGTATAGACTCCATACCCTGGGACTGACTACTGTCTCCCAGGGGATGTAAAGTCACCATTGACTTTACTAGTCTTAAATTCTGAACAGAACCAGTACAAACCATCATATTGTGGACGTACTGGCTGGGGAAATTGAATTGCCACGGGGTCTGTTAGTCGAGGGGGCACGTCTCCGTCCCCCCTGATCGAGTTTTGGCTGGTGGCAGTGGATACTACTTTTTATATTCAACCGCAAATATTTTCCTATGGGATTTCCCATTGTTTTAGGCTACTATCTTCATTTAATTATTTATGGTAGCCTCGAACATACCGCCGGTTTATTTATTTATTATTAATTCTCCGGTTGGTATTGTTTGCCAAAACTTGATTCTAAAATGGCGTTTGTGTTCTCTTCTGTGACTCCAACCCAAGTCGAGCCCTTTGTTCCACTTTTTGGCGGGCTTCTCCACAGAAGCCCTCCAAAGTGGTGCCACTCTGTCTGGGGTACTTAGGAGGGGTGGAGGGGGATTTAGGCACGCTGGACTGAGTTGCCTAGGCAACTCAAGTCGCACTCCGTCCTGATTGGCCCAAGTGGTGAGCCGGCCGGCTCACCACTTAGCATGTTTGAGTGACAGCTAGGCTGAGTGAATGGGGGTTTGCTGCATAAAAGCAGGGTCTTTGGGACTGGTTCTTCAGAAGTCGCCACAGGACCTAAGAATCTGACGAGGGAGAAGCTGAGGCGACCTGCCACGACACCACTACCGGTGGAGCCCTGCTGGACTGCCTCACCACTTTTCCCGACGACAGGGGAGATCTCCCGCCGGAGAGTCTTCTTCCTTTGACTGGTGGGGATAACCAGTTTCACCGTCTTTTCGCCTTCCCGACGTACCTCGTGGCCGCCTTGCCTGTGCCAAGCACCCCGGCAACCGGGATACCATGTTTTACCACGACCGCGAAACAAAGGTACCACCTTTAACCGGAAAACTCTGTGGCTGGTTTCTGCCCTGGTAGTGCAACGACCTTCATCTTTCCTCCAAGTCGAGATCTTCTCTTCCCCTGGACGACGACGCAACTTGCACCCACTACCAGGAACAACTGCCACCGCTGGAGGATCCTTCCCACTTAAGGTACAGTGTCCCGCCTGGCTTCCCTTGCTACCGACTGTACGGGGTAGATTTAGTCCCCGGCTTTCGAACCTGGGTTAGCCTGGGACACCCTGGCTAAACTTTCCTAAAGCCTCTCTAAACTCTTCTTGAACCCTCTGCAAGACTTTCTAAGCCTAGTGTAACTGCGTGATCTTGGTCGCATTTGTGCTCTGCTCTCTCTAAGAGTGGGCCCAGCCTTTGGACTTTGGCTCACCAGTGACTTTTGCTCTTCTGCCTTGCTAACCGTGTTCCTGAATCTTAGAGTGGTGTACCTTTCCATATTCTGTCTTTTTCCCTCCCTTTCTCACAAACTTATTGGAGTGCCATCTAGTTAAGCACTCACCTCTGTATGAAAATAAGTGGTGTTTTACAGTGACTTATCTGATAAAGAAAAAGGGATGTATATATTATAATAGTAACTGTGTTTAGAATATTTTACAATAAGAGTGCTGGGGTGTTTCAACCTGTGTGTTTTTAAATAAATAATTATATACTTTGATACCAAAGCTCTGGTCAGTGTTTACTTGTATTGTTGTATCTGAGTGCCTATTGTGTATACTTTGCATACTGCCTAACTCTTCTTGAGGGAAGTCTGACTGCTCAGCCACAGCTACCAGGTAAATCTGGGTGGTACAGACTGCTATCAAGTGGGTTTACTGCCAACACCTGTAGTCTTAAATCTTTTGCAGTGGTCCCTAAGGGAACTGCACAGGTTTCTGCCTAACAATCCTCTTTTACCATTCCATTAATAATTAGGCATTTTCACTTCTCCAGCATGGTCAATCCCATGTAGCTACTGTGATAAAAACTAAAGACCACCTTCCTCCCAACCCAGGTGATCGGTCCTTTTACACCGCATAGAAAAAGGACTTTTCACACTGCAGCATAGCCTATGCTTCAGCAGAGACACCAATTGAATTACAATCTTGATTTCACTGTATTAATCATTGTAATACTTTCGGGTGAGAAACCTTCTCTGATGAAACATTTTCACTCTGAGGAATTGAGTCTGGAATGTTCGTGTACAGGAATTTAATCCGTCTCTTATACCCCCACAGGCATACCTCCCTAACTCCGACAAATACCCCATTACCAATCCTCTCATAGGCACAGCCACATTCTCACAAGTAGACAACCTCTCTTCAATTTCCCCTGTGGTGTAGTCCACAACCAGTATGCCAATAATTGATGTGTTTATTTCGTACAGCCCCAATTGAAGTAGGGTTACCAGAAAAACATTTAGTGTACCTTTAATGTACACTTCCTTATTGGCTCAGGTTTTGCGCAATTAATGCTCCAATCTGTAGTTTTAACACACGTGTGTCCTAATACAATTTCTCCTTAGCACGTGCCATGTTCCCCAGGTTTTCATTATCCTAGCTTTTTACATGATGAAGGCCCTTCTGAAGAACATCTTCAGCACCATATTGTCCGAGAAAGGTTTGGATTCTTCTTTGTGTATAAAATAGCTTTTATTCTGAATTGTAATTTTTACTTTGAATTCTGAATTGTAATCTTGTATTGCTTCTTTTTTTTGCACTGTAAGTTTGTTAAAGGTTACTTGTTCCTCAAACAACAATAAAATAAATGTAAAAGAAATTGCTATTTTCGACAATGTGTTGCTAAATGACAATCTTAATTGAATGCTGTCCTTCATACAAGTATAAACAAGAACAGAGACAGATTGACTACCCCTCTCTAGAGGTCCCTTCTTTACAACTGGCTGAGTGATCGGACTCTACTTTATCATTGGGTAGATAGACCACCTATAGCGACTTAGGCATTTCTCTATCACCAAACTTTTATTACACAACAGTTTTCTTTATTTCATTTTCATAAAAACATAATAAAAAACATGTAATCATGTAATCAAATACTTTCTAATCATCATTCACCACTTTCATATAACATTATTCTACATTTATGGGGTAACTTAATTTGCTTTTCTTCGATTCAGTTATGCACAAGAGATGGGGAAAAACATCTTAGGTTCCCTTAATGGTTGACATATGTTTCGGCCCTTACAACGTGTACTACACCCTCTCACAAGCTGTCAATTGATCTGGTTATTGGGCCTTCTTCAGGACAAAAGCAATATATTCATGAAGTTCAATTTCATTCTCTAGTGGTAGATTTTTTAATCTAAAAAATAGTACATTAAACTTTGATTTAGTGACATTGAAATGCCTAGAAGAACAGTTGTTCAAAGGTGATGTCTCATATATTATTATGAAGAATCAACCCCATCACTGACCTGTTGTACATAGGTTATTTATCGGGGTGTCCAAGCACGCACATTGATACATTTAATTTGTAGCTTCCAGTTTTGTTTTACTTACGAAAGAGAGAGTTGCAACTGTGAAATTCCACTCTTGCAATTTATTGCTGGTTTTGTTAATTTTACAGGTTTTTTGTTTGAGTAATAAGCGCCATGTATCACTTACGTTTCCACACTTGGCATAGCTGTTTCTTCAGCTGCAGCTTTCAGTGGTAATCACACGTGTCTTTTTAGCGTGTATTCTTGTACATCACCTGGAAATACTTGTGTAGACTAGGTTGGGGTGTCGCAGAAAAGGCCACTTTTTTTCTTTTTTCGGTGTCTACAGGAGAAATATATCAAAAGGCGTTCTGTTAGTTTAGCCTATAGCTTCTTGTGTTTTCTCTTAGTTGAATAAAAACAAAAGTTTTTTGTTGGTCATGTCATTTCGCACCTTCATCCCTTAACCTACATGGTGGATGGCTTTCTGGCAGCACCAGACTTCTAGGAACATTTACAGTTTGTCTGGATACCAGTAATGTTCTGCCTACTTCACATTGCTGAAATTAACCTGTTTTCCTACTTCTACTTTTCGAGTGGTGTTGCAATACAAAAAAACTCACTATTGTCGTGGATGGAATCTTTGCCTGGTTTTAAGTTTCTTCCTTGTTAAAATGAGCCCCTTCCAAAGAATTCCATTTTCCCCTCTCCTCCAAGCCTGACTGAGTAATGGTCACTGATCTTCAACTGCAACTCCTCTAAGACAAAAGTAATGTACATTCCTGCCTCCAGTGCGCACCCCCTATCCTTCCATCTCCTATATCGTTTCCACTTGACCTGCTCTCTCCCTATTCCAAGACATGCATTTTTCGGATTCATTTTTACATGAATCTCAACTTTCAAAACTTTATTTCCCTTCCATGCCACCTGGCTTTACATGAAAAAAGGGTTACTCTTTAAATTGCTACTGCTTTTTAATTAGTCTCTGAATGGACTGGAAGCCCTCTACCTAGCTAACGTTATTTACCACTACTCTCACCCCCCCATCCTCCCCGCACACCCTCTACTCTAGTTCACTCCTTTATCTCTCCATCCCTCTTCCATCATGCTCATGCTCTTGTTTCCGTTCCTATTCCTTCTAGCCCTGCAATACTTCAACTTCTGCCCTACATGAAAATCTATTCTGCTATTTACCCCTTCAATTGTCACTACAACTCCTACTCCCACAGTGAACACACTTACCCTTTACTGACCAAGCCTAACCTCATGGTAGCATGCAACCTGTACATAGTCAGTTCCCCTGTCTGTAATGCCTGTTCTATGTTGGGTATATATAACATTTATTCGCCACATTCCATGGTCAGATGCTCACTATCTCACCTTCCAACGTACGCCATCTAACCCAGGCTTACCCTGTAAAATGTCGATTACTCTTAAGTGTTTCTGGGTGAAATGACCGTTATTCTCAATAAATCAATGGAATACAACAAAAAAGGTTTCCCAAGTATCTACACAAACACAGAAATGTTGATTTAGAACCCTGTTAGAGGGCAATATTTGTATTCTGGGTGTATTCTTATCAGCTGGGTGACACATAAGGCACACACAGCCTGTTCTCGTGAATGGTAAATGCACACAGACTGTAGTCCAAGTCTCTTGAACCCAACTGAGCACGTTTTTGACTTGGACTAATAAATAACCACATAAATTGTCTTAAAAATGATTGCCACAGTTGGAAATGACATTCGTTTTATGTGAGGGCATTAGGACAGGTGCCAATTGTTAATTAAGTATTCTAACTCGGGCTGGAGATGCTGAAGGCCCCTGCCAAGCTTTATTTCCTTGGGGTATTACGTTATTTTATTATTCTTTCGGGCAAGTAATAGAGACACATGTTGGTGCTAACTGGGGCCCCCTGAGTAGAAGGAAATGGCATAGGCTACTCCTTTAAGTGGGCTCAGTGAGTTTGCTTTTATTTTGTCTCTCTCGCTCACTGAGGGCAAATGGTGCAGGATAAGGCTTCACTGACCTTCTGAAAGCCAGCAGAGAGGTCCTGTGCCCAATCCTTTTTCTGTTTAGGTGCTCGGAGTAGGGAGCTAATTATGCTTTGGGTGCCTGGAATTGTAAAGTCTCATCTCTTTTGGTCCCTATGGAAGACTTAAAACACACTGCTGCCACACTGCACTGGACTATTTAGTTTTTTCTCTAGACGTGGATGCTGCGTTTCAGCAAGAGGGAAGGTTCAGAAATTTCAAGGAGGGTTTTTTTCAGGCATGCAGCTCCTCTCACTCAGGGGCTAGAGACTTTTTCTTTTTCTTGCTCCCCGCTAACTGGGAACAGCTGGAAGGTAGGTGGTCCATGTCTAGTCATTGTGCTTCACTGCCTTGGCTATGGGGCACTATGTAATAAACGGCAGTCTTTGTATTGTTCTTTTCTCACTGGCAGGCAAACTGCTCCGGTATCCTCTCTGGCGACCGCAGATTAAGGGCTGGAGCATGAAGCAGGCAGAAGTACTCCAGGCAATGCGGGTGTTTTAATTTCAGACCTCAAATTGAAGGCACATTATGGTGCTGCTAGGGTGGGTGGGGACCATGGAAGTGCTGCCTCCTTGCTTGACTGGTGGTCCCGTGCTATGTTCAGCGTGGCAGCCTTGCCCCCTGTAGAGTGTGGGGTGGCCTTTTCTTTGTCCCCCATTTAAAGGTGAATGAAGCAATCTGTAAGTGTTTACCCCCTTCTCTCAAGAGCCTTGGAGCGCTTTGTGTGGCAACCAATCTCTCTCAGATCAGCGGGCTCAAAACAAGCCTAGGAAAGGGCCTTAAGGTCCTGTGACGGCTTTCTACAAAATCTTCTTCTCTGCTCTCATCCTGTTTTAGGTGTTAGGCAGGCAGGGTAAAGAGAGACACAGACTCAAGTGTTATAGCTATATAAATACCAAAAAAAGAAAAACTTTATTTACTATGATGTTGGGGTTGGGGTTACTATGATGTTTCTAAGGGCCGTCGATGTCTTAAAGCCCAAAACCAAAATCTGTCTGTGTCTAAACATATGCTTGCCCTCACATTTTGACAAAATGTGGTACGAAGTATCTTTAAAGGAAAATAGTGATTGAAAAAGAAACATATTTCAAAGCTGGTTTCAGGTGGTCTTCTCACCAGGTGTGGCTCTGTCAGTATCATCAAAGTTTAGCACAATCAAAAAGAGGTAGTTCGTTAACTCTTCTCCGCAAAGTTCTAGCAATCTGTTTAAGCAACTTCCAATTATATACTTGAGGACCATCCCGTACACTGATCGGGACTGGGGACATATAGTAGATTATAACACAAAAAGGGTTGTCCTGACAGGAAACTTATTTGGGTCTGCAACTGAATTATAACTATTTCAATGGTGTGGTAACTTGGGCTATTCTCTGAATTTGACGCCTATCTGGCAGGAGTTTAGAAGCACAAAATGTCACTGTTACGTTCAATTATATCGAAACATTTTTCATTTGTCAACATGTAACAAGTTTTATTGCACATTTGGTTAAACACACATTTTTTAAAAAATATGAATCCAAATGTAAAAGGTCAATTCCAGCAAAAAACATGTAAACCACGAAAAGTAAAAAAACATGATTTAATATACAACATTCACATAGTAGGCTCAAAAAATCAGCCTTGTATTACATTTGCAGTGTGGGCTGAAAAACATATATACTCAGCCTTTAATAAAAGTAACCCAAACGTTTGTTAAAAAAAAGTCTTTATTCTCATAGGATTCTTACCCAACTTGCAATGTCTTTAGTTCCTGGGATTCCCTTCCCCAATCTTCAATTCTTCCAAGTTTCAGACAAAACAAAAATATAACACAGTTCCTCTCAGGCTCCTCAGGGTTTCCTTTCCCAGACGTATGCCTCTCTGTTTCACAAAATAAGTATTCACCTTTGTTAGGCCTCTTAGGTTTTCCTTCCCCAAGCCCAGGCCCCTTTATTTCCAAACACAAGTTCAGATATTAGGATGTACATTTTGCTTATATACAGTTTTTTTCACACACAACCTTCTCATGGGGGAAAATCGGAGACTTTCGAAAACGCCAGGTTCTTTGCTCCTCCTAAGTGCGACCACCCTGATCTTTGGCCCCTCTTATTTCCTTTGCTTGCTCTTCTTCTATCCTTTCATCTTCATTTCCTTCCTGCACCTCTTTATCCTCCACTTTGCCGTGCATACTTGCACCTTCTTTTGCTTTCTCTTCATTCACCTTGTTGCGCCCCTGGCACCTTCCTTTCATCTACTTTCTCTCCATTGTGCCTCTTGCACATTGACCTCTTCATTGTGCACCCTTACACCTTTCATTTTTCTTGTTGTGGCTCTAGCACACTTCTGTCGCTCGTTGATGCACACTTGCGCCTTTCCTTTACTTTCGGGTCACTAGCACCCTTCTTATTCACTTTTAAAACTTTTACTTTCTTTCCACTCTCTTAGCGCCTTTCTCTCACTTTCTACTCACTTTCTGTTTTCTCTCTTGCTTTCCGCTCCGGGCCACTTAGCAAAATCTGGGTTTCTCTCCCTTACTTGCTTGAAACTCGCCGGGTAGCGTTGCGCTGGCGAGCAGTCTTTCTTGGCACATGGGATCAAGGTTAGGGTCTCACCACCTGCCCCTCAAACCCCCTTGGGACCGGCACACGTCCCAAGTGAACAAGCACTTTCTGTACGCCGCCAGCAGGACACAGGCTGCCCCTCTTCGGCTCCCTGGAGACACAGATCCCTAGCCACGCTGAAGCCCCTCACAAACACCGGCCCAGCTTCTTGGCACGCCACTGTCCTCTGGATCCTCCAGGCTTTTCTCCCTGCTGCTCCCTGCTCCTTGGTTTCTCAGCTCCAGTCAGCATTCACAGCTCTCTCCTTGAATTGTGCAAAACCACACCTTTTATACTTGAAAGGAGTCAAGTGGAGTCAGGTATGGATATTCAGTGTTAAATGCCTGAGTCTATTAATGGGACAACCTAATGGTAGTAGGTGGCAGTCTTTCCTTGGTTTCTCACTGCGTTTCTCGCAGGTAATCCTCACTACTCTCGGTTGCCTCTTCTTCCCAGTACTAGTCGGAAATGGAGAGGGGGCGATGGAGTGAGATTGGAAATATCCCATGAAGACTGAGGAAGGGGTTTCTGAAGGCAAATGGGGAGAGGGAGAATGCCATGTCTTGCCCTTGGGTATTCTCCTCCCAGGCCCTCGTGAACCTCCACTCAGGTGATCCTCCCTCGCTTGTCCACCCCCAGGGTCGGGATCCAAAAGCGATGGCCCTTCCCTGGCACCTGAATGGAATATCCCGGGGGAGTAGGTGGGAGAACACAGTCAGGTTTCTCACATAGGCTCCAGTAAAACAGTCTGGTGGCTGCACCATTGTATGTCTCACCTGAGGGGTGGCGGACCATTGGCCAAATCTCCCCAGGGAAAGTTCATTGTCATCCTGCTGGGACATTACCTAAGGAGACCATTTGGGACAAGTGGCCAATCGGGTAAATTGTAGGTTTTGTGAAATGGTTGCCAGTATTTTTTCAGTATGATCTGTATTTACACAGCTTAACTGGTGAAGTATTACAGTAAGCACCTACTGATTAACATAAACACTGTATAGCACTACCTTTGACCTTATACATTTTCCATTAACTCACGTCAAATGTATTTATATTTCATATTAAATGTATTTGTTTCCATTCAGAATAATTAAGCATGTTCTACATAAACTTGTTTGTGTGTTTTGTATTCTCAATGAGTAGGACAAAGTGCTTGGTATCCCATATATTTTAGCACAATAATAAGGACTTTGGGACCTCACATTTTTGTGGGGTTATGCAAGTATTTTTAGTATTTCTTCAAAATTATTGGAAGACCTCATGACCAAACTGGGACACCGTTAGTTTGATTTCCATGTTTACTGTCTTTTGAAAGTTTTATATTTTTGGTAGATTTACTTGAGTATATAGTTGGTGTCACAGAAGGCCTTAAAAACATACCAACTCTCAAATGCGATTCAAGGGTCTTTATTTTGATTTCCAATGGAACTAGTGGCCGACCCTCTCTCTAACCTAGGAATGGTCAGTCCAACTCCAACTCTAACTCGGACTTCCTCTTAATCCTGTATTGTCTCTAGTGATTGATCAGCCCTGCTATCAGCAAGCTATTTAGCTTTAGATGATGTCCTAAATGCAGATGCCTTATCTATCTAACCTCACTCATGGAACAATCTTGGTTTCGTATCCAACAATTTCCCTAATAAGTCGTTTAAGGGTTGTGCCTTTCAGACACTCCGGTCTTCACCCTCTATGGTCCTTCTTATGTCTCTCTGTCACTCTCTTTCATCCCCTAATCTCCTCCCTCCTACTCTACCAGTCATTTTTCCTCTCGCTCCCTGGTTCTTCCTTCTCTGTTCCTCAGATGTTCCTTTCTCTATGGTCTACTTCCACCTTTTTATCTTACTTCCTACTACTCTCGCCTCTCCAACCTACCCCTACTCCTCCCACCACACTACGTACCCCTCCACTGCACTACTACTCCCACCACCTCACTACTGTTGCGCCTCCCTGTTCAGTACTAGGACTCCTCCCTCCACACTACTACCACCACTCTTCCCTCCACACTACCACTACTACCTCTGCACTTATACCACTCTTCCCTCTACACTACTAAGCCACCCTCCTTTCACTACCTCAGTCTCCCTTTCACAAACTCCCTTAATTTCTACTTCCACTCTCACTCACACACTTGCACACACATTCACAACACAGTACAACTTTCTCTTATCCGCAATGACCTTGCCTTTTCTAGAAATCACCTTCACGCTCCTCCACACCATCCTTCTTCCTTATGGTCTCTTGGTCTACCACCTCCTCTTCTGACCTCACCCGAACAACCCATATCTTCCTTTTTCCTATCCCCATTTTTATCCTCCTCTCATTGGTGCTTCTCTGGACAGTCAAGTTCCTGCCTCCCCCTGTTAGGTGTGACATTTAAGCAAATACATAAAAAGGTTGCTAAACCCCATCCCTTTTCATTGCATAGCCCCCTCTGTAAACATGTCACAGATTGTGCAACCATTTTGAGACAGAAGTATGGGGTGAACAAGTGGTGTACTGCAACCAATTGAATGGGTACACTAGGAAGGGAAAGGGACTGTGGCACTCCCAACTGTCACCTTCCCCCTCTAGGGTAATAATGGCTCTGATATCACCCTATAAGGCATCCCACCCAGACTGCGAGGGTCCCCCATCCACTCCTGAAATGCCCAGCCTACTGACCCTGTAAATATGGGCACATCCATAAAGTTCTAATCAATTGTTATAAAACGAGTAACAATGTTTTTTTGTATTTTTTCAGGAATTTTGACAAGCTCCACAAAGTTTGGTTCATTTCCAAAAGTTGCCTGTAAGTATAAAATGCCAACAGCTACAGTCCTTATTTGGGGCAGTAGATCTTTGTGTAGTGGTTAATGCTCTTGTGTTGGAGGTATGATAGTGATACGAGCAAGCCCTTTCTCAACCAGATAACACAGAGGGCTTCTAGCTCCCAGCAGCTTCTTTGAATTTTTCGGCATCAATGAGGGAGGAAGGGGAATGTTTAGGTATGTTGGAAAGAAAGTTGTCATAAAACAAACCTCTGTTGTTTGTGGGATATATAGAAGTAATTTGATAGGTTTGTTTTTAATTCTGTTACACTAAAATGTTGGATTTTAGAAAACCTGCATTAGACTGTGTTTATTGACAGTGCATAACATAAGCGATGTGCAAATTTTACAGTGATGAAAATTGTTACTTTTGAATTGAGAGGTAGATTGTGATGGATGTAGGATGCAGAGATGGATGTTGCACACTGGTTGAAATTCTAACACACTTGACAGTTATAAAGTTGTTTTTCTGAAAGTGTGGCACACAAAATCTGTGATTATTTACCATTTACATAATCTCGCAGTCCGAGCCCAAACTTTGAGAAACACTTTTGATAAATAGTTGGTGAAAATGTCATTTGAGTGCTCCCGATTGAAAGAAACATGGTTCTTGCCAGTCACTTTTCTGATTCTGTCCCCTAGACTGGCTCAAGATTCCCACTGGGCAATGAGTAAGAAGGCTAGTACTGATTAAAAAGGGTGTATCACCCACTTATTCCTCTCATGGGGGCCGTGGGGGTGACCACGATTGTGTCTGCTTTAAAAGAGCATAGGTTCAGCAAGAACAAATGATGTGCAATAACTGGAATCTGCCACCACATGTTTCCATGGTACGGCTGACACTTAAATAGTCAGTGAACATAGCCACCTAATTTTCAGGGTTCCGAGGTTAAACCCAATAACTAAATCCTTTGTCAATGAAATACCTAACTGATTAGAGACATAATCATCAGGAACATTTACATACTACACAAACTTCTGAAATGCCTGGTTATTCTGGTGGCTCCCTGGGAGTCCATTCACGTTTTGTTCTTGAACTTCCACATCTTAAAACTTTAGAGTAAGGGCATCTCAGATAGCATTGTGATATAGTATTGTAATCCTGCCTTTATTGCTGAACTTAAATCTAGTTTCTAAGGCACAAACCTATGGGACTTTGGGCGTACCTGGGGCAACTTTAGAATAGTCTAGGATCTCCGAAAATAAAGTACAATATGCCAACATTTAAGCAATTGACCTAGGTTTTATCATTGAGTGCTTCTAAAATAGATACATTTGCTCCTTTACTTCAAATCTGTTGTTATGCATCTGACCAAAAGAAATACATTTGTGCTGATTCTATTTGGCAGTGGGAGAATGAAGCTGTGGAAAGGCGTTTTATAGAAGTACTAATTCTCCAGCATGGGGTCTGGCATGGATTCGCATGCTCATGAATATTCCCTGTTGTCATGCTCGGAATCCTCGGTAAAAGAAAAAACAGTTTCACTTTCACTTAAAAACTGTATTTCTCCTTTAAACCAATCACTGTCCTCTGGGTCATACTGCCCACATCCAATGACAGTCCTCTCCCTAAGCTCCTCCTCTGGCAGCCATCTTTAGATTTTTAATGCACGGTTCAGTGTTGGGAGTCCTGGAGTTTGCTGTCCGAGCTATTTGTATGTTTTTTCCTGGTTTTTGTCGGAAAAAGTTCTATTTTTGTTTCAAAGGAGCCAGTGTGCTCTTTTCTCCATCTGCCGATAGCGGGTATCCATTGTCGGTGAATTTCACGCCCCTCGTCTATGATTCTAGAAGGCCTTCGGGCCTACTTCACACCCTCCGACTATGATGAAGGAGAAGAAGCGAAGGTCCCTCTTCAGGCCCTGCACCAAATGCGGGCTACCAAACGCGTTTGTGGAGGACAAGCATCTTCAATGCCTCTACTGCTTGCACCCAGACCACAAGGAGGTGGAGTACAAAATTTGCCTCTGGTTTTCTAAGAAGATGACGAGGCACAGGCACAGTAGACTGGTGACGGGGCTCAACGCCAAGCCCTCTGATCTGTGCTCCAAGCAAGGCCATGCCTCGCCAAGGACCGGCCGATCCAAAGAGTGTTTTTTAAGTCCTTTGAGGGCGCCTCATCCGTGGGGGCCCAAAATAAGGCCAAGAACCGCAAGTCCGAGTCCACTGGGTTTGCAGTGGAAGTGGGTCCCAAGGTGGATAGGGCACGATCAACATCACCCTCCATTGCCAGCCGGCAATCAAGCTCCCCTCGGAAAGGAAGCCATTACCCCAGCTAAACTTCATGAGAAATCAGAGAAGCCGCGGATGGAGGAGAAGAAGGTGGAACAGCCCAAGCAGGCCCAATCGGCACAGGCTAAGACCTCGTCACCGACAGAGTTGGTGACTGCTACTGCCACAACAGCTAAGGTCACTGACCCTGCGAAGGTAGCCCCTGCAGCTCATCTGTCCCTACCCCCAAAGTGCGACACAGCCGCAGTGACTTTGGAAAAGTTTGCTGGCACACCAGAAGGGCGGAAACCGGCTCAAGACCCTCAGGGGGAGAGACTGGGCTGAAGGTGGGGGTGAGGAAGCCCCGAAACAGCCCTCACAGGCCATTGCCCAAGCCATGGACGACTCGTCCACGACGATGAAGACCAGGAGTCCTTGCACACGGTACACAAGGATGTTGAAGAGGAGGATGGCGGTGCAGGGCCTAGGTTTCCGATTCCGTTTTCTCAGCCGAGGGACATTTCCTTGAATATTCTGTTGATCCTGCACAACTTGGTGTCAGAGATCTAGATGAGGATGCCTCCGGCTCGGGCACCTGGGGTACCCGAGGTCCCCAATCAGCCTCTGGCAAAGAAGAGGAAGCGGCATCCAACGCCCCCATTTCAACCTCCTCCCCCACATAGGCTCCCTTCTCCCCCAGCAGACTTAGACATGGGTACGGGGACGGATATGACCACGACGATGACGGATGATGACGAGGATATCGTCTCGGCGGACGGCTAATCTCCACATCTGGATGCTCCACATAGGTTGTTTCCACCGGATGAGGTGGGATCGTTCGACTCCATGGTCTCCAGAGCCTCGGAGCTATTCCAGCTAGTGCCAGAGGAAACCAAAAAAGGAGGGCTGCTTGTACCAGAGGCACGAGTCCAAGAGGAAGGCGGTTATGGCGGTGCCCCTTCTGGGCGACATTTGGGAAGAGGGTCTGGACCTCATGAAGATCACATGCACGGGTCCTGCAAAACGTGATGGGCTGGAGAATAAATATCTTGTACTGGACTCCGCACCCAAGTGCCGGAGGTCGCAGCCATCGCCAGAATCGGCGGCCGCGAGGAAACTGTTGGCCAACCTGTCCTTGTCATCTTCGGTCCCTCCAGGCAGCGAGGGGAAGAGGATGGGAAAGAAGGTGATTTACTTTGCGGCGTCCACTATCAAGGCTGCAACACACTGGCAATCCTAGCCAGGTACAACAGGGAGTGGTGGTACAAGCTGGGTTCTATTCTGGAGTTCTGATCACAACATCATAGTGGCTTTGGACTACGCCGACGCAGTGTTCTGGCAAATGTGGAACAGTGTCTGCCTTTTCCAAGGCTGGATGAAGGCCACGAATTTCCACCAGGGGGTCCAATCGAAGGTGCTGGACATGTCCTTCGACAGAGAGAACTTATTTGGGAAAGTCGTCGACGAGTCCCTCCTGGCCATCAAAGCGGATACAGAGATGGTACGTTACCTGGGAAACCTCCAACAGCTCTGCTCTTCTTTTCGCTCCTCCAGGGGAAAGTAGAGCATGATTTCAAAAGGCAAGTCCACGTTATACCATCAGGCGTCCATATCCGCAACTCTGGAAGCCTACAGAGGCCTTTCCCAGGCCTATGGCTGTGGAGGATAGTGTTGCTGTTGCCCGCAGGGCCGGATGCCGGATGCCGGCGCCGAAGCAAGCCTCAACTGACCGGGACGTTGGGCCCCAAAACGTACACCCTGTGCGAGGCCGGCTGAGGAGGTTTGTCAGAGAGTGGAGAAAGATCACCACCGACAGATGGGTGCTGGACGCTCTCATCCAAGGACACACACTGGAGTTTCAACGCAGGTGTCCACGGATATCTCTGATTGCCCATCAGGAGCCGCACATCCCTCAGCTCCTGGCTGAGGTATGGGCCATGCTGCGAAAAGGGGCGATGGAGCTAGTTTCCCAGCGACTCAGGGGCTCTGGAGTCTATTCCAGATACTTTCTGGTCAGAAAGAAGGCAGGGGCTGCAGGCCCATCCTAGACCTACGACGTCCGAACAAATATCTCAACTCCAAAAAATTCATAAAAGGTCAGGTTGCAACATGTGCTTGCCCAACTGGAAGGAGGAGACTTCTTGTCGTCCTTGCACCTGTAGGATGCCTACTTCCACATCCCCATTCACAAGAAACATCGAAAGCGTCTACATTTTGTGGTGCAGGGACAGCACTACCAATTCAAGGCCCTACCTTTCGGCTAGAAGTTGGCCCCCAGAGTGTTCACGAAATGCCTGGCACCAGTGGCGGCCAATCTACGCCTACAGGGCATACATGTTGTTAGGGAGAATTCTCATTCTATGGCTAATTTCCCTTACCTATAGAGTCCCCCAGCAGCTTTGCTGGATGTGAAGGGTTTGTTTTTTTCTCCTGCTAAGAGTGAGACTCTTATTCCCACTCTTAGGCATTTTTGCTACGTGTGTTCTAGGCTTTTTTGTGTTTAATGTCTATGGGGTTTTCTCTCACCTCCATAGGAACCATCTTTATTCACATGTGTTACACAGCACCCTCTGTGGAGTGACACAGGGATGTCGTAGCGACCCGCAAACATAGACTCCATACCCTGGGACTGACTACTGTCTCCCAGGGCATGTAAAGTCCCAATTGACTTACTAGTCAGGTTTTATGAACTAAACCAGTACAAACCATCTTACAAAGGAGGTACTGGAAAGGGTTAATAGTTTTTCCCTTATTTTCATTTTCGAGAGGGTACCGTACAGTCCATCTCTCAAAGGTTTCTGGCTGGTGGCAGTGGTTACTACTGTAAATATTTGACCGCAAATATTTTCCTATGGGATTTTCCCATTGTTCGCGGCTATCACATTTTCTGACAGCCTCTAACATACCGCTGGTGTATTTTAATATTAACTTTACTCTGGTAGGTTTTATTTGGCAGAACTTTAATATAACTTCTTTCTCGTGTCTTTCTCTAACTCCTAACCCAGGTCGGGGATCCTTTGTTCGTCCTTTTGGGGGGCTTCTGCCAAGAATCCCTCCTTTTGGCGCCACTGAGTCTGGGGTGGGTCCATTGTGTGGGAGGGGGAGTAGGACCCCTGGACAGGGTTGCTTCAGCAACCCATGTCGCATTCTATCCTGATAGGCTGGAGGGTCTCACGCCAAGATGACCACTCCACTGTTTGAGTGACAGCTAGGCTGTATGAATGGGGATCTTTTTGCATAAAAGCAGGGTCCTGAGGACTGGAAGAGCAAGACGTCGCCAATGGAACTAAGGAGCTGAAGAGAAGAGAAGCCAAAGGCATCTTCACCGACTGAACCACTGGATGCAGCCCTGCTGCAGCGTCTCACCACTTTTCTCCACACCACGAGAGCCGATCTTCATCTGAAAGAGCCTTCTTCCCTTGAGCTGGTGGGGCCAACCAGTTTGCCAATCGCCTTCCCGGACCTGCCTTGGTCGAATCGCTAGTACCCTGTACTCATAGGCCGGATAGCCAGGCACCAGTACGCGATTTAAAGGAGCGTACCTTTTATTCGTTGGGCAGCACCGCTGGTTTCATCCGTGGGTAGTGCAGTAACTGGAACCTTCCTCCACGACGAGAGCCTCTGCTTGTTCCCCCGAACTGCAGGACCTACCAGGAACAACCGCCTCCACAGGAGCCACTTCTTCATTTTAAAGGTACATTGTTCCGCCAGGCCGCCCTTTCTGCGTGGTAGAGCTAAAGGTGTTTTAAATCCTTTACCTTCCTGATTGATTGGCCGCCCCTCTCTCTTAAAGATTCTTTCACCTTCTGCATCCACCTTTTCAAAATCGTTAACTAAAGACTTAACTGTAGCTACAAGAACATTTTGCTCCTGGGTCCTTGCCCTGTACCACTGACTCTGGCACAGGCCTACTGACTCTGGCTAAATTTGTTAGAACTGCCTTCTCTAGATTGCTTTTCAACTAGAACTGTGTTGGTGCACCTACTTTTTATAACCACCCTTTCCTCCCCTCTTTTAAACCTTGTGAAATGCCATTTTGCTCAGTTTTCATTTAAGTATTTTCTATACTGATGTACTGCCTTGCTTAAACCGGTTCACAAACTTAGGGGAAGTGTTGCTAGGGTGTGTAAGAAGATATTTCTGTATAACTTGTGCTTTCCCTCCCTCGTGAGCAATTGCTAGAGTGCCATTTGTGTTTAGTTTTCACTGTGCCGTTTTGCTCAGTTTTCACTCTTGCTCAAACTTGTCTACAATTTAACTATGGAGTTGTGTATACTTTCTTTGACCGGATTTAACTTGCTTAATAACTTTGATAGATGTGTTTAACTAGAAGTGTATAAAATAAATGTATATATTCTTTTTACTACAAAGCTTTGTTCAGCGTTTCCTTGTTCCATAGTACTGAAGGCCTATTGTGTAAACCCTGAATACTGCTCATCTCCCTCTTGAGATAAGTCTGACTGCTCAGCCACAGCTACCAACTAAATCTTTGTGGTACAGACTGATACCAAAGGGGATTTATTGCTCTCACCTGTAGTCTTAATCTTCTGTAGTGCTCCCTAAGGGACTTCACAGGATTCTGCCTAACACATGTATACCCGTACCTCAACGACTGGCTGATTCGCACCCGCTCGCGGGAGCTGGCCAAAGGACACAAGGAGGCGACTGTCCGGCTACTAATAGATTTGGGATCTTCCGTCAACTATCCAAAGTCCTGCGTAACGCCATCACAGAATGTGCTGTTCCTAGGCGCCAGACTCAATACGGTGTCTCGCCTGGCGTCCCCCTCGGAGGAGAGGATAGCAGCCATTCTGGGGAAGGTGCAGAGGCTGTTGTCGAGGAAGACGGCCACAATGCGGGCCATCAAGTTGTTACTGGGCATGATGTCGGCCTGCATCTACCTTGCGCAAATGCAACCCCTTGAGGAATTCCTGGATGCCCGCTGAATACAGGTGTCCGCAAACTTCTCGGACAAGATATCTCTCAACTACGAGTTCCGTCGGGTGATAGTATGATGGGGCATTTGCTTCAACATCGCCAAAGGCACAGGATTCCAGAGCCCGCTATACCAGGAGATGGTCACCACAGACGCCTCCCGAGAGGGATGTGGAGTGCACACCGGAATTCTGTACGCCAGAGGCTTGTGGATGCCAGAGGAGAAGGATCTTCATATCGACATCCTGGAGCTACAAGCTGTGTTCTGGGCCCTGAAGTCGTTCCTCCCGTCTCTGAAAGGCAAGGTGGTGAGGATCTTCACGCGCAACACCACCACCATGTTTTACATTAAGAAGCTGGGGGGAACTTGATCCCCAGCTTTCTCTGAGGAAGCGCAGGACTTGTGGCGCTGTGCCGTCGGACAGGGGATGTTCCTCGTCCCTCTCCACCTGGCGGGAGTCAAGAACACCATTGCAGACTCCTTCACTAGGGAACTGCGCTCCTGTCCAGATTGGGAGCTTCGTCAGGATCAGGTGGATCACCTGTTCGTCAAGTGGGGCAGGTCCCAGATAGATCTGTTTGCGACGGTGGCGAACTCCAAGTGCCAGAGGCTTGGCAGCAGGTTCCTCCTGCTAAGAGTCATCAACACACTCCGAGAGTGTCTGTGCAAGATGATACTCAATGCCCGGCGTGGCCGCGCCAGATTTGGTATCCGGACCTTCTCAGCATGTCAGCATTGTCTCTGGTCAGGCTGCTAGTGGTTCCGGATCGTCTCACCCGAGAACATCGCGCTATCCTTCATAACGACCCAGGATTGCTGAACCTGAGGGCTTGGCTCCTGCTGCCCTACAGTTTGGAGGATATGAGTTGCCTGCAAACTGCAGGGAGGTTAAATCAAGGGTGGTACTGCGGACGCACTCCTCTTTCATGCCGAAGGTTCAGTCGGAATTCCACCTCAACAAGCCTTTGGTGTTACCTGTTTTTTCCCCCAAAGCCTTCGTCACCGGCTGAAAGGGCCTTGCAATCTCTGGACGTTGCTTGTGCCCTGAAGTTCTACGTGACCCGCACAAAGAGTTTTCAAAGACGTCACAACTGTTTGTGAACTTTGGTCCGGTGAACCATGGGAAGACCTTGTCCAAGGCTTCCATTTCAAGGTGTCTCTCCGGCTGCATCACGCACTGTCATCGGTTGGCAAACCGACCGCTGCCTGGCCGTCCGTAAGCCCACTCCACCAGAGCGATCGCTGCGACAACGGCGTTCCTGTCTGGTGTACCACTGCTGCACATCTGCAGGGCTGCTATGTGGCAGACCACGCACACCTTCATGAAGTTCTACTGCGTCGACCGGGATTCCAGGGAGGAGTCCAGAGTTGGCCAAGCAGTGCTACGCAACCTGTTTGCTTGAGGAGAGTCTGTTCCACAGGTAAGAGTTATTTGCTTCTGTTGAGCCTTGCCACCTCCCGTGGTTGTGTAATGTTGTACTGCTATGTATTTGTTATTAATGAGGATGTGAATCCATGCCAGACCCCATGCTGGAGAAGGTTTAAGTTACTTACCTGTAGCTATTGTTCTCCAGCATGGGTCTGGCATGGATTCATATGTGAACCCTCTCTCCGACCCCTCTGCGGCTCTTCTTGGTTATAGTGCCACTTTACGTGCTTGCCAAATCTGAAGATGGCTGCCAGAGGAGGGGCTTAGAGAGAGGACTGTCATTGGATGGGGCAGTATGACCCAGAGGACGGTGATAGGTTTAAAGGAGAAATACAGTTTTTAAGTGAATGTGAAACTGTTTTTTCTTTTACAGAGGATTCCCATTCTGATGACAGGGAATATTCATGAGCATGTGAATCCTTGCCAGACCCATGCTGGTGAAGAATAGTTACAGGTAAGTAACTTTATTTACCCCGCAACATTAAGCCAGTGGCCAGTTTGGGAATTTAACGTTTCCTTTCTTTATTAAGCTTGCAAACCGTTTTGGACCATGAAATCCTGTGGTGTGAAACTGCTTCTGCATTTAGTGAATTTCTGATCTAGAAAGAATTCAACACTGTGATTTATAGAGATTAGGCTGTTCTCCATAAATCAGATAATTTGACCTGTTCAATGCCTAAATTATCACGCTTGCCATACAATTTAAGAAGCAAAATGCCTTTTACACAGGCCCCAAATACATCTACATCTTCTCATTTACTAGTTAGTCAAGCAAGCTTAATTTGTCTGAGAGCAGGATTGAATGAGGTATTACACAAATTGACCTTTTATAATTGACCTTTTGTGCTAATTGACCTAATTATAGTGGTCCTACTTGACCTTCTGCACAATTGACCTTTACCTTTATTCTACTATATATATATATAATGTGTGGGGTGGGTTTGGGGTAATAAATAATATAATGGGATTGGGTATTGGGTTGCAGGGTTTTTTGTATTGAGTGGGGGTTTGCAGGGTTTTCACCCCACACATATGTACTAATTGACCTTCATTTCACGACCAATTGTGCAGAAGGTCAATTCTCCCACGATCTATTGTGAAAAGGTCAAATAGTATACATCCGAGAATGAGGCTGCTGCAGGGTTGAAGCTAACTCCACATGGTGTTATGGACAAACAAATGGGGAAGATCACAGATGTTTTTCGCAGGGTGGACAGGTCACATAAAAAAAACGATATTAGCCTTTGATGGCTACCCGCCTTCCCTTCCAACAATAATCAGGCAGTAAAGCATTTAATTTCATTGGACGCTTCTTTTCTAAAATTTTGTAATGACCTTTGCTGGGAAAGCGAGTCGAAATTGCATGTCAATCAGAAGGATGTTCCTTACAAATGGTTTTGTCCCCCTGCCACCCAATTAAGAAGGAGGGAACTCTTTGATCTTTCATACTCCCAATAAGACACACCAAGAGGAAGATCGATCTTTTAACTTTCAACCATTAGATACATTGGGTCCTTCTTCAATTTCTGCATTACGTTTAGTTTTGCAATCGCATGTCCTTTTAAATGATAATATTAATAAAGCAGACCATCATAATTCAAGTTTACTTTAATCTATTTGAATAAGGATAAATCGGAAGCAAAATACTCCTATTAAGGGGAAAGACACAAGGCTCAATTTTGATTTGTAAGAGCAATTTAGTAATACCTCTGTCTTCAACAAACGTTTTTTTTAATTTTATTAAATGTTAAACAATTTTTATTGGTTTTTCAACTTATAACCATACAGCTTAATAAACAATTGTACAATATGACTTACACGTGCAGTTGTACGCTTCATTTTCTCCCTTTCCCAACCCGTAACTCCCCCGGCCTACTTTGCACAGCGCCAGTCCACTTCCTACCCAGCCCTATTCGCAATTACGTCTCACCTCCGGGACTAATACTACCTGGACTGTCTTGGTCCGATATGGATAGTGCAGCCACTAATTGCCTCCAGGCATCCAGTCCCCCATCCTCTGGTGCCTCATTCCTTCCTCTAGCTTCTTGCCACACCACTGTTTCCGCATTCACCCATTTCATTAAATCTCGCAACCATACCTGTGGTCTCGTACACGCTTTCCAGCTCATTGCTGTTCAACGTTTAGCCAGTATATATGCTAGGTCTTTTAGTTTGCTCACATGCTTAGCTCTACGAGGCCTTGAGAACTCCCCCCCCCCCCCCCAAAGACATGCGCAGGGAGTACTCACTTGCAGGTTAATCTCCTCTTTAGCCATGATTTGAGCCACTTCTCCCCAAAATCTACCTGTCTCTACACATGACCAAAACATATGTACCATTCCTGCATCCACTTACCCACATTTCGGGCATGTCTGTATACTTGCATGGTTGAACTTTGCAATTTTCGTAGGGGCCAAGTATGCTCTGTGGGTTACGTACAACTGAATCTGTTGTAACCGCATATTTCTCGATACCTTCTTATGGTACCCTTGCGCCCTGCTCCACAGCCCATCTTCCATTGGTTCCCCCACATCCTCTTCCCAGTTTAATCTCGTTTGGACCATCTCTTTTCCTATATTATTCATCAACAATTTATATATACGGGAGACCTTATGTCCCCCTTCCGACACATTGTAAAATGTTTCTATTACGGCATCTGGTTGTTGAGCCAGTACGTCTACAGCCCACGTGCTCTTTATAATCTTCAGGAGCCGGGAATATGTGATATGCTGTCCCCAATGTAATCCTGTGTCTTCCACCAACCTTTCAAAACCCCTGGGCTTCACATCTATCCATACATCGCCCACCATCACTATCCCCACCGGTTCTCACTTCCATCTGATGCTCAGCCTAATTTGTTCATCCACTCCTTCTAGCACCACCAGTGGTATCTGTGGGGAACACGGGGTAGGATTGTTTATCAATTGACAAGCTCTAAGCCAAATCTCCCCTCCCTGATTTAACAACCTGCCTTCCCTGAGTCTTAATTTTTTCGGTAGCCCCATTCTTTCATTCAGGAAATAAGGGGTATTCTCGGCACTCAACAGCTCATACTCTGGTGTCTGTTCCTCCAATAGCCATTTCGCTACATATTGGCGCTGACAAGCCAGATGGTATACTTCGAAATTTGGTAATTTAATGACTCCTCGTTCATATGGATTTTGTAGTTTCCACAATGCTATTCTATTTCTTGAATTATGCCATATAAAGCCCCTGCATATACTCTGTAGTTTCAAGAAGAATATTTTGGGAATTGTGTGTGGGGATATTTGCAAAATAATGTAATAGTCTGGGCAGCACCACCATCTTCAGTAATGCTGCTCTCCCCATCGTGGTCCGAAATGCCATAAGTTTCTCAATTTTAGACAACGCCTTTCCGTGTTCTGTCTGTATTGTTCTCTGGGATTATGATATATATCTATACCTAGGTATCTGAACGTCTTGGTTTCCCAGACTACCGGTTGCACCGGCAGTTTGTGCTTAGGCGTTCCCCACATACATTCCCAGAGGGTATATACTTGATTTTTGCGGGTTAACAGTTATACCGCACACTATCCCGTATTTTTGCCATTTTGCCATTACCTCTAGAATATATTGTAGATTCTCCTCTGAATATTGCAGGTATAGGAGCATATCATCAGCGTACATTGATATCGGGCGTTTCCCTCCTTTGGTACTGATTCCAACTTCCCCGTATCCCTTCCTCAAATATGCCTCTAAGGGTTCCAACGCTAAGATAAAGAGCATCGGGGACAACAGGGATCCTTGTCTGGTACCCTTGCTTAGTTGCCATTGTTCTGAAATAGTGGAAACGGTTTTGACCTTTGCCACCGGCTCACTATACAGTAATCGCACCCATTTCAGGTATATGGGCCCGATCCCGTACTTCTAGGACCGCTAGCAGCCAGGGCCATTTGACGTAATCAAACACATTCACTGCATCGAGTGAAATTATTGCTGCTTACTGCGAGCCCCCCTGGGTGTGATCCATGATGTGATGTAGTCTCTGCAGATTATTAGTTATGTTCCTGTGTTGAACATAGCCCGTCTGGTCTGAGTGTATAAGTTTGCTTATGACTGGTCTTAACCTGTTAGCCATAACTGCTGTCAGGATCTTCCCATCCTGATTGAGTAGTGAGAGGGGTCTGTAGGATCCACTTTCTGTGTCCGGCTTATTGGGTTTAAGGAGCGGGATGATAATCGCCTCTCGTAGAGTCTCGGGCACTTTGCCCATACTGAGCGCCTCGTTGAACATCGCTAGTAGTGGGGGGAGGCATTTCTGTCTTGTAAACTTTATGCAATTCGCCAGGGAGTCCATCTGCTCCTGGGGCCTTGCTTGTGGGCCGTTGCTTTATTACATGCTCTAACTCTTCTAATATTATAGGGATTTCTAGGCTCTCTTTCTGCTTCCTCAAGTTTGGGGAGTGTGATCTCTGTTGGTACCTCCTGTATATCTATCACTTCCCCTTCAACAGTCTTCATATAGCCGGTTGTAATATTCATAAAAGCATTCATTCACCCCCTCTTGGGTTTCTCGTACCTGTCCATCCTTCCCCTGCATCGCCCTGATAGTTTGCTGGAGGTCTCACTTTTGTATAACCATGCTAACAGTCTGCCTGGTTTGTCTCCTTCTGCATGCTGTCTCTCAATGTATTTCTTATAGCTTAGGTTACCTAGCCTTTCCCAGTGGTCTCTGCATTCTTGTTGCAATCGGGTTACGGTCGTGGCCTCCTCTGGTTATCTTGTGTTCTCCTGCATAAACTTTTCTAACTTCCATTCTGCACTCTGTAGTTCTTGTGTTATAAGGTCTTGCAATCCCTTAGATTTAGCCATGGCCGCCCCTCTCACCACCACCTTAAACGGTTCCTGTAATGTCCCAGCTGAGTCTACACTACCAGTGTTGTGTTCGAAATACTCCTCTACCTCCATTCCCAGGTCTCCTCATAACCCTGTATCTTTTAGTGCCTCTGCCCTGAGTTTCCATGTCGGGATTCTGGCTCGTGGAGGTAGGATCTGCAAGTTACAACCAGCGGGCATGATATGATAGGACCATGGCTTCGTATTCTGATTGTGTCACCTCAGTTATCGAGTACATACCGGTGAACACATAGTCCAGCCTTCTGTATAGGTTCTGTGAGGCAGAATAATGCAAGTTCTCTCTACCTTGTGGATGTCGCATCCTCCAACCGTCTACTAACCGAAAAGCCTGTAAAAGGGTGCTCAGAGCTTTAGCTGCCAGGGTCGGATGAGCTAACTTCGTGTCCATCCTGTCCATCATTGGGTCCAGGGTACCATTAAAGTCTCCCACCCATCCCCCCCCCCACCACCGCCCCATTTATATAAGGACTGATCTTAGTATGCAGAGTTCTGAAGTAGGCTGTAGTGTCCTGATTTGGGGCATACACATTGATGATACAAATTTCTTTACTTTCTACCAACCCCCGAATCATAACCGTCCTGCCATCCTTGTCTGTGGTGGACTGTAGTAGCTTAAACGGAACATGAAGCCCTATACATGTTATGACACCTCTGGCATACGCTGAGTAGGTTGCCCGTAGGGTCATCCCTTTCCATTTCCTCATGATCATGTCCTGTTTCTCTTTTATCAGGTGATTTTTTTTTTTGGCAACATTGCTAGGTCTATTTTTTGTCGTTTAAAGTACGTCATGACCCTATTACGTTTAATATAGTTATTTAGCCCTCTCACATTCCAGGTTACTATCTTAAATTCACCCATTTGACCTGGTTTCTATCCCCACCATCCCAGCTCCAGCTCTCCTACTCTTGTTTCGTGGTGCATATCTGTAGGCCAAACCCCTGATGACTCCCCCAACTCCCCTCCCCTTTCCCCTTAACTAACCCCAACATTTGCCCAGCTCCAAAACTGAATCTCAGGCATCCATGCTTCTCCCTAGTTCCTGGCCCATTGCCAGTACTTGGAGCCCAGGAGGCGGATACTATACTACCAGTATCTCAATTAACTAACCTACTGGGGGTAGGAGTGATTCCTGCGCTGCCCTTTCTTGTGCAGCGCGAGTTACTCCTTCATTTTGTTAATAGTAATAGGACTTAAAACATGATTACCTAATAGTCCAAGTGTCTCTATCTCCACCGCCCTTGTCATCTCCACCTCCCCCTGGGATGTGCCTTAGGGCCTCACTGACGTATCACTTATCACTTTCTTCATCATTCTGGTCCGGCTGCTATGACTGCATACTCTGTGAATCCAACCAGTTGTTGACCTCTTCAGGGGTTTCAAAGAACAGGGCATAGTCTTTGTGCAGCAACTTCATCTTTGCCGGATACAGTAGCAGAAACTTGAGTTTACCCTCTCGCAGTCTTCTTTTCACTGTCCCGTAGCACATCCTTTGCTTTTGTACCAAGAAGGTGTAGTCTGGATATGTGGTGGTGGATGCCGACGCCCTATTGATGGTGCCCCCTTTCCGGCAATGTTCCAGTATCTTCTCCCTGTCCTTATTATTCAGTATTTTAGCAATTATTGGCCTCGGCGGGGCGCCGGGTTGTGCTCTCCTCGTTAGGGCTCCGTGTCCTTTCCACTGTGAATCCTTGGGTGAGCAGGCCCGCTCCGATTTCTTTCAGGAACATGTCCTCGATATAGTTGGTCGGGTTCTGGCCTTCCTCCCCTTCCGGTAGTCGCACATTGTTTTGCTTGGCCTGACCCTCTGCTTCCTCTGCCCTATTTTCCAGGTTCTACACTTGCTGTTTCAATGTGGAGACATCCAGGGAGTTGTCTTTGCAGCTACAGGTGTTTGTCTTCACCTCTTTTTCCAGCACCCCGGTGCACTCTGACAGTGCTCCGACATCTTGTTAATAGGTTCATGTTTATCTGCATTGCATCTATTTTGAACTCCAAGGACGCTTTCAGTTCCGCTATGGCGACCAATATTTGCGTGTCCATCCCTCCTTGTGTATCTCCTTCACTTGATTCTTGTAGCTGCGTCTTTGTTCCTTCCATCGTTTGAGTAGGTCTGGCAAACGTGTCTAGGGACAACTGCTTCACCTTACTATTATTCGCCTTGGTTGTCATTGCTATTGCCTTCTCTCTGGTGCTCTTTTTCCTTCCTGTCATCTGTATTGATGCTGGCTGTTCGCACCGTGCCTAGTGGGGGGGGGTCCCCAGGCGTTCTTATGCAGGCACTTATTGTGTGTCTCCCTTACAGTGTCTCACCCCTCGCACCTAGGCCTTTCTTCAGTTTGCTACGTCCATTCTTGTTCTCGCCCTACACTGTTGCGGCCAAGGATGTGCTGCAATTCTTCACCGCTGTCTGTCCTTCTACAGTATTCACGGCCGTCCACTTGCCTCTCTTAGTGCTCGTTCCGACTTGGATTGAGAGGATCTTCTGAGCTGTCTTCAGGGGTCCAAATGTCTCCCTCGGCGTCTATTGGTTATCTCTGGCGTGTGTAACCCTTTGGGTCCTCAGGCTGTTGCTAGCTTCTGAGCTTCTTGCCACGTAGTGGAGATGCCCAGAGATCTGTGTCTCTGGTGTCTATTGGCCGATAACGGTTATGTGCACCATTGTTTAGCCTTTGTTCACTTTGGGGTCCAAATGTCTTCCCCTGCGCCTTTTGGTTTTCTCAGGCGTGTGTGGACCTTTGGGTCTTCAGGCTGTAGCTAGCCTCCAGCCTCTCTCCCCCAATTGTTGTCTGTCCTGATTTTCTGCTCTTGGGGGGGAGGGGGGATGTCCGTAGATCTGTGTCCCTGGTGCCTGTTGGGTGATAGTGGTTATGTGCGCCGCTGTTCCGTCTTTGCTCACTTGTATAGGAGAGGCACCCTCGGGTCTCACAATTCGGACCGTTTAGCTCTGCACTGCCACTTTGCTAACCCCCGGTGCCAGTCACTTCGGCTGGCTTTTTAGTGCTCCTGTGTACCTGCGTCTCGTTTGTTCCTATGCAGTAGGGGCTTGCCACCCCTATGTACCGCTCCTTCTCTGATTACCTTGTGGTGCTTGGTGACACCAAAATCGCTGCCTGTGGTCCCTGTCCCTTATGTGCCTCTTCAATCCTTTTTCGCACGTGTGACGTCCTGCTCTTATTGTTTGTTTGCCACCTCTATCTTCTGGGCTAGCGGGCATCTTCACCGGAGGTGCTTCCTCCTTCCCCACACTTTGGTTTTTATGCGGCTCAGAAGCCACTGCTTATCGCTTATCAGTGGTCTTGCTGATCCAGCCTTACTGATGTCCGGCCGTGTGTCTTTATTCCACAGCGAATATTAGTTCCGTCGCTGGTATTCTTGTGTACCGCTTGAGATGTGCATTAATGCCAGTCCCCGCCAGCCTCTCTTGTGTATTTTGCCTTTTTGTAGTCGTGTGCATCGGCCTGGAGTTTCTCCCTTCGCCCGGCCGCGCTGCAGTCAGCTGAGTGTGTTCATCTCGCGGCTGTCTGCCCATATCCTTGCCTCCACTGGTTGCCACAATGTATCCACCCATCAAATGTATTCCTCGCTTCTCTGGCAGCCTCTCACGCATCAGTTACAACTGTGTCCTTGTAGTCTCTACTTCCTGCCAACCTTTATCCGGTGCACCAGGTCTGCTTTTCATGAAGAACGGGACTCCATTTCGTTTCGCCAGCACTTCTACAATGAGCCTTTGTTTTACTCACGGGCAGGTGTCATTTTGATTCTTTTGTCCGCGGGATCCTCCAAACTTCTCTGGCTCCAGATTCTTTCTTGCAAGAATGTTTCGCATCAGGCTTTGTACCTCTGCATGTCCGTACCATTCATAATGCAGTAGCTTCAGGTCCACTTCTTACTGCAAACTTAAAACACCTATTTTCAGCCGGATCATTGTCGGATCATCAAGAGCACTCGGAATGCACGTCTTAGCCTGTGGCCATGTAGCCACGCCCCCCCCAACAAACTCTTCTATCTCAAAAATAGGGGAGAGATTAGAGGCAGGTGAAATTGATAATGAAGGTAGGTCGAGTTTTATTCGAGATCTGTTTAATTTCGGAAAGGTACATTCAAAATCCATTATCCAAATCCTTTGCCATCAGCTATGTCACTGAATATTTAGATATGGGACTTCAGTTGCTTTGCCAGTGCTTGATTTTAACAGGACTTCAGTGTAGGAAATGCAGAGTGTTTATAGATTGAGTGGCTGAAGGCAAGCCTGGTAAGACAGTGTGTTTACAAACCCAACTCAGTCATTAAACACGTGTTTATAGGTATATTATAAATAACCTATCAATCAATCATTTAACTCTCAGAAGACTGCTTTGAACAAACACCAGCAGGCACTTTGAATGCAAAGCCTGATGGCAAGGCTTGATTAAAGCAAGCTCAATGAGTTCCCATGAGAACGTGTTTTGGGTGGGCAGAGGGATTAGCATGGCCATGGGCGGGCAATGGATGGGCACATAACCAAATAACACCTACTGACTTTCTGTCCCTCCTCAAATGTCATTCCTTCATATCTGTAATCCAATGCAATAGTTTCAGCGTATAGGTGTCGCAAGCGACACCTAATAGCCCAAACTAAAAATGCAACATAGTACTCCAAATCCTCTTCAGCTGTAATTAGTCATGGGATTCTTGAAGCCAGAGCTAAGGAAAGGAAGATTGGCTTTGAGTCAACTCTCCGGGACAGAGACTACAACCCTTTAAATTGCTCAAAATGGTTGTGACTATTCTTTGATACCGCAACTATGACTAATTGACTCCTCGGATATCAAACTAGTGGAATTTCAGAATGAGAATTATGACCATACACTTGTGCATTTCCATTCAAACATCATAGCATGTATGATTTAGGAACAAATCGACTGTTTTAGGGCTGTGGGTATTGACCTATATAGCCACGAAGGCATGAATGAGCAACCAAGGGATATTCCTAACCTAGCTACTAGTAGTAGGGCAACCCCAAATGTACAGCAATCACTAATTATTACTCGATATATAGACAATAGTCGCTCTAGACAGGTTTCTGTGAGGAAATAGGCCTCTGAGGTCTCCACCCTTAATTATTGGTCGTGGCAACAAGCAGTATTAAACAAAGTCAAGCCTATGACAAATCGGGAGGGTAGTATTTCGCTTAAAAGATAACAAATTGGTTTCATGGTACAGTAGAGGCCATAGTCCTCTATTGCAAAATTCTAAGGTCCTACCAGGTCTTACTATCTTAGAATGTAATATATTTATGCTGCATAAAATTTGCCTTACTGTTAGTTTATTCATCAATGGGTTTTCAAACTTGGATAAATTAGCCCTAAAAGGCCTGAAGGGTAGACCACGAGGGGGTCTAGAGACTGCAGTTGATATAAACTGGGGAATAGCTTGCACTAACCTAGAAACAGACAGTGATGGTTTGCTGGGTATAAAATGTGCATGAAGACTCGTGAATGAGATCAGTACTTTTTATTTGTGAATTTTATTGGAATCAGGAAGTTTCAGAATTGCAGTCTATATTGGATCATTTTTTTCTGTTGACTAGCCAATGGGCACAATAACATATTACTTGCTTTCAAAGATTTGAATTTATTTATTGGTCATTTGTTAGGCGCTTATACAATTAGCAAAACTGTTTCAAAGCGTCCACAGGGTGAGGACAGGGGAGGTAGACAGTGAATCCCAAACAAGGATAAATAAATGAATAGTACAAACAAATAGTGTGACTAACGGGGAGGGGAGATGAACCTGCTATGCCTTGTGAGTGTTCAGAACGTGCAAGTGCAGAGGGTATGACGGGGCGGGGTAAGGGATAGGTGCTGAGGTGCTCATAGAGAAGTGCTTGGGGTGAAGTGCTAAAGAGAAGAATGTAAGTGCAACGTCACATGGGAAGGGTGATCCAAGTAAGTGTAGTAAATAGACAGTGGCTGAGATGAGAGATGTGGGAGGGTCAGGGCCCCGACGATACATAAGGGCCCTGCACATCAGTCACTCTACTATATGATTAGCAGGGAAGAGAGGAGGAGAAGGAAGAGGTAAAAAGAAAGGTCTTGAGATGTTTCCAGAACTTAAGGAGGTCCTGCTCAAGATGCAGAGGGGGAAGTGAGGCTGTTCCAAAGGAGGGAGCCCGCTGAGGAAAGTGATCAACCATCGCTTTGTTTAGCAAACCGCTTCACTCGCAGGGAGTTGGTGCCAGAGAAACGCAGGAATCTAGAAGGGGGTGGGGGGGGGCAGTATTTAGTCAGGAAGAGTTGAAGATAGTGGTCCCCGGTCCCAGATGAGGGGATGATACAGAGGGATCTGAAATTAATCCATTTTGAGACTGGGAGCCAGTGAAGGCTTTGTAGGGCAGGAGAGATGTGGTCCCTGGGATTGAGGCCAAGGATAAGTCTTGCTGCCCTATTCTGGGAGAGCTAGAGGGGTCGCAGGGTGGACGCAGGAAGGTTAAGAAAGAGGCTATTGCAATAGTCTAACCTGGAGAGGACCAGAGCACGGGTAACATTGAGTCTCTGGGGGAAGGTGAGGAAGGGTAGAGAGTGCTTTGAGAAGGAAGAGCTGAAAGTGGCACTTCTTGACAAAGTCCTGAATATGAGGGATGAAGGAAAGGGAGGGATCGAGGAGGACTCCGAAATTCCTGGTTACAGAGGAGGGGGAGGGTGGAGCCCGCGGAGGAAGGCCAGAGTGAAGGGAAGAAGTAGGGTGCAGGGACCCAATAGGGAGAATCCATTTTGCTGGTATTGAGGCAGAGGTCATTAGCAGTGCACCAGGCCTGGATGGTAGAATAGCAGCCAGGGGATGAAGGAGGGTGCAAGGGCGTCAGTAGGAAGTTTGATGAAGAGTTGTGTGTCGTCAGCGTTGCACTGGAAGTTGGGAGAGAATGAGGAAATGAGGCATGCCAGCAGAGAAAGGTATATGTTAAAGAGCCAGGGCGAGAGAAGGAGCCCTGGGGGACGCCACCAATCGAGGAGGAAGTAGGGGAGGAGAAAGGGCCCAGAATGGTGTTGGAGGAACGGTCAGTAAGGAAGGAGGTGAGCCAGTTCAGTGCCCGATCCGAGATACCAAGGGTATCGTGGAGCCTTTTTAATCCGGATGGAGTGGTTCACTGTGTCAAATGCTGAAGAGAGATCAAGGAGGATGAGGACAGCAGAGGAGTTGGAATCAAGAGATACAAGCAGTTTTTCACAGGTGTTCAGAAGAGCAGTTTTCATGCCTCTGGATGCTCTGAATCCAGACTGGTGGTCATGTAGACAGCCAACAAATTCGCTATGAGAATTGAGTTGAGGGAGGGCCAACTTCCCCAGGAAGGGGGTGATGGGAATGGGTCAGTAGTTGGCTGGGCAGGAAGAGTCTGCAGAGGGTTTTTTAAGGAGGGGGTGCACAAGGGAGTGCTTGAGGGAGGATGGAAAAGAACCAGTAGCAAAGGAATGGTTGCAGGGATCAACAAGAGCAAGGGCGAGAGAGGAGAGATTGTCCTTGATGGTCCTTGAAGAGCATGGAGCAACCTGTTTGGAAGAGACCTTCATGGAGTTGACAGCTCTGGTGACTTCTTCAGAGGAGATGGGAGAGATGGAGGAAGGAGGAGGGTGGGTGGTGAGGGGGGGCAGAGGGGGAGGGATGGGTTGGGAGAGTGCGTGACAAGGCAGTTCAGTATGTTTTGGGTTTTGGAAGTGAAGTGAGAGGCGAGTGAATTGCATAGGGCCTGGGAGGGTCTAGGGGCAGAAGATACTGCGGAAGTGTTTGCAAGTTCCCTGCAGATTTTGAGGAGTTCAGCCATGTTGTTGGATGCATTGGACACTCGTGCCTGAATGTGGGCTCTCTTTTTGGCACAGATGGAGAGTCTGTAGTGTCTCTGGATCAGGCGGTAGGCCAGTTTGTCAGAGGGTGCACCTGAGATTTGCCACTTCCTTTCTGCATCTCTGCACTTACTTTTATGGTCTGCAAGTTCGGAGTCGTACCAGGTGTTGCGCTCGGAGGCAGGTTTCAGGTGGAACCTCATGACTGGGGAAAGGATGTTAAGGTTGTTGGTAATGGACCGATGGAGGTTGCTGAGGGCAGAATCAGTGGTAGTCTGTTGGTTGGGCTTAGGGAAATGAGGGTTGAAGAGAAGGCAGCAGCTGACACTCGTTTCATCGGACGGATGTTCGTGAACGAGGTTGGCAGAACTTTGAGGAGTTGTCACAGAGCCGTAGGGACCCAGTGGAGTGGAGTGGAGTGGAGTGGAGTGGAGTGGAGAGGAGAGGAGAGAGTGGTCAGACCAGGAGAGAGGGGTGACCAGGGGAGAAGAGAGTGTGAGGTTGGAGTGGATGATGGCGTCTAGCGTGTGTCCATCAGAATGGGTAGGGCCAGGGGGAAGAAAGGAGAGTGATGGGAGGAACTGAGGACCGTGAAGATGGTGGTTGCTGTGCAAGGGTAGTCTAGGTGGAAGTTGAAGCCACGTAGTAGTAGCAGGTTGACGGTGGTAGAGAGTAAGGAGGAACACAGGTCTGCACACTCAGAGATGAACAGAAAAGAAGTGCCTGCGGGCTGGAAGATGGTAGCAATGGTCAAGGTGGCGGAGGGCGAGATGCCCAATTTGCATACTGGGCTCTCGAAGGACGAATAGGGCTGAGTGGGTATGATTGATTGATTGATATTTTATTTCTATTGCGCTCGTACACAAGTGTTTCAGAGCGTGACAAGGCAAGGGAGGGGAACAAGGGAGAATAAAACAGCGATCTTATTAGGCCCTGTAACATTGAGAACACGCAAGTGCATGGGAGAGGGGGGAGGGGAAAAGTGCATGGAAGGGGGGAGAGGTGGAAAGTGCAAAGCAGAGGAGAAACAGATAAATAACAATAAATAAATAATAAAGGCAACAAACGGTGGTAATGCAGCCAGCAATTTGCAAGTGCTAGGTTTAAGGATGGAAGAAGGAAACCACTCAGGGAAGATTAAGGCAACCCCACCATCGGCACAGAGGGGTCGAGGATTTGAGGTGATCTTAAAGCCGACAGGGAGGGGTGAGTCAAAGGAGGTAACTGAGCTGGCATTGAACCAAGTTTCAGTGAGTTCAAGTATGTCTAGGTCAGTGTCTTCAAGGAGAAGGCAGATGTCGGCAGCGTGTTTGATGGCTGAACGTGAGTTGAGGGTCTCCAGGTGGAGACAATTGCTGCCTTTGAAGGTTTTTTCGAGGCAGAGTGTAGGGGTGAGGAGCTTCTGTGAAAAGTGGTGCAGTGGTGGTGCAGTAGAGGGGGTTGAATGGGGAGGGGCAGGGGAAGGAAGGAAATTGATGAGAGATGGCAGGATCCGGTCAAAGAGGAGGTTTGCCTAAGGGCCTTGAACCAGAACTGTGCCAGTGAGGTGGACATTGATGCAGCAGCGAGATGAGAAGAAGCCTGTAAGGAGGACTTCACACTTGGGGCTGCCGTTAATGGCTGTGGAAGAATAAGGGGGAGAGTGGCAGTGAGGTGAGGGGTCCATAGGTCAGGAGATGGGACAGAGAGAGGGATGCCAGTGAAGATTTCTCTTGAGGATGCGCTGACATGTCTGCAATTGGGAGGACAGGGTTTGAAGCATGGATGTCTTTTTTTCTTTTTTTATGCTTTTCCCGTCCAGATTTTGTGAGAGAACGTGGATAGGTGATAATGTAGCAGTTGGAATAGATTGAGGAAATGGAGAGTGCCATCTTGGAGCAAGAGGAGGAAGTGATATGAAGAGAGAAAGCGAGGGGCGAGAGAGGGTGTGTGTGCTGCAATCCACAGTTCTGAACCAGGTACACAGTTGGCTAAGGTGGGTGTTAAGAGTACAAAAGCAAATGCAATGCTGGATGAAAGTACACCTAAATAAAAATGTTACGCTAACAGACATATACAATGCTGGATGAGGGCACACCTAAATTCGATTTGTACACTTACAGACAAATACAATGCTGGATATAATCTGGCATTCATAACGCAACTATACACAAGTGTTTCAAGGCGCAACGAGGCAAGGGAGGGTATCAGGGGGAAGACAGACCGCGATCCTACTAGGTCAGGTGACATTGAGATGGCGCAAGTGCAGAGTGGAGGGGAAAGGATAAAGTGCAGGGGGAAGTGGAGGGGGCAGTGCAGTACATAGGATAACAGTAAAATAAATAAAGTCAATAAATAAAAGTGCGGCCAGTTGATGAGAAGTGCAACGGTAAGAGCAGACATCGGGGATCAAGTGCTAGTAGTGGCTGTAGGGATACACCCGGAACACCGATTGGACAGGACCTCCAAATCGTGCTTGCCTGGCCCGTAGGAATATCCTTCTGCAGATGAGAAAGGGGATTAACAGTCTGCAGAATAGTGTGCTAGCTCCCCCCTTTCCCCCTCGTTCCTCTCTAACTTCCTCCAAACCCCGGTTTAAGCTCACCTTATGGTTTGGAAGGATGAACTCTCCATCCTGCTTCTGGTGCAGGGGAGCGTGTTCGTCCAGTTACTTCACTGGTTTTCAGAATGGCGCTGGCAAAATCCACTTGACTTTCCTGAGCGATGCGCCGTAAGTATGAAAGTTCAAAGTTCAAGTGAGGCCCCCTTTATGTTGTCTTTCTAACCTGTGATCTGTCCTTTATTTCAGGTGCAGAATGAAGGCGATGCGTCGAGGGGTTAAACTGCCGAGGTGAGTAGTGATGAGGGCGATCCCTCTAAATGTCCTTATCATTCCCCAGAAATGTCTCTTGTCCTTTCCCCATAGGGGCCGGGGTACGGTACCTGCCAACGGGGCGGCGCCGACCCAAAATGTGGAAGAAAAGCCGGTAAGTATTATGGCTGTTAATCAGGCTTTCCTTCGGTGTTCCTTCTGCTCACCTTTTGTTTCTTCCTCTCTCCCCTAGGTGCAGAGATGTGGCATCGGATGCTGACAGCTGCGATGGAGCTGGGAGATGTCTCGAGGACAGGTGAGTGAAGCGTGGTGCTGCAGCGAGCAACGCAATGCTTTTAAATGGAAGTCTTTCTTCAGGGATGCTGGCGAGAAGATTCCGGATGCAGGTAAGAAGTTTGAAATAGTCCTTGGTTTTCACCTTTCTCTTCTCTTCCTTCCTTGCAGGTCTTCCAGGTTTGAGGCGGGCATGGCTGGAGTCCAGGAGCAGGAGCAGACACGGTGAGCGTTAAGCTGCAGGAAGCAGAACAACGCGAAGCATGAGCTGCTGTCTGGGCGTGGCTTAAATAGCCTCCAAAGAAGTCCCAGGTATGTATCCTTCCCCAACTAGGTATGTATCCTTCCCTGGCCACTCCCGAGTGAAAAAATAGTCCCTATGAAAAAATAGTCCCTTTCAGGTCTCAGGGAGGCCTGAAGCGTGCAGCATTGTCTGCATCAGGTAAGTGCACAAAACACCTCCCTTTATGAGCCTGGCGCCTATGGCGCCAGGACTGATGTCCAACATGAGCCTGGCACCAAAGGCGCCAGGACTGAGTCCAAAGAGCCCCTATAAGGGGCCGCTGGGCTTTTACCCGAGGGCATGATGCCTGCTTCCGGGGGTGCTCGGCCTGGCCTGGTGCTCCGGGGGTAGGCATCATGACAGCACTCCCCCCCCCAAGGCCCCTCCCAAGGTTGTTCCTTCTGGAGGTTTCGGTTTGTTTGGGAAATTCCGATGGAACCTTTTTACCAGCCGAGGTGCATGTACATGATCACTGGGTTCCCAAGACCTTTCCTGAGGCCCGTACCCTTTCCAATCAATTAGATAGAAAAGTTTTGATTTTGAGATCTTAGAATCCAAAATGTTCTTCACCTCGAATTCAGGCTCCCCATCTATCTGAATCGGTTCTGGTGGCTTTGTTAATCTGGTTCCTGGGTGCACTGGTTTCAAAAGTGACACATGAAAAACGGGGTGAATCCGCATGTTAGCTGGTAGATCGAGCTTGACTGCCACTGGGTTGATTATAGCTTTGATCGAGTAAGGGCCTAAATACCTTGGATTAAAAGTTCGAGGCCACTTGAGTGATTGGTGTTTGGTAGCCAACCATACTTGATCCCCTATTTGGTATGGAGGCGCCTCTCTTCGATGCAGATCCGCATTCTTTTTGTATTTCCCTTTCGCATTTTGCAAATGCGCAGTTGCATCCTTGAAGGCTTGAGTAATCGTAGAATGCAAATGGTCCACTGCGGGCATTTCAAGGCTCAGAGGTGAGTCCAAGTCTGAAGTACGAGGGTGATGTCCATATAGGGTATAAAAGGGGCTCTGACCAGTTCCAGAGTGTATCGAGTTATTGTATGCATATTCTGCCACCCATAAAATGTCCTTCCAATTACCCTCCGATTGGTGCAACATACATCGTAGATATTGTTCAAGGGTCTGGTTCGTTCTCTCCGTCTGACCATCGGTCTGTGGGTGGTGGCTGGTCGAGAGTCTTACGTCGATTTGTACCAGTTGACAACACTTTTTCCAAAAATGAGAAATAAACTGGCTTCCCCGATCGGAGACTAGTATGGACGGGAATCCATGCAAACGGATGATATTTTCGAGGAATTCTTTGGCAAGAACAAAGGCTGAAGGTAATCCTTTCAACGGAATAGAGTGGGCCGTTTTGGAAAATAAATCCACCACGACCAGAATAGTATTGTAACCATTACAAGAGGGCAGGTCCGTGATAAAATCTAGTGACAGGGTGTGCCAAGGTGCTGGTGGAATGTCTAAGGGCTGAAGAAGACCGGCGGGTCTTGTCTTTTGACCTTTGTTTTGGGCACAAACTCCACAGGACATCACGAAAGATTTAATATCCTTTCGCCAGGAAGGCCACCAGAATTGTCGTTTAACCTTTTCCTCTGTTTTGGCAATGCCAGGATGTCCTTCCATCAGGGTATCATGATGACGGGAAATAACCAGTTCTTGCAATTCCTTTTCTGGCAAAAATAAGCGTCCTTGGAAGTAAGGTAAGCCATCCTTGACTGAAAAGTTAGACCCCCTTTTGATCCAATCCTGCAAGGCTGAAGAGTCCAGGAATTGTTTCACTCGTGCTTGAATGTCTTCAAGGGTTTGTAAAGTGGTTATCCCCAAAATTCTTTGTTCGGGAATTATCGGCACAGGTTCTGAGTTTGTGTCTATTTCTTCCATTCCAATTCGGGATAGAGCGTCCGCCTTACCATTCTTATAGCCGGGGCGGTAGGTGATTACAAAATCAAACTCAGCAAAGAACAAAGCCCATCGGAGCTGTCGAGACGATTGAGCCTTGGCAGTTTTTAAATATTGTAAATTTCAGTGATTACGGTGATGGTATGCCGGGCGCCGAGGAGATAATGCCGCCAAGCCTTGAAGGCGGACTTAATGGCTAATAGTTCCTTATCGGTGATCGCATAATTTATCTCCGGCGGCAAGAACTTTCTGGACCAAAATGCTACGGGGTGCAGTTGGTTGGTTTCAGGGTCTCTCTGAGACAGGACAGCTCCCATGGCTAAGCTGGACGCGTCGGTTTCGACGCGGGTGCTTCAAAATAGGTGCAGACGTGAACTTAGCTTTCAACTCCTGAAAGGCCTGTTCGGCTTCCTCGGTCCATTCAAAACGTTTATTTTTTCGCAAGAGTGCAGTGATGGCTTGCACCACACGTGAAAACTCCGAGATAAACCTGCAATAAAAGTTGGCAAAACCAAGCATGCTTTGGACACCTTTCACCGAACTAGGTGATGGCCATTTGAGGATGGCATCCACTTTCCGTGAATCCATTCGGACCCCTTTAGGTGTCAGGATGAATCCGAGAAACTCAACCTCGGTGGTATGGAAAACACATTTTTCCAGCTTGGCAAACAGTTTGTGCTGGCGCAGTTTCTCTAGGACGGCCCTGACATGCTTTCTGTGATAAGATTCCGAAGAGGAGTACACAAAAATGTCATCGATATACACGACAACACAGACATCGATGAGTTCCCGAAGGACATCGTTCATGAAGAATTGGAAGGCTGCAGGCGCGTTGCACAACCCGAAAGGCATCACCTGGTATTCGAATAGTCCATATTGTGTACGGAAGGCCGTTTTCCATTCGTCGCCTTCTTTTACTCGTACCAGATGATAAGCCCCCCGGAGATCTAACTTGGTGTATACGCAAGCGTCCTTCACCTGGTCAAGGAGTTCAGGGATCAGAGGCAGAGGGTAACGATTTTTAACAGTTATCTGGTTCAATGTGCGGTAACCGATACAAGTTCTAAGGTCGCCTTCTTTTTTAGGCACGAAGAACAAAGCTGAGGATGCCGGGGACTTTGACGGGCGAATGAAACCATTGGCGAGGTATTGATCTAAATATTGCCTCAAATGCAGATTCTCTGGTTCAGTAAGGGCGTAAATCCTGCTACAAGGGGGTTGTGCACCGGGCACCAGATCGATTTGGCAATCGTACGATCTGTGGGGAGGTAACGTGTTGGCCTGTTCCTTTTGGAAGACGTCCTGAAAGTCTTGGTACTCTGGAGGTAGTTGCACGGGGACAGAGGTTACTGATGCTAGATTAATCTTTGGATTTTCTGGGTAGCAGGTTTGTGCACAACCCGGGAAGGTTATTCTCTTCGCTCGCCAATCAATTCGAGGATTATGTGTCTCTAACCAAGGGATTCCGAGAATAAGCTGAAACTGTGGAGCCTTGATTACATCAAACACAACTGCCTCCCGATGGCCATCCGGACCTACAAGTGTCACCTCAGCTGTGGAATGTGTTACCGGTCCAGAGGCAATTTCGGTTCCATCTACTGTGGTGATGACAACTTTGTTGGTTTTAGGACGCAGAGGGAGGTTTATCCTAGAGACCAATTCTCGATCCACATAGTTACCTATAGCCCCGCTATCGATGTATGCCTTTATAGCATGCAACTGTTTAGGCTGTTCCGGATCTACGAGGACCATTGGCACAATTAAATGCGAGGTCTGAGAGTTAGTTTTCAAGCTCGGCAAGCGGACCCCTACGCTTGCCGGGCGTGGTCGTTTCCCGATACAGAGTTTCCATGGATTTTATCAGCGGCTCCTACCACCTTCTTGGGCGGCTTAACTGGGCAATCTCGTAGAAAGTGTCCAGAGGACCCACAATAAAGGAATAATTGCATCTGTCGTCTTCTTTCCCGTTCTTTTTGAGTTAGGGGTCCTTTAACACCCCCGATTTGCATAGGCTCCGAGGCATCAGCCCCCTTGGGGTTAGCGTGGGTCTTGGCCAACACCCGGGTTTCAAACTTGGACCGATCTGCTTTTCTGTTTTGCAGCCTGTGATCCAATTGGACCACTAAGTCTATATATTCAGGGCATTCTTGGGGCGGATTTACAACTTGTGCCAGGACATCTTTAAGTTCTCCGCGTAGACCTCGATAGAATAATGTGATTCTTTTATCCTCTGGCCAACCAGTTTCCACAATTAGTCTATTGAAGGTTGCAATGTAGGATAGAAGGTCTTGATTGCCCTGTCGCAGAGATAGAAGTTCGTCATCCAGAGCCTGTCCCTGGGAGTGTTGAGCAAATAACCTTTCCATGCTTGTTTGAAATCCTTGAAAATCACGAAGAATCGGGTCATCTTGAGTTACCAGCGGGACTGACCAATCGGCAGCACAGCCGCTGAGATATGACAACACAAAGGCTACCTTGGTCTGATCATTAGGGAAGGCCCCAGGTCTGCATAGGAAGTGCAAACGACACTGATTCATGAATACGGCGAATCGTTTGGGGTCCCCAGAAAAGCGTTCAGGTGGGGCCAGCGGCATGTTTCCAGGTAGATTAATCTGCACCGGGTTACTGGAAACCACAGGAGCGGGGTTCCCCCCGGAACCGGGTAAAGGAGTTTGTCCAGCTTGACCTTGCAAAAGCTGTCTAGCCAGGTCATCAGCTCTATCCTTTATTACAACCACTTCCCTCCTGAGGGCACTAGTCTCTTGATGAGCGGCGTGTACTTCGGCCCGTAATTCCCCCAGTAATTGGGCCAACTGGTCAGTTTCGGAAGTTTCCATAGCGCCTGGGTGGGAATTTGTAGGAAGGCTTCGCGTTCTGTAACGCTCACCTGGTTCCCACGGGGGCGCTGGTCTAGTCTGGATTGCTGTGGTCTCTTCTAGCGTGATGCGCAGGACCCGGAACACCGATTGGACAGGACCTCCAAATCGTGCTTGCCTGGCCCGTAGGAATATCCTTCTGCAGATGAGAAAGGGGATTAACAGTCTGCAGAATAGTGTGCTAGCTCCCCCCCCCCTTCCCCCTTCGTTCCTCTCTAACTTCCTCCAAACCCCGGTTTAAGCTCACCTTATGGTTTGGAAGGATGAACTCTCCATCCTGCTTCTGGTGCAGGGGAGCGTGTTCGTCCAGTTACTTCACTGGTTTTCAGAATGGCGCTGGCAAAATCCACTTGACTTTCCTGAGCGATGCGCCGTAAGTATGAAAGTTCAAAGTTCAAGTGAGGCCCCCTTTATGTTGTCTTTCTAACCTGTGATCTGTCCTTTATTTCAGGTGCAGAATGAAGGTGATGTGTCGAGGGGTTAAACTGCCGAGGTGAGTAGTGATGAGGGCGATCCCTCTAAATGTCCTTATCATTCCCCAGAAATGTCTCTTGTCCTTTCCCCATTGGGGCCGGGGTACGGTACCTGCCAACGGGGCGGCGCCGACCCGAAATGTGGAAGAAAAGCCGGTAAGTATTGTGGCTGTTAATCAGGCTTTCCTTCTGTGTTCTTTCTGCTCACCTTTTGTTTCTTCCTCTCTCCCCTAGGTGCAGAGATGTGGCGTCCGATGCTGACAGCCGCGATGGAGCTGGGAGATGTCTCGAGGACAGGTGAGTGAAGCGTGGCGCTGCAGCGAGCAACGCGATGCTTTTAAATGGAAGTTTTTCTTCAGGGATGCTGGCGAGAAGATTCCGGATGCAGGTAAGAAGTTTGAAATAGTCCTTGGTTTTCACCTTTCTCTTCTCTTCCTTCCTTGCAGGTCTTCCAGGTTTGAGGCGGGCGTGGCTGGAGTCCAGGAGCAGGAGCAGACACGGTGAGCGTTAAGCTGCAGGAAGCAGAACAATGCGAAGCATGAGCTGCTGTCTGGGCGTGGCTTAAATAGCCTCCAAAGAAGTCCCAGGTATGTATCCTTCCCCAACTAGGTATGTATCCTCTGGCCACGCCCGAGTGAAAAAATAGTCCCTATGAAAAAATAGTCCCTTTCAGGTCTCAGGGAGGCCTGAAGCGTGCAGCATGGTCTGCATCAGGTAAGTGCACAAAACACCTCCCTTTATGAGCCTGGTGCCTATGGCGCCAGGACTGATGTCCAACATGAGCCTGGCACCAAAGGCGCCAGGACTGAGTCCAAAGAGCCCCTATAAGGGGCCGCTGGGCTTTTACCCGAGGGCATGATGCCTGCTTCCGGGGGTGCTGGGCCTGGCCTGGTGCTCCGGGGATAGGCATCATGACAATAATTCCTTATGCAGCACTGATTAAGATCCTCAGTTAAATCGTGGTCTTTCAAATATTAATTAATACCATATGAGAAGCATATCTAGGGATACACAGTGGAGTGAAAAGCGGAGGATATGCTTACCCGTGATATACGTGATTCCAAACACTGCACCTCTTGACCTCGGGGTAATAGTGTATGAATGATTGATTATATATTTCTAACCTCCACATTGTTAGACAAAAGTTCACCTTTAAATACTGTTTTTAAAGAATTTAATGACCATGCTTTATTAACCTGTATCATGGGACCCAATTGCTTTGTCCCTACTAGGGTCGACTACTTGGCTTTTTTTTTTTACTTTGTTTTTATTGGCATTTTCAACATAAACATAAATAACAATTCCCCCTCCTTTCCTCAGCCCCTTCTCTCCCCCTATGCCTGATTCTGAGACTTCCAAGACCTGGCGTACGTTGCTATTTCCATTTGTGTCTTAGCGCCTACATTGTGTAAAATATTTTCGAATTTTGGGGGCACCATTGTTGCATGTAGTCTCCCCGAAAGTAGTCCAGTATTGTTCCCCAGTCTTTCCGGAATATTTCCCGATCCGCTTGTATCCCATAGGTCACCCTTTCCATGGCTAAAATTCCCCCAAATCTTATGTAGCCACTCAATGTTTGTGGGGGGGGGGAGGGTCATTTGTATCCACTTCCGTGCTAGAACTAACCATGCCGCCATTAACAAAATCATGAACGCTTTTAGTTGTGTCTTTGTAGGGATTTTCAACTGTGGGTCGAAAAAGCCACACATCCATTCCCATGGGTAGTAAGTCAGCGGTCCAATTACCATTTGTTCTATCTGGGTCTTTACCTCCTTCCAAAACCCATCCAGTACTGGGCAATCCCACCATATGTGCCTCCAATCTCCTCTCCCTGAGAGCCCCTCCAGCATTCTTGTGTTATCCCTATGTACATTGAGTGTAATCTTTCGGTGGTGTAGTGCCACTGTACCAACACCTTATACCATGTTTCCGTGGTTTGAATGGATCGTGTTGGTCCCATAAATTCTCTCAGTGTTTTGCAGGTATATCTTCCCCTATCGTCTCCTGCCACTGCTTAATATATGGCCAGCTGTGGGTTGGGTTTTCCCCTTGCAATGTTGTATATAACTTTGACACTAGCTGCTTGTCCCCCGAGTGTGTTGTGATAAACTTTTCAAATGGGGCGAGATCCCTTAGTGCTGCCTTTTTTATGGTTGTTTCAGCCATAGTCTCATCTAGTAATATTCCAGTCTGTCTTTTTCTTTTAGCCCCATTTGTTGTTTACTGTTATCAAAGGACCTAACGCCTCCACCTAAAATCATCTCTTACCTTCCTGCTGCCCGCCATCTCTCGAATGCCTTTGGATTCGTCCCAGGGGAGAACTGCGGGTTGTCGAACAGAGGAGTGAATGGAGATGGGATTGTCGACAAACAGCCCTGTCTTAGAAGGCAGTCCCATATGTCGCAGATCACAGTCACTACCTGGTTTAACTCTACATTCCGTGGCCTATCTTGTCTTCTCAACAATAATAGACCCTCCAAGGAAACCCCTGCCACCGCCTGATTCATCCTGCCCCTCGGTTTAAATCTATTATTTGAAATCCAATCCCGAAAAACCCGCAGTTGGGCTGTTTCATAATATTTGTCAAAGTTTGGTACCCCTAACCCACCCTGTGATTTAGGAGCCATCACGGTTTCTAGAGCTAGTCTTGGGCATTTATTTTGCCATATAAAGTAAGATATCAGTTTATTGTTTGCCTTAAAAAATGATTGTGTTACTTTGATAGTGTCATGATGCCTACCCCCGGGCATCCGGACCAGGCCCATCAGTCCCGGGAGCAGGCATTCAGATACTTAGAAAAAGCCCAGCAGCCCCGGCTAGGGGCTATCTGGGTACAGTCCTGGCCCCGTAGGCACCAGGCTCATAGAAGGGGTCAGTCCTGGCGCCATAGGCATCAGGCTCATCTGCTTAGACTTACCTCATGCAGACCATGCTGCTAAGAATCCAAGCCAAAGTTAAGCCTGAAGGGAACTACTTTACTTCAGGGACTATTTTCTTACTCAGGTGTGGTCTTGGGGGAACTTCTTACCTGGGACTACTTTGAAGGCTATTTAAACCATGCCCGAAGAGCAGCACATGCTTCGCGTTATTCTGCATCCAGCAGCGTAACGCTCACCGTGCCTGCAAGTCAGCATCAAGCTTACTGCCACGCCCGCCTCGAGTCTGGAGCTCCTAGAAAAAGGGGAAGAAGGAGGAAAGATTAGAACAAGAACATTAATTCTATTCTCACCTGATTATGGATCCATCGCCCCTTCAAACAAGGAAAGAGACGTTAATTCTATGCGCGTCGCATCACCCGCTGTAGCGCCGCGCTATTCTCACCAGCCTTTGCAGCACCTCCACGATCCGCCGATATCTCCATCACATCTTCGCCGAACTCCGGCACCTAATGGGGACAAGAGAACAGCAAGTTGAGCCGAGAGAATAAACAAAGGCAATCTCTGTTACCACCATAGACTTACCTGATTTTACCGCCAGAGGCATTTTTCATCTCCACGGTCCGGCGGAGTCTCCATCTCATCGGTGCCGGAGTTCGGGCACCCAACGGGAACAAAAGAACAGCAAGGTGAGCCGAGAGAATAAAAAAAGACAATCAGTTTATCACCATAGACTTACCTGATTTTACCCCCGGAGGCATTATTCATCAAAACGTCATAATTTCTCATGCCGCACCTGTAAAAGGAGGGAAAGCAACAGATTAAACACAGGTATCATTTACCGGACAGTGTTGGGTAATACAGACTCTTACCTGAACGCTACCAGCTGCCACGAGGCAATGTTCTCTTGGGTCAAGCTGCAAGATAAAAGGAATCGGACAAGAGTGAATATCAGACATTTTGAACTCTTAAGAACTATATACTTACGGTTCCTCGCCAGGGACCTCAGAGTCAATATTGGTCTGGAACTCTCCCAACTCCTTCGGACCAGTGAAGTAACTGGTTATCTACGCGCCCCTGCATTCCACGCAGGATGGAGAGCTCATCTTTTATAAACATAAGGTGAGACTATGAAAGGAGATATTGGAGGTGATTAGTGGGAAGAACAGTGGGGTGCTATCACTCAAATCCACGTGTGGCTAATCACTTTTCTCCACTCTCAGGAAAATACTTCTACGGATCAAGCAGACGAAATTAGGCGGGCCAGTCCAATCTGTCATCTCTGCACTACGCGTCACGTTGGTGGAGACCGCAGCTGTCCAGTTCCGATCAACGCCCCTGTGGGAGCCAGGTGAGCGTAACAGAACGCGAAGCCTCCCTACAAATTCCCACCCGGGCGTTATGGAGACCTCTGAAACTGACCAACTGGCCCAATTATTAGGGGAACCTAGGGCTGAAGTACATTCCGCCCGCCAAGAAACTAATGCCCTCAGGAGAGAACTGATTGCATCAAAGGAGCGCACTGATGACCTTGCTAGACAACTACTGCAAAGCCAGGCTGGGCAAACACCCCTACCTGGACTCGGGGGAAACCCAACTCCTGTTTCATCAAGCAACCCTGTGCAAGTAATTCTACCTGGAACTATTCCTTTAGCTCCACCCGAACGCTTTGCTGAGGACCCCAAAAGGTTTGCCGTGTTTAGGAACCAATGCCACCTGCACTTTTTATGCAGACCTGGAGCCTTTCCAAACGCCCAAGCAAAAATAGCCTTTGTTCTTTCATACTTCAGTGGCAGGGCAGCTGATTGGTCAATTCCACTAGTCAACCAGGATGCCCCTCTTCTTCGGGATTTTCAGGGTTTTCAAATGAGCATGGAAAGACTATTCGCCCGACATTCACAGGGACAGGCCCTGGATAACGAACTCTTGTCCTGGCGACAGGGTAAACAGGATCTGCTAACCTATAGCGCTACCTTCAATAGGTTGGTGGTGGAAACCGGATGGCCCGAGGTAAAACGAATTACATTATTCCATCGTGGGCTGCGAGCAGAACTCGGATGTTTTGGCTCAAGTTGTGAACCCACCTCAGGATTGCGCTGAATATATAGATTTAGTGGTCCAGATAGATCACTGACTTCAGAATAGAAAGGCTGATCGAGCTAGGTTCGAGAATCGAGTGTTGGTTAAACCCAACGTTACCCCCAAAGGAACAGATGCACCAGAACCCATGCAGATCGGGGGGGTTAAAGGACCTTTAACTCAGAAGGAAAGAGAAAAAAGACGGCATTTGCACTTGTGTCTATACTGTGGACCTCGGGACATTTTCTAAGGGATTGCCCGGTAAAACCACCCAAAAAGATGGTAGGAGTTGCGGACAAAAGCCATACAGAGTCTGATTCGGGAAACGACCACTCCCGACAAGCGTAGAGGTCCGCTTGCCGAGCTTAAAGAAGGACACTCAGACCTTGCATCCAAAAATACCAATGGTCCTTATAGATCCAAGGCAGCCATCACGTATGCACGCAGTAAGAGCGTACATTGATAGTGGTGCCATAGGAAACTACATGGACCACGAACTGTCTTCAAGGATGAACCTATCTCTTTGCAAAAGGACCACTACAGACGTCATCACTACCATCGATGGAACTGAAATTGCCTCTGGGCCAGTAACTCATTCCACTACAGAGATGACACTGTTGGGTCAAGATGGGCATCGAGAAAGTATTGTGTTTGACCTAATCAAGGCTCTGCAATTCCAAATAATTCTGGGGATGCCATGGTTGGAAACACATAATCCTTGTATCGAATGGCGAGAGAAGAGAGTGACCTTCCCAGATTGTGCACACACCTGTTGCACGGAAAAAACCTTGAACCAAGGCCTGGCCACAGTCACTAATCCAGTCGTGCTGTTACCTCAGGAATATCAAGAATTCCGGGATGTTTTTCAGAAAGAACAGGCAAACGCCTTACAGATCTTACGATTGTCAAATCGATCTCTTACCCCGTGCCCAACCCCCATGCAGCAGGACCTACGCCCTTACGGAGCCCAAAAAACCTTCACCTACGGCAATACTTGGACCAATACCTTGCTAATGGCTTCATTTGCCCATCCAAGTCTCCTGCATCCTCAGCTCTATTCTTCGTGCCTAAAAAGGAAGGTGACCTTAGAACGTGTATAGATCACTGCGCATTAAACCAAATTACGGTAAAAAACCGATACCCATTGCCTTTGATCCCAGAATCACTGGACCAAGTTAAGGATGCTTGTATCTACACTAAGTTAGATCTCCGAGGGGCATATCATCTGGTACGTGTGAAGAAAGGCGATGAATGGAAGATTGCCTTTCGCACCAAGTACGGATTATTCGAATATCAGGTGATGCCTTTCGGGTTGTGCAATGCACCTGCAGCCTTCCAGTATTTTATGAACAATGTCTTTCCTGAACTCATTGATGTCTGTGTTGTCGTATACATAGACGATATTCTAGTGTACTCCTCCTCAAAATCAGACCATGTTAGCATGTTCGTGCAGTCCTTGAGAAATTACGCCAGCACAAGTTATATGCAAAATTGGAAAAATGTGTCTTTCACTCTACAGAAGTCGAATTTCTTGGATTTATCCTGACCCCAAAAGGAGTCCGAATGGACTCTCGGAAGGTGGATGCCATTCTCAAATGGCCATCACCCAGTTCAGTCAAAGGAGTACAAAGCATGCTTGGCTTCGCTAATTTCTACCGAAGATTTATCCCTGAACTCTCACATATTGTACATCCCATCACAACACTCTTGCAAAAGAACAAGCACTTCTTGTGGACCGAAGAAGCTGAAAGAACCTTCCAAGATCTAAAATTGAAATTCACGTCTGCACCTGTCTTAAAGCATCCACGCCCCGAGCTTCCATACGTAGTTGAAACGGATGCATCCTGTTTAGCCATGGGAGCTGTCCTGTCTCAGAAGGATCCTGAAACCGGCCGATTTCATACAGTAGCATTCTGGTCCAGAAAATTCTCGCCGCCCGAATTAAACTATGCAGTTACTGATAAAGACTTATTGGCCATCAAATCTGCCTTCAAGGCTTGGCGGCATTATCTTCTCAGCGCCAGGCATACCATCACTGTAATCACCGATCACAGGAATTTGCAATATTTGAGGACAGCCAAGGCCCAATCATCACGTCAACTTAGGTGGGCATTATTCTTAGCAGAATTCGATTTCGTGATCACTTATCGCCCAAGTTGTAAAAATGGCAAGGCAGATGCCTTATCCCGAATAGGAATGGGAGAAGCATACTCGAACCCAGAACCATTACCTATAATTTCAGAAGAAAGAATTCTTGGCATAACTACTCTACAGACTCTAGAAGCTATTCATCTAAAAATCAAGCAACTTTTCGATCCAGCAGCCTTACAGGACTGGGTAAAGAAAGGCCAAGATTATTCAGTCACCAATGACCTACCTTACTATCAAGGTCGTCTATTCATACCACACAAGGAACTACAAGAATTGGTTATCTCCAATTATCACGATGCGCTGATTGAAGGACATCCAGGAGTCGCAAAAGCTGAAGCTAAAATTAAGAGACAATTTTGGTGGCCCACCTGGCAAAAAGACGTAAAGTCATTTGTGCCATCTTGTGGGATCTGTGCCCAAAACAAAAGCCTGAAGAAAAGACCAGCCGGTCTTTTACAACCTTTGGATATTCTACCTACACCATGGCACACTTTGTCCCTAGACTTCATTACTGATCTGCCTCCATGTAGTGGATTTAACACCATTCTAGATGTAGTGGATCTTTTTTCCAAGATGGCCCACTTTATTCCTTTGAAGGGATTACCTTCCGCTTCGATTTTGGCCAAGGAATTTCTTCAAAATATTGTTCGACTACATGGATTCCCTTCCGTATTGGTCTCAGACCGAGGTAGTCGATTCATTTCGCAATTTTGGAGGAAATGCTGTCAATTAGCGCGAATCGACGTGAGGTTATCTACCAGTCACCATCCCCAGACCGATGGTCAGACGGAGAGAACCAACCAGACTCTTGAGCACTACCTACGTTGCATGCTACACCAAACCGAAGCCAATTGGAAGGATGTTTTGTGGATTTCCGAATACGCATACAACAACTCTGTACATTCAGGAACCGGACAAAGCCTCTTTTATACCATATATGGGCATCATCCTCGAACTTCAGAACTCGATTCGCCCCAACACCTAGAAATGCCTGCGGTAAATCATCTGCACTCTACTATTACATAAGGCTTCAAGGAACCAACAGAACATTTAAGACAAGCAAAAGAAAAATACAAAAAAAAGCTGTCCAACATAGGAGTGATGCGCCACAATACCAGATTGGGGAATCAAGTTTGGCTGGCTACAAAACACATACTCCTAAAAGGAACTCGGACCTTTAACCCTAGATATTTGGGACCTTACACTATTAAGGCCATTATCAACCCGGTGGCCGCCAAATTGGAATTACCTTCTAACATGCGAATCCATCCCGTCTTTCACGTTTCACTTCTGAAACCAGTTCAACCCGGGTCAAGATTAACCAAACCATCTGACCCCATCCTAATAGATGGGGAACTCGAATTTGAAGTTAAAAATATCTTGGACTCTAAGATAGTGAACACAAGACTTTTTTATTTAATTGACTGGAAAGATTACGGACCACAAGAAAGGTCATGGGAGCCTAGTGACCACGTTCATGCACCTCGATTGGTGAAAAGATTCCATTGGAACTTCCCAGACAAACCAGGGCCAAGAGGAAGAACGACCTTAGGAGAGGGGCCTTGGGGGTGGGGGGTGCTTTCATGATGCCTACCCCCGGGCATCCGGACCAGGCTCATCAGTCCCGGGAGCAGGCATGCAGATACTTAGAAAAAGCCCAGTAGCCCCGGCTAGGGGCTATCTGGGTACAGTCCTGGCGCCGTAGGCACCAGGCTCATACAAGGGGTCAGTCCTGGCGCCATAGGCACCAGGCTCATATGCTTACACTTACCTCATGCAGACCATGCTGCTAAGAATCCAAGCCAACGTGAAGCCTGAAGGGAACTACTTTACTTCAGGGACTATTTTCTTACTCTGGTGTGGTCTTGGGGGAACTTCTTACCTGGGACTACTTTGAAGGCTATTTAAACCACGCCCGAAGAGCATCACACGCTTTGCGTTATTCTGCATCCAGCAGCGTAACGCTCACCGTGCCTGCAAGTCAGCATCCACCCTTCTGCCACGCCCGCCTCGAGTCTGGAGCTCCTAGAAAAAAGGGGAAGAAGAAGGAGGAAAGATTAGAACAAGAACATTACTTCTATTCTCATCTGATTCCGGATCCATCGCGCTTCAAACAAGGAAAGAGATGTTAATTCTATACGCGTCGCATCGCCCGCTGTAGCGCCGCGCTTTTCTCACCAGCCTTCGCAGCACCTCCACGATCCGCCGCAATCTCCATCAAATCTTCGCCGAACTCCGGCACCTAAGGGGGACAAGAGAACAGCAAGGTGAGCCGAGAGAATAAACAAAGGCAATCTCTGTTACCAACATAGACTTACCTGATTTTACCGTCTGAGGCATTTTTCATCTCCACGGTCCGGCGCAGTCTCCATCTCATCTTCGCTGAACTCCGGCACCTAAGGGGAACAAAAGAACAGCAAGGTGAGCCGAGAGAATAAACAAAGACAATCAGTTTACCACCATAGACTTACCTGATTTTACCGCCGGAGGCATTATTCATCAAGACGTCATAATTTCTCACGGCGCACCTGTAAAAGGAGGGAAAGCAACAGATTAAACACAGGTATCATTTACCGGACAGTGTTGGGTAATACAGACTCTTACCTGAAGGCTACCAGCTGCCACGAGGCAATGTTCTCTTGGGTCAAGCTGCAAGATAAAATGAATCGGACAAGAGTGAATATGAGACATTTTGAACTCTTACGAACTATATACTTAGGGTTCCTCACCAGGGACCTCAGAGTCAATATTGGTCTGGAACTCTCCCAACTCCTTCAGACCAGTGAAGTAACTGGTTATCTTGCGCCCCTGCATTCCGCGCAGGATGGAGAGCTCATCTTTTATAAACATAAGGTGAGACTATGAAAGGAGATATCGGAGGTGATTAGTGGGAAGAACAGTGGGGTGTTATCACTCAAATCCACGGTGGCCAATTCCCTTTCTCCACTTTCAAGAAAATACTTCTAAGGATCAAGCAGACGAAATTAGGCGCGCCAGTCCAATCTGTCATCACGTTGGTGGAGACCGCAGCTGTCCAGTTCCGATCAACGCCCCTGTGGGAGCAAGGTGAGCGTAACAGATAGGAAGTGCCTGGAAGATGTACAGTAGTTTGGTGAGTGTAACCATTTTTATTGTAGCTATCCTACCCAGCCAGGATATGCGCATGGGGGTCCATCTGTTTAGGCCCACCTTGATCTTTGAGAGTAGCTCCGGGTAGTTTGCCTGGTATAGCCCGAAAATAGTCTTTCAGGTGAGCGATCTTGCCCTTAGCCAATTTAAATGGGGAGAGGGTATGCGTTGTCATTGTCTGGTTCCCAGTATTCCCCAGGTTCAGCTGTTTGGATTTGGTCATATTTATCTTAAGGCCTGCCACTCTCTCTATATCAGATAGCTCATCGAGTAGAGCTGGAATAGAGGATTCTGGGTCTGTCAGGGCCATCATCATGTAATTGGCAAAGGCTGCTATCTTGTGCTCTTCCTCCCCAAACCTTATCCCTTTTATGACTGGCTTCTGTCTGATAGAGACCAGTAGTGGCTCAAGGTACAGTGCATAGAGAATCTGGGTCAGGGGGCAAACCCTGTCTTGTTCCTCTTGAGATCTGTACTTTCCCGGATAGATGGGAGTTGATTGAGAGCCATAATGTGGGTTTGCTTTAGCTAGCTTTGACCCCGTTTATAAACTTTGGCCCTATTCGCATTTGGTCCAATGCCTCAAACAGAAAAGGCCATTCGACATGGTCGAAGGCCTTTTTGGCGTCCAATGAGATCAGCACTGCCGGGACTCGACAGCGTTCCACCTTCTCTATCAAATGGGTGAGCCTCTTCGTGTTATCCCATGTCTATCGGCCCTTCACAAATCCTGTTTGGTCTGTGCCACCAAATACGGCACAAAAGGCGACAGTCTGGTCGCTAGGATCCCAGTATAGATTTTTAGATCTAGGTTCAGCAGTGCTATGGGCCGGTATGATCCACACAGCATGCAGGATTTGTTAGGTTTGCTGAGCACTACCACCTTTGCCTCTGTCATCGACTGGGTCACAGAACCATTGTGAGTCATTGCGTTGAAGATACAGGCCAACATTGGGCTTAGTTGTTCGCAGAACTTTTGATAGACACTCTTTGTCGGTCAACTCCAGCCCTAGATCTTCCTCCCATTCGGATCTTAATTCAGAGCTACAGTGGTTAGGATTGTCCCTTAGATGGCCGCATATTTGGGACACCAGTTTCTAGCCCTCCCAAGGCTATATAGTAATGTCACAAAGGGGTCTGCTTCTGGTTCCTCAGGCCATACCTCTCACTTGGCCCGCGCCAGTCTGCGAATACTCTGCTACCACAGAAATTGACCACTAGGCACGTCATTTTTGGACTGTAGTGAGGTGAATTCTCAAAGTGCCATCCGTATGTAAATCTCCCCATGTGTAAACCCCCTTTCTTTCCCAAAGTCTGATGGTCGCTAAGTCGACATTGGTTTTACATAGGTCCGAGATCATCAGTGTTTCGAGGGAGTATGCGTGTTCTAGGTGCAAGAGTGTCTTGGTCCTATGCCATATTTTCCTCCTCAGGGTAGCTAATAAAGGCGCTCCATTCAAGAGGTGTCAGGGCGCCCAGATGAGCTCCTTCAGTTGTACCGGGGTGAACGAGTGCTGCAGTAAAGTAGTCTAGGATGTGACTTCGTCTGCCAACCACTTAAACACGAAACTAAGTAGGGCCGCCAAGTAGTATTTTTCTAGATCAGGAGGTTGAATTCCACCTTGTCTATATGAAAGGGTTAATGTGGATAGCACCATCTTGTGCCTGCCGTTGCCCCCATAGAAATGCTCAAGCAAGCGAAAGAAAGGGGCCTTGATGTAGCAATGTACATTCTGAAACCCATAGATAAACCTGGGAAGTACAATCATTTTGATAATGGATGCTCTACCCATCATAGACAGGGGAAGTTTAGACCAAAAGCCCATTGATTTGTGTAGGGCTGGTAGCGCAGCCATGGTGTTATATTCATGCATTAGTTCTGGTGTGTGCCATACGTTGACTCCAAGGTATCGGAATGTGTTTAATTGCCATTGTACACCCACTAAAGGTAGGTCTTCAATGTTTTGCCTCTCAAGTCCGCTAGTGGGAAGAGGCAGGACTTTTGTTTGCTGAATTGTATTCCAGAGATTTTGGCGTAGTTATCTAGGACCTCTAAAATGGTTGGTACGTTCAGGTGTGCGTCCATGATGTATAGGAGGACATCTTCCGCGTATAGGGAGATTATATGGTTTACACCACCCAGTTGTATGCCCGCGTCGAAAAACTGTTTCCTAAAATAAATGGCAATGGGTTCTAGTCCCAGTATGTAAAGCATGGGGGACAGCTGGCAGCCTTGTCTAGTGCCCCTGCATATGTCCCATGCCACAGAAACGAACCTCCCAGATTTTACTCATGCCCTTGGCTTTGTGTAAAGTACTTCCACGCATCTGATACATTTCTCCCCAAAAATCCAAGTCTTAAGGACTGCCAGTAGTCATTCCCAATAGATTCAATCAAATGCTTTTATGGTGTCTAAAGATAACAGTGCATAAGAACCCCCGTTCAGGTAGGTTTGGGCTATAATGTGTTGAAGTCTGCGGAGATTTGCAGTGGTGTTGCGGCCTGGCACGAAGCCATTTTGATCCGTGTGTACTATCCCGCCTATCAGCCTGGAGAGTCTTTTAGCTAGGATTGTGGTTAGTATTTTTACATCATAATTAAGCATTGCGAGTGGGCGGTAGAAGTCACATTCGTCTGTGGGTTTGTTGGGCTTAAGCATCGGGACCACAAGAGTATTGTGCATGCTCTCTGGTAGGATCCCTTGATCGTATGCTTCTTGGAAGACTTTGTGTAGTAGCGGTATCAGGGATGACTCGTAGGCTTTATAGAATTCTGGGGGTAACCCATCGCTGCCAGGGGCCTTGCATGTAGCCAAAGATTGAATTGCCTCCGTTATGTCTTCCATGGTAATGTCTGCGTCTAGAGCTTCGCTTTGTGTGAGTGATAGTCTGGGCAGCCCTATTTCTTGGAGTGTTTCTGTAATCTCGTCTGGGGGGGACTTGGATATCGTAAGAGTATAATTGGGTATAAAAGTGTTTAAAGGTTTCATTGATGCCTTGTTGGGTCTGGCGTAGAATGTCATTGTCGTCTTTCAGTGCAGTGGTTAAATGCCTAAGGTGTTCTTTCTTGCAAAGCCAAGCTAGTAGGCGGCTGGGCTTATCTGCTTGTGTGTGTGTGTGCGCTCTAGTGGTGTGGTCTAACTGGGCAAGCCTACTCCAAGCTTCTTTGCATTCGGTCTGATCCATCTAAGCTTGTCTTCCTCCTGCAGGGTGCCCTGGGTGGTGGATTCTAGTCTCTCTATTTTTCCCCGAAGTTCCAATTTAGTTCGTAGTAGCCTCCTGATACCCCCGCTTTCGCTCCGGTTTACCCTTGCATAACAAATTTCAGGGCATCCCATACTGTGCTTAGGCGGTCTACACTTCCTGTGTTTATCTCAATGTAATTCTCTAAGGAGTCCTGGAGGTCGTTTCTGAATGCTGGGTCTTTTAGTGCTTCAGTGGGCATTCTCCATGTCGGTATGGGGGATCTAGGGCCCGTGATGCTCCACTCCACCACCAGGGGTGAATGGTCTGAGATAGATCTGCCCAAATATCGCACCGTTTCCATCTGGGGTAGATGTTTCCTTCCAGTAAAAAGTTAATCTATCCTAGTGTAGAGGTTATGCAGGGATGAGTAATAGGAGTAGCCTCTTTCTGCGGGGTGTAGCTCTCGCCAGATATCTACTAGATCTAGGCTTTCTAGCATGGTGTTCAGTGCGGTAGTGGCTGCAGTCGGGCCACTGAGGAGGGATGTGGATCTGTCCAACTCAGGGTTACCTACGCAATTAAAGTCCCCCACCCCCCAGATAAAAAGCCACCCCAGTTTTGCGCAATCTTGGCATACATTAAGTTCAGGTGAGCTGGGATGTTATTGTTGGGGAAATATGAGTTCACAATGCATACTTCTGTTTGTTCAATCCAGCCGCATAGTATCACATACCTGCCCTCTGGATCCATGTATGTTTTGATTAGTCTGAAGAGGAGTTGGGGGCTGACCCAAGTGAATACCCCCCTGAGGTATTTAGAGTATGCCGTTCGGAACCCCTGTCCTGCCCAATGTCCCCGCAACTTGGACATGGATTCCATTGTTAGGTGAGTTTCTTGTAATAGGGCTATTCCAACCTTCTTCCTGTGTAAGTAGGATTTAATTCTATTTCTGCGAAGGTAGGTGCCTAATCCCCGCACATTCCAGGTTAACACATACATGTTGCCATACCAATTTGGGGTTAGAGCCCTAGTGTTTCTTCCCCTCCGCCATCCACACCTCTCGGGGTGGCCGAGGAGTAAGGGCGCCTTTTGTCCCAGATGCCCGGTTCCGACCCCTCCCCTCCCGCTAGTTCACTCCAGACCATCTCATCATCATTTGGAGACCTTTTAACTATCTTAACATTCTTTAAAGTGAACAATAGGACAAACCATAACAACATAGAACTGCCCCCAGCAGTTGCTTCAAACAGGCAGCGCTTGGGGGCTCCCGCGCCATTTAGGTCTGTCCAGGTCATTGGATGCGGGTTGTTTGCCGGCAACAGGCCTGCACAGTGTCCGAAAGGGTGGATTGTAGCAGATTGCATGTGTGGGTCTGTGGATTCCCGTCCCCATCACAGTAATGGCATTACAGTGGTAGGTAGTCATAACAATTCTGCGTGGTCTCGTCATGCAGCCATTGAATTATGTGGTGCCCCCAGTTCCCACATCTCTTTAGCTCATGTAATGGGCTCCTCGTCTACGGCCAGGTTGTTGTGCTCTAGCCACATATTGGCTGCAGCTGGGATTTCCAAGAATATCGCCTTTCCCTTGTAGAGCACCTTGAGGCGCGATGGGTATAGTAGCATATACTTGAGGTTGAGTTTCCGAAGCCTAGCTTTCACTGATACGAAAGAGTTCCTTGCACGCTGCACTGCAGGGGTATAGTGGGGTATATGACAATCCTGGAATCATTACGTTTAATCTCTCCCCCTTCTCTTGAGAATTTAAGTCTAGTTTCTCTGTCTCGAAAGTTCAAGATTTTTGCAATCATTGGGCGTGGGTATGATTCTGGTGGGGGCCTTTTCTGTAGAGACATATGAGCCCTTTCCACTGAGAATCCTTGAGTGAATTTTCCAGCCCCAATTTCTTGTTGTAACATGGTCTCCACGAATTGCGTCGGGTATGATCCTTCCATATCTTCCGGAATACCAAGTATGCGTATATTATTGCGGCGGGCCCGCCCCTTCGTGTCTTCTGATCGTGCTTCGAGTCGTGCCACCTTCATCTCTAACTCTTGGATCCTAGCTTTCAGATCTGAGGTGGTCTCGACAGGGTCTTGTAGGCCTGCTTCCGCCGTGGTCACTCTCTCGGTCAAATTGCGAGCTTCTTGTCGCATTAATTGCATGTCTGATTTGACCTTGTCTATTTTGATGTTGATGAACGATCTGAGCGCCGCGATGGCCTGTAGGACTTGTGCGTGCTTAGGATTGTCATTGGGGGTGGGTGATTCTTGTTGTGTGGTGGTCTTGTGCTGCGGTTGCTGCTTGGGCCTGACCGCCATGAAGGAATCCATTATTGAAGACTTGGATTTATTCTTGGAAGGGGACATTCCTGTTTGGATCACTTGGGTCACTTCAATGGCGTCTGCTTGGTAAATTGCAGTCTCAATGTGCTTCGTGCGGGGTTGAGCAGCAGGCCCTCAATCTTGTGGAAGTGCTTGATCATGCTACTTAATATTGGCTATGCCTGTCATTCGTCCTCGTGTGTTGGTCGAAATGTGAGCAGGCTGTTTGTGCACTTATGGGGCGAAGATCAATAGTTGCAGACGTAACAAGTCCGAGGAATGGTCCTGAAAGGTGGGTTTAGTCTGAGGGTGCATCCTGGGCGTTCCTTGATAGCTGAGTTGGCTCGGCAGCTATTGAGTGGGATGTGGCCATATGTTAGTGGTAGCCCAGTTAGGTCAAGGTGCAGCCAGCTTCCTCAGCTCCCTGGGCTTTTCCCTCTTGCCGCCTGTGGTATCAGAATTTGGTCCTCGGTTCTGGTGTGGAGGCTCACTATCCAACAGATCTGCGCAGTGCCCTACCCGAGAGGGCAGGGCGTTGTCTACTTTGTTATCCGCCCTGGTTCACACCACAGCCTCCACAGCGTCCGCTTCTAAAGGATGCCACCCAGCGCAATCTGTGGTGCAGGCCAGCCATCTTTAAGTTGGTTGGGTGGGTTGTTGATCCCTCCCTGTGATTGCGGATCGGTGCAGGTAGTATCACGCACCTTGTGCTTGGGCAGTTGATGAGTGGTTGGTCTAGCGCAGGGTAGCCCAACATATGAATGGCACTGTCTGGTTTTGTGGTGCTAATAATGTGTAGGCGGTCCACCGTGGTGTAGGTTGTCAGTCTAAACCTCAAATTGGTGTTGCTACTTTCAATTCCTCAGGTTCAAGTGGTACAGTACCCACTGGAGGCCTGGTATCTGAGTTTTTGCAAGCTAGGGTTTATCAGTGAGCTCCACTTTGTTGCAATTGTGGCATAGGGATGGTTGCGGGTCCGAGATGGGTTTTAGGCGCCATAGTCCGTGGCCAACTATTGATGTATCGCAGTCGGCGCAGTTGTAGGTGCTATAGTGTGATCTTTTTGGCCCACCACACAATATCAGGGTGACTGGCGACAGTGGCTTATGCCCGGGAAAAATGTACCTTCAGGGTTGTCAGCATATCCGATAATGCGCCATGGCGTCCGACCAGTCCCGCCAAGCAAATGGTTTCTGTAGTGGTGGGGGGGTTGCCGATAGGAGCCGCGATTCCGTCGGCTGTCCGCGGCCCAAGATGACAGTGCGGGCGGGTGGGCTGTCTGAGTCACTTTTCGGCTGGTTACCCCGATCCGGAGCGGGGCCTCCCCTCACCTTCCTGCGGCACGTGCCGTGACAAAGCTGATGTTTCTCTCTGTGATTCCCGTCGCTGATGGCTGTCAGCAGGGGAGACAAAGGGTCCCCTCATGCCTCCTCCAGCTGCAGCTGACAGCTGGTGGTTGCATCGGGTAGATTGGAGGGCCTGCTATTCCCAGGGGCACGGTAGAGCAGCTCCTGAAGTCAGCGGCTCTCCTCCTTCTGCTTGATGTTCCGTCTGGTGGTCTCCGCCCCTAGCTCCCGCTTCCTCGAGTTTGGTGCCTCGCGGGATTCAGCATTCTCGTGACCTGTGGATCTCGCCTTCGAGGCAAGCGGACGGCCTCTGCAAGGTTCCACTTCGGGTTTCTGATGAGTCTCGTTTCCTTCCTTCGAGTCTATCAGGCCACCGGCGCCATTTTGGTGTCCGTGGAGGCGTCTGTTTAAATACCTTTCGAGGGGATTGTGACCTCCGATGTATTCCTCATCTATGACAGGTAATTACCACAGCTGTGCTTCTTCGGGAACATATTCAGCAGAGGGCGTCCTGCGTCGATCCGTTGTCTCTCGAGGGCCTCCGTCGAGGGTCAACGTCACTGGATGTTATATATAGGATGCACAGCACCCGTAGCCTCAGTTCCGTTTTTTCCGCAAACGTGTTTGCTTCGGAATCTCGGCACGTTCGATTCTTCTCTTCGATAGCAATGTCTTTGTCTTCTTCTACGACCCTGAAGTCGGGCTTTAAAAAATGTCGGGACTGCGGTTCGAAGATGTCCATCACGGACCCGCACGACATCTGCCTCTGGTGCCTCGGCAAAAGCCATGCCACCGGCGAGTGCCAGTCCCTGACATCTATGGCCTTGCGGGAACGTAAGAAGAAATTAAAGGTAGGTAGAGTGTCTAAGCCCCATAAATCGAAGTCCACTGGGCTTTCGACCGATGACTCGAGGGGCGACTCTCTGCGTCAGGGAAAATCCAGGGGGTCTCGGAGTGGTTCCCGCCATTCCTCTGCCTCTTCGAGGCACTCTAGGAAGCGCTGTCACCGGTCGCCTTCCCAAGTCTTTGTCGCCGGCTGAATGGGATGCATTCCGCCAGCAGATGATGAGGATTTTCGAATCGCAAGTCACAGTTCCGGCCACGCCTTTTGGAAGGAGCTGGCAGGGAACGGGCTCGGTCCACCACTGGCATGTCGTCGGGCTCAGGCAGTCGGCGCGATCATCGGGAGCCTTCGAGGTCCCGCTGGGACAAGGGAGATCGCCATAGCCGTGCCAGATCCAGGTCCCGGTCCTCGACGCCATCGAGACCGTCGGAACCTGTGAAGCCTTTGAGGAAGGCGTCGATGCCATTGGCGCCATGTCCATCGAGGGACGCTCTTGGGCCTCCGCCCTCGAAGAAGTCATCAACGCCATTGGCTCCGTGTCCATCAAGGGACGCTCTCGGGGCTAAGTCGGTGGGGCCTGTTTTTTAAGCCCTACTCTGTTCCTCCTCCCAGATTGGATTTGTTCCAACCTTTGGAGTATATTTCAGAGGAGGAGGAAGGGTCTGAAGAGGAGATGGTTGTGCCTCCTGATGTCCCTGATGACCTTTTGTCGGGGCACAGTCAGATGGAGGAACTCAGTCCTTGTATGACGCCAGTGGTCTTGACACCTCTCCGGAGGTGGAGTTTGGCAGGCCTGAGCCTGGGAGGCATGCCGAATCCTTCTATAGATGTTATGTTACTTTGCATTGATATAGCGCCTTATGTACCATTGGTATGGTCTGAAGGCGCTGGTAGGTTGAACGCCCTTGGGAACCGGAGTTCGGGTCAGTAGAGCGAGTAGAGAGAGTCAAAGGTGCGTGTGAGCACCGGATATGTGTGCAGCTGGTGTGGCATTCATGTAATAGCTTCTTCTTAGCGGTAGGTGTGGTGGTTGAGAGATCAGGAGTATGTGTTCGTTCTGGCAGGATTTATCCAGACCGAAGGTGGCTGCGTTAGGCCTGAGGAGAACGCCTGGCTGGGGGCGTGTGTAACCAGCAGTGTTTACTTAGAGTGATGGGGAGTATGCGCAGGTGTTGGTATGAGAACAGTTATACCGAATGGTGTCATAGTATCTCTGTGTTCTAGTTGAATGCTGGTGTAAAGAAGAGAGTAAGCGTGGTGATGTGATATGATGGGTTACATGCTCTTTCAAACGTTCCATGCACTCCAAACCATTCCATGTAAGTCATGCAATTCGATGCGCTCCAATCCGTTCCATGCACTCCTGTCCGCTCCATGCACTCCTGTCCGCTCCATGCACTCCTGTCCGCTCCATGCACTCCTGTCCGCTCCATGCACTCCTGTCCGCTCCACGCACTCCTGTCCGCTCCACGCACTCCTGTCCGCTCCACGCACTCCTGTCCGCTCCACGCATTCCAGTCCCCTCCACGCATTTCAGTCCCCTCCACGCATTTCAGTCCGCTCCACGCATTTCAGTCCGCTCCACGCATTTCAGTCCGCTCCACGCATTTCAGTCCGCTCCACGCATTCCAGTCCGCTCCACGCATTCCAACCCGCTCCACGCATTCCAACCCGCTCCACGCATTCCAACCCGCTCCACGCACTCCAGTCTGCCCCACGCACTCCAGTCTGCCCCACGCACTCCAGTCTGCTCCACGGACTCCAGTCTGCTCCACGGACTCCAGTCTGCTCCACGGACTCCAGTCTGCTCCACGGACTCCAGTCCGCTCCACGGACTCTAATCCGTTTCACGCATTTGAATCTGTTCTATGTACTCCGATCCGTTCCGTGTATTCTAAGTTGTTTTATGGACTTCATCCACGTATTTCACTCGTACCATCTACATACTTCACACGTTCCATCCACACACGTCACCCGTTCCACGCACTCCAGTCCGCTCCACGCACTCCAGTCCGCTCCACGGACTCTAATCCGTTTCATGCATTTGAATCTGTTCTATGTACTTAAATCCGTTCCGTGTATTCTAAGTTGTTTTATGCACTTCATCCACGTATTTCACTCGTACCATCTATATACTTCACACGTTCCATCCACACACGTCACCCGTTCCACGTACTCCAGTCCGCTCCACGCACTCCAGTCCGCTCCACGCACTCCAGTCCGCTCCACGCACTCCAGTCCGCTCCACGCACTCCAGTCCGCTCCACGCACTCTAATCCGTTTCATGCATTTGAATCTGTTCTATGTACTCCAATCCGTTCTGTGTATTCTAAGTTGTTTTATGCACTTCATCCACGTATTTCACTCGTACCATCTATATACTTCACACCTTCCATCCACATACGTTGCCCGTCCAATCCACATACGTCACCCACTCCATCCACATACGTCACCCGCTCCATCCACATACATCATCCATCCACATACATCACCCGTTTCATCCACATACATCATTCGTTCCATCCACATACGTCATCCGTTCTATTCACATACATCACTCGTTCTATCCATATACGTCACCCATTCCATCCACATACTTCAGCCGTTCTGCCCTCTCTAGGCACTGGTCTGCTCTAGGCACTGGTCTGCTCTAGGCACTGGTCTGCTCTAGGCACTCATCTGCTCTAGGCACTCGTCTGCTCTAGGCACTCGTCTGCTCTAGGCACTCGTCTGCTCTAGGCACTTGTCCGCTCTACGCACTCATACGCGCTCACTCGCTCATACACACCCTTTGTCATACGCACTCGTCGGCTCTACCCACTAGTCTGTTCTACGCATTCATCCACTCTACACACTCCCCCATTCTTTCACACTCTTCCGCTCTGCGCACCCATCACGCTCTGCTCACCCATCACGCTCTGCTCACCCATCACGCTCTGCTCACCCATCACGCTCTGCTCACCCATCACGCTCTGCTCACCCATCACGCTCTGCTCACCCATCACGCTCTGCTCACCCATCACGCTCTGCGCACTCATCCGCTCTGCGCACTCATCCGCTCTGTGCACTCATCCGCTCTGTGCACTCATCCGCTCTGTGCACTCATCCGCTCCGTGCACTCTTCCGCTCCGTGCACTCTTCCGCTCCGTGCACTCTTCCGCTCCGTGCACTCTTCCGCTCCGTGCACTCTTCCGCTCCGTGCACTCTTCCGCTCCGTGCACTCTTCCGCTCCGTGCACTCTTCCGCTCCGTGCACTCTTCCGCTCCGTGCACTCTTCCGCTCCGTGCACTCTTCCGCTCATATGCACTCTTCCGCTCATATGCACTCTTCCGCTCATATGCACTCATTCGCTCATATGCACTCATTCGCTCATATGCACTCATTCGCTCATATGCACTCCGCTCTATGCACTCATCCGCTCTATGCACTCATCCGGTCTTCACATTCATCTGCTCTACACACTCCTGCGTTCTACACACTCCTCTGCACTTACGCACTCATCCGCTCTGCGCACTCATCCGCTCTGCGCACTCATCCGCTCTGCGCACTCATCCGCTCTGCGCACTCATGCACTCATCCGCTCTGCGCACTCATCCGCTCTGCGCACTCATCCGCTCTACGCACTCATCCGCTCTACGCACTCATCCACTCTACACGCTTCATCCTTTCTAACGATTTCATCCACTCCATTCACTGCGTTCATTCATCATGCATTATATCCATTTCATAAATTTAAATCTCGTTACTGTTTTTGTACGATTTATTCTTATTATCCACTTCACTGCTTTGATCTACTTTACTCGTTCTATTCTGTTTTATTAGATGCCGATTTCTCGCATGGATCTTGATGTTGTATTGTCGTTTCTCTTATTGTTATTCAAGATCTAGTAGTTTGTTGGATTGGTGTCATTGAGATGCTGTCATTCTGTTTGGGTTAGTTTGCATACGGTGTCTCATGTCAAGGGTGACGGAATACTTGGGGTGGTCTGCTCCACCTGTTGATTTTGATCAGGATGATCTGACTGACATCCTGGACCAAGGTCCACCCACTGACCCGGTGTTGCTGTTTCACATAGCTTTGCAAAGGAGGATGGCGGGGGCTTGGACTGCTCCGGAGAGTCCCCCGGCAGTGAATAAATCGCTTCCGAAAAAATACCGCCCAGCCAGTAGTGACCCCTGCTACTTATCGACGCACCCTACTCCGGAGAGTTTGGTGGTGCAGGCGGCTACGGCCCCTTCGAAGCAGGCTGCGTACCCTACCATCCCTCCTGATAGGGACGAAAAGCGATTTGATCGTTGGGCGAAAAAGGTATTTTCATCTGGGGGTATGGCGTTGAAGTCGGCCAACTCCAATTGTGCCTTGGCGGGATTCACTCGCACTCTGTGGAACTGTGCATCTTTGGCAGCTGAGCATATTCCAGAGGGGGAAGAACGGGATGGTTTTCTAGCCCTTGTGCAAGATGGCAAGGATGCCATGTGCGAATCCGTTCAGTCGGGTTTGGAAAGGGCAGGCTGTGTCAGCCGGTCCATGGCTGCGAGCACCGTGATACGCAGGTTTGCGTGGTTGCGGAAGTCGTGGTTTGCTCCTGATGTGCAATCCCGGCTTCTGAACATGCCCTTTGATGGAGTTCATCTTTTTGGCAGCAAGGCTGACGAGAGCCTTGAGAGGTTGAGACCTCCAAAGCTGCAGCAAAGTCTTTGAGCGCAGCAGTACGTCAACCTCCGCCTTTTTGTCCTAGGGGACAGCAATGGAGGGGAGGTTCCTTTCGGTACTATTCTACCTTTGGTAGATCGAGAGGAGCTGCCAGTCAAAGGGGACACCGTAGGAGTACCAGAGGTGGAAAGCAAGGCACTCGAGGTGCCAAAGCCGCTCGGGCAGTTGCCTCTTTTCCCTCAGGCACTGCCGGAGCCGCGTCCGCTTAGTCATGAGGCCATGTCCCATGGTTCGCCGGTTGGGGGCAGAGTTGTGCAGCATCTTGGAGAATGGCGGGCCATTACTTCAGATGTGTGGCATCTGGAGATCATAGCCCACGGCTACTCTCTTCCCTTCCGGCAGAGGCCTCACGACAATCCACCGGGGAAGCTCTCTTTAAAGCGTCCGGATCCGCTGCTTGCGCAGGAAATCCTATCCTTGCTGAATAAAGACGCCATAGAACTGGTGCCTGTAGCGGAGAGGAACAAGGGATGGTATTCCCCTTATTTTTTTTATTCCGAAAAAGGACGGGTGATTGAGACCCATCATGGACTTGCGTTGGTTGAACAAGCTCCTCAGGAAGGACATGTTCAAGATGGTAACTCTTTGTCAAGTCCTCCAGGTCCTTCAACTTTTGGTGTCTCTCGACCTCAAGGATGCTTATTTCATGTGCCGATTCATCCCAAGCACAGGAAGTACCTGAGGTTCGCGGTTGGCGACTCGCATTTTCAGTTTTGGGTCCTGCCGTTTGGATTGACCTCCGCCCCGAGGATCTTCACCAAGGTGATGGTGGTGGTGGCAGCGTATCTCAGGAAAGGGGGGATTCACGTCCCCCCCTACCTGGACGATTGGTTGATCAGGGCGCACTCTCCCGAGCAAGCCCTGGATCATCTGTCCGTCACCTGCCACTCCCTTCACAAGCTGGGCTTCTCCCTCAATTTAAAGAAGTCACATTTGACACCTACCCTGCGGCTCCAATACATCGGAGCAGTGCTCGACACATCCCTGGGGCAGTGTTCGCCTCCCCAGGTGAGGGCTCATCACTTTCTGCAGATGGTGGACAAGTTTCAACGTGCCCAGAGTCTCCCGGCGTTCGAGTTCTTGAGGTTGCTCGGCCTCATGGCATCCTGCATTTTCCTGGTGCCAGAGGCCAGGCTGCGGATGAGATCTTTGCAGTGGGCTCTCAAGCTGCAGTGGTTGCAGTTCTCCGGCAGGATGTCGGATCCTGTTCAGATTCCGCCCTTGGTCGCCTAGGATCTTCTGTGGTGGGCTGTCAAAGGCAATCTGATGAAGGGAGCTCCATTATGGCAACCATAGCCGGAGGTGACGATCGTGACGGACGCATCCCTTACAGGTTGGGGAGCTCATGCCAACGAGTTGACGGCCAGCGGTCGTTGGTGTCTGTTGGAGTCCAGACTCCACATCAATTTGTTAGAGCTGAGGGCTGTCAGGCTAGCTCTGAAGGCTTTTCTGCCCTCTGTGCGGGGGAAGAATGTCCTAATTATGATGGACAATACAGTGGCCATGCACTACCTCAACAAAAAAGTGGGGGCAGGGTCACTCCCGTTGTGCAGGGAGGCGATGCAGCTCTGGTTCTGGGCCATCCAGCGGAGGTTACGAAGGTTTGGTTCCCGAATGATCCTCATTGCTCTGGCATTGGCCAGGAGATCGTGGTACCCGGACCTTCTAGACATGTCCATCTGCCCTCCACGCCGTCTTCCCTATCCAAACGATCTGCTCTCGCGGGAGGGAGGTCGGGTTTGCCATCCAGACGTGAAGTCTCTCAGCCTTCATGCTTGGTATCTGAAAGGTTGAGGTATAAGGATTGGGACCTCCCCGAAGACGTGATGGAGGTGTTGCCTTCAGCCAGAAGGCCCGCAACGAAATCCCTGTACCGTTGCCGTTGGAGAAAGTTCTGTGACTGGTGCAGGGTACAGAATGTGGATCCTTTCCAATGCTCCATTCCTTTGGTTTTGTCTTTTTTGCTTTCCTTAGCCCACAAGGGCCTGCAAGTGGGTACCATTAACGGTTACCTGGCTGCGCTGTCCATAATTAAGCGCACGTCTGAGGAATGTTAAGATTCCTTTGATTTCTCAGTTTCTAAAAGGGCTAACTAATGTGTTTCAACTGTCACCTTTCCAGGTGCCGGGATGAGATTTGAATATGGTTTTAAAGTTCCTAATGGGAGCTCCATTTGAGCCCTTACACTCTTGTCCATTGCGACTGTTGTCCTTTAAAACTGTATCTTTAGTTGCGGTTACTTCCGCACACAGAGTGAGTGAGTTGCAGGAACTTTCCGCCAAGCCACCCTTTACTGTTTTCCATAAGGTCAGGGTTGTACTGCGGGTACGGCCTTCTTTTCTTCCGAAGGTTGTCGGAATTCCATTTGAGCCACAAGGGGATTGTTCCGGCGTTTTATCCTCCTCCACATCCTGGTAAGGAAGAGGAGAGGCTCCATAGGTTGGATCCTAGGAGGGCTTTGAGTTTCTATCTCTCACGATGTCCCGGGTCAGAGTGGACGATCAGCTCTTTGTTGGTTATGCTGGAAGGCGCTTGGGATGGATCATCTTGACAATCTGAGTGTTACCGTTTGGTGGGAAAAGACACTCCAGTAGGCTTACGGGCTCACTCTACTAGGGGTGTGGCTGCCTCCACTGCTCTACAGAGGGGTTTTCCTATTCACAATATTTGCGAAGCAGCGGCATGGGCCTCTGTCCATACTTTTGTGAAACACTATTCCTTGGACTCCATCCATGGGCAGGATTTGGCCTTTGGTAAGGCAGTCCCCTATTCAGCCATTTGATTGAGCATTCTAAAATTCTAAATTCTTTTTCCCACCTCCATACATTGGTACTGCTATGGGAGTCTGTCATAGATGAGGAATACGTCAGAGAACACAATCCCCTCGAAGAACAAGTTACTTATCTTATCTGGTAACATTCTTTCGATGGGATGTTCCTCCGACGTATTCCACATCGCACCCTCCCAGCCTGCCCCTCTACAGAATTTCTTATGCGATTGCAGCTTACGTCCTATATATAGCTTGCGTCCTATATATAACATCCGGTTACGTCGACCCTCTAAGGACGCCCTCGAGGTACAACGGATCGACGTCATCGACGCAGGACGCCCTCTGCCGAAAATGTTCTGAAGCAGCACCGCTGTGGTAATTACTTGTCATAGATGTGGAATAGGTCGGAGGAACATCCCATCGAAAGAACGTTACCAGATAAGGTAAGTAACATTTTCTTTTCTGTGGTTTCCCGGCTCCGATTTTGTTCGGCGTCAGGACCAGGTGTGAGAAGAAATGTTTCCGCTTCTGCTGCTGTGATTTGTTATATGTTTCTCGGTCTAAATACGTCGTAATGCAATCAATAGAAGGATCTCGGACGGGAGCTCTGCAGGCTTACTTCCTTGTGCCATGCGTGCTGGCCATACCCCCACCCCCCAACCCTCAATACCTTTAACTCCCCCACCCCAGCCCCTCCCTTCCCCGGTCAGGGCCAATTTCCTGTGAACTGCCCCAGATACTATCCTGAGGCTTGGGTCCTGCTGTAACCCCGGGGACATCCTCTGAGGAGGCAAACTACATCCCCTGTTAGATTCCGTGATGCCACTCCACTTCTCCTCCTCCATGTGGGCCACTATGTTTTGCTCCCACCGTCTTACCAGTGTCCAATTGTGTCTGGGAAGCTTTGCATGTGCTTCTTTTGTTTGGCATGTTATGGTCCAGGCCTCCAGCACTTTGTTTTTCATTTGTCCTCCATGAAAGGTGTCCCTCCCATCTTAGGTGGGGGACCTTTCATCTTATGTTCATATTGCCTCTCCTTTCCCAGGCTCCAGCCCATTCCCAGGGTCTGCCGTTCCCACTAGGGGACAGGGGACAGTGGTCTGGATGTTCGCTGCAAAGTCCGTTCTTCTAAGTTCATCACTTACATGCCCTCTTCACATGTCGTAACTCTTTGTTGCCTCCCTACTCACATGAAGAGGAGCCTGAACAGGAATTTCCATTTGTAGTTAATGTTCTTAGCAATTAACACTTTAGTTACTGGGCTCATAACCTTTTTTTTTGTTTTGTAGGGTCAATATTGCCAAATCTTGGTAGAATTGGATTTGGGTCCTGTTGATTTTGACTCCGGGGTGGGCCCTCTCAGCTCGGAGTATGTCCTGCCTCATGGTGTAGGAGGAGGGGGCTGCTAGGACATCTCTAGGCCTTGAGCCTGGTTCTTGCCTCTCCGATCCCACCCTATGAACCCGGTCCGGTCTCACTCAAACCTTTTACCCAGATGTTTGATCTACGGGAGCGATTCTCCAGGTCTTCTGCTTGCAGCTCCAGGGTGTGGGTGGCCCTAGCTACTTGTTCCAGCAGGTCACTGGTTTGCCTCACCTCCTCTATCATTTCTGACAGGCCATGTTCAGTTGTGTCTACTCTGGCGCTTAGGTCAGTAACCTACTTCCTGAGTTCTTGTACGGAGCTCTGCAGCTCTTCTTTCATCTTGATGAGTTGGTTCTGGAAAGAGTTTATCATTCTGTCCTCCATACCTCTCAGGTACTACTGCAAGTCTTCTTTATTCAGGGTGCTGTGTTCCTTTTCTTTGGGCCCTTCGCTTGGCTGACTCTTGAGGCGGCGGCCATGGCTTCTTCCGACGGTTGACGCCAACCCCTCTCCAGCTGTCCCTTCCTGGGTCGGACGTCCCCTTATGTCTGGCTGGGGCCGTCTTCCCCCTGGCATCTGTGGGGTTGTTGAGAGGAGAGGGAGAGGGTCCCCACTGTTGTGGTCCTTTAACGCCGCAATGTATTGGCTCACCAAAATCCTATCTCTTCCTGGTTTTCTTCCACCAATGGGGTGGTTTAGCGTTGTGGTGCAAGGTCAGAGCGAGGCTCGGTTGCCAGAGCATTCCAGGTACCTTTGTGGTGTCTCTGGCCACCTTGCTGTACTTTAGCCACCGGGTTGCCATTGGTAATCCATGGTGGGTGTTCTTGTGTATGTGGCCTTTCTCCCCCAATTTCGTATTCTCAGGGCAGTTTGACTGTTCAAGGAGCTTCTTAGAATTCACATTGTGCACAACGTGGTTGCACACTTTGGGCCTCATCACGTGTTGGGCGGTAGCCCTGGCGCTATTACCGCTGGGGCTATAAGTGCTTCCGCCAAATCCCCCTGGCGCTATTAGTGCCGGATCATGGGTTTGGCGGAACAGTTGGTTCACATTCCCCATTGGGGAATTCCTCATTCCCCATTGGGCCCAATGGGGAATTTCTGTGCTATTACCGCAGGCGGATTTCCGGGCCAGCTGTAATAGCGCCGAAAATCAGCAAATCCGCCAAGCCCATGATCTGGCGGACCCTTAAATGTAGCGGTAATAGCGCTACCGCCGCATTTAAAGGTTACCGCTAGACTCGTGATGAGGCCCTTTGTCTGTTCTGGAGGGTGCAGCGGTTGAGCTCCGTTGGTATACTGTATATTCTGTAGGGGGAAGAGTTTGCCTGCAAGGAGCGCGTGTGTTAATTACCCCTTTATCTCTTATCACTTTAGTCCAGGTTTCCACTCACCTCCAGCTCTTTTGTGTACTGCTGTTGTCAGGGAGGATTGGGGATCATTGGCTGACTATCAGTCATTTTACTTGTCAGCCCGGCAGAGGAATGGGCCCAAACGTGTTAATCCATCCCTCCCCCATTCATCCACGGCTCAGTTGTACTTTATGGTAACGATGCAAGAGTGTGAGGGATTGGGAGAGCCTGGGGAGGGGGGGTTCAGGGGGGTAGGAGGCTGCCCCGGTCCAACATCCAGGAGTGTCCAAAGGTGCAGGGAGGTCTCCCACCTCCTACCTTCTTTACTTCTCAGTGCCGCTGTTGGGAGGGGTGGGCTCCTCTTGCCTAGTCCTTAAGGCAACGGCAGTTCAGGTCTCTCCCGTAATATGCCCGGGATGAAGGGTTCCCAAGGTTCGCTGTTCCAGTCTTCCACCGCTTCCCTCCTCATGTGGTCTTCCCCTTCAAGGGATCACACGGTCCGAGAGGGTGTCCCTACGGCTCTTCTACTCCTTTCTACCCCGGTTGTCACTGTCCCCCACGTGGTTCTGGGGGCATGTCGTCTCAATGCAGGTCGCAGTTTCAGGGGCTGATTTCCTTCACCTGGGGGGATGCACAGATGCCAGCTCTCATTGGCTCCTGCCAGCTGCCTCTTCCCATCCACACACAGGACCGGGAGGAGCGTTCTCCGCCTTAATCCTTAGTCCGCCAGGGCAGTGCCACCCCCATCAGGAGACGCTCAGTCGCTCCGCTGCTCCCACGCTCGGGGAAATCTCTTATTCACGCCTCTGGTGTGTTTTACTGTTTACTCCATAGCGAATGCAATGAGCATCTTCACTTCTTCGGGTAGGCAGCAGGCCATCTGTTGAATAACCCGACGGAGGACAGAGTGGTACGTCCTCACACTTCTGTGGCCATCTTGGAATCGACTACTTGGCTTTTTAAACCAGTAGAGATATCCGATGGAATACATCTGCGTTGGAGAAATTCTCAAGGAATTTAACCACTCTATATTTATTTATTTTTATTTATTTTAATTTTTGTAACGCGCCAACATGCCCGTGGGCCTCAGGGCGCACACAGAAACGGAACAAGACAAGACAAACAGGCAGAAGAGGCAGAAGCAAAGGAAAGTCAGGAGGTTATTCCAAGTTGAAGAAGTGAGTCTTTACGGCACGTTTAAATGCGATGTAACTCTGGATCTGCCGCATCCCAGCTGGAAGTGTGTTCCACAGAAGGGGACCCTGAGCATCAAGAGTAGTACCTCCAAATTTGGCTGTCCTGAATTTGGGATGGTTGAGAGTGACCGCAGAGGAAGAGCGAAGGTTCCTCAGATTAGGTTTGATGCTTATACGGGATGACAGATAGGACTGCTGAGACTGAGGCATTTATGGGTCGTGGTAAGCATCTTGTGCGGTATGCAGTGTTTAACGGGAATCCAGTGGAGTTTTTTCCTGAAAGTGGAGATGTGTGTACGACGCGACTGACTGAAAATGTTACGTACGGCGTTGTTCTGTGCCACTTGTAGAGATTGGCTATTAGAGGCTGTGGTGCCCGCCAAGAGGCTGTTACAATAGTCCAATCTTGAATTTATCAATGCAGTGGACAAGAGAGCACAGTTCTCCTCCGATATGAATGGTCGAATATATCTAATTCTCTTGTTTATAATACCACAACTAGATTTAATGCTGGAAACATGGGATTTAATGGAGAGTTCTTCATCAAGGACTACTCCTAGGGTCTTGACTTTCTTTTGAACAACGATGGTATTGTTGGCAATATAGAAACTGGCGTAGTTAGGATCAAGTTTTGCCCGAGTGTTTTTAGATGCCACAATAAGGAGTTCAGTCTTTTTATCATTTAGGGCAAGAGAATTGCAAGCCATCCAATCTTGTATGGCTTTATATATTTGGTTAATGGTTTCCAAATCGCTGCTTTATGAGCCACTCAACTGAATGACAACCTGAGTGTCATCAGCATAATTTATATATTGCACTCCCAATTTGTTCAAGAGATCGAGAAGGGGCCAGATGTAAAGATTGAAAAGCAGCGGCAACAGACAGGAGCCCTGAGGAACTCTGCATGTCTGAGAGATTGGAGAAGATTGTTTATCACCAACGCAGACCCTTACCATTCTGGGACCCAGAAAGGTAGCAATCCATTTGGATGCTTTTGCAGAGCAATTGGCGACCTCTCCGAGCCTTGACACTAGTAAGCTGTGATCAACTAGGTCAAAGACTGCGGAGAGGTCCAATAGCATGAGCAGAGCAGCTTTGTTTTTGTCAGCTATGCTAGCAAGTGTTGATTTGAGATCCAGCATAGCTGTCTCAGTTCCGTGACGAGCTCTATATCCCGACTGATGGGTACCCAAGATGTTGTATTTTTCAACATGGGCCTGTATCTGTAAGTAGGCAAGTTTAGCAAGCATCTTGAGAACATAGGGCACGTTAGTTATGGGCCTGTAATTGTCGTTGTTGGCTGGGCCAAGGTTTTCTTTTTTCAGTAAAGGAGTGATCCATGCCGACTTTAACTGGTCCGGCACCAGACCCTCATCAAAGGAGAGGTTAACCAATTTGGTAATCCATGGAACCAGGGTCTATAAGGACTCCTTAAGAATACTGGTGGGGCAGTCGTCAGCAGGGCAAGATGTGGCTTTGAGGTCCTGTATGATTTTGAATACTTCGTCTTCAGTATAGTGTGTGAAGGAAAATAGAGGGATGGTGTTTCCACAGATGTTGGGATCAGTAATAGATTGTGCAACAGCTACGTTACTAAGGGCTTTACTGATTTTTTCTTTATGAGAATCAATCTTGAGTAGAAAGGCATCATGAATGCCCTGACACCACTTATCATCCTTGATGATGATGTTGGGGGGAGGAGGCTGCTTTTGAAATTCCGCTAAGATTTTAAATAGCTCCCCAGTATTGGATTGAGCGTTCACTATTCTTTCATTATAGTGTGTAGCTTTTGCTTCTATAATGAGTTTTTTGTAATTGAGAATGGATTTTTTATATTTTGTTAGGGTGTCATCATTGGGGTCTTTCCTCCAGGCTCTTTCAAGAGCTCTCTTTTCTTGTCTGGCAGTAAGAATTTCAATATTGAACCAAGTGTTCTTTGTGGTTTCGGACTTTATTGCCTTCATTTTCAATGGAGCAAGGTCGTTAACTGCTTCTTTGATATTAGTTGACAGATGGTTAATAAGTTTTGAGGGATCATCAAAGTTGTCTAGGGATTGATGCTTAGTTGACAATAGTGCAGCAAGTTTTGGGGCTGTTAGATTCTTTAGGTTGCGAGACATTTTTTCAATACGTGGGTTCGTGTTGAGTTTGGGAGGAGGAGATGGTAATGAAATCTTGGCTTGAATGAGAAAATGGTCCGACCAGATGCATGGTGTGACTAAGATGTCGGAAATGTTAGTGCTTTGGGACAAAAGCCAGTCTAAGGTGTGACCCTTGCTTTGCGTGGGGGACTCTATCCAGTGGGTAAGGCCAAAGGAGGTGATGGTGTCCATAAGGCTGGTACCTGCTTTGTCCTGCTGGTCATTAGCCTAATAGTTAAAATCACCCATAACAATAACAGGGCCATTCGTGGCACAAATCTGGAACAGTGGATCACTGAAGTGTTCTTCAAAAAGGGGCATGATTTTAGGAGGACGATAGATCGTGAGTATGTTTAGTGTAGTGTGTGGGGAAGTTTTTATTTTCACCCATGGACTCTCACAGCCTTCCGGAGAAATGTGGGGAATTTCATGCCATTCAAGACTTGACTTGCACATCATTGCCACTCCGCCACCTTTGCCTAACAAACGGTCTGCTCTAAAGAGAGTGTAGTCGTCGGGCAAGGAGAGTGTGGCCTGGGTGGGAAGGTCGGGGTTGAGCCAAGTTTCGGTTATGCCAAAAAAGTTAGGCTTCAGATCATTGGTAAGGTCAGAGATTTCCACACCATGCTTATATAGCGAGCGTGTGTTGAGAAGGGAGAGAGATAGAATTAGCAACGGCGCAATCTTGGGTCTATTCATATTGGACTGGCTCTGGGTTTTCTTCAAACACATAAGTAAGCAGAAGCAAGAAGTATCTGAAACTTACTTTGTGGGAGGGACGATGTGCGAGCCGGCTAGTCACTGGCCCAGCAAGCCGGCGAGCTGCGGCGATGACTGGTGAAGACCGGCGCGACCCAGAAGCGCTGGCACTGAAGCGCCTGAACAAAGGAAATATACCCTGGGGATCCTGGGAAATGTAGTTCAGAGAGACTACTTTCAGTACAGTCCCTCACAATCAAACACGAGAGTGCTTTGCTCTCTGCCACTCGCACACACAATCTTGCAATTTAGTTCCTGATTACTTGTGAAAAGCAAGAGGAAAAGAAAAGTGCTACAACAAAGAAATTCAATTCAATGGGACAAAATAAAGGTAAGGCTTACGGCCGTGCGCAGCGTTTCTGCACGAGCCATAAGTCATATATTAATGCTAGCTGTCTAGCATGTCTGAGCCACATGCGTTCCTGTGGCTCAGTCTGGTTAAATGGAAAAGAAAGAAAAGAGAGAGCGCACGTTTCTAATATGTTTAATTTCACAACGCTTGTGGGTAGTTTTTAATGGCTCTGGCGGTTCTCCAAGTTGAGGCAGTTTAATTTTCCCGGCGGCGCAACACATTCCTTTAGTTTCTCCAGTAAATTTCAGAGCCTTGCAATAAGGACACACTTCAGTCATGGTGCCGATGAGAACATGCCGGCTGAAACTATAATCATCAGCTAGGTTGTACCGCAATGCAAGGTGATTGTAATCGCGTGATTGCTCAGCACGTAGTTGTGTTTGACGCAGATCTGCTGTTTCTCGTTGACGTCTCTCAGCCTGTCGCGTTCATTCTGTTGAGAACGAAGCAGATCTGAAGCTGCATAACACGATCGCCGTGCTCGCAACCGTGCATCCTGAAGTCTGGCTGCACGTCGCTCTGCTGCTTCCTCGGCACGGATTTCCGCCATTCTGAATCGGAAACATTGAAATGGAATCGTAAAATGTTTAGTATAGCGTGTGTTGCTTTTACGTCCAACAGATGGCGCTGTTTTTCAGAAAAAGCATGTTTTTACTTGTCACAGGTGTGACATCTACGTCTAATAGGTATATAAAAACACGCGCCTATTTGAATGCAACGTTGTGTCAGCATTCCAACGCAATCGGTGAAGAATTTTCGTAGATTTAGGATTTTGAACAAACGAACATTTACATTTTTATTTATATATATTACCAGTGAGTGGCCTTTGGACTACAGTTTAAGCACTTTATTTGTCAATGAAACATTAGCAGACTGTATAAAAAGAATGTCCATAAGAGGAAGCTGTATTTGAGACGTGTAGTAATACAGCATCATTACGATGCACAGGTCGCTCTAGTAAAAAAAAAAAGAAAAAATGACAAAGTTAAGAAATCTCAAGAGTACAGTTTAGGAAGGACCTGCATGTTTATCTTGAAGAAAAACTAAACCGTTGTCAACAATATAGAAATTGGATTAAGATCCATAAATAACGAATGATTTCAAGGGACGGTCAACATATTTTGATGACTCTGGAGGGGGAAAATACTTCCAAAATGTTGGGACATATTAAACAGAGGCTCTCATAACTGCTCATCAATAATATTGCTTGAATGCTACATTCAAGCAATATTATTGATGAGGCATCATGGGATACTTATTTCAAACATATCTATTCTCTGATAAAGAATGAAGGGATCTCTACTTTTACGGTATCAGAGTCTGAGTAATTGGGAAGGAGACTTTCCCCAAGAAGACTTACTCAGTTTAATTAAAAAATCTAAAAACTCATGGGCTCCTCATCCAATATGCTATCTCCCATCATAATTAGTAGCACACAAAGAAAGTGAACCCGCACCAGTTACACATGGAGTAATATCACACACTCCACTTCCATAAAATCAAATACAGCACTCAGAAGTGTTATAGTGGTGAATCAGAACGGTGCCAAGGGACAGCACACAAGTATATCTGTCCCTGATAGACCCACCCTCTGTTCTTAGGACAAGGTGGTGTTTGTGCCACCTATCTATGAAATAGAATGAGAGATACCTTCTTCTTCTCTCTTTGCATCAAAATTGTCAGGTACTTGACTTTCTCATAATTCGCTCATACCAATTTTTATAAGGTGTTTTTTTGTTTTTAAGTTACAAATTGCACACACAACGAATAACTAAAACCAGCAAACCATGGGCTACAAGATTTTATTCTTCCCGAACCTGGTGTCTTAATCTAAAAAAGATTTACTAAAAGAGTATTGCAAAGACATAAATTAGATCTGTTAGCAGTGCTCTAACAATCTATAATACCAAGGTATGCTATATTGTAGCACTGCTTTCAGTTTGACAAGAATCACAATAGGCTCTATTATGGCCCTATTCCTGGTTGTTAAAGGTCGACTGGTTTTAGTGGCTTTCAAGGGTTCTAGATTTAGAATCCGATGTAAAAACCTGACCGCACCTCTAGTGGAGCATTACATGGAATCCCGCCACACACCGGATGATCTGGTCTGCTGGTATTGGAAAAAGTGAAGGCTGGTCCCAATATACAGGGATGTGTTTTTAGACCTGGAATGCAGATTGATCTACAGACTTGAAACGGTTAGTCACTGTCTAAATGAACAGTTCTTATCCCCTTGCCCCAAGATAAGCAGACTCACCCCTGTGTCTGGGAAAGTTTCAGTATCACCTGGCCTTCGACCCTAAACATATGCTTCTTATCCCCTCCAACATAAGTAGATTCACCCCTGTGTCTGGGAAGGTCTGAATATCTCCTGGCCTTCGACCGTCCCCTGTCTGCTTAAGCAATGGACCTGTGATTGGAAGAGAATACCCTCCTCTATTTCCTACAGGACTAAGTCCTGTGCCTCTCCTCTCACGTTACGCCAGCACTAATTGGCCCCCCCACCTCATGCCCTCTTTCCCATTCCCATTTTTAATACGGATATTCAACAGAGGCGGTTGTTTCCAGCCCGATTTGATGATCCGGGGAACATTATTTCTGGTTTCCAGCTTGTTTCATAGTAAGGCACCGTTATCGTTTGTGCAGACACCTCCTTCTGCACTTACCATTAGTTTTTGCATTCAGCGCCATACCGAGAAAACTCTGTTTTCCCTGCAGGATTTTCATTGGTTTACTGAATCACACCCTCATTCAGCTTCCCTGTAAGGTTTTCATTGGTTTACTGAATCGGACCCACGTTCAGGGAAGTTTAATGTTCCTGTTGCCCGGCAACGCTTGGCTGAGCCACAGGTAACTATAGTAATGCCCACGCAACGTCCTAGTCTGCAGCCGCGACCGAGAGTCTCTCTCCTTACTAAAACCTTCTCCATTCACACGGGCGCTTTGCCCCTCCGGTATTTGCCTCCAGAGATCTTTTGCCTCAGCCAACATATTGCAATTTCTAACCACGGCGGACGAGACATTTCTTCACGTGCCGCCACTGTGATTGATTCAAAGGATATGCACGCTAATAGCTTGGTAAGTGCTGCTCGCTCCCCATTTTGCTTGGACAAAGGCCAGACTTGCGCATACAGTAGACCACGTATGCATCAACTGACACTGTCCTCCTTCTTTCTCGTTCCCCTTTGGGATATACAGCCTGAATGGCATGCCACGCGGACTGCACGCTACTGACTGGTCCCCTGTCCACATCGACTTGAATACTTACCTTCCATCACGACGCTGATCCGCTTTAGGTAAGCAACAGTTGGTCACATATTCTTTAGGAATTCTCCACTGACATTGAGGGCTAGCAAGTTGAGGCTTTTTTTCGCTCTGTCCCCCACCCAGAACGGCTCCAGTACGTTTCATTCACTCTGCATCTTTAAGGAGTACGTATGCTACCCACCAGCAGCACACATCCACTGGCCTGTCACACCTGACCGAGCCCTGCAACACCGGCGGAGCTCCTCTGAGGCCCAGCATTTAAGAAATTGAGTTTTAGAATTACATATGAAGCTTTTCTTTGTGGAATTTCTTGTTTTTTGCCGCCATTCACTCTCAAACAGTTTGCAATTGAGATTATGTTCCACATTGCCTCCCACCACATACAGCCCTAATCATATTTATATATGCATCCAACAGGGCCTGACGAAGGTGGCCTCCAACATATACACGCGGCCGAAACACGATCCACCTTGGGGAATTTCCATTGGTCTACTTGTTTGACTAGCTTCAAAGCTGTGGATATAAGCCCCCTCTCCCCCCCCCACGCTTAGGCAGACCGTTTTGGTGTTCACTGCCAAAGTTGCTAAAAAAAACATTTGTGTATTGACTTGTCACCCAGAATAGTGTTCTTGCTTCTAATTTCATAATTTTAAACTATTTTAGACAGAACAAATTGATTTCCCCCAGAGATTTCACTATTCATTCTCACACCTTTGTTGTATTGTTATGCCAGCTAAAACATTCCTTAACAACTGCGTAACTTGTTGTGTGCCTTAGGTGCTTTTGCAGTATTATCCATTCTTCTAACAAGTTGTGCACGCATCCCATTACATCATTGTTTCTTCAGATACCCAATTAGGTATTCAATTAGGTATTGTAAGAAAGGTATGGTATCAAAGTAAGGCAGACACCAAGTGACCACAATTCGAGGGTGTTAATTGAACCTTATCATGATTGTGAAAAACACATATCTAGGGCCTATACTAAAATAAAAATATTGCCAATCCTTACAGCTAAGTTAAAAATAGTGTGGGGAAATATTTATGAAAAACAAAAGTGTTCACAAAATGATATGTCTGGATGTTCAGGCCGTTGGCCTCCCTTCCCCACCTTTTCAGCATGGGACAAGGCGGTTCACTCGAGCATAGCACACTCTTGGGCTTCTTTGGCACAAGGACACAGTTCTATTACAAGCATTAGGGCCTTCTACGCCAAAGTCTCTTAAGTTAACAAATGTCCCTTGATCCAGAGGGCCTGATGTATCAAACAAAGTTCCTTTTCAAATATTCAAGTAGGGCGATAAACTCTTCACCCTGAATCCCCCTCAGTTGGGCTCAGATTCCCTTTTCAAACAATTAGTCTGCCTCAGTTGGGCTCGGAACAATTACTGTTAATATATCTTTTCTTGGGTGACTCACGGTTCACCCCGGACCCCCTCAGTCAGGCTCAGATCCACTTCACAATTGGTCTCCCTCAGCCGGGTGTTAGGGAGAATTCTCTGTTAAAGCTAATTTCCCAAACCTAGTGAGTCCCCCACCAGCTTTGTTGGATTTTTGGGGTTTATTTTTTTCTCCTGTTAAGAGTGAGACTCTTTTTCTTCCACTCTTAGGCATGATTTGAGAATGTCCTTTGACTGTATATGTGTTTTATGGGCTATGGGGTCTTTTACTCCATAGGGCTTCATGTGTTTTTGGTATGTGTGTTACACAGCACCCTCAGTGCAGTAACACAGGGGTGTCAGAGTGACCCCCAAACATAGACTCCATACCCTGGGACTGACTACTGTTTCCCAGGGCATGTAAAGTCACCATTGGCTTTACTAGTCTCAAATTGTGAGCAGATCCAGTACAAACCATCATATTGTGGAAGTACTGGTAGGGGTAATTCGATTGCCCCTGGGTCTGTTTTACAAGGGGGCACTGTCCAGTCCCCCCTTGTCGAGTTTCTGGCTGGTGGCAGTGGATACCACGCAAAATATTTCACCGGAATATTTCCTATGGGATTTTCCCATTGATTTTAAACGCACCACTTTTTGGTGCAATGTTAAAGATACCGCTGGGTTATTTATTTAATATTTATTCCCCGGTTGGGTCTTTTTGCCTGGACTCGGTTTTAAAATGGCGTTTGTGTTCGCCTCTGAAACTCTAACCCAAGTCGAGCCCTTTGTTCCACTTTTTGGCGGGCTTCTCTACAGAAGCCCTCCAAATGGTGCCACTCTGTCTGAGGTCTACAGGATGTGTTGGAGGGGGATTAGGCACTCTGGACTGAGTTGCCTTGGCAACTCAAGTTGCACTCTTTTGTAATTGGCCCAGTGGTGAGCCGCCCGGCTCACCACTTAGCATGTTTGAGTGACAGCTAGGCTGTTGAATGGGGGTTTTGCTGCATAAAAGCAGGGCTTTGGGGACTGGAACTTCAGAAGTTGCCACAGGACCTAAAGAATCCGAAGAGGGGAGAAGCTGAGCCATCTACAAAGACGACACCACCGGTGGAGCCCTGCTGTACAAACTCACCACTTCTCCCGACAACAGAGGAGATCTTCTTCTAGGAGAGTCTTCTTCCCTTTGAGCTGGTGGGACCAACCAGTTCACCTTTTTCGCCTTCCTGGAACGTCCGGTGGTCGAATCACCCGTGCCAAGCACCCCGGCAGCCGGATAGCCACGCTTCACCACTACCGCGAATAAAAGGGTTGTACCTTTTAATCGGGAAACTCTGCGGCTGGTTTCTTCCCTGGCAGTGCAACGACTTCCAGCTTTCTTCGTCGTCGAGGTCATCTCTTCCTCTGGTTGAAGCCACGACTTGCACCCGCTGCCAGGAACTACTGCCACCGCTGGAGCTTTCTCACCATTTCAGGTACTGTGTCCCGCCTGGTCTCCCTTGCAACAGATTGTCCAAGGTGTCCCATAAATCCTTGACTTTCTAACTGAGTTGACCTCAGACCTGCTAACTTTGCCTTTCTGAACTGATCCAACCTCTTTTTGACTTTCCTGCAAAGACTTTGAGTGCATTTCCACTGTGTTATCTTGGGCACATTCCACCTTGCTCTCTCCAAGAGTGGGCCTGGCCTATGAACTTTTTGCTCTACAGTAGACCCTGCCTTTCTTGACTTGCTGTGGTTTCTTAAGTGTTGGTACTGTTTTATTTTCCTACTCTGCCTTTTCTCTCCCTTTTTAAACTAATTATTGGAGTGCCATCTACGTTTACACGCTCACCTCTGTTTTGCTAAATAAGTGGTGTCTTAACCTAGACTTGTCGAATAATTAACTAGGGAGGTGTATATACTCATAGTGACTGTGTTGGAACTTGCTTGATATATTAGTGCTAGTGTATTTTCATAAGTGTGTTTTTAAATAAATAATATACTTTTATACCAAAGCTCTGGTCAGTGTTTGCTTGTTCTACTGTATTTTTAGCCCTATTGTGTATACTCTATATACTGCCTAACTCTTCTTGAGGGAAGTCTGACTGCTCGGCCACAGCTACCAGGTAAATCTGGGTTGTGCAGACTGCTACCAATTGGGTTTACTGCTTCTCCTGTAGTCTTAAACATTTTGCAGTAGTCCCTACGGGAACTGCACAGATTTCTGCCTAACACCGGGCTCGGACCAATTACTGTTCGTATATCTATCAAATATTTTCGAATGTGCACGGGGTAGGCTTAACCCCTTGCAGTACCACTTTGATGTTAAAGTTCACAATTTTGCACTCTCAGTTGTATACCTAACCGAGACCTTCGAGTGAGCACCCACATGGTGCCGGACCACTCTGCATACAGTGTCTTGGGTTGTCTCCCAGAGTTCAATCACAAAGTTCAATTACTTCTTCAGTTCTAATTATACTCGCGTCGCTCATCGCCAACGCTTTACACATGATTCTCTTTGTTAAGTGTTGCTGCTTGCAACCCTCGTTCTAACACAAAACCGGTCTGCTATCTGTCTCTCCACTCACCGGCTGTGCTGACTTTACTGGCAATGGTTGTGGGATCCAAGGACAGTACCACAGCGGCAATTGCTCCGCCCCGGCTATCGATGCGAGAGAGCCCCAGGCACCTTCGACACACAATGCACCTTTCTTCAGCTGTAATTCCCGGTCTTATGTTTCTTATTCTCGAGCGCTCCTGAAAGTAGCGGTTTTCAACTATAAAGGCCAAGGGCAACTTCCTCCTTGGAACTCTTTCTGGTCTTGCAGTCTTTCTCCTCGTAATAAACACGCCATCTCGGAACTGCTGCTTCCTCGTTTGTTTTGCCTTGCTCAGAGTGTGCTTTCGAGCTCCGCCTTTTATCCATGTGGGGAAGTGTGATGGAAGTCAGGTATGTGTAATTATCAGTAATTGCCCGACTCCGTCTGACCCTTGTCTTGGGACATGTCAGGTATACAGCTCTGGTGTTAGTCCGTTGTCGCTCATGGTGAACTGTCCGTGAAACAATGTTTGTGTCGGCAAAAGGGGGGTCGAGGGGTTTGAGTTTCTATGCATCCTTTATGGTAGGATGGGGGAAAAGGTGTTATAAGGAAGAGGTGTCTGCGTCTCACCCTCCGTTGTCTTACTTCCACTCCCCGAAGACTCCTGATCCAGGTGAACTTCCCGCACTGGTCCGCCGCCAGGAACTGGATCCAAAAGTGATGGATGTGTCCTGGCCAGCTGGATGACAGATCCCCATGGACTGGCGGGTGAGACACCTTCAGGAGTCTCACAATACTAACAGCAAAGATGCTCCCCTGCTCTTCTAGAACTATCAAGGACAACATTGCCTCTCTCGCTCCCTCCTTGGCTGAGTTCTGTAACCATTCCATTGGCACTGGCTCCTTTCCATCACCCCTCAAGCACTCCCTTGTGGTCCCCCCTCCTAAAAATGCTGTCTGCGGACTATTCCTGCCCGGCTAACTATCGCTCTATCTATCTCCACTAACCCTTTCTTGGATCAAACCTTTGGAGAAGCTGGCCATCTCCCAACTAATGCAGAACACTGAATCTGTTGGTTTTCTTCACAACCATCAACACTGGCTTCAGAGCAGACAGAGGTATGTAAACTGCTCTCCTGAAGACCTGTGATGACCTGCTCTCAAACCTTGATTCCAACTCTCCCTCTGGTCTCATCCTCCTCGATACATCCTCCACATTCGACACGGTCAATCACTCTACCCTCGCAAATTGGCTTTGTGAAACTGGATTGGTTGGCCGCCTTCCTTTCGAATAGGCCCTCTCAAGTTCAACTGGGCCAGTTCCTCTCCTCTATCGCACTCTCCACCTGCAGTGTCCCTCACGGCTCTATCCTCTCGCCGTGGCTCTTCAACATTTACCTTGCCCCTCTCTTCCACCTGATCACTTTCCTCATTTTCAATGCTATGTTGATGACACTCAGCTCTCTTTTAAGCTTCCCTCCTTTTCCTCCACTCATTCCCAATTGTCTGACTGCTATTCAGGCATGGTGTGCTTCTAACAATCTCTGCTTTTGAGGAGCACTTACCCTCCTCTCTGCAGTTCCGGTTTATTGCACACTCTGAATGTCACAAGGACTAGTAGGACTGTTACTGTTATTTTTCTCCTCATGAACCTCCCGTCCCCATGTCTTGTGGCACCTGGAAACACATTTTGATGTTAGTTTGGAAAACAAATCCCTACCATTGTCTTGCCCCGCCTCCCCCCGGGCAACCATGCACCGGTTTAGACAATCTCCTAGGGGGGTGTGCATCACTATAACCCCCCCCCCCCCCGCATTTGTATCAAGAGGCCTTTGTGCACTGTGTTACTCCTATCTTACGCCTAATAACATACACCTATCTTACTTCTATGGACACAAAACACAAGACACAAAGAAAACACATGACTCGATTCAATTGTAACAATGGAAAACATTTATTTCTCCAGCATGGGCTCTGGCATGGATTCACATGCTCATGAATATTCCCCGTCGTCAGGCCGGGAATCCTCGGTATAGAAAAAATCAGTATCAGTTTCGTTTCTGATCTGTCTTTCTCATTAGTAAACAATCACTGGTCTCTGGGTCATACTGCCCCCAGCCAATGACTGCCCTCTCCCTAAGCCCTGCCCCTGGCAGCCATCCTCAGATTTTTACCGCACGTTGAAGTGTTGGGAGTACTCGTGCTTAGCTCTCGAGCTTTTGCTGCGTTTTCGCGCTTTTTTCAGGAGATTTTCTCATTTTTTCAGTTAAATAGAGCCTCAAGCTCCACCGTTTCTACTTCCGATCAGGGGAAAGGGAGCTCGACGCCAGGGAAGCTGTTCAGGACCTGCCCTGGATGCCAGCTTCAGAACGGTTTTAAGAAGGACGAGCATTCGTTATGCCTCTACTGTCTCTATGAAGACAAGACGCACAAGGAAAAGGACTGCACGTTTTGTGGGAACATGTCGGAGCGGGCCATGAAGGATCGCCAGCTCCGTCTCGCCAACTGGCTGGAAGGTAAGAGCCCGCCAGGCGAGAAGAAGAAAAAGAAGTCAGAGCGGTCTTCTAAGTCCTGTAAGGGTGCTCCGGCGACGGGGGCCCAACAAAAGGCTAAGCACCGCGAGTTCGCGGGCACCGGGAGCGCCGAACGGTCGGGCTCCTTGGCTGCCAGGCAGGGCGCATCCTCCCCGGTGCCATCGACCACGAGCCAACGCTCTGGCTCGGGTAAGAGGAAGTCCGAGAACCCGACGAAGCTTCTGGAGAGGCCCCGGTCGATCTCGAAGATTCCGGCATAGGGGGAGCGAGACTCGGACCCTCCCCCCAAGGTGAAGGCCCCAGGCGTACAGAAGGTGACGTTGGCCTTAATTCACCCTGCTAAGACCTCGATTGAGGATGTCGCCGCGGCCCTGGCTCAGCCTGTGGAGGCTACACCAGTGGAGGCGCCCTCAGGTACCAGAGTCTCCCTGCCACCGCGGAGGGAGTCGTCTTTTAGGCCCATCGAGAAGACCCCCACAAAGTCCTCGTTGGAAAGGGTGGGGGAGGGGTTGGTGGCCGTCGTGGATACGGACACGACCTCTGAAGAGGAGCTCATCCAAGTCGTGGAGGAGGCCCAGCCCATCGGGAGGGATCCCGACGAGGGCGACGACGAGGGCGATGGTAACACAGACGAGGCTCCTCAAGAACCCTCGCTCCCGTCGTGTCCGGCGCCGCAGGACACCTCGGCGGCCATTTTGTCAGCCATCCAGTCCTTATGGGACCAGGTTGCCCCTTCCTCCGACGGAGGTGCCTGAGCCAAACCCGATGGAGGAACCGGAGCCAGGACCTTCGGAGAGACCACCACTTAAGAGGAGGAGGACGCATCCTAGGCCTCCTCTCCCGCCTCTGCGGCCTTCTCTGCCCTCCCCCCGGTCCACTACCCACAGGGATGATACAGGCATGGACACGACTACGACGGGTACGGATGACGACGGAGGCGATGACGGGACGTATCCCCGGTCGCCCCCTGCCCGGGCGTCCCCGCCCGACGAGATTGGATCCTTCCATGCAATGATTTCCAGGGCATCCGAGCTCTTCCAGCTCTGCCCTGAGGAAAGGAAGGAGGAGGGGTTCCTTTACCAACGGCGCAAGGCTAAAAGGAAGACGGTCCTCGCCGTACCGCTTCTGGATGACATCTGGGATGAGGGGCTCGCCCTCCTCAAGAACCATTCCACGGCTCCTGCGAAGAGGGACCAGTATGAGAAGAAGTACCCGACGCTGCCCCCTTGTGCCTTAGGGCGCAACCTACCCCAGACTCGGACGTTTCGGCAGCGGCCAAGAAGAAAGCGGGGGGGCATCGGCCTCGACTTCAACCTCCCCTCCGGACGGCGAAGGTAGGAAGCTGGATGCGATGGGACGATGGGTCATCTCATCTGCAGCGACGACCATCAAGGCGGCCAACGCCCTGGCCATCATAGCCCGCTACGACAGGGAGTTGTGGTTCAAGATCGCCCCTCTGTTGGACTTCCTTTCCGGATGCCAAGAGGGCTGAGGCCCTGGAAATCTTGCAGGAAGGTGAGATTGCCTCGGACCACGCCATTACGGTGGCTACGGACATCGCCGACACCGGTTTCAGTCAGTTGGGCAACAGCGTTTGCCTGAGACGACGAGGATGGCTCAAGGAGATGGATTTCCGCCAGGACGTTCAGACCAAGGTTTTGGACATGCCTTTCGATGGGAACAACCTTTTTGGCATGGCGGTTGATGAATCCCTTCAGGCGATCAAGACGGACACGGAGACGGCCCGTGCACTGGGTGTGCTCCAACAGCGACGGCCGTCCTTTCGGAGCTCCGGAGGCAGACAGGGTGCCTCCAAGGGAGCCGGCAGCAGCTCCTCTATGTACCGTCAAGCGGCAAGGTCTTTGTCGCAGGAGGCCTACAGGGGACGCGGCAAGTCGGGTTGATCCCGCCGTCGTCGCCCAGGTGGTCAAGGAGGCAAAGCGGCCTCCAAGCAAGAATGAACCGACCGTCGGGTCGGGCCCCCGCCGAAGCACCCCGGTGGGAGGCCGGCTGACGAAGTTCGTCGGCATGTGGGAGTCCATCTCCACTGACCGTTGGGTGCTGGACGCCCTGGCCCTGGGGCACGCCCTTGAGTTCCAGAAGAGGTGCCCCCGCATTCCTCCCGTGGCCAGGAAGGAAAATCACGTCCCTCAACTGCTGTTGGAAGTAAGGGCGATGCTCAGGAAAGGTGCCATCGAGCTCGTCCCGAAGAGGCTTCGGGGCTCCGGAGTTTACTCAAGATACTTCCTCGTGAAGAAGACAGGAGGATGGCGTCCCATCCTGGACCTGCGACGACTAAACAAATAACATCAAGGCACAGAAGTTCTGGATGGTCACCCTCCAGCACGTGCTGGGACAGCTGGAGGAGGGCGATTTCCTGTCGTCGTCGGACTTGGAAAATGCGTACTTCCACATCCCTATTCTAAAGAGACACCGAAAGTTCCTCAGGTTCGTGGTCAAAGGGCGGCACTACCAGTTCAAGGCCCTCCCGTTCAGACTAAAATCGGCGCCCAGGGTGTTCACCAAGTGCCTAGCACCGGTGGCGATGCGGCTGCGCCTGCAGGGGATCCACGTCTACCCCTACCTGGACGACTGGCTCATAGGGGCAAGGACAAGGGAGCTCGCCATGGAACACACTGCGAAGACCGTCCAGCTGCTCACGGACCTGGGGTTCTCCATCAACTTTCCAAAATCCTACCTGGTCCCGTCGCAAGTCGCCCTGTTTCTGGGAGCACAGCTCGACACAGTGGCGCAGCGGGCCTCACCGTCGGAGGAAAGGATAAGAACCATCCTAGGAAAGGTGCAACGTCTGCTGGCCACGGACGTGGCCAGAGTGAGGTCTATCAAGTCCCTCCTCGGAATGATGTCCTCCTGCATTTATCTGGTGCCCCACTGCAGACTTCGGATGCGGCCCTTGCAAGAATTCCTCGACGCCCACTGGATCCAGACAACGGGCAGCTTCGAGGACAGGATCCCGCTCGATGAAGCGTTCCGTCATGCGATACGATGGTGGGGTATCCGCGCTCATCTGACAGCGGGAACAGATTTCCTAGCCCCGGCCCACCAGGTGACGGTGACGACGGATGCCTCCCTGGAAGGTTGGGGAGCGCACACCGGGGGTCTCCACGCGAGAGGCCTTTGGCTCCCGGAGGAGAAGACTCTCCACATCAACATCTTGGAGCTCCGCGCAGTGTTCTGGGCCCTCAGGTCCTTCCTTCCAAGGAAGCCCAGGATCTGTGGCATTGGGCCGTCGCCCAAGGGATGTTTCTGGTACCCTTTCATCTGGCAGGGATTAAAAACACCATCGCCGACTCACTCAGCAGAGAGCTGCGCTCGTGCCACGAGTGGGAACTGCACCAGGATCAAGTGGACCGACTCTTCCGACGATGAGGCAAACCCCAGATCGATCTCTTCGCGACGGCGGCAAACTCCAAGTGCCGGAGGTTCGCCAGCAGGTTTCCCCAACCGAGGATCATGGGCGATGCTTTCTCGTTCCCCTGGGACGGCCTGTTCCTTTATGCATTCCCGCTGTTGCCGTTGCTACTCCGGCTTGTCAACCAGCTCAAGAGGTCCCGGTGCAGGATGATCCTCGTCGCACTGGCGTGGCCGAGGCAAATCTGGTTCCCGGACCTTCTGGGCTTGTCAGCGTCCACACCAGTCAAGCTGCCGACAGACGCGGATCTTCTCTCCAGAGAAGGAGGCGCCATTCTTCATCACAAACCAGAGTCGCTGAACTTGCAGGCCTGGCTCCTGCAGCACTAGAGTTTGGAGGATACGACATCCCGGCCGACTGCAGAGAGGTTCTTGCAAAGGCCAGGGCATCCTCAACTCTCAAGTGCTACGGACATAAATGGGAGAGGTTCTCTGTCTGGTGCCGTGCACAGAAGATTAACCCTCTGCGGATTACGGCCCCTCAAGTATTGCCGTACCTACTGTCTTTGGCCAAGGCTGGCCTATCTCACGCTTCCATCATGGTACATCTGGCTGCCGTCTCACGTTACACCAGAACTACAGGACGGGCGTCCTTGTGGTCTCATCGTCTGGTGAAGGAATTTATGAAAGGACTGGTCCGATCATTCCCGCCGGTGAAGTCCCCTGCCCCGGCGTGGGAGCTCAACGTGGTGCTAACTAGGCTCATAGGGGCCCCATTCGAGCCTATGCATTCAGTGCCGTTGATGTTTCTGTCGTGGAAAACAGCATTCCTCGTGGCCATCACCTCTGCACGACGAGTGGGAGAGATCCAGGCCCTGTCTTGCAAGCCTCCATACTTGACTTTTCACGACACAAGGGTGGTGCTGAGGACGCACCCCTCCTTCATTCCCAAGGGCCCGTCGGACTTCCACCTCAACGAGCCCTTGGTGTTGCCAGTTTTCTTTCCGTCGCCTTCGTCGCCGGCTGAGAGGACTTTGCACTTGCTGGATGTAGCTAGAGCGCTGAAGTTCTACGTGGACCGCACGAAGAGTTTTCGGAAGACATCACAGTTGTTTGTGAACTTTGGACCTGTGAATCAAGGGAAGGCTCTCTCGAAGACTTCCATTTCCAGATGGCTCTCAGGCTGCATCATGCACTGTCACCGGTTGGCAAACCGACCGTTGCCAGGCCGTCCGAGGGCCCATTCGACCAGAGCGATCGCTGCTACTACGACGTTCCTGTCTGGTGTGCCCCTGCTTGACATCTGCAGGGCTGCTACGTGGAGATCGACGCACACCTTCACGAGATTCTACTGCGTCGACCGGGATTCCAGGGAGGAGTCCAGAGTCGGCCAGGCAGTGCTGCGCAACCTGTTCGCCTAAGGTGATCCTGGTGAGGAGGTAAGTGTTGCTTAATGTTGAGTTGTTGTATTGCTTGATATTGAGCCTTTTGCCACCTTCCGTGGTTGTGCATGTGTATACTGCTATGTATTCTTATATTCATGAGCATGTGAATCCATGCCAGACCCCATCCTGGAGAAGGAACAAGTTACTTACCTGTAACTGTTGTTTTCCAGCATGGGTCTGGCATGGATTCACATGCGAACCCTCCCGCCTACCCCTCTGCGGCTCTTCACTTGGTCATACTGTCACTTCACGTGCTACCAAATCTGAGGATGGCTGCCAGGGGCGGGGCTTAGGGAGAGGGCAGTCATTGGCTGGGGGCAGTATGACCCAGAGACCAGTGATTGGTTACTACTGAGAAAGACAGATCAGAAACGAAACTGATACTGATTTTTTCTATACCGAGGATTCCCGGCCTGACGACGGGGAATATTCATGAGCATGTGAATCCATGTCAGACCCATGCTGGAGAACAACAGTTACAGGTAAGTAACTTGTTCCTTATGCACAGCAAAGCATAATGCAGACAATGCTAAAACTCTAGCCAATATCAAATGTGCACCTTTTATGCTTCTGGTGCAAATCTACCATGCAATAACTATAAGCCTTTCAGGTCTCTAATGCAATCCTGTGATGCAAGCCTGTGATTCTAATGCAGTCTAATGCAAGCGTCAAACATCCAACAATCCTCTCCTTCATGCAGAATCAATCCTCTCCTCAATCCACACCATACTTCACACTCACTCTCTTAAGACAATCCCTGTCTGATCTCCCCTTTTTCCCAAACCCAAAGCTCTTTGTTTGAGTGTCTGTTCTAATCATGGGCATAATTCTAGGGGGGGGGGGGGCAGGGATGCCCGTCCCCCCAACCTCCGTGGCACACCATTCTGTCCCCACTAATCTTGGCTCAGGCACCTCCTCTTCAGATGCCATGTCCTCCCCAAACCCATCAGCAAAGCCACCCCACTGGTTGTAATCAATCAGTTTGTCTAGGCCATGAACCATAATTCCCATTTTGCATGTGCATCTCTTTCCTCTCCAGCGCTGTCTTTGTCAAATCTCTCCTCTATGCGCAACTCTGCAATCAGCCAGTCAGCAGTGGCAGGCCCCTCAAGATCTGGTCACACGACTGCCTCTGCCAAGCTCTGCCAAGCCATCGGATTCTGCTGCAGCAAGACATCTCGCCCTCATTCCTCAGAACTGCAGCTCCATACAAAACTCCACCAGCAATTAACTCGAACGAACTCCAGCTGTATCTAACCCCATTCTCCAACAGCAACTACCAGCAACTACCAACGACTACCAGAAACTACGGGCTCTCCTCTCTCTTCACCTCTGCTTATACTAATCCAATGACGCACTAATTTCTCCATGGTTACTTACATTCTCTAAGCTAAGAAGGTCTATTCCTCTGTCAGCATTCTATAAATATGAACGTGCCCGAAGGTCTATGTTTGCGTGTGCTTTCATGTTCTAGTCACTGCGTGTTCAGTCAGCGTGACATTGCCTGTAAAACACCATCTATTCCTCCTATTTATCCATTCACTCCACTGCTCTGTCTGAATCACGAAATCCTCTCTCCTCCAGAGAGCAGGCCATCTTCCCTCATGCAAAAGGCACTTCTCCCATCTCCCCATGTCGCGCTCCCTCCATGGCCCCAACTTTTGCTGTCTCCTCGGCGCACCAACCCATGCTGATTAGCCAGGCCGTCTCCCCTCTAAGGCAAAGGTTTGTGTCATCTGTCTGCCTGCCGAGCTACTATTTACAAATTCCTTATCACACTAATTCATAACAATCTCTCCGCGCTGAGCCCAGTGGCGCTTCTGTGTCTCCATCAGAAATGGCTTCAAATGCCAGCTAAATGTTTTCTAATGTTTACGCTATTCTTCTCGCAATGCAAGCGCTAGCTATATGCAAACTCATTCTAAGTGCAAACTCAACATGGTGTCTCTACATGCATACATGTGTACATAACATATCTCTAAATGTGTCTCTACAAGAATAACAATGTGTCATTATAAATGGCTCTACATGGCATTTCAAAGATGACAGTGTGTCATTCCAGGCCTCATTCATTCTCTCTAATAGCATGTTTCTCTCTCAGCCTAAGCACTACATTCTAATGCATAATGCATCATTCGAGGGGATTGGGTCCTCCGAGATATTCCATATCTATGACAGGTAATCACCACGGCTGTGCTGCTTCGGAAACTTTTTTCTGCGTCAATGACATCGATGTGCCGTTGTCGAGGACCTCCTCCGACGTCATCCGATGTGATAAGTAGGACGCACGATGCCCGTAGCCTCAGTTCCGTTTTTTCCGCGAACGTGTTGCTTCGTGAATCTCGGTTACGCCTCGACTCTTTGGAGTTCTGTTCTTCTCGGTTCTTCGAACCTGTTCGTTTTTGTGCGAAAATCCTTCGTAAGAAGATGTCTTCTACTTCGTCTTCGACCCCGTGTCCGGGCTTCAAGAACTGCGGGGAGTGTGGGTCCAAGATGTCGGTGACGGACTCGCACGACGCCTGCCTCTGGTGCCTCAGGGAGGCCCACGACACGGATGACTGTATCGACTCCCAGTCGCTCACGTCCAAAGCCTTACAGGAACGTAAGAAGAAGTTGTCGGTAGGTCGAGTGTCCAAGCCCGGGAAGTCGAAGTCTGCTGGGCTTTCGACGGATGATTCGAGAGGTGACTCTCCGCGTCGTCGTCGGAAGTCTTGTGGGTCTCCTTCTAGGAGTCGGTCTCGCCACTCCTCAGCCTCGTTCTCGACGTACCCGTTCCAGGTCCCGGTCCTTGATGCATTCGAGACCGTGTGCACCTGTGATGTCTTCGAGGAAGACATCGACGCCTGAGGCGTCGAGGGCGTCCACAGGCTTTCTCGAGGCTCCGGCTCCGAGGAAGTCGTCGAAGCCGTCGACGCTCAGGTCGTCGAAGGACACGCTCGGAGCTCCGGCTTCGAGGACTGTGTCGACGCCGTTGATGCTGGCGGCGCTGCATCTGACGTCGACGCCGATTTACTCGACGCCGATCCTCTCGGCGCCGATGCCTGTTCTCTCGACGCCGGCGCCGATTCACTCTGCGCCCTCGACGCCTTTCGGGGCCGGGGTGTCGGGGGTACCCCGTGGCACGGGGGAATCCCCTAGAAAGGCTCTGGTTAAGAGCAAGCACGCTCGGGTGCTTCTTTTCACCACCTGGAATATATTTCGGAGGTGGATGAGGATTCTGATGGCCTGGTTCCTAGTCAGGTTCCAGATGAGATGGTCTCGGGCCATAGCCAATTTGACGATTTGAGGCAGTCACTGCATGATGCCAGTAGACTGGACACCTCTCCGGAGGTGGAGTTATGTAGGCCTGAGCCTGGCTCTCATGCCAATTACTCGTACCGGCGCCTTATGGCTAGGGTCTCCGAGTACTTGGGATGGTCTGCTCCCCCAGGGGAGTTTGTGCAGGATGATCTCATGGACATCCTTGATGTTGGTCCCCCAACTGACCCGGTACTGCCGTTTCATATGGCTCTACAGAGAAGGGTGGCGGCGGCGGCTTGGACTGCTGCGGAGAGTCTCCCGGCGGTGGGCAGGTCTTTGTCGCGAAAATACCATCCAGCCAGTAGTGACACCTGCTACTTGATCAGGCACCCCACTCCGGAGAGTTTGGTGGTGCAGGCGGCCACGGCCCCGGCAAAGCAGGCGTCGTACCCTACCATCCCTCCTGATAGGGACGACAAACGTTTTGATGGCTGGGCGAAGAAAGTGTTTTCTTCGGGTGGTATGGTGCTTCAGGCGGCCAACTCCATATGTGCCTTGTCTCGTTTCACACACACTCTGTGGAACTGTGTTGCGTTAGCGGCTGAACATATTCCCGAAGGGGACGAACGGGATGGTTTCCTTGCTATGGTCCAGGATGGTAAGGATGCCATGTGTGAGTCCGTTCAGTCGGGTTTGGACATGGCTGAATGCGTCAGCAGGTCCATGGCGGCGAGCACCATGATACGCAGGTTTGCGTGGTTGCGGAAGTCGGGGTTTGCTCCTGATGTGCAGTCCCGGCTCCTCAACATGCCCTTTGACGGTGAACACCTTTTTGGCAGCAAGGCTGACGAGAGCCTTGAGAGGTTGCAGACCTCAAAAAGCTGCAGCGAAGTTGTTGGGCGCTGCAGTTCGACAACCTCCGCCTTTTTGTCCTAGGGGACAGCAATGGAGGGGTGGTTCCTTTCGCTATTGCTCGTCCTTCAGTAAAGCGAGAGGAGCTAGCAGTCAAAGAGGCCAACGGAGGGGTACCAGAGGTGGAGGACAGGGTATCCGTGGTGCCAAGGCCGCTCGGGCAGTTGCCTCTTTGCCCTCAGGTAACGCCGCAGCCGCTACCACTCAGTCATGAGGCCATGTCCCATGGTTCGCCGGTTGGGGGAAGGCTGGCGCAGCATCTTGTAGAGTGGCGTGCCATTACTTCAGATGTGTGGGTTCTGGAGATCATAACCCACGGCTACTGTCTTCCCTTTCGGCAGAGGCCTCACGACAATCCACCAGGGAACCTCTCTTTGAAGAGTCCGGATCCGCTCTTGCGCAGGAAATTCAAGCCCTGCTGGAGAAAGGCACCGTAGAACTGGTGCCTGTAGCGGAGAGGAACAAGGGATGGTATTCCCCTTATTTTTTGATTTCCAAGAAAGACGGGGGATTGAGACCCATCATGGACTTGCGCGGTTTGAACAAACTCCTCAGGAAGGACAAGTTCAAGATGGTTACTCTCTCTCAAGTCCTCCAGGCCCTTCAGCTTCAAGTACCTGAGGTTCGCGGTTGGCGACTCGCACTTTCAGTTTCGGGTCCTGCCGTTCGGATTGACCACCGCCCCGAGGGTTTTCACCAAGCTAATGGTGGTGGTGGCAGCGCATCTCAGCCAAGGGGGGATTCACGTCTACCCCTACTTGGACGAATGGTTGATCAGGGGGAGCTCTCCCGAGCAGGTCCTGGATCATCGGTCCGTCACCTGCCACTCCCTTCACAGGCTGGGCTTGTCCCTCAATTTAAAGAAGTCCCATTTGACGCCAACACAGCGGCTCCAGTTCATCGGAGCTGTGCTCGACACTTCCCTGGGGCAGTGTTTTCCTCCCCAGGTGAGGGCTCTTCACATTCAGCAGATGGTGCACAAGTTTCGGCATGCCCAGACGCTCCCAGAGTTCTTGAGGTTGCTCGGCCTCATGGCATCCTGCATTCTTCTGGTGCCAGAGGCTCGCCTGCGGATGAGATCTCTGCAGTGGGCCCTCAAGATGCAGTGGTCGCAGTCCTCTGGCAGGATGTCGGACCCGGTTCAGGTGCCGCCCTCGGTCTCCCAGGACCTTCTGTGGTGGGCCGTCGAAGGCAACTTGATGAAGGGGGCTCCGTTTTGGCTTCCCTGGCCGGAGGTGACGATCGTGACGGATGCATCCCTCACGGGATGGGGAGCTCATGCCAACGAGCTGACAGTCAGCGGTCGTTGGTCTCCGTCGGAGTCCAGACTCCATATCAATCTGTTGGAGCTGAGGACTGTCAGGCTAGCCCTGAAGGCTTTTCTGCCGACTGTGCGAGTAAAGAATGTCCTGATCCTGACGGACAACACAGTGGCCATGCACTACCTCAACAAAAAGGGGGGGCAGGGTGACTTCCTCTGTGCAGGGAGGCGATGCAGCTCAAGTTCTGGGCCATCCAGCAGGAAGTTTCGATCTCGGCAGTTCATCTGGCTGGAGACGAAAATGTGACGGCGGACGCTCTGAGCAGGCAGAGCACGATCTCTCACGAGTGGGAGTTGGCTCAGGAGATTCTCCTGGAGATCTTCGCCCTTTGGGGGACCCCTCAAGCGGATCTCTTCACCTCCAGTGTCAACCGGAAGTACGAGAGGTTCTGCTCGCGGGAATTTCCTCCAAAAGGAGCCTTAGGAGACGCGTTCGTGGTGGAGTGGTCATTCCCACTGCTGTACGCGTTTCCTCCAGTCCCCGTCCTCCCGCAAGTGCTGCGAGACGATCTGCTCTCACGGGAGGGGGGTCAGGTTCTCCATCCAGAGGTCAGATCCCTCAACCTTCACGCTTGGCTTCTGAAAGATTGAGCTATAAGGATTGGGACCTCCCTGAAGACGTGATGGAGGTGTTGCTCTCGGCCCGACGGCCAGCAACAAAGTCTCTGTACCGTTGCCGTTGGCGTAAATTCTGCGACTGGTGCAGAGTTCAGAATGTGGATCCTTTTTCATGTGACATCCCCATGGTTCTGTTCTTTTTACTTTCTTTGGCCCACATGGGCTTGCAAGTGGGTACCATTAAAGGTTACCTGGCGGCGCTGTCCATCTTTAAGCGCTCGTCTGAAGAGTGTTCCTACTTTAAAATCCCTTTAATTTCACAGTTTCTGAAAGGGCTCACTAATGTGTTCCCTCCGTCACCTTTCCTGGTGCCCGGTTGGGATTTAAACCTTGTTCTTAAGTTTCTTATGGATGCTCCGTTTGAGCCTTTACATTCTTGCCCTTTGAGGCTGTTAACTATGAAAACTGTGTTTTTAGTTGCGGTTAATTCCGCTCGCAGAGTGAGTGAGTTACAGACACTTTCAGTTAAGCTACCCTTCATTGTATTTCACAAGGACAGGGTTGTCCTTAGAGTTTGTCCTTCTTTTCTTCCAAAGGTGGTTTCGGAATTTCATTTGAACCAGAAGGTTGTTCTTCCAGCGTTCTATCCTCCTCCACATCCTGGTAAGGAAGAGGAGAGGCTCCATAGGCTTGATCCTAGGAGAGCTTTAAGCTTTTATGTTTCACGCATGTCCCGGGTCAGAGTGGACGATCAACTCTTTATTGGTTATGCTGGAAAGAATTTGGGACAAGCTGTGACGAAACAGACTTTCTCTCGCTGGATTATTTTGGCCATCTCGGAGTGTAACCGCTTGGCGGGTAAGGACCCACCGGCTGGCTTGCGGGCCCATTCTACCAGGCGTATGGCTGCATCTACTGCCCTGCAGAGGGGTGTTCCTATTCGCAACATCTGTGATGCAGCCACCTGGGCTTCAGTACATACATTTGTACGTCACTATTCCCTCGATTCCATCCGAGGACAGGATCTGGCCTTTGGCAAGGCGGTCCTTTGCTCTGCTATTTGATTGCCAATTCTAAATTTTGATTCTAAATTATTTCCCTCCTCCTTGCTCTGGTACTGCTTTGGGAGTCTGTCATAGATATGGAATACGTCGGAGGACCCAATCCCCTCGAAGAACAAGTTGCTTTCTTACCTGGTAACGTTCTTTCGATGGGATGGTCCGACGACGTATTCCATATCGCTCCCTCCCTACCTTCCCCGCTGCAGAATTTCTTTTGCGATTGCAGCTTCCTTTTCCGCAAGATTTTGTGACTGACTGGCAGTAGACTAATGTCACACGTTCTGGGGGAAAAAACTACAACTGAGGCTACGGGCGTCACATCGGATGACGTCGGACGTCGGAGGAGGTACTCGATGACGGCGCATCGACGTCATCGACGCAGGACGCAGACGCCGAAAAAAGTTTCCGAAGCAGCACAGCTGTGGTGATTACCTGTCATAGATATGGAATACGTCGTCGGACCATCCCATCGAAAGAATGTTACAAGGTAAGAAAGTAACTTGTTCTTCTAAAAGCATCTCTTTGAATCATATAGCAATAACATAACTAAGCAAACCCTTCATATAACAGGGCCTATTTCTTTCTTCAAATGCATAATGCAAATGGCTAAAATGCAAATGCATAAAAAGTGGCAGTCTAATTATCTGGATAGTATAATGATGCTACTTCTTCATGTACTACTAAAAAGGATGCAATAATGGATAACTAAACATGATGCAATCATCCCTAAAGGGATAATACTAGGTAATGGTTCTCTAACATCTAACAATGGGTATTAATGGGTAATGGTTCTATAACAAAGAATACTGATGCTCTTATGATTATCTAATGATAACAAATCCAGGTATACTCATGTTATCAGATTCTACACTGATGTATAGGCCCCTTATAAATGCTCAATAAATAACATAAATAAGTGTTTGCCAGGGAATCTGCTCATTCAGTCCTATAGTGTCTGTATGGAGTCGAAAGATCCATCTTTGTTCTCTTTTGTTATGGAGGGATTGTGTATCACCACCTCATACGTGGGAAAATTACCTTTTCTAATATGGTCCATTTGAAATCATCCTCTGTATGGCCCAGTTGCACAAAGTGCTTGACCATTGGGGCAGTCCGTTTCTTTGTCCTGATGCAGGACTTATGTTCAACCATCCGCCTTTTTACTGATCTGTTGGTCATCCTGATGTACCTCAGGTCACACAGACATGTTATCAAATAGATTACATTGGGGGCTGTTCTAGTTTGTAAAATGCATTTGGCGCCACAAGGTTCGCCATCCCAGGTCAATTTCCAGAGATTGTGCTGTTTGTCTACACACTGAACATTCCCCACAGAGGGAATGTCCCGTGGGCATAAGAATGGACTAAGTCATCTTTTATGATTATTCGCTTGGTAATTGCAAATCTGGGAAGTTGGATACCACCTACATTCAATATGGACTACAGTGTTTTGATTTTCCTTTCCAGGGCATTCACTCTAGATGAGTAAATAAGTACTGCCGTAATATGTGGCTCATCAGACCGGTGATGTCCCTGTTGTAGGGTGACATCACACAGAATTTTCGTAGCCCTTTTTCTAGCATATATAAGGAGGTGTTTCGGGTAACCCCTCTTCTGTAGCTTAGCGGACAGTAGCTGAGCTTGTTGTTCATATGTCTGCGTATCAGAACAGTTCCGGCGGAATCTCAAGAACTGGCCAAAGGGCAGGTTATCTCGCAGAGATCCAAGGTGAAAGCTTTCATAACTTAGAATTGAATTCCGGTCAGTAGCTTTGTTAAACACCAAAGTGGATAGTTTACCGTCAATGGTGTGGATTTCAAGATCCAAAAATGGTACTATCTATTTACTCGCTGTATGAGTAAAATGCAAGAAACCATTCTGATTGTTCAGCCAATTGATGAAATCAGCCAATGATTGCTGGCATCCCTTGTAAATCATTAGGATATCGTCAATATAGCTAATATTTCACCCCAGATCTCTGGGGGATAACCTGCCCTTTGGGCAGTTCTTGAGTTTCCACCAGAACTGGTCTGATATGCAGACATATAAACAACAAGCTTCACTACTGTCCGCAAAGAGGGGTTATCCGAAATGGCTTCTTAAACGTGCTAGGAAAAGGGCTAGGAAAATTCTGTATGATGTCACCCTACAAAAGGGACAACAATTTCTGATTCTGATAAGCAGTGTATTACAGTAGTACTTAGTTACTTGCCTAGAGTGAATGCCCTGAAGAGAGAAATCAAGAGACTGTAGTCCTTATCGATTGTAGGTGGTACTAATACCCCACTACCCAGATTCGCAACTACTGAGCAAACAATCATACAAGATGCTTTAGTCCATTCTTATGCCCCAGTCGTAGATGATGGTGCACAACCAACACTGTTGAACACGTTAAAACCCATGGGACAGAACTCGGCTCCTGAGATATTGGCGTCAATGATCTCTCTGGTTCGGTGACCACGAGGAGCATATCTGTAAAAGCTATTACTTTATGGACCTTGCCCCAAAATACAATTCCCATAATGTTTTGCTCATGTCTTCAATGTGACAAAAGAGGCTCCAGATAAATTGCATACAGAAACTGGGACAGTAGACATCCCTGTTTGGTTACTCTACGGATATTTTTGGTTGGGAAAGAGAACCATGTATTGCTAATCTTATTGAAGGATTTTGATAATTTGCTTACACCATCTGCATAAACTTGGCACCAAATCCCATATGTTCCATGGGTTGGAACAAGAATGAGCATTAAACATGGTCAAATGCTTTTTCTGCATCTACTTTGAACATAAGGGCTGGTTCCCATCTTCCTAGCTACCTTTTCTATCAGGCAGCAAACCTGTCTTGTGTTATCAAAAGTTTGCCTACACTTGATAAAACCTGATTGATCTGGGTCTGTAGGTCCCGGCAGAAAGTTTTTCATTCTAGATGCTAATGTTTTGGTATACAACTTAGGATCAATATTGTTTAGGGCTGTGGGGCGGTATGATCCACACTGTGTGGGATCTTTGTGAGGTTTGGGAAACAATACTACTTGGGCCTCTTCTATTGTCTGGGATATGGTTATTTGTAGCCTAAAGGAGGTTAAGAGGTATGTCAATTTGGGGGTGATGGGTTTTATAGAAAAGCGCTGGATATTCGTCTGGGCCGGTAGTTTTGTTGAGGGGGAACCAACTTAATTGCCTCAGTCACCTCTTTGGGTGAAATGTCTACCTCCAACCCTTTCCTTTCACTCTGCAAGTTTTTTTTGTAAAGAAGTCGAAAGTAAATCTGGAATCTGTGCTTCCGTGTCAGAAACGTCTGATTTGTACAGCTTGGCATAATACTCTGTGGCGACATCTATTATGTCTTGGGTAGATGTAACTTATTTCCAAAGTTGATTCCAAACTTTCATGCAGCCCCTTTCTTCCTCAGTTGTCTCGCCAGTAGGCAGTCTGCTTTTGTAGACTAGATTTGGTATCTTTGTTGCATATTCAGCAATGCCTTTTCCATCCTCTGGGACTGGAAGAGTTCTAACTGGCCTCTGATTTTCCTCCTTCTCGGAGCATTATTTGAGCTATTTTCCATTTTTACTCCTTATCCCTTTAAGTTTTTGTCCTCCTAGCTCGAATTCCATCTGTTTCATTTGTTTATCTCGGAAGGCCTTTTTCGTGATTAATTCCCTGCAAGAGTCGCTTTGAAGGCGTCCCACAATAGATGATCCTGTATGTCCGGGGTTTTATTTCATTAAAAGAATTCCCTAATTATATCCCCAACTTCACCCACCATAACTTTGTCTTTCAGAAGTTCTTCGGAATTTCCTCTTCCATACTCCCCTCTCTACCAAGGCAAAGAGCAAGGGAGAGAGGGGTGTGATCCGTAAGAGTGATGGCACCAATGTCCACTTTCTCAGCTTTCCTTATCAGGGTCGCAGGCTTCCAGATATAGTCAATGTGGGTTAAAGACTTATGGACGTGCGAATAGAAGGTGTAGCCTTTCATCTCTCCCTGCATTGTCCTTCAGTTATCTATTAGGGCTAGTTGTCCATCCTATCTTTCAATTTCTTGGTCGGGGGCCACTAGGTTGTGGTCACCCTGGCACTTCTATCTTTAAGTAGGTCCCAGGCTATATTTAGGTTCTCCATTAATATAATGTCTCCGTACGTAAATAACTGTTGGTTAGGACTGTCTGAATAAAGCCATCTTGTCCCACATTAGGGGCGTATGCTGAGGCCACTGTAATTGTCACCAACCCTAGCCCGAGTTTCACAAATCTAAATCGTCCCCCTGTGTTTAATTTTGTATCCACTATATGGATGACAGGTATATTGTGGCATGCCATTAGAACACCTCCTGTCTTCCCCACTGTGTTGGCTTGAAATAACTGTAGTGCAATTTTGTGTGGTTTCACCCTTCCTAAAAAAAAAAAAAAGCTCAACTTTTTCCACTTTTCTGCGGAATTAAAAACCTTTGTTATATGTTAATGGTATGAATGGGTAACATCTGGTATTTCAATACTGGGATCCCGCTATTCTTCTGCATGTCATATTTCGCTCTCCTAACCCATCCTCAACTGCCCCCAACCACTCCCACATCTCGCCCCCAACTTCCCTAACAAAAACCATCTCCAGGGCGAGCCATAGTTCCTAGTGATCCCTGAAGTTTCAGACTCTAGTCCTTCAACCGCCTACTATACCTAGAGATCAACTGTGCATATACCCATAAGTGTGGGAAACCTACGGTATCCTCACACCCACTCTCCTTGGATCCTCTTCTCAGGTGGCCAGGTAAAGGTCATCACCTTTGGATCCTGACCCTGGGGGTGGCGATGCCAGGAAGGATCACCTGGGTGGAGGGTCATTGGGGATTAGGGAGAGAGGATATCCTCAGGTGACACATGGCATCCCCCTTTCCTATTACAAGTCAACTTCAACTTCCCCCTGCCTTTATAGACTGTTGTAAGCCATCTTCCCTCATTTCCCCTCATTCAAACCATTATAGTAGCAGGACAAGGAAGAGCCATGCAAAATGGTGTAAGGGTCAGGCATGTCCAAAGAGATCCACTAATTATGGTCAGGCAATTGGGTCTAAGGACTCAGACCTGCAACCTGTCAAATGGTTGCAGGTCTATAAAACGTGGGGCCAACAAGACCGAAGGGGAGACCAGCAGGAGAGAAGCTGAGCCGAGGGTTGTGGGCCTGAGGGGAGAACCCTGCACAGAAGGAGGCAGCCGAGTTTGGTCCTGCTGGACAGCAGGACGCCAGCAAAGAATCCCAAGGAACTGTGGAGCTGAGGCCTGGGCGGCCTGTGAGAGGACCACACAGGTGTCAGCAGCTGGAGCTGCAGGCATGGAAGAGGTTCAGTTTTATGAACCTGACAAAGAGAATACTGCCCTTGCAAATGCAATAGGACTGTTTTCATTTAAGGTTCTGCCATTTGGTCTACATGGTGCCCCGCAACATTCCAGAGATTGATGGATAAACTCTTACAACCATGCTCTGAATTTTATGGAGCCTATATAGACGACATCATGATCCATAGCAAGACCTGTGAAGACCACCTGTACCATCTTTTCGAGGGGATTGGGTCCTCCAACGTATTCCATATCTATGACAGTAATCACCACAGCTGTGCTGCTTTGGAAAATCTTTCGGCGTCTTGCGTCGGTGACGTCGATACGCCATCCTTGAGGACCTCCTCCGACAGCTGACGTCACTAGATGTTATAAGTAGGACGCATGATGCCCGTAGCCTCAGTTCCGTTTTTTCCGCGAACGTGTTCACTTCGAAGATCTCGGTGCGCCTTGTCTCTTTGGAGCTTCTGTTTTTTCAGTTGTTCGAACCTGTTCGTTTGTGAAGATATTGTCGGGATGTCTTCGTCTTCTTCCACCCCGCATCCGGGCTTCAAGAAGTGTGGGGACTGCGGGTCCAAGATGTCAGTGATGGACTCGCACAACGCCTGCCTCTGGTGCCCACGACACGGATGATTGTGTCGATTGCCAGTCGCTTTCGTCCAAGGCCTTGTGGGAACGTAAGAAGAAGCTGTCGGTCGGTAAGGTGTCCAAACCCCGGAAGGCGAGGTCATCTGGGCTTTCGACGGACGATTCGAGGGGCGACTCTCCGCATCGTAGTCGTAAGAATAGGGGGTCTTGGTCCCGGAGTGGGTCCCGCCACTCCTCTGCCTCTTCGAGGCACTCCCGGAAGCGCCGTCATCGGTCGCCTTCTCCGTCCTCGTCCGAGGACTCCGCCCGTCGGCGGGTTTCTTATCCCACCAAGCGTTCCTCTCCGGAGGAATGGGCTTCCTTCGGGAAGAAAATGTTGGTAATTCTTGAATCGCAGGGCTCCGGTCCGTCCGCGCCTCCGGGAGGGGTCGGTCGTGACCGTACTGGAGACACCGCTCGTACGCCTTCGGTCTCGGGTGGTCGGCACGATTCACGGGAGAGGTCCAGGTCCCGGTCCTTAACACGCTCGAGCCCTTGTGCACCTGTGAAGTCTTCGAAGAAGACATCGACGCCGAGGTCGTCGACGGACTCTCTCGAGGCTCTGCCTCTGAGGCAGTCATCAACGCCATTGGCGCCCAGGCTGTCGAAGGACATGCTCCGGGCTCCACCATCGATGCCTGTGTCGAAGCCGGCGATGTTGTCGGCGCCGCACTCGACGTCAACGCCGTTTCACTCGACGCCCTCAATGTCTTTTGAGGCTGTGGTGTCGGAGGTACCCCGTGGCACAGGGGAACCCCCTAGAAAGGCTCTGGCCAAGGCAAAACATGTCTTTCTCCCGTATTCTTTGCCCCCTTTCCAGCCTATGGAGTATATTTCCGAGGTGGAAGAGGGTTCTGAAGATGGGTTGGTTCCGGACACGGTGCCAGATGAGATTCTTTCTGGTCATAGCCAGATTGAGGACTTGCATCAGTCACTGCATGACGCCAGTGGTCTGGACACCTCTCCGGAGGTGGAGTTCTGTAGGCCTGAGCCTGGCACCCATGCCGAGTCATCGTACCGGCGCCTTATGTCGAGAGTCACGTACTACTTGGGGTGGTCGGCGCCCCCAGTTGATTTTGTGCAGGATGACCTGACGGATATCCTCGACCAAGGTCCACCCACTGACCTGGTACTGCCATTCCAAATGACTCTGCAAAGAAGGGTGGCAGCGGCTTGGACTGCTCCAGAGAATCTCCCGGCAGTGGGCAAGTCTTTGCTGTGAAAATACCACCCAGCCAGTAGTGACCCCTGCTACTTGACCACGCACCCCACTCCGGAGAGTTTGATGGTGCAGGCGGCTACGGCCCCAGCAAAGCGGGCTTCGTATCCTACAATCCCTCCTGATAGGGACGACAAGCGTTTTGATGGCTGAGCGAAGAAAGTGTTTTCTTCAGGGGGTATGGCTCTTCAGACGGCCAACTCCATATGTGCTTTGTCACGTTTCACGCACACTCTGTGGAACTGTATTTCATTACCGGCTGAACATATTCCCGAAGGGGACAAACGGGATGGTTTTCTTGCTATTATTCAGGATGGCTAGGATGCCATGTGTGAGTCCGTTCAGTCGGGTTTGGACATGGCAGACTGTGTCAGTCGGTCCATGGCGGCGAGCACCGTGATGCGTAGGTTTGCATGGTTGAGGAAGTTTGGGTTTGCTCCTGATGTGCAAGCCAGGCTCCACAACATGACCTTTGATGGTGAATATCTTTTTGGCAGCAAGGCTGACGAGGGCCTTGAGAGGTTGCAGACCTCCAAAGCTGCAGCGAAGTCTTTGGGCGTTGCAGCAAAGTCGTTGGGCGCTGCAGTCCGCCAACCTCCACCTTTTCATCCTAGGGGACAGCAGTGGAGGTCAGGTTCCTTTCGTAAAGCGAGAGGAGCTGCCAGTCAAAGGGGCAACCGTAGGAGTGCCAGAGGATGAAAACAAGGTACTCGAGGTGCCAAGGCCACGCGAGCAGTTGCCTCTTTGCCCTCAGGCAACGCCACAGCTGCTTCTGCTCAGTCATGAGGCCCATGCTTCGCCGGTTGGGGGAAGGCTGGCGCAGCATCTTATAGAATGGCGTGCCATTACTTCAGATGTGTGGGTTCTGGAGATCATAGCCCACTGCAGAGGCCTCGCGACAATCCACCAGGGAATCTCTTTGAGTCTGGATCCGCTCCTTGAGCAGGAAATTCAATCCCTGCTGGAGAAAGGGCCATAGAACTGGTGCCTGTAACGGAGAGGAACAAGTGATGGTATTCCCCATATTTTTTTGTTGTTGAAGAAAGACGGGGGATTGAGACCCATCATGGACTTGCGCAGTTTGAATAAACTCCTCAGGAAGGACAAGTTCAAGATGGTTACTCTCTCTCAAGTCCTCCAGGCCCTTCAACTTCAGGACTGGTTCTTGTCCTCGACCTCAAGGACGCTTATTTTCATGTGCCGATCCATCCCAAGCGCAAGAAGTACCTGAGGTTCGCGGTTGGTGACTCTCATTTTCAGTTTCGGGTCCTGCCGTTCGGATTGACCTCCGCCCGAGGGTTTTCACCAAGCTCATGGTGGTGGTGGCAGCGTATCTCAGGAAAGGGGGGATTCACGCCTACCCCTACCTGGATGATTGGTTGATCAGGGCGCGCTCTCCCGAGCAAGTCCTGGATCATCTGTCCGTCACCTGCCGCTCCCTTCACAGGCTGGGCTCCTCCCTCAACTTAAAGAAGTCCCACTTGACGCCAACTCAGTGGCTCCAGTACATCAGAGCAGTGCTCGACACGTCCCTGGGGCAGTGTTTTCCTCCCCAGGTGGGCTCATCACGTTCAGCGGATGGTGCACAAGTTCCAACATGCCCAGAGTCTCCCTGCGTTCCAGTTCTTGAGATTGCTCGGCCTCATGGCATCCTGCATTCTTCTGGTTCCAGAGGCCAGGTTGCAGATGAGATCTTTGCAATGGGCACTCAAGCTCGAGTGGTCTCAGTCCTCCGGCAGGATGTCGGACCCTGTTCAGGTGCCATCCTCGGTTGCCCAGGTCCTTCTGTGGTGGGCCGTCGAAGGTAATCTGATGAAGGGGGCTCCTTTTTGGCTTCCCTGGCCAGAGGTGACGATCGTAACGGACGCATCCCTCACGGGATGGGGAGCTCATGCCAACAAGTTGACAGTCAGCGGTTGTTGGTCTCTGTCGGAGTCCAGACTCCATATCAATCTGTTGGAGCTGAGGGCCGTCAGGCTTGCCCTGAAGGCTTTTCTGCCGACTGTGCGAGGAAAGAATGTCCTGATTCTGACGGACAACACAGTGGCCATGCACTACCTCAACAAAAAGGGGGGCAGGGTCACTTCCTCTGTGCAGGAAGGCGATGCAGCTCTGGTCTGGGCCATCCAGCAGGAAATTTCGATCTCGGCAGTTCATCTGGCCGGAGACGAAAACGAGACGGCGGACGCTCTGAGCAGGCAGAGCACAATCTCTCACGAGTGGGAGCTGGCTCAGGAGATTCTCCTGGAGTTCTTCGCCCTTTGGTGGACCCCTCAAGTGGATCTCCTCGCCTCCAGTGTCAACCGAAAGTGCGAAAGGTTCTGCTAGTGAGAATTTGCTCCAAACGGAGCTTTAGGGGACATGTTCATGGTGGACTGGTCTTTCCCGCTGCTGTACGCGTTTGCTCCAGTCCCTGTCATTCTGCAAGTGCTGAGGAGGTTACTGAGGTTCGGTTCCCGGATGATCCTCATTGCTCCGGCATGGGCCCGGAGGACGTGGTACCCGGACCTTCTGGACTTGTCCATCTGCCCTCCACGTCGTCTTCCCTACCGAGACGATCTGCTCTCACGGGAGGGGGGGTCCGGTTCTCCATCCAGAGGTCAGATCCCTCAACCTTCACGCTTGGCTTCTGAAAGGTTGAGGTATAAGAATTGGGACCTCCCTGAAGACGTGATGGAGGTTTTGCTTTTGGCCAGACGGCCGGCAACAAAGTCCCTGTACCGTTGCCGTTGGAGGAAGTTCTGCGACTGGTGCAGGGTTCAGAATGTGGATCCTTTTTCATGTGACATTCCTGTAGTTCTTTTGTTTGCTTTCTTTGGCCCACAAGGGCCTACAAGTGGGTACCATTAAAGGTTACCTGGCGGCGCTGTCTATATTTAAGCACTCGTCTGAGGAGTGTTCTTTTTTTTAAATCCCTTTGATTTCTGAGTTTCTGAAAGGGCTCACTAATGTGTTCCCTCCGTCACCTTTTCAGGTGCCCGGTTGGGATCTGAACCTTGTTCTCAAGTTTCTAATGGGTGCTCTCTTTGAGCCTTTGCATTCTTGTCCTTTGGGACTGTTAACACTTAAAACTGTGTTTTTAGTTGTGGTCACTTCTGTTCGCAGAGTGAGTGAGTGAGTTACAGGCACTTTCAGTTAAGCCACCCTTCACCGTGTTTCATAAGGACAGGGTTGTCCTTCGAGTTCGTCCTTCCTTTCTTCCGAAGGTGGTATCGGAATTTCATTTAACCCAGAATGTTATTCTTCTGGCATTTTATCCTCCTCCACATCCTGGTAAGGAAGAGGAGAGGCTCCATAGGCTGGATCCTAGGAGAGCTTTAAGCTTCTACATTTTACGCATGTCCCGGGTCAGAGTGGACGATCAACTCTTTATTGGTTACGCTGGAAGGCGTTTGGGACAAGCTGTTACTAAGCAGACTTTGTCTCGATGGATCATGTTGGCAATTTCCTAATGTTACCGCTTGGTGGGTAAAGAACCTCCAGTAGGCTTACGGGCCCATTCTACCAGGGGTATGGCTGCCTCTACTGTCCTGCAGAGGGGTGTTCCCATTCGTAACATCTGTGATGCAGCCACCTGGGCTTCGGTCCATACTTTTGTACGTCACTACTCTCTCGATTCTATCCGGGGGCAGGATCTGGCCTTTGGCAAGGCGGTCCTTTACTCTGCAATTTGATTGGGCATTCTAAATTTGTATATTCTAAATTCTTTTCCCTCCTCCTTACGTTGGTACTGCTTTGGGAGTCTGTCATGGATATGGAATACGTCGTCGGACCATCCCATCGAAAGAACGTTACCAGGTAAGAGAGTAACTTGTTCTACACAGTAATGATAGTTTTGAGAAAAGATGAGCTGACCGCTAACCCGAGAAAATGTAAACTAGCCCAATCTGCGGTTAAGTATTTAGGCTTTATGTGGGTAATGGTGCTGTCCAACCACAACAGGAGAAGGTTAGAGCTGTTCTCAATACACCCACACCAATAACCAAGAAAGATCTGAGGGCCTTTTTGGGGCTAATCGGTTACTACCGCTGTTTCATTCCAAATTCTTCCAGTAAAACTGCACATCGAACTGAAAAATTGAAAAATGCTGAGCCCCAAAGATCAGATGGGAGGAGGAAGACGAAATCTTTTATAGGACTTTAAAACAGACCCAATGGCAGAGCCCTATTTTGAAAGTAGCAGACGTTACTAAGGAGTTCATCCTCCAGACTGATGTGTCCTTAAAGGGACTAGGAGCTGTCTTATCCCAAAACCAGAACGGATTGGAACACCCGATATTCTACATCAGTTGGAAGTTGTTCCCCAGGGAGTAAAACTCCTCGGTCATCCAGTTAGAGGCACTGGCAATCAAATGGTTAGGGCCACCTCTTAAGTACTACCTATTGGGTCGTAGGTTTCGATTAATAACAGATCACTCCCCTTTGGTGTGGATTAGTGCGAGGAAGGAATCAAGTCCTAGAGTTATGCAGTGGTTGTTGCAACTTCAATCCTACTGCTCCACAGTTGAACGACGGAAGTGCCAAGAGCAAGGTAACGTAGACTTTCTCTCCCGTGTTCCCTTGTGAAGCACCACGGTCCAACTCACACAGGGGAAGGGTATGTGATAAACCTTGGGTATCCTCACACTTAATCCCCTTGGATCCTCTTCTCAGGGGACCAGGGAATAGCCATCACTTTTGCATCCTGACCCTGGGGGTGGAGATACGAGGGAGGCTTACCTGGGTGGAGGGTCCTTGGGGATTGGGGAGAGGATATCGGCAGGCGAGACATGGCATCCCCCTTTTCCTTGTACAAGTCAATTGCAACCTCCCCCTGCCTTTTATAGGCTGTTGTAAACCATTTTACCTCATTTTCCCTCATTCAAACCATTATAGTACTGGGATGAGGAAGAGGCAACTAGCTGTAGTGCAGACTAACATGTCATTTCACCACTCTAGTACTGAGTCGATGAAGAGCCATGCAAACTGCTGTAAGGGTCAGGCATGCCCAAAGGGCTCTACTAATTATGTTCAGGCAATTGGGCCTAAGTACTCGCATCTGCAACCTGTCAAATGGTTGCAGGTGTATAACATGTGGGGCCAACAAGACAGAAGGGGGAGTCTAGCAGGAGAGATGCTGGGCCAAGCATTGTGAAGAACCCTGCATAGAAGGAGGCAGCCTAGTTGGGTCTTGCGAGGACGCCAGCAAAGAATCGCAAGGAGCTGTGGAGCTCAGGCCTGGGAAGGCCGCAAGAGGGCAAAGAGATGGGATCCTCATTGGTCGGGTGTCAGCAGCCGAAGCTGCGGGCATGGAAGAGATCTGAACGCAGCAATTCACTGCCAGCGTCCGCGGAGAGCAAGCAGTGCTGCCGGCAACCAATAGGGAGAAACTGAAGCGTGATCTAAGAAAAGGCATTGGCAGAGCAGAAGCAGATACAGAAGCTGCCCGGAGTAGAAGCCAAGGGTTGGTGAGTGGAAAAGGGAGAGCACTCGAACCAAGGCACTCATAGAAATACCAATTAAATACTGAATGAAAGAGTATGTGCAAGATGCAAGGAACCCAAGGCAACGAGTTGTGAGGAATAATATGGATAAAATAAACTTTAAGCAACAGATAAAAAGATCAAAATCATTGAATACCAAACTAAATGAAAGTTTGTGACAATGCTAAGAATGAAGGATAAGTTGGAATATTGCTGAAAAGGATGAAAGTGATGTGGTGAAAGGAACAAGCACCACGAAGTGACGTGTATGAGAAAACACATTGTGGCAAAGCTAAGAGACTTTCCAAGAGGAAACCACAGAATTTTAAGTTGTACTTACTGACTCAGACTTTCCTTAGTTTCTTTAGGTTGTGAAAATCCCACCTTGGCGTAAGGCAATTTAGACCTTCAACCATCCTGACATTTAAGTTAATAAACCATTTTGTTTGAACTTTGTCAGATTCCAAGTGATCTTGTGGACTTTGCAATGTCTCACCACGGTGCCACATTTCTGTATTGCTCCATATTGATGCAACCATCTATAGAACTCCCCAAGGCAGCATCTATTCCATTCTCCTAATCTTGCCCCATTAGAGGGGCTCAAACATTTCACTATCTTTGCTTTTGGCTTGATTAAGACCACGTGGGGCCTTCCTCCTTTGTCTGTTACTGGTTAAAGTTAACCATTCCCACAGTCTCGTTTTACGGGGCGTCAATAAGAGCCTATTATCTGCCTGTGGGGCTACCTCATCCTCCAGGTTGCAAAATCTGGGCCCCCTCTTAACAAGATGTTATGCAATATTGTTTACCTTCCCATTTGAATAGGAAGCCGAAAAGGAATGTCCATCTGCATTTTATTTGTGCCTCGGTTAACACCCTTACCACCGGCCCCATTAGTCTTCTCATCACTAATGTTGACTGCGCCAGGTCTTGGAACAGCTTTATTTCTGTTCAATTTATTCTTGTCGTACCAGCTTTATGGATAACTTATAAAATCTTTTCCTTTTGGCCATATGCAGACATCGCTACCACCACATCTCTTGTCCTGGACTTGGGGTTCCTGTCTTCGGGGGCCTGCAGAGTGAATTTGATCCATTGTCATGTCTATTTCTTCGTCTGTCCCCCCTACCTCCTGAAGGTCTGTAAAGAGGAGTCGCACAGTATCTTTCAAGTTCTTATCGTCAATGTCTAACGGTATGTTTTTTATCCTAATGTTGGATCTTCTTGAGCGATTTGCAAGGTCTTCATACTGAAGTTCTACATTCTGAGTCACCCTCGGCAGATGTTCTAATAATTTGTCAATCTTTCTGGAGTCATCTGCTATTTCTTGAAGTGCACAGTCACTGCTATTTCTTGAAGTGCAGCTTCCGTGGTGTCGGCCTGTTTTTCCAGTCAAGCTGTCACCTTTCATTTCCTTGAGTGACTGCTTCATTTGACCTCGTATGGTATTCAGCTGAGTTTGGATTGTGTCTGTAATTTTCTCCTGAAAGTGCTGTTTAAGATCTTTCTTGCTCGCAGCCATTTCTATAAGGGGCTGTGCTGTTGACTCATTCCCATCCAGTCACCCTTTTTCCTAAACAAGTTTCAACTCCCTTCCTTCAGAGGTTCTTTAGATTATACACTTTTATTTTTTTAAGTGACTTGGTGGCAGCCAGAGTGCCTTTACTTTTATTCCTGGACATCGAGGAATCGTTAGTGAGCCTTCTTTCTCCTGCTGAAGGGGCGCTTTATTTATGCGCACCATCAGCTCTCAAACCAGCCCCTAGAGACCTCTGGGGGAGAGATGTGCTGCATTGTTCTAAGGGCCAGTACCAATGGTGGTGTAGGGCACCCGAATAAGGCATTTTTCCCCACCAGCGTTTTTCCCAAACGTGCTACCCATTTCGTGAGGGGAACCTCTTGCCCCTATCTGCTTGTAATGACCACTCCCCACGTCTCTGTATCACCCCCTTTTGGGGCCTGGAGTGAAATCACCTTATGCTTGGGGTTCCATCAGTGCTTATATGTGGGACCTTGTTTGACAGATGGTGTTTTTAATGGGCTTGATCATGGATACTGACCCCACTTTACACCCCCTAGCTATGTTCTCAGTTTAATTTTTTTATTTTCAGTGCTTTAGCAGCCGAGCCCTCTGTAGGTATTTTATTGGGGCCCAGGGACTCAGACTCACCCGCGGTCCCGGCAGTTTCAGACCAGGCTTTTTCTCCAGCTGACGTTTGACCTAGCTGCAGAACATTCCTGGTTGACACTTGCCGCCGCACAAATGTCCCTGTTGGGCCACCCTTCACTGACTACGCATCTCTACGGTATTTCTGCTTACATCTGCTGCGGCAGCCCTTCGAGCCAAAGGCCGTCTGAGGCCAGCTGCTCTCCTGCAAGTCTACCGATCCATTCCAGTGATGCACTAAGGGTGCCGCAATTGGCCCGGGTACCACACGCTGTCTCCTGACTGCCCCACTGCACCTCTGCCAGGGCTCGCACCTTCACTTTGGCAGGCTGCTATCCGCCTACGGCCGTATCCACAGGAGTTGCTTCTTTTTTTTCCACAGCTGCTTCCCCCAAATTCGTTTATTCCTAGAAAGGAGTGTTTATGTAAATCTTCATTGCAGAGAGTGCCAGGTGGACGGAGCCTCTACATTTCAGACATCGAGAATTTGTGGGGCAAATGTATTTGGCCATCTATCCATCAATTGGGTTGCGTTTGCAGATTATCTTTTATATTTTTTGATCTGACACCTATTGGGCTTCAGCAAAAAACTAAAAGCGTTCTTGGAATATGCCAGGCACAATAAATTGAGTGTTAAATCATGTAAGTCAAAATAAGTGTCCGCTAGATTAAGGATGCCCAAAACTATAAAGTGGATGCTAACTGGCAAAAAGATGGAAAAAGTCTCTGATATCTGGGTTATGAATTATCAAATAAAGTTAAAAAACATTTTATGAAATACTAAGGAACAAAGCTAAACCCCTTATTGCACAATTAAAAAGAACATACTGTGCATACTCGAGACTGTCACTGATTCTGGCCATTAAGTTCTACACTATGAAGATGGTACCTGTGATTACAGATCTATGTGATATATTTGCATTTTGAAGGGTGAACACAAAAAAGACAGATGTATTTCTTCGTATTTTTTTGGTGGCCTCAAAAATACAGAAATGCCACCTATTGAACCCCGACCCCCCACTCTCTCTGCACTGATGGCATTTCTAGTAAATCAATCCCCCAAGCCCTCCTTTTATCCCCCTACACCCACTTCTCTGTCTAACATTACTTACTTCCCCCTCATTCTCCACCACTCACCTAAACACACTTTAACCCACTTCCCCAACACACTTTAACCCACTTCCCCAACTCAAAGATTCTCCCACCTCTCCCTCGCATTCTCACTCACACACTCTGATGATTCACGGGATCTTGTCACTTGTCCCCAGAGGGGAGCCCTTCTCTGAGGCTAGGGAGGTGAGGCCGCTACACAGTAGTCCCTCTAAGGGGTGGTAAAAAAGCGTGAGGATCTCATAGGGAGAGACTCCCATCATGGGGACAAGGACTTCTGTCATGTGAAAGACCGCCCAAGACTGTTGTTCCCAGGAACCATGGCCTTATTGACTTCTTCTCTCTCCCAACCTGAAAACAATACTGTGTGTTAATGTGAAGTCTCTACTATCAGTTTAAAATCCTGGCAGAATTTCAAGACCGTCCGATTCCCTCAAACAACCTCATTAAAGACTCTGGATGGTGTCAAGATATCCACAATGGGTTTCTATCTAAAATCTCTGTCCACAAGGAAACCATCAAAAAATCCCTCAATAACATGGACCCTCTGCTCTCATCCCACACTGCTAAGTCTCCTACGAACTATCCACAAAAAATTCCGCCATTTTCATTCTCTCATTACTCAGAAAAACAAGTCTTAAGGTGATTCAAGACCTTACAGCCACATCCTATCCAAGTGACGATTGTCCCACTATCATTTTTAAAGAATGATCTGATCTTCTAGTTCCTTGGCTCACCAAGTTGATCAACTTGTCATTTGATAAGGGCACGGTTCCAGAGGTCCTGAAATCAGTATGATAACTCCACTGCTGAAAATGAAAATCTTGATCCCATTAACAAAGACAATTATCGACCGATCGCAAATGTACCTTTTATCTTGAAGATCCTCCACAAGCTTGCATATATTCATCCTCAAGATCATGTTGAAAAGCATAACATATTGTTCACTCGTCAATCTAGTTATAGGGCTCGTCATGGCACGGAAACCGCCATGCTGGATCTTAAATCCACCCTAGCAGGCATAGGGGATAAAAATCAAGCCGCTCTGTTGATGCTGTTAGACCTGTCCGCGGCCTTCAATCTTGTTGATCATACTTTGCTGGTGACAAAGCTCTGAGAGGTCGCAAATTGCTCCAAGCTGGCATCTAAATGGATAGCCTCCTTCTTGGGGCCACGCATGGTGAGGGTGTGTGTTGGCAACAACCACTCTACTCCCATTTCTCAAACCTGCGGTGTTCCAGAGGGCTCTTGTCTGTCACCGCTGCTCCTTAACTTGTATATTCGGCCACTATTAGATCTCCTGAATAGCCTGGGTGTCCAATATACAAACTACTCAGGCAGCACTCAGATTGTCATTCAGCTCAGCGGCCAATTCAAGAATGATGCAGAAACCCTTAATAACATCTACAGAGCCATCCATAACTGGATGGCCTGTAACTCTTTGGCCCTCAACAACAATAAAACCGAGCTTATGATCGTCTCCATTAAAAAAAATAGGAGCAACCTTACACCAGAATACTCCACTTTCTTGATAGTAGACCATGTTATAACTGTCTTAAGAAAAGTGAAAACACTGGGTGTTATCCTGGATGATGAACTCTCTATGAAGCCCCATCTCTCTAATATCCGGTCAAGCTGTGTTAACAAACGAATACAATATATACGACCTTTCATAACCACTGACAACTGCGCTCTCTTGTCCACAGCATTGATAAATTCCAGGCTGGACTATTGTAACAGCATGTTGACCGGCACTACGATCGCAAACATACAAGCACTCCAAGTCACTCAGAACAATGCGGTGCACAGAATCTTTAAGCAATCACGCTGTACCCATATCTCCTCTTTCAGAAAAAAACTAAACTGGCTCCCCGTAAAACATAGAATAAAACACAAAGCGCTCACATTAGCACACAAATGCATGTCGCTATCCAGTCCTACATATGTATCAGAGCCTATCAAGATCAAGCCAAATAACAGAAACCTCAGTTCCACTGTAGCTACAGTACTTGTTCAACCGAGATCCAAACTGACCAAGTTCAGATGCACTAGTTTTGATTCTCAGGCCCCCATGCTTTGGAATCTACTTCCAACGGCCATACACCAAATTCAGAACTACTCTCTTTTCAAAAAGGCCATAAAAACTCATCTCTTTAATCTAAAATAAGAACATCCAGGCTTAATCTCAATTTAAAACTTTCTGTTGTACTCCCTTCTTCTGGCCTGTTCTTCTCTATGTAAGTGTGTCTTGTCTCTTGTTCTGTGTGCGCCCTGAGGTCTGTGGGCATGTGGCACGTTATAAAAATTTAAATAAATAAATAAAATATCTTGTCTGTAAGTCCAGATAGGACCGAGACGAAGAAGAAACAAAGAAACATGCAGAACAGCAGCAGAAGGGATTAACAAAGAACTTTGATGAGGTGGCCACTTGGAGGCTTGAAGATAACTTCAGAGGCATGGATGAAATGCATTGACGCTGCACTGGGGCAGGTCCAGAAATGTAAAGTATGGACAGAGGAAGGACTAGGAGTGTTCAGGAGCAGGGAGAGCAGCTGGTGTCTGTCCTTCAGGGCCCGGGATGTTCAAACCTGACTTGCCTGAAGCATTGAGAAACAGTCGGTCTCGGAAGAAGGAGCTGATGGGAACTACGCGAGCCGGAGTACACCCGACTCGCTGCAGAAGCAGGAAGAAATCAGTGGTTGCATGGCCTCTCTGAGAAATCAGTGGTGGCATGGCCTCTTTGAGGTGGACTGGGTGGTCTATGAAACACGTGGAGATCACCGCAGCAACGGCTCCGTGGAGCCACAGAGACCAATTGGTAGGAAAGAATGAATACGCGCTGAGCGTGTGAAACCAACAGCAACCTGGAAGAACCGGTTGTGCTCTCCAGTGAAGACGCAGGCAACGGGAGTTGCGGGCAAGCCAGGTGGAGTCCAGGGAGCCCAAAGAGTTAAGTATTCCTCAGGAGTGATCACCCTTTTGCAGTAGTCCTGCCCAGAAGACTAAGAGTCATGTTTTCCTCAGAAAACAGAGTGGGGGAACCCAGAGAGCAAAGAGTCTGATATTTCTCTGGAGTGATCTCCCTCATGATATTCCAGGAAACAAGAGTCCAGAAAGTCAAAGGGATAGTCGCTCAGATTACAAGAGTAGCCTGCAAAGTAAAGAGTGTATCCGGAGTGAACTCCCTAGTCGCAGTGGGAAACCCAACACATGTGAAAGATGCCAAAAGGACCCAGAACTGTCAGGCAGTAATCTCCTCAATAGTCAAGGTATAAAAAGTCCTAAGAAAGTAAAAGCAGTAAGAGGAGTGTAGAATTCCTTAACTCTGTTGTTTGCCAATCCTTGGTAGGGGTTAAAGAGACTTATAAAGACTTATCAAGGAACAGTCTCCCAAACTCTTCCCGATAGACCAGCAGAAGGGAGCCATTCTCCTGGTCGAAGTGTATTTGATAAATCAGACCCTGTTGCAAGAGATTGCAGTGAAGGTAGCATAAAACTGGATTGTTTCACAAGGAGAAGGGAGACATTCTCCTGGTGGCTTTGATAAGAAGTTAATTGAATCCTTTTTGGTTTATTTCTTAGTGGTAGGTACGCATAGAGTAGTTGGTTTGAACAGAGCGCGCAGTATATTGGGTTTGACTTCCATTCTGACGAGCATCAGAGTTATTCTTATTCAGAGTTGAGGTCGGGAAAACCCCCTCTAGAAATGGGGAAGGCAAGTTCTTTTCTATATTTGAATAAAAGTCTATAGACAAATGACACCAACTTGTCAGCTTCCTTACTCCATCACGACACAACAGACTCGCTCACATGCACTCACCCAAAAATACTTGCCTAACTCCAGCGACTTCCCTCACCTGACCGCGCATTTCAGCCCCCTGCCCGTACTAATGTGTCGCAGGGAGCAGCTGTCATCCAAAAAATGACCCATCACACCGAGAGGAAAGGAGCATTGCAGAGAGCAAAGCAAGTGAGGGGAGGGGAGCAGAGGGGGTTTGGGGTTTGGGGTTTGGTCGTGGGCTAGGAAGGTGGGTGAATGGGTTTTGTATGATCGATTTAGAAAGACCGAATAACAACATTTAATTGGTCTTTCTAAATCAAACATAATTGTGCGCAGGAAAAAATAATTAAGAACTTCCCTTGGTACCGTTATTGAATATGGTTTGGAATTTAGATTGGATAGTGTGGGCAACATTCTCAACAGACTGGAAGGCTTAATATGGGCGCAAGATGTATCACTTCCCTCTGGTTTACCATATGTTATTGTTAGACATGAATTATGGTTAATTTCTCTGGAAACAATGGTCATATGGAAAAGGTTATGTCTATACCAATAAATGTTGAATCCTTCACCCAAATTTGAAGATTTTAAGATTTCCAAAGAGAACACATTTTCAAATGTAACCATCTTCATTGAAAATATAGACAACAGGTTAGCTCAAGTGGGATTGAATTCCGGAGAGTTAATTGGCTATCCTTTAAGAGTTAAAAAAAATATCACATGAATTGCATTGGTGTACAATATCTGCTCAAATATATACCCATTCTTTGTATGAAGAATATTCAGCCTTTCCCCAAAAAGGGGAAACTTAAAATTATATCAGCCAGCTTCCCTAGAATAACTATCATTCTTTGAGGTTTAGATTTAATCTTATTCCTATTTTAGTTTTGGGTCCCAGGTTATTGTTCATAAAACAGAGAGAACTTGTCATCTATGTAAACTGAAGTTAGAAATAGAGACCATAACTCCTCTACTTATTGACTGTTAAGCTACACGTAATGATAGGATGTTTTACTTTTCCAAATGTGTACATTCTGTTATTGATTTAGTGAAAGAACAGCTTTGGATTAGGATGATGGAAGAGCATCAAGTATCCTTAGTTTAAAATATGAATAGATTTGTACTTCACTTATGTAAAACAACTGGAAGCATCTATGTAGTATAACGTTTTCCAATGGTCATGCTTTTAATTTTTTTAAATAACTTTATGGTTTGGTATGTCATATCCATTTGTTTTTTTGTATGAATAATTTGTTTATTATGAAACCGTAACCCAATTTAAAAAATGAGAAATTGGCATCTTTTTTTAAAATCTCCAATAGTGGAAGAAATGTTCACAATATTGATATTTATCATTTAGATTTTACTCTGATTTTACCTTAAACGTAAGCAGGTAATAAGAAGATCACTTATCATCATTTACTTTGAGCCTTAGACTGGCTGTCCTCAAACTGTCATCCCCACCGGAACTACTCCTCCTGGAATTATCACACCTAAAATCTGGCCTTTATTTTGTGTGCTTTCCCACTTTATAGGCTTACACGCTATCCCCTTCCCAGAGCTGCATGCATGGTTACCACTTCTTCAGCACACTTACTTTTCCATTTTCTTGTGCCTATCTGTAGCATTTCCCTGAGCCTGTGTGCCGTTCCCCCCTGCCTGGGCCTGTGTGCCGTTCCCCCCTGCCTGAGCCTGTGTGCCGTTCCCCCCTGCCTGAGCCTGTGTGCCGTTCCCCCCTGCCTGAGCCTGTGTGCCACCCCCCCCTCCCTGAGCCTGTGTGCCGTTCCCCCTCCCTGAGCCTGTGTGCCGTTCCCTCCCCCTGAGCCTTTGTGCCGTTCCCCCTCCCTGAGCCTGTGTGCCGTGCCCCCTCCCCTGAGCCTGTGTGCCGTTCCTCCTCCCCGAGCCTGCCTGTGTGCCGTTCCCCCTCCCCGAGCCTGCCTGTGTGCCGTTCCCCCTCCCCGAGCCTGCCTGTGTGCCGTTCCCCCTTCATGGCCTTGTGCCGTGTTTCCCTTTTGGAACATGTTCCTTGTTTGCCTTTCTTATGTCTGCATAACGTCTTCACCTTCTTCAAACCTGTGCAGTGGTCCCTCATTTTGTGGGTTAACTTGCAAATGTTATTTTCATATACCCTTTCTGAGAAAGTGCTGCAAATACTCTACTAATTGTAGTCATTAGAGTGTAAACTGGCAGGGCTCCGGTGATCCCATGTGAATGCTTGGGGATTCCAAAGGTTTTTTCTATCTTTTGCAAAAGTGCTCCAATACTTTCAGTAAGAGGATGTGCCAGGAGTCTTGAAAAAGAGGGTTGAAGGACTTTGAGTACAAAAGACTTTAATGTATTAACTTGTATTTTTTCAATTTACATTTTTCATGGCTAAGTGTTTCTGTTTTGTTTTATCTTTAAGTTGCTGGCCTGTTTGGATACATAGTTGGAAAGATGTCATATATGAAGGTCTGTCAGGAGAAATTTAAGAATTTGGAGAATTCTGTACTTGGAGAGGCGCTTAGACAAGGTCGAGGTTTACCTTCTAGGTAAGCACGTGTGGCTCCAGTTTTATTATTATTATATAGTGAATACCTTCTGTAAACTATATGCATTTCTAAATTCTTATCCTGATGATGTACGAAGTACAGAAGGTAGGGGCACTTTTTATAGTGCATTGATTGTCAATATATTTTTGTTTTAAATATTGTATAGTTAAAACTGCATTAGTACAGAATGTATAAACTAACTTCATATCTACCCTTCATCGCTGGAAGTATCCCTCTGCACTCAAAGTAAAAAGATGTCTTCAGATATGAAAATATTCTACATATTCCAGTTTTCCTTGCATTAACTCAAGGTCAAATTGAAAGTCCTCTGCCGTTTCCCCTACCAGTAAAGGGACACACTTCTCAGAGATTATATCTTCAGTGAAGACTTTGTGTCCATGGAATGGGTCACATGGAAATGGGGGTGGGTGGCTTCTGTGACCAGACATGCAATCTGATTAACCTGGTTCTATATAACCTCAAACAGATATCTGTACAAGATTAGCAGTATTAACCTAGAAGGAGTCTTCATACACCTATGGTCCTGTCTTCTTTCCTCCATACTATTGGGTTGCCATTCTGAGGAAGTGGATGCGCCTGTAGCATGTTGCGCTACAGCATTAGATTGAAAAAGGGTGCCATGGCTCCTGCACCTCCTCCCCTGGCGCATGCTTCAGGTTCCGTCACCAGTGCTTTTCTCCTGCTTTAAGGCATAGTAGCATTTCGTGGTGGCTTCACTTCATTTTGCACTCAATTTATTTTTGCTGTTGTACCTTGTACATCTAAGCCGGGTGGAATGGGGTCAGACCTATTCATGCTCGTAGCCTCTCACTGCCAGCACATATGTGTTAGAAATGCCTGCTAGCACAGCACATTTTATTGTTTGTTGTCCCCCCTCATTGCGGCTCTCATGCTCGTTTTGTATGCACCCGATTTCGTTGATCTGGCTAAACGTTCCTTTAAGCCTTATTGTTGCCACTGCATGTTGGGTCTAGCGACTACACAATAGCCCACCCCTACTCTGCTCTACGAGACACCTATTGTCAATTATACCAAGTTGTTGTAGGTCTGGTAGCATTCTGTCTGCCTCTCACCTAACTAGCAATTGACTTGACTGTTAAAATGCACAATACCTTGGTTATTCACCCACACTGCTTCTCCCTCATCATTAGCTCATTCCTAAAGCTCACACACCTACCCACACTACTTCTCACTACGTACATACTGCTCACCATCTCTGACCTTACCTGGTCACCTCTCACCTTGCACACACCCACAACCACCACTTTTCAGTACCACCACTCCACCTCCGGCACTACAATGATACACCCGCCCCCCATAACAAGCCTCAACCCCTACTTAAATGCACCTGCCCTTTGGCTACAACACTTTGCAACCAAACCTACACCTAATCAACCCTGCCCTAGTCACAACAGAAACCTTAGGCTAGGAGCTCGCCTTCACCATGCACCTCTTGACCAAACTCCGACCCTCAACAGTACAGCTCCTCTATCCAAACACCACACTGTCCTGGAAACACGAAATAAGAAATACAGCTCAAGACCCCACATCACCCTTTTTCAAACAAGCACCCTCATTAACAGTCCATTATTGCCTCACGCTACCTCACCACCATCTGTCACCAACCTGACCACACTAACATACACCAGCCAGCCTTGCACCACCCTGGCCAGAAACCAGACATTAGCTTCTAGATGTCACCATCTGTCCTACCGCCAGATCCACTTCTCCCATAACAAATCACCATCGACTAACAAGAACATAAGTCACGGGCCCTACCTTCAACGAAATTGCTACAGCCCCTCCAGCACCCATCACTGTCAAAGACTCCAAGATCAAAGGAGCGCTCATCAATGCTCGCTCCATCTCTGCCCATGCCTTAGATATTGCTGACCTCATATTAACTGAAAACTTAGACTTTCTAGCCATCACAGAAACCTCACTGCATGCGGCATCTGGCCCTGCTCTGACCTTGGCTATCCCAGACAACTACTCTATTATCAGGTGTGATAGGGACACCAATCAAACCAAAGGTGGAAGCATAGCCTTCATATTCAAGAGCTCACTGGAACTTATAACTATCTCCTGCCCTCAGATCACGTCGGCTGAACTACTCTACATTAAATTACCCATCTCAGCTAACCACACTGCCACTGTGCATCTCATCTATAGACCCCCAGGTCCCATATCCTCATTAATTGAAGACATATCATCTCTCCTAGCCACTAATACTAAGCCCAACTCACAATCCTTCTGCTCGGCAAACTTAATCTAGGTTCCCAAGATGTGAATGAAACCAAAGACCTTGACCTAGCCAGTACACTAACTGATTTCGGCCTTACCCAACACATCAGAGTGCCTACTCACACTAAGGGTCGCACCCTGGATTGGGTTGCGGACTTGAACTTCTCGCTCCACATGATCCCTGTGACCCCTTGCCCTTGGTCGGATCATCACAATATAATCCTCACTATTAATCCAGCCCACCCATTGCCAAACCTAGCCTCTCACCACCCATTCACACACCTAACAAGAAGGATATCACGGTAGAGAAACTCCTCCCACTTATCCTCCCTCTGCTGGACACGGTTACAACCACCTGCTCGGACCATACCGTCTTAGTGGATACCTATAATCATGCTAAGGTGGAAGCCCTTAACACTATTGCTCCACTCGAGCTGCGCAAACAAAAACCTTGCCTCCATCTTAATACCTGGTTCACCCCTCATCTATGTGACCTGCGCAAAGACAAAAGAAAAGCAGAGGCACATTGGAAAAACTTACCATCTTCAGTTAACAAAAACAACCTAACCACTGCCTCTTCCACTTACAAAGAAGCCATATTAGCTGCAAAAAAAGAGGTGTACAACAAACGGATAATACAAGCTCAATCAAATACAAAGGAATTCTTCAAGATCCTCAAGGAACTTGAGTCTCCAGTAGCCCCCATTGACTCATGTACCCCAGACACTGCCTGGTGTGCTAACAGCCAAAAAGCACTCCTAGATAAAATTGCTCTACTGCAAACCAAAATCAATGCCAAAAGAAACCATTTATTGGATGCGACAGGTAACCCCCAGTCGTGCAACATTCCTACGCCTAAACACTCCTTTAAGCCATTCAGCTTCACACCTCTCTCTATCGAGGAGGTTGAAACTATTATTAAGAAGCTCAGGCCGTCCAATTGCCAAGGGGATTCCTGCCACGTCCCCATCATAAAAGAGGTGGCGCATTATCTTGCACCATTCAATCACCTCATTCATAAATGCCTCATTCAAATCTGGCACTGTACCTAATAACCTCAAGGATGCGTGGGTTATCGACCCGAGAAACCCATCTATCTACAGGCCCATCACCACGGTACCTTACTTACTTAAAATCCTGGACTGAGCGGCCTATCTTCAAATCCAGGGCTACTTCGAAAAAAACAACTTACTAGGTCTCAGACAATCTGGCTTCCGACCCAGACATGGGACAGAGACAGCCTTGATCGACTTAAAAACACAAATTGCGGATCTGAAAGACAAGGGTAAGCAGTCCCTTCTGCTTCTCCTTGATCTTTCAGCGGCTTTTGATCTGGTCGATCATCAAATCCTCTGCCATCACCTTAAATTAGCGGCCCACTTTTCTGATGCTGCTACATCCTGGATCAGCTCCTACTTGGCAAACAGAACCATGAGGGTTTTTTCACCTCTAGCAGCAGCAGATCCAGCACATATCCCCTGTGGAGTCCCACAAGGATCCCGCGTATCGCCCACATTATACAATGTGTTTACTAAACCGCTCTTTGACATACTTGACTATCTGGGTGTCTCCTACACCAACTATGCGGATGACACCCACATACTCATCCCCATTACTTGCGACTATGTAACTGATTCCAAAGGACCCAATGCAGTCTATACTGTCATCCAGGCCTGGATGGCACATCATGGGCTCCGCCGTAATGATGAAAAAACTGAATTACTCATCCTAAGCTCCCCCATCAAACTCACCAAACTTGACCCTGAATACAAATCCTTTATTATTTACGGAAACATTATCAAAGTCTCCAACGTCACAAAAACGCTTGGCATTTACTTAGACTCTACACTGTCCCTCAACAGACAAACCAATGCTGTTGTCTCAGCATCATCCTACACCTGCAAACTCATTACCGCTTCCAGACCTTTCTTGACAACCGACAACTGCACGATTCTTGCCAGAACACTCATCTTATACAAAATCGACTACTGCAATGCCCTCTACCTAAAGACGAGCCAAAGAAACTTGGACAAACTTCAGGTAACTCAGAACAATGCCATCAGGGCTGCACTTAAGATATCTAGGAGTTCATCTCTGACACAAGACGTAACCTTCACTGGTTACCTGTTGCATCTCGCATATCCCTCAAAACACTTGTGATAACACTCAAGGCCCAGAACAACCTTACACCTGCCTACCTTTCATCCCGCTTCTAGCGACATACTGCCACCAGACCCCTAAGGTCTGCCCATGTACATACACTGTCTCTCCCTCACTACAAACTCCAGACAGCCGGAGGATCCAGCTTCCCTGTCTTTGCAACTAAATTGTGGAACTCCCTTCCTAACAATCTCAGACTAGAAGCTTCTGTTCACTCCTTCAAAAACAGAACCAAACTCTGGTTGCATGATTTTGATACATCGGTCGCACCGCCCCTAACCACTCGAGCTGCCCGTGGGATGATGTAATCTGCCTGCACCAAATGTATGCTGCACACCAAATTCTCAGGACCTCCTTGTAATGATTCTCCTCACATTGCTTTTGTACTTCTGCAACCTTTATCTCATCTGTCTATTATTGACTGTTTTGTACTTATGTCGCACTTTCACCAGATGGAAAGTAGCTTTGATTGCCTGTAACCTGTGTAACCTTGTGTAACCAATCCCTTTAAATGATGCGCCTAGATGCCTTTGGGCAAGGTGCGCAATACAAATACCTTTCGACTCATGTGGTAGATCTGTTTCCCTTGCCGATCCACATATGATGTCTTTGGCGAGTCCCAGTCTTGTCTGGGCGGTGTCTTTTTTGCAAGCCCTTTCTTCAGACTCCATGTGTTCTACTTTCTGGTGTTTTATATGAATAGACGCAGACAACTTTGTTGCATTTTCTGCACAATCTTTGCATTATACCATTGGATCGATCCAGGTTACTGCCTTTGTGTCCCATAACCTGTAACGTTGCTGTGGCAGGGGCATGTTGGGAGCGATCAAGAGTTGCGTTCTGGCACATGAACACCCTGACTTTTCAGAATATATCTATTGCTCTTTGCGCATTAAGCTACTTTGCTTTCCTCTAATTGCTCCTGTTTTTGACTGCCCCTTTCTGTGATCCTGTTACTTGCCCCTTCACCAGTTCTGTAAATTGAGTCCATGGCACACTGGGGCCTGCACATGTTGGGTCTTGGATGACTTCAAACAAGCTTAAGCTCAATCCAATGTGACAGGGTCATGGATCTGACTCTGTCAAGAGGGGATGGGTGCTCTTCTCAGTCTGGACTGGAGTCCTACCAGGATGTGTACCAGAGCTGTCTTGCCCCAGAGGTGGGGTGTGGGATTTGGGAAGGCCTTTGTCTCTCTCCCGTCTAAATGAGTGAACTAAGTACCACCTTTTTTTTTGCCCCATACCTGTCCAGTGCTGGCCAGTTGTTTTCAGTTTGTCCTGTAGCACTAGATCACCAAGAAGGCCCGGCATTGGAGGAAGAGAGTGAGCAACCTAAGTGAGAGTTAGCCAGTGAGGAACTGTAAGGCCGCAAGGTGATCCCAATCTAGACAATGACTGGGACATTGATTTTACCTTCACTAGTAATGCAGCGCGGTCTGCACATCAAACTAGGAAGCCAACTGCTTTGCTTAGACCAATGTTTATTTGAAGTGTACTATTGTTTTATTAATTTATTTATACACAGAGGAACAATGCTCTTTTGATCACAAATGAAAATACAATAGATAAGAAGGCAGATTTGACCGGAAGCAATGAGTTTGAGTGACATTCTGACCAGGTTCAGTTGGGGAGTAAATGGAACTATCACCGGGGACAATACTTGGCTGAACATATATAGATTAAGGACAACCAACATTAGAAATTTTTAAAGGCATGTTGGCGGTATGGCCAGCTGTGTTGGGGATGTGATCATGATGGATGAAGTGCTAAAGTGGAGGCAGTGGAAAGTGAGGGGCAGGCTTGAGATGAGGAAAACATGTTAGCTAGAAGGCAGATGAGTAGGTGGATTAAGAGGGTAAATTGGAGGCGATGAGGTAGGCTTTTAGTTTGGTTTTGAAAAAATCATTATGAACTGTTTCTTGAATGTCAGGGGGAGGAGAATTCCATGCAAGTGGAGCAAGAATAGAGAAAGAGCGGAAGCACAGTGAGGGCAATATGCCACAAGGGTAGTACAGGAGGCAGAGTGAAGATTACGAGAAGGCTTGCAGAATTGGATAGATGAGGATGGAGACAGTGGTGCCTTTCCATGAATAGATTTGTGAACCAGGAGCAGACATTTTAATCTGGCTCTGTTTTGCATCATCAGCTATCGAGCCTGGTTACGGTACAAGGAAGTAGGTGTGAAGTGGGGGCGCTCAAAGAGAGTCCTGGTAGCAAAGTTAATGATCTTGTCTAGAGGACAGAAAGCATAGTTGGGGAGAGCAAAGAGGATGCTGGCACAGTAGTCCAGTTTAGAGAATACAAGAGTGGTTAAGAGATGCTTGGCGGTGTTGAAAGGAAGGAGGTGCCTGATTTTTAATATAATATTTAGGAGGCTGCGGTAAGCTGCTGTTGCAGTTTTGGAGATTAAAGTAGAAAAGGTGTGAGAAGATTCATAGATGACACACAAGGTTTCTATCTGAAAAAGAATAGGAGTTGGGAACTGGATAGGCAGGGGATGAGATGAGAGAGTGTATTTGGCAGGGAAGAAGAGCACCTCTGTTTTGGTGGATTTTTACCATCAGAGTACGAAGCCATCCAATATTTAATGGCAGAGAGACCATTTAGAATTTTGGTAACAAGGTCAGAGTAGAGTTTAGGAAAAGCGAAGATGTGGGTGTCACCTGCAAAGAGTTGATATGAGAATCCAAAGGAGGAGATTAGTGACCCAAGAGCAGAGATGTTGAGTGTAAAGATTATAGGACCCAAGGCACAGCCTTGTGGAACACCATCAGAGGAGTGAGTTGAGAGGTGCTGTTGCTCCAGGAGACATAAATTGCTGAAGTGATAGATAGGATTTAGTCCAGAATTCAGGCAAGGGCTCGATCATGTACCCCAAGAAGAAAGAGTATTAAGGAAATCAGGGTAATCAACAGTGTCAAAGGCAGGGGACAGGTCAAGGAGAATTAGCATAGATGAAAGGTTTGAGTGCTTAGCAGAGGAGATGGAGCTGTAGACATTCATGATAGGAGTTTCCGTGGAGTGACCGGAGCAAAAACCAGCTTGTTAGGGTGTCTCTAAGGATGTGGATGTCTAAGAAATTGGTAAGACAGTTGTACACAACCCTTTTGGGCTCTTTAGAAGAGGGCAGAAGGAGAGATACACAGGCTGAAAGTTAGCCGGTAGATTCCGGTCAGCCCCCTGCTTTTTTAGGAGAGAGATGACTTTGGCCATTTTAAAATGGAGGGGAAGCAAGCAGAGTCTAAGGACAGGTTGAAGAGTTTGGCAAGGTGAGAGGCCATAGAAAGTCTGTTGGGGCACAAGAGGGGTTAGCCTTCATCAGTAGAGATAATACTTCTTACATATTAGTGTGACTAAAGTGAGAGATGGAGGCAGAGGATAATGGTAGAGTAGGTGGAGTGTAGAATGTAGGATGAGGGAGGGTGAGGAAGGTCAGGAGAAAGTCTCCAATTTTGGAAATTTTGCAGCAAAGTATTCAGCTAGGTCATTAGCTGTGAGACTGGAGTTGATAGTCATAGGTTTAGGAGGAGGGAGTTTGGGGTGCCCTGCAGCCGGCGAGGATGGTTAGAGTGGGAGTCAGTGAGGCTGCAGTAGAAATCCATTTTCGCTCCATCGACGGAGGACTTGAGAGAGTTCAGGACAGAGAGGTAAAGTTTCAGTTCATCATGCAAGTGGGTATGCCTCCATTTGCACAACAGCCAACAAATGTGTTTGCGGAGAGAGTGTATGATGGTTGAGGGTGTTGAGACTTAAGGGTAACACTTAGCAGTGGGAAGTGGGAGGAGTTCTATAGTATTGATTGGAAGCTAGAGAAGAGGCAGTGTAACTAGAAGAGGCATTAGGTTTGAAGGAGGAGAGTGAGAACTGTAGGTCAGAGGGAAAGGGAGGAATGGCAGAAGGTTTACATTTTCTTTTAGTAATGGGGGAGGCAAGTGGTGAGGTGAGGTCAGAGGTTGGACAGGAGGTGATGGTGCAAACAATAGAGTGATCCCATAGGGATGGTGTGACAGTAGTATTAGTGGTTTAGAGAGAGGTGGTGATGGATACGAGATTCAAAGAGTCCTGATAGGACCTCTGGGATCCAACTGCGCCTCTAACGAACCACCATTATCAAACGCCAGGAATCATACGAACTATAAAATTGACTATCCTTTGAGCGGGCCACCATTACTGAACACTTGCAGACTGGTTCCATGTGATAGTTCCGCCGCAAAAATATCGCGATACAAAAATATCGTAATATTTTTGTGGTGAAATTCACAATGTAGCTGTGCCTCTCTAAGAATAGTGAGCAAGGGGTCTACGTCTGGATTCCCCTAGTAACTTAGGGTGAGACACAGCTACACCCTGCTGATGAGGTTCAACCAGACCGAAACACGTGTCTGGGATTGCTGTTGGTACTCTTGTTCAGAGGAGAATTGCCTAGCATTTCGGTGCTGGACTGCCCCAGGGCAGGACAAAGACTGATATGTTTAGGATATTTCTCCTCTGTGAAAGATAGTGAGCTAAAGACTCTGGGTAAGGCTTTTGTAACCAGGACTCATGTCTGGCAGAGAGTCTCCCAGGACCCCCCTTGTTATTTGCCTTAGTTCTGTTCCACACCTGTCTACCCAGTGACACTATCATGGGGATTTTGCTCAGGCATCACGATGGGGCCCACAATATCTCTTTCCAGTGCGACAGGGCCACCATTTGTTGCAGCAGGGCTGATTCCGGCGTGGGCTCATCTGCAAGCCATTTGGCCACAAAACTGAGCTGCGCCATCAGGTAGTATTTTTCCATATTGTGTAGCTGTTTCCCACCTTCTCTATGTGGAAGGGTTAGTATGTTCAGCGACATCTTGTGTCGCGCTGCACCCCACAATAATTCTCTCAGCATAACCTCTAGTAGTCTAAAAAAGGAAGCCTTAACATAGCAGTGTACAATGTGAAAATAATATAGGAACCTTGGCAAGATAATCCTTTTCGTCACTGACGCCCTGCCCATCATAGACAGTGGGAGTTTGGACCAGAACCTCATTGACCTCCTCAATCCATGAATTACAGTTGCAATGTTTGCCTCATGCATAAGCTCTGGTGTTTGCCTGATGTTCACCCCTAAATATTTAAAACTTACACGTTGCCCCTTTATTCCTACTCTTGGCAGTTCATCTGTGCTTACACCCTTCAAGCCCGCCAAAGGAAAGATGCATGATTTCTCTCTGGTGAAGCGAATGCCTGATACTTTCGAATAATAGTCTAGTATTTCTAGCGCTATTGGGTCATTAAGGTGAGGATCCTTCAAGTACAATAATACATCATCCGCGTATAATGAGATCACGTGGTTAGTTCCCCCAACCCAGATGCCTGCTTCTAGGAATTGTTTCCCGAAATAGATCGCAATCGGCTCTAACCCCAGCACATACAACCTGGGTGAGAGCGGGCACCCTTGTCTGGTCCCTCTCTGGATGTTCCAGCGCTCTAATAATACTCTTCCTGATTTAACTCTTGCCACTGGTTCAGTGTAGAGTATTTTGATCCACCTGATGAAGTGCTCCCCAAACCCAAATTCTTTGAGTACCGCAAGAAGCCATTCCCAATATATTGAGTTGAATGTTTTAATTGCATCCACCGAGACTATTGCGTAATGCTCTGGGGAATCGGACGTCTGCGCATGATATGTTGTAGCCTGTGCAGATTTTCAGCTGTGCTCCGGCCTGGTACAAAACCATTTTGGTCCCCATGTACTATGTCTCCAATTACCCTTCACCTATATTGTTTAGGGTTAGGGATAGAGGGAAAGGGTGTCTGCCCTTAGGCCATCATAACCAGCCAGGCATGTATCACAGTAGTAGCCAAACTCTAGTGACTGTCTTGAGGTAAATGAATGTCTGGTTTAGGGAGGGAGCTATCCAGGTATGACACCAATTGCTCGCTGAATGTAATGGGCCTTTGCCCAGTGCAGTCATCAGCTGTGAATAACATCAAACTCACAATGGACAGCAACTTTACACTAAAACCATGAGTTAAAGCCATTTTAAGGAGTTGCTCCTTACAACACATCATGACCCAAACAGTTCTTCTTGCAGATGACCATGACTGTTCTCTCACTGGTACGATCAAGACTTGACACTATGCCCATAGCCCTTATGTTTGACATTCCAGACTGTCTACTTAGCAGACTACAAAGAGTTAAAAAATGCAGCAGACAGATTACTTTTAAGACTGAAATGATTCGAACAAATCAGTCCAGCACTCGGCACACTTCATTGCCTCCCAATCAAAAAGATAATCCATTTCAAAACTTTACATCGCTCACCATGCAAACAATGGCTGGGGTTCGGAATCGATCACAAGAAGATTCTCTCACTACGTACTGTCGAACACGTTGATTCACCAACGAAACACTAGTAAAAGTACCAAACATTCATTGGAAATGTGATGGAGGGTTCATTTTCAACCTCTTAGCAGCCAAACTCTGGATGTCCAAATACTTAACTTTCAACAAACGAGCCAAAATCCTAGCTATTCAAAGAACAATAGCCCGAGAACTATAACAGAACAACCTCCAACTACACACTTACTCAACTGAACTTCGATCTAATAGAAAAACCCAAAACTCACATGCACCCCTGACAAAGTTAACCTGGAAATGGACTTGCCTCAGACACAACTCTCACAAATAAAATGGAATTGAATGGCTGTTAATTCAAAAAAGCTAAAGATCTATCCCATTTGTTTTTCCAGGTGGTGCTTGCTACCTTACTCCCGGAGGGCACCCAACGCTTTTCTCTATCCATTTCCCAGTCCTCTCATTTGTCTACTCCCTTCTTCTTCTCAACTAATCGAGTGTACCAATCTTAAACTTCACACACACATCCACCACAGACTGCGCCCACAGGCCTAGATGTTACTTCATGAACAATAATCAAACTTTCACTAAGCTCCCCTCCCTTGCACTATTTACACCCTGCCCACCACATCTGTGGAAAATGTTACACAAAATGCTTTTGCCTTCAGATTTTGGGTTCTCCTCTTCAGGTAACATATACTCAGGGTTCTCAGCCCAACCCATAGAATGCTGTAATGAGTCAGAAATGCGAGACGGACACAAAGGTATAGTTTACTCAAAGTTTGCCATTTTATTAAATACAAAAGTGTGAGATAAACACTTATCTTTCCCTATCCTAAGAAGGATGATCCTGCCTAGCAAACTAAAACTAAAGAAAAATGACCTAGTGTCCAAAATGTCTCTGACCCTCACACTAATACACACATCTAAATTATACAAGGAATGCTTGGCTGTCTTCAGTCCAACAAAACAATATACCAATTAAACCTTAAAGGTTTTAGAAAGTACTCCTTGTGACCAGGGTTAAGCTCCCTTCCCCCTGGATCAATTCAGGAATACCCTGAGCAAAGTTCTGATTCAACAAAGTTCTATTCAGTGTAACACAAAAAGTATTTTCATTCACTGTGTCCTTCCACTTAGTGGAGCAAATGTCTCTTTCACAGATGCTTGGTCACTAAGTCAAAACAACTGATCTCCACAGTATCCTTCTTGCTAGAGCAAGTGTCTCTCTCTCTCGAAACACAAGTTCATAAACCAAGGAAATTGTTCTCTTCAGAATGCCAAGCAATTATTAGCATATCACACTTATTCTTCAAATGAAACACTTTTGTCAGGATAGCATAGCAACTACTTTAGGTAATGCAACAGTTGTCAAAAAGCTGATAAAATGAACAAGTTCTCTCCACCATGCCTTTTTACCACAAACACACTCCTTCAAATCATCTTCTTCTTTCCTGGTATAGTCGCCTGCAAGGACTAACTACTATTGGTCCCTTTCCTGGCTCACTCACCTGCCAGGATAAAAACTACTACAGCTGCAATTGTGCTTTGTGGCTGTATTTGTTCCAAGATTCGCCACACCAGTATCCCATGTGAGGAGGATTGAACAATGGCTGATTTTCTTTTTTTTATAGTCTCTTCCCTCTTGACAATGTGGTATTTATCTTTTGTAGTCTTTTGGCTGTTGGCAGTGCAGGTTATAGGTTTCCTCCAGTTGGTGTACCATTTGTGGAGAGTTGCGCCCCTGCTGCCTTTGTCTTGCTTTACTTGTTCGGTATTCAAGAATATTAGTTTCTACAGCAGATCTTCTGTGGTCTGTCTGCTCTTCTGCCAGCTCCCATATAACTGTTGTGGTGGGCACAGTTCTTCAGTGGAGCTTTGACAACTCCGTGGGGGTTCTCTGCTCCCACTTTTTTCACTGGAGCGCACAAATCTGCTTCCCACTGCGCTCTCTCTTCACTGCCACAAGCCTTCTTCCGTGTCGCCTACAGCTAGCGCTACTTCTGCTTTCACATCAAACCCTGCATTCTGACTTGCTGGTACCTCTACTACTCCTTTAGCGTCTTCTTTCCCCAGCTGCAACTTATTCCTGAGTTTAAATGTCCCGCTCAGGTGCCTCACACTTTAACAATGAGAACGCTCATTATGTTTAATGGCACTTTTTATCCTCATTGATTCTGAGTCCCTCTTCCTCGTTCCAGGACCATAGACATTTTGGATCCTGAGGGCCATAGTGGTTTGTATAGACACAATATCAGTTTGTTCTATTTTACAATAAGCCATCAATGCTTCTGGGAGAATAGGCAAATCATGAGGTAAAGAGGTCACCAATTCCCCTTTATGAGTCCCCTCCCATGTGATCCTCCCACATCCTTCCTGTCTACGGTCCATCGGGCCATTCACAATGTGGGGGATGAGTTTTTGCAGGCCAAGCTCTCTCTTTATCAGCCCACGAGAACTCTTTGCTCTTCTAACCAATTCTTGTTGGACGTTCCACATTTCCGCCATTGTCGTGCCAGAGGTAGATCTTTTTCTGTACTGGCTCCCTCTTTGTGGAATGCTCTCCCTTTTCATATTGGGAGCACTGACGTTCTGTCCATCTTTCGCAAGCAGCTGAAAATATTTCTGTTTTAAAGGGCTTTTGTTCTTCTCTCTTCTCTGGTGATATTTTTCCCGCTAGCGCCTTGATGCCTCCAGGTCTTTGTTACGCTTCACAAATTATATTACATCACATTACATTACACATAATACTGCCCCCAGGGTCAGGATCAGGTAGCCGCTGCCTTTCCCTGGCCACATGAGGAGGCCCATACCAGGGTTTTGGGGATGATTTAACTAGATTTATCACAATGCACATGGGCACACAGCACATGGGTATTTCCGACCTACACTCATCAGTACTCCAGGTTTCACATCTGCCTCCCCCTCTATCCTGCTAACACCTAATCACCGTTTTCTTTTTTTGTTACAGAGCCACATGTAGCGACCCCAACAAAAATGGCAGTAGGCTGCTGTAGAAGTTGACATTCCATGATGTTAGTTGCTCCTCACCCTTATTTGGGCACAGGTCTCTGTACTGCCAATCCTGGAATATTCCAGTAGCAGAATTGTCTTCGCCTAACAAATTGCCAAGACCCCTGTTTTTCTGTGTGAGAGAAGTAACAGACCATGTCAACATTTTTCCAAGCTTGTGTCCAGTTTATACCCTGAGTCGGGCAGTTATCGAAATGAAAATATTTACCTTAGTTGCCAAAAATCTCCTCTTTACAGAGGGCTGTGCCTCAGCTTTTGCCCAGTTAAACCCCCTCCAAAGTTTATCCATGAAACCATTCTCCATACCTACATTTTCAGCTCGAGATAAGCTTCCCCTGTAAAACAGTCCTTGTCAAGCCCAGGGAAAAGAAGGAATTAGCCATTATGGGCAAGAATGGACTCAATACCCTGTTCACATCTCGTGCCTTCAGAGTGCTATCCCAATAAGAAAGACTAGTAACAATGGTAGGAGAAAGGATGCCCGAATTATTTCTTAATTGTTTCTTCAGATGAGGAAAGTCAGTCAACGGGGGCTTAATGACTGTTTGTTCTAAACCCACCCAGTGTGTCGATTCAGCACCTTGAACCCCAGTTAAGCCTGTGTGTAAGTTGCAAAGTTAATATATAATTGTGGATATAGTACACTTCCTTTCTCATAATTTTTCAGTGAGGCTTAGGCATAGGGCTTGCTCAGACAAATATACAAATCTTACACCGGCGCTACACTTTAGCTAGATCTGCGATTTTTCACAGGGAAATCTGAACAAATTTATACTAATCTGTGAATAACATTCAATTTTATGGGTGATATGCACCTGAGCCAGGATATATCTCCTGGTTTGGGCATATATTTCCCATAAAAAACAAATAAGCGGGAGGTGGGAAGTTAAAGTGAAATAGGTTGTTAAAGAAATGAGTTATATTAATGAACTCCCAAGTAAATAATCGGTGCATCTTACCACCAAAAGGGGAATAAATGTCTGAGATGTGCTATATTATTGGGGGATTGTGAAACATTTATGTAGCCCGTGGCCCCACAGGGCCCAGCTAGTGCGATACATGCTGGCCCTCTGAGGGAACACACACAAGGAGAAAGAAAGACACAGACACCAGGGGAATAAAAACTTTCTTTTAAAGTGTAGCGTGTGTTTATTTATGTGGGTCTGTGGGTGTGTGTTTGGGAGAAACCATCCAGCCCACTATGGGGCTGGATGGAATGCCAAGAGAAAATAAAAATAAAAGGAACATTAGAAAAGAACTCCCCTTCCCAAGAATGGGTTGGATAGGGGAGAGAAGAGAATCCAGAGGGATTTACAAAAGGGAACAGTTGAGAAAGACAGTTAAAGAAGAGGGACAGAGAGAGAGACTTACCTGTGGGGAGTCACTGTCTCGAGCGCCCCCCCCCCCCAGAGCCTTCACATAAGTGGTGGAAGCCCTGTACTGCTCCGTTGAGCGGCCCGGGTGAACAAAGGCCTGGGCTGCCAAGCAGACCGGCCTTGGTGAAGGTGAGTGGCCCGCCCCCCTGTGTCTCGCCACCCATAGCAACGGTGCCGTCGCCGAAAATGAAAATGGTGCCCGGGCTGGGACGGTGATGTCAGGTAGACCCCCCAGGCAATGGGCCCACCCTGAAATACCATGGGGCGCGGTGGTGAAATCAGGTGGGCCCCCATCCAACAGGGCCCTCAATTGAAGGGAAAACATGCTGTGGGTGTGGTGGTCATGTTGTGTGGGCTCTCCAACCAATGGGGCCCACCCTGAAATATAAAGTGTGCGGGTGTTCAGCGGTGAGTGTGGGCCCACGTGGTAGGCCACCCTGAAGACAAAAGAGGGGCAAGCTAGCCCCCAGACAAGGCCTGTGGGGAACGGGTCCCCACCACCAGAAGACAATAGAGCCAACCTCCAGCCTGACACCAGCACTTTGCAGCCCTGCATCCACTAGCCCAGGGCCAGCGCCACAAGGACTGACCTGCAATGTCATGTGAAGTGATGGCTAGCTGCAGAGTCAACCCTTTGTGACATAGTGTTTTGTGTTTATGTAGTATGTAAATACATATGTATGATATGTGGATAGGGTTTTAATGCTATGTAGGGATTTAGGGGAAATGTGAAGTAGGGTAAAAGTTAAGTAGGGATAGGAGGTAAAGATGGCATTGTTTTCGTGTTGGCGGTTAGAGGGGGAGGTATTTTGTCGTGAGGTAGCAGGATAGGTTGGCGACCTGCTTGAGGCTGCCTTCCAAGATGGAATCACTCACAGAGGCCCTCCTCTGGGCTCACACTTCATGAGGGTTGTGCCTGAGGCTTGGCAGGGGAGTGGTTGCTGCAGACTCATTGTAAGGGTCCCCAAGATCCCCCCCCCCCATGGAAGGGTGAGTTGACTTATCCAGTCCAGACTTAGATGGGGCTCATGCCAGGGGAATCCTAGGGTAAGTTTTAAGAACTGAAGGTCTTTAATAAAGAGGGGTCCCCGTTGGGATCCCTATAAAAAATCACTCTGGTGTCTGTATTCATTAGTCATCTAAGAACTCAGGGTGTAGCCCATCTGCTGTTTTTAGCGATTTTATTTGGCAGATGCAGCACCCCTCCCTACCCATGTGGGCCTGTGGTGGTATCCAAAAGTACTGTCCCGCCTCCGAGAAAGGGAAGGTCCCACCTGGGAAGGGCCCACCCTTGCACAGATCCAAGCCAAAAAGCCAGGGGCTACATTTAACCCGTCGGATTTCTCAAAGTTAATTGAAAAAATTCTTCACATGCCTTTAGTTCCACTAACAATTTGGGAAGGGAAAAATGGTCATGGTAATAGTAATCTCTGCGTATAATGCAATGTTATGCACTTCTTGGTTGATTATGATCCTTTTAATCCAGTCATTCAAACACATTATTTTGGGCCAGTGATTCCGTTACATGATCAGAAATCAGTTTCAATTACGCACCGGGTTTCTCTTGAGATGGGTATAGGGGAAGAGAGTCTGCCATCCACAAAAGTAAACTAAAGGCCAAAACCTTATTCTTCAAAAATATTATTAAAGTCCCAGTTATCTCTGTTGAATTCCTTGTTGTTGTCCACAGCAAAAACTGTAATTGGAGTGTCATTCCTCCTACTGTGTTTGATGAGGGCAGTAGCTCTTCAGATATTATCCTTAGTAGTACACTCTGCATTAACACTGGTCTGATATAGCCTACAACGGAAGGAACCACCCTCATCAACCTGGTATTTTAGAATATAATTTTGCATTGAAATTTGCAGGGCGATTGGACAATAAGAGTTGCAGAGCAAGGCTTGTTTGCCTTGTTTCAACATGGTCAGTGAGGACGCCCCCATTGTTCTTGTAAATGCACCGAACTGAAGGAAGGAATTAAACGGTGCTGTTAGTGTGCCCAAATAATTGTGACTTAAATATTTTTGTAAAATGAAGCAATGGATCGGTCAGGGCGTGGGGATTTTTAATTGTAGGCATTCTTCCTGCGAGATTCGAGGTAGATAGGTTGAGACTAAAAATGGATCTTGTAATTTCTGTTGTTTGTTAATCTGCTAAGAATCACATGCAGTGCATATAGTCCGACATCCAGTGGTCACCGCAGAGTATTGCATCTTGTCTTTCGAGAATTGAAAGGGGACGTAGACATGGGCGTGCTTGTAACACTATCCCTATCGTGACGTGTAGTGTACCCAAAATCCCTCACGCGTCGAGGTCCCTCAGATTGTTTTTTCCATCCTTAAGCGGAGCCCGTCAGAGACATTGTCAATTGTCCCTTCGACTTTTGGTAGAATAGTTTATATAAATATTTAAGATCACCCTATCCGCCCTTTACTTTGAAGGCTGTTCCAGATCTCCGCCGAAGATTTAAACCAAGACCTTTCGATGGGCGGTGATCCAGTCGGCGCTGCCGAACATGTGGCCAGGCCTTCCAGCCGGCCTACACAGTAGGGAGAGTGGGGTTGGGGTGGACATTTCTATACAATCTGAGAATGCCTTTCCCTTTCCTTCCTCTTTGGTCTTCGTCACTCTACCTATCCTCAGCTATGGAGAGGACTCTATTTAGGTTTTGCCCCAAATGCAAGGGCAAATTCCCTTGGAGAGATGAGCATAAACGGTGTAACCGTTGCTTGCCCCTCGATCACAACGAAGTTGGTGACGCAGCTTGCAAGCTCCTCCATCCTAAAACATTGAAGGAGTGCCGAATCAAGCGGGGGGCGGCTTACGGGATGTCGAATGCCGAGTCATCTCCCGTAGCCGCAGCCACCGAATGTGACAATGGCAATAGTGAAGAACATACCTCCGAACCGGAGGTTGTTGACCTTTCGACGGAGCACTCCCACTCCTCATTGTCTGTCCCTGGCCCCACCAGGCACGGCTCAGGCACTGCTATGGGGAAGATGCACCCCGGTGACAAAGACGAACATTTACAAAGCACTAAGCACACAACCCCAAGTCATTCTTCGACCAAGCCGAAGAAGACCTCCGTGCCAACGGGTTACATCGGAAGTTCCGGCGGTACCTGCCGACCGTTAAGATCGGCAGCCCTCTCCGCATCTGCATACGCGCCTAGCGTCCGGGCCCTCAAGACAAAGGGTGCTATTTCTTATATTCCAGGTTCCGTCGAGACGCATCGCAAGAAGGCATCTGGTGGCGACAAGGTTCCGGCTCCACTGAAGAAGGTGTTCGCCGAAGAAGGCTCCACCGAAACCTTCACAATCGCAGGCTGAAGTTACGCGCTTCCCGTCTGCAGAGGACGTTGCTGACAGCACAGCGAGACCCACTCAAGAAGACCACGGGATGAGAGCTCTTCCAAACCTGTAGCAAAGTTCCCAAGACTCTTTGACCCCTCTCAGGAAGAGGATATGTACACTTATGACCTCACTTAGGAAGAGATTCCTGCAGACACTCAGGATGAAGATCAGTTCATCAATCCTGAGGACATGCATGATCCCATAGAGGGGTGGGGGGAAAACCTGAATATGGGTGAACCACAGCTCTGGCATTCTCCAGATCCTTCACCATATCCTGATGCCCTGTGTTTGGATTCCCCCCAGACCACTCCCACTAGACAGCCCTCGCCAGTGGACGATCAAATGACGTTTAACGCCATGTTGCGCAAAGCAGCAGAACACTTCAAGATCGCCACCGATGAAGCTGTCCCTGAGGCTGACTTTGTGGAGGATATTCTTAAAGAGAAGCCACCGGCCAGCCAGGCCATTCCTCTACTCAACTCGATTAAAAAGTGTCTGGCTCCCTCGTTATCAACACCTGCTCTCACAAGAGGTGTTAATCCAAGGATAGAAAAGCTTTTTCGGCCTTCCCCCTCTGACCCTCTTTATATCAGAGGTCACTCCACCCCATACTCCTTGGTGGTGACCACTACAAGAAAGAGGGCAGGGGTTCCTCTGTCAACCGGCGAGGCACCCCCTGACAAAGAAGGTAAATGGCTTTACGCCCTTGGGAAGAGGGTCACGGCCGCAGCAGCTTTTTCTACATGCATCGCCAACAATACCACCTTGTTAGCCAGCTAGGCGGACGCTCAATGGGCCTTGTTGCAAGAAGGCCTACAGGAGGTTCCCGAACCACTGCGAACTTGGCTCCTGGCCACGGTGACTGAGGGCAGACAAGTGAAAGTGAACCAAATTATACTTGAGAACACTTTGAATTCCGCTGAAAAAGCGGGTTGATCTCTGGCTCAGGACACACTCCTAAAGAGACATGCATGGCTAAGGAACTCTGGGTTCAAGCCAGAGACGCAAGCGTCACTTATAAATAAACCCTTAGAAGAATCCGACCTGTTTGGAAGAGCGGTGGAGGAGAACCTAGAGAACGCAAAAAAGGATCATGATACCCTGAAGACGCTAGACCAAATTACACAAAGACCCTCCACAAGACGAGGATCTGGATCCAGATGGCTTTTTTGTGGCCAACACTTCCCTCAACAACAGTACACCTCGGGAAACAATTGGCCCTCTCCACAGGGAACCAGTGGATACACCACCCCCTACCCCCAGAGGGGTCAGTGTCGTGGGAAAGAAAGGGGCCGTAACTCTACCACCAGAGGCTACCCGGCCTCAGGTTCAAAATGACCCAAAGATTCGGGGTCCCCTCCCATGCCTCCCTGGACGGGGGCCAGTTAACATCGTTCCTTCAGGCATGGGAGGGGATAACTACAGACCAGTGGGTGCTAAAGACCGTGGCCCACAGGTACTGTATAGAGTTCAACCAGTCCCCAACGTTCAGACCTCCACGAGCAAGACGGCTGACACCAGACCATCTGCGTATCCTTCTTCCAGAACTCGAGACACTACAAGAAAAGGGAGTCATAGAGGTCGTACCTCTGTCACAGGTAACAGAAGGTATTTATTCAATGTACTTCCTTGTACCCAAAAAGGATCTAACCATGCAACCTGTATTCGATCTGCGCCCAGCAAACAAATTTGTAAAGCCACAAAAGTTCTGCATGGTCATTCTGCAGGAAGTTATTCCCCTGCTCTCACAGGGGGATTACATGGCAACACTGTTTGTTTGTTTGTTTGTTTGTCTTTCTAGAGCGCGCCGCACCCAAAGGTCTCCGGGCGCTATACAAGACAGCTTAAAGAATATACATTCAATAGTACAGTTACGACAGCAATTATTACATGGTAGACTATTACATATAATATTCAGTTAGAGTGAAGAACATATCGATGCAATGCCCTATCTGTAGAAGCATAACTCACTAGGCGTGCGCCAGTCCAGAAGTCAGTTAGGGAGGTTGTACAAGAGGTGGGACAGGACAGCCTAGTATGTTACTTTATGGGCAGCCGGTTGGTGCGTTTAGAGTGCAGTGTCCTTGGAGAAGAGCCATTCTTTGGTGTTGGACCTAAAGCTCTGTAGGTTAAAGTCAGTGCGCAGGCTGAGAGGGAGGGAATTCCATGCCTGGGCTGCTTGCACCGGGAAGCTGGTACCTCCGGCTCTTTTGAGATTGTATCGAGGAGTTAGCTGATCTTGTGGGTCTGGCAGATGTTTTGGGAACAATTTTGTCTATAAGGTAGTTAGGGGCAGCCTTATAGAGACATTTATGGGAAATGGAGACCAGTTTAAAGTATATTCTATCCTGGATAGAAAACCATTTATGATTTCTTCTTGTTTCAGAGATGTGGTCCTTTCTTGGGATGCACAATGCAGTTCTTAGTGCATTGTTTTGCAGGGTTTGGAGTTTATTTAGTACTTTTTTGTTGGCACCTGCATACAAAGCATTGCAATAATCAAGTTTCGATAAGATTAGTGCTCGTGCCAGGATCATGCGGCTGTTGGTAGAGAGGTAGTTTTTGGAAGCATGGATCAATTTGCAAGTGTAAGCTGTCGCTGTTGCAGTGGCGTTGGCTTGCTTCTTAAAATTTAGAGCAGAGTCTAGGTGGAAGCCTGAGGTTTTAGTTTCCTTAGCAGTCATAATCATATTGCCATCAATGTTAAAGGCAGTGTATTTGGGGTTCAGTTTGTTTAGGTGAGTGGGGGCGCCTAGTATGAGACTCTCAGTCATATCGTCGTTCAGGCACAGGCTGTGGGTGGCCATCCATGCCTGAATGACAAGGTAAATTTCGTTAGTTGTCCATTGTCCATGTCGTAGTTTCCAGATAATGGGATAGGTATCTGGGTGTCATCTGCATAGTTGGTGTAGATGACACCCAAATGGTCCAAAATGTCAGAGGGGTTTTGTAAACACATTGTAAACTGTGGGGGAGACGCAGGATCCTTGAGCGACTCCGCAAGTGATGGGAATGGGGTCGGCTGCGTCTGTAGGGGAAAATACTCTCATAATTCTGTTGTTGAGTAAGGATTTAATCCAAGTGGTGGCCTCAGAGGAGAGGTTTGCTGCATACTTTCATGTTTCAATGTTGCCAGCGCACAGAAAATACCTCAGATTCATGTTACAAAACAAGCACTATCAGTTCAAGGTACTACCCTTCGGCATAGCATCCGCGCCAGTGGTATTTACAAAGGTACTAGCGGTGGCAGCAGCACACCTGCGCAGGAAATCCATCCCGGTTTATCCTTGACTGGCTCATGACAGGGGACTCTTACAAAACCTGTCTAGCAAATACCCAAAGAACGATAGATCTTTTATTCAGTCTGGTATTCTCGATGAACGAGAAAAAATCCAGCCTAGACCCCAGTCAGGTCAAGCACTTCATAGGGGCTCTAATTCGAACAAAGGATGGCCTTGTCTTCCCCTCCAACGAGAGGGTCGAAAACATGCTGTTTCAAATCCCTCAATATTTAGCCAGTCAGGAGGTGACGGTACGCAAAGCTATGCGTCTGTTAGGAATGATGGCGTTGTGTATTTACTTAGTTCCTCACGCGCGTTTGCGCATGCGTCCAATGCAGGAGTGGCTCTACAGCCAGTGGTGTCAGGCCAGAGGACAATGGGACGATCTAGTGGTTGTCTCACCAGCCCTCGTTCTCTGGCTACGGTGGTGGTCGAGGGACAACCTCTTGAAGGGGAAATCCTTCATCACACCTGCAGTGGAGGCCACTCCTAACTATAGACGCATCCCTCACAGGATGGGGAGCTCACCTGCTTCAACAAACAGTGCACAGAATTTGGTCGTCAGACATAGCATCCAACCACATAAACCTGTTGGAACTGTTAGCAGTGTTCAAAGCACTAAAAACTTTCCAGACACAACTGCAAGGAAAGACGGTCCTGATCCTCACAGACAGCACCACGGCCATGTACTATCTAAACAAACAGGGGCACTCATTCTCCAGGGCTATCCAAACTGTCCCAGAACATTTTGAAGTGGGCTCTCAAACACATGTTCCTATTGTCACAACATGTTCCAGGGGAACTCAATCTTCTGGCAGACTTACTCAGCAGACATCGTCATCCAATGTTTTCACAGAATGAGGCTTCCCAGAGATCGACCTGTTCGCAACTCTGGAGAATGCTCAATGCCAAGATTACGCCTCCAGGTACACCAGAACCGTTCCAAGGGTAACAGACTCTGGATAACATGGTCAGGGAAATTTGTTTACACCCCTCCTCCCCCCCGACTCCCCTACTCAACAAGATAGTGCACAAGATGCACCAGGAACGAGTCACTATGATACTGGTGGCGCCCATGTGGGCCCGCCAATCCTGGTTCGCTCATCTGATGGAGATGTCTCTGCCTTGCCTGTACAACATGTTGCGGAAGACAGACGAGAGACTCTTCACCCATGCCCACAGACATTGAACTTAGCGGCCTGGCTCCTGAAGTCATAGCATTTGGGCATCTGCAGCTTCCCCAGAGATGTATGGACATACTCAGGGAGGCAAGAAAACCTAACACTCGATATTGCTATTCCAGTAAGTGGAAACAGTTTGTCGTCTGAAGCAACTCGAAGAGCATTAACCCCATTAACTGCTCTCCCACCCATATTGTTTTGTATCAAACTCATTTACTTGACTCAGGCTTGGTCTTTACCTCTCTAAAAGTTCACTTAGCTGCGCTTTCAGCCTACACTACATCACAACAGAAAGTGTTGTGGTGGAAAATACCAGTTATTAAGGCTTTCATGGAGGGAGTAAAGAGAATTTACCCTCCCATTTCTAACTCAGCTCCTGGATGGGACTTAAACGTGGTGTTGACTAGACGGATGGGGCCTCCTTTCGAGCACATGCACAGAGCGAGTCTTAAAGATCTGACCTATATGACTGCCTTTTTAATATCTATTACCTCCATTAGGAGAGTAAGTGAACTACAAGCGCTCTCAGTCCTAGACCCTTTTGTAACAGTTCAGAGATAAGGTGGTTCTACGCACTCACCCTAGGTTTGCACCTAAATTAATTTCCAAGTTCCATGTGAACCAATCCATAGAACTACCAACGTTCTTTCAAAACCCTTCAAGCATGGGAGAAAGGACCCTGCACATACTTGATGTATGCAGAGCAGTCATGTTTTACATGGAAAGAACTGGATCACTAAGAAAAATGAATCCGTTTTTCATTTCAGTGGCAGCAGGAAGAGAAGGAGATGCGGTCTCCAAATCCTCTAACTCTAGGTGGATTGTCAAATGCATCACACTCTGCTACACTCTTGCTAAGAGAGAACTGCCCTTCAAGCCTAAAGCACATTCTACTCGAGACATTGGGGCTTCCATAGCATTCATTGCAAATGATCCCCTTGAGTCCATTTGCAAAGTGGCAACCTGGAATTCTGTACACACCTTTACAAAACACTATTGCCTAGACACTCATTCTAGGTCTGATTCTCAGGTGGGACAGGCAGTACTAAGACCTCTTTTCACTACTGTTCCTTCTCACAACCCACCTCCAACTCCGGGTACTCCTCGCTAGTCTATGCACAGCATAGTGATTTACTACTTCTCTCTTTCTGTACTCACTCAGAATAGTCCTAAGGCTCCCTCACGGCAGAAAAAATATAATCGGAGGGACCTCGATGCGTGAGGGATTTTGATCAAAGATTTTATTGATTTTGAAACATGGAAAAGAACAAAATAACACTGCATTCGTCTCTCTGTATTTCAGGGCGGGGAACAAGGGAGCATTCGTAGAATCAGCATTTTCAGGAGGGAGTAAGGAAAGAGAGATAGGAGCAGAGAGAGAACTAAAAACATCAAAGAAAAACCTTAATATCAGGGACTACCGTCCAATGGGCCGTCAGACATTGGCAAAACAAGGGCTACTCGTGGCACAGTCTGTACATTTCTGGCTCACTTTGCTCGGCGTCGTGCAGCCCTTCACAGCCTTAGAATCTGCAGTGCCGCGCCTGGCTTTTAACTGGCGGCTTCCCAGCGGCTCCATATTTTGTTTGCTTTTTGTGGACAGCCCCTCGCTGCATACACCCGGTGATCCATCCCAGCGCAAATGTCCACATCTGTGACCTATTGGTCGCAGCTCGGGGTGCGTTCCGCGCCCCACAGTTGTGCTATGTTCCGCCTGAACACAGCTATTGCAGTGGAACAGAGTAGTTTTTCATATCGGGACAAATCGCTTTCACTGGAGATCCCTAGAAGAAGGTGTTTTGGGCATCTTTGTATTGTCTTGCCTATGACGCTGGACAGTTTGTCACAACATTTCCGCCAAAGTTGTTGAATGTTATTGCATTCCCATAGGATATGGAAGAAGGTACCTTCCTCGCACTTGCAGTGTAGGCATCATGCGTCCGTCATCTTACCCCATCGGAAAAGAGCCACTCTCGGGTAGTAGACTTGGTGCAGGATCTTCAGTTGAATCAGTCTGAGTCTTGAAGAGATGGTTGCCTTGCGTGGGTACATCAGGGCCTCAACCCAGTCCTCTGGCTACAGCAGTCCCACATCTCGCTCCCACTTGGTTTTCAGGCTGGTTAGTTCTGGTGTCGCAAAGGATGTTATCACATTGTACATGGTGGAGGTGACCTTCCGTTCCACCCGATCCAGTACTATATTGCGCTCAAGGGGAGAGCTTTCCGGTATGTCTTTTGTGTTCTGTCGATGGTTGCTCCACGCATGTTGTAGTTGTATGTAGTGGTATCTTTCTGTGACTGGGAGGGAGAATTCCTTGTGTAGTGTTTCGAATGGTACCAGCTTGTCCTCCCGAAGCACAGCCCCAATGGTGGCGATTCCTCGCTGGACCCATTCTGGCCATCTAGATAATTTTTGTATTTCAGGAAGGTGGTGGTTGTTCCACAGTGGTTGGGCCATTGTCAGTTTCCCATCCCACCTTAGGTGTCGGTGTGCCTCTTTCCATATTCTCACAATATGCATTGCCATATCCGGTTTTGGTGTACGACAGTCTTCCGTAGAGATGCTCTAGCGGAGTTATTGTATTGTGGGGGTTAATCGCTTTGATGTGCGGAAGGCTTCCATCCCCGTGCAACATGTCATTCACTACCGTCATCTGGCCGGCCCAGTAGTATGACTGCAGCCTGGGAAGCCCAATCTCTCCTTCCCATATGGACCTCTGGAGAGTGGAAAGAGTGCTCCGCGGGTGTGCCCCTCCCCATAGCAGCTTTCGGAGGATGCAGTCTAGCTTGTGAAATTCTTGATGTGGGATATATAGAGGGGCATTTTGTAGGATGTACAAGAATTTGGGGAGAGCAATCATTTTGAACAGTGCAGCTCTACCAATCAGCGTCAATGGCAAAGAGATCCAGTGGCGGGTATCTTCTGCAGATCTTGTTACAAGGGGGGCAAGGTTCAGGGGTGTATATTCTGCGAGTTGCTGCATGATACGTATCCCGAGGTATTTGAACTGCTCTGTTTCGATCTGAGGGGCTGTCCACGAGGCTCGCCGCCGTACACCACCTATGGGGAATAAGATGGATTTGGCCCAGTTCACTCGTAGGCCACTGAATGCCCCATACCGCTCCAGCATGTTCGTGACTCTAGGGCAGGAATCGGCTGGGTCCTTCAGATAGATGAGCAGGTCATCAGCATAAAGCGATACTCTGTCCTCCCAGGTTGCAGACCAGCGGAAGCCCTCCCAGGTGGGTGTGTTTCTCAGGAGAATTGCCAGGGGTTCAATTGCGATCGCAAAGATCAGGGCCGACAGTGGGCAGCCCTGCCTCATGCCTCGCCCCAGCCCGATGGGGTCCGATTGCCAGCCGTTGATCCTGGTTCTGGCCACTGGGCATTTGTATAGTAGGCGCACCCAGCTCATGCTGAAACCCATACGGTGCATTATATCCCAGATAGCCTCCCATCTCACTGAATCGAAGGCCTTTTCGAAGTCAATTGCTAGTAAGGCTAGGGGGCCTTGTATGCTGCCGGCTCTTTCCAGGGCTGAGTGTAGTCTGTAAAGGTGCTGGCATGTCGATCTCTGTGGCATGAAGCCACACTGGTCTGGGTGGATCAGGGAGGGGATAACCTGTTGAAGGCGATCCGCCAGTATTTTTTCCAGTATCTTTGTTTCACTGTTGATAAGTGAAATAGGTCTGTATGAACTGCAGTTTTCAGGGGGTTTGTCCGGTTTGGGTATTGCTATTATTGTTGCTTCTCGCAGGTCTGGTGGGAGAATGCCCTTTTCACGTGCATATTGGTAAATCCGTAACAGGTGTGGGGCGATCACATTGGTTCCTACCTTCCGCCATAGCTCGATCGGGAAGCCATTAGGGCCTGGGTTTTGCCGGTTTGGAGACCGGATATGGCACTTAGGATCTAATCCTCCGTGATGTCCCTCTCCAGCACCTCTTGTTGTGCCGTATTTAAAGTGGGGATTTCGATTTCCTCCATAATCGTGGCGTCCATATGGGTCATGGGTTGCCCGTAGAGCTCAGCATAGTATTCTGCGAACCCGTGTGTTATGTCCTAGTCTGTTACACAGGTATTTGGCCCTCCTGTTTCCAGCCGCCAGACATGGCTACGTCCTTGCTCCTTCCTTTCCAACCATGCCAGCATCTTGCCGGCTTTGTCTCCCGTTTCATAGATTCTCGCTCGCATTGCAGTATGTGCATGCCTTGCATTGTCCATTGCTATATTTTGAAGCTTCTTTTCTGCTTGAAGCAGTGTGCAATTTGTGTCCGGTGTGTCTTTGCTTATGTGCCTTTCCTCTGCCTGCTTCACTTGCTGTTCTGCTTCGAGTATCTTGCTCATGTGCTTTCTCTTTTTTGCAGTCCATGATATTAGCTCGCCCCTTAGTACTGACTTGTAGGCCTCCCACAGTATCTCGGGGTTTGAAGCAGACTGTGTATTTAGCTCAAAGTATGTGTTAGTGCTCTCTTGGAGTTTATCCACTAGCTCGGGGTCGCCCAGGTAGTTATTATATAGTCGCCAGCTTGGCGGGGGGAGCAGCCTGGAAGTTGTGATTTTTAATTCCAGTGGGGAGTGATCAGAGATGCCCCTAGGAAGCAGGTTTATTTCTTGTGCCCTGTGTAAATCGTACGCTGGAATGAAAAAATAATCCAGCCTAGATAGGGAGGCATGTACCCCTGAGTGGAACGAGTATTCCCTAGTGTCTGGGTAGAGTTCTCTCCATATGTCGCATAGGCCAAGTTCATTGGTGAATGTGGCGAGTCTGGTAGGCACGTTGGGATTCATGTTGCGTAGGTGTGAAACGGTCTAGGGTTGCCTTCATGACTTCATTGAAGTCTCCACCCAGTACCATGAGGTTAGAGGTATCGTTTGTGATCAGCGGGGCGATGTCTGTAAGAAGTGAATCTAGTAGGGTTGGCGGTGCGTAGATGGCTATCAGTGCAATAGATTAGTCCCATAGCGTGTCCGTCGCATATACATATATGCCGCCGGTGTCCTGGGTTACTGTATTGAGTTGGAAAGGGAGATTTTTATGCACAAGGATCATGACTCCCCTTGAACCCATTGTGAAACCTGAGTGGAGTACCAACTTATAGTTCGTGCGTTTGAACAGGGTACATTCTGTGCCTGCAAGGTGGGTCTCAGTCAGGAGTGCTATGTCTGGTGCCTGTCTATTTAGGAATTGCCGAACCAGGCGCCGCTTAACTGTGTTGCTGAGGCCGTTGACGTTCCACGTCATGAGCCGGATTGTTTTGGAAGCGTTAGTGGTATTGTTGTGTGATGCCATGGCTGCTTGTAGTAGTGGAGACGTGTGCTGCTATTGACGACGGTGCGCGTCGGTCGAGCTTCTGCCCATGAGTTATGGCCATCCAGTCTGGCCCTGGTGTGCCACGTGTCTGACTTGTCCCGTATTTAACTAAACTTAACAAACTTGCTACCCCATACTCCTCCCAACTGGAAGCATCGGTCGCCCGAACCTAAAAACCAAAGGTATCAACTGGACACCTTACATGCAGTAAACTCAATTTGTGTACGTGTGCTAGTCCCTAGCGTTATACGATCAGAGGTTAGCACCGCTAGAACTACTCTTTGGTGTGACCATGGTGGGGGGGCCTCTAGCATGAGGCTGCGAGTCGTCCTCGCGGCCGCAACTTGGAAGATATATTAGCTCATATCAGCTGGTACGGTGTGTGGTTTATGTTTGGGTGGTTCATTGTGTACTCACTGGTGTTGTGCTAGGTACTGCCAGAGATGGTGCCAGGGGTCATCCGTCGCTGTCCCCCGGCAGGTCTTGTTCTGGGGGGAATCGGGGTGCACGTTGTTGGTCGGGGGGTGATCTGTTGTTTCTTTCCCTGCTGGCATGAGGAGTTGACCAGTCTCCCTCTATGTGCTGTTCCGCCCAGCGCCATGCTTCCTTCGGATCATTAAAGTGGACTGATGTACCTTTATGATAAATCTTAAGCTGTGCTGGGAAAAGTAGGCCGTATTTGACCCCCAGTGTTTGCAGGTGCTTTTTAAGTTGGTGAAAGGACTGCCTCGCTTTATGCACCTCTCTCGTGTAATCCGGGAAGAAAGCAATTTTTGAGCCGTTAAGGGTATTCGGGCCCTTGGCCCGTGCCAGCTGCAGTAGGGCGTCACGGTCCCTGTAATTTAGGAATCTCGCAATTACTGTGCGTGGTGGCGCCCCTGGTGTCGGTCTACCTGTGGGTACTCGATGTGCTCGCTCTATAGAGAAGAACTTGGAGAAGGAGCTCAGATCATATAAGTATGTTAGCCATTGTTCCAGGAAGAGCTCCGCGCAGGCACTGTCGGCTTTCTCAGGTATGCCAATTATGCGCACATTATTGCGTCTCGAGCGTCCCTCTCCGTCTTCAAATCGGTTTTCCAGCAGTTTGAGTTTCGATGTGACGCTTCTGAGCTGATGTTGCATGTCCCGTACTCCATCTTCCGTAGTCGAGATACGCTGTTCGGCTTCGCCTGTGCGCGCCGTTAGCTTTTGGAGATAATGTCTGAGGAGGGACACATCAAGGCTTATCCCGTCCATTTTCTGCTCCATTGACTTGCGGGAGTCCGCTATAGCGGCCATGACGTCCCTCAGGGTGATTGCGTGGTCCGGTTGCCCATCCTCCAGGGTGGTTGGATGGGAGTCGGGGACCTGTGCTGGAGGAATGGTATATTGATCCATTCTGCTCTGTGTCGGGAGTCCCTTGGTTTTGTCTTTCCCCATTCTCTCCAATATGTCTTGAGGTCGCTGCGATAGTTTAGTAACGTACGTCGTGGACACACACTCACCCCTTGGTTCAGCCGCACTGATCCACCAGAGTTCAGGCGATCTACGTCTGCTTCAGTCAGGTTTGCACCTGTGCCTCCTGGGATGTCTGGCACCCTCGCAGGGTGGTGTCGCCGTGGTTTGTCGCTGATCCCAACTCGTGTGCAAGGCCCGTGTTCAGTGTGTTTTGGGGTGATTGCTCCCGCTTACTGGCCCTGGTCTTGTGGTCATGGGGCCACGATCCACCACGTGAACGCTTCTGTGCCCTCTTCGGTCGGCGCCCCCAGTGCTAGTGCAGCCCTAGGGCGCCCCAAGACGCTGGTCTCCCTCCTCCAACGACCCAGCCTTCACCTATGTGGGTCTAACGCCTCTGCTGTTCTTCTTTCCAGCCAGGCTAGTACAAGGATTCCACCCCAGCGTCTCTTCAATGCTGACACCGTGTCAGTCCTATACTTATCGTGCAACACCGCGTTGCAGTGTTGTTATGCTGGTCTGCTCCCACCATTACCTGCCGTGGCCCTGCATGTATTTTAGTATGTATTTATTTATAGAGCGCACCTAACCTGGGGGTAGCAGGGCGCAGAGGCATCAAGAGGTTTGCGAAGCTTGTTACATACAGAGGATGATGTCCACCTGAGGTTACATTGCTGGAGCATCAAGGAAAATGATAGCCAGTGAGGCATGAGTTACAAGAGAATACAGATACAAAATAAAGGTTATAACATGAATTGTAACTACACAGATCAGATGACCACCTGTGTGTTCAGATTTACTGTCATAATAGTGTGGCGCAGCAGGCAGGCGTTATATATCATGTTCCTTGAGCCACTGAATGGTCTTTGATCTGAATTGGCGGTAGGGGAGGTCTTCCCTGCAAGGAGGTGGTAGGGAGTTCCAAAATTGCGCTGCTTTTACAGGAAAGCTATTCCCTCCAAACATAGTACGTTTAAATCTGGGCACAAGGATGAGATTGGAATTAACTATTCTGGTAGGGCGGGAGAAAGGTGGTCTGGTGTATTTAGTTATAAGGTATTGAGGGGCTGCTTGGTGGGGGCATTTATGGGTCAGAGAGACAGATTTAAGGAAGATTGTCTTTGGTGGATAGCCAGTTGACAGACCTTCTGGTCTCGGAGATGTGGGCTTTCTTTGGGATGCTAAGGGCCGCTCTTAGTGCGTTATTCTGTAAAATTTTAATTTTGTTAGTGATATTTGTTGCAACCGACATTTAGTGTTTTGCAATAGTCCAGTTTGGAAAGGATCAGAGCCCTGGCTAGGGTGATGCAATTGGAAGGTGAGAGGAATGGTTTGGCTGCTCTGATAAATTTGCAAGTATAAGATGTGGCGGATGCCATAACATTAACTTGCTTTTTGAAGGTGAGAGTGGAATCTAGGTATAAGCCAAGGGTTTTGACCTCCTTGGCTACAGTAATATTGTTATTGTCGATTACAAAAGAGGAGTAGTTTGGGTCTAGTTTGGTGATATTTTGGGAGGACCCTAGAATGAGGAGTTCTGTTTTGTCATCATTCAGGCATAGACCATGGAGGGCCATCCATGCCTGGATGATGAGGTACACTTTGTTAATGAAGGCCAAATCCTTGTCATAATCCCCCGTCAGCGGGATGAGGATCTGGGTATTTTCGGCGTAGTTTGTGTAGGTGATACCCAGACCATCTAGATCATCAAAAAGGGGCTTCGTGAAAATGTTATATAAGGTCGGGGAGACGCAGGATCCCTGGGGCACGCCACAGGTAATGGGCGACGGGTCGGCTGCTGCTAGAGGGGAGAAGACTCTCTCATCGTGCAGTTGTTTAGGAAGGATTGGATCTAACCGGTTGCCACTTGAGAGAAATGGGCTGCTTTTTGTAGGTGGTTGCATAGGATCTCATGGTCGACCAGGTCGAAAGCGGCTGAGAGGTCAAGGAGTAGTAATAGTGCAGTTTTACCCTTGTCTCTCAGCTCATCTATCTGTGCCTTGAGATGTATGAGTGACGTTTCAGTACCGTGTTGAGGCCTGAAGCCTGATTGTCGGACTCCAAGGAGATGATAGTGTTCAAGGTAATGTTGGATTTGTTGATATGCTATTTTATCGAGGATTTTAAGTAGGAATGGTACTGTAGTGATGGGGTGATAGTTCGTAGGGGTAGCAGGGTCTAAATTGGGTTTTTTGAGAAGGGGGAGGACCCAGGATTGTTTCAAATTGTTAGGTACAGCGCTTGAAGTGAATGACGCATTTATTCGTTTAGTAATAAATGGTGCAAGATCACGAGCCGCATCCTTTATCAGTTGTGCAGGGCATAGGTCCCCATGGCAATTCGAAGGTTTGAGGGTGAGAATGACATTTTCAACCTCTTTAGTGTATACTTTGTGGAAGCTGAAGTGGGGATTAGGTGCGGGGGTGTGCGACTGAGTGGGGAGTGTCATTTTAGGGATCAGGATGCTAGGTTTGGTGGAAGCGAGAAGGGAATCTTTTTTAATGCTTGTGTGTTCGGCAGGGGTTTACCAGGATGTCTCAGACTCAGGAGCGGGCGGCGCTCGCCATTGTTCTCTCGGCCAGATTGGAACTGTGTAGGCTAGGATTCCATATGAGCCCCGTGTGTCGTGGGAGAGCGAGATCCACAGCGTCTCCTCAGTGATAGCCTGCTGGTAGTCCGCGTGTATCACGCGTTTCATGCAGCGCCGTGTTGCATTTCTGGAGTGCTGGTCTGCTCCCTCTAACGCATGCCCGCCTTTCCCAGCAGCAGCCCTGCAGGTGCGTTCACAGGGGCTTCACAGGGCGCAGCAGGCCCGGGCTCGGGCGGCGCTCGCAGGCGGAGCCCTGCTCTTCTTGTGGCTCTGTTCCAGATCATGTTCAACTCGTGTGGCCGCCAAAGCTCTCCCGGGGTCGCACTCACGCCCCGCCGTTGCTGGTGGAAGGTGGGTAGTAGGAGGGACCCCGCTGTACCCCCGTCCCACAGCGGCCTTCGGGTGTGTGATTTCACACAGTGGCGGCCATCTTTGGGGGCAGGCAGGCCGTCGGGCACGCAAAGCGTTCCGCGCCTCTGGTGTCGGCGGGAAGCCGCGTTTTGCTCCGTCTGCTCATTCCACCTTGGCACCAGGGTGTCTTACACCTGTCAGGGTTGTTTGCATTGATTCGGTTTCCGTATCAGAAGATTTTAAGCAGGATGCATATTACGGCCGCGGGAGCTGGCGCCCCTCACGTCTTCTGCATGCTGCTGCTGGCCACGTCCCCATGCGTGAGGGATTTTGGGTACACTACACGTCACGATAGGGATAGTGTTACAGGCACGCTCATGTCGACGTCCCCTTTCGATTCTCGAAAGACAAGATGCAATACTCTGCGGTGACCACTGGATGTCGGACTATATGCACAGCATGTGAATCTAAGCAGATACAATCATTAGAAATGCTTTTACGGTAAGTAATGCATGTCTTATCATCTAAAGAAGCACCTGGTAGAAGTGACCTAAAAAGGTTGTGAGGATCCAGGATTTATTTTTTTAGAGTACTACTGGCAAAACACTGTCCATCTAGCAAACGGGTATTATTATTCCTTGTTTGTATAAGGCATAGTTCGTATGGTAGTAATCTGTTGGCTTTGTTGCACTGCACATAGTACAACGCTCTACTAGCAGCGAGGCAATTGTATTATTTCAGTGGCTAAATGTGCTTCCAGGTTCACCCTGGCAACTCTAAGGTCCATATAGTCTTTTTGCAGCTTCTTGCGTGTGGTCCACTTCTTTTGCTCTTTAAACTGCACTTTAAACTGTTCTGGGTGGCCCTCTGCACGCATGTGTGGCCCTCAGGGTGAGTTTCCCCTCTTGGACATAGGGACTCCCGTTCCATGAAGGAACTCCCTAACCCTCCTTCCTATGAGCCGCTCAGGTCATCAGCACCTCAACTTGAACAGAAAACTGTTTGCTATTGTAACACCTCTACCCTTACTGAATTAAAAACCACAACCACTGAGAAGAGGAAGAGTGAAGGAAACATTAAGAGTGCCAGCAGGTTGGAATACATTCATACTGGGAAAAAGAGGGAAGGAGTAATAACGATCACTCCTTCATTAGAAACATACATCTGGTTCCAACACTGGGAAGTGTTGGAACCATGGAGTAACAAAGAATACTTCATGAAGACTAAAGGAGAATGATCCTCTGCTGGAAAGGGCCCAGTAAGAACGTATACATTTTGAAGAATGATTTGCAGAAAGGGGAAGCCCACACGGATCAGGTGTTGGCCCGGGACGCTCAAACCTGGCACAGGGAGACCCGTAGAAGCAGGCTGGTCCTCGGTCAAGAGGACGTGTTGAAAAGCAGTCCAGGAGCCGGCAGGGAGTAGACTCGCGTGAAGGACTGGAAGATTACTTCGAGGAGATGGACCATACGGTCCACAAACGACACAAAGTCTGCCGAGCAGAAGGCCCCACAGTGCCACAGAGAACCACAGAAAGCTGAACAGAGAAAAGCTGGGAGTGTTTACCAGTCTTAAGTAAACCCTCGACCCCAAGAAGAACCGGTGACGCCGACCCATCAAGGCAAAGGTAACTGGAGCAGCGGGAGATCCAGTAGGGACCGGGGCACAGGCATTAACGAAAGTCAAGAAAGATATGCGAGTCATCTCCCTTGTCTCAGTATTTGGGAAAATATTAAAGAAAGTCAAGAATACTAGGGAAGTCATCTCCCTCATCTCAGTAATTGCGAAAACATTAATGCAAGTCAAGAGTCTTGTCCATTGTTTCAGTAGCTGGAAAACCAGAAAAGCAAATCAAGACTACTACGGGAGGCATCTCCCTCGTCCCAGTAGTAGCGAAGTAAATAAAGTCAGCCAAGAGGACTACGGGACTGGTGACACTCGTCCCAGTAGCAGGAAAGAGTGTAGAATAAATACAAGAGCATTGGAGGAAGGGACCCTGATTGCAGGTCCCATTAGAACCAAGGACTATGATTATGAGGTGGAACAGCCGGAAGCAAAAGAATGGCTAAAACGTAGTCAAGACTGGAAAAGGGAGAAAGAGACACTAACCACAACCCAGTGGGGAAAGGAGCAGAAGCCTGGCATAGTGAAACACATGACATTGAGACAGAAGTATCAATGGACATTTGAGACAGGCTGGAAGAGTCCCCTTAAGGAACTACAGGGGTTAATTAAGAATAGTGCAAGGAACTATATGGAAGTAAGATACAAGTCTAAATAAGCCTGTCCAGTGGAAGGGAGTCATTCTCCTGGCCCCCTTTTTACTTGCTGAACCTTTTTTCTTTAGTGGTAGGGTCAGCGTAGGTAGTTTTTGGACAGAGGACAGAGGACAGACTATTTTGATTTTGACAACATTACCAATGACAAGTACCATAGTTAGATTTCTCCAACCTTAATATATGGATAGATGGGCCTTTTTCCATTATTTCAATAAAGTCCTGGTTAAAAATGCCAACATTTTGCCTGCCTCCTTCTGACCTACCACATTATGCGCAAAATTGGCATCCCATACGAATGATCAAACAGCACCCTTGCCTCCATCTGCACATCTTGGATTGGGGATCAAATTAAAGTCACCGACCTCCTTATCATGATCTCCGCCTCAGTAAAGGCCTCTAACATCGGTAGGAGCCCCGTTAAATATTCATATTGCTTGTTCTTAGGGCGGTACAAAAATATTTGGGTCCTCAAAAGGTTTCCCTTCAACAGTATATAGCTGTGGGGATCTCTTTGCACCTTAGTTTTTATAAATGGGGTATTCTTGGAATGAAATTCAGTTGTTACCCTTTTTTTCTTTGTTGGGGTGAAAAATTGAAGGGAGAATCTGATGTAACGTGTGCTCATCCACAAGCCAGGTGGGTCTCTTGAAACATGGCAATAACTTCCTCTAAAGTGTGCAGCCATTTTAAAATGGTTTTCTGATTGATTGCGGAAGTCGATCCATGGACGTTGAGTATCAGAACCTAAAATTATCCATAAGCGACATAAAAAAAACCCCAAATCAAAACGACCATAGGTACTGTTGTGGGATGTATTAACCCACTTATGCTCTGCCCTGCAGCATCCCTGTGTTTCTGGTGGTGCCAGAATTATCAAAATGGCTGCGAAAACCCGTGTGCACGCCAAAACCTTTGAAAATTGCACTCTACAAAGCACAAAGAGATGGCTGCCAAATCTACCATGTATGTTGTCAGTGCTGGAACGGAGATCTCACTCCTAAAACAGGTCACTGGGCTTCACAACACGTAAAAATGGGACCTGCATGAAAAGCAGTGCTTTGCTGAAAGAAATCCAAAATCTTGTTTTTAAATCTTTTTTCTTGGTTGCTGAACTGCAGAATGCTGTCACAAAACACCCGCAAACATCCCATATTCTTGCTGGGTGCCACAATTCACTGAGTTCAAGAAATCATTATGAACATACAATGTCCTGAAAAGCTGAATGTATCATCAAAACATTCACAGCAAAAATGTGCCTGTCTGTGAAATCTGTCAACATCTGGGCACAGTACCTGTAGCCGCCTGTATTAGAGATGTCAAAAGTTGCATGATAGAAGTTAAACTTGTACAACTGAAATCTAATGTCTGAAAACTAAGTGACCTGTTAATGAGAGAACCTAGGTTGTAACTATTTAAATCCCATGGTTTAGAATCTGTAATAAGTGTTCTAGTCGCTTGTTTTGAAATTAGAAGTTTGTTTTAAACCAAGAAAAAATGCAACTGAAATAACCTTTGGATTTAAGCCTGACTCAAAGTAGCCAAACTAGTAATAACAACTTCCCCCACAGAGGCCAGGCCTCTTTCTCCACCAGGAAATCACACCCATGTGATGATTAAGGGGTGGGAGGAGAATTTGGGCTGCTGTGGGAAGGGGACAATGGACTTCCTCAAACTCAAGGAGATAATTATAAAGGGTCGTAAATGGCCTCTGCCAGAAGGAAATGGGAGGAGACTGATTCTGGACTGCAAAAAGACAGGAGGAAGCGGAGACAGACAACCATTTTGTTGATTCAAAAGGCAAAAAGCACATTTTAAAAAGACTGATAATTTACTCTGTAAAATTGTAAAAGAAATGGGTAAACCACAGATTTGTGAATCTAATTTCTGGCTGCACATTTTAAGAGGTGCGTGAAGTCTGTGAGATGTTCTGGAAGTAATGGCGGAAAATATAGTTTTACACCAAATGTATTTATGCCAAAAGCATGAAACTTTATACTCTTATGCGCATATAAATAACATTTCTGATGAACAGGATATTTATTTCCTGATAAAAAAGGGCGAAATTCTGTAAAAAGCAGACACAAGATCTTACAGCGACGGGGTTTGGAAGGATATCTGCTACACAAAATATATAAACTGTATATATGATTGTCATAGAGATTGCACACATGGAAATATGTATTGTACTAAAAGTAGATTTTATGTTCAAGAGACTAGGGGTGGACTCTAGGTCTTGTAAACTCACATCATCATGGTGACACCCTGTTTTCTCCTCCAGTCAAGGGAGAGAGGAGACTCTGGCCAATCCTTGGGAAATGGGGCACGCTTAGGAAAAGCCAGTACACACACCCCTTTATCATATGCATAAATAGAGACAGCTGAGGACTTAGACACACAAAGATTCACCCACTATCCTGATACTGGCGAAGCACCCTGAGAGAACCATCCATATTTATTGCTCCAGACTCCAGAAACTTTGCAAGCAGAAAGGCCCATTCTATAGCTAAACCATTCTCAGCTAGGCCTTAAACTTCTAGAACCAGAATCCCACAAACTTAAAGGGGAAACCAAAGAAACAGCCGGGCTGTGCTGTAATTGCTTGCCTGCTAAATAATTATCTTCAGAACCAAGAAGGGCAGATTAAACCCAATCCTGTGCCGTGCCGATCCTGTCCAGTCATGTTGTGTGGTGACCAGAGCGCCTTGCTGATTGCAGACCCAGTTCAGTCCGGTGTGCCCAGCAGTCTGTCCTGACCAGAATCCCTGACCAGAAATCTTGACGGACCAAAATTCCTGACAGTTCCATTTAAAACATATATAGTGAGTATCCATAGTATAGAACTGTCTCACTAGCATATGTACTGTCCATAGTCAATCCCTATCTTAAATCCATCCTATCTTGTCTTTAGAACCTGATATTGTTAGGAGTGCTTTTGAATTGTCAGAACTTTTCTGCGCGAGTTTCTCTTAGTTGTATTCTAAAATCATAAGTCATTAGTTTTGTGAGTAACTAAATTGAATCCCAGAAAGGAATTGATTATACACCACGTGAAGGGTCCCTGGCCAGGATTGATGGAGAGTCATGTGTGACATTCTCTTTTTCTATAGTCATAATCTAGTATAAGAATTTGTTTTTTGTCATTTTAAAAGTGCATCCTTGTTTTCCATTCTTGCGCCGATCTCAGAAAAACGACCTCCACTAAAACGTCCATAACTCCCTCAAATTTCAACTTCCGCTTGTAGCTAACATCCACAGCTTTAAATAGAACCCAAAACCGCATACCAAATCCAAATAGTTCTCCCGAAATCGTGATTACCGTGCACTGAAAGGTTTGCCGCGAATTTTCGTTTAGGGAAATTCTGTCACGTGTAAAACAGCTTTTGATTGCACCGACCTCAATTTTAAGATTTCACATTGTTCCTTAGTATCAAATCATTGCTAGTGTTTGTCTGTAACTATCTAAAGCGGCTCCCATTAGAATTTAAACAATTTCAGCAATTTAAACTACATTTAGTGTTTTTACCCATTCCATTCTCAAGATCCCTTCAAAAACCATTTTGACAGTTTGCCAATCAATTTTGTTCATCTTGTGTGTTGCTGCGGGAAAATTGGGATTGATATTTTGTTTGAATTTTGCCATTCCTGAAACCTGTTTTCTCCTTCTATCTCTTTACACTGCCTGTTGTGTGTTGAGGGGCGTGCAGGGGGGAAATAGTAACCATAATGTTATCTGATCTGAACACACACCAAAGTATTATTTCTGTGCCGAATTGTTTTGCTCACTATTACTCCTTCTGATTAAAGAGATTGCTTAGTGCTACATCACCCCGTTGGTGATTATTGTATACCCATTAAACATAGTGTGCTTATATAGTAACTACATAAATAAATATTTTAACTTTGGAAACCAGCCTGATTCCTGGTTCAGTGTGGCTGGGGGGGTTCCAAGAGAGGGGCCCGATATGAGTGGTACATCGTTCAGAATAAAAGAACTTTTAGACACAAAATAAATAAGGATTTCAGTTGTGCATTACATGCAAGGCATTGACTTAGGTGAAGTGCTGGATTGAAATCACTTACACTGTGACGATTCACTGGCCCTTGTTACTTCTCCCCAGGAGGGCGCTCTTCCCTATGAGGCTAGGGTGGTGAGGCTGCTACCCAATAGTCCCCCTTGGGGTTGTAAAAAGCGTGAGGTCCTCAGAGGGAGAGACTCCCTCATGGGGATAAGGTCTTCCGTCCCGTGAAAGACCTTCCTAAACCCTTGTTCTCGGAAGCCATGGCCTTATTGACTACTTCTCCTTCCCAACCTGAAAATAATACTGTGTGTTATTGTGAAGGCTCTACTATCTCATCTGCAAGTCCAGATAGGACAGAGACAAAGAAGAACCAAAGAAACATACAGAACAACAGTATACGGGATAACCAAAGAACCGTGATGAGGTTGCCACTAAGAGGCATGAAGATAACTTCAGAGGTATGGACAAAAGATAATGATGCTATGCTTTGGCGGGCCCAGCAACAAAAAGTAAAGACAGAGGAAGGGCTATGAGTGTTCAGGAGCAGGTAGAGCTCTGAGGGAAGCTGACGTCCATCCTACACAGCCCGAGGAAGTTCAAACCTGCCCTGCCCATGGCCACGAGAGACATTCGGTCTCGGGAGGAGATGCTGGAGGGAACTGCACGAGCTGAAGAACCGGTATAAAGAGCCAAGTATTCTCCTGGAGTGATCTCCCGAGTGATCTCCCCTGTCACAGTAGTGATACCCAGAGAATCAAGAGCCAAGTATTCCTTGGGAGTGATCTCCCACGTCAGAGTGATACCAAGATGACCAAGAATGCCTTTGGAGTGATCTTCCTCATCCTGGTGGGGACTCGGAGAGGAAAGAGTCTAATATTTCTCTGGAGTAATCTCCTTCATCCCGGTAGTCATATTCAAGGAAACCAGAGTCAAGAAGGTCAAAGGCATAGTTTCCTGCATTACATTAGTAGCCTGCAAAGTAAAGAGTGCACCAGGAGTGCACTCTCTTATCACAGGGGTGACAAGAGAAACCATAAATCTCAAGAGTTCCTCGAGATTGAGTGCCCTTGTCACAGTGGGAAACCCAACATATGTGAAAGATACCAAAAGGACCAAGAACTGTCAGGGAGCAATCTCCCCAACAGTCGAGATATAAAAAGTCCAAACAAAGTAACAGCAATAAGATGAAGAGTGGATAAAGCCTTAAATCTGTTTGCAAATCCTTGGGAGGAAGTAAAGAGGCTTCTAAAGACAAAGTACTGTTAAGGAACAGTCTCCAAAACTCTTCGAGATAGACCAGGAGAAGAGAGTCATTCTCCTGATATAAGTGTATTTGGTTAATCGGACCCTGTTGCAAGCGACTGCTGTTAAGTCAGCTTAAGACTGGGTTATTTTACCAGGAGAAGGGAGACATTCTCCTGCTGGCTTTGATAAGAAGTTCATTGAATCCTTTTTGGTTTAGTTCTTAGTGGTAGGGATAGAGTAATTGGTTTGGACAGAGGACGCTATATTGGTTCTTGACTTGCATCCTGACAAGCACCTGAGTTACTGTGTTGAGGTAGGGAAAACCCTTGCAGAAATAGAAATAGAAAGAGGTAGGTTCTATTCTTTATTTGAATTAAAGTCTATAGCCAAAATGATACCACCTCGTCAGCCTCCTTACTCCCTCATGCCACAGTGCGCTTTCCTTTCTTACCCTGCAGGTGAACTCCAGTTTTATTTAACAAATTAGACCATTTATTTACTGTAAACACCCGGTTCAAGAAAACAAACTATTCTAGTCCTTCTTCTGAAGCCATTTCTTTTAAGGGACTAGTATACTATGCCAAGATACTGTCCTGGCGAGATGGGGCAATGCAAGACAGACTTACCCCAATATGGGCCTTATCTGCTTTGATTCGTTAAGCAAGCAAAAGGCCTGCTCAATGCCCCATTCCTTACTCCTCTACCCCCAATGAATCACAACGAAGCGTCTGGCCTGTAACATTTATAGTCATCCCCAACAATTAGTAACCATGCAAAAACTCTGAAGAAAAACAGAACATTATATGCATGCTTATGATTATACCAACACTGGTAATTAAATTAAATCAGAACTCGGTTATGCAGAATGACCAGAATACTGAGCAACCAAGAGCAAAATACTGCATTTACCCAAATAATGTAGCAAGTTTTTGTGTTGTCTTGGAAGTATCCTATGCAAACTCCTCATGGTCTTTACCTACCGCCCTGGTCTTCCAACTCAGTACCACTCTCCAGTGCAAGAGTCATCATCACCAAGAGTGTGGTCCACACAACCAGAAAGCTCCAACGATGAGCCCCGAGCATCTGGTTCATTAATGAGTGAGCGTCCGTCCGTCCGTCCGTCATTGGTGTAATTGTGCGTTGTTTCCTCGCATACGTAAATTGAACTAAACTGGAAAACGGCCACCTCTATTTAACCTCGTTCATGTCAGCCAAAAAGTTATGTTATGGTAAGTTGTCTTATACCGTGCACCGTTACCATTAGCATTGTCTCCAGGTGCTCAATTGGCTCCGTAAGAAAGAGGGTGCTTGAGGAATCAGGAGGAACTGGCGTCCTGTACGACTCGATTTACTAAGTGAGTTTGATTTTGTGCGCTGGTTGTTGTATCCAGAGGGGTAAAGTCCAGTGTCTGGGATTGTTTGTGGTATGCCAGTGTTTTTTTATGTCGGATATGTGTTTTGCGTGTGATTTGGCTGGCCCATAGGGCGTATGTTTTACTTGGGAGGTATGCAGGAGAGAAGCAGGAATTGGGGTGGTTAGTACATTGGCTACTCTGTGTTTACAGAGTGCAATACCTCGGTTATCTTCACAATACTTATGAGTTGTTAAACATGGGCTAACTGTCATAATTTGTCTAAGTGCAATACATTGGTTAATCTTCCCATTTCTAATTGCAATACACTGGTTATCCTCGAGAGTTCTCCTACGAGCAATAGGGCTCTTCCCTTTGATAGGGCAATTGATCATTACATTTCTAAAGACAATCTCTGGATTTAAGCAAGCTGCCATCATTATAAATTTCTTTACCTGGACGGGATTGTACTCTTGGGAACATGTTGCTGTGCGATGGAAAACATACTGTGTGTTCTGACTGATTCAATCTCCGGCTCAACCTGCACTTTACGGAGGTATCTAAACAGTTCCTGCACGAACCTTGGAAGTTCTGAGTCCACCACCTGACAGGCAATCCATGGATCAGATTATTGTTTCTCCTGCACCTGTTTTGCGCATCCTCCTCCTTAAGTAGCAACGCATAGCATTGCACCTCCCGCACGCCATCTCTGTTGGAGTTTTGCAAAACGTGGTAACTTTGTTTGCATATTGCATTCTCCAGATTATCTATACATGATTCCGTAAAATCCACCCTTTTTTCCACCTTCACAACTTTTTATGCCAGGTCGGCCACATTCCCGTATATTCGCTTCATGAACTCGGAAATCAGTTTTGTGGCAATGGCCTGCAAGTCCCATACACTCCTCAGAGGCGAGTGATTGTGGCCTTCACCATGGTCTTTTTATCCACCTTTTCCCTGTCTTGCATCATGACAAGTTATTACTTTTTTTGTACTCTGGGAAGATTTGGCCACCGTGGTGTCAGTGCCCAAGTATATCACTGCACTGCTGAGGGTGTGTGAGAAGCAGTGCCACTCTGTTGCAGGTATAAATTCTGAGATTGTTCGCAAAGGTCAGCAAAAAGATGATCCGACAAGTTGAACCAGTGAGCAACAGTCTTTGTCAGGATTAGTGAAATGTGCCTTTAAAATAAGTATTTATGCTCTGTTTTGTTTTTGTTTTTTTTTGTTTTTTAAATCCTCCTTTCTTTCTCCCCCTAGTTGTCACTTTAGGCAAAGTAGGAATTAATCTGGACATACAAGCATGAGCTGGGGGAGAAGTGAGTCACTGCAAATGTGATTTTTTTTTTCCCCTCAACTGTGTGTTGCAGTGAGCGATTCCAGTAGCCAAACACCTGCGCGGGCCCACTGTAGAGTTTAGCCTCATAGGGCTTGCATGGAGGACATCTGTTTTGGTGCTCTGTCCGGCTACAGCTCCCACAGAGGACAATTCTGCAGAATTTCTACATGTGAATGGTAGTGGTGAAGCTTTTGGGTGCAAACCACAATTCAAATATGGTCCTGCATCTCAATATGAGTTGAAGGTTGAGGACAACACAGAAATTGAGCTAAATAAAAATGATGGTACGTGTCGACCACCCCAACGTAGAGAATAGCATAGTGTTAGGATTGTGGTGTATAGACGCAATAATGACAATGCCATATCATGCAGCAAAGTGGTGGCAACTGCCTTTGATGCAGTAGACTATGAACATGAAGTTGCCATTATCATCAACAATCCCCTTAATAGCCAAGGCGCACCCACTAATAGTAGCACTGCACACTTTGCCATTTGAGACGTACGGAATAATTGAAAGGTGCAAGGCAGTCTTCAATACATTTTGAAAGGACAGGAGAAGCTACTGCAGAGCACCGTTAAATAATGCTACCTCATGAAACAGCTGAACTGTTTGGTCTACCATCACATGTGGCTGTAACAAAGAATGCCATGTATTTGAGCTTTAACCACTAACCAATTACAGCTGGGGCTTGTGGTGTGGAGAGTATGTGTTCACTCAAGATTGAGATGATTACCATCAACCTACAGAAATGCATCTACAGCAACTTGCAATGCATCCAGACGCTAGTCTTTATCATTCAATAGTATTCAGATGGCCCAGTTCTTGCAAAACCTGTCGTACTGGCTCACACATCCACATCCCTGCATCTTTAAACTTGTCTTTTAGCCCGCAGCTCGAAACGCCATGTGCAGACGAAGGCACCACAGCATCTTCTTCCATAAAACCTCTATGCACAGATGCTGGGGTGTGCACAGAGATTTACTGGCTCAACTGACAATGCCTCTGATGGCTCTATTTGAAAATCATAGCAACTTTGCTACCATATCTATTAATTAGTAACAAGTCTGATGTTTGCATAAAGGACCTTTATTGAACGGATTGCAGTGTACGCAAGCATACAGCCATAGTTCTGCTTACATGATTTCGCATATGTAGCAATATTGATATGTGTACACAAATGCAAATCCAGGTACATGCACGTGCACATGTGTAAGTTGTCACAAAGGCCATGTGGGAGCTACAAAGGACTGAACGACTAAGATAAGTTTCTGCCTTTTGTTGGAAAACAAATCAACAATTGGGCCACTAACCAAGTTGGGCCCTCTTGGACAAATGGAAAACAAAAAAGCATCGAGGTCAAGCTCCACAGCGTAATAGATTCTGGTGGTAATCCAAACCAAAAGCCCATTCCTTCACCTTCTCATCCTGGGGTGGCTGGTGGCTCTTTTTCATCTGTTTAGTTGCAAACTTCCCAGGTCCCATACCCACAGCTATCTATACAAATATAGTCAATCCGGGCCAGTCTGCTTCACTGCTCCACTAGGTGGAGGAAGTATTGGAACTTCGTGGGTAAGAGAATGTGAGCCTGGAGATGTCTAACCTCTCCCTGGGTTTCCCGGCCCCTACTCCACTGCTGCAGATATAGTTGCAGTAACCTGGGTGTCCAGAGTTTTTACTAGGCTGACTTTCCTGCCTGCATCTCAATTCTCCTCCACCTACCTTTGGCCGATTTGGCCTCCTCATTCCTTCCTCCACTTACTAGATGTGTCACTGCTCTGATACATGTGGCCACCTCCAAAGCATTTGTCCCTTCCCCTCCTTCAGCTTCTCACCACCACCTCCATCTCCAAATGTCACGTCCTCCACTGGCTTATCTCCTACTGCCACCTCCTCCAACACTTCTGTCTCCTTCTCCTCCTTCAACAACCTCCTTTTCTCTCACTCCTTGCACCACCTTCAACAACTCCTCTTACTGCAAATTCCTCCAACAATGCATTCCACTGATATGGGCTGACTGGCTTTTATAGTATGTTTCCCCTTTCCCCCGGACTATGATTGAGGGTCAGCACCTGCGTATATAGGGAGGTGTGAAGCTGGCATTGGTCAGCTTCATTTTTTTCTCAGTTTGTAGAGTTGGAGTTTGAAGGGAGCGCCAGTCCCCTGCGCAAAAAGGGACTGCTAATGTTTGTTTGTGGTCTGGCCTGCAGCCTGGCACATGGTTTGTCGGGGAACCAAGACTCCAAAGTTCCTTGACGTGTTAGTTGTTGAGTGAGCTGACAAACCTAGTTTAATTTGGCGCTGGCTAATCTTTGTTTATTCGATTTCTGAGTTGTCAGAATTACAGATACTTGATACCTGTCTGTGCTTCAGTAGCAATTTTTAATAGAGTAATTGCACATGTGTTAATGTCGGGCAACATATGCCAGGTGAAGTGAACGCAAAAGCCGACGCGTGTTTCGACCGTAGTCTTTCTCAAGGCAGAAAAATGGTAGTGATCCTGGGCAAGGATGAAAGGACTGCGTAGCCTCCCGGTAGTGTGCGGGCTGCGTGCTGGTTAGCCAATCTGCATTCTGATATGAAACGTCCGTAACGTTTTTCTCCCTGCAAGAAACATTGAGGCTGAGAGGGCTAGCCTTCATTCTGGTGGCCAGTTTAGCTTTTATCTATGTACTGGTCTAGGCCGGTAGGGATTAGGTCCATGCAAGGTTGCCGCTAAAGTGTGGAGGTGTAGATTATTGATTTCCCTGAGCATTTGAGTATTTCCACTGATGTATTTAAGCTCTCTGGCGGCTTCTCATTCCATGCTTGTGCTCGCTGGCCCTTCGGCTTCGTGAGCAGGTTTGTGGTAGCCACAAGCTGGCTCGCAAACCTGTGTGAGTTCTCGGGATTGTAGCTGTTGCTGTGACTGTGCCCTTGCGCAAGTTCATGAGGTTAGTGAGCGGGCTAGAGGGTTTATGCAGCCCCCTTGATTGCAGCACATGAATGTGCAGCTTTGCGGATGCCCCTGTACAGCTTGGATGTTTGTCAGAAAGGTTGGGGTTGTTTTGGGGAATCTCGTATCTGCATCAGGTAGGGGATCCTCAATGGAATTAGCATTAGTCTGGGGGTGGGGGGCTCAACTGCTGGCATCAAGTGGGGAGGGTGTAGGTTGGCGACCATGTGACTGACTGTCCCTTGCCAAATGGCCCGGACAGTTGGAAAGTGCTCGATGGATCCTCCATTTTCGGCCCCGGGTCTATAGTTCTCTGGCTCGGAGGGGCATTATCCACCAAGTCCACTCTCCCACCTGTACGCAGAGTGAGACAGGGCACTTTGACACAATGTGTATACATATATACCTGTTGCTAGAAAACAGCTTGAAATGTAAAATTCGGTTTTGAGTTCTTGAGAAAATCCGTGTTACATACATGAGTAGATTTCCCAAGAACAGGCTATGTTCTCTCCCTCCCCTCCCACCCTTTCCAAGACGAGAGCGTTTCCCCTGAACTTTACTTCTAGTATTAGGACACAGCAGTAGATATCAATTTCTAGGTAGGCTGCTAGAATTGACTGTAGAAACTGGCCGTCACTAACTCGCAAATGCCTGCCCCCACTGATAGCACCATTGTGAGGCAACTCCATTTCTGTGGGATGTTCATTGTGTTCACTTTCTGCACTGTTTACTGGAAGGGGAATATTGCAATGGGTCACTTATGTTTAGGGCTCCCAGTTTTCCGTTTTTACTGATTTTTACATATAAATACAGATGGAAATCACTGTGTTTCCTTTGAGTATTCCATGAGGATAGCTCGGCGGCAACGTGCTTGCCTTGGAAGCAAGACAACACGAAGCAATACAGGTTCGATCTCCAGGACCGCGCTTAAAAACTTCTGGGTATTTAAGTTTATAAACACACAATTTAGATTAAAAAACCTATTACGCAACTAAAAAACAAACAATTCCTGTAACAGCGCCTCGATGCCCACGGGCTGGGTGAGCGCTTTAAACATGAAAAATAAATAAATATTTATTTGTTAAAAGTGGAAAAAAAAGTTGAAATTCGTAAGTCTGGTAGCATTCGAGCTGTCAATTATGCTTTGCCGACCAATGGCTGTGCAAAGTAACATATCATAGAGGCTAAAAAAGATGTCCTTCTCTTGGAAGTTTTTTTTAAACGCCTACGTTAATGTTTAACATGTCCGTTGAAGAAGCAGCCGTTTATTTTTTAGGTAAGCTTCCCATTAAAGGTACCAAAGTGCTACATTTTTAATTTGACTAAATTCGGAAAAGCACTAGTTGCAATGCATTGTTTTTTACAGAGCAAATATAAATATGGATAAACACAGATAAAAAGGCAAAAAAGATGAATACAGACGGAAATGTTGAAAAAAATAAATACCATAAAACCAGGAGCCTTACTTTTGTTTTGTAGGATGCAGTACATAATTACTGTCTGACTCGCCATCTCTGGAGCATATAGGAGATATCCTCCAGATTAAAGCACACAGCGGTTCCTGCACTGTAACAGTTCGAAGGTTCTTTCGAAAGCATCCCATGTTCGTATGTGCACTGCATTATATGTACCCTCTGCAGCATTCTGTGGTCCCCATATAGCTGTCATTATCCATGACTACAGAGGGTAGGCGCTGTTGCTTGACCAGAAAAGAAAATGCAACAGCTGTGATAAAAAAAAGCACAACCATAGCCTTGGGAAATTTCTTCTGCTGGTCCAAGCATGTACAAGGAAACTGCAGCAAGCATTATTTTTCATTCCATGTGTCTGGCCGTTTCAAAGCTTTACGTCTCCACAAGTGCCCTGTACTTGACAAATCACACATGAATCAAGATGTGCAGATTGCTCTTGCCCTCAAGTGGTAACCTTTAGTTTGTGTATCCGCTCCTTACATGACCTCCTTGCCACATGAGCAAGAGCAACATGGCCCGCGCCCTGCACGGCACATATCGGAGTAAAAGTTTGGAGGCACATGAGCGTTATCCTCCAAATATGCTATCCAGAACAAGGAGGCAATGGCAGGCATTCCCCTATTGACTGAATCTTTTGTGAGCATCACCAGAAGCTTTCACAGCATAAGCGGTGATGGATAACCAGATACCGCTGCAGGGACATCAATTGACCAGGGGTGTACCACCTTTGGTTTCCCTGGTTCTTCCGCTGCAACTCCTGAGTCAGAAGTCACATCAGCAGATAGTGACAGAAGGCATACATGGCTCTGCTAGATCTGGGTTTTTGCTTTCATTTGTTGGCTGAACATTGCAATTTTGAAGTTTAGATGTTTTGGAACCGCAGAGAAATAGCTATAACAGGAACAGCCTCAGATGAGAACAGTGATGCAGACCCACTGGCTGAACATTGCAGTTTTGAAGTTCAGATGTATTGGAACTTCACAGAAATACAGCTTCAAGGTTTATTCTCGCGCCGCAGCGTGTGTGTGCGGATCGCACGTCGCTGACTGCGCGGTCCCTCGCAACTCCCTATCGCATGCGCCTCGTGCCCCCCTTCTCCTGCACCCAAGCGCCCCCTTTGCTCATCCTCATTGACTGACCTGTTTTGCATTGTATTACTTTGTGTTGCTTTGTGTTACTTTGTGTTATGCTGCATTCTTCCTTCTTCTAGGTTTACATTTGTTGATGTCAGGAATCGGCATACATGTGCTCCCAGAGTCTCCCATACATCTGTTAGAACACCCTTTAACGTCATGAATTGCCCCCTGCCCTTGGTTCCATGCTTTTATCTCCACTGACGGAGATTGCCGTTCATCGTGCATTGGGGGTTACCTTGGCGACGGTGGACGCCTCTGTAGGCACGTTCACAGGGCCCGGCGTGCATAAGCCAGCGGAAAACGCTTCCCTCCCAGTCACATGACACAGAGAAAATAAAGACCGCCTACGCTGGCACTCCGGCGCTTCTGATTGAGGTTGTTTACGATTATGTGTTTGTTTTCATATTTTCGAGAATTGCTGCTTCTGACCTGTTTCTGCTACTCTGGACTTGCTTTTGCCTAACCCCTGATCTGATACTGCTACGCTTATGGAGCTGACGACGGAAAAATCAGCTCAAAATGGAGGAGGCAGCAGGTTAACCCCTGCGGTGTCATGCCGCCAGGACCTGGAACCATCCCCTGGGGGTCAAAAGGCGAGGGGCGGAAAGGCGCCAAAGGCCTAATGGCCCAAAAGCCTGCGAAGGGCAGAACAAAAGAAAATGGGCGGGGACATCAGGATTTAAGCAGGCGGGACCGGGGTGCCAGGCATCTCGCTCCTGCACTGGGACCCGGTCGCCGCCTCGCAGATGGAGGAAATTTCGTTCCTATGTCGTTCGTGTTGTTATGGTTGGTGAGGAAGTGTTGCTGTGTCCCGTTACAGAAGGAGAAAGGTTCCGGTGATGTCGGTTTCCAGCGAAGGAGGATCGCCGTGGCAGTGAGGAAGGAGCTTCAGGATCGCTGTGGCAGTAATGAAGGAGTGTGGGGTAAGGAGCAGGGCAAATAGAGTGCAGGGGGCACTCTGCCGAAAGTGGGATGCTGCTGCGGGTATGGCAGGATCAGGACGAAATGAGGGCGGGTGCAGGAGCTAATAACGTTAGCATTATTAGAGTTAAAAGTTGGGGCTGGAGCATGGGAGTGCGCCTTGTGTTGCACAAAAGAGCTCGTGGCGCAAGCGGTAGCGCGTCCGACTCCAGTGCAGAGGGTCGCGGGTTCAAATCGAATGTGCAAGGACGGGGGGATGCCGCCTTTATGGCGGTGCTGGTTGATCCCGGGAGGATAGCTCGGCGGCAATGTGCGCGCTGTAAAAGCAAAAAGGACACAAAGCAACACAGGCGCGATCCTCGGGTCCGCGCGTAGAAAAGTAAAGTAAATAAATTCCTGGTTTCCCCAAAACGGAAAGGTTGCAAGTAAACCTTGGGCGGCTTAAAGGGTAATTTTTGCATCACGGTTGGAGCTGTGGGGGTGACGGTGGTCATGAAACGCAAATAGGTGGGTCAGGAAATGCGTGCGATGTACATGATTATAAAGGCATGAAGGGATTTTTGGGCATCGTTCACTGTCTCCCTTCGCCAAGCGCCTGGCGTATTAGCAAGCTTTATATTCAAGTGCAGTTAAATGTGAGGATACGATTGGCGGGATGTTCGAGTTCAGGCGGCCGTGGTATAAACAGCAGATTATATCTCCATCATGAGACCGGCCAAGTGGCTCAGCGAGTAGAGCGCGCGCTTTAGCATCTGTGCAGATCCTGCTAACGCAGGTTCGAATCTCGGCAGGGCCAAAGTCAGCCTTTCATCCTTTTAAGGTTGACAAATGAGCACCACGCACGGGGGTAATAATAAGCAGCACCGGGATACCCAGAGTCGGAGCGTTATATAAACACAGCAGTATTGTCTCCTCCAGACCGCAATTTTGGCCCGTCTCTTGCCACGTGCAGAGAAGGCGGTTGGGATTGTCCTAGAGTAGTTCCCTGGCACCATACCATAGTTCTGTCGGTTTCAATCAGGCGTGGGGTTGGTTGGTGCAATCACGGCAGGGACGGGACAATTGTGGGGAAGATGGCATGAGGTAGTAAGGCCCACCCAGCACGGTGGGGGGGGCCGTATGGGCAGCGACGTGGAGGGGATATGTACATTTATGGTCGGAAAACGCTTTTGTTTAAGGCGCTGTATGGATAGCACAACAGTAGCATTATAAGGAGTTTTGGGCCAACGCGGCATGGGTAGGGGCAGGAGAATGCCGCCGTGTTACAGTATGTTTTGTATTGGGCTGGAACGGTTCGCCGCGATGCGAACGGGTGGTGCAGTAGGGTGTAAGTTGGAAGTGATGCGCACACATGCTGGGAAGGAGAATACCTTGTACAGGAAGGGAGGGTGCCCCCATGTTTGGGTTAAAGGTAAGACCGAAGGGGCACAACGGTTTGGGCGTCAAGTTACCATAAGACCAATGGGAGAGTGCGCCATCAGGGGTAGGACAGGACGCATGAGGTAGCTGGGATGCAACAAAAAGCAATTGCGGGTGCCGCGTGGAAATGAATGCGAAATGACAGTAAGCATATTTGCAGGACTCTGTCCGTTATATGGTGGAACACCACGAGGTTGGTAATGGAGGGGCGCAAGGAGCGTTATGGCATGTCACGGTCATGATAGGTGGGGTATTACTGAAGGGCGCCGGAAACACTATGGCATTGCTGGGCCATTGCGTAGGGTGCACCTCGAGGAGGGGTTAAAATTGGCACCATGAGCAGTATGGCGCAGATATATTGGGGGTGAATTGTGCTTGACTAGGGGCGGGTCCGCTATCCCACTGCAGCATAGGGCCGCTGGAGTAACGGAGAACTCTGGGATTGTGGTGGTCAATGTTAAGTTGGCGCGCGGAATAGGGCGGCCAACCCCAACATGCTGAGTTATGAGCGCTCAAGCCAGCAACCAAATTAGCCCACAAGGGAAGAGGGGATCTTACGGTAACCGAAGGGTTATGCGGGGAATTGAGAGCACGGGCAGCGTGCAAGTTTTGGAAGCAGGACGGCGCAGAGCAACGAGGGGTGGGGGGCCCAGCAGCAACCTTGGGTTCAGGGTTGGTTAAAGGGATTACTGACTGTACACATTTGTCGTTCATACACATGGGGTTTGTTCCAGAAAGCATAGAGGGAGGCATTGCTATGAATGGCTGCAAAAGGTAAAAGGTTGGCGCGCAGACCAAACACTGCGTCGCACTGTAGAGAAGGGTCTCAGGTGGCACCCAAGGGCCGACATGCAAGGGCTCTACTCGTATGCCTAGGTTGGGTGGAGGTTCCCTTGTCGTTCATGCACATGGGGTTTGTTCCAGAAAGCATAGAGGGAGGCATTGCTATGAATGGCTGCAAAAGGTAAAAGGTTGGCGCACAGACCAAACACTGCGTCGCACTATAGAGAAGGGTCTCAGATGGCACCCAAGGGCCGACATGCAAGGGCTCTACTCGTATGCCTATGTTTGGGCGGAGGTTCCCAACAGAGAATACCGGCAGGCCATTGACCAGGGGTTGGAGCTCAGGGGTAGAGCGCAAGAATCCATAATCTCGTTGGGGGGGTTAGTGATCAGATTCTTATAGGAATACAAGGGGAGGCGCATTCAGAGAAGTAGGATACAGGATGGCATGTGGTTTTATTGGGTCATTTTTCTCATGCAGCGCAAACATGCGAAAAGGGTGGTACAGGGCGTCCATCGGGCAGGGCGTGGCCGGAAGTGTGGAGCTGAAATCAGTAGGGTGCAACACCCCTCTCAGCACGTCCGGTTGGGAAAGGAGGTGAAGGAGGATCTCAGGAGGTGAGACACCTTATTGGCAGAGTCCAATGGGGGGGCAATCTGGAGGGAGGACTGGGCGAGCAGGCAGTGGCTCGAACTGCTTCATATTCCTCGGTGTCCCTGGGTTTTGACGCAATCCTGAGAGACCGGTGGTGTGGCAAAGCATGGCCACTGGAATGGCACACGGATGGATCACAAAGGACATTACCCTGTTGGAGGGGACAAGTCAGATGGTGGGGGTCGGGAACAGCACCCCATCAACCTGGGTCAGCTGTGGGCAGGCAGGCTGCGGGGTCGATGACGGGAGAGCTTTGGCCGGCTGAAGGAAGGGAAAGGTCCCATCTGCAGAGGATTAAGAAGGGGGAAATGGGCCGGACATGTCAAGGGAAGGGGAAACCTCCCATTTTTAAGTATCAGTTGACTATATCAAGAACAAAGCCCGGGCAACCCGTTGAGGGGTAGGGGCCAGGGGAATGGGGCCAACACGATAAGGAATATGGAAAGGTAGAGCCTTCCTTTAAGGAAAGGAAGGGATAAGAGTAAGAAAAGGGGCAATGGAGGCAGGGTGGTGTTGAAAATCAAGCATAAGGAATTCAGCTCAACCTCACCCGCCAGGAATGGCCCTCTCCTAACAGGGAAACTCCTGCAAAGGCAGGCAGAGCAAGGTTAAATTGATTGGGAAGCTTTGGCTGAATAATAGTGGTGAGGAGCCTATTGCGGGTGCAGTAGGAGGAGCAAGGTGGAAAGGTGGCAGGGGCAGGAGGGTCCCGGAACAGGCCCACCCTGGTTAAGGCAGAGCAAGACGGAAGGGTGGCAGGGGCAGGGAAGTGTCCCGGAGCAGGACAGCCACGCGGCTAAGGCGGAGAGAGGGGGCAGGGGCAGAAGTGTCCCAGAGCAGGCCCTCCCTGGTTAAAGCAGAGCAGGATGGTAAGGAGGCGGGCGGCACGGGCCGGAGTGTCCCGGAGCAGGCCCACCCTGGTTAAGGTGGAACAAGATGGAAAGATGGTAGGGGCGGAAGGGTCCCGGAGCAGGCTCGCCCTGGTTAAGGCGGAGCAAGTTGAAAGGTGGCAGGGGCAGAGGTGTCCCAGAGCTGGCCCACCCTGGTTAAGGTGGAGCAAGAAGGAAAGGTGGTAGGGGCAGAAATGTCCCAGAGCAGGCACGCCCTGGTTAAGGCGGAGCGAGTTGGAAAGGCGGCGGGGGCAGAGGTGTCCCAGAGCTGGCCCACCTTGGTAAGGTGGAGCAAAGGGGGAAAGGTGGGAGGGACAGAAGTGCCCCAGAGCAGGCCCGCCCTGGTTAAGGCGGAGCAAGTTGGAAAGGTGGCAGGGGCAGAGGTGTCCCAGAGCTGGCCCACCCTGGTTAAGGTGGAGCAAGATGGAAAGGTGGTAGGGGCAGAAGCGTCCCTGAGCAGGCATGGCCGGAAGACATCAAAAGTTGGGGAGATGGTCTTCAGGATGTTACAAACGATATATCAGGCACGCAAAATATAAGTTAACCATGCCGTTCCCTCCTTTTGTCATTTCACAGCAGCAGAAGGAAGGAGGAAACGTATCGTGTAGGTAGTGGGGCGCGCATGCAGCTCAAAGGCTAAGGCGAGCTGGACTCAGCAGCAGGAGGCGCTGACGGCTGGCGAGTCAAGAGGGAGTGGCACGGGGTGCCAGGGATGAAGTTGGCTCAGCTAGAGGGGCAGCTAGGGAAATTGCTGAGTAGGCGGCAGAAGCCGGAGGGTTGGTAATACTCTTGGGAGGGAACGACCTGACCAGCCTGGGGAGAGGTGTCCGGCTGAGGGACATTACGAACTCATTGCAGGAAATAGCAGCACAGTTGGGCGAAACTGAAATTAGAGGGTCGGAAGGGATTCCCCCGGCGCAAGGGAAGGGGGCAGAGAGCCAGGCAGCAGTTGAGAAGGGAAGAAGGAAGCTGAGCGGGGCCGTTGCAAAACGACAAGGGCAGGGGTTTCCATCAGAATAGGCATGGCTTTAGTGATGGGAAAACACCCAAGTACTTCCTATCGGTCGGTGGAAAACTTGTCCACGAACGAAACGGAGCTCTTTTTCGGGGACATCTCTACCAAATTACTGGAAGGGGAGAAGGAGACAGGAAGAAGGGGAGCCACAGTGGGCGAGAACCCACTCAGTGGCGTGGCGGTGTTTGGGCAACCAAGCACAAATGATAGACTCCGGACGAGCCAGAAGGAAACGGAATGGGTCTTCGCTCTTCCGGACCAGCGCCTCTTGGGGGCCTAAACGGCGGGGGCGTCTGGTAGGGACAAATAAGGCTCAGCTTCCCCCAAAAACAAACGGCGCTCTCCCCACCCACGGACACCTGCACGGGCAGGATTGGAACAGGTACAATGGGTCGGGGGAGTTGGGGGCCTACTATACCAAGTATAGGGGGAAGCAAAGGAAATCCGGCAAGCAAGCGCCACACGGACAGAATGAAGTTCACAAATGTGTACAAATAATTCTGTTGTCATGGAAATAAAACTGCGGCCAAGATTGCCATTTGAAATTCTGTGTCATGCCAATTTGTGGGGATAAGGTTTAAGGCATTGGGGTGCATGCGCAAAGAATAATTGGCAGGAAAGGCAAATGTACGGCTGCAGGGGTTATGGAGCTGACGACGGAAAAATCAGCTCAAAATGGAGGAGGCAGCAGGTTAACCCCTGCGGTGTCATGCCGCCAGGACCTGGAACCATCCCCTGGGGGTCAAAAGGCGAGGGGCGGAAAGGCGCCAAAGGCCTAATGGCCCAAAAGCCCGCGAAGGGCAGAACAAAAGAAAATGGGCGGGGACATCAGGATTTAAGCAGGCGGGACCGGGGTGCCAGGCATCTCGCTCCTGCACTGGGACCCGGTCGCCGCCTCGCAGATGGAGGAAATTTCGTTTTCCACCCACCCACCCACGAAATACAAGCAAAAGAGCAGGAGACCTGGGGTGTTGCTGTCGCAGGACACCCAGGCCAGGATTTGACAAGTTGGCGGTGTTTGGGCAACCAAGCACAAATGATAGACTCCGGACGAGCCAGAAGGAAACGGAATGGGTCTTCGCTCTTCCGGACCAGCGCCTCTTGGGGGCCTAAACGGCGGGGGCGTCTGGTAGGGACAAATAAGGCTCAGCTTCCCCCAAAAACAAACGGCGCTCTCCCCACCCACGGACACCTGCACGGGCAGGATTGGAACAGGTACAATGGGTCGGGGGAGTTGGGGGCCTACTATACCAAGTATAGGGGGAAGCAAAGGAAATCCGGCAAGCAAGCGCCACACGGACAGAATGAAGTTCACAAATGTGTACAAATAATTCTGTTGTCATGGAAATAAAACTGCGGCCAAGATTGCCATTTGAAATTCTGTGTCATGCCAATTTGTGGGGATAAGGTTTAAGGCATTGGGGTGCATGCGCAAAGAATAATTGGCAGGAAAGGCAAATGTACGGCTGCAGGGGTTATGGTATCTGACCCGGTCTGCCTAACGGACCTCTCTGTCTCTCGTTCTGGAATTGCTGCTGCCCGCACAGTAAACTGACATTGCCTGCTTAACGGATTGCTTTGCTTAACGTTTGGAACTTTGTTGCCCGCTCCACCTTGACTTCGACTACACCCTCGATTGCCTCGTTCTTAGTTCTGCTCTTTGGACTTCGGAATACGCTCGTTCGGATTTCCTGCGCTTCACCGCTACATCATCTTGGGACTCCTTCGGTGTGTTTCATCCAATGTGCATGGACTAGAGACGCTTGCTGAAAGTGCACTTTTCTGGCGTCCTCATGCCGTTGGGATAGGGCAATTGGTGCTACTATTGGATTATTGGACATTCTAGGACCCTCTGCTGCTCCAGTATCATACGCCTGGTTAGAACAACCCCTTCCTTTCTCCACCTAATACTCCTCTCCTTGCCTTCACTTTTCTGTGTTTCCAGGTACACCCAATCCAATGGGAGGTAGCGAGGGGACGCCATTGCAAAATAACCACGTCTATTACTGCCACCAGCTACATAAATAAGGGAACCTCTTCCTCTTGAGAGGTTGGTCTTGCTTGGTCGTTTTTGGATCTACTAGTGTTACTATAACCAGTGTTATTCACAGCCAGCAGTTTTGTGGTGCCTGTCCCCAATCTGCCGACTAATAGATCCCTCTGATTGTCAGCAGCACAATAGAGGGTTACATTGGTAGGAAGAACTCGTCAACGAACGAGTCCAGTATCCGGATGGTTCCCGACTACTCCCGCCACGCTGAGAGACAGTACTGGTGGTGAGTCCTAACAGTCGACTGCTTTCTTCTTTTATATATTGTCTTGTATTCTGCTGTGCTCCACCCTCCTCTAGGTTCTCTTTTTGATAACTGCTTCGTTCCTGATGCCCTGGTAACCCGATTTGCTTACTGGTCTGCCTTGTTTTCTGCCTGCTCTTCCATCTGAGCTCTTGTCTACTTAGTCAATCGTCCACTATTGTCTTGTCCTTTTCTGTCTCGTCTGCTTGCACCCCTCTTTGTGTCCACACCTTTCCCCTCCACCCCTCTTCCTCTCTCCTCTTCCTCCACCTACTGTATGGTGCTCTCTGTTTCTCCTTTCTTTTCAAACTGCTTCTCTATCGACTATCCTGCTCTCCTCACTAAGTCTGGTAGGAAGAAGTTCAAAAAGGATATTTTGGTCTCCAACCCAGGCCTCCCTATCGCTGACACCTATACCAGTGCTTCCTCCACACAAACCCTCACTGACACCCTCTTTGCCGTTCCCTCGCCAGACCTATGAACTCTTCATATGGTCTCTACACCCTCTCTTTTCTCTTCTGCCATTAATGGTGGCACCCGGTGGGAGACCCTCCTGGCCCCCTTCCACTCCTCTAAGGTCATCATTACTGTTTACCTGAATGGCACCGTCTTGGTTCACGGCCCTCAGGCCAACCTTCTCCTCTTTGATAGACGCTTCCTGCGCCTTATCAATTTCCTTTCTTCTACTGCTGTCCCGTCTCTCCCTTCAGCTTCCTTGCCTCCCCCCTCTGCCATCTCCTTGGATACCTTGCCCTCTCCTCCTTCCTCTTCTGCCCGCCACCCCACCCCCTCAGGATCCTTCTACACCCACACAGGGTGTACCTCTGATTTGTACCCCTCCCTGGAAGTCTTTCAAGATTGGCAACCTTCTCCATAGTGCCACTCTCAACTCTCGCTCAGCTGTCAAACACTCCTCTGACATCTGCCACCTCCTGGAAGAACTTGATCTCGATGTCCTCTGTCTCATGGCTACATCCTGACACAGCCCTTTCCATGCTCCACTCTTCTATCTCTGATGCTCTTGATGTTCTTGCCCCTGCCACGAGGATCCGCTTGAAGCCCAAAGCCAAGTGCAACTCCTGGTATGACGCTGACCTCGTCACCCTTAAACGCAAGTGCAGGGTGGCTGAGAGGAAATGGCTAGCTTCTTGCGCATCCTCTGACAAACGGGCCTGCTGCATGCTCCTAAGGCAATACCGTCTCTCTGTCCACACTAAGAAGAGAGCCCACAGCAAAGCCTGCGTCTCTGCGGCATCTAACAACTCGGCCAAACGCTTTAGAATCTACAAGATGCTGGCCAATCCTGCTGCAGTCTCTACCTCCTGTCCCCTCCCAGGCCCTGGCTTCTCATTTCATCTCTAAAACCCTGGACATCCTGTCCCACCTGGGAATTTAGGCGTCTGAGGGGATGATGCTGGGAGCAGAGGAAAGGGACGCCCATTCCCTTGTGTATTCTGTAGCCTCTCAGGATCCTCCTATTGGCTGATGTGAGGGAAGGGACAGGATACCTGGTAGGGATTTTGTTTCAGAGGAGGAAAACACTTGGAGCTGAATGGAGGACCCACCCTGCCAGCACCATTTGACAACTTGAAGGGTCGTGCCTCCACTGATACTTTCCAGCCCCCACTGAATTCATCTGATTTTAAAGATAGCATCTGCTTGTGTTTCAGCAACAAAAGTAAGCACCACACATTAATTGTTCGGACCTAAGGTTTCATATTCCAGGCTCCATGAAACAGCTGAATCGCCAGTCCATTCCCACACCCGCTCCCAGGTCTTAACTCTGATTAAACATGCCCAAATGTTGGCTGCTGTGTGCCGTTGGTGAGTAGTTTGCAAGAAGGATGGCACGATTATGCTGCCCATGATGGCAGATATATAGTCATGGGTTGTGCCATGTTTCCTCGCTGCAAATTGCCTGCGGCCCATTGTGTGTGTGTTTTTTGTTTTTTTTTGTTACACAGTTCACCGCAAATAAGTGCAGGGAGAGAACCTCTGCAATGTCCAACAACATGCTCCCACCTTAATAAATACCTAAACCCAACCCCTCATCCACATATGCGGAAAAATGTGTAAAAAACAAAAGTAGAACAAATGGACCTCGAACAAACGGGCCTGCGAGAAAATGGGCAAACCGGCCTCCGCAGATGCTTACCCTCTATTTACAGCTAACTGCTTTGTTTTTGAAGATCTCAATGGTTTCGTTTTACAGCATTTTCATGGTACTACAGGGGTACAGATTCCAGATGCCATAAGTAAGATACAGATGATCCCAGTTCTGAAAGAAAAATATTTAAGTGGTAGTGATGAGGCAGAGTTCTACCAAAGTATGATGAGCTTACATAATAGAAAAAAATATGTGAAAATTGAAAATGGTGTTTACAGTGTTGGGTCGACGCACTTTTATACTTTATCCAAGATGGATATGTAGCAGTGACTCAGATTGCCCACAACATTCACTCTGGCATTGTATCATGTAACAAGATCTGTATGGACAAAAATAATCTTGTTTACAGTTTGCAAATTACACTCGTATTCAGAGATGAGATCAAACTTTGATCAAATATGTGAACGAGGGTGGATTGCATGCCTATGGGTAGGGTCAGTAGATTCATACAGTGTAGAGAAGCAGATGCGTTCACCAACTTGGCACTCGTTATTCCAGTTGTGTGTCATTCTTACGATATGAAAGATCCAGTAAATTTGGTATTAGAAGAGAAAAACATATTAGCCATCCAGATACCAGTAATACAAAGTTGAAAATGAACCTTTATATCTGAAATGCCAAATTGCTTTGAATTGGATTGAACAGAATTGGTTTATTACATCCAAATTCATGCTGGGACTACTGTCTTTAGACTTCTGGAAAGCCCTGAGAAACACTTTGCTTACTTTGTTAGCTAAAGGGGGCTACATGTACAAATATTTACACAACTTTAACCCCAATGGGCCAACTGCTTCTAAAGGCCAGTGGGACCACTTTCCTATTGAGCAACTTGAATCCCTAACCAATGTTCTTTCTAATTATTTTTCTCTATGTGCATAACTGGTTGGCTGTTGTGCGCACATTATTTTCCATGTGCGCAACTGACTAATGAGGTAAGCCACTTTGTAAGCATGTGTATTTAGTGAAAGAAGAGTTTGAAAAGGAATTTCCTCTTCCCAGCCACTGCAATTCTTGACAAATCTTACAACACTTTTTCCAAACACATAGGCTGAAATAAAATATGGCATATGTGATTATACAGAAAACTCATCAACCAGTCCAAGAATTCAACATTTGCCACAGTAACTCAAACGTTTGATGCCACTGGAAAATCACTCATGTGTACTACAAAACACACATTTCGAGGGGTTTGGGTCCTCCGACGTATTCCATATCTATGACGGTAATCACCACAGCTGTGCTGCTTCGGAAAATCTTTCGGCGTCTGCGTCCTGCGTCGATGACGTCGATACGCCGACCTGGAGGACCTCCTCCGACGGCCGACGTCACTGGTTGTTATAAGTTGGGACGCACAACGCCCGTAGCCTCAGTTCCATTTTTTCCACGAACGTGTTCGCTTTGGAGATCTCGGCGCGCCTCGACTCTTTGGAGTTTCTGTTCTTTCTCGGTTCTTCAAACCTGTTCGTATTGTGAAGTATATTCTTCGTGAAGATGTCTACCTCGTCTTCCACCCCGCGTCCGGGCTTTAAGAAGTGCGGGGACTGTGGGTCCAAGATGTTGGTGACGGACTCGCACGACGCCTGCCTCTGGTGCCTCGGGGAGGCCCATGACACGGATGACTGTGTCGACTGCCAGTCGCTCACGTCCAAAGCCTCGTGGGAGCGCAAGCAGAAGTTGTCGGTAGGTAAGGTGTCCAAGCCACAGAAGTCGAGGTCTGCGGGGCTTTCGACGGACGATTCTAGGGGCGACTCTCTGCATCGTTGTCGGTAGTCCAGTGGGTCTCGGTCCCAGAGTCGGTCCCGTCACTCCTCTGCCTCTTCGAGGCACTCCCGGAAGCGCCGTCATCGGTCGCCTTCCCCGTCCTCTTCCGAGGACTCCGCCCGTCGGCGGGTCGCTTATCCCACCAAGCATGCGACGCGAGAGGAATGGGCTTCCTTCGGGAAGAAAATGTTAGTGTTTCTCGAATCGCAGGGCACTGGTCCGTCCGCGCCTCAGAGTGGGGTCGGTTGTGATCGGTCGAGAGACACCGCTCGCACGCCTTTGGGCTCGGGTGGTCGGCACGATTCACGGGAGAGGTCCCGCTCGGATAAGGGGAATCGTTCTCGTCATGCCCGGTCCAGGTCCCGGTCCTTGACGCGCTCAAGACCGTGTGCACCTGTGGTGTCTTCGAGGAAGACGTCGACGCGGTGGCGCTGAGGTCGTCGACGGACTCTTTCGAGGCCCCGCCTCTGAAGAAGTAGTCGACTCCATCGGCACCCAGGCTGTCGAGGGACACGCTCGGGGCTCCGGCCTCGAGGCCTGTGTCGATGCCATCGATGCTGTCGGCGCCGCGTTTGGCGTCGATACTGATTCACTCAACGCCCTCAACGCCTTTCGAGGCTGTTTCGACGGGGGTACCCCGGGGCTCGGTGGAACCCCCTAGAAAGGCTCTGGCCAAGGTCATGTATGGCTTTGTTCCACATTCTGTGTCTTCTTACCGCCATCTTGAGTTTATTTCAGAGGTGGATGAGGGCTCTTATGATGGCATGGTTCCTGATACGGTGCCAGACGAGATTCTCTCGGGCCATAGCCAAATTGTGGACCTGGGGCAGTCCCTGCACGATGCCAATGGGCAGGACACCTCTCCGGAGGGGGAGTTTTGTAGGCCTGAGACTGGCACTCATGCCGACTCCTCGTAACGGCGTCTTATGTCTAGGGTCACCGAGTACTTGGGATGGTCTGCTCCCCCAGGGGATTTTCTTCAGGATGACCTTACGGATTTTCTCGACCAAGGTCCACCAACTGACCCGGTACTGCCGTTCCATATGGCTCTACAGAGGAGGGTGGCGGCGGCTTGGACTGCTCCGGAGAGTCTCCCAGCAGTGGGCAAGTCTTTGCCGCGAAAATACCGCCCAGCCAGTAGCGACCCCTGCTACTTGACCAAGCACCCCACTCCGGAGAGTTTGGTGGTGCAGGGGGCTACGGCCCCGGCAAAGCAGGCTTCGTATCATACCATCCCTCCTGATATGGACGACAAGCGTTTTGACGGCTGGGCGAAGAAAGTGTTTTCTTCAGGGGGTATGGCGCTTCAGGCGGCCAACTCCGTATGTGTCTTGTCACGTTTCAAGCACACTCTGTGGAACTGTATTTCCTTAGCGGCTGAACATATTCCCGAAGGGGACGAACGGGATGGTTTCCTTGCCATCGTTCAGGATGGCAAGGATGCCATGTGTGAGGCCGTTCAGTCGGGTTAGGACATGGCAGATTGCGTCAGCCAGTCCATGGCGGCGAGCTCCATGATACGCAGGTTTGCGCTGTTGCGGAAGTCGGGGTTTGCTCCTGATGTGCAGGCCCGGCTCCTCAACATGCCCTTTGACAGGGAACATCTTTTTGGCAGAAAGGCTGACGAGAGCCTTGAGAGGTTGCAGACCTCCAAAGCTGCAGCGAAGTCGTTGGGCGCTGCAGTTCGCCAACCTCCGCCTTTTTGTCCTAGGGGACAGCAATGGAAGGGAGGTTCCTTTCGTTATTACTCATCATTTGGTAAAGTGAGAGGAGTTGCCAGTCATAGGGGCCACCATAGGAGTGCCAGAGGTGGAAAACAAGGTACTCGAGGTGCAAAGGCCGCTCGGGCTGTTGCCTCTTTGCCCTCAGGCAACGCCGCAGCCGCTTCAGCTCTGTCATGAGGCCATGTCCCATGGTTCGCCGGTTGGGGGAAGGCTGGCGCAGCATCTTGCAGAGTGGCGCGCCATTACTTCAGATGTGTGGGTTCTGGAGATCATAACCCACGGCTATTGTCTTCCTTTCCGGCAGATGCCTTAAACAATCCACCGGGGAATCTCTCTTTAAAGAATCTGGATCCGGTCCTTGCGCAGGAAATTCAATCCCTGCTGGAGAAAGGCGCCATAGAACTGGTGCCTGTAGCAGAGAGGAACAAGGGATGGTATTCCCCTTATTTTTTGATTTCCAAGAAAGACAGGGGATTGAGACCCATCAAGGACTTGCGCGGTTTGAACAAACTCCTCAGGAAGGACAAGTTCAAGATGGTTACTCTCTCTCAAGTCCTCCAGGCCCTTCAACTTCAGGTCTGGTTGGTGTCTCTCGACCTCAAGGACGCTTATTTTCATGTGCCGATACATCCAAAGCACAAGAAGTACCTGAGGTTCGCGGTTGGCGACTCGCACTTTCAGTTTCGGGAGCAGCGCACCTCAGGAAAGGGGGGATTCACGTCTACCCCTACCTGGACGATTGGTTGATAAGGGCGCGCTCTCCCGAGCAAGTCCTGGATCATCTGTCCGTCGCCTGCCACTCCCTCCACAAGCTGGGCTTCTCCCTCAACTTAAAGAAGTTCCACTTGACACCAACTCAGGGTCTCCAGTACATCGGAGCTGTGCTCGACACGTCCCTGGGGCTGTGTTTTCCTCCCCAGGTGAGTGCTCATCACATTCAGCAGATGGTGCACAAGTTTCAGCTTGCCCAAAGTCTCCCGGCGTTCGAGTTCTTGAGATTGCTCGGCCTCATGGCATCCTGCATTCTTCTGTTTCCAGAGGCCAGGTTGCGGATGAGATCTTTGCAATGGGCACTCAAGCTTCAGTGGTCTCAGTCCTCCGGCAGGTTGTCGGACCCTGTTCAGGTGCCGTCCTCGTTCGCCCAGGACCTTCTCTGGTGGGCCGTCAAAGACAATCTGTTGAAGGGGGCTCCATTTTGGCTACCCTGGCCGGAGGTGACGATCGTGACGGACACATCCCTCACGGGATGGGGAGCTCATGCCAACGAGTTGACAGTCAGCGGTCGTTGGTCTCCGTCGGAGTCCAGACTCTATATCAATCTGTTGGAGCTGATGGCCGTCAGGCTAGCCCTGAAGGCTTTTCTGCCAACTGTGCGAGGGAAGAACGCAGTGGCCATGCACTACCTCCACAGAAAGGGGGGGGGCAGGGTCACTTCCTCTGTGCAGGGAGGCGATGCAGCTCTGGTTCTGGGCAATCCAGTAGGAAGTTTCGATCTCGGCAGTTCATCTGGCCGGAGATGATAACGAGACGGCGGACGCTCTGAGCAGGCAGAGCACGATCTCTCACGAGTGGGAGTTGGCTCAGGAGATTCTCCTGGAGATCATTGCCCTTTGGGGGACCCCTCAAGTGGATCTCTTCGCCTCCAGTGTCAACCGGAAGTGCAAGAGGTTCTGCTTGCGGGAATTTCCTCCAAAAGGATCCTTAGGAGACGCGTTTGTGGTAGAGTGGTCATTCCCACTGCTGTACGCGCTTCCTCCAGTCCCCGTCATCCCGCAAGTACTGCGGAGGTTACAGAGGTTCGGTTCCCGGATGATCCTCATTGCTCTGGCGGAGGACGTACCCGGACCTTCTCGACTTGTCCATCTGCCCTCCACGTCGTCTTCCCTACCGAGACGATCTGCTCTCACGGGAGGGGGCGTCAGGTTCTGCATCCAGAGGTCAGATCCTTCAACCTTCACGCTTGGTTTCTGAAAGGTTGAGGTATAAGGATTGGGACCTCCCTGAAGACGTGATGGAGGTGTTGCTCTCGGCCAGACTGCCAGCAACAAAGTCCCTGTACCGTTGCCGTTGGCGTAAGTTCTGTGACTAGTATGGGGTTAAGAATGTGGATCCTTTTGCATGTGACGTTCCCATGGTTCTGTCTTTTTTGCTTTCTTTGGCCCACAGGGGCTTGAAAGTGGGTACCGTTAAAGGTTACCTGGGGGCACTGTCCATATTTAAGCGCTCGTCTGAAGAGTGTTCCTATTTTAAAATTCCTTTAATTTCTCCGTTTCTGAAAGGGCTCACTAATGTGTTCCCTCCGTCACCTTTCCAGGTGCCCGGTTGGGATTTGAACCTTGTTCTCAAGTTTCTGATGGGTGCTCCGTTTGAGCCTTTGCATTCATGCCCTGTGAGGCTGTTAACTCTTAAAACTGTATTTTTGGTTGCGGTCACTTCCGCTCGCAGAGTGAGTGAGTTACAGGCACTTTCAGTTAAGCCACCCTTCACTGTGTTTCATAAGGACAGAGTTGTCCTTAGAGTTCGTCCTTCCTTTCTTCTGAAGGTGGTGTCGGAATTTAATTTTAGGCCAGAAGGTTGTTCTTCCAGCGTTTTATCCTCCTCCACATCCTGGTAAGGAAGAGGAGAGGCTCCATAGGCTTGATCCTAGGAGAGCGTTAAGCTTTTATATTTCACGCATGTCCCGGGTCAGAGTGGACGATCAACTCTTCATTGGTTACACTGGAAAACGTTTGGGACAAGCTGTGACGAAACAGACTTTGTCTCGCTGGATTATTCTGGCTATTTCTGAGTGTTACCGCTTGGCGGGTAAGGACCCACCGGTCGGCTTGCGGGCCCATTCTACCAGGGGTATGGCTGCCTCTACTGCCCTACAGAGGGGTGTTCCTATTCGAAACATCTGTGATGCAGCCACCTGGGCTTCGGTACATACTTTTGTACGTCACTACTCCCTCGATTCCATCCGTGGGCAGGATCTGGCCTTTGGCAAGGAGGTCCTTTACTTTATTTATTGTAATGTGATACAGTTTAAAAATATATTTTTTAAACTTTACACATTTAACAAATCTTGATACGAGATATTAATTACACTTCTTACTTAATATTTAACATACCAATTAATTAGATGTCAAATAATCAGGTCATCAAACTTTCTAGTGCAATAATATAATACTTCATGAATACAGTAGTGAGTAAAAAAGAGAAAATAGATTAATCAGCAGATTAAAACAAGAGAAAATACCACAGCTTAGCCAGCCAGACCTAAAACCGGTCAGTCGGTTCAGAAAGAGACATTATAACTCCTACTAAACACTGCTGCTCATTTGTTTTCTTGCAATGTTCCAAATGTTAAAAAGTGCAATATGGAGCTTTGCGTTAAGAGTGTTAATACAATAGTGCCAGAACTCATTAGATCTCATATAATCCATATTATGTACATAGATTCTGAGATGCTTAGACTAACAATGGGTCATTAATGGGCACTGAGTTAACACATGTCTAGACATAAGTCACAAAACTATAGCTACTTAATGTAGCCAAATGTCCATAATTCTCCTGCCAGACCCACAGCGAGATAGACATCTGGAGATGGTGGAACATCGTTTGGTTATCTTGGTCCCAGTTAGGGGACCAACCGCTTACCTCACTAAGTATTAACCTATCTTTCTCCAGTTTGGATTGCTTACCCCTACTCATGGCCTCATTAACACATTTCAAGAGGGGATTAGTAGGATTATTCTTGATCTTTATGTATAACTCGGCTCTCTTGTGCAGCACTATCGATTTGAGGGATAGTAGCCCCAGCTCGAGCCGCAATATTGCCATCGGAATACATTGAGGGAGGCCTAGTATACGTCTCCAAAATTTCCCCTCCAGTAGCTGAAGCCAGTCTAAGTTCATGTTGGTCAATGTTTCGAGACCATATATGACCATAGGTATAAATCACTGCACATAGAGTTGTCTTGCACCCCAAATAGAATAACCACTCTGCTCCTGGGTAAATCTACATATCAAAGCTGTAAGCTGGGCAGCTTTAACCTTTCGTGCCTGGATGCAGAGTGTATAATTCCCCCTACTATCAAATTCTACTCCTAGGTATTTATATGAGTGTGTGTATTTAATTTCAAGAATACCTACACACATGCCTGGATGCAGAGTGTATAATTCCCCCTACTATCAAACTCTACTCCTAGGTATTTATATGAGTGTGTGTATTTAATTTCAAGAATACCTACACACATAGAGGGACGTGCTACTCTACCAGCTGTAAACAAGAGTACTTCAGTTTTATTCTGGTTAATGGACAGTTCATTGGCCTCTGCATACTGCCATAACCTGACAGCTGACCTCTGAAGGCTACTAAATGTGTGATCAAATATCGCGACATCGTCGGCATATGCCAAGATCATACACCGGGTCTTACCAACTTTCGGGGGGCAATTCCATACACCCCGGAAATATTCGGGTATGTCTGAGACGAAGAGATTGTACAGCAGGGGTGCAGTCACGCAGCCCTGTTTAACACCCCTACGGTGTATGGATGGAGGTGTTAAATTACCTGTGGTGTCAAGTCTGTTACCCTTTTTAAAAACTGGTATCAGAATGGCCCTTTGCCATGTAATCGGAATTTTACCGTCTGCTATCACTTTTTCAAACAGAATCTTCATTAGGTTCGCCCAAAATGAAGGATTACTCTTTATGACTGCATTAGAAAGCCCATTCGGGCCCGGTGCTCGGGACGCTTTTAAATTCTTAATATTGCTTAGTCAATCATCAGTGGTAACTGTGTAGGGAGAGCGTATAAGGGATATGTGGCCAGGTGGCTTTACAAATCCAACATCGCTATTGTTGCGATTTTCCAGGAAAGTAACACATTCATGCCCACCTATTGGGTTCAGCATAGGGGCTCTACCTTTACTCTTTGCTCCACCTAGTATAGCCCAAATGTTACGGGAGTTTCTGGAACAAAATACACTCACTGTTTTACACCAATTGCCCACTTTAAGATTTTTTTTATCGTGTTTCAACCAAGTGTGGTATTTATTTTTCAATTTTCTAATATTTAGGGCAATAATATTCAGAGAATAATTAGTAGTCCTAAGTTTCTGTATATCTCCCCTAAGTTTTCGTTTCGCATCACAAATTATCTTATCATAAGGGGCGTGGGAGGGCTTATCCTTCAATGCCAGAGGGCGTCTACTCGTAGCATGCTTGCCCGAAAAGTTAACTATCCAATTTTCGATTTCTTCGGCCGACATAGAACCTAATTTTGATTCAATATCAGCGTTCCACTGGCCCGTTACCCTACGGGCCTTAAGTATATTATTGTCGGACCAAATAATTCGGTTAGCAGGATCATTTACAGTTAGATCACCAGTGTAGACATTCTCAGGGATAGAGGATAAAGCATTGAAAGTCAAAATGAGTGGGTTATGATCACTCCAAGGGCTCTGAGTAACGCCCATATCAATGATCATAGAAGCAACTTCGGCAATGGGGAAAATATAGTCAATTGTACTCTGATGCAGTCCATGGTGCCAGGTACTCTTTCCTGGTCTATCACTATGCGTTCGACCGTTCATAATTTCTAAGTCCCAGCATTTGAAAAATAATCGCCAGTATTCGCCCTCAGCATCCTCTTTGACAGCCTCCATTCTGCTGCATTGGTATAAGCGATTATTGTTTACAGTTCCCCCATCCCCAGTAATATGACCATTGAAATCACTGGCACAAATACCAAAATTAGAGCCCGTGGCCCTTCTCCATTTACTGATTAAATCATGCAGTGCTTCTTGGATCAATTCTCGATGTTTAGCACCAGGGGGGTTATAAACATTGATAATGAGTACTTCTACCGATGAGGCATCCATCCCTACTACCGCTTCGATTGCACAGATGTAATCCTCATAGTTGGTACTTATCCTTAGACTGGAAACGGTGTTCTTCACTCCAGTTAATAATCCGCCATAGGTGCGCCCCCTAGGACCTTTCTTAGCTAGACTATGGTATATAGTATAGCCATCCATAAGCATTGGTGTCATAAGCCATGTCTCCTGGAGTAAGAAGAAATCCTATGCATCGATGAGCGAAAGAGAACCCTGGGGGGTAAGAAGGTGAGTAAAACCTCGAGTGTTCCAAGATAAGAGGGATCAATTTCATTACTTCTGTAGGACCATGGGAAGTGAGTCTGCCAGCCATTTCAAGGTGTTCTGAATATCGCTTAGTTGTACTTTGTTACCGATAGGAAGATTAGGTATCGAAATCTGGCTGAACTTCCTAGGCTTATCTACATTTGAGATCAATGGGTCCTCATCTTCTTTATTTACATCAACCCCTAGGCCCACTTGTGATAGACTAGATTTATGAGCGCGGATCAAATCAGTAGTATCCTGGACTTCACAATGTAGTGCAGTAACGTTGGGGTTGGACACATTCAGAGGTTGCACAAAGGAGAAGTCTTCAGAATGGATAACTCGCAATTGTGGAATTAAATGTAATTTAGCCAATACTTGCGATCTAGTCAGCCATTTATCTTCAGTCTTTTGATTCAAATTTTTAATAATGCATATTTTCAACTCAGTGCTATTTAATTTATCCTTTTGTTTCAAGGCTGATGTAGACTTTGGTGTACGTTTGTCTTTCCTTTGGGGAGTAGAATAAACATTTGCTTCTTCCTCTGAGTAAATTGGAGATCCAGGATCTTGATCGTTACTGCTAACATACGAAAAATCATTAGGTTTGTCAGGTAGAATCCAACTTGTTAGTGTACCTGCTTGTGTGTTCCGACGCTTCTTTGATCTACGCGCTCTTTTTCGTGCTTTTCTGGATTTCATTGGCCCTAATACAGTTGCTGGAAGTGGGGAGGCTATAATCACAGAAGCTTTTTGGTTCTCTAACCATTTGGTCAGTCTTCGTTGCTTCCTAGACACTGGGACTTCCTCTTTCCCAATAGCTTCAACTTCATGGCTGATGGAGAGAGCCTCAGTTATAGTTTTTTCTTCGGGGCCTGCAGATTCCGGGTGTGGGATGTCTCGTACAATTCTAGGGTCCGGGAGACCAAGATGCAAGACCGTGTTAACATGAATTCTACCACACAGTGTGAGTAACATTTTTAATGCAAATTGCGTAGTGCCCATCGAAGCTTGAAGTTCAGCAATTGAAGCTGCCTGGGTATGAGTAGTATCTTTTCCTCTGATTTCGTCTGCCGTGGCTGACCCCTCTAAGTCAATATACAAATTAGGTGAAGCTGATAAACGGTTGCTTCCTGAGACAGATGGTTGGGTGTCAGAGGGAGGTAGTGATAGATCTCCAATTTGAGGGGAAATTGTGCCTCCAGTTAATTTCCGATATTGGGAGGTAGTAAATGATGCTGCCAAAGCATCAACAGGACATAGTACGCGAGCTTCGACTAGCTTACCACCATTATTAGCTGTGCCATCACCTCCCGGATGAGGGGTCATTGATTTTTGGATAGACAGGCACAAGTTCAGCAAGGAGTTATTATCAATATCCTCGTAGTTAGAGAACTCCTTTATCTGAGTCCCATTAGGATCGCTTGAGCCTCCTAGAGGTTCAGTAGTAGGTATATTTGTTTTAAGTGGAATTTTTTTTTAAAGTGCAGGTATGGTCCCTTTATCAGATTGCTCCCCCTCCTGAGCAAGTTTGGAGTCTTTAACGGCAGGCACAGGGTTTTCCTTTGTAATATTACCCTTCCTTAAATTGTAACGGGTTTTAGTGGTTTTGGATTTTGCCATTTTTGAAAGGTAAAGTATTAGAGGTAACCAGGATCAAAGAGGGTATTATCACCTCTGCAGTCTCCTGATTACAGTTAAAAACAAAGACGAGGCAGCAAGAGCTTTCAAAGCTTGCAGTGCTGTAGCAAAGTTAAAATAGAGTAAGCAGAAAATAATATACCAGTGCTCAGTAATTCCGGTCACAGTAACCTCTAAACGTAGGTGCCGGTAATCACTGAAGTGCTGCGTGTGATACCATCCGACAATAATAAGGAGAAAATAGGTTCTCACAACATTGGCAGAATGTTGTATGTGCTGTTCGCTCCCTATAGCATATTTCCAATTTGCCTCGTTCAGCAGGGCAAACGTTAGGCTTATCCTTAATCAGTTGCACCGTAGCTCCGCTCAGTTCTGAGATTCTGAAACTGGCACTGGCACGGCTCTGCAGCCTACGGGCCAAGCTTCATGGCCCTTCCGGGCTCCCCCGCAAGCCGGCTTCGCGTGTCACTCGGGCTCCCATCCCCCACGGCCCGGAAGGCACAGCTAGAGGCTCAGCAGGAAACCACTCGGCGCGCGCAGCGCGGACTTCTCTCACCGGCCGAAGAGCGAGGTTAGAGGAGGGCACCTCTAGACGTGCCTCTGTGTAGGGAACGAGATGAAAGAAAGGATCAAGCCGCACCTCACAGTCCCGTAACGTCTCAGAGGCTGCTTCCGATCCAATCTACATAGCTCTGCAATTTGACTAGGCAGTCTAAATTTCTGTTTTCTAAATTCTTTTCCCACCTCCTTGCATTGGTACTGCTTTGGGAGTCTGTCATAGATATGGAATACGTCGGAGGACCCAATCCCCTCGAAGAACAAGTTACTCTCTTACCTGGTAACGTTCTTTCGATGGGATGGTCCGACGACGTATTCCATATCGCTCCCTCCCTGCCTTCCCCGCTACAGAATTTCTTATGCGATTGCAGCTTACGTTTCCGCAAGGCTTTGTGTGTCAGAATGGCAGAAGACTGGTGCCACACGTTCTGGGAAAAAACTACAACTGAGGCTATGGGCGTCGTGCGTCCTACTTATAACATCCAGTGACGTCGGCCGTCGGAGGAGGTCCTCGAGGGCGGCGTATCGACGCAGGACGCAGCCACCAAAAGATTTTCCGAAGCAGCACAGCTGTGGTGATTACTGTCATAGATATGGAATACGTCGTCGGACCATCCCATCGAAAGAACGTTACCAGGTAAGAGAGTAACTTGTTCTTCTCTTGTCATAACTGATGTGACTGTCAAGAAATTCAGATATAAAACATTCGCCGATGGGTTAATGGCAATTAAAAGAAATGTGTCTAAAGCATGCTGATAGGAGTTCAAGTGCCACTTTAATGAAGTAATTCAACGGCCAGGGTAACATGCTTCTAATAATTTGTGTAAGGATGATAATTACATCAGAATAACTGCACCTCAGAATAGGATAAAAAAATTCCTGTGCCTCTGCTTGCTATCCACATTATGTTCTCCTGTGGGTAGTTATAACACCAGCCTGCAGCTAAGAGACCCACTGTTAGGGAGAATTATCATTCTATGGCTAATCTCCCTCACCTAGTGAGTCCCCCAGTAGCTTTGCTGGATTTCTGGAGTTTACTTTTTCCACTTGGTAAGAGTGTGAGCCTTTTCCCCACTCTTACATGTGTTTTGCCATGTGTATTTCATCTGTTTTTGTGATTGTGGACTCTGGAGTACACCACTTCAGTAGTCCCACTCTTTTGTGTGTTACACAGCACCTTCAGTGCAGTGACACAGGGCTGTCTTTTAGACTTCCCATCGACTCCTTTTCTGGGGCCGACTACTGTCCCCCAGAAACTGGTAAAGTTGCCATTAACTTTACATAGTCACTTGAAACTACAGACCCAGTACACCCCATTTTACATCCCTATCCCTTTTTGTCTGTGCCTCTCTGATCTTTGTTTTGCTCTTTTAACATTTAGACTTGGCTGGTGGCAGTGGTATATACCCTAACATTTTTACCACGATTATACTATATAAGCGTGGTATTGTGTAAGGCTATTATATTAGCCTCGAACATAAACCCGCTTGACCAAATACTTTTTAGTTTGGCTCCAGTCGGGTTTATTCTCCATTTCTTTTTGTTAAAGTCCTTCTTGTGTTTTACTTTGCGCGGCAAACCAGGTTTGCCTCCTTTGTTCACTGTCTCTTGGCAGGCTTCTGCCCAGAAGCCCTCCTCTTGGCGCCTGGGTGTCTATGTGGGCTGAATTTGAGGGAAGGGTGTAGTCACCCCCTGCACAGGGTATCCTAGGAAACCCAAGACGTACTTTGGCATGATTGGCTGAGGTGGTTGTCCGGCCCGGACAACCCCGCTGCTGCATGATTGACAGCCAGGCTGTGTGAATGGGGGATTTTCGCATAAAAGGCAGGACTCTTGGGCTAGAAGTCAGAGTCACCACTGGAACTACAAGGAACCGAAGAGAAGCGGAGAAGACGACGGCTGCTGCAACTACCCATTCCTGGTGAAGCCCTGCTGCAGTCCTGAGCTATCTACCCTTCAACGACCAGAGAAGATCCAGTCCGGAGTCTTCTTCCCTTGAGCTTGGTGGGGTCAACCAGCCCATCTTCCACAGCCAGAGGATCCTCTTCATAGTCGAAATCGCTGCACACTGCTTTAGTGGGCCGGATAGCCATCTGAAGAGCCTCTCCTGTTTTAAAGGAGCGCACCTTTTATTCGCTGTTTCAGCTGCTGGCCTTATCCCTGAGTAGTGTAGACCCCTCCAGATGTCGTCCTTCTTGTCTCCACGACCGAAGCTCCAGGAACTGCAGGTCTACAGGAAACTACCAGGAACAACTGCCGTGGCACAACCTTCTTCATTGAATAAGGTACTATGTCCAGTTTCGAGGAACTAGGGTGAATCCCTTGTCTCCTCATCCAAGGCTTGCCCTTGTCTTCCCTTCCATCTTATAACTTTTGCTTCCTCTGTTGACAATATATGAGTACTCCTGGCAACGTTGAATCTTGAACTGTTTGACTGTGTGATCCTCGACAACAGGAACCCGGTTCCACTTGACACTGGCTCTGGCCTATTGACTTTTGTTTTCCTGTCAGCAAGTGTTCTGATTCTGTCTGCCTTGAACAAAGTATTGCCTATGATTTTTGCCCCCAACTCTCTCTGGTTAACTCAGGTGCTAAGTGTCTTTTTGCCCCGGTAACATTTCTTTCCGCGGATACGCGTATCTTTCGTAAGACCGAACTGTCATTACTGTCAAAAAGTGATTGCATATGTATTCCCGGTAACGTCTTTTGTTTCACAACACCGGTCCGTTAAAACATAGGTTACTTACCTTGAGTTGCTCAGTGCCAAGAGAATTGGTTGTGTGTAGTGTATTTTTCATGTGGTTTTAATTTAATAGAAGTGAAGTGTTTTACCAACAGATGGTTTAGAAATAAATGTACGTTTACTTTTCAACCAAAAACCTTGAGTCGGTGTTTGCTTGAGTCACAGTAATTGTGGTGCTTTGTGTAATCTTTACTACTGCTCATTTGCTCTTGAGATAAGTCTGGCTGCTCCGCTACTGCTACCACTTTAACAGTGTTGTACAAAAGGTGAACTTGTATTACCACTTGTAGTCTTAATTGTGTGTAGTGGTCCCTAAGAGCACTGCACAGGATTCTGCCTAACACCCACAAAGCTCCACTGATATTTTTTTGAATTTGTGACCAGTAAAGCACTGGCATAGGAAGGAACTCTAATATTAATGCCCGATTTCAATAGGAATTTTAAGGGGAAGTACATCTTTTAATAAACAAAGTATCCCTATTGGCAAAGCTAATTACTCTTTTAATCCCTGAAAAATCATTTGATTCCAAGTAGGGAGGAAAATCTGATTAGACGCCTGAAGTAGGAAGTGAGATAACAGGGCACATAATAAAGTCTATAGTTTTGCCCACCCATCTGCACCACAGCCTAAACAAAATTAAACAAGAGCCTTACTGAGGTTTATTTTGGAGCCCTGCTGAAGAAAATAATATACATATATGCCTTTTAAGTTAATAACATCAATTCATCAGAGATACAACTGATTAAGTGCCGCCTTCAGTAACTATGTATGCCTCTTCTGTAATTCTTTATCAGTTAAATAAGATGGAGGGGGATGCTATAGACGATACTCACAGAACACATGGTTATATTGAAAAGCCCTGAGCAGCTGAGCAAAGATAGAAAAAGAAGGTGCTGTTGTCTAGACGGGTACTAGACTTTCCTATCCTTTAGCAAACAAGCAACACATTTCCTTCAGTGTACTACCGAAACGTATGACTTGGTTTTTTAACTTGCTGCTTCGTTCATCACCCACAAGGAGCGATGACCTGTGCTCTTCCACCCATACTCTTCTCCGGCCCATGAGCTATCCTCCAATACTAGTTGATAGAGCTCTGTAAAAAGTGAGCGATTGTAGCAATAAACACTTGCTGGGATATTTGTAGACCCACCTTTGTAAGCAAGGCATATTTAATGCCTCAACATATTAAGTGCATTTTAAAAATGTCATGACTCTGTATGTACACAATTATTTTGCAGTGCATACAAGATTGTTTGCACCATACCCCACCCTTATATCATTGTGTAGGATTATGCAGTGATCAGTGAAACCGTTTTTGTATAGCAGTGATTTACCATATAATGTAAGAAGGTATATGCCTAAAGGAACTCTGAACACTTGGAAATGATGTAGATTGTGTGAAAAGCATTCTGCTGTCTGAATATCCGCTGCAGTGGTACTATGGACGAGTAATGCCAGGCATAGTCCATACCCATTATCCATTGTAGGCAAAGTAAATGATATTGCAATGTTGCTCTCCACTTATAGGGTAATGTTAGTGATGCTAAAGTAGGAGACGCTGAACATCACATTTGTCTTTTCAAAATCCTTAGAGGGCAAATTAATATTTGAGTTTTATAACGCGTTAACTTGTAAGGGGGTCGCTTCAAAGCACTTGCATGAAATATATACAAAGAAGAGGAAGCTTGGGATAACGTTACACATCCAAGTACCCTGCTTACTTACAGTGATCCAATATTTGTGGTAGTAGTTCGATTCTATAGTGTGGGTGACGCTTTTGGTAAGGCACAATGAGTTAAATGAGTTACAGAAATTCTGGCGTGTGAACGTTATTCATATTACAACAAACATAAAACATGTGGATGTACGTACATGTCTGCTAACCTTTTGCAGAGCCAAGAGAGGAAGAGTCAAGGTTGTCTGGTAGTATCCTAATGTGTTCTGGGGCAGAAGTTAAGAGTCATAAGGTAAAAGTGTGGTAGAGTCAAGTTTAGGCGTCATGGGTGGCGAGGGAACAGTATTTGGTTAATGTGTGCAGGCATATCTTGGTTAGATTCTTCTGTTCATGAAGCCAGTTTTTCATAATCGTTTTTAACATCTTATGTGTGTATTTAACTCTTAGGGATTTTAGGTGTTTACGGTCACCCTTGAATAGTAGTGTAATGCAAACGAGCAGAATATCAAGACTAGCTGCTTATTTTAAGTGAAAGAACATTTCATTTCAGGTAACTACTGTCCCTTGATCCTTATTTAATCTTTTTGAATAGGTGAATATTGTCTGTGTGCGCTGCTAAAAATCTTGTGGGCGGCACCCAGAAGGAAGCTGGGTAAGCGCACATGCGCACAGCGTAGATGGAACATTGTCCCTAACCCTAAACTGGGAAATCCTGAACTGTCTTGACTCGCCTGTCGGATGGGTTCTCTAGTTTATCTGAACAATCACAACTTGTTTATCCCCTTCTTCCCTTTAGTGCTGCTAGTATTTTTACTGTGCTTTTCCCTTACTTATTGTGACTAGATTTTGGGTCAATCCATCTTAAATTTCCTTTGTCAGAAAGGTATACTCGCCTTTGAGTGTGGTGTACATACCTTTCTTTTCCTTCTATGTGCAAGGGAAGGCCCCTGTTAGATAAATTGTGACTTTATGTTGGGATTAGTGGTCAATATCATTACCTGGCAGACCTCCTGAACCGTCCATTAAGTGCATATTTACTGAAGACCCTGTGTCGGCTCCTATACATAGTGTGGTGTTCATGTGACATAAAGTACTCGCCTGTAATGTAGGGATTATTTTATCTCTAAACGTTTATAGAAAGAATATATTTTTAACCAAGATATATTGTGTGGGCAATTTTTTTCTTGTCTACTTGTTGTGGTGATTGATTTTTGGTGGGTCAATTTATCTTGAGGGTCTTTGCTTGTGGTTACCAGCAGAACAGAGTACACAATTGATGTACATACCAGGAGCTTTGATGTAATCACTGTATGTACATAGGGCAGTATGAATGTGAATTGGGCAATATGACAAAGTTCATTAGCCTGTTATCATTCATATATACGAGCTTGACTTTTTATGTCCAGTGAAAACATTTCACATAACTTGTACTGAAGTAATAGAATTGTTGGCAGCAGTGATAGAATAATGCTAGGTATTTTTAGTTTGATTACATATCCTATAGTTTCTTTTTTTACTTTGGTAGGACATGCTTTCATTTTGGATTCATTGAAGTAATCCTGTTTCAGTTGCTTATCTTACCAGCTCACATTGACTTCTGGAAGAGTATAGACTGCCAGTGGCAACCTCATTCACCCCATAGGATTGGGATCACTAATAGTGTTGTAGTAGTCTGGGGGTTGAGTAATAATTTTAGACAGTACTCCTCCCTGTACTCTTGCAGAATAGCCGTCATTGCGTCATAGGCACTAATGTAAAATGAGTGGACTGATTACTGTATAACAAATGTTAAGATTGGATAATTGTGGCTTAATTCATGATTGGCTCCACGGCAGTTTATACCAATGTGTCTTGAATCACGTGGATTTGGTTTGGCAGTGTGCAAGAACTAATTAAAATGATTATTTTGACTACAGAATGTACTTTGCGCCGCATTCCCCTAGTCACTTATTACTGCAGGAAAACTATTTCTGTGGCATTTATGCTTTTTAAGTGTGATTCCTGGTCAATGGTTTAACCCTTCTACATTGGCTTTTGCAATTTAAATGATCATATACGTAATATGCTTTTTACATGCAATTAAAAAGAATGCCAATAAGGTGTGCTTAGCAAAGCATTCGAAAATCATTCAGCACAAGTGCAGCTAAGCAAAAGCTGAATGGCAGTCAGTATTGGTCCGCAAATCCTCCTACAAACTCTGTGATGCTCTGAAGTAATTCGTAAGCCACCCCAAATCATCAAGAACAAACATGTTTCATGGCGATGCTCTTTAAGTAATCGCAGGTCATCCCAGAATCCTCTGGGGCAAACCTGCTGATTGTCTTGAAGTAATTGGCAGGTGATCCCAGAATCATCCCCAAATCATCATGGTGATGCTCTTGAACTAATTGGCAAATCATCCTAAAATCATCAGGAACAAAGAGTTTTCTAAAATGGGGATGATGTTGGCATAATCATCAAGTCATCCTAAACTCATCCCCAAATCATCACCCACCATTCTGAGACATTTACTGATGACTTTAACAGCGTGATGACTTCTGATGTAGTTCGATGATCATCAGATGATTCCAGGATGGTCTCTAAAGTCGTCCTTTTAGACCTGGGCGCCATCAGAGTCCGTGAAAACATTCCCAGCAAAACTCATTGGGGCGTTTGAGTAAACACAAATGTTTGTCAGGCTTGTCAGCAGGCTTTTTGACACAGATTTGGGTAATCCCTACTAAATATCTCAGAGACCTGTGTATAGTTTGCCGCTCACCTGGCTATCCTCATTACGATGCCTGCAGAGATGGTGTGATGTGCTATGCAGACCCTGGGCGAACTGTAAGAGAAAGATCTCGCTTTGGTAGCAAACCAGACCATCTCCCCATGCTCTAGTAAAGCCTGCCACACGAACGTGCCTATTCAAGCGAATGCCAAGCGGGCTGCTGTTCATTTAACATAGCCTTTCCCCTCACTCTTGCAGCACATTTATTAGAGTCTTTGAAGAAATTAACGGTATAAAATAAGTAATATTAAAGCATTTTTTCTTGCGTTATGTCTCTTTTAGGAAAAAAACATCATGCCAAAGTGCACACTCGAATTCTTCATTCCAAATGTCCTCGGCGTGGCTTTCATTTTGTTTTAAATTATCTTTAAAAGCAGTTTCTTCAGACCTTGAAAAGTACATTTGCATTGGACAGCATGCTATCAGTGAATTATGACCATACCTTGAAACAAACATTGGTGCAGTTACATAGTGAGCACGATGCAATCTCCACATTTTAATCCATCGGCACAACATCCACTAAAATGATGTTTGCAGTGTCCCGAAAGTGCACGAAGTGAAAAGTCCAAACGTTTCCTAGCTTTAATGCTGCTTAGCCACACTCTCTTCCTGTCGTCCCGCGACTGCAGGGATAACATTCTTGGGTAGGCAGGAAAATGTGTGTGAGTGCGCTTCAGAATGCGGGGTCAGTAATTGCAGTGAACAGGGTCGCTTTAATGCTGGCCTACTGCCAACTCCTATTTGCAAAATATATTGTTTGCACAGAATGTGCAAAACACATATTTTGCGGTTGTTGACGGGGCCGGCTTTAGGCCCGGGCAACGCGGGCAGTCGCTCGGGTGCCACATTAGCCCCCTATTGATCCCCCTGCCTACGCCTGCTCCAGAGTCTTTTAAGGGTTAGTCCCGAGCTGGCATGGTGGGTGGGGGCTCGCTATTAAAAGGAAATGCACCCCGCTCTTGTGCTCCAGCACGGGAGCGGTGCGCTTTTCATTAAAATAGAGCAATGATGCTAAACCAGCATAAGGCAGGCTTTGAAAGACTGCCCCATGCTGCTTTAGCATCAACGCCCTCTTTAAGTGATTAACTCCCCATTCCCGTGCTGGAGCTGGGAGGTAATCACTTAAATGGAGTGCCGCTTCTAGGCACCAACTATACCCAGACCTCGGTACGCAGGGGCAGGAGTAGGTGCCAATTATCCTTGCCCCAGGTGCTGCCAGAGCTAACAATTCTTCCCCTGTATGGGCCCTCCTTATATATTCTGGTTTATCTAAACTCAGTCAGGATGCGGCTAGAACATTGCATTGAAGAGTTTTCTCCTGTCTGTTGCTGCTGACTGTTTATCCAAATTAATTTTTGATGGTCCTGCTTCTCTATTCTGTTTTCCGTCTTCCACATGCTAGGCACCTTAGTTTTGTTTTTTTGCTTTATTCCGAAGCTGGAGAATATAAATTATTGGTACTGGGCTGCACACAGGTCCCAGTACCATAATAGTAGAGTTATTGCAAGTTGGGTTTGGACCTCTTGGTGGGGGAGGTGAGAGAATGTAAGGGTACTGCATGCACTCCATTCTCAGCCTGCCTCTGGTTGTAATCACTCTGCTAAGAATGATGCAGAGCCGAGTTATAAGATCAAGCATAGACATGTTGGGACAGTATTTAATACTGGCGTTCTTCTTCCAGGCATGCCATTCATGCTCACCATTTATGGTGCAGTGACCAGTTGTATCAAAGGGGCAATGCTTCTCCATTGGCACACACGTTTGTCAGATACTCTATTTTATGATCTTACACTGTAGGGAAATATTGTTATTGTGTCAGACCCTAAAGTATTAGAATATTTTATAAGGTCTTCTAAAGCCCTATGCTTTTTTGCTTTATTTGGGTGCGTGAGACTGCACTAGGCACGTGAAGGCAACACCCAGGCCATGTGAGGATGTACCTTTAAATATATCTGTACCTGGCATATGAAGGTACAACTGGAATAAGATGCCATATGCATCAGAGGTTGCACTTGACATAGAATATTTCCCATGATCCCTCACCATTGACTATGCTGGCCAAGTGTGATGGTAGTTGTAGTCCAAAACATCTGGAGAGCCAAAGGTTGCAGACCGCTGCGTAGCACCTGGGCGTGTGAGGCTGTACATTCCTTAACGCTAGTATAGCTTACATGTTGGCTTACTATAACTGACGGTAGCTGGTAATAATACAAGGGCATATTACGGCAACACCTTGGTCTGAAGGTCTGCACTTTGCATTATGAGTATACCTGTGAAAGGCCTAATAGGCACTTGATGGCAGTACTTAAGCAGTATTGGCTGCATTATGTTAGCCAGTCTCCTTATATAGGAGACTGCACTTTGTATTTGATTAGCCTGGCTGATGAGGCATTAACGGTCATAAGGTGGCATATTTGAGCCTGCAATTAGAATTTGATTACAGCACGGGGGCATCTGAGCTTGTACTTTCAACATGATGATTCTACCTAGCATTCAAGGATATTTCTGGCTCACAGTGAGAGTTGCTATCCACGTGAAACGGTACTGGCATTTGAAGGAAATGCTTCCTGAACCATTATAGCCCTTCTGGGTCTGACTTTGGCAATGGTCTGTCCTTTGTGGCTTATTCAGGTATCTCTATAATATATAATAATAATAATTGTTCTTTTATAACCCGCTTAATATCGGGGACCATTTTCTAACAGCGAGACCAGCATTCGTACCTGTGTTGCTATGCTTTGTCTAGCATCCAAGACAAATGCGTTGCCCCTGACCTATCCTCTCTAATATAATATAACCTTTTGTCTGCTTTAGTACCGTTTTACCAGACACCATCAATATTATAGTGTGTTTAAAAAAGAAAAAAAAAGAAATACCCATTCCATGTGCGAGTAGAATGCGCCATCACTCACATACACCAATCTACACCCACTCCCGATCAAGTGGGTATTCATATTAGAGGTTTTGTTATTGATCTTTTACAGATTGTATTTTTTGTTTACATCAAAGAGTTCATATTTTGTGACGCCAAGCGGGGCGCGGTCATCTGATGTCAGAGGGGTCAAAAGGTTGAATGTCGGATCATTAGGTGCATGATGTCACTTCTGCTACCCCTCGCTTTTTGGGTGAATTGATGTCCCTGTACTGTTGACTTATTTGTAAAGAGGTGGATCGGTCTCCCGCAAGCTTAGACACTCACATCTAAGGGCTTCTCACAATAAATGGACAGACACTACTGCTGTTCGATCAACACGTCTTTATTCCAACACAGCTACCCAGCAACTGCCTGAGTGACCGTACTTCGCGTCCCTCCCCTTCCCGTTGCCCCTTGTCCCTTCCCATGTGACAAGGGAATAAATGACAACATCACACCCCCCCTCCCCCCCCCGATACTAAACATAAAGTTTGGGATTATGACATTTCTTCAATGAGGCGATGTGGTTTTCTGCGAGTCCTTTGTGGCCTCCAGTCATTTCTCTCGCTTGATTCCTGGGAGAGCCAACATGGCTCCTCTGCGACGGAATCCTCTCTGTCTCCTTCGTAGGGTGCATCCTTTTCCCATGTACCTCGGGGTGTACGTGGTTCAACTAGCTGTACGATTCCTGGCATCCTTTTGAAGTGGGAGCTGTTTCTTGTCAAGACATGGGTGCTGCCTTCAGCCGTGATGAGAGACCCTTTCCTATGCGTTACGGTGAGGGGCTATTCTCCGAAAGCTGCCATGTTCTTGCGATTTTGCGGCTGCCTTGCAATGACGATGTCTCCTGTTGTTAGAAGATTCTCTTCAGCCCTCCTTTTCTTATCAGCTGTTTCTTTCATGTCCATTTTCCGGGATGCATCTTGCTGTCTCATTTCCGCATCACCTTTGTATCGTTCCTCTTCTAGCCCTATGTGAGGTAGTCTGGTTCTTACATTTCTTCCAAACATGACTTCGGATGGCGATTTACCTGTGGTACTGTGGGGTGTGTTGCGATAGTCCCTCATTAATTGACACAGCAATTTCTCCACCGATTCCCCTGTCAGGCGAGCGATCTGCGTGGTACGCTTGATGTTCTTCATGAATCGTTCAACTGTACCATTGGCCTGAGGCCACAACGGTGTTACTCTCCTGTGATGGAAACCCATCTATTCTGCGAAGTTTCTAAAGTCCTGTCCAGTAAATGGGGGTCCGTTATCGGATTTCAGTATTTTTGGAATGCCATAAATGGCAAACATCCGATCCAACGCGGGAATGGTATGGTATGCCGCTGTAGATGGTATGTTTTGTACGTTCGGAAATCTGGAATATTCATCAATGGCCACAAGGATATATTCACCTCCTTCTAATGGGCCATAGTGGTCTACTGTAATTTCTTCCCAGGTCCCTTCAGGCAATTCAGTCATCCTGAGTGGTTCTGGTCTGGTTTGTGGATTGAGGACCACGCAGGTGGGGCAGTTTTTAAGCAGTTCTTCTACTTGGGTATTCAATTGAGGGAACCATACTCTTTGTCGTAACATTCTTTTGGTGGACATTATTCCTCGATGTCCTTCATGCGCCAGCTCAAGGATTTTTTTCTCAGGGTCTGTGGAATTACTAACTTGGTTCCTTTAAGTAACAGTCCTTCCTCTGTTTTGGCGAGCTCCTCCTTTACGGCTAGTAGACATGTGATGTCTTGTTTAGTCTCATCTCCTACATTCTCTTTGATTTGTTTTGCATGTTTCCAGCGGCCCTTCTCGAGGCATCTCATGATGATTTGTATTGCTTGGTCTGTGTTGGTTTCTCTGGCTATTTGCTCCATGTCCAAACCTTGTGGGGCATTCCCATGAACCACATACATGATGTATTGATCCGCTATAGAGGGGTCTGAGCTGCTATCTTGACTGAGGTGACGCGAGAGAAAGTCCGCTGGATTGTGTTCCTTCCCCGGCCGGTGAATGATGTCAAAATGGTAGTCCTTCAACCTTAAGGCCCATCGAGCTATCCTAGGGGGCATCTTGGCCTGAGCACTGCCGTAGATGAACAGTAATGCCTGATGGTCGGTGACTATTGTGAATGGTTTCCCATAGAGAAATAGATGGAAATGCTCACAGGCCCAAACTACAGCCAAACCTTCCTTTTCAGCCTGTGAATAGGCTTGCTCAGTTTTTGAGAGGCTGCGACTTGCATAGGATACCACATGTGCGGCTTGACCATCTTTGCGATCAAGTTGAGTCAATATGGCCCCTAGGCCAACTGGGCTTGCATCCACAATTAGTTCTGTGTGTCTCTGGGGGTCGAGGTAGGCCATGTTTTTAGCATCCGCAATGCGGTTTTTGATGATTTGGAAAGCTTGTTGGCACTCGTCTGACCATCTGAATTCTGCACTGAGTTTGGTGAGGGCTCGTAGGGGTGCGCTGACCGATGCAAAATCTTTGATGTATCTTGTGCAGTAGCTTGCCAAACCCAGAAATGATCGCAAATCGGTGACGGAGGTTGGTGGTGTGGTGTTTGTGAGGGCATTGACCTTCACAGGATCCGGTGTCATTCCACTTTCAGAGAAGATGTGCCCGAAGAATCGTAGTGTTGTTTTCCTGAACTCACACTTCTCCTTGTTTAGTGTGAGGTGCGCTTCTTCCAGTGCCATGCACACCCGCATGAGTGTGTCGTTGTGCTGTTCCTGAGTCTGTCCGAAAACCAAGATGTCGTCGCTATAATTTAGGCAGTTTGGCACATGTTGTTGATTACGTTGTGGATTTCTGACTGAAAGATTTCTGCTGCTGAGGAGACTCCAAAACTGAGTCTCTTGTATCTATAGAGACCCAGGTGAGTAGCAAAAGTGGTGATGTATCTGGATCTTTTGTGGAGTTCTAGTTGATGGTACCCTTTGTTGAGGTCCAGTTTTGAAAAGACGGTGGCACCATTGAGTAGATGCACCATATCTGTGATTCTGGGAGATTGATGACGTTCTCTTAATATTGCTTCATTTGGTCTTCGCATGTCCACACACATGCAAATGTCCGGGGAGTCTTTTTTTGGTATGGGTACTATTGGGGACACCCAAGGGGTCGGACCTTCAGCCGGTTCAATTATGTCCGCTTCTAGGAGTTTGATCAGTTCGTTTTCTACCTGTTTTTGTATGTTAATGGGAATTCCTCTGTAGTGTTGGGCTACAGGCGTGATGCTGTTGTCTATGTGTAGTTCAATTTGCCTGTCTTTCAATTTTCCTAGTCCTTTAAATAGTGCAGGGAAGACTTGATCAATGCTTGCAGTGGGATCCAGATGCTTGTGCATCATGAGTCTGTATAGAATATGTATTAGCCCCATGTCGACAGCCGATTTATAGCTGAGAATGCATCCACTGTGTGTGGCGGCTTCTAGAACATGCATGGGTATTTCTTTCACGTGATCTTTGTACTTGCATGAGGCCGTGAAGAAACCTTTACACGCAAGGGGTGTCGTGGAGCCATATGGAAAAATGAGCGCTCGGGCTGGTTGCAGGCGTGGTGCGTTTGGCATGCTGTTGTATACCTCTTCACTTACTACGTTGACCGTGGCTCCCATGTCCACCAGAAATTCAGCAGCCACCTGGTTGACTTGTATTATGAGAGTGGGGCTGTTTTCTTTTGCAGTGGGGTTCCCAAGTGCGTATAAGTAGCCTTTCACCCTTGGTTCTCCTTTTCGTGGTTTCAGTTCATTTTTGGGATTGTCCTCTGAAGAGGTGCTGGAGACGCTGTCCGACTGTGATTGTTCCACCAAACACCTGACGTATCTCCTAGGGCGCCTTCTTCGCCCCTGAGGATGCCGCTTTGTTGTCTCTCCAATCCCGTGATGACCTTGCTTGTCTTCGGTCTGTTGGTTCCTCACGAATCCTGTGGCGTGGCAACTCGGTTTTGTTGTGTGAGTCGCGACTGGGACTTGGACGTCTCGGCTCTCTTTCTGGTGTCGATCTTCTGTTCCTTCCACTTCCTCGCATTTTACTGCGATATATGAAACATACAGCCTTGTAATGGTTTTCTCCCCCACATGCAGAGCAGATTTGACCCATGGCGGGGCACGTGCCTTCATGTGGGTATTCATGCCCGCATCAATAGCAAAATGGGTCTGTGTTCCCTTTTGGGGTGTTTTCCAGTTTATGTAGGCTCTCATGTTTCCCATGGGTGATGGTGATGCCATCCAGCCCTTCCACCTGTGCTGTTAGGGCTGCCTCTGATCGTGCTAGGCATAGAATCTCTTCCAGATTATGTGGTTTTTGCAATAGTCTTTTCCTGAAGTCACCACTTTCACATCCTACTATTATTTGCGAGCGAAGTGCTTCCTCATTGGAATATTTGTTGAAATCACAGTGTTTCATTTTTACTCTGTCTCATCACGAACGCGTCCATTGTTTCACCTTTTACTTGTTTCGTGGTGTGAAAGATGTGGCGTTCATAGTCCACATTGGTGTGTGGTGTGAAGTAGTGAGTGAGAGTCGTTTTTAAGCTGGTATAGGTGTCTATGGTATCTTCAGGCATTTCATCTCTTACGTTAGATCCTATGACATGAGTGAGCAGACTGTGTTTCCTTTCATCTTCAAGAGGGCCCACTGCTTTAAGGCAAACTTCAAAGTCCCTTAACCATTTCTTCCACCTGGGCCCCAGCGTGCTGGAGTCACTGAGATCAAAATTGGGGGGCAGTTGTGAGATCAGGCTGTCGGTCATTTTTGTGCGAGATACCCGGACAGGTGTTATTTGTACAGTAAGTGACTCCTCTGAGGAGTCATCCAGCATGACACAGTTACTGTTTGTCGCAGTGCGGCTGGTCAAAGGAGATGCGGGGAGCCGACACGCTCTTCCCACATGAATTTCTGTTATGATGAGAGACGAAATTGGAGAAAGAAAGAAAAAAAAAAAAGAGAGAGAAGAAGGGAAAATTTTCAATCCGCGGGGAGCCGATGTGCTCCACCCACATGCGTTGCCGCCGGTAGCGGGATTCCGTTTTATATGTGGGGAGCCGATACGCTCCACCCACTTAGGCCACGGCTTACTTGGCGGGAGAGGAGCCGATGCGCTCCACTCCCGTGCATCCGCCTCTGGCGAGTAATCTGTGGGAAATGACAGCCTACCTTCACGTGGGGAGCCGACGTGCTCCACCAACCGCTGTCTCCCTTCCCAGTCGTGGGGCAGCTTCCTTCTACCCCGGGCCCACGCCGCTGTTGGGATGACCCGCCCCTACTGCAGGGAGCCGACGCGCTCCACCTGCCGGGCGTTTGTTGCCATCGCAGGGAGCCGACGCGCTCCACCTGCCGGGTGTTTGTTGCCGTCGCAGGGAGCCGACGCTCTCCACCTGCCGGTTGTTTGTTGCCGTTGGCGGGTACGTGCGGTACCCCGCCTGGAATCCTACCAAGGATTGTGGCTGGCGGGGAGTCTTCTCACTCCCACCCGCCTTACCTTCACCGTCGCGTCTTGGCAGGGCCGCAGCCTGCTGCTCCGTCTGCACTCGATGTCTCCGAGCGCGAAACGCCGGGACTTGCTGTGGCTGTGCTGGCGGTGGTTCTTCCGCCTCGTCGCCAATGTAAAGAGGTGGATCGGTCTCCCGCAAGCTTAGGCACTCACATCTAAGGGCTTCTCACAATAAATGGACAGACACTACTGCGGTTCGATCAACACGTCTTTATTCCAACACAGCTACCCAGGAACTGCCTGAGTGACCGTACTTCCCGTCCCTCCCCTTCCCGTTGCCCCGTGTCCCTTCCCACGTGACAAGGGAATAAATTACATCACACCATTCATGCCAAGAAATACCTCCAACGATAATCCCACAAATGTGTTGGTAAATGGGTTAAAAATACAATGAATACCACACAACAGCTACTAACAACAACTATGGCGGTAACTAGGGACACATTCACTACATATGTATAAGTAGCCCTTTGGTACATTGTCTGTGATGCTGCAGAAAATGCAACTCTGAAAACTGCAGAACCTGCACTGCTCCAACACTTTCCTACAGTTATGCTGCACCAACAAACTTCTGCATACTGACCTAATTGTGCACCACCCTCGAGCTTGGTGGGGGCAGGAGGCCCTGTTTGGATGCTGTCTGGTCCTGTGTGGACAATGGTGTGGCTGGTCCTTGACTGCTGGGTTCTCTTTGGTCATCCCGGCCAGTGCATTTCCTTGGTGGGCTCCTTCCATCCCGATACGTGGTCTTTACTGTACTTTATCATCACAGTGAAAATGGGACCGCCCCACACATGACCTCCCTGTGTGTGCTGTCTATTGATGCAGATTATATCTGGCACTCTTGCCTTGCCGGGTGGGCCCATGTGAGGATCTACATCGAGCTCTCGCTTTAGCTTTTGTTTTTTTTATTTTGTATTATTTTTGGCTTACCTCCAATTTTAGTTGGTGGAGGGTGTCCTGGTGTCCTGCCACTTTTTTCATTATATTGTTTGACATTCACTACTTATAATTTTCTGGTCCATGTGAGAAACCTGAGCATCTTCTCACTCCTATTCCCCTTGGATCCTCTGTGCAGGTCTCTAGGGAAAGGCCATTGCTTTTGTATCCTCCTGAACCTGGCGGCCGAGAAGCAAGGGAGGATCACCTATGTGGAGGGACCTTGAGAATTGGGAGTGGGGTTCCCTTGGGTGAGAAATGGTATCCCCCTTTTTTCTAATAACAACCAATCTAACCCTCCCCCAACCTGTATGGCCTATTATAAGCCAATTCCCCTCAATCTTCCACATAACACACTTGACAGTACTGGGACGAAGAAGACCATCAAGATCAGTGAAGATTACCTCTCTTCGCCACTTTGGTACTGGGATGTTTATGTTTATGTTTGTTTTATCATTTATATAGTGCGCCGGGTACCCTAAGGCTTAAGAGCGCTGTGAAACAAAAAAAAACACTTAGACAAAACAAACATGAGATGATTAAGATGCCTACTACGAGTTGTGAGGGTCATGCATGTCCTTCTGATTATGGCCAGACAGGACTAATGAGTCAATAATCCATTGGAAGGGTAGGTGACCACTACCTGTAATTTGTGTTTTTATGATTAAGAAGCGTTTATATGTTGCGTTGAGTTAATTTATCGGAACACACTGGAAATATCTCTAGGTACTAGAGTGAAAAATTCCTAAAGTGAAAACCCAAGGTTGCCCTTGGGCTGCCCTGTGCTCACGTACTGCTAAATCTTGGCTGCAATTTTCTGTGGTGGATCTTTTCATTTTCTTAAACTCCTTTTAATAATCGAGTTCTTGTATCCAATTATCCAGTTTACAAAACATCGTATGTATAAAATGCCCAATTTATTGTGAAGAAGCAGACATTTATATACACAGATTAGCAAGGGTCAATTCAGCCAATGCATGTCAGGCAAATGTGCCTATCTTCAGGGCTTGAACACCTATGTTTCATCATCAAAATTAACACAATAAAAAAGGAAGCAAAAAAATAGAAAACGAATAAGTAAATTAAAGCAGTATTCACTACATCATATCTCAAACAGAATTGGCTTAACAGTACTATGCTACCTTAATATGCTTCCTCTACTAAAACATCTGTGGAAAAAATCTGATGTAAAAAAGAACCCATTAGTTCTCAAAAAAGTTCAGGGTGTAAGGCACTCCTACAAATCATTTGTATTTTTATTTATGTCACCTGTGTTTTGTATGGTAGGATAGGTCCAGAAGACCCCCCTCCCCGACATGCCCCACCTACGTGAGGTTCGTGGCTCGTCAGGGGCCCCCCTGTCACCAGGGCCCAGGTGATGGGGTGACTACTGATTGACACACAGAACTGATCGTGTTGTACTCTAACAGACCATGGACACCATTTTAGAAGCCTCAGGACTCCATTTTTTAGATACTAGCGACCCAAACCCCAACGAGACAGCCTGCCTGCGAATGCTGCAGCTTGGCCCCCACTCACAGAGGGCCATGCCCTTCCCCGGTGCTTCCACACCATGGCAGATCCGCTGAAGGCCCGTTCTCACGAGCAACCAGACACGAACAAGTATCAGAGCAAATACTATCATTTACCTTCCGCAGTACATCACTGTCCCAGAAGTGACCTGACTCGCAGATCAAGTCTGGAAAATAACAGAAAACCATCCTTATAAAACAGGCCTCGACCCCGCATCTAACCCTTAACATGTAAACCATATGGTGCCAACACCCTCCTTACATAAACCCCTATTGATGTTTAACCACCCCCCAAAGCCTAACGAGTCATAAGGGTTGTTATGTTAATTATAAACATCTTTGTTTTGGGGATGGGATGTAAGTTCATAAGTGTCGGTAAAGTAAGCATGGCCTCAGCTCATACTCAATACCATGTGCCTAGAAGACCTAATGAAAAGAAATTGATACAGGCCACTTCGTGCTAACTAACAAATGCTGCTGAGTACAAAGGAAGGCAGGAAAAGCATTACTGCAAACGTTTGTGTTGCACAGGGGGACACGGTTAAATGTACAAACCAGAAAGAAAATGTATTATCGCCTCTGAATGTATTGCTTCTATGCTCCTGAGTACACCACCAAACCTAATGCTACCTCATGTGTTATTCAGCTACTACCATGTGAAATTGCTAAAATATAGTCGTCCAATGTTTAGTGATGTATGAAACTGCCAAAATTATTGTAGACGAATATAAAATAATACACGAATGTATAGACATTAGAAATGTGTGATCACTTTAATAGTACTAACTTTATTAATAATTTCCTTGTTTCACATAATGTGCAGCCCAAGCACAGAGAATTGCTCTCACACGCACACACCCAAGGCCATCTCCCCTCCCCTCCCACCAAGGCACGCCAGGACAAGCTGGTGTGCGAGCGACACAGCCTCACCTCCCCTCATTCTGCTGGGCCCGCTTTAAGTATTCACCTTCCCCCATGTCCAAGACCGCCATTGTCGGCCAAATTAATTATTTACAACCCGGTCCTAAAACCCCACTGCCCCAAGGGGCCAGAGGTACACCCTCGCTGATCTAATGGTACTCTGGTTCACCCCAAGTTAATGGGCCTTGGAGAGCAGATATTCAACCCTGTACTAACACATCATAAGTAAGGCTTCACTACATCTAACAATACCAGAATAACAGTGCAGCTCACCTTATGCCCTCAGAGGTTTATGACACCCTGTCAACAGGTCAGAAGTAACAGTGTCTTGATGTATTGGTAAAGCTTCACATTTTATGTATTCCTCCTGCGTCCTATTAACCTGTAGAGTAACATATTGCAGGATTTACAGGACAACCGGAATTATCTAAACGGATGAATGTTTGTGTGTATGGCCACAAGGGCAGAATGTCAGGGCAATCGTTCATCAACGACACTGACCGAGCCTGGCAGCCCCACACAGATGAGCCCAGCTGACCTATCCGCCCCACGTTGGCACCACGCTGATGTCCACCAATCATGGAGCTTTTCGTCACTACTGCACCTATAGTTAGTCGACGCCACCCAATCCCCAAGACTATGTGCCCCCTATATTGTGTAGGTTTTATGATGAAGTTTTGTAATAAGTAAGACTGTCTTTGTTATTGTCAGACAGAGCGCTCTCGGAGCTTGCAGAGTTCTTTGCATGCCCGATTTGGTTAGATAAGGAACCTTTTACACTTACCCGCACTTGGTCTTGGCCTCATTCCCTCTTGGGGTGTGTCCTTTACTGCCTCTCATTGCGGGGAGGGTAATGCCTTTTGGGGACGCTTGCCTTCAGTTTCTTCTAGTTCGGCATTGTCACAACCCTCAGCCCTGATCCCCACTGGCAAGCCCATTGGCCAGGTGGAATCAGGGCTCGGATCACTAATAAGACCTGGCATCCACTTCTCAGGCCCTCTTGGGGCCAGTCCTGGCGCCTTTGGCGCCAGGCTCATCAGTTAGGAAAGACATCTCCTTGAGGAACTACTTTATTTAGGCTTTCAGCCGGTATCAGGTAATAATATCGCCACATATATGGTCGCCGTAAATAATATCGCCTGGAAAATGTTGTGGCGATATTATTTGGGTGACCATATATATGGCGACAGGGGCAAAAAAAAAAATCTTTTAAAAACAAAATTTCAGGGTTGCGGGGGGGTGGTCCCCCGCATGTTCCATGCAATAATGTCTAGTGCTTTGGGTGTGGTGGCTTAGGGACTACTTTACAGTAGCTATTTAAACCACACCCGAACAAGACAACATGCTTCGTGTTACTTTGCTCCTAGCAACGTGACACTCGCCGTGTCCAGCTTTCTCACGAGCCTGGTGAATTCTGGACCTGCAGAAAAACCAAGAACATTGTTAGCAGCAGAATCTTACCTGCATTCATCATCCTTCACTGCTCGCAGCTCCTGGGCAGCTCTGTTGGTGGAGTTCACCGCTCGGATCGAAGGACAAAGACATCATTAAAGGAGGTAGTGGAGACATTACAACCACAAAGCGCTTAAAGACTTACCTGGTTGGTTTCTTTTCGGCCGGCATAGCTCCGGAACTCCATCTGCGCTGGGAACTCACCGCGACCTACGAAAAGAGAAAAGCACAGGTCAGTGAGGACAAGACATCCCTGCGCTACGCAAAGCGCCTCCTTACCGCATTATAGCGCGCCATCATCTCCCGGTGAGAACCAGCATATCCAGTTCTCCAAGCAGACACCCCGCGCTCCTAGGGAGATAAAAAAAGAGACATTTAGGACAGAGAAAAGGCATGCAAGAATTACGATGCCATCAATAGCAATAAGACATACCTGAAAGACACTACAAGGGCAGCAGTCAGTGAAGTAACTGGATCGCCCGCGCCCACAAAAGACAACACGCCCCTGCCCAGAGAGCAGGACGGAGAGCCTTCCGGCAACCAGATGAGAAGAGAACCTGGAGGGGCTGGAAACACAAGGGAGACGGGGGAAAACTTACCTTGGCAGCCCAGTCCTAATATAGTCTTCATTTCCAGGGGGAATCCCATTGACACCGAGACCACACCAGGGAATCATTGGGAAGGGCACCAACGACCAACTGGCTGGGTGGCGTCCCTGTGGATACCAGGTGAGCGTAACAGGCATGTAGCCAAAATATTTGGTGCCGTTTGCCTGCTAGGGGACGGTAGAGATTATCTCCCATCAATCTCCATGGTACTTCATCTCTTATTCATTATTGTGCCATTACCTCCCTTGTTTCAAACGTACCTGGTCAGTGTGCACAACTGCTTGTCACAGGTGTGCACGAGTGGCAGAATGGCAGGGGCCACTGCCGCTTCGTTTACCTGTTCGTATCTTGGAGACAGTCCATGTTACGTCATCCACACAACGGTGTAAAGCACACTGTTTTGCGCTCATGTAACACTCTTAGATTTGCTGGGTATAGCATTCCATACCTGACCTCCTTCCTCCTCAAGATATTCTTTACTGCCTGGAAGGTTTTCCTCTGTTCTTGCACTTGTGGACTAAAATTCGGGAAGAGACAGATCGTTGCAGAGCCCCATTGTAGATCTCCTCTCTGGTGACTTTAAGCAGCATGTCCCTGTCTCAGTAGTTAAAAATCCTGGCAAAGATGGTGGCAATGATGGTGTGCTCAGGTGCCCTGGGGCTCTGGCGTCCAGGGAGTGATGCGCCTGCTCCACCAATAACATGCTTGAGACCGGAGGACCATCCAGGATCTCCAGGAGCAGCTTCTCAGCATATTTTTCCATATTGTCAATGGAAGTGGATTCAGGGACCCCCAGAATGCACAGGTTATTTCTTCTCGACCTGTCCTAAAGGTCGTCGTTCTTTGCCACAACATTCTTTACTGTTTGCTTGAGGAGCGCCACCTCCCTCTGCAGAACTGCTACCTTATCCTCCCGTCACTGATCCTCTGCTCTGCCTCAGTCATGCGGCCGCATAGCTTGTGTATCTGTATTGCGGAGACATCGACCTTGCAAGTGGCGTTGTTTTTATTTTTTCCTCCTGGGGTTACCCGTTCTGTTTTTGAGCACCAATAATGTTTGGTTTAGGGCAGAGCCATCTAGGTGGGAAGGGCCCAGCCCAGGGGCTGGGGATGGCACATCCAGGTCGGATTTGGCAAATTGATCCATCATGGCCTGCTTTTTGGTGTTCGCCATGTTAGGACTCGAACAGTGTATGCCCAGGGAATTGCGGGATCTTCAATCTCACATTGTCTCGACCTGCCAGGTGCGCCCTTTAGAAATCAACAATTCGAGTCCCACCACTCAGGGGGGCTCCCAGGAGGTTCAGCCCCAGGGCAAGGACCAGTCGTTCCCTGGTGATAGCCACACAAGCAGGTCAGTTTTTGGAACATGGGGAGGGGTGGCGCCAAAGTAGACACAGCAGCCAGGTCCAAGACTCCGGCCACACACACTGCACAATGTCACAACGCTGAGGAAAGGGCCAACGCATGTGGTACAAGGTCAACCTCCATCCTGATGAGGAAAGAGAATTTTCTGTAAGAGGATTTATGCCTGACTGCACCCCGCACCTCAGAGGTGCCAGGTCCCCATCCAGGGACCAGCTTGGAGTGGTTCCGCCACTTGAGGTGTTGTACCACCGAGTCCCTGCTCCAGAATGTCAAACAAGCAGTGCCCAGCGGTTCCCACCTCTGGTAGAGGCCAGTCACAGCAGATGTGGCGATCCTACAAAGCACAGGCAGCCATCTGCAAGTGACCGTTGGTGTAAAGATGCTGATCCTTCCAGCAAAGAGGCACCACTACTGCATAGCAATCCAGGACCCCGCACAGTCAACCGCCAGGGTGTTCCCACAATGGGGGGAGCTCATCATCCAGACAGGGGTACTGTCACTGCCCCTGCTGCAGTAACAGCTGAGCTTGTGTGTGGGCGAATATTGAAAGGGGAAGCAGTTTGAATGGAAACAGATCCCCACACACCAGAGCCTTACAGGCCTGGGCCACCTGTCACAGCAAGGTTGTAATGGAAGCAGAGGCGCGGGGCTTGACGCCGACCCATCAGATAGAGTGCAGCGAGTCGGGTGAGTCGCAATCCATCATGGAGGCATCTGGAAGATTGTGCGTCAATGCTGCGTCCCCTCACCACGCACACAATCCTCCGAGGGGGCACAGCTCCCCGTCAGGTACGCCTCTCATGAACCCCAGGGCCAGGTTGCATGCCACAGCCAGTTAGTTTCTCGTGGGGCACTGTCCTGGCACCAGTGCTGCTGGCTGGGTAGCGGGTCCCCACCAAGGAGCCCTTACCTCCCACTTCGCGCCTCCCGGTCTGGGCCCATCAAGCAGCGGGGACCGGTGTTGACAGCAATGTGTTCCAGGATACCGCCAGCCCGCAGAGACCACACAGCGTGGGCACTGTACCGTCATAGCACACCTCACCCCCGTTAGGGCACCAGGTCCTGCATCTACCTCGGACCGAGCCAGAGAGATTTCAGTGATGCAGCACCCCTCAGCCCCAAGACCGCAATTGCCTGCCACTGCACACCTTCCAAACGCTGATCAGTAGATGGGAAGAGGTCAATTTTCAAAAAGAAAGCAGGATATTAGAGCCTTCGGAGCTCTTTCAGGCCGCGGCCCTTTAACAGCCGTGCAATAGCACCCCTCCCAGGTCACTACTAAATATAATGTTTAAATGCCACCAAAGAATTCTAAGACTTATTTTTATATAACTAGTAGTTTACCCCATCATAAATCCTGGAACACTCAGTTACAGCTAATGTATGTAATCTACACCTCATCTCTGAGCAATTCTGTGATTTTTCTTCACTTCCTAGTTACTGATTACAAATGTCATGTGTGTAATGTCATGCAAGGTGGCCGCTGGAATGATCCCTATGCCCTAGTAGTTGTCAGAAACAGGTACTCTCTCCTATTTCAAATTTCAACCTCTCCTTCATCTATGTCCTATTTTAGTTTTCAAACTCTGTGTAAACTAAATCACATTTTAAATGTCTACCTCTCCCTTAACAAGGTTTTAACTCCCCCCCCCTCAGGCAAATCCTCATCATTTGCTGTCTCTTGCTCAAGTACAGCCTAAGCCCTCAGCTTTGATAGCGATCTCTTGCATCTGACTACAAAATTGAAACCGAAATTCAACGGCCCATTCCCTATTTCTAGCATTTTATCTTGAACTCGCTAACACTCCATGTCAGCCAATATGTTTATTCTGATGTGAAGCTCCATCAAACAGACGAAAACACAATACATAATAACAACAATACATTATACAGTCAACAAGAATAAAATAAAGTCCTTCATAACACTGCCAAAACACTATTTATTTTATACATGCTGAAATCCTGGCTAAAGTTCAGGAAAGCTGGATTCTGCTGAAATGTCCAGTGTTCGGGTGATACGTCATTTGCCAAAATAAGTCCACCCAGGCTTAGTTTCCAGTACTGAACTAGGGCCTTCACTGGTGATGGATGGATCAGGGGCAATTGACAGAAATCCCAGAGCAACAGTATCCACTGCCTGGGAAGAGGCGGGCATTTCTAGGGTGTCATTTGTGGTGTGGCTGTAGATGATTTTGTGAGCAAGATATTCGGCAGCTGCATACTCGCCAGACCAATTTCCTTTCCTTTCCATCACTGACTTCCAGCAATCTGGGTAGAATTTTGGACTGCAGCTGTAACCCAGACACAGGGATAGCTTTCTTTCTCTGTGTGGTCTCTGAACTAAGCATTGCAATTGAAAGCAGCTTGACAATATTCATGTTGAAATGGAGGAATATTGGAGCTGATTTCTTTCCCAGGTGAAGCGCCACCCCTCCTCCTTATTTCGACCAAAACAGTGAGGACTGGTGTGAAAGCGTGGTGCGAATTGAAAACGGATTGGTAAACCCTCAGTCGGTTTGGCCTTTGATCCTGGGCTTTCTAGTCTTTGATGGGTGAACCACCTCAGCATATTCATTCATTAGATCTTTCACACTAGGGCAATGTTCAGTGCTAAATCAATTTCATATTAACACTAGTGCAAACACTTCACTGGTGTAAACATACATTGAAAGAATGTGCTGTTTACCCAGGGGAAAGTCTTTCCCTAATGCTAATGCTGTGCAAAATTACACTTGTCTGGTCCAATATTTCTGTAAAAGGGCACATGCAAGATGTGTCTAAATTGTGGTCCATTTACTGTAATTAGTGCTTAGTGCCTCATAACTATGTTAATGTTTAAAATGAAAATTGGATTACTAAACCGGCTAAAATGCACGCAATTAATATTGTAATGTATGGTTCTCGGAATATGGACGTTAACTTTGCAATTTGATTTAAGGTCAAGTTATGATCACTCCAGATTTGACTTCAATTTAGGATACAACAGGAGTACATTAGCTACGCTCCCACACAATCAGTACTCACCCCGGGGTTCTCTGTACATTAGTACGTTTTATGTTCTAGATCACAGACATATATATCAATTAATACCTGTGTACCCCCGCAATTGACACTGTAAGTGTAACAAGCAATTGAATGACTCCATATTTATGCCAACAGCACAACACAATACATAAACATACACATAGTAAACATAGAGCCGACATTGTGTGACATCACCACGTTACTGACGACATACGCATGAGAGGCGAACGGCACAAAATATTTTGGCTACATGTCGACCTAGAAGAAACACAGGTGATGTAAATAGAAATACGAATGATTTGTATGAGTGTCTTACATTGTGAACTTTTTTGAGAACTAATGGGTTCTTTTACATCTGATTTTTTTTTTTCCCACAGATGTTTTAGTAGAAGCATATTAAGGTAGCATAGTACTGTTAAACCAAATATGAAGTGAATACTGCTATATATATGCTTTCATTTACTTATAAATTTTCATTTTTTTTGCTTTTTTTGTTAATTTTGGTGATGAAACATAGGTGTTCAAGCCCTGGAGATGGGCACATTTGCCCAAAATGCATTGGCTGAATTGTCCCTTACTAATCTGTGTATATAAATGTCTGATTCTTCAAAATACAATTTTTTTTTATATATATAACATTTTTGGGAAATTGGCTAATTAGATACAACAACTTGCTTATTAAAGGAATTTGAGAAAATGAAGGTATCCACCACAGAAAATTGCAGCTAAGATTTAGAAATATGTGAGCACACGGCTGCCCAAGGGCGACCTTGGGTTTTCACTTTTAGGACTAATGAGTCAGCCACACCTGTAGGCTGTAAAGGGGCTGCAGGCCTATAAATGGAAATCAAGCAGCCAGAGGAAGGGAGAAAGCGCACGAGACTGGGAGCAATGTGTGAAGAGGCAGCCGCGGTGGGACTGGAGCAGCGCAAGCCAGGACGCCTGCGGGACACCCATCAGACTTGGGGGACCCGAAGCTGGGACCATGAACCCGGAGCCGAGAGGATGCTACTCGTGTGCTGACTGAGGTACTGAAGCTGCCGATGTGCAGAGAGAAGCACAGGGCCAGCGAGCAGAGCTCACGCCGATAATATACAGAAGGCCGGTGTGAGTCAGGACGGAAGAGAGACTCTGGGGCGCTCCAATAAGACCGCAAAGGAACTCCGATCTACAGTATAGAAACAACAATGTGGTTTTTGAATACCGAGCTAACGAGAAATGTTGCTTTGGACAATAAAATGCTCATTGAATACCGAGCTAAAGAAAAACTTTTTTGAACAACTAAAGGCTCATTGATTACTGAATATTGAAATAATAAAAGGCACATTGAATACTGAACTGAATAAAACTTTAAAATGTTGAACAAGAAAAGTGCACATTTGAAGACTGAACTTTTTGTGAGTGAATGCAGTGTGACAAGGCCACAGCTTTGCAGGGCGTGAGGAACACTGGTGGCGGGGCCACAAGGCTAATAAGGAGAAGCCAAGTAAGTGCCAAATTATCCCCAAAGCCAAGAGGCCAGCAAAAGGAGGAAAGCCACAGCTTGGCAAGGGGGTGTGGAACACATGGTTGCAGGGCCACAAGGCTAATCAGGAGAAGCCAAGGAAGTGCCAAATTATCCCCAAAGCCAAGATGCCAGCAAAAGGAGGAAAGCCACAGCTTGGCAAAGGGGTGAGGAACACATGGTGGCAGGACCACAAGGCTAATAAGAAGAAGCCAAGGAAGTGTCAGATTACCCCCAAAGCCCAGTGGCCAACAAAAAGACCCAAGTGAAGGTGACCTGGTGCACAGGAGTCAGTGCCAAGTAAACCTGTGTGTGTTCCAAGTAGTCCTGCGTGATCTGTAATGGGTAGATTGTGTGTTCTAACCGCTGCTCGTATTTCAGAGAACCCTGCATGGTGAACGGAGGATAGCACAGGGGCAACACGCTGGTCTTGGAAGCAAGACCACATAAAGCAACAGAGGTTCCGAATCCCGGATCCGTGCTTAGAAACCGAACTTGTGTATGGTATTGGGCGCATTATAAAAAACAATTAAATACATACATAAATACCATAATAACTCTGAACCACAGCATAAGGAAATCAGTGCATCCGAGCTGGCAAAGTGGGCCAGAAAGGTGGTCAGGTTGATCTGGTGTTTGGCTAAGACCTTTTCATTTGGAGAGACTATAACGAGTATAGGCGGCAGAATTGAAGTCTTGGGGAATGGAACCCAGAGGCTTGCCCGAACCACCTTTGTTGTCTTGAGAGTGGAGTCAAGGATTGGTTCGGAAATGTGCCACTCTAAACTGGGAGAAGGTAAACTTTGAGACTTTTTCATGGAACATTCTTGTACTTGAGGAAGGGGAGCTGAAAGTAAGCTGTGAGCTGGAAGAAACTCGGAACTTTAAGTTGAACACTATTTTCTTTGACTGTGACATCCCTACACATTGGTTAATTGTAGTTCTGAGGGTTAAGGACAGGTTTTGGATAGTCTCAGACTTTTTAGTTGAACTCAAACTTTCCTTTGTTTCGTTCAGGAAGGGAAATTCCATCTTAGAATAAGGCAAGTTTGTCCTCAAACCATCCTGTCGTTTAAGTTAATAAATATCTTTTATTTGAATTTTAAGTCTGTGTCGTACTTCATGATGCCTTCACATCCATCAATGCAATTTCCATTTTTCTTTTGGGTTTCTTTGTTCTGGTCTTTTTCAGCTTTTCTTATGCCGTTATCTTGTGCCCTTTTTTACATTTATTGTACTAATTCAATAAACAACCAATTGTGACACGTTTCCGATGGATCTACACTAAAAAAAAAACTGCATTCCGAAAAGCTTGAGTTTCAAAATTGCAAAGCTGACTTAGTTGCATTTTGAAACTCAAGTTTTTGGGAATCTGTTCATTTGTCCCCTGCTTTGCCTTTAATGTATGCAACCCCTGCTCACCTAATTTGTCATTTTGGGATTCGTCATTTTCAGCTATCCCGAATGCACAGAAAACACGCATTCAGCATTTATTTTACATTACTTTGTGGCAATACCGTTTCTGACATCATCAAAATTGGCACCCAAGTGTTTTTTTTTTTACACTTTATGAATCACCCACTATTGAATTTATGGGGAAAGAATAAGGTGGCGTTATACCCATGGTTTAGAATGTAAAGCTTTGACTGGGCATTTCCTTTATTCACTCATAGCAATTTTGTTGTTTTGACAGCCTATTGACATTTTAAGTGAATCATTCCAGTTTAAAATCAGATACCAATGCTTACTCCCTTAAGAATAGAATCTGAACATCTCACATGCTGGTAAACATTCTGCGAGAATAATTACTTAAACCTTTGTTTGAATTTCTTTGTTCTCTCACTCTAGCAGAGGGGAAACATTCACCTATGCTGTCTTTTACTGGTCTTCTATGATTTCTATCGAATCTCCTATTCGGCTAGTACATTAGACTGTCTCCTGTGTCTTGACATCATGGTTAGAGTTGGAGAATAACGGAAAATAATCCAAATAATAGTTCAGTAATCGACTCTGAACTTTTGCTTCAATGCAAGTACATCATTCCATTCTGAGTTGACTGTTATTAATTCCATCAGTGACAGTTACCAGAGGAAGGGGAGACCTCCATGTGATGGATGCTGTGCAACAAGTTAGTTAATTTCCTACGCAATTGATGCCAGGATAGATTTTAATATTACAGATAGACCAAGGAATGATAGAAAGGAGAGTGTGAAAAGCCTTTTAATGGATACCTTCCTCCTGCATATAACTCTTTTCTGAATCCAGGCAGCCTGCTTTGGGAGGTTTTTCTCTAGCCAACATGTGGCTCCATATGATTATGAGCTCGGCTATCGTCACAACTCCTTGACACCATTTTGTGCCAGAAGTGATAACGGAAATGTACTTGAAGCCGCTGGTGCCATTTTCTGCAGTTGCTTTTTCTCGTGGTCACACGCAGGAGCGTTTTTCCATCTGAACTCAATTTGTATTCTCAATTAAATGTCAAGTAATCGGACTTAAAGGCGTGTTTCGAATGTGTCCACTCTTTATCCCTGACAAACCTGCACAACTCTTGCTTTTGCTGCTTAGGAAAATGGTATCACATTGAGGAGCGCAGGTCTTATTAGGCAATGCATCCGAAAGTGGTGCATAAGCCATATGACATGATTTTTGCTCCTTTCAAGTGAAGTGTCCATGCGCAACTAGCTGTCATTGTGACTCTGGCAAAACAGTCCGTCCAAGAGAATTCTGAGTCAAAATGCCACTCCTTGAAGGAGGATAGAGTGAAAGGAAAAAGTTATTACTGCAGGAATGAGTCTCTTCTTCTCAAGCACAACTATCCTTCCTCTTGCAAGAAGCGCAAGCATTCTCGCAAAACCACCTGATGTGATGACAAAGTATGTCAAAGAACTGCTTTACCCACCGCCATTTCTAGCTGGAGGAATGGGAGACCTTAAGAAAGGCTAACCTGAGGGTATATCAACAGGCTTCTGTGGCTCCTCATATAAAGGCTGCTTAGGTACTCAAGAAACCTACCCTGCATGCATCCTTGCATAGGCCCGGGTAAGGCTCCAGAGCTACGAACTGCATTCAAGCCAACCGTGCGGAGGTGTGCGCCTCAGCGTTCAGAGACAAAACTATCCTCCCTATTGGTACTCTCGGCGCTGCCAGCACTGCTTTGATTGACCACCCAAGGGGTCTCTGGGTTGTCGTCATAAGCTGCCTAGGAAAATAGGTGTGTCTTTAGCTAAGAGCGAAAAGTACAGTGTCCAGTGGCAGACCTGAGCGACAGAGTTACGTTCCAGATCTTTCCTGCCTGAAAGGAAATCCATGTACATACAACAGAGGCTTGCCACATCGAAGGGGGTGCAATACATTTGGCTGTAATCTTCGTTGGAGCCACATCGGAAGAATGTATTGCTGTTCATGCCAGAGGAGGATGGTTGCTCCACATACTAAAATCAAGGCGCACACGGACACGGACACAGTCACACACACACACATTAGAAGATTTGTAGTTATGATGATGACATGCCCTTTTCCGAGTGCTTTAAGTGGTGTAAGAAACTCAGGGAGGGGCCCTCATTTGGGGGCGTGGCCTAAGACATGATGGGCGTGGGCTAATTAGTGGGCGGGGCCTACCGCCTACAGACTTCAGTGACAGATCCTACTGCTTTTTACAGTGGTGGCATGGGATTTTTGTCACTCTAAGGCAGGCTTCAGGACAAAGCATGCAACACATTGGTCTGTCTATACAGTGGACTGGTAGGTGATTACTTTAATTGGACTCAGACCAATCCACTGAACTGACCGCCACTTGACTCTGACAGCACTCTTGCCGGGACAACTCTTAGGTGAACCACCAGTGAAAGCAAGTGGGCAGAGTGTAACACCATCACACAGCATCTGCTGACAATTTAGTGTTAAGTTACCATTCACAATTATTCAATTTTTACATTTCAACATCTTTCCATGTTGTGCTGTTTGCATGTTTTGTATTTCCCTGTGATGTCATTGTTATGGGAATTATTATTTTTGAAACTTGAAAAATCGTACACATCTTTTTGGTCACAGAATGTTGGCAAGTATGCGATCCTTCTCGCATGCGAGGGAACAAACAGTAGAAAGTTTGGAACAAAGAAAATAAATGCTCGCACGCATTTTCTTTCATTTATTTTCCTTGTTCCAAACATTCTGCTGTTTGTTCCCTCGCATTGTGCGAGAGAACAAAGAGCAGAATGTTTGGAACAAGGACAATGAATGAAAGAAAATGCGCGCGAGGCTCGCACGCATTTTCTTTCGTTTATTTTCTCCGTTCCAAATTTTCTGCTGTTTGTTAAAAAGGAAAATAAATGAAAGAAAATGCGTGCGTGCGTGCCTCGGATGGTGGTCGTCGTCGCAGAATCCAGTGGCAATGCAGGTAAGATATGTCAAACCCTCCCGGACTCTAACTTCCTCTGGTAACCCTCGCGAGGGGTTGCCAGAGGAATTTAGTTTCCAAGGTGCTCTTCCGGCAGCACTGCAGCAGGCAGCTGTGACTGGCAGAAGTGTCAGCCAGTCACAGCGTCGCTCAAGCTGTGACTGGCTGGCAAGTCTGTCAGTCACAGGCTTGCCTGACTCTGCCTTGCCTGACCTCTTGATGGGCGGCCGGCGGCTCATCTCCCATCGCGTCCGTGGCGGGAGATGCACCCGCCGTGGCTTGGTGGGATCGGGGGCCCCGGCACAGTCTCACTTTTTGGAGACTGCCGGGGCCCAGCCCCGGCAGGCCCCGGCCCACTTTAAGCACTGCCTTTTCCTTTCATATAGGTTCATCCCATAGGAAGCCTGAGCTCCTTGAGGAGGTTCAACTAAACCAACCCACTGAAGAGTCACTACTTCAGTTGGATAGAGACCCGAGAGACCTTACTACTCTATGACAGGTTGCTCCATCTGAAGACGTTGGAAAGCATGAAATTGTTAGGCAGAAACCTGTGCAGTTCCCTTAGGGACCACTGCAAAAGGCTTAAGACTACAGGTGTTGGAAGTAAACCCAATTGGTAGCAGTCTGTACCACCCAGATTTACCTGGTAGCTGTCGCTGAGCAGACAGACTTCTCTCAAGAAGAATTAGACAGTATATAGAGTATACAAGATAGGTACCAAAATACAGTAGCACAAGCAAACACTGACCAGAGCTTTGGTATCAAGTATATAATTATGTATTTAAAAACGCACTTAGAAACACTCCAGCACTATTATTATAAGCAAGTTCAAAAACACAGTCACTATTAATATATATACATCCCTTATTCCTTATTAGACAAGTCTTAGTTAACACCACTTATTTCCAGACCGAGGTGAGCGCTTAACTAAAGATGGCACTCCAATAAGTTTAAGAAAAAGGGAGGGAAAAGGCAGAAATTAGGAACAGCACACAACACAATCCTTCAGAAGCACTGAGCAAGGCAGGAAAGTCAAAGTCTACTTGTGAGCAAAAAGCTCAGAGGCCAGGCTCCCTCTTGGACAGAGTAGAACACCAATGCACCAAGATCACACAGTTTAAAAGGCTTGGAGAGTTTTGCAGAGAGTTCAGGAAGGAATCAGTTCAGTTTAGAAAAGTTCAGTTAGCCAGCCTAGGGTCAACCCAAGTGGTAAGTTGATGCTTTAAGAGTCACCCCACACAGATCGTTGCGAGGGAGGCCAGGCGGACACAGTACCTTTAAAGTGGAGAGGATCCTCCAGCGGGGGCAGTTGTTCCTGGCAGCGGGTGCAAGTTGCGGCGTCGTCCAGAGGAAGAGATTGTCTCGACGTGGAGGAAGGCTGAAGGTCGTTGCACTGCCAGGGAAGAAACCAGCCGCAGAGTTCTCCGGTTAAAAGGTACTACCCTTTTATTCGCGGTAATGGAGAAAACGTGGTATCCCGGTTGCCGGGGTGCTTGGCACAGGCAAGGCGGCCACGAGATGATCCGGGAAGGCGAAAAGGCGGGCAAAATGTTTATCCCCACCAGTCAAAGGAAGAATACTCTTCGAGGTGAAGATCTCCTCTGTCGTCGGGAAAAGTGGTGAGACGGTTCAGCAGGGCTCCACCTGTGGTGTCGTCGTTGCAGGTCGGCTCAGCTTCTCCCTCTTCGGATTCTTTGGTCCTGTTGCGACGTCTGAAGTCCCAGTCCCCAAAGCCCTGCTTTTATGCAGAAAACCCCCATTCATCAGTCCTAGCTGTCGCTCAAACAAGCTAAGTGGTGAGCCGGGCGGCTCACCACTGGGCCAATCACCCAAGAGTGCAACTTGAGTTGCCGAGGCAACTCAGTCCAGGGTGCCTAAACCCCCCCCCCACACCCCCTGTGGTACCCAGACAGAGTGGCACCACTTTTGGAGGCTTCTGTGGAGAAGCCCGCCAAAAAGTGGAACAAAGGGCTCGACTTGGGTTGGAGTCACAGAAGCGAACACAAATGCCATTTTGGAACCGAGTTTGGGCAAAAAATACCAACCGGTGAATTTATATTAATTTAATAAACCGGCGGTATGTTCGAGGCTATATTAAAAAGTGGTAGCCTCGAACAATGGGAAAATCCCATAGGAATATATTTGCGGTCAAATATAAAAAGTAGTATCCACTGCCACCAGCCAAAACTCGGTCGGGGGGGACTGGACAGTGCCCCTCGAACAACAGACCCTGGGGCAATCGAATTGCCCCGACCAGTACGTCCACAATATGATGGTTTGTACTGTTTCTGTTCACAATTTAAGACTAGTAAAGCCAATGTTGACTTTACATGCCCTGGGAGACAGTCCCAGGGTATGGAGTCTATGTTTGGAGGTTGCTACGACACCCCTGGGTTACTGCACTGAGGGTGCTGTGTAACCCACATACCAAAAACACATGAAGCCTTATGGGGTAAAGGACGGCATAGCCCATAAAACACATACAAAGTCAAAGGAACACCTCTAAATCATGTCTAAGAGTGGGAGAAAAAGAGTCTCACTCTAAGCAGGAGAAAAAATAAACCCCAAAAATCCAGCAAAGCTGCTGGGGGGCCTCACTAGGTTTAGGAAATTAGCCTTAACAGAGAATTCACCCTAACAGACATCACTGGCATAATGTAGCTTGGGCTTTGTTATTACTGTTAATCTGTAAATTGACGGACACATTTATGCCCTTATACAGTAGTCCTGCTTATTGCTTCATTTTACATTACAACATTGCTCAGAAATATAGTAGCCCCCTATGATTATCTTTTCTGCAGGAATCCTCTTTCCATAGGTCTGCAAGGGTCGTTTAGGAAATGAATTCTAGATGGGAAAAACACTGCAAGACTACAGACAAGCCTCAATACCACAGATTATATGGGTAGAAAAATGGTTACGGGGCAGTTACCGCAGACATTTATGGACTAGGATTTCCATATTTTATTGCAGATGTCTAGACAAAGCTACTGGACGTGTCTTGCAATGGCACAGAACTCTTAAACACCAAAGTAGACTCAAGTCTAGAAATCGGATCTCCTGCCAATATGTTTGCATAATAGGACAGTGCCGTCACGTATGTGCGAGGTCGCCTAGCTGGCCACAGCTATGCCAGCACTGGTCAGTGTATTCTGGACATATTGCATGCAGTCTCTGAGGGAAAATATACCACTGATAGCACAATTTGATAGCCCCTTTGCTGATGATAGTGCATTGTGATGTCTTGGGCGCACGCATCCAGATTCTCTGCTAAGATTCTTCAGAGATTTCAATTCCCAGCGGGTCATGTAAGGTAGTCTATCTCCAACCCCCTCTTTCTCCAGGAGTCGATAGCAGGTGGATATCTTATGCGTTTCTAAACCCTCTACCATCTGAAGTTCAAATTCCAGCGGTGTCCTGCATCTAGCTTGTTTGACCCCGGCATTGACACCCAATGTCGTAACTGCATATATCTAAAGCGCTCTGTCTTCGGTAGGTAGAATTTTCCTTTACATTCTATAAAAGTAAGTGGCATGCCATCCGATCTAGGGGAGATTTCAGGATTCTGGAGTACCGGGGAAAGAGGGCCCAGGCCACATTTAGTCGTAGTTGGGAGCAGGCTCTGTCCCAATGGTATAGAGATGAGGCAGTGGATTCTATGAGTCCATGTGGGGTGGTCCTTGCTGACTTAGGAAGAAACAGGAGGTGGGCCAGAGAGGCTCGAAGACTCACCTGTTCGAAGGTCTTCCATTTCGGGGATCGGCCTGCGAATGCCCAGTCTAATCTGGGATGCTCAGTAATACCACTGGATCGATGGGACCCTTGGGCTCCCCAGCCCTCTTAATCTTAGGAGTATTTTGCGGGTGATGCTCAGGGGTTTACCTCTCCAGATGAATTGCCCTGTTGCTTTTTGTATGTCCAATGCTCCGAGAAACTGCATGGAAGGCCTTGGAAGGTATATAGGAGTCTCGAAAAGCAGGGTCATCTTGAAAACAGTGGGACGCCCCAGCCATATTTTTTGCAGGTCCCACTGCTGAAGGGTGTTCTGGCTTCTTTGATAAGCACAGGGATGTAGGCCCCTACTAGCAAGCTATGTGTTGGTGATATGGACCCCCAGGCATATGATTTATTTTCCCGCCCATTTGAAAGGGAAAGTGGATCTCAAGGCATCCAGGATCTCTGGTGCCTCTGAGCTGTTTAGTCCCACCGACTCCGCATGGTTAATGCGAAAGCTTGAAAGTTGCTTGAATTCCTCAAGGAGCTCAAGTAGTGTAGGCAGTGAGGTTAGTGGGTTTTGTAGAAAGCAAATAATATCGTCTGCATATAACGCTACTTTATGTGTGTGCCCTCTATATTTTGTCCCAGAGATATGGGGATGACTGCATATTATTTGTGCTAAGGGTTCGATAGCCAGGGCAAAAACTAGGGTGAGAGGGCACAGCCGTGAAGTGTACCTCTACCTAGGGGGATCGCCTGTGACCTAAGGGCGTTAATTTAATTTTAATCTATGGGATCTGAAAATCTGCCATAATCAATTTAATAAATACCGGGCTAAATCCATATGCGGGCAGAAGAGCATGCAAATACTCCCATGACATACTGTTGAATGCCCGGTGGGCGTCTAAAGATAAGAGGGACATTCCACCTGAGATTTTGGGGGCTAAGGTAATAAGGATGTTGGATGTTGTTGTGGGGACTCCTGTTTTTAATAAAGCCTGTCTGGTGATTATCAATTATTAATGGGAGTACTTCCCCAAGCCTTGTGGTCAGTATTTTGGGGCTATGGAGCGTTATGAGCTACATTCTTCTGCGTCTTTACTTTGGATGATCGTAGTTGACTCAGCCATAGAGGTGGATTCTTTCCCTGAATTTGTAAAATAATTGAAATGTGTGGTCAGCATGTTTGTAAAAGTTTTGTAAAATGTCTTTGTGGAGCCATCTGGGCCAGGGTAGGGTCTGAATTGCTTGTGATACTTCCTGTGCGGAAATCTCTTTTTCGAGTACTTCCCTGATCTCTTCTGGGAGCTGTAGGAGTTGTGCCCGCTGGATGAACTCATGGGTGTGGGCTCAATCCCCTCAGAATGGGGCTGAGACCTTGTGAAAGAACTCCTCCATGATCTACATTTTCCCCTCTTCAGTTATTATCCTTTTCCTTGTTGTACCTCTCAGCGCCCCTATAAAGTTTTCGCGAGGCTGCCTTTTTTTAGTTTGGCCACCAGTAATTTGTTAACCTTGTTCCCTCTAGAGTAGAAAAATTGTTTTGTACGTAATATCGATTGTGCGGCCTTCCCGGATAGATGTGCCTGCTGGGCCACTCTAAGGTCTCATCGGGATCGCCGCCTACTCTTCGCTGCATGTTCTTTTCCCTTCTCCTGTGCTATGCCCTCTAGCGTCCTTAGCTGCTGCTTATGTACCCTTCCCCATGCCACTGTGGCATGGGGAAGGGTAGCTGGGGAGCAGGTGTAAGTGGATCTAGGTCACCTGGCCTAAGCCCCGCCCACCCGGTGCCTTCCTAGTTGCCGCTCTTTTCCCTACTTAAGGAGCCCTCCAGCCTCTTTTCCTTTGCAGCTGGGGAGCAGGTGTAAGTGGATCTAGGTCACCTGGCCTAAGCCCCACCCACCTGGTTCCTTCCTAGTTGCCGCTCTTTTTCACCACCTAGCAAGCCCCGCCCACCTGGTGCCTTCCTGCTTGCCGCTCTTTTCCCTATTTGAGCCCTCCAGCCTCTTTTCCTTTGCAGCTTGGGAGTAGGTGTAAGTGGATCTAGGTCGCCTGGCCTAAGCCCCACCTACCTGGTGCCGTCCTAGTTGCCGCTCTTTTCCTTACTTAAGGAGCCCTCCAGCCTCTTTTCCTTTGCAGCTGGGGAGCAGGTGTAAGTGGATCTAGGTCACCTGGCCTAAGCACCACCCACCTTCTTAGCCCTGCCTCTTCCTTCCTGCTCTTAACTCTTAGATCAAGGGCGTCTTTCGCCCGGGCAACGAAAGCGAAGGACAGTCAAAGAAAGGGCAATTCCTGTTCGGACCAGAAGGATCTAGGACCTGAACCCCTGCTAAGACAGCAGGTAAGCATGCACCAACATGTGTTCACACCCTCTGTCCCCACAGCTAATCCCCACCCTCTCTGGTCCTCCTGTGTTGTTCCCTTGTGCCCCTCCTCCCCCTTCCCGCACACAGGAGTCTGTCCTGCTACATTCTGGTTTCACCATCACTGTCTTGTGGCCAATGTTGGATTTTACTTTTATGGACTTCATTGATTCATGGTGTTACCCTTTCTCAACTCTCATGCTGGACTTCCTTTTCCTCTTGTACTCATGGTGACCCTGAATCATGCTGTTCCCATCTTCATCTTGTATCCTGGCTTGCAACATTATTTGTTGCTACTGACTGCTGCAGTTGTATCCGCTTTCCTCTCCTGCTTCTCCACTCTTTTTGACTACTTACTGTCTGTTCTCTCCTCCACTCTCCCTTTTCCTATCTCCTCCCCTTACTTTCTTCAACGCACTTAATCTATCAGAATTGTCCCTGGACCTAGTATGATAGCAACCTCGTCTGTGGCTCCCCCAACTCCTTACTGTCCCCCCCCCCACCCCTCCAGCTCTATCTGACATGTTGTCAGGCCTAGCACGATAGTCGCTTGTTTTGTTCCTCCCCTCCCTTTCTGCACCCCTCTTCCTCACCTTTTGTTTTTCTCCAGCTCTACCAGAAATGTCGTCAGGCCTAGTACGGTAGTCACCTGTCTGTTTCCATTTCCTTCCCACTCTCTCCCTCCCTTCCTTATCTATGTCTTAGCTCTGGCACTATCTGAAATATCATCAGGCCGAGTACGATAGTTAATTTCACATCCTTACTGTTCATGGCCTGTAAGAATGTCATTGTATTTTCCCTTGTTCCCTCCTTTTCCTTGAAGTGCTTTGAAACACATTGTGTAAAGGCGCTATATAAGTAAACATATCATATCACTGAGTGTTCTATGATGGCCCCTCGAAGTACAGCTTTCCCAGCATACCAGATTGTCCTAGGGTCCATGTCTCCCTTGTCATTGCCTTGAAAATAGTCCTTTATGGCTTCCTCTATGTGTCCAATATCGTGTTGTTAAGCTTCCGGGAGGGCTTATCTTGTAGGGCAGGATGGGCCAGGTCTAGGGTTAGTCTGACAGGCAAATGATCTGATAGGGCCTCTGGTAAGATTTTCACCCCTTGTGTGGCTGGGATCAGAGTACTGGAGATCAAGAACATATCTAGCCTTGAGAAACCTTTGTGAACAGCTGAGTAGAAGGTAAAATCCCTCTCATCTGGGTGAAAAAAGCACCATGCTTCAAAGAGTATTCTTGCGACAGTGTTGTCATGGCATAGAAGTTGTTTCTATCTTGAGGGGTAGGTGGCAATGATTTATCTACTGTCTGGTTTATTACGCAGTTAAAATCCCCCCCCATGATTAGTTCACCTTCCGCAAATTCGCCAGTGTGTTTAAGAACCCTGCGAGAAACTCACTGTTTCTCATTGGGGCCATATATGACGGCTAATGTTACCTTGTGGCCATTCATGATAGTATTGAGCAGCAAGTATCTTGTCTCTCAGGAACTTTACCACCCTGGCCGACAGCCCCTTTCAGAACATGCCGGCGACTCCGGCCCCCATCCCTGTTTTTTGCGCTGCTTTCGACAAAGTACGCTTTTGGATATTATTTGTTCCATAGTCGCTGTTCGTCCTTGGCTTACAAATGGGTTTCCTGCAAGAAAACTAGGGCAATATCCAGGGAGGATAATCTATGTATCAGTGCTTTGCGCTTTATCTGAGAGTTAAGGCCCCGCACATTCAGGGTTATGCAAGACAGGTCAGAAGACGCCATCCTATACAACACCAGGGTCATGTCTGGTTCAACATGCCATATCTGTTCCCAAAGGGTAGCTACTATCTGGTGAGAGTGGTTTCTATTGTTTCTAGGATTCCCATGTGACCAAAACGGAACGTGACACATATTAATGCCCCGATCTGGGCAGAAATAACACATAATCTCCATCTTTAGCCAATCTTTAAACATTTATAACGTTTCTGAAATGGGCGCAGTTGCCTCATGACATCCCTCCCCCCTGTCTTATCCCCAACCGTGTGGTGATTTCTAACACATCTGCGGTAACTGTGGCCTCAAGAAACACTGGGCCCTTAAACAAGAAACAGCCTCCCGTGAGGTGATTAGCAGTCTGTTATGTTTCCATTCTATGCTTAGGTGCTTGGGCACAGGATCGTCAAGTTGGTGCATCATGAAGGTGCCCCCTCTCCTCATCCAGCACGTGTTGCACTGAATTTTTCTTTCGTCTAGGTTTCCTAATGTTGTGGCCCGGTGCTGTGGTTGTGCCGGTGGGCTCGTCAGTGGCTTCCTGGTTGGTTTCTGGTGTGGCTTCCATTCGTTCGGCCATTTCTTCTTCAGAACTGATTGGGTAGGGTTGATTCTGGTGTTCAAATAGCAGTTTGCATGGGTATCCCCAGCAGTACTGAATGTTATGAGAGCAAAGCCAGGTCATTGCCATCTGCAGTTTCCTCCTGTTTATCAAGGTCTGGTGGTGAAAGGTTCTGATATAGGGAGATCCTTGCTCCAGGGAATTCTATCAGCTCCTTCTTCCGGGCTGCCAGCATAAATTTGTCTTTTTTCAGAAAATAGTGTATTCTTGAGAGTATGTCGTGAAGTAGATTGTGCCGTTGCTGGGCGGAAGATTAAGAATAGACTCAGTAGGTCCTATCTAGTTTGAGCGCTTCTGTATTTGTTATGTCCAGCAATGATCGAAACAGGTCCCGGACATATTCTGGTAGCTCTTGATCTCGCACTTGGCGGGGCACCCTTTGTATGCGAACATTGTTTCTCCTCGACCTATTTTCAAGGTCTTCTTTTTTGGGCCAGATTAGGTCCAGCTGTTCTTTGATCCCCAGAATTCTGTTCCAGAGCTCTGCTTGTTCCTGTGCCAGTTCACAAATTGTATTTTCAATGACATTCACTTGCGATTCCTGGCCCAGGAGGTGTGAGTTGAAGTCTGCAACAGTCTTAACCAGCCCTTCTTTTGTGGACTTAATCTTCATTCATTGTGTTTTAAGGTGGTAAGCATGTCCACCATGTCCTCTTTGGTGAATGAGGGATTTGTCTGGGTAGGCGTTGGAGGTGGTGAGTGGACCTCAGCGCGGACCTCCCTTGCCGTCTTTTCTGTCGGGTATTCCCAGGAGTGCTTTAATGTCACCCCCTTTTGTATTGGCCCCTGTTTTAGACATTGTTCCAATGAGGAATCAGTGCTCAGTATTGGAGCACTCCCAGTCTGTCTTCTTGTTCCACCACTCGAGTGTCTCCGCAATGAGTAGTAGTGCACTGTGGGCGGATGGTCTCTGACCCCCCCCCCCTTCTGGCCTCCTGGTCGCCCACCGATCGCTGCAGGTTACCTGGTGGGGGCGTGTGATGAGCTGGTGTCAGGCACGGAGGCACTCGACCCCTGTGTCCGGATCCGAGCAGGGAAGAGTGCTATTGCTTCCTTGCAGCACCCCTATGGATCCCGCTCTGCTGTGCGGGGTGTGCAGACAGTCCGCTAGCCATCCCCCAGTCGCTCAACAGACCCTTGGGACAGGAAGGAGGCTGCCATTTTACCAGATCTCGCTCACCTCCGGGCATATTACATCAGCAAGTGCCGGCATCAGGAGTTCCCATGAACACCAGATTCGGCCACCGCAGTCAGGGCTTCTTCATATCACGGTTGAGGATGTTTTAGCTTGATTGCAGCATTTTAGGGGTTTTGGGCTGTCATTCGACGGAACCTGCAGCAGGCACTTCAACATCGAGTGCTGCTTGGCCATGACCCACATATCCTTGTAGTTATCAGTCTGTGAGAAGGCCAGAAGAAGCCCTTCCACATCAACTCAATGGAGCTCAGCGCAGTCTGTCTGACATTGCATTATTTTTTACCATCATTGAAAGATTACACTGTTTAGGCTCTTATTGGCTACTCCATCGCCATGCACTACACAAACCAAAGGGGCAGTCCAACCCGAATTGCTAGGACACCCTTATGCACTGAACCACAAGCAACCCCAGACATGTTTCAGCATCATTGGACATCTTCATTGAAGTGTAGCTTGGGTCTCTTGGCCCAGCAGGTTCATATAGGGGTTTCAAATGAGTGGAAGCTGAACACAGAGATTGTGGAACAAATCTTCTTGTTTCCCCTGGTCGACCTGTTCACAACTAACTTGATTGAGTGGAGGAACATCTGCACAACATAAAGCACTGATAATCCCATATGACGGGGATCTGCAACATGTTGCTCTCCAGATGTTTTGTACTATGACTCCCATGATCTCTCACAAGTCACTGTGCTGGCTAGAGCTGATGGGAGTTGTCCAAAACACCTAGAGTGCCAAAGGTTGCTGACCACTGCCCTAGGAGTTCAATCTGGTATACATGTTTCCTCGATTCCTGCTGATTCCTTTGCTGCCAAAGAAGCTGAAGTTACGCAGAAACATGATCTTGGCTCCGGACTGGCATGGAGGACATGGTAAGTCATGCTTGACATGCTTCTTTGCTGTCCATGGAGGGAGGTTCTGCTGTGGCATTCTTTTGGCACAGTGCTTCACCCCAGTGTGAGAACGCAGTGCCTTCATGCCTGACTAATTGAGAGCATGAGGTACAGAGATTGGGATCTCCCTGTGGAGTGTTTTTGTGCAATGTTCTGTGTGATACGTCAACACACACCAACTCCATCTCTCTCTCTCTCTCCATCTTGTCGCTCTCCGGTATTTCATGTTGGTAAAGGGAGCTGTGAGAAACCTGAAGGTGTCTCACCAGCTAGTCCCCGGGGATCTGTCATCCAGGTAGCCAGACACAGCCATCTCTTTTGGATCCAGATCCTGGGGGTGGACCAGTGCGGGAGGATCACCTGGACGGGGGGACTTCGGGGAGTGGAAGTGGGACACCAGATGGCAAGACGCAGTATCCCCTTGCCTGTAACACCTTTACTCCATCCACCAGGTAGGATACGTAGGGACTCAACCCCCCCCTTTTCCGACACAAACACTTTCCCACGGACAACTCCCTGTGAGCGAAAAACGAACTAACACCCGAGCTGTATACCTGACATGTCCCAATACAATGATCAGTCAGGGTTAGGCAATTACTGATCATTGCACACACCGGACTTCCATCACAATTCCCCACATGGATAAAAGGCGGAGCACGAAAGTATACTCTGAGTGAGGCAAAGCATACAAGGAAGAAGCAGTTCCAATATGGCAGTTTAATACAAGGCGGATGACGGCAAGACCGAAAAGGATTGCGAGGGATGTGTCCTTGCCCTTTTCACTGAAAGACAGCATCTTTCATAAAGCCTTAGAGAATAGGAAACTTAAGACCTGGGGGGGGGGTCATTCCAAGTATGGAGGTAGCCATGCCACTTTTAGCAGCATAGCTACCCCCATACCGGGTACCGGGTCCCTTGAATGAGGAATTACAGAGCCATTTATTTCGTCCTTGGAGAGCCCGTATAATTTCTTATTCAAGGAAACCATCCTCATTCGAGCCCCCATAGGGCTCAATGGGAATGGGGAGCATGCTAACAACGGGCCCGTTAATAACGGGCCCGTTGTTAGCATGCTGGACCGCTCGCCAGACTTGCTAAGGATGCCTGGTAAAACCAGGCGTCCTTAGCGGGTCCCGCGAGCGGAACTCGCAATGAGGTGGTAGGGGTTAACGGGGCCAGCAGCTCCATCGGCCCCGTTAACCCCCTACCGCCAAGGTCATAATACCCTCTCTGGAATTAAAGCTGAAGAATCCTGCATTGTGTATTGGAGGCACTCACACGTCGATAGTCAAGGTGGGGAGAAGCATTTGCCGATGTGGTACACTCCTTGGCTCCATCAACAAAGCGGCACCAGTGAAGTTGGCGCAGCCGGGGAGTTGGGGAGACTGATACCAGACTGGTCTGTGTCGAAACCAAGGTTGCAAGAGGCAACATTTTATAAAGAAGATAATTAAAACAGCAGATGAGTGTTTGAACATTGAATCTAAAATACGAAACCATGGACGGAGTGCTCTGGCATCGCGTGGGTTCTCATTCAAAATGTCTCTTTTAGGTATTCAACCAGAAAGGTGCGAACATTAAAAGAAAGAGAATAGTGAAATCGAATAGGTCAAGCCAAACCCTGTGCACATTCGAAAGTCTTTGATACTTGATGAGAAATTGACATTGGTCCGATCCTAGCCCGGCTGAGGGAGACTAATTGTGTTGAAGGGATCTGAGCCCGGCTGAGGGGGTTCCAGGGTGAACCTTGAGTCACCTGAAAAAGAATAACGTACGAACATTGTGTGATAAAGTGAAAGGTGAAAGACAGGCTCAAGCCCGGCAGAGGGAAGCCTGTGTAGAGTGGGATCCAGGTTGGAGAGTGATTCACCCGATGTGAATACTTGTGAAAATCTGAAGAGGAAAATAACTTGTTTATTTGGATGCATTAGGCCCTTTGAGTGAAGAGACTTTGAGAAGCAAGGAGACTTGCGCTGCGAAGGCCGTGATGTTGATGATTGATCTATAAACTCATACTGAAGAAGCCAGAGACTGTGCTAAGCTCGAGTGAACCGCCTTGTCCCGTGCTGAAAATGTGGGGAAGGGAGGCCAACAGCCTGAGAACCTGACATATCATTTTGAACATGTCTTTTTTTTTCTTAACATTATTCCCCACACTATTAGTATTTAGAGGTAAGGATTGGCAAGTTTTGTTTTAGTATAGGCCCTTTTATTTTGACAAGACACCACAAGGACTGCGTTATTATTATTTGATGGTCGTAGCTTGCTCCCATCTGCATATTAAGGTTTTTATCATACCCTTTTTGAAGTTCAATGAACACCCTTGAACTGTGGTCACTTGGTGCAGGTGAGTGTGCTGCCCCATTGATTTGACCCATTTTGGGCCTTTAAAAAAAAGATTTTGTGTACCTTTGGCCCAGCCCTTCATTTCCTCCCTTCTGCTCGCCTCCTGTATCTCCCACCCACCCTGATTAGCCAACGGGTCCCATAAGTACCATAGTGCTAGGGCAGCCCTCAGTCTGTTGCAGCGCCTGCGGCTAAGGGCCCCAAGGCAAAAGGCAGCCCCAAAGAGGTGTCTGCAGGTATCAGCATGGGAAGTGGGATACCAGCAAATTAAGGTTCCTTTGGCATTCACTGCCACCAAACCCTAACCCCAAACACCACCCACATGTTGTGTAAGAGAGAACCCACTTCTCGGCCTCCTACCCATCCACCTGAACACCAAACAATGCAGAGACCAAGCGACAGGTAAAAGGTGCCAGCCACGTTACACACAACTGCAGCAACATGCCCCACCGACTGCCAAAGCAGCTGCCCACAAGTCTCCCGCCCACACCTCGAGAGGCCCAAAAACAACATAAGCACCGTCGGACAGTACCCCCACACGCTGAAAGACAGCCGTAAACCTGCATCAAAAGACAAGGTAGGGAGAACTATGGGTAGTAACTACTACCACCTCATGCAATAAGTAATCTAACCACTACACAGACACACTACACATAAACACCCAGGACATCCTCTGGGTATCCAATGTGAACACTTCTTACTTGCATACACTGAAATACCTATCGTGTGTTGAAACCTTTCTCCCGCTGTGTAGGTGTCTCAAGTAAGTCTAGGTGTTTTATTTCTGCCTGAAATGCCTAAACCTAGGCCTTTCTCCTGCTGTCTAGGGGTCTTAAATGATATGATATATTTTATTTATATTGCGCCCATACACAAGTGTTTCAGAGTGCGACGAGGCAGGAGAGGGGAACAAGAAAGGACGAAAGACGACGACTTACTAGGCCCAGTGACATTGAGAACGTGCAAGTGCATGGGGGAAGGGAAGCGGGGACAATTCAAAGGGGATGGGAGGAGTTGAATGTGCTGACCATGTGATCAAAACAACAACAAATAGTGCCACCAGCAGGTGGTAAGTGCGAGAGTTAAAGTGTGGACAACAGGTGCCAAATAAGTGCCCGAATGGGACTGTTGGGTTCTCTGGTTCTAAATCTATGTGTTTTATTTCTGCCTGATATTCTGTGAAAACATAGGCCTTTCTCCACTGTCTAGGAGTCTCACATCTAGGTGTTTTATTACTGCCTGCCACTCTGTGAATCCTAGGCCTTTCTCTCACTGCCAAGGAATGTCAAATCTAGTTTTAATACTGCCTGCTATTCTGTGAAACCTAAGCCTTTCTCCCATTGTCTAGGATCCCAAAATTCTAAGGGCCCTATCTTGCGGTAAGCCACTCTGTAAAACCTAGGCATTCCTCCCAATATCTAGGTATCTCAAATCTAGGTGTATTCTATCACTGCCATCATTGAATCCTAGTCCCCTCCTGGTACCCAAAAACACCTAGCAATCACGAAAGCTAGTAATTACAACTAAATAACCGCTCAAGTAGACCAAGAACCAGTAGTCCTCCCAAACCAAACTGCGCCACCCCCTCCAACACTTAGTACCCCCCCAAACAGTCCACCCATAAGATAAAGGAACACCCAAACCAAACCCAACCCAACCCACTAAGTGGACAGACACTCCCATAGGGCACCCATTACTACATAATAGAATAGACCTCAATATTAACCAAACACAAGGCCCGACAGGTGGACCCAATACCCAAACCAACCCTACTACCAAGGACACAAAAAGCTTGACACAGAACTTGATGCCTCCAAAGAGGATTGGAAAAAGGACAAAAGGACCTACCCCAACATATCCACACCTTCTCCCATTTCCAGTACAAGCCGTCACAAATAAAGAATGCAACCAAACAATACAACCAACAGAACAAACATCATAAGATAAAAAGAGGACAATTCCTATGCCTAGATCGTACCTCGCTAAAATCTTAGAACCTCGATACTTTAATGCCACCTACATTTCCATACAAGCTAAGAACCTTCTGGAACCCTGACTAAAAAGAAGAGGACCCAAGAAGAGAAAGATACAACGCCAACACCCTTAATCCATATGTTACAAGAACAGAAGGGCACTGGCTACAACCACATCAAAACATGAAAGATGATGAAACTGTAGAATTCCTCGACCCAACTATCAATCTAACAGACTGACTCAACATAGAAGCAGCCTCCACGGAACCCCAACCATTCAGCAGCAACAACACAGAAGCAATCCAACTTAACTTCCACGATTCAAAACAGGAATCGGTAAACAAACCTATCATACCAAAAAGATTCACTGCAATTTAATCAATGCTGGGTCAATGTCCAACCATGTCACTGAGGTCTACGACCTCCTGTGCGACAGAGGTATTGACATCCTAATTATAACTGAAACATGGCTAGACGACAATTACAAAATCCCACTCCATAACTGCCTCCCTGACAACTTTAAGTGCACACAAGCAAACAGGAAAAACAAAAGAGGAGGAGGACTTGCAATAGCCTGCAAGGAACACCTACAAAATAAAATAGAAGACCCATTAAGCTTAGAAAACTGTGAATCTCGAATCCTCCTCCTATCAACAAACCCCAAAACAAACCTCAAATTCGTTCTGGTATCCAGACCAACTTGCGATGCAACCTTCGTGGACGCCATCACAGAAGCAATCATCAACCTAGTCATCGAAGAACATCTGATAATCCTTGGTGACTTCAACATCTGGTTTGATGAAGAAACCATAATCGCACAAAAATCACTAGCCAAACAACTGAAGACAATGAAACTACATCAACTAGTCAAAGGAGCAACTCACGCGGCGCGACATACACTAGAATCAATCTTCACCAACAAAAATCTCATCACCATGGCACCACCATTTCAGATCCTCTGGAGCGACCACCTCATCATCCCCTTCGTGATGACGCTGGCTACACCAACAGCCAAGCAACCGACAATCTCCCAACTATCATGAAAAGAAAAATAGCAACTTAACTGTACTACTGGAAATCAACAAACCATTGGCAACAACTATGGACGTAGCCGACCCTGACAGAAAAACAGAACTACTTCACACGTGGATCACCCCAAAAATTGACGAGATCTCCAAGGAAAAACCTTTGACCACATCACACAAAAGAGTGACAGCAAAATGGTTTATCCTGCTACTTGGGCCATGAAAAGAAAAAACAGAAAAACTGGAACTAGAACGGAGGAATAAAAATGAGCAGGTCAAGAAATGTCTATTTCAACAACAAATTCAATCGAACAAAAAGGAAATCCAAAAGGCCAAAAAGAAATACTTCAACAACAGAATCACCAAAGCCCCCAACACCCAAAAAGAACTGTTCAAAATAATAAACGAAATGAGCAACCCTGCTGGCTGCAACAACACACTGGTACCCTCACTGAAACTATGCAATGACCTTGCATACCACTTAAAAAAAAAAATCAACACCATCCAACAGATCATACAAAGTAGACCAAACAACCTCAACATGCAGCCCACCCATCCGAGGACCGTCCAAACAAACGCTGAAGCTTCTCCCAAATATCAGTGGAGACATTCGTCAAGCTGGTAAACAATAGCAACAAAGCAGGCTTCCCCATCGAACCCTGTCCCCCAGACATACACAAATCAATCTTCACACAAGGAACTCCCATGGAATACTACAGAAACCTTCTCAACCAATCAATTTCAACAGGGAAAGTACAACAATCCTTCAAATCGGCATACATCAAGCTGCTCTTCAAGGACACATCAGGCAATATGGAGGACCTGGAGAGGAAGGAGACCTAGGCTAGTTAGCCTTTGGTGTGGGCTCCACACCCTATTGCCCAAAAGGGGTTTGCTTTGAGTTATCAAAAAAGTTAATCTTGCAATCAAGTATATACACTCAAAGAAGTTCCATAATTTGTGTTGATAGTACAGCTTTGTTGCTTTTAATTCATATCAGTTTGAATGCAGATGCAAAAATCTGCCAATGCATTTCGGACATCAACGTCCTTAGTCGGGACCTATTCTCCTCGCCTAATCAAAAGTTCATCAATCATAATTAATAGTCATAAGCGTTAATAAAAAATTAATTGGTCACAAAAATGGACAATTCCCCGAAATTCCATATATACAATCAATGTGATGAATACCAACGCATCAAATAAATTGTGCATCATAGAGACATGATGAAATAGTTCAGAGATGTAGAACACTATGGGTAACAATTGCAAGTTATGGAACATTATAACAAATAATGGCGTCAGCAGTACATTTCAAAGTGTGTCATGATACAAATCGAAAAACAAATAGGAAAACATAAAGAACTCATGCATGAGAATCTTAAATCACTTTTGTTAACTTTATAATAATAATTCTCATACTTGTGGCTCATAGCACTAGATTTAAATTACATCTGCTACACCTCGTGTTTTTCATAGTCCATAACTCATGCTAAAACTATTGCACCTTGTCTTTATTAATGCTAAAACCGTTCATAATTGTATCACAGTGTGTTGGTAAAATGATGATACTTTGACTGTGTTGAAGGTGGGTTTCATGGTCATTGTGAAAGTAACTGACCTGTTTGGAGTGGTCGTCGTGCGCAGCACTGCCCGCTCAGGCTTCCTCTCTAAAAGGATGTGTAAGCAGTTAATTTAGGGTACTTCATATATCTCTATTCCTAAATCAGTTCTGTCGGTTCCTAACAACTCTTACCTCGATCATCTGTGTGCAACTACGGCGCACAGCTGCTGTGCAGCAAAGGTAAAACTGTCTAATACGACTCGTCGCAAGACATTTGTTGCTTCTCTGTACCTATGGTAACTGTGGCCTGGCTTGCTTGACAAGATGGCCCCCCATGTGGGTCACGAACGGCCATCTTGTCACAGAGTACCATGCCACGTAAAGGTATTGCTGGTGCTTGAAATTCTAAGGAAAGTCTATGGATGGAGTGATTAGAGTATTGGTATGGATGTCACTAAAACAAATAAATGGTTATGTAGCAACTTGAACCATTGTCGAAAGTAACAATCATTATAGTGATAAAAGAATGATAATCGGGCTTATGCGTGAGATGTTAGTGGGGTTAATTAAGGAATTCTATTTGGAAAAAATTGGTAGATGCCAGAAATGGTCCTGTGAAAACCTTAATAAAGCTATTGTAAATAATCATTGTAATATAAAGATGCTGATAAGACACGTACGTGACATGTGGGGCAGTGCTACCTTTTCTGTGTGGGTACAGATATATCTGTCATTTGGCTCTGAGCCTCCCTCTATGGTGGGACTCTAGGATAGAACTACTAGAGTCTATTTTCCTTGGTGATATTGCTTCTCTGTCTCCAACAACCCTTGTGGATAGATGCCATCAATCTATCGAAAGCTTTCTGCTTATTACATGCAGGGTCTGAATGCTTGGTTTTCATAGTATCATTTGTATCCCATTCTTGTAGTGAATCACATGTGTAGGTCACTCTTGTAATGTCTATTTCCTGCAGATCATCACATGGTCCTAAGTAGAAAATGTAATAGTCCCATTTCGAATAAGACATTGCTTTTTGAGTGATCATAGCACCCGTTATGGATGACTTGCTTTGTGGCAGTGATATCTTCGGGATTGTGTAGGATAATGTTAATTTCTGAAATTATAGATGGCCAAGTTTCTGTTGTGTGGTCACAGAAAGCAGTTCAGGTCCCATTCTTCATTCATACCATTGGGTACCAGAGTATCTAATTGATCAATCCAGTACGCTTTGCGTTGTCCTCTCTCAGTTTCAACTGTGCCACAGCGTTTTTTTTTCTGTAAAGTGTCTGGCAACTGCTGATGTCATGATCTTGTTCCTGATACATGACTTATGTTCATTGATGGGTATCCCGATTTTCCTCCCTGTCTCTCCTACATAATAAATGCTACACAGGCATTTTATGCAGTATACAGTGTTTTCAATGAAGCATGTAACAAAATATCTTAATTTGATTTTTTTCTCCTCTTATTGGATGGGAGACTACAGCTCCTTTTAATAACATTGTTACATCTTCCACAGTTTAAGCAAGGAAAGATGCCTTGCTGTTTTGTTCTCCTTTGGCTCTCCCTATTCCTTTGGTGTTCACTAAAACGTTCCTCAGGTTATTGCTCCTTTGGTAGGCAAAAACTGGCAGGAAAACCACTCCTTGGTCCTTGTGTCACTTGTCTGTATGCGCCAATGTTTGAAGATGCATCTTTTGATCTGTTGACTCTTGGTAGAGTATTTTGAGACGAACACTCCTGTGGGTGCTTCCGGTTTACCTTTATCTTTTAATAGAATTTCTTGCCTCCGTGTCATCACCTTGGACGTAGCTGCTGATAGGTCTTACTCTGGATATCTTGGAGTTTCTTCTGCAGAGTATTCATTTAATTTTCACATTCTTCTGAGTCGCTGATTATCCTTTTGATCCTCAACATTTTAGCGTACGGTAAATTTGTCAGCATATTATGAAGATGAAAACTAAGGGCCTCATTCTGAAATTGGTGGTAATCAAGGCGCTATTTGCGCCATGACTGCCTCCAATAACGGGACCGGCACCGGTGTTCTTCAATGGGGACTTACCGGTGTAGTCCAACCCTAGCGAGACCGGTAAGTCCCCGTTGAACAAACCATTCCCCATTCCCATTGAGCCCCCATAGGGCTCAATGGGAAAGGGGAGGGCGCTAATAACGGGCTCGCGACTTGCAAGCCTGTTCTTAGCGCCCTAGTCCTTTAGCGGGACCCGTAAGGGACGTGTGGCTAGACCACACGTTCCTTACGGTCCCCGCCAAGGGACCTTGGAATAGGGCAGTAAGGGATTACCGGCACCGGTCTCCTTACCGGTGCCCGGTATCCCTTACCACCCACGTCGTAATGACCCCCTAAGTCTGTGAAGGTTGTTTCTGTCCGTTGGTTGTGTAAACAGTGTTGTTCAGATCTTATGGTCTTGTACTTGTACCTTCACATTGAGATAATGTATCCCTGTATCACCTATCTCTGCTGTGAATTGTATTCTTTTGTCTATTTTGTTGATATATGCCAAAAATTCCATTAGTTTCCTTTTTTCTCCGTGCCATACGCCAAAAATGACATCTATGTATCTGACCCGTACTTTGATGTTGTTTATCCATCTTGGGTTTTCTAAGATGTGAGATTTTTTAAATTTGTGCATCAATCTGTTTGCGTATGTGGGTGCCATGATTGTTCCCTTGGCCGTGCCTGATATTTGCAGATAGAATTGTTCCTCATATCTGAAATAAGAAGAGTAATTCCAGCAATATCATAATGAATTAATTGGCAGCTCCAATTTCTTCTTCCTGAAGTAATAGCCACACCACTTCTCCTTGCCCTTAGTCATGGGGTATGCTTGTTTGTAGGCTGCTAACATCTATGGTGAACAGTGTATATTCTTCCATCAATTCAATCGTGTCTAATGTCTGTAAGAAATGTGTAATGTCCTTTACGTATGTAGAGGTTTTCTGAATAAGTGGTTGAAGTAAGTAGTCAATGTACGTGCCCAATGGTTGGAGAATTCCCCCTGTTGCTGCCACTATTGGTCGACATGGCGGGTTCAGCATACTTTTGTGGATTTTGGGGAGTAAGTAGAAATGTGGAATATGTGGTTGATTGGTACGTAAAAAAGAATTTGGTTTTATGAGCGATCCATTCCATTTCTTCCGCGTTAACCAAAAGGTTGTCTAAACTGGGCATAATGTCATTGGTTGGATCGGGATCAATTCTGGCATAGATGGTGTCATGATCCAATTGTTGTCCACATTCTCTCCTATAATCATTGGTATTGAGAAGTACTACTGCTCCTTCTTTGTCTGACGCTCGGATGGTGATGTTCTCATCTGCGCATAGTGTTCTAATTAGTGACTATTCTCCCCTACTCAAATTGCTATTCCTTGCTTTCCCCAAATTTATTTTCTTGTGGTCGGACAATACCATTCTTTCGAAAATGTCAATCGCTGGTACACTAATATGGGCGACGGATGTACTTTTAGGTTTGAATTCTGTGTAGTCGGATGTTTCTGTGTTGGAGCTTTCTTGTGGAGGTAATTCAGTGAAGAATACTTTAAGCTTAAGTTTCTGTGTGAGCTTGTGTAGTTCCACTTTAGTGTTAAACATATTTGAGCTGTAAGTCAGAACAAATTTGAAGCATTTGTGTAGTGTTGACTTCTTGCTTTGTCAGTGTTTTGTTGGAAAGATTAATAACTAAGTTCGCTGCGTCTGAAATCTCATGACCATTCCCTGGTTCTTTCCTCTTCCCCTCCTCGTTCTTTTCTTTTCTGTCCTCCCCTTAAAAGAGGTCTTGAGGTGCCTGTTTTGTGGAGGACCTCTTCGACTACAGACCCTTCTACAACATCCCATACCCAGCAAAACTACTCGAAATATACTTCGAGGTGATTGGGTCCTCCGACATATTCCATATCTTTGACAGTAATCACCACAGCTGTGCTGCTTCGGAAAATTTTCTGCGTACTACGTCGATGATATCGATGCGCCGTCCCCGAGGACTTCCTCCGACGGCCAACGTCACCCGATGTGATAAGTAGGACGCACGACGCCCGTAGCCTCAGTTCCGTTTTTTCTGCAAACGTGTTCACTTCGTGAATCTCGGGACGCCTCGACTCCGGGCGTCCGGGCTTCAAAAAATGCAGGGACTGTGGGTCCAAGATGTCGGTAACGGACTTGCATGACGCCTGCCTCTGGTGCCTCGGGGAGGCCCATGACACGGACGACTCTGTCGACTGCCAGTCGCTCACGGCCAAGGCCTTGCGGGAGCGCAAGGATAAGTTGTTGGTAGGTAGGGTGTCTAAGCCCCGGAAGTCGAGGTCTGCAGGGCTTTCGACAGATGATTCGAGAGGCGACTCTCCGCGTCATTGTCGGAGGTCCAGTGGGTCTCCTTCCAGGAGTCAGTCTCGCCACTCCTCTGCCTCTTCGAGGCATTCCCGGAAGCGCCGGCATCGGTCGCCTTCCCCGTCTTCTTCCGAGGACTCCGCCCGTCGGCGGGTCACTTATCCCACCATGCAAGCGACACCAGAGGAATGGGCTTCCTTCGGGAAGAAGATGTTAGCGATTCTCGAATCGGAGGGCACCGGTCCGTCCGCGCCTCCGAGTGGGGTCGGCACGGTTCACGGGAGAGGTCCCGCTCGGACAAGGGTAACCGTTCTCGCCATGCACGTTCCAGGTCCCGGTCCTCGACGCGCTCGAGACCGCGTGATCCTGTGCAGTCTTCAAGGAAGACGTAGAAGCCTGTGGCGCCAAGGTCGTCGCCGGCCTCTCTCGAGGCTCTGCCTCCGAGGGGGCGTCGGCGCCTAGGTCGTCGAAGGACATGCTCAGAGCTCTGGCTTCGAGGCCTGTGTTGACGCCGTCGATGCTGGCGGAGCTGAGGCTGACGTCGACGCCGATTCACTCGACGCTGATTCTCTCGACGCCGGCGCCGATTCGTTCGGTACCCTCGACGCCTTTCGAGGCGGTGATGTCGGAGGGGCCCCGTGGCACGGGAGAAGCCCCTAGAAAGGCTCTGGCTAAGGTCAGGCATAGCTTGGGTTCCCAGATGCCTTCCTCTCACCGCCTGGAGTACATTTCAGAGGTTGATGAGGGCTCTGATGAGGGCTTGGTTCCGGTTAGGGTGCCAGTTGAGCTTATCTCGGGCCATAGCCAATTTGAAGACCTGAGGCAGTCACTGTATGCCGCCAGTGGACTGGACACCTCTCCGGAGGTGGAGTTTTGTAGTCCTCAGCCTGGCACTCATGCCAATTCTTCGTACCGGCACCTTATGTCTCGGGTCACCGAGTACTTGGGTTGGTCGGCTCCCCCAGGGGAGTTTGTTCAGGATGATCTTATGGACATCCTAGATCTTGGTCCCCCCACTGACCCGGTACTGCTGTTTCATATGGCTCTCAGAGAAGGGTGGCAGTGGCTTGGACTGCTCCGTAGAGTCTCCCGGCAGTGGGCAAGTCTTTGTCACGAAAATACCGTCCAGCCAGTAGCGACCCCTGCTACTTGTCCTGGCACCCAACTCCGGAGAGTTTGGTGGTGCAGGCGGCTACGGCCCCAGCAAAGCAGGCGTCGTATCCTACCATCCCTCCGGATAGGGACGACAAATGTTTTGATGGCTGGGCGAAGAAAGTGTTTTCTTCAGGGGGTATGGTGCTTCAGGCGGCCAACTCCGTATGTGCCTTGTCTCGTTTCACACACACTCTGTGGAACTGTGTTGCATTAGCGGCTGAACATATTACCGAAGGGGACGAACGAGATGCTTTCCTTGCTATGGTCCAGGATGGCAAGGATGCCATGTGTGAGGCCGTTCAGTCGGGTTTGGACATGGCAGATTGTGTCAGCCGGTCCATGGCAGCGAGCACTGTAATAGGCAGGTTTGCGTGGTTGCGGAAGTCGGGGTTCGCTCCTGATGTGCAGTTGCGGCTCCTCAACATGCCCTTTGACGGTGAACATCTTTTTGGCAGCAAGGCTGACGAGAGCCTTGAGAGGTTGCAGACCTCCAAAGCTGCAGCAAAGTCGTTGGGTGCTGCAGTTCAACAACCTCTGCCTTTTCGTCCTAGGGGACAACAATGGAGGGGAAGTTCCTTTCGTTATTACTCATCCTTCAATAAAGCGAGAGGAGCTGTCAGTCAAAGAGGCCACCGTAGGAGTACCAGAGGTGGAAAACAGGGAACTCGAGGTGCCAAAGCCGCTCGGGCAGTTGCCTCTTTGCCCTCAGGCAACGCCGCAGCCGCTACCACTCAGTCATGAAGCCATGTCCCATGGTTCGCCGGTTGGGGGAAGGCTGGCGCAGCATCTTGTGGAGTGGTGTGCCATTACTTCAGATGTGTGGGTTCTGGAGATCATAACCCATGGCTACTGTCTTCCCTTTCGGCAGAGGCCTCGCGACAATCCACCTGGGAACCTCTCTTTGAAGAGTCCGGATCCGCTCCTTGCGCAGGAAATTCAAGCCCTGCTGGAGAAAGGCGCCATAGAACTGGTGCCTGTAGCGAAGAGGAACAAGGGATGGTATTCCCCTTATTTTTTGATTTTGAAGAAAGAGGGGGAATTGGGACCCATCATGGACTTGCACGGTTTGAACAAACTCCTACGGAAGGACAAGTTCAAGATGGTTACTCTCTCTCAAGTCCTCCAGGCCCTTCAACTTCAGGACTGGATGGTGTCTCTCGACCTCAAGGACGCTTACTTCCATGTGCCGATCCATCCCAAGCACAAAAAGCACCTGAGGTTCGCGGTTGGCGACTCGCACTTTCAGTTTCGGGTCCTGCCGTTCGGATTGACCTCCACCCCAAGGGTTTTAACCAAGCTCATGGTGGTGGTGGCAGCGCATCTCGGGAAAGGGGGTATTCACGTCTACCCCTACCTGGACAATTGGTTGATCAGGGGGAGCTCTCCCGAGCAAGTCCTGGATCATCTGTCCGTCACCTGCCACTCCCTTCACAAGCTGGGCTTCTCCCTCAATTTAAAGAAGTCCCATTTGACGCCAACACAGCGGCTCCAGTACATCGGAGCAGTGCTCGACACATCCCTGGGGCTGTGTTTTCCTCCCCAGGTGAGGGCTCTTCACATTCAGCAGATGGTGCGCAAGTTTCAACTTGCCCAGACGCTCCCGGCGTTCGAGTTCTTGAGGTTGCTCGGCCTCATGGCATCCTGCATTCTTCTGGTGCCAGAGGCTCGTCTGCGGATGAGATCTTTGCAGTGGGCACTTAAGATGCAGTGGTCGCAGTTTTCCGGCAGGATGTCGGACCCTGTTCAGGTGCCGCCCTTGGTCGCCCAGGACCTTCTGTGGTGGGCCGTCAAAGGCAATCTGATGAAGGGGGCTCCGTTTTGGCTTCCCTGGCCAGAGGTGACGATCGTGACGGACGCATCCCTCACGGGATGGGGAGCTCATGGCAACGAGTTGACAGTCAGCGGTCGTTGGTCTCTGTCGGAGTCCAGACTCCATATCAGTCTGTTGGAGCTGAGGGCCGTTAGGCTAGCCCAGAAGGCTTTTCTGCCGACTGTGCGAGGAAAGAGTGTCCTGATCCTGACGGACAAGACGGTGGCCATGCACTACCTCAACAAAAAGGGGGGGGGGGACAGGGTCACTTCCTCTGTGCAGGGAGGCGATGCAGCTCGAGTTCTGGGCCATCCAGCAGGAAGTTTCGATCTCGGCTGTTCATCTGGCTGGAGACGACAACGAGACGGCGGACGCTCTGAGCAGGCAAAGCACGATCCCTCACAAGTGGGAGCTGGCTCAGGAGATTCTCCTGGAGATCTTCGCCCTTTGGGGGACCCCTCAAGTGGATCGCTTCGCCTCCAGTGTCAACCGGAAGTGCGAAAGGTTCTGCACGTGGGAATTTCCTCCAGAAGGAGCCTTAGGAGACGCGTTCGTGGTGGAGTGGTCATTCCCACTGCTGTACGTGTTTCCTCCAGTCCCCGTCATCCCGCAAGTACTGCGGAGGTTACAGAGGTTCAGTTCCCGGATGATCCTCATTGCTCCGGCGTGGGCCCGGAGGACGTGGTACCCAGACCTTCTCAACTTGTCCATCTGCCCTCCACGTCGTCTTCCCTACCGAGACAATCTGCTCTCACGGGAGGGGGGGTCAGGTTCTCCATCCAGAGGTCAGATCCCTCAACCTTCACGCTTGGCTTCTGAGAGGTTGAGGTATAAGGATTGGGACCTCCCTGAAGACGTGTTGGAGGTGTTGCTCTCGGCCAGACAGCCGGCAACAAAGTCTCTGTACCGTTGCCGTTGGTGAAAATTCTGCGACTGGTGCAGAGTTAAGAATGTGGATACTTTTGAATGTGACATTCCCATGGTTCTGTTTTTTTTCTTTCTTTGGCCCACAGGGGCTTGCAAGTGGGTACCATTAAAGGTTACCTGGCGGCGCTGTCCATATTTAAGCGCTCGTCTGAAGAATGTTCCTATTTTAAGATTCCTTTAATTTCTCAGTTTTTGAAAGGGCTCACTAATGTGTTCCCTCCATCACCTTTTCTGGTGCCCGATTGGGATCTGAACCTTGTTCTTAAATTTCTTATGGGTGCTCCGTTTGAGCCTTTGCATTCTTGCCCTTTGAGACGGTTAACTCTTAAAACTGTGTTTTTTTTTGCGGTTACTTCCGCTTGCAGAGTGAGTGAGTTACAGGCACTTTCAGTTAAGCCACCCTTCACTGCGTTTCATAAGGACAGGGTTGTCCTTCGAGTTCGTCCTTCTTTTCTTCCGAAGGTGGCTTCGGAATTTCATTTGAGCCAGAAGGTTAATCTTCCGGCGTTCTATCTCCTCCACATCCTGATAAGGAAGAGGAGAGAGGCTCCATAGGCTTGATCCTAGGAGAGCGTTGAGCTTTTATATTTCGCGCATGTTCCGGGTCAGAGTGGATGATCAACTTTTCATTGGTTACGCTGGGAAGCATTTGGGACAAGCTGTGACGAAACAGACTTTGTCTCGTTGGATTATTTTAGCTATCTCCGAGTGTTACTGCTTGGCGGGTAAGGATCCTCCGGCTGGCTTGCGGGCCCATTCTACCAGGGGAGTGGCTGCGTCTACTGCCCTGTAGAGGGGAGTTCCTATTCGTCACATCTGTGATGCAGCCACCTGGGCTTCAGTACATACTTTTGTACGTCACTACTCCCTCGATTCCATCAGAGGGCAGGATCTGGCCTTTGGCAAGGCAGTCCTCTATTCCGCAATTTGATTGGGCATGCTAAATTTGTGTTCTAAATTCTTTCCCACCTCCTTGCTTGGTACTGCTTTGGGAGTCTGTCATAGATATGGAATACGTCGGAGGACCCAATCCCCTCGAAGAACAAGTTACTTTCTTACCTGGTAACGTTCTTTCGATGGGATGTTCGACGTATTCCATATCGCTCCCTCCCTACCTTCCCCGCTGCAGAATTTCTTTTGCGGTTGCAGCTTGCGTTCCACAAGGCCTTATGTGTCTGACTGGCAGAAAACTGGTGGCACACGTTCTGGGAAAAAACTATAACTAAGGCTATGGGCGTTGTGCGTCCTACTTATCACATCGGGTGACGTCGGCCGTCGAAGGAGGTCCTCTGGAAAGGCACATCGATGTCATCGACGCAGGACGCAGACGCCAAAGATTTTCCGAAGCAGCACAGCTGTGGACATCCCATCGAAAGAACGTTACCAGGTAAGAAAGTAACTTGTTCTTCTCAATAATGCACCTCGATTCGCCTGGAGCTTCACGCTACTCCTTAAATCTCGGTCGGGTAATTTGTATAATTCACATTAATTCCCCAAATGGGGTTAACTGCCTCATTTTACGCCTCGATGCATGCCTGTAATTTATTATGGTCAAACCACGTCTCTATTATCCCTTTGCCACTATTGCACCTGCTCCGTGGCAGCACCCTTCTTCTCTTTCCTTCACGGGTCTTTCGCACCCTCTAGGCACTAGTCGGCTCTTTGGCACCAGGTATTTAATGCTAAAATGGCCCCAGCTCCATTTCTGATGGGATCCTACATGTTGCAAGCTGACATTTTCTTAGCGGCAACACGTCTTCCGTCTTAATGTATGCAGGTGTGGGATTAGTCCCCATGTATCAATTTGTCTGAATCATTTTGTTCTTTACCGCCATTATGACATCTCATCGGTCTGCTGCACTGATTTGATAAGTTTGCCTGCATTGATTGCACAAGGGAAATTGATGCAATTTCAAGGACTTGTCTAGTGAGCAAAAAATGTAAGCCACATTGATATATTTGAAGAGGCGATAATATGTTTGCCTCTGCTTTTGGGTGGAGCTGCCACTTAAACACTTGATGAAGTCACGTGTTGAGGGCAAAACACGCCAATGATGACCCAACATCTCCACCAGTGTGTTGGGAAGAATTCTCAAAAATGTGCCAATTCCTCCCACCTTCGAGCCCTCCAGCTCTTTTGCTAAACTTTGGCACTTTGAACCTTTTAATTGAATGGGTTTTCTGTGCTTGTTTCTTTTGGTTATCGAGTCTAACCAACTCCATAGGCATCTTTTCCAATTGTGCCCCAAAGCACCTTCAGTGCAGTGGCACAGAGAAGTATTTCAGACTTCCCAAGGTTTAAATACCTTCTCTGAGATCAACTACTCTTTCCCAGAGCAGTAAAGTGAAATTGACTTTACTTAGCATTGTACTTGCTAGACCCAGCACACCCTATTTTACAATAGAGTGCTGGAGGGGTTACTTAGTATCCCCTGTGTCTAAATGCTCATGTAACATTTTTTATATTACCCTTTCCTCAATTGACAGGCTGGTGGCAGTGGTTTCGTTTTGAACTACCTTGGTTTGCATTTACTGCGACAGTTCGCGGCACCGGTAAAGTAACCGCGGGATACATCTTTTTCAAAATGGCGTCCAGCTATCTTTGCTAAAATGGTGCCCGGTCTTCTTTTTTCGCCAGATCTTTGTGGTAAGGTCCTTCTAGAGAGTTTCTCTGTGCGGCAAACCAGGTTTGGTCTCTTTGTCCATTTCACCTTTGGCAGGGTTTCTGAGAGAACCCCACCTCTGGCGCTTGAGTGTCTGGGTAGGCAGGAAGTGAGGGAGGTGCCCGAAACTCCCTGTGCCTAGTCTCCTAGGAGAACCAAATGCACTCTTTGGTGATTGGCTGGCTGACTGTCTGGCAAGGACAGCCGCCCTGCTGGATGAGTGACAGCTAGGGTGGAATGAATGGGAGATAACTGAATAAAAGGCAAGTCTTTTGGCTTGGAAGGCAGAGTCGGCCAACCACTGGACGAAGGAACCGAAGAAGAGCTTGAAGAGGACGGCTGCTGCAACTCCCGGACCGTTGGTTTGCCCGGTGAAGCCCTGCTGCAGGTCCGAATCGCCAAGTTTGCATCGACAGAGAAGCCCCGGCAAGGACGACTTTTCCCTTTGAGTTGGTGGAACCAATCAACTCCAAAGTAAACCACCTGGACACCCATCTCGGAGCTGGTTGAATTTCCTCAGAGCTGCTGCAGGAACCGTATAGCCAGGGATATGGACACCAGATTGTGTGTGTTAATTTTAAGCTGGTCTAAAGCTTTTGGAAGATCCTCCGAACTCCCACGAAGCAGGACTGACCAAGCCCGAGACCCCTCGGCACAATGTGGGTCCCTAGAAGCAAGGACAGTCCACCTTGACAGCCAGGAACGGCGCTTATTGCTATTTGCTGTACCGCATGGAGCTGAAACGCGAAACAGCCACTGAAGGTAAAGTTTGAAGGTTGCCAGTTTTGACAAGTGCCGGTGCAGTGCAGGAGTCCCCCGACGTCCTCCTTCTTGTCCCCACGACTGAGGCCCAGGAACAGCGAGATCTGCAGAGCTGCACAGGAACAGAAGTCATCAGCTGCATCTTTTCTTCTTTACAAAGGTACTGTAAAACAAGTCTTAGAGAACTTACCTCTTACTGTAGAAGTGCTTGTAACTTCCACAACTCACAAGTCTAATCAGCTTGCGGCCCTACATTTGATTCTTCTTTTCATCAAAGACTCCTACGATCTTGTGCAAAGACTTTTCCATTACTTACCAGAAGTGCTTTATCCTATCTATGACTTTTGCCCATTGACTTTGGCTTAGCCTGTTGAATTGTTTGACTCTTCTAGTGAACTCTAAAAGTATCTGCACTGCTTTGGAATGTTTGTGGTCTCTTGCGTTCTAATAACCTTTGCCTTTTACGAACTTATTAAGAGTATTCTGAATGCCAACAGTAAGATATTAATGTCCCCAGCACCCTTGTTACTGAAGTCACCTGTGGGTGTAGGTTGTGTCTATGGGCCAGAGCTGCGTAGCCACGTGATCACTTACATGACGCCAAAGCAATTGGGCACTGCACACCATTCGTGATGAAGATTTTAGAAACTTGGGCCTGACTACCGGTTTCACGGTGGCCTGGCAGAAGTGTAGCCCGTGCTCACCCTCATTAGTTTGGGCTAGTAGCTGTCAAAGCCTAAAGTATTGCATTAGAGTATATATAGGCAAAAAATGGCACATGAGGAGAGACACACAGCTTTTAGGTGTTGTTTGGCTATTTGCTCACACGTTCACTGCCAATGGCATGCTAATCCCTATGGCCATTCCCACCTAGTTCCTGACCCTTCCCGCCTAAAACACCTCCTCATTGGTACTCTTTGAGCTTGCATTAAACAAGCCTTGCCATCAAACCTTGCACTGAAAACCTGCCAGTGTTTTTTCAATGCAGTCTTCTGAGAGTAAATGACGTAATTGGAGTTGTAAACCTGCTACTGGTGTGATTAAAAATATCTTAACCAGATTGCCTTAAGCCACTCTATTTATAATCACTCTGCATGTCCTTCACTGAAGTCCTGTTAAAAACAAGCATTGACAAAGCCAACCGTTTTGGCTTTTTTAAACCCGTTCTGGAAAGACTGAACAAAACAGTGAAAGAATATGAATTAAATTACCACTATTTTATTGGCTTTTTTTTTTAATAACGTGCATGTACCATACCTGAGTTCGGTTTCTAAACGCGGATCCGGGATTCGAACCTCTGTTGCTCTGTGTGGTCTTGCGTCCAAGACCAGCGCGTTGCCCATGTGCTATTCTCCGTTCACCATTAGTGTCATTGTCCCCCCTCAGCATGCACCTTTATGCAGCTCCCCTTCCAATCACCAACCATTCTCACCTCTCAAATGACATGTCCAAGACTATAGCCACTGACACATCACTCCCATTAGCCGAAAACACCCCAGCGCCTACAGCCATTCATAGATTGCTACCTGACTGCTTGGGAATGGGTGTCATGCTCGAGCAGTCCATTGAAATAAAGCATAGCCATCACTTGTGAGATGTCGCAATGAGGTTTGATACAGGATTGTAACTGGCAGAGCGTAAGTTCAAATCCCCAGCTGGGGGAACATTTTTGTTTTTAAAGTGTCCTTTCCTACTGTCCTGGAACTGTATTCCAGGTGACATAAAGTAAGTGAACTATGACCGATTTCCCTTAGAAGTAAGGGAACATTGTACCCTTTTGGTTCCCTTCCACTTTGATCTCTTCCTGGAGCCTGCTTTTCGCCTATGCGATTGCACTAGGCCACAATCAAGGACCGAAGAATCAGGACTCTCCTGATCCCCACACCAAGGTACATTCTCAGAACTGCGTCCACTGTTGGGACTAGCATGCTCTCCCAGGGAGGATTGCAGAGGGACCTTGTAAGTGGAGTTCAATGAACACTGATCAGACCTGGACAATTTAAGTCTGATTAGCCAGAATTGCGTCTTGCAAAGTTCTGTTTTTGTAACTGATTTTCAGATAATCTCTGACGACTTTTATCATTTATCATAGTTCCTTCAACACTTTACTGTGCTTTGGTTTCCTCTCTCTTTTATGGTTACCTTTTATGGTTTTATTATTCTCCTCTGGATTCTTTCTACAGGAGTTGTTCTGCGTTCTTTCCTATGGTAAACATATCCAATGTTTTACCGCCTCTTTACTTTGACTGGGATGAGTATGGTTGGTCCTATATTGATTCTCACCCACCCCTCTGGGTTTAAGTATCACAGTCTCTGTACTTTGACTGGGATGAACGTCACCAGGGCTTCTACTTGCTCTGGGTTCTCTACTGAGCCGGTACAACCTCTTGTGTTTCTTCAATGTCTCTTCTCTTGTGCCATCATATAGGATGGTCACAGTGTATTTTTAATACCGCTAGGTTCTGCGTCTCTGCTTTCCAAGTTGCTTCGGTGTTGTTTGTTGACCTCATGGTCCACCACAAATCTTCTGTGGTCACGCCACCATCTTATTCGTCTCTCTCTCTCTCAGGACTCCAGGATGCTCTGTCAGCCTTCACGGCTCTCGCTTTCTTCCAAAGAAGATGCTGCCATCTAAATTAGCTTTGCGTTCCTTTCTGGTCACAGGACACTGCACGTCCCACTCTCTCTCACTCTCTCTGAATCAGGCTGTCTACCGGTTTTGGAACTTACTGGCTTTTCTCTTGACCCAGTGTCCTCCGTCCTCTTGCGTGACGTAGCGTTGGGACTTCCCCGGCATAAGTCAGGGTCTCTTTCTTTCCCTCTCGTATGATTCCTCTCCAACTCTTTATCTCATCCTCCACATCCCATTTGAGCGGGATTTTTCCTTTAAAGAAATATTCAGTGTCTCTGGGTAATAATAGTACATATTGGTTTCGTCCTCATTCATGTTCCCCTAGATGTTTGAAGAGGCATTATTGGGATGTTTCATAGGGATTTCTTCACAGGAATGGGAGTCATTGTCCCCAAAGGGGGAGTCTCTCCCAGTGATGTCCCACTTTCCTCGACCCCCTAGGAAGGGTGTTGTGGAGCCAAGCTCACCTCCCTAACCTCACATGGGTGGGGAGGCTCCCCCTTGGGGAGAAGCAACGAATTGCTGCAATTCATCACATCATTCTTACTTACTGTGATGTGACGACAGTTTATACTGGGCATCTATAACAAAGCAAGCATGATGCATGCTATTATGTGGTTAGACTGGCATTTTGGTGGAGCCAGTGCAGCCATCTCTTACTGTATCACTGTCATGACATTTTGTACTGGGCATCATCAGTCAGCAACTCTTGGAGGCAAGTGTGTGCAGTTGTCTGACTTAAAGTGCTCAGTTGAAGAGACATCATCAGGCACTACTTGTTCCAAGACTTCAGCACGGCCGCTAGCTCACGATTGTCCAAAATGTTCTCCTTGCAGTTGGAATCACTACTTTAAGCAGTGTTATGTTGATGAAACTTAATCCTGGCTGGCTGCACACTGTATGGTTCTTCTAGTTCAGTTTCGTCTTTGTAAGTAGGAGTTTAAAGAGTAGTTATTTTATGTTTTCTTGTGCTGCACTGTTCTCCAGAGTGTCACAAACCTAACAGCGATGCTGGAAGCAGATTGTTCGTGAGGATGGATGCAGATTGTGAAAGCCTCTCAAGAGACACGACTGACCTGAAGTGGGTATAGGACAGACCATGACTGTGGAACGACCTTTAACGGAAATCCTGCGGGTAATGAAATCTTAAGGCTGAATGAAAATTGGTGAGGCTGAAGAACAGCATCCATCTAATAGTAGAATCGAGCCAGGAGTGAAACAGCAGGAAGAAGGCTAACAAGGCTGGGGACAAGAAGCAACAAGGTCCAGAAGAGCGAGGAGGATTAAGAGAAGAAGGCAGAGGAGCTGGAGAGAAGGACGAGGAGACAGAGATGAGCATCTGGACAGGAAGAAATACCTGTTTGTTGTGACGCCAAAGTGGTGCTCCGGTGGTCCCTTGAAGTACTGGGATCATCACGGGTTTGAATCGGCAGTTCGGGGCAGCCATCTTGGTTGTGGCGATGCGTCACTGCCAACTTGGAAGGGGACAGCAGAATCACTGTACAGATTAACCGGGGACCGTGCTGGAGCAGGCGCCACCGCGCCCACATCGACCACGGGTGAACGGAGGTTCCAACACGGAGAGTGATTTTTTCTTATATAACCTATGCTTGCGACCTGAGCTTTTTGTCACATTCAGAGAATAAGCAACTGAGCACACCTCTAACCTTCAGCTATCTGAAACAAGTCCTTTTTACCTGAATGGGAGAAAACAGTCAGCTATACAGGACTTGTTGGTGGTGGATGGCTCAATGTGTACTTACATTCAGCTAACCAGGGCGTGTATGCCATGTCTTTAGAATTGGACTCAAAAGACACAGCATTGCTATAACTTTCATAAGAATGGGGTGTGTCTTTTACACCAGTCGTATGAAAGTCAGTCGTATGAAAGTTATAACAGCGCATTAGTGAGAGACTTGTGTGGCTAGTGGTTAAGTGTTATCCCTCACAGCCACACTCCGTCCTTCCTCCACCCTGCCCCTTTCCTTCAGATGTCATGCCCTCTCAACATTTCCAGCAACGTTACTCCACTGGTTGGAACAAGGTTGTAGTTTATTACACCCCCAAAACTGTGAACCTTTCCCAAGCACTTTGCTATTATCAAAGGTTTTAACTCATTCTGTAGTTCAGAATTAGCCTCGTATGATTTCTGTCATTATTAAAAGCAACCAACTCCAGCTCAAAGAAGCTTAAATGCTGCCATTGGAAGCTCTGAGCATGGAAAGATTAATTGTAGGTATATTGTGCCATACCATAGACTTTAGTAAGATGGATCATTTGGTGCCTATTAATGGCTCAGTATTCTATTGCAGAAGTTCCTCTCTGCTCTTTAGGTAAGGAATGAAAAGCAGGCAGATCCGTTTTGAAACCTAGAACTCAGTCATGTGCCTTGCAGAGTCATGAAATGTATGGGATGAGCAAAGGACTCCCCACCCCGAACACTAAACACTATATAGTGAGCTCGTTTGGCATGCTACCTTCAATTATTTCAATGTTATCTGATCACACAGCTCAGGAGGCTTAAGCCAAGTAAGTACTTTGTGAAGATGCTAGTCTCTGACAATAGACGAACATGTAGATTCATGGGAAAGTGTGCATGCTTGAAATTAGAAATGTAGGACACTGAGAAAAAGGCTAACGACGAACTGAATAAAGGGCTGTTCCCAAGGGGAAGAAATGTTGACACTTGGTGTGAGTATGTAAAAGCCTTTCATGTTTCTGTTTTGGACGAATAATAAATAGTCTGTTCGTTTTGTAGTCTATATCTCAGGGTCGAATACCTAGAATGAACACCACAAATAGTCTTGCAACGGTTTGCTGCCAGATGTAAAAAGCAGTTTCGCCATTTCTGTACTCCGTCTGCAGTCCTAAGATCCTGCATGTTTCCCCTTTGAAGCTTGGAATTTCAAACTACCTCTGCCACTGTTGCTGTCATTATCTTGGAAGCTTTTTGCGAAATGTTCTTTAAGCCAGCCTGTGTAAAACTTGTAAACTTGGAGGATAAACAACGCTCGGACGGGGACACAGAACTCTAACTCCATCTATAATAGGATACACCAAGTTACAAATTCAGCAATTTGTAAATTTAGATGCAGGTCACTTAACGTTCCCATTTCAACTTTCATGTCCTCCCTGACCGAGGGAGAATTAGACCCTGGAGCAATAAGGATGAACATGTACAACATCTGTGAGCTTGGTTTCAGTGCAGCAGCCTGCACTGCTTCCTTGCCTGGATACAATAGACCCCTGAAATAGGATTTAAGATTTCTGCACTGATCTCTCACATTTGGCAATAAGGAATGATCTGACAGGCATAGTATTGGAAAGACAGTCATGCATTCTTGTCTCTGGTTTCCAGTCTGCGGTTCTGGATTTGCACAGTCAGAACTGGACACATGTATGGCAATAGAAATGTACATCTTTACTGTTCATTTTGCTAAGATCCGTAAGGCCCTGTAGTAGGGGAAGACTACATAAACCGAGAGCAGAATATGCTCCATTGATTGTGCCCAGTTACCACAAGATTTACCAAGACAGCAGCAGCTCTTGTCTCCAAAACGCCTTGTTTTAGGGTATGTGATTGGTATGGAACTAGCCCCTCAATAAAGGCAGCCACCTTCTTTAAGCCAAGATAGTGTCATTTTTCTTGTTGCATTTTTTCTTTGCTTTTGGTTCACATTTAAAACAGTAAACGGAGGTTCGCCACCAAGCCCGTAGTTTTCCATTTCTGCTGTCATTGTAATATTTAATTTCAGAATATAGTTGTAATGCTTGGAGAGTGATTAGTGACGACATAACATCCTAAAGCTCCAATTTCCATTACTTTAATACCACTGCACTCGTACTTATATGCGCGTATGGGCTTCTCCAGGTAATCCAACCAGCAACCGGATTGGATGTGCCATCGTTATGTAACCGCAGGTTAAAAGTAGGATACATCCTGGCTGAGGGAAACATCTCTAGCTCTGCTTAACATTAAAGTACACACAGGTGACGATCTAAGCCTTGTCATGGAATAGCTTGAGAGATTTTATGTCGGCAAAAAGTAGGTTTATTCTGGATAGCGGTCTTTATTTGACGTTGGTCATGTTGTTTCTGTCATAATGTATTGAAACGTTTTTAGTGAATGAGTTTAATACATGTGGGGAAAAGGTGTACAAAAATATAAATGGCTAGTATTATTCAATCTATTTTTATTTGGAAATGTTCCATCAGACTACATATACAAAAAACAAAGAATATATACAAAGTGGAACAACAGTCTTAAAAGAAAAAAGACCTCATATTTCTTTTATTGTTGGTGTCCTAATAGTCAAAGCCTTTTTCTTTGCAAAGGATTTCCTCCTATCTGAGGAACTATATGATTGTAGAGCTTTGAGTTGAGTGGTCCAAATTGACAATAACTGGGAGTTTGAGGAGTAATCTGGCCTTTCCTCTTGAGAACATTGCAGTTAATTCAAAAGGTCTAATGATCACAGCAGAGACTGGTCCTGTTACCGGGGTCTTCTCTCAGATAGAAAACTGAGATTTTTCAACATGCTTCATCTCCACACAGGCTCAGCATCACCTGAAGCTTGCTGGACCCTGTGTTTCCTGACACCCCTGTGCGCTGATGCTGAGTAACTCTCACAGAGTTGTTGATACCTGGCAATGGCAACCATCAGATCCCTACAGTGTTCTGCAGCACTGGCAACAGCATAGATGAGCCTGGATGGGATGACCGACAGATACACCAAGGCCTTCCCACTGAATGATGTAGATTATTACATCAGTAAGCCATCCGTCCACGATATTGGGTACCGCAAGTCTAAAGCTACTGCCAAGTTTCAGACTTTTGTTAAAATTCCATAGCTTTCTCCAGTGACACCTCTACGTTTGTACGGTTATAAACGCTGTAAGTGAGTTAACTGTTTCAGACTTTTCTGAGTAATGGAGATGAAGATGAAATGCGATTGCCTAGATTCTGGTTGAGTCTCAGTCTACTACCTCATGATATGTTTCTTTGTTTTAATGCCATCTTAGTTATTCATTTCGTAAATGCTCTTTGTTATTGACATTTTCCGGTTAGCCTAAAATACATCTGGAAGTTTATTCCTGCGTTAAAGTTACATTTTAAGTTGGAGTTTGTTCTCCACTGTCGTTAAGCTGCAGTGCATACCTTGTATGAGTTCACAGGGTTTCTTAAGATACCCTAAACACTTTAGATGCAGACACCAGTGCTACTTATCGGTACTAAAGAAAGGTGAATGTCTGATGGAATACTACTATGTACACTGTTATGTAATGTTAAATGTTCTTATACCACACACTGTTGCCACCTGCATGGTCTCTTGGTGCTTTGGCAGATCTGTAATGCAAGGAGGGTGTGGGGTGGTTGGATGGAATTGAGCAGGAAAAAGAGCCAGTGATCTGTGATGCGCTGTTGTCAGCTTCAGTTCGGATATACTGCTCACTGAGCGTAGGTGTGATTTTTGGTTGGTAGCCACCATGCGGTGTTAGGCTAGATTATGTGTGATTTGTTTCGTTGTTGTGGAGTATGTGTGGTTTGTTGTGCTGTAAGAGGTATGGTTGTGTTTAGTTCAGAGTTTGAGAGGTGTATGCAGAACGGTGAGTTTTTAGTACGGTTTGTTGGTGGCAGTACATTTCCTACCACCGCTGTTCTGACTAAATGCAATCCATATCCCTTGCCCTGTCGATCAATCTAGAGTGTAGCAATTACAGCTCCCACGAGTTCCTCCTGAGGTAGTGTATTCCCTGGGCCCCGTGGGCTGCCTGGTTTCTGCCCCCAGCCCTATTCCATTATGTGTGACAAGTTTCACACCCTCTGGTCTGATTAAGAGGGACACATCTCCCTCACCTGCTTCCACCTTTGTCACTCTATCGGGATGGGTACTCTTGAAGTCTCAAAACCACCCTTCCCGGTTAGACGCCTCTCTTCTCCCCTGCCCTCCACTCCGGTTTGGCCTTCTCCTTTTTACTTTTCTGTTGTGTCTTTGTTTCATGATGCGTGGATATTGGTCAGTCGTTTTCATCCTGTTCAGAGCTGAAGAGCTAAGTTTTTAGAATTTTTAGAATTTTAGATGGTCCTTCATAGTTCGTATTTCTCTGCGGAGAGAATTTCAAAGTTTTACAGCTCTGCAAGTGAATGCTCCACCAAGTTATTTCCTTGTTTATGGTTTAGGTTCTAAGCGGATGTAGTCACTGGATCCAAGTGTTCTAGCTGACTTGTAGATGGTGTTTTCTTTTGTATGAATTCCACTCTTTGGCCGTGGATTGCTCTGTGTGTTATGCACGTTGTTTTGAAAGTGATTCGTTTTTTTACTCGGAGCTAATGTAGCATCCTTGTGCTGGTGTGATGTGGTCCATTCGCGAGAGTTTCGGAAGTCTGGCAGATGCATTCTATATTAGTCGCAGTTTCCTCAGTAAGAACTGTTGCATTCTGAGCCATACGCTGTTGGCGTAGTCTATCCTGGACTTCATGAGGAAGAAGATGGTCAGTGTTTTGTGCGTGAAGGAGAGGAATGGTAGAATCTTTTTGATCGTGTGTAGATGGATGAAGCATTTCTTAATTATCGCATTTACTTACGGTTCTAAAGTTAACTCGTTGTCCATTAGGATGGCAAGGCTTTTGACAACTTTGGATGGTGCGGGTGGCGTTCCCAGTACTGTGGACCACCGGATGTACTGCTCATTTCCTTGGTTGTTGGTGTAATCATGATTTCCGTCTTGTCTGGGTTGATTTTGAGGTTATTGGTGTTCATCCATTGGTGGACTTCTTTGGGACAGTCTAATAATGTTGTGTTCTCCTATTGCTCATCACTGATTTTGTAGAGGATTTTGGTATCATCCGCGTAGTTTTAGCATGTGAAGGTGTGTCTTTTGATGAGGTTGATTAGTGGCTTCATATAGATGTTGACGAGTAGCAGGAATAACAAGGAGCCTTGTGGTACTCCACAGGTGGTGTTACGCGGTGCGGATTTGAATGGTTTTATCCACACTGTTTCTGTTCTTTTGGACAAGAATGATTTAATTCAGAGCAGTGCCATGTTGGCGATCCCCATTTCTTCCAGTCTCTTGACGAGAATGTTATGGTTGACTGTTTCGAATGCTGCAGAAAGGTTGAGTAGTATCAGTGCTCAGGTCGTGTTGGAGTCTGCGTTGATCTTTAGGTCATCCCATATAGAGAGTAGAGCCGTCTCTGTTCATCTCTTGGGTCTGGAGCCTACTTGTACCTGGTCCAATAGTTGTTTTTTTTTCAATGTGTTCCAGTATTTGTTTTGTAGATATAGGTCTCTGTTAAAAAGATGGATTTCTAAACTCTGACTTGGTGGGCAGAGGTTTAGGAGGCCACCCTCGTTTAGGGGAACAGGGGATCTTTCTGGACAAACCAGACCCATCTATGGTAGCTTGGCAGGCGGTCTCAAGACAAAGTCTCAGGAGGGGTAAGAGTGAACGGAAGCCCACACAGTAAAACTTCACAGAATACTCTTAGGCAAGTGTATATCAAAAATACATTTATTATAGGCCTTTATAACAAAACATGAATAAACCACAGTGCTAATAAAACTGTTACCACAAACGCTTTTCACTATGTAACATATATACAAAATGCGTTTAGCCTAATGCTGATGAATCAAAATCTGCAACATAAGGGGTAAGTTCCACACAGATATCGCATTAGGCAGTTCTTCGAAGTCAATCCCTATCTTATGCAGTCCAGCCCTAAGAAGTGAGGAGCCTTATGCTCAAATGGACAGCAGTGCGTTAACAATGCGCGGTCGTGCGTAAAGAGAAAAGCGGGTTCTCTTCAGGGAGATGTAGCTGTTCAGGAAAGGGGTTGAGGCAATGAAGAATAAAGCCCTACTCCTTGTGAAGGGTCTTCCCTTCCAGATAGAGCGACTTTCGGAGTTCGGGAATAGCTGGGGAGCTCAGATAGACCAGCTAAATTGAGTATCTTCAGGCTTTTTTGGTGTAAAACAGATGGCTGTGCCAGGTGGCCACCGGTAAGTGATGCAAGTACTCACCGACCCTCGACACAGTCCGGGTCAAACTTTGCCAGTCTAGTCCAGTTCGCTAGTCTGTTTCGCCCCTGCAGTTACAAGTCACTCGGGCTCTCAGCGGGTGCTGGACAGGATTATCATCTGTGGTGGGACAGTAGCCTTTTCTCAGCTCTCAAAGAAAGGAGAAGGATAGTTCTGGTGCAGCATGTCTCAGGACACGGTGTGGCAGGTCTGCAAGCACTTACAGCGACAGTCACCACAACGGGGTGACACCGGGACCGCAAATGCTGGCGGCGTGGCGCACACTCATAAATCGCGACCCAGAGGAGGCAGGACAATGAGGTTTGGTGGGAGAGGGCCCATGACCACAAGTAAGCTATGTCCAAAGTCTCAAGTCTCAACTCTGGACAGCAGCACTCCTGTGTGATACCTTGGGTTCAAGCTGGTTAGTTCGCTGGATGGTCCAGGAACATTTCCGATTAGGCTCTTTTCGAGGGTAGGCAGGAGGTGCCGAGAGTAGTTGGTCCCACTACTCCAAAAGGTCGAAGCGCCCTTGCAGGCCTTCTTGGTACGATACAAAAGCAGGTGTCCGACTAGACAACAGCAGGGTCAGGATGCCAAACCTTCCAGAACATCTGCGGCGGTTCCACGAGTCTGCTCTTTCGTTCAGGATACTTGGCTCCTTCTGTAGTTCCGTGTGAACTTCAGGTGATCGGCCTGGGATTAATGTAGAGCCCCTTCTCTTATCTAAGAATAGTTTCTCACTCAAATCTGTAATAGCCAATGAAACATCTGCTCTTTTGCATGCATGCCAAGTGTGGACCAATTGTGACCCACGGTGGTTTGTCATTCAGGCCTACCAGACATACTGGCAGCAGTAGTGTGGATTGGGACCAGACAGTCCCAACCCTTTTCCTGGGTACTAGGACACGTGACATGCAGGAGCACGCAAAAGATGTGGTTTTTGCGGGAGGCTGCATGTACAAATAAGGAATACCCTGGTCTCTGGACCTGGGTGAAGGCAAACGGACAAAATGGTCAAAGGACAGAACAAAAGACTTTGTGGCACGGCCATTGTCTGCACTGGCCACAGTATTGGGCCAAACGCGCTATGGTCCAAAAAATAAACAAAGTAAAAATATTTTAAAAGTAAACTGCTGCCACCAGTTTTTATCATAGGCACACTTGTACAAACACCAAAACATCCTTAGAGGGTGACTATGGCCATAAAACAAAAGGACCCCTATGTGTGGTACTGTAAGGTTATTGGCACTTAGATAAATAGTTACCAAGAAATGGCAACATAGTCGAAGACTAAGGGGAAAAATAGTTTCCCAGTACTGACAGTCTGGAGGATGTCAGTTTCCCCATAACAAATGAGCAAAAGTCCAGACGAGCGCAGCTGAAGGCTGTGCTCCACTGGTAAAAGTCAGGTCAGGTAAGCTAAACAAAAGCAAAAAGTTTGGGGGGTGGGGGGACCTAAGGGAAATCTTTCCTAACAGTCTCTAATCGTTTTGCCGAGTAAGCAATGTTTGGAATCAGTCTGTAGTTTGAGTGGTCTTCCACGTCGCCCGTTGTATCCTTGCAGAGTGGTTTGATGTAGGTAGATTTGAATGCTTGCAGTACTCTCCCCGTTGAAAGTGATAGATTTCACATGCACACTTAGCAGACCACCTAGGCAGAACTCTGGGAATGACCCACTAGTCTTCAGCAGTCTATCTCCTTAAGTTACACTGGTCAGTGCTATTTCTCTTAAACAGCTATGTTTCATTATTATAATTAATATTAGTGTATTTATTGAGCGCAGACCTAGCTTCAGCAAGCAACGTAGCGCTTTAAAATCATAGGGGGAAGAACAAGGTTAGGGAGTAGAGAAACAATGGAGTAGGGGATCTAACAGAGGAGGGGGGGAAATTGTAATCAATGGATCTCCAAGCAACCAAGGGAGGAAACAATGGGGATCAGATCACCGAGTCTCAGGTAGGTTGGGGAGTGGAGGGTATGTGGACCTAGGTGTGGGGGGGCAGCCATTTCTTGAAGAGGAGGACCTTGAGCTCCTTCCTAGACTGTAGAATTGAGGGGCGAGTTGGCTGTTAATGGGGAGGAGGATCTAGAGTATTGCGGCATAGACTGAGAAGCCCCATCTTCTAATTTCTTTTTTCCTTTTCTTTTTCAATTCTGCAGTTGTCTATACTTCTGATGGATCTTACTCCTCCAGAGATCCTCAGTTTCTTAGTGAGGTAGCTTGCAGACTTCAGGGTGACAGCCTTGTATATGATGAGCAGGTTTTGAAGATGATACAGGCCTGCAGCAGGATCCAGTGCAGTTTGATGAGGGTCGGGTGTTGTAGTCAAGTTTGCAGTCCTTTGAGGAGTTGTGCTGCAGCATGCAGGACACATCTCGGGGGAGCAAGGATAGTCGCCAGAAGGCCTTCTGAAAGGGCATTGCCACTATCCAGGTAGGAGAAGTCCAAGGCTTGGACAGCAGATATGAAGTTGTTTTCTGGGATAAACAAAGGCTTGATTTTCCATTGAAGGGAAAGTTGGTACCAAGCCGTTTTTGTCTTCATTGCTGAACGCAAGGGACTTGGCTCAGGTGGCCGGCTGGAGTGTGAAGCCCTCGAGGTGCATAGCAGAGAGCCAGGTCTGGATGTCCGGGTGTTCAGTGTTGGTAGGCAGCAGTAGGAATTCAGTCTTGGAGGGAGTTGCGCTTCAGTTAAGTACTGGCCAGCCACGACTGGATCAATGAGGGGAGCCTGTGGATTTCTTCGATGCAGGATAGCTTGACGTAGAGATACATGTCGTCTGCGTATTGGTGGATGTGGATGTTGTGTGGATTTCTTCGATGCAGGATAGCTTGATGTAGAGATACATGTCGTCTGCGTATTGGTGGATGTGGATGTTGTGTGGAGCGAGCCAGGTTCCAAGCAGTTCCTTGTAAAGATTGAAGATCACGGGGGAGTGCATGGATCCTTGTGGGACTCCAAAGGAGATGGGTAGAGTTTGCAATCTGTAGGAATCCATTTGTACAAACTGGTGGTGATTAGGACGGTATACTTTAAACCAACTGTGGACGATCTTGTTGATGCCCATACAGCAATATAGATTGTCGTTGAGTCCCTGGTGGTCTACTGTGTTGAATGCTGCTGAGAGGTCAAGGTTGAACCAGGAGGCAAGGGTGGCCATCATCAAAAGGATGTTAAGGGCACCGTCGTTCACCTTGATAACAGCAATTTCTGTGCTGACTTGGGTCTGAATCCAGATTGGCAGGACTGAAGGAGGTTGTTATCCTCTGTGTCGGAGAAGTTACGTGGCTTTGCTTTTTCAAGGGTCTTGCGGAGGAAGGGAATCTGGGTGATGGAGAGATAGTTGGTTTCTTGAAAAGCGGGAAGATTTGTCAGTTCTTGAGGATCGAGGGGAAGGTCTCTTAAGTTAGGGAGCTGGTGATCATTGTCATGTAAGAGGAGTGCTACAGTCAGAAGTGTCTTGAGTACGGAGGCAGGGTGGATGTCGTCCGCATGTAATGTGGCCTTGAGGGATGCTAGGATGGAAGTGAGGTCTTCAATAGTGAGTGTCTTGAAAGTTGTCCAAATTGTTGAGGTTTTGCAAGATGGGATGCAGAGTGTGCTGTCAGTTGTAGCTTTGGTGTCAGTGTTTGCAGATTATGCTGATTGTTGATCTTATTAATGAAGAAAGAGTTGATGGCTGTGGATTTCTAGATGGCGGTACGGGTGGATCGAGAAGAGGGTTGATGCATGCTTGATAGCTTTGAAGAGGGGTCTGCTTTCATTGATGGGCTTGCCTATGTTGGTTTAATAGTAGTTGGCCCTGGCAGTGGGGTTCAGTCGTATGCATGTGGCACAGAGTACCGTGAGCAGGTTGATCGGATGCGCTGCAGGATTTTCACCAATTCTTTTGTTTTCGATGGTTTGTTTGTTGAAGTTGAGTTCTTGAGTGTATCAGGGTCTGCAGAAGGTTTACGCCTGTGCTATATATGTTGCCCAGAGTTAGGCTACAGTCCTATTTAAATGTATGAGACACGCAGTGTGTCTGTCTGACTTTGGACTTTGTTGATGCACCTACTGTATAAACTAGAATAATACATACTGCTGGTAATTGTAGGGCAATATGGTCATTGTGTCTCTCTGTGCCCATGTGTTAATCTCTTTCTACTGTGGCCTGTTTGAATTTACTGTCCATTCCAATATTCTGAAAGTTTATATAGCTAAAGAAGAAAAGTAGATTTCATGTATGTAAATATATCAGTTCATGTCAACAAATAATTTTCATAATACATGTCAGGAATGCTACCCAGAAATCTGAGTTTGAAGACACTGAAGTTCTACCTCCATCTCAAAGACCTGAAGCAGCAGTTGAAGTACCTGCCTCGTCCATGTATTCTGGCGAGTACAGTGCAGAAGACCGCTCTAATTATGAACCAGTACCTTTCAGTGCCTCCCTTAGTGAGTCATCTCCCTCTGGAATTACTGACCACACTGCTCAAGGTAAGACAGTTAGTTAAATGTATGTGTTGAGAAACACTGCATACATAACTATTTATTGTGACCAGACTTATTCTGTTATGTCTCTGTATAAATGTAATTATGGCGGTTTATTATTCAATCGTTATTTATGTCCTACATACAAATGTGGCACTATATTTTACCTTAAGTGATAATATTGAACTGGTAGGTTGTAAGTATTGTAAATCCATGCTGTGATTGTCTTCTGCCCATTTATTGACAAATCATTTGTGCAATGTCACAATCATATTGGTTAAAGAAACCATCCTTGTGTGCGGTATTCTTAATTGGTCAGCACATGACCCTGGGGAGAAAGGGTGCATCCTCAGTTTTTGTATTCCTGTCTCAAAATGTAGTTATATTTGAGACAACTTTTAAGTTCATTATAATCTGCAATTTTATGGTCACTTTGTGCAAAAATGCTCCTTTCTAAAACCATTAAGTGCTTGTCAATGTAGATCTGCTTCATTTGTGGCTCGAATGAATTTCTCTGAAACCACAGTTCTCCAGCATTGGATCTTTCATGGATTCACATGCTGTGAATATTCCCTGTCGTCAGGCTGGGAAAACCCCAGTAACTTTAATATAGTGGTTTTCCTATGGGAAAAAACATTGACACCTTGAGTGTCCCATCAACGTCGTTATGGGTGCTTTGGGCAGCACCAATGGGACATTGATTGTATAGCTCCGCCCTTGTGGCTTCCCCTCCGATTTCAACCGTCTTCCAAACCGTTGGGATTACCTTGTGTTCTCTCCTGGGAGAATTCGTCTTTTTGTGAGGGGAAAAAAGTTTTTTCACTTCAGCTTTTGCTGTTTCCAGTCTTTCGTAAAAAGAAAGGTGTGTTTTCCAGTCCTGTTATGGAATCCTCTGGTACGAAGAAATCTTTGCTCAGGCTGTTAGGGAGAATTCTCTGTTAAGGCTAATTTCCCAAACCTAGTGAGTCCCCCAGCAGCTTTGCTGGATTTTTAGGGTTTATTTTTTTCTCTCCTGCTAAGAGTGAGACTCTTTTACTCCCACTCTTAGACATGATTTGAGGTGTTTTTTTACTGTAAATGTGTTTTATGGGCAATGGGGTCCTTTACCCCATAGGGCTTCATGTGTTTTTGGTATGTGGGTTACACAGCACCCTCAGTGCAGTAACCCAGGGGTGTCATAGTGACCCCCAAACATAGACTCCATACCCTGCGACTGACTACTGTCTCCGAGGGCATGTAAAGTCACCATTGGCTTTACTAGTCCCAAATTATGAACAGAAACCAGTCCAAACCATCATATTGTGGACGTACTGGTCGGGGCAATTTGATTGCTCCGGGGTCTGTTCTTCGAGGGGGCACGTCTCCGTCCCCCCTGATTGAGTTTTGGCTGGTGGCAGCGGATACCACTTTTTATATTCGACCGCAAATATTTTCCTATGGGTTTTCCCATTGTTCGAGGCTACCACTTTTTAATATAGCCCCGAACATACCGCCGGTTTATTAAATTAATATAAAATCACTGTTGGTATTTTCTGCCGAAACTCGGGTCCAAAATGGCGTTTGTATTCGCTTCTGTGACTCCAACCCAAGTCGGGCCCTTTGTTCCACTTTTTGGCGGGCTTCTCCATAGAAGCCTCCAAAAGTGGTGCCACTCTGTCTGGGTACCACAGGGGGTGTGGGAGGGGGTTTAGGCACCCTGGACTGAGCTGCCTTGGCCACTCAAATTGCACTTTTGTGTGATTGGCCCAAGTGGTGAGCTGCCCGGCTCACCACTTAGCATGTTTGATTGACAGCTAGGCTGAATGAATGGGGGTTTGCTGCATAAAAGCAGGCAATGACGACACCACCGGTGGAGCCCTGCTGAAACGTCTCACCACTTTTCCCGGCGACAGAGGAGATCTCCAGCCCGGAGAGTCTTCTTCCTTTGACTGGTGGGGATAACCAGTTTGCCCGTCTTTTCCCCTTCCCGGATCCTCTCGTGGCCGCCTTGCCTGTGCCAAGCACCCCGGCAACCGGGATACCACAGTTTTTCCACTACCGCGAATAAAAGGGTCTTACCTTTTAACCGGAGAACTCCGCGGCTGGTTTGTTCCCTGGCAGTGCAACGACCTTCAGCTTTCCTCCACGTCAAGACCATCTCTTCCTCTGGACGACGCCATGACTTGCACCTGCTGCCAGGAACAACTGCCCCCGCTGGAGGATCCTCTCCACTTTGAAGGTACTGTGTTCGCCTGGCCTCCCTCGCAACGGTCTGTGTGGGGTGACTCTTAAAGCCTCCACTTACCACTTGGGTTGGCCCTAGGCTGGCTAACTGAACTTTTCTGAGCTGACTTAATTCTTTCCTGAACTCTCTGCAAGACTTTTCAAGACTTTTAAGCTGTGAGATCTTGGGCGCATTGGTGCTCTGTTCTCTCTAATTAGACTTGACTTTCCTGCCTTGGTGGGTGCTTCTAAAGTATTGTGTTGTGTGCTTTTCCTAATTTCTGCCTTTTCCCTCCCTTTTTCTTAACTTATTGGAGTGCCATCTTGAGTTAAGCGCTCACCTCTGTCTGGAAATAAGTAGTGTTAACTAAGACTTGTCTAATAAGGAACAAGGGATGTACATCTAGTAATAGTGAATGTGTTGAATTTACTTACCTCTTTTTGTGCTAGTGTAATTTACAAGTGTGTCTTTAAATAAATAATTATATACTTTTACACCAAAGCTCTGGTCAGTGTTTGCTTGTACTACTGTGTCTCTGTACCTATTGTGTATACTCTGCATACTGCCTAACTCATCTTGAGAGAAGTCTGACCGCTCAGCCACAGCTACCAGGTAAATCTGGGTGGTACAGACTGCTACCAATTGGGTTTACTGCCAACCACCTGTAGTCCTAAATCTTTTTCAGTGGTCCCTAAGGGAACTGCACAGGTTTCTGCCTGACACAGGCCATGTGAGACTTGCAGCCTCAAGAATGTATACAAGGGAGACGAGCATTCAGAGTGCCTATACTCTTTGTACCCTAATCATTCGGGCGAAAATTGCGGTATCTGTCAGGGGTTCTTTCATAAAACCCTCAAGGACAGGAACAGGCACCTACTTTGTTGGCTAAACGAGAGAGCCTACCCAGCTTCGGAGGTCGGCTCTTTACGCGGAGGCAGGGCTGCCACTCCCTTAGACAGGAGGTCGCCATTGCGCCAAAGGTCAAGATCGGAAGAACCGCTGCCAAAGAAACAGCGGACAGGTGAGCCTAGGCCTTCTTCCAGCCAGGAAAAAGCCAAACTTTCGTCCTCCAGTAAAAGGCCTTTGTTTAGTAGTGAGGGGTTGCAAATTTCCCCCTCTCATGACATCTCTACATCACGCTGCGAAAAACCATAGCAGATGGGCTTGCACCTGCAAAAACTGTGGACTTGGCCCGCAAATCTTTGTCGTCGGTTTAAGTCAAATCAAGGCCTAAGTCCTCATCCTCATTGGCGTAGAAGTCTTCGTCCACGGTCAAACATCACTCCTCATCGGCATTCCATAAGTCCTCTTCCAGCCATGATTTGACGTAGCACAAATCCAGATAGTCATACAAGTCATCGCCTTCTCCATCAGTGGTGGTACCGGTGATGAAGCCGGCTTCTATGATCCTTCTCCTGTTGACGATGGAGTCGTCAACGACTGGTTCATCGATGACTCTCCCCTTGACGACAACCCTGTCCAGCACTGTCCCATGGAAGACCAAACTGTTGACGCCTGCTCCGTTGACGACGATGAAGAAAAAATCGGACACATACTTCCTCTACGAGGCCAGCTCAGCCCGAATTGGCAATACTACCAGAAGACATCCTTCAACATGCAATCACTTCTGACTTTAAGGCACCTCCCTACGACGAGCAGGCGGTTTTTTAATCGGATCCTGAAGAAGGTGGTTTGGAACTGCCCTTTCCGGATCCATCTGTTTTGGGCCTACAGCAAACAACGCAATCTCCTTCACTCCCGTCCACATCAATAGGCTTGGGAGCCGTTCCACCTCAATATCCTCTTTATAAATCCTCACTCAATGCCTTCTATGCAAGTACTTTCCACTTTGCAAGCACTCCTAGGGCAATTAGACACCAGGCTCCCAATGCCTCAGGTTACATCAGTTCCACTGTTGCAAAGCCAGCAGATTGCCTCTCGCAAGAAGGATACTTCCGATACCTTATGAAACCAGGGGTCTCGCCCGAGAAAACCTTCCCCATCTAGACCTCCTCCCCATTCTCCTAGGGCTTTTACTCCTCGATGCAAGGATCAGGAGGAAGGGTAACTGGATGACTCGGAACAGGACATTGCCCCACAGGACACCCTCTCCACTGTCTCCTCTTCTCCCAGGACGGCAGACAGTTGGGATACAGACCCAGACAAGGATCTCTGGTAGTCCGGCCCAAACATCTCCCCCCGATGACATCGGGGAACTCCATGCCATGATGGCTAAAGCCTGCCAGGAATTCGGTCTCACCCCGATGTCAATCTGGAAAAATGAATACCCTTCATTTGAATGATGGACGTAACTTGATGGCCGTGGGCCAACCGTCTTATGCACCGAATTATAGAAATATAAACTGCGATGCTTGACCAATAAGCAGGCATTTTAAATGTAGCAAGAATCGCCATTTTGCTTGTTAACCATTGCTCATTGCTTTCTGTCTAAAACTGCTTTGCAGCTTGCAACTCATGTGAATTCTGCTTAGTCTGCTCAACTGTTAACATTGTTGTCTGAATATGAACGGTCAAGGTCGCGGGACTGAAGAGTTCGTTGAAACTCCTCATGAGTAGCCCAGAGAGGAATGCCCACGCTCCCTCTCTGTAGCCTTGGGAGAGAGCTGCAGGGCATTTAATCACTTCACAGCTGCCAGCCAGTCTCCTACGATGGTCGAATATGTTAGAATGAAAACAGCTAAAGGCTTGAATTATGCTCTTCCTATGGCCCCCCCTCGCAAAGCCCTTTAGAACGTGGCGGCTCCCAGGACACGAATAGTACTTCATAAATAGCAAAGCTTGCAATGTGGCTCTTCCCCCGTGTGCAGCTTGCTTCCAAGAACAGAACCACCGTGTTCTGTTCAACAACTAAAAGATGCCTCCGCACTTTCTAATTGCACATTGTTACTAGAATAGACATCGAAAGTGTCATAATCGTCATACTCGTCGGATATGTCCATCGTCATCCCGAGTTCAAAGGAACTTAATAAAGAGGGGTGTTAAACATGACATTGCTGATTGTATGATATGCATTTTGTATATATGTAACTGATGTACGTAATTCGCTCTCTTGCGTCCCTCGAGGTCTAGGAAACTCACGTCGCGGGGCGTGAGATCAGAATTGGCCAATTGATACTATTTTTGCTTGCAATAAACCCTAGCATTGGGAATTTGAACCTCGTGTCTGGCGCATCTTTTCGTGTATGGTTATTGCCTTGTTTCCATAGCACGAGGGACCCCTAGAGGCCCCTTTCACCGGAGGAAGAAAAGGACTGTTTCTTGTTCGACCTCATGGGGAAAAGGAGAAAGGCGGTTTTCTCAATCCCAATACTAGATCATGTATGGCAGGAGGGACTCTGTACGATGAAACATCCTTTTACAGAGCCAGCGGTCAAAGGCAGCTTGGAAAAAAAATGCAAAGCTCCCGAGTCCACTCCGAAGTGCTTAACATCGCAGCCAATACCGGAGTCTGTTGTGTCCACTGTGGCTGCAGGAAAGCTTGCACCCAACACAAGTGTACCACTCCACTGGATAATGAGAACCGTAAGTTGGACACTTTTGGGAAGAATGTCCTCACTATTGGAGCGACTACTGTGAAAGCTGCCACCTCTTTGGCCATTGTTGCAGTGTATGACCGTGAGAAGTGGCACTGTCTAGCGCCACTGTTGGACCACCTTCCAGAGCAGCAGAGTGAAGAAGCTATGCTTTTGGTGCAAGAGGGGGAGGAGGCATCGAATCATAACATAAACATTGCTGTCTACCTAGCGGAGACTGGTTTCAAGCAAATTAACAACAGGGTGGTTCTCAGGCGTCAAGCTTGGCTTCGCTGCACGGATTTCCGCCAGGAAGTTCAACAAAAGATTGTAGACATGCCTTGTGAGGGGGAAAAGATCGACAAAGCTTTGCAAACTATGAAAGCAGATTCTGATACAGAATGGTCCCTTACAGCTCTGCAGAGCACAAGATCTTTTCGCCTCTTTCTTTCCTTTCGTGGAGCCTCAGGAAACACAAGATTTTCGGGTTCTCGAGACAAGGTATACAGCAGTTCCACCTACTACTTCCAATGGTACAGGCATTCCTTTCAAACCACCCAACGCAGGAAGGATTACCAAAGTCAAAGGAAACTGGGATCCTCAGCTTCACAGAGGGGCTGTCAAAGCAAAGCACAACAATGACTGCCACATGGGTAGTTGGATAGGAGGGAAGGTGGCGTTCCACCTCAGCGAGTGGCGTTCAATATCACCTAGATGCTATCCAATACGGCCATGTGTTGGAGTTCAAGCATCCACAATTCCCCATTCCTCCGGTAAAAACATGTCACACCTTCACATATTGCATCGAGGGTTTCGTCTCATGCTAAAAAAGGGGGCCATCGAGAGAGATCCCCCATCGGCAAGAGCAAAGGGTACCTAGTCCAGGTTTTTCGTGGTCAAGAAGCCAAACGGAAATTGGCGTCCCATTCTATACCTGCGACTGCTCAACAAGAACATAAAAAAAGAAAAAATGCAGGATGCTAATGTTGCAAGACGTGGGCTCTCAAATCTTTTCTCCCCCTCAACAATGATCGGGTATTGAGGGTTCTCACCGACAACACAAATACCATGTTCTCTCTGCGCAAGCAGGCGGGGGGGGGGCACTCACATATCCTATCCCAGGGAGCTCAAACCATCTGGCACAGGGCCATCCAGCACACAATTCAGATCCTGGCTTTCCACCTGCCAGGGATTCAGAACAAACAGGCAGATACCCTGAGCAGAGACTCCTCTCAGACACATGAGTGGCAACTGAAAAGCTCCCAGGTGGCTAAGATCTTTGCAAAGTGGGGACTTCCCCCTTTAGACCTGTTTGCCAGACTCGAAAACAAACCGTGCCAGCAGTTTGCCAACAGTGTCCCTCATCCGAACTCCCGGGGGGACGCATTCTCTTTTCCTTGGACTGGGATGTTCGCTTACGCACTCCCTCCTTTTCCCTTGATAAGGAAAATGGTTCAATTGATTAGCAAAGTTCCCTGCAAAATTATCCTAGTGGCCCCATTCTGGTTTAGGCAGACCTGGTTCTCCGACCTGCTTCACTTGCCAGTGGATGATCCTCTTCGCCTGGGTTCCCAGCCGGATCTCCTATCTCAGAACAAGGGAATGGTGTGGCATCACAACCCAGGCAAGCCAGGCTCCCTCAAGTTGGCTGCATGGCTCCTGACCATTCCGAATTCGGGAACCTGGGTATATCTCAGGACTGTCGCCCCATTTCTACCAACACATCATATGCCCATAAATGGAAAAGGTTTTGTGTTTGGTGTGCGCAACAGCCCAACCTACAGCCATTGCGTGTTACTCCTCAACAGCTCATTCCTTACCTTTTGTTGTTGGCAAAAGGTGGTCTCGCAATATCTTCTATCAAGGTTCATTTAACGGAGATTTCAAGATTCACGTGGGAAAGAACTTCTACCCCGCTTTACAGCAACAGATTAAGCATTTCCTGAAGGGGCTTTTCACCAAGGAAAAAGTTTTATCCCGTTTGGAGCCTCAACCTTGTTCTAAAAGCCCTCATGAAACTGCCGTTTGAGCCTATGTCAACAGCTGCCATAACATTTCTCACGTGGAAGGTAATTTTTCTAGTGGCTATTACGTCCTCCAGACGAGTGTCAGAAGTGCAAGCTCTGGTCATTGATCCACCATATCTGCGCTTCATGAAGGACCCGGTTCTTATCTCTACAAATCCACATTTAATTCCAAAGATTCCATCAGATTGTCATAAAAACACTACAATCACCCTACCAACCTTTAATCCTAATGCTTCTACTTTGGCTGAAAAAGCTTTACATTCCCTGGACGGCAAAAGAGCTTTAAAGTACTACCTAGATCGCACACAGTTGTACAGATCATCCAGGCAACATTTTGTGGCTTTCGACCCTTCCAATAAAGGTAGGCTGTTTTCAAAACAAGGCATCTCACGCTGGGAGGCTGCTACTATATCTTTGTGCCACGCAAAAGCCAACAAACCACTACTTTCAGCTCCCAGAGCTCATTCCACAAGGTCCATAGCGGCCTCAGCAGCTCTATGGGCGGGTGTCATGGTCATGAAGTCAGGGGCACAGTTATGCAGGGGTCGCATGTCAGGAGACCTGGGTGGACACTGTCCTGGTGCCTTTGGCGCCAGGCTCATGAACAAAAGTAAAAAAGAAGATATATTTTACACCAAAAAGCTTTTATTATGGACATAGCACTTCAGATGCATTCATCTTGAACATTCGATCCATTAAGCACTTCAGGTGCATTACCCTTGAACATTCCATCCATTAAGCAACCCCAAGTGTATTCTTGCGTGTGGCTGCTAATGGATTCACAGCTATATAAACTACCCTGATCCTCAAGACAGACGCTTTGCGTTATTCTGCACTTACCAGCAGCGTAATGCTCACCGGCGCCTGAGGTCAGACCTGCTTACCTTTTGAAGACCCTGCTTCCTGGACATCCTGCTTCCTGCCAGCATACTGAAGGGAAGCACCCCCAATTTCAGCACGATCCTCCCCGCAATGAGAGACAATAAGGGACTCTCCCGTAGTGGGAATAAGGCCAAGACAGAGTGCGGGTGAGCGTAAGTGGGAGTTTATCCAAAGAATAGGGCATGCAAAGAACTCTGCAACCTCCGAGAGCGCTCTGTCTGACAACAGCAAAGACAGGCGTATTTCTAATACAAAAAACGTCATCAGAACCTACACACTATAGGGGGCACAAGTTAATTGGGATTGGGTGGCGTCGACTAACTATAGGTGTTGCTGCAGCGCGGTTGGTCTTTGGCGTGAGGACGTCACTGGTCAGCCTCGTGGGTTGGGTTGGGCCTGGCAGGCCAGCTTGAGGTCATCCGAGCGGTGTTGGTATGCTGGGGCAGCCTGTGACAAAGATGAATACCTCTCCTGACTCGTTTGCCCTAGGCCATGCACACTGCAGTTATTCAAGAAACGACATCTAAGTTCATCAATAAATCGCTCAGCAGTTTGTTTTATACAATAAACGCAACGCATGAGGAATGCACCTCTTGAGAGGTCCGGTGATTGTCGGTTAGGGTGAGATTTACCTGTGTCCTATTGACCGGTATTCTAGGTCGAGGGGCTGAGTTTTGGGGCCTGAGACGACTGGTACATGCCTGTCTGCCGCGTTAGAAGTTATTATATAAATGGGTCTCTGTGTCTTGTCCCAGTGATGGGGGTCGTTCTTGGGGTGGTCTAGGGGGAGGGTTGTGGACTTTACGAGAGGGTGCTGGTAGATCAGAGGATTCAAAACGTGGGTTTATTACCGTGCTGTAAATAACCCAGGTGGTGGGCTGTGGCCTTGGGTGCGGTACCGGGGCCTCTGACTCTCTGAAGCGGCTCCAGCTTGGTTGGGGGAGGTGAGGGAGCGCGGCACAGGCCTTAGCTTCCTTATCTGGCAGGCTTGGCAGGGTGGGAGGGAGAATGGCCTTGCATATACTCACAAAGGTTTTTTCCTCGTGCGTTGCTAACTTTTAAATGCAGAACTTTTATACTGTTCCGCCTTATTTTGATGTTATTTAAACACACATATATATTTCCATTTCGTTACACATTTCTTTAATACAGTCGGTCCGAGTACCTTTTCGTTACCTAACATTATATTTACTACATGATGTGATTATTTTATGTACATTAAACGTTACACGAGGTCGTTCTAGGTTATGGCCTACAGAAATTGATGCTCGTTGCGTTAGGTGATTAAGGAAACATATATGAGTAAGTAAAGGCTATACATTTGGCCGACATCTTTCTCTGTGGTTGTAGCAGCACTAGTCCAGACCTAGGGTGGTATCATGTAACGTTACATCTTTATGGTTTATTCACAGTTTACATGATCTGTTTAACCCGAGGTAGTTTGTTAATGCCAATACTTGAATTATTTTCTACTTTCTTCAGATAGTGATGCTTCAGCTTTTTTCCCGTCACCCCGGCCTCGCGGACCAGGTCATGCAGGGTGCGATATTACATTGTGGATGAGAATAATGTTACAATGTTAGCATCTCGGGTTAGTTCATATCCGACTTTCTCATGGGAACGCGCTCGCAGCGGATCTACCAAGGCTACTGCGGCGGCAGAGATGCATGAAAGGTCCTCCAAAGGTGGGGGCCTCGTTACAGTGTGCTGAACTCACGCCATGTTTGCTAAACAAGATGGCTTCTAGGCCTAACTGAATTTGGGTATATGCAGGGAACGGATATGTGTGGGCAATGTCGTCGGCGGGTGACCCCTCCTCCACCTGGGCCCGGGTGGCATGAGGGGACGGCCACCGAGTCATGGTCCTCACCTGGGGAGAAGGCTGCAGGTGAGGAGGGCCTCGCGGCCAGTCCTCCCCTACAATACTTACCAACTGGGGGAAGCTGTTCTTACTTGTACATCTCTTCGCGAACTGAGCATTCATCTTTGCACTTTCCGGAACGCCGAAATATTCATATTGGCACCGCAGCACGACATGCTCCATCGTCGACAGCAGCGCCTGCAAGGAAAAACAGAAGACAAGGTTAGACATCGAAAAAACAGTTAAACGTCGCGCTTTGCCATACTTCGCGCTTTTCCTTAAACCATCACTACTTACCTGCTGTCGAACGTTGCAGTAGCATCAATCTTCCATCCGGCTGCGTCTCGAGTCTCACAGCTGCATTGAGGCCGCATTTCCGTCTAAGGGAAGAAAACAGAAGAGAGACATTATTGCGGACATAAGGAGCAACATATAAAGACATTAAACAGAATGAACAGAATCACAAGAGCTCAAGAGACACTTACCAATCATAAGGAGAAGCATAGTCGCAGCTGGACTGGACTAATCCTTATCTGGGATCAGTGAAGGAACTAGATCCCATTCAACGCGCCCCTGCCAGAAGTAGAGAGGTACAACAATCGGAGATTGGCGCACTCACACCTCTCTCCACGCAGGAGCAGTATCACCACGGACCACCGCTCACAGCTTTTCTACCGAGGGACAGGCCTGAAGGGGGTGATTCCAGTTCAGGGAGGGCTGCAACCGTGCCCCAACGCTTCCGCAGAGACCAGGTGAGCGTAACAGCGGGCATACCAATCCGAGACATTTGCCAGGCAGCAACGTGGGCAGTGCCGCACACGTTCACCAGGCACTACTGTCTGCATTAACACATGCTGAAGATGTACAGGTGGGACAAGCAGTGCTCCAACGCCCGTTCCAGTAAGGTAAGCCCTGCAGCTTCCAGGGTTTTTGTTCTACTCCTGTTTATTACCTTAAGGTTATATGCTTCTCTTTTTGTCATATTACTGAAGGTTTACATCCTGTTTTGACTGATATGCACCTCCAAGCATTTCTACTGCTACAAAGTCTATTCACAGCATGTGAATCCATGAAAGATCGAATGCTGGAGAAGGGAGTAGATTCTTACCTGTAACTCCATTTCTCCATCGTTGACATCTTTCATGGATTCACATACGACCTCCAGCCTTCCCCCTCAGGCAAACATCCTTCTTAGGACATCCTCCTTTTGGAGAGGTTAAAATCTGAGGTGAAGCCGCATACATACGCAGCTATACATTCAACGTCCCATTGGTGCTGCCCAAAGCACCCAAAACGACGTTGATGCGACACTCAAGGTGTCAAAGTTTTTCCAATAGGAAAACTACTATATTAAAGTTATCTGGGTTTTCCCAGCCTGACGACAGAGAATATTCACAGTATGTGAATCCATGAAAGATACCAACGCTGGAGAAATTGAGTTACAGGGAAGAAACTACTCCCTTCTCGAATGGCAAATTACTTATTCAAACGAATTGCCCGTAATTGGCCTTTTTTAACAACCGTCTTTTTTGTTGAAGTTTGTGTTTTTAAATGGAGGATTGGACACCCAAACCTTGCAAATCTCCAGCCACCTCTTTGCTCCCTACATTTTCTTGCTTTCCCAACCCATCTTTATTTTTCTTATTCCTCTTGCTGATGTTTGCCTTACCATATGTGTATGTATATATATTACAGGGCCCACGGTAGTGGCCGTGTAGTTATGGTTAAGTTGCTAATCCCATAGGAAGAGCACTTTTTGGGCGGCTTATAACTTCGCTCCCCCTGGACGAATCTCCACCAAACTTTGCAAATAAAGTATATGTCTCACTCTGAATTTTCTTGCACAGTTTAGTGAGGTTTGGTCCAGGGGGGCAAAGTTATAGGGGGGGTCCCAAAATTTATTTTTTTCCCATAGAGTGAATGGGGAAAAATCTTTGCTCACGCCTACAGCTCAAACCGCTGGACGGATTTTCACCAAATTTGCGGCAGGAGTAGTGGCTTGGTCGCAAAAGCGTGATTTTGTAAATTTGGTGGAAATCCGTCCAGTAGTTTTTTTTAAAAAATGACACAAAAGTAGGTCTAAACAAATTAGTGATATCTATGTCCGCTTCATGGACACATTTCCCTATTCGCTCCGTGGACAGGAAACCGATTGGATAATCGGCTTGCATCATGTCCGCGGACATGCGACGTGTTCGCTGATTGGTTGGCATGAAGCGTAAGGTCCGTCAGATTTTTGGAAACGCCTGCCATCTTGGATTCGCGGACATCAGCCGGTGTCCGTGGACATCGCGGTAAAAACATGTTAAAAAACACAACATTGCACTTGTCAAACTTATCAAATAATCTCTGGGGAAGTGAGGGGTGATGAGGATGGGATGAAATATGGCTGCAAGAAGCAAAAGAACTGGCGTTTTTCGCTGCAAAAGTCTGCAAACAGTTCAGATGTTCGCGAACAGTCCTGTGAAAGTTTGTGGACACCTCTGCATTACTGGTTTGGTGAAAAGCAGTTCTTGGGTGGCTTATAAGTTTGGCGCCACTTAATGGAACTGCATGTAATTTTGCAATTATATTCCTGACCTGATCCCAAATGAGTTTGCAAAGTTTGATGAGATTCTGTCAAGAGGGGGCAAAATTAGAGGGGGGGTGCCAAAATAATGTAAAGGCTTATAAATGAGGTGCCATTTGACAAATATACACTTAATTTGTCAAACTGATAATAGATTTAGATATAAATGTGTCTGCGAAGTTTGGTGGGATTTTGTCAAGAGGGGGCAGAATTAGAGTGGGGTTCCCAAAATATTGTAAAGGCTTATAAATGTGGTGCCATTTGACAAATGTACACAAAGGTTTGCAAAAAGATTATCGATCTAGATATAAATGTTTTCGTAAAGTCTGAATGGATTTTGTCAAGTGGGGGCTAAGTTATATGACGATTGTATGTGCATCATTTGACACTTTTGAAAAAATAAAACGTGGGTGGATTTCCAGCAAACTTGTGTAAGGAGCATTGAGAAGGACCTGAAAGCATGGTTTTGCAAATGTAACTGTGTTTTATTTTTTGACAAGTGTCATAATGTAGGTACAAAAAAAAGTGATATACCTTTGTTGACTGAGGTGTAGCCTGTGGCCATATACAGTGGCCAGATTGTCCGGGTCCTGGAATAAGGTAATGATCTGGACAATCGGGCTACTGGCCATGACCACGAGGGACAACACATGGGGTTAAAGTGGCCATGTCCACCTGGGACTGGCTTTGTGGTAAAGTTATTCGAAATTAGGATAGGTTTGAAAGGGAAGAAAAATGTGCTCGTGGTAATATGGTCATAGGGTTCCCTTTTCGACTTCTGCAGGCTGCCATGGAAAGGGAAGAGGGGCCCTGTACGGAACCCTGCCTTCCCTTTCCATGGTGGCCATCTTGGAAAAGGATTTTCCTTCCTACACTGGGACGCTGTAGGAAGAAAAATCTTTTTTTTAGCACCCCGGGTTCCCACTTTGGGAACCTAAGGTGCTAATGGCCTTCATCCCCCATTACAGGGGCTGGAATAGGGGGGATAATGGTCCGAAGACCTTGTTATCCACCCTCGCTTCACTTGGGCTGATAACTTGGGCTGCCAGGGCGGTATCCACTGTTTCATCCCTGGAACGGGGGATAAACGCTACAATATTGCCATTAGCATAACACAAAATGCAAATGGACATTTTGGAAAATCTTATCGAGTCTGTGTACTTTACTGAGAAATATAAAGTAGATGGAGTCTATGTGCCTCATTACGAGTTTGGCTGCCTCCAAACTCGGGTCCGGGTCCGTGGTCCCTGAATGGGGAAATTCCGGCCATTCCGACTTTGGAGAGTCTGGTTTTTCCCCGTTCAGGGAACCCGGACCCGGACCTTCCCCATTCCCATTCGAGCCCCCATAGGACTCAATGGGAAGGGAGCTAACAACGGGCCTGTTAATAACAGGCTTGTTGATTGTTAGCTCCCTGGTCCCCCCGCGAGACCTGCAAAGGACGTCTGGTCTGACCAGACGTCCAGAGCGGGTCCCGCGAGGGAACCTCCTAATAGGGCGGAATGGGTTTGACGGCACCGGCACCATTACCAGCGCCGTTAAACCCATTCCGCCAGGGTCATAATGAGGCCCTATACGTTTTTTAAGTTCTATTTTTTAACTGTGAAAGGTGGTTCCTAAAGGAGCATTTCTTTTATTGTTTTTGGATGCATTTTATTTTGACAGGAGAGCTAGAACGAAAGGTGGGGAGGGAAATGAGTGAAGAGGCACCAAACACTAATATGGAGGGGCAGATGGTTTGTGATGTCATCTTTGATGTCCTGGGTGTTCGTTTTAGCAGTGCACGGTGGTGGCGCGAGTTCTGGTTGCTTAGCTTACCATAACTGGCGAATATCAGGGGTTTTTCGGTTTTATTTGGAACCATAACGTCCCTTTAACAATGTTTTTTCACTGAATTTTATAGGTTTTTAGTAGCGCAACTTAATCATAAGGTGCCTTTAACAACGTTTTTTCATCGAATATATATATATATATATATATATATATATGTGTGTGTGTTGTGTGTATACATATTCACTGAAATAACCTTAGTTGAAGTGCAGTTGAGAGGACCAAATTTAAAGAAACAAAACCGTTGAAATTCAGCAGATGTGGGAAGTCATGACCAGCTTAACTAGGCACACTCCCGTTGATGTCCCCCTCCAAAATGCCATTTTGTATGTCATTGTGAATCCCATCTCTTATAATATTTATGTGCTCGTGGGCTTTGCGACGGGAACACTCGGAGTTAAGATGGTCAGGACTTCCCACATCCGATGAATTGCAAGAGTTTTGTTGTGTTAAATCAGGTCAACTAAACCACAGTTTAACCACAAAAATAATCAGTACATTTCAAGGGTTTTGTTATACCATAGGTTTTTTACGGGAAACTGGCCATGTCCTTCAGCCGTGTCCACTGTATATTTTCCCCCCAATATGTTTCTTTTAAACTCGCTTCTGCTGTGGCAACAATACATGTCTTTTGGACCCACTAGCCAGGACCTTTGGCCCTGGCCAGTGAGCACAGTGTTTGGCCATGCCCACTGTATATTTTAAAACACTATGGGCCACTAGCCATGGCCTTCGGCCGTTTCCACTATGTACGTCAGTGTGCTGTAGCCTTCCGTGTCCCTGGGTTCTGATGCGTCGCTACACCCGATCCTTATTTGCACGGGGAGCAGCTCGTCACATTAATTTGTTAGAAAAATGCAAGATCTTAGGAATTAAGATCTCACGTTTTTTCAAACAAATGAATGTGATCCAAGGACACGGAAGGCTAGGGCACATTGCCGTTACGGTTAAGGATAAATAGAGAAAGCGGGTAACAAGCACATAGAGACAGAGCCTTTCAATCAACTTGCGTGCAAAAATTTCATATACAGGTATCCTGGGACAATAACAGCCAAAGGCTCAATACAGACAATGAACTATACAGAAAAATGTGCACTTTAAAATTGCCAATTGGTGATCCAACTGGACCCTGCAATACAATACAATACAAAGGCACCACATAAGAAGGGAAGCTGAACGCAACTCCATACAGACGAGTGAACACTGACAAAAATGTCACCAGAAGGCGGACATGGAAAATTATTTCAGAATTCAATGAAAATAAAGCAGTAATTGTTTATACAAATTGCTGACTGCGTGACAGTATCTAGCTCCTGAAGATTGTATGGCGTAAGTGTAAGCCGTAACATGAAACATGCCATGTAGAGCAAAAAAGGCGATGCATTATGCAATGCCTTAAAACATGTAATTTTTAAACAAACCCCATTTAGGAGACAGGAGATTTATATGTGATATATATCTACATTATTATTTCAAAATAGAGACGTTTAAGTCACAAGGTGGTTGGGTCGCGCACTTTTTGGTTCCAGTGAACTTTACTTTCAATTATGTGATTTTTGTGTTTGTGTACTGAGATGGTGAATACAATTGATTTCATGTTTTGACGAAGAGTGGGGTACTCCTCTGTATTAAACAACCAATAACTATACACAATTCACAACATTCTTAAAAACGTTTTAATTCTTTAACAAATTGTTCCTAAAATTTCCAGCTTGCGGGGGCCCTTGACAATCCCTTGGTTTTAGAAAATGTCATCCAAATCCATCCAGCAAGTCAAGTTATTAGCCTCGCTCAGCCGCTCTCTGCAAATCACCAATACCGAGATAAAGGTTTAAAGGTGCAGGGTGCACCCCGTTTTCTGTCGAATATTTTAAAAACGAATAGATGCATTTACCCTAAACCAGTCAAGGAAATTAAGTCAACGCCTTGTGTCCTGATTTTTCTTATTTGGTCCAAATCTGGGCAGTGATTTTCATGCTGTGGCTGTTCAAAAACTGCACTTTTTCTCTATAGGGAAATGAATGTGAGTAGGCGAAAAACAGTGTTTTCATTTTTTCTTAACCTTTCTTAACCATTTAATTTTCAAGCAGATCGTTCCCAAAATATCCACTTTAGTTGGGCTCTTGAAAACTTATTTTGAAAATTTCAACCAAATCCATCCAGCAAGTCAAAAGTTGTTAGCAATAGAATTTTGTGAAACAATTGCTGCTTTTTCATTTCTTTTTTAAAACTTTATTTAACAGTTGCCACACAGGTTACAGAGCACATAGTAGGTCATTCCCACACAATCTTGATATATCAAATAGAGGTTTGCCATGGTTATCTTTGTTTGACTTAGCAGTTCTCTACGTACATTAGTGTCCCACTCCTTCATGCTCCTCCGCCACATTGTTTATATGTGTAAGATCGTCCCAGAAGGGTCCCCAGATGTCCTTAGGCCTACATCTCGATGCAGTCGTTGCAGTATATCCCTCCCCCTGTCGTTGACAAATGTTGGTGCCTTTAGCCATTCTGCTCCAGTAGGGGTTGTCTTGGATTTCCAATATTTCAGTATACATTTTTTGGCAGTTACACAACTCAGATTAAAATATCTACATTTCAATACAGATACCTTCCCAATATCACCAAGCAGGTATTTAGGCGGAGTAAGCACAGGGGGTATCTGCACTATATTGTACAGTACGTCTGCCACTTCCTGCCAGAATTGTGTGATCTGTAGGCAGTCCCAGTACATATGAAATGATTATGCCTGCTCCCTCCTGCACTTTAAACATTCATCACTAGAATTCAGGGCAAATTTGGAAATAGGCATTGGTGTGTAGTAGAGTTGGTTCAGAACCTTAAATTGTATCAGACGAAATCTCACATTAAGTGCACATTCCTAGGCAGCTGACACCATCTCCACCATTGATCGCCCTGCATTACCATGTTTATTTCTGCCTCCTACTTCGGCTGCGCCCTGTTTAATGTAGGCTGCCCTTCTTGACATAACCGGTATAATCTAGATACCAATCGGCTACCGTCTTCACTGGACACCACTGCCTCCAGACATTAATTTGTGTCTGGTTCCAACGGAAACGATGACCATCGCCGAGGGACCGCAGCCTTTATCCTGTAGTATTGCAGTGTTTTGATGGGACTGTCTCTTAACTTTGCTTTAAACTCGTCTGGCGTCAGAAATTGCCCCTCAGGGTATAAATCTTGCAGGGCCATGCACTTATCGTCATCCTACGACCTTTGAATGTCTGTGTCAAATGTCGGAGGGAGTCCTGGGTATTTCCATATCGGTATCGCTCCACAATACGGGGTAGTGACTTCAAGCCTCTTAAATAACCTTGACCATGCATTCACTGTCATGCGTACTGGGTCAAAGGTACAGGAGTCTGCGTGCCGGTCGCTGAGAATGCTGAACGCAGATTCGCTGGCGTTGCACTGTAAGTTTCCAGAGCGCAATGTATCGGTCTAGGGGACGCGACATACCAGTGTCCGGCGTATTGCGCCTGTGCTACAATGTAGTCTAACTGAAAGTGGTATGGTTCCGTTAACCCCTCCCAGCTCATCCGGGCCACCGTTGGTAGGCCTGTATTTGAGCCTTTTTCTGTGCCCTCTTCCAGGGATTTATTCCAGCCTATGGATTATATTTCTGAGGTGGACGGAAGGGTCTGAGGAAGGTTTGGTTCCTGATGACCTGTTGTCTGGTCATAGCCAGTTGGAAGACCTGCACAACGCCAGCAGTCTTGATACCTCCCCGGAGTTTGAGTTTGGCAGGCCTGAGCCTGGTACGCATGCTGAATCTTCGTACAGGCGACTATGTCAAGGGTGACGGAGTACTTGGGTGGTCTGCACCACCAGTGGATTTTCTGCAGGATGACCTGACGGATATCCTTGACCAAGGTCCATCCACTGACGCGGTGCTGCCATTTCATATGGCTTTGCAGAGAAGGGTGGCGGCGGCTTGGACTGCTCCGGAGAGTCTTCCGGCAGTGAGCAAGTCTTTGCCGAAAAAATAACGTCCAGCCAGTAGCGACCCCTGCTACTTGACTACGCACCCCACACCGGAGAATTTGGTGGTGCAGGCGGCTACGGTCCCAGCAAAGCAGGCGTTGTACCCTACCATCCCTCATGATCGGGACGACATGCGTTTTGATGGCTGGGCGAAGAAAGTGTTTTCTTCAGGGGGTATGGCTTTACAGGCAGCCAACTCTGTGTGCGCCTTGGCACGTTTCACTCACACTCTGTGGAATTGTGTGTCTTTGGTGGCTGAACATATTCCCGAAGTGGAGCAACGGGATGGTTTTCTTGCTCTCGTTCAGGATGGCAAGGATGCCATGTGTGAATCCGTTCAGTCGGGTCTGGACATGGCAGATTGTGTCAGCCGGTCCATGGCGGCGAGCACCGTAATGCGCAGATTTGCGTGGTTGCGGAAGTCGGGGTTGGCTCCTGACATACAAGCCCGACTTCTCAACATGCCCTTTGATGGTATACATCTTTTTGGCAGCAAGGCTGACGAGAGCCTTGAGAGGTTGCAGACCTCCAAAGCTGCAGCAAACTCGTTGAGCGCTGCAATTCGCCAATCTCTGCCTTTTTGTCCTAGGGGACAGCAATGGAGGGGAGGTTCCTTTCGATACTACTCTTCCTTTGGTAGATCGAGGGGAGCTGCAAGTCAAAGGGGCCACCGTAGGAATATCAGAGGTGGAAAACAAGGTACTCGAGTTGCCTCTTTGCCCTCAGGCACTGCCGCAGCCGCTTCAGCTCAGTCATGAGGCCATGTCCCATGGTTCGCCGGTTGGGGGAAGGCTGGCGCAGCATTTTGTAGAATGGCGTGCCATTACGTCAGATGTGAGTTCTGGAGATCATAGCCCACGGCTACTGTCTTCCCTTCCGGCAGAGGCCTCACGACAATCCACCCGGGAATCTCTCTTTGAAGAGTCTGGATCCGCTCCTTGCGCAGGAAATCAAATCCCTGCTGGAGAAAGGCACCTTAGAACTGGTGCCTGTAGCGGAGAGGAACAAGGGATGGTATTCTCCATATTTTTTGATCCCGAAGAAAGACGGGGGATTGAGACCCATCATGGACTTGCGTGGTTTGAACAAGCTCCTCAGGAAGGACAAGTTCAAGATGGTTACTCTCTCTCAAGTCCTCCAGGCCCTTCAACCTCAGGACTGGTTGGTGTCTCTCGACCTCAAGGACGGTTACTTTCTTGTGCCGATTCATCCCAAGCACAAGAAATACCTAAGGTTTGCGGTTGCCGACTCGCATTTTCAGTTTCAGGTCCTGCCGATCGGATTGACCTCCGCCCGAGGGCCTTCAACAAGGTGATGGTGGTGGTGGCATCGTATCTCAGGAAAGGGGGGATTCACGTCTACCCCTACCTGGACGATTGGTTGATCAGGGTGCGCTCTCCTGATCAAGTCCTGGAACATCTGTCAGTCACCTGAGACTCCCTTCACAGGCTGGGCTTCTCCCTCAATTTAAAGAAGTCCCACTTGACACCTACCCAGTGGCTCCAGTACATCGGAGCAGTGCTCAACACATCCTTGGGGCAGTGTTTGCCTCCCCAGATGAGGGCTCATCACATTCTGCAGATGGTGCACAAGTTTCAACATGCCCAGAGTCTCTGGCGTTCGAGTTCTTGATGTTGCTCGGCCTCATGGCATCCTGCATTTCTTCTGGTGCCAGAGGCCAGGTTGCGGATGAGATCTCTGCAATGGGCTCTCAAGCTCCAGTGGCCGCAGTTCTCTGGCAGGATGTCGGACCCCGTTCAGGTGCCGCCCTTGGTCGCCCAGGATCTTATGTGGTGGGCCGTCGAAGGCAATCTGTTGAATGGGGCTCCGTTTTGGCTACCCTGGCCGGAGGTAACGATCGTGACGGATGCGTCCCTCACGGGAGGGGGAGCTCATGCCAACGAGTTGACAGTCTGCGGTTGTTGGTCTCCTTCGGAGCCCAGACTCCATATCAATCTATTGGAGCTGAGGGCCATCAGGCTAGCCCTGAAGACTTTTCTGCCGTCTGTGCGAGGAAGAATGTCCTGATTCTGACAGACAACACAGTGGCCATGCACTACCTCAACAAAAGGGGAGGGCAGGTTCTCTCCCTCTGTGCAGAGAGGCGATGCAGCTCTGGTTCTGGGCCATCCATCTGGAAATTTCGATCTCAGCAGTTCATCTGGTTGGAGACGAAAACGTGGCGGTGGACGCTCTGAGCAGGCAGAGCATGGCCTCTCATGAGTGGGAGCTGGCGCAGGAGATTCTCCTGGAGATCTTCGCCCTTTGGGGGACCCCACAAGTGGATCTCTTCGCCACCAGTGCTAACCGGAAGTGCGAAAGATTCTGCTTGTAGGAATTTCCTCCAAGAGGAGCCTTGGGGGACGCGTTCATAGTGGAGTGATCCTTCCCACTGCTGTAGGTTACGGAGGTTCGTTTCCCGGATGATCCTCATTGCTCTGGCATGGGCCCGGAGAACGTGGTACCCGGACCTTCTCGCCATGTCCATCTGCCCTCCACACCGTCTTCCCTACCGAGACGATCTGCTCTCACGGGAGGGGGGGGGTCAGGTTCTCCATCCAGAGGTCAAGTCCCTCAACCTTCATGCTTGGCTTCTGAAAGGTGTTGCTTTCGGACAGAAGGCCCGCAACAAAGTCCCTGTACCGTTGCCGTTGGGGAAAGTTCTGTGACTGGTGCAGGCTTAAGAATGTGGATCCTTTTTCATGTGCCATTCCTGTGGTTGTCTTTTTTGCTTTCTTTAGCCCACAAGGTCCTGCAAGTGGGTACCATTAAGGGTTACCTGGCGGCGCTGTCCATATTTAAGCGCTCGTTTGAGGAGTGCCAGGAGGCAGTGCGCGTGTGGGGCTGGGACCGGGGCCCCAAAATCAGAGGGTAACCAGATGCCCGGTGCTGAAGCAGCAAGTTCAGCAGGGGAGAGGAAGAGCAAAGGCAGAAGCAAAGTTCAGCAGGGGAGAGGAAGAGTAAAGGCGGAAGCAAAGAGGAAGGTCTTGAGGTGCTTCCGGAACCGAAAATGGTTCTCCTCAAGTTTCAGAGAGGCAGGGAGGCTGTTCCAGAGGGAGGCCCCAGCTGAGGAAAGAGATCTACCCCCAACTCGTTGCTTGGAGAAGCGACTGACCCTGAGGGAGTTGGAGGTGGAGGAGCAAAGAGCTCGAGTAGGAAGGTATTTACGGAGGGAGAGCTGAAGGTATTTTGAACCCAGGCCACCAAGACCCTTGCGGACAATGCATAGGGTCTTGAATTTAATCCTTGCAGCCACTGGGAGCCTATGAAGAGATTCTTGGGCTGGAGAGAGACGATCCCTGGGCTTGAGGCCAAGGACAAGTCTCACAGTCCTGTTGTGGATGAGTTGCAGAGGGCGGAGAGTAGAAGTAGGCAGATTTAGAAAGAGGCTGTTGCAGTAGTCCAGCCTAGAGAGAACCAGTGCTATAGAGACCAAGAGCTTCTGGGGGCAGGAGAGGAAAGGAAGAATACCTCTGAGGAGGTGCATTTGGTAGTTTGACGTCTTGGAGACATCAGAGATTTGAGGAGAAAAGGAGAGGGTGGGGTCAAAGATGACCCCAAGGTTCTTAGCCTCACAGGTGGGAGCAGGAAGTGGGCCACGGGAGTTCCTGCATCCGGCGTGCTATGAGCGCTATCGTTAAGGTGAACAACAATGGGGATAGAGGACAACCCTGTCGCGTCCCACGCCCTAGCTGGAAAGTCATTGACCGTCTGTTATTGGTGCAGACCCTAGCCACTGGGTCACTGTACATTAGCTGCACACAGCCGGTTAAAATATTCGCCCAACCCCATGTGTTTTAGGACACCGAATAGAATTTCCACGATACAGAATTTGAAGGCCTTTTCAGCATCCAGAGAAGCTGTGACTGCCCTGGCCCATGGGGTTGATCTGTGTTTTAATGCCGAACAGCCTCCTGAATGTTAAGCACGGTTGACGGGTCCAGAATGAACCCGGGCTGGTCTGGGTGCACTAGCATTGACATGTACGGCAGCAGACTAGTAGCCAACACTTTCACAAATATCTTTGCATCTGTATTGATCATTGACAGTGTCCTATACAAGGCCATGTCCTCCAGTGGTCTGTCTGGTTTAGGCCGCACCGTTATGATCGCCTCGGAAAGCGTTGGTGGCAATCAGCTGGTTTCCGACGACTCCTCCCATAGCCTCAGCATTCTTGGCACCATTATTAACCCCAGTTCTTTTTATAATTCGATACCCAGTGCTTTCTGACACCGGGGCCTTCCCAGATGCAAGTGTCGTTATATCATCCATTACCTCTTCCACCGTGATTGGTGCCTCCAGGGCTGCATATGTCTCAGTGGTTATACTTGGGGGGAGAGCAGTGCCCTTGATATACCGAGCTAGCTCATCCTGAGCGTTTGTCTATATTGGCATATAGGGACTCATAGTAACCACGAAATTCCCTGTTTATATCCTCGGTTGTGGTCCGCATACTCCCCGCCTGTCCCTTGATCCCAGTGATATGCTGCATCCCTTTTTCTCCCCCAAACCACCCCAGCTATGAAGCATCCTGGTTGATCAGCCTCTCGATACCTACAGGCTTGTAAAGACTTCGCCATGCATCAAACCTCTCGGTCCGTAAGGTCTGGAACCTTAGCAAGTTACCCTTAATCAGCCCAAACAATGCTCTATCTTGTGTTGTCGTATTCATTCTCATGTTGTCTTAAGCTTACTACAACCTCATGCATTTTGCGCCGGACCTACCTTAGTATCCCTGTGGCCATGGACACAATTCCCCCTGCATCCATACCATAAAAGCTTCCCACACTCTGGCATAGTGAAGTACTGACTCCTCATTCCCCTCAAAGAAACCCTCGGTTTTGTCTTACAGTGAGAGACACAACACAGCATCTTGCATCACTGCGGGGGCCATCCTACACAACGGCTGATGTATATCTGATCCCGCCGATGTTAATGTCCGTTCTACTGGTGAGTGATCAGAAAGGTTTCTTGGATGAATCTTACACTCCCGTACCCATAATACCCATGTGGTGGACAGTATCCAATAGTCTATCCTGCACGTCATGGACCATGGAATAATTATATCCTGCCAAGCCGTAATACGGTCTCTCCAGACATCTACTAATTTAATTTGTCATAAACTGGGTGACCATGCGCGCTACCCTGGATGGCCCTCGTTGTGTGGTCCTAGACAGGTCCCACACACTATCCAACACCATGTGGATGTCTCCTCCCCATATTATCGCTATGGCCACCCCTTTCGTAATTATCTCGGCTAGGTCCCCATAAAAACCGGGGGCATCTAAATTGGGACGATATGTGTTCACCAGTACCACCCTTATGCCCGAAAGTCTCCCTCACACGATCACATAGTGACCCTGTGGGTCTACGCTCCTCTTTTCCTCCTGATAGCAAAGTGCTTGGTGTATGAAGGTGAGCACCCCCCTGGCCTGTGTTGACTATTCTGTGTAGTATCGTTGACACCTCCATCTGGGTGCAAATTCCCTGTTTAATGTCCCTTGAACGTGTGTTTCCTGGAGTATTATCACCCTGGGCTGGTGACGGTCCATATATGCAAGAATCTTCCTTGCTTTGATGGGATTGTTAAGGCCCCTGATGTAATAGGTCATACATTTTACTGTCTCACATGCATTTTCCAGTGGATTTTACAATACATACCTGCCAGCCTTTCTTTACTTGTGGGTCTGTCAACTTTTAAACATAAACTCCCCTCCTCCTTCCCTCAGAACTCCCTTCTTGAAACCCGCAAATCAATACCACTTCCCCATTTAGGCCCTTATCTTTCGCCACACCACCCCATCCCTGATATTGCCCTCCCATCCCTTACCATCGCCCCTAACTTGAGGATGTAGCCCCATAACACCAATGGAATTCTCCTGCAGTGCGCTGCAAACAGCAAAAACATACTTATGACAGCAAAGTTAACCCAACCGAGCCTGTTTCAAACATTAGTTCTATGTGCCATCTGTTATCACCACAAACAAATTGTTCAGCTTTGCTAATGACCAGTTCAGCCCCCGGGATCATCCAGCCAGCCTCCCTCTCCCAGGCCAGTGCTGCTGTTATTCTACGCTCCGGTGTTGGGAATGGAATGAACCCCTCCACGTGGGTCATAGCATCTGATAGTTTTTCGAAGAACCATGTGCAACCTCTGTGCGTTATCCGTAGTTTGGCTGGGTACATAAGGGTATACGGGACCTGCCTGGCCCTGCAAAGTCTTTTCACTGGGTCACAGGATCTTCGTTGTATCTGGACCCTGGCAGCGAAGTCAGGGTAGATGTGTACATTGCTGGCCTCATATCAGAGCATGCCTTTCTCTCTGGATAGCTTCAGGACAATCCCTGTAATTGAGTATTATTGCAGTAATTGTGTGTGGAGGGGCCCCTGGGTTGTGGACTGGGGCAAGAGTGCCCTGTGCACGCTCAACCAGAAAATGGAGGGGGGGGAATGTTGCCGCTCCAAACAGGGCCTGTAACAGATTTTCCACAAACTGCTCCATGGGCCCCTTGCATGCTACCTTCGGCACTCCCGCTACATGCACATTATTGCATTGGGCGCGCAACTCTAAATTGTCGCATTTTACCCAGATCTCTGCCAGTTCCGACTGTAGTGTCAATATAGCTCAATCATGCTGGCCCACTGTCTACCACCTCTCCAACCCTGGTTTCTGCCTCAGTGATACAGCCGCTTCCTTTTTCCAATTTGGATTTAATAAGCCCATGGTTGCCACTATGTCATTCAGTTTGACATTGACAGACAGGAAACCAGTCTGCATAGCCACCATTAATTGATCTTCACGGTTGTCGGCAGGCAGAACTCTTGGATCTTCAGCCCTTGGGGTCCTTGCCAAGTTGTTGGTAAAGGAATCCATGGGGCCTCGTTTCTTCCCTGCGCCTTTTGTCATGTCTTCTCATGGTGGTGGTGTTTCCACCGCCCTGATCCCGTATTCTCCGTTGTGTGGCATGCCCAGCGCGGCTCCAGTCACACAAACGTATCAATGTGTCCCGGCGTATCTAGTGCAGCACGTCCACCTTTGATTGATCCCACTACACCACACTCAATCGAAGTTACCCGTTTTTGCTCTGGGGAAGTTGATATTCCAGCTTACCAGTACTGTATCTTGTGTCTTTAAGGGAAACCTCTGTACCAGGCTTCTATTGGCCAGTCTGTTTCTTATTGTTTCCCACCCTGCAGAGAGCGGGGGGCCCGAGGCCTGTCCCACAGAACTCACCCCAGTGCGGAGCCCAGCGCAGTGAGCTCAACACTTGTTAGTCCGGAATGTTATTCTGATGGGCCCAACTCGTTCCACCTCACACTTCTCACTGCTGGTCTAACTGTGTAGCGGGGACTTTATTCCTTCCCCGTGGTGGTAGTGGACCAGCCCCTCCCCATCCATCCTTTGTGGGGTGTTGGCTCTAGTTAAGCAGATCACCTTTCTCTGTCCCTCATTGTGGCAATGTGGTATAAACGTATCCACCAGTCTTGGTCTCGCCTACGTTAATACCTTCTTATTTATGGTGTGCTTAGCTCTAGAGTGTGTATTTGAAGGATATATGCGCACCTCTGGTGTTTCTCATATGTTGGCCATAGCCTGTTACTTGACTTCTTGCTCCCCTCACCTCTTTCAACAGGCTTTTGTGGCCAGCACTGTCCCATAGGCTCCATATAGTCGCGTGCCCTCAGCGTTCAGTTATTTTTTCAAGGAGCGACTTAAGGCCCCGCTTGCCAGCTCCAGATAATCAGATGCAGCTTTAAGAGGAGGGGGGACACTGCCCGCCAACACGCGACACAGAGGAAGGAGACTGACCACAGGATCTTATCCGCCTCCCAACTCCTCCGACCGTGGGTGCACAGCACTCTCTAGTCCTGCTGGAGCCTGGATCGGCCGCCAATAGTTCGTCCCTCACAGCAGGGGCTGCTTCCGGCTGCCTCTTACTCCTCCGCGCCCCACTACATGGGGCGCACCGGGAGCGTGCTCTGTTCAGCGCACAGTTTTTCGCTGCCCGCTGGAGCAGCCAGCAGCGGCCTGTCCCTCGCAGCAGGGACCGCCTCCTGGCCTCCTTCCAATACTCCACACCTCACTATACGGGGTGCACCAGACGTGCGTTCTCCTCTTCTTGCCCCGCACAGTAGGGCCACCAGTCCTCAACGATATTGTCAGCACGGCCATCACCGCGCCGGGCTCAGTTTATCAGACGCTCAGAGTTCATCGGCGTTACTTCAACCATAGATGTTTTCGGCCAGTACTCGGTGGAGGCCTCCCAGCTGTCACCTCATTCCACTCTCTTGATATTTAATGGCTAACGGAAGGATATTTTCTGCTTTCGGATGTTTCCGCGGCCAGAGCTCTAACTCAGACCGCTATTTCTCGGTCTGCTCATGAGCACCCCTGCCCCTGCTTTTTCATTTCTGTAAATCGGGTCAGCCTCTCTGCTGCGAAGCACCATGGGAGATATCACTATAATATTGGGAGAAGGGAGCACCCCCTTCTGCATCAAATATTTAAAGAAATATTGGATGCAATAACTCCAGATCCCCCTGGGAATTGAGTCAATGCTTTGTGCCCAAGTTTTTTCGTAGCTGGTACACTTCTGTCCAGTGGTTTTCGCTGTGCACTTGAGCAAAACATTGGCTGTTTCCACTGTGGGAAAATGAATGGGAACTAGTCTAGAACTGCATTTTTTGTTTTCTTAATACTTTCTTTATTTTTTAAGGGATCCTTCCCAAAATGTCCAGTCTGGGGTGTGCCTATAAGTAGAATTTGGTTTACAAAATTTCAGCCAAATCCTTCATACGAGTCAAGAGTTATAAGCATTACATTTTTGGGGTTTCCTATGGTAATTGGTTCTAAACATAACTATAGTGCGTCAACCACTGCACTATAATATATATATATTCAGTGAAAAAAAACTTTGTTAAGAGGGAGTTAAGTTGATTAGTTTTAATGCAACAATATCTCTGAAATTCAGTAATCGCATTTCTAGCCAGTCCACCTAAAATGTGTCCCCTGTTGCCCAGCGTATGATCACAATGATATCACTGATGATATATCACTAATTAAATCATACAGGACATCAGCGATGAGATCAATAATTACATCAAATGACATTACTGAATATTCTTGTTGACCTTTTTTTATACATATTTTATTACACTTAACTACATGACGTGGAACAAAACACTGGTACAGAAGTATGATGTTTACGTGTGGTACATTAATTTGTGATACTTATCAACGTATACACATTTTAAAATAAAAATGTGTTACTTATACAAATGGTTTTAATTTCATGTATTAGTAAACAATTGCAATATTTCATTGCAGGGCAAGTACCCGATTCTGGTAACTCTATTTCAGGTATTTCAAACGTAATATAAGTATATGTAGTAGTGGAAAGAAAATAAGAATAGATGGAAGTAGAAACATGTTCAATAGTAATTAATATGAAACTAATCAATGTTCACATTTAAATTTACAGTTCTCACTGTAATAACATTTCCTGAACATATTTTCTAAATGACAAGTTTTATGCAAAATAATCACATACAAAAGAAAGTGTGCATTGTGATATTCTGTTACTGGATCATAGGTGCTTTTGTTATTTGAACTTATTTCTGTGCCACACGTGTTCTTGGATTTGCAGCACTGCAAGCCTCTGCTCTTGCTGCAGGCCGCTTCCCCAAGGAGGCGGAGCCTATTTTACCACGTGACTCATCACGTGACACGGACTGCCCTGAAAAGCACCGCACAGCCACCCTTGCGGCGTTAAGCCCTGGAAGCAGTAAGGGCTGGAGCCGCTGTTGTGCTGTTTGGCTGTGACCTGTGAGTAGCCTGGATTGAGGCCTTCAGCTGCTAACTTAACTTACAAGTATTCTATTAGATCTCAGGGATTGGGGTGGAGAGACGGAGTCTGGCAGCTCCACAAGCTGTCGGGCGTTCCCTTCCCTGATGAATGTGACCACTTCTATAAAAAAAAAAGAATCTATATAACTGCGTATTGACTAAGAATACTATTAATTTAAGTTTTTAATACATTTGTTATTAGTCGGTGCAGCACTTTGCATGTGGCGCCAAAGTCTGCCCTTTTCTATTCTATTTCCCTTTTAAAAACATTAACAAATTTACCCTTTTTAACTGAAATGTATTTCTAGTACTTTTTGGGTGGCGTCTTAAATGCGCCGATGCTTTTACTATCTTAGATCAAGCAAACTGGCGGCAGTCCCATCTTCCCCACCTCTTGCTCCTCAGAAAAGGAAAATAATGGGTAGTACGCCGCGTCCGCATGCGGCTTCAGCTTCCCGAGTTCCTAAAATCGCAAAATTTAAAGCAACGGTAGCGTTGCGTGATATACAGGAGATGCTCTCCACTATGGGTAAAGACAAAAGGGTATGTAGCAATGATCTGCCCTGTAATTTTGCTGCGCTTGATATTCCATCTGCCATAATGCAGCCTAAATCCAAGTGCTCTATTTCAAATATAACAATGCTGAAGGATAGCGAAATTCCAATACAACCGGCCCTTTTACCGGATTTCAATATTGATTACCACGTGACAAAGATATATACAGGCTACAAAAGAAGTGATCACACCGTTGCCGCAGAGAGATAATTTTATGCCCACTAGCAAGCCTTTAGTTATACCTGGGTCAAATTGTTTATTAACTCCTGCTGCTCCGTGTATTTCTTCTATGTGTGGTACATCTTTCAATCCTACGGCTATAGCATTGGTTGACGAGTCTATAAAGGATCAAGATAAACTTGATCACTGTTCTAATTCATCCTTTACTGATAATAATGTGGCGCCTGAGGCAAACTACGAACTACCTGAAATCTCTCACATTTATTCTGATGATGAGAAACATATGTCAGTATCCTCATATATAGCGCCTACTCCCAGACGGTCTCATATCATACCGAAACCCATCCCTCTTCCTTCCATGCCCCTGCCTTCTTCGTCATCTCCATCTACTGCATGTCTGTCTTCCACAATATTAATTGAAACTACCTTGCATGCTATGAATCTGGCTATATCATCATTGTTTAAATTATGCAAGACGTTGGATGAAAAACTTAAAATCCAGGATAAACAACTTACTAAATTAATTAGATGGCAATCACAGTTACGCTTACAACAGTTGAAACCATTAAACGACATTACTCTCATTCCTCCTAAAAAACCAAAGTCACCTCCTGCAAAATTATTACAGCAGAAAGCAACCAAGGATTCTCCATTGTATCAATTGGAGAAGCCGAAATTGGCCATAGAAAATATGGCTACATCTGCCCAGATTACCCTACCTCCATTCCCACATATTATTCGAGAACTTCATTCCCCTGTTCACAAGTGTGCTCCTGTATGTCCAGTATCTAATATTGTGTTGCCTTCAGCATCAGTGAATGTACTACAATCTTCTAAAGAACTATTTACAATTTTCTCGGTGCTGCCCCTGCTAAACAGACTCATACAAGCCCCTTAAGAAAGAAAACAAAAAATCGACCAAAGCAGCATATTCCTTCCGTTATTGCTAAATCATTCTTGAAAGGACTAAAGCTACCTGCCAAAAATAAAATGACCATGGCTGCTAAAGTAGTATGGGATAAATATGCAAAAATCGCTGCAGAGAAAAGCCTAAAAGGGCTTGCAAATGTACAACTTTCAGTTGAACACTCGCCCTTAAATAACATTGTGGCTTTGATTGACGATGAATCTGCTGTATTGGATAATCACCCGAAATTAATCACTGCTCCAAGAGTGAACGATCTATTGAATGCTGAATTGTGTTTAAAACGTGCAGAGTTGCGCAAAGAAATAGACCTTTATCTAGACGCTAAAAGCATGAAACTTCCTTTAGCTGAAACTAATGTCATTGATGGATCTAAATTTAAAGACAGTTCTCTTTCTCAAATTGAAGCAAATAAGCTATCTCAACTTAGATTGCCTTCTATCATAAATTCTGTACCACAACTGCCTTCCCTTCTTCCTTTGGCGGTTGCGAATAAAATGGATCAATGTAACTTATCCTCCTTGCCTCCAACCTTAGAGTGTATCATAGTATCAGCCATTGAACAATACATGTTAAAATATCACCAGACTTCTGGTAATCGTGCTGCTACGTGTGATGAAGGCAGGCAGAAATTACCCTCATCTATTGCTACTTCTAATCTAAAACAAACTCTATTTGCTGCTTCTAATCTAAAGCAAATTCCGTCTGGTCTTACTGAACAGGTAAGCTTCCATGCTATACCCATTACGAATTCGGAGAGTACTCAAAATAGACAGAAAAAACCCAATGTAAAAAAGATTTTCCCTTCATTAATTATTAAATGTAGGCCTTTGCCGTATCATTCATATGATCTGAATCGTGCTAGCCTTTTAGCCATTTTTGGTGACATATATGCGTTGGAGGATATTAATTCGGGTGACATTGAACAAGTTGAATTTCTAAATAATAATGACCTGTCTTTAGTACGGCTTTGGCTCCGCTCAAGAGTGGTTTTAAATACTCTTTGGGCCGCTCGCTCAGTCTTGTGGGATCTGGGTTTTAATCTAGCTACTGACCATCAAAGAAGCTCTACTATTTCGGTTTCATGTAAAGATGAGCAAGTAACATTGGGCGACTCTACCAAAGCAGATTTTAGTGGTTCACAATGCAAACAACAGTGTAAATATTGGTGTTCTGCCTCTCAAGATTAACGTTTCCTCCGGTAAGCAACTCTCATTATTAAGCTAGAGGCTTCAAACATCTTTTTTCTGATGCCGGCATTAAATTACGAGAGTATAATTTTATACTGCTACAGGAAACATGGCTATCTAACTGCCCGTCGTGGGATGGTTATTATCCCATCCTAAATCCTGCTATTTCTGCCACTAAGGGTCGCCCAATGTCTGGTTTGTTGATGTTGAAAACAACTCCATCTATGAGTGTTCTCACATGAAACCTTGACCCCGTATATCCAGTTAGCCCAATTATCGATTGACGATTGTCAGTATTCTCTGATTAATACATATTGGAATCCAGCTGCTTTCTCTACCGATTCCTACTTGCGCTCTCTTGAGCGCTTATGGGAAAAAATATACCAATACAACAAACAATCGCACATAATTCTAGCGGGAGATTTAAATCTCCATTGTTTAAATAATAGCAAAGTATTATCAGACGATCGATTACGAAGCTGGAATGCGTTTATACAGTCGAAAGATATGTTTATGGTGAATGGTTCATTTCCTGAGGACTCTCCTCCCCACCCGACATGGAAAAGGGGTAGTTCTGTGGCTACCATTGACTTCATTTATGTTAGGCGTTCATTGTTCCATCTCCTGAAGGGGTTTCAGGTTTTGCCATCTTTGGCTAGTGATCATAATATGTTGCATCTCCACTGGCCACTGAGCTCTGGTAACCAAGGAATTGCTCCACTTGTGTCTTCTATAACAATGGAAGGTACTATTGATGTAAATCCTGGTCGAAACCGTTTACGATGGTCTAGTAGCAAACTATTGCACTTTACAGATTGCCTTAAAATATCATGTAAAACCTCGCTAAATGATTGGAATTCCGATTTTGATTACACAAAACTAATGTATCAATTTGCTGGTTCTACTAAGATAACAAGATCTTCAGTTGCAGCACATTTTTAGAATCAAGATATGCATAAAGCGAAAGCTCTATTTCGAATAAATAAGAAAGCGGTCCAATCTCTACCAGTTGATCAGCGCTGGGCTGCTCTTAAAGCAATTAAGACCAAACATAGGAATTGGAGAAGAACTTATCATTCGCTATTATATCAAAAAGATGGTGAGGCGCAATGTTGGTTAAAGTTTTAACAAAAAACTCTGCAGGATGTTGGTCATTAATAACAGACACATATAACACCACCCAATGTCAAATGCAGATTAATGATGTTGCTTCTTCCACATGCATCTCCCATTTTGCTTGTCTTTATGCTCTTCTCCCTCCTACTAATTGCGTACCTTCTGTAAAACTTGAGGGATCCTTCTCAATAGCTTTTACAATAGATGGTATTCTTTATCTTATTCACAAAGCTAGTAGATCCCGTGCTCCAGGCCCTGATGGGCTTTCTAATGCCATGCTGAAAGAATTTCTGGATTTATGGGCTCCCATCCTGTTTGAAATCTTCTCTCAAGTTGTAATTACCCAAAAGATCCCTAAATCGTGGTGTACTTCATTGATTGTACCCATTTATAAAAAAGGCGATAGACAAAACCCCGCAAATTATAGGCCAATCGCCTTATTAGATGTTCCAGGGAAAATCTTTGCTTCACTAATTCTAAGAGATCTTCAACAATGGATCAACTCATCGAACATGAGAGATAGGTTTCAGACAGGATTTGTGGCTGGTAAGGGAACGGCTATAAATATCGTCTCCTTGACTGCAATCAAGGCTCTCTGCTGTCAGCAAAGGCAACCGTTATTCGTTGCCTTTGTAGACTTCAAGGAAGCATTCGATTCTATAGACCGCAATCTAATGCTGCATAAACTCCTGCTATTGGGCTGCCCTTATTCACTGGTCAAGTTAATTTCTATCTTTCACGAAAACACATCAGTTCATATCCGTCTTACTCGCGATGGGATGTTAACTCCTCCCATCTTAACATATCGAGGACTGAAGCAGGGATGCATCCTGGCGGCTACTATAGTTAACTTATTCATCCTGGATATGGGTGAAAAATTTCAGAATGTTAACTCTGACGCTCCCAAACTAGATCAAGAACAGATACCATGGATCCTTTATGCAGACGATCTTGTTTCATTGTCAAAAACTCCAGCAGGTTTGCAACGGTTGATTAATGGGTTATCGGAGTATACCGTAGAAAATGCCATGACCATAAACTTAACGAAAACTCAAATTATGATGTGCCAAAATCGTAAAATGACAAAATACTCTCAATTCAAGTGGTAAATAAAAAAGGAGCAAATCCTCTCAACTTCAATATATAATACAATAGATACTTGGGTATTATGATTAGCCAGGATAACAATGATAAAGTGTTTCAAAAAGAACTTAAATTGAAACTGCAAACCCTAATTTCCCAATCTAGGGTTATATTATATAGGTTTGGAAAGTTTACGTGCAATCATATAATATCATATTATTCCATGAAAGCAAAACCCTTTATCTCTTATGGTTCTGAAGCTGTATCGATGTTGCCCCGTTTAGTGTGGGATCGATTGGAGGGTAAATACTGGCGCTCAATTTTTAACTTGCCTACCTGTATTCCGATTGCAATGATTCGTTTTGAATTAGGGCTGCTATCGTTCTATAGCACTGTTACATGGAAATTGATAGCTTTGTTGAGAAAATGCATTCTGTCATTACAATGTGTAGATATATCTTGTATTTCGGGTAAATATTTACTATATACAGATCATCAATACCCTAAATGCTGGTTAAATACAGCTATAAATGTTCTTTCTGAGGCGGACATCTCTTCAGATACTTTAATTCACAATCCGACGCAAGCTAAAACTAAACTGTATCGGCAAGATTGGATATATACTTTGGAAAAATGTTCCCACTCTAAAGACTGGAACATTGCCCAGTTGGCCACAAAAAATTCAGAGTTACAGAATCTTATATCTTAAAATATCCATCTCCAAAATTTAGAGATGACTATATTCGTTTTCGTCTAAATTTGTGGCATACAAAGGATATTTTATTTAGGCGAAAACTAATAGATGCCAGTGAGAACATTTGTCGATTTTGTAAGGACCTTGATTCTGCCGAAACGTTGAAACATGTCATCGCCTACTGTCCTGCATTATATGCTATATGTCGTAAATACTATTTCCATTGCTTTAAAGCGCAAATGATAACCGATATGGAAGAATTATGGCTACTGATTTTTGGTGCAAAGAGAATGTCAATTAGATTGGCAACAACAGGTTTTTTAAATGAACTATACCCGAAGTAATTGTGAATGCTTTTATGAGGGGAAGGTGATAGAAAAAATGCTGCTATTATGGTTTATATACATTGGATGTCAGTCGTAAAATGTTGAAAAGTTGTTATATACTGATGAATTGAATTGTAATATGTTAATATGTTTTTATACATTTTTTGTAATTATTGAAAGGTTGTTTCATACAGCAAAACAATAAATTAAAAAAAAAGATAATATATAATCTAAGAATTTGAAGTTTGGTTCATTTGAAAAGAATCAGTTACTCATGCTACATAATTGTATACCATTTGTTACATAAGAGACAAGAGCAGCATACATTGTATTGTCTAAGTATGAAATATTCACATGCTTTGTTAAAAAATAGTTGTCATATTTCAAAATGTAATTAATCAAATCAGTGCCATATCATGCATGCTGTAATTAGTGATGCCATCAGTGCTGTCATTTGTGATGTCATTTTGGTCATACGCTGCGCAACAGGGGCGCATGGATTTGCTCGATATGCAATTGCTGAATTTCAGGGGTTTTGTTGGGTTAAATCTGATCACATTAACTCTCTTTTAGCCAAAGTTTTTGTCACTGCATTTCAAAGGGTTTTTTGCTATGTATTTTCTACATTCAATCTGATCACCTTAATTTCAAGGGTTGTGTTATACTATAGTTTTTTCGGGGCCCACTAGCCATGGTCTTCAGCCGTGGCCACTGTACATGTTGCACCAATAGGTTTCTTTGGGCCACTATCCATGGCCTTTGGCCGTGGCTACTGTACATGTTGCACCAATAGGTTTCTTCGTCCCACTAGCCATGCCCTTCGGCCATGGCCACTGTACATGTTGCACAAATCTGTTTCTTTGGGGCCCACTAGCCATGGCCTTTGGAAGAAAGGGGCAAAAAGAAGGCTCTATGGGAGGAAAAGGAAGCAGGAACGAAAGGAGTAAAAGGGGAGCATATGTGTGATGCGAGATGGACAGGTGCTTGCCCTAGCTGCCCACTTATACGCAGTCACAGGTGCAATAGATAAATGAACAGGCAAACAATTAAAATGCAACCACTTAAATAAGGTTTTATTGAAATGGGCCAAAAAAATCCACATGGTTGACGAAAATCCCCTTTTTGTGAGTTCTCTGTGTTCAACTTATACTGAGTTGGCAGCTAAACGAGCCCAGATGAAACCCAAGGTCGGGGAACACAGCTGGGTGTGTCTGTAGGGTGGCCAACCCGCCCGCATTTTGCAGGACTGTCCCAATTGCATGCACCATGTCTCGCATACAGCCAGCTTGGGACAGGAAATAAGCCCTGACTTTTCTCCTCTGAAGCAGGATCAGCTGTCCAAGTCTTCCCAGCTCATACTTTTCGTGTGATGGTTAAAAGTGCAGGGAAGCACAGCACCTTTCCCACTGCTCCCCGTAAACCCCTAGGTTCAGCTTTGGATAAACCTCATTTTAATAAACAGATTAGAGGTTGATGACCCAGACACAGGGGTGCTTGGGTAAGGACTGTTGTCTTTTAAAAGGTGCGATTGGTGGGTGATAATCAATGGGAGGGGAGTATAATGCTGCATGCTGTGTAAAATAATGGCAGGCAGATTACCTTTTATTGCATACTCTTTAACTAGAAATACCTTTTTTAAGACCAAATGGTTTTGTATTTAGGTCCAGGTTCCTTTGCAGGCTGCTTCTGCATTCTTGCATTCAGGTTGGCGAAAATAATCATATACATGTCTCTGCATGACCTATTTCTATAACAAAATATATATAGTGTCAGGTTGGTTTCTTGTGATATGTTTACTTTTCACTTCATTGATAGAAAAGGTACTTATTTCATTTTTGTAAACCCAAACCTTAACAAATATTTATGTGACCTATCACTGGGAAGATATGCAGTCAAGTGCCTAAATCATAGCCTAGGTCCAAATACCGATTTCACCGCTTTAACGAAATGTGTGATCCTGGGCAAATCATTTAATCTCACTGTGCTTTATCTGCTGACATTGGGCGTCGCTAGAAGTGATTTAGTTTGCAATTTTTGAAGAAAAAACCCTCATGATTTACTAAACTATTGAGTTGTTTCAAATTAATTATAGTAAATATTTGTATGTTGCACAGCACATTATTCTCTTGGCTTACACATGACAACTAAACTTCTTTCAATGTCTTTACCAATGGGGGTCCTTGACTATTGAAAACTAATGTCACTGCTTGTAATGTTATTTACTGTGATGTTGCTTCTGATCATGTCAATCCATATTGTGCAAATTAGGATTCTGCATATTTTTTGCTGGACAGTTCCGGAAGACCAATTGGAACATATCAGTATGCCCAACCGTCCCAAAATGTTGTGATTTTCTTGTTCTGTGTATGTGTTCAAAAGCCTTGGGGAATTGAAGGGTGGGGGTTGACAAGCAGTTGCCCCTATGTTGGCAGTCTTACTACACAGCAACATATTTCTTTCATGGTATTAAATGTTCACTTTGACTTGCGTGCATGTTACAGGCAGCCCTTTGCTGGCTGGCTGCTCTCACTTTAACTGAAGACTTTAAAAGTGCACTTTGCAGCATGTTTTAGACTGCCTTTTATAGCACCCAGCAGTGTTTTCACCTCTTTACCTTTTACTCTGGTTTCGTCTGCGTTAGCACCTTGCTGACAGAGCAATTACTAACTTTCAGTTGCAGTTCAGTGTTTTAGCTCCCATCAGGCTGCCTGCCCTGGGAGATTAAAGAGCATTCCTTTGTATCCGCCCATTTCTATTTAAGCAACCAAATGGTGACATAGAATGTGTTCCCCCTACCCCCAACTGTAGGCTGTGGGGAATCTTTAGCCAGGCCCTTTGAGTGAGCGCCAAGACTGCTCTTTTGTTATTCCACTGGATGAGGGGGTGTGCATTGTGGCTGATCTGAAGAGATTGGGAAGGTGGCAGACCAGGACAGGGCAGGGCCCACTCTGGTTTTAATGAGAGTGGTAATAATGTGTAGGTCTATAAACAAGTTGTCCTCCCAGTAGTTTCACAAAACAACAAAGCATCTCTTATTAGTGGGTCAAGAATCTCATCTCTTCTTGTATATTGTGTGTACCATTGTTTGTTTTTCCACTCAGATGAAAATATGCTTTACCACTAGTGGAACAGGCTGTTGTCCATGTACAGTTAATGTACAGTAATGACCCCTGGCTAGTAGGGATCATTTTAAATAAATTGAAAAGAGACTTGAGCACAATTAAGAGGTGCTCCGTTGTTTTGTGACTACTACAGTGGGGGGGGGGGGACTTGTTGGGCGATTGTGTGCGTCTAGGATACCCATTCATTTTGCATGTGTGCCTCTCAGAAGGTATTGCTTAGAATTGAGTTATCGTGCCCCATTTTGAATGGTTTGATTGAATCAAGGGTTTCCAAAAAAACACTGCAAGACTCTTACAGTTTGTTATGGAATGCCACAATGGCGTTGGTGGTGTTATTTTGCAAAGCAGGAAATCCAGCTATTGTGTTCGCAATCAGTCATGCATAATGAAACTACAAACGGGAAAGGAGATTGGGATCTTAGAAAAATGTATGCTGAAATGAGATCTCAATCTGGCTAGACTGGTAACGGTGAAGTGCAAAGTAATAAGCAAGCCTAATAATTCGTACAAGCGCCCTTTTGAAATGTTTTGTTTTGTTTACAATGAATGGCGGATGTCTCCTGCTGAATGATCTGCATTTGCTTGAGGAGTTTAGTTGCCGGAATGTCGCATGAATTAAAGAAACCTCAGAGAGAGCACATTTATCAATTGAATCTTCAAAGTGTTCTAGAGTTTAGCGGACCATAGAATGCACGTATGCTCTGCCAAAGCGATGTTTGGTGTTGATTTTAAATACGGGTGGATTGCTGCATGTTAGATAAGGCATGTTTATTTTAGCAGCTATGTCGAGGGTTGTAGTACTTGTGGTGTCTAAATAAGACACACGTGGCGGAGTGACGCAACTCCGCCGCGTGTGCGTTAATAAAGGGGGCGCACCACATGAGCGGTAGTACGCCCGTAGAGCCCGGACAGAGAGCTTTGAGTCTCGTGTACTCTGTATGGTTGGGGACAGATTCACAGGGGCACCGGATGAAAGCTGCAATATACAACCATATTAAAGTCCCAATTCATTAGGTGGACCCTGGAGCTTTGGGCCAATTACTTAAAAGAAACACCTCTGCCGAGCACCGCTGCAACACCTGAAAGCGACAGAGCCTAAATACACAGAACTGTGCGTCCGTCCACCTGGCCCCTTGGGAACGTATGCGCCCTAGCGATTTTGCTTGTACGAACAGTGTGGCATGAGCTGCACCATAAGTGTTCGTGCAGACTTGCTCCATGCACCATTTTCATGGAGACCAGAGCTCCAACGGTGAGACAGAGGGGCCCCTATGTAATGGTGCCCTCCAGTAGAGGGGCCCCACATAAGATCCCTTAGACCGAACTTCCCACCGCCACCTACTGGCATGTGGTTCATTCAGGTAGATTAATAGTACAGAGTATGTGCACAAACAATGGAAGTCCCATATTTGCATAAGGCATAATCAACAATGTGCACGACCAAAGGTAGCATAACTAATAAATGCTGCCCTTAGCCCACACGCATCATTATCAGACTACAGTTTGGGAAGGGTCGGTTGTAAAGTCCCCTCCACTGGGGTGTGCAGTATGTCAGTATGCTATCCGTTACCTTGTAGGGGGGGTGGTAGTTCAGAGTGCTGATGCGCCAACCATTGGGTGGAAGTGCGTGCAGGACCTGATTACCCCTGCACAAGGTTAATATGGATCAAATGTACAGGCAAAAGGAGTCCCTCAGTTGCCTAGCACACCACTATGAAAAGGGGGCACGCCACGTACAGCTGGTCACAATTACACAAGGGGCTTCTGTTCCCTTCTGCAATGCCACGTGTGCCACCTACAACACAAATGACATTTGTGCAGGGGCACACTTTCTGTAATTAAGCGCAAATGGACATTGCAGAGTATATCAACTTCTGTCTACAAAATGTGATAGATTGTTTTCATAGTAGGGAAAGACGAGATGGTTGCACCGTTAACTCTGCATCGAGGACACATTGTTTGTACCTCATAGAGATAGCCTTCAGACAGGACTGTAGGAAGAAACTTGTCCATAAAATGCATACCTCTAGAGTTGAAATGGTGGACTACAAACACCATTAGGAGTACCTCTGACAGAAAATACAGGATGTTTAATAGACTATAATTTAGTATTGATAAAAAAGATTTCATAATATAAGGTACTGGGTTATGTTTTTACTATAGATATATATATATATATTTTATTTGTACCTTGTTACAATCTTTACAAAACGTAGATATGACAAGATCATCATATTTTTTAAAAAAATACTATACAATTTAGAAATACAATTCTCAAAACTACATAAAACGAATAGAAATGACATGTTCTTAATCCCTGAATGAGTAATTAATAAAGTTAATTAAATGCATCATAACATTCATGATAATCAACTATTCAAATCGAATTGATTGTCAGTTACTAATTCATACTCAGCACATTTTTAATATATAACGTAGCAGCAATGATTAAGGATTTCTTTTTTTGTAAATGGTATAGTTTAATTTTAAACTTTTAATTTATTGGACTTTCTAAAATAATTTTCAGTTTTGTGTGTTTCTAGTGTTTGGTATCTTTGTCTAACTCTAGTATTTCTTGAAGAAATTGACATATCGTAAAAATCAATTTGTTTGATTTGCCATTGAGCATCATTGTCCATCTTTCTTCTGCATCCATGTTTTGTTGGGAGATCTTGAAAAAGGTGCCAAATCGCAGTCTTTGTTCTGAGAGGTTGTCGCATTCCATCAAGAGATGGTGTAGTGTTTCTGTGTCTCTGGACAGAAGCGACAGAATTGTTCTGTTAAACCTTTAACTGCCATGGGTATTTCCCCCCGTGCCAGGGCCTTTTTTGGTGATTTTGGTATGTGGCCATTCAATGGCTTGTAACTTATTTGTTACATGAGATATCTTGGCCAAATTTGGCTACTTTTTTCCCCACATGTAGGCGGTCGTAACGCCACCCAGGAATCCTAGGTTGCTGTAGGGAGGTGAGAGAAAATAAGCAAAAAAGGGCAAAATTGTTGGGTTTTTTCAAAAAATGCCAATAAAATTATGTACAAAGAAGCCTGTGGTTTTTTCCTTGTAAGAGCTAGGAACAAATGGTTTGCTGTGCTGAATTCCCCAATTTCCTGGCTTTCAAGAACAGGTTGAGTGGAAACGTAAAAAAATATTTTGATGTGGTTATCAACTGTTTTGTAAGAGGTAGGCGATTTTGGCCATTTTTGCCAATTGGACATGCACGGGCGGAATGGGAGAAAAGGGTAGGAAAGCCAAATTGGAGGACGGAAAGGCATATATTTCTGAAAAGTAGACACAATTCCAAGTTTAGGAAGGGGTGATTTGCGTAGGTCAGGCAAACACTAGGAAGGGGAAAATGCCATAGATTGGGGGAAAAGCAAGAAAATGAACGAAAAAAAGGTATGTGTTGGACATGCTTGGCTTGGTACGGCAATGGCTTCTATGAATTTTGAGAAAAGCAATGCTCCTCTGCATTCCCCCGACTCTTGGAGTTAGGAAAGCACACATTTTTTGTAGTGTTTTACAAAACCAGCAATACCACAAGCCAAACACTGAGCCATGGTACACAGAAGTTTTACGCTCACAGCCTGAACAGATGCACTTTGCATGTGTAAATCGGGAAAACCAATGTGGTGAGGAACAGCAAGCACACATTTTTTGAAAGAGCCCAGGCAGACCTTTTCAAGGGTAGGTGACTTGTGCAGGTTACAAAAGTGTATGGTGCCTAAAGCAGCGACTAAATGTAGGTCACATTTGGGAAATGAAAGGGTTGTGTGACAAAGGGCACCAGCAAATGGGTCAAAACGTTATGAAAACCACACCAACACAACAAATGTTATACCTTTCCGCATTCCCACAGGTGTGCTTATGAAAACAGTACCTCACATGTGTGGGTGCACCTACGTGGGCGCCAAGGGGAAAGCCTAAAACACAAGTAACCCCAAGTCTGTTTTCACACCTGAATTTCACACTTTGCAACATACAGATATGGGCCTCATGTGTCCAAGCCACCAAGGAAAACAGGGAACCCCATGCATTTCCACAAAGATGACACCCGTGGGAATCCGCAGAGGTATGATTTGCGCAAATCGGCCCAGAATGTATTACCCAGACACCCCCGCAAAGTCCGAAATGTGGGGAAAAAACGAATTTTCCGCACATTTCCCTCGGCTCACCCATCGAAACACACCGCCAACAACATATGGCCTACTGTCCCGCGTTCCCTCCGGTGTCCCGATGAAAACGTTACCTCATGTGTGGGTGCACCTACCTGGGCGCCAAGAGGAAAGCCTAAAACACAGGTAACCACAAGTCTGTTTCCACACCTGAATTTGACACTTTCTCCGCACACCATACAGATATGGGCCTCGGGTGTCCAAGCCACCAAGGGAAACAAGGAACCCCATGCATTTCCGAAAAGAGGACACCCGTGGGAATCCGCAGAGGTATGATTTGCGCGAAGCGGCCCAGGATTTATTACCCAGTACCCCAGACAAAGTAAACATTGTGTTTTTTCCCCACCAAATATCACACTTTGTCGGGGATTGTGGCTTATAAAAACTGGGGCAATTTGGCAGACCTCTGTGGATTCCCACAGGTGTCCTCTTTTGGGAAATGCATGGGGTTCCCTGTTTTCCTTGCTGGCTTCGACACACTAGGCTAAAATCTGTAGGTTGCCCACATGAACAAAATGGGATGTGCCGAAAGGCTTGGGGTTACCAGTGGGTTACCCTTTTCCTTTTGCCCCCCCCCGGTAGGTGCACCCACACATGTGAGGTACCTTTTTCGTCGGGACACCTGTGGGAACGAGAGAAGGTATGACATCTGTTGTTGGCGACGTGTTTCGGTGAGTGGACACAGGGAAATGTCTCTGAAATTGGCTGGTAATGAAGACAATTCTCAGATATTTCGCTCTGGCCACCCACCGAAACACACCGCCAACAACACATGGCCTACCTTCCCGCGTCCCCACACGTGTCCCGATGAAAACAGTACCTCACATGTGTGGGTGCACCTACCGGGCGCGCAAAAGGAAAAGGGTAACCCACTGGTAACCCCAAGCCTTTCAGCACATCCCATTTTGTTCATGTGGGCAACCTACAGATTTGGGCCTACGGTGTCGAAGCCAGCAAGGAAAACAGGGAACCCCATGCATTTCCCAAAAGAGGACACCCATGGGAATCCACACATGGCCAAATTGGAGTGGGGGCCCATCTCATGTAGCCCTCCCCAGGGGCAGATAATGGGGGGGCTGTCCTGCACTCCTCCCTGGGCTCAGGCGTCTGTTCCTAGGAGCATATATCTGGTCCCAGGGAGGGCTGCATGACATGGCACCCACTCCATTGCGGCTGGGGGGGGTCAGTGCCCCATCCCATTAGAAAATTCCCATACCCTTTGGGGGGCCCCATAGCCCCCCTAAAAAGCGTTCCACCATTTTCCATTTTTTTCTTTTACAAAACTTGCCTTGGCGCAGAGGGGCACAGTGGTGTGCCAATCTGGCCCCGGGGTGCCCAAAGCTTACTGCCCCGCCCACTGGGGGACCTGTCCCACCATTTTTGGGGGCCCTCTCCCCCCTCACCCCAAATGGGTGGCGGGGGCACCTCATGCAGGCCTACCAGGGCCTCCTACAAACGGCTGCGTGAGGTACACCCCCCTCCATTTGGGGTGGGGGAGAGAGGGCCCCCAAAAATGGGGGCAGATAAAGAGGGGGCCATCTCATGCAGCCCTCCCTGGGGTCAGATGCCCCTACCTAGGAGCAGATATCTGCCCCCAGGGAGGGCTACAAGGGGTGCCCCCATTTCCCCTTGGGGTGAGGGGGAGAGGGCCACCCCCCTTTTCTGTAAAATATATCCCTGGTGGCTAGTTGCCCCCCACTCCCACCCAAAATTCCTTTTTTTGTTGTTGTGCTTTTCGTTTTTTATTTTGCCCCCTTCCCTGGGGGCAGATGATCAGCCATCTGTCCCGAGGGTTGTACACATATGTGCCCCCATGCTTTGAGGGCCGGGGGCGAGGGCTGCTTACTGTAAGCAGCCCCCCCCATTCAAAGACATCCCTGTGTCTAGTGTGCATTGCTGCCCGCGCATCGAGCACCCTGCGCCCGATGCGCGGGCAGCAATGCTGTCGCACAGGGTGTCCTTGGAAAGGGGAGAATCTCCCCTTTTCAAGGACACCATTTCTGAAAAAATCCCTGTTGGCTAGGGCCCACAAACCCCCTCCCCCCTTCCTATCACGTTTTTTTCATTTTTTTTTTGCCCCCTTCCCTGGGAGCAGATGAGCCATCTGCCCCCAGGGTTGTACACATATGTGCCCCCATGCTTTGGAGGCCAGGGGGTGCGAGGGCTGCTTACTGTAAGCAGCCCACACCTCCCCCCCATTCAAAGACATCCCTGTGTCTAGTGTGCATTGCTGCCCGCGCATCGAGCGCCCTGCGCCCGATCCGCGGGCAGCAATGCTGTCACACAGGGTGTCCTTGAAAAGGGGAGAATCTCCCCTTTCCAAGGACACCATTTCCAAAAAAATCCCTGGTGGCTAGGGCCCTCAAACCCCCTCCCCCTTCCCATCATGTTTTTTTAAATTATTATATTTTTTTTGTCCCCTTCCCTCGGGGCAGATGATCAGCCATCTGCCCCCAGGGTTGTGCACCTATGTCCCCCATGCTTTGGGGGCCGGGGGGTGGAGGGGGCTGCTTACTTGAAGCAGCCCCCCAGCCCCCCAAGTCACAAACTGATCCATGGTGGTCTAGTGGGTTGCTGGGCACGGATCAAGCACTCTGCGCTGATCCGTGATCAGCAATGCCTCATATATGTGGTGTCCTTGGAAAGGGGAGAACCTCCCTCCCCTCTCCCACCTCCCCCCTTCCATTGATTTTTTTTTTCTTCATTTTCACCCCTGTAGGCAGTGGTCATCTGCCTCCTGGGGTCTCCGGCGCTGTGGCCCCACGCTTTGGGGCCACGGGGAAGAGGGCCGCTTACCTAGTAAGCAGCCCCCCTCCCCCGCGTCACAAACGGATCTACATTGATCCGGTGACATTGCTGCCCGCGGATCGGTGCAGGGCCCGCGATCCGTGGGCGGCAATGCCACACAATGGGTATCGTTGTAAAGGGGAGAATCTTCCCTTTCCACCGATACCCGCCTCGATCTCTGGCTTGAAATACAGCCGGAGACCAAGGCGGAGAAAGGGGAACACTCACCTTCTGTTTTCACCGCAGCAGCCCGAAATGGCTGCTGCGGTGAAAATTACTTTCACGCCGACGTGCTTTACGCACGTCGACGTGAAACTGAAGGTAATCCAGCCCCCTGGCAGTGAGGGGGGACCTCCCCCTCACATAGCCCGGGGGTTGGATTACAGTTTTGAGCGATCCCTGCTTTGCAGGGATCGCTCAAAACAGAGTGCCAAAAAGGACCAGCTATCTCGTCCTTGGCACGCGTGTGCAATTCCAAGGGCGAGATATCTCGCCCTTGGTACTGTAGGAGTTAAAGGGGTCTCCCTTGTTTTGGTAAGGTACAAACAAGTAGGTATGATGTTCATCCGTATTTTCAGATATGTTGATCGAATCTTGTTGTCCGGGAAAATAGTCAGATAAGCTGGAAGCTTGTTGATTGTCCTCGTATCCGTTTTACATTCTAAATTCAGGCTGTATTTTCTTTTCTGGTTGATTGTTTTAATCCAATCATTTCTCATCAGCTTTATCTTTGCATTTTGGGGGCGCAACGTGAGCATTTCGTGAGTAATATCCTCTTCCATCAAATGTCGATTAAGGTTATCTTTCCATTTGTGTAAGATGGTATTGTTCATTGCGTCGGGTATGATTTTAGGATTTGAATTGCTGTTTTTTTTCATCTGCTAGCAGCTTACGGTATAGATCAAGTTGTTTCCATAAGACGATCAAACTGATTGATTGTACTGCTATTTCACGTCTTATTCTAGGCATTGGAAATGAGGGTGGGAGTTGTAGGATCCTACGCCAAAAGCAGGCTTCTAGTTGTATGTGGTGGCGTTCATCATGGCTTCAGTTCCATATACAATGGTTTGGATCACTTTCTGCTTGTAGTACGTCGTTATGGGTTTTAGTGAGTATTTTCCATATCTGCGTTGTATTACGAATCCTTGTCTTGCAAGAAATTGTGTTTTTTTTCTTCCAATTTACTGGTCCATTCCTTTTCTGATTTGGACTGGTTTATGGTAATTCCCAGATACTTGAATGTAGATACTTCGTCTAGCTGATTTCCATTTAGAAGCAGCGTTAGTTGTTTTTTCTTCTTGTGGTGAGTTTTGGTGGGAGACATGACTTTCGTTTTGTTTGTGTTAATCGTCAGTTCATTCTGATCCATGTATTGGCGTAGTTGTAGCAGACTATTTTGCAGTCCAGAAGTTGTTTTATCTAATAAAATTATATCATCTGCATACATCATGATTTTCACTTGCATGGAGTTTCTTTGGTGGATTCAGGGCCTCTACCTGGAAGTGGCTCTCAATGTCTGCTGTAAATAGATTGTGCAGCGTGGCTGCTAGGGGACAGCCTTGTTTTAGACCATTTGAAGTAGGGATGTTCGCATTAGTTTGTCCTTCCTTTGTTTGTCTGATCGTTATTGAGCTGTTTGAGTAAAGTTGTTTGATTGGTCCTATGTCGTCGTTTGGGCAATTCCAGGTTTCTAATTTCTCCCATAGTTTTTGTCTGGAGATTCCATCAAAGGCCATGTGTAAATCTATGCAAGCCGCATATATGGTTGTATTTTTCTCAGTTGCTTCATGCTTGATCAGGTTCAGCACGAGTAAGTTGACGTTTGTGCCAACGTTTGGGGTGAAGCCAGTTTGTCTGATTGCAAAGTGTTCGGTCGGGGTTGCCCATTTCTTGAGTTTTTTCAGGAGAATAGCTGCAAACAGTTTCCCTAAAGGATCTAGTAGGGCGATTGGACGAAAGTTTGTTGGATCGTCTCTCGGTCCTTGTTTGTGATGGGTACTATTGTTGCAGTTTTCCATGACAAGGGTATTTGGTTCAGGTTGTTTATTAGTAGCAGGGTGTTGCTAATTAAGTTGGCCCATGATTGCGGATCTTTCCTGATTGTTGCTGATTAAGGATTTATATCTTCCTTTCAAAGTTATTTCTCAAAAAAGGGGAGTCTGGAAGATACCTTGATCATGGATAAACTTACAGAAGTATAAAACTTGAATATGTGTCAATTTGGTACATTCCATAATTAAGTGCTTAAAGGAAAAGTTTCCTCAGAAACGTTACTGTCCGAATCGATCGGGAATATTTGTCTACGAACACTGTAAGCGATCTTAAAAGAAATTCACCATGCATTTTACCTTAGTTTTCCTCACATTTACACATGTGAAAAGAACGGGTTGTATGCTCCCATCTTGTGCTAATCTTATCCGTTGATACATCACCCTAAATGCAAGTGCCCTTGCAGTACTAAATCATTCCACCTGCTCCTTAAGCTGACATCGCCGCACGCTTACACCCATTTTGATGATGCCAATTTTTGCAGCTTGGAATTGTGGTTGGAAAGTCAAGTGTACTTCTTCAAAGAAAATTAAGAAGACCAGGGTAAAGAACAAACCAGTTTGTTTTGGAGAATTTTATAAGCGGATATTTTAAGCATATTAGGTTTTTAATTGGTAAATCTTATCTTCTGTATGTGCGATATAAATTGAGCATGTTTTCCTTTCAATCTGTTAAAAGCCCAGGAGGAAGAGGAGCATAAAGATTCAGACACCAACCGACACTAATGATGTTGCTTGCCAAACAGATGTCACTATGGATCAACTACTTTTTGAGGCACAGCATGGCCAAGTTAAGATTCAGAGTTGAGATGCAGATGTCCAATGGCCTGAATATGAATTGAATGCCACCAGCGAGACATGGAAAGTAACCATGGGTCATTGCTACATTGCACATCATATCCCAGATGAAAGTGAAAAAACAGAAGATATATCGGAAACAAAGGTACCAACCTGAAAATCCAAGCCAGCTGTGTCCACCACCATAACACATTTTCATGGTCAGGCCAACCTATGCTTGGAAAAGTGCCTGCGGGAAATGTACTTTGTTAATCGGCTTTGCTGTTCAGCAGATCAACTTTCAGTAAAATGTCAAGTTTCTGTCAATTTGTGGGACTTCAGTTCCTTTCTAAAATGCGGGACTTCAAATATCAGAAGGATTTCTGGTTCCCCTCTATTAGTCATGCCCAGAAAACCAAACAGATATCAATTGACAGTACACTCGCTGGCAAAAGTGTAAGGCTTGCTGGCGACGGACAGTGTGACAGTCCAGGATTTTCCGCGAAATACTGCACTTATCACTTTCAAGACATGGAAAGTAAATAAATAGTAAGTTCGGTCATAGTGCAGGTGTCGGAATGTACATCATATGTTGCCATGGAGAAACATGCTTTCATTAAATCAATCGAATTTCTGGAATCCAGGGGAATGCAAATAGACCTGATAGTAGGGGTGTCATGGTATTGGTTTTATGACGGTACGATAACCTTCTTGCCAAATGACGGTATATCATGGTTATCGCGGTATAGCAGGTGGAGTTAACTAATCTTAACAAATATTTTCTAAAAGGTCATAAACTGTCAGATTTATCATCACAAACAAAACCAGGCACCCAGGACCAGAATTGGGCTTTTCAAACATACTTTCCACTGAAATGTCACCCCTTGCTTCCACCAAACACAAACACACGTGTGGAGAGGAGGAGGGGAGAGCCCTGCTGTGACTGGCAAAGCAAACTTAATAGCTTTTCTTACGTGGTCATTTAGGCTTTTGGCTCCCCCACTGGCTACTGGTGAAGATGAACATGTTGCCATCTTTATAACCTGCACGCCACAGATCAATCGAGGCTGATGGTAGTATACGCGTGTGCGCATGAACACACACACACACACACACACACACACACACACACACACACACTCACTCACACTCTGTCTCTCTGTCTCTCTGTCTCTCTCTCTCTCTCTCTGTGACAGCCTTTAGTTTACTTGCGAGCCAAAAGGTGTTCAGTAAACACGGACATGTCACCTTTGGTATGGCAGCAGTGAATACCCACAGAGATGAGTGAATTTTGCAGTGTGACTTATTATATGTAAATTCAATGATAGAACTAGGGAAATCCCCCATTGTCATATGTTTAGCAAACATTATCCATTATAAATATATAAACCCCAAAGCCGCCATCCCAAAGTAAACCCTTTTCCTTCTTGGCACTGTATTTATTCTTCCTATTGCTGACATATTGATTTTGTCAGGCACGTGTGGTTTATGGAATGGCATTAAAGGCTGCTCCAACTGAAACTACTTGGCAGATGGCACATCCAACAGTGCAAGACCAAGACTGCGCAGCACTTGCTTTCTGCAGCCTTTCCAAATCAGACTGAAAAGCACACTTAACGGTATAAACGGTATACCGGTATAAACAATGTGACGGTTATTATTGGTCAATTAAGTGGTTCACGGTATACCGTTACATCCCTACATGATAGCCACTGACAGGCATGCTGGAATAGCAAAGGCCATGCGAGAGCATTTGCCACACATTAAACGTCAATTTGATCTATTGCATGTTGCAAAATAATTTTCTAAAGAATTTACAGCTGCTGGTAAAAGAAAAAGGGTTCAGAAAACATCTTAAAGTAGTCTGTCTATCAGCAACCATCTTTGGTGGTGCTCAGAAATGTGTGGCAGATCTGTAGATATTCTACTTGAAAAATTGCATTCTTTGATGTATCATTGTTCCAATGTACACTCTTGGAGAGAAAACGAACATTTCCATGAATGTGGACATGTACCATTGACTAAAGTACAGGAGCGTAAGAAGAAGTTGTTGGTATCAGGTTCTCCATCGCACGCAGCACTAGAGAAAATTGTGTACGACAAACCGCTTTCAAGAAACCTGAATGGACTCACCGAATTCTGCCACACTGGAGATTTGGAGGTGTTCCATAATATGTGCCTAAAGTACAGGCCAAAAAGGTTGCATTTTGGCATAGACGGTATAGAGGCAAGAACAAGACTGGCTGTACTTGAGCACAACTAGAACATTGAGAGGGAACAAACCAAAACTGCAGGAACTTTCAGGATGCTTCGTTAAATCATGGCATTTACAAAACGAAACAAAGAGTGGGTGGCCTAGCCAATATTCCAGTAAATGGATTTTGATTTTGTGAAAGATCTTACATTAACTGTGCTGGCCATGCATAGACACAGAATGGCTTCAGATGTTGTTCCCAGGGCACGGACTATGCCGCAGAATATTGCAAAAGAGGCTTGTCCTCCAAAATAAGTACTGGTTGAAAGGTTGACTTCCAGATTTAAATGATTTGTAGCCATCATCAACAAATGTCCACAAGCAAGTTTGAATATGTTAACCAATATTTGGACACTATCGATTAAAGCAATAATGTAATGGTATAAGACTTGGAATGTTAATGTTCAATAGTGTATTTTTATTTATTTATTTTTGGCTATGTAACCATGTTAAATATGCATTGATGGTTTAATTAAACTTTAAATTTCTTTAAATTGCTTTTCTTCTGTCATTGATATATATAAACCGGAAATGTCAATGTAGTTATTTGAAGTATGCTGTTTTGTTTTAAAATCATGGAAAAGAATGTTTTGATTGACATTCTTGACACATATGCTTTTAGCTTCTATAGATGTTTGTGAAAAGTCTGTGTAAAATATTCATTACAACAAATAAAAATAGACTGTCATTAATGACAATGTTGGAATGTATTGTGAATACTTAACAATCCCAGCATGCCCGTCGCTGACAAAAATGTCAGTGCTGCTTCCAGGCAGACTGTCACAGACAACCTTTTTGGCGCTAGCTCTCCGGACATATGCGCTACCCACATTGTATTTGTCCACTACACTTTCTCTTCTTCGCCCATTAATGATGGCACCAGATGGAAAGTACTTTTGTCTATCAGAATGGCAGTATCATGGCCCAGAGCTCTCAGCCAAACCTCCTCCTTATCGATAGTTGTCTTCCGTGTATCATATTTCTCACTGATCCCGTCACTACTCTGTCTGCCTCCCCTCTCCACCACTGATGTGGGTACCACATACCTGTTGCCCTGCTCGAAAGAGCCTCAAAGGTGGCAACCGGATTCACCAAGCTACCTCAACTCTCGACCTGCTGTAAAACATTCCTCTGATATCTGTCTCCTTTAAGTCTTTGACCTGGATGTTCTCGGCCTCACTGAGACATGGTTCACAGCTATCTCTGTTACTGCTTTTTACACACTCCTCACTGGCGGCTACAACATCCACTGTAACCCCTCACGTAACCGGTCCAGAGGCGCAGTGGCCTTGGAACACCATTAGTTGTGTAGGCGCATTACACACTTCCCAAAGAAATAATTAAAATATAAACAAGGATCGACGGAACTATAACTATTAGTTGTGTGGTTGATATTAATCAAGCATTGTTACCAGGCAGAAGTTGTAGGGGCACTAATGTTTGTACGTAATTGACCAACTGCATTAGCCAACATAGTTCGTTGATTAATTTGCTTGCAACTCACCACCTGCAATTGCCCTGGTTTTGCATGTACACGGTTGATCGCAATTTATTTACCATTCATGTCACGGGAGATATGGGAAGAAGTTGTGGTAGTGCACTTTATGGTGAAGGCAAGCCCATGTTCGCTCACACCAGGAAAAATACAATCCGCTAGGGAAAAAGACCCAAGTAAAACTTGCAAGGATAACAAGTTTTATTTTCACACACAACTAGGTATCAGCAAAGAACTCTGCTGCTACGGAACATTCTGCCAAAACACTACAAGCAGAAACCTATAAAGCCAAAAAGTATCATGAGTGATGCACACATACACAGTAAAAACCAGCATGGCTGGTTGGTGAGACCCTATGCATGTCCAGCCTGCTCAATTAGAGATGCCAGGCCATTGGCCACAGTTTGTCAGTCTTCCATAATGTGGGGTCTGCTGGGCTCATCTGCATGAGACCAAGCTAGAGCTAGCAACTAATTGCGGACTATGAAACAATGTTGCTTAATCATTACACTGTGCACCTGGGAGGCTCGTGGACTGGCAAAGAGTCTTAGGTCAAGCTAACCCACACATCCTTCACTCACTCCTTATCGCATTGTCTGCTCCCAAGGCTTCCACCCTCGTTTTGGACTTTAATTTATCTCTAGTTTTGCAAACCACGAATCTGAAGCAAGCTCTTCTGCTGTCTGCATTTTTTGGTGGCATTCTTTCTCCAAAACATAACCTACCCCTCTGGCTTAGTTCACTGGATAGAGGCTTGTTATTTGTCCTTGAATGAAACGCACTAACAGTTTAAAGGACACAATCTGTCGAATACCCACATAGAATTGATAACATTGACTATATTGAAAGTGGATACAAGAAACTTTGGTTTCTATTTCTGAGATCTGTTGTACAGTGTGAAATCGAGAGAATGGAACACCCTGAAATTATGTGAGTGTAACTTTATATAATATTTTGGTGTTTGAAAATCGCATGTGTGCTGTGCACTTGATGACTATGTGATGGACGAATGTACTTTTTGATGAAAAGAATGCAGATCATACGCTATGTTATGATGAAAGATATTTATACGCCGCACTATAGCTGCCAGAGTGTTGCACTTTAGGTGTTTTGTGCCTTGCTCAATCATATATTCTGAAATTTTAACGTAGCTAACATAATTTAATGTGTTTATTCAATAAAAATACAGCCACTGAAATATATGCTTTTATTCTTTCATTTTCATAGCTACATTCTAGCGTTCTGCACTTGCCATAGTTTCCAGCTTCCATTTGATGGATTCTTAAATCAACATTGGAGGATAATCGTCAACAGTGCTTCTTTAATAACGATTATGTGGGACGATCAGTGCGGATCTAATTATGACAATATGGACGCCTTGGGGTAACTTCAATACACAACATCAGAGTTTGCTCTCAACCTTGTCTGAAAGAAATTTTGTGTCTTTAAATTCTCCTCCGTTCTGCTCTGTCAGAGAAGGGATGACCTTTGCTTAATACAATTTATAACTGGTAAAAAGGAGAATTTACAACACTTACAATTTAATTTACCCCTCTGGGCTTCATAGGCAAAAATTTCGGGAAGACATCTTGTTTAATTTTATTATATTAGAATATTTTGATTTCATTTGAAAGCCAAGATATTTCCACAAGGGCCACCTTCTCCAATTCAATGGTATTTAGGTACCATTTTAGCAAATCAAGGTGGCGTCTTTTTGGATGTGTAATCAAAATGTATTTTTGGGGATTCATATCAAGGTCCAAATCCTTTATATAATTATGAAAGGTGTTAATTGAGCGTTGCAACCCGTTCGGGTTCTGATCTAACAAAATGAAATCATCTGCATAGGCAAGATGTTGGATTTGTAGTGTACCCAAACGAAGAGCAAAACATGTTCAGGGTAATTCATAGATTTCAGTGCAGAGGCAGCGCACGCGAGCAGCGCAGAGAGCTAGCGTGCGCCAGCCGTGTGCGCTAAACAGCATTCTGGCGCACCGCGTATTCATGGAATATCCAAACCATTTTGAAGAGAACATCCCGCAGTGCCAGTTACGCCCCCAAGAACGCCCCTTGTGCAAGGATAAGGCATTGAAATCCCCAATGCAGCGCAAAGGGCCACGCTAACCCGGCACCAGTTCACACGGCCGGGACAGTGCATTTGGGGGGTGCGCTGGAAGTTTCACACGCAATAGGCCTTGGGCGAGCGGGGTACGTGTATTCTGAGGGGTGCACGGGGAGTATCACAAGCGACAGGCCTTGTGCTAGCGAGGTACGTGTATTCCGGGGGGTGTTCATGGAGAATCACACGCGATAGGCCTTGGGCGAGTGGGGTACGTGTATTCTGAGGGGTGCGTGGGGAATTTCACATGCGTTTTCACTGCCACGGGAGGGGTATGTGTATTCCTGGTGTGCCCCAACGCAAATTGGCAGTGTGTGTCCTCCCAGGTGTGGCCTCTCACCCCTCCCCAGGCCCTACAGGCAGCCCACAACACAGGGGACTACCCTGCACCCCTGGCCATGCCCCGCAGGCAGCCCATCCACCCTGGCCATGCCCCCCAGCCAGCCCACATGTCACCATGCACAAGTGAGCACAGACACATGTCCCCCTGCACCCTCACCCACCCAGCAGTGACAGGCACCTGCCAGCAGGCCCCGACTCATGTCCCCCCACCCACTCACCCACCCTGCAGTGACAGGCACCTGCCAGCAGGCCCCGACTCATGTCATCCCCCCCCCAAACACCCGCCCACCAGAAGTGACAGCCACCTGCCAGCAGGCCCCGACTCATGTCCCCCCTCCCCAACACGTCATGATGATCCACAATCATGGCCCTTATGGCCATCCAAATCACACCCCACGCCACCCCAGTCCAAACACACAACCAGGTACTACATCCACCCCACAATGAAATTCCCAAGTCATGATACATCCCAAATGGCAAGTATGCACATAAACACATTTCTGTCACACCCACACAATGGGTGCATGTGATTGAGAAAACACACATCGTGACATGCATGAAACCAAAGAGACAATACCACACATTGAAGTAGGAAATAAAAATGTATTAAACACAAAAGCAAGGGAATGAAATGAAACACAGAAGAATGGAAATAATGATTAAAAAGCTGCATGTCCAAAATATAAAATAAAAATGTAGGAAAGCAGAATACAAATCAATCCAAAAGCATGTGTCCAAAGTGTCAGTCCGGCAAAACAAATCCAAAGTGAAAAAACAATACAAAACCAATGGTCCATGAAAAAAAAGAAAAATATCAGAAGTGAAATCCAGTGAAGAAATATTTACAAAGTACAAATCCAGGGTCCATGAGCCCAACCATTGAAATGAAACCTACAAAAAACCCTACCTAATGAAGAACTATACACAAAAAAGTGGGGCATTGTCCAAGCGCCCCAACAGAAATAAAAATAGAAATGAAACCTAACACTAACTATACACAATGGCGGCGGGCAAGTCCTACGGCTCACTCTGTGATGTCCCGAGCCAGGGCATCATCGAACTCCATGTCGATGTCCCGGAGGTGGGCCTCTGCCCTGGCCCCGAGGTCTCACAGGGATGCAGTCATGGCCTGTTCCAAATCTCTGAAAGTTGCCTCGAGGCACTCAGCCCGCCTCAATGCCCTGCGCATGGAGAATTCCGCCCTGACCATGGTGAGCCGTGCCTCTTCCGCCTGCCGCCGCTCTGCATCTATCTGCTGGCCCAACCGCTGCCACACGGAAGACACTCCCATTCCAGGGTCCTCCTGCCCTCCGGCCGATGCCTGCCCCTCTGATGTTGATGGCCCCGAGCCATCATCGCTCCCACCTTGAGCGTGCTGCTGCTGTCCATGTGCCCTGCCCGATGATGCCACCACATCCTCCATCTGATGGTCTCCAGTTGGTGGGGTGTCCACCCCCTGCTGGACCTCCGACTCCCGACTGTGGCAGGGATGTGATCTCCACCAAGCTGGCTGTGTTGGTCGGGCCAGGTCCACAGGGGGCCCTGGTGGAATCTGGGCCGGAAGACGGCAGGGAGAACGACTGGCGTATAGTCTCCACAGAGGAGAGGAGAGGGCCGCCAGAGTGCTCGACACATGTAGGAACCCTCCGACCAGGGCCCCTCCCAACTGTGCCATGTTGCCACGCAGCTCTTCGTGATGGCGTGCGTGGTCCCCCCAGGAAGCACGCACATCATCACGAATGACACACGTGCGCAACACGAGACCAATCAGGACGGACACCATACGGTCATGGGTCTCCTCGTCCGCAGGTAGTGTAGTGCCAGATGACGTGGGCCTCCCCCCTACCTGCGGACGGGCCTGGGACGGGGCATCTCTGCTGGTGCATGGTGGTGCAGTCACAGGGTCAGGGACAGTGACATGCACAGGCCCCTCCGTGGCCACATGTGCTGCCTCCTGCCCCGGGCCCTGGACTGCACCACTTGCACCAGTGGTACTACCCCCACCAGGCCCCATGTGCGGCTCAGTAACGGCCTCTTCCTCCTCTGTGTAGACCACCAACCTGGATGGCTCGCACCGTCTTCCGCCATCGCAAGCCCCTGTGTGGGCTCACCCGGCCCTTCCGCTGCAGCCGTAGTGGCAGACACGGCACCAGTCCCTTCGCTCCCGGATGATGGCAATTCCTGGGAGGGTGGCTGGGCCTTGCGTCGCCGCCTGGTGGAGGCATCCCCACCGCTTTGCTCCACAGCGCTGCCTCCGCCCTCTTCTTCACTCGATGCTGCGTAGAGGGAGACATAGAACACAAGCATCAGGGTACTGTACAATAGTCCCCTAGACAGGAAGCAATAACACATGAGTGGCACTGTCAAACGTCACTTCCATCCTGTCCCTCCACAACACATGGGTCAATGCAGGCAACACACATGCAGAAACAGGCACGGCGCATGCAATCAACATCAGCATCCATGTACAAGGGCCTCAATTGACATAAATGCTGTCTTCAAACTCACATGCATCATGGCTCATACTGATCCCATGCACACACATCACCGGAGGGTCATGCATCAGGGCTCGTACACCACAGACAAAGTGGATACAAGGATGACTAGACTGCATAAGTGAATCAACGCATCGTCACGGACATGTGTCATGCATCCATGGCGTTTCAAAGTCACACACACGCTACTCAGACACACAGACATGTAGACCATACATGTACATGACAGCAGCACCCATCTGTCACACCCCATCCATGTCCAAGAACAGAGACAGGCATGCATTCATGTGTGCATTCCGCATGCTGCTCCCCATGTTGCATTGCAACACATGCACCATCCATGTGGTTCACGCATGACTGGTCTCACATGCAGCACCATGATGTCCCTGCACACACACATCCATACATGGCCTATGTCACACATACAGGCTAGTAGCTGACTACCAGCACACTGCAACATGCCCTGTTTCACACAGCAATGCATGGCCACTTACCACCCATCTCCAGACGGGTCTGCCTCTGAAGGATCTGGACGTGGAGCGCTCGGCTTGTGCGTTCCAGGACCCTCATCTGGATGTTGCTCAGGCTGACCCGGCACCCCTCTGCATCCTCTACCTTCAAGAAGCGCCGGGCCTTGCTGAGGGTCCTGGACCTGAAGCCCTCCCAGCGCTTCCGGACGTGCTTGATGTTGCGGGTTGCCACCCCCTCCTCGTTGATGGCAACCACTACGTCCTACCAGATCCTCTCCCGTCCTTCCTTGTTGGTGCGCAATGGTGTGAAGAGGGCATCATAATGCCCCAGAACTTGCTCCACCAGGATACCAACTTCCTTACCGGTGAAGCTGGTAGCCCTCTGCCTCTCTAGCTGGGGGTCGCCAGTGGTCTCGGATGGTGTTTGCCCCGACATGGCGACCCCCGAGGCAGATGTGGGTGGGCAACTGGGTCCTGGAGCTGGGCTGTGGAGCGATGGTATCCCAGTCGGGAGTCTTCTGTTCCAGCAGGGGTGGACACAGGAACTGGACCCCTGAAGATGGCTGGCGTGCAGGCACCAAATAGCAGGGAACGTGGGCAGCAGGCAGGCAGGCAACAGCAGATGGCAGGTGGGAGCGTGCTCAGGGCTCTGGGGGGCAGGAAAATGGTTAACAGGGGGCAGGAGCGTGGTCTTCCGTGTGTTGTCACGTGGCCAGCTTGATACGGAGTGATTTGGCACGTGAAAAAACTGCACGTCAGTGTGTTATTCGAGGAAAGGCCCTTAGCGTGTAAGCGCGTCTGTGACGTAACGCGCACAAGCGTTTCCCTTGTGACGGGTGCATAGTGAATCAGCACATGAAAAAACAACACATCCGCGTGTTAATGCGTGCAATCCGAGGAAAGGGTTTAAGCGCGTCTGCGACGTGACGCGCTAGGGCGTTTCCCTCAACACGGGTGCATGTTGTTTGTAGACGTGCAAAAACTGCACGTCCGGGTGTCACTGGGTGCAATTGGAGGAATGGGCTGTAGCGCGTATGCGCGTAAGTGACGTTGCACGTGTGGGCTGGCTCAAAAGGTACGCTTAGGACGCCATTTTCTTGTACGTGCTTTTTGTGGAGAGCGAGCAGGTGATTCTTGTACTTATTGTCGGTTCACACGCGGTTACTTCACAACGGTTCCAGTTTATACTCCCGGTTTACTCAGACAGCGTTCAATTCTTCTTTTGGCGGGGGTGTTGCCAACTCGCACACTCGTGTCTTTTTCATGTTCTTTTTCCAGGCAGACGGTGAGTCGCGCACGTAAATTCCAACTGTGGGTGCCCCCGTGTGTTGCGTACCTCTTCAGAGGTCATTGTAGGCTGCGTGTATCACACGTATGCTTATTTTTGTGTTTCTAGGTGTCAGAGCGTACTGTGGGGTCATTTACCACGCACGTGGTATACCAGGGGTTGCGTGCACGTTAAATATTGTTATCGGGGTGCCTGTGCGTTGCGTTACCCGGCATCTTCGCCAGGGGTCACAGACAGCCTTGCTAGAGCACTAGGGTACGAATTCCATCTAGTACCCTACCCCTTTCACCCCAATTGCCCAGGACAATTGTTTACTGCAACTCCCATATGCACAACAATATCAGTGCCATGGTTGGGAGGCGACCAAGCAGTAGTGGAGGCAAAGGTGGCCAAGCTCAAAGAGGTGGGCGCGGTAGGGGACGTGGCCAGGATGTGCAGGGTGGCCCAAGAGGCCAGTGTGTGGAGGACCTATCAGGGACACCTATGCCCCCCCCAACGGTTCGGGGAAATGTAGCTGACACCATCCCAGCTCATCCCTTGTTAAACGGGCCCATATTGTCAACAGAACCGGCACAGGATGACTCCCAGGCTGACTTCCGTGTCACCAAGTCTAAGCCACGTGTGGCGGTGAAAGTTGCTGTGACCAGGCCACGTGGATCTTGGGCAGCAATGTCATCTGCGCCCCCAAGTAGCCAGGGAGAGGAGGCTGCAGGGGCAGCTGCAGCTCAATCCATCCCAGCTCCGAGTCTCCCAGCCGGGACACTGTCGGTCCAAGTCCATCACACCGAGGTTGGTCCTGCCAACATCACCCTGCAGCCAATGCCTACAGTGAGACCTTTGGACATCGTGCCTTTGGAAAGTTCCAGTGCCCAGTCCACCTGCGCTTCTGCCCCTACCAACCAGAGTGGCATAAGCCACTCGGGGTCCGCACCATCTTCCAAGAAGGAGGGTGCTCTTGCAGTACAGGCTGGGACCCTAGACACGGCTACACGCTCCGGCACGTCAAGGAAGCCTAGTTTCAATGATGCCGAACTAGATGCACTTGTGGGCTATGTGTCGGCACATAGCCGCAAAATGGTGGTGACTGCAGGGTGCAAGACTACGACTGCTCAACGTAGGGCCCACTGGCAGACCATCGCGGACCGCATTAGTTCCCTTGGATTTGTGAAGCGCACAGCTGATGATTGCTCTAAGCGCTGGAAAGACCTGAAACGGAGAGCAAAGAACAAGCTGGGTTCAAATCATGCCTCTACTCTGGTGACTGGCAGTGGGTCTCCACCAGTGGAGGAACAACTCACTGAACATGAGTCTGTCGCTGGAGGCTTCATCACAGAGGATCAGATCCAAGGCATGGGAGACCGACCAGATCTTGAAGCAATGTCCGGTGAGTGACCATGCATGTGTGTGCAATCCATGTGTGTGTTGCTTGGGTGATGTGTTCTGATTGAGTGCCAGGTGAGGCTGTCTAGTCATGACTGCTATGGGTCACCCATGTGGTCCCTCAAACACATTCCCCGGCCTTGTGTTTCCCTTTCACAGTATGCCTTCTGAACATAGTTCACTTTTTGCACATGATTAATCCACTTGGCCTTCAGCTGTCCTCTTGCCACAGCATTGTTCATACTCTTTTCCTCATCATTCAGCCTGACTGATGAAATGATTAGCATATTTACCAGACATTTTTGTGGCCTACTGTTCCAAATGTGACATACTTCTTTCATAGATTACACCACACAATGGCCCACATTTCTAGACTTATTTGGGGAAACATTTCTACAATCAGGCTGATTGAGTAATGTGCACCTACACATGTCCTGCACACTATCATTTTGGGGCCCTGTTTGAATGTTGAACATGAGAATTGTATCCTCTCATGTCGAAGTGCCCAGCCATTGATGCATCCATGTGCCTGCCATCACTGCATCAGTGAAAACTGGCTTTGTTGCAGCGTGTGGCACATGCGTGTTTTCTCACTCTTATTTACATGTTTTATTTCATGATGTCCATCTCACATGGATGGGTGACAGTACTGATTTGCTACCATCTAGGTGTCCTTGTCAAATCTGCCATGGCTATGGTACGTGCCGTCTGTGTGCTAGCATGTGTCATGTATGTGGATTGTCCATACCACTCACAGGCTAATGTTTGATGCCAGTGCAATCCAGCATGCAGCAGATGTGTTGGTTTTCCATCTTGCAGTCATCAGTGTGTGCTTTTTGCCCCCCCCCTTCAAAATCATTGACAGTGCATGCATGCCAGAGTTATTGTCATGTGGGACGTGTCATTTATGTACTGGATCTCTGCCTCGTCAGGCCTATGTGTGTGTGCTATGGTGCTCATGCCTGTTTCCATTTGTTATTTTTCATGTTTTTGCAGATGATGAGGCACTTGATGCTGTTAAGGAGGAGGAGATGGTGCAGACCCAGGAGGACTCACAGCCAAAACCGGGCACCAGTGGAGGACGTGGGGTGGTGGTGGGTGAAAACCCATTTCTCCTACAGACCATGCTGTCCACGGGTGTCTCTGGGTACACCTCCGAAGACCTCTATGAATCAGGTGCTGAATCGGACATTGAGACATATGTACCATCGCAGGTGAGTGTTTCTGTCAGGGATGCTGTTCTGTTCAACCCACCCGCACAGGGGTTAGACCCCTCTATGGGAATTTCAGTGTTGGAAAGTCTGCCTGTGGCGGTTACGGATGCAGGGTCACACTCCACAATATTTGCTCCTGTTCATGGGCCAGCAGATCAAAGGAGGAATGCAGTCCTGCAGCCTCAGGCAGTGCCAGCACAGCAAAGTGCACATTGTCTTGCCCCAAACAGGTGTGGTGCCCGCCAACGCGGTGGCCGTGCGCCACCAGGCAATACTGTGTGGGAGAACTCCATCTACACTATAGCAGCACAACAGGGGGCATTGTTTGAAATGATGGCTCAGGCAATGGAAAGGGTGGCCACTTCCATTCTCCCCCCTGAAAGGCAGATAGAGCTCCAGCAGCAGGCAACAGACTCCATTTGCCACTCACACATGGAGGACATGTTGGCGTCCGACAGGGACCGACGGGCTGGACTGGAGACTCTGCGCACAGCCATATCTGTAGAATCACAGGCCCACAGGGAAGCCTCAGGTTAGAACACAGGTCCCTCAGAGATACTCTGGGTGAACTTGAGGTGTCCCGGAGTACAAGGGCAGAACAGCAGCTGAAGCAGCTGCCACGCACACTCTCAGCTGAGCTCCAAGCAACCCGTCAGGAGATCCGGGCATTACGCGAGGCCATGCAGGCAGAAATGCGTGATACCCGTGAGGTGCTCCATGGGGATCTCCGTACCATCATCCTGCAGAACCAAACCTTTCACACCCGCATGCTTGCTGCCATGGAGGAGCATGCCACGGCTTTGCATGGGCTGCCTCCCATATCACGGCCACCTTCTGATGTACCACCAGAGGGTGGTGACAGCGACGGCAGGTCTCCCACTGTAGCGTAGCCGTGCAGGCCATGAGCCGATGGAGGTATTTTTTGTTTTTTCTCAACATCCACGCATGTGGGTGTTGGGGTGCACCGTGTACCTCGTCCCTCCTGGGTGCCCCCCCGGTCCACACATGGCCATTTTTGATTTCTTTTTTTAACAGTGTGGTGCTTTGTGTGGCTCCGTATGCATCCACTGTGTATTCCAGCTGGGCACATGCAGGCTTGTCCTGTCTTTGGGTTAGATGCTTGGGTTCCTGACACACACACCCATCCTGCTTCCCCTTTCCATGGGTTTACAAAGGGTGTGACCAAGTGACAGTAACTTACACAGTGACATTGGGCTCCCATAAGTTGTGTGGACAGTCTGTGGTCAAAACTGTGTATACATCCCTAGTGGTTATTGTTGTGGAAATCTCCACGGCATGGTGGATTTATGTATGGTTCTACATCCCTGACTTTTTCCTTATATACATGTACCTTCTTCATGTCTTAACAAGGCCATCTACTTTGCAGATGCAGTTCATGTTGTATGCAGTTCACGGATACATTTGCCTTCCAGCAACAATCTGCATTTGTAAGGGGTCGATGTGCTGCCTTAGTTAGGTTGTGACACTTGCACTACTTTTATTTTTTATTGTGATATATTGCCACTGTTTGACCATGTACTGATGTTTTCTCTTGCTGGTAAGTATTTGTTCATGTGTGTTGTTTTTGTATTCATTATTGAGAGCAAATTTTCTGTGGCCTGTTTCCATTTAGGACAGTGCACTTTGTGACACTTGTGTCATGTGTTGTGCATTCATTTGGTTGCTTTCACATTGCATGCCATGCCATGGTGTGTTGGGGAGGTGTTGGGTGACATGGCACTATTTTGATGTGGTATTTTGCAAGGGGGTAGTCCTTCATGCTGCATGAATTTGTGCCTTTTTGTGACACATACTTAGGTGTCTTTGAGTAGCTAGGGATGCACACAATGTAGCACTTCCAGGTGAACAATCGCAGGCTGGTATGGTTGTGACAGTTGACTGTCCCTTTTGTCATCATCATCATTGATTGCGAGCTGGTATGTGCCAGGCCTGTGTGCACTCCACAGGGTTGGTATTTTAGGTGAAATAATTTGCCACAAGCTGGGTCCGGGCTGCCTCACCACGTGCCCTTTCACCTCCCATGTGCAGCGGCCGTGCATGTGGTTGGGGATGTGGGGGCACCACCATGTCCACCGGCACGCCCCGCCGGGTTGCAACGTTGTGCAGGGCACATGCTGCCACTATGATCTTGCACACTACTGGGGCGGCTGCCCACCAGAGCGGTCAAGGGAGCGAAAGTGTGACTTGAGCACTCGGAATGTGCGCTCCACTATGCTCCGGGTTGCAATATGGGCTGTGTTGTATCTTACCTCGGGTGGTGTGGTGGGGTTCCGAATTGGTGTCATCATGTAGGTGCTCAGAGGGTAGGCACTGTCCCCTGGGGAGGTGATAATGGTTGTCATTAGTGGGGTTTTCCCATTTCTCAGTTTGTGACATGCATGCATGTGCAGAGGCATTTATACTCTCCAATTAGCCATGTGTCGCCATGCTGGCCAGCTTCTAGGGTTGACATTCTGAATATGAAACTATCATGGCTGGACCCTGGATAGTTGGCATATACTGAGGTGATGATTCCCTTGGCATCACATACAACCTGCACGTTGATGGAATGCCAGTGCTTGCGGTTCCGATAGATATGCTCAGTGGCCCTGGGTGGACGTAGAGCCACATGGGTGCAATCAATGGCACCTAGGACTTTTGGGGAAGTGTGCCACCCCGTAAAATTGCTGCACCGCAGCCTGCCTTTCTGCAGGTGTTCTGGGCATGTATATGTGTCTGCGGACTGAGGGGCGTGTAGTCATGAGGGCCAACACCTGGTGTAGGCAGCGTGACTGCGTCTCCTGTGACACACACCCCACTATGACACTTGTCCGCTGAAATGAACTAGTAGCCAAGAAGTGCAGTACATTGAGCACCTTTTCCAAGGGGATCAGTGCTTGGGAGCACAGGGTGGGTGATGTGAGGTCATCCTCCCACTCCCTCACCAGGTCTAGGATTATGTGTGGTGGAAACCTGTACCTCCCATACACCTGGTCATCAGGCATCCCAAAAAGGCTGGTCCTGGTAAAAAAAATGCAGGGCCTGGCTATCCTCCTCCTCCTGCGGTGTCTCACGACCACTGCTGCGAGGAACGGTATATTCATCATAGCGTCTGAGCTTGTTTGTTGTTTGCGTGCACTTTTATGCTGCGCGGGGGCGCTTACGCCTGCTTCCTGCTGGCGTACGTGTTTCCAGTTTAGCGTTTCTTTTTTGGCGCACACCTTTCCCCTGTTCGATTCCATGAATACGTGTTGGTAGCACGCGTGTGGGCATTGCGAGCATTTACCTCCTGTACTTCCCCCGTAATGCCCACATTTTCACGCGTTGTTCCCCATTCCACGTGTTATTCCCCGTGTTACGCCCGCTTTTCTTGTGTGCGCTACGCTATATGCGCTTTCCCCATGTGCGTAACGCACACAGTTTAGTGAGGTGTGCGCCCGCGTGCACCACCCGCGGGTTTGGCATGCGTTCGCTGCGATTTTCATGCTTGCGCTCCCCTTTTTGGCGCACATTTATTCCATGAATTACCCAGGTTGTGTATTAAGGTCACAGGAAACATCTGCCATATATACATATAAAAGAGCCCGGTCTAGAACACTGCCTTGGTGCGCAGGACTCATTAAGTCTGAATGGGGGCAGTTAGAGAGCCTTCCCTGTCAAATCTAATTTGGGCCTGTGTATTAGTATGTCAAGCGGGTATCTTGGACATCCCCAGGGCCTGAGTGTGTACCAAAATGGGCCCCTATTCACCGTCTCAAAGGCCATGGTTAAATCAATTAAGGCCATATATAGCATATATAGTTTGTGATATATGTCAACAAAGGAGGCTGGACGCAAGTGTGTAATGAACATGGATCTGCACAAGTCGTTCAGCTAAGAGCAGACAAAGAGAGTGCAAAACAGTGCTGGGGCGAGTGGGTTGCAAAAGCGAAACAGCCTAGTCACAGAAAGAAGCACACTGCTGGTGATTGAAGGACAGGAGCTGATGACAACTGTGCTAAATAGTGCTTTGGAAGATCAACAGCATAGTCACAGAGAGAAGCACACCACTGTTGACTGAAGGGATACGACAGAAATAATCATAATATTTGATAGATGAGGCTGCTCGTTCTCTCCTTAAAGATTGCCTAGAGAATACAAATTAAGAGGAGGTTTAATGAACAACTCCCGCAGCTGACAAGAAAATATCCTGTACAGAAGACTGTAACATATGAGTCAGTGATTTGACCAGGCTGAATAAGCAATGTTTGTGAATTCTATGTAGATTGCTTAGACCATATATTGATGATGGATGTAAGAATATATAGGTGCAGAATTTAAAGTATCCTTCTGTGTAACAGATTTTCAGATAAGCTCCTGAAGAAGTCCTGTGATTCATCACACATACGAATAGGAACGAAACATGTTGGGCTGGCTATAATTGGAATTTAATGTATGAATTTATATAATTGTGTATATCAGTGCACAGACCATTTGGTTAGAGTAACAAGGTGATTATGTTGCCATAAGGCTCTAGCTCTGATTAAGGTAATATTGATGTCATAAAGCACAAAGCACTTTATGATAGATGGAATGAGTATGAATGCAGGGCGATAGTGAGATGTGATTTAAAAAAAATCTTTTTCTCACTATGATTGTTGTTGATTTATGACACACACAGGTTTGTGTACTTCAATAAATAGGATATGCATTCATGATTGATACTTTATGCATGGCAATTATTAAATTAATGTATTGCTGAATTAGCAGTTGCATTGATTGTTTTGCACACAAGCAGTTGTGTTTTTGATGATGCGAGATATGTAAACACATTACAAAAATGCAACAGTAATAAGTAAAATAAAACAATTAAAGATCATAAACTCACTGGGGCCATATGGTGGTTTATAAAGTCACTGAGACTGTTCAAAACATTTTGAAAGTGCTTTGGTGCTGAGCATGTCACTTTATGTTGACTGTGTACAATAAGACAATCAAAGGAAAAAAACAGTTACCCCCATCTCTGTCCATGTTCTATTAGCTGATTAGCCCAATGCAATACTTTAACGTTTCTCCACCATGAAGCACAAGTGGGACTGGCTGCAGTATTTCAGAAGTTTAAAATTTATTTTCCAAAAGATTTACAATTTATTTTCCACATAAAAAAAACATTGCACGCAAAATTGATTGTACGATACCAATAATTAAAACAAATCTCAAATAACAAATTAAGACAGCAATTACTAAAAAGAACCATTTGATGGGGTGAAAAGAACAGTGTGAGCGTAATCACTGAACAAACATTATTGATGGGAAAACGTTATTAATATCAAACATTAATGAGGTAACTGAGGCAAAGTGAATAATCTCTGTTTGTTTAGTTTTCAGAGGGTCGTCACTCTCGGTTAAACTAAACTTAAACGCTACACAAAAACACTGTTCTAACCACAAAATGCACAACACAGCAAGATTTGTTGTTATTTCAGTCTTATAGGATTGTCATAACAAGTCTTGCTGTCTTGTGCATTTTGTGTTTGTTTAGTAATTACGCTCACATGCTGTTCTTTTCACCCCATCAAATGGTTCTTTTTAGTAATTGCTTGTCTTAATTTGCTATTTGAGATTTGTTTTAATTATTGGTATCGTACAATCATTTTTGCGTGCAATCGTTTTTATGTGGAAAATAAATTGTAAATCTTTTTGAAAATAAATTGTAAACTTTTGAAATACTGCCGTCAGGCCCACTTATTCTCCATGGCGGGGAAACGTAAAAGTATTGCATTGTGCTAATCAGCTAACATAAAAGGGACAGAGAGAGGAGTAACTTTTTTTCCTTTGATTGTCTAATTTGTAACTTTCCTGTTAAAAAACGTGTCCCCCGATAACAAAGAAGAGGGAAAGTTCCCAATTCTTATTTCCTGTGTACAATAAGACTTCTGAGTTTAGTTGCCACACAAAGGCACAGGAAGGATAAGAGCTAAGTGCACAACCTACGAGGAAAGTCTGCAGCCAGAAGTCCCCTTGCGCTTGCTCTCCGCGCTTACAATGGGTAGCAGAGCAACAGATTCAAAGATGATAACCACGCTTGTCCAACGCTTGACAACAGCACTGGATATATATGTAATCTGTTATTAAGGAGCGAAAAGCCTATTGTGCTTTTTTAGTTAAAGAGCCCTTTCAATCAAGCTGATGTAATTGAGGCGTACATCCATGTTCGTGAAAAACAAAAAAGAAATATTCACCTTCGTCGCGGTTTAGACACTATACTCCTTCAAGAAGTTTACAGTTGCTGAACATGACATTAAATCTAAATGAAATTGCAAACCATAATATGAAAAAGGCATTTTGTCCAAAACAGAAAATGTATATTCTGAACAATCAAATTTATTTATATGCAGATTAACATTTGTATGTTCTTAGAATTAGGATGGTTCGTATTCTTTGATATTATCATGGTAATGTACCTTAGCATTGTGCATTCATATCCTAGTAGATGTGTAACTTTCTCCTTCTCAAACATCTTCATCTTTAGCCATCAATTTATAGAAGGAAACTCAGCAACAAAACATATAAGTCTTAACTGTGCATGAACAATTGAACAAGCACAAAATAAGTATAATGTATCGAAAAAAATGTAAGACACACATGAAATGAGAAGTAATACAAATATACCCATGATTAGAAACCCCTGGCTTTCCCAAAACAACCAAAGTTAATGTGACGATAAGAATGTGGAAATCATTTCTCAGCTACAAATACATGTAATTGTCTGTTTAACTTTAGACCATACTTAACTGTGTCTAAAGTGGACTGTGTGACGAGTGTAGTGCTTGGTTAGCCCCTCCTGTGGAATTGGGTGTATGATCACTCCCTGCAAAGGGAGTCACATTTAGCTCATTTATTGTCTGTAACTGAATACGTATTCTTCAGATGCCTCAAAGTGAATACACTGAAGGATACTAATCTTAAGATTAGAGACGATGCTTGTATTGTTTAGACCCATTGTCACTAAATGCTTTAAATCATGCTTTCTAGCAGTACATTGCATGCATTGGCAGAAATCTTGAGATGGTGGACTGAGCCATTGTCCTTGGGAACAGGCCACTTTAGTATGCTCAATGGAACTTAACCTTGGTCTAATATTCAGTACTTTTCTTTATGGAAGTATAGGAAATTCCCCAACCTTATTTTTCAGATCCTGCTCTAAGCAAACTCTATTGATGTCTCAGAATTGAATTTATTTGTTTACATGAATTACAAAATGTTGTGATCAATCCTATTTATCCATGCTTTAAAAAATGTATTTTGTGTTGATAGTAGACTTTCTCTCTTAACAATGCACAGATTTTGTCCGCAAATATCTTATCACTACAGTTCCCCACATTTTGATCACCTCCCCAAAGGAACTACTCAATTTCAAAATATGTGCACTCTGTCCATGGAAACCTGGGGCACTGTATGTGCACGATAAACTTTGTTTATTTCCCTTAACATGGAATACAACATCCAAGAACGTAAGGCTGGCCTGACCTTTCTCCATGGTCAATGGAATATTATCTTTGTTGTCACAGAGATATACCAGATATTGCTCCCATCGGTCTCCAGCTGCCACTACAAATTACAATAACATCACTAAAGAATCTCTCCCAGGAAATGTTATGCTGTTGATGGTCTGCCACCCTTATGTAACGTAGGAAACTGGAAAAATTGGGCATTATCAGATGGTGAATATATTCACCGCCTGTGTGCAAACCATTTTTTTGTTTTGTGTGTAAAGCAACACATTCACCCCTGCACCGATGAAAGGACAAATATGAGAGACACTGATGGGGAGGATGACAATGATTAAACTACGTTGGTCAACAGGGAGGTTTTTCGTGCCTTATTAAAGACGTGTAAGTTGTCCAAGTCCTGAAATGTGAGTAGGGAAAGCATTTCAAAGATTGCTGGCTTGGACTGAGAATGCACAGCCAACTTTCCATGAGAGGCAAGTTTAGGGAGAAACAAAAAGGTTTTTGTTTGTTGATCTCAATTATCTTGTATGTTTTCCGGAATTTCTCGAGAATTAAGCTGGGCTAGTTGGCATGGTGTTTGATTTATATAGCCTTGAATTTAAATCTTTGTGGAATGGGAGGCCACAAAGATTTAAATTGGCAAGAGCTGGGAGATTACGGCTCTGGCTCATTTTTATGTTTTTTTTCTAATGTGGTAGGGCCAGATGGTGAATAGGATTTGGACTGAGGACTACTCTCTCAGGCTGGTCATAGGACAAATGATTGTTCTTAATAGTTCACAAAAGAAAGGTTTTCAAGTTTCTTTTTAAATTCCTCATGAGAAATTGCAAGCATTTACACAAACCAAATGTCTCAAATTCTTGAAGTAGAGGGATTATACCCTTAGTCAGTTTCCACCAACGTGGACCTTTTCTTTCCCGGATCTGTTGCCTTGTTATAGATTGATGGAACCATGCAGGTTTCCTTATTGTAACAAGGTCTCCTATCTTTTTAGGGCTCTCCAAACCCCCTGGTCCTTTGGATTACGTACTTCTGTCTCCTGGTTTATCTCAACTCTCCTCCCTCCACCCTGGCAACCCTTGTACCTTATCTGCCTTTGGATGCGCTCCAACGATGTGGCGTCTTTGGCACATATGTGTCTTTTCTCCTTCTCGTCTCGGCAGTTTCAGTGATCCTCACACCAGGAGTAGAGGATTTGTTCTTCCATTGTTCCCTGGTGGTAATATCGGTATACAGGCCCCAGACCCACCACAGTTGCAGTGTGGTCACACCACCAGGTAAGACTCAGTCACCTGCCGTCCCAGCAGTTTCTGTGCTCTCCACACTAAGAGCAGAGGATTCGTTCCTCCGTTGTCCTCTGGTATAGTGTTCGGTTTGCACGTTCCAGGCCCACCATGGCTGCAGAGTGGTCACGCCACTAAGTAATAGCGTTCTTCCCCAGTCTTTTTCTGTCTTGGCAATGTCGCCCTTCTCAGTGCCGGTTTTCTGGCATCTCGCTTTTCTCTTTGGTTCTTCATGCTACCGCTGGCTCTGTGCAGCGTGGCTCTGCTCCTCCGGAACGTTCTCACATCAGAGGCTCGCCTCTGCGTAGGATTCTTCTTCCTCCTCCATTCAAGTTTCTTTGTCCCTTTTTATTTTAACCACCGTATTTCAAAGGAGTGTGTTTTTTGTCTGCTGCTAAAATCAGGGTGATTCCAACATTACCTTGAGCCAAAGATATGAAAGTAATGTCAATAGGGTTTGAATGCAAAACAAAAGCAACAGCAGTCTTTTCCACTCCCATGTATGCAAAGAGAGTATTTTTCATAGGGCATTAGCTAAAGGAATGGGAGTCCTTGGCCCCTAGAGGGGAGTCACTCCCAGGGAGTCACTCTTTCTCAGACCTCTGGGGCGGGTCTTGCTTAGCGGGCTCGCCTCCCTGCCTCTCCCTTTGGGAGGAAGGACGAATGTCCCAGCTTCATCACTCCACATAAAGGACTTAATTCCCATTGTCTCTTCTTTGTAGGTTGGGTGCTGTTATCACACTGGTGTCTTGTGAAGGAAGGTGAAGCACCCCTTTCATCCACTTTGTCTCCACAAAGGTGTAACTTCTTTATATCTTCCTGCTGAGAGATTGTCCACCTACATACTGGAGGAGTGGATAAAATGGTTGGCGCATTAAGTTGCAACGTAAAGGTGTTGACAGTGGGGGTGAGACAGTGTTTGGCAGAAGGTGGTGGTGGCTACCGGAGCTGAAGTTCTCTCCCTGCTATCCAACAGCTTTGGCAAAAAGAGGCACACTCGGGATCAAAGCTGGAAAACAGGTGAGTAGCATTATGAAGGGCCCAACGTGATGAAAGTGGCGTGACGCCTGCCTGGCTTAGTATAGCTGTGCACAGGTGGGCCCTGGGTTGCCTGTAGGCATTCAGGAGGCTGCATTTCTGGTGACCTTCGGATGGCATGTTGTGGAATGGCTCAGTTTACTGAGCCCCCATATAGCTCTGTATGCTCTTTTGGATTGAGCTTCTCCTTTACCTCAATGAAAATGATCTTGACAAAATAAATTGAAACATATAGAATGTCCATGATAAAATGAATTCTATTTTGAACCCTACAAATTTAGCAAAATTAAAAATTGTGTGGGATTATTTGCTTTCTACTTAAGTGGATATCAAATAGGGTGTGTTATTCCCTGGTTAAATGTATGCAATCTTGTCAAAACGGGTCTAAAAACACAATCATTTAGGAATAGTATGACAGGAGCTCACCAGTCTGTGATCCCATTGGTGCCAGATCTGGGCAATGAATCCGAGATGTCACTGCACCAAGATTGTCATGTAAAATGAAAATATAACTTTAATTTGCATTAGTTCATGTTGGAAATTATTTATTCGGTAACCCCACAGCACTGCGAGACACAAAACCTGAACTGACAAAGTTCCCCCAGGAAATTCGGGAGAGTCTCGCCCAGCCCACCTTTCAACATGCATTTTTAGGCTTTAAGATTGCATTGTGGTAATACAAGATTATACTGAAACATTCTGTGACATCAGGGAGGCATTCTAATATGAACGTTTTCTAATGAATTAATACTTTGTTCGCTGGTCTATACTAGGCGTTTTTCAGATTGTGGACTGCATTAGCATATGGTAGGCTTTGCAGCAGTGGGCTGGTGTATTCAGTTGATGTAACATAATTGGACATTAAAGCAGGCATTGCCAATCAGTAGAAGAAAAGTAGCATGATCACTAAATGCACTCCCTAAAGTTTCACCAGTGGGCGCTATCTGGTTTACTAATTTGCTAACACAGCAAAGTCAAACGAGCAGTAACAGTTTGTATATATTTTTTCGTTTCTCCCCTCGTGCAGCTGCCAAAATGGTTCTCGACCCAATCTATTCTAGATAGGTCTGTGCTTTTACAACACAATATGTCTTACATTACTTGATAGTCGAACTCTGTTTTTTTGACAACTTGTACAAAAGACCAATCCTTAGATCGCGGAATATGCATAACAAGTTGATTCTAAACAGCAAAAAGCCTGTTACTGGGCAAGTGAACTTTGCTTTATCTCTGATCAGGAAGGATTTTGAAATAGATATTTCAAAATGGTTTTATGTACTCCCACTTTCCACCCCTTTCCTTCCAGCACCTTGGTATGTTGTCCCAATAGGGATGGGACCAAGTTGCTATAGACGGTTGTACGTTTTCTACCTTATTCACCATAATTATGCTGAACACCAATAACCATATTATTCATATTTATATTACGAACGTTTGTTATAATCTTACTTGGAAGCAATGTTTACAAATGTTGTGCTAAAGATGCATAATTCTATCTTTTTCTTTACTTTCCTTAAATATTCCTATTTTTCTAACGAGTACTTTGAGAGCTGCGCTTCAGAGTAAAAAATTGAAACTCATCTTTGTTCAGGATATTATCCTCACACTGATTACCAAAGATGGCAGAACTCTTCTATTGTATGCAGTTTTCACATTAAAGATGAAGAGCGTCTACCACTCTGACCTATACTGCAATACACAATGGGTCTGATCTACAAATACTCTTTGAATGGGAAAACTCAATTGAAAAAGGCTTTGTAAATCAGTCCCTTTATCTTTCTAAAATCCATCACACAGCGTACCTAGCTATGGGGTTTCACCCTTCCAGGGAGCAAAGCATCTCCCAGGGCTCGTGGTCATGTCATGTGTCGCTGACCACGTGACTGTAATTAATAAAAGTGATGAGCGGCTTTCACACTCAACCCGAGAAGATGGAGTAATGAGGCTCAAGCCTCGGTATCCAAAAAATCACCACTGATGGATAAAAATCTATCAGCAAGAAGAAGAACAAGCGCCCTCATCAGTCTTGGAACCAACTGACTCCGGCCTGCTGTGTCGTTCTTGTAGTGCCCTCTAGGGCCCTATACCAGGACGGTGCCCCTGATGGGTAACGCTGTCCTCATGACCCTCAGTAGTAGCAGAGTCCCTGCTGGGCAACTCTGCGTGCGTATGCTGGTGCCCCTGCAGGGCAACACTGGTCGTGTTGATGTGATGGCTTGGGTGCTCCCAGGCCACTGGGGTACCCGTGTGACCACAGGCGGACAGGGTTCCCTCCTGTCCTGTGATGTCGGTTGAGTGCCCCCGGCAAGTCCCCAGGCTGGTCTGTCCGCCAGCCTGTGACTCTGCAGGCCAATATGTGTGCTGGGTGCCCCCAGAAATCGACAGACTGGCCTGTGTGACCACAGGTCCATTCACAACATTGGCGATGAGGTTGTCTAGGCCCCCATGCTTCTAATGGTGCGTGCTGCCGGGTGGCTGCTTGAGTGCGAAGAAGCGGCGTCGGCGCGTGCAGGGAAAACGGGTGTGGCATGGAGACTGTGTGGAGGCGTGGTCTGCTGCAGAAAAGAGAGTCCGTTCTGGTGTCCCCCCACCATGCAGAAGAAAGGTGCCCAAGAAGCTGAAGCAGTGTTTGCTGCAGGAGGTGAGGATGAAGCTGTGACGGCGTCGGCTGCGTTGAGGATGCCCACCTCCCCGCCACATGAAGCGCTCTGTGTCTGAGCTCAAGAAGACTTTGGGGAAAGAGAAGGTGTGGATCCCTGCCTTTGTCACACTGTGCTGGCAGGCCCTAGTGCCTGCTGCTCCTGTCAGTGTCCCCGGGCCAAACAGGCAGATCGGCCTTGAATGATGCAGTGCTCCGACTCGGAGTGTGAGGCTGCCGGCGCTCTCCCTATGTGCCAGCCGCATCGGAACAACCTGGCTTTGCAGGCGGTGAAATTGCTGTGCTCCGTCTTGGAGCGTGAAGTTAGTAAGAAAAGGGGCTGTGCTTTTCACCGCCCCGGCGGTGAAACGCAATATGCTCCACGGCGGCCTAAACTATTGAATATCTCCGGCCACAGCCGCATCCACTGGTCTGTCTTCCTACTGGAGGGAGAGCTGGCAGCGGCAACGCTACCCCCACCACCGCATCACTGTATTTGCCTCCCACCAGGGGAGTTGCTAGGTCTGGAAAAGACCCGGGGCTAAGCTGCTGTCGGAACTGTTGGGACTGGGTGCTAGCTGGTCTTTTGGCTGTAGCTCCTGAGATTCTATCCGGGGCTACAACCAAAAGATCAGGGGCTATAGCCCCCTTAGCCCCCCCCTAGCAACGCCCCTGCCTCCCACACAGGAGGAGGGGAGAAACCCAGTGCCATAGTAATGGGAGACATTGCACTTTCCGTGCCAGCGCTCCCAAGGGTGATGGGACATGACGTTCAGCATTTCAGTGCTATGAAAAAGTGAAGGTAGCCCCCCCTTCAGATCACGGGCCTCTGGCGGTGAAAATTGGAGGGCTCCACGCTAGGGGCCGAAACACGTGGCGGAGCCCATGCTAATGCATATCGTTTTTCTAATGATTGAAAAGCAGTGTGGAATGTGTGGCCTGTCATTCCGCCACACTGGTTATTGGGAAAGGAATAACTGGACTGGCACATAGGGTTGCAGTTCTCACGAGTGCTTGTGCGCCCTCCTGCATGGGGACGACCTCCAAGTTTTGCTGTCTGCCCCCACCATCAATTGACCAGGCTGATGTGGCCCATGCTACTCCCAGGTGCAGCTTTGCCGGCCCCTGAGCTCTGAATGGTCCTGAACAGATGTCAACGGAAGTCGGACTGGCGTCCTGCAGACCTGCGTAATATGGACTTACTAGCCATCCTATGGGGCTGGGAACCTGCAGACCCTGGACTTTCTTAAAATGGCCTAGTCAAGGGGCTTTGTGAAGCTGTGATCATGCGCATTGTGGACATGCTTTAATTGGTGCCAGGTGCGAACGATGGTGGCATTCAGTAGATAAGTTTCATTCACCCAGGTTAATAAAGGGTTTGTTCAAATGTGGAATGTCTAATGTGTCCCCAGCAATCCACCAGCCCCGACTGTCACTCCACATGTGTACAAATCATCACTAGGTGTTTGATGTTTACAACTGCACGAGTCTCAATGTATGTGATTACTTGTTTGCACCCATTAGTCCAAAGATTGAGGTTTGTGACTTAATTGATTTAATGTGCAGTGGTGCTTTCCATTTGTTTGTTCGTTATGGAAAAGGAGGAGTATGGTGTGTCACCCCTCCTTGGAGCATGGTAGTCCTGTCACGTGTCAGTGACCACGTGACTATAATTAATAAAAGTGATGAGCGACTTTCCGCTCATCAGTCTTTGAACCAACTGACGCCTGCCTGCTGCGTGGTTCTGCATAGCAGGCAGAGGGCCTATTCTGTAGGGCCCTACACCAGGACGCTGCCACTGTTGGGCAACGCTGTCCTAATGTCCCTCAGCAGTAGCAGAGCCCCTGCTGGGCAACTCTGCATGCGTATTCTGGTGCCCCTGCTGGGCAACTCTGCATGCGTATGCTGGTGCCCCTGCTGGGCAACACTGGCTGTGTTGATGTGATGGCCTGGGTGCTGCGCCCGTGTGACCACGGGCGGACAGGGAGCCCCCCCCTTTTCTGTGATGTCCGCTGGGTGCCCCCAGCAAGTCCCCGGGCAGGCCTGTGTGCCAGCCCATGACTCTGCAGGCCAACCTGTGTGCTGGGTGCCCCCAGCGATGGACAGACTGGCCTGCGTGAAAGCAGGTCCAGTCACAACACTAGCGAGGAAACTAGCCATTCAGTTTTCTTTTCAAAATCTCTCTGAAATGCTTTGCTTCATGAGCAGATTTATCAACTGCATTCTGTCTCTCCATTTAACTCTAGGGGAAGATTTTTCATTTTATAGATCTGATGCTATAAGGACTTTTATTTGGATTCACCATTTACTCTTGAGTATTGGAGCACTGACTTATTCCTTAATTGGCCGCCGCTTTCCATACTCTGCTGTTTGTGACTGTTGTTGGTGTTGCAAGCATATCATTAACCTCTCGCTCCTTCACCTCTTCATTTGTCTCGGCAGAACCCGCCCCGTTACAGGAAGAAGCTCCTAAAAGAAAGCCTGTCACTTATGATGAATTAAGAAGCAAGAACCGCGACACGTACGAGGTTTCCACGTCACATAGGGGTGACGTCCCTGCCAGACCTTCACAGGAGCGGGCCTCCAGGACCAAAGGTAACTTGATGTGTGCGTTAAGTTACTGAATGCCCCTAATGTAAACACTATACATCTGCACATGAGGAATGTTCAACAGACTTTTAGGCTTCGCGCCAAAAAGGAAAAGCATTGAATTTAGCAATTGGGTTTCAGTGGAGTGAAACATCTCCGTTCCTGCAAGTCATCGTCCGCATTACAGTTTCAAAACAGGCGATCATGTGTATACATTTTGAAGTGCAGTATATCAGGTAACTAAAACATGTTAAATCGTCTCAGCATTTGGCTGGTTTTTGGCATTCTCAGTCTCCTTGCTTCGTCACCATTTCTGGTTAGGTGTCCCACTCATCAATAGTTTAAGCTGTTATTTGAAACTAACCCAGATTACCATTTTACATGGCATATTTAACCGCTAATGTATTTCCCTTCTTGTATTGGCAAAGACGAGAGAGGCTGAGTCACGGCAGACTGAAGGATGGATGGTTCTGGTTAATTACACCACTCAAAAGGGGAGTCTGTCACTTCCTGGTGCTGTGTTTCTGATTTGATGCAGAAACAGCATTGTGTATGTAGCTGCCGCAGCTGAAGTCGACTGTAACGATATATGCCGATGATGCCCTTTCTATATTCGTGCCACTTTATTGTGTTCTTATTATGTCACAAAACACTAGGTGTGCCTGAGTGAAACCAGTTCCTATTGGCCGGCTGGCTGTCCTAAAAGGACAGCCACCCTGCTGTATGATTGACAGCCTAGAGCTGTGAATGAATGGGAACTTGCATAAAAAGCAAGGTTTTTGGGACTAAGAGGAGAGTCGACCACCAGAGGACAACATCCGAAGCAGAAGATGAGAAGACGCCAGCAGCACCCTTCTGAACCGCAAAGTGCCCTGTGAAACCCTGCAGCAGTGCTGACCCAGTTTTCGAACCGACAGGGAAGACCCGTAAAGGATGCCTTCCTCCCTTATGCTGGTGGGACCAACTAGCCTCGAGACAAACTCTATTTTGGCACAGCCCCCGACTTGCTGCCACTTTCCATGGCTGCAGAAGCTCAATACCAGGGGTACCTTGACCACTTGTGAATGCATTGTCTTCCGAATTCCGAATCTAGCCAGATATTTGTGGGCATCAAGAGGACCTGACAGAAGCAAGAAATCAGGGTCCAGAGTTCCCTCACCAGAGTCTAGGACCGAGGGATCAAGGAAAACCTAACCAGAGCTTTTCGTTCTTTATTGGCGCTGAGAAAAAGGCACCAAAAACCACAAAGAGTAGCTGAATCGACGGAAATCCATTGCTGCCAAGTCCCCCTCTAAAGTGCTGCTGCAGGAGCCCGCCAGACGTCCTCCCTTTCGTCACCACGACCAAGGATCAGGAACAAGGGTCTACTGCATTGCATCATGAAGGCAACCAGCTGGAACGCTTTCTTCATTCTCTAGGTACTGTGGGGCTTAGGGTATTTTATCCTTTTGCCATTAGGGGTACTTCCTATTGTGGGGAGTGCGATTTAACCCTATTCTAAGTTGGCATCAGCTTACCTGCATTGGCCTAACAGCTTGTGCTTTCCAAAAGGGACTCCTCTTGAGTTGCTGTGATTTCTCTTTTAAACACTGACTATTTAAGAATATTTTTCTAAGAAGAAGAGCATCAGAACTTTGACTTTGTCCATTGACTTTGGCTGTCCTGGCTTCCTAAAGGCCTTCTTCTGAACCTATTGGCTTTGCCAGGGCTTCTTCCCTCGCAGGTTTTAAACGTTGAACACTTTAATGCTGGGATAATTGACTGCCTGCAGCCCTTTGTGAGAATTTAACTGTTATATTCTGTCTGTCTGTCTGTCTGTTCTGATCTAACCCTTACCTTTCCTTCCTTGAAAACCGATTATTGCAAAGGTAATACTATATAAATGCTATACTGACCTAAAATGACCTCACCTCCGGGTGCTGGAACATGCGTAACATATGAATGACTTGTTCACCTGCTTTAATGTTCACTTTCTGAATTGAATCCTAATTGGGATTAATGTTACAGCAAATTACTGCTTTTTAAAGAATGCTTTAAATATCTTTGTGTATAAATACATAATTTATTATATAACTTTAATGGTTTCATTGGATACTTGCATTTACTGGTTTCATTGCACAGCTCTACAGCTCACATTACCCCTCTTAAAATAAGCCTGGCTGCTCAGTCGCACTACCAACTTGTATAGTACAGGCCTATATTAAAAGGTGCGTTACCTAATACCAAGGAGCTGAGTCTTTTGTAGTCCCACACTAGTTGGACTGCACTAATTCTTACTTAACATAGGAGAAGTCCATTTGTCAGACCAGCATCTGTGACAAGGTGCCAGTTAGACAGGATCGGTTTCTTAAGAGCATTACTGTATGCTGAAAAAGTCTTTACGCAGACCAGCCTTTTGTTGTTCTTGGTACTTATTTTAGGAAAAGTAATGAGTCTGTCAAGAGATCTAGCCCTTTTCCACATCATTTAAGTTGAAATAAGCTTGTTCACGCAAATTTCACCCCATTTGAGGCTAGCGAGGTGAGCACGCTCAGCAGAACCCTCTCTAGGAGTTTGGGAAAGTGGGACCTCACTGGGAGCAACTCCACTTTAGGGGACAAGGACTCACATTTCCATGGGTCACTCCCTATACACAAAGTATTATCTGCCAACACATGAGTAAGAAATACTGAAAATACATCTGTGTTTGACTCAAGTTACTGCTGACAATACATGTGTTTGGGTCAAGGTAATCCTGAACTTTCCACCTGCTTGATAACCTATGGTGAACAATACGCCCCAATTGAATATCGGAGAAAGAGTAAAGGGGCGACAACCCTCGAATGGAGGAGGAGAAACCCAACGGCGAGCTTGAGATCTGAGAACGTCAGCAAGGGGCAGAGCCACACAGACCAGCGGAGCCGGCTGCAGCACAGAAGGAAGCGGACGTCCGAGGTAGACACCATCCGCCAAACAAGGCAATGCACAGGGCCTGGGAAGCAGAGAGACTGGACCTGGCAGCTCGACCACGCAAAGGATGTGCGGGGCCCATAGCCCGCAAAAACAGACAATCCTGGGACGGACTGAGGACTGGGTCATCCGCTCTCAGACCGAGAGCCTACAAGAGAAAGAGAGCCGATACTAGTATAACCCAAAGATTGCTATTATAGTGTAGAAGAGCAGTAAGCAGTGGAAATTGCCTCCATAGCTTATGAGACAGACCCTCACTAAAGCACTGCAACACAGCAGGTATGCTGGTTGCCCAGGTAGAAGGGAGTAGAAGAAAAGATAGAACGAGTAGGGAAGAGGGAAGGACTATCCTAGCCTCATCCAAGGGTCACAGGGACCTGAGAGAAGAGAGAGCATGAGACAAAGAGAAGGGTTATGGGAGCACGAGAAACCCGAGCAGTGTAAACCATGAGAAGGCTCACAGGGACCATGAGAAAACTAAGAGAACCAGGAGCACAGTGGGGCCAAAGGGACCCTAAGGAACTGTTACGAAGTGACTTCCACGCTTCTTTAGCTAACTTCTTAGCTTTATTGGTAAGCACTTAAGTTACAGTTGCATGAAGATATTTTCTTAAGATGACCGGACATAAACACTGGCTCCCATCACCCAAGCAGGGGAGCTCTAACTACCTGAGTGTGGAACCCTTAGGTAAACATTCCCAGAGCAACACTCCACATGACATCACTAGCTCACTGCATCCACAAGCAGTCACTACATAACACATCTCCTTCCTTTACCAGACTCAACACACACACACACAGTTGCTACTACATAACACATCTCCTTTCTTTTTAAACCACACCACACCCACTCACATACATCATGGAGGATGACACAACACAACATATCACCTATCCTACACACGAGAACACACTGGAAACACGAGGAAACAAATGGTACACCTTTTTACGGAGAGGTGTAACTCAACACAAACATTTCAACCTCATATTCACCCTGAAGGCGCTACCTCCCTGAAACCTTTGTGTCTATTCAACCGCACACACAAACTAACTCCAGAAGAACTACCTCGCATGAACCTTATGGCTATTTCACCACACCACATACTAACCCTGGAGGCGCTACTTCCCTAACTTCTTAATACTACTGACGGAGGCGGTACCTCCCAGTGACCATACTGCCGCAGGTGCTACCTCGCTTAGACTCTTCATACTTCTGGTTGAGGCGCTACTTCCAATTACACTTCATACTTCTGACAGAGGCTCTACCTCCCAATAACCTGTTGCCGGAGACGGTACCTCCTATCAGACTCTTCACACTTCTGGCGGAGGCGCCATCTCCTACTTCATCCTTCTGATGGAGGCGCTATCTCCTATTAAACATCACCCAAATATTGGAGGCACTACCTCCCAACACCCATTGTGGCACTCTCCCACATGCTATACACACTCTGGTTGTTATCCATCTCACAACATATTAACATAGTCAAACAAATTACATTTGGCATTATTATTATTTAGTATTTGTAGAGCGCACTACAGCCCACAGGCAACGAGGCGCTATAAGGAAATTTTAAGAAGGCTTGCTTACGGGTTACAATAAGCGGCCCAAGAAGGTATGCTTAAATACATTCACTTAGATACATTAGATTGGTTCCAGATGATACACAATGAGCGTTACAGTTGATTACTCATACTCTTGTCTAGGTAGCAGATGGCAAAACAGATATCCTATACATGGTGATACAATAGTAGTGCAGACCTAGTGTGAAGCGCTCTTTTAGGCGAAGAGCTGGGTTTTTAAGGCCTTGCGGAAGGTTGTGTGTGAGTCGATTGATCTAATCTGAGCTGGGAGGTTGTTCCATAAGGTTGCCACCATAGTGGGGAAGCTGGTGCCTCCTGCACGCACTCTGCGCGTGTGCGGGACAGTGATGCAGTTAGCATAGACTTCTCTTGAAGGTCTGGCGACTGTTTGTTTGATGATCCTTTGTGTCAGATAGGGAGGGGCCTGATCATGAAGACACTTATGTGTAAGGGCCAAAGTTTTGAAGACCATCCTTTCCTTGATGGGGAGCCAATGTACCTGCCTCATGATCCCCGAGATGTGTTCCTTTGCGTGAGGTGCCTGTAGCAGCCCTTAAGGCATTATTTTGGGCAATCTGGAGTTTGGCAAGGTTTTTTTGGGAGATTCCAATGAATAGGGCATTACAATAGTCCAGTCTGGAACTGATGATGGTTCTGTCTATTGAGATGCAGTTTTGCTGTGATGGGAAGGGCCTGGTGGCATTGATGAGTTTGGAGTGATATGCTGCGGAGTAGGCGATGGCATTGACCTGTCTGTCCATGGTGAGGCTGGGTTCGAGAAACACACCCAGTGTTTTGATTGTTTGAGAGACTCTGATGGGAATATTATCCACGGTGAATGATTGGTACTTTTTATCAAGTTTGCCCAATGTTGATGGGGAGCCGACAAGCAGGAGTTCGGTCTTATCACTATTTAAGCAGAGCCAATTCTCAGCCATCCATGATTGAATGGTGGCGTAGATGCTGTTGAGTGTGTCCAGGTCCGTAGTGCAATCACCTGACAGGGGGATGAGAACCTGTGTATCATCTGCATAGTTTGTATATGAGATGCCTAGAGAGTCAAGTATCCTAAAAAGAGGTCTCATAAAGGGGTTGTGTAGTGTGGGGGCTATGCAGGAGCCCTGTGGGACTCCACAGTTGGTAGGGCTGGGTGTAGCGTTAGCGGAGTCTGAGAAGACCTTCATTAACCTCTCCTGAAGGAATGAGGAGATCCAGTCACAAGCTTTGGTTGAGAAGTTGGCTGGGGCGGTGTGATGGTGGCATAGCGTTTTATGCTCAACCAAATCGAAGGCCGCCAAGAGGTCTAGAAGCAGGAGGAGAGCTGGTTTGCCTGAGTCTCTTAGGTCATCTACTTGATTTTTTAGGTCAAGTAGTGCCATCTAGGTACCATGTCGAGGGCGGAAGCCAGACTGGCGTAGCTGTCATGATCTCTGCTTCCAAAAGGTCAGGGTTTTCCCAACTCCCTTGGAAGCAGATCCATAACCCAGGTTCTGAGTGCCAACCAGTCCCAATTGGGACCTTTTGGACCCAGTCCTGGCGCCAGCGGCACCAGGCTCATAAATATGCCCAGTCCCAGCGCTGGAAGCGCCGGGCTCATAATGCTTGGGTGGACTTACCTGCAGCAGACCATGCTGCTTACTTGCCTGCCAGTTGAGCCTCTGATCCTCTTCTGTTTGGAACTATTGGGTGGGGCAGGAGCCACTCCCTAGATTCAGAACACTGGAACTCTTCTGGAAAGCAGGAACTCTTTTCTTACCTAGGCGTGGCTGTGGAAGGAGACACCTAAGCACTACAGGAGGCTATTTAAACCACACCCGACGGATGAATCTTGCTTTGCGTTATTCTGCATCCTCTGCAGCAGAACGCTCATCGTGTCTTCTGCATCTGATCCTGGGCCTAAGGAAAAAGGCTTACCATCCTGAATCCAGTCTTCAGCAACACCTATAAAGACAAGAAAGAACAGGTTAGCATTACGGTCTTCAGTGACAGCTCTTCACTTACCTGGTCCATCGGCTGTCACCAACGCCTCGCGCTGCATTCCGGCATCTGAAAGACAAAGGCTTACCTACTCTTCGTGCGCTCCGGAGGTCTTCACACTGCATTCCGGCATCTGAAAGACAAAAGCTTACCAACTCTTTGCACGCTCCGGAGGCCTTCGGCGCTGCATCCCGCATCTGAAAGACAAAACAAGGTGCGTTTAAAGACATTGGGGAACTTTAATACTCACGTGCCATTACTCCTTTCCACATCTAACCCAGTGGGTATTCCGGCACCCTGCAGCCGCTCCGAACTTGTATCTGCAAAATAAAAAGACAGTTAGAGCGCATCGTGAAGCAGGCAACAATCGCTTACTTACGTGCTTCCAGGCGCTTCTATTCATCACACGGGCTCCATCTTCAGCCTGTCATCCGCCATCGCCGGAACCTTGCAAAACAAGAAACATCATTACTAAAGACTTTAAAGACATTAGAATTACTCGAAACTTACCGTTCGTGCAGTAAACGACGGACAGCAGTCCTCTGAAGTCAAGAGGCCTGCTCCCCTTATCCAGTGAAGAAACTGGTTACAGCACCCTGCCCCGAGGCAGATGGAGAGCACGGCGTTCACTTACCTAAGGTGAGAGCGTTAACCTTTGTGGTTCTACAGGAGAAGAGAAAGGGAAGAAGAGAGAGACATTCAATAACCCAGTTCCTTAATCCCATATTTTCTATCTGCAGACATCTTACCCTTCAAGTCATCCATACAGTGCACAGAGGTCCAGCCCAAAGAGCCAGCCGTGTGTTACACATCACCTTTGAAGATACGGTATACGCCCAGTCAAGACCGGCGCCTCTACGGGAATCAGGTGAGCGTTACAGTAGCCCAATGAGGTGGTTGTTTTCAATAGATTTTTGAACCTGCAGGTAGGCTGCTTTGTCCAGAATCTTTAACAGAAAGGGGACGTGTTGTGATGGGACGGTAGTTTCCTGGGATAGATGGGTCGAGAGACGTTTTTTTTTTTAGGAGTGGTTTGACCCAAGCTTCTTTTAGGGACGTCTGTACATGCAACGATTGAAATTATGAATTATAACATCTTATATGCATTGCTATTAACTTTAAAACAAACAATCCTTAAAGCAGGTTCAATAACACCCTAGGAATTCCTAAAAGTCCATGTTGCCTTTAAGCAATCTACTACCTTGACCTGCAAATTCCTCTCAAGTGTCCATAGCCAGTCCTAGGCTTTACCTGCAAATTCCTCAAAATGGTTACATCTAGCTTCAAGCATACTTCAACACTTCACACACGCTTCATACATTTACCAGACTTCAGGGATTTAAACTTGTCTTCCCACTAGTCCATGTCCATTTTGCGACCTTAATACCTAAAAGTCTGTGTTATGTAACAACCAAACTTCTGCACAGCCTCCAATGCTTTCACATGTTCCACTCATGCTAGTCATGCTACTCTACCACACACATTAAACATGCATGACATTACAAGCCGTCACAGCGGCATTCCATAAACTGTGCAATCCATTGTTAAAGCACTTGCAAAAGGATACGACTCTTACAATCCTTTTCTCCAGAGATCTTCATAACTCTGCTTCACTTCTAAACATCCCTCGTGGGCGTTCACTATTTTCATGTTCCTTCCTTAATGCAGCAGCGCTCGCATGAACATTGTCTTCTTAATATCTTCACTGCCATTCTGCGATTCCCTTTTTGTCCATGTGCGCACACACACTTTCTGAGCAATCGGCACGTCTGATCATGTGAAACTGCATGTGAATTACACGAGAGACAAAATCTTGCTCCCAAACTTCGCTACGAGGGGACTGCTTGATCCTTAACGGCGTAGTGCTCCAAACCCCTCTCTTGTCACTGCACTACATGTCCCACGCTCCTCAATATTCGTAGCAGTCAATACACCCGCTCCTGTGAATCACTAATTCACTTACTAGGAACATCTTCTTCCGTAACGCAGCTACTGTCTCACTTAACATGTACTACTTCCCACTGCCGTTGGTGCGTTTCCTTGGGTCCTTTACTCAGTCCTAAACCGCTCTTACTCATTCCAACAATACGCGCAGCGACTGGGCGCCTGGTGTTGATTCCACCATTCTCAGGAACACGGCTCATTTCCACAGCATCGCCAGCTCTCCTGGGCCTGCTATGACGTCATCACTTCTTCGTCAAGCGGCACATCTAACGGAGCTCTGCGGTTCCAACCACCACACACACTGTGAGGGGCCGTTACTTCTTATCTTCATCTGGGTAGGATCCAATGGCTTAGTTCCCCTTCTAGCCTTCTTTATACCATTGGGATGCCCGGGCTCCCTTTTCTCATGCTCAGTCCCCTTCTTCATCTTATGGGACATAGGACTTCCCCTTCTCCATCTTATAAGGAGAAGCTTCTTCTTCTTCCTTCTACTTTTTGGGGACATGCTCCTCTCTTGGGGCTTGCTTCACTTCACTAAGGGTTTGAGGCACTTCACTGCTTCCGGCGGAACTTCATAATCCTTGCCCTCTATCACTGCACAGGAGCCACCCCTTCTTCAGCTTCTCCAGCCCCCTGGACTTTGCTCTGCCTAACCCTCATGGGTAGGCAGTCCTCCCTTCTATGGGGCTTTCTTCCTCCCTGTTGGTGCCCTGGGAGATGGGTCTTACACTTGTCTTGGGGGGGCAGTGTTGTCCCCCTTGTCCATCTTCATCCTGCACCCCTCAGCCCCCGCAGCAGCCTCCTTCAGTTTACTTCTGTTACTTGCACGCAGGTTCACCTTTTTAAGACCAACTCGTCGCCATTGTTACAAAGTGACTTCCACGCTTCTTTAGCTAACTTCTTAGCTTTATTGGTAAGCACTTAAGTTACAGTTACATGAAGATATTTACTTAAGATGACAGGACATAAACACTGGCTCCCGTCACCCAGGCTTGGGAGCTCTAACTGCCTGAGTGTGGAACCCTTAGGTAAACATTCCAACATTCACAGAGCAACACTCCACATGACATCACCAGCTCACAGCATCCACAAGCAGTCACTACATAACAGAAACAAAGTGAGATATTGGGCCAGGGGACCCCAAAGGAGCTATAGGGGCATGATGAGCAAAGTGACAAGAGTGAATGAGACAAGTCAAAGGGTTACGGGAGCCCGAGAAACCCGAACAGTACAAACCTCCAGACGGGCAAGAGGGTGCCACAAAAACTAAGCGAGCCAGAGGAGAAGGGGTCACAGGTAACCTAATGAACTAAGTGAAATATTGAGTCAGGGGACCTCAAGAGAGTCACAGTGCATCATGAACAGAGTGAAAAGCAGATATCACAGGAGCATGGAGACACCCGATGTTGGGCGAAGTGTGACGAGCAGGTGGAAAGGAGTGATCAAGAAAGAATCCCTCCACATAAAGAAATTTACTTTGGAGAACTTTGATGAACATTTTGATAGACTGACAAGAACTGTGTGAAACTGTTATTTACTCCTAACCATTGGATCCTGGGACAACCAGAGATACCTTTGTGAAGGACCAAGAGTGCAGGGCACTCAACCTATTTTGTTTCATGTTTTGCTAAGTTGTAGGGTCAGTTTAGTGGATAGGTTTGGACCGAGACTATTTGTATTTTGACTATAGACGAGCACCTTAGTTTAGTTTTGTTAGGAAGGGAACCCCCTTTTAGTAATGGGGTCAGAGAGGCATTTTTTTAAAACTACATACAAACGTGTGCTCTGTTCAGTCCTTCCTCTTTCTTGACGCAAGGGACAGGAAGTATTGGATCATCGTGGTCATCATGCCTAGTGTCTTCTGTTTCAATTGGGAAGATTGGTGAGAAGGCATTGCTGTGGCCTGTGAGCTGTGTCTTGTTTGAGCATTGCTTTGGGAACCAGAGTGTAGTAGGTATGTCAAGAATCAACCTCCTGCACTCAAAGCCATCATCATGGTCTTGGTCATAAGCATTTTAAGGCTGTTTGGCACACCCTCTTGAACGGTCGTTAATACTAAGCAAGGACTCCAGATGGCCATAGATTGATTTATCTCCTGTTTGCACGAGGTCATGCCCAACCTCCCTATATAGAAAAACTACCAACCAACCTATTTGATGTGGACATTCTCCTAAATTATAGGATATTGTTAGTATTTAGAAGGCACAAATGCAGAACAGTGTGATGGGGAGATTTCCAAGTTCAGCACAGAATACTGTGCGACGTCATGCAGGATGTAGGAAAACTTGAAATTGGGGTATCATCAAGTCCAGCACAAGTACCAAGTGTGCAGTTCTGAACAATGATGACATTATGGATGCCCCAAATGAAACCCAGGTTTCACCACCACTCATCAGAAAGCCATAAGAAATAGTAGATATAATGTGAAAAATTAAAGATAGGGTGGCAGTGCTGGGTGAAAGCTGGGACCAAGCGATGGATGCTGATCCCAAGGCAGCAACAGCTATTCAAGGTCCCCAGGCCACAAATCAGAGAAGGGCCGTCTATACTGCACCAAAAGTATCAAAAAGAACAACCCAACTACTAGGAGCTCCTAGGGCCCTGTGCTGACTGGCCCTGCTGCAAACTGGGCAGACAAACATGATAAACCCAGAGAGGGAGTAGAGCCAAGCACTCTAAAACAACACATTTCATTCACCAACGCGGACAGGGCTCCTTTAACAAACAAATCCCTAATCACTGCTCCCAAGTAAACACTACACCAAGAATTGTGCCTCTACTTACAGGCTCGAACTGCGTACCCTTGGGGAGTTCATTCCCACCCTCATTTGCTGGAAGGGAACCGAATGAGAGAAGAGGGCAGGTCCCCCACTAGTGATTATGACAAATGTCCCACGCCTGCATGCCGGTTCATATGAAACCCAGGGAACCCTAATTAATAAGTGTACCCACTGGTTACGCCACACAAAGGGCTGTCTGTCCATAATAAGAGAGTGCATTATGGGTTGCCATAGAATCCCAACCCCTAGCTCCCCATTTACCATATTCTGATGCTTCATGGTTTTTGGTGGAAGGAGTCCTAGGTATAGACCTCAGGAAATACCCACCCAGTAATGTCACAATTGTTTTAAAATCGCAGGAGTCCTTCGTTAATAGTGGGAGTTCAAACCAATCAAACCAGTGGGGCCGGGGAAGATTTGCGTCCTATGATGTCCCCAGCTCCTTCATCCACCCGGGCTTGCTAGGCAACAGTTCAGTCTGGAGGCCCATCGACACAGGCAGGTCTTGGCGACTTTTACAATGCATGAGAGAAAAAAAGCCCATTCAAAAGGTCCAGTGACAAGACCAATCATCAATCAAGACGGTATGTTTCAGTCTTGTGTTCAGGTCTACACGCAATAAAATAAAGTGGCAAGAGACGCCATAAATTCATGGGTCGGTGTGAATTATCACCATGATATAAATAAATCTCCAGTCCTGAAGAAGGCCAATAAAAATATAGTTGACGACGTTGGGGATAACGTCTTAAATTCTTGAAGGGCCAAAACATATGTAGACCATCTAAAAGCCATATTCCCTGAGGATATATCATCAAAAAAACCTGTTTGTTTTGTTATTATCATCTCTCTTGACTGTTTTTGTGTCAACTAGTAGAAAAGAATACTGTTGAACAAGGGAGTAAAATCTCTGTCCCTTTTTAGGTTCATGTCCATAAATAATATTGTATAGGACTTCACAAGATACACAAGTCATGTACTAACCCCATCTCACACAATAAATATGTATGTTTTTTTTAAATAAGTGAATAATATCCAACAAATTCTGTTGTTGGTTATGTTTTTAGAATGAGATTTTGAATAAAGTATATTGAAAATATAATATATATCGTTAAGACATGGAGGAAGGGAAAAACCGCACTCCAAGCATGAGGTCTGCAGGTCCCAGTAAACAAAGTAGCAAACTCGAATCCAAGTAACAGAAAAACGAGTTTAATAGATGGTTAAAAATAGTAGGCAAAGAACACACAGCAAACAGAACAGAACGCCAGGGCAGTGTCCTATATATATTATATTTTCAATATACTTTATTCAAAATCTCATTCTAAAAACATAACCATATATATATATATATATATATATATGTGTGTTTGGAAAAATCGGTGTCAAAAAGATGAAACGCTGAAGGTGAATGTTGTTGCACTAGAATTGCGTAGACCTAAGAGAGGGGTAATCAGTTCACTTTTTCGCTATCTGATCTTAGGATCTTCTCATCATTGATCTGGTCCCCTGAAAGTAAAAAAACAGGGAAGTACCCAATGTACATATTGCAACACTACAAAACCTCCAAAGCATGGTCAATTCAAGGGGTCATCCCAAATTGCTAAATAACTGTGCATTGGTGGCCGGCGACTTGAACCTCCAAATGTAACTTTTGAAAAATATAGTGGGACTCTGGGACGATCAAGACCAGGCGTGGGATATATCTGACCTTATTGCCGATCCCCCTAAGAGAATCCATCCATTTGCATAGGAATCATTCTGTCTTTTACAGGTCCTCAATATGAGAGCATGCAATGGCTGCTTTGTTAAGGTCCAGCCGGTCAAATTGACTGGGGACATCTCTAAATGACTGCATTATGCTCTCCGGCAACAGCTGGGAAATTGTTTAGGATTTTGAGGTTCAAGTCAAACCCGAAAGGGACGACTGCCCTTTGATTATCAGCATTCTTTTATTAGATGTGTGCAAGGAGATAGCTTGCAAGGCCATGAGCCAACATACCAACCCCCTGATTAACCAGGTGCTCAAATCAATAAAATGGGACAGAATAAAAGATCACAGATGCTTACCTGCACTGTATAGTGTGATTCAAGGTAACCTGGAGACCATCTGTAATGGCTGGGATAATGATACTGAAATAATAAAGGAGTTTGAGGTCCTGATTGTAAATTTGGTCCCGCACATCTCCATGCCCATAACAGGTATGAAAAAGAAAGTCCAGCTAGTTACTGGCTGGTATGACGACACCTATGCCGTAGCAAAAAAGAACTTAATAAGGCATGTCCAGTCCGATAAGGGGGGGTGGGATATGAATGGGCTACGGTCCCTCAGACGGGAATACAAAAACCTGATTGCACAGAAAAAGAGTGAATTCGCCGCCAACCACTGGGCTGCTCTCACAAAAGCAATGATTGACAGAGACTATATCACATTCTGGAAATTGGTCACGGGAAAAGATTTGAATGGGGACAAAACCAACCATTGCTTGATATCTGCTCTCTCATGGCATTCGCACTTAGGTGCTCTGTATAAGAGCGAGGAGGGAACAATACACCAGGTCAGTGAGCCCTGCTCTCCAGGGGACTCGATACCCTCTGGGTGGCCAGTATCGATCGATGAAGTTGCGAGGGCGCTGAAGGAGCAGAGAAGTGGTTGCGCGGCATGCTCTGATTTGATCCCGTTGGATCTCTACAAGGGCGAGCCAGCAATTTGGGCCCCTGTGCTAATGAAACTCTTTAATGCCATGATTAGCTCAAAGATCATCCCCAAGTCTTGGCCGAACGCAGTTATAGTCCCAATATACAGAAAATGGGGCAGAGTGGCGTGGGAATTACTGCCTGATCTCCCTACTACATTGCGTGGGGAAGATATTTGGGAAGGTAATCCGCAATCAATTGAAAGAATGGGTTGATGATAACGATGTGCTGAACGGCCTGCAAGGTGGTTTCTGCGCCAAAAGGAGCACAATTGACCCCTGTTTCTTATTGTTCACAGTGATCCAGAAATACATTGTATTACAGACAACAAAACTATATGCCCTATTTCTGGACCCAACAACCGCATTTGACACATTGTCAAGGAACTCACTATGGCAGAGTCTAAGAAACCTTAACATCCACACTCAACTTCTGTCTTCCATAATGCTGCTATATGGGGAAAACCAAACAACTGTACGTTCTGGCTTGGCGGGTGGGGGGGAAGCAGACTGACGCCTTCTCTGTTAACAAAGGGGTGAGGCAAGTATGTGTCTTTGCCCCTCTCTTGTTTTGCGGGGGCATCTACATTCAGGAGATAATAAACGCTCTGCTAAAGGGCTGCTTCTACCACCCAAAGATGGCATCCCTGGAGATCCCCGCCCTCTTCTATGCGGATGACGCTCGCATCCTGGCCACTACACCGATGGGCCTGAAAAACGAATTGAACATCTTTCTGTCAAAATGCAAAGATTTGCATCTCAAATAGAATGCAGGAAAAACAAATGTTATTGTGTTCAAACCACAGTCTGCCAAGTACTGCTCCGTGCTGATGCAAGTCAACAATGTCAAGCTGAAGCAGGTTAAACAATTTGACTATCTGGGTGTAAGAATTCAAGACTCTGTGGCCCGGCGGTTGTGGCTAGTACTCATTCATCACTGTTACAGCTTGAATTTAATGTTGTCTCTCTGTGATTTAATCGAGCTCAAATCGGCATTATACTGGGAGCGCCTGCTGAAAACAGACGAATTGACAATTTATTTCGAAGCAGTGAACCACCTGTTATCGCTGAATGGAGTATATAAGGTCAAATGGGTCACATATCCGAAACACACATTGAGTGTGATGGTGAAAAAGTGACATGAGAAACCAATCTAGCTCCCGCCCAGATATAAAGTCACGGAATTTGAAGGAGACGTTAAAAATAAGAATCAAAGAGAGATTAATGGGCAAAGCCGCCATGCTAAAAGCTGGGCCTGGATTATGTGTCTCGGTGGCCAACAGGTGTTCCTTGACCACATTTCACCTCCTTTCGAACGATCATTATACATTCACTTGAAACCTGGGACTCTACAGATCAAATCGTTCACTAAAGGGTGGCACGCAAATGCTTCTGTACAGTGCGGGATGTGCAAATTAGCAGAAGAAACGCTAACTCACTATCTATTGCCATGCCCCTTCACAATCAATCTGAGACAATGTTACCGGAAGCCAATACTAAACGATCTGAGAATTTGCTGCACAAGTGATGCTGTCAAGCTCCTGAGAGAATCTCTGCATCCACTTGTCATTTTCACAACTGCCAGATATACCCACAGAGTGTGTTTGCACAGATTAAAAGCTCTAAAGACTCCAGGAGTCTAGCCCATTTAGCTTTATGGTACAGCTATCAGGGCTGCAGGGTTTACTCTCCTAGCTGGCATCCACTTATTTGGCTAGTTGTGACGAGTTAGGATCCTTGGCCCACCTTGAGCGAGACTTAGTCTGTGTTTTATTCATCTTAATGGCATTTGGTATTTAATTATTGTTGCTGTTTTTCAATTAAAGTTTTTATCAGACAATGTTGCATCTTTTTATCACGTTTTTAGCCAACTCCACATCTATAATCTAAACCATGAAAACTGTATTGTATTTTTGCTGCAGCATAACTTGAAGGTCTTTTTATACCGAATAAAAGTTTGTTTGATTGATTGACAAGTATCTTATAAAAGATACTGGAATATTGTAAAAAACAACCGCTTTCCTGCACCCCTCCAACCCGGGCTGGTTATGCCAAGTTTAGACCAGTATCCATGGCACTCTCGAATATAGAATCAAGTCAGCACAACTTTTAAAATATCATCAGATTTGTCAACTGCATTGTCATCTGCAATAGAGATGTTGTATGTAGGGGAATGCAGGTCTGTGTGAAATATCACCCATATATCCTTTACTCTAGACCGCAGATGTGCAAACTGAGGAAGTCCATTTCAAGTTCTTGAATACCATGTCTGCCATCGAATATCCTATTTGTGGGGTTGTTTTACGCTTCCAGTGTATGGATATTCTGCGTCTGGCTACCGCTGGTGCTAATCTCTTGAAACTAGTGCTGAGTGTCTTGCCATCCAGGAAACATCCACAGAGAAAACAAATGGGTGACAGTGGCAGTGTCCAGCCCGTTTTCTATCCAAGCCTGGCAACAATATTTTCGTAATATTTATATATTGGAGTACAGGGCCAGCCGGATGCAGGAAGTCATCAGGGCAAGTACCACATCTCACACATTTTGTCAGCTCTAGTCGGGTTCATTTTATGAAGGCATTTCAGTGTATAATAGTAGTGATGCACATATTTATAATTGTTAGAAATGAAAACATATGAATCTTACTAATTTAACAAGCTTCAAGAAATGTTTGCTATTTCAATTCCTAGATCCATTCTCCATTTACTGAATGCTAAGCACTCAATCTCTGACATATAATCTTGTACATAGGAGCGTCATGTTTGAAATTAGTCTTGTATTTGTATCAGTCATAATATTCCAGGGTTGGTTTTAGCCAGGGGGTAGGGGGGGGATGGTGAGCTTAAAACCAACAGCTACCAGGAGCTACTTTTAACTCATGTGGCAAGCAGTGTCATACACACCTAGCTATGTGATATTTACTGTGTAGGTTTGCAAATGTATATAAAGGAGAAGAAAGAACACACCTAAGGGAATTTAGATCGTATTGGATAATATAACATGGACAAAACGTTAGTTTGCATCTTGCACAAAATTAGATTTGCTGTGCACTATGTACAAGCTCCTGGTTCCCCAGAGGTAGCTCCTGCCTAACTGGTTATGCCTGATACCCAGGAGCCTCTTTTTACTCCTGGTCAAAAAATCCCAATTTCGATCCCTGTTATCTGTTCAAGTATATTTGTTTCTGGCACTCTAAGAAATGTTGGCTGGTATTTGTTAAGAGTGGTTTTCATCCTGTTGTACTGTTGCACTTGTGTTAACCATATCTACCAGTATATCTCCCATATTACGAAACCTCCATCGATAATTACTTGCTCTTGTATATTGCTGTTATTTGCCTGCCACCGTTTTTTTTACATCTTTATCTTATGTAACCTACAAGCCCTTATCCTCCAGATATGTAATTTGGGCACAAATAGCACTGGGTGCCCAATAATGTTAGTTAATTGTTGCTGTGACCACCTTGTGCTATGAACCTGATTAACACCAGTAGGCAGTTTATTCTGCCAAATGTGCGTAACATTTTTTCAAAATTCTGCATTCCCTCCTTGTTCCACTCTTGTGAGTGCCCTCTCTAAACCAGTATGTTGCTAAATGTGTCTGTGATACAAGATAGTATATCCACATGCATGCTAATTACAATCCTCCCTGCGAGTGTTGTCTGGTATGTATCTGCCATGGAAGAGGAGAAGTACCACCCCCTCTCCCACAAACCATTCTAGTTAAAACACGTTTGTGTCCTAAAGAAGTTAGCAGAGAGTGGTATAGGTATAGCTTAAGCCAAGTGCAATAGTTTGAAGAGTACCAGCATTTTAGTCACTGTGCCATTGACAGTGGCATCCATCTGTGGACCTGAGTTTTCTGAAACTCAATTGCTGGTGTTTAATTTAAAATCTACAGTACATTTGGATTTGTTCTTAGTTTAACCCCTAAATAGCTAAACAATTTTGGTTGCCATGAAAATGTACCCTGTGAATGTGTATTATTATTCACTGAGGAAGTCAGTGGCATCATTTTAGGTTTGTTCCAATTCATGGAGAAACCTGAAAAGAACCAATCTTAATCACCTATGTAACCAATGGATTTAAGTTCATCTGTGTTTCAGTAATATATATGACCATGTTGTCCAAATATAAAAACGCCAGTGATGCGTAGTTTGATGTATGTGGCACAATGTAAATGACGACGTCGGAGTGTTATAGAAAAGTGCTTCAAATGCCAACGCAAACAATAGTGGTGGTAAGAGACATCCTTTGCCTGTGCCTTTTTTTAATGTAATAGTCAGATGCTTCCCGATTAGTAAAGAATGTGGCTTAAGGTTCAGTGTGAAGAAGTCTATCCCATTGTATGATGATTTAACCAAATCCATACCGTTGCTCTGTACAGCCCATCGATTGACCCATTCAACCGTATGTAATGCTTTGTCTGCATTCAGAAAAGAAGCCTCTACATATTTAAGTTTAAGAGAGGCCTATGTGTCAAGAATCAATCTCCAGTTTAGCTGCGTGGATTCTCCAGTTACAAATCCAGATTGATCAGGATGAATCAGCATTGGCATGTATGGTGGCCTTCAGTTTCCTAAGATTTTTCCCAGCATTTTACTGCCAATGTTCAACATGGATAAAGGTGGTGTAAGGAACTCATGGTGGCAACAAGTCAGACAGACACAGTGATCACAGTTCAAGGGTGTTTATTGAACAATGAAGGCTGTATGCAGGTTGGAAAAATGCCTAATCTAAACCTAAATCTAAGATGGAAACAAGCATTGACCATGAAATCAAAAATAAGGCAGTTCTAGTGGTGGTGTGTCAAATAAAAAGGGCCTATACTAAAACCTATTGCCAAACCTTACAACTAATACAAAAATGGTGTGGGATAGTTTTCAAGAAAAGAAAGGAGTGTTCGCAAATAATATGTCAGGATGCGGTAGCCTGTGTCTCCCTCCCCCACGTTTTGAACACTGGGCAAGATGGGAGGTTGGAGCACAGCACACACTCGAGCTTTCTTAGCACAAGCCGATAGTTCTGTTCCAGCTCTCGGTGTCATCGATGGCCAAGTCTCGTTTCTTTTGAAAGTCTCTTGCCTTCGAGGGCGTGACTTTAACCAAATGAAAGTTCTTTAGGGCGATAATGGTTCACTGCTGGGTCCGCCTCCTCTGGGCGCTGACCCCTCTCAATTCTTAGCCACAGTTCATGTAGGGTGATGGTTTCACCCCTATGTCCCATCCTCTGGGCGCTGACCCCTCTCAATTATTAGCCACAGTTCATATAGGGTGATGGTTTCGCCCATGTGTCCCCTCTTCTGTGCGCTGACCCCTCACTTATCGTATTTCAAAATTTATATATCCGTTCTTTTCTCAATTAACTTTGGATGATAGCTTCACCCCTGGATCTCCCTCGGTCAGGCTCGGACCCTTCTCAAATATCACCCTGATCACCTTTGCTCAGGCTTGGACCCGTCTCTTCTCTTTAGCGGGATTCCGCTTCACTTAGTTTCTCAATGTCTTTTCAAACAGTTCATAGTCGACATCCCTTGGTCAGGTTCACGTCTGTCAACATACTGTTTCTCAGGACTTTAGGCTTTGTCCCTCTCTTCAGCATCCCTCGGTCGTGTTCACTCTTGCTAACTTCACATTCACAATTGCATGGGGGATTCACGTCCCTTTCTTTCACAAAGTTTCGATTGTACAGAGATTTTGCTTAACCCCCAGTATGACCACTTTGACCTATTTCTCTGGCCCTCCTATGGCCTTCTGGGATCTGTAGTTTTGTTCAGATGGGGATCAACCAGAGTCTTTGGAGTTAGCACCACGTGGTGCCGGTTTCCCTCTGCAGATGGTCTCACCTTAACACTTTTACAGTTCTTTAAAAAGTTCTTTGACTTGGTTCAAACTTGCCACCTTGCAATTCTGACTCAACACAGCCCGGTTATTATCGTTTCCCCTTCGACTCACCGGCTGTGATGAACCGCTTAGCTTTTCTTCTTCATTGGAGTCAAGGCCAGTACCACGGTCGCAGGAGCTTTCCTCGCACCTGCTTATTGACGTAGGCTTGCCCTGTGTACCGTTGACATTGGCTGCACGACACTTGTGTTATTGTTCACGGTCTTCCGCTTTCTTTCTTGAAGGTTCCCCGGGTCTGGGACGAAAAGGGCAAGGTCACTTCTCTCCTCGCCACCCTCTCGATTTCTGCCGCCTTTCTTCTTCTCTTGAACTGCCGTGCCTGATTAGCCATCTCGTGCTGTGTGCTGTGCTCACCTTTCTCGTCTTGCTTACCCTGTGCTTTCTTGCTCCACCTTTTATCCCTGTGGGGAAAAGGGCCGTCGGGTATGTGTAATTTAAGTCCATTGCCTGACCCTGCCTCACCCTTGTATCGGGACATGTCAGGTAAACAGTTTCATTACATGTCCGTTGTGAACCAGTATTCATGTCGGAAAGGGGAGGGGTTGGAGTGTCGGAATATCCTACGGAATAGGATGGGGAAATGGTGCTATTATAAGAAGGGGGTCGGTTGGTAGATTGGGAAGGATGAAATGGGTATGGTTTGTAAAATGGCCGAGAATGACCGGAATTGTGAACAGAACATAGGGGATGGTGGGAATTGTAATTGTTGGTCAATTTCGACTGGACTGTTCAGGAAGTGACGAGCAGAGGGACTGGATTGGTAGGGTTTGAGGGGTAAACAGGAATAGCCGGGATCATGAAATAAACTAGGGGGATTGTGGGAACTGAAGTATTTTACCTGAGCAGGTTGGGAGTGTGGAAAATAGTAATCGGAGGGACGGGAAGACGAATGATTGGAAGTATTCGGATAGGGAGCCAGAAAACAGGGTTTTTGAAAAAGACGGTTTCTGAATGTGATGGGTTTGAGATCATAGGGGATTGGTTCTGTACGGTGGGGTTATTGGGTTTGGGTAGGAGATATTTAATGGGAGGAAGGGGGGCAGATGTGGCACAGCCCATAAAGGTCTCAGAGATTTCACCCTCCTGTTCTCGTTCCTCGGTAACATACCGCGTCTCCCTTTGGGCATTCTCCTGAGCATAACCCTGGGTTCTCCTACCCAGGTGATTTTTCCCTGCTTGTTTGCCTTCAGGGTTGGGATAAGAGAGGGCAGTCCTTTTGTGGCCACCTGAATAAGGGGTACCCGGGATCTACTTGGGAGAACACTCTCAGGTTTCTCACAGTGGTAAGATCTGCATTGATTTAGGTGTCTTGTCAGGTTTAACTAGTACACTTCCATTGGCCATATTTAATAATGGTGGGACTTTACTAGGTTTGTGTGCCTCATTGTACCTGCTTAGTAGGTATGGGCTTCGACTACTTGCATAGGCATTATACAATAGGCCGTGTGATATGCTATTTGCCGTGTGATATGCTATTTGCAAAGCTTTAGACAGCATTTTGAATTTCCACCAAAGACAATGGTTCATCACCTCAAAGCTTGTTTGTGCTTTGTGGCAATGATTGAAGAAATGTAATTGAGCCCAGGTAGGAAGTTAACTATGCGCCTCTATCGGTGACTCTTGAACAAATACGTGTAGAACTGATGGAATTTTATTGATGATAGCCGGTTCTGTAATTATATTACCATTTATATCTACAATATGAGAAATATTCATGCTCTTACTTTCTCTATTCACTAACTGTGATAAGGATTTACCTGGTCTTTCACTCGCTATATTTTTTTACCATAGTTCTGTACAGTGACTTTACTGTGACTCAGAAGCATCTTTAAATTGATCTAGTTTATTTATAGCAGTTTCCTAATATGTAGTCTCCGTGTGTCACTGGATTGTTGCTGTAATGAGCTTATATTTAATTAGGAGATACAGATCTCATTTGTATACACCTTAAATGTTTGCCATATTTGTATCCATTGACAACACTCTTTAAAATGGCATCTGGCAGTGCACAGGCCTCAAACCTCCATTCTCTGGCCTTAATGTTGATCATTGAGAGCTCGTATGCAAATCTGAAAGTGCAATGACCTGGCAATCTGTAAGCAAAGATTGTACAGTCTTTTGCATTTTGCATCGCTGAAGCTGAAGCTAAGATTATACCATCCGACGAATCACGTACACTGCAACAGTGTGTGCATTCACTATTCTTTGGACGTTTGAATCTCCAAACAGCAGTGATGTAATAGTGTTCTGTCTGTTGTTGCACTACCATGGCAGCTCCTCACATGGGTCTGGACGCTCCCCTCATGCTACCCTTGCATAATAAGTAGGGATTTATATCCTGCAGTATCGCTCATCCCACAAACATATCGCCCTTCAGTGCCCTGCCAGCCCTGTAAAGTTTTCAAGATGCATCTGCCTCAGGGGAGTTGCTAGGTCTGGAAAAGACACGGGGCACTGTTGGGACTGGGGGCTAGCTAGTCTTTTGGCTGTAGCTCCTGAGATTCTATCCGGGGCTACAACCAAAAGATCAGGGGCTATAGCCCCCTCAGCCCCCCCCTAGCAACGCCCCTGATCCTCCTCCTACTAAACTGTAAATCGCTTTACAGGCCAATACCTGTACTCGACCCCCTTCAATTTAACCAATTTTCCTTTCCTTTTCTTTAAGAATCATGTTTTTATTTTAGACAAATACCTCAACTGAACATAAGAGAGAATTTATGAAATGTTCTTTGGGCTCTCTGCTACTCCAGCTGTTGTATAGCCTGGTGATCTAAAGTACACACATTCTTCCTATCCCTATGCTGTATAATAAGGCACTGAAAACTTTGAAAAAGAACAGCGAATGTAAGTGCACAACAAATGATCCTAAAGCGCATATTGCTGTTTTATCAGTGTTTGATTTTTTTCAAGAAAACAGACCAAGTGATGTGCTGAAGAAAGTGCTGTTTGTTTGTTGAGAACATACTGGTAAAGTATTGAGAAACTCCATCTTAACATTTAAGTAGGAAGGAAGAAGTCCTTGCCTCTGAACTAAAGTGCATTTTGTTTTCCTTTTCGTAAACAAAAGCCATTCATGCCAAATTAAACAAAAAGCTTTGCAAAGGCACCCTTGCTTTCAGCCCTAGTAGCAGTGCCAAGACATTCCAAAACAATGATGAGACGCAGCATACATTTCGAAGCCTGCAGCAGCAAGTGGGACGAACATAGAGCACATTACTGCAAGGTTCTCAAAAACGTGTCCTCGCAAAATAACAAGTGTGCAATTCATAGCAGTGACCAATGATGCCACTGGCTGAAGGACAGTCAAAATGTGTATGAATAGCAATCATATTGTTAAGTATTACGCGTGGGTGTCATGTGGCGGGCGGGGGTCATAACTGCATGCTGCCTCCTGCTACAAACCTCTGTGGTTTGTTTTGTTACTCCTATACAACTGAGTCACTCAGATCTTACTTGAGCCATCTTCTGTACCCCTAAAGCCCACCGGAATGACTATTTGGGTGATTTTGTGCCCCATCCACTCATGCAGGAACCAGCAAATAGTTAATTCTGAACCCTTCTGTGGCATAATAACGGGTGGCAGGTGCATCATTTAGCGGGTGAAGCCTGAGAGGGAAAGGGCACGGGTATTCTGCATCCCGCAGGGTGTTCGGCGTCCGAGGATGGAGGCCATGCAGTAGGACCCGAGGATAAAGCCCTCAGATCGTCTTTCCAATGCTGTGAAATACCTGAGGAGGTGAGGTGAGATGAGCTAGCAGGGGGCGGGGGGACCACACTTCTGCAACCACTTTCGAAAAAACTGTGGTACTGACGAGTTGCGGGTGCAACATAACTTAGAAAGCAACATGTCCTCTATGCCCCCAGCTCTGCCCCCACTCCCACCTAAAAGGAAAATCCTAACGCTTAAGAGGAAAATCATTACCGCCCTCTCATGTCCACTGACATGAGCAATAACGGACAGACCTAACATCAATCTAAATTCACTGGAGAAGGCATACACCCTTATAAGTGAAATGCATCTGTTTTTAAGATCTAATAACGTCTCTGTAAGTTTTGATCCCTGGGGGGGAAGCCGTGGAGCAAGCAGCCAAGATGAACAAGCTCAATCCAGGCCCTGGCGGAAGGGGTATTGACATGGTCTGCAACCATGTGCATCAGGGTACAGAGGATGGCAGCCATTCATTGACCAGGGGGCAGAAGAACATATCCCCCATGGCCCAGGATAAATCATGTCCACCCGCGGGCATGGGAAGCCCACAACCTGATGTTGATGGTACTTCAGTAAACATAAAAGTAATCCCTATGCCTAAATTGACTCGATCAGCACTCCCTAGCCAGACCCCCAGCCAGCCCACACTGATCAACTTTGGAATCAATGGCACCCGTTTTTCGGATCCTGCAGCAACAAGCTTGGGGGGAGATGCTAGCACACTCTTGGGAGTCTGCAAGAGCCAAAGCACCTCGTCCAGAATGGATTGCAACGAGCACAACACCCTTTGGGGGAGCAGGAGGATGAAGGGTGGTCTTTGCAAAAATATCGACATGGTAACAGTGGTCATGCTGTCGCAGGTCGAACTCACAGGAGGTAATCGTGGTCTGTTCTCTGGTTCCAACTTCCACCACCCCATCAATGTCGGCGCCGCTCCTCCTTGTTTTGGCCCAACACCAGTCTCCCCCGCTGATCAGGATGGGGTGGAAGTCCGAGGGGCCCTTGCCTGTAAATGCAATTTTGTCTTGCTCGAATTGGCATTGATAAAAGATGTACTTCTGCTGCTCTTCGCACAACCTGGGAAAAAGAGGAACGGATGGGGAGGTTTTGACCATCCAGGAGAAATTAATGGGGGGGGGCTCATAAATGCCTTGCCAAATGCCCTGCTGTCACCACCGGTCCCAATATCACCATGTGCTCTACAACAGAAAATCCTGATGTAGTTACTCCAAAGCTCTCTAATAGGCATAACAACAGCTTGAAACTTGAAAGCCATACGATTAATACAATGCCCTTGGGTCATAAAGCCATGAGGGGTCATAACCATACCATATGTGCCCAAAAGAGTACTCCTCGCCCACCTTTGCAGCCTACTGTTAGTAGGACTACCACTAGGGTTGAAGGAGACCCAGGTCTAATGCCCCAATGAGATAGCCAATGAGAATGTCAGCTAATGGAGCAGACCATGGGCTAATGAATCGCACTGCCTCCTGTAGCAAGACAGGCAGGGGAGGGTCAATCTACTTACACTAGGTGCCCAAACTGCCCTCCAACCTTCATGAACCCAGGGAGCCCCTTGTGAATAATTGTTATTGTTGGAAATCGGCTGTCCACGGCTATTTATTTGTAACAAAGGAACACATCTTAAGGTGCACCAGGCTGCCCTACCAGGGGGAAAGCACCCATGGTTATGTCCAAATTGACTTCAATGAGCCACGCATGGCAAGATGTGTACTGGCTTTATCGGGAGATGTATCCCTCCTTTGAACCCTATGATCGGACTTGGAGCCTACCCTGCGGGGCCCATGGATGACCAGGACGCAATTGGCCAGTGCTGGCCCATGCTTACGGGTGCAAACACAGTCCCTTTGTGGAAAGGCCAGTGGGAAACCCCCATGGGCCCAAACCAGTGCGGAAAGCATGGAGATAGCTGGCCTGTATCATTGGGGCGAAGGAAGGGTGTTCCGCCTTGTTACTGTTTGTTTTGTATGTGTTATGATGTACTTTTATGACCTTGTGGGCAAAATAAAGTTACGGATGATGATGATGAATTTAGAAGGGCACAGGAATCCCTACAAATCCCCTTGCAACTTCTAGGCCTGCCTTTTATTTGCTTTTGTATAATTTTACATTTATTGTATAATTGTTTGTATCCACTCCTGGTAATTTCCTGTTTGTTACTTACTTACCTGACCTTTCCAAGACTGGCATGGCTCACACTTCATACCACGTTATTGGAATGGTGGGAGAAAGGGCTGGTTAAGTGTTGGCAATGACCAGGAGAGGGAATTTCAACACTCCTCCCCACTCTTGTATTCATTATGTGAATGGATACAAACTGCCAGGAAGCTGGTGGGAATTGAAGTGAAATACCCTGCACCTGGCAGCCTGGACACCTTTGAGGCCGTGTATGGACCTGTGAAGGTAGCATATTTTGGGACATGATAACAGGCCCAAACATTACGCCATTTGAAATGCCTGGAGGAGTTGGGCAATGTGGAGTGCTGCCACTAGACAACTGCTGCCTCACCAGCGTGACTTGCCTGGAATTAGACACCTGGTCATGCACGTTTGCAGAGCTGACCAAGGGGTACAAAGAGGGGCTACTGGTAGGAGGTGCCTCAGAGTAGCTCGGAGTCTGAAGCAGCCCTTAATCTGGTTGGAAGTGAGGACTGTTTTACCACTGGCAGTCCACTTGTTTCTCCTGCAACAAATTGTTTGCTTCACCTCTGTTGTACAATGTGTTTGTTGCCTTTAGATGGCGATCCAATTTGCTCGTATATGGTTACTTCAGATTTTGAATTCACCTTTAATCTCTTTCATGCCATGGACATGTTCTAGTGGAGGTCACATAATAGGTGGAGACTTAGTAGCAGCACTGTACTAAAAGACAATTTCAAATGTATCTGCACCATACAGAAACGTGATCGGCAAGCCAAGGCCAACATAACCATATATATTGTGGTGCACATACAGCCTAAATCATGAGACCGGGCCCACCATTGAGCTCTGCTACCGCGGTCAGGTGACGGAATGTGGAGACCTGGGACTGACTGCTGCCCCCGTCTTGCTGTAATTTGAAACCTGGATGTGCCGGCAGCCGGGAATGACTGTAGATTGGAGATTGCGTTGTAAGGCTTGCAGTTCAGAGGCATTTGTCCCTGGTGCTGCTCTGTGGCAGGCAGTAAGCTTCTTGTTTGCTCGCTGCCTCTGCTGAGTTGCACCTACCTGCCAGGATTAAGGAGGACCGTACCGTAGGGGCGGCTACCCCATGCTTTGCTGCATTTCCCCAGTTGTGCTGGGAGTTGAAAGCGTAATCAGTTAGAGCAGATTGGAAATAGTAGGGATGGCCACTTAATACATTTTTTAAATGCTTTCTCAGGCTGGTGCTGATTGCATACATGGGATGGTATGTGCCACTCCATATTAGAAGGTAGGTTTGAGTAGAAGCTATTGAAGTAGAACCCTGTACAAATACATTTAGGCAGTAAGTGGAACCCTGTACAAATACATTTAATAATAATAATAACTTTAATGTGATATAGATTTGAAAATAAATTCAAACTTTACACATAATATAAATTACATACATTAACAATTAAATCGTTAGAGAAAAAAAAAGACAGATCATAAAATATATCATATATCATATACAAATCAAAATCTAACAACATATATATGAAAATATGTATGAGAATATATGTGAAATATAATAAAACATCAAACAGAGTTTCTTTAAAGTAAAATAAAATGTTAAGACTTCAATTAAAACAGATCTTTGTCCGTTACATTGACAGAGTCAGTGCCGTAAGTACGAGCATTGCATCTCTCACCCACTGCTATCCTAACCAGAATACATAAATCAGGGTGCCATAGATGTAGGATTCCAGAAAATAAGGGTGCCTTAAATGTGGCATACCTAACCAGTCCATACAACACCGGCAATCTTTAGCCCACCGTAATCGGACGATTCAGATCAGAGTAAAGGACCCAGGTGTTTTTCAATCTGTTGCCACACATTGTACAATGCAATAAACAGGTGCATATTGCTGGTATTAGTGCAATAGCGCCAGAAAGAGGTTCCACGTATGTTAAGCGGGTCGTGTACGAATTCCCTAAGATATTTGAGTATTGACTGTTCCAACATCATACACTCCGTTAACAAATGCTTAGCTGTTTCCACACATTCAGGGTATTTACATACACGGCAAACTCGCTCACTAGCAGGAATCTTTTCTCTGACTCCTGTGTTGTGCAGTGTTGGTAGTTGCTCCAATCGGAACAAAATAATGAACCGTCTAAGCCTTTTGGTGGGACAGAGATACAAATACATTTAGGCAGTCTAGTTTACACAATTTGAGAAAGCACTGATATCTGGATAATGACTCAGTGGGCCGGTAAATTTCAAACACTAGATCGACCTGCTCCAGTAGAGGCCTACACAAAGATGTAGATACACTGTGTATTTGCTGCTGGCAATATACCACTAGAGTAAAAGAGAATACTGGTAAAATCTGTTTGTGTACTTGAGAGATGTCCAAACCAAAGAAAGCAGGCCCCAAAAAGAAATCTGACCTAAAACACTTTGCTTTTGGCAAGACGCTGTCACAAACATGGAAATGAGTGTAAAAGTGGAGCACACACTGATTCTCAAGTAACTCTTCAAGAAATCCTTCCAGAACTTGAGTAGCCATGCTAAACTCTTGACTCACATTGGTTGAATAGCATCTCATGTGGATTATATACAGGCCAGACTTGTGGTGCTGAAGGGGTAGCTTGAGGATACAAGATAGCTGATTGATGGGAGTCTGTGATGGGTGACCTGTGACACCAACACATTTCAACCACGTTTGCATGGGCACTGTACTCTGACTTACATTGAATGTTTTTGCTGCACCTCACTGCTTTTAATTTGATCTATTGGCACTCCTCCTGCGGCTTTGTAGCGACATTGCAGTCTGCGGGGTCGTGATCTGGTGGAGTGTCATTGCATTTGGGTGGTTTCCTGTGTAGGGATCATACATGAAAAACAGAATTCTCCATCAATCACAGCTTTTGTTCCGGTCTGACATCACAAATCGGGGCTCTTCCCCAAAAACCTAAGAGCATGCGTGATTGGGTGGTTGGAGTGGTATTACCTATAGCCGGCGTGTATAGATGTTATCTGACTGGCCCCCTCACGTCAGGTGGCTTGCCTGAACCTTCCCCAGATACTATCTATTACATTGTTACAGGGTCGTAGGATTACCATTGGCCCTTGCCCTCTGCCATCCACCCCTGGATTTGTGTTTCCTGATTGGCTAGAGCTGATCTCCCCAGGCCTGGGACCCAGCTCTGTTCTCAGCGCTCCATGAACCTTCTGAAGGTGATGAGAAAGACGTGTTCCCATTGTTGCCATCAGTATTACCAAGTTGCCTTTGAGAGTGCCTGCAGGGTTGCAACGTTGTAAAACACAGGTATTGCTTCGTGTCTGTTTCGCTTGGAACTGCTAGTCTTCCCACCACAAGTAAATGGCCATTGTTCGGCTCGGCTACACCACGTGGGTGAAGACTGCAAAATTTAGCTTTCTGGTCTGCAATTAGTGAGGATTTATTCTGCTTTTCTGCAGGTGGCTCCTTGTCTCAGAGGTTTAGGAATGTTCTGCTCGTCTCTGACCTTGGCTGCGAGCCCTGGTCTGGGGCTTCGTGGACCCTTATTCTGCTTTTCTTCGCCTCTTGTCCTGAGGCCTGTGGCTTCATGTAATTCAGCTATAGTTATGCTACAATTGCTATGTGTCTATTTTGTGTTATTCTTATAGGTTAGTAGTATTTTGTCTCTAACAGGTTTCTTACTATCCTGTAGTTCCATATGGTTAGTTGCAATAAGCGTCTGCAAGCTTGCTCTGCATCTCTTGCTTCCTTGCGTTTCTGCATTTGGCTAATGAGAGAAAATAATAAAGGCTTTCGGCAGTATGTATATGTATCTGTCCTCTATCTACAGACCTGTGTAAGCATGTTCGAGTGTGCATGTGTGTGTCCGTGTAACTTTGTGCATGGATGCGAGTTTGCTTCAGGGCTAACGTTACTATGTTGTGGTGTCTTTAATGACGTCAGCACAGTTAGATATGTCATTAGTCGATCAGGTCCAGCGAGGCAACTGAATCCATGATCAGTGTAGGGACACCTGTGTCCATGATGACGTTAGATGGATAAGGTTTGAATGGCTGTGTGAGAGAATATCTGTTTGCATATGTATTTGTCACTGGCCCTCCTGGCGGTTGTCCAAACAGTGACTGGCATCTTGCATCTCTGACTCTTTGGGCCGTCAAGTTTATAAGGGTCAAGAGGGGTATTCCAGAGAACCTCCCTTCATTGGTAGTTGGCGTGTGCCTGCGCTGGAGAAGCCGAGTGGATAGCTGCAAATAAGGCACTGGCTATGAGGGGATGCCATCCCGTATTGGACCTCTGTCTGAGGCCATCATCAATGTGACACATTACACTGTTGATGGTGACTTTGAGGCCAACATTTTGAGTTGGATTGCTGGCTGGGCCCACAAACTGAGCATCAGTAGTACCCACAGTAACAGCAATGCATATTGGCTGCAGTTTCAGATGACAATTATCGACAGCCCTCTGAGATCAGATATACATTGGTGTGCTTGTTCGTGGCTCACCAGAACACACTGTGCACAATTGCGCTGCTTGTCCTTAAATTATTGGCCATATACAATTGCACTGCTTGGTTACCTGTGGATGTATTGTGTAGGCAACAAACATGGGCACAGATCACTTACTACCCCAAGCACTTCATAGCAGAGATATTTGCCAAACATAAGGTGAAGATGGCCAACTCTTGGGAAATGTACAGTTCTCCAGCATGGGGTCTGGCATGGATTCACATGCTCATGAATATTCCCCGTCGTCAGGCTGGGAATCCTCGGTAAAGAAAAAAGAACCAGTATCAGTTTCGTTTCTGATCTGTCTTTCGTAGTAATAACCAATCACTGGTCTCTGCGTCATACTGACCACAGCCAATGACTGCCCTCTACCTAAGCACCGCCTCTGGCAGCCATCTTCAGATTTTTACCGCACGTTCATGTGTTGGGACCCTCGTGCTATTGCTCTCGAACGTTAGTGCTATTTTTTCACGTTTTTTCTCAAAAACTTCGGTTTTTTCGGTCAAAAGAGCCTCAAGCTCCACCGACTCTCCATCCGATCAACGGGGACCCGTGCCGGATTCGTCTGCACCCCTCAAGGGTGAAGATTTCGTCGAGCTACGCTTTTGGAGGACTCCAGAAGTTTCTCAGGCCCGGACATGGCCCAGGAGAAGGGAAGCTCGACGCCCGGAAAGCTGTTCAGGATCTGCCCTGGATGCCAGCTGCAGAACGTCTTTAAGGAGGACGAACACTCCTTTTGTCTCTACTTCTTACATGAGGACAAGACGCACGTGGAGAAGGACTGTGCGTTTTGCGGCAACATGTCGGAGCGGACCATGAAGGACCGCCATCAACGTCTCGCCAACTGGCTGGAAGGGAAGAGCCCGTCAGGCGAGAAGAAGAGGAAGAAATCCGAGCGGTCTTCTAAGACCTTTGAGGACGCCCCGGCGACGGGGGTCCAACACAAGGCCAAGCACCGCGAGTCCGCTGGCACCGGGAGCGCCGAACGGTCGGGCTCTACGGGTGCCAGGCAGGGCGCACCCTCCCCGGCACCTTCAGCCACGAGCCAACGCTCTGGGTCGGGTAAGAGGAAGGGCGAGCACCCGGCGAAGCTCCTGGAGAGGCCCCGGTCGAGCTCTAAGGCCCCATCGGAGGGGGAGCGAGGCAGTGTCCCCCCCCTCAAGGATAAGGCGGTGAGCGCACCTAAGGTGGTGAAGGCCTTAATCCATCCGGCCAAGCCCTCTATCGATACTGTCGCGGCGGCCCTGGCTCAGCCTGTGGAGACTACACCAGTGGTGGCGACCTCGGGGCTCAGAGACTCCCTGCCACCTCGGAACCTCAGAGGAAGAGCTGATTGAGGTCTTAAGCCACGGCCTTGGTGTGGAAGAAGAACGGCCCGTCGGGATGGCCGACGGGGCCCCTGATCGCCCGTTGGATTCCCCTCTGCCAGTGCCGCAAGACAACTCGGCGGCCATTTTGTTGGCTATACAGTCCTTATGTTCAGCGATAAGGACGAGACTACCGTTGCCGACGGAGGAACCTCTCCCGTCGGGGGATCCTGAACCGGGACCTTCTGGTGCTCCCCCGCCCAAGAAAAGAAGGATTCACCCTCCAGCTCTTTTTCAGCCGTCGCGCCCCGTCCAGCCCTCCTCCCCGTCCACCCGAGGGGATGATACGGGGACTGACACGGCAGCGATGGGTACGGACGACGAGGATCTACCGTCGTCACCTCCCACCAGGGCTTCTCCACCCGACGAGATTGGATCGTTCCACTCCATGATCGCCAGGGCATCCGAGCTTTTCCAACTCTGCCCTGAGGAAAAGAAAAAGGAAGGATTCCTTTATCAACGGCGCGAGGCCAAGAGGAAGACGGTCCTCGCGGTGCCTCTACTGGACGACATTTGGGATGAGGGCCTCGCCCTCCTCAAGAACCCTTCCACGACGCCAGCTAGAAGAGACCGGTACGAGAAGAAGTACCGGGTCCCGGACGCGGCCCCCCTGTGCCTCAGGGTGCAGCCTACCCCGGACTCCGTCGTCTCTGCGGCGGCCAGGAAGAAAGTGGGGGGGGGGGTGCGGCCTCCACATCGACTTCCCCACCGGACGGCGAGGGAAAGAAATTGGACGCTATGGGACGCAGGGTCATCTCGTCGGCAGCGACGACGATTAAAGCGGCCAACGCCTTGGCTATCGTGGCCCGCTACGACAGGGAGCTATGGTAAAAACTGGCTCCCCTGCTGGACTTCCTACCGGACGACAAGAGGGCGGATGCCCTGGAGATCCTACAGGAAGGCGAGGTGGCGTCGGACCACGCCATCACTATTGCGACGGACATCGCCGACACTGGGTTTCGCCAGTTGGGCAACGGCGTGTGCCTTAGGCGGCGTGGATGGCTCAAGGCTACGGACTTCCGTCAAGACGTACAGACCAGAGTCCTGGACATGCCGTTCGATGGGAACAACCTGTTTGGGAAAACAGTGGACGATTCCCTCCAGGCCATTAAAGCGGACACTGAGACGGCCCGGGCCCTTGGGGTTCTGCAGCAACGACGGACGCCCTTTCGGAGCAGCGGAGGCAAGGGCGCCTCCAAAGGTTCCGGCGGCGGTTTCTCCACCTACTGTCAAGCAGCCCGCTCGTCGTCTCAGGAGGCCTACAGAGGACGAGGCAAGTCTGGCGGACCCCGCCGTCGTCGCCAAGGAGGTCAAGGCGGCAAAGCCTCGTCGAAACAGGATTGAACCGGCCGTGGGGTCGGGCCCCCACCGAAGCACCCCGGTGGGAGGCCGGCTGGCGAGCTTCGTCAGCGTGTGGGAGTCCATCTCCACCGACCGTTGGGTGCTGGACGCCTTAGCCCGGGGCCACGCGCCCGAGTTTCAAAGAAGGTGCCCGCGCGTCCCCCCCGTGGCCAGGAAAGAGCTTCACGTCCCTCAGCTTCTCCTGGAGGTAAAGGCGATGCTCAGGAAGGGCGTCATCGAACTCGTCCCAAAGAGGCTTCGGGGCTCCGGAGTTTACTCGAGATACGTCCTCGTGAAGAAGAAGACGGGAGGATGGCGCCCCATCCTAGACCTGCGACGTCTGAACAAGTTCATCAAGGCGCAGAAGTTCCAGATGGTCACCCTCCAGCGCGTCCTGGGGCAGCTGGAGGAAGGAGACTTCCTGTCGTCGTTGGATTTGGAGGATGCCTACTTCCATATTCCCATCCTAAAGGGGCACCGAAAATTCCTCAGGTTTGTGGTCCAAGGGCGTCACTACCAGTTCAAAGCCCTCCCCTTCGGACTACGGTCGGCACCCAGGGTATTCACCAAGTGCCTTGCACCGGTGGCGGCGCAGCTGCGCCGCGAGGGGATCCACATCTACCCCTACCTGGACGACTGGCTCATCCGAGCCAAGACGAGGGAGCTCGCCGTGGAGCACACGGCAAGGACCGTCCAACTTCTCACGGACCTGGGATTTTCCGTGAACTATGCCAAGTCCCACCTGGTACCCGCGCAAAACGCACTGTTTCTGGGAGCGAAGCTCGACACAGTGTCCCTTCTGGCCTCCCCGTCGGAGGAAAGGACCAGGTCCATCCTGGGCAAGGTACAGCGGATGTTGGTTTCCGACGCGGCCAAGGTGAGGTCCATCAAGTCCCTCCTCGGAATGATGTCTTCTTGCATCTACCTCATTCCCATGTGCAGGCTCCGGAGGCGCCCGTTGCAGGAGTTCCTGGACGCGCGCTGGATCCAAACGACGGGCGGCTTCGAGGAGAGGATCACACTCGACGAGAGTTTCCGCCGAGCGGTCCGGTGGTGGGGCAACCGCGCGCATCTGAAGGCGGGCATGGACTTCCAGTCCCCAGACCACCAGGAGACAGTGACCACGGATGCCTCCCTGGAAGGGTGGGGAGCGCACACCGAAAATCTGCACGCGAGAGGCCTTTGGCTCCCGACGGAGGAGTTCCTCCATATCAACGTCCTGGAGCTCCGTGCAGTGTTCTGGGCCCTCAGGTCCTTCCTTCCGTCCCTCAAGGGCAAGGTGGTGAGGATCTTCACCGACAACACCACCACCATGTTTTACATCAGGAAACAGGGCGGAACCAGGTCTCCAGCGCTGTCCAAGGAGGCGCAGGACCTGTGGCATTGGGCCGTCGCCCAAAGGATGTTTCTGGTGCCGTTTCATCTGGCAGGGATAAAAAACACCATCGCCGACTCACTCAGCAGGGAGCTGCGCTCGTGCCACGATTGGGAACTACGGCAGGATCTAGTGGATCGCCTCTTCCGACGGTGGGGCACACCCCAGATCGACCTGTTCGCGACGGCGACAAACTCCAAGTGTCGGAGGTTCGCCAGCAGGTTTCCCCAGGCGAGGAGCATGGGCGATGCCTTCTCGTTCCCCTGGGAGGGCCTGTTCCTCTACGCGTTCCCTCCTTTGCCACTGCTAATCCGGCTCGTCAACCAGCTCAAGAGGTCACGGTGCAGGATGATCCTCGTCGCACCTGCGTGGCCGAGGCAGATATGGTTCCCGGACCTTCTGGACTTGTCAGCGTCCCCGCCAATCAAGCTGCCGGTGGACGCGGATCTACTCTCCAGGGAAGGAGGCGCCATCCTCCACCACGACCCGAAATCGCTGAACTTGCAGGCCTGGCTCCTGCAGCGCTAGAGTTTGGAGGATACGACATACCGGCCGACTGCAGAGAGGTTCTTGCAAAGGCCAGGGCGTCCTCGACTCTTAAATGCTACGGACACAAATGGAAGAGGTTCTCTGTCTGGTGCCACGCACAGAAGATTAACCCTCTACGGATTACGGTTCCCCAGGTACTGCCGTACCTGCTGACGCTGGCCAAAGCTGGACTGGCACACGCGTCCATCAAGATTCATCTTGCTGCGATCTCCCGATACACCAGAACCACGGGCCGGACGTCCTTGTGGTCTCATCGTCTGGTGAAAGAGTTCATGAAGGGACTGTTCAGATCGTTCCCGCCGGTGAAGGCGCCGGCCCCGGCGTGGGAGCTCAACGTGGTGCTGACCAAGCTCATGGGACCTCCGTTCGAGCCTCTGCACTCGGCCCCGTTGAAGTTTCTCTGCACTCGGCCCCGTACTTGACTTTTCACGACACGAGGGTAGTGCTCAGGAGGCACCCCTCCTTCATGCCCAAGGTTCCGTCGGACTTCCATCTCAACGAACCCTTGGTGTTGCCTGTGTTCTTCCCGTCGCCTTCGTCGCCGGCTGAGAGGACTTTGCACTCGCTGGATGTGGCTAGAGCGCTGAAGTTCTACGTGGACCGCACAAAGTGTTTTCGGAAGACGTCACAACTCTTTGTGAACTTTGGACCTGTCAATCAGGGGAAGGCTCTCTCGAAGGCTTCCATTTCCAGATGGCTCTCCGGCTGTATCATGTACTGTCATCGGTTGGCAAACCGACCGCTGCCTGGCCGTCCGAGAGCCCATTCCACCAGAGCGATCGCAGCTACCATGGCGTTCCTTTCTGGTGTGCCCCTGCTGGACATATGCAGGGCTGCTACGTGGAGGTCACGCACACCTTCACGAAATTCTACTGCGTCGATCGGGATTCCAGGGAGGAGTCCAGGATCGGTCAAGCAGTGCTGCGCAACCTGTTCGCCTGAGGTGAGCCTGGTGAGGAGGTAAGATTGCTTGATGTTGAGTTTGATGTAATGCTTAATGTTGAGCCTTTACCACCTCCCGTGGTTGTGCATGTGTGTACTGCTATGTATTCTTTATTCATGAGCATGTGAATCCATGCCAGACCCCATGCTGGAGAAGGAACAAGTTACTTACCTGTAACTGTTGTTCTCCAGCATGGGTCTGGCATGGATTCACATGCGAACCCTCCCGCCTACCCCTCTGCGGCTCTTCACTTGGTCATACTGCCACTTCACGTGCTTCCAAATCTGAAGATGGCTGCCAGAGGCGGTGCTTAGGTAGAGGGCAGTCATTGGCTGTGGTCAGTATGACGCAGAGACCAGTGATTGGTTATTACTACGAAAGACAGATCAGAAACGAAACTGATACTGGTTCTTTTTTCTTTACCGAGGATTCCCAGCCTGACGACGGGGAATATTCATGAGCATGTGAATCCATGCCAGACCCATGCTGGAGAACAACAGTTATAGGTAAGTAACTTGTTCCATACTTGACAGAGGAGGCCTGTAAGTAACTCCAATCAAGCAATCCCACTAAGTCAGTGCCTTGTCTGGGATGCCCAAGGGAAGCCCTTATTTATATATTTTTATGGCAAGTTATAATCTGGATGATGAACCCTTGTATAACACCCCTCTCGTAGAATCCCCCTTGACCCCACTGAGCCAAGAAGTAGGCTTGTTTTGCAAATTTAAAAGGTTTATTTGAAAAATTAAACAATATATATATATATCACACTTCTATAAATAAATTGATAATGGATAGTATACTTGTGAATCTGAGCAGTAATCAGCAAGAGGTAATCCTACAGTAGCACAGTTCTTGGTTACTTATGAATAGGAACAGAAGAATAAGGTGGGAAAGAATGCTTTATATGGTTCAAGGAAACGCAATGATGAATGAAATGCAGTACAGAATATAACTTGATATGGCTTCAACAAAGGCAATGTAATCACTTTTCCTTGACAATTAACCCCCCCCCCTTTATGCAATATAAGGAAATGGAAAGAGGAGCACACAGTTCTTAGGAATGCAATCAAATACAATACGAAATTCAGTTCCCCCCGGTAAGCTTAGAGGAAAACAGGTAGAAGTTTGAAACACAGTGTCAGGAATGGCACTCTGTCAAGAGTGGCACAGGTTACCCAGGTAGATTTTGGGTGGCTGTGCCGAAGTAAGGTAGCAAATAAGCACACACAGCAGGGAGTTAAACAAGAAAGAAGAGTAGGAAACTGTAGCTGTGAGCCAAAAGGGGCAAAAGATTCAAAGGTACAAACAAACTGGATTCCCTCTTGGGGTGTATGCTGAAATGGGAAAGAGTGTTCCACGAACCTTAGGAAACTCCAGCCTTCTGCACAGATTGCTATAACAGGCCCACGCTGTATGCTCATAGCTGGGAACAACAGCAGTGGGTGTCTGTAACACTGAAAACGCGACAAGGGAAGGGGCAGAGGTTACCTGCCGGAAACCAACAGGCAAGCTCTGTACAAAGGGATTACATAAGACACATGTGAAGACAAGAACAGATATATCCAGCGAAAGGGAAGTCAATGAGCAATCTAGCAGAAGGAAATGAAGGAAAGGCAGTTAGACTGAAGTAGATAACCAAAGGTGGAGTACAGAGGACTCAAGGAAGAGAACAAGGGAGCAGCAGTCAGGAAACCAGAAGGGCTGCAAAGTAGGAAGCAGGTCTGGAGTCAAGAGTGAGACTAGGTGCAGGCAAACTGTAGTGGACTGCGGAGGACTGTAGTAGGCTGCAAGGCAGGGAGTCCAGAAGAAACAGGACAGAGAGAGATTAGTAGGAGGCGACAGACAGGGAGCCCAAAAGAATAGGGCCGCGAGGTAGGGAGCCCAGAGGAGCAGGGCTGTAGGCAGCTAAGAGTAAACAGGCTGTACTGCAGAGGAGTGTAGCAAGCCGCGAGGCAGGGAGTCCAGAGGACACGGGCTGTAGGCAGCGGAGGGAGCAGGCTGCAAGGAAGGAGCCCAGAGGACAAGGGCTGTAGGCAGCGAAGAGGTGCAGGCTGCAAGGTAGGGAGCCCAGAGGACAAGGGCTTGGAGACAGCAGAGGGTTGCAGGCTGTAGGGCAGGGAGGCCAGAGGACAAGGACTATAGGCAGCCGGAGTGAGGCAGGCTGCAGGGCAGGAAGCCCAGAGGACAAGGGCTTGGAGACAGCAGAGGGTTGCAGGCTGTAGGGCAGGGAGCCCAGAGGACAAGGACTGTAGGCAGCCGTAGTGAGGCAGGCTGCAAGGCAAGGAGCCCAGAAGAGCAGGGCAGCAGGGAGTGAGCCCAGAGGAGCAGGGCCGCTGGCTGTAGAGGGCTGCAGAGGACTGTAGTAGGCTGCGAGGCAGGAAGCCCAGAGGACAAGGGCTGTAGGTAGAAGGCAGCGGAGAGTGATCGGCTGCAAGGCAGGGAGCCCGGAAAGGGCACTGGATCAAAACAGGATAATGCAGCAACAGGAACAGCATACAAAGTAGCGGGTCAAGGCAAACAGGAGCGGGGAGATCTCAAGATGCAAGACACTGTGCTCCTGCAGGCAGCTGCTTATATACAGCCCTGCCCTGTTCTGAGGCAGGCTAATTGACAGCACCTGGGGCAGCACACCTGATGACAATCTGCCTCCTCCCTCTCTGGTCCTGAGCAGGTGGAAGCAGCACTGGCCGCTAGGGCTTCTGGGGATTGTGGTCCCAATAACGATGAATGAGAATAGCCAGGAATTGAGGACTGTAGCCAGGTGCATTATGGTAAATGTAGTTAATTGAATAAAATAAGAAAGAACCAAAGTTGAGCAAATGGAAATAAAAGACCAAGGCGTGAAAAGGAGTTGTTCAAGGAGTATTAGGAGGATAAATGAGTACCAAGTAGTCCATGATGGTTGCCAATGCGTGTGCCAGCGGCGCGGGCATGACACACAGGCCCAAAATGCTTTGAATGTGATGACAATGAAGCGAGAAATGTGCTAAAAATGCTTTTAATTCCCTCTAGAGGTTCAGGGTGGGTGATATCTAGTTTATATTAGTTCAGGCTCACTTTATCAATGCTCTATGAGTAACTAGCAGGTTAAAACAAAACTGATTTTTACACGTGGTTGAAATTGTGCAAAATGTCAAATCGCGGCAAATTTAATTGCGTGCGTCGAGTGTAATTACAGAGGCCCTATAAGGAGTAGCAGGTCGGTTCTAGGTTCGTTGGAAAGCCTAGAATCTTAGCTTTAAGATAAAAGTTAAATTCCGGAGATACGGACGATTTCGTGACGGCAGTTTTTCGGATTTGAAATTTAAAATTTCAAAATGGCAGACGACAGTTTTCAGCTTTAAAAAGGACAGAATGACACACGATTCCTATGAGGTAGTTCTAAATAGGTTAAAATAGTTTTAATTAGATTATTTTATACTAAGAGATTGGTTTTGCACAGTGAGTACTCACACTATATTTTTGAAATAAGCCGTCAAGGTCTGATCAGGTTGGACGGGACTTCCGGCGGGTGGTTCTGAAGTCCCGGCTACCTGGGTCAGCTCTGCTCTCTGGGTCTGTCAAGCACCGGTTCTGCTCACAACACTGCACAGTTCTGGTCTCTCTGGATCTCTGGTCTCTGGAGGTTGATTGATTTGAAGTCTGGAGTCTCCCGGCAAAGCGTCCCGCAAGAAAGTGGAAAGTGAATGTTCTGCCTGTCTTTCAGTGGTCCTTTTTATGTCTTTAGAAAGTGGGTGTGTGTGTTGGTCATAACTAAAACTGTCCCTCTCACTTATCATTGGCCCAATTCTCCCCTCTCCCATGATTGGGGGAAGGAAAAGATTGTCATCATGATGAGGTCTGTTTATGGGTCAGAGGATCTTCCCCTGGTCAATTTGCCCACACATCTATATTTGATCCAAACACACATTTATCTATGTACCATTTTTCTAATATTATATGTCCAGTTAACATATTTTCTGTAGTTCCAAATCATCCGATCCCTGTCTTTGTACGATGTCGTGTCCACTTTTGACAGAATTCTGCCCCTTTTCATCCAGATAACAACCTTTAAACCTTTCCAGATTTGACACAACTGTACACCCCCCTTCTACACACATTCCAGTAAATGTTCATTTGTCTAGCTTAAACACAGTGTCTGCAATATCAATAAATAGCGGGGTTCTGCCTCAGAACATGGTACAGAGTCCTAACACCTTTCAAAAATGTGTATGGAAAAATCCCAAGAATAATGATATTATTTATATAATTTTGACCAGTCCGCACTATGAGTTATCTATCTTTTTAAAATTATGCCCTGGTCAAAAAGGGGTGTGGCTTCCCACAGCACATAGTGGAATTTCTGGTTTATCCACTTCCCCCAAGCTCAGCTGGCTCTCACAGGCACTGCCCCTCCCAGTTTCCCCCAAGAGGAAGCCATTTTATGACCCCCCCATATAACATTTGCCTGAGCCCAGGACAGGGCTTTGTTCAACTTCCTGCAGTCTGCAGGTACCCCTCCCTTAATTCAATCAGAGAGGTGTGATCTCCTTTTGGTGGGGGCAGCAGGATGCAGCCAGGCCTGGGAAGAGATGTTGAGCCAGTTCAACTCCTGTCGGGGGTAGTTGTCAGGCAGAATTCAATTTCTTTAAGCCAAGCTTCAGCTAAATGTCCTGTTTGTTCCCAGTTTAAATCAAACTTACAATTTTTACACATGCAGCTAGAATGCTGATTCTAAGTTCAAAACCATGACATTTAACAGTTGCAAACTATGTGATACTCAAAAGTAGGTCACTCATTTAATTTAAACATTTCGATTTTAGTGGTTTTAGTCCAATTGCACTTAAGCTGCTGACATCCACAGCTAAGCCAGTTTTGTTATAAACATTGTTTTGGGCTCTTCATCTTCCCAGATTTTGTATGCACACAAGAATACATTCTGCCAAATGTCTGCTGGTGTTCATTGAGATTTTTGAATAGCTTGTGATGTTTAAAATAGGCATTTTGAGCTTGCATTCAGGGAAATGAGGGTGATTTTAAGGTGCTTTTGGTTTTCCTTTGCCACCACCTTTCACCCCTGGCGCTTCCGGTCCATCATGCTGGCACTGGTGGGTTGCAGGTTAGACAACCATTTTGGTGTGCGCACAACCACGCGGTTTTCCTGGTTCTGGGATGGAATGATGGGCAGCGACAGCTCATCCCCACATCCACGCAGTCTATTGATTTAGTTTTGTTCTGGGATAGAAGAATGGGCGGCGACAGCTCATCCCCACATCTACTCCGTCTAATAATTCAACATGGGTCAAAACCCTTGACAAACCCCCTCCCACCCGACTGCACTTTGAATTTGAGTCGAGGGGGAGTCGGGTGCAAAGAATGTTTTGATCCACACGCTGGTATGTCCGCATCATCTTCTCCCAATTCTGTAGATGGCACAGTTCTGCATCTTTTCCTCCATCCGGTTGGATCGATCGGTTCTCCTCGCCGGTCCTGATGGGAATATTGGGCGGTACCCCGGGCCCCTCGGATCTTTGCTCCCGGTCCCCAGGTCGCCTTCCGTGGTCAGTCTCCATGGTTTCATCTCTCCTAGGATGATAAAGCAAAGCGGCAATACACATTCCTAGACATTTTTCCACCACTATTAATGGTGTGGCAAACATATACATTTTATAAATCAGAAGATATGAACATATACATTTTTTTTTAAATTAGGAGACAAGAACATATATATTCAAGAATCACAGAATTTTATATGCTATATGTGGAATATTTTAGGGTTGGAACTGAATTACTCTGGAGCGGCCCCCTCTGTGATTCCAGTGGATTCCTCCAGTTGTTGCAGAGTGTGCCTGGGATGGCAACACTTCAGCTGATTAATATGGACCCACTTATCTTCCCCTTCCGCCAAATTACCTTTGGGGATGTGGATTTTGTAGGCAACAGGGGAGATCTTGTCTATAATTTCAAAGGGTCCCTTCCATGTAGGCAAACATTTTTGCTGTTTGGCCTGGTTCCTTTGGAAATTGTATAGATAGACCCGGTCTCCCACATCATATTCCTTCCTGGTGGTTTTCAAATCAAAGTGCGTTTTCATACTCTCAGCTGATCTTTCTAGATTCCGCTGCGCATAGGCAAAAGCATGCTGGAGGTGTTTCCTTAAATTCTCCACATACACATGAGTTGTGGAGGCATTTATCAACGTCTGCTCTTGGGTCCTGTAGAACAAATGCTGGGGAAGCACCATCTTGCGTCCGGTCATCAACTCACATGGTGACATTTTAGTTGCAGATGAAGAGGTAGATCTGATGGCCATTAGGACCAGAGGTAATCGGATATCCCAACTTGGCCCAGAATCTGACACAAACTTTTTTAAGATGCTCACAATGGTTCGGTTGTATCTCTCCACTGCTCCAGAAGAAGCTGGCCTGTAAGCAAATGTAACTTCCTTTTGACCCCCAGTATCTCCCACATCTTTGTCATTACCTCGCTGGTGAAATGGCTACCTTTGTTTTACTCAATCCTTTGAGGTAGACCAAAACGGGAAAAGATGTGATTAATCATCAGGGCAGCTGCTGTTTCTGCCTTGCAGTTTGGGGCCGGGAGACATTCCACCCACTTGGTAAACAAGCATGTAACGGTCAACATGTACTTGTTTCCTCTAGACGAGCGAATTACAGGGCCTACAAAGTCGATTTGCAAATCTGACCATGACAGTGTCATCCCCCTCTTTTGGAGAGGCACACGGTGTGTGAGGGATGCTGGCTGAAAGTGTGCACACACAAGACACCCCTTCAAATATTGGTCGAGGTCCTGCCCCATGTGTGGCCAGTATGCAACCTCTCTTAAGATTTCAAGTGTTGTATGAAACCCCCTATGACCGGCGGTGGCCGCATCATGGGCGTGACTTAACATCAGGCTTCGTAATGAGGTAGGAACCACCCACTGATCATGGCCAGCTTGGGATTTCCTTACAAACAAACCGTCTTGGATTCGGAACATTTTTGGACATTTCATCAACACTCTTGGGTCCTCTTTCCCAATGTAATCGGTATCCGTCAGGGGAAAGTTCTCAGGGTCCTCAAGGTGTTGGTAAAACTTACCAATTATTGGATCCCCCTTCTGAGCTGTAATTAAATCGGCATCAGTGGTCTCCTTACTCCATTGTGCAGTTGCAAGATCATTGTGAGCGTTTGTCTGGGACCTAGCGATAGCAGTGACCTGGATTTCCCCCAACAGGGACTCTATTTCTATTAGATCCCCTTGGATGGCCCCGGTTTTGGCCAGCTGATCAGCTAAGTCATTTCCAGTTTTGTCTGGTCCCTCTACTTTGGAATGACCCTTGATCTTTTTCCAGTAGATGGTCATCCCATTCGATGTGACCAGATCATCAATATTTTGGATTAGCTTCCTATGTTTCAGGGGTTTGTTATTAGCACATAACATGCCTCTGGTTTTCCAATTGACCAGGTGCTCCACGAACCTGTTCCGTACATAATCCGAATCTGTGATTATGACCAGTTCATGGAGTTGATGTTGGACAGCAGTGAGGATGGCCTGATGCACAGCCATCAATTCTGCCACCTGACTACTTCGGGGACCAATTTTGTATCCAGCGGAGGGTTCTGGAAACTCCTTCACCCATGCGTTCCTTACGCCGGCCACGAGTTCTTTTTCCCCGTTGTTGTCAACATGGTAAGAGCATCCATCCACATAGACAGTGGGCATTCCCTCACACTTGTCTTCTTCAGGGACTTTGTGTGGGGAATTAAGGTATGCCTCCATGTTGTCCTTGATTTTTAGACTTTCGTCCTCGAGACAGTTTTCTCTGGCACAATCATGCAAGTCAGCCAGACCTTGCGCGAGGGGACTCTTCTTGTTTTGGCCATATCTGACCTCTACAGGAAAGCCTTGCATTGACAGAATCCAGGAAGTAATTCGGGAATTACTCACATTGCCGGCCTGGATTCTGTCACTTTGGAGATATTGCAGAGGCTGGTGTGGAGTCTCCACTATGATGTGTTCCCCCTGGATAAACGGGAGGCAATTCTTCAATTCCCACACTGTTGCCAGGAGTGCCTTCTCACAATCGTTGAATTTTTCCTCCACAGAGGATAAAGTTTTGCTCGCATAGGAGATTACTTTATTGACCTTGTCATGCTTTTGGTATAATACTACTTCCGGTCCATCATGCTGGCACTGGTGGGTGGCAGGTTAGACAACCATTTTGGTGTGCGCACAACCGCACGGTTTTCCTGGTTCTGGGATGGAATGATGGGCGGCGACGGCTCATCCCCACATCCACCCAGTCTATTGATTTAGTTTTGTTCTGGGATAGAAGGATGGGCGGCGACAGCTCATCCCCACATCTACCCCGTCTAATAATTCAACATGGGTCAAAATCCTTGACAGGCTGCGTACAATGATACATCCACTTCAGACCTGGAGCTCTATATTTTGGAGGGTAATGAGAGCATTGCAAAATCACTGTCGTATCAGACACAATATGGACAAGTTACAAGAGAGAACTTTGCAGATTGAAGTGAATGTATCTGGGGTTGATGACTCTACGATCAAGCACTCTGCTGATGTGACTCCTACATAAAAAAAAAGTGGAGACACATGCACTGAAGACTGTTCGCAAAGAGGACCTCCCAGAATGCACATAGCAGGAAAATATGGAGTAATACTTGGAGAGGTTCAACCCTACATTTTTCTTGGCCTAAAATAAGCAGTGTCGCAGGGCAATTTGCTATGCAATTCTGTAGGTTTCCTAAACAAATGAACACTTGTGTAGCAAAGTTAGCTATTTAAGTTGCCCTCTTCAATTAAAGCACAGCTTGCCCTGCAGTTTTCTCTTGACCCTCTTTTCACTGTTCACTTCAAGTGCTAATGGAGGGAGAGTGCAGCAGTAATCGTCTCCTCCACTCGTGTCAAACGCATGTGTAGGAGTGCTAGGCAAGAATTTCTGTTCCAGCTCTTCTTATTACACCTATTTATATCTCCAGCCATTGATGTAAGTCTATGACCAGTATAAACAGGCGGAGAGGTGAGTTTGCGTGGTTTACTGTGGTGTTGGTCTACCACTGCTGACTTTGGGTCTTTCTTCTTTCAAGCTATTGCCAAGGTTATGAACCTTTGACAAGTCCCAATGCTGGGAGAATTCAGTGATCGTCGTGAGATAATATTGAAAGACCATGAACTTATTAAAGATGACCAGGTGAATAACCCAGCTAGGACAAAACAAAGGTTGTTTGAACAGGACTGATATATCAATACATAATGTTTGCATGGTTATGTTTCCCTTAGGCAACTTCAAAATGAAAGAAATGCAGAGGGACTTTAGCCCCCTTCTTATTAAGGTTCCCAAGTGATGAGATTAGAAACAACTTTCAAAGTTTCCATTGGAATTTATTCTTAACTAAAGAAGTTTTGTTTAGATGGAAAATGGTGAACGAGAAATTAAGTTACTCACCGTAGTGACCAACGTACTCTTAGCCCATAGTCTCCTTTCCTCCATGCTGCATGGACGTCCCTCGCTAGGGAGGGGACACGGAACCTTTTTCACAAGAAAAAATCTTCTTCCCCTTTAAATTTAGAGGCACGCCGGGGCGCGTCCCTGGGAGCATGCGCTCCCTGACTCCGCCCACCAACAGCACTCCTCAGTCCCCATTGACGCATCAACAATATTTCACATTGCCTAATGACAACAGTATTATTAGGGGGGAGGATGGTGGAACGTATGGAGGAAAGGGAACTATGGACTAAGAGTACGTTAGTCACTACGGTGAGTAACTATTCATTACTCTTACGTCCCGTCCCCTTTCCTCCATGCTGCATGGGCGATTACAACTGAATGTAGCCCCAGGGTGGAGAGGAGACCCTCGTGAAGTGAACAAGTTCCTTAGAACCACCTGTCGGAAAGCTGCGTCTGATTTAGAGCCATCATCCAAACAGTAGTGCTTACAGAAAGCTGAAGGGGTGGCCCAGGTGGCCGCCCTGCTGATGACCTGCCATGGGACCTGCGGCTGGAATGCGACAGCCGTGGCATTGCCTCTGACAGCGTGGGTGTACAAGTTAGCTGGAAGTGGTTTGTGCTGCCCCTCATAGGCCTCCTTGATGGCGGAAACCATCCACGTGGCTGTAGAGGCCTTGGCTGCCTGATAACCAGGCCTTGACCCCCCAAAGCTGACAGAGCTTCTGACTTGCGTAAGCCCTTAGTCCTGTCCAGACAGAATTTCAGAGCGCACGACCCCTCTAAGCATCGTCCTTAGGGTCGACAAAAAATGTAGCTAAGACTAGCTCCTCGTTCAGAGGGAAAGCAGAGGCTACCTTAGGTAGGAACACGGGGTGTGTTTTCAGGACCACCATATCATTGTGAAAAGTCGTCTAGGGTTCTGAAGCCACCAACGCCTGGATCTTGCTGACTCTGCGAGCAGAGGTGAGACCCACCAACAGAGCTGTTTTAATGGTGATCAGCCTGATGTCCGCAGATGCCATTCGCTCGAATGGTTTGTGCGCCAAGGCCCCCCACCCCACCTCATTGAGGTCCAACACGGGATGTGGTTTCTTGATTGGAGGGAACAGCCTGACGAGGCCTGTCCAATGTCGCTTGACCACTGGGTTGGAAGAGGAGAAAACTCCCTCCTCCAAATTCCTGTAGGCCCCTATAGCTGCCAAATAGGTGCAGCATGTATCCACCTGCACACCTGAGTGGGCAAGGTTTGCCCAGAAGGAGAGCACGTCATCCAAGCTGCTCGTAAGGGGGTCGATCTCCTCAGAGTCGGCCCAGTGACAGAACCATTTACTCTTGTACTGGCTCCTAGAACCCTTGCTCCTAGTGCTCTGAATGATTTCTAGGTTAGCCTGTGAGAGGCCCAGGTGTTCCAGCATGACCTGCTCAGGAACCACGCTGTAAGGGCTAACTTCTGTGGGGTGGGCTGGATGACTCTGCCACGCTTTTGCGCCAGGAGTTGAACTGGGCCCAGCAGCAGCTGAATCTGAGGTGTGTCAAAGAGGCTAAGAAGCTCTGAGAACCATGGTCTCGCGGGCCACCACGGACCTATCAGAATGATGCTGAGGTGACATGATTCCTTTATCTTGCAGATCACCCTGTGGATCAGGGGTGGAGGCGGGAAGGCATATGCTATCATGCTGCTCCACTGAAGCTGAGCTGGGGCCCTGCCCCTGCCAGGATGCAAACTGCTGGCACTTCTTGTTGTCCCAGCAGGCAAAGAGATCCACCTGAGGATGCCCCATCTGCTGAAGTTCTCCAGCAGCACCCGATCGTTCAATTGCCACTTGTATTTGTCTGCTCCCAGTCTGCTGAGTCTGTCCACTTCCAGGTTGGACTCCCCCGGAAGATGGGTGCCCTCAGGTAGATGTTGTTCACCAGGGCCCAGTCCTACATGCTGACCGCTAGGTTGCACAGTGGAGGAGACCTGGTACCACCCTGCTTGTTAACATAGTGCATGCTGGTGGATTTGTCCGTCTGGATGAGGACGACCTTGCCCCCAATGAGTGGAAGGAAAGCTTTAAGAGCTAGCCAGGTGGTTTTCAGCTCCAGCTAGTTGATATGAACCTCCTGCTCCAGCAGGGTCCAGGCTCTGTGGACACTGTGGTTGTCCAAAGTGGCCCCCAGCCTTCCAGGGAGAAATCCGTAGTAATGGTGACCGGTCAGCTGCTGGAAGGGCATGCCCGTCCGCAGGTTGCATACCCTGGATCCCCATGTGAGGTCCAGGCATAGAGATGGCGGAATGCTGACCAGCTCTGCTTGGGAGCCCCGCTCCTGATTCTATGAGGCTGCAAAGTGCAGCTGTAATCTCCTCATCTTGAGTCTTGTGTAGGGTACGGACAGTGCCATGATGCCTAATAAGTGTTGGTACCACTAGGCCGAGGTCACTTCTCGGGTGAGGAAGTGAGTAGTTGCCCTCTTGATGGCCGTGATCTTGTCCTCCAAGGGGAAAACCCTCTCGGAGCTCATGTCCCATATGAGGCCCAGAAAGATCAGGCTCTGCCTAGGCTGCAGCAGAGACTTCTTGAGGTTGACCGAAAACCCCAGCTCGTGGAGTGTGATCATAAGGGTGGAGGAAGTGGGATGACCCGCCTCTGGAGATCTCGCCCTGATGAGCCAGTCGTCCGGGTACGGGTAGACATGGTGGCCCTGCGCCCTGAGGAGGGCTTCCACTGCATTCATAAGCTTGGTGAATAGCCTGGGGGCTGAATTGAGGCCGAAGGATAGCACCTTGTATTGGAAGTGGCAGCCCATGATCCTGAATCGTAGGAAGGAGCGATGCGGCTGCCAAATTGGGACGTATGGATACGCGTCCTACAGATCCAGGGAGCCCATCCAGTCTCCCCTGCACAATGTCTCCGCAATCAGTGCTGGCGTTACCATCTTGAATTTCTGAAGGGGGAGGGAGAGTTTGAGGGTGGAACCTGAATGATAAAAGAAGACAAAAGAGACAGAAGAAATGATCCGGGGAAGAGCGCGTGGTATTTCATAGCCAAAGCCAAACACAGGAGCTCTGGTGAAATCGGCCCGTTCCCGTCGATGCAGAAAAGGGGACTGAGGAGGGGTGCCGGTGGGCGGAGTCAGGGGAGCGCAACTGTTTTATTCACCTTGCCCAAAAGTATTTATCGAAACCCAAAGACCAAATATTGTTCTACACGCAACTACCTACAACCCCTCAAGACCCAAACCCCGATCCCAAAACAAGCTTTACCATATCACATATGTGCGATGATAAAAACCTAGAAGGTGAAATGCCACTCTCTCTAAGAGGCAAACTGGCAATACATGTATCCCATTATAAGAAAACAAAGTTGATGGGAGTCCTACTCCCCCTGTGCCCATCACAAGATATTCATGTATGGTGAGATTATCATAGAATAGGGCCAAACCTGCCTCACTTAAAGGAAAGTCCTCTTGGCACCCCATCCGATTTCAAGCCAAATCAGCATCCGCAGGCACTGCACCTACTATTCATATCATGTATAGTCAGTTTTACCAAATAGGTTACATTGCAGAAACTATTCATCATGTTACGTGTAGGATGAACGTAGGCATGTGTGTCTTAGAAGATTTCCCTCTGCACTCAACCATTTTTCACCCAGATGAGTTTCCTGCAACAAGTTATTCAACCTGCAGGGTGATTCCTAGAATGTAAGCTGCAATGTTCATTATTGATCTGTCTATTAGATTCTTCCACGATAAGGCCCAATCTAAAGGCAAAAGTCCATCTCTGGACACTCCAAGGAAGTGCCCAGAAGTGCCTGTTAGACTGGGGAGGCTGCTGGAGCAACAGAGATCAGTTGGACATCAACGTGAATACAGAGACTTTAATTCACCAACTGTGTTAAGGATAAGCCCCGCCCACCTGCTCCCAGAATCCTACAAGAAGGCCAGTCTGCACGCACCTGCGCGCACGCACCAAGGAAGTGCCCAGAAGTGCCTGTTAGCCTGTGGAGACTGCTGAAGCAACAGAGAGCAGCTGGACATCAACATGAATACAGAGTCTTTAATTCACTAACTGTGTTAAGGGTGAACACTTTTTAGCATGCCCATGGACCGAAATCACTCTAATATAGTTTAAAAGTAAATATAAGAAGGTTAAAAGCCCCTAAAAATACTTTATTTTTGTCCCGTAGATAAGCCCTGCCCACCAGCTCCCAGAATCCTACAAGAAGGCAAGTCCGCAAGCACCTGCGCGCGCGCGCACCAAGAAGTGCCCAGAAGTGCCTGTTAGCCGGTGGCAGGGGGCCAAACGCATTCAAAGCTTGCCTTTTAAGGAGTGTAAGCATATCGCGCTCTGTATTGATCATACATGCTGGTGTGTAAAATGCAAGCGGGAACCAGCATTCTAAAAAAGTCGAATGCATATGCGAGGTAGGCGACATTGGTAATACTGTTCTCAAGTTGCGTTGTGAAATATATTCGGAACAGCTGAGCGTGGTGAGTATACTGCTAACGGGATGGTAATGTTACCGTTTGCAGCTTACCCACAGCAGTGTGTTGACAGCAAAGTGTGAGAGAGCAATGGGCACAATATGCATGCACGGTGTCTTTAAAAACGCACGGACAACACAACGGTTCATGGTAAAACAATTATAGCTATGTGGTGCATGTTAAGACAGTTCAGAAGTTAGGGATGCGTATTTATACATAACCCACGCATAACCCATAAGAGGCGAGGATTCTGAACGCTTCTGTTGAGTGTGGAATTACTATAGCTGTTTACAGAAAGAAATGTGACCCCTTATGATTCAGCAGGCAAAAATGCAAGGAAATACAAAGCACCTTCAAAAAGGGAGATAAATTGTACAAAAGAGTTGCTGCAAATATGGTGTGCATATAAAGAACTAATGTTAACGTGGTATGACCACCTAGATACAGTAAGAAGCGGGAACAAAAACGGCAGCCACAAAATCGTGTATGCTAAGTGTGGTACAGCGTTTGGCGAGGTCTGAGAACAATTGGGAGAAGTGTATATTGTATATTGTCACAACGCTGTTGGGTAAGTTAACAGGAAGCTTGTGGGAAACATATTGTGAGGAGGGTGAGCGTGTGAAGCAAAGTCATTTAAAACCTCACAGGGGTAGAATAAATCAAACGAAAAAAGTGGAAAATTAACATCGGCAGAATAGAAGAAGAGAAATAAGGCCACACTAGCTGCGTAGGGGGGACTGCTCCCTCATAGGAGACAAAAAAAGTGTTTGGCATCGCTGTGTCAAAAAACAAATATTCAAGATGAGGATGGTGGAGATAGTGCATCCCCACATAGCACAGATGGTGAAATGGTAAAAATGGCAGAGAAAATGGAGGGAGGAAAAGGGGAATGGGCAGATGTGGAAACGGGGCAATCACAACTACTGTTTGAGGATGAAGGGGAGGGGGATGGACAGGTTAAAGGGGGAGGAGAAGGGACTCTAAATGAAGAACCACAAGTTAGCCCTATGTCAGACACACCGCTAATATTTACTAAAGGAAGAATTACACAACTAGTGATGATGGGCAAAGAAACAGAGTCACAAAGGGTTGGGGGGGACGAAGAGCGCCTAAAACATGAGAAGTCAAACAGTGCAAGTAGAGAAAGAACCTTTATCATACATACCTTATGTGAACTAAAAGAATGGCTCCATAAAGAAATGATTCTACAATCAGTTTGCTTGGGAGTAATGTCTGACAGACTAAAGAGGTTGGAAACACGAGGAAAGAATGACGATGAAGAAGCACAGGTGGAAAAAATGGCTAATGGGAAGGCAATAGGTCAAGGAGAAGGCCACAAAGAAAAAGGAGTGGAAGATGGGGAAAAAGGACAGTAAAGATTACAAGGAGATAGACCAAGACCCCAAGGATACACAGGGGATGTTATACATATACCAGAAGATGTAGTAGAAGAAATCGGGAAAAACTGATTGTTAGGAGGAAGAGTTAAGGGTGGTAATCTCAAAAAATGCAAGAAAAAGGGAGAAAAAAACAGAGGGTGTTAAAAGCAGCAGAATTGAAAACAGGGAAGGCATCGTCATTAAAATTCCTAAGCAAAATGGGGAAGGGACTAACGGCAGAAGAAGCTATAAGAGAAAATGAAGAGGAGGGGGTGAAAAGTGGTACTTAGGAAGGAGCTCCCACAGAAACAGGATTACATCATGAATATAGCAATTCAGATACAAGACTGAAGGATGCATTAAAGCGGAAAAAATCGGATAAAGCATTTGACAATGCAAACGAAGGAAGACCTATGTACGATATATTTAAACCACCTATAAGCGTACTCCCTAAACAACAGCAAATAATACCACAGAGCTATGGGGGGGAAGTATTTGAGAAATAAGTGAGGAGGAAGACAAAGTGGAGGAACATAGACACCTGAAAGGTAGAGCAAGAAAAACCAATGAAAGTGGTGGAAAAAACAGAATACAAGAGGAAGAAAATGTAGGAGTGGTTAAAGAAACAGAAAAAGTTACAGTGGAGGAAAAAGTTAGGAATATAGCAAGGGAAATTTTGAAGGAAAAGAACTGGAATGAACCTCAAAGTCCTAAAGGAAAAGAGATAAGTGGTAAAATAGAAAAAAAGAGTAGAGGAGGGAAGAGAAATGGAAGGAGTCAGCACAAGAGAAGAAGAATGTACAGAGGGCTTGAAGGATGCAAACCTACAGAATAATAAGGAGATATGGTATGATGGAGGTGAAGCGAAGGAGGGATCGGAAGGGTGGAATCTCTGCAAACCAAAAACTCAGGTGCACCAGGGCTGATAATGCAGTACTTGGTGAGGAAGGAGGACCTCGTTCATTAAATAGGAGAACGATATTGGAGTTATTTGAAGAGATACCTGAATTAAGACTAATTACATCTGCAGATATCCAACTTGTAGACTTTATTCATGGATGGTGGTATGACTACGTTAGACTGATCATACAGTCCCCACTTGTGAGAAATATTATAATGAGGGAGTCAGAAAGTCTGCACAAATTTGGGTATGATGTATGTATATGGGACAACGTAAAAAGTGGTAAAAGAAAAAGAACAAAGAAGGTGGAATGGGAAAAAAACACCAAACCCAGGATGGAAATCAAATGGACGTAAAAGAAAATGAAAAATGGAGAAGTTTAACTAAGGTTCTAGAAGAATCGATTGCGCAACTAAGAGCTTTAAGTCAACCACTTTAGTCCTACAGGGACGTTAACAATTTTAAGTTGGAATTCTAGGGGGAACAAACATTTATTAGGCAACAGTGAGATCTGTGCAGAACTCAAAATCATAGATGTACTGCACGTACAGGAAACTTGGTTAATAGAGAAACTTAAATGGGACGGGTATGAAACAGCGAGAATATGTGCCACACAAGGCAAATTGGGCAGACCCAAGGGAGGGTTAACCACGTTAGTTAAAAAAAAAAAAAGGGATTGCAGAAATGTGAAGAGTGAAATATAGAGGGTGAAATACTGGGAACTGGATGGTTAAGAACAGGAAGGGTAAAGAAAGGTGGACTGTTGTTTTTAAATGTTTATAGATCAAAGGAGACCAACCTGTATAAAACTTTGAGAAAATTAGATCAAAAGCTACAGGAATGGTTTGCCAGATATGGAGATGCTGCAGTAATACTGGCGGGGGACTTAAATGCAAGTTGCAATTTGGAGGACTTGGAAAGAATGGATTGTTTTTTGATGGATTATGAACACATGGAAAAGGGAAAAAGAAAGAAAGTAGAAGGTGGAATGTGGTTGAATTGGGCAGATATTTGGGGACTAAAACGGCTTGAAAATGAAAGAGCAACCTGGGCAGCAAGAGGGGCTAATTCTGATTTCATTTTTACGTCTGTCAATATTACTGAAGACACAAACAGTTACTAAGTAAAAGAACCAAGGGTCAGTGACCACGCCATGTTATGATTGGAACTAGATTGGCATAATAACAGACATAGAAGGAGTAATAAGAACCTGAGGAACCTAAGTTTAAATGCTAGAGGTAACCGAGTAAGCTGGTCAGAAAAAAAGGTGTATAACTTCAATATGTGTTTACTAACAGAATTTAACGCCTGTTGTTTAGAAGATAAGATTGCTCGATACTCAGCAAAGGGGTTCCCGGAATATTTGGAAACACTGGTCAAAGGTAAGGTAACAAGTCAGGGTAACCCAACCAAGAGACATAGGCACAAATACTCTATAGAAATAAGAAGGAAAAAAAAATGAATTAAGAAGGGATATGAGGAATATTACTAAGTGCATAGATATAAGTACGAAAAAAACAGAAGCAATCAGGAAGTTAAAGCAAAGGTACACAAATTGGTTAAAGCAATAACTGGCGAATAACTCAGGAAGATGGGGAAAAGATGTTAGAAAGTTTACAGGGAAAGAATGCTAGGGCCTTTTGGGCCCTAAAACAAAAAAGAGGAGAACAATTGGAGTAAAATCACCAATCCAATAGCTGAGGATGATTGGATAAAATACATTAAGCAAATGTTTACTACAGATAATATTGAAAGTTAGACACAGGAAATGGTCAAATGGAAATTAGAATTTACAACAGATCAAATAGAGGCAAAGACCATGAAATCGAATCCATCAAGGGCGCCGGGACCAAACAAAATAACGAACAATGGGCTGAAGCAAGTCCCGCACTTACGGGAAAAGATACTATATATTCAATATCGGGACATAATAGAATCACAAGCGATTCCAGATTTGTGGAAATCATCATATATGGTTCCAATTTTCAAAAGGGGTTCAAGGGTAGAAACAGCCAACTACAGAACAATATGTATAATGGATGCAGATTCAAAAATCTTTTCCTCTATTGTTTTGGGAAGAATAAATGAGTGGATGGAAGAAAACAACATCTTAGATTTCAGATTAATAGACTTCAGAAAAAATATGGGAACGGACTGTGGGTGCCTTTTAATAAAAACTGTCTACAGAATACAGCATGGAAATCCAGGGACGTCCCAATTTATGTGGCATCTATGGATCTAAGCAAAGCATTTGATTGTGTCGATAGAAATATCTTGTGGCAGAGGTTAGATAGGTATGGAATTCCAAAAGGTTTGTTGTGCATAATAATATTCCTGCACAATGAATCCAGAATTCAAGTAAGATTAGACTCAGAAGTACTCCTGTCAAGAGAATGTATTACAGATAATGGACTTAGACAGGGATGCATACTGGGGCCTAGTCTTTACAATTTATATGTTGCAGGAGTGGGTCAAGTTCTGGAAACAATTGCATTTGCACCTCCGAAAATTGGGAATTTGAAAATCAGCTGGGTAGGGTATGCAGACTATTTCATTCTTATGGATACTACTGTCGGTCTACAAAGACTCATAACAACATTCAGCAATTATATGCTAGGAATTGAGTTAAAAGATTAATCCAAGTAAAACTGTGATAATCAAGGTAACCAAAGGAGGAAAAAAGAATAGAAAGAAGAAGTTTGTATGGAATTGGAAAAATAACCAATTAGCAGTAAAAGAAAATGTCCAATCCTTGGGGTACCCTGTAGTGGAAAAGTATAGTAAAATGTTCCTTGTAAATTACCTCAATTCGAAAGTGGATGGCATGCTAAATCAAATGAAGAGAGTTGACAAAAAGTATGGGAAATTCTCACTAGAACCATGTAGAGAATTCTACAAAAGCAAAGTACTTCCAACAATTATATATGGGAGTGTGTTTTGGCCAAAAACAATGGAAGTAGAGTAGAGAGCGGTTGAAAGCAGAATTTGGAGATCCACTCTGTACTTCTTGCCTAAGTGCAGTCCAATTGAGGTGATAAGGTATGATGTGGGTCTACAATCATTAATGAGTATGATTCAGTGGAAGAAGCTGTGTCTCCTAAGTAAATGTGATTTCTCTAGAGAAGGAACATTGTACCATCAATTGAGATTCAATGATACAGATGGGTATATTACAAATCTAAGGTTAGAATGTGATGAAACTTTGGAAGAAATAGGTATGACTATGGAAGTGTTGGAAACAAATCCAAATTTGGTAAAGAAAAAACTAAAGTTGACTGACTGGAAAAAAACCTCGAAAGGTAATCTGTAACTCAAAGTTGTATGCGCATGTATTAACAGCCGAAAAAAGGGTTGGAGAATTGGAACATTACTTAAAGGAATTTCCAAGCAAAAAAATTAAAATTGGTTTTATGAGATTTCGAATGAATGTACTATCTACAAATCAAATAAAATGTTTAAGATCAAGACAAGGTGGGAAAGACGGGTCATGCAGATTCTGTAAAGACAAGGAAGAGTTAGAAACTCTACGCCACTTAATGTCGGATTGTCCAGAGTTGTCAACAGAAAGAGAAACATATTTTAAAGAATTTGTTCATAATGTATGGTTATTAAGAGATATCTTATGGCTAAAAATGTGACAGGGAGAATCTATGTCCTTGAGGTTAAGAGTTCTAGCATGTATAGATAATGTATGTAAAATAGAGTAAAAGGCGGATTTGAGATATTAAGTTACAAGAAATGTTATGAAATGTTGTTTTTAAGGGAAATCGTAAGTCCTCAAGTAGTATTGTAAAATTGAAAGGTTTTAATCTTTACTTTTGTAAAAGTTTGTAAAAACTAAGAACAAATAAAGGATAAAAATTAAAAAAAGTCCATCTCTACCTGAGCCTTTCAGCCCTCAACTTGTCTGTCACTCGAAGGTATTTCAATCTTTTCTGGATGGTGATGAAGTCTTAAAAAATCTATAGTGCCTGTCCTTAATAGGAGATCTCATTCAAATCCCAGGCTTTTTGATTATATTCTCTTTATGCATAAAGTTGTAAAAATGTACCAATCTATTTCTTGATGCACTATTGTCTCATCTTTGCTAGAATCTTACTCTGTGCCCCCTTTCCATCATTAGGCCCCCTCTTTTGTGGTCTAGGTTAATATGTACCCAAAGCTGTTGGATAAACGCCTCCAAATCATTACCTTCGGCCTTGTCTTCCAAATAGTTCTGTTTAGTTTAAACTTCTTTGTATTAATCAATACAAAACAATCCATATTTCATCAATATATGTTAGTGAGTGATTGTGAACAGTAAATTGTCGGGTCGTAAACTCTTTCATTGCATAAACCGATTGTCCAATCACAATCTAACAAGGTGCATTGACAGTCTCTTGCTGGGCTGGGTATACTTCTCGAGATATACATGGAAGCACTTCCAATAGTCTGCGGGCCGAGCCTTTGGACAGCTTGATTCTCTTTGAAGGCTCTCTTGAATGTTGAACCAGATAAGATATTTCATCAATTCTTCCATTCCTGGAACTGGTCCCCTCACCCAGGACTTAGAAAATCAATGACTTGTCAACGACCCATGCATATCCTATTATTCTCACACCTGTTTTGTTAAGTTTAGGACAACAGCCTAGTAGGCAAATTTCAGGCGACTTCTTAAAATCCTTCCCTGTGATTTCCATAATCTTTTGCCATACCTGTTCCTAAAACGCTAATATAGAGGTACACTCCCATGCTACATGCAGGAAGTTAGCCTTTGACGCCTGACATCTCGGCAGTCCTCTATTTCCTGCAGGTTATATCTAGCAATCGGCACTGGGGTTCTATACTATTAATGCATGTGCTTACATTGGATCAACTTGTGTCTGTACCTCATTGACACTGTGTGGACATGTTTCACAGTGCAAGCCCATTTGGCGTCGCCCAGTACTGCTTCCCACCTTCTCCTAACCACTATGGATTATTTGCGGTTCGTAATCACTAGCTTATAAAGCCCTGATATGGTATACATACACTTGGTTGATTTAATTATTGGATTAATAATTGGACTGTCGGGCGGCAGTATTGGAAAGCTTGTGATCATCCGCTTAAGGGATACTTTCAGACTTCTGCACCAGGGAATGAGCTACCAGAGGCTCCCAACTCCACAAGCCTTTCATATGTTATGAAAGTGCCTCCTAGAAGACATTGTCCATTATCACCAGATCGATAACTGCACATTTCCGACTGAATTTGGCATTGAATGTAAAAGGAACACCCTCTATGTTATACAAATAGATTTTTGAGGAGGTACAGTTTCCTATGTTTATACATTTGTGCAATTTTTTACAAGCCCAATCTGTAGTGTTCACTGTGTCTATCGATTCCCAAGTAAATACATAATACACTTTAGCTGCAATAAGTGCATGGAAAAGGGTTCCAACGCCAATTGAAGACTGCAAATGTAAGCTGGTAAGTCAGACTCTTCAACTGTTCTTGGTGGTGCTGGTTGGTGCTTGGTCGTCTACCCAAAGTGTCTTTCAGTTCCTCATCTGTTTGTTTTGTTCAAAGCAAAATGTCTCTGGATTTCCTGTTAGATTTTCAGGTTGTGACCTACTGATACAGTTCTAAAATCAGATCCTTATTCTTCTCTAGAGAAAGGCCCTCTAACCACTTCTAGTAACATGGTGTTAAAATAAAGTATTTATTTTCTTAAGTCTGCAGTTTGGTTTAGCCAGTCTTTTGGCTCGGGTTCACTCCCTCAGTGTGTTGATCTCCCCTTCCGATATTTGGGGACCTCTCATGGGTTATTCTCTGCTTCATCCACTCGGAGTGGGAGTGTTTTACTCTCCTTTTTTATACAGTAACCCTTTGTGCGTTATTCTCTTGTTTCCCCACTCTGGGTTTGGCTATTGCTTTCACCTCTCTAGTAAGCCCACTAGGGCCGTCGGTTTCTTCCTTTTGGCACTCTCTCATCCTCTTTTGGAACCCTCCTGAGCACAGCTGCCCTCCTCCCTCTCCTCTTTGAGAACCCTGTACCTCTGTCTGCGCAGTGTTCTTCGTCGGGAAAGGTGGTGGCTCAGATCAGAATGGTTCTGCGTGTTTCAGGCTCTCTGGCTGTTGCTGGTACTCTTTCAGTATGGTGTTGTGCTTAGCCGCGTCTGGACGCCGGGTCCACGGTGGGTCGGTCTCCAGACACTTCGGGACTCGCAGCCCTCCTGGGCACTGCAACGTCCTACCCACCATGTATGGGAACATGGTCCCGCCTCCAGGTTCTCCAGAACCTGTGCTACAACCAAGGCTCAGATTATATGAAGCGTTCTTCGGGCTGGACCTCTTCCCCCTCCACCCTCGTAGCTGTGCTTTGCAGTGACTCCTCTCTAGCAGGCAATGGTATTGACCCTTGAATGTGTCTTCCTACAACGAGAGACAAATTCCATTTGTTTTGATGTTCAGGCCTACAGAAAGGTTTAGCAGCACAAGCAAGCACATTTAAAGGGCTCTTTTCCTCAATACTGTCATCAGTTCCCATGTATGCAATAACCATTTGCGGCATTGGTGGTAAGAACAGTGTTACGGGTTTGTTCACTGTGGAGTCCTTATCCCTGAAGAGGGAATCAACCCAGTGGCCTCCTGCTTGCCTAATCCCCAAAGGGGGGGCATCTTCCTCTTGGGGAGAAAGGACAAATTCCCTGGATTTGTCACAACTTCTTGCCGCTTTACCTGTAGTCGAGCCGAGGTCTAGAAGTCTCACTGAGTGAGTTAGAAGGTGCAGGCTCCTGAAAGGTTGAGTCGGCTTTCAAGATGATGTCTTCCAATGGTCCAAGCATTGATTTGCTGGGTCGAGTCAGTATTCGCGACAGCGGGTTTGATGGTTTCCAGCAGGTTCAGTCAGAGCTAGAATCAGTTGCACATGAAGGTTGAGCCTGCGGTCAGGTTGGTTGAGGCAGTCCGCGTCAATGGATCGAGTCAGCATCGGAATGGCTCGAGATGCAAAAAGCAGTTTGAAGTTTGCTTAGAGTGCCAAAATCGGCTCAAAGTTGTTGGGAGTGGTCCGCCTGTCTTGAAGCTGCCTGAAGGCGGCGAAACAGGATTCCAGCTGCTTCTGGGTTGCTGGAAATACCTATCAAACAGCTCCAGGTCAAGTCAAGTCCTTCTGTTCTGTACTTCGACTCCAGGGAGTTTGACTGGCACCTAGCGGGGTTTATTCACCTCCAGTGAACAGAAGCCTAGTTTCAGTGAAACTAGTAGTGAGGCCTTGGTGCAGCAGCAGTCATCCTCAATGTTCCCTGGGGATGTTTATGGGACAGACCTCTCCTCTGCCGTGGATGCCTTCTGTCTTTACCTGTATGGTTGTGGTCAACACCTTGGTGTCCGAGTGGCTTCATTATGTCAGTGCTGTCTTTCAAGCACCGGTTCTCGGGAGACCTCCTGAAGGAAGTTCTTGTTCCATGAGGGAAGGTGTTGACCTTCATGCATGGGGATCCAAGAGGCAGAATCCTGGCCATTGTTCCTCACAGCAGCTGTGTGTAGACAGTCAGGTCAGATACTAATATACATCAGTTTTTTTTAATCATAGCTGGCCCTGACCACAGAGCCAACAGTAGTGTGATCTCAAACGCTGGGGCAGCATAATTGTTTGCTCTTAGCAGTTACCGTGTCACAACCAGGCATGGCTTGTATTTACAGGTTTAGATACATGCCACCAGACTTACTAAAGTATACAATTATTATAATTTAAATCAGAGGTGCAGAAGATTTAAAGCTATATTTACCTCCAGAAACGTTGTGTTCTAGCAGCTGTGAGGAATGAACATGACCTTTGAATCTGAGCTGTGCCACTGGAGAGCAGGGTTTCTGGGTAAATGCAAATGTTTGTACTATAATTTTGGCATGGAGCATTGATAAAAGGTGGGGGTGTGATTAGCAGAACTCTGCTTCAGAAACAGAATGACCTGCATCATTTTGTGTAATAACAATCAAATGATCTCTGGCTAATCCACCCTCAGAAGATGGCATTCTGTCACAATGAGTAATTTGTTTTACGTCCTAATGCTTTTCTCTGAGTGAGTAATAACCTACTGCTTGAGATCATTCAGACACTGTAACTGTCCTCTGTTTGTTTCACCTCTCCATGGGAACCCCAAAGCCCTCCCTAATATCACAGGGGTTTCTTCTTGCAGAGATTCACTTTCTGCATCCCGAAAAAGTCCAGTTTTATTTGGGTTCTTGGTCTCCCCTTCAGATAGACATCTAAAAGCTCTTTTTACTGCTCTTTTTTGGTTTTGCTTTCTCCCCACTTAGCCTCAGTACCAACTTTTCCATTGTCCTATCCCCTTATACGTCAAGTATTGTTTCTGCATTCTCCATTCTATTTTGTTCTCCTTTGGTCAGTCAGTAATGTCCCTTTCTTCAGTGACACTTTGCTCAATTTGAGCCCCAGATATGAGGCAACATAATTTAAAGAATCATCTTTACTGAGTAATCTTCTGCCTCTTGTGTCCCGCATAAACATATGTAACAATGCTGTAACCTGCACTCACTTGTTTAATTTTCCCCCAAACTTTCTTAAGTAGTCCTCATTTGCATATGAAAGTCCACAAGCTGAACATTTGCAGTCTGGGCTGACAGTGAGGGAGGTGGCGTGCTGTGTCACTTGGTAAGACTAACTCGCTTCTAAGCTCATATCAGATGTGTCGAGCCGTAGGGAAGGGCCTCAACTGTTTATTCATAGCGATCGATTCAGATCAAATAGCTTTCTGTTGCTATGCGTTTGTCGACTGTGGCCTGCCTGCTGCATTGCTAGAAAAATATGTAGGCAGGGGCGCAGTGGTGGAGCCTATCGAACTCTGACTTGAGTTTGAATGTATTTGGCATAGAACCTGTGGACTTTCTGGATTAGCTGTTGAGAAGCGTGGACACGTGATGCTGTTAATGGATCAATGCTCAGATTGGGTGCCAAGACATTAACAAAAACATATAATTTTTGTATTTGCTAGTTACTCAAAGCACCTCTACAAAGAATTGGTTAAGTGTGTTAAGGAATTATACATACTTCAGGGCTAATACAATCTTTTAATCTGTATAGATCAAGGACGTTCTGAGGGTGTTTTTGACTTTCAGCACACCAGGGATGATTAACAAAGCTCTATTAATTTCTATAAATGACGAACGCACGAGGATTGACCTTATGCTTTTTTTAAATATAAAATATAAGACTGAAATGTTAGTCAACGCATTGACTCCCTTCCAAGTAAACATGGTTCAGACAGTGGGAAAACATTTTGTAAAACCAAATATGAAGTTGGTTTAAGGTTGTTTTACATGACACTGTCTCAATCTCTCAATATTTGGTGTTTGCAGAGCTGTTCTACCTTCAAATGGCGTGAAAATAAAGTATTCCTTTTCACAGTACATCTCTGCTTACACGTTCATTCTACCTTGTGTTATTTTACCCTAATGTCTGTTACCCATGTTTTCTCTAGTTTGTTCACCCACAACATACTTTTCCCTTCCTTTGTTTTCCACTTCTCCTCCCACAGACTAGCGTCTGGTTTAACATCCCTGGCAGGGTCACAATTTGCTCACCCATGGACAAGGACTACGCACTTTAAAACCCTTAGGTGGTGACTCGCGTAGTATGAAAGCCAAATAACATAACATTGTGGACAAGTGCTTTTGAGAAGACTATTCGAGCATCACACAGGTAGCAACACTCCACATTTAATTTTCAAAACAGTCTTTGTGGTTAATTTTTCCAGCCAGTCACCGGATTGCTATTCTCTGTTGACCTTCTTCTGAAGGCAGCCATGATGGTTTTAGCAGCCTGCCCAATCCGCTTGCTTCCTGGTAGTCTGCGCCATGCCCTTCAGTTAGAGAGGAAGGAGAACCGCTGGAAAGTTGTGAAATCACTCTAATAAGAAGAGTTTCTACCTTTGCGGTACTTCAAACGGCTTCCTTGACCTACACTTGATCAATAACGGCTGCAATTAAGACGAAAGCCTTTAATCACTTTGACAACTGAATGTAAGTAATGCAAATGTTTATTGAAAAAGCCTTGAGTGTTTTACTAAAGATTCATTTAGCTTTTGCAGGCAGTGCATCAACCTTCTTGAATTGAAAGGGCATGTTTCCCCCAAAGTGAAGTATTTAAGCACATGAATACTCTTACGTAGAAAGTAAAACCCAGTAAATAAAGCTAATTTGTACATGGCTTGAATAACTGATTAAGCTGAAACGTCTTAACTCTAGGAAGACTAATTTGAGGACCCCTCTTCATGGACATAATGTGAGTCAGAGGCATGTTAGACGGTCGGTAGGGAGGCTCACAAGTCTTAAGTGTTAACAATAGTTGCTTGCTGTAAATGTTTGTATATGATGATGTAGATCTGTGAAGCTGGTATACAGCTTTATCTAATGTGCATTTCTTTATTTCTTGGTTAAGCAGGTAAAGTAAACAAGTATGGCGATGAATGGGAAGAGTGAACAAATCCCCTTTTGTGGAAGAAGAATACAGCTTCCGTCTGCTGTCTACTCTGCTGTCTGACTTCGCCTCAAGTCTTTGCAGGAGTTGACCAGTCCTGTAAAGTTGAAACGAAGAGAAGGATTTTGGAATTCTTTGACAAAATAAGTGCAATGCCACTATACGTGCACTCGTCAAGGGCATAGCTTAAAAAGAGATTAGCAGTTGGGGAAACCTAACCGGAAAGTTGAATATGATGCAGCATTTAAATCACATACCAGCTGAACTGAGCGGCAAAACAATGGACTTGCAATTTATTAAAGTCAATGTTTTGAACCTTTTTGATATGCTTGGTTTTTAATTCTATTTATGTGCTCTAAAAGAATTATTGACATTGTTTTTATGAACAATGACATTGTGCTCTAAAAGAATTATTGACATTGTTTTTATGAAGTGCTTTATGCCAGATTCCTCCAGGTTCTAAGCACTTTGATAACAGATTTTATTACACAATTTTGAATGATATGATATGGCATTTATAATGCGCCTATACACAAGTGTTTCAAGGCGTGACGAGGTAAGGGAGGGGAGACAAAGGGAGGAAAAAACAACTATCTTACTAGGCCTAGTGACATTGAGATCGCGCAAATGCAAGGGAGGGGCTATGGGAAAAGTGCAGGAGGAGGTGGAGGATGGGAAAGTGCAGGGCATGTGAACAACAACAAGTAGTGCAGCCAACAGGTGGCAAGTGCGAGTGATAAAAGTGCAGACAGCAAGTGTCTAATAAGTGCAGGAAAGGGGACTGTAGGGTTACAGATACAGATCACAAGTGCAAGGGATGCCAGGAGGCAGTGCGGGTGTGCTACTGGACAGGTAGGGACATGGGCCCGAATTCAGAGGGTGTCCAGGTGACCAGTGCAGTATCAGACAGGAGATCAGCAGGGGAGAGGAAGAGAGAAGGCAGAAGCAAAGAGGGGAGGTATTGAGGTACTTCCGGAACCAGAGATGGTTCTGCTGAAGTTTCAAAGAGGTAGGGAAACCAGTCGAAAAAAAGAGATTGCCCCCAACTCGTTGCTTGGAGAAACGACTGACCCTCAAGAAGTTGGCGGTGGAGGAGCGAAGAGCTCGAGTAGGAAGATATTTACGAAGAGAGAGTTGGAGGTATTTCGATCCAAGGCCCCAGAACTGATTTTATTTATTTTGTATTTGTAAAGCGCGCTAGCAGCCCAAGGGCATCGAGGCGCTGTTGCATGCGATTGTCTTACAGCGAGTGTGATATGAGATTGTCTTAGTTGCACTAAATTGTCTTAGTTACATAGGGATACTTGGAACTTGGTTACAGTGAGCATGATACGGTTTCATTGAGAGGTACTGAAAAGAGGCTGTTGCAGTATTCCAGCCTAGAGAGAACCAGAGCTCTGGACACAGTGAGCTTCTGCGGGAAGGTGAGGAAAGGAAGCATACCTCTGAGCAGGTGCAGCTGGTAGTTTGACTTCTTAGAGACGTCAGAGATGTGAGGAGAGAAGGAGAGTGAGGAGTCGACGATGACCCTGAGGTTCTTAGCCTCACAGGTGGGAGCAGGAAGAGGGCTCATAGTAGGCAGCCAGAGAGAAACAGGAAAGGAAGGTGCAGACGTGCCGATGAGGAGGGGCTCCGTCTTACTGGCATTAAGGCAGACATCATTGGTGGCACACCACTCCTGGATTGCAGACAGACAATCCGGGATGAGAGAGGGAGAAGCGGTGGGTGAGGGGAGCCTGAAAGCCACCTGAGTGTCATCTACATAGCACTGAAAGTTGGAGCAGTGATGCAGTGGGCAAGAGGTGCCAGGTATTGGTTGAAAAGCCAGCGAGAAAGGTTAGACCCCTGAGGAACACCACAGGTAGAGTAAGATAGAGGATAGGAAGGACCCAAGTTGGATCTGGGCGGGTCGGTCAGAGAGGAAAGAGGTCAGCCAGGCGATTGCCTGATCAGTGATACCCAGGTTATCAAGGAGCCGGTTGAGCAAGATAGCATGGTTGACTGTGTCAAAAGCAGAAGAGAGATCAAGTAAGATGAGAGCTTGAAAAGGTCTCATGCAATTTATGCAGTCTTGGGACCTTCATGATATTTGGCGAAAACTGAACCCTCATAAAAAACAAAATAGTTTCTATTCAGATCCTCATGGTACTTCATCTCAAATTGAACTCTTAGTAAGTAGAGGCTTGTTTGAAGATGTGACTGTGTCTGATATGGGTGACGTTATTTATCTGATCATGCTTTCATACATTTAAAATTGTTAAATTACAGTGAAACAACCACACTGCGCCAATGTGCCTTCCAGCCAGACGTATGTGTGTTTCAGAAACACAGCCAACACAGCTATATACATATTCTCGCAACAACGTTTCAGAACAGAATTATCTTGGGTTTTTACCCATGCTATATACGTTGCACAATATTTGGGATTTATCTCACGCAATAGGATCAAAAGCCTTGAGAAAGAGCATGCGCTCGAAACACGTGTCGGCTGGTTCAGATGTTGTGGCTGTCATGATCCACAGAACACGCCCCTTTTGGACTTCCTGGTCCCTATCACAACGGGGCTTGCACTCCTTGGTACTCCCAACATGGCCGTCTAATGTGGTACGCCTTCCACCAGGCTCCACGTCGGAAGTAGCGTATTCTACAAATAGACCACGCCCCGCGCGTCTCAACGCTATCGCTGGTAGTGGCTAGACGTGTGCTCTGTAGTTCGCTGAACTATCCTCCTGTTCCTGGTTCCCGGACCCTCTAAATCCCATCTCCCTTCCTCCCTCTTCTCTTTACCTTGCTTCCGGGATTTCGTGTGCCGTCTTCGTGTACACCTTCCTCGTTTCCTGGACTTCCCAGAGCCTCCGAGTATCCCGGAACACTGAACGCACTCTGGAGCCAGAAGAGGCTCGCGTGGGCTTGTACAAAACCCAATCCGTGCGCAAGAAGACTCCTCCCAAGAAATCCTGCAAGGATCGATCTCGGGTGAGAAAGGGGGAAATCCGTGACAGTTTGAGACGACATACGACCGAAGTTCAATTTAACATGGAGGCGGCCGTTCAGGATCTCATGCGTGGCATGCAAGAATTAACGACCGAGGTGCAGAATTTAAAGGCGGAACACTGCGCATTGAAACAATTAGTTTTGACCCGTGATTCTGCCACAAAGGAAAGCGTACTATTGGGCGGCATTGTAGACAAAAACGATGGGTCTGCAAAAACCCTTCGTGGATTCCTTGATTCCTGTTTAGTCCACTTTACCTTTAAGACCTACTACTTTTCAAATCCCAGGGCTAAGGTGGGCTTTATAATCTCACACCTCTCTGGAAATGCACTAACCTGGGCTACACCTTTGGTCAATTCTGGAGATGCCCTCCTGGATGATAACGACGGATTTATACAGGCTCTTAAGACCATGTTTGACTGCCCAGAACAGGTCTATAGCGCCCAGGAACATCTACTTGATTTTCACCAAGGATCCCAGGACATGCTTACGTATGTAACTCGATTCAAACAACTGGCTAAGAAAGCGGATTGGTCTTCAGAAGCAAGTTTTACCCTTTTCCGAAGGGGGTTAAATGAGGAGATCAAAGACGAATAAGCCAGAGTGGCTCGCCCAAGTTCATTCCAGGCCCTTATGGATCTTGCCATGCAGCTAGACTTTCATATCCAGGAAAGGAAGGCAGAGAAGAAGTAGTCCAAGATGCCCTTCCAGAAGGTGTCCTTGGAGACCTCATCGAAACCTGACCCTACTCCAGTCTCTGTCAACGATCCAGAACCCATCCAAATAGGGGCTTTCCGTGGACCCATATCCCCGCAAGAGGATGAGAAGGATCCATACGGGGTTATGTATGTATTGTGCCTCGGGTAAACACCTAGTTAGAGAGTGCCCTCAGGCCCCTCCACGGCGTTTTGGAAACGCCAGCTCCCGATCCTAGATGGAGCAAGGCTTCGGGAGAGAGATGTTTGCTCCACATCTATTCCATCCTTGCACTCTCCTGGACAGAAAAACTAGTGATTCTACAGGCCTTCCTATCGCCATCCAAGAATGAGACCTACCCCATTTTGGCCTTGGTGGATTGTGAGGCTATGGGAATATTCATTGATCAAGATTGGGTCTTTAGCCACCACATTCCATATGAAACACGAAGCATCATGCAACCTGTGGAGGCGATCGACGGAAGACCTCTCACTTCAGGACCTATAACCTTGCAGACCAAAGAGATCCAACTCTCGATAAACCATCACCAAGAGGTGATCAAATTTGACATCATTAAGTCGGCTCATTACCCCATGGTACTGGTCATGCCCTGGTTACAGAAACACAATCCATTTATCAACTGGGCAGCAGGATCCTTGTTTCTTGGTTCTGAGTTTTGCATGTCTCACTGTCTACTCCTGGATTCCTCCTTGACATCTTCAGAAAACCCGCCAATAGACCAGCAAGGCCCACTCATGGTTTCTAATATCATACAGGTTCCTAAGGCCTATCAGGAATATGCTGATGTGTTTTCAACCACTATAGTCCAGGCCCTACCCCCTCACAGACCTGAAGACTGCGCTATAGATACAGAACCTTCAGCAGTGATTCCTTTTGGAAGGATGTTCATTCTAGCCGAACCAGAAAAAAGGGCCCTTCGAGAATACTTGGATACTAACCTTGAAAATGGCACCATAAGACCATCTAAATCCCCAGCTGGAGCCTCGTTGTTTTTTGTTCACAATAAAGACACTAAAGAGCTTAGATCTTGTCTTGATTATCCTGGATTAAATCAATGCACCCTCAAGGACCCCTTGCCCTTAATCTCTGATATCCTGGAAGCGGTGAGAGGAGCTGTAATCTTCACGAAATTGCATCTCAGAGGTACCTACCATCTGATCCGTATTAGGGAAGGAGACGAATGGAAAACAGCCTTTAGAACACCCTTTGGTCACTTTGAATACTTGGTCATGCCCTTCGGACTTGCTAATGCCCCCGCGGTCTTCCAACGTTTTATGGATAGGGTGTTTTCTGACATGCTGCTCCTCTTCGTCATCGCTTACCTGGATGATATCTTGATTTACTCCAAGGACCTTCTAAAGCATGAAGAGCATGTAAAGGCAGTCTTGCAACGGCTACGTGAACACAAACTCCTAGCTAAACCCAAGAAATTCCTTTTTCATGTCACTTCTGTTCATTACCTAGTATTTGTCCTTAGTCCAGAAGGAATTGGAATTGACCATTCAAAGGTAAAAGCCATACTATCTTGGCCGGTTCCCACTTCCATGAAACAGATTCAATCCTTCCTGGGGCTTGCCAATTTCTACCGGAAGTTCATACCGTCCTTTTCTGAGATAGTTTAACCGATCATTGCTCTTTTGAAGAAAGATACTCCCTTTCTCTGGACCTCAGCTCAAGACAAGGCATTCCAACGATTAAAACCAGAGTTTACTCAAGCCCCCATCCTAACTCAACCCGATATTAATCGACCATTCCTAGTGGAGACGGATGCCTCTAACTACGCCATAGGAGCAGTGCTAAAGCAGGAGTTTGAGGACAAATTGGAGCACCCCATTGCTTATCTTTCATGAACCCTAACTCCCAGCGAGACTCATTATTCTGTCTTGGAAAAGGAGCTGTTAGCCATCTGCCAAGCCTTCACAGAATGGCGACATCTACTTCTGGGAGCTAAATCCTGTCCAGGTCCGTACGGACCATCGAAATCTCCAAGTTCTACAATCTTTGGAGTGTAGGAACAGTCGTCAAGCCCGCTGGGCCTTCTTCTTTGCCCAGTTCCAGTTCCACATCCATCATGTCCCTGGATCACAGAACATAATTGCTGACGCCTTATCTCGACGTCCTGATTACGAAACTCTTGAAGATCGGGCCTATCCAAAGATGTTTCCCCACACAATCTTTGTAGCCCAAGTAGTCAGTCTCCTGGAAGATATTCGAATGCAAACCCAGTCCTCTGAGATCTGGAAAGAATTCACGGGGAAAAATAGTTCGAGTCTTGGAACTAAAGACGAGTACCTGTTCAAGCACAATGCCCTGGTCATTCCCATACAGAAGCTGCAACTACGGATCATTTACCTCTGTCAAGACACTCTTCACTTCGGGCACCGTGGCGTCACCAACACCCTTCATCTAATACAAAGACAATTTTGGTGGCCTAAGATGAAAATTGACGTTCAACGGTACATTCAAACCTGTGCAGTCTGCAATCAAAACAAGCATGATAACAAGAAACTGGCAGGTCTCCTATTTCAACCTATGTTACCTTCTAGGCCCTGGGAATTCATCGCTACGGACTTTATCGTGGAATTACCACCATCTAGGGGCTATACAACTATTATGTTTACCATTGATTTATTCACCCACATGGCCCATTTTACACCCTTATACAAGTTGCCATCTTCCTCAGAACTCGCTGGCATTTTCCTGGAACATATATTTCGCCTTCATGGACTCCCTTCCAAGATCATATCAGACCGAGGACCTCAATACGTCTCTCAATTCTGGAAACATCTATGTCGCATTCTAGGAATCCAACGTGCCCTCTCATCAGGATACCACCCACAGACTAACGGAGTTACGGAACGTGTGAACCAGACCCTGGAACAATACCTTCGTTGTTTCGCCACCAAGGTACAGGACGACTGGTCGCTCCTTATACCCGTGGCTGAATTCGCCTACAATAATTCTGATCACTCGGCAGTCAAGACCAGCCCTTTTTATTGCAGCCAAGGATTCCACCCGTCAGTTCTACCTTCCATTCTCCCACACCAGTACCAACCGTCGACTCTTGGATTGAAACTCTCATCAACCTACACAAGGAAGCCAAAGAACATTTAGAAAAGTCCTGAACACACACTAAGCGTTATGCGGCTACCAAAAGAAGACCAGGGCTTTCTTATGCCGGCGGTGATCAAGTCTGGCTGTCCTCGAAACTACTGCCTCGACATTTACGACCAAACAAACTGGCCCCCTGATATTATGGCCCGTTTTCCATAAAGGAAATCATAAACCCAGTCTCATTCCAGCTCAAGTTGCCTGACTCCAGGAAAAAGATGCATCCACCTTTTCACACTTCTTTATTAAAACCTTTCATCCGATCCTCCCGGAAATCCTGCAGACCCAACCCCGTGGTTGTGGACGACCAGCTGGAATATGAAGTTTCCAGAATATGCGACTCCAGGTATAAACAGGGTCAACTCCAATACCTGGTCGAGTGGAAAGGATATCCTCCTAGTGAAAGAACCTGGGAACCAATTTCTAATCTGAATACCCCTCGATTGCTCAGAAGGTATCATCTCATACACCCGGCAAACCTGGTGGAAGAGGTTTTCGGAGGATGCATGCCGTCATGATCCACAGAACACGCCCCTTTTGGACTTCCTGGTCCCTATCACAACGGGGCTTGCACTCCTTGGTACTCCCAACATGGCCGTCTAATGTGGTACACCTTCTACCAGCCTCCACGTCGGACTTAGCATATTCTACAAATAGACCACGCCCCAGTGGCCCTGTGCGTCTCAACGCTATCGCTGGTAGTGGCTAGACATGTGCTCCCTAGTTCGCTGAACTATTCTCCTGTTCCTGGTTCCCAGACCCTCTAAATCCCATCTCCCTTCCTCCCTCTTCTCTCTACCTTGCTTCCCGGATTTCGTGTGCCGTCTTCGTGTACACCTTCCTCGTTTCCTGGACTTCCCGGAGCATCTGAGTATCCCGGAACACTGAACGCGCGCTGGAGCCAGAAGAGGCTCGTGCGGGCTTGTACAAAACCCGATCCGTGCGCAAGAAGACTCGTCCCAAGAAATCCTGCAAGGATCGATCTCAGGTGAGAAAGGGGGAAATCCGTGACAGTGGCATCCTTTGAAATGCTTAATTAAATGCAATAGTACGGCCACATTGGCACAGTGTGGTTGTTTCCCTGTAATTTAACTGTTTTGGCTCTGTGGATCTGTAAGCAGAAGCTCCACAATTGACATAAGCGCCCGCAGCCCAGTTGCTGGTCTCAATTCTAGTTGACCTTATTGATAGGTAGAAGCGCTGGGAATCCAGTTCTTTTCTGCTTCTTGTTGTTTCCTCTACATTTAAAATTGGACATCTCTCAAGAAGGTGGAACGCATAATAGACAATGGAGATTCATCACTAGATTGCTGATGGGTAAAGAATTTATGAAACATATTGAGACAAATTTATTTTTTCATTAAGAAAATGCAGAGACAGTTGATAGATTGTCAACATTTTGGGATGCATTGAAGGCCATCTTGCCGTGTAGGATAATTAGTTACGCCTCATACAAAAAAAGTTAATGAGGCAGCACTCATGCACCTGGAAACTAATTATAAGCAGTCAGTGATTGTCCATACCGCCTGCCCCCCAAAGATTAATCTTTTTGACATGCTGAATGCGAAACGGGCCCTTGATAAAGTGTTACGATCTAAAGCTGAAAAAGATTTGTTTTACACAAGACGGGCATTTTGCTAATGCAGAGCTAGATCAGGGGACTTGTTAGCTAATAGATTGAAAGGTAGAGATAAAGGTAAGCACGTGCTTTTTGATTCTGAAAGTAATGGGCAACTATTGAGGAAGAATAAGGATATTTGTGGCGCATTTAGAACATTTGATGAATCCCTATACTGTGAAGATGAGACAGTGGCTGTTGATGAGATAATGGAGTTTCTTGAGCATATTGATAACCTGAAATTAACAGCCAACGACAAACTTTGTTTAGATGGTGACATTTCATTACAGGAAGTCACTGACTGTATGGGATTAATGTCGCCTGGTAAATGTCCAGGCCCGGATGGTTTTCCAATCGATTTCTATGCCACTTTTAGTTCATCTAATGCCCCAATTTTGGTTGAGCTTTTCAGAGATCATCAATTCCGAGGAAGTGGCTGACTCGATGAGGAGTACAGCGATATCTGTGATACCTAAGCCTGGAAATGACCATTCGGTCTGTGGCAATTATAGACCCATATCCTTACTGAATGCAGACGTTAAACCCTAGCAAAAATGTATGTAATGCGATTTAATCCGATACTGCCAGAAATAATTCCCAAAAATCAAACGGGTTTCATGTATGGTAGAAATAGTTTTGATAATTTAATGGAATTATTTGATGTTAAACACCATAGAAGTAGCTTGCTTGACCTGTACGATGCAATCAGTATGGATGCTGAGAAGGAATTTAATAGGGTCAGTTGGGCATTCCTCAGGCAAGTATTGATGAAAGTGGGTTATGACCTCTTCATTGAACCTTGGCAATTAATATTAGCGAAAAAGGCATCCAGATTAAGGACAGTATCTGAAAGATCCTGCTATATGCAGATGATCTTTTAGTCTTGCTCTCAGATCCGGAACATTCTTTTCGGGAACTGCACTTAACTTTACAGGCATTAGGTTGAGTGTCGAGTTATAAAGTTAATGTTTTAAAATCAATGATCTATCTAATCTCGCCGACATTCCATAGAGGTCTTTTTGGAGTTGATCAGGATATTTGGGCCAAAAATGGATACAAATATCTGGATATTCAGATTTCCAGGAATGTGAATAGCCTTTTAGCCCATAATATCCAAACTAACCTTACAGAAATAACAGCATTCTGCTTGAAATTGGGAAGACTAAACCTGACGTTATGGGGAAAGATCAATACAATCAAGATGACCTTCCTCTATCTGGTATTTTCGTGTGTAACATAAATAGTCTTTCTGTAGGGTCAGGGGGAAGATATAAAATTCTTACAGACATACTTATGAAGCCGGTGAGATTGGGAGGTTTTGCTTTTCCAAATGTTGCTTTGTACCATAGGGCCTTTACTTTGCACACCCTGCACTATTGTTTGCAGGATGATGTTTCTAGCTGCCCGAATTGGGTTAATATAGAGAGGGCATCTGTACATCCGCTCCCATTGCACTTTCTCCTTAGTATGGAGAAAAAGTTGATCGGTGACAAAACACCCCCATTTGTGAGATATGTTTTGAAAGAATGGAAAAAGTGTTGTGAAAGCTCTGGAATCAAATATCTTCTGAGCCCAGAGTCTTCCATTTGGAAAAATCCAGCAATTTGTTGTAATAACCAAACCCTGTCATGGCTCTCTTGGCAATCGTTGGGTATTTGGAAGGTGGGACGTCTATGATAGTACTTCTTTACTTAGTTTTGAATTCCTTAGATTTAAGTATAAACTATGCACTATAGAAATCCGACATTACCGTAAACTTTGTGAGGTATTTGCGTTATTGTTTGCTCCCTTGAACGCGACCGTGGATGCTGTCCCCAGTACACAACATTTTTCTAGAAGTACACCTCTTTCGGCTTCTACTTTAGCTTTATATAACCCTTTTGCGCCAGCTGACATCACTTCAGCCACAGGTCAAGGTAGAGAGACGTGCGGTTCAGATTTGAACCTCATTCTCTCAGACAGGGAATGGAATCAAATTTATGCAGGACCTACTAGATATAAAATAGATCTAGATCTACGATTTACTCAGCAACGAGTCATACATTGTATTTGTTGGATTCCCTCAAAGATGAAGCGTTGTGGTCTCTTAGATGATGATATAGGCTGGAGTTGTAAGTCGGATATTGGCACTAGCCTACATATGTTTTGGTCTGGTCCAAAAATGTGTGATTTCTGGGAGGCCATATTGCAGCGCATGAATCTTGTGTTAGATCTCCCAATTCCACAGACTCCATTGTTGTGTGTATTGGGCCGGTTTCCTGTTAATCTGATTTGTCAGTGGACTCTCTTTTGGCCGTATAGAGCATTAATGATGGCGAAGATACAGATATTAAAATGTTGAAAAAATGTAACCAAGCCTTCTGTTGATGATTGGTTGCATGACCTCTCTACTTTCTTTCAAGTAGGGAGTCTGTTACCTATTAGAGATTTGGAAAGAATTGACAAATACTCTGCAATTTGGAATCTGTTTAATGAATTATATACCTTTTTTTAGTTAAACTTTCTTTGATTGATTCACGTCTCAAGACATTTAACAAAAATAAACACGTTCATGGTGAAATACAGCAACAAAAGTACAGGTCATGTCCTACGTCGTCATACTACCAGCCGAATTCTCCCGAACGCTTGTGGCACACGCAGCAGGGCCTCTTCACTGGTCCTCCAATAGCATGGTGGAATATACTGCAACTTGAGTTAGATACTAGGACATTGTCTAAAGTTACCTACAGTGCAGGCTCTGGTTCCCCAGACTCTAACTCGGGGCGTTGAGATAGTAAGTAGGACACCAGGGGGCCCCAAATGTTCTTAGGCCTCATCTGTTGGCCGCACAGTAAGCCATATTCTTGTCAGTGTCCCTAAGCCAAACCAGGTGCTTAAGCCAAGCCTGTATTCCAGGAGGGGATGTGCTGTCCATCTCTTCAAGATACATCTCCTAGCAACTATCATGCACATTGTAAGCAACTTCCAGTTCTGTTTTGGGATCGTAGGGAGTCAACCAAACATGCAACACATTATTTTGCAAGGCACTGCACAACCCAGCATGCTAGAGACTACCTCCACCACTCCCTCCCATAAATCTTGTAGCTTAGGGCACACCCATAACATGTGGGCAAAGTGAGCTCATACAGCGTTACATCTCGGCAACTACCTGCACTGTCGCGATTAAACTGATGGAGGCGAGCTGTGGCAAGGTACGCTCTGTGTTGGGTTTTGAATTGAATTTGTTTTAAGCGTGTATTCAATGCCCCACTATGCGTGTGTTCGCAGAGCATTGCCCACTGCTTCTCTGTGAAGGGAGCCCCAGCATCCTCCTCCAATTGTCTACACTTCAGGGTCTCCTGGGGGGAGTCACGTTGAATTATCCCATACAATGCAGAGACCACTCATCTCGTAGCTGGGGAGCCCAGCAGAAACCTCTGCAGCGGGAGTGTAGGTGGTATATTAGGGAACGACTGGGACCACTCCCTAAAAGTGGCTCAGATTCTGAAGTATTGCTTTCTGCGTTGGAACCCTCCTCCCATCTTTGATGAGAACTGCTCCTGAGTTACAAATGTCCCCCACGGGTATAAGTCATCCATGCGTTCGATCCCCACCCCTCTCCACTCCCAGACTACGGCTTCATCACATCTTGGTTGCAGGTACTAGATATTCCATAGCTGAAGGCCCGGGTCGAAGGGAATATTGACTTGCAGTCGCTTCAGGACCTTGTTCCATGCGTTCACTGTGCATGAAACTGGGTCAAATTTACATCTGTCTGACACCCTCATTGACTGTAGGGTTCCTCGCAGAGCGAATGGTCTGACTGAGCATCTCTCAATGCATACAGGAGGATAATATGAGGCAAATGACATTCATTAGGATGCAAAGTATAGCTGTGCTGTAAGGAAATGTAACTCCATGCTTAGTGCAACCAGGGTGTCCCAACTCACCGAGGGGTCCGCTGTACCATGCCAGTTTAACTAACTGGGCCTTCAGTTCAGCGAAGTAGCCGACTCCCGGCCACCCTCCGATATTTTAGAATATGTAAAGCAGTGTGGGGACCACCACCGTTTTGGCGATCGCAATCTGACCCAGCAGCGACTCTCCAGTCTACACCTTCACTCCACCTTGCATTTCAGAGCGTGTAGATACCTTATGGGATTGTCCTCCAGTAACATCCGGGCATCCCGGCTTACCCGTATCCCTAGATATGTGACCATTGTTTGCTCCCATCTGATCTCTTCAGTGTTGAGAGGTTTAACCGTGGATTAATTTAGTGGGAATAATATTGACCAATTTATCCTGAGGCCAGAAGCCTGCCCGAAATCCGCTGTTTCCAGTGACAGCGGTTGCAAATTAGGACGCAGGGCCTTTGAAGTATAGGATTGCATTGTCTGCATACAGCGACACCTGCTCCCTAGCACCACCCAGTGCCAGACCCCTTGACAGATGGAATTTGCATAGCCGGGCTGCCAGTGATTCAATCACGATCACAAACAGCAATGGCAAGATCGGATAGCCTTGTTTGGTTCCGTGACCCAAGTTAAAGGTCCTGGATCTCTTGCCTCTGAGCCTTATTTGAGCAATCGCTCCAGCATACAGCAGGTGTACCGCCTTCAGGTAGTATTCCGAACTGCCCACCTGGCGCAGTACCTCCACTTGACGGAGTCGAATGCTTTCTCCATGTCTAGTAGAGCCGCCAATGCCTGCACATTGGGGGTCTTTTTGAGCGAGAATTGTGAAGAGCTGGCACAAGTTCAGTTAGGTTGACCTCCCCGGGATGAAGCCTGACTGGTCCGCATGGACAATGTTTGAGACCTACGGGAGCAGTCGTCTGCCAGTACCTTGGCAAAAATGTTAGTTTCTGATGTTTGTTAATCTGCTTAGAATCACATGCTGTGCAGAGGTCTGACATCCAGTGGTCACTGCGGAGTATTGCATTTTGTTTTTCGTAGTCGAAAAGGGGACGTCGACAAGGCGTGTCTGTAACACTATCCCTATAGTGACGTGCGTTGTACCCACAATCCCTCACGCGTCGAGGTCCCTCAGATTGTTTTTTTCCGCCCAGCTTATGGGCGCCTTACGCGGAGCTCCTAGAGAGACATTGCTAAACAATTACTACGGACCTCGGTCCTTAATATATACTTATTGTTAAAGATCCCTCCCCTCGACGTTCGCTGTGAAGCTGTTTCTCCGCCGAGCAAGTTTTCGACGGAGGAGAAGAGACGGAGGAGATCCTTCGGCGCTGCCGAACACGTGGCCAGGCCTCGCCGGCCAACATACAGTAGGGAGAGTGGGGGTTTCGAACTTTTACCTTCTCGTCGAGAATGTCTTTCTTTCTCCCCTATCTTTCCCTTGGGGTTGTTATCACCAGTTTTTATTGCCTCAGCTACGGAGAGGACACCTTTTAAGTTTTGCCCACGCTGTAGGGGCAAATACACTTGGAAGGACAAACACAAGCTCTGTAATCGTTGCTTGCCTCTCGATCATAAAGAGGACAGCTGCGCGGCCTGTAAGCTCTTGAAACCAAGAACTCTTAAAGAACGGAAAGTTAAGAGGTGGGCGGACTACGCGATGTCGAAGTCAGTTTCCTCACCCGCCGCCGCTGTTACAGAAAGTGACGAGGAGGGTGATAACTCGACTTCCGTTACGGAAGTCATTAACCCCCAGAAGGAGCGCTCGCGCTCCTCGACGTCCGTCCCCGGCCCCGACGGGCTCGGCTCACGCCCTGCTTATGGGGATGAACACCCCGGCGACAAGGACGCACACAGACCCCATAGGCCTAAGCACACAACCCACGGCTCTTCTTCGTCCAGGACGAAGGATCCACCAGCGCCGAAGGGGACGCAGGGCACTCCGGCGTCGACCTCAGACCGCAAGGGTCTCAAGCCCCACCCGCAAACGCAGCCGCGACCAGCGATTGGGCTTTTATCTAATACGGGCGCTACCCCAAAAACATCCGACGTAACGCTCCATAGAGCGGCCGTCGAAAAACAACGCGCAACGCAGGCAACGCCGACTCCAGAACCCTTGACTGACGAACTCCTCGTCGAGAGTCTGGCGAGAATTGTTTCCGAGGACAAACGTAAGCGGACGACGAAACAGACGTCGAATACCGCACCCAAGGATATAGAAACGCCGAAAAAGCACAGGAGTAGCCAGGAACTGCCCCATCCATCTAAAGGCACTTCTGAACTACCGGAGGGCTTTTCTGAGGGCGACGGAAACCTTTCGTCGACGTTGTGGGAGCGTTCGAAGCGTTTTGAAGGTGAAAACACTGATTTCCCCCCTCTAGACTATTCAGGGGTTCCCCATGAGACCCTGGAAAGACTCCATTCTTGTATGGAAAAGATGGAGAGGTTTTTGGGTAGCCAAAACCCACCCACACCCAAAAGACCAAGAGAATGGACCCAGGATGACCCTAGGGTCAAGATTCCTAGGCTGTTTCCCCCTTCTACAGATGCATATGACCTCACTGAAGAGGAGCAATACCTCCAGGAAGATGAGGAGTGTTTAGGTGGAGAGGAAGAACTTGAGGAAGAGAGGTTTGAGGAAGACCCTTACACTAGCGCAGGAGCTTTCGAAGAAGATACAGCTATCTCACAGCCCTGGCACTCCCCATCAGGGCAGCCTTGGCAATCCCCATCAGTGCACTCAGACCCTGATGTCTTTCATCCTTCTCCTCCCAAGGACTCACCTATTGGGAACACCTCCCCCATAGATGACCAGCCTTCACTTAATGCACTATTGCGCAAGGCAGCAGCGCATTTTGAAATAGACACAGGGGAGACCCTTCCGGACATAGACTTTGTAGAAAAGGTTATTAAGGAAAAAGCCCCGGTCAGCCAGTCCATTCCGCTCCTGGCTTCTATAAAAAGAAGAATAACTCCTTCCCTTTCCAATCCGGCCTTAGTCAGAGGGGTCAACCCTCGGATAGAAAAGCTCTTCAGCCCTTCGTCTTCTGACCCTTTGTACATCAGGGGACATTCTATTCTGGACTCTCTGGTAGTGACTAACACAAGAAAGAGAGCGGGGGTACCACTATCTACTAGTGAGGCACCACCTGACAAAGAAGGCAAGAAGCTCTATGCACTTGGGAAGAGAATCACGACATCCGCCGCCTTCTCAACCAGGATCGTGAATAACAATTCCCTACTAGCTAGCTACGCAGATGCACAGTGGAGCAAGCTGCGCAGCGAAGCAGAGGACGCACCAGAACCCGTGCGTTCACGCCTGTTGGCTACTATATCAGAGGGAGCTCTTGTAAACCAGGGCATCGTAAAGAACTCCTTAGATGCCGCAGAGACAGCTGGCCGCTCCCTGGTTCAGGGAATACTTCTCAAACGCCATGTCTGGCTGCGCAATTCGGGATTTAAGCCAGAAACCAAGGCTTCCCTAATAAATAAGCCACTAGAGCAAACATATCTGTTTGGGAAAGCAGTTGATAAGGCCCTAGAACATGCGAAGAAGGAGTTTGATACCATCAAGACGCTTGACCAAATTTCTAGGCCACCTAACAGACGCAGCTATGGCAATAGACGCTCCTTTCGTGGCCAACGCCAGCAGAAAAACCAACAACAATTTTACTCTGCTACCAACTGGCCCTCTAACCAAAGCACCCAATTCAGTCAAAGAGGCCAACGTCGTGGCAAAGGAAGAGGGCGCGGCTCCAGTCCAAAAGGCCCCACGCCCAATACCAACAAATGACCCAAAGATTCGGGTCCCCTCCCATGCATCACCGGTCGGGGGCCGGCTAACATCGTTCCTTTCAGCATGGGAGGGAATAACGTCAGACCGCTGGGTATTATCCACCATAGCCCACGGATACTGCATCGAATTCAACGGTTCCCCGAAATACAGACCCCCACGGAACCGACGCATGACACCGGAACACCTCACTATTCTTCTTCAAGAAGTAGAAGAGCTACTGAAAAAAGAAGTACTTCCTTGTACCCAAAAAGGACTTAACCATGCGCCCTGTATTAGATCTGCGCCCAGCGAACAACTTTGTCAAACCCCAAAAGTTTCGTATGGTGACCTTGCAGGAAGTAATCCCACTGTTATCACAGGGGGATTACATGACAACACTAGACATGAAAGATGCATACTTTCATATTTTAATGTTGCGAGCGCACAGAAAATACCTCAGGTTCAAGATAGAGAACAAACACTATCAGTTCAGAGTACTACCCTTCGGGATAGCATCTGCACCAAGGGTATTTACGAAAGTACTGGCAGTGGCAGCGGCCCACCTGCGCAGATTATCCATCCCGGTTTACCCGTACCTCGACGACTGGCTCATAACAGGGGATTCTTACGAAACATGCTTCTCCAATACTCAAAGGACCGTAGACCTTTTGTCCCAACTGGGCTTCTCCATCAACGAAAAGAAGTCCAGCTTAGACCCCAGCCAAATCAAACAATTCCTAGGGGCTCTAATTCGAACAAAGGACGGCCTCGTCTTCCCCTCCAACGAGAGGGTCCAAAACATGCTGTTTCAGATCCCCCAATATGTGGCAGGTCGAGAGGTGACGGTACGCAAAGCAATGCGCTTGCTAGGGATGATGGCGTCATGTATTTATTTGGTACCTCACACGCGCCTTCGCATGCGCCCAATGCAAGAGTGGCTCTACAGCCAGTGGTGTCAGGCCAGCGGACAATGGGACGATCTGGTGGTGGTCTCGCAGGCCTTGGTTCTCTCGCTACGGTGGTGGACAAAGGAAAACCTGTTATTAGGGAAAACTTTTGCCACACCCGCAGTGGAAGCCACTCTAACCACAGACGCATCCCTTACAGGATGGGGGGCTCACCTATCCCATCAGACTGCTCACGGAGTGTGGACTCCGAGCTTAGCATCCAAGCATATAAACCTGCTGGAACTATTAGCAGTGTTAAAAGCACTGAAAGCCTTTCAGGAACACTTACAAGGAAAGACAGTGATGGTCCTCACAGACAGCACCACAGCCATGCACTATCTCAACAAGCAAGGGGGCACTCACTCTCCAGGACTGTCCAAGCTGTCCCAGAATATATGGAAGTGGGCTCTCAAACACAACATGTTCCTACTATCACAACATGTACCAGGGGAACTCAATCTGCTAGCAGACAAACTCAGCAGAGACTTCCCCCTACCCAAAGAGTACGAATGGCAATTACACGAAAACATCGTCTTAGACGTCTTCACGCAATGGGGTTTCCCGGAAATAGACCTGTTCGCAACCCTGGAGAACTCACAATGCCAAAGTTACGCCTCCAGGTACCCCCAGAACCAGTCCAAGGGGAACGGTCTGTTGATTCAATGGTCAGGGAAATTTGTTTACGCCTTTCCCCCGACTCCCCTCCTCAACAAAGTGGTGCACAAGATGCACCAAGAGCAGGTTACCATGATACTAGTAGCCCCAATGTGGGCCCGGCAGCCATGGTTCGCTCACTTGATGGAGATGTCCCTATCTCCCCCAATGAAACTTCCCTGCCCGTACAACATGCCGTCTCAAAGCAGGGGCAGGACACTGCATCCATGCCCTCAGACCATGAACTTAGCAGCCTGGCTCCTGAGATCATAGAATTTGGACATTTACATCTCCCTCAGAGATGTATGGACATCCTCAGGGAAGCCAGAAAACCTAATATTCGCCACTGCTATTCTAGCAAGTGGAAAAGATTTGTCATCTGGTGTAGAAGTAAGAACATCAACCCGGTTGACTGCTCTGCCACTAACATTATTCTGTACTTGACCCATTTACTGGATTCAGGTCTAGTGTTTAATTCCATTAAAGTCCACCTAGCGGCACTTTCTGCATACACCACTTCCCAACTTAAAGTGTCGTGGTGGAAGATACCAGTTATCAAGGCCTTTATGGAAGGGGTAAAGAGAATACACCCCCCGATAGCTAAACCAGCTCCCGGATGGGACTTAAACGTGGTACTTCCTAGACTCATGGGCACTCCTTTCGAACCCATGCACAAGGCGACTCTTAAATACCTCACTCTTAAGACTGCTTTCCTAATAGCTATCACCTCCATTAGGAGAGTAAGTGAACTACAGGCTCTTTCTGTACTAGACCCCTTCGTATCAGTTCACAAGGATAAGGTGGTTCTTCGCACACACCCAAGGTTTGCACCAAAATTCATCTTGAAATTTCATGTACATCAATCTATAGAACTACCAACGTTCTTTCAAAACCCTTCCAGCTTGGGAGAAAAAAGTCTGCATACACTAGATGTACGCAGAGCTGTCATGTTCTACATGGAAAGAACCAGATCACTGAGAAAGACTAATCAGTTCTTTGTCTCGGTGGCAGCAGGAAGAGAAGGAGATGCAGTCTCTAAGTCCACTATATCTAGATGGATTGTACAATGCATCACTCTCTGTTACACTCTTGCTAAGAGAGAACTACCCTTCAAGCCAAGAGCACATTCCACTCGAGGCACTGGGGCTTCCATAGCATTCATTGCAAATGTTCCCCTTGAGTCCATCTGCAAAGCGGCTACCTGGAGTTCTGTGCACACCTTTACAAAACACTACTGTCTAGATGCACACTCGAGATCTGACTCCCAGGTGGGACAGGCAGTATTAAGACATCTTTTCTCTACTGTTCCTTCTCATAACCCACCGCCAACTCCGGGTACTGCTCGCTAGTCTATGCACAGCATGTGATTCTAAGCAGATTAACAAACATCAGAAGAAAATGCATTACTTACCGTAAAAGCATTTCTGATGGTTGTATCTGCTTAGATTCACGTGCGCCCGCCCTTCCTCCCCACTCGGATGGAAGGAACATAGACATCCTCTACTTATTTCTCTCTTTTCTGTACTCACTCACGTCTAGAAGGCTCCCTCAGGGCAGAAAAATACAAACAGAGGGACCTCGACGCGTGAGGGATTGTGGGTACAACACACGTCACTATAGGGATAGTGTTACAGACACGCCTTGTCGACGTCCCCTTTTCGACTACGAAAAACAAAATGCAATACTCCGCAGTGACCACTGGATGTCGGACCTATGCACAGCATGTGAATCTAAGCAGATACAACCATCAGAAATGCTTTTACGGTAAGTAATGCATTGTCATCTCGGTTCAGCAAGGAGATAGGGCAGTCCAGGGGGTGCTTCCCAGGATTCAGGATCAGAGTGATCACTGCCTCACGTATAGTTAGGGGAAGCTGTCCCCCTTCATCCCATACTGAAAGCAGATGTTGGACTACTTCTGGGCCCATTTCCTTGTAGAATTCAGCCGTTATTCCATCTGTGCCCGGCACCTTCGCACATATTGTGAGCAGAACGTTGCTGTGCATAATAGGCTCAGCAATTGCCACGATCGCCTCTCGCTGCAATACAGACAGGGACGCCTCACTCACATACTCTACATGTTCTTCTGTTGATATCGACCCTCTATATGTATATAGCCACTCATAAAATTGACGGAAGGTGTCCAATATGGCATCCGGCTGTCCAACCACTTCACCATCCACTGTCTTCACAGCAACTATGTCCGTGGCCACCCTTTCACGTCTGAGCACTGCTGCTAATAGTCTACCCAGCCTACCCTCTTCCCCGTACTGACGGGCCAGTGCTGGACACGCTAGGTATTTAATCTCGCGCTTGGCCAGGTTATTGAAGGGGTCTAATGCGTCACGCAAGTTAGCCTTGTAGCCAGCTCCTTCCTTTTCCTCAACCCTGCTCTCGTGACTCTCGATTTCCCACTCTGTTTGACTCAATTGTCTACGTATCGTCTAAAACATTCCCAGTTCCAGGGTTGGACATCCCCCATGTAGGACCATTTTGAATGCCTCCCATAAAAAGCTTGCGGTGGAAATCGAGCTCAGGCTCTCCTGGAATTATGGAGGTGAAAATAATCCTCTCCATAAGATTCCAATCAGGCCAAATGCCCCAACCCCGACCCACCCCCATTACAACTACCCTTACTCGGCCCCCGTATCTAACACCACTGCACTCACTAGTGAGCCAGACCCCCTCCATCACCCTTCCGTACGTGGCATGTCTGCCGGTTTTCCCCGGCCTCTCGGGCCTGGGATCTTCTATTTTCTTGCATCACTGTGGACCACTCCCATTGCAGCCTCTTCTGGATCGTTTCGCCCCCAACATCCTGTGTCAAGGACTTCTCACTGTTCTCGGGTGCCACCACATTGAGGCCTTCTTCACACATTGTCACTCTACACTGCTTGCCTTTCCAGGAGAACCGCAGGCCAGACGGGAAAGTCTGCTTGTATCGGAACATCTCCTGATTAAGTATTCTGGTGACCATTCCCATCAGCCTCCACTTGAGTATAGTAGAGTGGAGTGTGCCAAGTCTTGGAAAAGCTGTACTTCCGAGATATTGATGGTCGTCCGTTGGTCGAGCCCCCGGTTCTTTTCTTGTCGGCCCCACTCTGTGAATCCTATCTAGACGAATCTCATCCGGTGGCATCTCCAGGAGAAGGCCAGCACAGACAGTCTGGATTGATTTCTTAAGCTCATTGTCCACAATCTTTTCCGGAAAGGTTCTTGAAGCGAATGTTGGAGCGTCTTGACCTATTCTTCAGATCCTTGCACTGGAGCTCTAGATTATGCAACATCTGTGCTAACTACTTTGTCATTTTACGAGAGTCTTCAGCCAATTCCTGTAAGGCTTGCTCGTTCATGTCTACTCGCTCTCCTAATTTTGAGAGTTCTCCTTTAATTTCCTGCACAGCACCTTTTTGATCAGATTTCAAAGAGATCTGCTCTTGAGAAGATCTGCTCTTGTAAAGAGTTTTGGAGAGATTCCATTAGATTTTTCTGCTGATCCGCTACGCACTGCATCAATTCTTACTTGGTGATTGCCATGGTGTCCTGGAGCAATGGCGTCTCCTCGTCCCGAGCTTCTGTTTGTGGAGATTGGGCAGTTTTTGGAGCCTTATGCCTGCCAGCACCTACTAATCGTGCCTTCTGCCCCACGAGTGTTCGCTGTGGAGCCCTTATTCCGTCCTCTTCCTTTTGCTTTTGACATGCCCCCCGGCAGGTTGCCTTCCTTATGAACCCCGGCTCACCGTCACCTAACATCTGTGCAACTTGGTGTATGGGTCCAGCCCTCTGGGGGCTGGAGTGAGCCTTCCCCCACTTCGGTTTCCGTCACAGCAGCATTAGTAGTGCCTACGGCCCCAGATTAAATTGTGTCTTCCCATTGGGCTCAGGGAGTTCTCTCGTGGATGAGGCCCAAACTCCAGCACTATCTTGGCCCCTTTCACCCTTCACCTAGCAGGGCCGTTCTCCACTCCACCACACTGTGTCACTTGTTACTTTGAAGGCACTACTTCACCAGGGAGTATCGGATGTATCTCTGCTCTACTCTTCATTTCTCACTGTGTATGTGTCTTCCCCCCCTAGCTGTTGGTCCCTATGCGCTGTGCCGGTATCAATAAGGGCCCCCACCCCCTGCATTCCTCTTCTTTTTATTAAAGTACTGTGATAGCTGCGGGCCCCCTCGCTCCTCCTCCCCTACTGCTTGTATCACCTCCAAGCTGGCACCTTCCTCAACCACACCGGGGCTCTTCGCTCTTCCAAACTGTCACCCTCCTAGGCCATACCTAGTCCCTTCAGTGTGCTCTTTTTGGCTCCCTCTATGTAGCTTAAAGCAGTGACTTTTTTTGTCTTTTTTCCCTTTTAGATGAGGGAGAGTGCGGAATCTTTGGGCCAGGGTGGAGCAAACTTGCAGGAGGGTAGGCATGTCCAGATACGAATGGACCCCCAGTGAATGCCTTTTGGGAACTTACCCTAGACTTGCTAAAATTAAGCACATTGTGAAACTCATGTGCATTCTAACCAAAAGGACCATTGCAATGGCATGGAAACGACCAAATGGCCCACAGTTCAAAACATGTTATGGGGAGTTGGAGCGCTGGGTGGGAGCTGAAACTAAAGCTTGGGAGGACAGTGTCGCAAGATCTCCTGAAGATGCGAGTCAGGCGCTACATGCTTGGAAAGCCCTAACGTGTACTATGTTTCACCCTTCTGATGATAAACCCCCTTGAACGATTTGCTCCAATGTTTTTGGAACTCACCACCTCCAATAGTACTTGAACAGGTTACCCCCTGAACCTGAACTTGCCCTCCCCCTTCTCATTTCCCCCCTTGCCCTTTCCCTCGTCCCTCTTGCCCTACCCCCTCACTGATTCCTCCCATACCAAATCGCACCATCAATCACACAGAGACAGTTAATGTTAATGTAGGTTTAATGTTTTTACCTTGATATATACCATCTGAAATACTCTGTTGCAGCATGCCAGCTCTGGCACGCTGCTCTTGTAACCCAAGAAATGGCAATAAAGACATTTTAAAATAAATTAGATGAGGAAGTGTGGACGTCGCACCCTATGCGGACTACTTGTGCCCCACTGTCCACCTCAAATATCCTTGGTGAGGCTACAGCCCCCACCACACTTTCCGAGCCGACTGGGGGGGCTCTGCTCACACTACATTGTGTATTGTCAGCCACCAGCCCCTACAGCTATCGTGTCCCCATGGCTGGTCTTTCCCCCAGAGGGGGATGACAACTCCTCTGAGGCAGCGCAGAGCGCTGGTGATGGCTCTCCTTGTCAGCGCCCCTGCAATAGATGTGGCATTCGGGTCCTCCTTCCAGCGGAGTTCGGCTGGGCCGCACACTCTAGATAGTTGCTGCACCCTCTCCGATCCCCTGGCTGTCTTCTTCGTCGCAGTGGCTTGGTTTCGCTATTCGGGACCGCACTTGCCCTTACTGCCTCAGTGGGGGCTTCCCACTATCCCAGTGTGCTTTGTTCTCGGGGTGGGGGCCGAATATAGCTTTTCGAGGGGTTTGGGTCCTCTGACGTATTCCATATCTATGACAGTAATCACCACAGCTGTGCTGCTTCGGAAAATCTTTCGCCGTCTGCGTCGATGATGTCGACACGCCGCCCTCGAAGACCTCCTCCGACGGCCGACGTCACTGGATGTTATAAGTAGGACGCACGACGCCCGTAGCCTCAGTTCTGTTTTTACTGCGAACGTGTTCGCTTCGGAGATCTCGGCACGCCTCGAGTCTTTGGAGTTTCTGTTCTTTCGGTTCTTCAAACCTGTTCGTTTGTGAAGAAAAAGTTCTTCGAGATGTCTACCTCTTCTTCTACCCCGCGTCCGGGCTTCAAGAAGTGCGGGGACTGCGGGTCCAAGATGTCAGTGACAGACTCGCACGACGCCTGCCTCTGGTGCCTCGGAGAGGCCCATGACACGGATGATTGTGTCAACTGCCAGTCGCTTACGTCCAAAGCCTTGCGGGGGTGCAAGAAGAAACTGTTGGTCGGTAAGGTGTCCAAGCCCCGGAAGTCGAGGTCCACGGGGCTTTCGACGGACGATTCGAGGGGCGACTCTCCGCATCGTCGTCGGAAGTCCAGTGGGTCTCGGTCTCAGAGTGGGTCCCGCCACTCCTCTGCCACTTCGAGGCACTCCCGGAAGCGCCATCATCAGTCACTGTCCTCGTCCGAGGACTGCACCCGTCGGCGGGTCGCTTATCTCACCAAGCATGCGACTCCGGAAGAATGGGCTTTCTTCGGTAAGAAAATGCTAGCGATTCTCGAATCGCAGGGTACTGGTCCGTCCGCGTCGCCGAGTGGGGTCGGTCGTGATCGGACTAGAGACACCACTCGTACGCCTTCGGGCTCGGGTGGTCGGCATGATTTGCGGGAACGGTCCCGCTCAGACAAGAGGAATCGTTCTAGTCATGCCCGTTCCAGGTCCCGGTCCTCGACGCGCTCAAGACCGTGTGCACCTGTGATGTCTTCGAGGAAGACGACGACGACGCCTGTGGCGCGAGGTCGTCGAGGGGCTCTCTCGAGGCTCCGCCTCCGAGGAAGTCGTCGACGCCATCGGTGCCCAGGCTTTCGATGGACACGCTCGGGGCTCCGCCCTCGAGGCCTGTGTCGACGCCGTCGATGCTGGCGGCGCCGCGTTCCGCATCGACACCGATTCACTCGACGCCCTTCGAGGCTGTTTCGACTGAGGTACCCTGGGGTACGGTGGAACCCCCTAGAAAGGTTCTGGCCAAGGCCAAGCATGGCTTTGTTTCCTCATTCTGTGCCCACTTTCCACCAGCTTGAGTACATTTCGGAGGTGGATGAGGGCTCTGATGACGGCATGGTTCCTGATACGGTGCCAGATGAGATTCTCTCAGGCCATAGCCAGATTGAGGACCTGCGTCAGTCCCTGCACAACACCAGTGGTCTGGACACCTCTCCGGAGGTGGAGTTTTGTAGGCCTGAGCCTGGCACCCATGCCGACTCATCGTACCGGCCCCTTATGTCTAGAGTCACCGAGTACTTGGGGTGGTCTGCTCCCCCAGGGGATTTTCTTCAGGATGACCTCACGGATATCCTCGACCAAGGTCCACCAACTGACCCGGTACTGCCGTTCCATATGGCTCTACAGAGGAGGTTGGCGGCGGCTTGGACTGCTCCGGAGAGTCTCCCAGCAGTGGGCAAGTCTTTGCTGCGAAAATACCGCCCAGCCAGTAGCGACCCCTGCTACTTGACCACGCACCCCTCTCCGGAGAGTTTGGTAGTGCAGGCGGCTACAGCCCCAGCAAGGCAGGCGTCGTACCCTACCATCCCTCCTGATAGGGACGACAAGCGTTTTGATGGTTGGGCGAAGAACGTGTTTTCTATAGGGGGTATGACTCTTCAGGCTGCCAACTCCGTATGTGCCTTGTCACGTTTCACGCACACTCTGTGGAACTGTGTTTCCTTAGCGGCTGAACATATTCCCAAAGGGGACGAACGGGATGGTTTTCTTGCTATGGTCCAGGATGGCAAGGATGCCATGTGCGAGGCCGTTCAGTCGGGTTTGGACATGGCAGATTGCGTCAGCCGGTCCATGGCGGCAAGCACCGTAATACGCAGGTTTGCGTGGTTGCGGAAGTCAGGGTTTGCTCCTGATGTGCAGGCCCGGCTCCTCAACATGCCCTTTGATGGTGTCCATCTTTTTGGCAGCAAGGCTGACAAGAGCCTTGAGAGGTTGCAGACCTCCAAAGCTGCAGCGAAGTCGGTGGGCGCTGCAGTTCGACAACCTCCACCTTTTCGTCCTAGGGGACAGCAATGGAGGGGAGGTTCCTTTCGTTATTACTCATCCTTTGGTAAAGTGAGAGGAGCTGCCAGTCAAAGGGCCCACCGTAGGAGTGCCAGAGGTGGGAAGCAAGGTACTCGAAGTGCCAAGGCCGCTCGGGCAGTTGCCTCTTTGCCCTCAGGCAGCGCCGCAGCCGCTTCAGCTCAGTCATGAGGCCATGTCCCATGGTTTGCCGGTTGGGGGAAGGCTGGCGCAGCATCTTGTCGAATGGCGTGCCATTACTTCAGATGTGTGGGTTCTGGAGATCATAGCCCACGGCTACTGTCTTCCCTTTCGGCAGAGACCTCACGACAATCCACCGGGGAATCTCTTGTTGAAGAGTCCGGATCCGCTCCTTGTGTAGGAGGTTGAAGCCCTGCTGGAGAAAGGCGCCATAGAACTGGTGCCTGTAGTGGAGAGGAACAAGGGATGGTATTCCCCATATTTTTTGATTTCCAAGAAAGACGGGAGATTGAGACCCATCATGAACTTGCGCGGTTTGAACAAACTCCTCAGGAAGGACAAGTTCAAGATGGTTACTCTTTCTCAAGTCCTCCAGGCCCTTCAACTTCAGGACTGGTTGGTGTCTCTCGACCTCAATTACGCTTATTTACATGTGCCAATCCATCCAAAGCACAAGAAGTACCTAAGGTTTGCGGTTGGCGACTCGCTCTTTCAGTTTCGGGTCCTGCCGTTCAGATTGACCTCCGCCCGAGGGTCTTCACCAAGCTCATGGTTGTGGTGGCAGCGCTTCTCAGGAAAGGGGGGGATTCACGTCTACCCCTACCTGGACGATTGGTTGATCAGGGCGCGCTCTCCCGAACAAGTATAGGATCATCTGTCCGTCACCTACCACTCCCTCCACAAGCTGGGCTTCTCCCTCAACTTAAAGAAGTCCCACTTGACGCCAACTCAAAGGCTCCAGTACATCGGAGCAGTGCTCGACACGTCCCTTGGGCAGTGTTTTTCTCCCCAGGTGAGGGCTCATCACATTCAGCAAATGGTGCACAAGTTTTAGCATGCCCAGAGTCTCCCAGCGTTCGAGTTCTTGAGATTGCTCGGCCTCATGGCATCCTGCATTCATCTGGTGCCAGAGGCCAGGTTGCGGATGGGATCTTTGCAATGGGTACTCAAGCTCCAGTGCTCTGTCCTCCAGCAGGATGTCGGACCCTGTTCAGGTGCCGTCCTCGGTCGCCCAGGACCTTCTGTGGTGGGCCGTCGAAGGCAATCTGATGAAGGGGGCTCCATTTTGGCTACCCTGGCCGGAGGTGACAATTGTGACAGACGCATCCCTCACGGGATGGGGAGCTCATGCCAACAAGTTGACTGCCAGCGGTCGTTGGTCTCCGTCGGAGTCCAGACTCCATATCAATCTGTTGGAGCTGAGGGCCGTCAGGCTTGCCCTGAAGGCTTTTCTGCCGACTGTGCGAGGAAAGAATGTCCTGATCCTGATGGACAACACAGTGGCCATGCACTACCTCAACAAAAAGGGGGGTGCAGGATCACTTCCTCTGTGCAGGGAGGCGATGCAGCTCTGGTTCTGGGCAATCCAGCAGGGAGTTTCGATCTCGGCAGTTCATCTGGCTGGAGACGAAAACGAGACGGCGGACACTCTGAGCAGGCAGAGCGCGATCTCTCATGAGTGGGAGCTGGCTCAGGAGATTCTCCTGGAGATCTTCGCCCTTTGGGGGACCCCTCAAGTGGATCTCTTCGCCTCCAGTGTCAACCGGAAGTGCGAAAGGTTCTGCTCGTGGGAATTTCCTCCAAGAGGAGCCTTAGGAGACGCGTTCGTGGTGGAGTGGTCATTCCCACTGCTGTACGCGTTTCCTCCAGTCCCCGTCATCCCACAAGTGCTGCGGAGGTTACGGAGGTTCGGTTCCTGGATGATCCTCTTTGCTCCGGCATGGGCCCGGAGGACGTGGTACCCGGACCTTCTCAACTTGTCCATCTGCCCTCAACGTCGTCTTCCCTACCGAGACGATCTGCCCCCACGGGAGGGGGGTCAGGTTCTCCATCCAGAGGTCAGATCCCTCAACCTTCACGCTTGGTTTCTGAAAGGTTGAGGTATAAGGATTGGGACCTCCCTGAAGACGTGATGGAGGTGTTGCTTTCGGCCAGAAGGCCTGCAACAAAGTCCCTGTACCGTTGCTGTTGGAGAAAGTTCTGCGACTGGTGCAGGGTTCAGAATGTGGATCCATTTTCATGTGATATTCCTGTAGTTCTGTCTTTTTTGCTTTCTTTAGCCCAGAGGGGCTTGCACGTGGGTACCGTTAAAGGTTACCTGGCGGCGCTGTCCATATTTAAGCGCTCGTCTGAAGAGTGTTCCTATTTTCTATCGCCGGTCAAGTGGCACAGCGAGTAGAGCACTCGCTTTGACATCCGTGCAAAAACTCTTAAAACTGTATTTTTGGTTGCGGTCACTTCCGCTCGCAGAGTGAGTGAGTTACAGGCACTTTCAGTTAAGCCACCTTTCACTGTGTTTCATAAGGACAGGGTTGTCCTTAGAGTTCGTCCTTCCTTTCTTCCTAAGGTGGTGTCGGAATTTCATTTAATAGAACACTGAGGGTAACTCTACTTGAACCTTGGACAAGGTTTAATTTCAATTCTTACCGAGAATTACAAAATCATCGTCACACTCAATCACGAGCTATAGAGGAAGTGATTTTTCAAAACACATTTTAATATGCATCAACATTTCATCAGGCTTATATAGCAGTAAAAAAGTTATTCAGTATGTCAATGGTTCTTTCCAACATCAGAGAAAAGTTCCACTTTTTCACTTGCAACAATTAAAAGTCAGTCCCAAGTGTATTAATAAGAGGTGATAGAACACAAGGCATTTTACATTAGATAATGCCAATGTACTTAGCGTTTTCTAGTGCTATGTGTGCGATCCAGTGTATGAATATTTATTGACCACTGGGGTGCCAGCAACTAGAAAAATCCAACAACTTGTACCAATAACACACGATGCATGAATTATAAAGACACCTCAATGGAAGGGTCCTTTTTTACCATCTAAAAGCTTGTATAGACAAAAGACACAATATAATGCCAAATGTATAACACAGTCTATGTAGTCAATTCTATACACAGATCTAAAAAAAACACATGAGACCAGCTCATGCTGTATCAAGGTCGACTGGTTTCATAACCATATCTTATTCTGGTCATCTTCATCAGGACTTTGTTTTGTAAGGTCTTGACTCCCTGTCTGGGATCGCCGTCTTGCACCATTACGTGTGTTTTCCTATTCCGCACTGTATTGAGAACGTCACTGCTCAAAAATGTCTGAGAGCAGAGCACACCCTAGCGCAATGAATACTGTATACCGCACTGTCAGCCTGACTTGCTGTTGTGGTGCATGGGACAGAGCATAAATGCATCTGCGTGGTGCCTCAAAGCCTTGGAAAAAAAGAGGCTCACTAATGTGTTCTCTCCGTCACCTTTCCAGGTGCCCGGTTGGGATTTGAACCTTGTCCTCAAGTTTCTGATGGGTGCTCCGTTTGAGCCTTTGCATTCATGCCTTTTAAGACTGTTAACTCTTAAAACTGTATTTTTGGTTGCGGTCACTTCCGTTCGCAGAGTGAGTGAGTTACAGGCACTTTCCGTTAAACCACCCATCACTGTATTTCATAAGGACAGGGTTGTCCTTAGAGTTCGTCCTTCCCTTCTTCCGAAGGTGGTGTCGGAATTTAATTTAGGCCAGAAGGTTATTCTTCCGGCATTTTATCCTCCTCTGCATCCTGGTAAGGAAGAGGAGAGGCTCCATAGGCTGGATCCTAGGAGAGCTTTAAGCTTTTATATTTCACGCATGTCCCGGATCAGAGTGGACGATCAACTCTTTATTGGTTACGCTGGAAAGCGTTTGAGACAAGCTGTTACTAAGCAGACTTTGTCTCGCTGGATTATTCTGGCAAATTCTGAATGTTACCGCTTGGCGGGTAAGGACCCTCCGCTTGGCTTACGGGCCCATTCGACTAGGGGTATGGCTGCCTCTACTGCCCTGCAGAGGGGTGTTCCTATTAGTAACGTCTGTGATGCAGCCACTTGGGCTTCTGTCCATACTTTTGTACGTCACTACTCCCTCGATTCCATCCGTGGGCAGGATCTGGCCTTTGGCAAGGCAGTCCTTTACTCCGCAATTTGATTGGGCATTCTAAATTTCTGTATTCTAAATTCTTTTCCCACCTCCTTGCGTAGGCACTGCTTTGGGAATCTGTCATAGATATGGAATACGTCGGAGGACCCAATCCCCTCGAAGAACAATTTACTATCTTAACTGGTAATGTTCTTTCGATGGGATGGTCCCACGACGTATTCCATATCGCTCCCTCCCTGCCTTCCCCGCTACAGAATTTCTTATGCGATTGCAGCTTACGTTTCCGCAAGGCTTTGTGTGGTCAGACTGGCAGAAGACTGGTGCCACACGTTCTGGGAAAAAACTACAACTGAGGCTACGGGCGTTGTGCGTCCTACTTATAACATCCAGTGACGTCGTCCGTCGGAGGAGGTCCTCGAGGGCGGCGTATTGACGTAATCGATGCAGGACGCAGATGCCGAAAGATTTTTCAAAGCAGCACAGCTGTGGTGATTACTGTCATAGATATGGAATATGTCGTCGGACCATCCCATCGAAAGAATGTTACCAGGTAAGAGAGTAACTTGTTCATCTTTCACCTTTAGGAGGGGGTCGGGGGCGAGCAGTGATGAGCACATCCTGCCCCAATGAGCAGCCATCTTAGAAATGGAGGCAGCCTCTTTTGTCACTCTTGATTCCCCACCACAGCTGCAAACAAACATTGACAAGCATAGGACCTTCCTCTGCCTCTCTCTTAGCTTTGGCAATGTGAGTCACCAACATTCACACTGTTTGTTGTAGGAAATATGGGCAACCGGTTTCACCACTCGCAAATCTTTCGCCTGCCTCTTTCTGTTGTTGGCAGTTCTGGTTAATTTGTATCTGCCTTGATTTTATTAGCTTTTGGCTTACCTTTCAACAATATTACCCCATCGGGTGGTTGGGTTTTCATAGACTTGTACGTCTCAAGTTATAGCCAATTGGCTTTGCCTTATAGGATTTTTGCTGCTGCTCAACAGTTCGGTATTCAAAATGGCATTGGAGACCGCTGTCAGTCAGTCGCGAGTGCTGCGGTCGCTGCTTTCCAATTGTTCGGTATGCAAAATTAACTTAAGTATGACTTTCACTCATACGCAAGTGCTGCTCTGCAATTGAATGCCTTGTCTGGAATACGTGGACGGGGAAGGAGCGCTCCGAGGCTACTATCAGTCATCCGGGAGCGAGGTTAGGGCAGGGGCCCTCTCCCCATCACCATCCCCATCTGCACATTGCCACTGAGATATCGCAGCATGAGCTGCTGCCTTCAACCACTAACTGAAAGCAACACGTCTGCAAGCACCATCTGAATGCATCTTTAATGAGGATTAAGGTATTCTCACCCGTACCTGCCTGGTACGCAAGCTGCTGAGCTATGCTTGTGCCCGTGTCCTGTGCAACACCTACTTCATAGCTGATCGCCCGCTCTAAGATGGCCTCCACCCGCTTTTGGATTTCACAATCTCTACATTGCCAAGCAACGAGGCAAGCTTATTGCCTACATACTTCTACCGGCTGGCGGAAGTGGGCCCTCATCAGAAAAGGCCCTCAGGATAAGGCCCTGTTAGCCCCCGTTTTCACTGGTTTAAGAAGGACAGACAAGCTGTCCACCCTGCCCATACACAGTAGCTGTCCAGAAGCTCAAGAACAGCCCTCAGCGCCTGGTCTGGAGTGGAGCCACATCCTTTAACAAAAACTGTTTGAGCGTTCCACCGATATCACCAGCCTACTAAGCCTACAGCCTCACCAAACCTGCATGCGGCTTCGCCGCTAACTCTGTCTCTTCGCCATCTGGCCCCGCCTACAAAGCGGTAAAATTTTATGTCTTTTATACTGCTCATAACTGCACATATATATTTGCATGCCTAAAGTGCTCAGAACTGCTCAGATAATGCCTCCCTTGTTAGTGCGCACCGCTTTTTGTTTAACCGCGAGCCATGAGTAAGATGTCTAAGACATATATTTCTTGAATTCCCTTAAACGTATGCATTCTTGCTGCGCTCTCAGCTGGCTGACCTCCCATCACCCTTTGGCGCCTCACGCATGTCAAGGACTTGTGCTGCGCCCCCAAAAAGTAGCACACAGCACTGAAGGCGGACTAGCCTACCTGTTCACCGCCATTATTCCGACTATTGTACTAGCCCTACGCACTACATTTGTAGATCATTCACAGGAGCCTACAAAGGAATCTATTTGCTGCTCATCTCGATACCAGCGCCGCCCTGATTCACCACACTACCCAAAGTGAAACAATTGTATTTCCCCTGCTTCTGCACTATTGTAACCTTGCTCTCTCTTTACTACTTGTACCTGCTGAATTATTCTGACTGTTGTATCAGTCTGAACTAGCGATACTAGCCTAAGCATAGTGTTTGAAGCCCTTCTGTACCTGCATTACTGTAACCTTGCAACAGCATTACTGCAACGACCTCAACCATTGGTCACTGCCAGTACTAGACCAAGTGTCCCACCATAGACTACCTACTCCAGCCTAAATAGCAATCGCTTATCACTATACCTTACACACTGTACATCACGTGTATTAGCCCTAGCGACTGTGCTCGCTACACGCCAGATACCTACCAAATATACGAGCCCAAAGTGTCCTGCTCATCACACACTGGCTATATGGCCCTACTTCTCAGTGTCAGTCTAGCTATGGCAACCCTCCTTCCAACCATCAACTCATTCCTACAACACGTCCCCCCTTTTCCCATGGGAACACAAACGGGCTCTCTCTGAACACACACCCTTGGTGAGGCCACAGCCCCCAACAATTGGCAAACACTCACCCCTCCCAACACCTTTCTAAGTCGAGCTGAATGGATCCGCCGCTTTGACGCCCCACCCACCCCTTGGGCTCCCTGCCCGGTGAAAACTAGAAACTTCACACTTTGCTCTAGGATCCCTAAACACGGGCAACTGCACTGGCGAGATCGCCTTCCACGCCCACCGAAACTCCCTCTCACCAGCCCCCAACCACATACATCCCCTACTGCACCTAAAACCCCTAACACGGTCAAACAACCTACCATCAGAGACGCACTGATTAATGCCCGTTCTCTGGTCGCCCACTCACTTGACATCACAGACATAATCACCAGCAATGACCTCCACTTCCTTGCCATCACCGAGACGTGGCTGCATCAAGCAGCAGGCCCATCCTTGTCCCCAGCTATTCCTGATGGCTAGCTATTCAATAATAAGGACTGATACTGAGCTCAGCAAAGGAGGCGGAGTAGCATTCATTGCGAAAACGTCCTTAGGCCTCAGAGCCTTGCTGACGACCAGCCCCCCGTTCTACAGAATTACCATCAGTCAAGCTACCTCTATCACCATCCCAAACTATCGTTATGCATCTCATTTACCACCCCCAGGTCACATCTCCTCCTTCAAGGAAGACATCTCAGACCTCTTGACTAACAATACCAAACCAGGATCCCAAATAATCCTACTTTGTGACTTCAACTGAAATGACATCAATGCAGCCTCCTTGGAAAACTGTCTCCCAGCTAGGCTTCAACCACTGCATCAAAACACCAACGCACAACAAAGGAAGAAAGTTGGATTGGTTGGCAGACCTCAACTGTACTACTACCATCCTCCAAAATGAACCTACTGCGTGGTCCGACCATCACTTCATCTCCATTACTATTCAGGGGAATTAAATAAAACGTCTAGCCCACTTATTGCCCCTCAAGTCCTCGCCAGAAATAATCGAAACATCACACGCCAAAATCTCCTACCTCTGATCCAGAACATCCTAGAGCCATCTAGCTACAAGGACCTGGACGCAAACAAGCTAGTTGACCTCTACAACTACTCAATTGAGACTGCTGTAGACCGCAATGCCCCATCAAACTCTCCAGAGCTAAACAAATAGCCCACCTCAACAAATGGTTAACTCCCGAACTTAAAAACCTTCAACAAAAAAAGGGCAGCAGAATCAATCTGGAGGGGGGCGCCCAATCCTACTAACAAGGCACTATTCTCCTCAGATGCCTCCACCTACAAAACCTCTATTTTCAAAGCAAAAAAGCAAACTTATGATAACAGTATTCTTAACGCCAACTTCAAAACCAAAGAGCTCTTTAATATCCTCAGGGAACTTGAGTCCCCAGCACCACCTTCGGACATTTGCGTGAAAGATGCTGCTTGGTGCGCTAATATTCAGAAAGCCTTTGCAGACAAGATTGCCATTCTCCAACTCAAAATTGAGCAAAAAAGAAAGAGCTTAGCCAAAAACGCTAAACCTTCCCCCACGCTGCTCTTAAGCATCCCAGACTGTCCACCCTTTTCTTTCTCACCTGTCTCGATCTATGAAGTGGAAAAGATTATAAAAAGCCTCAAACCTTCCAGGTGTCAAGGTGATCTCTGCCCAGCGGCAGTGATCCAGGAAGGTGCCAAGGACTTGGCGCTATTCATCACGGCACTAATCAACTCATCCTTTGAATCCAACACACTACCCAACAACCTCAAGGAGGCATGGGTCATGCCCTTCCTAAAAAAAAAACCCCAACCTATTCCCCAACATCCCCACAAATAATATGCCCATCACCACCGTTCCCTAATCCTTAAGGTCCTAGACCGGGTAGCCTACCTCCAAATTCAGAAGCATTTGGAGGACTACAACCTTCTAGGCCTTAGACAATCAGGCTTTAGACCCAGACATGGAACAGAAACAGCCCTCCTGGACCTTAAAATCCAAATGGATGAAGCTAAGGATAATGGTAAGCTTGCCCTGTTCCTGCTGTTAGACCTCTCTGCGGCCTTCGACCTTGTTGATCATCAAATCCTGACTGATCATCTCTCCTCAGCAGCTGCCTTCACGAACAATGTTTCCTCCTGGATACAATCTTTCCTGTCCAACCACACCACTAGGGTCTTTGCTCCCTCCACCGCAGCAGACCCTACTCCCATCCTCTGTGGCATACCACAAGGCTCATGCGTCTTGCCAACGCTACACAACATCTTCACCAAGCTCCTCTTTGACCGTCTTGACAACCTGGGTGTCATCGGTGTAATTTGGGTGTGTGACACCCAGGTTGTCAAGACCCTAGTGGTGCGGTTGGACAGGAAAGATTGGTTCTCATCACGCTCACAGGGTGCTATGAAGAGGATGCCAGACGAATTAACTAAATATATTTGGAAATCCAGGCCTGGGTGGCAGAGAAGGGCCTTTGTCTTAACGACAAAAAAAACGAGCTCCTGATCGTCAGCTCCCAATCCCGCATCAATAAACTTCATACCCGTTACGCATCGATCAACATCGATGGCAACCAGATCAAGGTGGCTAATGAAATCAAAACATTAGGAGTTTACCTAGACTCGACCTTATCCCTCAAAAAACAAGTGAATGCCATGGCCTCTGCCGCGGCATACACTAACAAGCTTATCAACGCTTGCAAAGCATTCCTATCACCTAACAGTTGCATCACTCTAGCCAGGGCTCTTGTGCTCTCTAAAATTGATTACTGCCACCTTATACCTAGGCACATTGGAAAGGAACCTCAACAAACTCCAGGTCCTACAAAATAATGTCCTAAAATCAGCACTAAGCATCCCCATAACCACACATCACCAGACACAGACAAGCCGCTCACTGGCTCCCTATTCGGGACAGAATCGCCCTCCGCACGCTCATTATCACACACAAGTGCCTCCCAAGCTCTGCTCCCAAATATCTGGTTGACAAAGTCAACAAGTGAGTTCTATCTAGACCAACTAGAGCCCTACACACACAGTGCCTAGCTGTCCCCAGATTCCTCCTTAAAAAAGCAGGAGGAGCAAGCTTCCCAGTACTAGCGGCTAAACAGTGGCATGCCCTACCCCTTGGCATTAGATCAGAACCAGCTTTTTTGGTCCTTTAGAGCAAAAGTAAAAGGCTGGCTCCATGATAAAACGCTAGCATGATCGCCTCTCTGCATTCTTATATTACATCTTTGATCTTCCTTGTCTCGACCCAATGTAACCTCGGTCGACATGCACTTAACCTCCTCCCCTCTTATTGTCTGAAATTACATGTATCTGTATGTTAGGAACTCTGTATGTAAACTTCTATGTATAAGCTTTGGGCGCCCAGTTACCTCATGGTTTGGTGCGCGGTACAAATAAATAAACTAAACTAAACTAAACCAGCATATGTAGACTCACTGGGTAAGCCTTTTGTCAGCTGCTTCCTCGCCGCTCACAGGTTGTCGTCTTCCGTTGCTCCTCGCAACCCGGCAAACTGCACCCTGGATTCCACTTTCGCTCACGCCACCTGCAACAAGAGCCCCTGTCGCTCCGGAGACCCTCTGGTGCACACCAACCAGCAGAGACAGTTTCTCTGTTGCAGCTTAGGCCCTTTGGTGCATGCCAGCCACAAGAGACAACCTTGAGGCCCTCAGGTGCATGCTAGCCACCTGAGACAACCTCCTGGGAACGAAAGCTCCCTTTGCCTTCACTTCCTGCTGCACAGCCTCTGCACTTCAGGATTCGAGAGTTTCTGACCCTCTCAGGACTGACGGCGACGTTCAGCCGCCCAGTGATCCCGGCATTCTCTCCTACTCAGCTTCTGCTTGGGCTGTAAACAAGCACCACGCTACTTCTGCTGGTTGCTTTCTGTGCTTCTGCGCTGCTCTGCTTTCTCCACCCTCTCCACCTTCTCTATGGCCTGCACCTGAGGAGGCGTTTTAAGCCTCTTTGTCTCCCGCAGGTCTGGGCCTTCTAAATGAATGCTTTGGCTAGTCCTGCAATATTGTACCTTTTCAGCCCTCTTCTTCATCCCAGTACCTAGAGAATTATGGGACTTGGAAGTCCCTAATGTCAAAGTCAGTTTTCCGAGTTTTATTTTGAAACCCCAGTCGTTCCTTTACAATATTATTGAAAGGTATATCACAAGAGTTAGTTATCAAGCCTAGTAGAAAAAAGGAAGGCAGTTCTTTTTGTTATTCATAGAATTCCTTTCACTATATCTTTGGATTTTACAGAGGTTGTTAGCTTTACATGTTTCTAAGATTTTGGATGGTTTATTTCTCCCACAGCCTAGGAGTTGATTGTATTCACCCCTATTGATATGTTTATCTTGTGGAATGAAAGGATGATTATTACAATAAGCCATTAAATGCCTTGGCAGTAAAGAGACATCCTCCTTAGAGCACGACAAATACTGTGTCTTATCCCACAGAGTCCTCTCACTCCCCTGGGCCTTTTCTCCTCCCAGGTGATCTTACTGCAGAACACCTCCCCAAGTTCAGATTCATGAAGTGTCTGCCTTTCCCTGGCCACCTGGGAGGAGACTTTAGGCAGGGGTTTAGTGAGGGATCTGTAGGATTAATCACACCGCTTATAACGAAGTTCATCCCGACGCTCCTTGCGTCGCAACGCTTTCAGATCATGCATTCCTGGTTGTCCTACTGTGCCTCTGTGCCCTCTTCTGCCACTCCTGTCCTGCTGCTGTCCCTGTGTGCCTCCTATTCCTGCTGGTCTACGCCTGGACTCAGGCCCCCTACTCCCTTTGTGTCTCCTCCTGCTTACCTGCTCCTTGATTGTCTTCTCGATGCCTCCTACTTCGCTGGCTAAGACTCATCTTCCCCATCTCAGCCTCCAGTCTTCCCTGTTGCGCCAGTAGCTCCTTCTGCCGGTCACTGCCATCACACCCAGTTGGTATCCAGGGTTTTGCTTTCAGACTTTATTACAGACTTACTGTCTACCGGGTCATCTTAGTTCTGTGCACTCAGCACAAGGATGGCTTCAGGGACCGGCTGCCCTTGCCTTCACGAGTCAACTTCCAGAGAGAGGGGAAGAGCGAATACGTGACCCGCTGTTAACACATGTGACCATTACCACTTTTCTGAGATGAATTCTGAAGGCCTCACTTTGTCCTTAAATGTAGCTGTTGACATAGGTAGCGCCTTGGGGTGACCCTCTGTTTACTCGCAATACACCACGTGGCCGCATTACAAAAATTGTTCATGTGGCACAAATGTGTACGCAAACAGAGACAAATCCCTAATTCTGTGAATGGTGGGAATCACAAAGGTCAGTCTTCACACATAAATAGCTTTGCCCTACGACATTCTTCTGACACACACACACAATTAGTGGGCCAGAAATTTGCCTCACGATTGTCTGGAGCCTCCCACGGCATGTCCAGAATTTACAAAGGCACGTGTGGAAGTTTGTTTTTTTATCCCTGCACATATCCCATGCCACAGGACTGGTGCAGAGAAAAGTGCAAATTAGACTTAATAAACCTTTTCCTGTTCCCTTACCTAACACTACCTATTCCAAGGTTTTATTTCAACTTTGATTTTGTTATGGAAATTCATATCTTGATTAAAGGGTGTTACTCCCCTTATCGGGAACAGGGGGTTAAGGGGGGTGATTCTTTTTTTAATTAAGCTCCAGTTTGGCTGAGAACACGGCCTTGCCTTAAGAGCAGACAATTTGTAGTTGCATGTATCTTTACATGCATAGTGCTTTCTCATTTGATTTGGAGGGCATGCTCAGGCAAGAACCAGATGTAGTTAGATTACTTAGTTGTACTAAGTTCTGGAGGAGGCAAATCTTTAAACATTGGTGACTAAATCATACTCTGCATTGAGGTAATTTCAAGATCCAGGGCGAATGGCATAGTGCTGAAAGGGATGAAGAAAGACGATGATGCTCTTCTATGACACACATGTAGCCGAGCAAGAAAAGCGGGATTGTGAAAAATTGGCAAATGTAGCTTTGGATGCCAGATTTTGGCAGAAAAGAGGAGGTGAATGTGTTCTGACCAGATCACTGAAAGCACTTTAGACGAGAGACACTTGAAAATCTTCATACAGTATTTGTTCAAGGGAGTGAGAACATAGCTTAAGAGTGTGATACATTGTTTTGGGATAGAGTTGTCTGGGCAGTTTATGTGGATGTTGAACTCATCCATGACTAAAATATGGTGGAGGGTGATCGTGAGAGTATTGAGGATTTAATTTAGATGAATAATATGCATTTATTTTACTGTGGTAGGGTAATCGCCTATAAAGCAGGTGATCAGCATTTGTGAGGGTAAAGTGATATGAAAAATAAGGTCCGGTCAATTGATAACACTGGTTGCATCAACTTGAGTGACTTTAAGGGGCGCTATGATGGATTTATATAGTATTTGATTTATAAAGTGCAATCCTAGCTGGGAAGCAATTGAGTACTGTATATTTTAAATACATCCAATGTTCTTCCAGGGCAGTTTGCTGTAAAAAATATATCGGGATGTGTTTGACACAGTGAGTGCAAAACATTTGAGATAGTGAGCCATAATACTGTCCTGGATTTGTTGGGCATTTCTGACATGGACATTTTTAACCACCGAGCGGCTACTTTTTAAACCACCATTGAGTCAAAGAGCAAATCTTTGCAAAGAGGTTACATTTTCTGGCTAATCCTTGAAGTTTTAGCCCCTAGAATGCTATCGGGATAAGAGGATTCCTTGCTAATGCTAGCAGGCATCCCTCTTTCCCGACAGTCCTTTACCTTTGAGCTCAGGCACACTTGAAGGAAAAATCCTGGGGTGTAGAACCTCTGAGTGACTGCCTGCCAAGCTGGAGCTCCAGGTGGAAGCTTGGATGTGTAGTCCCTGGAATTAACAGTTTGTAGGGATGAGATCCTGAGGATGCCTCCGTTGTCGACGTCCATTTTATAGTCCTCTACTGGTCAATATTCCCCTTTTAATGCAGTATCTTCAGCCCGGTGTACCCTTCCTACCTGCTCTTTGATGATGGCTGCTCTGTTGGCGGCACTGAAGATCAACTTGTACCTTGTTGGCTAGAGCCCTTGGCACCCTAATGAATTTTCAGTACATTTTACCACTATAGATTCCTGGAATAAAAAATTAACCAATCAATCACATTTTACATACAATCCATGGAGCATGATGTCAAAAATAAATCTCTTATTTATGTTCTTCTTTCATAACACCTTTCTGGTAATCTCGGTCCGCCTTTTTTCGACTAAGCTTGATTAGCGGCGGTAGGGGGGGTCAAGTGCCTTCTGGCTTTGAACCAATGAGTGGGGTAGCTGTGGGGACAATTTCTTCATGAACCAAGAAGATTTGCTTGGCCTGGCTAAAGTTTTGCATGACACAAGTGGGTTATATACGTCTCCCGACCTTGATCTTCAACAGGCCGCACCTTATGGACACCTGAATACTCAGTTCAGGAGGGCTATTGAAAAAGTGGCTGATGCCTTGGGTCTGGGCACCCCAGCTCAAACCCTTGTCAGCATATGAATTGATGGACATCCTGGGTAAGGGACTGCAAACTGAAAGGTCATTGCCATTTAATGCGGTTATCTCCGACACCATTACCACGCTGTGACAAAGGCCATGTTCCACGCCAGCTGTGGACGCTGAACCCACCAAGAAATATAAACCGGCTAGGGTAGATCTACCATTCTTAGCTCACCCTACGGCAGAAGGTCTAGTGGTACAAGCCGCTACAATGAGCTTTCGGCCAGCCACGTCGACCTCTAACCTTCCTGCAGACCAGGAATACAAGAAAATGGAGGCCCTGGCCAAGAAGATCTTTACTACAGGAAGCATGGCCTTGAAGGCGGTCAATGTGTCATGTGATTTTGCAAAGTGTTCCACAGGCTGTGGAGTATGATAGCGGAAGCAGCAAAACACATCTTGGCTGGTGACAGGAGGGATCGTTTTCTACGCATCATTTACGATGGCAAAGAGGTGCCATGGTAAGCACTGCAGTTGGGCCTGGACGCTGCAGATTGCATAGGCTGTGCAATGGAGACGTCCACAGTGCTGCAGCGGTTGGCTTACCTCCACAGCTCAGGATTCTCACTGAATGTCCAAGCTAAACATCTGGACATAGATTTTGATGGTGAGCTGGTGGTTAAGATTTGAGGCGTGGTGTAGGGAACGCAGGATAGACCCCATTGCTTGTCCCACCACTACAGTGATGGAGTTCCTTCTGCCACTGGCCTCTTCAGGCCTTCAGATAGGCACCATAAAGGGCTACTTGGGAGCTTTGTCTGTGTAATAATAGATTTCCGGATTAAGGATTCTTATTCACCTGCCTGGTAATGGCCCAATTTTTGAAAGGCCTTGTAAATAGGTTCCTCCCTACTACATTTTTGATTCCATACTGGGTCAGGAGTATAGCTCAGGGGCAACACGCTCATCTTGGAAGCAAGACAATGCGGAGCACCACAGGTTCGATTCCCAGGCCTGCGCTTGGAAACTTCTGGGTATTAAGCTCGTTATAAATAACCCATTACAATTACCCATTACAGTTACATGCATTTGGTTTTAACAGTACTGGTGGCAGCTCCCTTGAGCTCATGCATTCATGTGCTAACAAGTTTCTTGCCCTGAAAACTGCTTTCCTGGTGGCAATCACGCCAGCAACATATATAAGTGAGCTTCCGGCTCTATCCTGCAAGCCGCCCTTCGTACAATTTTTCAAAGAAAAGGCTTCTCCCAAGGTGCGTCCCAAATTTCTATCAAAATTGGTTTCTGCGTCCCACTTGTCCCATAGCATTGATTTGCTAATCTTCTGACCGCCTCCACATCCATCTAAGGATGAGGAAAGGTGACGCAGAGTGGATCCTAAATGGGATGCTCAGCTTCTATGTAGTTTTGACAACAGAATTTAGGCACAACAACCAACTCTGGCTTTCTCTCTATCCACGAAGGATCTGGGTACATCCAAACAGACAATTTCTCACTGCATAATTCTCTGCATTGCTGAGTGTCATCATAGAGCAGGAAAAGATCTACCAACAGGCATCAAAGCACATTCTACCAGGGGTGTGGTGGCATCATCCGCCTTACAAAGGGGTGTGCCAGTGAATGATATAAATTGAGCAGCGACGTGGTTGTTGCTCCTCACGTTCACTAAACATTAGTGTTTATATATGGCACGTGGTTCTGATGCTCGATTCGGCAGAGCAGTGTTGCAGAGCTTCCTTGTCTAAGGGCTTTCATCCCACCTCTGCACTTTATTCTTTGGGGGTCTATCTGATGAGGACTTTGTGGGCGAATGCAATCATTCGAAGGAGAAATTACTTAAGCAATATTACACGGTTAGGGGGGCTTACCAGGCCAGGTATTGCCCCAGGCAATAGTTACAGGCCTGGTTATGCCCCTGTGCCCATGTTATATTGTGATTAGTACCCGGGCACGATGTACCAGGGCAGTAATGGTTTGTAAATTGCAAAACCGCAACTTTAAAAAAGACATTTTTTTAAATGGCTGCCATGGATCGGTAGAAAGGGACTATACGTAGTCCCTTTACCCTCTCCATAGCGGCCTTGCTGAGATCAGTGCTGTGCCGGGAACAGCACTCTTCCTGGCGCAGCCAATGGACAAGGAGCAAGAAGGTAAGTGGGGAGGAGGTGGGGGGTGCCTTATTGGGTTGTAAAGAAAGATGGTGGATAGGACGCAGCACTGACCTGGAAAACCCAGTGAGGGGACGATAGCGGCCTCTGAGGAGGCTCAGAGCGGGGGCTTTACCATCTGGTAAATCCCCCTGTTCCAAGCCTCCTCATTGGCTGGGTGAATGGCACACACCCCTTGCCGAGTACTAATTACCAGTAATGTTCTTTCTATGGATTCTTATCCTGCCGATTCCTCATCACCCTCCTGTCATTCCCTGCTATGAAAGTGGTCTGCTGTCATTATCTGGTAGTTTCCTTTTTATGGGACAAAGTTATGACGATTAGTTGTTAGGCATGATTTGGTGGCACATTGTATGAGTACATTAAGCCATTTGCTCCCAGTATGGTTCTGTTCCTCACAAAAACAAAGATTAATTTTGTGGCTGTGTTTGAGCTGAGTCATATGGATTCTTCCTTCAGGGCTGCTCAGCTCAGCCACAGGAGGTGGTAAAGCACCATCATACCTGGAGCTGTATTCATGGGCGCTCAGTGGCATAGAGCGAATCCTAGGAGTCGAGATTGGATTTCAATGCGAGTACAACAAATGCATGGAGTACAAACAGCATGTTGTGTCCTAACTGTGGGACAGAAAAAATGGTGGTGTTTGCAGTGACCAATCTGAAAACTATTTCTTGAATAAACAAACACCTATGTTAAACTGCCGTGGCATGTGACACCACCTGTGTATACACACCAATGGCATGTCCCTCCTGTCTCCATGCACATGGTTTGGGCTAGTAGTGCCACATGTCCATAGTAATGGATGACTCCACATTCTATGCTTCCCTGCACCCTAATTGTATCCTCCAGATGCATCCTATGTGTACGTTGCTTTGTTGCTTCCCAGCTAGGTTTGTGCTTTATAAATTCCATACATGCTCAACACCAATGCCAGCCCTGTACAAAATGCCTGTTGTATTTGCATTGTTTCAGTGTTGGCATATGTATGCGAGAATGTGGAGAATCATTGCAACCAAAAGAAAACATGGCCCCAAACCCCTAGCACGTGTTTACAGGGGCATGAAGCAACAATTAACCATGCTTCATCTGAGTTCATGATTGTGCGCATGCCTCCACATGCCTGTTCTAGTGCGGGTGAAGACCATGTACCAAGTAGATGGATTGCAATAAAGCAATGTGAGGTCTTTATAACCAAGCTCTAAAAGGCAGGGAGAATACAACAGAAGGGTGCACAGAACACCGTTGTGTGCCATGCCATCACACTCGATAGCATTACTAAATGCAAACAATGCATGTAAATACTGGTAGTCAATGATCGATGTCCCATCATTTGCAACTCTTACTGAAAACAAGTGTAAATGACTACTTGTGCCATGCATGCAGGGTGGATGTCGATCAACTGAAAGTACCATAGAAAAGGCTGGCTCATAGAAACTGCGAAGTTATTCTAACCCTTAGGAATGGCAAGCATGTATGCCAGCATGAACATCTCATGCTGCTGTAAACGAATGTTTTGTTCATGTAGAAGAAGGAGGCCGAATCTGACATTCTGATTTGACCCCAGCTCCTAAATATCAACGGATCACCATCCCCTTTGCTACAAACCAATTGTGCAATCATTCCGTCCCATTGCGTGCACTGGCCAGCTATTAATATGTCTATAAGGAGTCCAACAGAGCTGGGGTAAAGGCGAGAAAGTCAAGTGGAAAATGAAATGTGCCCCATTAACCTTCTGATACCATACATTTGGAAGCATGAGCAATCATATAAAGCAAATTGGACTACAGTAATGCACTGTTATTGGAGACACCAGCAGATGCAATAGCCCGATTGCAGTTGGTTCAGAATGCTGCAGCCAGGATCATATCCAACACTGGTCGTCTGCAGCACATTACACCAGTCCTGAAAAAACTCACCTGGCTTCCAATCATCCAATATCTTTTTTTCTTTTAACAACTTTATTTAAGTTTGGCAGTCAGGAAATACAGTATATCGAGTAGAAAATTAGATCAGAGTGCGTGTGCACCAGCGTGCCCGGAAAATCTTGAACATACAAATATGAATACTTAAACATTTCGTATTCACTCCATTTCTGTACAGTACCATTTCTATTACGTTGATCAGGTATTCTTATCCTTCCTGGCTGCATATTCAATACCCATACCTTTGACTCCGTTCAGAGGGGCAGGTTAGCCAAATATGTACGGAAGTCTGAGGAGTTGGGCAGCAACCCGACAAGCTTCCTCACAGTCTTCCGCAGACGTCAGGCCTGGCAGCCACTCCTCCTTACTAAGCGGGGACTGTTCCATTTCCGCAGAATGCACCGCTTGCCTATTGTACAACCTATATTAACAAATGCTCTTGATCACTTAGTTGGGATATCTGGCCACAGGCCAAATAGTGCCCCCATGGGCGAGCATGCATTTGGAACTCCTATTATTACTGACAATGCATTGATTACTGATTCCTAAATAGCGCTCAAACTGTTCCAGCTCCAGAGCATATGCAGGAGATCTGCATTTCCCAATCGGCATCTTGTGCATGTATTGTCTCCTTGCTGAACAAAAGACAAAGGCTATGGTACCCTCTTTTTTGGTGACAGGGGGCCTGACTCATGAGGGTTTTGACAATCAAAAGAACAGAAACTGAGTCGAAGGCTACCTCTCCTTGATAACGCTAAGCAGTTGTTAACATAGTTCTGAGGCCCAGTTTAACATAATTAGATTACACCAGTGGGGCACAGAAATTGGGTAAAAACAATGTATTCTAGAAAAGTAGACATAGTGAGAACATTTAGACAATTACATTTGTGTTTAAAAGTTCGACCACAATACCTAATATACAGAGGTCAGATAGACTGTGGATTAAACTATGTCAACAACTGCTTAGTGCTATCAGGGAGAAGGTAACCTTTGACTCGGTTTCTGTTCTTTTGATTGCCTGCGTGCTGGTACATCTTACCAATCCTGATCAGCGTGTAATACAATATGTTGAGGATCTTATACTACACAAGTTTAAGTCTGGCATTTAATGAAACACTCTAAATGTGTAGGCGCGTTTGTTTCCACTGATTATCCGACAGGTCTACGTTCATGTCCACTGCTCACTTTCCCCTCACCCTGGGATTTAGTAGTTCTATTTTACCCATTACCTTTTGTAGATTTCGGCCACCAATGAACGACCACCCCTAGAGTTGACAATGTACTTGAACAGGTCGTTTTCAGGGCAATCCGCTGGGTACACCTCCCACCATGCCGATATCTCTGCACGCAGTCTGTAGTATAGTATCATTTCCAGGGCCGTTCCCTTGTGTCCCAGCTTCCATGTGTGTGGTGTGATACATGTCACTTCCAGAAACAGGTCTACCAGAGTTCTGTACCCCAGCCGTTCCCAGTAGGAAATGATTGACTTGTCCCATGTTTGGGTAAGGCTCGGAAACCTCTACCGTGGCAGCCATCTATGGTATGGGTGAGCCACCCCAAGTTTAGCGTGGAGGGGGCTAAACTACAAATGTGGGTTGCCCCTTTTAAAGTGGTACAGCTATGGTGGGGGACTAATATAATGAAAAACAAGGAATCCAAAAATCTGTAAAATGAATCAAAAAATAAATCCTCATACTTATTCTAGGCTGGTATCAAAAGATATCCTAATTAAATTGTCCTTTTGAACAAAACTTAATTGTAAGAGAGAGCGAATAGCAAAAAGACTGGTGTATACAAAATAGTACTGTATTTCAACGAATGTGATAGTTAACAAAAAATCATGGAAACAATAAAAATATATAATGTTGTTTGTATTTTAACAATGAAAAAATGAACAACAAAGGCAACTTCACAACAGAAAACATATAGAATGTGCAGTGATAAATGGTTTGTAAATTCGTAAATGGTTCGTAAATCAGTTTACAAGTCTGGAACAATAAAGAAAATACATTGCCATAAAATGGAAAAGTATATCTCAATAGATGAGGAAAAATTAACAAAGTAGACAGTGAATGTCAAATAAACAGGTCTGCCAGTACATGAATATTGAAAGAGCAAACAGTAAATGTTGAATAACAGGTCTGCCACGCGGTCACCGTACTTAAGACAGGGTCATATGGGCAGTCATCTATACATTCCATCGAGTACTAATGTCCTAATGTCAGTCGCCCGCCGCTAGTCCCTCAAGTCTAACATGGGGTGGTGCTTGTTCATTTCCATACCAGTATGTATCAAACTGTGCCTGTGCCGCAAGCCAGTATATCTCGAAGTGCAGTGCTCTAAAGCCATCCCCCCCCCCCCATCGTATGGTAACGTCATTTCCGATCACTTTTCCTAAAGGCACCAGCAAACCACAAAAACTATGCCAGGATCCCATGCATCCTTGAAAAAAAGGCAGTACCCGGTGTGAGAAACCAGAAGATGTCTCACCCACTAGCCCCCAGGGATCGGTCATCCAAGTGGCCAGGACACTGCCATCGCTTTTGGATCCAGTTCCTATGGTGGATCAGTGCAGGAATCACCTGGATGAGGGGTCTTCGGGGAGTGGGAATGGGACACCGGATGGTGAGATGCGGTATCCCCTTCCCTGTAACACTTTTACCCCATCCTACCAGGTAGGATATTTAGACTAACACCCGAGCAGTGTACCTGACGTGTCCCAATACAATGGTCAGGCGAGGTCAGACAATTACTGACCATCACACACACCTGACTTCCATTAAGCTTACCCACACGGAGCACGAGAGCACACTCTGAGCGAGGCAAAGCACACGAGTAAACAGCAGTTCCGAGACAGCAGCTGAACGAGAGAAGAAAGACTGCAAAACAGAAGGAGATTGCAAGGAGGGAAGTTCCCTTGGCCTTTTCGATAAGGAACCGTTACTTTCCAGAAACTTTGAGAATAGAAAACATAATACCAGGAAACCAGGCTGAAGAATCCTGCATTGTGTGTCAGAGATGCCCAGGGCCCTCTCGCGTCAATAATCAAGGCTGGGAGAAGCACCAGCCGCTCTGGTACTGTTCTTGGTTCCAAGAACAAAGCAGCATCAGTGAAATCAACACAGGCGGTGAGTTGGGGAGACCGATGCAAGACAGGTCTGTGTTCAAGCTAAGGTTGCAAGCAGCAACATTGTATGGCGAGTGCTGGAACGAACATTGCTAAAACACGTGTGATAAGAGATGCAAGTAAAGTTGAACTGCTTATGAGTGATTGAACTTTAAAAACAAGATACAATACCTTTGACAGAGTGGCCCGACACCACGTGGGTGCTCAATCGAAGGTCTCTGTAAGGTATCCAGCTGAGAAGTGGCAAAAGTGAAAGTGAGAAAAAGGTAACTGTGAATCGAAGTGGCCCTGGATGGGTCAAGCAAAATCCCACGCAGTCGAAAGTCTTCGATTTTTATGAAGTAGAGAGCGATGAAGTAGAGAATGTTTGGAAATGTAGATAGATTTGGTCCGAGGATATATTGAATCATGTTCCTGCCCAGCCCCATCTTCCTCAGCACGGCAAAGAGGTAATCCCATGACACCATATTGAATGCCTTTTGAGCATCTAGCGTTATTGCCGCTGCAGAGGCCTCCAGGGCCAGCCTAGCCATGACGTTGAACAGCCGGCAAATATTGAGGGCTGTCGATCTGCCAAGTATGAAGCCATAAGCGGCATAAGCAGGAGCAATCTGTTAGCGAGAGCCTTCGCATAAATGTTTGTGTCAACATTCATGAGCGATATGGGTCTATGTGACCCACACTTGTTATTGGGTTTACCAGGTTTAAGGAGCAATGTTATTACGGTCTCCCACAGAGATTCCAGGAAGAGTGTACTGTCCAGCAACTCTTCCCAGACTTCCAAGAGGCGAGGGGCCAGCAAGGAGCAGAATTCTATATAAAATTCTGCTGTTTTCCCATCCTCGCCTGAGGCTTTAGGTTTTGAAAGAGCTCTAATAATGGCCAATATTTCTTCTAATTTAATCGGAGCGTTAATCTGGCAGCGACAGATAGTTGCGACATTGGGATGCCTTGTAGCAAAGAGTGTATAGCCTGTTCTCCATGTTGTTGCTCCGCCCTGTACAGTGTCTCGTAGAAACTGTGGAACGCCCCAAGGATTTCATGATCAGCCCATTTACTATCCCAGTTCACAATTCTTGTGGGACCCCTCTCGCCCCGCACCATGCGGGCAAGTGTGCTACCCGGTCGTTCTCCCTTCACATACTTCCTGGCAGCCATTGGTAATGAAAAGTACCTTATTTCCCTTTCCGCAAGACCACGAAACTGGTTCTGAGTAGTGTGAATGTGTGTTAGTATTTCCGGCATAAGCGCTTCCGTGTATGCTCTCTCTCTAGGTCTTTAAGCTTATCTTCACATGCTTGCAGGTCCCATCGGATGGTTTTAAGTGTCCCAGACTCTCTGGAAATCGCCATACCTTGAATTAATGCGTTGAACGTCTGCCACCTAGTGCCATGGGACGTGTCGCCCAGCAAGTTGCACAGACTTTTTTTTTTAATGTCCTCTGTCTGTTTTGAATATTAGTTCTCGTAGTGCCTCAGACTTAAATCTGCATGCTCTATATCGGGCAGTCACTGCTTCCCATTTCAATCACATCACATGGGAATGGTCTGACAATGTACGCAGAAGGATGACCGCTGTCACTACTTTTCCTAAAAAGTGACTGGGATAGTAGAAAAATATCAATGCAGGATGCCATGTTGTGCACTGAGGAGTACAAAGTGTAATCGCGGTCCTTCGGATGTAGGAGACGCCACACCTCTTGGACGGCTAGTGCGTCCATTTACTCCGATAGGCAGTTGTGCCGCTCTTGAGAGAGTCCTAGGGGCAATCACCATTCTCTCAGTGCCTTGATCAAGGATGAGATTCATGTCCCCGCCCCAGCCCCCCACAGAATAGGTATCCCTGAGTATATAGCCAGGATCCCAGCAACCTTAATATAAAATTCTGGGGAGTCTGTTTGGCCCATATGTGCTTACCAAAAGTATTTCCATGTGCGCCAGCACGCCAAGCACAATTACGTAACGGCCTTCACGGTCAATATGTGATCCCCTTCCAGTGAAATATAACAATTTATGAATAAGGATCATTGCCCCTCGAGACTGTCAAGTATGAGGTGAAGTATCTGCTTTTCCCCCATGAGGATCCTATGTTCCCACCGACCCAGGCCGTGGCATGCGTTTCTTGAATAAATAACACATTGATCTTATGCCTGTTTACATATGACATGATACTCCTTGTTGTGGTGTAGTTTCCCATATTTATTTATTTATTGTGCATTTGTAAGGCGCTTAAACATCAAGTAAATTGTGTTTCAAAGCACCCACAGGGCATCAGGGAGGGAAAATGGGAGAGGAAGGCAGTATAACAATGAAAGATGGAGGTGGACCTCCTAGGCCTTGTGAGCATTCAGAACGTGCAAGTGCAGAGAGAGAGAAGGATGACGGAGTGGGGGTAAGTGCTGGGGGGTACCAAAGGGGGAAGTGCTAGGGAATATGGAGCTGTTAAGTGACTTGGTGAGAGTGGTCAACTGCCAACAAATGAATAAGTGCAGGCCTGTGGAGGCAGAGGCTAGTGGGTGCCAATGCAAGTGCTTGGCGCAAGCGGAGGCTGAAGGCGATTGAGTGTGGGAGACCAGGACGCAGCAGGACACATAAGGGCCGTGGTTACCAATCTCAGCAACTGTGGGGTTTAGCAGAGGAGGGTGGAAGTGAAAGAGGAGCTGAAAATGAAGGTTTTGAGCAGCTTCATGAATTTGAGGAGATCCAGCCCCAGACAAAAAGGAAGGGGGAGGCTGTTCCATAGCAGGGAGCCTGTAGAGGAGACGGATCAGCCACCAGCTCGCTCTTTAGCAAAGCGCTTGACACACAGGGAGTTGGTGCCAGAGGAATGTAAAGATATGAAGAGAGTGTATTTAGTGAGGGCCAGTTGTAGATAGTGTGGTTCCTGGCCCCAGATAGCCTTGTGGGTGATGCAGAGGGATTTGAATTTGATCCTTGCAGCAACCGGGAGCCAGTGCAGAGAATTTAGGGCTGGAGAGATGCTGTCCCTGGGCTTGAGGCCAAGGATAAGTCTTGCAGCTCTATTTTGGATTAGCTGGAGGGGTCGAAGAGAAGAAGAGGGTCGGTTAAGGAAAAGGCTATTGCAGTAGTCTACCCTAGAGAGAACCAGAGCTCTAGAGACATTACAATTCTGGGGGAAAGTGAGGAAATGAAGAATTCCTTTGAGGAGGTGCAGTTGAAAGTGGGCCTTCTTGGCAAGGTCCTAAATGTGAGGGAGGAAGAAAAGAGAAGAGTCGAAGATGACTCCAAAGTTTCTGGTTTCAGATGAAGGAGCAGGGGGAGAGCCCATACAAGATGGCCTGAGTGAGGGGGAAGAAAGAGGGAGCAGGAGTCCCAATAGGAAGGATCTCAGTTTTGCTGGCATTGAGGCAAACATCATTGGAGGTACACCAGGACTGGATGGCAGGTAGGCAGTCGGGGATGATGGGGGAGGTAAGGAGAGGATCAGAGGGAAGTTTGAAGAAGGGTTATTTGTCATCTGCTAAACACTGGAAGTTGGGGGAGAAGGAAGAAATGAGGTGTGCATGCAGAGCAAGATAGGTGTTCAAGAGCCAGGGAGAAAGGGTGGAGCCCTAGGGGACACCACCGGTGGATATAGAGGTGGGGGAGGAGAAAGAGCCCAGAATAACCTGGAAGGGACGTTCATTGATGAAGGTCAATCAGTCGAGTGCCCACTCTGAGATACTTAGAGTAATATGGAGCCATTTTATGCGGATGGAGTGGTTGACTATCAAATGCTGAGAAGAGATCAAGTAGGATGAGAAAAGCTGTAGAGTTAGAGTTAAGAGATCCTCACAGGTGTTCAGAAGAGCTGTTTCCGTGCCTCTGGATGCTCGGAATCAAGATTGATGGTTGTGTAGGCAACCAACAAGTTCAGTGTGCTGGGTCAGTTGGGGAAGGCCATCGTCTCCAAGAGTTTTCTGAGGAAGGGGGTGATAACTATGGGGCAGTAGTTGGTAGGGCAAGATGGGTCAGCAGAAGGTTTTTTCAGGAGGGGCACACAAGGGGGTGCTTGAGGGAGGAGGGGCAAGAACCAGTAGCAAAAGAGTGTTTGTAGAAATCTGCAGTGGCAAGAGAGCCAATATTGTCCTTAATGGTTCTGGAGGAACAGTGGGAGACCTGTTTGGAGGAGACCTTCATGGAGCGAACATCTCTGGTGACCTCATCAGGTGTGATAGGAGAGGACAACAAAAGAGAGACAGAGTGGGGATGGTAGGCCATAGAAGGCAGGGAAATGGTGGGAGGAGGAGAGGGACACAAGGGTGCACAGGATGTCCTGAGTTTTTGCAGTGAAGTGTGTGGCCAGTGTGTTGCAGAGGGCCTGGGAGGGAAGGGGTGAGGAGGAGCCTACGGAAGGGCTGGCTAGTCCCTTGCAGATTTTAAAGGGTTCTACTGTGTTATTGGAAGCACCAGGGACTCAGGCCTGAATGTGGACCCTTTTCCTGGAGCAAGTGTGTATGGCCTTTGGAGTAGGCAACAGGCCAGTTTGTCAGAGAGTGAGCCTGAGGGCTGCTGCCTCTGTTCCGCTGCTCTGCACTTGGGTTTCAGGGCTTCAAGTTTGGAATAAACCAGGTGTTACGTTTGCAGGCATGTTTCAGCCAGATCCTTGTGACTGGGGCAAGAATATCAAGGGTATATGTGATGGCAAGGTGGAAGTTGCTGAGAGCAGAGTCAGAGGTATAGTCGTTAGTGGGCAGAGAAGGTAGATGCGAAGGCAGCAGCTGACACTCATTTCATCAGATGGATGATCGTGAACGAGGTTGGCCGGGCTCGGGGGTGCGGTCAGTGGGCTAAGAGGGCCCAGGTTAGAGGAGAGAATGGTCTGACCTGGAAAGTGGGGTGGCCAGTGGGGGGGGGGGAGTGAGATCAGTGTGGATGAAGGCATCAAGAGTGTGTCGGCGGGGGCCTGACCAGGAGCGCCAGCAATGTGGCAGCTCCTCTGATGGCCTCCGTTCAGGACCCGCAGCATTTATCAAATACATAGGCTTTCCGCTGTCCAACTAAACTCACTTTCGCAGCAGCAGTGGTAGGAAGGCACGGAGTGTCTTCCAAAAGCAGACTGGGCTCCTGAGACGCCTTGATGCACCGAAATGAGGCCGGCGAATCAAGCCCCCCCTGCCCGCTGTATCATGTCCAAGATGGCGGACGGAGAAACCCAGGAGGACGCCTGATGGAGAAGGATGCCCGCCAGACTGCCCCGAATAAGCAGGCTATGTCGGTGAAGCACCCTGAGGAATGATCACAAGCTCACAACTGAGCAGGGGACGTTACTAACTCGAGGTGACCCCAAATCCAGGAAACAAGCGACTCGACACCCGTGGAGAGAGAAGACCGAGGTGCGAAATATCACGGTGCCGCTGACTCAACAGCTCCGGAGCCAGCGGCGTGGCACAACTGAGAACATCTGGTTGGCTCAGCGCGGGTGCCCCCAGCCTGGCATGGCACCACCCACGGAGAGGGGGGGACAAATGCAGCGAGAGGTAATGTTAGTGAGGTCCAGCTGAAAGGAAAAGATCGCAAAAGGGACTGGGCTCCCCTCCCGCTCCGTGGAGCAAGAAACCAGCAACTGAGAGGCAGTAATCCCAGAGCTCAAACGCCCATCAGACCCGACGCTGAGCCGACCGAAGACTTCTTGAGCCTTGCAGGTTGCACCACCCAACAGAAGCAACCTGGGGTCCCATCCATCTTATCCAGAATAGGGATGCAAGGCTTATCCTTGGCCTCAAGCCTAGGGACTGCCTATCTCCAACCCTAAAATCTGTCCACTGGCTCCATGTTGCTGCACGGATCAAATTCAAATCCCTCTGCTTCATCGATAATGTTTTGTGGGGCCGGGGGCCATGCTATCTACAACTTGCTCTCACCAAACACCCTCAATCCTGATCTCTACGCTCCTCCGACTACAACTCTCTGCGTGACAAGCGCTTCTCTAAACAGTGAGCCGGTGGTCGATCTCTTTCCTCGGCTGCCTCCCTCCTCTGGAACAGCCTCCCCTTTCCTCTCTGTCTTGAGCCGCATCTCCTAAAATTCCAGAAGCTCCTCAAGACTTTTCTTTTCACCTCCTCCTTCCCCCTCTCCCTCCCTTGCTAAACCCCACAGTCGCTGAGATTGAGGGCCAGGGCCCTTATGTGTACTTCTGAGTCATGGCCTCCCTCTCACCCCCTGATCGCCTTTAGCCTCCACCCACCCCCAGCACTTGCCTATTGTGCACACTGGCTTGTGCAGTCTGACAGGCCTGCACTTATTGTATTGGCAGTTGACCACGCTTACCAAGTGATCTCTGCCAGGCACTTAACAGCTGCTTGCAACCTAGTCCCTAGCACTTCCCTCAGTGGAACTCCTAGCACTTACCCCCCTCCTTTGTCCCTTCTCTCCCTCTGCACTTGCACGTTCTAAATTTTCACAAGACCTAGTAGGACTGCCTCTTTCTTTCTTTTAATGTTATTATATTTGCTTCTCATTCCCATGTTCCCTCCTCGTTGCCCTGTGGGCCCTTTGAAATGCAATTTACTTGATGTATAAGCACCTTACCAATGCACAATAAAATAAAGAAATAAGTGGCTGGTATATGAATGCGCAACCTGTATTGTGTAGGCTGCAAAAGGAGTTCTGAGAACCCCAACTTCCTGATCAATGGGTTTGCAAGTGTGGGCAGCTTTGTAACAGTGCTGTCTAGAGTTCACTGGATTCAGCAAATGCACTCATGAGGTATCTAGCATCAGCTGTGGAGCAGAGGGACTAGTGCTGATGTGCAATACACACATGTAGACTGTTTAATGTCAGTAACTCTCTAATGTTGTAATATCAGGGTAACATGTATTTATGTGGTTTTTGGTATTCAGTGTGCCTGTATCCATTGTCCACAGGAGGGCAAGGAAGACCGATGAGAATCATGTATGTGTTTGGGAGCAGGGCAAGTATTCCATGTGAAGGCCTGTGCAGCGTTAGTGGTTAGGAATACTGGAAAGGATGCCAAGAGGCCCAACCTGCATAGTGCATAATATGGTACCTACACTGGATAGCCTACCCATAAAGAAACCAATAGGCACTGCGAGGGGTCAAAACTGTGAGGCAGACAACTTTGTGAAGGTTTTTCATATAATACAATTTTATTAATTCAACAAGGTTGGGTAAATGCCCCACTATCCCTCCCTAACAAGGATTGCCCTGCCTATAAAAATACACTAAAGGAAACACTCTAACAAAATGATTCTGTCCCCACACTTGTACATAAAACAAACTCAATAAGGTAATATATAGCAATTCAAATATAACGAAATGTACAGTTATGTTCAAAACCTGATCACTGTTTCTCCTTGTAACTTGGGTGAGTTGGCCGTCCCCAGATTCAAGCAGGATTCCAATCAACAGTTCAAAACAATAGGGAAATTCTGTCTTGCAACAAAGTTCCATTAAAGTTTCTCTTGATCCAGTAAGTCTCTTACTTGGCTTGACTTACAGTTCAAAACGTTCAACAAGTATTTTATCTCTCCACTGGCAGAGCGTTCTAAACAACTGGCAGAGAGTTCTACACAACTTCTCCTTAGAAAATAAATACACTTCCCCAGTTCATCAGTATTAACAAAAAGGCGTCTGTCAGGATAGGTCTGTAACAGTTCACAAAATAGTGGCATCAGCAATATTGATTTGTAAGGATGATTCCGCAATTAGTCACAATGTACTTTTATATTCTTGTCACTTCATCATCAACATGTTTAACCACACCAGAGTACTTAAACGACTTCCACCTGGTCCACTGACCTGCCATGTCTACAGCTGCAAAGTCCCTTGCCTGGTGTACTCTCCCTCCAAGACTAATGAAACTACTACTACTTCTACAAGTACTTCTGTGGTACAGTATTTCTTCACAAAACTTATAGAGTCTTTTGACCTTCCACAACATCACGTTTCACTGCTTCTTCTAGGAAACCATGAGACACATTGGTGCTGTTTGTTCTACTTTTGATTGCTACATGCAATGCAGGTTATGCTCCTCTCCTCCTGAATACCTTCTGTCAGAAGAGCAGCCTTCCTGCTGCTCTTGTTTTCCCATTCTTGAATTAACCAAATGCTGATAATGGTTTCCTCTAAATCTTGCTCTTCTTGGCTTAGGCAACGCTTGTGTAGGTCAGTTCCCTCTGTTGTTTCCATCTCCCTCTGATGATAGGGTATATATACAACTTGGTTCTCAATTGCCCTCTCTTGGCAATGTTGTTCTATTTACTTTTCTCTTGTCCTATTTTGGCTTTGATAATAAGTCTGAACTTCTAAAACACAATGACACTTTGCTGGCCTGTTAGCCAAGTTCTTATGTTGCCACTTTCTCCACTTTATATCAGCTTGGTATTCAAAATAATTAACCTTCTGCTTTACATCAGTTCGCTATTCAAAATATCTGTTTCTGCCACTTAACTCTGTTTACATGAGTTTGGCATACACAGTACACAGACCTGGCCAGCGATCAATCGTAGAGTGCTCCGGGGTCACAGTATGTTAGTGATCTCACCCGGTTTGGCGTGTGCATCCGCTCGCTCTGCTGACTTTGGGTCTTCTGCTTCTTTTTCCCCCCTCAACATGGTAATCTGCTTTTCTCTTGTTAAAGAGGTTATTTCTTAATCATAACTCCTTGTAGTCAGTCATCCTTGGAACGCACACATACCTTGCAAGCAAGACAGATAAAGACTACCGGCCAGAAGCATCTGTTTAATTAACTGTTTTACAAGCTGAAAAAAGAGACTCTCACTGTTTTTCTGCATACACCATGCGTGTATAGGGCGGCAAACATTACACATCAGTTCTGTTCTGAAAATGAACCTTATAATACAATTGTCGCATTCCTACAAGCAAAGTGTATTGACTTTTTTCATTGGACATAAACGCTTCCTGAAACACATGTGTTCTTCTTTTTTTTTGCAATGACCTCATATTATGCTAATTAGCATGACTGTTTTTTTCAAATTTCACTGAATAACATTGCATATTTCGAAACTTTAAACTGGAAAAAAGCAGTTTGGGGATGACACGCGCTTGAACACAATCTGCTAAGGACATGAGATTTTCTGTCGTGTTTTCATTGGGTACCTTGCTCTTATTTACTTTAGCCTACTACCAAATATTTGTCTCAAACACCCTTTCTGCCCTACCATTTAATGCTGCCAAGTCCCTGCACCTGTTTTTTTTAATAGGCCCTCCCTTTTTCTCCATAACCTTGGCTTGAGCTGCTATTTGTCTGACCTCCACACAGCCCTATACTTTCTGTTTGTTCAGCACTTTTAAAGTTCCCTGAGGCTTAAGGCCTGTAGCCATTTGAAATCCTTGGTGTGTGGCGTCCATTATAGGAAAAATGGCTACCTTTTGCTATGATATTTCTATGTCATGGAGCCATATTCTGTGTTATTTATGTTGTATGTAATGTAATATTTTGCATATTTTTTAAATAAATGTGTACATGTATACCTCTTTGATCTATTCTCTGCCACCTTCAATTTACTTTGTACCCGTTTCCTAATGTACCTGCTTAGGATAAGGGCAGCATGGCTGCCTCAATGGACAAAGTTTCTGACTTTTGCAATGTTAGACAGGAGGGCGGGGCATGGGCCCTGTGTGACATGTTCGCCTGTCCTTAACCAGAGGTAGGGAGGGTCTACTCCTCTTCATTCCCCCCTCTGGTTGAAATAACAACTACATACCTATTGTTTACCCTCCCACACATGAGATGTACCTATGTAACTCGATCTGTCACCCCCCTCAACTCAATGCTCCATCTCAATATGGGAGCTATCATGGAAGACACTCCAAAAGGACCAATAGTGTCTCCAATCATATTGTATTCTTCTAACCTATTGTATATGTTTCCTTTTGTCAAAGGTGTGGCATATTTTGTCCTTTTCTATATTTTGTGTCTTTGTATATCCCCCAAAAATGTTATTGTGTACTTCTATCTTGTTCCCACCCCTGTTACCACATTAAACGTTAATTTACATGCACAACAAGTGACCCTGCCACTACGAGAATCTGGATATATCGTTCAATGACATTTATGTGTTTTTTCTTGAGGGGACCCACCAGCTCATTTTTTCTTTCTCTTCTTTTTCTTCTCGTCCTGTGGATAGTAGGTTATTCAGTATATATACACTGATATTTTTTTCATTTCCCGACCCCACAACATTTCCTTGTCCCTGTCCCATGTACCAGCTGCTTGGAGTTCATTTTCTGGCCATCATCTTTCTTAACTTCCTTTAGAATGTCTTTCATCTGGTTCTTTGTTGTTCTCCATATCGAGTCCATGGACCTTTCATCAGTCTCTTACTTTTTTGGCTGCTTTGCGGTAAATTCCGTGGCCCCTTAGTTCATACAAGGGCCGTGCTTTAGAACGCTTTGTCTCCTCCAGTAGAATAGTCAGTCAAGGGGACATTGTTATACTTGGGGACACAAGGATGGGGGAGTCCATAAAGAGGATTGTTTTTCTTTGTTTCTTTCAGTTCGATAGCAACTTGGCACCTGGCTGGGTCCCCTAAGCCCATCTTTATGACAGTTAGGGCCTTCACCCCTGCTCGTAGGTTTGGATACATAGGTCACTTGAAGTAAAAGTATCATCTGCCCATCTGTAATATAAAATAAACTGGGTGAGTTTCTTGAAAAATAAGTGCATTTTATCATCAGCACTTCCTCCTAAAACCTAAACATTACTACTTCAAGGCTTCTATTTCTTTCAAATATTACTACCTTCTGAACACTTGCTACTAAATTTCTCTTCAATTTAATTTAATAGCTGGATGCTCCGATTACTCTAGAGGAACTGGAAGAGGTAGTGGTGCAACTACCCATTAGCAAGACTCCGGGAGCCGATGGACTCGCTAGCAAATTTTATAAAATGTACAAAAATGAGGTGCTCCCCCTGCTCTTGGCGATGTTAAATGAGGCATATAAAGTGGGAAGGCTACCAGAGTTCCTAAGAGAGGCGATTATCATACAGCTCCCCAAACCCAATAAGTCCGGCAATGATTGTGGCTCATATAGACCGCTGTCAATGCTGAATCAGGATTGCAAGATGCTAACTGCAGTTCTGGCAAACAGAATGAGGAGGTTCATTAACAAACGAATACACCCTGACCAGACCGGTTATGTCCCTAATAGGAATATATCCAATAACCTCAGGCGACTCCATCGAGTTATTGAACATGCTAACGAGGACGCGGACGAAATGGCAATTGTATCGCTGGATGCGATAAAGGCCTTTGACTCTGTCAAATGGTCCTGGCTGTTTGCGGACTTGATAAATTATGGAAAAGGACCTGGGTATCTCAAGTGGGTCAAACAATGTTATAGCGCGACGCTGGCCAGGGTAAAAACGAGAGCAGTGATATCAGAGAGGTGGCAACTCAGTAGAGGTACCAAACAGGGATGCCCGTGGTCCCCTATGCTGTATATCTTGGTCCTAGAGCCCCTGGCGATGTACCTGAGACAGCAGTATGACATAATAGGCATCACCATAAAAGGGGAACTGCACCTAATCTCCTTATATGCAGAGGATATGTTGCCGTTACCCTGAAGAAAACCTCCAATATGTCCTGGAAGTGATGGAGCAATTTGCAGGGCTGTCTGGCATGGCAGTGAATCCTAAGAAATCTTGTATATTTCCACTGGGCAGATATAAAGGGATCCTGCTAACTCAATTACCTGTTTTACAGATACCATGGGAGGTCAACACGTTTCGATATCTGGGGATAGACATCCATCATACGGTGGAGGTAGAACACCAACATAATACAGAGAAAGTGATCAAAAGTATAGAAAAAAATATGAATTTCTGGGTAAAGCTGCCATTGGCAATGATGGCACGAGGGGCAATGCTGAAAATGGTGGTCCTGCCAAGACTACTGCACTATTTTGGGAACATCCCATTCCTGATACCATGGCGATTCTTTGCTAGGATACATGGCATATGTAGGGAATTCCTTTGGCACGGGACGAGGAACAGGGTTGCCCTTTGGAAGTTACAGAACTCATACGAAAGAGTGGGTATAAAATTGCCAAACTATGAAGTCTACTACATAGCAAGCCAGCTACAATATGTAGCAAAATGGCTCTCGGAAGAACCAACCTCAGAGTCCAGGCTGTTTTGACTGGACTGTGCCCCATACTTCTTAAAATAAATGATGTGGTTGCCCAGATCTGATATGGAAGGGCGCCCAAAGATGATGATATTAGGGTGGGAGATATGGCGTAGGGCCTGTCAGGTAATGGAGAACCCATCCCTGTGTTCCTCGCAAGTGCCACTAGTTGCACTGGTGGGGAAAGAAAAGCAACTAAGGATGATGATCAGGAAGCATTGGGAACCGGTAGGGATAGCAACGATGGGAGACATATAAGACTTTGAGATGTTGGAGGAGGAAACAGGGCTACATCTGGGACAATATATTACATACCATAGGGTGGTGCGGTGAATCAAAGAGACATGGTCCAAAGTAGTACTAGAAGATGAACCGGACACCACCATAGATACAATGTATGATATAGCAGAAGGAGGACATGAGATATCCAGAAAATATGAGCTGATGATGTCCAAAGTGGGGAAGGAAGTGGTACAAATGAGACAGGACTGTGAAGAGAAAGTGGGTGCCCCAATGAGTGATGGGATGTGGGAGCGAGCCCAAGGGTACCACAAGAAAGTGTCAAGGAATGCGAGGTTACAACAGATGCAATTATACATAACCCACCGGGTTTATATGACTCCCCAGAGGATAGCCAAATTTAAAAATGCAGGACGACAATCATGCCCAAAATGTAACGAAGAAAACACCGGAATGGTGCACGTGTTTTGGACATGTCCAGTAATTGAGAGTTTCTGGAGGGAAGTAGCACATAGGCTGGAAGGAAAAGGGATTAAGATAATGGTGGAAACAGCGTGGACATGCTTGATAGGGGGGTTTCCCAGACCACGTAAACTCAAACATGTAAGTAAACTAAAAGACTTGGCATACATACTTGCAAAGCGTAGAATCAGTATGGGATGGAAGGCATGCCATAGACCAAGGATAGAAGTATGGTGGAAAGGCCTACAGAAATGGACAGAAGCTGAAACCGCAGTATGGCAGGAACCTAGTAATCTTGAAGGGGAGGAGGAGGCTGAAACTTTGAGAGCTTGGAAACATTTGATTGCCACGTTATTTGGACCCACGCAAGACTGGTCAAGTGAAGGGGACTTGGCAGAGACCACAGTAGAATATGAAGGAGAGTAGGCTCGGACGGGGGGGGAGGGAATGGGAGTAGCAGTGGACACGGATGGAGTGATGTAAATTTAAAATGTCGTCATATGCACTGCAAGTTTGTCATGTGTTTGTTGAAATAAAACAAATAGAAATTGTTTTAAAAATAAAAAACAAAACCATGAACTCATGGAAATGCGAGATGGAGATGAAACTGAGAGCTGAGGAAATACCCTTAGAAATGCTGATATTCAGACCACAGCATGCAAAATTAAAAGTACAGTGGAACGACTGGAGCAAAACAATTTATGAAAAATCAGCATAGCAGATGAATCTCCACTGTGACAGCGACATAAGGGCCATCAATGTACTTCCTACTTACATAATGCTGTTCCCAGATCAGTCCATACGAGATTCATATCTGAAAATGCAGCTGAACTTATATCCAATTAGACACAGACTAGCAAAAATGCGAGTAATCCCCATGTCATATCAATTCTGCCTCAACAAACAAGCACTAGATACAATCGAACATATCATCATGCAATGCCCTGTCAAAGCGGAAAGGAGAAACATCTTTAAAGACCATTTCAAGATCTCACAGCAATCAATGGATCAACAAACCAGATGGGCCCAGATTCTCTTGGGAAAAGACAAAAAACTGATTTATACTATCATCCAATTTCTAAACAGTATTCCGGATTTCGCTTAAAACCTTGAAGATAATCTTGGACGATAGATACTTTTGTTTATCCTCTTGTTTTTGCTTTTGTCTTATCTTCTTTTTTTTCTTTTCTATTTTCTTTTTTTCCCTTTGCATACTCAGATGTTGAGATTTAATATAAATGAAAAGTTTCATATGTAAACTATATTATTTTAAAATAAAATAAAAAAATATATAAGTATGTGTCCTATTTAAGTGCAGTCAAGTTTGACACATATGCATACAATTTTTGCCTATCACTTTTAATCACACTACGTATCTGTTTCTTTACTAAAACGCAACACTTATTAAACGTATTTTCACTACTTTACATTGATATAATCATAAGAGTTACACCACCTTCTTACATCCAGGAATCTTATCTACCTTACTCAGTGGATATGGACATACTTGTATATATATATATATATATATATATATATATATTATAATACACAGGGCTCCTGGTTACGGCTCTGCTTTACCCAGGTGGGTGAACGTTAAATATAACAAATGAGCAAGGTCACAGAACCCCCTACAAAAACTCCTGTTATGAATTACCACAAAGTGACAAGGGCTACTTGACTTGACTTGACAATTTACATACAATATCTATACATGATACATTTGGTGCTCACCCAAAGTCAATACTTTGGATTGTGATACACAAATACATTCCCTGACATCATATCAGGATTAACATGAGAAACAAATGTACATCGACAATATAAAAAAAACAGAACCGGAAGGAATCTCTTGTCCACACCTTTCTAGAACCGGCCACACCATCAAACACACTGTGGAACCTCCCACCAGTTTAAGGACGCTTCAAGTGCGGTCAGTGTCTGGCCTGTAAGTTTACCGAGATCAAAAAGATTTTTGAACACAAAAACATCTCGTGTGAACTGAAAGACCACACCAACTGCAACAGCTAACAAGTTATTTACATCATTGAAAGTACAGGTGGACTTCTATACATTGGAAAAACCATGAGGGCCATTAAGACTAGAATATCGGAGCATCGATCTTGTATTAACAACAAAGTGCCAGACAAGCCGTTGGTTGACCACTAAAACCGGAAAAGACACACCAACATGGACTTAAAGTGGTTTGTACTTCAAAATTCATGCATGAAAAAGAGAGGTGGCAACATGGATAAAGCTTTGACCCAACTGGAACAGAAGTGGGTACATAAGCTGAATACGGTGAGAGAAGGACTCAATGTGAGCGTAGAGTGGAAACACTTTATCTAACAGGGTTAATCCCCTCCTCTTTCTGCACCATCCTTGCAATATTTAGACTGCCTTCCGAAACACCATAGTGAGAGCCAAAAAGATGCATTGACTGAGGTATTTAGAGTCCACTATGGATCCCATCATGTGCGAATTTCATTCTGTAAATAAATACCACACCACTGTGTTTGCAGACATAGTGCACCAATCGTGATTTTGAGAGATTGAGGACTATGTTACAACATTTGATAACTACACGATTGTACCCACTCGTTTGTTATAGAAATGCCATGAAACACTGCTGATTTACATAATAGAGAAAATACCAAATGAATGCATAATAGTCTTCTAGATGTTGATGTTACACCAATTATAAGATTTGTGTATATAGAATCCATACAGAATCCACACAGGTAGCACACTTCAGTGTCCATGGGGCACCAAAACACAAACTATTTAAGTTTTTTCATGCTGCCTGACACCACTGTCCAAATGCTTACTGAAGTTTGTTCTTTGTGCTAGAAAATGCTAACTGAAGTGTCTTTCTTGATGCTAGCTCATGCTGGTAAATTGTGTTGCCCTAAACACGACCACCCATGTGTATCACCTCACTAGTTACACTGTCGGACACCATGCTGTGTTTAACCAAGCAACCCACACGACCACCATAGACATTCATTCTAGAGCATTGATACACGTTTAAGCGTCTGCTTTCCATTATGACTCGAGGTCAAACAAGGGACATTAGAACGTGGTTAATGGCTCCACCACGTGCTCTGTACACCAGGGAACTGAACCACTGTCTTGTGGTACCAGTTATTTACCGAACACTCGGTGGTTGCCATGGCAACTGATACAAACATTGTAATATTAGGGCGCCTACATTTATCATCTACCTCCCACACACACCGAAATTAATTGCTTTGCCAATTTATACTACACAAGACGCACTACGCGCTTTGCAACGGGACAAAAAATCGTACTACCACATTGGCAATTTACAAAATGGCCACCGCTATAAACAGCATGGCAGCCACGACAACCAGATCTTTTCTCCAGCGTACTGCCGTAGGCTTTGCCAGACTAGGGTCTGGACTTATGCCAGGATCTTTGCCAAAAGAGGTAAGAATTCCACATTAGCTTGATCCAACGGCAGATAATTATTTCCTCACTGAGTTTACGTGGCCTTCTGTGATGCGTAGTTTTCTCTTGGGGATCAGGAGCAAATCGCACTATTCCGACACCATCCTTCCAAGTATGTACACGCCTTTATGGCTCACCTCAGGGGGACATTTAGACATTTTACCATCACTGGACACCGACAAGTGCATCCTTTTTCCTTTTGCCTTGCAGGCGCGATTCTAGTATTTAAGACGCTGCGCCCTTCCACTTATGGACCCACCAGCACCTAGATGCTGCCACACACCCATTTATCCGGTTTTTGATGAAAGAGCGGGCTAAGTCCATCAAACAGTTACTTTTACTTCATAACCCGCCAGATATGGTATTTACACTCCTAGTCCTTATCAACAGATTGGACCTGCACTGGATTACTGAACCTTTTATCCGGACCATATGGATGTCCAGACATTTTTCACCTTCACACTGTGATTTCAACCACACATGGTAAGATCCTTCTGGATCAGTTTTAGTATCTATTTAAGCATTTACTGCCATTGAATCAGTTTAAAGTTTAGCCTAGAACCCCACACACTCCTGATTTGCCTCTTTGTCTCATTTTCCCGACAGAGTCCACAGGATACTCTCAATATAAACTTGCTCCGTCCTGATGAAGGCCGACATAACAGCAGCATCTTAATTCAACTCGATTAGGCCGAAACACAGTCTTGTCGACTATATGACTCCCAGTCCCAGTGTCCAACATATCCACTGTTTAAATGAGTGCATTGAAGCACTTTATATTGTCAATGTGCATTTGTTTCTCATGTTAATCCTGATAGGATGTCAGGGAATGTATTTATTTTTGTATCACAATCCAAAGTACTGACTTTGGGTGAGCACCAATTGTATCATGTATAGATATCATATGTAAATTGTCGAGTCTCCTGTGACAGCTTGTGATTTGAATATTGATTCATTTTGTGTATTACATTTTCTAAAGAGTAGACCTTGTCACTATGTGGTAATTCATAACAGGAGTTTTTGTAGGGGGTTCTGTGACCTTGCTCATTTGGTGTATTGAACTTACTTGTATATATACTATACTTTACCGACACTTGGTACACTCTATTTAGGAGAATTGCTTTCAGTTTGAAACAAGTGTATCCCTCACTATCTTTCACTTGTACTCACCCGGGTCCCCTTTCCTCTACTAATAATCAATGAGGAGATCCACACACTCCGTGTTCACAGGTACCTACCCTTTCCCTCTCTATTCAACTCCCTCTTTCATCCACTAATACTTAACTTTTCTTATGCTGTTCTTTCCAGCTGTATCATTACAATATATTCCACTAAGGCCATATAGAAATCCTCTTGCACTCCATAAATTACAATGTTTGCATCTAGAATACAAATCAATATTTTTACTTAAGCATATATGCATTTTTAATGTTGTAAATTGGGCACTGGTCAATCGGTTTACTCTTATACATTTGCACTTTATTTTGTTGTTTTAATATTCTGTCCCGTATTGTACCAGACAGACTTTGATTTGATGTATTTTATCATCGTTAGCATTGGTGTGTGATCATAATTTGCCCCATGTTCACATCTTCATAATTTGGAGATATTCCCGAATACGCTGACAGCACTGCGCCCTTCAGTGATCTCTTTCAAATACATGTGCAGATCATAATTAGTAATCATATATTATTGGACTTCTTGATCACATGTATAGCCCATCTTCTTTGAGTGTATTCATTGTGGGTTCTTATTTGTTGATTGTACACCTTACCAAATACCAGAACATACTGTGAAATATATTGGTTACACTGTGAATTTTATAGGTTTTAAATTAATTCATGTTTTGAATATGATTGACCTACTTACCCATTTTGGGTTTATTTGTTTCTTGATACATTATACATGGTCAGTGTTGAGCTATTTGTAGATTGATTGTTTAAATGGCAGGTACACTCTGTCTGTTTAACTTTATAATATTTCAAGATGTCTGCGGCTGGTGTCACCTATTCTCATGCAGACTTGAACAATCCACGGACATAATGAAAGGACTTCCATGTATTTAACCTCAATGTTTGATGTGTTCCCTGTCTGTGAACAAGTGCGATGTAATGCGTGAAACGCGTCAATACAGGACATTTCCTACTGGTGTACTGCCTCTGTTGCTTCGCTTTTTTTTTTTTAATTATTAAATAAACTTGACTGTCATTTGACCTCAAGTATTCTTTTTCTGTTTGGGTTCCCCTGATGCTCTCACTGCTTGGAGTGCAGGTTTTCCGCTTTGGCGGTTCCTCCTTTTTGTGCGTGTATATATATTTATTTAAAATAATTCTCCTGTTACTTACTCTCATATGGTTATATAGTTTTCTGTGTACTGGCAGGAATTCTCTCATTATATTTTTCCTCATAGCTCCTCATTCCTGACCATAACAGTTGCACGTTACTATGTGTCCTTTTATGTCTTGTAGTTCCTCCCCAGTCATTTTCAAAATGCTCCAAATATACTACAAAAATAATATGCACTCTATGTTCTCTTGTGTTGTGTTAGCAGGACATGGGGTTACTGTTGCTTGGTTGGTGCTATGCTTGCATTGTGGGAATATTGTATACTATCGTGGGGGGTGAATGTTTTTAGTGTGTGTGTGTGCGCCGCTCCCCCCTCTTTGTGGCCATAACATGACAAAACCATAACCTGATATGCCTATGTTTTTCCAAATCTCGTGTATGATACCCTCTCTTTCCACATCTCCAAGTTTCCTTCTCTACACTCCTTCTAATAAATCACTCATCACAGCTACTACTGATCCACAACATGCTCATTCCTTGTGCCAAATCCTCCTCCTTTCTGTTTGCAATTCTTAGTTATTAAATAAATGTACATTAAACAAGACTTTGTTTGCCAAATTAATCTGTGTTCCTCACCAAGAGCTATCACTACCCTTCAGTTGTATTCCTTGACTTTTGCCGCTCCTGGCTTGCTTACACTCATTGGTCACCTTTTCTCATCCATGTATACTTTTTATCTGAATAAAGGTTATGTGGGCAATCTTAACAATCTGCCCTTTATTCTTGAATAATCGGGGTGTATGCTCCATAAAAAAATACTACTTTGGCCTAATGGCACACCCCTTTATGCTTCCTGGCCTGAAAATACTAATGTGACTTTGTGTGTAGTTACATAATTAATCCTTGTGGTCGTACATATTGCATCTGGTCAGTTTACTCAAATGTCTCCCCAATATGTCTGCTGACATTTTTGTAAAAATCAATAAAAAATCAATAATGGTATAGCGAGGTCATGCATGCTCCCCTATCCTATGGTATGTGTAAGTTCAGACTTGTGCTGGTAAAAGTACTCCCTCTTATTACTTTTGCTACCCCTTTTCTGGGTATGAGTGTCTGTGTCAGTGCATGCGCTTTCCATGAAGCTACTGTGTTTTACTGCAAACGTGCTTACAATTGTGTTAATTCCTGCTGTACTCATGTGGGGGCTTGCCGTACTTGATCTGTTACCACTTGCTGTTGCATTAACCTTCTCTGTTGTGTGTAATTTCAGTCTAGACTTGTATTGTTGGCACATGTCTGGCACCATGTGTGAGCTTGGGCATAATATTTTAATGGTTCTGTGCCATGCAGTGTGGGTTATGCAGCACCCCCCTCTTTTGTCCTCAGTTATCTTACTTTTTTTTTTTTTTAAACATTTTTATTGAGAGAGTAGGTCAGCAGCAAGACACAATATAAACATATCAGAACATAGCTTAATTATTTTACAGCCTTCAATTTAAGGGAGGAGGGGAAGAGGAAGACATCACAGTTTTCAGACATGAGAGCAACCAGTACAAGAGTAGTAGACATTGCAAATCAAGGCAAGGACCCGGGTGTTGCATCAGGGTCTGGGTCCAGGCCGCACAGGTAAAAGCGTAGCAATGACCAAATATCTTTGGGGCGACATGGTGACGGAACCGACAATACAAATAATTCCTCATCGTCATTTACCATACAAAGGTCTTTTAAGAAAGTGGCTCTGGTTGGGGCGGCGGAGGACTTCCAACATTTAAGAATACAGCGTTTGGCAATAATGCAAGAAATGTTAAATAATCGCCTCGTGGTTTCCTTTACTTTGCCTATATCGCCCAACAAGTATTTCAGGGGGGAGAGAGTCGCCGGGATGGCCGTGATATCTTCAAGGAGCCTCGCGACTTCCTTACAGAACTCCACAATTAACAGACATGACCAGTACATATGATAAGGCCCCGCATTGGGGGCGTCACATTTGGGGCAGGCACCTGTGCTATTTTCCACAAATTTAGCTAATCTGGTAGGGGAATAGTGTAATTGGTTTAAAACTTTGAACTGAATCAGCCGGAGCCCAGCATTCATGGACACTGATCGAGTAAGCTGACAGTACCGGGCCCAGCGGACCTCATCTATCTTAGTGCCCACGTCTCGCTCCCAGATTTCTCTCATCATGTTGCGCGATGTGGAATGGGTCTGCACCAATGAATATAGCATAGAGATCCCCTTGCTGTGACCGTCCATTGACACTATTGACCTAATGCATGCATGGGACTGGGATTCCTGCGGAAATGTCGGCCACTTCGGCGAGAAAGCAGCCCTCATCCTGTAATATTGAAGGCGTTTAAGCTGGCCCCTCCCCACCGTATCAGTAAAGCCCGTGAGGTCACAGAACTCACCATCCGGGAACATGTCACGTTAGGGTCCCAGGATTGCTGGAGGGCTCGATCAAATGTGGGGGAAATGCTGGAGAAATCCCACAGGGGGACTTCTGGGTCGTAGGGGGATTCCAGTCCTACCTTCTTGTAAAGTCTGGCCCAAGCATGAGTGGTCGTGTATACCGGATCGAACGGGCATATGTCCCCATAGCTTGGGTTAAGAAGGACTGAGCGTATGTTGTTTGGGCGAACAGAGTGCTTTTCAATCAATATGTGGGGGGCAGTGTCCTCTGAGTCGAACCAATGCTTTGCAAATTGCCCTTGCGCGCATAAATAATAAAGCTCGAAGTCTGGTGCCGCGATGCCTCCCTGCACGAAAGGCTCAACCATCTTATCCCAACCCATCCTGGCAGTTTTCCCATTCCAGATAAACGAGGAGGCGAGTGATTTAAGTTTCGAGAAGAAGGGTTTACCAGGCCAAAGTGGGATGTTAGTGAAGTAATATAGGAGCTTGGGGAGGACCACCATTTTAAGTAGCGCAACTCTGGCATACAAGGATAGTGGAAGGCTAGCCCACATCTGAAATTTGGTCGAAAGGGTTGACAACAGTTCCCCATGGTTGTGCGTATATAGCAGGGTTTTATCTCTGGCGACCATTATCCCTAGGTAACGTACTTTGGTGGGGGCAGGTCTAAATCCCTCTATTTCAGCTAGGTCTCCCGTGCCGTCAGTAAGGGGAAATATTTCTGACTTCGGTACATTCATTCTATAACCCGAGTGTTCTGAGAATTCATGTATGTTGGACATGATGTGTTGCACGTTTTCTTTGGGGTCACAGACATATAGTAAAGTGTCGTCAGCGTAAAGTGATATTATCTGAGGGGGGCAGGTCATCCTAAGACCTCTGTGTGAGTGGTTCTGACGTATGAATTCCGCCATTGGTTCAATGGTCAGAGCGAAAAGTATGGGTGAGAAGGGACATCTCTGCCTGGTCCCCCTGTGTAGGTGGAATGACGGGGAGAGAGTGGTGTTGGTCAGGACCTTAGCTGTTGGCTGTGTATATAATAATCGGACACAGTTGATATAGTACTGGCCGAGACCAAACCGCTCCAGCACCAGAAAGAGGTATGCCCAGGAAACGGAGTCAAAAGCCTTCTCGGCGTCTAATGCAACCACGGCCGCCTTGGCATCTGGGTCTATCTGTGCCATAACATTGAATGGGCTTCTCAGGTTGAGAGCCGTGGATCGGGCTGGTATAAAGCCGGCCTGGTCAGGATGAACCAGGATCGGCATGTATGGCAGGAGTCTGGTGGCCAGCACTTTTGCAAAGATTTTTGCGTCAGTGTTGATTAAAGACAGGGGTCGATAGGACGCCATGTCTTGTGGCGGTCTACAGTGTTTCAAAAGGACAGTGATGATTGCTTCTCGCATCGATTCCGGGAGAACCTGCAGGCTCATTGCCTCTTCCCACACTTTCAGCAGTATCGGGGCCAATTCACTAGAGAATTCTTTGTATAGTTCCGCAGGAAGGCCATCCGAGCCAGGGGAACGGCCGCTCGATAGAGCTTTTATGGCCTCTGCAATCTCCTCTGATGTGATTGGCCTGTCTAGTATATTACGGGTTTCGGCCGTTAATGTGGGAAGGTCGAGATTATCTAGATATTGAAACGTGTCCTCTTTGTTTTTTTTATCGTGGTTGGAATAGAGGGAGGCGTAGAACTCAGTAAAAGCAGAGTTAATGTCTCGGTCTCTGTCTACCGTCCCTCCAGTCGGTGTCTGTATGCTCGGGATCGGGTTATGGTGCCTATCAGTTCTAAGCATGTTGGCCAGGAATCTCCCAGCCTTATTGCTTTCCCCATATCATCGGGCTTTGGCTGGTGCAGCCATATAAAGGACTTCTCTATGGGCCAACTTGTGGAATTCTTTTAGCGTGGTATGTATTTGCGCCAGGGTTCCCTTATCCTGTGTGATGCTGTACTCAGTCTGTAACAGGTCAATTTTTGTCTCGGCCACCCCCAATTCCTCACGTACCGACTTCAACATACCAGTCGACTTGCCCAGGATGACTCCCCGGACCCAGGCCTTGAATGCATCCCATAGTGTGGCATAAGTGGCAACCGAACCCTCGTTTAGTTCTACGAACTCCGCAATCTCTATATGCAATGATTCGCATATGTTGGGGTCCCTTAGGATTGCAGGGGGCATCCTCCATCTTCTCGCCGGGGGGGAGACATCACTAAAGTTAATGTCAATTGATACCGGCGAGTGATCCGAAAGGGTACGGGGGATGTATATCACATTGGGAGATTGCCCCAGATAGGGACTGACTAACTATCCAATAGTCAATGCGCGAATGAGAATCGTGCACCGACGAGTAAAAGGTGTATTTCTTCTCGCTTGGGTGTAATGCACGCCATGCGTCTACCATACCCATCTGTTCCATTAATTGTGTTACTACCAGTGCGGCCTTGGAGGGGGTTCTGGGGACAGTCGATGAGCGATCCAGGGATTGGTCCAATATCATGTTGAAATCGCCACCCAAGAGGATTTGTGTCTCCCCAGATGATGATAGCATATCCAGTATTGTGCAATAAAACTGTGGGTCATCTAAATTGGGACCATAGGTATTAATCAGAAGCACTTGGTGCCCCGCCAATTCCCCCCACACCAGTACGTATCTACCCTGTGGGTCTATTTTGCTGGACTGATATTTAAAACACAATTTGGGGTGTATGAGAGTCAACACTCCTCTGGATTGTGCTGAGTATTCTGTATGTACCTGTGTGACCCCCACCTCAGTAAACGTTTAGTATTGACCTGCCCAAGCGCGTGCGTCTCCTGCATAAAAAGAATGTGAGGGTTGTGGCGTGTGATGTATGCTGTGATCTTCCTTGCCTTAATCGGGTTATTTAACCCCCGGATATTCCAGGAAAGGAGCTTAACATTCAAGCCCTTATTGACCTGTGTCATGGTCGTACCTGAGACTAGGCATACGTCCATACTCCCGCCCCTGTCGCAGGGAGAATGGGTATCCCGCTGCAAAACCGCTCTCTATTTTAACCGCTAGAACAACCCGAAACATGGGTTCCCCCAACAAGCCCGGCATTTCGCACGGCAACACCGTATCCCTATTCCACTCCCAACCTCCTCCCGCATCATCAACCCCAACTGGACGATGTACCCCTAAAACCATAACCTAGGAACTCTCCTGGGGGTGTGAGCTGCACTCGTACGACCGCCGACCCAGGAAGTCTGCACGGCTCCATTCCAACAAACATTTACATTCAAGGCCACCCTGCGGCCTTCAATTTAAAATATTATAGCAGTGTGGCATAAAAAAAAAACATATCATCCCGCGGGGTCGTCGGGCTCCACCGCTCCCCCGGGCGGCAGATTCTGGTTCCCGGCCCGATCCCGGGTCGGTAGAGGGATGGAGGCTTCCACGTAGAGCATGGCTTCGGTTGGATTTTCAAAAAAATGAGCCCTGCCTCCATGCTGAATACTCACTTTTGCTGGGTAGACAAGGGAGTACGGGACCTGGCGGAGTCTCAGTTGTTTCTTGACGGGCTCATAGGATCTCCTAAGTGATTGCACATTGGTGGAAAAGTCTGGATATATGTGGATTCTGTTGTTTTCATGGAATAGGGTGCTCTTATCCCTGGATATCCGCAGGATAGCGTCTCTGTCCCTATAATTGAGAAGGCGGGCAATTATTGTACGAGGTGGAGCTCCAGGCCTGGGCAGAGGCGCCGATGTACGGTGTGCTCGCTCCACAAGGAAATGGTCCGAAAAGGAGTCGGAACCTAGGAGTTCCTTCAGAAGGGCCTCTACCTGGCGTTCCATAGACCCTTTGCCAAAGGTTTCAGCCACCCCAACCAGACGGATATTGTTCCTCCTGGAACGGGATTCCAAATCCTCACATTTGTCAAGGGTTTTCCAGAGGTCCCCTTTCAACTGGGCAATATCGCGGCCATGTTGTTGTATCGAGTCTTCATTGATAGCGATCCTGCCTTCGGCCTCAGTAATCCGTGTGCTTTCCTTGTCCACCCTCGCCTTCAAGGAGCTGATTGTTGCCCCTATGTCATCCAATTTAGTGTTCACCGCCAGGAAGCCGTTCTGAACCATGGCCATCAATCGGTCCACCCTCTCCTCCATTGGCAACTCAGGTTGACTGTCCACTTGCTGCAACTGCAACGGGGGCGCCGTGGACCCGCTGGGCTGGGAATTGGCAAAGGAGTCCATTGGGCCTGTTTTCTTGGGGCGTGCTCCCTTCTGCTCGTATCAGCCCATGTGTAGATTCAAGTAGACCGCGTCTTCCAGCGCCCCCAGCCCTGTCCGCCCCAACGTATGGTACGGACTCTATACAGGATTGGTAGTGAGCTTAGACCCACTTATCGTGCAGGAGAGGAGTGTAAAGGTTATCGCCCAGGGAGGGCTGTAGCCGGATAAAATGTCCCCTCCTCGGCAGATCCTGTTCGGGGTGTCCCACTCCTCATGCGTTGCCCCACTTGTTCTTACTTGTTTTAACGTCCGTCCACACGTGGAGGGGCACTCCACCAGCAGGAGATATCAGGGGAGCCAAGGGTGGCTCCGAAGGCACGGGAGTCGGATCAACAGCGGCCCGCGTAGCATGGCGGCTGCCCACCACGCGGCCATTTGCAGGGGACCACCGCGTTCGCCGTGCCCAGCACGCGGCGGCGATATATACCGACGTGGCACCCTCACATTAGCCGGCAGCGATGCTCCAATCACCTCCAGGAGTTTGGTCGAAGCGCGGCCTCTCCGACTCGATCCGGCCCCTCCCCCCGCGGCTCCAGGGGAAGACCGCCCGGAACTCGTGGGCAGCCAATATCCCAGCCTCCGTCCGCAGGATCTTCAGGACGGTGTATCTTCAACGCGGAGCGGCCCAAATTTTTCCCAGTATGTGCCCACAGTCTTACGCCACAGATCGACGCGCTTCGTTTGTTCCGCAGGCAGCCCTGAGAGAGGATGCGTATCTTGAAGGATCTCTGGAACTAGGCGGCCATCTTAGATGTGCGCAACAGCGCCCCCCTATCCTCAGTTATTTTTCTGACTAGTGTCCTCACCATCTGTTTTACTTGCAGCACTCTATGCCTTCTTATTGTTACAAAATCTATAATGAATAAACTGTGTGCAACTACTCTCCTTTTTTGATAATGTACTGACACATCCAAGAGCTCTTCCAGTTGTTGAGTCACTTCTGTGATATTTAACACAAGGGTATGCGGCATCCCCTGTGCTCATTCGTTATGTGTTAGAAAACCATTGAGCTGCGCACCTTCCCTTTTCCAAATTACTTTTCAACAATATACCTAAACTTTTAAAAAATGTTTTCCTTTTATTAATCGACATGTCTTTCTCCCTTTTCTGCATGCCTGCCCTGTACATACTTATAGTGTCCCTTTAAAAATGCCCCTCTTTACTAACAAGGGTACCTACTATGTTTAAGTGGAATTAAATAATCCGGGGGCTCTGATGTGTGCTAATATAATGTCTATGATCAGGTCCTAAAAAAGTATCTGGTATAGCCCCAACAAAATCAAAAATAGCTAATAAAACCTTAGAATGGTAAGTGGATTTTGTAATTTTAAAAATGATCTAATTGGGCCAATTTGATCCATATATATGCAATAAAAGGGGACAAATTCTAGCGTGAAAAATGGGCTAAAAATATAGTTAATTGTTTATTTATAACACGCTTAATACCAACAAGTGGTTTCTAAGCACGGGATTGGGATTCAAACCTTTGTTGCGCTGCTTTGCCTTGTTTCCAAGACAAGCCCGTTGGCCGGGAGCTATCCTTCCTCCCCTGAATTTTGGCCAAAATTAGAATATTCACAAATATAGACCCCCACAAAATCAGAAAACGGGAGTCCATATACCCCACAATCCGATACATATCAACAAAGGCGCCCCAGATAGCACCATCTCAACATAACATATAACAAAAGTCTAATCCCTTTCTTCTTTAAAAAAAGAACCATCCAATCTCAAATTACTTCAACTGATGTTAAATCAACCTAAAGATGATAACTCCTAATCAAAAAGCACCATTATTACTGATATATCTAATAAAAAAACATTAAAAGAAAAAGTCAGTTCAATGAGTCCTGGCTCTGTAACACTATTTGAATGACAGTGGGACTAAGCCCCTGCTCACTTAAAGCTCTGTATTAATAATACATTTTTTCAAAATATTTAATCACAACCATTCTAATACTCGCTCTACTGACAATGTCAGTGCAAAATCATTTTTCTATTATATATAAGGCTTCCTGTTCTCCGTTTGTACTGATTTTTACACATAAATACAGATGGAAATCAATCTACTTTCTGTATGTATTTTTTTTAATAAAAATGGAAAAACAGGTCTTTCGGTCTGGTTCTCTATGATGTCACTCATACATCACAAGTCAATCACATTGCAGATTGGCAGCATTGAGAGTGCAAAAGTTGTATAAATATAGCATTACAGTTTTTCAAATTGCTGACAGCATATTTTTTAAGGCAGCAGCAGTCAAAGGAGCCATCGTTTGTTGTTATGGAAAAAATATAGCTAGCATTTCTTTCCTAAATGTCTGCATGTGTGCTTTAATAAATGCATTTTTTCATTAAAATAAATGCAGAAAAATACTGGTTGCGAATTATCTTTTTATATGACAAAAAATAAATGTGGATAAATGCAGAAAAAAAGGCACAAAAATAAATATGGATAAATACAGATAAATGCCAGAAAAATAAATACCATAAAACCGGAAGCCTTAATTATATACAACAAAAATAAAAAATGTATACATCTTAAAACCTATCATCTACACTGATCAGCTTCATGCACACAAATGTTATTTCAAGTTCTACTCATTCTTATGTATCCTAATCCAAATCTCATATGTTCCCAGTCTGTTTTTCACATACACACTTGTATGTGCCTCTGATCACACCACATAAAAGGTTTTTTTTGTCTTTTTAATTAACCTACTTTATAGCCCTTTTTCTTCATATATTCAATAAAACATCCCATACACAGATGCATCTATGCCAGTTACTCCCGGTCTTCTTTAAAAGGTCCGGCAATGCTGCTTTTTCAAACTTGTCATCTTATTTTCATATTTAAATTAACACCCAATAACTGCCAGCTAAAGCAGAATACATTTCCCTCACATTACAGTTCAACATTACTCAATGTATATATACTCTGATATTTACTTAGCTCCTTGCCTTCTGTGTCAACATGCGCCTGTGTGCAATACTTATCAAATACTCCTGCTGACCATTCGAGCACCAAAAACATTTCCCATCTTTTCTTCAAACTTCTCAACCCTTGCTGGCACCTCTAACACACTGTATCCTAAAGGACTAGCCTTAATTTAAACTTGAATAATAAACCTAAACTAAACTGTGCATGCAATACCTAACTCCTCCTCCTTCCTGGGAGCCCTCTAAAATCTACAAAAACTTCATAACGTTATGCTCCTCAATCAATGGGTGGAACTGAACAACCAGTGCTTTCACTGATTTAGCTATTCAGCTCAGCCATTTTTCCATCTCCTGTGTTTCTTAAGGAATACAGGCTGTCTGTTTCTGCGGAGCGAAAATCCCATACCCCCCCTTTTTTTGAAGTTTGCGAGCAAAGCAAGGTTTTCTCTGCCTGCCTTTCTGTCTGCCAGACATTCGCAATACCATTGAATCTCAACACGGAGAAAACACTTTATCTCTTTCAAAGTTCTTTGATCTGCAGTTTAAGCTTATAAAGAATACAAAACGGAACTATTGCCTAGATTATTTATTTAAAACTGTCTTCATTAGTCAAAAATATGACCCTGTTATTCATTCTATGCCAGTCATAAACAAAATTGCATTTCTTTGTTTAAAAATAAAAAATGAACTCCCTCTCCTTGTGCTCACTGAAAGTGACGCATCACAGAACACACGTCACCTACCACTGACACATGACAAACACTTAAAGAATATTTACATGTTTCAAATTAGCACAAATAAACCCCATATAAAAATATGCACAATAATTCTACGATCGTTTTGTCCTAGCCTCCTGATAGACGAATCTCATCTCTGTTTTACCCCATTTTGGAGTCTAACACACACTCTTCATACTGGCCCTTGTCTCAGATAGCCCTAAATTGACCCCAAATGCGGATAGCAAATGAGGAAATCTTTTTCCAAACCCAAATCCAGTTACTATATATATATTTACACTTATAATGTACAATATAATCCCTTTCTTTATTTCCGTTTCTTACGCAATGTATACGTCAGCATGAATTTATGAGGCTAGCTTCCTTCTTGAAATCCACCATCTACGCTGCACTGTCCGGCACGAAGACCTACTGTGAAAAATGGGGCCAGACGGCAGCCTTTTCCTCATGCCGTTCATCTTTCTACTGTCATTGCCTTTTTAAACCAACTTTATTTATTCAAACTCAGTCATGTTCAGATACTGTATTGGTCAAAGATTTAAATAATTTTAACACATATCAATTGTTAAGGCTACAAATTAACATTCGGTTTTACAATTATTGGGTGCAAAGTTTGAGCGTTAACTGCAACTGTTCAACCATTCTTCCCCTGTCCCCATCCCCCCTCCCGGTTCCCTATTGGCATGGACCAGTCCTTCTGCTTTCCAATGAGATTGTTGTGTTCTGATTAGTTAACTTCTACATTGGATCAAGGCTCCTGTACTTAGTTTGTAGGTGCTCAGTCTTGAATAGCTCTCAACAAGTTCGGCCTAAAACAGTATGCTTCTCTGTCTCTGACATAGTCGAAGAAGGGGTCCCAGGTTGCCTGGAATTTCAGGTACTTGCCGTCCTTCAGGGCCCCTACCTTCTCCATGGCCATTACGTTTCAAGTTTTCACCCACCAACCTGCTGTTATTGGGCCTTCTGGATTTTTCCACCCTTTGCTGCCATTAACAGGTGGGTGATAAGTGTTGCATTGTTGCCAGTTACCGCATAAGTGTCTTCGACCGTTGTGCCCAGGAGTATAACTTTAGGTGCTGCTGGCAGTTGTTTCCCTGTGATTTCCTTTGTGGTCCAGGACTTCCTTCCAGTACAGGGCCGCCTTAGGGCAGGACCACCACATGTGGTATAGGTCTCCTTTGCCTCCACAGTTTCTCAAGCACGTAGGTGGGTAGTTGGGGTTCATTTTATGCAACCTATGGGGGACCCAGTACCACCTAAAACAAATCTTGTGTGCAGTCTCTGTAATGGCTGTGCATCTGGAGGATTTCTGTGCTCTTTTCCAAATTTGGGTCCATTCCTCCTCGGTGATGGGGTCACATATATCTCTTGCCCAGTTGTCCCAATATGGGAAGTTGTCACTCTCTTGTGCTCTGTCCAGCAGCTTGTATATTTTGGAGACTGCTCCTACCTCGTTCTTCTGTAATTTCTTCATGCCTTTCAGCACTGCACATCAGAGGATCGTGGGCACTTGTCACTCAAAGATTGAAAGCGTCCCATCATCAGTCGCCATATGTTAAAGAGGTTATTTCTCAACCATACCTCCTTGCTGTCAGCCATCCTTGGAAACGCACATCCTGCAAGAAAGACAGATAAAGACGTCGGGCCGGAAGCATCTGTTTAATCAACTGTTTTACAAGCTGAAAAAAGAAACTGACTGTTTTTCCACATACACCATGCCTTTTTAGGATGGCAAGTATTACACATCAGTTCTGTTCTGAAAATGAACTTTATTATACAATTGGTCACATTCCTGCAAGTAGTGCATTTACTTTTTTCATGAAAAACATGATTTCTTCTTTCTTGCAATGACCTCATATTATGCTAATTAGCATGACTGGTTGTTTTCCAAATTCACTGAATCACAGGGCATATTTTGCAACTTTAAAACTGGACAAGAGCAGTTCTGGGATGACGCAAGCTTGCGCACACTCTACTAAGGACATGAGATTTGCTGTCATGTTTTTATTGGTTACCTCGCTGTTATCTACTTTAGCCCACTGCCAAAATTTTGTCTGAAACCCCCTTTCTGCCATGGTACCGCAAAAATTCTATTTTCCTACCATTTAATGCTGCCAAGTCCCTGCATCTGGCTTTTTTTTTAAATTTGTTTATTTTAAATCAAGGCAGGTTGACAATTACATATCACATGAACAAGAACTTAGGCAAGTTGATCCCCCAGCATTCCCTTCAAGTCTCATCCCCCACTTCCTTCCAGTCCCGTGATGGGATTACCCCCCTGGGTCGATCGCTTTGCGCCCTTCGTCTACGAGTCCTTTTTGGAGTTTTCTTGCTCCCTTAGCGTCCAGGCCTTGATGGGTTTTTTAAGTCAAGGTGGGGAAACGTTGATCATATTTAGGGATTCCGGTTTTCGAGAACAACCGGAAAAATCCGACTTCCACCCACCTGTTAAGTTATTATGTTCCTCGGGGGACTCCGATACACCACCCACCACCACCCACCTGTTAAGTTATTATGGGGGACTCCGATAAACCCTGGTATTCGAACCCTATTACTCTGGGTCCTCTTGTTTCAAAGACCGAAGGGTTGCCAATGAGCTATCCTCGCAGCTCTGCTTCAGCATTGTCTTTTGAAACTGATATTGCTGAAGTGTCAAATGATTATCCACTATTGCCACCTTCTGACAGAAGGTGGAATTGACTGCCTAGTCAAAACACGGACATGACAAACAAAAGCAATCTTTCTTTTTCCTCTGCCTCTTCTGGGTACAGATGGAATGTGTGACAATGCAAATATTTCAAAACATTCCCCACGTGACTGAATGGCAGAATAATCTAGCTCAATCAATCTGGAAAAAAAGACTTCAACAATGGGTTCATGTTTTTGAAGTCTGATATGCCACAACACCAATACACACGTACAGTGAATGCATTTGAATGGGTTTTAGGATATGAAGTCCACGTGATCCACCTCTTAATGCTATAGCCAGACATGCTTTGCAAAGAAAATGCGTTTTTTCATTTTCTATTTTCTTTAGGTAAGAACAAAAAAGCACTCGGTATGAAAAAACCTGAGAGTGTCACCACCCTGCTAGCAAATGAGAGCTTCAAACTATGTTTCAATTACCCGTCCATTGTGCAGCTGGTACTATGAGCGTGTGTATTATTCAAATCAGCAGAGAATGTGCTGCTGTTGTGCAAACAACTCAATTGCTGAAACAATGATTACAAAGCACCATCTCTTTCAGGTGTATTTAGATGCATTTACACGCTGCCACTTGTGTTTAAATATCGTGCTCACATAATGCAAGAGTAAGCACCTTCCCGTGTGCTCCCAATTCCCCATGCAAAATCTATTACATTAATTTCGCACAACAAGGTAACTTTGCCCACATAAACCAACCATTCGGCAAATTGCTGTAAAAACAAGGTCAGAATGCCGTATGCAAACAGCAACATGAAGAAGCAAAACAGATAAATCCAAACGCTTGCAATTTTCCCTTCCCTTCGCACACATGGTGCGCCATCGTGTGCCACGAAATACAGTAAGGCGTGCCGAGCCAAGTGCCAGGGGACAAAGAAAGACACCTCCCACACTCAGAAAGGCCATAAACCCTCTTCTACCAAAGCATTGGCGCGAGCCCGCGGGTTGGCTCTGGACCGTCTCAAGGCAGAGTATACATACACAGACGCTGCAATCAAACCCGCGGCACAGGCAATAAAAACAATGCAAAAGAAAAACCTGTGCATGCCCCTTGATCGAATACAATATGTGTATTGTGGGTCATACACCCATAGCCCTTGCGCAATACAAAGTACATGTGTGCTGCATGATTTTTAGAGCCTGGAGACCTTTACATAAACTATGAAGATGAAGTTGGCATTGTCTGAAAAATAGCATTGAACAAGGGAAAGTTACTGGTGGCGACCTATGATAACAAATATTGAAATATTGTCAGAAATACTTTTTATAAAGTTAGAGTGTTGCCTTTCAATGGTTTTGGAGATGACTTGGACATTTCGCAATACAACTTTGTAGGCATGTGTTATTTTGTCCCTGTTTAGAGTTTGGTGTTATGCAAAAAAACATGGAATTTGAATAGCAGTATGTAACATCTGCAGATTAGGACTCCATGGTAAATGGAGGCCCTGATGGGGAAAACCCATTGCAGATAATACTGAATGAAACATTACAGCACATAGTTACCAGCCTCCATTTTGGAGGAAACTGAGAATATGGCATAGTGGAACCAGCAGTGCTTAATTTATGGGGGTGTTTGCCAGGGCTCAGCCCGAGCACTTATTTCTGCGCCCAAGCCCTTATTTTCTCAGATTCGGTCTGATTATGATGTGTTGCCTACCTATGAATGCAATTAAACAATAAAATAAAATCTGTGTTTACACTGGAAAAAACTGTTATCCGCATTTTTTTAAAGGGGTGACTGGGAAAACACTGACAAACACTGATTGCCAAAAAATTGAAAACGCTGGAAAAACACCCCCGGAAGTAAAAAAAAAAAAAAAAAACCTAAAACAGGAAACCCTAATCATATTCCAGTACCGGGGCCCCGATGTTCTGGAATCGGTGGAGGACTCCTGCTTTTGCAGTCACCTTTTCCGCAATCAATATGTCCCATAGCTTTGACCACCATTGGGCCATGAGGGGGTCGTCTGGGGATTTCCAGCATCGGGCCAGCACCGTTTTCCCCGCTAGCAGGCATTGGGTCAGTAGTTTCGCCCTGTCCCCGGAGCGTGGGTAGATCGCGGGGTTCGGGACTCCCAACAGGACGGGTTCCGGTTCCAGCGGGATCGTTGTCCCGGTGATTTGTGTGATGGTTCCCAGGCATAATTTCCAGAATTGCTAGATCGTTGGACATGTCCACCACATGTGGAAGGAGGAGCCTGGGTGGCCACATCCTCTCCAGCAAGCGTAGTCCACTTGGGGGTTCATATGATGGAGTCTAAGGGGTGGGTAATACCACTGCAGCATAATTTTGTATGTACATTCCCTGTTGGTGACGCAGGTGGATGAGGCGTGTGCTCGGGTCCAGATGTCCACCCAGGTCTGGTCCTCTATCGGGTGTCCCAAATTGGCCTCCCATTGGGCCATGCAGCAGGTTCTTGTTAACAGAAAGTCACCCAAGAAGCGCCTACATAAAATAAATACCCTGCCTCGAGTCAGAGGGTCCTTGAGTGTTAGTTCCAGGGCAGTGAGAGGTCGAGTTGCGCCTGTAGAGTTTGGGGGTGTGAGCTCCAGTGACGCAGTTGTATATAAGTGTATCAGTCTCTTTCCTGGAGCTGGAACATTTCTTTACATTGTTCAAATGTGAGGGGCACCTCTCCCGCATACAGCTGGTCTATGGTCTCCAGGCCGCCGTTTATCCAGTTGTGGAAGTTGCGAGGGTTCCAACTGGTCGAGAAAGCTGGATTATGGAAGATCAGAGATTGTGGGCTCGGACCCCTCGGGACTCCCTTTCGCCTTGGTGCCCAGTCCTAGGAACTTAGGGTGTGTTTGGTTGCTAGAAGAAGGCCTCCCCAGTGAGTTCTGAGGGGGGTGGGGTGTGTGGCAGGAATCGTAGGGCCAGGGGTACCTGTGATTGCTCCAGTTCTACCCATCTGGGGCGGTTTGTAATTATTTGCCATGCGTGGACCTGTGATAATTGAGCTGCCACTCTGCAGGCCTGTAGGTCCGGGACCCCCAGCTCTCCCAGTTTGGAGCGCCCCAGCAGTGTTTTGTAGGGGATTCTCGCCTTCTTACCTTTCCAGATAAATTTCAGCATCTTCCTTTGTAGGTCTCGAAGGGTTGGCGCAGGGATTGCCACTGCAAGGGAGGAGCAGGCATAAAGAAACCTCAGAAGGAGGTTCATCTTGCAAGCTGTCATGCGTCCCATTAGCGAGATCTCCTGGGTCGCCCAACGTTTCAGATCTCCTTCTGGTTCTTTGAGCAACCGGGGAAAGTTGGCTTTGTATGTGTCTTGTGGGTTTGCCGGGATGTAAACTGCCAGGTAGGGGATCGCCGTTTTTTTCCACGTAATTGGACACATCTTGGCCAGTGTCTCCGTTCTTCCGGGGGTGGGCCGATGCTTGGAGCCGTTGACTTGGTGAAGTTTACTGAGAAGCCGGACATCTCTCTGTAGCTGGCTATTTCTATTAGGGCGTGCTTCAGGGATGTGCGCGCCTCCGAAATCATGAGCAGAACATCATCGCCGTATAGAGCGATTTTGTATTGCGATGGGCCGATGTGCGGGCCTTTGAACTGGTTGTTTAGCCTAATTCTCTGGGCAAAGGGCTTATAGTGAGTGCAAAAAGCAGAGGCGACAGCTGGCAAACTTGTCTAGTTCCACAAGACAGAGGGATTGGGGCTGAGATGGATCCATTGATCCTCAGGAGTGCCTTTGGTCCTTTGTAGTTGTCCAATACCATCGTCTGGAATGGTGTCAAACCAAAGGCCCCCAGAGTGTGTTTCATGACTGACCTGTCCACCCTGTCAAATGCCTTGGCAGCATCCAGGGCCATTAAAACTAGTTTCTGGTAGTTTTGTGCGGCGAGGTTCACTAGATTTAAGATTCTCCGGATGTTATCTCCTGCTGTTCGGTGTTGCACCTGGCTTTTTGAACAGGCCCTCCATTGTTCTCAATAACCTTGGCTTGAGCTCCACACAGCCCTATATTTTCTGTTTGTTCATCACTTTTAAATTTCACTGAGGCTTAAGGCTTGTAGCCATTTGTAATGCATGCTGTGGCTTACATTTCAGGGAAAATGGCTATCTTTTGCTATGATATTTCTATGTCATGGAGCCATATTCTGTGTTATTCATGTTGCATGTAATGTAATATTTTCCATATTTCTTAAATGTGTACACGTATACCTCTTTCACCTATTCTCTGCCATCTACAATTTACTTTGTACCTATTTCCTAATGTACCTGCTTACGATAAGGGCAGAAGGGCTGCCTCAATGGACACTGTTTCTGACTTTTACAATGTCAGACATGAGGGCGGGGCATGGGCCCTATGTTACATGATCACCTGTCCATCACCAAAGAGAGGGTCTACTCCACTTCACTCTATTTTCCCTGGCCTGTGCTGTTTGGAAAAGGAGCATTCCATGCTCCCTGCCACCAGAGCCTGCTGTACTGTGGGGAATGCTTCTCAAATTCACGTTTCCCGCCGGGTGACCTCTGCAACCCTGGTCTTCAGGAAGAAAGCTTTTTAAAAGTATGCTTCCCGCTGGGTGACATCTGCAACCACAGTCTCTGAAGGAAGAGACCCTCTCAGAGCTGACATCTGTTTGGCAAACAGTGGCAGCTCCAATGTCTCCACTCTCCTTCAGCTGCAATTGCAATGTGGAGTTACTGCAATCACTCCACCTACCACTACTGCTCTCTCCACTACTCTCTATGGCCTGCACCATAGTCTGTCCAGGTGTGGGTCATTAACCCTATTAACCTGTAACTTGTAGATCAGTGCCTCTGCATCCCTCTTCTTCATCCCAGAACTTTTGGCATTGTGGGACTTGAAGCAATTGGGACTGTTGGGTCTCTAGGAAAGTTATTACAGGGGTTTTCCCATCCATCTTGACCTGCTTCCCCTCTCACGTGATTCTCACACAGAACACCACCCTGAGGGTCAGGATCAGGAAGTGTCTGCCTTTCCCTGGCCACACGAGAAGGGTCCCCGGCCAAGTTTTCTGGGGCAATCATCTTCGATTCATCACAGAACACAAGGAGACACAAGGTCTTGCAATCATTTTGGACAGTGCACTGTTGTTCAGTCTGTAGGTTCTTGGTGGGACAGCCTTGGCCTGAATACCCTTTGTCTATATAGGGCCTCTGACCTCTCCTCCCCCTATGCTGACACTGCAGAGGTAGGCACGCAGGCTGATGGGCTTCCTAAAGAGAACACCGGGCGCAGGGTGAAAGGAAGGGCTGGAGTGGAGTTTCATAGACTTCCTGGCAGTGGGGACTGAGCCATAGCTTGGGGAATTGCCTGTTGTTGGTGCTGTCATCACTGTGACTATAACAGGAATATTTGCAGCTGACTGAGGTGTATCAAAAAGGTCCTGCCCTTTCCATGGTGGTGGAAAAGGGCAGCTGTTATCCCTTAATTTGTGTATTTTTCCATGCATGGTTTGAAGTATATGTCGGGAGAACTTATGGAGGTGATTAGGACCATCTGTGTAAATGGCCACATCCACTTTTGCACATTGAAATAACACCTACTCTTGTTCAGTTGCTATTTAAAGGTGTAAAAGTGGGTGCTAACTGAAATGTAATGGCCTTCCGTTATGGGCTGAGGGGTTTTTCTTAGAAGTGGGGCTTCAAGGTGTAAAACAAAGGCTGTTTCACCCCCTTTTTTTACACTTCAATTTGAAGGTGTTCAGTGTACCGCTTAGTACCATATTGAAGAGCATAAAACAGACTATAAAACCAAGATGTGAACTCTTTACACCCCAGTTTTATACCTTGGTTTTATGAATTTGGGGCTTTAAAATGAACCCTAATGTTTCAGGATAGTCGCCTGTTAAAAGTTCCAACAGTGCAACAGTGCAAGGGTTCACTTATAAGATTCACAACGGTTTGGTGTACCCCCTACCACACCCGCTAAGGATGCTGGTCAGCTACAACCACCTCTAGTTCCCTTTGTAGCTCCTGTAGACATTGCTGAGTCCTTGCCATGAGATGAAGCAGATTTTCGCTTCAACTTTGAGACAGAACCAATTGTGTTTGCCTTCCCCAGTTCCCACAGCAAAGCTTGAGGGCCTTAACACGTCCCTCTCTTAGGATCCTGATTTCAACCCTCAGCACAACCTCATTACTCCTACTCTGGCCTTGCTGCTCCCCCACCACATGCTCGTTCCTCCTACCACCATAGGCATAGCCCCTTCAAACTAGGGTCTTACCCTTATCCGCACCTTGGGCCAAGGGTGCTCTCTCATTCCTCCCTGATTTAAAGAGATACCACCTTGCTAGCCTCCTGCACATGCTCCCAATTCTTCACTTTGAACACTCTGCTGCTGTTCAACTCCTGTTATTTTGCTTTACTCTCCTCCTGATGTTCTAACCGACTACATGCTGATATTCATTTCCAACCTCCCCCTTATATTCTGCTCCACTGTCATCCTCCTGCTGTTACAAACCAACCACAAGACATTGAAACCTCAACAGTTGGACCCCTCTCGGCGACCTGGTTGTTACCTAATTAACTATTAATAGTTTTGTTTTATTATAACTATCACAGATTGCAGTTCACACAAAAACTCTAATATAGTGAATCTTTCGCAGATAATGTCTTATTGTATTCAAAGCAGAATAAATTGTAACATTGCAATGTATTTACATGCATACATTCGATGAAAACACTTGATGTTCACATAATACAATAGTACAATAATAATGAAGTTCGGCGAGCTTGTCCATGTTTGGTCCATTTGACACATGGTTCAACGCATTAGGGGTACTTCAAGACATTTGTAAGTTATACAATGGTCTTGGCTACAAACCAACCACCTCATGATGTTCCTATCCAACCACCCGATATTCTGCTCCACCCTCATCTACCTGTTCTAAACTAACATCCTTCTTATGACTTTTCTTTCCCTCTCATCTCAAGCCTTGTCCTTTCTGTCTCTTCAAGCTCCTCTTTTAAAGTTCCGGATTCAACTCTGCCATGGGGGACACACGTACCAGTTGTGCAAGGAACGTGATGTTGTCAAGAGTGATGTGGGTGGTGTCATCGGGGTTAAGGACGTAATTGAAACCAGCACTGTTTGCGTAGGTTTACACAGAAGCAGGGGCAGAACGAGAAGTCCCATGGTAGGACGCAATGAAGGGGGTGGGGGTGCTTTGGGGGAAGTACAGGGTAGTTGTGTAGAGCGGGCACCGGGTGGGGGTGCAAGATGTCATAAGGGGATATGTGGTAGGGGGGCTTTTGAGCAAAATGTGAACAGTAGAGAAGCCATTTTGTTTGTAGGCCCACGTTAAGAAAACATTTCTCGGAGACAGCTCATAAGAAAGGAGCTGCAGGCCTCTTGTGTGACAAGCAGTATGTATTTTTGGAGTATTCCGTAGAAACAGTGTGTTGAAATGTTGCGTGTCTGAGGTTTTCCAGGGGAACGCAGCCACAGCGAAGTCACTCTAAGAGATACTTCCGAGGCCAATGAGCTATGCACCTGGGTGCACGAGGAAAATTAACAGAGAAATCGAAATGAAATACAGTTAATTAAATTCAGCCACAGTGTGGTATTGTTTTTTAGATTATACTTGGCAGCAAGGTGTGAGAAGGGAGCTTGGGGGCCAGAGCATTGGGGGGGGGTGGCTTATGGGGTGCAGGAGAGGGAGCCAATCAGCCAGGAGATTTTTCACTGTCCCTAAAGTGCAACATTGTACAGTGTCCTTGCTGATGTCCGTGGGACACATTATTGGCCACACTCGGTGTGACTGTCTCGCCCCTTGCCATTTCAAGCCATTTTGTATACTGGGCATTGCCAACCAATGGCAAACAAGTATTTTTCACTGACCAGCACGATCACGTAATTGAGGGGAGGTGTGGGAAGGTTTGTTATGTCACAAGGGTTGTTCATGTGATTTTATTTGCCAAAGAAACCTACTACACAATTGTTTCAAGGTGCGACGAGGCAAGGGAGGGAGAAACAAAGGGAAGACAGAACAACGATCCTACCAGGCCAGGAATCATTCAGATCGTGCAAGTGTATGGGGAGGTGGAAAGGGAAAAGTGCGTGGGGAAGGTGAAGGGGAAAGTGCAGTACATGGGATAGTAGAATAAAAAATTAATAGAAACGGCCACTGGTGGCAAGTGCAAGGTAAGTGCCGACATAAGTGCTGGTAGGGGGACTGTAGGGATACAGATAACAGTTCCCAGGTGCAGGGGTTGCCAGAGAGGCAGTGCAGGTGGGCAACTGGTGGGCCTGGGCCCGAGAATCAGAAAGGGTGGCCAGGTAACCAGTGCCATTTCTGCCAGGAATTTAGCAGGAGAGAGGGGGGAGAGAAAGCAGAGGCAAAGAGGAAGGTTTTGAGGTGCTTCCGGAACCGGAGATGGTTCTCCTCAAGTTCCAGAGAGGCAGGAAGGCTGTTCCAGAGGAAGGCCCCTGCCGAAGAGAGAGATCTACCACCACCTCGTTGCTTGGAGAAGTGACTGACCCTGAGTGGGATGTGGATGAACGAAGAGCTCGAGAAGGAAGATATTTAGGAAGAGAGAGTTGAAGGTATTGCGGCCCCAGGCCCAAGAAGGCCTTGTGGACAATGCAGATGGTTAACTTAATCCTCGTAGCCACTGGGAGCCAGTGAAGAGATTTCAGTCCTGGAGAGATACAATCCTGGGGCTTGAGGCCAAGGACAAGTCTCGCAGTCCTGTTCTGGATCAGTTGCAGAGGGTGGAGAGTAGAGGCAGGCAGATTTAGGTAGAGGCTGTTACAATAGTCAAGCTTAGAGAGAACCAGGGCTCTGTAGACAATGAGCTTCTGGGGGAAGGAGAGGAAAGGAAGTATGCCTCTGAGGAGGTGCAGCTGGTAGTGTGACTTCTTAGAGATGTCGGAGATGTGAAGCAGAGTGTGGACTCGAAGATGACTCTGAGGTTTTTTGCCTTGCAGGTGGGAGCAGGAAGAGGGCCAAGAGAGGCTGGCCAGAGAGCTGCAGGGAAGGAGGGAGCGGGTGTGCCGATGAGTAGAATCCCAGTCTTACTGGCACTCAGGCAGAGGTCATTGGCGGAACACCACTCATGGATGGCAGACAGACAATCAGAGATGAGGGAAGGAGAGGAGGAGGCTGAGGGTAGCCTGAAAATGAGCTGGGTATCATCCGCATAGCACTGAAACTTAGGGCAAAGAGCGGAGATGCGGTGGGCAAAGAGTGCCAGGTAATGGTTGAAAAGCCAGGGAGAGAGGTTAGACCCCTGGGGGGACACCACAGGTAGAGATAAAGATATCGGAGATGAAGGACCCAAGTTGGACCTGGGAGGGTCGGTCAGAGAAGAAAGAAGTCAGCCACGCCAGAGCCTGACTAGTGATACCCAGATTATCACGGAGACGGTTGGGCAGGACGGCATAATTGACAGTGTCAAAGGCAGAAGAGAGATCAAGCAAGATGAGGACGCAAGGGGTGTTGGAGTCAAGGGTCAAGGTTTGAGAGCAGGTCTTCACGGATGTTCAGGAGAGCAGTTTCTGTGCTTCTGGCAGCTCTGAAGCCAGACAGATGGTCATGAAGACAACCAACATATATTTGGATATAAGGGACTAATGTAGTCCCACCAATCATTTCCTGTGAACTGCCTTAAAAATGTAACTCAAATGTTGTGTGGTAATATGACATATTATGTATAAAATGTTCAGCTGCATTGACAGCTCATTTAATTCAGTTCAGTTCCTCAGGGTTGTCTGAAGCATGCTTCCCAGCTGTTGGGGTGCAATACATTTGCGTAACTTCTTGCTCAGTGTACACTCCATTTTTTTAATTTATTACTTTTATTTCCTGGAGTTACTGCTACCAGAGGTCCCCTGGTAAACTGTGGAGACCTCAACGAGATCCCCACTTCCCTCGGCGAGCTGAGGGTATTCTTGCCGCACTCCTGGGAGCACAGGGCAGGCGGGCTGAGACCAGTTTTAAGTGCACTAAAGAGGAGGTCCAGCAGACCCAGAATTCTCAAAGGCCTTCCTGGTCGGGAGCGCCAACCACGCTCAAATATAGGTGCAGGGTGTGGGAGAAGGCTCCACGTTGAGAGGACTCGAGGATCTCTAGAGCATGTGAGTGTTCACTTGCCTGAAGGTGCAGTGATGCGCATGTGCGCACGCAGTGTTTTTTATGGTGTGTAGGATGAATCCTACAGGGGGGAGGATGATTGGCTGTAGTAGTCGTAGACATTTGTTCCACCCCTGATCGGTAGCAGGTGTGTGGCAGGCACATTTGTAGTAGAACAGAGAAGTTTGTAGACAGTGGCAGACTTCCATTAGTTGGGAGTGTTGCATAGTGCAGGCGATTGTATAGCTTTGTCATTTTTCATGGGGATTGAGAGAAGGTAAACGCTGATTTATTGGTGTGGATGCGCGCAGTAGATTAGAAATATTGTGGTATATTGTGTTGGTCGAGGTGGAGGGGCTGGCGCAAGAGTGTTGCGTAAATAGTAGTGCCTAGTAGATTGTTAAAGTAGCTCAGTGGCTGGAGGAGGAGGGGCCAGGTAACTGTATATGAACAATAGAGTAGTGGGTAGTTAGAGCTGTGTGGGCCTGTGTAGAGGGCCATTACGTTTGATAAAGAATAGGTGGTTGGGCCTGTGAAGAGGGTCAGTGAGTTTGATGAGAATAATTGGGCAGGCCTGTGGAGAAGGCCATTGAATGTTGGTTTGGTGTGGTTGATGTGGATGGAAGTTGTGACTGTGTGAAGGGAGGGGAGTGTTGAGTGGGGGGATTGGTGTTTGTGTTTTGGGTATGGTTTGTTACATTGCTGCCATTTGTTTAAGTAACAAATTGTGATTGAGTATGTATATGTATATATATATATAAAATTGGGGGGAAGCTAAATTGCACAAGAGTAAGGGGAAGGAACACCCGACTGTGGTAAGTGAGACAGAGTGAACTAGAGGGGTGAGGAGGGTGTTTAATGGGATCAGTGATACACCGTGGATCATTTATGTAATAAATTGCCCCAGTATCAAGATAACATTTTAAAATACCACTTCCAGTGGGTGTAGGACTCTGCTGGGCAGTGTTTAGGAGAATGGCCAGGAGAAGGAACTATTGATGGTGACACCATAGAAAATATGTTCTCATATTTGTTGGCGACTTATAAAGGCACCAAATTAGTAGGCTAAATATTTTAGGCCTATGGAAGCTCTATGAAGAGAAAAAGGAAGAACCTGCCAAAGGGGTTGGGATAGGTAGTGACATGGCGGTGCCACCCACCGCACAATCCCCTCCCTATGGGATGTACCCTATGCTGAAGCCTGCAGCGGGGTACATGAAACCAGAGGCTAGAGTCGGTACTACTGAGAGAAAAGCTGCCAGTAACAAGTAGTACTTGGCAGAAATGGACAAAAGTGCACAGCAGCAGTTAGAAACAGTTTTCAAAGCAGCTAAATGTGTCATAGAGGAGGAGGACTGGAAAAGGAGCAGCAGCAAGGGGCGGAGGGAACACCAAGTGGCTGAACGCATGGGAAAATAAGATATTGCCCAATTTGTTTGAATTTAATTGATCATATGGTAGTTTTGGCTGAATTCGGCCAGTACCATTTGTTGGATTAAATTTGAACAAATTGGGTAATCAATACCGAACATGGGGTGCAGGGGTTTCCCCCGCTCCCCATGTTTGGTAGGAATTGCCTTGGGGGATGTTGAGGGTGTCCCCGCTTCATGAGGACTGGATGCAGGGGACGGAAAAAAAAGCAACGAGAAAAGCGGGCCATACAGTGTCTGATCTGACCTGTGTAAGAGGGACAGAACTGACGCTGCAGGGTCAGCAAAATTGTATTCACAGCAAAATTGACCACGTTCAATTCCGCCACAAACAATTCTGCCATGATCAAATCACGTATATCCGGAAATAATGTTTAACTTAGAGAAAGAGACCGCTGAAGAGGAGGAGGAGACCTCCGTGGGGTCGGAAGTGGACCCCGAAGACACTGATGAGGACAGAGAAGCAGGGCCTGGCAGAGAGGAAATATGGCATGAGGAATGGAATGTAGACAGAGAGAAGGGAAGAGAGGAGAAAGTGGAAGAGAGAAAGGAAGAGGGAGAAAGAAAGGGAGATAGAATTGGGAGCAGTAGAGATTGTGCCCAGACCCCCTGAAACATGATTGGTAGAATGGCAATAGCTAGCTCTGCGAAAGGTGGGCCTTCCCCCATGCCACAAACCATTTCCCCTGTTGTAGAAAGGCTGAGGAGGAGCGCACTATGTACCATGGCAGAGCATGGACTGAGATAATTTAATGTAAAGCTTGCCATCCCTCACAGCGAAAGCAGGCAAATGGATACATACTCTTGAGAAAGAGACAGCAGGGGTAACTGTGGTGATTAGCGACATGAAGAGCTTATTCGCAGCCATACTGGGCGAAAGAGGTGCCAACATTTGGGAGTAGGCAGGATGTAACTGAGTAAAGTTGAAAAGTAACATGCACAACTTTGCGCCCTTTCACAACTGCCATGCACACTTAAGTATTAGGAATTATGTACCCAGATACATCAGACTTGGCGGCCATTTTGGCACGCCACATGAAACCAGACAAGGATCCCCCAGAATATATACAACAGATACAGGAGGTGTGGACACTAGAGATGTGACAATCATGGGACGTGAACATACCAATATTTTATCCCATACTGGTCCGAGGACTCCCCTCAGATGTGCAGACATCCCAAGAGAAGGTGGTTGGGATTGAGGCGAAGGGATGACCAGAAATACATACCACCATAGTACATTTTTGTTAGAGGAAACAGGAAAGAGGGAAGGACACAGTAGATCATGCACTTAAGGCAGAGGCAACATTGGTGCAAAATGGAAGTGGCTGTACTTAACAACATTGTCCCAGAACAGCTCAAAGTTGCTCAGCAAGGGAGATTCCCCACGGGGAGAGTGTCACGAAACAGAGTGTATCTCAACCAAGGGCGTTCCAGCATGGAGGGTATACGCAACAGGGGGTGTATCCGCAACAGGGATAGTATCAGCAAGTGCGGGTATTCCCTACAGAATGGATATTACCAACAGGGCAGAGGATAATTCTCACAGAGAGGGAGGAGGTTTGGATATGGTGGAGAGAGACCCAGATCTGGAGGACCATGTTTTATATGTGGGCCAAAGGTGCACTTTTCATGAATGTGTCCACGCGGACAACAGCAGCAATATAGCCAGGGGGGGGGTACATGTATATGTTCAACCCATGCAACCACAAATTCAGCCAATCAAGTCACAGATGCAGCCCACACAACCACAGATGCAGCCACTCCAAGCACAAATGCCACCACAGCAGGTGCAGGCCCCCTTCACACAGACAATGCAACCTGTAGGGCCCGCAGTTGCCCTGACACACAGGTAAACTCACAGTAGCAGATGACAATACCACAGAATGCCTTACAAGCTCAACCACAAATATACAGGCAGGTAGACAGCACATTTCTAGCCCAGAATACAGTACCACATTATGCATGAGTGACAGTTCTTGTAGGTAACACATTTCCATTTTCAGGACAATGCCCAATAGGCCAGCCCACAGAAGACACGTGTGTGCCCAATCCTTTCAGTAACTGAAGACACTGATGAGGAACCCGAGGTAGTAGTGAAGATTGGACAAAAAGATTCTTAATTTTTGGTCAACACGGGAGCCACCAAATCCTGCCTTAAGGAGGTTGTCTTTCCCGTCGGACAAATAATGGACACACAGGGATTTCTGAGGCCGCTGTGTTGGTTCCTATCAGAGAAGATTTACCATATAGGCACAATAGGCACACAGCAAGGTATCAGGTAATAAAATCACAGCAAAAATGACGCTGGTAAAAAAAATTGCAGCAAATATGCTGTGGTTTGACCCGGTAAAGGTGTACCCCATTATACCATTTAAGGGGAGCAGTGGTTGTGGGGGGTTTCCCCTGCTCCCCTTAAATGGTATAACGGGTCTGGGGATTGCGTGGGTAACACCCGCATCCTTTACAAGACACTGGCAGCAAAAATGCTGTGGTTTTTCCACAATATTTTGTATTCACAGCAAATAGTAGTGCCCTTGTTGTATTCAAAAGACACTCCCATCAACATATTAGGAAGAGACATAATGAGAAAGTTAAAAGACAATTTCATTGTCTTGGTAGGATAGGTCAGGGCAATGTGCTTGCCTTGGGAGCAAGACGACACGGACCAACACAGGTTTGATTCCCCGGGTCCGCGCATAGAAACCTCTGGGTATTAAGCGCATTATATATATTTTCAGAGAAGGGCATAGTAAGCTCGATACCTGGCATCTTTTATGAGCGGGTTGCAGAAATCATACAAGCATTTTGCACACACAGCACTTTACGCAGGTCAAGAAATCATCCCGAGGTATTCCTTTTTGGGGTACAAGTATGGCTAGGGTGGGTTCCCAGAATGAAAGACAAGGTATTCTGTTTAGCCACAGAATATTTGTTCAGCCCAGCAGTACACAAATAAATAGTACCAGGAACAAATACATTTAGAAGCAGCACTTAAAAGGCAGGATATGGTTATTTTGTGTGGGACAGATGAAGATGATGAAGAGTGGTGCATGGTCCTCTGCATTGACCTGACATTAAGACTAACACACTTGACTAATGAACAGATGTCCTTAGAGGACGAAGAGGAGGGGGAAATGGTATTTTAGATATGCATCCCATGTCGGACATAGAGGAGAGACGGGTCCCCCAGAGGATACAGATAGTGAGCAAGGCATCAACTTGCTTGTGGGAAGATTTGAAAAAGTACCTGAGGTACTATGGACCAGTGCCCCCATTATGTAGGGTTGTTGAAGGTGTCAGAAACCAGAAGGGATCTCACCCACTAGTCCCTGGGGGTCTGTCATCCAGGTGGCCAGGACACAGCCACCACTTTTGGATCCAGTTCCTGGGGGTGGGCCATTGTGGGAGGATCACCTGGGTGAGAGGTCTTCACGGAGTGGGAGTGGTGCACCGGATGGTGAGACACGATATCCCCTTCTCTTTAACACCTTACCCCATCCTACCAGGTTGAATATTTAGGAACTGAACCCCTCCTTTTTACAACAAAAACACTTTCTCACTAACAGCCAGTGATGACAGAAAACAGACTAACACCCGAGCCATATACCTAATGTGTCCTGATACAATGGTCAGGGAAGGTCAGGCAATTACTGAGCATCACACACACCAGACTTCCATTACACTTCCCCCACATGGATAAAAGGAGGAACATGAAATTACCCTCACAGCAAGGTAAAGTACATGAGAAAACAGCAGTTCAAAGATGGCAGTTTAACACGCGGAGAAAGACAGCGAAACAGAAGGGGATCTCAAGGTGGGAAGTTCCCTTGACCTTTTCGAGAAGGAACCATTACTTTCATGACACCTTGAATAGAAAGTGTAAGACCTGGAAACCAGGCTGAAATATCCTGCATTGTGTGTCAGAGCTACCCGGGGCCTTCCTGCAATAATCAAGGCGGGGAGAATCACTAGCTGCCGTGGTAGTGTCCTTTTTCTCCAACAACAAAGCAACACCACAGCAAAATCAACACAGCCGGTGAGTTGGGGAGACTGATACAAGACTGGTTTACAAGCGGCAACATTGTATGGCAAGCAATGGAATGAAAATTGTATGAAATGCCTGCGATATCCAACGTGAGTAAAGTTGAACTGCACATTAGTGATTGTCAAAGATATCATATCTTGGTTTCAAAGTTCAGAGTGGTCCAGCACTGCGTGTGTGCTCAATAGAAGGTCTCTGTAAGGTATCTGGCTGAGAGTTGAGAAGAGTGAAAGAGTCGCAAATGATTGTCAACCGAAGTGGTCCTGCAATGGGTCAAGCAAAATCCTGTGCACAATCGAAAGTCTTCGATGTTGATACAGTAAAGAAAGTTGATGGCAAAGTAGATAAAGTTGGTCTGAGCCCAGCAGAGGGAGATCAATTGAAAGCTTTGTGTTAAAGTAGATCAATTGGTCTGAGCCTGGCAGAGGGAGACTGATTGAAGATTTAGTGACAAAGTGGATCAGAGCCTGGCGGAGGGGGATCAGGTTTGAACCGTGAATCTCCCATGAAATTGGATACGTGAAAATCCTAAATAACATTGTGTTAAAGAGGATCTGAGCACAAGGGGGTCCGAGGTGAATAGTAAATCATCTAAGAAAATTGTGTGTATGTGAAATGCATAAAAGAAAAGAACATTATTGTTTGTTGCATCCGGCCCTCTGAAGGACGAGACTTTGAGTGGCAAAGAGACTTTGGCACAGACGGCCATGATATTGAAGTTTTGAACTGCACCTTTGTGCTAGAGAAGCCAGACACTGTGCTAAGCTTGAGTGTGCCGCCTTGTCCCGTGCTGAAAACATGGAGAAGGGAAGCCAATGGCTTGAATATCCTGACATATAATTTCTTGAACACTTTTCTTTTACATAACATTGTTTCCCACATTATTTGTATTTGGAAGTAAGGATTAACAATAGGTTTATTAGTATAGGCCCTTTTATTTTGACAACACCCCACTAGGACTGTGTTATTATTATTTGATGGTCGTAGCTTGTACCCATCTTTTGATTTTGGATTAGATAAGCATTTTGCAAACCCAATTGAAGTTCAATAAACGCCCTTGAACTGTGGTCACTTGTGTATGTCTTACTGTTGATACCACACCTTCCTTACAAAGGGAGTTGGGGCGGTCTGCATAAAAGTGAAGAAAGGGGCACTGTTGCCCAGGGTTAAACAATACCCACTATCACGTGAAGCAGACAAAGGTATATATGATGCACTCCTTGCACTATGGCGACAGGGTATAATAAAAATATCAGAATCCCCATGTAGTACAGCCTCCTATCCTGTCAAGAAATCGAAAAGTGTGGCATGGAGATTCATTCAAGATATCCACCCCTTGAACAGCGAAGTGGAGGCAGAGTTTCCACTCGTACTAAACCCAGCCACAATATTGAACATATGGCCCTTAAATAAGTAGCATATTGTGCAGTAGATGGGATGCAGAGTAACTCTTACACCAAATAATCAAACTAACTCAGGAAGAAGGCAAAGTCGTTTGACTGTTTTAATATCCATTGTTTAAAGCAGGGAGTTTCAACGGGCATCAACGGATGTCGCCCAGCAAAATCTCTCAAAGCATTTCATAAAAAATTACATTTATATAGTAAAAACCTGTCATATGTGATGTCACACTACGTGGCAAATAAGAAAAACCTACAAGGGGTTCTGATAGGCCTTCAACAGCTATTTGACACCCAGCTCATCATTGGCTATCAAAATATAAGGCTCTTCATTATATGGCCTTCTATAATTGGTTGGCACACTTGTGCCCTTCTGGAACATTTGGCACACTAGCAGCACGTAAACTAGTACCCCAGGTGTTAGTGGGGGGACTTTGACTATGTCTTGCCAACCAATTAGCCAGACATCTCTGATTGTCCATGCCTTCTGCCATGGAGATTGCCTTTAAACTTTGTCTTGCAAAATATTCTTGCTCCTGGGAATATATGGGAGTGTGAGCACACGCTATCTTAAGTCTAGAGCTGCATGCCCAACTTCTATTTGTATCCATAGCTCATCTCATAGTGTTCCTGCTTTGAACCTTAACAAGGTAAGACTCAGCCTCTCACGTTCACAGTTCTTCAATGATAGATAACCAGTTCTTGGCTGCTCCATTCTTTGACACCAGGCCAGACAGCCTTTCTTGGTCCTTCCTAGATTCCAGCTGCTTTCTTGCTGAGACACAACTTTCAGCTATCTTCTCCATGGGCTTAAGCTTACTAAAATTGTGACACTGAAGTCCAGATTCAATATAATGGCGGCACTGCCTGCAATCTATTCACTACGTATAGTCAGCTTCTAAGATTACTTAATCTAATTGCATTGCTGCATCTGTACAGTTATCAAACAGCTTGTATTTTCTGCAGTGCTCTTCACACGTGCAATCTTCACTTCGCATATAAAAGTTCACTCTATTCTTTACTCAGTCATCAGATTTCATAAGGTCTATACATCCTCTTCAGCCATTCTTCTCAGTGCGTCACCCTCATCTCTTGTGACGTCACCAACTTCTCTTTCTTTAGTTATCATATTCCTTCGGGCACCTCTTCCAAGAGATTGTCATCTCTATGGTGGTACATCAGATAGGGTTTTCTTAGTGGATACCTTTTCTCAAAGACTCTCTGTGGAATAGGCACAACCACTGGTGTCATGCATGGCACGATTTCTGGCTTCTAGCATATAGGCAGGATGGGGGCGGGACTTCCTGTAGAGGCATTCGGCTGCTCCTCTCCAATATTATGTAGTATACCCAAATAAGCGACATGCTTCACAGTCATTGATTTGAAGAATGCATTCTTCTCTATCCCATTGCATCCAATAAAGTACCTCACTGTGTTCACTTATGGTTGGGCGTGGTTCTAACATACTCGTTTGCCACAAGGGTATTGCTATTCATCTAGTGTGTTCAATAGGGGATTCAGATGGACTTAAGCAACCTGCAAATACACAGCACAGTCATCCAGTATGTGGACGGCCTCTTGGTTTGGAGCACAACAGAGGACTAGTGCAGGAAAGATTGAGTTACACTTGTGACATTGCTAGCAGAGAAAGGGGTACAAGGTAGACAAGGAAGAATTGCACTACTGCCAAAAATGAAGCATTATACCTAAAATAGCTAATATCAGTAGACTGCAGGAAGATAATTCCAGAAAGAGCAGATGCAATGCACAGGACACCACACCCACGTATGGTCAAACTGATGCAACAGTTCTTAGTTCTGTGCAATTATTGCAGGGCATAGGTCTTCGAATATTTCACATTTACAAAGCCTTTCCTTGAGGCATTAAAAGAAGCACAGAAGGTAAAATGCCCCATATAATGGACATCTGAAATGAATGAGTAATTTGCAGAGTTGAAGGAAATGTTGGCAGACACACCTGTTTTAGCAATCCCAAACTATAAAGAAAAATGTTTTCTGTTTTTACATTCTGATAGCACAGTAATGATGGATGTTCTCATTCAAAAGAAGCCTCAGAGACACAAGCCTCTGGCCTACTACAGCGGTCTCCTAGACCCAGTAATGCAAGGCCACTTCCCATGTGAACAGGCATTCGCTGCAGTAGTATTTGCCATTTAGAAATCAGCAACAATAACGTTGGGCTGTGCAGTCACACTGTATGTGGAACATTTGCATTTTTGCAATACTAGAAAAATCAAAGTCCACATTGCATCTCGTAGAGCGTCGGGGTACGAGGTAATTTTGTCCAATCCAGCAATTGAGTTAGTGAGGTGTCGCGCTGTCAAACCCAGCAACATTGATAGCACAACCAGCAGAGGTAGGGGAGTATGTGCACGACTGTGCCTCATACATGGACAGGATAGGGGTGACCCCAATGTACATGAAGAGCACATAGAAGGAGGAGAAATGCTCTTTGTTGATGGGTCATCAATGATGGATTGAAGCACGGGTTGTTAGCATATAGGTGTGGCAGTGGTTTGCGATCACGAAGGAGAATTTCAGGTATGGGCTCAGAGGAGGTTGCCACTACACTATTCAGCTCAGGCTGTTGAACTGACAGCCCTGATAATGGCCATGAATATGTCGGAGGGACATGTGGTCAACATTTTTTTCAGATTCAGCCAATGTCGTCACATCCACGGTGCATTCTGGATTGGCCTGCTGGAAAAGGTGGAGGTTCCAGAGGAGCGATGGCTCTCCGTACAACATGCAGAATTATTTTCCCGGTTAATAAAGGCCCCTCCCAGCAGAACTGGCAATAATAAAATGCGCCGCTCATACCAGCGGCATCAATCTAATTTTACAAGCCAATGATAGGGCTGACTCCACAGAAAAAGCAGGATTTTTATTATTACACACAAGAACAGTTCATGCTGTCTAAAAAGGATCAACCTCCTTTAATTGCTGCAAAGGCAGCACCCTACACTTGCAGAAACTATTTAATGCATTGCCCTTTGTCCAAGTGATTGAGTTGCAGGGGGTACACCCCAACAAGAACAGTTATGGAAAAAGAGGCGCTGCTCACTGTCACCTACAGACCTCGTGGGCAGACAGAATAGTACAGGGAACCTTGTAATGCCCCAGAAGCTGCTCCAAATAACCCTGGATCAGCTGCATTATATAGCACGTGTCAAAAGAACATGTATCTGCAGATAGTAACAAACAAGGGTTCCTGCCTAACTTACAAGAAGTGGTAACTGAGTTTGTGAATAACTGTGTAACATGCCAAAAGTGTACAGCAGGGCACACACTTGAAATGATTAAGGCAACATTACCATGCCCCAGGGGCCCTTCCAGCATTTGCATATTGACTATGCTGATATGCACGATCGATCTAGCTCTCATAAGTACATCATCGTTGTGGCATTGTCCTTTCTCACGTTGGCTTGAGGCTGGCCCATTTGCTCATAATGATGCAAAATCTGCTGCAAAATTTTTGGTCTGTGAAGTATTTCCGAGGTGGGGGGTAAGTGATGTGTTGAGGTCTGACAACAGACAACACTTTGCCAATGACCTTTTTAAGGGTGTAACGTTGTTACTCGGCATTCAGCACAAACTGTGTTCTGTGTACTATTATCAAGCCACCGGACTTGAGCACCTCTATGGCCTGCTTAAAGAACACCTTACCAGGCTTCAGTGACACTTGGCAAGTATTGGCTCTATGGTCTTCCACTTGCTTTATTTGCTCTATGTAATTCCCCTGGCACAGATCATCATTTGACTCTGCACGAAATTGCTACTGGCAGGAGAATGCATGTGCCTCTCACTCCTACACACACAATTTCAGACACCAATATCTCTGCCCAACTCATTGGAGATGAATTTATAGTATATTTGAGTGAGCTCACAAAATCACTCACCTACATCTCATGCCAGGTGCAGTCAAGGCAGGCCTGCCGGCCCAGCATCAAACACAAACACCTCATCAGCACAAGAAGAAGAGACATTCACAGCACAGCCTCCCTTTATCCATGTGAAAAAGTCCTCATCAGAAATTTCACAAGGTCTTGGAAGGAGCTGTGCTTCACCGAACCCTTCACTGTCACTCACTGCACCCCTACAGTGGTGAAGGTTCCAGCGAGATGCCCATGGTTCAACATTTGACGTCTGCTTGGACATGACCGGCGCTTCACTCGCATGCGAAGAGACTGATGAGAAGTATCCAACAAACGTCCATGACTTTCTTCTCCTTTCACCTGTATAGAAAACCTGTGAGTGGGCAGAGGGAGTTGCAGAAAGTGGAAGTGGCAGGAGAAGGACGGACACTGTATAAACCGTGTTGTTGTAGTGTTTTGATTTTTATGTTAGTTTTTTTTGCATGAAGGGGACAGTTTGCCCTTATTGGGAGTAATCCTGGAGGAGAATGCACAAAACAAGATGTATTTAATTCTGAAATGTACGACGATGACATTAGCGGCAGTCATAGCACTGCATCCGCCAATATGTGGTATGACGTTATTAAACTGGTGCAGCGAGAAAGGGCCAATGACACGTTATGTGTACTCTCTCATTCCACATGTTACAGAGGTGCCCAAGCTTTCTCCCTCAAGAAGTGTCAGCAGGAGAGAGGGGGTGTTTGATGCATTTGTCATTGTGTAAAACAGGGGGCTTGTTTCAGGAACACTCTGTTACTGTCCAATGGATAGATAAGGGGCAGGAAGTATATGCTGACAGTTATATGAATCTCACTCGAGAATGGGGAAAAGAGAGACCCCAAAACACATTATATTAGAATATGACACAGAAGGGGTGAGGAGGGGGGGCAACTGTTCACAACTCACAGCAGATTAAAGTGTCACAATGAGACAGGGCACAGCATTCCATGGTTCCGTACAAAACCACTGATGCACATTGAGGGGACTGTCTTCCACGGGAGGGGGGGAATGATGCAAAGTAGGGTGGAAGTACTGGCAGGATTCGAAGAAGATTTAGTGAGAAAAATGAATACCAGCTGTCTCACAGTTTAGAACAAATATGTTCACGCTGTAATGTCGATCGATGAGAAAAAGCAACCTTTGCACATAAAGGAACTGACACACCTTTCTTTGTGTTTCAGATCCTCTGGCTCGATATATTTGGGGAAAAATACTGGATGCACCAAGGTGATGGGTATCCCGGTGCTGAGGAGTGAGACCACAGTTATTATGAACAGATGGTGGCCATTTGGGACCCAGGAGTATGCCCAGGTCCCTCCAGATTGGGGAGGCACATTTTCTCTTGTCCCCCTACACAGCCCTGCCCTGGTGGTGTCCTGTTCAGAACTCATTCTGTTCAACACTCATCCTGCACTATTGAATAACGAGTTACACACTAATAAAGCATTGAGTGGGGGAGGGTGTGTACACAACAAGCCCAATCCTTGAACTTGAAGGGAATTAGCAGGGTCGTGCAATTACTGGTCCCAGAAATCATTGGACAGACTGGCTGCTATTCCAACGGAGTACAGGCTATTTAATAAAGCCTCAACTGTTTTTGCATCCCTTTTGATTCCAAGTGCTCAGATGGCAGCCAATACTAAGTAGCTGCAAATAACCTGTTACGAAGTATTACAATTAGCGAATTCCAGAAAAGACCAAATGCTGCGAGGGAAGAGCTGAGAGTGGTTAGGTTAGTTGCCCTCCAAAACAGACACATTTTGGATTTGCTGACAGCGATGGAAGGCGGGGTGTGTAAGAAGATCGGAAGCAGCTGCTGTAATTTTGAACCTGCAAACGATGAAGCAAACTGAACTTTGCCAGAGGCTATTGAAGAGCTGCATATGCTCCATGAGACTATGACAAAGGAATTGAGCACAGTAACATCTGACAACTGGCTCAACCATTTATTTTCCTGGGTTTCTGTGTGTCAGGCTTGTAATCATGTCGGTGTCTGCAGAAGCTGCTGAACCCCCGTAGTCCCCCAGGAATGCTTCCCTCTCAACTGTTGTGGTTTTCAGTTAAGTTCAGAGCACCCCTAAGGGAAAAGGGGATTTGGGATAAAACAATAAAACACCAGGTCTTGCTTAAGCTTTGACGGTCTCTCAACCTAAACAGGAAAGAAGAAGAAATAGAAAACCTGGTCACTAACCTTCTTAATCCTTTAGTAACTTCTTCTCATCCATTCATAAACATTTTTTTTCCTTTTTTTTAATTGAAACTTCAGCTCAATGTGCCCCAAATGCTAACATTTAAGACTTTTGTTACAACTAACAGCTCCGTGTGTTCTGAATCTTCAGATACGACAATATACCGCAAGACTGCTTTGTCCAATACAACACAATTTCCTAAAGGTTCAAGAGTTCCGAAATGTACGTCCAGCTGTAGTGAGTCCATAAAGTTCACAATAGCACAACTCAGTTTAATGCTGTGACCAGCGGATGCATATGACCACCAATTTTGATTGGTCATGGCAGCGGGGATAAAATCCCCTAGATGTTGCATCCGACTTGCAGTGGTCAAAGTGCATTTAGTGAGTAAATGCTTGGTTGATTCAATTTCATTGTGACAAAATCGACACAAACTATCTTTCACTTCATTGATGCGATGAAGCCACAGCATCTCCTTTGTTTTCAAGGCGTTTAAACATAGCCTCAGGAACTGGTCACGATGATGGCGAGAAGAGCAGTTTGTTAAATATCGACACCGGATATTTAATTTGTGAGCTCCGATGCCTGAGTTTAAGGTAGATGACATCTTTTGACGCAGGTCATAATTCTGGATCCAACACCAGGATTCGAACTTCCTTTTAACAGGTTGAGGTTGCAATATCAGGTCACTCAGGTTCAGATCAGCACTTAATAGAATCACATCCAACAGCTGCCGCCATTCCTCTAACAGACTTGGCTTCCCAGGTCCTAATCTTGCTGAAAAAATTTGAAATTCCGGAGCCAGGGAATTCAAGTTCATCTTTCGCATTGTCATCAAGGAGTTCCACATCACACAGGCATGCAGGGAATTCAGTGATAGTTCATATCGTAGTAAGATCATCATGATGTAAGAGGGAAGCCTCAGCACCCGACGCCAGAATAGACCTTTGAGCTTCTGCCAAAACTGAGCATCGATGTTCCACCCAGATTCCGACCCAAAGGTGATGGCGGGGACAACTTTTTGAACGTAAAAAGTAAGAACAGGAGCAAGAGTGAATTTCCCATTGTTCTTATTTATCAGTTGTCCCTGCATGCTAAATTGAATCATCTGATTTACAAGATCTGATTTCCAATGATGTTCATTTAGTGACCTATTGAACATTATGCCAAGATATCTGATTGAATTGACTACACTTAATGATTTTCCGTCAATTTGCCACTTGAAGGCTTTCTGTTTTTTAGATTCACGTGCACCGATGGTCATTATCTTGTTTTTTTCGATGTTTAATACTAAATTGTTAGCATTCAGATATTCCTGTAAATGTGTTAATTGCCGTTGTAGGCTAATCTGGGTTAAGTCCAATAGGACAAGGTCGTCGGCATATATCATACATCCGATTTCCGCGTTGTTTAGTCTTGGAGGAAAACAACGGACATGTTTACGATGTTTTGGTAGATCTGAAATGAACTATTTGAAAAGTTCGGCTGCTAAAGGGCAGCCATGTTTCACGCACTTTCTTGTTGGTATTTTCTTCGAAAGATCACCCTGATTGTTTAGTCTTATCCGAATAACAGTATCGGAATGTAAGGCTTTTATCGGTTCGACTAAGTTACGAGGACAGTTCCAGTTTGACAATTTCTGCCATAATTTGCCCCGATTTACACTGTCGAACGCTCCACATAAATCAATGAATGCCAGATACATTTTCTTTTTTGCCTTGAAGGTTTCAAGTTTTAATATCTTTAGTATCAAAAGATTGACTTCCACGCCGACTCTTTTGCTGAATCCAGTTTGCTGAATGTCATAGATCTGTTCACACATGGACCATGAAACCAATTTCTGTCGTAGGAAGGAGGCAAATATTTTACCTATGGTATCCAGCAGGGCAATCGGGCGATAGGTGCTAGGATCTGCCCGATTGCCCTTCTTGTATATTGGCACGATGATTGCTTCACGCCAAGACTCGGGGATCAACATTGAAGAAGACAATAGTGAGAACAGTGATTCAATGAAGACTGCCCATTGCGCGTCATTTTTTTTCAGCATCATATTTATCAGGTCAGGGCCAGCAGCATGAGATCTTTTCAGGCCCTGTATTGGAAGCTCAATGTCTTCCAAGGAGATTTGCAAGTCCCATGTGGTCAAATCATGTTCTATGTCTGTCGATGTTTCAATTGAAGAGTTGCTAAAGATGTTCACGGAATGAGATTCCCATTTAGCAGCTTCAATTTCCTTGGACAGTGTAGAAGAATGGCGTGAATTTCCTGTATTCAAGATTGCCCAGATTTCACGGGAATTCTTTGAGACCAACTCCTTCATTAAAGTCTCAGCTTTGTCCTGTTCAATTATTATTTTTTGAGATTTTAACCAGTTTCGATATGCTTGCCGTCACGATCGAATTGCGGTTTTGATGTCCATCCCGCAAATGTTCGCGTTCTTAGACTTTATTAGTGCTCTGATGTCTCGTCGCATCTCTTGCTTTGCTTGTATTAGTATCGTGGATGAAAGATGTTTATGCTTTATTCCCATCACACGATCAGAGGCTTTAACGGTAATAAAGTCAAAGAGTAATGGAGCGTAATCAACCGACAGGGCTGCTTCCTGAAGGAAAAAACGCGGATTTAGAGTTTGAATCTGGGGACCGTTGATCCGAAGACGGTTACCACCTGCGTTGACTATTAGTGGAATTTCTTATTTCTTGCAACACATTGTCCATTCAACCATACAAGAAGTCGAAGAAGCTTGTGGTCGCTATTTGGCATTTCACTTACTACAAGCGACATATCTTGTTCAAATAGATTTCGAGATACCCAAATGTAATCTATTATTGTCCGAGCTTTTAAGTTTGACCAGGTTGCCTGTGGTGGTTGGTCCCCTGTTACGTTTCCATTGACCATTTTACAGTTACGATTATGGAGTGCAAGACTCCACTGCTGCCCCCTTACAGTTACCTCATCATTTGGCAACGGCATAAAGGGCTGTGAAGCATGGTCAAGTTTAAACCAAGTACAATTTAGGTCTCAACAACATATAATTGATAAGTTCCTGTATGTAAAATGAGCCTTGTCAATATATGATATGATCGTGTTTAGAAACGTCCTTGTACTGATTTACTCGGGGTTCCAGTACCCATTTATGATAAGCATGTTTCCTTGTTGAGATGTTATCATCAAGGGTCTGAAGCAATGCTCCTTGGACAAAAGGATTAGGACTGAAAGAATCCATAATTTGCCACTAGGGATTGATTTTCATTAACATCAGGAGACCGGAAGACGGTTGCCCCTTTGAGGTTTTAATAGCTGGATTTAGTAACGTGACAAAACCATCCCTTGATGGTGGCTCGCATAACCTTGTCTCCTGGAGACAGATAATGAATACTTTTTTCAGCTGGACGTCGAAGTTGTTAAATAAATGTGTGAATCCTCTGGTGTTCCAAGATAAGAATTCACACATACATTCAGTCGCTGCCTGTCGTGGCTAACGCCAACCAGCTGTCTTGTTCGAGTTGACTTCAGAGTAAGTGGATTCCTTTAAGGCGTTGTCACTACAATGTCTTATGTTTTCCGACATTGACATAGCTTGTCGTAGTTCAGCACGTCTTTTGTCCTGGTTCTCATGTGTCCCGTTCCTCGGACTCAAGGTGGCCGTACTAGGCCCAGAGCAAACTGGTTCGATAGTTATGTCAAAACCAAAAACTTAGAATTCCTCCGATGCTTTCAGAATGGTATTAAGGACAGTAGATAAATCAATGTGTAACAGGACTTGATCACAGCATTTCTCATTTGGGTACTCAACTATTCTGATGTCATCAGACGTAATTGTATGGAGGGAAGGAATGCAATTGAATAGTTTCAACACGTTGTGACGATTCAAATTTAGTTCACAGTCGTCAAAGTGGAGAATTTGTAGTCTCAATTTGCAAATCAGCATCCCTGCTCCAGGATTTGAGGTTAGATGAACGCGTGAAGTATAACGGGTCTGCTTATTTTTCTGAAGTATGGTTTGTTTAGGGTTCAGTGTTGCAGTCATTTTGGATGTTTGCTCGGATTCTCTCATCTTCCTATCCAAGTTCTTGTCCCACTGCACTGCCGGTTTTATGGCTTTCAAAGGTCCATCATGTATCGCATCTTTTTCCACATGAAGTTGGTCCGCTAGTTGGTCATTAAGAGATTCATCAGAGTAGGTTGAAAGATCAAAGGTCGGTGACTGATCCAGGCGACCCACTCACTGATCTTTCTGAATCAAGTTCCGCTCTTTGTCTTTTATTTGAAGGAAGCAAAGAACGGCCTTGACCCGAGGTCAAGTTGTCCTCAGATGAAATGATTGTTAGATCGCGAGACTTAGGCATCTCATTTCTGCGGAACAACCCTGATTTTGTTGAGGGAGTCAGGTTTCTGATGTATTTCCTTTGTTTCATTACGCATTGGCCTCTTTTAGTGCCTTGAATTCCTGTTGCCAAGGATACTTCCTGTTGGGTGATTGTATTTGAGGTGATTTTTGGGTCGGACTTTGTTTGCTACAATCGATTTGGCTGCTCCCTCAAATATGCCAAAAGAGACCAACGGACTTGCTGAGGTAGAACTTGAGGATTTACACTTGTTTTGTTGGTTTGACATTGGAACTTGAACAGGTATTTCAGTGATTAATTCTTTCTCGTGGGTTGGTTGAATCTCAGAATTATGTGTCGCGATTACAGGGCCTGATTGCTTATCCTCCAAATGTATAGCGCCGTGCTGAGCGTTGGGACCAGAAACTTCATGCAAGATAGCAGATTTCACTACTAGAGTTGGCTTACATTTTTTCCTTTTGTGGAGTTCGTTAGACTCTGGAACGAGCCGTTGAGACTGTAGTAACAGGACGCTGATGAGATCAACAATATTCATGGCTTGAGTCTGTGGAGTCTCCACTTTCTGAGCCATCATGGAAGTAGAGTGGCGGATCCATTTTACTGCTTCAAGCAACCCATCAGACAAGGTGTCGTTCTGACAATGGTGTCGAGCTGCTAAATCACTCAACCGCTCTTGCCATCGTGCAGTTTGGTCCGCCTCTTGTATTAATTGAGATTGAAGGAAAGTAGTCACGGTTTCAAATTTTTCCATCTTTTCTTTTAAGCTTATTATAAGCGATGTCTGGTCCTTGAAAGCGTTGTGCAGGGATTCATACATCTTTAGAAAAGGAAGTAAGGCTGATGATGAGGCTGCCAGTACGTTGTTATATTTCTGCATTGCTGCTGCAGAAGAGAGGCTGGGTTTTGATTTAGACCCAGAGTTTTCATCCAAACATGAATGTGTACTGTTTACAGTCTCTGAGTGTGAGTTACTAGTTGGAGTTGTGTTCACGGCTAAAGTAGCAGTCAAATCTCTCGATGAATGTACTGACATTGAACGTGAACCTGCATTTCTCTGGGTACTGGATGAAGCCTTTCTGTTTCGTTGCACGCTTGTCTTGATGTAGTTGACTTGTAGGGTTGAGTCCGCTGCAAAACATGTATTGCCAACTTCATTCGAAGGCAATCTCAAGCTAATACAATTCACCATGGGAGTTTGCTGGATTCCTTTTGGTCGTCATGCCGGACTCTGAGTACTGGGGTCGTCAATACAGTGGTGAGATGACTCAAAAGGTCTCGACCTTGCCTTTGAGTCGACACGGCAATGAGGGAGACACAACGGCTCATGTGCCTCAGCAGGCATCTGTTGTGTTGCTTTTAAATCATCCTTTTTCTTTTTGGATAACATGTTCCTAGCACTTATAGGTGAGTTTAAGGCACAAGTATCTGCTTTCCTCATAATCCGGTGCACATTGTCAGCGACGTCTGCCTCTGGAAGACCGTCGGCCAGATCTTCGATGTTTACAGGGGTAACGAGTGCTGCAGGTTCATGCTGGAGCTCGTTTCCGTCGTCACGTTGGGATGCTTCCATTAGCTCGGCATCCGTGAACTCAAAAGGAGAAAAAAATTTGTCAACAGTTTCAGAGGTGATTAAAATCATCTCTGTGTATTGTGACGTTAAATGGAGATGTTCTTTGAGGGGCGGAAGGGACAGGAGGTAAATCTTTTAAGGTGAGTAGATGCATGTGTTGAAAGGTGTCGGCATTCTGATCGTTCTGAATACTCTGGGCTGACACTTCGACGGCATCTATCTCAATAATCTCCTCAACTGTCACATCTTTATTCGGAGCGGCCTCTGGTACCTCTAGGACTTGAGCCGAGGACTGTTTACCCTGTTTACTGGGCTCCAGATGGATCTGACCTTTTGCACAACTGGCCCATTCCAGCGGCAAGGACCGCAGCAGTAGCCATAGAGCCAGCCGTGGAGGAAGTCATAGGGTCAGGCAGAGGTTCAAATAAGTCTTTTGAGGTGCAAACTAGCGAAGAAACGCTTACCTTCGAGGCTTTGGGAACTGAGTTAGCCTTTAGGGCGGTCCATGGATTTTGCATGCAGCGCTGCTGTATGGTTTTCTGCCTGGTGACCGGACCCCATGACCCGATTGCGCAGTCATTACAGGAGTAAGCGCACAGCCGCCTGTCGCGGACTGACACAGACTGACTCTGTGCACGACTCCGCGTATGCTCCGCGCGTTGGTTCAGGTTATATAGGCACAACCCACAGCCTTAAAGCCACAGTACAGCCACAGTTGGGAGGGCTTCACAGGGGAAAAGCACATCGCTGCAGCTCCTCTTGAAAAAACAAAGTGGACTGACGCAGACTGACTCTGCAACTTCACGACTTCATAAACATTAAGTAAGCACACACCATACCTAGAGGAGTTAATTACTTCCTGCACATTAACTGCGAAGTTCACCAATATTGCAACTTGACTTTCCTGGCTGGGAAAGGCTGGGTGGGTACTCTCCACTGGGGGTAAACTAGATGCAGTCCAAGCTTTGCCAGTTGCAAAAAGAATTCTCTTTGAGTTTCTCACTTAACTCCTTAGTACACAATAGTTATTTTGAGCGTGCTGAAATAGAGCCCAGACCTTCCACAATTATTTGCTGTTGCTAAAGTTTACAGTACTTGGTTCCTTCTTTACGTGTGTGCTAAATTCCAATGTACTCCGTTAAATACATTTGTGCTTTTTACTTTCACTTTACTATGCTTAGTAGAAAATCTGTGAATGCTTGGATGATGGAAACAAAGAGTCCATGCTCTATAATGGTATGCGCATTCTCAAAACTTAGAAAACTACGAGTTCTTGTCCAGTTGCCAAACAACCACAACTGTGCGCACGCGCGGAAGACCAGAGTTGCAAAATTAGATACGAGCCTCCTTCACCTTGTCAGATCGCGATACTGCGCACACGCGAGTAAACAGCGTCACATAAAAACCCTGTGCCTGTAATTTGTCAATGTTCCCACGCACGCACGGACTCGTAGAGTCTCAGGATCGCCAAGATGGCGCACACATCAGGCGAAGGTAATCATTTTCACAATACGAAATGTCTTTTCATCACAGTTCGAATCTTGTGAAGCGCGCACCACTACTCCCCCCTATCTTTACTGTGATTTGCGCAGACAGTAAGAGATTTCTAACCCGGCGCTCTCTCGAAACGCTAACCACAAAACTTTAATAAACAACGCTCAGCTCACAAGTCATATAACTCGCACGTACTGACATGAGTGCTGGAGTTGCTAGGCAACTAGAAACAGATTTACAGAGGTCCAGTTCAAACTAAACCTTTACAAATTACTTCCCTATTTGATCTATGTTTATTTTACTTTAAAGAGTTTCTTATTAGCATTTTAAACTGAAGTAAATCAGAGATATGAGGAAATTAAACTGGGAACTATACAGTTTTCTACAACTTGAAGCAAATCCAAAGGTTTACATATCTGAACTTCTTTTACATATCTCAACTTCTTTAACTGGATTTCCTGACTTTCCCCTGTACCAAGTAGACTACAAACAGGTATGAAAACCCAGCCTCCAAATAAATAGTACCAGAGCTTGTTTCATAAATCCTTTCTGCTGGGCTGCTGACAATGAAAGACGGTTTAGAATGTTCAGTCTATGCATTTATTACACTCCAGGCCAATCAGAGAGCTTGTTTGGCATCTCCATTTTGGCTTGGGAAGCTCTCCATACTCTGTACCACAAGGTTAAGGCCCAATCCAAAGACATAAGAAACACAGGAAAAGCTTGTTTGGAATCTCCATTTTGGCTTGGGAAGCTCTCCATACTCTGTACCACAAGGTTAAGGCCCAATCCAAAGACATAAGAAACACATATTCTCACAATCACAATTCAACCTGACAGTACCCCTTTCCCCAACGCCCTGTCCCAGGGCTAGCTTTAGAAGGATACTTCCTATGGAATTATGCCACTAAATGTGGTGCATTCACATTTAACTCATCCTCCCCTGTATGCTCCTCAGGCCCATATCCTCCCCAATCAATCAGATATTGTAGTTTCCCTCTTAACCTCCTGGAATCCAAAATTCTCCTTACCACAAACTCTTCAGATGACTCCTCTAACAAACTGGGGAGGGAGGTGACAACACTCTGGTTCCTTGATAAACAGGCTTTAATAGGCTAATGTGAAAGGTTGGATGCACTTTCAGATTACTAGGTAGTTTCAGCCGTACAGCCACTGGATTGATTAGTCTTTCCACCTCAAATGGTCCCACAAAACAAGGACTAAATTTAGTTCTTCCTTTAATTCTCAAATGCCTTTTTGAAAGCCAAACCAGATCCCCAACCTTGTACTCTGGAACTAATTTTCTTTTTCGGTCCGCAAACCTCTTATACTTCAACTTACTATCTGAAAGTACTTTCTTAGCTTTTTCCAGATTATTTCTCATAACTTGTAATCTAACCTCAACCCCTGGATTCTCTGACACCTCAGAAATCTCAAAACTCAGAAAACGTGGATGAAAACCTCTCCCAAGATAAAACGGAGACATAGATGTTGAGTCCTTAGCACAATTATTATAAGCGAACTCCACTAGCCAGATTAAATCTACCCACTCCTCTCCCACCTGTAGATAGCACCTCAGATACATCTCCAGTTCTTGGTTTACCCTTTCCACCTGCCCATTAGTCTTGGGATGATAGCCTGATGTTAAGCTCACCTCCATTCCTAATCTTCTACAAAAAGCCCTCCAAAACTTTGAAACAAATTGGGGACCTCTATCAGAGATGATTTTATTTGGAAGACCATGCAATCTAACTATTCCCTCTCCCTCAATTGGAACAAAGTGAGCCTCCTTAGACAAGAGATCCACAACCACTAAGATTGATGTATAACCTTTATCTCGAGGAAAATCTCTAATAAAGTCCAGCGAAATCGTGTGCCAAGGTCGAGGTGGAACTGGCAATGGCTCTAACAACCCAGACGGTCTTCCTACTTGTTTCTTCATCTGAGCACAAACAGTACAGGTCTTCACAAAATTCAGAATGTCATGTCGCATCTTCTCCCACCAGAAATGTCTTCTTACCAGCTCAAGTGTCTTTCGGAAACCCGGATGACCGGACAACATCGAATCGTGACAATCTCTTATCACCTTCTCTCTCAATTCCAAATTGGGCAAATAGATTCTATTTTCATAATAAGCTAACCCCCTCTTTATAACTCAAACTGGATCCATACGGACCCACTCCTCCATCTGGACCAATGACATGGATCTACAGACTTCTTACTCCACACTTCTGTACTCCTGCTGAATCAAAACGACCTGGTTCAATAATTGGTGTAAATTCTTTAGCAGGTTCCAACTCACTCACAGGGAATTGACGAGACAAGGCATCTGCTTTCCCATTAAGTTTGCCTGGCTTGACCCTCACCACAAAATCGTAGTCAGCGAAGAACAATGACCACCTAAACTGCCTTGGCATGAGAGTTTTAGCTGATTCTAAAAAATAGTAGATTCCTATGGGCAGTTAACACTGTCACTGTATGTCTTGCTCCTTTTAAAAAATGTTGCCACTCCTCAAAAGCCAACTTTATTGCCAAGAGCTCACGGTCTGAAATTGTATAATTTTGTTCCGCCAGAGAACATTTCTTTGAATAATAAGCCACTGGGTGAAGTTGTCCTGTATCTCGATGTCTCTGAGAGAGAACCACACCTATGGCCAAATTCGACACATCTGTTACGCTCACCTGGTATCCACAGGATGCCACCCAGCCGGGTTACTCGCTGGTATGCTTCTCAGCTTTGCCCTGATGTGGTCTGCGGGGAAGGTTCTGCCGAAAATACAGGAGGACTGTGTTCAAGACTGACCAACTGGGGTAAGTATTCTCCCTCCAACCCCGTATGATTTCAGTCCCTCTGGCGCCCTCTCCTCACCTTGTGGTAGAATTAGGCGTGCTCTCCGTCCTGCCTTCTTTGAAGGGGCGCGTTGTCTTTCATGGGCGAGTGCAGTCCAGTTACTTCACTGATGCCAGCCCGTCAGGTAGGTCTTATTGCTGTTCTTTAGTTTTGTTGCTCTCCTGCATGTCTTTCTTTGTTTAAAATGTCTCTTTTTTTCTCCCTTACGTATGTGGAGCTTCAGCGCGGCGAACTGGCTTGGTTGAGCCCCGCTGGTAAATGATGGCGCATTAAGAGCACTATGATGCGGTAAGTAAGCGCTATGCGCAGCGCTGCAAAGTCTTGCCTTTGCTAACCTGTGTTTTCCTTCCTTGTAGGTTGCAGTGTTTTTCAGCGTGAGTGGAATTTTCGGAGTGGTGCCAGCCGAGAGGCGACCAGCCAGGTAAGCCTTTTGAGCAGTTCGTCATTTGTAAATGTCTCTACTGCTTTCTTTAATGTTGCCTCTATCTTCCTCTTTCAGGTTGTTCTGTCCGGGAGGCGTGCAGATTCGAGGAAGCTGTTCTCAGTAGCTGCAAGTGTTTAAAGATGAAGACTGCAGGTAAGATGCTGCTGCTAATGATGTTCCTTTTGTCTCCTTGCAGGTTCCGAGGTTCGAGGGACTAGCTGGACACGGTAAGCGTCACGTTGCAAGCTGCAAAGTAACGCGAAGCGTGTTGTCTTGCTCGGGTGTGTTTTAAATAGCCCCAACAAAATAGTCCAGGTAAAGTAGTCCCTAGGCTACCACACCCAAAACACTAGACCGCATAGCTTGGTTCTTAGGAACCAAGCTAACTGGATGCCTCCATGTTGGCTGACAATATAATAAAGTAGTTCCCAAGCACATTGTTTTTCATGGTGTATGAGCCTGGCGCGATAGGCGCCAGGACTGGCCCCATGAGGGCTTTTGAAGAGGATGCCAGGCTCTAGAGGCCCGAGTCCTGATTCCATCTGGCCAATGGGTTTGCCAGAGGGGGTTTTGGGCGAGGGTCGTGACAGCACTCCCCCCTAAGGCCCCTCCCATGGTGTACCTTCTGTCTGGCCCAGGTTTGGATGGGAAGTTCCGATGGAATTTCCTGATTAGACGTGGTGCGTGGATATTCTCACTAGGCTCCCAGGATCTATCTTGTGGTCCAAATCCTTTCCAATCGACGAGATAATATAGCTTGGTCCTAGAGTATTTAGAATCCAAGATATCTTTGACTTCGAATTCTGGTTCTCCGTCAACAAGTATGGGCTTAGGTGGTGTCCCAATCCCTGTGCCGGGATGCATTGGTTTCAGGAGGGACACATGGAATACCGGGTGGATGTGTAGATTAGGTGGTAAATCCAGTTTCACGGCTGCTGGGTTGATAATTGCCTTAATGGTATAGGGTCTAAGAATCTGGGATGAAAGGTCCGGGTTCCCTTGATGGGTACGAATTTAGCGCCTAACCAAACTTTGTCTCCTACTTGATAATCAGGGGCCTTTTTCCGGTGTTGGTCGGTGAATCTCTTTTGTTTTTCTTTGGCATGAATAAGGTGTTCCTTTGCCCTTTTGAAAGCCTGAGTAATGGTTGTGTGTAGAGTCTTTAACGCTGGCATTTCCAAGCTGGCTGGAAGGTCTAGTTCAGAGGTACGTGGTTGTCTGCCATAAAGGGTATAGAAGGGCGTTTGTCCCATGCTTGAATGCAAAGAATTGTTATATGCATATTCGGCTATCCATAGTGGGTATTTCCAATGCCTTTGTTCGTGGTGCAGCATGCACCGTAAATATTGGTCGAGTGTCTGATTGGTTCTCTCGGTTTGGCCGTCCATTTGGGGATGGTGACTAGTAGATAGCTGAACGTCGATCTGCGCCATTGCACAACATTTTTTCCAGAAGTTTGAAACAAACTGGCTGCCTCGATCAGAGACCAGAACCGAAGGGAAGCTATGTAGCTTAACCATGCCCTCCAGGAACACTTTTGCTAAAGTGGCTGCGTCTGGGAGGCCTTTGAGAGGAATAAAATGGGCCATCTTCGAGAATAAGTCAACAACTACAAGGATGGTGTTGAACCCTTGGCTTGGAGGTAGATCAGTGATGAAGTCAAGGGAAAGAGTGTGCCATGGAACTGGAGGAATGTCCAATGGTTGTAGGAGACCAGATGGTTTTTGTTTCTGTGATTTATTTTGTGCGCAGACACCGCAGAACTGAATATACTGAATGATGTCCTTACGCCAGGTAAACCACCAAAAGTTCTCTTTCACCTTAGCTAGGGTTTTGGCAATCCCAGGATGCCCTTCGATCAGTGAATCGTGATAGTTTGAAATAATATGCTGTTGTAATTCCTTCTTGGGTACATATAGGCGATCCCTAAAAAAGGGTAGATGGTCTTTGATGGTATATTGTACTCCTTGAGTTTGCCATGCGAGGTAGGCATCAGGATTCATTGTCCGTTGGATTTCTTTTCGTAGTTCTCCTTGTGTTAAGGCTGTCATGATACCCAAGAGTTTATTTCAGGTATAATAGGTACTGGGTCTGGAGTTGTATATACTATTTCATCTATGCCCATGCGAGATAAGGCATACGCCTTTCCGTTTCTGACTCATGGTCTAAATGTGATTACATAATCATATTCGGCGAAGAAAAGGGCCCACCGTGATTGGCACGAGGACTGGGCCTTAGCTGTTTTGAGATATTGCAGGTTTCGGTGGTCTGTGATGACTGTAATGGTGTCTGGCCCCCAGAAGGTAGTGCCTCCAGGCTTTAAAGGCGGATTTGATAACCAGGAGTTCCTTGTCCGTGATGGCATAATTAATCTCTGGAGGTGAGAACTTTTTCGACCAGAAGGCCACAGGATGTAGCTGGCCGGTTTCCGGGTCTCTCTGTGAAAGGACAGCCCCCATTGCGAGACTGGACGCATCAGTTTCAACGACATAAGGGAGGTCTGGACGAGGATGTTGCTGGATTGGAGCGGAGGTAAACCTTTGTTTAAGTTCCTGAATGGCTTCTTCTGCTTCTTCGGTCCAAGCAAACTTTTTATTTTTTTTCGTAATAGTACTGTGATTGGGTGCACAACCTGAGAGAAGTCTGGGATGAACCGGCGGTAGAAGTTCGCAAAGCCCAGCATGCTTTGTACCCCTTTCAGAGACGTCGGTGAAGGCCATTTCGGAATGGCGTCTACCTTGTGCACGTCCATTCTGATGCCTCCTGGAGTAAGGATAAAACCAAGAAATTCTACTTCGGTGACGTGAAAAAAGCATTTTTCAAGCTTTGCAAACCGGCGATGTTGACAGAGCTTGGTGAGGGCTGAACAAACGTGCCCGACATGATCTTGTTCCGAGGCTGAGTATACTAAGATGTCATCTATGTACACTAAGGCGCACACCTCAATTAACTCCCTTAGGACGTCATTCATGAAATACTGGAATGCCGCAGGAGCGTTGCATAACCTGAAGGGCATGCGAGTTATTCAAACAAGCTGTACTTAGTACGGAAGGCGGTTTTCCATTCATCTCCTTTTCTGACTCGGACCAGGTGGTACGCTCCTCGAAGGTCCAATTTGGTATAAATCTGGGCATCTTTAACTTGGTCTAGCATCTCAGGGATAAGTGGCAAGGGGTAGCGGTTCTTCACTGTGATCTGGTTCAATGTGCGGTAGTCAATACAAGTTCTCAAGTCTCCTTCCTTTTTCGGTACGAAAAACAAAGGACTTGCTGCGGGGGACTTCGAAGTACGGATAAATCCATTTGCAAGGTACTGGTCTAAATAGGATTTCAAATGAAGGTTTTCTGGTTCTGTGAGAGTGTAGATCCTGCCGCAATGAATTTGTGCACAAGGTCAATCTGACAGTCATAGGGCCTGTGCGGCGGCAATGTATTGGCTTGGTCCTTTCTGAAAACATCCTGGAAATCATGGTATTCACTTGGCAAGGTATTAGTTGCTCCCAGGGTTGATACTGTCGCTCCGGGAGTCATGTGGATACAGACGTCGGGTTTCTCCTCTTGGTAATAGTAGGCAGGGGAGCAGTCACCGGGGAAGGTTAATTTTAGTGCCCGGCAGTCTATCAAAGGCTTGTGAGCAACCAACCATGGCATCCCTAGTATTAGCCTCAACTGAGGTGCCTTGATGAGATCGAATGAAATAGACTCCCGATGTCCGTCCTGGCACAGCAAGGTTACCCTGGCTGTGCACTGGGTTACTGGTCCGGAAGCGATTTCTGTCCCATCCACGGTGGTTACCTTGTCCATAGTTGGCTTAGAACACAAAGGAAGCCCCATCTCTGCTGCCAGTTCTTGATCAATATCATTTCCAACTGCTCCGCTATCCACGTATGCTTCAACGGCATGCATTCTTGACGACTGTTGGTGGTTAATTAAGATCACTGGTATTGCAAAGTGCGAGGTCAGCAACTCTTTCTTCTCACGTGACAAACTGACCTCTACGTTTGTCGAGCTTGGTAGTTTTCCAATTCCATAGCTTCATCCTTCTCTGTGGCCCCGACTGTTCTTCTTGGGGGTTTTACTGGACAGTCCTTCAGGAAGTGTCCTGGTTTCCCGGAATACAAACAAAGCTGTTGTTGTCTTCTTTTGTCCCGCTCTTGTTTTGTTAATGGAGGCTGCATCCCTCCAATCTGCATGGGTTCTACAGCATTTTCAGGTACACAGGGTGTGTTTTCCCTTGGTCGAACATACACGGTCTGAGGGTCGGTCTTAGACCGGTCTGCCTTTCGGTCCTGCAACCGGTGGTCTAGCTGCACAACCAGATTTATGAATTCTGCACAGTCTCTGGGTGGATCAACCACCACCTGGGCTAAGACATCCTTTAATTTGCCTCGTAAGCCTTGATTGAATAACGTAGTTCTTTTGTTTTCTGGCCACCTATCTTCGGCATCCAGTCTGTTGAAGGTAGCAATGTACGTTAACAAGTCCTGATTCCTCTGTCGGAGGGACAAGAGTTCATTGTCTACTGCTTGTTCCTGGGTATGGCGAGCAAAACGTTTTTCCATTTCTCTCTGGAACCCCCCAAAGTCATGTAATAGAGGATCGTCATGGGTTACCAACAGCACAGACCAATCTGCTGCACTACCACTCAGGTATGATAAGACAAAAGCTACCCGAGCTTTGTTGTTTGGAAATGCTCCAGGTCTACAAAGAAAATGAAGGCGGCACTGATTGATGAATGCTGCATACTTCCGTGGGTCGCCTGAGAACCGTTCTGGTGGTGCCAGGGGCACTGTTGCAGGTAACATGATCTGTACCGGAGTGGGTGGTATGGCGGGGCTTTGCATCGTTGGATTGCTTACAGGTAGAGGCGTCTGTCCTGCCTGTGATTGCAAGTATTGCCTGCTAATCTCTTCAGTGCGTTCTTTGGTCACTATTAGGTCTCTCCGCAGGGCATTAGTCTCTTGTCGGGTAGAATGAACCTCAGCACGAAGCTCTCCTAGTAATTGGGCCAATTGGTCCATTTCTGATGTCTCCATGGCGCCCAGGTGGATTTCTTATTGCCCTGATGTGGTCTGCGGGGAAGGTTCTGCCTGAAAATACAGGAGGACTGTGTTCAAGACTGACCGACTGGGGTAAGTATTCCCCCTCTACCCCTGTATGATTTCAGTCCCTCTGGCCCATCAGGTCGTTCTGTCCGGGAGGCGTTCAGATTCAAGGAAGCTATTCTCAGTAGCTGCAAGTGTTTAAAGATGAAGACTGCAGGTAAGATGCTGCTGCTAATGATGTTCCTTTTGTCTCCTTGCAGGTTCTGCTTCTCCGAGGTTCGAGGAAATGGCTGGACACGGTGAGCGTCACGCTGCAAGCTGCAAAGTAACGCGAAGCGTGTTGTCTTGCTTGGGCGTGGTTTAAATAGCCCCAATAAAATAGTCCAGGTAAAGTAGTCCCTAGGCTACCACACCCAAAACCTAGGAACCAAGCTATGTGGATGCCTCCATGTTGGCTGACAATGTAATAAAGTAGTTCCCAAGCACATTGTTTTTCATGGTGTAGGAGCCTGGTGCCATAGGCGCCAGGACTGGCCCCATGCGGGCTTTTGAAGAGAATGCCAGGCTCTAGAGGCCAGAGTCCTGACTCCACCTGGCCAATGAGTTTGCCAGAGGGGGTTTTGGGCGAGGGTCATGACAGCATCTGCTTCTACATAAAGGGCTGTGATGGATCTGGATGAATTGAAATTGGTCCCGAAATGAATCTCTACTTTAATTCCTGAAATGCCTCCTCTGCCTCTGCAGACCAAACAAACCTAGCTCCTTTTTTAAAGAGTTTCATTATGGGAGTAATCACACGGGAAAACCCTTCGATAAACCTTCTGTAGAAGTTAGCAAAACCTAAAAAACTGAATTTCTTTTACCTTAGTCTGTGTTGGCCAATCCCAAACTGCTTGCACTTTGCCTAGATTCAACCCTTAGTTGAGACAATGTAACCCAAAAATTCCACCGAATCAGTATGAAACTGAAACTGAGACTTCTGTAACTTGCCAAACAGGTGGTTCTCTCGAAGTCTTTTTAATACCTAACCAGCATGAGTTTTGTGAGTCTTCAAATCCTGAGAATAAATCAAAATATCGTCTATATACACGACCACAAATATGTCAAATAATTCTCGCAAAACTTCATCAATTACAAATTGGAAGGCAGCTGGTGCATTGCACAAACCAAAAGGCATTATCTGGTACCCCTAAAGGTCAAATCTGGTTTTAAATGCTGTCTTCCACTCATCCCCTTCCTGGACTCGTACCAGATGGTAGGCACCACGTAAATCAAGCTTGGAAAAAATTGTGGCTCCCTGGACCTGATTCAAGATCTCCGAGATTAGAGGGAGAGGATACCGGTTCTTGAGTGTAACCTTATTCACAGCTCTATAATCAATACAGGTTCTTGGAGACCCATCAGGTTTTGGCACAAAAAATAATGGAGAAGTAGCTGGAGATTGAGAATGGCGGATAAACCCCATAACCAGATTTCCACCAGGTATTCCTTAAGATGATCATTCTCCTTCTCCGTGAGTGCATACACTCTACTGCTAGGTAACACTGCCCTGGCTCGAGATCTATCCTACAATCAAAGCTTCTATGTGGAGGTAATTCACCTGCCATCCTTTCCTCAAAAGACGTCCTTAAAATCTTCATAACATTGCGGAAACTGCCCTAACGTTGCTCCAATGTTATGACCAGTCATTCCAGCCTCAATCAAAAAGGAGGACACCAAACCCTGTATTTGATTTTTCCCATGACTGCAATCCTTAAAACAGTTTTCCAAACAAAAACTGGATTGTAACTCCACTACTCGTCTACTTCAGTCTATTTTGGGATTATGTAGGGTAAACCACGGCATTCCTAATATTATCTTCAAAAACGGTGTGTCAATTAAATCAAAAGAGATTTCCTCACTATGGCGCCCAGCTAATTCCATAACTAAAATACATGTCTCATGTGTTATTGGACCTGATGAAAGCGAGGTTTCATCCATCGGCCAAATCTGCTCCACCGCTTCTTTTGCCACCAATGGGATTCCAAATGCCTTAGCCACCCCCCAATCCATAAAATTCCCGGTGGCCCCTGAGTCAACCACTACCGGGCCAAACACCTTATTTTCAGTCTTTAAAAACAAGGATACGTTTACTGTTATATGCGGAACGGCTGACTGTACGTTGTTCCCAATCTGCTGACCCCTTCCCACAGCTGATGTAGATCTTTTAGATGTAAACGGGCAGTTTCCTAAAAAACGGACACTCCTACCACAGTATAGACACAAATTGTTCTCACGCCTTCTAGCCTTCTCTTCCTTCGTTAGAGGACCCCTTACTCTCGACTGTTGCTCATTTCCCTTCTGCCTAACCTCCTTACTACCAACTTCCAACCTTGGTCGATCTCCTCTTATTGCAGCCCTAACTTCCCCCTGATTAACGCGATGCCGCTCATCTCTCCTCTCACTTAAACGAAAGTCCAGTTGAACCACCAAATCTATCAGGTCGTCACAAGATGAAGGAAGCTGAACTACACTGGACAATGCATCCTTCAATTCCTCTTTAAGACTTTGATAAAAAAGCAAAGATCTCTCATCTTACGGCCATTTACTCTCTAGAACCAGAGACCTGAACTGTGTGATATATGTAATCAAGTCCCTGTTTCCTTGACACACATCTAACAGTTCACCATCCACCTCCAACGAGACTTGTCTTTTATCAAACATTTTCTTAAACTCATCCATAAAAAGAAGAAAGTTACCCTGGAAGCGTCTGAAGGGAATAATTCTGGCCGACTAAGAAAATGTACTCGCATTGAGTTAAGACTACCTGAAATTTACTTGGATCTCCATAATAACACTCGGGGGCTGCTAAAGGTACTGGCATCACCAAAGCCCTGAAACCTCCTTCTGCCCCTACACCTCTCCCAGCTGTTCTCTCCTCCCCTACCCTGACCAATTCCGGGGGAGATCCTGTTTCCTCAGATACGTCCCCCACTCCATGGGTCTGTGTGATCTTTTCACTCATCTCATCAACCCGCCTTCCTAAATCCTTATATTCTTGATGAGCCACCCTTAATTCCTTCTGTAATTCCCTAATCAGGGAACCTGATGCCTCCATTGAAGACTCGGGGTTCATGACAGCTTGGGCTGACTTATATGTTCTGGCCTTTCATTCTGTCAGGCTTGTAATCATGTGGGTTGTCCGCAGAAGCTGCTGAACCCCTGTACCCCCCCAGGAATGCTTCCCTCTCAAGTGTTGTGGGTTTCAGTTAAGTTGAGAGCACCCCTAAGGGAAAAGGGGAATTGGAATAAAACAATAAAACACCAGGTCTTGTTTAAGCTTTGACCGTGTCTCAACCGAAACAGGAAAGAAGAAGAAATAGTAAACTAGGTCACTAACCTTCTTAATCCTTTAGTAACTTCTTCTCATCCATTCATAAACATTAAGTATGCACACACCATACCTGGTCTCCACTACTGAGAACTTAGAGGAGTTAATTACTTCCTGTACATTAACTGCGAAGGTCACAAATATTGCAACTTGACTTTCCTGGCTGGGAAAGCCTGCGTGGGTACTCTCCACTGGGGGGGAAACTAGATGCAGTCCAAGCTTTGCCAGTTACAAAAAGAATTCTCTTTGAGTTTCTCACTTAACTCCTTAGTACACCGTAGTTATTTTGGGTGCTGAAATAGAGCCCAGACCTTCCACAATTATTTTCTGTTGCTAAAGTTTACAGCACTTGGTTCCTTCTTTACGTGCGTGCTAAATTCCAACTCACTCCATTAAATACATTTGTGCTTTTTACTTTCACTTTATTATGCTTAGTAGAAAATCTGTGCATGCTTGGATGATGGAAACAAAGAGCTAATGCTCTATAATGGTATGCGCATGCTCAAAACTGAGAAAACTAAGAGTGCTTGTCCAGTTGCCAAAGAACCACAACTGTGCGCACGTGCGGAAGAACAGAGTTGCAAAATTAGATATGAGCCTCCTTCACCTTGTCAGATCGTGAAACTGCGCACACGCAGACTCGTAGAGTCTCAGGATCGCCAGGATCGCGCACACGTCGGGCGAGGGTAATCACTTTCACAATACGAAACGTCTTTTCATCACAGTTCGAATCTTGTGAAGCACGCGCCACTACTCGCCCCTATCTTTACTGTCATTTGTGCAGACAGTAAGAGATTCCTAACTCGACGCTCTCTCGAAACGCTAACCGCGCACTTTGTTTACATTAAACTTCTGGAAATAAACGACGCTCAGCTCACAAGTCATTTCATGTGAAACGGAGGCTCTCAGTAACTTGCACGTACTGACATGAGTGCTGGAGTTGCTAGGCAACTAGAAACAGATTTACAGAGGTCCAGTTCTAAAAAACCTTTACAAATTACTTCCCTATTTGATCTATGTTTACTTTACTTTAAAGAGTTTCTTATTAGCATTTTAAACTGAAGTAAATAAGAGATATGAGGAAATTAAACCGGGAACTATAGTTTTCTACAACTTGAAGCAAATCCAAAGGTTTACTTATCCCAACTTCTTTAACTGGATCTCCTGACTTTCTCCTGTACCAAGTAGACTCCAAACAGGTATGAAAACCCAGCCTCCAAATAAGCAGTACCAGAGCTTTTTTCATAAGTCCTTTCTGCTGGGCTGCTGACAATGAAAGGCAGTTTAGAATGTTCAGTCTATGCCTTTCTTACACTCCAGGCCAACCGGAGAGCTTGTTTGGAATCTCCATTTTGGCTTGGGAAGCTCTCCACAATTTGTACCACAAGGTTAAGGCCCAAACCAAAGACATAAGAAACACATATTCTCACAATCACCATTCAACCTGACACTATGTGGTTGGTGAATATTTTTAAGATAACTGTCCCAATACCCATTCTGGTACTCATCACCTTTTGAAAATGTCAATGAGGGTTAAGAATGTGGATGGGGAACAGGGGGACGGGGAAAGATATGATGCCCCTGAATGTTGACAGGCCGGGGAAATGACACCCCGAGTATGACACACACAAACAGAAATGCCTGAAAGTGGTCCTCTGGAAATGCTAACAATTCCACCCCTGGATATAGACAACTATGAGTCTTTTTGGGTAGACTGTTCAGCTGATTGGGAAACATGTATGATAATGAGTTGCTAGGAGTATGAGGCTCAAGGGGAGTGTTTCCATAGGGTAACAAGGGTATAGTTACCAAAGGAAAAGAGCAAAGAGCTGATGGCCCAAAATATGTCGATCGATTGATGGTGGGTGTTGTAAAGGTCCTGATTCAACAATGCCAATGGGGGGGCGCACATACCAGTTACGCAAGTAACGTGGTGACATTAAAAGTGATGTGGGTGGTGACTTTGGGGGTAAGGATGCCATTGAACCCGGCACTGCTTGCATAAAGTGACATAGAAGCAGGCACAACGTGAGAAGTCCCATATTGGAATGGTGGAACCCAATGAGGAGTGGGTGCTTTGGGGGCCGTACGAGGTAGTTGTATAGAGCAGGCACCGAGTGGGGCTGTAATATGTGAACAGTAGCAAAGCCATTGTGTTTGTAGGCCCACGTTAAGAAAGCATTTCTCGCAGACAGCTCATAAGATAGGAGCTGCAGTATGTATCTTTTGAGTATCCAGTTGAAACAGTGTGCTGAAATGTTGCATGGCCTACGTTTCCCAGTAGCACACAGCCACAGCGAAGCCGCTCTAGGCGATACGTTCAAGGCCAATGAGCTAGGGTGCGCAAGGAGAATTGCTAGAGAAGTAGAGAAATTGAATACAGTTAATTAAACTTCAGCCACAGTGTGGTATCGTTTATTCAGACTACAATTGGCAGCAAGGCGTGAGAAGGGGCTGGAGTGCCAGATCATTGGGGTATGGGGGTGTGGGATGGGGAGCCAATCAGCAGGGAGAGGTTTCGGTGTCCCTAGGGTGCAACATTGACAAGTGTCCTCCTGACATCCGCGGGGCACATTATTGGTCAGACTGTCTGAATGTCTCACCCATGCCTTCTCAAGCCATTTTGTATATTTGGCATTGCAAACCGATGGAAAACAAGTATTGTTCACTGATCAGCACAATCACATTAGTGAGGGGTAGTGTGGGAAGGTTTGTGACATGACAAGGGGTGTTTATGTGTTTTTTTGCCAAAGAACGTTTTACCCAATCATAGTCATTTAACATGTATTTTCATATAGGGGACTGATGCAATCCCACCAATCAACTCCTGTGACCTGTTTTATCTTGTTAAGTGCTGCATAGACATTCAGTTAAAGGGTTACAAATGTAACTCAAATATTGTATGATCATTTTACAAATTATGTATAAAATATTCAGCCACAGTGGGCGGCGTTGACCTCTTATTTAATTCAGATCAGTTCCATAGGGCTGTCTGAACCGTGCTTCCCAGCTGATTGGGTTCAATACATTTGCGTTACTTCTTGCTTGGTGTACGTTTTGTTTCTTTTTTGGATTACTTTTATTCCCTGGAGTTAATTTTAACGGCGGTCCTCTGGTACACGCCTTCCACTGCCTGACTGAGTCTTTGAGTTTATAAATCCCTGTAAACCTTTCCCTTAGTATAGGGATTCTGTGAGGGTGTGCACCTGAGGATGTGAATAGATGACGGGTAGTGATTGGCTACTTTTATATATTACATTTGGGGATTTAGGGTCGATCAAGCCTTCACATGCCTAATCTGCCATCTTGGGTTCTACTTAACTGTGGGGATGCTGCAGCCCCAGGCTGTCAACAGCGTTGGTGTTTTTAGTGCATGCCATGGAGCCTGTGCTTGCTCTCTCCAGGAGCATTAAATAATGGTGAACATAATGAAAGCATTTTTTTATTCTGTGCGCTTATCCTGCACAAGCTCTTTGGCCTCATGTTGCAGGGAAACAAACATGGTATTAGTTTAAGTGGACTCTGATGTCTGCGCTGGTTCGTAGTGCGAATTCTGCAAGAATGTTCACAGTATCTGATGTTTAAGTGGGTATCCTTTTCTACATATTGCCTTTTGGTCTCAGAGCTCTACTCCCTTAAAGGGACATTGTCCAAAATGTTTGTTGCTCTGTGAATACATAAAGTACTTATAGAATGGAATCAGGGGTACAATGTTTCCCCTGTCCTCAAACATATCGTCTGCCAAGTGTCTGGTCTATTTTCTTTTTCTTTTTAAATTCAAACGTATCTTTTATTGAAATCTCGATGAACATGGCGTTATATGAGCATTGACATTACTTTCTTTAAAAAAACATCGAAACGTAATTTTACATTTTCTTTTAAACCGACTTTACCCTCCAACAAATATTAAATAATAAGGTTAACAAACAATATGGAATGCAATGAAATAATAATGATTGGTTCCTTTCAGTGTCCCACAATGCTGTTATATATCCCAGGCTACGCCTCCATTCAGCGTGCGTTTCTTCGCACATACCCCTCTCCCCTCTGTTTCCAATTTGTTTAGTGCATTCATTTTGTAATAGATGTTTCAGAGTTTGTGGTCTAAAAAACATGTGTTCTTTGTCCTGTACAAACTCGAAGAATGGGGCCCAAGTTCGGGAAAATCGTAGCATTGTTTCAGTTGTATGCACATCAGTTTTTCCATAGCCACGACTTCCCAAATCTTGCCCCAATAGGACACTGACAGCCCCTCTTTCGTTTTCCAGAAACGTGCTCGATTCAATTTGGCCGCCAGTAACAGCTGTGTTATTAGTTCCGCCCTCAGGCCGGGAATGCACCATCGCCAGGCACCTCTCCTAGCAATAAGATGCGAGGACGCATAGGGAGTAAGGCTCCAGTGATAACTTTTATCTTTGACTTGATTTCTTGCCAATAAGTCTGTAGGCCCATCCTCTGGCCCTTCTGCAGCCACCCCTCCTCTCTCCTTCTCTGCCTTTCCCCTTTTTTCTGCTGATGAGGTTTCGAGACAAGTCCGATCTATGAAAGTCTCGTCAACACAGGTCCACCCCTGCTCCTCCAAAACTATTAAGGACCACATCGACTCCTTGGCTCCTGCCCTTGCTGACTTCTGCAATCACTCCTTCGCCTCTGGAGTCTTCCCATCCCCTCTCAAGCACTCCCTTGTGCACCCCCTTCTTAAGAAACCCTCTTCCGACCCGTCCTGCCCAGCTAACTATCGCCCTATCTCTATCACTCCTTTCCTGGGCAAGCTCCTGGAGAAGCTTGCCATCTCCCAGCTTAATCTCCATGCTGAATCTGTTGGTAGCCTTCATGACCATCAGTCTTGTTTCAGAGCTGCCAGAAGCATGGAAACTGCTCTCCTGAACATCCGTGAGGACCTGCTCTCGAACCTTGACTCTAACATTCCATGTGTTCTCATTTTGCTTGATCTCTCTTCTGCCTTTGATACTGTCAACCATACCATCCTGCTCAACCGTCTCCGTGATAACCTGGGTATCACTGGTCAGGCTCTGGCTTGGCTGACCTCTTTCCTCTCAAATCGACCCTCCCAGGTCCAACTGGGGTCTTTCCTGTCTGACATCTTTTTCTCTACCTGTGGTGTCCCCCAGGGTTCTAACCTCTCTCCCTGGCTGTTCAACCAGTATCTGGCACTTCTTCATCGCTGCTCTCTTTCAGTGCTATGCGGATGATACCCAGCTCATTTTCAGGCTACCCTCGGCCTCCTCTTCTCCGTACCTCATCTCTGACTGTCTTTCTGCTATCCAGGAATGGTGTGCCACCAACGACCTCTGCCTTAATGCCAGTAAGACCGAGATTCTACTCATCGGCACACCCACTCCCTCCTTCCCTGCAGCTCTCTGGCCGGCCTCTCTTGGCCCTCTTCCTGCTCCTACCTGCAAGGAAAAAAACCTCAGGGTCATCTTCGACTCCACACTCTCCTCACATTTCTGACGTTTCTAAGAAGTCACACTACCAACTGCACCTCCTCAGAGGTATCCTTCCTTTCCTCTCCTTCCCCCAGAAGCTCACTGTCTCCAGAGCCCTGGTTCTCTCAAAGCTGGACTATTGTAACAGCCTCTATCTAAATCTGCCTGCCTCTACTCTCCGCCCTCTGCAACTCATCCAGAACAGGACTGCGAGACTTGTCCTTGGCCTCAAGCCCAGGGACCGTATCTCTCCAGGACTGAAATCGCTACACTGGCTCCCTGTGACTGCGAGGATTAAGTTCAAAACCCTCTGAATTGTCCACAAGGCCTTCTGGGGCCTGGGGCCAAATTACCTTCAACTCTCCCGTCCTAAATATCTTCCTTCTCGAGCACTTCGCTCTTCCGCCTCCAACTCCCTCAGGGTCAGCCGCTTCTCCAAGCAACGAGTTGGGGGGAGATCTCTCTCCGCAGCAGGGGCCTCCCTCTGGAACAGCCTTCCTGCCTCCCTGAAACTTGAGGAGAACCATCTCCGGTTCTGGAAGCACCTCAAAACCTTCCTCTTTGCTTCTGCTTTCTCTCTCCCTCTCCCCTGCTAAATCACTGAAACTGTACTGAATCAGCAACTGGGCCACTCACCAATCTCGGTCCTTGGCCCAGCCACTCTCCCCTGCACTGCGGGACTGTCTCTGTATCCCTACAGCCCCCCTTCCCAGCACTTGTCTGCACTTATCTTGCACTTGCCACCAGCTGGCCCTTATTATTTATCTTGTTTATTACTAACCCTGTACTGCACTTTCCCCTCTCCCTTTCCCCCTTGCACTTTTTCCCGTCCCCCCTACCCATGTACTTGCGCGATCTGAATGACACCTGGCCTAGTAGGATCGTTGTCTGTCTCCCCTTGTTCCCCCCTCCCTGCCTCGTCGCGCCTTGAAACACTTGTGTATAGGTGCGTTACAAATGCCATATATCATATCATATCATATCATAGGGCATTGCTACCACATATGTATAAAGTCCCCCAGCTGGCCACATCCATGCCAACAGCTGTCTGAGCAGCCTGCTGATATTGCATGTAGTCTCTCCTGGGTCATATACCATCTGTAGCACAGTTTGATTGCACATTCCTTAAAGACTGTGCATCTAGAGCTTTTGATGGTTCGGGTCCACATTTTCTGCCATGAGTCTGATCGTATCTCTGCCCCTACATCTTTCTCCCATCGTGCCATGTAACAGAGTTTGTCTTCAATGTGGGCCTTTTCAAGCAGCCGGTAGCAATTGGATATTTTCCAAGTTCCTTGTTCCTCTGAGAGTTGGAGTTCAATTCCTATGGGAAGCCTTGTGCCCGCCTGTGTTACTAGGAGGTTGGAGACCCAGTGTCTGATTTGGAAGTACCGAAAGCATTCTGTTTCTTGTTGAGTACATTTTTATTTACATTCTATAAATGTAAGAGGAAGACCATCTCTGTAGAGATCCCCAAGTCTTAACGTCCCCATCTTGTAAATATCTCCCTCGTCATGCCTAGGGAGAATTCCGGATTCTGCAATATTGGTGACATTGGTCCCAGTCCCCCACCAATCCCCAGCTGTGCACAAATCTTATCCCAGACGCAAAGGGTAGTTCGATCGGTTTCTAACAATCCATCCCTTGGCAGATTTTGATTTGAATGGTAGGTGGGCGAAGGGGATCCGCCTACAATCTTGCTCTATCGATTTCCATCTTGTCCCCCTGTCCACCAGCTCCCACTCTAGCATTGGCACAATCTAGGCTGCACGATAATACCTCTGTATCGATGGTACCCTCAGTCTTCACATCCCTTTCGATTTGAGAAGCGTGAGAAACTGATTCTGGGTGATTTCTTTTTCCAGATACATTGGCTCACTGCTTTCTGTAAGTCTAATAACTATTTTTCAGGGATAATAATCGGTAGAGACTGAAAGATAAATAAGAGGCTAAGTCGAATTGTAATTTTTATTGCAGTGATTCTTTTCAGCCACGAGATTTTTTGTGTTTTGCATCTGTTCAGGGTCGCCTTTGTCTCTTTCCATAGTTGGGCGATGTTAGCCCCCGTGATGGTTTTGAATGATTTGTTGATGTGCACTCCCAGATATGCAACCTCATTGTCTACCCATTTAAAAGGGAAGATTGATTGCATCGCTATTTAGATTTCGGGTGCTATTCCAATCGCCATTCCCACTGATTTCTGCTGATTAATGTAAAATCCCGAGACTGTATAGAATCTGTCAAGGAGATTCAGTAAAGGTGGGATTGATTGCATAGGTTTTTGGAGAAAGCAAAGGACATTGTTGGCATAAAGTGCCACCTTGTGTGTGTTGCCTTCGTATGTCGGGCCTAGTATGAGAGGGCTATTCCGGATCATTTGTGCAAGGGGTTCTACGGCCACTGCAAAAATTAAGGGAGAGAGCGGACACCCCTGCCTTGTTCCCCTGCCCAGTGGGATTGGAGCTGTCTTGGTATCATTGAACTTGATTACTGTGGACAGTTTTTGGAAGTTGGCCAGTATTAGTTTGCTAATGATAGGCCCAAAACCATGTGCTGGTAAAACAGCTCGGAGAAAGTCCCATGACATACTATCAAATGCCCGATGGGCATCTAGGGAAAGAAGTGATAGCCCCCCCCCCGCCCCCCCTGGGAGTTTTGTTGCTTGTGCTATCAAGTCTATTAGTCTTCTAATATTGTAATGAGCAACTCTGTTTTTAATTAACCCTGTTTGGTCTTCATTGTTTATGTGAGGGAGGACCTCGCTCAGTCTAGTGGCCAGGGTCTTACTATAGAGTTTGCCATCAATTTTCAAAAGGGCTATGGGGCCATAGGAAGTGCAATCCTCGGGATCCCTCTCAGGTTTCAAAAAGCAAAGTGGTCATGGATTCTGCCATTGATTTGGTTATTTCCCCTGATTTGGAGAAATAGTTGAATAGGGTGGTGAGCTGTGGGATTAAGGGCCCCGCAAAGGCTTTGTAGAATCTGTTGGTGAACCCATCCGGACCAGGAGCTTATCCCGTTGGAAGAGAACATATGGCTTGGGAGACTTCCTGAGTCGGTATAGGGTTATCCAATGTTTCCCTTATTGCCTCAAAGATTTACGGTAGTCGTGCCTGGTTTATGAAATTCTGGATTTGGCTAGTATTCCCTTTGTGTGGGGTAGAGGATTTGCTTAAAAAATCTTCCATAATCTTTAATTTCCCTGCCACTGTGACCTCCCTCTTCCCATCTACAGACCTCAGAGCCCCAATGTAATTATGGGTTGCCACCTTTCTGTGTTTCGCCGCCAATTGTTTATTCACTGTGTTGCCCCTGGAATAATAGTATTGTTTTGTCCTGAGTAAATATTGAGCCGCTTTCCCCATCATGTGAGTTTCCAGGGCTTGTCTAGCTATCCTGAGGTCTCGCAGCATACGCCTACCTCCCTTCTTTGCATGCACTTTCTTTCTCTTCTACCACCATTTCTAACTCTCTCTGGCATAACTGTTGATTCCTACCCCAGGGTATTGTTTGCCCTCTGATTACTCTTCTGAGGACTGCGTTCCCCACTTCCCATACATTGTGTATATCCATGCCCTCCATCGTATTTTCTTGGAAGTAGTGGGTTATAGCCCTTTCTATTGAAGTCTTAGCTGCCGTGTCTGTTAAAATCATCTTGTTGAATCCCCAAGGTTTATTTTTCAGTGGAGTGCTTTGCCACATGTCTAAATCTAGTTTAACAGGGGAGTGGTCTGAGAGTGTCATGCCTGTGCCATGGGCGCATACTTTTGCGATCAATATGGACTTTATTTTCCATTTGCAAGACTTTGGTGCTTTTCTATTTTTCCCAACAAACTACACTTACCACAATGCACTTGGCTATAACCATCTATTCCTGGCTATTCTTATTTGTCATCATCGGAACTACAATCCCCAGAAGCCCTAGGGATCAGCTCTGCTTCCACCAGCTCAGGAACAGAGAGGAAGGAGGCAGATAGATTGTATGCAGGTGTGCTGATCCAGGTGCGACCAATTAGCCTGCCTCTGTGCTGGGCAGGGCGGTATATAAGCTGCTGCCTGCAGGGGCTCTGTCTCATGCATTAAGAGTCCTTCCGGCACCTTTTTGCTTCGAGCATCGGATCTTGTATGCGGTTCCTCCTTACTCCGGCTTTGGATCCAGAGTCCGGCCGGGCTCCTGCTTTCCAGCCAATCACGCTCTGCTGCTTTCCAGCCTTCGCCTTTGCCCTTCTGGGCTCCTGCTTTGCAGCCGATCACGCTCAGCTGCTTTCCAGCCTCCTCCAGTGTCCTGCCGGGCTCTCTACATTGCAGCCGATCTCGCTCTGCTGCTTTCCAGCCTTCGCCTTTGCCCTTCCGGGCTTCTGCCTTGCAACTGATCACGCTCAGCTGCTACCTTCCGCCCTGGTCTTCCAGGCTCCTGCCCTGCAGCCTGCCTCACTCCGGCTGCCTACAGTCCTTGTCCTCTGGGCTCCCTGCTCTGCAGCCTGCCTCACTCCGGCTGCCTACAGCCCTTGTCCTCTGGGCTCCCTACCTTGCAGTTTACAGTCCTCTGCAGCCTTCTACAGTCAGCGGCCCTGTTCCTCTGGGCTTACTCTTTGCTGCCAGTCCTTCTGGCTCCTTGCCGCGCAGCCCGCTTCTCTCCGCTGCCAACAGCCCTTGTACTTGGGCCTTCCTACCTTGCAGCTGATCACGCTCCGCTGCTTGCTACCTACAGCCTTTGTCTGCTGGGTTCTCAGCCTAGCATCCCTCTACAGTCCTCTGCAGCCTTCTACGGTCAGCGGCCCTGCCCCCCAGAGCTCACTCCTTGCTGCCCGGCCCTTCTGGGCTCCGCGCCGTGCAGCCTGCTTTACTCCGCTGCCCTAAGCCCTTTCCCTCTGGGCTCCCTACCTTAGAGCCCTGCTCCTGTGGGCTTGCTCATTGCTTTCCTGTTCCTCTGAGCTCTCAACCTTGTTCCATACCGTCCTCTGCTATCCACAACAGTTTCCTACATTATTTACTTTCAGTTATTGCAGTCCTCCTGCTTCCTGACTGCTGCTCACTTGCTTTCGTCCTTCTTTTCAACCCTCTGTTCTTTATCCCTATCCAATCCTGTTATACGGCTTTCCCTTCATTTCCTTCTGCTAGTTTGCTATAAACTTCCTTTTCCTGGATTTGTCTGTAAGTATCTTCTCTTGTACTGTTTGTAGACCCTTTTGTACAGAGCTTGTCTGTTGGTTTCCATCAGGCAACCTCTGCCCCTTCCTGTCATGATGCCTACCTCCAAGGAGCCAGGTCCGACCCAGCAACCCCAGAGGCAGGCATCATTTCCCCCAGGGGAGCGCCAGCGGGCCCAAGCTGGGGCCCTTTGGACGCAGTCCTGGCGCCTTAGGCGCCAGGCTCATGTTGGACCCCTGTCCTGGCGCCTTAGGCGCCAGGCTCATAAAGCTAGACATATGTTCAAGTGTTTTAATGTGCACTTACCTGATGCAGACCATGCTGCTACATCCAGGCCCTCTTGAGGCCTGAATGGAACTATTTTACCTGTGGGACTACTTTCCACCCGGGTGTGGTCGGGGAAGGATAATACCTGATCAGTGGAAGGATACACACTTGGAACTTCTTCCAAAGCTATTTAAACCACACCCGATCAGCAACTCACGCTTCGCGTTGTTCTGCTCCTCGCAGCTGGACGCTCACCGTGTCAGCTCCTGCATCTGGACCTCAGTCACGCCTGTCAGTATCCTGGGTCACCTGCAAATGGAGACAAAAGACCTTACCTGCTAAATCAGCACCACAGAGACATCACACCGACGATCCTGAAAAGAAAGACATCATTTTTAAAAGCATTTCGCTACGATCGCTGCAGCACTGCATTTCACTCACCTATCCTGGACGCCTCCATCTTCAGCAGCGATCATCCGGATCCACAGCCACTTCCCAGAGCCTAGAGAGAAAAAGACAAGAACAAGGTGAGGGAAGGAAAGGAATAGGAAAAGCTCAGTTTCCTTCTAAGACTTACCTGTTGGGTCATTCCCATTTCATTTCGGGTCTTGCCGCTTCCAGGCATTTTCCGGACCCCGGCCCCTATGGGGAAAAAAGACAAAGACATTGAATGAGCGAATGCAAAGACATTACCCGAACGCTCATCCAGAACTTACCTGTCATTTACTGGAACTGCACGTTTCACTTCGGGTCGGCGCCATATCTCCGGCATTCCGAACCCCGGCCCCTAAGGGGAAAAAGACATAAGCATTTGTGCTTGCTGCAACAAGACATGAACATTATTATAAAGCTTGGACTTTTGAACTTGCAGCAGAACTTTTACAGCGCCTTACCTGAATAGTCAAGCTTACCTGAACTCCCATCGTCCTCAATCAAGTGAAGTAACTGAGTTTCAACGCGCCCCTGCATCAGAAGCAGGATGGAGAGCTCATCCTTCCTGACCCTAAGGTAATCCTCCCTTTTCACGCACAGGGGAATATTCCTGCGAGCCAGAGAAGCCAGAGTAGAGGGGCCCTTCCCGTCCATCTTCAGAGTCCTGCGCTTCACCATTGAAGAAGCACCAGCACTCGAAGCCAGACCTTCGCCTCCGTGGGAGTCAGGTGAGCGTTACAGAACGCGAAGCCTACCCACAATTTCCCACCCGGGCGCTATGGAGACTTCCGAGACTGACCAGCTGGCCCAGCTTTTGGGGGAATTACGGGCAGAGGTGCACTCAGCCCGCCAGGAGACTAACGCTCTCAAAAGAGAACTGATCCTATCCAAGGAAAGAACAGATGACCTAGCCAAAAGGTTATTACAGGCCCAGGCAGGGCACACTCCTTTACTTAATTCCGGAGACATTTCCACATCTATGGGTTTGAATAACCCGGTACAAATCAATCTACCTGGACACATGCCTTTGGCCCCGCCTGAACGTTTTGCGGGGGATCCCAAGAAATATGCCGTCTTTATGAACCAATGTCGTTTACACATTCTATGCAGACCCGGAGCCTTCCCTAACGACCAGACCAAGGTAGCCTTTATACTATCTTACCTCAGTGGCAGTGCTGCCGATTGGTCTATTCCATTGGTAAATCAGGATGATCCCATTCTCCAGAATTTTCAGGGCTTCCAGGCCAGCATGGAAAGATTGTTCGCTCGACACTCTCAAGGACAGGCCCTTGATAACGAACTGCTATCCTTACGACAAGGTAATCAGGATCTTCTGCCCTACATTGCCACCTTTAACAGACTGGTTGTGGAAACTGGATGGCCAGAAAACAAAAGGATCACATTGTTTCATCGAGGCCTGCGCGGAGAGCTTAAGGATGTTCTAGCTCAGATAGTAAACCCACCCCAGGTCTGCGCAGACTACATAGACTTGGTGGTTCAACTTGATCACAGACTTCAAAACTGAAAAGCAGATCGGTTCAAGTACGAAACCCGAATACCGATCAAAGCCCACGCTAACTCCAAGAGTACCGACGTATCCGAACCTATGCAAATCGGTGGTGTTAAAGGACCATTAACGCAGAAAGAACGAGAGAGAAGGCGGCAAATGCAACTTTGTCTGTATTGCGGGACTTCCGGTCACTTTCTTCGGAATTGTCCAGTTAAACCACCTAAGAAGGTGGTTGGAGCTACTGATAACGAATTATTGACACCTGATTCGGGAAACGACCTAGCCCGACAAGCGTAGGGGTCCGCTTGCCGAGCTTGAAAACTAACTCTTTGACCTCGCATTTTGTCATGCCAATGGTGCTCGTGGACCCAAAACAGCCTCAGCAGTTGCATGCTATAAAAGCATACATCGACAGTGGAGCTATTGGAAATTACATAGACCGTGAATTGGCTTCCAGGATTAAGCTTCCTCTCCGCCCGAAAGTAACCCAAGATGTCATTACTACAGTAGATGGAACCGAAATAGCCTCAGGGCCTGTAACGCATTCCACTGTTGAAGTGACACTGGTGGGTCAGGACGGACATCGGGAAGCAATCGTGTTTGATGTGATCAAGGCTCCACAATTTCAAGTAATTCTTGGAATTCCTTGGTTAGAAACACATAATCCCAGAATTGACTGGCGAGCAAAGAAGATAAGTTTTCCTGATTGTGAACCAACTTGTTATTCAAGAAATCCAGCTATGGGTTTAGCCTCAGCAACTTCCACCCCTGTACAGTTACCGTCAGAATACCAAGAATTCCAAGACGTTTTTCAGAAAGAACAGGCTAACACGTTACCTCCCCATCGGTCTTATGATTGCCAAATCTATCTGGTACCCAATGCTCAACTACCTTGTAGTAGGATTTATGCTCTTACGGAAACTGAGAACCTGCATTTGCATCAGTATTTAGATCAGTACCTAGCCAATGGTTTTATTCGCCCGTCCAAGTCTCCTGTCTCTTCAGCTCTGTTCTTCGTGCCGAAAAAAGAGGGCGACCTTAGAACGTGTATAGACTATCGCGCCCTAAATCAAATAAAGATTAAGAATCGTTATCCTCTGCCCTTGATCCCTGAGCTTATCGACCAGGTGAAAGACGCTTGTGTGTACACCAAGTTAGATCTCCGAGGAGCTTATCACCTGGTGCGTATAAAAGAAGGCGACGAATGGAAGACTGCATTCCGCACCAAGTTTGGGCTCTTCGAATATCAGGTGATGCCCTTCGGTTTGTACAATGCACCTGCCGCCTTTCAGTACTTTATGAATGATGTTCTTCGGGAACTTATCGATGTCTGTGTCATTGTTTACATTGACGACATCCTGGTGTACTCTTCTTTGGAATCTGATCACAGAAAACATGTTAGGGCAGTTCTTGAGAAATTGCGCCAGCACAGACTATTTGCAAAACTCGAAAAATGCGTTTTTCATACCACAGAAGTTGAGTTTCTGGGATTCATCCTGACACCTCAAGGAGTCCGAATGGACTCGCGAAAGGTGGACGCCATCCTCAAATGGCCATCTCCTAGCTCGGTGAAGGGAGTTCAGAGCATGCTCCGCTTTGCCAATTTCTATCGAAGATTCATCCCGGTATTTTCCCGAACAGTCCAACCCATCACAGCTCTCCTAAAGAAAAATAAACGCTTCGAATGGACTCTTGAGGCCGAACAAGCCTTTCAGGACCTGAAAACCAAATTCACCTCTGCACCTGTATTGAAGCACCCGCACCCAGATCTCCCGTACATTGTGGAAACTGACGCATCCAGTTCGGCCATGGGAGCTGTCCTGTCGCAAAGAGACCCAAAAACTAACCAACTACACCCAGTGGCCTTTTGGTCCAGAAAATTTTCTCCTCCTGAAATCAACTACGCAATTACCGATAAAGAGTTACTGGCCATCAAATCTGCTTTCAAGGCTTGGCGTCACTACCTTCTCGGGGCAAGACACACCATCACCGTAATTACGGACCACAGAAACTTACAGTATTTAAAGACGGCCAAAGCTCAATCTTCACGACAACTCCGATGGGCTCTATTCTTTGCGGAATTCGATTTTGTAATTACCTATCGCCCTGGCTGCAAGAATGGAAAAGCGGACGCCTTATCCCGGATTGGCATGGAAGAACCTAATTCGGGTTTAGAACCTGTGCCCATCATACCTGAGCAAAGAATCTTAGGCTTAACGTCATTGCAAACTATTGAGGACATCCAAACGCAAGTAAAACAACTTCTAGACTCTTCAACCTTACTGGAATGGAGTCAAAAGGGTCCTCATTACACCGTTAAGGATGACTTACCCTACTTCCAGGAGCGGTTGTTTCTGCCAAGTAAAGAATTGCAAGAACTTGTTATTGCCCATCATCATGAATCTTTAATGGAAGGACACCCTGGTATCGCTAAAACGGAGGAAAAGATCAAACGCCACTTCTGGTGGCCTTCTTGGAGAAAAGACATAAAGGCTTTTGTTCTGTCTTGCGGAATTTGCGCCCAAAACAAAGCTCAAAAGAAAAGGCCAGCCGGCCTACTTCAACCCTTGGATATCCCACCGGCACCATGGCACACCCTGTCAATGGACTTTATAACCGACCTGCCTCCTTGTGCTGGTTACAACACAATCCTTGTAATTGTGGACCTATTCTCCAAAATGGCCCACTTTATCCCTTTAAAAGGTTTGCCTTCAGCTTCCACCCTAGCCAAGGAATTCCTGGAGAATATAGTTCGCATACATGGTTTCCCTACCGTATTAGTCTCGGATCGTGGAAGTCAATTCATCTCTCATTTTTGGAAGAAGTGTTGCCGATTAGCACAAATAGATGTGCGGTTATCCACCAGCCACCACCCCCAGAGCGACGGACAAACAGAGAGAACCAATCAGACTCTCGAGCAATATCTTCGGTGCATGTTACACCAATCTGAGTTGAATTGGAAAGACATTCTTTGGATCGCAGAATATGCATACAACAACTCAGTGCATTCTGGAACCGGACAAACCCCTTTTTATACTTTGTATGGTCACCATCCTCGGACCTCTGACCTAGATCCACCTCTGACCCTGGAAATGCCCGCAGTAAATCATCTGCATTCCACAATAACCCGAGCCTTCAAAGAAGCTGCAAGTCATTTACAGCAAGCCAAGAAAAAGTATAAAGAAAACGCTGATTTGCACCGACGTAAAACCCCTCCTTACCAAGTAGGAGACCAGGGATGGCTAGCAACTAAACATTTACCCCTCAAGGGCACGCGAACCTTCAATCCCAGATTCATAGGACCTTACCCCATCAAGGCTATAATCAACTCAGTGGCCTTTAAACTGGATGTACCGTCCAACATGCGTATTCATCCAGTTTTTCATGCATCACTTTTGAAGCCAGTACAACCAGGAACCCGATTGTCCAAGCCTCCAGATCCAGTTCAAATTGAAGGGGAATTAGAATTCGAAGTTAAAGACATTTTAGACTCCAAGGTGGTAAAGTCGAAACTCTTCTATCTTGTTGACTGGAAGGGATATGGACCTCAAGAGAGATCATGGGAGCCTAGTAACCATGTCCACGCACCTCGATTAGTACAAAGGTTTCACCGGAGATTTCCGAACAAGCCAAAACCCCCGGAGGAAAGAACCTTGGGAGGGGCCTTGAGGGGGGGTACTGTCATGATGCCTACCTCCAAGGAGCCAGGTCCGACCCAGCAACCCCAGAGGCAGGCATCATTTCCCCCAGGGGAGTGCCAGCGGCCCCAAGCTGGGGCCCTTTGTACGCAGTCCTGGCGCCTTAGGCGCCAGGCTCATGTTGGACCCCTGTCCTGGCGCCTTAGGTGCCAGGCTCATAAAGCTAGACATGTGTTCAAGTGTTTTAATGTGCACTTACCTGATGCAGACCATGCTGCTACATCCAGGCCCTCTTGAGGCCTGAATGGAACTATTTTACCTGTGGGACTACTTTCCACCCGGGTGTGGTCGGGGAAGGATACATACCTGATCAGTGGAAGGATACACACTTGGAACTTCTTCCAAAGCTATTTAAACCACACCCGATCAGCAACTCACGCTTCGTGTTGTTCTGCTCCTCGCAGCTGGATGCTCACCGTGTCAGCTCCTGCATCTGGACCTCAGTCACGCCTGTCAGTATCCTGGGTCACCTGCAAAGGGAGACAAAAGACCTTACCTGCTAAATCAGCACCACAGAGACATCACACCGACGATCCTGAATAGGAAGACATCATTTTTAAAAGCATTTTGCTACGATCGCTGCAGCGCTGCATTTCACTCACCTATCCTGGACGCCTCCATCTTCAGCAGCGATCATCCGGATCCACAGCCACTTCCCAGAGCCTAGAGAGAAAAAGACAAGAACAAGGTGAGGGAAGGAAAGGAATAGGAAAAGCTCAGTTTCCTTCTAAGACTTACCTGTTGGATCATTCCCATTTCATTTCGGGTCTTGCCGCTTCCAGGCATTTTCCGGACCCCGGCCCCTATGGGGAAAAAAGACAAGACATTGAATGAGCGAATGCAAAGACATTACCCGAGCGCTCATCCAGAACTTACCTGTCATTTACTGGAACTGCACGTTTCACTTCAGGTCGGCGCCATATCTCCGGCATTCCGAACCCCGGCCCCTAAGGGGAAAAAGACATAAGCATTAGCGCTTGCTGCAACAAGACATGAACATTATTATAAAGCTTGGACTTTTGAACTTGCAGCAGAACTTTTACAGCGCCTTACCTGAATAGTCAAGCTTACCTGAAATCCCATCAATCCTCAATCCAGTGAAGTAACTGGGTTTCAACGCGCCCCTGCATCAGAAGCAGGATGGAGAGCTCATCCTTCCTGACCCTAAGGTAATCCTCCCTTTTCACGCACAGGGGAATATTCCTGCGAGCCAGAGAAGCCAGAGTAGAGGGGCCCTTCCCGTCCATCTTCAGAGTCCTGCGCTTCACCATTGAAGAAGCACCAGCACTCGAAGCCAGACCTGCGTCTCCGTGGGAATCAGGTGAGCGTTACACTTCCCTTGTCTCGTTTCTATGTTACAGATACCCATAGCTGTTGTTCCAAGCCATGAGCAAACAGCGTGGGCCTCTGTTATAGCAAACTCTGCAGAAGGCTAGAGTTTTTCCTAAGGTCCGTGGAATACTCTTTTCCTATATCTGCATACACCCCTAGAGGGAATCCATTCTGTTGTACCTTATTCCTTGCTACACTTGCCTACTCTTCGTTCTCATTACTTTTAGCTGTGTGTGTGTACTTATCTGTCCACCTTACTTCGGCACAACCACCCAAAACCCTTCCTGGGTGTCCTGTGCCTCTCTTAACAGAGTGCCATCCGTGACAGAGAGTGCTTGTGGTAGAATTTCTATTTCCTTGACCAACGGGATAAGGGTAGAGTATCCCAAGAACATGTCTAACCTCGAGAACCCCCCATGTACCGCCTAGAAAACGGTGTATCCCCTCTCGCCTTGGTGGGTAAAGCGCCATGTCTCTATCAGCAATAATTCCCTCAGCAGCGTAGTCATGGCATAATAATTGTTTTTGTCATTTGTTGTGGGGGTCAATGTCTTATCTACAGTTGGGTTTTACTACGCAATTGAAGTCCTTCGTAGTATTGTGTCACCTTCTAAGAAGTTGGCTAGCATCTCTGAGTTTCCCCATAAATGCTGGTGTCTAGTCAAAGTTTCTAAACAATAGTTTCGAATGACAAAAGTTCTGAAACAAAAGTTTTGGAAAAAAAAAAGTTTTGAATGTATTTTTTTTTAAAATATTAAAGGGTTTGTTTTAAGTTTGTATAGTAAAATAAGTGTTTAAAAAAACAACATTGTCGGAACTTTTGTCATTCGAAACTGCCATGAACCTAAATTCTGCCTATTTCTCATTAGGGACAATTATTACCCCCAGTGTGATTTTACGGCCCTCCAGGACCTCTTTCATTAGCAGATATCTCCCCTGTGCGTCTCGCAGGACTTCCATTGTTCGTAATGGGATACCTTTGCGGACCATGATGGCTACTCCCTGGTTTTTGAGGCCACTAGTCGCAAAATATGTTCGGGGGCATTCTCTACTTGTGAGGCATTTTTCATCCTCCTTTAATAAATGGGTCTCTTGTAGGAATGCAAAGTCCACCTCCAAGGCGGAAAGCCTCTGTAGTACGGCTTTCTGTTTCACTGGTGAGTTTAGACCCTGCACATTTAGGGTCAGGCACTTTACGTCCGAGATCACCACCATGAGATAGGTTAGGTTGCAGTTCCTTTATCCAACCGACGGGGATAGCCTCTCACAGGAACAATGTAAGGACATAGAAATTGAAAAGAAAAATAAACCCCCCCAAAAAAGAAAACTGTAACTATTTTATCAGTCTTTACTTCTTAGGCCCAAAGAAATCAATTGTTTGTCATATGAGATGACAATCGGGTGGGTGCCATTCCCTCATGGCGAAACTCTCCCCACCCCCCATCGATGTGTGTCCTCTGTAGTAATGTGTGTGTAATTCCTCACCTTTCCATATGGGCCTCAGTTCCCTCACAATGGGATTGTAGGTTGGGCAAGTTGGGTTGTGACTCTTCCTCCCGTGGGCTTGCCCTAGTCATTCCCCTTCTTTAACAGATGTTGTCCCTGGGATTTTTCTCCTTCTCAGTTTCCTTGCATTGCTCCTGTCGGTCCATTCCGGGGTACGATGTGGTCCCTCTGTGCTTGGGTACCCTGGGGTCCCGCTCATCAGCTCTGCAGCTTCCTCTTCAGACCCAATCACGCTATTTGATCTTCTACGATTGTAACCAAGCCGTAACTACATGTAACTTACATCTGTTCGCTAGCGTGCAAGGTGCTAAGTCTTGATAAAATGAGATGTGTGCACCGCAAAATTGCTCCGGTTTTTTCTTTCGGCTGCTGCCATGATCTGCTTCTTCTGGTGAAAAAAGTGTACCCTGGACAGTACATCTGGCAAAAGGATATGGCGCTGTTGCAGCGCTCTATAGACTCAGTGTGTCCTTTCCAGTTCCATCATTGCAGAGTTAGGGAGATCCAGGAGCATTTGAAACATCTCCCGCACATAGTCGGCTACATCTTGATCCAGAATATCCTGTGGTATTCCTAGTATCCTCATGTTGTTTCTATGGGCTCTATTTTCGAGGTCCTCTTGTTTCATCGAAATCATCTCAAGTTGTTCTTCTATGCGCAGCCCTCTGTTGCTGAGCTCCACCTGATCATGGCTTTGTTCGCACAGTGTGTTCTCGACATCGTTCACGCTTGTTTCCAATCCCATCATATGGGAGTTTAGCTCTGCAACGGTTTTGACCATTGCTTCTTTGGAGTCTTTGATCTCCTTAGTGAGATCCTGCTTCAGCATGGAGAACATTTCCATGAGGTCCTCTTTGGCAAATGAGGACGGGGTGTTTGTCCCGAGAGGTGGTGGGTGGACCTCCGCCTGCATTCCTTTGACATTCCTCTTTCTCTTTCCTTCTCTTGCATGCCCAGTAGTGCTTTGATATCACCTGCTCCTGTTTTCGGCTTCGCTCCTCCTTTCAACATCTTCTTCACAAAGGCTTTGTCTGTTCCTTCCATTTGAATATGTTTCCTCCCACTTCAGATGGGTAGCCTTTCCAGTCTAGCCGTCTCCAAGGACCTGCTTCATTGATATTCCTTGTTGTTGTTGAATCTAATACCCTGTGGGGGCGAGGTGTGCACCTTGCCATCTAGCTGTCAGCAGGCTTCTGTTGCCGCACAGTTATTACCCCTTAATGGACTCTCTGGATTTGTGGCTGGCAAGCACTTTATGCTGGTATGGTGTTGCTGTCCTTCTAATGCGTTCCTGCCTCTTTTCAGGTCAGATCCCCCTACTCTCTGGACCCTCACTCAGTGTGAGGGGGGTGTGGATTTGGCACTTTGCCTCCATATCCTTTGCTGAGCTTCACCCGCCAGAATTATGCGACGGGCGCAGTGTTCAGGCCGCCGCCTTGTGGGGCAGCTGCTGGGGATGCACACAGTGTGCCGCTGCTGCTCGCGGATACCCTCTGTCCCTCAGTCACTCTGCCCTGTTGTTGTTGGGAATCCGGATCTGGGGCCCGGCCGACTCTGCGTGTCCTGGCTCCCTTATTCATGTCCTGGTGTTCGATTCGCTGTGAATTTTGGGGTTCTATCTCCACTGGTCTTGTGCTTGCTAGCCTCACTGCTTGGACTCGCTGGCGCTGTGACCATTTGGTTGAAGCCGAGGGTTTGGGACTGTCTCACCACTTCTTTTCCTATTGCCGTTCTCTGATTTATAGCGGACCCAAGTCTCACTCTTTGTAACACTGGTGCGCCGCACCTTCCGCTCCTGCTGTTTGAGTCTGGTTGTGTCCAGATTTTACACATTACGCTGCCATTATTTTCTTGGGGTGAGGGAGAAGATGACTTAGGCGGCCATTTCCTCTGCGCCCCCTGGTGAACTGGTCTATCTATTTGTTTTTAAAGAGACTGTGCCTAAACCGCTTCATGTGACTGCCTCCCGCGGTCTGACTGGGACTAAATGGGAATGACAATGGTATCCTGCCCATACCACTTTTGGTCCATCATCCACTAGATCGTGGAGTCAGGCAGCCCCCTTGACTACCACACAAGATGATCCCATAGTAAGGCAGGACATTTTGTCACAGTAGACAATAGATCCGAAGCCACATATGGCCTTGCAAGCATTAACCAACAAATGCTATATTTTCTTTCAGCCCAGATCAGGATATGCATCAATAAATTTAGATTAAAGAAAGGTTCTGGGAGACGATGCAGCAGCAACACGTATCGTTCACTATTCGTTTTTGAGAAGCACATTTTTCCATCTGTGGAAGTGGGAAAATGAACACGCTGTTAAATCCTACTCATGAAGTCATCCAGGTTGCATGCACAAATCCTCCTTTATATCCCTCTGTCTCTTTTGACCTCAGTTACCAGTTTGAAATTGACTGCAGAGTTTATCTAAAAGCCAAACCATGCATTTGATTTCTCCCAGTTGACTCTTAAGCCTCCTGGAAATGTTACTTCTTTGCAACATCCCATATCAACTCTGAGGAGGTCCGGTTTTGCTGTAATATGAAGCAACATTTTAAGGCCACAAAGACAAGATTGCCCTCTGATGACATTAAATAATTTATTTTATTGAAAGGACTTGCTCCTCTAGCACCATGGGCTCTACTCGATTGGGAACATTGTAGGAAATACGCGAATGAATAGGAAATCTCCAGGCTATGCACTTGTTCTCGCTGTTAAGCTGGGCCAGATGTCTGACTAGATTGGGAGTAGGCCACTGCTGATGGCAGATGCTGCAGCAGATGCCAGGGAAAGATGCCTGACTGTCTCAAAAGAAGGCACCTACTAATGCAGATGCACGTACTGCAGCAGAGCCAAGGGGGATGCTTTCTAGCCAGGGAGCAGGCTGCTGTCTATGCAGCTACTGCAGCTGTGGCCTGTGCTCAGACCAGGGAAGATGCTTGACAAGCCCAGGAGCAGGTCTCCAGACACAGCTACATGGCTTGCCATGCTCTTTATAGTACCTGCTCTGTGGTGCACCACTTGGTCCATGGCAATAAAGGCCAGTGTCGGATGGTAGTGGTCACCCTGCGCCAGGTCCAGTCCCAAATAGCATGTATGGGTTGCTGACTCGCAAGGAGCAGTCCCTCATCCACATGCAGGAGTATGTGGGGAGATAATCATTCGCCACCCCTTGCGCAAGCCACCCTTTCTGAGGACCCAGGAGTAAATGGGGAGATAATCAATGCCCACGCCTTGCAGAAGCCACCCTTTCTCAGGTCCTACTCACCACCACTTGTCAAAGCCACCCCCGCTGCTCTCACCCTCTTTAATTTGTGCAGCCCTTAACTCTGCAAAACAGGGCCCAGCATCTAAGCAGGCGCGGTGAGGTTACCACTTAACACTATTTAGTAAGTAGTAAAATAATCTTTATTTGGAATATAAAAATTCCATCAAAATATCAATATAATTCCATTAAAACGGCAACACGTGTATAGGGAATGCGCTCAAGACACTGATAACAAATCACACAGTAGAACATGCTAAAATTAATATGAACAGTAAATTCCTCAATGACAGCCAAGTAGATCAAATCTAAATAAAAATATCAACAGTGCTTACTCGACCACTGAAAGCCTGTACACACTAATCCTCATTAAGGCTGGGATGAAATTATCCAAGGACCAGCATACTCTAAAGTCATTCGCCATAAGCTGATAATAGTAGGCCAATCGACAATGTCTAAATTCAAGAATATTTAAAAGTGGAATTAAAGATTTCCAGCGCGGGTGGTCATACCAAGGGCAAAAGAACAGAGCATGTATATTGTTCACTAGTGAGGTATTCTCACACTTACAGTGAGGTTCATTCTGTTTATTCTATTAACTGCAAAAGGGAGCTGATTAAATCAGTTTTATGCGGTTTATTGTGAACACAAAGCAGATAGAATTGGTAGTGGGGTACTGTTGCGAGGAAGAGTGAATTGGTGGCAGTGGAGGGTCTGTGAAGAGAAAGTGAGTTGGTGGTAGGGTGATGTGGTGGTAGTTGGGGGCTGTGAAGACGAAGAGGGAGTTGGTGGTAGTGGGGTACTGTGACGAGGAAGAGTGAATTGGTGGAAGTGGGGTACTGCGATGAGAGAAAGTGATGTGGTGTGTGATGATTCCTGATGTGTCACCCCTTTTTCCCCCCGAGGGGGAGACCCTTTACTTGAGGCCAGAGAGGTGAGGCCGCTACTTGATATTCTCCCTAGGAGGAGGGGTTGGGGGGTACACAGCAGGTGGATCTCGAGGAGGGATTCCCCCTTTGGGATACAGGGAGGACAACATAGGCCAACGTGGTATTCCCACCACTCATCCACCACTTTCACACTCTAATCCTGACAGCCTCCCCATGAACGTACGTCACCCTTTTGATACCTGTAGTACTTGAATGAGGAAGAGCAGGGCTGACTATGTTGGATCTCCAGGACAAACTACTGTTATAAGGAAGAGGTGCAGAGCCACCATGCAACACTCAAAGAACTGGGTGGAGAATTTTAGTGGTCAAACCTCAAGCAGCTTAAAGATGGAAGAAGGACTAATATTGCTGTTAGTACATCCTCAGAGGCACCACAAGCAGAGGTCCTTTTCTGCATCAGGGCGAGCAGAGCCTGTAGCAGTAGACCAGGAATGGTGAGTGAAGTCCAGGCTTCCTTACGAGCTCCGCTCACGGCAGAAGAGCTAGAACCGGACACATCAGTCTGTCCCTGCACAGGTATTAGCTGCACAAATCCACAGAAGTGAAGCGGAGCCGCGTAACAGCGCAAACACAGACGAGAGCGAAGGAGGACAGTTGGAAGATGTAAAAAGACCAGAGAAGGAGGCAGATGACCAGGTGCCCCGAGAGAAGATTGCCCGGGGACCTCTGGGTCTTGAGAGAAGTCAATGTAAAGGGGCCACAGATAAGAAACCAATGCGAAGGGGTCTGGGGTCCGTGTGTGTGAAACCATTGTGAAGGTGTCGGGGACCCATGGCAATACCGTGCAGGACAGTACACCAGGGTTGCCAGCTGAACTGTTGTAAGCAAGCCGAAACAAACTCTGGGGAAGGGGAACATTACCCCACCTTTGTTAAACCTCCAATAGAAGCCTGAAATAAATGCCAGGGGAAGGGAGACATTCCCTCAACCACATTGAACTACTGCCAAGAGAGCCCGAGAAAGGCCAGGGGAAGGGAGAAATTCTCTCAACCACATTGAACTGTTGCCAAGAGAGCCAGAGAAAGGCCAGGGGAAGGGAGAAATTCCCTCGACCACATTGAACTACTGCCAAGAGAGCCCAAGAAAGGCCAGGGGAAGGGAGACATTCTCCCAAATCATATTGAACTGCCAAGAAGAAGCCTAAGAAAGGCCAGGGCAAGGGAAACATTCCCCCTACTGTGTGAACCATATCTTTCTAGAAGAAGGGAGTCATTCTTCTGGACCCAGAAAAGACAAATCTAGTTTAGTTTAGTTTGGTTATAGGTGTAAGGGATAAAAGTAGGAATTTTACGCTGGACTGTGCACACTTTTTTTCAGACATTCAGACATTTCCTTAGTGTTTTGTTGAGGCAGGGAACCCCCTCTTAGAGTTAGAGATAGCTAGGTCTCCTTTCATTTGGTATAAATAAAAGTATTTGCCCAAAAGCATGCCACCTGTGTGCCACTCTCCTCCTTCCACACCCTTACAGGTGGCAGTGGAGGGCTGTGAAGCGGAAGAGTGACTTGGTAGTGGTGGACTGTTATTAGGAAGAGTGATGTGGTGGTAGTGAAGTCCTGTGAAGAGGAAGAGTGAGTTGGTGGTAGTGGGGTACTGCGACAAGTGAGAGTGATGTGGTAGTAGTTGGGCGCTGTGAAGATGAAGAGTGAGTGGGTGATATTGGGGTACTGTCATGAAGAAGAGTGAGTTGGTGGTAGTGGGGTACTGCAACGAGAGAAAGTGATGTGGTGGCATTAGGGGGGGCTGATGAGGACGCGTGAGATCGTAGATGTGCGGGCTGTGACAAGCAAGAGTGAGTTGGTGGAAGTGGGGGAATGTGACGAGAAAGAGGTAGGTGGTGGCAGTGGGGGACTCTGATGAGTAAGAGTGATGTGCTGTAGTAGGGCGCTATGAGGAAGGATACCCCAGAGGCAGTACATTTGTCTTGGAAGCAAGACAATGCAGCGCCACACAGGCTCGAATCCCGACTCAACGCTTCGAAACCACAACGCTGGTATTGAGCACGTTATAAATGAACAATGAAATAAAATAAAATGAAGACAAGTGAGTTGGTGGTAGTGGGGTATTGCGATGGGAAAAAAGTGTGGTGGTAGTGAAGCAGGGCAGTTTTTAGACAATATTGTGCCAAGGGTGAATCACCAGACTATGCCCCCCACCCTCTACGTTGAGCCTCTAGTGTTACCCCACCTGCCACTCCCTCTCCAAAATAATGCACTCATTGCAAATTAAATCCTGTATTATTGACTTGTATTTAAAATGAATAAGTAGACCACGTATACTACAATATCTTAAACAGGAATTCATTTTCTATCTTATGTTTTTCTCTGTTGTCTAAATGTAGGGGACTTTCCTAGCTGATTTTTCGGGAAAAGGCGTCTATTGCTGCTGCTGTCATCTATTTTCCCAACAATTTTGCTCTCAATTGAAAGTGTATTAAGAGCCAATAGCTCTCTTCGGTTGGCAGACACAGTGCTCGGAGGCCGTTCCAAACGCTCCTGCAGAAGAATGGAAGATGGGTGTGAAATATAGGGAACGAGTTAGGCTGTGGTGAAAAGTAGGCAGATCCCAGCTATATTAAGTAAGGTTCGGTTAGAATGAATATCTTCAAAGTACTTTAAAGCGCTACAGCAGAAGATCAGAGAAGTAGGTAGGCTATGAGGTGAAGCAGTCTTGTTGCAATCTGATCTTCGTACCTATAACAAACTTGCCAAAGGGTGTGAGTGCATCTGCCTTTGGCAAAACCTGTTATCTGGTAGAGTACATAAGTATAGGAGGGCAATATCTAGACAATGGCATGAGTACTTGGGCATGTTATGGGAACAGTTACCTGATGGGGTGAGTCCCAGGACATATGATGTTCACTTCTGGAAAAAAGTTGCATGCTGGGTCCGTGTGGATAGTGGCATCGACTAGGCCCTTCTTCATTCCAGGGGTGATGTATCAAGTACCGTCAGTGGGTACTAATAACACACATTAATACAGAGCTTAGAAGGGGTCTATCTAAAGGAAGGTCTATAGAAATCAGCAAATTATAATATATTATGCAAGTACAATGACACCCTATTGAAATGCCTAGTGAACTGCACTCGTTGCTATTGTCCAGTGGAAAAAGCTGCCCATTTGTATGAATACCTGCCAATGATGCGGGTTCCTTACTCTATGATGACAATACATGTAATAGTTTTTATATATCCTGTCAAATCGTATGCAATCATGGCAGCTTAAAAAGCAATTATAATGCCAGGCACATCGTGAATGTAATGGGCATGTGATCTCAAAATTTATATTAGCAAGAAATTAATTGTTACTACAATAATTGTGTTCTACCTTTGCAAATACATTTTTTTCACAGTAAATGAAAGACACATACCCACCTCCACGCAATCCCCTCACTCACCGGTTAACCCTTCCATTTTTCCAAATCCCGGCCCCTTTGCAAAAACTGAAAAGGGCCGCATCAGACATAATGTGCACAAATATTGCATTTTTCCAAACTTACTCAAACTGTGTTTGCCCCAGTAAAGAGTATAGTTTGGCAAGGTGATGCCATGTGACCTGAACATTTGTTTCCAGTCCAGGGCTTTCGTGCAACAGATCCATGCATTCTGGGAGTTATCGTCATTTGTTTCAACTGGCTTAACTTAGCAAAAAACGGTGTTTTTCAAAATAAACCTGTTCCGATGACATGGTGTCACTCATTTGACTGCCCTGAAATATCCTACAAGCAAGCAAATTAACCTAGTCATCTGTTAAAATACCATAAACGAATGCCAGTTTCCCCCCCTCCTCATAATATGGCTTCCTTTGGCCAAAATCCTTTGGTCCCCCACTCCTTCAGGCTATCTCTGGCCCTTTGATTAAACAATCAAACAAAAAACCCTTTCAGTCCATCTCAAATGCCCAACCCTCCATTCCACTTGCAGAAATGGTCACACTTTTTAAGCATGATTAGTTTAGCAAAGAGATGCTAATCTGGGTGGGAGCCTTCTTAAAAAGCCTACCAGCAGAATATTAATCCATTGGCTGCATCATGGGAGGTAGGTGGGTATGAGTAGGGCAAGCCTTTGTCCTAGCCTGCGTGTGTGTGGTGCTGAAAGATGTTAAATTAGGCAGCTCTCTCCTCTTCCAGGAGAGAAATTAATAGGCTGCCTGATACGCCCCTTTACCCCAACTGTGCCCCTGGCCATTGCCCGGTTTGCCCGTCACAAGAAACAGGCCTGTAATGGAGGGCTGTGAAGAGGAAGAGTGAGTTAGTGCTAGTGGTGGCTTGTGACAAGGAAGTGTGATGTGGTGTAAGTGGAGAGCTGTGAGGACAAAGAGTGAGTTGGTGGTAGTGGGGGAATGTGACGAGGAAGAGTGAGTTTGCAGTACTGGGGGACTGACAAGGAAGAGTGAGTTAGTGGTAGTAGGTTACTGCGACAAAAGTGATGTGGTAGTTGGTGGCTGTGAAGACGAAAAGTGAGTTGATGGTAGTGGGGTACTGTGCCAAAGAGTGAGTTGGTGGTAGTGGGGGTACTGTCATGAGGAAGAATGAATTGCCGGTAGTGAGGCACTGCAACGAGAGAGTGATGTGGTGGCATTGGGAGACTGACGAGGAAGAGTGAGATTGTGGTAGTGGGGGCCTATGACAGGAAGAGTGAGTTGGACATAGTCGGCTACTGTGACAAGGAAGGGTGATGTGGTGGTACTGATGAGAAAGAGTGAGGTGGTGGTAGTGGTGTACTGTGATGAGGAAGAGTGACGTAGTGGAGTACTGTGACTAAGAAGAGTGAGGTGGAGTTAGTAGGAGACTGGTATGAGCAAGAGGGATGTAGAGGTTCAGGTAGGATTCCTAACTAAGTACTGCTTCCTGCCTCAGGTCAGGCGTGAATAAAGAACTTCACTGTTAAGTCACATGAAAAGCTTGTCCAGTCAAAAGAAAGGCTATAGTAAACAGAATAGGCTTCCTCCTGTGTTTCATTCCACACTTTTTCATTAAACTAATTAAGCAATTATACGCTTTTTAACACCCCAAAACAAAAATACCCCCCTAATAAAACCCTCCCACACATTTTAATTTAATTTAGGAAGCAATCCCTGTAATTTTTTTAAATATTAAAAAACACATTGTTCCCTAAATTAACTTAAAATACTCATTTCCACCAACCAGCAATCAAAGTGATTGCCACATCTCAATATAATATAGTTTTGAAGTAATTACCTTTATTTTGCCGTTTGTGACAATTCTCGAACTTGTGACAAGGCTTGAAATAAATTAACAAAAGTACACCATGCCCAAGCCCTAAACATTCACTAATTATCCTTTATTACCCTGCCTGCATGCTCACTGGCCTCAAAACTGCACTATTTACACCCCTTTTATAATTTTTAGGCAGTTTTTAAAAACAATTCCAGAACTTTATTATTAGAAATGAAAAAGCTTTGCACTAAAATGCATGATGGGAGATTTGACTAACTTCACTCTACGCCAAATTTTTAAAAACTACTGGACAGAATTAGGGCAGACCAACAAAGGATTTCCTTTGAGCTCTTTGTGCCCGACTTGTTTTTTATTTGGCCAAATCTGTCTAGCCGTTTGGGCTGTGCATGTTAGCAAAAATTGGAAAAGTGAAAAACACACTTTTTTTTTTACTGCAATACGGGTTTTCTCAAAGTTTTCCAGTTCTGGCGGGCCGAACTCTCGTTTGTAAAATGTTGTGCTGATCTGTCCTATGGCTCAAAAGGTGAACCTTTGTATTTCCTATGGATGATTGGTTTCACCTTAACTATGTGGCGGCGCAACTGTGCTCTGGTCCCCCTCCCTCCTGACAACCATAGAGGTCCTTGGGCTCAGAGTGGGTAGAAATGGGTCCCTTCTACTGGGTTCTTGTAGATTGGAACCTACTGGTATTTTGTCTCAATTTCTAAGAGAGGTGACTCAGAGGTGTTCTATTGGAGTCCCGCCTTCTCCCAGGCCAATCAGTGAGAATGAATATTCAGAGAAAGGCCTTCCGAAACTCCTATATACCCTACGAGGGATGCTGGTGCGGACCTCCGGGCAGTTGGATTTCCTGATGGACTTGGTGCCCATTTCTGCCTCCCCTGACCCGGGTGGCTCTGCATTTGCCATTCACTCTCCCCCCTGTGCTTCTCTACCATAATAATCTCGACGGGCAGGTCTTCTGGGTCTAGGGTCTGTTGAGATTTCTCTGGATCCCTCTGGCTAAAGTTCTTCCTCTTGCCTTCAGGGCTCTCAGAATGAGTCCCATCTTTGGTGGCAATGGTGGATTTCTCCCCATGACGGTGGGCCCTTCTGTGGGGGTGGTTTTCCCCATCCCTAACATTGCTACCAGTTTACCTGGAGGAATACTCCCCCTTACACTTTCAGAAGTGTCGGTGAATGTAGCTGGTGAAGGTTCTGCCTTAATCGTGATAGCTTTCCCCTTTTCCCATGATTTTCTTTTACACCCCAGTTGCTTGTCCATGGAACGGAGTAATTGGATCTTAAAATTGATTTAGTAACCTGGCCCATTTGCTAGCAGTGACAAGATGGAGGAGGTGCACAGACGGGAGGTAAGATTTCTGACATACATCCCTCTTCTGTCTTGCCTCTGGGTTTCGTTTGACATCTGCATGCAGGCAAACAATGAATGGGTTCTTATGGAATCTGCCTCACATGAGAATCTTAAAATGAGCAGGCAGACTCCATTGGAAGCCATTAGTAAATGCTGCCTGCAGACAAAATTGACAAATTCAGTGCTACAGTTCCTTATTGCTCTGTCGTAACTAAAACTGTATTTATTTTGTACCCTTCTCCAAAAAATTGATTCAAAACTAGGGCCGTGATTCTGTAGCTGATTGAAGGTACCTCAATGTGTAGGTCTGATTGAATCAAGTTTTTTTTCTAGCTGGGTATTAACTTGTTAGGGACATTATAATTCTCATCCACTCACTCCACCTACATTTTTATAGGTTTAATAACGAAGGACTTGTCCTTTCTTTTCATCTTTGGGTTATCGGAGCTTGACCTCCAGGGTTGACTCTTGGCTATCATCTTTGAGGACATCATGGGTTTAACCTTTGTGTGTAGTTCTGTAGGTCCCACTTCGACAAAGTACCAACAGAACACACCAAACAGAAATATACTTCGGAATATACAGGATGGGTGAGATGAACTTCCATATGGCCTAGGGGTCTTATGTAAACCTCAGAAGGGAATGAAGATTACCCACATTTAAAGCGCAGGAAGTCTTGATGCTAATAAAGACACAGAGGCGAGCATTATGCTTCACCTTATTAATCTTCAGCAACCTTTCCAAACTTTTATTTAAATCCTGGCTAAGCTTCCCCCCAAGCATGTCACATCCTGCCTGAGTCCCTTCCTCTTCTTTTGGTGATCTGAAACTAGCACCTTCTTCCATATCAACTTGTAGAAACATGGCAATCCTTTGCCCAATGAATCCCATGAAACCTCCACACTGGCAAATAAATCATCCTCTAATTCCTCGTGGGACACTCCGGATGACTCTTCTTATCAACACTGCTAACTACTTCATCCATTCTTCTGCACCTCCCCTGATGAAAATGAAATAAGAGTTAGCGAAGGGATACCCAGCTCCACCTCCACTATACGTTGACATATAACACAAGATTAACATTGACATCCCCCTGTGTATCTTGTGTGTGATAATGCTAGCCTGTGTCTTTAATAGAAACAAGACTCCCTGCAGTGCAAGCATGGATAATCTTTATTCTATGTCAAGAGCGGAGGCGCGTTTTATGCTTGATCAAATTTACTCATCACTGTAGTCTGCACTGAAGTAATAGGCTTAAAATAAAACGTCTTAAATGTTGCATCTGTAGGCTAGTCAGCTGACTTCAAAGAGACCCCCACTGTAAAAGCCTTGAAGACTATGGCCCCACTCACAGAGTACACTTCAAATCTTGCAAAATCAATTCCAATATCTCTTTCACCCATCTATCTATGGTAGCTGAAGTTACTGCATATGTGCAAACAATAGTTGCTGAACTTCCTAAGGCCTCATGCTTGCTGTTGTCTTCTCATAGTCCTTAATGCCCTGTGCTATGCTCAACTTAGCTTCACTTGGGAAATATGGATAAGCTATAATTGATGAATTACTCTTGGTGTGCTTCGCTATGTTAAACGCTACTCCTTCAGGATAAACCAATTTCATATTCACTTCCAGAGCTTTAAAATCCGACACTCTTCTACAATAGACCAGACAGAGCAACATTGCTAGCTTGCCTGATGGCCGCTGCACTGATAGTTATTACTTGGCCACTGCTTAAATAGCCTAAGCACCACGTTCATGTCCCATAACACAGAGTACTTTGCTGTGGGGGTTTTACACAAAGCTTCACCCCTCTGAGGAGCCGAGCTACTGATGGGTGATCTCCAACCGGTAACCGTCTACTCTCTCGTGCCCTGCCGAAAGGGCTGACCTGTACACACCTATTGTTCAAAATCCTTGTCCTCCTTGTAACAAGTGCGCAAAATAATGAAGCACCTGTACTATAGGGGTAGAGATGGGATGAACACTTTGTTGACTGCACCAGCATTCCCATGTGTGCCATGCAGCGCCATAGCTCCTAAGTATCAAAGCAGCCCAAGACTCTTTGATGAACCGAGCAAACTCACTCGAAAGTCCCGTAAAACACCATCTTTGCCCGAAAACATGCAAGCCAGTAGCTGGAGGCACCCTGTCTCCACCAGAGGGTGATGGCACCTCCCAGGGTCCGTCAGTAGATCCAGCCGATAAGGCATCATCCTCGGAAAATCCAAAGACAGTTCCATCAGAACTGGAAACCATGCTTGTGATTTCCATGCTGCTGCTACTATTCCAGTCCTCCCTCTCTCCCTGCGGATCTTCGCTAATGCTCGCGCCAGCATGATGAGCGGCGGGAAGGCATACTGAACTGCCCCCAAACAGATCTGCAGTAAGGCGTCCATGGCTAGCACTACCAGATCCAACCTCCAAGTGAAGTACTTGTGAGTTTGAGTGGTAGACCTATTTGCTTCCAGGTTAATGTCCAGCAGACGCCATATCTCCTGTAACTTTGTAAACACTTCTCTGTGTAATTTCCAGTCGCTGGTATTCTTTAGGTAACAGGAATTCCAAACTGCTATAATCTTCCTCTCTAGACAGTGATGCCAGAAGTCCATCACAAGTTAAACTAACATTTTCGATCTCGTTCCTCCAAGACGATTGTTGTAGCATACTGATGAAATGTTGTCCGTTTTGAGGAGTATTCAGCAGTTTGCCATGTCCTTCGCAAATGTCCTCACCACAAAGGACCCTGTTAGTAGCTCTGGACAATTGACATGCTGGTCTAGCTTGGACTGCAACCATTTGCCACCTGTCTTTAGCTGTCTACATCTCACACCCCAACCGGACCTGCTCACGTCTGACTAGATCACTAACTCCGGTGCATCTCTGAAAATGGCTCAGCGGACCATGCTTCCATTATCTGCTGCCACCACATTAACTATTTCACCCCACCTTGCAGACACTTGATCTTCAGCCTCAGAAACACTCTGTAATGTAGTGGCCCTGCAAATATTGATTGTATCAAGAATGCCAGTACACCCACTACCCTGACTAGACTCCAAGCGAAATACTTGTCTTCCTGAGGACTACTCTCAACTCCTTCTTTAGTGCCTTCATCTTGTGTGCTAGTAGTTCCAGTGTCGCTGTCATGCACGACAAATCAGTTACACAATCACGCACCATATTGCCTGACACCCCGACACACACTGTTGGACTCCCCGGGTCACAGTCTGCCTCCCAAGTCATCACTTCACCTATGGTGCGAGGGAGTCGTCATCACCGGCGGATTCGGGCCGTGCGCAGAGGCCGGCCCGGTTTGTTGCCTCGTTTTCATTGGCAACTCCCATGGAGACTGTGCTTGAACACCCGATCACGGTTACTTCCTGGTTTTGCGACGGTTTCCCGATCACGTGTTCAGGTTTCCGCTCATGTGACTGGGAGCTGACGCACGTAAAAGCCGGGAAGTTCGAATTGCTCACCGCTTCACAGCTGTTTCACAACTCTGTTTGGCACTTTCTGGATTTACGCTGTTTGCTTCATCGGATTTTGGACTCGGGCTTACGAACCACGGATTGGCTTTCTTGCTCCACGGATACTGTCACTCGGAACTTTGTACGGATTTTGGTACTCTGGACTCTTTTGCTACGCTCAACGGATTGCTTTTGGATTTTCCCCTTCTGGCTTTTGATCTTTCGACCATAGACTTCGTGATCAGTTTCAAGTTCCCTTCGGCTACGGAAAGGCTACAGGCATCAGCCGGTGCCTACCATCTGGGACACGGCTGTCCGGATCTTTGACGCTCCCTCGCATCTGACCCTAGGCACACTAGCTCCATCCCGCTAGATTTAGGTAAGAAAGTTTTGCACACTCTTTCATATCAAAGTACTGTGTTTGCCTGTGCTAACCCTAACTTCCTTTTAACAGCCTCTGGGATCCTCGGCGTCATCAGATCCAGTGATTCATCAAACCACCTGTGGCCTCAAAGCTCGCACAGGGAATTCCTTTACTCTCTTCCTGTGGGTGATTTGTGGACAGAGGCCCCATTAATCTTCGCTACGTGGCAAGTCACGACAGACTGTGAAGCCGTTGCGTTGTGATGAGTATGAAGCCTGCAGCTGAGGATCCCGTGGCTGCCTTGGTACAGGCACACACATTGCTAAGGGCGGATATGGGTGCAGCCACTGCTGCGATACACCAGAGGCTAGATTTGATCCAAAGTACACAACACCCTCTGCCTGCAGATGCTGAGTTCGGAGAGGCCGCTGCCGCGGCACAAACCCCACCTGTTCAGCCTATTGTTCCTCAGCCTCCTATTGCCCCTACAACACCTCAGTTGCCAGTACTCATGCCCACGTCATTTCCCTTGGCCGCCCCAGAGAGGTTCCACGGTGACCCTAGAAAGTTTCGTACCTTTATAAACCAGTGCAAACTACACTTCCTTTGCAGACCTCAGGCTTTCCCCGACGCCACCACAAAAGCGGCATTCACTTTGTCTCATTTGGCCGGCACCGCGGCAGCATGGGCTAGCCCTTTGTTGGAAAATGATAACCCTGTTCTATACGACTTTGAGTTGCTGATCACAGAAATGTCTCGTGTGTTCGATACACGCCACAAGGCACAGTCCCGGGACCTCGAGCTGTTAGATCTGACTCAAGGAAAGGGATCCCTCATAGAATACATTGCTCGTTTCAATCAGCTAACCGCTGAAACGTCATGGCCTGAACAAAAAAAGACAGTTGTCTTCTATAGAGGGCTCAACAACACCATAAAAGACGCTATGGCTGTTGTACCTTCCTTGCCCACGACCCACACCGATTTAGTGGACCTCGCGTTACAAATCGACGCAAGGCGTTCCGAACGTTTGAAACAGGAGTCACCAATACCAAATTGCCTTCCTCCTCCTCTGATACAGGCGTCGAGCCCATGCAGATAGGTGGTATTCGCAGCCCTATCACACAAGTAGAGAGAGACCGCAGAAAAACTGACCATGCTTGTTTCTATTGCGGCCTGAATGGCCATTTTGTAAAGTCATGTCCTAGACGCCCTAAACTCAAGAATCCGGTTTTTCGGAATGCTCGACCCTAGATCCGGGGGCCGGCTCGAGCAATACTTCCATTTCCCCGGACAGGTACCCCAACTTTGGCAGGATTAGGCCAGTGTTAGTGCAAGCCACGATAAAACACCCAATATTGTTCACACTGTCTCGATTTACTTAGACTCAGGCGCCACGGGCAACTATATTGACATTAAACTGGCTGGGTCCTTAAATTTACCTCTGATTACCAAGGAACGTCCAGAGCCGGTACAGGCGGTGGATGGCACAGCGCTGATTTCAGGCCCAATCAAGCAACAGACTGCCCCGGTCACCCTAATTATCCAGAACACACATCAGGAAGTTATCTCATTCGACCTGATTACAATGCCACCGTTTGGGATCATATTGGGTCTCCCTTGGTTGCATCAGCACAACCCTTTGATTGATTGGAAGTCTGGGCAGGTTCATTTCGAATCTGAAACGTGTCAGAACTTTTGTCTCACCGCACCTGACGACACTATATCACCCCCACGAGCCCTAGGGGCCATAGCGCAACTCACACTACACAAAAACGCTCCTATGGCCATGGAGCCTCATGTGGTGGGGGCTGTTGTCACTGGTTTTCCTACAGAATACGGGGATTTCCATGAGGTCTTTGATGAGGGTTCCTCGGAGGTACTCCCGCCACATCGTTCCTACGACTGCCCCATCGACTTGCTTCCTGACTCTGTGATTCCCTCAGGTCGCATCTATTCCTTGTCTCCCTCGGAAGAACAAGCATTAAAGGAGTACATACAGGTAGCCTTGAAAGTTGGTCATATATGTCCCTCTACCTCACCGGCGGCTAGCCCTATTTTCTTTGTCCCCAAAAAAGAGGGCGATCTGCGTCCTTGTGTGGACTACCGCCGACTAAATTCTATTACCATCAAGAATCGATACCCGATTCCTTTGATTACCCCATTATTGGACAGGTTAAGCCATGCCACCATCTTCACAAAACTTGACCTCCGCGGGGCCTATAACCTGGTCAGAATCCGTTCCGGAGACGAGTGGAAAACGGCCTTCTGCACTCGCTACGGATTGTTTGAATATGTGGTCATGCCCTTCGGGCTTTGTAACGCCCCTGCTACCTTCCAACGTTTCATGAATGAGGTCTTTCACGACTTGTTGGATGTGTGTGTAGCAGTATACCTGGATGACATCTTGTTATACTCACAGAACATGAAGGACCACATATCACATGTCCGCGAGGTACTGTCCCGTCTCCGCCAACACTCACTCTATACCAAACCTGAGAAATGTCAGTTCCACACTGAAAGTGTGGAATTTCTGGGTTTCCATATCACCCCTGGGGGTCTGGCAATGAACCAGTCCAAGGTCCGTGCGGTTTTGGACTGGCCGAAGCCCTGTAACATTAAGGCCCTGCAATCATTCCTTGGGTTCTCGAATTTCTACAGGCGCTTCATCCAGGATTTTTCGTCCCTTGTAGCCCCTCTTACTGCCCTGACCAGTCCCAAGTCACCTTTTGTCTGGTTGGATAAACACCAAGCTGCTTTTGACGCCCTGAAATTAGCGTTTACAACGGCCCCCGTCCTGAAGCACCCGGACCCAGAACTCCCGTTCATTGTGGAGGCTGATGCTTCCTCCTTCGCCCTTGGTGCGGTCTTGTCCCAACGCTGTCCTTCTTCGGATCAGTTACACCCGGTTGCATTTCATTCTCGGAAGTTCTCTGCTATGGAGTTGCACTACACTGTCACGGAGAAGGAGCTGTTGGCTATCAAGGATGCCTTCCAGGTTTGGTGGCATCATTTGTTGGGGGCAAGGCACGCTGTCACTGTGTTCACCGACCACCGTAACCTCCAGGATTTGGCCTCACTAAAGTGTATTAACAGTCGGCAGGTGCGGTGGCACTTGTTCTTCGCTGCCTTTGACTTTCAGATCAAACATAGGTCCGGTTTGTCCCATGGAAAGGCGGACGCATTGTCTCGCTCTCCGGGTGGAATATCCTTGCCTGTTTTCCCAGAAAATCTGTTAGACCAGCATGTCATTTGTATTTGCACCCCTCCTCTGCCTTTGTTGGATTCCATTCGCAAATGGGTTTCACTACATCCTGATCAGGTTACCGAGTGGGATCCGGTGTTTCATGATGGGCTACCGTATATCCAGAACAGATTGTGGTTACCAACGACCGACGCTCGCAATCTTGCTCTGGAATGGTCCCACAATAGCGCCATTAATGGCCATCCAAGACAAAGACGCACGTTGGACCTCCTCAGACGTTGGTGTTGGTAGCCCTCCATGAAACACGACGTAGAAGGATAAGTTAATACCTGTGCAATATGCGCCCAGTGTAAACACCGCAGAGGGCGTCCGGTGGGGCTCTTGCTTCCTTTACCCACACCCCCCAGGCCCTGGCACACGGTATCCATGGATTTCATAACAGACCTACCCCGAACCAAGGGATTCGATACCATTTGGGTGGTAGTCGACTCCTTTTCCAAAATAGCTCGTTTCATTCCCTGTTCCGGCATCCCTTCAGCCCCGGCCTTGGCCGATCTCTTCTTCAAATCGGTCTTTTGTCTCTTTGGATTACCCACAGTTATCATCTCAGATAGGGGTCCCCAGTTCACTTCCCGTTTCTGGCGAGCACTCACGGTCCTTCTAGGTATCGATTCCCGTTTCTCTTCCGCATATCATCCGGAGACGGACGGCCAGACTGAGAGGGTGAACCAAGCCATGGAGCAGTATTTGCGTTGTCTAGTGTTGCAACACCAGCAGTCCTGGCTGGGTTTGCTACACCTCGCTGAGTTCTCCTACAACAACGCCACGCATTCCTCCACTGGCTCTTCTCCCTTTTATGTTTTGTATGGTCAACACCCTCGCACCTTGCCTATCCCAGACCTTGCACCTTCTGATAATCCTGCTGCTGCCTGTGCCCGCGAATTATCGGCCGTTGAGGCTCGAACCCTTACTCACCTTCGGGAGGCCCAGGAATCTACGAAGGCTGCAGCGGATCGGAGGAGGACAGTGGCACCTTCCTATGTTGTGGGAGACAGGGTTTGGCTATCTTCTCGCCATCTCAAGCTTCCTGGTTGTCGCAAATTACTCCCTCGCTTTGTGGGCCCTTATAGGATTTACGCTGTAATCAACCCTGTAGCCTGTCGCCTCTCGGTCCCTGCCTCCTGGCGCATACACCCTGTTTTCCACACCTCTTTGTTGAAACCTTGCCCGGCCCCTACCCGTCTCCGGTCTACGCCTGGTCCTGTCTCAGTGGGTGACTCGATGGAATATGAGGTCTCGGGTATATTGGGTTCCCGTATGGTTCGGGGTGGTCTCCAGTACCTTGTGGATTGGGCGGGTTTTGGCCCAGAGGAGCGTTGTTGGGTCCCTGCGTGTGATGTCCATGCCCCAAGGCTTGTTTCACGTTTTCACGGGGATCATCCTTCCTGCCACGTTGTCGTGGGCCATTGAGGGGGGCTCTGTCATGCACGACAAATCAGTTACACAATCACGCACCATATTGCCTGACACCCCGACACACACTGTTAGACTCCCCGGGTCACAGTCTGCCTCCCAAGTCATCACTTCACCTATGGTGCGAGGGAGTCGTCATCACCGGCGGATTCGGGCCGTGCGCAGAGGCCGGCCCGGTTTGTTGCCTCGTTTTCATTGGCAACTCCCGTGGAGACTGCGTTCGGGCTTGAACACCCGATCACGGTTACTTCCTGGTTTCGCGACGGTTTCCCGATCAGGTGTTCAAGTTTCCGCTCACGTGACTGGGAGCCGACGCACGTAAAAGCCGGGAAGTTCGAGTTGCTCACCGCTTCACAGCTGTTTCACAACTCTGTTTGGCACTTTCAGGATTTACGTTGTTTGCTTCATCAGATTTTGGACTCAGGCTTACAAACCACGGATTGGCTTTCTTGCTCCACGGATACTGTCACTCGGAACTTTGTACGGATTTTGGTACTCTGGACTCTTTTGCTACGCTTAACGGATTGCTTTTGGATTTTCCCCTTCTGGCTTTTGATCTTTCGACCATAGACTTCGTGATCAGTTTCAAGTTCCCTGCAGCTACGGAAGGGCTACAGGCATCAGCCGGTACCTACCATCTGGGACACGGCTGTCCGGATCTTTGACGCTCCCTCGCATCTGACCCTAGGCACACTAGCTCCATCCCGCTATATTTAGGTAAGAAAGTTTTGCACACTCTTTCATATCAAAGTACTGTGTTTGCCTGTGCTAACCCTAACTTCCTTTTAACAGCCTCTGGGATCCTCGGCGTCATCAGATCCAGTGTTTCATCAAACCACCTGTGGCCTCAAAGCTCGCACAGGGTGATCTCTCCCTGTGGGTGATTTGTGGACAGAGGCCCCTTTAATCTTCACTACGCGGCAAGTCATGACAGTCGCTCTCCTGGTGTCTATAATGAACCCTAAGAACTCATCCGTTGTCTCGGTACCAATTCCGACTTCCTCTGATTGACTAGGAACCCTAACGATGTTAGGAGTATACTTACCCATTGCACTTGCTCCTGAAGTACTGCTTTGTCTTGCACTAGGATGAGGATATCGTCTTAGTACACTATGATCCTCACTTCTCTTTCACTTATCGTGGTGGCTACTGGCCTCATGATTTTGGTGAATGCCCATGGAGCTGATGCGAGACCGAAAGGCAGACATTTGAATTGCCAACTTTGACCCTTCTAGAGGAAATGCAAGAAGCTGCTCTGGCACCACAGGGATTGTTAGGCTTCTTTTAGATCTAATCTCGCCAACCAGTCTTCTTTCCTGAGTATATCTCTGAGGAGGTATATGTCCTCCATCTTGAAATGCCTGTATATCAGCCAACCATTGAGCTCCCTCGGTCTCGCTCTGCCCTTCCTGCGTTCCAGGAACATGTCGCTGTAAAATCCCTGTATCTGCGGATCCCCTTTCCCTATTGCTCCTTTTAATTTGAGGAGTTTTAATTCTGCCTGCAACATCTCCTCTTCTCCTTACGATATACTTAGGGAGTGCAGAGCTCATTTTGTTATGAACAATTTTTTTCTGCCTCGCACTGGGGGATACTTTCCGCTCTAGGCAGTTACCGGCAGTGGCACTCTGGTGCCTGAAATAGCCTCTTCCTCTGTGGCCTCTTGAACTCCTTCCTCTGCTCAGGAAGAAGGCATCCTGCTGCCTGGTGGTCTAGTACTGTGCTCTGGTCCCTTAATGTCTTCTCTGCGAGCTAAGCTACCTCTTCATTATTATTACTATTTTTATTATGGTATTTATTGCGGGTGGACCCAGCTTCAAGAATCAATGGAGCACTTTCAAAGTTATAAAACAATACAGATACACAACGGAGCACTTTACAGAAGCATAACAGAGTGCTTTTCAGAGGTAACAACAGGACAGATATACAGCGGGGGTGAGGGGTGGGATACAGAGGAGGTGTGGGTACAGTGGGGAGGAGGAGAAGGGAGCCGGAGCCTGGTGTCTAGCAAGTCAGGTGGCGCGAGGGGTGACGTGATGGCCGAGATGTTGAGTAGGAGAGAACTCTGAGTCGGCCGGTCCTGGGAAAAAATCTCCTGGGAAAAAATAATTCTGATAGATGACTGTGCTTTTTCCAATGCAATGAACATCTTCACAAACTTGGTCATCTCCTTTCCAAAGCCCTCTCGGAAGAGTAGGCCTTGTGCTGGCACTCCAGCTTTATATGAGGCTAGGGTCCCCAATTTTCTGTCAATTTTTAATAACAAACTACATCTTTTTCTGTAGATTGGGCGCAATTGGCGTTACCAAGGAGACACACTGCTCTTTGGGCCCAGTTGGCCAGAATCTGAATGTCCACTGGCTCTCCTGTATCTTTCGACCAATCCTCTAGATCCATACATTTTCATTATCAGCCAACTAGATCTGGCAGTTTGCCTAGCACCCTTTTAATGCCATGTCCATACTTTTCCTCACATCTTTACATGCCTTAATTACAAAGGTGTTCTACGTTAGTCTAGCTCCAGTGTGTCAGTTACTTTGCCTGGGAGCTCTGGTCTTGGACGTTGTGCTCTCATGTAGAACCTTGCTTCTTTCTCTAAGGGTTTCGGTGTTCTCTGCACCATATACAGCACTACTCTGGAAGAAGGCAACCAGTCACTAGATCTGGGCTGTCTAATGGACTCTGAATCAAACATGTCTATGATCTCTTCAGTTCCATATTAACCTTTGTCTCCCAGACCTTCCACCTTCTTATCAGTCTTCCTTGTTGGGACTTAACATCTGCAAAGTCATCGTCAGGTGAGGTGTCTGTATCCCCTGTATTTTTGTCTCCCCTAGGGAATGGGGTAAGAGGCTGGGCACTGCAGACTTTTGTAAAAATTTGCTCTTAAGCCTTATAAAAGCTTTGGCTGCCTCTTGAGGCTGTCTTTCATCCCCATCAGTCTGACCCAGGGGAGTAGAAGAGGCTTTTCTCTTTCGGATATTTTCTCACCCTGGTTTTTCTCTCCCTTGTACATCAACTCTTTTCTTGGGGTGTCTAGCAGATGTCCCCTCACTTGGGGAGGCTGCTCTTAGCTTTCGTTCCTTTCACCTCAGTGCTCTTTTTGGCCAGGATGGCTTCAAGTACTTCCAGTCTGTACTTTAGAGGCTTGACACCCTGCAACACTGCCACTACTAGGGAATATCCTAGTACATTTTTAAACTGAAGGATAAATCCTTGTCTTCCTCAGCATCTCTTCTTCTTAACTCCCTTCACTCCACTGATCATCTTGTGGCTCCTTTATGCTTGCAATGGTACAGGTAACGTGCCCTGACCTGTACACAGCAGGCTGTGATATGTATGTCAGATCCTTGTCTGTAGAAGAAAGCAACAGCTTTTTCTCTCTGCCTATTGCTTAATTTTCGCTCTTGACGACCATTTATTTCGCTCGCCCTTATAGCATGGAGTCCTCAGGTCTTTTCTCTAATAATCGCGTTCAGCGTGACTACCCTTTTCCCTTAGTCAGACGTTTAACACATAGGGCTTATTAATTGCGTTTTCAATGCGTGTCCTCTACTGACTCACAGAGCACGAGCCGGTCTCCTGAAGTGAGGGTGTACGCCCATGGAACCAGCTCACGTCTCTGTGTGTAGCACTCGTCTGCGTTGCTACAGCACGCACGTTTCCTACTATGTGGGCGAGTTCTCTGTAATGCAGCGCTCCCAGCTTTTCTCTTCTTGGATCATCAATTGCGTTATCCAACGTTCCACTATGTTGTACTGTTGAATTCATGTATTATAAATGCATACATCTATTACACATACTAGCACTTTCAATCTGTCCCCTATCTGCTTGAAGAGCAGCAAAAGAAGAGGAAGGGGCCCAGGCAGGATGTGGCATGCTGGGTGAAGCCGAGCCGGGATTGGTAGACTTTTAAACAAACAGAAAATTACTCAAGACAGTGGACTCATGTGGATTTGTAGTCCCATATCGTGAGGTTATCCCAGTGTTACAGTTGTGTTTAAATAAAAAAAAAATAATATATATATATATATATATACGTTTTGAAAGGCTGCTGAAGAGTAAGCATTAAAGAAGATGAAGCATAGAATCCTATACTGTGGTTTTGCCGAAGTAAATTACTTTGTTGTAATTTACTTTGACCGCATTACTTTGTTGGGAAGTACAATTGTATGTGTTCTGAGGTCTACAGGGTTTATGGCGTTAGTATTGGGGGTTTATGGGGGGGACCCTCCCATTATTAAACCCCATAAATATGGGGGGGGGGGTGGGGACAAGTGAATACTGTCCAAGTAAATTGCAATCAAGTAATTTGCTTTGGCAAGACCACAGAGAACCAATGAAATAGCTATGCTAACATGTTAGGGTGAATATCTTAGAAAGTATGGTCATTGCAGCAATCCCTGGTTCAACAGTCTTCAGGGTATAGTGTCAGTTCACTCTTTGGCTCAAACAAATACAGTCTCTGGGTTAGAGTATACGGTTCACTTCTCATCCTTTCAGTCATAGGATGATAGCTCCCAGCTTCCTTCTGATCTCCACAGTTCCAGGAATGCTGTGTGATCAGCTTGCTTCTTGACTTTACAGTGCCAATGATATAGCATCTGGCCCACTTCTTGATTTCTCCTACCAGCAAGTATTGATTTAGAGTATTACCTGTGGCATTTTCTTGCCGGCAAGTATTTCCTCCTTATAACTGTTCTGCTGTTTTCGGACTGTTCGTTTTCGTGTCCGGCTAGCACCCGGGTCTGAGATATTGCCCTCGGCTGACTTTCCCTCTCTCTCTGCCAATCAATCCTCCTCAGTGCCTCGGTCTCGATCAGAGTCCGAGATATACCCCTCAGCACAACCTTGGTTCGATCTCTCTTCCTTGGTATTTGGTTGCCACCGTTGTCATATTTCCCACTGTAGGTCTTCATAATTTTCTCTAGAGCTCTGGCTCTCCTTTTCTCTCTCCCAGTCTTGGGGTCTCTTTCTGGGTTTGGCTGTCTTCTTCAGTCCTTTCTCCCAGGCCTGGTTCTTTCTCAGGGTCTGGTTCTCTCTCTATCTCTCTCTCTGGGCCTGGTTGTCCCAGAGTCAGTCTCTCTTTTAGGGCCAGGTTCCCCCATGGGTCTTGTTGTCTCCCAAATCTTAGTTCTCCCCTGATCCCACTGAGTCTTCTCAGATTGCCAGGTTTCCCACTCGCTTTGGTCTCACAGCTCTTCAGCTCACATCTGCACTCCAGCTACCTTTCTAACATACTGAGGAAATAGTGTCTTTGATAATATCTGAGCCAGGTATGTACTCCCTGATTGGCCAGGTGGCTCCCTGGAGTGATCTCTTATCTGTTTGGGAGTACGTCTTGGTAGGTACTGGGGTGGCTTCAAAAGTGTGGGTGGACATTTTGAATGAATGACATATGCACTTGTGTGTGTCTTCTGAGCTGCTGTTGTCCTCTATGGTTTACTGTCTTCTTCGCATGAAAAGGGATTAGGCTTGGGGAATGGGTTTCCATTGAAAGCACAGAGTGGGCTTCAGCTGAATACTGAAGTGGTTGGGTATTTTTTTCCGTTGACTAACTGGATTGCCCGACTATCTGATGATGTCTCAGAGCATTGCAGGATTTAACACTACTCCCCAAATAATTTGGTAGGCTTAGCAGCGTCAACCTCGACAGTACGGTGCACAGTACTTTAGGGAACGCAATGGGCTCTGGGAAATCGCCCATCAATCACCTCCCACTGACGTAATGGGGGCCGCCACATGTCCTGGGAGGGGGGCCCCATGGATAAAAAAAGAAAAGAAAATTATTTTGTTATTTTTTTTTTCTCTCTCTACCTTCAGAAAGAAATTATTTGTAACAGAAATAATTTATCTATGAAGGCAGAGTGACTACCAAAAGAAACAATTTATTTTTGTAGTCTGAGGACTCCCCCAACCCCATGACATGGATGCCTCTAGGCTGGAGTCCTCCATGTCATGGGGTTCAGGGAAGCCCTATTACTTCAAAAGAAATAGTTTCTTTTTGAAGTCATTCTGCCGTCATAAAGAAATGAATTCCATTATTTTTCGGTCCTTAACGGAAATGATTTCTTTATGAAGTCGGAGTGACTTCAAAAAGAAACCATTTCTTTTGAAGTAATAGGGCTTCCCTGAACCCCATGACGCGTGGGTGTGCGTGTATGGTGAAAAGGTGCACACTTAAATGTGTCGGTCGCTGCCTGTGTGAGTGTATGGTGAAAGGGTGCACACTTAAATGTATGGGTAGCTGGGTGTGCATGTCGAGTGTATGGTTGAAGGCTGCACACTTAAATGTATGGGTGCCTGCCTGGGTGTGCCTGAATGATGAAATGGTGCCAGATTCGATGAAAATTGTACGCACATTGGGTCGAAGCTTCACACAAAGGGGTGGATTTCATCAATTAAAAAGGACAGGAAGGGATGGGGGTCTTTCCCGCAAAACTCTGTACCGCAGTATAAAAGAATTCGTTATTATGCCCACCCTCAGGCACCGCCCCTTCATGAAGGATCATTTAGAAAGGATGATATAATAGTGACGGAGGCCATGAGTGGGGCCGTTTTTAAGGCATAGCAGTGCGGCTGAATCCTGCTCAGGAGTGTAGCAGGGGTATTCAGTCTGTAGACCCTTCCACTCCGTGGAATCTTCAGAGACTGCCTACAAGGGGCAGTACTGTACTATTAACAGTCTAGTCCGACTATACTCATGGTCTGCTCCTCTCCCATTAGCCCTGTTGACAAGTGCCACAGCTATTGCATTCGAATAGCAACACTGTCGATAACTGCCAGTACTGTCCCATTAAAAGTGTAGGAGTCCTGTTCAGAAGCAAAAGCAGGGTAGTCCTGCTTAGAAGCATGGCTACTCTCCTATTCATAACAGAGCAGCCCTTCTGTAAAGTGATGGTTTGCACTCATTCAAAATAACAGCCCTGCTGTGGACCACTATTACTAACCTGTCCAGCAGCTCTGCTGAGAAATGCTGTTACTGTGCTATTCAATTACAGTGACACGGCTGAAGCGTTTGATGCAAGTGTCACAGCTCTGCTGGGATGTGCTGATAGCAACCTACACTTTTCACTTGCATGAATTAGACTTTCTGTGACAAGGTTCCATGTGGGTGGCTAGGGGATGTGGGCTCCGGGTTCCTGGACAGGGGCCTGATCCCACTCCATGCTGCTGCGCCTGGAAGCGGTATACAGAGGACTCCCCATGCCATCCCATTCCTAATCTCATGTGTAGAATGTCTAATGCCGCCCAGAGAACCCTGTTGTGGACCAAGAAGCTGTTGGGGAGCAGGGACGATCGTCCCAGGCCACCAAGAGATTTCACACAAGGCAGAGACATAAGAGCCTGATGTGGAGATTCGGGGAACCCATAGGGGTGGGGGTGCCCGTAGGGGTGGACCTGTGACCACCATAGTATACGCTTTTGCTGTAGTTTGTGCTAGGAGTGAGACGCCATCTTATAAAATAGCAGCCATTTTGAAATTGAGGTCTAGCACCGTACTATAGCCAGAGCAGCAGGCCTGTGCCCACTATTAGATTGTAACATAGGCAAAACCCGCAGAGACTCATAAACATTCCATTGTCTCACACTGTTAGCATTTGTATCTTAGAAGGAATGCACCCTACAAGGCCATGAGGGGGTTGAGCGCTCCTCACAAAATGCTATCCAACGAGAAAGAGGGCACAAACCTCTGACCTTCACCAGTCTGAATATTAAGTTATAGTGCTCAGATGCCCCGTCCTAAGACCCCTGCATTCCAGTGTATCAGTCAATCCCAGACCACTGACCATAAAACTGTTAGTGTGCTAATTCATTAGAAAGATCATAGCAGAAAGAGTTCACCCCACCTGGGGGGTCCCTGTGATTTGTGCTGTGAGGTGCCAGGGAGGGAAAGTAACACATTTAAGCCGATGGTGGGAAAAACTGGAACAACACCAACATGTCTGGGATCGATCAGGGGTTTAGAGTTAGTGTAACCTCGAAAGTAGCCTCTGCGCCCACGTCTGCAGTACCAGGTTCACATTAGGCCATAGATAGGAGATGTACTGAATTGTTTTTTATAATTGCCAATTAGAAGCCTAGTGTTTGATGACGTATGAAGCAGGATCCCACGTGGAAGGAGGACAGGCGAAGCTGGGACCAATGGCCTGGCATCCCTTATGAAGCAGGCCGGCTATGTATAGGGTCACACCAACCAGCTATGTGGAATTGTAACCTATGTGATGTACATAATCTGTGATGCTTTATACCTTTATAACCTAACTTTTCCAGAGTGCTCCGTGGCAGCGTTCTTTGCTATTGCGTACTTGTTTTTTATGAGAATAAACCTTGTTCTCCTTGCAAGAGGTGTGCTGGGCTTTTTCCTCTAGTGGGTTGTATTTTTTCTGGTATGAGTGTTGAGGGCCTTCTCTACATTTTGGTGACCCCGACATGATCCCAGACTTTCCGCAAAGACAGAGGCTTCCATGCCACACATCTGGAGGGGCTGTGCCCATCTGCAGTGACCAGACGGTAGTGCGCAACTCGTACTGGTGTACAGGATCTGTTTTCACAGAATTCATGTCTGCTCTTTGGAGTGGGGCATGGCTCAGAGGAAGGTGCAGGCCGTTATTGGGGCCCTGTGATGGAGGAGTCCGGGGGAAGGCACAGATGTAAGTACACGTCTTGCGGGCGATAACAATGGGGGTTGAAGCTAAGTGAGCAGTGGGGTAACGGGGACCATGGTGTGTGAGTTTGTGCATCAGTGGAAGAGGGAGTAAGAAGGTGTGATAGATTGGTGTGTATTGGAGTGGGATAGTGTGTGAAGGACACGTGGTGGTTTTTTATTATTTTTGTTTATTCTTTTTTGTTTTGTTATAAATATATGAGAAGAGAAACCAAGAAGTGGGAACTTTTCCGAGCTAGGGAAGAAGATGGTGCCATTTTTTGAATTGTGATAAGAGGATGAAAAAGGTAGGGGCTCTGTATAATTAGTGAGCTTGGATTCCATTGCCCAGTATATCCCAGGGGGAAGGAGTAAGAAGAAGTATTGGTTGTTATTTTAGTTTGTTATTTGAGCTTGTTGTTTTAGTGTTTTACGATTATATTGTGTAGCAAATGGGGGACTAGGGAGGGCCTGTGGAAGAGGTGGTGTGCATAGCGGGAGTGAGGAGTAAAAGTGTTCGTGTGTGTGCGTGGGGGAAGGAGTGCTGGTAGGCGGCAACAGGTGAATGGGAAGTGAAGGACTGGTAGGATCGTTGGTGACTAATTGCATTTTTTGTACAAGGGTTTGACATTCTTTGAATTTAAACTCTGTAAACATGGGGGAATAACTCATTTGGAGTTCATGTGTAGTGCATTGCCATTTTATTAGGATAAGAGTGAGAAATAGCACAAGCAGTGGGTGGTGGAGACACAAGGGTGGATGTTCCACCCATGTCCAGAGCAAGGTCTGAATAACAGGGAGATACTGGGACACATGTATATGTTTTTGACTGCCAAGTTACAAGGGCAAGAAACTGCAAAGGTGAAAAGATATTTTAGAACTGTGGAAGATGCTGGAGGACATAGAGGATAGTGATGAATGTAAGCCCCAGTGTGATAAAAGCCCAGCCCCGAATATAGCTAAATCAGCAACACCTGAGGCAACACAGACACCCCACCCCAAATAGGGCTTTACCCAGACCTTTACACTACAGGATACACAAATCTAACATATGTGCCATCACCTGCCACAGCCCCTTCCCTATATCAACCACCACCCTCATATCAAACGAACACTAATTCTACAGTGCTGCCAAGTGGGAAACCCCAGAAGGCATTAGAAGAATCTTTACTGGATGCGCCAATGGAGTTAGCGCATTTGCCTGCTCACCACGAAGAAGGGAGTAAAGCGGGTGGTGAGCTGGAGATATTTTGTTTAGACTAGACACCACAGCAATCGTAGATGTACACATTGAGAAGTAGAAGAGTGATGAGCAGGGAGCGTAAGTTATGGGACGCTGAGGTCGGAAGGAGATATGAACAGAGAGTTGCGGGAGGAGGAGTGGGACACACTGGGTAAAGCAGAGGATGAGGTGGCGGCACCGGTGGTTAGTCCACGATTACAGAGTGTGTGGGGTCCGCTGTTGAGGAGCAGATTTGGGCGGCAGTAGTGGTAAGGAAAAAAGGAAGTGACAGCAGAAGGGGAAAAAGGGGAGCGGACCCGCAGTTGCTATTACTGCACATAGGCCCAAAGAGGGGGCAATATGTGCCCTGGGCTCAGATGGATAAGAACAACCTTAAGGCACTCCCACCCCTCACTGCGGGGGCTGGGAAGTGGATATATGCTTTTGAAAAACAAACGGCAGGAATACCATTAGCGGTGGGGGACATGAAAAGTTTGCTTGTAGCAATTGTAGGGGATCAGGCAAGATATGTTTGGGTTGGGGGGGGGATAGCCGGGTGTGAAAATAGATGATGATACACATGATGGGGTACCTTTCAATAATATCAGATCACAGGTGTGTGACACACTGTAGCAAGCGTATCCTGACACGCCAGACCTGCAGCCCATAATACAATACACAATGGGGGATGATGAAGGCCCTGCTCAGTACATTTTAAAGGTACAGGAGATGTGGAGGAAGGAGCCTGGAGACCAGTGGGACCGATCAGTTCTGCTTTTCTATTTTGTTATTAAAAGGGGATTACCAAAAGAAGTGCAGAAGTCTCTCGATAAGATCATAAGTATAGAAGCGAAAGGGTGGGCCGAGATACAGACTATAATAATACACCATCGCAAGCCAATAAAGGAGAGAGAATAGAAAGCGGCACAAAGGCTGCAGGCTGAGGAAGCAAAACTGGTACAGACAAAGGTAGCAAAAATAGTGGTTGAAGGGGTGTTAGCAGCAGTGACACAGACATACCCCACAGAGCAGGCTGCAGCGTTCTGGCCAGGCAAAGGACAATGACAATGGGGCAGCGAACCTCAACCACAATATTCAGATGGTATCAAGGAGGTCAGCAATGCAGATTAGGGGGATTTCAAGGAGGTATATGGGGACGGGTGGATCTGGAGCAATGGGGCCGGGAGGAGGGGGCAGGACCAGTCCAGTGCTGGGGATGCAGGTAGAGGGGTCATTTTTTGAGGGAATGTAGAAGCAGAATAGGAATGGGGTACAATCCATATGCTCCAGCAGGCCCAGTACCACAACATAATTTTCCCACACCCCCGATGCCCACGCCCATCCCATACAAAATATATCAAGCATACACACAGTTACCATTGCAGTCCCCACATGTCACGATCCATGCCCCTGAACCCCTCAGGGCCTTAAAACTCCTTAAAACTCCATCAGAAACATACATGGAGTCAGTCCTGGCGCCTTTGGTGCCAGGCTCATTATCAGGAATAAAGCAATACCAGTTTTGGACCATAATCCAACATGGAGGCCTATTACACAGCTCGGTTCTTTAGAACCAAGCCATGCGGTTTAGTGTTTTGGGTGTTGCTGGGCCTGGAACTACTTGGCCTGTAACTTCTTTAAATAGGCTATTTAAACCCCACCCAAACAGCAGAACACGCTTCGCGTTATTCTGCACTCCTGCAGCGTAATGCTTACCGTGTCCAGCTCCTGCTCATCTGCTTCTCTGGTGGCCCGATCCTGAAGCCCTAGATCCGGATTCCATTAATAACCTGGAAGAACAAGAACAGCATTCGCAAGCAAAAACACTTAACTGCGAAGCAACCAGCCTTGAATCCATCCTGCGCTTCGCTTACCTCGCCCATCTCCGGAGTTCGCTGCACCCTGCAAAGGTAAAGAAACAAATTTCTCATTCTGAATGCTTCCTAGTCTTTACCGCAAATCTCTCGCAATGCAAGCACTAACTAAATGCAAAACTCATTCTAGGTGCATACTCAATCATACATACATACATAAATACATACATGACATACCAAACATATCTCTAAATGTGTCTCTACAAAGCATAACAATGTGTGAATGGCTTTTCATGCATTTCAAATATGACAGTGTGTGTGTGGTGCAAGCAATGCATTTTCTCTCTCAGCCGAAGTGCTATATCTAATGCAAACATAAATACATAGCATATCATATCGTGTCTCTAAAACACTACATGTCACTTCAAATATGTGCAAGTGCGAGTGGAGGCAATATCATTCTAAAAGCATATTGTAAATGCATACAAGGGTGACAGTCTAATATGTGGACAGTGTCTACTTCAGCAATGTACTATGGATAACTAAACAGAATGCAATAATGGAATTATTCCATAGCAAAGATTCTAATGATTGGGTAATGGTGTCTCTACAGATAGTACCTATTCTTCTAATGGGAGTTATGATTTCTACTAATGATAACAATTCAGCGCTTCTCATTTTATCCAATTCCACAATCCTCCCTTTTATCATAAGATAAATCATAACAAAATATAGCATGTCATACATAACATAGCAATAGTGGCAGCTAATACCAAGCAAAGTTACAGAAAGGAAAAAGCATGTATCCTGATGCATAAAAAACCTTTTTTTTCAAAATGCAAGCATTTCACTCTATCAGTGGCAAGCTAAAATATCAAATGCAAAGCTGCAAATGTGTCAGAAATCAGAATAGCATAGGCAAATGTCAAAGGTCAAAGTCGAGCAAAAAGTCAGAAGTCAAAAAGTGTCTACAAGCCAAAGGTGTGAAAGTGTCTCTACAAGCACAAAATGAAAATGCAATGCATAGAATCAATACATAAGTACTGTGCATACAGGTGTTTCCATCTCAATGTGTCAAGCCCAAAATATGACAATCACTTTCACAGGTGTCAAAGGTCAGTACAGATGTCAGTAGCCAAACAGGCCAAACATTCCATAGATCAATGCATACATATCAGTGTATACATGCAGTGTATGCAGTCATATATTCCAGTACAAGGTATTTCCAAGTCCTCATGAGGTATGTGTGTCCTCACAACAGTGCACAGTACGAATTCAGTACAAATCAATTCTAATGCAAACATTTTCAGCCATGGAATGTCAACAAAGATGCAATGTCAACAAAGCAAGTGTTCACAAACGATCATGTGTTCACTAAGAGCATATCAGTGTTCAGCAAAAGGTCAAAGTTCAGGTTGCAAAGTGTTGTCCACAACAGCAAAGTGTGAACAAACGTGAAGCAGCAAAGTGTTCAAGCCAATAGTGTTCAGGCAATCAATGTTCAGGCAGCAGAAACGTGTACAAGCCAATTCAGGTTGACCTGCTTGATATATGGCAGCAAGCTAAATGAGATTTTCTCGCACAGGGCTCCATCAAGGAGCAAGCAAGTGTCAGGTACCATATGTGCCCCATTTGTCCCCCATCGAGTGATCACACATGCCCTTCACTTCAAAGGTAGCACAGGGAAAAACCGTGTGTCAGAACTTTCAAATGATGCCATTCGATGCTTACGCTCCCTTTTTCCCTTCACTTCATGAACAAAGGTGACAGGTGCACTCATTCAGAGTGTTTGCAAGTGGTTACTCTCCTCTGGACACAGTGGCCCTTCTCCATAGGCCCATCTCTAGCAGGTTCAAATTCTCTCATTCGGCCAGGTCATGCTGTTGTCATGCTGTTGCCATGCCATTGCCATGCACATGCACTTCAAACGAGGGACAGCCAGCGTTAAATGCAAGTGCAAATGCTTTCAAAGCACCATGCTCCGTCTCCTTCACTCAAGAGAACAAGAGCTATTCAAATGTGGATCAGGCAAGAAATGCTTTCAGAGCGTCTCTTCCTGCTCATTCCTGCTCATTGCCAGGCACAAACTTGTCTGGTGCATAAGGCATTCCAAATGGATTCCCTTCTCGCTGCAGATTACAAAAGCTGCTCATGAAGCAATTTGAATTTCTCCTGCTGCTCCCTTCTGCTGCTGCTTCACTGCTGAACAATTTCTCACTGCTCTTTCACTTGGCACAAGATGCTGCAAGGTGTCAGTCGGTCACAATCTCTTCTCTCTCCATGGCAATAGGTGTCATGCCATAAAGTCTCTCTAGCAGAAGATTTTCTGGGTACATTCTCAGAGCACAGCCATTGGACAAGGCGCATACCCTAAGGCCTCAGTTCGGTCGGTCGTTATTCCCCAAAAGTGCTGCTGCAAAGCGTCAAATTGTCAGATGCCAATGTCTCATCATTGCTGCAATCAAACAGCCATGAGGCAAAGTCACATTACAAGGTGACAAAAGCCAGTCTCTTTCTGCGTGATGCTTCAAAACAGCCATGCAAAGTCACAAGGTGTCAGCCATCATGGATCTCAGACGGTCATCAAGGTCTGGTCATCAAGGTCTTGTCATTTCATTCAGTCATCATGCCGGTCATATGGACATGCTGCTCTCAGGTGTCATGCTGCTGTCTCATTCATGGTCTCATCATTTCATGCAGCGATGCCATCTCGTCTGGTCATTAATGCGATCTCGGTCTAATCAAGGTGTCTCTCCAGATTTCATGCAAAGAAATAAAAGTGCAAGAATCAGTCTTACTCACTTTCAGGAGTTTCAAAACCAAAATAAAACAGCATTTCTCATTATGCGTTGAAGTGCACATCTGCTATCTCTACACTTTCCCATGTCTCTCGATGGCATCCATGCTATCTCCCCTGTGTCTCATCAATGTGTCAGTGCCTCTGTCTATTGTCTCACTAGGCCTGTCTCTCCCTGCATCATAATGCATGCATGCTTAATGCATGACTCCTGCCATTCCATCCCTATCCTTTTCAAAACAAAACAAAACAGCCAGTTTCACATACTTCAACCATCTCACTTTCAAATGCTGCACATTCAAATATGTCACAACTGCATTCAATTCCACTCCTGCATTTCCTTCTGTATCACTTCCATGTCCTCTAAATGTCACAACACTCTCCCCATTTTTCTTCATTAAAAATTCACAAAGCTGAATTATTCCATGCTGAAAAATCACATCAGTTTCATTCAAACAGCCTCTCTTATATATAATGCAATTCACATTCACACATGCACTGCTAACTCGTGCTTCAAATTCCCAGTCTACCAGTTCCGCGCATTCTCGAATGCTTCCCATGCACACATTCAAACTATGAAAATTCCAGGAATTCAAGCTTTCAAAACATCCAAATTTAGCGCGATTCCCTTTATCTGTGTTCTCTCTCAATGTTTCCAAAATATCTAGGTCATTGGATAATATTTTTTTTTCACTCGAAAACGTAGGAATCAAAATACTGGCATTTTCACTTCCATTGTTCTGAGGTAACTTTTTCTCCCCATTAATAATATGCTTTTCTATAGGAACGCTGTTCCCACCCATCACTGATGATGAAATTGAATTCAATGGGCCTGATTATTTTAATGGGACATTTTCCTAGTTATTAATGAAATATCTCTGAGACGATATATTACTGATTGCAAGTCTACAATATATGGGCTCCCTTCTGTAGCTACACTTTTCACTTTCAATACAGTTGATCCCTGTGATGCATCCCAGGAAGCAAGTGTATTTTTAAGCCGATTTCTTATTGCCTTCAGGTCACTAAGAAATGAACTCATTCTGCAGTTTCAATTATCCCGAGCGTCTTCAATAAAAAAAAAACTGTTTCTCTCACTCGGTGAATTAATTTACATTTATTCATAAAATCATTGCCAGTCACAAAATACTGTTCTGGGTCAATGTTACAACCAATACCGGCAACCAAAGTCAAACAATTACGTTCCCATTCCTACGACGAACAAAATTGCAGACAGCATGCTCAAAACAATAAACCAAGACAGACAAAACATGAAACAAAAAAAATCTCTCTATTCCCACGAACAAACTAACAGAAAAACAAAAAACAATTACACAGTTGCACAAGATGTTCACACTTCAACTCTGCACCTTAATCAGTCCACATTAATGAAAATCCGGGTGTCCGCTCCATTTTGTCAGTCGGAGATGAAGGCTGGTTGGCGTCTCGGCACATGCCCATAAGAGGAACTCGAACATTTCGTCCCAGATATCTAGGGCCCTATACCATCAAGCCTATTATAAATCCTGTGCAAGTAAAACTAGCTTTACCACCAAATATGCAGATCCATCCCGTATTCCACTTGACACTCTTAAAACCTGCTCAGCCTGGAACTTGGGTCAAAACACCACAAAATCCAGTACTGGTTAACGGAGAACCCAAATTTGAAGTCAATGACATCTTAGATTCTAAACTCACCAGGTCCAAGTTATATCACTTAGTGGACTGGAAGGGATACGACCCTCAGGACAGGACATTGGAGTCTAGCGAGCACGTCCATGCGTCACGCCTAGTAAGACGATTTCATCGGAATCATCCAACCAAAACAGAGCCAGACAGAGGAAATACCTTGAGAGGGGCGTTAGGGGGAGTGCTGTCATGATCCATGCCCCTGACCCTCTCAGGTATAACAGCCCCCTGGCAGCAGTGGGGCTAAAGCCCTTCACACCGGCCCCAAGGACCTTAAAACTCCATCAGAAACATACATGGAGTCAGTCCTGGCACCTTTGGCGCCAGGCTCATTATCACGAATAAAGCAATACCAGTTTTGGACCTTAATCCAACATGGAGGCCTATTGCATAGCTCGGTTCGTTAGAACCAAGCCATGCGGTCCAGTGTTTTGGGTGTGGCTGGGCCTGGAACTACTTGGCCAGGAACTACTTTACCTAGTCTATTTAAACCACACCCAAACTTCAGAACACGCTTTGCGTTATTCTGCACTCCTGCAGCGTAACGCTCACCGTGTCCAGCTCCTGCTCATCTGCTTCTCTGGTGGCCCGATCCTGAAGCCCTAGATCCGGATTCCATTAACCTGGAAGAACAAGAACAGCATTAACAAGCGAGAACACTTACCTGTGAAGCAACCAGCCTTGAATCCATCCTGCGCTTCGCTTACCTTGCCCATCTCCGGGTTTCACTGCAACCTGCAAGGGAGAAGGGACAAGGTCAGCATTAACAAAGCACTTACCTGGGCAACCAGCCCTTCGATTGCTCTTCACTCTGGAACATCAGCGTAACCTGTACAAAGAAGAGAACACAGGTTAGCAATTAACACCAATAAACAGAGCAGCGCTGAACGCATCAATAAGTCACCGTGGTCTTCGCCATCGGCGTGGCAACTCTGAGATCACAGCCATCCCTATGAAAACAAAGAGACATTGTTAGGGAACAGCGTAGTGGAGCAAGATGCCGAGAAGACAGAGAAAATGGACGGAAAGAAAGAGACAGAATAAATACGGAAAAGACATAACTCACCTGGAAGACAGCAAGCAGAGCCGGAGTTGCAGCCGGTCTGGACCCGACATAAGGGCACACGGACCAGTGAAGCAACTAGGTCCATGGAACGTCCGTACCAACCACATGCCAAAGACGCAGGACGGAGAGTTCAACGCACAAAAACCTAAGGTGAGCAATAACTCCAAGGGAGGGGGACCTGAGGGAGACGGGAGTCCACCCATCACAGAACCAGTATCGTAACCCTCCATTCTCCTGTTATAGGCGCTACCCAACGTCTGGCACATAACCAAGCAGAGAGGGGTCCGGGATATCGCTTAGACCTCCATCCAGTATCGTGTGGCACCCCCGTGGATACCAGGTGAGCATAACAGAATGTGAAGCCTCAATTAAAACATCCACCTGGGCATCATGGAAACATCAGAGACTGACCAACTAGCCCAGTTACTGGGAGAATTACGGGCCGAGGTGCACTCCGCCCGGCAAGAAACCAACACCCTTAGGAGGGAGTTGATTGTCTCCAAGGACGGCACCGATGAATTAACCAGACAATTGCTCCAAACACAGGCTGGGCAGGTTCTGTTGCCAGAGTATTCTGTTGGTTCCAGCCAAATCCATCAATCCAGTGCAGGTGGTCCTCCCTGGGGCAGTTCCTTTGGCCCCACCGGAACGTTTTACGGGGGACCCAAGAAAATATGCAGTATTCATGAACCAGTGCCGCCTCCATTTTCTTTGAGACCCGGAGCCTTTCCTAACGATCAGTCGCGAGTTGCCTTAATTCTGTCATATCTGAGTGGCAGTGCCGCGGATTGGTCCATACCGTTAGTAAGCCAGGATGACCCACTCCTGCAGGATTTCAGGGGGTTCCAACAGGAGATGGAGAAGCTGTCGTCCGACATACCTGGGGACAAGCTCTGGATAACGAACTTCTGTCCCTCCGCCAAGGCAGCCAAGGTTTGTTAACATATATCGCCAATTTTAACAGACTTGTCATTGAAACTGGGTGGCCTGAGGAGAAACGAACAATGTTATTCTATCGAGGATTACGGGGGGAATTGAAAGACGTCCTAGCTCAGGTGATAAACTCACCAAAAGACTGTGCAGAGTTCATCAACCTAGTGGTGCAGCTAGACCACAGGCTGCAAGATTGAAGGACAGATTGAGCCAGAAAGGAGAATTGGACTGTGTATGTGCGCTCAAACGAGAACAGTCCGCGTTCATCAGAAAACACTTCAGAACCCATGCAAATTGGGGGGTACGGAGCCCATTAACCAAGGCCGAAAGAGACAAAAGAAGACTACAGCAATTATGCCTGTACTGCGGGAAATCAGGTCACTTCCTCAGAGAATGTCCCGTAAAACCCCCTAGGAGAACAGTTGGAGCTACAGAGAAAGGAGGAGGAGAACAAGAGTCAGAAAAGTTCCAAACCCGGCAAGCGTTGAGGTCCGTTTGTCGAGCAAAGGAAAAGAGCCACAGACCTCACACCTTGCCCTGCCTGTGATTTTGATCAGTCACCAACAACCGTTTCGGATGCATGCTGTGGAGGCATACATAGACAGCAGAGCCATTTGTAACTACATAGACCAAGGCCTGGAAACAAGGATGGGGCCTCCCCTCTGTCAGAAAACGACAACTGAAAAGGTCACCACTGTCGACGGCACAGAGATAGCTTCTGGTCCTGTAACTCAACGCAAAGCAGAATTGACCCTTCTGTGCCAAGATGGACATCGGGAAGCCTTTGCCTTCGACCTTATCAAGGCCCCTCTGTTCCGGGTGATTCTATGGATGCCGTGGTTGGTGGCTCACAATCCTAACATCGACTGGCGAGCCAAGAAATTAGCCTTCTCCAGTGAGTGTGCTCATGCGTGCTACAAAGTGGAAATGCCATCGTATGACCCAGAGACACCTGTCCAAGATAAAGAGGTGTTGGTACTAGGTGTAATAAATACATTACCAAGCGAATACCACGATTTCCAAGACGTTTTCCAAATAGAACAGGCTAATACCTTACCCCCTCACAGGCCATATGACTGTCAGAGCGACCTCATGCCTGGTGCACAAATCCTGTGTAGTCGAATTTATGCACTCACCGAACCTGAACATCTCCACTTGAAATCATATCTGGACCAATACCTGGCAAACAGTTTTATCCGCCCATCCAAATCCCCGGCAGCCTTGCCCCTATTCTTTGTATCCAAGAAGGAGGGGGACTTGAGAACGTGCATCGACTACCGCGCACTAAACCAGGTAACAGTTAAAAACTGTTATCCTCTACCCCTTATCCCAGAACTTCTGGACCAAGTCAAGGATGCCCAAATTTACACCAAATTGGACCTCAGGGGGCATACCATCTCGTGCGTGTAAAGAAAGGAGACAAATGGAAGACCGTCTATCGTACTAAGTGTGGGCTGTACGAATATCAGGTGATGCCCTTTGGGCTTTGCAACGCTGCCGCCGCATTCCAGTACTTCATGAACGATGTACTATGGGAATTCATCGACTTATGTGCCCTAGTTTACATCGACGACATCTTGGTGTACTCCTCTTCTAAACAGGACCATGTCAGGCATGTTTGCTCCGTCCTTGCAAAACTCTGACAGCACCAGCTATATACCAAACCTGAAAAATGCTCATTCCATGTCACCAAAGTCGAGTTCCTTGGTTTTGTCCTAACTCTCAGAGACGTCTGGATGGATATGCTCAAAGTAGATGCCATCCTTAGCTGGCCATCACCGTCTTCAGTCAAAGGTGTCCAAACTATGCTCGGCTTTGCAAACTTTTATCGCCGATTCATCCCTGGTTTCTCCCAGATTGTGCACCCGATCACTTCTTTATTACAAAAAAACAACATACTGTTCCATTGGACAGAAGAGGCGGAGAAGGCCTTCCAGGAACCCAAGAAAAGATTTACCTCAGCCCCGGTGCTACGATACCCCCGCCCAGATCTCCCATATGTAGTGGAAACAGATGCCTCCAGCATGGCAATAGGGGCTGTTCTTTCCCAAAGGGATCCCAAAACAGGCCAGTTACATCCCGTGGCCTTTACGCAGTTTATTCTGTCATGTGGCATTTGTGCACAGAATAAATCCCAGAATAAATCCCAGAAACAAAGACCTGCGGGCCTTCTTCAACCCCTGGAAATTCCACCTGCACCTTGGCACGCACTCTCCCTCGATTTCATCACAGATCTGCCTCCCTGTCAAGAATTCCACACTATTCTAGTGGTTGTTGACCTATTCTCTAAAATGGCCCATTTCATTCTGCTTAAGGGTCTACCAAATGCATCCAGTCTGGTAAAGGTGTTTTTAGAGCAAATCGTACGATTACATGGTTTCCCCTCGGTCCTGATTTCTGACCGAGGGAGTCAGTTTGTGTCTAACTTCTGGAGGAAGAGTTGTGCAATTGCCCAAATCGATATTCGTCTGTCCACTAGTCACCATCCCCAAACTGATGGCCAAACGTAACGGATGAATCAGACACTAGAGCGATACCTACGGTGCATGTTACATCAAGTGGAAGAAAGCTTGAAGGATGTGCTGTGGATAGTCGAATATGCTTACAACAACGCGCTACACACCAGTACCGGACAGAGTCCATTCTATACCGTATATGGAAGGCACCCACGTACTTCCTAATTAGATACCCCCATGGCCCTGGAAATGCCTGCGGTGAAGACTTTACATACGACCATCACAAAGCAGCAGAACACTTGATCCAAGCCAAAGAAAGACAGAAAAGATTCTATGATCAACACCGAAGAAAAGCCCCAGACTACCAAGTCGGAGATGAAGGCTGGTTGGCATCTCGGCACATGCCCATAAGAGGAACTCGAACATTTCCTCCCAGATATCTAGGGCCCTATACCATCAAGCCTATTATAAATCCTATGCAAGTAAAACTAGCTTTACCACCAAATATGCAGATCCATCCCGTATTCCACGTGTCACTCTTAAAACCTGCTCAGCCTGGAACTTGGGTCAAAACACCACAAAATCCGGTACTGGTTAACGGAGAACCCAAATTTGAAGTCAAAGACATCTTAGATTCTAAACTCACCAGGTCCAAGTTATATCACTTAGTGGACTGGAGCCTAGCGAGCACGTCCATGCGTCACGACTGGTAATACGATTTCATCGGAATCATCCGACCAAACCAGGGCCAGACAGAGGAAATACCTTGAGAGGGGCCTTATGGGGGAGTGCTGTCATGATCCATGCCCCTGACCCTCTCAGGTATAACAGCCCCCTGGCAGCAGTGGGGCTAAAGCCCTTCACACCGGCCCCAAGGACCTTAAAACTCCATCAGAAACATACATGGAGTCAGTCCTGGCGCCTTTGGTGCCAGGCTCATTATCAAGAATAAAGCAATACCAGTTTTGGGCCTTAATCCAACATGGAGGCCTATTACATAGCTCGGTTCTTTAGAACCAAGCCATGCGGTCTAGTGTTTTGGGTGTGGCTGGGCCTGGAACTACTTTACCTTAGCTATTTAAACCACACCCAAACAGCAGAACACGCTTTGCGTTATTCTGCACTCCTGCAGCGTAACGCTCACCGTGTCCAGCTCCTGCTCATCTGCTTCTCTGGTGGCCCGATCCTGAAGCCCTAGATCCGGATTCCATTAATAACCTGGAAGAACAAGAACAGCATTAGCAAGCAAGAATACCTGTGAAGTAACCGGCCTTGAATCCATCCTGCGCTTCGCTTACCTCACTCATCTCTGGAGTTCGCCGCAACCTACAAAGGTAAAGAAACAAGGACACCATTAACAACAATTCTTACCTGGGCAAGCAGCGAGTCCTGGCAGCACCCTGCGCTTCTCTTACCTCGCCCATCTCCGGGTTTCACCACAACCTGCAAGGGAGAAGAAACAAGGTCAGCATTAACAAAGCACTTACCTGGGCAAGCAGCGCTTCGATCGCTCATCACTCCAGAACATCACCGCAACCTGTACAAAGAAGAGAAGAGAACACAGGTTACATCAATAAACAATGCAGCGCAGCGCTCCGTGTATCAATACCTCACCGTGGTCTTCGCCATCGGCGTGGCAACTCCGAGATTGCAACCATCCCTGTGAAAACAAAAAGAGACATTGTTAGGGAACAGCGTAGTGGAGCAAGCCACCGAGAAGACAAAGAAAATGGAGGGAAAGAAAGAGATAGAATACAGAAAACAGAAAACACATTATAACTCACCTGGAAGACAGCAAGCAGAGTCGCAGCCAGTCTGGACCCGACATAAGGGCACACGGACCAGTGAAGCAACTACGTCCATGGAACGTCTGCACCAACCACGTACCCCTGCACAGAGACGCAGGACGGAGAGTTCAATGCACAAAAACCTAAGGTGAGCAATAACCCCAAGGGAAGGGATTTGGACCAGAGGTGAGTCCACCCATCACAGAACCAGTATCTTAACCCTCCATTCTCCTGTTATAGGCGCTACCCAATGTCTGGCACATAACCAAGCAGAGAGGGGTCCGGGATAGCACTTAGACCTCCATCCAGTATCATGTGGCGCCCCCGTGGATACCAGGGGACCGTAACACCACAGGCACAACTGCCTTTCCCTCCCAATGCCCCAGCACAAACAGCACCACAGTACCAACCATGCATGGTCCTATGCCTGGAAGTAATGCTGTTCTGAATGGGACAACAGCACCTTATAGGGGGGAGTGTTCTCAGAGGTAACCTTTTCGCATTCCCAGGTACCAACACATACCCTAATTAGGACACTCCACAGAAAGCTCTTGCATGTCCGGTCCTGCCCATTACTAACCACCCTGACGAGGAACCCTTGGTGTGTGCGGATATAGGAAATATGCAATTCATCTTCATGGTTGGCACAGGTCCCACTAAATCATGCATCAGTGTGGGAGAATTCCTAGCGATCTGGTTAAATTCCTTTCACACAGGGCTTCTCTGGGGCTGTTGCCATGGTTCCATACACCAAACAGGTAGATGTTAAAAAAGCAGGAAAGGTGGGTTGCACGCCTCTGTTGTATTGAGAGACCTCCCCAGTAAATTTGTTAGGGCGTGACCTCCGGAGATAATTGAACATGACTATCTCCTTCACAGACCAAGGGATGATATGTGCCACCCCAGGAATGTGTGCCATGAGGGAGATGGTTATAATACAGGCCAGAGGAGTGGAGGTGGTGGTTTGTGGCATTCCTGTTCACCCTGGCATATTTGTCTATGGGATTACAGTTTTACTTGATGCTGTGCCCCAAATTGGTAAGCCATGTTGGCGCGTAGCATCCGATTTCATTTTCTGACCCGTTGGGATGCCAGAGCTCGTGGCAGGGACGATACTTTTGTGTGACCTACAGGGGTTGGTAATCTCTGCAAAAAGAATTGTAATGGGAACAGATTTTGATGGGTGTGAGGGGCGCACCGTATTGTGTATTGAGCCAACGGTAGCCCTAAAAGAAGTGACAGATGCAGACATGTTTGAGGATCGGGCTGATGGGGGGGAAATGGTGTTGGCTATCTGCATTCCTTGTAAGATCATGGTGCAATATCGCAAAGTGCAATGCTCGCTGATGGCCCTTTTTGCTCTGCCCTCAGTTACTGATCAAGACTTAGAGCAGGTCCCTGAAAGGTTATGGATGAGTGCCTGGGATGTAGGGCTTCTGGAGGGAGTGACCTCCATAACAATCACACTCAGACCAGGTGCAGTGTTGCTCTGAGTAAAGCAATATCCACTATCCAAAGAAGCAGAAGAGGGAATACGAGACACCATTACCACACTCCTGAATCAGGGGATTATTGTGCCCTCCAATTCCCCATGCAATATGGCTATATACCTGAAAAAAAGGCAAAGGGGGGAAGTTGGAAAATGATCTAGGATTTCTGCTCTCTGAATGGCATTGTACAGGCAGAATGTCCTGCATTTCCCAACCCCACAACCATTTTGTGCAGCATCCCAAAACAGGTAACACATTTCACTGTGGTGGATTTGCAGAGTGCCTTCTTTTCCATACCCCTGCATCCAGACTCACAATATCTAACTGCGCTTACGCATGCCAGAATGTGGTTCGAGCACAAGAGATTACCACAAGGGTATTGCAAATCCACCAGTATTTTTAAAAGAATACTGCATGTTGACTTGGGGAACATCCAAGTGCCCAGTACTATCATCCAATATGTGGACGACCTGTCAGTGTGCAGTGACCGTGATCTGCAATGCCGAGGTGACTGTCACCCTCCTGCAGCTGTTGGCATACAAAGAGTACAAGGTAGACAAAGCAAAGCTACAGTATTGTCTCCAGGAAGTGCTTTACCTGGGCCATTTGATTTTGGTCCATTGAAAGAAAATCATAACAGAACGTGCTGCATCTGTGCCCAGTGCTCACCAGCCTAAGATAAGGGAATTCAGAAGTTCCTCGGGTTTTGCAATTATTTTAGGGCATGGATTTAAGTCTATGCAGCATAGACCTGGACCCTATTGCAGGCCCTGTAAGCATTAATGTTCCTGTGCACTGTTGGTGACTTGCATGTATTGAATTTTGGATTGGTGTTACTCTACAAAACAATTGCAGAAACTCTGTCATTTAAGCTGGCTTTTCTCAGAAAGTGTGCTGTATAATGCATTAAAACACATATTTATATCTTTCTCCTAGTGCAGTGTGTGACATACCGCTGGAGCAGCACATTTGTGTGTATGTCCAAGAGTGTGACACGACCCGTGATTTGTTGCCGAGTCAGGGGGGCGGGGCCTTAGCATGGCTTGCAGGGGGGGGGCCCAAATTTTGTGTTACACCACTGCCACCTCCGGGTAGCTCTTGGCGTAGCTCGTGGGCCTCCCCGGTCCCTAGAATTCTTCTTAGTTAAGGAGCTAGGTAAACACAAATGTGACTTTATCACAGCACTGGCCTAAAGCAAATATTTGTTTTTAAAGTCTGCTTTCCCCAAAAGACGAGGCAGAATTCTTGTCACTCTGAACACGTTGCTGCAGGCTGCAACTAAGACACGGCACTGGGATCACGAAGTAGAAAACACTACTCTTGAAAGCATGAAGCGCCTTATGTTTGGTGGCCATGTGCACCTGCCATCTTTTGGCTTAAGACTTCCTGAATGCAAAGATCCGTAAGAGTTTTGAGAAATGACATTCATATTTAGTTTGCAAACGTGAGGTTTAATTAATCTGCACCTGAGCTGCTGATGTACGTTTCGGCGCTTTTGCTGAGTTGTGGACTTGTTAGGCAGAAACCTGTGCAGTTCCCTTAGGGAACAATGCAAAAGATTTAAGACTACAGGTATAGCAGTAAACCCACTTGGTAGCAGTCTGCACCACCCAGATTTACCTGGTAGCTGTGGCTGAGCAGTCAAACTTCCCTCAAGAAGAGTTAGGCAGTATGCAAAGTATACACAATAGGTACTCAAACACAATAGTACAAGCAAACACTGACCAGAGCTTGGTTTCAAAAGTATATAGTTATTTATTTTAAGAACACATAAGTTGAAAACACTCTAGCAATATATAGTAAAACACTTCAAACACAGTTATATGGAAAGCAGTCCCAACCCTTATTCCTAACTAGACAACTCTTGGTTAACACCACATAATTCAAACAGAGGTGAGTGCTTAACGTTAGATGACACTCTAGTGGTTCAAAGAAGGGAGGGAAAAAGAGCAGACTTAGGATAAACACACCACTCTAAGGTCAAGAACACTTTCAGTAGGCTCAAAGAAGCACAAAGTCACAGGTGAGCAAAAGACACTAGGCAGGGCCCACTCTTAGAGCAGACAGAGCGAAAATGTGCCCAAGATCACACAGTTATTAGGGATTCTGAGTCTTGCAAAAGTGTTCAGAAAGAGTTTAGAGAGGCTTATAAAGTTTAGCCAGAGTGTCCCAGGCACTCCCAGGTTCGAAAGCCGGGGGCTAAAACTACCCCGTACAGTCGGTGGCAAGGGAAGCCAGGCGGAACACGGTACCTTAAACGGGAAGGATCCTCCAGCGGTGGCAGTTGTTCCAGGCAGTGGCAGCAAGGCTCGACGTCGGTCAGGGAAGAAGAAGTTCTCGCTGAAGAGCAGAAGAAGAAGGTCGTTGCACTGCCCGGGAAGAAACCAGCCGCGGAGTCCTCCGGTTAAAGGGTTGTACCGACTTTTGCGGTTGTGGTAAAAGTGTGGTATTCCGGTTGCCGGGGTGCTTGGCACGGGCAAGGCGGCCACGAGATACCTCGAAGAAGCGGAAAGAAGGTGAAAACTGGTTGTCCCCACCAGTCAAGGGAAGGAGCCACTCCGTTAAGAGTTCTCCTCGGTCGTTGGGAAAAGTGGTGAGACGGTTCAGCAGGGCTCCACCGGGTGGTGTCGTCGTAGCAGGTCGGCTCAGCTCTTCCCTCGTCGGATTCTTGGTCCTGTGGCGACTTCTGAAGTTCCAGTCCCCAAAGCCCTGCTTTTATGCAGCAAACCCCCATTCACCTAGCCTAGCTGTCACTCAAACATGCTAAGTGGTGAGCCGGCCGGCTCACCACTTGGGCCAATCAGGACGGAGTGCGACTTGAGTTACCAAGGTAACTCAGTCCAGGGTGCCTAAATCCCCCTCCACCCCTCCTAAGTACCCCAGACAGAGTGGCACCACTTTGGAGGGCTTCTGTGGAGAAGCCCGCCAAAAGTGGAACAAAGGGCTCCACTTTGGGTCAGAGTTACAGAGGCGAACGCCAACGCCATTTTAGAATCAAGTTTTGGCAAAAAATCCCAACCGGAGTTATACTAATAAATATATAAACCGGCGGTATGTTTGAGGCTACCGTAAATAAATAATTAAATGTGTTAGCCTAAAACAATGGGAAATCCCATAGGAAAATATTCGCGGTTGAATATAAAAAGTAGTTTCCACTGCCACCAGCCAAAACTCGATCAGGGGGGACGGAGACGTGCCCCTTCGACTAACAGACCCTGGGGCAATCGAATTGCCCCAGCCAGTACGTCCACAATATGATGGTTTGTACTGGTTCTGTTCAGGATTTAAGACTAGTAAAGTCTTTGGTGACTTTACATGCCCTGGGAGACAGTAGTCAGTCCCAGGGTATGGAGTCTATGTTGGGGAGTCCCTAGGACACCCCTGGGTTACTGCACAGAGGGTGCTGTGTAACCCACATCACAAAAATACATGAGGCCCTATGGAGTAAAAGACCCCATAGCCCATTCAACACAAGGTTTAACCAAGAAAACACACTTCAAACATGCCCAAGAGTGAGGGTAAAAGAGTCTCACTCTTGGCAGGAGAACAAAGAAACCCCAGAAATCCAGCAAAGCTGCTGGGGGACTCACTAGGTAGGGAAATTCAGCCTAAACAGAGAATTCTCCCTAACACTCGCCCCCCCCCAGACTAAGGGACAGGAGGATTTAATCCACTCCTGGATGAACCTCATACCTCTAGTCGATGATATACATCCTAGAGAGTCCATCAGCATTTTGATGGTGACACCCTGACCTGTGCTCAATGGTGAAATCAAACCCTTGCAGGCAGATTGACCATCTCAATAGTTTTGGATTTTCCCCTTTCATTTGCATTAACCATCTCAAGGGTTGGTGGTCAGTCTGAATAACAAAAGTAGAACCATACAAGTATGGCCTAAACTTCTTCAGTGCCCACACAATAGCAAAGCATTCTCTTTCGATTGTTGCCCACCTTGTCTCAGGATCCTTCAGTTTTCTACTGATGAAGCAAATGGGGTGCTCCCTACCCTTCTCATCCAGTTGGCTTAGAACTGCACCTATACCTACATTGGAAGCATCAGTTTGTACAATGAAAGTTTGGTGGTAGTCAGGAGCTCTTAATACTGGAGCTTGGCAAAGAGCTCTCTTCAGTTTTTCAAAGGCCTGATTGCACTCCTCATTCCATTTTACCTTTTTAGGGAATTTAGGAGAGGAGATTACATTCAGTGGAGAAGCTATGGTCCCATAGTTCTCAATGAAATTCCTGTAATACCCAGTGAGGCCTAGGAAGGCTCTCACTTGGGTTTGAGTAGTTGGTGTTGTCCAATTTTGCACAGCTTCAATCTTGCTGAGCAAGGGCCTTATTTCTCCACCTCCTACCTCATGTCCAAGGTAGACCACTTTACTTTGACCAATCTGGCACTTACTGGCTTTGATTGTCAAATGGGCCTGTTCAAGAGCCTGCAACACATGTCCTAGGTGGTTCACATGTTCCTCCCAGGAGTGGCTGAAAACTGCAATGTCATCCAAGTATGCCATGCAGAAATCTTCCATCCCAGCCAGAACTTGGTTCACCATCCTTTGGAATGTGGCAGGTGCATTTTTTAATCCAAAAGGCATGGCCTTAAACTGGTACAAGCCAACTGGGGTTGAAAATGCAGTTTTCTCCTTGGCATGGTCTGTCAGGGCTATTTGCCAATAGCCTGACGTAAGGTCAAATGTGCTGAGGTACTTGGCTGCACCAAGTTTATCCACCAACTCATCTGTCCTGGGCAAAGGGTGGGCATCAGTCTTGGTGACTGCATTTAGAGCTCTATAGTCCACACAGAATCTCAAGTCTTTGGATCCTGCCTTTGGTACTAACACAACTGGGCTAGACCATGGACTAGTAGAGGGCTCTATTACCCCGAGATCAAGCATCTTCTTGACCTCTCCTTTGATGTGGGTTCTGATGTGTTCTGACATCCTGTACCCTCTGCTTTTGACTGGCAGACAGTCACCAGTGAGTATATCATGCTGGCCCCAAGGGGTCAAGCCTGGTGACAGTGAGAACAGGGAGGCAAACTGATTTAACATAGATTTGCACTCCTCCTGTTGCTCAGGTGTCAGGTCTGAAGAGAGATTGACTCCTTCAACTTTTTCGTCTAAAGGCACACCTCTGAGGAGATCAGGGAGAGATTCACTCTCTTCTTCCTCTGCAGCTGAAGCTAGAAGCAAGGCTCCTACGTCAGGTCTGGAGATGTATGCTTTTAGTCTGTTGGTGTGGAAGACTCTAGGAGCTTCCCTGGGTCTGCCCAGATCCACCAGATAGTTGACCTCTCCAGGTTTTCCCACAATCTTGAAGGGTCCCATCCATTTGTCTTGCAAGGCCCTCTGCCTTGTTGGGAGCATAACTAGAACTAGCTGGTCTTGAGTAAACTCAACCATGTTAGCCTTCTGGTCATGCCAATGTTTGACCAGAGCTTGACCAGCTTTCAAGTTGTCACTTGCTTCTGCCATCATGTGTGACATTCTCCTCCGGAGACCTATCACATAGTTAGTCACTCTGACAGGCTTGAGGGGAGGAGCACCTTCCAATCCCTCCTTAATCAGGGCCAATGGACCTCTGACCGGATGGCCATAGAGAAGCTCAAAGGGAGAATAACCTACTCCCTCCTGAGGGACTTCTCTATAAGCAAAGAGAAGGCATGGCAGTAGAAGGTCCCACTTCTTTTTAAGGGGTTCCTCTAAAGCACCTATCATGCTCTTCATGGTTCTGTTAAACCTTTCAACCAACCCGTTTGTTTGAGGGTGGTATGCTGTTGAGAACTTGTAAGTAACTCCACAGGTTTTCCACATGGCTTTCATGTAGTGGGACATAAAGTTTGACCCCCTGTCAGAGATTACTTCCTTAGGAAACCCAACCCTGGTAAAAATACCAAGGAGGGCCTTAGCCACAGCCGGAGCCGTAACAGTCCTCGTAGGAATTGCCTCAGGGTACCTAGTAGCATGGTCTACTACAACAAGTATAAACCTGTTGCCTGAGGAGGTTGGGGGATCAAGGGGACCAACAATGTCAATCCCTACCCTCTCAAATGGGACTCCCACAACTGGGAGAGGCACTAAAGGTGCCACATTCTTGGAACCAACCTTACCAGAAGTCTGGCAGGTATGGCAGCTCTTACAATATCTATCTACTTCAGCCCCCATTTTTGGCCAATAAAAGTAGAGAGAGAGCCTTTCCTTGGTCTTCTTGAAACTCAAGTGACCAGCCAAAGGTATCTCATGGGCTAGTTGTAAGAACTGTTGTCTGTTCTCTTGGGGGACTACAAGGCGCTTGTAGTCTCCAGGTTCAGACTCAGTTGGTTCACTGTAGAAGAGGCCATCTTCCCAGTGTAACCTATACTTCCCAGGCTCTTGCCCATCAGCCTGAGAAGCTGCCTGGTGGCGGAGACCTTCCAGAGTTGGACATTTTCTTTGCCCCTTACGAAAAGCTGCCCTGCTAGGTCCACCTTCTGCCAGTAAAGACTGCAGCTCAGGATGGTCCTCAGGGTCCAAGTCTCCAATAAGGTTTGGGCCTCCTTCTAGCTCTTCCTCAGAGTCTAGCTCAACCACACAGGGTTGTACCTCCCTCTCAGCCTCAGCTGGAGGTGGAGTTACAGGTGTAACTTTGGACAACCTAGGGGAGGTCCTTGTTGGAAGCACTGGAGTGCTTGCTGCTGGCTTTTTCCTAGGAGTCTTGGGTTGCCCCTTTGCTCCTGATCTGGTTGTTACTGCAGTAAGTTGCTCCAGTGGGAGAGGAGTGATTTCTGTCATCATCTCCTGAGATAACCCTCAGGGTTTTCTCTCTTGCAGGTTTTGTGAGCTCCTGTAACCTTTTGCTAGGTGGTCTGGGGGTATGGGACACAACTCCAAGAGCTTTGAGGTCATTACCCAACAGAACCCTACCTGGCACTTCACATTGTACACTGACAGGTATTTTCACAGCCATATCATTACATTGGATGAGAACTGGTAACTGGGGACACATCTGCACAGGCCCACCAGCTAACTTGGTGAGGCATTTGGGTGCCTTAGCAACATCCTCTGCCTTGAAAAATGATTCATCCACCACAGTTATGCTGGCTCCAGTGTCCCTAATGGCAGGAGTCTCCTGACCATTCACCTGGACACTGTCCTTATAATACTCTTTAGTATTATCTGGGATAGAGTTATAGACATCTAAGTTCTGTTGTTCCCACAACCCCAGAGAGACTAAAGAAACACTAGCTGAGACTCCAGTGGGTTCATCAGCCAGTAATAGAAAGTTTCCACTTGCCATATGTACTTCCTCTTCTGGAGCGAAGGCTAAGGAGGCAAGCTGGACCCCTGAAGGTTTACCCTTACATCTGGGATCTCCTTTCACATGGTCAGTAGCCTTACAAACAAAGCATGAGCCAAAGGCTCGCTGGAATGGAGGCTTGTTCTGACCTCCTTCTGGTCTGGGACCAGAAGGTACACTAGCCTGATTTGGTTTCCCTTGTGGCTTACCCTTATAGTTTTGTTTGGGGCCCTCTTTGGAATTTGTAGTATTAGAATTCTCTTTGGAGTCCTTTTTAGGCTGTTTCTCCCCATCCTTTTTCTGAGTTACCCCAGAGTCCTTGTGAGTGGCCCGGTTGGCAACCCACAAGTCAGCAGCCTTAGCTAGTTTCCGGGAATCTAATTCCTTGGAATCAGCCAAGTGTTGTCTGAGCTCAGGAGAGCAGGCATCATAAATAGTCTCCAACATAAACAAATTCTTCATACCTTCATAAGTGTTCACCTTGTAACCCTTAATCCATCCCTCTAAGTTTTTCAACCCTTCACTCACCCAGGTAGCCCAAGGGGTACCATCATGCTTTTTGAGGCTCCTAAACCTCTTAAGATACTGGGAAGGGGTCTTCCCAAACCTAGCTATCAAAGCTAGTTTCACACATTCATAGTCCTTCTTATCCTCCTCCCCCATCTCCATTACCACATCAGTTGCAACAGGGGGAAGCCTAGAGAACAACCAGGTGAGTAAGTCATTTCCTGTAATGTTCTGGAGCCCATGATTATATTCAAACAGAGACAACCAATCCAACACATCCAACTTAGGCTCATACATACCAACCAATTCTTTAGGCATCCGGGGTCTTTTAGGACTGGAACTTCTAGAGGAGCCAGAGAGAGAAGCATTCTCAACAGACAATTTCTTCATTTCTAGCTCATGCTTGAGGTCCATTTCCCTTAGCCTTAGTTCCTTTTCAGTTTGAGCATTAAGTTTTTTATACTCCAATTCTAGTTTCATTTTCTCTAGTTCATAGTACTGAGGACTAAATGTGGGACCTGGTGAAGGCCCAGTAGGCACAGCAGGTAGAGCAGGCAGAGGCCTAGGGGGGACAGTCACAACAGCCTCACCCTCCTCTTCTGACTCTTCCTCAAAATCATCAACATTTTGTTCTATGTCAATTTCAATACTGTCATCTACATTTGCTGGGGTGGTAGGTTCCTCTGAACCATCACCCAGACTTTGGTTAGCTAACAATCTTTCAATCAGCTCCATTTTCTTGCCCTTACTCATGAGATCCTTATGTTTACAGAGCACTCTTAAACAATCAGCAGTTTTGGCTGCAAGGGACTCTTGACTATAGCTTTCTGTAACTGACATGTTAGAGGATTACTTTTTCAGTGCTAAGCTTTGTGGTTAGTTGCACTAAGGTATCTAAAGCACACCAAAATGTATACTCAATACAAATCCCACCGCTGCCACCAGTGTTAGGCAGAAACCTGTGCAGTTCCCTTAGGGAACACTGCAAAAGATTTAAGACTACAGGTATAGCAGTAAACCCACTTGGTAGCAGTCTGCACCACCCAGATTTACCTGGTAGCTGTGGCTGAGCAGTCAGACTTCCCTCAAGAAGAGTTAGGCAGTATGCAAAGTATACACAATAGGTACTCAAACACAATAGTACAAGCAAACACTGACCAGAGCTTGGTTTCAAAAGTATATAGTTATTTATTTTAAGAACACATAAGTTGAAAACACTCTAGCAATATATAGTAAAACACTTCAAACACAGTTATATGGAAAGCAGTCCCAACCCTTATTCCTAACTAGACAACTCTTGGTTAACACCACATAATTCAAACAGAGGTGAGTGCTTAACGTTAGATGACACTCTAGTGGTTCAAAGAAGGGAGGGAAAAAGAGCAGACTTAGGATAAACACACCACTCTAAGGTCAAGAACACTTTCAGTAGGCTCAAAGAAGCACAAAGTCACAGGTGAGCAAAAGTCACTAGGCAGGGCCCACTCTTAGAGCAGACAGAGCGAAAATGTGCCCAAGATCACACAGTTATTAGGGATTCCGAGTCTTGCAAAAGTGTTCAGAAAGAGTTTAGAGAGGCTTAGAAAGTTTAGCCAGAGTGTCCCAGGCACTCCCAGGTTCGAAAGCCGGGGGCTAAAACTACCCCGTACAGTCGGTGGCAAGGGAAGCCAGGCGGAACACGGTACCTTAAACGGGAAGGATCCTCCAGCGGTGGCAGTTGTTCCAGGCAGTGGCAGCAAGGCTCGACGTCGGTCAGGGAAGAAGAAGTTCTCGCTGAAGAGCAGAAGAAGAAGGTCGTTGCACTGCCCGGGAAGAAACCAGCCGCGGAGTCCTCCGGTTAAAGGGTTGTACCGACTTTTGCGGTTGTGGTAAAAGTGTGGTATTCCGGTTGCCGGGGTGCTTGGCACGGGCAAGGCGGCCACGAGATACCTCGAAGAAGCGGAAAGAAGGTGAAAACTGGTTGTCCCCACCAGTCAAGGGAAGGAGCCACTCCGTTAAGAGTTCTCCTCGGTCGTTGGGAAAAGTGGTGAGACGGTTCAGCAGGGCTCCACCGGGTGGTGTCGTCGTAGCAGGTCGGCTCAGCTCTTCCCTCGTCGGATTCTTGGTCCTGTGGCGACTTCTGAAGTTCCAGTCCCCAAAGCCCTGCTTTTATGCAGCAAACCCCCATTCACCTAGCCTAGCTGTCACTCAAACATGCTAAGTGGTGAGCCGGCCGGCTCACCACTTGGGCCAATCAGGACGGAGTGCGACTTGAGTTACCAAGGTAACTCAGTCCAGGGTGCCTAAATCCCCCTCCACCCCTCCTAAGTACCCCAGACAGAGTGGCACCACTTTGGAGGGCTTCTGTGGAGAAGCCCGCCAAAAGTGGAACAAAGGGCTCCACTTTGGGTCAGAGTTACAGAGGCGAACGCCAACGCCATTTTAGAATCAAGTTTTGGCAAAAAATCCCAACCGGAGTTATAATAATAAATATATAAACCGGCGGTATGTTTGAGGCTACCGTAAATAAATAATTAAATGTGTTAGCCTAAAACAATGGGAAATCCCATAGGAAAATATTCGCGGTTGAATATAAAAAGTAGTTTCCACTGCCACCAGCCAAAACTCGATCAGGGGGGACGGAGACGTGCCCCTTCGACTAACAGACCCTGGGGCAATCGAATTGCCCCAGCCAGTACGTCCACAATATGATGGTTTGTACTGGTTCTGTTCAGGATTTAAGACTAGTAAAGTCTTTGGTGACTTTGCATGCCCTGGGAGACAGTAGTCAGTCCCAGGGTATGGAGTCTATGTTGGGGAGTCCCTAGGACACCCCTGGGTTACTGCACAGAGGGTGCTGTGTAACCCACATCACAAAAATACATGAGGCCCTATGGAGTAAAAGACCCCATAGCCCATTCAACACAAGGTTTAACCAAGAAAACACACTTCAAACATGCCCAAGAGTGAGGGTAAAAGAGTCCCACTCTTGGCAGGAGAAAAAAGAAACCCCAGAAATCCAGCAAAGCTGCTGGGGGACTCACTAGGTAGGGAAATTCAGCCTAAACAGAGAATTCTCCCTAACAGGACTGTAAATCAGTGACATGTTTTGGTGCCGCAAATACCAATCTAAAGTTGCCATGCGATTTTTGTTTGTATACATTACCGTGCGGTATCTATGATTTTAAAACTGGCTTTAGAACGTCTGAACGGAATTCTCGGGTTCGTCCACCGCAAATAACTCAACTGAGAGAAACCTGCTTGAATTAATGTGGGATTAAGCAGAAAAATTGGCTAGCCTAATGGAGTTCACAAGGATAGTCCAACCAACACTTAATCTTTGCCAAAAACCGATATGTACAGATTATAGACCCGTGACAGCCAGTAGATGGCACCAAATCACTGCTTTGCACTAGAGATAGGATTCCATGCACAAATATATTTACCACCCTGAAAAGCGCACACAGACGTTGTGGGATGGCATTTAGATAACCGCCTCTAAAAGTCCTATCTTTCTCTCTTTCTCTCTCTCTCTCTCTCTCTCTCTCTTATATATATATATATATAACGTCAAAATGTGTTTGTGATGGGATTTGTGGTGAACTGTTGTTCCTTGTACAATTCCACACCGTTTCACCAATCTGCACCACATTTTGTGTAGTTATCTGTCAGGACCCTCTGGACATTACTGGCTACGTGACATCTGGATACTGTACCCCGTTCCCTGGATTTCAGCAAAAGTTTACATTCGTTTGTGGGTTTGCGGCTTGGCGAAGCGTGCTCTTGTCCACTTCCAGACCGTTTCACCAATCAGCACAAAATTGTGCATAGTTACCTGTTAGAACCCTCCGAACATTAATGGCTACATGACATTTTGATACCCCACCCCATTCCCCCGTTTTCGGCATAAGTCAAAATTAGTTTGTGGCTTGACGAAGTGTTCTTCCTTATACAATTCCACACATCTGCACCAAATTTTGCATAGTTACCTGTTAGGACCTCCAGACATTACTGGCTACATGACAGTTGGAACACGTAGGAGCGGATCACTTCCGTTCCTGGATGAGCTCACTCCAAATACCTTAGCCAAGGTTTCAACTAATGTTTAAAATAATCACTTCTTTGTCAATAATTAGAATTTCGATTTTTTTTTTAAAAATCTAAAATGAAAAAATGAAAAAATGAACTAGTGATATAATTATGCATAACAATGTGTTGCAATGAAACTCTTTTCTGTTTTGTTTTATTTTGCTAAATTACTAAACTAAACTACTAAATTACACCTTGGGCCATAACAACTACCGGGTATGTGTAATTATGATTAACTTTTTGGTGTATCTCACAACATGATGGTGGTAATGGGGAATGTTTTGCACAATATTCTAACATTATGAAACTTTGGGATCCGTTCTGGCAAATTAATAGCAGTGTTAATTGCCCTGATGATGGACGGAAGTCCGAAATGCATTGGCTAAAAAATAATGTGACACTGAACAATCAGGATTGAATGATAACATATAGATGTTCATATAATGAACTGAGAACTCTTAATTAAACATCGAAATTCTGGGAGGCGTGGCTTGGCAGCCATGCGAGAGTGAGCGAGTCACCGAGAGCTCCCGGGTGATCCGCTACACGATCCTTATAAACGGCTAAAAAATGGCAGGAGACCCTGAACAAATCGAAGGAACGGTACCCGGAGGGTCCAGGGCACGCACGGGCGAAAGCCCAAACAAAATCGGAGGTCGGAAAGACCAGAAACGAGGTGAAGCGGAGGTGCAGGGCCACCACACAAAATGGCGGCCGCGGCCCACTGAGGACCCGCCTGCGCTCCGAAGGGCAGTGGAAGCTGAGTATGCAGACGGCTGGGCACGGGGGTGCGGACGGCTGCCCAGCAGATACCCACACACCACTCGCGGAAGATCGAGAGGCGCCAAACCCGACCGCCCTCCCTAACAGGGACGGGGAACGAGGCGCACACCACCGCGCTGCATGAAGGGGGAGCAGGCAACCGAGGATAGTAGCAGAGGAGAGCAGAGGGCCGAGACACAGGAAGAACCCAGCGCCTGTGGCCTGAGGCACCGACAGGGCACCCCCCAGCGCACAGAAGTCCTACCGGAGTGCGCCCACAGAGTGGCAGCCCGGAGGGGGAGACCCTGACCCTGTTCTGGCCCTTAACAGCAGAAGGCAAGCGGGCTGCCGGCCCGGGGCCGCGGAGGCGCAGCGGGCAGCAGCAACCAGCAGAGATGCAACCGGAGCCCCCGGTAAGGTCGAGACAGCGGAGGCAGGAAATCGTAATGGCCCCGGCGAGGCTGCAGCTTGACAGAGTGGCCACAAAGAGACTTTAGCTGCTGCGCGCTGGGCCCACGGAGGTGCCTGGGATAACCCGCAAGGAAGGGAGAACACTGACTACAAAGTGGAGGCTGCCCAGGGGCACAACGCCCCATCCAAGCGCAGACACACAAGGCCACAAACATCAGCATGCCTGAGAAACAGAAAGGCAGCAGAGGGAGGCAAACAAGCATGGAGACATATGCCCGCAAGAGCGAGGACTCACAACCTGGGACGGCGGCAGCGGACACAGCCACATCATACGCTACGCAAGGGGAGCTCAAACAAGTGGAAGGCAGTATCCTAGAGGCCATAGAGGGGATAAAGGCCTCAATAGAGGGCAAGCTGGATGCAGTGATCGTGGACGTGGGGCTCCTCAGGCAGGACACGAGGAACCTAGCGGAGAGAGTGACAACGGTGGAACAACAGGTGCAGAGCAATACAGCAAACGTGACCACCTCTCAGTCGCAAATGTCGGATGCACTGGAGCGGATTAAAACACTAGAACGCAGGGCCAAAGATGCGGAAGGCTGGGCCAGGCGCAACAATGTGCGCATTGTAGGGCTGCCGGAGGGGGTGGAAGGCAGAGACCCCACAGACTACATAGAGAATTTACTGCTCCAGGAAGTAGGTGCAGGGACCCTGTCCCAGGGCTTTGTAGTGGAAAGGGCGCACAGAGCACTAACCAGGAAACCCCGCCCGGGCGCGCCACTGAGACCCATGATCACGAAGATCTTGAACTTTAAAGACAGGGAGAAAATCCTGACATTCTCGAGGGAAGGCGGGGAGATAACGCGCAACGGAGCCAGGATAACCATCTACCTCGACTATACGGTACTTCTGCAAAGACAGCAGGCCCAGTTCTGGCCGACCAAAGAGCGCCTTCGGGCAGCGGGGGTGAAATTCATGTTACTTTACCCGTCCAAGCTCAAAATGCTGCACAACGGGAGGACACAGATCTTTGAGACCATGCCAGACGCCCAGGAGTGGATGGACCAGCAGGGGTTCCCACAACTAGGAGAGGGGCCGAGAGGAATCGTGAGGCACCCCGGCGAGGAAGGGAATGAGAGTGTGGACAAAACACTGAGGACACCATGCCGAATCGAGATATGGCAAGAATGATAACCGAAAGCATAAATTAATGGATCAACCCGGGAGCTCGAGGCCTCTGACACTGGACCGCCAAGACCCACAGAGGGGACCCCAAGTAGCAACAAGTTAGCAGTGTCAGTTTTTAAGGCACTACGCCGCGACAAGTGTGCCCACGGATTGAGGGCGGCACCTGGAATGCGGCAGGGCCCGAGCAGGGGGAGGGAGGCTGGGCGTTGGTTTATAGTAGTTGTAGTAGTGTGGTTAAGTTTGTTAAAAGAAGGCAGGAGAGGAGGCAAACATAATGAATGAGGAGGTCACGGACACGGCAAAGACAACGCAAGGGCGCAAGTGAGGCTGCACTGAAATGCGGGAATCTGGCGTGGAACACCAAAGAGTGGAGGTGGAGAGAAGCGGACACGGGTGGCAGGGCGGTCTGCCTGGACAGGGGAAGTAAAGAGGGAAGGCGGACCCACAAGCTACCAGGGGAATAATTGGGAGAAGATGAGGGACAGACCTCCCAGGCCAGCAGGCCAGAAAGGGAAAACTAAACAGGCCGATGGGAACGAGCGGGCCGCAGGAAACTGTAAGACACAGGAACCGAGATGAACTAAAAGTGGTGACTTGGAACGTCAGGGGGCTAAACGCCTACGTGAAGAGACTGAGGGTCTACGCATGGCTGAACAAAGCGAAAGTTCACATCGCAATGCTGCAGGAGACCCACCTGACGGCGGAAAAACAAGCTAAGATGGCCAAGAAATGGGGCGGCCAGACATACAGCTCCACATACTCTAACTACGCGAGAGGGGTAGCGACCTGGATTGCCCCGGGTATCCCATTCCAACTCATCAAACAGGAGAGAGATGCCGAAGGCAGGGTCCTCATCGTACACGGAATGCTGGAGAACCGGGAAGAGTGTCTGGTGAACACTTACACCCCAAACCACGATACAACAGATTCCTTTAAACCACTCACACCCCGGCTGGCCCCGTATAGGAACGTCACGACCATCTGGGCCGGAGATCTGAACTGCATGCTGGATCCCAGGCTGGACCGGTCGGACGACAAACACAAAAGGGCCGCACCACCAGCGCGGGTGTTGCAGAAGACACTGGACCAGCTCGAGCTAGAGGACGTCTGGAGGAAGGTACAGGGGGGTGAAAGGGGATACACGCACTATAGCGCCCCACACAGGACATTTACCCGCATCGACTATTTATTCATGGGCAAAGCGACACTAGGCGAATTCACTGGGGCACACATTCACGCACGAACCCTATCTGACCACGCCCCCTGGAAGCAACATGGGCACATACATACAGGAAAGCCCCCATACCCACGTGGAGACTTATGGCGGAAGCACTCCTAGAGGGGGATTTCCAAGACCATATGCAAACTTCAATAGACGACTACTTCGAGCACAACACGGGTAATGTAGACAGTGTGGGTACGACATGGGAGGCCTTTAAGGTGGTGATCAGGGGGGCGGCAATTGGGAAAACGGGAGGCCTTAGGAGAGAAACCCTGGCTGAATTGGATGAGATAGAAGGGAAGATAGAGAGGGCGGAAGCACAGGCAGGGTGAGGGGGGGAGAAACGGGTGACCTCACCACTCTGAGACAACAGTGTATGGCGGCCTGGGAGAGATTAGGGTGGTTAGACTATGGGAAGTACATACAAGGGCTGCACGCAGAAGGGGATAAACCTGGTAGACTTCTCGCCTGGCTGACCAAACAGGAGACCAAGCGAGAACCGATAAACGCAATTCGAAATAGTCAGGGGGCGATTGAAAGGTCCCAGGAGGGTATAAATACGGTGTTCTCGCAATTCTATGAGGAACTATATTCCAGAGTACAGGAAGCAGAAGAGGGAGACCTTGAGGATGCATTTGCGGAAATCAAACTTCCACGACTGTCAGAAGAGCAGGCCCAGTTACTGTGAAGGAACTGACTGAGGTTATTGCCCAGTTGCCGACAGGGAAGTCCCTGGGGCCCGACGGGTTGCCAGGGGAATTCTATAAAAGATGCAAAGATAGCTTGGCTCCGAGATTACTAGAGACACTGGAGGAGGCGTACGAGTGCGGATGACTCCCGAGCAGTATGTCAGAATCTGTAATAGTCCCAATACTTAAAGCGGAGAAGCCATCCCTTGAGTGTGGGTCCTACAGGCCAATCTCTCTGATAAATCAGGATTCCAAGATACTGACGGCGGCATTGGCCAATCGGCTAAAAAGGGTGATACCCACACTGGTACACACAGACCAGACGGGGTATGTACCAGAACGCAACACAACACGGCATGGAATCTCCGGAGACTCCATCACGCCATTGACAGGACGAACCAAGAGGGAGAATGCGCAGTGGCGTCATTAGATGCAATTAAAGCGTTTGATTCAGTGAACTGGGACTGGCTACTGGGGCGCTCGCCCACTTTGGGATAGGTGGGGGGTTCCTACGTTGGATAAAGCTGCTGTACAACGACCCGAGGGCCAGAGTTAAGACGGGGAGGCATGTCTCAGGGGAGTGGAGCATAGGGCGAGGTACGAAACAGGGGTGTCCGCTGTCCCCGATGCTATATATATTGGCACTGGAACCGTTCGCGGCCTTCCTAAGGGCAGAGTACGGAGACACCGGCATAGTGATAGATGGGGAAACACACTGGATTTCAATATATGCAGATGACATGCTGCTTTACGTCCAGGACCCACAAACCCACTTACCAGATCTATTGGAGGCACTGGGAGCGTTTGGCAGGCTATCGGGAATCACCATCAACAAGAGGAAGTCCTCACTGTTCCCCCTAGCGCGCCTGAGGGCGACAACGTCAGACCAGCTGTCACATCTGGGCCTGACATGGACCCCAATCACCTTCAGATATTTAGGGGTGGACATATATCACGATACTGCGGAAAACACACATGGCCAACACGCAGGCAGCCCTGGACAAAATGGAGAACGCCATGCAGTTCTGGAAAACACTACCGCTGGGGATGGTAGGCCGGGCGGCCCTAATGAAGATTATAGTTTTACCCCGACTCCTATATTATTTCACCAATATCCCCTATAACATCCCCAGATCCTTTTTCAGACGATTACACTCCATAACACAGACCTTTCTATGGAGGGGAGGGAGGAACAGGGTAGCACTGAGCACATTACAAAGGGGTTACAAATGGGGAGGGATCAAGCTCCCGGACTTTGAGCGTTACTACTTGGCCGCGCAACTTCAAATCGTGGTCCGATTGCTGGGGGAAGACACCTCCATAGATGCAATACTGTTTCGACCATCGCTCCAGCGATATTATTTGAAAGAACTACTGTGGATAAACGAGACCCAAGCAAAAACCCTTCCCAGAATAGTCCAACTAGGCCGAGCACTGTGGAAGAGAGCATGCAAAGTGAGACCCCTGTTCAAGGCCCATTCCCCTGGCGGGACTGGTAGACACCCGTATAGCAAGCATGGCAACGTTCAGAACACAGTGGGAAGACAAAGGAGTGGCCCAAGTAGGTGACCTGTGGCAAGAAGGACATTGGGTAGACTTTCAGAACCTGGCGGAGGAGCCGGACATACACAGTGGCCAATTCATACTGTATAATAGCATGGTCCAAGGAATAAGGAAGAGGTGGGAGACCCTGCCGGAAGAGGAAGACATAGATGGGCCGCTGGACGCCTGGTTCGATGTATCTGAGGGGACACACACCGTGTCCAGACTTTACGAACAATTGCTGGGCACCGTCAATTCTAGGGCACTGAACAGCTGGACAAAATGGGAGGAGGAACTTCAGCGACCCCTAAGGGACGAAGAATGGAACAGAGCACTTCAATACGCGAAGAAAGTTTCCAGAAACGCAAGATTCAGACAGCTGCAGTTCTACATAGTGCACAGGGCATATTTAACGCCTAAAAGATTGTCAAACATAGGGGGACAGTCAAATACGGAGTTGTCCACGCTGCCAGGAAGAACAGGCAGATATGGTGCACATGTTTTGGACATGCCCAGGTGTGACAGCCTTCTACAGGAAAGGGCGTTGAAGGCAGGAATCCATATGCGAGCTTGGTAGCCGGCGTCCTACATACTGGGCCTGTTCCCGAGGTGCGACAAGCAAAGGATCCATATAGCTAAGATGATAGACCTGATGACAATTCTGGCGTAACGCTGCATCGCAATGGCATGGAAAGCAAGCGCAGGACCATTGATAGAAGGCTGGTGGGCGGACCTACAAAAATGGGCAATAGTAGAAACTACGGTCTGGACCAGAACCTCGCAGAGGGGAGAAGAGAACAGTGGGGCAAGAATACTAGCGTGGAATATCTTGGTACAAGACTTATTTGGGAGCGACGAGGAAAACAGCGCAACTGACTCGAGTGAGCCGGGAGGAGAGGAGACTTGACCTGCCTGCACCCGTGCGCAGCACGCAGACCGGAACGAGGACAACACGACAGAGGAGGAGGGTGCCTAGCCGTGACCCGAGCGGATAACGTACATTATGAACTTGAACCCGAAAGTGCCAGAGCAAATGTTGAGAATTGTTGTTTATTTGTTTTGTGTTTGTTATTAAATGAAAATAAAGAAAATTGTTTTTTTTTTTAAAAACAAAATTGTAATTATTGACAAAGAGTGATTATTTTAAACATTGGTTGAAACCTTGGATAAGGTATTTGGAGTGAGCTCATCCAGGAACGGAAGTGATCCGCTCCTACTTTTCGTGTTCTTACTTTAACCTTGTGCCTAGGCTAAAGGATGAGCTCCCATTAACAGCTGGAAAAGAATTGAAATTGTGAATTTACTAAAGACAAGCAGTGCCCACCCTACCCCTTGTTCCTGTACATGACATTTGGACACACCACCCCTTTCCCTGGATTTCAGGACCTTTGCAAATGAGACTGTTTTCTGAAATCAGCAAAACATCAATGTGGTCGTAGAAGCACTGGCCCACGACACGAGGAACAAAACTCTAGGTCCAGGCCCTAGGATGCATGGTTTCTAAGATAATTTCACCACAAGGAATTGCACCATGCCAGGGTGAGGCAACAGGTGGGGAGAGACCACACAGGGTCCCAGTATGCAGCAGCACACCAACTGTCACCTCCCCCCAACATCTGCTCCCGGGAGATGTCAGTCAGCCACACACTCCTATTCTCAGTGCAGTTTATTTCAGGGTGCAAAGCACATCAAGTGATAAGCAAATCGTAACAGTGACCTACAGGATCAGTGTTATCGTGTCTGTGTTCGGAGAATCCTTCTGCTATTTGTCTATAAATGTCAATGGCAACCTAGTCATTTGTAACGCGCTCCATCAGAGAAAGTGTAGCAAGTGTTCCCAAATTCCATCTAACCTGCTTAGTTCTCGCCACAAACATCCCCAGTTGATATGCTATGTGTGCAGATTTTACTACTACGATGGGGAAGGGGGTGGAGGCTTTCCAGTTCCCTCTCCCCAGCCCTCCGAAAATCTGGCAGGCATCAATCCTCGACAGCCACACTCATCCCCAGAGAAGGCAGCCTGTGGCGACAGTAATACCCCTTAACCTTTTTAGTTTGGGCTTTACGGTAACGAGGAAGGTCCAGCCTGTAAGCTGCAACTATTGTCATGGGAAGGGAAGATAGAGAGATGAGATGTGAGGAAGAACACACATCTTGGGGGTGTAGTTTGAGTGTATATCCACCAATTGACTGTCCATGGTCATGCTAGTGCCTATGGCGTCCCCTAGCCCCCAATATCTGCCTCTCCTTGCCCCAAAACAAATCCCTCTGGATCTCTTTAAGTCGAGCTATGTGCTTTCTGAGCAGCCATCTGCAAGGTAATGTCTTAATTGCAGCCATAGACCAGCTCCTGGTGTGATTTATAAGAAGTATTTGTTTTTGTGCATGCACTGATTTAAAACAGGAATTTGGCACTATATAGCCATTAGGTGTGCATTAACGAAGCACTGCCATAACACGTGTAGACACTCGCACCATTTGCCATATATTGCCATCTTACAGCCATGTCTTACCATTAGGGCAGTTCCTGGAACATGTGGATCTCATGGCTACCAAAAGCCCAAACTGTTGACTTTGCCAATGCTTGCCTTAGTTTGATCTGACCGCAGCACTATTCATTTCAGCTGAGAGAAGACACAGCAGGGCCATCTGCTGTATGGTAGAGGAGCATTGTCAGTGTGGCATCGCCACCTGCTGGTGCAAACTGTTACCGCATGGGAAGAAACTGCACAAGGTAATCTCTTTGTTTATTTTGCTTACGAACTCTCTAAAGAAATACACTGTTACAAAATAAAACAATTTCTAAACCTGAAAACCACCAGTTGATATAACTAACTACATGTTCCTTTTTTTGAAGGACTGCAACTTGTATTCACATTGCTTTTTGAAATACGCATGAAGAGCAGAGGATATTTTAACACATGCACATTAAAGACATCGGAAGTGGGCCATGTAAAATGCTCTGTGTGTCCTGTTTTTTAGGTTCCTGTTGGGTGGGATTCTAATAATAATAATATGGCATTTATATAGCGCTACGAACACTCAGAGCGCTGCTTATTATTACCCACGGTGTGTCGTGCTCATTTATCGACCTCGGAAGGATGAAAGGCTGAGTTTGGCCCCGCCGGGATTCGGACCTGCGTTAGCAGGGTCTGCACGGATGTCAAAGCGAGCGCTCTACTCGGTGTGCCACTTGACCGGCTGATTCATGTAGTCTTGTGTTTTATTCGGCCAAAAAAACCCAAAACGTTAAAATACTGTACAAGAATGCAGAATGATGTGAGTTAAAAACTTGATCTGTGGCAAATTACTATATCTAAATGGATCTTGTTCTCTTTGGTTGACATAATTGGGATCACCTGGAAAGAATGCTGTAAAGGGTGAACTACACAAAACGCCTCTGTTGAATTTGGTTCTATTGACTGTAGTTGTTTTCTCCATGTACAATGATAATAAGTAGGCAATATAACCTGCCTGGTAATGCCCCGGGTCAGTATGAAGCCAGAGCAAAGTGAGGGCCTTAACAATCGCCTGGTTGGTGCATTACCTGCCCTGGTAATGCCCCCTGTGAGGATTATATTGCTATTAGTACCCCAGCACGTTGTACCGGGTACTAATAGTTTTTTTTAAAGTTGAGAAACGACGTGTACATCGTTTCTCAACTTAAACAAACTAAAAAATAAGATGGGTACTATGGATTGGGAAGAAGGGCCCTATACATAGTCCCTTCTCCGTTTCCATTGCGGCTATTTGTGTGACAGGCATGCGCCAGGAACACTACTGTTACCGGGACCGGTGAGGGACAGCAGCTAATTAGGGCAGAATTGGAAGGGGAGCCTACATTTGTGGAAAAGGGGGTGGGGACACAGCAGAGCAGGGGACCACTTACATGATTATCCGACGGGGGGAGATGGTGGCCCCCAGCTCCAAGGAGGCTCTGAGTGGGGGCTTTACCATGTGATAAAGCCCGTGTTCTCACCCTCCCCATTGGCTAGGAGGCCAAATCCACACCCCCACTGGGTACTAATTATGCATATAGTGCACACATGCTGAATTGTCAGTTACCTTGTCTGTTACACATGGCAACATTACTTGTGAGCCATGGACCACCCCTAACAGAAAATCAAAATAGTACTATAGTGTTTCGTTAGATAGGGGGCTTGCCTGGGCCTCGATTGTTTAAGGAGTTTGCCAGTCCATTTCCCTAGGGGCACTGACCATGGGGTCTGCATTATCTACAAAGTTTGTGAGTAGATTGCTGAAGGAGAAGAAAAGCATTTTAGGCATGTGGGATGCTTACCTAATCACGGATATTGTTACCGTCGACACATTGTTTTTGCTTTTCTCCTTTCCTTATGACCATTGAAGACATGGTGGTGCATCACACTTGTATACAGTTGTGAGATTTAGCCAGGCATCACATTTTGAGTGAAAGGTGAAGTTTAGCCATGCTTCACACACTTAGTGTGATGCATGCATAATCTTCACTATTCACGCTAAGAGAGAATTGTGAAGTTTAGCCATGTGTCACATCTAGATAGAATTGTGAAGTTTAACCATGCAGCACTTTTAGATAGAACTGTGATGATTAACCATGCATCACACTCTGAGATAATTTTGAAGTTTAGCCATGTGTCAGACTTGGATAGAACTGTAAAGATTAGCGACGCATCCCATTCCGATAGAATTGAGAAGATTAACAGCGAGTAACACTTAGAGTGAAATGTGAAGACTAACCATGCATCACACTTAGAAAGAATTGTGAAGTTTAGCCATGTGTCAGACTTAGATAGAATTGTGGAGATTAGCCACACGTCCCATTCAGATAGAATTGAGAAGATTAACTGTGCATCACACTTAGATAGAATTGTGAAGTTTGGCCATGGGTCACATTTAGATAGAATTCTCAAAGATTAACCATGCCTCACACTTAGATAGATTTATGGAGATTAGTCATTTGTGTAAACAGATAGGACTGTGTAGATTAGCCACATAGAAGAATTTAGTGAGTATTCAAAGCACTAACCACCTGCTCCTACTTCCTCAAGCACACCACCCAAACACTATACACACACCCACTGGGCTAGCAACCTATAACCTAACACCCCATCCCCCCCAACACAAGAAACACACACAACAAACAAACCCAGACACTGGACCTTACATGTACAGACAAAACAAGCCAGTGCGCACAACCTAAACACCTGCCAATCTACACATAAAACACACATACACACCCCAACGTAACAAAATAGTCACATAGAAACATCTCAGGCATTGGACCTTACTCGTACAGATACAACAAACTAGTGCACGCAACCTACTGTCTACAAGCCAACATACAACCATGCCACTTTCTCCTGGTTCTGGACCTATCCTATCACTCTTCCGTCACTAACCAACCCTGTCCTCTTTCTTGCAGAGCCACATGAGCGCCTATAGACTGCCCTTGGGTGGGATTGGTGCATGGTATAAATAAAAATATCACCTGAGGGTGTCACTTTCTGCTCCCACCTTTGCCAGCTGGGGTTTGGGGTACTGGAAAGCCCCCTCGCAGGGCTTAATTAATAAAAACAGAAAAGTGCCCTGGACCAAATATTTTCTAGTAGGTCTGGCCACGGCTGTGAATACCCATTGCTGCTCCCCAAACTGTCAATATATTTTAGGTTCCAGCTGCAACTCCCACCCACTCATTGGGGATGATTGATGCACTGCCCATGGCAGATGTCCACTTTACACATTCCAATCAGCATTCCATGAAATAATATAATTGTCATGAAACGAGAGCCTAAAATTGTAACTGTTTCATTAAACACATTGTTGTTATCATTTCCTTCTGATTCTACAGTTGGCAAGTGGAATATTTTGACCATCTATTGACATAAAATCGAGCTAAAGGGATTTCTTCCTATAGCAAAGTGACGGACATATGCAGACGCAATCAATACCTAAATGATACTCTTGCCTATCAGACAACACATCAAGATCTTCTATAGGTCAGCACTCAGCAGAGGCACTACTCTTTGGCAGTGGCTTTTCCTCTGACGTTGTCCCTTTGGTGGTGGTGCTGGCTGGTACTGTGCTGTTGTTGTCTTCTCTGTGCGGAGTGTCTCTCTAGCACACTAATGGCATTAGCGGCAGTGCGGCACAGCCAGTGTAAGCCAACCAGTATAAGGATCGGGACTGGAAGGCATCACTGTATTGGCAATGTACACCTTGGCTTTGTGGCAGGTGATAAATGGACAGTGTCCACCATAACAAGGCCCAGAATGTTCCCGCTGAGTGTTTCTGCGTGTCTCCAGAACTATATCCGTGCCAGAACCATATATGCAACTTGCCAGCCATACTACCAACACTGGCAAATACATATCCGTCTAGCTACTGTTCTGGTTAGTTGCCTCAGGAACTGTCGCTGCCTAGATGCTGCCCACACCACACACACACGTCTCCCATCCCTGCTTGTGGCAGTGCTTCCAGGTATTACAGTAGACGAGCCACAGCAATTCCATGCAGGTTAATTGGCGCATTGTGCAGGCGTGGCCACCACAAGTGACCCGCATTGTCTTCTTCAGGCTCATTGTTCATGAACATGGACAACTAACAGCAGTACTCGCGTGGGTCATCACGTTCATGAATAACAATGAGCCTTCCAGGGATGCAGAGCGTTCACACTGTGGGTGCTTGTTGTGGGACTATTGACTAACTGACAGTTATAATAATATTAAGTTGTCTAAGCATCACATCATATTTGACATAAGTCTGAGACAATAAGCGCCAGTGCTCAGACGTAACTCCCATGGCCCAGCCCTGACAAACACCCCCACAAATAATACACTGTTAGCAACATTCATTACTGATGGTCCATTCCTTCCAAATCCGGAGGGCATTATTCAATTCAGTGTTATGCAGTGTATGCACCTCAGAAGGATTAAATGATTTGCTGGCACATCGAGTATGCCCACTAGTGACACACAACCTGGACACTGATCCCTGCAGCATGTGTATCAACCAACTGAGCTATCTCAAGGAACAGCCTCAGATGAGAACAGTGATGCAGACCCACTGGCTGAACATTGCAGTTTTGAAGTTCAGATGTATTGGAACCTCACAGAACTACAGCTTCATGGTTGGCACCTGCGTTTTTTATATATTTATTTATTTTTCTTACTGTTTTAGTCTCTGTTTTCTCCTCCTCTCCCTTCTCCCTCTCTCTTCACACCACACTCTCCTTTACTTTTTTCTATGCACTTACTCTATCAAAATTGTCCCTGGACCTAGTATGATAGCAACGATTATGTGTCTCCTCCTCCCTTTACTTGTCCCCCACCCCTCCAGCACTATCTGAAATGTCATTAGGCCTAGTACGGTAGTAGCCTGTCTGTTTCCCATTTCCTTCCTATTTGTGTTTTAGCTCCTGCACTATCTGAAATGTTGTCAGGCCAAGTACGATAGTTAATTTCACATTGTTGTTTTTCATGGCCTGTAAGAATGTCATTGTATTTTCCCTTGTTCCCTCCCTTGCCGTGAAAGGCTTTGAAACACATTGTTCATAGGCGCTATATAAATAAACTATCATATCATATCCAAATTATCTATTCTGTGGTTTTACCAACTTGAGGATAGGTGATAAACAAGGGTTGATATATGAGAAGTATAATTATGGTGGAGCCCTGCTGTGTGTTGCCCTGGGAGGGGGCAGCTCAGTGAAGTGGTCGCATTGAGGTGGCCTGGGGTGCTGAAGAGGAGCCTGGTCGAGTGCTCGATCTGGAACTGGTTCTTGACCTCCTGCGCCCTGGCTCTCATCTATAGGTTAATTATTATGAAGGTTGTGAACTAGAATCTGCAATCTTAGACTGGGGGCACAATAACTTTGTACGACTTGCTCGCTGCACAGAGGTGATGTGGCATTAGGCTCCATGGTGGGGACGTGAGGTTAGAACGACTGGGAGTTTGGATGCCTTAAATGAAGAGGCCAACATAACATGGAGCCTTACGTTTGATGGCCACACAGGATTGTAATAGAGTGGGTGACCAGAATGGAGGGGAATCGTACCATCCTCTAGTATAGACTATAAAATACGTGGACACTCATTCAAAGCAGGCTGTTGTGAAGGGGTCAGTAATCCAAGGCAGACAACTGCTTGTAAATTTCAAAATTTGACATTTTATTAAAGTAAATATTTTCAACCAAAGCCTCGCTTGCCCTACTCTACCAAGGAATTCCGATCTTAGTATAAAGGCTAAGGGAACAATCTCTAGCATGTGTAAACTGGTCTTCACTCTAAACAACAAAACATACAAAGGAAATAATATATCACCACAAGATAATAAGCAATATTAAACAATATCCAAATGACCTTTAGCTGACCTGGCTAAAATCCCTTTCCCAGGCTTTAAAGTTAACTAAAAAAATGTTTTTTAAAAAAAGTCTTGAACTATTGAACTAGTTCTTGCCAGTTCGAAGTCAAAGCAAAAGCTCATCAAACAAAAATGCACTGGGAACCACTCTTTGTTCCTGGATGAAAAGACCCAATTTCCAGCAAAGAAAATGGCACCAATGGTAATCCTGGTTATGATGACAAATTAATTTATTTGTATGTTTTACGTGCCGTAGCCTGCAGGCATCAGGGCGAGGAGACAGATTAAGAGATGAGAGGAAGTGACAGAGGGGTAGCAGTTCATAAGGTAAATATAATTAATTAAAAGGTATGGTTCGGGCAAAACATTTTATTGCAAAAAAAGATGCGCAATAATAAAAAAAATCGATTGGCACTTTTTTTTTTGAGTCCCTACGTAAAATTTGGAGAAAATGAAGCTCAAAGGGAAGCACATGGGGGCATCCATTTTGTGAAATGGATGCCCGCCGCTGTGCTTGCTTTGGCTTTTGCGGCACTAATGAAGGAAAAGCCAGCCAGTTGTAGTAAACAAAAGCTACCACTGGGTGGCTTTTCCTTCATTGGTGCCGGGACTCTGAGGATGGAGACCGGAGACTACAGGCAGAAAAGTTGCAGCTGCATCTCGGTAAGTGCTATTTTTTAAATAAAAATAAACACTAGCTGTGTTTTTTTTCTACGTTTTCCGGGCTGGAGGAGCCCGGAAAACATAGAAATAAAACCACAGCTTTAAAAACGTTGTATTTATGTTTGCAGTAGCTTTTGAAGCTAACGGACACATAAATACAACGTTATTGTGTTTGAAAACACTGCAGTTTTTATTTCCAAGTTTCTCAGGCTCCTCCGGCTCGGAGGAGCCTGAGAAACTTGGAAAGAAAAACCGCAGCGTTTTTGAAACACAACCGCGTTGTGTTTCTGCTACCGTGGCTATCACTTTGGGTCTCCGGTGCTCCCCACGGGGAGCCCGAAAGCCCCAAATGGGAAAGCAGCTTTAGGCAGAAACACAACGCGGTTGTGTTTGAAAACGCTGAGGTTTTTTTTCCCAAGTTTCTCAGGCTCCTCCGAACCGGAGGAGCCTGAGAAACTTGGAAAGAAAAACCGCCGCGTTTTCAAACGCAATAATGTTGTATTTATGTGTTGGTAGCTTCAAAAGCTACCACAAACATAAATACAACATCTTTAAAGCTGCAGTTTTATTTCTAAGTTTTCAGGGCTTCTCCGCCCGGAAAACGTAGAAAAAAAAATGCAGCTAGTGCTTATTTTAAAAAAAATAAATAGCACTTACCGAGATGCAGTTGCAGCTTTTCTGCCTGTAGTCTCCGGTCTGCCTCCTCCGAGTCCCGGTACCAATGAAGGAAAGCCACCCAGTGGTAGCTTTTGTTTACTACAGCTGGCTGGCTTTTCCTTCATTAGGGCCGCAAAAGCATGCACAGGCGGGCATCCATTTCACAAAATGGATGCCCCCAGGGGCTTCCTTTTTAAAATTTTGAGCTTCATTTTCTCAAAATTGTACACAGGGACATGGAAAAAAAAAAGTGCCAATAGATTTTTTTTATTATTGCCCCTCTTTTTTTTGCAATAAAAATGTTTTGGGCAAACCATTCCTTTAAGAGAATAAAATGGTCTTTAGTGCTTTTCTGAAGGCAGTCAAGTTTCCTTCACAGCACAGATTTATCAGTAATTTTTTCCATGCTAAGGCAACCTTCGCAGGATATGACCGTTCTTTTCCCTTCGTCCGTCTGAATCTAGGGCATGGTAGTCGCATAGAGTCTTTCAATCTAGTAGTCCTAGTGAAATTCTGAATCATAATGCGCTCTTTCAAATATCTGGGTGCATCTGCAAACAGATACTTATGGGTCATGGTGTTGATTTTAAATTCTATTCTTGCTTCTACAGGGTGCCAGTGAAGAGAAATCGTCTCTTCTTCAAGATTATTTTTTACAGTACAAAAGAAGGTGTAATATTTCCTCAATGGCAATAATACACATTTCTTTAGGACTGTGTCTTCTACAACTGTACATTTGGTTAGGACTTCTTAAGTACATTTGGTATATTTGTTAGGATGCTTCTCTTTGGGTTTCTCTTTGGGCTGCTGCACCACCCTTCTACTATTGTTACTATGAGAACAATCACCTTTGTCCCACAGTCCGCCACTATTTCCAACCACTTAAATGTGACATCCTATGACAACTTTATACCCCCACAGTTCAAGTACTGCTACCACTGCTTCGTACTTTTGAGTTATCTGGGAAAATCTGACAAGGCACTTCAACCTCTTCAGGTAGGCAAGGCACTCTTCCTTTAAATTACCTTCTCAAAAGGGGCAGCCTCTTTGACTCTTCCCTCTGTCTGACTGCCACAAGAATAACTTGCTTCTGCCCATAAGACTTACTTCTCTCCATCTTCAGTAGTCTTTTGCACCACATGTTATGATTTACTTCTGCGTATTCTTCACAAGCATTTAGTTCCCATTCCCGAGCTTTACTCACACCCTTTCTGTCCAAGTAATTACCCAGAAGCCATAGAACCACTCTTTCAGCTTCAAGTAACAATGCCACACTTGCATCTTAGGCCACTTGACAGCTTCCTAGTGTAGGTGTTTAGCTCTTTAACTATCAATAAAAATGGTTTCACTATGAAAAGGGGTTGCCTCTTGGCTTGGGCAATGATTGTTCTCTTCAGTGTTTTATACTCTCTACTTCTTGAGATTAAAAAGAATGTCAATTCTGCATAAAGTATAAGGTTCAGTCTTTAAAGTGAAAACATAATTGGCCACACGCAACCACTCTTTAAGGTAGATTTTCAAGTTTAAAGTTGTGAATATAATTGTATTCAGGTGGTATGGTAATGGATGCATCTCGTGAAACACAATTGGGCACACGCAACCTTCCCTTGATGTAGTTTTTACTTGGTAATACTTGTACAACATCAATGTTAACTATTTGTAATGGTTTATCAAGCATTCCTTTACAATTAAAGACACGCAACCACTCAGGAAAGAGTTCAACATTGGATGTAATTGATTTTCACTTCTCACGCAAGTGTTAAAGCTTTCAGAATTAGTGTGAGTGCTACAATTCCATTGTTAATAGACAGTTCAAGTATACTGAACAACCTCTACTTGCTTTAAACAGTACACAAGTTGGCAACAGTTACCAGCAAAGCTTATTAAGTGTATCTGAATGCTGTGCTTCACTCACTGGCTTCAGGGACACTGCTTTAGTGGGTTGCTCTGCTTCCCCGACCACTGCTACTACTTCTGGCTCAGTTTGTACCCACAATCTTCTCCAACGCAGGTGTCTCTGGTTTGGCCACTTCAACTGGGAGTTCCGTTTCCTCTTGCGACCCTCGGCTTGCCTTCTGCTTCTGTCCTTGGGCTCCTGCACGGTCACGGATCTGCAATCACAGCAAATTGGATCACATGGGGAAAACTCAGTGGCCAGCACGTCTTCTGCTGCGAAGCCTTTGCAATTCAGGTTTTGGGAGAAGAGCACCCTCTCAGAACTTGCAGGTGAAATCTGCTGTCTTCACGTTCCGGCGTCCCTTCTGTGCTCCTACTTCCATGTGACTTCAGCCTCGTGCTTCTCCTCTGCTACTACTACTGCCAGTCTTCCAACTCCCGTTCCAGCTCCTTCTACTCCTACCTTCCTGCTGGGGCCTTTTATGCTTCACAAGTTTGTCAATAGGCTTCAGGTGCCGGCTGATAACCTTAATTGCCTGACTACTACATCTGCATGCCTCTTCAGTCCTCTTCCGTGTCTCAGTACCTCTGGGACATGTAGTTCTTTCCAACAAAATTAGTTTCTTTCTACCTTTTAATTATTTATGAGTGTAGATTTAATTCCCTTAAAGGCTTTAACAGAGGGGCTGTGGGTTTTAGCTTTTACAAAGGCAGATGGTTTAGAGAAGAAATTCCCACAATCCTTTGCATTGCACACTTGGGAATGAGGAGGGCATTTAGTTTTAGATACCAAAAAGGGTCTTTCTTTTGGTATAGTGTGCTTTGATGTTACAACCTTGGGTTTCACACCCTTACAATTAATATGAGGTTAAGAGACATTAAAATAACAATAAGCCATAACTTCTTTCGGCACAGTGGTAAGAATCTTCCTATCAGAGAAAAAATACAGTGTCTCATCCCATGGAATCTCCTCACCACCATGGTCCTTGTTCCCTCCCAGGTGATCCGTCTGCAGTACATCACCCCTGGTTCGCGATCAGGAAGTGTCTGCCTTCCTCTGGCCACCTGGGAGAAGCCTTTAGGCATGGTTTCAGTGAGGGATCTGCAGGATTCTTCACACTGTGCTGCTGCCCATGTGGCCGAACTGATTGTGGGGGCTGTACTGGGGCCAGCTTGGGCCGCGCTTTCAGGCTTGTTCAGGACAGTGCCCCCTGACAATGGTGGAAGTACCACACTGATCCAGGTTGGTGATTTCACACAGTATGATGTGAATACTTTGCTCCTGAATACCAAACTGACAGATTGATTCTGGGAGAGCTGAGTGAGTGCCGCATTCTAGGCGTACAGGATGGTGCAGTTCCACACAACGGGGTGGGGGGATGAATCAGCGAGGTGACTGTGACCTATTGGTGTGCAGCTGTGGCTGTGTGGTCCTGGGGCCATATGACTCTTTGCTGTATGGCAGGCGGACAGTGTGAACTGAAGGTGGGCACCTGCTGAGGCTACAAGGCAGGGTGGAGGAGAACACTGCGGACATTGCTTCGCTTCAGTGGGACCAGAGCTGCAGCAAGTCCCCAGGGCATTGGGGGGGAGGGGTGTGTCATGGAAGACAAGGTTCTGCGGCACAGCAAAATGTCCAAGTAGGAAAAACAGCAGTCAAAACTTCAATTTGTAACACCGTCTCAGATTAAAAGTCAAAGTGATGGAGGATTCTCTAGGTGTAAACTCTCAGTTCATATGTATTGATGCAAATGGAGCGTTCACCGATATCACAGCAATATTCATTAAACTGCAGGCCAGTATACAATCATTGGATGAGAAAATGTACACTTTGTTGTGCAAAGTAGACCGCATGCAGGTCTGCTTGGACAAACATGGGGAGAGAATGGATAAGAATGAAGGGCGGGTCTCCATGGTGGAGGATGAATCTTCAGCCACATCGCAAGAGCTTGTCCAAGTCAAGAGGGCTCTAAAGTAGCTGGCTGATAAATAGGAGGATCTTGGATCATGGTCCAGTAGAAGAAATCTATGGATAGTGTGTCTCTCTGAATCGGTGGAGCAGCGGTCCATGGAACCCCTGGTTGAATCTATCTTGCGGCAGGTACTGGGAAGTGAGGATTTCTCAGCAGTGTTTCTAGTGGAGAGGGCACATTGGATACCCAGTGGCAAGAAACTGATACCTGGTGCTCCGGCCTGACCAATCATAGACCGGATGCTGAACTATCTGGATAGATATCTCGCTCTCTCAAAGGCGAGGGAGAAGGGAATTCTGACATACAGGGGATCCTATTAAGCTCTTTCCAGACTTCTCAGATAAGGCTCAGGCATCTAGGAGGACATACATTGACATCATAAAACTGCTTAGGGAGAGGGGTATGAGATACGCCAGGCTCTTCCCCGCTAAACTCTGAGTGGGGCATGATGGGCAAGTACTTTTTTCCAGTCCCGCGATGAAGCCAACACTTTCCATGAGTCAATATTGTGGGCCCCCAGGCGCAGGAGGAACAATGAGCATGGGGGGAGTGACTCCCCATGAAGTGGTGTGGCATATTAATGGCAGACAATGAATACTGTGATATTTGAATTGGGGGTGGTGAAAAGCTGGCACCTACCATTGTACAGGTGCAGGGGGTGACTGACTGCTGGGGCTGCCCTTGTGCTGAAGCTTATGACAGCCAATAGTTTGGGGATGGGGTGGAGGTAACTGGCATTTTGGGGTTTCCAGTAGGTGAGTTGTTCGGGGCTGGTTGTTTTTGGAGGGGAGCAGTGGTTTGGGGGATCGCCCTTGTCTGGTATTTGAGTTCCTCTTCCTATCTGCTGCATTGGCACTGGGGATGTCTTGAGATGGACTGGTTGGGGATGCAGATATGCCTCGCAGCTAGATGCGATAAAGATGGGCAAAATGCCATTCCTGGGGATTTAAATGGAGGATTCACACTGGTATGGCTAAGGGACTGATATGTATGACATGGAACATCAGGGGTCTCAACAGCCCATCTAAAGCCTGTAATGTGTTATTATACATGAAATGTCATCAAATCGACATAACGTTTCTGCAGGAAACACACCTGACCTCACCTGGGGAGAAGCTTTGGGTAGGGATGTGGGTATCATCATTACTTTGCCTCCTACTCCTCTTACTTCTGGGGGGGTTTGTTTATTGATACATGGTTCAGCTGTGTTTCGCCTGACTAATATGATTAAAGATCAAGAGGGAACAGCGTTGCTAGTGATGGGAGTCGTACATGGTTGGGCGATTACCTTAATTACTATGGCCCTAATCAGGATACAGTGGATACATTGGAATGGATAGCTGAACAACTCGATAAGAGCTCCTCCGGTTTGATTGTGTGGACAGGAGATTTTAACGCAGTGATGGAGCCGGAACTCGATAGGACCGGGCGGGACCAGAGGCCTCCTTTGAAGGTGACCTGTAGGTTACAGGAGTTAAGCTGAGCATGGGAGCTGAATGACATCTGGAGGACTAGGCACAGGAGTGAGTAAGCTTACACGTTTAGCTCCACGTTTCACCAGTTGGCATCTCGGCTGGAACATTTTTTGGTTTTGGATAGGTTTACGGGTTGGGTGGAGGAGGTTAATATACTGGTGTGCACGATGTTGCACCATGCACCAGTGGTGATGGTGCTGGAGGTGCCGGAGCGAATCGGCAGGACACCGCCCTGGGTGTTTAAAAGTGATGGTCTGTCTGATGTGGTGTTTTGAGCAGGGATCTCACAAGTCATTGAACACTTTTATTACTGAAACGGTGGACTCGGTCTGTTCATATGCAGTGCTGTGCGAAATGTTTAAGTGTGTGCTAAGGGGGGAGTTTGTCTTGAGGGAGTCTGCGATATTGAAACTGATTAGTGGAGAGTTAGCGGATAGTGAGGCAGGCATTCAGCGCTTACAGGCAGAAGCAGCCTTTCTAGGCGATTCCGCTAAGCAGAAGATATTTAAAGACGAAGTGGAAAGATTTAGGGACGTGGCCCAGAGAGAAGTGAAGTTCCTGCTGGGGAAGGCGGCTGTTGGGCAATATGGGGTGGGGCAGCACCCCGGTAAACTGCTTGCAAGGGCAGCCAAAGCTGACACTCCCAGGACATACATTACGTCTATTAAGGATGGGCAAGAGAGCCTGAAGCATGCAGACAGGGATATTATTCAGGCATTTTGTGCATGGTATTCCTACCTATATTCTTCGCAGGTTTGTGCTTCGCAGTCCGAGTTAAGCGAATCACTTGACTTGATCGGCTGGCGCTTTATTGGTGTACAGCAGAGGAGAGGGACTAGTTGTGTCAACCCACTATTACAGAGCAAGAAATCCTCCATGCGATTAAGAAGCTGTCATTGAGAAGGCCCCGGCGCCTGATGGCTTTACGGCTGAGTTTTTTTAAACATTTTGCGTCATGGAAGGCTCCATTTATTCGAGTATAAGCAAGCTTTGAGGGAGGGGCAGCTGCATGTTCCTCCTACCACCCGATTTCACTAACAGACAACAACAATATGGCCAAGCTGCTGGTTACGAGGTTAGCGCCTCTGATGCATAGATGTGTTAAATCGATTCAATCTTGTTTTATCCCGGGATGCTCTACCTCTTAAGGGTTGAGGCATATGCTTTGTTTAATGTCAGTGGTGTGTCAGGGCAACTCTATAGTGGCAGCGCTATTAGATGTCAAAAAGGCATTTGATTCAGTAGAATGGCTCTCTCTTTTTACATTTTTTTGAGGTGGATGGGATTGGTGAAGAGTTTGTATCCAGGGTCTTGTTGCTCTACACCTCGCCTAATGCCAAAATCAGAGTGAACGGCCAGCTCACGTCTGTCATTCCATTGGGGAGAGGTACAAGACAAGGGTGTCCTCTTTTTCCTTTGTTGTTTGCCTTGGCGATTGAGCTGCTGGCCGAATTGCTGAGGGATAGGCATATCCACAGAGGGATACAGCTGTATAACCACAAGGTGGAGGTCCTTTTATGGGGATGACCTGGTAATCTATGTCAAGGACCCGCAGGCTAATCTAGGGCCGACGTGTTGAACTTTGGCTAATTTTCCAGATTGTAAATAAACTCTACAAAAAATCAGTATCAGTGTTCTTCCCACTCACTGACTGTACTGGGCAGTTAAATGATGGGTTTGTGTTTAGGTGGCACACGGTTTATACTCAGTATCTGACATGGCTCCATCCCCAGAGATTTTATATCAACGCAATTGTGGTAGGGTGTTGGAACAGGCCAAGGTGGTTGGGGCTTCCACTCAACCTTTATGGGAGGGCTGTGTTGCTGAAAATGGTCCTATGGCCCCAGTTTTTGTATGTGATTTTAAATGTGCCACTAGCTGTGCCTAAGTCTTACTTCGCGAGGTGCAATCGGTGCTCTCCCGGTTCATTTGGGCGGGTAAACAAGCACATATGATGTGGAAGAAATTGGTTGCACCGTTGGAGAGAGGGGGTTGGCGTTAACCAAGTTTGAGGCATATTATGATGCAATTCAGGCCAGATTTTTGGTTCAGCGTGGGTACATATAAGAGACACGTGGAGATAGAGAGGGCCCTCACAGCTCTGTCTTTGCTTCGGCAGTCATACTGACAGCCCCTAGTACATCAACTAAATCAAAGAATACGGTGGAATTGACTTGCAGAGCCTTGGACTCATATTGAAGGAAAATTAGTCCAAATGTGCATTGTATGAAGCAGTTGGGTATCTCATGCTTTCAGGACCTATTCCCAGAGGGACAGTTCCTCTCACTGGTGGGGTGGAAGGGTAAGGGGAACGTCACGTCCCTGGATCAGTTCCTATACTTTTGGTTATGGGAATCCCTGAAAGGTTTGTTTTCAACATTTTCGAATGCATGGGAGACGCCCCCTACACTACTTGGAATCGTAGGGATGGTGGATACCAGTAGGATTGTGTCCAATCTCTATAGTTAAATACTGGAGACTCGGGTGGGATTGGCGGAGCCATCCCAGGGGAAATGGGAGACCACATTGGGTTTTGCTATAATTGATGAGGTATGGCGGTATTGCTGTGCGCAAACTGGAAAAATAGCTCTAAACAGTAGGGCTTCATCACGAGTTGGGTGCTAACCCCGGCAGTATTACTGCCGAAGATATTAGCCCTACCGCCAAACCCCCTTGCGCTGTTAGCGCCGGATCACGGGTTTGGCTGAATGGTAAGTCCCCATTCCCCATTGGGCCCATTCGGGAATTTCCCATTCCCCATTGGGCCCAATGAAGAATGTTCGGCGCTATTCCCACCGGCGCTATTACCGCTGGTGGTAATAGCACCGAAAATCAGCAAAATCGCAGCAGATTTTATCCCAGCTCAGAGCTGGGGGTAAATCCACCAAGCCTGTGATTTGGCAGACCCTTAAATGCAGTGGTAATAGCGTTACTGCCACATTTAAGGGTTACCGCCAAACTCGTGATGAGGCAGTTAAACTGATTAATTTGAAATACATTCACCAATTCTACCACTCCCTTATGGTTTTGCCATGACACCCCAGATGAATGCGTTAGATGTGCAGCTACACTAGCAGACTTTCTCGACGCAGCATTGAGTTGCCCCCCAGTGTCTTGTTTTTGGGAGCTGGTTTTCGAGACGATGAGTGACATCGGAAAGGGAACGGGTGGATCCTACACTGGTGGTGGCTCTGTTGGGATATACTAAGCAAATCACAAGTTGGGAGAAATTTTGATGGGGCTATTATTACTCTTGGCAAAGAGAATGGTGGCAATGGTATGGGGACAGCGCAACATCCTACAAATAGACAGTCGACAGAGGATATTGTATACTGTAATGCGACAAGGATGGAATATGGCATAATAGGTCATCCCTGTGCCAAACGCAAGGATATCGGAGATCCTTATAAACGGTTCTTGATTTCACAAGCTGGAGAGACTGAGTCCAACACTGAGGAGGGGATGACCAGAGAGACAGGTAATAATAAAGTCCAGTGGAGGATTAATGCAATGGGTGGGATAGGGACGGGTTGGTGAGTATAGGGAGGATGTTCACAGCTTCTGGCGATGAGGTGACTGGGCATGGTGGCACATTTTGGGCATTGTCGATATGTATGCAGAAGGGGGAAGTAAATGAGGTGTGGATATTGGGGGGATGGTCATCTGAACCACTGTTTCTTTCTGTATTGTTACTTGTTGAAAACAATAACACGATCTTTTAAAAAAGAGAAATGTAATTATGGTGGGGAAGCAGAATACAATTGAAAAGTAATGTAATGTAACCGGGTGTCGAATAGCAAATTTATTCAATTTATGTAGCCACTTTGCACTACAAAAGTGATGGATGAACGGCTTTGAATTAATCATTGCCCTGGGCAGCCTTACTTGCCATCATCTTTTAGCTTGGATGCCCCATTACAGAACGGGACAAGCCAGTTACAAACCAGTCAGAGGAAGGGCATCTTAATGAGGAAATTAAAACTTGGATGAAAAATCAATTGGCGCAGGTCTCCGGGAGTTTCTTTTCATTGTACTTGTTGGTGGTTTTTGGCCTTTCACCGCCCATCCTAGTGAGACGTGACAACTAAACATAGAGAACACACACAAAAATCATACACAAAAAGAAAATCAGTCATTTAAAGGTGTCGCCGACCAGACCAGCTTCAAGATAAAAGCCAATCGGGATTCAATACAGTCTTAGACAAATGTGTGGTATGCAAGTTTGCCCAAATGGTATTGTTTTTTTTAAATTTACATTATAACCGATTATGAATACAAACAAGAAAGCATTATGATGAATCAAACCAAAACATCATCCAATATCATCCCTACCTCCCCCCTCCTTCTCCTACCCCTCACCCTCAACCTACAGTATAATAGGTCCAATTAAATAAATCCAGAAATCTCTCCTAAATTTCACCATTTTTCATTTCTTGTGACTTCCATAAATTACTCTTTCCATGAGTGAAGGCTTATGCATCTTTTCTAACCACACATCCACCTCTGGGCGGATGGGAGATTTCCAGTTTCGTAAAATCAACTTCTTGGCCCTCAAGGCTGCCCTTAACAACCACTTTCTCTGTGAACAAGATAGGACCTATCATCACCCAATATTAATGTATCAAAGCCGTAATCCAGTGACTCTCTCAGGACCTTGTTGAAGATCCAAATCAGTTCACCGCAAAAGTACCTTACTTTATAGACTCCCAGGGCATATGTTCCAGAGTGCCAGATCTATGTGTGCACCCCCCGCATGAATCTGAGAGGCCATGCGTGCATAAGCACCTGATTGTCCAATAAACCCTGTGCAGGATTTTAATTTGCATCAACCTCTCACACAAACTCAAAAAGCAATATATAGGTGACAGACATTTCTTCAACTAACCGCTGCAACCAAGCATCTAACAGCATTGAGTTATTTGGTGGATAAAATCATTTTGTTTAATTTTGAGGCTTGATGGCCTTCATTGTCTGTCCATTGTCTGTTTTTAAGATAACCTCATCCATGTTGGTGCTCTCCAACTCCCCCAATGTGGAGATGGTTCTTTTAAGAACACGGTAGTCACTACATTTACAGTTAGGCACATTCATTCCCTGCTTCAGTTGGTTAAATGTAAGCCAGCTCCCATCAACCATCAGATCCACAATTCACCTAACACCCCCCTTCCCCAGAAACCCCTTTGGCCAGAACAGCATCCTTTTCCCATCCTTAATAAGAGGGCTAAACCAAATGGAGGAACCTACCTGGTGCCAGGGGATCTCTACTTAATGAAAGTGAGAACTCCTTCCAGGCCACCCGCAATTATTCTGTCAAAGGAGAGCAAATGGCAACCCGGGTTGTTTTTGTCATCAAAATAGCCTTCAGCGTCAAGTGACTAGTTTCTTCACAGGTCAATTCATCAGGTTTATCCCTTAAAAAAGGTACAATAGAGGGAGACCACCAGGGGGCACAGAAGACAATGGTTGTTAGGTGGGACCCTCCTGTTTGCGTTGCCCCTTTAAGGGGATGTGTTTTCCTCACGTGTATGGCCCCTTTAAGATGGGCCATGACTGTGTCATGGCCCAAGCTAATAAAAGGAGCCTCTGCAGGCACGTGAGACAGAGCGGCTGCAGACTCCCAAAGAGGAACGATTGAGTCCGTGTCTCATTATCCATGTAGGCCACAGGCCTACACGTGGAGGCGCAGGCCTGCACGCCCAGACACTGAGGGACCCGCCTGCCAGGATGGCAGCCGAGGTCCACTCAGTCAGAGGCCTGGCAGGCTGTGACCCCATGCCAGGGTGCCGAGGCCCATGGCACCCGGGGCCATGCCGGACATCCACGGCAGGCCCCCACCCCCACACATAGTGGGACTGCCCGGCGCTAGCAGAGATAGCGCCCAGGGGCGCCCGCCGGATGACCATGGCCGGCGACCCCCAACAATGGCGACGAGGAACATGAATCCGCGCGTCTCCCCCCGTTATGTGGTGGGAGGAGGAGCATCCGACCCCACCGCGGATCCAGCATGGCCTGCGCCTCACTGCCGTGGCGAGGGCGATGTAGGCCCGGGCTGCCCTGCGGTGGGGCACACGACTAGCAGCGTTCCGCCGCAAGGAGAAGAACATGAGCGGTGGCTGCCGAAAAGAAAATGAGGCCCCGCGGGGAGAGGGCGATGCTTCCTTTCCCCCGGCGATGTCCGCCGCGGAGGGCGGTACGCTCCCCTGGCCTTGTGGGGAGAGGAGAGAAGAAGTGAGAGCCCCGCCCTGGATTATCCCCGGCCGCGGCCCTCTGAGAGGGGGTGCTCGTGCGGCCGGGATGTTTGTCTCCCCTGCGGCCCTCATCGGTCCACCCCACTGGTGCAGCATCTCCCGACACCAGAGGGGAGTGTGAAGCTCCGTTTCCCTGCTGCAGAGGTGAGCGGCCGACGCCGTGAAGAAGCCTGAGGCGTTGCTCTGCACTCTGGGGACTAAAGAGATGATTTAGAGCCCTTTGCAACTTTCGAATTGAATCAAAATATAAGGAAAACCCTCCGGAATCGTGTGGAGTGGAAGATACCTCTGGTGAAAGGAAAATTAGGAGGTGTAAGGTGAAGATCCAGAGGAGCGCCCATCCCCCACCGGGCGGCTGGAAAACGGCGGGCAAGTAAACTGAATCCTGAAGCGGGGCTGGATCGAGAGCAGCCCGCCAGGAACGCTGGTGGAAGGGGACTGTGGACGAGAGGGAGCAGGACAGAGATAACAGAGGTTCCTCCCTGGCGTTGGAGAAGCAAGCGGGGAAGCAGCAGACGCCGCAAACAGGAAGGTAACCGGTGCCCGCAGGGAAAAGGAGCAAGCCTGGAGGCTGAAGGCGGAGTCGGGGCAGAACGCAAGGGAAAGGCCAACAAGGTAGAACACGAGACTGAACTTGCCTGCAGACTGTTAAGGCTGAATCCCCATCGCAGCCGAGAAGGTAACAGTGTGCCGATAAAGAATCCGGCGGTGGAATCGAAGGAAAAAGGAGGAAGGACGGGCACGTAGGAGCAGCCCATATCTAAAGACGTGAACCCCACTAGGACAGTGGAAGCGTGGTACGGGGCGAGGGCCGACAGTGTGAACCACACGGTGGGGTGAAGTCGCAGCTGTCCTGCCCGCGGAGCCAGCCGGTGGCAGGAACAGTAAACAGAGGAGAGGGGAAGAAGAGGTGGGGCTCTGCTTCCCCGACAGAAGAAGTGCACATTGGAAAACACAATGAGTGGGGCACGGCAAAGTAGAAGGTCCAGAAGCTGGTAAAGGAGTAACTGGAACACAGGGGGACGTCGCAGAAAGGGAGTAAGTGGCTGCATGTCCTGAAAGAAGAAAGCCGAGGTGGAGTAGCGGATAAATAAAAAATACAGAGCAAGGAGTACGGAGAAGGGGCAGGTAACACCAAAGATAAAAAGATATTTACAGGCATTTTCGAAAGGCAGCATACAGGCCAGAACAGTAGAAGGAGAGAGAGCCCCCGAAGTGAAGGGTCTGTGAAATGCCATGAGATGAGGTGTGGCAGAGTTGAAGTGTGGAGGGGCACAAACACAAGACACCAGCCAACCTTCAGCCAGAGGAAAATAAAAGGTGTGACCCAAGGGAGACTCGCTGAGGAAGAGACGGGAACCGGGCCAACACTCGGCAGGTGCTTAGCGAGACGGCTGTAAGAGCCTGTGTGTCAGTGATTATAAACAAGACTGGTGGGGGACCCTAACACGACTCATGGTCATTGGGATAACACTGACCCGGAGAGATTAACAGACTGGGCCCAGGAAAGTGGGTGCTTGGAAGGCAACCAGCCCAATAGAGGTCGATTGCGGCAGGGGAGAGACAAATACATGCTAAGCCCACGGGGGCAAGGGAGCTTGCACAAACTGCAGCAATACAGAAGAGGACAACCAGTGGCCCTAAAAACTCAACTAGCGGAAACAGCAGAGATGAGCATGGCAGTCACGAAGGAAGATATAGCTGAAATCTTGGCAGAGTTCAAGGCGCTGCGGTCAGACATACAGACATCCATATCTGAAAGAAGGGGGAAAGTGGAATGTATAGAAGGCAAGGTGGAAAATCTTGAGAACAACCAGCCCAATGTGGACCTAATAGAAATGAAACTCAACGCTAGAATGACAGACATTGAATTGTGAGAGGAAGAAATCACATTGAAAATGGATGACATGGAGAACAGGGAGCGTAGATCAAACCTACGGATTTCGGGTCTGGCGGAAAAGATGGGGAGACTCTGCAACAGGTGGAGCGAAAGGTCCAGGACATTATCAATCATCTGTTTGAGGATGAAGGAGGAAAGTTGGTAACAATTGAAAGAGCTCACAGAGTAGGCAGAGCATTTGGAGGGCGCACGCGCTCAATTGTAGTCAAATTCTTGAGTTACAAGGAGAAGAAAGAAATTCTGATTAGGGCCAAACAGAAACAAGACATTGACTATCAAGGATCGAAACTCAAGATATTTCAGGACCTTTCGAGCCTGACCCTTGCTAGGAGAAGGGCATGTAGACCACTCACCATATGGCTCACTAAACAGAAAGTCAGATACAGATGGAGCTATCTGTTTGACCTTACTTTTGAGTTTCGAGGGAAGGACTACAGGATCACCACGCAGGAGGAGGCCAGCCAAGTCCTTAAGGGGCTGAGAGAATTAAAAGACATGCAAGGTCATGTAGGCCCACAAGAAGCTTCAAGCTCGCAGGTGGAAGAATACAAAAGGGCCACGTGCCAGCAAAGGGCAAAAATGGGGAGGAAATATTTCAAGCCAAATCCTGTGTCACCAGCGAAACCACCATGAAGAAGGTATGACCATGGGTGATTCAGAGGATATGGTTTTAAGTACTTTTGAAAAGACACACGAAAGGAGGAGGGAATCCTTGAGAAGAACTTGGGATGGGAAGGCAAGGTAAATTAGTGCCATCCCCTATGAGGGCGGTTAACAAACCCTGGTGCCCTCATGTTTGGGAGGGCTTCTCCAATTATGGACCCAGTACAGCCAACAATGGCTGTGGTTCAGTTGATATGGTTAACTCAGTTTGTTGATGTTGGGGCAGAATGGAAGGTAGGGGATGGGAGAGGGACACAATCGGAACAGTTCAAAAGAAGATAACGTAAGCAGCAAGATGCAATGGGAACCGACATAGGAAGGGCAGAACAGGTTGATCAAAGAGGTGGGAGGCCAGTGTTAAAGGTAGGCACCTTGAATGTCAAAGGACTTAATTCCATAACCAAAAGGACCCTACATATCAGGGAATTTGTAAGGTTGGAACTGGATGTCCGCTTCATTCATGAGACCAGACTTAATGCGGGGGAAGAGAGGTCAATGATGGGCAGAGGAGTTGGACAAAAATTTGGGCACCAGGGAGCCAAAAAAATGGAGGATTGGGGATACTTTTAAGCAAATGGCTCAGGTTGGAAAATATGACGGTGGAACGGATGGCAGAGGGTAGACGGATAGTTCTCCGGGGAGAATTGGAAGCAACACAAATTACACTGGTGGGGGTATATGCAAAAACACTTATTGGGGTCCACCTTTTCAGTGTGGAGGCTGATCCTTATGTTGGTACTCATCATACACATAGAACCGAGAATCTTCCTAGACGACCTGCAATTTAGAAAAGACTGGTCCTTTATAGCTAACAAATGCACAAGAGATTGGCTAATTCTCATCATTAATACAGCCAAGACAGTTTCAGAAAAACTAATGAAGGACATCCAAACCAAATTAGATACCAACAAAGCCAATATCGCATTAGAGATTTACAATACTAAATTAGCAGCACTCGAGACATCATTGAAGGAATTCCATGAACTAAATCTTACAAGGAAGATCAACAAACTCAAAAAGGATCTGTCAGCCTTCTCACACGAGAAAATCTACCCATACACAACGGAAAACTACTTCTCTGAAGAGGCGAAACTAGCGAGGAAAAATGCTTTCCTACAAAGCCAACAAGTGGGTGGAAGACAGGTCAGAGGCAACAGATCGGGTTCCTCTAACAACTCTAGTATGAGCTCAGATGACGACCTCAGGGCACAACAACATCAATCAACCACAACAGGCCAACCTCGGAACACCTGGGGACAAGGGCGAGGCACCAACAATGTCCGTTTTTTAGGCCAACAAGGGAACCAACGAGGGAGGCCACGGTGGCAACCCTTTTCCCCAATGACAACCCGCAGTCGCGGCAAAGGATTCCAACAACCGAACCTTCCCTAGTCATGAACCTGTCATCACATATACTCACAGAAGCAGAAAGAAAAATTCTAGAAAAAGGACTCTCTTTTGTACCAACTGCTCGATATGACCCATTCCAAACAAGAATCGAAATAAAACAACTGGTCAGAAAAATAAGATTGAAACAATTCTTTCAAGAAACCACGGAAAAAGAAACTGGGAAATTTACGGACCTCCATCCGGCCTCACAATTCTTTCCTCCCACTGAAAGCAATACCTCAGAGTGCAACACTTTTGAACAAGCACTCATCAAAAAAGTGGAAATAATGGAAAAAGAACACAAATTCGTACACAACAACTACAGTAAAGCAGAAGCAGAGGCCTTAAAAACATTGGCCAATGATGATACAATAATAATCAAGCCAGCAGATAAGGGAGGAGCCACGGTCCTAATGGACACACAAAACTACCAACAGATGGTCAACACTCTGGTACAAGATCAGACCAGTTACAGAGCTCTTCCCTGTGATCCTACTCCATCTCTACGAAGATTGATTGCACCTATCGTGGAGGAGGCACTCAATGAGGAACACATTAACGAAAAAGAAGCCGCTTTCCTCACACCAACACATCCTAGACTGCCAGCGTTTTACGCACTACCAAAGGTACATAAAGGGACAATTCCCATACCTGGAAGACCCATAGTATCAGGAATCAACTCGATCCTGGAACCCCTGTCCCAATATGTAGACAGATTCCTACGTGACAGGATCCCCAAGATGACATCCTATGTAAAGGATTCAACGGCCATACTAAATCTGCTCACTGCTCTCCCTTTTGATGGAACTAACCAATGGCTAGTAACAATGGACATCGAAGCACTCTATACCAGTATTCCTCAGCAGGAGACAGTGGAAATGGTAAGAAGAACCCTGACTAGTGACCAGAGTCTAACCCCAGGACATGTGGGCTTCATCACAGAACTTGCTAGAATAGCCCTAACTAGAAACTTTTTCATTCTGGAAAACGTATTCTTTCAGCAGATTTCCGGGACAGCAATGGGCGCAACTTTTGCGCCTAGTTTGGCTAATCTCTATGTTGAACATTTTGAAAAGGAATTCGTATATGAAGACACAAATCCCTATCGGGACAAAATAAAGGTCTGGAAAAGGTACATCGACAATGTCCTCATGATATTTGAAGGGTCTGAACAAGAACTCACAGCCTTCCACCAGTGGCTGAACAACTGTAATGCACACTTGAGATTCACCATTGAGGCCAACAGAACAGAGACACACTTCCTGGACCTTCATATCAAAAACCAAGGAAATGAACTGCTGGCACGGGTCTACAAAAAAGACACTGATAGGAATTCACTACTACAATACAACAGCTATCACCCGAAAGCCCTGAGGGATAATCTCCCATTTGGACAATTCCTCCGGTACCGCAGGACATGTACAAGATTGGAAGATTTCAAAGAACAATCTGTAGCTCTCAAGAAACAACTGAAAAAAAGAGGCTATCCGAAAAGAATCATTAATGACACATACAAAAGGGCAAGAAATATACCGAGAGAAATTACTCTCCAACAACACAAAAAAGATGAAAAAAGAGAAGAAATAACAGCAGTAATGAGTTATTCCCCCATGTTCAACCGCATCAAAAGAGAAATAAAAAAACTTTGGCCCATCCTAAATACAGGCGCCAGCTCCTTGCCTCTACCGTCCTTTGCCATCAAAAGACGTAGAAATCTAAGGGACAGTCTGGTCCACACTATGAGAGAACCAAGCAACAATGAGTCGGAGAATACTATCTGGGGAGCCAACAAGCCAATGGGACACACACCATGTGGAGGGTGCTCAATGTGCGCCCAAACCACACGCAGCAAATCGATCGAGATCGGATGGCACACACCATGGCAACAGAGGAGTTTCACCAATTGCAAATCCAAAGGGGTAATCTACCTCATCACGTGCCCATGCACCCTACGATATGTAGGCATGACAACGAGAGAAGTAAAAACTAGACTTATTGAACACAAATCATGTATTCGTACAAAAAAACTGACAGCCCCCCTTGTGAACCATTTCGTGAAAAAAGGTCACAAACAAGAAGACTTCACATGGACCATCTTGGAAAAACTAACCCCACCCAGAAGGGGAGGGGATTTCGGAAAAATGCTCCTGAAACGAGAACAACTCTGGATTTTTAGACTCAATACAGAGAAAAATGGACTCAATGAATAAATCCAGTGGAACAGCCTGGCCCTAATGAAATGAAGATATTGTTCAAAAAAGAGACGAAGAAGCATGACAAGAAACTCAATATGGGATTCCGCTTATTGGGGATACACCTGAGAAACGATAATGTACACCCCCTACATATGTGGAACCTCCTCTCCGCAGTCAAGTAGTGCTGAGGCCCCGCCCTGCGCCCGCCCCTATACATAACTCAATCACCAAGCCACGCAAAATAAGGAATCGCAATTACGCCTAGTCCCCTGCCCAGCATCCTTGATGAAGACAGAAGGCGAATACATATGTAGGTGGCAAAAATACAATTTGGATATTGCTTAGAATAACAAACTGTCTTTGCTTTTTTCCCCCCTTCTAAAAACTAATAAGGGAATGAGACCACTGTATATATATTTTCTTTAAAAAAAAGGATTGCCATAATGAATACAGGAGTCATAAGAAAGTAAGGCTACTGCATCAGCTACTTTGCAGCCCGCACTTAAACCGCCCGTGCAAAAATGCATACCCCTTAAATGTAACTCTAGTCACTCTAAGATGGCCCCCAAAAATGAGGATCATCAACAGCAAAAACGGCCAACGTATAAATGCCGCCGTTGCTGGGCAACGGTTGCTAAAACTGAACAACTCCTTCGGCGTCTCACAGACACCAGCAAGCATTTGTGCCATACGGTGAGTGAATTCCAAGTCGAACGCGATTTACGCGTCAACACTCGTGGCCCTTTCAGAATTAAGATCACTCGCGCATGACCGCGAACTATTATTGGGATACCAGCCGCGCCCGCGACCGGTATCTTGGACTGGGATGTAGACCTATTCACCGCGCATGTACATGTTTTTCATGTAGAGTCTTTATGTGGGCAGATGCATGAATGTGGGCAGATGTATTCCCACACGGCATAAGCGCCTGGTACTGGGACAGCACCTCTTTACAAGAAAGTGGCGCTTCTTAGAACAAAGGGTTTCCCCGCACTATACCGCGAACCGCATTTGGAAGTAAACACAGAGATATGAATGCACACCAGCGCTTCGTCTGTCAACCCCAAATCAGACGGTACTAGACACTCCTATAATTGTATTACGACTCATTTATGATACAGCCTCACGTAGGCTTTTGTCTTATAAAAAACACCTTGTTAATGTCTTACAGGACTGGAGTCACGCATGACAAAAAAGACCCGGCTGTCAGTTACTATATATGAGGTAATCACCAGCTGCCTTCTATGTCCATTTTAGCCTAAATAGCCAAATGACTGTCAAAAAATGCTAGCATATCAATTTAATTGTATTAAGTTAATAGAAAATACCACAGAATAAAACTTCAAGAACCACTGTGACCTCAAGATTTAAAACCCATTTCGGTTTGATTTCTCTTAGGTAAAAGGGATGACGGTGCCCCTTCCATACCCCTGATCTCCTAGAGACAAGCCAAAATCAAGGTCCTGAAGAAGATGATCAATTAAATTCATCGAAACCGGTCGACCACTTTTTAACTAAGGATATTCCAAAAACCAACTCGGGATACCCTGTGAACAACACCATATAACTCTGCACTATGGACGAAGTTCGTTGCTTTTAAAGTTTAAATTTCTCCTACAAAAACCTCACTCTTGAAATACTACCGAGTGACGTATAACTCAGGGACCACACACTTCTTATGAAGGTCGAATAAAAAGTAAAAATAGTTCCTCACTGAAATGTGGCCCCAAGTTTTTATGAAATCACACAATCGTCTCTGAAATGGACAACAGCCCTAGGCACCCCATGCCTAAGGACAGGAGCCCCCATACATTATGAGGAATCTTCTGTGAAATCCATCCTCTGAGGTCACCCATTAAATGGTACCAACATAAGGATCAGCCTCCACACTGAAAAGGTGGACCCCAATAAGTGTTTTTGTGTGCTAAAAACATTGTTTTGAATAACACTTCGGGAAAAAATTTTGAAGTCTAAATGCCTCCCTGAATGTGATCCAGTAGGGGGTATATGCACCCAATCAAGGGCAGGGGGCCTTCAATGAGGTGCCCCCTGCATCTCGGGGAGGGATGAAGAGAACCTGGTGGTGGTAGGTGGTGACTTTAAAACCTGGGCAGACCCACTAATGGACAGGCAACAGACAAAGGTCCAAATCAAAAGAGCCCAGCGTGGGGAAAACAGTAAATTTGCAGCTACCCGGTATGAGGAAGGCTTGGTTGATATCTGGAGAGTATGTCACCCCCGGGAAAGAGGGTACACATTTAAATCAGAGGCCCATTACACCTTCACACAAATTGATTATCTGTTGGTCAATAAAGAACATAGAGGCAGGGTGCAGGTCACTGTTATTCGCCCGGTGGGGTGGACGGACCATGATATGGTCATAGCAAACAGAGATTGATGGGGTTGGTCACAGAAATACCAAATGGAAGTGCAATGATTCCTTACGGCTTGACAAGCTTTATGCTCAGGAGTTGAGGGAAGCAATAGAGGAGTATTTCCAAATTAATAATAATGGAGAAGTAGACATGTCTACGGTATGGGAAGCGGGTAAGGCAGTGTGGAGAGGTCACCTCATAAGGGAAGGAGCTAGACGGAAAAGGGAACCAATTGAAGGTAGATTGAGAGGGGAAATTACGGTACTGGAGAGGAAGCTGCACTCCCAGGGATCATATCATAAAGATCACCTATCAACTCTTAAAGAAAAACGGGAGGAGTTGAAAAAAATGGGAAGTGGGGATGTAATCAGAAAATAGAAATTCCTAAAACAAAAATTCTATGAAAAAGGCGATAAAGCCGGCAGGATGCTTGCCAACAGACTCCGGGCGCAGAGAGCGGAGAGGTGGGTGGAAGGCCTTCAAACAGAAGGGGGGGAAGCTAATCAGAGCATCAAAAGAAATAGCGAACCAATTTGCCAAATACTATGAAACTCTCTATACTTCGGATGGGGCCCAAGGGGAGAGGGAAATGTGGGAATACATAGCAGATGCAGGCCTGACCCGACTAACAGAGGCAGAACGAGCCTTCATGGACGCGGACATAACCCAGAGGAGGTAGGAGCGGCCATAAAAAGACTTGCACCGGGGGAGGCGCCAGGAGAGGACGGGTATGGTATGAGATTTTACAAACAATTCGGAGACATCCTATCCACACACTTGGCGAATCTCTTTAATACGTTTACGGGAAATGGGCATAGCAGTCATTCCCTAAAGCACATATAGCAGTACTCCCTAAAAAGGGAGGGACCCCACAACATGTAAGTCATATAGGCCCATATCAGTCCTGAACACGGACACTAAAATATATATACGAGAGTGCTGGCGTCAGGCATGGAGGATATTATGCCATGCCTTGTCCACCCAGACCAGGTGGGCTTCATAAAGGACAGGCAGGGAGCGGACGCAATGCGAAAGACCCTGGATATAATGGAGCACACAATGGGTAATGAGGGAAACCATGCTCTCCTCAGCATGGACTCAGAGAAGGCATTCGACAGAGTAGAATGGACATTTTTGTGGGCTGTGCTGGGGAACATGGGATTCGGTGCCACATTCATAAGGGGGGTCTATGCAGTATATAGATCCCCAAAGGGGAGGGTTGTGGTGAATAACAAAATATCTGAGGAGATGAGCATGACCAAGGGGACAAGGCAGGGGTGCCCCCTCTCGCCGCTGTTGTACGCACTCTCCATGGAGGCCATTGGGGAACAACATAAGGAAAAATAAGGATATTAGAGGGACAAGAGTGGGTGCAGTCGAATACAAACTGGCAATGTTTGCGGATGACATCCTATTATATTTGACCAATCCGCAAGAAGATATTCCGAACATCCCACGAGTAATTCAGGAATTTGGGAAATGGGCAGGTCTAAAAGTGAACGGTGATAAATCCACACTCTTTCTATACAAAAACATGGAAAGTGAGGACCACAACGAGGCAGCAGTAGGGGGAATCCCAACAAACCACTGGAATCTCAGATATTTGGGAGTTGATATTACGAGAGCCACATAGGGACTTTATGAGGCAAATCTAACCCCACTCGTGAAGGAATTAGCGAAGGACATGGAGAAATGGGCACAACTAACTATATCATGGTTAGGCCGAGTGAACGCCCTAAAGATGGTGGTACTCCCTAAATTATTATACCTCTATCAAATGCTCCCGATTTCTCTTGCAAATCGCCATTTCTCTCAAATAAAGGGGATGAACCGTAGGTTTTTATGGCAAGGTAAAAAGCAAAGAATAGCATACAAAATGCTGACTCAGCCAAAGATAAAAGAAGGGGTAGACCTGTCAGATATGCACAAGTATTATCGTCCCTCACAGTTCAGGGCTCTAGCACCGCACCTGAGAGAAGACTGCCAAAAACAATGGGTGGCAATTAAGAATTATCGAATGAGACCTGTCTCGCTGGAGGAATGGCTGTGGGCCCCAAAGAAATCCTTCCTGACCAGTGTCCTCAATCATTTTGCTATGGGCTCTCTCCTGAAGCTATGGTGGAGTAAAGGGAAATGAGATATCTCACAACTTGCCCGTGGCCAATGAGCTGTATATGGGCCCCCCGATTTGTGATGACATAAAGGACCCGATACGGTTCCAGAACTGGTACGAGGCAGGGTTGACATGGGCGGGCCAAATGTTGAAGCCGGCTGGATGCATGACCATACAAGAACTTGAAACTGGCTTGCAAATCGGTCCACTAGACGTGTTTAAATTGTTACAGCTCAAGGGGACCTTGTTTGAAGAGGGACCTTACCCCCATGGAAAGCATTCTGAGTGGGTCGACCAGCACACAGGGGCTTATTTCCAGGTTGTATATAGCTCTGATTGAAATGAAAGGTAATAAAATAGAGAGTCTAAGAAAAAGATGGGGGGAAAAAGACATGGGCTCACCGATGTCAGGCGCCATGTGGTCCCGAATCTGCACAGCGGCCCATAGGACGTCTATATCTGCACAATATAAATTGCACGGATTGAAATTGCTGCATAGATGGCAATTGGACCCTAAAAGACTTTCCAAGCTGTTTGCCCAAACAAGTCCCATGTGCTGGAGAGGATGTAATGTTGAGGCGGACTAGTGACATATGGGGTGGTCATGCCCAGAGTCGCATACATTCTGGAAAGAGGTCCTGGGGTGGGTCAGAAAGGTGGAAGGGATCTCAAGAGACATTGACCCCAGATTGGTTCTCTTCGCCTGGAGCTGCATGACAATCGATGGGAAAGGGACCACATATGGCACACCTTTTGCTTCTGGCTGCAAGAGCTTGCATAAAAATAGGGTGGAAATCTGACACTCTCCCAACGGAGCAAATGTGGGTTAGAAAGGCCAAAGAACTATAAGAAATGGAAAGTTTAACAGCTCAACTGTATGACGTGACATCAAGCAGAGAGATGGAATGGCTCCCTTCATTGAATCTCAAAATGACAGTAAAATAAAAAAAAAAAAGGTATGATATGATATGATATGGCATTTGTGACGCGCCTATACACAAGTGTTTCAAGGCGTACAATATGTCTGCTAGCAAACGCCAGGTGGTATTTGGAAAGGTCTAGCACACATAAGCCCCCCTTCTCTGCTGGCAATTGTAACTTCCACAGCTTATTGCGAGGTGGTACTGTACTATAGAAAATCCTGTAAGAGCCTGTCGATACTATTCCATGCAATTTTCATCAGAAATATAGGAATCCTACTAAGGACATAGATAATCTTGGGCTGCTGTTCATCTTCAAGGCAGCAATCTTCCCCCAAAGTGAAAATCTGAGCAGCTTCCATCTTTCTAGATACAACCTCAGGTTCGATGTCACCATCTTCATGTTTCCACCATAATCTTGTCCACCTCTCGAGTCAGCCATATGCCCAAGTACTTGATACTGTGCGGACACCAATGGAATCCCAAGGCAATCAAAACAGCCTTCATACAAAACTTTGATGCTGGCATTACCTCAGACTTGGACCAACGTATTTTATTACCCAACAAATGTCTGAAGCGATCAATTTGGCTCATCAAAGCTGGTATAGAACTGTCAAGATCTCTAAGGACCAACAGCAGGTCATTGGCATACAGCCACATTTTTTGACAAACACCATAGTTCACTCCGACAACTCTCTCCTCCCGACTGATGGCAGCAGCCAGTGGCCCAATTGTCAACACGAATAATAAGGGCAAAAGCGGCCAACCCTGGTCAGTTCCCTTCTCTAGTCTAAAAACATCAGAGTACAGACCATTAGTCAATATGGCTGATGTAGGGTCTGTATGTAACAACTTCACCCAACATTAAAAATTGGCTCCAAAATCCAACCTACCCCCACTCAATCTGGCCGAATGCCTTTCTCAGCATCTAGGGAGAGTACCACTGCACCTTGGTCCAATACTTTTACCTCCATAATCGTCTGAAGTTTCTGCATATTCGTTGATGCATGTCTGCACCAGTCTTTGCAAAATATCTTCTAATCGTCTAGCCAATGTTTTTGCCAAGATCTTATTATCTGTGTTAATTAGGCTAATAGGACTATAACTCCAAGGTGACTTGGGGGCCTTGTGTTACGCTCACCTGGTATCCACAGGGACGCCACCCAGCCGGGTTACTCGCTGGTATGCTTCTCGGCTTTGCCCTGATGTGCTCTGCGGGGAAGGTTCTGCCTGAAAATATAGGTGGACTGTGTTCAAGACTGACCGACTGGGGTAAGTATCCTCCCTCCACCCACATATGATTTCAGTCCCTCTGGCGCCCTCTCCTCACCTCCGGTAGAATTAGGTGTGCTCTCCGTCCTGCCTTCTTTGCAGGGGCGTGTTGTCTTTCATGGGCGAGTGCGTTCCAGTTACTTCACTGACGCCGGCCCGCTTGATATTGTTCAGGTAGGTCTTATTGCTGTTCTTTAGTTTTGTTGCTATCCTGCATGCCTTTCTTTGTTTAAAATGTCTCTTTTTCTCCCTTAGGTATGCAGAGCTTCAGCGCGGCGAACTGGCTTGGTTGATCTCCGCTGGTAAATGATGGCGCATTAAGAGCACTATGATGCGGTAAGTAAGCGCTGCAAAGTCTTGCCTTTGCTAACCTATGGTTTCCTTCCTTGTAGGTCGCGGTGTTCTTCAGCGCGAGCAGAATTTCCGGAGTGGTGCTAGCCGAGAGGCGACCAGCTAGGTAAGCCTTTTGAGCAGTTCGTAATTTGTAAATGTCTCTACTGCTTTCTTTAATGTTGCCTCTAGCTTCCTCTTTCAGGTCGCTCTGTCCAGGAGGCGTGCAGATTCGAGGAAGCTGTTCTCAGTAGCTGTGAGTGTTTAAAGATGAAGACTGCAGGTAAGATGCTGCTGCTAATGATGTTCCTTTTGTCTCCTTGCAGGTTTTGCTTCTCCGAGGTTCGAGGGAATAGTTGGACACGGTGAGCGTCACGTTGCAAGCTGCAAAGTAACGCGAAGCGTGTTGTCTTGCTCGGGTGTGGTTTAAATAGCCCCAACAAAATAGTCCAGGTAAAGTAGTCCCTAGGCTACCACACCCAAAACACTAGACAGCATAGCTTGGTTCTTAGGAACCAAGCTATGTGGATGCCTCCATGTTGGCTGACAATACCATAAAGTAGTTCCCAAGCACATTGTTTTTCATGGTGTATGAGCCTGGAGCCATAGGCGCCAGGACTGGCCCCATGAGGGCTTTTGAAGAGGATGCCAGGCTCTAGAGGCACGAGTCCTGACTCCACCTGGCCAATGGATTTGCCAGAGGGGGTTTTGGGCGAGGGTCGTGACACCTTGTCTTACTTCAATATGACCGAAATAATTGCATGAAGTGTGGATTGTGGGAGAACTCCAAATTCCTTTGAGGCCTTATACGTATCTCCCATGAATTTAAACAGAGTCTGGCATAACCTTAAAAAATTCCTTGCAGAGACCATCCGGTCCAGGGCATCTCCTTGCATTCAGGCTATATACTGATTTCTTCAACTCCTCACATGAGAACTCTTCCTAAAAGCTCACCTTCTCCTGGACAGTGAGTGCTGGCAAGTTAAGATCCTTTAAAAAAAAACGGGTACCTCAGCCACCCTTTCACCTTCTCAGTCATAGAGCTTCTTATAAAATGCATGGAATTCTCCAAAAATGTCTTTTGGGTCAAACATTAGACCCCCCTGCAACCTTCTCAATTGCAGAGATGACTATCCTTTTCTAGTGTTCGTAGAGCATGTGCTAAGAGCTTATCACACTTCTCTCCTCCTTAATAGTATGAACATCTGGTAGGGAACAAAGTGTACTCTGCCCCCTCGGAAAATAGTTTGTTTAAATCATATTTAGTCTGTCGTAAAGCTTTCTTTTTAACTTCATCGAGCAATATCCTGACCGAACTCTCGAGATCTTTAATCTCCAACTCAGATGCTTTTATATCCCTGTCCTTTACCTCACGTCTCTTACTTGAAAGGACAATCAAGAGCTCCCACATACTACATTTAAAGGCTTCCCAAACCAGTCTCATCTCCACCTCCCCATTCAGATATGTGTCTATAAAACACGGTGCTTTGCGAACAATCTTCTCCAGTACTTCTTTATCTTTCAGTATAGAGGAATTCAGTTTCCAAAAAGTGTTCCTACGAATGTTAAACTGCAGGGAGATGGTCACTTCGACTGAAGAGTGATCTGAGATATGAATGCATTTAATTCTGCTCTACACATAATTTGTTGTGGCCAGGCCAGCCGTCAATAACAGGTCAATCCTCGAATAGGTATCATGGGCCCCTGAGTAAAAGCTGTAATCTCTCTCGGACGGAAGCCTCAACTGCCAAACATCCACTAAATTATGTTCAGATGAAAGATCATTCAAGGCCTCTCTATGAAGAACAATAGCTCTCACTACACTCATATTGCTGCTGTCTAAAAGGGGGTACATTACTGTTGTGATGTGCTTGGTTAGTCTGGTGTGGTTTGTTATGTGATTTATGATGTCACCAGAGTGCCTGTGGAATGTTGATGAATGCTGAGTGGGAGAATGCTGTGATGAGAGTTCCATGTTGTGTCAGTTGAGCCCTCCCTCCCTGGGTGATGGGTGCCGGTGTTTCTTCTCTCTGTGTCTCTGTCTTAAGTCTTAATCCTGTAACTGTATCTGGATCATAAGAACTGAAGTAAACTTATATATTAACCTAAAGCTGCCTGGACTGAGCTTTATAACAATGGCGACGAGGATTCCCTCAACATCAAGAACCCATGGCAAAGGAAGATGAAGAGAAACTAAGTAAAGACATTAAGAAATGAAGAAGTAAATGATTCAAGACGCCTGCTGCGGGGGGTGCAGATTGAATCAGGACCTGAAGAAAACAGAGGACACCGCCCCCAGAAACCGTAAGTCCCATCACCCAGGGTCCCGCGGGATAAGTCAGTAAGAAGCCATGACATGATCCCCATAGCGCAAGAGGAGCTGCAGGGAGAAAGCCCCATTGTAGTTTGGGACCCAGGAGGTTGTCAATAAAAGCCATGAGGTTTTCCCCATGGATCCCTTGGCATAAACTTAAAGGGTTCCATAGGAAATCAAAGATCCCAATGGGGTGGACTGGCAACAGGATGGTTGCCCATAGTAGTCATAATGGTGGATTCACTTGTCTATGAGCAACATGAATTGGGCTCCATGCTAGAGATCAGCACACAATCTGAAAAAGTGTGCCTTCTGTGTAGAGGACTAGAAACTTATGACAAGCAAGAGCGTATTCTAGCCCTTAAGGCAGGAAAAGGCTTGCCGTGGAAGACGGCGATTGCATGTAACGCGATCGGCCGTTGGTAAGCAGGAGCTTCGAAGTGCTCTCTTGTTTCTGTAACAATGATGACGTCACCTCGCCATCTGAGGGTGTTGGCGAGGCTGTGGAACTTTGACTCCACAGTGTTCATAGAATCGCCTGACGTGGAAGCAGGAAGTGCCAGGGGAAGGGTGCATTGAGTAAAGGACCAATTGATATGCACGCAACGTAATTACGTCACGTGTTTTCATTCAAAGCCTATCCATGTTTGCCGTAAAGAGGAAGCGCGGTTTCCACGGTTGGCGAGGTACTTGGAAGCGATCAATGCGAAAGGTGACTTTCCAAGGATGTTGCATGGGCGATGCCGCTTTGCAAGCGGCCAACAGCTGAGGGCGTACCAACGCAGATGGCGACATTTCGAGGATGTTGTGTATGGCTATGCCGCTCCGCTTCAAGTAGTGAGGCGTTTTGCAAGCGGCCAAAGGCTGAAGGCGTACCAACGCAGGTGTCGACATTTCAAGGATGTAGTATATGGCGATGCCGCTCCGCTTAAAATACGGAGGCGTTTTGTAAGCGGCCAACATATGAGGTGACTTTTATAGCGCACAGTTTCCTTTAATTGGAGTGTGAAAGGAAAAAAAAAATTTTTGGTGTTAATGATTTTCTGTGTAGTAACACGTAGTTTTGGATTTAGTAATAGTGCGTTATTTAAGTACCTAGTATACAGGCATGGGTATGGATGCAATGCTATTTATGTGATCGTGCATTGCATAATATGTGGTGCTTAGAATAACCCCTTGAGGATTTACAGGTTTATAGTGGCTGGAAATGCAGAGTGTATGAGCTTGGCTATGCTTGATGGTAGACTTAACCACAATTGAGGAAATTGCAGGTGGTGTGCCAAGCGTCCTGGCACATGGATTTCCATTAGAGCCCTTCAAGGGCTGTGGACTCTTAGGTTTTAGAGCCAAATGGCTATGGACTCTTAGGCCGATATGAGTTGATGTTGGGTTTGTTATTTGCTTTGTTTTGTTTATACCAACAACATGTATGGGTGTGGGAAGCTAGGGAAAATGCAGAGTGTCATGGTTGGGCGATTACTGATTAGTGAGCAGTGATGTAGAATGTTAGGGACCTAACATTTTTCAAGGATTTGCAGGAAGGTGGTCTTCTGATTTGTTATATTGTGCATAGCTTAAGGCAATGCAATATGATGATGTGAGTTGGAGTTGAAGCCCAGTTGAAGCCTAAGTGAACTGACTTATTTAATTTTTTGAGGATTTTCAGGAGTAAGTTGTTGCACAACAACATGGACTATTAGGCATACGTGACGGTCAAATCTAAGTGAAGGGAAACTGCATAAGCTAAATATAAAATGTTGGAGTTTAAGAAGAAAATGTAAATGACAATGAAAAAAAAATTTGTCATGTATATCCGTGCGCTTGAGGTATGGAAGTGAAGGCATGTCACTAGCATAAAATCTAGAAAGCGTATGGATGTATAAAAAAAGATGAGTGGGTGCAACAAAATTTTTTGTACCAGAAGTTTTATGTACTAGGGATGTAGCGCGTCCCTTGGTATTAACGGTAGGAAGTTTCACTGTTTAGGTGAATTGATTAGGTGGTAGCGCCACTTAGAAGTGCACTCCATCAGTGTTTTAGTTGGCGAGGTTTAGGTCATGGAGATTGCGCTTTGAGATGCAACTAAAGAGAGGTAGCGCCTCAGTAAGTTGTAGTTGTGAAGTAAGAAGAATCCTGAGGGTAGCGCCTCGTCAGGAATTTTAAAATGGTGGTTAGTGAGAGTTGCACAAAGGTGAAGTAGTCTAGTCTAATATTTTGTTTGGAAGTAGTGCACTCCTTGAAGAGATGATTCTTATCTTAAAGGACAGTAAGCAGAAGACAGGTGAAGAGAATTGCTGGTAGGGGACGCCCTCTAGTAAATACTATATAAAGTTGAAGATGCTGTTCTAAGTGGAGAATCTCTGAGTGATTTGATTATATTTGTGCGTTGTGTGTTGATCCTGGCCATTTTTTTCCTGGTCTGGGTTTATTATGGGACTGGATTGTACTGCCATTGAGAAGTGTGTTTGAGAGAACCATATGTTTTTGAGATGGTCTTGGAGTTGACTGGCCAGCATCTCCAAGCTGTTGAGGAGCTTTACACCATGGTATGGTCAGGTTTGCTTGATTGGCTTGGTCCGCCTATATATATATATATATATATGTATGCATATGTTTGTGTATTTCTGAGGCATGCCTGTTGCTGGTTGTGTGTGAGTGCGCTGTAGAATTTTACTGAACCTCTCATCTGTCTATGGTGATTTCGTTGTCATCCCGATGACTAGTATTGCGTCGGGGTGGCAAGTAGGTGCTTCAGGGTGGCAGCCTGAAGGCTCGCTTGTGGCGGGGGCGAGCAGAAGGACCAAAGTTATTTTGCGATGGATAATGATATTGTGGGTTAGGTATAGCCTTGGATCTGGGCTGGTTTGTGTCTAGTGTGGGAGACTAGAGTCTACTCGTGGCAGGGGTGGATGGGAGGTGATCAGTGCTGTATTGATGGTGTTTAAGAATGATAGGCGGAGTTCTGAAATTGCATAGTTGTGGGATTTTCAAGTGAAACCTCCATTGCTCGTGGGTTGGATGAGACGTGCGTTGTCTTTGTGAAAATGTCTGATAGGAGGGAGATGCGTTGTGAAGCTTTTGTTGCAAGTGTGTTTTGTAAAGGGGAAGATGTGTTGTGATGTGCTTGGTTAGTCTGGTGTGGTTTGTTATGTGATTTATGATGTCACCAGAGTGCCTGTGGAATGTTGATGAATGCTGAGTGGGAGAATGCTGTGATGAGAGTTCCATGTTGTGTCAGTTGAGCCCTCCCTCCCTGGGTGATGGGTGCCGGTGTTTCTTCTCTCTGTGTCTCTGTCTTAAGTCTTAATCCTGTAACTGTAACTGGATCATAAGAACTGAAGTAAACTTATATATTAACCTAAAGCTGCCTGGACTGAGCTTTATAACAATTACCTCATTAAAATCCCCTCCTAGGATTATATTATCTGAGGGCGTATTATCTGACGCCCTGTCTTGAAGAACCTGAGACACGGAATGAAAGTTCCAATGTTTTTTGTGGGTGCATATATATTGCATAGTGTCATAAAAGTTCCTTGTATTCGAGTGGTTAACGCAATCACTCTCCCTTCCTTGTCACAGTGGTCAGATAAATCTATGGCCAATCTCTTCTGTATCAGGGTTGCCACATCTCTTGAACGTGAATTAAAGAGAAGAACCATACACCTGTTTTACCGAGCTCCTTTGAAGCTTAGCGGCCTCAATTTCAGTAAGATGTGTCTCTTGCAGAAAGGCTATGTCTGCCCATAATTTATTTAAATGGATATGATCGATTTCCTTTTAACAGGGTTGTTAATACCGTTCACATTCTTAGAGATAAAGCACCTATCCCTTTTCATACTGGACATGATGTCAGAAGCTGCGCAAACTGTACTATGACTAAAAGAAGAATCCATTCAAACTAAACAAAGGTTGAGGAGAAGGAAAACCCCAAACCCCCTTGTGGCAGTGCTAACCCCAAACAAAAAAAACCCCAGTTACCACCAACATAGGTAATTAACGTGTCCCTCCCCCTCAAACATTTGAGAACCTATGCATACGCGTTAAAACCAAGTTAAACTGTGACATATGAAGTTCAATAATAAAATATAACAATCAGCATGTTTCAAACCCATCCGCATAAATCCCCATATTCCTGAATAGTAAATCCACATCAATAAAGGTCTTCAATTAGTGATATTCTAGGCCCTCCCAAGACTTTAATCAATTTCAAAAATGTAAAAATCCCTGCAACACATATCCCATCATATACATGACCAGACTATGGCATTCGTCTCACCCCCCCTAGACTGATGGGCGTGGCAAGGACCAAAGCCTCATCCATCCGGGGACAAAACTAACAAACAACAATAAAATGTCCTTGCAATATATTGGTATCCTGTTTATGTAACCATTTCAGATTCTGATAACCATTCTAGCAACAAGGTTTCTGGCGACAAAGTTGCCCTAGCCAGCCGACATGCGTTTCAACGAGTTTTGGTCTTTTTCAAGGCTAAACAATGGCAAATAGTTGATACAGTATTTTCACTAAGTCATTCAATTCAAATCTTGTATTGTATTGTTTATTTATACAGTGCCTATAGACAGGGAAGTGTTTCAAAGTGCTCAAGGAGGGTGGGAACAAATATAAAAAACATTCGCTCAGAGCCCTTGAAATTCTGAGACGATACTAGTCTGCACAGGCAGAGTAAGTGCGTATAATACATTTTACAGATGAGACAAAGCAAATGGGCCTGTAAGCAATTCTGCAGTTTTAGCAGTGCAATGAAGGGGAGAAGATAGGGGAGAACAGACAGACGATTTTCAGGCACGTTGCATTTGGATCGTGCAAGTGCGTAGACAGTAACAGGGAGGGGGAGATCCAAGTGCACCCAGTCGGTGGAGACTGGGGTAAGTGCAGAGAGAGCCACTCTCTTGGGTTATTTCTAAGTGCTGTGAAGGAGGGTGGGTGTAGGGCCCTGAGGCAAGTGCGAGGGAGAACTGGCGGGGGTGCATGGTATCAGTGAGACTCTGAGGTACACCAGGCGGTCAGTCAGCAGACTGTAAGGAAGATGGAGAGATGGAGAGAGCAGAGAGCTAGGTTAGCAGGATAGAGGGAGCGCGAAGGAAGAGGAGAATAGGAAGGTCTTGAGGACTTTCCGGAGCTTAAGAAGGTCAGGCTCAAGACAGAGGGTGGCAAGGAGGCTATTTCAGAGGGAGGCACCTGCCGAGGATAAGGATCTTCCTCCAAATCTCTGCTTGGAAAACCGGCTCACTCACAGAAGGTTAGAGGTAGATGAGCGGAGGGCTCATGAGGGACAGTATTTAGGTAGTCAGCGTTGCAAGTGGGTAGGTTCCAGGCTCCAGATAGCCTTGTGGACAATGCAGAGGGTCTTGTACTTGATACTTGCAGCCACGGGGATCCTGTGAAGGGCTTTCAGCGCCGGAGAGATGCAGTCCCTGGCTTTGAGGGCAAGGATAAGTCTTGCGGTTCTGTTCTGGATGAGATGCGAAGGGCGCAGGGCCGAATAAGGGAGGCTGAGGAAGAGGCTGTTGCAGTAGTCCAGCCTAGAGAGAACCAAGGCTCTGGAGACAGTGAGCCGCTGGGGGAAAGTGAGAAAAGCTAGAGTACCTCTGAGGAGGTGTAGCTGATAGACTTTTTAGAGATGTTAGAGATGTGAGAGGAGAAGGAGAGAGTGGAGTCAAGATGACCCCGAGGTTTTTCGCCTCGCAGGTGGGTGCGGGCGCATAGCCAAGGCTGGCCGGCCAGAGTGAAAGTGGAAAAGCGGGAGCAGGGGTCCCAATGCGAATGATCTCAGTCTTAATGGCATTGAGGCAGAAGTAATTTGCAGCACATCATGAATGAATAGCAGACAGTCAGATATTAGCGAGGAGGAGGAGGCAGTTGAGGGTAGCCTGAAAGATAGTTGCGCGTCATCTGCGTAACAGTAGAAGTTAGAGGTGAAAGTAGCAATCACACATGCCAAGGCAGCCATATAAATGTTGAAGATCCAGGGGGAGAGGTTAGATCCCTGGGGAACGCCACAGGTTGAGAGAGCAGTAGTCTAGAGAAAGGATCAGAGTTTCACCTGGGGTGGGCGGTCGGAGAGAAAGGAGATCAACCACGCCAGAGCCTCACCTGTGATTCCCAGGGTATCATGGAGACGTGTGATCAGGATGTTGTGGTTAACCGTGTCAAAGGCAGAGGAGAGGTCGAAGAGAATGAGGACAGAGGGAGTGTTAGTGTCAAGATTTGAGAGCAGGTCTTCACGGGCATTCAGAAGAGCGGTTTCTGTACCTCTGGATGCTCTAAAGCCAGACTGATGATCATGGAAGCAGCCAATAGATTCAGTGTGGATTGTCAGCTGAGTGATAGGCAACTTCTCCAGGAGTTTGCCCAAGAAAGGAGTGATGGAGATGGGGTGGTAGTTTGCCGGAATAGAGGGGTTGGCAGAGGGTTTCTTGAGCAGAGGGTGCACAAGGGAGTGGTTAAGGGCAGTTTGGAACACCCCAGTGGAGGAGAGATTGCAGAGATCAGCCAAGGCTGGGGCGAGGGAGTCAATATTGTCCTTAATGGTTTTAGATGGGCAGGGGTCCAACTGTTTGGATGAAGCCTTCATAGGCCCGACTAGTCTGGTGTCCTAATCAGGTGTGACGGGTGAGAGAAAAGAGAGGGTAAGAGGAGGGGGGCCAAGGCAGGCTCTGGTGTTGGTGTATGAGTGGAAGAGAGGGAGGAAAGGATGTCTTGGATTTTTGTGATGAAGTGTGCAGCCAGAGCCGAGCAAAGATCCTGGGTTGGTGCGACAGAAGAAGAGGCTGCAGCAGGATTGGCCAGTTCCTTGCAGACTTTGAAAAGTTTGGCCATGTTGTTGGATGCCGCAGAGATGCAGGCTTGAATAAAGACTCTTTCCTTGGAGTGGATACAGAGTCGATATTGCTTTTGAAGGAGGCTGCAGGCCAGTTTGTCAGATGGTCCACCGGATGAGTTCCATTTCTGCCCAGCTGCCCTACATTTGCGTTTGAGGACAGCCAGATCGGAGTCGTACTAAGAGTTGCACTTTTTGGAAGGCTTCAGTCAGGCCCTCATGGCAGAAGCAAGAGTTTTGGAGATAGAGAGGTTGCGGTTAGCGAGGGCTGTGTCAGGAGTAGGAGTCAGCTGTAGGAATGGGAGGAGGAGGGTAGGTGGAGGCAAAGGCAGCCACTGTCACTTTTTTCATGGGTCTGGTGACTTTGAAGCCGAGGGGCAGTGCCGGTTGTGTGGCTGCAAAAAGAGAGGCGAGCGTCAGGTGTGTAGAGAGAAGATAGTGGTTGGGCCAGGAGAGAAATGTAGTGAGAGGGATAGAGAGAGAGATGTCGGGATGTCAGTAGAGATGAGAACATCCAAGGTGTTGCCCACGGAGTGTGTGGATCCAGAGGGTAGGATAGATAGGGAAAGAGAATCACATATGTGCTGGAAAGGTCCTGTGGAGTCAGGAGATCCCAGATGGATGTTGTGATCACCCATCAAGAGGACTTGAGAGGAGGAGGAGGAGGAGAGTAGAGAGGAGGCCAGGTCAGCCCATTCCGAGAGGAAGAGGGTGGAATGTCCTGGTGGCCGATAGAAGGTGGTCATAATGAGAAAGGATTTAGGGGAGAGTGAGAGTCTGGAAACCAGGCACTCTAAGGAGGAGTAGGCCTGAGTAGGGATGATGGACACAGGTATCCATTCTGGGAAGATAAGCACCACTCCCCCACCTTTTTTCTTAGGCCTAGGCACAGAGAGGATTTTGTAGCCTTCAGGGAGGAGTGTGTCAAAGCTTGTGATGAAGCTCTTCTTGAACCAAGTCTCCGTGATTGCGAGCACATCAAGATCCATGAGTTTGAGGAGGTTGCAGATGTCAGACCGGTGTGCGATTGCAGAGCGTGTGTTGAGAGTGGCAATGTGGAGCAGCTTTCCATCTTTGGGGGTCTTTCCCAGGGGGGGCACAGGTGACAGTGGTCCCATCCAAGGATGGCGAGAGGGCCAGAGGAAAAGTGGAGGATGGCAAAGGAGCCAAGGCCACCAAGGGGACCAGGACAGCGCAGCAGGGTGAGTGTGCCTGTACAGAGGTGGAGGAAGGCACAGAGAGCAAGGGAGCCTGGCCAGAGGTGGAGGAGGGCTCAGAGGGCAAGGGAGCCTGGTGGAGGCAGGGGAAGGCACATCGGGCAAGGGGGCCTGGCTGGGGGTAGTGGTGAAGTTAGAGAGACGAGGGAGGAGCCTGTCAAAGAGAAGAAGGTTGGGTTGAGGACCCTGAACCATGATGGCTCCATTGAAATAGACATTAATGATGACTCTGGAAATGGCGAAGAGGTCAAGGAGATCCTCCCAGCGAGCGCCACCATTAATGGGAGAAGAGGCGATAGGAGAGAGAAAGTCAACCATGTAAGGAGTCCATAGATCAGGTGCATTAACCTTGAACAAATTTAGCTATTGAACATACCATATATCATATCCATTATAGAGCAGGTGTGGGGAGTAATGAAGAGCACATTCACCATCGGAGAGAGGATACTATAATACCAAAGAAAAATTATAAGACAAGGTAATCAATTCCAAATTTAGAAAACAGAGCATGAATAAAAATCAAAGAAACAGGGGGAAAAGAAAATGACCATGATTAATATAATCATTGGTGCATAATGTTATCTTTACATTTGTCAGACTTCAGTAAATTATATACAAAGTAGTGCATACATGTGTTCCCAGTGTGTGTTCTGTCCTTCTTCATACCACCAATATATAATGCATTGTGTTTTGTGTTAATCCAGATAATTGTATCATGTTCCCCTTCTGATTATTATTAGGTCAGTTATCCATAAATCTGTATGATAGGTGCCATCATCGTTGGCTATTGCAACGTGATGTAGCGTAACATTTTACAAGACAAATATAGGCTTGTTATATAAAATGTCCTGCCATCTAAATGGTGACACTCAGTCATGAGTAGAGATTTTGGAAAGTAGTTTTAAGCCGTAAATTGTTTCCAATCAACAATAGACACTGACATGGATGAAAAATGACACAAATTACTTTTTAAATGAAAGCGTAAACACACCTGGGGCATTATTTGGGCCAGTGATTTTGAAAACATAAATTCAGCTGTGCACAATTCAGACACAAGGTCACAATTATGGCAAGCAGAATTTTATTAGACAACACTTTCCATTCAAAGTGAATTGCTATGTGCGAAGCTGTGCATGATTGATGATTATGCATATTCTTTGGTTGTAGCTGGTGGTGAGCACAACTGAAATCGAGCCTCACCATGCTCCCATTGCCAGGATAGCCACAATCTGTACAGGCAAAATGAAAAAAACACAGTTATAAATGCAAATAATTTTGACATTTCACCAAACGTTCCCAATAGGGAGCAAATACATCCGGTATGTAAGGCATCTGATTCTTATGCATTAAACAGAAAATGTTATCTCAGCTCAAATCCTGCACCCAATTACAATTGCCTATCTTATTTTGCTATATTTTTTATTTCTTTATTGTGATTCTGGTTGAAACCAGTCAACCTTGCACAGCATATAAATACAATCACAGCAATCAATTCAGTACATAAAATCAGATATATACACATTGAAGAAAAGAAAAATGAAATCAAATAATGTTTAGTTAACATACTCTCTCAGATAATTATCGCATTTAAAATCAATCTAAAATACATCCCTCCAAAACATATTCTAAAATACCTAAAACCTTATCCCACAACAATTGATAATATAACCTACTTTCTAAACAAATGTGTAAAATCATGTTATTCAACCTGTACGAATCACAAATTTCATTTCAGTGCAGTCATGACTCCCTTCTATACAAATGCGCAATACGAATGTTTGCAAGTGAAAAAATATACAGCTTTGATATAGCCTCATTAAGTACAATATGAATTATCATGATGAGAACCCTCCTCCTAAGTATGGCCTTTGCCTACCATTTCTGTACCAAATTAAATGAACAATTGTATAAGTTCACCAAATCACCTTTAAGACAATGCAAAATCTTCAATTTTACAAAAGAGACTAATGCCAACAGTTTTAAGGGTGCTATTGTTAGAAGTGTTTCCTCGCTGCTGGCCAGTTTATAGAAGATATCTCAGGTGTTTATAAAGTATGGGTAAGATACAAATCTATTGAGAAGAGCCAGTCGATGTACTTGCAACGCCCCACATTCAATCTGTGTTCTCTACTTTGTATTGTGTTTGGGGAATTGCATAGCAAACAGTTTCCCATACCTTCTAATTCCTTATTTCTCCAAACTTCCCTTATTTTACTTTAAGGCTTCATTGCTTTTCTGGTTTAATATACAGCAGCCACAAAAACACATAGTGCGGCTATTAAACTATTGTAAGGTAAAGTGAGTCATGCAGTAATAATGAGGGACCACAGTTAGAACTAGTTTGGTGGATAAGGCGCTTTACAGAACACAATAAGGATCCTCCAGGCAAATCTCACACATGCCTCTGCACTATCAAAAATAAAATAAAATGTGTAACCTTGTAAAAGGCACAGAAATGGTTTCAATTATGCTCTTTTATTTAGATTTCATTTTCAGTGCAGATGAATTCCAACCAGATAGTTATGGTCATCAGGACTTGCATCAGTACACAATTCACCATAAAATAGATATAAAGGGAAGGTATTACACATGCATATCATAACAATAATATTTATTTGTGATTTGTTTCACAAATAACACCTTTCACAATCCCAATACTCATATGTATGACCAGATAAGATTAAGATCTAATTAACATCAACACAATTAAATAACACACATACAAAACTCCTAAAAAAGACAAATGTTACCATTCAACAATTTTATCAATGTATATCACATTTAACCAGATATTTATATTTATAGAAAGTTTAAAACTGCAATGGAAAAAGATATTTGTTGTGCCTTAAGAATTATTTCCCATAATTGATCCGTTATTTGATCAACAATTGCCTTTTTTTAGAGGATAGGTGCATAATTGTATGGATCCTCACTCATATACAGAGGGACCATAATTGGAACCCACAAAATAGGTGGGAGGCATAGAAGAAAAGTGTACACTATCAGGGTCATTTATGTCTTTTGTTTAATGAATGGATGAGGATCTACCACAGATCGTTCGTTGCCTGTCCTTTTCCCAACTGTGAAAGTGTCTTGGCCTGTACTATTGCCATCCCTTCCCCTTTCTAAAGCTGCCTTTGCTGCTGTCACCAGAACCTACAGATCATTTTCTCTCTGCTTAGACCTAAGCCTGAGTCGCCTCCATTTTTAAAACAATTGTTATTGTGTTTTTATATAGCAGTCACTCTAGGGTTGGCAGCTTCAGATCAATATGAGGAATGTGAGGGAGAAGAACAACAATGGTTGAACTTCAAAGGTTGAGTTCCAAATGCCTGGAGGAACAGATGTGTTTTCAGGCCTTCATGGTACTTCAATCAATATTTCAACTATGGAATGCTTCACAAATTTGCATATATTCCTTCTCCAGCATGGAATCTGGCATATTCCTTGTCGTCAGGCTGAGAATCCTCGGTAAAAGAAAAAACTGTTTCACTTTAGCTTTAAAACTGTATTTCTCCTCTAAACCAATCACTGTCCTTTGGGTCATACTGCCTCCATCCAATGACAGTTAAAGCAAGCCCCTGCATGCTCACACCAGAGAAAATGCAACCCGCTAGGGAAGAAAGGCCCAAGTCGATCTTGTATGGATAACCGGTTTTAATCTCATGCGCAGATGAGAGAAACAATAAAGAACTCTGCTGCCAAGAACGTTCTGCCGAGAAGAGATACAAGCAGAAACATTGAAGGCGAAAACATCGGCATAATGACGCAATACATATAGTACACACCAGAGTGACTGATTGGGTGGACCCTATACAGGTGCTGCCTTTATCCATATGGGATAGCAGTTTACTGGTCCCAGCCCAGTCAGTCGATCTTCCATCATGTGGGCGCTGCAGGGCTCATCTGTTTCTCACGTCGAAGGTCAAAAAAACAAATTAACTATACTCCTACTATACAGCTTGTTTATCACTCATACTATAAACTTGGCAGGCTTCATAACAGACACACAGGCAGTTCCAGGGCACTCTTACCTTCACCCACGCATTTCACTCACTCCATCTGCATCATCCTTCTCCCAAGTCTCCACCCTTGTTTGAACTATAATGTATCCCTCTCAGCATCTCACAATACAAATCACACGATTGTCGCTGCAACGGTACATCCTGTCCATCCTCTTTGAACATTCTAGGACTTGTTACTTTGGGGTTGATGGTCAAAGGGCACCTGGTGTCATGGAATCCGAGGATCGTAGGGTTTAGTCAGTTATATGGGCCATAACTCGGGATCACTTGGGAATGGGCTGGATCGTGCTCTGGCCAACGTGAGATAACATGCCCAACAGGCTCCGGACTCTGATCGCGACCTTGTAGGGCATTCCTTTTGGGCGAAAGACATATTTGCAATACTTTCAAGAACAATGGACCAACACTGATGGGTGGGGGTGCGTACTGTACGGGAGATTCTGTCAGATGGGAAACAGAGTGTCTCTTCGTTGACAGGGATGGCTGAAAACCATCAACTTCAGGCTGACATTCAGCCTTCCCCTGATCCAGAAAACCATCAACTTGAGGCTGGACATTCAGCCTAAGGTGTTGGACATGCCATTAGAAGGGGAAAACCTGTTTGGCAAGATGGTTGATGAGTCTCTCAAATCATCAAGACTGACAAGGAGACGGCACATTTGCTGGGTACCGTGCAGCAATGTCAGTCGTTGTCCTTTCGTTGCTCAAGGGGAAAACCCGGCAGGTTCTCCAGGGGCTACACCGTCCTCTATCGGCAGCCTTCCTGCTACATGACGCAAGAGGCATACAGAGGTCTCTTGCAGGCATATGGCAGCAGAGGACAGTGTTGATGCCGCGTGCAGGGCAGGGCTCTGACACCAAAACAGGCCTGAACTGGCCATGGACTTGGGTACTCACCTGTGCAGCCCAGTGGGAGGACGGCTGGCAAGGTTCTTCAGTGCGAGGAGGACCATCACCACCGACAGATGGGTGCTGGATGCTCTCGGACAGGGGCATACCTTGGAGTTCCAATACAGGTGTCCTCGTATTCCCCCTGTGGCTCGACAAGAACAGCAGGTGGCGCAGATGCTGCAGGAGGTCCACACCATGTTAAAAAAGGGGGCACTGAAACCCATCCTCCAGCACCTCTGGGACTGCGGGGTGTACTCCTGATACTTTCTAGTCCGAAAGAAGACAGGTGGAGGCCGATTCTGGACCTGCAACGTCTCAGCAAGTACTTAAAGTCCCAGAAGTTCAGGATGGTCACGTTGCAGCATGTGCTCGACCAACTGGAGGAAGGCATCTTCCTGGCATCTCTGGAGCCGGAGGACGTCTACTTTCATGTCCCCATCCATCTGAAGCACTAAGTTCCTGCGGTCCGTGGTCCAGGGGCGACACTATCAGTTCAAGGCACTTCCCTTCGGCCTGAAATTGGTCCAGAGGGTCTTTGCTAAGTGCTTGGCTACAGTAGCGGCGCATCATTGTCTCGAGGGCATCCACATCTACCCGTACCTGGACGATTGGCTAGTTCGATCCCGCTCCCATGCTCTGACGAGCCAGCACATGGAGAGAACCATGTATTTGATGATGGATTTGGGATTCTCCATAAATTATCCAAAGACCTGCTTGGAGCCATTGCAGAACGCTCTGTTTCTGGGAGCCCGACTCAACACTGTGACTTGCCTGGCGTCCCCCTCAGAAGAGAGGGTGGTAGCCATCCTAGGGAAGTTGCAGCACCTGTCATCGGTGCGGTCGGCTACTGTGCGGGCTGTCAAGTCACTTTTGGGCATGATGTCGTCCTGCATGAACATCGTCCTTCTTTGCAGTCTACAGATGAGGCCTCCCCAGGAGTTTCTGGATGCGAGGTGGCTGTAAGTCTCGGGATCCTGGATGGACAAGATCGCCCTCAAAGAGGAGTTCTGACGAGCAATACAGTGGAGGCACGTGCACTCTCATCTCGTGCAGGGGGCCCCATTCCAAGTCCCTCCTTACCAGGAGACAGTCACCACGGACACTTCTCAATCTCTGGAAGGTTGGGGAGCTCACACTAGACAGTTGCCCGCCAGAGGCCTCTGGCTGCCAGAAGAAAAGATGCTTCACATCAACATCCTGAAGCTCCAGGCTGTCTTCTGGGCCTCAAGTCCCTTCACACATTCATTCAGCATTCATTCACATTCACTTATGCATCCCTACACATTCACTTGCACACCCATACACATTCATTAGTCTTTCATCAATGCATGCATAACTTGCACTCTCAGTCACAGGTGTTCCCACACAACATACACCTTTCTAGCATCTACTCCGCTGGATCAGGAGGACAGGATCACACAATGCATCTGGCTACTCGGCTCCCGTGCAACTTGAATAGGAAGCAGAGAGAGATTCCTGTTTCTCTGCAAATGCGCGGAGGTGCCGGAGCGCTCCCTGGGCTATGTGTGCTCCAGTCTCTCTGAATGTGCAAGGAAGTGCAGGAGTGCCTCTACACACATTTAGAGCTGCTGTAGCCCAGCATGTATGTTATGTTATATTGATTTATACTATGCACCGCTACCACCCAGAGGCAGTCTCGAGGCACTCAGTGTATCCCCAGTGGGCCATGCAAGGCTGGGGAAGCAAAACACCCCTGGCCTTGCATGACACAATGGGCACAGACTGTTAAAGGGAAGCCATGTGTCCCTTTGACAGTTCAAGCTATCCAGAAGTGTTCCTTCGGCTGTTTTTTTGCAGCTAAGAGAGCACTTAGTGTTTTCACTGGACTGGCTTGGCGGCTAGTCCAAAAAGGGTGGGTCCACACCTTGTGGCACATTATGGACCAGCCTTCCCTGTTTTTGTTAATGGCAGGGTCAAAGACCTGTGCTCTTCTTGCTCCCGTGGTGTTTGCTCTAATATTGTGCTCCAGCCATATTGAGTTGTTTGCCTGCCGTATCACTTATGTTTCCCAGATTAGAGACCATTGCAATAAATGGAGAACTGGAGTATTTATTACAATCCCTGTAATTTCTGGTACTGTACACCTGTTGTGAAGCCTATAACCAGTTATTTTACTTTTTAAAAGTTAACATTTTATTTCAGGTGCACATTCATATTGCATGCTGCTTGGTTACATACCCCACTTATCCAAAACCTTAAATAGATGTGATATTTGACTGCACTGGTGAAAATTGCATTTTAACGGATTCAAAGGGTCAGCATATGTGTTTTAGACATTGAATGTTCAGTGTGGAAAACAAGAACTTCTGCAAGTTGTGCAGGACACCAAGGCAGCAACTGCAGTTTTCTGCAGCATGTAGTGCGCCAAGTGGCAGGAGGGAAATGGTTTGGAGCAGTGGCCGGGAAACTGCAGCTCGCCAGAGGTTTTGACGAAGACTCCCATGTCGTGACTAGTCACTTTGCTAGCTAGGACAGTTGGGACTTGTAGTCCAAAAACTCTTGTTAGCCAAAGGTTGCAGACTTCTGGTGTTTGGATATCGTCAACCCAATTTCGTACTTGTGGTTAGATCCACTCTGCTCCATTCTCATGTACATTTGGACATGTTCAAGAGGAACCAACCGTCCCTTTCTTTATGAAGCATGCCCACTTCCTGTACGACAGTCACAATGCTGAATGGCGGAGAATGGGAAGTGGGAACTTATCTTCCAGCCCATTTTAACTCCTTTCTGTGCACCCGGGGAAACCTTCCAGGGAGGCAAAGCTTGGCATTGTCAAGTGTGAGAACACTTCAAAGGCATACACCATTTACGGTCTGAAAGGATATTGTAAAGGAGGAGCCAATTGCCTCTACCGGAAATCCTGCACCAATTTTGCCTATATGTTGGAAGCCGGAAATTGCAACATGCACAACACCAGTAATGATCGCTATACCGCAAAGTGTCCACGAAAGCCCTACATGACGTATCCAAGGAGAAATGACAGTCTTCTGAAGGAAGTCCTGGAAGAAGTGTGAAAAGCTGAAAGCAAGAGCCTGGTGACGTCAAATGAAGCAGAAATGACGCACCAAGAAGAGATACCGATGAAGAGAGTATATAGACCTTATAGAGTCTGATGGCGATGTGAAGAATTGAGCAACACTTCGTGAGTGGAATGAAGATTGCACGTGCAGAAAGCACTGAAGAAAATGCAAACCGTTTTATAGCTGTACAGATGCTGAAACGCTAGTAGACTAAGTAATCATAAGGCTGGCTATACATTGTGAATAGACTGCACGCGATGCTGCCATTATATATAAGTGTACAGAATCTGGAGGTTCCACAATGTATTTTAGCAAACTGGGACCCCATGAATAGAAGGGCCGAAAGTGTGGTGCAGTAGAATAAACAGCTGACAGCGAGTGAAGATTCAAGAAGGCTTGCCTGGCAAGGGGTCAAGGGTTGGGGCCACCAAGAGCCTGGTTATTTATTCCAGAAGATACAATGAAAGTCTGAAGCGGGACGAGCTTCTGTTGAGGTGCAATGGAAAAACACTGGAAGTGCCAGATTTTATTCATTTAATGATTTTAAATACGAAAAGGAGCTCAAACACAGTCTCCTGTCACATGGTCAAGATGAGAATAGACTTTGGGCAAGCTACACCAAGACCAGAAGATAAGACCGTGCTCACACTCCCTTTTATTCTCAGGCACAGTGATTTGTTGCAAGGCAGAGTTCAAAGGACTAATTGAATGGGAGACAGTAGGAGTGATGTTGGATGTTGGGCTAATTGGGTGGGGAGGCATGATCAAGCCAACCCTCCAGCACCTGGGGTCCCAGCTTTTGCGTGCTGCTAGCGTGTGGAATATTCCAGAAAGATACAAGTGTGCCAAACCAATCATAGAGAGCTGCGTAGCAGAGAGCCCTATAGTTTTGGAAGCCAATGAAACGTTGTGTATTTTCATGACACAGAAGATGACTTGCACTAGGGGAGGGCATAGCTGCCCACCTGATGTTAAGAACCAATCACGATCCCATACCCCATAGAAAGTATACTTAGATATTTCCTTTAAGCCTACCACAATCCATCTTAGGTTTTCTTATTTTTCCATGTAGTATGACGTCACTTATGATGAGTTTTTGCTATAAAAGAATTGTGTTTTACTAAATACTTTGAGAGAGTGCTGTGTGGCGTCCGTTGATGCCTGTTCTGCGCCCTGGTTTAGATAATTGTTATTAAAACAGCTAAGTTTTGCCAACTTCCTGAGTCGGTCTGATTATTGGTGTCAGAGTAAATTCTGTGCCCCATCCATCTCAGATACTGCTACCTCGTCTTAAAGGGCCTACGGGTTCACTTGGTAGCAGTGAGATGATGGTTTGGATCCATTGATTAGTACATTTTTATCATTTTTGGAAAATCAGACACCCTCCGTCATCTAGCGGGAGGATCTCAAGATGTGGAGAGCGGCCGATATAGAACTCTTGCAAGAAAATCGATACAGGTGGGACGGGTCCCTCTTTCACGAAATCCCTCCCGGTTTCCAAGGGGCGCTGAGCCGACCGAAGGTGATGGTGGTCGTTTGGAGGAGGGGACGATCCCGAGGGTCTTGAGCTGAAAAGCGAATGGTGACTAGTCTGAGGGTCTGGCAAAATATGGGATTGTGGTAATGTAAAAAAGTAGCAGGGGGGTCGGTTTGTTTAAAGTGTTGTTTAAAGTATAGGACGAGGAGCATCAGAGTGTAAGACGAGGAGCGTCTGTATAGCCCAGTTCCCTACCTCAAGGCAGGTTTAGAATTAGTAATTTACAAACTCATCGGGTATTTAGGCACAACAAAAATAAGGTTTATGATATGAAATGACTCAAACTCCCATCTGAGAATGGGTAAAAGGCACAGCAGATCAGATGTTCATGCCCTGGCCACAAGGGGGTTCACTGTCAAAAGCGCTTTTGCAACACATGACCACATACTTGCACGCTGCGTATACAGGGAAGATATTTGAAAAAAGGCTAGCTAGTTTAGAGCTCTGGAAGATGTACCAGGAGGAATGGGATGACCCTCCTCCTGAGGACTGGATGCTTAATCAGTGTAGGGAGAAAGGTGCTGAGCCTTTTGCTCCCCTTACCACACCCAATATAAATGGCGATAGTACAAAAGATGAAGGATTGTACCTATTGAGGGAACTAAAAGCAGTGACAAGATATAGTAATCCGGTACGTGAACTGCCTGCTGATAGCAGTGACGATAGTCCAGAGGAGACTAGGAAGAGAGAAGAGACCTTTAAGGTCATGCAAAAGAGGAGAAAAGCGAATGACCGAATGTAGCCACAGATATAGAATGGAAGATTAAGAGATGGAATTGGGAAGGAGAGAAGCAGGGCTTTAAGTGGGGTAAGAAATCGAGGGGGGGCCCTCATTTGGGGGCATGGCTTGTGGGAGGGGCGTGGCCTAAAACGTATGCACATCGTAGGGTATACACACAAATATATATAAATGTTATATATTTGTGTGTGTACCTTACTATGGTTTGTGTACTATGCAAGCCATCTTTTTTAAACATAGAAATATGTAACATATTTCTACGTTTATAAAAGATGGCTTGCAAAGTACACAAACCATAGTAAGGTACGCACACAAATATATAACATTTATATATATTTGTGTGCATACTCTACGGTTTGACTAGTTTTCAGGCCATCTTTTTTAAACATTTCGGGTTTATAAAAGATGGCTTTGAAAGTACACAATTCAAGCCATCTTTTATAAAGCTTTGACTAAGGACAAAATTGTCTGTTGGCAAAGCTTTATAAAAGATGGCTTGAAATGTGTACTTTCAAAGCCATCTTTCATAAACCTCGAAAAATGTCGAGGAATCCCCAGGTTCGCCGAGGGTTAAAGGCGACCTGGGGAAACAAAGGTACAGTAACTCCCTCTGGTGAACTCTCGCGTGAGGGGTCACCAGACGCAGTTTCTATGACTGACGGAAGTGGCAGCCAGTCACAGCGTCGCTGCGGCTGGCTGCCACTTCTGTCAGCATGCCTGACTTCCTTGCAGGCGCATCTCCCGTCACGACGGGATAATGCATCCCGCGATTCCCGCCAATGTTGCGGTAGGACGGGGGTCCCGGCAGGGCCCCGGCTCAGTCCCACTTTTTGGAGACTGCCGGGGCCCGGCCCCGGCAGGCCCCGGCCCACTTTAAGCACTGGAGAGAAGGATAAAGTTGACGAAGTAACACTCGTAAAGAACACATGGATGGGTGGACAGATATTACTCAAACTTGATGGGAAAAGTATTGAGGAAGTTAGGCAAAGGGAAGATCAAGACGAACAGGATAGAAAAGGCAGGGAACGAGACAAACTATTGAAAGAGGATGAATATAAGAGAAAGAGCAGGCATAGATGAGAACACATATATCAGGAAGAACAGCAAAAGAAGGAAGAAAGGGTGCAGGAGCAAAGGAAATATGATAACAGACAGAGAACCCTTGAAGAACAGACAAGAGAAGAAGAGGAAGAACAAAAATTAAGGGATAAACAAATGCAAAGACAAAGGGAAGATGAAGACCGCACAGCGAATGATGTGAAGAAAAAAGGAGGGAAGAGGAAAGATTTAAATGGGAGGGAAAGCAAAGAGAATTAGACAAACAAATGGAGCAAAAAAGGAGACTGAGGGAGCGTGATCTTGAGCACATCCGGAAAGAGTTAACGGAACCGAGTCCAGTAATATCATTGGGCGATATAGAGGAGTTCCTCCCGCCACAGGGAGCAATGCGAGGGCCATCTAAGGTTGTATTAGATGAGAATTCCGAGATAAGAAGCATCAGAGATGGATTGATAAAGCCTATCAGGATATGAGAGCAAGAGGTGGATCGGGAAACAGAGGGAAGGAAGTTTGATCTATAGCCGCCCAATCATGAGACGAAGGAGGCAACCCACTTGGTCTTGATCATAGGGATTTGTCTCTCAGCAGGTTAACTTTAGATAAAGGTGAAAGAGAAGAGAGCCATACTAGTTGGGGACTAGAGATGTCAGACGAAGAGAGAGAAACCTTCCATGGGGAAGAGGGAAGAGGCGCATGCGGTCCGGAGGGATGTCTGCAGGCAGACAAGAAATTGAGATGGTCTGACCTAGAACAGCCAAAGGACAGGATGCCAGATCCAATGGGGTATCCTGAGCGACCTGAAGGATGATCGCATAGCGAGAAGGGAGAGCCATCACCATATGTGAACAGACTACGGTCATTTCCAGGTAGAAGGAAATCAGGAACTATTGTTCCCACTATGAATAGACAAACGATGGGAGCCGATTGCGGATTTGGGTTCACGCAGTTCCCTTTATTGGAGAAAGGAAAGTCCAGACCGCAGTATATCCCCTGGCCCCAAATGGATAAGGATAACTTAAGATGTAAACTCAACAGCTTAATGGTGGGTGCAGGGAAATGGATTTATGAGCTAGAGAAAAAGACAGAAGGAAATCCTCTACCCATAGGGGACATTAAGGGTCTCCTAGCAGCCATTCTTGGGGAAAGGGCTGATGACATTTGGACAAGAGCAGGCTATTCAAGTGTCACTGCACAGAACACAGCTCACGACGAAGCACCATTTAATAATTGTAGAGCAGACGTCTGGAGAGCGCTCAGGGTGCAGTATCCTGACACATCAGATATGGGTGTAATTATGGCACGTAACATGAAAGATGATGAAGATCCGCTTTCTTATATTCAAAGTATTCAGGAACGGTGGACTTTGGAAATGAGGGGCCTGTGTGTGGGGGAAATCAGTGCCAGTATTTTACCACATTTTATGTCAAGGATTGCCTGAGTCGGTGCAGAAAGAGCTCAAGAAATGAGTGGCAATGCAAGCGAAGCAGTGGGCAGAGATGAAGTTGACTATAGCGCATCAATGTCGGCTGTTGCAAGAGAAAAATAAGAAGGAAGATGCTCCAAAACGTGAGGAAGCCAAGTTAGTTCAGAATAAATTGTCAAAGTATGCCATAGAAGGGGCAATGAATGGAATGGAGGAAGTGTTTGAACAATTGAAGAAAGCAATTTGTACAGCTCCAGTTTTAGGAATTCCCAATTATTCTGAGGAATTCTTCCTGTTTACAAATGGGACAGTCATGACAGCTGTGCTTACACAGAAGACTACACTAGGTTACAAACCTCTGGCATTAAGTGAGAATTTAGATCCAGCCATGAGAGGACACTCAGCCGTGTTTGCCATAGAGAAATGTACCATCATTGTAATGGGGTGTTCTATGACAATGTTTGTTGAGCATGCTTTGTTTGCTGTTTTGGAAAATCCCAGGGGTACATTGACATCTCAGAGAGCTTCTGCGTATGAGGTAGTCCTATTGAATCCTGCTATTAAAATAGTCAGGTGTAAAATAGTGAACCCTGCCACGTTTGTAGCCGAGCCTGTAACAAAGGTTGAGCAGATGGATGATTGTTCTAATTACGAAGAGTTTTATGATGAAATCCTAGGTGTAAAGGAGAATGCTCTAGCAGGGGGGAGGTTCTCTTTATTAATGGGTCTTCAAAAATCAATCAAACTGATGGGGAAAGACATTCAGGTTCAGCTGTGGTAAGGCACAGAGCAAACAGGGAATTTGAAGTGGTAGCCAGTGCAAGACTACGGTCTCACTTTTCGGCACAAGCAGTAGAATTGATGGCGCTTATTGTCGCGCTCGAGAATCGTGCAGGGCAGGAAGTGATGGTTTACAGTGACTCCACCTATGTGATGTCACCCGTGCACGCAGGGCTAGTGCATTGGAAACGGAGGGGCTGCCTCAGAGCGGATGGCACTCCACTTCAACATGCAGCATTATTGGACCGAGGCACTACAACTCCCAGTAGCCATAGCAATAGTTAAATGTACAGCACATACTAAGAGAACTGATTTTATCCCACGCGGGAAAGAAGCCGCAGACGAAGAGGCCAACGGGGTTGCATATTCACGACATATTTCAAGTTTTGATCCTCCAAATGTAAAAGAAAAAGTAGTTACAATTATGATTGTGAATGAAGGGTTTAATTATTTGTCAAGAACTCAGTTGATGGAGGTTCAAGGTTGTGCACCGCAGGAAGAGCAGGATTTGTGGAAACAAAGAGGGTGTTCTTTATCCCGCTCTGAAGCATTGTGGTGACAGGACAGCAGTGGAAAGCCGGTGATGCCTGCAGCCTTGTTAAAGGTAGCGCTAGAACAGCTGCACTACCCCGCACATGTAACTAGGGAGAGTCTCGCTGCTACTATAGCAAAAGACTGGTTCGTACTGAACCTGTTAGAACATTTTGCATTTTATGTAGTAAATTGCATCGTATGTCAAAAGTTTACGGCTGGACACACACTGCGAATGATCAGAGGAGTGATTCCTCGACCGAACGGTCCTTTTCAGCATTTACATATTGATTATGTTGACATGCTGCAAGTATGTAGTGGATATAGGTCTATGATAGTGGTAGTGTGTCCCTTTTCGAGATGGATCGAAGCAGGTCCATGTACACACCCTGATGCCACTTGCGCAGCAAAGGTTTAAGTCTGATAAATCTTTCATAGATGGGGAGTATGTGAGGTGCTGAGATCCAACAATGGGCCCCATTTTGTTAATGAACTTTTTGAACAGATTAGCCTATTGCTGAATATAAAACACAAGTTTTCTTCTGCTTATCACCCGCAAGCGAACAGCATATGTGAGAGACTCAACGGCCTGCTCAAAGAGAGAATTGCCAAGTTAAAATTGACACTGAAGAAGGGATGGCTGTACTGACTGCCCCTTGCGTCATATGCATTAAGGAATCAGCCTGGGTCGTAACACCACCTCACACCCCATGAGCTAGTGACAGGGAGGCGAATAAGAACACCATTGTCTCCTCCATCGAGGAGCAGAAGTGATGCCCAGATGACTGCAACATTGTTAGGAAATGTGTTAGATGCTTATTTGACATGTATGACTGCTAGTATCTGTCATTTCAGATCAACTCAAGCGCAAGGGGTGTCGGTCTCAGGACACAGATGAAGATCATTCAGTAACCAGACTACAGGAATTACCTGTACCTAGACTTTTTGTTGGAGATCAGGTCCTAGTGCCCAACTTCACAAGGAAGTGGCACGAGCCTCGTTTCAGTGGTCCCTTTATTGTTGAGAATATCACCCCCTCATCAGTAAAAGTTTAGGAAAGACATGCTTGGATATATCTGGGAGGTGTCAACCTGTATGCTGGTGAGACTGACCCCCACCTGTTGATTTGGAAGCAAGACAAGAAGGAAAAGTTCAGCACACGCAGACTCGATCGATGACAAGGAAGAAGGACGCAAAGGTGGCTGATTAAATAAAGCAAGTGTGCATTTAGACTGTGGCTCACCCGGGACACTCTTTATAGAAATTTTAGCAAGGGTACTCAATAAGTTCTTTTGCCACAGAGATCTTTTAATTGGATGTCCATAGGCTCCTTTTTGCTGTCTTTGCTTTTATACTCGAAGCTTATCTTGCTCTTGTTGGGCAAGCACAGGTGTGCGTACATTTGTGCAAGATCCTAAGAATGGCCCTGCGATTAGAAGATTTCTTGCAGCGAAGATTTAGCAGATATTGCAGCTGCCTGATCATCTAACAGATTTGCCTGATTAAAGAGGTTTTTTCCTTAAGTAGCACACAGGAACAATGAGAAATGTTGGGGGTAATGCAGTTCCTGAAAGTGAGCAAACTCAATGACATGTGGAGAATCGAAGATGGTGGGGTCGAATGTATTGGTGCATAATATATGCGTGCTCAGCATTTATTATTGTTTTCCTGATTCTTTTGGTACATACGGTTTACTTTGTTGGTCCAAAAAAGGCAGATATCCCTTTGATTCTTCCCACTCCAGTGACTGATGTAGAATTGTCTATTGCAAAGAGACCAAGCCAATATGTGATTGTCCCTACACCAGTGACACATGCAAGGTCACCCATTTATTTCACAAGTGTTCCCATGATTCCCCCTGTAGGAAGGATGATTACCGATGTACTTCATGAGCTTTATGGTCGAGCTCTCCTTGAAAAAGGGAGACCCAAGCGAAGCACGAGGGAAGATGATTATGAGCTGATTAATTATTTAGACATTACAGCACATTTGGGGAATAACATGTGGTATCAGCACATGAAAGATGTGGGAAAGAGAACCTCTGAGGAGAGGTGCTATGTTTGTGCTCTCCTATGTTATGCTATGGGGAAATTCAAGATATTCATAGCTATAGAAATAGCAGTCCAGACAGCGCATTGCTTGACTCATCTTGCTCTCTGCCATATAAGAGGTCAGGTCCAGGGTCAAACAGCATCCCTGGTATTGGCAACTGAATGGACAGCTCCTAAAAAGATGATTATGTGCAAGATTTAAAGACAAGAGAAATACCACACACCAGAGATGATGTGATCAGATACGAACAGCCTGGAATGAAGGGAGCAGGAATCAGATGGGAGATAAAGAAGAAGCTCAATTGCCAAGGAACAAATGAGGAAGAAATATGAAGCTGCAAGGAAATAGGCCAGATGCAAATCTGGGGAACAGTGCTGTCTCCAGACGAATGGGAGGAAGGCATAGTTGTATGCAGAGTGGTGGCAGTAACAGGATATCACAAGCCAGTTATAGAATTTGTGGAAAAGTGATGCAAACCTCTCTGGCCAAAACTTGCAAAGTTGCTGACATGGGTTGAAGACAAAGGAGGACTGTTGCAGATAGTGCCTCTGGCTAGTGCAGAGCTATGCTTCAGAAACGATGGCATAAGAAAAGTTGGAGAGAATCAGCAATGCGGTGGAATTTTCGATGTACCAGGATTGAAGGATGGGACAGTAGTGATAATAGATCACTACTGGGCCTGCGGATTCAGAGCTTATATGAAGCTGCCCAGGGACTGGGGAGGCCTATGTTTTATAGTGATTGTTCATGTTCCAGCATTGGTGATTCCTAAGAGCGACCTGAACATTGGAGAGTTCCCAAAAGCAGATGCTCACCTGAGGAAAAGGAGATCAGTTGAGTTCCTCAACCAAAAAAAGAAGAGAATTACTTCTCAGTAAAATCTATAGCAGCCTTTAATGACATTCCGTATGAACACAGATTGCTCAGGCAGACCTCAGCAATATTCACGACTATCTTCATGCCAAGGATCCAGACGATGGCGAATGCCAAACAGTTACAGATAACCAGATGAGAGCTCCTGCAGACGATCAACACTACCATAAAGGGATTCAATGCGATCAAAGAAGAGCTGAGAGCCATAAGACTGATGACTCTTCAGAACGGTTATGTCTTGGATATGATTACAGCCATGGATGGAGGTGTTTGTGCCAAAATCGGAGAATCATGTTGCACATTCATACCTTCTCACCATGAAGAGAATGGGACCTTGACAGAGGCCATAACGATGCTGATAAACTTACATGTCAAGATAGAAGATGAGACAGAAGATATTGCAGACGACAGTTGGTTTGCATCGATCTTTTCATGGGTTCCGCAGTGAATGGCGAATATCTTCAAGCTTATTTGAGCATTGTTGGTGATGATCATGTTTCGATTCTGTGTGATAAGGATAATAATCACACAGTGCAAGAAGACAGCAAAGAAAGCAGTTGGAATGAGGATCATGATTGATGACGAGTCAGGGTTTGGACCCAAAGAACTGAGATATGAAGAAATCAGAGACTATGTGAAGGCCAGTATTCACACACCTGAGGGAATGAAGTTCCTGTATCCGAAGAACCACAAGAAGTATGTGGGAAGATGGTTCTACTGCAGTCCAAATGGACAATGCAGTCTTATGACCTGGGGTGTTGATGAACATGTAAAATCAGCAGGATCACTGAAAGGAGTAATGATGATATGGACTCCAAAGAAGCACTTTTTTAGACGAGGATGTGTAGACGTGAAGACCGATGGGAGAGTGGTTCATGAATCTCCCAGAGGGGGAAGTGTAGAGCAGGAGCCAAGTGCCTCTACTGGAGGTCTGGCCCCAATTTTGCCTATAGATTAGGAACCGGAAATTGCGACATGCACAACACCAGTAATGATCCCTATAACGCGAAGAGTCCACGAAACAAGGTATCCATTGAGAAAGCCCTACATGACGTATCAGAGGAGAAATGACAGTCTTCTGAAGGAAGTCCTGGAAGAAGTGTGAAACAGGGTTGGACTGGCCCTGTCGGCCATTCAGCCCGTGGCTGCGCCATCCGAGGCCCTGGAGACTGGTCTACTAATGTGGCCCGGTGTGGCAGGTTACCTTGGGTCAGGGCTGGCTGGCTTGCCTGTGGCTGCAGCCTGCTCAGCAGCCAGCTCCCGCCTCAGCGGATGCATTCATTAAAGAAAAGGTAGCACACAAGTGTTACCTTTCGTTAATGAATGTATCACATAGGCTTGCTGGCCTGGCAGTACCCTGGGCCCTGAGCTGATCTAGCGATGTTGTGGCGTCAGTTGTTGCAAATGCAATGAATCGCAATAAAAGGAGCGGCTCCTGGGGGAGCCGCTCCTTTTGTTGCGATTCATTGCATTTGGAGGCCCATGCTCCATCCCTTTCTCGTCTCCTCTCTCCACCTGCTGGACCCCCTTTCCTGCAGGGAGTCCCCAGCTGGCAGCTGCCCTGGGACCCCTTCCTGCCTTTGATGTATGTGCCCGCTGTGCCAGAGCCTGCTGCCCATCAGTACACTTTGCCAAACGGACAGGTAAATGCTTTTGGATAGAGCTTGTACTGTAATGAGAGACACGGTACCCCGCGGAGATCCGGGGTGTCGTGGACGTGCGTGCCCTGCTTCCTTATAAATCAGTTCTACTGTGAATTCCCACTGTGTGGAAATGAACTCTGTCCAGGATCCAGGAGCGCGGGTCCTATGAAGGTAGAACACCCGGTTTGCCTTTTGTAAAACAACCCAGATGTAAGTGGAAATTAATGCGAGGAGCGGCACAGTGGCATTCCTGGGACTCGTTACACCACACGCACTTGACCCCATCATTCAGGCAGCTACAGAGCCTCGGTTATCACACTTTGCAGATTACAGGGAAAAGTTATCGCTGAGGGGGTCGGTGCGCATCACACTCCAGGGGACGAGGTCACAGGCGCGCGAATGCGCACCACAGAAGCGTCCAAACACACATTTATACTGAGGATATTGAAGTGTTGCTGGGTGTTTTAAGAGAGTGATATGCAGCATGCCGTGCTCCAGCCACAGCTATTATTGTGGTGTAGAAAAGACATGCACTGTTAACATCCGCACATAACATGAAGAGAAGCGAGAGCGCAATTAGCCAAGCCCTCTCCTCTAAGTGGATTTCGCTTATTCGGTTGCATTTTTAAAGTGAAGGCTGCGGTCGTTAATTATTACAGAAGATACATTTGTTTTCTGATGCTAGCAGGTGCTCGCCCGGGACGAGAAAGCTGTCAGCAGCACGAAATAGCCATTAAATATGTTAGGTCAGTAACACGCCTCGGGATGCATCTGCTTAGCCGAGAGGAAGTGTTGACGTGTTCTGTATTTCTAACACATAATGTTGCAGGTGAACACAGAGTCACACAGTACTTTCTGCACTCGGGAGTCAGTCCAGTTCATTGCTTACATATATGTTTTTTTCCCATAGTTTGTGTAATTGTTTTTTGGGGGGTTGTGTGCAGTGTCGTGCCAGTAAATTGACACTAGAGGCATTCCTGGACTGTGTGACCTCCTGCAGCATCCCTTTGCTTCTGGTCAGGGCAGGCATAGCCCCAGCGTGCTCCCAGCAATGCCCTGTTGATTGCATGTTCCGGAACCGTAGAAATCAGAGAGCAACTGCCTGGGTAGTCCAAGGCCACGCAAGAGGCGGCTTTATCATACAAAAAATCATGATGCTGTGTAGAAAACAGTCAACCCTTCTCCACAATCAGTCCGCCCGCAATCCCCTCCCGTGGCCTTTCTTTGGTGTTATATGGGAAAATAATTAAATGAATCCGTGGTTAGTCAAACACCTTCGTTTGATTTTGTCCCAGCTTAATTCGCAAGCACATAAACTCTGCTGTGGGATCGCTGAACGTGAACGTTTATTACAGGGCTTGTAAGTGCTCAGGAACACTGACAACACACACAAGCTTGCAGCGCTGTTTCCATGACAGTGGTTAGCGCTGTGACGTCTTTTTTGTCTTACACGTGCTATTTTAGGAAGGGTCAGAAGTTGTGACATTAGCTCTATAATTATGTTTCCAATACTAACAAGGCTGTTTGGCAATGTGCGAGGCAGACCTGTCAGCATTTCTTCCGTCAGCTTTCAGGTGGAGGACTCTGCAACACTTGTCAGATTTCACTCCTGCCTCTCCCAGGCCTGTTCTCCAACCTGTTTCTCTACAGTAAACTCGTCCTATCACCTACATTTATCTCTCCTTTGCTCCCACTCACTACTGCCTCTGCCGCCATCCCTGTCTTTCCCGTTGCCATTTCTATTTCTTCAGTCTCTACACCTATCCCGCCTCCTCTCTCCGTTTCTACCCGTTTTTACCCATTGACTGTATTGATTCTTCTCCCACCTCTTCCTTTCTCTTCCCCAGTCAGCTGTCTTTGAGGCGCTTTCTGAGGCACCTGAATAAGCATCAATTTCAGACTATGTATTTTGCTTTTCGCAAGTTGCAGTAATAGCATGTTTTTTCTGCCGTTGTCTCTGTTACGATCGTCACAAGACATTCCATCTCTGTGTCCTCGGTCACTTGACAAAATCCTTGTGCCTAAAAGCTTGCGTACAGTGTAGAAATATTTGACCATAGCACATCAAGTGGACATTGGCTTCATTGTGCTACAATGAATGCTTTGTTGTAATGTGTCTACCTTTCCCATCTCCCTGGTAAGCTGTTCAGGATGTTTGTTTGCATATACGAGGTAACAAGTGCTCAGAGTATGGCATGTCCTGTGAGTGCGCTGTGCTTTCCTTATTTTGCCAACCTCTGAAGCCTGAATGGTAGATACACGCAGGCTTGACATGCGGCCAAATTTCAATCAGACCTGCAGATGAACTTAACTGGTCTGCTGTTAAATCTCAGTTACCAATATGATAGCTCAGTGGGTTGAGCGCTTGCTGCTGTGATGTATTTGTGATCTGCAGGTTGCAGGTTCGAATCCCAGAAAGGCCATCTCAGCCTTTCATCTTCTGAGGTCAATAGACGGGTGCCAACACAGGTTGGGTGATATTGTATGCATTTTTGTTCTATAAAAAAGAGCTTAAGCGTAAGTGTTATACAATAACATATTATCATTTGGCTTTGGACGCCTGATTGCATTCACAATAATAGGGATCTATACATACAGATATTAATGATACATATGATGACCCATTCTTGTATGCAAAGTTATGTTATGAGTTGTGCTGTAATGTAACAGACACATGAACCCTCCATAAGTAGCATTTTCTGTGAAGTCGTGAATTCACACAATTCACGGATGATGGTTTGAGGGCCAATTTATTTGAGGCAACGGGTGGCCACTTTTTTTGGGTATCTGGGCCTATTTCTTGTCCCAGTCTGACCCTGGTGTGAAATGAAGCACCAAGAAGAGATACCGATGAAGAGAGTATATAGACCTTATAGAATTTGATGGTGAAGGGAGGAATTTAGCAACACTTTGTGAGCAGAATGAAGATTGCACGTGCGGAAAGCACTGAAGAAAATGCAAACAGTTTTATAACTGTACAGATGCTGAAATGCAAGTAGACTAAGTAATCATAAGGCTGGCTATACGTAGTGAATAAACTGCAGCCGATGCCACCATTATGTATACCTGTATAGAATCTGGATGTTCCACAATGTATTTTAGCAAACTGGACCCAGTGAATAGAAGGACTGACAGTGTGGGGCAGTAGAATAAACAGCTGATGGCGGGGGAAGATTTGAGAAGCCTTGCCTGGCCCAGAGTCAAGGGTTGGGACCGCCAAGAACCTGGTTATCTATTCGAGAAGATACAATGAATGTGTGAAGTGGGACGAGCTTCTGTTGAGGCGTAATGGAAAAACACTCGAAGTGTCAGAGTTTATTAATTTAATGATTTTAAATACGAAAAAGGAGCTCAAACACTGTTTCCTGTCACATGGTCAAGATGAAAATAGACATTGGGTCGAGCTACACCGAGACCAGAAGATAAGACTATGCTCACGCTCCCTTTCATTCTCAGGAACAGTGATTCCTTGCAAGGCCGAGTTCAAAGGACTTATTAAATGGTAGACAGTAGGAGTGATGATGGATGTTGGGCTTATTGGGTGGGGATGCATGATCAAGCCAATTATCCAGCACCTGGGGTACCAGCTTGCGTGCTGCTAGCATGTGGAATATTCCAGAAAGGTACAAGTGTGCCAAACCAATCATAGAGGGCTGCATAGCAGAGAGCCCTATAGTTTTGAAAGCAAATGAAACGTTGTGCAATTTTCTTGACACGGAAGAGGACTTGCAATAGGGGAGGGCATAGCTGCCCACCTGATGTAAGAGACCCAATCACAATCCCATACCCCATAGAAAGTATACTTAGATGTTTTCTTTAAGCCTACCACAATCCAGCTTAGGTTTTCTTATTTTGCCACGTAGTATGACATCACTTATAACGGGTTTTTGCTATAAAAGAATTGTTTTTTACAAAATGCTTTGAGAGAATGCTGTGCGGCGTCCATCGATTCCCGTTGTACTCCCTGTTTTAGATAATTATTTAATTAAAACAGCTAAGTTTTGCCAAATTCTTGAGTTGCTCCGATTATTCGTGTCAGAGTAAATGCCGTGCCCCATCCATCTCAGATACTGTTACCTCGTCTTAAAGGGCCTACCGGTTCACTGTGATGCAAAATGGTGCAGATCTTTGTTAGGGGAGGCAACAATATAGGTGAAGGAGTGGTTGAAACACATTTCAGGTGCAGTGGTCTGTAGAATTCTAAGGAGGAGATTAGTGCTTTGGGGGTAGAGATGCTAGACAGTGCTGGGTAAGTCGAGGGTACACGTGGGTGGACGGAGTCCCCCTACTTTTTTCAGATTGCAGCTTGATATGCTAATTTCTGGTGATGCCATATTCAATTGGTATGTTAATGAGTCCCCCCACCATTTTAGAACTCGACCCCTGGTTATGAGTTGGCTTTGTTGTTGGTTGAAAAAGCGACCCTTAAAGTTTCTCTGTGCACCCGGTTGGTGCGAGTGCTGATGTGATAACACCAAACCCTCCACACTTGGGTCTAAGCAGTGACCCCACGGTGTATGCACTCTACAAACATTTATATTTCATAATAGAGGATCCAAAAGCAGAGGTTTTTTTCATGTCATTTGTCTCCATTTCATTATAACTATGGGTCAGGATGAGGCATCAGTGCTTCATTGGGGCACGCAGTAATTAACCATCAATCGGTTGTCATATCACTAATTTTCCCAATAGGATGTGTGTGTAATCCTGTACTCCATGCAGTGTTAAACATATAATGGTTTTGTGCATGTGTCATCTACACTAACATTTACCTCAAATGGCCGCAGATGACTGCTGTACAATCAATCTATGTTGCACTACAGGGACGACACAATCATTGGGGCAAAGCTGAGCACCGGAATCATGGATCTGAATCCAGCCGGACATCGCTTCCTGGAAATCCATGGCTGACTTCTGACTATCACAGTTGACCTTAATGTCTTGATTATTCCATGTAAGGACATGCTCCTCCAAACCACCGGGCAATCCCATGTGTGTCCAAGGAAGTTCCCAAGTACAAATAGATGGCAAGGGCTACACAGAATGTCTCCCAATTCACCCCTCTCTGCTACTGCACCCCCCGTCTGATGGCTAGCACATGTAGCTACAATACCGTACAACAGTAGGGGTTTATTGGAACAGTAAAGGGGACATAGCTAAAACAAGTCTACGGCTAAACAGTAGGGGAAAGGACATGCTTGGCCAACATTTCAAGCCTGTTCTTTCCTAAAGTATAAATACCCCCAGGAGACAATAGGGGAATTGGGTACAAAGGCCCCTGGAGTCACTAGTCATGAACCCAATTTAGACGGTATGAGCACTCCTGAAAGGGAGCCAGAAAGGAATGCTCAAACCAAGCAACAAAGTCAAAGTCATTGTTGACTGTCCATAGGGGGCAGAAAGGGTGTCGAAATAAAAGTCGACATTTTCGGTGGTCGCAGTAAAAACGGCACAGTGATCACATAGATACGATGGTTCTACACTCTCACCACTCCGCCACCAGTTTTGACGCACGTCCCCCTACCCATGGAACCTTGGTTGCCATCAACCCTCCTATAAGGCCACAAAATAGCATAGCTTTCCAGGGAGTACTTTAAAACTGGGGTCGAGGAGTGCATGCCATGTACTGAGTCACATCACAGGGAGGAGTGGTTTCTACAAACATATTGGGCTTCATGGTGCTATTAGCACCATGGTCCATGCCGGTGTCCGCCATGGCGGAATGGGGAATTACCACCCCATTCCGAGGTTGGTGGGGCGGTAATTACCCATGCCGCCATGGCCCTTCCCCATTCCCATTTTTGCCCCATAGGGCTCAATGGGAATGGGGAAGGCGCTAATAACGGTACCGCAAATTGCGGTACCGTTATTTGCACCAAAGTCCCTTTGCGGGTCCCTACTTTAACGGCTGGAAAAAACAGTCGTTAAGGTCGGGTCACGCAAAGGGACCTCGTAATCAGGCGTTAAGGGTTTAACGGTGCCAACACCTTTTACGGCGCCGTTAAACCCTTAACGCCAGGGTCGTAATGAGGCCCATTATCTGTGTTACCAATCCACCATTGATAGACAAAAAACACAAATCACTGCATAAAGCAAAAAGGAATCCTACGGGCCACTGGGAAACGAGAGACAATGATGCAGTGAGCTAACCCCTACAGTGCAGCAAGGCAAAACTGCCCCTCAGCCAATGAGCAATAGGTATTCCCTCCTCTTCCACAGGCCCCAAATGAAGCAATAGATACACATGTACCACTGCAGTGGTTATATACAGCATAGAACAATCATTCCCCCCACCCTGCCCCGCAAGGAGTGCTTACAAAACCCTGCCAAGTCTGTCCATGAGGGAAGTGGCAAAGGGTGGGAATACAGGTCCGGCTACTGTAAAGTCCCCATCCCTTGCTTGGACGCCAGACTGGGCCTCGGGATAAGCTCTCCCTCAAGGAGTCACCCTGGATAGGAAGTCCACGGCTCTGGCTCATGCGGGTGATCTGCCTCATAAAACGAGTGGGGCACTACCGTCCAAAGTTGTGATCCGGCACCAAGATCAAGGGAAACGGATGGGAAGGACACAGGAGACTAACCAAGAACAGAACTAGGCCAGCCTTGCCAATGCAGTCTCACATCCACTTAAAGGTCTTTGGGTTGGTGATTTTGTTTGCTTTTTTTTGATTGTAAACAAGACACATATACAGCAAGCATCTCAACAAACTGACATCGTTCTATGTACACAGTAGACTCCCACCTTTTCTGGGAAACCATTTTCTTCCTTTCTGGCTCACCAAATCATTCAGGACATGGGGTGCTGCTATGTCTGGATAAGATCTGCGGCTAGGCTAATGTCGGGACTCAGGGCTAGCTAGCCTTTTGATTGTAGCTCTTGAGCTTCTATCTGGGGTTACAACCAAAAGACCCCGGGCTATATCACCTCGAACCTCCCGAGAGACTCCTCTGGACAGGAAAGATGTGGCAGTAGAAGCATGGAAAGAATCGCGCGACAGCCTTCACTCTGTATCTCATTCCTTTCTTTTCGCATGGCTACCTCTAGAAGGCACACTGCCTCTTTACAATGCCCCTAGCAAAGACACCCTTCCCACTACTGCAGTTCAGCTGCCAAGATCTCCCAAAAGGCAAGAGAAAGTGGTCTGCTGACACTGTACATTGTGAGCTCCTTCTGTTTCACTGCGATTCACAACTGGTTATCTGCATGGCAGCACACACATCCAACACCATTAGCAAGACTCAACCCTGACACTCCCACTTCTAAAGCGAGTATTATTTCAAAAGCTTCAACATACGACTATACGTTCCCTATCCTAAATTGTATTCCCTTGAAATCCTTCAATCTACCTTACCTGATGGCTTAAGAAGATGAAGGCTGAGGACTTTTATCCTGGACGGGGGTGGCATTTTTTGCTTTGCATTCTTCACAAGCGTGGTGGCAGTGTCTAAAATAAAACCGAGAGTGAGGGGTATTTAGTTGCTCCATTTCACATGAATTGGTCATTCTAACAGCATCTTCTGGAAGTCGCAGTGGATGTGGAGGGTCTTTTGACATACCTGATGGAAAAAAGGTTAATTGGGAAGGTCTAGTAACATTTCAGTGGCCTCTGAGGTCAGCGAGGAAGGAGGACAGAAAAAAAGAGTGAGCAACATCAATAGACAGCCATTTTGATTGATTTATAGGGGAATGGACAAGCAGCAAAAAAGGAAGCTAAAAAAGAACAATTCCTCCTCCATCTCATGAAAGCATGTGTAGGAATAAGAAGGAAGGAAAGAGTAGGGCTAGTATCATTCCAAACCACTCTGTCCCCTACCATCTTATGTATGTGCTATTCCACCCTAAATATAAAACCTATAACATTTAAGTATATTTTCTGGTTACATTTTTATCTGTTTAATTGTGAGTCATTTATTTTGTATTTATGTTGTTTACTGGACAGCGCTCATTTGCTGCTATGGACGCACTCTATAAAAACTGGAGAAAAAAAATAATCAATAAACCTAGGGACAGAAACATGTTGCAGCCAAGAATGGGCACGCCTCTTTGTTTATTTATTTATTTATATAGCGCACCAAACCCGGGGGTATCTGGGCGCGTTACAGGTAATTTTTCTAGTTTGTAAGTTACATCAGATCGAGTACAGGGTAGAATAGTTGCAAGACATCATTACATTATTAACAAGAGAAAAAAAAGGAATAGGATACATAAGATATGCACACAAGGCAATTTACATAGCTACCGGCACAAAGGTCTTAGAATAGGGCACGCTTGAGTTAGTCATTAATCCTTTGTGAACAGCCAGCTTTTAGTCTTTTCCTGAAGCTAAGGAAGGACCGATTCGCTCTCAAGGCTGTAGGTAAGGATGTCCATAACTGGGCTGCCATAACAGGAAAAGTACTACCCCCAGCTTTTTAAAGTTTGAATCTGGGGACCTTTAGACAGGAGGAGTTCACAGTCCTCGTAGGGCGTGTTGACGTATTGTTGACAATTTTATCCATTATATATTTAGGGGCTGAATTGGTTAGGCATTTGTGGGTGAGGGAGACCGTTTTGAACTGCGTTCTGTCCCTGCTTGAAAGACAATTATACTTCCGTCTGGCCTCAGAGATATGCTGTCTTCTTGGCATGCTTAGTGCCGTTCTAAGTGCATTTTTCTGTAAGATTTGAAGTTTGTTGACAATGTATTTGCTAGCACCTGGATGAAGTGCATTGCAGTAGTTGAGTTTCGAGAGAATTACGGCTCTCGCTAAGGTAATGCAACTCTCTGTAGATAGAATTAGATGATGCATGTCCAGGCTACAAAAGGAAGGGTAAGTATCTTAGCATACAAACATTCTGTGGGTACAATAAAGCAAGAAACCATACCTGCTCTTCAAGGGGCTTTTGACCTTCATTTTACTGACTCCACCCCCCTAGTTTGCTCAAGTTTTTGCCCACCGGGATTTGAATCCACTGACCCACATGAAAGTGTCTTCAAAGCACACATCTTGTAGTGGTATTTTGCTTTCCATAGAATATCTCAAAACAGATTTTTGGGTAAAAAGTGCACACCTTTTGTACTTTGCCATCAGTGTTCTAGGAAAATCTCCACCGACTGTTTCTTTTGTTCCGGTATTGATTCATTTTGTGAAAGACAACGCTCATTTCTATTTTGAATTTTCTTCAATTAGGAAAGGCTGTTGTATCAAATGTGCGTATTTCACTTCAGGATATGTTCAGTACCTGTGCGTATGTTAATGGAATTGAGACCTATTGATGACATTTGAAGACCTCCAGAATTGCTTACATCCTTGGAACGTACAGCCACATTAGGTATGCTTGGATTAGGTATCAGTGATCTTCATTACTCTTTGCTCTGCTCTTCCTCGTCACAGTATTCTCTTTGGAGGTACCCATCTCTACAAATGATTCAGCTCACTCGGCCGGCTGCTTCAAAATAAGCCTCACTCCTGATATTGCTACAACCAATATATTAACAGTTAAAATACAGACATTGATCATCAGTTTATTGATCGCCAGGGATATTAATGACTCACTTTGTGACATCATTGTGTGTGATGCAAATAAAGGGGCCCACACATCTTTTGTCGCCCGGGCACTGCAAATCCTACGGCTGGCCCTGATCACAGGTGCACTTGGTGGGCCTTCTATCCCTCAACCACTGCTGCTAAATAGAACAGTGGACTCCTAATGCCTATATGCTTGAGCGATTACCTACGCCACCTCTGCAGCAGCTTGTGTGCAAGGCAAAAGGTATGGCTGCTTCAAGCCATGTTGAATGGCAAGGAACTACCTAGTGATAAACATATAAACTGTGTGTCCAGAAGCTGTGTACGAGATGTATAAAGGAGATGAATTGGAAATAAAATATTGTTCAGATGTCTAGGTGATGTGGCGAATCTTGCAGAGAAGAAACGCAATACTTACAAACATCACCAAGAGGTATTTAACTGTAACCAATTGCAATGAAAGACACTCTGCTCAAGCTGCTTACATCTGCTTGGCACCCCTCTCTATTGGGTCCACGGCAGAGGGATCCATTCGTCACTTCATGTTTTCTTGCTCGTTGTAGAACAATTTTGTAAATGGAGCATATATCATTAAATTGTAAATTATTAGGTGATCCTTAAGTATTGATTAATATTTTGATATGTATGTTTTCAATTTGTTTTATATTGCAAACTAAAGATCAATCAGTCACTGACAGCTACTGTTGAGCAGGCCCCTGTGGGACTCGGCAATGCACGCTCTATCACAGTTTGCGACACAATATTGCAAACTTCCCTCCAACACAAAATAATTCAGCGTTGGCTGAAGCAGTCCCCATTTTCCTCACACAGATCATGCCGCAATGGGTGACAACAGTGCATGTTTCCACGCACTTAGAGGTCATTGCGAGCAACTTCAGTTCAAGATTCACTCATATAAAAGAGGGACAACATGGGCCTTAGTGGTGCAACTCCCTTCACAAAGAACAGGTCCTCACAACAAAAATGCCCACCATGTGCCTCAGCAGTGCAAGCTTCCCTCACAACGAAAATACCCACCATGTGCCTCAGCAGTGCGAGCTTTCTTCATAACTAAAATGCCCGAAATGTGCCTCAGCAGTGCGAACTTCCCTCACAACGAACATGCCCGCCATGTGCCTCAGCAGTGCGAGCTTCCCTCACAACGAAAATGCCCACCATGTGCCTCAGCAGTGCGAGCTTCCCTCACAACGAAAATGCCCACCATGTGCCTCAGCAGTGCGAGCTTTCTTCATAACTAAAATGCCCAAAATGTGCCTCAGCAGTGCGAGCTTCCCTCACAACGAACATGCCCGCCATGTGCCTCAGCAGTGCGAGCTTCCCTTACAACGAACATGCCCACCATGTGCCTCCAGTAGTGCGAGCTTCCTTCACAACGAACATGCCCACCATGTGCCTCAGCAGTGCTAGCTTCCCTCACAACGAAAATTCCCAACATATGCCTCAGCAGTGCGAGCTTCCCTCACAACGAACATGCCCAACATGTGCCTCAGCAGTGCAAGCTTCCCTCACAACGAACATGCCCACCATGTGCCTCAACAGTGCAAGCTTCCCTCATAACGAACATGCCCAACCTGTGCCTCAGCAGTGCAAGCTTCCCCCACAATGAAAATGCCCAATATGTGCCTCAGCAGTGCAAGCTTCCCTCACAAAGAACGTGTCCAACATGTGCCTCAACAGTGCAAGCTTCCCTCACAAAGAACATGCCCAACATGTACCTAAGCAGTACAAGCATCCCTCGCAACGGAAATTCCCATGTGCCTCCGCAGTGCAAGCTTCCCTCACAAAGAACATGCCCAACATCTGCCTCAGCAGTGCAAGCTTCCCTCACAACGTAACTGCCCAACATGTGCCTCAGCAGTGTATGCTTCCTCACAAAGAACACGCCCACCATCTGCCTCAGCAGTGCAAGCTTCCCTCACAATGAAAATGCCCAACCTGTGCCTCAGCAGTGCAAGCTTCCCTCACAACGAAAATGCCTAACATATGCCTCAGCAGTGCAAGCTTCCCTCACAAAGAACACGGCCACCATACGCCTCAGCAGTGCAAGCTTCCCTCACAAAGAACACGGCCAACAGATGCCTCAGCAATGCAAGCTTCCCACACAAAGAACATGGCCAACATATGCCTCAGCAGTGCAAGCTTACCTCACAAAGAACATGCCCAACATGTGCCTCAGCAGTGCGAGCTTCCCTCACAAAGAACACGCCCAACATGTGCCTTAGCAGTGGAAGCTTCCCTCACAAAGAACACGCCCAACATGTGCTTCAGCAGTGCAAGCTTCCCTCACAAAGAACATGGCCAACATATGCCTCAGCAGTGCAAGCTTCCCTCACAAAGAACATGGCCATCATATGCCTCAGCAGTGCAAGCTTCACAACGTCACAACTGAGCTGAACTGATGCACATAGAAGAGATGCAGGGACCAGAGAATGCAAACATTCTATAAGGCATCAAGAAAGTACCAAGGATAAGTGACATCTTGGGATCAAGGTGAAGAAGCTTATGCTACAGACACAGATGACGATATTGAGATAGTTTATACATGTACAGATGCAAGCAGCAGAGTAATCTTAAAAGCTAGCCTCAAGCTTTATGGTAAATAGATTGTGGTGAGTGCCTATATATATATATATATATATATATATATTTGCATATGAACGAGTAAAAGATGGATGTTTCCACTACGCATTATAAGCCGTGCTGAACATTAACAAGAAGGACTCATTTCACTGTGTCGCAGTTAAAAGCGAATTAAATTTACAAATGAATCTCAGCAGAAGGAGTTGGATGAGCCAAGAAGTCAAGGTCTTATCAGAACTTGAATTGGATGACATTGGATAAAATTGTGTGAAAGAACAGAGACTCCTGTTCAGAAGGCTTGAGCAAAACAAAAGACGTAAGAGGACTATTAGAAAATAATATTAAATACATGAAAAGGCTCAATTTCATGGTGTCCAGTCGCGTGGAAGAAGGAAGTTGGCCGATCGAGGTGGTCACACCTAGGCACAAGGGCAGGATGTGCCTGCACTCCTTAAATTTCTCAGAGCCCAGTACAAACTCAAGGCCAAACTTCAAAGCACTAATTGACACTGCACCATTGAGGTGATGATGGATTGATAGATTAATTGGTGGGAAGCTAGTGTTAAGAGGAGCTCGCGAACACCTGGATGTTCAGTCTGCATGCTGATAGACGTGGGTGGAAAAGTACTAACGGGGGTTAGAAGCCAACCAATTGTAAAGGACCTTGTAATCAAGGGTCCTATAGTTGGTGTAGCCAATGGAACGTTGTGTATTTAGTGATGTTTATAGTGGCTATTTTAAGGGGAGGGCTTAGTTGCCCCACCTGATGTTAAATACTCTATCACTCTCCTTCACTGTTCTATACTGATATGGAATGATACTTAGCTGTTCACTTAGAGCCAATCACTCCCTGCAATAGGTTTTGTAGTTTGCCACGTAGGATGACGTTGGTAATAACGCAGGTCAGCACGTCACTGATGAGGATTTTGCATGATATAACCTCAGTTTTTACTAAAGATAAGTTGAGTAAGAGGATCGAGTGAAGGCTGATGTTCGTTGTACTCCCTGTTTTAGATACTTGATATTAAAATGGACTCCCTTTTGCCAAACTACCTGAGTCGTCTTGAGTATTGATATATGAATAAAATCTGCATCCCCATCCATCTCCATGGTATTGCTACTCATCTTAAAGGGCTGGGCAACCCAGTTCAAAGGCCTCCATAGCAACTCTTTTTTTTACAAATGTCTTAGCAGATGACTGCTATGTGGTGTTGCTTGGTGGCCTGCTTTGGCCAGTTGGGTTGAGATCTGCATCTGACCAGACAAGAAGAGACTTGCATTTTTATGTCCTACATTCGCAATTTATTGGTGAAGATCATATCGATGACGACAGTGAGGTTGTTCACCAGTTGCTCAAAAATTGATAAGGAAAATTGCTCCGCAAATTCTCAAGCTTGCTCATTGCTTTGAGCATCTAAACAAAGATCGCATTCTCCAAGGATAAACATGTCCCTGTCTATAGTATGGCTAGGTCAGGAATTCTTCTGTAATAGAGAGGTTATGGTACTGTGTTTTGTAGGCGACTACCATACATCATGCAATGTAGAATGAAATGGTTAAATGTTAGGCTGAATGATTTATTGATTTATTGTTTGCTTGTTAGGCGCTTATACAATAAGAATATACTGTTTCAAAGCGAGGGAGGGAGGGTACATTACAACACAATATTAAGACCTGAGGGGAAGAGGAAGAGGCACAAACCTACTATGCCTTGTGAGTATTCAGAACGTGCAATTGCAGAAAGGAAGGGGGAAGTGCTGGGGAGTCCGAGCTTGTGGGAGAGCCATGGAGGAAGTTCCAGGAATGTTGAGTGCTACTCGGCCAGAGCCACGGGAGGTGTAAGTGCGAGTCTCCAGAGCAGAGGGTGTGCAGATGCAAAGTGCTGTGGATAGACAGGAGCTGGCAGTGTATGGGAGTGCTTTGGTACAGATAATTGGCTACTTCATTGTCCTTTCCAGTTTCCCTGTTCTTAATTTAAATGTTGTCACAGCAGGAATTAGAATGTAAAACACAGGCAGAAATATTTCCTTTTCCTCCTGTAAGAAGGGGTAACAGGAACGTGGTTAGATGATCGGGCAAGTAAAGGGTATGCCTGTGTCCATTTTTTTAGGCAATGACAGCATTATGACACAGAACCAAAATGTTGAAGTCTAGAAGCAACAGCTAACCCAGGATTGTGCTGCTCCTACTAAAGAAACCTATTTCGCTGAGGCTCAGGAGGTGCAATTTGTGTGCAATTTTGAAGGAATATTTTACTGCTGACAAAGCATTTCACTGCACTTGACCTCCTGAGCCTTCTTCATTCCCCATAGCTAATATAACTAAGTTACCAAAAAACAGTTAGTCTCAACGCTCTGTAAACAAGTGGGAGCTGTGCCCTACAGAGAAATGTACAATTATTTGCAAGACTCTCAAACAAGAAAAGAAATGTGCTATTAGTAAGAAATGCCCCATGAAATACTGGATCCCTATCGATCTGGCTTTAGCTGGGTCATTTTTGATGGAGAAACACCATAAACTCCATCTGTTTAGATGAACCAGGGAATAAGGGTGTTCGTTAGCACATGGGACATTGTGTCTGGAAAGAAAAGACAATACATATCGAAGAAACCATCGTCCTGCATCATACTAATTTGAATATCTGGTGATACTGCCAACAGCTGAAGGGTTAACATATGTGGGCGACTATCCTCCTACACCCGGCTGTCAAAGATGGCCTTGGTCTCACAGGCGCCACCTATTTACTGACACCCTTGTTTCTGGACCAACAAACTACAAGTCTGACTGCCAGAGCCGCTGTGCCCAAAAGGTCTGACCCTGCCTTGAGCTGCGGCCACCGTAGACACACTTGTCACGGGAGCAGCAGCACCATTGCTAACGGTGCCGGTGCTCTCGTGTCCCCACTCCCAGAGGACTATATGGGAATGGGGATTAACAAATATACCAGCATCTGACTTCCTGGCTGCCGGACTTGTAATAGCCTGGTGGCACCGGGAAGTCAGGTGCCGGTAAATTATTATGGGTCTGGCGGCAACCCTCCCGGTAGCACTGGCACGGTTATGCCGGACCCGTAATGAGGCCCAATGTCTTCAAGCAACTTTTAACATTGTAATTTAGGGGCTTGAATGTCAATGTTTGCCAATTATTACTGTGACATGTATGTCTGACTTGAGTTAGTGAGACGGGGCAGGGAGGCACAAAAATGGTATTTGTAGTGGCATTTTATAGCATTATAACTAGACTTATTTTATGTCAATAACTTATCAACCTTTACAAAACATATATAATTGACATAATCGTATTTTAATTCATGGAAATATACAACACAAAACATAGATACAAAACTTGCCATACCTTTTATGATGTGGACGGAATTCTTTGCCAAATGGGTGCACACCGACGGCGTGGAATTTACTCTGACATGCACCTATATATGAGATCTTTCCAATCACAAAGCCAAGGACACCAGCCACTATAGTAGCAAAACAGATTAAAGATCTACTTTTAAACAGAAAGCCCATCTCAAACAAAACTCCCGAGTTTGATGAGAAACAAACTATGGCTCTATGTTCTAATTAGATGATGGCAATATAAAATCTCGCATGAAATCCATCACTCTTTCTGAAACTTAAAACAAAAGTCTCAATTTCTGTTTAAAACTCTTATTGCACATTAGTGGACATGTTTAAGAAGCCAAAATGGAATTAAAGATTATATTACTGAACAGGTAGAATGATTGCAGTAGCCAAATAAATGCATGCAGCCATCTGAAATTGGCAGCAATTCCCCCTAGAAAATGGGTGAAGAGTTATCCACTCATTCCCTTTTCTGGGAAGAAAGGCACCCTCTTTTTTACCCCTCTGAGCAACACTCGTGGGTGGTCCTCCTTCAGCCTACTACGCCCTGGCCCCCGTCCATCCACTCTCTGGGTTAGGGCAACTTGTGGGTGCAGGCCTGGAAAAGGTACCCTGGGTGTTGACGTTCTCTGGGCCTGGGTGGGTCTCTTTTGTCTGCTGGAACTCAGTTTAAAGGAAGCCCACCATCCTACCTCCCTCATCCTCTTTATTACCCTGCTACAGGGACTGGTGGGAGGAAGGCAAGGCTGAGGTGGGACTTTGGACTGACTAGTGCCTCCACTGGGCGGTCCTCTGGCAGGTGGTCTGCGCTCTGGCCCTTCCCTTGAGGAAGGCATACCCCATCTACATGTTCTCAACTGTATGAGTATGGCAGCCTTGTGAGAGACTGACTGCCCCAGGTATTCCCTGGCCTATCGCAGGTTCTCCTCTTTCTCTGGGTAGAACTAGGAGCAGTTTCTGTACCCACAGAAATGGAGCCACTGCTAGGCACTAGTGGCGTGTCTGGACGGTGGCTCTTTGTTTCCCTTAAAGTGCCAGAAGCAGCTAAAGTAGCTGCAGAGTCAGCAGCTTCAGTGGAAGTAGAAGCTGGAGCCCCTTGCTCTAGGTTTGGTAAGGGCCAGATTTTGCTGAATACCTATGGTTTGTCTTTCCCAGGAGTAGGGGCTGCACCCCCAAAAAGAGGCGCTATCATAGTTTGAGCCAATTGACTGTACCCTACACTGAGAGCTAGGCAAGGGAATTTGTCACAGTGACCTATTCCCAGAGAATCTTCCTCATAATACACAGCACACAGGTGAAGATCAGAACATGTCTACACATACGTGGTCACCCTTGGGCAGAATTCCCAACACGGTGAGAGTTACTGCTTGCATGCAAACAATCCCTATATTCTCCCTGATTCGAGAGATGGCAAATGCACCTGTGTGACCCACTTTCCTTACTCTGTGGGCTTCCCTGAGCACCATTCCACTTCATCCACCATTTGTGAGGTCTAATTTGGCTTCACATATGATCATTGGTGTGGACTGAACCAGGTCTGGGGTGTTGCATAAGATTCCTGAAACGCGGTGGCTATCCGGTGATACTGCCAACAGCTGAAGGGTTAACATATGTGGGGGACTAATAGGGAAAGCATTTTCCTTGTTTGTATTATCCTCCTACACCCGGCTGTCAAAGCTGGCCTTGGTCTCACAGGCACCACCTATTTAAGAACACAGAAACTGAGAATAGATTTTCATCAGAAAGTCATACGATTTGCTGGAATACAAGAGCTGATAGGGCACCATTTCTTGGATGCAAGGATGGAATAAACAACTTATGCACAAGCCTAAGGTACTATTTCTAACGTTCTGGAAAAGACATTGTGTCTGCAACTACACATTATCTGCGAAACTCAATGTCTCTTTTTCTCAAATACTGTTTCTGAAAGATGCATTACGTTTCTAATAACAGATACAATCTTTATTATTATTTGTATCGGTACCACGCCCAGCCTATGTAGGTGTGGGTAGAAAGGCTTTGCATCTAGACTTACTGGATGCTACACAAGTTTCCATCTTGAAATGCATAGGTTTTAATCAAATATGGATTATATGAAAGGATGCGGACCACGTTACCTTTATTTGAAGTTTTATTTAATACTGAAGAGGGGAAAGGGGAACGTGCCTCCAGTCCCAGAAGACCCTCCAGCAAGAAGAAACACCTGAGACAATATGGCCGCTGATCATATGAATTTATACCCATTCCTTCTGCTCCCACAATGGAAAATTACGACGGAAGATACTCTCCCAGTAGACCCTATAACCCTGCAGTGGTGCGGATCCAACCCAGTCTTAAAACAGAGCTGGAGACGACTACATGGACCGAATTGACTAAACGCTGAGAATCCACGCCCGTTAAGGAAAGCGACACAGGGACGCTGAGTACCTGAACTTCCAGATGACTGTTGCCGTGAGGTAGCCAGGCTGTCCGAAGATTCGATGAAGAAAGGGTGACACGAAAACCAGTCCAACACCCACATGTGAGGTCACCGGGTCGGAGGTGGACCAGCTCCCAACGCCATAGGTGTGCACTTCCCTGATTAATGTGGTGTCAGGACAGTGCAAGCACTGATAGGGAAGACAAGTCCTTGCTGGAGTGAAGACTTGAACTCTGTAGACTGTGGGGTCCAGTATACTGGAGATCTCAGGAGGATGAAAAGCAGACGGCGGTAGCAGGAGAAGATCCACAGTGGCAGAGGACCCAAGCAGAGGTTGGTGGTCAGGCACCACAACCCAAGATGGGTTATGAACAGGTTGGACAAACAAATCAGGACCCAGGAAATGGAAGCCAACCTCGGGGGAAACAACAGGTACCCCTGGTGGGTAGAGAACCAAGAGCCTGAGAAAGACCCACCCTGAGGATACAGGAACCGAGGAAGGAGAGATAGCAGGGAGCCCAAGGGCAGGAGGCAACTATCTTTATCTTTCCTTTTCAGGTGTCTTAAAAGCTTAGGTTTTTGAAGAATCTCATTATATCCACTGTTTTAAGGATTACAATCGACACAATGCATGTATCATGTATGAAGTGATTGCTGCCTAGAATATGACACATCATTATTATCATTTTATTATTTAGACTTCACTTACATGCAACCTTTGGTAGTGATCCAAATCTTGGGTTGCGCAAAAGGTACCCTGCAAAATAAATTCTATGAATGGATGAAGACACAGGAACATTTCTCTTCATAAACCATGAATTATGGCTGCCAGTAAATAATCACATTTTAATAGCTGTCAAAAAGGTATATTTACTTACATCAGGAAATCAAAAGAAGGTACTGTATATTGAGAAAAATGTATTGGAAAAAAGGAGAGCTTCCCACACTTCCAATCAATTCAATGTTTGCTTGGAGGGTCGGCCATTAAAAAAAATAGTAGTCCACTCTTCCCGGCTACAATTACTAGTAATACATCAACATGTAGATTGTTGGAAATAAACAATGAAACCGTGAAAGCTGCTTAACCTAATGGAGAGGAATCAACATTCAAGACAGTTCTCAAAATCAGCAGTGTTTGAACACTTGGCTCAAATATATCCTATTGGATCATTTTCTAATTTAACTTACACATACATTTCTATGTTTAGGAGCCCTTTATGAATTCACATAGCTTAAACACAATACACGCAGTGGTGGAGTAAAATAGAAATCACTGTTTTTTATGGAGCAAAAAATTGATTAGTAGAACAGAATAACTAACTGAGCTAGCATGTTTAATTATCAGTTAAAGTACTGATTTATTAGACCGGTTCGAAAATCCCCGATTTAGCAAAAAAGGAGAGTTTAGCCGAACAGTATCAAGCACTGCAAATTCTAAAAAATAGCACCAGACCTGCAGTGAGTACCTTAGTTTACATACTCAAACTAAAAGAAATGCACTTGCTCCATGGTACAGCAGACAAATATTTACCAGTACTTTCTGTAAAATGGTGCATGTCACCATGAGCACGCTTCATATATGGTGCAATCCTGCCACCCACAGGCCAGCCATGCACAGTCAAACTCTTATTTGCCATTTACTGCAAACAATGTTTGTTTGCAATAAATGTTAAATAAATGTTTCAAACACTCCCATACTCGCCAGCAAGGTTGAGTACCATGCAAAATATACTCACCCTTTATAAAATCTCCTCACCAATGCGAGTAGGCTAGCAGATTTTGCGAGCCCTGATTGTTGCCATGAATTTATAAATTGCGTACACAGGATACTTCAGAATCTATATTGGTTCTTTTTGTGTTTAAAATTCATTGCATCAAAAAGTTTCTTAAAGACAATGTGGAAGTTACCTTTGTAAACGAGACCTTGTGTGACGAGCATGCTTCCAAGGGACAAGGGAAGAGCTACAAAATGAGAAAAACACAATAAGAAATGCTTTTAAGTCAAGCTGTTAGTGTTACAATTTCAAAATAACTACATTTTATTTTTTCAAACTTTATTGAAACGGTTGCAAACATGGAGTAAGATTCCTGCCATGAAAATGTAGATATATCCCAGTGTTCAATGTGACATACTTTACATTCCACCCCTGTCCCTCCCCACAGGATCTCCCACCCCCTATCCCTTGCTTCGCACATACCTCCAACCACCCCAAGCCCCCGTAGCATGCCCCCTGAGTCTTCAACAATTTGTGCATGGTTTGTGCGCTTGTGCTGGGAAGTTTTGGTCATACTCCAGGATCGGGCTCATATGTCTGAACTGGTGTAGGATTCCCTCCCTGGCCGCAGTAACCCTTTCCGTAACCATGATGTCCCAGACCTTAATCCATCACATCAGCAGCTGCGGGCCATCAGGTGATTTCCAGGTTTGGCCAATTGTGATCTTCCCAGCTAAGAGGAGAGGAGTTGGGTTATCAATTTGGCTGTGTTCCCAGACCTAGGGTAGATCTCCCGACTCGGGACCCCCCAGTAAAATCACTTCGGGCTCCATTGGGAGGCTGACCTGGGTAATCCCCTCGCTCGCATCAAGCACCCTCTCCCAGAAGGTTCAAGCAAGGGGGCAGTCCCTCCACATGTGAAAATACGTTCCCTATGCTCCACAATTGTGCCAGCATATTGGGTTCAAGGAGTTCTTAATGCGAGGATAGTACCAGCGCAAGGTTAGCTTAGAAGTGCATTTCTTATTTGTTACGCAAATGGAGAATAGATTCTTGTCCATATGTCCACCCAGGAATGGTCCTCCACTGGGTGGCCCAAGTCTGCTTCCCATTGAGCCACATAGTTAGGTCGGAGAACTAACATGTCATCCCTCAAGAGCCCATATAATTTAGAGATATTCCCCTTACCCTCCCCCTCCAGTAAAGTGATCTCGATGGGACTCAGGTCACGTGTAGCCCCTTGCCGGACCACAGGATGCATAATCCAATGTCGGAGTTGGGCGTACATGCATCTGTCTGCCTCTGTCAGCTGAAACTTAGCCTTACAAGGTTCAAAGGTGAGGGGCAATCCATTCTCAAACAGATGTGATAGGGTTTGTAAACCACCTTGTTGTCAGGCCTGAAAACCATGGGCACTTCTGGAGCCCACCCACATCGTTGTGTGGGAGTCTGATGTTGCGGGCTGTTTGTGGGGAAAAGAGGAAATGACATTTTCGGGTTAGGGAGGGGCCGGCAGGGACACCGGCAGTTGAATTGTGTTGATGAATAAAGTAGGACGTGTGAATGGCCTCTGGCTCCCGTCTCATTATTTCAGGTGCGTGGGCCGGGTAATGCGAGGCGAAGCTGAAAGCCTCACACTTCTGACAATCTTTTAAAGACAGTAGGGCGGAGGCCTGGGGTAAAATCTGGATTGTGGAAATTCAGGGTGCCCGGTCCAGTCCCTTTCAGAATGCCCTTCGCTTTCAATACCCAGTCCCATGTCTTGACTGTTGCTTTCGTCGAAGAAAGCAATCCATGGCAATGTTTTCACGCCATAGGGGAAATATACGTGAGGAAGCCGAGGGGGAGAGGGATTCTAGATTGCTTAATGTCCACCCATTTTGGGGGGTCAATAGGCGTACACCAGGTGAGAAAATATGTCAGTTGTGCTGCTACATGGTATTTGCGAAGGTCTGGGACCGCCATCCCTCCCAGGCGTAACCTGCCATCAGCACTGTTTTAGGAATTCTAGATTTTCTCCCCTGCCATATGAGTTGGAACAGTTTTTGCTTTGCTGCAATTGCTGGAGAGGAGCCTGCAGAATCCCCACTGGTAGGACCAAGTAAAAATAGAGGAATCTAGGGAGCAGGTTCATTGTACCAGCCGTAAGCCTACCCATCAGTGAAATTTCCTGGCCAGCTCACCTCTTCAAGTCTGCCTCTAACGCTTTAAAGAGGAGGGGAAAATTAGCTGCATATAAGTCCTTCGGGGAAGCTGGCATATGCACGCCAGATATCCTATAGATTTCCTACCCTGTGAAATCGGGCAGACCGGTTGAAGGGATTCCAGCTCACTTGTAGTTAACCCCACCCCTAGGGCTGCAGATTTACAATAGTTAATTTCAAAGCCTGACACCTGGCTGAAGGAGTCTAATTCTTTAAGGGACTGTAGTAGAGATGGCTGAATATTAGTTAGGGTGAGCATTACGTCTTCAGCGATGAGAGACACCTTGTAATGATTTTGGCCCACACACATCCCCTCAATAGTGGGGTCATTATGTATTCTGGGGTCAAAGAGTTCCATTATTAAAGCAAATATTAACAGGGATAGAGGGCCCTGCTTCATCTTGCATGTTAGCGGTATAGACTCTGTTTGCCCTAAAGTCACTGGTAGGGCCATTTTCGGAGCGCTGTAGTTAGCGAGAAGCATCCTGCAGAACAGCAGCCCAAAGTGAAAAGACTCTAAAGTGAATTGCATACAGTCCCAGTCGACCTTATCAAACGCCTTAGTAGCATCCAGCACCAGGAGAGCCAGTTTGCATTTTTCTAAGGATGCTATTTCAACCAGGTTCAGAGCCCGGCGAATATTGTCCCCCATAGTTCTGCTGAGAACAAAACCAGTTTGGTCTGCAACAATTAATTTAGGAAGGACTCCAGTAGCCGGTGGCTAAAATTTTGAGTATATTTTGGCATCTATGTTAAGCCAAGAGATTGGCCTATATGAGGCCCAATCTGTAAGGTCTTGCCCTGGCTTTAGTAGTCGAATCGTCGAGGAGGCCTGCATGGAAGGAGTTCTGCAGCCAGTTAGACGAAAATAGTTTGAATGGTCTGTAAGGGGATCCAGTAACTGAGCTCGGAAGAGTTTAGAAAACCTGGAGGCAAACCCATTAGGGCCTGAGGCCCTAGTCTTCAAAGATTTAATGACAGAATCATCTACCTCCTTTGAGGTAATTGGTAGCTCTAGGGTGTCCCTGTCCGCTTCAGTGAGGTGTGGAAGGACAACCCCTTCTAAATACTGTTTCTGGTCCGCTGGGAAACGAGGGGTAGCCGACATGGTATCAACCAAATAGGCCGCCGCTATCTGTAGCATAGCATCTTCCGCATATTGAATCGTCCCTCGAGAGTCTCAGAGGCCCACTATTGTATTCCTCCGCTGAATTTTCGCCAGTTCTCCTAACCAGGAATTTATTGGCTTTATTCTCCTTGGTGTAATATCCCTGTCTTGATTTTAGAAGTGATTGAGCTGTTTCTTCAGCATAATGGGCTTCCAATTTATTCTGTGACGACCTGGAGGGAACGGTGTGCTTTAGGAGACCATCCCTTCTTATGTTTACCTTCTGCCTCCTCTATCTCCTTTTCCAATTGGGCCCGTTTCTCTAGTCTACGTTTTCGATAGGTCATTGTATGTGCTATCAGTTCCCCTCTAATTACTGATTTCTTGGCTTCCCAATTGGTCGCTATTGAAGTAAGGCCAGTGGGGTTCTCCAAGAAATAGTTCCGAATTTCTTTTGCAGTCCCATCCCTGAGAGCCATATCATTTAGGATTGGATCATACAGACACCATCTGAGCCTAGAAGGGGGCCTGGGATCAAAGAATTTGGGTTGATAGGAGAACCGGGGCATGGTCAGACAGAACCCTCCTTTCAATAACAACCTTGTTAATATACAACATAAGTTGAGAGTAGATCTATACGAGAGGATGAATGATGCATATGAGAAAATAAGGAAAGCTCCTTTACTCCTGGGTTTAGATCTCTCTGTGTCCACCACCCTCAGGGATTTGAAAAAATGCAGTAATCCCAATGCAATTTCAAAGTGTTTGGGCGTGGGTTGGTGCGTTCTATCGATGATGGGTCTGGGACCCCATTAGAATGCCCCTATTACCACTTGGCCCTCCAGAAATGGGAGCAGGTGCGACTCCAGGGCTGACAGAAAAGCCTCTTGACCCTCTTTAGGGACATTAACAGAAATCGGGGTATGAAGCTGACCAAATAGCATCGATTTGACCCCTTTGTATCGACCCTCAGGGCAGTAGAAAGTCGCAAGGTCCACGAAAGAGACCCCTTTCGCCAGAATGATTGCTGTGCCCCCTTTTTTCAAACCAGTAGAAGCCAGAAATTGTTTTGAGAAGGCTCTATTGCACAGGCGGTTAAAGTCTGACGGGATCAAATGAGTTTCTTGCAAACATATAACAGAACTATATAGGTCTTTCAGGCGTTGTAGGGTTGATTTGCGCTGGTGAGTTCAGGCCTTTCACGCCAAGATTTACAAAATTGAGCCTCTGATGTGGAGGGGGGCGATCATTCGGGAGTTCTGGTCCAAATCAGGAGAAGGGGGAACAGGGTGAGCGTCAGTCGCCATCTAAGTTTGTAACGGCCATTGCTCCATGTGGCAACCGGATTTTCACATTTTTAACTCAAAACGTACCTTTCAAACTTAGAACCAAAACAAAAATGAAAAAGGGCATACCGCCCCAAAAGCTCTCAAGTGACATATCACTCTAGGTGAGGCACAGGCTGTGTAGAGCCCGGGCCTCAGAAGTGCTGACATAATATTCTGGTACACCTGCCGTGAGTTCGAGTGTAGGGAGGTCTTCGTCTGTAAATCACCCGGATAGACTCATGTCTTCTACGGTAGGAGGCCTGGCTTCTGCCCTTTTGCTGCCTTCATCCAGGTGCTGCGTCTTGGCTTTGGCTCATCTCCTTTCAGTGGGGTAGGAGGCCCCACCAAGGGGCCCTCCCCATTCTCCAAGGGGGTGTTCCTCAACAAATCCCAACCTCTTCCAAGGCAACCAGGAATATCTAGAAACCAACCACATCTTAGGCAAAAGACAGTCAGGCTTCCGTCCAGGTCACGGGACAGAGTCAGCCCTACTCGACTTAAAAATACAACTTGGGACATCATGGACAAAGGCAAGCCAGCAGTCCTTCTCCTACTGTATCTGCCCGCCGCCTTTGACCTTGTCAACCATATCATCTTAGGTATGCACCTAAAAAATGAAGCCCACTTCTCCCCAGAAGCCATCGCCTGGGTGGCCTCATTTCTAAATGGAAGACTCATGAAGGTCTTCTCAGACACAGCCTCGGCATCCCCTACTATCATCCACTGTGGCGTCCCTCAGGGCTCCTGCACCGCCCCCACACTCTACAATATATTTACCCTTCCACTCTTCAATGATCTCGACTGTCGCAACATAGCGTACACCAACCACGCGGACGACTCGCAGGTACTACTCCCACTAACTAGGACCTATGAAGAAGATGCGACAGCCCTAACCAAAATGTACACAGCCATCCAAACCTGGATGGCTGCCAATGGCCTCTGCCTAAACAGGGACAAAACTGAAATCCTCATAGTAGGTACTACCGAAACTCTCAACAAACTCCCCCGGCAATATAAAACCTTCAACATCGATAATTCCATCTTCACAGTCTCCAAGACTGTCAAAACCCTAGGTGTCCACCTAGATGCCTCATTATCCATGTCCCGCAGGGTCAACGCCATAGCCTCCTCCTCAGCGCTCACCACCAAGGTGATCAACGCAGTCAAGCCCTTTCTCTCCACCAAAAACTGCCTATCCATCGCCAGAGCCACAAATAGGTACTAAACTGGAGTACTGTAATGCCCTATTCCTAGGCACCTCTGTCAACAATCTAAAAAAACTCCAAATCACGCAAAACAACGCACTCCGGGCAGCGCTGTCCATTCCCAAAAGGGAACACATCTCTCAAGCAAGGAAAAAGGCCCATTGGCTTACCGGTAAAGGAACGTATACTCTTTAAAACAATGGCCATCACACATAGATGCCCCACCCTACCTCTCGGAAAGAATCACCCTCAACTCTTCTAACAGACCCACTAGAGCCCACTGCGCCAACCAGATCTATGTTCCTACGTTCAAAAGAACCAAAGCCGGAGGGTCTAGCTTCGCACCCAAAAATTGGAATGCCCTGCCAACCTCACTAAAGAATGAAAAATCATACTCCACCTTTCGCAAAAACCTAAAAACCTTCTTGTTCTGCTCATGTTTAAAACCAGCCTGCATGGTTACGCTATCGCACTGTAACCATAGCAAAGCATAACACTTGACCTGCTCTTTTACTACTTGTCATTCTCAATACTGCACTCAAAGTATGTAATCTGCTATACTACTGCAACCGACTATGTTAAATCTTACGCATGTGCGCTTTACAAATGCAAATAAATAAATAAATAAACAAACAACGGTCCGTGCCATGCACATAAATGAAAACTGTAGGGTCGATGAAGAACAACCATCGATATTTGACCTTCTGATCCTGTAAAAACATAGTTAGTGCTCTCCTTTTCTGCATTGTTATTGTAGCAAGGTCCTGGAAGATTTTTAAAGAAGCCCCCTGGAATGTTAGTTCGTGGTGAAAACATGAACCAGTGCGATCACATAGAGGGGTTATCCCTGAGTGGGCCTACGCGGCTTCTGAGTGGGCCTACGCGGCTTTGTATTCTGTGAGTGCGATCCAAGGGCAGCATCGACTGGTCAAGGTGTGGAAGAAGCGTTTGAAAGAGGTCACCCACATCTATTCGGAGCTTGATCCGAGATTGAGGAGGGCACACCCCTAATTTGCAAGCTGTTTCTGTGGGCCATATTTCTATGTCCTTCTGCTTGTCTGCCAAGGCTGTCCTTTTCCTTTCCAGTGTTTGAATCCTGCGCAGGAGTTCAGCTACCGCAGTTGCTTGTTCTGTCGAACAAGCAACTTGTTGACCTCTCCAAGCCTTTGGTCCACTTCTGAGACTCGGTTATCTAGGCATCTACTCTTGAGGAGATCTCAGTCATGCAGTTGCAAAATTCCACTTTAATTTCGGTCATGAAGGACCGAATGTCTTCCCTCATGGCCAATTGTCCCAAGGGGCGCTGTGGGGAGGACAGGGGTCTGGTCATGTCTGCCTTCTTGCCTTTATCCTGTGGCTGTTGGAGCGCAGCTATGCCTGCGTTCTTCTGGGGTTTCAGCTGCTTGGCCATGTTGTTCGTGTTCCAGGGCCCTTCACGTCGTTGCCAGGTGGTTATCAGTGCAGACGCTCGCTGGGCCCACTTTCCACTAATCCAGCCTTGTCATTCACAGGGGTCTGCATGCATATTTCATTCCCAGCACCAGGGCCACCACAATTCAACAGACCCCCTTTCTGAGGGGCAATGGGCAAAAGTCAGTAGGTGAGGTACAGACAGGAGACCCCGCAGGACCGTGGATGTCTCCCCTTCATTGCCAAACCCCACCCCGCCAGTTGAGTTTTGATAGCGTCGCCCCACTCTGTGCAACCGCGGTCAGTTAGCAAGTGGGGGGGCTGAAGAAACCACTGTCCACCAGGGGACCGTCGGACGGCCAGTTCAGCCTTGATGAGCTGTCGTTGGGGGTGGGGGAGACAGGCCTGTTGAAAGATGACGGCAAAAAGGACTCCCCCACGCTCACATCCACATCCCTTAATATTCTCGAATCACTCAAGCCATGCCGCTGGGGTACCTTTCATGCACTGTGTCCACCCAAGTTACCTCCTCCTCCGTTGTAGGCCCCCACACATATCAATTGTCCAGCAGCCAATTCTGTCCTCTCTGAGTCCCTAGCAGGTGATGGCCGGGGAGGGATGCTGCACATCGGATTGAGAGCCCCGGCAGTGAGCGCCCGCCATCTTGGATGTGTCGGCGGTACGCGTGTCAAGGCCACAAGCCCCCAAAATGTGCCGCCAGGCCACTCCCAGCTCCACTACTTGTTAAGGGGCCCCCAGTGGTTCACCCCGTCATATCTCCACCGATCTTAGTTTCAGCACGGTGGCATGACCGGACTTCATCTCAGTTTACCCGAGCTCCACACAGAGGCTCTAAAGAAGCATCCGCATTAACGGTGCTTCAACCCACGTCCCATAATAACTACATTTTTATAAATAAATATGCTCTCTGGCATTTAATGTTTTGACTCGCATGTTTCTTGCTTCTTGTGTTTTTCTATTGATGGTCAAGCGTAGCCGATTATTTACATTTTTTGTTTAATTATACACACTTTTAGAGAGGCTTTTAATCGATTATGATGGGCCTCTAAGTCTTGCTCGAAGTAAAGACTGGCCCAGATGCTATACAAGATAGATCTTCAGATGGAAACTAGTCCATCTCCGGGCTCTCCAACAATCAGCTGTCTCTCCATCCATGGGCATCACAACCCCTTGTGTCCAACTTCACATTACAAATGACGGCTCAGCAACTAATGATAGATCACCTGAATGGACCAGGTATTTCCAATCCTAAAACAAACACATTTTCTGCCCATTACAGCTAGAATGCTGTTAAGGACAGCATGCATCAAACATAAGCCTGTGAAAACCCGGATGCCAGCCTACCTCACTAAAAAACTATCCACTTCTGGCAGCTTTTACAGATCCTGGAGTCACACTATCTCCAGGTTTACGACTAGGTTACCTGCAAGGAGAAAACAAAGACAGGCATTCTTGTGCTATGCCCCACGGAATTGGACCAGCATCCCGGTTTCAAAAAGAATAGCTTTGATGCTTCTTCAGTTCAGGGAAGGACTACAGACTTTGCTCTTTAAGGAATACTTCTCAGACAACACCAATTTCCCGGCATCCTACCTACGCCATACCTTGGATGCACACTCTTTTGAAACCCTCCTTTTATTATTGTACCTTGCTTCATTGCTCCCCAGCTAGCTTTGTGCTGTATGCATACATGAATACATATATACAAAACAAATAATCAAATACAGAACAAACATAGACATTTACAGAACAATCAACTCCTATTCAGCGATTGATGAAACAAAAACATATTGGTTTCCACCACCAAAATGTCCATGGCCATGTAACGCCATAGAAGAAGCAATACCACAACAAACTTAGCACATTAACACTACATCTTGTGAGAAACCAAAGGGTGTCTCACCCGCGAGTACTCAGGCACTTGTCATCCAGGTGGCCAGGACATGGCCGTCGCTTTTGGATCCAGTTCCTGGGGGTGGACCAGTGCAGGAGGATCACCTGGGTGAGGGGTCTTCAGGGAGTGGGGGCGAAGCAGCCGGTGGCGAGATGCGGTATTCCTACCTTTCCCATACCCATGATCACTCCTATTTCCTAGGATCCTACAATGTTACAACGCCGCCACCCCCTTTCCACACAAACACTGGGGCGAGGAAGAGGGCAACTGAGAGTAAAAATGCTAAATCTTACACATCACATTTGACATGTCCGGTTATTTGGGTCAGGCAAAGTCAGGCACTTGACTCTAAGTGCATACATCTGATGCTAATTAGCTCTCCTCACACGGATAAAAGGCACAACGCAGGGACATATCTGAGCAAGGTGAAACACGAGTAATAGCAGAACTTCCAGGGTAAAGGAGAACCTATTGGAGCTGAGCAACGGACCGATGGACGAGAGCCACGGTTGGAGAACCCCAGTAGTTCCCTGCAGGAGGATGTTGCCGCGATAGACACATGGAGAAGGCTGAATCTCAAACAAGAAGGCTGCATTGTCTTTCATTGTCTTTCAAGGACGCCAGCGACCCTCCTGGGTGAATGGCAGAGTTGGAGAAGCGAGGCTAAGCCTGTGGTACTAATCTTGACTCGTAAACTGGACGACAGTAAAGACAAGAAAGAAACGCAACAGCTGGTGAGTTGGCAAGCGACATGAGAGACTGTTGTGTGTGCTAAAGAAATATTGAAGTGCAACATTGTATCGCATAACTGGAGGCTGCACACGTGTGGATGAGACACGAAGAAAGGCAAACCTGCAAATAAACCTTGAAATAACAATATCTGTAAATTCAGTGATACTGAGTAACGGAGTGGTCTAGCGAAAGGAAGTAGCCAACTTGGAAGTCTGTGTGAAAGGCCATAAAGTGAATGAACTGTAAAAGTGAGTTGATTGAAATTGACCCAAGAAAAAGGGAAAGTAAAAGGTGAATTTTGAACTTTGGTGCATAATAGAGTGAACTACCCAGACCAGGAAGCACTGGGGAAAGTAACGTAAGAGTGTGAATTGAAAGCTGGAAAGTCGAAGTGGTCCTGCGAAGACCTATCGAAAAAAAGCCACGTACATTCGAAAGTCCTTGAAATCAGGAAATGGTCTGAGCCTGACGAAGAGAGACTGAAGGTGTAATAAGTTAGGGGAAGGGAAACCCTAAAGGAGGTAAAATAAGCTTGGGGAAGGGAACCCCTGCAAGTGTTTTGTTTTTCTGTAAAAGGTCTGAGCCCGACTGAGGGAGACCAACGTGAACTTTTGCTGTGAAAGGTCTAAGCCCAATTGAGGGAGACCGATGTGAACATTTTGCTTTAAGAGGTGTGAGCCCGACAGAGGGGGGACCAACGTGAACTTTTTGGTGAACTTTTGCTTTAAGAGGTTTGAGCCTGACAGAGGGGGATCGACGTGAACTTTTGGTGAATTGTGTTTTGAAAATTGGAAAGCAAGACTGTAACGTGGAAGGCCACGCGGTCCTCGATCCACGTCTTGAATTGCCTTTGTGTTAAGATCCTGAGTTATAGTGTGTCATCTTGCCTACAGTGACCACATTACGCCTTGTTGTCCAATGTGGGGAGGAGAGCTGACTCAGCCACATTTATTCTTTATATTTGAACACTAACTTTTCTTTGCATACATATTCTCCCTTTCACACTTTTTGTACAAGATATAGGGTAGGCATTAGGTTTTTGTTAGTATAGGTCATTTTTGATTTGACAGACTGAACTAGGAATGTTTTGTTTATTATTTGATGTTTTTGATTTGATATTATTTTGATGGGACTACTCCCATCTTGGCTATAGGGCAAAGTAGGAGTTTCTCCAACCCCATTGAAACTTCAATAAAGGTTTTACAAAGTGTTCCTTCGTGTCAGTGTCATACTTCTGATACCATGCCTCCCTTACAATCTTCATTGATCCTTTATGGCATGCATGTCCCCTTTCTGCAATGTTACTCCAACATCTCACCAAGGATTCAACAGTAATCATGGTACTCATTACATGTCCTTCGGCTGATACAGCGCGAGGCCCAAGTTACAATTTCAAGCAAAGGGTGGGCCAACGCTGCACCCAAACTCTGTTAGTGGCCGGTGAAGCCAGCAGGGTGGGCGAATATTGCTTAATTAGCAACAGGGATTTACATCCCAGGGTGCAGAGAGCCATTTATTTGTCTTAAAGAGTAGGTCATGGCGAGCAGGAGACCCATTCTTTCAAACAAATACTCACCCAAAATGGCAACCATACAAATGGAAGACAGCACTCTGAGTGAAGTTCCCCTTTCGAATCTATGGTGGGCTGGGAGCCTTGTGAGGAGCAGTGCGGGAAGGAGGGGTCGGGGAGCAGGAATCGGGGAGAGGGAAGGAAGATGGAGGGTTGTGGTGCAGCAGTGAGCTTGCTCAGAACGTGGGCTTGTATTATGATATTCAGTCTGTGTTCTGAGCAACCTGATTAGCTGCTGCACCCACCCCGGGTACTAATAGAATATGAGCTCCTATATGTGCTGCTTGAATTCAGCACTTCTTGTCATTCAATACCCTCCCTACCTGAGTTTAGCTAGATGTCTTTATTTAGGCTGGTGGCCTCACTACTCCCACCGAGATGAGGGATTGAGCGCCAGCTAGCTTATCCTTCTTTGTCAGTGATTGCAGGAAGCACTCCTTGCCACTTTCTAGGTGGAGGTGGGTAGGCCTCTAAGTTTAGCCTCTGCCTTTAAACTGCCTACTGTTAACCTTTGGCTCATTTTGCCTCGTCAGATCTTTTTCTCAATCTGTGTCTCAGGTTGACTCTATTGGCTTGTTCAAAACCGGGTCTGTTTTAATGGTGCTTTTCCTGGTCCAGGATTGGCTAACCCTGTTTCTGCTTTTCTGCTTGTGCTGCTTGCTTTTCTCTCACTATCTGGCCAACTCTAGTTCTGCACTTCCAAATCTCCTCCGTTCCCGTTTCTGGCCGCTACATCTCTCTCTTGCTGGAACGTCATCCTTTTATACAGGTGCTGATTAGTTATTAGTACCCGGCGAGGGAGAATCAGAATGGAAGAACCATTCTGATTGGCGCTCGCCGGGGCATTACCCTGCCGGGAATCCCTCTGTCAGGATTCCACAGCCTTTGTCCCCGGCGGGGGGCGTGGCAACCCCTCAGCCAATGAGGAGTCTCGAAGCAGGGCCATCCCTGCTCCAAGCCTCCCCAAGGCTGAGAGGCTACCTTCGCCCCTCGCCGGGGACAGAGGTGAGGCTTTTTTTTTTCCTTCCCTCCCCCCTCCCACCTCTCAGCCCTCCCCACCCCACTAAGCTTCTATGCTTTGGTCCCCGGCGGGGGACGATGAAAGCCTCATGCCGTGTGAAGACTCGGAGCGGGGCCATCCCCGCTCCGAGCCTCCACACGGCTGGAGACTTCCATCATCCCCAGCCGGGGACCCAGGCATGTTTTATTTTTCCTTTCCCCTCCCTTCTGCCCTCCCAACCCCACTCTTACCTTCTTTTTTTTCGGGAGCGGAAGCGCTGGAAACGCTTCTGTTTCCAGCGCGTCCACTCCCGATGGCCACCATGGAAAAGGAAAACGGACTCCGTTTTCCCTTTCCATGGCGGCCATTTTCTTTGACGTCCCCAGCCACACAGTTTTTGCGGGCCGGGGTACTAATAGCTATATGCCCCTGGCGATGGGGGCATTACCGACTCTGGTAATGCCCCGGGGCCTTCGTTAAGGCCCTTGCTTCGCTCGGGCCTATAACTATAGGCCCCGGGGCATTACCGGAGTCGGTAATGCCCCCGCCGCTCAGGGCATATTGCTTAACTCTAAATTCCAGAGGAATGATATTCCACTGTAATAGATGCCATGTGTTCCATTCAAGATAGCAGCACAACTCACATTCATGACTTTCTTATAAAGGATGTATCACCAAAACTTGCATATTGGTGCCTGAATCATAGAGGGATAAAAGTTCATGTACAGCCAGTTGTAGTGGCTAATGAACCCATGAAAAAAAACTAATGAGAGGTAGGGCATAAGAGGTGTGCCAAGCCAGATGGAGGACTCGGACCAGAGGGCATATATAAGCGTATACTTATTTAAAATAGAAGAAAACGCCTCACTGGCCCTTTTGCTAAAAGGGAGTTTCCTTCCTAGCCAACTAAGACTAAGATGCTACTACTACTAAACCGGCTCTACCACTAGCAAAATGTAAAGAATTATAAGGAGTGCCCTGAACTCTTGGATCTTCACAAAGTTCTCTTGCTCTTTTTCAGGAATCCCCCCTGGGCCTTGATCCACAATTAGAAAATATCAAAGGTTCCTCCAAAGAAATCAATTCTTGTCAGCCTATCAAATGTTCCTCCAAAGAAATCAGTTCATGTCAATCTATCAACATTTCCTCAGAGATTCCCAAGGTTAAAAGTAGTCTTGAGTGCCTGAAAAAAACAAAATACCCACTCTTCTTTATGTGCAGGGATACTTCCCTGATCCCCTTCCACCAACGTTGTCGATCTTTCCACACTTTGACCAGCTTCCGGGTGCTCTCGTGCTCCCCTGAGGTGTTCTCCTCACTGTACTTATGTTGCCCCTGTGGCTCTTCTGGGTTCCCCTGACCCAATATCTCACTTAAATCGCTAGGGTCCCTGTGACCCTTTTCTGCTTCTGGCTTTTTTGGCTTTCTTGGTGCGCGTGACCCTTGGATGAGAGGAGTTTTCTCATGTTCTCTGGGTCCCTGCAACCCTTTTATTGGCTTATGGTGCTCTGTTTTCTTGAGTTCTCGCATTCCCTTTAACTCGTCTCACTCTTTCCAGCTTCTGTCTCCCTCTCTTAGGCTTTTCAGGTCCTTGTGACCCTTGGATGGAGCTAGGTAAGTCCTTCCCTTCCTCCTACTTGTTCTCACGACTCTCTTTAGCCCTTCAAAACTTTCCCGGTTTTCTTGGGTCCCTGTGACCCATGGATGAATTTGGTTTTCTTCTGTTCTCTGGGTTCCTGTGACCATTTTGTAGGCTTATGCTGTTCGGGTTTCTCTGGCTCTCGCAACCCTTTAACTCATTTCGGTCTCTCAGGGTTCCAAGGTCCCTGTGACCCTTTGATGGGGCTAGGGAAGCCCTTCCCTCCTCCCCACTTGTTCTCTCATTTCGTTTCTTCCCTCTGACCTGGGCAACCCACGCACCTACTGTGTTGTGCTTGCTCCATGGAGGACCCGTCCTGCAAGTGGCAGTGGCACTCTCGGCCAAATCTCTCCACATGAGGCTGTCGGTTTTCAAGTTCCGCTGGTCTTGCTCCTCTCTCGCTTTTTGCTGGCTCTCGTACTGGGAGTCGAGGATCCAGCCCTCAGTTTGTCCCTAGACTCAGTGTAGCTGCACAGGCTCCAGGCCCACCACCTCCTGTACGTGGTCCGCCTCCATTTTCCATTCACTCCATGCAGTCTTGGCTTCTCCGGCCTTGCACGTTTTCCCCCCCTGGCGTGTGACATCACGGTCGGGAGTCTGCCTCCTTCCCCGCTTCATCAGGCTGGTATATGCAGGTCCTTCCCTTGCCAGCGATCTCACACCAGGGAGTCGCCTCCGCGTTAGTAATCTCCCCCTCCATTCAAGGGTTGTTGGCCCTTTATTCTCGATCCTGTAATGAGAAGGGTGTGCTGTTCATTACAAGTTGTCAAGCAGGAGGACAGTTCAGTATTACCCTTAGCCAAACAGATAGCTCTTTTGATCCCTTTTCTTACTCCAATATAGGCAGAGAGTACCTTGAGTATAGGGAGATCCCCAAGGAAATGGGAGTCCCTGTCCCCTCAATGGGAGTCATGCCCACTGAGGTCCCACTTGCCGAACCCCTAGGGAGGGCTTTGCAGAGCAGGCTCACTGCCCAAGCCTTAAAGGGGGTGGCTGCTCCTTGGGGAGAAGGGACGATTTCCCCAGATTCGTCACTGCGGTCATATCAATGCTGCAAGATAAGGTTCTTCCAACATTTTATAAGTATTGAATAATGTCAATTATCAACACCGGGCAGCCAATCAGCAGAGGTGACTACTCCAAACAATCACCGAAAGTTTAGGCAAGCAGATCTTGCTTGCATGAAACCATTCTGGTCTTTATGAACCACTTGGACCGTCAGCTGATTACTAGCCAGTGCCTTCACCAGGATTTTTACTTTGCTGTTCAGTAAAGAGATTGATCTATAGGATTCTCAGGCCTCCTTCATCTTCCCCTTTTTATGAATGATGGTAACCCCAGAAGTGTTCATAGTTCAGAGGTGAAGAGGCCATTAGGGCCCGGGCTTTTGCCAACCAGCTGCATACAGCTGCGCTCCAGTACAGCCAGCATCGGTTCCTCCTCCAACTTCTCCCTCTGTGCCAGTTTTATTCTTATCAAGCGGTATGTTAACATCCAGGTTTGTTAACATCGCCTCTGTGTTCCCCCCTCCTCTGGTGAACTGGCATACAGCCTGGCGTAGAAACTGCAAAGGTGCTGCTGATGTCCTGGTCACCCACCTGCATGGTGCCTGGCTCATCTTTAATAGTGGTTTCCCACCTGTCACTTTCCTCCAGTTTAGCGATCCATGCCAATAGCCTTCCACTTGTATCTCTTGTTCATAGATAACCTCAGCCAACTGGAATGTTTAGCCTCATCTAGCTCTGACACCCTTAGCCTATCATGTGCCCTCTGTAACTTCCTCTGTCCTTCCCCCATCCTGTTTTCTTTGCATTTATCTTCCATATCCCTCACCGTATCCCACGCCTCAACCAACTGCTGGTTTCTCTCCCTCCTCTTCTTTTTTACTTCTGTCATGGCTATTCCCCTTTATACAGTCTTGTAGGCCTCCCACAAGGTCACAGCGCTGTCCACTGAGTCTTTGAGCTTATGACCCTTAATAGGTAGCAGTCGTGCAGTAGATGGGATGTAGAGTGACTCTTACACCAAATAATCAAACCAACTCAGGAAGAAGGCAAAGTCATTTTACTGTTTGTCTAAAATAGGGAGTTACAACGGACGCCGCACAGCACAATCTCACTCTGCTCAACTTAACACGTTTCATAAAAAAACATACTTTTATAATGAAAACTCAGCATAGGTAACGTCATACTTCGTGGCAAATAAGAAGAACCTACGGGGGATTGTGATAGCCTCAAGGGGAACATCTAAGTATACTTTCTGTAGGGGATCGGGTTATGATTGGGTCTCTACAGTCAGGTGGACAACTTATGCCCAGCCCTAGTACAAGTCAACTTCACAGTTATTAGATACATGGTATATAATTGGCCCTCACACTATAAGGCCCTTCGTTATAATGCCTTCTACAATTGGTTGGCACACGTGTGCCCTTTAGGAACATTCGGCTCACTAGCAGCATGTAAGCTAGTACCCCAGGCGTCAGTGGGTGGACTTGACCATGTCGCCCCACCCAATTAGCCCAACATCTCTCATCACCAGTGCCTTCTGAAATGCAGATTGCCTTTGAACTTGGCCTTGGAAAGTATCCTAATCACCAGGAATATATGGGGGTGTGAGCATGCGCTATCTTAAGTCTGAGCTGCACGCCCAACATTTATTTCCATCCATAGCCCACGTGACAGGCGACTGCAATTCGGCCCCTTTCTAGCATTTAATTGTCTTAATGAATAAAACGTGTCACACATGGTGGTCTTTCGTTGCACCTTAACAAGGGATGACTCACCTCTCGCGTTCACTGTTCTTCAAGGATAGATAACCAGTTCTTGGCTGCTCCAACCTTTGACACCAGGCCAGACGGCCTTCTCGGTTCCACCGCCTGCAGTCTATTGACTACGTATAGCTAGCTTCTATGATCACTTTGTCTACTTGCATTGCTGCATCTGTACAGTTATTAAACAGCTTGCATTTTCTGCAGTGCTCTTCACACGTGCACTCTTTACTTCGCATATGAAAGTTTACTTGAATCTTTACTTCGTCATCAGTTTCCATAAGGTCTATACATCCTCTTCTTTAGCCACTCTTCTCAGTGCATCACGCTCATCTCTTGCGACGTCACCAACATCTCTTCCTCTCATCTTCATACTCCTTTGGGGACTTCCTCCAAGAGGTTGTCATCTCTTCGGGCATACATAAGATATGGTTTTCTTGTTGGATACCTTTTCTCGAAGACTCTCCGCGGGATAGTCACGGTCACTGGTGTCAAACATAGCATGACTTCTGGCTTCCAGCATATAGACGTGAAGGAGGCGAGACTTCCTGCAGGGGCATTCGGTTGCTCCTCTACACCATAATTTTTGGATAAATAGTTGTCGGTGGCCTCCCCAATAGTATCTCTCATGCCTTTGGACAAGAGATTGTAGGCATTCAATCGCCAGGTTCCCTGAGGCCTGGAATCACCCAGCCCTCACAACAAGGGAGAGCAGTCGGAGAGAGTGCCCACGGCAAATATTACAATTCCTGATCTTGTGAGTCGTGTCTCTGGAATAAAAAAAATATTCTATACGCGACTGGGTTCCATGTGCCCCTCAGTGAAATGAGAAGTCATTGATATTCTGGTGTCTGTAGTTCCACACATCTATTAAGCACATCGATCCGGCCCATTTGTGAAACTTTGTCGGGTGATCATTTTTAAACACTGCGCTTGACATCCTATCACTGTCAGTGTGCATAGTATCATTGAAGACGCCCCCTATATGTATCACATCTAATGTGGCCTTCAGTGTCACTTCCATCACTTCACTCAATAAGTCACCCTGCACAAGGGGAGTGGCATATACCTTGAGCTAAGTGATCAATTCCCGCCCCATCATTCTCACCACACCCACATAGTAGCCCGCGGCATCGGCTGTGATGTGCCTAGTGTCCCATGGGATTGTTTCTTTTTAACTGAATAGTCGCCCCCTCTGCTCCCATTGACACCCTTGTGAAGCTTGCATGGAACACCCTTGAATACATATTTCTATCTAGAAAACGACAATTTGTGTCCCATAAGTGGGTTTCTTGGAGCACGACTATGTCAGGGGTGTGACATTTTAGGAATTGAAATGCGGCTCCCCTTTTGGCTTTGTCCCCTAGCCGGGACACATTCCAGGACATATATCATCTCACAGATTTGCCCATCTTCCTATGTATTAATCACATGCGTACCCGTTCAATACCCAAAGAGTGGCCTGTACTAGAGAGGTGTGTACCTGACGTCCCAATTACACTTTGTATGTCAAATGACTCGTAGCCCCATCCCCCTCACCTGATACACGAACATCCCCTTCGCAACACCCACCCCACCCCCACCTTCCACTTGTAACCCCCAGAAGCATCTGTTGTCCACTCCCCCCACTACAACATTCCGCCCCACAAACCTAAACAACTGGCCCCATCCCAAACCCACCCCACATCAAGAACAATATCCCGCAAAAAGAGAATTGTGTGCAGCCCTCTGGGCTGTTTAACAGATACACTCACTCCTCCCACTCCCCGTAACGCAATGTCTCAAGTCCAACAAACCATTATCACCCAGTTCGATCTCTACTCAAAATGTTGCTATTCTTACCTTGATGGTGTTATTCATATGGCGTATTGCCTAAAGGGATATATATCAGATTAACGCCCCCTTTTACAAATGATATAACATCCCTCCCCATATTATGTCGCCTCTTGTGGCATTAGGTACAACACATAAGCCTTCCGTGTTGTGACACAATCCAGAGTTATCTGGGCCCCGTTGTCCCTGTCATCAGGAACAAGGTATCCAACTCCCTCAACTGGCCTCAGGTCTCATCCACCACCTTGTCTTCTTGCAAAACTGTTGTCCCGGTGCTTCCCTACCATGGGCAATGTCCACAATGGAAAGGGAGAAAGGACAACATGTAGTTCCCTGCTCCATGGTGGACAACTGATTTTGTAGTTTGTTTTATTTAGTTGAGAAACATCAACCACACCATTTCTCAACTTAAAAAGCATTCCAGGATGCTAATAGCAATAAACCCCTGCGGGCAAGGGCATTACTGTTTTTTTTTTAAGTGTGTTTGGATATTTTATAAATGAAAGCAGCATTTGGCTTCATAACTCGCTCACTACTTGTTAGTGCATGTTATTCAGTGCACTCCTTGTATCGAGGATACTTTGTTTCCCCGCATGTTGCAACTTTATTCTTTTTAGATGTTGCTTAGGTGTTACCCTTCACTCCCAGCTTATAATAGTCATTCACATATGTTCCCTCTCACTGTCGCACTGTTGAGGATGCCACATTGTCAAGAATGCAGTAGTTTGCTCACGCGCATGCTCAGTATGCTTTGGCTTTGGTTACAAGGTTCCTTACCACAGTCTCCATCACAGTGTGGTGAGCTCTCTGGGTCTGACCCTAACTTTTCATCTTTCTGCTATTCCCCAATGGTGTATGTCCATACACCTCCTCTCTTTGCCCTTGCTCATTCCTCCTCAGGCTGCCACCGGCCAGGGTTGTCCAACTCTGGGCTTCGAGGGCTGGAATCCTGACGGGTTTTCAGGATATCCCTCATTAATATTCATGAGAAAAAATGTGCATACATTTAGAATCATTGTATGCAGCGCTGGTCATTGGGCCAGCTCTTGCCGGATCCAAGATCCGGCACCAGATGTGTAGCCAAATATTGGGATCCGGCCAGAGTCAGCTGCCCCAAATCCCTTCTCTGCGCTGGGGAGAAGGGAAAAAAAGTGCCTGCGAGAAAACTGTGAATTCATGAAGTTACAGTCCTCAGCCACGACCCGCTTTATTTATTTATGCAATGTTTGTCGGATACATGGACCCGGATTATTTATTTATTTATGCAATGTTTGACGGATACCTGTATCCGACAAACTTTGCATAAATATATAAACAGGTATCCGACCCGCGTTGCATAAATAAATACCTCTATTAAAACAATCACACACGATGCAGCCACCCAACTGCTTTCAGGGGGGAGCTGCAGGAGCTGTGCCGGGTGGGGTTCAAGTAAAAGAAAACGTTGCTTATGGCTTACAGAAATCACCCTGTTTGAATAGGTTTTTTTTTTAAAATAAAATGGGATGAAAACTGTGCATTTGAAAGAATATTTACCCAGCAACACTGGTCAAAACTATTATCCGCCTAGTGAAGTAACTCATTGCCAGTGCCAGGGAATTGGTTTAAAGTGAAATTGATATATAGTTTTGAAAAGAAGCAGCATGAAAGAAATTGCGCCGTTTTAAACTATTATTTTGGACTTTTCCTTTGCCCTGCCCCCCATAACTCCACCGCCTCAGGCACCGCCCCCCACCCAACTCCACCCCCACCCAGGCCCTTGTGGGATCCCCCACCAATTTTTTTGCATTTCCACCACTGACTGTATGCAAATGTATCTCATGCATATTAATGAGGGGTTTCCTGAAAACCCAGCATGGGTCAGGCCCTTGAGGCCTAGAGTTGGACAACCCTGCAGGGATTTCTCTTCCATATGTTGGCACTCTTGCAATGCTCGGGGATACAGCTTCACAACCTCATCAGCGCACCCTGCTTTCTGCTCCAGCTTCACGGGCTCAGGAAGTCTACTGTGCACTTCTGCGGCCGATCCTCCTTGAGAGGGCCACTTCTCCCGGCCAACCTTTCTCAGCTCCTAACTGGAGATGTTCTCCCATGCGTGCCTTTCACAGTATTCATGAAGGGCCCATGTGGGGGTCACATGACCAAAAAAGAAGACCGATATTGATTCTTACTGAATGTGCTTTGGTGAGCGGCCCACTTTGACACAGTGAACTTGAGTGGATGGAATTGTTCCAAATATATTGAGTGACTATACAAGTTAACTTTAGTATGTGCAATAAACCAAATGATATTACCCAAAAGGAGCGGTAGGTGTATTGTGTGTGTATGCAATGTGCTTTGTGTATGCTGAGTGATATGCGTGCTGCACTGTGGTATGCACTCTGTCGGGGTGTGTGCATTGTATTGTGTGTTGTCTAGTGGTACGTGCATAGTTTGTTGTATGCATTATGTCATGGCATTTTTGCAGTGCTGGTTTTACATGCATAGCGTCAACTTATGCACACGGTTCGTTGTTTTGTGATTGTGTGTTGTTGTTTTACTTGAATGCATTGTGCGCTGTGGTATTTGCATTGCATGTTGTGTTATGTCCATTGTTTTCCTGTTATGCTCGTTGTTTGTTCTGTAGTAGTTTGTTCATTGTGTGGAGTGGCATATGTGTTTTTGGTGCATATAGGTGCATTTTGTTGTGGTGCGTGTGCTGTTTGGTATTTGTAACATGTGCTGTGTTATGGCCATTCTGTGACAGATGTATTGTGTGCTGTGGCATATACATAGTGCGTTATAGGGTGTTTGTTGAGTGCTATGAACGTTGTGTGTAGTGGTGAATAGCGTCTGTGCAAGTGTCTTAGAAGTGTTAGTCAGTTCGTCAGGCGATGCTGCTTTTTGGCAACGAGTGCTGGATAAAGACTTTCTCGCCACCCCGCCTACAATTTCACTGTTGTCTCCTAATACTGACTGCAGGGCTCAAGTCGAGGGTACAGGGGCCCACTTTATTCAGAGGGTGGACTCAGTCCCCCCCTAGCTAAAAGAAAAACATTCGATGTCCTCTTTGAATTTACGAATTAAAGCCGACCTCAGGGATTGAACGCAGTCGCCAGGTTTGTAGGCCAGAGACTTTACCACTGCACTATGACCTGATGAAAAATAACAAACAACTAGAGGTGAAATATCTCATTTCAGTACTGCAAGTCCCAGGGAACACATTTGTATTGGTTTTTGGAGTTTAAAACATGAACACCTTATAAAGTGTTCAAAAACACTATTAGAAGAAAATATCCTATCTTGGTTTTGTGTGTGTGTTGATTTTGCAAAAGGCAAATGTCATTCGTCCTGTGCAATTTGGGAGGCTATGCAAAGTCAATGTAATGAATTGTACATATTCCACCTTGATATGCTATTTGTTGATGAGTCCCACCAATTAAATTTTTAGCACTTGACCCCTGACTGACTGACGCACACCCTGCGCGCGCGCGCGCCCGCCTGTGCAAATGTCTTCGGAGGGGGAGGCGCGGAGGTGCAAATTGGAGGTCTTGGTTCTTGTAACCGCAGTTGTTATTGTGGAAGGCGGTGTGCTAACGAGCTCCTGCTGTCTGGGAAGTCCGGCTAACGTGTTGTAGTACTCGCTTGTCATCTGCTTTACTTGGTAAGCTCTTACCATTTTGATCCTGAACATTTTGAAAGGTGAAATATAATATACTTAAGGGTGAGTTATTAGTTTACCTTTAAACGGACATGTACAATTTGTGGAGTGGCAAGTCTAGGAACTACACAATGACAAACCGTGTGCATATCTCTGATGAGGACCTCTTGAAGGCAACTAATCTCCTACTTCCCCCTTCGCAGGAGACATCGCATTCCGCCTCTGCTTTGTGTGAAATGATGGGCAATGTCGGTTTAGTGGCTATCCCACCAACATGTACTCACCTGGGAACTACCACTAATGCGCTCAGTTCTGTAATGCTTGGTTCAGTGGAATGAAGCTGCCATCTTAGTACTGCGGCAAAGAGAATCTGCTCTGCTAAATCTCCTTGGAAAATTACAGCTTTTTTTTCCAATTGTTAATCGGGCTGTGGTAAAAGCCCAACCAGGGTTGGTGGCATCTATGTGTTCCCATAAAGGCTCCCATAGCTTGTTTAAACATGCTGAAAGTACTATGGAGGCGTCAAAAACTGCAAATGTGTTCTCAGCTCCGTTACCTCAATCTGGCCCTCCGGTGACGTCTGACCGGGTGGGTTCTTTTTTTGAACGGACGGCTGACTCCACCTTACACAGTGGTCTTGATTCTCCGCCGGACTTGTGGAAACTATGTTCCAGATTGTGATTCATCCTTTTCATCCATTGGTTCTATGTCTCCAACTGTGCCATTCAGTCACTTTCCCACTGCCTCGACAAAGATGCTAAATAAGGGGCAAGTTCAAGCGGCGCAGTCACTAGTCAAGGTTAGCCAGGTGTCATGCATTCTTGTCCCTCTCATATAAGGGCCTTAAAGCAGAGGCAGGGTGAATCCCGTACTCTTGGAATCTCTACTTTCTAAGTTTGATAATATTGAGCTGCATGTGCATGTGACTGCTAAGGAATTTCTATTTAATCAGTCTCTCTTAAAACCTACCTCCATAGAGCAGCCTCATTTAGCTACTTCACCATCTAAAACATCTTGTCTGGGATCCCGTGAACCGAGGTTGGAGATTTAAGGAGCAGGGGGACTGCAACCTGTGCTCAAGGGAGTTCAATTAAAGTTGCCTCATTGATGGTATCAACTCTCCGGTGCTGGCTACTGTTTTAGATCCTAGCTCATTTGGCTGGTTGCCCCGCATTGCCATTGTCTTTAATTACTTCGGATGCTCCTTGTACAAATGAGCGTCCCCTCTGAGGGGGGGGTGGTGAGCCCGAATTCTCCATCTGTATTTTTACATAAAGGCTCCAGGGGGAAGGCAACCTCTGAAGGCACAGGACAAGAGGGGTTTCATTAGAAAGACAATAAAATATCGGCCAGTTAGGAGCATGACAAAATCAGCCTCACAACGATTTTTGAGATCCTTTTTAAGCAACCAACAGTTCATGCCGCATTGGCTCACAATAAGAATGACACCTTAAACGTTGATAAGCAGGATGTGCTTTTTGTTGGTGACTTGACCACCCAAGATGTAATCAGTCGGCTTGGGTTACTGATATGGCTTTGGAAGCTCCCCTAATCCAGTGTAGGGGCAGAGTAACCTAAATGTTGTGCTTTCTGTAACCATCAATGCGGCAGTATTGGTAAAGGATGCGGACAACTCTCGGAAGTCTGTTCGGGATAATAGTTATGGTTCAGTCAGACACTGGGAGGAACGTTTGGGGAACTTTAACATTAGGTCACATTTTTGTGGGGCTATGTCATCCGATCGTTGCCCTTTGAGCCCAAGAGCAGTACTGTCCTTGCTTAAGCATGTTAACGGACCTGATAAGGAACTTGTGAACCCGGTCCAGTCATTTAGGTTTCTGCTGGACAACAGATCTTCGACTATTAACCGGTCTAACATACCTCGCTTGTTTTCTGAAGTACCCAGCTTGGCGGGTATCTCTTTGAGAGATCTTAAGCGAGTTGACTTTATTGATGTGTTTAGGACCGATAGATCCGTTATTAATTTTCAATCTACATTGGTTTATGATTTTGTTTTGCAAGAACATCAATCTTTCCAGATATTTAGTTTTGATCTGTCCCCCTATGTTGAAAAGTTGACATCAGATGTTGTAACTAAGGGGTTTGAGAGCGTAAAGAATCCAGGGGAAGAAATTCAAGCCCTTCAGCATAAGATGAGGGCCTCTGAGGAAAGTGGTGATTGGTCCTGGCCGCTAAGTGCGACGAATCACAGATAAGGAACAATCTGCATTCTCCACACTAGAGGAAAACAGATCACTCGATTTACTCGTGGCCACACACATTTGTTTAATAATCCTCTAGTAGGAATGCAAATCAAGTTACACACGATTGTTTGTCTTTAGGAAGCCTGGTTGATAATCCTTCCTCAATCGATGGTTTTGTTGTGATCTTCCAGGCCGCATGCAAAGTGACAAGGGTCGCCCCCGTGTGAGAGGCTTCTAACACTTGTTAAATTGGGTAAGGACTTTCTCATAAACTAATCTATGGACTCCTACTTTGTTGCTTTAACTACCCATGTTCAAATCTCAGGAAGTCTAACTATTGATATTTTAATTATTCATTTGCATTGGCACGATGGTATGTCTGGGCAGATTGTAATCTTGGGGGTATCTAGCTAGATCTTTTAACTAATGGTGAGAAGTACATAGGGGTGGTCATGTTGTTCTCCTAGATGATCTAAACTCTGACTGTATGAATGAGAGTTCCCGTGATGTTCAGTATCCACCTGGTTTTGGGATTTCTAATATGCTACAGAAAGGGAGTTCATGGCTGAGTACCCTATAGGGGTTAGGCTTGTTTGTTCTAAATAGTACAGTTCAGGGTGACATTCTATACCGCCCCACTTGGTCCAAAGGGAATGTGTATTCCACTATTGACTATATCTTTGTGGGTTAGTGGCTTTATACAAACTGTACTAACCTGAAAATAACACCCACCCTCTTTAGTTACCATTCTATGTTAGTGGCTCACTTTGCCCTTGGCTTGAAAAATGATAATCTGGGCTTGTCTGATCTACTGACTAATCCGGCCGGAAATAAAATCTCCTAGAATTTCGCCTTAGCGTCAAGAGTGAATTCCTCACTTAATAATATTTTGTACACTACTACTCCAGAATGGCAATATCTCACTTTTTTCAACTAGCAACTTTGAAGATTTTAATGGAGTTTTAATTAACTCAAATGGATGTCCAGGGAACGCAAGGAAACAAACAAAAAACCCTAAACACACTCATGCCCATAATCCGGAAGATGTCTCTAAAAATCGAGATATGATAAAGGCAATCAGGTCCCTTAGTGGACAATGTGACCTATCATTGGTTAAAAGGAATAGTGCGATTAAGGCATTACGACAGACCTATCCTAACTGGCTTAGGCAGAGTCACGCTAAAAGGCACCAGGCTGATGCTGAAGCTATGTTCTCAATTCTTGTCAACAAAAATACCAGGGCCTTCTGGGGTTTAATGAATAATGTGGATTCCTCCCAGCATTGCAACCAACGTAAGGCTGTAGCAGAGTCTGAGTGGGTATCGCACTTTCTTAACCTGTTTGCTCGACCACCTGCCTGGGGAGTTTGCTCTTTTTCCCCCGATTTGGGGGGAAGAAGACACTATGCAAACATCTTTGTTTGACAATGATAGGGTGCTTGATGTTATAAAGAGGCTTAGTAGTTCTCGTGTGCTGGGTCCAAATCAGCGGTCCAACTTTCTCTTTAAACAAGAACCGGAGGTCTGGACATCGACTTTGTCTCCCCTCTTTGAAAGTATCCTTAGTACAAATCGTTTTCCTCCCTCCTGGTCTACTGCCTTCATAGTAACAATTTTTTAAAAGGGTGCAATATCCAATCCAATTAACTATAGACCGATTGCGATACTGGATGCGGACAGTGAAGTATTTTCATCAATACTACTGCCGCATCTGGAGCAATGGGCGTATGGGGCTGGAAGGGTAGAGAGATGGCAGGTTGGGTATAGGCAGCAAATGGGTACATCCTTAAACGGTCTCATTGTGAAATGTATTCAACATGTAGCATGGGAGGGCACCTATGAGGCAGTTTATATGGCATTGGTCGATCTGAGTGCCGCCTTTGATGCCATTGATAGAAATCTTTTATGGTCTGAATTGTGGGCATGGGGCATTCCATCAGGTCTCTTGAGGCTGATTATTGGCCTCTATTCGCACTCAAACATCCAGGTTCACCTCAGCCAGGCAGGTCAGCTTTCACACCAAATTTCCACCTTTCGTAGCGTCAAGCAGCGATGTGTTTTGGCCCCTGCCTTTTTAATCTATACTTGGCTGATCTGGGTGATCATTTGAAAGTGGCACCTTTTGCGTCACCAATATTGCTACACTTTATACCATTTTGGTTGGCTTATGCTGATAATGTACTAATTTTCGACTGCACTTCAGAGGGATTGCAGCATTTGATCAATGCATTTGCTGTGTTTGCCAATAATCATTCTCTGCAAATTAATACATTGAAAACAAACATTTTGCAATGTTCACTGGGTAACAAAATCAGCACCTTTCGTTGGAGTTGGCGGTTCGAGGAGGTTGGGATCGTGAACTCAATAGTATATCTGGGGTTCTTGATTTCTGCAAAACCTTCCATTGGTAATCTCCTGAATTGGTTAAGAGAACGTGCCTTGGCTGTATCTAATGAACTATCACGGATTGATTCAAGTTACGGTAAATCCTCCCTTCTTCCATTCATTAAATATAATGAAGGGAAAATCGTTCCCAGGATTCTTTATGGAATGGATGTGTATCCCTATCTACCTTGGACTTTCTCCCCATTCTGGAGGGATTCCCCTGGAGGAGGATTTTACATCTCCCTAACTCCATCCCTATATATGCCATAAAATACGAGCTGGGATTGGAATCCCTTAAGGCGAGAGTCCAGTAGAAACCTTTGTGTCTCTTAAGTAAGATCATGTCTCCACTGGAGGGGCTTGCTGATTGTTGATCTTAAACTGATTCTTTAGGGCAAAGGGAGTACTTGGCTGTCTGAGATGCACAAGTTTTGTTATGATATCTTAACAGTGATGGGTTGTTCTCTGTGTGATCTGATGAACAATCCAACCAAGGTTAAGAAGTCTCTCTTCCTTGGTGACTGGATTGGAACCATGGAAGAAATGCACACTGACCCTTCCCCTAGTCATCTTCAGTTTGATTATAAGACGTCTAGATTTCTAGGCCCATATCTTGCAATATATCCGGCTAAGTCTTTTAGGGCTCTTTTTTGCGATTTTGACTGAATTTGATCTGCACTAACCAAATCCTGGTTCAATATGGCTTGCTGACGATGGATCAGGCAGTCTGTCATTTTGTAAGGTTGAGAACAGTTCGAATGTTTAAAGAACCTAATGTTTTGTCCTACTGTGTGTGACTCCAGAGATAACCATTTAATAAAAATGTCAGAACACTGAGATTGGAAATGAGGAATTAATTTGGTTGACTTGTATGGCAGGCCGTACCACTTCAACTGTCCTTGACGTGACTAATTTCTTTAAGTCATTGAATCTTGAAGATTCATAATGAATTGTATAAAATGTATACATTGTAATTGTATTCTGATGTTTTTAGACACTAGATGATTTGCTTACAGATGTAACTTTTTATTTTATTTTAACTCACTTCTCTTTTTTCCTTTGTGTACATTTATCTTTTTTTCTTCTTTTCCCCTTTTTTCTCTTCTTTTTCATATCATTCTTTATTTATTCCCTCTTCAAACCGTTTTATGTATTTAGCTGTTTTGAATTTGTTCGAGGTTACGTTTTCTTAGCCATATAACAATAATAAAAATTCAAAAGTATAGCGGTGTAGATAAGGGGTAATAGTTACATTGTGGTATGTGCTTGTGAAGTTGACTTCTGTTTGTGATATGTGTGCTGTATTGTTTTATGTGTGTACTGTGCGCTGTGTTATGATACGTGCATGGCGTTGCGTATTATGTGATTTGTCATGATACTTGTTCTTGATTTAGGAAAGGGGGCTGAGGGGCACACAAGAGAAGAGAAAGGGGAGTGGGCCAGCTGGGAAGGTTTGAGATGACTGCTGGGTGAGGGATGCAGTGCAATATCGGGAGGCAAGGTAGGGGTCGGGTTGCGAAGAGGGAGCAGGTGGCTTTGAGGAGATTGACATTTGGGGAGAGGGAAAGAGGGATACATGCGGTTAAAAGAGAGGTGAGGGAAAGGAGAGGGGCAAGAGGGAGGAGTAGAGGAGACGTTAGAGGTGAATATGCGAAGAATGTGAGGGATCAAGTGGGGTGATGTAGAGAGGTAGAGGATAAATAAGAATGGGATGAGTAAAGGGTTGAGCAGGTGAACAGAGAAAAGGAGGTGAGGAGAGGGATGAAAAAGAGGGTCACGTGAGGGAAGGAGAGGTGAAAAACGATGTAGATGAGAGCTGGTGGGGGAAGGAGAACGTTAGGTGGCATAAAGAGAAAGGAGACAAGAGGGGAAGCGAGAGGAGGAAGATGGAAAGTGTAAGAGGGAATAAAAAGCAATGAGGGACGAGGGAGTGAACGAGAGGGTTGTGGATGGAGGAGGAGAATGATATGCGAGAGAAAGGAGATGGTGGAAAGGCATGCGAGGGCTAAAAGACATCAACAGACACAGAAGGCCTTAATGGCATGGAAGGTCTTAAAATCATGGCCAGTTTAGGAGGATACACGTGCATTAGCCTACACGGAGGACTTCGGAAGGAAGAAACGGCGTACTGACAGGCCTGGGAAGTGTAAAAGGGCACCGAATTGAGGTAGTGGCACTCAATCTATCAATCAAATCAAATCGAGCAAAACCGCGAAGACTCGATAGGCGGAGCGGGTTTGTGACCGGGAGAGCCAATAAGGTTAATCGCTACGGAGGCCGATATGGGCCTAGACTCAGAGTATACGAGCAGGACTGGCACTTTGAAAGGTATGAGGTGTTCATTGTGCCATGTGCTTGTCAGTAGTGTTGTATGAACACTCAAACGCTCTAATGACACAGCTGGTCACTAAGGAGCCCAAACCATAAGCAGGATGGGCGAGTGTTTGCCTGGAACACAATGAAAGTGCGAGGAAGCTGAAAGGGGAGATTGGGGAAAGTCTGAGAGGGAGGACGGGGTGGGAGTGTGAGAGCAGCACAGAGTGTGTTCTTTGCGTGAGGTGTTTATTGCGTGGTCACTTGTAGTTTATAGAATGTGTGCTATGATTTCTGGTGTGTATGTTGTGGAATGTACAATGTGCGATATGTATGTGCATTGCATGGCATGTGCATTGTTTAGTGCATCATGGTGTGTGGTGGTGGTAGTGCTATGTGTGTATATGTTGTGCATTTGCACTGATGACACCCCTGGGCTCACCTGGGGTGCCTACAATAGCCTGCTACAATTTACAAACAACAGAACATAAAAATATAAATGAAAATCAAGCATTTCGTTTTGCATTCATTTTTTATTGACTTCATCTTCAAATTCGCCATATTAAGTTATTTGAATGTCAGCATTATCTTTGACAGATTGTTCTAAGAATATATGATGGATCCCAGCCGGCTTCACCTTGCCCATCGTCAGTTGCTCTGCCTTCTCTTTTGGCAAATGTATGGCTGCTGTTCTGTAGGCATACAGGTTATAGTTTAACCGAGTCGCCATTAAATCCCCAGATGATTGTGCAAACTATTGAGCAGAACACTGATCGAACCAAGCAGTGGCCATGTATGAGTGAGTTCCAAGTGACCTTGCTGCAGCTCAAGCATAGTACACATAAGACAATACGGGCATCATGCATTAATAACGCAGATAACCTTTCCGGTACCTCGGTAGTAGAAGCTTTCCTCTTTACACTCTTGTATGATGTTGGCAATGTCTTTTCGGTGAAGGTGGGTATTTGAAATGGGACATTCAAACCAGCCCTTAAAAAGAAAGAAATATTGTTAGATTTGGCCCTTTCCACAGTGATACATGGATAGTTAATAAAGATTCATTTATCTTACCAAATCCAAAGGAATATTGAATAATGGAAATTGTATCTGAGACAGTAGGGGGCATTGCTCATGCCACTAGAAACTCAGCAAGTCTATTTCCTAGCCAACAGGAGTATGATTGAATATATATTAACTAGTGTGAAAGCCAGTATACACGGGCCAAAGTGCGTGAGGAAAGAGAGCGTTAATATATTATGTGGTATATTTGCTTGTAATTGATTCTAATTCATATTAGTAGAAAAAATATTTGTTTAGGTTTTGATTAACACTGTAGGAGTACCACTATATATACTGAGGCAACAGCTCCCTCTAGCGGTGACAACAGATGAAGCAGGCAGTTTCTGCTGCGCATGACTGCATCGGACAAACATACACCTCACCTTTAATTATATAGTATGATAGGATGGGGTCCAGTCTTTCGGTTGCCCTCTTTCCCTGTCATGTCCCGTCTGATCAAACCTGTCTACTTCTGCCACAACTTAGCTGTCTCTCGGCTAGTAGTAAAAGTGTGTCACATAACATAGCATTAGAGTGTGTATTTCGACAGAGGACAATATTGTTATCCTCCAACATATCAGTCGGACGCTTTCTAAAGTCGCGCGTATACCTTTGTATGCAGCTTTCTTGGATGTTTACTCTGTATTTAAAAATTGGGAACCATGGGGATGGACCCAACCCTGCTAAATATTAGTGCCTTTACGCAAATAGTTCCTTGGAAGTTAGGCTCTGCGCCAGTGGTGGACTGGCCTACAGGGAACTCTGGAGATTTCCCAGTAGGCTTCTACAACATGGGCCTCTTCTGGTTCCTGGTTTTGTGCTTCTATTACCTTCTCTCCCAGTCATCCCGTTCTCTTCCTTCCATCTCTCCTCATCCCCAATATCCCTTTGAGGAAGCAAGACATTTGTTCGAAAGCTTCCAGTCGGTTATTCCTCAATGGTAGCAGGTCTTTTGTTTCCGCTTGTTCATATGTTTAACTACTTTCTAGTCCCTATATACAGACACATGTGCTTTAAAATGGGCTTACTATTTGCACCCATTTTTCAAAATATTCTTAACTGGTAAACACCCCCCACACTGTATGTGGAGGAGTTGTGTTTGTGTGCAAGGTGTAATATTGGGCCACATTTAAAAACATTTCTAGGGCTACTTTTGGTTCCCAGTCCACCCCTGCTTGGCACCGAAGGCAAACTTTACAGAAAATGTTCAACCTGACGAGAAGTGCAGCAGGGTTACCGTCTAGCACCAACTCTTTTCTGCCTGTCTATAGACGATATGGTCGAAAGGGTGTTGCTGGCTACGTACCAACGATAACGAACTACACAATTCTGTTCTTGCTGCATGCAGATGATCCGGTCCTTCTTGCAAGGACACCTCAAGCCCTTCTGGCACAACTACACAACTAAAGGCTGCAGAGGCTGTACCAAGAATAAACGCATGATCAATAAAGCCAAATTCAAAGCAGTGTTTTTAGGGATGCCAGAGCTGGAAGAAACAAAGAGCCTTTTTCCTGGATGGCAGGGCTCAAGAACAAGTGTCTGACTTTACATATTTAGGGGTCATGATTTCTTCAAAACAAAAATGCGACTCCACATAGCTTCATGGCCCTACACAAAATGGAGGATCTCGCAGTGCAATAATAGCATTCGAATATTATTTGGCTTCAAGTTATACACATCCTTTTTGGCCATATATGGAAGATCCTTAGCGCATGGTGCAGATGCAGGGTTCGAAATTGAAATTTTTGCCTAGAAGAGCCTGGATAGCTTGACCGCAACAGCCACAAGTAGCTACTTCTGATTCGTGAGGCCAACTGATGCCGAACAACCACACCTGTGAATTTAACTTTGTGCATTTGGTGCAATCTAAAAATAAATATTACAACACATCTATGTACCATTTTTTTTAAAATGTATTTTTATTTTCAATAAAACCAAACAAAATAACACATATTACAACTGTTTAGGACGTACATAATCAGCATCAAAGCATCACATTATACAGTATAATTCTCCGTCCTCCCCCCTCCCACCCCACAAACTAGAGCCGGCACACTCACGTCATCTATGGGAGCATTATCAGGTATCACAGTGCTTGTGCACTCATCAGAGTCCTCTGATTCGTTATTGTCTTGATGAGGGTTTGCCATAGAGGTCACCAATTGCCGCCAGGCCAACAAGGAATGGACACAATTATATGTTTCCATCTTCTGTGGAAGTTACATTTGCAGAATGCTATGTACTAGCTCCTCGATCCCCAGTGGTAGCTCCTGGCCACTGATCAATGCTGGATACCCAGGAGCTGCATTTAGCTCCTGATTATTCAATCTCAATTTCGAGCCCTGTTGGTGTATGGAGTGTGGAACCAGGCTCTGCTGGGATTGCTGTCAGGGATAGAGCTTTTTTGAAAACACGTTTGCTCATCCCCTCGTGGATTCACTAAGGCTGCTTTAGAGGCAGACATTGGCTCCTTTCCATTATGGATCGGGTGTGTGACAGTCTGGACAGCTATGCTCTTAAAAGATTGCTTTGTTGTAGTGATGATCTGGTTACTATCGACTGGAAGGAATATCTATCCATGTCCCAAACAGCAAAGCCATTGAAGGAGCTGAAAAGGACCAATGGAAGTTTAGCCTGTGATGCCTTGTGGATTCTGATTTTTTCAGGCTGTCATCTCGTTCAGTCCCTAAAGATCTCAAAGAACAAGCAAGAGGAAAAAACCAAAGACTATTGGAGATCACACTGGAACAAATGCAGGGCTCAAGTCAAGGGACCATGTGGGTGGATGGCCCCATGTGTGTAAGGAATTGAAAAAAAAGAAAATGACTCATTTGACCACGGCCAGGAACCGAATCCAGGTTGCATGATTGGGAAATGCGACACTTAGCCACAACACCACAGAAATAGCACAGCATGAACTCCTTAAATGTGTATTGACATTCTCCCAACAGAGGATGTCTTTTGTTATAGATTCTTCATTCTAAAAAGGTGCTTACCTTTTAAATGTAGCCAGCAATGTAATATAAAATCTGTTCTCTTGGCAAATGCTTTATTTGGTCGGTGAACTTTCTCAGTCATGAAAGACAATTTAAATGGAAGCTGCATATTTTATTTTGGGATTGCTTCAGTTACTGTGATGTCACTTCCCTAAGCATGTGTTGGAATCCCCCCTTCTTTTTTAGGATGGGTGCCCTGGACAAATTTAATATCTCCCCAGGGCCGACATGTACACAGCAGACTTCTTCCAACAAACCTAGCTCAAAACTCTGACTAGGTGACAAGAAAGACGCCTATTTGCTCTTGCCATGTGTGACGAACTGCCTCTGGCATATCATTTAAAAAGCTAGAAATTGTGTTAAGACAATAGTTGTGTTAACTGCCTAAATGGGTTGAAAGACTTGCAGAATCTTTTATTGATATATCCCTGCTATTGCCAACAGAAAGATCAGCGCATGAGAAACATTCATAGGATCGAAGGATTAGTATTGCAAATGATGTCTTGCTTTATCTTCTAAGAGATTGGAATCTATCAGTAGCAAGGATAGTGGCTAGTTTTGTAGTGCCAGCTTGGAAGATCAGGTACAGAAGTGTGACCCTGGAAAATGTGCATGAACCTTAATGATGGGCAACATTGGCACTATGTCCATAATTCTTTGATTTTTTTTGGGCACATTTTAATCTGGTCCATGTGGCCAACTTGCAGCCCATTTATCATATACCTCTTAAATATAAGACTGTACATTATGGGCCAGTACAGTTTCATGAATTTGATAATCTGATGTTTCTTATATTTTAGTTATATGGTTCTGTATTGTAATAAATTGTCTAAATAGGTCTATCTGTTTAATATTTCATGTGTAATCTGTGTATTGGTATTTTTCTATCACACAAACTCTGGGAGCTGAAAGTGTATAATAAACTCAAACTCTCTCCAGCCCCACACAGGCTCTTAATTTTCATAAAGAAAAGAGCAGACTGCAACATCTCACAAAACAGAAATAGAGACTGCACGATTATATAGAGTGTTAGTAACACTTGATACCAACTCTGTGGAGACAGGTGAATCATGCAGGAACTGAGAGGGTCGATAGGAGCCCCCTTTCTAGAAAGTCCTGCTTGATGCCCGCTGGGTGGCCCGACTGGGGTGACAGACTGGGGTGAGAAACTTGAAGGTGTCTCACCTGCTAGTCCCCACGGATCTCTCTCTCTCAAGTGGCCAGGGCACGGCCATCGCCTTTGTATCCAGAACCTGGGATGGACCAGTGCGGGAGGATCACCTGGGTCAGGGGTCCTCAGGGAGTAGGAGTGGGGAGTGGGACACCGGATGGTGAGACGCGGTATCCCTCTCTTACCTGTAACATCTTTATCCAATCCTACCAGATGGGATATTTAGAAACTCACCACCCCTGCCTTTTCCCGCATGAACACTTGCTAACCGACATCCCACTCTGGTGGGAGAAAACAGACTCACACCTGAGCCGTGTACATGGCATGTCCCAATTCTATGGTCAGACGAGGTCAGGCGATTATCGGCAATCATTCACACCTGACTTCCATTTCACTTCCCCACCCGGATAAAAGGCAGAGCACGAGAGCACACTCAGAGCGAGGCAAAACACATGAAGGTACAGTAGTTTCGAGTTGGCAGTTGAATGACGGGAGAAAGACAGTCAGGTATGAGAGGTTCGTGAGATGCGCAACACCCAAGACCTCGTTGACAGAAAGCCGTTATTTTCAAGAAACCTTCAAGGCAGAAAACATAAGACCAGGGAAGAAGGCTAAAGAATCCTGCATTGCGTGTCGGAGATATCAAGGGTCCTCCCGCGTAAATAACCAAGGCGGGGAGGAGCAGCAGACACTGTGGTATTGTCTTTGTCTCCAAGAGCAAAGAAGCAAACAACAGTGAGTTGGGGAGACAGGTCTGTGTTGAAGTCAAGGTTGCAAGTGGCAACATTGTAAAGTGAGCTCTGGAAGGAACATTGTTAAATGTGTGTGATGAAAGATGCGAGTGAAGCTAAATTGCTGGTGAATATTTTAAGCAAACACATTGCACATTAGAAAGTCTTCGATTCTGGTATCAAAAGGGGATCCGAGCCGGAACGAGGGAGACAAAGTTGTTAATCTTGTGGAAAATGGGATCTGAGCCCGGACGAGGGGGGATCCATGGTCTGAGCTCGAAAGAGGGAGACCAAGCTGTGAACATTGTAGAAAAGGGGTCTGAGCCCAGATGAGGCGGACTCGTGGTCCGAGCCCAAAGGATGGAGACCAGTCTTTAACTTGTGAAAGTGAAATCTTGACAAAGGAAAATCAACTTTTGTGTTTGGTTTGCTGCATCAGGCCATCTGCATTGAGAGACTGTTATTGCGAGAGAGATTTTGGTGGAAGGCCCTGATGCCTATTTGTTGAACTGCTACCTTGTGGCCAAGAAGCTAGAGTGGTTGCGAGGCCCACACGTGCCACCTTGCCCCGTGTTGAAAACCTGGGGAAGAGAGGCTAACTGCTTAACTATCCTGACATATCATGTTTTGAACTCTTTTCTTTTGCGTACATTGTTATACCACACCATCTTGTATTTAGAAGTAAGGATTGGCAATAGATGTATTAGTATAGGCCCTTTTATTTTGACAGACTCCACTAGGACTGAGTTATTATTAACTGATGGTCGTATCTTGCTCCCATCCTTAGATTTAGGTTTAGATAGGCGTTTTACCAACCCAGTGAAGTTCAATAAACACCCTTGAACTGTGATCACTTGTGTCTGTTTTCACTGTTTGATACCATGCCTTCCTTACACTGGTTGAAGGAAGATGGATACCAACAGCCTCGGCTGATCCACGGATGTAAGTATAGCATTGATGTTCCAAAACAAAAGTGGAATTGTATGATGATAAAGGATTGATTTATGAGCGAATACTAGTAACAAGTTTGCAGAAGGTGACGCACTAAAACTTGTGATGAGGTATTAATGATAAAGAGATAACCAAAGCCAAGGTCACGGAAGAGTGCATCACAAATCCTCGTTGGTGGTATGATTAAGAGATAAGGGTTCCTTGCTAGGTGACAAGAAGATGGCTGTGTTGTATTATATTGGGGGTGCACCTATTTGTCTAGTGCTTGCTGGCACCAGTGGTAGGGGGTAAAGTGGTCTAGGTTTGTGAAAGTAAGGGCTTGTGTACATTGTTGCAGATCATAGAGTACGTGGAGTTGTGGTTTGGACCAAAAGGGAGTGATGCCCAGCATGGGTCGTATTAGGGGTACCTGCCAGAACAGTTGTTGTATCGAATAAAGGTGTTGAGAGGAGACGTAGAAAAGTTGGAAATAGAGGGAAATATTGTTCAAAGGAAATATTGTTGAAAGGAGAGTGTGAAGGATGAGTGGAGAAGGTAGTGAAGTTGAAGTTACATTAAGGTCCGGTAAGTATCAGCATTCTAAATTGTGACATGCCATCATGGAAGACACTCCATTTATGCCTTTATGTAAGGCGTTGCCCCGGTACAAAGACAAATTACTCAAATATCATTCATAGTGGGTTCATGACACGGCTGGCGAGCTGTTCATACCCTTGCCACAGGAGGGAACCATTTCGAGATCAGTGCTGCTACACATGACAGCATACTTGCATGCCGCACACAAAGGGAAAAAATTGCAAAAGCGATTAGCCATTCTAGTCTTGTGGAAGATGTATGGGTATGAGACGGAAGAGCCACCAGCGAGAGAGTGGATGCTTAATCAGCATGAAGGAGAGGGCACAGCGTCCTCGGCTCCTCCTCCTCAGAGCATCGATCCGTCTTCCCAAATACAAGGATTATATCCATTGAAAGAACTAAAGGCAGTATCAGGCAGGTACACTAACCCTGCACATGTGCCCCTCGCCTACAGAAACAAAGACGTTATAGGCAGAGCTAAAATAAACATAGTCCACTGTCTGCGCGCAATGAATATAATGAACGTTACGAGCTGCAGGTGAGACTGATGGAAGCTGAGGAAGAGATTTGCAGACAGAGAGGCAGGTATGACAACAGAGAAGAGACAGCGATTGCCCCGAATGAGTGGGTTGGATGACAAATATTGTTTAAGTTGGACGGAAGAAACATGGATGATGAGAAAGAGAAAGAGAAGTTAGAGAAAGTTAAGAAGAAGAGAGAAGAGGAAAGGAGCAAAATAAATTAGAACGAAAAGAGCAGGAAAGAAAGAGAATGGGAAAGAATATATGGGGAAGGGAAGGAAACATGAGGCAGATAGAGAGGAGAGAAAGCGAAAGTAAGAGAAGAGGAGGGAACAGGAGGAAAAGGAAAAAGAAAAAGAATTGGGGAAGGTGAGAAAACAAAGAAGAAAGGGAAAAGGAGAAGAGACGAGAAGAAGACAAAGAAAGGCAAAGGGATGTAGAGAAAGAGAATGAAGGAAATAGAGGAAGAAAGACAGGGAGATAGAAAGAGAGATGGAAATAAGGAAAGCAATGAAAAGCAATTGATGAGATTGTTGGGGGATGCATGCTCCAAGAAAAAGAGAAAAGCAAGAAACGGGAGCAGGAGGAAAGAGGAGTTTACAAAGGCGTTATAGGCAAGTGGAGCAGATACTCAGGAACTGTACCCTTCCAGATGAAGATGAGGTGGAAACCATGCAAATGAAGATCAGTCATTTATACAGAAGCAGGAGGGACAGTGGTGTCCGCAATGTAAAGAGGAGTGTTGTATTGGAAGAGGTGATGGGTGGATTGTACCAGACAGTTCCCCTGAAGAGTCTAGAGTTTGAGGACAGAGAAGATGAAGGAAGTGATTAAGGTTGTAATACAATGTTTATGGATGAGGAAAAGGAAGAGGATGGAGAAGAGGAGGAGGAAGAGACTGCACAAGCTTCCTTCATGGGGTTAAGAACAGGGGAAGAAAGAATTTTCTGTAATTACTAGGAGTGGGGGGAATCAGAAAGAATGCCGGCACTTGCTAAAAGCTCCGGGCCTCCAAAAATGCAATTAAAAAGCCTAGAGGAAAGAACAGCAAATGCGAATAGGTTGAGAGATTTACCAGGGAAGAAGAAAATTAACTTGACTGACATCACAGCCAAAACACGGGGACTGACTGCCGTAAAACAGAACAAGTTACGCAATTCCCATTGTTAGCGAAGGGAGCAGGACACACATGGACAAGAATAATTCAGTCTGTAAGTTACCAGCGCTGACATTGGGAGCGGACAAATGGATTTATGAATTAGAAAGAATGAGAACACAGATGATGGTAGCAGTGGGTGACCTAAAAAGCCTGCTTACTTCCATCATAGGGAAGAGGGCTGATGACATTTGGAAGTGAACGGGGTAACCCGGAGTAACAGCTAAGAATACTACTTATGACGGAGCACCATTTAACAATTGCAGGGCAGATGTATGGAGAGCACACCTGCGTGATGACGAAGACCCAGTTGCGTAAATCTAAGAAAAATGGCTGCTCGAAACGAGTGAGACACGGGATAAAACCATATTGATTATTTATCACATATTGTATCAGGGGTTACCTGAGCCAGTGCAGAGACAATTAAAAAAGATAGTAGTAATGGAAGTGAAACAATGGCCAGAGATTCAGTGGACTATCATTCATCTTTGTCGGTTGAGGCAAGAGAAAGCCAGGAAAAAACTTGAGGAAAGGAAGTTGGAGGAAGCAAAGCTAGTGCAGAAGAAATGATCAACGTTTTCAATGGAAGGAGCAATATTGACCAGTGAAGAAGGGGTAAATGCATCAGATGTGCAGCAGGCACCACCAGTAGGTAGTGGGAGCTTTGTAGGGAGAGGAGAATACAATTATTGGTCACAGGGAAGGGGGGGTGCACCAAGGGGTAGAGGATTTGGATTTCAGGCTCTACAGGGAGGAGGATTTAATGGGGGACAACCCAAGTTCTGACGATAACCTCAACCGTGTTGGACATGTGGGAAAATGAGCCACATTTCCCAAACATGTAGAAGTAGGGGAGGGATGCAGCTAAATTGGCAAGATCCAAGAGCGGGGACAGCATATTCTCTGCTGTATAGTGCAGAGCCACCTGAATATTATGCCCAAGATGACATGCCCCACAAATGCTACCTGCACAACACGGAAGACCAATGCAAGTGCAACAAACACTGATGCAGACACAACAAGCCCCAATACAGACACAGAAAATACAGATGCAGCCACAAGCACCCTTACAAAAGAATGCAATGACGTTGTGGAACACAAATGCGGAGCCCCAGGCGCCTACACCTAGGATAAGAAGTGTGACTGTGTTGGGAGGAAATCCTTTAACTGATACAAGAATGAATGTATATCCACAATAGTACAGCCCACAGAAAGACTTGATGTGGTCTATCCTTTCAGTTACACCGGACCCAAAAGAGGAACCAAGGGTTGGGGTAACCATAGGTGACACAACATGTTCCTTCCTTGTAGACACAGGGGCTACCAGGTCCTGTGTTAGAGAGGGAAGATGCTCAATGTCAGGCACTGCCATGAATGTACAAGGTTTTTCTGTGGCAACAAATACAGTTCCTTTTACTGACGACTTACCTATCACTATAGGAGAACATGATCTCTCCATGCCACTATTGTACTCCTGAAAAATACCTGTTAACATGCTGGGGAGAGATTTGATGAGCAAACTTAACATGTCAATATCCTTCACTGACCAGGGAATAATATGTTCTACTCCAGGGATTCACTATGTAAACGCACAAGAACATATATCGGCATTCCATGGCCAGAAAGCACAGTGGGGGGGGGCGCCATTAGACCCAGAAATATTCCTTTATGGAGTGTACACAGTGTTAGCATGGCTTCCCAGGAAAAGGGCAAATTATTGCGGCTACCCGCAGAATTTTTGTTCAGATCAGAAGTACCTATGTATGAGGAGGAAGGGCAAGTGATTCCCCTTTAGCTAGAAGCCATAATAGTGAGAGAAGACAGGGTGATTCTCCACGGGATTGATGATGAGGGAAAATATTGGAGAACAGTGATAGCTCTTAACGAGGGACACAGACTGACTGATTTGGCAGATGAAGACTTGTTTGCAGATGAGGACTCCGATGATGAGGTAGTGTTCTGCATAAACCTCTTGGTTGAAAATCAAGAACAGAGAAGTGCTGCAGAGAAATATCATTGGTAAAGAAGACACCGTCACTTCTCCAGGACGATTTGGCACCGGTACTGAACATACTGTGGACTAACAGTCTATATGATGTCAGTTTATTTAAAGGAGTAGGTGCAGTCAAAATTAAGTTGAAGCCAGAAGCTATTTTGCCTCGAGTATTACAGTGCCCAATGTCGAGAGAAGCAGATGAGGGAATCTATGATACCATTTCCGCTGTGGTTCAGAAAGGGATACTAGTGTACCCAGTGAAAAATCGACACGGGAGGGGTCGTGCGGAGTTATTCAGGATTTACTCCCCTTGACTAATAGTGTTGAAGCCCATCCCAAGCTCAAAATTTTATGGTGATTGATTTAAAAAATTCATGATTTTCCATACCCCTTCACGAAGCGTCTCAAGGATTGACTTTATTTTGCTATCGCAGAAAAAACTGGAAACATACAAGAGTACCTCAGGGGTACTGTGAGTCCCCCTCAATCTTCTATCGAGTGCTTCAGATGGACCTCAAAAACGTGCACCTAGACAGCATAGTGATACAATATGTAGCCGACATTATGGTGCACAGTGAGACAGAATAACAGTGCAGAAAAGAATCAATACAGCTGATGACAGTCTTGGCAGAGAAGGGGTATAATGTAGACACAGAGAAGTTAAAATATTGCCAGGAAGATGTTCTGTATATAGGGCAGTTAGTTTCCCAAGAAGGAAGAAAAGTGACCCATGAGAGAACAGAAGCAATCATTATTTATTTATTTATTTGTTTATTCATGAAAACAGCCAGACCAAAGCTGGTGAGGGAAATGCAACAATTCTTGGGCCTCTGTAATTACTGTAGGGCATGGGTCTTCGACTCCAGTGCATACGCCAGACCCTTCTTAAAAGGACTCATGGAAGTGCAGAAAGATGACAGTGATGTAGCCTGGACAGGTGAAATGATAGAGGCTTTTGATGACTTACAAATGCAATATGCACAGCACACACTTTAGGGATCCCATTCAAATGTAGTAATCATAGTAGTCCTCACACAAAAAACTACAGTGGGACACAAACCACTGGCATTTTGTTGTGGGATTTTAGATACAGTCATTAGAGGTCACTAGACTTGTGAAAAATCACGGGCGGCAGCAGCCTTTTGTGAGTAGTCAGAAATAAAAGGACAACTGCTTGTGTTTATCTCCAAATTAAACATTTTATTAAAGAAAAAGGTTTGAAAGAAATTCTCGCTAATCCTACTCTATCAGGGAATTCCCTACCTAGTCTAAAGGCTAAGGGAAGAACTTGTAACATAAACAAAATGTCCCTCATACTAAACAATAAAACATACAAAGGAAATCGTGAACAACATAAAGGAGTAAACAACAAATAACCAGTATTTTGGATGACCCTCACCTGTAAATCCCTTCCCCAGGGTTGCTCAAAATCAGCTTCCCAAATGTTCAAAAGGAAAAGGAAAGTCTTGAACCAGTTCTTGCAAGTTCCAAGTAAAACAAAAGCTCATTAAACAAAACAGCTTTCAGTTGAAATGATCCCCTTCCAATTCCAGCCGAGAAAAGAGTACCAATGCTAATCCTGGATATCTTCTTTCCAAGATTGTTTTGCCACAGTTCAAAGAACAGATTAACAGCTTCAATTTCTCCTTCTAAAACTTTACAAGTGGTCATGACCACTGCAGTATATTTAGCACAATTGTCATGATGCACCTTCTTGAGTGGTTGCTTTCCTCTTGACAACCACCCTTCTACTACTGTTACCATGAGAACATACCCCCTTGTTCCACAGTATGCTTCTACTTCAACCAACTTCAATGTAACATCTACTGACAGTGTTATAAACAACCACAGTACAGGAATTTCTGCTTCAACTTTATACTTCAGGATTATTAGGCATATAAAGACACACCACTTCAACCTCTACAGGTAGGCAAGGCACTTTTTCCTATGCTCCAAGAGAAGGGCAGCCTCTTCACCTCTTCTGTCTGCCTTACTGCCACAAGTATAACCTGCCGCTGCTGCAAGACTGACTTTCTCTCAACGACAGCAGTCTCAGCATTACATATGATTTGCTCATTCTTCTTTATAAGCATCCAGCTCCATTCCACAACTTTGTTAACACCTTCTTGTTTCCAGTAGCTACCCTAAACCTGTATTGCCACACTTTCAACTTCGGGTAGCAATGTCTTACTTTTATCAGAAGACACTGGAGCTGTAACAACTTGCTTCACTGTAGAAAGGGTTCGCCTCTTGGCTTGGGTAATGCTTTTTCTTCTTGTCAGTACAACAATGTCTGGGTTTAAAGAATGATTGTTCTTAATACTACAAGGTTCAGTCTTCAAAGGAAAAACAGACTTGAGCACACGCGACCACTCCTTAAGGTAAATCTTTATCCTTAAAGTACTGCAAGTAATTGTATTCCCAGGTAGTATCACAGAGATGCTTTCTAACTCCTTTTGGGAATCATAATTGGCTACACGTGACCATCATTTGATGTTGTATGTACTTGTTACAATTGTAAACGTCAACATTAGGGTTTTCGGAATGTTTTAGCAGGCGTTCCCTCTTTAATTAGGGACACATGACCACTCTGGCAACAGTAATAGTTCAACAATGGAAAAATAAATGCTTTTCTTCTTACGCGAACACTACAGCTTTCATTATTAGTGCACGATACATTTCCATTGTTAGCAATACTTTTCACAATGACAAACAGTTTATACTCGCTTCTACTCTTATGCGAGTTACTTTATAGCTGGTAACAGTTACCAGCAAGGTTTTCTGAGTGAACCTCAATGCCGAACTTCACTCACCGGCTCCAAGAACACTGCAGTTGCGGGCTGCTTCACCTTCCCGACCTCTTCTACTTCTACCACGGCTTTGGGCTCCCTTGGGACCCTTCTGAGCATGGGTGCCTCATATCCGGCCATGCCAATTGGCAGTCTCCTTCACTCCTCTGTCCCTCGGCTTGTTTTATGCCACAGGCCTCGGGCTTCAGCATGGTCACGGCTCTGCAATTACAGCCACTAGGCACATTTGCACTCTGAGCATGTCTTTCTCGGTGCAGCCACAGCAAAGCAGGGTTTGAGAACACAGGTGCCTCTCAGAACTTGCAGGTGAAATCTGCTCTCGCTATGTTCCAGCGTCCTTTTGGTGTTCATAATTACTCATGAATTGGGAGCCTTGTGCTATTCTACTACTGCCAGCCTTGCAGCTACTGCTCCAGCTCCTTCCTTCTTCCCTCTACTGCTGCAGCCTTTTATGCCTCATAGGTGGTGCAATTGGTTACAGGTGTAAGCCCTTACTGTCAATTGCCTGACCTTTGCGAAGGCTGTTAGGCCTAATTGCCTTTCCTCTACATCTACATGCTTCTTCAGCCCTCTTCTTCATCTCAGTCCCTATAGGATTCTGGGACATGTAGTTTACTTTATCAAAATTAGGCTTTTATACTTCTTGTATATTTTCAAGGGTAGATTTAATTCCCTTAGTAATTATAACAGAGGGCTCTAGGTTTTAACTTTGCTGGAAGAAGATGATTTAGAGAAGACAACATTTCTGCTATTCCTTGTAGTGTACCTTTGGTATTGAGGAGGGCATTTGATTTTAGGAATAAAAAAATATTCTTTCTTTTGGTATAATATGCTTTGGTGTTACAACCTTAGGGTTTACCACCCTAGATTTAATAGGAGGTTGAACGACATTAAAATGACAATAAGCCATAACCTCTTCTTGCATAGTGGTAAGAATCTCCCTGTCAGAGGAGAAATACTGTATCTCATCCCATGTAATCCCCTCACTACCCTGGGTCATGTCTCCACCAAGTTGATCTGCCCGCAGTTCACCAACCGCAGGGTTGGGATCAGGAAGCATCTGCCTTCCCCTGGCCACCTGGGAGGAGACTTTAGGCAGGGTTTCAGTGAGGGATTTGCAGGTTTGTTCACACTTTGCAATTGAGAAATCTACAAGTATTACGAAGGGCTGTACAGTAATGTTATATGTGGAACATGCCCTGCTTGCTATCCTTGAAAAGCATAGAAGCACTTTATCCACACAGAACCTCAGGTTATGAGGTGATTTTATTAAATTCAGCTATCAAAATTGTCAGGTGCAGAGTAGTGAACCAAGCAAGGTTCATAGTTGAGCCAGTAGAGGAAGGGGACTACATTCATGATTGCACCAAGAATACTGAGTATCATGATGGCATACCACATGTTAATGAAAATGCCCTAGGAGGGGTGCTCCTTATTGACGGGTCATCAGCAATTGACCAGAGCACAGGTAAAAGGCACACAGGTACTGCAGTGGTAAAAGAAAAACTGAATGGCAACTTTGAGACAGTGCCAAATTGCGCAATTGGCTTTGCATTTTCCAGCGCAAGCAGCAAAATTGGTAGTGCTTATTTTGGCCCTTGAAATCCATGAGGATGAGGAAATAACATTGTATTCTGACTCTGCCTACGTGACTTCAACCGTACATGCAGGACTGGCAAATTGTAAAAGGAGTGGCTTCTTACAAGCAGACAGCCCACCAGTGCAACATGCGCCGCTATTGGACAGGCTCATAAATGCACTATATCTCCCTTCGCCCATCGCCGTGGTGAAGTGTGCAGTTCACAATAAAGGTGCAGATTTAGTCTCCCGCAGCAACGAGGCCGCCGACCTAGAAGGCGAGAAAGCATATTATTTCCCTGAAATATGACGTTTACACCGTGTAAACCCAAAACATGGTAATGAAAGAAGGCTTAATGTACTGCCCATAGCACAAATTATCGAGTTACAGGGATGAGCCACACGAGAAGAGCAAGAGTTGTGGAAGCACAGGGGGTGCTCAATGTGCAATGTGGTGACAAGATCAACTACATCACCCAGCACGTACAACACAATAGAGTCTTGCGGCCATGATCTCAGAAGAATGGTTTGTACCTTATCTGATGGACCATGTTGCCGACCTTCATTGTAAATTGTGTGGTCTGTCAACAATACACCTTAGGGCACACACTATGAATGGTGAGAGAAGCAATACCCCATCCTACTGGCCTTTTCCAGCATTAGCATATCGACTATGTAGATATGCTCCAAGTTTGTAACAGCTACAGATATATGCCAGTAGTCATGTGTCCTTTTTTCTCAGTGGATCGAGGGTTGTCCATGCGCACATCCTTATGCCACATGTGCTGCGAAGTTCCTTGTACATGAGGTTGTCCCGAGGAGGGGAGTGTGCAAAGTGCTCAGGTCAGATGACGGACCACATTTTTTAGATTATGTTTTTGAGCACATCACAATCCTGTTTGGTATTAAGCACAAGTTCTCTTCCGCTTATCACCCACAAATGGGATATGAGAGCACCTCAACGGCCTCCTGAAAGAACGCTTTGCAAAATTAAAAGTGACCCTGAAAAAAGGATGGCTCCATTGCCTACCCTTAGCCGTATTTGCATTATGCAATCAGCCTGGCTCCTCCCACTTGAGTGCAAACTGATGCCCATAGTGTATCGAATATGCTTGAAACTGAAATGCATGACTATTTGGCTCCTATGATGGCGAGTGTTGCTTTTATGTCTCACCAACTTCGTGCCCTGTAGGGAGGTCGAAGAAGATTGATGAAGACAACCAACAAAGTGATCCTGTGACAGCGTTGAAGTCCTTATTTTTATACCCTGCAGACCAGGTGCTCATCATAAACTTCACCCGACACTAGCCTAGGCAGCGTTTTGAAGGTCCACATTTTGGAGGAGGTGACTCCCACGGCAGTCAAGGTGCAGGGAAGAAGGGCTTGGCTACACTCGGTGACGCCAAATCCTACAAAGAAGAGACCCCCCTGCCACACCTCCCTGAATCCAAAGGTGAAGAAGAGACACTCATACACATTTACTTTTCACACACCCATCTGGCCTACTACTTCCTATTAAAAAGTTTTGTTCACTAAATTCACACCTATTAAAAATCATTGGCTGATACAGATTAAAGTAGGAGGAAAGTAAATTGCATGAAGACTGTCACAGATTTATTTGTGTATACATAAAAATGTAACTGCATATTAAAATTAAGCTTTAGAATTGTTACAGTTGAATTAAGATATCATATGTTTGATAAACGTGTTTTCTGAATAAAGGATAGACGAAACTGAATCGACTTGTTATAAACAACCACCTGGTGAATTGTGTTTGTAGATGGGCTTTTATGTTTGTTGCTTATAAGTGGTCTAGGGGTAGCCCCTCGAGTGGAGTACCTTAGTGTCTCCATAGAGTAATGTAGTAGTCAGAGCTCAATGCAGCTCTACCTGGGAGATTCTTCCAGGTATACAAAAGCATAGGCAATTTTTGACACTAAGATTAGCTCAGATAGACACTGAATCTGTAACAAAGTCCTGGAAAAACTGCAGATGTGAGGGTGGGAGATAAGAAACAATTTGTTCAGTTGTCATTTTATTCCTTTGCACATGCACACTATTTGAACAATTTATTAGGTGTATCCCGCAATTTGCCCAGCAGTAAAAATTGGGCTTGGTTAACAGAAGACAATAATCAGCACTTTCACGTTGTGGTGACATTTATTACCTTAAACTGGGCCTCATTACAAGTCCGGCGGTAACCGAGCCGGAAAAACCCGCAGCTTACCGCCGGTCCCGTATTACTATTCCGCCGCTGTGATTGCCGGAATCACTGGGGCATTACGACACCAATGACCTGGAAATTCCGGAGGCGGAATTGTGCAAGTCCCCATTTCCATGGAGCCCCATAGGACTCCATGGGGATGGGGACAATGGAAACACTGGTTCCGTCTATGACAGAGCCGATGTTTCCATGTCCGCCTGAAGGTGGATGGTGTTAAACCCCCCAGGTCAGACCTGGCGGGAGTGACACCACCCGCCTGCAGGACTCTTAACCAGCCGGTCCGGAAAGAACAGTGGCAGCGGTTTTACCACCACCATTCTTTCCGGACCGGCAGGGTCGCAATGAGGCCCACAGCACTTGTCCCTTACACTTTTCCCTCCCTCTTGCTCAATGTCACTGGGGCTTGTAAAATCGTTATTTTGTCCTCTCTTGTACCCTTACCTTGCCTCGTCGCGCCCTGAAACACGTGTGTATGGACGCGACATAAATAAAATATATCATATCATGGCGATGTTCCACCCTGTGGACAGTAGACTCGCCAAGGGGCAAAAATTCTGGCATGCTTCTTTCACGTGTGGTGTGTTTTATCCAAATACAAAGTAGAAATGTCATGTCTTTGAAAGGCAGGTAGATACCTCCTTATGTAATAGACAACATCAAACAAATTACTCCGGTTTCATTAAGAAATTTGGCCAAGTACAGTTTATTGAACTGCACATGCCAAAATGCAAGACGGACAAAGTTCTGGTGTCTGTTTCCAAATACTATGTGAGAAATATTGCAAAGGATGAAACATTTCTCATATTATATGCACGCAAGAAACCCAGTTGGCATCAACAAAAACACATTTTAAATATAGCTCAAAAAGCAAAGTATGTGTACTGTACTTCAAACATTGAATACATGACCTACATCAAAATCCTTAAACTCCTGTTGCAAGGACAAATAAACATTTAGAAAATGAAATTGTCTTTAAAATTGTGATGTTAATCTCATTCAGAATATGTTATTTCCAATAAATGTATGATATGCAAATAGTGTATTTCTTCTTCCAACAGCAATTGTTATTGTAATCGTCATTTATACAGTGCCATTTCCCCATTTGTATGGCCTCAATGCACTTTGTGACCGATGTCCGTGTATGGGAGATTCTAAGAGTTAAGTTTAAGATGCGTGTGTGCATTCGGCCAGGTTAGGACTTAGGAAGGTTGGCTGGGCCCAAGTAAGCAGCCCCGAGGTCAGGCACGTGGATGGGTGATGTTGGTGGATTAGGATAGAGTGCTAGTGCAGGAGATTCGATGTGTGCCCAGCTACACCACATTTTCTTACGTAGGTTGTCGCTCTATATTAATGGCTGAGGTGTTGAGGTACATCAGGGGTTTGGACGGATATGCGAGCTGCTAGACCAGATTTAAATAGGCATACCTGCATTCTGGAGTGCATGCATGGGGAGCTGTGCCTGTGGCATGTGTCCACAGACGTGGTACGAGTTATACATACCTTAGTCTTGGGCAAATTTCTGTTCAGTGTCGTTTTCTTAGGACTATCATGATGGTAGATTGGTTGTTCTAGTGCATCTTTGGTGGTGTTAGCGTACTACCTTTGTGGAGGACCTGGCTGGTGCCTTTCCTTGAGTGCAATAGGAAATACATTAAATAGATCTAGCCACCTATGGCCAAGATCAATAGTATAATTCCTGTCCTGACGGAAAGAACCATCTAAGTGCTTCTTAGTGTATCTCTGTTCCGAACTACCCTCACAGCTATTAAAGTGCATTCTGTACCCAATAGCCCCGGTTGAACTGTCGCAATTTCCTAACTACCCCCCAATGCGACCTCTGGGTTTAGCGTTCTGTGTGCTTGGGTAAGCCCTTTGATAATTAGGTAGGGTCCTCCAGTTGAGTGCGTAAATCTTAGCTGTCCCCTATTCAAACTGATCCTGCCAACGTTGCTATCTCTAGTGGTCTGTCTGAATAAGCATTATGTTCCTGCATCTTTAAGTTGCCACATCCAAGGTGCACCAAATTTATCGGCGTTGTTTAGTAAGCAGATTGCACTGGTTATAGAGCTGGTGGCTCGAGCAAGGGCGGGCGAGGGTTCGGTGTCACGGGGTGAAGTATGATCGACTAGTGGGGGAAAAGAGTTTAACTATCTCACGGTGTGCTGCTAGGAACGCTGCCGGCATACGCAATGGGTGGAAGAGTAGGTGTTTAGTTGGGTCTGGGCCAGTACTTGTATGCATGGGGCAATAAGAGAGTGCAGGTTTCTCACGGTGTGCTGCTGCCAAACTACCAGCATTCAAAGGGGTTTGGAAAGTGTGTGTTTAGTTGGGTCTGGACCAGTTTGTGTGCTCGGGCGATCCCAATATAGAGTTGGACAGTTTCAAGAGGAGGAAGGAAAAAGCCAGGTTTTTAGGACCTTTCTGAATGCGAGGTGATTGTCAATGCTGCAGATGTGGAGGGGCATAGAGTTCCAGATGGTGGGAGCTTGGATGGAGAAGAAGGATCTGCCCAGTCTGGTGTAGTTATATTGATGGATAATGAGGAGAAGGCTGCGCCGGATCCAAGTGTCCTGGAGGGTCGGTAGAGTGTTCATTTGTTTTGGAGGAATTCCAGGCATGTGTTGTGGATAGTACAATGAGTAATGCACATGGCTTTAAAGGTAGTTCGTCATCCAATAGAGAGCCAGTGGAGGGCTCTCATTGTGGGGCTGATGTGTTCTCTGGGAGGGAGGCCGATGAGCAGGCAGGCTGCTGCGTTTTGGACTTTTTGCAGTTTCCCAAGTAGGAAGGCTGGTGCACCCAGATAAAAGCAGTTTGTATAATCTAGGGCAGCAAGGATGATGGTGAGGATGGCAGAGATTCAGTGAGAATAGGTGAGGTCGGGGAAGATACGCCGGAGGATGTGTAGGTGGAAAAAACAGGTTCTGGATAAGGAGTTGATGTGTTGGGAGAGGGATAAATCTGTGTCTAGCGTGCATCTGAGGTTTTTTCACTGAAGTGGAGGTTTCCGGTGCCTGTGGAGGCGGCCTAGAGAGTGAGACCAGGGGATAGATTGGGGATGGAGCACAGAGTTTTGAGGAGGGATTTGATGTAAGAATCTTTTAAGGATTCCTGGAAGATTCCTCATGCAATAGGATTTACCAAGTGTGCTGTCATTTCAAGAATATATATCAAAGAAATTGCTGTGATGTAACCATAAACAAAAGCTTACATGTTTTAATAGCTCCAATAATAAAAGGGGACATTTAACATTACAACATTTGGAATATTGAGGTGTTAGATAGCAAAGAACAGTGGGCCTCATTCCAAGTCGGCCGGTCTACTAAAAAAGTGCCAGTATTCAAGCATACTGGCACTTTACTGGACCGGCCGACTACAGGTTTACCGGTGGGGCACTTGGCTTACCTCCAGCTTGAGGTAAGCCAGGCACCCTAACAGCAATAAAAGCCCACATTATGACAGCAAATCCCCTCATGGAGTCCTATTGGACTCCAAGAATGGGGATTTACACCGTCACTCTGGCACCCGTAATACGGCGGCATTTCCACTGGACCGGGTGCTGGAAATGGTATCTACATTTGCCCGTCTCCTGGCAGCCCTACCACCAGGATACCGGCAACCGCAGAATGAGGCAGAGTGTCTTGATTTTGGGCTTTGCCAAAACTTGTTTTTGGTGGCTCTTCTGTGAGTCTAATACAAGGTAGATTTCAGTTAATCTTACATGGGAAAAATAATAAAAGGGGAGAAGTCTTGGGCACAGAGGATTGGCACAGCCATTTGGGAAGCCAGATATCCTGTTCGTCACAAGAGAAAATACATTAGACCCAGCCCAGCAATTAGATAACATGCCCAGGGCTTCCACAAATACATCTTTTGCATTCCATATAAGGTGAAAAATGGTCTCCGCAGATGATATAATTTGAGGTGGTCAAATGAGGAGAAGGTCTGGTGTTCAGAATGACAGCACCAAAGGCAATATGGTGTTAAGTTTCAACCCAATGTTTTGAGTCCACAGTACTCCATGTGGACTTTGATGGAATTACCATGAGTGGTAATTCTGCCATGTTAATTCCTCTGATTTTTTACCTTAACGTGGAGAATTTACCTCCAGCATAATGCTATTAAAGTGCATTCTGTTGGAGGTCAATCTACCACTTTAAGGTCAAAGTCGTAATTCTGCAGTGCAGTAAAAATGTCGGTAATTCCGTTACAGCCACAAAAAAGAGAGTAACAGAATTACGGAAACTTTTTTACTGGATCGCCTAACTCGTAATGATGCCCTAAGTGTTCTGAAATAGTGAGTATACCACACAATAGGAGACTAAATACAGTATTCTGATATTTATCCAAAATCATGTTACTTTATACATTTTTCAAATATAATATACATTCATGTTGCATATTTATGAATTTGGCTTGGTACTAGAAATCTAAAAGTCCATATTTTATTGATGAAAAAAGAACCTTTGGGACTTATGGGACAAATATGATTGAGTCCAAATTGTTCAGAATACAATCCTGTCACATGCTAAAATATTTCTGAACTATTGAAGAAGGGGCTATTCTGTGGACATGCCAACCTGTTAAGCAAACCAATGGGCACACTTAGCCAGTTAAAACAAACTGCATTTTCATATGACAACAATGGGTGTGGAAAATTAGAGAATATAGAAGCAAAAACCCAAATGAAGTAAGGAGAGAGCTCTGGGATGTAGAAAGGCGAACCTCTGCATAACTGGATGAGCGTGGAGGTGAGATGATATCTTAAGGACAGGAGACCATGGGCCTTTACCTGGAGTGAGACCTGACTTCCCTGAGGCAGACCTGATTTCCAAGAGGCAGATACATTGAAGGTATAGTTAACAACTGGGGTTTGAACCAGTGGCCAAGTCTCTATAGCCTAACAGAGAATTTATAAATCAAGACTTGTGAAGCTCTAATATTTAAAAAGAGATTTTGAAAGGAAAGGGAGATTAGTTGGGCCATTTCTTTTCCATGGAAAATTATACAGTTTTAAATGGTCATTGAAACCTAACCCATTGCACTCACCCGAAAAGAGAGATGCCTGCACTAGTAAGATCCAATCTGTGAAGTGAAGTACCATACTCATTGCACTGTGCGAAAATCATAAAACAATACTCCTACAGTGGCGAAGTGACCACAATGACTTTGTCACATCGAGCTGGATATGAGATTACCAGGTTATAGAGTAAACCCTCAATGCTCACATCGAGCTGGATATGAGATTACCAGGTTATAGAGTAGACCCTCAATGCTCACACCAGAAAAAAAATGCAACCCACTGGGGAAATGGCCCAGCACACCTCTTGCAAGGAGAACACTGTTTACCCTCATAAAATACAAGTATCTGCCAGCCAAGAACTCTGCTGCCACGAAGCGCTCTAACAAAAACATCATAAGCAATAGGCATTAAAGCTACACAGCGTCACAATTGACGTACATCACATAGGTTACAAATCCAGGTAGCTGCTTGGTCTGACCCTATACACATATAGTCTGCTCCATACAGGATGCCAGGTGATTGGTCCGATCGTCTTCTGTCCATCTTCTTCCACGTGGGGATCTTCTTCTTTTGTCATCAAGTAAGAAGACTCTAATTGGCAATTTGGTTACACAATTGATTATTCCTTTCAAGGTCATGATAACTTCTCAGAACTAAGTGATGCCAGCACCTTTTCCAGGTATGCTGGCGCCTACACAACTATCCCACCTGCAGCTGAAATTTGTTACCTTTTTCCCCGGCACCTTGCAGCACAAATTACCTGCTCTCTGATCTTCCTGATTGATTGGTCACTTCACAGTTTTATGGCCTGGGGTCTTGGACTGGTCAGTGTACTCGGATGTTTGAATCTGGTGCTTGGGAGTCTCGGCCCGCTATAACGTAGAGATTTAGACTGGTGAAGGCCTAAAGCCCCCACCAACCTTCTTGTGGGATAGCTCTTGAAAGACCCATTTCGGCCCTGTCTTGGCCTTGCACGGCAGATTCCTTCTGAGTTACATGCACTAGTGATAGACAAAATAAAGGGTTATGTGTGTTCAAGAAATCATCCTTCTGCAGGGCTACCAGGGCTGCGAGAAAAAAAACGCACACCCTGCTAACCTTCGGGACGGGATGTAAATGTGCTGGCATAGCTATGGCACTAGGCCTCAATTTCAAAATAGCGTCTTCCTTCTAAAATGATGTTTCATTACACACGTGATACTAATACCAGAATTCACTACGTTTCCACTATAATCCATCTCCTACGGGCGACCCCCTTCATTCTCCCAGCTCCCCTTCAACATCTACTTTTGCAATCGCCTCGTCCTAAACCGCTAAGGGGTCTGGAACATCCGCCCCTGCACCCCAACAAGGTGCACAACAGTATCTGTCTGCAGCCATAGACCATTACATTTGGGATAAACAAAGCAGAATAAACAACATGCCCCATAATTCCCTCACTGAGCAAAACCAAAACCAAAACATGGACTGGATCCAGTTAGTGGAATTGTGGACCCCGGAGGGGAATGACCAAGAAAAAGGCTGGAAAACATGTCCCTGGACCAGCTGGCCCAAACCATGTAAAACCAACAATAAAGGGAATACATCTCCCACAATCCCTCTTTCGGAACAGAGGAAAACCCAGACCGGTCTAAGAAAACTAGCCACAGAAGCGTTTTACAACCCCTCTCCCCCAGAAGGGGCAGTGTTGGGCAACATGCGCCCCTCCCTCATTTGATATCCAGATTGGCAGCAGGTACACATACAGTTAATGGACACATGGACAGAGCCTCACTTCCTTCCCACACTACTAGGAATACTGGGGAGGAAAGAACTCCCGTCTCCCCCACAATTGCTAGCACAAGGGAGAGTGTATCACCTGCAACTACAGTCTCTCTTAAAAGCCATGAAAAAGATACCAGCACTGCACTAAACAAAGGAGAAAGATTTTTTCCAAACTCCCATCCCACAAGAGTAATGCTTAATATATACTGGAAGGGTGCAGAAGGAGGAGACTGACACATAGTTGGCATTGTTATTGATATAAACGTTTATAAGTAATGAAAATAAAGTGAAAACCTACCTTTTCCAGCCTCAAAATACTAAGGTTCCAGTCAGGTAGTCAGTGTAAATCAATAGCCCACCATCCTGTGTCAAAAATCCTACTTCTGCCCCTTACACTTAAAATGAAACTAAAGTGTGTGCACATGTTTTTGGTCCAGGAGAATGACTACCTTCCCCTGGACGAGGTAGCACAATTCTGTTTGCAAGTTCCTAACCAGGGGGAATGGTTCCCTTCCCCTGATTTCACTACTTTAGAAAAGGATTGCTTATCCTCCAACCCTCTGTTTCAGAAAGTTCACTATTTCGTTATCTCACAGGGAATGACTCCCTTTCCCTGGAACACTGGTTTGATCCTCCTTGTGAGTTTTAGCCGCCAGGAGAATGACTCCCTTCTCCTGGCCTTCCTTGGATTTGCACTCACAGTTCACAACACAAGGGGAAATTTCTCCCTTCCTCTGGCCTTTCTCAGAATGTGTTTCACAGTTCACAACATCAGGGGGAATTACTTCCCCTGGCCTTTCTTATTATTGGTTTTACAATTCAGAACACCAGGGGAAATGTCTCCCTTCCTCTGGCCTTTGTTAGACTTTAGTTTTGGCAGACGTGGTTCACTCTCCTGCCAGGTACTGTCACGACAAAGATGACCCTATTATCCTTATATTTTATATATGGCAGACCTGGTTCATTCTCCTGCCAGGTCCTGCCATGAAGAATATTACTTGTTGTCGAGATCTTCTGTGCACGTGTGTGCCAAATGCTTGGTTCTTTCATTCTTCCATTCTTGCACTCTCTACTTAGCCCATACCAGCCATCCTGACCACCCGTGTACCTTTACGGTCTCTGCTTGTGCCTGCTTTTGTCAGTCAGTGGTCCGTGGGGTCTTCCAACCTCTACTTCGCGTCTCTCGTCACTCTTCTTTTTCCCTCGTCTGCTGTGGTGACTCTGCGGCAGTTGCTTCTTCGTGGGTTGTCTGCCTTTTCTTGCCAGCACAATCCAGTTGCTCTGCCTGTCTGAATCCCTGCTCTTCCAGCTTTCCATCCGATTCGCCCATGTTGGACCGGGTAGAGATGCCTATGCCTAAGCCTCCTTGCTCGCATCCCGGTCAGCAGTGTTCCCTCCTTTTCATGCCGGACGATCCTCATGGGAGGGTGACAAAAAGTAAGTCCTTCCTCTCTCTTTATGTTGACTGAGCGATGGCAGCTAGAATGCTCATTCAAGTACTTAGGAGCACTCTTCATTGTTCCACACCTCCACCTCGTCGTCTCAGTACCTGTCAAGGAGATCGTCATTAAGTCATCCCTACTCTTCCTCATCTCAGTAACTGTATGGTATTCAGTATAGCAAATATGCATGGAAGTGTGTGGTATGGAAGTGAGAGATGATAGGGTGGGCCTCATGGACTGAGGGGAGGTAAAGGAAGTGGGTGGAGGGTTGTTGTACCACATTCTCCCTAGATGGTCGTCCTTGTCCCTAGAGGGGGAGTCTCTCACCATGACATCCTTCCGCTGGGAACCACCCCTAGGGCTACTATTGGGTATCAGCCTCTCTTCACTGGCCTCATGGGAAAGGGCTCCTCCTCGGTGGAGAACTGACAACATCTAAGGATTCGTCAAAATACCCTGAGCTGTTTAGGTAAATGGTTAGAGGGGAATTTTGGGACACAAGAGAGCTATCAGGCCTCAGTAATTATTCTGCTTTTTTCAGACACACTGTGGATATACAAGTCTATTGCCCAGATGAAGAAGAAATTCAATTTTGAACAACGCAGCCTGAAGGAAAAACAGAAGTCCTTCCTCCTAATGAAATATGGACCTATAAATGAACATAGAGGTCCTTAGCTAAGCTCTTGACCATTTCTAAATTCAAGAGACATAGATGGGGCCGCTCCTGCGTTGTCCACTCTTCAACTCTCTGGAACCCTTTGCCCTTTACAATTCTGTCTACTGCATTTTCAGGAGAAATTTCAAGACCTGGCTTTCCCCAGAGTTTGACACTTTGCTGGTGGCCCGCAACTGAGATCTGTTTCCAGCACCTTGATGCCTAGTCTGAGGCGGTCTGTTGTGCTTTACAAGATTTCTACCCATCTACCGAAAGAATACTTTTAAACACACACCACAATACATTACCTTTTATATAGAGTTAGGATTTGGAAATTTGATGGGCACATACCTTTTGATTTTCAGAGAGACCAAGCTTAAGTCAGTGCACTATTTAAGTGCACTATTTAAGTAGTGGTTAATCTATGCGGGGGCTTGGGGCTAATTATGGAAGGGTTCTACAGCCAGCCATTATCTTAGGATCTATATTTGAAACCGTGTGGTATAACTGTAAATTTAGGGCTATGCAAATAATCAACTATGTGGGTAGTAGTTGGACCTCCTTTTGCTTGACATGTAATTAGATGATTATGGACATACAGATTTGGAACTTACCATTTGTTAGGCCATACACCTGCTTTACATATGCCCTTTGCATTTTATTAACAGATAATACAATCCTACATGCTTAACAGTGAATCATGGAATTATCCCAGTGGTAGGTTTTCGTGAAGCCATCTGGACTTTCAATCATATTCTTAAGCAATTAGCCTGTAGTGGGGGGGGCATTACCTGAAGCTGTAATACCCCCCCAGTGAGGGGCTTATTGCTATTAGTAATCCGGCCTGTAGGTCTGGGGTACTAAAAGCATCTTTAGTCAGAGATGCTCTGGCTTTTCACAACTGAAGAAATGGAAACAAATGGCTGCCATGGAACGGGATACAAAGTCTGTTCTCTCTTTACATGGCAGCCATTGAAAAGAGTAAAAAAAAAAATGGCATCCATGGAACAGAGAAGGGATTACATGTAGTATCTTCTCCCTTTTCATGGCGGGCATTAAATAATAGGAAAAAAAGAAAACAAATAAGATGGCCGCCATGGAAATGGAGAAGGGACTACATTTAGGAGGGAGGGACGTGGCGATAAAACTGAGCCTCGTCGGGCTGGTAAGGACCGGGCGAGGGCCAATTGGATCATTTGTAACCATCGGATTGTCCCTCGCCGGGTACTAATTGTACATATGTTCCTCAAAAAATATGTCTAGTAAGCAGCTTTCAAGATAAAAATGCTTTGTGTGAAGGTTTCCTCTTAAACTGCCCTGTACTGTGTGGCGACACATTAGCTTAATATACAATCAAATCTAGGTTGCAGAGTATTCCATGGAGGATTTCCATGCTGGTCTAGACTTATAGTGACATTTGAATGAATGCCCCTTACACTGAAAATGTTGTATTCTTAGTGTACTATTAAGACAGTATACTAAATTGCTGGTTAACAAAGATGGCTTATAACTGCTCCTTTTCCTTTGAGAGCTAATCATAGGAAACTGGAACACAAGTGGCTTAAAAACCCTTGTCTGGAATGTACATTTATGCTCAAACAAGCCCGCTGTAACTATGAGTCTGCTATATTTGTAGCAAAAAAGGCTTTCTTCAATTAAAACGTAGAAAGTTAGCAGATTTTAGATAAACTAAAAAATACTAAACGTGTGTCTGTTATTGATGGATGCCTTGCGACAGGATTCAGGGCCTCATTATGAGGTTGGCGGTAACCTGCCGATGCCACCCACGGGTTGCTGGCAACCCCGTAACACTTTTTTGCCACCAGAGATCATGGGGCCACCGTCGCAAGTCCCGGCGGCCCAGGATGTCAGGTGGCGGAAATCTATGGAGTGGGCAGACGGAATTTTCTAACGGTGCTGGTGCTTCCGTGAAAACTGTGCCTACCGGGGTCGATGCGCCCGGCAGGTCACACCCTGCGGGGCACTGAGGCCCCGGTAAGCACAGTTGTAGTTTGCCGTTCCGGAATGGGTGCCGGTATGTTGCTACCGGCACCCTTAATTCCTGACTCGCAGATTTGTAATGAGGCCCTCAGACCTCAGTTCAGGGTAAATCTGAAAATATTAGAGCATACTGAAGTGCCCCCACTCCTTCTGGTACTAGCTCTTTCCATCACAGGCCCCAATTGCCCAATTTACTACCCAGATTACCTCTTTTGAATTGGCTCTCATCCAAGTCCATCATCTGAAGCATCACACCTACAACATGCTTTGGAGGTCCTTGTCCATTTAACATCGTTAAAGAGTGTGAAGGTGTTTAAGGGACACAATTACGAATGTTGTCAATGCTTCATTTAGAGATGTCACTATTCCTGATAACGTAAAGCAGACCTGGGTCAATTCACTTTCAAAGAAGACCGCTTTTGACCCTCTGTGATGATCCCACTATCGTCCTACCCCAAACATGCAATTTTTCAAATAAAGTTTAAGAAAAAATGTCTACCCAGCAACTTTCAAGTTTATATTGAAGAACATAAATTGCTAGGAGATCGCCAGTCCAGGGTTTCACATTTGACCTTATTGATGTTAAGGACTCTTTTCTTGAGATCATTGGTCAGAGCAAAATAGACTTGCTCATGTTAGTGGATCTGTCTGCAGTATTCCACTCCCATGATCACTCCATTTGTTTCCATTTTATTAGGGATGTGGTGCTTATGTCAGATAGTGCTAGGGACTGGATCAAATCTTTTCTGAGTAACCGCATCTCCAGAATAAAAATTGTTGATGCCATAATCTATGCAGTTAATTTTGGCTTTCCCCTGGTCTTTTGTATTTCTCCCATTCAATTTAATATCTATTTTAAAAAACTTCATGATTTACCAGTGAATTTAGGGTAAACATTTCAAAACATTTTTGATGACACAAACTATTTTCAGACTTGATGTCGATTTTCAGTCTAATGTCTTCCATATTCAGCATATTTTCCAGTATGTTGAGAAATGGATGAGGAACAACTGTCAGGTCCTGAACCAGGACAGAACGGTGGTTGCTTCACTTCACCTCTTGGGAACAATAGGGCATATCTATTCCGACATTCCTCTGTTAGGGGTTACAATTAAAGATCAGCCCAAAGTAGAATCGTCAGGCATCATTACTCATGCGTGCCCCCAAAAATGTTATTCTTAGCCAGTGGTAGAAGTGTCCCGAAAGAAGTAGTGCCACTGTGGTCGCGGCTGGGGAGAGGGTAGGTGGGAGCATAGTTCAACATGTGACAAGTGCTGCGGGTGGGGCATTGCAATAGTCTAAGCGACTAGTAACTAAGGCTCCTATTACAACTGTACACTTGCACAGGGACATGAGTGGACAAATCCTCTATATAGAATGGTGGATATGGTCGTAAAAAGTAGAGGAATGGTAAATAGAAAAAATAAAAGTAGTGGAACACTGCTCCCGACCGTTCCCGCTCACTTCGATCACTGGTCCTAGCTTACCGTATGCTGCTGAGACAATTGAACCTGCTCGTGTTGGAAGCACATTGCGCAAAAATGGCTACCACCATCATTGGCTCAAGAAGTAGATTATTTCAATTCTTTAGATGCAGTGGTGCCTGATCTTCTGGTTCTCGGTGTGTTCAACCCAAGTGTAACAGAGGTTCCAGAAGGACACAATTTCATTCAAAACTGTTTTTTGAAAATTATGATGGGTCAGTTTATAGCCTGTATAATTTCAGGTTCCTTGTTCCCCAGTAAGAGGTGAAGTGAGTGGGCCCCACTTGATGATAAATCCACGTGTCTCCGGTGTTCAAAATTGTAAACAAAAAGAAAACTTATTCAAACTATTTGTATCAAAATACTCAAAAAGTAGCTGGCTGCGACGAGTTTGGAGACACCCAAACTCAAAATACATGTAAAGCAGGAGACCAAGTGAAATACCAAGTCACACAGCCGCTCTCTATAGAACCCAGCCTGGGTATGTGGTTAGTCAAAATTGTTGACAATTCGATTTTGCATTAATGAAAAAATGCTTTTGGTTTAGAAAAGACAAACATGAGGTTCTGTTGTTTTTCAAAACAATTTTTATCAAAAAATAATCTCAAGGATGAGAAGTCACTAATATTTTCTTAGTGAAGAAGAATTTGCCACAATTAATCAATCAGACCAAAATTGCCAATGCATTTCGGAAATAGATTTCCTTCATCAGGGCCAGTCTAAAGATAATGCATACAAGTTCACAAATAAAGAAAACAGGTCAAATTTGTGCAAAATAACGTATAAGTGTCATCCATCATCATAGTGAAGTTAAGAACATATCATTCAGTTGTAGTTTGAGAAGTAGATGAGTAGTCAAGGAATTAAAATAAAGTAAGAGAAAAAAATTGAAAAAACAAAAAAAATAATGAGTCACTGTTCAATGTAGATATCCAATAATTAAATCAAAAGGAGAAAACAATTTACCTGAGATTGGTAAATTGCATGCAGAGTGTGTTGCGAACTATGATCATGAAGGCCATGTGGTGAACGAAAAAACTGCCTGACAGGAATCAGCGCAGAGAAACAGCCTACAATGTAGTGGCTGAAAACAGAAGGAACCCGTTATTGTGAAGGGTTAAAATCCATAATTTATACTGGCTCTTTTACAGTTCATTGCAGAAAATTCTTACTTCCAATACCGCAACCAGTTTTACTTACAAACCTCAGGGACATCGATGGGGGCCACTGTCATGATGCCTACCTCCAAGGAGCCAGACCAGGCCCAGCTACCCCAGAGGCAGACATCATGTCCCCGAGGGAAGTCTCAGCAGCCCCAAGTAGGGGCCCTTTGGACTCAGTCCTGGCGCCTTTGGCACCAGGCTCATATTGGACAACAGTCCTGGCGCCATAGGCACCAGGCTCATAAAAGATGACTTTGTGTTTAAAGGTGCTTGGTGTAAACTTACCTGATGCAGACCATGCTGCAACATCCGGGCCATCTAGAGGCCTGAATGGGACTACTTTCTCTTTGGGAACTACTTAACCACACGGGTGTGGCCGGAGGAAGAATACATACCTGAGAGGAAGGATACATACCTGGAACTACTTTGAAGGCTATTTAAGCCAAGCCCAAGCAGCAACTCACGCTTCGCGTTGTTCTGCATCTAGCAGCTGGACGCTCACTGTGTCTGCTCCTGCATCCTGACTTCTGCCACGCCCGCCGGCATCCTGGAACACCTGCAAAGGGAGAAGAGAAGAGAATAGGAGAAAGAAGAGTGCTTGCCTGCTAAATCCGCATTCCGGAGACATTTCGCCGACAATCCTGAAAAGGAAGACATTCATTTTAAAAGCACATCGCATCGATCGCTGCAGCGCCGCATTCCACTCACCTTTACTAGGCGCCTCCATGTTCATCAGCGACCATCTGGATCCGCAACCACATTTCAGCGCCTAGGGAGAAAAAGACAAGAACAAAGGTGAGCTAGGGAAGAGAATAAGAAAACCTTAATTTGCCATCATAAGACTTACCTGTTGGGTCATTCCCACTTCATTTCGGGTCGGTGCCGCATCCTGGCATTTCCGGACCCCGGCCCCTAAGGGGAAAAAGAGACATCAGCGTTAGTGAGCGAATGCTAAGACATTACCTGAACGCTCATTAAAGACTTACCTGATATCTACTGGAACTGCACCTTTCACTTCGGGTCGGTGCCATATCTCCGGCATTTCCGAACCCCGGCCCCTATGGGGAAAAAAGACACAAGCATTAGTGCATTAATGCAAGGACACTAAAGAAACCTCTCATCAAACAACTCACCTGAGTTTCCTTCGTCGGTTCCATTGCTCATCTCGGAATCTTTGTTTTGCACCTTGAATAGAGACAACGGACAATTATTATTTCGGGCTCATACTTATAAACAGAATTCTCACAGTACTTTACCGGGAAGGTCAAGCAAACTTGAACTCTCTACAATCCATGATCCAGTGAAGTAACTGGATTACAACGCGCCCCTGCATCAGAAGCAGGATGGAGAGCTCGTCCTTTCAGACCCTAAGGTGAGACTTCACAGGGAATCGCAGAAGGGTTTCACGGAGGGTGAGAAGGGAGTGGGAGGCTTACACATTATCCCGCAGATTGTTAATACTCCCTTTTCACACACAGAAGGATATTTCTGCGAGTCAGACAAGCCAGATTTGAGGGTCCGGTCCTGTCCATCTTCCGAGTCCTGCGCTTCACCATAGAAGAGGCAACAGCACTCCAAACCAGGCCTGCGCCTCCGTTGGAGTCAGGTGAGCGTTACAGAACGCGAAGCCTACCTACAATTTCCCACCCGGGCGCTATGGAAACTTCCGAGACAGACCAGCTGGCTCAGCTTTTGGGGGAATTACGGGCAGAAGTACACTCCGCCCGCCAGGAGACTAACGCTCTCAAAAGAGAACTGATCCTATCTAAGGAAAGAACTGATGACCTGGCCAAACGGTTGTTGCAGGGTCAGGCAGGACAAACTCCTTTACCTAGTTCCGGGGGTAATCCCACTTCTATGATTTCGAATAATCCGGTACAAATCAATCTACCTGGAAACATGCCTTTGGCCCCGCCTGAACGTTTTGCTGGGGACCCCAAGAAATATGCCGTTTTTATGAACCAATGTCGCTTACACTTCCTATGCAGACCTGGGGCCTTCCCTAATGACCAGACCAAGGTGGCTTTTGCATTATTTTATCTCAGCGGCAGTGGTGCCGATTGGTCAGTTCCTTTGGTAAATCAAGATGACCCAATTCTCCAGGATTTTCAAGGCTTCCAGGCAAGCATGGAAAGATTATTTGCTCGACACTCTCAGGGACAGGCCCTAGACAAAGAACTGCAATCCTTGCGACAAGATAACCAGGATCTCTTATCTTACATCGCCACCTTTAATAGGTTGGTTGTGGAAACTGGGTGGCCAGAGAATAAAAGGATCACATTATTTCATCGAGGTCTGCGCGGAGAACTTAAAGACGTGCTAGCCCAAATAGTAAATCCACCCCAAGTCTGCGCGGAGTACATAGACCTTGTGGTCCAACTTGATCACAGACTTCAGAATAGAAAAGCAGATCGATCCAAGTTTGAAACCAGAGTGTTGATCAAAACTCACGCTAACCCCAAAAGTACCGACGTTTCAGAACCTATGCAAATCGGTGGAGTTAAAGGACCGTTAACGCAGAAGGAACGGGAGAGAAGGCGTCAAAAGCAATTATGTCTCTATTGCGGGGCTTCTGGTCACTTTCTACGAGATTGTCCGGTAAAACCACCTAAGAAGGTGGTTGGAGCCACTGACAACAATTTAACAGAACCTCATTCGGGAAACGACCAAGCCCGAGAAGCGTAGAGGTCTGCTTGCCGAGCTTGAAAACAAACTCTTTGACCTCGCATTTCATCATGCCAATGGTCCTCGTGGATCCGAAACAGCCTCGGCGGTTGCATGCTATAAAGGCATACATCGACAGTGGAGCTATTGGAAACTATGTAGATCGTGAATTGGCCTCCAGGATTAATCTCCCTCTCCGTCCGAAAACTAACAAGGATGTCATTACTACAGTTGATGGAACCGAAATAGCCTCAGGGCCGGTAACTCATTCCACTACAGAAGTGACACTAGTGGGTCAGGATGGACATCGGGAAGACATTGTGTTTGACGTAATCAAGGCCCCACAGTTTCAAGTAATTCTAGGAATTCCTTGGTTAGAAACCCATAATCCTCGAATAGACTGGCGAGCAAAGAGAATAACCTTTCCTGATTGTGAACAAACTTGTTATCCAAGAAATCCAAATATGGCCTGGCCTCAGTAACTTACGCCACTATACAACTACCGGCTGAGTACCAAGAATTCCAAGACGTTTTCCAAAAAGAACAGGCCAACACGTTACCTCCCCACCGGTCGTACGATTGTCAAATCGATCTGGTACCCAATGCTCAACCGCCTTGCAGTAGGATTTATGCTCTTACTGAACCTGAGAACCTTCATTTGCGTCAGTATTTAGATCAGTACCTTGCCAATGGTTTTATTCGCCCGTCAAAGTCTCCTGTTTCCTCAGCTCTGTTCTTCGTGCCGAAAAAAGAAGGCGACCTTAGAACATGTATTGACTACCGCGCCCTAAATCAAATAACGATTAAGAATCGTTATCCTCTGCCTCTGATCCCTGAACTTCTCGACCAGGTAAAAGATGCTTGTATGTACACCAAGTTAGATCTCCGGGGAGCTTATCACCTGGTGCGTATAAAAGAAGGTGACGAATGGAAGACTGCATTCCGCACCAAATATGGGCTCTTTGAATATCAGGTGATGCCCTTCGGATTGTGCAACGCACCTGCCGCCTTTCAATACTTTATGAATGATGTTCTTCGGGAACTTATCGATGTTTGTGTCATCGTATATATCGATGACATCCTGGTGTACTCCTCTTTGGAATCCGATCACAGAAAACATGTCAGGGCAGTTCTTGAAAAATTGCGCCAGCACAAACTCTTTGCAAAACTCGAAAAATGCGTTTTTCATACCACAGAAGTCGAGTTTCTCGGATTCATCCTGACACCTAAAGGAGTCTGAATGGACTTGCGAAAGGTGGACGCCATCCTCAAATGGCCATCTCCTAGCTCTGTGAAGGGGGTTCAGAGCATGCTTGGTTTTGCCAATTTTTATCGAAGATTCATCCCGGAATTTTCTCGAGTGGTCCAACCCATCACAGCTCTCTTACGGAAGAATAAACGCTTCGAATGGACTCATGAGGCAGAACAGGCCTTTCAAGACCTAAAGACTAAATTCACCTCTGCACCTGTGTTGAAGCATCCACGCCCAGATCTCCCTTACATACTTGAAACTGACGCATCCAGTTTAGCCATGGGAGCTGTCCTGTCTCAAAGGGATCCAATAACTAACCAACTACACCCTGTAGCCTTTTGGTCCAGAAAATTCTCGGCTCCTGAAATTAATTACGCAATCACCGACAAGGAGTTACTAGCTATTAAGTCCGCCTTCAAAGCTTGGCGCCATTACCTCCTCGGCGCAAGACACACCATCAATATTTAAAGACGGCCAAAGCCCAATCGTCACGTCAACTCCGATGGGCTTTATTCTTTGCGGAATTTGATTTTGTAATCACATATCGCCCTGGTTGCAAGAATGGCAAAGCGGACGCTTTATCCTGGATTGGGATGAAAGAAGCAAATTCGAGCTTAGAACCTGTACCGATTATACCTGAACAGAGAATTTTGGGTTTGACCTCTTTACAAACTATTGAGGACGTTCAAACTCGAGTTAAACAACTATTAGACTCCACAGCGTTACAAGAATGGAGCCAAAAGGGGTCACACTTTTCCGTTAATAATGATTTACCGTACTTCCAGGGGCGATTATTTCTGCCTAACAAAGAACTGCAAGAACTCGTTATTGCCCATTATCATGATACATTAATGGAAGGACATCCTGGTATCGCTAAAACTGAGGAAAAGATCAAACGACAATTCCGGTGGCCATCCTAGAGAAAAGACATCAAATCATTTGTGATGTCTTGCGGAGTTTGCGCCCAAAATAAAGGTCAAAAGAAAAGACCAGCCGGTCTTCTACAACCTTTGGATATTACACCAGCACCTTGGCACACCTTGTCGATGGACTTTATTACCGACCTGCCTCCTTGCTATGGATACAACACTATCTTGGTGATTGTGGATCTCTTCTCCAAAATGGCCCATTTTATCCCTTTAAAAGGGTTACCCTCAGCCTCCATCTTGGCCAAGGAATTTCTGGAGAACATAGTTCGTATGCATGGTTTTCCATCCATATTAGTCTCAGATCGAGGAAGCCAGTTTATTTCCCATTTTTGGAGGAAATGTTGTCAACTGGCGCAAATTGATGTACGACTATCCACCAGTCACCATCCCCAAACCGATGGCCAAACCGAGAGAACTAACCAAACCCTTGAACAATATCTTCTGTGTATGTTGCACCAATCTGAATGCAATTGGAAAGACATTCTTTGGATCGCAGAATATGCATATAATAATTCTGTACATTCTGGAACAGGACAAACCTCTTTTTACACCTTGTATGGTCATCATCCTCGAACCTCAGACCTGGACCCTCCTCAAAACCTGGAAATGCCTGCGGTCGATCATTTGCATTCCATGATAACCCGAGCTTTCAAAGAAGCTACGACTCATCTTCAGCAAGCCAAGAGAAAGTACAAAGAAAATGCTGATTTACATCGAAGTGAAGCACATCCGTACCAAATAGGGGACCAGGTGTGGCTAGCAACTAGACATTTACCTCTCAAAGGACCGCGGACTTTCAACCCCAGATACATAGGACTCTATTCCATCAAAGCTATAATCAACCCGGTGGCCTCTAAACTCGATCTACCAGCGAACATGCAAATTCATCCCGTTTTTCACGCCTCACTGTTGAAACCGGTGCAACCAGGAACCAGACTGATCAAACCACCAGAACCAATTCAGATTGATGGGGAATTAGAATTTGAAGTTAAAGACATATTGGATTCCAAGGTGTTAAAGTCAAAACTCTTCTATCTAGTTGATTGGAAGGGGTATGGACCTCAGGAGAGATCTTGGGAACCAAGCGACCATGTACACGCGCCGCGAATAATACAAAAATTCCACCAAAAATTCCCAAACAAGCCAAAACCCCCGGAGAGAACAACCTTGGGAGGGGCCTTGGGAGGGGGTACTGTCCAGGACCAGGCCCAGCTACCCCAGAGGCAGACATCATGTCCCCGAGGGAAGTCTCAGCAGCCCCAAGTAGGGGCCCTTTGGACTCAGTCCTGGCGCCTTTGGCGCCAGGCTCATATTGGACAACAGTCCTGGCGCCATAGGCGCCAGGCTCATAAAAGATGACTTTGTGTTTAAAGGTGCTTGGTGTAAACTTACCTGATGTAGACCATGCTGCAACATCCGGGCCATCTAGAGGCCTGAATGGGACTACTTTCTCTTTGGGAACTACTTAACCACACGGGTGTGGCCAGAGGAAGAATACATACCTGAGAGGAAGGATACATACCTGGAACTACTTTGAAGGCTATTTAAGCCACGCCCAAGCAGCAACTCACGCTTCGCGTTGTTCTGCATCTAGCAGCTGGACGCTCACCGTGTCTGCTCCTGCATCCTGACTTCTGCCACGCCCGCCAGCATCCTGGAACACCTGCAAAGGGAGAAGAGAAGAGAATAGGAGAAAGAAGAGTCCTTACCTGCTAAATCCGCATTCCGGAGACATTTCGCCGACAATCCTGAAAAGGAAGACATTCATTTTAAAAGCACATCGCATCGATCGCTGCACGCCGCATTCCACTCACCTTTAATAGGCGCCTCCATGTTCATCAGCGACCATCTGGATCCGCAACCACATTTCAGCGCCTAGGGAGAAAAAGACAAGAACAAAGGTGAGCTAGGGAAGAGAATAAGAAAACCTTAATTTGCCATCATAAGACTTACCTGTTGGGTCATTCCCACTTCATTTCGGGTCGGTGCCGCATCCTGGCATTTCCGGACCCCGGCCCCTAAGGGGAAAAAGAGACATCAGCGTTAGTGAGCGAATGCTAAGACATTACCTGAACGCTCATTAAAGACTTACCTGATATCTACTGGAACTGCACCTTTCACTTCGGGTCGGTGCCATATCTCCGGCATTTCCGAACCCCGGCCCCTATGGCGAAAAAAGACACAAGCATTAGTGCATTAATGCAAGGACACTAAAGGAACCTCTCATCAAACAACTCACCTGAGTTTCCTTCGTCGGTTCCATTGCTCATCTCGGAATCTTTGTTTTGCACCTGAAATAGAGACAAAGGACAATTATTATTTCGGGCTCATACTTATAAACAGAATTCTCACAGTACTTTACCCGGAAGGTCAAGCAAACGTGAACTCTCTACAATCCATGATCCAGTGAAGTAACGGGATTACAACGCGCCCCTGCATCAGAAGCAGGATGGAGAGCTCGTCCTTTCAGACCCTAAGGTGAGACTTCACAGGGAATCGCAGAAGGGTTTCGTGGAGGGTGAGAAGGGAGTGGGAGGCTTACACATTATCCCGCAGATTTTTAATACTCCCTTTTCACACAGAAGGATATTTCTGCGAGTCAGACAAGCCAGATTTGAGGGTCCGGTCCTGTCCATCTTCCGAGTCCTGCGCTTCACCATAGAAGAGGCAACAGCACTCCAAACCAGGCCTGCGCCTCCGTGGGAGTCAGGTGAGCGTTACAGCCACTATGGCACCCGCATATGCCAACTGCTTTATGTACAAGTTTGAGATGGACAATGTACTAAACAAACAGGAATGGAACAAGGACATTCATTTATGGGATTCATTATTGATGACATTTTTGGAGTGTGGAAAGGCACTAGGGCTTTTGAGGCCTTCTTGAATGAAGGCTTTCTACACCCCTAAAATTAACCTCAATTACGGATTTTAACCCTTCACAATAACGGGTTCCTTCTGTTTTCAGCCACTACATTGTAGGCTGTTTCTCTGCGCTGATTCCTGTCAGGCAGTTTTTTCGATCACCACATGGCCTCCATGATCATATTTCGCCACACACTCTGCATGCAACTTACCAATCTCAGGTAAATTGTTTTCACCTTTTGATTCAATTATTGGATATATCCATTGAACAGTGACTCATTATTTTTTTTCGTTTTTTCTATTTTTTTCTCTTACTTTAATTCCTTGACTACTCATCTACTTCTGAAACTACAACTGAATGGTATGTTCTTAATTTCACTATGATGATAGATGACACTTATACGTTATTTTGCACAAATTTGACCTGTTTTCTTTATTTGTGAACTTGTATGCATTATCTTTAGACTGGCCCTGATGAAGGAAATCTATTTCCGAAATGCATTGGCAATTTTGGTCTGATTGATTAATTGTGGCAAATTCTTCTTCACTAAGAAAATATTAGTGACTTCTCATTCTTGAGATTATTTTTTGATACAAATCGTTTTCAAAAACAACAGAACCTCATTTTTGTCTTTTCTAAACCAAAAGCATTTTTTCATTACTGCAAAATCGAATTGTCAACAATTTTGACTAACCACATACCCAGGCTGGGTTCTATAGAGAGCGGCTGCGTGACTTGGTATTTCACTTGGTCCCCTGCTTTCCTTGTTCCCCAGTTCCCTTTTTCGCTTAGAACCAATCGTGTATCTCTTATATAGGAATAAGATAAGACCTGCAGTTGCCTTTGATGGTCATTACATCACAGTTGTTTGTGGGGAGTGAGTTTAAAGTATATACAGTGTTTTCTATTGGGAGACATGTGTAAATTATAGTATTTTTTTACCTTGTTGGACATTTTTTTAAAAAATGGTTTTAAAAAAAGAAATGTGCTTTAGGCACTATATGACAATAAAGACTATTGTGGGTTAAATGTCTTTTAAAGTGGGAACCATGTTTATTATGGTTTAGCATAAAACGCATAATATTTTACATATGCTTTTTACGCTGCACCATATTCTCATTCATTTGTCTGGCACGGAATGACCTTTTACGCAACCCCCATCCTCTCAGTCATGCAAAGGCACAAGCATTTATGCCATCCTGATTCTTTTGGAATCTGACTGCTTTTAACACCAGCTAAAAGCAGGAAAATCCCAAAGGAATCCATTTTGAATGCTGCCTGCCAGGCATTAATAGCAAGTTGCATTTACAATCTAGCCCACTTGTGCCAACCTCTGCTTTTGGCGAATACATATTTACCGATTTTTTCCAATACTTTTTTTGTGGCAAAAATGCATATGGTAGTTGGGGGTAAGGCATATATGGGGGTGGAGAGTTGGACTAGAAAGGGTGGAATCGGGCGTCTCCCCCCACATGTTTGCCGCAAACAAAATGGAAAATTCGGTTAAACAAAATCTGCGGAAGTGTAGGCTAACGTTCATAGGACCGCATTTACTTAATTTGCACTGGAAAGTGAACAAACTAAGGCGTACAGGCTACTGTGCCTGTATTTACACCTTTGTTTTGCACTTTATAGTGCAAATAACTAAAATTGCATGTAAGTGACTTGTTTGCATGTAAGGGCAACCGTAACAGGTCCCCCTCTGTGCAATTTAAATTTTGAAGTAAGAGTACCCCCTATATTTTTCAAGGGCTGAAGGCACACTGCTGTACAATAGGTCATTTTTCGGGCTATCATTATTTTACATTCTAGGACTTGTAGTTTTCCATTGACAATGTGTTTTGTTATGTTATGTTAGCGGTACTTGTATATCGCAGCATCACCAACGGAATTGGTCCCCAGGCGCTCTGGTGGATCTGTAAACAGTAAGTGTGGGGTAGGATTAGTCGGGAGGAGGGAAGAAGGAGAGTGGGAGAAGTGGTGTGCTGTTGGCAGCTTCAGCTCGGTATACGCCTAGTGCTGGGCTTTGGTGCTAGTATGACATCGGATGTAGGCCTTGAGTGCTGTGGGTGAAGTTTATGTGTTGTTGATGCAGTGTGGTAAAGTGCGTGCGGATTGCTAGGAGAGAGATGGTTGTGTGGTTTTGTGTGGGTTTAAGTATGCAGAGGATTGAGGGTTGGGTTAGTGGGGTCTGTATCCTGGTTCAGGTACTTATGATTCCGTTAGAGTTGTATACCTGTGGGTTCGGATGTTGCTGGTTCCTCGTGGGCCGACTCGATTTGGTGGTGTTGCGCTAATCCAACTGTATCCTACTGAGTATAGTTAGGATTGGTGGGTGCATCTGAACCTAATCTTCAGGTGTGGGACTGGGTGGGAGATATCTATTCTCAGGTGATCTAGTGTGACCCTGGTCAGTTAAAGGCATGGTCTAGTAAAAAATGTTATTGTCCCTATGGGTCGGCCATGTTTTTTTAAGCCTAAGTGGCTCGATTTTAGAAAACTTTCCTCTGGACCTTACCCGAGTTTTCGGCCATTAAACGCACGCGAAAACAAGCACCAGGGAGCTGCCATTTTGTGATAATCCTATCATTTCCCCCATCACCCTGGCTGACCTGCTTTTGCTGCACTAAATCAAATCTCCCGCCCCTGAGACTGTCATCAGCAGACTCGTACCGCCCATTTCCCAACGCCAAAGCACATCTTGTGTCAACATTCGCTGCGCTTCAGCTAATGACGTGTCGCCATGGAAATGGCAGGACGCCTCTTTCCTCAATAAGTATAAACAGACCGTTTCACAACACACAGCAGCAGATTTTCGATTCCATTCCTCTCTCTGTGTTACTTTGAGTATTCTGTGACTCGTTTCAGTGCTCTGGTCAGCTACCTTCGTTGCTTGTAGCCCGTGTGAACAGATACCAGTACCACCGCTATAAATTATTTTAGTTTGTTTAACACACAATGGCTACAATAATGCCCTACATGTACGAGCCCAAGTATACCGAGGAGGAACTACTGGAAAGGGAAGCACGCGAAAACAATGGGGATTCGGACGGCAGTTGGCAGGACGAATCAACAGATGAAGAGCCTGGGCCTAGTCGCATGGACGGCGTCTCCACCTGGTGCACATGCAATCGGTGCGAGCTAATGCCGACCGAGGAGGAGAACTGCTGCTGCCGAGAAAACTCGGGATGCCTGGCCTACATTTCGGAAGGCGAGCCACGACCGCAATGCATCACCGAGCTGCCAGACTTCAGGGCAGCCTGCCTCACACGGGCCGTGTTGAGGATAATGATGGTGCTTATGCACGAACTTCGCGCAACTGTTCGTCCTCGTAATCCGAGTAACGAGTAAGTATACTCTGCTTGTCATGCCACTCCTATTTCATGTTCTTCTACTATATCCAAAATTACATCTACATATCATTGTAACGCATGTAAGTCGTTCAATAGTGTGCATTGTCTAGATAGCATTTGTCCGTGTAGAATGCCATTAGTTACAAGAATTGTCATTGACAACAAACATTTATTAAACTTATCTTGGTCATTTAAAAACAGTTTGTTTCATTCCTTTTCACAGGTGGTACAGGCTGGTGGCCTATCGTTCCCATACATGGTGGCTCCACGGGAGGCTTGGACACCGCGTTCGAAGAGTGATACCCGCCTGTGCCGGGATCTTCTCTCGCTGTGCTGCAACCTGACCTGTATAATCTTTAAAGTCTTGTATTTTTGTGTCATGAAAATAAGATACAAAATAAAACACCACATATATTTTAACAACGGTTGTTTCGATTTTTTAAATGACTCAAGTGTGTCTCCATTCAAGGATGGACGTCAGACATCTGTGCTCCGAATGGGTGAAGGTCTGGTTGCTGTGAAGCAGGGTGGTCACTATCTATCTAAGCTAACATAACATATTCTTGATAATGCGTGCACTAAATAACATTTGTTCAAAGTCTTTCAGTAGGTTATGTCTCTATAAAAGTCACACATATATCTATACTAACAATTACCATTGGATTATACAGGCCTTAGGGTCTTGACCACTATAATACATCGGTTGAAGTGTGGGTCTGTGCTCACAAGAATCTCCGGTATGTGGCATTTGTTATTGATAAGCAACGATATACTATCATTGATATAAAGGCGATATACTATATATTGATATAAAGGCGGTTCGCGCCAGTGGATGAGCGCTGGCATGGAGGGCTGTCAGGGGCGCGAAAGGCCAAGGTGCCAAACTGCATGTACACTTCAAAAGGTATCCCACGCCAAGGGGCCATCGGTCACATGGCCTCCTCAGACCCCGTGTCTCCAGCCAGGCCTCCCCTTGAAGCAGGCCGCCCCCCTGCAATCTACATAAGTGTGTCTCCATTCAGCAGTCTTCCTGTGCCTTATCTGCACGCCCCAGGCCCATCCATCCCACCCCCTCTATCAAAGGCGGTTCGCACCAGTGGATGAGCGCTGGCATGGGGGGGCTGTCAGGGGCGGAAAGGCCAAAGTGCCAAACTGCATGCACACTTCAAAAGGTATCCCACGCCAAGGGGCCATTGGTCACATGGCCTCTTCAGACCCTGTGTCTCCAGCCAGCCCTCCCCTGGAAGCAGGCCGCCCCTCTGCAATCCACATAAGTGTGTCTCCATTCAGTGTCTTCCTGTGCCTTATCTGCACGCCCCAGGCCCATCCATCCCACCCCTCTCTATCAATGGCGGTTCGCACCCGGGGATGAGTGCTGGCATGGGGAGCTGTCAGGGGTGCGAAAGGCCAAGGTGCCAAACTGCATGTACACTTCAAAAGGTATCCCACACCAAGGGGCCATCGGTCACATGGCCTCCTCAGACCCCGTGTCTCCAGCCAGGCCTCCCCTTGAAAAAGGCCGCCCCCCTAAGACCACGACATAAATACGTCATTCATTCACAAACACACCCCTGTTTCTAATACTTTATAAGCCACTTGATATATCTCATGAGAACATCTTTGTGCTTTGCAAGTCAACTCCTGAACGTGTTACCTGGCAACCACTGAGATCTACGCTAATCTGCTCGTCGTCGTGCTATCCGTGAACTTCTGTGACCGCTTAGAGCAAACCCATCAGTGCGCTACCTGTGGCCACCCACCTATTCTCCTGCAACATACTGCTCTGCTTGCTGAATCCAACTGTTTGTTGGTCAAGGTAAGGCCATGTATCCTAGTCATATTTCGCAGATTTTTAAATTTCTATCTATTTGCGAGTAGAGTACACAATAGTGCTATGTTCATTGGTCTCATTGCTATTGACTTGAGTTTCCATTGCTATGCTATCAATAGATCTATTTATTTTCATCTGTGTCTATTGTCATCGAATTGCATCCTTCGGGGGTCCAGTCTATAATGTAAGCATGTTTCCTTCTCGTGCAATACAGAACATCCAAGGGATGAGTCACATGTTCAGATTTTAGTCACATCATTTATACATTTCTGCAACTTATGCAAATACTAAGCCGCACATAATGAACTGGTATAGTTCCTGCGACCAAAACAAACCTTGCATTGATCATTGTATGATTCATTGGCTTTTGTATCAAATCTTTATTCTTGAAGATTGTATAATAATGTCGATATTTACTTTTCAGATTTATCAACAATGCCTGCCTGTTCGATTAGCGGTTGCCCTTCGAAGACCCATGCGAAATCTGAAGGCACTACAATGCATGTATTCCCGAAAACTGTTGATCGAATAAGAGAATGGGTCAGACATTGCGGATATCCACTGGATGAGCTGGAAAGTAGAGTCCAACAAGTCTTACAGGACAAGAGGGGTGATCGATACCGCATCTGCAGCCGGCACTTTTCCTTGGACATGTACACAACATCTTGGGTAACAAAGAAGAATAAACGGCGAACGACACGGAAATTGCTCAAAAACGCTATTCCCACTCTATTCGTCCACATTCCGCCACCGGTGAGTCAAGTGTCCGGATTTAGCTTTAGGCCTTGCGGTAGTGTGTAGGTATCCGAACGGATTAATTGATATTGTAGGTGTTCTATCCCTTGTAATAATTTCGATATTGATATGAGTGTATAGTTTTTTGAATAATGACATTTATCAATATATTCTTTTTCGATTTCATAACCCACAAACGCAATGTATATATATGGGAACAGAGAACTGTGCTGTATTGAGCATTTTTCAAGTATTCTGTCGCCTTACATGGCTATTTTTAATATTGGCATTTCATTATCAATCATTAATTTACCTTTACAACTTCTTGACTATCCCTTGAATCTGAAGCAAGAACATTCTACATCCTTGACGTAGTCGCAGTTATCAACCACTTCTAGCGCGTATCAGGTAATCTTACTAGGCTAATCCGCTACAGACTTGTTTTATGCATGTCAAGTAATAGTTTTATTTTATTGTGTAATTATTTTACCGAATGTTTGGTTAGTGCTTTCCAATTGATATACACCTTAGTTATCGTCCACTGGTGTTTGTTTTCAGTTATAATTAGTGTTATCCATACTAATGCAAGTACTGTCTTTCAGGGAGATGCTGAAGCGTCCGCCACATCTACAACATTTCTAGATGTTTTTCACCAGCAGGAGGTATGGATACTGACAGCTCCATCGAGCGTCATCATCAGAGCTGGAATCCTTGTCGTTTGATTGTTCTACACAATGTTTCATTCGTGGTTAGCTGTTGATATGTACCTGTGCTGTCGACCCCAGGTGTGTGTTATGTTTTCACTATTGTAATCCTCACTAATGCAAGTACTATGTTTCAGGCAGCTGATGGAGCGTCAACCCCTGCACTTGATGCAGAGCCTGACATTCAAGTAATTCCAGGGGAAGTGGAATCGGGACCATGCGTATACGAATCGGCGCAACAGCTTTCGGAAGTGCGCACTACATTTGCAACATCCATAGATATTCTTCAGCAGCACGAGGTATGGATACTGACCGCTCCATCATGCATGATCATATAACGTGATTCCATTTGCTATACTTTCTTCCCTATTAACGCAAGTGCTGTGTTTCAGGGAGACGACGAAGCTTCCACTACAATCACAACATCCAATTTAGATGATGCAGATGTAAATAAATCGGAGAAATAAGTCGATGAAATGTGATCATATTTAGATTTTCCTTGATTCTTTTGGACAAGGCATGTGGTTATCTCTTTATATGTACCTGTGCCGTCGATCCCAAGTTTGTGTTGTGTTTCCAATATTGAAAACCATACTAATCCAAGTACTGTGTTTCAGGGAGATGCGGATGCCTCCTCTCCAATACAACCATTCATGGCAGTCCATGCAGAGCCAGAGGTATGGATACTGACAGCTCCATCGAAATAGATCACTGGTCAAATACTTGTCGTTTGATTGTTGCCCACAATGTTTAAATCGTGTTTGGCTATTGAGATGTACCCGTGTGTTCGTCCTCACGTGTGTTTTATGCTAACAATATTTTGATACATAGTAATGAAAGTACTATGTTTCAGGGAGACGATGGAGCCTCATTCCGTGCTGTCTATGCTGATACAGAAAATATAGTCGTTGCAGCGCAAGAGGAAGGGAGGACATGCGGAAACGAATCGGAGCTACAGCGTGCAGATGTTGAAGGTCGAGTCAAAAAAGTTGCAAAGAAAAAAAACCAAAAAAAGGTTAGTTACAAACAGTTCATAACTTTAAAAAAATGTTTGTGCTGGGGACTATTTTATGTTTTTTTCCAGTCAATTGGACTACACTTTATCTTGTGTTTAAACTGAACATCCCTTTTCCAATCTCTCCTCCAGTTACCCGTGGGGGTCAGAACTATACATACACAGACAGTGAAGCGAATGAGAGATGTTGCTTGCCAGACCGTGTACACTATGGAGGAACTATTCATTGAGGCGAGGCGTGTTCAGGCTCGAGATGCTCATGTCCAATGGCCAGAACATGAATTAACTGTGTTTGGAGACTACAGCAAAGTTGCATTGGACCATAGCTACAGTGCGACCGCACCACCACAAGAAGATGTTATTGAATGTATTGAAGATAGCTCTGAAGTAGTTGCAGATCAATTCACACAATCTACACCCGCCAAAAGTTTGCCACCAAAAACCTGTCGACATTGTTGTGTTCTCCCATCAATGTTGAAGTAATAGATGTCGAAATGACAGAGAATGAACCAGCCGCAGCATCCATAGACGCATCAGAACTTGATATCAGCGATATTACTTTCCAATGTGTTGAAATCTCCACAACGTCACAGGCCGAAACAACGTTGACGCAGGATGACAGTCTAATGAAAGAGAGCAAATACATTGTATTCGACAGTTGTTTGATGGAAATTATAAGTATGCTGAAATGTGTGCATTCCATTAGAGGGAAAGTATGTGGGAAGCCATTGATTAATGTGACTCGTCAAATAAAAGGCAGTAACGTCAAAATAAATGCCGCCTGTAGATTAAATCATAGGTTCTTATGGTCTGCACAACCGATGCTGGGGAAACTGCCAGCAGACAATCTACTGTGTGCAGCTGCATCACTTTTTAGTGGCTCCAGTTTTAGAAAGTTATAGGCTTTCTTTCAGTTTGTGGGACTCCATTTCATTTCTAAAGCGCTGTACTACATATACCAACGTGATTATCTGTTTCCAGGCATTAATGATGCTTGGAAAATTGAACAATTGTCTCTAGCAAGTACATTCGAAGGCAAACGATTCAGGCTGGCCGGCGATGGACAGTGCGACAGCCCTGGATTTTCTGCCAAGTACTGCACCTACCACTTTCAGGACATGGATAGTAAGAAAATTGTGAGTTCGGTGGTCGTGCAGGTAACACAATGTACATCGTCAGTGGCCATTGAGAAACTAGGATTTATAAAATCAGTGGAATATCTACAATCAAGGGGAATGCACATCGACCTCATAGCCACGGACAGACACGTTTCAATTGCCAAGACAATGAGAGAGCAGTTCCCACATATTAAACATCAATTTGACGTATGGCATCTTGCTAAATCAATCAATAAGAAAATCTCAGCTGCAGGGAAAAAAAAAGGGTTTGAAAGTATTTTGCAGTGGTCCCATTCTATCACCAACCATCTTTGGAGGAGCTCAAAAACTTGTGAAGGGTCAGTGGAAATACTACTTGAAAAATGGCGGTCACTGATGCACCACTGTACCAACGTTCACCGCTGGACAGCAAATCAACATTTCCACCAATGTGAACATGGCCCTTTGTCCCCAGAGGAGGCACGGAAGAAGAAGTGGTTGATTCCATCTTCACCGACACACAAAGCCATTGAGAAGATTGTTTTCGACAAAACTCTATGAAGAGATTTGAGAGGACTGACAGAATTCTGTCACACAGGAGATTTGGAGGTGTTCCACAATATGTGCCTAAAGTACAGGCCAAAGCGCTTGCATTTTACCTTTCGGGGCATGAAACATTGCACTCTACTAGCGGTCTTGGCCCATAACAGCAATGTCAGACGTGAACAATCTAGGACTAGGGGTAAAGTAAGGATGCCTGGCTACACTAAGGTGTTTTCAAAACAAAGTAAGCAATGGGTGATCAAACCAGTCTATGATGAAATGCAGTTCGACTTTGTGAAAGGCCTTATTGTTGCTGTGTTAAAGAAGCACAGATATGGAATTTTGGACGTTTCTGTGCAGAACAGTGGTCCATTGCCACCGAACATTGCGACTGTGCCATGCCCACCCGAAGCACAGCTGGTTGTGAAGTACAAATCCCGGTTTAAATAATTGCAATACGATTGTCTTTTTATAAATAAATGTTATTGTACAGTGTCACCTGTAACCCTAACCCCTACCTTCACCATCATGGGTGGCGAAGAAGCTGGGTGTCATCTTTGAATTCTCTCTATTCACCTCATATATGTGTATGTATATATTTTTCTCATGTCTCATCTCATGTAAATGTAAATGCTACGCACTGTTAACGGAGGGGAGGCTTGCGTATTGCAAATAATAAAACAAACAAACAATAAATCTCACTTTTAACTCAACTCTTGTGGTACTTTATACTTTCCCTGACCTTCCGCCAAAAATTAAATGTCTCAATTTGGGCTGCAAAGCTTGCAGACAACGGGGACAAAATTGGGGCACTTAGAACGCGCCAGCCAAGCGGGCCGTGGCATTTGGGAGAGAAGCCAGTTCGCATTTGCACATTGAGGCGCACTACATAGACGGATTCTAAACTTCAAGTTCTCACAGATGCCTATACTACGTGATGTTGCAAATAAAGAATGCGAAGGACAGCGGCTTTGATTTTCAGATCGCGCCCAGATGAGGCCCACAAGTCGCACTGGAAGTATAAGGGTCTATTGAAAAATCGTTGTCAAGAGCACGGTCCGTTTTACAGACTGCATTACGTAGAGACACAATGGAAATTTCAAATATAATGTAAGTAAATCTTTACACGCTTTTATACCGGAATGAAGATTTAATGAATGGATGCATGAATAAATGAATGAATGAAGAGCTAGGAAAAGCAAGGAAAACGTGTTCGTAGTGGGCACATGGGCATGCAGGTCCACTGGTCTCACCGATCTCGGTCCTTGGCCCAGCCACTTTTCCCTGCACTGCCTACCTGCACTACGGGACTATCTCTGTATCCTTCAGCCCCTTCTCCCAGCATTTACCTTGCACTTGCCACCAGCTGGCCCTATTATTTAATTTGTATTCAACTAACCATGTACAGCACTTTTACCCACCCTCCCCCCTTCCCCATGCGCGATCAGAAAAACACCTGGCCTAGTAGGATCGTTGTCTGTCTGCCCTTGTTCCCCACCTGCCTCGTCGCGCCTAGAAACACTTGAGTATAGGCGCGTTACAAATGCCATATCATATCATTCCTCACGCATGTAGACTAATTGTCATTTATCATTGTGTGTTGGCCTCGATTTATTTCGTTACTTTTCGCATTTATTTTAGAGCCGAACATACTCCATTGAACTATCCTTGCAAGCAAATAGTTTCTGATCGGCTGTAATAAATAAAATAAGTAATATTAATGAAGATCGGCTGGCGAGACTAATTATAATTTTTTTGTTTTCATAACAGGTATTTGCTCTCCTTCTGCTACTGCCATCGGTTTGAGACACCAGCAGATGGCTTTTACAGTAGACACCTGCAGCTTTGTGTGAACAACTGGAGCACACTGACAATTTTATGGGACGATCGCCAAGGGCCCACATGCCCTTGCGCTGTACTAGTGGCTAGAAGCAACATATTAACCTTTACGATGGACTGGTGCCTAGTTGATGGAACAGCCTTGCGGTTCACCGTGCTTCCAAAGTGCTTCTTTTAACGAAAAGCAACACCCTGTGTACCATGGCGGATACAGATAAAAGAAAATAAATGGCTTTCGGAGTTCATATGGCAATTGCTGAATATTCTCTAAACATTTAATGTAAAATAAATGTACTTTACCAAATGTACCGTGTTGCTGTTTGATTTTAAAGTACAGTCTCATATTCCGAATTGTGGCGCGCTGTGTTGTGAGATGGTCTGTGTTGGTTTCCGGGTTCTGTGTGGAGTCGCGTAGAAGACGACTGGGCGTGTTTGCCTACGCAGCACAGTAACGTCACGGAGAGAGGCGGGGAATATGAATGTTTGGATAATGTTAGGCTCAGGGGCGGGGGAATTGATTTAGTGCCGCAGAAGCAGGTCAGCCAGGGCGATGCGGCAAGTGATAGGATTATCAGAAAATGGCGGCGCCCTGGTGCTTGTTTTCGCGTGCGTTTAATGGACGAAAACTCGGGTAAGGTCCATAGGAAAGTTTTCTAAAATCGAGCCACTTAGGCTTAAAAAAACATTGCCGACCCGTAGGGACAATAACATTTTTTACTAGACCATGCCTTTAAGGCTTTGAGTGGTTCAGGGTCGGGGTCGTGTTGAAGTGTTGCCCTAGTGGATCCGTCTTGGTGAGCGTGTGTATTTAAACGTCCGTATCCTTCTGTCCTGACTGGTTCTTTGATTTCCCTGGGATGAACGTCCTTGGGACTGATGTTTAGTTGTAGTTTTGTGTGGTGGGGCATTGTGCTTCCTGCTTTGTATTGGTGGACCGTGTGTAGTGATGAAATATTCTGTTTCTCACCCATTGCATTGGGCCCGTGATGCAGTGCTTCCCTTCCCTCTCTATGTTTTGTTCTAAGGGCTGTTCGGGAAGGTCATAGTTAGGTCCTGGTCCTCTTGATGATTCGTTCTAGTCTTTCTGTCTTAGTTTGCTATGTTTACTGTCTTTGGTCGTATTGCGTTTGGTCCTTTAGTATGCCGTGGGCCTTTCCCATTGATTGATCGGTGCGTATCGCGGTCGCTCTACGTTCATTGATGATGATAAATGCACAATATATTGTTTTGGCTTAACATGTTTCTATAAGCATTTGCATATTGTCAGTTTGCATTGCATGGGATTTGTGAAATTTTCGAGTAAACGCTTTAGGAAGTACTACTGTAGTGCTCGAAAGCCGAAATGTAAATATTTGTACCACTACCAAGTGGAAGGAATTGTTCAAATGCCCAATTTGCATAGGGGATTCACATCTCAGGTTCACTGCTTAAACAAAGTGTGCATTCTCACTGTGGCTTAACTTCAGACAATTAAGTCGTTAGAAGTGATTACATTCAAGCCATTTAAAATAACTGCCTTACAGTGAGCAGATGCCATGATTTTAGGAGCAAATCATGCATTGACTGTAGGCCCTTTTGAGGTTTGAGGTTATTAGTTGTTAAAATATTTGAGGGAGAAGGGAGTGCCACCTTCTCCAAAACAGATAGCTATATCTCGAGTAAATTGCCAAGAAACCAGGTGTTATAAGTGAAATAGCTGCCACATTCTTTTTTTCTCAATGTGGCAGATAGCTGCGGCTATAACCTAGGTTATCCAAAAACGAAAAAGCAGGAAAATGCCTTTCCAGCAGAGAAAAATAGGGAAATACCTTTAGGTTAGAGGTGGCGGGGAGTTAATAGGACACCAAGTTAAAGTTAAACGTTGGAGGATGTTTAGGGACTAAGTTTGCAACACAAAGCTTTTCTGTATCCTCGGCTATCAGACAGAATAGCCATCATTTCATAGCAAACTGCGTCACAGAAAATGCAAGTGCTGAGATGGGGAATAGGTGAGGGCGGAGGAGGTGAGGAGACCATCAGTGGAGTGGGGGGTGCAGGCACAGATGTGGGGAGCACTTGGTGAGGGACTGAGAGGGCAGGAAATTATTTTCTCTTCTGTTGTTGCCGATAACTGTGGGTATAAGGACTACAAAATAATAACCAAGGGTATTTGTAGCCTATAGCCACGGTTATGGAAAAAAGTGAACAACGAATATTTGTTTAAAGCTACGTCGGGGTGAAAAAATCACTGGCAGTGAAATGATAGGCATCCGGGACTCCCATGCATGCAGTAACTGGGACCGACCCTGCTTAACTTCAAAGCAAGGAAGGGGCCGGCCCCTTCAGACCATGTTGCCTAATACATGAGCTCAAGTTACAAGACCCCTGAGAGCAATATGGCCTGAGGGGGCTTGTCCCTTCCTTGTTTTGAAGCTAAGCAGGGTCGATCCTGGTTACTGCACAGATGGAAGACAGTCCACAGTCCTAGATGCTGTGTGTTTTATTAGTTTTAAATATCTCACAACACACTAAAAAAACCACAAGGCACCCGCATTTTCTTTTATAAACCGTGCTACTGTCAGTCCTTGAAAGTATTGCACTCTAAGGTCAAGCTGCCATGAGGCCCACATGACAAGAGCTTCTAACTCTGGGTAAGGAGCTCCGAATACATGGAGAATTACAAATCCAGCTTGTAAGTGTGCGGCAAACTAGAATAATATGCCCCAATATAGTTTAAAGATCTTCTATGTTCTCAGTGCTCTTTGAGAGACCATTATTTTTGCCTTTTGCTGAAATGCATTCTGATATTTGAAGTCTCCCAGTCAAGAAAGGAATAATGCCACTATTGTACACTTTTTTACCTAGCAAAGTTCTATGAAGATTTGTATATTTGATTGACACTATGGTATGTGCACGTTTCAAGTTATCTCTGTAAAGCAGATTATTGTTGAAAGCCAGGCATGGGAGTGAGGAGGGGGAAAATGATGAATGGGTAAGTCAGGAGTATTTTCCAAGGATGTGGCAAGAGAGGTTGCAATCCTGGACATTGGTGCAGTTATTTTTCCCTGATTGCGGCTGCATTTAACAGCACATGTGGGTGGACAGCGTAACTTTTTTCAATGGGCAGAGACAACCCCTTCATTTTTTTGAGGTTGGCAAGCTTGCTCGAGTATTTGGCTACCAGGATTTTACTCAGGTTTACATGTTTACAGTGCATGCGCTTCCCCACAAGTACTTGTCTCTTTTTGGGATTTTGTTTTCCAGGGAATATTTCACTACAGATTGCTGGGTTTAAAAGGTGAGCACCTTTTATATATTGTCAGCATATTTATTTCAACATTTCTTCTCTCAGGTTATTTTTCTGGTGTTCGTTACATTTTATAGTCCAATACTATTTTGTCTTGCAGACTTTCTTCTAAGGGGAAGGTCAATTGAACTAAATTTCTATATTTCACTTTAATATGTATGTGCAGTTACTGTGCATATATATATATTCATGAGTGGCAGCTTTTGATTTTTGCTATGAGGGCAAATGTACCTGGGCATATACTAGTCTCATAGTCAGTCATTTATTTCCCTTTGCCGTGCTGCTTAAGTGCGGTTAGTTGGGGTTGTGTGATGTATCACAACAGTCACCATGAGACTAGCCATGAAACAAGGGGCTTGCAGCACGCTGCTTAACCAAAGTGTGTGATCCTTGGCAAATAATGTAATCTCACTATGCATTGCCTAAATAATTGCTCAATGTGAATTGCTCAATGTGATTTGTGAAGCAGTTCATTCTTCGCTCAAATTCTGGATTAGACATGTGCAAAAATGCATATTTAAAAACTAATTGAAGAGTTGGTGCATCATATCACTAGTTTGCTTATAAACAATCCAGTACAAGGATTGCTTTTTAGAAAGAGTGTGGAAACTTTAAACTACGCAACCATAAGCAATCTTTTATAAACTTTAACCATTAGGCGAGGTTCAAAGTATAATCAATTCAAGTGATGACCACAAATCACATTGAGCAAATGTTTTTCGGCATATGGACTAAATTATTTTTAAAAAATGTGATTGGCTTGAAAGTAAATGTAGGGCTATACATTATCCTTTAGAATTGTTTTTACAAAATATGTATTTTTCTAAATAAAGGACATGTATTTTACTATGACTTAACTGGTCCACACTGACCCTTCCTCTTTCTTGCTCTGCCTGGAGCCCAAAAATGAAGTGATTTAATGTACATCTTTGTTCCTTGAGGCATCATCCTTTGTTATTTATACTAAAATATACAGTGGAAAAAAAATCCATGGAATTACAAAACCCTTGAAATGTAATGAAAAACCTTCAGTAGTTAATGATCAGGTGACATCGCTGTTGACTTCACTGATGACATCTGCTCTCCACTAACCAGCGGCTACAGTAGAATTACTGCACATGGATCCAGATGTCTTCCGGTTTATAGATGGTAGTTCAATCGCAGACCCTGACCTTGGACAGCCAGTGCTGCCTCTTTGCTGGACTCTAAGCTTCTCGCCATGATGCTGCTGTACCCAGCTTCTGCCCCTGGTGTGGGATTCAATTGGTCTTCTATTGCCTTTTAACTCTCCTACTCCCTTTAATCTTTCCCCGAGATGGTGGGTACAACTACTGGGGGTAGTGGATCTCCACTATCTCTAACTCATTTATACTTACTATTCAGATATCGTCTTTTACGAATCTACTACAAATGAAAGCTTCACATGTAGTGATATGATGCATGTGAAGCTTTTGACTATTTTTCACAATGTACTCATTGTTATGAACTATTCTAAAATGCTAAAATCACGTATGCTGAAGCGTAACATGGTCTAAATATGTTCAAATACCTATAGTGATTGTCGGCATATATGATGTTATTAGTGATGTCTGTACTTTTCACAGTGCAGCGAAGCCTTAAGCTTTGCTCATATATTATGCCGAAACGGATATGTCCTTTACGTTGTCAGTACTATGAAACCCTATTTCCCTTAGTCGTGTTACTGTGTTACTACTTTTGGTTACTTTTGTATCACTTGTGGTAACTTTTTATCATTGTACGATGCAGCTTACACTGCAGTACAATGGGGTGAATTTTTGCTTTGCCCTAGACTAACACTCAGAGGATTTTTGGTTCCTCTAGGTGTCCTAAAAGGATAAGCTGGTGGCAGCAGTGACTTTTGCCCACTTTTGGGGATTTTCCTTTTAACCTTACCACGTTTGGCTACTAACTGTGGCTAATGGTCAAACACGGCCGTGCCATGAGATTGTTTACTTGTCCTTTTGCCATCTCGTTCTTTAGCCTTCTTCCTGGCCGGAAAATCCTTTATAAGTACAGATTGGGCGGGTCGGTGTATCTTGATGCTTCCACACCCTCCTGACTTCACGCTCTGAAACACATGTGTACGAGCGTGATACAAATAAAATGTCAATATCGATTCCTCGTGTAGGTGCTCAGCACCCCTTCTGCTGCATTTTTCTCGGCCCGGTTATAGCGCCCGGCATGATTGATTCAGCACTGTATCATCTCTTAGCTGCTGGGGGAGGCGGGAGCCGTATGTTAGGCAGCCATGTTTCTCCACGCCCCTTGTTGGTCTCAATGGTTTCTTTTTGAAATCACTGTGACTTTGATAGGAGTTGATTTTGGTAGTTGGGGTAGGGGTGGGAGAGTGAAGGGGTGTGTGGGTGGGTGGGCGACAGTTGTGTGCTAAATTGTAATGGTTATCCTTGTTCAGGATAAGTAGGCATGATATGTGTTATTAGAGGCTAGATTGGCATTTTGGTGCATTCAGTCTAGTAATTTCTTACTGTGGATTGACTTTTTAACTTGCCATTTGTGAAACTATGTGCTCCGACCCACTGGCTTGGTAGAACTGTATAACCACACCTTTCTACAAGCCATAGATAAAGTAGCCCCACTCAAAGTGCGCAAAGCCAAACCGCTTGCACACCTAAACACGTGGTACACTACCAGCCTCAAAACACTGCGCAGTGAAAAGAGAGCAGCTGAAATGCATTGGAAAAGAAACCCAATGGACCTCAATAAAGATGAATTCTCCGCTGCCTCCAATAATGACAAAACAGCCATCTTACTAACCAAAAGCTCTGACTACAATGAAAGAATTCGGAACGCCAACTCTGGCACCAAAGAACTGTTCGCCATCCTCCGCGAACTAGAATCACCTCTGACACCTCAAGAAACCTGTACTAAAAATGCAACCTGGTGTACCAATATTCAGAATGCCCTACTGGACAAAATTAAACTCCTTCAAACAAAAATTGAAGCAAAAAAACTGAGCCTACCACCAAACACTCCATTCAACAAACCAACTGAAGGCCATCAAAATCAGATCACCCCAAATGCCAAGGTGACACCTTCCCAGCCTCAGTTATCAAAGACGCGGTAGAAGACATCCTTTCATCACGTCTCTAATGAGCACCTTGTCCGAAACAAATACTGTCCCAACTAACCTTAAAGATGCTTGGGTCCTCCCCCTACTAAATAAAACAACACTGGACCCCAACATTCCCATGAACTATCGACCCATTACCAGTGTTCCATTCTTACTAAAATAAATTGGACGGGGGAGCCTATCTGCAAATACAAAATTATCTAGAATCAAAAAATCTTCTAGGTCTTCGTCAATCAGGCTTCAGAACAGAACACGGGACTGAATCAGCCTTGCTAGACCTTAAAGTGCAAATGGACGAAATTAAAGATAATAGTAACTTAGCTCTCCTACTCTTGCTAGACCTATCGGCGGCCTTTGACTTGGTCGACCATAAAGCATTTCTCCAACAAATCATCCAAATAGATCCAATCCTTCTTCTCCAACAGGACTATGAGGGTCTTCTAACCTTCCGCTTCTGTTGAGCCGGCCCCAGTCGACTGTGGTGTCCCACAAGACTCCTCCGTGTCCCCCACTTTATACAATATCTTTATGAAGCCACTATTCGACCACGTGGACAATTTGGGTGTCACCTACACTAACTACGCAGATGACACTCAAATTCTCATTCCCACCACAGGCTCCTATGACGTAGATTCTAAGAAACTGAACGAAACGTACCAAACCATACAGGCATGGGTGGCTATCCATGGCCTTTGTCTTAATGATGACAGAACTGAGCTACTTCTCATCAGCTCACAGAATCAACTAAAAAAATTAGACAACCAGTTTAAATCATTCAACATCGAAAACATCAACATTAAGGTCTCCAAAGAAGCCAAAACGTTAGGCGTTTACTTAGACTCAGCCCTCAAGCTAACTAAACAAGCTAATGCGACTGCCTCGGCAACGGCCTACACCTCAAAACTCATTAATGCCTGTAGACCCTTCCTGTCTTCCGACAGCTGTACCACCCTGGCCAGAGCCCTCATAGTATCCAGACTGGATTATTGTAACACCCTATATCTCAGAACTAACAGGCGAAAACCTAAGTCCTACAGAACAATGTGTTGAGAGTGGCTCTCAACATACCAAAAATGAATCACATCGCAGCGGCCAGACGCAATGCCTACTGGCTCCCAGTACAGCACAGGATTGTGTTTAAAACACTCTCCCTAACTCACAAGTACCTATCCAAAGTAGCACCAAAATATCTAACCAACAAATGTGTCAAACATATCAGCCAAAGACCTACTCGGTCCAACCATACCCACCTCCCAAATTTACTGAGGTTCAAACTACAAAAATATGGAGATTTCAGCTTCCCAGTCCAAGCTGCAAAAATCTGGAACTCCATGCCCCTAACTCTAAGAGCAGAACCCTCCTACTGGTCATTTAGGAAAAAACTGAAAACATGGCTTTTCCACAAGAGTGCTAAATCCTTCAAAATGTTGCCTTACATCACTATTGTACTGCTTGTACCTACAGTGTCCACTGTATTGATATATGTATTGCTCGGTAATTGTAATGCTTGTCATCTCATGTAATTTCCATTATATCAATCTGCTATGTAACCATTGATAACAAGAATGCACCCAGATACCCCAGGGTTAGGAGCGCTAATATAAATACCCAAATAAATAAAGAGCAGTCCGGGTTAAGTGTAATTATCTGGCTAGACTGGCATTTTGGTGCAGCCAGTCTAGCCGTTTCTTACTGTGGCATTGTATATTTTTCTGGGCATTGTGACAAAATAACCATAAGTGTTATTGCTTTGGTTGGCATTTGGTGAAACCAGTCTAGGTGTGTCTTAATGTGGCATGGCATATTTTACTGTGATATGTTTATTATGTGTCTAGAGTGGTCTACATTGTGCAGCCAGTTGAACATGTTTTCATTGTGGCATGGCATTTTTAATAGCCAAACATTACATTCATTAAAAAATTAATGTTCCTGTGTCCTGTTGGTGACTTACATGTATTTGATTTTTGGATTGGTGTTACCCTACAAAACAATTGCAAACGCTCTGGCTTATTAGCCAATTTTCCCCAGAAAGTGTGCTGTATAATGCATTAAAACGCATATTTATATATATTTCAGCATGTTAGTCTACGCTGGCCCGGAGTGTGTCGCAACCACAACGAGTGATCTGTTGCCGACACGGGGGTGGGAGAGGTATTGGCCCGACCCTCAGCATGGCTTGCAGGGAGGGTGGGGCACATTCTGTGCTACGCCACTGGACTTTGGCATTGGTTTGGAATACCGCCCCTTGTGCAAATCTATGCATATTTTTCTGATCTGATTCAGGAAGCCAGACATCCTCACCCTTTATTCGGCAAAATGTACTAATGCCTGCGAGAATCAAAGTATTCCAGTGTGTAAAAGAAGCAAAACACAACACGACCCACACATGTATTCTCGATCAACAAAGGATATTATATTTGCAAGTGGTTGTGCCAATGGAAAGCAAAGCTTGGTAAAAGTATGCTCAGCGCTAATAAACTACTTTTTTTTTTACTTTGAAGTTTGGATATTTGTTGAATGCAAACTTAGCTCTGTGAAGCAAGGGTGCGCTGCACTAGAAGACTTAAATACACAGTTGGGAAAAGATGGAAACCCCAGACCACAGAAGTGCCAGATACGCCTGGCAGTGAAAGGGGAAAGGAATTCAACAAGCCGCCTACAAAAAACTCGCGCAGGTGAAGACCTTGCAGATTAAAAGCAGGCACAGAGGAAGTATACATTGAAAACGTGCAGGGAAGCGCTGCAAGCACCGAAGGAGTAAATGTAACGAATGACCTTGCTTCGTTAATCGAATCAATAATGTTCACATGGGGTCCCACGGGCGTGCAGTGAGTCTCATTCTTTGCAGACTCACGATCTCTCCACACACACACACATTCTGCCTGTCTCCTCAAAGTTTGCCCCCTGTGAAAGAAGCAGTTCTCAACTTACGGGCTTGGTTTGTTCTGTGGGAGGAGACTGCTTCTCTTGTTCCTGCGTAGGGTCAGCCGCCATTACTGCAGAGTGTTTATAATATTGTTGGCTGTTTCAATTGAGAGGAAAGGGAACGACTACCCGTCTGCAGAGGGCTACGTCTGTGTGTTATCAGAGCCTTTGCCTTTTGCTCCAGTGTTTAAAGTGGATGATGATTGGCTGTTGAATGATTCACCTTGCAAGAGCAACACCCACATTTCAGAAACAGATTCTTATGAAGTGTTGGAATTTAAGCTTTTTGTTAAGCGTGATCGAGTAGATTTAACTCAACTCACTTTCCTTCTGCGATTGGGAGATTTCGCTGTCTTAGAGGGTATAGAAGAGAGGTGAATATTTTGTAGATGGCCAGTGCTGCAGTGCTGTCAGGGAAACATGATAAGCAAGCATTGGCAATGCCAATAGTTTTGGCGTTTACTGAAGTTATTTGCATTTTGCTTTTATAGGTACGAGGGTGCAAGGAGGGGGGTGCAACGTTTTAAAGGAGGATGTGATAAGGGGCGCAGGTGTGCAAGAGAATGAGAAGGAAGGGGAATAGAGCAATAGCCCAATATGAAATTACTGTAGCTGGAAAGTGGAAAGTCAGGCACCTGACTTGCTTCTTACAAAGCTGCTGATTGGAGTATATAATGTTAGGGAACTTCTTAAGTGCTGTACGCAGCACATATTCACATCCCAACCGTAGCCAGTAATCATTTATTGGCATTGGAAAATTAAAAAGCTCAGTTGTCCGTGTCAGGATCTGAACCTGAGACCTGTCGATCCTGCACACATCGCTGCAGAAAGCACTAAACTCACTGAGCTATCTCACCTATGTAACAAACCCCTGCTGTTGTCAAATCCCAGCACATAACCTGCAGGCACCAACCCTGATTAGGGCTTTCACACACATTGCCGCAGCCACTGCTTAACCCACTGAGCTATTTTACCACTTTAAAGAACTCTGCTGTTCCCAAACACCCCAGCACATAACCTGCGGGCACCCAGGGCTTTTCCACATGGGAATAAACATACTGTAATTGTGTGTCCAGTGTGGGAGGGTAGCATAGTAAGGCAATGAAGGGCAGCGGTTGCTAAGGGCAACACACAAGCAAAGGCATTTTGTAAGGCTTTAATGCAGCCCCTCTGTGTCTGAGGCGGATGCCTGCATTGTTATCCTCGAGTCTGGCTGCTGAAAGCCAGTGGCTCTGATGTGAGGGTCCCCTGGTGCCAGCCCTTGCCCTGTCCTCTGCAGGCCATTTTCCTGCCAAGAGGAAGGTCAGAGAGTTCCATTCTCCTGCTGGTCTCTCGTGGTGGCTCCCCTCATAGCTCTGCACTCTAAAGGGGGTCAGGATGAATAACCCAACGCTGGTTTTTATACCCCTCTTATAAATAACACATAGGGCCTCATTAGGAGTTTGCCGGTCCGGAAACAAGCGTGCCGGTAAGATCACTGGCACCCTTGTTTCCAGACCAGCAAACTCTGAGTCGGCCTGCCATGGCCACTGTGCCCAACAGGTCTGACCCTGCCGGGCGCAGCGGCCACAGTAGGCAGACGGGTCACGGAAGCACCGGCACCGTTGTTAACGGTGCCGGTGCTTCCGTGTCTCCACTCACAGAGTCCCTTAGGACTCTATGGGAATGGGGACTTACAATTTGCCGGCATCTAACTTCCCAGGCCGCCGGGCTCGTAATGAGCCGGTGGCACCGGGAAGTCAGGTGCCGGTAAAATATTATGGATCTGGCGGCAACACGCTGGTAGCACCGGGAGGGTTACCGCCGCACCCGTAATGAGGCCCATAGTATGCAATTAAAACAGACACTACCACTATAGGCAACCATAAATGCACACATGTTCAATATGTTGAGATTAATGCACATACAATGTAAATGCACAATGATAATTGTATTTGCCATGTGCGTTGGCTCACGGGACCAGTTTCTGTGAAGGAGAAACTCGTCTATTCACTGTGGTGCCCGGTTTCACGTGCAGCTTTACATTTTAACCATTGTTCGTACTGGTTGTATATGAGTAACACTGGAAGAACAACCAGGAGCCGTGCCTGGCCATATGTTCCATGTAGAAGTCATTTTTCAAGAAAGGGCGCCTCGTTACGTCCGTGCTCTACCCAGGCGGGTGAACATGTAGAAGTAAGAAAGAAGGGAATCACAAAGATGAATGCCCTGGGCATTATTTACAATTTTTGTGGTGGGGAAAACTACTCTTCATTCTCCTTTGGGGTGAACAGCCTCTGAGAATGGAGAATGGGAGATGGAGGACTGGATGTAGCATTTAGACTGTTTATAAATTCCCCATCATGACCCTTTTAAAGCCATTCTTCCTTTCTCTGTAAATCATTTACTTAAACATTTTTAAGATATATGTTTGTAGATTTTGAGAAATGTGAAAACATTATGCAATAGCGCCAGCGGCAGCGTGCAACATCAGCGTCTGCAGCACAGTGGATAGCTGCGTGGTTAGGAGTGTGGATATGATATGATATGGCATTTATAAAGCACTTTACACAAGTGTTTCAAGGCGCGACCAGGCAAGGGAGGACGAACAGAGGGAAGACAGAGACAGCGATCTTAATAGGCCAGGTGACATTGAGATCGCGCAAGTGCAGGCGAGGGGATGAGGGGGAAAAGTGCGAGGGGAAGGGGAGTGGGCAGTGCAGTACAAGGATAACACTAAAAAATAAATAAAGATATATAAATAGGGACAATAAAAAAGAAGTACGGCCAGCTGGTGGCAAGTGCCAGAGTAAGGGCAGACATCTGGTGTCAAGTGCTGGTGAGGGGGCTGTAGGGATACAGCAACATTGCCGGAGTACAAGGGTTGCAACTGGCGGGGAGGGGACCTGGGCCCGAGATCAGAGGTTAGCCAGGTAATTCAGTGCAGTTTCAGTTTCAACCAGCAGATCCGCAGGGGAGCAGAAGAGAGAAAGCAGAAGCAAAGAGGAAGGTCTTGTGGTGCTTCCGGAACCAGAGATGGTTCTCCTCAAGTTTCAGAGAGGCAGGGAGGCTGTTCCAGAGGGATGCCCCAGCAGAAGAAAGAGATCTACCATCAACTCGTTGCTTGGAGAAGCGACTGACCCTGAGGGAGTTGGAGGCGGATGAGCAAAGAGCTCGAGAAAGAAGATACAGAGTTGAAGGCATTGAGGCCCCAGGCCCCAGAAGGCCTTATGGACAATGCAGAGGGTTTTGAACTTAATCCTCGCCGCCACTGGGGGCCAGTGCAGAGATTTCAGTCCTGGAGAGATACGATCCCCGGGCTTGAGGCCAAGGACAAGTCTCGTAGTCCTGTTTTGGATGAGTTGCAGAGGACGGAGAGTAGAGGCAGGCAGATTTAGAAAGAAGCGGTTGCACTAGTCCAGCATAGAGACAACCAGAGCTCTGGGGACAGTGAACTTCTGGGGAAGGAGAGGAAAGGAAGAATACCTCTGAGGAGGTGCAGCTGGTAGTGTGACTTCTTAGAGACGTGGGAGATGTGAGGAGAGAAGGAGAGTGTGGAGTCGAAGATGACCCCAAGGTTTTTAGTCTCACAGGTGGGAGCAGGAAGAGGGCCAAGAGAGGCCGGCCAGAGAGTGACCGGGTGGGAGCTGTGTGCATTGAGTCTTGCAGTGAGCTTTGCATCATTGCTTGGCTTATGCTGGGTGGGACGCCCGTAAATCTGACGAAGCGGGCTGCTGCGTGGTGAGTCTCATTGCGATTTTTGTTATTTTGCAATGACCAGTATTGGACGTTTTGCCGGCAAGCCCACTGCCGCAGCTGCTCACCAAACCTGTCTGCATAAGCATTCCTCCATAGATGGCGTCGGGTTGCTGTGGCCTTCCCGGTTGACCTTGCGTTGCTGCATCTTTGGATGCTGGGGTCCCGTCAGGCTCCTCGTTCATACAACGGGTGTGTATTTTCTCCGCACATTAAAACTGTCCTCTTTTTCTTGAGCCCACCTGCCATGGCCCTGGAGGTGGCCTGATAGGTTTACCATAGACTTTTGGGTATATTAATCTTTGTGTCATCAAAATTCTATTGACACTCTACACTCCCCCCTCGCCTCCCTCCAATATGTGTATGAACATTGAAGGGAACCGAAACCTCGGGATTCACCAGCGATTCAGGGATTCCTCCACGGCCACGTTAACCCCCCTCCCTTTTAAAATGGGGGCTAAAGAAATCGGGCACATGACCTTTAAGCACCAGCCGGCACGTACAAGCCCGGGGCTTCACACATTTCTGCACCTCACCCTCGGGCTATGCGCCATGATCACCTACATTGTTGTGCGGTGAGCCGCGGACAGGCTCGAGGGATAGGAAAGGCGAGCAGGAGAGTGACCACTTGTGGCACCCTCACCTTGCTTTGGCAGCCTCCCTTCGACTTTGCTGTCCCTGTCCCTGCTTCTCGACGCTCCTCCAGCAGTGCCAGCCCTTCTGACTTCCTATTGTGCCTCCCAGCAGTGAAAACCTGCGGATGGCTTGCAGCGTTCCACAACGCTGTGTCACTTTCCCGCGAAAATGGCAAAAATCCCACATAGGCCCCAAGAAGGGAGGCCTGCCTTAGTTTGTTCGAAAAAAGCGATCACTTCGTGGCTCCAGCATTGAAAGTCACACAGGCATGTGACAGTGCTCCTGATTGGTACAGAATGTTTTAAACAACCCACTATTGGATTACATCTGCGTACTACAACAGGAATGAACACTCACTGTGTTGGCAATTATATGCCAAAGCATTTTCAGTTGTCATGCCAACCAGAAGGACTGTTTCTTGGCTCCCCTTTATTATCTGTAGCATTGTGTTGTCGATATTTTGGTGGCTATGCCATCAAAAAGCACCAGAACCCAAACTGAAATAAAGAAAGCCGATGACTATGAATACAAATAAAGTTGACCACAACCCCTAATAAGTCACATCCCTAAAACCCTTTACATTTCTTTCCTAGTGGACTCTGTAGGAATTTCCCCGGATTCCATTGGCTTTGCCATTACTTGTTCTTTCCATGGAATCTTTTGAGCATGCACTCTGTGATGGACTCAAAAGTGCTGTTCGACAGGAATTCATGTGAAGGTCACCAGCAACCATATGATCACCTAGACTGTTCAGAAATGGTAATGACTATGATGTCCTTTAATGAATGGATGTCATCATGGGGTTGTGGGGCTCTACGCCCCTCGGAGGGAATATGCTGCATTAACCAGAAATGGACGCTCTCATGGTACTATGCACTAATGAAAGGATCAATTGTGTTTGGCGGCAGGCGGAATGTGTGTACTGTAAAGCCTAGTGATGGTTTCTACATTTCTCTTGGTTTTGCTCATGTCAGGTAACCAGCGACCTATACTGGTGTGGGGTCTGGAAGGCTTACACATTCATTTCCGGTGATGACAAACAAAGGCACCTTTATTCGTTGTCTTGCAAGACATGAGGACCAGCAGCCTACATTTATCTGGAACTGCCTGCTCTGACCTGAGTGGCCAGTTCCTGATAAAGGTAGGATGCTGTTTTCCATTGGCTTGCAAGACAGTGCCTCTGTTTGTCAGCACCGGAAAGGGAAGTGTGAGCCTGGTTTCTCCGACACTGGTGTCATTCAGCTGCTTATGACGCAGAGACTGCAATTAATTGTATTTATTTACTGATAATACATGATTAGCCTCACGGATTTATGTTTACAAGACAGACAAAAACAAACAATATAATCAGTCTAGAATCATGGTCCATAGCATTGGTCATAAAATTCTAAAAACCATATTGCATTTAAACAGTGATGTCTCCCGTACTCCTGAATAATCGATTAGATGAGTTTAGTAAAACACTCAATTTGATAAGTTATCAAACAATTTCAATACACTTCCAATAAAATGTAACCATAAAACATACCAAATTCATGTCGTCACCTTGCATAGAATTGTTCCATATCATGGAGAAATCATTACAGTCAAACTTTTTATCGTAAGATTTCAAATAGCGTGATCTCATACATTCTGCTAACAAGTGTTCACGAGTTTACAGTGTGGGTTCACCACACCAACGACACAATCCATCATGTCGTAATATACACAGTGTAGCACCTTTAACTTCAAGTACATCACAGACGTTAAATTTCAGTAGGATGTATTGACGAATAATTATTTTCCCATTGCACCCAGCCCCAAAACACCCTACATGTCTTGTAACTCTGTTACACTGAAAGATCGTAAATGTGAGTTATTTGGGCGAACATTTTGCATCGTAAACCATCATCAAACATGTAAATCATAACAAACGAAACCAAGCAGTGGCACAGTGTTACATTGTTACATTCAGCGACAATCTCTTGTGTATACCCACAAACATTGTACTTGCACTTCTCTGGTCCTTGCCACCCAGCAGCTTATTTTTATTTATTTTTAAATAAAATAACAGCCCGGAGGCATCGTGGTAGTGTTACAAGATGGCGCCTTAGTTACAAAGAGCACACATAGGTGTTACATATGAGGGGCATTACATACAGTTGGGTATTTGACAAATGTCGCTTTACATGGCATAGTGTATGTAGCTAAACAGATGTTGAGTTCAAGCAAATAGAAATGTTTTGATAGCTTTACGGAAAACTAGGTGGGAAGTTTCAGCTCTGAGGGGGGGTGGAAGGGAGTTCCATTGCCTGGCAGCGATGAATGGGAAGCTTCCCTCCTTCCCTCGGTGGCTCCACTCCACTGGCCCTCCCACTCGCCCTCCCACCCTGCTCACTGCCCTTTGGTTTTTTGGCACATCCACCTTACGAGTCTGCTGCAGTCCTTCATCAACTCTGTATCAAGTGCTACACATGCATGATAACCAGGCAGGGAACAACCTCCCCAACGAAACCCACAGGGTCACATAAATGAGCTAACTGAGTCCAAGGACGGATGAAGGAGACGAGAGGGAGTAGATGAGAAAAATACAATTTAAAATAATAATAAAATAAGAATATAATATAGAAGAGAAAATAAAATAAAGAGCAATGAAGAAAAGAACTGGAATAAGAGAAGAAATTAAGCGACAGAAAGGAAAGAACTAAAGCAATGTGAAATGAATGGAATAGATGGAGCAGATGAACCTAAAAGAAACCAATTTAATCAAACACATATTAAAAAAAACATAACGGGAGCGAACCGTAACTAATTACCCAACTATAGTCAGCTATCGAGCAGAAAGCTGTCCCCCTTCAGGTTGGTCACTGTGATGATCCGCAGTTCCACGTTCTTTCCGACAAAGGAAAGACTGCTAAACTATGGCTAATCTGCTGTCTGCAAGAACCAGCAGGCAAATTCCCGCGCGTGGTGGTAGCAGGCAGCGCCACTCTGCTTCTCACCTTAGAGAAGTAACCCGCGGCTTCCCCACTTAAGAGGGGAGAAGCCGCACGCTAGACGCAAAACACGGATCATCGCATTGATCAACCTGAATGGGATACAGGTTTTGGCAACAAAGCGACAAGAAATGTACTGTTTATATGGCAGACAGACACCCTGTTAGTATTTTGTAGCACAACTAAAGAATTACAAATCAGCATGTTTGGTGGCCATCTGTTGACTGTGTTCATCACCTAGCAGTTTAAGTTATTGCATTTTTCCTGCTCTGTTTGTTCTCTTATTTTCTTGTTTGTTCGTTTGAGCATGTTCTTTTGTCATGTGGTGCTTATTTAATCTGCTCCAAGCTTTTAACTCTTCTATATTCCCTTCTCTTTCATTCTACCATGTTGTTTCCTTATATTTCCTCCCTGCCCCCCCTCTCCCAGGACAGCTAGGTGGATTCAAAGTAGACTTCATTAGACCTAGAAGACACCACAATCATTTCATAAGGCCAGAGTGTGATACATTTGATTTGTTGTTTCTGTTTGGATACTTATTTCCTTTTTAAGGACTTCATTTCTTGCTTTTGTTTGTCTTGTAAATGTATGAAAAACCCAATAAAAGAAAGTTTTTAAAAAAAAGATACCAAGAACACTCTGGTAAGCTGGTCTGCTTGTGGAGCTGATGACAACCGCTCCCAAAAAAATTAGCGTCTCATATTTCTGTAAGTACGAACTCGACTTGGGCCAACAGTGAAATTCACCTCCGTAAAACTCATTTAGGGCCTGATTCATGGAAAAGGGCATATTTACCCCACAATTGGCGCACGTTGAGAACGACACTGCACGAGCCTTCATGCAGAATAAAAATATGCACCCCAGGTATTCATGGAACTCACTGCGCAAAATAACCGTATTTTCAAGTTGCGCCCTATACGCCCCCACGCAAAGCATAAACATCGAGAACTGCTGCATTTGCGTGCTCACCCGGGTGCAATTAGATGCACCCTTCAAACAGTGCGTGGGGTCCCTGCAAGCAGGCCTGCACCTCGGGGACCCTGCCCAGAGTCCCCCGTAACTGTTGCCGGCACCACGACAACATGCGCATGATACTTCGTAACTCAGGTAAAACCCCTAAATCCAACATGCGATCCCACCTCTGTGCAGTGATTCCTATGCACAAGTGTCTGTACACCTACCTTCGGGTGGCATAGAGATCAAGGGATTTGCGTGCCCATTCGTCTGTTGTGAGGCTGCGTGGGTGGTTCCATGAATATGTGTCATTTGGTGCAATTGTGGCTGTGCGAGGGACTGCCTACAGGACGTTCCTCGTAAGGCTCACTTTTTCACATGTTCTTCCTAATTTTCTGTGTTCCGGCCACTTCCCAGACCTCTGTGCAAGCCACGCCCACACTCTGCATGGTCTCTCGCGCAAGGCGCTTTATGGCTCGCAGAGACGTGCCGAGCCTGCGCAAACTCCACGCAAGTCCTGGAAAAGTACAGCGCATTCGATTCCATGAATCGACTAACGGGATTATGCATGCAGTTTTGCGAGCAAGTCCCCTATTTCCCATGCAAATAATTGCATGAATCAGGCCCATATTGTGATGCAAGACTGCCTAGCGAAGGGGCCTAGCAGTTGACAATCCTTCCACAATATCTTGTTGTGGTCAGCCTTCCTGGAAATACATTAAAGCCAGGGCATAGGAACTTATGTGGCTTGCCAAAGAAGGAGTCAGGGCTTGATAAAAAGTTTGGAGGTAAGCATGCAGTAATTTGAAGCATCCGTGTAAGTCAGCGTCATGCAGATCCTTCAGTTATTCTCCATTTTGGAGTCCCATAGGAAACGATGGGGACGGGTAATTACAGCATGGGGAAGGGATTTTGTGTGGGGGGTTGTTACCGCCACCCAAAAGCTAGCAGAAATTAAGAGTTTCAGACTGAAACTTGTAGTTTGGCAGAGTGTTAAACATCTGGTATCCTAAAATGCTGGATGTTTTTACTAGTACCACCAAACTTGTAATCAGGCCATGAGTGTCTCTCCAAACAAAATAAAGCACAACGTACAGCAAGGAATACATGTAGACATGGAAACACTACACATAATTGAATAATCAGGTCCATTTCTTCTCTTTCTTGCCTCCAGTGGGTATTGGACCCTTGTGACCATTGTGTACCTTCGAGACCTGGGGATTTCATGCGTCTGCATGCCTTCAAGACTGAGGGACTTTTGCCACGTGCCTTTGGGATTGGTGACTTGCTGCACCTGTGTTTCTCTGGCCTTCCCCTTTTTGGATCTCCTTGTAGTACCAGTTAACTCTGATCACACCTTGGTTTACGGCTTCTTCCTGGAGGTTTTTTAACTATCTTCCTTAGGTTTCTCACCTTCCCGGTAGCCTACTCAGGTAACTATAGGTTTTTGGTTTATTTAGTTTAATATGGTTAGAGACAAGTGCATATTTTGGGACTAACCTTTTTCTTGCAGCTTTGTGCTAGAAACCAACCATTTTTCCTCCCCATGTTTCTCCCCATCCATTGCCCGTTGTTACAGGGGGCCAGTAGGCCCCCATAGTGCTATGGACACCAGCACTCGACAGGCCCAGTGCCTGTGGGGGTTGGGGCCTCCTCTGGACATCCAGTAGGCCCCATGGTGCTGTGGGACTCCAGCACCATCAGGAGTAGCGGCACAGCCAGCCGTGCCCCTGACCATGCGGACCTCTGCCACCGTACTGGCACGAGGGTCCCATGGCATCAGGGCATGTAGGCCTGTGCTTCCACGTGTAGGCCTGGAGGCCTACAAAAATGAGACACGGACTCAGTCCTTTCTCTCTGGGAGTCTGCAGCCATTCTGGTGTATGTGTCTGCAGAGGCTCCTTTTATTAACTTGGGCCATGACACAGTTAAAAGGGCAATACTCACGGGAGGGAGGAACATTCCCCTTAAAGGGGCAGGGCCGGACTGGGAACGAAAAGTGGCCCTGGAAAATGTTTTCAAAGTGGCCCCATATTCTGCTGAACTAGCGAGCAGAGCGTGTGAGACCAACCCATCTATGAGGGTATTGGCAGTATCCTCCAAGAAAATGTTGAATAAAATTAGTCAAAATGAGTGCATTTAAAGCATGTTTTAAATATATATGGATTAAAAAGTTAGTTTTAAATAAGTTCATGATCTCTCAAAGTAGATCTTCAATGATAGAGGGGCCTGGGACATTACACATTTTGCAGATGTGAAAAACGAATTCTGGTATTAAAGGTGCACAGACAACATGCATCCCTAATCCATTTCATCCTATTCCCGTACTGCTAAGTGCACACAGATAAAAGACATTCTTAAACAAGCATTGGCAATGCCATCTGTTTTGGCTTTTGTGTAGGCATGGGAAAGGCACTTTCGTAGTGGTACTAACTGTCCATTGATGGTAGCAGCTGCAAAGGGGTGACAGTACGTGGGCATATAATAGCCCAGCCTGGTGAATGCCTAATATTGATACACAAGCTCAAACTGTTGGCTTTGACAATGCTTACTTTTAACAGGACTTCAGTGAAGGACAGGCATAGTACTTATAAATCGAGTGGCTGAAGGCAGACCTGGTCGACATTTTTATTTCACAAGTAGCGCTTTTACAGTTCCAATAAAATCATTAACTCTCAGAAGACTGCTTTGAGAAAACACTGGCAGGCACTTTAGGCACACAGTTTGATGATAAGGTTTGATAAAGCTAGCTCAAATACAGTATAGGATGACGTGTTGTGGGTGAAGAGGGGCAGAAAGCGGGTAGAAATGGCCAAGGGGATTAGTACAGCCATGGGTAGTCAATGGGCGGGTAAGTAACCTAACAACAAGTACAAGCTTGGTGCCCCGCCTCATATGCTATTATTTTTTTTTTTGAGTTTATCAAATTTCTTTGATTTTACAAAATGCTTCGAAGGTAGGTGAGAGAGTGCTCATCTCTTGATGCTGATTGCTTGTCGTTCTGTGGGTGAGGTCGTTTGTCTTTCTAGTGCTGTGTGTGAATATGTAGTTATTCGCCTATCAGACTTTCTGGAGGGTTTTCTTCTCTAAAACAGTCTGCAAAGGCTGCTTCTAGAATCTTTACTGCCGCGATTGTCCATGAGGTTTTGTTCCACCAGACTTCCTCTTCGCGCAGGTCAAATGGCTTTGTTTGTTTGTTTGTTTATTATTTATAATGCGCGTCATACCCAAGGGTACCAGGGCGCAGCAGATAGAAGAATATGCAAGACTTGGTTACACACCAATTATGCCAAGGGAATACACCAAAATTATACAAAAGTTATACAAGACTTATATACATGTGAATATAGATAATGTAAGCATGTGAGGGTTAATTACAAGGAGACATGTTTACATATATAATATACAGAGGACTGATGCCAGAGATACAGGGTAGTGGTTAGTGGCAGGCGGGCTTGGTCATATAGATAGCCTACTATTAGGTTAGGCGAGTGGGTTGTTCGGATTTTAGCCATATAATAATGTTGGCTCTGAATTTGTTGTAGGTTTGGTTTGTTCTTAAGCTGGGAGACAGATTGTTCCAAAGTTTGGACGCTTTCACCGGGAAACTGTTGCCTCCGATTGTGGCCCGTTTGAAGGTGGGTATGATAAAACGGTCTTTATTGGCAGATCTGGTAGGTCTGGAGGAGGTCTGCTTGTGGAATCTCTCCACTAGAAAGATGGGAGCGGCATTGTTGAGGGATTTATGAGTCAGAGATAGAGTTTTCAGGAGTACTTTCTCATAGGTTGGTAGCCAGTTATGGTGTCGACTAACCTGGGAGATGTGTTCTTTTTGGGACATGTCTAGGGCCGCTCTGAGGGCATTGTTTTGAAGGATTTGGATGCGTTTGATATTGGCTTTAGATGATCCTAGGTAGAGTGCATTACAGTAGTCAAGACGTGAGAGGATGAGAGCTCTGGCTAAAGTAATGCAGCTGTTATCTGATAGGAATGGTTTGCCAGTGCGTATCAATTTGCATGTGTAGGCTGTAGACGATTGCAAGGGAGTTAACCTGTTTTGTGAATGATAATTGAGAATCGAGGTAGAAGCCGAGTGTTTTTACCTCATGCTCTACTTTTATGATGTTACCATCGATTATGAATGATGAGTATTTGGGTCCTAGTTTTTTAGGTTGGGTTGGGTGCCTAGAATGATGAGTTCAGTTTTATCATCATTCAGGCATAGGTCGTGCGTGGCCATCCATGCCTGGATGATGATATACACTCTATTCACCAAGGCCAAATCCTTTTCATAATCCCCAGAAAGCAGGAGGAGGATCTGGGTATCATCTGCATAGTTAGTGTAGGTGATACCAAGATGATCCAGATCATTGAAAAGGGGCTTAGTGAAAATGTTGTCGAGTGTTGGCGAGACACAAGATCCCTGAGGCACACCACAGGTGATGGGTATGGAGTCAGCGTCCGCTAACGGCGAGAAGACCCTCATTGTTCTGCCATTTAAGAAGGATCTGATCCAAGTGATGGCTTGATGGGAGAAGTGTGCTGCTGTATTGAGGTGGTTGCATAAGATGGAGTGGTCGACAAAATCGAAGGCCGCTGAGAGATCTAGGAGAAGTGCTGATGTCCCCTTATCTTTAAGCTCATCGATTTGGGTCTTTAAATCAATGAGGGCAGTTTCCGTGCCATGCTGGGGGCAGAAGCCAGATTGTCTGGCCCCTAGCAGGTGATGTTGTTCCAAGTGTTTTTGAATTTGGGTGTAAGCTTTAGTAGCGGGAGTAAAAAGGCTTGCCTTAGGTCAATTGTTTTCGTGCAGTTTGTTAGAAGATGGCGTATTGTTTCAATTTGTGTGGAATCTTTGCATAATCTGCAGGTACTCGAGTTGGTTAGACCTCTCAGTGCTCTGATTTTGTTTGTTGGTAAGAGGTTTAATCTTGCCCTTATGAAAGATTGCCTCATATGCTATTTCTTCCTAGCTGTTCTCTAATGCAATAGTTTCAGTTTATAGGTGGCACTTAAAAGGTTGACTTAGTAGGAGATCAGTGAGGCATGCCAATGAAGCGCCCATAATGTTCCGACAAAGTGGCTCAGCACCTGTGCCTTCAACCATAGTGGTTCATTTTACGGTGGCTCCACTTCACTAATGCCAATGTGTTTGGAGAGTTTTGGGCCTCATTCAGCGCCATACATGTGGCGAACTAGGTGCTTTTTGTACCTGTGCCCATTTCACCTTTTTGATTGGAATCACTGTTGTTTTGTAGAAGTGAGAGGGCTGAGTGGGTGGGCTAGACACTACTCAACCTTGTACTTTTGTGGGGCAGTAGTCATTTTGTCACTAGCGGGAAAGTGCAAGGCTGCTCCGACCTCCGGTGGAACGAGTAGTATTAGAAAGGTCAGATGCACAAAGCAAGGTGATGAGTCAAAAAGACCAGTACAAAGTCACTCTCACCTCCCAGCAGGTGGATGGCACAGAATGTGACAGCTTGCTGACCACCAACCCCACATTCAAACAATAGCTACATTTTCCATTACAAAAAAATAATGTTTAGCTGGGGAAATTTGGCAGACTGTCACACAAGATATCCTGGTTTGTGGTCCTAACTTCAAGTCCACTCTATTCTGCATTTACCTATATTTAGCAGGGATTTCACCAACTAAAACAGTAGTGAAACAGGACAGAGGCATGAGGAAGCTACAAGAATACTTTGATAACGTTAGGCCTAGCACAAACATAACTATTTACTAAGTCAGACAACTCAAGAAACAAAAGATGTGCACAGATGCTAGGTCCACTCTAGTGGGTAATTACACAACTCACTCCATCAATCTCCACAGCCCAATCACTCATGCCCGCATTGTACACAGCAGACAAATCGGTGCATTGCATGCCGCACACTCGCAAATTGTAATTCCCTGCACAGGACACAACTCTCCCTGTGAAGACTCTATCCTGTTCAAAGTAAATAATCCATGCAAGAATATTGCGCAGTGTCACCAGGCCAATAACTAACATGGGGTCCTTCCACTTGACTGCAGTTGAAAGTACCTACACCTTCTCTGATAATCGCTTTGCCTTCAATCCCATTAGTTTCCGATTGCCTTTTGTTGCCCGCCTCCCGCTGGCAATTGAAACGCGTGGCCCAATTCCTTGCTCCTGTAGAATGTGTCCAAAGGTTGCTGCTTATTGACGCAAGAGCTGGCCCTTTAAATCCCAAGTATGGCCCCTTGCCAATATACATAAATTGGCCATAGAGAAAACCAATAACCAGGACGCCAAAAATAAATAAAGTACAAGTATTAGCAACGGGTCATAAAGAAAACAGATGAGAAATGCCATACGATAATCAATGAGTCCACCCAATTACCAATCGGTCATCCAGCAATGCACTGCAAGAAATGCCAGAGGAATAGGTGGCCTGGCTACCTTACCCTGAAACAGCAACATGACCGACTGAGCTATTCCTTGAACGTGACAGAGCAGGAAAGTGCACCCATTTATAATGCCTTTCTCATCATCAAAAATTAAATAATATAAATAAGTATAAAATTGCTACTATAAAATGCCAATGTATAATCATAACATCTCCCACTAAAGCTTCGATCTATGTGCTTGCTCTGGCATTGCCACATCCTTTGTGCCAACTCAAGGCCATGCAAATTAAGGCACCACGTGCACAACAATGTAAATAAGCACTACCACACCACGGATACATTATCATTCGTATGCTCCGTTATATCTACAAAATAAATAACTAACGAGTGGTAGCCGTGAGTGTGTGGTGGGCACGACTGGCGCTGGTGCCATGGCAGCGCATGACAACTTGCCGAAGTGAGCGTGCCCTCCCTTCCCTGTAACAATGTATAACCATGTGCTGCTGTTGCTCTGCATTCATGCAGTGTTACGGCCTGCACAGGCCCTGCTAGTACCATTATGGCACAACCTGGCAAATGTCTATCACATGCCTACACAAAAGCCAAAACAGTTGGCTTTAACAATGCTTGTTTTTAAGGCATACTTCTAACACTTTTACCAGTTATGCATTCATATGTTCCCATCAGGGCTTCGTGTCTGGCCCGCATCACTCTTATAAATATATGAAATATAATGAATGGGATGGAGCGAGCGAGAGCGACCCCCGGCGCAGGAGAATGTGTGTTCCAGTGTGAGGGGCAGAGGAGGGGTGCACCGCCTAAGGGAGAGCAGAAAGGGTGCTGTGGGTGGAGCGCAAAGCCCAGAGTGAGAAAGAGAACGGGAGGGGTAAGGGGTGGGGGTGCAGAGAGAAAGTGATTGGGCCCTACCTTGTTCAGACTGTCTGTTCCACAGTGCAATTGATGCAGCCTGAGCTGCAGCAGGGGGCCAGGGGCACGTGTGGTTCCCCTGGTGCCCAGCCCAGGAGGCCCTCATCCACAGGCGCGGGAAGGGCCCAGCCCAGCTGCTGGGACGAAAAAAAATTGCAGAGCCTGCCTTGGTCGCATTGTGGTGGCAGCCAATTCAAAGCAAACCACCCAGGTGGAGCTGAGGCATAATCTGAGCTCGATGTGCTTAACAAAGTGTATCCTTCCGCTCAAAAAGAGGCCCTACAGGCCTAAGGCCTATCGGGGGATGTCCCAGTGTCCTGGTGGGGCAGTCCAGCCTTGTAAAGGGGAAACAAACTTGGGAGGGTCACACACCACAGTCCTCCTTTTCCATAACAAAGAAATGTTACTAAAACAAAAATTATCCCCTCCCCCGTTACAGACCGACATTAGGAACAACAACAAATAGGATATGCCACTGCTACACCCATGGGCTCACATAGTTATTAACATACAACACATATCAACACATAACCCGTAGGTGACAGTCGTGGTTGTCAAAACTGTCAGTGGAAATGTTGACAGTTCGACCACATACTTTAAAACCCTTTATTACCCTGTGGCCATTGGAACTTCCACCACTGAATCAGGCCATTGTTAGCTGCTGGCACCATTTAAAGCATGCCTATGCCTACACACGTACAGGAATACAGCTCCACATACATTTAACTGGGACTATTTTAAACCCATACTTTCCATGCATGCCTCTAGCATTTAAACACATGGCTACTGCGTCCTCTCCGAGCACTTGCAGGATTGCAGGAGACCAGCTCACTTTGTTCTAGTGTCCGTTCTGGAAAGTCATTCTTACAGGTCCAGGTTCATTGATGTTACAGTTCAAAGGCCGGTAAAGCTGCACCTGGGGGCCACATCGGCTTAGTCCCTTGATTCTGGGACAGTCAGCAAGACATGGGTAACAGGGCATCTAGGCTGCGCCAGATGCTGTTGACAAGAGTCCCTTGATGTTGGGAAGTCAGCAAGACGCTGGTAGCAGGGTGTCTAGGCTGCGCCACATGATGACGACAGGGCAGGGGTGGCAGCATGTTACTCACTCCCCTCTTCCTTGGCCATGGTCCCCCAAGCAGGAGTGTCTCTTCAGTGTTGTGGGACAGGAGGGCGCACAAGCACTCGTACTGAGCTGCAACCCTCTCTTGCTCCTTCTTCTTGGTGGTGGGCTTGAAATCTGCGTTGGCCGGACACAGATGACAGGGTGTGACAGGGTGTTTGGGCAACTTATTGTACTCCCCACCGGCAGGAGTCACCGCTGTTGACCAAGCAATGGCCGCAGTCTCCCTCTTCCCGACAAGACAATTGGGCAGATGGTGTCCCAGATCGGGGCTGGCAGGAGACGTACTCAGGGCCGCATAAGCCTGGTCTCTTAGATGGAGGGCACGGCAGGGCACACACACCAGTGGCAGGGTGATGAGGCCACTTGCATAGCTCACCCCACGGCCCTCGCAGCAGTGTGGGCAGGGGTGACACAACTGGCTGGGCATTGAGGCCTCTTGCTGTTCATTCCACTCCCCCAGGCCGGAGCATGAGCAGGATGCTGCCCAGCGAGGCAGGGCACAACATTCTTCTCCCCGAAGGCAGGGGCTGTTGGTACTACCCTGCTAGTTTTGGAGGGTGCACAGGCACTCCCCCTAGACTGTGCCTTCCATGTTAGCCACACGTCTTCTCGTTATTGTGGGGGGAATGTTTGCTGGCTTGGACCACTTTACTGTCCATCCGGCTCCCACATGGAGCACGTTCTGGTTCACCACCATTTGGGCTCTGGGATCATCAGTGGTGCAATCATCACTAGCACTGACATGGAAGCGCTGCCCCCAGCGTTGCAGGTTGCTGTATTTCTTGCCCCTCTCTGTCCTTGTTGCGGGCACTTTGGGATGCCCGGGAACCCTGCAGGGGTTTGCTTGCCTGCCTTTGTTTTCTTTTCCTAGCGCCATCATGAAATGCTTTATTTTCCACCGTCACCTGGGCCCGGCAATACTGCAGCCGGGGCTACTAGCCCAGCAGAATGCTGCCTGTGTTGCCGGTGAAGGCGGGCAGACTCTGGCACTGTTCTCACTGCTTGGTGGGCCGGGTTATTGTCGGGGCTCCTGTGATTCCAGCCCTGACACTGGAGTACCCTTTGTTCAGCAATTACCTCAATCCTTTTTCCACTCAGCAAGTGCCTTGATTGATGAATCTTTTCTGCAGAACGGGGACCTCTCATTGCCAGGAACCTACCTGCTCCAGCAGTACCTTAAAAGTCCCCTGTGCTTTCCTAGTTGGCAGAGCGTACAATGAGGAGAAAACAAAACGCCCTGCAGTCATTTAGGATGGACCCATACTTGGCAGCTCTGCCACTGGCTCTGCACAAATCTGCATAGTAGGAACGACAAATTGTGGCAATGACTTCCTCCTCTCCTGCTCCTGAATGCCTGATAAGGTACACGTCACCGCTCCCAACGACCCGGGATACTGTAGGAGTACAGACAGCAATAACTGGGATCAGCTAACTGGGCTACATCCGTGTTTGCAAATATGGCTGATCATATTTACCGGCGGTTGGCAGAAAGCGGGCACCCACCTCCTCCTGGTTTATCCCTGGGGGCAGCACAAACTTCCCCCTGGCAAGAGGTCCGTTCTTTCCTGCGGTTGCGACGGCTCCATTTTCCATCAAGCAGCTCCCTTTCTTCATTCAGCCGCTTGATTCCATTGTTGCGGGAGGGCGATCGAGCCCTCCCCCTTGCCTTTCCCTTGCTTGTGTGTCTCTTGCTCCCGCCTTGGGGACACGGGCACTCCCGACTGCATCTTTCTTTTGGTGGGAAAATAGGCGGAGGCGTCATACTGTGGCAGGAAGCTGCTCAGGGTAACATAACAGGGATGCTTCAGGAGGCTGGTCAGGCTAACAGGGATGCTTCAGGAATCAGCTCAGGGTAGCAGTGGTTCTTCTGGAGGCTGCTCAGGGTAGCAGGTATGCTTCAGGAGGCTGCTCAGGGTAACATAACAGGGATGCTTCAGGAGGCTGGTCAGGCTAACAGGGATGCTTCATGAATCAGCTCAGGGGAGCAGGGGTTCTTCTGGAGGCTGCTCAGGGTAGCAGGTATGCTTCAGGAGGCTGCTCAGGATAGCAGGGATGCTTCAGGAGGCTACTCAGGGTAACGTTACAGGGATTCTTCAAGAGGCTGCCCAGGCTAACAGGGATGCTTCAGGAGTCTGCTCAGGATAGCAGGGATGCTTCAGGAGGCTACTGGGGGTGGCAGGGCTGCTTCAGGTTTCTAATTACTGTGAAATTACTGCTTTTATAGGCTTAGGATTCAAACAGTAAAGTTGCCCATCATGCTACAGGCACTGCCATGATGCTAATGACCACATTGACTGCCAGCATGTAAAGCTTCATAGTCACCTCAGCATACACAACTGCTATCAGCATGTAAAACGCCCAATACATTCTAGCAATCACAAATGTTCCCGGCAAATAACACATAATATCCATCCCAGTAACCACTGTTGATACCAGTGTGTAAAGTATCATAACCATTCCGCCATCCACAACTGCTCTCAAGCATGCAAAGCATCATGAGGAGGATAGCTCAGCGGCAGCGTGGTCGACTTGGAAATAAGACAACACGGAGCAAAACGGGTTCGATCCCTGGGTCCGCGCTTAGAAACCTCTGGGTATTAAGCGCGTTATAAATAACCTATCATATCATATCATATCATGAGCAGTCCAGTAAGCACAAGTCAAGCACCATACCAATCCCACTAATCACATTTTCTCCCGGCATGTATAGCAGTGTAGCCATAATCATAACCGCTCCCAGCATGTAAAGCGACATTTCCATCTCAGTAACCGCACTTGCTCTTAGCTTGTAAAGTGGCAAAACCATCCCAGCAATCACAACTGCTCCCAGCATTGAAAGTGCCATTACCATCTGAGTTACTGTTATTGCTCCCAGCATTACAAGCACAATAGTCATTTCAGGAATCCTCAATGACTGCTAGCTTACCAAGGTTCATCACTAATGGCTCCTGTCTGTTATGGGTCGCAAGGAGTTAATGGAATGTCCAACACAATTGTATCGGCACTGAACAAAAATCTAGTGATCCAGCCTAACAGGCATTATGAGAGATATGTGTTCAATCAATTCTCACAACTACCACACAAAACTTTAGAAGAATTCATCACCCATCTCAGACAAAAGGTGGAACACTGCCAGTTCTCACAATGTTCAGATGACAAGGCCACCCGGCTAAGAGTAGTGGAAGGCTGCACCTCATTGACGTTACGGAAGCAACTACTAAAAATGCCACTGACGATTGACTAAATGATTGAACTAGCGAGGGTCCACGAGAGAGTGGAAATACAGGCCAGAGACATGGAGACGCCCAATAATAAACCTGAGAAGGATGAGACAATTGCAGCTCTATCATCTCCCAGAGATGGTAACAGGGGTCCGACGCAAAGCCCCCCGAGTGGAGAGGAACACAACAGCAAGCAGGGCCCTGGCCCGTGAGATCATGTTTGAGGTGCGACCAGGCATTTCCGCACACTGGCACATGTCCCGCTCTAAGCCAACAATGTTCCAAGTGCGGAAGAGGGTCACCTCCACTCCGTATGTAGGGAAGGCAGACCTTTCACGACCGGCCGGGAACCAAACCCTTCGACCTGGAGACCCTACTGCAGACCAAACCCGCAAAACACATGGAGACCGATGCCGACTCACATGCAGAGGCCTACAAGAATGATATGGGAAATGGGCCAGGACCAACCTCTGGGACATGAGGAAGTAACAGATGAAGAACTCATGAAACAAGGTGCATGCTATCACGACCAATACGATTACCCCCAGACATGTATCAAAACTACAATGAATATGCTCAAGACACACACCCAGACTACACCAACGAATTAGTCAACCTCATACATGGTGAACTGGAAGGAGTGGAAGCCCCCAAGGTCATAGTTGAGATGGGCAAGGTGGCACACTGCTTCCTAATAGACACAGGTGCCACTATTAACATCATGGGGAAACAGGAAGGAGACAGAAGCGAACTGACAATATCTAAGGTGCACATTTTTCAGGGGGGGGCCACCACACCACTGCCGTCCATTGGGCAGTTCCAACGGACACTGGCACACAAAGGAAAGCCCACGAGCGCCACCACCCATGTCCTCAGAAGCCCCATCAGCGGCAAGTGTTTACTCAGCTACAAGACACCAATGAATTGGCACTCATTGATGTCCACTATCAGGACAATGACATTGTGAAATGCAGCGCAGACAAACCCGAAATATGCAGTATCTCCCACATGGAAGGGACTATGATGGGAAGGAATGTCATCAAGAAGTTATTCACAGAACTATTCAGTGGGTTAGGAAAACTGCACGGAAGATGGTCAAAATGCACATTGATGAAATGGTTAGACCAGTGCCACAACACCCCAGGAGAGTGGGATTTCATTTACAACAAACAGTATCCAAAGAACTACAACAACTAATTGACGATTGCATCACAGAGAAATCTACGGGCCCAACGCCATGGATCTTGCCCCTGATGATAGTACCAAAAGGAGAAAACAAGATCAGGATCTGTGTTGACATGAGGATGTTCCAACACAGCCATACAGAGGGAGAGATACCCCGGGCCAAAAATAGAAGACATGATTGTCCAACTAAATAAAGCCACTAAGTTCTCAAACCTAGACCTCAACCAGGGGTATCACCAGCTTGGGCTACAACCCGAATCCAGGTACATTGCCACGTTCTCCAGACACAAAGGTTTATTTAGGTACAAATGCCTTAATTTTGTGATTTCTTCGGCTGCAGAATTCTTTCAAGAGGCTATAAGGGAACTCCTCCTTCCCGTCAAGTCGGTGTTCAACTATTCGAACAACATCCTAGCATATGGCATGAACCAGATGGAACATGACCAAGTCCTTGTTTACGTGCACTAAACTATGGCAATGCAACATCAATAAACACAAACTGGTTTTCTATGGACACATTTTTTTGAAGCAAGGTATACAACCATACACTGACAAAGTACGCACCATCAACAATCTTCAGGCGCCACCAACAATCTTCTTGTCACCAACGCACGTGGCTGACGTACGTTCCTTCCTAGGAATTGCAGGATATTGTGCGAGATACCTCCCCAGATATGCCATCACCACAGACCCAATGTGGAAACTGCTGCAGAAAAAGACACTTTTTCACTGGTCACGAGCATGTCCGGTGGCGTTTGATTCCATCAAGTAGGAACTGGCAAAAGCAACACACCTGGCTTACATCAATTCAGCATGGCACACTGACATTGTGGTGGATGCCAGCCCGGTAGGACTTGTTGCCATTCTTGCTCAACTTGAGACACTGTTAGCATCAGCAAGCTATGTCCTAGCATATGCCATCCGGGCACTGTCAAAGACAGAAGAGCATAATCCCAGGCTGAAAAGGAGAGCTTGGCGGCCATCTGGGCATGTGAATACTTCCACCACTTTGTGATAGGAAAGAGGTTCATACTGGTAACTGACCACCATGTGCTCCTATCACTATTCAGTAACCCCAGGACGAAGATGCCCCCATGCATAGAGATATGGTGTATGCAACTACAAAAATGCGACTATGAAATAGTGCACGGGCCAGGGGGTGGACAAAATCCAACCGACTATATCGCAAGACACCCAACCTTACATCAGAGGCCACAGGGCAGCGACGACATAGAGTACCTGAACTACGTCACAGAACATGCCCTGCCACCGGCCCTCATGCTAGAGGAACTCGCACGTGCATCGGAAATAGACTCGTCCTTCGCTATGGCCATGGAACTTGGACCCACACCCCGCCAACAACTGAAAGGATAACAAGCAACAGGTACCGCTATACAGAGATGCCGACAGGAAGGAGATTGAAAGGCTGGCTAAAGCCAGTACAGAGCTAGCGGTGTCAGACCAAGGAATCCTCCTGTGAGGGTGCTGCATAGTGATCCCAACCACTCTCAGGTGCAGTGTGGTAATGATGGCACATGAAAGTCATAGAGAAACCATGTGGTTCCCATTCTTTAACACATGCTCTACCGCCTTGGTTTTTGCATGTGTTGGCTGCCATCCAGATGAAAAATGAACATTAATTTTAATAGGTTTTCTCTGGGTGGGCAAGTGCAGGTTTGGGTTGTTAAAACAGTGAAGAATTTTCTTCAGCGATGTTCTCTAGTTAGAGAAGGACAAAACCTAGTGCACAACATAAACTGCACAGGTTACGCTCGTTCTGATTAAGGACCTCCTGCCCAAGTATCTAGGGGCCTTTCCTGTTTGAGGTGAACTACTTCCAGAGAGAACATCGCTGAAGAAAATTCTATACTGTTTTAACAACCCAAACCTGCACCTGCCCACCCAGAGAAAACCTATTAAAATTAATGTTCATTTTTCATCTGGATGGCAGCCAATACATGCAAAAACCAAGGCGGTAGAGCATGTGTTTTTTAGCACAACACAGGTGCACAAGAGACGACTTGGAAAGCGCAATTAATTATATTGGCTTTTTGACAAACTCTTCTCCACTCGACATAAATGTGTCCTCCTTAGTGTGAAAACGATTTTGGGCAACACACAGTTGAAATACCCATGAATAGTCCCTGTTGATTTTGTTTAGTCCCATTCATTAACAGCATGGTAGAAGACGCAATAAAGAGATGTTTTTCCTGCCAATGCACAGCAAGAAATGATCCGCCCCTCCCGCTGCAGACCACCAGTATACCCGGATATGGTAGAAGGTTGCAATGGAGTTCTATGGCCCACTGGAGTCTGGAGACTACCTACTAGTGATAATGGATGAATTCTCGAGGTTCCCCTTCATAAAGAGAACATGCTCCACAGCATTCACCCACTTGGCTGGAGTGATCGATGAAATCTTCAGCGAATGGAGCATCCCATATACCGTGGAAACTGACAATAGACTGCCGTTCAACGGCCACGATTTCCACCGATTTGCTAAGCACCTAGGGTTCATACATCAAAAGATAACACCCCTGTGGCTGTAAGCAAATGGAATGGCTGAGCGCTTTATGGCATCCATAAAGAGAACCATCCAGAGAGCTGAGGTCGAGAGGATGCTGATCCAATAGGCACTGTGCAGGATTCTGAAGCAGTAAAGAAACACCCCCACAGAACCACAGGACTATGTCTGGGAGAGCTGATGATAGCATATAATTCAGAGATGAGACTTTCCAGAGCCAGGGAAGGACATATGTACGGAGGCATGGAGGTAGCAGATGCCGACCTCAAGGAGCGAGACGCAAGGAGAAAGGAGGAAGCAGGAGGCAAGAGTGTAGACTGACTGGAAAAGGGGAGGGAAAATGAAGGTTCTTGGCAAAGGAGATGAAGTGCTGGTGAAGCTGAGAGTACAGAAAAAGACAGACACCCGGTATAACACAATGCCCTTCAGAGTGACTGAGGTAAAAGAGACTATGATAACTGCACAAAACAAAAAGAAAGAAATAACTCAAAATGCATCTTTCTTCAGCCACCTCATCCCTGAGCGGGAGCAAGAGAACCAGAGAGCACAGGGTGAAGAAGGAGAACGGAGGACGATGATCGAGATGGAGCAGAGAGCAGACAGAGAGGACGACAGAGGACACCCGCAGAGAGTCATGAGAAAACCCACCAGGTAGATCGAGGAAATATGAGATGGACGTAAGGCGATACATGAGGGGGGTGTTACGGGTCGCAACAAGGAGTTAATGCAACGTCATGGACACGGGGCGCGGGTAAGGAGGAAGGGGAGGAGCGAGTGAGTGGAAAAGGGAGTTAGTTAATAAAGTTACGTGATCCTTACCAGACCTCTATCCGTGTCCTCTGTACCCCTTTAGGTCTAACACTTTCTACACAAAAAACAGAACATGGAATTTCTCAGCAATATCTCACGGCAAAATAATCTTTTTGATGGATGTTTTCAGGACTTAATAGTGGCATTGAAGGATGAGTCAAGGAACAAAACTGAATGTGCATGTACTTTAAAATCAAAAAAGCAAAACACAGAAAGACATACATACTAATATCCATCTCTGGCATATAAGACATATTTAAGGCTACAAAGCGTGCAGTGAATCATGTGCTTCGTGTGTAAACAGGAAAGACATCTGAATATTCGGACACATTTCGATATACATTATCAGCAGTATTTTGATAAAATGTCTATGCAATGGCTTGCAGAAAATGACGTTCATATTAAATACATGTTAAGATCCTGTGTGAATAGGGAAGGATGCTGTTACGCGATCAGCACTGTACCGAGTTTCAAGAGAAGGGGAGAGGAAAGTTCGTTGGACCAACACATATATAGCAGCCATACACAAATGCACAGGCATCTACAAACGCACACACGTACAGGCGTCTAAAAAACAAACAAACACATGCACGACGATGAATAACTTGTGGTATGGGTCAGAACCCATTGGCAACTAATACTGTTTTTTTGCAAACTGTTGTTTAATTCGCCCTAGTTAAAATACTAATAATTAGCTGTAATGTACGTTGTGTTTTTTCTTTAAGCAATTGGTAACCGAAGGAATCTGCCAGGGGATCTGTCCAGTGGAGTAACTTTGCTGAAAATGTTGGGGGGGACATGACAACTGAAGGAAAGGCGTGGGGTGAAGGGAGGGCGGATTGTGGCTCTGAGGGATCGTTTCAGCCAAATTGTTTAAAAAAAAAATGGTTGAATGGTAGATTTGACTGAATTCGGTCACCACCATTAGTTTGAAGCCGAAGATACCGAACATGAAGAACAGTGGTTGCAAGTGTGGCCCCCCTCAGCCCATGTTTGGTATTTTTGGCTTCGGTGGTTGCAGGGGTGTCCCTCGCTTCCTCAGCATTGGTGGCAGTGAACCCAACAAAAAAAGAAGAAAGGGATTCTGCAGCATCAGATCCCACCCGCGTTAAAGGGTTGGACCTAATGCTGCAGGTCACAAGAAAGGCAGTGGATGGAGAAAAGGTAAGTGGGGGGTTTATGGGTGAACTGGCGGTTTGAGGGGACATGGGTTTGGTTTTTTGTACCAAGGTAAAAACGTATTTGCAGCGAAAATGAACGCGGTTAATTCCACTGTGATTTTGTACGTCGGTCAAACAACCTAAATCCCTGAGGGATAACACTAAACTATTACACCACAAGAGTCCATTGCTGACGCTCTTTTATAACTTTCATAACACTGGTGGTGTATCTTTAAAATTCAATTAGGCCCCCACGCATCTTCAGCTGGGCTGCCATGCACTCCGTGACACAATTTAACATTCACAAACTTATTTCCACTAGAACATACAAACAATGCATTATGTATCCTTCATTCAGACACAAAGGTCAACACACATATGCTTGCACACACTCTCACTCACACACAAATGCACCCAGCACCTCCACTGACATACACTGTGTGCACACAACATTTGTATGCACATTTACAATAACACATGGAAACAGTGGCGCAACGTCCATTCAGCAGACCAGACTTTATCACCCCCTGATACCTGAAATTTTGGGCTACGTTGACTTGCTGAACTATAAAGCCATGGCCGAAAGGACCAGATTCACTGGAATATCAGCAATTTGGCTGATTTTTCCTTTCATTCAAAGGCAGAAACCATTGGTTAATGCAGTGCAGTGGGTGACCAAGTATAAATGGTATAGATTTTTAAATGCCATATATCTCCAAATTTGGGTTCTGCACAGCACCTTATATGTCTACGTGCTGATAGAATTTTTTTCCACAAGATTCTGACGGATTAAAATTTAAGTATGGTTTCCTGTGTTGAAATGGCTCCAAGCAGTGGAGTACCGAGCGGGAGAGTCGCAATGGGGTGTTCAAGCTACCCTCCCCCCATAGCTCTTTTAAGAGCCAGACCGGGACATTTGTTATTGGGACACCTCTCCCATTCGGCACCTCAAAGAGGGCGCTGAACGGCAAAGGTGTCCCGCTGGCAGGACAATGTGTGCTGAGCAATTGTCCTGGCAGCAGTACACCTTTCACGTTCCGAATGGTAGAGGTGTCGCGCTGCCAGGACATTGTCCCAAGGAGCTACGGGCAGCAGAGGGTCCTCACGTTGCTCTGTTTTACAAGGTGAGCCATTAGGCACTGACGGAGGAAGGGGGGCACTATTAGTAGGGACTTATGTCCCTTTAGAAATGTGAATGGGAGGGAGTGATCAGAAGTGAGAAGGGTGCATACTTTGCTGCATGCTTTATGAAATAATGACTATGACTTTAAAACCCAAGGAGGATTTGTTAGGCTCACATTAATCTGCATGATGCTATTGTGACTTTACATGCAGAATGGGGAGAGTGAAACTAAAGCCCTACTCCCCTTGCTTAACATATTTCTATAGACAATGCATATAGTGCATGGCTAGTTTATTATGTAATGTGGTTTGCTTCCAATGCGTTGCTATACAAAATTATATGTATTACAAAAATAATAAGCACATGAAATGTAAAGCAAAACCTTAATAAATATCTATATCAACTAAGTCTGGAAAGATGTGCATGGGCACTTAAATTGTCGAAATCCCAGTTTCACCATTTAACCAAGTGTGTGATCCTGAGCAAATCATTTAATCATATTGTACCTTATCTGCAGCTCTGTAAGTGATTCTGATTCACTTCAAAGCTTATGTTAATGTATCATGCTATTATAATGGAAAAGCCTAATAAGTATACAGTTGCTCCACATATAACAATAGTTCAATTTAGGTATTTTGCACCGCAACGTTATTTGTCACTTGGCCTATTTATGGCAACTTATTCTAACCTCTTCGCACTCACGTGCCTCCAGACATAAACCAGGAAGCTGAATGAGCTTCCTAGTTCCTGTCTGTGTGTTGCAGGAACACGAAGCCGGAAAGCGATGCTCTGTGCCGCTGGCCCCCGGAAGTGCTGCTGCTAGTGTGACAGCACAGGCGCCAGGCCCTGCAACACCAAGTTCAGCACCCTGGCTGCTGACTTTGAGTCAGGCCAGCCAGGGTGAGGGACTGAGCCACGCAGGGCATCCCAGCCCTGTAGGTGTTGCAGCGCGGCTGCCAGGCATTTCTGCATAATGTAATGAGACAGCGCAGACCATGCGGAGCACCCCAGCTGGGCTTGCACTGTCCATTACATAATTGATGATTGGAGCCCCCGTGCCATCCCTCCAAAAGATGGGGGGACAAAATGGCCTGTCACATAAGTTGGGGGGGGACAAAACCCCCAGTCCACCCTATAATTACACCCATGGATCTGTCTGTGCACTTTACAGCTTCAGGTATTCTGCCAGAGATCAAATAAATCTTCCCCTGCAGTAGATCTTTTCTTTGATTTAGTAATGGCTACACACCCCATAATGCATTTGGCAGAAAGCCATGGGGAACTGTCTGAGCACTTAGTCTTCATGTGTCTATCTGCCTGCTTAATTCTAATTAAAGCACCATGCTTATGTTTCATCAAACCAGGAACCGTGCCACACATGGTGTGTGTGTGTGTGTGTTACTCAGTATTTGGGGTCTGGTGTCCTTTGGCTTTTTATCTCTTGCAAAGGTGTGGATTACACCTTTTCAGTGGCCATTTTCCGTCTACTGGGGATGCTGATGTCAGTTGAACAGGATTCTGAAGGCATTAAGTCAATGGCTGTTTTTCAATAGCATCTTGTGAGGACAAGAGACCCAGGATACCAACTGCAAAGTGGATCCAGTAAAACCTCCCAACACAAATTTATTCTGCCGGGGCAACTCTCCCACATCCTGCACGTTACAACGGTCTTAATGCTTTCCATGTCAGATTAGGTAAGCATTTTAAAAAGGGTGCCTGGTTGAATATAGAACAATACAATGCTCTATTATGCCCACAAATATTCCTTGAATAACAATCCTCTGCCATGCAAAGTTACATCCCCTCATCTGTGGTTAGGTACATGCTGGGGTATGTGCTATTAAAACCCAGCACTGTGTACAGTAATAAGATGCAACTGTGCTATAGCACCTTGAAGCGTATGTGTGCTAGAAGCAATTACCAATAAAATATCTCAGACCAAATGACCGGATAGACTCAAAGGAGATGGTAAAATACTGCTTTAATCTCAAAAAAGTAAAGCAGGGAGAATAGCCACTCATCAAATTGATTCCAGCAGGATCACACTGTCTTCTTGATTATACTCAGTTTATATAATGCTACATGCATCATCAATGATGTCATCCTACGTGACAAACTGTAAAACCTATTGAGGGGTGGGATTGTGTCTACATATAGATAGTACGCGTGTCAATCCCTCACTGGTGGTTTCTTAAAGCATGGTATGATATACTCGTCATAGCAGAGAATATGGCAGTAGAATAATACTTTGCAACATTGTATGTAAAAGGGCATGGCAGGCTTTTCTGATTGGTTGGCAACCCAAATCCAACCTTGGACTTTCGGCACACGTACATGGAAACGAAACCCAGGTGCTTGGAGATACGTCAGCTCTCCCCTTGTCTTCCTAATTATTCTACCCTCTCTAACGGGTAGGCCTTATGCCAGTGTCTTCTGTTTGAAGGCTGACCTTGCCATTGTGAACAGTCTCGGGACATTCGAAGAAGTGTAGGCACACCATAATCTTACCTTCAGACTTAATGAATAGCCCTTCTTTGTGAGCTGTCCATCACGTGTTACAAGACCATGAATTTTTCCATATCAGCAGTGCATTTAATGCCATTTCATTCAATTATGCTGTGTGAAGTTGCTCCTCTTGGCCTTTAGAGACTTTGGGCCTCATTAAGAGTCACCCGGTATGGAAATAATGGTGGCGGTAAACCCGCCGCCACCGTTGTTTCCATATCGGAAGATCTCGAGTCCTGCAGGTGGAGGTGTCATTCCCAGGTCTGACCTGGCGGGTTTAATACCGCCCGCCTGCAGGCGGACGTGGAAACACCGTCACCATCACGAGGACTCAATGGGAATGGGGATTTACCGAATTCCGCCTCCGGAATTCCCGGGTTGTAACGCCCTGGTAATTTCAGGAATCACGGAGGCAGAATGGTAATACGAGTCTGGCGGTAACTGAGCTGGAAAAACCGGCGGGTTACCGCCGGATTCGTAATGAGGCCCTTTCTCACTTTATCCAATGTAAAGTTCATGACCTTTTACGTGGCATCTAATACGTGGCATCTGTAAATGGTCTTGTTCCTCCTAATCTTGAGAAATATGTCCTTGCACATGGTCTTCTCATTAGACTCCCTTCATGCTTTTCCTCCATCTCTCGAAATAGCATCCTTCGTTCCAAGCCAGTGTACGCCTCTATTTTGCAATGGAAAACAACTTCTTCATCATCTTATCACTTTAAGATACCGGGCTCGTATTCTGTGGTAGCTGGGTTGATTGATGTAAGCCGTCTTCCATTTTCTTCTGATGGTCGTCCTAAACGCTAAATAAGCAAGCTTATATATTCTTTCTACCCTGCGGTTCAGCATATTTGCAGTTATTGACCAGTGAGTTACTTCATTCTTCATTGTGTTCATAATTACTGTATCATAGGGTACATGTTTCTTTTAGTGCTTCAGTTACATCGTAATTCTTAAGTATTTTCATATCGTTTCAGCAAAGGTTCTTATATCTTCTTTATGACATTCTTTCGCTGTTGTCGGACTTTGGTTTAACGCACATCCATTCTGTTCATGGCTGCATTTCAACAGCTCGGCAAAGTACATCCTTGGTAACTATCCTCCACTATGTCAGCTTGTGGGTACACTCTGAAGGGTTGTCTGAGTGCATATCGTCTCTCATATACTCAACGAGGTAGAGAATTGTTGCAAGGATTCAGGCATGGGTTCCCCATCATGGATTTTCATCTGTCATCCCAATATGATGGTGGTAAGAGGGCGGGGACTAGGGAGAACACAAGTACCTCCTCCTCTACACAACTTACTGCACGCCTTACCCACTGGAGGGAATAATGTGAAACATTCATACCTTTTGGGGATTCAAGCTCTCCCCAATCCAGTGAGACAGAATGGAGGTTGAACCTCGCAAACCTGGTGGATGGTGGAAGCCCTCTGCAGGTTGCCCTCGGAATGATAGAATTTCACAAGCTTCTTCCCATGTGTGTTTTCTTCCTCGTTTCATATTATGCCTTCATGAACTACAACACAAACATGTACACTCAGTCTAAACACAGTGTTTTATTTTCCATACCCTGAGCCCAATGTCCCTGCTCTTACTCTAGACCCTTGCCTGTAACATGTATGGTTTTCTACTTGAGGTAGTTCTGTTTACAGGACCCCACTGGTTAGTTGCCCAAAAGGCTTTTCCTCTGGTGCTTGCAGTGCTCAAAAGAAGGCAGTCTCTAAAATGATGAAGATCCAAATCCAGTACTTCCACGATGTGCTCCAGTCAGATGTCGCGCTTGCATAGCAAAGGCTTGCAAAATGCACTCTGGGATTTCGAGAGGTCTCCCAAGATTTGTGAGAGCTGATGGGAATTGTAGTTTTCTCACGGAGCACATTCTCACACCACCCAGAAACAGAGAGTGCCCTCCGTGGATGCCCCTGAAGTGCCATCATGTTTTATTTATTTATGTTCATTTATAAAATGTATAAAGCGCATCATGAGCTGAAGGTAGCAAAGTGCTGTACAGGGAAATCACAAATACAATATTTGGACTTTTCAAAAACAATGTTCTATCAAAGCCATAATACCATTAACATTCTTAAAAATGAAAAATGCAATGAAAAAATATTAAAACCAGGAAAGAGTGGTAGAAATAGGGAACCAAATCACCAGGTTAGGACCGCTAGGGATAAGCAAGGGAAAAGATAAGTTTTAAGTTAATGTAGGGAGCAAACGAATGGAGGGTGGCAGGGCATTCCATGCACAGGGCGCAGCAATGGAAAAAGAGAGTGCAGAACAGTGGGCATGGTTTAGGTAGGGAGTGGTCAATCTTAAAACATTCAAACTATGAGTGGATATAGACCCTCAGGAGTGATGGGGATTAGCAGCCTTTGGAGACCCCTTACACTTGCCCTGCAGTGATTTGGGAGCCAGCGAAGAGAAATTAAATTAGAAGTGATGTTGTAACTTTTCAGAGTGCCAGAAATTAGACAAGTGGCAGAGTGTAATACTGTCATAATAGAAGCCGAAAACGAAGCTGTTAAAATCGTGAAGGTGAGATAATACAAGAGCCTGGGAAACAGTACAAAAGGCAGAAGGAGGCAACAAAGATTTGATCTTCCGTAGAAGAGTCAATTGAAAAAAACAACAATGGGACAAGCGAGAGATATACATCTTAAAGTTAAGATTTGAATTAGGAGTGAAACCAAGATACTTCATAGAGGACACCGGGGTAGGAGTGATACCAAGCAAACAGAACAGTGAAAACCAACATGATGTTGATGAAAAAAAGGAAGAAACCAAAAGTTACATTTTAAAGAGAAATGAGACATCAAGTCCTCAATACATCGAGACAGTTCCGCAGGCTGACAACGTCTGCTGGTGAGGACAGCCTCAGATAGAGCTGTGTGTTATCGGCATACTGGTGCACCTTGCGGCCCAACCCACAAATCAGATCACTCAGCCCTGCATTATATAGGTAGGGTGCCCAAGCAAACCAACCCCAACTGCACAAACTGCAATCGATTTCCCAGAAAAGAGACACCCTCTGCTAGTATGGGTCCAGCCAAACCTATATGTTAGGGCAGATGTTAAGAAAACACCTCATCATCGACTGTGTTGAATGCCACTGAGAGATCCAACAAATTAGTACACAGGCCCCACCAGTGTCCAGTATCCATAGAGCATCACCCACCACATGCAGAGGAGCAGCCTCTGTGCTACATTGGGGTCAGAAGCCAGACTAATATTTACCACTACTCTTGCCGCTCTTTGGCAAGCCCTGTCCTGACCCTCACACTGTGTCCTCCGGTGTTCCTCTTTTGTATGATATTGACCCACTCTAGGTGCTGTAAGGTTGGTGTCTAGCATGATGTTGGAGCTACCACTGGAAGTTATTAGGATAAGGGAGATCCTACCTATCCGATGCCATGTTGGTGAGCATGATAGGTATTCCTGCCACTTTTTCAATGCTCATGACACTTTATTTCTTTCCACAGTTCTCTTGTACCAGTTGAAGATGCATGCCAGACCTGGGCATCCTGCCAGACTACATAGTGTAAAGAATTTTAGCTAGAGCACATTACATCATAGTATAGAATACGCTTGTACTGTACACAGCACTAATAGAGGTTTTGCCCCTTTGTAGAATTGCCTTTGCTCTTCCATCTATGGTTTGGAAAAGTCATCCCTTAAAGTGGCATGTACTGCACAGGGTTCTTGTGCAGCTGCCTGCGGAAACCCATGCTAGTCTTGCTAACCTTTTAAGCACAAACACCTGGTTGCCTATGAGCCATACTCATTCTGATAAGCAATGCCTTATTCTAAAGATCAGACCATAATGGGTGCATTGCGGACAGAAAAGTAGGTGTGTTGTCTAACCCTCTACTAAGTGGCAGTTTTCAGGATGAGGGGGTGCGACTCTTGTCACTTGGTCTTGTACCTGTCTAGGAGTTGTCATTTGATCATTTTAGCAGTGGTTTTAATCTACTTTTAGCCTATAACTGTAATTCATAATTGCAGGGTTTGATGAGAGTTATGGGAGCTGCTTGTTCAACCTTTGGCTCACAAAATGTTTTGGACTACAGCTCCCATAAGCCCCAGCCAGCAAATACAATGGGAAGGAATCATGGGAGTTCTAGTCCAAATCCTTTGGAGAAGAACAAGTTGCTAGTTTGATGCAGCCTTCTTGCTGGTGTAGTGCAACGTCTGGTGTCCATTGATGCTATTTTTTTTGTTTTCCTGTAGATTGGAAGCCCGGTTTCTCATGCTCAATATCTACATATATATGTAAATGAATACATGGGTTCCCACACCTGAGGGCGGTGCCACTCAAGGAGGAGTGTTATGATGTGTCCGGTAGAGTCCTTGGCAGTTCAAGGAATGTTTTATGTTCATCTGAGTTGGATGGGAGGGAGACTTGACTGACTAAGGAGGTATGGGGTTCTGATGCATGTGAGTGGATTGCCAAAGGTGACCATGAATGTCATCCGAGCATCCACAATAATGAATGTATCTTGTCATTAACGTGCATGCAGTGATCCTCTGTGAATCTTGCATGGTCAAAGGAGAGAATCATTCTTCTCAGAAGGGATACTTTGTTGTCCATCCAACGTATCAAAGTCGACTTCCTGATGACATTTTTGATATTGTTCAAAAGTGACCAAATGTTTAATCAGAATGTGGACATCTCTCCCAGGGAGAACTTTTAGATGATAACAATGACTTACTCATCCTTTTAGATAATGGCGTGCAGCGGATAGTAGGACAACCAGGCGCCTGTGCTCTTTGTAGTCAAACCATGTGTCAGGAGAGAGGGAGATGTGCTTCCACAGAAACAACCTGGGCAGGGGGTTTAAATGAGGTATTGTGTTAGTGGGGTGCTGATGAGTAGTACAAAGGGTTGTAGTGATATGGCAGAATCTGTCACAGGGGAAGCTCTCAGGGGGTCAGGTGTCATGAAGGGAGCATCATTCAGGTCGAATGAGCAGGGTTTTGAGGAGAGAATGAGGGCAATGGGATGACTTCTAAAGATGTTGAGGGGACGGCTGTCTGAAGAGTGCTGGCATTGGCATTGGCATTGGCATTTGTGGGTGCTGTGGCACAAGTCATGGACTGCTGGGATGCAAGTCATACTCATGAGCTCTTAATACTGGAGTTGTTAATCGACAATATATTGCAAATCGATAATACACCCTGCTGCAGCTTGGCCTATGCAGTTAGCACCTTATGGTCCTTTTGTTCCATGTTTCTTAAGAGCGCGCATGTTCCTTGGGAGCAAGGCATGCTGATCTTAACTCTGAACTTTCTCCCACTTGGTGGTGTCATCTCTTAGTCATGCCTTGTCCTTGTCCATGACAATGTCATCACTGTCAGGGATAGCTGAGGTGTTGATGGTAAATAAAGAAGCATACAGCATCTTAATGTCATGGTCCCTCACAAATTGGGAAAAACAACACACACTACTCTACCTTCATGTGGTATCAATCCTTCCAATGCCAGTAGAACATTAGTGACACCCTTCAAAATTGAAAGAGCGGGGGCGTGGCCAACGAGCATGCAATGAGGACGTGATTCCTCAAGGCTCCCGAGGCCGCCAACTAGATCCTGTCTCTATCCTGCAAATTCAGGTGACCGCACTCACGAAAATAACATCTACAAGCAGCGGAACCCCTAAACATCGGACCACCCTAACGTGGTTCAGAACCGCAGTCTCATCTCAGAGAAATCTGCTGTGGAAGATCGGCACGGCGGACTGAAAGAATCTGACAAGATGGCCACCGGGGCGGCGGAGTAAGGGGTGGCGCACACCATGGCAGAGGCCGTGCTGATACGGACATCCTGCAAGTCAACAGTCGGACTAGGCCGCTGCGACGTTGCAGACAATGTACACGGACTTGCCTGCAAATATCCTTATAGGCGGACACTGGAGGCGCATGTAGAAGCGACCGCGCACAGATTTCCCCCACTCCGTGTGGAGAGAGAGGAGCACCGGAGGAGGATGTCGGCGAGCCCACAGCGGAACTGTGCCTGCAGCCATTGAGGCGGAGCGGTGACTCTGGGCTTCCCACTGGTCCGTTGCCTCGGCATCAGCGAGTCCTGCCACCCGAGCCGTGGATGTGCTGGTGTTACGTAGCGCAGTGGAGTGTGCTGCTAAAGACACGATCAGCACCGGCGCGATCAGCTCTTGTGTATGGGGCCAGTGCGGAGCGGCTGATACGAACGCCTCTCCGAGGAAAGATAGAAACTGGTGCACTGCCTGCCGACACTGGCGCTATGCGGTAACGGCACCCTTCACATACACCATATACTCCCTTGCCCAAGGTACCCACGACACAACTCTACTGAAGGAGTAGAGCTACGACGCATGTGTCACAAATAAACCTGCAACCGGAGTGTAAAGCGGACTGCGGGGAAACGTGAGCACATACCAGCACACCGAGGCTGCACGTTCATCTTCCACTCTGACGGTGAGAGAGCTGCATGCTAGAGATCCGATGAATGAGTGCAGGGTCAGACACCCTGCAACGCATCTACATGTTGTGATTGTCCCTGACGGCGCCGGAGGCAGGCGAACGGTGGAATACTGTCCGTGTAAGTTTTGAATGCGCAGTGTGCAGCCCCTGCTACAAAGAGTGATTGGGGAAACCATGATATACACCTCTCCCCCGTGACGAAGCCGGAACGCCTAACAGTGTCAGTGAATAGCAGTGCTGCCCCGGGCTTCCAACTGCTCACAGTGTGACAATAGAGGTGGTACCTGTCACATGTACCGCAACACTAACTACACGAGTTAGCTTGGAACGGCAGGTGGGCTGCCCACAGAGAGTGTGTGACCGCAGTCGGACAAAAGAAAATGGTGCACTGACTATACAGAGCAGTGAATTCCCAGTGCAGAGGAGAGATGTCGGAACGCTGAGTATCCTGGGTGTGCTCTAAAGGGCTTGTACCCCACTTATAGACACTGAACCTGTGAGCACCTGTGGACATTGTGTAACCCCCCCCCACCAAGCCATACAACCAGCACAGGCACCGCAGGGTTTAAAAACTTCACAACGACTGAGTGAGGCTACCTTGCCACAGACCACTATCCACTGTCCAATATGGGGAAAGATAAGGCAAAGGCCACAACAATACTGAGCAAAATAGATTAATACGCGACCTCCACCCAAGCCCTCCCACCGGACCACACCAAAACTGGCGATTCGTTAGAAACAGAGGAGAACATCTCGCTGAAAGATGTCATGAATGCCATAGTAAACTCGAGAACCTCCATGGAAAAGAAAATGGATGGCATTAGCACAGAGGTGTCTCTGCTACGCCACGACTTACAAAAACGTACAGCCCGTACTGGAGAAGCCGAAGGACGAATATCCGCAACAGAAGGCAACCTAAGGTCTGTGAACCAGCAAATGACAGGAGCATTAGCACGCCTCAAAGCGCTAGAAGAAAGGGTGGAAGAAGGGGAGGGCAGAGCAAGACGGAACAAAATCCGAATCCTCTGCCTGCCCGAAAAGACGGAAGGCGCAGACATGGGACTGTTTCTAGAACAGTGGCTTGCAGACCTCTTCGCACCCAAGACCCGGTCAAAGTTTTTTTCAATTGAACGGCCCCATCGGATGCCAACTGGCAGGAAAATCCCGGGCGCTCCATCCCACACAGTGATTGCGAAGCTCCTGATCTATAGAGACTGGGACGCAATACTTCAAATGGCCAGAATCAAGGGCACCATAACATTCAATAACTCCAAGATAGGTTTCTTCCTGGACTTTACCAGAGAGGTGCAGAAAGCAAGACAATCCTTTGGCCCACTCAAAAACGTCTCCAATCCCTCAATATAAAATATGGACTTCTATTTCCAGCACAGCTGAAAATATATTTCAATGGAACAACTGTGCACTTCACGGACCCAGTGGAAGCATGGAGCTGGGCAGATAACCACCTGGACGGTGACTGGAGACTGAACGGGAGACAGGGTAATGGGAGGAACCGCCCGAGACAAGATAGAGCACCCCCTGAGCGCCCTCAGCAGCAACCACAAGCACAGCCAAATAGGGACAACGACTGAGATGGAGAATCCGGCACCCACTCACAAACTACGCAATGTACACCGACATCACGCTGTGACAACACGTAAGCAATAACCTAACTGTGAACCCGATTCCTGTATAACTGGCGGCACGGACCGCGTAACCCCCCTGCTGTTGTTAGTATACTGGCGGTTACATACCAATATGTATGAGAGCTGTGAAATAAACGTGTAGTGTTAGTAGTTTATAATTTTATAACAGGGCGACAGATGCTTCAGTTTGGGATGAAGTATATGGAGGGGGGTGTTGGGGATGAGTTCCTTGTTCGTTGTTCTCCATACAAAGGCACCAAGACCATATCGTACATGAGTGCAATAGTGACAGTGCAAAAAAAATGACACTCGCAATGCACACTGCTCCAACAAAGCAAGCCAATAACCCACAAAACTTATGTATCCAATGGCACTCCCAAATGCAACACTCAATAAGCGCTTGACATTCATGACATGGAATGTCAACGGATTAGGGTCTTGTACAGAGGGGTGGTCCTGTCCTCAAACATTTGCACGAAACTTGATTATTGTAGTCACAATTCTGATACTCCAAATTAGTGTTAATACATCTACAACAGTATGCATCATTGGAGGAAAGTTCAAATCCAAGTACTGGAAAAACAATTGTGGTGTCCTTTATTAATTAGGCCACAAGTATGCACATTGGTAATTCGATGTAGAAAAATAAAAATTACACATAGAAGATACATTGAAAATAAACCTTGTCAACAGCTCAGTGAGTGGTGTAAACAGAACAGCATGTATTGCAAATATTTAGTGCATATTTAAATAACATTACATGTTCAGTGGTGACAGGTGGTCACTAGATTTAGACTGTTTCTGTCCGTACAGTCCAGAGTTCTAAAGTGACTTTTTGAAAATACACAAGATTCAACAAAATTAGTACAGTGTGTTGACTGCACACTACTGTACTAGTGCTGTGTTGTGTTGCCTGTGCCCAGTGTTGCAAAGTATTGCATCATATTTGCCAGTTGGACAGTGTGTTATCACAGTAACAATCAATATTTGCACAACACAATGCTTATAGCTTCAAGAAAACTAAAAATAGGGTCTGCTAAAAGGCTACACATAAACCGACACACGCCAGACATAGTATTCCTAACAGAAACCCACCTAGCTGGAATGATATGTAACTTCTTCAAAAGATCTAATTATCGCACCGCAGTGCATGCAGGCTTCTCCATGGGAGCCAGAGGTGTGCTGATCTTAGCCCACAAAAGGCTGCCATTAAAGATATCTAAGGTGACACATGACAATGGGGGAAGATATGTACACATACAGGCCACACTGTGGAACCAAACCCTAGCGATCATGGCTGTCTACTCCCCGCCGGCACTCTTATCTACACTACTTGCAGAAATCACACCCATCCTGGCTGCAACCACAGCATACATAAGCGCGCTAGGCAGAGACTTCAATGAAGTAATTGACAACACATTAGATCTTACACACATACACAGTAGAAACCCCACAACCAACACCAAGCTGGCAACTTTCACCCCCGCACTGGGCTTGAGAGATGTATGGCGCAATCTACATGAAGACACACGGGAATACTCCTTCCACTCAGGTGTACATGCTTCACTGTCTAGAATAGACTACTTCTTTCTGCCTGCCCACATTGTCCACAAAGCACACAGCTGGTCCCTACTTCCCCGCGGCATCTCTGATCACTCCCCACTAATAATGGAAATTGAAACAGAAAGAATGCGCCCCCCGCCCACCTGGCGACTTAATAATTATTACCTAGGGTTCCCAAACCTGTTGGAAAAAATAAACAATGTAACATCCACCTATTTTAAACTGAACACGGGCACTGTGGACAACCCTGGAACATTATGGGAGACCTATGAACCAGTACTTAGAGGAGAAATCCTAGCATGGATGACAGCACATAAAAAAGCACACCGGGAAACATTGGAAGAAGCAGAACTAGTAGTGGCACGCAGAGAAACGCAACACATAGATAATAACACGCCAGAGATGAACAGGGCATTGGTGCTGGCACAAAAAAAATTACACAACATATCACTAAACTGTGCAAAAAAGGCGCACAACGCCATGAGATTGTACGAAACAAGGGAGAAGGCAGGAAAATTGCTAGCCTGGCTGGAAAAACGGGACGAGGGACACCAACAAATCAGACAAGTCAAAACTGCTAACGCAGATATGGCCACAACTGGTAGCAAAATAGCTGAATGCTTAACGGCCTACTACGAAGAGCTCTATATGCCCCCACATACCCTGAGCGAAAACACACTACTAGATGAAATAACTCTCCCTTCATTGGATGCTGAACAAGCCAATACACTCAAGGGCAATATCACAGAAAAAGAGATACCGAAGCCATCTCCCAACTCGAACGGGGCAAAACCCCAGGGCCAAACAGCTTCCCGATAGATATTTGGAAGAAACTTAATAGAGAGAGCTTTGTGCCGCACCTACTTAACATGTTTGAATCCTCGAGAAGGGAAGGGACACTCCCGCCATACCTACGCAAGGCTACCATAATTGTAATACCAAAAGACGGCAAGCCCCCAGACGAATGCAGTTCCTACAGGCCCATATCGCTGATAAATAGTGAGGCTAAGATACTAGCGAAAATACTTGCCAATAGACTACAAAAAGTAATCTCTTTCCTGATCCACCCGGACCAATGTGGCTTTATGCCGCAAAGCTCCACAAGGATGAACATCCGCAGACTACACCTAGCGTTGGAGCGAGCGCCTACCCTGCAACGATCATTGGCGTTATTGGCTATCGACTTTGAGAAAGCCTTTGATTCAGTGCACTGGGAGGCGCTGTGGGTGATCATGAGGAAAATGGGCTTTGGGGAGCAGTTCAGACAATAGGTCCAACTCCTATATAATGCCCCCATTGCGGAGGTGAGTGCGAACGGCTGGCCCTCACGCATCTTCCATTTGGGGAAGGGCACCAGACAGGGTTGCCCCCTATCGGCGATGCTGTTTGCGCTAAGTATTGAGCCCCTTGCCATAAAATTGAGGAACACACCCACGTGGCCGGGTTTCCGCTGGGACACATCCTGGTAAGATAGAGTCTCTTTATATGCCGATGACCTGTTGATCTATCTAGGCAACCCAGCGGTCTCCTGTCCCATAGTCACACAAATACTGATACAATACGGCAGATTCAGCGGGCTGAGAGTGAACTGGAATAAATCAACACTATTCCCGATCAAAGGAGCAGACTGTATACCCACTGAAGGCTCCCCCTATAGAGTAGAGATGGCACACTTCCGATACTTAGGTATTCAAATTACGAACAAACTCGAGGACTATGTGGTTGATAACTTATACCCAATCATGAAGTGCTTCACACAAGATGTTGACCACTGGGTAACACTGCCGCTGACCCTACTAGGAAGGGCGGCACTCTTTAAAATGCTAGCTTTACCCCGCTTTTTGTATATCCTACAGAACGCCCCTCTACACATCCCCACAAATGAATTTTGTAAAATAGATAAAACTTTGCGGAAACTACTATGGGGGGGGAAACACCCAAGGATAGCACTCCCCACACTCCAGAGATCCGTTTGGGAGAGGGGAATAGGACTCCCACATATGCAAATATACTACTGGGCGAGTCAGATGGCAGCCGTAAATGATATATTACACGGCAACCCAGAGATGCCGCATATACGAGCGAATCCCCACTTGAAACCCTGCATAAGGTCGTAAGCCGCCCCCCCCCCCTTGCACAATAACTACACATATGACCCAAATCTGTAATGAAGCACATAAACACATAGGATGGGGGAACACAATCACTCCAATACAACCCTTCTGGAATAATGCCTCTATTCCTGAAATACACAAATTACCTAAATGGCCTAATTGGGCAACAGCAGGGATACACAAGATCCAATAGGTGATAAAAGATGGTAGCACAATACCTTTCACTGAATTAACAGCTGGATATAATCTTCCACCCACTGAATACTATCACCACGCACAGCTATCTCACGCACTCACCAAACCCATGCAAAGTCTCGTTGTCCTGCCAGAATGCACACCAATAGAAAGAAACATTGTGCTGGACAGTGTGAATGCCAAAACCACGTCAACTATGTACAGTGTAATCTCCTCCTTTGCCACAAAGGAGCTATGCAACTTGCAAACAAAGTGGGAAAGAGACGCGGGCATGCTACTGCCCGAGGAATGGACCATGGCCCTAATGTACCCCAGAGAAACGGCAATATCAGCTAGAATCCGCCTAATCCAGCTCAAGGTGCTGCACAGAATATACTACCCATGAACAACACTATACGGTTGGGGAAAGACTGCAGACACCAATTGTCTACGCTGTAAACAAGAAGAGGGCCCTTTCTTTCACACTCTGTAGCAATGCCCACGCATACAACGTTTCTGGCAGAAATGCTGCGACAGATTGACACAGGTATTGGGCCCGACCATCCCAATGGAGCCAAAACTCTTGCTATTAGGGATAGAGGAGGAAGGGGAAATGACATGCTTTGAAAAACTATTATTTTCAACAACCACGGGACTGATTAAGAGAAACATTACACAACTATGGGGCTCAGAGACCACCCCCAAATATGCCCAGTGGGTGGCGGATGTGGACGCTAGCATAGCAATGGAACACCACGTCTATACAGCCAGGGGATTCCCTGGGAAGGCCAGCAAAATCTGACAGAAATGGGAAGAAGCCATATGATGACCGAGGTTAAATCCTACAACCCTGCTGTATATAACCCATTGAACTACCATGCAACTTGGAGTTAAACACGCATTGCCTAATAAAGTATGTTGCAAGTCAATTATCGATAAATTGGTCGCTATGCCTTTGTTGAATGAACAACACTGTAGTTTGTATGTTATAAGTTGTTGTGTCTAACAGGTTTAAAACAAAAAACAATAAAATGTGTTATTAAAAAAAAAAATGAAAGAGCACAGCACAACACACAGTGCTCTCCCTCCATATCATGCTCTTCAAATGTCAATGAAAAATGTAATAGTTTAATTTAGGGGAAGAGACAGGAAAGTGGCACACACCGGGCAGTGCGCTGACGTACCCTGGGTGATGAAGAGGACATTGTTCTTCTTTGGAAGCACTGGAATTTTCTTGTTCTTTGTAGATATTATATTTTGTATTTGTTTTTGGGGTTTATATAGCTTGAAACCAACTAGGAAGCAACAAGCTCTGTGCATGTCATTGGGGGTAACAAATGAGGTAAAGGGGGGTTGCAATATATGGCGTGGGAACTTCCAGGCATGGGGGTGCGGCAGGATGCAGAACCGCAAACAACATATGTGGCACCCAGGCATTGACTGAAGTGTAGGGTTTGGTGTTCCAACACGGACCACTTTGCCACTAGTAGGCTGTAGCATAGCAAGAGAACGTATGTTTCCTGTTTTTTTCCTTGTGTACCAGTTTCGTCTTGAGCCTAGCAATGGACTGGCTCCTGGGGGCAGTGACCCACCTGAGTTACAGAATTCTTCAGCTTGGTAGACAGGTGTGTGAGAGGTGATCGCCTTATAGGTAATACAGGAAGTTTAAAGAGTAATGTGGCTGGGACAGAAAGCCAGTGCACCCCCCCTGTGGATGGGTGAATTTCTTATTTCCTGTAAGGAGGTGTGCCACGGCATGTTGGATGACCTAAAGTGGGGCCGGTTGAGACTGAAAGCTGGCAATGGGGAATTTCCCCAATTGATGTAAGAGATTATCAGGGCATGGAGTTTAGTTTTGAAGTCCTTTGTATGAGGAGGGTTAGCTATTGCTAGTTGGGTTGAACCTTTTTGATGCTGTGCTGTCAAAAAGAAGGAGTGCTGTCTGAAGAAAACCTGAATGATTCGGTAGCCAGTGCTAGTTGGCATCAAGGTGCATGTAGGTTAGCCACCCTTTAATGTTATCTTGCTTAGATGAGTGACCAGGTAGGGCACATTACATCTTTGTCTGAGTGAGCTTCAGGCACGTGCTTTTCATTCAGGCTTAGAAGGAATGGAACTGAGTCAATTCATGAGGTGTGAGACATCCTGGGTATGACTGACCTTAAGTATTATTGGGTATTTCTCCACATATTGGTGGAGTGAGATGTTGGGGTCCTTAGGAAGTGATCCCAACAGCTGCATGTATGGATTAAAGATCACTAGCCAGAGTATTGGCCTGTGTGGGATTCTGCAGGTGACTGGTTGCTGATCTGACCTGAAGTTGCCCATCTGGACAGCTTGGTACCTTTCCCAGAGGTAAGGTGAGAACCAAGTGAGAATTGTACACCAAGTAGCCGATCCGGTTTGCAGGTAGGCTTTTCAGTGTGAAGTGGTCAACTGTGGAACGTGGCAGAGAGGTCGATGAGGTCCAAGCGGCATGAGCCACCCAGGATGGGGCTGTTTCGGTGCTACATTTTGGTCTAACTCAGATTGGTCATCTTGAAGTAGGCCATGTTGTTTAATCCAATCATGGAGTGGGTTGCAAACTGTCTTCTCAATTATTTTTCAAATTGAGGGGAGGCTAGTGATTGGGTGGTAGTTTGTCAAATTATCTGGTTCCACAGTGTTTTTTTTGTTCTGTTTAGAGTGCTTGGGAAGATGCCTTGTGTGAGTGAGTCATTTACTATTTCGAGGATAGCGATGAGAGTGGTCCACTTGATCTGCTTTAGGACACAGTGGGGGACATGTTTGTATACGGTTGTTTTAAGTGACATGAGGGTGTCAGCAAGATCCTTGGAGGTGAGCCGAGTGAACACAGTCCTTGGGTTGTGGTATGCGCTGTGGTACCAAGCAAGATCTGAGGGATTATTTAGTTGAGCAGTGGGGTGGACCAGTGTTTGACTGCCATGAACTGAGCTTTACTCCTGTTATCAGCCACCAAGATAGTGGATGAGTAATATGCGATTTTCACTTCGATGATGAGAGACCAGAAGATGCTGCGTGTGGCTTTGACACAGAGGCTGTCCTCATTCCTCTGAGTTTTACAACAGCATTTATTGAGTGACTAGATGGTATGCTTATTGTTGGTCAGTGCTTCTGTGTACAAGGGGGCATACATTTTAACCATGATGCAATACAGGAGTATGTGAATTAATCAGTTCTGTTATAGTTTGGTTTGAGAGGTGAAAAGGTAGTGTTGATGTTGGGGGGGGTGGGATTGGTTAGCGTGGCTGGTGGTGTTCTAGTACTTCCAAAAGGAAGTCAAAGGAGAAATGTGAGGAGATAGTGAGCTTACTCTGTCTCTTGTTGAATTGGAGGCCATGTGCAATGAAGATTGGGATGGCGGCATTGTTTGTCCAGTCAAGTGTGATAGGCGTAAAACAATGTTTCAGGAGGGATGCTGAGAAGACAAGTTCTTGCACATTTCCTGATGTGGTTAGCATAGTAGATGTTGTTTTATGTTCAGGAAATCAATGAATTGGAGGCGAGAGTGCCTGGGACATGTGGTTGCGTGGGTCCTTTGCAGATTGAAGACACCAAAGAAGATGTTTGTTGAGTTTGCGACTGATGCTGGGGTGATGAGATTCAAAATGTCATTGAGGAAAGAGCCATGCCTGTTAGGTGAGCGTAGACAAGATGGAACATGGTGGTTTGTTTATGGAATACTGGAAAGTGGAATGCAAGAGGCTCTAAGGAGTTCATTGCTGTTTGACTGAGCGTGGTACATTCTCATTTTCCCTCTGATGGAGCATATCAAACCCTAGTTCCCAGTTGAAAAAGAGATTTACCAGGTTAGAGAGTTAGAGGTAGCCAGTGATCATGATTTTCAGGTCTGGATTGTGAATGCAAGTCAGAGTAAAGAAAAGAGAAGATTCCTGTGAGCACGGTCTCCACTGCGCCAGATGCAGGGTGAGCCCCACAGAGATATGCGCAGTCATCCGGAGGGAATGAGCGACTCACACATAGAATATGGCTGGCACCAGGACAGAGCTCCCTGATTCTAAAATGGCAGACCTTGGTGCCAAGTGCAGATAGCAAGCATTATGGACATGAGTAGAAGCAAAATGGGCATCAGGAGAAACCTACAGGCTGGGAGAGGGACGAAGGGTCACAGGACAATACTGAGGCAGAAACAGTAATGGGACACAGGTGTACAGGATAAGGCCCTTATTATACCAAGTATAAAAGGGTGCCGGAACAAGCCCATAGCGAGGAGGTTTGAAGTTGAGTGGACAAGCAAAATGTGTGTAGGACAAGACTAGAGAGGAGGAGGAAAGAAGGAACAGGGAAATAAGGGAACTGAAGGAGCGAAAGTCCCAAGAAGTATTGGAAGGGAGAATTTCCAGAGAAAGAGGAGGACATTGGAGGAGTGGCAAATAGGGTGAATCAGAAGGTGGCAATAGGTGAGCAGTAGCATAAGAAAGGAGGAGTTGGTTAGAGGCAAAGAAAAATGGGGAACTGTGGAAGATCAAGATACGATGGAAGTGAATAGAGAGGTCCAGTACAGGGAACAAAATGTACTGATTCAAGGGCGGCAAGGTCTGGCAGGGGATGAGGTGATGAGACCAGTAGGTCAAAGCTGTGAAGGAAGGGGACACGTCCTGGTAATGTGGAGACCTTTGTAATGTAGGCCTAGTGACTGGAAAGGGCAAAAGCCTTAAGAGCAGAAAGAAAGACATCAAGCAATGAGGCTAGCCTGCAGCCACAGTCTGGATTCTAGTGGGTCTGGCAAGCTCACAAAGGAACATGTGTAAATCTTGCCTATCAAAAACGGTAAGGAAAAGGGAAAGAGTGAGAAAGAAATATGTAGGCTAGGCAGGACCATAGTGCCGATTCCAATCCACCATGTAAGAGGAACATGATCCGCTTGAAAAGCGGATAAGCCAAGAAGGGTTGTTGCGAGGTGTTAAACTGTAATGTAATTGCACAGCCCGAATGTCACGTTATGTATGTTGGCCGTAAGCAAATTGCATCATGCAATGAACACTGCAAACCACGAAGCCTAAATGTGGCCAGTGGGATGCATTTTGTAATTGTCAGCCATTTCCTTTCTTTTTTCCTTGTAATGCTTTGCAAACTATATTCTGTGCTTCAGACTCACACATGGTGCGAGGCCATAGCTTGAACTCTGAATACCATTAAGACATGAATGTGAAACCCTGCAGAAATACATTGTTTTATTATTCAGTAAAGCCTTGAAGCTGTACAAGAGCTGCGGCTAATCAGAGGCCCAGGTGCCAGCTTGTCTTGCAAACTCTGTCGTAGAAGGCAGTTAACTGAGAATTGTATGCAACTAGCGGTGCTCTCACGAAGGATGGTATTTCTTTGCTTCAGAACTGTCTGACCCTTAGCCCATGAGCTAAGCAACCAGATAACATTGTTGGAATGTCTCCCTGCTAGAACATGATATCCTTCCTTGTGACAATGTCCCGCGTTCCCCAAAACAGTACGCTGTCTAGAAATACCGAATGTTTAGACTGAATGAAGTTACGTGCCTAACTGTCAATTACTGAACCCTAGCTTGCACGTCATGTATATGGGTGGTCCGAATAATGATGTTCAATGGTGTTGTATTATGTATATATATTACTGCTATATCGACGGCTCGCTCTCTCTACTCTCACAGTCTTTGTGAACACACGTCATGAGGTGTTGAGACCTGATCGGCCAATCGAGATACTCTGAATAAAACCATACTTGTTTAGGAAATGAACCTCATGACTGGCGTGTCATTTAGTATATGGTTATGGTGCCTTTATTCCATATGTGGTCTAATAGAGAGGGAGCCAGGAGGACTTATTAAGCACTTGAAACTGAAAGACGTATCAAAAACCTGAGCCAGAAGATAGTTTGCTAAAACCATTGCACAGGAAGACTCACTAAAACCTTGGGCAAGGCACTCTTTGAAGAACTAGACCATGTGGTTTCACTTGGGGCTTGAGTCTAATGGAGATACTGTGCACCCATGCCAGAAAGGCTTGTGGATGGGCGCTTTGGAAACACTTGAAATTGTGGTGATGGCCAGAAAAGCCTCAGGACCCTGCTCAACTTTGAGCCTGAAGAATCGCCTGTAACTGGAGTTGATATATACAATTACTACAGCCTGAAAATTGACAGAGACAGAACGGAAAAAAGCAACTGGCATCTGAAAGTCACACGACCAATGCCCATCAGAGTCAACGTTTGCTAGCAACTTCTATATAAAATTTCCAGATCCAGGGAGATTTAAAGAAACTATGAGTGATGGTGTATAGGGCCTTGTCACCACTGAACTATGCGTCTGGAGATAAGATGGAGGAAAAACCTCAAGCAAAATGCTGAAGGTAATTCTGCCACCTGACTGCCAAAAAATTGCCTTTCGGCAGTATTGCCACTGGTGCAATTACTGCTAGTGGTAATTCCACCCTATGGATGCCATAAATGGGGACTAAATCTGTTTGGTGATATCTCGGCGGATTTACTGCTGAGATACAACTGAACTCATAATGAGGCTAATCATCTTTTCAAAATGGGCAAACCATGACCTCAAACTCTTAGTACCACAGTCCTATTCTAGATCTGGAATGTTTTCAGCACTTTTCGCCACAAGTTCCTCTCACCCTTTTAGTTCTGCCTAACCATGGACTACATGAGGACATTGCATCCGTGTCCCTTTACTTCCTTGTTCCCAGTGCTGTGTTTGAACCGAAGGTTCGTTTTGTTGCAATCTATCTGTTCCTCAAGTTGCCCATTGATACCGCCGTCTGTGACGCTGCTCAGTGCATATTTTTGGCGGTGGGTGATTGCATGATGCAGCTTAACCTTAGGTGTACCCCTCCATGCAGGTAATGTAATAGGATTATTAACTGTTGCAGAACATGAGCTAGTTACTGCACCTTATCTCAAATTCGTGCATATAAAAGTATGAGCCTAATCTATAATTGCTTTGCCAGGTAGCAAAGTCTGTTAGGCGCCATAGACCAGCAATGTTTGTCTTCCTGTTATGAAACTCTTGTTCATCCTTTTCAGGAGTGAGGCAAAGATCAGGCCTTTTATTTTTACAGTATTTGAAGTGGGTCAAGAGTCTCATCGAAATCTATGCAGAGTTAAGTTTATATGAGAAAAATAATCAGGTACAATTTAAAGCTTTCAGAATGGTGAATGAAGGCTTGTCAGTGTTAAGCCGGAAATCAAATGAAGCAATGTCTTCCATGGGAAAGAACTGCTTTCTAGATTAATGCAATAGCCCAGAATAAGTGATCGAAGTGAGCGGGAACGGTCGGGAGCGGTGTTCCACCACTTTTATTTGTTCCTGTTTACCATTCCTGTACTATTTACAGCCATAGTCGCCATTCTACATAGAGGATGTGCCCATTCATGTCCTTGTGCAAGTGTAAAGTTGTAAAAGGAGCTTTAGTTACTAGTGACTTAGTCTATTGCAATGCCCTGGCAGCAACACCTTGTCACATGTTGCACTGTGCCTCCACTACCCTCTCCCCTGTCAGGACTACAGTTTCACTACATTTTTCAGTACTCGTCTACCACTGCCCAGAATACTGAAGCTTGAAAAGATCTTTTTATTATGTCGATTGTGTATTTGGGTTTTACATATATCACAGTCCCAACTGGGTAGCAACAGAGCACTGTACAACCAGATGATCCAGTAATGGGACATACTCATATCGCTACTATTAAAAGGGGAACACGTGAAAGAGCACAGTTGGAAGGATATGGAGAGAGGATATGCAGATGGTCACAATCAAGTGATACCAGTCTGGGTTGGCAAGGTTATGCAGATGGGCTCCTCCTGGTAAATGAGTTACCAATAATCTGAACTTCCCTAAATGCACTGTGAAGTCTTTGGCTCTGCGCCAGCAATTCCCTCTGTCGGAGAAACAAAGCTCACACAATCTTCTTTGTTGAGTAGCAAAACATTGAGCTAGTTTATTGCATTGCAACTCAATAGAAGAGGAAATAAACTGACAGCATGTCGCCCTCACCCCCTAGACACCGACTATTATAGATTACAGCTTTATGATGAAATGAAACCAAACCCTAAGAAAAGACACAGGAAGAATGACTTGACTATCCCTGGGAAGAGTCCTCGTTCTGCTTTGGGAGCACTGTCTTGCTAAGTCCTTCCTTCTTCTCAGAACGAGTCTCTTGTCGATGCACATGCATCTGCTGCGTTGATCGCCTGACCCCGAACTTCTAGAATTGTCCTTTCTTGGCAGTGATCTTGACTCGCCCACATCCTTTCTCAAATGCACCTGGAAAGTGCACATTTAAGTCCAATGTGCTTTCATGGACTTAAATGTGCACTTTCCAGGTGCACATTTAAGTCCATGAAAGCACATTGTCCAAGTGCCCAGGCCTCATGATGTTACCCAGTGCCAAGGACCAATGTCAGCCAGGTTAGTGCCAGCCATCAGTGTAAGAGCCCATGTACATGGGCCAAAGTGCAGGTTTTCATTGACAGATTAGGACCACTGCATATCATAAGGCAACAGCTCCCTCTAGCAGTGAAAACAGGCAAAGCTACTGCATCGGACAAACATGCAGGGACCAACATACATCTGGCCTTTTATTATATTGTTAGATATCTTACCTGAAATAAAAACAGTTTATAATAATAATATGGATCTAGAGTGCTGTGTATTGGCTATCATCAACCACATAGCCAGTAAGGATGTCTGCCTTCCAAGGGGCTGACAACGGGCCAGCGCCCAGTGGATGCTAGAAAAGCCCTCTGATGCGAACATAAGAGAAGCAGTTATCTAAACGACAGGATCACAGAGCAACAATTTGCCTCTTATTATCATCCAGGCATCAAAGTGTACTCTCTGGCATCGCTTTTCATTTATACGAGTTGGTTTGGAAACCCTGTTTGTATTGGTCGCAGGAGTATATTCACATCTTGTTGGTAATAATTAGTTGAAAAAGGTAAGTGCACCTGGAGATATTAAGGTAAGTGCACATGGAGATGTTTCAAGTCTTGATTTATTGAGCACGTGAGTGCTGATGGTTGGTTGGGCACGTGCAGTGCTTGGTCGTATGAGAGAAGCCAACAAGTGTTTCGACCGAGGTCTTTATCAAGGCGGATTGGTGAGGAATTGTGGTCTTTGATTACGGAGGCTGAATAGCCACTGCAGAGTCTGGGTAGCTCTGAAGGACTGTGTGTGCAGTGAGGTCATCTTTCATTGATACCCACCATCATTCACTTGCTATACTTGTGATGCAGCTTTGGGCCTGTGCATTTCTAATTCTCAGAAGGAGAAGAGGAGGGGAGAAATACAACCAAAATTCATCGAAAGATACCATTTCATTGTGATGAGCAATACACACAAACAAAAGCAAGCGTATGCAAAACACCATCCCACTGAGGGAAAGTTGTAATAAGCCGCAGTGCATAGAAAAAGGAGATACTTTATTTGCAAAAGAACAGTTCAACCACCTTATTGGATAGAATTGGACGTTGTACATTTCAGGAGCTTTCATAAACATATTGCATTTCAAGAATACAACATTGTGAATTTCAAGAACTTCCAGTTGGAACCATATCCTTATTTCTCATGGGACCAACCCCCAGCCCTATTGCCACAACACTTGGGGCATAAACCAATTAAACCATTTCAACTCTTAGACCAAAATCACCATTGATCAGGATAAACTGCTTGCCAGTCACCAATGAAATGCTGCTTCTAAGACAACTATGATGCATTTAGTGTACTTGTACACTTCTTATTGTGAGGCTAAAACACGAACAAAAGCAAGACCAAATGAACAAGGCCCTTTGAAAGGGTACACAGTTTAAAAACATACATTGGTCATTTCCTGTGCATAAGCTGTTAGGTTTCTATCTATCTGTACCTTAGGTCAATGGCAAAGGCTTTCTTTGCACCATGTAAACTACCGTGGCAGAATCCAAACAAGGCCCCTTCGGCATGAGCCACTTACCAAGCAATTTTCTATATTAATGTAGGATTGTCTTGCTGCACTAAACGTAACTACATATTTAATGTACAAATATGTATGCATGCATGTGTACATATGTGTTGAATGCACCTCCCTCCACTACTTCAGTGAGCTGTGTGCTGTACACTGAATGAATGAATGAATGATTGCTAGGTCAGAAACATTGCTCTCAGAAAACATTCTCCTCTCCATTTTGCAAATATGCTGTATACTTCTACATTCTAATTCAATTCTGTGTTTCTGCTAAGCTTGTTGTGGTTTGAAAAAAGGAGAAAACTGCGTGTAAAAAGAAACTTTCAACTCCATTTCAAGTCATACATATAATGTGTTGGATAATATACTCTTGCGTAGCGCTGTACACCTAAAAATTATTCCAAACTCCAACCTGACCGAGCTCCTGGAACTCAGCAAACCACAAGCAACAACCTTGGAAGAAGCTGACCTAGACAAAAAAGTTGCCCTACTCCATACCTGGATCGCAACAACTCTAGATGACATCGCCAAAGAAAAGCCCTTCACCCCATCATGTAAGAAAACAACAGCAAAATGGTTCACCCGACTACTCAGTGCCATGAAAAGAAAAAAACAAAAACTACAATCTGAATAGAGGACCAACAACACCACTGCAAACAAATTGAAATTCCTGCAACAGATCCGCTCATATAAAAAGGAAATACAAAAAGCAAAGAGGAAACACTACGACAATCGAATCTTCAGTGCACCAAACGCCCAAAAAGAACTCTTCAAAATCATAAACGAAATAAAAAACCCACTGGGCTGCAACAACACGCCAATTCCATCGATGAAAATTTGCGATGACCTAGGAGACCACTTCAAAAACAAAATAACTTCCATCCAACACACCATAACAAACAGGTCAAGCGATCACACCTCAAATCCCATCGACACAGACAAGGAACATCCAAACAAGCTACGAAGCTTCCCAGAAATATCAGTGGAGACTTTCGTCAAACTGGTAAACCAAAGCAACAAATCAGACTGTCACGGAATTCCCCCTTTCTCACCTGGGAGCGATCTTTGCAGGATTTCTTAGGCGGTGTCTTCTTACGCACGGACCTGGTCTTTTATAAGCCCGCGCGAGCCTCTTCTGACTCCAGCGTGCGTTCAGAGTTCCGGGATTCAGATACTGCGGGATCCAGGAATGAAGAAGGTGCGCACACGGCGCACAAGTTCAGGAAGCAAGGAAGAAGGAAGAGGGGTATGGGAATGGAATTAGGAGGTCCAGGAACAAGGATAACAGAGTAGCGAACTACGGAGCACACGTCTAGTCGCTGCTTGCAATAGCATTGAGACACGCGTGGCTGCGGGGGCGCGGCCTATTTGTAAAATACGCTACGTCTGACATAAAAACAGAGGAAGGCATTCCACGTTAGACGGCTATGTTGGAAGTATCAAGGAGTGCAAGCCCCATTGTGATAAGGACCATGAAGTCCAAAAGGGGCGCATTCTGTGGGTCATGACAGCATGCCTCATCTGGAGACCCGTTCCACCGGGTTTGCCCGGGTGTATGAGATGGTATCTTCTGAGCAATCGAGGGGTGTTCAGATTAGAAGTTGGTTCCCAGGTTCTTTCACTTGGAGGATATCCTTTCCATTCAACCAGGTATTGAAGCTGACCCCGTTTATACCTGGAATCGCATATTCGGGACACTTCATATTCCATTTGGTCGTCCACCACCACAGGAGGGGGTCTGCAAAATTTCCGGGAGGATCGGATGTAGGGTTTTAATAAAGAAGTGTGAAAAACTGGGTGAATTTTCTTCCAGGAGTCGGGTAGCTTGAGCCGGTATGAGACTGGATTTATGATTTCCTTGATGGAAAATGGACCATAGTATCGGGGGGCCAATTTGTTTGGTCGTAAATGTTGGGGTAGTAGCTTCGAGGACAACCAGACTTGATCACCAACTGCATAAGAAAGCCCTGGTCTTCTTTTAGAATCTGCATATCGCTTAGTATGTAGTCTGGCCTTCTCTAAGTGTTCTTTGGCTTCCTTGTGTACATTGATGAGTGTTTCCATCCAGGAGTCGCCAGTAGGAACTGGTGTGGGATGTGGAAGAACAGAGGATAACACTGATGGATGGAATCCTTGACTGCAATAAAAGGGGCTGGTCTTAATTGCTGAGTGATCGGAATTGTTGTATGCAAACTCAGCCACAGGTATTAGGAGCGACCAGTCATCCTGAACCTTGGTGGCGAAACAACAAAGGTATTGTTCCAGGGTCTGGTTTACATGTTCCGTAGCTCAATTGGTTTGTGGATGATAACCTGATGAGAGAGCGCGTTGGATTCCTAGAATGCGACAGAGAAGTTTCCAGAATTGTGAGACATATTGAGGTCCTCGGTCTGATATGATCTTGGAAGGGAGTCCATGAAGGCGGAAAATGTGTTCCAGGAAGATTCCAGCGAGTTCTGATGAGGATGGTAGTTTATACAGGGGTGTAAAATGAGCCATATGAGTGAACAAGTCAATGGCAACCATGATATTAGTGTATCCCCTGGAAGGTGGCAATTCCACAATGAAGTCGGTAGCAATGAATTCCCATGGTCTTGTTGGTAGTGTAGGTTGCAGTAGGATACCTGCCGGTCTCTTGTTATCGTGTTTGTTCTGACTACAAATAGAACAGGCTTGGATGTACAGTTGTACATCAGTCTTCATTCTAGCCCACCAAAATTGTCCTTGTACAAGACGGAGGGTGTTGGTGATGCCACGATGTCCGGAGTGAAGGGTATCGTGGCAGAGGTTTATTATCCTTTGTTGTAATTTCTTTGTGGGGATGACTAGAGCATTATTCTTAAACAAATATCCATCCCTGGTTCTCAGATTCCATTGATTCTTCCTTGAAATATCCTTCCAGAGCTCAGAGGATTGGGTTTGCATCTGAATTTCTCCCAGGAGACTGACTCCTTGAGCTACAAAAATCATATGGGGAAACATCTTGGGATAGGTCCGATCTTCAATAATTTTGTAGTCAGGACGTTGAGATAAGGCGTCAGCAATTATGTTTTGTGATCCAGGGACATAACTGATGTGGAACTGGTACTGGGCAAAGAAGAAGGCCCAACGGGCCTGACGACTGTTCCTACACTCCAAGGATTGTAGAACTTGAAGATTCCGATGGTCTGTGCGGACCTGGACTGGATGTCTCGCTCCCAGGAGTAGGTGTCGCCATTCGGTGAAGGCTTGGCGGATGGATAACAGTTCCTTTTCCAGGACGGAATAATGTGTCACACTGGGAGTCAGGGTTCGTGAAAGGTAAGCAATGGGGTGTTCCATCTTGTCCTCGAATTCTTGCTTCAAAACTGCTACTATGACGTAGTTAGAGGCATCCGTCTCCACTAGGAATGGCCGATTAATGTCGGGTTGGGCTAGGATGGGGGCTTGAGTAAACTCTGTCTTTAAACGTTGGAATGCCTTGTCTTGAGGTGTAGACCAGAGAAAGGGAGTGTCTTTCTTCAAGAGTGCAATGATCGGCTGAACAATCTCAGAAAAGGTGGGTATGAACTTCCGGTATAAATTGGCAAGCCCCAGGAAGGATTGAACTTGTTTCACGGAAGTGGGAGCCGGCCAAGATAGTATGACCTTTACCTTCGAATCATCCATACCAATTCCTTCTCGACTAAGGACAAATCCTAGGTAATGAACAGAGGTGACGTGAAACAGGCATTTCTCGGGTTTGGCTAGGAGCCTATGTTCACGTAGTCGTTGTAATACTGCTTTTACATGCTCTTCATGCTTTAAAGGGTCCTTGGAGTAGATCAGGATATCGTCCAGGTAGACGATGATGAAGAGGAACAGCATATCACAGAACACCCTATCCATGAAACGTTGAAAGACGGCAGGGGCATTAGCAAGTCCAAAGGGCATGACCAGATATTCGAAGTGTCCAAAGGGTGTTCTAAAAGCTGTTTTCCATTCGCCTCCTTCCCTGATACGAATCAGATGATAGGCACCCCTGAGATCCAGTTTTGTGAAGATTACAGCTCCTCTCACCGCTTCCAGGATATCCGAGATCAAGGGTAAGGGGTAGCAGTCCTTGAGGGTGCATTGATTTAATCCACGATAATCGAGGCAAGGTCTAAGTTCCTTGGTGTCCTTTTTGGGAACAAAGAACAACAAGGCTCCAGCTGGGGATTTCGATGGTCTTATGGTGGCATTTTCAAGATTAGTATCCAAGTATTCTCGTAGGGCTCTTTTTTCAGGTTCGGATAGGATGAACATCCTCCCGAAGGGAATCACTGCTGAAGGTTCTGTGTCTATTGCGCAGTCTTCAGGTCTGTGAGGGGGTAGAGCCTGGACTATGGCAGTTGAAAACACATCAGTATAACTCTGATAGGCCTTTGGAACCTGTACGATATTGGAAACCATGAGTGGTACTTGCTGATCTATTGATGGTTCTTTGGAAGGTGTCAAGGAGGATTCCAGAAATATCCAGTGAGACATACAAAACTCAGATCCGAGAAATAAGGATCCTGCTGCCCAGTTGATATAAGGATTATGTTTCTGTAACCAGGGCATGCCCAGGACCATGGGGTAATGAGCAGACTTAATGATGTCAAATCTGATCAGCTCTTGGTGATGGTTTATTGAAAGCTGGATCTCTTTAGTCTTCAAGCTTATGGGTCCTGAAGTGAGGGGTCTTCCATCGATCGCTTCCACCAGTTGCATGGTACTTCGAGTCTCGTATGGAATGTGGTGACTAAAAACCCAATCTTGATCAATGAATACTCCCATAGCTCCACAGTCAACCAAGGCCAAAATGGAGTAGGTCTTATTCTTGGATGGCGATATGAGGGCCTGTAAAATCACTAGGCTGTTTTGTCCAGGAGAGTTCAAGGATGGAATAGACGTGGAGCAAACAGAGGGGGCGCTGTTGAGTGCGATACAAGATGGCCGCCTAGAGCGCGAGCTCCGTCCCGACGAATATCCTTAACAAAACGATCCTAACTTGGAGCACACTGCGGATGATTTTGAAGAGTGGAGGCTGCAGCGGAACAATCCTGCACTCAACGGCAGAAATCCGGAAGAAAAACGCTATTGTAGGACGGAAACAGAGCGCATGCAATTGTTGGCGGTGGGAGTTGGGAACGCGGGCCGCCTCTCAGATCCACGCAGGTAGTGGAAGCGACCGCAGACACTCTAGCCGGCGGACCATAGAGGTCCGGCGATCTGACATCGCAAGCGAATGAACCAAAGACCACTTCCCACAAGCTGTGGCGACCAACGTGTCTGTGGAGGGAAGAATAGCAGTGAAGGTGCGGCAGGAACAGGTGAGAAGTGTAGACGGCACAGTAACCCAAGCGAAACGTACCGAAACGGCTATTGAGGTATATATTATGAGTGCTTCATGTTGAGACTGCTGGCCCTGGCCACGAGGACAGCACTGATGCCTGATAAACCGACGAAAGGAGCGGGGGCTAGGAAAAGGGGCCCAATGGACTCGTTCACCAACAGCCAAGGGACGGAGTCGATGGCAGAAACATCCGCCGCCCCTAACATCGGACCTGAAGCTGTAAGTGAGGTCGACAAGTTAACCACAATTGTACAAAATGGCTTCCTCGCAATAAACGTGAAACTGGACGATATTGTCTCAACTATTGGGTCATTGAAGGCGAGAGTGGATAAAGAAAGCTCCAGAATAACAGAAGCTGAAGGCAGAATCAGTAACAACGAGGACACTATTGCAGGCCATGCTCGAGACATAACGCAACTAAAAAATGACTTTCTCTGAATACAATCTAAATGCGAGGATCTCAAATCTCGCTCAAGAAGAAACAACATAAGAATTGTTGGGGTATCTGAAAAATTCGGCAAGGGAGCTATGGAACAACAAGTAGAAGATCTCCTACGGACCCTATTCGGATCTGGAACTTTTTCAGAACACTTTCTGATAGAAAGGGCACATCGCACACTGGCTCCGACACCAAAACCAGGGGCGCCACCCCGCACGATCATAGCGCGCCTCCTAAATTACAGGGACAGAGATGCGATTCTTAAAAAAGCCTGTGAGCAAGGTACGCTACATTATGAGGAGAACCGTATCCACATATACCCGGATTTCTCGGCAGGCGTTCAGGCCAACCGACGATCCTACGAACCGGTGAAAAAACATTTACGAGCACGTCAGGTCCAGTATGCATTAATATTCCCTGCCAAAATGCGTATTCAGCACGGAGGAAGAGCACACTTTTTTGAGAACCCGGCGGCTGCAATGACCTATATCGAGTCACATATACCTCTTCCCACAGTAGGCCGGGGCCCGGATCAAAATGGCGGATAGACTATTGGTGGGTGTCGGAAGACATGTTGGGAGGGTTAGAAAGCTGTGAAATATACCCACGAACATTATCTGACCACTCCCCAATATCCCTGGACTTGAGGTTTGGGGATGTCCCGAAACCTCAGAAAAGATGGAGAATGCCCACACACATACTCAAAGACCCTAATGTCGCGGAGGCACTACATATAGAAATTGAGGAATTCTTTAACAACAATATGGGAACGGTGGATAAATATTCAACATTATGGGAGGCTTTTAAGGTCTGGGTTAGGGGAACTCTGATCTCCAAATCCTCGGGGCTGCTTAAAGCGGTGAGACAGGAACTAACTGAAACAGAAACACGGCTTCGGCAATTAGAGAACTCTTATAGCGAGACCCGAAATAAGGATACGTTAGCTGACATAAATCATCTCCTAAAGGAATTTAATAAGCTGGCCATGAGAGAACTGCAATACATAGCAGCCCTAGCCAGGGCACGTAGATACGGGGAGGGGAACAAGGCGGGAAAAGCTCTGGCCAACATCATTAAGGCGGATCACCAAAACACTCCGATAACATGTATTGAAAGCACAGAGAGTGGAATGGTGACCGGGGGCAGATCCATTAATCTTGAATTCCTGAAATTTTACCATAAACTGTATTCAAACTCAGACGAGAAAACTGTACCGGAAATACAGGCATACTTGAATGACCTGGAATTCCCGACCCTGCCATCAGACACAAGACTGGCCCTTGATAGCCCAATCACAGAGGAAGAAATCATAGAAGCCATAAAAGCATTGCATTTGGGAAAGGCCCCGGGATCTGACAGGCTTGGGGTGGAACTATAAAAAGAATGTGTAAGGGAACTTGCCCCAATTTTGTTAAAAGTATGGGAGGATGCGCTGGAACTTGGGGAGCTCCCTGAATCCATGCGAGAAGCTGTAATAACAGTCTTACTGAAGCCCCACCGTCCCCCACAAGATATGCCATCGTACAGACCATTATCACTCATTAACGTTGACGCTAAAATTTTTGCCAAAGTCCTGGCAAATAGACTACTACCAAGCATGCCGTCACTGATTCATCCAGATCAGAACGGATTCATCCCTACAAGATCCACTGCGTTAAATTTGCACAGACTATTTGCAATAATGGCGCAGATTGACCCAGAGGCTCAAGCTGTGGCGGTGTCACTGGACGCCGAGAAAGCATTTGATTCGGTGTCTTGGGTGTACCTATTTGAAGTACTGGGAAGATTTGGAATGGGTCCCAATTTCATCAGCTATGTTAAATTACTGTACAATAAGACCGGGGCGAGGGTCCTTACAAACACGGTGATCTCTGAATTCTTTGCACTGGGCAGAGGTACCAGGCAGGGGTGTCCATTCTCACCAATAATGTTTGCACTGACTATTGAACCAATGGCCATAATGATTAGGCTAAAACACGGGGATAAAGGAATAAAAATGTCCGGCCCACCCCAATCGATTTCTCTATATGCGGATGATACTTTATTATACCTTAGGAACCCTGAGACCAATCTGGCACCTCTAATGCAAGATATAAATGAATTCGCTAAATACTCGGGATATAAAATAAATAATGAAAAATCCGAAATACTACCACTGACACCTCAAACCACATGCCCGGGATTCACGGGAAACCTTAAGTGGGCAACCGGACACATCCGATATTTAGGCGTGCTAGTGTCCCGAGACAAAAAGACACTCTTTGCAGACAACTATGAAACGATAATGCATACGTTGAAGACAAAATTGCAAACACGGGCCAAGCTACCCATATCCCTGAATGGCAGGGTTGCGATCCTTAAAATGGTCGTGCTCCCTAAGTTATTATATTTATTCACTAATATACCAATCTGGCCAGGCAAAACCTTCTTTGAAAAAATAAGATCAATGGTGGTCTCCTTTGTGTGGGATGGGAAAACCCCTAGAATGAAATGGGAAAAACTCACTGAACCTATCTTGCAGCGCAGGCGCAGTTTGCGAAGCATTGGTATGACCCCGAGGATAGATCGCCCCATATATGGCTTGAGAAGTTTGCAGCACATCCCATAGACCTCCGTTCTATAATATTTTATTCTCAATACAAAGATCCCTGCCCCTTCGATCCAGTCGGGACCACGGTACGTGCATGGAAGGCATTATATAAAAAGCTGAAGATAGATACCCCATATGACTCAGATGTACCCCTTTGGAAATACCCCGGCATACCACCACCATTGGATAAGACGATACAAAGACACTGGGACCCAGACAGGGAAATCCAAATGCGGGACATGTTCCCAAATGGCAGATTTGTAACTCTCGAGGAACTCAGGGAGGCGTTAGGAGGGGGACCAACCAAAACACTTGAATACCATTGGATGAAATCTGCATTCAATGCACGCTGGCCACTCTTCCCGGACGAGCCACCATCCCATCCTTGCAGACAAGCCGCCACATCTGGTACGGGGCTGGGAGTTTCTAAACTTTATGCATTGGTACAATTACACACACCCACCACAAACCAGGTAAAAGCCAAATGGGAGGAAGACCTGAACTTGAATATCCCAGAAGAAAAATGGGTGAAATACTGTATGCTTACCAAAGCTGTATACATGAACGCAGGGCTCAGACTTATTCAGTTCAAGATCTTAAATAGACTGCACTACACTCCTGCAAAGATGGCCAAGTTCTCAACGACCCACTCGGGGGACTGCCCTAAATGCAAGGCCAGCCAAGCGGGAGCATATCACATGTATTGGGAATGCCCCCCAGTTGCTACGTTCTGGAGAGAGGTGGCGGGAATACTTGAAGACATCACACAAGTCCCTGCGGATATGCATCCACCGAAATACTTGTTTGGAGATATAGGCAAACAAGGTGAAAAGATGAGACGACTATTCAATGTGGCTTGTGCTGTGGCCAAACAGTGTATACTGAGATGTTGGACAAGTACCTCTCCGCCAAAAACTGAACATTTCATTCGTGATCTGGCCTACATAAACGAATGTGAGGAGCAATACACCATGACTGTGACAACGAGATGTCGCCCCCAGGACATATGGGCCCCGTTCAGAATGTACCTATGTGAAATGGCCTCTGATGAGGAACTGCCTCTGTAAATTATTTTTATGATCTCTGATCTATGCCTTTAACAATTATTGTATTGTATGTACCAGCGTATGCGGGTGCAATGAGTTTAATCTGTGTTGACCTTCGGTAACAATAAAAAGAGTTTTTAAAAAAGACGTGGAGCAAACATCTCTCTCCCAAAGCCTTTTCTCCATCTAGGATCAGGAGCTGGCGTTTCCCGAACGCCGAGGAGGGGCTAGAGGACATTCTCTAACCAGGTGTTTATCCGAGGCACAGTACATGCATAACCCTGTATGAATCCTTCTCACCCTCTCTTGCGGGGATATGGGTCCACGGAAGGCTCCTATCTGCATAGGTTCTGGTTCAGTAGCTGACCCTGGATTATTGTCAGTTTAGGAGGTAGTCTCGAAGGATACCTTCGGGGGGGTTACTTTGGATTTCTTCTTCTCTGCCTTTCTTTCCTGGATACGAAAATCTATTTGCATGGCAAGGTCCATAAGAGCCTAGAATGAGCTTCGGCGAGCCAATCTGGCCAACTCATCTTTGATCTCCTCATTCAGTCCCCTTCTAAACAGAGTAAAACTTGCTTTAGGAGACCAGTCAGCTTCCTTGGCCAATTGCTTGAATCGGGTTACATACGTAAGCATATCCTGGGATCCCTGTTGAAAGTCTAGCAGGTGCTCCTGGGCACTATAGACCTGCTCTGGGAGGTCAAACATGGTTTTAAGGGCTTGTATGAAACCGTCATAGTCATCCAGGAGGGCATCACCGGAATTGACTAAGGGCATAGCCCAGGTTAGAGCATTTCCAGAAAGGTGTGAAATTATGAACCCCACCTTAGCCCTGGGAGTTGAAAAGTAGTAGGGATTAGAAGTAAAGTGAACCAAACAAGAATCAAGGAATCCACGAAGGGTTTTTGCCGACCCATCGTATTTGTCAACAATGCCACCTAGCAATACACTTTCCTTTGTGGCAGAATCACGGGATAGAACTAATTGTTTGAAAGCGGCGTTTTCCACTTTTAAATTTTGTACCTCGGTTGTTAGTTCTTGCATGCCACGCATGAGATCCTGAACAGCCGCTTCCATGTCGACTTCGAGTTTGGTCGTTTGGCGTCTCAAACTGTCACGGAATTCCCCCTTCCTCACCTGGGAGTGATCCTTGCAGGATTTCTTGGGCGGTGTCTTCTTATGAACGGACCTGGTCTTGTATAAGCCTGTGCGAGCCTCTTCTGACTCCAGCGTGCGTTCAGAGTTCTGGGACTCAGATACTCCGGGATCCAGGAACGAAGGCGGCACTCGAGTCCAGGAAACAAGGAAGAAGGAAGAGGGGTATGGGAATGGAATTAGGAGGTCCAGGAACAAGGATAACAGAGTAGCGAACCACGGGGCACAGGTCTAGACGCTGCTTGCAATAGCATTGAGATGTGTGGGGCCGCGGGGCGTGGCCTATTTGTAAAATACGCTACGTCTGACGTAAAGACAGAGGAAGGTGTTCCACGTTAGACGACCATGTTGGAAGTATCAAGGAGTGCAAGCCCTGTTGTGATAAGGACCATGAAGTCCAAAAGGGGCGCATTCTGTGGGTCATGACACAGGCTCTCCTGAAGACCCCTGCCCACGGACATATACAAAACAATTCTCAAACAAGGAACCCCCATGGAATACCACAGGAATCTCCTCAACTTCTCAATCTCAACAGGTAAAGTACCACAGGCCTTCAAATCGGCTTACATCAAGCCGCTACTCAAAGATACAACAGGAAATGTAGAGGACTTATCCAACTACAGGCCCATTTCCAACATACCCTACATAGCCAAACTGCTAGAAACGTACGTACACAAAGTAACCCAAGAATTCATAGAAGAGCAATGCCTACTAGACCAGGCACAAGTTGGTTTCAGACCAATGAGAGGCACAGAATCAGCTCTCCTCTCAATATGGGATGACCTAAAAACAAACGCAGACTCGGACAACAGTACCGCCCTGATTCTCCTTGATCTATCCGCAGCTTTCGACACTGTCAACCACGACATCCTCATAAAGTGATTAGAGGGAGTGGGAATAACAGACAACGCCCTACTATGGATCAAATCCTTCCTAACAAACAGAACCGAAAGCGTATGGATGAAACCTTTTAAGTCCAAACCTAGAGACTCCACGTGCGGAGTACCACAAGGATCATCTTTCTCCCCGCTTCTATTCAACATTTACATGTACCTACTAATCAAACTTCTCAAAAAACACAGCCTCACATGCTAAAACTATGCCGACAATACTCAAATAATCTTCAACATAAAAGACACCTGAGAAGGAAACACTACACTAGAGAATTGCTTCCGTGATATATTCGACTGGATGAACCTCAACCACCTCAAAATCAACCCAGGCAAAACAGAGATAATTATTGTTTCAAAAAAGGGAGGAGACATCAGCTACATCCCGTGGCCAAGAGAGCTCAGCACCACACCAGTACCATCATCAACTGTTAAAAACCTAGGGGTCCTGATGGATAACAACCTCACCCTAGAGCCACAAGTAAACGCTCTACTCAAGAAATGTTTCTTCCTCCTGCGAGCAGCAAAAAGGATCCTACCGTTCCTGTCGTTTACCAACAAAACACTTACAATCATCGCTCTGATCATGTCCAGAATAGATTACTCCAATAGCCTATACCTTGGCATGCCCGAACGACTTCTAGAAAAACTACAACGCATACAAAATGCGGCAGCCAGACTCCTCCTCAAGCTACCCAGACGAGAACACATCACACCTGCACTAAAAATACTACACTGGCTACCATTAAAACAGCTAATAAAGTTCAAGTCCATGTGCATCACGCACAGAGCAATACACAAACAAGGCGCAGAATTCCTAAGCGATATACTACGCCTACATCAACCGACAAGAACACTGAGATCAAGCACCGACATCCGCCTGGAACCAAAACCCTATACCAGAAAAAAACTCAGAGGATCCTCTTTCTCTCATCAGGCACCGAAAACCTGGAATGACCTACCGAAGAATACACGGAAAACAACAAACCACCTAGCATTCAGGAAACTCCTCAAATCATGGCTCTTCGCAGCATAACTACAACAGCGGTGCATTAGAATATCCACCCCGTTAAACAACAATGGAAATAACACCAACCTCGGTCACTCCCAAACTGGACATACGCAGAACCCAAAGAACGGACCCCACGACAGACCATAAGATATCATGGGAAATAGCCATAAAAGGAGGTCACCATAGACTGATCACATACTCAGACCGAGACAAAAGCCCTTAAATGACTCATCCACTGCCTCCCGGACGTACCATATCCAAACCCCCAGCAGATACATTTAGATAGAAAGTTTGTGAGAGGAGATCACAACACCAGATCCAGCACCCAAGGAGGAGAATGGACACCCAAACCACATTAATCAATCCATCAACTTTAGAACGCCCACAGAGCTTGCTAGAATAGAACGGCGAGGAGCAATCAGATCACTTACAGAGCACGTTAGAACAGCACAAGGAGCGCCTCATACAGACCTAAAACCCCGCCAGGCGTAACCCCTTCACCCACCCTGATGAGATTGGGAGGATTGGCGAGCGCCACACTCGGACAGAGTTCTGAATGTTAGCATGTTAAACTTCATACAGCCCACTAACAAAAAACTCAGCATTTCTGCAGATTTATCTCACTCAAAAATCTCACATAACCATCTCTCGCACAACAACCCGCACGCACTTCACAACACCGCAACAACACATAGGCCACACCAACAGCACACCAGGACTGACATCGATCCGATACTCGTAACCAAAGCTCAGCACCCGGTGTACACCGAGTTGAAGCTGCCAACAGAACACCACTCCTCTCATTATCCTACTCCCGCTTCACCTACTAACCCATCCCACATTCTCCTTTACAGATCAACCAGAGTGCCTGGGGACCAACTCCGTTCGTGACGGTGCGCGGTACAAATACCTTTAACATTTAACATTTAACAAACCTATTGGTTCAATTGAAAAAATGTTATTCCATGTTTGCGCCCATCAATGTTTACACATGTTTTGGCCACCAGGCCTTTCTCAAAACTGGGCTATATATTTCCAAGCCACTGCTTTCTTTACACTTCTTGTGGTCCTTTACTTGAGGTCGTCCCTTATTCTTGTTATAGGGATAAATCCCTTATTCCTCTAGGGCGCAGAGAAAGACTTTAGTCTGCGATACGTGTTCCAATTTCGGAAACGCAGATAATTTCGAGGTGTACGGCGCAATGCAAGAGTATATTATCCAATATTCTAATGTTACAAAGGAGTCGGTATTTCCTTCAGATACTCTGAAAAGTGCGACGTACAGGGTTTCTTACAGAAAATAAAACTCTGTCGCAGGAAGACAGACTAAATACCCTAAGAAAAGTCTTTTTTCAGCTTAAAATACATATTAAGTGTTTGTAATTACTAAAAGGAAATCGTTTGAAAATCTTTTGCATTACAGTTGCTATAATGGGAAAGCCTTGAGTGTTCAGTTTGTATTGTAAATAGACCGAGGGAAGTCAAATAGAAGTGAAAACCCATTTCCTGATTTGGTATCCCTGCTGTGTATATAAATGAAAATCTGTTCCAATGTTATCTCTTGTACTGTTTTGTGCGAACTTGTCGCTAAAAGTTGTTCTAATTTTCATTCATGTGTTTTGTTTGTAATTCCTGGAGCCAGGAATTAATTTTTGCATTCACTTTGATTTGCTTGGAGTATGTAATATGATCTGGGTTCCTGTCGTTCAGTATGTGTGTCCCCCCCATTCCCTGTTTGTCTATACCAGGCTGGTATTACTCCATTTTGTCAAAAACTCTGGTAGGGGATTCCAGGTAACCCATTTATCGCTTTCCCCACCACTATGTTTGTGGAAGCACAGCATTATCATTACTGAGGAACTCTCCGATGGCCGTTGCTTAGAACAACACAAATATGACTATAGATTACAATCTGTATAACTCACAGAGTAAAATGACAAGCAAAATACATTCTGAAGACCATCGCTTAAAAAAATGATAAAACTGATCAAGTGCAACATGGCCAAATTCACCCATATCATTGTGGGCAGATCTATTGGGGGAAACAGGAGAGGCAGACGAGAGGTGGGGGGAAATAGCAAAGGCTAGGGGGACGGGGCGCCTCGGTCATAATGGGCAAGGTGGCGTCAACCCACTGGGCCTTGCCCCCTCTCACCCATTATGGAGGAGCCAACCCAGTGAAATATGAGCACTCCATCAGCTCTTTTTTTCAGGCTAGAGGTGCACTCTTAACTGTCAAAGGGAAACACTGTTTCCCTTTGACAGTTACAGCTCCCTAGCCGTGCAAGCTCAATGAGCAATGCAAGGCTGTGGGCGTTTTGCTTCCCCAGCCTTGCATGGCTCATTGGAAATGCTGGCTGGGGAACAGCATTTCTGTATGTGCAAGGGGGCGCTCCTGCACATCCTTGCACATATAGACAGAGCAGGCTGGAGTGAAACGTCTCATCACCCACGCTCAGACCCCTGCACGCATGTGCAGAAACCTGGAAGGTTCCTGATTCCTGTTCATGCTAGCATGCTTGTGTTAGGTGAATGAATGTATGATGATGGATGCCTGTGTGAATGAGAGTGTGATTGCGGTGTGCATGATGTGTAAATGTGTGTTTGTATGTTAATTTGTTATTTAAATATGTGTATGGATGTGTGTATGCTTGTGTTATGAGTGAGTGCATGATGGATGTTCGTGTGAATGAAATAGAGAGTGCTTGCTGTGTTTATGTTGTGTAAATGTGTGTGTGAGTATGTGTGTGTGTGTATTTGTGCTGGTCCAAGCTGATTTTGGCGAGTGAGGGTAGGAGGTTTGAACAAGAAAGGCATTTTAAAAATGCCTTTGTTGCACAATCCTCTTCCCCACTGACCAAAAATCAACTGTGGGGCCCAAGGGACAGGGGTGGTATTTTTTATACTGGACACTGGACATCTATGATATCTGTCTAGTAAAAAATACCACACCTGCCACCCTGGGCCCCCACCGCCTTGCATACACACATAATCACTCCGATTGTGTGTGTGTGTTTGATGCTGTGGGGTCCAGTATACAGGGATGGCATTTTTTACTGGACATCTATCATAGATGTGTAGTCAAAAATACCATGCTTGTCAAATGGGCACCCCAGCAACTCGCATGCACACATAATCACGTTGATTGTGTATGTATGTTTGGGGCTGTGGGGCCCAGGGGACAGGCATAGCATTTTCTTACTGGACATCTAAAATAGATGTCCAGTAAAAAATACCATCTCCACTCCCTGGACTTCCAGTGCCTGCCATTCACACAGAACCACATTGAGTGTGTGTGTGTGTGTGTGTGTGTGTGTGTGTGTGTGGAGCTCGGGACCCAGGGGCTAGGCCTGTCATTTCTTTTACTGGGCATCTATGATAGATGCCCAGAAAAATAAAATGCCCGACCCCAGTGCTGCCCAGCACCTCGCATACATACAATCACATTAATCATGTGCGCGTGAGGCACTTGGTCCAGGCAGTGGGGAAGAGGATTAACAGATTTTGGGGCCTGGGGCACAGACAGCCTTCGGGGCCTCCTCCTAAAACCCATGTCCCCCGTCAACACGCCCAGCAAAACCCATGCTTCCCACCCCCGAAGCCCATACCTCCCTCCCAATCTGCAAAATGAAGGGATTACATACCTCAAGTCAAATTCAACAGATACTCGTCTAGGCTTTGAATGAATTATCTAGTTGTTGATAAAATATTAACTTTACTTATCTCTGTGACCTGCTTTTTAAAGGGCAATGATGAGAAATGTGTGGGGTCTTGTGGCTAAGTGTCTGCCCTCACAGTCACACGATCTGTGTATGAATCCTGGCCTTCAAACTGTTTACTTCAACTAAGTGGGTGCAGCAAAAAATAGTTGAATTCCTCAAAAACACACCAAAGGAACGGTGTCCTCCCTCTGAATAAAATGTGTGGATGCCAACCAGCAGCCAGTCCCATCAACTTGTACCATGTGCTCAAGTTAAAAAATCATATATCACATTGAGAAAAATATAAGGGTGGTCCAGAATTTAGTTGTAGCTAGTAACTGGTGCTTTGGAACACCCATAAACCCCAACTTCTGGCCTAGGAGTACGGATAGGAGAGGTGGTAGGATTGGAGGAGAGACACACACACACTTGGGTAGTTGGCTTTTTATCCACCCTATGACTGCCCATAGTCATGCCTTTCCTACCCACTACCTACCTACCCAACATGCCCCCTTTCTCTTGGGGCTAGCTCAACCGTGCACAGACATCAAGCTGTTGGCTTTTATGGAGATGCAATTGTTATTTCCAGGCTGTCTTCAGAAAGGTAATGGATTCAATGCAGCTGTAAACCTAGTGTAATTAAAATGTCTTATCTGGGTCTGCCTTCAGGCACTTGATTTACACAATACGAGTGTCCGTTTTAGCTCTGGTATAGCCATTAGATAGGCACTTGCAAGGCATTGCCATTATAAGCTCAGGTACTCAAAACATTTACCAGCAGTTGAAATCTTATAACCAGGTAGCACCATTATGGTAGAGGCCGGAACTTGCCTATACCATGCCCACACAAAAGTCAACCGTGGGCTTTGCCAATACTTGTTTGATTTTGCATTTGGGTCTAGCTTGAGTGGCTTGTAGCCACTATGAGTGATAGACATTTGTCCCACGAGATTGCTATGCCAGCTCCCACACCTGAAATGTAAAAAGGCTAGCGCCCGCCAGTCACTTTCGGCTCAAATGTAGAAACCTTCAACAAGAAATCAACATTCGCACTGGTTGGGCCGCAGGTGCTGAGGCAGTCAGATAATGGACGCCACACACTTTTACTTGGAAGGCAGAAGGGAGGTCACTGACAGGTAGCAAGAGAAAACTGCATCTAACAGATATCGATTGAAAATTGTCAGGTAAAACACCAAAATGTGCATCAAAACATCCTTTAAAGTGACTAAACTTTGTTATTTTTGGAAATATTATTGATGTACAAAGCCGCTCTCTGCTACCAAATCCTATGTCACGCTTACTGGCTCATTTTGGTTTATACAAAATGTGCCTGTCAAATTTTGCGACTGGCAGTCTGTCTCTTCCCAGGTCAGCCCTTAGGGGAGCACTGGTAGAGTCGTTAAATGCATTTCTAAACTCTTTACCTGGGCTTTCATTCCACATTGTGTGGACAGTCTGGTCACGCAGAAAAACAATATTTTTCTCTGCATTAGGCACCGGACAATCAGGTGGCCAGGAACGTGGGTGGAATCCACCAGGAACAGCTCCTGTTCTCTCCTAGCCACCAGAACCTCCCTGGTGCGCATGTCATTCTTTTTGACCTGCCATTGTTCAAGGCCATAGTTCCCTCTTTGCCCACACACCGCTCGACACCAGTCAGTGTCCCGAGCAACTCTCCCCACCAGAATCCTACAACCCTCCCCTCCCGAACCATACTTCGCTTCCCTTGTCTGCCTCCTCATGTCACTCACCCATCATCCCAGACACAGGTATTGTATATATTAGGGGTTTTTCTGACGCTGCTATAATTTTGATACTTGGCCATAGATCCAACAGGTGGAAAATGGTGTTAGTACTTGAGCATATTAAGGCAGTGCCCGGAAAATGTCTTATCTACACATGCTTACTGTGCGAGGAGCTCATTACAGCTGTGATTATGCTATTACCTGTTAGAAGACTGCTTAGAAATAACAGTGGCGTCCTCTAAAAAGCACAGAGCTAATTCAAAGCGATCCCAGTGGAGGGAGTATTTTGGGTGCGGTGGGTCAGGAAGTGCTTGCCCATGGCCATAGGGACTAGCATGGCCATGGGCATTCAATGGGTATGGAAAATGACCAATAAGACCCAGAGGCTGTGTCCCTCATCACATCCCATGTGTCTCCTATATCCACTTGTCATGCCAGTAGTTTTGGCTTATAAGTAGTGCATGAAACACTGCCAAATAGTCCAAACTAAGGTGTGTCCTACCAAGAGTTCAAGTTCAATACGTATTGCAAACCCACAGTCCCCACTCTCGTCCCGAATAGATAAAAAGCAAAACTTCAAAACCACAAGAACCATATAAACCCTGAGGACATCAGTTGACACACTTGAATAACCTAGCCTTGTGAGCATCCATGATTTACAGCTAGAATGAATGATTCTATGTCGCAAGTAGCAGTGTCCATGAATCTTATATGGAACCACTACATATACAGTCCTATAAAGTGTTTTAGAGCATAAGCGCAGTCATCCTGAAATGGAAAAATGAAAGCACCATGTTACCGCTCGCCCCAATGGTAGCCCCTGGCACACGCTACGCAGTGACACAAAGACAAGAAGAATACGACAGAAAATGAAACCCAGCTGTTCTGGGCAAGTGGTTGAATGGGTTCTAAAAATTGAACAATTGCTTCATAACACAGTACAAGTTAAATATAAAAAGGCACAGGATTACTAAAGCCAACATGGCATTTCCATCAGTTTGCATTTAAAATATGTTATTTGGCTCATCGCAGATACCAAACACGAGACAGGCTTTCATTGGCTCATTTAACGTCAGTTTTCGCAAATTTCTCTTCAGTGGCTGGACCAAGGCCAGGGCATGAGCCCAGACAAGTGCCAACATCTGCTGATTTGTTTAAACTAAAGGAGCCTAAGATCTGTCATCGTGCGCACATGCCAAAACCTCCACCTTTTCCCAAAGCGGGCAGTGCCGCTTTCTTTGCCGCTGAACAAGGTTATAACTGCCAGCCAAACACATCTTTTAGTACAGTGAACTGCCAGTACCCCACCAATATTTCTAAGACAAGAGTTGCTATCCCTAAGAAAAAGTCGAGGCCTTCAAAAGATTATCTCGCAGACACCATGGGTCTCATTACAAGGTCGGCTGAAACCCGCCGGTGCGACCGGCGGGTTGCCGCCGACCACGTAACACTGGATTCGCCACCTGGCTTCCCGGTGCCCCTCATTACAAGTCCCGGCGGAGCGGGAAGTCAGGCGGCAGATCTTGCAAGTCCTCATTCCCATGGAGTTCATGGGAATGGAGACTCGAAGCACAAGCACTGTCGCTGACGGTGCCAGTGCTTCCAAGGCAAATCTGCCTGCTGGGGCCACTGCTACCGAGAGGGCCTGAAATGCCGGGCGCAGCAGCCCTGGCAGGCGGACTCGTAGTGTTGCGGTCCGGAAACAAGGGTGCCCGTAACCTTACCGGCAACCTTGTTTCCGGTCCGCCACCTTGTAATGAGGCCTATGTTCCCATAACTGTAAATGGAGGGTACTGTTTTTTCACATTTTAAATGTGATTAGCTGAGCACAGTTGTGTTCACCATATTTTTATGAAGTGTTAACATACACCTGCTGCTTTAAAGGCCCACTCAGAGATGTAAAGTTGATTTAGTGACAGCATAAAGTCCCCCGTTTTCAGGAGGTTCACCCCACAATACTACCATTACATGATGATTGTGTTAAGTTCAAAGAAATTGTTTTTGGTCGAAAATATTGATTTTCACTATATGTTTTTTATGTGATGCTCTGTACGAACAAAATGCATTTTTGTCTTTTTCTTTTAACATTAATCTTATTGAGTGTTTTGTATTCATAAATTGAAAGATGTATATCTCTATTGGTTCTGTCACTATTAATTAATTGACGTGATAGGTAGCACTCTGCAACTAAACACACCTAGTACGTGTGTAGGCGGGTAGCTGTTCCTGTGGCACTTTTTCTATATATATGACTACTTTAAAGTTTACAATTTCCTAAAAATAATGAATTGAAAAAGCAGGACCTGGTTGGTTTATTACGCTCTAGGCCAAGATGCTGGGTGCCGTCGCCTCGTACTTAGTGATCTCATATTTGCGTATTACGGTTCACCGCTACATTTCAAGGTAGATGGTACTTTTTATAACTCATAAGCACTTTCCTGGAACCATTTTATTAACTGTAGGAATGGGGGTGGACTCTGCCCGTTTACGCGCGTGCTGCACACGAGGGAGCGTGTGTGGGGAACCCTTGTGCTGGCTTTATATTTGCATATATAGGGTTGCGCGTAGTGGTGGGTGCACAGGGGGTGGAGGCTGCGCTGGCCTTATTCTTGTATATATAGCGTGGCATGTACACTTGAGCGGATGTGTGTGCACCAGGGAGACGATCTGAACTTGGAGGCTACGTGCATGTCTCCGGGGACAGCTTGAACCCGGGGAGCTGTGCCTCCCAGGGACTGTTGGGCTGGGTGTATACTCGAATCATGAGGGTACTGTGTGCAGCCATGGTACATGGGGGGGGGGGCGTGTGTGCGGAGTGTTCATATATGTCCATGTAGGGTTGCGGGTACAGATCTGACTCTTGGGGGTAGCCGGGGTGCCTGCGCACCAGGTACGCCATCTGAGTCCCCCAGTGAACACATGGTCTGCATAAAGCTTGCACCTGGGATATGCTCTAGAAGGTTCTGTGCACAAAGATAGTCTAGACATGCTGGAGTGTGAGTTGCACGAGAGAGTTGGAGCTTTATACTGAGCTGCAAGGACTTTTTCATATCAATGTAAATTACAGGTGCTACTATGTCACACATCAATGTTACTTTATTTCAGAGCCTCAGAGAGAGTACATGATCAATCAGCACTGGGGAATGCAATCCTGCAACTGTCAGATAAAAGACATGACAGCAGCAAGCGCTTAACTGCCTTAGCAGGGATCATTTGGAAGCTATCCACTGCCCTCGTTCTTGAGCCAAAGCCTATGTAAGATACATGTTTCGCTGATGGTGTGGATTTTTTCATCACAGTGCTAGCAAGGATTCCTGCAATGTTCTAATTTGCTCAGTGCAGGGACAGGGCCTGAAATCCCTCGAACAAGCCCATAGGAAGAAATGCCTTACAGGGTGACTATTTTTCAGGAGATCTGACCCAAACCTCCCCTGGTGAACAAAACTTGAACCCCTACAGGGCCTCCTGTATCCCCCGCTGCAGGTAGGAAGCAGTCACAGACTTGGGTGAGATGGGCAGGAAGGGGAGGCTGGGTGCTATGCTACATAAAAATAAAAGTAAAAAAGAAGGCCTTGCACTGTTGTGGGCCCTGCAGCTCCAATGCCTTCTATTGCAACCCTGATGGGGAAGGCTCCCAAGATTCTCTTCGGGGAGACTTTTCCTCGACAACATTCACTATGATGATGCAACGCAAAAGTGTTACAAAACCACTTAGGGCCATAGTGCATGCCTAGTGTATACTTTAGAAATGCGTCTGGAGTCGATCATTGCCCTGGTAGATGACCTCCTGGCTGAAACTGCACTGGTTACCCGGCCACCCTCTGATCTCCAGCCCAGGTCCCTCCCCGCCAGTCACACACACCTGCACTGCCAGCCTGGCAACCCCCGCACTTGGGACTGTTTCTGTATCCCTACAGTCCCAACACCAGCACTTGACACCTGATTCTGCACTTACCTTTGCACTTGCCGCCTGCTGGCCGTTGCTTACTTTTGTGATTATTTTATTCCCTTGTTCTGCACTGTCCCTTCCCCCATCCTTTGCACTTGAGCGATCTGAATGACACCTGGCCTAGTAGGATCGTTGTGTGTCCTCCCTTTGTTCCCCCTCCCTTACCTCGTCGCGCCTTGAAGCACTTGTGTAGAGGCACGTTATAAATGCCTTATCATATCATATCATATCATTTACCTTTGTCAGTGATGAGTCCTCTGAATTGGTACTAAAGTGAATGCTAAGACAACTGCAATGAGTGCATATTCATCTGAAAACCCTTGCTGCTGGAGTATGACACTGTAACTGTCAATGTATTCAGGACAGCAATATAAGTGAATTGCCTAATTGTTCCCTACTTTTTATACTGTGTAATGTATTTTCATATTATCTGATTGTTTGACATGCAATAAGTGTTTGCTTTTTTGTAGAATAGCACTTTTGCCATCTTAAATAACAAACTGCATGTCTGTGTCAATGATTGAGAGTTTATTTTAGCCTTTACCATGCAATTGTAAGGCCTCCATTTTTGCTACAGTTTATAAGGCTACAACCATACTCTTTTTCTTCGTTGCATAACAGGCTTTTAGACTTTTTTAAACTTATTTATTTTAAGGTTGAGGGAGGTGGGCAGCTTGTCCCCAAATATATCCCATCTTGCCTGCCACACCTGCACCCTTGGACAATCCCCCATCACTTACACCATGCCACAACCAGTGGTATGTTCCATGGTGTTGATGATCCTCTTGTGTAAATGATGAAATCATGAGCATTGCTGGTAGGTCATGGAATTTATCTGAGGATGCGGGAGAGGACGCCTCTGGCAGGTGAGCAAAAACATATCAGCCCTCCTGATTAGCTGCGAGTCCAGACGTGTGTAGATGATATGTGAGTATCTGTAAAACACATATTTTCACAAGGCAGTTATTGCTTCGATAAACCAGCACAGAGTTTATGTGACTTCTATGATTATCTAGAAGTTGGTGTGCAGGTCTTGTTTAGGTGGTGTAGGCCACATCTTCTCTCTGTGGTATATTGGGGACAAAGAAGCGTTTTCTAAGAATAGGGAAACTGTAACCCCTCTCTATAGAGATCTTCATTGTAGCTACTTCATGTGGAAAGCCTGGAAGCTAAGGTGTAAGTTGACGGTGTGGAGGTAGGTGGCTTTACCATTTGAGCTAAGGTTAAAAGGTGTGCTTGCTGGATTGATCTAATGCTCCAAGACCACCTCCATTTCCTGCTGGGTGGCATAACTAGCTGTCAACTGCGTAGCACTACAGGACTTCGGAATACCGGGTCACATACAAAAATAACCACTCAGGAGTCAGAAGACAGACAGGATGGCTGGGTATTGTAAGGAACTCATGGTGGCAACAGTAAAGATAGTGAAGACAGACACACGTGATCACAGGGTGTTTATTAAACTGCATAATGGTTGAGGAAAAACGCCTAATCTAAACCAAAATCTAAGATGGGAGCAAGCTATGACCATCATATAATAATAAGGCAGTCCTAGTGTCGTCTTGTGAAATAAAAGGGCCTATATAAAAAAACCTATTGCGAATCCTTAAAACTAAATTCCAAAATATTGTGGGAGAATGTTCACAAGAAAAGAAAGAAGTGTTCAGCAAATGATAAGTCAGGATGGTAGGGATGGGGTCTCCCTTCCCCACGTTTTTAGCACAGGACAAGGCGGGACTCTTGAGCACAGCACACTCCTGGGCCTCGCCATCACGAGGTTACAGTTCCCTTTCAATGATGCCAGGACCTTCTGGCCCAAGTCTCTTTCTTGCAAAGTCTCTTGCCTTAGAAGTCTGTCTGAATGATAAACAATAAACAAAACAAAAGTTCCTTTGTTAATCCTTCACGTTGGGCGATTGCCCTTCGCCCCTTGGATCCCACTCAGCCGGGCTCTGATCCTTCTTGTAAAATTAGCCTCCCTCAATCAGGTTCACCATGGCCTTTTACTAAACAAACGTAGCATTCAAACAATCTCAATGTCCTTTTGAATGACTATCCATTGTAGACATCCCTCAGCTGGGTTCACACTTGTCATCAAAATGTTCAAGGGTATATCCCTGTTTACCCTCCATTCGCAGGCATCCCTCTGTCCGGTTCACATTTGTCGCCATAATATTCATAGGTGTTTTAACACTATGCAGAATTCACTTCCCTCAGGTTTTCAGCCCCCAGTCAGGCTTTCTCTTAGCCCCCAGTCTGGCTTCATCCAATCACAGTTCGATCAGTTTTCTCCAATGTGTCAAAGACTTTCGAGTGTATGAAGGGTTTTGCTCAACCCTCGTAGGACCAATTTGACACTTCCCACCGGCCTCTCCTATGGCCTCTTGCCTCTTGTCATTCCAACAAAACAATGTAACCCCAAAAAGGCTTTAGTCAAAGTCTTTCGAATGAGCGCCCCCATGACGCCGGACCACTCTACGTCTAAGCCTTTTACTGGGATTTCTTTATAGTTCAATTAAACAAGTTCTTTGTTCAACAAGGTCGCCGCCTGCAACCTTGGGCCCAGCACGGTTCGGGTTTTACTATCTGTCTTCTCCGACTCACCAGCTGTGCTGAACTGTTGGAGTTTCTTGTCTCGGGAGTACAGGCCGGCACCACGGCGGAAGTGCTTCTTCCCGCTTTGGCTATTAGCGAGGTATCCCTGTGTGCCATTGACACCTGTCCCACGACACGCCAGCTGGACTTCCCGATCTTATGATTTCCCTCTCTGAGGCTTCACAGGTCTTAATTGAAAAAGGCAAGGGCAGTCCCCCCCCTTGTCGTTCTTCCAGGTCTCGCCACCTTTCTGCTCCGTTTGAACTGCCGGTTCGGTGTAGCTGTTTTCTCGTGCTTTTGGCCTTGCTCAAAGTGTGCTCTTGTGCACCGCCTTTTATCCCTGTGAGGAAGGGAAAGGGCCTTCAGGTGTGTGTAGTTATGGTTAAATGCCTGACTCTGCCTGACCGTTGTGTTGGGACATGTCAGGTAAACGGCTCTGGTGTTAGTCTGTTGTCTTTCACAGTGTAGGAAAGTGTTTGTGTCGGAAAGGGGAGCAGGGGCAGAACTTCCGAATATCCTAAAGGTGATCTTTGTGAATTGAATAGGGGAGGCCATGGGAAGGGTAGGGTTTTGTCGAAACAAACTGGGTGTCCGGGAAATAATAATCAGAGGGACGGGGAGGAGAATGACTGGGAGTAGTCGGAGCAGGACACAAAAACAGGGATTCTGGGAGAGATAGCTGCCGAGTGCAACAGGCTTTGGGTTTCTAGGGGATTTGTCATATGTGGAGGGGTTGTTGGATCTGGGCAAGAGAGATTCATTGGAAGAAAAGGAGGCAGATATGCTACAACCTACAAAGGTCTCAGGGATCCGTCCCCTTCTCCTTCTTTCCCGTATAATGCTGCGTCTCCCCTGGGTTAATCCCCAAGCAAAACCCCAGGCTTCCCCATCCAGCTGATCCTTTCTCACTCGTCTACCTCCAGGTTGGAATCTGAGACCGTCAGCCCTTCCCTGGCCACCTGAATAAGGGATTCTCGAGGTCTACTTGGGAGAATACCCTCAGGTTTCTCACAGAAATGGCCACTACCAATGGGCTGGGTCCCTTTATTATACGTGCAGGATGTTCTGTCAAATCCTGACATTATATCCGTGTTCAACAGGTGCACTGCATCATAACATCCCTAACTAACAACACAATGTGTAAAAGGTCTTATGCCATCATCGTATAGTCTTGCCACCTTGTTGGGATACCTTTGCAAAGCAGAATCAGAAGAGGTTATCAATCTAGTGTCTTCGCTAACCTATGGTACTGGCAGACTCTGGTTACCAGGACCATGTTTTTGTATCAATGGTAGGTTGACAGTTGTGGGCACTACAACTACCGCAGGGCGTTTGGATAACTCGGCCCCAAATGTATATATTTTGCTTTTGTTTTCTTTCGTTCACTTTACTGGCGTGCTTTTTCAGTGTTACTGTTGTGAAACATTCCACTGATCATAGTGACATTTTACCAAAAGGCAAATTGCTTAAATGAGTGAGTCTAAGAAAGGTTGTTACATACCGCCAACGTGCTGTATTTGAAAAGAATTATTCTTTGGAATTTGGAGTGAGGGAATTTAGATGTGGCTGCAATGTCAGAAAGGCTCCCGCCGCGCCAAAATGGGTGCGCTGAACGGCCGCTGCGGCCAACTGGCCTCGCCAAATCGACCCGCGACAAAACGGCCGCGCCAAAAGGGGGCGTACCGGCATGCTCTGTTTTAGTGTCATTACTGTGCCTGCAGTGCCATCTGGTGGTAGATTAAATCATTGTTCATTGACTTATAAACACTGTTAGCTACCCTGGTCAAATCAGATAGTCCACAAATAGAAACTGGCGTTTGTCTTGTCTGAAAGGGGCCGAGACCAAGATCACACACCCCTGAGAGACTTCAACTGTGAGATACTGGCACTGCCTTGATCTGAGAGGCTTTGACTTTAAGAGCCTCGGTGGAAGTGAGGGCTGCAGACTCAAAGATACCATATTTGTCTGAGAGGCCTGACACTGCCACTGTCTAATCTGCAGGGTTGGGCCACAATGATCCTCCAAGGCTCATAGGTTCTGGCACAAAGACCTACCACCTGCAGCAATAGGATTAAAAGGCTATCACTGTCTATAGAAACGTTTATGCTGGCCCTGTGCTCAGGCGCTTTGTAAAGAAATAGAAATAATCCAGTTGAAAACAGTTTATTTGTGGAAATTGCAAATGTTTATTTAACAGCACTAGACCATTGGTGTATTACTTTTTCAAGTTTAGTCGTAGTAACAACATGGTTTTTCAAAGTAAGTACCTCAACAATTCTCCATTTTCTAAGAACATCTGTTAAAAGAAAATAAGGAAAAGCAATATGTATTTTCTATAACCATTAAGAAAAACAAAGCATTAACTCATTTTAATCAGCCTGTGTCCCAAAATTCAATTTATGGTTAAAATATACAATATACTTTCTAGTTGCATATGTTCCGTCAATCAAATTAAACTGGAACAAGTCCTTTGGTGTCACTGTAACTTAATACATATTTTTTAGCATTGTAATATGCAAACATGAATTTTCTGGAAACAAGATATTTGTTTGAGTGTGAACAATCTGAAACTGACTTATGTTGTACTTGAGAAGAAGAAAAGAAACAACACTCTCCCACCCCGATTAGCATTTCAGGTGTTACAAAGCTGCAAATTCCCAGTGAAGAAGGATTTACAATTACACTGACCAGCTCCACAGGCTTCTGACTTTAGACTTGCGCGTCAGGAAAGCAGAGGGACCCACGTGGAAGCAGGCAAAGCAGCAAAGGTTCGGGGGTCCCACAAACAAAGAGACCCCATACAAGCCCAGGGTACTTCTGGAATCTAAATTGGTGGCAAGCCTTATTTTGAGCTTAGGCTAACTCCCTTTTGACCCCCTTAATCCCACACACATGGCTCAATTGCAGAGCAACATAGCCCACATTTCCCAGGTGCAATGCATGTCCCTTAGTACCATCAGAGGGGAGGAAAGACTTCACTATAAAAAGCAGTCCGTTCAGTCTGGCAATAGGGGGGCTTGAGAAGGAGCTGGAGTAAGGTGTTTGGAAGAGATTGGCAAGCAAATGAGAGGCCCATTGGGAGGAGAGGTGCGAGAAATTTTCTTGAGGTTGGAAGGAGAGAATTGCATTGGTTGGGGGAATAAGTTGGCATTCGGAGAGAGCTGTATTGAGAGGTTGGTGGGAAAAGTTGCCATCTTGAAAGTCTTATATTGAGGCGGTTGGAAGCAGCAAGTCACCATCTAGAGAGAGTTGTATTGAGGAGGTTGGAGGGAGAAAGTTACCATCTGGAAAGAGTTGTATTGAGGAGGTTGGAGAGGGAAAGCTGCCATCTTGAAAGAGCTGTATTATGTAGATTGGAGAGAGAGCGTCACCATCTTCAGAGAATTTTACTGAAAAGATTGGAGGGAAAAGGTTATCATCTGGTGGAGTAAAGCAGCACCCCTACTAGCCAGCCTGACCAAGAAGGTTCCAGCAAAACAGGTAACTCCTGGGAAGAACCTAGAGGAGGGAGGAAGAACGAGTTGGTGCAATCTCACCGAGGGCCAGGTAGGCTATGTCAGAGCTACGCAGGAGGGGAACACTCTAGAACAGGGAGCAGAGAACAGGGGGGTGGTTAGAGGATGGCGAGACCCCCAAGCCCATGACTAAGACTCAGGCAGGGCAGAACGGAGATGAGAAAGATCTACAAGTGCCTCCAGCAACACAAGTGGACCATGAGACAGTGTCTGGCCGTTGGCTTGTTGGCCTCAAAGGACCCCTGCTGAAGATTAGATTGGAGACGGCTTGGCAACCCTGAAACCTACAACCAAAGACAAACGTCTGTGTAATCCCTTACACATTGGAGTCTGGGTTAGGACGTGGGCAAACCAAGGACTTTATAAGAGACCCTTCCTTTGCTTATGATTCATTATTTCATACCTCAGCTTTTGTGTTATTCATTCGGAACTGAGTGTAGAGACCCTTTTCTTTGTCACACCTTAGTGTCTCAACACAAGACAATTGACTGCTCTCCACGGTCCGGGTTTGAATCTGTCAACACCCATGAGAGAATGAACTCTGCTGACCTTTAGTTATCCATTCTCACCAGCCTACAGTTATACTCTTCAGTCTTCCACCCCTTCACTAATGTATAGTTTATTTAATATACATCTTAGTTCACTCCATAACAACTTCTCTTGTGTTTCTACTCGACCAACTCCATGAAAATCCGTAAAGCTAAAAAGGGCTATTCTTTTGTTGAACATGTGTGAACCTACAACTTCTAACCACAAAGAGTTCACGTCATCCTGTGCCAGGTGAGTAATTTTCATCCAGTGCTGTTTTCTTCTTCTTTACAGTTTGACACCTGAGTCTTGAAATCTACTGTAGTTAATGTCAGAATAAAAGTCGCAGAATGGGAAGAAAAAAATACATGAAGAATGGAGAAGGCATTGATTCCTGGCAAGGGACACTGTGATATCTTTTTCAGTTTGTGACTTAAAAACAGTGCAGCATTTCTTGTAAAATCCTTTCTCGGGATGCGATAGCTGTGTGGTGTATACATTATAATGGAGCATGTAGGTTTCGTAAGGCAAAGTGACTTTCCTGGTGTTGTCATTGAGGTTGCATAACGTAAACTAGATCTTTAATTTCCTTAATCTCCAATCATATTTTTTTTCCTGTATTGTTTTGGTTTATACAAACCTTTACAAAATTACAATTACAAAATTGATACAAAATTCATTACAATAAATACATAACAATAAAATGGTTTTAAAATTTCCAAACTCAGTTCCAATTACTTTACATTTTCAAATGAACCTTTGTCAATGCATCTACTCCTGTTCTTTTGGGCGACATTGTATCAGGACATCCTGGGTGTGTTAATTCTACTTTAGCATACAGTACCAGATTTCAGTATATCTACAAATAAACTTTTAGTAAACAAACTCCTCTTTGTATGATAAGCAGTGTTATAATTCTATTTGATACATCACAATCTGCTTTATTCATTCTAGTAGACAGATGATTTGCAAAAATGTATTCACCCTTAATTTCAGGGCTACAGAATTTCCATGCATCATTTCATCGCATAGTTTAACTCTGTTAATATTTGAGAGATCACTTACAAATTCCGAAAAATGCTCTATTCTGTGTTGCAATAGATTAGGACACACCAAGAGCAAGTGCATAAGAGATTCCGTCACGCCAGTTTGCTTGCAAATCCTACATTGGTTATTCCCCATATCAGACATGCCACGAATTGTCAGAATCTCGTTTGCGTTCAGTACATTTGGGGGCCGATTCATGGAACAAACGTGCGCTGAAAAAAGTGGCGCAAGCTGGTGCAAGCGTGAAAAAGGAAGCGCACGCGCAAGCGTGCGATTCATGGAAGTCCCTGCGCGTGTCTTTCTCGGGATGTGTGCCAAACCCGTGCGTGGCGCACACGGGCGCACACGTCAATGCAACATCCCGAACACAGTGCGCGACGGGCACAGGGAAAGTGCACAACGTCCGCACACACACCAAAAAGGGGGCGGGACACGGGGCGTAACGCGCGGAATGGGGAACAACGTGTGAAAAAGAAGGCGTAACTGGGGAAGTACTGCAGGGAAATACATGGAACGCCCACACGCACGCGAACAACCCGTATTCATGGATTTGAATACAGGAAACCCGCGCATGGCAAAAGACGCGCATAGGCATCAACGCATCCGCCACACAAAGGCAGGCGGAAGCGTCCCTGCGCACAGTATAAAAGTTTGCGCAAACAACAAACACGTATATACAGCTACGATGAATGCCCCATTTGTCGCAGCACTGATCGCGGGACACCGCAGGAGGAGGAAAATAGCCAGGGCCTGCATTTTTTTACCCCGGACCAGCCTTTTTGGGATGCCTGATGACCACGTCTATGGGAGGTATAGGTTTCCACCTCATATCATATCATATCCCTGACCTCGTCAGGGAGGGGGAAGATGACCTTACAATCCCCACCCTGTGCTCCCAATCATTGAGCCCCTTGCAGAAGGTTCTCAATGTCCTGCATTTTTTGGCCACTGGGTCATTTCAGCGGACTACTGCCATAGTGGGGGGGGGTCTCACAGGCCACGCAGTCACGCTGCCTACACCAGGTGTTTGCAACTGCCCGCCCCTCAGTCCGCAGGCACATATACATGCCCTGAACACCCGCAGAAAGGCAGGCCGTGGTCCAGGACTTTAACAGGGTGGCACACTTCCCCAAAGTGCTTGCTGCCATAGATTGCACCCATGTGGCCCTACGTCCACCTAGGGCCACTGAGCACATCTATCGAAACCGCAAGCACTGGCATTCCATCAACGTGCAGGTTGCATGCGATGCTAAAGGAATCATCACCTCTGTCTATGCAAACTACCGTGGCTCCACCCATGACAGTTTCATATACAGAATGTCCACCCTGAGTCGGGCCCTGGAAGCTGGGCAGCATGGGGACACATGGCTCCTAGGTGAGTACAAATGCCTGTGCACATGCATGCAAGTCACACAGAGACAAATACCCAAACCCTAATAATCTCAACTATTATCACCTCCCCAGGGGACAATGCCTACCCTCTGAGCAACCACATGATGACGCCAATCGGGAACCCCACCACACCACCCCAGGTAAGATACAACGATGCCCATATTGCAACCAGGGGCATAGTGCAGCGCACATTCGGAGTGCTCAAGTCACGCTTCCGCTCCCTTGACCGCTCTGGTGGGCAGCTACTATATGCACCCCCAGTAGTGTGCAGGATCATTGTGGCAGCATGTGTCCTGCACAATGTTGCAACACGGCGGGAGGTACCGGTGGACATGGTGGTGCCCCCACATCCCCAACCACAGGCACAGGCGCTGCCCATGGGAGGGGACAGGGCACGTGGCAAGTCAGCCGGACCCAGCTTGTGGCCACATTCTTCACCTAAACTCCCACCCCTGCGGAGTGCACACAGTCCTGGCACATACCAGATGACAATCGATGATGACAAAGAGACAGTCAACTGTCACAACCTTACCACCCTGAGAATGTTGCCACAGAAGTGCTACATTGTGTGCATCCCTAGCTACTTAAACATAACCAATCCTGTGTGACCAAAAGGAACACATGCAAGGTGTGTATCAAACACCCCTGCAAAACAGTCCATCACAATCCCTGGTATGTCACCCAAACCACATCACCCTTGTCTGCTACACCATCACATGGCATGCATAGCAAAAAGCCAAAATATGACCAACAATATACAAAGTGATATGTCATAAATGATAACTGGCATGAGACAATGAGGTCTGACATGGAATCCGATGAAATGACTGACCAACAACCTCCCACACATACAAAGTCAGACACAAATGCTTTCCAACAGTCATAGCATGAACACAACACTGAATGCCCGTTGACATGCACATTGGGCAAGGCAAAATCCCTACTCCCAAACCCGTGTGCTGTGTGTGTCTCCTGCAACACACTGCTCAGCACACAGCACTTTGAGCAGCCATAGTGTTGCAGATACACCTTGAGCATCACATGAAAAAGACTAATGAAATCTAGAACCAAATGACGCATGTACAGGGTACCCAAATGGTAATAGATCATGTGCTGCATGGACACCGCGGGCATGAAAATGCAATCTGTGTGCGCCTGTGGCCATGGAAGGGTGGATGTACGTGTGGTGGATCATTGTGCAACTGTGTGTGTCATTAGGGACATGCACTCAATATATGCATGTGAAATCAAGTGACCCTCAGTGTCCTGTAAACATCACATGTGAACATTGGCCATGTGAACACCCCAGCATGTCAAACCACACCAATCCCCTAACACCTGAAAAGTAAAGACAACACAGGAACAGGCATTGAGTAACACATCATGTACATAGTACCCCACAATTACAATATCAGAGTGCCCAAAACACTGTAGGCCAAGCCAACTGTCCAACAACAAAATGCCCTCCCTTACACATCACCGTGACCTTCTGAACAACTGTCACTGGGGTATGTAGCCTTCTTCCTCCAAGTCTACCTGGCCACAGGATCACCCTACCCCTTGGTCTCCATGTTCCAGCTTGCATGTAAATAGGGTCCAGCCCCATCAGAGTCCACCTTGACTGCTAAAAATACCAAATTGCATAGAACTCCAAGTAGACAAACCCACAAACCAGGGAAAAGGCTGTAAGCACCAAAAAAACCCTGGAAGAGTCTCCAGTAGATGACTTGAAGTAGCAGGAAATGTCAAAGCACATGTACAAGCACAATGACAGAACAACCAAGGTAGCGCAGTTGAACAATGGTCCAACAGGATGGGTACCATTTACGGTACATTACATACAATGATGATGCAACAACTGATGGGTAGTGTCACAGCTCTGGTGTCCAGGCGCAGGAGTAGCACAAACCAACCACCCCCTCTGTGGTCTGGGCGCCTGCAAGGTCAAACTAACACAGGCCTCTGAGACCCCGGCGGGGAAGGAGGGTCAGGGATATGTTGCATGGACAGGCATTGTTATTGAGGATAACCGGAAAGAGGGGCAGGAGAGTGGATGTGGATTTGCAAGGGAAAGTAAGCAAAATACAACTAATCACAAAAACACATACTCAATTAGAGAAAACATGTTCATCATGTACATTGTACCAAATTAGTCAAATGCAAGCCAAAGAGACACTTATCTCTGGGGTAAGTGCTGGCCTCCTGCCTGCGCACTCTCAGGTTCGGTAACAGGAGCACTTCAATGCTGCAAAGAGAGGGTGAGTTACTGATCTGAATGTGTGTTTACAACACACACACACAACCCCATCCATGCCCCAAATAAAGTGACTTCTCCACAAACAAACACTCCTGTCTGCTGCCATGTACCCATACGTTAGCTTGGCCCACCGATGGTACATACAATGTCAATGCAGTAAGGCCGGTGCATGTGGCTGCGCGGGAACTGGAAGACCAATGGGTCAAGAATCAGACATGATAGAATGGTCCCTGGGTGAGCTGCAAGACGCGTATTGCAAGGTGCAACTTCAGTACAAGTTGTGTTTTGGCCACCGCAGATTCAAATAGGCAGTGCACGTGGCAATTTGCACATGCAAATGACATGCACTCACCACGAGTCTGAGCCTCGCTGGTCGTCCCTGTGCGCTGTATCAGTTTCTGGCTAGGAACGCTACTACCCTAATTACTCAGCTTCAATGGAGCAGGGGGTACTGGAGGATATGTTTGAGGGCCCCTGCGTGTGCCCCTGACAACTTGCAAAGGCAATTGGCATTTGGCCCTCAACGCATGTCAGCTGTACTGTGTGCTTCCCCAACAATACCTGGCAAACCTCCCCAGCACTGGTGCTACTTAGCATCCATGTGCAAGTGGCCTGGTGGAAGGTAGTCTGCGGTGTGGGCCCTTGTGTTGCTCACCATGGCAGGAGCTCCTGGAAACACGTCTGCTTCTGTTGGACGTCTGAGCACAAGCCCTGTGCATCTGCTTGCGCACACATCCACACGTCTACACCACCGAACGTGGCCAGTTTCCTGGATTAGTCGTCCCTGTGTCTGCTGGCAAAAGTAGTCTGGAGGCTCATCTTCCTGCAAAAAGGGCATTAAACAAAGCATTAAGGCTGGAAAGTTCCCTGTGTTTGTGTCTATATGCTGGTTGTCGCTGGGCCAGGTTACAGAGCTACATCCAAACTCCTCCCACCATCAGTGTCACTTTGACAGGCCAAGGGTGCAGGCTACTGTCTATAGCATGAAGTGCATCAAGCACATATACATGCAAGAAAATAACATGCATCACAATCCACATCAATTAATGGAGAAATCAATCACATACTCACCCAAATTCATCACAGACATGGGGTGGATGAAACGCAACCAATCCCCACTAGTGGTGTTAACACAAGTAGTACAGCAGCAGACAGGCCACAGTTATGAGGCAAGTCCAAAGCCCTTGTGTAATATTTTGTTACACCGAACCATCCTTGCAAGCCCATGGATAAGGGAAGCAGGAGTGGCCTATGTGCGTCAGGACCCCAAGCTGCAAAAACATACACAAGACAAGTTTAAAGGGCCCAGCTGGACCAGACAGTGGATGCTATCAAAAGCCACAAAGCACCACACCGTCACATGAAAGCACAATATACAAACAATATTAAACTATATTAACTAATTAAACTAACAATGAACAACCTAATTAAAATAACTATCAAATAGTTAATATTAACTAACTAAACTAAAAGCAAAAATAAAAAATGGCCACATACAACCCGGGGGGAAGGGGGGCACCCGGGAGGGGGGAGGTACAGGGTGCACCTTAACACCCACATGCGATGATGTTGAGACAAAACAAAAACCCTCCATGGGCTCAACGCCTGCACGGCGTGATCTGTGTGGGAGATATCTCGTCGTCCGAGTCTGCCTCATCCTGAATTGGAAGACGTGGGCCAGGAGTCTGACCACGCCAAGGCGCAGCTTGCCCCTCATCGGCAGCAAGTCTGCCGGACAGGTGAGCCTGGTTCTGTGCGGCAATGACATGCAGGTCTGCATGCAGAACCTCCCGTGATCCACGTGCTTCCTCTTGCAAGGTAACACGTGTAACACGTGTAACACAGCGTTCTTCCTGCGTGGTCTGGCTGGACAACTGATGCACCTCCCGGCAAGCACGTAGCTCAGATGAGATGGTACGCTCAAGCTGCTCAAACCTCTCCTCTGACCGCACCCTCTGGGACATCAAGAGGGCACCCAGAGTGGATCTGAGGGACTGATACTCAGCCCTCAGGGCCTCCATGTGTGCCTCTGTGTGAGCAGTAATTGCTTGACGCAGAGACAACATTTCAGCCTGGCGTGCCTTGTCAGAGGCCGCCATGGCCAGCCTGAGTGAGCGGGCCGTGGACTGCTCCGCCTGCTTCTGGAGAAGCACCTGCCTATCAGGTGGGAGCACGGATTGGGCCACACATTCCATGCTCACAGCGATGTTATCAAGTGCTGCCCCCAGACGTTCTGAATTGGCAGTCATGTCTTGCTCCCACTCTGTATACCTCAGTGGCGCGCGGCCACGGCGTTGCTGGGCTTGACACCTGCGGGACCCAAGGACCGGGCATCCTCGTTGATCCAGATGAGGGTCCTGGAACGCATAAGCCCAGCACTCCATGCCCAGATCCTTTGGAGGAAGACCCGTCTGGAGTCAAGTGGTAAGTGGCCATGCATTGCTGTGTGAAACAGGGCATGTTGCAGTGTGCTGGTAGTCAGCTACTTGTCTGTATGTGTAACATAGGCCATGTATGGATGTGTGTGTGCAGGGACATCATGGTAATGCATGTGAGACCAGTAATGCGTGAACCACATGGATGGTGCATGTGTTCCAATGCAACATGCGGAGCAGCATGCGGGATGCACACATGAATGCATGCCTGTCCCTGTTTTTGGACATGGATGGGGGTGAGAGATGGGTGCTGCTCTCATGTACATGTATGGTGTACATGTCTGTGTGTCTGAGAAGTGTGTGTGTGACTTTGAAACGCCATGGATGCATGACACATGTCCGTGATGATGTGTAGATTCACTTATGCAGTCTAGTCACCCTTGTATCCACTGTGTCTGTGGTGTACGAGCCATGATGCATGACCCTCCGGTGATGTGTGTGCATGGGATCAGTATGAGCCATGATGCATGTGAGTTTTAAGGCAACATTTATCTCAATAGAGGCCCTTGTACATGGTTTCTGATGTTGATTGCATGCGCCGTGCCTGTTTCTGCATGTGTGTTGCCTGCATTGACCCATGTGTTGTGGAGGGACAGGATGCAAGTGACGTTTGACAGTGCCACTCATGTGTTATTGCTTCATGTCTACGGGACTATTGTACAGTACCCTGATGCTTGTGTTCTATGTCTCCCTCTACACAGCGTCGAGTGAAGAAGAGGGCGGAGACAGCGCTGTGGAGCTAAGCGGCAGGGATGCCTCCACCGGGAGGCGACGCAAGGCCCAGCCACCCTCCCAGGAATTGCCATCATCGGGGAGCGAGGGGACTGGTGCCGCGTCGCCCACTACGGCTGTAGCGGAAGGGCCGGGAGAGCCCCCACAGGGGCTTGCAATGGCGGAAGATGGTGCGAACACATCCAGGTTGGTGGTCTCCACAGAGGAGGAGGAGCCCGCTACTGAGCCGCACATGGGGCCTGGTGGGGGCAGTACCACTGGTGCAAGTGGTGCAGTCCAGGGCCAGGGTCAGGAGGCATCACAGGTCGCCGCGGAGGGGCCTATGTATGTCGCTGTCCCTGACCCTGTGACTGCACCACCATGCAGCAGCAGGGATGCCCCATCCGAAGCCCATCCGCAGGTAGGGGGGAGGCCCACGTCATCGGGCTCTCCACTACCTGCGGACGAGGAGTCCCATGACTGTATGGGCTCTGTCCTGATTGGTGTCGCATTGTGCACGCGTGTCATTCGTGATGACGTGCGTGTTTCCTGGGGGGACCACGCACGCCATCACGAAGAGCTGCGTGGCAACGTGGCACAGTTGGGAGGGGCCATGGTCGTGGGTTCCTACATGTATTGCGCACTCTGGCGGACCTCTCCTCCTCTTGAAGACTATGCGCCAGTCGTTCTCCCTGTCATCTTCCACCAGATTCCACCAGGGCCCCCTGTGGACCTGGCCTGACCAACACAGCCAGCTTGGTTGAGATTCCATCCCTGTCACAGTCGGGAGTCGGCAGTCCAGCAGAGGTGGACACCCCAACAACTGGAGACCAGCAGGGAGGATGTGCAGGCATCATCGGACAGGGCACATGAACAGCAGCAGCAGCAGCAGGCTCTAGGTGGGAGCGATGATGGCTCGGGGCCATCAACATCAGAGGGGCAGGCATCTGCCAGAGGGCAGGAGGACCCCGGAATGGGTGTGTCTTCCGTGTGGCTGCGGTTGGGCCAGTGTATAGTTGCGGAGAGGCGGCGGGCGGAAGAGGCGCCGCTCACCATGGTCAGGGCGGAGTTCTCCATGCGTCGGGCATTGAGGCGGGCTGAATGCCTCGAGGCAACTCGCAGGGAGTTGGAACAGGTCATGGATGCATCCCTGCGAGACCCGCCTCCAGGAGATTGACATGGAGTCTGATGATTCCCTGGCCCACAACATCACAGAGTGAGCCGTAGGACTTGCCCGCCTCCATTGTATATAGTTAGTTAGTGTTAGGTTTCCTTTCTCTTTTTTTTTCTTTTGGGACGCTTGGACAATGCCCCATGTTTTTGTATATAGTTCCTAATTAGGTCGTTTTTTTTTTACAGGTTTCATTTCATTTGTTGGGCTCACGGACCCTGGTTTCAATCTCTGTACATAGTTGGACTGTGGCTTTCTGCACAAATATTATTTTACTTCACCATGGATAAATGGATTTTAAAATGTAGGTTTCCTTTGGATTTCATTTGGTGGACAAGGAGTTTTCACTGACTTTATTTTGGATGACTTTGGATTGTGACTTCATTATTTTTTTTTTCTTTTTTGGACATGCATTATTTTCATGCTTTGATTCCATTTGCTTCATTTTGTGCACAATACATTTTGATTTCTTACTTCCATTTGTGGTATTCACTCATTGGTTTACTGCATGTCACAATGTGGGTTTGCACAATAACTGGCACACAGTGTGTGTGACGGACATGTGTTGATGTGCATAGTTGACTTTTGTTTTGTGACAAGAAATAGGCCTTTCAGTGTGGGGTGGATGGGAAACTTGATTGTGTCTCAGGACTGGGGTGGCGTGCAGTGGGATTTTGATGGACATGAGGCCCATGAATGTGCATCTTTATTACATGTTGGGTGGGGACATGTGTCGGGGCCTGCTGGCAGGTGCTCGTCAATGTGGGGTGGGTGGGGGTGCATGGGGACATGTGTCGGGCCCTGCTGGCAGGTGCCCGTCAATGTTGGGTAGGTGGGGTGCAGGGGGACATGTGTCGGGGCCTGCTGGCAGGTGCCCGTCAATGCTGGGTGGGTGGGGTGCAGGGGACATGTGGGCTGGCTGGGGGGCATGTCCAGGGTGGATGGGCTGCCTATGGGACATGACCAGGGGTGCAGGGTAGTCCCCTGTGGTGTGGGCTGGCTGCAGGGGCTGGGGAGGGGGTACAGGGCACAACTGGGAGGACACACACTGCAAAATCACGTTTGGAACTCCCTGCGCACCCCTCAGAATACACGTACCCCGCTCGCACAAGGCCTGTTGCGTGTGATTCTCCACGCGCACCCCCAAAATACACGTACCCCACTCGCACAGGGCCTATCGCATGTGATTCTACACGCGCACCCCCGAAATACACGTACCTGCTCGCACAAGGCCTGTCGCGTGTGATTCGCCATGCACACTCCTGAAATACACATACCCCGCTCGCACAAGGCCTGTTGCGTGTGATTCTCCATGCGCACCCCCGAATTACATGTACCCCGTTCGCACAGGGCCTGTCGCGTGTGATTCTCCACGCGCACCCCCGAAATACACGTACCCCACTCGCACAGGGCCTATCGCGTGTGATTCTCCACGCGCACCCCTGAAATACACGTACCCCGCTCGCACAAGGCCTGTCGCATGTGATTCTCCACGCGCACCCCCGAAATACACGTACCTGCTCGCACAAGGCCTGTCACGTGTGATTCGCCACGCGCACTCCTGAAATACACGTACCCCGCTCGCACAAGACCTGTCGCATGTGATTCTCCATGTGCAACCCCGAAATACACGTACCCCGCTCGCACAAGACCTGTCGCGTGTGATTCTCCATGCACACCCTCGAAATACACGTACCCCGCTCGCACAGGGCCTGTCACGTGTGATTCTCCACACGCACCCCCAAAATGCACGTACCCCGCTTGCACAGGGCCTGTCGCGTGTGATTCGCCACGCGCACCCCCGAAATACACATACCCCGCTCGCACAAGGCCTGTCACATACCCCGCTCGCACAAGACCTGTCGCGTGTGATTCTCCATGCACACCCTCGAAATACACGTACCCCGCTCGCACAAGGCCTGTCACGTGTGATTCTCCACACGCACCCCCGAAATACATGTACCCCGCTCGCACAGGGCCTATCGCATGTGATTCTCCACATGCACCCCCGAAATACACGTACCCCGCTCGCACAGGGCCTATCGTGTGTGATTCTCCACGCGCACCACGCTGTGCGAGTGGGGTTTGTGTATTCGGAGGGGTGTGCGGGGAGTTTTATAGACATTTTCGTGGTTGGGGGGCTGTATGCTGGTCCACTGGCCTCTGCGCCATGTACGGGATTTGTGTGCTGTTCTTGGCGCACGGAGCGGGGTTGGGGGCGTAACTGGCGCTGCTGCAGGTTCGCTGCGCCACTCTGCGCCACGGCTCGTTATGGATGTTAGAATCCATGAATACGCTGTGCGCGGAAATGGATTCTGCCGCACGCGCACCCTGTGCGCCAGCCACGTGCGCCACTTGTGCGCTGATTTCTATGAATTACCCCCTAAATCTAAAGCGCGTGGTCAGATTCCGAAATGACCGAGAGGGGTACTTGACTAAGTAATCCTCTGGTTTTGGAATCCATTTCCAAAACGAAATTACTTGACTGTAAAGCTTGGTATTTAACACAATTGCATTGTTTTCGAGGCAATCAAATGCATTTATAATCTCCTTAACCTTCCCTGGATTGCTTACCAAAGTCGCCAACAACAAACCCAAGTTTGACATTTTTTTTTCAGAGGTCGTTTTCAGAACTTGCATAAAGTTTCCCTTCAGGTCTTCTTTTAAATAATAGTACAATGAATCCCTCTCAGCCACCATACATTTCCTTAACAGAGAAAGTTTTTTGGTATGCATAATACAAGTTATGGATTGAAGACCAAGTTATTAACAAATCATTTCTATTGGAATGCACTTTGGAATAAAAGGATTTTATGCCAAATCATTTCTTCCAATTGCCTTAAATAAGGAACTAGTAAGAATTCCATACCATATGCTGTTCTAGTAATCACTGTATCGGCCGTGTGTACATACACGTGCATGGCTTAATCTCAATCATATTTACTTCCCCCATGGAAAAAGAGCTCAAAGCAGGGCAAAAAGTGCCTGTGATAACTGAACATCTTTTGCAGATGCTAATATATGGCTAACAAATGCACATATAAAGTGATGCCGCCTTTAGTTTGCAGCATAGGTGACTCCCATTAAGAATATCTGTATGGCCACAGTGTCAGCTTGTGGCTGTATTCTTTGGCAAACCCTAGATAAATCATTGGAGTGGGTGTGGGAGAGGTGTGCACGTTATCAAGGGCAAGGTCATTGTCCTCTTTGCTCCCAAGAGCAATGCAAGGCAGCCAGCAGGAGAGCTGACGCCCTTAACGACTACTCAATGAAAGCAATTCAGCTTTCTTTGTCAGGTTCACAGGGAGCCCCCAATTGTAGCTGGAATCAGTGATATACCCTGATGCTGACGCTCCATGAAAATGAAAGCAGACTATTGAAATACCCAAGTACTGGGATTACCAAAGAAAGAAATAGAATAATTCCAGACTGTTTAATATAAGGATACATAGTTAGTGCTTGTGCTCAGAAAGTATGACCACATTCCCGGGGCATGTAATAACTATCATTGATTAACAGTCTGTCTGCAGGTCTGGTAAAAGACATAGGATGGTTTGCCGCCTAAGAGCACATTTGGTTCAGAGGTATAAGGGGTTTAGTTGAGCCCTCCCAATCTCATTCCCATGGTGTTGTAGGAAGGTTCTTGTATGCTTCTCAATCTTTGCCCCGTCTCTTTGAACGAAATGGCATTGTTAGTAGGCCTAGCTGTGTTCTCCCTAGCATGCGTCTACAGACACGTGTACCAACAAAGATAACATGCCCCTGAAGTGGAAGGTGAGATATGCCCTATGATGTCAATGTTCCACCCAGTGTTACAGATACGATTTTGAAGTTGGAGTATTTTACTCCCAATTTTTTTTAAGTTGGGAGGGAAATTATTCTGTAGGGAGTATAAATGCAAGTCCAATTCATAATGGGAGTACTATATAAGCGACTAAAAGTATGTTTTACCTGGAAAATTGAAATGTTTTCATAATAATAATGACTTTGCACCTAGTTATTCATACACATTAAAAGATACAAGTTTATTTCTTCCAGTCAGACAGTTATGGTAGTAGTTTCTTCCTTGGGCACTATGTGCGCTACTTGCCAAACCTATACATGTAGCTGTGTAGGTGAAAACAGGGGCACAAGGTCCTACGTGTCTGTTTACTATTATTTGTAAGGGGTACTCTCTAGTTTTACTTTGGGGTAGTATTTGCCTATTTTTAGGAAGCAAAAGTCGCTGATAAGCCCCTTATCTGTAGGACTGGTTCCATCCCTTTCTTATCATCTGAGGGTCTATCCAGTCTAGGTGTGCATGCAGTCCGCTTCTGAAGGGGAAAATGCCTGCCACCAAAACTGCTACTAGCTGACCCCCGGCCTTGTTACCTATGCATCTCTGCAAGTCCAAATAAGCAGACATCTGTGCGTTTTTATAGGTTTTTCTGCATTGTTGTACTCTTGCAGCTAGGCGGTTTTGCTGTGCTGCCGCACCATGTTGCTCACGTCAGCTTTCCCATGCTGCTCGCTTTGTTTTGGTTGTGATTGTTTGGGGGAGAAGCTCAACCACAGTGGCTCCCCATCTCCCAGATCCTCTGTCTATCCTCCAGTCTCGCGTGTCTGAGGGCTTCTCCCGGTCACATACATTCCCAGATAAGCCCTGACATTTGGTTAGGGTTAGAGTCCGGGACAGGAAGTCCATGTTGCTCTGTAGTTTCCCTGATCAGTGGTAGTGCACAAAAGAAAACACTGTAGGGCCAGACACCATTGAAGGATCCTCTGATTGTTGTCTTTATTCTAAGCCATCCATAAATGGGGATCAAGATCAGTAAAAAGCATAAAGGACCTTCCCATCAGATTATAACAAAGGCACTCCACTGCCCACTGTATGGCCAGACACTCCTCTATCGTTGAGTGGAACTGTTCATGTGGTAGCAATTTATTGTTAATGTAAACTATTTTGGTGCATGTCTCTTTGGTCCTTTGAGATAGCACAGCTCCAAGATAGAAGGGTGCAGTGAAGTCAGAACACTTTAACCATGGTTCCTTTGTCAAAGCTCCCGGTCCAAGCTATTCCCCTGGGGGTTGACCACTCTGCCTCCAACCTTCTTCCCCAAGTACCTTTGTGGCTAGTAGGGTGTTTTTTTCATTAATTGAATTTTAGCCAAGCTTCCTGAAATTTGATCAGTACCATCTCCAGATGGACTAGATGAAATTTCCAGCACAGACTGTATACTATGATAACTTCACAACAGGCCACAGAATACGATCCATGGTGTTGTAACACTGGGTAGATTCAAAAGGTAGTACCCTAAAATGTCTACAATCCTTGGGAAGCCTGGAATACTGTTTTTGCCTTATCTTCTTGGTGCAATGGTATATTCCAATAACTCTTTGTGGGATTGTTAGTGCTGATGTAGTGGGTGAGGCTCGATCGGTATGTCATTTTGTCAATTCTTAGTATAGGGTATAAGTCATAGCTTGACATGTTGTTCAATTATTGAAAGTCCGTGCAGAACCAAATAGAGCCATAGGGCATAGGCACCAATACTGTAGGTGAACATGAATGACTAGAGGAGGGTTTGATAATCCCGTGTCATACTATTTCTTGAACTTCCTCCTCTACTGCCAGCCTTGATGCTACTGGAAGCAATCTACCCATGGCACCAGGTTTGACATGAATTGCATGTTGCGTGTATGTGGGTTGTATTGAAGAATCTGAGAATATGTCTTTGCAGGAGTAAAGCATAGTCCACAGCTCTGCTCGTTTTACTGGGATAAGGTTATCCTCTGTTGTATGTGTATGATCTTGGAGGCAGGAAGGATCTTGTGTGGGTGAAATATGTTGTGATAGTCCATTGGCTCTGGTATTATCAATCTGGAAGTAACCCACAGGTCCACTCAGTTTTTCAGGAGGGCCACATGATATGCTTGTTGAGTGTTTTCCTGATCATCTTGGGCCACCTTATAGGTGACTGTTTTGATAGCCCCTCCACTGAGACAACATTTGATTCTCAGTTGCAGGCACCAGAACCATGACCTTGTCTCTGGGTTGGAAGGTTCATAGACATGTTCCATTATTGTAGTAGTTTTCTTGTAACTGTTGTGTCTGTGGACTTTGTGCACTTCCGTAGATCACAGACCTAGTCCAGCAGGATTTGAACTTCCTGGGGTTGCTGCTCCAATTCTTCCCACTGTAAACATATCCAACAGAATGCAGGTCAGACATAGCCTTTAACAGCCCACAGCTTCACGCAGGCCTGCCTTGGCTCATGCTGGCGGGCCGTTAAAGGCCATGTCCGCCCTCCTGGCAGTGCATGAAAGCCACATATCTGACTATGGCCCTCATTAGGACCCTGGCGGAGTGGGTTTCCGCCAGCGCTAATCGCGGCGGACCCGTCCGCCGTACTACGAGTTCCCTTAGCGCCTTGGAGGTTTTCTCCGCCTGGTTTTACCGGGCGGAGAAAACCATGGCGCTAAGGGACCTCGTTGTTAATTACGCCGCCGTACTTTACGGCGGCGTAATTAACTCCTTCCCCACTCCCATTATACCCTATGGGGCAAGAATGGGAATGGGGAAGGGTAAAATGGGGATTGGGGATTTACCGCTCCGCCAAGGTCGGCATGGGGTGGTAAATCCGCCAACCCCCATGGCGCTATCGGCGGCTTTCCGCCATGCTCCGCGGTGCATTTAGCACCGCGGATTCCGCCAGGGTCGTAATGAGGGCCTATGTGTGGAGGCGGCTAACTCATTTAACTTCTAAAATGAAAAAAACAGTATTACCAAATGTTTTAGCTTGCCCCCTCCTACTCTTCTGCGTGAAACCACTGTCTCATTAGGAGTTGCTGTTTTGCTGATTTTCACTAGAGGCAAGTTCACGTGTGCCACCTCTTCAACGTTTCATAAGGTAAGTCAATAAAGCAAAAATGTCATTTCAGATTTCTCCATTAACATGTAATAAAAGGCCAGAGGTATGTTTGTCCGATTCAGTCGTATACTGTAGAGACTGCCCGCTTTGCCTGTTATCGCAGTTTCTTTACGATATCTAGTGGTCCTACTATGTCAATGAAAAACGACTGTATTGGATTACATTAAGACATACCACATAATATATTAACACTCTCAAAATTTCTAGTGTTACGCATTTTGGCCTGTGTACACAGGCTTTCACACTAGCACACAATAACAGTCATGAATGCGACAGTAAAACCAGTTTAGAATCTTGCCCACCCCTTCACATAATTACGATTAGAACTGAAACTATGGGTCTGATCAAATATCCATTAGATGCTCATTACCTCTCTTATCCTGTACGGTGCACAATATGCCATCTCAATTTTGCATTTCTGCTTATAAACTCTGACAGATTATATACAATTGAGCATCCTCGGAGTTAAATAAAGCAGACAAAGCTCCCTTGAAAGACCTAAGATGAGGGCCTTGGAAGCATGGTTTTAGCCTTTCCTTTGTCCCTTTGTGATACTGCGGGCAAATCAAGATAGGGTGAAACAGATCCTTGTCCACCTCTATGTGGCACTGGCATCCTCGTCCACTTCTATGTGGCACTGGCATTTTTGTGGAAACTTCAGTCAGCTCGTCCTTTTAAGTAGGAGAAGTACATTCAAAAGGGCCAGAATTAGTAGACTCCTACCGGCTGGTGAGTTTAGCTTAACAATGGGATCTGGACTCGCCAGAAACGTTAAAGATTTTGTTTTTACTACATCAGACTCAAGGTCCTTTTTTTCTAATCCAACTTTGGTTTTTTAAATTGTCTTGTTTCAGAGTGCCCTTGACTCAGTTGTCCCCATTTGCTGTTATGAACTGTTGTGCCAGAGACTGCACCCCATTTTGCGCCACTCATATTTGCACATGCTCTTTGATGTGTCCATCTCCGAGAACCCTATGATCAAATTGAGGTTGTCTGCATGACCTAATCAGAGATTTGCCAAATAAAATATCAATCTGGACTGTGCTAGTAATTTCACGCTCTGTAGTCCCAGTTCAATCCTCAGTACGCTACGTGGGCTACGGGGTGGCAGGCCCAGTAATTGTCTCAGGAACCTGTTCTGAGCTACCTCTGCATACTTCACTTCAATAAAGTATTAATGATGATACTTTCAGCTTGGAGTCCTCCATACACTTGCCCAGCCTCAACTCCCCATATAGATGGCTGAATCTCAGAAACCCTTTAAACCTAAGGGCTGCCCTTTTAGCCTAGTATTTTATATGTGCGGCCCATTGACCATTATTAGAGAACATTAAGCCTAAAAACAGATGGGAGTCTACTACCTCTATTGGTACTTCTTTTATATTCCAATTGCAAGCTTTACATTGCTTGCCAAAAAATTCATAATTTTTTGTTTTATTATCGTTTGGTCTTAGCTTGTTCTTTTCTAGGAAATTGTTGGCATATGATAGTCCCTGCTTGAGGCTACCCGGGGTTAGTGCCAAAATCACTGCATCATCTGGGTACAGTAGGGCACTGTACTCAACCTTCCCTAACCTGGGGACAAGAAGCTTATCATAAGGTAAGTAGGTTATTTTCATAAAGCTGAAGTTAACTTTGTCCATCTAGGTGTATTCTCCCCTTTTTGGTAAATTGTGCCAGATGGTCGTGGGTCAATATTGACTCCAGCGTGGGTGCTCCATAACATTATATGGATCCCTTTTTGGAATTTATTTGGAATAAAGTTTTTTCCTTAAGTCATACTGCAGGGTTGAGCCAGGCAAGCTACACAGCTGACATTTGCCACTCCAGAATCAAGGGGAAAGGTACCACTGGTCCTGCAGACATTCTGGTGTATGGGTTCTGCAAATAAACCCCAAGCTCCCTCTGTTCATTTTCACTCCCCCTCTCTTTCCATGTCACTTCTGAGGGCACCTATTCAGAGTAAAAAGGTCAGGACACCAACAGAGTAGGGTAGTGGTCCTAAGAGGGGTATGTTGTTGCTCCTCTGGGCCCACTGAGAAGGAATGCTTAAGGTGCTTTTGCTGGTTGGTGGCAGACACCTAATTGTAGTTGAGATACAACGGGTGGCTCTACAGAGCACCCTGTTAAAATTCAAGCGTGGTTTACTATTGCCAGATTTGGTTTACCAATGTGTGGGTAAATGTGAAATGTGTGGCAACATGCAGCTGACTTTCCTCTACTGACATGATTGTTGTTTGGTAGGTAATGAAACCAGCCTTGCATGGACAACATAACAGACACAGATGTAGCATTACATGGGAATTTCATGAATGAGCCCTGTTGCTGGGCCAGTTTAGAATCTGCCGGGAAAAGACTAGTGGGTGACCTCCTACATTTTGAATGCATGAATCGCTAGGAGTAAAGAGTGGGTTCTCCCCAAGCTCCAAATCTCCCATAAAGAGTGACGGTCTGTTTTGACAGTCCCTGAAGCTTTAAGAGGACACTGAAGGCCTCAAGCCCCCAAGCTACCTTGCTAAGAAGCTATGTATTTCATGAGGTCTTCCAACCACTAGAAGCAAGAACGTATGCAGACGTGAACTCCGCTGGTGCAAGAAGGAAACAACCAGAACACAGAGCTTCTCTCTCCAAGCCCCCAGACTCTGGATCCTCATTTCCGCCAATACAAGAGTCACATCCTCTCGACTCAATTTCAGGAAGGAGATCAATTTCCAAGGAATGGATCCTCCCTAACACCTAGATCCACACACCCTCCACTCACCACATACCTTGTAACCGAGTGATCTGTTCCCCCTATTTCCTCCGCTGGTTATGAGTATCTCCTTTGCTGCCAAATTGACCGCCCACCTCCTTCACCTTTGTTACATCCCAGCTCCCTTGTATTGAAACCTTTCAATTGGCTACCCTCACTGCGTAATTCCGCCTAAGTGCCAGGAAATCGTCTCACCGTGCACTTAGGAAACCATCTGTTAGTGCGTGTAGACTTTGCAAAGTTTCCAGAACTAGGAATGTCTCCAATCCCAAGCCTGATACCAAAGGGAAGCGTTGGCATGTGAGGAAAACATATGGCAACTCCCCCACGCGCAATCGGTCGTTCTGTGCATGTTGGGGGTTGCCATGGAGACATTGGCGTCCCATACATTGGTCATCACGCAATACGCTGCAGAGGAGCAGTGTACGCCGGATCAGCTGATTCATTATAAGCACTGCCCATTCCTTGGAGCAGAGCTTCTAAATTTTGCTCTACCTCAGCGGCTACTCTTGATCTCAATTGCTCATGGGATTTTGACCTTGGACCTTTGCATGTTTCTTCGGATTCATCTCTCGTCTTGCGCCTGAAGTTTTATTTGCCTTTGCTGGATATTTTGACCCGGACCGTCTCCTGACCTGAATTTGCATACCGTTTTGCTTCTTGTTTCTGCCAGACGTGTACCCTGACTCGGATCGTCCTCAGACTTCTTGTCTTCTTGAATCTCTTGGAATATTGTTCTCTCCAATCCGACACCGTGCTATGACCTTTTATGGAACTTTGACATTAGAGTGCTCAGACTAGAGACTTCTGTGCAAAGCACTTCCATGGATTTTTAGGCGTCCTTGTGCCGTCGGTTTAGGAACTTCACAGTACTTTCACCTGGTTTAGGCGTCCTAGTGCCGTCGGTGCAGGTAAAGAACCACCGATTCTTTCACCCTTGCAACTCTCCATCTCCTCCATCATTCTTGTCAATCCACAACGTCAGCCATCATCTGGTAAGGAAAATGTACTTTGGTTACTGTGTATCTTTAAAACAGCATTTTCAAGTATTTTACTGATATATTTATGTCATCCCTGTTTTCAGGGAACCAACACTGGTGGAGAAATAGATTGCCAAGAACAACTACTGTACCACCTCTTTTGGGCACAATTGTTAGTAATACAGGTTAGCATTGGTTTTTACCCCTCTGCTGTATTGTTTATTATATTGGTATTGGTACTGAAATTACCATTTCTTTTTGCAGCCAGCTGTCCGGTGGGCATCCAAAAACATCTTTTGGTCAATCAATCACTCAGGCTGTCATTTAGTACTCCTGAGTGGTGTTGGCAGAAAGTACTCATCTACCACACGACAGGTCCAACTGCCAGTCATTGACACTTCGTGGACTATATTTGGGCTGAATTTCTGACACTAAGGCTTGTAAAGCACTCCATTGCTTACCAAAGCTAGGTCTGCGCTCAACAAGTACAATAATAATACTAATAATAATAATAGAAGATGGACTGGGCAGAACCTCTACTGAATTTGCACTTTAAGTCTTATGTGGTAAAGTATACACTTAAGAGGGGTGTGACTGTCATGACAGTAGAAACACAAGCAGCAATACTACAAGACACCAAAATAAAGGAATGTATAATCAAGGTTCTATAAAAATATATATACTTTAATTAAACAAACTAATATGAAAAAAATGACTAAAGAAAACACTGGCAAAACCCAACCCTGAGAAAAGAACACAGAAAAAGGCAGAATATCTTTGTGGAAAAGCAGGTTCTGTGACTTTCTGAGATCCAACAGCTGGGAAACTTTGGACATTCTAGCCCCAGTTGTGCTAAATATCTAGTCACAAGCGAGGGACCCTATGAACACAGAGACTTGTAAATGCTATGCTTGCTTGATACGTGTATATACAGGTTTGTTTTTAACTGCAACACTAGATAAAGTACAGTACATACAAATCTATAACCTTGTTTAGATATCCATTTATTGGAACCAATATATTGCTATACAGAATTTCTCTCGTTTCACATGCCTCTAGAGAAGTGACCAGCCTATGGATAAGTGGATAGTACAGCAAGATGGTTTAGATCAGAGTTATGACCTTGAGGCTTCAACACCGGCCTCTAGAGATGATGTGGTGAGAGGAATTTTCTGTATTTATTAGTGAATTTGTTTAAAGAATTAAATCTTACACAAAATATATCATTCCAATTCAACATTAAGACAATTAAAGAAGAATTTGATTAGACATTAAGATTAGTCTTTCAGAATAGAGAAGAAATACAATACAGATTTAAAAGGTTTTCGATGTCAGTGCAATATATAAAAGAAAAAGTAATAGGTAATCATCTGACTTTAATTAAATTGATTCCATTAAAAAATGTGAAGACTGCAATAGTTAAAAAGAATTTGTTACTGCAAAACCATATGAAACCAAAACTGATCCTCAAAAGCTAATCCTCATGATCAATGAATCTTAAAAACAGAACTCTTCTTAAAACTGGACATTCCAGATGTAAATGATACAGTGATTCAATTTCACCTACATTTTTACAACACAAACAGGTTGCTTATGTATTTTTTTGTATTTTATTTGTATTTAGATATCATGCTTTAGACCAAGATGCTGTACAATAAAAAGAACGGTATATCAATCAGAGGTCAGTATGGGGAAGAAAAGAGAAAACCAGTACAGTCATCAAGAGAAAAGAAAATATTCAGACAGGCTCAAAATAAAGGGTAAGGTGAAAGTGTCGGGTATGTTTGTTTGAATGATGAAAGAATGGATGATTAAGTGAAAGGCCACCAAAGTGAAAGTTGTCAGGAGACTATCAGTCAGCACCACACACTATATGAGGCTGACAGAAATGATCTGAGTGTGATTAAAATCATTAACACAATAGACTAAATAAGAATTGCTGCATGACAATTTGCCTTAGAGAGTGGGCATCAGAATAAGAAAATGTTGTACTAGAACATGAAAAGTCGTTGACAAAAACGAAAAAGAAAAAAAATGTTTGCTAATGAAATGTCTTTTTAAAAACAATAAGATGTTATATATATTTTTTATATGAAAATAAAATTGTAATATTTTTTCGGTACAAAACTGAATGGTTATATGTCTAAATTGGTAAAGACATACCTCTAGGGTCAAAAACTGGATGAGAATGAGAAAACAAGGAACCCTTTGCACATATGATACTATGTTTAGTTTAGTTTAGTTTAGTTTATTTATTTGTATAGCGCGCCAAACCCTGGAGTATCAGGGCGCAAACAGATAAGGATATGCTCAACTTAGTTACAGGTACATAGAAATCAGATGAAGGTACAGAGATGCGCCGAGCTTGGTTACAGATATGCTCGGCTAATTGCACGTACAGGAAGAGGCAGGAAGAGTAGACAGACATCAGCAATATTACAGCAAGCAGATATGAACAAGGGGAGATCAAGGACAGGGGAACAAGGAGTTTGCTCCTGTTTGCGTAATATATAATTATATACAGTAATGTACAATGTGACAGGTGGAGTAGTTAGCTGTCGTTGGCTCTCAGCCACCTGGTGAGTTTTTGTCTAAATTTTGCGAAAGGCTGAGGTTCTCTAACGTCATGGGGGAGGGAATTCCATAACTGCGCAGCCTTGACCGGGAAGCTATTTCCTCCTATAGTGGCAAGTTTGAAACGCGGGACTTGGAGGCAGTTTGCGTTGGCTATTCTGGTAGGTCTGGAAGAAGTCCTTTTACGTAATCTATCCATGAGGTAAGGTGGAGCTTTGTTGTTGATACATTTGTGGGTGAGGGAGGCGATTTTGAGATGAATTTTGTCTGCGGTGGCGAGCCATTTGTGTTCTCTTCTTGTGGAGGAAATATGCTCGTTTCTATTAATCTTGAGTGCTGCTCTCAGAGCATTGTTCTGGAGCACTTGAATTTTGTGGATGGTCTGTTTATTAGCTCCAATGTAAAGTCCATTACAATAATCTAATTTGGATAGTATCAAGGCTCTGGCTAGTGTAATGCAACTATCTGTGGAGAGGAATTGTTTGCTCGCTCTGATAAGTTTGCATGTATATGCTGTGGCAGAAGCTAGGGAGTTAACTTGTTTAGTAAAGTTCATGGTGGCGTCTAGGTAAAATCCTAAGGTTTTTACTTCATGAGCTACTTTTATGTTGTTCCCATCAATAATGAAGTTGTCGTAATCAGGGCTGAGTTTGGATATATAGGTAGTGGTGCCCAGGATGATAAGCTCAGTTTTATCATCGTTCAGGCATAGGCCGTGTGTGGCCATCCATGCCTGGACGATGCTATAGATCCTGTTCACTAGGGCCAGGTCCTTGGCGTAGTCTCCTGAGAGCGGGAGGAGGATCTGGGTATCGTCTGCGTAGTTAGTATAAGCGATGCCCAGATGATCCATTTCATCAAAGAGAGGCTTCGTGAAGACATTATAGAGGGTGGGTGACACACAAGATCCTTGTGGAACACCGCATGTCATAGGGATTGGGTCTGCTGAGGCTGATGGAGCGAAGAATCTCATGGTCCGATTACTCAGGAATGACTGGATCCAAATTATGGCCTCTTTTGAAAAGTGGGCTGCCGAGTCGAGGTGACTACAGAGGACTGTGTGGTCCACTAAGTCGAATGCCGCTGATAGGTCCAGGAGGAGAAGTAGGGCCGCTTGGCCATTGTCTCTACAATCGTCTATTTGGGCCTTAAGGTCTATTAACGCTGTTTCGGTCCCATGTTGCGGGCGGAATCCTGATTGACGGGTTCCAAGTAGGTGGTTAGACTCTAGGAAGCTTTGAATTTGCAAGTAAGCCACTTTATCTAAAATTTTTAGAAGAAAGGGCACAGTCGTGATGGGCCTGAAGTTAGTCGGGATGGCAGGGTCAAGGGTTTGCTTCTTTAGTAGTGGCAGTACCCAGGACTCTTTTAGGTTGATCGGTACTGAACCTGAGGTAAAGGAAGAGTTGATTAGTTTGGTTATAAATGGCGCCAGTTCTCTCGCAGCATCCTTGATGAGTTGAGCTGGGCATTGGTCGCCTTTGCAGTTGGATGGTTTGAGTCCCAGGATGACCTTTTCTACCTCTATGGTCGATACCTTAGAGAAGCAGAATCGGGCTCCTAACTTGGGCATTGGCGGTGGCGCTGAGCTCTGAGGGATGTGTGGTGTAAGTGATGCCTTCTTGATGGCAATTTTGGTTTGTAGGCTTGCTACTTTGTTTGTTAAAGCAAGTTGTATGCTAGAGCACCATTTTTTATCCTTGGTGCAGTTTTCTTGGGGTACAACAGGTGTTTCCAGTTCTTTCAGAATGCTGAACAGTTCTTTGACACTAGATTTTGAGTTGGATATTCTAGTATTGTAGGTTTCTTGTTTGGCTAATAGTATTTCTTTCTTGTATTGGGAGGAGGCTTTGGAGAGGTTGAGTTTATTTTTGACAGATGGGGAAAGTCTCCAAATAGTTTCAAGTTTTCTTTTGGCCAGCCTAAGATTTTTTAGGTGGGGCGTGAACCAAGAATTGAGGTGTTTTTTAGGTTTGCTATTTCTTAGTTTGAGCGGGGCTATGTGATCCAGGGCTGAGGACATGGCTGCATTATAATGTTCGACTAACAGATTAGGGTCCATGCAGTCAGGTAGTGAGTTTAATTTAGGTATTATAATGGGCATCAGATTTTCCACTGTCATTAGTTTTTTATTTCTCGTTGGCAGGGGTGGGGCAAGTGAGGACGGGGCAGTGACCCGGTGGGTTGTCACTGAGAATAATAGCAGGTGGTGGTCAGTCCAGAACTGCGGTACAGAATCCGTAATATTTACTTCGCAATTATGTTCTGCTATCCAATCAAGGATGCGACCTTTGTTGTGGGTGGGTAGTTCAACTTTCTGGGAGAATGGTATATCCCTTGATTGTCTGTACCCTGCTACTTGGTTTCGCTCCCCCCCCAGATGCCACCCCAACTTTGTTCCCAGCGGCGTAGCATTCAGCGTGCTGAACCTCATTGGCACAAGTCTTTTGCGGACTCAGACTCTGCTATGCTCTCCTCTCTTCACTCTGCTTTTGACACTGCCTTCTCCGCCAGAAAGCCATATTATTCTGATCTACTCCATTCCTATTCGTCACACCCTCAGCGTCTCTTTCAAACACTATCCCATATATTCTCCCACTGCCCTCATCGGATCCTGCACTTTCCTCTTCGCCCTCTGCTCACGACTTTGCCCAGTACTTCTCTTCTAATGCCACTCTTCTCCGTAACAATATCTTGTCCTTTTCTCACTCTTCTTCCTCACTGCCCCCACCTTTGGCTTCCATGTTCACATTTTGCAAGAAAGACGTTTAACAAGAAAGTTTCTCAGTTCTCATAATAGTCCAGAAAATCAGAGTTGGAAAACACATCTCCAAAATTCTGTGTGAATGATGATGATATCGGTTTGTTGACCTTTCTGACATCTCTGTATGGGATGATATCAATTTTGTTTTTAAGTTGCATGATAAAGGTTTATCTGGCTAGTATTACATTGGACCTTTGGTAGTGAAGAATATCATCGCCGACTCCCTCAGTAGGGAGCTGCGCTTGTGCCACTAGTGGGAGCTTCGGCAGGATCAAGTGTATCTTCTGTTCCGACGATGGGGCAATCCCCACATTGATCTGTTGGCGACAAACACCAAGTGCTGGAGGTTCGCCAGCAGGTTTCCCCAGCTGGGGAGCATGGGCGATGTGTTCTCTTTCCCCTGGGACGGCCTGTTTCTCTATGCCTTTCCGCCATTGCCTGCTGCGACTCATCAATCAACTCAGACGGTCCCTGTGCAAGATGATAGAAGTAAGCATGTTACTCCAATCTTCGCGATCGACTTATACCTCCCACAGCGCTATCTGCCTATTGGGGTAGGCCTTAACGGCAGCAGTGCCCCAGGGAGCAAAACTAACACTTGGTGCACCCCATCCCTGCGCACCCCTGATCATGCGGGGTAGCCACATTTTTCAATAGGTGCCGATCCAAAAGCATCAGCGCCCTATTGTTATTAAATGTGCCCCGCTCCCGACAGCAGGGCGCATTTAATTTCAATAGGGCACCTGTCACACCTTCTCCCACCATGACAGCTCGGGGGAGACCTTGAAAAACTCCTACGAGCTGGCGTAGTGGGGGGCGAACGGCTCCCCACAGCTGCCGCCCGGGCTACCCTGCCCTAAGGCCGGCCCTGCTGCCCATACTTTTCTCCCCCTTCTACTGTCCCATTTACCCTTCACAGGTTTAGTTGCCCAAGGAATGGGCCCAAAAACTGCTGGTTCACAGTTAGGACCTTTCCTTTCATCATTCGGCCCTAGAAGTATTTCATGCTACATTCACCAACTGTGAGAACAAACACATCTAAGCCAGTGATGTCGTGTGGGTGGGGGGCCTGCCTCCACCCTGCTCCCCAGTATGCCCCCAGCCTCCTGCTGGTACCAAAAGCTGATTTTGCTACTGATCTAAGCAGAAGTAAGCATGTTACTCCAATCTTCATGATCGACTTTTACCTACCACAGCGCTATCTGTCCATTGGGGTAGGCCTTAGCGGGGAGAGTGCTGCAGGCGGTAAAACACACATTTGGCGCCCCCTCAACCCTGCGCACCCTAGGCCATGCAGGGGGGCACCTTTTTCAATAGGCCCTGATGCAAAAGCATCAGTGCCCTATTATTATTAAATGTGCCCTGCTCCCGAGAGCAGGGCACTTTTAATTTCAATAGGGCACCTGTCATGCCTTCTCCCACCATGACAGCTCGGGGGAGACCTTGAAAGACTCCCCCGAACTGGCGTAGTAGGGGGGCAACTGTGCACCACGGCTGCCGCCCAGGCTACCCTGCCTAAGACCGGCCCTGCTGCCCATACTTTTCTCCCCCTTCTCCTGTCCCATTTACCCTTCAACACCAAAGGTTCAGGTTTAGTTTCCTAAGGAATGGGCCTTAAAACCTCCCCGGAAAAGCCTCAGACAACTTCAGTAGCAACTTCATTAGCAACTGGCAACGTGCAAATGACTATTTACTTCTGGGTGGCGTGACATTTGCACAAGCCGGTTCACTCAGGTCTATGTCCAGCATCTGGCAGGAAAAATTCCGGCTTTGTGTGTTCATTGACAACACTAGATAAGTTGTTTTGGACAATTCCAACAATAATACTAACAATAATAAAAATTTAATTGCAAATCAGAAAAGTGAAAAGTGACTTTATATAGATTTGTGGAAAATGGGAAACTGCGGTGTTACTCTGAGCTTCTGCATCGAATATTTGAATTGTAACAGTTGCATCTTGCGTCACTGGCGCAAGACACTTTTTTTGACCTGTTGCCAACAAATTATTTGCAGCGCGGAAAGTGCACTGGCTCTGCAAGATAGCAAGCTGTTACCTCAGAGCCCCTCCCGCGCACTTCAATTCACGATGACTTGCAGAAATCTGAACCTGCCTGTCATCAGATTCAGCCCCGGTTCAAAAGGTTGAGCCAGGACACTGCTAGCTAGAGAAAAACGTAAGTGTGTGTTGGTTGGCATGCTTTGATAGGTTCTTTCTTCAAGCAGTTCTCGTACATTGTGTTTCATTAGGCGCTTGGCGGATTTGGGACGAATAAATCTGCGTGCTGCAATCACCACACCTCGTGGTGCTTATTCCAGCATCTCCGCCCGATTATGGGTTCACTGCTCATCGGGCGGCATTGGTAGTTCCGCATGCAGGCAATATGAGAAATCTCTTAATGAGAAAAGACTCTTAGGGTAATGAGAAAAGATACTACTGCAGGCGCAAATACCCTTACCGCAATATATGAAACAGCAGATGACTTGAAAAAAAAAAGGAGAATCAATTTAAAAAACGACCATTACAAGAGCCACCCGAAAAGATATACATTTAAGTTGATACCGCAGTCGATGGGGGATATGCTGATGGCGATGGATGCCAGCGAAAAGTGAAGTCCTCCTATCAGGAGTTTGGTCTTTGCTGAGAATATGGCAAAAGAAACATCCTGTGTGGTCATCTCATTACCCTAACCCCCACCCAGGAACACACCAAGGGGAGCTGGAGAAGAAGGCAGGGCTGTAACTGTTTACGCATTGCCGGTTGCAGGACTCTGCAGCAGCACCATCTCCTCTCCACAGCCAGCGGGTGAGAGAGAGGGCACTCAAGCGAAGACTAATGGATGCACTCTCCTCCATGGCATCTCTGAGAGGATGGGCTGCTCTCTTTGGTAGCAGGCTGTGCAGGAAAGGTCTACTCCTACTGTCCTACACCCCTTAGCAGGGACAGCCCACAGCTGCACCCTCCCATAGTTGCAGGCATCCACCACCTCACTCATCATGCTGGACCTTCCAGCTCGGCTGGCTCTTCCCCAACCCCCCGAAAGAGGCCCTTTCGGAATTTCCCCGAAATAAAGAGCAGGACCAGTTTTCAAAGGTGGAAGTCACAAATGCTGTAGCAAGCTTTATTGAAGCATCAAGCCAGGAGTTATCTTCCAGGTGATCCGATTCTCCACCACACCTCAGGATTATTCTGCAAAGCCCCTGCCAGGTAGGCCCCTCCCTAGTCATTCCCTCTCTACCCATGCCATTTATTTACTTATTTTTCTTCTAATTTTTATTTTATTTTTCTTCATTCTTTACTTCTATTCATGATTTTCTCTCTTCACAGTCTATCCTTCTATTCATTCGTTCTTCCTTCACATTCTAACCTTCTATTTCTATTCCGTAGTTTCTTTTTTCACATTCTACCTTTCTTTCTCTTGGTTCTCTTTCTTCTCATTCTATCCCTCTTTTCATTTGGTCGGTATTGCCCCATTACTTTCTGTTATGACTTGATGGTCGTGAAGATTATGGGGCCTCTGTCCACAAGTTCCACTCAGAAAGATACAAATAACTTCCTGAGCGATCCTTGTGGCCACAGGTTTTTTGAGTGCTGAAGAACGCCAGGAACCAGGAACACCGGTGACCCCTCGACCGCTGTAAAGCAAGCAATGGGTCAGTACAATGGGAAAACAATACACTGAAATGGCGAGATCACAAATATCAAGGGGCTTACCAAGGTGGGGTCTGGGAAGAGTACAGAAGGAAATGGAGGTGTTCCGTGTGGTTGCAGAATGTAGCAAGCTGTAGCGAGTAGGCGTAGATAGTTGTTGAGTTTGGCACTACAAAACCTGAATGGCAAGGATAATCCGAAAACAGTCCGTTAAGAGTTCCAAGGTCAAAAGCCAACCAAGTTCGTCAAAACCAGGGGTAATCCAAAGGAATCCAAAACACAGTTCAAAAGGTCCTGAAACAGTAAAACAGCATCCGAGAGCTTGACAGAGGAATCCAAAAAGAACAGTCTGTAGTCCAGAATGGAGATGTGGAGACAGGAAGACGCCGAACAGTGCCTTATTGGGTCAGCTGTGAAGCACTGAATGAGCGTTCCCTCTCCAGTTTTGAAGGGGCCTACGAGTGTCACATGGCCCGATCACGTGACTGATGAAATAGCACGTTTCTGTATCACATGACCCAAGATTGCAAAGACGCTGCCCGGTCTTCCTAGAGGCGTGATGAAGCAAAGAAAAAGGCCGGCGTCTCCGTCGACTATCTCCAAGATGCCAGGGCAGCTGCCAATGACGCAATACGTGAGAATGACCATAACGCATTGGATACCCTCGTGTGTTCTTGTTGCATAGCCGCTGCCATGCTACTTGAGGGAGTGAGGACCTGAGGTTAGAAGTGGAAGGCAAATCAGGACCTGAGAGGGAGGGCTTAGTGGCTGCACGGGTATTCATGTGCGTAAGGTGACCAGTGGATGGTGTAACAGAGCCCCCCCCACCCCAAAGGCCCACGACCCCGTGGGCAAGCAGGAAAATCTCGATGAAACCGGGCCACCAAACGAGGGGCATGCACATCCCGGGCAGGAACCCAAGAGCGCTCCTCAGGACCGTAACCCAACCAATCCACAAGGTACTGGAGTTGACAAGAGCCCAGAATACCCCCAACTTCATAAACATTGGGGTCATCCAGTGACACAGGGGCAGGACGAGGGACCAGACGTTTAGGACCAGGGCATGGCTTCATGAGGGAAGTATGAAAAACTGGATGGATCTTCCAGGCTAAAGGAAGAGATATGCGGTAAGCCACCGGACTCAGGACACCAGACACCCGAAAAGGACCAACAAACTTGGGAAGCAATTTGCGACAGTCAGGCAAGTGTAGATAACGGGACGACAACCAAACTTGGTCCCCCACACAGTAAATAGGAGCAGCAACCCGTTTCCTATCGGCTGAAGCTTTCATGGCTAACTGAGCCTCCTGTAGATGGGCAAGAGTCTGGGCATGAACTGTGGCCAAATCGCGAACACAAGATGAAGCAGCAGGAGCACAAGAAGATGCATAATCAGGAATGGGCAGTGTACCGGGATGTTGGCCATAGAGGGAGTAGAACGGGGAAAAGCCAGTAGAGGAGTGCAAGGAATTGTTATGGGCGAACTCAGCGAGGTGTAGCAAGTGTACCCATGATTTCTGATGTTGTAGTGAAAGACAGCGTAAATATTGCTCAATGGCCTGATTTACCCTTTCCGTCTGGCCGTCAGTTTCTGGATGGTAAGCAGAGGAAAATTGTGCATCAATACCCAAAAATTTGGTGAGCGCACGTCAGAAACGGGACGTGAATTGTGAACCTCTGTCAGAAACCAAGACCTTAGGAAGCCCAAACAAACAAAAAATGGACTTGAAAAACAGGGTTGCTAATGTAGGTGCAGAGGGTATACCAAAACAAGGAATAAAGTGAGCCATCGTAGTATAAGCGTCTACTACAACCCACACTGTATCATAACCCTGCGAACAAGGGAGATCAGTCACAAAATCCACAGTAAGGGTATGCCAAGGTCTGGGAGGAATTGGCAAAGGCTGTAAAAGACCCAAGGGGCGAACCCTACGGGACTTACACTGGGCACACACTGAGCATGTGTTGACGTAGTTCTCAACGTCTCGCCGCATGGAAGGCCACCAGCACCAACGTTTAAATAGATCCTGAGTTCGCTGTTGTCCTGGGTGGCCATGGATGGCAGCATCATGAGACCATTCCATAGCTAGATTTCGAGTGTCACTAGTGGGTAAGAACAATCTGTTGTGAACAAAAGGCAGACCATCATGAAAAACGAGATCCCAATCTGCTAACTCTTGTGGATGTTGGGAAACCCATGTGCGTATGGCTGACAACAGAGGAGGCAAAGGAGTGCATAAGCATACTACATGCCCGTGGTCAAGCACCGTTTCTGGGAAGACAGGAAGCAACACCCCTCCGGGAGAGTGGGAAAGAGCGTCTGCTTTACCATGAGACAGACCAGGACGGTGTTTTACAACAAAGTCATAGGCTGCAAAGAATAAGTGCCAGCGCACCTGACGACTGTTGACGCATTTGAGGGATGTGAGATCTTGCAAATTCCTATGATCAGTGAAAACCGTGACTTGATGTTTAGCCCCCATCAAATGGTGCCTCCATACCTGAAATGCGTCTTTAATTGCCAGGAGCTCCTTTTCGGTAACTGTATAATGGGACACAGTAGATGTAATCTTGCGTGAATGGTATGCTACAGGGTGTAAATGGCCAGAGGTTGGACAGGGTTGTGGCAATACCGCTCCCAAAGCAAAGGATGATGCGTCTGCCTCAACAACGAACAGCAACTCCGGATCCGGGTGTTGTAGGACCAGGGCTGAGGTAAACGCAGATTTCAAGGACTCAAAAGCGACCTGATGTTCAGGGGTCCAAATAAATGGAACATGTGGACTGGTCAATTTGGTTAACGGTGCCACTATAGTAGAAAAACCAGGGATAAATCGCCAATAAAAATTGGCAAAGCCCAGGAAAGACTGTAAAGACTTTAAGTCTACCGGGACAGGCCATTCCAAAATGGCTCGTACTTTAGACTGGTTCATAGTTAATCCACCTGGTGAAATGTGGAAACCCAGAAATTCTACTTCTTTGGTATGAAACTGGCACTTCTCAGGTTTGGCAAATAGCGCATTCTTGCGCAAACGGGATAGGAATTCTTGGACGTGAGGGATATGTTCGTCTAAAGAGGAGGAAAAGATCAGAATGTCCTCCAAATAGACCACCACATAATTGTCCAGAATGTCCCCAAAAACCTCATTCATAAATCGCTGGAAGGTGGCAGGGGCGTTGCACAACCCGAAGGGCATTACCAGTTATTCAAATAAACCCTGTCGGGTGCAAAACGCCGTCTTCCACTCATCCCCTTTTTGGACACGTATCAAATTGTATGCTCCCCGAAGATCTAATTTGGTGTAGATGGAGGCGTGTGTTAATCTATCCAAGAGTGGAGAGATGAGAGGTATGGGATATCTATCCTTGATAGTGATGCCGTTTAAACGTCTGTAGTCTACACAGGGGCGAAGATCCCCCTCTTTCTTTGGAACGAAGAAGATAGGACATGCAGCAGGCGATGAGGAGGGCCGAATATGACCCAAACGTAATGCCTCCTGCAAGTATTCTTTCAAGCCTTTATCCTCTCCTGGTGATAAAGAATAGATTCAGCCCTTGGGGATCTGAGCATTGGGAACCAGATCTATGGGGCAATCATGGGGTCTGTGTGGAGGTAGACTCTCTGCGGTGCCCTTGTCGAAGACTGACAAAAACTCGTGATATACCGGAGGTATGTTGGAAAAAACAGCACCAACCAATTGCGAAGTGGAAGAAGAGTGGTGTTCCTCAGTCCCGGATAGAGTCAGATGTGCTACTGCACCCAGCGCTGCAGCAGGTGTATCGATTACCTCCTCTCTCTCGATAAGACAAAAATGTTGGCACACTTCAGATTCAAAACAAACCTGGCCAGTACCCCCAATTGATTAGCGGATTATGTTTTTTTAACCAAGGGATACCAAGAATGATACCAAACTGAGGGGTGGTTATGAGGTCAAAGGCGAGTATTTCCCTATGTGTTTCCTGGATGACTACTTCCATAGGAGCAGTCTGTTGTCGAATAGGTCCAGAAGCAAGGGAAGTCCCATCCACAGCCTGTACAGGCTCGGGAAACTCCTTGGTGATTAGTGGTAGGTTCAAAGCATAAGCCATTTGTATGTCAATAAAGCATCCAATGGCCCCGGAATCAATGATAATCTGAACAGGATGCATTGTGTCAGGAGTAGGCTTTAATAAGGCATGGACTGCGACTGGTCTAATAGGCACAAATGCCGGAGGAGAAATAGAGGGGGACTGTGGAGAACTCGTCCTGGCCCCCATATTCAGGGGCGAGCAGTCAGAAAACCCTGATTCTTTTGCTTTGGACGGCGTGGACAATTCTTGACGTAATGTCCATTAAGTCCACAATAAAAGCAAGCGTTGTCGGTTCTCCGCCTTTCCCGTTCCGTCATAGTTATAGGGCTACGTATTCCACCTACTTGCATGGGTTCACTGGCTACATCAGGAGGAACCGATAACTGGGTACCTGAGAATCTGCCTTCTGCCTTGCGCTCGGTGCGTCGAGCGTCTAACTGGAGTGTTAGATGAACCAGATCAGAGTACTGAGTCGGAAGCGACAGCACCACTGCCAAAGCATTCTTAATAGAGCCGTTTAGACCTCTGTAAAATACTACAGATTTTTTGTTTTCGGGCCAGGATGTTTATGCCGCTAACTGGTTAAATCGTGTTATGTATTCTATAAGGGTACTTTTCCCCTGAGAGAGATCAAGTAATTCTAAATCTCTGGATTGAGCTTTGTATCTGGTGTCAAAAACCTTAGACATTTCAGTCACTAGTAAGTCAAAGTCATAAAGGGCTGGATGATCATTTTCAATTAATGGGTTGGCCCATGTGGCGGCAATGCCAGACAAATAGGAAAGCAAAAAAGCAGCCTTGGCAGGTGCATCAGGGAACGCTGAAGGTCGAAAAGGAAATGTAATTTACATTGATTCAAAAATGTACGATATTTCCTGGGGTCTCCTTGGAACCTCTCAGGGGGTGCTAAAGGAAAAGGAGTGGGAGCAATTACTGGTGTGATAATGGAAGGGGCGGCAGAAGGACCAGGGGTTGGAGGTGTGGGATCCCCAAATTTGGAATCAGGAGATGGGGACGGCGAGCACTCTGAAGGGAGTCAAGGAGGTGGTGTAATGCCGTGTTGGCCGCGGCCATATCGGCTCTCAAGGTAGTAACTGCTTGCAATAGAGCGGACACCACTTAGCAAGCCCCGCCCACCTGGTGCCTTCCTGCTTCCCGCTCTTTTTCACTACTTAGCAAGCCACGCCCACCTGGTGCCTTCCTGCTTGCCGCTCTGTTTCCCTACTTAAGGAGCCCTCCAGCTTCTTTTCCTTTGCAGATGGGGAGCAGGTGCAAGTGGATCTAGGTCACCTGGCCTAAGCCCCGCCCACCTGGTGCCTTTCTGCCTGCCGTTCTTTTTCACCACTTAGCAAGCCCCGCCCACCTGGTGCTTTCCTGCCTGCCGCTCTTTTTCACCACTTAGCAAGCCCAGCCCACCTGGTGCCTTCCTGCTTCCTGCTCTTTTTCACCACTTAGCAAGCCACGCCCACTTGGTGCCTTCCTGCTTGCCGCTCTGTTTCCCTACTTAAGGAGCCCTCCAGCTTCTTTTCCTTTGCAGATGGGGAGCAGGTGCATTTGGATCTAGGTCACCTGGCCTAAGCCCCGCCCACATGATGCCTTCCTGCCTGTCGCTCTTTTTCACCACTTAGCAAGCCCTGCCCACCTGGTACCTTCCTGCCTGCTGCTCTTTTTCACCACTTAGCAAGCCCCGGCCACCTGGTGCCTTCCTTCACTGTCTTGTGGCCAATGCTGGATTCGACTTTTATGGACTTCATTCATTCACGGTGTGTCACTCTTTCTCAACTCTCATGCTGGACTTCCTTTGCATCTTGTACTCATGGTGGCCCTGAATCATGCTGTTCCCATCTTCATCTTGTATCCTGGCTTGCAACATTATGTGTTACTACTGACTTCTGCAATTGTATTCGCTCTCCACTCTTGCTTCTCCACTCTTTTTGACTGCATACTCTCTTTTGTCTCCTCCTTTCCCTTCTCCCTTTTCCTATCTCCTCCCCTTACTTTCTTCTATGCACTTAATCTATCAGAATTGTCCCTGGACCTTATATGATAGCAACCTCGTCTGTTTCCTCCACCCTCCCATTACTGTTTTTTTCCTCCCCACTGCCCCTCCAGCACTATCTGAAATGTCGTCAGGCCTAGTATGATAGACGCTTGTTTTGTTCCTCCCCTCCCTTTCTGCACCCCTCTCCCTCACCTTTTGTTTTTCTCCGGCTCTACCAGAAATGTCGTCAGGCCTAGTACGGTAGTCGCCTACCTGTTTCCATTTCCTTCCCACTCTCCCCCTCCCTTCCTTATCTATGACTATCTGAAATGCCGTCAGGCCGAGTACGATAGTTAATTTCACATCCTTACTGTTCATGGCCTGTAAGAATGTGGTTGTATTTTCCCTTGTTCCCTTCCTTGCCTTGAAGCGCTTTGAAACACATTGTGTATAGGCGCTATATAAATAAACGATCATATCATATCATATCATGGATGGGGACCACCACTCTGGGAGAAGTGAGGACTGTCGAAGGAGAACACAGTATACACACCATCATGCTGTCGGGCATGAGTCATCCATCCCACATATAGGGTTCATATGTGTTAGGATTAGCCTTCCCTTCTATGGTTTATAAGGGAAGGAGGTGTTAGGATCAGCCTTCCTTTCTTATGGTTTCACCTTCTGAATGCTGTATGTAAGTGGTGATGTCATTTGTGGAATGTATGAGGTATCTTGGAGTGTTTGTGTATGAATGGGTTCTAACCCAGGCAGTTGATCTAAAGAAGCCTGGGTGGTGGGAGCCAGTGGTTTTCCCTCATGATTTCCTCCTATCTCCTTATGGACTTGATGAGACCTGATTTTGTACCTGTAACTGAAGAACCTGAATAAAGCAACCATTAAGCATACCTACAACTGTATCCTGATTATATCACTATGACTCAGACCGGGTCATAACAATTGGCGACGAGGATGGGATCTCCAACAGGACTGGTTGGATGGACCCTGAAGATACAAGGCAACAGGTACCTGTGTGTGTGTGTGTGTGGTCCAGGATAAGGAGAAAGGAGATACTGCTGCGGGGGGTGCAGAGCAGGAGCGAAGTTCAAGTGAGGGACTGTACAAGTAGAGGGAACCCACTGCCCCCATGGTCCAAGAAGAGTCCCACCACCCAGGGCTGAGAAAGTGACAGTGCCTTGGTAGGCGCATAGAAGCACCCAGGGCTAAGGAAATGTGGAAGCCCTGGTAGGCACGCAGGGGCCTGCAAGAAGCAAAGAGAGGCACCCAGGAGGCAGTAAAGCGATCACCTCATTAGCAACAAAGCCAGTGCCCTGCTAAGTACCTAGGAGCAGAGGTGATTGTCCTGCCAACTGCCACTGGCTCACCAGCAGTGGGCCAGAGAGGAGAGCCCTGGCAGAGCGCTCCGGTGAGTGTAAGAGGCTGTCCAGGACTTGGGCACCCTGGGAGCTGTGGCCGTTCTGGTAGCTGCGCAATGAGAACAGTGTGAACCTTGCCGGTGTCTTGGGGATGTATGTGTGCGCCACGGAAGATGCTTAGGAGAGCGTGATCGATCGCATTCTGCTGAAAGTGCAGCGACATCTTACAGTTACGGTAATCAAAGAAAGCGTATGACTCACAAAAAACTGCTGATGGACGTGCGTGTGCCCCCATCTGTTCTTCTGTGCGAGTGAGGCGGCCGTTTTGGGACAGCGGAGCTCTGTGCTGCTCTGTCTACTTTGCTGCAATGATGACGTAGGCAGGGTGGCTGGTGGATTCAGCAATGGAGTGGAATTCGGAATGTTGATTGCGCACTAGCTGTTGGCGTCACTGAAAATCTGGATGCCGTCAGCTCAGCTGAGTGGGATGACGGCGAGAACGTCCTTAAAGTAAAGCACCTACCAACGCGTTAAAACGTGACCAGGAAATAGTTGATTTTTCAGTCGATGCGCCTGGAGCGTGATGACGTGCGTGAAGTCCAGTTTCTGTTTTGAAATGCTGCATGAATCAAGCAAGGTTGAACTTATGTACACTGTTGGCACTGCAGCTATGAAGCATGTGATTCGCTGGGGTAAAGAGAAACTAAACGCCACATCGGAATGTTTCACGATGGTGTGGGAATCGGGTATTTCTTGTTTCAACATCACCCATGTATTGCCATATGCACGGCAATGTTTTTACTAATGGACACTATGCAGTGATTGAATTGATGTATTTTTCGTTACTATTCCGGAATACTGGTGATGTTATTTTGGGATGGAAGGTTGATGAGGTGTTCGTGGATGATTGGATTAGATCGCATGCATGTATGACATGTATAGAATACTGCAGTTAAGTTGAATATTGAGCTTAACCAATTTTGAGGCTTTGCAGCTAGGATTGGTGGCAAAGGTGGCAACGTGAACTGTAAAATGTCACCATGAATGTTTCAGAAAAGGTTGCATTAAAACTGTTCAGTTTTAGGCATGGAGGGTTAGTTTGACATATCTCACTAACATTCATAATAATGTTGAGAATTTTGCAGTATGTGAGTAATGAAGTATGTTGCAATCCATGTCTGTTAATCCTATGTTTCATGATCTCTCTAGTTCTTAACCATTTTGAGGATTTTGCAGCTTGTAGCGTTGTTTCCTGCAATGGACAACATGGACTTATAGATTTTGACACCATAGAAATAATTTCTGAGTAATGTCATATCCATGCGTTTAGTTTTGCCAAAAATATTTTAAGGACATGTTCTTTGATGTGGAGTGTGGGTAGGGCCCTGCCCACACCCCACTATTTCCACCTATTAGTATCAACATGTCTTTTCTTAAGTATTGAGTGGTCATGTTGCAAAACTGTTTGAAGATGCATGGCATGCATGTAACCTGTGTGACGTGTGGACTGGTTGTGGCTAGTCAAGAGGCTCTGCGGAGTCAAGGTAGTGAATTTGTATGACTAGTGGTAGTCTGGTCAAGCGGCTCTGCGGAGTCATGGTAGTCAATTGTATGACTAGTGGTAGTCTGGTCAAGCGGCTCAGAGGAGTCATGGTAGTGAATTGTGTGACCAGTGGCAGTCTGGTCAAGCGGCTCTGCGGAGTCATGGTAGTGAATTGTAGGACTAGTGGTAGTCTGGTCAAGCGGCTCAGAGGAGTCATGGTAGTGAATTGTGTGACCTGTGGTAGTCTGGTCAAGCGGCTCAGAGGAGTCATGGTAGTGAATTGTATGACTAGTGGTAGTCTGGTCAAGCGGCTCTGCGGAGTTGTGGTAGTGAATTGTGTGACCAGTGGTAGTCTGGTCAAGCGGCTCAGAGGAGTCTTGATAGAGATTGGTGTGGCTCTGCGGAGTCATGATAGTAATTTGCGTGGCTCAGAGGAGTCAGGGTAGTGATTTGTGTGGCTCAGAGGAGTCATGATAGTATTTTGTGCTGAGCCATGATGGTGAGTGATTCCTTATTATTGTTTTTACTTGAAGTGTTGTTTCTGGGGTCATCCTGGATTTTCTTCTGGGTGGTTCTGGGAGCTTGGCAACAGAACATCTTGGTAGTGGGGTTACCTGGTGGTTTTTAGTAGCAATGAGGGCTCGAGGTGTCTGGCCAACACATCGAGGAAGTATGGTGGTATGGTTGACTGGTTCCCCACCAGTTGCCTCTGTTGTGAGTGTTGCTATGAATGTTGAGTGGTGGAGGATGAGTCAGGTGAGTGTGTTTTAATTGATTGGAGGCGCCTGTCTCTTCAGTTGCCATGAGTCTATGATCTGGTGTAGTAGGTTAGACATGTTCCTTGTAGGTGTGTAGCGGACTTCGTGCCAGCCCGTGTAGGTGGCTGTTTGTGCTCAGGTGTGGCAGCCCTGAGGTCTACCAGTGGCAGTGGTGGACGGGAGGTGGTTTGTTTTCCTCAGGTTGCGTATGGCATGCTGGTTAGTAGCCCAGAGGGGCAGGTCTGTGCTCCAGCGTGGCAGGCTGGTGACCCGTTGGTGGCGGCGACGGGTGGAAGGTGATGCGTGATTTTTTGAAGGACAGAAGTTGTTGTTGTTTAGATGGTGGGGTGCCGTTACTGGATTGTTAGTTACGCCTGGTTGTCCAGCTGTTATATTCTTGGTCTTTTAGAGTGACTGGCAGAGTATTGGCGCTTGAGGCCTTTTGATGGTTAGGTGTGATGACGGCTTCAGGTCATGGTGTGTTTGAGGTGTGACACTGGACTGGTTGGGATTGTAGGGGAAGGAGGTGTTAGGATTAGCCTTCCCTTCTATGGTTTATAAGGGAAGGAGGTGTTAGGATCAGCCTTCCTTTCTTATGGTTTCACCTTCTGAATGCTGTATGTAAGTGGTGATGTCATTTGTGGAATGTATGAGGTATCTTGGAGTGTTTGTGTATGAATGGGTTCTAACCCAGGCAGTTGATCTAAAGAAGCCTGGGTGGTGGGAGCCAGTGGTTTTCCCTCATGATTTCCTCCTATCTCCTTATGGACTTCATGAGACCTGATTTTGTACCTGTAACTGAAGAACCTGAATAAAGCAACCATTAAGCATACCTACAACTGTATCCTGATTATATCACTATGACTCAGACCGGGTCATAACAATATGCCCCCATCCTTTCTTTATCCTCTTGCTTCTACTAATTTCCTCAAACATGCTAGCTATTGGAAGCTAGGAGGAAACCAGGACATAAACATTGACAAGGGTCTCTCCTCGAGGTATGTCCTACCCCAGAGCAGCTTCACGCCAGGTAGCGGAACGCCCTGGAGACCTCCTGAGGTAAACCCCTATGCTTGGAGCAGAGATGTGGAATACGACAAGGCAGAGAAGAACCACGACTTACCTGGTTGGGGGAGAATCCGGTGTCCGGTGACAGAACCCAAGCCACTCGAGTGGTCCAGGTGAGGCCAGATGCGCATAGAGAAGCCAGTGTGGTGGAGCCGCTGAGAACTGAAGCAAGACCGCGAGAGCCTAGGGCTAGCCACAGATGCTTTCCGTTGTTGCTGAGGACTGGAACCCTCGCAGACTGAGTACAAAGATATGCAGAGGGGGACCATGAAGGCACAGGGAGACCCCAAAGGCTGTGGTTGGGAGGAATTGCAAAGCCATCTTCCTTGTCCCAATGGGACCGAAGAGAAAGATAAGTTGAGAAGGGAGGCAGTGAACGAGCGCCCCAAAAAGACTCAAAGAAAGGCCTAGCAAGATAGTGAACCAGGTCTAGTTAAAAGACATTTCAGAGCTGAAAGAGTGGTCAAGGTCCCCAACATCGAGAGAGACCAGTTGATAATGAAGGGGTGAAAGAGCACCCCAAAGAGACTGAAAGAGAGGCCTGGTAGGAGAGTGAACCCACCCTAGCTAAGAGACATTATAAAGTTGAAGAGGAGGTCTGGGACCCACAGAATGAGACGAGAAGTCCAAGGGAAGAGAACCTTTGGCACAAAGCACAAGATCTCCAGGCGAAGAGAACCTTTGGCATAAGTTACAGGAAGACCAGGGGAAGAGAACCTTTGGCACAGCTTGCAAGAAGTCCAAGGAAAGAGATCCATTGGCACAAAACACGAGAAGCCCAAAGGGGGGAGAAAGACCCTTTTAGCACAAATCACGAGAAGATCAGAGGACGGGAGTCATATCCTTTGGCAGAAGATAGAACTGTAATAGACAAGACTATTGGTAAAGAGAACCTGAGAAACGCGTGGGGAAGGGAGACGCCTTCCCAATAGTGTTTTGGATCTTGGAACTTTGAACTGCTCGAAGCATCCAGAAGAAGGGAGTCATCCTGTTACAAGCAGGGTGTAGTTTAGTTATAGGTTTTCTGTTTAAGTGTAAGGAATGGAAATAGGTTTAGGACATAGGACACTGGACTTTATAGTTTTGATGGACATTCTGACATTATCCTTAGTTTTGTTTGCAGTAGGGAAACCCCTCTTAGTTATAGGGACAGATAGGGGGTTTCCTTATTTTCAGTTCAATAAAGATCTATATAAAAAACGCATTTATTTATTTATTTTAATTTTATTTGCTATTTATAAGGCGCTTATACAACAAGACAGTGTTTCAAAGCACCACAAGGCACAAGGGACGGGAGCACGGGGGCAAAAAAACAATAACAAATACAATGAATAAATAGAAACAAATAGCAATCCTACTAGGCTTTGTGACATTTGAATCGTGCAAGTGGAGGGAAAAGTAAGAGTGGGGGTGGGGTGAGCATAAGTGCAACTAGGGTCGCCTGGGGGAGGAAGTGCCAGTGGTGTCCGCTGGGAAGTGTGTGTGCGGAGACATCCCAGGCAAAGAGGGAGGTCTACTACCCAACAGGTAAGTGCAAGGGGGGGAGCAAAAACCACCCGGCAGGTGGGTTTGGGCCCACAGGGCAGTGCAGGGGGTGGGGTTCTAGGGGCGATTAGGCAGATGGCCAGCATCCTGTTTGGCTCTTGATGGACCAGGCCGCAAATGTCAGTGACAGAAGGGATGATTAGCACGGGAGGGGAAAAGGGAAAGGGAAGGAGTAGGGGAAGAGAAAGGTCTTGATTTGTTTGCAGAACTTGAGGTGGTCCGGTTCAAGACAGAGACAGAGAAGAGAAGAGATGGAGACTTTTCCAAAGGGGGGATCCAGCTGAGGAGAAAGATCTGCCCCCATCTCTCTGCTTGGTGAAGTGCTTGATCAGTAGAGAGTTGGAGCCGGAAGATCGAAGGGATCTGGAAGGAGAGTATTTAGTAAGAGGGACTTGCAGGTAGCATGGTCCAGGCCACACCAGCCTTGTGAATGATGCAAAGGGTTTTGAATTTAATACTTGGAGCAACCGTGAGCCAGTGGAGAGATTTTAGAGCTCGAGAGATGCAGTCCCAGGGCTTGAGGCCAAGGATAAGTCTTACAGCCCTATTCTGGATTAGTTGAAGAGGATGGAGCGGAGAAAGAGGTCGGTTCAGCAAGAGGCTGTTAAAGTAATTTAGCCTGGAGAGGACCAGGGCTCTAGAGATATTGAGCTTCTGGGGGAAGGTGAGGAAAGGGAGAATGCCTCTAAGGGGGTCAAGTTTAAAGTGGGCCTTCTTGGCAAGGTTCAGGATGTGAGGAGTAAAGGAGAGAGAGGAGTCGAAGATGACCCAAAGGTTTATGGCCTCTGTGGAAGGAGAGGGAGGTGAGCCCATAGAGGGCGGGCAGAGTGCAGGAGCAAAATGAGAAGCAGGTGTCCCGATAGGAAGGATCTTGGTCTTACTGGCATTAAGATGGAGATCATTGGAGGTGTACCAGGACTGAATAGCAGACATACAGTCAGGGATGATAGAGGAGGAAGAGGAGGAGGAAGAGGGGAGCTTGAAGAAGAGTTGTGTGTCATCTGCCTAACACTGGAAGTATGGAGAGAGGGCAGAGATCAGGTGAGCAAGAGGTGCAAGGTAGATATTGAAAAGCTAAGGCGAGAGGATAGAGCCCTGGGGAACACCACATGTGGAGAGAGTGGTGGAGGAGAAGGAGCCTAGGAGTACCTGAGAAGGGTGGTCAAGGAGGAAGGAGGTCAACCAATCCAATCCCCGGTCTGAGATACCAAGAGTATTTGGAGCCGCTTTATGATGATAGAATGGTTTACCATGTCAAAGGTGGAAGAAAGGTCAAGGAGAATAAGAATAGCAGGATAGTTAGTCAAGATTTGCAAACAGTTCTTCACAGGTGTTTCAGCAGAGCAGTTTCCATGCCTCTGGATGCTCGGAATCCAGATTGATGGCCATGTAAACATATGAAGGTCCCAAAATGCAAATAGAATAAGAACCTTATCTAATCCTTATGACGCTCTGAAAAACAACCATGAAAAAAAAATAGGTTGGTACCAAAGGATCAAACTGATGTTACATATAAAAGAATTAATACATTTTTATTTAATAATACATCAAATCATGGGTGTAGCCAACTGTTATTTCACATAGACATAATTTGTTAAAAACATATAAAATCATCAGTACTGCAAATAATACAAACATGATACACTATGTGTACAATTGCCACCTAGAAAATCAAATCCCTATGACTTGATTGTTCATAGTGTTGGTTTTAATATACCCAGTTTTCACACTATGATTATCTTTGCCCGATTTATGTAAGTTTCTGTCCTTTGTGGCTGAACCATGCCGGACATTCCTCAGGGTGGCGGGGAATCAATTCTGCTGTTCTCTCCAATGTATTTTCCAGAGGGTCCCTATGGGGATGGGGGTATACAGTAATAAAATCGCAGCAAAAATGTCACCTTTACAAAAAATCGAGGCACAAATGCTGTGGTTTGACCCGGTAAATGTGTACCCCATTATACCATTTAAGGGGAGCAGGGGTTGCGGGGGTGTCCCCTGCTCCCCTTAAATGGTATAATGGATCTGGGGGTTTCGGGGGTGTCCCCCGCATCCTTTACATGGATTGCGGCGGCAAAACCACTGTCTTTTTGCCGGGATTTTTGTGTAAACGCCCATTTTTGCCAAGATTTTAACACATGGAACCGGGGATGGGTACACAATTAAATACATATATGAATATATGTGCTTCATCGGTCTGACACTAGACCTAGCTTACATCCTTAACACCACAAGGATACCAAGATAAACTACAAATAATTTAACTGGATGATGTCGCTGTTCCTTTACATATTCCAACAACACTGCATCTCTAAATGTTGCTGAAGCTGTTTCCACACTTTGCCAGCCTAACCTCAAAACCTATCAACTGCAAGGAAACTACAAATCCCTTACTCTCATTGTCATTCAGTCAGTTTCCACACTCTAAAGCGTGGCTTTTGTAATCCTGGTCAATATAAAGTAAGGACTTCCTCCATATCTTCTTTAATAGTGGTGGATACAGTGTGCGTGTCCTATCCTGTCTTGGATTCCACTTTCTTTTCCTTTTGGTCCCACTATTACAGCCTACAAAGGAGCAGCACAACGATCCCCAGTAAAAATGTTGGCACCAAAAATGCGCACTCACTACATCACTAAGCCCCTACCCTACTTACTAGCAGTAGTAGTTCTTCTCAAGCCTGATCCATAGGACCCGGGACCCAGGGGAGAATATTCCACACGGGGTATGATGGAGCCTTCTATGCCCTGCAATACAGTAAAGGTTACAATAATTTGGGTGCTGACAAAATGGCATCTCTTTCGGACAAATGTCTTGCTTACAGCAAGGACTATGTACAACAACTACTCAATTCCATTCCTGAGTTAGGCCTAGACGGGAATCTAGCTGATGTAGGTAAAAAAGACCAGTGGGACGCATTGACCAAGATACGTAAAAGACTTGCACACACTGATTACACACGGTAATCGTGTTAGAGTATATGAAAAACAAGGCATTGCCTCAAGGGCTAATAGTCTGTAACAAACCTCGACTATTTTAGACAATGCTGTATTTAAACTACTAAAATGGAGTTACATAGCTAACAAATGTGGACGTAATTGGTTAATTCTAATAATTGAAACAGCCCAAGAAATGAGTAAAAAGATTGTTAGTGACTTGAATCTATTAGAAGAAGAAATCAAAAAGAAGTTTGACATTGAAACATTTAAAACTAAATTAGAGTCCCATTTAAAAGAAATGCAGATTTTTAAAATGGAAACTATCACGGAGAGTGAAAAGGATGAAAAAAGATCTCCTTAACTTCGCACATGAAAAGGTGTTTGCCTACACAACCAAAGACTATACTTTTGTAGCTCCCGTAATAGGACAAAGAGCGAACCGTCGAGTTCATTTTAGAAATACTTCATATAGATCAAGTGATGAAGGAAGGGCATCAGGTGACAATGATGATTTGAGTGCATCAGGTTCGATGGGGGGCAGTAATGCCAGCAGTCGGAAACAGAAAGGGAGAAATGTGAGAGGCAATCAGGGAGCCGGTAATGTACCCAGATGACCTTTTTTAGACAGAGGGAACAATCGTCGGGATTGGACAACAGACCGCATGCAAACGCAGAGTTACAGTGGATGGTAGTTAACTTGTCATCTATTACTCTTACCGAAATGGAAGAACAAACCTTCAATAAAGATCTCAACTTTGTTATTTCCAAGTACCACAATCTGTTTGAATTCAGAACGGAATTCCAAACCTTTATGTGCAAAATACATCTTAAAGAATTCTTTCAGAATCAGCCCATAAAACAAATATAGTGGGCAGAGGAATCCTTCTAGTTCCAGTCCTCCTTTTCAGACATATTCAGCTGAATCCCGAGTATTTGAGTCTAAGGTATTTCAAGAGATTGAAAAACTTGAAGCCAAAGGTATTCCTAGCCATTCCAACCTAAGCAAAAAGGAGATAGATCGACTTTGATGCCTGGGCAAAAATTAAAACCTAGTGATTCGACAAGCAGACAAAGGGGGATCCATTGTCATACTTAATACACAGGGCTACATTGATTAATGCTTGGGGTTACTGGCAGATGAAGTGAGCTATCGTAAGATACACCAGGACCCAAGCAGGGACTTACTTAAGACTGTAAGGGACAAAGTTGAAAAAGCAGTAGAAATGCGGGTAATCAGCGAACAGGAAAGTGATTATTTGATAAGAGAAAAAGCTAGAATACCAGTATTCTATATACTGCCTAAAATTCACAAAAACCTTTAAAAAAAAGCCTGGCAGGCCCATGGTGTCTGGGGTGAACGCTCTACTCGAACCATTATCTAAATTTGTTGATTTCTATCTTAGACCTTTCATCTCGAAAATGAAAAGTTTTCACAGGACCCAATCCATAGGAGTATAGCAAGAATTTACCACCATGTCAGACTACTAATGAACCTTCCCTTCCCTTCTCTCCTTCCTTCCTTCCTTCCTTCACTTAAATGTATGGGTGGCTGCCTGTGTGTGCCTGTATGGTGAAAGGGTACACACTTAAATGTATGGGTGGCTGGGTGTGCGTGTGTGCGTATATGTGTATAGTGAATGGTGTATGTGCTTGTGTTCAGTGGCACAACAAAATCTAAATTTCGGGGTGGGGGACGGACCCTTCAAATTTTGGGAGAGGCGCTAGCTTCATGGGTAGTGTGGGAGAGGCAAACTTACTTGTGTAGGGGCATCAAACTTCTTTACGAATTCTAATGAGACTATTCTAGTGCAACTTCAATGTTACAAGCAGTTAACTCTCTCTATTAAGTCTGAAAGCACCCAGTTATGGACTGTTGTGAGAATGCGCGGTCTACTGTCCCCTCTCTACCCTTCCAATCACTCCACTGACATGCAAGTACTAAACCTATGTGCATGTGTTTTATGCCATGATTACTTATTGGTAATCTGCATTACTCACAGCCCCATTCTTCCATATATCAGTACTTGTTTATGAAGCACTTTTGCTCATACACAAGTACTGGGATGAGGTAGTGGGACATGGAGGTAATGCCTGGCTTAGTTACCTGTAGTCTTCATACCTCCTAGCCCCACTCTTCCTCGTCCTAGTACTTACCTATGAGGCAAGGTGCCTCATGTGTTAGCACTGGGACAAGGAAGGAGACGTGGAGGTAATTCTGGTCCGAGGAGCTGATTTTGGTGCAAGGGTGTGAGGGAGAGGGGATGTGTGGGAGCGAGGGGTGGGATGGGGATTGTGCAATAAATCATAATTGTAATCCATCAACAGGCTAAGCAGGCATGATAAGTGGTATTGATGGCTAGAGAGGCATTTTGGTGCAGCCAGTTGTTACGCTCACCTGGTCTCTACGGGGACGTTGGGGCATGGTTGGAGCCCTCCCTGGATTTGGCTTCCCTGGATCTTGCATTTCCCCCAGCTGCAGCAATTTGGTCTGGTCAGGTTGCTGGCAATGCCCTTGGGGGAAATGTAAGAGGCAGTGAGAATGCTGTGACTGAATTGCGATCCCCCTCAAACCCCTTGTGCCAGAATGAGATGCGCAAGCATTTTCCTATAGGCTCTCACCTGTTATTTTGCAAAGATGAGCTCTCCGTCCTGCTTCTCTTCAGCAGGGGCGCTATAGACGGACCCAGTTGCTTCACTGGCCCATATGCATAATGGCCCAGACCGGCTGCGACCAATCCTCGTGGGAGGTGAGTGTTGATAACAATGATTATTGTCCGTATGCTTCTGTAAAGTCTTTCCCAATGATTATTGTCCGTATCCTTAATAATGTCTTTCTTTTCCCCAATAGGTGTTGAAGATGGCTCCGCTGAGTCGCGTTGCTGACAGTGTACCCACGCGGTGTCAGTAAAGAATGGAGCAGACCCCACTAGAAGGTAAGTAGGGTTTCTAAATGAAATGCATGGCTTAGGTGTTGCGCAGCCAAGCGTTACATTTTTATGCGGTTTCTGACCTTGTGCTGTCTTTATTGCTTGCAGGGATGGCCTGGGGTCAGAAAATGGAGAACGGCTATCCGGGAAGCTGTTTGCGGCTGAGAGATGGAAGAACTTGCAGGATGCCTGGTGAGAAGAAGACTTCTGTGTGGATGAATACTCCGACAGGTGAGGAAGAGGCGCCCAGCAGAAGATGGATTCGAGGAGACAGGTAAGGTACACGCTGGAGATACTGGCGTGAGGCTCGTAGTACCTCAAGTGGTGTTATGGCTGGCTTCAGGTAAGGTGCGCGCTGCGGATGCCGGATCGAGGTTGGATGTGCTCCGGGGGATGGTATAGCTGGATCCAGGTAAGGTGCGCGTTGAAGATGTACAGTTGGAATCAGGTAGGTGCGCACCGAAGACGTGAAGCTGGAATCAGGTAGGTGCGCGCCGAAGATGTGAAGCTGGAATCAGAAGATGCAGAGCTGAAGACAGGTAAGAGCTACAGACGGCGTTAAGCTGCATACAGCAGATTAACGCGAAGCCTCAACATGCGGGTGGGGCCAGCTTAACTTTTCTGGCCCTAGCCACTCCCCTTTAGCTCCGGCTTGTGGCCTCACCTCACCACTGCCAAAGATGATTGCACGTGACTTCCAATGCTTTCTAATGGCTACGCCCAGCCTGGATACACGTACCTTGGACCCAAAGTGTGCAGAGCACACTTTCTTATGAGCCTGGCGCAAAAGGCGCCAGGACAGGGTCCATTTGCACCCTTTGGAAGGAGGAAATAAGGGCCCTTGGTTAGTGGCCATGACAGCACTCCCCCTCAAGGACCCTCTCACAGGTGTTCTTCCTCCTGGCCCCGGTTTGGTGGGATTGTCTCGATGGAATTGTTTCACTAGTCATGGAGCATGGACAAGATCGACGGGGGATCTCAGGTGTGGTCTTGGGGTCCATAACCAGTAATGAAAAATGGCCTGAAGAGTAATATGCTGAAGCAGGAACAAGATAATGCAGGAAGATAGATAATCCAAAGAGTGGAGGTCGACAGGGTAGAGGTGACATTAGTCAACCTATAGCTGCCCTGTCCTAATCCCTCAACCGCATCTCTAAAGATAGCATCAGCTCTATCAAACTGCCAGGGTGATAATGTAGTGGTTGGGTGAGACTTCAATATGACCATTGAGCTACGTTTAGGTGAGAGTGTTTGGACTAAAGACAGCTTCATAAAGTACAGACAAATCTTCCCGAAATTTAGCAGGCACATGGACCTCACCGAGGTAAGGAGGATGCGGAACGCTACTGCCCCATGAATACATTCACTACTCACTGTGTCATGCAACTTTTTCCAGAATTGATTTTCTCTTGTCAGGTTAAGGGTTCCATGTCATTTCATTGCGGTATGATTTTTTATGAAAAAAACTCATTGAATTTTCTTTTTTTTTAGTGTGTTCCCCCCTCAACCGCCCATCCCCTTTAATTTGTTTGCTATTCTCGAACACCCACACTGCATATATATATTTTTCTAACCACTCCCCTAAAAATTGGATGAGTTTTTTTTGTTAAAAAATCTGCAGAAACCCCCCCCCCCCCGCGAATAAACATCCTGCAATGAAAGGACGTTTTACCAGGTTAAGAGGCTCTTCTCTCAGCAAATATTGGCATTATTGCAATCTCAGGCCATGCCCACATTGACCGCTCCCTTGACCAGTGCAGATGCAACCTCTAGAGTCAGAGAATGAAGGCTAGACCCTCACCTCCTGAGGGATGCCTTCTCCGCTGTCCACATAAACAATGAAACAGATGCCTTCTCATGGGATAAGTCACAATGCCCCAGCACTACCGGTAGCATGAGACGCGTTAAAGGCAATTTAAGTGGAATCTTCAGGGAAGAAATGTCTAGGAGAAACTGTGTCTTCAAACAGGAAAGATCTATTTTAGAAGCCGAAATGACAATATTTCAGAAATGGACGATAAACTCAAACATAACCCAGGTTACTTCTGAATAGTAACTATACTAGGAAAGCAGATTCGCTAACAATGAGCGCAATGTGCTGGGCTGGCACATTTCTAGCTCACAGACTGAAACAATTGAAAAGTAGTAAGTCTAACCAGTAAGAAATGTGAATGGTGCCCTAGTCAAGACATAATTTAGAAATCAATGACACCCTTGTCAAGCTCTACTAAAGAACTGTATGATAGGTGCCCGTACGATCTAGATGCAGTTTAAGATTTCCTCGACAGATTACCCATCTCCAATATAAGCCGAACCAGCAATCGCTCTTGGGAAGAGTGCAAATCTATTGCCTCCTTAAAATACTGGAAAGATCCCGCCTTAGTTGGACTAACAGCAGAAAGTGATGGCCCGCTACTCCATAGGCTCTACAACCAGGGCATGGAAGACAAATGTTTTCCGGCCCCCGTGAAATGTTCCATTCGTAATCCTACACCCAAAACCAGGAAGACACTGTTCAAGAATGCAGCAACTACTGATTACATTGATTGGCATTGATGCAACCATACTGGCTAAGATTTGGTTCAAATGACTGGTACTGATAGCTCCTAAGATCTTCCATAAAGACCAGACTAGTTTCACAAAGTCAAGTCAAGGTACCAACAATATAAGAGAAGTGCAAACGTTATCTATACAACTTGGGGTGCCAGAAACACCATCTACTTCTAAGCATTAACATGGAAATAGCCTTTGATAATTTGTCACAGATAATTATCTTGGGCACTGTGAGTGCTATGAGCTTTGCAGAAGCGTGGTTCAGCACATCCTTCAATGCCTTATACAATTGTGCATCAGAGTGATTCAAGAAAAATGGTTTATTGTCTGCCACAATCAAGCTCTATCAAGAGGGCAGGGGGTCGCTCACTTTCCTCTGTGGGCTCCTTCCTTTGGAATAGCCTCTCCCTGCCCCTGTGCCTTGAGCAGGATCTTCTCAAATTCTAGAAGGTCCTTAAGACTTTCCTCTTTTCCTCCTCCTTCCCTCCTTCTTTCCCTTGCTAATCCCACAATTGCTGAATCAGTGTCCTTGACCCTTATGCATCCTCTGGGCTTTCACCTCCCACACCAATTCTTCCCAGCTCGTGTCTATCCACAGCACTTTGCATCTGCACACCTCCGCTCTGGAGGCTCGCACTTACACCTACCGCGGCCTAGGCCATGTAGCATTCAACACTCCTAGCACTTTTTCTATGGCTCTTCCACGAGCTCAGACTGCCCAGCACTTACCCCCTCTTCCCTATTCCTTCCTGTACTTGCACATTCTGAAAAATCACAAGGCATAGTAGGTCTGTCCTACTCCAGTTTCCCCCCACTGCTCTTAAATAATGTGTTGTAATGTATTTCCCACCCTCTCTCCCTCCCATCTCAGTGGCCGCTTTTAAACAGTATTTTCTTATTGTATAAGCACCTAACAAGAAAACAATAAATTCATAATTAAATGGCGGCAATGGAAAGGGGGAAGGGACTGTATGTAGTTGAAAAACGGCAAACACTCCATTTCTGAACTTGAGAAAAACACTATTAGTACAATGTGCCACGGTACTAATGCAATATAACCTTTGTATGGGGGCATTACTGGTTAGTTAATGCCCTGGTGCTAATGTTAATGTCCTCGCTTCACTCGAGCTTCTAGCGTATGCCCCGGGGAATTAGCTAACAGGCAATGCCCCCTAGCGAGAGTTATATTGCTTAAGTATTTGTGACGCAAAAACACTGGAAAGTGTACCGGGGTGAGTGGACTATATCTGGAGCAGGTGGAGCAGCAGATAAACTACTGTGTAGCAGTATCAGAGTTTCAAATAGAACTAAGTGAAAAGAAGCATTTTTAGGTGTTTATGAAAACCATAAGACAGTTCTGGAAACGTAGGGAGAAATGCAGGATGGTCTCATCTAGGTTTCAAAAAAAATGCAAGGTTGAACACTACAAAAATGACCTCTCTTCCCAGAATTCTTCACGCAACATATGCTTGCCTTGACCAAATGCAGCCTACGGGAACTTGGAAAAACATCCTCTTTGAATTTGTGTGGCACCGACCAGAAAACCAAAATTCCCCTTGGACAAATTAAACCTTCTGGTTAAAAAAGGGGTTTTGGTTTCTGAAACCAAACAGGATATCTCCATTGTTTTGCTCCACAACGGGCAAAGCTATTGTCATACTGCACCCATGGAGACTCTGGCAAAGGTGGAAGATCCAGCATAATGTGGTTCAGTCACTTCACCAAGCAGAGCTTGCGGTCTAGTCCTCCTCCAACATGGCGGCTGCCGTACCTATAACAACGCACTGTGCCGTATCCATCTTCCTTTAGACCTCGCTGCTCTGCTCTACAGTTTTCCCCGTTGTTTGTTCAGCTATATGCCATCCCTACCGGTTCTATGCCGGTGGTGTGCTTTGTCTTTCCCTAGTTCCTGTGCCTTAGCCTGAGCCTTTTGACTTCCACACCTTGCAGGTTTCCTCCTCAGTGACTTGCTTACCGGTTTTCCCTCTCGCCTCGAAGATCCAGCATAATGTGATCCAGTCACTTCACCAAGCAGAGGTTGCGGTCTAGTCCTCTGCCGCACCTATAACAACGCACTGTGCCGTAGGAATGGTGCATTATATCCATCTTCCTGTAGACCTCGCTGCTGTGCTCTACAGTGTTCCCAGTTGTTTCTTCAGCTATCTGCCATCCCTACCGGTTCTATGCCGGTGGTGTGCTCCATATTTCCCTAGTTCCTGTGCCTTAGCCTGAGCCTTTTGACTTCCATACCTTGCGGGTTTCCTCCTCGGCGACTTGCTTACCGGTTTTCACTCTTGCCTCTTTGCGAGTGTGCGATCTGAATTCTGACACTTCGGCCACTTCACTACTTCGCGTTCTATCAGTCCTTTTGACTGATTTTCTGACTGTTCTTAGCCTTCTAATCTACCTCGCACCCTTGTGTACTTGTTCCACGATCCTTCGCTCTTACTCTAATCTGTCTCTCTTTCCTTGTCTTTACCTCACTTGTTCTAGAGTCTTCCCTGCCTCTGTTTTCCCGCTCCGGGTCTCCCATTCTGTTTTCAGTCGGCTCCTTTCTGCCACTGGTACAATTCAAGGCACTGTGGTACCTCTATCATTGCATACTTGTCAAAGGAGTTTCCCTGATACGCTCTTCCATTCCAGAAGATCCTCCGTATTCCTGCTACATTTTGTCACTGATGTGGAATTCTCTTACTTGGTCCTGGAGCCAGATTGTAGTTCTACTCAAGGACTAGTGGGAATTCATCCTACGCTTGGACTACTAAGGAGATACTCTTGGACACACGATAACATTATACTAGAGCTTGCCGTCCAAAGACCTAATGTCAAGACTAATATTCGATACTACCAGGCCTGTTGGTGCCCAAAGGCTTTTTCCCTGGTTTAGGGGCTTGCTCTTCGGGGTTCCCTTTGGCTTGGGTTCACCCTACCTCCACAACAAAAAAGAAAAGAAGACAAAGAAAAGAAGACCAAGGACACCAGGAAGTCAAGAAGGAAGAAGCCATCAGAGACCCGAGACAGCTCTACGGAGGACCCAGGTTCGGAGGACTCTCGGGAGTGTTCACCGGTGCATGACAGTATACCACGCACAGCTGAATCAATGGCTTCCTCATTGCAACGATTGACAGTTGAAGTCCAGTCCCTCCGTTCAGAGAACGTCGCTTTACGCTGGCAGATTGCGGCCCGTGATGAGGGCAGAGGGGATCTTCCCCCTTTATCTCTGCCTTTTGGAAAGTATGACGGTAGTCCCAAGTTGTTAAAAGAATTTTAGGACGCTTGTGTGGTCTATTTCACGTTCAGGCCTCGTCCCTATGAGACCGATAGAGCCCGAGGAGGGTTCCTGGTTTCCAATTTAGTGGGCAATGCTTTGTCCTGGGCAACTCCGCTTGTAACCAACAATGACCCAGCACTGTTTAACTTTGCTCAGTTCAACTAGTTATTCAAGGCCAGGTTTGATAGACCTGAGGTGCTATATTCCTCTTACGAAGCAATATTAGATCTTCGACAAGCTACCATGGACGTTCAGTCGTTTGTGTCTTGTTTCCAGAAGTTGTCAGTCAATGCAGGGTGGTCGGACTCAGCCCAACAGACACTATTCCGAAGAGGCCTCCATGATGATTTAAAGGATTAGTTGGCTTACATTGCTCGTCCTGCTATGTTCCAAGAACTAGTCATGTTGGAAATTCAGATCGAATACTGCATGACAGAACCTCAACAGGAAAGGAGGGGAAATAGAGCTTACCCTCCCTTGAGTGACCTCCTACCAACTTCGAAGGAAGGCAAGGAATCACCAGAGGGCCCTTGACACAGGAAGAAAGAAGAAGGCATCGTGAGTTGGGCCTATGTATGTACTGCGGTTCGTCCAAGCATATCCTGAGAAGTACCTCCCAGACGAAAGGGAAACGCTTACCCCTGCTCTTATGTAGGGGAGATCTCGGGGGAAGCTGCATCAATCCCTGCAACCTCACACAAGCAGTAGATGAAGCAGAGGACAACCGGGTAATGGTGTTCCAGGTGTTCATACAGACCTCTCCTGAAACTACCCTCGAGGTATTGGCAATGCTTGATTGCGGTGCAGCAGGCAACTTTGTCGACATTGCCTGGGCTAAGGAAAACAACCAACCGCTGCAGGTCATGCAAAATCCGATTCCGGTTGAAGGAGTGGACAGTACACCCCTCTCTTTTGGACCCATAATCATGGAGACGAAACCGCTACCAGTGCGGTTAGGAGGCCATCAAGAAGACATGGTGTTCGACATCATTAGGGCAGCACACTTCCCTGTTATTCTGGGGATTCCGTGGCTGCGTAGGTACAATCCCAGAATCGACTGGACATCAAACACCTAGAGTTTTGAGTCTCTGTACTGTTATCAACACTGCTTACTACTACCTGCGGAAGGAACACACAAGGGAAAGGAGGTATATTTACCCAAGCCAACAGTCTCTTTGGTGCCACTCCACTATCAGGACTTTGCAGAGGTGTTTGAGGACCGACTACCTAGACTTTTACCCCCACACCGGCCTGAGGATTGTGCTATAGACCTTGTTCCTGATGTATCAGTGCCCTTTGGTTGCATGTATCCTCTTTTACTACTGGAGCGCAACGCTCTTAAGGACTACCTAGAAGCCAACATGCATAATGGACTTATTAAGGACTCATGGTCACCTGGAGGTGTGTCTCTTTTTTTTCCCCTAAGAAGGGAACCTCTGAATGACATTCTTGCATTGATTATCGCGGTCTAAACCACATCACTGTTCGCAACCGCTACCCAATGCCCCTGGTAAGAGACATTTTGGAGGCAGTACAAGGATCCACGGTCTTTATAAAGCTGGACCTCAGGGGGGCATACCACCTACTGAGGATCAAGAGGGGTGACTAGTGGAAAACAGCATTCCAAACACCTTTAGGGCTCTACGAATGTCAGGTGATGCCATTTGGCCTGGTAAATGCCCCAGGTGTTTTCCAGCGTTTCATCGATAAGATCTTCTCCGACCTCTTGTACATCTCGGTAATGGTTTATCTAGATGACATTTTACTGTTTTTGTCCACATTGTCTGAACAACGCCATCGTGTCCGAGAGGTGCTCCGCCGCCTACAGGCCAACCAATTGTTTGCTAAACTTGAGAAATGCCAATCTGAAGCATCTTCAGTGTCCTACTTAGGATATATCCTGTCCAAAGACGGCGTACGTATGGGCTCAGGGAAGGGTCCAGACAATGCTGCAATGGACGGAACCCCAAAGTGAGAAGGAGGTTCAGCTATTTCTGAGGTTAGCAAACTTCTATAGGCGCTTCATTCGAGGATTCTCTGACTTGGTGCTCCCTATTACAGCCCTACTAAAGAAGGGAGGGAAGTTTGAGTTTAACGATTCTGCACGGAAGGCCTTCAACAACCTAAGGCCCTCTTCACCACGGCGTCAGTGCTGGTCCAACCTGAGCAGACTCAGCAGTTTATTGTAGAGGCCGATGCTTCTGGTGGTGCATTAGGGGCCGTCCTTCTCCAAAAGGCTTTGGACGCTCAAGAACACCCAGTGGCGTATTACTCTCACTAACAGTTAACGTAACTACTCCGTTCTCGAGAAGGAGTTGTTAGCCATAAAACAAGTTCCTGTGCCTTAGCCTGAGCCTTTTGCCTTCCACACCTTGCAGGTTTCCATTGTCACAGTAAGATGTTGGCTTTAGTGATGCGACAGTTGAGGTGAGAGCCTTGGGAATGAGGGGTTAAAGGCAATCCAGGGTTGGGATATGCAAGGTGGAATTGTTATTGATAGTGCGACTGATTTAGATCTATGCGGTGTCTAATTGTGTCAATTTTAGTGATAAAGAAATGATTGATGGAGTTGCATTTCCCCGGGAACTCTGGTAGGGGGTTGGAGGAGTGTCTGACTGCAGAAAAGAGGTCATTGCTCCAGTAAGAGGCTATCATAAGCGTCATGGAATAGTAACCTGCTTTGGCTGCACTGATGAGCGCCTGACAGGTAGTATGTAGTGCCTTAAGGGTGAGTGGACCCTCAAGCTTGTGAGATTTGCACCTCTCGGACAGTGCACTTGTTCTCGGGGAACTCCTGGGTCGGAGGGTTTGGCAACGTAGATGTAAGTGGGCATGTGTATCAACCAACTATTTAAGGTTTGCTTGAGGGTTTTCAGTAGGGTGTGAGGGTGAGAGGTTGATCAACCTGTTTTCCAGTGCTTCCATTGGAACATTTTTAAAGAGGCAACAGGCAGACATGGTTGGCTTAGCGTGTCCCCTGTGTGTAGAGAGGGTGTATGTTAGGAGGATAGGGACAACCTGGGTTGCCCAGTCAAGCATTTTATCAGGGGAGAGATGAGTGAAGAAGTTCAAGGAGGCTTCCCCTGATGTGGGTGGGGTTTTACACAGGTTGAGTTATATGCAAGGAGTCTGCAGGGAAAGCTCATGTACAATCTCGATTATGGCGACTGGTACCGTACTTATGTTCTGCTATTTCAATTCAGTGTTTATGCGTCTCATGTTGCACTCTATGTAATATTTGGTACAAAATAAGCCATATATAAAGTCTTAAGTAGGCAACACAACTAGGTTTCAATCTCACTTCTACCGATTTTATGTGGGACTGGCCTTTTTTTAATTCATTTTGGCGCTTTTGACATCTTTAAGAAATGAAAATAGGAGAAAAAAAAGAAAAAAGAAACAGAATAGTAATAATTACGGTACAGAAATAGAACACAGTATGGGGACCCAGCTAACGGTGTGTATGCTCAACCGCATTAACCCTTGCGGCTGTTCCAATGGGGTTCTGTTCACTGAATCTCTCCATCCATCGAGACACTGCGCATGGTTTGAAATAATCTCTCCAGATATCAAATAGCACCAGTTCAAAATTGCTTGACAAGCAACGTTGCCTCTGATTTTCGGGTAAAATAATCACAGCAGATATAAATTTTGAGTTTCACTGGCTGTTTTGGTGGAGATGTTCCTCTATGCGGTCTGGAGTGTGTAATAGAGCACGGGTCTGTTCGCACCTCGCAGCTTTTCTCGTGGAACCCCTTTGCTGTCCGGTGAAGGGAGGGGCGAGGGGGGGGGGGGTGAGTGAGTGGAGAAGGTCCGCTTGAGCGAAATACTCCTTTTGAACAAAAAGGGCGACTGGAGGTTCACCGAGAGGACTAGGGTGCAGTAGATTGTTTCGGTCTGTGTTGTGTGTGTAGAGCATACTATGCTGCACGAATATGGCCCAGGCGTGCAAAAGCTAACAATACACTCTGCACACATTTGTCGGCTAATTTCCCGCACACAAAAATCAGAGCATGAAAAAATGCAGCAGCCACAAGAAAAATAAAAACAATAAACATATACTTAACGCCGCACGTGTAAAAATAGCTATTTAATGAGCACATTAAAAAGGGCAACGGTTCGGCAGATTGAATCACGGGATCAAGTTGCTTTAGGGGCAGTGGCTCGCCAGGAATAAAATTTAGGAGGGGCACAGAGGGGGCCAAAGACAAAAGTAGGGGGGCCACAGATAAAAGTGAGGGGGCCGCCTCTGAAAGGTAATGTGTCACATCACAAGCACTCCTGCAGAGAGGCTTTTGTGTTCACCAACCACCCACACCCCACTGCTGGTCCCCGAGGCCCCCCACTAGCGACCCCACTGTTTAGGGGTCACCCAGTGGACGGGGGCTTTCGTCCATGAGATTGACTCTGAGTTTGAACCCCGGTCATCACTCTATCGTGTGCTCACCACCAGCTAGGCTTACAAACCCGCAGTCACCACTGCCACAAACAGCGAAGAGCATCTGATTGGCTGTGTGATAGACTGGATGCACGTGTCACATGTCTAGAACCAGACCACCTCATAACGGTGCATGCTCTCTCACGCCCATTTAATGGCAAGGAGCCAGATAGTGTTGGAATGATAAGGCTCGAGAGGCTGTGCAAGAAGGTGTTATGTTCATCGGATGTGTACCGTGCAGGTTCACCCAAGGGCATCTTGGCGCTAGGAAACACACAACCAGGCCAGGAGACAATAGTAGCCTAAAACAAAAGTGTGTTCAGTGAGCGCCTAGATTTGTGGTGGTTCTGAGTACACCTAAGAGCAAGAGGTAGGTCGTTCCACACTTTACCAGTGGAAAATGAGAATGCGCTGCCCCCAACCCTAAACAGGCGAACTCTAGGGACCGAGACTAGGTGGGCATTACCGGAGCAAAAATGATTATCAGAGATATATTAGGGCCAAATAGTGTTGAGATGTGGGGTGGGCAATTTGGCCAAATGACCTGATAAAAATAAAAACAATGTGTACAAACTTCTCTAAAAGGCACTGCAGATTAAGGACTGGGACAAGGAAGAGAGACACGAGGTAATGCAGATTACCAGTAATTGGCCCCCATTATAATAAATGAGTTCATGCTTCTGATGAAAGCCCCCAGAACATGCTGATGGACTCTGACATGATAAAAGGCTACGTGGCAGGTCTGAATGTCTGCACAGAAAGTTTATGGCTCAAAACTGTGCAGGTGCTCGCTTTCAGGGGCATTGACCAGTGAAAGTTCACCTACTGAGGAGGATAAAAGCTGCCCGCTCCTCCCTTACCTTATCCCTGTTTGAACTCGAAGTGAGAAATAAGAGGGCGTGCGGGCCGCTCCCTTCAGAGCTGCAGTAGGCCTGTGGGCGAGGCAGGAATGAGCGTGTAACTTGGAAGTAAATGTTTGCCTTCTGCTGTGGTTGATGCAGCGAGAATAAATCACGATGGAGCCTCCCCTCAGGGGTAAAGATGCACACAACAATACATTGTAACTAATTCTCTCTCTCTCTCTCTCTCTCTCTCTCTCTCTCTCTCACACACACACACTCAGCCCACGCCCTGGTGCCACCTACAAAACAGGAGCCCCTGTGCATGCGAGTTATGTTGCCTCTTTCCTCATTGGAACATTGGAACATTCAGAACAGAGTATCATGCCATTTTCTTTCTGGAGGGGAGCGCCTGCTACCTGTTTTGACTCATTGGAACAATAGCAAACACATGTGTTGTGAGATTTTTTAATTATGAACAATGCCTCCACTGATTAACCTTACAGGCAATAGGACCCAAACACACTTAATTTTAAACAAGGTACTTAAAAATCATTAAGGCCTGCACCAAATATTCATTTTGATCAAGCACACATTTAATGTATGTCCAATACTCGTGACAAGCGTGAGTGTTCCAACCTCGGTACTAAGGGCTTCATTACGAGATGGGTAGTAAGTGGTAAAATTGGCAGTAACTGAGTACCGCCAATTGTACCACAATGCCAAATTATGAATATTGGCTTTGAGTGGAAGATTTACCTCCAGCAAAACCCTGGAGGCAAATCTTGCCACTCAATGCCAAAAAATCCTCAGAACTGGCGGAATTACCGCAGTGGTAATTCCGCTGCAGTCATTTCACAAAAAAAGCCTCATTGGGGCCAATGGACCAAAAATAAATGAGGAATTACACTGCTACCACCACTGGTAATCAGGCGGAAATTCGGCATTGTTAGGGAGAATTCTCTGTTTAGGCTGAATTTCCTAACCTAGTGAGTCCCCCAGCAGCTTTGCTGGATTTCTGGAGTTTGTTTTTTCCATCCTGCCAAGAGTGAGACTCTTTTTTCCCACTCTTGGACATGTATGTGTGTGTAATTCCTTTGAAATGTCAATGTGTTCGATGGGCTATAGGGTCTTTTACTCCATAGGATCTCATATGTTTTTCTATGTGTGTTACACCGCACCCTACGTGCCGTAACACTGGGGTGTCCTAGAGGGCCCCCACCATAGACTCCATACCCGGGGACTGACTACTGTCTCCCCGGGCATGTAAAGTCACCATTGGCTTTACTAGACCTAAATTTACTAACAGGACTAGTACAAACCATCTTATTGTGGACGTACTAGTAGGGGTAATTCGATTACTCCTAGACCTGTTACTCGAGGGGGCACTGTCCCGTCCCCCCTCGTCGAGTTTTGGCTGGTGGCAGTGGAAACTACTTGTTATGTTCGACCCCGAGCATAACCCTATGGGATTCGTCCCATTGTTGGAGATTAATACTTTTTCTCGTTAATCTCTAACGTACCACCGTTCTACTTATCGTAAATAAGTTTATCGGATGGTATTTTCTGCCAGAACTCGGTTTGTAAAATGGCGTCTGTGTTCGTCTCTTGAGTTGAGCCCTTTGTTCCACTTTTGACGGGCCTCTGTACAGAGACCCTCCAAAGTGGTGCCATTCTGTCTGGGTTACCTCAGGGGTGTGGGAGGGGGTTTAGGCACCCTGGACCGAGTTGCCTTGCCAACTCAGGTCGCACTCTGGAGTGATTGGCCCAAGTGGTGAGCGTTCCCGCTCCCCACTTAGCATGTGTTGATTGACAGCTAGGCTGAATGAATGGGGGTTTTCTGCATAAAAGCAGGGCTTTTGGGACTGGATCTTCAGAAGTCGCCACAGGACCTAAGAATCCGACCAGGGTAACGCTGAGCCGACCTGCACGACGACACCTCCGGTGGAGCCCTGCGGAACTGACTCACCACTTCCCGACGACAGTGGAGATCTCCCTGCCGGAGAGTCTCTTCCCCTGGCTGGTGGGAACAACCAGTCTCCTTTGCTTTTTATTCACCTCAGGACGCAGTGGTCGAATTGCCCGTGCAGAGCACCCCGACAACCGGATAGCCACTACCCCTGAACCGCGACCAAAAGGTGGTGCCTTGTGACGGAGCACTCCGCGGCTGGTCTCTTCCCTGGTGGTGCACCGGACTTCATTTTCTTCGACGACGAGATCATCTCTACTCTTGGCAAAGAACCGTCGTGCATCCACCACCAGGAACAACTGCCCCCGCCGGAGCTGCCCTCCACAACAAGGTACCGTGTCCGCCTGGCTTCCCTTTCGATCGGTTCGAGTGAGGTGTCTTAATCCTCTCCGTTCCGTTGGGTCGCCTCCAAGCTTTTCTCATCCTTTGTTCTGAACTGGTTCAACCTGCCAATAACAATTTGCTATACAGACTTGAATGCATCTCCACTATAGACTTTTTGGGACATCGCGCCTTGCCTCTCTCCGAGTGGGCCTGGCCTCTGAACTTTACGATCTATTGTGATTCTTGCCTTCTTGCCTTGCATTTTATCCGCGTAGGATTGAACTGTGTTGATTTCATGACCTGCCTATCTTTTTCTCTCCCGTCCTAACTAATATTCGAGTGTCATCTGGGTTGAGGTAGACACCTCTGTCTGAAAATAAGTGATACCGGTAGAACCTAGAGTTGTCGAAATATTGCTAGGGGGATTGATCGTTTTCGACTTCGTAGAGTAATTGTGTTTGATTTGTTTGCCGTGATTTGCCTTAGTGTTTTTCATAGATGTTCTGTTATAAATAAATGCCTTAATATCTTTACACTAAGCCTCGTTGCGTGTTTGCTTGTCTTGCTGTGAAGAATTGTCCTATTTTGTATACTCCACATACTGCTCAACTTTTCTTGAGAGAAGTCTGACTGCTCAGCCACAGCTACCACGTGAATCTGTGTGGTGCAGACTGCTACCAAGTGGGTTCACCGCCAACGCCTGTAGTCCTAAATCTTTTGCAGTGGTCCCAGAGGGAACTGCACAGGTTTCCGCCTAACACTGGTGTACAGCGGTGGGATTTGTATCGAGTATACAGTTTAGAGTGCTTTTCAACATTGTAGGATAACTAACCACAAAACTTTGCACAAAAAGCAACTTTCAAAAACATGTCTACGATGGAAACTTACAGTCAAGAGTCTTTGTCAGGTGAAAATACTGAGAGTTTGCAAGCTCTCTGTAGGCAAGAGAATCTTCCTGTAAGAGGCAAGAAGTTAGAACTAATCGAGAGATTGCTGGCGAACCAAAGTCTGGGTACTGGTTCAGAGGAACCAATCTCCCCAACAACTGTAGATAACAGTGATGGTGTTGATCTGAATCGTAATTCTGATGATAGCGACGAAGAGGCTGACAAGGACGGAGAGGCTAACGAAACTGTCTCCTCTGCTCCTCTACCCGCCTTACCAGCTGTGCCTACGGGGCCCATACCAGGTCCCACAAGTAACCCTGCTTATTTTGAACTTGAAAAAATGAAGCTCGAACTAGAATACAAACGGTTCTTGGCTCAATCTGAACGAAACCAAGAGCTCGAGTTCAGACGGATGAATGCCCAGGCTGAGCAGAAGCAAGCTGAGTTAAGACTCAGGGAAATAGAACTTAATCACGAGTTAGAGATGAAAAAGTTGTCTATGGAAAATGCTTCTCTCTCCTCTGGTTCCTCTAGGAGCTCCAGTCCCAAAAGACCCCGGATGCCGAAGGAATTAGTGGGTATGTATGAACCGAGATTGGATGTGTTGGATTGGTTGAAACTGTTTGAATACAATCATGGGCTCCAGGACATCACCGGGAATGCTTTGCTTCCCTGGTTGTTCTCTAGGCTCCCTCCTGTTGCGACTGATGTGGTAATGGAGTTGGGGGAGGCGGATAAGACGGATTACGAAAGTGTGAAACTAGCTTTAATAGCTAGATTCGGGAAGACCCCTTCCCAGTATCTTAAGAGGTTTAGAACCCTCAAAAAGCATGATGGTACCCCTTGGGCTACCTGGGTGAGTGAAGGGTTGAAAAACTTAGAGGGATGGATTAAGGGTTACAAAGTGAACACTTATGAGGGTATGAGAAATCTTTTTATGTTGGAGTCTATTTATGATGCCTGTTCTCCTGAGCTCAGACAGCACTTGGCTGATTCGAAGGAATTGGATTCCAGGGAGCTAGCTAAGGCTGCTGACTTGTGGGTTGCCAACAGGGCTACTCATAAGGATTCTGGGGCAACTCAGAAAAAGGATGAGGGAAAACAGCCTAAAAAAGACTCAAAAGAGAATTTGAATAACTCACATTCCAAAGAGGGCCCCAAACAAAACCAGAAGGGTAAGCCACCGGGAAAACCACAGCAGAATAGTATGCCTTCTGGTGCCAAACCGGAAGGAGGGCAGAACAAGCCACCATTCCAGAAAGCATTTGGTAAATGCTTTGTTTGTGGCTCGACTGACCACGTGAAAGGAGATCCCAGATGTAAGGGTAAACCTTCAGGGGTCCAGCTTGTCTCCTTAGCCTTCGCTCCAGAGGAGGAAGTCCAAATGGCAAGTGGAATTTTCTACTGCTAGCTGACGAACCCATTGGAGTCTCAGCCAGCGTTTCTTTAGTATCTCTGGGGTTGTGGGAACAACAGAATTTAGATGTCTATAATTCTATCCCCGATAATACTAAAGAGTATTATAAGGACAGTGTCCAGGTGAATGGTCAGGAGACTCCTGCCATTAGGGACACTGGGGCCAGCATAACTGTGGTGGATAAATCGTTTTTTCAGGCCGAGGATGTTGCTAAGGCACCCAAACGCCTCACCAAGTTAGCTGGAGGGCCTGTGCAGATGCTTCCCCAATTACCAGTTCTCATCCAGTGTAACGACATGACAGTGAAGATACCTGTCAGCATACAGAGTGAGGTACCAGGACGCGTACTGTTGGGTAACGATTTGAAAACTCTCGGAGTTGTATCGCATACTCCCAGACCTCCTAGTAAACGGTTACAGGAGCTAACCAGACCTGCAAGAGAGAGGACCATGCGCGGAACTCTCCAGGAGATGATGAAGAAAGATATCACTCCTGCTCCCCTGGAATTGTCGGCCGCTGTCTCCAAGAAATCAGAAGCGAAAGGGAAACCTAGGACTTCTATCCCGAAACCAGCCGCCAGCATTCCAGTGCAGCCGACACGGACTTCCCCGCGGTTGTCCAACGTCACACCCGTAACTCCACCTCCAGCCGAGGCTGAGAGGGAGGTACAACCCTGCGTGGTAGAATTAGACTCTGAGGAAGAGCTAATGGAAGGCCAGGAACTCATTGGAGATCTGGATCCTGTTGACCATCCTGAGCTGCAGTCGTTACTGGCAGAAGGTGGACCCAGCAGGGCGGACTTCAGTAAGGGACAGAGAGAATGTCCAACTCTGGAAGGTCTTCGCCACCAGGCAGAAGCTCAGGCTGAAGGGCAAGAGCCTGGGAAACACAGGTTGCACTGGGAAGATGGCCTCTTCTACAGTGAACCGACCGAGTCTGCACCTGGAGACTACAAACGACTTGTAGTACCCCAAGAGAACAGACCACAGTTCTTGCAGTTAGCCCACGAGATTCCATTGGCTGGTCACTTGAGTTTCAAGAAGACTAAGGAAAGGCTCTCTCTCTACTTCTATTGGCCAAAGATGGGGGCCGAAGTAGAAAAACACTGCAGGAGCTGCCACACCTGCCAGACCTCTGGTAAGGTTGGCTCCAAGAATGTGGCACCGTTAGTGCCTCTCCCAGTTGTGGGAGTCCCATTTGAGAGAGTAGGGATTGACATTGTTGGTCCCCTTGATCCTCCAACCTCCTCAGGCAACAGGTTTATACTTGTTGTAGTAGACCATGCTACTAGGTATCCTGAGGCAATTCCTATGAGGACTGTTACAGCTCCGGCTGTGGCTAAGGCCCTCCTTGGTATTTTTACTAGGGTCGGGTTTCCTAAGGAAGTAATCTCTGACAGGGGGTCAAACTTTATGTCCCACTACATGAAAGCCATGTGGAAAACCTGTGGAGTTACTTACAAGTTCTCAACAGCTTACCACCCACAAACCAATGGGTTGGTGGAACGGTTCAACCGAACCATGAAGAGCATGATAGGTGCTTTAGAGGAACCCCTTAAGCGTAAGTGGGACCTTCTACTGCCATGCCTTCTCTTTGCTTATAGAGAAGTCCCTCAGGAGGGAGTAGGTTACTCTCCCTTCGAACTACTCTATGGTCATCCCGTCAGAGGTCCATTGGCCCTGATTAAGGAGGGGTTGGAGAGTGCTCCTTCCCCCAAGTCAGTCAGAGTGACTGACTACGTGATAGGTCTCCGGAGGAGAATATCACACCTGATGACGGAAGCAAGCGATAACTTGAAAGCTGGACAAGCATTGGTCAAGCACTGGCACGATCAAAAGGCTAACATGGTTGTGTTCGCTCAAGACCAGCTCGTTCTCGTTATGATCCCAACAAGGCAGAGGGCCTTGCAAGATAAGTGGATGGGACCCTTCCGAGTAGTGGGTAAACTCGGAGAGGTTAACTATCTGGTGGACTTGGGCAATCCCAAGGAGGTTCCGACAGTCTTTCACACCAACCGACTTAAAGCGTATGTCTCACGACCTGATGTAGGAGCGTTGCTTCTAGCATCATCCGAGGAAGAAGAAGAGAGTGAAGCTCTTCCGGATCTCCTCAGAGGCTTACCTTTAGATGAAAAAATTGAAGGAGTAAATCTCTCCTCCAATCTGACACCCGAGCAACAAGAAGAGTGCAAATCTATGTTGAATCAGTTTGCCTCTCTGTTCTCGCTTTCACCAGGCCTGACCCCTTGGGGACAGCACGACATACTCACTGGTGACTGTCTGCCTGTCAAGAGCAGAGGATACAGAATGTCAGAGAACGTACAAACCCACATCAAAAGTGAGGTCAGCAAGATGCTCGATCTCGGGGTAATAGAGCCCTCTACTAGTCCATGGTCTAGCCCAGTTGTGTTAGTACCAAAGGCCGGATCTAAAGAACTTAGATTCTGCGTGGATTATAGAGCTCTTAATGCAGTCACCAAGACTGATGCCCACCCTTTGCCAAGAACAGAAGAGCTGGTGGATAAACTTGGCGCCGCCAAGTTCCTCAGCACATTTGACTTGACGTCAGGCTATTGGCAAATAGCCCTGACAGACCATGCCAAGGAGAAAACTGCATTTTCTACCCCCGTTGGCTTATACCAGTTTAAGGTAATGCCATTCGGATTGAAAAATGCACCTGCTACGTTTCAACGGATGGTAAACCAGGTTCTGAATGGGATGGAGGACTTCTGCATGGCATACTTGGATGACATCGCAGTGTTCAGCAATTCCTGGGAAGAACATGTAACCCACCTGAGAGATGTTTTGCAGGCTCTTGGACGAGCCAATCTGACCATAAAGGCGAGTAAATGCCAAATTGGACAGAGTAAGGTAGTCTATCTTGGGCATGAGGTAGGTGGTGGAGAAATAAGGCCTTTGCTCAGTAAGATTGAAGCTGTGCAAAATTGGACAACACCGACTACTCAAACCCAGGTGAGAGCCTTCCTAGGCCTCACCGGGTATTACAGGAATTTCATAGAGAACTATGGGACCATAGCTTCTCCACTGAATGTCATCTCCTCGCCCAAATTCCCTAAAAAGGTTAAATGGAACGAGGAGTGCAATCAGGCTTTTGAAAACCTGAAAAAGGCTCTTTGCCAAGCCCCAGTACTCAGAGCTCCTGATTACCGCCAACACTTCATTGTGCAGACAGATGCTTCCAATGTAGGGATAGGTGCCATACTCAGTCAACTGGATGGGAAAGGTAGGGAGCACCCCGTTTGCATCATCAGCCGCAAGCTGAAGGATCCTGAAACAAGGTGGGCAACAATCGAAAGAGAGTGCTTTGCTATCGTGTGGGCTCTGAAGAAGTTTAGGCCGTACTTGTATGGTTCTACTTTCGTCATTCAGACTGACCACCAACCCTTGAGATGGTTAATGCAAATGAAAGGGGAAAACCCAAAACTATTGAGATGGTCGATCTGCCTGCAAGGGTTTCATTTCACCATTGAGCACAGGTCAGGGTGTCACCACCAAAATGCTGATGGTCTCTCTAGGATGTATGTCATCGACTAGAGGTATGAGATTCATCCAGGAGTGGATTAAATCCTCCTGTCCCTTAGTCTGGGGGGGGCGAGTGTTAGGGAGAATTCTCTGTTTAGGCTGAATTTCCTAACCTAGTGAGTCCCCCAGCAGCTTTGCTGGATTTCTGGAGTTTGTTTTTTCCATCCTGCCAAGAGTGAGACTCTTTTTTCCCACTCTTGGACATATATGTGTGTGTAATTCCTTTGAAATGTCAATGTGTTCGATGGGCTATGGGGTCTTTTACTCCATAGGGTCTCATATGTTTTTCTATGTGTGTTACACCGCACCCTACGTGCTGTAACACTGGGGCATCCTAGAGGGCCCCCACCATAGACTCCATACCCGGGGACTGACTACTGTCTCCCCGGGCATGTAAAGTCACCATTGGCTTTACTAGACCTAAATTTACTAACAGGACTAGTACAAACCATCTTATTGTGGACGTACTAGTAGGGGTAATTCGATTACTCCTACACCTGTTACTCGAGGGGGCACTGTCCCGTCCCCCCTCGTCAAGTTTTGGCTGGTGGCAGTGGAAACTACTTGTTATGTTCGACCCCGAGCATAACCCTATGGGATTCGTCCCATTGTTGGAGATTAATACTTTTTCTCGTTAATCTCTAACGTACCACCGTTCTACTTATTGTAAATAAGTTTATCGGATGGTATTTTCTGCCAGAACTCGGTTTGTAAAATGGCGTCTGTGTTCGTCTCTTGAGTTGAGCCCTTTGTTCCACTTTTGACGGGCCTCTGTACAGAGACCCTCCAAAGTGGTGCCATTCTGTCTGGGTTACCTCAGGGGTGTGGGAGGGGGTTTAGGCACCCTGGACCGAGTTGCCTTGCCAACTCAGGTCGCACTCTGGAGTGATTGGCCCAAGTGGTGAGCGTTCCCGCTCCCCACTTAGCATGTGTTGATTGACAGCTAGGCTGAATGAATGGGGGTTTTCTGCATAAAAGCAGGGCTTTTGGGACTGGATCTTCAGAAGTCGCCACAGGACCTAAGAATCCGACCAGGGTAACGCTGAGCCGACCTGCACGACGACACCTCCGGTGGAGCCCTGCGGAACTGACTCACCACTTCCCGACGACAGAGGAGATCTCCCTGCCGGAGAGTCTCTTCCCCTGGCTGGTGGGAACAACCAGTCTCCTTTGCTTTTTATTCACCTCAGGACGCAGTGGTCGAATTGCCCGTGCAGAGCACCCCGACAACCGGATAGCCACTACCCCTGAACCGCGACCAAAAGGTGGTGCCTTGTGACGGAGCACTCCGCGGCTTGTCTCTTCCCTGGTGGTGCACCGGACTTCATTTTCTTCGACGACGAGATCATCTCTACTCTTGGCAAAGAACCGTCGTGCATCCACCACCAGGAACAACTGCCCCCGCCGGAGCTGCCCTCCACAACAAGGTACCGTGTCCGCCTGGCTTCCCTTTCGATCGGTTCGAGTGAGGTGTCTTAATCCTCTCCGTTCCGTTGGGTCGCATCCAAGCTTTTCTCATCCTTTGTTCTGAACTGGTTCAACCTGCCAATAACAATTTGCTATACAGACTTGAATGCATCTCCACTAGAGACTTTTTGGGACATCGCGCCTTGCCTCTCTCCGAGTGGGCCTGGCCTCTGAACTTTACGATCTATTGTGATTCTTGCCTTCTTGCCTTGCATTTTATCCGCGTAGGATTGAACTGTGTTGATTTCATGACCTGCCTATCTTTTTCTCTCCCGTCCTAACTAATATTCGAGTGTCATCTGGGTTGAGGTAGACACCTCTGTCTGAAAATAAGTGATACCGGTAGAACCTAGAGTTGTCGAAATATTGCTAGGGGGATTGATCGTTTTCGACTTCGTAGAGTAATTGTGTTTGATTTGTTTGCCGTGATTTGCCTTAGTGTTTTTCATAGATGTTCTGTTATAAATAAATGCCTTAATATCTTTACACTAAGCCTCGTTGCGTGTTTTCTTGTCCTGCTGTGAAGAATTGTCTTATTTTGTATACTCCACATACTGCTCAACTTTTCTTGAGAGAAGTCTGACTGCTCAGCCACAGCTACCACGTGAATCTGTGTGGTGCAGACCGCTACCAAGTGGGTTCACCGCCAACGCCTGTAGTCCTAAATCTTTTGCAGTGGTCCCAGAGGGAACTGCACAGGTTTCCGCCTAACAGGCATGACCAAGCAGCGGTAACAGTAATTCGTCTTCTGCGGATTTACCGCAGAATTACCGCCAAACTCATAATGTGGCTCTAAATCCTTACTCAACCTATGAGACACACATGACCCTCGGGGACTGTGGTTGTAAAGGCAAAACGGCGGCTTACCCCTATGATTTAGAGTCCAAGGAAGCTGCTGTGCCTCCAACTAAAGTGGGTTAAGATTTCCAGGGATCTGGGATGTAATGGTATTCCTCATGACCTCCCTAATCTGGCCACCTATTAGCCAATCAGGAGTGCTATACACTCAAACCCTTTTACAATGATTTCCCGTTCCCTGACGGGACAAGTGCATTTGGGGTGCTGGATGAAACCCTCAAAGGTTGATGCCTGTGGGGCACCTCGCTAATAGATGGACCTGAGTACACCTGTTAAGGCATTCTGCGTACAAAGCGACCTGGGGCATTTACCACACCTACACCTTTCCCTGCGTTGTATGCATTCAAACGTATCAATTAAAGAATAACTTTAGGTGCAGAGGGCACATCCTTTATCTCGTGTGCTCTCGTCTCCATTCCTAGTCACTATCGTCAAATAAATCCTCTGTCGGCCCGTGTGTCTGTCATCAAAGCATGATTAAGTCTATTCCTTTCCTGTGCCTCAGCCATGTCTACATACAAGAAGTAGCTCCTTTCCAGGGACCCCTAACCTTCTGCGCAGGGCCAGTTTTCCTGTCATTATGGGATTGAATCATCCACTCCCTGCGGCGATATTGGAGAATCCAAGGAAATCTCTGCCATGGACTCTATTTATAGGCGTGCATCTCATTAAGAAAGCTCAGCTTCAACATCCAACACAAAAAGAGTCTCCCATGCCACATTAGCTTGAATTCATTATAATGGCAACCTGGCAATTCTTTGTATGATTTCAAAATACATTGTGTTTAGTCATTTTCCAACTAATAAAAACAACAGATAATACAAGAGCAATATCAAATTTGACCACCATACAATAATTCATATATCATGTCTTTTCATCAATCAAACGTTCGAATCCATACTCTCACATTCATCCTACCACATAACCTCACCTACATACAAAACAGTCCTACGTGCCAAAGTAGCACAAGTAAAGTGCAAAACACAATTCTTATGAGTGCAAACGATGAAGATACAGTACTAATGGTTCACAATTATTCCAATCTGATGACTGCAATTAACCAATCTGCCGTACACAAGTGCAAAAGTGCCTACTGAATTTCATGAAACAATCTCGCAGATTAAAGCTGCGTCACTCTAGCTAGAATAAATAACAGGTCTTCTTCAGGTGGCTTCCATTTAATAGCCCACTCGAGCTTTGGCTGTATGGTTCATAGCGTGTCAACGAGCCCAGCCTTCTTCAGGGCAGGAACATTCTGTTTAGAGCAAAGGTGATGAGCGCAGCCTGTTAAAATTGAGGAGCGGAGTTCCATGTGTGGTCCCATCCACAAGAGGGATTAGAACCGGTTATTCCCCATTTTTTTTTTTGCAGGGGCGGGGGTTTACTGGTATAGTGGGGAACAATACATTCAATATTTGCAAAAAAGCACAGACTTGCCCCTCCTCCTGCTTCTTCAATTCGTAGCCTATACATGCCTTACTAAGCTGCCAATTGGCTTGCTCAGTTGCAATTTCCAACTCTTTTGATAAAAACATATTGAGACCGAGTTTTACTCATGATGACATATTTTCATCTTTTTATTTAAAAATATCAAAACACTTTGTTATATTAAGAGCCTTTTATGTAAACAAAAACACTGTTGTGCATACAAAAATAGAAATCAAAGCAATATTCAACCATTCCACGAACATTGAACTCAGAGTTTTTTAACAAGCACAATTATTTTCTATGTTCTCAAAACAGTGTAGTGTGGTCCCGAAGGAGAAATTGGTCCATGTTGTTTCTGTTTTTACCAGACTCCCACTATCCTGTCTGCTTGTTATGACATCCATTGAATCCCTGTGGGATTCTGGTTCTACACTATCCCTCGTTTTTCTATTGCAGGATGTGGTAATGATGTCGCATCTAGTACCTTCTGTACACCTCCCTATTTGCTTACGGCACATAAGGTATGCCTTTAACACCATCTTGTGGCCGAAACAATGCTACAGAAGGGAGCGGAATGGGAAAGAGTATTGAGAAGAAGGTATGTTTTTTTAAATGTAGTAAAAGTGTGCTTTCAGCTGCAATATAGGCCTTACACACTAAGGTAGAAAAGTACAAAATATAACAATTTCAAATTAAACCTTAAACCTTTAAAACAATAACATTCAAAATCTTAGATAACCCATGTCTGTCTACCCACATACTTCCTCAACCTGCCTCTTTCCTCCCTTTGCCCCCTTCAATTATTCCAGAATAGGACTGCAAGGCTTGTTCTTGTTCCCAAACCAGGGACTGCATCTCCCCAGCCCTAAAATCCCTCCACTGGCTCCCAGTGACCGCAAGGATCAAATTCAAGACGCTTTGCATCATCTGCCTGGGGCCTGGTACCTCTTTACATCCAGCTTTCCCACCTGAACTACCTTCGGTCCTCTGGCTCCAACTCACTGCAGGTCAAACGTTTCTCCAAGCAGAGAGTGGGGTGTAGATCCCTTTCCTTGGATGGCCCTTCCCTCTGGAATGGCCTTCTTCTGCCCTCAGACGTGAGATGGAACTTCTTAAGTTCTGGAAACTTCTCAAGTCTTTCCTCTTCTCCTCTTCCTTCCCTCTACCCCTCCCCTGCTAAACTCTCCATCTGCCGCTGCGACTGGGGTCTGGCCCTTCAGAGTCATACAGGGGCCAGGCCGCCCCCTACCAGTCCCCCTAGCATCCTTTGCCAGTTCTTGTCCTCAGGATCCCTTTCCTGGACTAGTCCAACTTGGACATCCCTGTTTACCGCACTCACCTACCCGCTTAGCCCCCCTCTTCCCCTGGCACTTGCCACCTTGGCCCATCCAGCACTTGCCTGCCCCCACCCTTAGGGGTACCCCACTCCTGCACTTCTCCCTCTACTCCCTCGCCTTGCACTTATCACCTTGTCATGCACTTGCATGGTAGGATTGGCACACGGTCAATATAACAGTTTTTTGTTGTGCTACCTTTTGATTCCCATGACTCCGCCCCCATATTGTCTTGTGGCGTCTGGAAACACATGTGTTTAAATACATAAAATAAAAACAAAACCTAATACAATAGTTAAACATCCATCAAAATGGGATCTTTCAATACAATTGGATAAATTCCATTCACTACAATAATTTCTTGACTAAATCTACCTTAATCTTTGCCCAAAGCCTAGCTACCACTAATATGAGGGAGCTTTGGAAACCATTTAAGATCCTCCACCAGAACAATTCAGTCTTTAGGAATCCTATATCATTCAAGAAGCTACCCAACATTTGAACTCGAGTACAGTCCAAGTGGTCACAGTATATCGTTATGTGCTTCAAGGTCTCAATTTCAAAAGAAATTCCAAACAATCTTCCAAACCTGTCTTTTCTGGGCACCTCCTTCCAGGCATCAATAACCCATCAAGCTGTATGTAATTGATTGAATCGTAACAGCGTATATTACCTTCTAGTGGCGTGATCTGGGATGCAAACTACTTACTTACTTGTAGGAGCATAAAGCAATGCTTTTAGATACTTTACCTACCGAGAGTGTTTTCCCCTGACAGCCGTTCAAGATGTTTATATTTGTCGTGCAGCTAAGCCTTCATTTTGCATTCTTTCGAAATGTCCTGAGATGAGTTAGTCCACTCCACCCTCATGCCAGTGTCAGGTGGCAGGTGATCAATTACTTGGATAAAGAAAATTAATTCTATACAATTCTTCTTTATCAGAAGATTGTAAAGTGTCACTCGCAAGGTATTCATGATCGGTTTCTTTATAGTGAGGTATACATGGAGTTTCCTTAGGGGGGCATGGCCTGAGCCCATGGTGTAGGTTGTGCCTAGCTGCAGCTCCCATCAAGATCCTGCTATGGATCCTGGTACCCGGGAATAAACAGCGAGTCCCGAGATACAAATTCACCCAAACCCGGGTGAGGCGATCCCCCAAACCTCCAAGCCAACCCCGACAAAAATCGGAACAGTATTGCTGAGATGCCAGCCTGGGAATGGACGCTTGGGGTAGACAAGATGGCGGGAGCTGCCTCGGCCCTGCTCTGAAGAGGAGGAGGGGCTGCGGCTGCCGTCGAGACAAGCCGGGCTGGTGACTGCAGCAGTGAGGCGCGCCGTCCCGGGGCCAGCACAAGAAGACTGCACACCGGGGCTCAGAGCGAGGGACATCAAACACTGATTCGGGACTCCCCGAGAAAGATGGAAGAATCCTGCCCTCCGAGACAGCAACTGAGGGACCCATGGCGTGGCGGATCCGACAACGGGTCTTAAGCAGCGGAAATGGCACTCCACGAAAACTCGGCCACGCAGAGGTCATCCCTCGCGCCCGGACCCGGACTTTCTGGCTCATGCAGGAAGGAGACTGCGGCTACATACGAAGTACGGACACCGGGGACCTCTAACGAAAAGGTACGCAGAACCCTGTGCGGGCAGCGGGGCTGCTCAGGAGAGGGTCGGACCAGGAGTCACCCAGCAGTGTGTACACTGTGCAACCACATAAGGGGCCTTGAGCTTGGGACTCCTCTCCGGAGGAACGGCAAACAGCAATAAAACAGACCTGCAGGGCCCAGAGCCAGACACAATCGTAACGGCACTCCAGTGAAGATGGGGACAAGGGGAAGTGAGAGTTCCCGTGCCTGAGTTCTGGGCCTGGGGGGCGGATGCAGGAAAGCCTAGCCCGGGCAGATAAAACGCGTTAGGAAGAATTGAGTCACACCAGTTTCCCCTCTACCTTAACACACGCCCAAGCAGCACACCTCGGAGTGACAAGGCCAGACACAGCGGGCTCACAAGCGCCCCAACATAACTAGGGAGGACACAAAAAAACAGAGGCATCAGTCCTAACTAGAAACAAACTAAGCCTGCAAAGCAGATGGGCAATCTGGGGGCACCCTGTTGGGGGGGGAATATAAAACGTATAACAGCAGACCTGAATGATGTTGCGTCCCAGGTGATTGGAGGGTGTAGAAGGAGTGCATGTCCTGCAAAAACTACTTTGAACACACGGCCAGGACTACAGACTGCGAACTGTTGAAAGCTACGGTGAATCACAAACCGACATCGGAATCGAGGTATGGCCCACCACAAACCTGCTCGCAGGGAAAGGCACTGGACAACTGGCACTAAGACCCCCCATAATTGTGGTCAAAGGTGGGAAGTGGACTCAGAAACACATATCACCGACAGGCATAGTAGCTTCTATGAAAGGGGGAACACTCCCTGAGCGCACTTGCGGTACGGAAACTGTCTCACGTGAGCAATAGGCCCGGTGGGCAGATAACTGAATGAGACTCACATCCTAGCACCTAAGGCAAGCAGGTGCGCAGTGACAGGGGCGGAGGTCGGCAATAGACTAAAAAGATCAGAGTTCAGCTGCCTACACACAGTGTGCTACGGCAAAGCAGATTCAGAGCAGCATGGCAACTGGTGTGTCAAGCAACAAGAGTGGATGGTGGTGAGATGCAGCGAACAGACAACCCTGTCGTTAGGTAGATAAGGTGTGGCACGGATAACTTGGAAACAGAGTACCACTCAAGTGAGGGGAGCTGCTGAACTGGCGTGCATGCTGGGCGGCTGCGCGCCGTCTGGTGGAGCAACCTTAGTACTACCACAAGGAGCACACTGCTGCTGGCAATAGCGGACACTGCGGACAATAAGTGATACCCACAAACACCACGCTCTACAGCAACTAAGCCAGTAAGCAGTGCCAGGAACAACACACCTGAGTGGCGCAGAGCCAAATCGGCAATCTAATGTCCCCATCCAAAAGGAAGAGAAAAGGCACAATCATGGACTCCTTCAATAATGCAACCAAAGCTTGTGAATCATCACGCGAAGACCCCAAACCACAGGGTACAACGCAAACATCAATAGCAGGGGCAAAGACGAGCAAGTCCTGGCATGAATTGCAGCGCTACGATCATTCATCAACACAAAAATTGAAGAGGTCAAAACCGACATGCAACTGATGCGGCAAGACATGGGCAACTTAACAGAAAGAGTGACAGAGACGGAACTAAAGGAGACCAGCACGACCACAAAAGACCTGGAAACAAGACTCCAGGAATTGGAGCGGAGGAACGCTGTCCTGGAATCACGTTCCGAAGAAGCAGAGGGCCGAGCCTGATGAAATAATATCAGACTACTGGGCATTTCAGAGGGGATGGAGGGCCTGAATCCCACAGAATTTGTGGAAACCTTGTTACAGCAGGAAATAGGCGCTGGCAAACTCACGCAGGGATTTGCGGTGAAAAGGGCCCACAGATCCCTACAGAAACGGCTTACGCCGGGCTCACACCCTCTCCCAATAATCACAAAGATTCTACACTCCCAGGACAGGGTAGTCATACTTAAGTATTCTAGAGAAGGTGGAGTAATACGGCGAGACAACGCTACAATAGATATATATCCAGATTGTACGCAAACAGTCCAAAGGGCCAGGAATTCTTTTGTACCAATTAAGGCTAGACTCCGACAGCTCCGCATCAAATACATGCTTATGTACCCATGCCGGCTTAAAGTGATCTACAGTGGCTGCCCTGTCTTCCTGGAGACACCAGTGGCAGCCAGAATGTGGCTGAAGCACAATAACTTGGACAAGGGAGAAGAGGCTGTCACGTGAGCGGTAAACTGAAAGGGGCGGGTTGGGGAGGAGGGTAGGCAGGGACACTTACTAAGATGGTTATTGGGACATGTTGACACGCAAAGTATGCTAAAGGTACCCAATCTATCATAATACAATTGACGGGGGCAGTGTATACCCACCTATCTTGGGCTAATGGGTCTACCCACGCAAAAGCAAGTGTCGGCCAGTTGCCGATGCAATCTACCTCACATTAGATGACTTGGATAGGTCAAGGCAATGCGGAGGCACCTGAGCGCTGCATGTGTGAGGCAGCTGCTGGGTGCGAATGTTGTTTGGTTTGGTTTGTTGTTGTTAACGTGTTAAAATCTTCACTGAAAAAGGCAAATAACATGGGGTGTGCATATGTGATGTCATGGGGACAGACAGGGGCGAAGGTAGTCGAAATCTGAGGTTTGTTGGGAGTGTACATGTCGCGGAGCTGAGGACACAAAGAGGGGAGACACAGCGGGAAGCCACAATACTTCCATGGCTGCTATTAAGGTACTGGCATGGAATGTTCGGGGACTGGGAACATACCTACGTAGGAACCGGGTAAAGTCCTTCCTCAATAGGAAGAAAGTGTCCATCACATTACTGCAAGAGACCCACCTAATGCAAAATACCATGACCATGATTGAGAACCAGTGGGGAAGGCAGTGTTATGGAGCAGCCTACTCCAAATATGCCCGTGGGGTGTTTACATAGATAAGGGCTGCGGTCCCCTTTCAACTACTGGGAAGGAAAGCTGATCCAGAAGGAAGGCACCTAATACTAAGGGGCTGCATAGAACAGGTGGAAGTATGCACAGTGAACTCTTACTTCCCCAATCACGGGATCCCTGCACACCTTAAGACACTGTGGGTCTCATCACGAGTTTGGCGGTAAACCTTGAATGCGTCAGGAACGCTATTACTGCTGCATTTAAGGGTCTGCCAAATCACAGGCTTGGCGGATTTACTTCCAGCTCTGAGCTGGGGACAAATCCGCTGTGATTTTGCCGATTTTCGTTGCTATTACCACCAGCGGTAATAGCACCGGCAGTAATAGCGCCAAACATTCCCCATTGGGCCCAATGGGGAATGGGAAATTCCCAAATGGGCCCAATGGGGAATGGGTACTTACCGTTCCGCCAAACCCATGATCCGGTGCTAAGAGAGCCAGGGGTTTGGCGGTAGGGCTAATAGCCCTGGCAGTAATAACGCCGGGGTTAGCACCGAACTTGTGATGAGGCCCTGTGTGCTAGGATAACCCCATACCAAGAAAGTTTTTTCATCTGGGGCGGTGACTTTAACTAACTGTGTGCGAGATTGGGAGTTGGATAGATCTAGTCCACCGGCTAACCGGAGCGCGGCCGCTACGGGGTAACTGAATGCGCTCCTTGGGGACCTGGATCTGGTGGATGTGTAGAGGGAGATGCATCCAACGGATAGAGCCTACTCTTACTTTTTCTCGCCACACCATCTGTACACTAGGATAGATGACCTATTTGTGCCCAAGGCTCACCTGGTGCAGATGGAGTCGGCACATTATTTCGGCAGATCAATCTCGGACCACTCGCCACTGCTGCTGACTTGGAGGATTCAGGTCCCTAGGCCCCCTCTACCATTGCGGCACATGCCCACTGATGCTTTAAGAGATCAGGCCTTCAAAGAAGACCTACAAAACAAATTAAAGGAATATATTGAGCGGAATGTGGGCAGCGTTGAGAAATGGAGTACGGTCTGGGAGGCAATGAAGGTGGTGGTGCGGGAGAGGTTATCGCTAGTGTTGGAGGCATCAGGAAAACACTGAGACTCGAGTTGGAACGGTGGGAAGATGAAATAAAACAGAGGGAAGCACACACAAAGCAGAATTGCGAGGAGTAGCTTGAACTGGCAAAAATAAGGGGTAGCTGCCAGTATGCTTGGGGGAGGCTGTCAAAATTTGACTACTCAGTTAAAACCACAAGAATGCGCGCGCAGGGTAATACACCGAGCAGGCTGCTGGCATGGCTGTGCAGGAGGGAATATCCGAGACATCTGACTACAGAACTCAGGGATGAAACAGGCACTGTACACAAAACACAGCAAGCGATCAATGACACTTTTGGGGAATTTTATTCCCGCCTGTACAGACATGAACACCAGGTACCCCAGGAGGACATACAGGGTACACTGGAAGAAATGTGTCTGCCTAAGCTGGGCACAACACAGCGGGAGGCTTTAGAGAAGGACATATCAGCTGTAGACATAACTGAAGCGATCAGGTCACTAGCCTTGAGCAAAACACCTGGGAGCGACTGACTCCCCCTGGAGTTCTATAAGACATACAAGTCGTTCCTAACCCCGGTGCTGCTTGAAGTGTTCAAGGAGGCCTACGAGGAGGGGGTGCTGCCATGGACCATGAGGGAGACCCTAGTGATCCCGATACCTAAACCGGGGAAGCCCACTGATGAGTGTGATTCGTACTGCCCACTAGCAATGTTAAATTATGATGTTAACATTCTACCCACTGTACTAGCCAAACGACTAAGTAGAGTTATAGGGGGCCTGGTACACAGCGACCAGAATGGTTTTGTTCCGGGATGCAGCACTACGTTAAACCAGCACAGATTACAACATGTCATGGTGCAGACAGCGGAATCCCAGGCACTATAAAAGCGTTTGATTCGATAGATTGGGAATGGCTGGTGGCAATGCTGAAGGAATTCGGGTTTGGGGAACAATTTATCAAATGGGTGCGGATACACGGCACCAGTAGCAAGGGTTAAATCTGGGATGATGGTGTCATTGGTCTGGGACATACAGAGGGGCACCAGGCAGGGGTGCCCGCTGTCCCCAATGTTGTATGTGCTGGGGCTGGAGCCGATAGCAATTTATCTCTGAAAACAGTACCTGGATACAGGCACTTGGGTGGGAGGAGTAGGACACTTGATCTCGCTCTACGCTGACGATGTGCTACTGTATCTGTGGGATCCACATCTAAATGTCCCAGTGGTTTTGGACATACTTCACAACTATGTGTCTGGGATTAGCTTTAGCAAAACAAAATCTTGCATATTCCCGAAAGCAGGTTTGAGGGGGAAGGATATAAGAGATCTACTAGAGGTTGGCCTCCGATGGGAGCTGGAATCATGTAATTACCTAGGGGTGAACATAAGACACACACCGGAACAAATGCATGTGAATAACACAGTAGCACTGGTGAAAGGCTTGACGAAGTCCATGAAATTTTGGTCCAGGTTGCCACTATACCTAATGGATAGGGTGACTATAACCAAAATGATAGTTCTACCGCGATTCCTGTATTACTTTAACAACAACACTACTACGTTAAGGCATCCTTTTTCCAACTACTGGAGACGCAGTTGGTGAATTCCTGTGGGGAGTGGCCTGCCATAAAGTGTCACTCACCACACTGTGTTTGCCCTATAAAGAGGGAGGGGTGCAATTACCAGACCTGGAAAAGTACTACTTGGTGGCCCAATTTAGCCACATAGTTAAATGGTTGACAGACGAGGCCATGTCTGAAACTGGGTTGTTACAACGACTGGTGGCACCTGCATGACTAAAAGAAATACTTTGGGTGCCAATGGGTTGCTTGGGAAGCGCCCCCATGGTGGTGACATTGGGGAGGAAAATATGGGGTAGAGCCGTAGCACTACTGAAACTCGTGCAACCCTACTCACCTGAAGTCCCGATTGCAGCTGACGCCTGGAAGGACGGTACAGACTTGGCAATAGTGAGACGCTGGGAGAGGTGGGCCATATACACTTGGGGTGATCTGTGCAAAGAGGGGGTCTTAAGGGAGCTGGAATCACTACAGGAAAAAGAAGGGGTGCCTGGTGGGCAATTCCTCTGGTACCAAAGGGCTCAGAGGATAGCCAGAGAGAAATGGGAAGGATGGCCTGAGGAGCCGTCGCCAAACCCCCTTCTGACCCTACTGTATAGTCCGAACGATGGATGGAGACAGATAAACCAAACCCCAAAAGTACGTCACTAAAAGAGTTATGGGAAAAAGATTTGGGTACAGACATAACAGAGGGAAAATGGGAACGGATATTGGTGTATTCCAGGGAAGTATCGATGAGCTCCTGCTTCAGATTGATACAACTAAATGTACTATACCGCACATACATGACACCACACAGGATAGCCAAGTTCAACAAAAATGCACGATCACTATGCCCATGGTGCGGGATGGGGGACGCGGATCTAATGCATATGTTTTAGGTATGTGTATGTGTGCAGGGTTTTGGGTACGAATAGAACAGGCCTGCAGAGAGGTGGGGATAGTTACACATGAATGGTCACTGAAAGAATGCTTACTAGCGGTGTACCCCAGAGTCAGAAAATATAAGCATGTGGTTAAGTTCATGGATATGGCATGTATACAGACCAACAGGACTATTGCTATGGCTTGGAAATCTGCGGGGGCCCTGTAATTTGCACGATGGCACAGGGAATTTGAACGCTGGGCAGAAGCGGAATCTAATGTATGGATGGAAGGGGCAAGCCGATCGGGTCTAATGGGAGTGATAGATGTGCGGCCTGGAAGGCGTTGGTCTGGGACATGTTCCACCCATCGGATGACAAACCCCCTTGAGGGCTATCTGTCTTTTTGCACTGTACTTGTCACTGATTCAATCATAGCCGGGACAGGACCTGGTTAAACCGGCCACAGCTACTGGGTGGGAAATGGCGAACGCCCAGGATAGGTTCTCGACCATAATGCACACATACTGAAAGACTGGAAATGACATAATGCCTGACAAGTGAAGACGTTGTTTGTTGTTATTCTGTTGTTCCTTTTGTTACTAATATAACACGGTAAATATAAGAAGTTTCTGATATGAGACACTTGATAACTGCATGGCTGTACTTATATAAATGCCAATAAAAACATTTTAAAATAAATGGAGATACCTTGGCATGAGCAAGGTTGAGTGGGAAGTGAAGGCAAGCGTCCCCAACCAGCACGATCCTCCCCGCAATGAGAGACAATGACAGGATGGGAATAAAGCCAAGACAGAGTGCGGGTGAGCTTAAATGGGAGTTTATCAATCAGAATAGGGCATGCAAAGAACTCTGCAAACTCCGAGAGCGTCTGTCTGACAATAGCAAAGACAGGCGTATATATTTACAAAACACGTCATCAGAACCTACATACTATAAGGGGCACAAGTTCACTGGATTTGGGTGGTGATGACTAGCTATAGGCGCTGCTGCGATGTGGTTGGCCTTGGCTGGAGGACGTCACTGGTCAGCCTCATGGGTTGGGCTGGGCCTGGCGGGTCGGCTGAGTTCATCCGGGCGGTGTTGTTGTGCCATTGTGGCCAATGTCAGAGATGAATGTCTTTTCCTGACTTATTTGCCCTAGGCCATGCACACCGCAGTCATTCAGTTATTGCAATATTATCTTCTTTAGTAAATCTTTCAATAGGTTATTCTACAGGTTAATGCAACACAGGAGGAATGCACCTTGTGAGGGGTTTGATGGTCATTCATCAGTGCGTGGTTACCAGTGTCCTGTTGACCGGTACCATAGGTCGAGGGGCTAAGTCTCAGGGCATGGGACGGGCGGTACATGCCTTTCTGTCTTGTTAGAAGTCGTTATGAATGGGCTGTTGTATGTTGCCACAGTATTGGGTGTCCTAATTGCACAGGGCCATAAGTCTAAGGTGATCCGGTGGGTTGTGGGGTTTAAGAGGGGGCGCCTTTGGATTTGTGTATTCAGGCAGAGGTTTACTGCTGTGCTGTAAATAATGCAGGTGGCGGGCCGTGGCCTTGGGTGCTGCAGAGGGGACTACAAATCTTTGAAGCGGCTCCAGCCTGGTTGGGGGAGGTGGAGCAGCGTGGCGCGGGCCTCTGCTCTCGTGTTTGGCAGTCTCCGCAGGGTGGGAGGGGGGATGGCCTTGCACATATTCACAAAGGTATCTTCCTCGTGTGTTGCCGACTTTAGGTGAAAACATCACAAACATTTGAACTCTCTATAATACTCATTTGGATCACTCGAAAACATACATTTCAACTTTGCTAAATGTCTCTCAAATATAGCCAGCCTGAGTACCTTATTTGTACACTATGTTTTAACAACTACAGCATTTAGTTATATGCATATACATTTGCAGTAAGTGAGGTAGTAGTGAGGTTGGTGGAGCACATAGAAAATGACTCGCCACCGTACGTGACGGTAGTGGTACATAAGGGGCTTAGACATACATGCATGACAAGTGCATTCTCGCGCGTCCTTCACATGAGCCCTCTGTATGGTTACATTCGTCTTCCCTTGCACTCTAGCAGCATTAGTTTGGTTATGGCGCGAGACCACAGGGTGTAAGCTTTTCAACAATACACATAACGAATAGTCCCCTAGAACGCTTATTTATTGTTAGCACCCAACTGCAGTGGTGTGGGTTCTTCATTGCTAATATCATGTAAGCATGCATTCTACCATGTTTATACATTTTACAGGTTTCCTTAATAGAAGAAGTTTTGTGGAGAAATGCACGCTTTGCAGGTAGTCTTGGCATTAATTTTTGGGGACTTTCTGCTTTCATCCGATGATCATTTTACAGTTCTCTTCATCACCCAGGCCCCGCTGGCCAGGTCATGCTGGGAGCAGTGATACACTGCGGAAGGTGGAATGTTACAGTGTTAGTATCTTTCGCTAGCTCATGTCCGTCTTGTTCGTGGGAACGGGCTCACAGCGGATCTGCCAGGGAGATGCGGCCACAGGGATAATTGAAACTCTCCGAGGGTGGGGGCCGCGCTACAGGGCGCTGAGCTCACACCATCTTTATTAGACAAAAATGGTTTCTGAGGCCTAGCTAAATTCAATACGTGTGGGCAATGTCTTCAGCAGGTGAGCCCTCCACCACCTGGGCCCTAGTGGTATGAGGGGACGCCCAATGAGCCATGGCCCTCACCTGGGGAAGGGATGTAGGCAAGGGGGGTCTTTTGGACCAACCCTCCCCTACATTTCCCCCCTTTTGTTACTTAAGTAACGAATTCTTTAACTCATTCAATCTCCTACACTCCTCTTTGTCCATAATTGCGTCATCCCATGCTGGTGTGCCTTTTATGGGCATCCATGCTCTGCACACCCCCCTTAAGCTCTCACCCCTCCGAGCATATTCATCTGGGGTACAGGTCAGGTATATACATCCGCTCTCTCCTTCCAGGTCTACCCACACCTCCTGGTACCATTCTAGTATACAGGGCTCTCTGATGGTGGTATGCCACAATTTGTCTACGATATCCTTTTCATGATACCTGGGCACTAGCTGATACCTTGGTGTGTCATCAGTTCCTGTTTGTACCTGCACTTCCTGCATAGTTTGTATTGTACCACGGGTGTTGCCCATTGTCACCATCATCATTGCACCATTAGGTACTGCGTTAGCACAACATCGAAGACCCACCTGGCACAGGCAAAAAATAAAGAGGAGGAACACCACAGCTGGCATCAAAAATTTCACAGTCATTCCCAGCCATGAGGGAACCCAGGAGAAGATATTGTCGAACCATGTGATTTCTTCTGCTCTGCCTTCCATTTTCATCCTTTCTCCTAGGTTGTGTACTGCTTCGATCACATGGGACAGGGAGCCGTTTACTGCGTCTTCAGAAGGTACGAAAGTGCAGCAGGCACTTCCGATTTTTCGGCAAACACCTCCATCCATCGCCGTCAACAGGTCCAAGAGATACCTGTTTTGCATGGTCATCAGCCGTAAAGCTCTTAGTTCCACTTTTATTACGTTGAACCCTTCTTCAGTGTCATTTGCCAGCTGGATCAGCTCCCAGCGTGTTATCCGGAGCCATTTTGCGTTTGCTCTGGCTTGGATACTTGGGATGAGTGAGGCAAAGAATGTTTCTGCCGAGCTGAATAATCGATATCTGTCTGGAATCTGTGCCAGCAACTCCGACAATGCCTTTGATATGTAGTTTGATGCTCGTCTGTTTTCGGGACAGCACCTCTTCCTTGCTCCCGGAAGACAGGACATAGATTTGTGACTCTGCAGTCGGCTGGACCGCACTCTGTTGGGCGTTTTCTTGTGTCCTTCTGCTCCCATCAATGTGGCTTTCTGGTATTACCATTAGCGCTGAGTGCAGAGTGGCCATTGAGCAGCTGCCACTCCATGACTGGGGGAGGTGCAGGTATGCCTGGTTGCCGCATACCCAATACGTGTCCATCAGGGCCGCTGTCCCTTTTCTCAAATCTGGGATGGTGAGGGTCTTGTTACAGTTCTTGTTTGTCCCCATGGAGATTTTCCCCTCTCCTTTAAAACATAGTTCATAGTCTATTTCGTTCTGTAGTTTGAAGGGTTTTTCAATGGCTGTTACCCAAGTTAGTTTTGAAATGTGTTCCTTCCATACTGGTGTGCACGTTTCTTCTATCCATTGCAATTTCTCTGGTGCCACACCCCTCAGCGCTTCAGCTTTACACATTACTTCTTCATCCTTCCACTTGTTGTCCGAAAAAAGTGTCCCTTGTATCACAAAAAATGGTTCTTCCAGACATACCACTCCTACCGTCTTTGGGTAGCAAGTTTTCTCGTTCTGCAGCATTTTAAAAGTAACTTCATGTGCCTGGAAGGTGTTCTTAATCCTGCATAACGTGAGATGAAGGAGACATTGGGCATCTACAATAGGCAACTCTTTGGGTAACAATACCTTGGGTGTGCCTGAAGCATGGGGAATGAGAGAGCAGACGTAGCAGCTCTCATTTGTTGTTTGTTTAGCAGTTGCACTCATATCCGCATACCATTTATTCGTCTGGTGGGGGTGTCGTGGGTCTTCCATTTTATCTAGTCCTAACCCATAGTACTCATCATACTTCCTCCTCCCTGCTTCCCTTTTTCGTCTATTATTCTTGCTCCTCATGTACTTCCCAGCCTCCTGGGCGATGAACAAAATGGGCCCCCCTTTCTCATTCCCGCCCCCCTTTGCCCAATCATCATATAATATTTTGTGTGTTGCTCTCATCCTTTCCTTTTCTTCCTTGACGTTATCTGTCAGTGTGTTTTTTACTATGGGGGCAGGTGGGCTGGTGGGGGTGTTATACAACCACGATATAGCAGACGGGTTTCGGTCATTTAAGCTGCGAGCATTGTAATTAGATATCTTTGGCGGAGACACTGTGTTATTTTGCATTTCACCCTGTAGCCCTTCATTTTTTGAGATGACAGCATTGGATGGTGTGGTATAATAACCCCATACAAGTTTAGTTCCGTCCCATACCAAAAAGTCACCTTCCTTAGTATTTACACTTGTGGTTGCATTGATTACAGTAGTGCTGTTAATCCCTCCCCCCTCGTTCATCTCGATAGAGATGAACGCTATGAACCAATATGTAACCAGGCCAAACATTATTGTAAAAAACAATGTAATACACACAGATAATCCACACTCATACGAATATCTGCATCTCTCAGTTAACCACTCTCTAAATCTAGTAAATCTATCCGTTGCAGGCTGCCCGTTAGATGCCATGGTAGCTCCTGTTTGAGATATAAAAGTGCATTAAGTGCATGAATGTAAACATTTTGTTGGCACTACCAGTGCCATTATATATTGACAGGGAATGGAAACGGGTAGGGTTGTAGGGATGGGGATGCACAGACAAGGGTGTAAACACGTCATAATTTTATCATCTCATTAGTAACATATACGTTCACAAGTGGAAAACACATTTTTTTTTGTAATATAAAAATGGAAGTATACTTGTCAGCCATTTTTTCATTCATCTGTATTACTGTCACACACACAAGTTCATATTCAGACATTCTGCTCAGTTGCATTGTTTGCTGTTGTCTGTGCCTCCTCATCCACCTCTTCCTGCACATTACTATATGCCCTTCGTACGTCTGTCAAATGCACCCAATACTTCAGGCCCTTTACTTTAACTGCTGTAGGCGTGCAAAACACTACTTCGTATGGGCCATGGAACCGTGGTGCATTCCACCGACGCACAAAACTCCTGACATATATGAATTCACCCGGCATCAGCTGTGGCTCAGGCTCAGTAACAGACCCTGTTGTGTTTCCTTCCTCTCGCGTGAAGGGTGGAGAGAGCTGATTTGATATCGCGCGCGCTGCCCTTTTCTTCAAATAGTCTGTGAACTCGTCTCCCAATATCGCGGCGCTCCTGTGTGCATCTGAGTGTTCGCGCAGTGGGGAGTGTGCTGTGTGCATTCGTCTCCCAGTCACGATCTCGTGTGGGGACAAATGGTGGTCTTTGCTTGGCTGATTTCTCAGCTCAAATAGCGCAAGGGGCAAACAGTAAATCCAGTTCTTTTTTAATGAAAAGCATAGTTTTGATAACCTCCCTTTTAACAGTCCGTTCATCTTTTCCACTACGCCATTACTTTGATGATAAATCGAGCACAATTTATGCTTTATTCCCAACAATGTAGTTACTTCCTTGAAGAGCTCGTTTACAAAGTGAGTGCCTTTGTCCGAGCGAATCACGTCACAAATTCCCCAGCGCGGGAACACTTCTCTCACTAGGAACTTTGCAGCACTTTTAGCATCAGGTCGTGCACATGGGCCTGCTTCTACCCACCTTGAGAATGGGCATACAACCACGATCATGTAACGTGCCCCATTACACCTTTCTCCCATGTCCGCGTAGTCGATATGTAGCTCTCTGAATGGCCCAATTGGTTTTGGAATTGTTCCCTGGAGCGTACGTAATGTCATTCCTGAATTGTATATCTGACATGTTGTGCATTCCAGTGTTAATCGAGATAGGTGCTCCTGGAGACAGGGCACGAACCATTCCTCCTGTATCTCGGCTGCAATGTGTTGTTTCGTATTGTGTGCTGGGAAGTGTAGTTATTGGAACGCAATTTCCAATAACTTTAATGGCATGACCACGTTTCCTGAGTTATTTTGTCGCCACAGTAAGTCTGTCGCCGATTTGCTGCACCCTCGTTTCGCCCACATCAATTTTTCATCTGCACTTGCTCCTTCCTGTAATTCTAGTATTTACGATATAGGCATCATATTGTAACCTTCTGGGAGCTCTTCGTTTATCTTGTGCTGCAGCATGTACTCACCTGCTTCATATTTCTGAAAGTAGGAAGCTTCCTTGGCGGCAGCGTCCGCTGCCGTGTTTCCCAAAGACACAACATCTGTGTTCGATGTATGTGCTTGGCACTTCACTATTGCTACCGCTGTGGGATCTTGTAGGGCCTCAATCAACTCCTTCAGCAATTCTGCATGCTGCACTGGAGTTCCATCTGCTCGTCAAAACCCCCTCCGCCCCCATCTTGCTAGACCCCTATGTACTGTTGTTGTCATGTAAGCTGAGTCTGTGTATATTGTCACTGCACAACCTTTAGCTGCATGTAGTGCTTCTATGAGTGCAATCAGTTCTGCTGCTTGTGCGGAGTAATGTGATGGTAGGCGGTACTGCACTAGTGTCTCATACTCACCGTCTTCTAATCTCACCACTGCCATACCCACATGTTTCTCACCCGTGTCCACGTCAATTGATGCTGACCCATCTACGAAGTACACTTCCCCCTAGCTCAGAGCATTCTCACACACCACTGTGTCCTCCCCTCTTTCTCCTGTGTAAGTTGCACAATCGTGTTCCTGCATGTCCTCTAGTGTGCATGCTTCTGTAATGAATGTTGCTGGATTCACTGTCTTGCATCGCACCACATGTATGTTAGCGCTTGACAATATTATCTCATAGGCGGTTGCCCGTTGTGTTGTCAGTGTGCTTTTTGACCTCTCAAGTATTGCAAATAATGAATGTTCCACAAACAATGTCACAGGGCATCCCATTACTATTGTGGCACTCTTCTCAATTGCGAACGCGGCTACAGCGAGTGATTGCTCGCACGCGAAGTGTCCTTGCATCACAGCATCTAAAGTGCCACTATAGTAAGCCAAAGGTTTGTGTCCTAGGGACGTCTTCTGTGTCAGTACAGCTGTCATGAGTGTTCCCTTGCAGTGTGAGAACAAGTAAAACTTGCGTCCATAGTCAGGATTTGCGAGTACTGGAGCGCTTGAAATTAACTCTTTTAATGATTTAAAGGAGGCGCTCATTTCTTCTGACCCTTCTATTTTTTTGTTCTCCTGTTGTGCCTCCTTGAGCGCTTGTAGTAAGGGTCTGGTATATGCTGCATAATCTAATATCCATGCTCGGCAATAGTTGCACATTCCCAGGAATTTCTGCATGTCTTTCACTGTTGTGGGTTCTCCTACTGATCTTATTGCTTCTACCCGGTCGGGTATTATTCTTTTTCCATCTTTTGATATTAGCTGTCCCAGGTATAGAACCTCTGTCAGACAGTACTGTAGCTTTCCCTTGTCTACTTTGTACCCCTTATTGGCCAATAGAGTCAGGAGTGTTATTGAATCTTTTCTGCATGCTTTTTCGTCTTGTGCACAGACCAGTAAATCGTCTACGTACTGAATTATTGTACTCTCAACTGATAGGTTTCCTAAGTCTTCATGTAATATGCGGTTCAATATGCTCGGGCTCTCACAGTATCCCTGCGGTATTCTGCAATGTTCATATCTTTTTCCCCCTAGTGTAAATGCTGTCAGGTATCTGCTCTCTTCAGCCAGGGGGATGGAGAAAAATGCGTTTTTCAAGTCGACCACCGTGAAGTGTGATGCCGTTTTTAGGATGCTGCATAATATTGATGCAGGGTTCGGGACAAAAGGGAACTCCTTCTGAATTACATCATTTAGGGGACGTAAATCCTGTATCATTCTCCAAGACCCTCCCTTCGCTTTTTTGATTGGGTAAATACATGTGTTACATGGGGATTTTGAAGGCACTATTATCCCTTGTGCTAGTAGTGCATTTATTGTCTCTTTTATCCCTTCTTCAGCTTCACGGGACAATGGATACTGTTTCACTCGGGGTAGAATTGCTCCTTGTTTTAGTTTTATTATCACAGGTTGTACTCCATGCAACAACCCTACATCGTGGGGGCCTGTTGTCCACAAATTATTCGGTACCAGCCTCATGTCATCATCAAAGAATGACGGCGGTGCTCCTACCACTGCCATCAGCTGAACGGGGATTTCCCTGGCTTGAATCAAAATGTCACAGGGCATTGCTATTTCCATTACTATTTCACCATCCCCCTCTGCATCTGAGAAGAGATCCTCATCTGTTAAGTCTCTTAGGGCGATATTGGCATTTGTACACAGTACTGTACGCCACTCACATCCTTCTATATCTATTCCAATCACAGAAATCCTTTTCGCAGATATCTGTACAGCGTGCAAATCTAACGATACCACTGATCCTGGTGCTGTGTCAGGGCACACTATTGGGCGGAAGAGGAACTCCGCCGGAATCCTCCAATCCATTCTTCTCAGCTCTGGAATTATGAGGGCCAGTGGCTTTAGTCCTTCAATAAACATTTCTTCGTTTTCTGGCAGACCTCGTATTTCTTGTGTGGTTGTGTGAGCCTGTACTACCAACATTACACGTAATGGGCATATTCCGGGTGTCGAACACACTATACCTCTCTCAGTGAAGGATATGGTCATGTTGAGTTTACTCAGGAGATCCCTCCCTAATAAATTTATTGGTGAGTGTTCATAATACAGTAAGGGTGTCTTTACAGTTTTGCCCCCCACTGTTACATCCAATGCTTCTGTGTAAGGAACTTCAATTACAGCCCCAGAGAACCCCTGCGTCTCTAACTTCCGGTTAGATAACGGGAACCGGCCCTCTCTAATACATGATTTCTCCGCTCCCGAATCCACCATGAATATGAACTGCTTGTCTCCTATCTGCGCCCCTACCAATGGTTCCTCTGATGCATCGTAGGTGGTAGATAGAACTGGACACGCAAGTGTTCTCTGTGGGCTGTCCTATGCGGGGTGTCTCGTTGCCCCCCTGATTGAAGACGCTCCCTGAAACCACTGACACGCCACTATAGGGGGCTGGTGCGGGGGCCCCATTTGCTGTTGTCGCAAAAGGGTTGCCTGGCGTGTACTGCATATTGTCATTGTTTTGTGGGTGGTTCTGTGTTCTATACTGATGCCCCTGTTGTTGCTCATTATGCCCCTGGCCTGGGTTTCTTTGTTGTTGTTGTTGTCCCATTGGGAGACCATATGGGCTCCCCGGATGGGGATGGCCATAATGTTCTGCCTCTTGGAACCCGTTGTTGGGTCTGCTTCTGCACTCCCTAGAGTAATGTCCCCATCTTCCGCAGTTCCAACAACTCCCTTGCACACCTCTAGGACCCTGCCATCCATTTCCTCCCATTCCCCCGTACCCCGGTGCACCTCCTCTTCGGCCCCTGTACCCACCTCGTCCCCCTCGAGGGGCCCACTCTTGCCACTGCGGACCTCCGCCTTGCTCCTGCTCGTTCCACTGCCGCTGTCCTGCTCCAGCCCAATTAGTTGCCATCCTTCCTTGTATTGCTACCAGCCCCTCCTCCTCCTCATCTCCCTCCCTGCTGTGTGGGAGCGCGGTTACTGCTGCTGCGACCTTCACCAACTTTGTCTGCACTAGTTTCGCTTCGTCTGCCAATCTTTTCTGCGCCACCTCCTTCTCCCTTTCTTTTATTCTCTTACAGTGGTGCACTATTATGCTTTGAATCTCAGGCCATCCTTTCGCTTCAATACCTGCTATCTTGTCGAGCGCCTTTTGTACCTCTTTTGGGAGCCCCCTTTTTATAATGAAGTAAAATAAAGATGTCGATTGATACCAGGGCGTACCCGTTTCTGCTCTCCACATCTCTTGGACCCGAAAAATGTAATCCATAGCATCTTCCCCGTCATTCATTGTACACTGCATTACTGACTGTAAGTCTGGCGTATCTGGAAACGTTTCCCGCAAGGCATCCCACACCCTTGCACGCACTGTGTTAAAGGATGCCCCATCATGGCGGTCACAGTCTAATGTTACTCCCGGGAAACCAGCCTTAACCCATACTCTATCAGCCTGATCCCCCACTGCTGATACAAGCAAGCTCTTCACATCTCCTATTGCTAGGGGTACCCCGGCAGTGTGTTTCTCAAATGCGTATATCCACTTACTTGCCCCTCCCGATAATGGGGGCAATAACTTTAATAAATTGGCCTTATCCATCTGAGCCCATGGGATGTAATTCGGCCTCCCTCCTCCCCTATGTATCAGCGGGAGCTGTAACTTTCCTTTCACCGTGGTATCTGTACCCGTCTTCACTCCTGATGTTCCCAATGATGCCATTTTCCCCACCCTGTTTCTCAATCGCCCCGTCCACTCATCATCCAGCGTTCTCATTGAACACGCACCATCCAACCCTTCACTTCCCCCTCCCAGTGCCATGCTCAACCTGTCGCTTTCCTCCAAATCGTCCCTTATATCACATAGTAGTTCTTCCCTGTCCCCTATAGGCCTTTCTTCATTGTCAGTACATCCCTCTCTTGTCCCTAGTTCAATTATTCGTGTTGGTTCTTCTTGAATTCTGAACAGTATCTCACCTTTTTTCCACCCGTCTTCAAGTGTTCTACTCTCGCTCGGCGCTCTAGACGTGTGCTCTGATCTCGCTGCATTAAGTGCTGTTCGCTCACATATGCCTTTTATCCTCGAGAGCTCATCTTTGGCTATTGAGAGTCTTGACTCCAGATCGTCTGTTAGCTTTTCTATGTCCACACTTTGTGTACTTACCTGGGCTCGCTCCCTAGTACTCTCGTATGGCGGGGGTGCCGTTGGCCTTTGGGGTGTAGTAGTTGTCGGGGGAGGCACATAAGTGGGGTCACTGTACTCCTCAGCGGGCACAGGCTTGTTCAATATCGGGTACAAACTTATTACCTCTATTGGTGGCTCTGCATTTGACAATTCTTTAGCATCTTTCTGTATCATTAATGGATTGTCAGTAGTAGATGGTAGGTCAGTATTTAATTCTGGTGCTTTAGGCGGTGGTATCTCTTCAAACAACCTCCAGAGATCTAATATTTCTCTCCTATTATGCAACTGCTTCCCCTTGTATTTCAAACAAATGCATGTGGCTACCATATCCAGGACACTTTTGTCAAATGATCCCCCCTCGGGCCATATCTGGGGCAACCCCTCTCCCTTCAACTCTGTGATCCATTGGTCATGATATTTCTTAATTCGCTCCGCGTACCCCGGTAGGTTCTTACAAATATGTGATAAGGGTGTTTCTGCCCCCATCCTTTGTGCCCTCCTGGTACTTGTGTGTCTCTATGTGTCTCAAAATTACAACGTAAACGTATCACCATGTGAGTCCTCGTATTCTATGTCTTATTCAATAATGGGCGCCTTTGTGTTCCTCCCCCTGCCTGCACACAAGAATGGCTGTACGCAGTCTCTATTCTATTCTCTTTGGGGGGCACATACAAGAGCAAACCATCAGTGATCTCGACAATGTTAACCCAGAAATCAAAAAGGTACACACTCACTTCACCTTATTATTCTTGTCTTTATGAAGCTTTGTCCGGCCACACTTACCGTGACCACTCAATGGCTATACATTTATGACCATTTTTACACACCCACCACACCAAATTATCTCCTGATGCATACGATGTGCACACACCTTTCTATAACACTCTATTCACAATTCAATTTGCCCTCCCTTTCCTCCCTGGCCGGCTGTCCCTGTCCGTCTTATTCAGATATATGTATGCACATATATATATATTTATAGGTTTGATCTTCCCTGTTACAGTAGAACTCTCTGTCTCTTACTTTATCTCTATGGTTTTGTACTAATCTCACTTTTATTTCCCCCCCCCTAAAGAAAAGAATAGAAAGAATAGCAGTCACTAATATATTCTCCGTGTCCCCCTTTGCCAGACACTTTTATCTTATTATCCACTTCTTCATATATTCCCAGTACTAGTCAAGATAGCACTATGCAGCGCCGCCTTCCACCCCCTCTCGGAGCTAGGTTCCCGTCACTTTTGTCTCTTATTCACCTCTTGATCCTAATGGCCATATGCAAAGAAAAAGCAAAGAAAGTTTAAGATGGTCCTTAGTAGACCTACGTGCCCCCTTTTCTACCCCTCCTCGTTCCCTGTCCTAAATTTCCTCCTCCGCTCCCTTTATGATCGCTCGCACTCAATACTCACGTGCCCGTCTTGAACCGATAGTCTCCGAAACTGGGTCCGTCCAGGCAGTGTTGCCATCCGCTCAACAGTCAGCCCCGGCTCCGGCGAGCGGTACTCAAAGGGGATTTTTCAACCGGCATCCCGTACCCTCTCTCTGTTGAGTGCGCACTTCTGAACGTACCGGTCGCCATTGGCGGGCAGCCTCCCGGAGCCGGCGCACCGTGCGTATCCCTTTTCGACCGGAGATTTTCGTGCCAAAAGGGGACGGTAGTGATAGGTTAGGAAAAAATAATAATAATAATCACGTCGGGGTCACCACTGAAGGCAAGCGTCCCCAACCAGCACGATCCTCCCCGCAATGAGAGACAATGAAGGACTCTCCCAGGATGGGAATAAAGCCAAGACAGAGTGCGGGTGAGCTTAAATGGGAGTTTATCAATCAGAATAGGGCATGCAAAGAACTCTGCAAACTCTGAGAGCGCTCTGTCTGACAATAGCAAAGACAGGCGTATATATTTACAAAACACGTAATCAGAACCTACATACTATAAGGGGCACAAGTTCACTGGGATTGGGTGGTGATGACATGCTATAGGCGCTGCTACTATGTGGTTATCCTTGGCTGGAGGACGTCACTGGTCAGCCTCGTGGGTTGGGCTGGGCCTGGCGGGTCGGCTGAGTTCATCCGGGCGGTGTTGTTGTTCCATTGTGGCCAATGTCAGAGATGAATGTCTTTTCCTGACTTATTTGCCCTAGGCCATGCACACCGCAGTCATTCAGTTATTGCAATATTATCTTCTTTAGTAAATCTTTCAATAGGTTATTCTACAGGTTAATGCAACACAGGAGGAATGCACCTTGTGAGGGGTTTGATGGTCATTCATCAGTGCGTGGTTACCAGTGTCCTGTTGACCGGTACCATAGGTCGAGGGGCTAAGTCTCAGGGCATGGGACGGGCGGTACATGCCTTTCTGTCTTGTTAGAAGTCGTTATGAATGGGCTGTTGTATGTTGCCACAGTATTGGGTGTCCTAATTGCACAGGGCCATAAGTCTAAGGTGATCCGGTGGGTTGTGGGGTTTAAGAGGGGGCGCCTTTGGATTTGTGTATTCAGGCAGAGGTTTACTGCTGTGCTGTAAATAATGCAGGTGGCGGGCCGTGGCCTTGGGTGCTGCAGAGGGGACTACAAATCTTTGACGCGGCTCCAGCCTGGTTGGGGGAGGTGGAGCAGCGTGGCGCGGGCCTCTGCTCTCGTGTTTGGCAGTCTCCGCAGGGTGGGAGGGGGAATGGCCTTGCACATATTCACAAAGGTATCTTCCTCGTGTGTTGCCGACTTTAGGTGAAAACATCACAAACATTTGAACACTCTATAATACTCATTTGGATCACTCGAAAACATACATTTCAACTTTGCTAAATGTCTCTCAAATATAGCCAGCCTGAGTACCTTATTTGTACACTATGTTTTAACAACTACAGCATTTAGTTATATGCATATACATTTGCAGTAAGTGAGGTAGTAGTGAGGTTGGTGGAGCACATAGAAAATGACTCGCCACCGTACGTGACGGTAGTGGTACATAAGGGGCTTAGACATAGACGCATGACAAGTGCATTCTCGCGCGTCCTTCACATGAGCCCTCTGTATGGTTACATTCGTCTTCCCTTGCACTCTAGCAGCATTAGTTCGGTTATGGCGCGAGACCACGGGGTGTAAGCTTTTCAACAATACACATAACGAATAGTCCCCTAGAACGCTTTTTTATTGTTAGCACCCAACTGCAGTGGTGTGGGTTCTTCATTGCTAATATCATGTAAGCATGCATTCTACCAGGTTTATACATTTTACAGGTTTCCTTAATAGAAGAAGTTTTGTGGAGAAATGCACACTTTGCAAGTAGTCTTGGCATTAATATTTGGGGACTTTCTGCTTTCATCCGATGATCATTTTACAGTTCTCTTCATCACCCAGGCCCCGCTGGCCGGGTCATGCTGGGAGCAGTGATACACTGCGGAAGGTGGAATGTTACAGTGTTAGTATCTTTCGCTAGCTCATGTCCGTCTTGTTCGTGGGAACGGGCTCACAGCGGATCTGCCAGGGAGATGCGGCCACAGGGATAATTGAAACTCTCCGAGGGTGGGGGCCGCGCTACAGTGCGCTGAGCTCACACCATCTTTATTAGACAAAAATGGTTTCTGAGGCCTAGCTAAATTCAATACGTGTGGGCAATGTCTTCAGCAGGTGAGCCCTCCACCACCTGGGCCCTAGTGGTATGAGGGGACGCCCAATGAGCCATGGTCCTCACCTGGGGAAGGGATGTAGGCAAGGGGGGTCTTTTGGACCAACCCTCCCCTACAGAAGTGAGATTCACTTCAATCCTAACTACATGGATTGGGGTACCAGGAAGTAGATCAGCGGGTAGCAGCAGCGCCAAAGCTTTCCCTCTACTCTGGTTACCCAACCCATGTCCATGCTTTCGAAACACTCCAAACTATATAAAGCATTGGTCAGACTTTAGCTTTGTATGCTTTTATTAAAGGGAGTAACATAAAAACTCCATAGTGTTCATCACATTTTCTTTATGCTGCCATAACCTTAAAGGAATAAGAAGCAGAATATGTGATTGCCACAGTATCTGGCAAGTCCATTGCATTGCTATTGTCCTGCCACTCCCTTCTGCAAACGTGTCTAAGTGCAGGCACGACTAAACAAAAAACAAAAAGAAACTTCAGAGCCCTTTAATTTACGGACTCTGAGTCACCAGCCCTCATCCTAGATTAGTGCCGTTTCTTGCTCCTAGTCCCTCATCCTAGTTTCTCAGTCATGTTGTAGACTGGCAGGGATACCTAGAAAGAGGAAATAGAATGCAGCCCTCTAATACTATGATATTAGATCGAACATGCCACAAGTGCTTATCTTGGATTGGTCTGTGATAGTCCTTTCTGGAGGCTGCTGCCTGTGGTGACTGCCATCTTGGTCAGCAACACATGTGTGCCTGTGGTGCTTCAGAAAACAGACCACTGGCATCCAGAGGCTGCCCTTTGCTTTCACCTCCAAGGCCCAGTTCCTTGGAGCTCTGAGATCACTTGCCCCCCACTACCGGTTCCGCAGACTGCAGAATACATTGCCAGATCCACCAGGTGGAGCAAGCCTGCACTGTTTCAGGGGTCCATGGGGTGCAATGGAGGGCACCATGGGAAGATGTTGCCCACGGTGTAGGGCATCCATCCATAGCAGTGTCAGAGAAGCAAATCAATTATTGCCAGTGAGATGAAAGACCAGGCAAGGATGTGTCCGGCAAGTGCCTATACGACAGTACAGCAGTAGTGCACATTTTGCACAGAAGCAACAATTATATTTTGTGCTATCACAAATGCTATCAGGTATAATGTAATCGTGCAATAATCTAGATATGTTAGGGACAACTCTATTTTTTTCTAAATTAATAAGAGGATTTTTCACAAGCAGCAAACTATGGCTAAACTGTCTCAAAATAAGCACACATATTAACCCCAGAAGGAGAACTCGACTTTAAACTGTATACCTTTTATTTCCTCAGGGAAAGGACAATGAACAAGTATAATGAATTGCATTTTAATGTGCTTTGATTTACTAAACATTACAGACAGTTGTTCAGTTCAAATAAGCAACATGATATGAAAGGTTCTGTTGAAATAAAGTTCAGAAAAAATGAATGGAAAACCATTTCTTGAAATTTACATTTGAATCAAGATTGGGAAGGGCGGTTGAAATTCATTAACTGGTGTGCATAGGTTGAAAGAAAGAGAATTGATCAATTAAAAAATAACGACTATTTAGGTCCAGAATTCAATTCCCGCAAGATAATTTAGTATTCCAAGGCATTTGGCTGTGGTATATCAAAATACTGTATGAACAATAGGAGACGCCCTGAAAACCTTTCAAACGTGAGGATCGGTAGAACTTTAGGATATCATTTGATATGGCATTTATAACTCGCCTATACACAAGTGTTTCAAGGCACGACGAGGCAAGGTAGGGGGAACAGAGGGAAGACAGAGACAACGATCTTACTAGGCCAGGTGACATTGAGATTGCACGGGGGAAGGGGAAAATTGAGGGGGGAAATGGGAAGGGGGCAGTGCAGTAGATAGAAAACAGTTAAATAAATCAAGACAATAAATAAATAAAAAAGTGCGGCCAGCTGGTGGCAAGTGCAAGGGTAAGTGCAGACATCAGGTGTGAAGTGCTGGTAAAGGGCTGTAGGGATACAGGAACAGTCCCCGAGTGCAAGGGTTCCTAGGGGGACAGTGCAGGTGTGCAACTGGCGGGGAGGGGACCTGAACCCGAGATCAGAGGGTAGCCAGGTAACCAGTGCAGTTTCAGTTTCAGGCAGGGGATCAGCAGGGGAGAGGAGGAGAGGAAGCAGAAGCAGAGAGGAAGGTCTTGAGGTGCTTCTGGAACCGGAAATGGGTCTCCTCAAGTTTCAGAGAGGCAGGGAGTCTGTTCCAGAGGGAGGCCCAGCAGAAGAAAGAGATATACTACCAACTCGTTGCTTGAAGAAGTGACTGACACTGAGGGAGTTGGAGGCGGATGAGCGAAGAGCTTGAGAAGGAAGATATTTAGGAAGAAAGAGTTGAAGGTATTGAGGCCCCAGAAGGCCTTGTGGACAATGCAGAGGGTTTTGAACGTAATCCTCTCTACCTCTGGGAGTCAGTGCAAAGATTTCCATCCTAGAGAGATACGATCCCTGGGCTTGAGGCCAAGGACATGTCTTGCAGTCCTGTTTTGGATGAGTTGTAGATGGCGGAGAGTAGAGGCAGGCAGATTTAGAAAGAGGCTGTTGCAGTAGTCCAGCCTAGACAGAACCAGAGCTCTGGAGGTGTCCAGTCATTTGGTCGAATTAAAACTGGTCGAATGACATTTGGTCGACGCAATTCGGTCGAAAACCAAATGGTCGAATTTTTTTTTTAATTATATATTTATTTTTCAGGTTTTTGTTTTTAAAAAAAAGGTTTTTTAGAAAAAGTGAAAATAAAAAAAATAAAAAATTCGACCATTTTCGACCAAATTGGTTCGACCATTTGTCTGGTCGACCAATTTTTTTCGACCAAATGTCTGGTAACCGCTCTGGAGACAGTGAGCTTCTGGGAGAAGGAGAGGAAAGCAAGAATGCCTCTGAGGAGGTGCAGCTGATAGTGTGACTTCTTGGAGACGTCAGAGATGTGAGGAGTAAAGGAGAGGGTGGAGTCAAAGATGACCCCGGGGTTTTTAGCAGGTGGGAGCAGGAAGAGGACCAAGAGAGGCCGGCCATGGAGAGTGACAGGAAAAAAGGCAGCAGGTGTGCCGGTGAGGCAAATCTCAGTCTTACTGGCATTAATGCAGAGATCATTGGTTGCACACCACTCCTGGATAGCTGACAGTCAGAGGTAAAAGAAAGAGAAGAGATGGCAGAAGGGAGCCTGACAATGAACTGAGTGTTATCTGCATAGCTCTGAAAGTTGGACAGAGAGAGGCAATGCGGTGGGCAAGAAGTTTCAGGTATTGAACAGCCAGGGAGAGCGTTTAGACCCCTGGGGAACAACACAGGTAGTGATAGAGATAGAGGAGAGGAAGGACCCAAGTTGATCCTGGGAGGGTCGATCAGAGAGGAAAGAAGTCAGCCAACCCAGAGCCGGATCAGTGATACCCAGGTTATCACGGAGACAGTTGAGCAGGATGGCATGGTTGACCGTGTCAAAGGCAGAAGAGAGAGCAAGTAAGATGAGGACATGAGGTGTTGGAATCAAAGTTTGAGACCAGGTCTTCATGGATGTTCAGGAGAGCAGTTTCTGTGCTTCTGGCAGCTCTGAAGCCAGACTGATGGTCATGGAGACAACCAACAGATTCAATGTGAAGATTAAGCTGGGAGATGGCCAGCTTTTCTAGGAGTTTTCCCAGGAAAGGAGTGATGGATATTGGAGAATAGTTTTCTAAGTATTTCACTCGACAACTGGGATGTTAACATAAGAAGCAAAGATACAAATGAGAGGAATAACGAGAAGATTCACTCTTAAACACTAGCCCAATGTGCAAAACATGATCCCTACATTAAAAACCTCCAATCAATACTGGAAGTGCAGAATATCGATTGGCCATATATTGAGCTCAGAAAGCACTGGAAATTCACTGTTAAACTTGAAGATTTGTCTGTGAATGTATTTTGTTTTTCCTATTTTATTTACAACGCAACTCTGCACCAAGAAATGTGCAGAGTTGAATTTAATTCCCACAGAGTAGGAGAATGCAGGGGCATGTGCAGTTACATTCCCCCTACCCTCTCCTACTCTCTGAAAGTATCTTTTCAAGAAGCTTCAAAAAGAGCTTCATATCTTGATTGTTAAACCCTGTGTTCACACCAGATGACGCTATTTTCAAACTCGAAATTGTCATTTATGGGGACCAATTGGTCAAGTTATTTTTGAGGTATATGGATTTGTGGCCCCATTGTGTTTGTACTCTAGTAACCTGGTTGCTAAGATTAAACCATCTATGTTTGGGGATTAGATGGTGAATAGAAAACCTACAATTGTAGATGAAATGTATGTCAATGGGAATTAGGTTTGGTTGAAAATTAGTTACACTTTCCTTTTTTGTCCTGGGTATGCACATGTCATACCAAGGAACAGGTGCACGGAGCAGAGATAAAACTTCTGCCGTGTAAATCCTCCTCTGTCTCGTCAACACTTATCATTTCTACACCTGCAAGAGATTTTCATGCAGGCTTATGGTGAATAGATTAGGCCTCGGTTTTGCACGTGGGCAAGACCAGGCAGGCCAAATAGGAATCCATTAAGAAATGCTGCCTGCAAAGCATATTTGCATGCAGTGTTTACTTTTTCATGAGACCGAGAGGAAAATGAAAGACGTGGTGTGCCAGCGGCTTTACCACAGTCCTTTACATGCTACAATCATATGTAGACACACATAACGGCAAAGTAGTTAATGAAATCTCAGAGGCAAGGTTACCCTAATTTTCCCAGAAAAACTGTAGTGATCTTACAGATCAACAAAACACTAATACTCCTTCAAAAGCATCAACATCAAATGCTGCACCGACCTCAAAATTACCTCTGCAGTCCTGACAGTGTACACACCTTTTGGCAACAATTTCTATTTCTTGGCTCAATGCATGGAGCGATTATGTGAAGTACAACAGCAACAATATCCTTATTTTAGGGTATCTCAACTTTTGGTCATATTGTAAAACTAATGAAAATGTACGCACCTGCACTAATGATATAGAATCCCTTAGTTTTGTACAAGTGTTCAACTCACCCTATAGAGGGACATGTCCTGATGTCTTATTCGCTTGGAATGTAGAGGTGACTAAACCAAAAATAACTTAAACGATACTAGGCAGATCACCACTTAGACTCCAGCAAAACATATCTTCCAAACATAAAAAATATCCTAAATGTAATTAGTACCCGGCGAGGGAGAATCAGAATGGAAGAACCATTCTGATTGCCCCTTGCCGGGGCATTACCCTGCGGGAATCCTTAGGATTCCACCCCTTGGTCCCGGCGGGGGGCGTGGCAGCCCCTCAGCCAATGAGGAGGCTCGAAGCGGGGCCATCCCCACTCTGAGCCTCCACACGGCTGCAGGCAGCCTTTGACCCCTGCCGGGGATTCAGGTAAGTGTATTTTTTCCTCCGCCCTCTCAACCGCACTTACCTTCTAATTTCTTCTTTTTTTTCGGGAGCGAACGCGCTGGGAACCCTTCTGTTCCCAACGCACCCGCTCCCGATGGCCGCCATGGAAAGGCCGGCGGCCATTTCTTTGGACATTTTTTTTTTCTGTTCCGAAATGTTTCGAGAAACAGAAAAAAATGCTATTAGTACCGCGGTCTTGCGGGCCAGGGTACTAATAGCAATATGCACCTCGCAGGCAGCGGGGGCATTACCGAGTCTGGTAATGCCCCGGGGCCTTTACTCGGGCCTATAACTATGGGCCCCAGGGCATTATCTGACTCTGTAATTCCCCTGCTGCTTGGGGCATATTGCTTAAGTAACAGCCAAAAACCTTAAATGGCAGCCCTTGAGACGCGTAGTTAATCAAAGCTTCTAGATGACTTTCATAGCCCCACTCACAGAAAAGGTTAATCCCAACAGCCCAGAAGCCAACCTACAATCCATTTCTGAAAAATTGGGCTCCCAATGTGTCTAAACTGTGTCTAGTAAAGGGCTATATGCCTTTAAATGGCTATAACTTTGAACAACTATTTGTAATGGCAATGTCTATTGTTTATTGTTTACAGTTGCACAATTTCAGGAACGGGCCCCTTGTCCTAGTCACCTTCCTTCCTGCTCGTGCACAGCCCACCTTTTTCCTCTTATGCACAGAAGCAGTCCTGTTTGCAAAGCTTCATAAAACCCCATTAAATAAATACACATTTACATATTTCACGTAAATGTTCTAAGTCAATGCCAAAATGTGTAGCTGATAGGGAGCAGCCTGCCTACTCCCCAACCCCTCTCCAATGTGGAGTAAACAAGCATACACATTGGGGGGTCACATAGTTATAACCAATCCATTCTATGAAAGGCTTTCCTGGCGCCAAAAGCTATCGCAGCCCAGTCCTCCCTCTTTCTTTCACCTGTCCACGTCACATCATATAAAAGCTCTTCTTTTCATTCAATCATCTTGATCAACATGTAGCAGATTTGAGAAACACTTTTTGAGGTGCAATCCCACGTTTTCTCTCTAGTTTCAGAAGAGAAACTGGAGGTACTTTTTTTGTCAATGACTGTTATTTGCCTGGATTTTCCCAAATTACTATCTTCGCTTTTAGAAAGGCGTGCTACAAATTCCCCCTATGCTATTAAGCCCTCAAAGAATTCTGAAAGATTTGCACAAGCAAATCAGCACAGACCTAAAACATTGTACACGTATTCAAACTAAGTATTTCTTCTCTTTCAGTTGAGAGAGTGGGCCTGATTACAGGTTTGGATTACCACTACCGCATGCGGTAAGCATGCAGTAACTTGAATGGTCCACATGATTCTGCAAACCCTTCAGTAATTCCCTAATTTGGTGTCCAGTGAGATCAGTAATAATGCATTTTCGTGGGGGAAACCGTATGCAGTGACGTTATATCCGTTAATGATTTTGTGTGGTGTTAATTACCTTCACTCTTAAGCAGGTGGAATTGAAGGGTTCCAGATTTGAAACTCGGAATTTGGCAGAGCAGTAAATCATGTAGTATTTTCAAATTATTCATGCATAACCATTACCACCAAACTCGTAATTCGGGCCTGGTGACATTTTAATCAATCAGGAATAATCCAGATATCTCGCATCTCACTCTCAATGTGTATTTGTTTGTGTGGGATAGGATTCAGGAAATAACTTAAATCGCCAGTGGTTGGCTTTAGACTACATTTATATATATAATTATAAAAACCAGCAAAAACCTTAGTTATCCCCTTGGAATTTGTGACTGGACAGTTATCCGCCTTTACAACTTCTCCAATTAAGCATTGTCCTTCCATTGTCTTTAGACAGGACCTTAATGATACACCTGATTTATTGATCTCACCAGGATATTTTGATTGCATTTTATGACTCGCGTGGGTCGCTGCCTCAGTACGTTTATTGTTAAAGTCAAATGTCAGGCATTTTATATCAACATTATATCTGTTGATATAATACGAATACTATTACAGACTTACTTGAGACATTAATGCCTTTTACTTTCTTAATCTCCATCAGCATCTCTTCAAACTCATTTTCTTGATATTTTTCTCAGGAAGCAACTAGCCCAATGATTTCCCACCTTAAGCTGGTTTTGAGTTAATGTTCCTTGCAATAGCAAAAAAGTCAATGATAAGCCTGAAGTTCATGTCTCTGTAGAGCAATTTTTGTTTTCAATGTTTTGAAATTGGTGCAGGGTTCGAGGGGACCACAACACAGAACAATCTTGGCACTAACTAGCCTTTCTAGTAAATCACTATTTAAATGTAATCATTCTTAAGTAAGGGTCGTGTGGGTGTGCCTACTAAGTGAATTATGAATCATATGGTTGGCACAGTGTTCAGGTGCCAATGAATCGTTTGGTAATATTCCCTTCAATGTTCAATGAACCATTCAAATCTAAATTACTTTCGCAATTTCCTGTCCATTTTATAGACAACATCAGGATGATAACAAGTTTAGCATAGATATTCTTATCATAAAATATCTGTCCATCTATCGAAATCTTCCTTATTACTCATCTACCTTCTTTGTCTGCATTTCTTAAGATCGATTGTGTCTCACTCCCTCTTCCTAGCCTTTTAGTACTGGTGTCTTTAGCTACCCCAGCTCAATATATGCTATGCTTTATGATTTTTCGAAGTTGGTTTACATATTATGAATGATATTATGTCCCTGGAGTTAACCGTACTAATTCTCTGTCTAATGTTGTAGACAATCTCTGAAGATGGGAGCCGACTCCCGAAATGCGTTGGGTTCTCCTTTTTTTGAAAAATGTGGAAACTAAAAGAAGATGTTAATTAAAAGAAGGTGACAATTGTAAAGAGGATGTCTTGAGTTGTTTTTTGAAAATATTGTTACACATTTTAAAATGTTACTGTTCATACATAGCAATTGGAGTTAAATATTTAATAGTTTAGAAACTGGTCTTTAACATAGATTGTTTTTAAAGGATACAGGTGAGCAGGGTATGGGAGTCTCCATTCATCTGGAGACTCGTCTAGTCTATTTATATTCTGGTACATGTGTCAGGACCAATGTAACCCCACCTACCCCTAAATATCCAGAAGCATTACACAGAAAACAAATACTATATCTATACAACGGATTGGTTACCACGTCAGCAACCTATACACCCTTGAGTTTTGGCAACTCACTGGAATAAGGCAAACATACGTTTCCATTTCTTGAAATGGTTAAACAATGTTTTGGAGTTTCATTGAATGATTGATCCAGTTAATTTTCCAGCAAACGACTGCGCTATTGACATCATAGTGGCAGAAAATCTTGTGCTACATGAACTAGTATCAGTATATAGAAACATATGTCTACTGCATCCATCTAAGTGATGGGCAATTATAATGGATGATGTGTTGATTGGCTCCACAAGGGCAAGAAAGTCATAATATTTAGCCTTTCCACACTAAAGCCTTGTCACTCACCCCGAATGTACCACATGTTCTTGTGAAGTCCCTAGCCTTGCTGTAGGGACTTTTAGTGGGATGACCAATGGAGAAAGGGACCTCTCAGAGCTAGTGGATAATGGCCCCGGATCTGACATGTGGTAGATCCCTTGGTCGCCCTCACTTAGCCCCCATCACTGTGCAGGAGAGAGTCACATGCTAGGCACATATCCCCTTTATTGCACTTTGCAGGACATCCGTAATCTAACATGGGGCATTTCACGTTGTTCCTAATCCTGGCTCCCCAAGATGTAGGCCCAACCTTACCGTAAACTGTCATAACTCAAAAGCACTGACGTAGATTACCATGGATCGCGCTGTAGACACAGGTTCGCTGATATCCTCAATTGCCTGCGCACATGCACACTCACATAGACAAGAAATACTAGATGGTAGACCAGCTCCTTAAAGCTTTGCTCTAGTAGTGACCCGATTATTTATTTATTTTTATTTTTTCTTTATTTATATACAGGAGGAACAATGCTCTTTTTTTTATCACAAAAGAACGTACAGTAGAAATCAGATTTGATGGAAAGCGGTGAGCTTCTTACAATGAGGTGAGTTTGGGGGACATGGGGACATTCTGACCAGGTTGTGGATGGGAGTAAATTGAACAATCACCAGGGACATACATAAATAGACATACATAGATCAAGGACATTGAACACTGGACATTTGTAGGAGCAGGTAGGCGGTACGGCGAGCTGTGTTCGAGATGTGGCCATGATGGGTGAAGAGTGGAGGAAGAGGAAGTATTATAGCTAGCAGGCAGATGAGAGGTAGGTTAAGAGGCTAACTCGGAGGCAAGGAGGTAGGCTTATAGTATGGTTTTGAACAAATCTGTGTATACTGTTTCTCGGGTGCCCGGGGGAAGAGAATTCCTTGCAGGTGAAACAAGAAGAGAGAAAGAGCGAAAGCAAGAGGAAGCACAGGGAGGGTGAGGAGCCACAAGGTTCGCTGAGGAAGAGAAGAGATTACGAGAAGGCTTGTAGAGTTGGATAGAGGAGGATAGATACAGTGGTCCCTTGCAATGGATAGATTTGTGAACCAGGACAAGATATTTAAATCTGCCTCTGTTTTGCATTGTCAGCGATCCATCCTGGTGACAGTACAAAGAAATATGAGTGAAGTGAGGAATTTCAAAGAGAGTCCTGGTAGCGAAGTTAATGATCTTTTCAAGAGGACAGAAATCATAGTTGGGGAGACCAAAGAGGATGCTGGCATAGTAGTCCAGTTTAGAGGATACAAAAGTGGTAAGAAATGCTTGGCGGTGTTGAAAAGAATGAGGTGTCTGACTTTCGTAATATTTAGGAGGTTGAGGCAAGCTACTGTTTCAGTTTTGAAGATGAAAGTAGAGAAGGTGTGAGAAGGGTCATAGAGGACGCTGAGGTTTGTAGCTGAAGAAGAGTAGGCTAGAGTGTCAGGTGGGAACTGGATAGGCAGAGGAAGAGATGAGAGAGAGCTTTTGGCAGGGGAAGAAGACCACCTCTGTTTTGGTAGAGTTTAACATCAGAGAGTGCAAAGCCATCCAATATTTAATGGCAGAGAGACAGTTGGACATTTTGATAGAGAGATCATAGGAGGGTTCAGGAAAAGGGAGGAAGATGTGGGTTTTGTCTGCAAAGAGTTGGTACAAGAACCCAAAGGAGGTGATTAGTGCCCTAAGAGCAGAGGTATAGAGTGTAAAGAGGAGTGGACCCAAGACAGAGCCTTCTGGAACACCAACAGTTAGAGGAGTGAGTTGAGAGGTGTTTTTGCTCCAGGAGACAGGGAATTGGTGAGGTGCATGGTAGGATTAAATCCAGACATGAACTTCATTGCGAATCCCAAGAACAAAGGGAGTATTAAGGAGATCAGAGTGATAAAGGATAGTTTGGAGTGCTTAGCAGAGACAATGAAGTTGGACACATTCATGAGTGCAGTTTCTGTGGAGTGACAGGAGCGGAAACCTGCTTTTAGGGGGTCTCTGAGGTTGTGGATATATAAGATATTAGTTTGACAGTTGAACACAATTCTTTCGAGCACTTTAGAGTAGTGCAGAAGGAGGGACACAGGGCAAAAGATAGCCGGTAGGTTCGAGTCAGGCCCTGATTTTTTAAGAGGGGAATGACTGTGGCTGTTTTGAAAGCAGAAAGAAAGCAAGCAGAGTAGAAGGACAGGTTGAAGAGTTCAGTTAGCTGAGAGGCCACTAAAGGGGCAATAGGTTGACTAGCTGAGGAGCAAGAGGGTCTTATGGGGCACAAGGTGGGTTAGCCTTCATCAGTAGAGATAGCACTTTGTCAGCATTAGTGAGAGTAGAGTGGGAGATAGAGGCAGAGGATGATAGTAGAATAGGTGCAGTGTAAAATGTAGGAGGAGGTGTGAGGAAGATCAGGAGAGTGTCTCTAATTTTGGAAATGTATGGAGCGAAGTATTCAGCAAGGGTATTAGATGTGAGAGTGGAGTTGATAGTCATGAGGAGTGAGTTTAGGGTGCCCTTTAGCCGGTGAGGATGGTTGGAGTGAGAGTCAACGAAGGTTAGGTAGAATTCCCTTTTTTTATTTTTTTATTGTATGGTTAAAAATACATTTAACCTTTAATATAATATGAAGTATATAAACAATTCATTCAAATACATACAAATAAGATACAGGTCATACGTTCAGATAAATTCCAGATAGAAAAAACCTTCATGAAAACATCTTAAAAATAGCCTAAAATTCACCATCATAAAAAGGGAAATAAGAAAATGAGATAGAAAGAAGAAACAAGAACAAGAGAAAAGAAAACGCTTCAGTTACACTTTCATAAAATACAATTCAGGACAGAGTAAACTATCCTAAAACATGATTAAATAGAAAATCCTGCATTCATTTATCAAAATATAAAAAATCTATACTGAAAATTCACAAATTGATAGTAGGATCTAACAAGTTGAGCACATAATTATTCCTATACTTCCTCCATGATCATTAAAACGGTGAATTCACTTGCAAGGATTCTATAAAACCCGTAACAGCATTTACAATGGAGGTAGTTCGCCCCGATAAAAAAAGAAACCAACACTGCTCATCCTCCATCAATGCAGTTAAATGTAAAAATGCTTCTAAGAATCACAGCCCTACTAAAGCAGTGCATTCAGTTAACCAATATTTTGAAGTTTCACAATATCTTGACAAATTACAAAATCGGCAGGAGGCTTGGTCTAATGAAAGCATACAATATTTCAACAGTAACTGCTTAGTAAGAATCAAGTTCCAACAAAAAGGAAGAAAGATAATCCTACTTACTTTATCAGGACAAATACTCAAGTATGGAGCAAGAACTCCCAGTTTTTTATGATCGCCCTTTAAATGAACTAACGAAGGATATGAGTGCATAGATTCAAGTCCCCTTTCTCTTCAAGGTTATGGATCGGGTAGCATGTCTCCAGCTGCAGAAATTCAAGAAGGGTAACTCCATCTTAGGGCCATGGCAATCTGGTGTCCGTGCTCGACATGGCACTGAGACAGCCATGCTCAACCTGAAGTCCAACCTGTCAGCCATCATCGATTGAGGTCACCCAGCACTTCTAATGCTACTAGATCTGTTGGCCACTTTCGATTTGGTCGACTCTGAGCTATTGGCGGTCAGGTAGCAAGCACTGGTGGGCTGCTCCAGCGTTGCTACACAATGGGTTGTTTCCTTTTTGGGTCCTCGTAATTCCAGAGTTGCTGTCCATGATGCCTGTTCCTCCCCTACTCTCCTCATGCGGGGTGTTCCTCAGGGCTCATCACTTTCACCCACGCTTTCCAACATTTACATTCTTCCGCTTCTCCTGATGCTTGATGACCTGGGTGTCTGGTACACTAATTACACCAATGACATCCAGGTCTTCCTTCAACTATCAGGCATATATGCTCAGGATGCCCAGGCTATTAACTCCATCTATGCCACTATTCACTCTTGGATGAAGGCAAACTCCATGGCTCTCAATGCAGAGAGGACTGAAATTCTCATTACGGCCTCCAATCATATGTTGAAAAATCTATCCCCAGAATATGCCAACTTTTCCATTGAGAATACCCTCATCCCTGTGGCTAAGAGTATTAAAACACTTGGCATCACACTTGATTCCAAGCTCTCTATGAGCCAGCACGTAGCCAAGAGCTGCGCTTTTTGTGGTCTTATCAATAAAGAGCTAGCTTATCATCGCCCCTTTCTTTCTGTCGACAATATGTCCATCTTAGCTGCAGCCTGGGTCAACTCGAGGCTGGACTATCGTAACAGTCTTCTCGAAGGCACTGCTCAAGCCAATCCTGCAGCTCTTCAGGTTACACAAAACGGTGCGGTTAGACCAGCATTGGGCATCCCCAGATGGCACTCTATCACCGAAATCAGAAGAAGTCTGCACTGGCTGCCAGTTAAGCATTGTGTTGCCTTTAAGATTCTGACACTTACCTTCAAATGCCTCACCCTTGCTGCACCTGTCTATCGGTTAGAACGCATCAAGCACTATGTGCCTTCATGAGTGCTTAGGTCTCTCGACCAGGCCATACTTAGCCAGTCCAGATTTCCCCTTGCCAAATTTGGGAAAGCAATCTTTGATGTTTTGGCCCCTGCCACCTGGAATCCTATTCCATTGGATTTGAAAACATCCACGTCCCTTGTTGTCTTAAAAAAAAAAACCTTGAAAACCTTCTTGTTTGGTGTTTGTTTGTTTATTCATTTGTAGTGCGCTCCAGACCCGAGGGTATCAGGGCGCAGAGGTTACAGGTAGGTTCTCAGCTTAGTTACACAATAGAAAAAGTTAACAGCACAGTTTGGTTACACAATAGATAAATTAATACAGGCACATATAAGCACAGAATGATAACATGATAACAGGAGACAATGAGGTTATACATTTCGTTGCTGTCCACTTGATGGTGATCTACAGTTAGTGGACACACGGCTGGGGCTAAATATCAGAGGATTTGAGCCAGGAGGTGCATTTGCACCTGAAGTTTTGATATGGCTGATCTTCTAGGATTGGAGGACGCATGGAGTTCCAGAGCTGGGCTGCTTTGGTAGGGAAGCTATTGCCACCTATTTTAGAGAGTTTGAATCTAGGGACGAGGAGGGTGTTGCCATGGGCTAGTCTGGAAGGTCTGAAGGAGTTCCTTTTATGGAATCTCTCCGTGAGATAGCTAGGTGCAGCGTTGTTGAGGGTTTTGTGGGTGAGCGACGCAGTTTTCAGTTTCATTTTGTCGTTTGTAGAGAGCCAATTGTTTTGCCGCCTGTTCTCAGAGATGTGGTCTCTCCTGGCCACTCCAAGGGCCGCTCTGAGGGTGTTGTTTTGGAGTGTTTGGATTTTCCTGACGATTGCTTTGTTTGAGCCAATATAGAGGGCGTTACAATAGTCAAGCATGGACAGAATGAGGGCTCTGGCCAGGATGATGCAACTGTTATTTGAGAGGAAGGGTTTGCCGATTCTGATGAGTTTACATGTGTAGCCGGTAGTGGAAGCCAGCGTGTTAACTTGTTTTGCGAAGAAGAGGGTTGAGTTGAGATAGAAGCCGAGGGTTTTCACCTCGCTGGCCACTTTGATGAAGTTGCTGTCAATTATGAAGGAGGCCTATTCGGTGCCTAATTTGTTGAGGTTGGTGGAGGTACCTAGGATAATGAGCTCAGTTTTGTCATCATTCAGGCACCCTACTTGTTGACAGATTGGTTATTTGCCACATGTTCTTTTTTCTTTTCCTTTTTTTGCACCATTCTTTTGATAGAATGTGTATTTGGTATGCGTTGTTGGCTATGTATGAAACTATGAATATTATACTGCAAATTATTCATGTTTATTTATGAAGTTTAGTGGTGGGTGGGATTAGGAGTGCCAGCCTTTCGCCACGTCATCCCCTTCACTCGGCATAAGTTCTGTTCTCTTATTTCCCACTTTCCGGCACTGACCATATATTGGTTCTTCATGCAGTATATAATAGCACTTTATTCAACACTTTAGCCATTAGTGCTCTATCTCTATCATCAGAGTTTAAGATGTTTTTATGAAATGAATTTATATATTAAATGCTTTTTATCTATTTGATATCAATAAAAATTGTTATATTGTAATATATGTCCTCAGCTATGCCTCGGTTATAATTGCTTATAGCCGTTTATTTGAGGTTCCGTTCAATTTCTGCGCTGTGGAGTTCCGATTGACACAACTCCCTTTGGCATTTCATATTTCCTTTCCCCGGTGTCAGCGACGAAGGGGATACCCATCCGTTCTGTTTCTTATCATTCAGGCATAGACCATGATTAGCCATCCATGCCTGGATGATGAGATACACCCTATTCACCAAGGCCAAATCCTTAGCGTAATCCCCTGAAAGTGGGAGGAGAATCTCTGTATCATCTGCATAGTTAGTGCAGGTGATACCAAGCCTGTTCAGATCATCGAAAAAGGGTTTAGTGAATGTGTTGTATAGCGTCGGAGAGACTCAAGATCCCTGGGGGATGCCGCAGGTCATAGGATAGGGTCTGCAGCTGCTGAGGGTGAAAATACCTGCGTGGTCCTCTCGCTTAGGAAGGACTCGATCCAAACTATGGCCTCCCTGAATTCAGATGTCTGCAAAGGACCTTGTGATCGACAAGGTCAAAAGCAGCCGAAAGGTCAAGGAGGAGGAGGAGGGCAGATTTGCCTTTATCCCTTAGTTCGTCGACTTGGGTCTTTAGGTCTATGAGGGCCGTCTCTGTGCGTGTTGTGGACGGAAACCAGATTGGCGTGCTCTCAGGATGTGGTGTAGTTCCAAATATTTCTGGATCTGTGTGTAGGCAACCTTATCGAGGATTTTTAATAGAAAGGGAATGGTCGTGATAGGCCGGTAATTAGTGGGTATTGAAGCGTCAAGTGTTTGTTTTTTTAGTAAGGGGAGCACCCATGATTCTTTAAGGTTAGCGGGAATCATGGCAGATGCGAATGAGGCGTTAATGAGCTTGGAGACAAAAGGAGCTAGGTCCCTTGCTGCGTCCTTGATAAACTTGGCTGTACAGGGGTCGCCCTGGCAGTTGGTAGGTCTGAGTGAGAGTATGATTTTTTCGACTTTAAGGATTGATATTTTGGAGAATTTGAAGCGAGTAGGTGGTGGGTTGGTGATGTAGGTGTCTTAAGGTTAGACTGTGTGGCAGTGGTAGGAGGAATGTTGGGTGGCGGTTTGTTGGTGGGTGAGTTCAAGGAGGCTTTTATTTGGGCTATTTTGCTTTGAAGAGTGATTATTTTGTTGGAGAGCGCATGTTGGATATCGGTGCATGAGTTTTTCTTTGGTGCACGTGTCTGGTGTTCTATCACTATGACGATTGTGACTAGCTCTTTCATGCTGGAATTAGCTTGGGAGATCGGATGTTGTATGATTCTTTTTTGGCCAGGCAGATTTCTTTTTTGTAGAGGGTGGAGATCTTAGTGAGTTTGCTTTTGTTGACTTCTAATGGGAGTAGTCGCCAGGTGGCCTCGCAAGTACTTTTTTTTTGTCTTAGCTCTTTTAGGTATGGGGTGAACCATTTGTTCAGATGAGTTTTGGGGTTGCAAGCTCTAAGTTTGAGCGGGGCAATTGTATCTAGCGATGTTGCCATGATTTTGTTGTACTCGTCAACCAGGGTACCTGCATCGGTACTGTCTGGAAGGGAGTTGAGAGTGGGGAGGATGGCTGGGATGAGCCTATCGGCTGTGATGTTCTTTTTGCTTCTGGTTAAGTTGGGGGGCAGTGGGGTTCGTGATGGGTCTGGTGGTGGTGAGGGCAAAGGACACGATGGAGTGGTCTGTCCAAGTTAGAGGGGAGACCGAGGTGATGTTAGCATGACAATTGTAGTCAGCTACGCAGTCTAGTATTCTTCCTTAATTGTGGGTTGGTGTGGAGACTTTTTGGAGTAGGGCGAGTTCCATCAGGATGGTGGCGATGTTCAGGGCAGGTTTGTCAGAGGGATCGTTGAATCCTAAGTTGAAGTCGCCAAGGAGTAGAACTTGTGTTGAGTTTTTGAGATTATTGGAAAGTATGGAGGCGATGTCCTCCTCGAATGAACCAATGGGTCCGGTTGGTCGATAGATAAGGTGTAGGGTTAGGGTTTGTGAGTTGGTCAGTAGTAATTTGACTGTAAGCGTTTCACAGGATTGGTAGTTTTGAGAAGGGGCAAATCTCATGGCGAGGCTAGATTTGAAGATGATGGCTATACCTCCTCCTCGGGACTCAAGTCTATCTTGTCTGAGGATAGTGTAGCCATCAGGCACAGCTAGCATGAGTATGGGTCCTGCTGCAGCATGTAGCCATGTCTCAGTTAGGGCGAGAAAGTCGAGGTTATCAGCTAAAATCAGATCTGCAATTTCTGTGGCATATGCTACCAGAGACCTGGCGTTTAGTAAGGCCCCCTTGAGTGGTGGTATATGGGAGTTTTTGCTTGCAGTCTGGTGAGTGGGGTCAGAAGTTTTGGGATGAGGGGCCGCGCACTGTTCAGTGGTGGCCTTGGTAAGGGGGCGGTTATTGTGAGGTTTGGGGTTAGATGCATTTTGGCTTGAGGAGTGGTTAATAATAGCGTTGGAGCTGGGTGTGAGTCTGGCTGGGGGTTCAAATAGTTGGTCCAGTTTTGATCTAAGTCTGGAATTTCTGATATTTGTGTTGCAGGTGTAGGAGGAGGCTTGGTTCTGTGTAGAGAGGCTGGGCTGAGTTGCGAGCCTGGTGGCAGAGACAGTCATTGTGTGGTAGGTTGTGCTCAGGGTGGCACGAGTGCAGGGCCTGGCAAGGCCCAATAGGGTATTGATGATGGCTAGTGTACCTAAAGCGATAAGGTAGACTGAGGAAGGCATGCTAGGATGATATTCTGGGTAGTAGAGAAAGTGCAAACTGTGGCATGGGCAAGTTGGTGGAGCTGGTAGGGTGCCGGCGAAGTGAGCTAGACTAGAAAGCACTTCAGAATAGGCTGATTTGATTCATCATAGGGCTAGATAGCACAGTGGAGTAGTTCCAGATATCACAGGGCTAATAGATACAGTGGAATATGCTAGTTCAAATATAACAGGGCTAATTGATAAAATGGGGTAGGCTAGTTCAAATATCACAAGGCTAATTGATACAATGGAATAGGCTAGTTCAAATATCACAGGGCTAATTGATACAATGGAATAGGCTAGTTCAAATATTGCAGGGATAATAGATACAGTGGAATAGGCTAGTTCAAATATCACAGGCCTAATAGATACAGTGGAATAGGCTAGTTCAAATATCACAGGGATGGGTCTCACAGTAACTGTAGACTATAATAGGCTTTTAGCACAAGGCTACGTGGCTCAGTAGAATGGATTAATTCTGTTTATTGCAAACACGTAGCACATATCACACAAAACAGTAAATTAGGCCAATGTCCTTTTGTCTCAGGGATGGATGGCACAGAGGAATATGCTGATTCAAGTATCACCGGGCTGGCAGCTAAGGTGTTTAGGGCAGGTAGTGCGCATGCAAGCATGGCATGACTGTGGGTTTGCACAAGAGAACAATGGTTCCATGATCTGACTTGGCGTATGAGTAGCGGGCTAAGCATAGAGTCATGACATTAGTATTGGACTGGCTGGGACACCAGTAGTGCTAGGTCACCCCTGGTGTGTATAGGGTTATTGAGCTTGTATGCTCGCAGTGCAAGGTATGTGGGCGTGCTCAGTGGACAGCGCTTGTATGTCAGAGATGCAGAGTTTCAGAGGAAGCGTGGGGGGTTAGCAGTACTTACAGTTGGTCGGCACTGGTGACGCATTGCAGTTGTTTGTGGCTGATCCTTGTGGGAGAAGCTGGATAGCCGCTGCTGCACGGTGCCCACCGGCGAACAGGGGCAAACAGGGCCTTAGAAGGCCTTTGAAGAGGCCAGCTCTTCCGCCTGCCGGTGGATGCGGATTATGTTCAAACAAACTGTTGCTTAGCAACCAAGGGGATGCCCAGCCTCGTTGTGGCGCCGCATTACGCCCGACATTTTGTTGCAGCTGAAATGTCGGCGCTGAGGCAGGCGCAAAGACCCGGGCTGCAACAGGTGAAATGGGCTGCTGGATGGGCCAAATTATGTCAGATTGTGAGAAATTAGAGAAGAATCTTTGCAATATGACGATGGGCATCGCCAACAGAAGAAATGTTGATTCTTCTTTGGGCTCCACTGATTTAGTCATCAATGTTTCTGACGCTGTCTCACTTTTCTTGTCTTTGTTCCTGTTTGTTTTATGTGTGCGCCTTGAGGTCTACGGGCGATTTGGCATGTAATCAACAATTAAAATAAATAAAGTGTGTTCATCTAGTCATGTTGAAAAGGAGTTAATTTAACTTTTACTGGATTATACAGTAATTTGTCAATAGAACTAATGATAGTATCAAGAATATCAGTGCACACATCTAAATAGCTTTTTTTTTTAAACTTTTATTTTTGGACGGCATAAGTACACAAGGCACACACAAGGCAACAGATACATAGCAGTTACATCATGAAGCAGCACATCACTAAGGGATACAGCAATCACAGCATGGACAGTCGGACGGTATCTGAGAAGGAGTACACCAGCAGAAAAACAAAGGAACAAATTAGGGCCTCATGCAGTGGGATCAGGGCCCGACGGGGCGGGGGACGGACCAGATTCGGGGGTGCCCTCGCTCTGGACGCTAAGGTAAGCATTAAATTCAGCCCAGATGTTCCTGGGGCGAGACTGGGCGGGGAGCATAGACAAGTATTCTTCCTCGCAATTGCGTGACCAGGTGAGTAAGCGCAACCATTTCTGAGAGACTGGGGCAGCGGGGCTTTTCCAGCTCTGGAGTATACATTTTTTGGCAATCATACAGCTTATATTTAGGAACTTAGCTAGGCGTCTGGTTTCATCGGTTTTCCAGACCCCGAACAGAATCGACAGGGGGTCAGGGTCAACCACAGTTTCAGTTATGTCAGAGAGTGTTTTCAAGATGCATTCCCAGAACCCAGATAGCTCCCTGCAGGACAGAAACATATGCAAGTGATCAGCCTCTTCGGCTCCACAGCGTGGGCACAGGGCCGCCGCGGTGCGGGCGAATGTCGAAGACCTGTTTGGAGTGTAGTAGAGCCTATTGAGGAGTTTGTACTGCATGGCGCGGTAACGGAAATTGAAGGAGACTTTTTGGGTGTGTAAGCACATTGCACCCCAATCGCCATCAGACAACTCCAGGCCCAACTCATTCGCCCAACCGCTGCGCGCCCTGAGCACTGGGACTGTGCCGGACTCCTGAAGGATCCTGTATAGTGAAGAGACGACACCGCGGGCGCCGCCTGAGTTGGCAATGTATGTGATCGCCGGGTTATCCGGGGGTTCATCAGGAAATGAGGGCCACGCGGCGCGGAACGCTGCGCGTAGCCTATAGTATTGGAGGGTCTCCAAGGCGGATCTGGTGTGGCCTTGTTTCCATGTTTGGGGGCCAATGAACTTGCCATGTGGGTAGAAGTCGGACAGTGCTTGATACCCCAGCGTTCCCCAATGTTGGGCTAAGGCAATATCGTGTGTTGGTTCCAAGTCAGGCAGGCGCCACACCGGGAGCCATTTTTAGTAAGGGGGGGACCCGTCCGTAGCAGGCGTTCCCATGCGTGGATGGTCGCAGCGACAGGGTCAATGGGCGAGTCAGGTGTGCAATGGCGATGCAATATGAGGGACATCAAATTGGTGCCGGCGGCCGCTAGTCGCTCTAACTTGACTTGTGGACGCGTTGGGGAGCCCGGGTACCAGTGGGTGGCATGTTGAGCCTGGGCCGCAGTCCAGTAGAGTAGCAGGTTCGGGGCAGTGAGCCCCCCTTGTTTATAGGGAAGCGCCATGTCAGACCACTTCTTACGCACCGCGCCGGAGTGCCACAGAAACTGTGCGCATAGTGTATGCAATTTAGTGAAGTAGCCCCTTCCGGGCCACACGGGAACGTTGCTGAAAGTGTATAGGAGCTTGGGGAGCAGGATCATTTTGATTAGAGAGAGACGACCAGTCATGGATAATGGGAGCGATTGCCATCTCAACATCTTGGCCTCAGCCGTTTGCGCCGCGGTGAAGTAATTGTAGGCTAACAGAGTGGATTTAGTCAGGGATATTTGCACCCCCAGGTATCTGACACCGTCCGGGGACCAACGAAGGGGGTACTCGGTGGTAGGTTGCTGGGTGGATTTAGTGAGCGGGAAGATATCTGACTTTGAATAGTTGATTGTGAAGCCAGAGTAGGTGCCGATGCGGGTGATGTCCCTCAGTATGGGGTCAATGTGGGCCGTGGGCTCTCTAATATATAATAGCACGTCGTCTGCATACAGAGATATGATTTCGGGGTCATCCTTCAACCGTATCCCCTTGCGGGCATGCCGAGCACGGACATGATCCGCCATTGGCTCAATTGCGAGGGCGAAGAGGATCAGGGAGAAGGGGCAGCCCTGACGGGTACCCCTGAAGAGTGTGAAAGGGTCGGATGTCAGGGAGTTAGCCCTGACCCGGGCTACAGGGGAGGCATACAATAGTTTAATAAACCCGATCATGTTTGGGCCAACTCCCATCGTCTCCAGCACCAGCCACATGTAATTCCAAGAGACCATGTCAAAGGCCTTCTGAGCGTCCAGAGTGACCGCCACGGCCTGGGAGTCTTGATTAATGCGGGACATAACATTAAACAATCTCCTTATATTGTGGGAGGTGGACCTGCCGGGGACGAAGCCCGCTTGGTCCTCATGGACCAGATATGGCATAATGGGGAGAAAGCGGTTAGCTATAATCTTAGCAATGATTTTCGTATCTAGGTTCATGAGGGAAAGGGGCCTATAGGACCCACACTCGTCGTCTGGTTTGCCAGGCTTAAGCAGTACCGTGATGACCGCCTCTCGCATGGACGGGGGGAGAATGGAGAATGGAGACCCAAACCTCGAGTAACTTTGGAGCCAGTATGGCCACGTGTTCTTGGTAAAACTAAGCCGTGAGGCCGTCAGGTCCCGGCGCCTTGCCTTTGGGCAGGCTAGAGATGGCGGTCACCATCTCATCCAGTGTTATCAGGGAGTCCAGTTGGTCGCGGGCAGTGGGGGATATTTCGGTGGTGGGGATCTGAGCGAGCAGCTCGCGCATGTGGCGTTCGGAGTGTTCAGGAGGCTGGGAGTAGAGGGACCTGTAGAACTCAGTAAATACCTCCAAGATCTGTTGGTCAGCCCACTGTACGTTGCCAGATGCCTCCTTGATGGAGGTGATCTGGGTTCGGCCAAATTCCCCTCTCACTACGCCTGCCAGCGTCTTCCCCGGTCTGTCACCCTCACCATATTTCCTGGCAGCCTGTGGGCGGCTGAAGTACCGGATTTCATTGGTAGCGAGCGCATTGTACGCCTGCAATTCTTCGCTAATTTTGAGAAGTAAGGCGGGATCAGCACCTGTGGCGCATTGCTGCTCCAACTGTTTCAATTTGGCTTCAGAGCGACTGAGGCTGGCTCGGATAGCTTTCAGTACCCCGGCCTCCCGTGAGATGGACATCCCCCTGATGTACACCTTAAAGGCCTCCCACCTAATCGCGGCTGATGTGTCTTGGAGAGAGTTGTGGTCAAAGAAGGATGTAATTGAAGGAGACTTTTTGGGTGTGTAAGCACATTGCGCCCCAATCGCCATCAGACAACTCCAGGCCCAACTCATTCGCCCAACCGCTGCGCGCCCTGAGCACTGGGACTGTGCCGGACTCCTGAAGGATCCTGTATAGTGAAGAGACGACACCGCGGGCGCCGCCTGAGTTGGCATTGTATGTGATCGCCGGGTTATCCGGGGGTTCATCAGGAAATGAGGGCCACGCGGCGCGGAACGCTGCGCATAGCCTATAGTATTGGAGGGTCTCCAAGGCGGATCTGGTGTGGCCTTGTTTCCATGTTTGGGGGCCAATGAACTTGCCATGTGGGTAGAAGTCGGACAGTGCTTGATACCCCAGCGTTCCCCAATGTTGGGCTAAGGCAATATCGTGTGTTGGTTCCAAGTCAGGCAGGCGCCACACCGGGAGCCATTTTTAGTAAGGGGGGGACCCGTCCGTCGGCTGTAGCAGGCGTTCCCATGCGTGGATGGTCGCAGCGACAGGGTCAATGGGCGAGTCAGGTGTGTAATGGCGTTGCAATATGAGGGACATCAAATTGGTGCCGGCGGCCGCTAGTCGCTCTAACTTGACATGTGGACGCGTTGGGGAGCCCGGGTACCAGTGGGTGGCATGTTGAGCCTGGGCCGCAGTCCAGTAGAGTAGCAGGTTCGGGGCAGTGAGCCCCCCTTGTTTATAGGGAAGCACCATGTCAGACCACTTCTTACGCACCGCGCCGGAGTGCCACAGAAACTGTGCGCATAGTGTATGCAGTTTAGTGAAGTAGCCCCTTCCGGGCCACACGGGAACGTTGCTGAAAGTGTAAAGGAGCTTGGGGAGCAGGATCATTTTGATTAGAGAGAGACGACCAGTCATGGATAATGGGAGCGATTGCCATCTCAACATCTTGGCCTCAGCCGTTTGCGCCGCGGTGAAGTAATTGTCGGCTAACAGAGTGGATTTAGTCAGGGATATTTGCACCCCAGGTATCTGACACTGTCCGGGGACCAACGCAGGGGGTACTTGTTGTAGGTTGCTGGGTGGATTTAGTGAGCGGGAAGATATCTGACTTTGAATAGTTGATCGTGAAGCCAGAGTAGGTGCCGATGCGGATGATGTCCCTCAGTATGGGGTCAATGTGGGCCGTGGGCTCTCTAATATATAATAGCACGTCGCCTGCATACAGAGATATGATTTCGGGGTCATCCTTCAACCGTATCCCCTTGCGGGCATGCCGAGCACGGACATGATCTGCCATTGGCTCAATTGCGAGGGCGAAGAGGATCAGGGAGAAGGGGCAGCCCTGACGGGTACCCCTGAAGAGTGTGAAAGGGTCGGATGTCAGGGAGTTAGCCCTGACCCGGGCTACAGGGGAGGCATACAATAGTTTAATAAACCCGATCATGTTTGGGCCAACTCCCATCGTCTCCAGCACCAGCCACATGTAGTTCCAAGAGACCATGTCAAAGGCCTTCTGAGTGTCCAGAGTGACCGCCACGGCCTGGGAGTCTTGATTAATGCGGGACATAACATTAAACAATCTCCTTATATTGTGGGAGGTGGACCTGCCGGGGACGAAGCCCGCTTGGTCCTCATGGACCAGATATGGCATAATGGGGAGAAAGCGGTTAGCTATAATCTTAGCAATGATTTTCGTATCTAGGTTCATGAGGGAAAGGGGCCTATAGGACCCACACTCGTCGTCTGGTTTGCCAGGCTTAAGCAGTACCATGATGACCGCCTCTCGCATGGACGGGGGGAGAATGGAGAATGGAGACCCAAACCTCGAGTAACTTGGGAGCCAGTATGGCCACGTGTTCTTGGTAAAACTCAGCCGTGAGGCCGTCAGGTCCCGGCGCCTTGCCTTTGGGCAGGCTAGAGATGGCGGTCACCATCTCATCCAGTGTTATCAGGGAGTCCAGTTGGTCGCGGGCAGTGGGGGATATTTCGGTGGTGGGGATCTGAGCGAGAAGCTCGCGCATGTGGCGTTCGGAGTGTTCAGGAGGCTGGGAGTAGAGGGACCTGTAGAACTCAGTAAATACCTCCAAGATCTGTTGGTCAGCCCACTGTACGTTGCCAGATGCCTCCTTGATGGAGGTGATCTGGGTTCGGCCAAATTCCCCTCTCACTACGCCTGCCAGCGTCTTCCCCGGTCTGTCACCCTCACCATATTTCCTGGCAGCCTGTGGGCGGCTGAAGTACCGGATTTCATTGGTAGCGAGCGCATTGTACGCCTGCAATTCTTCGCTAATTTTGAGAAGTAAGGCGGGATCAGCACCTGTGGCGCATTGCTGCTCCAACTGTTTCAATTTGACTTCAGAGCGACTGAGGCTGGCTTGGATAGCTTTCAGTACCCCGGCCTCCCGTGAGATGGACATCCCCCTGATGTACACCTTAAAGGCCTCCCACCTAACCGCGGCTGATGTGTCTTGGAGAGAGTTGTGGTCAAAGAAGGATGTAATGTCTGCGAGGATCTCAGCCCTAAATACAATGTCCCTGAGGGCCTCAGATTTGAAACGCCAAGTGCTCAGTGTCGGGGTGGGTATACCCAGCCTCAAGGAGAGTGTGACTGGAGCGTGATCGGACAGAGTGCGGGGGAGAATCCAGGACCCCTCCACCCTTCCCATGGTTTCATTGGACACTAAAAACAGGTCTATACGAGACGAGCTGTCGTGGACAGATGAGTAATAAGTATACTCCCGGCGCCTGGGGTGTACTGTCCTCCAGGCATCACAGACATTGAGCGTCTGCATATGGCCACGCAACCTACGTGCGGCACTGGTCAGGGCTCGAGAGGATGTGCCAGTCCTGTCCAGGACGGTGTCAAGAATAAGGTTTAGGTCTCCCCCCATATAATATGGACCCCCACATAGCCCAACAGTATGGCAGTTTTCGCATCGAAGAACTCAGGGGAGTCAATATTGGGGCAGTAAGTGTTAACAAGTAGGTATTCTTTATTCACCATCGTGCAGTGTAGTATAACATAGCGACCCTCAGGACATAGGTAACTTTTATGCAGAATGAATTTGATCGATTTGTGGATCATTGTGAGGACTCCCCTGGATTGGGAGGAGTAGGAAGTGAAGAATCTAGTGGGACTCCATGATAGGGCCATAGTGCCCGGAATGTGGGCATTGGAGTGTGTCTCCTGTAGGAGTAGTATTTTACAGCCATGCCTGTTAGCAAAGGCCATGATCTTGCGGGCCTTGGTGTGATTGCTTAATCCATGAATGTTCCAGGACATTATGATGGTAGACATGTCAGTTACGAATATCTAATCCCGGTATACTCGCATTAATGAACCTCCCAGATCCAGCAGCAATGCGCATTACCGGGGTTGAAGTCGAGAGAGCGCTTATGTTTCGCCAGTGTGTGTGTCGTGAGCCCTAGCATGCCGTTTTTTCCAAACATCCCATTCCCACCCGCCACCCTCACCACCGACCCAACTTCAGCAGTGTAAACAACACCCACCCTCAACTGTGCAGAGCCGGGCCGGCCCCAACGTGGCCCGTACTGCCCAAAAGCCCGACAGGGGCTGATCCACAACAAGGGCATATCCAAGAACAGTGCAATCGCAATGGTGTGCGCCGTTGCTGGGCAGGAGCACGCTAGGAACCAGCTGGTTCCGTTACAAAACGAACATTGTTAGCGGACATATCGTGAGTACCCCAGTCCCACCCAGTGGGGCGCAGGGAGCGACACACATATCACAGGGATCAAGCAGCCCAGCCCAGGCGAGACCATGAGATGAAACATACCCCGGTGCTCATGAAGGGAGGGCAATGGTTGCTGCCAGAACAAGGGAACTTTGCATGTCAGAGAGCAACAGAAGTAAGTGTGGGAGAATAACTTGGACGGGATGACAGTTGCTCCCCAGAGAGCGTAAATTAAACCTGCGTAGGTACACATTGTATACAAGTGAATGCAGAGGTGTGGTCACTCATGAGTGTGAACAAAGAGTGGCATGAATCGATCTACCAATAAGCATAGTATCAAGGCATCGCAAAGCAAACATAAAATTCACTCATTATTCACAGTGTTATCAGCCGGAGGGTGGAGAGGAACATGTGCCTCGATGAATTTAACCGCCTCAGACAGCACTGTAAAAAAGTATAGTTTGCCGTTGAACATGAACTTCAAGCGTGCAGGGAAAAGTATGGCGTAGGGGATGTGCCTTTCCCTGAGGAGTTTCTTCACTCCGAGGAACTTGCGACGTTCCTGCTGAACTCCGGTGGAAAAGTCGTGGAAAATCCTGATCACCTGCAAGTCCATTCGTAACTCGCCTTTTTCCCGTGCGAGGTGGAGGATTAAGTCGCGGTCTTTGAAGCTCAGAACCTTGGCAATGATGGGCCTCGGAAAGTCACCGGGTTTAGGCTGGGGTGACAGTGCCCTATGGGCCCTCTCGATGGTGAAGAAGGGAGACATGTCAGGGTTGCCCAGTAGTTCCTTCAAGAGGTCCTCGACCGCCGATTTCAGTCGACCCTTCAGCGCGTTTTCAGGGACACCAACGATGCGTATGTTGTTTCTACGCGACCTAGATTCGAGGTCATCACACTTGGCCTTGACCGCCTTCATATCTGAGACCAGAGTGGACACAGTGCCCTGGAGTGTAGAAATATTATCCTCGTTGGTGCCAATCCTGTTTTCAGTCTCCGTGATTCGAACCCCCTGCTGATCCAGTTTAGCTCTGAGTGAGGCCACGTTGGCATTAATGTCATCAAGCTTTTCGTGGAAAGCTGCAAAGTTTCTAGCCATGGATTCCATTATCGCTGTGAGGTCAGTGGTGGGTGCCTCGGCGCATGGCGGGTCGTCGGCTGGGTCGCTTGGTGCGTGGGCCGAGTCAGGCCTCGGGGCGGCTTTAGCGAATTTGTCCATGGCCCCGGTTTTATTGTTGTTCCTTGATCTGTTAGACATCGTGGATAGTGTTGCAGGGGCCCTGAGTGGGCAGAGTGATTGCGATTCAACAGTTGTCAAATTAGAGGTAAATTAACATGATGCCATATCCCATGTTTTCTATGTAGTATGGTCAACTCGCTTCAGCTGGAGTAGGTTAGTAACTCGAATTTTGTATTTGTGAAGTTGAGCTTCCTAAGAAGCTGTTACTTACATCAGCCAAGACCCGAGTGAGGGGATGCAGGAGAGGTTCAAGGCCAATGATGGCGGTCCAGCCCGCCGATGTAAACAATCCTGACAGAGGCGGCAGGAGCCGTGGCAGCGGAGTCCAGAACAGACCCCGAGTGAGCACCACAGAGAGTACAACCAGCAGGAGTGTGGGCCTTAGTGCAGGAGCGGGTGCTACCTGGGGCAGTGACGGCGGTGACCAGCAAGGAAGATAGGCTGTGCCAGAGTGAGGGCCACGGTAACGATCCGGGGACCGTTGTGCCCGGAGGAAGGCGGCAGCAGGCCAATCCGGGTCCGGCGGGGTGCAGGGCCCCGCACTGCCGCAGGGTATGGGCCCCGAGATCAATCAAGGCGGCGCAGGAGCTAGCCGGGGCCGCGCAGCGCGGGGAGAGAGGCCCAGATAGAAATTGGCCTGTAATGGATCCGGGGACGCGTAGCGGCCCCAGCAGCTCCTCACCTGGTGTGCATCTCGCGATCATCCAGTCAGGGAGAGAGTGTAGTTCCTCTGGTCCTCGGGGGCTGCCGGGGGCGGATCAGGTCCCAGCAGCAGCAGCAGCACGGAACGGGAGGATGTAGGCCGCAGCCAGGCCACGGGCGCGGGTCGGTGGGCCTCCAGTCGGGTGCCGTAGTCAAGCCCGGCAGCGGGCGCGGCTCCTCCAGGAGGGCTGCACCGCCCAGGTGTCGAGCGGCGTGGAGGAGAGGCAGTCCGGCCGGGAGGACAGGTCTCCTAGGCCCGAGGGCCCCGACCACGGAACGGGGAGAGAGTCCAGGACGGCCGGCACGAGGCACGGCTCAAGCTGCGGCCGCCGGTCCAGCGAAGGGCGCGGCCCACCTCACGGCACTCCCAGTGCGGTCTGCAGTGCACCGCGGTATGCGTCCCAGCAGGCGGGCCAGTGGAAGGATGCAGCAGGGGAGACAATAGTGGAGTGGCGGGAACCGGGAGAAGAAACCCCGATGGGCCTCCAAGCGCCGTGGCAGCCTCGAGGTTCCCGCAGCGAGGATCTCCAGCTCCCAAGATCCGTTTCGAGCCAGGATCGCAGCAGTGTGTAGCCCCAGTTATAGGGAGGACAGGGGGTCGGTCGAGTAGGTGCAGAGATGTATTAGCCCGCAGATGTCATCGGATGAAGAGCGGCTGTGCACGGAGTTCAAGAGCTAGGAAGCCATCTTGTCGGCTGCTCAACAGCGCCCCCATCTAAATAGCTTTAATCCAAACACAGCCATGTTCCAATAAGGAACAGTTCAGGTCTGCATATGGAGTCCTTGCAGTCGGACATAAAATCTTACGTAACAATGCTAAGAATCTCGATTGTGCCCTTGCAGTTAATAAGAGAATTCCTAGTTCATACCTAACGGCATCACCTGGAAGGCACCTCTATAGTCTTAAAATTCTTTTCCACATCATTGTCTCGATAGAGGGTAAATAATCCAACATGCGTAAAGGATAAGTATCTATACCATAGAGCAGTTTGGGCACATTTTTCCCTTCATCGTATTGGATGACAAAATCACCATATTTCAAGTCTACTTTGGCCAGTTGGCTAGCCAGGCGATGGGCACGATCTTTAAACCACAAACAAAAACTTACCAAACTAGGCTTAGAATGTAGTAGAAACCCAAGATAAGTCAACGAATTCACATTCGTGATTGGCAGATCGCTGATCTTCAAGCAAAATGTACTTTTATTCCTGGATTTGGAAAATTGTATCACTTTCGTTTTATCTGGGTTGACCTTAAGTGCATGAATCGCAAGGTATCTTACAAATGCATTAATTAAATGTTGACGACCAAGTGGTGTTCAATCGAATAATAAATAGTCATGAGCATAGGCCTACTTGATCTCAATTTATGGAATTTCAGAGGAACAAAAGCAACAGGGTTTAAATAGTCATCAATGTCTGCCAAATATAAGTTGAACAGGGATAGGATCGATAAAGCCTATAAAGACTTAAGGGAAAGCAGCAAACCCGGAAGCTGAGGGAAGGGGAACCTTCCCCGGTCCCCCAATCATGAAGCGAGGAAAGAGACCCGTTTAGTCTCCAGCACAGAGCCTTGTCCTTAGACAGGCTGACTTTAAATAAGGATGAAGGGGATGAAAGCCATACTAGCTTGGGGCTAGATATGTCAGACGAAGAAAGGGAAACCTTCCGTTGGGAGGATCGAGAAAGTGTATGCAGTCCTGAGGGATGTCTGCAGGCAGACAAGGAAGTAAGATAGTCTGATCTAGAGCAGCATAAAGATAGGATGCCAGATCCTATAGCATATCCAGAGCGTCCTAAAGGACGATCGCATAGCGAGAAGTTAGAGTCACCACCATATGTGAGCAGGCTGAGGTCACTAAAAGGTAGAATGTGATCAGGAACTATTGTCCCCACTATGGATAGGCAGACAATGGGAGCCGATTGCGGATTTGGGTTCACACAGTTCCCGTTATTGGAGGAAGGAGGAGCCAGACCGCAGTATATTCCATGGCCGCAAATGGATAAGGATACTTTAAGGTGTAAACTTCCCAGTTTAACGGTGGGTGCTGGAAAATGGATTTATGAGCTAGAAAAAATGGAAGGGAGAAATAGGTTAGCAATAGGGGACATTAAGAGTCTCCTAGCAGCCATTCTGGGTGAAAGGGCTGATGACATTTGGACAAGAGCAGGATTCTCAAGTGTCACGGCACAAAACACAGTGCACAATGGAGCACCATTTAACAATTGTAAAGCAGATGTTTGGGGAGCGCCGAGGGTGCAGTATCCTGACAAATCAGTTATGGGTGCAATTATGGCACGTAAGATGGGAGAAGATGAAGATCCGCTTGCTTACATTCAAAGCATTCAGGAAGGGTAGACTCTTGAAATGCAGGAACTGTGGGGGAAGACAGTTGCAGTATTCTACCACATTTTCTGTCAAGGATTGCCACAGCAGGTACAGAGACAGCTCAAGAAATGAGTGGGAATAAAAGCGAAGCCTTGGGCAGAAATACAGTTGACCATAGTACATCACTGTTGGCTGTTGCAAGAGAAAAATAAGAAGGAAGATACTAGAAAACTTGAGGAAGCCAAGTTAGTTCAGAGGAAATTGTCAAAGGATGCCATAGAAGAGACAGTGTTGAGAAGTGGAGAAGGATTGGGAATGCAGCAAGCAGTGGGTACATCGCAGGTGAATAATCAACGTCAGATGGATCAAGGGGGAATGGGTTTATGCTGCGAAACGGAGGAATGGGCTACAGAGGAAGGGGTGGTTTTCAGAATACTCAAGTCAGTTTTCCGAATATGCAGAATGATAATCAGAATGTTCAAGGAGGATTTAATCAAGGGGGGCTAGTCAGAAGAGCTCCTCCTGTATTTTGGTCATGTGGAATAACAGGGCATATTGCACGCATGTGTGGAAGCCAAGGGTATGTACAGAATGGGCAATTCTCAGGAGGGGGGACAGTTTATCCTCCAGCATATATCTCACAGGCTAGGGATGGGTTTGCCCAAGATCAGACAGTGTATCAAGCACGAGTGCCGCAAATGAAACAATCATTGCAGCACCAGCAAGCACCATTGAATCTACCGCAAGGACGGTTGCAACAAGCACCCATACAGATACAGCAGAATGCAAAAACAGGACAGCTATTGACACATAGAGTTGGGGGTGTCACTGTGATAGGAGGACGTCCTTTCACAGGTACAGGGATATGCATGTATCCACAATAGGACAGCTCACAGGGTGACTTGATGTGTTCAGTACTATCAGTGACACCAGACCCCCAAGAGGAACCAAGGGTTCATGGGACGATAGGAGGCAAATCTTTTTCTTTTTTGGTAGACACTGGGGCTACTCGTTCATGTATACGAGAGGAAAAATACCCAATGACAGGAAATGCCATGAATGCTCAAGCTTTCTCTGGAGCTACAAGTAGACTTCCTTTGACTGATGAATTACCAGTCTCTATAGGAAAGTGTGACATGTCTGTTCCATTTTTGTATGTCACACAGACATGTCAGGCAGACATTGGTTAATATTTTAGGATGAGATTTAATGACGAGGCTTAACATGAGATTTCTTTTACTGTTGAAGGCGTGGTGTGTTCTACTCCAGGGATACATTATATGAATTTGGGTGAATTTATATTGGCGTTTACAGGGCAAATGGCTCTGTGAGGAATGCCACAAAAGCCAGAAGTTTTTCTTTATGGGGTACACATTCTGTTGACATGGCTACCCGAATAAGTGGGAAAGATTATAAGAATACCTGATGAATTTTTGTTCAGACCACAGATACCTAAGGACAAAGAGGGGGGAGATACTATTCTCCTAGAGTTAAATGGAGCCATAGTGCGAGAGGAATAGGCCATGCTCGAAAGAACAGATGACAAGGGCAGGCCATGGAAAACAGTGATTGCCATTGGGGAATGGTATAGATTGACTGACGTCACTGATGAGGATATGTTTAGGGATGATCCATCAGAAGAAGTAATATTCAAGATGAGTATTACATATTGGATCAGGTTAGAGAAAAGGGAGATCCTGCAGCGAATGGTGATCGTGCAGCAGCGTCCAGCATTTTTTGATGAAGACTTAGAAAAGGTACCAAACTCTTTATGGACTACAGGCCACTATGACATAGGCCTATTCAAGGGGGTGTGGGAGGTTAAGATTAAGCTGAAGCCAGGAGCAATTTTACCTCAAGCAAGACAGTACCCCATGTCTCAAGAGGCGGATGAGGGTATTTTTAAGACTATTTCAGCCCTGATGGAACAGGGCATCTTAGTGATGTCAGAGTCACCATGTAATACCGCAGTGTAGCCTGTGAAGAAATTGAAGGGAAGGCCGTGAAGATTTATTTAAGATATGAGACAGATTAACCAGATTGTAGAGGCAGAGTTTCCTTTAGTTCCGAATCCGGCGATGATATTATGTAGTATCCCAGCAGAAGCACGATATTTTACGGTGATTGACATGAAAAAATGTGTTTTTCTCAATCCTGTTGCATAAGGACTCTCAAGACCTGATGTCATTTACATTTCACCAAACTAAAATTAAAAGCACTCGTTTGCCCCAAGGGTATTGTGAGTCTCCATCGATTTTTAACAGGGTCCTGTAGATGCATTTAGGCAATATTGATTTGAAAAGCGTTGTGCTACAGTACGTAGATGATATTTTGGTTTGTAGGATGACAAAAGATGAGTGCAGACAAGACTCAATTCAGTTTATGACTATCCGGGCAGACTAGGGATATAAAATGCATAAAGAGAAGTTGCAATATTGTCAAAAAGAGGTGTTGTACTTAGGTCAGTTGATTTCACATGAGGGTAAGAAAGTCACACCTCAAAGAGCTAAGGCGATATTGAAAACAGCAAAAACACACATGATAAAGCAAATGCAGCAGATTATAGTTTGTACACAAGACCCCTTTTGCAGGCTCTGAAGAAGGCACAAGTGAATAAGGAAAAAATAGAATGGACTGAGGAAATGGAGGGAGGGTTTGAAGAACTGAAGAAAGCAATTTGTACAGCTCCAGTTTTATGAATTCCCAACCATGATGAGAAATTCTTTTTATTTTCACACACGAATGGGGCAGTCATGACAGCAGTGCTTACACAGAGGACTACATTGGGGTACAAACCCCTGGCATATTACAGTGGGATTTTGGATCCAGTTATGAGAGGGCACTTTCCTTGTGCACAGTCGCTGGCAGCAGCTGTATTCACAATAGATATGTCTACTAGTATTGTGATGGGATGTTCTATGACATTGTTTGTTGAGCATGCTTTGTTTGCGATTTTGGAAAAACCTAAAGGTACATTGACATCTTGGAGGGCTTCTGCGTATGAGGTGGTTATATCAAATACAGCAATGAAAATAGGCTGGTGTAAAATAGTGAACCGTGCCACGTTTGTAGCCGAACCTATGGTAGCGGGTGAGCATGTGCATGATTGCGCTAATTACAAGAAAATCTATGATGACATCCCACGTGTAAAGCTTAAAGGAAAATGCTTTAGCTTGGGGGAGATTCTCTTTATTGATGGTTCTTCGAAAATCGATCAAACTGATGGGGAAAGGCATTCTGGTTCAGCTGTGGTAAGACACAGAGCAAATGGTGAATTTGAGGTGGTTGCAAGTGCAATACTACCTTCTCACTTTTTTCGCAAAGTCAGCAGAATTAGTGGCACTTATTGTCGTGATGGGGAGTGTTTGAGGTGCTGAGATCCGATAATGGAGCCCATTTTGTTAATGAAGTATTTGAACAGATTAGCATATTATTGAATATTAAGCACACGTTTTCTTCTGCTTATCACCTGCAAGCGAATGGATTATGTGAGAGACTCAAGGATCTCCTTAAAGAGAGAATTGCCAAACTAAGATAGACATTGAAGCAGAGATGGCTGTATTGACTACCCCTTGCATTATATGCATTAAGGAATAAGTCTGGGTCTAACCACCACCTCACACCCCACGAGTTAGTCACAGGGAGGCTAATGAGAACACCTTTGTCTCCTCCATCGAGGAGCAGAAGTGATGCCCAGAAGACTGCAGAAATTTTATGAAATGATTGTTGTGCATATTTGACATGTATGACCGCTAGTATCTCTGTCATTTCGGATCAACTCAAACGCCAGGGGGGGGTCAGTCTCAGGACACAGATTTGTATTTGTATTTGTATTTATTGTTTTATATAGCGCCTTAATCCAAGGCGCTTTACAATGAACAACAAAATATACATTAAACATGTAACAGTAGATGCAATAACGGTAAACATGAGTCAAACCAGAAAATCAGCATGTAGAACAATTTACATATGAGAAAGAAGAGGAGAGGAGGGGGGTGGAGAAAGAAGGGGGAGAGAGAGTAGTGAGTAAAGTGAATAGTAGGAAGGGAGATTTAGAAGAGAAGGGGAAGATAAAGAACAAAGAGAAGGGTAGAAGAAAGAGAGAAAGAAGCGTAAGAGGGGCAAGGGGATCAGGGAGGGGAGTGAAGAAGAAGAGATTTCAATGAGGATCCGGAAGGAAGACTAGGAAGGGGAGGAGCGGATAGAGAAAGGTAGGATGTACCAGTGTAATGTGTAATGGGGCAAGGAGCTGAAAGGAACGGAAACGAAAAGAGGCACAAGGGGGTGGGGGAACTGAAAGTAAGAAGAGATCAGCTGTTACGCTCACCTGATATTCCCGGGGGCGTCTGTAAGGCTCTGAAATCTGGAACCCTGGATACGTGGTTGCCCACTGCTGAATAATGAATCTGCAATTACAGAAGGGAGGATTTGTGATAACTCTCTCTAGTGGGGGAATCTCCCACCTCGCTCTAACTGATTCCCTTCCCACTGGGTTCTTTTCTAACCTTAGTTATTTGTAGGGTGAGCTATGTCTCCTGCGTTTCTTGTGCAGGGGTGCTTGACATTTGTTGGCAAGCTGCCGAGTTGCTTCACTCGTGCAGTACGCCTTCCTTGGGAGCAGGCCTGCTGTGACCCCAAATATGCTGGTAGGCAGGTAGGTTTGTTAATTGTAAGTCTTTGTTTTGTTTATGGTGGGAATTTGTTAATGTCTTTATCTCCTTCTTTTCGGGTGCAAAGGTCTTGATGCAGGCGTGCCGGATGGAGAGGCACGTTTCTAGGTAAGAGAAAGTGCGCAGCGCCTTTATTGTCTTTTGAAGCTAACCTGTGTTTTCTTCTTCTTCTCCTCACAGGCCGCTGTGGTGCTGTGAGTGGATGAGAGCACGATGAAAAACAGGCCCCCAGAATCCGTTAAGGTAGTACAGTGCTGTGCGGTTGTTTAATATTGAAAGCGAACCTGAATATGTCTCTTTTCCTTTGCAGATGTTGCTGTGGTGCTTCGGATGGAAGCGTGGCGTAGCGCGATGGAATTCAGGTAAGACTAATGTAATTCAATGTTTTGGAAGCGTGCGTTCTAATATTGTTTTTCCCTTTCTCGTTATTGCAGGTTGCAATGTTCGAACAGCAGCTGTGGTAGCGGTTCGCCGGAAGTCCTTAAGCTATTACTCACAGGTGAGTGATGTTTCTTCTTCTCTCGGTTTCCACAGATTGAGATGCTAAGGGCTGGATGGTGTTTTCTCAGGTAAAACAGGATAATCTTGTTCTTGCAGGATTACAGGAAGATACTGAAGACCAGGAGCTGGACACGGTGAGCGTCACACTGCTGGTTGCAGAATAACACGAAGCATGTTCTGCAGTCAGGGTGTGGTTTATATAGCCCAGGTAAAGTAGTACCAGGGAAATTAGTTCCAGGCCTGCCACACCCAAAACACTAGACCGCATGGCTTGGTTCTTAGAACTAGACTGTGTGGTTGCTTCCATGTTGGATTTAAAGGCCCATGTACATAATGGGACCTAGTTTGAACAGCCCTTCCTTCCTACATATGAGCTTGGTGCCAAAGATGCCAGGACTGGCTCCAGCAGCCCTTTTGCAGTGGTTTTAAGGCCCTCAGGGTTCTGGTGGGAGCCTGCTTGTGGCACAACTTGTGCCCCCTCACAGTGGTTATGACATCAGCAGAACGAAGTGAGCGAGAGGGGGTGTAAAGTGAGAGAAGAGAGGAGAGGTAAGGAGTAGCAAGGTTGTAAAGAGATTTAAAGACCAGACAAAGGAAGTGAAATTTAAATTGGATGAAAACGATTCAGCAACCAGAATTCAAGAACTACTTCCTGTACCTAGCATTTCTATTGGAGATCCAGTCCTTTGCATAATTTCACCAGGAAGTGGCACGAGCCTCCCTTTAGTGGTCCCTTTATTATGGAAAACATTACTCCCTCAGCAGTAAAAGTCTAAGAGAGGCACGCATGGATCCATTTGAACAACATAAAGCCTTACGCTGGTGAGACCAATGCACCCCCAACCATTCGGAAGCAAGACAAGAAGAAGTTCAGCACGTGCAGACCTAATCGATGACGAGGAAGAACGCTAAGGTTGCTGACTGAATAAATGCATGTGTGCATTTGGACTGTGGCTCACATCGGACACTCTTTATAGATATTATAGCAGGAGTGCAACGTGAGTTCTTGAGTCACAGTAATCTTTTGAATTGGACTTTAGAAAGTATTGATGTACTAAACATGCCAAACCTGGAGTTTTAATTTAATTACTGGAAACGTGGCTAGTTTCCAGACTCATTCCTCACTGAGTTTCTGTTCAGTTAAATCAATGGTCCTATCCGATGTCGATGTCCATAGTCTCCTTCACACTGTTTTCGTTTTTGTTCTTAGAGCTTATCCTGCTCTTGTTGGGCACAGTACTAATATACACATTTTTCTTCAAGATCCTAAAAATGGCCCTGCAATCACGAGTTGCCTGATTTTTCCTTCCTTAAGGCAGTATACATGCACAATGAGGACTGTTGAAAATGTCGATTCATAGAATTAATGTGCGCCGAAAATTCCCGCGCAGAGGTGCCAAAACGTGCGATTCGCAGTAAAAGTGCGAAAATCGCAGTGCAAGTGCGAAAATCGCAGGGAAACCAGCGCACATCGATTCATGGAAGTCTGTGCGAGAGAAAAACATTGGATGTGCGCTGAAAAAGTGCGCCGCGCACGCCGGCGCACAGGTCATCCAACAGCGCGCGCCACGTCCACTGCGAAATCGCACATAGCGCGGCGCACATCACAAAAGTAGGCGGAGCATGGGGCGTAACACTCGGAATGGGGAACAACGCGTGAAAATATGGGCGTCACGGGGGAAGTACAGGAGGCAAGTGCGCGGAACGCCCACACGATCGCCTACAACCCGTATTCATGGAATCGAATAGGGCAAACCAGCGCACGGTCAAAGAAGCGCACAGGGCCAAACAAGTATGCCACAAGAAAGCAGGCGGTAGCGTCCCTGCGCCTGAAAAAAATGTGCGCCAAAATGTGCGCTAACAAAAAGCACCCATATACAGCCATGATGAATGGTCCATACAGTGGCCCTCTAGGACAAATGAGGTGCAAAGGGGTACCGACAAGCACGGACACCCGCTGTGTGAAAAATAGCATGTGCGTGTGTTCCTGGGTGCGCGGGAAGATCCACACGCGATTGGCCTGGGTACGTGTACTTCGGGGTGCGCGGGAAGTTCCACACGCGATTAGCCTGTGTACGTGTACTAAAGGGTGCGCGGGAAGTTCCACACGCGATTAGCCTGGTACGTGTGTTTCGGGGTGCGCGGGAAGATTCACACGCGATTGGCCTGGGTACGTGTACTTCGGGTGCGTGGGAAGTTCCACACGCGATTGGCTTGGGTACGTGTATTCCGAGGTGCGCGGGAAGATTCACACGCGATTTCAGCAGGGTATGTGTATTTCGGTGGTGCCGGGGAATGCTACACGTGATTTGGCCGTGTGGGTCCTCCCAGGTGTTCCCTATACACCCTCCACGGCCCCTGCAGGCAGCCCACACCACAGGGGACTACCCTGCACCCCTGCTCATGTCCAATAGGCAACCCATCCACCATGGCCATGCCCCCCAGCCAACCCACATGTCACCTTGCACTACTGATCACCAACACATGTCTCCCAGCACCCCCACCCCCCAGCATCCAGGGGCACCCTCCACCAGGCCCCCACACATGTCTCCCACCACCCCCACCCCCCAGCAGTGCAGGGCACCCTCCACCAGGCCCCCACACATGTCTCCCACCACCCCCACCCCCCAGCAGTGCAGGGGCAGCCTCCACCAGGCCCCCACTCATGTCTCCCATCACCCCCATCCCCAGCATCCAGTGGCACCCTCCACCAGGCCCCCACTCATGTCCAACTCATGTCTCCCACGACCCCCACCCCCCAGCAGTGCAGGGGCAGCCTCCACCAGGCCCCCACTCATGTCTCCCATCACCCCACCCCCAGCAGTGCAGGGGCAGCCTCCACCAGGCCCCCACTCATGTCTCCCATCACCCCCACCCCCCAGCAGTGCAGGGCACCCTCCACCATGCCCCCACTCACGTCCCCCTGCACCCCCACCCCCCAGCAGTGCAGGGCACCCTCCACTAGGCCCCCACACATGTCTCCCACCACCCCCATCCCCCAGCAGTGCAGGGCACCCTCCACCAGGCCCCCACACATGTCTCCCACCACCCCCACCCCCCAGCAGTGCAGGGGCAGCCTCCACCAGGCCCCCACTCATGTCTCCCATCACCCCCACCCCCCAGCAGTGCAGGGCACCCTCCACCAGGCCCCCACTCATGTCCACCATCACCCCCACCCCCCAGCAGTGCAGGGCACCCTCCACCATGCCCCCACTCACGTCCCCCTGCACCCCCACCCCCCAGCAGTGCAGGGCACCCTCCACCAGGCCCCCACTCATGTCCCCCTGCACCCCCACCCCCCAGCAGTGCAGGGCACCCTCCACCAGGCCCCCACTCATGTCCAACTCATGTCTCCCTGCACCCCCACCCCCCAGCAGTGCAGGGGCAGCCTCCACCAGGCCCCCACTCATGTCCAACTCATGTCTCCCACCACCCCCACCCCCCAGCATCCAGGGGCACCCTCCACCAGGCCCCCACTCATGTCCAACTCATGTCTCCCACCACCCCCAGCCCCCAGCAGTGCAGGGGCAGCCTCCACCAGGCCCCCACTCATGTCTCCCATCACCCCCAGCAGTGCAGGGGCAGCCTCCACCAGGCCCCCACTCATGTCTCCCATCACCCTCACCCCCCAGCAGTGCAGGGCACCCTCCACCATGCCCCCACGCATGTCCCCCTGCACCCCCACCCCCCAGCAGTGCAGGGCACCCTCCACCAGGCCCCCACACATGTCTCCCACCACCCTCACCCCCCAGCAGTGCAGGGGCAGCCTGCACCAGGCCCCACTCATGTCTCCCATCACCCCCACCCCCCAGCAGTGCAGGGGCAGCCTCCACCAGGCCCCCACTCATGTCTCCCACCACCCCCACCCCCCAGCATCCAGGGGCACCCTCCACCAGGCCCCCACTCATGTCCAACTATTGTCTCCCTGCACCCCCAACCCCCAGCAGTGCAGGGGCAGCCTCCACCAGGCCCCCACTCATGTCTCCCACCACCCCCACCCCCCAGCATCGAGGGGCACCCTCCACCAGGCCCCCACTGTTAGGCGGAAACCTGTGCAGTTCCCTCTGGGACCACTGCAAAAGATTTAGGACTACAGGTGTTTGGCAGTAAACCCACTTGATAGCAGTCTGTACCACACAGATTCACTTGTTAGCTGTGGCTGAGCAGTCAGACTTCCCTCAAGAAGAGTTAGGTAGTATGTGGAGTATACAATATAGGGCAATTTACACAGTAGAACAAGCAAACACGGAGCAAGGCCTCGGTGTAAAGATATAAAGGTAGTTATTTATAACAACTCATCTATAGAAAACACTCTGGCACTAATATGGCAAACAACTTCAATCACAATTACTATACGAAAAAAGATCAATCCCCCTAACAATAGTTCGACAAATCTAGGTTCACCGGCATCACTTATTTGCAGAGGTGTATGCTTTAACCTAGATGGCACTCTAGTATTCGTTAGGTCGGGAGAGAAAAATAAAGCAGGTTATGAAATCAACTCGGTACCAATACTTGCAAGGCAAGTAAGGCAGGGTCTACCTGCAGATCACAAAGTTCAGAGGCCAGGCCCACTCGGAGAGAGGCAAGGCGATATGTCCCAAAAGTGTCTCAGTGGAAATGCACTTCGAGTCTTTATCGCAAATTGTTATGGAAAGGTTGGACCAGTTCAGAACAGACAGTTAAAGAACGCTTGGAGGCGACCCAATGGAAAGGCGAGGATTCAGACACCTCACTCTATCCGGCAGAAAGGGAAGCCAGGCGGACACGGTACCTTGTTTGTGGAGAGACAGCTCCGGCGGGGGCAGTTGTTTCTGGTGGTGGATGCACGTCGGGTCATTGCCAAGAGAAGAGATGATCTCGTCGTCGAAGGAAAGTTGAAGATCGTTGGACCACCAGGGAAGAGACCAGCCGCGGAGTGCTCCGTCACAAGGCACCACCTTTTGGTTGCGTTACAGGGGTAGTGGCTATCCGGTTGCCGAGGTGCTCTGCACTGGCAATTCGACCACTGCGTCCTGGAGCGAAGAAAAAGCAAAGGTCACTGGTTGTTCCCACCAGTCAGGGGAAGAGACTCTCAGGCAGGGAGATCTCCTCTGTCATCGGGAAGTGGTGAGTCGGTTCAGCAGGGCACCACCGGAGGTGTCGTCGTGTAGGTCGGCTCAGCTTTACCCTCGTCGGATTCTTAGGTCCTGTGGCGACTTCTGAAGATCCAGTCCCAAAAGCCCTGCTTTTATGCAGAAAACCCCCATTCATTCAGCCTAGCTGTCAATCAAAACACACTAAGTGGTGAGCGGGGAGGCTCATCACTTGGGCCAATCACACCAGAGTGTGACCGGAGTTGGCAAGGCAACTCAGTCCAGGGTGCCTAAACCCCCTCCCACACCCCTGTGGTAACCCAGACAGAATGGCACCACTTTGGAGGGTCTCTGGACAGAAGCCCGCCAAAAGTGGAACAAAGGGCTCAACCTTTGGTTTAGGAGTCACAGAGACAAACACAGACGCCATTTTAAAAACCGAGTTCTGGCAGAAAATACCATCCGATAGACTTATTTAAGATAAGTAAACCGGTGGTATGTTAGAGATTAACGGGAAAAAGGTATTAATCTCCAACAATGGGAAGAATACCATAGAGTTATATTCAGGGTCGAATATAACAAGTAGTTTCCACTGCCACCAGCCAAAACTCGACGAGGGGGGACGGGACAGTGCCCCCTCGAATAACAGACCCAGGAGTAATCGAATTACCCCTACTAGCACGTCCACAGGTGGATGGTTTGTACTAGTTCTGTTAGTAAATTTAGGTCTAGTAAAGCCAATGGTGACTTTACATGCCCGGGGAGACAGTAGTCAGTCCCCGGGTATGGAGTCTATGATGGAGGTCCGCTAGGACGCCCCAGTGTTACGGCACGTAGGGTGCGGTGTAACACACATAGAAAAACATATGAGACCCTATGGAGTAACAGACCCCATAGAACACATTGACATTCAAAGGAATTACACACATTCATGTCCAAGAGTGGGAGAAAAAGAGTCTCACTCTTGGCAGGATGGAAACTCCAGAAATACAGCAAAGCTGCTGGGGGACTCACTAGGTTAGGAAATTCAGCCTAAACAGAGAATTCTCCCTAACACTCGCCCCCCCCAGACTAAGGGACAGGAGGATTTAATCCACTCCTGGATGAATCTCATACCTCTACTCGATGACATACATCCTAGAGAGACCATCAGCATTTTGGTGGTGACATCCTGACCTGTGCTTAATGGTGAAATCAAACCCTTGCAGGCAGATCGACCATCTCAATAGTTTTGGGTTTTCCCCTTTCATTTGCATTAACCATCTCAAGGGTTGGTGGTCAGTCTGAATGACAAAAGTAGAATCATACAAGTACAGCCTAAACTTCTTCAGAGCCCACACGATAGCAAAGCACTCTCTTTCGATTGTTGCCCACCTTGTTTCAGGATCCTTCAGCTTGCGGCTGATGAAGCAAACGGGGTGTTCCCTACCTTTCCGATCCAGTTGACTGAGTACGGCACCTATTCCTACATTTGAAGCATCTGTCTGCACAATGAAGTGTTGGCGGTAATAAGGAGCTCTGAGTACTGGGGCTTGGCAAAGAGCCTTTTTCAGGTTTTCAAAAGCCTGATTGCACTCCTCGTTCCATCTAACCTTTTTAGGAAATTTGGGCGAGGAGATGACATTCAGTGGAGAAGCTATGGTCCCATAGTTCTCTATGAAATTCCTGTAATACCCAGTGAGGCCTAGGAAGGCTCTCACTTGGGTTTGAGTAGTAGGTGTTGTCCAATTTTGCACAGCTTCAATCTTACTGAGCAAAGGCCTTATTTCTCCACCTCCTACCTCATGTCCAAGATAGACTACCTTACCCTGTCCAATTTGGCATTTATTCGCCTTTATGCCCAGATTGGCTCGTCCAAGAGCCTTCAAAACATCTCTCAGGTGGGTTACATGTTCTTCCCAGGAATTGCTGAACATTGCTATGTCATCCAAGTATGCCATGCCGAAGTCCTCCATCCCATTCAGAACCTGGTTTACTATCCGTTGAAACGTAGCAGGTGCATTCTTGAATCCGAAAGGCATTACCTTAAACTGGTATAAGCCAACGGGGGTAGAAAATTCAGTTCTTGCCTTGGTATGGTCTGTCAGGGCTATTTGCCAATAGCCTGACGTCAAGTCAAATGTGCTGAGGAACTTGGCGGCGCCAAGTTTATCCACCAACTCATCTGTTCTTGGCAAAGGGTGGGCATCAGTCTTGGTGACTGCATTAAGAGCTCTATAATCCACGCAGAATCTAAGCTCTTTAGATCCGGCCTTTGGTACTAACACAACTGGGCTTGACCATGGACTAGTAGAGGGCTCTATTACCCCGAGATCAAGCATCTTGCTGACCTCACCTTTGATGTGGGTTTGTACGTTTTCTGACATTCGGTATCCTCTGCTTTCGACTGGCAGACAGTCACCAGTGAGTATGTCATGCTGGCCCCAAGGGGTCAAGCCTGGTGAAAGCGAGAACAGAGAGGCAAACTGATTCAGCATAGATTTGCACTCTTCTTGTTGCTCGGGTGTCAGATTGGAGGAGAGATTTACTCCTTCAATTTTTTCGTCTAAAGGTAAGCCTCTGAGGAGATCCGGAAGAGCTTCACTCTCTTCTTCTTCCTCGGATGATGCTAGAAGCAACGCTCCTACATCAGGTCGGGAGACATACGCTTTGAGTCGGTTGGTGTGGAAGACTGTCGGAGCCTCCTTGGGATTGCCCAAGTCCACCAGATAGTTGACCTCTCCGAGTTTACCCACCACTCTGAAGGGTCCCATCCATTTGTCTTGCAAGGTCCTCTGCCTTGTTGGGATCATAACGAGAACAAGCTGGTCTTGAGCGAATTCAACCATGTTAGCCTTTTGATCGTGCCAGTGGTTGACCAATGCTTGTCCAGCTTTCAAGTTATCGCTTGCTTCCGTCATCATGTGTGACATACTCCTTCGGAGACCTATCACGTAGTCAGTCACTCTGACTGGCTTGGGGGAAGGAGCACTCTCCAACCCCTCCTTAATCAGGGCCAATGGACCTCTGACGGGATGACCATAGAGAATAACCTGCTCCCTCCTGAGCGACTTCTCTATAAGCAAATAGAAGGCATGGCAGTAGAAGGTCCCACTTACGCTTCAGGAGTTCCTCTAAAGCACCTATCATGCTCTTCATGGTTCGGTTGAACTGTTCTACCAACCCATTGGTTTGCGGGTGGTAAGCTGCTGAGAACTTGTAAGTAACTCCACAGGTTTCCCACATGGCTTTCATGTAGTGGGACATAAAGTTTGACCCCCTGTCAGAGATTACTTCCTTAGGAAACCCAACCCTAGTAAAAATACCAAGGAGGGCCTTAGCCACAGCCGGAGCTGTAACAGTCCTCATAGGAATTGCCTCAGGATACCTAGTAGCATGGTCTACTACAACAAGTATAATCCTGTTGCCTGAGGAGGTTGGAGGATCAAGGGGACCAACAATGTCAATCCCTACTCTCTCAAACGGGACTCCCACAACTGGGAGAGACACTAAAGGTGCCACATTCTTGGAGCCAACCTTACCAGAGGTCTGGAAGGTGTGGCAGCTCCTGCAGTGTTTTTCTACTTCGGCCCCCATCTTTGGCCAATAGAAGTAGAGAGAGAGCCTTTCCTTAGTCTTCTTGAAACTCAAGTGACCAGCCAAAGGAATCTCGTGGGCTAACTGCAAGAACTGTGGTCTGTTCTCTTGGGGTACTACAAGCCGCTTGTAGTCTCCAGGTGCAGACTCGGTCGGTTCACTGTAGAAGAGGCCATCTTCCCAGTGCAACCTGTATTTCCCAGGCTCTTGCCCTTCGGCCTGAGATTCTGCCTGGTGGCGAAGACCTTCCAGAGTTGGACATTCTCTCTGTCCCTTACTGAAGCCTGCCCTGCTGGGTCCATCTTCTGCCAGTAAAGACTGCAGCTCAGGATGGTCAACAGGATCCAGATGTCCAATGAGTTCCTGGCCTTCCATTAGCTCTTCCTCAGAGTCTAATTCTACCACACAGGGTTGTAGCTTCCTCCCAGCCTCAGCTGGAGGTGGAGTTACGGGTGTAACTTTGGACAACCGCGGGGAAGTCCTTGTTGGCTGCACTGAAATGCTGGCTGCTGGTTTCGGGGTAGAAGTCTTAGGTTTCCCTTTCGCTTCTGATTTCTTCGAGACAGCTGCCGACAATTCCAGTGGAGCAGGAGTGATCTCTTTCTTCATCATCTCCTGGAGAGTACCACGCATGGTCCTTTCTCTTGCAGGTCTGGTTAGCTCCTGTAACCGTTTACTAGGAGGTCTGGGAGTATGCGATACAACTCCGAGAGTTTTCAAATCGTTACCCAACAGTACGCGTCCTGGTACCTCACTCTGTATGCTGACAGGTATCTTCACAGTCATGTCGTTACACTGGATGAGAACTGGTAATTGGGGAAGCATCTGCACAGGCCCTCCAGCTAACTTGGTGAGGCGTTTGGGTGCCTTAGCAACATCAGCAGCCTGAAAAAACGATTTATCCACCACAGTTATGCTGGCCCCAGTGTCTCTAATGGCAGGAGTCTCCTGACCATTCACCTGGACACCATCCTTATAATACTCTTTAGTATTATCGGGGATAGAATTATAGACATCTAAATTCTGTTGTTCCCACAACCCCAGAGATACTAAAGAAATGCTGGCTGAGACTCCAATGGGTTCATCAGCTAGCAGTAGAAAGTTTCCACTTGCCATTTGGACTTCCTCCTCTGGAGCGAAGGCTAAGGAGACAAGCTGGACCCCTGAAGGTTTACCCTTACATCTGGGATCTCCTTTCACGTGGTCAGTCGAGCCACAAACAAAGCATTTACCGAATGCTTTCTGGAATGGTGGCTTGTTCTGGCCTCCTTCCGATTTGGCACCAGAAGACACACTATTCAGCTACGGTTTTCCTTGTGGCTTACCCTTCTGGTTTTGTTTGGGGCCCTCCTTGGAATTTGAGTTATTCGAATTCTCTTTTGAGTCTTTTTTAGGCTGTTTTCCCTCATCCTTTTCTGAGTTGCCCCAGAATCCTTGTGAGTAGCCCTGTTGGCAACCCACAAGTCAGCAGCCTTAGCCAGCTTCCGGGAATCCAATTCCTTCGAATCAGCCAAGTGCTGTCTGAGCTCAGGAGAACAGGCATCATAAATCAACTCCAACATAAAAAGATTCTTCATACCCTCATAAGTGTTCACTTTGCAACCCTTAATCCATCCCTCTAAGTTTTTCAACCCTTCACTCACCCAGGTAGCCCAAGGGGTACCATCATGCTTTTTGAGGGTTCTAAACCTCTTAAGATACTGGGAAGGGGTCTTCCCAAATCTAGCTATCAAAGCTAGTTTCACACTTTCGTACTCTTTCCTATCCTCTTCCCCCCACTCCATTACCACATCAGTTGCAACAAGGGGAAGCCTAGAGAACAACCAGGTAAGCAACTTGTTACCTGTGATGTTCTGAAGCCCATGATTGTACTCAAACAAACTCAGCCAATCCAACACATCCAACTTTGGTTCATACATACCAATTAATTCCTTCGGCATCCGGGGTCTTTTGGGACTGGAGCTTCTAGAAGAGCCAGAGACAGAAGCAGTTTCGACAGACAACTTTTTAATTTCTAACTCATGCTTGAGCTCCATTTCTCTGAGCCTAAGAATTTGTTGCATTTCTTGGTGTTTCTGTTTAGTTTGAGCAGTAATCCTTCTGAAATCCAAGTATATTTTCATTTTTTCTAGTTCATGGACTTGAGGACTTAGTGTGGGACCTGTTATAGGCCCAGTAGATACAGCTGGTAAGGCAGACAGAGGGGCAGGGGTGACAGTTTCGTTAGCCTCTCTCTCCTCTTCAGCCTCTTCATAACTATCATCAGAATTACGATTTAGATCAACATCATCACTGTTATTTACATCTGCTGGAGAAGTTGGTTCCTCTGAACCAGTACCCAGACTTTGGTTTTCCAGCAATCTCGCTATCAGTTCTAACTTCTTGCCTCTTACAGAAAGATTCTCTTGCCTAGAGAGAGCTCGTAAACTCTCAGTATTTTCACCTTACAAGGATTCTTGACTGTAAACTTCCATAGTAGACATGTTTTTGAAAGTTACTTTTTTAGTGCTAAGCTTTGTGGTTAGTTATCCTAAAGTGTCGAAAAGCACTCTAAACTGTATACTCGATACAAGTCCCACCGCTGTACACCAGTGTTAGGCGGAAACCTGTGCAGTTCCCTCTGGGGCCACTGCAAACGATTTAGGACTACAGGTGTTTGGCAGTAAACCCACTGGTAGCAGTCTGTACCACACAGATTCACTTGGTAGCTGTGGCTGAGCAGTCAGACTTCCCTCAAGAAGAGTTAGGCAGTATGTGGAGTATGCAATATAGGGCAATTTACACAGTACAACAAGCAAACACGGAGCAAGGCCTCGGTGTAAAGATATAAAGGTATTTATTTATAACAACACATCTATAGAAAACACTGTGACACTAATACGGCAAACAACTTCAATCACAATTACTATACGAAAAAATATCAATCCCCCTAACAATAGTTCGACAAGTCTAGGTTCACCGGCATCACTTATTTGCAGACAGAGGTGTATGCTTTAACCTAGATGGCACTCTAGTATTCGTTAGGTCGGGAGAGAAAAATAAGGCAGGTTATGAAATCAACTCGGTACCAATACTTTACGGACAAATGCAAGGCAAGTAAGGCAGGGTCTACTGCAGATCACAAAGTTCAGAGGCCAGGCCCACTCGGAGAGAGGCAAGGCGGTATGTCCCAAAAGTGTCTCAGTGGAAATGCGCTTCGAGTCTTTATCGCAAATTGTTATGGAAAGGTTGGACCAGTTCAGAAAAGAAAGTTAAAGAACGCTTGGAGGCGACCCAATGGAAAGGCGAGGATTTAGACACCTCGCTCTATCCGGCAGAAAGGGAAGCCAGGCGGACACGGTACCTGGTTTGTGGAGAGACAGCTCTGGCGGGGGCAGTTGTTCCTGGTGGTGGATGCACGTCGGGTCTTTGCCAAGAGAAGAGATGATCTCGTCGTCGAAGGAAAGTTGAAGATCGTTGAACCACCAGGGAAGAGACCAGCCGCGGAGTGCTCCGTCACAAGGCACCACCTTTTGGTCGCGGTACAGGGGTAGTGGCTATCCGGTTGCCGAGGTGCTCTGCACGGGCAATTCGACCACCGCGTTCTGGAGCGAAGAAAAAGCGAAGGTGACTGGTTGTTCCCACCAGTCAGGGGAAGAGACTCTCCGGCAGGGAGATCTCCTCTGTCGTCGGGAAGTGGTGAGTCGGTTCCACTGGAGGTGTCCTCGTGCAGGTCGGCTCAGCTTTCCCCTTGTCGGATTCTTAGGTCCTGTGGCGACTTCTGAAGATCCAGTCCCAAAAGCCCTGCTTTTATGCAGAAAACCCCCATTCATGCAGCCTAGCTGTCAATCAAAACACGCTAAGTGGTGAGCGGGGAGGCTCACCACTTGGGCCAATCACACCAGAGTGCGACCGGAGTTGGCAAGGCAACTCAGTCCAGGGTGCCTAAACCCCCTCCCAAACCCCTGTGGTAACCCAGACAGAATGGCACCACTTTGGAGGGTCTCTGTACAGAAGCCCGCCAAAAGTGGAACAAAGGGCTCAACCTTTGGTTTAGGAGTCACAGAGACGAACACAGACGCCATTTTAAAAACCGAGTTCTGGCAGAAAATACCATCCGATAGACTTATTTAAGATAAGTAAACCGGTGGTATGTTAGAGTTTAACGAGAAAAAGGTATTAATCTCCAACAATGGGAAGAATCCTATAGGGTTATATTCGGGGTCAGATATAACAAGTAGTTTCCACTGTCACCAGCCAAAACTCGACGAGGGGGGACGGGACAGTCCCCCCTCGAATAACAGACCCAGGAGTAATCGAATTACCCCTACTAGCACGTCCACAGTAGGATGGTTTGTAATAGTTCTGTTAGTAAATTTAGGTCTAGTACAGGCAATGGTGACTTTACATGCCCGGGGAGACAGTAGTCAGTCCCCGGGTATGGAGTCTATGATGGAGGTCCGCTAGGACGCCGCAGTGTTACGGCACGTAGGGTGCGGTGTAACACACATAGAAAAACATGTGAGACCCTATGGAGTAAAAGACCCCATAGAACACATTGACATTCAAAGGAATTACACACATTCATGTCCAAGAGTGGGAGAAAAAGAGTCTCACTCTTGGCAGGATGGAAAAAAACAAACTCCAGAAATCCAGCAAAGCTGCTGGGGGACTCACTAGGTTAGGAAATTCAGCCTAAACAGATAATTCTCCTTAACACCCACTCATGTCCAACTCATGTCTCCCACCACCCCCACCCCTCAGCAGTGCAGGGGCAGCCTCCACCCGGCCCCCACTCATGTCTCCCATCACCCCCACCCCCAGCAGTGCAGGGGCAGCCTCCACCAGGCCCCCACTCATGTCTCCCATCACCCCCACCCCCCAGCAGTGCAGGGCACCCTCCACCATGGCCCCACTCATGTCCCCCTGCACCCCCACCCCCCAGCAGTGCAGGGTACCCTCCACCAGGCCCCCACATATGTCTCCCACCACCCCCACCCCCCAGCAGTGCAGGGCACCCCCCACCAGGCCCCCACACATGTCTCCCACCACCCCCACCTCCCAGCAGTGCTGGGGCAGCCTCCACCAGGCCCCCACTCATGTCTCCCATCACCCCCACCCCCCAGCAGTGCAGGGGCAGCCTCCACCAGGCCCCCACTTATGTCTCCCACCACCCCCACTCCCCAGCAGTGCAGGGCACCCTCCACCAGGCCCCCACACATGTCTCCCACCACCCCTACCACCCAGCAGTGCAGGGGCAGCCGCCACCAGGCCCCACTCATGTCTCCCATCATCCCCACCCCCAGCAGTGCAGGGGCAGCCTCCACCAGGCCCCCACTCATGTCTGCCATCACCCCCACCCCCCAGCAGTGCAGGGCACCCTCCACCATGCCCCCACTCATGTCCCCCTGCACCCTCACCCCCCAGCAGTGCAGGGCACCCTCCACCAGGCCCCCACACATGTCTCCCACCACCCCACCCCCCAGCAGTGCAGGGCACCCTCCACCAGGCCCCCACACATGTCTCCCACCACCCCCACCCCCCAGCAGTGCAGGGGCAGCCTCCACCAGGCCCTCACTCATGTCTCCCATCAACCCCACCCCCAGCAATGCAGGGGCAGCCTCCACCGGGCCCCTGATCATGTCTCCCACCACCCCCACCCCCCAGCATCCAGGGGCACCCTCCACCAGGCCCCCACTCATGTCCAACTCATGTCTCCCTGCACCTCCACCCCCCAGCAGTGCAGGGGCAGCCTCCACCAGGCCCCCACTCATGTCTCCCACCACCCCCACCCCCCCAGCATCCAGGGGCACCCTCCACCAGGCCCCCACTCATGTCCAACTCATGTCTCCCACCACCCCCACCCCCCAGCAGTGCAGGGCACTCTCCACCAGGCCCCCACACATGTCTCCTACCGCCCCCACCCACCAGCAGTGCAGGGGCAGCCTCCACCAGGCCCCCACCATGTCTCCCATCGCCCCCACCCCCCAGCAGTGCAGGGCACCCTCCACCAGGCCCCCACTCATGTCCCCCTGCACCCCCACCCCCCAGCAGTGCAGGGCACCCTCCAGCAGGCCCCCACACATGTCTCCCACCACCACCACCACCCCCCAGCAGTGCAGGGTACCCTCCACCAGGCCCCCACACATGTCTCCCACCACCCCCACCCCCCAGCAGTGCAGGGGCACCCTCCACCAGGCCCCCACTCATGTCTCCCATCACCCCACCCCCCAGCAGTGCAGGGGCAGCCTCCACCAGGCCCCCACTCATGTCTCCCATCACCCCCACCCCCCAGCAGTGCTGGGGCAGCCTCCACCAGGCCCCCACTCATGTCTCCCACCACCCCACCCCCCAGCAGTGCAGGCCACCCTCCACCAGGCCCCCACACATGTCTCCCACCACCCCCACCCCCCAGCAGTGCAGGGGCAGCCTCCACCAGGCCCCCACTCATGTCTCCCATCACCCCCACCCCCAGCAGTGCAGGGGCAGCCTCCACCAGGCCCCCACTCATGTCTCCCATCACCCCCACCCCCAGCAGTGCAGGGCACCCTCCACCATGCCCCCACTCATGTCCCCCTGCACCCCCACCCCCCAGCAGTGCAGCGCACCCTCCACCAGGCCCCCACACATGTCTCCCACCCCCCCAACCCCCCAGCAGTGCAGGGCACCCTCCACCAGGCCCCCACACATGTCTCCCACCACCCCCACCCCCCAGCAGTGCAGTGGCAGCCTCCACCAGGCCCCCACTCATGTCTCCCATCACCCCCACCCCCCAGCAGTGCAGGGGCCGCCTCCACCAGGCCCCCACTCATGTCTCCCACCACCCCCACCCCCCAGCATCCAGGGGCAACCTCCACCAGGCCCCCACGCATGTCTCCCATCACCCCCACCCCCCAGCAGTGCAGGGCACCCTCCACCAGGCCCCCACTCATGTCTCCCATCACCCCCACCCCCCAGCAGTGCAGGGCAACCTCCACCAGGCCCCCACACATGTCTCCCACCACCCCCACCCCCCAGCATTGCAGGGCACCCTCCACCAGGCCCCTACTCATGTCTCCCACCACCCCCACCCCCCAGCAGTGCAGGGGCAGCCTCCACCAGGCCCCCACGCATGTCTCCCATCACCCCCACCCTCCAGCAGTGCAGGGCACCCTCCACCAGGCCCCCACACATGTCCCCCTGCACCCCACCCCCCAGCATCCAGGGGCACCCTCCACCAGGCCCCACTCATGTCTCCCACCACCCCCACCCCCCAGCAGTGCAGGGTACCCTCCACCAGGCCCCCACACATGTCTCCCACCACCCCCACCCCCCAGCAGTGCAGGGCACCCCCCACCAGGCCCCCACACATGTCTCCCACCACCCCCACCTCCCAGCAGTGCTGGGGCAGCCTCCACCAGGCCCCCACTCATGTCTCCCATCACCCCCACCCCCCCAGCAGTGCGGGGGCAGCCTCCACCAGGCCCCCACTTATGTCTCCCACCTCCCCCACTCCCCAGCAGTGCAGGGCACCCTCCACCAGGCCCGCACACATGTCTCCCACCACCCCTACCACCCAGCAGTGCAGGGGCAGCCTCCACCAGGCCCCACTCATGTCTCCCATCATCCCCACCCCCAGAAGTGCAGGGGCAGCCTCCACCAGGCCCCCACTCATGTCTGCCATCACCCCCACCCCCCAGCAGTGCAGGGCACCCTCCACCATGCCCCCACTCATGTCCCCCTGCACCCTCACCCCCAGCAGTGCAGGGCACCCTCCACCAGGCCCCCACACATGTCTCCCACCACCCCACCCCCCAGCAGTGCAGGGCACCCTCCACCAGGCCCCCACACATGTCTCCCACCACCCCCACCCCCCAGCAGTGCAGGGGCAGCCTCCACCAGGCCCTCACTCATGTCTCCCATCAACCCCACCCCCAGCAATGCAGGGGCAGCCTCCACCGGGCCCCTGATCATGTCTCCCACCACCCCCACCCCCCAGCATCCAGGGGCACCCTCCACCAGGCCCCCACTCATGTCCAACTCATGTCTCCCTGCACCTCCACCCTCCAGCAGTGCAGGGGCAGCCTCCACCAGGCCCCCACTCATGTCTCCCACCACCCCCACCCCCCCAGCATCCAGGGGCACCCTCCACCAGGCCCCCACTCATGTCCAACTCATGTCTCCCACCACCCCCACCCCCCAGCAGTGCAGGGCACTCTCCACCAGGCCCCCACACATGTCTCCTACCGCCCCCACCCACCAGCAGTGCAGGGGCAGCCTCCACCAGGCCCCCACCATGTCTCCCATCACCCCCACCCCCCAGCAGTGCAGGGCACCCTCCACCAGGCCCCCACTCATGTCCCCCTGCACCCCCACCCCCCAGCAGTGCAGGGCACCCTCCAGCAGGCCCCCACACATGTCTCCCACCACCACCACCACCCCCCAGCAGTGCAGGGTACCCTCCACCAGGCCCCCACACATGTCTCCCACCACCCCCACCCCCCAGCAGTGCAGGGGCACCCTCCACCAGGCCCCCACTCATGTCTCCCATCACCCCACCCCCCAGCAGTGCAGGGGCAGCCTCCACCAGGCCCCCACTCATGTCTCCCATCACCCCCACCCCCAGCAGTGCTGGGGCAGCCTCCACCAGGCCCCCACTCATGTCTCCCACCACCCCACCCCCCAGCAGTGCAGGCCACCCTCCACCAGTCCCCCACACATGTCTCCCACCACCCCCACCCCCCAGCAGTGCAGGGGCAGCCTCCACCAGGCCCCCACTCATGTCTCCCATCACCCCCACCCCCAGCAGTGCAGGGGCAGCCTCCACCAGGCCCCCACTCATGTCTCCCATCACCCCCACCCCCAGCAGTGCAGGGTACCCTCCACCATGCCCCCACTCATGTCCCCCTGCACCCCCACCCCCCAGCAGTGCAGCGCACCCTCCACCAGGCCCCCACACATGTCTCCCACCCCCCCAACCCCCCAGCAGTGCTGGGCACCCTCCACCAGGCCCCCACACATGTCTCCCACCACCCCCACCCCCCAGCAGTGCAGTGGCAGCCTCCACCAGGCCCCCACTCATGTCTCCCATCACCCCCACCCCCCAGCAGTGCATGGGCCGCCTCCACCAGGCCCCCACTCATGTCTCCCACCAACCCACCCCCCAGCATCCAGGGGCAACCTCCACCAGGCCCCCACGCATGTCTCCCATCACCCCCACCCCCCAGCAGTGCAGGGCACCCTCCACCAGGCCCCCACTCATGTCTCCCATCACCCCCACCCCCCAGCAGTGCAGGGCAACCTCCACCAGGCCCCCACACATGTCTCCCACCACCCCCACCCCCCAGCATTGCAGGGCACCCTACACCAGGCCCCTACTCATGTCTCCCACCACCCCCACCCCCCAGCAGTGCAGGGGCAGCCTCCACCAGGCCCCCACGCATCTCTCCCATCACCCCCACCCTCCAGCAGTGCAGGGCACCCTCCACCAGGCCCCCACACATGTCCCCCTGCACCCCACCCCCCAGCATCCAGGGGCACCCTCCACCAGGCCCCACACATGTCTCCCACCACCCCCACCCCCCAGCAGTGCAGGGGCAGCCTCCACCAGGCCCCCACTCATGTCCCCCTGCACCCCAACCCCCAGCCGTGCGATTTTCCTGGGTACGTGTATTCTTGGGGTGCGCGGGTAGTCTCCCATGCGATACCATCAGGGTACGTGTATTATGAGTCCACGTGAACTTCCACACGCAATACCAGCAGGCTACGTGTATTATGGGGTTCGCAGGAAGTTCCACACACGATTGCCCTGGGTACAAGTATTTCGGGGTGCGCGTGAACTTCCACACGCGACTGGGCTTGTGAGAGTGGGGTACATGTATTCCAGGGGTGGGCGGGAATATTTACTCGCGACTGGGCCTGGGAGAGCGTGTTACGTGTATTCCTGGGGTGGGCGGGAAGATTCACACGTTCGCCTACAATGCACCGAAAAATAAATGGTCCAATCCTGAAACACGTAGGCCAGCATGAAGCAGGTGTATGTCGACCCGCGCAGCATAAAAGTGCGTGCAAACAAACAAGCTCAGACGCCAGGATGAATATACCGTTCCTAGCAGCAGTGGCCATGGGTTACCAAAGGAGGAGGAGGAGGATAGTGAGGACCCGAATTTTCACTCCCAGAACCAGCCTTTTTGGGATGCCTGATGACCAGGTGTATGGGAGGTACAGGTTTCCACCACACATAATACTGGACCTGGTCAGTGAGTGGGAGGATGACCTCACATCACCCACCCTGTGCTCCCAAGCACTCAGCCCCCTGGAGAAGGTCCTCAATGTACTGCACTTCTTGGCCACAGGATCATTTCAGCGGACAAGTGCCATAGTGGGTGGGGTGTCACAGGCCACACAGTCACGCTGCCTACACCAGGTCTTGAACATCATCACTGCACGCCCATCAGTCCGTAGGCACATATACCTGCCCAGGACACCTGCAGAAAGGCAGGCTGCCGCCCTCGATTTCTACGGTGTGGCACAATTCCCCAAAGTGCTAGGTGCCATTGACTGCACCCATGTGGCACTACGTCCCCCCAGGGCATCTGAGCACATCAATAGGAACCGCAAGCACTGGCATTCCATCAACGTGCAGGTAGTATGTAATGCCAAGGGAATCATCACCTCAGTATATGCCAACTATCCAGGGTCCACCCACGTCAGCTTCATTTACCGAATGTCTACCCTAAGCCGGGACCTAGAAGCTGGGTGGCATGGCGATACATGGCTGCTTGGTGAGTATGAATGCCACTGCACATGCATGCATGTCAGATGCAGAGTTATGTCACTACCCCACTAATGATACCCATCACCTCCTCACCAGGGGACAGTGCCTACCCTCTGAGCACCCACATGATGACGCCAATTCGGAACCCCATCACGCCTCCCGAGGTAAGATACAACACAGCCCATATTGCAACCCGGGGCATAGTGGAGCGCACATTCGGAGTGCTCAAGTCACGCTTTCGCTTCCTTGACCGTTCTGGCGGGCAGCTGTTATATGCGCCCCCAGTAGTGTGCAGGATCATAGTGGCAGCATGTGTCCTGCACAATGTTGCAACGCGCCGGGGCCTGGCTGTGGACATGGTGGTGCCCCCACATCCCCAACCACATGCACGCCCGCTGCGCATGGGAGGGGAAAGGGCACGGGGTGAGGCAGCCCGTACGCAGCTGGTGGCTAATTACTTAACATAGATATCACACCCCGGTGGAGTGCACACAGCCCTGGCACATACCATCTGATATGCAATGATGACTCGACCTGACAATTATGACGAACAAAGGGACAGTCAACTGTCAGAACCATAGCAGCCTGAGATTGTTCATGTGGAAGTGTCACAATGTGTGCATCCCTACCTACACAAACACCACCAATGCAGTGTCATCAAAAGACACTTCCATGCTGCAGAAATGAATACCCACTTGCAAAATACTACATGAAAACAGTGCCATGTCACCCAACTCCTCCCCGGCACGGCCACACAACACACCATGGCATGTCATGCAATGTGAGAGCAAAAAAATTAATCCCCACAACATGCCCCAAGTGTCACCAGCTACAGTGTCCCTAATGGAAACATGGCCACACATGAAATGCTCACAGTAATGCAGGACCTACAACACACATTACCAAATACTTACCAAGAATACCAATCACCTACACAACCTCCAACCTACCTTAAACATGACATTACAGACTTAAAGATTTGCTAGCCTCACTACCTGATGATGCCAGCACTTCGAACACTTCCAAGTATACAGTGTTAGCGCCACGCAAGAGTGTAGGTGCACTGCTTACAACATGGACTCCAGTTCCAAGGTGGACCGCCTTGTGAAGACATGAGAAATGGACCTGAAAATTAGGAGGATGAGATGGATGCAGAGGCACATATCAATACACCATGCAGTGTACAATACAACAACAATATGCACTATGAATGTATACACAGTATTGACTAGAGACTGCCCACACATCGAATGGGAGTCCAACGTCACCATGTACGTCAATGTCACTTGGGCACACCCTTTGCAAGCCCATGGAAACGGGAAGCAGGAGGGGTGTGTGTCATACAAACCCAAGCATCTGAACCAAATTCATGACAAGCCTGCATGTGCCCAGCCACAATACAGCGTATGCCCACGGGAGCCACAAAAGGCAACACACTGTCCAAAAAAAAAAATCAAAAATGGCCATTAATGGGCCTGGTGGGGTGGGGGAGGCCACCCAGGAGGTCCGAGGACAGGGTGCACACCAAAACCCACCTGTGTGGATCTTGTGAAACAAAAAACACCTCCATGGGCTCATGGCCTACACGGCTACCCTATTGTGGGAGAATCACTGCTGTCGCTCTCCTCACCCTCTGCGGCTGCCTCAGGAGGTGGTGGCACTATGGGAGGCAGCCCACGCAAAGCCCTAGTCTGTTCCTCCATGGCAGCAAGCATGCGGGTGTGGTAGGTCTCGTTCTGGAGGGTAATTGTGCGTAGGTCCCCATGCAACAACTCACGGTATGCCCGGACATCCGCCCTAGTTGCCTGCATCTCAGCTGAGAGCGTACGTGTGAGACGCTCCAGCTGCTGTTCTGTCCTTCTGTTTGTTGAAGCCTCAAGCTCAACAAGAGTCGTCCTGAGGTGAAGGAGTTCCACCCTCAGGGCTTCCCTGTGGCCCTGGGAGTCTATGGAAATGGCTTCCCGCTGAGTCGCCAGTGCCGCCCGCCTGTCCCTGTCAGACGCCAACATGTCCTCCCTGTGTGACTGGCAGATGGAGTCTGTTGCCTGCTGTAGTCGCTCCATCAGCCTTTCGGGGGGGACAATGGAAGTGGACACCCTATCCATGGCCTGAGCCATCATCTCTGATGATACTGCCTGTTGGGTTGCCATACCGTATATGGATTGCTCCCATGCGGTATTGCCAGATGGCGTACGGCCACCACGTCGGCGGGCACCACACCTGTCTGGGGCAAGGCGAACTGCGCCTTGCTGTGCCGGCACTGCCTGAGGCTGCAGGACTGCATTCCCCCTCTGATCTGCTGGCCCAGGAACAGGATCAGATGTTGCGGAGTGTGACCCTGCATCCGTAACCACCAAAGGCGTACCTGCCAACACTGACACCCCAATTAAGGGTTCTAACCCTGGTGCAGGTGGGTCGGACAGAACAGAATCCCTCCCAGGGACACTCACCTGCGACGGCACATAGGTCTCATCATCCGAATCGACACCTGAATACAGCTCGGGGGAGGTGCAGCCAGAGACACCCCTTGAGAGCACGACCTGCAGCAGTTGTGGGTTCTCACTCACCACCACACCACGTCCCTCACTGGTGGTCGGTCGGGCCTCAGACCCCTCCTGGGTCTGCACCATCTCCACAACCCCAGCAGTATCAAGTGCGTCATCCCCTGCAAAGACATAAAAGAAAACAAATGGAAACAGGCATTAGCACTATGTCACACAATTAGGGCTTAGAGGCTACAGAAACAGTACTTGATTGACACATGTCCCACATGACTAAAACCCTCCCATGCATGCACCGTCACTGCGTGTGAAGGGTAGGCAGATGGCACACATTGATGACACCAAGATGGAAGATGAACACATTTGCTGCATGCTGCCTAGCAGTGGCATCACACATTGACCAGTGATTGGCAGGTCAAATACACATGCCATCACACAGATGGCATGTACCCTAGCCATAAAGTGAAGAGGGAGAGGAGGGCACCAATTGTTCATTCAGTCCAGTTTGCTCATGAAATTGATTTTTTCATTGAAATAGTTCAAATGTTTAACCTGGAGCTGCCAGCCCAAAATGGTCCTATAGCACAGGGACATGTCTAAACAAATCATGTCCAGGAAACAAAGCCAGTCCACTGTACCATAGCCATGTCAGACATGTGACAATAGGACTGAGAAAAGCCGAGTAAAAGTGGTGGTATGCAAACAATCTGCCTGAATAAACAGAGGAAAATAAGCAACAATGTTGTCGCAAGATGACACTTCAAGGGCAACTGGCGTGGTGTTGGGCTGGATGTCTAATGTTGGCAGAAGGGATACTGCTATACCCAAATTCTGGTGCGCAGAATGTATTGGATGAGGCACATGGGTGACCCAAACCACTCAGGCACACACACCCTCACCTGGCACCCAAACAGAAGCCCTCCCACACACACCATGCACATGGATGACACACACATGCAAGTGCACTCACGGACAATGCCTCGTAATCTGCCAGTTCTCCCACGCCTTGGATCTGTTCCTCCGTGACGTAGGTCCCAGCAACCTGCTCATGTGGAGTGAGTTCTATGTCCTCTGCTGGAGACCCACCTCCAGTCACTAGAGTTGCGGCATGACTTGAGGCCAGCTTATTCTTTGCCCTGCGCTTCAGGTCATTCCAGCGCTTGTAGCATTCAGTAGCTGTGCGCCTCACGATTCCAAGGGCACTTATGATGTCCGCGATGGTCTGCCAGTGTGCCTGATGTTGTGCAGGTGTGGTCTTGGATCCTGCAACAATCACCATTTCGCGGTCATGTGCGGACACATACTCTACAAGTGCATTCAGTTCGGCCTCATTGAAGCTGGGCTTCCTTGACGGGCCGGACTGTGTAGCCGTGTCTGTGGCATCAGCCTCTACTGGATGAGCACTCTTCCTCTTCCGCTTGGAAGGTGGTGGGGATCCTGAGTGTCCTACGCCACTCTGGACACTAGGGGCAGGAGCCCCGGTGGACTCTGTACTAGGAGTGTGGGATTGCACACTCAGCATGGGAGTTGGTGCAGGCATTAGCTCAAGTGTGATGGTGTCAGGGGGAATGTCAGCATGATGGACTTGGACCGACACTGTCCTGGCTGGGTGTGTGAGAGGTGGGGTGGATGGAGCCGCAGCTGCCCCTGCAGCCTCCCCAGCCTGCCTATGCGGGGCAGTAGATGACCTAGCTGCCCCTGATCACGTGGCCTGATGACACCAACGTGCACCGGCGCAGGTGGCCTAGACCTGCTGACCTGGAAGTCAGCCATGGAGTCACCCTGTGCCAGGTCTGGTTCCACAGTGGGCTGGTCCAACAAGGGCTGAGCATGGATGGTGTCAGCCACGTTACCCTCAACCAGGGGGAGGGGGGCATGGGTGTCCCTGACTGCTCCTCCACACATGGGGGGCTAGGGGCACCCTGCAAGTCACGGCCACGTCCCCTACCGGATCCACCACGGCCACCACTTGGGGCTCGGCCACCTTTGCCACCCTTACGGCTTGTTCGCCTCCCAGCCATGGCACTGATGTTATTGTGCGTATGGGAGTCGATGTGAACTATTGTCCTGGGCAATTGGGAGTCAAAGGGGTTGGGTACCAGATGGTAATCGTAACCTAGTGCTCTAGCAAGGCTGTATGTCACCCCTGGGGAAAGATGACGGGTCACGCAACGCACAGGCACCCCAAAAAAGGGAAGTAAGGTGCAGGCAACCCCTTCTAGACCACGTGTGTGGAAAAATAAACCTGCACTACGCTGTGGCACCCAGAAACACAAGAATGAACGTATGCGTGTCACACGCAGCCTAGAATGACCTCTGAAGGGGTATGCAACACACGGGGCAAGCACAGATGTTAAATACGTGCGCGACTCACCGTCTGCCAGGAACAAAAGCGTGAAAAATATGCGCGTGTGCGCGTTGGCAACACCCCCGCCAAAAGAAGAATTGTACGCTGTCTGAGGAGACAGGACAACAGTAGAAGGGAACACTGTTTGAGGAAACAGGCCCAGGAAAAAGAGGAAAAGAGAAAAAGCTGTCAGAGGTAACAGGGAGTACGAACTTGAAAGGCCGTGAAGTAAATCGTGTGTGAACCGACAAGAAGTACAGATTTCACCCACTCGCTCTCCACGAAAAGCACGTACAAGGAAATGGCGTTCTACACGTACCTTTTATACACACGTCACAGATGCGCATATGCGATGAGGCCATTTCCACCAATTACACGCTTTGACACTCGGACGTGTATCTTTTTTTTTACACGCGCCATTCTCTACGGCCATGCGTGACGTCATAGCTGCACATTGGGGGCCTTTGGGCCAATGAAATTGCATATGCGCGCAGACGCGCTTACGCGCTAAGGGCCTTTCCTCGAATTACACGCAGACGTGCAGGATTTTCATGTGCCAAATCACTCCGTATCAAGCCGGCCACGCGTAAGCACACGGAAGACCACGCTCCTGCCCAGAAAGCCGATTTACTGCCCCCCAGAGCCCCGAGCACGCTCCCACCTGCCATCTGCTGCTGCCTGACTGCCTGCTGCCCACGTGCCCTGCCATTTGCTGCCTGCACATCAGCCAGGGGTGCTGTTGCTGTGACCACCCTTGCTGGAACCGAAGACTCCCGACTGGGATTCCATCGCTCCACAGTCCAGCCCCAGGACCCAGTTGCCCACCCACTCCTGCCTCTGGGGTTGTCATGTCGGGCACTGCAACATCTGGCACCACTGACAACCCCCGGCCAGAGAGGCAGAGGGGCACCAGCTTCAGTGCCAGGGAAGTTGGTGTCCTGGTGGAGCAAGAACTGGGGCAGTATGATGCCCTCTTCGGAAGTGTGCGCGCCGACAAGGAAGGACGGACTCAGATCTGGACGGACATCGTGACTGCCATCAACGCGGAGGGGGTGGCAGTCCGCGACTTCCAACATGTCAAGAAGCGCTGGGAGGACTTCAGATCCAGGACCCTCAACAAGGCCCGGCGCCTCTTGAAAGCAGCGGTTGCTAAGGGGCGCCGGGGCCACTTGTCGGAAGATCAGATGAGGGTCCTGGAACGCATATCCCCAGCGCTCCACGTCCAGGTCCTTGAGAGGCAGACCCGTCTGGAGTCGAGTGTTAAGTGTACATGCATCATGATTGTAAGCTGTGCGTGTGGTGATGTGCCAGTAGTGTGCCGGTTGCACATCTGTTTGTATGGGGCCGAGTATGGGTGGGGGTGTACAGGGCCATGAGGCTAACACATGTGAGGGCTGTCATGTGTGAGACATGGATGGTGCTTGTGTGTGTAGGCTTGCATGCCAAATGCAGTTGTGTGGGCACACATGTTTGGATGAATGTGTATGTAAGTAGGCATGTTCGTGATGTCACGCATGTATGTTGTTTTCAGCTGCATGTATCAGCACTGTGTGCATGTGCATGTGTGTGTATTTGACAAGGGTGCAACAGTGATGCAACATCGATGCATGTGACAGCGGGATGTGGAAGCCTGATTGGCAGATGTGACATGGATGCCCATCGGAACACTGCGACAGTTGGCTGAGGTGTACACATGCATGCAAGTGTGGCGGTGTGCGTGCATGTGTAGTGCACTCCCTGTGTTGCATGTGATGTCTGGCTCACCTTTGCCTGCTCATGTTGTTGTATGTGTATGGATGGTGCTGGCAGTTGCGATGTGGCTGTGGTCTGGCTCATGTGTGCAAGTTGAAATGACATGTGTGTTGCCAATTGTGATGCCATGTCTGAGGTTTGCTAATGCCACTCATGTGCAACTGTCATGTGTGTATGTGTCCATTGTACAGTGCCTTGATGCCTGTGTTTTATTTCTCCCTGTCTGCAGCGTCAACTGATGAAGAGGGCGGAGAAGGTGCTGTGGAGCACAGCGGCGGGGATCGCACCGCCAGCCGGAGACGCAAGGCCCGGCTCCCCTCCCAGGTTGTGATGTCGTCGGGGAGTGAGGAGTCCGGTGCCGCGTCCCAGGCCGCAGCTGCCGGGGGGGAGGTCCAAGAGGCGGAGGTCGGAGTTGGACTCCTCGGCAGAAGAAGGGGCCGCTGGGACCCCACAGGGCCCAACAGGGGAAGATGGCATGGAGTCATCCAGGTTGGTGGGGGGTTTGGTGGAGGAGGAGGCCATGCAAGCAACAGAGACGGGGTCTGGAGGTGGGGATTCCACTGGTGCTAGTGGTGCAGTGCAGGACCAGGGACAGGAGGCAGCACAGGTCGCCGCAGAGGTTCCTGTGTGCAATCCTGTCCCTGATCCTGTCACTGCATCATCTTGCACCAGCAGGGATGCCTACGTCCAGAGCCGTTTTCAGGCAGGGGATGAGCTCACGACAACTGGCCTTCCTCTGCCTGCGGACGTGGCTATCCGGGTCCGGGTTGAGCCTGTCCTGACTGGTGTGGCGTTGCGTCAACGGGCCATGCGAGGTGACCTGCAGTCTTTTCATGAGGAGACTGCACGTCATCTCGAATGGCTCGTTGACCGCGTCGGCCTACTGGGACAGGTCACCCAGGCCGGATTCCTCCATTTGATGGGGCTTGCTCAGATCCCCTCCTCAACTGAACCCCCTATTCGCCAGTCGTCCTCCGTGCCATCTTCCCACCCCCACCCATCAGTCACCTGGGTACCCTGTGGAGCTGCCTCTGACGGTGCGGCCAGGCTGGTGGAGGAGGCATCCCTGCCACAGTCGGGAGTCGGACGTCCAGCAGGGGTGGCCACATCAACGATTGCACCCCAGCCAGCGGAGGATGTGCAGGCAGCAGGAGGAAGTGCACGGGCAGAGGCGCAGCAGCAACGTGGTGGGAGCCATGATGGCTCGGGGCCTTCGTCATCGGAGGGGCAGGCATCGGCCGGAGGGCAGGAGGACCCAGGACGGGAAGTGTCTTCCGTGTGGCAGCGGTTGGGCCATGCCATAGATGCGGAGCGGCAGCGGGCGGAAGAGGCACGGCTCACGATGGTCAGGGCGGAGAACTCCATGCGGAGGACCCTGAGGCGGGCAGAGTGCCTCGAGACAATCCGCAGGGAGTTTGGGGTGAACATGTGGACAGCCCTGCGGACCTTCTGGGCCATGGAGGAGGACCGCCTCCGGGACATTAAGCAGGAGTTCGATGATGCCTTGGCCCGGAATATCCCAAAGTGAGCCGTCGGACTAGCCCGCTGCCCTTGTAAATAGTTCTGTAGTTAGTGTTAGGTTTCCTTTGGTTTTGCATTTTTTTTGGACCTTTTGGACAATGGGCCACATTTTTGTATATAGTTTTTTTTTTAGGTAGTGTTATTAGATAGGTTTCATTTCTTCGGTTGGGATCATGGACCCTGGATTGTTTATCTGTATATAGTTGACTTTTGGATTTTCAATTTTCTTTATGATTTCACCATGGAGCAATGGTTTTCGATTTTAATTTTCCAATGGATTTACTTTTGTGGACTGTGACTTTGGACACGTTTCCTTTGCATTATGATTTGTGGTTTTGCATTATTTCACGGATCAGCTGTTTTTTTTTTTTAATTTCCATTATTGTTTGTTTATTTTTGATTCAATTTTGCTTTTAATACATATTTTTTCTTCAAAGTTCAATGTGTAGTATCATCTCATTGGTTTCATGCATATCATGATGTGGGTTTTGACATTCACTGACACCCATTGGGTGTATGTGAGGGGCATGTGTTCATTTGCAAACTTGCAATTGGGGTTCTATCATGTTTTTTGCCATTTCTAAGTGGGTGGATGCAATACTCAGGTGGGTTTTGGCATTTGGAGGCTGACCATAAGGGCCAGGGATCTACATTGTGGTGACATGTTGACTGGGGGACATGAGTGGGGGCCTGGTGGAGGGTGCCCCTATTTCTAGGGGGTGGGGGTGGTGGGAGACATGAGTGGGGGCCTGGTGGAGGCTGCCCCTGCACTGCTGGGGGGTGGGGGTGATGGGAGACATGCGAGGGGGCCTGGTGGACAGTGCCCCTGGATGCTGGGGGGTGGTGGTAGACATGTGTGGGGGCCTGGTGGAGGCTGCCCCTGCACTGCTGGGGGGTGGGGGTGGTGGTAGACATGAGTGGGGGCCTGGTGGAGGCTTCCCCTGCACTGCTGGGGGGTGGGGGTGCAGGGAGACATGAGTTGGACATGAGTGGGGGCCTGGTGGAGGCTGCCTCTGCACTGCTGGGGGTGGTGGTGCAGGGAGACATGGGTTGGACATGAGTGGGGGCCTGGTGGAGGGTGCCCCTGGATGCTGGGGGGTGGGGGTGTTGGGAGACATGAGTGGGGGCCTGGTGGAGGCTGCCCCTGGATGCTGTGGGGTGGGAGTGCAGGGGGACATGTGTGGGGGCATGGTGGAGGGTACCCCTGGATGCTGGGGGGTGGGGGTGCAGGGGGACATGAGTGGGGGCCTGGTGGAGGCTGCCCCTGCACTGCTGGGGGGTGGGGGTGGTGGGAGACATGAGTGGGGGCCTGGTGGAGGCTGCCTCTGCACTGCTGGGGGGTGGGGGTGCAGGGAGACATGAGTGGGGGCCTGGTGGAGGGTGCCCCTGGATGCTGGGGGGTAGGGGTGCAGGGGGACATGAGTGGGGGCCTGGTGGAGGCTGCCCCTGGATGCCGGGGGGTGGGGGTGCAGGGGGACATGTGTGGGGGCATGGTGGAGGGTGCCCCTGGATGCTGGGGGGTGCAGGGGGACATGAGTGGGGGCCTGGTGGAGGGTGCCCCTGCACTGCTGGGGGGTGGGGGTGGTGGGCAACATGAGTGGGGGCCTGGTGGAGGCTGCCCCTGCACTGCTGGGGGGTGGGGGTGCAGGGAGACATGAGTGGGGGCCTGGTGGAGGGTGCCCCTGGATGCTGGGGGGTAGGGGTGCAGGGGGACATGAGTGGGGGCCTGGTGGAGGCTGCCCCTGGATGCTGGGGGTGGTGGTGGTGGTGGACATTAGTGGGGGCCTGGTGGAGGCTGCCCCTGTACTGCTGGGGGGTGGGGGTGGTGGGTGACATGTGTGGGGGCCTGGTGGAGGCTGCCCCTGCACTGCTGGGGGGTGGGGGTGATGGGAGACATGAGTGGGGGCCTGGTGGAGGGTGCCCCTGGATGCCGGGGGGTGGGGGTGGTGGGAGACATGAGTGGGGGCCTGGTGTAGGGTGCCCCTGCACTGCTGGGGGGTGGGGGTGATGGGAGACATGAGTGGGGGCCTGGTGGAGGGTGCCCCTGGATGCCGGGGGGTGGGGGTGGTGGGAGACATGAGTGGGGGCCTGGTGTAGGGTGCCCCTGGATGCTGGGGGGTGGGGGGGGTGGGAGACATGAGTGGGGGCCTGGTGTAGGGTGCCCCTGGATGCTGGGGGGTGGGGGGGGGGTGGGAGACATGAGTGGGGGCCTGGTGGAGGCTGTCCCTGCACTGCTGGGGGGTGGGGGTGATGGGAGACATGAGTGGGGGCCTGGTGGAGGCTGCCCCTGCACTGCTGGGGGTGGGGGTGCAGGGAGACATGAGTGGGGGCCTGGTGGAGGGTGCCCCTGGATGCTGGGGGGTGGGGTGCAGGGGTACATGAGTGGGGGCCTGGTGGAGGCTGCCCCTGCACTGCTGGGGGGTGGGGGTGATGGGAGACATGAGTGGGGGCCTGGTGGAGGGTGCCCCTGGATGCTGGGGATTGGGGGTGGTGGTAGACATGAGTGGGGGCCTGGTGGAGGCTGCCCCTGCACTGCTGGCGGGTGGGGGTGGTGGGAGACATGTGTGGGGGCCTGGTGGAGGGTGCCCTGCACTGCTGGGGGGTGGGGGTGATGGGAGACATGAGTGGGGGCCTGGTGGAGGCTGCCCCTGCACTGCTGGGGGGGGTGGGGGTGATGGGAGACATGAGTGGGGGCCTGGTGGAGGGTGCCCCAGGATGCTGGGGGGTGGGGGTGGTGGGAGACATGAGTGGGGGCCTGGTGGAGGCTGCCCCTGCACTGCTGGGGGGTGGGGGTGATCGGAGACATGAGTGGGGGCCTGGTGAAGGCTGCCCCTGCACTGCTGGGGGGTGGGGGTGAAGGTAGACATGAGTGGGGGCCTGGTGGATGATGCCCCTGGATGCTGGGGGGTGGGGGTGGTGGGAGACATGAGTGGGGGCCTGGTGGAGGCTGCCCCTGCACTGCTGGGGGGTGGGGGTGATGGGAGACATGAGTGGGGGCCTGGTGGAGGCTGCCCCTGCACTGCTGGGGGGGGGGGGGGGTGCAGGGAGACATGAGTTGGACATGAGTGGGGGCCTGGTGGAGGGTGCCCCTGGATGCTGGGGGTGATGGGAGACATGAGTGGGGGCCTGGTGGAGGCTGCCCCTGGATGCTGTGGGGTGGGGGTGCAGGGGGACATGTGTGGGGGCCTGGTGGAGGGTGCCCTGCACTGCTGGGGGGTGGGGGTGATGGGAGACATGAGTGGGGGCCTGGTGGAGGCTGCCCCTGCACTGCTGGGGGGGGGGGTGCAGGGAGACATGAGTTGGACATGAGTGGGGGCCTGGTGGAGGGTGCCCCTGGATGCTGGGGGTGATGGGAGACATGAGTGGGGGCCTGGTGGAGGCTGCCCCTGGATGCTGTGGGGCGGGGGTGCAGGGGGACATGTGTGGGGGCCTGGTGGAGGGTGCCCTGCACTGCTGGGGGGTGGGGGTGATGGGAGACATGAGTGGGGGCCTGGTGGAGGCTGCCCCTGCACTGCTGAGGGGGTGGGGGTGATAGGAGACATGAGTGGGGGCCTGGTGGAGGGTGCCCCTGGATGCCGGGGGGTGGGGGTGGTGGGAGACATGAGTGGGGGCCTGGTGTAGGGTGCCCCTGGATGCTGGGGGGTGGGGGGGGTGGGAGACATGAGTGGGGGCCTGGTGTAGGGTGCCCCTGGATGCTGGGGGGTGGGGGGGGGGTGGGAGACATGAGTGGGGGCCTGGTGGAGGCTGTCCCTGCACTGCTGGGGGGTGGGGGTGATGGGAGACATGAGTGGGGGCCTGGTGGAGGCTGCCCCTGCACTGCTGGGGGTGGGGGTGCAGGGAGACATGAGTGGGGGCCTGGTGGAGGGTGCCCCTGGATGCTGGGGGGTGGGGTGCAGGGGTACATGAGTGGGGGCCTGGTGGAGGCTGCCCCTGCACTGCTGGGGGGTGGGGGTGATGGGAGACATGAGTGGGGGCCTGGTGGAGGGTGCCCCTGGATGCTGGGGATTGGGGGTGGTGGTAGACATGAGTGGGGGCCTGGTGGAGGCTGCCCCTGCACTGCTGGCGGGTGGGGGTGGTGGGAGACATGTGTGGGGGCCTGGTGGAGGGTGCCCTGCACTGCTGGGGGGTGGGGGTGATGGGAGACATGAGTGGGGGCCTGGTGGAGGCTGCCCCTGCACTGCTGGGGGGGGTGGGGGTGATGGGAGACATGAGTGGGGGCCTGGTGGAGGGTGCCCCAGGATGCTGGGGGGTGGGGGTGGTGGGAGACATGAGTGGGGGCCTGGTGGAGGCTGCCCCTGCACTGCTGGGGGGTGGGGGTGATCGGAGACATGAGTGGGGGCCTGGTGAAGGCTGCCCCTGCACTGCTGGGGGGTGGGGGTGAAGGTAGACATGAGTGGGGGCCTGGTGGATGATGCCCCTGGATGCTGGGGGGTGGGGGTGGTGGGAGACATGAGTGGGGGCCTGGTGGAGGCTGCCCCTGCACTGCTGGGGGGTGGGGGTGATGGGAGACATGAGTGGGGGCCTGGTGGAGGCTGCCCCTGCACTGCTGGGGGGGGGGGGGGGTGCAGGGAGACATGAGTTGGACATGAGTGGGGGCCTGGTGGAGGGTGCCCCTGGATGCTGGGGGTGATGGGAGACATGAGTGGGGGCCTGGTGGAGGCTGCCCCTGGATGCTGTGGGGTGGGGGTGCAGGGGGACATGTGTGGGGGCCTGGTGGAGGGTGCCCTGCACTGCTGGGGGGTGGGGGTGATGGGAGACATGAGTGGGGGCCTGGTGGAGGCTGCCCCTGCACTGCTGGGGGGGGGGGTGCAGGGAGACATGAGTTGGACATGAGTGGGGGCCTGGTGGAGGGTGCCCCTGGATGCTGGGGGTGATGGGAGACATGAGTGGGGGCCTGGTGGAGGCTGCCCCTGGATGCTGTGGGGCGGGGGTGCAGGGGGACATGTGTGGGGGCCTGGTGGAGGGTGCCCTGCACTGCTGGGGGGTGGGGGTGATGGGAGACATGAGTGGGGGCCTGGTGGAGGCTGCCCCTGCACTGCTGAGGGGGTGGGGGTGATAGGAGACATGAGTGGGGGCCTGGTGGAGGGTGCCCCTGGATGCTGGGGGGTGGGGGTGATGGGAGACATGAGTGGGGGCCTGGTGGAGGCTGCCCCTGGACTGCTGGGGGGGTGGGGGTGATGGGAGACATGAGTGGGGGCCTGGTGGAGGCTGCCCCTGCACTGCTGGGGGGTGGGGTGGTGGGAGACATGAGTGGGGGCCTGGTGGAGGCTGCCCCTGCACTGCTGGGGGGTGGGGGTGCAGGGAGACATGAGTGGGGGCCTGGTGGAGGGTGCCCCTGGATGCTGGGGGGTAGGGGTGCAGGGGGACATGAGTGGGGGCCTGGTGGAGGCTGCCCCTGGATGCTGGGGGGTGGGGGTGCAGGGGGACATGTGTGGGGGCATGGTGGAGGGTGCCCCTGGATGCTGGGGGGTAGGGGTGCAGGGGGACATGAGTGGGGGCCTGGTGGAGGCTGTCCCTGCACTGCTGGGGGGTGGGGGTGGTGGGAGACATGAGTGGGGGCCTGGTGGAGGCTGCCCCTGCACTGCTGGGGGGTGGGGGTGCAGGGAGACATGAGTGGGGGCCTGGTGGAGGCTGCCCCTGGATGCTGGGGGGTAGTGGTGCAGGGGGACATGAGTGGGGGCCTGGTGGAGGCTGACCCTGGATGCTGGGGGGTGGGGGTGGTGGTAGACATTAGTGGGGGCCTGGTGGAGGCTGCCCCAGCACTGCTGGGGGGTGGGGGTGGTGGGTGACATGTGTGGGGGCCTGGTGGAGGCTGCCCCTGCACTGCTGGGGGGTGGGGGTGATGGGAGACATGAGTGGGGGCCTGGTGGAGGGTGCCCCTGGATGCTGGGGGGTGGGGGTGATGGGAGACATGAGTGGGGGCCTGGTGGAGGGTGCCCCTGGATGCTGGGGGGTGGTGGTGGTGGGAGACATGAGTGGGGGCCTGGTGGAGGCTGCCCCTGCACTGCTGGGGGGTGGGGGTGATGGAGACATGAGTGGGGGCCTGGTGGAGGCTGCCCCTGCACTGCTGGGGGGGTGGGGGTGCAGGGAGACATGAGTGGGGGCCTAGTGGAGGGTGCCCCTGGATGCTGGGGGGTGGGGTGCAGGGGTATATGAGTGGGGGCCTGGTGGAGGCTGCCCCTGCACTGCTGGGGGGTGGGGTGATGGGAGACATGAGTGGGGGCCTGGTGGAGGGTGCCCCTGGATGCTGGGGATTGGGGTGGTGGTAGACATGAGTGGGGGCCTGGTGGAGGCTGCCCCTGCACTGCTGGGGGGTGGGGGTGGTGGGAGACATGTGTGGGTCCTGGTGGAGGGTGCCCTGCACTGCTGGGGGGTGGGTTGATGGGAGGCATGAGTGGGGGCCTGGTGGAGGCTGCCCCTGCACTGCTGGGGGGGTGGGGGTGATGGGAGACATGAGTGGGGGCCTGGTGGAGGGTGCCCCTGGATGCTGGGGGGTGGGTGTAGTGGGAGACATGAGTGGGGGCCTGGTGGAGGCTGCCCCTGCACTGCTGGGGGGTGGGGGTGATCGGAGACATGAGTGGGGGCCCGGTGAAGGCTGCCCCTGCACTGCTGGGGGGTGGGGGTGAAGGTAGACATGAGTGGGGGCCTGGTGGATGATGCCCCTGGATGCTGGGGGGTGGGGGTGCAGGGAGACATGAGTGGGGGCCTGGTGGAGGCTGCCCCTGGATGCTGGGGGGTAGGGGTGCAGGGGGACATGAGTGGGGGCCTGGTGGAGGCTGCCCCTGGATGCTGGGGGGTGGGGGTGGTGGTAGACATTAGTGGGGGCCTGGTGGAGGCTGCCCCTGCACTGCTGGGGGTTGGGGGTGGTGGGTGACATGTGTGGGGGCCTGGTGGAGACTGCCCCTGCACTGCTGGGGGGTGGGGGTGATGGGAGACATGAGTGGGGGCCTGGTGGAGGGTGCCCCTGGATGCTGGGGGGTGGGGGTGATGGGAGACATGAGTGGGGGCCTGGTGGAGGGTGCCCCTGGATGCTGTGGGGTGGGGGTGCAGTGGGACATGTGTGGGGGCCTGGTGGAGGGTGCCCCTGGATGCTGGGGGGTGGAGGTGCAGGGGGACATGAGTGGGGGCCTGGTGGAGGGTGCCCTGCACTGCTGGGGGGTGGGGTGATGGGAGACATGAGTGGGGGCCTGGTGGAGGCTGCCCCTGTACTGCTGGGGGGCAGGGGTGGTGGGAGACATGAGTGGGGGCCTGGTGGAGGCTGCCCCTGGATGCTGTGGGGTGGGGGTGCAGGGGAACATGTGTGGGGGCCTGGTGGAGGCTGCCCCTGGATGCTGGGGATTGGGGTGGTGGTAGACATGAGTGGGGGCCTGGTGGAGGCTGCCCCTGCACTGCTGGGGGGTGGGGGTGGTGGGAGACATGTGTGGGTCCTGGTGGAGGGTGCCCTGCACTGCTGGGGGGTGGGTTGATGGGAGGCATGAGTGGGGGCCTGGTGGAGGCTGCCCCTGCACTGCTGGGGGGGTGGGGGTGATGGGAGACATGAGTGGGGGCCTGGTGGAGGGTGCCCCTGGATGCTGGGGGGTGGGTGTAGTGGGAGACATGAGTGGGGGCCTGGTGGAGGCTGCCCCTGCACTGCTGGGGGGGGTGTAGGGAGACATGAGTTGGACATGAGTGGGGGCCTGGTGGAGGGAGCCCCTGGATGCTGGGGGTGGTGGGAGACATGAGTGGGGGCTGGTGGAGGCTGCCCCTGGATGCTGTGGGGTGGGGGTGCAGGGGGACATGTGTGGGGGCCTGGTGGAGGGTGCCCTGCACTGCTGGGGGGTGGGGGTGATGGGAGACATGAGTGGGGGCCTGGTGGAGGCTGCCCCTGCACTGCTGAGGGGGTGGGGGTGATAGGAGACATGAGTGGGGGCCTGGTGGAGGGTGCCCCTGGATGCTGGGGGGTGGGGGTGATGGGAGACATGAGTGGGGGCCTGGTGGAGGCTGCCCCGGCACTGCTGGGGGGGTGGGGGTGATGGGAGACATGAGTGGGGGCCTGGTGGAGGGTGCCCATGGATGCTGGGGGTGGGGGTAGTGGGAGACATGAGTGGGGGCCTGGTGGAGACTGCCCCTGCACTGCTGGGGGGTGGGGGTGATCGGAGACATGAGTGGGGGCCTGGTGGAGGATGCCCCTGCACTGCTGGGGGGTGGGGGTGGTGGGAGACATGAGTGGGGGCCTGGTGGAGGCTGCCCCTGCACTGCTGGGGGGTGGGGGTGCAGGGAGACATGAGTTGGACATGAGTGGGGGCCTGGTGGAGGGTGCCCCTGGATGCTGGGGGTGGTGGGAGACATGAGTGGGGGCCTGGTGGAGGCTGTCCCTGGATGCTGTGGGGTGGGGATGCAGGGGGACATGTGTGGGGGCCTGGTGGAGGGTGCCCCTGGATGCTGGGCGGTGGGGGTGCAGGTGGACATGAGTGGGGGCCTGGTGGAGGCTGCCCCTGCACTGCTGGGGGGTGGGGGTGGTGGGAGACATGAGTTGGGGCCTGGTGGAGGCTGCCCCTGGATGCTGGGGGGTGGGGGTGGTGGGAGACATGAGTGGGGGCCTGGTGGAGGCTGCCCCTGCACTGCTGGGGGGTGGGGGTGATGGGAGACATGAGTGGGGGCCTGGTGGAGGGTACCCCTGGATGCTGGGGGTGGGGGTGGTGGTAGACATGAGTGGGGGCCTGGTGGAGGCTGCCCCTGCACTGCTGGGGGGTGGGGGTGGTGGTAGACATGAGTGGGGGCCTGGTGGAGGCTGCCCCTGCACTAGTGGGGGGTGGGGGTGGTGGGAGACATGAGTTGGACATGAGTGGGGGCCTGGTGGAGGCTGCCCCTGCACTGCTAGGGGGTGGGGGTGCAGGGAGACATGAGTTGGACATGAGTGGGGGCCTGGTGGAGGGTGCCCCTGGATGCTGGGGGCGGGGGTGGTGGGAGACATGAGTGGGGGCCTGGTGGAGGCTGCCCCTGGATGCTGTGGGTTGGGGGTGCAGTGAGACATGTGTGGGGGCCTGGTGGAGAGTGCCCCTGGATGCTGGGGGGTGGAGGTGCAGGGGGACATGAGTGGGGGCCTGGTGGAGGGTGCCCTGCACTGCTGGGGGGTGGGGTGATGGGAGACATGAGTGGGGGCCTGGTGGAGGCTGCCCCTGTACTGCTGGGGGGCAGGGGTGGTGGGAGACATGAGTGGGGGCCTGGTGGAGGCTGCCCCTGGATGCTGTGGGGTGGGGGTGCAGGGGAACATGTGTGGGGGCCTGGTGGAGGCTGCCCCTGCACTGCTGGGGGGTAGGGGTGGTGGGAGACATGAGTGGGGGCCTGGCGGAGGCTGCTCCTGCACTGCTGGGGGGTGGGGGTGCAGGGAGACATGAGTGGGGGCCTGGTGGAGGGTGCCCCTGGATGCTGGGGGGTGGGGGTGCAGGGAGACATAAGTGGGGGCCTGGTGGAGGCTGCCCCTACACTGCTCGGGGGTGGGGGTGATGGGAGACATGAGTGGGGGCCTGGTGGAGGGTGCCCCTGGATGCTGGGGGGTGGGGGTGGTGGTAGACATGAGTGGGGGCCTGGTGGAGGGTGCCCCTGGTGGCTGGGGGTGCAGGGGGACATGCGTTGGTGGGCAGTAGTGCAAGGTGACATGTGGGTTGGCTGGGGGGCACGGCCATGGTGGATGGGGTGCCTGCGGGACATGTGCAGGCTAGGCCCCTGTGGTGTGGACCACCTGCAGGGGCCGTGGAGGGTGTAGAGGGAACACCTGAGAGGACCCACACGTGCAATTCGCGTGTGGTGCTCCCCGCGCACCCCTGGAATACACGTACCTTGATGGAATCGCGTGTGATACTTCCTGTGCACCCCTGAAATACACGTACCCTGCTGCTTTTGCGTGTGATACTTCCCGCGCACCCCTGGAATACATGTACCCTGCTGCTTTTGCGTGTGATACTTCCCGCGCACCCCTGGAATACACGTACCCTGATGGAATCGCGTGTGATACTTCCCGCGCAGCCCTGAAATACACGTACCCTGCTGCTTTTGTGTGTGATACTTCCCGCGCACCCCTGGAATACACGTGCCCTGATGGAATCACGTGTGTTACTTCCCACGCACCCCCTGATGTACACGTACCCAGGACAATCGCGCGTGAAACTTCCCGCGAACCACTGAAATACACATTCCCCGTTTGGCGTTTTCTGTTTGGCAGCCCTGTGAACTAGTCCAGGGTTAGCGCAGCCCTTTGCGATGATTTGGGGATTTTGAAGGCTTTTCCTTGCGCGAGGGCGTTCTTGGGGGCGCAACTGGCGCTGCTGCACGGTCGCTGCGCCACTTTGCGCCACGGCTGGTTTTGGAGGCTAAAATCCATGAATACGCTGTGCGATAAAAGGATTTTTTCGCACGCGGCTGGCGCAGTGTATCGCATGGGGACACTGTGTGCCAGCCGCGTGCGCCACTTTTGTGCGAATTTCTATGAATTACCCTGTCAATGACGTATGGAGAATCGTAATTGGTGGCAATTAATTTATTGTTGTGTAATTTATGCGTGCTCAGCATTTTTTTATTGTTTTCCTGATTTTGCTAATCCTTACTGTTAATTTCATTGGTCCAGGCAAGGCAAACGTCCCTTCGACTCTTCCTACTCTAGTGACTCATGGAGAATAATCTGTTACAGAAAGACCAAGGCCATCTGTGATTATCCCTACACCAGTGGCGCGTGTGAGGCCACCCATTTCTGTGACAAGTGTTCCTATGATTCACCCTATAGGAAGGACCCTTATTGATATACTTCATGAGCTTTATGCATGCACCTTCGTTATGAGAGGGAGACACAGGAGAAACACAAGGGAAGACGATTATGAATTAAATAGTTATTTAGACAGTACAGCAAATTTGGGGAATAACGTGGTATCAGCACATGAAAAAGGTAGGAGAGAGAATGTCCAAGGAGAGCTGCTATGTTTGTGCTCTCATACCTTATGCCATGAATGCTGCCTGAACTTCATTGCCAAGGAAATCCCAGAGTATGATGCCAGATGTCTTTCACCTTGCTGCATGCATGACAAGAGGCCAGTTTCAAGGAAGTTGGGCCATGTTGTGATGGAGGTCAAAATGGTAGTTTCCATTCCAGGATGATTATATCAAGACTAAACAGATGGAAGAAGAGCCTGCATGGAAAAGCAAGATGGTTACGTATCCGGGGACACGACAGGGCGAAGTGGCCATAGAGGAAATGAAGAAAATTGACTGTCCTGACAAAGAAGAAAGGCCTTGGGCACCTGGGTGCTGGGAAAAAACTCAGACGTTTGTCTACGGACGAGTGAAAACAAAGATAGGATGGGAAGAGGGACTGATGTCCTGTCCATCTCATCTATAAAAGTCAGAATACGTACGAGAAGCACAAAAGGCGAATGCGGAGTGCTTAAAGTCAGGCGCCGAACATGCTAAATTGTTGACATGGATAGAAGATGAATCAGGTCCAATGACGGTAATCCCATTGATAAATGGGACATTGTGCTTTCAGAAAAAAAGGAAAAAGTACATGGGAACTGATGTAGGGTGCAAGACTACACGTGATGTCTCTAAAATGGGAGCAGGGACAGCCATCCTAATGGATCGATACTGGGCCTGTGGATCCAAAGCCTTTATGAAGTTGCCCGAAGATTGGAGAGGGACATGCTCTATAGTGATCGTTCATGTTCCAGCGTCGGTGATTCCAAAGAGTGACTTGAACATTGGGGAGTTTCTAAAAACAGATGCTCATCTAAGGAAGAGGAGAGCACTTGAATTTCTCAATCGAACAAAGAGGGACAATTACTTTTCAGCTAAATCGATAGAAGCTTTCAATGCTATTCCGTATGAACACAGGTTATTCAGTTAGACTGCTGCAGGATTCATGACTATCTTCATGCCAGGGAAAAAGACGATGGTGATTGCAAAATGGTTACAGATCACTTGCTAGGAGCTCCTGCAGACGATCAACACTACCATAAAGGGATTCAATGCTATCAAAGAAGAATTGAGAGCCATAAAACTGATGACTCTTCATAATAGATATGTTCTGGACATGATTACGGCAATGGACGGAGGCGTTTGTGCCAAAAACAGAGAATCATGTTGCACATTCATACCTTCTCACGATGACGAAAATGGGACATTGACAGGGGCATAACGCTGCTAACAAACTTGCATATCAAGATGGAAGATGAAACAGAAGATATTGCAGATGACAGCTGGTTTGCATCAATCTTCTCATGGGTTCCGCAATGGATGGCAAATATTTTCAAGTTTCTTGGAGCATTGTTGGCGATGCTCATGCTTGGATTCTGTGTGATCAGAATACTAACCACACAGTGCAAGAAGACAGCAAAGAAAGCAGTAAATGAAGATCATGATCGATGTCGAGTCAGGATTTGGACCCAAAGAGTTGACAGATGAAGAAATCAGAAAGTATATTGAAGAAAACATTCTAGCACCTGATGGAACAACGTTCCTGTATCTGAGAAACCACAAGAACTATGTGGGAAGATGGATCTATTGCAGCCCGAATGGACAATGTAGTCACATGACCTGGAGTGTTGATGACCTTGTAGAATCAGCAGGATCTCTGAAAGGAGTAATGAAGATATGGACTCCAAAGAAGAACTTTTTCAGAAGAGGACATCTAGATGTGGAAGCTGGTAAGAGAGTGGTCAATGTATCAACCAACGGGGGGAGTGTAGAGGAGGAGCCAAGTGCCTCTACCAGATGTCCCGCCCATGTTTTGCCAATATGCTGTGAACTGGAAATTGTGACATTCAAAACACCAGTAATGATGCCCATACCACAAAAAGCCTTTGAAACAAGGTATCCATTGAGAATAACTTTCTTCATGTATCCTCGGAGAGCGGACGGTATCTTAGGAGAAATCCCAGAAGTGTGAAGATGAAAGAAAGAGAAGGCTGGTGACGTCACATGAAGCAGAAATGGCGCACACAGAAGAGATGCCAATGAAGAAGGTGGATAGACCTTATAGAATCTGATGGTGAAGTGAAGAAATGAGCAACATTTCATGTGAAGAATGAAAACTGCACGTACGGAGAGCACTGAAGAAAATGCAAGTCATTTTATAATTGTACAGATGCTGAAACACAAGTAGACTAAGTAATCATGGAGGCTGGCTATAGGTAGTGAATAGACTACAGGTGGTGCTGCCAATACATATATATATATGTATAGAATCTGTATGTTCCACGTCGTGTTTTAGCAAACTAAGACCTCATGAACAGAAGGGTTGAAAGTGTGGTTCAGTAGAAGAAAACAGCTGCCGATGAGGGAAGAATTGAGAAAGCTTGTCTGGCCCAGTGTCAAGGGTTGGGGCAGCCAAGAAACTGGTTATCTATTCGAGAAGATACAATGAACATGAGAAGCAAGGTGAGCTTGTGATAAGGTGTAATGGAAAAATACTAGGAGTGCCAGGTTGTATTTATTTAATAGTGTTAAATACAAAAGAAAGAACTCGAACATGGTCTAGATCAAAATAGACTTTGGGCAAGCTACATCGAGACTTGAAGATAAGACCATGCTCACACTCCCTTCTATTGACAGGCACATTGATACTTTGCAAGGCCGAGTTCAAAGACAATTCGAATGGCAGACAGCAGGAGGGATGATGGATGATGGGCTAATTGGGTGGGGAGGCATGGTCAAGTCCAACCTACCAGCACCTGAGGTACCAGCTTGCATGCTGCTAGCGAGTGAAATATTCCAGAAGGGTACAAGCGTGCCAACCAATCATAGAGGGCCACATAGCAAAGAGTCCTATAGTTTGAAAGCCATTGAAATGTCGTGTATTTCATGACAGTGAAGATGACTTGCACTAGGGGTGGGTATAACTGTCCATCTGACCTTAGATGCCCAATCACAATCCTATCCCCCATAGAAAGTATACCTAGATGTTCCCCAGAGACCAACCACAATCCAACTTATTTTGCCACGTAGCATGTTGTCAATGATGACTTATTTACTATATAACTGTGTTTTTTCATGTAAACCTTTGAGATACTTGAGCGAACATCTGTTGATGGCCGATGTACCTCCTGTTTTAGATCATTGTTAATATAACAGCTAAAGCTTGCCAACTTCCTGAGTCGGTCTTATTATTGGTGTAAGAGTAACTTCTGCATCCCCATCCATCCCATCTAGTGCTATCTCGTTTAAAGGGCCTACGGATTCAAACCAGCAATCGCTCCCTTTGTTGGTGATTGATGATATAGTGCTTTCAGGCTTCTGGGGGTTTTCTTCAGACTTCTCCGTCAACCACTCTTCTACACATAGGTAGGTCATGATCCAAGGAAACTACCTTGACTATAGATTGTATAAAAGTTAGATAGACACTAACACTGTTTATTTCTTCTATTCACAGCCTGGCGAATACCAGGCGGTGTCCATTACACATTTCCACCCTAATCCTTCGGTACCAGAGTGTTTCCTTCCTCCCAGGAATGGCACCTTCAGGAGGACAGATACACTCCATTGAGGAGATCCTGGGGTTATGACAGATTAAGAAGCGTACACTTTTAGCTTTACACCCCTGAACCAGTATTTTAATGGATAGCACCACCGAGCCGTTATCGGCATTATTCCAGGTGATCACAGATCTCCAATCTGAGATGGCGGCAGGACATGATTCCATTCATCAGAGAATAGACGCCACACGAGTGTCAATCATCACCTTCCTCCAGACGATGAATTTCCTGGCCCGCTGCCGCAACACCTGTCAATGTTTTGTTACTATGATGGGTTAGCAATGAGAGGTCGACACAAAGTTGCAATGTTCTCAACATTAGCCATATTTATTAAAAGAAAATGGATTTGGAAAAAGACCTATCTTGTCCTAACCAAAAGAAAATGTCCCTACCTATGAAACTAAAACTAAAGTAAGTTGATCTTGTGCCCAAAATATATCTGACCCTCACACTAATGTACAACATCAAAAGGTACAATATAATTTCTGTTTTGACTTCGACCAAATTGTGCAAAACCATAAGTATATGTACAATTTCAACAAAATGCCTTCAGGGTTTAGCTTCCCTTCCCCTGAAAAGTATCTGAAATACTCTGTTTCACCAAAGTTCCATTAAAGGTCATGAAAATGTCTCTTTCCTTGGTATTCTCCTTAAAGTGGCAAAGCACATGTTCTTTCTACAATACAGGTTGAAATATATTGAAAGAAAGTCTTTTGTAGTCTTTAGGATAGCAAAGCAAAATGTTCAATTTTAACAAAGGCTTGAAATAATAAAGTTCATTTTCAACAAAACATTGGATTTCCTGGTGTACTCCCCTGCCAGGAACTCCTCTACTGAAATATCCAATTTCAACAAAGACTTAATAGGACAAAAACTGCTTTTTAATGCAACATTGAATTTCCTTGTACACTCCCCTTTGAGGAATCTCCCTCTTTTGGTTCACACAGATCCCCTGGTGTACTCTCATGCCAGGTATCTCTTTCCAAAAAGATTCACTACCTGATGCTCTCATCAGGTCTCTCCGCAACATTCAAATTTCTCTAAAGTATGACACAATTGTACTTTCTCAGTGGCATAACTTTGTTGTCTTCAGTTAGTACTTGCACCAGTTTCCCCCATACTGGCTTGCCATATGTGAGGGTTTTCTCAAGCTCTTTCTGTTAACCTTTACTTAGAATGTCTCTTGGTTCTTGGCAATGTGTGTTCCAGGTTTCCCCCAACTGACATCCCATGTCAGGAGAATTGTACAACTTTTTCCTCTTTATTTCCCATACAATGTCTTGTGGCTTATGGCAATGCTGGTTCTGGGTTTCCCCCAATTGACATCTATTATCAGGATATTTGCACCATGTTTGCCCTCTTGTTTTCCCTATAAATCTAGTTGGTCGGTATTCAAAACCTTCACTTAATTGTCCATGTGCCTGCTGGAACGCCCAGGGTTACCACTACCAGAGGGCCAACTCACCGGTATCTCCTGGCATCTCCAACTTGTTGCTTGTTTTAGCAGCAGAGTTTTACTTCGGGAATGACCTCTGCAGCTTGACAAACCCCTTTTCCAGTCCTTTGCCTGCTTCATGGTTTCTTGTCTATGCGATTGCTGCTTTCTGATTTGACAGCATTGCGGACAACCTGTCTGTGGTTGCCGGTTCCTTTGCTCCGTCTGTTTCCGTTGGGTCTCCCGCCACTCTAGTACATCAGATTGACAAGTGCCAGTCCTGGAGCACCTCCATCCTTCAGCCTGGTTCTCTCCCTCACGTCTGCCTTTCTCTGCCGCTCCGCTCCGCTTCCTGCTCTGTGTACTGTGTAGCCCAATCCGTCTTCACCTTACCTTTCCTCACCTGAAGGTGATTCTTGGATTTAAATGTCCCGCTCAGTTGATTGAATGAATAGCAACTAGACCGCATGTTACTCTTGGTAATATTGTTGATCCTCATTGAGCCTTTTTTCTCCACTTCTTTTTCCCATTACTTAAAGCTTTCTGGGAATTGAAGTCCAAAGTATTTTCATAGTGATTTAAGTTCTTTTGTTGAACAATTTTGTCTATATAACATCCATCATGAACATCAGAAGTCAAGTGAGTTTTGGAGAGGTTATACACTTATGAATAAAGTTCTGTTTCAGATGTTTAACAGAGATAAGGTTTAAGTCCTTACAATTAAAGGGTTTTGAATTATGACAGCAGGCAATTCGAAACTCTGGGACTTGGGTTTCTTCTTCACAGTCAAGGGAAGAATGCTATGTCTCTTTTGTCAGAGCCATCACCTCTCTCTCCAGTTTTCTCCCCGATCCTCCCTCCTGACACCACCCCTAGAGTGAGGATCAGGTAGCGTCTGACTTTCCCTGGCCATGTGGGAAGAGATCCAAACAGGGAACTATAGATGACTTCACATGACTCATCACATTGCCATCTCAGTTTCCTCTAGCTCCAAAAGAACAGTTTCTTGGGGATCCTGGAATTACCATACATTCATAAATCAGTGTAAATTAAATTTTTTCTGTTGCCCTACCTTCTTTCCTAATGCTCCTACTAAAGCAGCTTTTGTACTTTCACATTTGTGAGGTAATACAGCTGCTTGGGTAGATCCATTGTTAGAAGCCAGCAGTTCAGTGTTGTATGACTTTGACACCCTTTTGTCGGGCATGAACTGTGCATTTGATACGCGTTACAAGACACAAGCCACTGATTTGTAGTTCTCAGACCTGAGACAGGGTTCAACTCCCCGTCGGGTCTATTTTACCAGTTTCAATCAATTGGCCACAGAAACCGTATGGCCTGAGGACAAGAAAGTGGCTATCTTTGATAGGGGTCTATCAGCTGATCTCAAAGATACCTTAGCCACAGCTCCAGTATTGCCTTCTGGGTTCCACGAGTTGCTTGACCTGGTTCCCCAAATCAACACTGGGAGTGTTGAGAGAAAGGGTGAAAATAGGTATCCCCAGCTTTCCGCTTCCAAAGCATAAACACCTCCTGGGCATGCAACCACGCACTGGGATCTATACAAGTCAGCTTGATTATGGGTCCTCTTACCTTTGCTGCACGCAAGCATAAAAAGAATTCCAATCTTTTATACAACAATTGCAATCAAAAAGTTGTTTTTTTGGTTGTGTGCTTAGGGTTTATACTTTATCTTGATTGCTAGAGATAGACAAAATGTGATCCAAAGAGTGTATACTCCCATTAGCGCCACACCAATGGAATAGTAAATGTTGTTCGATGAGAGCCAAATAATCTTAATTCCAGTCTTGTAATTTGCAATTGAAAGTAATTTATTAAAGACAAATATGTTTCAGAACTCTCACGTTTTTCACCCTTTTGTTATCAAAGGGATCCTCAACAGAGTATCTATTTCGCCACAATAATCAATCTTAGTGTGTGCTATATTTCCCTAATTTTTAAATAGTTGTTGATATTTTTCAAGGTCCAGTTATTTTCAGTCACTGGCCTTTATCTTTAAAGTAACAGCCAGAATAAGGGGATCCAATTGTCCTTTCCAATCTTTGTTTATATTGTGTGGTTTCCGGCCATTATGTAAGTAACTGCTCCAAATGTCCGGCAAGAAATCAGGGAAACGCCAAAGTTCACCCATAGATGGAGTCCCTCAGATGAGTTATTCACCCCAGGATTCTCTATTTATTGATCTTGTAAAGGCCGTGTATATTCCTTTATGTTTCGATCTGGGCTCCGGCCCCAATACAGCTTTAGCTTTGATCGATTCTGGGGCTACTGGAAATTACATAAACATTCGGTATGCAGAACAGCACAGTTTCCCTGTCCTTCCCATGAAGCATCCTGAAGCCGTCAATGTAGTAAACAAAATTTAAATGGTCTCTGGCCTAGTCAAGGATCAGACCCAGAAGCTTGTAATGACTACCATACAAGGACACCAAGAAATGCAGTCATTTGATCTTATCGCTGCTCCTCATTTTTGGATTATGTTAGGTATGCCATGGTTGCAGATCCACAACCACTACATTAACTGGGACAAACAAGAGGTGTCATTTTTTATGGATTACTGCTGTAAACTGTGCATGGAAGGCGATAGCCAGGTTCCAGTTATGCCCTGTGCAGCATTACTCTCCTACATACCTTAATTACTTTGATGTCTCTGATGAAAAACTGTCAGAGCAGTTTCCACCCCACATACCCTTCGACTGTCCTATTGATCTCATGCCAGGTTTCAAAAAGCCTTGTGGGAGGGTGTATTCCTTAACTGTGAAGGAAGATGAGATATTGCAGGATTATATAAACACTGCTTTGTTTAATGGATTTATCCAACACTCTCGCTCGCCCTCGCCGCTCTTTTCTGTATCGATTCCAGAGCCCTAAATATCATCACCAAAAAGAACCAGCACACGATTCCGGTCATCTCTGTTCTCCTTGACCATCTGAACACTTCGGTCATCTTCAGAAAATTAGATAAAAGGGGAGCAAATAACCTGGCCGGGATAAAAGAAGGAGATGAGTGGAAGACGGCTTTCAAGACCCGTTATGTCCTGTTTGATGATTTGGTGATGCCCTTTGGGCTCTGCAATGTGCCAGCTATTTTCCAGTTCTTTATGAATGATGTGTTTCGGGATATGCTTGATCAATACACTGTCCTCTACCTGGATGGCATATTGATATTCTTTGAATACTATGAACAACATATAGAGCATGTCTGATCCGTTCTGCTGAGGTTGCATGATAATGCCTTGTACGCCAAAGCGGAGAAATGTGTTTTTAACACAACTGAGTTGGAATGTCTTTTTGGGGTATGACCTGACTTCTAATGGAGACCGTATGAGTTCTGCCAAGGTTAGGACTGTCCTGGACTAGCCTGTTCCCACATCAGTAAAAGCATTGCAGTCATTCCTTTGTTTTGCCAATTTTTATCTGAATTCATTCATTCATTCTCGACTATAGTCTCTCCTCTCACATGTCTTACCAGTTCCTTTGTTCCCTTCCATTGGGACCAGGACACTCAGAAATTATTTGATGCTCTGGAGACGGCCTTCACCTTGATGCCTGTATTGCAGCAAGTTAAGCCACATCTACCATTTACTGTAGAAGCAGACACTTCAGGAATTGCCCTTGGGTTCACTCCATCTAAGAAATGTCCAGCTACAGGCAGATTCCATCCCATAGCATTCTAGTCTCATAAATTAAGCACTCCTGAAAATAACTACACAGTTAAAGAAAGGGAATTATTGGCCATTTGGGCAGCATTTAAAGAATGGAGACACCATCTATTGGGTGCTCACCACCCGGTGACGGTTTATACAGACCATCGTAACTTGCAAGCATTATACACAGTTAAGTGCTCCAATGCCAGAGAGGCACACTGGCATTCTTTCTTCTCAATGTTTGATTTCATGATATCCTATTGGCCAAGCATTCAATACGGCAAAGTGGACGCTTTGCCCAGGCTTGTAGAAGAAGTGTCACACTGTGAAGAGGACATTCCTATACTGCCCACATGGCAAGTTATCTGTGTATGCACACCCGATGCACTGTTGCAGTGTAAGATATGTGATTAGGTTGATCCTCATCCCGATGAGCTGGAGATGCAAAACGCTGATATGATTGATGGCTCGCTGAACATCCGGAATCATCTTTTCATACCAAAAGAAAGCACTCGCGTACGTGCTTGCAATGTTGCCACGATTCTAGAATTGCTATCCACCCAGGAAGGCAGAAGATCCTGGACCTCTTACACAGATGGTGCTGGTGGACCCTAATGAGAAGGGATTGTAGCTGACTACATGTAGCTGACTACATGTGTTATCCTGTGCAACCTGTGCTCAGTGTAAATCCCAAACTGGTAAACCCATCGGATTACTCCAACCCCTATCTGTACCCCATATGCTGTGGTACATGCTTTCCAAGGACTTTATAGCCGAACTAGCACACATAAAGGGGCTGGATACCATCTGGGTGGTTATTGACTATTTCACCAAGATGGCATCAATCATCCCTTGTTCCGGCCTTCCCACAGTGGCTACCTCAGCAGACATGTTCCTAAAGAATGTGCTTCATTTCTTTGGTCTTCCCTCCATCATAGTCATTGACCGAGGTTTGCAATTTACTTCTAGGTTTTGGAAAGCACTTACCAGCTATTTTGGTATCGATAACAGATACTTCACTGCTTACCACCCACACACTGACAGACAGGCAGTAAGACTGAACGTTACCCTCGAACAATATCTGCATTGTATCTGCCTCCAATACCAGGAGAACCTTTATTTTGCACATCTTCCATGCAGTGAAATAAGCACTCCTGGACTTCCCTGTGGCACAGATACAGGGTGCCATGGAGTTTGTTTAGACAACAGCGAAGGCCGTTTCAGCTGATACGTCCCATGCGTAGAATACGTGCAAGGAAAGCCCGCCCACCTGCAGTTTAAATCTGGCGTCTCCCGGGTGCCTGTTGCTCCTAATCGTGGCATTATTCACGCATCTCCTGTTGTTCCAATTTTCTCTCCTCCCTCGGGTCACTCTCTGTGAAGTTCTGCTGTTTTCCTGGTTCCCTGCCCCCTGCTTACGCTTATTCGGGTTGCCTCTGTGTTCTTCCATTTGCCTTGATTTGATTGCTATGTTGCCGAACTCGGAACTCTCAGACTGCAATTGCCTTTTCCCTTGCCTGCTGTTTTTATCTCCTGGTGCCCGACTCGGAACGTCTTCCAGATTGCTTTACTTACGCGGCAGGTGCATCCCTGCTTTCCAGAGTGCCTCGCATCACGTGAACTCCTCAGGCATACTACAGTGTTTCTAACCTTACCTAGAAACGTGAGTACTGTTCACTGCGGGTGTTGTGTTCTTTTGCAACGTTAACATTCGTGGGATAAACATTCACTGCCTCAACTTTCCCTTGTCTACTTCAGTTGTCATTTATACCTGTACTGGGATTCTTGGGTCACTACCAAAATCTGTACATCCCGGATGTGCTGGGACATTTCTACTAAGTGCATTTTTCCGAACACTCTCCTGTGTATGCACCAGCCCATACCTAGTGCGTCCCTCGTGCCGCCTGGCTATATTCTTCCCATGCTAACTTCCCTGTTTATTATTTTAACCTTCTGTTGTACTACTTTCAACTGGAACCATTAGGTCTTCAGAATCCTTTTCCTTAGGTCAGTCTTGCTGGTTATTGACTGTAGTGGGGTCTTACTGGTCTGGGTAACGTACTCATGGTATTGGGGTTTGTTTCTTTGTAGGTTCAGGGTCCATACCTTATTAAGCACCATTCAAACCTTGCCCTAGGTATTCTGAATTATTTGCTGTTGCTTGTTTTTCATTACATTCCTTACTGTATTGTTTCTAATCATTTCTGTAATTCCCTTACAGCATTGGTTTGGCAGTGCGTGTTTTCCCCGCTCTTTTGTGCAATTGACACCTCTGTCTGTTTTTACCTAAACAGCAGAGAGGTACATTGTAAAGAATTGTCCCTCATTCAGAGGAAGCCTGAATCTTAGAATTCAGGGGAACTGGAGTCCTGGAGGCTGAATACTAATCTATTCAGTATACCACTCCTTTCATCGAGGTCGTCTTACCAATGCCCCAACCAGTTTATGGTGTGGTGAGTAACACTTGGGAATGTCCACCCCTCCTTCTATACGTTCTACGGAAAACATCCACATTCCTTACCTTTAGAACCTGTTATTCCTGTTGATACACTGGTTGCCCAGGATTGTATCAGGGATATATTTTATGTCCATGCAAACGTAAAGGAACATTTAGAACTTGCCCAGTCAGTGACCAAACCGTTTGCTGATACACACCGAAACCCCTCTCCGTGTTACCCTGGTATGTCAATCTCTATGAGATACTACAGCTGATCAATCAAGTGGGGGTGTGGCTCGATCTGCCTTGGCACTGGCATGTACACCCTGTGTTCCATGTTAGTCTTCTCAAACCCTTCCAGGAGAGCACATGCTTGCCCTCTAAACGATATCCTGTTGAGATCAACAGAAAGGATGAATTTGAAGTACAGCAAATCCTTGATTCCCAAAGCCGCCAGGGAAAGCAATACTATTATATTGACTGGAAGGGTTACGGCCCGGAAGATCGGACTTGGGAACCAGGAGAACATGTTCACAACCCCCGCTTGGTAGCACTTTATCACACCTCACATAGGAGGTCACAGCCTTTGGGTGAGGATACTGTCAGGACCCGGAGCGACTCATGGCCCGTTCACTGGAGTTGGTGGTTTCCATGGAGACTTCTACAGTGTTGGACACGCAGACATCATGGGAACGGGGTAAACAACAAATCATTGATAACATCGCGCACACAGTCATGCTTGCATGTGATGTCAGCACATTCACCAAACACCGTTTGTCAACCCCGGGAGTAGTGAAAAGCTGTATACGGAGATCATCCAGTGCTTCTTAAATTAAGTAAGTGACTGTGCTCTGACTTGTTCTTTGTAAGTTCCCTTTGGTTGTACTTTCTAGTGTATCTTGACTCTTTTGCCTGTCCCTGGATCTTGCTTTTGGATTACCCGGTACATCTGGCGTTTGTTCCCTCTCTGGTTTCCCTGTGTACTGGACTCCTCAACTGCCTCTCTCCTGGCCCTTCTTATGGATTACCTTTGGCTTTCGGTGTTGGCTCCCTGTTTCTCCAAGCTTTGTACCTGACTCCTCCCCTCTACTGGTGCCTCTGGTTTGGACCTGCAGCTGTTACGTACTATTGCCTGGACTTTTGGATTGTTAGATTTACACCTTGATGTCCCTTAGACTGTGTCCTCGTGCCACCAGAGTATAGGTCCCACTAACCCTACTAACATTCACCCAGCGATCATTCCCTTTGATGGTGATCGATCCCTTCTGACCTATGTACATAGTGCTTTCAGGCTTCTGGGTGTTGTCTTCACACTTCTCCATCAACCTCTCTTCTACATATAGGTAAGTTATGCTCCAAGGAATCCACCTTGATTTTAGATTGCATAATTGTTAGATAATTAATTATAATTATAATTGGTTATTTATAACGCGCTTAATACCCATCGGTTTCTAAGCGCGAACCAGGTTATCAAACCTGTGTTGCTCCGAGTCATCTTGCTTCCAAGACAAGCATTTTGCTCCTGAGCTATCCTTCCGAGATAGACCCTAATACTCTGTTTTTTTTCTATCCACAGCCTGGAGAATACCAGGTAGTGTCCATGCTGCCTTTCCACCTTAATCTATCGTTCCCAGTGTGTTTCCTTTCTCCCGGGAATGGCAGCTTTGGGAGGAAAGACACCCTCCATTGAGGAGACCCCCAAAGGGTGTTATGGGCCCGAGATCATGACAAATCTTGGAGTCATGACAAAACGTGCAGGCCCTGACATCCAGACTGCCCCAAAACGAAGACCCTCTAGAATACAAATAGGATACCCCAGAAAGGGGAGGTGTGGGTATTTGGAGAGGGTTGTGGCTGGAGTTCGGAGTGAGTTGCCAATTCAGGAAGGAGGTGGGGAAGAGAAAGGTAGGAAAAAGCAGAGGAGATTGTACACAAGGGGGAAAGGAGGCATCAGGAGGTTATAAGGTAAGGGGAAGACATCAGGATGTAGTAGGCTGAAGAAATCTGGAGTTGGAGGAAGACATCGGGATGTGGTAAAAGGAAGACATGAGGATGTGGTAGGAGGAAAACATCAGCAAGGGTGGGGGAGGTGATAAGAGGTGGTAGGTTGAAGACATCAGGAGCATGGGACCCAGCAGTAAGAACAAAGGGCAAGGAAGGGGGTAAGTAGCGAGAGCAGCACGCAAGAGGGCACACTCAGGGCCGGTGCTATCACTAGGTAAGGTTATGCACTTGCCTATATGTGGTAATGTTAGAGCGGCAAAATGCTGCTTTAACACCTCCACACTAATTGTATAACACAAACTGCCTTGCCTGTGATAGCACCTGCCCTGACTGCAGGCTGAGGCTGCCTGCCGTAGCAGCAGGCTAGCAAACGCGGCACCAGGGACACCATGAAAGGATTGGGGTCAGTTAAGGGTCATGAGTGTGGGCATGGGCATGGCAGCGGTCGCTCAAGCGCTGGCACCTGCGCATTAGCAATGCGTAACACGAACGGAGCACCGCACGTGCCACTGCCCCTAGACTTTCCTAACTCTGAGTCAAATGCGAATGCCTGCAGAGTTAACTTCTTCTTTGGCCCAGTGACTGTGACACATAGTCGGCAGGTGAAGTGCTGGTGCTCTAATAAAATTCAATGTATCTCTCTGTGATGGTAGCAGGTTGCGTGTACAGCTGTGAGGTGCGGCAGACTATACACTGTAATTTGCAATTCAGTGTGTGTGTTTACTTTCAAATACTGGCATGCCTTGCTTGCACACAATCTGTGCTGTGATTCAATGTACAGCGAGCGCTTCTACAGTGTGTTTACAATGTCAGGTACTTAGCGTGTCTGACCTACCTTTACTGATCCCTCCCCTGAGTTACTTTGTTGGTGGGGGTGGTCTCTGAATGGGTCCTGACTGCTGCTTGCTGGGAGAGGGGCTCGAAGGCTGCATGAGCCCCTCCCTCGGGTGTTCCTGTGGCAGAGGCCTAATTCTTGGTTTTCTGCATAGCCCTTAAGCTCATTGATATGCAGTTCCTGTAATGATAGAGGTGCCTGGTTCTTGACATCCCCCCCACCCCACCAACAGCACTCTATCAATGACCCTCACAAGGATGAGCATCTAAAATCTACTCAGGTCTTTGCGGGGAGTGCATTAACCTGGGGTACTACAACAATAGTGTCTGGTGAGATAAACTTACATCAGACCTTGGGTCGCCAAATGTAGTGAAAACAAATCAAAATAGCTGCGTGATTAGGATACCATCCATACACAGAAAAAATATCCCATGCAGCTTATTTTATCATTGGCTTTTTAATTAGCAGAATTCATTAGTTTCGGAGAAGCAGGAAGAAAATGCCAATGCATTTCGGACCCACACTTGGTCCTTCATCAGGGCGAATTCTATAGTACAAAAAGAAAAATAAACAATGTGAAGCACTCACACAAATCCATTATAGTGAATTCAACATATTAACGCACTACATAGAGCACAACAGGATAATTGTTAAATACCTGCAGATGTATCGGTCCTTGACACTTATTTATCACAGTGATGTTCCCATCATCATTAAACAATATAGCGCCTTTGTATCAAGAGTTGATATATATCCAGCAGCATCCTTACTGTAATGTTAATTTCCAGATAGAGTCTTTCAGAGACGTATATCAAGAACTTCCCTTCTGTAAAACAATATGCAGCTTATATCTTTATAAGTAGTCATATTTAATTTCACATCATAGCAGTTGGAATAAAAATATCACGCATACCTGATCGCACGTGTTGGTGTATAAAAACTCATGTAAGCACGTGTGTTGATATTCCTGTTACACGTGATGCCTGTATGAAACCCTCCTTATTGTTCTGCTACATTTTCATGCCAGCAGTCCTATCAGAAACAAACATACAATTTGTGTGATACTAAATCATCTGCATATGAGGATAGTTACACAGACATGTTGTCTAGTTCGTAATCTCCTTACCTCAAAAAATGTTGTGCTTTCTGGTGTTGTAATTAATATCAGTGTTTAATACATCTCTACGATGCGTTATCCCTGGGTGCCATATTTGGTAGAAAACAGGCTGCTACTGGTTCTCATTCAAATTCTTCTAGTAGTTCTTATCAGCTCAAATACGTTCGTAACTGTTACATGTATTTGCGGGAAGAAGTGTTTGTACCCGCTCAGTTACGTGCCAGTGCCCCAACCAGATATAAAAATTCTGTTTTTAGTAATGATGCCTAATTGCTTGCTGTGGGCAACAGTATGGTTATAATTCTATATATATCTCCGGATTATCTTCAAGTCGCTATGTTTGTCTGAATGGATCAACTCGCCACAGTCTCCATTCTACCGTGGTTTGTTGTAGGAGAGCATGAACTTTACCATGGAAACGTTCTTTAGCTGGACACAGTCTATGTGACTGATTGTCATGGTGACAGGCCTCCGTCAATGTACGGCGGTTGTCTCTTGCTAATATATGAGATCTGTATTCATGTGTGCGTGAGCACTCAAAAGCATTCGCACACCAAGGCACGTAAGTATGCTAGAGTCTAAACTAGCTGGTATGTCGAACTGACAATGTTATAGGATACATAATTGTATCCAAAAAAATATCTAGAACAGTGCATCAGAAAAATTTAGACCACTACGGGCTCATTTGTAGCCAATGATAGGCTTAGTTAAATAGTTCAGAAAGGGAAAGTACCAGTTATTAGCCTCATCGATACATATAATTGGACAATACTCAAAGTTCTTATTGAAAAAATGCCAACTGTCATAATGTATATAATCAGTGTCTGTGTTGTTGTAAACAGCATCGACTCGCTGCTGGCCCATGAGTGACTTGATCAAAGAAAAGGAAAAATAAACCGGTAATCTACATCTTGCCCGCAATACATTCTCAATTTATACGGACACAGTCATATATCAACCATAATTGTTTAAAATCAAAGTGTCTATGTTCAGCAGGTTATTTTTTTTTTTTTTTTTTTTTTGATGTTTTAGTTTTGTCTCAAACTTTTTCATCTTGTGGTTCGTGCGAAGTACGTGGATAGAAGAGACAGCAATGCAGTCTACATTTCTAGGATATCATTTTTCCTCCATTAATCTCGAGAATGCTGTGAAGATAAAGGACAGCTGTGAATGTGTATTTGTTATTTTGTCCACTGAGAATCGCAGCCCATCTTTCATCTGTTGTCATTTGCTGCGAGGCCATGTCAAAGTAGGCCCCAAACTGCTTGCGGTGGTTGGCAAGAAAGGGACATTCCATGATCAAATGGAATATGGTTTCTGGTGTCGTGGTGATTTCACAAAATCGACAGTGGTTCTGGTTTTTTGGAATTTGTCTAATGGATGCCAAGTACTCATTAGTTGGTAAAGTGTTCAGGCGGATTTTTAAAAAGGTCGATCTGATATTTGGATCAGGGAATGACAAGATGTATGGCTGCGGTTCATGTAATTTTCTGTTGTCCTTATTGCATCGCAAAGTCCGTTTGTATGTATTTTTCTTTTCAATGGTTTTGATCCAATCATTTTGTAGAATTTTGGTTTTAGCGTGTTGAGGACGTTTCGTTAGAAGTTCTTCCGATATGTTTTCTTGTTCCATTTCGTTAGTTATTGTTTTTTTCCAGGTTTGTAGTATTGTGTTATTTAGAGCAGTTGAATTAGTTTTCAGAATTTGGGTTGCCGGGGTCTTGTCATCCGACAGTATTTTTCGGTATATGTCTAGTCTTTTCCATCGTACCATGGAACCGATGGATTGAGTAGCTACTTCGTATCGAATTCTCGCCATGGGATACGATTGAGGAAGAGTTAAGATCCTGCGCCAGAATATTGCTTCAAATTTCACCCAGTCTACCTGGTCTGCGTTCATCATTGTTTCCGTTCCATAGGTTATGATGGGAATGTATTTTTGTCTGTAGAACATGATGATGGGCTTAAATGAAAATTTTCCATATTTTCTGTGTAGGATGGAGCCCTGTCGTGCGAGTGCTTGAGCCTTTTGTTCTAGGTTGTCTAGCCAATCTCTTTCTGTCTTTGATTGATTGATCATGATGCCAAGATATTTAATTGTTGTGACATTTTCCAAACGTATTCCATTGATGTTGAAATCCGGTGTTTTTTTTGCTTTTGGTTTAGGTTTTGTTAGAGCCATGGTTTTTGTTTTTGTGCTGTTAATTGTTAGCTCATTTTGTTTCATGTAGGCGCTTAGTGCTGTAAGAGAAGTTTGGAGACCAAATGGTGTTTTGTCGAGCAAGACGATGTCGTCTGCATAGGACATAATGGGGACCGGTATTGAGTTTATTTTCGGAGGGTTTGTTTGAGTGTTGGAGAGGTATTGATCAATGTCTGATGTAAACAGGTTGTATAAAGTCGCTGCGAGGGGACATCCTTGTTTTAGACCATTCACTGTGTTGATAGGCTCCGTTGTCAGACCTTGTTTTGTGAGTCTGATTTTTATTGAAGTGTTTGAATAAAGTTGTATAATGGGCTCTAGGATATTCGCAGGGCAGTTCCATTTGCTCAATTTAGCCCAAAGCTTTTGGCGAGGTATTGCATCAAAGGCCATCTTTAAGTCAATGAAGGCCGTGTAGATCATGGACTTATTGTTTATTGCTTCGTGCTTAATTACGTGCAATAAAAGAAGATTGATGTTAGTTCCAACGTTACGTGTGAAGCCTGTTTGTCGCGGTGATAGTCGTCCAGTGGAAGTAGCCCATGCAGTGAGCTGCCTCAAGAGTGCTGTTGCAAAGATGTTTCCGAGTGGGTCAAGCAAGGCAATCGGACGAAAGTTCTGAGGAAGGTCACGTGGTCCTTGTTTATGAATCGGCACTATGGTGGCTGTTCTCCATGTAGTTGGAATTCGGTTGTGTCTGTTTATAATTTCCAAAATCTGTATCATGAATTCAGCCCATGCCTCAGGATCTTGTTTGAGGGCAGCATTGGAAAGACCATCAGGACCCGGGGCTCTTGAGGGATTGAGGTTTTGGATCATGAGTAATAGCTCTTCGTACATGATGACTACAGTCCAGTTTGTTTTGGGTTTGAGGTTGAAGTTTTCTTGAGATTGTTGTTCGTGTGCTGCATACATGGACGAGAAGTGAGTAATCCATGTTTGTTCTGGTACGTTAGCTACGAGCTTGTGTTGTTTTTGCTGGTTGTCGTTCAGTAGATTCCACAATTCTCTTGTATTATTTGTCTTGTAGGTCTTCATTATTGTTTCTGCATCTGTCTGGAGGAGGATTGCTTGTTGTGATTTCCTCCAGTTGTTGTATTGAAGTTTCAGTTTTCTACTCTTTGTCATGTTTTCTGATGTTTTGTTTTTCTTGAGTTGGCGTATCTGTTTAGCTAACTCCTTTTTTCTTTGTGCTATTTCTCCGTTGTAGGAATGTACATGAGTTCTTTGTGGGCGGTTTTTTAATGTTTGATGAAATGGGAGCAGAATCCATTCATAATTCAACTTTTCAAGATCTGGTTTTGTTGAGGCGTGTAGTTTCATCGGCAGAAGTGATAGCGCTGATTGTGGTATTCGTAGCCTTGATGATGTGCCAGTAAGTTCGAGCGGAGCAACTTTTGCGTTTTGTTGGCTAATGGTGTGTGAGGTGACAGTTATCTTGTTATGGTCGCTGTGGTCAGAGGTTAATGTTAGAGCTGTCTCGACCGATTCATGAAGGTTTTGGGAAAGAAATATATAGTCAATTATTGCTGCTGAATGGCCTCTGTTCCATGTTGGGACAAAGGGAGTAGAGTTATCTTTTGCATGATTTAGGAGAGTAAGGTTTCGTGTTCTGATTTCGTTCATCCATGTCGCTGCTTTGCCTGTCAGTTGTTCGAGTGGGCGCGGGGTTCCATTTGGTGTGATTAGGTTGATATTAAGATCTCCGCACAGTATAAGTTCAAGGCATTGATGGGTCATTACTAGGTTGTCTATTGTCGTGAATACGCCATCAATGAATGCGACAGGTGAAATGGCTGCAGGATTCCAGTACAAGTTCAAGATGGCGATTGTTGTTTCGCCAGTTCCTTTTTTTCGTTGTTGGTGCGCTTGTGTTGTTATTATAAGCAATTGAATCCAGGGATTTATATTTTCATTGCGCACTACTTTCCAATGCGGGGTAATTTTGATTAGTGTGAGTAGGCCTGATGCTGGTCTTCCTTGGTGTTTTTTTATGGCAGGATTTAGGAAAGTGAGATAGCCGTCGCATGCTGGTGTTTCAGTGATCCAAGTCTCTTGGAGACAGATGATGAGATATTTCTCGAGGTCAGGCAAGGGTTGAGTAAACAAATGTTGGTTTCCTCTTCTGTTCCATGAACAGAGTGACCATGTTATATTGTTATTGTTTAGTTGCTATGCGTGGGAGTAGGTTGAACTTCTTGAGGAGATGGTTTCTGTAAATGACGTTTCTGGATCATAAATTCTCTTGAATGGTCTCTCGTGTATGTTCGATTCTTCTGGAATTGGGAAGTACGGGGAGATTGGGTATTTCGTTGAGTAATTTTTATTACAATTTTGCGTGTACTTTTTTGTAGGATTTTTCCTTGACGTTGAGGCCCAGCAATTGAATCCAAGTTTGAGGAGTTGGTCACGTTTTGTTATGATTAGTTCTTGATCGTCTGGATCAGATAATTCTACGATGATTCTATCTAGGTGCTCTTCATCTTTGAAAATTATTGAATCAATCTTGCTAGATGTTATGTGTTTTAGCTGTGATATCGCTCCAAATAGTCTAAGGGTATTAGTTCTATTGAGTATTAAAGGTTTTGGTCTGGTAGTTTGATTTTCAATGTGAATTTGATAGATTAGGTTTTGTTCTAGCGGATTGATGAAGGAAGGAAATGTGCAGTCAGTGGAATCCATTTTATGAGAGGCAAAGGAGGCATCTGAGACTTGATCATAGTCATCAGCAAGTAATGATGTGCAGTCAGAAGTATTCGAGGAAATCTTGGAAGTTTCCTGTAAGGGATGTTCTGAAATATTTTCATATTGGTATGAGGATTGTGATTCGCGGGTGGTGGAGTATTCATCAAGAATGATATATCCTGGTGGTGTTATGGAGTGAATGGGTGGCGGTGTGTCATCTAGTTCGCAGTCTTCGTGTGTTGAACAGTTTAGAAGTTCTTCGTCGATGGCAGGTGAATGTGGGAGGAGTTGTGGCAGTTGCATATTTGAAGTATCTTTAGAGGCTTGTAGTCTGTTTGAAGGTTTTGCCAGCTGTGATATTGCTTGATCCAATGGTGCTTGATGGGCTTGTATAAGTGTTTTGTTTTTTGACGCATGTATAGGTTGATCCGTAGATTTTATTGTTCTGAGGAAGGCTCTAGATCCTGTTTGTTTTTTCTTAGTTGTCTTGGGCTGTGTTGATTTGGTTGTAAGAATTGGTTTTTCTTTCAGGAAGATCTTGAACTGTTCCGGTTTGGTTGCTTGTGGTTGGGAAGAGACGTGGGGCTCTGTTGGAGTGGCAGAAGCCACTGACACGGGTTGTTGTGCAAGGGTTGTGTCCGAGCTTTCGGTTTGTGTGGCAGTCTGTTGGATGTTTGAACACTGAGGTATTTGAGGTTGAATGCTCGTTGAGATTAATTTTTGGTTAGATTGGAATTGTTGTTGTAGTTTAAGTAGAGCTAGAAGTTCGTTGTTTAGGTTGGTTTTTTCCTGTCGGTCGGTTCTGGCCATTTCTATTAGACGTTGTTGCCATCGATTCGAATGCTCTGCTTCTGAATTGAGACGGGCCTCTGTTTTGTTTAGGAATTTTTCGATATAAATCTGTTTGGCGTGGATCATTGCTAAGAGGGTTCCTTGGTCTTTGATATTATCGTTCATTGATTCGTGTAATTTGATGAAAGGTATCATAGTTTGAGAAAGTACTGCCATCAACATGTTTTGCAAATCAATCATTGTAGTTGGAATTCTTAGGTTGGTATTTTCGTCATTTTCCGGTTTGTTGGGTGTTGTGGTAGGAGAATTGCGTTCTGTTGGTTCTGGTAGCGGCATTGAGTTGTCGTTTTTGTTTATGTTATCCGGTGTGTAGAAGGATTCTATCGTGTCGTAGTTAAATTGGTTGGGAATATTCTGGTTTCCTAGTTGGTTCGTGTCGCTTTCTGTCTTGATGAGTCTTTTTCCGGTTACTTGTGTTAGACACGGGGTTGATGTCATCTGTAGTTGTTGGTTTCCTGTAGTTGTACTAAATATTTCTTTGCGTTTGTCGAGGCTTGACATGATTGATTCTATTTCTGTTATGTCCATTGATAGTCTTTTTGCTTTGAGTAGAGTTTTGGTGTTGGTAGGTTCTTGGAATTGGGGGCTTTTGATTGAGTTGTGAGTCTGTAGCCATGCAAGTTTGGCTAATCTTGCTTTTTCCTTCTGTGTTTGCTGCAGTGTGTTATTTAAAGAGGTGCATAGTTTGGTGGAATTTCGTAAATCTTCTGGCTGCGGTTTGATGGGTTCATGGTTAGGAAAGTCTACGTTTTTATTGTAAGGATAGTCTTTATTATGATTGTGATTTTTGACTAAGGAAATAGTATTGTCCAGTGGCCTTTGTTTTCCGTTGTTCTTTTGTTCGGTATTATCGGTTCGTTGTTGATTTTTTGCTGTGGCTAATTGCAGCTCGGAGTTGTATCTGTCTTCTGTCGAGCCGAGAGCTTGTACTCTGTCGTGTAGTTTGATTGATGGAGAGGTCTCTCTGTTTGCACTTGGTTCTGCATGAGGCTGTGTGACGGTGTTGAGCAAGATCAACTCTTCGCGTCTATCTTCAGGGCGATTTTTCAGTAAGTTGTTTATCTTTTCCAGTTGATCTTGTATAGGACTAATGTTCGTATCTTCCGCTGGTTGTAGGGCGAGATCTCTTTGTAATGGTAGTGTTGTTATTTCATGAGATTGTTTTGTGTTGTCGGGAATCTTAGGGTCCATTGGTCCGTGCGGGGGGTTTGCTTCTTCATTAATTGAAAGTGCAATTTTGCCGTCTTGGGCGTATGATTTGTTAGAGCCCAGTGTTAACGGGGGGTTTTTGTCATGATTAATTCGGATATCATGTAGTGGTGCAGTTGAGGCGTCTTCTGCTTGGGCAATTAGCTGATCATCTTCGCTGATATTGACGCGGGGATTGTTAGTGATATGTTCAAAAGTCTCAGATGTGTTATGTATTTGGTTTTGTGTGCTGGTTTGGGGTTGCATATCACGATGGTCATTTGGTAGCCTTGTTGTCGGACTTGTTGTGTTTGTGAAATGGTCTATATTGAGCAATTGTTCAGTCTGGTTATGAGGTTTATGGGAATGGTGATGTTGTCCTCGTAAAAAGGATTGTTCCATCGTGAGTTGTGACGAATGCAAGTCAGATTGGGCAGCTGTGTTAAGTTTTGTTCTCAGTCTCGTCTTCGGGCGGGCAGCTGGTGGTTGCTTGGGACGAGTTTCCAGCATTTCTGCTTTGTTTGCTGACGGATCTGGTGTTTCCTGACGCGTTCGAGGTTTGATGGTGGTGATTTGATTCCTCCTAGAAATTCAGTTGAGGTGGTGAAAGAGTTGACCTTCAGGATCCAAGGGACTATCCCTTTCGGTCTCCTTTGGAGGTGGTAGCTTTATTCCTCCTTGAAGGTTGGTTGAAGTGGTTGGCTAGCTGACCGCAGGATCCAAGGGGCTAGCCCTTTCGGTCTCCTGCAGTGTAGCAGAATTAGAAGTACTGATGTGGTGGGGGTTTTCAGGGATAGGTTTAGTCTGTTGAGGGTCTGGCACGCCCAAGATCCAAGAGACGCCCTTTCGTACTCCTCGGTGAGAGGTGGTGTGGGCAGGCCTGTCTGTTACCCAGGTATATTCTTATAGGTTACTCTTTCGCTCTCTCAGAGCGAGGTGTCGTCAGATGGAAATGTGATCTGTTAAAGGTCTGTCGGCCACAATATCCAAGGGGCGAGCCCTTGCGGGACGTAGATGATGTGTGGCGGCTTGTCTATTTCCAAGGTGTATCCAGGAAGGATAATCTTTCGATATCTCAAGTCCGGGTGGTTTCAAGGGAAGATGTTGTTTGTTAAAGATGTGGCGCTCACAGGATCCAAGGGACGAGCCCTTTCGGTCTCCTGGGGCGCAGGTGTGTCTAAAGGAGGTGCTCTTTCAATATCTCACATCCAGGTGTTGTCAAAAAAGGATGTTGTTTGTTGAGGGTCTGGCGCTCGCGGGATCCAAGGGACAAGCTCTTTCGGTCTCCTGGAGCGCAGGTGGGTTGGGCAGGCCTGTCAATGTTCAAGTGGCGGAGCTCATTAAAGCGAGCAGCAGTGTTGAGTTTTCCACAGATTTTCTCCACTGAGATGCGTGTGGTGTTTGCAAACTGATTAGCAATCACTGGGACGAGTGATCAAGAAGTCCCGTGATATCTTCAGTGAACGTCCTGGGCGTGAGATATTACACTACAGGACTGTGTGAAAGTATCGATAGGATGAGCCGTATACTGCAGGCTTTAGAGACGTCGAAAAGTCGCAGCTGGGGCATAGGTGAAGCTTGTGGTCGCGCGGGGACCAGCAGTCGCAGCCAGGGGTGCCGGGGAACAGACTGGGCCAGGCGGGCTGTCGGGCGTAGGGCGTAGGTTTCACCTGGTAGGTGGATAGTTGACGGGGGGGAGGGGAGTCTTGGTGACACGCTGTCCGGAGAGTGCAGCTTTCGAGCAGTTGTCGAAGTAGTGCGGCAGTATCAGCTCCGGCTTGGTATGATGATAGTATACTGCGGTTGTTGTTTTCACAAGGAGCTTCTGGTTGGTGTTTTTAATTAAAGTTCCAATGGGTATACGGGGCGGGAGCGCCGCAGAGCCTGCAGAGCCTAAAGACCAAAAGACTCTGCAGCAGACTCCGCGGCCGCTCCGCGGCTTGCTGGGTATTTTGAGTCCTCAAAGTGTAGAAGTAGAAAGAGGACAAAAGGGTAAAGCACACCCTCACTGGAATCAGGAGCAAACGCTGTAGAGTCTCTCTCCAGGCACGACCAAAAGACTCTGCAGCAGACTCCGCGGCCGCTCCGCGGCTTGCTGGGTATTTTGAGTCCTCAAAGTGTAGAAGTAGAAAGAGGACAAAAGGGTAAAGCACACCCTCACTGGAATCAGGAGCAAACGCTGTAGAGTCTCTCTCCAGGCACGACCAAAAGACTCTGCAGCAGACTCCGACCAAAAGACTCAGCAGGTTATTAACAGTATAGACTCGCTACCGGTCCATACGTGACTTGATCACACAAAAGGGAAACAGACAAGTAATCTGAACCTTACCAATGCTTCATTGTTCACTCATACAGTGACAGTCATGCATCAAAATGTTGATGTCACAATTATGTGTCTACTCAGCTTGTGGCATTTTCTCTAGCTTAACTCCAGCCAGCCTAACTCCAGCGTGAGCATACTTACTGTTATTAAAGAATGTACAATTAGACCATCATGTAGATTGGGACAAAACAAATAGATAATGGGCCTCATTCCGAGTATGGCGGTAAGGGATAGCGGCCACCGGTAACGAGACCGGTGGCGGTAATCCCTTACCGCCATACTCCGAGTTCCCTTTGCGCCCTCGCTCTTAACGCCTGCTTTGAGCAGGTGTTAAAGTCGAGGGCGCAAAGGGGCCTCCAAGCCAATAACGGTGACCGTAATGAACGGTCACCGTTATTTGCATCTTCCCCATTCCCATTGAGCCCTACGGGGGCTCATTTGGGAATGGGGAAGAGCCTTGGTGAATGGGGAATTACTGCCCCGCCAACCTTGGAATGGGGCGGTAATTCCGCCATCCACCAAGGCGCTGCCGGTCCGGGTACGGCGTCAACCAAGGCGTTAATAGCGCCATTGGTTAGCGCCGTACTCGGAATGAGGCCCAATGTCTCTTTCATATGAAACAGTGCAGATTTAATTCTTCATTCAACCCCCGAGGCGATACTGTATCCAGTCTTTCAATCCAATGTGCTTTACGTTGTTCTAGTCTCTTGGTAGCACTAGTTCTGATGCAGCCGTTTGTACTACTTCTAGAATTTGGAATCACATCTGTGCTATCTGATGTTTAGCTTGATTGAAGTGTCTGGCAACTGGTGAGTGTTGATTATTGGTCCTAACATTCGATTTGTGCTCATTACATCGCACACGTGCTTTCCTGCTAGTCTGTCCGATGTAAAGTAGACCACATGGTCACTTGATACAGTATATAACACCTTCTGACATGCAAGTAGAGTAGTCCTTGATTTTTATCTTCTCTCCAGTTCTGGGGTGTGTGACTGTATTCCCCTTTATGATATTGTTTCAGTTACTGCAGGACATGCATGGAAAAGTTCCCTGTTTTTTTTACATGAATTTCAGGTCCCTCAAGTTACAGCTCTGTTGATTGGCAAAAACTGGTCTTTCCTGAAATAAATTCTGGAATTTGTTGTCGCAATTCAGCATAGGCCATTGTTTAAGACTGATCTTTTTGATTTTGGTTGACTGAACACTGTATTTACTAACAAAGACCAATGGATTCTCTTTACTAGTTGATTCTTTCGTTCTTAGTAAATTGGTTCTCTCTTGTGTGTCTGCCTTTTCAGCGGCACAGAGAAGTTCTTCTTCCTTGAATCCTCTTGCTTTGAATTTATTGAGCATCTCTTCCTTTTCCTGCACATACTTACAATCTATGTTGGTGATTCTTTTTATACGCAGTAGCTGGCTATATGATAAACTCCGTAGTGTGGCTGATGGATGGAAACTCATCCTATGGATGAGATTATTTCTCTCAGTTGGTTTATGGTAAACTTCAGTGTGAAATGATGGTGCCTTCGGAATTACTTTTCGGTCCCTCTCACATTGGGCCTCCCGGTTATTCTGTTTCAGGATCCCTTCCCACCACCCTATAGATGTCCAATAGGTTGCACCAACCCCTTGGGGCCTTGTACATTCAGTTTTTGGACGTATCCTGCTTGTTTGGGCACTCACTCGCTCTATGCACCCAGATGAGTGCACATCACCTCTCTGTCCTCGGCGATCCCCTTTGGCTTTACATTGCAGCCACCACTTGCTCTACAGGCACGCACCCGTTAGCTGCCCCATTCTTATTTCGGGTTTGGCTTGCATGGCCAGACGAGTGCTGGTTCCTGGGACGCATGCGCTGTGCAGGGACACTTCGTACCTGTGCCACGCGCATGCGCCCTGTTGCACATCGCACGAGCCTTTGGTGCTCACGCCCACCCCCACGGGATTAGTGTCTCCGTATCCGCGCAGGCGCGGTCTCCTCCTCACTTCTAGCGCTCCGCGCACGCTCCGGCATTTTAGCAGTGTCTCGATCCTTGCACTGCTCACTTTCGGCTCGGGACGCGGACTGCCACTCATCGCCGACATTTCTCCTCATTGATTGCTTCACTCGCTACGCTGACTTGAGACGGGTAGGTCTCATGCTCCTGGGGCTGAGTCTTTGTTACCTTTGCTCCCCCTTCCTTGATGGGGTTTCTCTGCTTCCACTATTGTGGCTGCTGTGCCTATCTACTCTTGACACAGCACGAGCCTCTGGGCCCCTAGTCCCTTCCTCCGTTCTGGCATGCTGACCTGCTCGCAATTTGATTTTCCACACTGCATGCCCCTAGCCATACTTCCCATGTGGCTTGTCCTTTGCATGGGCATTTTGTGTGATCTATCTGGTTGGGCCCCGACCCTTCTATTGATTTTATTGACTTGCTATGGGGAGACTACACTTTGGAGATGCCCTGCATGTTTACCTAAATCTCCTCTCAGAGGACGTCACCTGTCATCTGCCCACACTGGCAGTGCATTCACTTCCATTTTCTTGTGCCGGGTACCTTTTCTGCCCCCTGCACCTTTCTGTCCCCGCACTATTCTCATCACTTCTTTTTTAACAGGACACCATTGCTTCAGTTTCCAGCCCATTCACGTGGGCGTTTAATAATTAAAAATTTAAAATTTAAAATCAAAAATAATGTTTTTCTCTGCCCCTGTTGCAGGAGTTCCAGCTACATTCTGGTGCTGGCCCTGGAGTGATCTACTTGCCCACAGGGTCTACACCGCTTTCATACCCGCCCCTGTGTTTGATTGATTGACACGCACGCCAGCTTCTGACATGACTTATAGCTTGTTCAAAGTAAGTGTTACCTTTCTGTGCTGCCTGTCATTTGCCTTGCACTGATGCAGCATAGTGATCTTTTCTGATTTTTTCTGATCTCTTACGCCTCTTCTCTTTCTCTTTTGTTCCTTGTATCCCCCTGGCAGGCCTTCCAGTTTTGAAACATCGGGTTCCATTTCACCCCCCGCTCTACTGGTCTCGGGCCCCTTTGGAGGAACTTGTTTTACGCTACCACAGTTCCACACAGTACCCGTGCACATCCTGCACGGGCTCTCTCCTTGGTTACATTGATCATTGGAGCATGCTTTCCACCCCCCTCTCTTCTTTCCAGGTGGGTGGTGCCAGCCAGCAGGTGCCAATTTTTCTCTTTTGGTAACCCTTTTATCAGCTTTATGTCATTTCTTTTTATGAACCCTCCCTTTAACTGCTATTGCTCCACGTGTTCTGCCACGTTTAGGCATGCACCGATTGGTGGGAGGTTGGGGGTGATTTGTTCTTACTCTTTTTCCTCCCCTCTTATGATCTCTTTCTTTGCTCTGTTTCCCCTCGTAGAGCGACATCCGCAGGTCCAGATGAAGGTAGCCTTCACTGCCCGCCGAAACGTCTCATTGGACACATAATTGTTATACGGCCCATTTTTCAAATCAGCAGGAATACAACCACTGACGCTGACCTAGGATTGATCTCTATACAACTGCCACCAGTTGATCCTCCAAGCTACCAGGAGGACCTTACCTTTGGCACTGGTTTGGAATCACGAACACCTTGGTCCCTGAACCATAGGACTTGACACCTGGTTCACTAGCCGTGGCCACAAATACACCAGACTCTGGTGGGGGACGCATTTGGTTGCTTTTCCGTACCACATACAATCAGGACGTGTTGGGGTTTTGTTTTTCTTTTTTCTTCCTTTGTCCCGTTTTTTATTGGATAGACTGTTTATTCAGCTATATATTTTGTGGATGGTTTTTGTTTGAAAATGTTCATTCCTTGCCAACACTTGAGTGTATGTCTTACACTATCTGATGTAATTTATTATGCACACTAATGGTCACTGATTCTTTTGAAAGTGTCATTTCTGTAAATACTCCTTTTTTGGAGATCATTTTTATTTGTTAGACAATAACTGCAAAATTAATAAATAGCCACTAAGCTATTACAGCAGTTTTCTTTATGTATTGTTTTTTGCTCCAAGGCAGTAACACTGGATGCTTCGGGGTAGCCTGAGATATCAAACTAATCAGATATCCAGAGTATTTGGGTTCTACATTAATTGTTATACAGGCGAATTAGCCTTAAGCCTTCTGTTTGTAAAGGACCACACGGGAAGTAATAGTGTGTGTCAAAATATTTTTGTCGGGATGAGGTCAGTTCCTTGTTCGTATAATAGCATTTTCGGAATTACTACAACATCTAGGAAGTGCACACAAGGATGACCAATTTCATGTGTGAATTGAATTCTCTTATCCATCAGATTGATATATCCCAAAAATGAGTTGAGAGTTTCTTGCGATCCGGTCCACACCAGGAAGATATCGTCTATGTATCTTCCCCATGTTTTATATATTGATGCCAGGCAGAGTGTCTGATAATGTGGTCCTCTTCAAATTTCAGCATAAAATAATTAGCATATCCGGTTGCCATCATGGCACCCATAGCCGTACCGCTAATTTGTGAGTAGTATTGTTTCTCATATTGAAAGTAAGCATTCTGTGCAATGAAGTCAAGTAACATCATGATCCATTCCTTTGACGCCCCTATTTCTTCCTCCTTCAATAACAGCCAATCGACTGCTAGTTTACCTAGTCAGTGCGGGATGGAGGTGTACAGGCAGTTCACATCAATGGTGACTAGAAGGCCATGTTCCTCTAGTTGGATGTTAGCCAATCTGTTCAAAAAGTCTGTAGTGTCTTTAATATAGGTTGGATGTTTCTATATGATTGGCTGCAAAATCGTGTCGATATAAATGCCTAAAGGTTGAAGGATACTGTTACATTACCTTGGCTCTGCGGGGGTATCTGGAATCTCTGCATGACTTTTTAGCCTCTGGTTACTCTTGGAATTGTTGTTCTGTGGATACAAGGATGAAAGCGGATAAGGGGTCAGGGGTCTGATACCACTAAATGACAACTCCCTCACCCTGCCCGTGCACCCTGCCCTTAATATCTCCCACCCTTTGAGTGCGTGTGTGTGCTCACCTTAAATGTGTTGGAAGTAGGCTCTCCGTCCTGCTTTTTCTGGTGTTCAGCAGGGGCGCTTTTGTTTTTTGGCATGATGTCCTCTCAGCCCAGACCAGCTGTGGCTGGACAGTGTCACAATGCCTTGGAGATGTGTCCTCTGCTGCACACGGTGTGTGCTGTTGTTCTGCCTTGTTCACTTGTCAGTGCAGTCTTTTAGTTTGCTGCCTTTATCTTACTAAAAATTATAAGTCTTTTCTCTTTTCCTTGCAGATTGTCCTTGCTTTGTTTCCTTTCCTTGCAGATTGTCCTTGCTTTGTTGCATTATTGTACTGTTCTCCACTTACAGGGTTCAGCAGCGCAAGATCGGAGCGGGCCTGAGTTGAGATGGCCAGTGTCGATGGTGGGAGGTGGAAAAGCCAAAGACCCGCAGACCAGGGCAGCCATAATGCGGAAGATGAAGATTCGGGGGCAGGAACAGCTGTGGAGCTGAAGCTTGCTGGAGCGCAGGCCGTAATCAGCTGGAGCGCTGGTGGAGATGTCGCAGAGCCGAAGCCTATGGGAGCGCGGGCCGTAATCAGCTGGAGCGCTGACGGAGATGTCGCAGAGCCGAAGCCTGCTGGAGCGCGGGCCTGATGAAAAAGGAGGGGCCGGAACGAGCCGCCGCTGAGCAGATGTCGGGTAAGTATCGTTACGGCAAGGGCCGGAGCCGCTGAGAAGCAGATGACAGGTAAGCAGAGATGCTGAAGGGACTTCATGGGCCAAATGTTCCACAGGAAAGAAGCTGGATGTCAAGGATGAGGAGCTTGTAAGATTAACGCTCCGGAACTGTGGTGAGCGTTCAGCTGCCAAAGACAGTGAAACGCAAAGCGTGGAATTCTGCCTGGGTGTGGCTTTTATAGCTAGCCACTCCCAGAGCTTTGAAAACAACTAGTCTGTTGCTTCTGGTGTCCTGATAAGCTGCTTCCCCCTCCATATTGAGTCACAACTCGGTGTGCTGGGCATAGTTTGTTCCAGGAGCGCCATGCCCTGGTCCAACTGAGTTTCCCCCTGTGTTCTGTGAGATGGGGATGTGAAGCCCTGTAAGGGAGTCTAAAAGCACGTGTGTGTGAATAGGCCATTGACTTGGTGGGACCTGGGACACGTAGGATTGGGTTTGTGACAGTATTCCCCCACCCAAATCCCCTCTAAAATCGGTATCCCCGGGTCCGGGTTTGGTTGGATGTGTCTGATGGAACTTGTTCACTAACCGGGGAGCATGGACATGTTCACTGGGTTCCCATGATGCGTCTTGTGGGCCATACCCCTTCCATTCGATTAGGTAATACAGTCGGGATTTACAATCTTAGAGTCTAATGTACTTCTGAACTCATATTCTAGTTCCCCGTCTACGACTGTAGGGTACTTGGATAGACTGGTTTCAGGAGGGATACATGAAACACTGGGTGAATTTGCATACTTGCTGGTAGAGTTAACTTAACTGCCACCGGATTGATGATTGATTCGATGATGTATGGGCCTAGGTATCGTGGATGAAATGTTATGGGTCTCTTCATTGGAATGTGTTTCGAGGCTAACCATACCGCGTCTCCGACATGGTAAATCGGTGCTATTTTCCGGTGTTGGTCTGCAAACTTCTTCTGTGTTTCCTTGGCTTTAACCATTTGCTCAGTAGCCTCCTTAAATGCTTGTTTGATGGTTGTATGTAGGGTTCTTACTGCTGGCATCTCTAGTTCCTCTGGTGTATCGAAGATGGAAGTTCGTGGATGACGACCGTATAGAACATAGAATGGACTTTGCCCAGTAGCGGAGTGTTGTGAGTTATTGTAAGCATATTCTGCGATCCATAAAACGTCTTTTCAGGTTTTTTTTGACTGATGGAGTAAGCACCGAAGATATTGCTCAAGCGTCTGGTTGGTGCGTTTGGCCATCAGTTTGAGGGTGGTGGCTGGTAGATAGACGAATGTCCAATTGGGCCAATTCGCAACATTTTTGCCAGAACTTGGAAATGAATTGACTGCCTCAAACTGATACTAAGATAGACGGGAAGCCGTGTAACCTGATTATTTGTTCTAAGAAGGTCTTGGCCAGGGTGAGTGCGGTAGGTAATCCCCTCATTGGAATAAAGTGAGTCATTTTCGAGAAGAGATCTACTATGACCAGTATAGTGTTGTACCCCTTACAGGGGGGAAGATCGGTAATGAAGTCTAAGGACAATGCTGTAGGTGGATTAGCTAACGGGTGTAGGAGACCAGCTGGTTTCTGTTTCTGTGATTAGTTTTGTGCGCAGATCCCACACGTAAGCACAAATCGGGTGACGTCTTTTCGCCTAGTAGGCCACCAGTAAGTCCTTTGGATTTTGGCTAAGGTTTTTGGTATTCCTGGATACCCTTCCAGTAAGGTGTCATGATAGGTGTTGATGATCTTTTCTCGTTGAGCCTCAGTTGGGACGTATATCCATTCCGGGAAACATGGTAAGCCATTGCGTAATATATGCTGCCTGCTCTTGGTAACCCAGGCTTGCAGTTCCTCTCTACTCATGCTATGTAGTATTTCAGACTTTAGAGCATCAAGTGGGGTGATGACGGTGGTTCTCAGAATCTTACTTTCAGGTATTATGGCAATTGGTTCTGTTTTCTCATAAGCCTTGTCTTCTGAGCCCAATCGCGACAACGCGTCGGCCTTGCCGTTGCGCACCCCTGGCCGATACGTAATGACATAATCATATTCTGCGAAAAACAATGTCCATCGGAGTTGACGTGATGATAGGGCTTTTGCTGTCATGAGATATTATAAATTACGGTGGTCTGTGATGATGGTGACCGTGTGTCGGGCCCCCAAAAGATAGTGCCTCCATTCCTTGAAAGCAGCTTTGATCGCAAGAAGCTCTTTATCAGTAATTACATAGTTCATTTCGGCTGGGGTGAACTTTTTTGACCAGAAAGCTACTGGGTGTAGTTGAACGGTGTGAGGGTCTCTTTGGGAGAGGACCGCACCCATGGCGATGCTGGAGGCATCAGTTTCCACTATGTAGGGAAAGTCAGGTTTTGGGTGACGTAATATCGGAGCTGCAATGAACTTTGACTTCAAGGTTTGGAAAGCGGTTTCTGCCTCCACAGGCCACTCAAAGTGCTTGTTTTTTCATAGTAGAGAGTTGATGGGGTGGATTACTTGGGGAAAACCTGGTATGAAGCAACGATAAAAGTTTGCGAAGCCGAGGAAGCTCTGAATTCCCTTGATGGAGGTGGGAGACAGCCAGTTGGAAATTGCATCCACTTTCCTGTTATCCATTCTGATTCCTTGAGGAGCGAGGATGAATCCTAAAAATTCCACTTCTGATAAATGAAAGGAACATTTTTCCAATTTAGCGTAGAGTCGATGGTGTCGCAACCTGTCCAGGACGGCCCGCACATGATTGACGTGCTCCTGTTCATTGTTGGAATATACCAGGATATCGTCAATGTATACCATAGCACAGATGTCCAATAGGTCCCTCAGCACGTCGTTCATAAAGTTCTGAAAGGCAGCCGGGGCATTGCAAAGCCCGAAGGGCATTACCTGATATTCATAAAGCCCTACTTTGTCCGGAATGCTGTCTTCCACTCGTCTCCACTTTTGATCCGTACCAGATGGTATGCCCCCCGTAGGTCCAGTTCCGTGTAGATCTGTGCGTCTTTCACCTGGTCTAATAGTTCTGGAATGAGTGGCAACGGGTACCGATTCTTTATTGTTACTTGATTCAGTAAGCGATAATCGATGCAGGCTCTAAGGTCCCCCTCCTTCTTTGGGATGAAGAAGAGAGGTGACGCTGCTGGGGATTTGGAGGGTCAGATAAAACCGTTTGCCAAGTATTGCTCCAGGTATGCCTTCAGATGGGTGTTCTCTTGTTCGGTCAATGCATAAATACGACTACACGGAACCTGAGCGCCAGGGACAAGATCTATCTGACAGTCATATGCTCGGTGTGGTGGCAGCGTGTTTGCCTGCTCCTTCTGGAAGACATCTTGGTAATCTGCATAAGCTTGAGGTAGAACACCCAATGCACCAAGCATCTTTTTCTCTCTAGAGATTCCTTGATTTTGTGTCTTCTGATCAATCGTGCTTTTGAAGCAGGAACAGGTACAGTCCTCAGAGAACGCTAACCTCCTTGTTCGCCAGTCTATTTGCGGGTTATGGGCCTCTCACCATGGGATCCCCAGGATTATACCAAATTGAGGAGCGCTTATTAGGTCAAAGGCAATGGGCCTCCTTATGACCTCGGCGGTAGCCATGCTGCTATTGGCGGCATGGCTGCTGCCGAAATCGCGTCCGGGTCCTCAGAATGAGGAAATACCGGGCCATTCTGAGTTCGGAAGGCCCGGTAATTCCTCCCTCCACGGACCTGGACCCGGTCCTTCCCCATTCCCATTTCAGCCCCCGTAGGGCTCAATGGGAATGGGAAAGGGAGCAAAGAACGGGCCATTACGAGTTGGCCCGTTGTTTGCTCCCACGTGGGACCCGGTAAGCACGCCTGATTTGACCAGGCATTACTTCCTGGGTCCCACGAGGGGACCTCCTAATGAGGCGGTACGGGGTAAACGGCGCCGGCACCTTTTACGGCGCCGTTTACCCCGTACCGCCAGGGTCGTAATGAGGCCCAATGTCTTCCTGGTGGCCATCCTGGCAAAGGAGTGTTACGACTTCGGTGCGGTGGGTAACCGGCCCAGAGGATAATTGGGTACCATCCACCGGCGTAACGCGTTCCGATATTGCCTTTGGATGTGTGAGGAGACCGATTCAACTCGCCAGGTTCTGATTGATATAGTTACCTGCTGCCCCACTGTCTATGTATGCCTCAAGGGCATGTAACCGCGTGGGCTGCTGTTGCCTGATCGAAATTACTGGGATGACAAGATGAGAGGTCAGTGATTCCTTCCCTTTGCTCGACAAACGGACCTCTACATTTGCCGGGCTTTGGAGTTTTCTGAGTCCAGCTTGGGCTCTTGCTCCTACCGTCTTCTTGGGTGGCTTTACTGGGCAATCCCCTAGGAAGTGTCCTACCTTACCGCAATGCAGACATAGCTGCAGTTGTCGTCTTTTTTCCTGTTCGGCCTTAGTCAGTGGGCCCCGTACTCCACCGATCTGCATTGGCTCTGGTTGACTCTCTGGCTGGTGGGACTGCGGTTCTCTGGGACGTACATACATTGTTCTCCCTTCTGATCGATCTCGATCAGCCTTCCTGTCCTGTAGTCTGTGGTCAAGCCGTACCACAAGATCAATGAATTCAGCACAATCGTCGGGGGGGTTCACGACTTGGGCAAAGACGTCTTTTAATTCACCTCATAGTCCTCTATGAAAAAGGGTGGTCCTCTTTTCCTCCGGCCAATTAGACTCTGCCACTGTCTGATGAACGTGGCTATATAAGTTAATAGGTCTTGATTCCCTTGTCGCAATGACAAGAGCTTGTTATCTAATGCTTGACCCCTGACTTTTCCAGTTCTTGTAGGAAACCCGCAAAATTACGCAACAATGGGTCGTCCCGGTTCACCAGAGGGATAGACCAGTCCGCTGCACTTCCCCCCAAATAGGACAAAACAAAGGCCACTCGTGCCTGCTCAATGGAAAAAGCCCCCGGTCTGCACAGAAAGTGCAGATGGCACTGGTTCATGAAAACGCCTAACTTATTAGGGTCTCCGGAGAATCGTTCAGGTGGGGCTAATGGTACTGTCCCAGGGAGAACCACCTGAACCGGGGCTGGTGAAAATGCAATGGATGGTTGACTACTTGGTAGCGGGCCTGTCCAGCTTGGTGTTGCAGCGCTTGTCGTGCTAATTCTTCAGTACGGTCCCTTCGCAAGGCATTTGTCTCTTGCCCAGCGGCGTGGACCTCGGCCCTCAATTTCCCTAATAATAACGCTAGCTGGTCAGTATCAGAGGTCTCCATGATACTCATCCAGAGGTTTCAAAGCTGGCTTTGCGTTCTGTTACGCTCACCTTGGCTCTGCGGGGGTATCCAGAACCTTTGTGTGACTCTTTAGCCTCTGGTAAAAGCGGATAAGGGGTCAGGGGTCTGATACCACTAAATGACAACTCCCTCACCCTGCCCCTGCACCCTACCCCTAATATCTCCCACCCTTTGAGTGCGTGTGTGTGCTCACCTTAAATGTGTTGGAAGTAGGCTCTCCGTCCTGCTTTTTCTGGTGTTCAGCAGGGGCGCTTTTGTTCTTTGGCATCACTGATGTGCTCTCAGCCCAGAACAGCTGTGGCTTGACAGTGTCTCAATGCCTTGGAGATGTGTCGTCTGCTGCACTGGGTGAGTACTGTTCTTCTGCCTTGTTCACTTGTCAGTGCAGTCTTTTAGTTTGCTGCCTTTATCTTACTAAACGCTATGAGTCTTTTCTCTTTTCCTTGCAGATTGTCCTTGCTTTGTTGCCTTTCCTTGCAGATTGTCCTTGCTTTGTTGGTTTATTGTACTGTTCTCCACTTACAGGGTTCAGCAGAGCAAGATCGGAGCAGGTCTGAGTTGAGGTGGCCAGTGTCGATGGCGGGAGGCGGACAAGCCGAAGACCCTCAGACCAGGGCAGCCGGAATGCGGAAGATGAAGATTCGGGGGCTGGAACAGCTGTGGAGCTGAAGCCTGCTGGAGCGCGGGCCGTAATCAGCTGGAGCGCTGATGGAGATGTCGCAGAGCCGAAGCCTGCTGGAGCGCGGGCCTGATGAAAAAGGTGGGGCCGGAACGAGCCGCCGCGGAGGAGATGTCGGGTAAGTATCGTTAAGGCAAGGGCCTGAGCCGCTGAGAAGCAGATGACAGGTAAGCAGAGATGCTGGAGGGACTTCGTGGGCCGAATGTTCTGCAGGAGAGAAGCTGGATGTCCAGGATGAGGAGCTTGTAAGAGTAAAGCTCCGGAACTGTGGTGAGCGTTCAGCTGCCAAAGACAGTGAAACGCAAAGCGTGGAATTCTGCCTGCATGTGGCTTTTATAGCTAGCCACCCCCAGAGTTTTGAGAACAACTAGTCTGTTGCTTCTGGTGCCCTGATAAGCTGCTTCCCCCTCCATGTTGAGTCACAACTCGGTGTGCTGGGCATAGTTGGTTCCAGGAGCGCCATGCCCTGGTCCAATTGAGTTTCCCCTTGTCTTCTGTGAGATGGGGTTGTGAAGCCTTGTAAGGGAGTCTAAAAGCACGTGTGTGTGAATAGGCCATTGACTTGGTGGGACCTGGGACACGTAGGATTGGGGTTGTGACAGATACTCTGAGTGGCAGCCACTATTGGTCGTCCAGGAGGTTTCAGAAGAGATTTATGAATTTTTGGAAGCAAATGAAGATGTGGTGTTTGTGGAAATTTCTGTATCAAAAAATCTTTGTTTTTTTCACTTATCCATTCGTTCTCTTCTGCCATTTCAAGAATAGTTTTAAGATTACTCGAAATCTCTCTGGATTACAAGGTAGAACCTTGTAAATGTTGGTATTGTTCAATTGTCTCTGGCATTCATCCTGATAATCAACAGTATCCATCACCACCAGAGCCCCACCTTTATCTGCTGGTAACCTGGGGTACTGACACACCAGTTTTACCGGTTTCTAGTTGATCATCACAAACAGAGATTGTCTTTGCAGATAAAGTGTCCCAACAGTGCATAGACCGCAAGAGGCCTTGTGCCAGGTGTGGCCAGGCCCTGCACGCGTGGCCTTTCGTTATGCATTCTGGTACTTGTAGGCCTAACATTGTGCTGTCCGGCTAAACATGCAAGCATGCAATGGATGACCTATAGGCACGTGGCAGGGGTTCATCTGGGGGAACCTGGAGTTTCACAACAGTGCCCTGGATCAGAAGGGCAGAGGGCCCATAGAGCAGCCTGTTTTGCTTTAGTGCATCACCTTCACTTGCTCAGGGTGGCCGTGACTCTGGGCGTACGTACACAACACAGTTCGTGTTTCTGCTCTTCTTAGCTCAACTTGCCCTGGCATGGGACAGTCAAGTCCGTATCATTGGAGCAGACGTGGCGGGATCTGGAAGGGGTTTGAAATTGTGCGGCAATGCTTTCAGTGCGTTATTGTTGTAGTAGGTGACAGAAGGCTTATTCCCCCCCCCCGGCCCCAATTGTACCTCCGTCCCTCCCTTCCTTCTTTCCGGGCCACAAGAAGGCCGGGTAGTTCCCTCTCTGTGCTCATCTGACATCCCTCTACAAGGAATTCATTTATTGGAATGTTATGTTATGTTATGTTATTTTGCATTTATATAGCGCCTTATATACCATTGGTATGGTCTGATGGTGCTGGTAGGTTGAACGCCCTTGGGAACTGAAGTTTGGGTCAGTAGAGAGATTAGAGAGAGTCCAAAGGTGCGTGTGCACACCGGGTATGTGTGCAGCTGGTGCGGAATTCATGTGGTAGCTGCTTCTTAGCGGTAGGTGTGGTGGTTGAGAGATCAGGAGTATGTATTCGCTCTGGCCGGAATTATCCAGACCGAGTGTGGCAGCGTTAGGCCTGAGGAGAAAGCCTGGCTGGGGGTGTGAGACCAGCAATGTTTACTTAGAGTGATGGGGAGTGAGCGGCAGATGTAGATATGAGAACAGTTATACCGAATGGTGTCATAGTATCTCTGTGTTCTAGTTGAGTGGTGGTGTAAGGAGAGAGTAAGCGTGGGGTGTGATATGAAGTATGTTCTTTCAAAGGTTCCATGCATTCCAAGGCATACTATGTACATCACGCAATTCTGAGCGGTCAGGTCCGTTCTATGCATTTTTGGTCATTTCAGGCGTTCAAGATTGCACTACACACTCACGCGCTCTGGTTCACCATGCGTGTTCTAGTATATGCTTCATTCTCTAGTGTGCTCCACGTGTGTTCTCCAGTATTCCATATGCATGCACTCTGATCTACACACTCATCCGGTCTACACACTCATCCGGTCAACATACTCATCCGCTTTATGCACTATTCTTCTGCTCTACGTACTCATCCGTTCGTCATACTCATCTGCTCTACATACCCATTCGCTCCATACACTCATTCGTTCCATGTGTTCATCCACTCCACACACTCATCTGCCACTCATCTGCTCTGTTTTCATCCGCTCCACACACTCATCCGCTCCATATATAATCATTCACCTCATATACAATCATTCGCTCCATATACAATCATCCGCTCCACTAATACTCATCTGCTCCACATACACTCGTCCGTTCCGTGAACACTCGTTCGCTCCACAAACTCGTCCGTTCCACACTCTCGTCCGCTCCACACACTCGTCCGCTCCATACATACGTCCGCTCCACACATATGTCCAATCTACACACTCTTCCAATCTACACACTCGTCCAATCTACACACCCGTCCAATCTACAGACTCATCCAATCTGCTCATTCGTCCAGTCTACCCACTTGTCTAGTCTACCCACTCATGCGGTCCATAACACTCATCCGGTCCACCCTGACAATACTACTCGTCTGCTCTACGTATCTATCCGTTCCACACACTCATCAGTTCTATGTATTTATCCGCTCCATACATTCATCTATTCCACATACACATCCGCACCAGACACTCGTCCGATTCACATACTCATCCGCACCACTCACTCGTCCGCTTCACACACTCATTTGCCCCGAACATTCATCCGCACCAAAGACTTATCTATTTTTTTTTTGTTTTTTTTTTGTTTTGCATAATCATCTGCTCCACCTACTCATACGTTCCACGCATTCGTCCGCTCCACGTACTCGTCTGCTCTACGTACTCAGCCGCTCCTCCACACTCAGCCGCTCTCCACACTCAGCCGCTCTCCACACTCAGCCGCTCTCCACACTCAGTTGCTCTCCACGTTCCTCAGCTCTGCACGTTCCTCTGCTCTGCACGCTCCTCTGCTCTGCAAGCTCCTCCGTTCTCCACTCTCTTCCGTTCTCCACGCTCCTCCTTTCCCCACGCTCCTCTGCTCTCCACACTCAACCGCTCTCCACATTCGACCGCTCTCCATACTCATCCGTCCTCCACACTCATTCGCTCTCCATACTCATCCGCTCTCCACACTCATCGGCCCTCCACACTCATCGGCCCTCCACACTTATCGGCCCTCCACACTCATCCGCTAACTGCATTCATCCTCGACACTCGGCCACACTCATTCGCTCTCCACACTCATCCGTTCTCGTTCTCCACACTCATCCTCCTTCCATATTCATCCGCTCTCCACACTCATCTGCTCTCCACACTCCTCCGCTCTCCACACTCCTCCGCTCTCCACACTCATCCGCTCTCCACACTCATAAGTTTTCCAGACTCATCCGCTCTCCACACCCATCCGCTCTCCATACTCATCTGCTCTCCACGCTCATCCAAGCTCCACACCCATCCGCTCTCCAATACTCATCCGCTCTCCATGCTCATCCGCTCGGCACGCTCATCCGCTCTCCACGCTCATCCGCTCCACGCTCATCCGCTCTCCACACTTCTCCGCTCTCCACACTCATCCGCTCTCCACACTCATCCGCTCTCCACACTCATCAGCTCTCCACACTCATCCGCTCTCCACACTCATCCGCTCTCCACACTCATACGTTTTCCAGACTCATCCGCTCTCCATACCCATCCGTTCTCCATGCTCATCCTCTCTACATGCTCGTTCGCTCTTACACGTTCGTCTGGTCAGACGTCCATCCAGTTTATACGTTTGTCCGTTCAGATTAGTCGACTGTTCTACGCCCTCCTGTGTTCTGTTCGCTTTTCTGTTTTCGCGTTCTCGTCAACTCTACACGTACTCATCAACTCTACACGCTCGTCCACTCTACACACACAATCACTCTGCATACTCATTGGCTCTAGTATGTTCATCTATTTCCTCTGATCTCTATATTCATTTGATCTTTCTAGTCATCTGTTCTTCCACTCTTGCATCCTTCCACTTAGTGTGTTCATCTGTTCTATACGCTTCATCCATTCTAAATATTTCATCTATGTCATTCATTATGTTCCCTCCTCATTTATTATGTCCATTTCATCGATTCAGATCTCCTAGTTTCCCGATGATTTATTCCTATTATCCACTTCAATGTTTTGATCTACATTAGTCGTTTAGTACTGTTTGTCTTTATAGTTTACATTCGAGTTTATTTAGTTGTAAATTTCTTGCTTCAGGTCGATTGCTGGGTCGGTGTTATTGTGATGAAGCTAGTTTGGAACTGGTTAGTTTTAGGGGCCAGGTTTTCAGTAGTTTGCGGAAGGCCGTTAAGTCTTCAGTTAGGCGGATGTGGGGTGGGAGCGAGTTCCACAGGGTTGGGACCAGGGCTGAGAATGATGATCTGCCTAACCTGACTGAGTTTGTCTTAGGAATTACTAGGAGGCCGGCTGAGCTTGATCTTAGGGTGCGAGTGGGGTGATAAGGTATTAGCTTGCCTTGAAGATATTGCGGTCCAGTTTTATGCAGTGCTCGATGGGAGAGGCATAAGGTTTTGAAAGCCACCCTACGGGCTACTGGAAGCCAGTGCAGTGTCTTAAGGGCTGGGGATACGTGGTCTCTTGGACCGAGCGCAAGTAGCATTTTGGCTGCTGCGTTTTGTGCTCTTTGGAGTTTGTTTAGTTGGTAAGCATGAATTCCGAGGTATAGGGGGTTTCCGTAGTCCAGTCTTGATATGACGATTGATTGGACCGTGGAGACTCTGTTCGGAAATGAGAGGTATGGAAGGATGCACCTAAGGTTTTTGAGGTGGTAGTGGCATGATTTTGAGACATTGTTGACTTGGTGCAAGAGTGTTAGGTCGGAGTCCAGGGTGCATCCAAGATTTTTCACTGTGTTGGAGGGTGTCGGTGAGTTGCCCATGGCGGGTGGCCAGGGTAGTGGGTGCGGAAGAAGATCGGAGTTGCCACAGACCATGATTTCTGTTTTAGAGGGGTTTAATAGGAGGTGGCTTTGGGTCATCCAGAGTTCTATGTTAAGGAGGCAGGATGCCAGGTCAGGTCGGGAGTCGGGTTTCGAGTTCAGGAATTTTAGAATTAGTTGAGTGTCGTCGGCGTAGTTGTAACACAGGACGTTGTGTGAACGAATTATTGGTGGGAGTGTGATCAGGTATAGATTGAACAGGAGGGCAGATAGACATGCTCCTTGAGGGACTCCCGTGTCGACTGGTCGGGCTTGTGAGGTAAAGCTGGAGAGTGTCATTATTTGGTGCCTGTCTTTGAGGAATGAAGCTATCCATTTAAGGGCGGTTCCACGAATTCCTAGGGAGTGGAGTCGGTCTAGGAGAATTGAGTGATTGATCGTGTCAAAGGCGGCCGATAGGTCGAGGAGGATTAGTGCGGCGCATCCCGCGGAGTCTGCTGTCATTTTAAGGTCATCCCAGATCGAGGTTAGGATGGTTTCAGTTCTGTGACGTGATCTGAAACCTGATTGGGCGGGGTCTAGGAGGTTGTTGGTTTCGACAAAGGCATTTAGTTGGGAGTAGGCGGTTCGGTCAATGAGTCTGGCAAGGAACCTGGTGTTTGAGATTGGGTGGTAGTTTTTGGGCTCGAGAGGGTTGAGCGAAGGTTTTTTAATTGGAGGTTTGACGTGCACCATTTTGAATGCGTCGGGAAAGATAGTAGAGGTCGCGGCTGAAGGGCTGGCCGGTACGGGCGGAGGATTGCCCGGTGGCTGTAGTTGAGCCAGTTTGGTGTTTAGAGTTTTTGTTCTTTCGATAGCCGTGTTGTAAAAGTGGAGGGAGAGTGAGTCGCACAGTGATTGTGAGGCGGTCGGGACGGTTGTATTACAAGCCGGATTGGTAAATTCTGAGATGATTTTGTGCAGTTCTTTGCTTGGGTTTTTGCAGTTTAGGATTCGGGTGTTGTAGTGGGCTTTTTTTGGTTTCCGGATTTCGGCCTTGTATTGATATAGGTGTCGGGCCAAGGTGGTCCTGCTCTCGTGGGTTTTCTCTTTCTGCCATTTGCGTTCTAGGTATTTGTAAAGTCGTTTAATGGTCTTCAACTCAAGAGTGAACCATCTGGGGAAAGGGCCACGGTGGGTTGATGGTTTGCATGGGGGGGGTGAGTCGCAGGAGAGATGCGTTGAGCCATGAGTTAAAGGCCTCAGGGGTTAGTTGGTTGTTGGGATGGCAGGTGGGTGGTGGAGATTGGAGGAGTGCCTCGGCTAGGTCCGGGGTGATCATTAGTTTTTTCCAGCATTTGCGTAAATTCGGAGGTTTGGATGCAAGTACGGGAAGGGGGTCGGGTGAGTGGATGGCGAGCGAGAGAATGAAGTGATCGGACCAGATGATTGGGGTGAGGGGCTTTAAATGAATCAGGGTGTTGGAGCTAAGGATGGCATCAAGAGTGTGTCCTTTGTAGTGAGTCGGGCCGTTTATGTGGGGTTGGAGATTAATTGCATCTAAACCGTCAACCAGGGAGTGTGTCATAGGGTTGGTGGGGATGTCGAGCCATATGTTGAAGTCACCAAGGAGGGTGAGGTTGGGATGGTTTAGTTGGAAGGTGGCGATTGAGTCGCAAAGGTTGTTTGCGAGTTGTCTATCGTAGCCAGGGCGCCTGTAGATTATTAGGAAGCTGTGAGATAGCGATGGGGAGAGGGAATGTTTAACGAGGAGAGATTCGCAGGATGGGATGGAGGGTTGGTTGTCGATGATTGAGGCGCGGAAGAGAGATTTGAAGACGAATGCTACCCCTCCTCCTCTGGACGGACGGTTCAGTGGGATGAGGGAGTAGTCAGGGGGAAAGGCTTCACTAGCGATTGGGCCGAAGTCATCAGAGAACCAGGTTTCAGTGATGAAAACTAGATCTGGTTTGACAGAGGCGAGGAGGTCATAGATGTAATGTCTGTTTTTTGCTACGGAACGGGCGTTAAATAGGATACAGTTCACATCGGCAGGCAAGGTAGGTCTCGGTGCTGGAGTGGGATGGGGCGGTGGCGGAGAGAGTGGAGGGGGGTAAGGTGGGTGATGCTAGAAGGGAATAGTGGGCGGGCAGAAGACTTGGCAGGTTTCGGGCGGGGCTGGGTGGCTGGGTGTGATAGGATGATCGGGTTTGGGTTGGGGATTTGAGGGAGGGGTGTGGGCGGTTGGGAGTTTCAGTTGCAGTTGATGAGAAATCGAGGGAGAGGGGTTTCAGGAAGGGGGAGGCCACGAGGGAAGGCGGAGAATGCGGGAGAGAGGTGGTGGGTCGAGACAGGGGAGGCGAGGAGTGCTGAGAGATTGAGGGGGCCCAGGAGCGTTTCCTCTTTAGTTTCTTTGCTGCGACTGGTGTGTGGGAGAGGGTAGGGGGATAAGAGGGGGAGAGGGAAGCAGCTTCGGTTCATGCTAGGGCTAGGTGCGCAGTTTTTAGGGAGGGGAAAGGTTTCATGAACGAAACTACTGCTCAACGCAACCAGTCAAATTGCATGAGGACCAATGACAATGCACAAGATGAAAGCCCACCCAGGGTGAAGTGGACAGGGCAGAGTCATAGAGTGCCTTCAATGACCATGTATTGTCTGTCATCATATACCTAGGTGCAGCCTCATGACCAGTTGCAGGCATCAGAGGATTACTGTATGGGGCATGCCCTCACGGGAATGGACTGCAGTGCTTTCATAGGCTCTGGGTCCTGACTGACATCAAATGGGCATTTATCACCACAATATGCCAGGCCTCTACAACCTACGTAAGCAACTTACTCAGTGTGTGCAGTGGTAGCATCACATGTTGAGCTGCACAGTCAAGCTCATGGCTCGAGTCTCAAGGGCGCATCTTACTGAAGGGCGGCATTTAAAAAAGCCAGTTACTTTCAAAATAAGCTAATATTAGCACTGGTTGTTAAAGTGCTTAGAAGCTGGTGGAGACTGCCATGAAGCACTATGACAGCACAATATGTTGCTGAAATTGAATATTAAATGCTTTGTCACAAAGGACACATTTGATGACACAAAGGTTAAAATGAAAATCAAAAGGAAGCTTCTAAAACGTGCGGTGAACACTTTGACACGTTTTCCCATCCTATAAAACCATTTATATGGAATCCTTAATTTTTAGCCTCTCTGATGTTGCTTTTAATCGGGATGAATCTGTCCCAATTCTTCTACAACTTGAAACTAGCAAAAATCCAAAGCGATGTATATCAATTGATAGCTCAGTGAGTTAAGCGCTCACCTCGGACATCAGAGTTCGTGTGGGGCAGAGATTTGAAGAATCATGGCAGGGCCGACTTAGCCCTTCATCTGCCTGAGAATGATCAGTTGAGGGGTAGTAACACCTATTATTTCAGCGTTTAGAAAACCTGATACTATTGCCACCTCTGACATTGTAGCTTCGTTACAGCAAAAAACACCTCTGCTCACCTTCTAATGCTCCACAGTTCAACTTTCCTCTTACCGGCCTATGTTTAATAGGAGCTTGATTGCATTGGGAGAGTGGTACAGATATCTAAGTGTGGGAATACAATACAAATGCATATTGCAGGCCAGGAAAGAGATGACTTGTGAGAGGTCCTGGAATTCCTATGCACTGGGATACATGTGAATACTGTTACTGTTAATGTTAAAGGATATTTGTACCGCGCACTATCACCATCAGAGTCGTCCCCTGGCACTCTGGTGGATCTGAAAAGGAAAGGGGGTGGGGGTTGAGTTAGTGAGAACGAGCCGGATACTCTATGGATATATTACTTATTAGTGGGATACCAGCTGCTGTACGGAAATTCCATTAGAGCAACACAAATGCATACTTCTCAGGAATACAGTACTTTGAGGGAGCCTGTGTAGATGTGTCAGTATGAGTACACCAGTACATTTATGCAAGTCTACATAGAAGTGCATTATGAGACATCTGCTGCTCCGCAGATATTTTGTACTATGACTTCCATGATCCTCACCATTGACTATGATGGCTAGGGCTGATAGGAGTTATAGGCCAAAACATTTGGAAAACCAGAGGTTGTATCCCCCTACACTAATGGGGAGCAAACAATGGTGCAAATAGGTGAATGGTAAGTGGTAAGAGATGTCTCAGTACAGGGAGAGCAGTGAATGATGCAGATCAGGATAGGAAAAACAAAAGATAAATAGCTGGAAAGTTTTGAATTCATCTTAGCAGTGCTTAATTTGTAAGAAAATAAGTGCCAGTGACCAAATATTTTCTTGTATGGGGAGGCGCAGTTCCCCGTCTACTGTTGACTCCACCCACTGTTGCTCCATACAGTGTCACATGGCTGCTCCATAAGGTGTGAACATATTTGGGGGTAAAGCACCAACTCCTGGTTAATTGAGGGTGAAATCAACATAACCTATTGTATCTTGAAATAAAACACATGTTTAAGTGTTTCTTTAAAACACATTATCGTTGACCTTTTGCTCTAATCGTATCAGTTTCAAGTGGTGCATGTTAACCATCTAACCACAGGAATACAGAGCAAAATTGCTTTCCTCCTGTGGTAAATTGATGGATGAATGTAGGCAAAATCATTACTGAACTGATGAGTTACTTGTCAAACACTGCAGCAATATTGCCTTGCTTAGGTTGCCGCTCATGACTGGCTCTCCAGTTCGATATGGGTCTTTTCACTGACTTTGCTCCTGTGTTGGGGCCTTTTGGTTGGTGAATGTCCTGTTGTTGTCGACCCACCCTGCTGGTTATTATACTATGGAATGTGCAGCAATGTCATGCAGCAGAGTGGTGCAGTGTGTGGACATGGCCAGCATCAGTGTCCAGGTTTGTTACCTTGCATCTCATTGTTTTTCATGAACATCGATAAATAGTCCTGCCCTGCCAAACTGGGCCATCAGGTTTGTGAATAATAATGAGCCATCCCAGGGCGCAGAGACCATGGCTTGGGCACACTGTTGTTCATTGTTATGTTACTATGACAGACTGACAGTTAAAATAATAAAGTTGCCAAAACACCACAACACAATCAAGCTGGGCTTACAAATAAGTGCCAGGGCTCAGAAATAAGTGCTGGGGATGAGCCATGGCAAACACCACCCACTCCCTGAAATTAAGCACTGATCGTAACCTCTGGCATAGCTCTGGGCAACCCTCCAGACCATTGTTCTTCCCCTGCCGAGCCATTACAGAAAGGGGAAAAACATATACACATCAGGCCTGGTCACATCCCAAAAAGGTGCAAGTCAGCCAGAACTGCTTGGTCGCATCCCTTCTGCATGAGACCACAAGCAAATCCAGACATGTTTTGGCCTAGTTGGGCATCATCAGCAAGGTGTAACTTGGTTTTCTAGATCCAGTAGGCTCAGGACCCACTCTGGGCCTGCTCTAATGTATTTTAGCTTCCCCCAAACCCGCTGCTTGTTGGGACCCTCCCCATACTGAGTGACTCCTAATGCAGACATGTTTATTGCTAGCTGCCGGGCACCTCACCACTTTAATGTGCAGCACATCTGTATTACAGCTGAGTGCTGAGGAATCCTCCGGGATACAACCCGGAGTGGGGGGCGCCAATCTGACAGTTTGCCTAGGGTGGCAAAATTCCTTGCACCGGCCCTGGGCACACTTACCTCACTTACCTCTATGGGGTAGAGTTGAGACTGCAATCAGAAGGAATTAAAGCCACAGTGGGAAGAGCAATGAACATGTTACGTGGCTTTCAGAGGGATCGAGGCTCTGCTACTACTCTGAGTGGCAATCTTCATTAGGCATGTTTATCATTGTTGACACACATGATACATTATCTGCTCATGTATGTTGCATGTGTGTTAATATTCTTTCCTGAATGAGACCTCTTTTTCCATCTACTTTCTCTGATCAGCTTCATGGGGTGTGGTATAGTATTGCCACACCTACTGCAGGTGTGCTCCCTCCAAATGTGTCCACTTGGTGGACTGAAGCCAAGAGTTTGTGGTTTTCTTCCTGGGTCATATGGCACTGTTGTCGCCTTGGCTCTACTTCTGCTTATTTCATCCCTTGCAACCAACAGCTGGATTTATTGTGTGGCACTGTTTTGGCCACCTGGCACATCTGAGTAGCACCAGTTACAATTACGTCAAAACCTGCATCAAATGTATGTGTCATTGAAGTGGCCTGAGACCCTACAGTACAAACAAGCTTTACACCCTCATTATTATTAAAGCTGGATGGAAAGGTATTGTGACATTGGGCCAGGCTCGTTTGTGCGTTTGGGCATGGGCATCATACAGTGCTTAATCAAAGGAAGACCCACTCAGGGGTGGAGCATTCCCTACCTAAGCTGTGAGTGGTGTCCGTTCTTCTGCTCCTAGGTTTGGCGAGATATGCTCACAGCGACTGGTGAGAGAACATGACAACTGGTGATGAGGGTAGGATTGTCCACCAACAGAACAAGGAAAATGAAAGAATAAGAAATAATGGAGGAATCCGAACCCACGGGGGGCAGGTAAGATACATGCCCCATTTGAATATATCAGCAAGTCCACTATTCCTGCCACAGGGGGATGCAGCTTCATACGCACCCAGGTGGAAACTGTGGCTAATGAGGTTCGAAAACTATTCAAAGGACACCCAAGAAACCAACCCCACTGTCAAGAGATCCATGTTGCTCCTAATGGCAGGGGATGAGGTGCACAAAATGTTCCTCACACTCCCCCAAACAGCAGAGAAAGATGATTGCGATGCAGACACAGCAGCACTTAGCAGTTACTTCTTACCACAAATAAATACATACTACAAAAGATTTGTCATGAGACAGTCACAAAAGAAAATAGGGAAGTGCATTAATGCATTTCATGCACAGCTGGGGGCTAGTGGGTCCCTGCACAGCCACCAATCCTTGTGCATAGGTCCAAACACAGATCATACAAGGCAGTCTGTCAAACTACAACTCCTTGGCTCCCGAGAGAGCCAGGGATGTCAGTGGTGAACATGATTAAGCTAAGAAGGGCTCATTAGCTATTGAATGCACAGGCCACACACATGATAAGAGCCTTTGGACATAGAACCCTGCATCAGGAACATGCACTAGACCACTTAGGGGCAAGAAGAGGGTCACTCTCAGGACCCGCAACAGGGCCAGAGAGCAAGAACATATGCACTAGCTGTGGGGGGGTGTTTCCCCATAAGGAGACAGTTCTGTCATTGAGGCCAAATCTGCTGAGCCTAATTAGTACCCCAGACTCTTCCACTCCATCTAGATTCTCCATGAGTACTAATATAGCCCACCAGCGGGGGGCTTTACCGGCAGGTAATGGCACGGGCCTCTTGGTGTTTGCCGAAGTAGGTATGGTAAACCCCAAAAAGAGGCCGGTACTAAAAACAGTACCTACTCCCAAGGCAGCGAGCGGTCTGTGGTCCCTCAGACCCTGCAGAGGTGGATTTTTGGGCAGTCGCCTATTTGCATCAGTTGACTTATAGATGAGAAGGCCTGCTCCGGATGCAAATGGTTGCTAGAACAGAAAAGACTCAAAGAATGTGCACTGTAAAACTGATTTTGGCTAAGAGAAATACTTTCATGTAAAATGTGCTTGTAAATTACATTGATTTCTATGGTCAGACATTATTTTCTATGGACCTGCATACTGTTCCATGGATTGCATTCATTTTAATGGATGGAATGTTCCGGTACCCCAGCTTTGCTGACCTGCCCATCCTCCAGATCCTGTTAACCAGACTTTTCCCTTGTGACAGTTGGAAAATTTAACTTTTGCTTTTTCCACTCTCCCTCTCCCTGATATGAAGGAAGGTTCCAGGCCACCTCCCCACTCTGAAAGAGACAGTCCACCTGTGCCTGACTGCCGGATGTCAGTTTGACACCTTCTGGAACCTGCAGTTATTTATTAGTTCTTGGACATTGGAAACATTGTATTATTCTGTTAGTTATTAATTTCATTGTGTCACTTTAATATTAGGATTTTATTTCATATGTATTATTCAGTTGACAATTTATTTGCAATTTATTATGTATAGATCTGTTGTTGCGGTTCTAAGTTATCCGACCGCGGCTGATTTTGCTGCATCCGGATCGTTCGCATGAGAAAGGTGCCAACAACCAAACGTTTGCACCTTTCCCAGGCGAACACACGTACACACTAAGGGGGCTGCAGGGATGTCCCCCTCAATCCCCGCTCTCTATACTGTGAAGTATATTGAGCGAGGTGTTGCGGGGGACACCCCTGCAGCCCCCGTTTTGTTTTTTTCTTTTGTTTTTTTTGCAGGTGTGCTGCGGGGGTGTCCCCCGCAACACCCCGCTCACTATACCACACAGTATAGTGAGCGGGGTGTTGCGGGGACACAACAGCAGCCCCCACAGTCTTTTTCATTTTTTTTTTTTTTTTACTTACCTGCAATGCTACCACCAAAGGTTCCAACTTTTGGTGTTCAAACCTTTGGTGGTAGCATTTTTAGAGTGCTGACGCAAAGGCTTAAATTTAGAGTAAGTGAGCATGGGGTTCAAGCCCATTTAGAGGTGAAGGGAGACACTATTGGGTATTAGTCACTATTGAGGTTTTGGTGGGTGCTTCCTGGTGATGGTCTGCTGGAGTGGGGTCACCTGATTGTTTGTTGACCGTCACAGATATGCTGTGTTTCTTCCACTTTGAGGTGAATAAACAGTTTATGAATATGAACTAGGGTGACCAGACGTCCCGGTTTTCCTGGGACAGTCCGGGGAAATCACCCTCCGCCCCGGGGTCCCGAGAGTTATTTAATTTTAGAAACCCCATCTGGGGTTTGCAGGGTTGGGTGGCTACGAAAATTAAAATTGAATTTTTTTTTCACAACACTTTCTGAACTTCGAAGATGGAGGTGTCACAACACTTACTGACTGACTGTGCCACAGAGACTGGCTTGGAAATGAGTGTACAGCAAGCCATGTAATATCCATTAGAGCAAACGTCTGTTTTAAATTAACATGCCAAGATTCACAGACAAATCTGCACAAATGAGATCATATACAGTTTATAGAAAGGAGAAGTTCTAGAAATCTGATTGGGTGGTGGTTGTGGGGACGGGTTGGGGAGGGGCGGTAATTGGTGGGCTGCAATAGGGTAGTCCTTCCTTTATGTTGTTGGTGGTCCCGGTTTTTCGTTTTGGAAATCTGGTCACCCTAAATATGACTGAAATTAGCTAATTATAAGCTCGCTAATACAATGGTATATGGGTTGTTTTCAAAATTTCATATGCGATCTATCAAGATTTTAAGGAGTGGAACTGTGCAAAGATTATGAAGTCTAACAGAATAATGGTTGCTGTACAGAAAAGATTAAACTAAGCAACATTGGAATCAGTAGCGTGATTGCTATTGGACTTGAAGTCTGACCACAAAAAAACTGAAAGTTAAATTTGAAGTATAAATGTGAAGTAGGATATGGTACGACCCCTGTACCATATCAATGGAGTACACCAGCCCCTGAAGAAGTTCTAGTGATTGTTCATGTGCCGAATTGAACTAAACATGTAGGGCAGCCAATAGAGAACAGCACTATAATAATACTATTTGATATATACAATACCAAGTGTGTTTCAATTTTGAGCACTAGACATATAATGTTTTTTGTTTGTTTGTTTATTTATTTGTATTGCGCACCAGACCCGGGGGTATCAGGGTGCATTGGAATAAGGAATCTTACAGCTTAGTTACACATCAGAAGAGAGAATACAAATCAGGAAAGTACAAATAAATCCAGCATAAAAAGGCGTTACAGGTACATCATACATACAGGGGTATTAACAGGCGGTCGACAGGAGGCAACACTGAAGGGCATCATTCAACAGGAGGCTATACAGGGAGGGAAGCATTCAATAAGGCATTATACAGTGCAGTAGTGTGTGGGGGTAGAGGCATTACTGGTCGTTGTCTTTAAGCCACTTGATTCGGAATGTAGAAATGAAAATAAATGAGAGTGGTTTGAGATGAGTGTTGTGTATTTTTATATGAACACGTTCTTCTATATTAGTGTGAGCTGTATTTTTACATTTGTGATTTCACCTGTTGAACAGTATGCTGGGTTCTCCTACTTCTGTATGAATTCTAAACTATTAATAACATTATATGCTCAATAAAAATAATTGTTTACTAACTAAGTAGTAGTACATTTGCAAGTGGGTGCTGTTTGTTGTTTATAGATGGGCTGAAGGCACCGGCAAAGGAAGCATGTAACGTGTGCGCTGTAGAGCACACATTTATTTACCTGAATTAAAGAGACATGTTATTAACGCCTTGGTTGACGCCGTACCCGGACCGGCAGCGCCTTGGTGGATGGCGGAATTACCGCCCCATTCCAAGGTTGGCGGGGCGGTAATTCCCCATTCACCAAGGCTCTTCCCCATTCCCAAATGAGCCCCCATAGGGCTCAATGGGAATGGGGAAGATGCAAATAACGTGACCGTTCATTACGGTCACCGTTATTGGCTTGGAGGCCCCTTTGCGCCCTCGACTTTAACACCTGCTCAAAGCAGGCGTTAAGGGCGAGGGCGCAAAGGGAACTCGGAGTATGGCGGTAAGGGATTACCGCCACCGGTCTCGTTACCGGTGGCCGCTATCCTTTACCGCCATCCTCGGAATGAGGCCCAATGTAATCAAATTGTCCTGCTTCTCCACTCGTCCCCAACGGCCACTCTGTAAAGCAGAGGATACCTGGGCACTCATACACGGATGGTGCCTGCGCTGATAGTTTTTTTTTTTGTTTTCTTTTCAAAGACCCTGCTGTTCTCTAATAGCAGTCCCTATTTTCTAGACCATGGCACGCCTCAATCCAGAGTACTACATGTCCCCAAAGGCTCCTAGACTTGGAGCGCAATGGCGCCCCCAAGTTGCACCGAGCGCTGCACACTTCATCGTGCCTCTGTTGCCTATAAGCATCGCGTTGCCAAAATGAAGTATATGCAGCCCGGGTACAGCAATAATCACTCAGGAAGGAGTCTGGAACCAGGTAAGTGGTGGCACAGAGTCTCAGCGCCTGCTGCCTGCAGCCGCATTTTCAATGGCCCAATGCCCCGCCTGTTGTTCCGGCGGCCCCCAGGCAAGCACAACAAGTTGCTTTCAACTTTGCAAAGTGCAACACATGTGTTGCTTCCTGCAAAATTGAAAGCAACTTTGTTTTTCCAACTTTTATTTATCAGCGGAAGCATACAACATGCACAATCAATAAAGCTGTGCTTATTCAATTCTAGTAATACCATTTACATTACATTTGAACAACAATGCATTGACATACATTCCAAGGACATAGAGTTATCAGAACGCCTGTGGTTTAAGCAATATCAGTGGAGGCCACGGGTATGGGCGATGATGACCCACTATTGGTTTGACTATTGAGGTAGCTACAGAATGCAGTCCACACATTTTTAGGGTGATTTTGCGACGGTAGGGAGTTGATATATTCTTCTTCACATGTCTGAGTTCAAGTGAGTACGCTCAGCCACATCTTAAAAGTAGGGAGGAAGGGCATTTCCAACAATGAAGAATACATTTCTTTGCCACCATACAGCTTACGTTCAGAAACTTAGACATTTTCTTGGCACTATCATCATCCATATTCCGAACAACTCAGTGGCAGGGTCCAGGCCCAGTGTAGACCCCACAATCTTGGAGAGGGCCCTGAGAATCTCATCCCAAAAACTATAGAGGCCTCTACAGGACCAGAACATGTGCATGTGATCTGCTCCTTCCATCTGACAATTTGGACAGGTATATATCTGATTCCGAGAGACCTACCTGGTAAGTCTATGTGGGGTATAGTACAATCTATTCAGTATTTTATATTGCATGCAACGGTACCTAAAATTAAGAGAGAGCCTGCGCGTGTTTGAACACATTTTCTTCCAAGTTTCGTCTGATATCTCAAGGTCAAGCTCATCAGCCCATTCATTGCGTGCTCTAAGGGAAAGTTTGGGGATTTCGATATTAGTATTTTATATAGGGAGGTTACCACCCTCCGGGCCCAGCTTGAGTTGGCTATGTAGTGTATTTCAGGCGTTTCAGGGGGTTCGTCCGGGAAGGACAACCATATAGTTCACACCGAAACCTGGAGTCTGTAATATTGCAATATCTCCAGTACCGATCCAAAGTGTCCGGGTCGCCATGTTTGTGGGGTAATGAACTTACCCTCGGGGAATAAATCGGTCAATTCCTGGTATCCCAGCGCTTTGCAGTGCAAGGAGAGTAGGCTGTCATGGTGGGTGCGAGCACTGGGAACCCCCATATGGGAAGCCATTTGTAGTAAGGGTGCAGTTCTGACGTCGGGCATAGTAGGCGCTCCCATGCCAATAGTGTGGACGTAACAGGGTCAGATGGAGAGTCGTCTTTGTATGTACAATGAAGAATTAGCGACATCATCTTTACTTCTGTCGCTGCAATTCTTCCCAGTTTGACATGTGGCGGGACAGTTGGCTGCGTGTACCAGTATGTAGCATATTGGGCGTGTGCTGCGATCCAATATAATGTCAAGTTAGGGGCAGTGAAGCCCCCTCTTTCATATGGCAGGGTCATATGTGTCCACTTTTTGCATACTGCGCCAGAATGCCATAGGAATTGTGCGCATGATTTGTGTAATCTATCGAAATATTGTTTCCCTGGCCACACCGGCACATTTGCAAAGACATAGAGGAGTTTAGGGACAAGAATCATTTTAACTAGCGAGAGTTACCCGGCTAGCGAGAGCGGGAGGGAGCTCCATCTTGTTATTTTGGATTCAGTATATTGCGCAGCTGCTGTGTAATTTTCGGTTAGCAGGGACACTTTGGATAATGACACCTGGACCCCCCAGATACCTGATTCCCCCCGGGGCCCAGCGGAGAGGACATTCACACACGGGTTGTTGAGTTGCACTAGTAAGCGGGAATATTTCCGATTTCTAATAGTTTATCGTAAAGCTATAGAAGGTGGCTATTCGCGTTACATCCCGTATGATGGGGTCCAGGTCCGTGGATGGGTCCCTAACGTATAGCAATACGTCGTCTGCATATAACAAGATTATCTCAGGGATCTCTTTTAGGCGTATTCCCTTTCGGGCGTGTCGGGATCGTATACAGTCCCCCATTGGTTTGATAACCAACGCAAAAATAATGGGGGAAAATGGGCAGCCCTGACGGGTGCCTCTCAGTAGTGCGAATGAAGTTGAGATTATGGAGTTCACCAGAACCTTAGCCATGTGGCCTGTATATAGCAGTTTGATATACCTAATCAAGTTCGGGCCCACACCAATTTTCCCCAGGGCTTCCCACATATACTGCCATGAAACCATGTCAAAGGCCTTTTGGGCGTCTAGTGTGACGGCGACTGCCTCTGCGTTTTGATTGATTCTGGACATAACGTTAAAGAGCTGTCTGATGTTGAGCACGGTCGACCTCCCGGGGACAAAGCCGCAATGGTCCTCATGTACCAAATGCGACATGATCGGCAGGAATCTGTTTGCTATAATCTTGGTAAAAATCTTTGTGTCTATATTCATTAGTGACAGGGGCCTGTAGGATCCACATTCGTCGCTAGGTTGGCCAGGTTTAAGCAGGACAGTTATATTTGCTTCTCGCAGGGAAGGGGGGAGAGTAAATGCCCAAAGGGATGCGGACCAAACTTCCAGTAGTTTTGGCGCAAGCAGCGCTATATAGTCCGGGTAAAATTCAGAGGTGAGTCCGTCTGGCCCGGGAGCCTTGCCCTTCGGTAGATCAGTTATGACCCTAACTATTTCATCTAGTGTAAACAGGGTATTGAGTTGGTCTCTGGTTGATTATGAAATGCACGTCATGGGAATCTGGTCAAGTAGCTCGCTTGTATCTTGTTCTGTGTGTATTTGATGTGGTGTGTACAAATAAGAGTAACATTTTGAGAAAGCCTCCAGTATCTGTTGGTCTGACCATTGCGGGATGCCCTGTGTATCCTTAATACATTTGATCTTGGATTGGCCTCCCTCCACCCAGACCAGTCTAGCCAATGTTCTTCCCGGCCTTTCACCCTCCCCATATTTCCTCGCTGCTCAAGGACGAGAGAAATAACGTATCTCGCATAGGGCATGTGATTCTAAGGTCTCCAATTCCTCCCTTATCTGTGCTAGTTTGGTGGGGGTAGCGGCTGTTGCACATTCCTGTTCCAGGTTTTTGAGCCTGGCCTCGGAATGGCGAAGGTCATTTCTAATTGCTTTTAGTATCCCCACCTCCCTCTAGATAGACATGCCCTTTATATAAACCTTAAAAGCCTCCCAGTGCATGCCTATTTCCATGTCGTGCTGTGTGTTACATTCAAAGAAGGTCTCGATGTCCAACAGGATCTCAGTTTTGATCACAATGTCGTTTAGAGCTTCTGACTTAAAGCGCCAAATCGTGCGGGCCGGCGGGCCGAGGCCAGCACTACAGACTATGTGACTGGGGCATGGTCAGATAATGTTCGAATGAGTATTTGGACACCTTCAACGTTGCCAATCCGGTCGCCAGATGTTAAAAACAGGTCTATTCTGGAAGAGCTGTCATGCACTGACGAATAATAAGTGTATTCCCATTCTCGGGGATTGAAGGCCCTCCAAGTGTCTCATAAACCAAGTGCAGGTATATACGTGCATAGCCTACGGGCTGCATGTGACTGGGTCCTGGCTGCAGCCCCTGTTCTATCAAGCTCAGTGTCCAGTATCAGATTCATGCTCCACCCATATGATTTGCACCCCAACGTATCCCATAAGTATGGAAAGTACAGTATAAAAAAAAAATCAGGGGTGCCCACATTAGGATCATACGTGTTTACCACTAGGTACTGACCATTTGCTATTGTGGAATGTAGGACAACATATCTGCCCTCAGGGTCAATGTAGCTCTTCTTCAGGCTAAATTTGACAACCTTGTGAATTACCGTCAATACACCCCTGGCTTGTGTGGAATAGGCTGTTCGATCCCCAAGAAGGAGCTAGGCTTAGTGCGAGATGGCCCAGGGCATGGGTCTCCTGCAGTAGGAATATTTTCACTCTGTGTCTCTGGGTATATGCAGTTATCCTACGGGACTTCGCGTAATTACCTATCCCTCGAACGTTCCATGACATTATTTTTAAAGCCATGTCAATTTCTCAGGGGACATCCCAGCAGGCACGCCTCTGTGCATAGTGCACTGCATCAGTAGTGCCATAATGCGGCTCAACTGACATGTGCAATGCCGCATTGTCTCTGCCATTTTTGTCATAACAATCCCAAAAAAGTCCACCCCACCCTTACTGCCCTCCCCAACCAGCAGTGCAAATCCCCCCCCCCAGTTAGATGCATGTGAGCCGCCCCCAACTTGGCCCCCTCATGCCACAGGCCCAACAGGGGCCTGCGTACATTAGAACCTCCAGGGTGACCATTGTAGCCGCAGTGGGGCGGGCTACTGCCGCACCGCAACACCATTAGGACCCACGGTGAGACACCACACATTGTGATATACATTAGGCGAACCACAATCTCTTAATACACTATCAGCTCATGAGGAGAAGGATAACAGGACACAGAGGCATAACAAGTGAGCAGATCACGGTCTACATTCAGTCATCATCCATAACATCATCTGCAGACTTATTCAGGGGGATCTGTGCCTCGATAGATTTTACTGCTTCATCCGGAACAGTGAAGAAGTAAAGCTTCCGGTTCAACGTGAACTTAAGGCGCGCTGGGAACAACATGGCATACTGAATGTTACGCTCCATACGCATCTTCTTTACTCCCAGGAATTGGCACCTCTCCTGCTGCACCCCAGTGGAGAAGTCCAGAAATATTCTAATGACCTGGGAGCCCAAACACCGTTCCTTCCGTTCACTTGCCAGGCGGAGCAGATGGTCACAGTCTCGATAGCTCAGGATCTTTGCAATAATGGGCCTCGGAAAATCTCCAGGCTTGGGGCGCAGGGCGAGGGCGCGATGGGCTCTCTCTACAGTGAAGAAAGGGGACAGACCAGGGTTACCCAGCAGGTCCTTAAGCAGGTTCTCCACAGTTAGCGCAATTTTCCCTGCTAGAGCATTCTCAGACACGCCAATTATACGAATGTTATTTCTGCGCGACCGGGATTCAAGGTTGTCACACTTGGACTTGACGAGTTTTATATCATGGGTGAGGAAAGCCACAGTGTTCTGAAGTGCAAGTATCCCATCCTCATTTGCCCCAATCCTGGTCTCGGCTTCGGTAATCCTAGTGCCTGCGTGGTCAAGCTGTGTTTTAAGTGACGCCACATTGGCATTGATATCATCTAACTTTTCATGAAAGGACGCAAAATGTTTAGCCATGGACTCCATCATGCAGGTTAAATCAGGCATTGGTGCCGCTATCGGCATTGCTGCGTCACTTTGAGATGATGTAGATTGCTCCAGCTCGGGCCTGGGTGTTGTCTTGGTAAATTTGTCCATAGTGCCCACGTTCTTCCCGGCTCAAGATTTATTAGACATTCTCTCAATGAGTGAGCAACCACACATGCGTGCCGTGCAGTGTCTGTTGGCAGCCAACCCAGGTAGTAGCCAGACGTGGCCCCGGGGATGTCGGATAAAGTACCCTGGGGTAGTTCGGACGGCGTCCGGTCTTGATGATATGAGTAGGATGGGTGGTGGGGAAAAGAAGTCAAAAGTACGTCCACAGAAATCACCACAGTAGTCCCAACTTCAACGAAGCAGCACTAAGACCGTGTTCACCGACAAGTAGTAATATACACTTTAGGGCAGGGATTCTGCTACATCTCCATGTGCAGCACAGCAGGCAAAACGAGGACAGGGGGAGGGGCGACCCCGGCACAACAGAGGGGCCCAGAGCAGTAAGAGGTGACCGGAGGAGGTTGAGGCCCACCCCATGTCCGGAGGTGGGGCAGAGGCTCGGAGCGGGTATCCTTCTGTGGGCGAGGCTGCGAGGACTTGTGCATAGTTGAGGCTAGCCCTCCCAGGCTAATGTGGCCTGAGGAGTCTCCACAAGTTTATTAGGCAACTAGAGTCCGAACTGAGGCTCCCCACGTCCAGACCGCGGCAGTCAAGTTAGCACTGGACCAGCAGTAGGGCCCTTTGCCTATATGTGAAATGCTCTTATTAGTGCAATGGGGTGGGCAAATGACCATGCATGGGGCAGGCCCTAATGGCACCCACGGCAGGGTCACAAGCGCAACCCGACACTTACTTGAGTGTGAGGAGGTGTAGGGAGAGCAAGCGACAAGGTCCTCAGGAGCAATGCAGGCTGGACATGTGTAAGCGAGGAGGTGACGGAGAGGAACAGTTATCTCCCGAACAGTTGTCTCCCGCACGCCCGAGGTGTCCGAGGGCAGGCGCCCACTCACCTAGCACAGAGCCAGGGGAGAGGTGGGGCAGCAGAGCCGGAGCCACGTGCAGGTCCCGGGCGTGTTGAGAGGAGGACAAGTAGCGCACAGAGCCGGCACAGTTACTCCGGACCTCCTCTGCATCACAGATGAAATCCTTGGTCCAGGGCGGGCCCAACCACCCGCAGCGAGCTGGGGGCCACAGACTGCCACCAGCCAACAGCGGGGCGTATGATCCAGGGGCAGGAGCCAGCAGGAGTGCGTCACCAAGGGTCCACTGGCCCCCCAGACGCCAGGCTGGAGGGCACGCAGCTCTGCAGATGAGTCAGGTCAGACGGGCGGTCGCCGCAATAGCACTTGCTGTATGTGTTACGTGGGGGGAGGCGGTGAGTCACCCAGTAGCCGGCAGCGATCTCCCCAGCGACATCAGCAGGCAGCCTCAGCCCGCTCCCCAATCCACATGGGGGCGGCGTCATCCAGGCGAAACAGCTGAGGATGTAACAGCTGTTCCAAAGGTCCCAGGGGCCGAGGTGCGCAGGGAGCCACAGCTCAGCCCCAGGGCTGGAAAATCAGCCGAAATTCACCCCAAGTGTGCCCCGCAGCTTCTGTAAGGCAAAGGAGCATTGTGGAATCAAACAATGCAGTTGGTCCGCTTTTCCGACAAATCTTGTTGGTGTGCAATGTGGAGCTCAAGAGCTAGGCAGCCATTTTCGAAGCTGCACAACAGCACCCCCAAGTTGAAAGCAACTTATTGTGCGTGGCGCTGGGCCCTGGCAGGCCCCACCCAGCCCATCCCTGCAGGCATCCTCCCCCTGCCAGAGTGTGGCAGACAGTTGATCCACCGACGCCGTCTTGCTGGCGTGGCCCGGGCAAGGGGAATGGGATCAATTTAATGCTGTGGTGCATGAGGCCCCAGCCGCCCATGCTGCAGCCATGTACACACAGTGACACTGTCTCTCTGACAGTGCCTGTGCACTGTGGCTTGAGGCTGCTGGTGGGCCGGCAGCACTGCAGGCAGTTGTAATAAAACATTTTTTAAAAAACAATTAACAAAAAAAGAAAAAAGGCCCACTAGCGTGGCCAGAAACCGGCCCCCAGGCCTCCACATGATTTCGGCCCGGCCAGGGGCCGATTGGCCGATGGGGCCAGTCTAACCCTGCCCCCCCACTACACAGAGGTCATGCATTGGTTGTTCTACTCACCCAAAGGCCAGGGACACTGTGGTGAGTGTCTATGCCCCTCCCACTACACAGAGGTCATGCATTGATTGTTCTACTCACCCAAAAGCCAGGGACAATGTGGTGAGTGTCTATTCCCTCCCCACTACACAGAGGTCATACATTGGTTGTTCTACTCACCCAAAAGACAGGGACACTGGGGTGAGTGTCTATTGCTCCCCTCCCCCACTACACAGAGGCCATGCGTTGGTTTTTCTACACACCCAAAAGCCAGGGACACTATAGTGAGTGTCTATTGCCCCCACCCCCACTACACAGAGGTCATGCATTAGTTGTACTACTCACTCAAAAGCCAGGGACACTCTGGTGAGTGTCTATTGCCCCCCACTATACAGAGGTCATGCATTGGTTGTTCTACTCACCCAAAAGCCAGGGTCACTGTGGTGAGTGTCTATTGCCCCCCCACTACACAGTGGTCATGCATTGGTTGTTCTACTCACCCAAAAGCCAGGGTCACTGTGGTGAGTGTCTATTGCCCCCCTACACTACACAGAGGTCATTAATTGGTTGATCTACAGGTCCTTTCTCCTGCATAACGTGCCATGTACCCTGGCAATGTGGAGTTCCGCAATACCATAGAGTCGTGTGTCGACCCCGGAAATTGTGCACAGCAATGCATGATGAGTTGTTGTGCATCACAGACCATCTGCACGTTGAGTGAGTGAAATTGCTTCTGATTGCGATAGACCGCCTCAATTACACATCTGACAGTCAACTCCACATGCGTGCAATTTAATGCACCAATGCGATTGGGCATGATGGTAAGGGCATGGAAGGCCTCTTTGGGCGGATTGACCTGTGCAGGGGTTCGGGGTAGGGCAATGTGGTCTGACACATGGTGCAGCAGCGCATCCAGTAGCTGGAAGAATATCCTTGAAAAACAGGGTTGTGACAGCCCGTGCAGCTCCAGTTCAGGTGTTGATTATGCTGCTGATGTCTTCATTGATGAGGGTGACAATTGATATTATTGTGGCCCTGTCAAGTCCTGTCAAGCTGGTATAATGGGTGGATTTGACTTGGGGTCAGGTTCCAGGGAGAGGCCCTGATGCAGGGTATTAGTGGCTGCCTGTGGGGTGCTACCTGCTGTACATTGATGTTGGGGATGGCCACCAGGTTCCTCATTTGCCTCCTCCACCTATGCCTCGTCCTCTGCCTCAGTGCTGCTTCTAACTCCACTGCTGCTTTTGTAGGTTCCCAGTGGCCAATGATGTGCAGCTGGCCTAATTGTGCACACCTGGGCTTGTTGCAGCTCACTGGGCACTGTTTAATGCCTGGTAAGCGGTGGCGGTATTACAGGAGCAGTGTTCATGGTGCTACCGCCATGGCAGTGTTTCTGTGTACATGGTACTCGGAATGCACACTGTATAACGCTGTGCCGTTACTCCAGGAAGGTCCAGCGAGTCGTCCCGCTGTTTGCCATCACGGGGCTACCGGGCTCAGTAGCACCGTGGGGGTCACTTTGCGCTGACAGTGTTTACACCACCGAAGGTCTGCATGTGCCGGTCCGGTAAACGATGCCGGTGCGGTGCTACCGGCACCGTTGTGACCGGATCGACACACTTGGACTGAGGCCCAGTGTGTTCGGAGGGCGTGGGGGTGTGTAGTACATTCATTAAAGTGACTGAATTTGTTAGCGTGACATGCCCTTTGGAGAGTGGCAGCGAACCGTTCTTTGAATACAGCTAGCGTTAAGCTGTCATTAATTTTTTGAGCCGGCAAAATTGTATTGCGCCAATATATCTGCAAAGGCAAGAACTGAACGTTTCATTATTGTATTTCATGATGGTCATGTTCATCTTGGTAGCATGCTGTATGCTGTTAAAGCAGTTTTTGAATTCATCCGTGTATGCTATTGTGGTGATACCAGGGACGTAATTTCACAAAAATGCAAGGGGTAATGGAAGTGACATCACACTACCCCTTAACTCTGATGATATCACATGAAGTGATGTCATTTCACCCCACCCTGAAGTGACATCATGGGAAGTCGATGGAACACAACCTTTCACCCCTTGACAAAACAGGAAGTGGCATCATATAGCATTGTTCCTAAGTACACTAAGAAAAATATGGTTACAATATCACTGTAATGTGATATACATTTCATACAAGAATGTATCACCATATGTATCGTTAAAATCAGTGTGAATAGGCCCATATTACCAAATTACTGTGAATGGAAGCAGATGTCCAAGGCCAAATGATAATGGTGTGTTATTATATAGCACTTATGCTTAAGCGCTTTATATAGAACAAATATTCATACAATATCACGCGATCTGTGCTGGTACTCATTTATCAACCTCAGAAGGATGAAAGGCTGAGTTGGTGTTGCTGGGATTTGAACCTGCAGCCTGCAGATTACACACATATTGCAGCAGCGAGCGCTCAACCCACTGAGCTATCTTACCGGCTATAGCTATCTTACTGGCTATAATAAAAGGAGATTTTACATGTCTGAATGTTCTCTAAGTCAGAAAGCAAATTACACTCTGTAGTGGATACCATTAAACTGGTAATTGAGCTTTAACAGCGGGCCAGTTCATCTGCAGGTCTGGTGTAAAGTTGGCCAAATGTTAAACCTCCGTGGATCTACTTTTCAGGCTTCAGAGATTGGCTAAATACATACCATTGGGAAGGTCATAAATGTGTATTAAAGAATTTAGAGTAGCGCAGGGAATGCCACGCACTCACATGTCATCCCGTACTCTGGGCACTCATTACCTCATACATGCAAACAAACATCCTGAACTGCATGCCAGGGAGATGGGAAAGATAGACACATTTAAACAAAGCATTAATTGTGGCACAAAGAAATCAAGGGCCACTTTATGTGGTATGGTCAAACAGTTCCACACTGTACACAAACTCTTAGGCACAAGGATTTTGTCAAGTGACCGAGGTCACTGAGATGGAATGTCATGTGAAGGTCGTAACAGAGACACCAGCAGAAAAAAACCTGCTATAACTGCAACTTGCGAAAAGCAAAATACATAGTCCAAAATGGATGCTTTTCTACTCTAAATGCTTTTTAGAGGTTTTTGTCTGCATTGTCTATTTGACGTGTTTAAGAACAGACTAAATCAGTGACTCACCCCCTGAAGTGTGCCTGAAATAAAGCTTTATTTTATTTGTTTATTTTTTACATTTTTAGAGCGCACTGCAGCCCTAAGGCATCGAGGCGCTGTGAGCTTAAGAAGGCTTAATTCAGGGTCACAGGGTGTGTCCCCACAACAACAGTTCTTGATACAGGTTACATATTGGTTTCAAAAGTGTATCTATAGGCACATAGATAAGGCATTAGGTGAGGTCATACAAACAGCTTGGTTTTGATGGCTTCCTAGAATGCTAAGTGTGAGTCAATGGCTCTTGAAGTGAGAGGGGAGGGCCTTCCAGAGTGCGGCGGCTATAGTTGGGAAGCTGGTCCCTCCGGCACGGACTCTACAGGATTTTGGAACAATGATCCTGTTGGTGTAGGCCATACTAGTAGGCCTGGCGGGGTTGTGGATGGAGATTCTTTGGACCAGGTAAGGAGGGGCCAGGTTGTGGAAGAATATGTGGGTCAGGGCCAGGATTTTGAACGTGATCCTTTCCTTGACTGTGACCCAGTGGACCTGTCTTCTAACCTCAGAAATATGTTCCCTTCTTGAGATGCCTGTGGCAGCCCTAAGGGCGTTGTTTTGAACCAGTTGGAGTTTGGCTAGATTTTTGACAGAGGTCCCACCAAGAAGGGCATTGCAGTAGTCCAATCTAGACCCAATGATTGCCTTGGCAATGGTGAGGCAATGTTGTTGAGATAGGAAAGGTCTGGCTGCATTAAGGAGTTTAGAGTGGTAGGCTGCGGTAGATGCTATGGGATTAACCTGCAAATTCATAGTCAGGCTTGGGTCTAGGTATACGCCCAAAGTCTTCACAGATTGGGAGATTGCTATGGGAATGTAGTCAACAGTAAATAACGTGTATTGTTGGTCAGGTTTGCCCAGTGTGGAGTGAGATCCAATTAACAGAGGTTCAGTCTTGCCATGTTAAGACATATCCAGTTTTCTGTCATCCACTATTGGATCCTTGAGTAGATGGAGTTTAGGATGTTCTGGTCTGCCAGATAATCGCCCGAAAGGGGGATGAGCACCTGAGTGTCATCTGCATAATTGGTGTATGAGATGCCCAGGGCGTCCAGAATTTTGAACAGGGGTCTCGTAAAAAGATTCTAGAAGTTGGGAGCTATGCATGAACCCTGTAGGACCCCACATGTAGTGGGACTAAGGTTGGCACAAGAAGAGTCGGAGAAGACCTTCATAGCTCTTTCCTGTAGGAATAAGGTGATCCAGGCACAGGCCCTCGGGGACAAATTGGCTGCAGTGGAAAGGTGGTGGCATAAGGTTTTGTGGTCCACCAGATCAAAGGCAGCGAATAGATCCAGGAGAAGAAGGAGCACAGGTTTGCCTACGTTCCTAAGGTCGTCCATTTGGTTTTTGAGGTCCACGGAGCACATTCGGTGCCGTGGCATGGTCAGAATCCAGATTGCTGCAAACCAAGGAGATGGTTATCCTTAAGGAATTCTTGAACTTGCAGGTAGGCTGCTTTCTGCAAGATTTTTAGAAGGAAGGGCAGAGTGGTGATTGTCCTGTAGTTCCCAGGAACCAATGGGCCAAGAGATAGTTTTTTGAGGAGCGGACGTACCCACGCTTCCTTGAGTCCCGTGGGGACATAACCAGACTGGAAGGAGGAGTTGATGAAGGCAGTGATGACAGGGGTGAGAGAAGGGGCACAGTCTTTGATGAGCTGGGCGGGGCAGGCATCATCTTTACAGTTTGAGGGTTTGATGGATTTAAGGAGGGCGATGACCGCAGGTTTGCTCATATCTCTAAAGTCAAACATGGGGGATTGGATATTAGGGGATTGGTTTTTGTTGTAGTTGGTTACCAGGTGGGAGAGAGCTTTTTGGTGGTGTAGAATTTTGGCCTGCAGCGTGTCCAGCTTGTCAAGCATGGCAGATTGAATTTTGTTGCACCAGGACTCAACCTTGGGGAAGGTGGGGGGGAGAAGACGGGGTTCCAACTCTCTAAATATAGAGAACATCTCTTTCGTCCCGGATTTTGCATTTTCAATCCTGGTATTGAAGGATGAGGCTTTGGCCTTCGTGATGGCGGTTTTGTAATTTTTGGAAGTGACTTTGAAGGCTGTCATAGTGGAGTAGTCGAGTTGTTAGGGTTGTTTTTCCAAGTAGCAAGCGCTGCCCTTTTTTTGTGCAGAGCTTCAAGAGTTTCTGGGTGAACCAGGCAGTGGAGTGCTTAGCTTTCTTGGCTTTCTTGAGGGTAAGTGGAGCGACTATGTCGACGGCCTGCATGATGACCCTGCTGAAGGTGCTGGCAAGGAACTCGGGATCATTGGCAAATGGGGGTTGGAGGTCGGGGACAGTTGGGTAGGGGGGTGATGTTCTCTTTGGTGAGCTGACGTGAGCTTCTGGAGAATGCAGCAGGGAGGGGGAGAGTGGGTTTGGGAGGCCCTTTAGCGGTGCTGAGGTCAAAATTGATGCAGTGGTGGTCAGACCAGGGAATTTGAGAGATCTCAGTGACCAAGAGGGCGCAGTTGTGGTGAGACACCCAGTCCAACGTGCAACATTTTATATGTGTGGGCTTATCAATGGCTTGGGTAAACCCCAGGGTGGATAGAGCTTTAAGTAAGGAGGCAGCGTGAGTATCAGTCGGGTCATTTAGCCCTAGGTTGAGGTCACGCAGGAGCATGATTTTGGAAGTCTTTTTGATGTTATCTGACAGGGTGTGGGTTAAAGCCTCATGGAAGTCAGAGGTGGGGCCAGGAGGGCAGTTGACGACATGGAGGGCAATGGTACAGTTAGGGGAGAGCGTCGGTTTGAGCAGCAGGTAGTCTGAGTTCTGGCAGAGTTCACCTTGAATCATTCTGATGGAGAGGGACTCCTTTGCAATAACAGCTACTCCCCCGCCCCTGTGGGATGAACGATCCTGCCTAAAGATGGTGTAGCCATCGGGAATGGCGAGGGAGGGGGACGGGCCAGAGGTCTCATTCAGGCAGGTCTCGCTAAGAAACACTAAGTCAATGTTGTCTTGGGTGATCAGGTCATGCACATCTAGGGCGTGTGCTGGTAGGGAGCGGGAGTTGATAAGTGCATACTTAAATGGAGCATCATGGGAGGGGGGCGTGATGGCCTTATTGGGGGTGTGGTGAGCAGAGGGTTGGGTGTCAAGGGCAGGGACGGGGCGTGGTTGCTGACACTGGGTGCAGAGCCCACCGAGTTAAAGCATAGCAGTACAATAGAAGCATGGTCATTACATACAGATGGCATAGTTGCATATACGGTGGGGACATAGTCTTCACATGCAGATGGTAGGGTTGCAAATACAGTAGGAGCATAAGCATGGTCATTACAAACAGATGGCATAGTTGCATATACAGTGGAGACATAGTCTTCACATGCAGATGGTAGAGTTGCAGGTACAGTAGAGCGTGGTCATTGCATGGCAATCGAAACGGTTGAGGGCTAAGTAGAGGAACAGGCAGCAACGCAATAACTGCAGTGGGATGAAAGGTATCAAGTGGCAGTTCTGGAAATGATGAGAAGGGTCAGTATGGAGGGGCACACTTACAGAGCGTAGAGGAGAAACTTCCAGTGATGTACGCATGGCAACTTGAAGGGCAGTTGGCATGTGCTGCTCCAACAGCCTAACAATTATTGTATAGAATTCCAGAAAGACAAATTACTTGTAATTCCTACTCTTTCTTATTTAGGGTCACTGCTCAAAGTGTTACACTTCAGGAACCCCCTGTTTTTTTTTAAAGAAGCCTGAACAAGAAAGCCAGCCACTCCAGAAACAAAGATCCACATGGCGCTGGCCACAGCCCAGGAGATGCAATTTAAAAAAAGGGGGCGGGATTGTTTTTACGGGGTAGCAAGGGAGGCCACAGGGGTAGCAAAGGAGACCTCAGGGGTCGCAGGTGCGATCCCTGGCCGTCCTAAAATGACGTGCATGGGTGGCACTGGGCTGTTTCATTTTGCCGTAACACTGTCTGCAACTCTATAAGGGGAGAATTTCTTTGAAGAAGTTCTGCTTGGAAAACGTCTTAGTTCTCAGTTGCATATCCATTCGGGAAAGAAAGTGAAGTGTAATGCACAGAAATATCCCTGCATGGCCAAGAAAGTACAGTTCAATTTCGGCTTAATCTGCAGCATTATTTGGACATCAAATAAACACCACCTTTTGCCTTTGCTTGTCAGGTGCCAGAAGGTTTTAGAAAGTTAATTCCAGGGTGCAGAATTCCCTCATTGCAGACCCTGCCCCCCTGAGAAAGGCCTCCCTTCATGATATTGGGATACCTTTCAATCCAGGGGGGTTCATTTTTGTCAAGCATTTGCTTTATTACCTGTATTGTCAACTCTGCTCCCCCGCATTGTGCCAGATTTTCCCAAAGTTTGCACATTCATTCCCAGGCCTCTGCGTGGGTCCCTGTGCAGTGCTCCACGGCATCCGTGCATAACCTAAACATGTTCGCCTTTTTTAAAATTAATGAATATGTCACATTCCTCCAAAATCAGTGCTTTTGCCCTCTTTTCCAAAGTAACAGCCCGGGGATGCGCCGAACAAAGTGAGGGCTAAAGCCAGAACACGGCCATAGCAGACAACCCCCCACCAGCCATTCTGGGGAGTATCAAAGGTATTCCATCCCCCCTACAGCGGCAGGCCAGGCAGATGGAATGTGGAGGGGTCCTCTCCCCGACCTAAGGGCGCCAAGCGTCAGTTGGGGGGCGGGGGGAGACAAGGTGTTAGGAAGAGGTAGGTAAGGGAGGGGGTTGGAGCCAGGACATCCCCTTTTTGCACAGCTTAAAGGGACAAGGAGAAGGGGGAGGCAGCCTCTATCCCCAACACCACGAGCAAGAAAGGATCCACCACCCACCGACAGATAGGCACAGGAAATGTTATTTGATGAAATCTATTATGTATTAATATGTGTTTGAATTTTCTGCAGGATTGTCGCAGTGGAGTTACATGGTGCTCCAGGCTGGTAGCCCTGCTGGAATCCACAAGGGACAGGCAGTAGCTGAGTTTGACGGCAGCGGAGTGCTTAACTCAGCAAGCCACGGGGAAGGGGGGTGGTGGGGAGAAGTGGGAGGCGGAAAGGTGCAAGGATACAGGTTGGTGGTGGAGGGATAGGCAACTGAAGGTAGGGCCGGGCAGGCACAAGGAAACAGGGTGCAAGGGAATCCAAGTAGTCAAAAGGGGGGAAGGGAACACATGTACGCAAAAACAGGCGCAGCCACTTCAGTTGGCAGAGGACTAGTGGTCGGGGGCCAGGGGGGGCTAAGGGAGGGGAAGAACCCCAGGGGAGCGAGGGGCAGGCAACGGCGGTAAGAGAAGGTGGAACGAGGGAGAACAGGAAATCTAAGGGGGGCATGCATGAGGGTAAGTCACACAATTAACGGGGAGCAAGGAGTGGCCATTGGAGACTGGGTGGAAAAGGCAGAGGTAGGTACCGGGGAATGTGGAGGGGGCGAGGAATAACATAAGGACCTGGAAGAAGTTGGGGTCGGGGTACGGAGGGGTGGGTAAAGGGAAAGCTTAGAACACTTACACCTGACCAACAGGGAGAAAAGGGGGGGCAGACAACAGGGGTGAGAAGAAACGTAACAATCCTGCACCTGGGAAAGTGGGGAAAAGGGGCACCGGCTCAAAGTAAAGCCGTCGAAAATGTGGAGTAAAGTAATGGCGTCAGTTCCGCTTAACGGAGGCTTCTTGCCAACAAGTCGGCTCACGAAAAGTAAAGTGGGAAAAGTAACGGCGTCAGCTCCGCTTAACGGAAGCTGCTCGCCATTCAAGTCGGAAGTTCATGCTAAAGTAAAGTAAAAAGTAACGGCGTCAGCTCTGCTTAACGGAAGCTGCTCGCCATTCAAGTCGGGAGTTCATGCAAAAGTAAAGTGAAAAGTAACAGCGTCAGTTCCTCTCCACGGATGCTGCTCACCAACAAGAGGATAAACGAAAAGAAAAGTGGGAAAGTAACGGCGTCAGCTCCGCTTAACTGAAGCTGCTCGCCATTGAAGTCGGGAGTCCTTGCTAAAGTAAAGTAAAAATAACGGCGCCAGTTCCGCTCCATGGATGCTGCTCGCCAACAAGTGGGGAATGTAAAGGGGTGCTGCTCAGAGTAGAATATCCTGAGCAGTACTGCCAAATTCGAGTAACGGAGCACCTGTAAGCTACCTCCTGCTTAATAAAGCAACTGCGGCCTATACATCCACAAATAAATGTGTCTGTGTGTTATTTCAGGTGGGGGGGTTGGTGAAGGGCAGAGGAGAGGGAATGGATTGGGGGGGCCACCGAGGTAGCAAGGTCGCTTCATGTCACAGATATCACAGAACAGGACCCGGGATGGCCCAGTTTGGGGTGTGGTGGCTATGCAAAATTCCATCCCACATTTGCCACAGGGCCACGTCGCGATCCTTTTTATGGTGACACTCGCGCCCCCGCTGTCATATTGCTGCTGTTGTATGTGCTCCTTTGAAGCATTTTCACAGTGCCCTTTTTTTGGCTATTTCTCAATACTAGGTTCGTGTTTTCCACCACCTACAGTATTAAGCCTTTTGCAGCCATCATTGTCGGGGCACACTTCTCAGCACTCCAACACAATGGATTGCACAGTAAGTTCAATGGAATCGTACCAGTGATGGCAGAGCCAAGACGTGGAGCGTGAAGTGTCGTGCCTCAAATAAAGTAAGCCAGGTGTTCACGGTGTCAGGAGGGAAAACGCATTTGCCTCATCCACAGTCTGGCTGAGTTCATCAGGCAGAGGCTGTGACCCGGCCCGTAGTGGGCGCTATAAGAAACCTGCTGCTCGCCTGTCTCCGAGCCCGCACCGGAACAGCAGCACGACGCCACACCTGTGCCGGGAGGCGCAGCTGGCACATGTTATATCCCGCTTCCGGGGCACCGGAGCGGGACACTGGTTCCAGGGTCACATGGATTTATGCGGGACACGCATCCGTTGCAACAGAGGGCGTACCATCTGCCAGCTGGATCACCAGCTGAGCTTAAAGCGCCGGGGGCACCCAGCACACTTTGGCCTCAGCCCTGTGGGCTCTCAGGTCGAGGCAAGACTCCAGGCCGTGGTCACATGGCAAACACCCAGACCAAAGGACGACAGTACACAGGAGTCACTGCTAACTGGGTCGCCCCTGCAGTGCTGCACGTGCCTGCAGTGGTCCCTTTTATTGACATACATGACGCGGTTCTCCTCATGACCAAACACGCCCTCATTTAAAGGGGCACCACATTACATTCCTCCTTTATTACAACAAAACCAACACAAACATTAACGATGGCCCTAAAGCCGCCTGCAACTTTGGTGCATTCAAGTCCCTACTGAACTACAGTAACCCACAACAAACGTTCTGGCACCTCCACATGAGTGCTTGCTGTCTAGGGTGTTCACTCGAGGCCCGGCAGCCATTCTCTATATTCCTGGGTCAAACTGTTCAGCCTGGAAGGGCACATTCTGGGCACCCATCCTTCACTGGGGCCACACTTGGACACCTGTACTGCCATGGGACAGGAGGAACACATCCTCTTCATTCTCCTCATCCTTGAGTACGTATCGTTGCCTCTGATTCTCTGCCACCTGGACCACTGCAGCTCTGGGCAATTTCCTACCCGTCGCTTAAGTTGGTCTCCCTTCCTCCTTGGACACTGGCTTCCCTGTGCTGGCCGGTGCCGGTGCTAGGCACATCCCTGCGAAATGCTCCTCTTTTCCGCACCTGCCACACGTGTTCCCTTTGGCCGGACACTCATTTGCATGTGGCAAGTCCCATGCGCACTGAGGACACATGTTGCCCATCTCCTTACGTGGCTAATCCCCTCTTCTGGCTGCTTTACCTCCTTGCCATTTGCCCACGGCACACGCCTCCAACAGTTTCACCCGTTGTAAGGGTTCTTCAAGCTTGATGAACGGCCTAGGGCTGTCCATTACTGACAACGCGCACTTCCACCAGCTCCTGGGCCCACCCAGCTCCAGGATTCTATCCAGACTTAGCCCGGGTTCCCTGAGGACCTGCCTGCGCAGCTTGGTGGAACTACATGCATATATTATCTCGGCTCTCACCTCGTCCTCCTCAATGTTTACCAGGGCACACGACAGTGCAATGTTACGAAGCCTGACATGGAATGCGTCCAGGCTCTACCCTTCCCCTTGACTCGTGCTGCGCATCCTAAACCGCTCATAGCCCCGATTTACCATGGGGATAAAGTACGCATTGAGTGCGTCAATGGCTGCTGCATATGTTAGGTCCTAGGCAGCATTGTTTTAAACAGTCTCTGGACCGCAGGACCGGCCGAATACAGGAGATTTGGTCGTTTTGCCCTTTCCTTTACTTCCACGACCTCAAAGTACAGTTCCAGGTTCTCTACCCATGCCATCCAACGAGGTCCTAAGCTGGCCGGTGCTCCCACCACGGCAAAGATATGCAATGGTGCAAGCTGTCCATTCTGTCTACATGCCCCATGGCCGTCATTTTCTTCCTCACTCATGATGGGTCCTTGATGCAGCACCGTACGTTGCACCCAGTGATAGGCCCGGGGTGCGGGTCAACATGCCGTCACACAGGGTGCACATGCACTCCGCAGGGAGCCGCTACCCTTCTGGGCTGCCTGGTTCGCCCCCTCCCCCGGTGACCACTCCTTTCACATGTTCCCCAGCAGATGGGAGCAGTGCCGTCCCTTCACGAGGGAGACTTCAACAGTCTAGCCTGCCTCTGTCCTTGGCCGCATGTGTAGCAGTGGGAGTTGGATGCCCTCTGCTCGTATAATGTCCTGTCCACCACAGAGGACTGCAGGTCAGCAGCTCACACAGCCTCTCAGGTGGAGGACGTGAGCCTTTTGGCGTTGACCCTTTTTATTGTTCCAGGCCCTGCACTCCGGGGATTGTAATCCTTGCACGCCCCCAGGCGGCCCTTCCTCAGAGCAGGGCGCGCACACGCGTGTCGTTTTTTCCTTTTTTCTTAAAGTTGTGTTGTCGGCTCTGCTCACCAGCCCACTGGCCCATGGATCCTCACCTCGCCTCGATGATGGGCCGGGTGTGAGTAGACATGGACCTCCTCAGCTCCTCCTCCTCACCGGGGAGCGTAGCGCTTTCACCGCCATTACTTTGCCCAGCATGGGTCCATCCCACACTCCAGGGACACCCACAGCAGTGAGACAGGCCATGGCACTGTGCGGTTCCACCACGGCGGGCCTCCTCATGCTGAGGCCATGCCCCCTTGCACCACGGCCAACGCTGCCTCAGTTGCTCTCCTTCTCCACACTCACGGACGATGCCGCTGTGACAGCTAGCCACCAAACAGCCTCCAGCAGACCGCACCAGGATGGGCATGGGGGCTCCAACCGTCCTCGTCTCCAATGTTGTGTCCCGCTTCTGGGGCACCGGAGCAGGAGACTGGTTCCAGGGTCACCTGGATTTACTTCAGGCACACAGTCCGTTGCAGCAGAGGGAGCACCCTCTGCCAGCTGGATCACCAGCTGAGCTTAAAGCGCTAGGGGCACCCAGCACACTTTGGCCTCGGCCCAGTGGGCTCACAGGTCGAGGCAAGACTCCAGGACGTGGTCACACGGCAAACACCCAGACCAAAGGACGACGGTACACAGGAGTTGCCACTACCTGGGTCTCCCCTGTAGTGCCTCATGTTCCTGCATTGGTCCCTTTTATTAACATACATGACACGGTTCTCGTCATGACCAAACACGCCCTCATTTAAAGGGGCACCACATTACAGCCCATTCCCAAGGGCCACTCCTAAGGGTCGCATCGCATGTCTTGCCCTGTCTTGGCTGATCCTGACTCCATGCTTACCACCATGCCAATGCTCAACCCCTACACCCTTCACTGGAGGTCTCCTGCAGCAGCATCACTGTTCACACCATCCAAAGCCTGAAACAAGGTAATACTCTCTCTTATTGTTTACGGAATAGTGCTGTGCATATTCCTTCTGCCTCTCAAGCGGCCACAGTCTATCTGCAATGCCTACCACCCCTACACTCTTCCTTCCACCACTTAAGTTTGACAAAGCAACCATAACTTCATCCCATAGTAAGCACACACAGCCTATTGAGTCATTTACCCCACCAGTTATATGCCGGTTGGTGCACACCCTTCATACCCCCACGCACCACACATTACCTAAACCAACCTCCTTCCTACCACACCTCTCACACCTGTCCTTGCACCACAGTCCGGTTTCTGAGTATGCCTACTTGCCTGGGGATCATCACAGGTATGGCCCCCCAACAGCCAAAGCACTGCCACTCAAAAACCCCTGCCACCCATCCTGCAAATCCTGGCTACTACTCGCTGTATCTCCTCACAGGCACGCCCATCTAGTATGCCCCTCTCGCATCCTCAAACCACAGCCAAAAGAAATCAGCACCTAAGTATACGAACAACTGCACTTAAACCACTACCTAGGAAGCCAGTTACACACCACCCCAATGAGCCCCACTTACCCACCTCCCAACAGAGCCACCGCCCTAAGAGCCACTCTTGCCCTTCAAATGGATCGCACCCTCTCAGACATTAAAATGTGCCCTCATCAATACAAGATCCATTACGGCTCATGCCCTTGACATTAGCGATCTGATTACCACATTAAACCATGACATCCTAGCAACTACTGAAACCTGGCTTGCACGGAGCTCCAGGTCTCTGACCAAAGAGTGTCCCTCGCCTGTGATCACCTCACTTTTACTGAAGCCCGCATTCATAGCGGACCTCAGTACACTAGCTGAACTATATGCTAAAACCCTCACAGACACCATTGACACCATAGCCCCCCTCAAGCCCGGTAAAGTAAATCATCAGCACACAGAAACTCGTGGTTCACCCCTGAACTCCATACTCTTTGATCTAACAAGCGATCAGCTGGATCCAACTGGAAGAAATCACTGACCGCTGAGAATAAACTAGTATTCACCTTATCAGCTAAACATTACAAGAAAGCCATCCTCTCAGCCAAGGCCTCTAACTACAATGATCGTATCATCAACTCCAAATCTAACACCTGTGAAATCTTCTCTATCCTTAGAGAATTAGAGACCCCTACCTCCCACCAGTCACCCTAACAAAAGATGACACATGTGTTCAATGATTCAAAATGCCATGCTCGCTAAAATAGACACCTTACACCGCAAAATCGATACCAAACAATTAACAACTGATTTCTGGCATGTACCGCAGATAACAGTACCCCCTACACCTACCCAACCACAAACCCTTCCCCTATACTACTTCACTGAAGTCACTAAGGAGGATGTCAAACCCATTTTCAAAGGATTCAAACCCTCCCGGTGCAAAGGGGACATAGGCCCTGCCAGCTTGGTCAAAGACTGTTCAGACCTACCTGCACCCCTTACCACTGCCTTCATTAATGCCTCCTTCTCCACTGGCAGCGCTCCCACCAGCCTCAAGGAAGTATGGGTGCACCCCCTTATCAAGAAACCTACATTAGATCCTGCCACCCCCACCAACTACCGCCCCATCTCCACAGTCCTTTTCCTTTTAAAAGTCCTAGATAGAGCTGCCTATATACAAATCCACTGACACCTAGAAGCCAATCAAATCCTAGGGATGCGTCAGTCCGGGTTCCGACCCGGCCACGGCACAAAGTCAGTATTACTCGACTTAAAGATCCAGATCGACGTAATCGGAGAGAAAGGCAAACCTGCCTTGCTGCTCCTCCGCAACCTATCTGCAGCGTTCCACTTGGTAAACATTAAAATACTAGGCCAGCACCTCTCTGCATCAGCCGATTTATCCCGTCAAGTGATATTTTGGATGGCCTCCTTCTTAGGAAATAGAACCATCAGAGTTTTTACAGAGAGCGCATGTGCCCCCCCTACACCTATCATTTGCAGAGTGCCTCAAGGCTCCTGTGTATCCTCTACTTTGGATATTATATGCACGATACCTATATTCACCCTCCTGGACTCTATCGGAATATCATATACAAACTATTCGGATGACACACAAATCCTACTCCCCCTCACTGGCAACTACCTCGAAGACTCCACCGCTTTAAACTTTGTTTACCTGACCATCCAGGCTTGGATGGCCACACATCGGCTTTGCTTGAATGATGACAAAACAGAATAACTTCAGGTTGGACCCCCGTCTGTGATAAACAAAACTTGACCCCCAATACGCCTCCTTCTTCATTGATGGCCTTCATATCCCTGTTTCACTTTATGTGAAAACACTCTGTGTATTCTTGGACGCTACCCTAACTCTTGCACGACAAGTTCATGCCATTGCCTCGTCCTCAGCCTATTCCACTGAATTAATTAATGCCTCCAGACCCTTTCTATCCCCGACAGTTGTCTCACCATAGCCCGAGCTAAGGCTTGATTATTGCAACACCCTTTTCGGTGGCACATCTCAGCAGAACATTAAAAAAATGCACGTTATCCAGAACAATGCCATCAGAGCTGCAGTCAATATCCCAAAAAAGGAACACGTCTCTGCAGCAGGAAAAGACACCCACTGGCTCCCAGTCCGCAAACAAATTATCTTCAAGACACTGTCCATCACGCACAAATGCCTATCCAATGATGCACCCCCCTACCCATCTCAAAAACTCACTAAATCGTCATCGAACAGACCCACTAGGGCAGCATATGCCCACTGCATCCCCAGCTTACATTTAAATATACTACAGCTGGCAGATGCAGTTTCCCTGCCATTGCAGTCCCACATTGGAACCTTCTCGCAAACTCACTGAGGTCTGAACAATCAAACTGGACCTTTCCGGAAAGCGCTAACAACTCTGTTTTTCTCTTAACTGGAATCACCTTCTGCATTGGCCAAACTGTGATAAGTATGCTATGTCTGTACTGTCTTTGCAACCCAACAGGTACCAGCGCCTTGATGTCTCAGAGCTTAGCGGCTTTACAAATGTAAAATTAAATAAATAAATAAAACGTATTGTGGTGGGCAGATGTGGGGGATATTCGTACAAGGTTCCTGGATAGATAACGTTCACTGCTTAATGTCAGAGCCTGAGTCAACCAGATTATTACATTTTCCGTGGCCTACCTTGCTGTGCATGCCATCATATTCAACCTTTTAATGTTACCTTGGCCTATAATTTCCTGTAGCCTGCTATAATTGATATTACATCACATTTTTCTATATTGTGCTTCCTGCCTGATTCCTCCCACTTCTAAGCACGGTATCGAAATCTTTTGATACTATCAAATGTGATGACACTTAATGGATCAACGTTAGAAGGCTGAAGGGCTAATTCAGTCTTGCCAATATATAAAGTGCAGGCATGCCCAAGTCACAGTTCAACAAACTGCTCCCATTACAGTATAATGTTTGACCAACAGTGCAGTTGAAATGAAACATTCATTTATACTTATTTATTTTACTGTGTTTTAGCTCAATTAAGAACTTTTCACAGAAACATTTGTTTTGCATATCTACCCTCCACTCATTCGTACTCTCTCCAGTCGTTGTTCAATTCAAAATGACACATTAATATTATCACACTTGTAAGAAATGTGCCTTAAACACTTTCCTCCTGCTTCTATGTTCTGTACTATTAGGTCTTATGTTAGAAGAAATGCCTAAATATTAGATTCAATATTTCCAATCAGAGGGTGAGAATGCAATTGTCTCAAATTAGTTTTGCTATGTGTTTTAATGCTGCAATCTTCAGACATGCTTGTATGCAAATCATATCCCAAACAGGTTATTTGCTTTCATGGGGTATACAATTTGGCACTGGATTGCCCTCCTTTGCCTTATTCTGAACTCTTGAGTTTAGCTTTTCCCCACATTCCAATGTCATCCCTCCCCTCCCCTCTCCTATTGTCTTCCCATTTGACCTATTTGTTCCCTCGCCTAATGCACGCAGTCTTGGGGTCCTCTTTCATAGGGACCTATGACTGCAACAATTCAACTCTACCACTACCATTGCCTCTGCTGCTCGTATTAACTGCCTCAACATTCTGAAAATTCATCCTTTTCTTAGTAACCACTCTACAAAAATGATACTCTCCACTCTGGTGCTCAGCAAACTGGACTACTGCTCAAGCCTACTCCTTGGCATCCTCTTTACTCCTTCCTCTACACAAAGTCCTCAATTTTGCTACCCACACGCTCTACAACCTACCTAGATCCTTGCTCATTTCTACCTACCAGGAAACATGCTGCTTGGCTCTCTATGCACAGTCGCTCTCTTGTTAAGTTCCTTCTTCTAGTCTACACAAAGCCATCAATTGACTTGTTCCTCAGTACCCGTCTGATTATATCTCATGTTACTCACCATCTCATTTCCTTCGATCCACCTCACCGTCCCGTGCCCTCCCTGTGCCTTCTCTCGATTCCGCCTCTTTTCCCTACACACTCCACTGGAACCCACTGCCCATAACAATCAAAGCCTGCAGAACTGTGGATCTTGCTAAAGAGGGAGCCCCACTGCCCTCTACCCCATCCTCCCTACCTGACCCCACCAATTCCTCCAGTGATGCCTAATAATGTAATGTTTACATTTAATTAGTACTCCTCTTTTGTTTGAAACACCTGCCCCCTTGGTTTAATGTTACCTTTGTAGGTGGCCTGTTTTCTTATATACATTTTGTTTCTGTTTGTTTTGTTTTGTCTTTGTTCCTGGTAAATGTCCTAGTTTTTTGCACCTTTATGAGCTGGCTGGCTACTTGCTCATATCGTTATGCTATTGCACAGGCACCCTTTGTGGGACTGCTTCTGCCATCTGTAAATGTGTTATTGTAAGTCATTTCTGATCAAAATTGACATCCATGTTCTCCAAATAAATATAAATACAAAATGTTTGAATCTCATTTTTGTACTGGCATGTTTGGAGCTAAATGAGACTGGATTATGCATGTCTTGACAGTGAGATAATAGCACTTCTACACTACTCTGCCATCGCCATTTACAGGTGGTTCCCTGACTTTGGCCAGTGGACCCCATCTGGGTGCCGCCAAATTGAATTCTTAGAGAGTGCTTGGAATGCACATGTTGTCTGTGACTGGCAAAGTTAGTCAATGCTCTGTCTGCGCTGCCATCACAGGGTTCTTTGTGGGCAGGTGCTCAGGTAAACATCTTTTGCCAAGTATAGACCAGGTCTCTCCATCTCTGATGTTTCTGCACAGATGCTTTACCTGAAGCTTCTGTGCCATTAAATGAAATCCAGACTTTCAGAGTGTCTGTATTCACTTTACAGGGGGCAAAGGCTATAAAAAGTGTAGACCTGCCAATCCCTTCCTCTTTCATTTATGAATGCCCTTCCCTTTGCCCTCCGCCAGTTGTGTCTCAATCCTACAAGCACCCGCCGCTTCACAACAAGCCCAAAACTGGATACGTCACTTCAAATGATAATACGTCTGGGCACTTGAATGATCATCTCACAGGGGCTGCATTAATAACAAAGTATTTGTTTTACTATAAAATCATGGCCCCTTCTCCACTCAATGAACCAGAGTTATTTTAGCAACAAGTACATGTCTTGCTTGATTAGAAGTTTACTGCCTTACCCCCTTTCCTCCCTACTCATCCGTTTACATACACTTCTAAGAGGGAGAAATAGAGAAAAGGAGAACGTCATATTGACATTGGCAGAGAGAGACACTCAGAAATGGCAGATGGCAGCTGTTTGCATAAGGCAGTGTCAGGAGTGCAGGGAGGAGTCCAGGCTGTTTCCCTTTGTTATGCCTTTTCATACCCTTACCTGTGTGCCTAAATGTGGCTTGATTGTTTGCGACCCTCACTGACCTGCTCACCATTCTACTTTCTACCTTATATTATACTGCTCCCAGGTGCTCCACTGTGATTCTGCGTGCGGGTATTTGCTCTAATAAACCATTGGTAATCTTGCTATTGATTTGTTCCCCCTGGTACCCAATGCAATTTGAACCCTTCTGTGTTTTGCTATCTGATGCCCAATGTAATTAACATGACTGGCTCCTAGATATTACATCCTGACCTCCTAGAATGCAGAGTTGTTTCTATGGACCCCACTAGGACTCGGCCTTCTCTGAAATCCCTACTCTGAACTAATCTCAGGAATAATTCTCACCTACTCCCTACTTGGTGCACACTGCTGCAAGCTGCCTATGTCTTCCTCTCCTCCACCTTATTTGCCCACTCGCATAAAGGACCAATGACTGCCAGAGATGCCAGTCATTTCAAAGGTGCCACAGGACATCTCCTCACAAGTACGTTTCCTGTAGGGCATCACTAACGGCAACGGCACATTACCATTGCCACACCTAAATAATGTGCCAAGTTGCCCGCCAGGCCTTCCACTCACCACTAAACGTATCAACCTATGTGCTGAAACACACTATATAGGTATGCTAACTAAACCAAACACGCATAGCAGTTGACTAACCCTCATAAATTCCAACAGACATCAAACAGTAGACTGCTGTGATCTGAGCGTGATCTGCAGGTTGCAGGTTCGAATCTCGGCAAGGCCAACTCATCCTTCCGAGGTCGATAAATGAGTACCAATTTCGGTTGGGTGATATTGTATGTAAATATGTGCTTTGTAAAGCGCTTTGGTTAAAAGCGCTATATAAATAACACATCATTAACTTGTATGCCACAGTTCTGGACAGTGCATCCTATAACTGCGGAGCCCATATGCATGCATCATTATACTTTGCCGAAACCATACCCTTACCCAGAAATAATTTGGCTCACACATTGTTTGTCAAGTGTTGGCAATAAAAGGCGTAGGTTTTTATTGTACAGATATGGTTATGCCAATAACAATAATCACATATCATAAGATAATAAACAATACTTTTGGGCACCGGGTCTTGGGGTTACCCCCTCTGGCCCGTGTCCGCCTTCTTATGACCCACGACCTGTACTTCTTTTCCTTTGTTCTTCTCCCTTATTTGTAGGGTGGGAGGGTTTTGTGGTAAAAGAAGCAAAGGTTTGGAAGGCACTGAGTAAACAGTGCACCTCCTGTGTGTTTGGGTCCCCGTTCAGGGTCCACAAACTGATTGTGTTTTCTCAGAGCATGCCGCTCTGTATTTATGAGACCCAGGGGAGCCCTGGGTCTTTGAGGTGTATAGTAGTGGGGGCTGTTAAGTGTCAGCCCCCGGCCGGATAGCCGACTATCTGGCCCCCCGGGTGGGTCAGGTCTTTGAACCTGATCCCTGCCTGCCTGTTGGTGTCCTTAGGTGCCTAGCACCTAGTTGCATGAAGGAAGGGTGAGGTGATGCTCACACCTCACCCTTCCTCAGCTTTGTGCAGGACAGACTGCGTGTCTCTATGACTAGGAGGGGGAGGAGTGGAGCAGAGAGGGCGAGAGGACGTGCTGCCCCTCTCCAGGCCTGCTGATGGTAACAGCAGTTACCCTGCCTCGATTTGTGAGGCACTGCAGCATTGCCCATAACTGCTGAACCCATATGCATGCACGTTTATACTTTGCCGAAACCATACCATTACCCAGAAATAATTTGGCTCACACATTGTTTGTCAAGTGTTGGCAATAAAAGGCTGTAGGTTTTTATTGTACAGATATGGTTATGCCAATAACAATAATCACATATCATAAAATAATAAACAATACTTTTGGGCACCGGGTCTTGGGGTTACCCCCTCTGGCCTGTGCCGTCACACGTGGGCAGGTTGACGGCTGACCGCGTTCCCCCAAAAGTATCTCCTATTTACAACCCATGGAGGCTAGAGTTGTTGTAATTTCTCGAAAGAAATGTTCCATGCCCTTGGTAGATAAGTGAGTGCCGTCTTTGTGAAAAAGGTCTGGATCACCCAGTGCAATGGCTGGGTGCTTTATGAAGCCCGGTCCTCATGCTGTGCAGAATTTTTCTAGCTCCCTGTTGATTTTTCATCTGGAAATGTCTACAGATTTGTAGCAATTGGCCCCTTGCCATTTCTTTCTAGGTAGGATGGCTGAGAAATATATTTCCGTTCCTTTCCAATTGTGTGCGATGCCTGCAAGGGAGTCGCACATGTCCTTGAGTAACCGTCTCCTCCCCACTGATACAAGGTCATTGCCACCTAAGTGGATGATCAGAAATTCTGGCAGATCCCTGTATGCGACCAGTTCTGCTAATGTTTCATGGATGTCTGCCCATCGCAGGCCTCTGTAGCCCCACCATGATGAAATGGTGTCCGTGAATGGTGGCCTTTCTTTGGTCTCCTCTGCCCATCGGCCCGTCCTGAAGATAAAAGAGTGGCCGACTATCCATGCTGATTGAAGCGCGGTCCACCCTTCGCCTGGTGTTTCTGTATGAAGGGAGGGAGAAAGAAAGGGTGAGTGTGGCTGGCTATATTAGTTGCGGTCTGATGGATCTTTTGTAGCAATCTGATTTCCAACCCCCTATGTTTTTCAGATGTTGGGGGGGCTAAACCTCCCTGCCATGCTGAGGAGGCAGCGCCTATTCTGAAGGAATGGGTGCCGAAACCCTTGAGGTCCAATCCGGCATTGTTGATTGCTTTCATCAGCACCCCTTTAAATTGGTAGCGGCTTAGTGCCGAGGCATCCTTGTGGATCAAAAATCTCCCCCCAATCTTGGGTCTTTGCGCATAGTAAAGATTGGTGATACATACCGGGCAGTTTACTGCTTCATCGATACAACAAATATTGATGGTTCTTTTTGCCCCAGTTTTCGATTGTTGTACTTCTATGCTGATGCTCTCGTGTCTGACCGTGACTTCCATGATGCCCAGGCCGTTGCTGGCCTTGGTGCTGCAAGCAATGAGTTCACCCACTCGAAAAGCTCCGAAGTATGCCAAGAAAAAGGCTGTCCTGAACAGTAAGATCTCATATGGATGCCAACATATGGCCTCCAGCTGGTTTGCAATTTGAACCAGTTTGCAGAAATCAAGGGGGCGGCGGATATCTACCTGTGGGCCCTCTATTCTGCCCCACCCTTTTCATGCATAAGTAATGAGGGGACTTTGTGTGGGGTCTGAATCACCCCGTATTTTAGAAAAGTAAGAGATTGCGACTAAATGTCTTTTAGGACAGTCTCTCTTAAAGCCCTGTTCATGTGCCCATTTTAAAAATGTTTCTATGTCTTTAATCATTATTAACTCTACGTGTTTTATGCCTGTGGCTTTAAAAACTGTTTGTAAGCACTTACTGTGTTGTGCTGCAGTGGTGCTTGCCAGCGCTTTCCCCCGCCATCTCCGTGAGGAAAATTAGGGCAGTGTTGACACCCGTCTTTGAGGTGTCTTGTTCTCGTTGGACATCCCGGCCTTGGCTCTCTGGCACTGGCGTTGATGCCGTTATATTTTTGGCACCCGTATTTGAGGTGCCTGGTTCATGTTGTGCATACCGGCCTGAGCTCTCTGGCGCTGGCGCTGATGCTGTTATTTTTGATTTCCCATTATTTCCCAGTATTCCACTGGTACTGGCGTCATCTGTTCCTGGGCGTGCAGCGCTAGCTCCCGGAATCTTGGCCACTGGAAGCGAGATAAAGCATCTGCAATGTTATTATCTGCCCCAGCGATGTGCTTAGCTTTGATCACAATGTTTTCTTGGAATGTGACTGCTGTGATGGCTCGTAGGACTTTTAGTGCTAAAGGGCATTTGGTAGACCTTCTGTTGATGGAGCCTACTACTGCCATGTTGTCGCACCAAACCCAGAGTTCCGTGTTAGCGAGCTGCCTGCCCCAGATGTGTAGTGTTAGCCAGAGGGGAAATATTTCTAGGAGGGTGATGTTTTTTGTCCACCCTGCCTGTTGCCATGAGTTGGGCCAGTGTCCTGCCACCCACTCTGTGTCTAGTATGGCTCCAAACCCCTTGCTCCCGGCTGCATCGGTTAAAAGGACTCTTTTTGTCCATGTATTCACAGGTGTTCGCCACAGCGAGGTCCCGTTGAAATTTTTAAGGAAATTCTCCCAAACTTCCAGATCTTATTTCACCTCTGTGCCTAGTCGGATGTGTAGGTGGGGTTTGGTAAATGATCTGATTTTCAGTTCCAGGCTTCTGGAAAATATCAACCTTGAGGAATTATTCTGGCAGCGAAATTGAGACTGCCTGCTAAAGACTGAATTTCTTTGACTGTGCCCTTGTCTTTAGTTATCAGGGCTTGTGTCTTCTCTAGAGTTCTGCGAATTTTGTATTCAGGATCCTGCATAGTCCTTGTGCAGAGTCAATTTCAATGCCCAGGAAAATTATGTTGGTGGCTGGTTTGGTCGTTTTTTCTTTTGCTAAAGGTATGCCCCAGTGTGCCGCCATTCGTTCTAGCTTCGCCAGTGCCCTGTTGCATTCCTCTGAGTTTGCTGGGCCTATACCATAAACTCATCTAGGCAGTGAACTACTTTGCTCCCTGGTCTCTGTTTTTGAAAAGCCCATTGAAAAAAGGAGCTGAACTGCTCGAATAGGGCGCAGGACACTGCACACCCCATTGGAAGGCATCTGTCTACATAGAATTTGTTGTTAAAAGTGAAACCTAACCATTGCTGGGAGACTGGGTGGACTGGCAATAATCTGAAAGCGGATTCAATGTCTAGTTTGGCCATCAGGGCATTCCTGCCGCATTCCTGTATGAGTCTTACCGTCTCTTGGAAGTGTGTGTAGGATACCGCGGATTCCGTGTGCGGAATGCCGTTGTTTAGGGATAGGTCTTTGGGGTAGCATAAATGGTGGATTAGTCTCATTTTTCCTGGCTCTTTTTTAGGGACTAGTCCCAGCGGTGATATTATGTACTCTTTGAGGGGCATATGGTCCCAGGGACCAGCGATCCTGCCTAAAGACAGCTCTTTCCTGATTTTGCATTCCACTATTTGGGGGTTGTCCCTGGCAGATTTTAGGTTCAGTGGGATGTTCTGTGACCCTGTGCCCTGAAATGGTATAATAAAACCTTTGGAGAAACCCTGCCAAATATTTTCGCTGTTTTCTCTATCTGGGTAGTTCAATAGCGCATCTCTAAAGTTGTAGGGGTTAATTGGTGTACTACCTGGGGCCAAAACTGTGATTGAAACAGCGTGGTTAGCACTAGTTTTTTGGGTTTTTGGCTGGCAGTCTGGGGCAGTCGCTTGCTGCGTGGTCACCATTGCAGTGTGTGCAAGTGTGTTTGTACCAGCATTCCTTCCCCCAAGAACATTGGTTTTTTTCCAAAATTCCTGCACGGAGTATTGGCTTTTGAACCATGGTTTTTGTTTTGCTTTTGGTTATTGGACTTAGCCGTCCACGGCTGATTCTTCTGAAAAGGCTGTTCTCCCTTTTTATGCTTTTCATTATCGTTATTTCTGGGACCTGTGTTTTTGGTATTTTTGGAGGGGGTCGGGGAGGCCTCTTCCTCTGCTGGGTATCCCGCATTTAACATGTACAAATGGTTTTGGACCTTGCCCCATTCTATGGCTGGCCTCTCTGACATGCTTCTCCTAAATCTGATGTTGTATGCTAGCCAGGTCTTCCCCTTCTGTGCGACTTTCACCTCTCTTATTTTGTCCATGTAGGCCCATATTTTTCTCCCATCGTGTGGGACTTTTTCCTCATAGATTGTTGCTAAGATGGCAAAGGCTTGGAGCCAGTTGTCCCAGTTCTGTTCTACCTGGGCGTTCCTGGCTATGGCTTTCTCCTCTATCTTATTAGGGTCTCTAAAAGCATATTTTCCTTTGTGCTGGGCTTCTATTAAAGAAAAGATGTCTATGAATTATTTGGCCCATATGGATTCTTTAATTGTGATACCAATATTCCATGCGAGGCATCTTTTATATCTGTTCAGTATTTCAGTCTGGAAAGCTTTCATTTTTAGTTCTATTTGGGCATTGCAAATTGTTGCTATGTCTGTTGGATTGTTGTTGTTCTGTCCCGTTTGCCCTACTGTAACTGCATTGGGAGTTGGCCATGCCTTCAGAGCCCCTGTTGGGTCTGCCGTGATTGCTGTTGGTGCAACTGTAGGGGCAGTTGTTGGTGCAGCTGGCACTTGTGGCTGTGCTGTGGCTGGTGTTGGGATAGCTTGGCTTGTTGCTGGAGTGGGGGGGGTCACCACTATGTTAGGTTCTACAGGTATGTTGGTGTTTGCTGCCCCTTGTTCCCCTGTTTGAGGTCATTTTTTCTCCCTCATATCCCGTAATAACTGCTGCATTTCCGACATGTTCTCGCACAATTTTGCCAGTTTTGTGTTACCTTTTTTGGGGCCATCCGTCACTTTCTGTCTCTTTGATGGTGTAGTGACAACATCTTGGGTGGGTGGCATGGTTATCCCATCCCTTGGCAGGCCGTAAATATTCTCCCTCACCCAAGCCCAACCGTAATGCTCTGCTGCTTCTATGGCTGCCAACAGGTGTGGGGACTTGGGTTTTTGCGCTGGTGTGTTGGCATCCTGTGATTTTCGTTTGGGACACATGTCTTCTTTTTACCTTCAGGAATCTGAGCGCTGCTTATTATTAAACACAGTGTGTGGTGCTTATTTTATCGACCTCGGAAGGATGAAAGGCTGAGTTTGACCCCGCCGAGATTTCAAACCTGTGTAAGCAGACTCTGTACCGATGTCAAAGAAAGAGCGCTCTCTTGCTGTGCTACTTGCCACCCTCCTTCTGTTGTACTGCCCCAAATTGCTGTCTCCCGTGCTGGGAAAGTGTGTGGGGATGTCATGCAGAAAAACAATTTGTATCCACCCCTACCGAAATGTTGCAGGTGGAGGTTTGGCGAAAAAACGCCCCCCCTTTCACATATGAGTCCTGACACTTACTAACTGTGTCACTGCGACTGGCTATCCATACTAGAAATGTTGATTTCCCGGGATGGGCTCTCCCCCTTATACTCCTGTGCTTACTTTGTGTAAGAATAGCCGGGCAGCGCCTGTCCCGCGTCTTGCCGGGGGAGCGGCCTAATGTGCTCGACGGGGCTCGGTGTGCAGCTTACCTTGTAAAGAAGACGTATGCTTGGAAACGCTGCCACCTCGCCGAGCCGCAGGATTTCTTCTGCTCTGTTCAGGTAATTGTTCCTGCTGCTTTACGCGATTCTTCCCGGGAGACTTTGTTTTCTAAAGTCAATATTCGTTGCTCACTCTCTTCGGGTTGAGCAGGTCAATGTTCAATAGAGGGAAAAAGACGCAGCGAAATGCAACGATCTTTTAAGAGGCTTAAAGATGCAAAGGTTTGGAAGGCACTGAGTAAACAGTGCACCTCCTGTGTGTTTGGATCCCCGTTCAGGGTCCACAAACTGATTGTGTTTTCTCAGAGCATGCCGCTCTGTATTTATAAGACCCAGGGGAGCCCTGGGTCTTTGATGTGTATAGTAGTGGGGGCTGTTAAGTGTCAGCCCACGGCCGGATAGCCGACTATAGGCCCCCTGGGGGAGGGCAGGTCTTTGAACCTGATCCCTGCCTGCCTGTTGGTGTCCTTAGGTGCTTAGCACCTAGTTGCATGAAGGAAGGGTGAGGTGATTGCTCGCACCTCACCCTTCCTCAGCTTTGTGCAGGACAGACTGCGTGTCTCTATGACTAGGCGGGCGAGGAGAGGAGCACAGAGGGGGAGAGGACGTGCTGCCCCTTTCCAGGCCTGCTGATGGTAAAAGCAGTTACCCTGCCTCGCTTTGTGAGGCACTGCTGCATTGCCCAGCACCACAGGCACGCAAGGCTCCCCTCTGGACCTGAATGCCTCTATGCTCTCAACACACATGACAACTAGGAACAGACCCGAGCCATGTTGCCCACTAGATATAACTCTCCTCTCTAAGCTCACATACACTACAGCCCCATTTATTTGATAATAGTGCAACTGTTTATAAGTGTTCTGAATGCATTCATGTTAAGACTGCTATCTAAAACCATGTTACGTATTAGCTGCCTCTTCTTTAGGAGTCAACCATAAGAATATTTAATTATAAATTTAGTGTGATGTGGATCCAAACATCTTTATATTTATTTATCTATTGCTCAACTGCTTGAGTTTAAAAAGACAGGGCTTGTGTGACTCACTATCTGGGCTGCACCAGTAATTGGAGCCTCGGCCTCGATACTTAGGTCAGTCTCTAGAGTTGGTCAGTCTTTAACATTCAACGCCAACCCCTATACTTCTTTAAAATTCCATTTTATATTCTTGGAGTGATTACCTACAAATCCCTCATGGTAGTTGTGTCAAAGTGAAAGGCCAAAATGACGTTTCTGCATGTTCTAGCGGGTCCCCTTCCACATCTTCTGCAACCCCACCCCTTTTTCCAGAAAATCCACAGTTTGACTACTTTTTCTCCCCACCTCGACCACGGCTCTTCTTTCCATGTCTTCACCTACCTTCCTCCTCTCTTACCTTTCTTCCCCTCCTTCTCTGAATATTTCTCTCTTCCATTGCTCTATGCCAGTCAGATCGGGACACAATATGGACACTGTATCTTTCCAAAGTGCATAAAATGGCCGGCCTCCATTACCAGTCAATGACCACAGGCAACATCTGAACACATTGCCCATGAAGGCCCGAAGCCAGGAGTGAACTTAACTGGTGCTGGGCGATATACCGAATTTTGGAGATATACCGATATATATTTTCAATATCGATATAGAATGAGACAATATCGGTAACATCAAGATATATACATATACAAAACAGAATTGCTTGCTGTATAAATGCACGATTTTTACCTCCCCCGGGGCCACTTTTAACTACTTCGCCCACGTCATTTTGGGAAAAGCATACACACAGGGCCTTAGCGGCAGCAGCGCCCTTGTTGAATTGGCGCCCCCCTCCCTCCGTGCCCCTGGTCAACAGGGGGGGTAGGAGTGGCACATTTTTTTTTCCAATTCCCCGCTCCTGCGTCGGGCAGGGAGGTAATCACTGGAATAGGACGCTCATGCTAATGCATGAGTGTCCTACTCCAATGAAAACCGCCTCGCTCCCGTGTCAGAGTGGGGACGTTTCATGTGGATAGGCCGCTGCGTGCGCATTTAATAACAAAAGAGCACCTGCTGCGCCTTCTCCCACTGCGCCAGCTCGGGGGTGTCCTTGAAAGACTCCCCGAGCTGGCGTGGCAGGGGCCAAATGGTGCCCTGGGAGGTACGGTGCCCAGGCAGTCGCCTGGCCCACTCTGCCCTAAAGCCGACCCTGCATATACATTGCCCTGTTATAGGCGGCCCCCCTTACTTTTGTCTGTGGCACCCTCTGTGCTCACCCCTTAATTTGATTCCTGGATACGCCACTGGTTACAGTAGCTGCAGATGGCAAGGAGGGTGGGGCTAGGCCTAACTTGATGATCTTGGCACTTGGAAAGCTGCTTTAGAATCTCGGTTTCAACACTTATACATATTACGTTACCAGTACGTCTCTCAAGTAGTAACTGTGGAAAGAAGTATCTGGTACCGTCCCAATGCATTAGGGTTTCTGATGCCTTCCCTCAACCGATTCGATCCCCCGTGCAAGTACATACATAATCTACACGGGGACCGGGGCAAAATAGCCCTCCTGTTACTGTTGTTCAAGGAGAACGGGGGCAGCTGCCCCTTTGCCCCCGTGTACTCGGCGGCTAATCATAATGTATTAATAACCTAATGTTTGCATGGAGAGAGCTGTGACAGAGCCCAAAGGTACGGCATGGCTACGGGGTGGTACCGCACGGTGTATCGCTCAGGAAACTCTTTAGCCAGCGCTGCGCACCGCGGCAGCCCTCTCTGTGGGCGTCGCAACGTGCGCGGAAGAGGGGCACAGCGCCATCCTCCGATGTCACCCAGAGACGGCACTGATGGGGACTCCCAATCGAGTGACTTGTAGTGACCTTGGCAGGTGTGCACGCTCTCTGACAGGAAATCTTTTTTTTTTTTTTAGCTGCACTTCTCCCTTGGCAGCGGACACGCCCAATCTAACTCTTCTTCTACCTGCTGCTGTTGGCTGTGGAGTGTCCTATGTCCTATGCGCTCGGTCGGGAGGAACTGCGCCGTGCGCACCGATACGTGCTGAATGGTTGAATGCACGCGTGCCTGCCAACGCAGTTGGAAAGCCATTATCCCCCTGTGCTACGGGTGTTTGGGGACACCGCATCCACCCGCCGTAAGAAGCATCCGCGTGCGCCTGTGGCCCCCAACGTGAGGCGGAGCAGCAAACGCAGCGCACCAACGACGGCCATAAGCGCCAAGTGCGCAGACTGCGCCGCCGGGAACCATGAGCGCGCTCAAAGCCTGGAAAGAGCTCTTGATGGAAACGCTGCTGGGTAAGGAGCTTGCAGCTTCCGCGAGGATGGGGGCCAGGGAGGACGGCTAGCTGTAATGTGCCCCCTGCCCCTAACATTAGCAGAGTTATAGCACACACCACGCAAAAAAATACACTCTTGTAATACAGCCGATACACTCAACGCGCAATGCTTCAACACACCATGTGCTCCGTCTAACAGTTACACAGGCCAGGCGCGTTCTTTACGCGTGAGCTTACTTACCTTAAATCGCAACTTTAATGCGAAATGACGCCTTCTTCTTAAGAGTAAGAGCAACTTTGTAGATAGACCGAGCCACTGGAAATTAAACATAACTTCAAACATGTATGGAATTAGTAGATTATAGAACTTGTTGGTCGTCCAAATTCGTATATATGTTTTGTAATGTGGCATGTCTTCAATTTTTATCAAACTTAATAGGGCTCAAGTCCTAAACAAGCATTGGCAAGGGCAACAGTTTGGGCTTTTGTGTAGGCATGGGACCAGCATTTGCCAGGCACTGCCGTAGTGGTATTGACTGGCCATTCGTGGTAGCTGGAGCAAAATGGTGCGAGTATCTAATAGCAGTTCCCTAATACAGTATATACAAGACAAAACTGTTGGCTTTGCCAGTGCTTGTTTTTAAAAGGACTTCAGTGCAGGACACACAGGGTGATTATACATCGAGAGTCATTTGTATTACACCAGTAGCATATTTACAACGCCAATTAAGTCATTAACTCTCAGTGACTGCTTTGAAAAAAACAATGGAAGGCGCTTTGAGTGTAAAGTTTGATGGTAAGGCTTGCTAAAGGGAGCTCAAAGAGTTCCCATGCGGAAGTTTTTTGGGTCGGTCGGGACGGAACTGGGTAGGAATGGCCATGGATTAGCATGGACATAGGTGGGCACATGACCAAACAACACCTAGAGGTTGTGTGTCCCTCCTCATACGCCATTCCGCCCTATCTTTACTCTAATGCAATAGTTTCGGCTCATGGGTGTCGCAAGAGACAGGATAGCCCAAACTAAAAAAGTGGGGGTGGGGGGGGGTCAATAATATAAACATAGGTGTTGGTTACTATGGCAGAGGGAGGAGTTGCACCCGTTCTTCTTGAACAATGAGGGTAGGAGCGCCATTTTGCCCCGCAGCGATTCTGTAAAGCATTTGCATGAGGCAACCAAAAAATGAGAACAAAACAACACCTGGTTGCGTGCCGTGCTCATCTAAATCAGTGGGTGTGGCAGGGTTTCTGAGTTCAGACCACGTGACGTGTTAGCATGCATCTTGCAAAAGTGGCAAGTGCTGCTGACTTCACAATGGGAAGGGAGCCTCGTCAAGGGACCATCTGAACCTTGATAAGGCCAAGCTGTCTGGCAGGCACAGGAGTAGCAGGGGGTAATGGGGGATCCTATAACAGAACGCTGCAAAAACAACTCAGCAGGTTAAGTGACTGTTGCTGAAATGTTATATGTTTATACCTTCCTGTAAATCATAAGCTTTTTTCCTATTCCTGCTGCAGCATGGGCTGTCAAATGCGTTATTTCAACCTGGGGATGGGTACAGCTGCCTAGCGTCACTTGGTGTAGGAATTTCGGCTTCTGAAGCGAAAATTAAAAGCCGCCCCCCATGAGTATTAGGAGAAAAAATGAACATATCTTAAAGCGTAGTATAAAAATTGAGTTCAATTGACCTTTGCCCTTAGAAGAAAATGCAAAAGACAAATGAGCATTGATCTTTCATAAATGTTTATTAATACCAGAAAAATAATCAGAGGAAGGAGAAGGTCCAATAACTACGTTGGCAAAGTAAAAAAAGGTGCCGACCTTTTAAACCCAACAATCTAAAATTAAATATTCCCGGAAAACAAAATCAGAATATGAGATGTGTGCATTGATGAAACTTTTATGTGGTCTTGTGGGTGAGCGTCTGCCGTGGGAAGATGACAACCTGCAGTGCAATCCTGGTAGCCGAACACGTGAGCAAGCACACTTTCTTTTAATGTAGACCTCAAAAACACTGAAGGTGGGGTTGCGTCGTCCGCTCACTGAAAAAAAGTCAGCAGGTGCAGTTCACCCACATCAATCATGGGCTTGTGCCGTGAAAATCAGCGCAGGGCCAGAACCAAGGAAAATAGCTGTTTGCGTTTCATTGTTTAACATATGCATACTTGATATATGATGTGAGGAACATGTTACATTGTTCCTAAAATGAACGCTTTTTGTTGTGTTAAATATGAACATATGAATTTAAGGCAGATCATTTGAACTGTTCTCTGTGATATGTTTAATTGTCCCAACTGCTGCTTTGCATGTGCTTTCCAAAAAAAAATGCCCCTTTGCTGCTCTTAACGCGGAAACGTTAAGACAATGTTCTCTTAAACAAGCCTTACTTGTAAATCCCTCCCACTTTAAATACTCTGCTAGAAGAAAGAATGTGACAGGCAGTCATTATGAGGCCCCAAGAGTCTGTTGCGCCGCTGGGGTGCAGGGAAGCATATTTGTCTCTTGAGTGCTGCACGGGGTTGGGAGATAACACCATGGCCTTACTATGACAAACAGAAAAGAGAGCAGCATTCAAGGAAGCAGCCCAGCACCTATTGACAGCAATATTACTTGGTATACTCGATACAGGCAGCTGATGCCTTTGGGGCCCGCATGACAGTGGGGCCCTAGGCAAAGGCACAGACTGCCCGCGCCTCGTGCTGGCCTTGCTGAAAATCCACACAGGGCTAAGAGCAAGAAAAATAATATCCTCTGCATTTTCCAGGATTGCAAAATATCTTCGCACATCGCGGGCAAATCTTCATGACTCACCTGCCATCTCATCATTCCTTTCCCCTCGCCCGCCATGGTTGGCTTTTAACAATACTCTGTTTTAAAAAGATGACACGCCATAACAAGTATTGGCACGAATATATACATCCATCTAAAATTACATTAAGGAAATAAATGTATAATTGTGGCATTGTTATCCCCAATCTTGAATTGAAGAATACAAATACCAGAATACAATTCAGCAGATGGCTACAAAAAATGGTCTGTGAGTTTTGTAAAAGTACTTTCAAGACTGAAGGATTCATAGCAGAATATGTGTGAAAAGTTTACGTGGTTGTTTTTTATTGTCAGATGAAGGCATGCTTTATATGTGAAGTGAAGGAAATGTGGCTTTCTACAAAAAATAAACGCTTTTTGGGTTCATAAATAAGAACATGAAAAAAAGGCAAATCTTTTTTTGTTAGCTGTGTTGGAAGAAGGCATGGAGTAGGGCGACTAATTGGTGCTTTGTGTGTGCCTTGTGAATAAAAATGCCCCTTATGCAATTCTTACCACTGAAACGTTAAGAATGTCTTGTCTGAGGCAATGGTTACTCATCGAAACAATCCCTCGCTTTTTGTAATTATTGGATACCAAGGCTTTAGCCTCTCTACTGCATCCTCTCGGGTTGAGTTTGTAGTTGTGGGTTGGATTTCCTCCTGGTGTGTGTGGACTTGTCACAGTAAGGCTGGTTTCACAGGGTCGTCACCGTGATAGACCGCGAGTAGTGGTCAAAAGCATTCGCAGTGGTGGCAGTGAGTCTCCTGATCAGAAGGTTCGGGTTCTGATCCAGTCCTTGGCAGAAGTTCTTGCTCTTTGCTAGATGTTCGTCCAACATCATTTATAATGATAAAAATTATAATTCGCTTAATGCTAGCAAGTGATTTCTAAGCACAAGATCAGGATTCAAACCTGTTCTGCTATCCAAGATGAATGCGTTCCCCCTGAGCTATCCCCTGAACTATCCTGAGCTATCCTTCCTCCCCAGTTCTCTGTGAAGGTCAGCTGCCCGTGTGAAGACTGGAGCAACAGCCACTATCTCAGGGCCTTGTTCTGGACTTTATGAAGACACATCTGGTGTCGCTCCTGGCAGGTCATCCATGCTGGGGAGGCATACGTCAGGGTAGGTCAGATGATCGCCTTGTAGACATTGATCTTTGCCCAGATGGGCATGGGCTTGGTCTTCAGGAGTGGGTACAGTGCCGCCAGCTTTCCTGATGCCTTCTGCTGAGTCTTCTCAATATGGCCTCACCAGTTGAGTTTGCTGTCCCGTGTCACATCCAGGTAGCAGCTGCTGCTCTCCCACTTGATGGTCTTCCTGTTGAGGCTAACGTGCGGGTGCTCCTTGATCTTCTTTCTGGTGAACAGTGTGGCAGTTGTCTTGCTGGTGTTGAGTTCTATCTGCCAAACGCAATACCACGTCGAGGATCCATCACACATGAATGGCTTCTGCTTTAAATGCTCTGTGCGAAAACAAAGGAAGCGATTCACAGTAATTCTGAGACCTGCAACGTCTGATGGGCTTCTGGGGAGGGGTATTGGTCTCTGGAGAGTCATAAGGGATTAGGAGAGCCAGCAGCGCAGCACCTCTTGCAAACAATCTTTATTTGTTCTTAAATGTCTCTTTAATGTGCATTCTGATCTTTTCACATCAGGGTTTCCATTTCATATGAATCAATTATACAATACAACCCTTTAAACATAATTTAAAAAGAATCTGTATGGAATTATACATTTCATTTAATAAATTCATTCTAATTATCCAACATTATTTGTCATAAGTGCCTAAAATCGTAATACATTTCGTAACCTCTTGCAATTTGTCACGGATTACTGTATTCCAGTAATGCCCAGTCATTATTTTTTAACGTACCAACCCAGAGTCTCTCCTATTTGTTATACCTGTTAACACCATTCCAATGCTCTATCAAGAGGCTACTGTACATTTTATTTCTATTGAATTTTATTTTGGTTTGAATACACCCGTTTATTACCGAGGCTTGAGAACTGTGGTGGGGCACCACAGATGTGGCAGCTGTTCAGTATGTGACTTGACCACCAATTCAGTGTCCATAGATCTTGGTTTATCTAAAGTATGGACCTTGAAGGATTTCACTAATTGTAACACGGCCAATGTGGTATATGTGATTTAATGTCCTTGTGAGAAGTTATACGTAGGGAAGACCAACTGCAGATACAGAACCCATATTATTGAACATAGGAGTTGGTTGAAAAATTGCACTGAGACTGCGCCCTTAGTGAAACATTTTATGGATAAAGGCAATTCTTACACAGATTTCCAGTGGTCAGTCTCATTGAAGGTGAGAGGCCCTAACCAATTGTATATAAACAAGAGACTGTTACAAGCAGATCACAACATGATTTACATGGCAAACAGTCATGTCACAGGCCTGAATGAAAACATTGAGTGGCAGCATGCATACATTCTTGGAATAATTGTACAGGCTGTTTTTTTATATAACAGTAGGAAGGTTTTTTATGCAAATCAGGTGGAGTCAGAGGGAGATCATCTGAAATGAGCACAATTGTGTGCCACCCATTCCTCCTCATTAGTGGGTCCTTACACGATATGTATATACCCACTATATAGTAATGATGATTATTCCCAGTGGTTACATTGTACATGAGTGGCATACTCTCACAAGGTTGTGTGTGGGCCAGGAAGTTGAAAGGGACTTGTTTTTCGCACAGTTGAGACGAGTTGTCATTGGGTTCTTTTGGGAACAGCGGGACATTTTGTGTTATTTAGATCACACATCGAGCTGTGTTTTACGCCCTGTATTGTGATCTACGGGTGTTGCTGCTCCTTGGAGTGTGCCCTTAAGTAGTTTGTGCATTTTGGGTTCGGCCACAGTGGAATACAGTTGTTTTCATAACTATGAGCCTGTAAGGTAGTAATCAGACTGTGTATTTAAGAGCTAGTGACAGTGGGAAGGATCATGTGATCTGCGTCACCACGCAAAATGTACACATATCATTATGCTGAGTTCCCCTTCTAAATATTTGCAGTTTGGAGGCTCTGCAGCCTTATATCCATGGTGCAGTGGTGTGTTGGCCAGACTCAGGAGTAAGCTACGTTGTGGTTTGGCTTTGTTTTAAACTGAAAAAGCATGTCACACTCCGTTTTTGGTCTGTACTTTAAAAGGCAATGATACAGTTGGTTTAATCAATGTTGCACCCTTTGTAGGTGTATTGTTACAAGAGATACACATGTTTGACATGGCACTCGGCCAGCATAAGCGGAACCCCGAGTGTGGTCCGCGAGGTGAGCACAGTCTTGTGCGTGTTTTGTGGCATAAAGGTGGCTTGTTTTGCACTTCTGCTCTCCTGTTGGGCCACACTAGGCTCTGGCAGTTTTAGTGTTATGATGCATGCAGGGACAGCTTAAGCTTCCGCTGTATGGATACACAGTACCAGTGGCATGACCATGTACTTTCCCCCCCAAAAGCTTTTTGGGCAATTTAAATGCTGTATTTATAATGGAAAATGTAGCGTGTATACGCTATGTTTGAATTTTTCAGAGAGAAGGTTTATTTATTTATTTCTACATTTATATAGCGCACCAAGCCCTGATTCATCTAGGCGCTTAAACTTAAGAATATGGTTACATGTTTGTTTGCTGTGGACGTAGGTTACAGTCATATCACAGAGCTTGCATAGGAGTTACAAACAGTTTGGCATGGAGTGGGTACGTTGATTGCATCATTGATTGCATATGGTTTAGTAGTGGTAGTAGGTTGATCATGGGGAGGTTAGTGGTGCTTCTTGGGTGAAGAGCCAAGGTTTAAGACCTTTGCGGAACGACCAGAACGACATGTCTGCTCTGAGCGAGAGTGGCATGGAGTTCCACTTTTTAGCTGTGATTACTGGGAAGCTGCAACCTCCAGCTTTTTGCAGTTTGAATCTTGGGATAGTAAGAAGGTGTGAGTAGGCTGTTCGGATGGGTCTGTTGGTCTGGGCTTTAGCGAATTGGCTGGCAAGATAGGCTGGGGTGCTTTTAGACAGGCATTTGTGGGTTAGTGATAGGACTTTGAATTTGATGCGATCACATACTGATAAGCAGTGAAGGTTGCGCCTGGCTGTGGGGATGTGATCCTTTTTGGGGATGTTGGGGGCAGCTCTGATTACATTGTTTTGAATTATTTGCAACTTATTGATGTTTCAAGAGTTAGAGCCAGCAAAGAGGGCGTTGCAGCAGTCAATTCTCAATAAGATGAGAGCTCTGGCTAGACTGACGTAGTTGTCTGTCGTTAGGAAAGGACTGCTAGCTGTGATCAATTTGGCTGCTTAGGCAGCCGATGAGGCAATGGCATTGGCTTTCCTCGTAAGAGACAAAGATGAATTCAAATAGACTCCTAATGGTTTTACCTCCTTAGCCACTGTGATGGTGTTTCCATTAATTTTGAAGGATTTGTAGGCTAACGGTAATGACTTTAGTCTAGGGGGGTTGCCGATAATGAGTAGCTTATTTTTTTCGTCATTCAGACAAAGCTCGTGTTGTGCCATCCAGGCTTGAATCGCGAGGTGAATATCATTTAATATTTTGGTGTCAGTGTCAAAGTTACCTAAGATAGGTACCAGAATGTGGGTATCATCAGCATAATTAGTGTATGAGATGCCCAGTTTGTCAAGGAGGTCAAAAAGCGGCTTAGTAAACACATTGTAGGGAGTAGCGGAGACACAAGATCCTTGTTGTACTCCGCATGTGACTGGGACCGGTCGTGCTGCTGTCATGGATGAGTAGACTCTCATGGTGCTGTCTGCACAGAAGGATTTGATCCATTTTATGGCACTGTTTGAGCAATGGGCAGGTGTTAACAAAGGATATTGTGGTTGACTAGGTCGAATGCAGCTGACAGGTCTAGAAGGAGGAGAATTGCCAGGTCTCCTTTATCCTTGATCTGATCCATTTGTATTTTAAGATCCAGGAGGGCAGTTTCTGTCCCATGGCCGGGGCGGAAGCCTGATTGACGAAGGACGAAGGGGTTATGGGTTTCCAAGTATTTTTGAATTTATAGGTACGCAACTCTGTCGAAGGATTTTCAATAAAAATGGCACTGCCTTGATTGGTCGGTATTAGTCGGGATATTTGGGTGTAGGGTCGTTTTTATTAGCAAAAAAGCACCCATGCTTCTTTCAGGTTTCTTGGTACGTTGCAATCGTGAAGGAATTGTTGATTAGGGTAGTGATGAATGGTGCAGGTTTCTCAGCACAATCTTTGATGAAGGTTGCCGGACAGAGGCCGCCTTGAAATCTAGATGGCTTTAGTGCATTGATGATTTTTAATATTTCAGTGGTGGAGGTTGGAGTGAATTTGAATCTCGGGGTGGGGTTACTGTGTGGAGGGGGAAGGTCAGAAGGCAAGTTAACTGCGGCAAGCTTAGATGATTTGGCTTTGATTTTCTTATGAAGTGAGGTGACTTTGTCAGATAAGGCATTTTGAGTGTTAGTGCACCAGGGGAGATACTTAATGCAATGGTCTGGTGTGGTGGCGGGTAATTCGAGCTCCCGAAGAATGGTGAAGATCTCTTTGGTGTCAGAGTTGGCATTCTTGATTCTTGTGTTGTACGTATTACCCTTAGTGTGGATGGTGGCTGCCTTGTATTCAATCGCTAGGGAGTTGAACAGACTTTTGTTTTTGGTGGAAGTTATTTTTTTGCAATTGTTCTCTGCTGTTCTTTTGGCCGTTCAAAGGTTATTTAGGTTGTCTGTGAACCAAGAGTTGGAGTGGGCGTTAGGTTTTGATTTGCGGAGGCCTAGAGGGGCCACTTTGTCGATGGCCTTTTGTAGGGTTTGGTTATAAAGCGTTACTAAGGTGGTAGGGTTAGAAGTGGTGTTTGCGAGCATGGTGATTGGGAGTAGCAGGGGAAGCATATTGTCTGATGTGGTGATCTTGTGGTTTCTTGTGTGAACCGCTGGGGTAGGTTGCGGTAGAGTGCTGGACTTGGATAAAAAGCTGATATTAAATTGGATGATGTTGAGGTCTTGCCACGGGCAGGTTGAATGTATGATCCCTAAATACAGTTGAAGTAGACACACTGAAAGTGTTATCATATTTATGATGTTGTGACCGTCCGTCAAATTTGAAGGATCTTCAGGTATGGTGTAATTTGTAGGTGTGACATAACCATAGACACCAATGGTCAAAATATGAAATTATGACCATGTTGGTCCATAGTGGTGGCTATTTTGATTTGAGTGTTATTGGTTTATTTAGAAAGAAGCTACAGCCTGAGGCAGTCCCAGTCAAGAAATAGTGATCAACAGGGCTAAGAACCACTAAAGATTGCCTACAATATATTGGTTTCCCATCATTCGAGTGTTTTTGTAAAAAAATAGACAAATAGTTGTATGTTATCACCCCCGAAGAATGTCCAAGAGTTATTAGAAAGAACTGAAACATGTTGGGTCAAAACTGAATTAAGATCAGGTTGGTAAAAATCGAGAAATATAGCTCAGGTATACTTTAGTTCTTGATGTCAGCTTTAGACAGTAGTACTTATTATCTGTGGAATGTTTGGTGTGTTAAATTGTATGATCTCCTGTTTTACAAATGTTTTTAGAAGTTTGGGCACTTCTTCAAAATGTGTATTTACACTATACAAATTTGTAATATGTTTTATTCCATTTTTTATATGGATTTTTGTATATAAATAAAAAGTATTTTTTGAAGTATTGTGTATAATATTGTTTGAATAGGTACCAGTACAAGTATAATGCCTTCCTGCTTATATGACCCCTTATGACTCCTTGCACTGGGGTCTGTATCTGTACCCATACAGCCCCCCCCCCCTTTTTCTTCCTGCACTTATCAAATCTAACCTGTCTGCTGCCTTAGACCTAGCACTTGCAAATTTCTGGCTGCACTACCAATGTTTGTTGCTTTTATTATTTATTTATTGTGATTTATCTGTTTCTCCACTGCTTCGCACTTTCCACTTCTCCCCCCTTCCATGCACTTTTCCTCTCCCCCTCTCCCATGCACTTGGCGTTCTCAATGCTGTAGCGCCCATATGGACAGACGGTAACAAATGCTCAATTTTGGACAATTATTCTGTTAACATGTGGATGTATACACAATGAATACAATTTATAGTTACACCCACCAATTATAGTGATCATGCAATGCTAGAAACGGATTTTGGCATCAAATTGGAGCATGAACGTGAATCCATATGAAATATTGTGATCTAGTGATTAATGGGGCTGGTAACAGGATCTTTTGGAATGTGGGCCTTGCAGCCCAGGTGAATTATCATCTCTCTCACTTCCTGCGTCCCTCCTCAAAGGAAGAGAAGTCCATCATCCTTGCCTCTGACAAATTTGGCACATTTGTTACTTCATTGATGATGACCTCTTCTGCTACAAGTACAGCTGGGAAAATGAGTATGTTGACAAAACGAGAGATTACTGATCGATATGCCCATGCCTACAATGAGGAAGTGGTATTGAGAAGAAAGGATATGAGACAGAGTATAAGACGTCTCAGATATCAATTGGGCCCTCCACTTGATGTGGCTCAACTGCTCATCACAAAGATTAGCCAGTCCTACAAAAACTGGATGCGAAATTCAGGGGCAAAAAGACTTCAGGTTGACTCCGAAGTGATGCTCAACTGTAAATCTGTAGATTGGTTAAAAGCAATCATCTGTCACAATACAGCATTCAAAATAATGCGGTGACAGAATCAGTATGGGTTGCTCATTTTAAAACGGTTTACTCTGTTAAAGTAGACTATGAGCTAGGTACCATACTTCTATTAGGCAATAATTCCAAGTGCTTGAATCCGGAAGATTTTGGGCCCAAGATGGTACATCAGGCTATACTGCAGCTAAGCTCTTCCCGTGCCCCGGGTCTGAGTGGGCTCTCCAACCTTTTGTTTAGGAGTGATCCGGATCTCTGGGCTGCTGCTTTCTCTTGTCTATTTCAAAACATAGTTATCACTGTTGAGCTGCCACACTCATGGTCTTCTGCCCTGATAATACCAATCTATAAAATAGCTGAGAGAACATGTACCCTCAATTACCGGCCAATTGCAACTCAAGATACATAAAGTAAGTTATTTGCCTCGATTTTGCCCGATCATCTTGAGTTATGGATTGCTGACTCTCAGGTATTGGGCAAATTGCAGACAGGATTTAGGCACCATTTAGGGACGTCTCTAAATGGTCTTATGGTGAATTGCTTACAACACCTAGCTTGGGGAGGGAAGTATGAATCAATATTGGTTGCTTCTCTCGATCTCAGCTCTGTGGTTGATGCAGTTGATTGTAACAAACTGTGGCTCAAGCTTCAGACCTGGGGCATTCGTCCTGGCCTCCTTAAGCTTATTGTGAGGCTTTACAACAATACCAATATACAAGTTTGCCTCAATCATACTGGTGGTCTTTCTATAACCATCCCCACTGCATATGGGGTTAGGCAGGGGTGCGTACTGCCCTCCTGCCTATTTAATTTGTGTCTTGTAGATGTTGATGATTGCTTGAAATCTGCTATATTTGTTTCACCTAAATGATGGCACCTAAAAACGCAATCTGTTGTGTGTGCCGATGATTTCTTATTATTTGATTGTACTGCAGTTGGCCTTCAGTGCTTAATAACCTCTTTTGTCAGTTATATTGAAGCTTACTCCTTGAAGGTCAATCCCACAAAAGACAAAAGTGATTACATTTACCAAACTTCAGAGCATGAGCTCAGATCGATGCTAGTTTGTTTTTGTCTGATAGGGAAAGGAAGACAAGGAACTCCACGCTGGCACAGCTATTCAGATCCCAGCGTAGTCTAAACGCTTGTACATGAACCAGGGTTTCTCTCCTGAAGAATGTTCCAGATTTAACACCTGTTTTGTGAACTGAAACATGTTGAGAAATTGTATTTTCTAACTCAAAGACAGTGTTCAAACAGATGCAATTAATCACAGAAACATTTGCAAAATAACCCTATGTTGTTTCAATATGTTTGAAAACTAGGATTTAACTGAATGTGCAACCGATATTGTAAAGTTACCCTGGCCACACATGTGGTAATTTGAAAATGACTCTAAACCTATGAGAAACCATTACTAGGGTTGGTTTTTCACATAATTTTTGTGAATACTAATGTACGTTGTTTTATGTTTAAAATTCTTAATGATTACATTTGTTTTTAACCACTGGAAGTGAATCCTCCTTTCAGTTTTTTTCTAACCTACCAGACCTACCTCTATCTCCTGTTTCATTACTATTCTAGTTGTCATCACTTGTTCCATTAAAGATTTCGTGCATACTCCTTGAAAGGTTAAGGTATCTTTGTACAACCATGACTGGGTCAAAACAATGTATTCTATGCACTATTATTCTTCATTGAGTCATTTGTGCACTGTCTATAAGAGGTTGGGCATCATAGAACCTTTTCTAAGCATTTACCCGGCCAAATTAACGAGGGCCATCTTTTTATGATTTTGATGGAACCTACTGCTCACCAAAAAAATCCTTGCCAGATATGGTATCATATCCTCCGAACAGGTTACATGTTGCTTCTGTAATGCACCATATTCATGTGAATCTCTTAGGCACTGCGTAACTGAATGCATGCCTATGGGGGGTGCTCGGCTGCTCTGGTTTGAGACATTTTTGTCAACAATTTCCCTTGTTGAAACTGAGTGATTTTGGCACTTATGTTTGGCTGGGCGGACAACCTCCATTGTAATTGCTCTAGTTGGCTTAATAAAAGCATTGAACCTATAAAACAATACTGTATAATGGTCCTTTAGATAAGGACATTTTTACTTTTTTCTTCTGATTTTTTCTTTCTATTGTAAGAATTAATTGCTATTGATGCCAATTGACTTTATTGATTCAAAATTTTAAGACAGGAATTGATCTGTATCCACATACGTTTTAATATGATTCTATGTGTGTTGGTTTATTCTATTACAATGTTATTAAAGGTTGAATGCTTTAACCATATAATAAAAAAAAGATTATCATGGTATTTATTGAGTGCAGACCTAACTTCAGGAAGCAGTGAAGCACTTTACAATTGTAGGGCGAAGAACACAGTCAGGGAATCAGAGAAAAAGGGTGCAGGGAGCTAACACATGTGAGGGTGGGCGACCAATTGGCAGCAAGGGATTGCAACCAGGGGAGGAAACAGAGGGGATCAGATCACCCAGTTTCAGGTAAGTTGGGAAGCGCAGAGTGTGTGGACCGAGGTGTTAGGGTGGATCCATTCCTTGAAGGGGAAGGTCTTGAGCTCTTTCCTGAACTGTAGAAGTGATGGGGTGTGTTTGATGTTGACAGGGATGAGTTTACAGAGACTTGGGACAGAGAAAGCCTTTATTCTGGTTCTTTGCTTCTTGCACTGGTGGAGTTCAAGTCTTCACATGTCTTTACTGCTGGTGAATCTTAGGTCTCTGAAGATGCTGAGTTTTTCAGTGAGATAGCCTGGGGACTTCAGGGTGACAGCCTTATTGATGATGCAACAGGATTAGAAGATGGTCCGGGCTTGCAGCGGGAGCCTTTGCAGTTTGATGAGGGTTGGTGATGTGGCCAAATTTGTGGAGTCCTCTGATGAATCGTGCTGTTGCATGCCTTCCAAAAGGGCATTGCCACCATTCAGGTAAGAGAGGCACAAGGCTTGGACAGAGGATATGAAGTTGGTTTCTGAGATGAAGGGCTTGATTGTTTCCACAGGAGAGAACGTTGGTACCAAGCCGTTTCTGTCTTCCTTGCAATGTGTTGTTTGAAGGTGAGGTGTCTGTCAATTTTGTACCCAAGGGACTTGGCGTAGGTAGCCAGCTGGGGTCTGAAGCCATTGAGGTTCATAGCAGAAAGCAAGGTCTGGATGTCAGGGTGTTCAATGTTGTTAGTCAGCAGTAGGAATTTAGTCTTGGAGGGGTTGAGCTTCAAGTAAGCACTGGGCATCCAGGGCTGGATCAATGTGAGGCAGGCCGTAAGCCTGTGGGTGTCTTCAATGGACGATATCTCGAGGTAGTATCTTGTATGTCATCTGTGTATTGGTGGGTGTGGAGCAAGAAGGATTCCAATCGGTTCCATGTAAAGATTGAAGAGCATGGGGGGCAGGGTGGATCATTGCAGGACATCACAGGTGATGGGTACAGTTGGTGATTTGGAGGAATCCATTTGTATGAACTGTTGGCGATTAGCAAGGTAGGATTTAAACCAACTAAGGATGATCTTGCTGATCTACATGCGACGATGTAGATTGGCAATGAGTGTCTGGTGGTCTACTGTATCTAAAGCTGCTGAGAGGTCAAGAAGAACCCGGGGGCAAGAATGGTCATCATCGAGAATTATAAGGTCATTGTTGATCACCTTGATGTAGCTGTTTATTTGCTGCATCTGGGTCTGAAGCCAGATTGGTAGGACGGACTGAAGGAGGTTATTCGGTTCAATGTGCTAGATGAGTTGCCTGACTACTGCTTTCCCAAGGAGCTTACATAGGAAGGGAAGATGGGTGACAGTGCGGTAGTTGCTAGGTCATCAGGGAGCAGTGTTGGTTTCTTGAGAAGCAGGAGTGTTTGTCAGTTTGGTCTTGAGGTTTCGAGTGGAAGATGCCTTGAGTTAAGGAGCTGTTGATGATTGTTATGTAAGTGTGGTGTGTTTCAGTCGCAAAGGTCTTGAGTAGGAAGGCTGGGAGGATGCTGTCTCACCCTAAGTTACTAGGGGAATCTAGGCGTGGACCCATTGCTCACTATTCTTAGAGAGTCACAGCTCTGCCCTACTGATGAGGTTCAACCAGACTGAAACACGTGTCTGGGGTTGCTGTTGGTACTCTTGTTCAGAGGAGAATTGCTTAACATTTCTGTGCTGGACTGCCCCAGGGCAGGACAAAGACTGATATGCTTGGGATATTTCTCCTCTGTGAAAGATAGTTACATAAAGACTCTGTATAAGTCTCTCTTTACCGGTACTAATGTCCGGCAGAGGGACTCCCAGGACCCCCCTTTTTTTTGGGAGGATGCTGTCTGCATACTATGTGGCCTCAAGCGATGCTATGATGGCAGTGAGGTCTTCAATAGTCAGTGTCTTGATAGTTGTCCAGGTAGTTGTGGTTTTGTGAGATGGGATGTGTAGTGTGTGGAATGTTGTGTGGAAACTGATAACATTAACAAAACCATATCTGCATAGTTTATTTTGTACAGGCACACAATCTATCAGGAAACAAAATAGCATGACCTGTGACAGAACTGTCAGTATTGTGTACTCATTCAGGTTTTATTGGGGTAGCCTCTATTTTTAAGTTGTTCCTCTAGCATTTGTGCCTGTTGGTAGTAATCATGCAAGGAAGTATAGTTTCTGCGTATTCTGAGAAATAGGGAAGATTATCCCTTAAACTGCTTGGATGATAACTGCATTAATGCAGAAGAGAGTTCCTATCCGTGGGTTTTCTGCATATACACCTGAAGTCTGCACTTACCCTTGCACTTGCCACCAGCTGGCCGTACTTTTACTTATTGTTTATTTATTCTACTATCCCATGTACTGCACTGTCCCCCCTTCCCATAGGCACTTTCCCCCTTCCCATGCACTTGCGTGATCTCAATGACACCTGGCCTAGTAGGATCGTTGTCTCTGTCTTCCCTCTGTTCCCCCTCCCTTGCCTCGTCACGCCTTGAAACACTTGTATATATACGTGTTATAAGTGCCATATCATATCATATTGTGCATTCAATTTAGCATCTTTCACCATTATTAGGAGATCCAAAAAATTGATCTGGGAAATACTGTAGTGAATTGAATTTTCATATTCTGAAGGTTGGTCCACTCACCAAAGTTAGAGAAATCCTCTTAATTTCCATGCCAGATCATTATCACTTCGTCTATGTTGCCCTTACACCCGTTCATTAAATATGTATGATAAATTCTGTGTATAACTTAGTTCAGCATAGATTATTATCTCTTTCTGAAGGACCCTGATCAACATATAAGGGGCATGCCTCAAAAACAAAGCCCCCCCTTTCGTTTTAAAGTCATTAATTTGTTTTGCTAAAGCTTCCTATTTCATAGGTTCCTGATCAACATCTAAGGGTCCCGTCTCAAAAACGAATCTCCCCTGGGACTTGGACACCACTCTGCCTCCATCTTGCCAGGGACACAGAAAGCCATCTTGACCATTCTGATTGGCGCCAAAAGTATCCTGTGATCACACCATGTGTCTGGAATTTTAATTCAATTCATTTTTTCCAAATCCTAACATTCCTAACATTCCTAGAGGATCCTGATCTACACCCTCCTTCAAATACTCCCCTGGGCCTTCAGCACAAAGGGATGTGCCTGCATCATGGCAGGCTAAGCCGGAATCCATCTTCATCATTCTTATTAGGTCCCAGAGTGTCATGTGCCACCACCATGAGACTGGAATTTCATTTTACATTAATTTTATTTTGCAAAATCCTGCAATTCCAGGGGGTCCTGCTCAACATCTGAGGAACCTGCCTCAGAAAAAAAGCCCACCTTGGCCCGCAACATGAAGGTGTCCATAATCACCCTGCCATGGAAGGGTGGAAGCCTTCTTGAATATTCTGATTGGCTCCCAGTGTGTCATCTGACAGCTGCCTCTGTTGTTATTGAGTCTCCCCTGGGCGTACCGCCCGGGTGTCCGCAGCTAACAGCTAAAAGCATCAACGGGCAACTCTGTGTTTGAGCTACTTTCACTCTACTCCATACAACTTACAACTCAGTATCTCTCCTTTTTGCCACTGCTCCAACTTCCCCTCTTCTGATGGTTTATTTCTTTCAGTCATTCTCACTCCTTCACCTCCTCCATCATCAACCTTCTGTTCCTTTTGAATCCCCCCTGCGTCACTATTTCCCCCTATGCACCTTCAACTCATTATTCCTCCTCCTCCTGCCTATTCAACTATTTCTGCAGCCCATACTCTTCCTACACCTTCAAATTATTTTGCGTCCCACGTCCTCTTGTACCTTCAACTCCTTCTGCACGCCCTCCTCTTCCTGCCTGTTCAACTCTCTCTGCACCTCTTCCACCTCCTGCATCATCAACTCCTTCTGCTTCTCCATCTTCTCTTCACCTCTGTCTTTGCTTTGCCCAAACCCTCACTTTACTCTGTCGCCCCGTTGTGGTTTTATAGCCCTCCTCTTTGGCTGGCTTTCACCTTGTACGTGGCCTCTCTGCACAATGTTCCCCTGCCTGCAAGATTGGTGGAGCCGCTGAGGCTCAGTGCTCGCAAATGGCTTCAAGTGTTTCGGATTACCCACCTTTAACAGTTGCTCTGCCATCCTGGATTTGCTAGTCCTTTGCACGCTTACTGGGGTGCAAACACATACACAGTACTACATGCTCTTAGCCGTCGCGGCCATCATGAATGCCATACCGCTTGACTCTCTCGGCACAGAAGCCCTCTGTCCTTCCATGGTAAGCTTCTGAGTGTGCCAGGATAATGACAGCACTGCACACCCATGAACACCGGGGTCTATGTATTCCCTGTTTTTGGTTGTGTGGTTTCTCTTAAAGGGACAGTTGCAGGGTTATTCCAGCGTTGACGGTGCCCTGCATTGGGCCCTTGGCAGTCTGGGGGAGAGCAGGGCATCACCCTCATTCTGACCCTGGGCTCCACATGACACAGTTGGAGGTGAGTCTCGACTCCCTGGCCAGCCCCCACTCACATGGACCAGACCAGGCAGAAACATTATCAGAGGTTACAATGCACGATGGATACCTTGAATGCTTGACTTGGGCACTGTACCAACGAGTATATATTTTGCCCATGTGTGAATAATGTGGATTTTGCCCTGAAATCTAATTTCTAATGAGTTGCAGATCAATCACTGATTCACCTGTAAATCTCCAAGTGCAAAAGCAAATTCCCATTCTTAGTCTTTAGTGGAGAAAAAAAAATCAAAGTTATTTTCTGTTTGATTCTTAAGTATTGATTCTATTTACAGGCACACAAAACCTCATATTAAATTAAAACAAATTCACCAAAGTGTTAAAAAATGGAAAATCCAGAATCACACTACTGATGCCAGTTATGATACAAAACTCCACTGCAATGGATGATTGCCTTGCCAGGCCCAAACCCGCATGTCATCCCACAACAATCCCTTCATACCTGTGAAACTACCTTAAAACCAGGGTGGATCCTGGTGCATTGATAAATCTTCCGTAAAAATGTGAAAATGCCAAATATAAATCTGGACATCTTTCTACAGCAACCTCCCAATCCAAATCTTCTACTGTCTGCATCTGTGAATGGTCCATGGCCAGTTTGCCTGGAGAGATTACTTAGACTAAGACATTGACCTTGCATATGGAATTCCTGTTCCTGTGCCTGTCATAGGTTAAAGTCCCATATCAATTAAAATACTGTCTGTGCATTATGTTGATGTTCTTGCACTCAGTTAGAGAAAATAGAAATATTATCCAAGTAGATTATCAGCCATTTTCAAACTTTGTAATTTACAAAATTCTGTAGTGCTTTTGGGACATTACACAGATGAAAGTCATTATACTAGACTGAAAATGCTGAATCCAAGCCAAGTGCTGTTTCCCTCTCATTGGCTTCCTATATTCTGACTAAAAGGTCGGGTCGTCATGAATGTATCTTTGAAAATACTGTTCCCCCTGCACCCAGTCCAAAACTTCTACAATCAAAGACATTTTGTTATACGAGTCTCTATAATCTATAGACGGATGGTGATCATCAGCTTTCTCTTGAACAAATAATAGAGGACCCTCAGCTGATGAAGTGCGTGGTTGAATGAATCCTTTCTTTGAGGCTTAATCAATATTCTCTGTTAAAGCCATGTGCTCCTTTATAGCTGATTTGTGTACATTTATGTGTGAAATTCTCTTACCAACCAGCCTATCTCCAGCACACTCATAGGGACAGTGTGCCTGCTTGTCACTTCTTTCTGGATACAAACATCAACACAATCATCATAATATATGGATTTATCGCCTCCATGTTATCCATCTTAGTTTATACATTTTAGAAACACAAGGGAACATACATGACTGTTTTACCCAAAAGGCTTCCTATAGATAAAAGCCTACACATATCTTTGCAAGATCCACCTCACAGCTCCTCATAGTACATCCGTAGCTCTGCCTCCAACACACAGCACACCTCGCTAACAGCATGGGGCGCAGGGAAGAGGAGGAACGCCTTTTACGCACAGCACAGGGCACAGAGAAGAGACATTTAGGGCTTGTACAGGAGAAAAGGAGTGACCCCTGAGCAGGGCACGGAGATAGGAAAGTTGAAGTGAGGAGGCAGAAGTTGACCGTAGAATGCACAGAATATGGAGGAAGAGGAGAAACTTGTGGCATGGAGATGAGCAGAAGTATTGGGAACCCAGAGCAGAGCATAGAAAAAGCAGGTATAAGGGAGGCAGAGGATGGTGACAACAGCACAGAACCTGGGGCAGAGGGAGGAGGACCATGAATGAGGGGCATGAAGAGAAGCAGGACAAAAGGAGTGAGTCCAGAGTAGGGAATGGACAAAGACAGGAGGAAGAGAGGGGAGGAGGATTTGTGCGCGCATACACGCACACACACACATGCGCACACACCAACACACACACACACACACCCTCACCAAGAACTCTTAGCACATAGCACCCTGTGTACAACTGTCAGAAGCCAGGAGACAGGAGGGAGGACTCAACCCGATGATTCTTAGAATCAAATTGCACTCTGGTGTTTCTCCATAACCTGCAAAGTCATGTGATAGTAGCTATGGATTACTTAGTATTATATTAAAGACTGGTGCATTGATTAAATTAAATTGCCATACTTCACCTTGCATGCTGATTCTCTTTTCCAGCTCGTTAGTTCTGATCCATCAAATTCACGCACAATGTCCCTCTTTCCTTTCTCCAAAAATGTTACATTCTGTTCTTGAACAAGTTTGGTATCCACAAAATTCCCAGCAGCATCATTATCACCGGGATCAACACCTTCTCATATTTATTATACATCTTCAGTTGTATTTCTCAAGAAATATACTTACATCTTCAACTCGTAGAGACAACTCTACTTGCCAGTTCAGCATGTTTTATCGCTGAGGCCATTTGTTTCCTATCTTTAGCCTGGGTTATTGTTTTACACAATGATCTTTTTCCATACGTATAAATACAGTTGTTTCATGTGCTTTAGCTTATTTACCCCTAGGGCAAAGCTCCACTAAAATTGTCAATATGTATTCTCTCCAGTTCCCCCCACTCCTTTCCCTTCATTCTTCTTTTTAGCATGTGGATATTTTTTACTTTGATTTTCATCTGAAGAACCTTCCCCATCTAACAGCTGCGGTTCCAGTGCTACTGTCAACTCACTCTTATTCGCTTGGTCAGTATGGTATGATAGTGGCTTTAATATCCTTACTCTACTTATCTCTTAATTTAAAGCTCAGTGAGTTCAGCCTCGCCAGCCCAGTCTATTTGAGTGTCCACTGGCTTGCAAAGGGCTGCACGAGCACTTAAACATCTTGTTTCTGTCCTGATGGGCAGTAGCTTTGCCCTCGGGTTGGAAAGTTAAATACTGAGCAAATGCAATTTCCATCTATTTTTAGTTCATATATTTTTTTATTGAAATGTACTTAGGAAATATTACATCACAAAATCTAACATCTTGGAACTCCCACTTGTCAGAAAAAAAGATTGCTCCCAGTTGGTAATGCATTATGGATTTTTTTTACTTCTGGGCTCTTTATTTCACAAACATTGCTTACCGGCCAGCTCGACATTTGCACTTGAGCAAAGTGGCCAGCACAACATACTTCCTCACAACTTGAAATCAGCTTTGTATGGAGAAATCTGCTCTCCCACCCCCATCTACAACAGGACACCATTTGACAAGAAGGCCTTAGGCTCGGATTCGGTGTGTCCCAGATCAAGGACCAAATGGGGTGCTGTCCTGAGACGGCAGCAAGCTTAGCTGAAATTCTGGAAATAGTTGAGGACGGTGTTCTTTCAACGAGCTTTCCCTCACTGCCAGTGCGTTTTTTAGCGGATTTTTCCTCAGTGCACATTTATTACCATGTAACTTTAGAGGGGGGCACGTCAAACCAAGTAAACAACACACAGACACAAAGCAAAAGGGAGATAGGGTGCATGAAATAACAAGGATTGGCAAGGTCAACTGTTTTGGCTATGGTGTTATTACCTGAGCATAAAATAGCATTGCCTGGCAAATACCTGTGTAATACCAAGTGCTTAATGTATCGAGGTGTTTGCTAAGGCTCAGCCTTGGCACTTATTTCTGAGCACTGACACTTATTTTGTTAGCCTCAGTTTGGTTATGTTGTGGTGTTTTGGCAACTATATTATTTTAACTGCCAGCAAGTCGTAGTCCCCCGAGGAGCATGGAAAGTGTGAACTGGCCAGGGTCTCTTAGTTGTTATTCATAAAATGAATTACCTATGTGGGCAGGGGTAGTTATCCATTTTCATGGGTAATGATGAGTTGGAAGGTGACAATTCTGGACACTCATGCTGGCCATGCCCACGCACTGCACCACATTGGTACACATTTTCTATTTTGATAATCAGCAGCACGGCCACACCAGGGTGGGTTGACAAGAGTATAGTCACCAGCCTGATGCCCAAGGTAGGGACAAGTTGGTGGAAAAGGCCCTTGTTGAAGAGATGCCAGGAAGATGTGTTTTGTGTAGGGAAGGGCAGGTATGGGTGGGAATGTCCACAGGGATTTCTAAGGCTGTGGGCAGTCAATGAGTGGGTAAATAGCGAAACAACACCCACATGCCATCTACCCCATCATCCGTTCAATAGGTTCAGTTTATAGGTGGTGCTAAAAGCCAAAATAAAAATTGGGACAAAATAAAAGTGAGGTCATGGCGCGCATAGTAATTCAAATGTAAAAAAACAAAAACGTTTGTGATATGATAAGCCATTTATAACGCGCCTGTACTCAAGTGTTTCTAGGCACGACAAGACAAGGAAGGGGAAGACAGAAGGGGAACAAAACGAATGATCTTACGAGGCCTTGTGTCATTCAGATGTGTAAGTGCCAGGGGATGAGATAAGAAGTGCCAGTGGGAGGGAAAGGGAGAGTGCAATAAGCAAAGCTCAGCGTGTCCAGAGAAAACGCTTGTGTAGGAAACTCTGAACCCTTGCCTTTTTGAGTAACCTGACTGGTCTACCAACCTCTGTGCACTCTGTTCAGTGGGGACTGGCTGGATTCGTGGTTTTAGCTGACTGGTATTTCAGATCAGAGATTCAATGACTTCCTGTATCCATTCCCTGAGAAGCCTATGTATGGCCTTTCCCCCTCACCTTCTTTCCCCACTACACAGGATCTGGAATGCAGCCTTTGTGTTGCTGTGAAAGTTTCACGACGCTCCCTCTCATTTTCATGTGGCCTTTGATGCTTTACGTCTCTGTGTCACTCATGTGGGCTTTGCAGCAAGTTATAAATCTCCAAGAAATAAAAGTGCATTTGTTCTATGATAAAGTCACACATGACAGAATGTCCAGCAAAGTGGGATGTGAGGGGGTAGTGAAATTTTTATTCACAAACAATATCATTCCTTCATGCATTAAAACTCCATCCAGTGACTGGGTGAGACCCTTCTGGCGGTAGCTGGTGTAGCCAAGAGCAATAAAAGTGGGAAAAGTGAAAGCATTGGCTCCCATCTATGTATCGGTCAACAAGGGTTGGGCCCATATAATCCCAAAAGCAGGCACAGCTAACTATTAAAACATCAAGTACCTTTAAAAGGGATCAGACCAGGCCAATTCCGTTTTACTTTCACGTTTCTGCAAACACATTTGCAACCTATGTCTGTGTGAGCACGAAGTGCTAGTTTTGCATGGGTCACTCAGATGGGCAGGGTTCTAAATCATAGCCTTCGGGTGGGGGGTGGCAACAAAGTGAATGAGCTCCAGCCGCCCGCGCCTTATAGCAGACAATTTGTATAGAATTTGGAAACACAGATCACATTTATTGCACAGTTTGGGGGGGCAGTCCCAGCCACTAAGTGAAGCAATCTCGTTAGACTTCTAAGGTGCCCCTTTAGGGTTTTTCCTGGGCCTGCAATCATTTTATTGTCCCAGGTGACACTTGTCACTTCCGCTTTTGCAGAGTAGCGGACCTCTGCTTCTGGTTATCAACCACCAAGCAGTATTTTCCTGGGACCACTGAATCTCGTTGATGAGGAGCCTCAACTGTCCATAAGAGATTCAGTGCCATGGTCCGAATTTGGCTCGAGTGCGGCCGTCGGGAACCACCCATGGCTGAAACCACAGCTTCAAACTCCTCCCCTGCTAGGACCGCCTGTAACTCTGCCATGCTTTGGAGGTGACACCCGTTGCCCCCACAAACCTACAGACCTTACCTACCTGCAGCTACACTCCCCATCTCTCCTTAACACATACTGCCCATTTTAGAGCTGTGAACACAACCACGAGGAAACATTTGCTGTATGCTGTCTGACTGCCAGGCCAGTCATTCCCATAACCTTTGTATAGATCACCCATGCCTCCGTTCTTGTGAGAACAGGCCACCTCTAGTGTCTGACCACCAGGTCAGTACTCCCTCAACCCTGGCCCCACAGTTTCATGCCAATATTATGATATGATATAGCATTTTAATGGCAATATTCTCACATCCCTCCTTTCGTGAGTCCATTCTGCATGGTGCAAAGGACCTGAAAACACTTATTTGGTCATAACAAGTTTGTGCTTTCAGTCTGTGTACCTTCCAGGCTTGTGTTGTATTGTTTTAATATTCTTATGACTGTATGCAATGTACTTCACCAAGGTTTCACTCGGCCAAAGTGTATTTCATACTTCTAGTTGTAAGCTTTCATCTGCAATATTTGGATTACTGTCCAATCTTACCACTGAGCCTGTAACCCGTGGGAGTATCCCACACCTTACAAACGTGTCGACCCTTCTGCAGTGCCTATTGCCATACTCTAGAGACAACCCTGAGGCGGTCCTCATCCTCATCAGATATCTCCATTCCTATGACAACACATAAACATAAACCATTCGTTTTCACACCGCAGGTATGCTTAACAATAAAAACCCTTAAATAGTAACTCACACTGTTTGTCCTTTGGATACAAATTCTTAAATTCGTGCACTATTTTTCCCTCTGGGGAGGATCCTTTTCCTATATTGAGCTATTGAGCACCGTTGTGTTGCCCTCCCTCTCGGAAGCATCTTGCAAATGGGTGACTCCCCCCACACTTTGAGCAATGGTGTGCAAATCGGCACCTTGCGCCCCAACTGCATGCCCCATTGTTAAATGATCTGCAGGCCTGTCCAGAACCAAAACCCCGGTGTGCCTGATGATTTCGCTTTGGTGCTGAGGGGCCTTGATTAAAGGGCCGCCAGTCAGGTTTATGGTTGGGCTCATCCTTAGCATACCATGGCTTCTGCGTCCCCTTTGACACCTCAACAGTTGCCTTACTGGCCCTGTCCTTACCACCCATAAATGAAACCCAGCCCTCCATGTCCTTCTGGTCCCATGTCATATCTGGCACAAATGACATCTTGCATCTAAAATCCCTGTCGTGATCTATCCACCCCGTGTAGCCATATTTCCTTTGCTCATTCACAATAGTTCCCCTGTATGTTCAGAAAGCTGGTCCCTGCTCTGAAGCATGCCAGCTATCCCATACCGAGGCACAAAAAGGAGGGGACACAGAACGTCTGAACACACCTGACTTTAATTCCAGATATAGGTCAACATGTGATGTCACTCAACACTGAAAAGGCAAATGCATGGTCCTCCTGACCAGGCAGAAGACACTAGTAACTTTGAAATGTCAAAGGTTAGGTCCAATATCACTTTCCTACAAATGTCCACAAGGGAAGCTTCTCAAGCCTCTGTCCAGGAGGCTGGTGTGCAATAGCACCTTTTGGGCGTGTCTATGCACCGAATGAAATTACCATAATAAACAATCTTGGACCCAAATGACCAGAGAGATTCAAAACATATGGCAAAGGAATACTTTATTATTTGTGCAAAAAAGTAGGGCAATCTGGAGAACAACGAATTGTAGTTTACAAACCTACCGGGCAGCCCATGGCTAAGGACCCCAAGCCAAAGGTCAGCTCCTACAGAAGCAGCTCCAGATGGCATCTGCTGGTATCAGCAGGGGAAGCAGGCAGCCACCTATCAACAAGTACCCACCAACACTGCCCAAAGGTACCACTCCAATCAGCCACACTAGCATATAAACCTTTAATTCTCATGTATCCACCAAAAATCAAATCATAGACTCCCCCACTGCCTCTTGTGTGGACGCATCTCCACACCACTTTAAACTCAAGGCGCAGGAGAGTGGTGTCTGGCACTTAGTGCCACTGTAACTGTGCCCTGCACCCTCTGATCCCCCTCCAGGCAGAAACCGATTGTGCTATCCTGCTCCCCCCACTACTCTTCTGGGTGGTTACCAAAGCATTTTCCCACCCAAGTACGTAACTGGACCAGAGACCCACAAGACTCATCGCACTACACCAACCCTCTGCCCAGTGCAGCCCCTAATGTAGAGGAGCCAAGACGGGAGACTAGTCCTGTAGAAGTGACTCCCAACATTGTCTGCACGTGTTGGAGGGGAAGCGAGCAGCCGTCATCCAGCAGCGACTAACAAGATACGTGGGGTGCGGCCGGGGTGACAGTACTCATGCACCCCATTAAACTGACCCACCTCTCTACTTATCTAACATTTCATTTTTTGTATCTTATAGATTATTCCCATGTTAGACCACAGTTGTTTTGTAGCCTTTGCTTGCATTTAAACCATTATGTTAGCTAGCCAGGCTATAACCAACTCTCAAATTCTCCTACATACTCTTACCTCTAGGCACTTAGCCTTCTTTCCCTATTAGCCACACCCAGCTTTCTTCTCACATCTATAAGGTTAGCCATCTTGTAACCAATCTCATCTAGGTAGAATTGTGAAGTTTAGTATGCGTCACATCTAGCTAGAATTGTGAAGCTTAGCATGTGTCATATCTAGATAGAATTGTAAAGTTTATCAGGTACCACATCTAGAAAAGAATAATGAGGATTAGCATGTGGCACACCTAGATAGAACTGTGAAGTTTAGCATGTACCACATCTTGGTAGAACTGTGAAGTTTAGCATGTACCACATCTTGATAGAATTGTGAAGTTTAGCATGTACCACATCTAGATAGAATAGTGAGTTTTAGCATGCATCACATCTAGATAGAATTGTGAGGTTTAGCAGGTGTCACATCTAGATATACTTGTGAAGTTTAGCAGGTGTCACATCTAGATAGAATTGTGAAGTTTAGCAGGTACCAGATCTAGATAGATAGAATTGTACATTTATGCATGCACCACATCTAGATCGAATTGTGAGGTTTAACATGTACCACATCTAGATAGAGTTGTGAGGTTTACCATGCGTCGCACCTAGATAGAATTGTGAAGTTTAGCAGGTGTCACATCTAGATAGAATCCTGAAGTTTGGTAGGTGTCACATCAGATACAATTGTGAAGTTCATGAAACCTAGGCCTTTTCTCCCACTATCTAGGAACTCTCAAATCTAGGTGAGATTCTTATTGTCTACTACTTTGTGAAATCTGGGCCTTTTCTCATTGTCTACCATTTTCAGAACAAGAAGGAATGACTAGGAAGCATGGACCCAGCAGGAAACAAGAATCCCAGGGAGTAACCCATGACCCCTGCTTAATCTTCCCTAACCAGAGGGCGGGGGGACACGCCTGACCACCCATGCCCACATACCACTAGTCCACAATGGAAACTTAGGTATGTAAGGATCCCACACGGGAGGAGCAGGAAGGGAGCATTATCCTCTAACCTAAACTTCGCTAACCCCAGGGCAGGGGAAACATGCCTGCATCAGCCAAGTACACATACCACTAGAGAAATTCAGACGAAACTGCCATGCCTCAACATCCCTAGGTGGCCAAACAACAATTCCAATCACACAGGATAATCATAGATGTTAAGCACAGAAACACAAAGACAAAGAGGTAAGGAAAACCTGCTAACCCAACTCTAAAACCTCAACTTTCCGCATACACTTCTCATACAGAAGCTCAAACAACCACTTCTCTGCACAGCAATCCATACGTACTTTACCATATTGCAACAAAAAACTAACAGCACATAACCTGGCACAACAGCACATGAGAATTTGCACCGACCCGAAAACCGCACTTAAGATCAGCGAACAATGCAAACCGAACTGAAGCTGCTAACAGGACATCACAACTCTCACTTTCCTATTCCCACTACACCCTACTAACCCCCCACTCGCTCATTTATTCGCACCCTCCTTTTCAGATCTGCCAGAGCGCCTTGGGGACCACTCCTTTGGGGACATTGCGCAGTACAAATGCGCAAATTAACATTAAGCCTTTTGTGTCCAGCAAATTCTCTCTCTCTTAACCTGCTTTATACAAGGCCAACCTTACCACTAATGCCGAGCTCTTCACTTGTACCATGACTGACGTGCCAAATTATCCTTCCTCCTCTTTAGGGTATTCCTGAAGACCATCCGTTATCCAACGAAGTGACATAATAAGGCATTCTTATCATAACCCACTTGGGATTCCTATCAGTTGTTCTCCATCCCTTCTTGCCTGATGAACATCCTTTGAAAGATTGTGGCAATCAACATTTCCAAAACTGGCCCCTACTGTGTACACCTTATGCTGCATGGGAAGTTAGTTGTTGATAGCAACGTGCGAGAATTTGGAGCACTTTAACCTCAGAGCAAAAGCACATAAAACAATGTGTTCATCAGATAATAAAGTATTCTGTCGTTGCCCCTCTGAGCCTCATAATCCTCGTCTTGCACCCTTCCATATAGGCGCACTATAAATACCAAATAAAATAAGTAATTACCCAAGTAATTAACTACCCGTCTGTGCCCAGTCCTTTAATTGTCATTGCTGTCATCAAATTCTGCCCCCAAAAAACGAAACAACCCCCCCAACTTCAAAACAGGCGTGACGGGGGCGTGCAGCTAACGTGGCTTGTTAATGGCCAAACATTCTCTGTGCAAAACCTTTGCAATGGGGTTAGCCCTCCATGCTCACATGGAAATTGTTCTATTGTTTTACTCAGCGCAAAAAACCTTCCTTGAAGCGCAAAAGGTAACAAAAAATGCAACTCTTAGAATTCACCCGAAAGCCTCAGCTCAGAATATGCCTTAGTGCATCACTGCCTGACCTCAATCAACAAATAAACTGGCCTCATGTCGACAAATTAAAGAATATCTATAATAAAGGGTCCTGGTGAGCCTTGGTCGTCCAGGTAAAGTATTAGCGAAACAAAAACAACAATTGGCAAGGCTATTATGTCACACTCCAAAACATCTAGTTATTCGGACCGGTACCATAGAATTTTCTATTTCTTTTAAATATATCTGTTTTTTATTTTGTACCAAGATAACACATACTTTTCTTAAAAAAAACAATTCATTTATACACATTCATTAGCCTGCAAGGGCCTTCATACAATGTTTGAACAATCATAACAACACATATTTATTACAGACACAAATAGATCGAATGTTTACAGTTGTGATCTATGAACCACATAGATCCTTCTTGTCATTGTACAATTACCAGACCCTGGTATTTCCAAGGTCCTTTTCAATTTCTTGTTCTTTGTTTCTAACCTGCCCCAGCTTTTGCAGTGTTGGTGGTAGCTGTATCTAAAGATGACAAAGTGTGTTTCGGCCATCTCTTCAACCAACTGCAGTGTCACAATTATGCGCACAATATGTGCCCTTCATCAGGATGGAATACAATTTCAAGAGTACCTGGAAACTGTGTATTGTGTCTACAAAAGGAAATAAATGGGTGTGACATGTAAATTCAGAGCGGACGTCTAAATCCATCTGAAATAAACTTTAAGGGCCAGCTCATGGCACGGCATCCTACCTTTGAAGTAGTAGCCCAACAGAATCACCAAGAGGAACAAATCCCCATAGTAGGACGTAGCCCCATATATAGATGTGCTCACAGGCGAGCTGCATACAAAAGAGATGCATAAATATGAATCTCAGGCAATTCATACTACAATTCAATGTAAGCTTAGTGAAAGTGCCAGGTCCTACCTTGGGATAGCTGGCCACGTCACTGAGTTAATGATACCCAGTGTTCAGATGTAGTTCCCTTGGTGGATGGACTCACAAAGAGCTGTGTGCAGGAGAAATAAAAATGAAATGCTGCAGGTGTCGATCAGCTTGGCCACATAATAACTATAATAACCGTTCTGGAATGAGACAGGCTGATCCACGTAAGTCTGCTTGCTGCGGATCTGTGCAAATCCTGTTGCCTAAAACACGAAGTGCAAAGGGGACCGTGAGTCCCAAAGATATAACTGGCCCCCACTACTTAACACAGACACATATCTTTAGGACTAGCCCCAAGCGCTAAAGGGTATCTCCCATGCATCACGTCTTTGTGTACGCATCATAAATATACTGCTCACGTGTGCAACCTTAAGCATGTCCAACATCCATGCCGACTCGTGCACATAACCCACTCCCGACCAGTCATTACAATATCCCATAAGTCCCCAAAGAAGAGTACAAGGACTCGTTCTTACTTCCACTAGCTGTTCCCTCGGCGTTGTGGTACAGCGTTGAGACCTGGTAACTAAGTAACCAGTCACAACTAAAACGGGCTCTTTATACGTCCATAGAACTTGGCAGCCATCTTGTAGCCACTATTGTAAATGTGGATTAAGCCCATCAAGGGAGCTATAATATCAATACAACCTAATATGTGGGTATTAACACTTAGAAAAATAACCAGACAATGTCTGCTTTTGAGGGATCAAAATTATTAAAAAAGATCCTCAAATCATCAAAAAAAATCAAATCATCACAAAAAACCTAGCCCAAGCAGACCGTATTATAGAATGTGCCCACGTGGGTGGAGGAGGGTAGTCAGCAAAAAATCTTCCCCAAGTATGGAAAATGGATCGTGTGCTAGGAAAATGACACACTATTCTCAGAAGAGTGGTCCTCTAGGGAAGCACATCCTTGGAGGTAGGGGACAGTACATATCCCATCGGTGGAGTGATATACAAGGGTTTGCCACACTATTCTGAAATGAATGGTCTTCTATAAACAAGAATACACTCATGCATAGGGGAGATTACGTATCCCATCAGAGCAGTAGTATACAGATATACAAAGGCATGTATCATTACAAAGTAAAGTTGGGAGACCCTTCTTCCAAAAAAACCCTGTGATTTCATACATATCAACAGCTGGAACAAAAGCTAGAGGGAAAAAGTTCCCACATATTCATCACATATTAATCACATATTAAACAGAAGGTGAAAAGGTTGAAGTGGTCTATTGCCCGATACCATCCTATTCATGTTACATAGTACACTACAGGGAAGGTTACTGTCCCACACAATAGTATTGTTTGATCAGGTTTTTCCACTTGACTGAAATGTTGAGGCAATTTTTTACAGTATTCAAATTATAAATCCAACGTTGCTCAAACTTATATAGTTGGGCTGCCAAATCACCCCCTCTGGGATGTGGTTTTAGTATTTGTACCACAAACCATATTAAGTCTTGGTCCGTGTGTCCTAGACGCATGTAGTGTTCCACTAGTGGTTATATCTGGCACTTGGTTTCTTATACAGGAGCAATGATCCGAAATTCTCTGTCTCACCTCTCGAATGGTTTTACCAAGATATAGCAATTTACAAGGGCATTTGATTATATAAATCACACATTTGCCCCTACAGTTTGTGTGAGCCCTCAGTTCCCGTTTAAGTGTACCATGTTCGAACCATTTCTTAGAGCAAGTAAAGTTACATAACACACAACCACCACATTGATGATGACCCTTTTCCGGAGTTAAACCACACAATGGTAAGCTTCCTTCATTTTCCTGTGCTATTGTATATGTTTGCACCAATTTTTGTCTCAGATTGGCATTCTTTCTAAACGCAAACAATGGTTCTTTATTCAGGGTGCCTGGATGTTTCACCAGATGCCAATTTATTTGTATTATTCTTTCTGGTTAATCTCTGGGCCAAACATCGTTACACAAACCAGTCTTTCTTGTTTGTCCCTGTTTTGTTTTGTACGAGCCACTCCTCTGTTCGTGTTGGGAGCCCTCTTCAGATTATGCCTTATGGTTTTCCTAGGGAAACCTCAGTCTCTAAACCTTTTCTTCAGGTGTTCCGCATGTCTCACAAAGTCTTCTTGTTTGCTGCAATTTCTCTGAATTCTTAGAAACTGACTGTAAGGGAGGTTTAATTTTAGGCCCGCCGGGGGTAATTTTGTAAAGTGTAATAGCCCATTTCTGTCTGATGACTCACCCTTAGATGGTCAAAGTCCATCATGAAATTGACATGGTCATCGCAGCTATTTAGCCAACCCAGAAAAAGTTGTAGATCATTTTCTGCACCAGACCAGATACAGAAAACATCATCAATATATCGTTTCCATATCAGAATGTTATTGGCCCAGGTGTTGTAGATTGAAAAGATGTATAGGGTTTCAAAATGTGCCATAAATAAATTGGCAACATCTGGGGCAAATGTGGCACTCATACTTAGGCAACTACAAAAAGGAGTCGATGGGTGGTCGCCTCCTGTTCTTTTGCCCAAATCATATTATCACACAAATAACAGGAGGATGATAGTTAGCAAGTTATTCCTAATGCTGGGTCCCTAGCGATAATCTTGTTGGCCCTGTGTTTCTAGGATCTCCTGTAGTTTCCATACTTCCCCTAGCTTGTGCTGGTGTACCGACTACAAATGGTATGTGGAGGTCCTACCCCTTTCCTCTCTCACTACTTTCCTAACTTCTAAAAGTAAGTGCACATTTGTTGGGGGTTGGTATATATATTTAATGTTGCCGCCTCCAACTTGCGTGTCTTATCACAATTCAAAAGACCATGGGTCTAATAAACTAGTTAAAAAAAGGAGAGCTAGTTCTCTCTTCGCCTAATAAGGAGATAGAGGTAAGTAGCAATGATAATTATTTCATTTATACAAGACCTTTCATCTCTGTATGTGGGGTATCGGAGACTGGGTTATCACGTCAGAACTACTAGAACAATCGTCAACCGGTTTCAGCGGGATCCTTTAGTGGCCGCTTTCTTCAGGACGAATACTGCTAGTTTAAGTATTCTCTATGTGATCTTCAAATCTTTATAGATTATGAGGATATTTTCCGGTATTCAGTGGGCTTGTTGGTTCAGTCCCTGCCACCTAAGGGATAGAAAACAAGAAGAGAAAAGGTGGAACTCACATCAGTCTTTTTGTACTTCTATGGTAGACAGTCTTTTCATAGAGTTCAATGGTATTATGGATTACCTGCACTCTCTGCAGAACTGTTTAATTCTTTTCTTTTTTGATGAACAGAGTTCAAATGGAAGTTTCCTTTGTGGCAATCTAAAAATAAGTGGATAGTGGATACTGATACCCATTTCCTTTTACATCTAGTGATATTCAGTCATAAATTCTATGTAGGGCAAAGCTGACATATTTTCACCAGTTTTTTCTGCTTCATTTCTTTGGGAGAGGGACAGGCTCAGATTCCCTATGATGTCTTTGAGATTCCGTGCAGTTAATTCCTGTGGATTAGATAAAGAAATCGATCAGGAGATTTCCTGTAGGCGTTCGCCATTTAGATGGAAAACCACTATCCCTAGTGGTTATCCATGTTTCTATCTCCAAAGTATACGTCTTCATTCCATCATAGCATATTGCCGGCTAAATCTGCACTGTTTCGACCTCCTGTTCTTAATTATGCCGTATTTATTACTAGTTCGGGCAGTTTCTGCTCACTAAATTTAGCACTGTGTCAAAAGTCGGTAAACAAATAACTATTCCGAGTCAACGGGTCGCGGGTTTCCGCTTTCTAATATTCCTGTGCTCAGCCGATATATGCATTACTATTCGGACATCAACCTTGTCATGTGTCCCAATTTATTAGTGCCTCCCTTCTACTTTACAGCAGAATCACTGGGCGCAAGGCCCTTATTCGCATGCATCGGCTCCAACAGTTGCACTCACCTGGAGTATTGATCCGTATTGTTTCTCATTTCATTGCGTCCAGCGGTTGCTCTAGGCGCCATCTTGGATGGTTGCCTCTTTAAGCAACGTCATGTTCACGTGATCGTTAGTCTTGTTGTGGCCGCGTTAATGTTTTATGGGGAAGTTTCTAGGGGAAGTATCGTAACTACAGGAGATCCTAGAAACACAGGGCCAACAAGATTATCGCTAGGGACCCAGCATTAGGAATAGCTTGCTAACTATCATCCTCCTGTTATTTGTGTGATAATACTCTTACTTAGGCAACAGGATTTGCACAGATCTGCAGCAAGCAGACTTACGTGGATCAGCTCGTCTCATTCCGGAAAAGGTACGCTTCTAGGAGTCATTTGGTTGCCCTTTAGTTATTATGTGGCCATACTGATCGACACCTGCAAAATTTCATTTTTGTTTCTCCTGCACACAGCTCTTTGTGAGTCCATTTTTCCCACAGAACTATATCTGAACACTGGGTATCTTTAACTCAGTGACGTGGCCAGCTATCCCAAGGAAGGACCTGGCGCTTTCACTAAGCTTACATTGAATTGTAGCATCAATTGCCTGAGATTCATAGTTATGAAATCTTTTGTATGCAGCTCGCCTGTGAGCACATCCATGTATGGGACTATGCTCTAGTATTGGGATTGTTTCCTCTTGGTGATTCTGTTGGGCTACTACTTCAAAGGTAGGATGCTGTCCCATGAGGTGGCCCTCAAAGTTTATTTCAAATGCATTTGGATGTCCGCTCTGAATTTATATGTCACACCCATTTATTTATTTTTGTAGACACAATACACAGTTTCCGTATACTCTTGAAATTGTATTCCGTCCTGATGAAGGCGTTTAATTGTGGCACCGTAGCTGGTTGAAGAGACGGCCGAAACACACTTTGTCGACTTTAGATACAGCTACCACCAACACTGTAAAAGCTATGGCAGGTCAAATACAAAGAAAAAATTAATTGAAAAAGGACCTTGGAAAATACCATTGTCTGGTAATTGTACAGTGACTAGAAGGATCTACGTGGTTCATAGATCACAACTGTAAACATTGGTTCTATTTGTGTCTGTAATAGATATGTGTTGTTATGATTGTTCAAACACTGTACGAAGGCCCTTGTAGGCTAATTAATGTGTATAAATGAATAGTTTTTAAAGAAAAGTATGTGTTATCCTGGTACAAAATAAAAAACAGGTGTTTTTATAAGAAATAGAAAATTCTATGGTGCCGGTCTGAATAACTGGATGTTTTGGAGTGTGACATAATAGCCTTGGCGACAAATTAAAGAATCAAGGCTATAAAAAAACAAGAAATCCCTTTAAGAATGAGGCATAGCATTACAAACGCAACTTAGTGAAGCTCCCCTACTAAATGAGTAATCCGTCTTGAAGCGATTGAGCCCACCACGGGTTCATAGTCAATTCGAAATTTGGGGCGCAACGGCAATGGTTGCTCTACAGGGATTGCTAAAGCATCATTAGTTTTGGCTATAAGGTGACGCTGAAAGCGCTACCTACAAAAGGGAAACTATTGTCATCAAAATAAGAGCTTTAACATGAGAGATTGAAACAGGGGTTTTGGATGTAGGTTTGTCGTAATGCTTGTCAATGGTATATGACACAAAATGCCTTCAATATACAAAGCAAGCCCCTGCACGGCAACCGTCCAAGGGACACAAAATGCCTTCAATATACAAAGCAACCCCCCTGCATGGCAACCGTCCAAGAGACACAAAATGTCTTCCATATACAAAGCAACCCCCCTGCACGGCAACCGTCCAAGAGACAGAAAATGTCTTCCATCTACAAAGCAACCCCCCTGCACGGCAACCGTCCAAGAGACACAAAATGTCTTCCATATACAAAGCAACCCCCCTGCAAGGCAACAGTTCAAGCATTCAAACTGCATTAAATCCAACTAAACCTTCCTGCAGCGCAGTGACCGACACAGCATGGGTAATAATTCAATATGACATAACATGAAACCCGCCAGCCAAGCACTCAAAACTCCCACAGCCCGAGGGCCGACTCCTCGACACACATATTGACCTAACTCCAAATTTCAATTGGACACTTCCCGTCGCGGGCAGCAATGACTTTGGGAGAGGGCTGCAACAAAGTGAATTAGCCCCAGCAGCCCCCGCCTTATAGCTGCTCCTCGGAGCCCAAAGCCGGATGTGGCTGGGCCCGGGATGCCCCTTCCTCCTCGGGAGAAGAGGAGGTGCTATATACCGGGGGGGGGGGGGCGAGGTGCGCTATGCAGGCTGTCCCTCTAGAGCCCCTTAGCCTGTACCCTGGTATCTGCCAGCTTCCTGCACAGGACACTGAACACTTTTCTGTTTGGACAAAATCAAGAAACAACTCCAGGATACATCTTTTTCCTATTCCAGCTATATTCTGAATTCCATATGCCTTTCTGGAGCTTGGAGCCTTCAGCACCACCAGTACAGCCCAAGCCCACATAGATTTCACTCTCTTCCTTCTATTTGACAGCCACATGGCCTTCCAGGTGTTGCCTCCAATTCACTGCTCTGGCCACCTGGGCAATTAAGCTGCACCTCACCATTTAGGCCCAATAGGACAGAACAAAGGCTTGTGTTTCTGTGCAAAGGGGGCGGGGTTTATCAATTCAGGCTGAACTGCTCTGATTTATTGGCCAAACCAAGATGGATTTGCATATGGCTGTTGCCCTTCTCTAATTTCCACAAACAAGGTAAGACCATTACATTATATTTCCCCACGGAAAAATGCAAGTAGTTGTGATAAAGATATCAAGCATCACTTTTTGGGTTTGCAGTGAGTGCCCATAACTGCTCCTATGTCGGAAGGGGTGTGCCCAGACATGAGACCCTTGCTCGCTGCACATACCAATGCCTTAACACGTTTGGGGCCTATGTGGTCCTGTTCAGAGGGAACGTGGCATAGCAGCATGGGCTGATCTGCTCTTACTGATGGTAGCACCAAGACTCAATTGTGTATGGAGATTGTCTGCAGCGGTGCATGGAATGAAAGCTGCCCATAGTAATATTCAGTTGCCCTCATTAATTCAAAGCTTTACATCAATCACCTTTTGGTGATACAGCCTCAATGAGGCCCACCTGTTTCTTGTAATGGTATGTTAATATGCTTTTTTTATTGTGCCAAATCACCAATGTAGTAGTATTAAAGAGCCTAGGTTTATCCATGGAAGGGCTGGCGTCAGGACCTTTCAACCTTTCCAGTTAAAAGGGGCCTTGAGCTCGGGGGCCCCAGCAACTGCCCCTATGTTGCCAATCAGCAGTGTTATAACACAGCAATATATACCTTTAAATATTACTTTCCTTACAATGTGCGCTTTGCAGCACTCGCCTTACTGGCTGTGTTTGCTGGAGCCCTTTGGGACGTCAGTTCCCTTGGGGAATACAGAAGTGTTATCACCTCGTTGCTTTTTACCACCGGTTCCTCTACATCAGCCAATTGCTGACAAAGGAGGATTTATAGCTTTTCAGTGGCCATTAAGTGTTTCAGCTGCCTGTGGGCTGGCTGTCTCGTGATAATCAGCCGCTATCAAATCACGGCTGTATTTTTCTCCATTATAATGTATGCACCCCACAGGTTCCTCAGACAATTTTCTGCTCAAAGCAATGGTGGCAGGGGTCAACTATCATGTTGAATTAGGCCTCCACACATCTTCAGCCTGGCCTTGTACGTAGAGTGGTGTACTGTACCCCTGCCAGGGGGTATCCAGGTCTTAGACTGCTGGAAGAAAGAAAATGAAAAAGATAGAGGATGGGAAAGCGGAAAATAGATGCTACGAACAAAGGGAGGGAAAGGTGCAGAGGAGGAAGGAGCTTTGTGAAAGCATGGCTGCATGTCAGTCCTGTTATGTCGAACATCGTATCAGGGGTCAAGTCCTAAACATTGAAGTGGGGGGACTCATCAACAAATGCAATGGCATGTGACGTCCGCCAGAAATTAGCATATCAAGGTGAAATATGCACATTTCATTAAATTGGCTTTGCATAACCGCCCAAATTGCATAGGACGAATGGCATTTTCCTTTCATAAAATCAACACACAGATGCAACCAAGAGAGGATATTTTCTTCTAATAGTGTTTTTTCAAACTTTAAAAGGTGTGCATGGTTTAGACTCCAAGAACCAATACAAATGTTTCCCTGGGACTTGCAGTACAGAAATGGGACATTTCACCTTTAGTTGTTAGTTATTTTTCATCAGGTTATACAGTGCAGTGGTGAAGTGTCCGGCCTAAAAACCTGACGAATGCGGTTCGATCTCCGTTCGATCTCCGAGGTCGGCTTTAATTGTTAGAGGACATTCAACGTTTCTCATTTTAGCTGGGGGGGACTGAGTCCACCCTCTGAAAAAAGATGGTGGACTCCCGCTTGTACCCTCGACTTGAACCCCGATCTTGCTGCAAAAGGGAGCAGGTGGATATCTCCTAAAGTGTTGTTTGCTGAGATGTCCTTCAAGGCCAGTTTTTGCCAATGGGTGTTTTCATACCCTGGAGCACACAGACCCTTTCACATCCATAGAGGAGGATAATGCCACCATCATTAGTTTAACCCCAGCTGATCCCACCACTCTCTAGCCCACAAGCCAAGCATGCTACTCATCTCCCCCTCTAGAAGCAAAAAGGCAATGGCCCACAGCCGCCTGAGGTCTGTCCATCATCTTATCCAGAAGTGAGACGTGGTCTCCATCTGCATATCCTCTCCTTGGGGAACTCCACCACGCAAAACTCAAACCACGGGCTCAGCATTCCGGCACCCCTGTGCTTCTGAGGAGTATACGTGGGTGTTGTGCGGCTACAACGTGATAAAAAGGGGAGTGTGAGTGTTGACTTGAAGTGCAGTGAAACAGTGCCTGTCTTTAAGATGGGGTTGCTCCATCCCTTAAACATTTTTCTAAAAGAGATTATAATTAATTACCAGATTATAAAACTGTTATGGCCCATAAAAGCACACCCAAAATAGCGATGAAAAATACACCCCTCTGCTGCTGGCATAGGATATCCTTGATTTGATCCAAACCTGCTCCTCTATTGGATTTTCTCAATTTAGATCCTAAGTCTTCAAAATATATGAGTTTTGTTTCTTAAAATAACTTTGTCTCTTTCCGTTATCTAGGGCAGTGATAGCCCCAATGCGCATATGGCTGGGTTACATGTTTTTAAATATATTTGTTAGTCTTTCTCATTTTATATTTAAAGCTTTGTTACCTGAGGTGTGCCAAAATAAAAGAAGTTACCACAGGCTGCAAACACATGAGAGTTCATGGGAAGCTCAACAAACCAGGCCGCAGTGGACGCCAGATGAATAAAGTGGACGGGGGCAGGAGCTGCTATAAGGCCTGGATGAACTTCCCCCAACAAGCCTGAATCACCCGAATGTGGGCGAGTCGTCAAGGGCGGATCTCGGACGAACGTTTGGAAAAGCTTTTCTGAAGTTCATCCACACGGTTTAAAGGGGGCACGTGGCTGACGCTGCCAAACCGCCTCGGCCATCTCTCAGAGAATAAGGATGTCGTTGCTAGAGGCAGATTCAGGAGATTTAAGGAAGCGTATGGATGCACTGAATTGGAGTGGGTGAACAACACAAGTGCCATCGCCAGAGATTTGGGGAGGTGGGTGATATGCTAGTCTGTGCCCTTCTTTTGGCCCCAGTGTGCAAGGCATTGGCCATCACCTGGCAGGATGAGTGGGAGGAGGCAGGAATCCAAGGGGACAACTTGTGGGAGAGCCATGCATACCTGATTTTGCGGACGGTCGGGCAGCAGCAGATATTCCGGGAGGTGGGAAACACACCACTCAGTGCCTGTCACTTCACGCCAGTGGCTCGAGCCATGAGCCAGTGGGAGGAGAAGAGACGCCATGGGGCACCTGGAGGGAGATTCATGCACACCCAATTCTGCTGTATTCAGGGAGGCATGTGACATGCCAGCAGTGGTGGACTGGCATACAGGGAGCTCTGGAGATTTCCTGGGGGACCTCTGCACCACGGGTCTCTTTTGTGTGGCTACCCTGTTTTTCTGCTTCTCTTACTCTGGCTCCCATGCACACTACCCTCTTTGTTCCATCTCACGGTGGACTATGGGAAACTTTTGGTTCTCAGTCTGCCGGTGCACGCTAGTCAGTGACTCTCAATTGACTTGAGTGAGCAAGACACGTTTCACTGGGTAACGCCTGGCAGGAGGAGTGGGAGGAGCCTGGAATCCTTGGGTTCAGTTTGGTGGGAGCAGCACTGCTTCAGGGAGGCAGGTGACACATTAGTCAGTGTCCGCCTCTTGAGGCTTGTGGGTGAGACACATGCCACTGGGTGACACCTGGCAGGAGAAATGGAGGAGCAGGGAATTCCTTGGGCCGTCTGGTAGGAGAGTCATGCATGCCTGATTGTTCGGGAGGGATCAGCAGGGAATGCAGGAGGTGGGGGACGTGCCACTCACTGTCCATCTCTTCACGCCAGTGGGCAAGGCATGCGCCATCAGACGACACCTGGCAGATGTAGCGGGAGAAGCTGGGAATCCATGGAGTCAGCTTGTGGGAGAGTCAAACATGCCTGATTTTTCTGGGTGAGAGCAGCAAAGATTCAGTGAGCTGGGTGGCAATAGGCTGGACACATTTGGTACAACATATCGCCACACAAATGAGTAAGAGGTAGAGGGACACATGCTGCTCGTGATCTTTTCTCTCTTGCAACAGTACCACCACTCGGAGGATTGGTGTGCTCTTTAGCCAAGGCCTGTGAGCTGGCACGCGCAAAAAGCATGACTTCCTTCAGTGATCAATCATGGGGGAATCCTCTTCTTCCTACGAGGAGAAATGCAGCTTCTTCTCTTCCTTCCCTAGCCTTCTTCCTCTTTCCAACCCCAATTGGAAGCCAGCACACCAGTGAAACGGCGACAAAGGCTGAGAGCCGTGTCCACCAACTGAAGGTCAGAATGCCGAGAATCCTGACATCCACCAGCACACCACAAGCAGACACAAAAGTGTACAAATATACGAACACACATGGGAACAAGCATAACAATCCTACACCTTAAACCTACAGCTAAAATCTACAACCAAAAATCGACAATCACAATTTATAGCTACAGCCTACAAGTACTGCAACCCGATACAATGCAATAAAGCAATACATAACAAGCACATGAGTGGGAACAAATATTTTTGTGTTTTTGGGAAAAGCAAATAGATATTGGGATCTTTTCTTATAATTTATAAAGGGGCACAAAAGGGAAAAGGCACAAGAGAATAGGTCAAATATGTGTTTGCTTTATAAATGTGAAACTAACACAACACACTAACAGACACAGAAGAACACTTGCACGAAGGGGAACAGGAAAGTTGATTCAAAAGACACTGAATAACAAGATACTACAAACAAACACAAACCACTCTGAAAAACCCTGCAAACCCTTCAAACATGAGCCTGCCATTTGTTGCTCCCTTTCACGCAGCCTAGCAAAGCCCACATAGTAACAGGAAGTGAGCACAGCCTTGGTTAGAGGGATGAACTTTAGGAGATTCATGGCTGAAGGGTGTCTCTACGAATTCATACAAATTCAACGAATCATTGAGAGGACCCTTGTTAGCTAGACGAACCTGACAAATACACCTTTTAATTGTCACAAGATCCACAATTTTGGATTGGTTGATGAATCATCGTGCAAGATTAGGAAGCCCACTCCAAACTCGACAGCTCCAAAAACTCACCCTATTCTCATTGTAGGAGTGAATCTTCGATAAAAGATCATCGGCTATCGTGAGGCAGATTTAGAGAAGTGCGTCCAAGCCTAGCTGCTAAATATTGGCCTTCATATTATTACATTTTTGCGTTTGTGTTTTAGCTGTAACATTACATACCAGTTTATAACTAGATTAAACTGAACATACTTTTCATTGAATAATATTGATCAGTTGAAAACATAATCCAGTGCCAATACATCTTTTCAATAACAACCCCAAACCAACTTGTTGCTAGTTTAAGACAAACACATACTCTGACAGCTAAGTGTGACAGACAGAATACTCAAGTAGACATTTTACATACAGGGACGAACATTGCTCTTATAATCGCAAAAGAATGTTCAATAGATAAGATATCAGATTTGACGGGAAGCAGTGAGCTTCTTACAATGGGGTGAGCTTGAGTGACATTCGGACCAGGTTGTGATGGGGAGTAAAAAGAACAGTCATCAGGGACCATACATGAGTGGATTTTCATAGATTAAGGACAATCAACATTAGACTTTTTAAGTGCAGGTAGGCGGTACGGTCATCTCTCTTAGGGCTTTGATCATGATGAATGAAATGTGAGAGTGGAGGCAGAGAAAGTGAGGGAAAGAGGCAGGTTGGATGCAAGGGAAACATGTTAGCTTGAAGGCAGATGAGCGGTGGGTTAAAGGGGACAACTCAGAGGTGATGTGGTAGGTTTTTAATTTGGCTTTGAACACATTGGTGTGGACTGTTTAGTGGATGTTCAGGGGAATAGAATTCCATGCAATTGGAGTAAGAAGAGAGAAAGAGCGGAAGCGAGAGAAAGCACAGGGAGGGCGAGGTGCCACACAGCAGTTGAGGAGGCAGAGCAGAGGTTACGAGAAGGCTTGTAGAGTTGGATAGAAGAGGATAGATACAGTGGTGCCTTGCCATGGATAGATCTGTTAACGAGGAGAAGAAATTTAAATCTGGCCCAGTTTTGCAATGTCAGCCATCCTGCCTGGTGACAGTAGGAGGAAGTAGGTATGAAGTGAGGTAGTTCAAAGAGAGTCGTGGTAGCAGAGGTAATGATCTTGTCGAGATAACAGAAACCATAGTTGGGGAGACCAAAGAGGACGCTGGCAGAGTAGTCCAACTTAAAAAATACAAGAGTGGTTAAGAGATGCTCAATGGTGTTGAAAGGAGGAAGGTGCATGATTGTCCTAATATTTAGGAGATTGGAATAAGCTTCTGTTGCAGTTTTGGAGATGAAAGTAGAGATGGTGTGAGAAGGATCACAGATGATGCAGAGGCTTCTAGCTGAAGAAGAGTATGGGAGAGTGTCAAGTGGAAACTGGATAGACAAGTCAAATATGAAAGAGAGTATTTGGCATGGAAGAAGAGTACCTCTGGTTTGGTAAATGATGCCTCTTCTTTTTTCTAATCTGAAGCACTGATACCTGCAGGCAGGCCTTTAACCATGCAGCGCTTCAGCTAAACAGGCTGCTTGAGGGGATCGGCGTTGCTGGGGCTAGTTGGGTGTTAGGCAAGGCAAGGCCCCAGTTGGGGAGCCCAGTTTGGAGACTCTTGGGGCAAATGCCCACTTAAAGTCCTGTATAGAGGCCTTGTGAGTTAATTACTGCGGCAGCCAAACGTGCCGCCATTGAGGAAACACGGCCCTAGTTCACAGATCTAAAAGGCAGAGCACCTGCAGGCCATGTACACCTGCAGCTCTTTCTCTGTGTTAACTTAAGGAACAGGAGGATAGTTACCATGCGAATGACGAAGTTCCCAGCCCGCCAACTTCAGATTACTAGTATTTATAGAATATATTGACAAATGAGTGCCAAAATACCAACAGGAATTTTCCCATATGTTCTGTGAAAAGCAATTAAGGCCTATTTACGAACTCTGCATTCTGAGCTCCGGGACCATATACTCCTGCACCCTCATCAGCCCAACGCACCTTCGCTGGGAGTAGAGACTAGAGCAACAAACATACACGCAGACCTCTACTTATTGGACATGGCATATAACCACTACGAAAGAGGCTTCGAAGTGTTCTATAAGACGCCCGGGGTAAGATATCTTTACGGAGATTTCATTTGTTGTCGTCAGCTAAGCCTCGCTTTAGAACTATAAAGATAATGATTGTTTCTGTGTTACAATTGCCGAGGATTAGGCAAATGCACACAGCTTCCAAGATGAACACTGCACGGTTGAGGAGGGTATGCACGCTATTCAATATCGTGAATATAGATTTGAATGCTTTTCAAATATGGACAGTTGCGACCCTTAGCGACTTCCAAATGACGTACCTGGTGTGGGGGGGCATGACATTTAAATGAAAGCAGCCCCTGCCAAATGAGTGGACAAAAGGTGTGCCACAAAAGATGGTGGGGCAAACACCATTGCCCCCCTCTAAAATGACACCGATGACAGTTGCATTCACTGGGTTCAACGCAGATGCCGCAGCACTGAAGAGTCCAAGATAACAATAAGTTCAGTGTTGTGGGGTACAGGGGGCTGGGCTCAAAGAGCAGCAGCTCCCCATGCAGACGAGAGGCGGTTCGGGTGGGGTTTGCACGGGCCCCAGCCCAGCCATAACTGTTCTCAGGCATCTATTGAGCGAGTCCTACCGAGAAGTTGCCTTTTCAAGCTCACAGGCGCTGTTTTTTTTTGCCACACATCCTGGGAGGGAAACTCTCTGAAAAAGGAAACTCTCTGGCATCGGGAGCCACCACCCCTTCTCCTGCAGGCAGTGATGACTGCCTGGGAGAAAGTGTCCCTACGTAGGCAGCACTCACAGAAAAGCAGGGAGCTGGGGGTGGAGACCCACTGGATGCAGTAGCTGGAGTGGGTCAGAAAGAGACCAAGCACGGCGCGCAAGCAGGCAGAGGACCAAGGAAGGATCGTTCCGCGGTCTGCTGGAGATCAAAGCATGTGACTTAAAGTGGAGTTCTTGATTGGCGGAATCAATGTAATATGCATGCGGATTCTTTTTTTTAAAGCAGAGGTTCTCAGAAGTTAATTCTTTTTGCAATTCGCTTTTTATACCAAAGCCTAGCCAGTAACCATGGCAAGCAGATCCTGCTTCCCACCGCCCATCCTCTATCTTTTTTTTGGTTAGCATTGCGTTGGCACGTAGGTGGCGGTGGCTCCAGCAAAAGCGCCAAAACCAAAAACCGATGTGCAACATCATGGAACAGAAAACTGGTGGGGAACTACATGAGTGAGCAAGCTGTTTTCCTAAAGATTTTGTTCATGGAAGGAGCAGAACAAGTATTCAGGGGAAACACTCCACAAGGTGGGCACATTAAGGGAAAAACAAGCGCAATAGGGCACAAGGGGCCATGTGAAGCAATAAGCTACTTTATGTTTAAGTACACATGTTACAAGCTGGAAGGTAGAATAATCAAAAATAAGCCGATTTGAGCTACCAAAGCATGGATGCATTGCCAGAAGAAGGGAAACACATTGGAGATGAAAGTAAAAGGTAACATGGTAAAGAACTCAGGGCTAGTGGGGTTCGAGCAGAATAGACAGCTTAAAAAAAGATGGGAATAGCATCATCAAATACCTACCGGAGTGGAGATAGAGATCAAAGGGAGAGACTTAGAAGACCAGAGGAAGACCACGGATATAGCATCATCAAATACCTAATGGAGATCAGATCAAAGGGAGAGACTTAGAAGAGTAGAGGATCAGCAGTGAAGACAACACATCACAGGGCTGGAGCAGACTGTTATGCAAGTAGGGCAGAAACGAAGTGGACATTGTAAAGTAAGACCACACAGCAGAGGTTCGAATCCCGGATCCGCGGTTAGAAACCAAACTCAGGGACGGTATTAGGCGCGTTATAGAAAAAAACAATGAAACAAATAAATAAATAAAGAGAGATGCTGTGAGAGGACCCACTCAGGGAGGAATGTAAGATAAACCCTAACTTACAGGAAGTTGTGAAGTTGAGGCAAATACAAGAATAGGCATGTGAGTAAGGAAAGAAGTTTTCTACTTTACTGCATTTGAGATGCCTTTTATAGTTGAAGAGAGTGTGAGAGAGCGTGTGTGTGTGTACAGATTCCTATATATGTCGCTTTAAAGACATCCTTTTAGCACCTCTAGCAAGATAGAGAAAACCTGGTATAGCAGTTGCATTTCCTATCTCTAGTAAAACAGAAAATAAGCCTTCTCGTGGCACTATTGTAAGTCGCCTATCTTATTAAAGAACAAGGGAGTCATTGTTGACCTGCTGTCAGACACTCGGAATGTTCGGAATGCAGTCAATAGCTATTGGTATTGACTGCATTCCAGACATTTTGACTTAAGAAGTAGCTGGGGGAACACCACAAAACATAGCTGGTCATTCAAGATTCAGCAGCGTGCTTTCCCAGCAAGGGTTCTATCGGAATGCGTCAAACTAACGTAACACAACAAAGGGAACGCTGAATTAAGAACAATGCTTTCTCTTTTGTAAAGAAATGACGCTCATTTTACCATCGCAACTGTTTCCCAGCTCACGCTAAAGCGGTTGCAGTTCAACCAAGTTTACAATTGAAATGCCTACCTTAGAAAGACAACCTAGTAATTTACATTTTAGCAAAATAAAACCACATAAAATGTACTATGACGTTGTGTGCACTTTAATTACTATTACATTTAAATGTTTTACTTTACCAGCACAACTCCAAAACCTGTGTTACTGTTACCACATAAAAGCCTATCGCTAATAGCAACAACGAAACAAACCAGACATAATCTCATCCCGCACAACATGGCGTCTAGCAACTGAAAAACACACCTATGCTCAGTGACCGGTTTCTCCGCCCTGAAGCTGGCAACAGCACATCACAGCTCTCTTGCACTTTTTCCCGCTTGTCCCTACTAACAAACCCTGCCAGCCTCCTTCCATTGTAGATTTGCCAGAGCACCAAGAGACCACACAGGTGGCAGCAGTGCCCTGTACAAGAAAGTTCAACATAACATAATAAGGAGGGACCTAACGTCGTAAGGACAATTGTATCCAGGGAACCACCTATTCTAAAATTGGAAACACTCTCAATTCATGGAAAGGCCAGCAGATTTTTGACTGCCTTCTCCCCAATTCGATTTTTGCATCCAAAAATTAAAGGATTTAATTTCATTCCAGTGTAACAGATAATAATTTTTGCTAATATCTTCCTGATGAACCACTGAATATAAGTGGGGAAACACGTGTTGAGGAATAAATAACATGAGGAATAAATAAAGAGCATTTGATTATACTTATGGAAACTATACCATAAACCATTAATTTGGCACAATTTTTGGATTCCAATTCTTCGTTTTCATCAACTTATATTTGGGCAGCCTCAATATTAAGGAAATCCATTTCTTGCCGCCTCAGCATTAAGAGAAATCAAAGCAACTATCAAAATCCATTCACTCACAGAGGACTCGCCATTGGTTGCTTTAAGGCTGTAAACTTTTACCTAATAACATAATAATGACACGCCCCCATTTGGGAGCCGGTCATTATCACTACGATGGTTACCTACTCTCGGTCGATTCGGCTATTTTGTGAAAGCTTGCTTAACCCCTAGGCCCCAACCAAGAGGTTGTTCACACGTTGGACTATTCAGGGTGCTGGGTCATCTCCATTTGACTAAGAGCAGAAAATGAAGTACTTCTTACAGAGATTTTTGGGACTTAATGTAAGTTTACTTGAAAGCGAGAGTGATCGATGAAGTGTTTAGAGCTGTCCATAGGGGTTCATTTCACATCCATGACAACAGCAGGCGGAGACCCTGGGAGACTTTTTAATGGTAAAATGAATATGGTGCCTTATGTGTCACTCTCCTAAAGTAGACTATTACATTTAGTTGGTTAAAGATATTTCAATGTAATGAGATATCCACTTCCTTCCCTCTGCACCAGCTGTTGTAATCTTACATTTTCAGCCTTTAGAGGGAGGTCGACTTGAATGATATGATGGGTCATTTATAACACGCCCCACAGGTTTCTAAGCACAGACCCGGGGATCGAACTTGTGTTGCTCTGTTTTGTCTTACTTCCAAGGCAAGCACGTTACCCTTGAGCTATCCTCCCGAGACTGGGGATATAAATCTTTAGGTTCACACCAGTGTCCATTACAAACCATCCCACTGCCAAACCTAAAGAGAACACACAAGCAAAATGTGGATACTTTCTTTTAAACTTTCATCAAGTGAAATACAATGCAAATTACTATCTGGATCTAAAAAAGGTACGGGATGATCGCTAGGTCCTGACCTAGATGAATGTGGAAACTACATATTTTATTCTTTCCAGAGCACACAGGTCTATCACCCACATGGAGATTGTAAAGCAATTCTATTAGAGAGCACTTTTCCCATGGCCCTCCATAGCCACCTGACTGAAGGCTTCCGTAAAATGGGCCTGTTATCATCTCTGTAAACAGGTGAGAATTGTCTGTCTTCCGCTGGGAAGTGAAATGTACATTGAAGAACTACAACTCCCAAGGCCCCTTGCAATGGAACTCGAAAGGCTAACAGAACGTGAATGACAGAATACTTTTTATTTCTCTAAATCAGACTGTTGAAATGATGGTATCTTGGTACTGCAGAGAAACTAAGAAATTGAATTAGAAACGGAGGGTTGGACTTATTATTTTGTTGCATCCTTGGCCAAGCTAGCTCGGTGCAATTTAGCGAGGCCTTTGAAAAGTGCTCTCAAATGCGAGTAGCCTGGTGCAATCCTGAATTCAAGTTTCCTCGGAAAATACTGTCACTGAGTGCCTGCTTCAGAGGTGCATGTTAAAATGCGACACTTTTCCATGAAGACATGCATGCCGATGTATTACGGGAATGGCGGCAATAAACAAAGCCCGCCACTCCTGCAAAGCCGTGATCTACGGCATGGCAACAGCCTTGCCAACCACCTCACATGCGACGGGCTGGCAGGGACTGCATTCAGAGGCCAGAACACCCTTCATGCACCAGCCAAAAGATGTGTAGATTAACGGTACTCTTGGAGGTGTCCCCTTGGAGGTGTCCCGTTAAAGCCCACAGCACACATTCTCCCATCATGTACATAGCACTTCTCCATCTGCAGAACCACTTTTCTAGTTCAATGGAAGTTTAAGAAAACGTTCTTGAATTAGAAGAGTGGCAGTCTTTGGAGAAATGGTCGGTGAAGCACATGTTTCCCCTGCAAAGATAGATTTTTGCAGCTTTTGCTGCTGGAAAGTACGACATTTTCCCTGCAGTATTTCCACCCACCTCAGAACGAAGGTGCTGGAAACTGGAGGGGAGAATGTCGGCTTTCCACGCTATATTTAGCACGGGCTCTGAATCAGGCCCTGAGTGTTTAATGCTCTTGATTCTCATAAGGGAGAAGACACAAGCCTACTTCAAGCTTGTCTTCCTTGTCGACTGCACATTTTTAACCTGGCAGCAACAGCATCACTAGGTTTGGGGCCGATTTCACCTTCTGAGTTTTCCCAGAGCCATAACTTGGGGAGGAGGAGTGGCTGTCATTGTCTTCTGTGCTAAGACTCAGTTTCAGAAGATGAGAAAACTGTTCTAGCCTGAGACAGGGGCAGGGACGTCATTTCACCAAAATGCCAGGGGTAGCAGAAGTGACATCACACAACCCTTGACCCTCTGATGACATCACAGGAAGTGATGTCATTTGACCCTACCCCGAAGTGATACGACCTTTCACGCGTTGACAAAACAGCAAGTGGCATCAGATAGCATTGTACAATACAAAAAATATGGTTACAATATCACTATAATGTTATGTACATTTCATACAAGAATGGATCACCATATGTATCGTTAAGATCAGTGTGTATAGGCCCATATTACCAAATTACTGTGAATGCAAACAGACGTCCATGACCAAATGATAATGATGTGTTATTATATAGCACTTACGCTTAAGTGCTTTGTGTGGAACAAATATACATACAATATCACCCAACCTGTGTTGACACTCATTTATCGACCTCAGAAGGATGAAAAGCTGAGTTGAGGCATTTATGAACAGACTATATCAGTGACTCACCCCCTGAAGTGTGCCTGAAATAAACCTTTAATGAGTCTAGCAATTATTGTATAGAATTCCAGAAAGGCACATTATTTGGCACATTATTTGGTATTCCTATTCTTTCTTATTTAGGGTCAGTGCTGAAAGTGTTACACTTGTGGCACTCCTGTTCTTATTTTTCTTCTTTTTTTTAAGGGGCCTGAACAAGAAAGCAAGCCACTCTAGAAGTCCCGAGGGAGACCACAGAGGTCGCGAGGGAGATCTGAGAGGTCACAGTTGCGACCTCTGGCGACCCCTAAATGACGTCCCTGGACAGGGGTCGCTTATAGAATGTTTCTGCAGCTTCTTAAAGTATCGAGACTAGCAACATCAAGTATTGTGTAGACTGTGGTTAGGAACACCATGTTGTTCGAACAAGTCTGATTTTGACATTTTGCCCATTTGTGGCCAGATTATCTGAGTAAATGCACTTGCCCCCAGTTTTGTTGCTTGTGTTATTAGGGATGAAAGAAGCCGGTTGTGCCCCCATCCAAATAGCATAAAGACTTTTATAGTTGAGAGAAATGGTTTTGTCCATATTTTCTGAGAGGAAAAGAAATAAAACGCACAGGGATTGCTCCAAGCTGAGCCAGACCGCATTGGAAAGCATTCTGAATCAAGGCAAGAAAAGTTAGCAAAGTGATTTTTTTCTTTTTTTCTTGTTGATGCAAGAAGGAACATACAATGTTGCTGTACCTTTTCAATATGAATTATGGCACCATTTGTTTATTTTTATGTCTCATGGCAAACTAGTGCAGAACTCTCTGTGTATTTGGAGTGCGGCAATTGCTGTTTGCTCCAATCCGTACTGCGCATGTTGAACGACCTGTGCTAAGTGCATTTGGCAAATTGTTAGCACCGGGCCAAACATTGGATAATCTGTCGGCAATACCCGAACAGGCGTAGCGCTTTAGTTCCTGATAATGCAGCATTGGGAGATCAGTGGTCGGTAGAAGCCGCAATCTTATCCTGATCTTTTGCAGAAGTCTTTCCACAAGATCTTCAGAAAGTGTCAAAGTGTGGAATCCTCAAAACCACACAATCACAATATAGCCTCAATCAAGGAAAACACATCTCTGATTCCAAAAAGTTGAAACAAAATTCAGGGCTAGGCCTCCAATTAACACAAATCTGGCAGGGTGCGACTGCGATTGGTGTAAAGCCGCCGCACCAGTACATGCTGAGAAAAGCGTCTGTGCTCTCATAAGGACATGATATGATTGGTTATTTATAACGCGCTTAATGCCCAGTGTTTTCTAAGCGCGGACCCCAGGGATCGAACCTGTGTTGCTCCGTGTCATCTTTCATCCAAGGTGAGCACGTTGCCCCTAAGCTATCTCCTGAGACCCCATGAGCTATCCTCCCGAGACTAGAAATAGACAGAAATAGCCCTCAGGATCCCACTGCACTAACTATTGCTTCAATGGATTGTTGCACACCTGAGCATCACAACAAAGAACCCCATTGAGCCTATCCAACATGACTTCTTCATCTTCAGTCCATCGGGCACCTGATACAGTGCTTTCAAAACGCAAAAAGTCGTTTTTAACCAATATTCAGTCCTTTCAAGTGCAATCCCAATAAGTAGCAGATCCAGAGGAAATTTCAACCACACCCGAAAAGGAAAAGTTTTAGTTTAAGTGTGAGAGAAAGGAGTTCAAACTGATACAAATAAGAATTGATTACAGATGGTTGTTGCCCTCTCTGGCAAAAACTCATTTTTTTGGTTTTCACATTTTTAAATCAAAGCACCTCTGGGAGCATAAGATCTTCACTGCTAGGAGCTGTTCAGACAGCTAAGAGCCTTATAAAACAAAGATCAGACTTCTTCAGACACACTTGAAATAACCTTTTATTTTGAACAACCAGTAGCTCCCAGGATAACTCGGGCCACCAGGCACAACTCGGCTACTGTTTGGCTATCAACTCCCAAGCCTGTCTCATTCTCAGGGGCCTAACCCACTAAATACTCCCTTAGATACCCCCATTTTTCACCACCTTTTTTATACCACTTTCAACTTAGATGCGCCCACCGGCTAAATGTATGTGTATCCGGTTCTATGTCATTTCATCGACGGGTGTAATTTCGATGTTTTTGTATGAGTATGTTTTACCGAAAAAACAAATCGAAATTGATTTACTTTTGTTTTTGGGGGGTTCCCCCCAAACCCAATCCACAATTTTATTTTACCTATTCCCGACCCCTGCCCACCGCTTATATATACTTTACCAACCCCCCTATATATTTCAATGAGTTTTTTCAGTGAAATGTACCCATAAAATAACCATTGAAATTGCAACCGTCGCTGAAAGAACGTTATACCGTCTATCCTAATATGATAGCTCCCATGTATTGGTCAGTTATTATTCACTACTAGTTGGCACATGATCAATTAAATTTTCCTTAAGCAGTAGGTAGCTTTAAGGTTTTGTCTTTGTTTTTATTTCCATTGTCTACATATTACATTGGGTATTTCTTCAGCTGATAGTTACCTTGCATTTCCCATGACCTCTTGCAGGACTTAAGCCTCGAACGTGGGGCTCATTAGGAGTTGAGTGGTATTGCGTCAGTAAATCTGCCAGAATACCGCACAACGGAATTAACGTTATTGCCACTTGGTCTGGTGGAATTCCCGCCAGATTGCAAGTGGCGGTGGCAGAGTTAATCCCCATTTTTTGAGAGTCCATTGGATACTAGGAGTAATTTTTGGTGGAATCACGGCCACAGTAATTCTGCTGATTTTGCCGATTGTTGGCAGAAAGTGGGAGGATTTACCTCCAGCATGATGATAGGGTAAATACAAACTCCAGCGCCATACTCGTAGTATATGGCGGAGCAGGAAAAGTGGCGGTGATTTTGTTACTGCCAATGTATTCATATGATAGTATTTATGCCTTTACTCTCTCCATGCCTCTACCTGGCCAGTAACTTCCTCACATTTGGCAACATTTCTTTTAACATCTTGGTGTTTTTTCTTCCTCCATGCACATATTTCTGCTTACTTTCCCTATTTTTTCTACTATCGACACACATCTATACCAGCATCTTACTTTCAAAGAGACATTTCCACTTTCCATTCACATCTCCAAACTGCTCTTTTCCCCCTGGCTATCTGTCATTCAAATTCAATCTAACCATCATAAACTCATGTCTAGTCGCTGGCAGTCATAGGCATACAATGACGCTGTAAGGTGATTGGAGCAGCCCTGCCATAACCTGAGACCATCACTGAAAATGAGTACAAGCCGTTCCCTATGCCTTTAACGGAGGTGAGAAGAGGTATTAAGGCTCCTTCTCTACTTACACTGGACATCATGATGTCATTGATTGTGGAGAACCTTCAAATAAGATACTATGTGAACATGAATAGAAAAAGAATGGTATATTAGTGCATCACGTCCAGGATAGACTATGCCAACAGTTTATACCTCGGAATGCCAGATTATATACTGAAGAAACGGCAACGTATACAGAACGCAGCAGCCAGACTCCTTCTTAAGCTATCATGAAGAGACCACACCACTCTTGCGCTAAAGATACTACATTGGCTGCCAGCAAGAAACGAATCACATTCAAAACAATGTGCATAACACACAGAGCAATTCAGGGCCAAGGAGCAGAATTCCTACAAAAGAAAATCACCATTTACCAGCAACCAGAACACTCCAATCCAGTAACTACATCTGCCTGGAACCAAAACAGTAAACCAGGAAAAACTTGGTGGGTCAGCATTCTCCTGCATAGCGGCAAAAACTTGGAACTACATCCCGAGAGAAATTCGAAACATGAAGGACCATCTAAAAATCAGAAAACTCCTAAAAAGTTGGCTGTTCAACTTTGAACTGGATGAAAATGAATGAGCAACACCCACACCCCTCAGAATGAGCACACACCTCACAAGATGGAGGACTAAAGCGTACCACAACAAGTGCAGGGAGTTGGAGAGAATTCGCAGTAGGAGATAGAGCCAGGTCACCATGGAGGAACCTTAACGGAGTCCAAACGGGGAGATGGGCGCAACCTAGGCTGAACCACAAAAAGAGGGGATAAGAGTTGAAGGAGGAAGAGTGGCGACTGAACAGGAAACCACAGGGACCAGGTAGAAAGAGAGCACAGGGAAAAGGTCCACCTGTCCCCCCCGACACACCCCCAAAAGAGCCAGCGGAAAGAGGTGGTAGGTGCACACCTGTATAGGCCAAAGGACGAAACGGGTAATTAAATAAATTATGTAGGATACTAGGTGGGGGGTGGCACTCTTTCTAAATAGCCCGACAGACAACCCACAACCCTACACATAATAAAGGAGGAAGATCTTCCGTCCCCCTAGAGCACCACAATACGTGACATTAGCAGGGACGCATATCACAGGTGGCCAGGGCGTAGGAGGTACGATGGAGCCCCACCACTAACCAAACCCACTAATATTCTCATCCTTCTGCTCACACCTCTCAAATTCTAAACATAACACAACCATACATATACTGCACAACAAAGAACCACACTTCACTGCACTGCCACAACCAAACAAGCCACACATAGCCTCGCACAACAGCACACAACAGCTACCGACCGAAAACTCAAACCCACGCTCATTGAACGGTGTAAACCAAACTGAAGCTGCCAACAGCACATCACAGCTCTCTGGAGCCTTTTCCTGCTAAGTCCTACTCACTTGCCCCACCCCCTTGCTTTTTTGGATCCGCCAAAGCACCAGGGAATCACTCCAGTGGTGACAGTGTGCGTTATAAATATCCTTTAACATAACATAACAAACAAATACCTTCTGGCCCTCTGACCGCTGGCATATTTCCCATTTTGGCATTTGCGGGACTTCCAAATGTAACTTTAAGTCCACTGAAACATCTGTTGCCCAGAGGATATTCTTCGGCCGCTGTTAGACGATTCATGTTAAGCCCTATTTAGGGGCCTTATGTTACATTCAACAGTGCTATGCTACGGTCCCTTCTATCATCCAGCCAGAACCACGCCCCCCTGAGAGACAGCAGGGGTTTTGTAACTTTATGTTATTGAGGGGCCACTGCAGCTCAGTGGCCATCGTTGAAGCCTGGCTTGGTCTTGCACTATATCAAACACTTACAATCACTCACTAGTAGCATGGACTATATTTGTATACTTTGTGATTGTTCGGCCCGATCATCGACACCCAATAGCTGTTTCAGGCTCATTTTAGAGGCTGGACTTTCCCAGTGGTTACTATATCATTGGAACCCAATGGGAAGGCGCAAAGTGGGCTACAAAGTGGTCAGAAGAGGTAATCGAGGAGTGGGCCCACCCAGAGGTCAAGAGAGAGCTTATCAATGCATCCCACTTGTACTTTTAGTGAATGAAATCGATTTTATGATCTCTGCCTTGGCCAGGGTTTCTGAGAGTTATTCCAGTTTCAACTTCAAATGCCCACATTGATTGTATTTCAGAAATCTTGGAAACAGTTAGGCTTGCATCACGTGATGTGTAAGGTTTGTCTTCATGCCATATTTTAAAAGCTAGGTAGACTCTAAATGACAGTAAGAACTCAGTTTCACAGTTTCTAAGTCTCCCAACTGATCTGAAAGTTTCTGAACATATGCTGCCAATTCATAAAAAAGATGCTGGGTCAAAGTGCAGAGGGCAAAGAGCACTTTGTGTTCTGCCACCACTTCTTCCGCTTGCAAGTGCCCTGTTTCTTTTTGTGGGCAGATGTCACAAAAATATTGACACCCCTCAAACATGAACAGAAGTGTTTATTTAAATTCTTTAGGAAACATGACATAGGCTATTGATGTATGTGGTCTTGCATTTCTGAAAGACTGCCTGTCTGGCATTACTTCATAGCCACAGCGGCAGCAAAGGTATAATTCAATTGGCTCCGTAGAATACCACACGCGGAAACGGAAATTACTGCATGCAACATTCTTTAGGGGGTTCCATAAAACTATAATGGAGCCCGAATAGTTTGCAATTAACTCTCAGATAGAATAGAATTTGGACATCCAGTCTGTTTAGATTCTGAATACTTCAACAGAACTCCAAACCTCTGACATGTTACTATAGCGACAGTTTAGCATAAGATAGCTGCACTTCACTGGTTGTGATTGGCTGCAAATCAGTATGCATGTTGTGGACAGATTAATCTGAACACACACAATGAAACTGATCATGTCTTCATTTGGCAAACCTTTGAGAATCAGTTCTTTTACTTTGGTCAGCAAATAAACTGTTCCCCAAAAGGCAAGCTGGTGAATGCATATTACCACACCATCCTTCTTGGTTTTCTAAGTACATTTTTAAATGTGATTTTCAAACCTAAAAGATGATTTGATTTTATTGGGATTAAGTGCAATTTAATATTTTGCATGCTTTTTCTGTTTGTCTCATGGTTGGTGTAACAATGGGATTACCAAGGTTGGGTCACGTTAATGTGTGCAGCTGCTGTGCAAATGTTACCTAAAAAGCTCCTGACCAAGTCGCCTTGCTCAAAGTTTTAATATTATTTTAGGGGTGTTGAGAGTGTGCTACTACGACATTCATTTTGAAGGTATTAGTGACATCCTTGACATCATTGGATAAATCAGTTTTAGTTGTGATGTCTCTGTGAAATGTGATATTGAAGGAGTGTAATCTTTCAGCGCCATCATTTTCATTGTGGTCACCATGGATCTGATGTACTTTAAAATCATAAGCATGGAACCCACAGAGCGAAATCTGCAGTACATCATGAGCCATGATAACCTGTGTTGAAAGTCTGAGTAATCACACTCAAAATCATTTTGAGCTGAAATGTGTGTATTGGCTATGGATGGGAATGCAATCTGCTTTCATGAAGCATCACCATTTTTGCAGAGTATAGAACACTGTTTTTACTTTGTGTCTTTTGTTTCCTTTAGGGTACATATCCTGGTCGCTTGCCCATGCCTTGGCACCAATGATCTGGTATTATCCATTACAGGTCCTAGGACTCAGTGGTTACGAAATTCTTGCAGCAGCCTACCTTTCTCCATTTCTTTTACTAATTGGGCCTCTCTGGAAACTGACCAATCATCCATGGATCCTAGCCTTTCTAAGGCTAATTGTTATTGGTAAGTTTGTTGAGGGCTTTAACATATTTCTAACTACGTTAAATATTATTGGCTCAGGTGATAGCTCAACAACAGGCTCGCCACTTCTACTGGGACCTGCTCTTTGTAGAATTGTTGTGGGGAGGCTGGGCGTGTTATGCATATGATGCACATAGGTAAGAAGCAATGGAAGCAGAAAGCCACCAAATACATACTCCAGACAAGTCCCAATGCTGTGAGACCTCTGGATTGTAACTGGTACAGTATAAACTACTACTGCATTACCTTACTCTACATGGTTTTAAACCACAGCAGCATTGGAGAAGTTGGTAGTGGGTATTAAATGCCATCCAGACAACAGAGCAGTCCATGGTTTTTATTTGTCGATCATGGCATTTTTACCATTCACTTTCAGATTTGAGTGTGACCCAGTGAGATCAATATTTTAATCATGCGTCATTGCTATTTCATATTTTGGAAAAATTACAATGTTGTCAAACACAGAAATCAACACAGATCATGTAACACATGTCTTTCTTTGCGATGAGGGGATTAGTAAAATACCATGCATTCCATTTGGCCGTGCATAGTATTTTACTAAAGCAGATGGTGTTATAACTAGCTTACAATAGTAAAGCGTCAAGGGTAATTGACATATCCAATGTTTAAAGACTTTGTCAGAATTCAGACATTAAAGGAAAAAATAAAATGGGCAAAAGAGATTGTCACAGGGATTATTTATGGGTTTGCACTCTCGACAATGATATTTAACCAAAAAATGATTTTCATCAAAGTTGTCATTCCTCTTTTCCCTAATCCTACTCCAAAAATTCCTGATCACTTCACTCTTCACTCTTTTGTGCCTCTGATGCTACTTCGCCATCTGGTTTGCATTTTACTTACACCAGAGAGTTGCCAGAGAGGGGGGCTGGTTTTCTTTCCTTCTGAGCACTCTCAGAAGGATGACTAATTTCTAGCCTTGGCAGCTCCATCTTTGGTGGAAGACTTCCCAGGCTTCGCAGGCTATCTCAAACATTTACATATAATAGTTGGCTCTGTGATGGAGTCACATTCATAGTAGATTGTGAGATGGACCATGGTCTACATCGGCCAGGGAAAGCCAACCACTGTGTGGTGCACCGCCTGGATGCAATATAAGGAGAATTCCCGAGAGTCTGTCAAACCCCTCCAAGCCTCACCTGCAGAGTTCCCTGAACCAACATCTTCCCCAAAGCACCTCCCCTATGGATAATGCAGATATCTCACCTGCAGAGTTCCCTGAACCAACATCTTCCCCGAAGCACCTCCCCTATGGATAATGCAGATATCTCACCTGCAGAGTTCCCTGAAGCAACATCTTCCCCGAAGCACCTCCCCTATGGATAATGCAGAGATGTATAAGAAGAAGGGAGATGCGGGCTCTTCAAGGTAGATCCCCAACAGAGGTCTGAAAGTGGAGATCAGCAACACATATGACACCAAATTAAAGCAAAGGCTTTAGGAAATATTCGAACAAATATGTCACAGCCCATATGTTAAGCTGGACATGCTTTCACACAGATTCCTGTGTTGCTGCTGATGCAGAGGATGAGGGCAGGTAGAAAAGCAGAAGCAGGCGGTAGCTCGCAAATTGAATCAGGCAGGCTGGGTGATAGCGTGCAGGGTGCTGGGTAAACAGTTAAGGACCTTCACTGAAGTCCATATGGCCAGGCTGCCACAACAGGTGAGTCTGATCCCAACATGGCAGCTGGGCTTGTTAAATCCTTGGCTGGCTGCATGCCAAACAATCCAAGTTTTAGATTAAGCAGAGATGCACTACATATGCATCTGATAAGAAAAGTATGGGGATCCCAAAGAGAGGTGGAGGAGCAGCAGAACTCTAGCCAATCTTACAACCAGCGACTGATGATAACAATAGCCCAGCCAACGACAGAGCACATTGGGCAATTAGAAATTACAAAATAGTATAAAGAGATGCACACCATCGAAGCTTCAGAGAATTAGGATGGTGTTTTAGAGTGTTGATGATTAGATGAAGGAAAGTGATGAAGAGAGAAAAGGAGAAAGATGTGGTGATAGGAGAAGACTGCTGAAAAGAGTAGCCCAGTTTGTAACATTGCAAGGGAGACTCCTTACACATAGCTTGCTTGGGGCTATAGCCAAGACCCTGGTGAAAGACAATTGCTACTAAATCTAAGAAGGAGTGTGCTCTACCTTCTGTGGGACATGGGCTACGGACCCCATCTGTAAATAGAAAACCAAAGCCCTTTTTTGGACTTCCAATTGTAAAGGAGAAACTAGAACAAGCTTTGGGCTCCTTTCCGGGAGGACACATCGCAGAAAGTGTTCCCTAGGAAAAGGGGCAGAGGAAAAGTCACAAGAGCTTGCCCCCGTGGAAATGTATGAAACCTACAACTCCAGAGCCCAGAAGCGTGGCTCATCTTCTAGAGCAACCATCAACATCAAGGAAAGAAGCATGCTTTGGAGTGAAACTGTGTGTGATGTAATGTAACCTGAGAAGTTGTGCTTAGATTCGGCTATATCAATGGACTAGGACCTTAGACTCTCTTAGAATAGACCCTTTTATTAAGATTGTGTTTCACCTCCATCCTCACACAGTTGACTATAGGTTCTCCATGTTTTGCCTCAAGCATTTCCCAATCCCTCCCAGAGAGAAATAAATGTACTGAACTGTTCCTTGTTTGTTTGTTTGTTTATTTTATTTGTATGGCGCTCCAGACCCATAGGTAAATGGGCGCTTAAGGAAGCGGTTAGAGCATTAAGATATACATTACATAGTACAACAATTACATAAATTACATGGTACAACAATTACATATAGAGTGGGCATGGTTGCGGCCTTGTGCCTCGGGGTATCTGTTGCAGACTGACCACAGTACTTGTTTTCCATTAATCTCTGTTTCCTAAAACCTCTCAGTTCTCCAGTGGTCTCAACTCCACCAGTCTCAGAGTGTACACTATTTTTTGATTTTGGTCCAGTATTTGAGGATGAACTATTTTACTAATTACTCAGCTTAAACCTACAAATGATTTGTTATTCCCATTGGCACCATGCACTTTGAAGCGTTTAGCTTTGGCGATTACTCTCTTTATGACAGCTTTTATAAATAAATCCTTGGAGAAAGGTAGTATACCTCAGGACCTTAAGAAAATGATCATTACGTACCTATTAAATGAAATCGAATCTAGATCCATCTGTTTTGCAAAACTATCGACCTATTGCAGGTATCCCTTGGCCAGGTACATTTCCAGAGAAAATTGTTACCAGTCAACTACAGGGATTTATTGAAAATGAATCCCTGTTGGACCCCTTTCAATCAGGTTTCAGACCTAGGTTCGGGACTGGGACAGCACTATTGACAGTGCAAGATGATTTGTTGGAGGCCGCGCATAATAGAGATCTCTAATTATCGGTAATGTTGGATCTCTCCGTGGTCTTTCACACTGCTGACCATTCAATACTGCTTGGCCGCTTGAAAGATATTGGAAATGTCTTGGACTATGCAAGGAAATGGTTTGACTCCTTTTTATCTAACCGGTGTCAGCAGGTAAAAAGGGGGGTTTTCTCTCAGACCCTGTTAACATAGGTATGGAGTCCCACAGGGATCTTCTCTGTCGCCACTCATTTTTAATCTATATTTGCAGCCTTTGATGAATATCCTGAGGTATCATCTGTTTAATTTTCACTCCCTTGCCGAGGACACCCAGGTCTTCATCAAAATACAGAATGCTGATGAAACATTTCTTAGGGTCAATCAGTGTCTTGAGGAAGTCAGCACTGGATGTCGGAGAATCAGCTGCAACACAATCCAGCCAGGACCGAGGTTGCCCTTTTCAGGCCAAAACATCTTCTTGCTGATATGAAGCGCCCCCAAGACTTGCACTTCCTTGGGGCTGAACTTAAATGTTCTCCAAAATAAACAATTTAGTGTGTATTTGGCAGGCCAATCTTGGCATTGAAGGTCAGATCAGTACAACAGTTCAGGAAGTATTTTACACTTTGTGGCTCTTCGACTGGTTCTGTCATTTATCCCAAGGGGTGACCATGCTGTTGCAGTAGGGTCTTTAGTAAATTCACATTTAGACTACTACACCAACCTTCTCACAGGAACCCGGCTAAGCAGCTGTAGAGATTGGAAGGGGCCAAAATGCAGCCGTTAGACTGGTCTGTTGTTTGAGTAGATCTTCCCATGTCTCGAATGCCTGCCAATCCCTCCACTGGCTGGCGGTGGATGACAGAATCATGTTTAAGATTGCCTGCTTGATTTTCAAGATTCTGAAGGGGTTTGCCTCATCATACAAAGCAGCCAAAACGTAGTCAATATCAACCGTCGGGTTGTTACATTCAGAGGATCAATTGCGTACTGAATATTCCCTGATCCAGTTGTGTCAAAAGGGGAGATGGAAGATTTGCTGTTTACAGCCCTAAGCTTTGGAATAGTATCCCCTTGCAAATCAGGACTCTTGAATTCTTTAAGAGCTTTTTCGAAGAGCTCTTAGAACTTTCCTTCTTCAATAAATAAGATATCTAGAAGTATACAGCTCTTCCTGACAAACTGACCTTTTTTCCTAATCAATGTCCTTTTCTGTTACGTAGTTTTAAGACCATCTGTGCCACTATACGATTCAGTTCGTCTTTGTGCGTGTTTATAAATTCCTCAAATCAAATCAACTTCTCCAAGAAGCTCTTTGTTAAATGCTCGCAATTAATCAACCCCTCTCAGGTTCTGAGTTGCATTACCTCTTAGGTATTAGTTCCCAACACTCCTCAGATTAAAGGGTACCGCGCTTCTCAGGTTTGAGGAGTTCATGCCTCTCAGGTTCCAGTGTTCATCACTTTACAGGTTTGAGGTTTCCCCACCTTTCAGGATCAAGAGTTAATCAGTTCTCCAGTTTGAGGTTTCCACACCACTTGAGTCAATGGCTTGACTTTTCTCAGGTTTGAGGGGTTTGCACCTCCAAGTTCAAGGCCACAGCACCTCTCAGGTTCAATGTTTCAGCACCTCTCAGCTTCACTGCTTCACAACCTTTTAGGCAAGTCTGAGTTTCAAGGGATCGCTGCTCTGGATTTAGTGTACCATAGGCCTGCTCCGGCCCCCCTGCTCGGATGACCTCATTAAACTTTCTGCTGAGGGTTTGCAATGAATCAGAGTACCGCGGTTCCTCCCCCAACAGGAAATCTGACTTTGGTATTAAGTTATAAAATGGATTGCTCCCATTTTTAATTATTTCTCGGCACTGACAAAGAACCATTATGGATTATTTCTGGCTTCTGTTGTATAGGAGGACCACAGGACCCTCACACTCCGAGAACTCTCCCGCACATCTGCACTACTCACCACTCAGTGGTCAAAGTGGGCGGGAGCGGTCGGGAGCGGTGCTCCTCTATTTTTTAAATTAAGCTTTACTGTTCCTATACTTTTATTTTAAAAAGAAACCGTTCCGGAATGGATTAATTTAAAATAAAAGTGTAGGAAGCAGTTGAAACTTGGACTTTCAGTGCACTGCACTGAACGTCCCTTTAAACAGCAGACACATTTGTTTGGGGGTTTGTATTGTGTGTGGGAGGTGGCTCAGCAATGGGGTTTGTGGTGAGCGGGAGCAGGCCAGTAGGGAACATAGCTCCACTTCTTCTTTTCGTACACTTCGACCACTGTCTCCACTCTGATACCAGTACTCCTTACTGGCAAATCGTGGCTCTGGAAGCCATCTATAGACCAAGGTTGCACACTGCCCCGCCTCCCAGGCACATCGTAACCTGTAGAATATGTCCAGGATATGTCTTTCCTTCCTGCTGGGCTCATTAAAGGACATCAAACCTACCTCATCACATCTCACCAACTAAGGATTTAATGTCTCCTGAAGACTACTAATGCGATTGGTGAAGAAGGATGGTACATTGAGAAAATGGTACATGTAGACCGAATTCTACTGTTTTGGTCCAGCTCACTGTTTCACTCAGTACTAAATGGTTGCAAGTTCAAGTAGCAATACAATACTCGGGTAGTCTTGGCTTTGTGACAATACAACCACACTAAGGGAGCATGATCTGTGACAAGTGCAACAGTTCAGTAGGTAGCCTATGCTAACCACTCGATGGCCAAATATTCCAGCATCATTCCCTCTCACTCTTGCAGGGCTGCTGCTTTTCTCCTGTGCCCTGGCAGGGCCTCTGCTTACTTTTCCACATGCTCTGGAGAGCAGATCCTACTCTGCAGGGTAAGCCCTGAATTTAGCAGTGTGCATTTTGATTTAAAAATGCATTTTATTTAAGAAAAAGAAAATCGCCTAAATTAATTTTTTGAATCCTCTGTGGGCACTGGGCCGCTGGACATTTCTTTTTCTTCTATTCTACTGCACCCAGCTGTTGGTTTAAGGCACTGTGGATGCTGATTGCCATTGATTTCACTGCTTTCAGGTCTTTCCAAGATGGCCTCTCTGTTTTCCTGGATCAAATTGTTGTCCTTCCCTGCCTGACTCCTACCCCATTGGTTGCCTGGGCCTTCATTGCCCAATCGGAACAACCGGGAGGCAGCAGCCAGCTCCATCTACAAAGGCCCACCTCTAAAGCCCCTGTCAGCTTCCTGTCCGCTGACAGGCCGCTAAATGAGACTCCTGTTAGTGCCACAGCCCAATCCTCCCTGAGGCTGTTACCCCTAGACCATTGGACTACCGTGATTCTCTCACCACATCCTGCATGGGTTTGTTCCCTCCCTCTTTTGTACTTATCTGAAGCTGTTTACATACTCACCTTTACAATCTCACTCCTATCTTTATTTCCTTAACCAATGGGCCCTCATTTAAATTGGAAAGTCAAATGTGGGTGTGTTTTGCATTTAAATTGCAAAGTCAAATGTGGGTGTATTTTTGCATTTAAATTGGAAAGTCAAATCTGGGTGTGTTTTGCATTTAAATTGGAAAGTCAAACTTGGGTGTGTTTTGCATTTAACTTTGGCCATTGATTGTAACATGTTAGCCCAGTGACTGCTCTATACAGCTGTACTTGCTTACTCCTCCCTCTGCCTCCTCCTGCCCCACTCATGGCACTTTCTGTTTCTCCCATCTATTCTAACTGCTTCTCTATCAACTATCCTTCCCTTCTCACTAAGACTGGAAAGAAGAAGTTTAAAAAGGATATACTGGCCTCAAATCCTGGTCTCCCTATCGCTGATACCTATACCAGTGCCTCTTGCATACAGAATCTCACTGACATCCTCTTTGTTGTCCCTTCGCCAGATCTATGCACCCCCCATATGATCTGTGTGCTCTGTCCTGTCTCCTCCTCTCCCATTAATGGCAGCACTTGCTGGGGAGTCCTCATGGCATCATTTGACTCCTCAGAGTCATCCTTAATGTCTACCTAAATGGCGCTGTCATGGTCCAAGGTCCTAAGGCCAATCTCCTCCTCTTTGATAGGCGGTTCCCTCGCCTCATCAACTTCCTTTCATCTCCAGCTGTCCCTTTCTCTTATTCCTTGGCTACCTTCACCACTCTTCTCTCCTCCTCTGCCCCTCTTCAGGCTACCTTCACAACTCTGCAGGGCATACCTCTGATTTGTACCCCTCCCCGGAAGGTCTTTAAGGCCGGCAACCTTCTTCATCTTGCCACTCTCAACTCTCGCTCTGCTGTCAAACACTCCTCTGACATCTGCCACCTCCTTGAAGAATTAGACCTTGATGTCCTTGATTTTACAGAGACATGGTTCACGGCCAGCTCTGTCACGAGCTTTGACACTCTCCTCCCTGATGGTTACAAGATCCTCTCGAAACCCAGATCCACCCGGCTTGGAGGGGGTGTAGCCCTGATCTTTCCCGAGTGGATTTCTGCCACTGTCATTCCCACTTAGATTTACTCCTCTTTTGAATGCCTTGTCTGCAGGCTCTCAATCTCTCCTAGCCACTCTCTTACTGTTGCTACTCTCTACCGGCCCCCTGGGAAAATGTCCTCTTTTATTTCTGACTGGGCTTACCTCTCCCCCTCCCTCCTGACCTCTACCACTCAACTCCTCCTCCTTGGTGACCTCAACATCCACCTCGATTCCCCCTGTCTCTCATCTCTGCTCTTTCACGACCTTTGCGACTCCCTCTTCCTCTCTATCCTCCCATATGGCCAGACACACTCTGCAGGACACACACTTGATGTCCTGATCTCCTCTGGCCTTCCCCTCTCTATCCTTCTCACCACTCCTCTCTCCTGGAGTGACCACTGCCTTCTCTCCTCTCATCTCTCACTCTCTTCCCCCCAAGCCAAGCACACCCCAACACTGCCACCTACTACCTTCTTGGACATCCAACTTATGAAGCGTGTGTCAGTTGAGGCTTTCGCTGCTACCTTCTCTCCCCCCTCTCCTCCTCTGGCTGACTCACACCGGGACACAACCCTGTCTCGACTCTTCCATTTCTGATACTCTTGATGCTCTTGCCCCTGTCATGATGACCCGCTTGAAGTCCAAAGACAAGTGTAATTACTGGTATGACTCTGACCTAGCTACACTTAAACGTAAGTGTAGGGCGGCTGAGAGGAAATGGAGGGCTTCTTGTTCATCCTCTGACAAACTGGCCTGTCGCCTGCTCTAAAGGCAATACCGACTCTCTGTCCGCACCAAGAAGAGAGCCCACATTCAAGCTCGTGTCTCTGCGGTGTCTAACAACTCGGCTGAACTCTTCAAAATCTGCAAGGAGCTTGCCAACCCTGCTGAAGTCTCTACCCCTCCTCCTACCTCAAAAGCTCTCTGCAATGACCTTGCCTCTCACTTTATCTCAAAAACCCAGGACATCTTGTCCACCCTCTTCCCCCTCCCCCTCCTATTCCCCCTCAATCTGTGCTTGCTAACCCCCCTTTAACCACCCCTTCCCTCCTTCTCTTCCTTTCCTCTCTTCTCCCCTGATGAGGTTGCTAGACAAGTCCGATCTATGAAAGCCTCATCAAAACAGGTTCATCCCTGTTCCTCTAAAACCATCAAGGACCACATTGACACGCTCGCTCCAGCCCTTGCCAATTTTTGCAACCATTCCTTTGCTTCAGGATCCTTCCCCTCCTCTATGAAACACTCCCTTGTGCATCCTCTTCTCAAGAAACCCACAGCTGATCCTTCCTGTCCAGCTAACTATCGCCCAATCTCCATTACTCCCTTTCTGGGCAAACTCCTGGAAAAGCTGGCCTTCTCTCAGCTTAACCTTCATTCTGATTCTGTTGGCTGTCTCCATGACCACCAGTCTGGTTTCAGAGCAGCCAGAAACACGGAAACTGCTCTCCTGAACATCCATGAAGATCTGCTCTCCAACCTTGACTCTAACATTCCCTCTGTCCTCATCCTACTCGATCTCTCTTCTGCCTTCGACACAGTCAACCATACCATCCTGCTCAACTGTCTCCGTGAGAACCTGGGTATCACGGATCAGGCTCTGGCCTGGCTGATCTCTTTCCTCTATGATCGAACCTCCCAGGTTCAACTGGGGTCCTTCCTATCCTCTATCTTACTCTCTACCTGTGGTGCCCACCAGGGGTCTAACCTCTTGCCCTGGCTTTTCAACCAATACCTGGCAACTCTTGCCCACTGCATTGCCACTCTATGCTAAAATTTCCAGTGCTACGCTGATGACACTGAACTCATTTTCAGGCTGCCCTCAGCCACCTCCTCTCTATCCCTCATCGCCGATTGCCTAACTGCCATTCAAGATTGGTGTGCCGCCAACGATCTTTGTCTGAATGCCAGCAAGACAGAGATCATTCTCATCGGCAACCCTTCTCCATCCTTTCCCTTCTCTCTCTGGCTGGCCTCGCTTGGCCCTCCTGCTATCCCCACCTCTGAGGCTAAGAACCTCGGGGTCATCTTTGACTCCACACTTTCCTTCTACGCCCACATCTCTGAGGTCTCTAAAAAGTAAAACTTCCTATTGCACCTCCTCAGAGGCACTCTTCCTTTCCTCTCCTTCCCCCAAAAGCTCACTGTCTCCCAAGCTCTGGTTCTTCCTAGGTTGGACTATTGTAACAGCCTCTTTCTAAATCTGCCTGCCTCTACTCTTTGCCCTCTGCAACTAATCCAGAACAGGACTGCAAGGCTTGTCCTGGGCCTCAAGCCCTGGGATCGCATCTCTCCAGCTCTGAAATCTCTCCATTGGCTCCCAGTGGATGTAAGGATTACATTTAAAACCCTGTACATTGGCCACAAGGCTTTCTGGGTCCTGGGTCCAAAACACCTTCAGCTATCCCTCCGCAAATACCTCCCCTCTCGAGCTCTTCGCTCCTCTACCTCTGACTCCCTCAGGGTCAGTCGTTTCTCAAAGAAACGACCCGGGGTAGATCTTTGTCTTTGGCCGGGGCCTCCCTCTGGAACAGCCTCCCTGCCACTCTACAACTTGAGGAGAACCATCTCCGGTTCCGGAAGGACCTCAAGACCTTCCTCTTTGCATCTGCCTTTGCCCCCCTCTCCCTTGCTGATCTGCTCTCTCTTGGCACTGTGCATCTGGCCACCCTCCGTCCCCTTGGCACAGTTACCTGCTCACCCTGCCACCCTTCTGCACTGCCTCCCGGCCACCCCTTGCACTGGGGACTGTATCTGTACCCATACAGTCCCCTATCCCACCATTTTCTTCTTTTTATGCACTTATCAGACTTACCAAGTTCTGCTGCCGTAAACACAGCACTTGACATTTGCTGGCTGCACTACCCCTGTTTATTGCTCCATTATTTATTTTATTTGTATTTATTATTATTTATCTGTTTATCCTCTGCTCTGCACTTTCCACTCTCCCCCTTCCATGCACTTTTCCCCTTTGCCTTTCCCATGCACTTGCACGATCTCAATGTCACTGGGGCTAGTAACATCGTTATTTTGTTCTCCCCTTTTCCCCTCCCTTGCCTTGTTGCGCTCTGAAACACTTGTGTACAAGCGTGATACAAAAAAAACATCAAATATCATACATGAAGAAAAAGCTTGTGACCGATTTATAGCCAGTGCTTCAAGTGGGTCGGGGCCAGCCGAGTCCCACCACATCCTGCCGGGACACATTATCCCGTTACAGCCGCACCCGTGACAGGAGATGCACCCACCATTGAGTCCGGCAAGCTGATAGAATTGCCAGCCAGCCACAGCGTCCCTGTGGCTGGCTGGCACTTCTGCCAGTCACTGTAATTTCCTCTGGTGACCCATTGCGTGATGGGTCACCAGAGGAAGCTACTGTCCTTTTGTTTGCCTTCCTCAGGTCACCGAGGCATCTTTAACCCTCGGCAAACTTGGGGACTGTGTGAAATATTTTGAGGTTTATAATTCAAGCCATCTTTTATAAAACCTTGCCGATGAACAAAGACGCCTTTGTCCGTAGTCAAAGCTTTATAAAAGATGGATTGATCTGTGTACTTTTCAAGCCATCTTTTATAAACGTCGAAATATGTTACAAAAGAAGGCTTGAAAAGTGCACAAACCATAGAAAGGCACTCAAACAAATATATAAATGTAAGCATTTATATATATATGTGCGCACCTTAATATGATTTGTGTACTATGCAAGCCATCTTTTATAAACATAGAAATATGCAACATATTTAGATATTTATAAAATATGTCTTATAAAATACACAAACCATAGTAAGGTATGCATACAAATGTATATATTTGTTTGCGTACCTTACTGTGGTTTGTGTACTTTTCAGGCCATGCCCATCATGCAAGCCAAGCCCCCAAATGAGGGCCCCCCTCAATTTTGTACCCCACTTAAAGATCTGTTTATAACACATGCAGTACCTAGTGTGAATAGTAGGCTCAGAAGGTGTGGCATTAACAAACACTATTAAGAAGACCTCGAGTGCCTGTACTCCGAGTGGCCTCATCCGCACCACCAGAACATTGTGAAATTATAGAGTTTAGTGAGGCATTGCTCAACTGAGAAGCACTTCAGTGATACCACTGTTGAGACATCTGGTTCTTAACAGTCTGGTTGAAATCTGGGGCGATGAGGACAGTAGGCAAACATGATGCATCTTTAAAGCCCTGAAAACCATCGAGGGCTTAAGTATTCCACTGGAGCTTGTTTGTATGTTCTTTGGATGACGTCATGTCTAAATATGGAGTAAACTTTTGTTGAAGAGCAGGTAAAAAAAGCCAAGGAGCAACATATAGAAAAAAGGGACGGTGTTGAGAAGAAGGGGTGATGGAGTATGTGGAATCGTGAATGTGCGGCAAACTGACCAATAGGGGAACACGACAGGATGCAGATTCTTAGGTTCTGCTGGAACTCAGCCCATATCTGAGCCAGAAGATCTCTGCAACAGTGAGGAGAAGGGAAAGGTTGGGGTGATATTTGTTGTAGCTTGGATGATCAGTGTGACTGTCTGTGTGAGTGCCGGGCCTGGAATGGTGAAGTGGAGCTTGGAGTGCTGGAGGCTTGGGAGTTCCACAGAGTGACGGTTGGGATTTGGAGTATGGCAGGGAACCAGAATAGATGCTTGTGACCTTCTCTCCTACCTTCATGAACTATGACTACGTAACTAAGCAAATGAAGCATCTTCGGTTTGTACTTACCGGGGTCAGCCTGGTTCCTGCTCCATGGCACTCTCGCTCTAGCTCTCTGATCCAGGCACATCTTGCAGGAGGCAAGATACTACAATACTCTGAAGAGAGGCTGGTCACCAGAGCCCATATCGATGTAGGAGGGAACAACCACTAACTGCATTGAGTGCCTAGAGCCACCAGAGAGCCGTCAAGCCGGAGGAGCAGAGCAGAGCTGGAAGGCATTGAACGAGGGTAAAGTGTACACTGGTGTGAGATTTCCAAGGCCAAGAATCAGAGCAGAGGCCCAGCTGAAGCGCTAAGAGGAACGAAGACTGAGAAAGGCACTATGGAGAAAGGTAGGCGAAGAGCCGGAGTGCAGGCTCAAACCCCAAGATTGGCGAAAAAATAGCAAACTCAGAGCCGGTGGCGGAACGGCGACCATGAGTAGACGGGGGGAGGGGAGGAGGAGGCACAGAAAAGCACAGAGTTAAGTGTGTCGAGAAACACTGTTTCAAGAGGAAACCCTTGTTATTGTAACTACATAGACCTAGAAATCAAAAGAAATACTGCATGCTGATAATTGTAGTGACGACAGTTGTAGTGATATTGAAAGCAATAGAACTAATGCATATTCGCACGTATAGTGCAGTGAACTACAAAGACATTGAGCACAATTCATACTGGTTGATGTTTGGGTTGCCATCAACCAGCATCGAAACATCCCTAGTCTTAATTATTATACACTTTTACTACAAAATGCTAACCTTCCCTTATTTTCTGATGTTGTGGCCCACTGCCGCTTGCAGATCTCTCCATTACACGTAATAAGACACGACCCGACAACTAGTGCCCTTGAGACTCTCGTCCCAGACCTCAGGCAGCATGGAGAGCCTTCATTGATGACACTGAGCTGGAAAGTGGGCGTGCCTGCGCCCAGACAGAGCACAGTCTTATTGGCTCCCTCATTCATCCCAGACAATCGGCTTCCTCACTGCGCCACTTCCCTTGATATGGCTGTAGATGCTGCGTCATCTAGTATCATGGCTGCATCTTTCCTCTGTCCATGGTTCATGTACCACCATGGCGCATATGGTGTCCGTTTTGAAAGTACATACATGTATTTTTCTCTGCACGCAAATATCTTTGCTAACAACTGTGGCATATATTGAAGTCTTGGATCGGTTTATGAGCTTCCTTAAAACCATATACCAACCATTTGTTTTTTTAGCCAATCTATTTGAAAAAAGTGCTGTACGATGCGCCGTTTCTACGGATTTGTAAATAAGTGTCGGGGCTGGGAAGCACATTAACTATGCAGACTCACAAAGCGTCTTACCTCGTCTGTTTAGCACATAAACCATTTCAACACTCATGGAAATATAATTAGAGGGGCCATTGATGGTTATCAGGGTGAGTTTAAATTGAACGTAGCTTGGTTGCCCCAACTAATCTGGATGCTTTTGTCTCTATGGATAATGCTAAAGAAATTCTGCTGCCCTCTGTCATTCATGCAACTGAGGGAGATGAAGGTTCCTAGACAAACAGCACCAGCCAAGATGGCCTCTTGATACTGCGACTCTGGTGCCAAACAACGAAATCCTGATAAATATCTTGCCAGTGACGGTGTTCCGCAGGTGCATGACTAGGGGCCTGATGCTGTGACACAGCATTTGTATGTTGACATCTGGGTCCGTGTGGTGCTGTAGGTGCAGCCCAGGATATTGCTAGGCCTGGAAAAGATCCGTGGCTATGCTAATTTTGGGACTGTCGGGACTGGGGGCTAGCTAGCCTTTTTGGTTGTAACCCCTGAGCTTCTATCCAAGACCTATTATAGCAAGGATTTTCAATTACAGGGATAGAGGCTTAACCCTGAAAGCCGCCAGAACAAAGGAAGAGCTCTGTTTGGGGTCTGCCCAGATCCTAATATTTCCAGACTTTAGCCCGGCGGTCCAAGCTGCTCGAAAATTGGTCATGGTGGTCAAGAAGAAGCTGAGAGAACGAAACGTGCAGTGCCAGATGCTCGTCCCATCCTAAAATCATCTCATTGGAGAAGTCGCACTTCTTCAATACTGCAAACAAAGACTCATCCTTCATCAATAGCCAGCTAAAGAAACCCAAACACGGAAATATATTTAGAGGGGCCATTGATGGTTATCAGGGTGAGTTTAAATTGAACGTAGCTTGGTTGCCCCAACTAATCTGGATGCTTTTGTCTCTATGGATAAATGTAATGCTAAAGAAATTCTGCTGCCCTCTGTCATTCATGCAACTGAGGGAGATGAAGGTTCCTAGACAAACAGCACCAGCCAAGATGACCTCTTGATACTGCGACTCTGGTGCCAAACAACGAAATCCTGATAAATATCTTGCCAGTGACGGTGTTCCGCAGGTGCATGACTAGGGGCCTGATGCTGTGACACAGCATTTGTATGTTGACATCTGGGTCTGTGTGGTGCTGTAGGTGCAGCCCAGGAGTGTTGCTAGGCCTGGAAAAGATCTGTGGCTATGTTAATTTTGGGACTGTCGGGACTGGGGGCTAGCTAGCCTTTTTGGTTGTAACCGCTGAGCTTCTATCCGGGGCTGCAACCAAAAGACGCGGGGCTATAGCCCCCTCAGAGTCCCCCCTAGCAACGCCTTTGGTGCAGCCTGAGTGCTGCCTTCTTCTTTGCCGTGGCTGTTGGAGGAGCCTGGATCCAGCTCCCCATCTAGATCCTGCGCCATGCGGGCGGCACTGAGCAGAGAGCATTAAAACTGTGAGAGCGGTGTCTAGCTTTGTTTCTGAGGCCAGGGTGGGGAACGCTTCAGCCGCATCTCCGACTGTAGCCTGAGACAAAGGAAAGGCGACGCACTCACTGCATGCGTGCCATGGGATCAGTATATAACTCCGGCGCCGATGCTGAGGACTGGGCAGGGCGTGCTGAATTGGCCCCCGGGATCCGGCTGTGTCGAGCAGCCGGCGCTTGTGGTGCCGAGTGTCACCTTGCAGAGGTCTTGCAAAGCTGATGGGATTGCTCCTAGCAAGTGCTAGGAGCAATTCCACCAGCTTGTGCAGGACTATGGCTGAGTTTATAGGAGAGGGACAGCCCCCGACGTGTAGCTGGGGAAGGCAGCCATAGGTGAGAGTGCTTAGAGCGCAGGCTATGGACTGCATGGGTGAGGGGCTGAAGCAGGAGGGAGCGAGGTGATTGGAGTGACAGAGCGGTATTGTGCCTTTAGACAAGGTGGTGTTGACACCACAAAGGCCCCCTCTGACACTGCCAATATACACTCGCCCATGGTTGAAGCAGACGGGCTGGATTTGGCGTGTGCTGCCTGATACCTGGTGGTTGTGTCTGGTGCTTGGTGGGCAAAACTCGTCCTGTGTGCGGTCTGCTAGCTTTGGAGCATGCCCAACCCCAAAGGCAAATCTCAAGCTAAACCTGAGACATTTTCTGGATTTGGAATCAACATAGGCTACTCAATGGTGACACATGGCTCACCAGCTCCTCGGAGGGATCCCACGAAGGGGAGCTTTGGTACCTGCTGGTCGAGATGAAGGGCACACTCCACAATATAGATCTAAAGTTGGATAAGCTGCTCATAAAGTGGAGCCCTTGCAACATAAAACTGAGCAACTGTTTGGCAGAGTTGCTGAGACAGATCACCACATCAGTACTACCAAGGATACGCTGGCTACTTTGGAGTCCCGAATGGCCACCCTGGACAAAGAGGTGCTGGCGGTTAAGGTGAAAAACAAAGACCTTGAATCCAGATCAAGGCAAAACAACATCCATATTTTGGGGCTCTCGGAATCACTGGTCCAAGGCTGATGGAAATGTACCTGGAGAAGATTCTGGGCACCTCGTATTTTCTGCACACTTGCAAGTTGAACGTACGCATTGAACAGCATGGCCCGGACTTGCCCCAGAACTTCCTCCAAGACCTATTATAGCAAGGATTTTCAATTACAGGGATAGAGGCTTAACCCTGAAAGCTTCCAGAACAAAGGAAGAGCTCTGTTTGGGGTCTGCCCAGATCCTAATATTTCCAGACTTTAGGCCGGTGGTCCAAGCTGCTCGAAAATTGGTCATGGTGGTCAAGAAGAAGCTGAGAGAACGAAACGTGCAGTGCCAGATGCTCGTCCCATCCTAAAATCATCTCACTGGAGAAGTCGCACTTCTTCAATACTGCAAACAAAGACTCATCCTTCATCGATAGCCAGCTAAAGAAACCCAAACACAGCACCCTGAATGCTGCTGCCAACAATAACACTTGACGGAGATACAACAGGATACTAGCTTTGTGCTTCTGTGCCAGTGGCACTGGGTAGTCCATAAAGGCCTCTACTTCCTGATCCCCACTGATATAATTCGCTTTGTTTGGTCTTGGTGATTGCGCTATGTGCCCCCTCCTTCAGTGATTTACACATGGGGTGGGGTTCCTTAGTTGCTTGTAATTTTGTCTGTTTTGTTATGCCACATTATGCGGTGCTTGGGCTGGTTTTTGTTGGGGGGGGTAGGAGGGTGAATTGGTGGTTCTCTGCGGTACAGTGAGTGTGGGGGCGGGAGGAGAGTGAACTTAGGTCACGGTATGGGTAATCGTTTGTTCACCATAAGGCAATGGTACTAGAGGTTTTGGATGAAGTTAGCATTACATCTAACTGGTCACAGGGGTGGGAGTGATGACTGAGAATCCAGCCGTGCTCACAGTGATGACATGGAATGTGAGGAGGCTAAACAATGTCATTAAGGCTTGCAAGGTTCTCGCCTATCTGAAGAGGCACTCGTACGTTGTGTATTTATAAGGGGCTCACCTTTCACAGGTTGGCCACCAAAGATTCAGGGCAGGGCTGGGGCATAGCGAAATGGTACTCCTCATTTCCCACCCAAGCTTGAGAGGGTATAATTCTGGTTCGTACATCAGCAGGCTTTAGTCCCTACAGTGTGATCACAGACCCGAAGGGTCGGTACGTTATAATTCCTGGGATGTTAGGTGGTAATCTTATCACACTCATCATTGTTTATGCTCCCAGCGTGGACGAGGCTAGGTTTTTCGACACATTGTCCATCAATATGCATGGTCTAGTAGACCACTGCATCATATTTGGAGGCGATTTCAACACAATAGCTGACCTTGGTCAGGATAAGCCATCTTCCTCAGGTAGGAGGGGTGGCCAAAGCTTTGCTGGCTCTTTGTGATGATCATGCTGTAAGAGACGCTTGGAGGAACCAACAGGGCTCAAACAAGGAGTACACATTTTACTCTTGTGTGCATGAATCACATTCCAGAATTGACAGAATATATTTCTCCATAGTGCTCTCTCCCTTAATAATGAGCTGTTGTATCCTCACTCAGACGCTTTCTGATAATTTGTCTGTAATTATGGGCTTGAAGGTGACTAACTCCAGGCACTCTTTGAGAACATGGAGGTTCAAATTGGAGGCACTCAGTTATGTTGCCTTCAAATCCGATCTTCATAATGCAACAACGCTATTCCTAGAAACCAATGCTGACTCTTCCCCTACTATAGCCACATATTGGGAGACATTTAAGGTTGCTGTAAGGTGCAGATGTATTTCATGCGAGTCAGGCATTATCAGATCGGTATTGTACGAAATTACCTAATACCAAAAGTTCAACCCCCAAAAGTCCGACCCACAATTTTCCACATATATATGTGGGGGGGTAAAGTGAATAAAAACGTACAGGGGTAAGGTGGAGGGGCTGTGGGGGTACTCCCCCCACATATATATTTGCGGAAAAATTAAGAAAAAAAAGAAATCAGACTTTTGGAGGTCAGACTTTTGTATTCGGGAATTTCAGACAGATCCTATCAGATCATTCCGAGGGACCCTGGATAAACTGAAAGCCTCCCTTCAGGGATTCGAATGACAATATGAAACCACCCGAGACAACAAAATACTTGCTGAAATCAGGGCACAAGTTGACGAATTTCAGGGGGCTGCGTAGTGCAAGGTGAAGTTTCTTTCCCGCAAAGTCAGTGTAAGGCACTACGCGGTGGGTGACTGACCTGGGAAGATACTTTCTTGGACCATTACAAGCGAGCACTCTGCCACACTTGACTGAGGTTATTCAACACAAGGGCAGAAGATTCACAGACCAGGCAAGCATAACGAGCACCATTGAGGAGTACTACACAGAGTTGTACAAACCGCATGTACCCATATTGCCCCAAAAGTTTATTAAATACCTGGACTTAGGCTGAACTCACGTAGATTGTGGATTCACACTGCGATCCTCTCAATGCCCCCGATAACCACTGAGGAGGTTGCCAACGCCATAAAACATTAAAGACCTGGCGTCTTGGAAAACCTCGGGTCCAGATGGGATAACCATTGAATTCTATGATGGATTCATCGACATAGTGACTCCTATGTTAGCTGAGGTATATTGTGAAGCTCTCCGTACTGGCGAGTTGCTCACAACTATGAGAGAACCTACTATTGTCCTCCTCCCCAAGCAGGGGAAGGATGCCACGCTCTGTGCCTCCTATACGTTTCTCTCTTAACTCAAGGAGGACAAAGAAATATTGGTGAAATTATTAGCCCGGAGGCTCTCTCCACTGATGTCAATGCTAGTTCTGCCTGATCAGTCTGAGTTTATCCCAGGAAGATCAACACACTTGAACTTCTGCTGCCTGTCCGCTGTCCTCTCTCTAATAAACCCTGATATCAATGCAACAGTATTGTTTTTGGATGCAGAGAAAGCTTTCTATTCCTTGAATTGTGATTTCTTATTTACTGTCCTGACACGCATGAGAGCATGGGAGACGTTTATAGCATAAGTCAAGCTCCTGTATCATAACCCATCTGCCGTAACATTAGTTAATGGGGCTCTATATCCCCCTTTCGGCCTAGATTGGGGCACAAAACAGGGCTGCCGTCCATCACCCATATTGTTCGCACTGGCTATAGGACCGCTAGCGTGCATCCTTAGGGCAGAACATATCCACAGAGGCCTGCAATTCTACACCCAAAAAGGGCTTCTATCTTTGTGTGCTGATGACCTGCTCCTTCATGTACAGGACCCTGACAGCAACATAACCCCAATAATTGAGGCAGTCACAGAATTTGACAGATATTCCGGACTAAGAACCAACTGGTCCAAATCTAGATTGTTGCCATTGACGCCATCGACTCAGAGGGCCATGGATGACCATGGCTGCAGGTGATGCCCACATGTTGTTAAATACTTATAGAGGTGGTGGAGGACATACAGAAGTTATTTGTAGCCAATTAAGTTCCCCTTCTGATGAAATGGAAAACAAGGTCAGCAAGTAGTCTTTACTACCCCTAGCTATGATAGCCATGATATCTCTCTTCAAAATGGTGGTCCTCCCCATATGCTTATACCTATTCTTAAATATAAATAAACCTATGCAATTATCTGGGGATTATAAAGTGAAGGCATTGATGCAAAAACTGTTTTGGGTAGGTAAAAAGGCAAGGGTCCGCTGGGAGATATTCATACACCCAATAGGAGAAGGGGGGCTGGCAGTGGCCAACCTCATGAGGTATTATTTAGTGGCGCCGATCAGCCATATCAAGTTGTGGTTTGACCCTTTATGCACTACATGTGGCCCGTGAGAGGGATATAGTAGCCCCAGTGAAACTAATCTGCACGTCTCAGAGTGCTGGTCGTAAGACTGGCAAGACCATAACACAGTGTCAGCGGCACTGGCGGCACTAAGCTGACTCTATAACAGGCACTGAATTGCTCCGCCGCTTCCTATTAATACATTCTTTGACAGAAGCAAGGGTATCCCAAGCTCCTTTGCAGTGGTATTTGCAAGGAAATTGCTAATCTGGGGCTGGTGAAGATGGAAGACTGGTTCTGGAATGACACTTTTTTTTGCACAAGAAGATTTTGCAGAAATTGGGGGAACCCGGTCTCCTACCAGATGCTTCACGCTAGAGTTCATAAGGAGTTTAAAGACATGATGCCGACATTCCTGATCGCCCCGGTCGGGGACCCAGTCTTGATGATGCTGACAACTGACGGGTCACACAACAAGCTGGTCTCATGTCTGTACAAGCTGGTAGGCAAGTGGGGAGCCATGGACTTGAATGGCACCAGGCGGGCATGGGAAGTGGATTTTGGGGGTGCAATATGAGATGATGATTTGGGGTACATCTGCCAGCATGCCCAAAGAGTCTCAATGAATCACAAACGCTGATCGCTACACATTAAATTCTTGCACAGAGTTTACTTCACCCCCAGCAGAATCCGGATATTTGACCCCTCTGCTCTGGGTGCATGCCCAAGGTGTAAGGTGGATGTGGCTGATTTCATATATATGACCTGGGGGTGCTGCAGGGTAGCACAGTTCTGGTATGAAGTGGTTGCTGAGCCTTTTGATATGTTGGAGGTTGAAATTAATTTAGATATAAAACACGTTTATTGGTTTGTGTCGGGCATGAACCCAGCAGTCAGCGAAGATTGGCAAATATGGCCCTTGTCTTGGCTAGGTGCCGGGTGGCGCTCCACTGATGGGCCTCATCCCCTCCCCCAACACACAACTCTCTATGTGACCTTGGCGTGGTGTAACGTACAGGATATCGCAAGTGCACATTCCCACACAATAGGCCTATATACTAGTGGGGCCCATTGAGGGCATATTTGCAGAAGGACTAAGATAATTCCAGAGACGCTTGTGTGGATGTGAATGCCCAAGGAACACTGCATAAGTAGCATGCTGAAAGCATGTCAGGTTGATCTGCCTGTGATATTTCCAGACTAGTGCTATTTTTCTATGGAGAGATAGTGTGGTCTTGGGGACCAGATTGTATGCCACTGTGGGTGCCCATTTTGCAGGCTCACCCCCTGTTATAGTTGCCCGACTTCTTGTCTGTCTTGCTTTGTGATATATGCTCATGCCAGTGCTGTTGCCATTAAGTTCTTATCTTTTTGGTATATAAAAATAATAAAGTTTTTTTAAAAAAAGTATTACTTATTACATAGAGCGGGTTAATTTTGGGGTAATATTGTGTAAAACATATGGAATAACAAACGGAGCTGGAAGGCTGGGATTGAAGCAGGCATCCTTAAAAACTTGTCACATGGGGGTTTACAATTCCCTACTTTTGTTTGCATTTTTATTGTCTTAAGTGTCTTGTTTTTTTTATGTGTATGTGAAAGCTCATACTTACTGGCTAAACACATTAAATACAAAATAAAAATGTAAATATACGTTTTTAAATATAAAGATTGTAAAATGTCTTAATTAAAGAGGTTTTTCTGAACTGTTTTAGTTTTAGTTCCCATTTTTCTTATGGAGCTCAGTGAGGTGCCACTCTCAGCTTGTCTCAATCTTTCTCAGCCACCATGTTGTATAGGATGACGGGGAAGACTAAACCCGATTCTATTGAGACTAATACTTTTTTATTGTTTAAAAAAAACTTTACAATTAATCAAATTACACATCACAAGGAATAAAAGTAAAAATATGCATATCATTAAGAACATAATAAACAATTACATAAAAGTGATCTTATCTTACATCGCATCACATTAACACCACCTTAAAAATCTGTCCTTCAACTAATACTCATCCATATCAATGTACAAAACATCCAGAATGAAATATTCTAAAGAGCTCAGTATGAAGAGTGGGGACTAAAAAACTATTTTAAATGAATCTGTAACATTACACTCGCCGGTGGGGCACCCAGCTACAAGGAAGTAAAAAATCCAGCCACAGCAATCCCTGCTGATGCTAAAATGGCACATAGACACCTTTTCCAAAAATTCTCGGTGTCTGCCCAATTTATTTTATGGATCCATTTTTAAAAATACGCCATTCTTTGCACATCTCGGACAGAACACTCCAGAAGTAGGTGCCTTGCAGTTTCTGTTACCCCATTTATCAATGAAAAATCGGCACATGGATTCCCGTATCTGTGACTTTCTTAGCTTCCCTTTTTTCCTTAGTGACCTGGCCTTGTTTCTACCCTACGCCCATCCCCCACATTTTATTGGTATTGTTGGTTAATTTGTCATATTCTTGTAATTAACACATTGGCCCTCATTCCGAGCTAGGAGGTAAGTACCGGTACTTTCCGGCATGGCGGAAAGTACGACACCGCCCTGGCGTCAGACCGCTAATTGCGGCCCATTCCGACCTCGAGGACACGCGCTTTTCGCCAATGCCGGAAAAGTACAGAGCGGCATACCGCTAAACGACCCGCAAAACCCCCTACCGGCATGCTGCGACACGTACATAACAACACCGCCTTGGAAGCAGCAGCGTCTGTAAATAACGGTGACCGTAATTCACGGATCCCGTAAATTACGGTCACCACAAAACAACGGGACCGGAAATTTCGTTATCGCACAAGAACAGGAAGGAGCGCGGCGGCCATCTTTAAAAACACAATCCATTGCTATACTCATCAGCCAGCACCCTTGGAAGCAAACTGAAGTCAGGGAAAGGACAACACAACAAGGAACAATGCCAAAAACCCCAAAGAAGACGGCGGACCGGCTCCGCAAGAAGAAATTCAGCCCTGAAGAACTGCAGGCCATGGTGAACTACCTGGCAGAGCATGCTGACGTTGTGTTCAGCCCTGACATGCGGAGAGAGTCCATCATCCGCAAAAAAAACATCTGGGCACAAATCGCCCAGAGGGTGAGCGCTGTAGGCACCACCCGCCGCACCCTCAGGGACTGCCGCAAGTGGTGGGATGACTTGCGGGTGAGGGTGCGGGGCCAACCGGAGTCAGGCAATGCAGACCGGAGGGGGCCCAAGTTCCCCTGTGAGACTTGAACCATGGGAGGAGACATGTGCGGCATTGATTGGTACAGAATCAATTGAGGGCGTCGGCGAGATGGAGTGTGGGGCAACGTCGTCTGCCGAAGGAGGTGAGTGTCCAAAGTCTACACTGCCAATGGCCATTGCATGATTTAAACTCCCCAAGGGCCATCAAAGGCACCTTCTCATGTTGCCTTCACCCCCATCCAACTAATGCAGAGCCAACTGCCACGCAATCAAGGGCCAAGTGCAAGTACATAACGCACATCAACCATAGTGCATTAACTTGCACATCCCATCATGCACACTGTGCAGCCGGTTCGGCAGTGTGCCAGTCAGACTGCACATTACCAGGCCAGGATGAGTCATTCCGAAACCTGCGTACATGTCATACTCATGCACATGTACCACTGCTGTTGCTACACCCAAAAGGCCACAAACCCCAATTGACTGAAATGTGAATGCAGCCATGTATGCTATTAGGACATCATACAATCACTCATGTTGGCCCTCTCTTCTACCCCCACAGGCACTGATCATGACAGCAGTGAGCCACAGACAAGCCGGCCAACCACCTCCATGGGCAGTGGCAGGGTCCGGCGCATTACAGCACCGAAAAGAACACCCACCCCGGCTCCTGAAAAGTCAGTGGAGGCTGCACCACCCCAATCCCTCCCAGCATCGGCGCCTGCCACTATGCCCACCCCAACATCGGCACAGGCCAGCATTTCTGGGGAGGTTGCAGCTACAGGCCCCGAGGAGAATGTGGACAGCCCTTCATCCATCTGTGGGACGTCCGAGGAGGAGTTCCATCCCACAGTCCACACCCCGGAGCCCAGCAATGTCCCCCTGGCCTCATGCAGTGACTGGAGATCCACAAACACCTGCCCGTCGTGCTCCTACAGACACGCAGGGGTACGATGATCGTGGGCCAAGTTCACCAGTACAGTCCTCGCCAGAGCACGTAGGGCCAAGTCGCTTCCATGATGGATTCCCATCATTTGGCACACGTCGTGCAAATCAGCTCACTAATCTAATCACTGAGTTCATGGAGGTCAACCGCCAGGCCAGGGTGGAATGGCAAAATGAACTCCGGGAAATGCACCAGACAGTCACTGACAGCACCAATAGGTTGTGTGAGACAGTCACTGACAGCACTAACCGTTTGTGTCACGTCCTAGGACGCATAGCCAATGCCCTTGAGGCTGCACAATAAAATCTGCAGCGTCAGCAGGAGGACACGCCCTCATCCAGTGGGGCCACACCAGCAAGCCCACCAAGACGCACTCTGCGTTCCATGCAGCGCAGGGACATGCCTCCCCCGGGCCCCAGGAGCATGAATTAATCATCAATGCTGCCACATGTGGCCTTAACGTACTACATGGGACTACTGTTGTGGAGTTGGGGGGGGGTGAGGGGTGAGGGTTTGTTGTGGAGTTAGGGGGGAGGGGGGTAGGGGGAGGGTTTGTTGTGGAGTTGGGGGGGAGGGGGTGGGAGGTGAGGGTTTGTTGTGGAGTTGGGGGCAGGGGGGTGGGTCGAGGGAATGTTCACACTCATCCCTTTTTTTCAATACACTATTGGTGTTGCAAAGTTTAACCGTTGTGGACATTCATCATTGAGCATGTGTATTATGACGTCTGATAGTGCATGGTCTACAAGTATACACACACCCAGTGCCCTGTGTGCCCATGTAATGCCACCCTCTGCTGACTTGTGTTCTGGTTATAATGTCCAATCATTGTTTGGCACACACGACATGTCCCTCAAGTGCACCGCCTCCATGATGCTTTCTTGCCACTTCCTCCTCCTCCTTCACTCCATCTTCATGTGCTGCTAGCAGTCCCATGTCAGGGGACAGAGACACAATCCAAGGGATGTACATTTTGTTCAGCTTTACACATGACATGGGGATCTTGGACACCACATAGCAGTAGATGGGTCCCCCACCAGTCCAGATTCACCAACTCATATGTGCCTTACGCAAGCCAGGTGACTGCTTCATCTCCACGCATGCACGGGTATGGCCAGTGTTTTAGTGCTCCCTCGGCCTGTTCTGTGGGTTACTGACAGGGGTCGTGTACCATGGTGTCAAGGGACAGCACCAACACCTGCATGTCTAGCCAATTACGGTAAGTGTTTGAACTGTCACGGTGGAGAACTGAACTTGGCTGACATGGCAGCGTGTTACTGATGGCCATACGCACATGTCCATGGATGCATTTCGCCCATTCATGGCCATAATATGTGTCCACTTCAATGGAATGCTGTAGGGGGGTGCATCTACAAGATGGTCCATGAGCAATGGCACGGACATCTCGTGGCACATGCTTCGTTGATGCATGCAGCAGTCCTGATGTTATATCCATGTAGTGCTGTGTACTGTGTGAATCCGTAGTTGGGTGTGTTGTATGTAGTCAGTGGCTCATAATCATCATACTGTGTGATCCATACTATGGTGAATTCCAACACTTCTATGGGTGTGCCAAACCGGTGATGTGGTGTGGTATACCTGCTTCCCTCAGTTCAATCCACTCCCAGGGATGAGTCTCCGGTGTGGTGCCATGCTGGGGGCAGCCACATTGTGCATATGCAGTGTGTCTTCCTATATGCCCTTACGGTTGTGGTGGCCGCCAATGAGTGGTGCATGTGTTGTGGGATTTGGCCTTGTCAGATGTTAGGAATGTTGTGTTTTGTGTGTGCCTTACTCCATCGATGTGGGAATCTGTACTCAGGTGCCGTTGCACTGGTTCTGTGGCAGGGTGGTTGGTGGGGTGAACATTGTGCACTGGCTTCATCATTTCGACCCAGTTTGTTCATGCAGGCACCCACCTCATGGCACCAATGCACTGGAATGACACAGTCAGACGACTCACCGGGCAGCCAGGCACGTCATCCTGCATGTCGCCACATGCGGCACAGTAGCGTGGAGATCAGCTGGCCCATTGAGTCATGAGTTGTTCCTTGATGTCGGGCCCACCCATGTGTGATGTTCTTGGTTGCGTTGTATTCCATCTGCACGTAGGGGGAGTGGTATTGCATGCAGTTGCTATCTGCCACCTGCATGCCATGCTGGTCCACCTAGGACACGTGGGTGCTGTCAGGGGCACCCATGTCATTTGGCATGCCTACCAATGCATGGGGGCCAAATTTAGTGTTGTATATCTCCTGGGTAGTCCATGTTAGGGATTTGTAGGCCCTTGTGTTCTTGGGGAGGTGAACCAGCACTTGTTTATGTATCCGTGTAATGGACGATTGTGACATGCCATGCATGGGACCCACTACTGTGTGCTGGTAGGTGCCTGTGGCATGGGTGTGGGGCACAGGCAACACCTTCAGTTGTGCCAGGATAGCAGTGTGTATTTGTATGCTGCTCGCTTATCTCGTTATTTCTTGGGCCAAATATGGTGGTGATGGTGTCACAGTCAAGCTGGTAGGGGCTGTGTATCTGCTCAGGGGTTTCCTTGAGGGACAGGACATGCTGCGTGGGAATGGGGGCTGCTGGGGTGGTGACTGAGGCTGCACTGGTGCTGCATGCTTGGCCTGTCTCCCCCTCCTTCTCCCCCTGTGTCTCCTTAATGGGGGGGCCTGGTGTTGTTGGTCTAGTTATTGTGGTTGTGCCCTTGCTGGCACTATTGGTCTCATCTTGGTGTGGGAGGGGGTGTGGTGTGTGAGTGTGTTCCTTTTCTGCTGTGGCAGACTCCATTGCCTCCACCTGTGCTGATTGTGTGCACCTGTGGCTCTGGGAACCACTGCTCAGGGTTCTTTACTCCTTCTCTGAGACGCCTGTATGTACTCCATGCCTGTAAGGTACTTTACGGCCTTAAGGAGGCCATTATTTACGTGTGCTCCTTACTTGTGATCAGCTCCGGTTTACGCCATGCCGCTAATTTCAGCATGATGGGGCGCGCGCGTGACCCAAGACTGATAATTACGGCATCGTTGTTTACGGTGCCGTAAATAGCGGTCTGACAGGTCAGAATAGCCTGTATCGGTAAACGATGCCGGTAATCCATTACCGGCATCGTTTTTCCCTTACCTCCAACCTCGGAATGACCACCATTATCTTTACTCTTGGCATGAGCTACCCGACTCAATTAGCTTGCTGCTCTATTGATTGAGATACTGTACTTACGTAGTCATGTGGGTCATGCTTTTGTTTGGGGGATAGCAGGTAATGATCTACAGATAGATTTGTTCACTTGTACAAGCTTGTATGTCTGAGTGTAATTGATATTTATAAAAAATAATATTCATGTCTGTGAGGCGGCGCTGTACTTTATTATGAATTGTTCTAATATGGATTTTATTAGTAAACTGTGTAACTACGTAAGAGTGTGCTTGCTCCGCCACGCAAGACATTTGACAATTTAGCTAGATCTGGTTTTGTCGTTTTGATATGGTTATATCAGCGGGGCCGCAGGTGGGCTGTGCTTACACTGCAGCGTGGGGGGGGGGGTTGGTCGATTTTATCGATTTTATCGATTTTAAGTTTGCTAATTGGGTCATGTTTTTAAACTAATCTGTTTAATGTGTGATGCTTTTGGTTTTTAATGATATTACGTGTTAATGTAGAAATCGGAGTCAATAAAGTATTCATTTGACAGTGTTGTTAGGCTTGGGATTTCATATGTAGCTGTGCATTCTGATTTCTTGTATGTTAGCACCATTCAATATAAATTGTTTTACAAAAAAAATGTTTAATGATATATATGGTTCTAAATCTCTGTTTTGTGAAATCAGTAAGGGAACTTTGGTACGTAAAAATCTTCGTTAGACTCCAATCAATCTTAGAAATGCTCTCAGATCTCTCTTGGTGTTAGAGAGAGGGGCCTTTTGTACTGCACAAACTTTGGTGATTTGAGACTATTTGATTCTTTTAACTACATGGAATTGCAGATGCTGAAATACAATATTGTATATATACAGGAAACCCACCTTCCTTACTATCAACTCTCTGACTTTAAATACACCAGAAATTGTAGATATCTCAAGGCTCATCAGAATAGAAATATTAGAGGAGTTCCTATCCTATTCTTTAACAAAGATATGTAGATCAAATGTTGAACCACTGCTTGCAAGGGGCAATGGGTTGCAACCACCGTCAACTTGTAATATACCGTTTTTAGTCTATATGACCCAAACTATGATGAAACATCTTTTTCAGAAGCTGTTCAACTGGGGCCTGGTGTAGCTCCCAAGAACACACGGTGTGGTGATTTTAAGTTAGTAGCGGATATGATAAAAGGTCAAACTAAAAACTGATGATAATAGATTGAGTTGGGATAGGCTATTGAAGACAAATGTAATTACACGTGAAATGAGCACTCTATCCTACAACCAAAGCAAGGGTAAATCACTCTCTTTTGTAACCCACATCAGAATTACTCAAGAATCTACTATTTTCCTATCTTTGCATATGTTTATGACTAACTACATCACAAAATAATTGCCATTTTAGTGCATGCATTCATTGAAATTACAATAAAAATAACAAATAATCTAAGAATACACAGGACATTTACCTGAGCATTTCTATGTGATATCTAAAGATAGGAAATGCACCAAAGAATGTATAACATTCAAAAATTAAACAGCAGGGAAATGCATTATTTTGGGATATAGTCAATTTTTACGATGGGGACAAGTAATTTTCCATATCAGGAAAAAAGCTAAGTAAAAAGAAAACAAATAAAAGAAACTGAAAAATCTTTGCAAGAAATACAGACTCAGACACTGCATATGGAAACTGTCACCAATCAATAAAATAAGGTAGGTGAACTAGGAAATCAATTAAAGCAAGATCAAACCAAAATGTTAATAGAACATATGCAAGAAATTAACAGAAAGTGTCAGAGTACATGGAGAGAAAAATATGAGCATAACTGATGTAAAGTCAGCATTTTAGTAAATCGGTGTAATGATAACCAAAACAAATATTGAACAAATAAGTGATACACATTATAAAATGACAACACAAAACAAAGAAATAAAGAATATGGGATATGGAGTCCTATTCAAAATTATATATAATATCGTGTCTTTCTGACAATAATCTTAAAAATAGCCACAAGATTTCTCTCTTCCTTTACTCACAGATATACATAAAATCTCATTAACAATTAAAATAACCATGACGGAATTCAAGGAAATGGTAACCAACAAACTAGCAGGATAGAATTGAATCCCAGGCACGGCCTTCAGGATAGTCAAGTTCTACAGGACAGTCAAATAGCAACTAGAACCTCTAAAACAAAAGTTTCTTTACGATTTTTTGGAACAACAAATTGCAATCCCAAATCATGGCCGTTAGAGTGGATTTCTAAACTCTGGCCTGGTGGACAGATGTTTAGGAGGCCACCCTTGTTAAATGAAAAGGGGACACTTCTGGGAAGACAGTCAGACCAATTCACAGTAGATTGGAAAGCAGTGAAGGCTAAATCTCAGTATGAGTAAGGGTGATCAATGGTCTCCAATGAGCACACACAGTAAAATACCCAGAATTACAATTAAACAGTAGCATACGAAAATATACTATTTATTATAGGCCCAATAGCAACACAAATGAATACTGAAATGCAATAGTAGAACACTACACAAGCAACACACTATGTAATATATATACACTCACTGGAGTCAGTGCAAGAAAGTTAGTAACTTCACCAATACCTGCAAAGGAACATTGTGAATAACCTGTATAGCACCAACAGTCTGCAGAGATGGCAACCCTAACTTTATAAGTCCAGCCCTAAGATGAATGGAGCCTTGTGCTCAATATTTGATGTATGCGTAAAAGCGTCCAGTTGTGCGTAAAGTTCACAAAGTACTTCTTAGGGAGCAGGGAGAAGTTAGGGGAAGAATTCTGAAGGAGTGAAATGGATTCCAAGAATCGTGAGAGGATCTGCTAAGATGAACAAAGCTGTCCCCAACTTTTGGAGGGCTTTATGAAGCGAATACTACCCAAGCCAGAGAGAAGGCCAAAATAACCTTCACTGGGTAAATGCGTTTGGATGAACAAAGGGCCACCGGTAAGTAACTTCACTACTCACCGCCCTTAGCTTGATTTTGGTCCAGACTTGGAAGGTCTCAAAGTGGTTGTCAGAGGTATGATTTCCCACTCTCAGTTCGGCTTCCAGATGCACAGGCGCCACGGGTGCGAATACAGGTCAAGTATTGGCAGGAACTGTAACTCTTGATTCAGGTGAAGAACGAAGAAAACACTAATGTAGCAGGTCTCTGGGTATAGGAAGGAACACGGAAAAATCACCTACAGTGGGTTCCATGTGTTAAAATCGTGGCAGAAATGGCTGATGGTATAATGGGGTACACCTTTACCGGGTCAAACCCAATTTTGCGGCAATGTTTTGTAAAGGCGACATTTTTGCCGCAATTTTATTACTGCATACCCTACAGTGATGCAGGGACACTCAACTCTAGCAGTATGAAGCGGTATGATGCCGCCTCCGGTATGATGCCGCCTCCTATCACGTGACCCAAAGGTGCTAGGATGACGAAATTTGGCAGAAGAGTACTTTGTTGGAAATGCTGGGATTCCTCAAAGTCTCTGGTCAAAACTCGAAACGGCAATACTCCTGCACAGCAACCAATCATTAAGCTGGACAGTACACTGGATATCTCAGGGACACTTCCGAACAGGCTCACTTGCAGGGTCACCAGGAGACATCAAGAGTGATTGTTCCCTTCACTCTAAGGGTTCAAATCACCTTCACAGGTCTTCTGAGATCAAGAGCAAAGCAGGGTTCCACCGGGACAACAACAGGATTCGGGCGCTGGCCCTCTTTAATGTATCTCAGGAATATCCTTTGTTCTGCTCAGCTCTTCAGGATACTTGGTTCTGTCTGCAGGTCAGTTCTGACCTGTTGCTGATCTGCTGGAATAAATGTAGGACCCCTCCTCATATCCACAGTCAGACAAGTGCTCGCGGTTCTAGGTCATTTGGTCGAATATAAATGGTCGACAGGACAAATGGTCGACACCAAAAGGTCGACAGGTCAAATGGTCGAATTTTGATTTTTTTTTTCTTCATATTTTTAATTATTTTTGGGGGGGTCCCCCTAACCCCCTTTGTTTTGCTAAAAAACCCTTTTTTTGCCTAAACGAAAAACCTAAAAAATATATATATAAATAAAAAATAATTCGACCATTTGACCTGTCGACCAAATTGTGTCGACCATTTGTCTGTCGACCATTTGTCTGTCGACCATTTGACTAGACACCAGTGCTCGCACTCAGCCCGCATTGGGAAGATCTGCTCCATGCAGGCACAACAGCAGTGGTCCAATCAGGTACCAATGGGGTTCTCGTGCTCTTGTGCACACCAGACACTCAGGCACCAGTAGTGTGGATTGGGATCAGACAGTCCCAGCCCACTTCCTGGGTACCTACACATGTGACCTGCAGGTGCCCTCAAAAGAATCAGCTTTTGTGGGCAACTACGTGCCCAAATAAGGAAATCCAAGCCATAAAGGGGTAGGGGGAAGGCACAGGGACAAAATGGCCAAAGGAACAGACAATAGACCTCGTGGCATGGCCATGTTAGACAGTAGCCACAGTCATGAGTCAAATGCAGTAAACGCGGTAGGGCTTGGTAAAAAAGTTACACAACTGCAAGAAAAAGCTACTGCTGCCACCAGTCTGTTCCAAGGCACACTGTACTTCCTTAGAGTGTGTCTAGGGCCAGAAAGCACAAAGACCCCATTGTGCAGTACTGTAAGGTACATTGTGCAATGATAAAATGTTACCAACAAAGTCGAAAAATTAAGAGAAACAACGTTTCTCAGTACTGACAGCCTGCCTAAAGGACATGTCAGTTTCCCTATACCAATGAGCGAAAGCCCAGTGGAGTGCAATCACTCTATAGAACTCCTTTTGTGGCCATACACATGAATGGTACATTACCTGCATCATTTTATATCAGTCAAGTTTCACGACAAGGTTGCACCCTATCACCATCTCTAGTTGCACTATTCTAAGAATCACATTTACACTGAATTAATAAGGATATCTCTCCAGACAGCATTAAATGGTGTACACTTTAAATTAGCAGTATACGCAGATGATATTGCACTGTACACTAATAACGCTTACTTAGCCTTCTCTACTATAAAACATTTTCATTCACTTTCGAGATATCTCAGGTTTCAAATTACAGATAAAACACAGGTACTTGTGATGACTCCACCTAAATATATATCAACCTACTGCAAGAAACAGGCCCTCTGCTTGTGTTTGAATGTACAGATTGACACAATACAAATGTTCATGATATATTAGAATTTACCAAAAAGTGTGCTAAATGGAAAAAATATACTATTATCTATCATGGGTTGAGCAAATCTGCTCAAAATGATTGTATGCATCCAATTCTTATATTCTTTCAGAGAAATTATTATTTCTCTGCAAAATAACTTTCAAGCACTCAAGAAAGCACTCGTCGAAAGGGACTGTGTCTGTCACGGACCCCAGAAGGAAGGGTGTCACTATCCCCTATTAAATTGAATAAAGAGACATTTTTCAAACAAGTCAAACCAAAGACTCACCACACAAAAGATCAAATATGGTGAAATATTACCTGAGTGTTTACAATTCCAGTACTATAGACGTATACATCATTCTGCAATACCAATACGTTATCTCCACGTATTTCAGACACAATGGCCATAAATGTGGGCTAGCAAGGGACTATGTATTCTACACAACATAATTAGAAGTAATCATGAAATCCTTTCATTGCAGGAACCCAAGAACATTTTGATATATATCGGTACAAAAATGTTTAAAAAATGTTCATGTAAGAAGCTGTGTGATCAGATATTTGAGAGACTGCCTGAATATGGAAAAAAACAAATAATTAAAATATTTTTACAAGATACATACATCTCTCAGTACTATAATAGACTATAATAGACTAACTGAAATAGGGAAATATGACCTCAATATTGTATTCATCAGTGATCAAATGTTCTAGAACAAGATATGAGAGAAAAATCACTTTCAGTAAAAAATGCTCACTCGATGCCAACATAATATAATTTGATTTTCAGACCATAGTATATGATGTTTTGACTACACACATGTGGACTAAGGCAGAGAGCACAGTGCTTGAGACGCCATAATCAAGAGACAAATATATCTCGTATCTTGATGACATGCTGAATAATATCAACGTACTGGAAAATTATATTCAGACAAATAAACACGAGGCAGCTGGAGAACAATGCAATAATCTAAATCAAATATCAATATCACAAGACTAATACTGGCCTGAGAAAGGCTAGGCCTGGGTTGTCAGCATATAATCAAAAGATACAAGAACTAATTGGAAACCTCTTGAGAAGATATGGAAGCATAGACTGACATAGATATCTTTGAGTCATGCCCTTGACGGTATATAAATAATGATCATTGTACAGTGTTGGTGCAAGTGTTAATGACTATGTATGCAATGACAAAGTTATCTATTTAGTTCTCTTTTTCTTGTTTCTCCTTCTTCACAACCACTTTAGCCACACATCGCAATTTTAAGAATTATTACTTTTTAACTCAATATACTAATTGGTCTTCCCTTAATAACTTTAAATATTACTTTGGATGTGAATTTGTTTACTTTCACATTATGCTTTTTTGTTATATTAAAATATTGTTTATGGTATCACCAGACAATTACACTATCAAACATGTATGCCAGTGTTTTCCTTTTGCAGTTTTTTTCCTTTTGCTCGTTTCATTTACTTATTTTCATAACTGATATTTTCCCATTGCCTCAGCTAATGTTATGCTCCCAAATAACTGGAATATTGTTTGATGTCTTTTTAAACAATTAGGTCATTTCAATTTTCATATCAGATTTCACAAAAACAAATGTGTTAATGAATGACAATTTATATTAATCATGATTGAACAAAGAATGACCATGTTTCAACCGTGTATGTGTCTATTTTAATAATATCAAAGGCCCTGGAGAAGTTCTTATGAGTGAAACATGCGTAGGCCTTATACCTATGGCATTATATGAATACATTTCAATCTATTAAATCCACACAGTAAAACTGTTTCTTTATTAGAAATTCAGGTAGCTAAGGACACCAGGATACAAAAAACATTTTTTTGGCATGTTAACCTTCTTTGATAAAACAAAACAAAACAATGCACTAAATAGACTTTAGTTAAAGTGATGCTATGTTTTCAGTGCGAAACATCAATACCAAAGATATTCATCAGTTAAGGTTCCCAAAGCAACAATAACATAGCCATCACCCTGCACTACTCATGACTCCACAGATAACATCACGGCATGCACAAACTCGTATTTTGAACAGGACACAGGGAAGAAAAAGAACTAATGGAAAGAGTAGTCGGCCACACTGGTTATATTGACATTTAACTGTCATTTGAGGGCCAATACAAAAAAACTAAAACAAAATGAGAAATATATACTATTTTCAAGAGGTTGCTTTCCACATCAGTGATCACAACATGCTGTTCTGATAGCTGTATGATCTATAACTGGTGAACTTCTGTGGTTTTGATGTTTTGCACTCGAACCTTAAAGTCCCTTACACCTAGGATTTTAAGTGCATTTCTATGGTTTTTATTACAGTAGTCCAATGATGATCATTCTCAGCAATTTATTTATATTCAGTGAAAAACCTTAGTTTAAGGGCCTTTATGGTGGCAGTGAAAAATCTAAAAGCCATTGAACATTACCAGTTATGCTAAGCTACGCAACCGTAACACCTGCCCCCATAATGCACTGCTCATACCGACACACAATACATCACACATGGAATTTTCAATGCCATTACTGGTGGCCTCACCAATTACGTTGACACTTTAAGAATACCATGCGCAGAGGTTACATAATAAATTCAGCCCACGCAGTGGCTATGTTGTTGTTCTTGTTTAGTGATAGTAAACAGAGGTCTTGACCTGCAGGTAGTGCATTGAGACCATGACATAAACATATACTGGAAGTAATGTATATGCTTCCCTTTACTATGGGGATTGTATTGATGTCAGTTTCTTTATGATTGGGCCTGTGCTCATAGTCCACATGCACTGAACCTATAAGTAGTACACATACAGATTATTCCATTGGTATAGCTAGTATGCAATATGACTGACACTAATCCTAAATTCATAAACTGATTTGTATGCACCAATGCTCGAAGTATAGCCCTACACATGCCTTGTGCTTGTAGTATATTTAGACCTAATTTCCAAGTTTAACCGTACTCAGAGCTTTGATAGCAAAACAGAAAGGAGATGTCTGGAAGGTTCTGAATAGATCATTATCTCTAGCATTGCTCTGGGCAACCCACCAGACCATCTCCTTTCAGCCTGCCATTCCATTACAGAAGGTGAAATACCATATGAAAATCAGGCTTGGTCCCTCTCCACATGGGGCAGTCCATCCCAGACTGCTAAGTCACATCCCTTCTCCACCAGACCACAACAGGCCTCATCCTATTATTATACTCCATGCTGCATGCTATTGTTATGGCCTGTGGTAAGGTATTCTAAAGTTGCTATAGTCTCAACAGAACTTCAGTGCACAGTGGACAGTTTTCCTTGTGATAAGTACATTTTGGGAAGCATGGCCTAGTTCATGAGAGGCCGTCTTGTCTTCCTACATATGTTGGCTGCCATACTCTAAGCAAAACTGAAGGGTGGTGGCTGGAATGTTTTGAATCAATCATAACAATGGGCATTACTCTGGCAACCCTCCAGACCATCATTTTGCAGCCTGCCAAGCCATTACAGAAGGGAAAAGAGTTTTTAGGCTCATTTGCCATTGTAAGGAAGGTGTAGCTTGAGTCCATAGGCCCTGCAGGCTTGGCACCCACATCTGGATGCACCTGTGCTACTCGGCGTGACTTTATGCAAAACTGGAGGGTTTTAGATCGTAGGTTAAGCAGCCGGGAAGTACAGTATTTTCCTCGATGAATAACGAGCACCTCGTTCTTCCATGCTTCCATAGCATGTTTGGCGGGCGGGCAGCTTTTGGGGATGCTTGGGCATCAGGGACATGTGTAACCTGGTGGAGGGAGAGGCCTTCCCAACTCTCTGCAATCAAAGTGGAGTTTGTGTGGTAGAGAGATCTTCTTGTAGAAGTTATTTGCTTCCATGGTCGGGAAGTAGTCCAATACTGAGGGCAACAGTGGAATATCAGAATATTGCCTGGGCTTTTAAAGGCAGTATGGCCGTTTTCCAAGCCTCTGAGAGATTTATATGCTAATTGTGGCTTCCCCCGCAGGTAGGCAAAGCCGAAAGTGAGATGTGAGCGCAGGGGGTTGGGTGGGAATTAGGAATGTCTGTGGAGTAGCCCTTACATTTTCTTTGGTTTGGGGGAAAGTGCAGAAATTCGCTGTCTGTTCTTGGAGTATGTATTCTGCTCTGGCTAATGCAAGGGAGGGGAGGCATTGCATTTTACTGTGATGTGATGTGAACTTCTCGCCTGATGAAGGACAGGTGCACCTCTGGTACAATCTTGCAGCTGCAATGGGCCCTCGAACTACACAGGAATTGTGTTTTTTGAAAAATTCAAGACAACAGTAGATTTTACTTGGAGAAATATTTAGAGACATGTTTGAAGTTTCTGAAAGCCGGTCATCATAGAAGATGATATCACTGTAGCTATGTTTACAATACATGAGACCGGATATCCTGCCCCTCCCTTTCTCTGATTAGTATAGAAATACTGTATAGATTGTTTTGTATTTTAAAGATCCCAGCTCATGAATCGCAAAATGGATCCCAGAGCACAGGGCAGGTATGCAAGCCCTGTAAATGATGCTGCCAAGTTCACCTTTTATCTGACTTCTGTTTCCACTCAGAGGGCTCCTTCCACCCATTGACTATCCATTCACTGCAGGGCTTCTGTTACCTCAAATGACCAAGGAACATTGCTATCTTGGCCTGGTAACTGTTTTGTGGTTACCTATAACCCCATTCTAGAGCAACTCAGAACTGACACTTGGTTCTTCACAGCCAACCATCCACCACTTACCTTTCCATTCACCCACTTGTCCTCTCTTTCTCCTGGGCTTTATCCTGTCTTCATTGTCTTCACGTGTCTATTTCATTCACGTGCCCACTTCCTCATGCATATTGACCTCTCCCTATTCCTCCTTCTCACTCTTCTCCCTCCATTCTCTCATGACCTTCAGCCTCGACTTGGTATAACCTCTGCATTACACTCTTGCCTCCCCATCTTCTTCATTCCCCGCTGCACCCTTCAAATAAGATGCTCCCTGTTCCCTGGATCTCTAACCTCATCTATCTCCCTCGCCTACCACACAACAACTGCTCCTCTCCTCCAACTCCTATAACTCTTTCACCTGGCCTCCAGAATACACAATGCCTCTGCAACTAGTCTTCCTATGTCACTGATCACTTTGATTATAATTGCTACCACTTTAAACCTGGATCTCCCCTCATGTCTCTGGCACACTAGAGGCTCTCCACACTACCTCTGCTATCATCCATGACATGTTCAAAAGGGTGACAGTGTGGGATTTCTTATCAATAAGGCCCTGTAAACTGGCCCGCTAGCCCTGTCTGACATCAACTCTTCCTCTTTTGAATATGCCAATGTTCAACTTTTCTCTCCTACTCCGCTCAATATTTTTCCTCTCTATCCACCCCCTGATACTCTCAACTCCTTCTTCCCTTTTCGGACCCTTCTTCTTGAGTTACTTCCTACCGACATCTCCATTGTCATGCTGAGCGACTTTAACCTCCCCAAGCCCTATGCAGCCTCCTGCCTTGAACATACCTCCCTCCTATCTGACCACTCCCTCTGCTCCTTCATGACTAGCCTCTTGACCTTGTCTTTCTCTCTAATTCACTCTTCTCCTCTGACCTCTCCACTGACCGCTCTCCCTCTGGTCACTCCATTGTTCACTTTAACATCTCAGCCACTCTAGCTTTTACTCCTTATCTCCCCTATTCACGACTAAGAGGAAATTCAGACAGGTCTCTCTTGCCCCTTACGTTGAGGATGTGAGGAACTCTCTTCTGTCTCTTCCCCTATTCATGCCTCTTCCAGTGACCATGCTTTCTCTGACTTTCACTATGCACTTATGACTCCATTTGACCAAAACTATCCTGCTCACACATTCACACCTTCACGTTCCTGTCCTCAGACTTGGACCACCTTTGAGTTCAGAACCTCAAAACAAACATGTGCTGTGACCTACAACACTGGCAAAAATTAGGGACACCTACTCCTAGCCTACAAAAATTCCCTTGCTGCCCTAACCTGTGCACTGGACTCTCCCAAATCCTCCTACTTAATCTCCTCCCTTCGCAATCATTCCTGCACATTTTGATCTACCCTCTGATATTTGCTCACACCGGGGTTGGAATGGGGCATACATTGTCTCAGGCACCAATGTAAAAGTGGCCCACAGTTGCAAATGGCAATTCATTCCTTTTGTGAGAGACCGTTTGAGTGGTACCCATGGGGGTGGTTTTGATAAAATATGATGCAAATTGTGCATTTTTAAGAATATTTATTCAGTAACACTGGTAAAAAAACTACTAGCTGCGTGGTGAAGTAACTTATCAAACTGGCCCACATGGGCCAAAAAAACTGGCCCACACTAGCATTTATTTTACATTTTTTAATTAAAATTCTGTTTATTACAAACCTTTTTTTTTAAACTAAGAATAAATGAAAAAAGAAAAGAGGGCACAGAAAAGAAGAAAAAAAAAGCAAAAGAGATATTAATAATCACTGAGAAGTTCATCTAGCATTTTGTGTTTGTGGTACTGTCATTGCCCTATTGCCCTAGCGGCCAGTCCGAGCCTGGTCACACCTCCCAAGCCAATATCTATCACCTCCTTCTTTTCTGCTATTGACTTTGCCCACTACTTTTCCCTTAACATCTCTAAAATCCATTACACTCTCACAGTTCTCCTCTCCCTCCCCAACCTTCAAACTGTCCACTACCTCTCCCCCCTATTTCTTCTACTCACAACTACTTCTCCCGTCTGTACCTCTGCTCTATGAAGACTTACCCCATCCTTTAGCTTTCACTATCACCTTTTGCTGATGACACTCAATAATATATTTCTTATTTCCCTCCTTCACCTCACCTATTGTCACGACCCTCAGCCCTGATCCCCACTGGCAAGCCCATTGGCCAGGTGGAATCAGGACTCGGATCGCTTATAAGGCCTGGCATCCACTTCTCAGGCCCTCTTGGGGCCAGGCTCATAAACAAAGATAGACATCTGCTTGTGGAACTACTTTTTAGAGCTTTCAGCCAACATGAAGGCATCCACATAGCTTGATTCCTAGAACCAAGCTATGCGAACTAGTGCTTTGGTTGTGGTGGCCTAGGGACTACTTTACCTGGACTACTTTGCAGTGGCTATTTAAACCACATCCGAACAAGACAACACGCTTCGCGTTCCTTTGCTACTAGCAACGTGACGCTCACCGTGTCCAGCTTTCTCACGAGCCTGACGAATTCCGGACCTGAACATCGTTAGCAGCAGAATCTTACCTGTAATCTCCATCCTTCACTGCTCGCAGCTCCTGGGCAGCTCTGTTTGAAGAGTTTGCCGCCCGGATCGAAGGACCTGAAAAAAGGGAGAAAGACATTATTAAAGGAGGCAAAAGAGACATTACAACCACGAAGCGCTTAGAGACTTACCTGGCTGGCTGATTTTCGACCGGCATAGCTCCGGAACTCCATCTGCGCTGGGAGGTTTATAGTGATAATTTCGAAAACAAAAATATCTAGTCAAAATATCGAGAAAAAAAAAAAATCGCATTTGTTTTTTTATTACGTTTTTTATTCGAAATGGGGGGATTCCCCCCAACCCCCTTTTTTAATTTTTTTTTTGTTTTACCCATTTCTTTTTATTCCCGGACCCCAAAATAAATATATAATAAATAAAAAAAATCGATATTTTTTTTCCCGATATTATTGTTTTGACATTATTGTCTTTCGATTTTTTTTTTTTGTTGAAATTATGACTGACCACCGCGCTGGGAGCACACTGCGACCTACGAAAAAGAGAAAAGCACAGGTCAGTGAGGACAAGACATCGGTGCACGGCGCAAAGCGCCTCCTTACCGCATCAGAGTGCTATTGTGCGCCATCATCTACCGGTGAGAACCAGCCTACCCAGTTCTCCAAGCGGATACTCCGCGCACATAAGGGAGATAAAAAGAGACATTTTGGAACAGAGAAAAGGCATGCAAGAATAACAACGCCATCAATCGCAATGAGACCTACCTGAAAGACACTACAAGGGCCGCAGTCAGTGAAGTAACGGGACTGCCCGCGCCCACAAAAGACCATGTGCCCCTGCCCAGAGAGCAGGACGGAGAGCTCACCAATTCCGACAGCCAGGTGAGAAGAGAACCCGGAGGGTCTGAAAACACAAGGGAGGTGGGGGAAAACTTATCTTGGTCGTCCAGTCCTAATATAGTCTTCATTTCCAGGCGGAATCCCATCGACATCGAGAACCACACTAGGGAGTCATAGAGAAGGGCACCAAAGACCAACTGGCTGGGTGGCGTCCCCGTGGATACCAGGTGAGCGTAACACCTATCTCTGAATGGATTACAAATGGTCTGCAGTTTGTCACTGCATGACTCTCTGCTGCCTCTTGTTGAACTCTTCAAAAATTGAAGTTATGTTTCTCCCGGCTTCCTATGCCTTCCCTACCCTCCCTGCTCCTATCTCCTTCCGGCCTGACCTCTTGCTCCCTCACCCGAGGCACATAATCTGTGGGTCCTCTTTGTTAGTGACCTGTGACTGCAACAATTCATCACTACCACTGCCTCTGCTGCTTGGATTAACCTCAACATTTGTAAAATTAATCCTTTCCTTACTAACCATTACACACAAGTTTGAAACTCCACTCTTGTGCTGAGCAAGCATGACTACTGCTCAAGCCTACACCATGGCCTTTATTTCTGCTCTTCCTCCCACTACACAAAGTCCTCAACTTTTCTACCCCTACTCTCTACAACCTACCCAGATCCTCCCCCACTTCTACCTACCAACAACATGCTGGTTGGCTCTACATGCACAACCGTTCTCCTTTCAAGTTCCTTCTCCTAGTCAATGATAGCAATGGTTTTGCTCCTCAGTATCTGTCTGATTGTATCTGAGGTTACTCACCATCCCATTCCTTCTAATCCTCCTCTGCACTCAACCTTACCCTCCCATACCCTGCCTGTGCCTCCTCTCGCGTCTGCTCTTTCTCCCTACTCGTCCTACTTCATTGAAATCCACAGCACATAACAATCAAAGCCAGTCCAACTGTGGATCTCTTCAAAGCTCAGTTTAAGCTATGCTTGGTTGCTAAAGAGTGAATTACTACTTCCCTCTCCCCCATCCTCCCTACCTGACCTCACTACTACATCCAGTGACACTTAATAATGTAATTCCTTATATATAAATAGTATTTCTCTTTAGTTTGATGCACTTGTCCCCTTAGGTAAATGTTACCTTGTAAATCCCCTGTTTTCTTATATTTCTTCATTGAAAAATCTTTGTTAAAGGGACATTGGGCCTCATTACAACTCACCCGGTATGGAAACAACGGTGGCGGTAAACCCGCCGCCACTGTTGTTTCCATACCGGGTGATCACGACTCCTGCAGGCAGAGGGGTCAATCCAGCCAGGTCTGACCTGAGGGGTTTAACACCCCCCACCTGCAGGCGGATGAGGAAACACTGGCACCATCACGAGATGGTGCCGGTGTTTCCATGATCCCCATTCCCATTGAGTCCTATTGGACTCAATGGGAATGGGGATTTACACCATTCCGCCTCCGGAATTCCCGGGTCACCAGGGTTGTAATGCCCCGGTAATTCCGGGAATCACGGAGGCGGAATGGTAATACGAGTCCGGCGGTAACCAGGCAGTTTTACCGCCTCGGTTACCGCCGGACTCGTAATGAGGCCCATCGTGTTTAATAAAAACCTATGAAATTCAATGAAAATAGTTTGTTAAAGGGACGTTATGGTTACATGTTAAATGAAAAAAACACATAAATTCACCAGTTATGGTAAGCTAAGTAACCATAACTTGCGCCACCACCGTGCACTGCTAAAACAAACACCCAGAACATGAAAGATGACATCACAAATGCCATTGATGACATCACTGATAACATCACATATTAAAATAATTTCCTGTCCCTTCATATGTGTGGTTGATGCCCCTTCCCCCATTTCCCTCTCCACCTTACTTTCTGGTCCTCCTGCAAAAAAAAAAACATTTAAAAGAGGTTCCTTTAGGAACCACCTTTCACAGTTAAAAAATAGAACTAAAGAAATAAGCTTATAGACTCCATCTACTTCCCATTTTTCAGTAAAGTAGTTAGATTCAATAAGATTCTCCAACATTCCCATTAGCATTTTCTACTATGATAACGTAAATAATGGACAATTGTATTCTAGAGAAAAAAAAAAGCACAGAAACAAATTACTGTCTGAAATTGTTCTCTCTAGTCTTTATATAAAAGTCTGAATTGATGTATGTGTGTATGTTTGTCCGGCTATACAAATCCACACCGTTGAACCCACGTCTACCAAATTTTGCATGGATTCCTCATTTGTCTGGGGCAAGATTGTAGTCTATGTTTGGATGCAAAGAAATCACTACATAGACACCCTCATTTACTAATGCTCACCCCGATTCACTACAGTAGGTACTAGAAGGAGGCAAAATGTGGAAAAGTGCCTGAAGAAAAATGTACAATATGTTGGTTATTCCTTTGAAATGTATTACTACTGTATACAGTTAGAAAGTGTCTATTATAGCATTTGTAAAGGGAATTAGCAAAATAAAATGTTATCACGCCACTCCAAATATGGGAAATGGCAAGGTTACACTTTACTTAAGTTCATTCACAAGAAGAGAGCATAATCAATCAATCTTTCTTGGACATTTTCTCAAATGTGCTGAAGCCATTGAGTTACTGAAACATGCCGTACAAAAAACGATCATCACTTGGAAAAGCTCCATCTGATGCAAATCGAAAATCAATATCAAGAGGTTCTGAAACACAACAACAAACAGCAGCATGACTTGCCGAACACGGAACAAGAGCAATTTTCTCCAGGGCAAATGAGATGCCAGAGCAAACGGAAGCAAGATTTTCTGACATGAGGACAAGAACAACATCCTCCAGGGCACATGAGACACCAGAGCAAACTGAAGCAAGACCTGCTGACAAGAGGACAAGAGCAACATCCTCCAGGGCACATGAGACACCACTCGATCAGGACACGGGCAACACCGGGAACCCAAGCTAGTATAAAATAAACACCATAATCCATTGCCGTTTATAACTATCCACAATCTCTGCATTCCCCTGTCTAGCCCATGCCTTATCAGGAAACCCAGATTGCACAAGCACACCATCACACAAAACAGCCCTTCTACTCTTGTTGCTGTTATGTTTGCAACACTCCCTCATTGCCTGCTTTAAACACATATATCCACCAATCACTTAAAAAAATTCTACGTATAGCCTATCAACACATGGATGGAATTGTGGACCTTGGTCCGCGTCGCATCTAGAGGGGACTTTGAATGCTAGCATGCCCACCCTTAGACTGAACTGTGAATATTAGCATGTCTACATCTAGACAGAATTGAGAATATCAGCCTGCATCGCATCTAGATAGGACCATGAATGTTGGCATGCCCGCACCTAGGTGAAAGCTTAATGCCAACATACCCACACCTAGATAGATTTGTGAAATATTAGCCAGCGTCGCATCTAGATAGGACTTTGAACGTTAGCATGCCCGCACCTATGCGAAACCTGAAGACAAGCACAGGCCACACATAGAATTGTAGACATTGGCCTGCGTTGCATCTAGATGGGATTGATTGAAGGATAGCAAGCCTGCGCCTAGATGAACCTTGAATGTTGGCGTGTGCCACACTTGGAATTGTGAACACCAGCCTGCGTAGCATCCAGATAGGGACACGTGGACAGATCTCTAGACGCTAGCTTGTGCCGCATAGGGATGGGACTGTGAAATTTGGCTTACCCACACCCGGATAGGTTCTGAACATTGGCCCACGCCGCATCCAGATAGAGATGTGGGGGACAGCTGGTGCCACACTGGGACAGAACTGCAAATGCTAGCATGCCAAAGTTCAGATAACCCGCTAACCAATATAAGCTCAAACTATGCACACTTAGCTCATTGAGAAAACTCACACAACCATCTCTCACACAACAAGCCGCCCGCACTTCACAACACTGCAACAACACATAAGCCGGACCAACAGCACATGCAGCCTGTCACTGATCCAATACCCGCACCAAAGCTCAGCATCTGGTGTATACCGAGTTGAAGCTGCCAACAGAACACCACTCCTCTCACTATCCTACTCCCTCTTCACCTACTAACCCACCCCACCCCACCTTATCATTTACAGATCCGCCAGAGCGCCTAGGGACCAATTCCTTTGGTGACGGTGTACGGTACAAATACCTTTAACATTTAACATTTAACATTTAACATATTGAACTTCCACCCACTAACTGCCACTTAACAATGTTCCCCAAATCTTTTGCATCTACATTTCCCATACTTATACCAAAAATGTTTCATAATGTTACATCACTGTATATAAGTTATTAATAATTCCTCTTTTAAACATACATGAAACAACTATAAACCTTCTTTAACAAACATTTTCTTTGCAATGATTCCTTATGTGAGTCGTTATCAGCAGCGCATACCCTAATAGGCAAATCAGAGGAGTCATTTGTCCTTGCCGAAGGCCAGGCCCTCTGCCCATGACAGAAAAGTTAGATCACTATTTTTTGTACTTACGTTTCACCAATTTCCAAAAAGTACAACACAGGACAGATTTACAAAAGCATCCTTTCAGGTCCTTGCTGATGCTCCTTGCACATCTTTGCTGCAGTCCTGTCCAGCACTCCGGGCTGCAGCCGAAAACAGATTTTTTTTCCATTTTCAATCTACAACTTCGGCCATGCCGCATGCCTGCAACTTTGCTGCAATCTCAATCAGCACTCCAGACTACAGCTGCAAGCAGAATATTTTTCCCATTTAAACCTACAGCTTTGGCCATGCCGCATGCCCCAATAAGTAAATCAGAGTAGGCATTCATCCTTGCCAAGAGCCAGGCCCATTGTCCATGCCCCAAACTTATATCACTATTTTTGTGCCACTGGCCACGGCAGAAATATTATATCACTATTCTTTGTACTTGCATTTCCATACTGTGAAAAAAATAAAACACAGGACAGATTTGCAAAAGCATCCTTTCAGGTCCTTGCGGATGCTCCTCGTGCATGTTTGCTGCAATCCCGTCCAGCACTCCAGACTGCAGCTGCAAGCAGAATATTTTTTCCATTTTAACCTACAGCTTTAGCCCTGCCGCATGTCCCAATAATTAACTCAGAGTAGGCATTCGTCCTTGCCGAGGTTCAGGCCCATTGCCCATGCACCAAACTTATATCACTATTCTTTGTGCTTACATGTGGACACTTTGGAAAAATAAAACACAAAACACGTTTTCAAAACCATGCTTTCAGGTCCTTGCTGATGCTCCTTCCGCAGGTTTGTTGTTATTCAGTACAGCAATTCAGGCTGGAGGCGCAAGCAAAATATTTCTTCTCATTCAAACCTAGGGTTCGGCCATGCTGTATGTCCCAATAATCAAATCAGAGTACGTGATTATCAAGTAATTGCAGGGAGGTAGAATGGGTAGATCACTGCGCTTCATCTAGTAATTTGAGCATATTAATCTGCTGCTGGTGATGGGAATCTTTTGTGAATCTTTTGTGAAGGGGCCCTTCCTTCTTCAAGTGTTAGGTTTCGAATAGGAGAGTAACCCCTGTTCACCTCAGCGCTGGGTTATTCAATCGGTAACTGTTGTCATAATGAAGCAGTCTTCAAAACCACCCTTGAGGTTATACTTCTTGCTAGAACTCAGCCGACACGTAATTCGACTCTCCAGAGTCTCCCTCAAGGCATGTGGATTGTGGGCCAGTCATTGCTGCGAGGTTGTGCAAATGAGTCCAGAATCCAATCCCAATATCTTGTTCCACTATGGTCGCAAATAAGGGTGGGTAATGATTTCAAGGGGTGGCCTGTTGACCATGTGGGCACCTGGTTCGGGGTGCTTGGAAATTATCTGCTGATTAACATTGTCTCTGAGAGCATGTAGTGATATTCACAGAAATCTGTTGATGCTATACTGTGCAGCACTTTGGGCTGTAGCCACAGAACAATTTTTTGCCAAGGGCAGAATTTATTTTCCCATTCAAACCTGTCCCGATTTTGAAAAACGTCACCACATAGCCTGTCCCTAGTGGCCATGCCCACTTTGACCCCATGACCAGCACTTTGTGGCCATGGCCAGTAGCCAGATTATCCGAGTCATTGCCTTTGGTCATGACTCACACAATCTAGCCACTGCCAATGACCACAGTCCATGACTCGGCCAATCAGGCCACTGCCCATGGCCACCGGCTATACCTCAGTCACCAAAGGTATATCACTATATTTTGTACCTACATTATGACACTTTAAAAAAATAAACAAAGGCACAATTGAAAAACCATGCTTTCAGATCCTTGCCAATGCTCCTTGCAAATCCATCCATGGTTTATGTTTTGAAAAGTGTAAAAATGAACGTACATAAAATAGTCATATAACTTAGCTCCCAGTTGACAAAGTCCATTCAGATGTCAAGGTTGGCTCTATAATCTTTCTAAAATCTTTTGTGCACATTCGTCAAACGGCAACAAAGTTATAAGCCATCTAAAAATGTTGAAACCCCCCCTCTAATTTTGCCCCCTCTTCACAAAATCCCACCAAACTTTGCAAAAACATTCAAATACGGCTCTTAAATCTTTTTGCAAACTTTTGTGCACATTTCGTGAAGCGACACCAAATTAGTGAGCCTTACAAATATTTTGGTACCCCCCCTCTAATTGTGTTCCCTCTTGGCAAAACAGCCACAGACTTTGAAGAACCAGTCAAGGCCACGTCTAGAATGATATCATATAACTTCAGGCAGTTTCCTTGAGTGGCGCCAAAGTTATACACCATCCAAAAACTGCTTTTCACCAACCCTGTTATGCAAAAATATATATGGATTCCCCAACCATCTGAGGGGTTCGCGAACATTACATGGGTGTCCCGAACTGTTTGCGAACTTCAAAGGTGGAAAACCACCTGTTTTCTTTTGCTTTTTATGGCCATATCCCATCCCATCCTCATCACCCCTCACCTCCCTAGAGATTGTTTAATTAGCTTGACAAATGCAATGTCTGTGGACTACGGGCGCAGTCTGAGAATCCAACATGGCGGCCATTTCACCATCCAATCAGCGGGCGTTTCTGATGTCCGCGGACATCACGACAGACCATGTACCAATCGGAGGCCCATCCGCAGACTGAAGAGGGAATTGAGTCTGCAGTCCGAACCCAGATATCACCATTTTTTTTGCCCTACTTAAGGGTGTTTTTAAAAAAACTACTGGACGGATTTACACCAAATTTACAAAAGCACGCTTTCGGGACCATGCTGCCACTCCTGTCCTGCTGCAAATTTGGTGAAAATCCATTCAGCAGTGTGGGCTGTATCCATGAGCACAATTTCTTTTCCATTGCATATATGAGGAAAACCACACATTTTGGGACCCAACTATAACTTTGTTCCCAGGACGAAACCTCACCAAACTACGCAGAATCAGTCCGAGGGGGCCATATACTTCTTTTGCAAAGTTTGGTGAGGATTGGTACAAGGGTGGGGGGCAAAGTTATAAGACGTCCACAAAGTGCTCTTCATATGGATTGAGCAAATTAACCATAACTACACGGTCACTACTGCATGCCATATATATATGCATTTTTATTGTTTATTTATAAAGCACTTATAAACAGGTGAAGTGCTTCAAAGCGCTTCAAGGAGGGAAGGTAACAAGGGAATACAATAATCATTCTCGGGCCTTGAAGGTTCCGAATGATCTCAACAGAAAAACTAGCATACTAGGCCTGACGACATTTCTCCAAGTGCAAGAAGTGGTAAGTTGAGGCCAAGCTTGGGAGGGGAGGATGGCAAAAATGGTGTAGGGGGGACAGGACAGACAAACTAACTGGTCCTAGTACATTTAGGTAATGCATACGCACAGACAGAGGTGCAGAGACGGAGAGACACAAAGAGTCTGGTTAGAAATATTGATAACTGCATTCACTTGATTAATCATTTAAGGTGACGACTCAAATGCCAATCCCCAGGCTTTAACTTTAGAATCCAGAGGCACTGGTTAAGTATCTACCATAAAAGGTAAAATGAGGGCGGTCTGATGATTTGGTTTTTGCGATGTGAATTCTCAACAATTCTCAACAATTCTGCTTTGCTGTAATTAAGGCTGAGCCAGTTGCTGTTCATCCAATCCTTAATGTTAGCAAATATTGATTCAAGATGAAGATCACCAAGACTAGAGTGGTCTTGAAGCTTAAAGTAGAATTGTGAATCTTCTGTGCAACAACGCAGTCCAATTTTTTAAGTGGTTGTAATCCTGAAAAGATTTAATGTAAATGTAAAAAAGGAAGTGGAGATGAAGCTGAGCCCTGGGGAACACACCATTTAAAAGGAGTAGGTTCAGTTGATATATTGGACGAAGTCAAATAATAACGTCAATCAGATATGAATTGCTCAACCCAACAGATTGCTTTTGTTGACAGCCTTGCCAGTCAAGCAAATGCTAAAGGATTATGTCATTGTTGCCGGTGTTAAAAACAGATACGTGGTTAAGCAGTACCAGCAGAGAATCTGAGTGTTGAGATGAATTCCAAAGAAGATGTTCATGAACATCAATCAGTGCTTTGTCAGTGCCATGGTCTGAACAAAACCCAGATTTTCATGTACCCTTAAAGATTGTGGGTTGTAACTGCAGAGTAACCACCTTCTCTAAATATTTTGCGAGGAATTGTAAATTGGCAGTTGTTCTATAATTAATAATTATGTCTAGGTTAGGATTAGGTTGCTTTAAAAGAGGTATGTCCCACATCCATGTTAGATTCACGGGAATGCTTCTGGATTCAAGAAAATAATGTATTTAGGCAGTAATGCTAGATGCCAATTCCTGAATACATTCATTGATAATATTGGTGGGGCAGGGATTAGGTGGCCAGGACGAGGAATTCATTTTTGAAATGATATCACTAGTATCAGTCTCTGTAAAAGGCTAAAAGTTGAAAGCCACTGGAGTATTATCAATTGAAAAGTAGTGCAGAGAAAAGATAGGGGAGAGGACTGTAATACTTTTATTATCAAAATAGGTGTAGATAAGAAAAACCCATTAGCTTGCTACTTGTTGCAAAGGTGGAGGCACATGTCTATTATCAAGCTGTTTCAGAATATTCAAAATCTTTTTTATCAGGATTGTGTTGCCTCATATATTTTTGTAGAGTAGAAAACTCTTTTGCATCAGTTATCGCTGTATAATATTCTTTCCTTATAGGCCGAAGAGTCGATATATCCATATTGGATGGTGATTTTTCCCATTTGTATTTGTCTCTTTGAAGTTCCTGAACGTTAGAAGATAAAATGCTAGCATATCATGTTTACCAAAGGGACCTAGGATGCATGATAATGGTCAAAAGGGGACAACTTCAATGGTAAAATCTTGGAGAAGAATAATATAGATGTCGCTTTTAAAGGGGAGACCAAATGGCACCTCTAAATGTTGCAATGACTCTCTAATTAGTAGATGAAAGAGGTTGGCTTGCAATTTAGTTCTAGAGCAAGTACTTGCAAGTACTTAAAATGGTCTCTTAAAAGTAGGTACTGTAATCAAAAATATAATGGCCATATGATTGGTCCAGTCTAAAAGTAAGGAAGAAAAAGAAGAAATCAAGATATTATTTGTGAGAATCCAATCTAGGGAATGCTCTTTTGCGTGTGTTGATCCAGTTTTGAGGAGTTGAAAGACAGTTGAATCAGTATAGTACAACAACATGTTTGTGTAATTATCTTGATTTTTAGTCGCACAATTTAAGTGGCTAAATGGCTACAATTTAGGGGCCAGGCATCCGTCGACCAAGTTTCTGTAAAACATCAAGGATATTTGTTACAGTATAATTATACATTTCCATAGAGAGGCCAACCGCTGAGCACACTTTAAGCAAGGCACATTAATATTGAGTGGTCATCACTAAAGATGGGTTGGGTATGAGCTTGGGTGTTACTCTTAGGTGTAGGATGCAGTGAGGAATAAACAGTGTCCTGAATATTTACCTTGGGAATGATATTTAGAACAACTTTAATTAGGGCTTGTGATTTCCCCTTTCTCTTTTCCCTTTCCTTCTTTTAATCTGGCAGAATCTTGGAAGCAATTTTACAGGTTTCTTCCTCCTTAATCATTCCCATTATTGTTGCATATCGCCCAACAGATTCGGACCACTCATTTGCTAATTCTTTCATGGAACCTCTTTCTTCTACTGCTCTTGCGTCTTCCCTGATCTGGGAACTAGGGGACTTTAATACTTGGATCGACTGCCCATCCATTTCTGCACCTAGTTCATTGATAATATGGCCATTTTCAATCTTCACCAATATTCTGTTGGCTCCACCCATTCAGAAGGACATATACTTGATCTCACTTTTGGATCTCTTAATTTTATTTCTACACCCATTATTACTCTGGTACCTTGGTCTGATCATTCTTTGGTACCTTTTAAAGCCCTGTTACCCTCCATGTTCTCTTCTATTTCCTCTCTTTTCCTCACTACAACAGCATGACCATGGAAAGAACTTTCACCAATCGCTTCTTGAGTACACTTAGTGAGACTAGACCGACAAATTCTTAATACTGATCTTTAACATTATAACTCTTGGATCACTAGTACTCTATAGCAGCTTGTTCCCAATACATTTTTCAAATCTAACCCCAGACCTCCTTGCCCTAAATTGGTTACCCCAGAGCCTGTTTAAATCTGCTGTGAAAGCAGCAGAAGGTTGTTGGAAATGTTCCTATATAAATCAAGAAGACAGCTGTACTGTTTACAGTGGAATAGCTAAAAATATCTATTCTTCAAGCTAAACGTCTTTTCTTTTCCACATTTATAATAATTGCTATCAACAAAAATTACTTTTCTTCTTCATTGGTGAACTAGCCAACCTTACTATGTCATCTTGAAGGTATTGCCTTCTCTGAACTTCTATAACACTCTGTAGCCTCTTCTATAACAAAGTTGAATCCCTTTTTTGCTCAATTGTTTCCACTTGCAGTCTTCCTGTTTTGATGCTCCTTCATCCACTTCCACCTAAACTTTACTTTTCCTTTTTTCACCCTGGCACAAACACAAATCACTTTTCTCTTCTTTCTAAACTCTAATCTTGATCTCTCTTTGACCCACAACCACCTATAATCCTTCAACTCTGGCCAGAGGTCGTTGAATGAGTTCTTCTTCCAATACTGAACTTTTTTCTTGAAACTATCTTGGTTCCCCCCTCTTTAAAAATGGCTGTTCTTCTGCCTCTTCTTAAAAAGCCTAACTTAGACTTGCTTCATCCTGCAAGGTATCACCCTATCTCTCTTCTTCCTAGCTCAACCAAACATTTGGAAGCTGCTGTTACTTTCCAGTGACTACATTTCTTTGAAAATACTTCACTTCTTCATCCATTTCAGGTTAGCTTCTCCCTAGGCCACTGCACTGAAACGGCTCTTATCACTGCACTGGACGACAGAGGTGCTGTAGTTCTGGCCTTGCTCAATATATCGGCTGCCTTCGACAAGGTCGATCGCACCATCTTGCGTGAATGACTCCTGCATCTAGGAATTAAATGCCAAGTCCATGGCTTGAGTTCCTTGTTTCTGCCGACCGCACTCCATTAGTCTCCCTACCTCCTTCTTACTTTGGCCCCTGTTCCGTCGCTTGTTCTTCAGGGCTCCTCTCTTTCTTCTATTCTATTCTATTAACCTTTATGTTTCCCCTTTATCTACTTGTATTGCTTTATTTGGTTTGTCTTTCTATACATATCAGGATGACACACATTTCTTCACCTGGATAATAAACATGTGACCACTGACTCCACTTCCCAACTGTGTATGTCCACCATGTCTTCCTGGATGTTTTGCAGCTCTTGTAAATTAAATTCGGAGGTGAATGAAATAGTGTCTTTTGAGGCCCACCCTCTCTTTGGGATCCATCCTTTGGAACTCAGTCCTTAGTCCCTTCACCCACACCTGCATCTACTGTAAGAAATGTATTTTCAAGTGTTTTTCTGATCTTTCTTTTACCCCTTAGGTCTCTTGGTCCTGTTATTACCATCTGTGCCTCCATCGTCAAATGATCCGCTTTCGTAATCCCTGCTCACAGGTCTCCAGCTTCTGCTCTTATTCATTCCGTCTTGACTATTCTAAAGCCCTTACCATTGGTATTTCAGGTCACAAATTGTTTTGTCTTTGTGTTTTGCAAAACACTGCAGCTGGTTTTGATTTTGATCTTTGTTGCTTTTCTTAAGCCACTCCTTTGCTGAACAAGCTCCATTGGCTCCCCGTTAAGCAAAGTTTTATTTTTAAAACTCTTGTATGGTGTTTCATACTCATCATCTTTCTCATTTTTTCTCACTTCATGCTAAACTTAAGGTCAATAGCCCTGCTCGGTCGCTTCGCTCTTCTAACCAATTGTTCTTGCTTGCACCAGTAAAGGAGGACGTGCTTTCTCCTGTGTCGTGCCTTCCTTCTGGAATAAACTGCCTTCTATTCGTAACTCTCCCTCTTTGCCCATTTTCAGCTCTCATCTTAAAACATGGCTTTGTGCATCTGCCTTCTCTTCATAATTCGATGTATTCTTGTTTACTGAAGCTTCCGTTAGACCAGTACCCAGAAGCCACTTGTAGTCTACCTTGGGCTTTATAAGTTTGAACAGAGTAAAATAGAACAGAATTTAATAGGAGTGACAAATGGCACAGCACACATAGTCAACAGAGTAATCAATTATTCACGTGTTCAAGAATAGCTTACCTCAAAGTAGGGTTGAAAACTAAGACACTTGGAGCAGGGGGCGGGGGACTGCAAAGCATGCTTAGTAGGCCGCAGGCCAAACAGCAGGTCCGGCTCCAGGAATATTCATCTGGGTGGGCCAAGTTTGTGATAAGGGGGGGCCCAAATTCCATTTGGTGTGGGTCTAGAAGCACCCTAAAGAAAGTGTTGGCGTCAATCCAGATTTTCCAGATCCGTGATCCAGCAAAAATCTCTTCCCATTTCCGGACAAATACATTTGCACCCCTCTATAAAAAAAAAATAGTACTCTGTAAAAGGAGAAGCAAGGAAAATGGTGTCGCAAAATCAATCTACCTATCTTCCCTACCCATCTGCTCTTCCCTTGCTATTATGTCCTATCCTCCTCCACCCCCAGTCACCTTCCTTCAGCTCCCCTAATCACCATTCCCATTTATCTCCACTCCCACCTACACGGACAGCCCCCAGCATGTCTTTCTTAGCCTGGCTGGGGAACATCGAGGGTGATGCATCCTCCACCTCCTCTGAGAGGGCTGAGCAGTGAGGCCCCCAAAGTTTCTACCATCTCAGATGGTGTTCGCCCAACCATACCTTCCTGAACAATGTGGGTACTCCCAAGAGGCCGCAGAGGAGGTGCTTGTGATCCCCCATCTAATGTGAAAAATAGACCCCCCCAGAATACTGAAGTAAGAATTAGGAGATTTTGTTTCTTAGAAAATTACGTTGCATTTTTGCAGCACATTTAAATTGATTTGAGGGTGTAAGGGAATGATAGCATGTAGGAGAGAGTGCTAGGGCTGGGAGAGCTGCATGAGGAGGCAAACTGTGCAGGTTGAGGGGTTTCCGGCCTCACAGTATGCTGGTATCACTCCTGGTGGGGTGTGGCAGGGAGGAGAGGGCCTTGCTCCCCTGCCATGCCCCTGTACATCTTTGCTTGGTACATACTGGTTATGATATGCAATTGTCCACGATGACTTTTTGTTTGGTGTATTTAATTTGATTTGCTATTGAATAACACCATTTTTTTCAATAAATGCAGTCTGATATTTTCAAAGAAAGATGTGTGTGTGTGTTCTTGGCGGGTTCCAATGCTTGTACTGCCCATCTATTAAACCATGAGTAGGGCGTTTAGAATAGCTTATAATGCAAAATGAATCACTTCTAGGGACACTTAATTTTAGCAGGTATGATATAGTGAAATGAAATGATTTGTACAGGATCACACACTTTGGTTAAGTGGTAAAGCCAGAATTTGAGCTTAGCCTGAAATTTAGGTACTTGACCATGCATCTTCGAAGCACAACTTGGTACAAATATGTGTTGAAGTTTGGTTTTGAATACCTATAATAATACTTAATGTTATACAGATTACTTTAAAAATGCACAAGTCAAATGATAAATCAACCTAACAATGTATTCATCATTGTAGAAATGTGTGGATGAAAAGAGTAACAGGGGCATTTTTTTTTATCCTCAATTGCACAGGAAGGGACCACTCCTGTTTGCACTTTTTGAAAAAGGGGAAATTCATTAATTTGTGCTTTTTACATTTCCACTACGTGTCTGGTAAAGTGTAAATCACTTCCACTATTAGTGATTGTGGGAGCCAACCACAATGGATTCCTTTGGAATCTGCCTGCTTTTACCATTTGTAAATGTCAGACGGATACCAGAGGAATCCATTGGTTTTCTTCCAACATAAAAATACATGCTGGTAGAAAACCAATCTGTTTTGGCAGCGGGACCTCTGGTCTCCAACCTCACATGCCAAATCACACAAAATGCATTTATCACCACTTCTTGCACTCCACTTCACTTGGAAAATGACCCCCTGTGATTGTAGCTTTGTTTCCCCATCCAGAATGGAAGGATATAGGCTCCAGCATAGACATTAATGAGAATTTACAGAAAATCTCATACAGACACAAAGTGAAATGAAATGCATTATTGTTTTACACCGCTTATTCTCTATCCTAATCACCCAACAATCACACTTAAATAGCCTTTTAAACCCTATATAATTTAAAGAAAAAAGAGCCACAGCAATGGTCACTACGTGTTACCTTTTCTCACCTCTAATCACTTTCTGTTAGTCACTACCTGTTGTAAATAAGTTGCCTCTGAGACACGTTAAAAAGATACAACCTCAGTGGGAGGGCCTGTGCAGCTCTGGCTGTTTGTATATGGGGGAGAGAGGCAGAGCAGGGGGGCATGGGCATTTTACCAAGGTCCAAATTTTAAATCCACCTCTGATTGCACTCTTTAGGAAATATTTCAATACTGCTGTTTAGTTTTAAAAGATGTACTCCTTTTTATACTTTGCACGCAACATTATAGGAAACGCTCTTCTCTCATGTTATTTTAAAGGTACTCTCGAAGGGATTCCGGTACCGCCTAAACACCCAGAATCCAGGATTAACATTATACTTTCCAAATAAGACCCACAATATACATGATGTAGTCTGTTGGAATGCAAACTCTGTTAAGTTACTCAAACAGTATGAGCTTGTCAAGTCGGTACTTAGTTTGAATCATGAAATGTTCTGGCAGAGTAGCCTAGGCTTCCTCATAGACAAAGATACATTCTATTTAGGTTGGAGCCCCACTGTTAAAAATGCATGAGAAGATCTGAAACTGGTCCATACTTGCCATCCCAGCCTTATCATTTTCAGGTAGGGCCTTGTTGGACCAACTCAGTGAGGTGCAGCTTGATTACTTAGGCGTGGGAAGCAAGGCACTCACATCTGGTATATACATGTTGACTTCGAAAGAGGAGACAAACTGAAACTAACATGCATTGGGTTTGGGCTTTTGATTAGGCATGGATAGGCATTTGCCAGGCACTGCCATAAGGGCACCACCTGGCCATAAGATGGGAACAGCTGGAACGTGGGGCGAGTACCTGGGTATACAATGGCATTGCCTTGCAAATGTCTAAATCCTATAGAGAAGTACAAACTGTTGGGTTTGCGAATGCTTGTTTAAGACAGTACTTCAGGCAGAGGCATTGACAAACATATTGCTTATAAAATCAACTTGCTGAAGACACACATTAAGATTTTTCTTTTTTTATCATACCAGGAGCACATTTACAGTGGCAATTGAGTGATTAAACGCTAAAAGAATACTTAGATATAACACTGGCAGGCCCTATATAGCAACACGTTTGGTGTTACTTTGTGATAGAGCTTGCTCAAAGAGTTCCAGAAAGGTTACGTATTGGTGGCGAGAGGCAGGTAGTTGGTTGTAATGCCATGGGATTTAACATAGCCATGATTAGTCATTGGGTGGGTAAATGACAAAATACACCCATAGGATGTGTGTTTCTCCTCACATATTATCTCCATCCTATCTGTGTTCCACCGCATGAGTTCTGGCTTGAACCTAATAGGAAAAAAGTTTGAATCAATTATAACCACTGCATTGCTATGTCCAGCCTTCTTTAGCATTGTTTGCAAATCAGCCTTGGCCCATTCACCAATGCGAGAAGCCCTTCTCAAACTGCTAGACCACAAGGCCTAAATATGCATGTGGTTGCTGTGTTCCAGTGCATAGGGGCCATGGCCTAGCAATTGAGATTGGACTGCACCTTTTGGTGGCAGCACCAAGAGGCATTTGCTAATGGCTTATCCCCTTCTGGAATGGCACAGACATACTCTAGAATTATGGCACGGAATGCTGTGCAGAGCAACGGTAGTGGTAATGTTTAATTCAAATCCTTGCATCTACCACTTTTTATTTTACTACACTCCAAAATTACATTTGTGTTACTATCAACCTTATCTTTTTACTTATACTCAAGTAGTTAATGCAGCAGAATAAATACTTTGAATGTTATTTGTAACGTCCCCCAGTCAAATGATGCACCTTCTGCAGAAATCTGTGTTTAAGCAACATCATCTGTCCAGTACTGTTTGATATAGTTAACCATTTTATTAAGCATGATGTATATAACCACAAAAGAAAAACATGTTTTAAATTGCAGAAAGCAAAACTGTGATTTTAGGTTTGAGAAAATAGTTGTAGGCAGCCTGCTTGAATAAGTGTACTACCTCACTTATAGGTGTGAAAGACTCTCCATCTCCCTGGTCATTTCATGGCTGTGCAGCAAAAACTTTCTATTTTTATTTCTATATATTTCTAGAGCACCAACGCTCATAGGCATCCAGGCGCTACATCATTAGCTAGAGCATGAAAATAAATCCTGGCCGACCTCCTGCAGTTCAGCCTCCCAGAATATCTCTGAGGTTGCTACTGCATGGGTAGAGTTAAATCCACCCCACACCCATATTCCGTCAGGTCTCACTGGCATGGCCCACTCTCTAGGGGGGGCAGAGGGTGGGGGCACTACGGTCTTCCTGTCAGAGCTTCACACTGATGCAAAATGATGATGTGCACGGAGCAGTTGAGGAGGAGCGGCAGTGGAGCCTCCCAATGTATTGTGGGAAATGCAGTCCATGGGAATTGGCCTCCGTTACAGTCAATAAGGATCTAAAGTGCAGGAGTTTAAGAGTGGTGTTGCCTAGGCACAAAGGCAGCATAAAACTACCAATGCAATTTTGTAGGTTGTACTGCCCTAAGCAATTCAAGGACATGCAGTTAAATATAATTAAAAACAGGCTGGTGGCCATATTAAACATGGGTAGGTCAGCATAGTCATGAGCCACTACTTTGGACTACTACTCCCAGGACTCCTCACCATTGACCATGCTGACTGGGCCTGATAGAAGCTGTAGCCAAAACATCTGGAGAGCGAAAGGATGCAGATCTATGATAAGTGTGTTGGCAAGAGAGCCCCTCCCTAATACTGGGGTATGTTTTTGATGATTTCAGAACACTATTTTGTTCTGTTTACGTTGCTGTTTGATAACACAGAGTAGTGGCATATTCTGCAATGCGGCCAGCATGCATCTGCTGATAGTAGCCGGCATGCTCATCTTGTCTGTTGCCACGCAACAGCTACTGTCTGCCCAGAGCTCAACTTGCTGTAACTACCATTCTCAACATGTAGTCCTGTAACTCCCAATGCTTTCTTGTGGCCCAATGTCCTCCTGTGATCCCTCAATGTTATCATGTGCTCTGTCATGTGCTCTGGCTAGGCATTGTGATCGTGTACACCAGTACATCTGCGTTGTCATCAATTGCCCCAGTGCCCACCTATTTTCATCATGTGATGCAGTAACCCTGCCTCCATTGCCATCAAGCGCCCCACCACCTGGCATCACATATACACACACTGTACTCCGCCCTAGTCATTATGTGCCCTGATACACTGCAATTGTAAGCATGCTCGCTGGCAACTCCTCTGCCATTGTCGTCTTCCTCCCCAATAGTACCTGCTCCGTAAATTAGCAAATGTATTTTAGTGCCAAAATGTGACACTTCAACAATAAAAGTGGTTTCTGCTGCTGGTGGCGGTGTCTGTGAAAGCTGAGGCCTTCACAAACATCCCATCGTGTAATCGAAACTGCCATGTTTATGAACACTGACCATAGCCTAAAACTGGCCCACGTTTTCACAGGCTCTTGTGTAAAGGTTTTGAGGACTTTTGAAACATCACGGCGAGTCATTTGAGCCAAGTTCTTTTGAGTGTGATCACCTTATGCACAGGGCTGTGTGAAGGAGGATAGGAGCAGGCAATGTCCAGGGTGTAGTAAGGGCCATGCCCAAAGTTTGGGGTGTTTGATTTCTGCAGGTCATGCCCCCTGGGTAGTGGGGGAGAGCTAGAGTGCCTGGGGTAGGACTTCATGTCATGCAGAAGCATCTGTGAAGTATTGAGTGAGGACAAGATCATTGTGTAGGGGCATGAATGCTAAGTAAAATGCTATTTGAATCCACATTTATGTGTCTTTATTTTTATTTCAATATTATTGTATAAGCCTGGGTACAGGGGCCAAAGTGCAGGTGTACATTAACACAGTGGGACCACTATATATCCTAAGGCAACAGCTCCCATGGCATTGTCTCTATATATCGTAAGGCAACAGCGCCCTCTAGTGGTGACAACAGGCGAAGATACTGCACCGGACAAACACATAGGACAAAAATACATTTGGCCTTTTATTATATTGTTAGATGTATCACTGCTGCTTGTTTTCCTATTGCCCTGGTTTTTGTGCTTACTTTTTTTCTTTCTCTCTTGCTTAGTGCCAGGATACTCTTTGGATCACAAGTTTCGATACCATACCATACCATATCAGTTGCTATTCTTGACATGAATATATATAAGCAAATATGCAAATGGATTAAGTCTAGGAAATTCAGGAAACAGAATCAAAACATGACATTCATTTTCACATGCTTTTTTGTTACTTTCTCCATTGCAGGAAGTGTAGCATCGTATCAGGCTTCAGGTACTCTGCTTCGGTTAATAATCCTGGCTGTAGGTGTTTCCGCCTCGTTACTTGTGCAAGCCACAACATGGTGGTCAGGAACCAGCTTGCAAAGGTATTGTCAGGGTTATATACATATCTATGTTGTCTATCTATGTAACTGTAGGGTCCATGTTTTACACTCTATTAAGAGCTCATTCTCACCCAGGAATAACTAAATTGCCCTTTCAGGAACTGCAGGATATGGGGCTTCATACTTGGTCAGATGCTGCTCGTTTCCCTGCGGATCTGGTATACGTCACTTAACCCTATTTGGAGCTGTGCAGCAAGCAACACTGTTATACTGCTCGTCGGAATAATAGCAACATTTGACAGGATCCACACAGGTAGATCAAATGTAATGTTTCTGTGTGAGCAAGACTGATAAACACGTGTATTTCCGGCACACCCCTTTAACCTTTCTTTTATCTGGCTCAAACGTGTTGTCACCTATCACAAAATGAACTCGTCCATAACATATGTCATGACTTGGTGAAGTGATTTGCAGCCTCAAGTTCAGTTCACTAGGGCTTGATAACCCTTTGCTTTTCAAAAATCGTATACATTTCTCTGGAACACCAACAAAATAAGCAAATAATCGCAAATAGAAAGCAATAGATTGATTTGATTGTTTATTTGTATAGCGCCTAAACACAAAGTTTTTCTAAGCGCTTCAAGGGGGGAGGGAACATGGGAGAATACAATTACATTCTTGCAAATCCTTGAAACAATTCAGAATATGAAAAATAACCATCATAATCAGCCTGACGACATTTCAGATAGTGCAAGTGCAAGGAAAAATTAAGCCGTAGAGGGGAAGGGAAAAATGAGACAAAATGAGCAGTAACATTACTATGCCTGACGGCAGTTGATGTAGTGCATGAGTGTACAAGAGGAGAGGGAGGAGGAGGAGGGGGGTGAGGAGTGAGGTAGAAGTAGAGGAACAAAACAAGCGACTATCATATGTCAGACGACGATTATTAGAATAGTGTGGGGGGTGGGAGGAGAAGACAGGGATAGAGAGGGGGAGACAGACAATCTGATATCAAAGGTCAAAGGACAAATGATAAGAGGAAGTGCTAATGGACATATCAAAAAAAGGAGGATGGAATATTTCAATTGAATTCATACTCCTTGTGGATACCCTGAAACAATGACTTGATTTTCTTATTCCATTGGTTGACAGGCCCAGCCCTACATTCCACCTCAAACTGATCTGCATTTTGCATAATGTCACTGTCCTTCACTCAGCTGCTCTTCCTCTGGATCTAAATGGAGGGTCACTAGGACAGCCTCGGCATTACTATTGGGAACGTTCAAGAATACGCTGTCCGCGATGCAATACATAGTGCACCTTAGCCTGCACAAAAAGGTCTCTGCCTAGCAAATTGACTGATGCTGAAGGGCTTAGCATGAAATCATGTGTGTCTGTGATATGTCCTAACCTGATCGTAAGGAGCTTGGTAACCGCGTATACTGCACCCACCAGAACACAGCACAGTAAAACACCTTTTTAGTATATTTACCTATAGCATAGACTAAGTTCAGGCCTTCCTGTTACATAAGCTTGCACTCTCATTCTCTCCCCGCCCCAGGATGCTATCAGAGTATGGCTCAAGGTGGGGGAGACTTGCTTGTCATTTCGCCCTTTTTGTGTCCTCCAACTTTTCTTTCAGCACACAGCCAATTCTTGGCACTGACACCTCGGTCAGCTGGTTCAGTAGCACAATGTCTCACGAGGACTCCCCATGAGGTACACAATACCATTATCTGGCATCTAAGCCTCCACAACAGCCAGGAACTCGTGAGCACATCTCAATGCCATCATGCCTTCATTATACTTAAGCCTACAACACATTCCATTCCTTACTTACAAGGTAATGGATCGACCCATTATGGACAGCCCCTTACTCTTTTTATGACCATTTTGGTCTAAACCCATTCTACGCATACTATGCATCCCAGCTAATGCTACCAGCCATTCCTCATGTTATCCTCACATCCTCTTGTCACCTTTGCCATTTGGTCTATCTCTGACTTTAGCCCGCTGTTCCCAATTCCCGCTTACCTTTATCCTCATTTCCTATGGTCTGCTTTGCACCCTGGGTGGGGGTCACCGTTCACCCACACAGACAAGCTATTGGCGCACTGAGACCACCACAGTGGTGAGGTGCACAGTATAAAAGCTAATTAACATAACATAATTAACAGTAAGAAAGAGATGATTCATGTTGTAGTTTCCAATTTAAATTTTTGTAACAAATGGGATGTTTTTTTTTATTGAGCAAGTTCACATGTTTGCTTATACTATTGTAATGCTTTCATTTTCAAAAGTCTTTCCACTTTTCCTGTGGTGATATATTCAGGATCCCCGACCTGCACAAGATGTGGGCACAATTTCTCCTTTCTTTAGTATTTCCAGGATGGCTTCTATCCAAGTTGCCTTCTGGTTTGGAGTCGTGCAATTGTACGCCCTCTTAATTGGCTGTAGATGTGGCTGGCATGTCTGGATGAACAAACAAAATGTGGGCAGGGTAGTGGATAACTGGATGAAGCAGATTTGGTGTTTGCATGAGTCTGGCCATATTCCTGATAAACCGAATGCCTTTTTTACCATATCATCCAACTGTGTATAGAACAATTCCTTCTTCCGGGATGGTATGTGTGGCAGAAGTGTCCTCTGACTGGCCTCTGTCATATCCTATCAGCAACCACCATTTTTCCTATAGTTGCTGCCATTTATATTGAATTGAACTGCACATCTGGAATCTGCTCCACTTGACTTTGCATAGATTATAACACATTTTGCAATCTACCTATTCATGTTTTGCAAAAGGATGTATGTGATTTCTTCGAATATATTTCTCCTAATGGAGATTTCACCGAATCCATTTCACCGAAAAAAACAAATCTTTTTGCTTTTTCTACCTATTTTTTAATGCAGGAGGAGACCCCTTCCGCCCCCGCAGCCTGTGCTCAACCCTCCCTACCCTAACCTATACCCTTACCCCACACCCCACCTATTATGCATTGCACATATACCATTTCCCTACCATTTTCGGTGTAATATATTCAGTGAAATCTCATTTGGAGAAATGGTAGTCGAAGAAATCTATGGTAGCGGTTGCAAAATACTAAGCCTGGAAGTCTTCAAGCAGGAACCTAGAGATTTATTCCCCATGAATAGTAATTCTGAAGGATTAATTGGATGTGTCCTATGTCTCCCATGGGCTTTGTCTACCTTCCGTTCTATCGGATCCCTTTGGCAGCATTAAATCCACTTGTGAGGAATCAGTGAACACCAATTTTGTTCTAACTACAGGACACATATTTGTTATGAGTCAGAGTAAAATAGTTTTTGCTGGATCCTTCAAATCTCTAGTGGTCACTTTCTTGAATGACCTATGAATAGAAATCTGAGAAGCAAACAGTTTACCATGAAATCAAGAAGCTCATCAGCCTCTCCTTGATTTGGTTATTAAACTGGTATACCGCAATATTCCTTAACATTTCTTAGGATGTCTTCATGGTATATATATATATATATATCCTTTTCCTTTACAGCCTCCCTACATGACTGTGGAGAAGGAGCAGGTGTGTATTGTCCAGGTAACCCCTGCCCCAAATGTGTAAAGATAGGGCGGAGCTATAGAGAAATAAATAAATAAATAAATAAATGTACAAGAAAAGACAAGACAAAAGGGGTTTTAAAGAATGTTTATTTATGGTCAAATGTATTTGTGATTAACAGTGGACTTACCTGACTATAGAATGGGCAGGTCTCCTCTACCCATAAAAATAGACTTACCTGGAGAACATGCTGGAGAAGGGAGGAACCGTTGAAGAGTGACAGTTGGAAGAAGGGGCACAAGAGGAAAGACAGAGAAACTAAAGTACAGCAGAGAAAGGAGAGATGTAGAGCATAAAGAAAGGATAAAGAAGATCAGTGCTGCTTGGGGGAGTCTCAGCCTCGAGCGCCCCCCTCAGGGCCTCCTGAGCGTCTGTCAGCTGCAGCCCGGCGTGAAGATAAGTCCCAGGCCACGTGTGTGGTGCAGCCTGGGTGAAGAAAAATGCCCGCGCCCGGGGCCATGTGTGTGGGTCGAACCCCAAGCAAGAGCGTGGCCTGCGAGGCACTGACCCGCCCGTGGGCCATTCCAGGCACACCAGAAGATTGCAAATTCCCGGGTCATGTGTGCTGTGGAGCCTGGTTGAGGTAAACGTTCCAGCCCGGGGCCGCCCTTGCGGCAACCGAAGCCGGTGCTCGGCCTGAGTACTATGGTTCACCCAGGGGATAGTCTGGGTGGACCAGAAGAGGCAGAAGCACCGTAGCGTGGGTGACCTGGGTGAAGGTGTCGTCCTGGCGGAGAAGTCCACCTGCCATGGGGTCCTGGGCAGGTGGTGAAGTCGGAAGTAGACCCCAACACCACCAGTGGCTTGCGGGAGCCACCAGCAACACTGGGGGCCCTGCGCGGCATCTGTTCTCCCTGGGGCCAGACGAGGAGAGCAGCACTTACATGGAGCCCGGAACTGCGATGTCCTATGCGGCCGGAGCTCAATGCAGAGTGCAACGGCTTGGCACTGGCCCCAGCCAGGTGGGTGGAACCTGGGCCCAACAGGAACCTCTGCACCGCCACGGAGTAAATAACAACTGGCTCTCAAAGCCCTTTAAAGGAGCCATGCCTTAGTATAAATGGAAATATGGAAAATGAAACAAAGGGCTCTTAAAGATCCAGGACTGCTCTGCCTAGAGCAGAGTGTGCACTGCTACGGAGTAAACTGACAGGACTGTCAGCGCCCTATTAAACAAGACTTCACAAGCCTTGATCCTGCAATCCATTGCCATGGAGGAAAGGGAGCCTGCAGACTGCTCTCCCGTGTCAGCAAACCGTGGCAGAGTGGGTCATCTACCTACACAAGCAGAAGGAACAGGACCAAGCGGAAGAGACCGGACTATATGGTACTGTGCTTTGAGACATGCTAGTTAGGCAATGGACTGACACATATGACTTCATTACTAAGAGCAGAGTGCAGCTGCCAGAGATTTTTAAAGCTATACAACGGAAAGTGGAGTCTGGAGAGAGTGGGAGGTTGGCAAGTAAACTATGGTGCCCATGGGGAGTGTGTTCTGGGAACTTGCTCGAAGTTCATTTAGCGATGGGTTTGTGCAACGAATAGCAATCACTCTAAAATGAGGGAGGTTTTGAATAGGGCAAGTGTTGATATGAAGAAAGTTGATACGTTTTTCCCCGTTTAATAAGTTGATGGCTTTTATATAAAAGAACATAAGGGCAACAAACCCCCTCCCCCCCTCGGGTATACTGAGCCATATTTAAGATCCAGAACTCAGTATTGTGGCCCATCTCCTGAATTAACACCCTTCCTATTTGCAGATTGCTCGGCGCCTCACCGGAGCAGCTGGTCTGGGATGGTGGGTTGGTGCCAGTGAGGTCCAGTTCTGGCCTGGGGCACTTTTAATACTGAGCGCTCAGAACAGAAGCCCAGGGGGCTATATCCACCAGCCCAGCTCTTGCTTCAAATCAAAGCATGTTCTGAGAATGTGCCCAGGATTTAGCAGATGAAGAGAACCACAATCTCTTTCCTTGAACGAAGAATCCTGCCTCCTCCTTTCAGAGAGGAGCTTGGGAGTAAGAAGAACGAGAATGTTCCTTCTCCCTTCTACCCCTGCTCAGTGTGCTTGTTCATTTTATGAGTGTCTCCATCCTGGACACAGAAAGAATACAAAAACGTAAGAGCCATCTTTGCATTTAAATACCCTCTTAACTGCTTCTGCTGCTGCTTGCTTTCCCTCACCCCAGCTGTGAGCGTAGGCATTTCCGGCCATGAGGCCAGAAAGCGTATTGCATCAGAATTCGTTTGCAGAGGGTCCTGCAGAAGCCCATTACAGGTCCTGTCATTACCCACGCAGGCCCCACCCACATACCCAGCTAGGACTGTGGGCTTGGAGGCAGGGGTGTTGCTAGGTCTGGAAAAGATCCGGGGCTAGCTAATGTCAGGACTGTTGGGACTCGGGGCTAGCTAGCCTTTTGGTTGTAGCCCATGAGCTTCTATTCTGAGCAACCAAAAGACCCGCGGCTACAGCCCTCCCAACCCCACCTAGGCACCCTCTGGTTGGAGGCTTCCACAGGGACAGGTACAGTGGCATAAATCCTGGACCTTGACCTCCAACCCCAGGTCAGTTTTCCTTAACGCACCTCTTAGACCCTGACATTGAAAGACTGGACGACATAAATACCAGCTACGTTTGCTTGACATCTATGGCCCAATAGTAGGGGAGGGGCTCTAGGCCAGAAGGGGCTAATAAAACATTATTAAGAGCAATCGGTAATAAGGAACAATTCTGTAATGAATGTCACCGGCTTCCTTTGTGTCAAACAAGCAAGGCAGCTTGAATTAAGTAGTGCCGGCCAAGAGCTGTGCAGAACACCACAACCCTTCTGTACCGAACTGGCAAAATTGTGTTTTGAAATATGTGTGCGCGTGGGGGTGGGGCGGGTTGTGGGGGTGTGTGTACGGTAGGGCCATGCCTACCATGATTTTCTAATACCGAGTACATAAGGGTCTGAATATTAAGGAGTACTTTAGCTTCAATACATACGCTTAATTGAGCAAACCGTTTTCATTGGTTGTTCAGGGTATCTCCTTCAATTCAGTTGTCGATATAGCATTGTGAAAGGTGGGCAAAAGTGGCTTTGCATAAGCTTCCCAGCGGCCTCAATGCTGCTATTCGGCTCTTCCACATGCCACCCAGCCCTGAGTCTAAGTCATCCCATACCGCCACCAATGGAAGACTTGGTTTTAAAGCATAGGGCCTGACAGGAGGGGAATAGACCATATTCAATTGTAAGGATGCCAGAGACTCCTCAACATTGAGGCTTGATGGGCAATATGGCACATGTCGGAGGGGTCTCACTTTCTCAGTAAATGGTGTTAATTACCATGAACACAATAAAGGCACTATATCTGTCAAAGTGCACTGCTGGAAGGGTGGAAATCGAAACCTGCATCTTTCCACTCTCATGATCCTATCAAAGCAACAGGGCAAGGCTCCACAAGTTCTGGCAGCCAATTACCAATCATGAGGCACGTGTCCGAATTCATGGCTAGCAAGGGGTGTCAGGGTTTGCAATTCAGGGCGATAGCTGGAAGTGCGAAAGAGGTGCCAAGAGGGGGGAAGACACCGAGGGTGAAAGCAGTACATAGGGGAGGGCGTTAGCTGGAAGTGTGAAAGAGGTGCCGAGAGGGGGGAAGACACCGAGGGTGAAAGCAGTACATAGGAGGGCGTTAGCTGGAAGTGTGAAAGAGGTGGCGAGAGGGGGGAAGAGGACGTTAGCTGGAAGTGTGAAAGAGGTGCCGAGAGGGGGGAAGACACCGAGGGTGAACGTATTGCAGGCAAGGATGGTGCTGAGAGGACCAAAGAAAGCACTCAGAGGATGGGCGAAAGAGTGGTGTGAACATATTGCAGAGGAGGATGGTACCCCAAGGGGTGACGAAGGTGTGAACATGTGTCTCTGTTTGCCTGCATGCTCGATCCCTGGAACATGCACAATTCCTGAGTGCAATAAACACTTGTCTGTGCCAAAAAGTTAGAATGAAAACACCAGAAAGTGTAATAATAGAGCTTCTGAAATCCCTTGCCTGCCAATGTAGGACATGGGCTTTTTGTTCCAACCTTCACTGCATTTACTTGTGGATCCATATAGATAATGAATGTGTCCTGAAAATTAGAGCCGGTTTCCTGGAGAAGTGAAGAAACTCCAGTCCCTTCTATTTGCCCTGAGTCTGAAAATGACCCACGGATGCCCCTCTTTCCTGACATCTGGCATAACATTGTAACTCCCAAGAGGACAGGAGGTACGAGGCAGGGGGCAGACATTAAGTAGATGATACTAGCCTATCCACCACAGAACAACAGGCTAGAAGATCCAATGGACCAGAAGCATGATCTGCAGCGGCTGATGGCTGGGAACCCCACAGCAAAGCACGTGGGCCACAAAGTGACAAACCCAATAATGCTGACAATGGACCATCCCGTAGAAGATTGGAAGACGGCTAGAACCTTAGGACTCTTGTTCCAGAGTTGAAAGTCAAGTCCTTTTGCATTAGGTTATGACTCACAGGCTTTATCGACTAAAATATCCTGGTTCCCTCTGATCCATGGGCATAAAGGAAGAACCCTGCTGTACTGATGATGCTTTGCCTTCTTTGGAATAATCAACCTGACGCAGCAACCAGAAGATGAGTGACTAATAGAAAGCTGTGTGGAAGCCCAATTATCAGTGCAAAAGGATTTGAGCATTGAGCTTGAGTTCAAGAAAATAACTTGCGACTTGTGATGCTGACCCAGTTGGAGGCCCTAACTATCCAGTGGCAGGAGTGGAATGTGAATACAAATATTCTTAATTTCCAGGGAATCAGGACAAGGTCCCTTGATTATCAACAGGAGGATACAGATAATTAAACCCAGTAGTCAGTGCCCGTTTTAATCTTGATTTGCTTGCAGACCTAGAAAATCAAAACTAGAAAAGCTTTCAGGTTCTCTAATCAAAACATTTCTCTTGACTTGGTTAAACAGAATCCAAGTCTGTTAACTTAAAATTGAGCTCGGCAGCTGGGGTGTGCAGTCGTAAGGAGAGTCTGCTTTTGCTCTCTACTGCTGGAAAGGGAGTGTTTTCCTACATCAACTGGGAGACGGTGCGGGCCGCGCTGCGCAGCTGTGCAGTTGAGGTGTGCAGTCATTGTGAGGAGAGAGTCTGCTTTTGCTCTCTACTGCTGGAAAGGGAGTGTTTTCCTACATCAACTGGGAGACGGTGCGGGCCGCGCTGTGCAGTTAAGGTGTGCAGTCATTGTGAGGAGAGAGTCTGCTTTTGCTCTCTACTGCTGGAAGGGGAGTGTTTTCCTACGTTAACTGGGAGACAGCGCGGGCCGCGCTGCGCAGCTGTGCAGCTGAGATGTGCAGTCGTTGCAGTCTGTGCAGGCTGGGAAGCTGGGAAAAGCCTGACAGACCACCCACAGCGCTACAACTGGCCTCCGTATTCGCACAATTGAATTTCGGCCCAAAATAAGAACACAGCCGTTGTGCAACTGAAAGCACTATACTGTGCCTTTATAGCATCTTGACTTTTGGTGTACTTGGAGTTCCCCCTCGAGTCTCCACGAGTGGGCAATGCAGTATGCTACCCGCAGGCCCTTGTACCAGATGCCAAGGGATGTTACGAGAGGACATGGTAACCTCCATGCTAAATGGCCTAATAGACTCCCCGCCCCGAATACCAAAGTGAATGAACCGATATTCCAAGAAAATCAACTAATTGGCGGTGACGGAGGTCAGGTGGAAAGAGTCCAGCCCACCACCCTACATTCTTGGAACCAACCCAGGCAAAGTCAAGCTCCAGACTAAGGGAATGGACTGGATAGATACTCTACCACAAAGAAGTTCTTACAGACTACCGCTGAATCTGGAGCACGAGAGGAGATCTATGCATCAACCCCCTAAGTATCTACTAAAATGTTCGAGTCACACAGATACAGGGATCTTTATGTGGCTCAGATTGAACATTCTGCCACCGAGAGAAGTCCTTTTCATGAGAAGGCAATTACAAGATAATGATCATCCTGTAGATTTTGGAGGAAGCAAGAAAAGGTGGAAACTTCTCAGCACCTATTGACAGAGTGTAATGGTCTGGACACAATGAGAAGGAAATATATGAGTGAGGTGGTTGCACGTTATAAAATCTTAACGTTGCAGGAATGGTGGGATATGTTTGTAATAGGAGAAAATATTTCGATGATATTGGCTGCAATGAAATTTATGGAGGAATTGTTGGAACTGGTGAGTGTAAAATGAAATTCTTTCATGTTTACTCTGGTAAAAGAGAGAGGTAATAGAAAAGACTGTAAAGACTGGTTTAACAAGTTTATTTTGTGATTGAATGTGATAGATTGTTTTTATGAAGGGTTTGAAACAAACCAACCATATTCTTTTTAAAAACGAATTGAAAACCTCTGTGAATACACTTTGAAAAAATAGCACCAGGCGATATGCCACTTGGTTTCCCATCTTGCTTTCTTTGGAGAAGTGCAAGGACAAATAACTTAACGCCACAGGACCTTGAAGGAAATGAAGCAAGTCAACGGCCAATCACCCGTTCCAGATTCTGCCATACAGTGAGCCAACCTTGGTGAAGAAGGTTTAGACGCTATATAAAAACTGCTGCTTTCCAGGCACTTCTCCAAAAGAAGAAGACCAAAGGACTGACATGAAGGCTTGCAAAGGGACTCGGGATTACAACTTTTGTTCATGCTAAAAACATGAAAGCTGATATCCCTCACATAACCTCTTCATGATGGCATTGATCTTGACACCAAAGAGCAATTGCCCAAACATAGGAAAAATTGAGGACCATCCTCTTGGCATTCATTTATTTCTTAATTTATTTACAAAGTATGGAAAGCTCCACAGGCCACATGGAGGCCACTTTGGAGCCCAATAGATATAGTGAAATGCATAGATATTACATTTCAGTGTAAGTTAGGGTTCAGCATTAATCAAGGAATGATTCTTCATTTGGTAGCCTCTATGAATCTAGTGATCAGCTGTACGCCAATATGAAAAGTACTTTTTTCAGAGATTTTCTGAAGGCCAGGTGATTTTGTTCTGCTCTCCGTCCCGTAGACCAGTGTGCCTGGTACTTAGAAATGTAAACTTAATTCTGGATTTCACTGGCACCCAATGTACAGCTTTCAGGACCAGTTTTATATGGTCACATTTGAAAAGATTTTGATATAATCTGACTGCCTGATTTTGGGCTCTTCGCAGAACGTCCAAATAATTTGTGGGCAGATACAGTTACAGTAATACAACTGAGTAATTACCAAAGCTCTAGTCAGCTCCACATGGCAATAAGGCTAAAGGAGTGAGAGAATTGATTGTAGGCACCTTTGAAACAACAGACGTGATCTGAGGGACAAACTTGACTTGAATCGTAAACTGAGGATAGAGGTGGCGAAGGCTAATCAGACCATTTGAGCAGAAAGTATCAGGGAGTAGTTGTACCTATTAGAATGATCTCACTCTTGCTGCCACTTGGGCAAAGGCAGGTTTCTCTTTGCCAATGATAAATGTGAGTAAGGCCTTCAGACATATTGTCTTGCTCTCCAGGATGTTTTCCACTAAGAAGAGGATTTGTGTTTGGTTGACATACATTTGCATCTTAACCTGCTGATTATAAGGTATTTGTGACAATGTACCCATCTGGATATTTAACAGTGGGCAAGAAAATGAGGATCACCCGAGGTACTACACAAGTGTTGAGACAATACTGCTGGACTAATTAGAACATGTTGGCTTTGATTAAAGAGGACCAAATCAGATTCATTCACAAGCTGTGCCCAATAGCCATGCTCACTCTGTGTACTTTTTGAGGAGAAGCAGGTGTTGAACGGTGTTGTACAATGCAGGGAGGTCCCAAGATCCCAAGAGTATCAGAGCGTTTTGTTGGCCTTTATCAAAGGTTTTGAGGAACTCTTCTCAGATGTCCGTTAATGTAGTCGCTGTGTCATTACCACATCTAAAATCCAAAAGTCTGACATCTGTACGAGGTTAAGCTCCAAATATTCTTGAAGCTGTCTTGATACTTTCCATGATTGTTGTGGACAATATGAGGTTGGAGATCAAGCTAAAGTTTTCCAAGGTCTTTGAGTCCGTTAGTGGCTTCTGGAGCAAGGGAATCATTATGGCATGTTCAAGCAGCTTAGGAACTATGCCCTTTGCCAGGAAAGTGTTGATCAGACAAATAATATCTGGGCGAAGTATTCGAAGGAATGTTTTCATGCATGTTGCTGGGACTAAGTATATTTGATGCTTTTACTTTTAGTGCCAATTCCGTTTGCTCGTCTATTTCCATAGGTTATGCAATCTTTGATTAAAATAAAAGTACATTTTTGAAACTTTTGCTATTTGATTTGTGAAAGTGTCTAGTGGCATAATGCTTGGGGAGTTCTTTCAAGATATTAAAGATTTCCTGTGACAGTTTGTAAGTCTCAATGATTTGATTTCCAAATGTAGTCTTTTTGCCGTCCTAACAGCCTAATGATAACCTCTTCTGTGTCTTTCACATAAAGTCTTATTGTTTTCTGGTCATCTGCTCAACCGTGGATTATGACTGATTCTGTTTAATTCGGCCACCTCTTTGGTGTACCATTTGTTATTGCGTGTGGTTCCCGATTTTGTTTTATCCAATCTCAGGGGCACATAATGTCAAGACCTCATAATACTCTGGTGTAAATTACTATGCAGTATGAATGGGTTAGTCAGTTGTCAAAGGGTACCATCCAATCACTTTATATGTCAAGTGCAAAGTTTCCATGCTTTTATTGTTGAAGTGTCTGTATGGGATGCAATGTATTCTAATTCAGCTGCACTGTTCAACTAGTTAGCCAACGGAAGCATGATATAGAAATTACCTGGTCAGCTGTGAATTGGTTTTGGAGGTTAGAAAATGCTTATGTTGAGAGAAAGTGCAAGGTTGTGCATGAGACCTATTTTATGTGGTGGGCCATTTACTGTCTGGCTGAATCCAGTAGCCTGCATGTGTTCACTAAGGCTGGCTTCCGGTTTACAGTCCATTCTGTATAACCCTAGATTATATTCTCATAAAAACCAGATGTTTTTGGGCTGTATTCTGTCACTCTTAAACCCAAGGAGGGGAAATAATGCTCCAAAAACCTTTGCCCGAGCCATCATTGTTAACATGAAGGGGATGGGCAGGCAACCCAGCAATGTGGAGGCAGCTAGAGCCTTAAGTGACCTCACTGTGTTAGAGCAATCTACGAAGGACAAAGCCAATTTCTATATAAAACTGCTGTACAGGCATGCTGGACCCTGTGACATATCTCACCTCGGATTATTTTTTTTATAGGTGTGCAGAAACAGGAGAGAGAAGGTTCTATGTGTCCCTACCTCAACCAATGCTATCCTTAGTCTGCACTTTTGGGACGCCTATCTAAGTATAGATAGAAAAAGAAGAAACTAAATATGGGGGAAAGATAGATGATCACGATTTATCATTCTTTCTTACTTAGGCCGCACAATTAGTTATTTTTATTTCAAGGTACCAATGTTCCAGAGGCAGCTGTCTACACACGTCATTCATAAATTGTAAGATTGAGGGAAAAAACTGGTTTATTCAAAAGCAATAAAGATAAAAGAAGTAAAGTCACCTAGTAAAGTATTTTGGCAATACCGTCACTTTATTAGCCGATACTCTAGGTGTTAGACCCACATTAAAATGTACTAGTCCCCTTTGGGAAAACTAAGAAGACCTACTATGGAAAGGAATGATATGTTAGCCACTCTCCTCGTCTAGTACAATGCAGTGTATGGTAGGCGTTTGATAAGCTTCATAGATTGCTATAACACAGTGAGGTCGCTTGAGGCTCTAGCTGCCTCCACATTGCTGGGTTGCCTGCATTTTTTTACAGCAGGACTATTTTGAGGAACTCCTCTGGGAAAGATGTCTCATAGCTGGGTAGATGATGAATAACTGCCACTATAAAGGATCTGTTTAAGTTAATCGTGCATTGGGTAAAAGCGCATTTGAAGGAGGAAAAAATATTGTTGGGTATTTCAAGCAGGGTTTTTCTGAGATACAAGTTACAGCAAAGCCTCCCTCCTCTCTTTTTTCCCAGCTCTTGTAAATAATTTTTCATCCTGGGTAGAGAAGGCCATCAACGCTGGTTGTGCAGTTATCACTGAACCATGATTCAGTCAAACCAACTATGCGACAATTGTTTTGACAAAAATCTCCTTCGAGTTCAAAACCTACTTTTGAGCATATTGGGGTCTGATTAGACCCACCTTCATTTCTATTTCTATTAATCGCCACTTAAAATGGGCAGGCTATCACCACTGCTGGTATCTAAGATGGAATGACTGGCATGGAGTGGCCATTGCACTACAGAGAGAGAAAGAAATGCAGGTCTATGTTTCCTTTCAAAAGGTGAGTAGGTACAGATATTATGAAGAGATTGGGAAGATAATTCCACAATTATGTGAACTGATCAGCCACCAAGACGTGGCCCAATTAAACTAGGGTATCACAATAAGGTAGGCCAATTGAGATTGAAGTTACCTGTTACGAATAGTTGAAGCTAATAATGGAGGCCCTTAAAGATGATATGGACAGCATTGCATTTAACCCTTTTCTCCACCGCAAGCCAGTGGTGAGAGTGGAGTGCTGTGGAAATGTGATTTCACATCTTTAGATTTCAAAACAAAATAGCTGTGGTATTCTGAGGTCTCTGAAGACAAGAAATACAGTTTTTGGGAATTGTAAGAAGTAAAGCATTTTAGTAGTAAATCTTACTTGAAATGAAACCATTAATTATCATAACTCTGACTGGTTAGGAAAATAAATTCAGGATTCAGCATAAAACGTGAGGATGCAAAAGCACATTTTGACCATGTTCCCAATAGGAGGGTCGGAGAGCACCAGATGTTAATTTGGAAGCCCAGACTATTTACTTAACCCATCCATGACTGAATGTGCCCTCATCTGTCCCCAGTAAACAACAACTTGCCCAACAATGGCTGGAAGATATACGCCTAGAAGGATTTGATCCACAACTCTTGGATTCAGCAAAATCCTTGTCACCATTGACATCAGCCTGTCCTTCCAGAAACACATAGCCAAGAAGGCCTGGCCCGAAATTTCCACCATTCTTAAAATCAAACACTTCATCCTACCACAGGACTTTTTGACTTTTCGATTGCAATGAAGGCCACTGTGGTCTCGCACATTGATGGGACAAATGCCCACCTAGCGTGGCTCCCAGCTGCTCACTTGCCACCCCTAAAAGCAGTCCACCATGCCTTATTATGAGTGCACAGACATTTTTTTAATGTTTTTTATTTGATTGATTTTAATTCAGATCCAAAATAGAACATAATAATTGATAATATTCACACATTACACACATTATACTGAACACACCTTTAACAAATGCAATAATATACAAATTAGGATTTCATTAGGGATCTGAACTGATTTCATAGCTACAGAGTCATCAGAGAGATAAATAAGAACAAGGATATCAAAGAAAAGGAGAGAAAGAGAAACAAACAAGGAGACGAGACATATACAAACCCATATAGCCGGTCAAGTGGCACAGCGAGTAGAGGGCAGCGAGTAGAGCGCTCGCTTTGACATCCGTGCAGAGCTTGCTAATGCAAGTTCGAATCCCGGCATGGCCAAACTCAGCCTTTCATCCTTCCGAGGTAGATAAATGAGCACCACACACCGTGGGTAATAATAAGCATCTGAGGGTTCGTAGCGCTATATAAATGCCAAATTATTATTATTTTATTATATACCTAAGTCACTGTACAAAACGTATCAAATTGCTGTTAGAAATATATAATACCAATTAAGCAATCAGTTTAGAAGGGATTGAATGCTTAAAACAATATATATTATAGACTAAAGAGAGTATTGTCAGGTACCATCGAAAAAATTAATAAAGACCCACTTTTTAAAAAAATATTTGACCAATGAAGTTGGTGTATTTGCCATGCATTTTTCCACTCTGTGAATTGCACATATGTTATTCCACCAACCAATAATTTACATTTTCTTGAGGTCTTTCCAATTGGTAGTGATTACATATGGCTACTAATATAAAGAAGTCAAATATTACTAATGAGGAATCAATATTCATGGAAGGACAACCAGGCTACCTAATAATATATTGGCAAAACTTAACCGTATAGAGACTTTAGAAATTCCCTTAGATATGCAATTGTCATATAAATTGTCTTGGAAAATGACAACCTAGAGCAACCAAACATATATGTTAAGTCCTTAAAGTCAAAAGGCAAAATCTGTTCTTTCTCGATGCAAGACCATTTAGGTAGAATGGGCCTCATTACAAGTATGGAGGTCTGGAATTAAGGGTGCCGGTCGCACCGTACCGGCAGCCGTTCAGGACCGCCACACTCCAACTCTGTCTTCCTGGGCCGTTGCGTTGGCAGGTCTGACCTGCCGGGCACAACGGCCCCGGTAGGTGGAGTTGTCACAGAAGCACCGGCACCATCTAGAACAGTGCTTGTGCTTCCATTTTGCCATTCCCATGGAGTCCTGTGGGACTCCATGGGAATGGGGACTAACACTTTCCGCCACCTGATATCCCGGGCCGCCGGGACTCCCCGGTGGCACCAGCATATTGGGTGGCAGAAACGGTGTTATGAGTTCGGCGGCGGCCCACCGGTAGGACCAGTGGGTTACCTTGGAACTTGTAATGAGGCCCAATGTCAGGTTCGTTAGGAAGGAACATGCGTTGAGCATGTTTTAGGATAAAGGCTTTGTGATAACACTTAAAATCTGGGGAAACTCACACCACCTCTCTCACATGAGTTATTTAAATTACTTAAGGATATTCGTTTTCTTTTCTTGTAACCTCACAGAAAGTCGAGCAGAATTGTGTTTATGGCTTTAAAAAGAGAGGCCGGTAATGGTACATGTAGCATTTGTAGATAGTAAAGAGCTACTGGAGAGAGCATCATCTTAATGGTTTCCAATCTGCCCTGACAAGTGAGATAAAGCGGAGAACAAACAGCCACTGAATCGCGCCATCTTTCTAAAAGCGTCTGAGCATTTAAATTGATTATGTCAGCATATGAAGGTGCAATGAATATTCCTAAATATTTAATAGACATAGGACCTCATTTTAGACCATTTTGGCCACATCTTGTTTGATACATAAATAATTGAGCAGTAGCTTTTCCGATTTGCTCTTATTTAGTTTATACCTTGAGTCAATAGAATATGTTCTGATAGTATCCATTAAAAACTCAAGCGAGTGCTTCAGATTCTTTACAAAAACTAAAATATCATCTGCGTTTGCAGCAACTTTAATTTCAGAGCTACCACATATAAAACCTGGCACGTTTGTGTTCCTTTGAATCAGTTCTAATAAAGGTTCAAGGGAAAGAACACACTGCACTGGTGATAGGGCACAGCCCTGTCTAGTGCCTCTTTGCAATGAGAAGAAAGAGGGAAAATGACCATTCATAAAAATAGAAATCTTGGGATATGAATATAGAAGCTTAACTAAGGAAAGGAAACCCTTTTACAAATCCATGCCACTTTAGCACCTCAAACACATAATCCCACTCTACAAAGTCAAAATCTTTTTCAGCGTCTAAGACTATGGCCATATAACCCTCTGATATTTGTTTCTTTTTATTAATAGTATGAAGAGCATTCATAACAAATCTGGAATTCAATGAAATAATCCTTCCCTTGACAAATCCAACTTGGTCATCTTTGATTAGTTTATGTGTAACTAGCTCAATTCTATTAGACAATTTTTTCGCAAAATGTGTTCAATCCGAGTTGATTAGGGAAATAGGACTATAATCATTAGGGAGTTAATTATCTTTATCTTGCTTAGGAAAAATAGTCAGGAGGGCCTCTGTAATTGTACTAGATGATTTAACAGTTTCAGAGAAATCTGTATATAGGGATTCTAACTTGAGTGTCAAAGCTGGATCAAAGTGTGTGAACAAATCAATAGAGAAACCATCCAGACCTGGAGTTTTACCGTTATTAAGATATTTTATGGCTTTAAAAATGTCATGTCTTTTATCTGGGTATGGATTCTTTATTTGACCAGAAATGTGTTAAAGACTATATGCGAATCAATATGATCTGAAGAGTAAAGATTCTTGTAGAACCTGGTAAAAAAACATCCAAGATATCTTTGTCTGATGGGACCACCGCTCTAGAATCATTCTTAATAGAAGATGCACAGGAATCTTACTGAATCACCCCCCATCCTACGTGAACTACATTGGCTTCCTCTTCATGCCCGAAGACTGTTCAAGACTGCATGCATAATCTACAAAGCAGTCACAAGTAGTACACCAGTGCACCCGGCGGCTAAGCTTCACATATCTGGTGGCACACGCTCCTCGTGTCACAAATCGACCAACCGGCTTGAATCACAACTCATCTGAAAAGAGAGGACCCGCAAACAGTCCTTCTCTTGTCACACACCCACAATATAGAAGTTGATCCCATATCAGCTTGAAATTGTGTCACAATTCTCATTTAGCAAATCTCTCAAAACATGGCTTTTTCAACAACACCTGACCAAGGACTAATCCCAATGGATGCACATACCTATGCACAGACCTCAATTCACAGTACTGCACTACTGTTAAAAGATGCCAACCCAAATGCTGGCTCCCCACAATCCGTTCTGTGCTTCACTGCTCTTGAGCTAGGTCCATGCTTTAAAGAAGAAAGTTAAATAAAAATAAATTGATCATATTGACTGTGGGTGTCATGTGTCCAAACAGAGGGGCAGAAAGCAGAATACCACACATCATAAGAAAAAGGAGCACAGTCTTTCCCCCTGTTGTGGCACATCCATGTATTGAGAGTGGTGAGACAGTTCTTTAGTTCCTCAGTAACAGTCCTCAAATCACTATTCAGTCTTAGAAGAGGTTTAGGTCAAGGTGACACTTTTCTTTGGGCACACGGTTCATTTGAGAGTATTTAGTATTTAGTATTTAGTATTTATTTTATTTCTAAAGCGCACCAGGCCCAGGGGCAACCGGGCGCATAACTTAGATACAACATGATGAAAGCAGAACATGGCATTATTTACAATGTTTACAAATGAGTTACATAATTTACAATCAGAAAAATAGCAATAAGAAGACAAGCAGAATGTATATGCAAAGGTAAGTCATAAGTACAAGTTAGGCAGTGAGCCAGTGTTAGATGTCTTGTGAGGACAGCCAGACTTTGGTAAGGTGTTTGAATCACAGAAAGGAGGGTTCTGCTCTCAGCTCATTAGGGAGTGAGTTCCATAATTTAGCTGCCAAGATGGGGAAGCTGGTTCCACCTGATCTTTGGAGATTGAATCGTGGGATGACGAGGCAGTTGGCTTGGGCCAATCTGCGAGGTCTAGTGGAGCTATGGAGGGCAAATCTGTTCGCCAGATAACAAGGAGCTTGGTTGTGAAGGCATTTATGGGTAAGGGCCAGAGACTTCAAGGAGATTCGGTGAGGGATTGAGAGCCAGTGAAGGTTACGTCTAGTGTCAGCTATGTGTTGGCGCCTGGGAATGTTGAGGGCCGCTCTGATCGCATTGTTTTGCACAATTTGTAACTTGTTTAAGTTACAGCGTTTAGTGCCTAGGTAGAGGGCATTGCAGTAATCGACATTAGAGAGAACGAGGATCCTAGCCAAGGTCACACAATTAGCTGTAGAGAGGAACGGGCGACATGCAGTAATAAGCTTACAAGTATAAGCCGCTGCTGATGAGACTGAGTTGGTTTGTCTAGTCAGGGATAAGGTCGAGTCAATGTAAATCCCTAGAGTTTTTGTGTCCTTAGCAGTAGGAATAGTATTCCCATCAATGGTGAAGGACTTAAAAGCAGGGTCAAGTTTGGTGAGTTTTTGTGGTGAACCAAGAATGAGGAGCTCTGTCTTTTCATCATTTAGGCAGAGTCCGTGTTGGGCCATCCATGCTTGGATGACCTGGTAGATGGCATTGATGGCGAGGGAGTCAGTAGTGTAGTCACCTGTGATAGGGATTAGGATCTGGGTGTTGTCAGCGTAATTAGTATACGTGACGCCCAGATGGTCCAGAATATCAAAAAGAGGTTTGGTAAACACGTTATACAACGGGGGCGAGACGCAGGACCCTTGAGGCACGCCACAAGAGACAGGAGCAGGTGGGGCGGCTGCTAGTGGAGAGAACATGCGCATTGATCTATTATCTAGGAAGGAACTGATCCAGGTTGAAGCTTTGTCAGAGAAGTGTGCAGCTGATTTGAGGTGGTGACAGAGAATTTTGTGATTGACAAGATCAAAGGCCGTCGAGAGGTCCAGGAGAAATAATAGCGCAAGTTTGCCTTTGTCTTTTAGATCTTCGATCTGCGTTTTTAAATCGATAAGGGCAGTTTCAGTGCCATGGCGTGGCCGAAACCCCGATTGCCTAAGTCCCAGAAGTTTGTTTGATTCAAGGTATTCTTGAATTTGTAGATACGCAGCTCGGTCGAGGATTTTTAGTAAAAATGGGACAGTAGTGATTGGCCTGTAATTTGTAGGTATGCTGGGATCCAAGGTAGGTTTGTTCAGGAGAGGGATGACCCACGCATCCTTTAGATTGTCAGGTTCAATCCCAGAGCTAAAGGAGGAGTTGATGAGCGTAGAGATGAATGGTGCTAGGTCGTGAGCTGGTTCCTTAATAATGGGCGCAGGACAAAGGTCACCATGACAGTTGGAAGGTTTAAGGCTAGCGATGATCTTTTCCACTTCAGAAATGGAGAGTGGAGAGAAGCTAAAAGGAGTCAGAGAATCTGGGATGGAGTGGTTTATGGCAGGTATAAGGTTCGGTTGAGGGTTGGATTGTTTGTTTGTTGTTGATTTTAATTTGGAGAGTGGCAATCTTGCCTAGGAGAGCCTCTTGGATTTTGGAACACCAGGTGCTATCTTTGATGCAGGTGTCAGGTGCAGTAACAGGAGTTTGAAGTTCTTTTAGGATTTTGAACAATTCTTTGGTATTGGATTTAGCTTGTTCGATACGTTTATTGTATGTGTCTTTTTTGCCTGGAGTATGGCTTCCTTGTAATTGAGGGTAGCCAAGAGTAGACACGATTTGTTAGCTGGAGAGTGGTTGCTTTTCCAGTGAGATTCCGCAATTCGTTTTTCTTTGCGCAAAGTTCTAAGCTGGGGCGTGAACCAAGAATTCAGGTGGGCTCGAGGTTTGGATTTTCTCAGTTTAGAGGGTGCGATGGTGTCTAAGGCTTTAAGCATAGCCTGATTAAAAGCGTCAACTAAGGCCGTGGGGTCAGAGCATGAGAGAACCTGGTCATTGAGAACAGGGAGGAGGAGAGGGAGGAGTCTGTCGCAGGTGATGTCACGTTTATTGCGAGTGGACGTAGCAGGTGAAATGCTTGGAGAAGGGCTGACAGGTTTGGACTGGATATTGAACGTAATTAAGTTGTGGTCAGTCCATGAGCACTGTTGGTTGGAGGTGATGTTGATGGGACAATTGTGGGCGGCTATCCAGTCAAGGGTTCTGCCCTTGTTGTGGGTAGGTTGGTTTATGAACTGTGTGAATCCTGCATTCGGAGGGATATTATCAATAGTCGTGGCAGCAGTGTCCTTGGGGTCAGAAAGACCTAGGTTGAAATCCCCCAATATCGTGACTTGGGAATTAGTTTAGGTGTTGTGTGTGATGATGTTAGAGAGGTCCTCAGCGAAGGTGGGTAGCGGGCCGGGTGGCCGGTAAAGTAGATGGAAGGTGATAGAGTGGTTAGGGGTAACAGCTAGTTTAGCTGTCAGTGCTTCCAGAGCGGAAAAGTGGTGTGTGGTAGAGAGGTGGAAGTTTAGAGCATTTTTGTGGATAATGGCAATGCCACCACCTTTGGACTGATTAGAATTACGGTCATGTCTGATGATGTTGGAGGGATGGCGAGGGAGAGTAGAGGGCCTGAGGCTGCGTGAAGCCAAGTTTCGGTAATTGCTATGAAGTCGAGGTCAAGGTTGAGGATGAGGTCGGCTACTTCAAGGGCGTGAGCCGAGAGTGATCTGGCATTGATTAACACACCTTTGATATCGCTCGAGTTAGGGAAATTAGAAAGGGATGGTGAAAGATTTGGCATAGGTGTGGCCGGAATGGGGGTCTGTGGCAGTTTGTTACGATGCGCTGAGTGATGGGAAGCGTGGGTGAGTCGTGAGCCGAGTCTGGCATTTCTCAAGGTGATGGAGCATGGTATGTTTGGTAAAGGTCTAGAGGCAAAATGTTGGATCCATAAGGCTGGGTTGTTGAGGTAAGGTTTTGGTGTGGAGAGCAAAGGAGGGCATAGTTGTGGTGTGGTGCTGGTGTAGGTGGCGGACGGGGACAGTGGTGTGGTTGAGTATGGTCCAACCAGAGTGCAGTATAAGGAGGAGAAGGGTGGGCAGTAGTCTAGTGGGTAGGACACTGAGTGTGTACATAGGTGAATCTATAGCTATTAGACTGTAGGTGAAGGGTATGTTGACCTGGTATAGTCTAAGAGCAAGTGGTCAGATAGAGACCAAGAGGGCTGTTAGCACCCGTAAAGGACAGAACGCCCACGGTGTACTGTGGGTGACTGTGAGTCATAACACAATCAGTGTAGTTTGTTAGCGACCTTACGGTGCAATTCAATCAGGGTGGTCCGTTAGTGACCAAAAGGCACAGCACAATCACAATGGTCCGTTGGCGGCCAAAAGGCACAACACAGTTACAATGGTCCGTAGGCGACCAAAAGGCACAGCACAATCACAATGGTCTGTAGGCGACCAAAAGGCACAGCACAATCACAATGCACAATGGTCCGTTAGCAACCAAAAGGCACAGCACAATCACAATGGTCCGTTAGCGACCATAATGCACAAAGCAGTTACAATGGTCCGATGGCGACCAAAAGGCACAGCACAGTTACAGTGGTCCGTTGGCGACCATAAGGCACGATACAATAGACTTGCAGGTTGGCCAAGACATTGGGCCTCATTACACGGATGGCGGAGAACCATGGCGCTATTAGCGCCATGGTTCATGCCGGTAAAATACCGGCATCGCCTTGGCGGAAAGGGGAATTACCGCCCCATTCCAAGGTTGGCGGGGTGGTAATTCCCCCTTCCTCCATTGCCCTTCCCCATTTTTGGCCCATAGGGCTCAATGGGAATGGGGAAGGCGCTAATTACGTTACCGCAAATTGCGGTACCGTAATTAGCTCCCTGGGTCCCTTTGCGGGTTAAATCCCCCAACCCGCAAAGGGACCTCGTAGCAAGGCGGTAAGGATTTACCGGTACCGGTATTTTACCGGTACCGGTAAATCCTTACCGCCATCTGTGTAATGAGGCCCATTGGCTTGGTGAAGGGATAACACGGTGTGGCCCCAATAGTACTGAGGTAGTATAGTCAGCTATAGTAAGACGGGTAGGGTCTAAAGTGACCATATGGCAAGATACAGATCAGTATGGACTGATAGCGATTATAAGCTACAGCATTGATCATAGGTAGATTATAGGTGACTCTAATACGCTAAACACATCAAAGGATATCGTATCTAGGATACAATGCACACGAGTTATGAATAGGCCAAGGTAGCATAATCAGGAGGCAACTGTATGCAATGGGGCAAGGTGGTAGTTATGCAAATAGCGTGGGGCGCATATCATAATAGGCAGAGGTGGTAGTACGGAGTGAAACACATACCAGGTTGGAAATAAGTCAAGATGAAATGCTGGATAAAGTGTGGTCCATGGAGATTGTTTCCTGTGCGAGTAGAATTTAACAGCAGTTGTGTACGCACAGGTGTTGATCGCCGATAGCGGGATGAAAACTGCTCCTCCGACTTTGCAGGAGGTTTCACTCTGCAAGGCTAGTGGCGCAAAATGGCGAACAGGGGCAAACAGGAAGGGGTCTTGCTCACTTGGGCCTTCCTCAAAGTCGGCCGGCTTCTGCCTGCCGGTGGCCCTCTGGGGAAGAAGTAAGGTGTTGCTAGGCAACACAGTAAACAATAATGGCAGCGGCCATCTTGGATGCGGGAACTCGTGTCGAAATGCACACGATTCCGGGTGCCTGCGAAAGGAGGCACGGCGTAGTGCGCACCGCCGGTGGGCTTCAGGCTTAACGGGCGGATGAATCAGCTGGAGCGCTTCCACGCGCTTCTGAAGTTTACTTCAGTTGATGCACGGCTGCTCCTGCAGTCCGTGTTGTTGATGGGCGGCAGGACGCTGAAGGTGCATCGGGTGCACGGTGAGGGGGCTCCTGCCCTCTCGAGCGTCAGGATGAAATGGGCGAACGGGGCAAACAGGAAGGGGCCTTGCTCACTTGGGCCTTCCTCAAAGTGGGCCGGCTTCCGCCTGCCGGTGGCCCTCTGGGGAAGAGGTAAGGTGTTGCTAGGCAACACAGTAAACAATAATGGCGGCGGCCATCTTGGATGCGGGAACTCGTGTCGAAATGCACACGATTCCGGGTGCCTACGAAAAGAGGCACGGCGTAGTGCGCACCGCCGGTGGGCTTCAGGCTCAACGGGCGGATGAATCAGCTGGAGCGCTTCCACGTGCTTCTGAAGTTTACTTCAGTTGATGCACGGCTGCTCCTGCAGTCCGTGTTGTTGATGGGCGGCAGGACGCTGAAGGTGCATCGGGTGCACGGTGAGGGGGCTCCTGCCCTCTCGAGCGAGTCTGAGTGGGATGGATATTGCCTCTTAGTTTCTGGGATGTTGGCTTTGTGTGTCAGTAGAATGGGGTCAGGTGTAAGTTAGATGTGTTGTAGTTTAGTTTAGTTTATTGTTTTATATAGCGCAGCCTGACCCTGGGGCAACTGGGTGCTTGGCAGGTTACAAGATAACAGGTAATATATACATGGTTGTTATAGTACAGGATAAATGTTACATAGGCATAGTTCTTGTAGTACTTATTATTCACAATTTGTGCAGTCCGTTGTGGGATGGGGATATACAGTACAAAAAATTGCAAGTAGGCTATTTACAGTATAATTACAACAAGTGGTTGATGCCGTTTGTGTTGGCTAGATATGTCAATAAATATATGTACAAGTGTCTCAAGTGAGTGGAGGTGCGGGTTAGTGTTCTTTGGCGATAAGCCAGGTTTTAGCATTTTGTCTGAATCAATGGAAGGAGAGTTTGGTTCTAAGAGCAAGTGGTCGGGAGTTCCAGAGTTTTGAGGCAAGGACTGGGAAGCTTACGCCACCTGCTCTTTGGAGCTTATGTCTGGGGACATTTAAGCAATGGGTTTGGGCTGATCTGGTTGGCCGAGATGAGATGTTAAGGTTGAAATTGTCAGCAAGGTATTTGGGGGCTTGGTTGGACAGGCACTAGAAGCATTAGATTGATGCTCTGATGCGGTATGTGGTGAGATGCTTGATGTCCCGTAAATGGAGGAATACTTAGTAGATATTCAGGAGTCTCTAGATGTGCTTGATCCAGGAGCGGGTTGACAGTCTAGGATATAGTCATTGGGTCTGCCTCATATTGGGTGGTAGTGCAGGCTCTGAGAATTATTGTTTTATACCTTAGACCTTTTAAGGTTCCAGAAGTTTGAATTCACACTCACTTATGCAAAAATAACTAGGCAGACCAAAGTACACGAAGAATCAGTTTTAATTACTTTACTCATAAAGTAATTCGGCCTGTAGAAGGTACAAGACGTTCTCAAAAAACATCAGTTGCATCAGGGGTTATAAACCAAACACAATACATTGTCATAATTCTATGAAACAATACTACAGCCTTTTGATTGGATATTAAGCAAATACCTATATTATTCTCTATATTATAAATGCTCATTGGTCAGTCCCTAATCTCTGGATCCACCCATGGCCCTTGCCTCTAGATGAGAAGTGACTTAATTTATTTATTTTATTTATTGGACATTTGTATGGCGCCTATACACAGGTGTTTCCAGGCGACACAAGACAAGAAGCGGGGGTAGGTGGGCATTGGAATCATAAGAATACAGCAACAAAGAACAAAGACACAGTTATATTGTCCTTGTGAAAATCCTAATGTGCAAGTGCATGACAAGGTAATAAGTGCAAGCGGGTGGATTGGTAGAGGGAGATGTGCAACAGTGGGGTACTCCCAAGGGTGGGGGCACACAAGTGCTGGTCATTCAAGGCGGCAAGTACAAGGGAAAGAGGGGGAGGGGAGGAAGAGTGCAGTGGACAGGAGGAATGGGTTGAGAAAGTCCGGGAAAGGGAGCCCGAGGGCAAGTGCTGGCAAAGGATGCTGGGAGGGACTGGTGGGGTGGTGGTCTGGTCCCTGTATGACTCTGAAGGGACCAAGCCCCAGTCGCAGCGGCAAGTGGAGAGTTTTCTTTGCCTCTAGCAAAACCAGCAGTAGTGGCTCAAACCAGAGTGACCGGGATAAGCCCCGACGGCACATCCCCAAAGACTTAGTATAGGCTTATGAGGTAGGGAAAGATTTTTTTTACTGGTTTGAAGCGCTCGAGCTGGCATTCCAGCTGCAGGAAGTGGATGAGGTACCGTGGGGTGCAGGCCTGATGAGTCGCTTACCGACACCATGGACTGATGCAAATCTTCAGTTAACTCGTGAGGAAAAGTCCGTTTACAAGAGCATGCAGACAGCCCTCCTCAGGAAGTTCTGTTAAACCCCAGAACATTATTTAAAGAGCTTCAGAGAGCTCGGAAAGAAAAGTGGGCAGACATTTAAAACTCTTGTCGTTGAAATATCTGAGCAGGTGGGTGACTGGTAACAAATTTGACACATTTAAAGGGATGTACAATTTAATTGCGTGTGAGCATGTGTTGAAAAAATGTGAGGTTGACCTACACCAGCATCTAGTGGACAAGACTATCACAGATCGTAGAGAGCTTGCAAAGGCTGCCGACAGGTTTGTGAGTACTCGAGTCCAGAAAAAGGCTCAGGTGAGCACACCCAAACCGGAAGAGAAATTAGCGGACAAAAAAGTAAACAAGGATGGGAAGGACAAAGGTCGCACCCAATCCTATTCAAACTCAGGTCCCCAAAAGAGCAAAGGAAAACCCCAAAACTCTAGTTCAGCCGTACACATCCAAAAGAAGAACACAGGCACCCATAACACTGGGACACCTGCATTCTTATCCCCCAAAGGTTGTTTTGTGTGTAAGGAGCTAGGCAATAGGAAAGGGGATCCCGCTTGCATGGGTTTACCCAAGAAGGCCATAGTGAATGTTGGACTCATGGAGGAGGTCATCATTAGTGTGGGCCTCTCAGAGGAGGATTTCTCACTAGGCCAGGGAGAGGCCGAATGTGGATTGGTTACACTGAGTGGGAACAGTACCGGATCTCCAGAAGAGACCCCAGTTCCCAATAATACTCACTCTAGCTAGAGCACATGTACAACAATGGACACAAAACTCCAGCGGCTAGTGTCACCTCTGTCACCCGGCAGTGGGTACAGCCATGCCAGTATATTGATGGGCCTGAGTTGTGCGTAAGTGGATTTGATGGTAATAGTAAGTGCCCCTTGGCGATAGTAGAGTTCAGCTGGCGAGGTGTAACGACCCAGCGCTGTGTAACGGCGAAAGACTCCATCCCTGTCCCATGTCTGTTGAGTAATGATCTTACTGATCCCGAAATAGTTGCAGCGGCTACACGATCGAGGTCTAAAGGGAACGCCAGATTGAATGCTCTGAAAGCCTTTGGGCGTGGAGTGCTTCCAGAGGGCTTGTTGGAAAGACAGGCATGGCTGGTAGACCCTAGTCCACTTCCACAGACTACTGAGTTGCCTACTCCTGCGGGAGAGGGGCTAGTGGCCACGAAAGACTCTACTTTGGTAGTAGGGGATCCCGTGACTTCAGATTTGACTGGCGCAGCGCCGGAACCTGAGGTGGAGAACCAGGTGGGCACACATCTGAAGTGTCTGCCAGAGCTGGATGAGTTCGCATCAGCTGGGAGCCCAGATCAGACTGACTTCTACACAGCCCAGAAAGAGTGTCGCACTCTGGCGGGTCTGCAGAAGCAGGTAGAGGAGCAGGCTAAGGTTGAGACCCCTGGACTGTTCAAAGAGTACTGGGAGGATGGACTTCTGTACAGTGAGCCAAAGGATTCTGAGGGTGAGGACACCAGAAGGTTGGTGGGTCCCTAATGCCACAGAAAATTCCTTTTGAATTTGGCTCACCAAATTCCATTAGCGGGTCACTTGGGAGTGACTAAAACATCGGACCGGTTATCTGCGCACTTTTACTGGCCGCAGTTTGGCGTAAACATTAAGGAATTTGTCCATTCCTGCCCAACTTGTCAAGCTTCTGGCAAGTCAGGTGGTGCCACAAAGGCCCCCTTAATTCCACTACCTGTGGTTGGACGGCCTTTCGAGAGAATAGGCATGGATATTGTGGGTCCTTTGGATCCTCAAACCAGCTCAGGGAACCGATATATCTTGGTGGTGGTGGACCACGCCACAAGATACCCTGAGGCTGTCCCTCTCAGGAGCATCAACACACTAGTGGTTGCAAAGGCTCTGATTGGGATATTCTCCCGTGTTGGATTCCCCAAGCAAGTCATTTCTGACAGGGGATCAAACTTCATATCAGCATCAATGAAGGCTATGTGGGAAGAGTGTGGAGTCACCTACTGGTTCTCTACAGCCTTTCATCCACAAACCAATGGGCTTGTTGAGCAGCTTAACAAGACCCTGAAAGGCATGATAGGTGGCTTGGAAGAGCACCTGAGGAGAAAATGGGATATTGTCCTTCCATGCCTTCTGTTTGCCTGCAGGGAGGTGCCACAGAACAGAGTAGGGTTTAACCCCTTTGAGCTTCTCTTTGGACACCCTGTACGAGGTCCCCTCAGTCTAGTGAAGGAGGGATGGGAAAGCAAACTCTCATCCCCGTCACGAGATGCGGTGGATTATGTACTCAGCCTTTGGTCTAGAATGGCAAAGTACATGGAACAGTCAACCAATAATCTAAAGGCCAGTCAGGAGCTGATTAAACACTTGCAAAACCAAATGGCCACAGTGACAGTCTACTCTCCAGGCCAGTGGGTGTAGATGATGGAGCCTGTCAAACCCAGTGCCCTTCAGGACAAGTGGACTTACTGCGTGCTGGAAAAGGTCAGTGAGGTGAATTATCTCATTGGTGTGAAAGGACCTAAACAGATGTGCAGGGTCTTTCACATCAACCGGCTTCAACCCCATTATAGCCAGGATGACTTTGTCATGGCGTTAGTGACGGACGGAGAGACTGAGGAGGAGATCGATCCCCTCTCAGACCTCCTGCACACAGAAGCCACAGATGGGTCCGTTGAAGATGTCAACCTTGCAATGGACCTGTTAGAACAGCAACTGACAGACTGTCGCCGTTTACTGGGACAGTTTGCCGGTCCGTTTTCGCTGACTCACGGTCACGCAGATTGGTGCACCCATGATGTGGACACTGGAGACAGTAAGCTGGTGAAGAGTAGAATGTCTGATCAGTTCAGGGACACCATCAAGGAGGAAGTTTCCAAGATGTTGTCCATAGGAGTGATAGAGCCACCCCACAGCCCCTGGGCTAGCCCAGTGGTACTGGTCCCTAAAAAGACCAGTAGTGAGAAAACTGGAGTTCGCTTTTGTGTGGACTACAGGGAGCTCAATTCTGTCACGAAGCCAGATGCTCACCTCATTCCTCGGACAAATGAGCTGATTGACAAGCTCAGCGCTGCCAAGTACATGAGTACTTTTGACCTCTCAGCAGGGTATTGGCAGGTCGGTTTGACAGATGGAGCAAAAGAGAGGTCAGCATTCTCAACCCTGGAAGGACATTATCAGTTCACTGTGATGCCCTTCGGATTGAAGAATTCCCTTGCCACTTTTCAGAGGATGGTTAACCAGGTTTTTTCGGGACTGGAAAACTTCAGCTTCGCCTATCTAGATGACATTGTTGTGTTCAGTCACACCTGGGAGGATCATGTATCCCAACTGAAACAATTGCTTCAGGTGCTCAGAAAGCAGGCTTGACTATCAAAGCCACAAAGTGGCAGATAGCGCAGGGTACCGTGACTTACCTAGACCATCTGGTCGGTGGAGTTCAGAAACAACCTCTTGAAGTGAAGGTACAAGCTGTAAAGTATTGGGACATCCCCAACACACAGATGCAGGTGAGAACCTTTCTAGGTCTCACCGGGTATTACCGCTCGTTCTTCAGAGGGTATGGGACCATTGCCATGCCCCTGAATGATGTAATGTCCAAAAAGATGCCAAAGAAGGGAACTTAGACCCCGCCTGTCAAATCTTCTTTCTGGATTTAAAGGATGGATTGTGCAGGGCCCCAGTTATGAATGTGCCAGTCTATGGTCAGGAATTAATTATCCAGGCAGACGCCTGTGATTTTGGGATTGGAGCAGTGTTAGCGCAGCTGAACTCTGAAGGGGTAGAGCAACCTGTCACCTACATTAGCAGGTGGTTGACAAAAAGGGAAAGGAACTGGGCTGTCATTGAAAAAGAGGCGTATGCGGTCATGCGGGCTGTAAAGAGGCTGAAGCCCAACATCTTTGGGTCTCACTTTACGATCCAGACGGACCACAGGCCTCTGCGATGGTTAATGGCCATGCAGGGGGAGAACCCTAACCTTTTGCGGTGGGCCATATCCCTACAGGGATTAGATATGGACATCCAGCACAAGCCAGGCTCCCAGCATGGAAATGCAGATGGCTGCAGCCGTTACTTTCGCCTTGATGATGAACCAGACCCTCACTAGGGTGGTGGTTCGCATGTTGAGGCTGAGGGGGCATGTGAGGAATCCGACCATCTGCACAGGGGGAGTGTGCTCGCCTGGGTTGTTTGATTGTTGTTTATTTAAAAGAATGAACGATGGGAGATCAACCTCCGGAAAATATGTGGGGCCATTCCCGCACATATTTACCACGCTCATCGCACAGCAGAAAAATAGTCATGTACTATGGGAGGACACAGTTTACCAGCGCCGCCCTCCCCTGTCATGTGTATCTGACACCTGACAGCTCTGGGTACATTAAAAGCCTTTGCTCATTGGCAGCCTGATTAGCATATCAAGGCCCCATGGATTATTATCTCTGTTGTTACAACCTGCTGGACGAGGCGAATACTGAAGAATGTTAATTAGCAGGCCTCGGGCAAGGACTGGGTGCAGGTAGTGACAATGGAGACCAGAGACCAACACCCCTTTGTAATGCAATACGTCATCTTGGTACTAACACCCTGCCTAGGTATGAAAGGGCAGTGAATGTCCTGTCTAGAACCACTCCTTTCAGAGCGGGGAAGTACGTGAATTGTAGGAGACGAAGGTCTGCCTGCCACCCCCTACTTCAAAGGAAGCCTATGTTGTGATCCAGCGCTGCATAGGGCTCAGTTAATTAGGGAGACACTTTGATGTTCAGCAGACAGGAAGTTGGGTGGGACTTAGAAGTAAATGTTGTCATCTTACCCTGTCTGTTGCCAAGCGCTCTGATTCTGACCTGAAGCATCACTGAAGATTGTTGGTGGGACCCAGGATTGGTTCATTAAGGTGGGCTTAGCCTACACCTATCGCTGGGGCCCGTTTGGCTTTAAAAGAGGGCTTAGCCCCTCACTGATCATATGATCTGAAGACTTCGAAAGTAGTAAGAAGAAGGACTCATTTTGGCACGAGCTGAAGGTACAGTCTACCTTACATCGTCCGCCAGTGAAGGAAGGCCAGGAGTTCCAAGAGGGAAGCAAGATCCCTCCTCTAAACATCTCCCAGTGAACAGAGGGAGATACCTTACTCAGAGGACTCGTCCAGCAGTTCCAGAACCAGTTCCCAGCCAGCACACAGCGTGCCCTGCTAGGTTCTGACAGCAAGTTTTGTAGGTGGGAAGTGCTGCAGAGTCTCAGGACAAAGGACAAGGCTGTTACCTGCTAACACCCTCCTGAGATTTTGTGCTGTCTGCCTTGAAAGGTCACAAGCCCTGCGAAGAAGCTAGGAGGAGTGCCACACAAGCATCATCCAGCATCCATCTTTTTAAGGAAAATTTGAAGACAGTCGAGTCCTCGAACTGCATCCGGCTTCACCGCTGACTGTTGTCAAGTCCGCAGTCACCAGAGCAGTCTGGGACGCCTTGACCACTATTCCAGATCTGCCAACTAGTACAGAGACAACGATTCTTGGCCCTGAGCCGCTGCACCGGATAACCTGCAGATGTCCGTCCAGCCTTGCTTGCCGAACTGCCTGCCGCCTGGTACCCACAGCTGTCTCCTGCCACTAACTCTGTCTCACGGACTGAGAAGCGCGCTGGCACTGTCTCGACATTGTCGAGCACCAAGACCTTCTTCAGCACCAGGTGCATTGTGGTTCTGCCCCCTGGTCCTTCTTCAAAGGCCCCTAGAGACAGTTATGACCCTTTTTGCTGCTTTGGTGTTGAAACCAAATAACCTTGAACAGTAAGACTAATTGCTTTACCAACTACCCTCCTGTCAGTATGCAGAGTGCATCCCTTTCCTTTGTGAAACTATCTGTCCTCTGTGTTCCGTTGCAGTGTGGATTGTAATTGTAGTGTGCTAGAACTGTCTGTTGGAGTGATAATAAAGTAGATATTTTTATACAACCTTGACTGGACAGTCCCTTTTATCATTGGGTAATAATTGTATTTTCGCTGTGTTGCAACAAACCCACGATCCACGACATGTCAGAGTTATGACTGCCGTTCCGTCTACGTTACAAAAATTGGACAAGGAGGTCTTATAATTTACTTGTATTCTATATGTTCGGATGCCTTCTGGTGTACTAGAAGTGTGGGGTTGATTGATGGTTTAGAAACCGATATTCATCCCTGGACCACTGGTGCCCCGACAGTTGATTCGTCACACCATGCCAACGATATTGATCAAAGCCAAAGATTTGATCAACAAATGGCATACAGTAGGCCTCCTTATGGATGATGAACAGCAATACCTTACAGTGAGGCATCCACATATGCCCAAAATGTACTTCCTACCTAAAGTACACAAACCTTTTGAAACTATACCGGAAGGGAGAACAATACTTAACGGCATTGGCTGGATAACTGAACCCATTGGCAAATACATCAACAATGTAATATAAAGGGAGGGGATCAGAATCCCTAGATACCTCAGGGATACCATACATACTTTACAAATTCTACATAAAATTGAATGGAAATCTGAGTACCCAATGGTAACATTAGATGTCAAGTCATTATACACCTCTATCCAACATACATTGGCACTTCAAGCAATAGACTTCACCTTTGCAAAGGAATCGGCATCATTTTACTCACACCTTGAAAATGAGAATACTTGAATTCTCTGTTGCCAACAATTTCTTTCTCTTTGACGGACACTACTACCGTCAGAAAAGAGAAATTGCTGTGTGGTCCACATATGCATCTTCATTGGCTACAATGCATCAACCATTTTGAAAGCATACATGCCCCTTCCAATCCAGAGTTCAACACCAACATCATCAAATGGTACCGATACATAGATGATGTGATCATGATCTGGTTGGGCAGCATTACATGCCTAGACAAATTGGAAATTTTCCTGAACTCCAACTCTTTTGGTAACCAGATGACGGGCACTCACAGCCACTCAAGCATTGACTTTCTAGATATAAGAATAACAGCAACCCCAAGCGGATTGCAGATGAGAACATTTAGAAAACCAACTGAAGTCAACTCTGTACTATTCACTACATGTTGCCACAGAAGGGAAATAATATAGAATATCCCAAAAGGGGAATACATCTGCGCCAGGTGAAATTGCAATAATGAAGACTCATACAAAGCAGAATGCCAACTACTCAGGGCAGATTTGCCACCAGAGGGTATGCAACCAAAATAGTGGAACATGCTGAAAAGGTAACTAGCGGCTTGGCCAGAGAGTCATTACTCACTCCCAAAGAGAGACGGAAACAGGATCAAGACACTACCTTATGTTTTGTTACACAATACAGCCAGGACAGCCATAAAGTCCAGAAGATAATTAAAAGATATTGCCACCTACTAGTGATTGATACAGATATCAAGAAATGGGTTTTGGAAAAACCAAGGCACTCACTTTGAAGATCTTCCTGAATCTTTCACTCATGAAGCCAAACTCAGATCCTTCAAAGACATGGTTACAAGCAATGCAAACAGTGGGATTCCGCAAACATGTCTCATGTTCAATGTGCCCCTTTGCATGCAACGCCAAAAGAATTGTTTTCAATGGTTCCAACTGCCACCAGATACAAAAATTCATCAATTGCAGAACTAAATATTTGTATATGTGATTATTTGTGTATGCCAGCTTATGTATAAAGGAAGCACAATTAGAGAACTCAGGATATGAATCCGAGAGCATTTAAATATGTTGAGTTCACAGGATGCTAGATACCTGCTGGCAACGCACGGGCAAGAGAAGCACCAAATACACAACAAAAAAGACTAGAAACAGTCTCTTGCGACTCCAGAGGAGGGGACCGTGAATTGTGCCTACGTCAAAGAGAAGCAAGATTTATATGCAAGTATAGATGTGTGATCTCAGGCCTTAGTACTGAGCATGAACTAAATGTCTTTCTTTAACATGTTAATCAACCTGTAACACCTACCATGACAATAACATTCATAGGATTCACCACAAAAGAATGTAAGGTGACTGGGACCAACAATGTCTACCCTAAGCATGGTAAACACACAATTACGATATGACAACACATTGGGGCCCCCGCCTGTGGACCCCGTCCCTTTTCCCTCTCCCACCCGGTACAACTGGCCCTTTCTTCACTGCCTCTTATCAAACACATTGGCCACCTGCCCCACCATTGAAAACAACGCCCAGCCTCACTATTAACAGGCCTCATAGTGGCACTTCACTCTTGATAATGTGTACCGCTAATTAACATCGAACAGAACATAGTCACCTCAAATAGGTGACACAAACTCGCCAAGTAGCTATCCAGCCACTTAGTTCTCATGGCTAATTATAGTCACCAACTGACAATACACATTTAAGCAGCCCGGCAAGATTGGCAGACCACTGCTCCGTGAACTGTCACGTTATCATTGAAGCTCTCGCTCCAGGGAATCTGCACTATGGTTCCCTACAAGGCTGCGCATTGCTTGGCAATGAAGATTACTCCTGCTGTAGCGCATGTAGTCTTGATTCTATTAAAGACACGAAGGTGAGCATTATGCTTCATCTTCCTTTATTTCTACTGTTCCAGCAGATTTAAATCACCATATCTCTTTAACAATATAATTTTTATTTATTTTTAATTGTTTTTTAACTTCAAACAGAAAACATCTGAAAATGAAAATGTCATCTCCCATGAACCCCAGCATCTCTAGTAGTTCCATGACCATATACTGTCCCATGAGCCACCTCCTGCCCAAGTCCTTTTCTCTTCTTTGATGCCTTCTGACTGACATCCAGCACTTTAACCAACACACCACAAACAGAAAAACCAACGTGCTGCTCCCGACTGCACTAGAAACAGAACTTTCCAACAAGGGGACCTCTCATGTCCAGCGTCGGTGACTTGGACTTCGGAACCTCGCTACTCCCGCTCTCAAATCCTCAGCCAGTCTTCTGGCCATCTCCTGTCAGAGAAGACATGCATTGGGGCAGGTCATACGACAGACCAATTACAGAGCAATGGCATACAATATGATAGAACACATCCACAATGCTCACGTCGCTTGGTGGGATAATGCTTGCCTACCTGTCTCTAATAGAATTAAGACTCCCTGTGCTACAGCAGGGGTAATCTTCCTTCTTTGGCAAGACCGGTGGTAAGCATTTTGCTTGTTCAAACCTATTCACTACTGATACTGCTGCACTTGCTAGCGGCTTAAAGTAAAAGATCTTAAACATGACGTTGTTAGACCAATCCGCTGCCTTCAAAATGTCTTGCAGACTTGCTCCTGCCCAAAAAGCCTTGAAAGCGTAAAATTTTCAATTTTCAATTTTCAATTTTCAGCCTTGAAAGCCATGGCGCCTCTAACAGGGACATGATCGCCCGCACCCACTGGGCTATAGTCACTGCTACAACTGCCTTAAACAGTTTTCTGCCCATTATGAGCACTTGAGTCACCCCTGACAGCCTCACTTTGTCCGTCCTCACTGCAAATTCTTTGATGCAGTTTGCCATGCACAACTTATGTTGCTCTCGAAAAATAGGGATATGAGATAGTTCACGAGTGACACTTAGTCCTCTTTGCGATGGCGAAAGTCACTCCATCTGGTCCGAAGGACTGTCTGTCAACTTCTAGGGCCTTTACATCTGACATTCTCCTACACGACACTAGACACAACAGCATCGCTAACTTCCCTGAAAGCTGTTGGTCTGACAAATCTCTGTTCCGCGGCCAGTCCATAAACAACCGCAGGAATGCATCGATGTCCCAGAACCATGCATACTTAGGAATGGGGGGTGCACTAACCTTAACCCCATGCATCAGTCTCACTACTGCTGGGTGCTCTCCTATAGGCGCCCCGTCTAACGGATCGTGCCTGCAGAGATCGCCGATCTGTAAACTCCTACTGTTCGAGAAATGCTTTACTGCCTATGGCCAGGGATGCTAGAAAGTTAAGCACTTGCACTAAAGGGGCTGAAATGGGATGAACGTTACGCTGGCTGCACGATAGGCACCATCTCTTCCGAGTCGCTTTGTAACTCTTGATCGTAGATGGGGCCCAGGATTGCTTGATCAATTCCGCTGCTGGTCCCAAAATGCCCAGCAGGCTCAATCTACCCTCGATACTCTGCATGCTAGCAGAGGTAGTTGGCATGTCCTTGCCATATGATGGTAACTCTAGGTGAATCAGGAGATCCTCCATAGGCGGAAGCACTCATGTGAAATCGGAAGAATATTCCATCAGAACTGGAAACCACGCTTGGGACTTCCCGTTCGGGGGTATTATGACCACTTCCGTCCCTTCCCTCCTGACCATTGCTAACACTCTTGCTAACATCATGAAGGGGGGGGGTGTAGTGCACCATGACCGACCATGCTTGAAGAAAAGCATCTACCCCAACCCTTTCCGTGTCCAGCCTCCAGCTGAAAAACATTGGTAGTTATTTGTTCAACCTGGATGCAAATAGGTCAGTGTCTAGGGGTCCCCAGAGGGCTGCAATCCTAATGAACACTTCTCTGTGCAGTGTCCAGTCACTGGAATCATGCCAGTAGCGAGAGTTCCAATCCGCCACTACATTCTGCACGCCCAGGAGGCACTCTGTTGTCACAAAGATCTTCCTGTTGAGGCAGTTATTCCAGAAGTCCTTGGTCACTTCCACCAGCATCCGCGACCACGTGCCCCGTAGGTGGTTGATGTACCGGAATGCCGAAATAGTATCCATCCTGAGCAGTTGTCTTTGGGAAAGACTTTTATTGCAAAGGAGCCTGCGAGCAGTTCCAAGCAATTGATGTGGAGGGATAGCTCCTCCTACAACCATCTGCCAGCTGTCTCCAGTTGCCCGCACCTCACTTCCCAGCCTGCTCTGCTGGTATTGGACTCTATCACGAGTTCTGGTACAGCCCCGAAGATGGCTCGCCCATGCCAGGCTTCCATTTTCTGCATCCACCATTCCTGTTCTGACTTCCCTTCTTGATCTAGCGGTACTAGCTGATGGTACCTTAACCCTTCTTGTAAGTGACGTATCTTCAGTCTCGGAAGGGCTCTTTAATGCAGAGGCCATGGAAAGATGGCCTGAATGGAGGCTGCTAGGAGCCCAACACTCCTTGCTTGAGCTCGGAGCGATATCATGGGCTTCGCTAATGCGGCTCTCAACTCCTTCTTTATTGCTGCCATCTCCGGCAACTCTAGAGTTGCCTTCGTGGTATCCACTACAAACCCCAGAAACCCCAGGAGGTGCCTGGGGACTAGTTCTGATTTCTGATGGTTTATTAGGAAACCTAGGGAGGATAGAAGTTGAGACAGCATCTGCATCTGGTTGACGAGTACTATCTTGTTGTCCGCCAGCATGAGGATGCCGTCCAAGTACACAATCATGCAGATACCTCTTTCTCTCATGGCGGCTGCCAATGGTGTGATGACCTTTGTAAAGGCCCAGGGCGCTGAGGCTAGCCCAAATGGGAGGCATTTTAATTGCCATACCTGTCGATCGGAATTGTTAGGTAGCCCTCTATCAGGTTTAACCTCAACCTCACTAACCAGTCCCATTCCCAGAGGATGTCTTGGGGGAGGTGTACCCCCTTCATCTTGAAATCCCTGTAAACCAGCCACACGTCCAGTTCTTTCAGGTTTATAACTGGCCCCACCTGGTCTTTCTTGTGCACTAGAAACATGTTGTTTCTGAAGGCGGCCGCTGCCCTGTCACTGCATTCTGTCGTGCCTTTGGTCATTTGCTGGGTCACTTCTCTGTCTAGGAGATTGAACTCCTTGCACGCTAACCTGAATCTTTTCGGCCTGGCTCGCTGCACTGGCAGTGCCCGAAACTTTGGAAGCCTGCCACTGTCTGGAGCAGTCATGCATCTCTTAAAAGCATTTGCCAATTTCATAAGCTTAACAGTGTCCTGCCTCCCACCGGAGGATAGGTTATCACACTTCTCACCTGACTGTGTCCATGGGTGATAGTAATAACCCTGTTCTCTGCGTCCTTGGTTGCTGCGTTCTCACACCGAGAAGAACGCGTCTTGCTGTCGGGACTCCCAATAATGGACCCTCTGATTCTGAGGTCTTCTCTGTGAGTGGAAATGACTCGACGCACAACCTCTTCCGTGGCTGGTCCTGGCAAAGACTCTCGATGAGAAAATCTTTTTAATGGATGTCGGGTCTTTCTCGAGAGCTGTATGCATGGCCACAAATCTCCCCATCTCTTTTGTGAATGCTTCGCAAATAGCAATCCTTTAGTGGCTTCACCTGCCTCGTAGGAAACAAGATCTCCCAATTTTGAATCAATTTTCAATAGCAGGCCTCTCCTCTTGGACAATAGGGCACAATTTGCATTCCCAAGGAGCACACTGCCCTTTGCACCCAGTTGGCTACGGTGTCCGGGTCCAGTGGCTCTCCAGTATCCTTGGCTCTCTCAGCTAAGTCCATGATGGGGCCCCCCACGTCCAAGACCTTTTCCTGGCAGCCCTTCCAAGTTCAGTCCGTGGCCTTCCTAAGATCTCCAGAGGCCTTGCATATGAATGTGATCATTTTTGGGTCTAATTCCAGAGTCTCTGCCACCTTACTGGGTAACTTCGACCTTAGACTAACCTCACTTCTTTTGAAATCAGCTTGCACAGACTCTGGGTCATATAGGTTATCACTCTTGGTGACAGCAGTGTGGTAAAATACTTCTTTGTATTCCCGCCTGTGTTCAGAAAATAACTTTAAGGCAAAAAGAAACACCAGAACAGAATGTTGGTTTAAAGCTTAGAGGGACAGGTTTATTCCGCTGCAGCGAACTCAGCATGATTTCAAGCCACCAGGTGAACATCCTGCTCTCTCTCTCTCTCTCCCCATTGACAAGAGGCACATCGTTATACATTTACAACCCATAAAGTATTACAACAGGCCATTGACTCAGGGTAAAAATGAATCTCCAGCCAGGGTTTCACCTTACTTCATGCAGCTGCTCCTTGCCTAATATAACACAATGGGCCTGCTTCGAGAGCATGTGTGAACAGCTGAATCCTAATAAGGACATACCGTGTTTTTGCAGGCTAAGGCCTTCTTTAGAAAAAACATGTTTGCAGCTATCTATTTATGGAACCTATGCTAAACAACTTCCAAAGCCTTTAATTTTAATACGTATTGCTAACAATCTGTCCTTTTTTTTAACATAGTGCTCTTAACTATACCTATTTCGTCAAGGAACCTAATCTGCCAAATCTATAGCCAGAATTTCTTTAATCACATTTTCTTGAATAAAAGCATTTGAAGTGGATTTTGAAGTTACTTGTGGGACATGAGGCTAATGTTTGGCACAAGGCAGGCACACAATTAATACACAAACATATGAAAAAAATAGCTAATAAAACAAAAATAACAGAAAATAGTTTCCACCCAAATGTCGTTATAAAGGACCATAAAGATCCACCAATATCTAATGTACCCACACAGAAGTGTGCTTGGTCTGCAATACTCTGGAAATTATTGATGGCGTGTCACACAGAGGGGGAGGAGTCAGGTATGAACAAACAACATTTTTCCCAAATCATTTCACAAACTCCTCCTTTCTCTGCCAAAATCATATTGAGTACTACCCTGCTTTCAACTCAATAGTGACTTTAATAAGGGCATCAGATGTTTCATTTATAGTGGCTTCTGGCAGTCGTGACAATCTGCGTACATCTCTGGAATTAACAGAAGGGCCATACCATGTAACGATTGCAAGGATATCTCCCATTACCTGTGGTCCAGTATCATCCTGTACTACTTAACGCTTTTGCTGCATGAGAGAAGGCCAATTACTATCTTTCATTGTAATGGCAGGCAGCACAAATCCCATATGGCATTCCCTGCCCAGTCAGATGGTAACCATGAATATGCATTTGTAGCCCAAATAAAGTATACTGATTCACCTATATAGAGAAGACCTTTAAAGACCTTGGCTGGTAGGTGCAACGTATAATTACAGTTCATTGTAAACCCATATTCTTTGTACAATTGCTGGAAATGCACATACTTCCTAAAACTGTATTATTCCTTATATGAAGAGTTGTTGCATAGGATGGCAGTTGGGAAGGCTTCATTGCTGTTTACTGGCATGTTCATAAGGAAGACCCATTCCTGCCATTCTCTAGGAAACAAGTTCGTTAGCGGGAAGGTTCCATTAGACATTGTAACACCCTCACAGCCCTCCTTTTTAAGAATATTTTCATAAAGATATTGATATGGGATTGGTGACAAGTTTTTCTTAGTTCTACCTAGCTTAGCAAGTATATTAAAGATGGGGGGGCCTCCTCTAGCCACAGCTAAATGCAGCACATAACATGACGTGTAGAGGGGTAAAGGGAGCTGCTGAAATGGGAGACCTTCACCAGCATAAGCTGGGTAACTCAAACAGATATTACAGCTGCTTCTATTAATTGTTTCATGTGTGTTATATAACAGTGAAACAAAAGCATTTTCCTCTAGAAATTTCTCCCTGTGGTATTTCTGCACAGTGGATAAAATGACACAGCAATAGTGGTATTGTAGACAGATGGGATTACTATATATTCTACCATTACCCATCCTACAATAACACACAGTATGAAGAGAATCAGCATCACATATGCAAAGGTTCCTCTGGTGTACCATTTAGTCTGTATGTCCTCAATGGTCGAAATGCTTTGGAGTGATATAATGGTATGCTCTTGCTGGGGCATATTATATTTCTTCACCACAAATATATTTCTTCACCACGTAATAGGTAAGGCAAAGGCACAGGATGCAAACCCACTATAATTTTATGGAGTGTCTTTTTTTTAACTACCTCACCCCTTTAGATTGTCCATTAAAGAATGTGGGCTTGCCCACCTGGTCGTTGTCCTTCACGGAGAGGGGTTCCTTTTCACAGTTTGTAGCTCTGCTCACAGCTTCCTGGGTCTCAAGTTATATCTTGGTTCTTCTCTTGGTTCAATAGTTTCTTTAGGCACCCTATTTTTGCAAAGGTCAATAGTCTCACCACCGGGAGGGGGGTTTTGCATCTCCTTACCAGGCAATGTATTATCCATAAGGGCAGGCAATAAAGAGGGTGGTGCACACTTCACATGGCTGGAGTAAATCCAGCTTTTGTGGCCACTGCACTTCACAGCAGTCTGAGTGGTAAGCATCACCTGCGCTGGGCACTTGCACCTGGGTTGCAACCCAGATGTTCCCTGGAGGTTCTTCACGAAAAACCAGTCGTCTGGTTGAATGCTGTGTCCTGGCCCCTCCAGTGGTTTTGGCAATTTGTCAGTGACCTGTTTGTGGAAAACTGATAATGTTTTAGTCAGCTCCTTACAGTAATCTATCAACAAAGGATAAGGTACAGTACTTAAACGCTTTGGATTTGGCACACCCCACACGTTAGCTTTGCGGCCCATGACTACTTCATAAGGAGACAACCCAGCACCTGTATTCACAATATTTCTCATTGATAATAATGCTAGAGGGAGTGCATCTACCCATCGTAGGGTGCTACTGGTGCATATTCTTGCCAATGTATTCTTTAAAGTAGAGTTTATTCTCTCTACTAATACAGCAGCTTGGGGATGATAGTGTCACGCTCACCTGGTCTCCACGGGGGCGTGCTCGTGTGCGTAGAGTGTTGTCTGTCCTGATGCTGCTCTGCTTGGCTGGTTGCTAGCTTGCGTCTCCCCTTAGTCCTTGCTTCAGGAGATGTTAGCTTGCAAGTCGAAACAAGATATTAGCTACCGAAGGGAGCTGGTCAGTGGTTTCACCTCCTTCCGGTCTATCCTTCACATCTTCTGGCTCACCTCTGTTATTTAATGGGCGGGCTCTCCATCCTGCACACTCTGGCAGGGGCGCGGTTCACAGTCTTTCCTGGATCGAGTTACATCACTGATCCGAAGGAAATTGCTGAAGTAGAAGGCCCGGGAGTAAGCAGGTAAGTCTCTATTCCAATAACTGCTTGGAATGACTGCCTTTAAGTCTTACTGTTCAAGATAACTAATGTCCGTTATTGTCTTACAGGTGTGGCGTTAAGCGACCTTCGGATGATGGATGACCCTCCTGGCAATGATGCCCAGGATTCCTGCCGGTAAGTATTGCGCTGTGCTGGGCGCGCAAATGTTCGCCTCTGTAGCCTTCCTCTGCTACATGCGACTAACCTGTTTGACTTCTTCTGTTCAGCAGGTACGGCGCGAGTCCAGAAAGAAGAATAGAAGATCCGTGTAGCGGTGTCGAGCTGCGGCGCACTGCTGAATGAAGAACTGTCCGATGAAGTTCCTGGAGGGGGCCGATCAGGTGAGTAGCTACCCGAGAGGGTGCTTTTCGTTCTTTTCTGCAGATGCGGCGGTCCGTGGGAAAGCAGGAGATGAGATCTGGATGCACTGCAGGTAAGGCCTTCGATGCTTAAATAACTCCTGTTATTCTCTGTTCGCAGGTGCCGATGGATGGAAGACTCTGGACGGGCGTGGTAGAAGGAAGCAAGAACTGTTCTGACACGGTGAGCGTTACGCTGCAGGAGTGCAGAATAAAGCGAAGCGTGTTCAGATTGTTGGGTGCGGTTTAAATAGCCTTGCAAGTAGTTCCAAGAAAATAGTCCTCTTCTCCGTATCCCCTCTCTCAGGTAAAGTAGTTCCAGGCCACACCCTGAAATGAATGGCTCAGCCTCTCAGAGCCAAGTTAATGGGCCATGTAACTAACACCTCCATGAGCTTGTGCCAGCGGCACCAGGACTGAGTCCAGGTGAACCTGGCTGGGGCCTGATAAGCCCTTAAGGGGGCCAAAGTCCGGGATGGCCCCACCAGTTTCAGGGGTTTGGGTGCCTGCACCATGACAGCACTCCCCCCCAAGACCACCCTAATGGCTGATCCACTCATTGGTCCTAGTTTGTTTGGGTGATTACGGTGGAACCTTTTCAATAACCGTGGAGCATGTACATTCTCGCTATGTTCCCATGATCTTTCATGCGGTCCGTATCCTTTCCAGTCTGTCAAGTTAAAGAGTTTTGATTTGGTCATTTTTGAGTCCAGAATCTCTTTAACCTCAAACCCGGCTTCTCCTTTCACTGTGACCGGTTTCCGTGGTTTCACAACTCGTGTTCCGGGTTGCACCGGTTTCAAAAGTGAGACGTGAAACACTGGATGAATTTTCATGTGCGGGGGTAAGTCCAATTTCATAGCCACTGGGTTGATTATGGTCTTCATGGTATAAGGACCCAAATATCTGGGATTGAAGGTACGAGGCCCTTTAACGGGTATCTATTTGACGCCAACCAGACTTCATCCCCAACCTGATAACTTGGAGCTTCACTTCTATGTGCGTCGGCTGATTTCTTGTACCTTTTCTTAGCCCGCCTTAGGTGATCTGTTGCTTGGTTGAAGGCTTGGGAGATGGTAGAGTTCAAACTTTTCACAGCTGGCATTTCCAGAAGTTGTGGTAGGTCAAGGTTGGAAGTTTGTGGGTGTAACCCGTAGATTGTATAGAAGGGACTTTGACCTGTGCTGGAATGGAGTGAGTTGTTATAGGCATACTCAGTGATCCATAAAACATCCTTCCAGCTGCCTTCAGTTTGATGTAACATGCACCTGATATATTGCTCCAAGGTCTGGTTTGTTCTCTCTGTTTGACCATCGGTTTGGGGATGGTGACTGGTGGAAAGTCTTACGTTGATTTGAGCTAACTCGCAACACTTCTTCCAGAAGCGTGAGATGCACTGGCTGCCATGGTCTGAGATCAGAATTGAAGGGAATCCATGAATTCGGACAATCTGTTCCAGAAATTCTTTAGCCAGAATTGAAGCTGATGGTAGTCCTTTCAACGGGATGAAGAGGGCCATTTTTGAAAACAAATCCACCACTACTAAAATTGTGTTGAATCCGTTACTCGGAGGAAGGTCTGTTATAAAATCAAGAGATAGTGTATGCCAAGGCGTTGGTGGAATGTCTAATGGCCGAAGCAGGCCTAGTGATTTTTTCTTTTGGGCCTTGTTTTGAGCACAACTCCACAGGATAGCACAAACTGCTTGATGTGCTTACGCCATGTTGGCCACCAAAATTGTCGTTTGACCTTGGCCTCAGTTTTTGTAATTCCAGGATGACCTTCTACTAATGAGTCATGGTAATGTGAGATGACTTTTTCCTGAAGTTCTCTGCTGGGTAGATAGAGACGTCCTCGAAAATAGGGTAGTTGGTTAGTGACCGAATGGTGAGGACTTTTGGTCAGCCAATCCTTTAGGGTGTTGGAATCCATGAGATGAGAGATACTCTCTTGAACGTCTTCTAATGTTAAAGATGTAGTAATCCCAAGAATCTTCTCACCAGGAATGAAAGGCACTGGGTCGGGATTGGTGTTTTTCTCGTCTACTCCTATACGGGACATTGCGTCTGCCTTGCTATTTCGACAGCCAGGTTGGTAGGTAATTACAAAGTCAAACTCTGCAAAACATAATGCCCATCGGAGTTGACAAGATGATTGGGCTTTTGCCACCTTCAAGTACTGTAAATTGCGATGATCAGTAATTACTGTGATGGTGTGTCTAGCTCCGAGGAGGTAATGTCGCCAGGCTTTGAAGGCCACCTTGATGGCTAACAGTTCCTTGTCCATAATCGCATAGTTCAGCTCGGGAGCCGTAAATTTCCGTGACCAAAAGGCTACCCGGTGCAGTTGACCAGTTTCGGGATCCCTTTGTGAAAGGACTGCGCCCATTACCAAACTGGAAGCATCCGTTTCGACCACGTACGGTAGATCTGGACAAGGGTGTTTCAAGATCGGGGCTGAGATGGATCTTTGTTTTAGTTCCTGGAAAGCTTTCTCAGCCTCTTCGGACCATTGAAAACGCTTGTTTTTGCGCAACAGAGTGGTGATGGGGTGCACTAGTTGCGAGAATCCTGGAATGAAGCGCTGATTGAAGTTTGAAAATCCGAGCATACTCTGAACTCCTTTAATCGAGGTTGGCGACGGCCAGTTGAGAACGGCATCCACCTTTCGTGAATCCATGCACACACCATGAGGGGTTAGAAGAAATCCGAGGAACTCAACCTCAGTAACATGGAAAAAACATTTCTCCAACTTTGCAAATAGCTTGTGTAGTCGAAGTTTGCCCAAAATTGATCGGACATGTTTCACATGTTCTTGCTCTGAACAGGAATATACCAGAATGTCGTCCATGTATACTACGACATACACATCAATCATTTCTCGCAAAACATTGTTCATGAAATATTGGAACGCCGCTGGGGCGTTGCAAAGGCCAAAAGGCATCACCTGGTATTCAAATAGCCCGTATTTGATGCGGAAAGCGGTATTCCATTTGTCCCCTTTCCTGATCCGCACCAGGTGGTAAGCTCCGCGGAGGTCTAACTTGGTGTAAATCCGAGCATCTTTAACTTGATCCAATAAGTCAGGAATCAGAGGCAACGGGTAACGTTTTTTAACAGTGACCTGATTCAATGCGCGTTAGTCGATGCAAGTCCTAAGGTTACCTTCCTTTTTAGGCACGAAGAATAACGGTGAAGCCGCCGGGGACTGGGATGGGCGGATGAAACCGTTAGCTAGATACTAGTCTAAATATTTTCTCAAATGCAGGTTCTCGGGTTCTGCGAGAGCATAGATTCGACCGCACGGAATCGGTGCTCCTGGTACTAGGTCGATCTGTCAGTCATACGACCTGTGTGTCAGAAATCCGGGAACCTGGTTCCGCGTTGACCCGTCGTGAAGAATATATTTCTTCCTACCAATGTGATTCTCAGGAGTACGAAAGGACAGTCTAAGAATCCAATTGATCGGAAGATGGTGTAGAGTCGTTGGGATCGTAGAGCTGAGCGGCCCGCAACTTCCCGGTAGATGATGGTTCCAGGTTCCAGCCAACGACTGCAGAATATTATACTGATTACAATCAAATACACCCCTTTCAAGAGAACACGTAACAAAATCTCAACAGACTAACCTGCAGAAAACGGTTTAACCAGAAGTGTTTCATGCAAGAATGTCCTCTATACTGGGGTACTCTGGAGACCAGAAGAAGAGAAAAGACAATCAGTACCAGAGAATGAGTGGAAGAAATAATGGTAAGGAAAGGTAGGTTTCTTACCCTTTTTTCCCTGGAAGTGAACGTCCCTGGCAAAGTCCTTCTTCTTTCCTGTAGGAACAGTGTGATGGTATCTGCCCTCTGTTCGGTGGACCAAACAATCCAAGGTGTAAGAAGTCACTAGTCCAGCAACCACCTATTCCCGCCGGCACGAGGACGCCTAAAAGGTGCTCAGGAAGTCTCTAGTCCAGCACCAAGCCTGTACCCGCCGGCACGAGGACGCCTACAGCACCCTGGGGAAGGACAGGGAAGGGATTGGAGAGGGAAAAGGAAGGAAGGAAAGAACGAAGGTAAGAGGTCTCCCAAGCTTCGAGGTCCGATTTCGACAAAACCAAATCACTAGGCAAGAATAATCCATAAACAATCCGAGGTCAAGATACAAGAACAGGTAAGGATAATCCAAGAGCAATCCAGTAAACGTAATCCGAGATCAAACAAAACCACTAAATCTGAGCAAGAAAAAACCGCTGTCACTATTGGATCAGAAGCAGCGAGAAGTGGGCGCCAGATCATTAAGTACTTGAAGTACCGGCACCAAGATGGTCACGTGACCCAACACGTTTTCTATCACGTGGAAGATGCTGCGTCCACTGACGTAGTCTCCATGGCAACTTCCACGTGAGGCGTCGGGAACGCAGTTCCCGACGCAAATGTGTTCCGTGCGTAGAGCGTGGATACCGCAAGCCCGCCTTCTGTATGGTGGTATAACGGGACAGAAGCTTTTGGTGAGGATGAGAAACGTGAACCGCAGGGGTGATACAAGACCTGGAGCGTTTTCTGACACTGTGAGGGGGCAATGTGTTAGCTTGATCCTTTTGGTATACATCCTGATAGTCTTGATATACCAGAGGTAGCGAGTTGGTTGGTTGCATGATTGTTGTCGCTCCAGTGACCAAAGGTCCTTTAGTTGAATAACAAGTCTGAACACAGTCGACTGAGAAGGTCAGCCTCTTGGCACGCCAGTCTATGCAAGGATTGCGTGATTCCAACCATGGCATACCCAGAATTATCTGAAATTGTGGGGCCTTGATTATATCAAACACTATGGTTTCCCGATGACCGTCTTGGCACAAAAGAGTCATCTCAGCCATAGAGTGTGTTACCGGCCCGAAGCTATTTCAGTTCCGTCGACTGTGGTGACTAAGTCTGTTGTTGCCTTTTCGCAAAGGGAAAGGTTCATCCTTGAAGCCAATTCTTGATCCATATAATTTCCAATGGCTCCACTGTCGATGTATGCTTTGACTGCATGCATTCAAGACGGTTGCTGGTGGTTTATAAGGACCATAGGCAAAACTAGGTGCGAGGTCTGGGAGTCCTTCTTTTCGCTCGGCAAGCAGACCTCTACGCCTGCCGGGCGGAGAAGTTTTCCAGCTCAGACTTGGTTTCAACCTTACCAGCGACTCCTACTGCCTTTTTGGGTGGCTTCACTGGGCATTCTCTGAGAAAATGGCTGGCTGAACCACAATATAAACACAACTGTTGTTGTCTTCTCCTATCTCTTTCGGCCTTGGTTAACGGCCCCCGTACTCCCCCGATTTGCATGGGTTCTGACACATCGGTGGTCCTGGAGGCATTGTCCTTGGGGTGCACGAATACTCAAGAATCAATTCTAGCACGATCTGCCTTACGGTTCTGCAGTCTGTGATCTAGCTGGACTACCAAGTCTATGTACTCAGCACAGTCCCTGGGCGGGTTCACCACTTGAGCTAAAACGTCCTTTAACTCCCCTCTCAGACCACAGTAAAAAAGCGTAGTTCTCTTCTCGTCCGGCCAATCAGTTTCCACAACCAGTCTGTTGAAGTTCGCGATGTATGTTAACAAATCCTGATTGCCCTGACGTAAAGACAAGAGCTCATTATCTAATGCCTGACTTTGACAACGCCGGACGAACAGCTTCTCCATATCCAATTGGAATCTTTGGAAGTCTCGCAAAATGGGATCATTCCGACTGACCAGCGGTACAGACCAGTCAGCAGCACTGCCACTAAGATATGAAAGTACAAAAGCCACTTTGGACTGGTCGTTTGGAAAGGCTCCCGGCCTGCATAGAAAATGTAGACGGCACTGGTTCATAAACACTGCATACCTTTTTGGATCCCCAGTGAATCGTTCTGGCGGTGCCAAGGGTACAGCTCCTGGGAGGACCACCTGAACTGGACTGCTTGATGCGGGGGGTACCGCTGACACCGCCCCGAGTAGTGGCGTCTGCCCCGCCTGTGACTGGAGCAGCTGTCTGGCGAGATGGTTGGTGCGCTCCTTGGCTACAATCAGTTCTCTTTGTAAGGCATTGGTTTCCTGTCTAGCCGAATGGACCTCGGCCCTGAGTTCCCCCAAAAGCTGAGCTAGCTGATCAGTTTCCGAGGTTTCCATGACGCTCAGGTAGAGAATTTTGTGTAGGCTTTGCATTCTGTCACGCTCACCTGGACTCCACGGGGGCGTGCTCGTGTGCGTAGAGTGTTGTCTGTCCTGATGCTGCTCTGCTTGGCTGGTGATGCTAGCTTGCGTCTCCCCTTAGTCCTTGCTTCAGGAGATGTTAGCCTGCAAGTCGAAACAAGATATTAGCTACCAAAGGGAGATGGTCAGTGGTTTCACCTCCTTCCGGTCTATCCTTCACTTCTTCTAGCTCACCTCTGTTTTTTAATGGGCGGGCTCTCCGTCCTGCACACTCTGGCAGGGGCCCGGTTCACAGTCTTTCCTGGATCGAGTTACGTCACTGATCCGAAGGAAATTGCTGAAGTAGAAGGCCCGGGAGTAAGCAGGTAAGTCTCTATTCCAATGACTGCTTGGAATGACTCCCTTTAAGTCTTTCTGTTCAAGATAACTAATGTCCGTTATTGTCTTACAGGTGCAGCATTAAGCGACCTTCGGATGATGGATGACCCTCCTGACAATGATGCTCAGGATTCCTGCCGGTAAGTATTGCGCTGTACTGGGTACGCGAATGTTCGCCTCTGTAGCCTTCCTTTGCTATGTGCGACTAACCGGTTTGTCTTTTTCTGTTCAGCAGGTACGGCGCGAGTCCAGGAAGAAGAATAGAAGATCCGTGTAGCGGTGTTGAGCTACGGCGCGCTGCTGAGTGAAGAACTGTCCGATGAAGTTCCTGGAGCGGGCCTATCAGGTGAGTAGCTACCCGAGGGGGTGCTTTTCGTTCTGTTCTGCAGATGTGGCGGTCCGTGGGAAAGCAGGAGATGAGATCTGGATGCACTGCAGGTAAGGCCTTCGATGCTTAAATAACTCCTGTTATTCTCTGTTTGCAGGTGCCGATGGATGGAAGACTCTGGACGGGCGTGGCAGAAGGAAGCAAGAACTGATCTGACACGGTGAGCGTTACGCTGCAGGAGTGCAGAATAATGCAAAGCGTGTTCAGATTGTTGGGTGCGGTTTAAATAGCCTTGCAAGTAGTTCCAAGAAAATAGTCCTCTTCTCCGTATCCCTTCTCTCAAGTAAAGTAGTTCCAGGCCACACCCTGAAATGAATGGCTCAGCCTCTCAGAGCCAAGTTAATGGACCATGTAACTAACACCTCCATGAGCCTGGTGCCAGCGGCGCCAGGACTGAGTCCAGGTGAGCCTGGCTGGGGCCTGATAAGCCCCCAATGGGACCAAAGTCCGGGATGGCCCCATCAGTTTCAGGGGTTTGGGTGCCTGCACCATGACAGATAGATAGCATTACATTTCTGCCTGATGCCTAATGCATTACATACCAAATCCATTCTGGTATTAACAAAATGAACACCGTTATCACTCCAAACAGTGTGTGGCAACCCAAATTGAGGGAAAGGATGTTTAATAGAATGGTGCGGTCAATGGTGTTGAAGGCTGCAGAGAGGTTGAGGAGTATGAGTAGTGCTAAGTGTCCTTTGTCAGTGATGTTGTTGTGGTCATCAAGGATGTGAAGTGTAGCATGCTCAGTGCTGTGTCCATGTTAAAATCCAGATTGGAAGGGGTTGAGTAGGTTGTTTATGGTGGTGTATAGTTGCATTTGCATTGTGACAAAGCGTTCCATGATTCTGGCAAGGCATGGGAGTATGATGCTAGAAATTCATTGGAGGGACAGGGCCTCCATGTCCTTGTCTTGTGCTCCCTTATCATGTGTGTTCTGTGTTATTTTCTGCACAGGAATCCATGTGGGACTCCTGGAAGCACAGCTCTTCCTCTTTTTGGTTGTGGTGAACAAAGACCCATGGGATACCCTTATGGCACCTATGGGTGGGGGTACAACCCTATACCGCTAGTGTATGTTTATGTGCACCTGTGTGTGGCCCACAGAGCAGGGTATGGGCTGGTGGCAGCTCCATGCTGAATTGACAGGTGCTCTGAGTATCCTCCACGTTAGGATACCCAGGCACTGCCATAGGAATCAGTGGATTCCTGATAGGAGACAAGATGGCGCCTGTGGCCTCTTAGTTTCTATTACCTGTGATGTGGCAGGATTGTCCTGATACAATACCTCCTAGCAATCACCCTTCCCTGCTAGGCCCCACATCCTTCACCATGGCTTAGCCTGAGGCCTCTTGCTACACCCGGCTCTCCTGCCATGCCCACACCCCGCCTTGGCTCGGCAGGCCACAACCTAATGCTGCCCTGGGGACCCACAAGACACCAGCTCCCTGTACCTTTCCATAGCTGTGTACAAATACCATCTTATAAGGAGTATTCATTTGTGTACTCCAAAGTTGCAAACAGATCTTGCTACACAATGTACCCTGCATGTAACCACAAGGCTTCTTCACAAATGCCTGCTTCCTAGTATTCCATGTGTACAAACGTCATGGAAACTTGCCATGCTATATAAGAAACACTCTGACCCAACACCGGCATAGAGCTCTCCGTCTGACAACTGATTACACCTGTCACTTGTCATTCTGTATTACTGTATTCTGCTGTTTGTCTTTCTCTAATAATAACTTGGTTTGCCTCTCAGCTGTGTCCTGACTGTTCATTGCTGTAGGGTTTCCCCCTACCTTTGGGATTTCCTTATCAGATGCTGCTGTGACTCGTTCCATCCTGCTTGCCTCCTGGGATACCTGCGGACCACCGAGGATGTGCACACTGATTTGATGGTCTGTAGGCATACTGGGTGTTGCGGTACAGATGTAAAAAAACATTGTATTACTCCGACCTCTGCTGATGGGTAAACCAACCTATATTTTCACAGTCTCCATGCCATTTTCCCGCGCCGTTTGCTGTATTCACATGCCATTGTTTTGGTCATGTCCATCTGGACTTCTTGGTACCCGTCTCACCACGTGTTTTGTATTGTAATGCAGGTGCATGTCTATGAAATTATATTGTCTGTTATGTTGGTTTCAGTATGTGCCTAAATGTGGTTCACTGCATCTATCAGTTTCATACTTTGCATTGTCCTGATGCTCATTGTCATCTGCTGGGTTTCCTGGATTCAGTGCAGAGACTGCGCTCTGATGGCTGGCCACAGTTATATTAGCTTTCACAGGCTTATCCTGTAGGAAACTGTCTGAATAGTGCCCCATTCAAGAGACCAGTGGGATGAAGAGCACATGCTGGATGATCCACAGGTAATGTTCACGTATTACCGAGCACAACATTTTGAAAGTAAATACCCACAATTTAGCTCCTGTAAAGCGCCTAGAGGCACCTTCCAAGATACTGATCACTGCATTCAAGATGCACCACAACCACTTCCCCTTTTAACAACTGCCAGGCCCTGCAGAGCAGGGTATTGGCTAGTTCTTCTTTTTCCTTCTACAGTTTAATTAGTAGCTGCCAGCACCGGCACATACTACCTTTTTATTTTGCACAGCATGCACGAGTTCAGCTTTGCTGTGTTAATAATGCACAACGTTGGCGCATAAATGTCAGAGCTCCATCATTTTTCATTGCTCTGTCACCTGCCTCCTGTCCAATTGTCATTACAGGTACAGTTCTGCAGCTGCTTAGTTCGTGTCAACTTTGTCATTACATGTACAGTACTGCATCTGTTCATTTTGTGTCATGTGTCTTATCTGAGGTGTCTGAAAGTAAAGCGCTGAATGCAAAGCGCTGCATTTTTGTACTGCATTTACCACAGCATTTGTCATCTGGTTGTGTGATCTTGTGCATTCCAGCCAGTGGCCTCTAGGAGCTGTCCCAGGATCCATGGCTTAAGTAAGGTTTCTGTGTTTAAAGGGGTCATGCCTATGCCCCTAGCTGCAGGGTGAGCCCTGGATGTGATTATCTGTGTAAATATTACAATTGATTGTAACATCGTTTTTTGGGTGCAGAGGTTACAGTGTTGCTAGGTCGCTGGGGAGAGCCTCTGTGTTTTGTCACATGGCCCCCAAGCTTTCTAAAAGACTCTATTGCTTTTGGCCGTCACCTTATCAGGACGCTGCCATTGTAGAATTGTTGCGCATGATTTGGGCTGTCAGTTTTTTTGGTCGCTCGTGAAGTTGTGGTTTTAAATAATGTCTGCGTCTTGTCATTGCCTCTCTCTCCAAGGTGTTTAAGTGGTATGCTATTACCACATGCTCCGTTCACGCCAGACGCCTCTTGAGCTTTGCCTGCAGGCTCACCTTAATGGGGAATAAACATTGCCTCTTGATCGCCTCTCTTGCCTGGTGCACCTAGTGTTTTCATATGTGGCCAATGTGTTTTAAAGCGCGTTGTGCTGGGTTGTATTATGACTGTGGTATATGCGAAGTTTGGCCTCAATCTGTTTTCTTTGCCTCCCTCCAAGTTTGGCTTCAATCTATTTTCTTTGCCTCCCTTGTTTGCTACAATCACACTAGCATCCCTATATAACTAAACGCGCGCGAGGGTGCAACAATTTCACTCGCCCAATGCCTCCCACCTGGTCCTACTCATCACACAGGACTCATTCCCATTCCATTGACCTCAATTTAAATTCACTCTCCTGCTCCCACAACAGACCTGGCTGCCATAACGTCATCCTACAAGCGCAGTTCTGAATCGATCTATAAAAATATATATGTTGATGGCTTCATGTTGGAATGATTTTCGCTGACACCGAGGCTTCACCTCGCTAGAAGGGACATTGACTTGTCACACTCCTGCCTTACTGACCCACCTTCCCTGTTCCCCACTGAAACCTAGTAAACTGTCCATTACACACCTGGCTACTTCCCTTTTCTGCTTTGTGCTGGGTGTTGGCCACTTCCCTATTTCCGCGCTGAACACACTGCAGCGGAGATAGCTGCCAGCTCCAGCTCCCACTTCCAGTATTTGACACTGTGCTCAAAGTCAGCTGTAGGCAGCGTTTACCAGTAATACAAGCCACAGGAGAGATAACAGTGAGACAATAAATAAAAGCCTTTGTGATTGTGATCTTTTTATGTAGCGGGCTGCAGCTGTGTATTTTTATTTCATCGTGTTATATGTAAAGCGATGCAGCTATTTCTGTTATCAGTGGCTCTGTTACATCAGTGTTTCTGTGTTTGCCTTTAAATGTACTGTACCCTGTCTTGTGGTTTTACTTGGTAGTGTGCTGACTACCACCCCCTCGTGCCAGCGCGGGATTGGAAGTGGCCCTGTTAGTTCTGCAGAGAAGGGTCATGCCGATGTCCCGTGCCTGCTGTTGAGGATTTGCTTTTTGAGTTTCACAGGTGATAGCAACTTATAAAGTTGGATGCAGGTTTGTTGAAAGATGCTGGTTTGGAGATGGATGATATTTCACATTGTTGAATAGTTTCTGAATACAATTTATGGCAGATTGGAGTTCTTAGAAGTAATGAGTGGCTTTGGCATTGCGTATGGCAGTTTTGTATTTGTTGCAGCAGAGTTTGAGTGGTGTTCAGGTGACAGAGTATGGGTTCTTTTCCCAGGCGCTTTCTAGGTGTCTGGCTTCCTACTTGATAGGGAGGAGGGAGCTGTTGTGGATGTGGGGTTTTTGTGATTTGAGAGGGCAATTTTGTTGAGTGCCTGTATGATGATGGTATTGTAATTGTTGAGGAGAGTGGAGGGAAGTGCCTGTGTGGAGAAGGAGAGTGGTATACGTGCTGCAAAGGGTTTTAGGGCTCTAGCAGTCAAGCACAGTACATTGGTGCTGTTGCTGGGGTTGTGGCCTGTGCCTTCTTGCTGCTCCCATGTGGTTGCTCCCCACCCAGGTGTTAGTCACTGCTGCAACGCCCTGTGCCCCTGTAAGGCACCACTTTCACAGCCTCGCAGCCCGGGTTTTGCTGTCCTTTGGGGTGCCTCGTTGCCTTTGGAGTGCCATGCTCACTCACTGCTGCAGGTTGGGAGGGTCTTTTGATCTATGATACATCATGTACCACAAGGGAGCACTTCTCCTCTCACCGCCATAGGGCCCGTAGGGCCCAGTCCTGGTCGCAGCACCCTGTGCCCAGGTTGAGGCAGCACACATTCATTCACCACCACAGCGCCCAGCCGAAATCACTCTCTGCCTTCTGGGGAGCTTCAGTGTGCAGCGGAGCCTGCCCACTCCGTCACTGGCACTGACGAGTGGCCCGCACCAATCCTTCCCCATCCTCAGGTGCAGGGTTGTCTCTTAACCGGGCCAATATGAGGACACAACCCAGGGATCCTTTCTTTGCCAGCCTGCCCACCTTGCCTGTGCGTGCCAGTAACCAGCAACAAATTCGTTTTCTAGGCCCTCCAACTTGCCCCGGGGCGGGCCTTCAAGCACCAAGGCTTCAAAGCCTTGTCCCTGGTTGCTCACTCACATGGCTCAGGCTGGGCACTCCAGATGTCACCCAGGCCACCATCCATTCACGCGCCAGGGGGTTGCCTGTCTTCGTTCCCGCCCCGACAGGTCCCAGGGCAGGCCATGCTGCTGCTGAGGTTTCTTTGACTCTCGGGCTGCCCCACACACGTTTGCTTGGGCCTGATCTTCTGGGTACCTCTGTACTGGCCCCCAGGTGGGCCGATATGCCCTGAAGCCCCATGGGTGCCCAGGCTAGACTGGCACGCAGCCCGAGGCTCACACTTGAAGCTGATTCACCCCTGTCATATGCAGCAAGGTTCTTCAAGTTCTTGAGACCCCAGAGGGCAGCTCAGTGAAGGCCAATGCCTCAACCCCCACTCTCCCCCCCCCCCCCGCTGAGAGCTCCCTTCAAAGGCCTTCTGTGCTCACTTTCTCTGCCTCGTCAGATCGTTATTTTCAAAGGTTCCCTTTCTCCAAAGTTTTACCCCTGCCCAGTCCATTCCCTGGGAGGGCACTTAGAGCAGAGAATCACAGAATTTAAGATTAGCAGATATTCCAAGGAGCCAGCAGTTATCAGAATACAATGAACTGCTGGTAGAAGATGTTAAGGAGACTCGTTTAGTAGAATTACATATTTAATTATTTCTCATCAAGCAAGAACTGTCCCTTTAAATACTGTATCTCTAGCTCTATAATGCAGCGGGCACAGAAGAGATAAACCGAATGCACAAATAAAATAACACTTGGGAAAGCCATTATGCTTGGGTTTTGCACGTGGTCGGGGAACCCATTGAGAAAACGCTAAACCAAAGTTTCGTAGAAAGGCGTTCTGCTCTGTGCTGGACATCCTCAAGATTCTCTGTGGATCAGTCTTTTTATGCCTGAGGAGGGATTGGATTGTGATGGACTGTGGCTGCTTTTTTGCACAGTCCATCGCAATTCATTGTAATGATTGCTGCCATGTTTTCTGTAGTGGACACCATTACTGAATGCAGCTTCAATACAACCATTACCGGGTCGATTTCACCTTGCTGTGGATATAGGAAAGACAACATTAAGCTGATTGGTTGACTTGGCGGCCTCAAGTTTTTACCCAGCACCCCCCTATTCTACAGCTGAAACAGAGCATGCAGCTGAGTAACAACAAAATAATAAAAGAAGACTTTAACACTCAAATTAAATTGCACAACCATATTTGGAAATGTAACCAATAAAACTTCACGCATAATAAGGTCTACATGCAGAAGAGAGTTCTCTCTAAGGTTCCATGTCATTTCATCACCTGCCTTTTCATCCCCAGGCTTTTTAACGTGCACATTCCATTGAATGTGCTCATCGTTTTTTTTTTGTTTTTTTGGGGGGGTACCCCCCAGACCCGCCTCCCACACTTAATCTTTGCCATTGCCCACCCGCCCAAACCCTTATCTGCCCTTTCTCACACACCCCCTAAAAAATGTGATGAGCACATTCGATGGAATGTGCACTTCGAAAAGCCTGGGGATGAAAAGGCAGGCGATGAAAGGACGTCGTACCATCTCTAATGTCTACCTGCAGAAAGTGAATTCTTATCTCTTATAGATGAGGAGGACAGACTTAATTTAGATCCAATTGGATGATTCATGATAATTGACAGTCGGTCACAGCCTTGCATTTAAGTTGGATCAACTATATATCTTTTTTTTAAAATGCCATTTTGTTGTGTGTACTTTGGAAAGAGCAATGGAATGGTGACTTGAATAAGAAAAAGTATAACTAAAGGAACATGAATCGATATTGGGTTTCCACTGTATGCCTCGTAGCTTCTAACAGTCTCAGCTTTAGCTATGGAAGCCGCTAGGTCTCTAGCATACACTGAAGCTGGGGAATAAACCCACTTGTACTGTTCCCACGTCCCAAACGATTCAGCGTTATATAGGCAGACCTGCATTTCCTGGAGTCGTCCCTGGTAGTTGGTATCCTTATGTGCTAGCAGAGTAGCCCGTTAAAACATGCAATCGCAGATTTCCTTGATACTTTGGAAAAATTCGAATTATTTTACGAAAATAAGTCAGGGCGCCAAAAAACCACTGCAAACTATAGGGAACTACATCAATTGAGAAAAAAAATCATTCTTTTCTGACCACATCCCAAAGATGTTACTACTAATGTTTGTCACCAATCCCAATTTCATGATTGCCTTTTGTAACCAAATAAGCCTCAGTAGGAAGCCCAGAGTAATGTTTGTAGTTTCCAGACCGTCCTTTTCCCTCAGATGCTTGTTTCATTGTACATGGGATGCAATGTTTCTATTTGAGACAGAGAGAGGGGGGAGAGAGAGAGAGAGAGAGAGAGAGAGAGAGAGAGAGAGAGAGAGAGAGAGAGAGCGATTGAGAGGGGATTGTCAGGTGGCATTGTGAACTGAGAAAAATGGGACCTATCTGCAAATGGCCAGTGGTGGAAGTGCAGGGTTGCAGGTTGTTTTGCCTTGCAAGGCCTACTACTCTCTTCCCCTGACTAACAGACACATATCTAAGTTGTCCTAGCACCTTACACTACACACGTTTCAGTCCAGCTGTCACATAGTTACTGACATAGCAGTCATCTCTGAACCTGAAAACACTATGTTGCATGGTTGTTTATAATGTTGCATACTAGACATCTCTCCTAGTAATTGAATAGTCACCTAATTTCTAATTACTGTTCACATGCAATGTAAAGCTGCTGTATTTTCCTGTTTGCACAATGATCTTCCGAAGGGCCTTCACTCCCACACTGCATCGAGGCCATAACAATGGAGTAGGTGCTTTACAAAAATCATATAACATAATACAGCCCCCCGACAGATGGCCACCATAGGCCTAGACATTAGCACATCAACACTGCTTGAACCACAACTAGGCTATCCTCTTTAGTCACATCAACTTTTCCCATATCAGCATTTAACCAGACCCAAAGCGCTGTAGTCTATCAGATTTTAGGCCCTTCCCTATGGATAACATACTCCAAAGTTTCTCAGCCATCAGATTGGCACTCAGGAATTGTGTACTTCCGACCTGCTCCCATCAACACTATAGGTTTTACATCTGCCTCTCTCACTGTCCCACTACAGAACACCCACCTCCATTTATTCTTGCTGAACCATGTGCAGTGAGGCCAGCAATAGTGGCAGAAGGGCTCTATTCAAGACCACTTCCATTACGTTACATTGCTTGTACAAATGTTTTATTTTACTTTCAAAGTAATTGTTTTGAACTATTGTGTACCTGGGAGCATCATCGCTGCCAAGTGTGTGTTGGTGACTCAGCATGGCTTCAGCAACTGACGTTTGGTTGCTTTGCGATGAGAGAATTTCATTGCCATAGTTGTCGGGATTGTCAAATGTCTCCACCTTTCAATATTGCAATCAGTCTCTTTAACGTTGAAATGCTAGTCCAACTGTATTTGCCATTAAAATGCATTGGACTGAAATCTGATCTTAGACGGCTACAACATGAAAGGCCTGTTGTAGGACTAAGAATTATTGTATAGTTGTGGTCAATTTAAAAGACTCAGTGGGCCTCATTACGACTCTTGCGCTGACGGAATGAAGAGGGCCGGTATGGGACCGGCCCCCTTCATTCTGTCAAGGCTGATTACGAGGTTCGCTTTGTAGGACCCGGATCAGACGTCTTGTAAAACCAGACATCTTTTCATGGTCCCTCGAGGGGAAGAGGGACGTAACAACGGGACACTAGTAATGTGCCCGTTGTTACCTCCCTCCCCATTCCCATTGAGCCCTATTGGGGCTCAATTGGGAATGGGGAATGGTTCCTGCAAGGAGGATTTACCGGGTCCTCCTATGTCGAAATGACCCGGTAAGTCCCCATTGCAGGAACACGGTAATGGAGCCCGGTTTGGAGGCAGCCATGGAGCTAATAGGTCCATGGCTACCTCCAAACTCATAATGAAGACGGCATCAGAAGCGGCTGTCCGTTTCACGGCAGTGCGGCTTGACGGCTTTCCTGTGCTGCGTTAGGTCTTTCCTCTTACAATTCCCTCTTGGTGTGCCAGCGCACGTTGCTTCCGCGTTGCTCCGACCCCTGCATTGCTTCGGGCTCTCTCCTCTGGGAAGAGGACTGAAACTGCTCTCCTGTTGTGCCCTGCTGTGCCCTGCTGTACCCACGGATTCAGTGGCTTACGGACCCCACGGAAAAGATCAGACTCAGCAATTATATCCCTTATAAACAGGGTCTCCTTTTACTTTTTTCTAGACGCTCTGCGCCCCATGCAAGGTTAATTAGGCAGCAGCTGCCTATGATGTCTTTAATTAACCCTGCAGCTGATTTCCTGGTTTCACAGCCGGTTCCTAAAAAAGATCGAGAGGCTGACGTTTTAGCTCATAGTACTCGTAGGAGACAACGTCTCAGTATTAGGCATCCCGAGTTACTGCTCGACTCCCTGGGTTCTCCTGATTCCTGCACAACCCCTGATGCTGGTCTGACCTGTGTCCTACAGAGCCCAGTAACTATGGACACAACAAAAAATAAGTACCTAGCTTCCAGGGCAGTTAGTACTAACTTGCTGGCTAACAATTCCAGTGTACCTACTTTTATGACACCAGTTACGCTCAGCAGTGAAAATACTCCCAATAAGATCTTTCAAATGCCTGTCCCAATTATTGAATCAAATAGGGACTGTCTATTCCCTATTACGCTGATACCCTCTTTAACAGGGGGGAGTAGTGACATCCTCACCCCCGCCTTGCTCCCACTCTCTCCTTCTCTTTCACCGGAAAGTACTAACAAGAATGGTGTTCTTGAACACTGGAGTTTTTGGAAAGAATCTCTCATCACAGAGTTGAAGAACTGCAAGACTTTGATGCATGGCTTGTGACCTTAGACATTTCAGCTGAAAAGTATCATGAATTTTTCTTTCTTAGAAATGAGCACAAAACCAATGATCCATTAAAGACGGTGTCGCCTGATAAGAAGATGTCACGCTCCTCTCAAACTGATTGGCCAGAAGCAAATAACTTTCCACCCTTGAGTTAACAGCCTAAAGGAACTTGCTACACCCAGACAGAGTTTCTTTACAAAGAAGCTGCATCCTCTCTTGACCTGCCGATGGTGTCGCATACTGGCCCTAGGGCTGACCTTTGTTTCCCCCAAAATGACATAGACTCCGCCCCTCCTCCTTTAGCGAATAAGTCACTACAAAAACCCAGTTTGGCTTTGGTAGAACCTGTGTTTGTTCCCATGCCAGTACGGTTGGGTGGTTATCGTGAGGCTCAGAAGCCCAGAAGGACAGACCCAAGGACTGTGCGCCTCAGGAAAATGAATATGCCACCTTTGGAGGATGAAGACACTAAGGCTTTAGTGTTGGACACTCGGAACTTTGTTATTTCCAATGTCCCCAGACCAATGAAGAATGAACCCAGAGAAGCACCCCATAATAAAGTTCTGGCCTAGCTATGTGCACGAACGGGGCCAGGCGTAGTGCGCTTGTCCGACTTAAAATTCCAACGTAGAATCAACTTGCCCAGTTGGTGCTCCCAAGGGAATAGTGACTGCATTGTGATAGGATGTGGACTTAGCACTCTACATATGTACCTGAAACTGTGTAAATACTTTCCTAGGGGCTCTACTAATCTCGAGCTTATTATCTGATTCTGCTATTATCTGTAATCTGAATAGTTCTCCTACCTTTGGGATCTTATCTTCTTGATTACTTCAGTATGATACCTAATCATTAACAAATGTTCACTTTTACATATTCCTTCTCTGATGCTACTCCAGATTGCTCCCCTGTATTTATTTATCTTTATTTATTATATTGATGTTGTTTGTAAGTTTTGTTTTGTGTAGCGCTCTGAGGCCTACGGGTGTGTAGCGCTCTATAAGAAATAAATCAAATCAAATCAAATCAAATCAATGAGGACCAGTGTGATTGTTTTGTAATGCTGGGAGAAGTAGCTTCAGCTCAATGAGCCAACGAGGAAGGATGAATGTAGGTTTGGTCCAGAGTGACAAAATCCTATAGAAGGGGTTTGGACTTGTCCCAGTTTACTGTCACCGAGAAGATTATTCAGGTAGCAACATTGACTCAATTCTATTTATACGCATATAAATTGGCTGTTTGGAGAATTCATGAACCACCTCAGTTTTTCAATTAATTGCACATCATCTGAAGCAGGGGTCAAGCTAACACATTGTGACAGATTAATGATAATACTGTAAAGCTCTTTGATCTTTGCACACACCCCACCTTCTAATCGTTTCAGCTGTAACAATTGAGTACAACCTTCTTAGTTTCAGAACTAAGGATCTAATCTATCAGTTGTATCTTAAATTTCAATGCGCCTCGTTCTGACTCCTCCCGCACCTACCAAAGTGAAGAAAGAATGAAACTGCCTAATATTCTCTGACGGTAGACGATTGCCTAGATGTGCTAGAAAATGTGACATGGAAACTTAATTTTCTAATTTGTAATGTTTTGGTAAAAACAATTAATGTATTTTGTTCTATATTCCTCAGCATAGCTTAAGTAATTATCTGAGCTGTCAAAGTCATGCATACATTTATTTTGCCTCAGATGACAAGCGCACACAAAGACCTACTAAAACTAGCAACTACTAACAGCATCCCTTCCTTAAGAGATCAGTAGTCACATAATTATATACTAGGAATTGAAAAGCGATCAACCGAGTTTCAAAACAGCTGTCCTAGCCACTCCAAATGGCATTCAGGGGAGGTACGGTTCACCAAAAGTGAGATTGGGAATAGTATTTGACAATAATGTACTTCTGCAATACACAGCATTTCTTTCACTCTGGTGTGTGAGATGTGGTAGGTCAGACATAAAAGACAGACAAGACATGTTCTCAAGTGTCTGAACTCTATTAAATAAAAGAAATGTCTCATAGATCCCCACTTCTTTGATGGTGGCTCCCTATTGATGAAATAACAAACTAGTGCTCATCAGGACGTCTTGCAAAATAAATATTGTCATCTGTCTGTGCAGATGGGCCTTTAATCACCTTAACCCAAACAGACCAACCATAAACATAAAGTATGTTTATTGTACAAAGCTCCAGGAAGCGGTTACATGGTATTGCAGGACCAAACTAACCCAAGTCTCAATGATACAACATCAGTTGGCATCTACATACTTTCTGCAACAAATAAAACACTCCCAGATACTCTATTTAAATCCAGCCCCCTAAATACACTTCCTCAAAGAAATCCCATCTTTTCACAATTCTTCCATTTTCATTGACCAGTCTTATCTTGATTGTCATCTAAAGATCATATTCAGAACATACCTCTTCTTAGGATTCGTCCGTAGTAGACCATGACGTCAGTACATGGTTAAATGTTGGTATTGAAAACGTAATTAATTGCCTGCAATAACTGGCCTAAGGCCTTTAACTTTAAGTGTGATTGCACATGGTCAGTTTACATATTTTAGCAAATAGAGGAATGTCTGAATAAACAGGATCTTTGTTGAACAACTGATTGCGATCTCAATACCCAAGACTCCTGGCGCTTCAGAAGACCTACTCATTTATGCGAAACACAACACCAGAATATACAGTTTCTGATGACCAGTAAAAACAATTAACCGCCGGATAGCCTGGCCATGGGGCTCACTTTTATTACCACCAAAGAAATGACCAACCCCCTCGAGCGACTTCAATACAATGAGCGCGATAACATCTGTTCACTTGTGGGACTGTTAAATCATAAACCTTCTCCTGTTCGTACGCTGACCTGCTTACTAGGTGACTCATTCTTTTTCCGTCAAGAATGTCCCTGCTACTTAAAATTCATGTGCAGCCGCTCACCACAGAAATTAAAAATTTTTCTGCCATCTGAAAACCTGCGAAAATCAGTTTAAAAGTCAACCATGCATTTTGCAAGAGAGTCCCAACTACCATGTTTTATGCAAAGCACCCCATTGTGTGGATTGTGTTCATGTTGCATTTGCAGTTTTAATATTGAATCTTTCTATGTGCGTGAAGATCTAATATGCATACATTCTAAACAACTGTAACACTAAAAGTAACATATCCCATCCACAATTACCTGCACTCGATAAATATGGGTTTGCAACTGTGTGCCCAGTTTGATGCCCCCCGCCCCTGTCATCAATATTATGCGTGCAACATGAATCCCTGTTAATATTATGGACCTTTCCTGACCACTCCGACATGTTCAAACCTTTTCTACCCTACTTATTGACCCTACAACTAACAACAAAGAAAACAGAGCATAGCACAGAGAACCTTTTTTCTCATACCTTTCTTGTGCGCAACCCCAACCAATTGTGTCTCAGGATCACTCCACTTATTTTAGACCTCAGCCTGATGGTGCACTCCAAATAAGTTCTGTATTTTTAAGAAAATGTTGTTTACTGGTTTTCTAGGAAAAAAACTGGCTCCTGACCCCCTCACCAATGTCTTGCTCAACTCAAAAAAATTCAGTCTTTAGTTGAAATATTTGGATTTGCAGATCAGTCAATAGTGTGCTACTACAGGGTTTGGCCTCTCTGTGTGAATTCTATTTCTTGATCCGGCCTCTCGTAGGTTATTATCTCCATCAGCCCGGTCTGGGTCTTTTGGCTCTTTACCCAGACCTGGATTATCTTAATAGTCTCCGTGGAGCCCTTGGTTTCTTAACCCTGGCTGGGCTATCCAGACAGTCAGACCATCAAACTTTCTTGTGGCTTTCACACCCTTGTAAAGTCCCTGCTTCAGGTTCGCCCCTCCAGGTTGTTTATGTCTCTCTTCTGGCACTGTTAACCTGGCATAGGCCCTCTCGCTATTCAATCTGTTTCAGGTGCTCGTTATTCTCATCCCTTCACGAGGCACATAGTCTTCTGTCCTGTGTGGGTTATACGGCCTCACTGGCCATATGTCTGATGTATTCTCCTCCTCCCCTCATGGGGTACAGGGTCTCTCAGGCCTGCATGGACTATCCAGCCTCACTGGCTGTATTCGTGGCATACCGTCCTCCATTCCTCCCTGGGTATTGTAAATCTCAGCCTTGCGTGGGCTACTCGGCCTCACTGGCCATAATCGTCGCGCACTGTCCTCACCTTTTTAGGGTGTGCTTCAGTGCTTTACCGTCCTCCTTCCTCTCCTCCATGTCGGTCGCTTACCTGGGTCTCAGCAGCTTTGCTCGTCAGGCGAGGTGGATGCTCCAGTAGCTGTAGAGCTGCATTTCAGTGATTGTCGGCTCTCCCACAGCAGAGCAGGTACTCGGCTAGGCGTTGTGGTGCCTGAACGCTGGTGCACTGTGTTTTCAGCCATTCGGTCTTCCACTCCACGGGACCAGAGTTCCTCAGGCTCTTAGCCCTCTTGGGCTTGGCAGCGTTCAATGGGCTCTGAGATTCTTCCACCCACCAAGTAATTGACATGGTCCTGCCTCTAGGATCAATCAGCTCACTGCAACAGCGCATGATTCTGCTGTGCGTGAGCTACCTCAGGCTGGCTCTTCCTCTCCAGGTACGGGTCTCAGCCCTTCTACGTTCCTCTCTGAAACAAGAAGGGAAACATCATTGGTTAGGCATTTCCTGAATTGAGGCAACAGAGTGGGGTCAGCAGCCAAGCAATTCACAGTTAAAGGCCCCTGTACATGTTAATCGTGTTCCGTCCTCATGTAACCAACAAACAATTGGGATTCTTCTTTCAAGGGAGGTGTCACAGACTCTTTATCTGTTCTCTAAGGGGGGTTCACCCCCAGTAAGATCCCGCTTGCCCTGTCCCCTAGCGAGTATGTTGTGAAGTGGGCCCATCTCCCTAGTCTCAAAGGGGGTAGATCCCCGATGGGGAGAAGGAACAAATTCCCTGGATTAGTCACATAACCCTCCATTAAGGAATCTGCTGAGGAAGTCCACACTTTCTTGTTCTTTTCCCATCCAGTGTTCTACTGAGAAACAGAAAGGCTGCAAGTCTACAAACCATCTCATTACTCGGGCATAGGAGTCCTTTCTTAGACTCATACAGGTTACGGGAGAATGCTCAGTAACCAGGCAGAATTTCTGCCCCCCCAAATAGTATGTAGGATGATCTTATAACGAGGGACTTTACCTTTACAGTGGCATTGGATTACTCTTGTGGGAGCAGTTTCCTACTAGTATATAGGACTGGATGTTTTCATCCAGCATGTAGTTGTGAGAGTACTGCTCCCAGGCCTACTTTGGATGCGTCTTCTGTAAAATGAACGCACAGTTGAAATCAGGCAACAGCAGGATAGAATAATTTACCTGTCTCACATATTCTGGTACAAACACTGTGATACCTCTGGGTTTGGGCATTACAAAAATTTTATAAATAAAGAAACAAACAGGTTCATCACAAACTATTTGCTTTAGCCTGTCCAGAAAAGCTTATTTGTTTTTGAGATTATCTCTGAAGTTGTGTGGCAAGGGTTGAGAAGTTAGGGATGAACCTTGGCATTGTTTTGGAATAGCCCAGAGTGCCAACTTCTGTAAGGCTCTGGTGATTTCATAGAAGTAGTACAGATGTTCCTCCCAACTATTACTATGAATCACAATGTCATCGAAATAAGCGTAGTAGGGTCTGAGCACTTTATCCATTAAACTTTGAAAGGTGGCAGGGATGCCATGAAGACAAAAAGGAAGTACAGTGAACTGAAACAACCCCTGTGAAGTGGAGAATGCAGCCTTTTCTTTGCCAGAGAGGTTAAATGGGACCTGCCCAGTAGGCCTTGGTGAAATCTAAAGCTGAGATACATTTGGCGTTCCGAATCTTTTAATTAACTCATTTTTCCTCAGAATTGGGTAGTTGTCAAAGACTGAGTTGTAATTTAGCCTTCTGAAATCAATGCAGAGCCACCAAGACCATCGGGTTTGGTGATGAGTACCAGTGGGAGAACAAAACACTGTTGGATGGCTCTATCCCACCGAGATTTTACATATTGGGAACATCTTCTTCTATGGTCTTCTATGGTTTCCTTGGGTTTCAGGGATGCGGTATGGTTTTAGGTTCACCATTTGTCCCAGAGGTGTACAGATGTAATGGAAGAAGTTACCCTCCCTGGTTCTTCATAGACTACCTGAAGGAATTGATCCAGTAGGTCCTGAATGTCTAGTTTTTGGATGGCAGCGAGATTTCTTTGTAGGATAAAATCGAGACCATGTTCTTTCTCAACCAACAGTTTCGCCATGGTGACTGTGCTCTGCCCAACTGGGTCTGCCTTCCAGTCCTTCGGGAGGTTGATATGGTAGACCTGTGTTTTCTGCCATCTCTCAGGTTGGGAAACTAGGTAATTGAGGGGTCCTTCTTCAAGTATTTTGTATGGGCCATACCATTTTGACACCATCTTATTCTCGAATGTAGGTAACAGGACCAATACTGGATCTCCTACCAAGAAATATTTCATTACATCCTGCCCGTCATGAAGACTTTTCTGGTGTTCCTGTGCCTCAAGAGATATTAGTTCACAATGTCTCTTACCGCTTTCATGTGGGATTTAAATTTTTGGGTGGATTGACATATGGGTAACCCTTCCTCCTCCCTCTCTTCCCAGGTCTCTCTTAACCTATCCAGAACATAAATGGGATATCGTCCACATAGGCGTTCGAAAGAGATGATTGGGAAGTTTTCTGTGCATCAAAAAGGGCCCAGGGTATTTCCACCAACTTAAGCAAGATCCCCTATAGAGTTTGATTACAATTCTACCAAACAGTCAGTCTGAGGGTGGTAAACAGAGGTTTGTAAGGTTTTAATGTTCAATATTTCCTTTACCTCCTGCATGAGATGGGACATAAATCTGGTACCCTGATCAGTGTAGATCTCCTTTGGGAACCCTACCCAGGAGAAGAAGGGAGAGATCCTCAGGATATCTGCAAAAGAGTGTCTACCTCCTGTACTATGGGATTTAGTGCTTTTTCTAGGACTCTTTAGGCAACGGGTTCCCCTGTCTTTACAGTGTAACTTTGACTGCCTAAATTGTGTAAATCCACTTGGATTTCTCCTTGTAGGCTGGATCTACTATGCCTGGAGCCACATCGGGAGAATACTGCCAATCTAACCCAGATTTGGCAGCTTATCTAAGGTAGTCCCCTTGGAGAGGAGAAATACTAATCTGAGTGGGGATCAGCCATCTTTCTTGGTTGGGTATTTTGACTTCTTTGGTGCTGAAGAAATCTCACCCACCCAATACATTGGGGTGCGGCTTTTCTTTGGCTTTAGGCTTCAGACCCTAAACTAACACAGGTCCCAACCTTGTATCAGGTTATTCACATTTGACTTCTGATACCACATGTGGTAGGTCTGACATAGGAGAAGGACAAAAAGATAGGGTCTTAAGTTCTCAACTTTATTAAAGACATGAAATGCCTTGTCTATCTCTGCTTCTTTTATGGTGGTTCCCTTTTCTATAAAATAACAAACTGGAGCTCGTCAGGACGTCTTGCAAAATAAACATAGTCTTCTGCCCAAACCTATTCTATCCTACTGACTGACCCTACCACTAACAACAAGGATAACATAGCACAGTCTAGAAAAGTGTTTTACTCCCCGCTTTCTTGGCTTCTGCTGGCTATTGTGTGGACCTGTCTCAATTGTCCTCAGGATCTCTCCTTTGAGCTCAGGCGTCGGCCTGCTGATGCAGTCCAAATAGGTTCTGTTTCTTTCCTGGTTTTGTAGAAAAAAAGCTCCTTTATTTTTTATTATTATGGTATTTATTGTGCATGGACCTAGCTACAATAAGCAACAGAGCACTTTACAGAGGTATACAACAGTACAGATACACAACAGAGTGCTTTACAGTGGTATACAAAAGTACGGATTCAAAACGGAGCACTTTTCAGATCTAACAACAGAACAGATATACAGTGGGGGCTAGGATACAGAGGGGCACAGAGGAGGGGTACAGCTGTACAGGGTGGTGGGTAGGAGAGGGTTGGAGAGAGTCTAGAGAGTCAGGTGGCACAGGGGCGATATGATGGCCTAGGTGAAGGTCTAGGCTCATGAACCCCTCACCAATGTCTTGCTCAACCGAAAATGTTCACATTTATTGCAATGCTTGGATTTGCAGATCAGTCAAGTCTGTTACAACAGGATGTGGCCCCCTGCATGAATTATATCTCCTGCTCACCCCTCCAGGGTGTTCCGACCTCTCGTAGGTTAACTCTCTTGTCCTTGTCTGGGCCTTTTAGCTCTCCAGCCAGTCAAAAACTATCCCGATTCTCAGTCCTCCATAGACCACCTGATTTCTTAGCCTTGTAGTGTGGGTTCACTATACCTGCAGCCACATCGGGTGAATACCGCCAAGCTAACCCAGATCTGGTGGCTAATCTAATGTACCGCCCTTGGGGAGGAGAGATACTAATCTCAGTGGGGATCAGCCATCTTTCTTGGCTGGGTATTTCGACTTCTTTGGTGCTGAAGAAACTGAACCCAATAGAAAGAGTGGCTTTTCTTTGGTAGTTTGGCGTTAGGGTTCAGGCCCTGAACTAACATAGGTACCAACCTTGTTTTGGGCTGTTCACAACCCACTTCTGACACCACTTATGGTTAGTCAGACATTGGAGAAGGACAAAAAGAAATGTCTTAAGTTCTTAGCTTTATTAAAGAAAAGAAATGCCTCGTCTATCTCTACTTCTATTATGGTGGTTCCCTATCTCTACTTCTATTATGGTGGTTCCCTTTTCTATAAAATAAAAGGCTGGAGCTGGTAAGGACGTCTTGCAAAATAAACTGTGTCCTCTGCCCAAATCTATTCTATCCTACTGACTGACCCTACCACTAACAACAAGGATAACATAGCACAGTCCAGAAACGTGTTTTACTTCCCCCTTTCTTGGCTTGTGCTGGCTGGTGCTTGGCCCCCACACAATTATGTCTCAGGATCTCTTCAAGGATGTCATTTCATCAAAATGCCAGGGGTAGCAGAAGTGACATCACATGACCTGTGACCTCTGATGACATCACAGGAAGTGATGACATTTGACCCCACCCTAAAGTGACATCATGGGAAGTGATGGCACATAGCCCTTTACCCCTTGACAAAACAGGAAGTGGCAACACATGGCATTGTTCCTCAGTACACTAAGAAAAATATGGTTACGATATCACTGTAATATGATATACATTTCATAAGAGAATGGATCACCATATGTAGCGTGATATCTCTGTGTGTATATGTTCATATTACCAAATTACTGTGAATGTAAGCAGACGTCCCCACAATAACCTGGTCTATTGTACATCACTGGGGCTAAACTGTAAACATACAGAGCATCTCGAAGAGGACTGAACTTCAAAGCGCAGACATCCAGTGCCTGCCAAGTGTCTGGCCACAGACTGGAAACGGCAATGGACCAACAGAAGCCCAACCAGAAAAACGATGGTCTGGAGGGTTGCCCAGAGCTGTGCCATGGTTATGAATGATTTGAAACCTTCCAGCTATTCCCTTTCTGTTTTGTTTATTTGGTAAGTAACCCACATTTATTTGTGTTAGATGGGAGACAGAGGGGACGTGTTGGAGGATGTGTTGCAGGTCACAGTAATTGCAAGGTTTTCTAATTAAAATGTAAGCAGCAGCTTTACAAAATCACCCATAGAAAAGCCTGCTGGGCCTAGGGACCTAGACTTCTCCTCACCCATGACACCCAATGAGGCTGCAACATGTCTGGGGATGCTTGTGGACTCGTGCAGAAGGGATGTGACCTAGCAGATCGGGCTGGACTGCCCCTTTTGGGGTGGCACTAAGCATGAGTTGCATATGGTCGATCCCCTTCTGTAGTAGCTAGGCAGGCTGAAAAACAATGGTCTGGAGATTTGGCCAGAACTGTGCCCATGGTTATGAATGATTTGAAACCTTCCAGCCATCACCTTTCTGTTTTGCTTATTTGGTAAGTAACCCACAGCTTTTTTGTTATAGGGGAGGGGAAGGATGTATTGCAGGTCACAGATATTGCAGGTTTTCTTTTATTTTCAAATGTAAACAGCAACAGAAGCTCCATGACCTCACCCCTAGAAACAAAAAAGAGACAATTTTATTATTTTCTTTGGTCCTTTATATCTTGCTTAATGGCATCCTCCTCCAACGTCTATGCACTGGAACAGGAACTGAACCCATGTTGCACTGCATCCCCTTGTTCCCAAAGCAACTGTGTTGCCCCTGAGCTATCCTTCCAAATATATATTGTTTTGCTTGAGGAAGCAATAGATGGTTTACTGCAAAGGCGCAGGGCAAATTCATGTAAATTAATGATCTCTTCCTGCATCTATCTACCATGTGCCTGTGATACTGGTCTGGCAGATCTGGGTCAGGTCACGCAGTGCCCAGGCAGGATTGGTGGCAGAAGCCACTGGGGCACACACCTCTCATCACAGGCCCAGTTGTTCACTGGATGTGCAAAGCAGACAGCGAGAAACACAGATGGCAAAGGGGTCGCAATGACAGGTCGAGGGGTAGCAGAGACTGAGCCAGGAATAGCAGGTGCTACCTCTGGCAACATCCAAATGATGTCCCTGGATCTCTCCTTTGAGCTCAGGCATTGTCTTGTTGGTGCAGTCCAAATAGGTTCCTTCTCTTGCCTGGTTTTCTAGGAAAAAAGAGCTCCTTTATCATTATTATTATTGTATTTATTGAGCACAGACCTAGCTTTGAGAAGCAATGGAGCACTTCAGAGAGATATACTACAGTACAAATATACAACAGTGCACTTTACAGAGGTATACCATACGTACAGATTCATAACGGAGAGCTTTTCAGAGGTATCAACAGGACAGATATACTGCGGGGGTAGGATACAGGGGGGCACAGAGGAAGGGTACAGTACAGGGTGGCGGGGAGGAGAGGGGCGGATGGCATCTAGCGAGTCAGGTGGAATGGGGGTGACGTGATGGCCTAGGTGAAGGTCTAGGCTCCTAACCCCCACACTAATGTCTTGCTCAACTCAAAAAGTTCACTTTTGCTGTGGTACTTGGATTTGCAGATCAGTCAATCACGTGCTACGACAGTATTTGGTCCCCTGCATGAATTATGTCTCTTGCACACCCCTCCAGGGTGTTTTCCGGTCTCTCTTGGCCCTGTCTGGGCCTTTAGGCTCTCCAGCCAGTCGCAAATTATTCCGATTCTCAATCCTCCATGGACCACCTGATTTCTTAGCCTTTGTTGAGCGTTCTGGTCCTTTACACTGTGGACTCTCTTGTGGCTTTAACCCCCTTGTGGAGTCCTTGCTTCAGGTTCACCCGTCCATGGTGTTTCTGTCTCTCTTGTGGTTCTGTTAGCACAGCATGGGCCTTTTTGCTCTTCAGTCTGTCTCAGGTTCTCATCCTTATTCTCATTCCTTTATGGGGTACTGGATTTCTCAACCTTGCATGGGCTATTCACCATTACTAACCACCGTCATGGTGTACTGTCCTCAGCCCCTCATGGTTTGCATCAGTGCTTTACCACCCTCCTCCTTCTTCTCCTTGTCGGCTGCATACCTGGATTGCCGGGGGGTTGCTTGTTGGGGAGGTGCCTCTTCCGTTAGTAGTAGAGCCACACGTGTTTGATCGTCGGCTCTCTTGCAGTGGGTAATCGGCTAGGCATTGTGGATCCTCAACTCTGGTGCGCTGCGTTTGCGTCTCCCACTCCATGGCAGCAGGGCTCCATTGGCTCTAAACCCTCCTGGTCTCGACAGAATTTCGCGGGTTCTGGGATTCCTCTGCCCGCCGCGTAATAGATGTGGTCCTAACACCAGAATCAACCCATTTGCCGCTACTTAGCAGCCTTCTGCTGTGCACAAGCTATGTCAGGCTGACTCATCCTCTCCAGGTATGGGTCTTGGTCATTTTACGTTCCTCTCCGAAATGAGAGGGCAACACCATTGGTTCCACGTTTCCTGAATTGAGGTCAACAGAGTGGGGTCAGTAGCCAAGTCATTCACATTAAAAGGCCCCTGTAACCAACAAACATTTGGGAATCTTCTTTCAAGGGAGGTGTCAAAGACTCAAGGGACAAGGGACAAATTCCCTGGTTTTGTCACATAGATCATACCGTGGATCTCATGTCAACTTTGGTCAAATTAAGCTGAATTCAGGGTGTGGCACGGCATGTTCAGTGCAGAACACATGCCATGATTGCATCCCAGAAACTAAGAAGCCAGAATTGCTACAGTGCTATTGCGTATCTACATAGCCTTGCATCACATAAATTAGTAAGAACTGCTTGTTTACTTCGCAACTGTAAATACTATGGCTCATGTCACAATCGGTCTGGTTATCTAGATACTTTCAATGCTGGTGTTGATTTTAACATAATTTAAATAAATTTGCATTCAGGCTTGGAACCCATACCAATCTGTTCAGTAAATGCATACCACAAGATGTAAATGTTGGGCCACATGAAGTGGAGTGAGTACTTATGTACAAAACCTTTACACAGACAGGAAAGAAGAGAAAAGAAATGTGTCAACGCCCACAAACTATGAAGAAGCTCATTCCAGGACAAGTTGGCTGTTGTCTGGGGCAGCCTTCGGTAGCCTTCTGTTCCTCACCTACTGGGTCTTCGGCGAGGTCTCCCTTGTTTCAAGGTGGGCAGTGCACGGCCATCCCCATCATGGACCAGATCCTAACCCCTACGGGTAAGATTTTATGCTGCCATTTTCACTCTTTGGGGCACTTCTGCTAGAAGGAACTGCAGTCTAAAGTGGGTCTTTTTCAGTCATCAAAGGGGTACCTCTTCATTTTTCATTTGTTGAGATCTACTCGACTAGACACATAGCAGTACTTTTGATAACTCTGTGAGCCGCGAGTATGGCAGTAGCAAACAAAATGTCTGTGATGATTACTTTGATGTTTACTGCACTGCTATATTCTGAGTTTAGAGGGCAATTGGAGGGAATACCTCCTGTAATTGGCTGGAGATCTTTCCTACAGGAAAATGGAGGATTTACTGTGGGTGGAATTACCTCTGGCAGCCAATCTTCCAATGGGACTCCATGAGGGGAATAACAACGCCTACCCGCCACTCGTAACATGCCAGTTTCACAGCCAAAACGAGTGCTGGCATCAGTAAATGAGTTTAGTGGAATTGTGACTGGTAATTCCACCAAACTTGTAATGAAGCTCATGTTTCTGGTCCCTTCCAACCTACACTTCAAGAAGGACTTGAAGACCATACTCTTTAAAGAACATCCTGCCAGTAGCTGACCACTCCTCTCAACCCTCCTCGTAAAGCTCCGACCTCTACCCAGCTACCCTGCTCCTACCGGCCACTCCTGCTACCGCCACACCCTACCTGTAATCCTCTTGGTATGTGCCATATGGGTGGCGCTCTGTTGCTTGCTGGCTAGGTATGCGCTTTATAACTCTCATAAATACACATGTACATGTGAAGGACAAATGAAATCGTGTATAATGTAAAATTGTCTGTTGAAAAATTGACACTGACATCAAAAAGATTCATTAAAAGATGTGTTAAGGGGAGATTGCGGGCATCAATAATGTTCTGTATTGGAGTATTGCGAGAACAGCATGTACTACTATATAGCATAAAATACCCAGAAGCTGAATAAGGAAAGACACTGAGAGTTTTTCTCTGACCATAGAAAGGTACGCAGCATGCAACGTCTTGCTTTTATAAGGTCACGCATGACGTTGGAGTTGTATACTTTTTGGATAATGTACATCTGAGAATTGCTTAGCTCATATATTATTTCCGGCACACAGGTGTGCCACATATTGTTAAGCGTTATGAAGTTTAAATATACCAAGAATATATTCACTGGTAACAATGACTGTGGAATTCAGATTTGGGCGTGATGGGAGTGCCATATCCTGAGGCACAACCCAGCCACAGCCTCCAGTTTCTAGGCTAATCATAAGCCTACAGGTAATGCAAGCGCAATGGTGCTTGTCGCGCGCCTTCTTAAATGTCATTTATCAAATGTGATGGCTTTCCAAATAGGATTATAGGATTCATATGTCAATCTCACCTGAAAGAGTGTCAGGTACATCTCCAAAAAGAATATCTTCTCCCACTGGTGCTGGTGGTTCAATGGAACCCAACCCCATTGATCTAGTTTCTAGTGCAGGTTTCACCAGAGTAATCCACACTGATTTCACTGGTTATTCCACTCAATATCACATTTACATATTTATTACAGAGCCAGCATTGCAGGTTTCAGGACTTAAACATCTTGTACGATGCAGGTCTCATGCCTACACCCCTATTTTAGCAGTGGAAATGTACAGCCATTGACGCCCTATTCTTGTGGGCAAGTCTTTCTATTTCAGGTAGTCTAGGGCTTTCATGGGCCTAAATATAGCACTATTTGCATGGGGTCATAACATATATACAGCCTTATAGACCGAGGGATGGGCTATTATCGTGGGATAATGAATTGGGTCAGAGAATGCCCCCCCCCCCCCAAGATCTATAAGGCTATTAGCACATAGTGGTAGTTGCAATCCATGTTTTAGAGTTTTAGTGTAGAAGTAAAACATGTTTCTTTAATACTGTGTAAAGTATTTAATACAGCGAAGTTAGTGCAGCCATCATATATCGCATATCGTACAATATGTTATGTTCTATTCAGTACCTGGAGTCTGGGTTTTTAAGATTACTTCCCAATTTCTCATATCTTTAGTTCCCAACTCTTGCCCCTTCCTAATATGTCATTTGTCACCTATAAGCTTCTGAGGAGCTAAAGGTGCTGTGAAGGGTGTGTTGTTACCCTCACTCTGCCACATAAGCAGGAAGTAGTGGGAAAGTGGCAGGGAACGGAAAAGACAGGCAAATCAACAGGGGCGGGCTCAGGGGAGCCCGCACACTAATAATGGGCATAACCCATGGACCTGCCCTCCCCTACCAACTGTGAAGTAGTAGAACTGGCCAAGCAGTAAATCTATGCAGGGTCCTAACTCTTCCACCTCCAGACTGTTGCTGGAGTCACTGTGAGGCTGCAATCCACATGGGCAATGGGAGCAATGCAATAAGAACGCTGTGGAGGACCCATCCTGCTGTGGAGGACCCATCCTGCTATGGAGGACCCGTCCTGCTGTGGAGGACCCGTCCTGCTGTGGAGGAACCACCCTGCTGTTTAGGAACCATCCTGCTGTGGAGGACCCATCCTGCTGTGGAGGACCTATCCTGCTGTGGAGGAACCATCCTGCTGTGGAGGACCCGTCCTGCTGTGGAGGGAATATCCTGCTGTGGAGGACATATCCTGCTGTGAATGATCCATCCTGCTGTGAAGGACCCGTCCTGCTGTGGAGGACCCATCCTGCTGTGGAGGACCTGTCCTGCTGTGGAGGACCCATCTGGCTTTGGAGGACCCGTCCTGCTGTGAAGGACCTGCCCTGCTGTGAAGGACCCGCCCTGCTGTGGAGGACCCATCCTGCTGTGGAGGAACCATCTTGCTGTGGAGGATCCATCCTGCTGTGAAGGACCCAGGGGCGTTGCTAGGGGGGGGCTAAGGGGGCTATAGCCCCTGATCTTTTGGTTGTAGCCCCGGATAGAATCTCAGGAGCTACAGCCAAAAGACTAGCTAGCCCCCAGTCTCAACAGTTCCGACATCATCTTAGCCCCGGGTCTTTTCCAGACCTAGCAACTCCCCTGGAAGGACCCGTCCTGCTGTGGAGGATCCATCCTGCTGTGATCGGCCTGTCCTGCTGTGAAGGACCCATCCTGCTGTGGAGGACCGGTCCTGCTGTGAAGGACCCGTCCTGCTGTGGAGGACCCGTCCTGCTGTGGAGGAACCACCCTGCTGTTTAGGAACCATCCTGCTGTGGAGGAACCATCCTGCTGTGGAGGACTCGTCCTACTGTGAAGGATCTGTCCTGCTGTGGAGGAACCATCCTGCTGTGGAGGACCTATCCTGCTGTGAAGGACCCATCCTGTGAAGGACCCAGCCTGCTGTGAAGGACCCATTGTGCTGTGGAGGACCCATCCTGCTGTGGAGGACCCATCCTGCTGTGGAGGAACCATCTTGCTGTGGAGGACCCGTCCTGCTGTGAAGGACCCACCCTGCTGTGGAGGAACCATCCTGCTGTGGAGGACCCGTCCTGCTGTGGAGGGCATATCCTGTTGTGGAGGACATATCCTGCTGTGAATGATCCATCCTGCTATGAAGGACCCGTCCTGCTGTGGAGGACCCATCCTGCTGTGGAGGACCCGTCCTGCTGTGGAGGACCTATCCTGTTGTGGAGGAACCGTCCTGCTGTGGAGGACCCGTCCTGCTGTGAAGGACCCGCCCTGCCGTGAAGGACCCGCCCTGCCGTGGAGGACCCATCCTGCTGTGGAGGAACCATCTTGCTGTGGAGGACCCATCCTGCTGTGAAGGACCCGTCCTGCTGTGGAGGACCGGTCCTGCTGTGGAGGACCGGTCCTGCTGTGAAGGACCCGCCCTGCTGTGGAGGACCCATCCTGCTGTGGAGGAACCATCTTGCTGTGGAGGACCCATCCTGCTGTGAAGGACCCGTCCTGCTGTGGAGGACCGGTCCTGCTGTGAAGGACCCGTCCTGCTGTGGAGGACCCATCCTGCTGTGGAGGACATATACTGCTGTGGAGGACATATCCTACTGCGAATGACCCATCCTGCTGTGAAGGACCCATCCTGCAAGTGCTTCTCCCATCACCAGGTAGCAATCTGGAGTAAGAGATGACATCAGGACATGGGTCTAGCACTACCTACATGACTTCATTCCTTTCAGCTTAAGGTGGTCGGGCAGGGCACATGGGTGCAACCCCCCTGACATCCAAAGGCAGAATCTGGGCATATCTGGGCATAGAAACACTTGTGTATAGGCGTGTTGTAAGAAGCTTGCTGATGTTTGTATTGTGTAAATGTTCAATAAAAACAAAAATGCCACATCATATCAATGGCATTTTCAAAAAACTTCATATGATGGGAGTGCCTGAGCATATGATGCTCAACGATAGCGTCGCATTCTAAACATGGGCATGCTGCAGAGTTGTGATTGCAACTCCTGTCCTTGGATGGCAGCACGCTGGCATATGACAGCAGCACACAGTAGATGATGCTGGGCAACAAACCTCCATCCCTGACAAACAATTTCAGTATTTGATAAGATGCAGAGATGGGCACCACTGCGATGTTTTGGCAAAAAGCAATGTATTGTTGTTGCATACGCTGTGTAACCTGCGAAATTGCTGGGTGGAAGCTGTGGTAGAAGTGAACCAAAAAAAGTATTGGAACAACGCTCCCGACCGTTCCTGCTCACTTCGATCACTGGGTGGAAGAGTGTAAAAGACAGCCTGCACTTTTATTTTTTTATTTTCAGTTTTTCGATTTTTAGAATTGCAAAGTGTCTATTTGCCAGTTGTTCCTATGATACAAGGTAAGCAAAATGAGATATGTGCAAACGTTGTTGATTATTCAAAACACATCTTCAGAGTGATCGGATATATCACTACATTAGTCACCACATGTTCTGTGCCAGAGGGGGGGACTTCTTCTGGACATTCAATGATGGGTCTGTTTGCTCCAGGTACCGCGGCTCCAGGCTGCTCCAGACTCCCATAGCTAGGCCGTCCCTACTTTGTAACATGTGAAGAACTGAGAATGTGAACATTTGTAACTCTAGAAATAAATAACCAGGTGCATGCTGTCTTCTACACTTTTCCACCCAAAAGGTCAGTATGTAGGCATAGGTAAGTAGGTATAGGACGTCCACTGACTCACTCTGGCGTCCTCCAGTGGGGCGACCAAGAAGGGGGGAGGTCCTCCCAGGCTAGTGGAGGATGGGGCCCCGGGGAAGTATGTGGAGAGTCCCTTAGTTATGCTTATTCAGTCCCCATCTCAGACTACGGACAGTCAAAAACCACCAAGTAAGGATAGGGCCCACTTTAGGGGTGCAGCCCTAATACTTTGGAAGCACAGACCATATGGGATCAGGAAATGCAGTCCAAGAAAGTATATAGAGGCGAGAATAAATACACTTAAAAGATGGTGGGCAGAAAAGATAGAATTCTGGAAAAGATCAATCACAAATTCATAGCAAGTCTGATGGCAACGAGGGCAGATTAAACAGGGCACTATTGGCAAGAGATGCCTGGCAGCCTATGAGAGAAATAGGAAAGCAGAACCTTCAAGGTTCAGGGTGGGCTAAAGGCTGGCCACCCCATCATCCTACTGCCCTTCCGTGCTCCGCACCCTGGACTCAGTGGAAATGCAAAGCTTGATTCCCAGATCCCTGTGTCACCCGGTGCGGGAGAGCGGGGACTTCACATCCGGAGACTAACCCGAAGGTCACCCCAATGGCATCACTCACAGTGGACCAGAAAGGACAAGGGACGAAGGAAAGGCACCTCTGTGTCCACCGGTGTGGGAGAGCCAGGACTTCACATCCGGAGACTAACTCGAAGGTCACCCCAATGGCATCACCCACAGTGGACCAGAAAGGACAAGGGACGAAGGAAAGGCATTCCTGTGTCACCCGGTGCGGGAGAGCGGGGACTTCACATCCGGAGACTAACTCGAAGGTCACCCCAATGGCATCACCCACAGTGGACCAGAATGGACAAGGGACGAAGGAAAGGCATTCCTGTGTCACCCGGTGCGGGAGAGCGGGGACTTCACATGGGGAGACTAACTCGAAGGTCACTCCGATGTCATCACCCACAGTGGACCAGAAAGGACAAGGAACGAAGGAAAGGCATCCCTGTGTCACCCGGTGTGGGAGAGCGGGGACTTCACATCCAGAGACTAACTCGAAGGTCACCCCAATGGCATCACCCACAGTGGACCAGAATGGATAAGGGACGAAGGAAAGGCATTCCTGTGTCACCCGGTGCGGGAGAGCGGGGACTTCACATGGGGAGACTAACTCGAAGGTCACTCCAATGTCATCACCCACAGTGGACCAGAAAGGACAAGGAACGAAGGAAAGGCATCCCTGTGTCACCCCGTGTGGGAGAGCGGGGACTTCACATCCAGAGACTAACTCGAAGGTCACCCCAATGGCATCACCCACAGTGGACCAGAATGGATAAGGGACGAAGGAAAGGCATTCCTGTGTCACCCGGTGCGGGAGAGCGGGGACTTCACATGGGGAGACTAACTCGAAGGTCACCCCAATGGCATCACCCACAGTGGACCAGAAAGGACAAGGGACGAAGGAAAGGCACCTCTGTGTCCACCGGTGCGGGAGAGCGGGGACTTCACATCCGGAGACTAACTCGAAGGTCACCCCAATGGCATCACCCACAGTGGACCAGAATGGACAAGGGATGAAGGAAAGGCATTCCTGGGTCACCCGGTGCGGGAGAGCGGGGACTTCACATCCGGAGACTAACTCGAAGGTCACTCCAATGGCATCACCCACAGTGGACCAGAAAGGACAAGGGACGAAGGAAAGGCACCTCTGTGTCCACCGGTGTGGGAGAGCCAGGACTTCACATGGGGAGACTAACTCGAAGGTCACTCCGATGGCATCACCCACAGTGGACCAGAAAGGACAAGGGACGAAGGAAAGGCATCCCTGTAAAACCAGCGAGCCCCATAAAATGGAAGAACTAGAGCCTTTTTTTAATGAAAGAGACTTTTCTTTGTGTCATATCTCCCAAGAGGGGTACAAGGCACTTCCCTAGAAGGGGAGAGATTGCGAACGTTGCTTTCAGTTTTGTTAGAAATCACTAGATGTATGCTGACATATAATGGTACTTTATGGCATCCCGTTTATTATTTTGCCCACACGCTGTCATAGTTCCTCGATAAACTGCTGGAATGATACTGGGCTATCATTTTCCGGCTTAGCATGGATGGTATTTTACTAATGACGCCTCAAGATATTGCCAGAATTCGGGCATGTGAGTGAGCAGGCCATTGGTGTGTGTGGTTTGGGATGCTCTCCACCTAAAATGAGAATGTAACCCACGTTCCTTTCCTGCTGTTTGTCACCCTAGGCTTCTGAGCCTTTTGTTTTCATGTGTACTAGGTGCTCAGCCTCTCCACGGACAAGCTGCACTCCTCTGATGAGCTCGACTGAGAGCGAAAAGCGTGCCAGGCGTTGCTTTGGCTTATTTCAGGTTGGCTGGGGTGGTGTTTTCCTAATCCCAAAGCTGTAATAGTGTTCCTGGAATGGTAAAGTGGGATGTCCATTCTAGCTCGGCATGGATGGTATTTTACTGATCCAAGATTTTTCCAGGATGTAGGCATGTGAGCAAATAAAATAGTATGCTGCTACTGTGACTGACGCGTCCCGCTTGGGATACTCTCCCACGAAAATTTGAACTTACCCAGAAGTGCATTCCATTTTTTGCATGTTTTGTGTCACTTTATGCTTCCGAGCTGAAATAGGACAATTCAAACCATACATCATTGATCTTCCTTACCAGCAATTCAGGAGATGCTCTTCGAATGCTATCAATAGCCATTACATTTGTCAAATTGACAGAGCACACCCTATATGTCAGGCGGGGAATGCTTCTTCGGGGAGTTATTGAAGCCATAGCTCTTGTTTCCTGGAATCTAATTAGGCAAGTTGTAGAACCAGCTCCCCACGTGACATTAGTTAAACAGGCAACATTTACTGGAACTAACCCAATCAGGATGACGACTTGCATTCTTTGTGTGCATTAATTGCTCCACCTAAAAGTGACTGCAATGAAAAGGATCTTCACAATGATGAACCATACAAAATCCTAAAGAGTTAGCGACAGATGTTTACATTTATTTTAGTGTCCTTTCCCCATGTTTCTCCACAGTGTAACTGATCAAAAACTGACAGGACTATTTTTCAAGTATTAGATCAGCCGATTTCCCAGCCACTGAAATTGTTTGTGCAATTAGTTTACATCAATAACAGTGCCTCTGAGAAACTGTACACGCTTCAGTGGTCCACCATCAACTCTCATGGAGCCAAGGTGGTGTTCAGCTCTGTACACATCTCCTTTCACATTGACACACTGACAGAACTGGGGCAATACAGAGAAGGGCAGTTAAGCAATTCAAAAGACAGTTGTGTTATACCTCATGGCTGTTAGACCTCCCAGTAAAGTCAACTTATAACACTTCTTTGCTGCATGCAGACTCTATGCTGACCCCTCAATCATTTCCAGAGCAACATTCTAGAGCCTGTGGGGCAAGGAGAACTGGACATTGAGCAGAATGAGTTTCAACCTTGAGGGGTACAGAGGAGTGAAGGCCACAGGAAAGGGGTACATAGCAGACAAAAGTGACGACATACTAGAGCAGCTTCACCGGGGTTTCCTACATATTAAACTCAAACACACCGTGACTGAGCAAATCATGGCAATCACTTGCATGTTCCCAAGCAAACCCAAGAATCCCTTCAAGCCATCCATTGGGGAACTCGGGGAGTATGCACATGGACTCTGACCACACATGTGGTGTCTCAATGAAATAGAAAGTGCTGCCTATTCCCAGGACTGCCCGAGAAGTGTTAGCAATGTCTCCAGAAATCCTCACCAGAGAAGCCTGGTTGTTGTGACCCAAAAAGACAGAAAATCTACTGAGACAGTGTGTAAACTTACACCGCTTCAACTATCAAGTAGTGGTTGATAATGTAGTACCGTTCTCCAACATCACGGGATGGGTAGTCTCACCTAATAGGCCTCATGTTTCCAAGTAGCACTATCAGCTGAATCTGCACTCCACCTCTAAACCACTCGCTGCTTTTGCGACTCAAGTTAGGTTTCCATATACACCCACGTGTCTTTCAGGTTTTGCTTAGCTTTGCCGCAGCAGTTTTGCCGAAAAACATCAATGTTTATTTTATTATTTATGGGGGGTCCCTCCATACACCCATTCATTTGTTTTATTTCCCTTCACTCCCAACCCTTTATTTACTCTTTCCCACTCCCCCACCCCAAAATTTCGATGGACATTTACGGCAAAACTCTTTCACCAAAACATCCGTCGGAGAAACGGGTGTCGGCGAAATGACGCAATACCTGCTTAGCAGTCTCAGGGCCTCATTACACGGTAGGCGGTAAGGGTTTACCGGTAAGGGCACCAGTACCGGTAAACCCTTACCGCCTTACTACGAGGTCCCTTTGCGGGACCTGACCTTAACGGCTGGTTTTACTAGCCGTTAAGGAACCGGCCCGCAAAGGGACCTTGGTGCTAATTACGGTACCGCAATTAGCGCCTTCCCCATTCCCTTTGAGCCCTATGGGGGCAAAAATGGGAATGGGGAAGTGCCTTGGTGAATTGGGCCATCCACCAAGGCGGACACGGTAAAATACCGGCGGCAACCATGGTGCTAATAGCGCTATGGTTACCGCCTACCGTGTAATGAGGCCCTCAGTCTTCGAAAGGCTGCCGACCGTAAGTCTAAAAGGGCTTAAGAAAGAATCGTATGTGCGGTACTACATCTTCATGCATGGAACAGATGCGCATGGCCAGCACTGCAAATACATGTGACGTGTACCTTCTACATAAAAATAACCAGGACCCTCTGGGGTACACTGCAGCAGCTGGAGTACACGTAAAAGAGATTTTAGTGAGAAGCATATAGGAAGCACCTATGGTAAAAGTGTACCAAAAACAGGAAAAGCAAATCTACGGAGCAGCCTGAAAACAATCCAGAGGAAACAGTTCTACCAAGGGCTGAGACACACCCCCCATAGGGTCATACCAGATGTCCACAGCGGGTCCCGCGAGGGGACAAGCATGCTAACAACAGGCTCGTCATTAACGGGCCCGTTGTTAGCATGCTCCCCAATCCCATTGAGCCCTATCGGGGCTCAAATGGGAATGGGGATGTCTGGGTCCGGGTTCCCTGAATGGGGAAATACTGGGCCCTCCAAAGTCGGAATGGCCCGGTATTTACCCATTCAGGGACCAGGGACCCTCCAACTCATAATGAGGCCCATAGTCTTTGATACGTACTAACTCATCAACCTGGTTTGCTCTTTTTATTTTTCTGATGGAAGTGGAAGATGTATTATCCCAACGCGCATAGAAACTTCTTCCTTGAGGACTGATGTCTTATGTGAGCGCAGGCATTCTAAGCAAGAAGGTTAAGAGGGTGTCAAAGGGCGGACGATGGGAGTTCAGCGAGTGCTTTACCGGAACTTGGATCTACCAGCAAGAGAGCAGAAGGACACTGGCAAATGTGACATGTAAAAATAAAGATTCCCATTCAAGGCACATTTATCTTTCATGCTTTTTGTCTGTAGAATAGGCTGTTTTCTGTGCGGATATGAGTAGATCAGTGCTCACCAGCTCATCTCCTTGCGTGGTGTGTATGCTTCCAAAGGGTGTTGATATATCATATGCACTGTGGGCAGCATGAATGCACAATGGCAAACTGTAAATTAAAGAGCAAAATGTGTTCTTTATAGAGATACTTTGTTCAGAAACCTTTCAGTAGTCCATGGGCTACTGAGTGTAATGTGATATTTTTGACCATTTCCATTTTTGGTTGAACCTACATTTTTAAGATGAAATTCCAGTCCAAAAACCACCTTTGGGATGCCTTTCTTTTAATTACCCAGAAACGCGAAGATTACTAAAATCAGACTTCAACATTTTGAGTTTAAGCCTGACTTTTTCGGCATAACCGAAACATGGCTCAACCCTGAGCTTCCCACCCAAGCTACACTTTCCACGCCCGACGACTACACTCTTTTCAGAGCAGATCGTCTGGTGGGTAAAGGTGGCGGAGTGGCCTTGATGTGTAAATCAAGTCTCGAATGTTAGGAGATTCCCCATACCTCTCCTGAAGGTTGTGAGAGTTTATGGGTGAAAATAAAAACCTCCCCACACACCACTTTAAATACACTAACTATCTATCGTCCACCTAAAATCATGCCTCTATTTGAAGAACAGCTAAGCGATTTACTGGCCCAGATCTGTACCACTAAAGGCCCAATTATCATTATGGGTGATTTTAACCACTGGGCCAATCACCAACAGGACAAAGCAGGCGCCAAGCTGATGGATACTATCACCTCTTTTGGCCTTACTCAGTGGATGAAGTCTCCCACGCAAAATAAGGGTCACACTCTCGATTGGCTCCTGTCCCAAAATGCCAACATCTCTAACATCTCGGCCACACCGTGTATCTGGTCTGACCATTTTCTTATTCAAGCTAAAATTTCACTACCCTCTGCTCCTCCTAAACTTAACGTCCACCCACGTATACAGAAAATGTCTCGCAACCTGAAGAACTTAACAGCTCCTAATTTTGACACACTGCTGTCTTCTAAACTTCAACCCCTTGACAACTTTGCTGAATCCTCTAAACTTATTAACCACTTGTCAAACAACATCAAAGAAGTAGTTAACGATCTCGCCCCACTGAAAATGAAGACAACAAAAACTGAAACCACAAAGAACACCTGGTTTACCAATGAAATTCTTGTAGCCAGACAAGAAAAAAGAGCACTCGAAAGAGCCTGGAGGAAAGATCCCAACAACAATACACAAACTAACTACAAAAAATCTATCCTTAATTATAAAAAACTCATCACAGAAGCAAAGGCCACACATTACAACGCAAGAATAGTGAATGCTCAATCTAATACAGGGGAGCTCTTTAAAATCTTAGCAGAATTCCAAAATCAGCCCCCAACCACTAATAACATCACCAAAGACAATAAATGGTGTCAGGGCATTCACAATGCCTTCTTACTTAAGATTGACTCCCACAAGGAAAAAATAAAAAAAGCCCTAGGTAATGTAACCCCCACGCAAAACCTCACAGATGCTGCTTCGCCCAGCACCTGTGAAAACGAGATCCCTCAATTCTCTTTTACACACTATACCGAAGACGAAGTATTCAAAATCATAAAAGACCTTAAAGACACGTCTTGCCCTGCTGACGACTGCCCCACAAGCACTCTTAAAGATTCTTTAGAAACTCTGGTTCCATGGATCACCAAATTGGTAAATCTCTCTTTTGGTGAGGGTCTGGTGCCGGAACTGTTAAAGTAGGCGTGGATCACACCCTTATTGAAAAAGGAGAACCTTGACCCAGCTAACAATGAGAACTACAGGCCTATTACCAACGTGCCTTATGTTCTCAAGATAATTGATAAATTGGCCTATTTACAGCTACAGGCCCAATGTCGAAAAATACAATATCTTGGGCACCCGTCAGTCGGGCTATAGGGCTTGTCACGGGACTGAGACAGCTATGCTAGATCTCAAATCTACCTCAGCTAGCATAGCTGATAATAATCAAGCTGCCTTGCTCATGTTACTTGACCTCTCCGCAGCCTTTGACCTAGTTGACCACAGCTTACTGGTGTCAAGGCTCGGAGAGGTCGCCAAGTGCTCCGCTAATGCATCCAGATGGATTGCCTCCTTTCTGGGTCCCAGAATGGTGAGGGTTTGCGTTGGCGATTGCCAATCTGCTCCAATTACTCAGACATGCGGAGTTCCGCAGGGCTCCTGTCTATCGCCCCTGCTCTTTAATCTCCATATTCGTCCCCTTCTTGACCTTTTAAATAAATTAGGCGTACAATACACGAACTACGCTGACGATACTCAGGTGGTCATACAGCTGAGTGGACTCTTTAGCAGCGATACTGCAACCATTAACAAGATATATAAAGCCATACAGGACTGGATGGCCTGCAACTCTCTTGCCCTGAATGACAAAAAAACTGAACTCCTCATTGTGGCATCAAAAAACATTAGGGCAAAACTAGATTCCAACTATACTAGCTTCCATATTGCCGATAATACCATTCTTGTCCAAAAGAAAGTCAAGACCTTGGAAGTTGTTCTTGATGAAGAACTCTCAATAAATTCCACGTCTCCAGCATTAAATCTAGCTGCGGTCTTATAAATAAAAGAATAGGGTACATTCGCCCATTCATATCGCAAGAGAACTGTGCTCTTCTATCCACCGCATTAATTAACTCAAGATTGGATTACTGTAACAGCCTCCTAGCGGGTACGACAGCTCTCAACATCCAATCATTACAAGTGGCTCAGAATAATGCTGTGCATAATATCTTCACTCAGTCCCATCGCACACATATTTCCACTTTCAGGAAAAAACTCTGTTGGCTTCCCATTAAACATCGGATAACCCACAAGATACTAACCACGACCCACAAATGCCTCAGCCTCAGTAGCCCTACCTATCTGTCAGACCGCATAAGCATTAAGTTAAACGTGAGAAACCTTCGGTCTTCCTCGGCCATCACTCTCAAACATCCCAAATTTAGGACAATCAAACTTGGAGGTACAACTCTTGGCGCACAGGGTCCCCTACTCTGGAGCAAACTTCCAGCCCAGACGCGGCAGATTCAGAACTACACCGTATTCAAACGTGCCGTTAAAACCCATCTTTTCAATATGGAATAATTCCTCCACCTATCTTCTTCTCCACTCTGTTTACTCAATATGTTTGTCTGTCCTTGTTGAGTCTCTATGTGCGCCCTGAGGCCTACGGGCATGTTGGCGCGTTACAAGAATTAAAAATAATAATAATAATAATACTGCAGTCTCCTCTCTATGTCTACATCCTCTGGCCCACAGAGTCCTCATTCTATTTTTCATAGAGATTCAGCATGGCTGGGGGAAGGCGAGAAAGATTCCTCGTTTTGGGAGGATAGCTCAGCGGCAACATGCTCGCCTTGGAAGCAAGACGACACAGAACAACACAGGTCCGATCCCCGGGTCCGCGCTTAGAAACCTCTGGGTATTAACTGTGTTGTAAATAAACTATCATAAGGTGAGAAGGATTTTAAGTAGTGCCTTAAAGGACACACCCCCTTTAAAGTAAGGATTCTCCACCTGGAAAGAATAGAAAAAGAAATTGGTTCAAAAGCTAAACAAGTTATAAGCATAATTTTTAATGCAAAATTGTTACAATTGGAACTGCTACCAGTGGCTCAACGAATTCTACATTTTAGGCGGAGGGGGCTAATCCTCCAAATGTTGGGAGAGGTGAAATCTTCAGAGACAGTGGGGGAGGGGCACACTTATTTGTGTGGGGGGCATCTAACTTCTTTACACATTCTAATAAGACTATTTATTTATATAATTTATTGGATATTTATAAGCCCCCTATACAGCAAATGGTCTTTCAAGGCACCACAAGACAAATTAGAACGGGGGTGGGGAGGAAGACATGGGAGAAAGTAACAATAATGGTCCTACTAGGCCTTGTGTCATTTGGATAGTGCAAGTGCAGTAGCACGAAGTGCATGGAGGAGGAGAGTTGGCGGGATTGCAGCAAGGGGCGGCAGGGATAATGCTAAGGTGGAGGGAAGAGCGGGGGAGGCAAAACAAGTCAAAGGGGAGAAGAGGAGGGCCCCTGGGGCTAGGCAAGTGCTAAGGGGGGCATTAGCCGGGGAGCAGGAGAGGGAAGGAAGAGGCAGGGATGCCATTCCAGAGGGAGGCTCCTGTGGAAGAGAGATATCTAATCCCCACTCTCAGCTTATAAAAAGCGTCTGAGCTGCAGAGGGTTAGAGCTAGAAGACTGAAGGGCTCTGGCAGGGAGGTATTTCTGAAGGGAGCAATGGATGTAGCGGGGTTCCAGGCCGCAGAAAGCCTTGTGGATGATGCTGAGGATCTTGAACTTGATCCTCGCAGCCACGAGGAGCCAGTGGAGAGATTTTAGAGCTGGAGAGATGTGGTCCGTGGGCTTGAAGCCAAGGATAAGTCTTGCAGTCCTATTCTGGATTAGTTGAAGGCGGCGAAGAGAAGATAGAGGCAGATTGAAGAAGAGGCTGTTGCAGTAGTCCAGCATAGAGAGGACCAGAGCTCTGGAGACACTGAATTTCTGTGTGAAGGTGAGGAAAGGGAGAATGCCTCTGAGGAGGGGCAGCTGAAAGTGGGACTTCTTGGCAAGGTCCACCATGTGAGGAGAGAAGGTGAGAAAAAATTTGAAGTTGATGCCAAGGTTTTTAGCCTCAGAAGAGGGAGGCCAGAGTGTAGGAGGGAATGAGGGAGCAGGAGTCCCAATGAGAAGGATCTCAGTCTTACTGGCATTAAGGCAGAAATCGTTAGCAGCGCATCATGCCTGAATAGCATACCGCCAGTTAGGAATGAGAGGCAGTGGAGGGAAGCTTGAAGCAGAGCTGCGTATCATCTGCATAACACTAGAAGTGAGGAGAGAAGGTGGAGATAAGGTGGGACAGAGGGGCAAGGTAGATTCTGAAGAGCCACAGTGAGAGGATAGAGCTCTGAGGGATGCTGCAGGTGCAGAGTGAGATGAAGGCGAGAAAAGGACCCAGTGGAACCTGGAAAGGTCTGTCAGAGAGGAAGGAGGTCAACCAGTCCAGTGCCAAGCCTGTGATGCCGAGGGTATCACAGAGCAGACTAATAAGGGTGGCATTATTGACCTTGTCAAAGGCAGAGGAAATATCAAGAAGGAGAGATGGAATCGAGATTAGAGAGCAAGTCATCACAGGTGTTCAGGAGAGCAGTTTCCATGCCTCTGACTGCTGCAAAGCCAGACTGATGGTCGTGGAGACAACCAACAGATTCAGTGTGGTGTATCAGTTGGGGCATGACCAGCTTCTCCAAGAGTTTTCCAAGGAAAGGGGTAATAGCGATAGGGCGGTAGTTAGCCAGGCAGGAAGTGTTGGCAGAAGGCTTTTTAAGGAGAGGGTGCACAAGGGAGTGCTTGAGGGGTGGTGTGAAGGAGCCAGTGGCAAAGGAGTGGTTGCAGAGATCAGCCAAGGCTGGAGTAAGGGAGGCAATGTTGTCCTTGATAGTTCTGGAGGAGAAGGGGTGCACCTGTTGGATGAGAATTTCATAGAGAGAACTTATCTAGTGACCTCATCCTGTGCTATGGGCGAGAAAGAGGAGTGTAGGAGGGCAGCCAAGGGATGCCTGAAAGTGGGAGAGGGAGAAAGGTGGGAGCAGACGGAAATGAGGAAAGGATGTCCTGAGTTTTGGTTGTGAAGTGGGAGGCCAGTGCAGTGCAGAGGGACTGGGATGGCAGAGGACAAGTGGAGACTGCAGTAGGATTGGCAGGTTCCTTGCAGATTTTGAAATGTTCAGCCATATTGTTGGTGGCCCCAGAGATGAGGGCTTCTTGGAAATGGGCCCTCTTCTTCGAGCAAATGGAGAGGCTGTACTGCAGGCGGCAGGCCAGTCTGTCAGGGGGTGTGCTAGAAGCCAGCCACTTCTGTTCAGCAACTCTGCACTTGCATTTCAGAGAGGCTAGATCGGAAAATGCCAGGTATTGCGCTTTGAGGCATTCTTCAAGCGGATTCTCATGACAGGGGCAAAGATGTCCAGGGTGCTGAAGATGGAGAGGTGAAGGTTAGCAAGAGCTGTGTCAGTGTGAGATTCAGTGGCTGGAGTGGACAAGGGTGGCGGCAAAAGCAGCAACTGACACTCGCTTCATTGGTCGAATGACGGAGAAGGAGACTGGCAGTACGGGCCGAAGCTTAGCCGGGGGACCAACGAGATCAAGGTGAGAGGTCGGGAGAGCATGGTGAAACCAGGAGAGAGGTGTAGTGAGAGGGTTGGAGATGGGAATGTCTGCTGAGATGAGAGCATCCAAGGTGTGTCCGGCTGAGTGGGTCAGACTGGAGGGAAGAATGGAGAGGGAAAGATAATCACAGAGGCTGCAGAAGGATCCAGTGGCCACATCATGAGAGTCAAGGTGAATATGGAAGTCTCTGAGGAGGAGAAGCTTGGAGGTGGGGGTTAGGAGAGAAGAGGTGAGGTCAGACCACTGCAAAAGGAAGGGGTAGACCGGACCACAGGTCCTGTAGATGGTGGCAAGAGTCAGCGAGAGCATAGGAGAGACACCAAGCCTGCAGACGAGGTATTTGAGGGAAGAATAGGACTGAGTGGGTATGGTAATGGCAGGGACCCACCATGTAGGGAAGATCAGGGCCACTCCCCCTCTAGATCGGTTTGGACTGGGCTTAGACAGGATCTTGTAGCCCTCTGGGAGGAGTGTGTCAAAAACAGTGACAGAGCTGGCAGTTAACCACGTCTCAGTGAGAGCGAGGACATCAAGGTGTAAGTCTTCAAGGAGGTGACAGATCGAGGCATGGTGCGAGTCTGAACATCAGCAGTGGCAGCTGACATGAAAAACATATGGCGGCAGTCATTGCTAATTGATTGCTTTGAACTTTGCCTGATGCAGTCAAAAAAGCAGGCACACTTCACAGAAATCCAGCCTCTCCCTGAGCATGAGAAGCAGAGGCTTGGTGATTTTTTCCACATGAAACAGTAATCCCCTCTGGTAAACTCTGGCTTGGAGTTTCATGACAGGATTTCCCATGCCAGGCCGCCCTCACAGGCAATCCCTCTGTCCCTAATCACGCCCACGCCCAGGCTTGGCCTTTCTCTGGGTCGACCACCCTCTTCACTTCATCACTGGTCGCTTTGCCTCTCCCTACCGCATTTCTGCCAACCCTTACAGTCTGCCAAGAGCACAACCAGTGCAGTCCACAACATGGCACGATCACAAAGCACGCCTATGAGCCCAACCTACCACCACCCACTCCCTTCCTACCAGCGTAGTCGGAAATAATTCCACAGCCAAACAAACCATCATGGCCTCCCCTCTTACCAGCTGTTACTACTATGCGACACCTGCCACCTCGAAACTAGCGCTACCCAGTACCCCTGCCATTACGATCAAGACAACCACCACTTTGCTATATATGAGCAAGCCTCCCGCCCTGCCACATAGCCTCACAATCACTCCCATTTCCCGGCCTTCCCGCACATGGTCTGTACCCCCACAGAATGCTACAGCCAACACACAGAATGCCAAAAATCCAGGGGCCCTTCATTCGAAACAACACCTACCGTAATGAAAACTCAGCTTAGCTGAAAATAGCCAAGACTCAACCTGCCCAGATCATGCCCCAATTAGGGGTCCTCCTACCCACACCAATCCACCCACATCACAACCCTCCTCCCCACCTTAACACCGCCAACCCTCCAGCCATACCCTTAGGCCATCCCAGATGACACAACCTGCCATCATATCTACCTTAACACTCAGTAACTCACACCCGCCCCAAATCAGAGTATGGAATGCCAACCTGCAATACAGAACCACTCCTCACCACAAACCCTTTCCATGCATTGACTGGTCCTAGGATATCACGGAAGGTGCCACTAATGTTAAATCCTTACATAGAAACACATCCCCCACCAACCACTCACAAAATATCCCACTACTGACATTAAACCGCCACAAAATCTACCTTTGCATTGTGCCCTCCTTAACACCAGATCTATCACTGCCCACCCCCACAAAATCTTGGACCTCATCACCACGGATGACCTTGACATCCTTGCCCTGACCGAGACCTGGCTCTCCCTTTCAGCAGGCCCAAACCTCTCAATTGCCATGCCCTTAGGCTACGCCATCCTTTGTTGTGACAGGCAAGAAAGAAAAGGCAGAGGAGAAGCCTTTATTTACAAAGAATCTCTCCCGTTATACACTTACTCCACAACAACGATTCCCAACTGCGAATCACTGTCAGCCAAACTCGAATGCTCACATAACAACACACTTACTCTACATCTCATATACCGTCCCCCTGACCCCATTGTGTCCTTCGAAGATGACCTCACCCAACTCATCACCACCAACCTCAAACCAAGTACTGAACTCCTAGTATTAGCTGACCTCAACCTGGGCTTCAGTGATGCCAATGACACAGACGCTGTTGCCATAGCCACTGCCCTGTCAGCCTTGGGATGTACCCAAAGCATCACAGAACCCATGCACTCTCATGACTGAATCCTTGATTGGCTGCTAGACCACAATTGCAACATTTCCATCTTATCAAACCGAACTTTCCCCTGGTCAGACCACCATACTATCATATTCACCATTCCAGCCATTAGCAAACGTTTTAAGCTGGTCCTTGCCCACTGCATCACCATGGCTCACAGTTCACACAACCTGACTAGCACAAAAACATTAGTCCACTCATCAACTCACCTCTGCCCTCCTCACAAGACCCCACATCCTCAATGGACCATTATAACACCTTGCTCTGCAACGCCTTCGACCACCTGGCACTTCTCAAAGCTAAGAAATCCAAGAACCCGATCCATCATAACTACTGGTTCACCCCAGAACACTGTACTGCCAGGGCCGCGAAACGAACAGCAGAAGGCACCTGGCATAAAACCCCTACTCCCACGAACAAGAGCCACCTCTCTTTACTCTCGCACCAATACAAACAGCTTATCCTCACCTCAAAAGCCTCCACGTACAATGAAAGAATTGCTAACGTGGCTTCAAGCTCCCGGGAACTCTTCACCATTCTCTGCAAACTAGAAACCCCCATATGCCCCAGATGCCATCATTAAAGACAACACTTGGTGTAATATGATCCAAGACACCCTCACAGGCAAAATCATACAGTTTCAATCCAAAATAAAAGCTAAACAAGCCTCTTCTCCTACTGCCGGCCATCTACGGTCCAACTCGTGACGACATTTAAAGTTCCAACCTATCAGCAATATCGCCCTTGCAAACATTATTGTTGGGCTTAAACCATCCCGGTACAAGGGAGATACACTCTCAGCCTCCTTGGTCAAAGAATATGTTGTACCCTACTCCCTCTTATTGCCGCCATCATCAATTCTTCCTTCCCATCCTGCTCCATCCCACTTTCATTGAAGAAATCCTGGATCTCACTGCTCCTGAAAAAGCCTACCCTTGACCCAGCCATCCCTACTATCGCCCCATTACTACTGTCCCCTACCTCCTCAGAATCATGGACAGGGTGGCCTACCTACAAATACAGACCTTCCTAGAACATTACCACATTTTATGATCCCGCCTGTCAGGCTTCCGTCATAAGCACGGGACAGAAACAGCTCTCCTTGACCTAAAAAAAAGCTTGATTGTGCCAACGACATGGTCTCCTTATCATTGCTTCTTCTTCTCGACCTATCAGCTGCTTTCAACCTCATTGACCATAAGATCCTCTGCCAAGCTCTGACCTCTACTGCCCACTTTTCCCTCAAAGCCTCTAATTGGATCGCCTCATTCCTGTCAAACAGATCCTCCAGAGTATTTGCGGCCGAGGCCACTGCCTCACTGACTTTCAACTTCTGTGTGGTACCCCAAGGTTCCTGTATATCACCCAGCTTGTACAATGTATACACTAAACCATTGTTCGACCATCTTGATGCCTTTGGAATTTCGTATACTAACTACACTGACAATACCCAAATCCTTATCCACCTCTCCGGCAACGACCTGAAAGACACCCTCAGAATTAATGAAATCTAAAAAACTATCCAATCGTGGGTGGCCACACACAGCCTTTGCCTCAACGACAACAAAACTGAACTCCTCCTCATTGGGCCCCCTGCACGCTCGAAGAGTTTCCCCCAGGAATACATATCCTTCGTCATGGTCGGCCACAAGATTCGTGTCGCATCCTCCGTCAAGACCCTTGGAGTCTACCTCCACTCTGCTCTCTCAATGACCCGCCACATCAACCATATTGCTTCGAGATCAGACTATGCGATCAGACTAATCAATGCCAGTAAACCATTCCTCACTACCACTAACCGCCCGGAAGTTGCATGGGCACTAATATGCTCGAAACTTGACTATTGTAACTCCCTGCTTTGCGGTACCTCTGAAAAGAAACCTCAGCAAACTACAAACAACCCAGAACTAGGCGCTCAGAGCCACTCTTGACATTGGCAAATGGGACCATATATCAGATGCCAGGAAAAGCAGCACACTGGCTCCCAGTCAAAGATAGAATTAACTTCAAATTTCTGTCCCTCACCCACTGCTGTCTCTTGAATGACGCTCCAGGTTACGCAGCTGACATTCTAAAAAAATGCCTCAGAAAGGTCTACAAGAGCCGCCTACAGTCACCGCCTTGTCACACCTAGGTTCAAACGTGCTAAAGTGGGGGGCTCAAGTTTCCCAGTCCGGGCACCCTCTCTTTGGAACAAGCTACCCCACACCTGCTTGGATAACCTTCCTACAATGCCTTTAGAAAGCACCTCAAAACTCTGCTGTTCAATTGGCTTTACTCCCCACTGCCCGGCTAACCACTGATCAATGACTGTTCTCTCTGTAACTAGCGCCTAAATGCCCATGGGCTTTGCACGCTGCTACAAATGTACAAATAAATAAATAAATCATTCCTGACTGAAAGGCACATTGCCCTTCTCCATGTATTTTCCCTGCATTTGCTGCTCTAAGTATGAGGTTGATATCCAGATACCGCGCTAAGTGTCCCTACACGCAATGCAGTCACTCGTCCTGTATGGCACTTGTTGTTCTGTGCAAACATATAAAAGCATTCAATGGGAACTAACCACTAATGTCAATATTAACACAACATTTGTTTTCTTTTAGAGGTATGATTTTGTTGGGCCTGGCTCATGGAGTATTCCTGTCTTTTTGGCCTGTTGCCAATCGTGTTTGGTGGTATTTCATTGGTAAGACATGCATTTAATGGATATATTGTTCTTCCCATATTGTGATTGCTGTTATTTATGAGTCTCCGTACATGATCTCAGAGCCTAGAGCAATCATTGCGTTCATCTTGCTGGCTTGAAAATTGTGGGAACATAGAGGCAAAATCCTATGGCCGTTGAAAGGTCATGTTGATACATTAAATTATAGTAGCCCACGCAATAAACCTATATTGTGTAGATATTGGATGGCTGATTCCTCATTTGTGATAAAGAGTGAGAGTTGCTCAGGGCGGTGCAGAGCTGACTACCCATGGACGATTCCATGCACGTGCAGAGCTGACTACCCACGGGCGATCGCATGAAACTGCTGAGCAGACTACCCATGGGTGATCGCATGAACACGCTAAACTGAATACCCATGGATGATCGCATGCATGGGCTGAGCAGACTACCCATGGGTGATCGCATGCACGTGCTAGGCAGACTAAGCATGGGTGGTTGTATACATGTGCTGTGCAGACTTCCCACAGGCCATCCCATTCATGGGCTGAGAAGACACCCCAAAGCAATTGCATGCACATACTGAGCAGACTGTCCACGGGTGATCACATGTACATGCTGAGCAGACTGCCCACTACCGATCGCACGCTTATGCATTGTTCTGATTGTCATAAGGCCTAGTAGGACCACTTATTGTTGTTTTCCCCTGCCCCCCCCCCCCGCCCCTTTCTTTTTTGTCTTGTGGCGCCTTGAAACACTTGTGTATAGGCACCATGCAAATGTCCAATAAATAAATAAGAAAATGCACTCGCTGCGCTAGGCAGACTACCCATAGACGATTGCATGCACATGCTGAACAGACTACCCATGGGTGATCGCATGCACGTGCTGAGTAGACTACCCACAGGTCATCACATGCATACGCAGAGCTGACTACCCATGTATGATTCCATGCACATGCTGAGCAGACTGCCCACGGGCGATCACATTCACATGCTGAGCAGACTGCCCACTGGCAATCGCATGCACACGCTGAGCAAACTACCCAGGGGTGATCGCATGGATGTGCTGAGCAGACTACCAATGGGGATCGCATGCCCGTGCTGATCACGTGCACATGCGGAGCTGACTACCCATGTACGAAAACATGCAAATTCTGAGCAGATTGCCCATGGGCGATCACATGCACATGCTGAGCAGACTGCCCACTGGCAATCGCATGCACATGCTGAGCAGACTACCCATGGGTGATTGCATGCACATGCTGAGCAGACTACACATGGGTGAACGCATGCACGTGCTGAGCAGACTACCCATGGGTGATCGCATCCACGTGCTAAGCAGACTACCCACAGGTGATCACATGAACATGCTGAGCAGACTTCCCGCAGGCAATCGTATGCACGTGCTGAGCAGACTACCTGCAGGCGATCATATGCCCGTGCTGAGCAGACTACCCACAGGCAATCCCATTCATATGCTGAGCAGACTCCCCAAGGGTGATCACATGCACATGCTGAGCAGACTGCCCACTAGCGATCGCATGCTTTTGCATTATTCCGATTGTCACAAAGCCTACTAGGACCACTTATTGTTGTTTTCCCCTGCCCCCCTTTTTTGTCTTGTGGCGCCTTGAAACACTTGTGTTTAGGTGCCATGCAAATGTCCAATAAATAAATCAATAAGAAAATGCACTCGCTGCGCTGAGCAGACTACCCATAGATGATTGCATGCACATGCTGAACAGACTACCATTGGGTGATCGCATGCACGGGCTGAGTAGACTACCCACGGGTCATCACATGCATACGCAGAGCTGACTACCCATGTATGATTCCATGCACATGCTGAGCAGACTGCTCACGGGTGATCACATGCACATGCTGAGCAGACTGCCCACTGGCAATCACATGCACATGCTGAGCAGACTACCCATGGGTGATCGCATGCACATGCTGAGCAGACTACCAGCGAGTGATCACATGCACACGCGGAGCTGACTGCCCATGTACGAAAACATGCACATGCTGAGCAGACTACCCACAGGTGATCGCATGCACATGCTGAGCAGACTACTCACAGGTGATCACATGAACATGCTGAGCAGACTACCCGCAGGCAATCATATGCACGTGCTGAGCAGACTACCCACAGGCAATCCCATTCATGTGCTGAGCAGACTCCCCAAGAGCAATTGCATGCACATGCTGAGCAGACTGTCCACATGCAATCACATGCACATGATGAGCAGACTGCCCACTGGCAATAGCATGCACATGCTGAACAGACTACCCATGGGCATTTGCATGAACGTGCTGAGCAGGCTACCCACGGGCAATCGTATGCACGTGCTGAGCAGACTACCCACAGGCGATCGTATGCCTGTGCTGAGCAGACTACCCACAGGCAATCCCATTCATGTGCTGAGCAGACTCCCCAAGAGCAATTGCATGCACATGCTAAGCAGATTGTCCACAGGCGATCACATGAGCATGATGAGCAGACTTCCCACAGGCAACCCCATTCATATGCTGAGCAGACTTCCCAAGAGCAGTTGCATGCACATGCTGAGCAGACTGGTCATGGGCGATCACATGCACATGCTGAGCAGACTACCCATTAACCAAGAAAGAAAAATTATAAAATATGTCTGCTTATTAACATCTACAACAAAGAAATTAAGATGGAAGGCGGTAAACTAAGGTATAATAGCATACAATTCGGGTTTGCTATAAAAAGCATCTTGATGAATGCATTAATCAATTAATCAATCAAAGACGAGCTGAAAAAGTAAAAAGTCCAAAGATGAACCACAAATACAAATTAGGTCACGTGGTATTACCATGAGATTTGAAGAGTAGAAACCCAAGGTTGTGATGGAAAAACGGTGCTGATGTGATAAATTTGGAACAGTAACAAGTAACAAGAATCAGTGTCCTTCTTTGCAATGTAATGCAATACCCTGCCAACTGCGTGCCTCCTCCTAAACTAAAAACAGCAGCAACCCCCAACACCCCAAATCACACACTTTGATACTTTTGTTAGAGCTGGCGTAAGAATGCCCTATCACTATGAGTTCATACGGCCTGGGAAGAAGTTCCTAGTCCTGGGAAGATGCAGTCTCTTGCTTCATGGAGCAGACTCTCACTTGCCAGTCTGTGCTGTCTAGTTAACCTTTCACTTCCTCTAATAACATAAAGCGATCCTTCTGGCAACATCCTGTCTCAGAAGTAACCTTGAGGACTACCTGTCACCATTCCTGTGCTTTTCCATTTGTCCGCGTCCGGCCTTTATCCCAAGAAGTCAGAAACACATGTCTGAGATTACTGTTAGTACTCATGTTCAGAAAAGAATTGCCTGGCATGTTGGTGCTGGAGTGGCCGTGTGGTGGGGTTCAGAGAGATATGCAAATAGATATCTTTCCTCTGGTTTGGCCAAGAGAGCTACAGTGTGACTGTATACCCTTGCATGTGCGCACCATGCCAAAGACCATTCTTCCTTCTCAGTGGAAAGGCCACATTTTTGTTTTGCTGCCCCGGGCACTGCCGCCGCTAAGGTCGGCCCTGCTTGGCAATACATTTTTCCAGACACTTCAAGTCTTCTCGCTGCGCCCTTTTCTTTTGGCTCTTTTGGCACAGTGTGCCTACAAATACAGATCTTGGTTGAAAAAATCTTGGCAGCAGTTTTTCGATTATAACTAACCTTATCCCTGTGCTGCCGTGACTTACACAGAGGCATACGCTTCAATTAGCCTCCAGACGAACGGGAATTGAGGGAGATGGGCGTGTTTGTGGTTGTGAACAATGCTGCTGTGTCCTCATGCAGAGATGGAGGGTTGCTGGATGGACCTTATCCAAACTTGACATCAGGAGACAGGCTGTTGCAGCAGTGAAGGAGTGCACCTGTACACCTATGTTATCTGCGAGTGCATTGGACTGGTGTTCGCTTGGCAGACTAGTGCTGATGAGCCATCTCCACCTCTCTGCCAGCCGGGTAGCTCTGCCGGGGGTGTATGTTTAGTGTTGACAAGTTTAATTGTGTCTTCTGCCTGGTATTAGCCTGCTTGATGGTGGCCTAATTGACCTTTTCCAAATTGACCGACATTCTTTGTTCCACTTTTTTAGGAATTTCAGTCAATTTTAATTAAATATATTGTGGGGTGGGGTAAGAGAATAGGTTAAGGTCAGGGAAGCTGGGCGTGGGGTCTCTCCTCCCCCCCACCATGTTAGATTTTAAAAAACGAACAAAAAAGTAATTGGTCAATTTGGAAAAGGTCGCTTTTTGTTCGATCAAGTAGACTTAAACCCTTCTGCCCTGCTGCCACCTGTCTTTGACTGTCCTGTACAGTTGATAGTCCAAAATTCTCATTCCCTATGTCACCCCTATCACCAGGTGACGCACTGTAGTTCCCTGACAGTCTTGGACACAATCCACCTTTGAAGTCCAGTGTCAGGCCTCTGTTGAAGGCTGATGGGGGGAATGCGTTGGCCTGGTTTGGGCAAACCACTGAGGTGGATGTTACTCCCCCATTGGGCCAGGATTTGGTTTGAGCTCCGCAGCAGACGTTCATCTGGAACGGTATTCTTTTTTCTGGGCTGGCCTTTCTGGTTCTTTATTTCTGTTCACCAAGAATGTTCTTGTTTTTACTTATTCGGAAATTGATGGAGTGCCGACCGAACTCCAAGAAGCAATGCAGTGCTTTACAAGTCATAGGGGGAAGTTTATGGCAAGGGAAGCAGATTGCAAGGGATACATACATTGCTCTTGTTTTCTGTTTCATGGCTCGTAATCACCTCATTTTCTTGTACTACCGCAGGGCGCCATGATGCCTGTATAAGCAAATTACTATGCTCTGTTGAAAATAAAAATGAGAAGCATAAATCAATGATTGCCATGGGAAAAAGTGATGCATCAATCAATCATTACCATGGGAACAAAGTGATGCATCAATCAATCATTAACCTGGGAAAAAAATGATGCACCAATTAATTATTAGATGAGGTGGGTTTTAGGCTCTAGGAGTGGAACCTGCCAGTGCTAAGCTCCAATTGTATTGTGTTTGTGGTTTGGGCAAGATCACAGGAGCGGTTTTGGGGTTTAGCCTAAGCCCCAGTTTGGTGAGTAGGAAAAAAGAGGTTTGTTGCTCCCGGCTATCTTGCTTGGAGTTTGTGTGTTTGCAATAAAATATACATAGGCAGCACCATCCGTGAGACACGCTTCAGGATTAGAGAGCATATGAATAGTATATATTCACAAGACCCCAAACTGCCGTTGGCAAACCACTGGCAGAAGAATCACCAAATGGAGAACAAGAGTTACATAAGGATCATCGGGCTAAAGACGGTCCGGCTGGGCCCAAGAGGAGGAGACAGAATCCAAAAACTGAGACAAGAGGAAGCACGTTTAATTTGCCATTTCAGATGTCTGAAAAATGGCCTCAATAAAGACCATGATTTAAATGTCTTCCTGTAAACCTCCTCTTTTCTAATTTTCCTCCTTTCCCTTTACCCCCACAGAGACTCATGACCTTAGGTTTTGGGTATACATGGCCCAACAAGAGACCATGCCACACACACCTATTTATTATATTTTTTATCGACCCAATTACGGGCATAATTCAAGATATGCCACTTACAAGTACCCATGTCAAAACTGACTCAGTTCACCAAGGGCTATTACCCCATGTATGACCTAAACCGTCATACTCCCTATGATAATTACACATTTCACACCCTTGACCCCCACAGACTACCTCAACACACAACCGCATCAATAACCTGCTTTCCCCAGCGATCCCCTTTCTGCCACACAGCCTACTGGCTAGGGCCTACCAACCCCCGCTCTTAATTCCAAGTCACAAGTTTTACCCGATGAGTGTCTTGCGCTGATCCGCGCCGCATGCGCAAGTCGCACACTACGACGCGCATGCGCCGGGACTAGCGCTAAGACACTACACCATCACGCATGCGCGGTCCAAGACTAACGTGAGTCAACAGAAAACGAACAGCTCTTAATGGCGGCACCCAGCGCGGTGTGCAGAAGCAGCAGAGCACCGCCTGGGACAGAGAGACAGACAGAGCATACAGGTAAGCCTCCCCGCCCATCCAAGGGACAGTAAGCACATGCCAACCCATGGACAGTGCTTAGCAATTAGCGCCATATCCAATGATTTCCTTTATTACTTTCCAACAACTAGGATATGTAATCCAATGCTCTACATGGCTGGGTACACACAGGAGCACTTCTCTAAAGAGCCCCTGATGTACATCCCAGACCATCCATTTCAACAACCCCAGCCAAATCACAGGTTGGGGCCAACCACTTGAAAGCCTCATACTTAGATGATACTGCAACTGCTACAACCAACACGCACACCGGTTGGGAACACACAAAGGCTATTCAAGAAAAGCCCTTGATGTTTTCCACAGTGCTCATGTGCAACAACCACAGCCAGCATCTCTTTACCGGGCAAACGGTACCATTGACGAACCTTGGGGGGATCAATTGGGGCAATGCCCACATGTAAGCTCCAACTCCTTCTTTATTTCCCCCAGGGCCCAACAGGAGCCAGGACTGCCTTAAGGACAGTCTAATATTACAGAACACCACTGAGGGCACACAGCAACCGTAATTGGGTAAGAGGCAATTACCTCAATCTATATTACCATTAGTACATTTTCAACCAGCTACTTACTTTTCTCTTCTCTTCCTCCCTTCTTCTCTTCCAATTGCAAACTTTCTTTATGCCGACATATCAATGTTTTTTGATGTAATGTCATTATTTGTCACTATGTTTGCACATCACCTTAACACCACTGCTGAAAATAATGTAACATGTCACTAAATTGTCACGAATTACTCAACACTGGGCACCATTGAATATTGTTCAGCCTTGAGAACGACCGTAGGGTCGAAACACGTGTCGGCTGACCTAAACTTGCTTGTCAAGTTCCAAATAGTGTTTCTCAAAAACACATGTATTTGAAAAAATCACCCAAGAAAAACACCAACAATAAACGAATTAATTCGTACTAACCAAAGTGTTAAACTTATTTCACAAACTGCAAGCAAGATAGCCGGGAGCAACAAACCTCTTTTTTCCAATTAATCATTACCATGGAAAAATGTGATGCCTCAATCAATCATTACCATGGGAAAAAAAGTGATGCATCAATCAATCATTAACATGGAAAAAGTAATGCACCAATAAATCATTACCATGGTAAAAAGTGATGCCTCAATCAAGCATTACCATGGGAAAAAGTGATGCCTCAATCAATCATTACCATGGGAAAAAGTGAGGCATCAATTAATCATTACTATGGGGGAATGAGATGCATCAATCAATCATGACCATGGGAAAAAGTGGAACAGCGAAGTTATGATTGGCGGAAGAAACCGCAACAGGTTCCAAATAAGGGATTGCCTGATTAAGGAACACATATTGCTGGAAGCGGGAAACTTTACTGCTGAAATGTTTCCGCTGTAAAGGATTTCACATCCCGTTTTAAAACAAACAAAACATCAATCAATTTTTTTTAAAAAGCGCTTTGCTTTGCTTCCAGTCGCTAACTAACCCAGGATGCACTTGTCTGTCCCTCCAGGTGCAGCAGCCGCAGCGGGTCTCCTTTATTTACAGGCGGAGAAGGCTTTCCTGTCAGGCTGCATTCTTGCCGTGTACACCATGTCTGTGTGGCCTAACCTGTGCGGCCGACTCATCAGTTCCAACCACCCTGGGAAGGTCCTGACTGCAGCCATGCTGGTTTTTGTGCTGGAAATCTTGGCCTGTGTGTGGTGCACCGCATTCAAGTTTGTGCCAGGAGGCGAATATGCTCGAGAGAGAAGCCACGTTTTACTGGGTGGGTATCCTTATGCTGCTGTGCTCTGTTGCGTCACCAATCATCTTCATTACTCCAACTCCACATCTTCCTCGTCCCACTCCATGATACAAACAAGAGGGCACTGGCCCCAGGAAGCCACTTTCTTAGAAAGCATGAACAAAAAAATACCCCCTTTCTCCTTATAAAACCTAGTTGTGCAGCCAGTCCCCTGCCGGTTGCAGGAATATATAAGTCCAGTCAGCTCCCTCCATATATGCTGTCTCTAAATTTCAATATAGATTGTGGTTAAAAAGGGCAGCCCTGATGAAAGTAGGCACACACTTATTGTATTATATCATATTGTATTACATGTATTTATATAGCGCGCCGAGACCTGGGGCATCTGGGCACTTTCTTACAGTTACAGTTACATAGAATAGGTATTTACAGTTGCATAGAATATATATTTACAGTTACATGTAGAAACAATATTTACATTTGACATTGAATAAGCATTTTGCAAGGTGTGTTTACATTACATCAGATATGGGACATGTTTTGCGGACCTAGCAACTTGCGTTGCAATGTAGGGATCCTATAGAGGGAGAATATACACGTCGGATGAGCTAATTATAAGGAGGATACTGGATGTGGGTGCAAGTAGTTAGTCTTCATTCAGAGTGAGCCAGGTTTTAGCATTATTCCTGAATTTGTGGAATGAAGGTTCAGCTCTAAGGGTGGGAGGTAGGGAGTTCCACATTTTTGCTGCTAGGACCAGGAAGCTACTGCCTCCCGCCTTTTGGAGCTTAAACGTAGTGATGATACTACAATTATCTTGTTGAGATCTAGTTGGACAATCTGAGGAGTTTAGTATGAATTTGTCGCAGAGGTAAGTAGGTGATACATTATTTAGGCATTTGAAGGTAAGTGATAGAGTTTTGAGTCTAATTCTTTGACTAATTGAAAGCCAGTGAACACTACGTCTCAGCTCTGAGATGTGGAGTGATCTGGGAAACTTGGTCGCTGCTCTGAGCGCGTTGTTTTGGAAAATGTGTGGCTTTTTTAAGTTGTGTTGGTTGGTACCTAGGTACAGGGCATTGCAATAGTCTACTTTAGCTAAGACTAGTGCCCTGGGTAGGGTAATACAGTTAGTTATCTGTGGTCAAGAATGCTCTGCAAGCGTTAATAAGCTTGCAAGGGTAGGCCCTGGTAGAAGCAGTTGCGTTAGTTTGTCTTGATAGTGAGGAGTCAATATAGATGCCTAAGGTTTTTACATCCTTAGAAACTTTGATGTTCTTACTGTCTATATTGAATACATTGAATTGTTTGTCTAGTCTGTTGAGTCTAACTTGGGTTCCTACAAGGAGTAACTCTGTCTTATCATTATTAAGACAGAGTCCATGTTTGGCCATCCAAGTTTGAATGATTAAGTAGATGCCATGAAGGTGTTTATTTTATTTATTTATTTAGGCGCTTTTACTTAAGAGATTGGTTACAGTGCTTCAAGCTACAGATGGGAAGCGCATATGTTCATTACATCATAGAGGAACATAAAGAAGTAATACTACACATGTAAAGTGCAAAAGAGAGTGCACATTAAGTACATGCATAGATCCTAACCCCATGTTGCAGGGCGGCAACACACACAGATGCAAGAGTCAATGCAGTGGGCATACACATGGAGCCAAACCCCATGTTGCAGGGCGGCAGCACACAAAGATGCAAAAGTCAATACAGTGGGCACAAACATGGAGCCAAACCCCACGTTGCAGGGCGGCAACACACACAGATGCAATAGTCAATTCAGTGGGCATAAACATGGAGCCTTACCCCATGCTGCAGGCCGGCAACACACACAGATGCAAGAGTCAATTCAGTGGGAATAAACATGGAGCCAAACTCCATATTGTAGGGCAGCAGCGTCTACGTTGTAGTCACTGGTAATGGGGATCAGGATTCAGGTGTCGTCAGCGTAATTAGTGTAGGAGACACCCAAATTACCTAGGTTTTCAAAAAGAGGCTTTGTAAATATATTATAAAGCGTAGGGGATATGCAGTAACCCTGGGGGACCTCACATGTGACAGGGGCGGGTATTGCAGAAGCAGTAGGTGCAAACACTCTTGTGGTTCTATTGTTGAGGAAGGACTGGATCCAGGAGGTAGCATCATCAGAGAAGTGGGCCGCCGATGAAAGGTAGTTGCATAACGTTTTGTGGTCCACTAAGTCAAAGGCAGCTGATAGATCTAGTAACAGAAGGAGAGCTATGGTTTCCATTTGTGTTCCTAGATCTATCAGGGCTGTTTCCGTGCCATGTCTAGATCAGAAGACTGATTGGCTGAATCTGTAAGTAGGCAGCCCTGTTCAGAATGTTTAGGAGCAAGGGCACCGTGGTTATTGGTCTATAATTTGTTGTGGTGTTCGGGTCAAGGGAAGGATTTTTTTAAAGTGGCAGGACCCATGCATCCTTCAGATTAGTAGGTACTGTATTGGTTGCAAACAAGGCATTTATTAATGAGGTGATAAATGGTGCAAGATCCTTCGCTGTCTCTTTAATGATTGTTGCTGGGCAGACATCACCCATGCATCTGGATGGTTTTAAGCTTAGAATTATATCCTCGACTTCCTTGGTGTAAACGGGGGAGAATGTTAACAAGTCCTGTTGAACAGGTAGAGGTGATTGAGTTGCAGGTTGGTGTATGTTATTAGCCAGAGCCGTTTTTTGGTTTCTATTTTTGTTTGGGGGAGCTCAGTTTTGTCGGAAAGAGCTTTCTGAATGTTATTGTACCATGTGAGGTCTTTTATGCAGTAGACAGGTGGTGCGGTAGGGGATACTAACTCTCTGATGATATTGAATAGCTCTTTTGTATTGGATTTGGCTTTTGTAATTCGGTCATTGTAGGAGTTGCATTTAGCTTGGAAGATAACTGATTTATATGTAGACGAGGCTATTGTGAAGTTAACTTTGTTAGATGTTGAAGGGAGGCTTTTCCAAAGGGTTTCGACAGCTCTTTTGTTCTCACACAGAATTCACAGGTGCGGGGTAAACCAGGTGTTCAGGTGTGAACCAGGTTTGGCTTTTCGCATTTTTTGTGGTGCAATCTTGTTGATAGCATTGAGTATTGTGGCATTGTGTAGGTCCACTAGAGAGGTTGGGTCGTCATTAGGGGTGGAGGAGTTACTAAGGGGTTGAAGGAGCGGGAGTAACTTTTGAGCTGTTACGTTAGGCATATTTCTGGCAGATCTGGGCGGTGCCATACGTTTGTCAAGGTTGGATTCGTTGTTGTGCTGTAGGGTAAAGAGAATAATAAGATGATCTGGCCAGGCGCAAGGCTAGTTGGAAAGAATGTTACTGTGACAGTTGATATCAGTAATCCAGTCTAGTAGTCTGCCTTTAATATGGGTAAGTTGGGTGACACGTTGTGAGAAGCCTACTTCGGAAATATTATTTGCAATGGCTAATGCATTGGCGTCTTTGGGGTCGTGGAGTCCTAAGTTAAGGTCCCCCAAGAACATGACTTGTGATCCTGGCTTGGAGTTGGCTGTGAGGAGTAAAGTTGTAGCTTCTCCAAAGGAGGATAGTGGTCCTGGTGATCTCCACATAAGGTTTATGGTTATGGTTTGCATAGGTGACATTGGTAGCTTGATTGATAGGAGTTCTCCAGAGTGGAAGGTTTGGGTGGGGGCAGGCCTATGGCCTAATGAAGTTTTAGCGATGAAGGCTACTCCACCACCTTTCGCAGATGTTCTACCCTGCCTGATAATGGGGTACTTGTCGGTGATAACTAAAGAGAGCAGTGGCCCAGATGTGGTTTGGAGACAAGTCTCGGTAATAGCTAAGAAGTCGCGGTTGTTAGTGGTTATAAGGTCGTTGATGTTTAAAGCATGGGCTGTTAATGACCTGGCATTAATGAGTCCCCCTTTGATGGAAGAGGTTTTATCCTCAGTAGCCACTTTTAGTTTCTTGGGTATTTTTGCGCAGCTAGGCCATTTCTTCAGATGGATGTTTTGTTAGTTGTGCTCACTTGTTTCTGACCTATTGGAGTAGGTTTGGTGCTGGTTTTATGGGATCTTATAGTTGAAGAGTAGTTAACTGTGGTGAATCTATAACATAGTCTAGAATTTCTAGTTGTAGTGGGGCAAGGTTGATTTGGCGTGGGTCTAGAAGCATATAGCTTTACCCATTGGTCAGGCGTCAGCACTTGAGCAATTTTAGGTTGCAGATGCAGTCATATTCTTAGGTTTAGTTACAGTTTGGTCTAATTGAGGTAGGAAGGTAGTAGGTTTACACTATCCGTTCGGGGCAGTTTGTTGACCATGGATAAGGTGAAACTAAGTCACTTTGGAGTAGTTTGGGCATTCTTTTGAGAGTATTTAGTGTAACCCAATATAGTCATGTCATAATCAAGGTCTGCCATTATTCAAATGATAGAAGTTATCAAGCTGAGTAATACGCTCATAATGTTTTACCAAGGTTGTTGCATGGCTAGGTTGTGATGTTTAGAGCAAGTTGAAGGGTCAAGATATTTGCGACAGAGCAGATGGATAGGCACTGCAGTGCTAAAGCTGTGACTGTGGCACCTACACATTAGGCTATGCAACATAATCATACGTTAGGCTGAGCAAGCATATACGAAACATATCATCATATGTTAGGCTAAGCAGGCATATAGTCGTACGGAACAGTGGGAGCATAGAGTATAACGAGCACGAGGGCATGCAGGTCTCGTGTTAACCAAATTATAATAAGGTGCCTGGCCAGGTATGATTGTCAGAGGCAGTTTAACGCTAGGACTTAAATTATTCAGTTATCATGTGGGTAATAGGCAATGATGATCTGGACCGTCAGAAGAGGAGCTCGGTAGGTAAGGTAGACATGAATACAGTATGTAGGGAACCGCATATAGCGAGTTGACAAGCATAGGCGGAGTGGCTGCTAAGATTCGAAGCTTTATGCCTATGAAGAGGTATTATTATAACAGCAAGATATTGGAAGGTTCTGTTCATGGGATCGCAGTTTGTCGCGTGGGGGTGAGGCAGCCAACTTATGAAGTGATTTATAAAGCGCAATGCAGTATTTAAAGTAACGACACTCTACTTATGCTCGTATGTCAGTATTATTCCGTTCTACAGTTGCTGTCGTCATGCTCCAACACTTAAAATGTAATGTGGGATGGCTCCTGTCTTTTGGGGAGCCTGGTGAGTTGTCTAAAGATTACTCCTTGTTGGCCCGCGTACCATTATTATTTATACAGTGGTTGAACACCCACTTTATCCGACATATACTGCCATAGCAAAAGTGGCAAATGTTATATTTTTAAGCCTATGCTGCTGCTGCATAAAAGTGGTATTTTTAAAAGTTAGGTTTTGTGTCATTTTTAACCGACATGGGTCCTGTATTTGTATGTTTGGGAACAGGACTTGTGTCCTGTGTTTGCATTTTAGCCCAATTCTATGTTGCTACTCTCAGAAATGTGGGGTTTTTAAAACTGTTTTATGCTTTATTTGGAACTGTTTTATCTTGTAGACATTTATGGCGTAAAGGCAAAATAAAGTGCTTTTAAAAAATATGTGGGTGTCCAGTAAGCCGAATCTTAGGTTAAGCCACAAGCCAAGTAATGTGGCGCAGGTGACTGGGGTGGGGAAGATGTGGGCATGGAGTAATGAAGATTACTGGTAACTAATCGAGACGTTACCTCCACATCCCATCTTCCTCGTCCCTGTCTATACAAGTGAAGAAATAACTAGCAGGTGAATGAACTAATATCAACAAAGGAACCGGTATGATGCAACACATCCATTTTATTGAAAACCAACTGGTGCCGTAAGGTCTGATAACCAACCAACTAGTGCTATAAGGTCTGCAGGAATGCCATGCAAAGGGATCCTTCAGACACATCTCTAAGCTCCAACTTCTTATTCCAAACAAATGTTGAGGGGGAAGCACAGGCGGCTGACCTGCAGATCTCCTTCAAATGTACCACTTTCATTTCTGCCCATGAGTCGGCCATCTCCTCCCATGGATTATTGGAAGTAAGGAGATGCCCTGATGCGCACAGGCCATGGTAACACCCTCCCTATGCAATCTACTGGCGGCAGCCAAGGAAGGCGTATTACTCTTGTCCAAAGAAGACTAGCAAGAAATCACATGAGCGAATGCTAGAAGACCTTGCAATGTAGGGTCAATGTAGGGTCGTCCAGCCCGCCCTACATCCAGAGGGTGAAAACAGACTCAATCAGTCTCAAGAGAAGAAGACAAAGCAGCTCTTGAGAAGCATGAAACCCAGAAAAGATCCTGGGTCTGCAAGACGGAGGAATACTAAGACCCAAAATTGAATCTAAGAACACTGTATACGGCACCGAACATAACAAGGCTCCCAGATCACCTAATCGGGAGAACCATGAGAAATACCACTTTTAAAGTTAGCAACATAACTATGATAGAAATTTAAAACGTATCTTTGGAGAGACCTCGAGAAATGTGGGAAAGGCCTGGGTGGTCGGGCAGGTCAGATAGGAGGGCGACACTGCAAGAAAGACTTAAACATGTTAATGGTATAGGGCTCGACAGCTAGAATGCCTCCCCAGGGTTCCCACACCACCCTAATTGCAGCCAGCTGAACCCTTAGGGAAGAAACTGCCAACCCCAAGGACAGCCCATTCTTCACAGAATCCAAAATCTTCAATGAACAGAGTTGTCTGCATAGGTGTCTGCCTTTTTCTGCCTTACCTGTCAGATTTTTGCTAACAGTTGCCTGCTGCATGTCTGTTCTCACTGCCTATGTGAACGGAGGAGGAACTAACATTTCTCCAAACACTACAAGCACTCCTGCAAGACATGGAGCATCCGCAGAGTTGTCTGCAGAGGTGTCTGTCTTAGCCGCAACACCCCACACCGACCCTCCCCAGGGCCTGCATTCAGTTTACCTTCTTAACAATACATTTTTTCTACCTCACCATTTTCCCTTTGCAATACCCCCCAACTCTCCCCGGAAAGAAGGTACTGACTCGGGTTGTGGATGTATAGGCCGCAGTTGCTTTATTTAAGCAGGAGGTAGCTTACAGGTGCTCCGTTACTTGTTACTTGGTAATACAGCATCAGGTTATTCTGCTCTGAGCTGTACACACTTACACTCCCCACTTGATGGCGAGCAGCATCCGTTGAGCGGAACTGACACCGTCAACTTTTTCACTTTATTAACTTGTTAACTTGAACTTCGAACACTCCCCCTTTAGGCACCAGCTTTACTTTGCAGCCAGTTCCACTTTTACTACTTTCCCAGGTGCAGGATCGTTACACCTTTTCACCCCCTGTCGCCTACCCCCCCCCTTGCTCCCTGTTGGCCAGGTGAACGTGCTCTAAACTTTCCCTTCACCCAACCCCTTCCTAACCCCGGCCCCCAGCTTCCAGGTCCCTATCTTATTCCTCGCCCCCGGGGTCCTGTCGCTCTCTCGCCTCCTCACCCCTCCCTCCCTAGGTACCTGACCTCTGTCCATTCCACCAGGTCTCCAGGCCTACTACTCGCTCCCCGTTGCTTGTGTGACTCACCCATTGTTGTTCCCCCATTAGGTTTCCATTCTCCTTCATTCCCCATTGCACTTGCCCCCTTCCCTTACCCCCGTTGCCTGCTCCTCGTTCCCCTGGGGGTTGCTCCTCCCCACTCTCCTCCCCCTTTGCTACCCCATGGTACCCTACCACTAGTCCTCTACCAACTCCCCAAGTAGCTGCACTGCTTTCCGTACATTTGTCCCCTTCCCCCTTTCCCAACTAACTGGATTCCCCTGTGCCCTGTTATATTGTGCCTGCCAGCCCCTACTGCCAGTTGCTTAGTCCACCGCCAGCCTTGATCCTTGCACCTATCTACCTTCCATTCCTTCCCACCACCAACACATACCCTTCCTGTGCCCCCTGGCTTGCTGAGTTAAGTACTCCGCCGCCGACAAACTCAGACACTGCCAGTCCCTTGTGGATTCCAGCAGGCCTACCAGCATGGAATCCACAAGGGACTGACGTGAGCACCCTGTACCTCCACTGCGATAATCCTGCTGTAAAATTGAAACACAGATTAATACATTCAACAATTCTGACATTTTGTGCTTTTATAGTTCGGGTGGGCAGGCAGTTCTTTTTTCCTTCTGAGTCGCAGGAACATGAGGCTGCTTTCGCCACTCTACCGTGCTTATAAACCCAACATAGGGGATGATCTAGCTCGCCCCCCATACCACCTTTTCGGATCTTGTTGTACCCTCCCTTCTTCCTGCATCCTGGGACTGGTGCCAGCTAGTCTGAGGAGAGCCCCCCCCCCAACCACTGCAGGATCCTATTGTTGGTGGGGGATGGTGAACATAGGCCCCAAGGATGGTCTGCTGGGCATAGCGGCTACGGCAGCATATACCACAGGCCTCCCTTAGCTCGGTGCGTCTCCTGGCTTTTGCGTCCTTAACCGTTGGGTGTTTGCTACCAGTTGCCTGCTGTAAGTCTGTTCTCACTGCCTACGTGAACGCAGGAGGAGCTAACAATTCTTCCAACACTACAAACACTCCTACAAGATGCAGAGCTTTCTGCGGAGTTGTCTGCAGAGGTGTCTGCCTTTTTCTCCCTTACTCGGATTTTTGCTATCAGTTGCCTGCTGCAAGCCTGTTCTCACTGCCTACGTGAACGGAGGAGGGGCTAACATTTTTTCCAACACTACAAACACCCCGGCACGACGCGGAGCATAAGTGGAGTTGTCTGCAGAGGTGTCTGCCTTTTGCTGCCTTTGGCTGTGACAGCTCGGTGGCCCCTGTTACCTAGTGAATTAAGATTATAACTGCATATGTTAGATGACACTGCCGGCAACTGCGGGGGGTTGAGTACTCCCTATATGACGAGTATCATATATATGACTCTAAACTGTAGTGAAACATTTTTACTGGCTGGTAAGATTTAACATTAACTGAACGCTCTCATCCTTGCAACAGTGATCGTGGGAAGTCTCTGCTTACTGCTTTTCTTTTAGTCGTCCATTCGCTGTTAAGCATTGCTCGTATACCAAAGTTTACGTGCCTGTGACTGCAGGAAGTTCTCGATCATCACTCCCTTTGAACCGGGCTACGCTCCACATGGAATAACAAATCATTCAGGTTTTTTGTGCCGGTGACTGCGGGGGGTTTCCTACTGGTTGTCCCTTTGAGCCCTGCACTGTCTGCTAAGTATCCATTGCATAATACGTTTCTTGTGCCGGTTACTGCGGGGCGGGGCCTTACTTCTTCACCCCCTTTGAATCGTGCACTGTTCTATAAGAAACAACTGTAATAAAAGTATCTTGCTGTTGACTAGGAAGGACCTTCCTCTTCCACTCTTTTCTGAGACGCCAACTGTCATCTCGCAGTCCTCTCTTTTCTCTGCTAGAGAACATTACAGGTGGTTCCTGGTGTGGCAGGGGAAACCTTCCCTTTGAATCTATTGTTTTTTCTTATAAAACACCCATGTCTCTTTGTTCTGTTCTACGTAGTCAAACACAAAATCCAATTAAGAGTGAAAACGTGCACACGCAATCACGTGCCATCTGTAACTCTGACCCACCTGATAGGCAATCCATATTAGACGGAAACAGTCAGTGAGGCTGACATTGTTGCTGGCCTCAAACACAACCTAGGTGTTCCAAAATCCTGCCCTCACTTGAACGAAACAACTTTAGTTTGTGTTGAGAACCCCCAGATTAAGGGTCGTGCTCTACGAGGCTCTAAAATCAAAAGTACAGCAAGAGCTGGTACCCCTGTCCCAGGTCTCCTATATCAGGACAATGTTTCATGGGACATTTTCCCAAATGAGCTGGTACGAGCACCGAAATTAAATCTATTATGCCTGTCAGGAAAACTGCAACAATCGACTGTACCCAAATGAATATTTTGAATTATTTAAGCATAATTGAATATGCTGACTCAATAATTGAAACGAAAGTCTGCGAAACATTAGACAGTGTCATTCAACAAACCTGTGACGCCTTCCGTGTCGGTTCTCCCACTGAACTGACAGATTTAATATCACAAGAAAAGCGAAGGGATCAATCTATTTCATCTCCTGAATGCTCTGCTCAAGCAAGTGAAGGACTGATTCTGCGTGCCCTTAGCGAGGCGGATGACTGCAATAAACTGTCATCACCCAGCCTCTCAGCACCTAATATGGTTTTAAGTTCTTTTGTAAAGCTATACAACAACATTTGGGATGAGGTGAAGGTGCACACTGTAATGCTGTCAGCAATTAACACAAAGGTGGAAGTCTTTGAAGCATGGGTGAGCCACATAGCATCTCGTGGCATGCTACCCGATATAGACAAAAATAGTGACAAGGAACGTCTTACACCAGTTGATATTATTACTATAGAAGATTCTGTAATTAAAAGTCCACCTGTATCTAACCCGACTCCTTCAGCTGTCTACCCTCCGATAGGGATTGAGAGTTCTTCCGGTATAGACACATGTAAAAATCACCATAACTGCAAGCAACTGCTCTAATTCATACCCATCCTATTAGTGATCCCATCACCACCAGTGGAAAAAAAAGAACAAAGAACACAACATTATTGAAAAGGCATAATAATTTATCATTAAAATGGTTGTGCAACTTTTCAATGATAGACTCCCTGAAAAAGATTGCAGAAGCTGATTAAGAGTTCAGAATGCTTATTGACCCCTGTACGTGAAGAGAGTGGTCTGGAAATTCACCCAGCCAGCCCAATCGGGCGTCTGTCCCCAATTAGGCTGGTAGAGAAACTTGGGGTAAAGGCTCCAGCTTCAATTAGTGGACCTCCGTTGCCCACTCCAAGTGGCTCAATATCTACTAATGCCTCCCACGGCTGTTCTGACATTCCCAAAGCACCTGCTCATGAAGATACCAACACAGTGAAAGTTCTAAAAGTATATGCGAAAAAACAGACAGCCCCTAAATCAGTAGACAAACAGTAACTTTTGAAGACCCTATGCAACTTAGAACCACTAAATCTCAAACTTCTATCTCCGAGTGTGTGGATGAATTACCCACAATTACTGCTTTAACCCCGTTACAGCAAGTGGAGGATGCAGTTTTGTATGTCTATGGGTGTGACATTAGGCAAAGGGATGGAGCAGTAAACACGGCTCAAAATTCCAGGGATCCTGTGCGTTCTATTGGTAACACATCTGGGGGCATCCGCTAATAGCAGTGGTTCGATGTGCTCTAGATCTTTATGCCACTGAACAAAGACATAATACAAACTTAGGTAGCATACTTGATAGGCTCCATATTCCAAGCGAACGGCATTCCGAAGTCAGCTTGTGACAAGCCAAACCAATTCAGTCGTGTAGAATTCCTCCAGATACCACATTCACTTGCCACACGTGACAGAACTAGGTGCAATTTAAAGCCTGTAATGAATGCACCCCAGGGAGAAGCTTATCCCAGAATCACAACAACCTAAACTCGTAATTCTCTTTGGGAGCACACAAACTTCGAACCTTCTATGCAAACGAAATCAAAATATGTGTCTAGATTGCTCAACAGTGGAAATACGGGCTCTTACAATATGAATAATAATGTTCCCCTGGTTTTTAGCCTGCTGGGTGACAATGTGCACACATGTCTAAATTGTTCTAACATCCTACTAATTGTAGCAGAGATTTCAAGTTTATCTGCAAATTCGTCAGCAGACATTGAAAGGGTAGCTTTTCCTGACAAAAACAACATGGCACAAGCCCAAATTCATATCCACTCAAAACTAGTGATGTACTTGATGTTATTTGAGGGATCGTCGCTTAACAATAGAGTTTTTTAATTGTTAAATGTAAGGAACAATCCCATGGTGCATATTCCCCTGTTCGAATGGATAGTGCTCAATTCAGTTATCTAAAACGGTGGAATGGGGAGAACTCACAAGCTCGATTCCATGAAGATAGATCGCACCGACTACAGGGGCGGGTAATTCCAGCTCTTGGTCAAGACGATGATGAAGGTGTTCCTATACCTTATATCCATGATGTTGGAGGAACTAAAATTACTCTCTTGGAACTAGAGAGGTCATATGCACTTACATACTAACATTGCAGTAATTGAATCCCTAAGAAAGAGCAATTGTCTAATGATTCAAGAAACTTGGTTGACTTCCATCCCCTTTTAGATGGGTATCATGTTTTCTTTCAAGCAGCAAAATCTAGTGGAGCGGGTAGACCCTATGGTGAATTGGTTATCGCACTCCTATCAGATTTAGAGGCGGTTAGTCACCAGATTGGGAATCTCTCGTTTGGGCTCTTTGTCGTTGAGTTGACACTGCTTTCAAATAAGTACCACATTTTGCTCATCAACATATACTGGCATAAAGAGGTGGCGGGGATAGAGGTGTTCTTGTAGACAATTGTTGAGGTAGTCTGCAAGTGGTAAAGTAGAACTTGCCCACAACATGTTCTGTTAGAAGGTGATTTAAATGTTAAATGGGTACCGCTAACAATTGAAGATTTATTGTCTAAACACAAAATGGATTCCCCCTCTGTTATGATTTGAAATCCGGAGTTGGTTGGCAATGGAGCATTGCGATGGCAGCTTTGTATCTTCATTTGCTCAGTGGTCAAATTGGGGACCCTGATGGTAACAATTAGACTTGGTTTCGTGGAAATAGCAAATCAACGATTGACTTTATCTTTGTACATCTACATATGTTTGCAATTTGTTCAAAATTCACCATCCAGCAAACTGCTTGGAGTGGCCATTGTATATTGAGGGCCACTTTTAATACTCCTTTTAATATTATAGATAAACAAATAACAGACTTAAAAGTGACTCCACTTGGCAACACCTTTCATAGATCTGTCGTGAACAAGGATATGCAAATGGATGACTTCAGGCAATTGATGTCCAGTACAACACTTGAATGGAAAATTCAAGTATTTAACATAGGTTTCTATGAAGGTACAATAGCGGCACTTAAAACTGGTCCAATACATAATTCTAACCCTGCCTGATGTGCCATACATAAAAACCACCTTCACATTTACGATGAGCAGTTGGTCCAGAAGAAAGCCGTTATGAGATCTGCAGTGAGATCAATAAACAACCAAACTATCTCCCGGGAAGACAAAACTGCCAAATGTAAAATTATAAAACAATCGTATAATAACTATTGTAAACAGCAGTGTGCTGCCTTGGTACAGATGGACTCTGAAGTTATGTTAAAAGCTCTTGCTAATAAAGATGTGGGTATGTTCTAGTCTCTAATAAATGCCCAAGATCTGTTAGCCTGTACTGTCCAGTTAAATGCAGTAGACGGCCCACCCTGTCTGATGATTTTTAAGAATCTATATAACCATGGGAAGGCTGAATAAGGCAAGTCATAAGTAACCTAATACACCCGTTCAAACAGGGTATGTTCCGCGCAGAAGTATATCAGACAACTTAAGACGGATCCATCGAGTTATGGAGCACACGAAAGGAGACCCAAGTGAGATTGCTATTGTATCACTTGATGCGATAAAGTGGCCCTAGCTGATGGCAGCCCTGAGTAAATACGGTATGGGACCAGGGTACCTTAGATGGGTGAAATCACTGTATAGCATGCCACTAGCCAGAGTTAAAACGGGGGTGTGCATTTCGGAGAAGTGGCAGCTCGGCAGGGGTACCAGACAGGGATGCCCATGGTCACCAATGCTGTACATACTAGCGTTGGATCCCATGGCAATATACTTAAGACAGCAATACGAGATAATTGGGATCCACACAAATGGGGAACCGCACCTAATCTCGTTATATACAGACGATATGCTTCTGTACCTGCGATACCCTGAGGAAAACCTCCAATACATACTGGAAATTATGGAGCAATTTGCGTTATTATCGGGCATTGCTGTCAACTCCAAGAAATAGTGCATATTCCCTCTGGGGAGGTACGCAGGGGTCCCAAAGGAACAATTGCTAGTCCTGCAAATACCATGGGAGACCAACACATTCAGATACTTGGGGATAGACATTTATCATAAGGTGGAAGTGGAACACAAGCACAACACTGAGAAAACGGTAGGGAGCATAGAAAATAGTATGACATTCTGGACTAAACTCCCCTTGGCGATGATGGGAAGAGGGGCGCTGTTGAAAATGGTTGTACTGCCTAGGTTACTACACTATTTCGGGAACATACCGTACATGATAGCAAAACTTTTTTGTCAAACTTCAGAGCATATGTAGGGGATTCCTCTGGCACGGGACTAGGAATAGAATCGCCCTGTGGAAATTGCAGAACACGTACAACAGAGGAGGTATAAAACTGCCGAATTTTGAGGCCTATTACCTAGAAAGTCAATTGAAACATGTGGCTAAATGGTTATCTGAGGACCCTACGCCAGAGTCCAAACTGTTGAGTCTGGAGTGCGGCCCGTACTTCCTGAAAGAAGTGATATGGCTCCCCAAATCAGAATTGAAAGGGTGTAGGGGGATGCTGGAGTTGGGATGGAAGATATGGCGAAAGGCATGTCAGGTCATGGAGAACCCAGCCCCATGTTCCCAGCAAGTGCCATCAGTGGCACTGACTGAAGGGGACGAACAATTGAGGAGAACGATTCGTGGGCTATAGGAATCAGTGGGGATTGCAACAGTGGGAGACATATGGCAAGAGGGGGAGATAAAAGAATTTGCAGTGTTGGTGGAGGAAACTGGTCTACAGGTGGGGCAATACATCACTTACACTAGAATGGTATGGCAGATCAAAAAGACATGGTCAGAAATAACGCTAGAAGAACAACCTGAGGAAGCCATAGAAATGATGTATGACATGGCAGATGAAGGGCATGAGATTTCCGGAATCTATGAGCTCTTAATGTCCGGATTGGGAAAGAAGTGACCCATTTAAGACTAGACTGGGAAGAAGAGGTTGGGGAACCTATGAGTGACGGTCTATGGGAAAGGGCCCAAGGGTACCATAAAAGGTGTCTAGAAACGCGGGCCTACAGCAAATACAGTTATACGTAACCCATAGGGCATACATGACTCCCCAACGGATAGCTAGATTTGAGAACGCCGAATGACAAACATGCCCTAGATGTGGAGAAGTAAATGCAGGGATGACACACATGTTTTGGGCAGGCCCAGAAATTGGGAGGTTTTAGGGAGAGGTAGCCCATCGGTTAAATGAGAAAGGGATAAAGATAAATGTGGAATCAGTATGGGCATGCATGGTAGGGGGGTTCCCTAGACCGCGTCAATTGAAACATGTGAGCAAACTGAAAGATCTGGCATACGTAATCGCCAAACGGAGAATTGCCATAGGATGGAAGGCAAGCTATAGACAGAGAATAGAGGTCTGGTGGAGGGACCTACAGAAATGGGCTGAAGCTGAAACAACAGTATGGCAGGAGGCGAGCAACAGGGAGGGGAGGAAGAAGCAGGATCCCTGATGGCTTGGAGACATCTAGTAGCTACATTATATGAGCCCACCCAGAATGGCCTAAGTGAAAAGGAAGCTGTTGAGGATGAGGACGCAGGAATGCACCAGAATGAAGGAACGGCAAAATGTGAAATGGATGAGGCTCGAGTTGGGGGGAGGGTTAAAGGTAAACAGCAGATCTTAAACGTTATGTACAAGATGTTGCAGACTTATGATGCACGCTGCTGGTTTGTTGAATGTTTATAGTTTGTTGTGAAAAACTAATAAAAATAAATAAAAATAAAAAAAACATGGGAAGGCTAAGCCCATGACCCTTGTTGATGAATCTCACAGCAAGATGAGTCTGGAATTTCACATTATGAGCAATGCCAAGTTAGTACACAAACTAATATCCTGGTGCACGTCATCATGAGCTGCTGGGCCTAATGGGTTGACGAGTGCTATTTTAAAAAATTACCCAAAAAATGGGGCAAATGCCCTGACGATTTTATTTAAAAGTGTTGTGGCAACAAAATGTTTCCCTAAAACGTGGCAAATTGCACATATTGTACCAATTTTTAAGAAAGGCGTAAGGACCGAACAAATGAATAACAGACCCATCTCGTTGTTGGATGTTGATAGCAAGATTTTCTCATCCATCTTACTCCAACATTTGGAAATTTGGGCTTCTGAATCAAATAGGATATCTAAATTTCAGACTGGCTTCCAAAAGGCACATTCTACTGCTCTAAATGGCCTTGTGTTCAGATCTATGCAAGAAGTAACATGGTCTACCCCTGGAGCTTGTATTTATATAGCGTCCATCGATCTATCTTCGGCCGTTGATCGAGCGAGACTGTGGGGAAAGTTGAAAAGCTGGGGTATTTCAAGCGGCTTATTGGAACTCATTATAGGAGTACATGAAAATTAATCCATACAAGTAAGGTTGAATAGGGAGGGGGATATGTCACGCAGTATTCTGACCTTGTCTGGCCTTCCCAGGGAGTATTTTGGCCATCTGTTTATTCAACCTCTATGTGTCGGTCGTGAATGACTACTTGAGTAAGGCCGCATTGATACCACCTAAAGTCAGTGTATTAAAGGTATCCTGGCTCGCATACGGGGATGATTTTTTACTTTTTGACAAATCACTAGTTGGGCTGAAAAGACTGCTGAATGCTTTCTCCACATATGTGAGGGATAATGGTCTCAAGATCCATTTTTTTAAAAAGAACATTTTAGCCATATCACAAAATAAGAGATGCGAGGCTTTATTGTGGTGTTGGGAGAATACCGTCATCACATCTGCACCAAGTAGGATATACCTAAGCTTCTTTATATCAGCATCACCAGGTTTGTCCAAAGTGAGAAATATGCTCAATGAAAAGGCTGCCATGTTGCTCTGCCAAGTTCTGGTAGTAAAGCTTACATTCTGCTCCTTCTCTATTATACCAGCTTGAAATTCTATGTAGGAAAAGGGATTCCCAAGCTAATCTATGGTCAAAAACTATTATTTGATGTGGCCCCAAAAGGGTTAAATCTGCTGGAAGCCAAAATTAGGAGGAGAGTATTGGGAGTCCCAAACAACATACCTCTATTTGAACTTGTTCTCATTTCGATCCATAACCGTGCTAAATGGAAGCTATTGTCACTATTTAGCAAACTACTTCTTCCAGTCAACAAATCTCTTATGAGAATTTAAAGGAGCGGCTGCAATTGATATCTAGAGGGAAATGTGTGAAGTATGATAGCAAGATTCGACCTACGAGTGAGAGGATCCCACACGAAATAAGTTCAACTATAGACACCTTGATTAACAATCCGGCAAAGGTGAAAAACCAATTATATGATTATGATTGGATTGAGAATCTTGAAAAACTACAATTATGTATCAATGTCCCACAAAGCACATGAACATAAAAAAGGTTCATTTACCAGCATACCTCATTCAATTGCCTGACAGACTACGCTGAGTGATATTTCTTAAATTTCAATGGAACTTACTGCCAACCATTTAAATTCTTTTACATCAACGCATTATCGGACCTGAAGCTTCTGGGTGTAGATTCTGTAATAATAAAGATGTAATTAAAACTACATGACATTTAATTTCCTACTGCAGAGCACTGAATCAAAATAGGTACAATGTTCCCCAATAACGAAGGGTGTATGGAAGAAGACATCTGGCATAGAGGTTTAAGTGGGAAAGATACATATAGTACAATAGTGATCACAGCCTTCTTCAAACCCTTGCCATTAAAAATAGAAGGTTACATATATGAGATCTTGGGTTGAGGAACACATTTAATGTGTATTTTAATTTACCTTTTTTGGATTTAAAGTGTTTCTTATTGTATTTCTTTATTGGTTTTAATGATGATGTGTCAATACGCTTGGAAGTATTGTTTTGCGAAACTTTAATCTTTACTGCTTGTAAAATTAAATTTTGATATCTTACACAGTTTTAAGAGTTTGTAATCTTAATTTTCTTTCTTTAAAAAGTTCTTGATTTGATTTTAGAAGAAGGATCTATTGGACTTTGCTGCTGTATTTCTGATTTTCTCTTGAAACAAAGTAATTTTACTTGTTTATTCTTAAAGAATGTGTAAAGGTTATTCAAACCAAATACAATAAAATAAAATTTTAAAAAAATAATGAACAGAAAGGTGGTGTTAGGTTGGAGACCGTTCACATCACCTAGATAAGGAGGACATGTGTATGTCGTAAACCTTAAGGGTGGATGGATTCCTGTACCCCTGCGGAATCAAAGGGATAGGAGGAAAAAAGTACAACAATCTCCATGGTCATAGAACAGATTGAGCATCTCAACTCTAGGGTGTGGTCTCCTTCTGATGGGAGCAAAACCTTCACAACTGTGAGTTGGTTTCTGAGGTTATCCAAGGGTTCCCCATGTGGCTGCAAATCTGTTAAAAAACACAGGTGTTCCAGACAAACTCCTACAAGGAGGGGAACAGCCTGTTCAGGGAGTCCACCTGGAGATTGTCTCTGTCTCTGTGGGGATCTTCTGCCCATGAGCAGATGGACTGGGCCACATCTTGCACAATGTCCCACACTGCCAATAGATGTAGCACTTTGCTACCAGATTTACTGTACGGACATGCATCCGCTAGCCCTGTAGAAGGGGCAGAACCCTTTGGAGAGCATGCCGGCTTCCCATCAACTCCTTCTAGTTGGAGGAGTTGTTTCCTTCCTTTAATGACCCCTACCCATGGAGAGCTGTGTGATTCATAGCAGCCCCAGGGCCCAGGGGACTGGGATCATTGTTTGTGTTCACCAGGTCTCAAAGCTGAATGAGAATCCCTTTCACCACATTCCACTCCGTTAGCTACCACTGCAGAGACTAAGCCACTTCTGTCATCATCGGGACTCATTACTCATGACCTCCCCTTTGGAGATTTCAATTTTGCAGCAGTAGGTACTGCTGACAAACACACACTGCCAGTTTCCATGAACATGGAGCCTTTGCCATGCAGTTGGACAAGGGGTATTCTTGACTCCTCATATGTGCTAGACGAGGAGGAAGAAAGACTTTGTTCCTGAGGGTGTTGAAGATGACGCTGATGAACTCCAGGATCTGGGAACCAGAGGTCCTTGATTTCTCATAATTCACCACCCATCTATGTTCCTCAAAGAAGTTGCACACTGTCTTTACATCTGCTGCCATGTGAAATGCAGGTGGCGAGGTAATGAGCCAATGATCGATGTAGGTGTGGATGGAAATCCCCTTCTCGAGCAGAATGCCTACCAGCAGAATTAGGACTTGGGAAAACTCTTGGGAGCAGGCTTCATCCAAAATAGGAGAGCAACAAACTAGAAGTGGTTGTTGGTACCTGGCAACAGAGATCCCTTTGGTAATCCACAGAAATAGGCATGAGAATGTACATCTATTGTGGCCATAAACTCCCCTGGTCTTGGGAGGTTGCAGATAGACTGGACAAATTCCATCGGGGAAGTGGCATGTCAGATATAATGTTTCAGATCCTTCAGATCCAGAATAGACATGACTACAGAGCCAGGAACTTGATGGAACAGAAGCCAGTGTTCCCTTGAAGACGAGGGACCCTGATGATGGCCCCATTCTTCAGCATATTCTCCAGGATTATAAGGAATAGGAGTTTGTGTTGGTAACCGTGCTGTCACTGAGAATTACATCCTGTAGCCCTGTACCACAATCCCAGGAACCCTTACATCTGAGATAGTGTTCCTTCAATGGTCATAAAGCCCCTTCAGTCTGCCACCCACCAGGATGTACTTACATAGGTGGACTGACCATAGATAGGAGAGGTGGAGCTCAGTGTTCTGGACACCTGTAAAACACTGTCCCCTTACCTCTACCCCATCCCTGCTGAGGCCTGGGCAGAGAGGGAACCCGCCACTGACCCAGTCAGTTGGTATTCTTCCAATTGGACTACTGCCTGGGAAGTACAAGAATAGATAGCTTACTGTTTTCTTGAGCTTGTCTCGGGAGCTTTGAATCAATCAACCTTTGTACAAGAAATGGCAATCTCTGTAAGGATCTCTTTTGTGCTGCGGGTTCCTTCCAGTACAGCAACTATATATGTCTCATGGCGGTGATGGTAGAGGCTGATGATAAGGCTAATCACCTCAAGTTATAGCACACAATGTCCAAATGTACTTGCTTCTCCATAGCCAGGAATCTTTCTGAACAACATAAATCATCCTCAGCTGACTTCCAAATCTTCATAAAATCACAAAACCAGCTTTGCATGATAGGTGTGGCATACCTGGATGCCCTAATTGCAAAATTGGTAGTTGCAGAGGTCAGTTTCAGAGTGGTTTCCCCCTTCCTGCTCAGCCTGTCTGTCTCAGGGAGCCGACGCTTCAAGGACTGTGGCGAGGAACTCTGTGACTCGGTGTAATGAAGATTATCAGTAAGGAATCACACCACTCTCCAGCCACTGAATGTGGTGATCACTAAGGGACCCCCGCTCCGGTCGCCAAGTGAGCTTCAAAAACAGTTTGGGTGGCTTAGCCATAGTGGATGCATCTGCTTTGCAGGCTTCTTTACCTCAATCACCTCTTCCCAAAAGAAGGGTCCACACAAATCACCCGCCCCGGGAGTGGCAGGGGCGGGGGGTTCCCTACTTCCCAAGGAACAGGCTGTGGAAGGGGCGGGTCAGGCTTGTACAGTCCAGCCCCCAGCAGGGGTGAGGCTACACGCATAAGAAGAAGAGGAGGAATACAATGCTTTTTCTTTCTGCCTGATAAACAAAGGCCTGTCCGCGCCACCAGCCCTTTGCTTGTATAGACAGGGACGAGGAAGATGAGACGAGAAGGTAATGCTGGGGTTATGGACCTGCATTGTCAATGTCACTGTTTTTGTGATGGCAGGGCCTCGCGTCACACTGGCCATCGTATCTGATCTACTCAGACGTTCTCTGCCTTGAGCCAGACAATGTGCACGGAAATCTGTGATTAAAAACATCATTCTCAATTACCGATTTCTGTTACCCATTGCATTCAACGTATGTCTGTATTGTTTATTCTCCTTAATTGTTTAATGCAATGCATATAGAATATTGTCTATACAACATATTAACATTAATGGCTTTCAATGTTTGAATTTTCATTGTCTATTGTAACAGAAAAATGGCTCATCAATGAAAGCACTAGCTGCGACAAGGGAGCAGTCATCAGAAGGTGTAGCTGTGTTCTCACAAACGTCGTATGTTCTTATTAACATAGAAAAGCTTCTGGCCTGCCCACTAATGCCACCTGAACTGACAGGGTCTCCATCAGTACCATTGGGTACCCAGTATATAAATGACGAACCCCCAGACGCACTCCACCAGATGCTAGTCGTAGCCTCCATGGTGTGCTATGCATGTAAAGTTTGCTTTTCCCTCGAACATATCCATCCACAAACAGATATCGTGATTAGTGTGAGGTGATAACGACTGAAAACCATCTGAAATCATCCTTACAGCGAAACCATAATGTTGCATGTCCCGTAGGATCACCCCTGCCAGCCAGAGCTGTGAGCTAAACAGGGTGCTTCCCCGCACCCCCGGGTCCTACCTTAGCTAAGAGTAAGGTCTAGCACTCTGCTATGCAGCAGGGGAGCTATCAGCCACTGATTTACAACGTCTTATATTCAGTGTAGATGCGTGCTCTTGCTACAATGGTTTATAATTGGGTTTGGGTAGTCAAAGTGTATTTCCCGGTCTCACCTTGTTTCTACAAAGTAAATTACTACGTGGTGATTTACTTCGTGGACATTACATTGACAGTTTACTCCGAAATTGAGTTTTGGGTGGATTAAGGAGTAAAAGGGTGGTGGGCAGGGGCTTGGGTTAAGGGCTATCGTGATAGAGGGTTGGAGGGACCTCCCCATAAAAAAATACATTTCGATGTAAATTACCATGAAGTAATTTACTCAGTGGAAATTACATGGAACTGTATTTTCCTTCCCAACTAAACATTTTGATCAGTGTACAACCCTTGCACCTGATACCTTACTCACTGGGTCTGCAACACATCCACGAAAAGAAGGGAGCGTGAGGGAGGAAAGAAGCAGGAAGGAAGCACAGCCCAAATCCGAGTACCACAGGAGGCAAACAGGAAGCAACAAGTAGTCAACCACAGGGAACGTAGAAGCAGTGTGGACAGAAGACAGGGGCGGGGGAGAGCACTGTAAAACACCCAGATTTGGCTTTCTTAAAAAGAGGGGAAAAGGCCTAGTTTCAACACAAACAGCAATGTAAAAACACCAAGATTCGACTTTCCTAAAAAGCTGGAAAAAGGCCTAGTTTCAACACAAACAGCAATGTAAAAACAGCCACATTCGACTTTTCTAAAAAAAAAGTGTCAAGAAGGCCTAGTTTCGACACAAACAGCAATGTAAAAAGGAAAAGCAACTTTCCTAGTGAGATGGCAAGGCAATACATTACACTGAGATGCTTATGGGTTGAGCAATATGAACAATAGAGTAATTAGAGGGATTGGTCAGTTTAGTGGGGTGCAGTGATTACTGCACCTCCTAACCCACCACACTTACTTTAGCAGTCACAGCAGGTTGAAGACTGCAGGCTTCTTGCTTCCCCGGCAGACACCATCTGGAGCTTCCTCTGAGGAGCTGGCCTTTGCCTAGGGTCCCTTAGTCACAGGGGGCTTCAACGGCATTGGGGGTTGAGGCTCAATCAGGGACTCGGGGGTGGCAGAGGGAGGCAGGAGGAAGGAAAATCCAGGAAGAGGGTGGGTGGAAGGTGTGGGAAGAGCAGATGGTGCAGATAGCGCTCAGAGAAGGCAACAAGACAAAAAATAAAAAATACAGTGGCCGCATTAATATAGATCACACCCTCACTTCAAGCACATCAGAAAAAAGGGCCCTGCCACTGGAAGCACGAACGTTGCTCTTCACAATGGTTTACACAATGGGCTTCGGCCCAATCAGAGGCTCAGGGGCAGGAGGAAGGAAAAGCCAGGAAGCGGGTGAGGGAGGGTGCATGGAGAGCAGATGGTGCAGAAAGCAGTCTGAGAAGGCAACAAGGCAAAAAATACAAAATACAGGGGTCGAAGTAAAATGGACCACACCCTCACCTCAGGCACATCAGAAATAAGTGCTTTGCCACTAGAAGCATAATCGGTGCTATCCACAATGGTTTACACAATGGGCTCTGGCCCAATCAGAGGCTCGGAGTGGGAGAGGGAGGCGGGAGGAAGGAAAAGCCAAGAAGCGGATGAGGGGGGGGTGCACAGAGAGCAGATGGTACAGAAAGTGCTCCGAGAAGGCAACAAGACAAAATATACAAAATACAGGGGCCTGAGTAATATAGATTACACCCTGACCTCAGACACATCAGGAAAACGTGCCTTGCCACTAGAAGCATAAATGGTGCTATCCACAATCGTTTACACAATGGGCTTTGGCCAATCAGAGGCTCGAGGGCAGGAGTGGGAGGCGGGAGGATGGAAAAGCCGGGAAGCGGGTGGGGGGAGGGTGCACAGAGAGCAATTGGTGCAGAAAGTGCTCTGAGAAGAAAACAAGACAAAAAATAAAAAATACAGGGATCACAGAAATATAGATCACACGCTCACCTCTGGCACATCAGAAAAACATGCCTTGCCAATGGAAGCAAGAACTGTCCCATCCACAATGGTTTAAACAATGGGCTTTTGCCCAATCAGAGCCTCGGGGGCGGGAGAGGGAGGCAGGAGGAAGGAAAAGCCAGGAAGCGGGTGGGGGGGAGAGTGCACGAAGAGCAGATGGTGCGGATAGTGCTCCAAGAAGGCAACAAGACAAAAAATACAAAGTACGGTGGTTGCATTAATATAGATCACACGCTCACCTCTGGCACATCAGAAAGAAGTACCTTGCCACTGGAAGCATGAATGGTGCTATCCACAATAGTTTACACAATGGGCTTTGGCCCAATCAGGGGCTCAGTGGTGGGAGAGGGAGGAGGGAGGAAGGAAAAGCCAGGAAGCGGGTGGGGGTGCAGAGAGCAGATGGTGGAGAAAGTGGTCTGAGAAGGTAACAAGGCAAATAATACAAAATACAGGGGTGGAAGTAAAATAGACCACACCCTCACCCCAGGCACATCAGAAAAAAGTGATAATTAATCTCCCCTTACAAAGTCGTTCTGACATTTCTTACCGTTTTATCAGTTCTTAGCAAGTCGCTCGTAAGCGTCCTGCCGAAATATCAATGTAGGACCCAAGTCAAGGTCTCTACGTCATACTTGTTTTTTCCCTGGCTCTTAGGCAGACTGCTGTTTATCCCTTAGTATGGAGAAGAAACATGGATTTGATTTCATGGCTTACTGGTACAGTATGTAAGCATATGGGGTTCCTGCACTGACCTTCTTAAATATACATTTGTAAGCATATATGAATGATCAAGCTGTTTAAAACTGCTAAGTGCTTTGCTATAATAAATGAATGAAAGGTAACATATAAAAACACACCTCTCACTATGTGGCTGCTTTGCAATCTGAGGCTAATATAGACCTTTAGCAGCACAAAGTGCTTTGAGTATACTTCTGCTGTGTAAAGCACAAACAGCAGAAGTATAGCCCTCTTTTGGGGACGGATCCACTCTTGAGGCAGCACTGGCCCCCATCTCCAAGATGGATCCCCCTTTGTTCAGGCACTGGAGCGCCTGACCTCCTGTGCAGGAAGGCTGTCATTGGGCCTCTATCCTCCTTAGCCCCAATTATCAAGCCGGCAGGTGAATGCCGGCCCACCTCCCGAGGCTCCTGTCTGTGCCTGTCTGGGCCTGATTGGGCGTTGTGGGTCACTTTACTTGTTTCCCAATCCATCATCATGCATCTTGAGGCTGGGTACCTCATCCAGGCACGCCTGGAGTATGGAATACCCCCTCAGACATCACATAAGTGTGCACTGTTACTCTATTTTCCCCGGACTCTGTGCCTGTGCCATTCCTGACAATCTCTCTAATCTATGTCAGAAGGCACCTTTTTCTCCAAGCACTAGGTCATAGCACTTTTCATCCTTCCTGGGCCTACATGTCCACTGCCTACACCCATGTACTGTTGCGCTGCTATACATGTTGCCCAAAAAAATCGAATTTGGCTGTGTTCACAGCCTGCTTGTTTTTGTTGCTTGTTTAAAATCGAATTTAGCTGTGTTCACATACTGCATTGGTTTTGCTGCTATTTCTAACATCGAATTTAGCTGTGTTCACATCCTGCATTGTTATTGCTGCTGTTTCTAAAAATCGAATTTAGCTGTGTTCACATCCTGCATTTTTTTGTTGCTTGTTTATATTCGAATTTAGCTGTGTTCACATCCTGCATTGGTTTTGCTGCTGTTTCTAAAATCGAATTTAGCTGTGTTCACATCCTGCATGTTTTTGTGCTTGTTAAAATCGTTTTTTAGTGGTGTGCACATCCTTCATTTCATGGGAGGGCGCTGACTGGTTACCCTCTCCTCCCTCTCCTCCTTCTGTTTCTGGTCTGGTATCTGTTCCCTCACCATCTGCATTTCTCATTGTTTCTTCCCTATCCTTTTTGTGTCTCATTGTGCGCTTGCTCCCTCCTTGCCTACCCCCTTCCACGTACCTCCACTGCTCTGCCCGGTTAAGTGTACCACACTCTGTGCCCCTCACTGGACTACTGCAACAGCCTCTTTCTCAATCTTCCTACTTCTACTCTCCGTCCCCTACAAGCAGTGGTCGAAGTGAGCGGGAGCGGTCAGGAGCGGTGCTCCTCTACTTTTTTAAATGACCTTTTACAGCTCCTATACTTTTATTTTAAAAAGAAACCGTTCCGCAATGGTTTCTTTTTAAAATAAAAGTGTAGGAAGAAGTTGAAACTTGCACTTTCAGTACACTGTACTGAACGTTCCCTTAAACATCAGGTGCAAGTGTCTGGGTGTGTGTATTGTGTGTGGGAGGGGACGTGATGATGAGGTTTGTGGGGAGTGGGTGCAGGCCAGTAGGGAACATAGTTCCACTACTTCTTTTCATACTTGTCGACCACTGCCTACAACTCATCCAGAACAGAACCGCAAGACTTTTCCTTGGCCTCAAACCCAGACACTGAATCTCTCCAGCGCTAAAATCCCTCCACTGGCTCCCCGTGGCTGCAAAGCTCAAGTTCAGGACCCTCTGCATAATTCACAAGGCTTTCTGGGGCCAGTGTCCGAACTATCTACAACACTATCTTCCTAAATACTCTCCATTTAGAATCTGTTCCCTCACCATCTGCATTTCCCATTGTTTCTTCCCTATCCTGTTTGTGTCTCCCTGTGCGCTTGCTCCCTCCTTGCCTACCTCCTGCCAGGTACCTCCACTGCTCTGCCCGGTTAAGGGTACCACACTCTGTGCCCCTCACTGTGGCACTTTCTATCGCCCCAATCTTCTCTAACTGCTTCTTCATCTCCTACCCCTCACCTCTCACTAAGACTGGCGGGAAGAAACTTAAGAAGGACATACTGGCCTCCAACCCAGTCCTTCCTATCGTTGACATCTAAGTCAGGGCCTCCGCCAGAGAGACTCTCAATGACATCCTCTTTGTCGTTCCTTCTCCCGACCTATGGACTCTCCATATGGCCACTCTGCTCTCACCTTACTCTTCCTCACAAATAAATGGTGGCATCCACTGAGAGGCCCTTCTTGCATCCTTTGCCACCTCCAAGGCCAACATAAATGTATATCGCAATTGGTACTATCCTGGTACAACAGCCTCAACCCAACCTCCTACTTTTTTATAAGCTCTTTCCTCGCCTTATCAACTTTCCTCTTTCCTCCTTATGGGCTCCCTTGCCACCTGCCTCTATGGCCACCCTGGATCCCTTGCCAAATAGGTCCACCTTGGCTACCTTGCCTACTACCAACATCACCACATCCCTCACAACTCCCCCCTTGTTGCTTTCAACTGTACAGGCTCCATCGCCTACTCGCACTACACTGTCAAATTTGTCAGCCTCTTCCACCCTGCTGCCCTGGCCACCCCTTCTGCCACATCTAGAGCTCCCTTGCCTCCTGTGGCCCCTCCCACACTGGCTCCCTTGCCATCTACCATCATCCTGGCTGCCTCGCCTGTACCTTCCTCATTGACACCCTTGTCATCCTTGCTTCCTCTGCCTCCTCCTACTTCTATCTCTCAGGCACTCTTGCTGCTTACAGGGGGCACCTCTGTCCCCTGCACCCCGAGGTGCAGGGGAAAAGAGTTTCAGTGGCTGCCTTTGCCTCCACCTACTCTCCTCCTTCTACTACTGCGGCTGACTCCCACCCTGATACAGCCCTATCTAACTTTCACCGTTCCATCTTCAACACTCTTGACATTCTTGCCCCTGTTATAAGGGTCCGACTGAAGCCTGCCAAAAAGTGCAACTCTTGGTACAACTCCGATCTGGCTGCCCTTAAACACAAGTGCAGAGCAGCGCAATGGAAATGGGAATCTTCAGATGCACTCTCTGACAAACTGGCCTGCCGCCTTCTTCAAAGGCAATATAGACTCTGCATCTGCACCAAAAAAAGAGTCTACATTCAAGCCAGTATCTCTGCGGCTCCAACAACTCAGCCAAACTTTTCAAAGGCTGCAAGGAACTGTCCAATCCTACTGCAGCCGCATCCCGTACCGCACCCACCCAGTCCCTTTGCTCGGCCCTGATTGCACATTTCACCACCAAAACACAGGACATCCTGTCCTCTCTCTCTCTCCCCTTTGCTCCCCCTCCTGCACCAGCATCCCTTCGGCCCCCTTCAGCCGCCCCCATCCTTCCCTCTCTTCTCTCCTCCCTCTCCCCTGTCACAGCTGGTGAGGTCGCTAGACAAGTCTGGTCTATGAAAGCCTCTTCCAAACAGGTGGACCCTTTCCCCTCCAAAACCATCAACAACAATATAGACACTCTCGCTATAGTCCTGGCCAACCTCCACAATCTCTCTTTTGCCACTGGGGTTTTCCCCTCTCCTCTCAAGCACTCTCTTGTGGACCCTCTGCTCAAAAAACCCTCAGCCGACCCTTCTATTCTGGCAAACTATTGCCTGATCTCCATTACCCCTTTCCTGGGAAAGCTCTCGAAGAAGCTGGCTATCACTCAACTCACCCCCCACACTGAATCTGTTGGTTGTCTCCATGACCATCAGTCTGGCTTTAGCGCATCCAGAGGCACAGAAACTGCTCTTCTGAACACCCATGAAGACCTGCTCTTAAATCTTGACTCTAACTCTCCTTCTATCCTCATTCTTCTTGACCTCTCTTCTGCCTTCGGTACAGTAAACCACAACATCTCGATCTCCCGTTTCTGTGATACCCTGGGCACCCCAGATCAGGCCCTGGCGTGGCTTGCCTCCTTTCTCTCTGACCGGCCTTCCCAAGTGGAATTCTACATGGCCCCCTGGGCCCACAGAAATGTTACCTTTACCTCTAACTTTCAGTGTTATGCAGATGACATTTAGCTCTCTGTCAGGCTACCCTCGGCCTCCTCCTCGCTCATCCCTGACTGTCTAGCCGCAATTCAGTCTTGGTGTGCAGCTAGCGATCTCTGCCTGAATGTTAGTAAGACAGAGATCCTCCTCATTGGGACCCCTGCATACGGCTTTCCCACTTTCACACTGGCCGGCCTCCCTTGGCCATGCGCCCTCACCTACCAATGAGGCAAAGAATCTAGGGGTCATCTTTGACTCCACTCTATCCTTCTCTTCTCACATCTCAAACATCTCCAAAAAGTCCCACTACCAACTGCACCTCCTCAGAAGTATTCTATCTTTTCTCACTTTCCCCCAGAGGCTCACCACCTCGAGAGCCCTGGTTCTTTCTAGACTGGGCTACTGCAACAGCCTCTTTCTCAATCTTCCTACTTCTACTCCCCGTCCCCTACAACTCATCCAGAACAGAACCGCAAAACTTTTCCTTGGCCTCAAGCCCAGACACTGCATCTCTCTGGCGCTAAAATCCCTCCACTGATTCCCTGTGGCTCGAAGGCTCAAGTTCAGGACCCTCTGCATAATCCACAAGGCTTTCTGGGGCCGGTGTCCGAACTATCTACAACACTCCCTTACTAAATACTCTCCATCTAGAATCCTCCGCTCGTCCTCTTCCAACTCCCTGCGGGTGAGCCGCTTTCACAAACAGAGATTTGGGGGCGGATCTTTATCCTCTGTAGGTGCCTCCCTCTGGAACAGCCTCCCTGCCTCTCTCCATCTTGAGCCTGAGCACCTTAAGTTCTGGAAAATCCTCAAGACCTTCTTCTTCTCTTCCTCCTCCTCTCTCCTTCTCGCCTGCTAACCTCCGTTCTTTTCTTTCCACCCTACTTCCTCCTTCCCCTCCCTAACTCTGTTCAGTTTTTGCTGACTGGTTGCCTGGTTCGCCTCCAGTGCCTTACAGGTCCCAGGCTCCCTCGCCAGTCCTTGCATCTGCCTCCGGGCCGCCGCACTTTGTTCAGCATTACTGTACTTTCAGCTTACCCTCCATGAGCGGGGCAACCTCTCTCGCTGGACTGGATGCGTTTGTTCCCCCCTCCCCCACTCACCTTCATCTGTACGTATACATAACCTGTCCCCCTCCCTAACAGGGTTGCAACTGTAACATTTCCTGCACTTGCACTAGGAGAAATTCCGTCAGGCCTAGTATGCTAGTTTTTTCTGTTAAAGCATTCAGCAACTTCAAGGCCTAAGAATGTTTACTGTATTCCCTTGCTCCCTTCCCACCTTGAAGCGCTTTCAAGCACTCCACCTGTGTTTAAGCGCTGTATAAATAAACAATTACAATTTCAACATTGCCTTTTCTAAATATGTCAGCCTAGACTGCCCTTTAAAGCGTGAATCACACTCTTTGCTTCAAGGCACTACATTCTACTAGACCTTGTCAAGCCAATGCTAGTTTACTTATAAGAGGGGAATTCTGACATTAAATGTTATCTCACCCTTTGCTCCTTCTACCCTGCCAACAGGATGGGTGAAATCTCATGACAATAGAGCACACGTGTTTACTTCTGGCTGCCAGACAAGCGAGTTGGGGTGTGTTTTGTTCTGCAGCCTTGTCCAACAGCAGAAATAGCACAATCTCAGTGGAACACAGTGACACTGTTTACAGTAGAAACATGGAAAGTCAAATACCAGGCCTGCGCCAACGGCCTCCACCTGATAAAAAGTGGTTTAGTTGCAGTGCAGACGGGTTCCCTTCGGTAGTTCGCTTCAGTATTAACTTGCGTCTTCCTGGATGTAAAGCTGCAGCCTTCAGAATGCGAGAAAAAGTAGGCCCAGGCACCAATCAAAAAGTGCCTCACAATTGCAAATTGTCATCACTTGTTTTGTGATACAAACTGTTGAAAAGAGGGAAGACCCCCACCCCCAACCCCCATTCGCCCTTTCAGAACCGAAACTAGTAAAATCCCTATTACGTCTTTTAAATCGCATATCCCGTCTAGACCGCTCTCATTCCCCTCTTTCAAAAAGAATATTAATCCACGACACTTTGCTACCTATGCCATCTACACCTAGAGGACGCAGGCACTGATCATCCTTTACACATGGCATCCCTAGAACTCCCAACTCACCCAGACGACCCCCGGACAATTAAAAAATGTCCCCCTCTCCCTTTGATCTACAGTTTCTTCTTCCACCTTTCTCAACCCTACCGACTCACGTAGCACTTAACTGTTTCTAGGCTAGAGACTTGTGCTCTCCAGTCCTCCCCTCTTTCCCTCCTCTCTCTCTCAATCTTATACGCTCTACTCACTCATTGTTCACATACCAGCCTACCTTTAGCTGCACCATTGCATCAGTCCTGATCTCTCAACCCTCTCTTAACAGTCTTAGGTCACTTTAGCATTTGGTTTGACAACCCTCTCAACCCTATAACCCTCCCCCTTCTTGCAAACTTGGAACTGGTGCAACTTGCACAGCTGGTCTCAGCCCTTACATACTCTGCTGGACATACTCTAGGTGCAATCTTTGGGTCCTCCAGCCTCCTCTGCACCTTCCCACCTCGCCCCCTTATTTGATCAGGCCATTACGCAATCTTCTTGCCTCCTGAGTAAATCCCATTCCTCACCTGGCCTCTGGTCCTAAAACACTATCCTGCAAATGGAAGGACATCAAGGTGGTCCCTGACCTTTCATAGCTACTCCTTTAATCCCTGCGTTCCTTCTCCCCACCCCCCATTCAAGCGTTCTTTCCCTCTTTCAAGAACTTGCTTTCCAAAGCCTTCAACACCCTATCACGCATCAGAGCTCATAGCAGGGAGGATCGTGCGGAAAGATGGTTCCCCACACGACATGAGCGAATGAAACCTTCCACTTGATTCCTGGGAACGCAGATATCTAGCCAATCCCACAGCAGCAAACAGATCCGCTTACGAGACTCAACTTAAGTGTTACAGGGACGAAAGTCATCAAATCCAAAAAATACCACTACATGGACAGAATTAGCAAAGCTCTTCACCCTTCTAGAGAACTTTCTAAATGAATTGCTGAATTCAGCTGCCCTACTCGTGCTACTTTTACCACGCCACACACACAAATCCACTGCAATGCTTTGTGTAACTACTTCTACAATAATGCCATAGAGAGGACCAACACTATCATCTCAAAAGAATCTTCCATTAGACACAGAGCATTCTCCAGGGTTTACTTGACTGTACTATTGTAACCGTGGTTTTGTAAGGATTCCATATGCGCATGTGATAAAGTGTTAATATTGTCACTATTGCTCAAAGACTTGTGTTATAACACAAAATAATCATAAATAAACCTTTAAAAAAAACATTCCATTCCCTACCTATCTCTTGTATCCACCATCGAGACTTTCCCTCACCTACCCCACTTTTTTTCACCTCCTTCTCTCAGCTTTCCTCTTCCTCTTGAAGCTTTTGTCTACTAGATGACAGACTGGCACCCCAGGATACCCTTGCCCCACTATCATGGCATCTTCTCATAAGAACTTAAAACCTCTTTCACTAAGCCACTCCTAACAAAGACATCTCTTGACTACCTTGATGTGAACAACTTCGGACCCATTACTGACAATCGCTACTTAGCCAAATTAGCTAACTGGTGGCTTACTACCAATTATGACTCTTTTCAGGATTGTAATTGTTTATTTTTAAAGCGCTTATACACAAGTGAGTGCTTCAAAGCGCTTGAAGGCAGAAAGAGAAACAATGGAATACAGTAGTCATTCTTAGGCCTTGAAGTTTCCGAATGATGTAACAAAAATAACTAGCATACTAGGCCTGAGGTATTTCTACTAGTGCAGTGCATGACAGGAGGAAATTAGAAAAGAGGCCGGGGGGAGGGGGTAGGGAAAGAACATACAATTAATATCAATAAGCCACCGTACAAGGCCTGTCGACTTGTCAGATAGTACAAGTGCTTGACAAAGAGTGTGGAGAGAAGGGGGAGGAGGGGAAGAAGGGGAAAAGGACATTCAAAACAATGAACTACTGTACTAGCCCTGGCGACATACAGATTTATTGATGATAGGTAATCAATAAAGCGCCTGCACAAGTGTTTCAAGCACAACCAAGCTAGGGAGGGATACAAGGGGAGGACAGGATAAATGATCTTGCAAGGCCTAGTGCTTTCAAGGTCATGCAAGTGCGCAGACAGGAAGAGGGAGGGGGGAACAAGTGCGCCCAGTCCATCAAGGGCCTGGGTTAAGTGCAGAGAGGTTGCCCCTCTCATGGAAAGTATTCTGTTTGTAGCAGTGCAAGGCAGAGTACAGAGGCCGGAGGCAAGTGTAGGACTGGTGGGGGGAGCCTGGGACCTGTGAGGCTCTAGAGGTGCACCGGGCGACCAGTTCGCAAAACTGATCAGAGTTGGGGAGGATAAAGGAGGAGTGCAGCAGGAGAGAAGAGAAAGGAGGTTAGCAGGGGAGAGGGGGAGAGAAAGAGGAAGAGAAGAGAAAAGTCTTGAGAGTTGGAGGAGGCCGAGCGGAGGGCTCTAGAAGGAGAGTATTTAGGAAGAGAGCGTTGTAATTAGTGCAGGCCACGGCCCCAGAAAGCCTTGTGGACTATGCAGAGGGACTTGAACTTGATCCTTGCAGCAACTGGGAAGCCAGTGGAGTTATTTCAGCGCCTGAGAGATGCAGTCCCTGGGCTTGAGGCCAAGGATAAGTCTTGCGGTTCTGTTCTGGATAAGGTGAAGAGGTCGGAGAGTAGAAGTAGGAAGATTGAGAAAGAGACTGTTGGTCATTGGATCCAATAACTTCCATGGTAGCACCCTATCAACAGACTTCAGACTCTTACAAGGAATTGAGTCTTGTTCGGTCTCCATCTGGAAGAGCTGAAAAAACACTGTTGACAGGTATCTGGTCAATCCATCGAACACCAAAGCATCTAATAGCAAACCATCGAATTGTATGCAACGAAATTCCATTCCATCTAATAGCCATATTGTTGTATATAATTCGATGGATCCATCGAATTTAGTGGGGTTCGGGTTGGGGCTAGGGTTGGGTTAGGGTTGGGGCTAGGGCTGGGGCTTGGGTTAGATTAAGGGTTACATTAGGGTTAGTGTTAGGGTTGGGGCTAGGGTTAGATGAAGGGTTTCATTAGGGTTAGTGTTAGGGTTGGGGCTAGGGTTAGGGTTAGGGTTGGGGCTAGGGTTAGATTAGGGGTTATATTAGGGTTAGGATTGGGATATGGGATGGGTTTAGGGTTGGGGCTAGGGTTAGATTAAGGGTTACATTAGGGTTAGTGTTAGGGTTGTGGGTTAGGGTTTGGGCTAGGGTTAGATAAAGGGTTACATTAGGGTTACATTAGGGTATAGGGTTAAGGTTGGGGGTTAGGGTTGGGGCTAGGTTTAGATTAAAAGTTACATTAGGGTTAGGTTTGGGGCTAGGATTAGATTAAGTGTTACATTAGGGTCAGGAATAGGTTTGGGGTTAGGGTTGGGGCTAGGGTTAGATTAAGGGTTACATTAGAGTTATGGTTGGTGCTAGGGTTAGGGTTGGGGCTAGGGTTAGATTAAGGGTTACATTAGGGCTAGGGCTGGGGGTTAGGGTTGGGGCTAAGGTTAGATTAAGTGTTACATTAGGGTTAGGGTTGGGGCTAGGCTTAGATTAAGGATTACATTAGGGTCAGGGTTGGGGCTAGGGTTAGAGTTAGGGTTAGGGTTGGGCTAGGGTTAGATTAAGGGTTACATTAGAGTTAGGTTAGGGTTGGGGCTAGGGTTAGAGTTAGGGTTGGGGCTAGGGTTAGGGTTTGGGTTAGGGTTAGATTAAGGGTTACATTAGGATTAGGGAGTGGGCGTGGGGGATGGGCGGGCTGTTGGGGGACCCCCCTCTATCCCAATATACAAAATAAAATGTAAACGTTACAAGGAGCACTGGACTGCGCCATGTAACGTTTTAAAGTTACAAAAAAAAGCATTGAAATGCTATCTTTTACATGTAAAAGTGCATTTCCATTGAAACCAGTCCATTTATATTTTCGATGGACTATATATAATTCATCACTCTTTCATTCATTTATTACAGCAGCAAGAAAGAAAAACGACTGCTCCCATAATCCCTCGTCTCTCCCCCTTTAGTTCTCCAATTTGAGTGGTGTTACCTAAGATCCCCCCCACCCGGATCTCCTACAGCCGTGCTCCTTACCAAAAAGCCTTTGAAGCCGTGCCCCATGTTACCGATTGTGCCTTGAACAACTCTATATCCACATCTGCCTCCCCCCTCACACCTTTTACCCACCTAGCCAAAGCAGGAGACGAAACAGGAACAAAGGGTTTTCGGAATGACAACCTTGTGTAGTGGGGTGCCCTTGGGAGTCGACAGACCAGGGGGTGCTCACCCACTGGAAAGCCCTCCACCAGGTCATGATAGATGGAAATGGCTGAACGGTACAGATTCACTATTCGTAAAGAAGCAGAGACCGTCTATTCTGCAAGAAAAATTAACCACAAAAACTACAGGGCACAAACAGTTCCCTGCTATCAGACCAGCGAATCCATGCCGCCCAGGCTGCTCGGTAGAATCAAAAAGTGCTAAAAGTGCTAAATTTGGCAAAAATGAAAACAAACTGCATAATAAACAAACCGTGATTTGCGAGATGCTGGTGTGAGCAAAGCGTTGGTGTGCGAAATGGTTCAGGTACCAACTTGCAATGTGTTGAGCAGCTAAAGGCAACTTTGGTAGCACACTATAACACCTTTGTTGTACGTATGCATGTTTTCTTTTTATATTGTATGTTGTTGTTCTCAATTAACAAGAAAATACAATAAAATGTGTTATTAAAAAAAAGTGCTAAGGGTCCATTAGGCTTTGGTGAGGCCTGTATCCATGCCATAATGCCCAGCAGTGCCTAACGTTCTCCAATATCAGCCAGGCCATAAACTGGTGGGATCCAGATAGAACAAGTTGGGGTACCTCCCCTTGCAGACCTCGATGGTTGGCAAAAGCTGGGAAACAGCGACAAGTAGTTGAAGAACAATGGGATACCAGGCCTGGATTAGCCACCATGGCATCACCAGCATGGCCATGGCACCTTGAATCTGGGTGTGCCCCAGCACTCTGGGCAATAGGGCAAATGGCAGAAATGAGTATACCATGTCCGGGCCCCAGACCTGGAAGAAGCCGTCCGTTGCCAGTGATTCTGGGTCAGGTGTCAAACTGAAGAACTACAGGACTTGTGTGTTGAGGTATGAGGGAGAGGGACCCGAGGAGGACCCCTTAGATGGAGGAGGTCACGGAGCATGGCTGGAGAAAGCCACCAGTCCATCAGGTCCCACCAATAAGGAGAACGCCAATCCTCCACACTGTTGGAGGTTCCGGATATGAACACCTTGCATACCTTGAGTTGTAGTGGATGGCAAAAGTCCCAAAACGCATTTGCCAAATCTGAGGACGCCTTGAAGCACATCCCCCAAGGGTCCATGGGCAGGGTTATGGATCACCACTATCGGTTTCTGGTGAAAGATCATACTGCAAAGCAACCATCAAAAATGTCTAAACAATTGATATTTCATAGAGACGCCATCTCGGACCACTGACTTCCAGTGGAAACGCCACTACAGCTTGCACCCCACCCGGTGAGGCTTGCATCAGACTCTTAAGAGAAAACTGGGGAAGTACTGAAAATCACCAAGCAGTTCAAGGCATTGAATTGATGGAGCCACCAAACCAATTAATCTTCAGCATCTAAAGAAGGTTTCACCCAATGGGCATAAGTTGTGCCTTTGCGATGCTTCTGAATTTTCAATAGCGGCAGGGCTCTGCAATGCAAGCGATGGGGGGCGGAAAGATAGCCTAGATGGAGGACGACAACAGGGCCACAATCCTTGTCATCTGGTGCCCACTTTCTGTTTTGATCCCTCGCACCTTCTCCTTCTTCAGTCATAGGGTAGCAGATACACAATCAATCATGAATCAGAGGAACTAAAGACACTGAGAAGGAGTACATGCTCCCAGTTGATAAGGAAGCTCAATGATACCAAAAGATTGACAATCAGAAGAAGATGTTGTCTCAGCATGTCTGGGGTTGGAACCATGAGCAGGCAGGATGTCATTGAGTAAGTGTTACGCCCACCTGGTCTCCGTTGGAGGCGTTGGGGCACAGTTGCAGCACTCCTGGGGGTGAGGTCGCTCCGTCCGACTTTGCCCTCTGCGCTTATGTGGTGACTGGTGGTAGTAGGTGATGCTGCTCGGGACTTCTCCTGCATGGAGAATAGGGGGCGTGAGTATGTCAGCTTGTGCGCCTGATGCCCTCTCAGACCCCTTCTCCCAAACCGTTGTATCCGTGGGATGCGCTGTTCCTGGAAAGCTCACCTGTTGATTCGTTTTGGCGAGCACTCCGTCCTGCTGCTTGTGGGGCGCTTGTGTGATCTGGACCGAGTTCCTTCACTGGTCCCTTGCACGTGGTAGTCTAGTCCTGTTGCGACTAAGCCACTATACTTCAGATAATTGTTCCTGTTTGCCTTTGTCTTTCCTCGTCTGTTTTTGTTGTATTGTAAAGTTTGTTGTCTTGTATTGCTGTCGGTTCCACTTTTGATGTTTGCTCTTTTGCTTTCTTCCCTTGCAGGTGATGTTGCCAGCCCGGCAGAAACTGCAGAGCTCGAGGCGGCAGCCGGAGGGAATGAGGAAGGAAGCTGCAGTGGTACAGTATCTAGTAAGCTGCTAACTAGGGTGCGCGCAGGTTTCAAATGCGGCGCGTCCCTAGGACGGATGTTCTAACCTTGTCTTTCTTCTTTTTCACAGGGTCCAAGTTCGTGGATGTGGAGTGCGGTGCTGCGGCATCGGGATCAAGATCACTGGACGTCAGGAGATGAGTCTGCAGATGAAGCGATGAAGCACTGGTTTCCTGGAAGTGAGTATGCAGGAGAACACCTTGTTTCAAAGGTAAGTAAACTGGTCCAAGCGGTGATGAGCGTCACGTTGCATGTGAGTGCACAGTAACACGAAGCACCGGCCTTAAGGATGGAGCAGCTTATATAGCTGAGCTTCTGAAGCCACGCCCACCAAGTTAAGCCTGCCTGCCACACCCGATGAGTCAGCACATGAAGACCAGGCCTACGGAGCCACACCCGATGAATCAGTACATGAGGATGTTCTCTGGCATAAAGGCGTTCAGCTCCTGGAAAGTTCTTGTAAAATAAAAGCACTCCTGCACTGAAATAAAGTGTTCCTGCTAATATCTCTATATGAGCCCGAGTCCAGCCAGAGCCCCTGTCTTTATGGGTCCCAAAGGGACATAAGTGAGTCAAGTGACCCATTGCACCCACCACTACATGTTGTGGTTTTTGTGTTCTGTGGCCTGTGGCCATGACAGAACTCCCCCTCAAGGCCCCTCTCATGGGTGGTTCCCCCCTGGCCCTGGTTTAATAGGGTTATTGCAGTGGAACTGCCTGATTAATAGTGGAGTGTGGACATGCTCACTGGGTTCCCAGGTCCGATATTGGGGTCCATAACCTTTCCAGTCTATAAGGCAGTATAACGCGGACCGGACCATCTTAGAGTCTAGGATCCTTTTAACTTTGTATTCTGGTTCTCTTCTAACTATTTCAGGATCCGGTGGAATATCGTTCCGCGTACCTGGTCTCAATGGTTTTAGGAGCGAGACATGAAACACTGGGTGGATCCGCATGTGGGCCGGTAATTCTAATTTCATGGCCGCAGGGTTGATCACAGTCTTGATAGTGTAGGGTCCCAGATATCTGGGACGGAACGCCTGTGGTCCTTTCAGGGGAATGTTTTTGGATGCTAGCCAAACCTTGTCTCCGACTTGGTAGTTAGGAGCTTCCCTTCGGTGTCGATCCGCAAACTGCTTCTGTTTCTCTTTGGCTCTGGCAAGATGCTCTGCTGCTTCCTTGAAAACTTGGGTGATGGTTTTGTGTAAGGTCGTTACAGCGGGTATTTCTAATTATTTGAGTGGGTCGAAAATGGATTTCCCTGGATGTCGACCGTACACTATGTAGAATGGGCTTTGTCCCGTACTGGTGTGAATGGAGGTGTTATATGCGTATTCTGCTAACCAAAGTATGTCCTTCCAGGTATCCTCGATTTGTTGCAGCATACACCTTATGCATTGCTCGAGGGTCTGGTTAGTCCATTCGGTCTGGCCGTCGGTTTGGGGGCGATGGCTTGTAGATAACCGGAGGTCGATTTTGACAATTTTACAACACCTTTTCCAGAATGCAGAGACAAACTGAGTTCCTCGGTCTGATATCAATATTGATGGGAACCCCTGTAGCCAGACAATCGGTTCCAAAAACACGGTAGCCAGAGTAGAAGCAGTTGGGAGACCTTTCAGGGGAATAAAGTGGCCCATTTTGGAAAACAGATCTACGACGACTAAGATGGTATTGTATCCATTACAGGAGGGAAGGTCTGTAATAAAATCCATTGATAGCGTATGCCAACGTGCTGGGGGTACTTCTAAAGGCCGTATCAGACCTGCGGGACTTTGTTTTTGGGACTTGTGTTGTGCACAGGTGCCACAGGTTGCGATGAACTGGACAATGTCCTTTCGCCAAGTTGGCTACCAGTAATTTGTCTTTATTTTAGCTTGGGTTTTGGCTATTCCCGGATGACCTTCTACTTATGAATCGTGATAGTTTGCGATGATTTCATTCTGTAATTTCTTATCCGGGATGTACAATCATCCTTGGTAGTATGGTAGGTTGTCCACGATCGTATACCGTTCTCCCTTCCCTAGCCATTCCTGTTGTGCTGGTGGACTCATCAAGTGTTGCAGGTCAGATTTTACGTTGTCTAGAGTGGTGGTTGTAGCAGTCATGCCTTGGAGTCGTCCTTCAGGGAGGATGGCCACGGGGTCTGTTGTAGTGAATGCCTCTTCTCCCTCATTAATGCGAGACAGGGCGTCCGCTTTTCCATTGCGTACTCCGGCTCTATAGGTGATGACAAAGTCGTATTCCACAAAGAAGAGAGCCCAGCGGAGTTGGCATGATGATTGCGCTTTAGCGGTCTTCAAATATTGTAGATTGCGATGATCCGTGATGACGGTGACTGTATGTCTAGCTCCAAGAAGATAATGGCCCTCATTAGGACCCTGGCGGAGTGGGTTTCCGCCAGCGCTAATCGCGGCGGACCCGTCCGCCGTACTACGAGTTCCCTTAGCGCCATGGAGGTTTTCTCCGCCTGGTTTTACCGGGCGGAGAAAACCATGGCGCTAAGGGACCTCGTTGTTAATTACGCCGCCGTACTTTACGGCGGCGTAATTAACTCCTTCCCCACTCCCATTATACCCTATGGGGCAAGAATGGGAATGGGGAAGGGTAAAATGGGGATTGGGGATTTACCGCTCCGCCAAGGTCGGCATGGGGTGGTAAATCCGCCAACCCCCATGGCGCTATCGGCGGCTTTCCGCCATGCTCCGCGGTGCATTTAGCACCGCGGATTCCGCCAGGGTCGTAATGAGGGCCAATGTCTCCAGGCTTTGAACGCTGTCATCAGTGATTGCATAATTCAATACAGGGGCTGAAAACTAGCGAGAACAGAATGCCACGGGATGCAACTGACCTGTTTCGGGGTCTCGTTGTGACAGGCCTGATCCCATTGCTATGTTGGAAGCATCCGTTTTGACCACGTATGGTAATTCTGGCCGAGGATGCCGTAGAATTGGTGCGGTGGTAAATGCTTGCTTTAGCTCCTCGAAGGTTTTCTCTGCCTCTGCGGACCAATTAAATTGTTTATTTTTGCGTAGTAAAGAGGTGATTGGGTGGATGATCTGGGAGAACCCGGGAATGAACCGGTAATAAAAGTTGGCAAACCCAAGTACACTCTGTACTCCCTTTATGGATGTCGGTGAGGGCCAGTTAAGGATAGCGTATACCTTGCGCGTGTCCATGCGTATGCCCCGTGGTGTGAGAATAAAGCAGAGGAATTCTACCTCTGTCACATGAAAGAAGGATATCTCCAGTTTGGCATATAGCCGGTGTTGCCGCAGTTTCTCCAAAACTGCCCGGACATGGTTGACGTGGTCCTCCTTCGTGGTGGAATAGATAAGAATGTCATCAATATAGACAAGAGCGCAGATGTCAACAGTTCACGGCGCACGTCAATCATGAAAAATTGGAACGCCGCCAGGGCATTACATAGTCCAAAGGGCATAACCTGATATTCAAAAAGGCCATATTTCGTGCGAAAGGCCATCTTCCACTCGTCTCCTTTTTTGACTCTTACTTACTAGATGGTAGGCCCCTGCAAGTCTAGTTTTGTAAATATCTGAGCATTTTTGACTTAATCCAAGAGCTTGGGGATAAGCGGTAACGGGTACCGTTTTTTTTACCGTGATCTGGTTAAGTGCTCTGTAGTCAGTGCAAGTTCTCAGGTCTCCCTCCTTTTTAGGCACAAAAAAGAGGGGCGAGGATGCAGGGGACTTGGACGGACGAATTAAGCCATTTGCCAGATACTGATCGAGGTAGGTTTTTAGATGCTGGTTTTCCTGTTCTGTTAGGGTGTAAATTCGGCTGCAGGGAACTTGAGCTCCAGGTACCAGATCAATTTAGCAGTCATACGGTCTGTGCGGAGGTAGGATGTTTGCTTGCTCTTTTTGAAAGACATCTTGGTAATCCAGGTATTCAGGTGGTAGTGAACTGGTTTCTTTCTTCAAGGAACCTGGATTGGTAAGACCTTTTAATGAGAATCCCTTGCTATAACAGGTGTTGGCACAGTCTTGGAGAAAGGTCAGAACTCATTTACGCCAGTCAATCTTGGGATTGTGGGTCTCCAGCCAGGGCATTCCCAATATCATCTGGAACTGAGGAGCGCCGATGAGATCGACGGTGATGTCCTCTTGCTGACCGTCCTGACACAGAAGCGTGACCTTCTCAGTGTAATGCGTCACTGGGCCGGATGATAGCTGAGATCTATCAACTGCTGGGACGTTTTTCCGAAACCTGCTTCTGTCGGAGAGGAAGGCCTATCCGGGTAGCCAGATCTTGGTCCATGTAATTTCCCATAGCCCCACTGTCAATGTATGCCTCCAAAACATGTATTTTCGACGGTTGCTTGTGGTTTACCAGGGGCACAGGGATGACTAGATGTGAGGTCTGTATAGGTTCCTTTTCACCGCTCGACAAGTGGACCCCTACGCTTGCTGGGTGTTGGAATTTCCTGAGTCCTGTTGTTCTTCTTCACCCTTGTCAGCTGCTCCAACTGCTTTCCTGGGCGGTTTCACCGGGCATTCCCGGAGATAGTGACCTGCCTTACCACAGTACAAACATAGCTGCTGCTGTCTCCTTTTCTCCCTTTCTGCCTTGGTGAGTGGGCTTCGCAAGCCTCTGATTTGCATTGGCTCAGACTGATTATGTGATTTGGTTTGATTCTCACGGGGTTGCACGTAGATTGACCGCCCCTCGGCCTTGGCCCGATCCATCTTCCGATCCTGCAATCTGTGATCGAGCTGCACTGTCAGGTCGATGTATTCAGCACATCTTTCCGCAGGATTTACTACTTGGGCTAATACGTCCTTAAGTTCCCCTCGCAAGCCTAGGTAAAAGAGCATAGTTCTTTTCTCCTCTGGCCAGTTAGTTTGTGCTATCAGACGATTGAAGGAAGTGATATATGTTAGTAGGTCTTGATTACCCTGCCGTAGTTATAACAGTTCTTTGGCCAGAGCCCGCCCTTGAGTATGTTGTGCAAATAGTTTCTCCATTTCACGCTGGAAACCTCCGAAGTGTCGCAGCTAAGGATCCTCCTGGTTTACCAAGGGTATTGACCAGTCCTCTGCACTACCTCCCAAATATGAGAGTACAAATGCCACTCTTGCTTTATCTTTGGGGAATGCCCCAGGTCTGCACAAGAAATGTATGTGACATTGATTCATTAAGATGGCGTACTTATTCGGATCGCCTGTGAAGCGTTCTGGTGGGGCCAGGGGTAACTCCCCTGGAAGAACCACCTGTACTGGCGTGGGCTGTGGAGGCGCAGCAGGAGGAGCATACCCCGGCAATGGGACCTGGCCTGCCTGTGCCTGCAGCATTTGCTTTGCTAGTTCATCTGTCTGCTCCCGGTACACAATTAGATCAATCCTTAGGGCATTGGTTTCCTGTCTTGAGGCCTGAACCTCAGCCCATAACTCTCCCAGTAACCTGGCCAACTGGTCCATTTCAGAAGTTTCCATAACGCCCAGGCAGAGATTCGAAGAGGCTTCGCATTCTGCTATGCTCACCTGGTCTCTGCGGAGGCGTTGGGGCACGGTTACAGCCCCCCCGGGGGTGAGGTCGCTCAGGTCCGACTTGCCCTCTGCGCTTATGTGGTGACTGGTGGTAATAGGTGATGCTGCTCGGGACTGCTCCTGCATGGAGAATAGGGGGCATGAGTATGCCAGCTTGTGTGCCTGATCCCCTTCCAGACCCCTTCTCCCAAACCGTGGTACCCGTGGGATGCGCTGTCCCTGGAAAGCTCACCTGTTGATTCGTTTTGGCGAGCACTCCATCCTGCTGCGTCTGGCAGGGGCGCTTGTGTGATCTGGACCGAGTTCCTTCACTGGTCCCTTGCACGTGGTAGTCCAGTCCTGCTGCTACTAAGCCACTATACTTCAGGTAAGTGTTCCTGTTTGCCTTTGTCTTTTCTAATCTGTTTTTGTTGTATTGTAAAGTTTTTTGTCTTGTATTGCTGTCCATTCCACTTTTCATGTTTGCTCTTTTGCTCAATTCCCTTGCAGGTAATGTTGCCGGCCCAGCAGAAGCTGCGGAGCTCGAGGCAGCAGCCTGAGGGAATGTTGAACGAAGCTGCAGTGGTACAGTAGCTGGTAAGCAGTTAACTAGGGGGCGTGCGGGTTTCAATTGCGGCACGTCCCTAGGATTGATGTTCTAACCTTGTCTTTCTTCTTCTTCACAGGGTCTGAGTTTGTGGATGCGGAGTGCGGTGCTGCGGCGTCAGGATCAAGATCCCTGGAGATGAGTCTGCAGATGAAGCGATGAAGCACCGGTTTCCTGGAAGTGAGTATGCAGGAGAATGCCTGGTTTCAAAGGTAAGTAAACTGGCCCAAGTGGCGGTGAGTGTCACGTTGCACGCGAGTGCACAATAACGCGAAGCACCGGCCTTAAGGATGGAGCAGCTTATATAGCTGAGCTTCTGAAGCCATGCCCACCAGGTTCAGCCTGCCTGCCACACCCTGCCGCACCCGATGAGTCAGCACATGAAGACCAGGCCTAGGGAACCACACATGATGAGTCAGCACATGAGTATGTTCGCTGGAATAAAGATTTCAGCTTTAAAAGCACTCCTAAAAGCACTCCTGCACTGAAATAAAGTAAAAGCTCTCCTGCATTGAAATAAAGTGTTCCTGTTCACATCTCTATATGAGCCTGGAAAGACGCCAGGACTTAGTCCAGCCAGGGCCCCTGTGTTTATGGGTCCCAAAGGGACATAAGTGAGTCAAGTGACCCATTGCCCCCATCACTAGATGGTGTGGTTTTTGTGTTCTGGGACCTGTGGCCATGACAGTTAGATCAACAGTCTGATGCCTTGCACACACTAAGAAAAGCACCACAGGCCACAATAGCTTTGAACAACATCAGGGTGTAGAAGAAAAGGGCAAAGAAGAAAAATTGAACAACCATCCTTTCAACTGAAAACGTAGCAAGTGCCTGTGTTTGGGGCAATAGGAAAAGCTAAATAAGCATCCTTGAGGTCTAACCGAACCAACTATTTGCAGGACCTCAATACATTGTCGGTAAAGATAGTTGGGTACTCCCCTATTTTTTGTTATCGGGGGATCAATCTTTGAAAGGGGAGGGTATGGACAGAAACTATAAAGCAGCAAAAGATTGATTACCCCTATCTTCTCCCTATTATTGTTTATTGGGTCAGTGCACTACTGCCTTCTTATATTCGGCAGACTAATCCACAAGAGTTGTGGATTATTCTGCCCGAATATAAGAAGGCAGTAGTGCACTGTACCAATAAACAATAATAGGGACTAAGAGAGGGTTAATAAATCTTTTGGTGCTTTATAGTTTCTCTCAATGCATTGTGCAACAATGCATTTGTCGCCATCTTGAGGTGTCAATAGAGAACACAAGCGTTCAGTGCGCATAGTGTGGAAGGAGGGGTCCTTTTTCTGAACCAAAAAGATACTGCTGAGGAAATTGGTGGGGTAAGGCTGTCCAAGTTCTACTTCCCTCTTTTCCAGCAACATCGCAATCTCCCTGGTAATCTGCTTCTATTCTGGGCAGAACCAGATTTTACCAGTTGGCCTCGCTTGCGGCGTAACACCAGGAACTCCATGTGGTAACCCCTGACCATATCTAAAACCCTGGGTTAAGCTGAAATAGCGCACCAATTGCTGAAAGAATATTGAATCTGTCCCCCCACCAGCGGATGGTTTGGATCAGTGGTCTTCAAAGTTTTCTGGCCTGTGCCCCCCTGAGCAAAATGTGGGCAGGCTGGACTCCTCCCCCCCAAAATGCCTGACAGTAAGTCCAAATGGTTATGAACTATCATGCGCCATCACCGTACCCTACTCCCAGTATAGTCCCTGGGCTCCCCCACCTGCTCCCATCAACTCAAGCCCTTCCTCTTCGCTTCCTCTTTCTCTCCCTCTCTCCCCTGCTGATGCCTCTGTCTGCTGCGCTAACTGGCCATCCACTGAACCTTACGGGCACCAGGTTCCAGCATTACTAGCAGCCCCTTGCACGGTCTCCGGGCCTCTCACCTACTTAGGGACTGAATATGCAACCCTACAGTCCGTTGCCTCTCTGCACTTACTTGAGCCACCACCCTGGCAGCACTTACCGCGTTTTGCCACTGCACTCTCCCACCCCCATTCCCTCTGGCACTTTGCCACTTCCCTACCCCTCGCACTTGCACGATCTGAATGACACAAGGCACAGTAAGCTTGTTTGTTTTGTCCTCCCTCTGTCTACCCTTCATTGTCTTGTCACGCCTAGAAACACTTGTGTACAGTCGTGTTATAAATGACTTATATCACAGTCTCTGGGCTACCTCATTTCACTCCTACCCAGACTCCGGGCTCTCCCCACCCCACCACAGATCCTGGGCTCTCCCCGCCCTGCACCTATCACCATGCCATGGCTCCTGCCCATCCTGCTCCCACCACAGTGCCTGGGCTCCCCAACTCTTCTCTCAGCACAGTCCCACAGCCCGTGGCGGCTGGCAAATTTTTTAAGTGAGGGGGACATACATATTTCCCCCAGATATACGAACTAGTTAGCAGTGATCCATGTGAACCTGGCTCCCACTTGTCATTTCATATATACATTTTACACCGGGTAGTCCCAAAAACAGGGCTCTGTCTGGATGCAAATTCCATTGATAAGTTAGAAAGGAAAAACATTTGTATATTTATTTTATTATTAGATTGATAATCATAGCCAGCCAACACTTGTTTCAACCTCTGAAAGGTCCCCATCAGGGCTGTAAAGTTCTTGCAAAACAAATATTTTATTTATCTAAACACACATACTTTGTTCCAAAACATTTAAAACCAATGTCCCATTACATGTTCACCAACATGTTGGTCCACATAAAGTAAATAACCATATAAGTGTAATTTAAAAAGTAAATTGAAGAAAATCCATTACATTAACACATACAGTTCAATAAATAATCAATGCATCGTTGCATTAATCACCACAAAAAATAAACACATATTCAAAATTGGACAATTTGTGTTACCAATTGACCAGGTAGAGGGGAACAAGATGGGGGAAGGGAAGAGTGGAAAAAAGGAACAGGGGAAAAGAAAAAAGAAAAAGCGATATATTAATATCATATACCATTTCATCATAGAGTTATACGGGTAGGCGTATAGCCTCTTGTGTCTAGGTTTAGTAGTACCACTAACAACTCAACACCTGTCATGCTTCTGAAATGTGTAAAAAAGAAAGGTCACCCAGTCTTAACAAACGTCCTTGTTAACGTGATTCCTCTCATCATTCATAGATTGAAATGTCGCAGTGGTAGGTCTGATGCTAGGTGGCTCTGTGTGCTCGTGCCCAGGCTGATCTCTATCCAACCTGATACCAGTGTCACGCCTGTTAATGGACTGAAATAATGGTCGCTGTTCTCCACTAAGAAGACTCCTCAATTGTATCAGACTCATATTTCAAATGAATTCATGCATTCATCTCACAAAGGATGAAAATGTCAAACTGGTATATTAACCATACATGGGAATATCAGGTCCCTCTTTGCAGTCTATGCCGATTGATGCACAGATCATTATTCAACATCAGGTCTGTGATTGCTCTTTAGCGAGAACATTTCCTACAAAGAATTGACAAGTAATGGACCAGCTAATGCTCAAGTGCACTTGTTATATAGATTGCATTCAGTGGGCCTCATTACACGGTATGCAGCAACCATGGTTGCCGCTGGTATTTTACTGTGTCCACCTTGGTGGATGGTGGAATTACCGCCCTGCTCCAAGGTGAGTGGGGCGGTAATTCCCCATTCACCAAGGCACTTCCCCATTCCCCTAGGGCTCAATGGGAATGGGAAAGGAGCTAATTACGGTACCTTAATTGCGGTACCGGTAAACCCTTACCGCATTCCGTGTAATGAGGTCCAGTGAAAGTGAAGGTGCCATGTGTTGTAAACATACCTACTATATATATCTCCACAAGTACATTGGCTCGTATACTCTTGTGAAATGGTCTCATTAAGGTTTTTCTCCAAAACTTGACTCCTAATTTTTCTTGGCTTGTTAGCTGTGAAAACTATGATTGATATAGGAGAAAATGTTGGTCTTAAATTATTTTTATTTCATGTATGCATTTATTTACAGCACATATAGCCCATAGGTATCTAGGTGCTAGTTTCATTGTGGAAAGGTAGGTTATTTAAAGCGTGCTTGTATATGTATATATATTTTAGCTTTCACCCAAGCATCCATCCCAGCATGGATTCGGGATTCGAATCTGTGTTTGCTCAGCATGGTCTTGTTTCCAAGACCCGCGTGTTGCCACAAAGCTATCCTCCTGTCTCATCCACCTGGTGAATATCAAGAGATTGTGATGTTTGTTAGTACAATGCTATAAAATCACAACTAATATTCTGGTAAACTGATCAATCCAATATTGTCTTATTTTAGGCACTGTTAATCCATTATACATTTGAGTGAAAGCAAATTACCACTCAGTTGTCACTCAGTAGATTTTATGTAGGTTATATTGTTTAATTAGTTGATTGGACGCCTGCTTTTATTAGAAAAATTATATTAAATGCACAGTTCCCATCTATTTAGATTCCAAAATGTAAAGATTATTAAGTTAACTGACCTATAACAGGCCTTCTTCTGTGTGTACTGTTTTATCCTTGTTATTGTTTGGTTCCCACATATCGGACCAGCAACTGCTGTCTCTAAACATTTTCAATCTTTTGTCCCTAGTTGGTACCTGAATAGTATATAAAAGGGGGTTTATACTGGAACCATGATTACTAATCGATTGATAGAGGTAACGCTGGGCCCTTATTAGCCAAAGGATGCAGAATTGTGTTGGCACTACTCATAATGAACCTTTCATCCTGGCTGTTGTCACAGTATGTCAAATTTAACAATACCTCCGTCACATTTCCTACCACATTGTGCCCAAAACAATATGATTCTTTTAATTGACCATCCATTGCACCGCCATACAAAATCACATATATACTCCCATTTCGTGATTGGAGTTCAGACCAGGCTGTATCATTTGAAATGTTCTCTGTCAACCCCTCTTACTGCACATGGTTATATGTTTTAATCCTATGAAACTAATATCATCTTTGTTTCCCATCTGATGTACAGAGAACGGGAATCTGGTGTCGTCATGCCCCAAATTACTGAGGTGCTCCCTTATCCTTGTGTTTTTTTGGTTGACCTTGGGCTGAGGACTATAGCGAGTATCCATACATGAATCCTCCAAGTGAATGTATTAAATTCGTTTCTCTAGAGAGAAAAGAATTGGTTTTTAGCTCAACTTGATAACAGCCCAAACAATTTGCATTTCCCCAGATATGCCATAGCAACCGAGCGTAGCGAAGGAGCCTGAACCAATCAAGGAGGTTGAGGGGATTTTCCCCGGGGAAAATATTTAAAATAATGGCTTAAAATGTTGCATTTTAGAGTATACTTTTGTCAAAAAATTGGGTCAAAAGCCAAACAGTTTGCAATTGGTACTGGGGGGCCCAGGAGGCAGGAATTATTTTGTTTTACTGTGCATCTACGATAGATATCCAGTAAAAAGATACCATCCCTGTCCCAAGGGCCCCACAGCGCCTAACACACTCACACAATCAACGTGATTATGTGTGTATGCAAGGCACTGGGGGGCAGAGGGGGAGAGCATGGTATTTTTGACTGGACATCTATGATAGATATTCAGTAAATAAATACCATCTCTGTCCACTGGGCTCCACAGCGCCTCTGAAGGAGAGCTGATTTTGGCAGGTGGGTAGTGAGATTGTGCAACAAAGGCATTTGTAAAATACCTTTGTTGTACAATTCTCCTTCTCCTCCTACAACCCGCCACTCGCCAAAATCAGCTCATCACGACTGTCTGTCAAAACCTAGGACTCATCAGAATTAAAGCCATGCCTTAGAATTCGCTCCCAGCGACTATCCTGTCACAACTTTGCAGATGACATTCAAATCATCTTCAAAATCCCCAACGATCCTTCCTCCTCTTAACCTGATCTCGCACTATGCCTCTCCGAGGTTGTAATCTAATCACCTCCTCCTCAACACAGGGAAAACAGAAATCCTGCTTTGTGGAAAGACCTCTTTCTTCCCTCAACCCATTCCTTGGCCTCTGTCGCTAGGAACCCAATGCCTCCTCCTCTAATAAGGTAAAAAACGTTGAGTGTCTTATGGATTCTAATCTTTACCATACTCCCCACTTCATCTCGATAATGAAAACCTGTTCCCATCATATCCGTGTCCCTCGATGCATTTTATCTTTCCTTACTGTCCTGCTCAGGGTATCAGCAATTATTTAAATCACTTTCTCTCGCCTAGGCTATGCCAACACGCTACTCCTGGAAGATCCCTCATATCATCTAACTAAACTACAGTGTATCCAGAATACCTCAGCAACACTGCTCTTACACCTAGAACCAAGGGATCACATATCACTCACATGTCACATACTCCATTGGTTCCCAATTGATCTGGCAGTCCCTTTCAAAGCTAAGTGTATCACTCACCGCACCTTGCACATCAAAGGACCTGAATACATACAATAGATCACTGTGTACATACCCGATAAAACCTCAGATCAGCCTGCGCATCACTACTCGAAATCCCTGGTACCAAATAAGTCCAAATGGGTGGCTCTTCCTTCTGAGTACAAGCAGCAACACTATAGAACTCTCTTCCACCTAACACCTGCCACTTAGAGGACCACCACCTCTTCAGGAAAGCTCTCAAAGCCTGCCTGCCCCAGCCATTCCTCCTCCAACATTGGTTTGGCCCTTTTAACACCATGTGCTCCCTAGCAGTCTCTCAAGAAATACACATAATAACTCACTGCTTCCAGTTTACCCTCCCTACCTACCACCCCTATGTTTAACCTGCTCCTTTCTACCCTTTTGCCCTTTCACCACAGCTATCACGCACTCTTCATCCCCACTCTCACCCTGGCCATTTTACCTCTTCTATGGGTTCATCTGGTCATATACCCTAGAAACCAGAACGCCTTCCCACGGTTTCCTTCGTCGACCATCAACTCAAAGGATCTGGTCTTTAACCCTCTTCTTACGTCATTGATCTCACTCGATTCTAGAAATATGAGAGACTTTTTACGTGCATACTGTTTAGCCCAACCTAATCACAACTAAGGTTGAATCGTGATTGAGAATCAATCTGACAACTTTCTGAAGTGAGCGCTCTGTGCAGCTACATTCAGGGAAGCTTCCCAGGATCCGCCCCCCTTCACTTCCCTCAGGTTCCTGAGGGATTCCAAGAGATCTATCATAGACCTTCAGCCCTCCTTCAGGTTATCCATTCATCCTCTTCATCCTCATCTCCAAGTCATACTCACTCACCATCAAGTGGAAGGATACAAAGGTAAGTGGATTTGTATTTAATTTCTTTATTTCACTTGATTCTTCCCCCTCCAATTAAATCTAGGTCTACTTAGCTGCGCTCCCCGCCTGTGCGGCATAGGCTCCTTGGTTGCTGTGTTTGTACGGCTTTATGCAGTCGTACTTGGCAACACCTTCAGCTGGTTTCAGGTGCACCCCCATTAACAGGCAAGCAAAAGCAAAGGACATTTTGCACATGTATCCTGCATTAGGGGCATTTAAGAGTCATATTTTGCCGATAGGGATTCTGGATCCAAACATCCTTTCCGCCCTCCTCCATCTTGCGCTGTGCCTCCTTGCGGATATTCTTTTATAAAGCACAGCCATACGATATCCCATGTCATTCTTTCCCCCATAGTCTACCCAGCTATCTTGCATTCAGTCCGCCTGGATTTTCGGTACACACAAGCTCAACTGAGCGAATACATCCAGACGGCTGCCCTATGGCTCTGCCTACACCTTACTCCTCCTATCTCTCCTCCCTGCCCTGCGCCTCATAGAATACAGCTGACTGCCATGGCCATTTCATTACAGCCAGGGGCCATTGTCAGTTACTGCCAACGGTATTATTAACGCCCGTTAACTAACAGCAAGGCCAACACCATTGGCAGAAGGACACTATATAAAGCACTGTAGATTACCGTACATTAATATAACCCTTGGTGATTCTTTTGTGACTGGGTAGTGTATATGAACAGCCAGTGAATGTGCAAGCTGAAGCATTGCAGCCTCTACCCGAGGTAAAGTGCCTTCTGCATTCGTCAAGTCCGCCACAGCTGCACTTCCTCAGCGATATCAGGGGGTTGAGGAGGAGGAAGAGTGGTGGATGACAGGTCATCAATCTTCAAATGTAAAAGCGTGATTTTTTACGTTGACCACAATGCACTTTGGTGCCAGGTACTGTAATAACACAGACATCCATCATTGCATTATTCAGGTAACTTTTTCCCAGGTTTGTTTTGTTTTCTCTTTCCACGTGTTTCAGGGTTCTGTGCTGGATGTCACTTTCTTAATTTTTTTGTTATTGTGTATGGTTTAAAAAAAAACGTTTACAAAACATTTACATGAAATATAAGACTATCTATAAAACCTCCGACTCGGAAGTTGCTTTCAGAGGCATGTAGACTCAGCAATATGACATCGCACATGGCGCACGGGTAGTATAGCTCAGTTGCAACGCTCTTGGTTTGGAAAAAAAATCGACACAGAACAACACAGGTTCAAATCCTGGGTCAGGCTTAGGAACCTCTTTGTATTAAGCGCATTATAAATAACCAATTATAATGATAGTCAAGCGCAATGCAGCGCTTCGCTAATATTACAAGCCACGCCCATTACTATTCTGAGGATGTCTTCAGTAGTAGTCCCTCTACTGCCTGGACATGTTAACAGATCTGACCGTGTATTGTGTGCGCTGTTGTAAAAGTATATGTGTAACTGTGAGGTATTCGACCATCCACATGGGGAGCGTGCGCTCGCCTGGGCTTTTTTTGATGATTTTTTAGGGAATGGAATGATGGGAGATCAAACTCCAAAAATGTGTGGGGCTAACCTGCACACATTTTCAATGCTTGCCGCACAACAAACACATAGTGCAGTGTACTCTGGGGGACACAGACTACAGGCGCAGTCCTTCTTGTCACATTTATTTGACATGTGACAGCGAGGGGTGCACGAAAACATCCAGAGGAGAAGGGCAACACCTTCCTCCTCCCATGATCCATCCTGTTCTATTGTCTGTGTCTATATGTTGTGTGTGGTGGGGCGCATACTGATGAGAGTTGTGATTGTGGATATGTGGGCTGCCCAGCAATGTCATAGCTGCAGTTACTTTCAAAGAACTGCTCTACCATACAACAACCAGTGCTGGAGCAGTTTAGGAAACGTGGTCAGTCTGTAAACATACACTGCAAAGAGTCTAGGTCCTTTCTATTCACTTCTAGGACAATAGTTCTGTATTCGTAGCACCTGGAAAATGTTGGGCTTTTGCACCTATGAACAGATGGCAGTCCTTTTGTTAAGTACACTCCCTCGTCAATCACAACCTATCATGAGTCTAGAAGCAAAACATGCAAAACCCTTCTGAGCATCATGGCACTTTGCAGTGAAGGGTGCTAGTCTGGCAGTAGAACCCCAACAAGGTAATTGACCAGCTTTTTCCATAGAAACATGGCTCTCCAACTCAACCCCAGCAGTTGCTGACCTTCACCCTTCAGCTTACACAATTTTCCACAAAAATCACACCGACAAGACTGTTAGAGGTGTTGCAATTTTCTTCAAAAACACCGGGCAGAAGCATAACTGAAGGCTCCATGTCATTTGAAAGAAGTCAATTTTGTTGAAATTACTTTGAAAATACTTCAATTTTGTATTTCATTTTGGTGTCCCCCAGCATCCCCCTTGCCCTTCACTATCAACCCCACCCAAAACATTTCCCCACCCCCCTCTTACCACTTTCCACACAAATACTTTAAAAATTCGAAGTATTTTCGAAGTAATTTCCACAAAGTAAATTACATGGAAATAATTTACTTTTTGGAAACAACGGGATACAGTAACTGAACCCTCACCACTACCTAACTATCAATCCCTGCTTCTGAAATAGACCCCTTCCATCGTTCTCCTGTGACATACACCTTATTTACAGACCACGATTACCCAACCCAACTTTCCTCCAAACCCTCTCTGATCTTCAAACACTCACTTTCCTCTCCTGCTCTCATCTAATAATCTTAAACAAATTCAACTTCTGACTTCTAACGTGATGACCTACAGAAGACCAAATCCTCCCTAAACCGCCTCTATGAGTTTGGACTCACCCAAATAGTTCTAGTCCTCTTTCCAGACATACACTGTCAGAATATTCAGTCTTGATTCTTCCATAACTGCAACCTCTGGACTTTCTATGTCATGACTGACCACTTCTGTATACCTTTCCATGTCTCACTACCCAAGAAACCTATCGTCCACAAACTCACCACTCACTCACTCACTCACTCACTCACTCACTCACTCAAAGAAAATGGTTCCTGGTAACAATTCTTTAACACCTCAATCCTCCAAAGCCAGCAGGCCTTCAACGTCTCATCCAGACGCTACGTCTCTTCTTCATGACTTTGAAAACCACCTCAGCATGGCACTGGATTCTATCGCTCCACATAAGACCACAAAAAGCGGCAAGACCAATCACCAACCACAAAAATGGGGTACATCCTACCTGCCTTCCTCTCGTTCCCTTCAGAAACGCTTCTTTCCCTCTAACCTTACAGCACACTGCCATCTCCTTGAGGTGCCCAACATTGGTGGTGCTGATACCTTCTAATGCCCTGCATATTTCTTATTATGTCACAGCCCCTACCTCCGTTGCTATCCCTTCACTCATCAACTCTGTACTCCTTCTCCCCTTGGCACTTGTCCATTCTCCCCCTCTCTCCCCTTGACACTTGTCCACTCTCCCTCCCATGCAAAAGGGGCCTTCCCCGGGCCTTCTGGGCCACACAACCGTCCACTGCCTTAATACTGTATACATTGCCTAACGCCAAGGGCCTGCATACCTCCCCACACTCAAAACCAGATCTGTTCCTCTCACTTCTTTTATTTTAATAACTTTCTTTATTGGCAGTCTTGGCATGGAACATCATTACACAGTATAACGCGGTTCACAACAGATGAGACAAACATACAGGGTCAGGGTGTAGTACATACTGGAGTGGAGGGGGTGAGTCAGCAGGAGCATCTTGTGGAGGTGACGCACCTAAAAGATAAAGGTTGAGTAGACCCCATATGTCTCTAGGGCGGGATTTGATGGATTGCATGCATGCCCATTGCTCCTCCATATCATTGGCCCATTGGCCCACACAACGTCGCTTAGCCAGTTCTCTATAGTAGGAATTCTCGCACTCATCCATCGTAGTAAAATACGTTGTTTAGAAAAGAGAAAGTACAGGTTTACAAATTTGCTCGTACAGCCCAGAGTGGGTTCAAAAACATGGAATAAGCAATGCATTGGCGAGGGGTCAACGATTTTGCCTGTCATTTCGGATATTAACATACACACATCCTTCCAACGTCCCGTATCATGTGAAAATATTTGGTGTTAGCGATGTTAAACTCAGGGCATGTACCTGTTCCTTCCCCCGGAAAACGGTATCAGGTAAGAATATCCCTAAATATATGGTCGCTGTATATAATTGCGCCAGGAAAAGGTTGTAGCGACATTATATATGTGACCATATTTATAGGGACAGGGGCAGCGGGGGTTGCAGGGGTGTCCCCCGCTCCCCATGAAAAATAAAAAAGGGTTTGGGGGTCACGGGGGTATCCCCCGTATGTTCCATGTAATAATGTCCCCACAAAAAACTGCCATTTTTCAGCGATTTTTTTGTATGGCGATATTTCTGAGGGGACATTATTACATGGAACCCGGAAAACAACCATAGCCTGTCTGGCATGTAATGGTATCGGTGCAGTACTTTCAATTGCAATTTTTGGAACCGTCAGTTGACACTTTTATCATCTGTACGCACATGTCTGCCCAAAGGTCATCACTGATGTCCACCTGCAGGTCCCTTGCCCATTTAGAGCGAGCAGCGGCACTAACGAGCGGTTCTGGATCAGATTATATATAGAGGCCACCAGGCCCTGGCTTCGCTCGCTGTTAGGATGTACCCCAATATCTGTTCCACAAGAGAACCATCCCACGAGGCAAGGAGGGTGCGCAGTTCCAGAGGGGAGAAGATCCCTGTGATACGGGGCTGATACACCTGTCTCCTTCCATAGTCTACGCCTGGCCATTGATTTTATGCTAGCAAATCGAGCAGGGACGATCAGTGACCTCAGGTCCCCATCTCCTGCAGAGCCCCTTTCTAGTTGAGAATGTGGAAGAAGAGTAGGGCCTCCGAGAACCAAAAGGCTGCAGACTGTGCCTGCGCCACTACCAAATATAGATATAAATTAGGGACAGTAAAACCTCCCTTCTCATATGGTTGTTAAAGTGTGGCCCAATTAAGTCGCACCCCACCTGAGTGCTACACAGACCTGCGCATTTCTGCCTCTAGGTCTTGGAAAAAGGCTAGAGGCAGAAATGTGCCAGAGTGGGATATTAAGAACTATGTAGAGGAGTTTAGGGAGTACTGTCAGATTAGAGAACCAAGGGGCGTCATTACGAGATGGGCAGTAGCCATGGTGCTATTAGCACCATGGCTGTCTCCCATACCGTGTCCGAGTCCGGTCTTGTTCAATGGGGACTTACCGGTGCATTCCGACCCTGGCGGGACCGGTAAATCCCCATTGAACAAATCATTCCCCATTCCCATTTTAGCCCCCATAGGGCTCAATGGGAATGGGGAGGGCGCTAATAACGGGCTCGCGAATGGCAAGCCCGTTATTAGTACCCTGGTCCCTTAGCGGGACCCGTAAGGGACCTCGGAATCGGGCGGTAAGGGATTACCGGCACCGGTCTCCTTACCGATGCCCGGTATCCCTTACCGCCCGACTTGTAATGACCCCCACAATTTCAGGCTCTCCAGTCATTCTGATTCATTCTATGGGCTGCTGCTTCACTTCTGTGAATCAGCATGTTTGTAGAATGCTGCTGTTGCTGCCATTGGAGCTGTTGCTGCTGCTTTTGCAGCAGTAAGCACCACTACCTCTACTGCTACTGCTCTTGTAATGGGGGTTCTTTGGTAACGGATTTGAATGCCATATCACCAGAGCATAGTTAAGAAATACTGATACATCTTTTGGTCTATTCAAGCCAAAATGCAGCATATGATTAAGAAGCAAAATCCCCATTGGCCTAAAGGATGTGCATAGGAATAATGGAGGATTGTAGAATTGGACAATCAAATATTCAGGGGGGGGGGTTGCGGGAGGGGTGCTGAAGAGTGAGACTAAAGATTGTATGAGAACTGACCTAAACAGATTCTACAATTTGTATAAAACATTCCATAAACAAAGGCATCATCAGGTGTATCTCAGTTATAAGGAAATTAACATTCTCAACATGGACAACACTACACCATATCTGGCATGATTGTAAAGGCACGTATTGACACCTTCATTGAAATATATTACATTTTTGCAATGCAACATGAGGTTTCAAGCATTTGAACTTTCAGCGCGTAGTGCACATTTAAAATCACTTTTTTCATTATTTCACCAACTAGTAATTCAAATTATTCAAAGTTCAACACGTGTCATCAAGTTTTTAGGAACAGTTGTAAGGTCGATGGCCATTTCTGGACTTATTTTCCCATGTGTAAAAGATCCGTCCTTTGTATAGCATTTGTATATTGTGTGAATTCATATGAGAGAAATCATATGTATTCTTTGTAGTACAAGGAATTACATGCACTGTAATGCTGTTTAATGGACACCTGCTTCTCAAATCAGCACATGGCTGCTGCATGTTTATTCACTGCCTGAATCCATTCTTCCAGCAATAAAGCGGCAGTGTGGGGGAGGCCCTGTGTGGACCGCCTCCACACTGCCGCTTTATTACAATGCCAACGTTTAGAAGAGAGAGTTCCTTCTGGCATATCCATTGTCTAGATAATGTAAAACCACTGATCTCAGTGAACACATGAGGAAGGTTCATTTGGTGATCTTTGCCCCAGAATCTTCCTCAGATGTTTTAATGCATGGCTATGCATGATTGCAGGTACACACATTTGAACAGGACTATAGAAGTATCTGTATAGGAAAGCTTCACACTTAAGTGTTGCTCATTTGAAACTGTGTAGTTGAGACCCAGTGTTTTGTCCACGAGCAGCAAAGAGTCTGTCATTTGGGAAGGGCTTAAACCTATAATGACAAGCTCTGTAAACAGTCAGCTAAACTATGTCAGCTCTCTCCTCTTCCTAGCATTTCCCTTCATGCACTTCTGCTGTACCAGAGACCGTCTGTATTCTCCAAAGCTGTATTTGATGGTTACACTAGTGAAACCTATGCTGAGGATTACGTGAAGCAACTTTGTGAAAGAATTGGATCATGTACTAATTATCGGCACACCCACTGCATAAATGCACTTGAGACTTAGAATTACAGATAGTCGTCAAAACATGCTCACTTGTGTTAAGATCATTTCAGTGATATGTGTTGGTGGGACATGCAGATCAGCGATTGCATTTCTGAACCTGATAAGGATTTTAGGATGTTTTTTTTTTTTCCTACAGCCCCACATCTTCCAAAATCATGCATATCCTCGCCTTTCTTCACAAAGAACATAAAATACAAATCAATTGGGGGCCGTGGCCAGCAGTGCCAACAATGTGGTAGCTCTGCTAATGGCCTCCACAGGAAGCCCAAGATTTAAGAGGAAAAACGTTGCTTCTAGCTCGATGCCGCAGCCGAGACATCCAGGGAATGTTCTGGGAAACTGAAGGGAAGGTCTGGGTAGAGATTTGACGCCGCACCTGACCTACTCTCCGAGCTACAAACTAAGTTCCATGAGGCCGCCCGATGGAGCGAAGATCTAAGATGGTGCCGCCAACAAACATGCAAAGACTCTGAGGAATCGAGGGGCGCCTGTCAGCATACAATGCCCCCAGCTCTGCCTGGCACTGAAGTTGGCAATTCGCCAGTGTTGCCTACTTATTTCCTTTGCGCTGACACTGGGTGACAGCAGTGAGTGTGGCGGGAACCGTGGCCTGCGGGGACGCTAAGGAGAGTACCTGCCCCTCCCCTTACACGGCCCGGTGCCTTGACATTGCAATGTGAAGGGACTGCCAGTGAACCACACTCCTCGCTGGCCTTCCTTTTCCTCGTCATCGGGAGGGGAGGTCGCCCCCCCCTTCCTGGGCTCCTGAATCCCCTACATACACGGAAATGCGAGGCTCACTGGCACGGGGGTCCTTTATATAAGGAAAATAATTCTCAAGATTCACCATGGCTTTTTTTTTAGCTATTTCGTGCCTGGGGGGATCTGCTGCTAGCTGGAGGACATTCTGTGGAGCACAGGTATCCCATTTCACCTCACCACTTACCCACACAATTACTCTTGGCATTTGGCTGTGCTGACACAGTCCCAGCGAGGTCAATACTCCACTTTTCATTAGGAGGCATGTCGAGACAGGCTAAACCTCAGAAAAATGCAGACATAACTACAATGCTATTACCCTCTGATAAAGTGGGGAAAAAGACATGGCAAAATCCTCAATTCAATCTCCAGACCGTCCGGACAATTGTCCACCAAGGACGACATCCAAGCTTTTATGTTGGATATTAAGTCGGAATTCCGGAATTGAATGTCGGTAAAATAAACAAAACTGGACCACCTGGACCAGAAGGTGGTTGAAGTGGAATAAAGAATGGGTGAGACAGAGGATCAAGTCATGGACCAAGCTGCGATGCTGACAGACATGCAACAGAAGATTCAATCCCTGGAAAATTGCAGTGAAATCCTAGAAATTAAGCAAGAGGATATGGAGAATAGGGCCCATAGGAATAACCTACGGATTAGAGGGGTGCCTTGAATGAATGTGTGAGGGACTTCTTCCAAGCACTCTTGCCGCATCTGGATATGGCCTTGCTTCTCCTGGATCACACGCATACGTTGCAAAGCTACAGGGGTTAATCGTCGAATTCTCCTCCTGATGTGCTTAGAAGGGTCCACTTCTTTACCACTAAGCAGGAAATCTTGGTTGTGGTGCGTACGCAGGATGAACTAACCTTTCAAGGCACCGCTTTACAATTATTTCAAGATCTGACATCGTCAACTATCCAGAAATGAAGAGCACATCAGCCTCTGACTTTGTTCCTACGAGACCAGAATATCAGGTATCGTTGGTTGTCCCAGCAACCTTACAGTTTACATTTAAGTTTACATTTAAGGGCACAATCCGCAATATTAGCAGGCTGGAGGAAGCAGATGGAATCCTGGGCCACTCCCCCGACTGAAGAGGGCACCTCCTCACCCAATTCTCAGACATCTGGCAACATTGAAGGGACAAAGATGAAACACATCCCCTGGGCAAAAATCTCTAAGGGCCGGAGACCCGGGAGGACACCTCTGCATTCTTGAACCCCGAACATGGCAGCATAGGACACCCTCCATTATGGGGGCAAAATGGAAGACAGACATAGTGGAAGCGCCAACAGGCATTAGCTAACTTTGGCCAAAGGGCGAGATGCCCCACAGTTTTTATTTTATTTTGTAGTGTGCTAGTTTTTATTTTTGTTGGTTTGGTTGAAATTATGGTTGGCACGTGAACTTAGACGGATGCATACAGCTAATGGCGGATGACCCGTTTTCAATCCCCCTCCCCTCATAATGGACGCCGTCCCTGGTGAAACCCCCTTGTCTCATCAAAAATCGGAGTTCGTATCACTTAACGTCATGGGGTTGAACTCTCCAGTAAAACGCGAATCAGTTTGATGACGCTTGAAGGACCTGGATGGCACAGTGATTTTTCTACAAAAAACCCACCTTCTGCCCTCAGATTTTGCCCACCTACGTAGTAGAGACTTCTCCATACAATTTCTGGCTTACGGTGGCTCCAAAACCAGAGGGACGGCCATCTTATTGGCAAAAGGGACGTCATTTGAAGAACTGGACGTCATGCGTGACCCAGGAGGGCGGTATGTTGGTTTTAAAAAAATGTTTTTTTGCCAATTGTACTCCATGCTTTCGATCTATGCCCCTAATAAGGGGCAAGAACAGTTTTTCAAAGACTGGGAGGACATAGTTCTCCCCTTCATTGAGGGTCAGGTTCGTATTGGGGGTTATTTCAATGGCGTGCCCGACTCCAAGATGGACTAAACGCATGATCCCACCCCGAGATACTTCTAGATCGCTTTGAGCATTCTCCATCTGTTCAGGTCCCTGGGGGTTGTAAATACGTGGAGGGTATTACATCCGGGCGAACAGGACTACTCTTTTTTCTCCCATGTTCACTGCTCCTCCTCCCACATTGATTTAATCCTGGCATCCCCCCAACTCATGTCTTACATCGAAGGGGCTTCTAAGGGCTCCAGGGTGTTGTCTGACCATGCCCCGTTTCTTCTGAAGGTCAGGTTTTGGGACCAATCCCAACCTCTAGGGCACAATGGTGGCTATACGATCTGATTTTAGATGATATGGCCCTTAGAGACACTGTGACCAGTGCCATACAGGATTACTTTAGGGAAAACCCAGTCGAGCTCACCTCAACAGGAACCATCTGAATGCCATGAAGGCGGTGATTAGGGGAGTCTTAATAGCGCACACCTCAGCTTATTATCAGCGAAAGAAACGTGCCCGAGCCCAATTGAAACAAGAAATCTTAGAAATTGAAGGGAAATATAAGAAGGGTTGGTCCTTTAAACTTCATAGGGCTCTGCGAATGGCCAGAAATAAACTAGAGGCCCTTCATGCTGAGGAGACGACACACTCTCTCTTAGTAACTAAGCATGGGTACTATGCTAAAGTAATAAGGCAAACCAATGCCTGGCCAGAAAGCTGGGCAAGTCTAAGAGACGGAATATAATTATAGGCCTAAGAGATCAGGATGGGAGGGTAGAGTACGGGGAACAGGCTAAATTGCTAAAATTTGAGTTAGCTAAATCTCATTTTGTTGACACCAGGACAGCACCTCCCTGCTCTTTAAAGGAACAAAAGCAATATATTGAGGAGGCCACTTTACCGCAACTCTCTAAAGAGGATAGCAAAGCTCTGGAATCCCCAATACAGATGGAAGAAGTGGATGCAGCAATTAGATCACTGAAAACCAGAGCCCCGGGTCCTGATGGCTTCTCAACCAAATTCTATAAGCTGTTCCGAGTCCAACTCTTGCCTCCACTTACAGCCCTCTTTAATTCCTTCAAAGAGACGGGAATTACAACTCCCTCCATGCAGTCTTTGTCAACTATTTTATTATTAACGCCTGATAAAGACCCCAAGGAATGTGCCTCTTATAGGCCTATCCAATTTTGAATATTGATGCAAACATTTATTCTGAAGTATTGGCCAATCGCCTTGCCCCGATTCTCCCGTCTCTCATAGATTCTGATCAGACAGGCTTTGTCTTAGAGCGAAAGATGGGAGACAACATTCAACGAGCCCTGAACCTGATACAAATGGCGACTTTGGGGGACCACAAACTAGCATTCCTGGCATTAGATGCTACTAAGGAATTTGATAAGCTGGACTGGGCCTTTATGCATTTAACTATAGAGGCATTTTGTTTCGGCCCTTCCTTCTGTAAAATGATTTTAGCTAACTGTTTGTCCGCTATCACCTTACTCCGGGTGAACCGGTGACAAACTTCTCCTATTCCTCTTACATGCGGGACAAGACAAGGATGCCCTCTTTCTCGCCTATTATTTGCTTTAATTATGGAACCCCTAGCTTGGCGGAACCGTAACAACTCAGCAATCAAGGGGGTTTGGATACAAGGCTTCCAACCTAAATTATTTCTCTATGCTGATGACATTTTACTCATATTAACTAATATCCGGCCCTCGCTGCAAGCCGCTCTCCAGGAATTGCAATCTTTTGGACAAGCGTCAGGCTTTGAAATAAACTACGAGAAATCCATGGCATGAGGAGTGGTTCTGGACCATTGTGAAATTCTCTCCTTACAATCGCTTTGCCCGATCCAGTGAGAGGAGAAAGCCATAGCATACATAGGGCTTCATATCAAGGCCTCTCCCGGGGACTTATTTACAGTGAATTTTCCCTCCCTATTTAAGGTACTAGAGCCAGACTTGGACAGATGGGTAACCCAGGAAATGTTTTTGATGGAGCAGATCACCGCTGTTAAAATTAACCTGCTCCCCCTCTTCCTTTATTTTTGTACATCCCTCCTGGTAGAAATCCCAAATAAATCACTTGATCGTCTCCAATGGAAAGTGTTGCGGTTCATTTGGTGGGGTAGAAAGGCCTGGATCCCTAGCAAAGTGATGGTGGGTGGGACTCGACTGGGTGGATTAGGGATCCCGGATTTGTGCAGATACTATTCGCAGCACAGATCTCTTACCTGTTGGCATGGATGGACCCATGTCCCAGTCCAAGTGTGTTGAGACGAACAATCCAAATTGTCATTTCTCCTATGCTTTTTGCCATTTGTCCCCAATCAGCACGGTAGCACTGGCAGACTCTGCTCACCCCAACAAAGACAACGGTTTGGAGCTGGGACTGGATGTTAAGCCAAAAAAAGATCCCTAGCGGTATATGCCCATGCTCCCCAGTCTTTTATAATCTGGCCTTCTCCCGAGGTATGCAGTCGGGGGCCTTTCGAAAATGGAAAAAGGGTGGCATGCAAATGCTCTCCCAGTTGTTCAAGGCGGTCTTCCTCGCTTGTTTGAAGGTTGTAAAGTAACTTTAAAGCTGACGGAATCAGACAGGTTCTCCTACACACTGTGTCACTGGATCTCGTACCCTACAGCCAAACAGAGAGCTACACGCAACCTGAGCCCCATAGAACTTACCGTCCAAGAGGGTCCACAGCTGGTAACGTTTCTAGACTATAAAAGCTCCTTAGGGACGACATGTTGACCTCTCACCCGTCCTATATGTGTCGTTGGGAGGAAGACCTGGAGAGACCACTGAAGGACCAATTTTGGTTTGACATGTGGGCTAGAAACCACTCCGCCTCCAGATGTGTCACTTAGAAAGAATGGGGCCTGAAACTGTGGTTACGCTCGTGCTACTCCCTGATGCAACAACACTTCAGGTATCAATGCCACCGACCTGCTGGCCAAACAGTGGGGCACAGGGTATGTACCTCCATATGTGGTGGGATTGTCCGCTTATTAACACCTTCTGGAAGGAGATTATTGCCATTGTGAAGGATATTACTCACATTATTTCCATTGTGTGCAGAGGCTCTTCTCCTGGGGGCCCCAATTGAAAAATTGTATCCTAAATCCGGGGGACGAGCTAACCTAATAACCCAATTCTTATTGGCTGCTCATTTCACAATTGCTCGTGGCTGGAAGTCCCCGGAAGAACCAGTACTATCGCTCTGGTGGATTAAAATATGGGACATTTGGTTGCAGAGAAAGTGACAGCAGCGAAGGAAGGTGTATTGCACCGGTTTACAGACATTTAGGCCCCATTTCTGGATTATGACCAGGAATTCCCAACGTTAACATTTAAAACCAAAATGGCGACACTATGTCAGTGTGTGGGAGGGTTTGGGGGCTTTTGTGGTTCTATGTTTGCTGGAAGCTGTTTCATGCTGAAAGTCTTGCTGCTCTGTATTGGCCTGAGCTCAACGAAATACAAATTGTCGTTAAAAAAAAATATACAAATCAATTGTTGTTTTATATTATTCCACGAGATCTATAACTGACATTTACAACTCAATGTTCCAGGTATCGTGATGCTATTTATTGGCATGGGGACATGTTTTCATCCAAGGAAGTACTTTGACACCACTCTTCAGACACATGGAAATCATGAATTACTCTACAAAAAGTGTGACCGCTATACCAAACTGTGTAAGTATAGTATTCTCTTTGGCACTCCAGGCCATCTGGTGGGCACACATCCATTAGGGCCATTGCATTATAAAAAAGTGTGGCTTTCAAATATTTGATCAATCACAATTCCATGAGGTGCTGATTTATGCCAGTACCCGACTGAAACATTGTGTCCCAGGCGTGATTATGCATTCACGTCTGGGGAGAAAAAAACATTACAAAAATGACCCCCACCATTTAAATAGAAAAGGGACTATGTCCCTTTTCGGATAACGGCAGCCATTTTGGAGCTTGTTTTACATGACTGCCGTCATCTGAAAAGGGATCTAGTCCCTTTTCTGTTTTAATGGCGATGGCCATTTGTATGTCTTTTTTTCCCCTTAGACAGGAGTTGGGCTCGCGCTGAGCACAGCTCCCTTCGGACAAAAAACAAAAGAAAACTATCCACACCCATAGCTCTCAACCATTTGTGTCGCAAAGGCGGGTGAAAACACCCGATTTTATTTTTGGCGGGTGAGAGGCCCATTGAAATGAATGGGCGTGCAAGAGGCTTGGCGGGTGAGTCAGCTGTTTACAAGGCGGGTGACACCCGCCAAAAGCGTGTGAGTTGAGAGCTATGCCACACCCTGGGAAATTCCAAGGTGCAAATAGCTTTCACGCCGGGGCTGGGGGCGGGCATGCCGTTTAATGGCCAGCAGCCCTACCAAAGTTCAGGCTGGCGGGACGTTAAACGCCATATCCGCCCTCCAGCCAGGGCGTGAAAGCTATAATTTCTTTCAGGGTACAATCCTAATAAGTGATTTCACAAACATCCTGATCAGATGTTCGAGTTGTCTTGTGTCTACGTGTCTTGCCCCTAGGCCTAACGAACTGGGTTGGAATCCCAGCTTCAGCCCAAACCAATTAGCTAATTGACAGCTGCAAATGAATTGGTCCGGAGACATTATTTGCCCAAACCATGAAAACCCAGACCAAAGCCCAGCACTGCCGGGGCTTATTTTCAGGTTGGTTGTGTCATCCAGCGCCTAACATTCAAACAGATCTTAGGAGTAGTACAAAAGGCCTCATAAAGTAAATAAAATTCTGGTCCTAATCTGGAAAAATATGTTTGTGTTCACTCTATTTTTTCTTAAAAAATAAAAGGTTGATTATATTTTAAAGTACAGAAATAACAATGATACAGGCATACAGAGTTATCACATAAACACATTGAAGTAAATAATATTAGCACACCAACAACCTTATTAAAAGGTGCTCTTTTCTAGTAAGTGAACAAAATAAAGCTAAGAGTTTCAGCAAAGTTGGTGCAGTTTGAGGTTCCTTAGTCTTTCTCTAGTTCTCGAACTCATTAAATATGCCATGTGATATCACGGGATGCTCTCAACCATTGCGGATATTTGACAGTGACTTCGTTCATGGGGAGGAAGGGAAGGTGGCTGCAGTCTCTGCTTTCAGCTGATAGCTTCAGAATAGCGTCAGGAGCCTGGACATAGAGAGGGCACCATGAGGTTCCCAACTCTTTCCCTAGTTCTCGAACTCATTAAATATGCCATGTGATATCATGGAATGCTGTCTGCCTTTGTAGATATTGGCAGTGATTTGGTTCCCTGTGAGGACGGCAAGGTGACTGCAGCCTCTGCTTTCAGCTAATAGCTTCAGAATAGCGTCAGGAGCCTGGACATAGAGAGGGCACCAAGAGGTTCCCAACTCTTTCCCTAGTTCATGACCTCATTAAATATGCCATGTGATATCATGGAATGCTGTCCGCCTTTGTAGATATTTGACAGTGATTTGGTTCCCTGTGAGGAAGGCAAGGTGACTGCAGCCTCTGCTTTCGGTTGATAGCTTCAGAATAGCGTTGACAGCATGGACATAGAGAAGGGGCTGGGACATTTCTAATTCTCCCTAGTTCTTGACCTATTAATTATCCCACGTGATATCATGAGATTCTGGCCGCCCTCTGGGATATTTGACAGTGATTTGGTTCCCTGGGGGGAAGGGAATGTGACTGCAGCCTCTGCTTTTGGCTGATAGATTCAGAATAGCGTCCAGGGCCTCGACATAGAGAATGCACCCTGATCTTAGATTCTAAAGGAAGAGCCAAGACGTGAGGGGTCATTCCATCAAGAGTTTAGGAAATGGAATGGAGCTTCTTTTGGTTGGAGGGTCTTCCTCTGACTCATAGTCATCATGGGACGATGACTTGATAATGTTGTGGCCACAGCTTTGGACTCCCCCACCTTCATATGCATTTTCCAATTGACCTCTAGTCTGGTTTCTCATGATGGCCTGTACCATGCAATAATGGATAGTCAGACAAGATTAGGGAATAGGCTGCTCATGGGCTGAAACGTAGATCATGCCTATAATGACAGACCAGTAACTTTTGACCAATCACGACCAGAGAACAATTTGCTATGTTATCTGTTTCCTTCATAACTGTGGTGCAGCTGAGTTGCTTCTCCCATTCAGCAGGTAAGATTAACACATTCCTTCTTTCTTGTCCTCAATGTACATACTGATCTCACCTTCTGGGTAACTTTTGTTTTATATGTAATATCTTAAAACGAATCCCTTTTGTTTGTAAACTGCCTCTACTATTCCCAGCGCATTCTCTTTCATTCTAATATCCCAACTCGTAGGTTCGCTCTAGTGTGCTACTGTGCACGGTCTGCATTAGAGTAGCATCACAACATATTTACTATGTGAGATGAAGGTTAATGTATGTTTTCATCCTTCATCACTGGTCTCCTCTGTTTGATTCTTTGCAGTCCTGTTGCTGTTTGTTGGCATTGGGTTGCTTGGACTGGGAATACGAATGAAAGCTTACCAGAAAAAATTACAAAACGAGGTGGGTATCGCCCTTGATATGCACAAATGCAGAAATATGCAGTGTCTGTGGAGCCATGTGGTCTAGATGTGGACAGTTCTGGAAATGAGAATGATAGCTCCGGATTCTCCTTGGATCCATACAAAATACCAACTCACACATTGCGTGTGTGTGTGTGTTTATATCACAGAACATTCTTAATCTTCACAATATGAGATATCAAATCCTCTCTTTAAGCAGGAAATAAATGGTGGATCCTGTCAGTGAGTCTGTGGTAGGAGGAAACCTGAGTCTGCCCGACAGAGGCCACCAAGCTCGCAGTGGCGCCCCAATGACCAACGGTACTTGCTGGAATGCCAACTTCTTACTCAACCTCCCTTCTCACATCTTCTACCCTATCCCCCAGCAACTACATAACATATTTTAATTATTTAAAAATGCATCTGCTCTGGCAAATCTGGGGCCATGTAAAAGAATACAGTGTACATATTTTAGTTCATTCTTATAATAATCGACTAATTCTTATTTTACAGCAACCTGGTATAAATGGCATTATGTGAATGTTATTATTTTACACGTGCAGGATTCCAAATTCATTCTGTGTTTTATCTGCGAATTATTTAGGTCTTTGCACCAGCTTTTCCATGAACCTAATATTCAGAAGACAATTTGACATATGGATGCCTGGTTGTAAAATGTACATTTTCCCTCTGAAACCTTACACATTTGTGGAGCCGGCACCTGTGGTGTAAGGTGTACAGTAGCATGGGCAGTCTAAAATGATGTGTTCCAAGATCTGAGAGGTTTGAACAACGGAAGTACAGTCTTCTGTTTGAAATGTTCTCAAACACCTCCAGTTCTGTTTATTTGGCTCATTGGCAATATCACACAGCGGAGTGTTACCTTCCTGCACTGTCTACGCAGAAACATGTTTTCCTCTTTTTCAGCCTTTAGACTCTATCATTCCCTTACTCTCTCTCTAGAACACACACACATTTAAATCTTTGGGTCTGGCTTGAGAGTAGATCTGCTGCACCTATCCACGGTCTTCTTTGCCTCTACCTGGGAGAGGTTTCTACCCGATATGGACAAAGTCTAGGATGAAAGGTGATTTGCAAGACCGGTGCCGGGGTTTTTGCCACCCTATTTGAAAGGTCACTTTGCCTCGCCCCCCCACTACCAACCCCATATGTCCTGACTGTAAGACCCATTCACCCCAAATGCGTACTCATCTCTTTCCATTCATGTACTTATCACCACATTCACAAGCACCCATTTCTCTTTTACGTTTTAGACCTTTTTTTCAAAACAAACTAAAACCAAATTACTCTCTCTTACACATGTAATATAGAACACTCTGACTGGATTAGATACAACGACCAGATCAAGCAGGATTACAAATAAAAATATATCATGCAGGATTAGGAAAAATCTATGTTACCAGGCATTATGCATCACAACCACACACACTTCCCTGGCCCCCCCACACACTTGTGCCTTGGTGGAAGGAACCTTCCAGTTGCTGCCACTCCTCCCGCTCTGATCCGTTTGGCGACCCTGGAAATGGAAGAGAGGCTCTGTACGGTGCCCTGCCTTCCTTTTCCATGGCAGCCATGTTTGCATAGTATTTTCTTTCCATGAATTGGACGATGTGAGTACTATACAAGTACTGTAGGTGTAGCCTATTGTGTAAATATAAAACCACAGTATGAGGGAAACTATCAGGGTAAATTATGGCGTGAATTTTCTGGAGATTGGCATCTGACAATGGTTAATGGCCGCACCAAAAGCAACTCTCCAGCCCAATATACTTGGACAAATGCCAAGAGTAGAGCCATACTAAATAATTTTTTTGTGAACAAAGAAATCTTGCAAAATATAGTAGATTTGATGGTTGGAGAGAGAATGGATAGTGACCACTCACCATTGGCATTGGTATATCAGTTGGATGAAGAGATCTCAAGTGTAAATAAGGTTGGAGATCTGATGATTAATCATGTAAGGTACTCAAATCAACTGGACAGAAAAGAGTTTTCAGTTAGCTACAGATTTGGTCAAATAATTTACCTCTGAAGAGATTGATCAGCTTGGGCAATTGACAATGAATGAAATTGAAACTTAGTTCCATAATTGGTCCTCCAGTATTGCAATGCAGAAAGTATCTTATCTAGTCCATCAGAAACAAGCATACTTTCAGCCTTTGATAGGGCCATTAACAATGCAAAGAGTATAATGAGGCGAGACCTACCACATTTGTTGACTCTTGACCTACATCTAGAAGACTTTAAAAGGATATGTAGGTTGATTAAAAACTCCTACAATAACTGGGTCAAGAGAAGAAATATTACTGGTAAAAACGCCAAATGGCCAAGTTTAATTTTTGCTTTTAGTACAAAGGATACTAGGACATTTTGGAAACTGTTGGGTAATATTAAAGGTGGTAAAGACCACTTAATGACCAATGTAGTGAGTGACACCCAATGGTCTAACTACATCGATAGTAGATTTAATGATGTTGGGTATGAATTTGAGGACAACCAACAATTGCCTAAACAATTTGGCCTGAGTATAGAAAGAGAAGGATTTATTATTAAATTAAAAAGCTAAAATCTTCACGGATTCCGGGCAATAATGGACTTGCTAATATAGTCCTATGTAATAATCCCAAGATTCGGTCATTAATATTGTTTAACTTATTTATGAAAGTCAATTTAATCACATCTTTATCCGGCAAACAACCTGGATATGGAAAAATCCATTTGCACTGTTCAATTGGTTTAGTGTGCTGGACTGCTTTCAAAGGTGCAGAACCCGGGAATCACAACGGGGGCCTTAGTTCCAGGGGCAATACACTTACCCGCAAGACTACTTAAATGCCTGATCAGCAAGCAAGTTCTTTCTGAGACTAATAACATGAGAAACATTGTGATTGTGATTGTGATGGCTCATGCCCTCCTCTATCGGGGAGGGAGCAGCAAGCAGAGCTGCTAGTTGGCTTCATCCCTGGGGGAACATGTGTACATCTTTGTTAATATATTATACAGTCTTATTAAGCCTGATTTCAATAACTGTATTATTAGCACCACGAAAAAATAGCTTTACCTTATAACTGAGAGGTTGGAAATGTAAGTAAGAAAAACACTGCAGTTTGTTGGTTCAAATAAATAGCAACACATGATCTTGATAGATAGTTGTAGGCAGCTTGCTTGAGCAACAGTGTTCTACCTTGCTCATAGGTGTAAATGGCCCTCCTTCTCCCTGCTAATCTGTGCTTTCTTGGCTCTGGGGCATAAACCACTGCCCAGGCCAAGCAAACAAACATTAACCAGGCCCCCTTCAGTGCAATCCCTCAGAATACTTATTGCTCAAAAGTTAGCGCTGTTGTATGAAATCCTGCTCTGCACACCAACCTGTGCTCAGAATCCAAATGCCCTTGCCCGTGCGGTTAACACCACTGGAAAAGCCCCTTTCTACGGGGGCAGAGGCAGGGAGTGGCTTTGGATAGGCCTTGCACCCTCCAACCCCCCTGCTTTTATGAGAGGCGGGGTTTAATATCATCCTGCTCCTTTCAAGCAGATTATGCCTTTCTTGTGCATTTCAAAAATACTGTTTATCCCCTCATGGCTTTGCCGCAATGCTGAGCAACTTGCTTTACAACTTGAGGAATCCACATAATTCCAAAGATTATTATTGCATAAATCAACGAGAATGCATGAACACGTAGATTGCACATAGTGTATTTTATACTAAAAAGCATTTGAATCCCATTAGCAAAATGTTCCCTAAATTCAACACGATAGAACCTACAAGGCACAGCAGTCCCCACAATAAATCACTGCTGGTTCAAGTATGGGAGTTAGCAACAAGCATTTTGCACATTGCATCAGGGACACATTAATCAGTATATCTATTTGAAGCAGTGCAAAGTTCTTGGTCACACTCTATAAGAATGACTGTGATAAACACAGTGTAAATACCATTACATCAGAAACATAGGTAGTCCTTATAAGGTGTGAGGTAGCAGTAACATCGGCAGTATTTGCCAAATATCACTGATTTTACCGTCCACCCAATTCAGGGTTTGGTCAAATAACACCAGTGGTACTTCTTGGCAGACTGTCTGCTGGAAGTCTGTCTATTTCTAGCGCCAACTTAGAAATGGAGGTAAAAATTCCAAAGTGCCCCGAAGCATTTATTTACGTTTTTGCTTGTAAAAAGGGAAGCACAGGCCCTTCGCGTGGATACAGTATAATTGGTTTGCAAAGGACCACTGCAGGGAGGTGAAATGATCAGTATCTCTTGTGTTGCCTCTCACCACAATTCCGATGTAATGCAGAAAAGGGTTATTCTTGACCCCTTTTTTCGTTACAAATATGCAGTTAGTGGTATGAACTACTACTGTACATTATCAATTTCCATCATTACACTGATGGTGAAAATAGATATTTAAACACTAAAACAATAACTTCAGGGTTTACTGCTAGCACAGGTGGTATTTCTGGGTTGCCAGCAGAGGTATTCAAGAAAAAAACATCTCCACCAGTGATAAACTCTGAATAGGGTGGATTTTCAGAAATACCACTGGCGGATGTGGTGAATGAAGATTACCCATGCTTATAGCGCAAGGAGTCTTGATTCTATTAAAGACACAGAGGCGACCATTATGCTTTAACTCTTTAATGCCACTCTTCACAGCAGCCTTTCTAAATATAACAATTATTTTCTTTCTTTGTTTCTCTTTTAAAACAGTAAAACAACTGCCAACAAAGCTAAACCTAGACACTAAGTACTGCAAGTCCCCAGAAGTCCTCTGTACTATGTAGGTCTGTGTCTCTTGTTTCCAACCAATCCTGTCCCAGTCCATCCTTCTTGTCACATCCTGCCTGGGACTCCTCCTCTTTCTTTGGCAATGTAACGAGAAATCAACAGTCCAACAGCCCAAACAATCCTCTTGGGTGCATAACACGAAAGCCACCAAACTTGAAACTCTGACGAACACGTGTTTGATTACACTTGAAACACCAGCCACCGGACCGATCCTGCCGGCCGATCAGCCATTCTTATTATCATCACGTAGGGAACAACCAAAAGTAACATCAATTAGGGTGGGAATACGCAGCCACGAAACACATATTCAGACAGCAAGTCAACAACATCCACACAGAATCACAAGCCTGTCAAGACCAACATCCCACTTCCAGCATATGCCAGGCGGGATAATGGTTGCCTCCGTGTCTTTAAGAGAATCAAGACTCCCTGCGCTGTAAGCATGGGTAATCTTCATTCTATATCAAGACTGGAGGGGAGCATTATGCTTATTCAAAGCTATCTTAATACCCTTGACCCCACAGATGATATAGGCTTAAAGTAAAAGGTCTTAAAGGTAGCCTCTGAGGACTAGTCTGCAGACTTCAAAATATATTTTACATTGAGGTCCCTGACGCAAATGCTTTGGATGCCATGGCGGCCCTCACAGAGTGTGCTCCGAACCTCTCCAAATCTACACCTGCCATTTGCATAACCTCTCTCACCCATCTGGCTATGGTGGCGGATGCAACCGCATGATAAGGTTTACTACACACTATCAAAAGCTGAAACACCCCACTGGGCCTTTCACTGTCAGTAGCCTTCTCATAATCTTAATGCACTGAGCTACACAAAATTTGGGTTCATGTGGGAAGTATGGATAAAAAATTATGGACAATCCACTCTTAGTCCTCTTAGCAACATGAAATGCCACTCCTTCCGGGTAAAACACTTTCCTATTCACCTCAAACTCCCTAACATCGTAAACTCTCATACAGGACACTAGGCACAGTAGCACCGCTAACTTACTGGACAGTCGTTGGACTGAACTGACAGCTGATCATTAGCGGGTAATTGCTTGAAGAGTCGAAAGGCCATTTCTACCTCCCAAAGCACTGAATACTTGGCTTAGGGGGGTTTATGCAATTGTATCCCCCTCAATAATCTAACCACTGATGGGTGTTCTCCAGCTGGCAGTCCATTGCACTTCTTGTGTCCCGCAGAAATAAATGATCGATATACTCCTATGGTGCGGAACGCCCTCCCTTCCTGTGACAATTCCGCCAGAAAATTGAGCACCTGAACTACAGGGGCCGAAACGGGATGAATAACGCAGCACTCTTCCTACTTGGCCCAAGCTGAGTCATAGTTCCTTAGGGTAGAGGGTGCCCATGAATCTCTGATACAGGTAGCAGTGACTTCCGAAAGGCCTGGCAACTCCCAGCATCACCTGAAACTTTGCAAACCAGCAGCCCTAGTGATCTTGACGCTATCAGGGGTGCTCCTGCCCTTCCGGGCTGATCAACAGGCCTATGTACGACAGAATCACTCTTGGAAAATCCGAGGAAAGTTCCATTAGAATCGGAAACCAAGCTTGCGATTTCCACAATGGGGCCACCATCACTACTTCCCCTTGCTCCCAGCAAATCATCGCTAGAGATCTCGCCAGCATGATGAATGGGAGAGAGGCATAATTCAGAGCTCCTCCAACTGTGGAGTATCGCATCTGTACCCAGTGCTCCTGGGTCCAGCCTCCAACTAAAATATCTGGGCATCTGCGCATTCAATCTGAAGGCAAAAAGATTGATGTCCATCTGACCTCAGAGATCCTGTAACTGTAAGAAAAACTGGCCAGTGCAATTTCCAGTCTCTGGTATCCTCCAGGTATCTGGCGTTCCAATCCCCTATTGTGTTCGGTTTCCACGGCAGGTATTCTGCCGCAATCGCTATTCTCCTCTCTAGGCAATAGTGCTAGCATTCCTTTGCCAATTCTACTACCATCTTCAACCATATTCCTCCTGGCCTATTTATTTATCGCACTGCTGAGATGCAGGATGCAACAATCCACTCTGTCTTTGGCGAATGCCTTCACTGCGAAGGAGTGAGTCGGCAAGCAGCTCTAAGCAGTTTATTTGCAGCTACAGTTCCTCCGCTGACCATCTACCTCCATTCTGTTATGTTATGTTAAATCATTTATAATGCGCCAAAGCCGTCGGGCATCCAGGCGCTGACCATTACAAAAGGACTAGCTCCAGTATTCCCACCATTACACAAATAACCTGTTTTTCAAAAGTGTCCTGAAGGTCATGTGGTTCTGCAACTGCCCGCATCTTGCACCCCAGAAATCACAACTGGCATCCAACTCTATCACCAACTCCCGCACGTTGTCAGAAATAGCTGTGCCGTTCCAGGCCTCCATGTTCTGCAACCACCAGTTGAGTTCTACCTTCCCGTCCTTGTCTAACGGCACTAGATGATGATACCTGATCTTTTTCTGCAGGTGCCTTATCTTCAGCCATTGCAGAGCTCTGTAGTGCAAGGGTCTGGAGAATATGACTTGAATCAATGACGCTAGCAGCCCTACTATCCTGGCTAGATTCCCAAGCAAAATATGCGTCTTCTGAATCGCTGCCCTCAACTCGTTCTTGATGGCTCTCATCTTCTGTTGAGACAGTTCCAGAGTTGCTTTTCTGGTGTCTTTTACGAAACCCAGGAATCCCATCCGCTGCTTTGGGATCAACTCTGACTTCTCTCTAAGGAGGTCAGTAATCTGCTCACTCATTGCACTTGAGTCACTAAAGCTGCCTTGTCCTGCGCCAGAATCAGGATGTTGTTTAGGTAAATGATCATTCTGATTCCCCTGTCTCTAATAGCTGCCGCTACTGTCTTCATCACCTTGGTGAAAGACCAAGCAGCTGAGGCTAGACCAAACTGTAGGCAAGCAAATTGCCAGTCCTGACCCTGCCAATGAAACCTGAGGAACTGTCTGTGCTCCACCACCAATGGAATCGTCAGATTGGCGTATTTCTAATCTAGTCTCACCAGTCAGTCCCCTTTTTCCAGAATATCTCTGAGGAGGTGAATCCCCTCCATCTTGAAGTGCCTGTAAACTAACTAGTTGCTCAGCTCCTTCAAGTTGATCACCGGTCTGAATTTCCCTTTCCTGTGTACCAGGAACATGTTGCTGGAGAAGCCTGTTAGACCTGGCGGACATCTCTCTATCACCACTTTCTCCACTAGACTGCTCAACTCTGTATTGAGGAGCTGCTCCTCTTCCTTGGACATTGCCTCTGATATGGAAAACTCACAAACTCCAGCCTGAAACCTGCTACTGTCTGCACAATCCAAACATTGCCTGATAGCTGTCACCATCTGTCTAAATATTGCAGCCTCCTGCCCCCCACCCTGGGATAGCAGTTGGGTTGTACACTCACCGCTAATTGTGTTCTGCTGTCTGCATCCACCTCAACCTCTACATCCACGTGGACCTCTTCGTCTGGAAGGGAACAAAGGATTCTTGCTGGCGGCTCCCCCAATATTGGGCTCTGGGCTCCTGGGGCCTTCTCGTGGAGCTGAAGAGACCAGTTGAGCGGCCCCAGTGTCGGCCGGTCCCTGCGAAAACCCATCTGGGAAAAATCTTTCTAATGGAAGGTTGCACCTTCTGCAGGGCAGTGTATGTGCCCACAAATTGGGACAACCATGTGGTAAACGCATCTCTGAAGAGCATGCCCTATGCAAATTCTCCCGCTTCATAATTGGCTAGATCACCTAATTTGCAGTCAATTTTCAGAAAGAGGCTGCACCGGCTCTCCGGTGTCTTTGGCTCTCTCGTCCAATTCCATTATCTTCGCTAAGGGTCCATCCAGGTCCAGGACCTTGTCCTGGCAGCCCTTCCAGGCATGAGCTACGCCTTTCCTGACATCTGTTGCCGCTTTGGTGACAAATGTAACCATTTTGGCGTCCAGTTCTGGTGTATTTATGACTTTACCGGGGAGCTTCGTCCTCAGGCATTCTGCCTACATTCTAAAGCGGACTTCCTTTTCAAGTGGTTTCCTAAACTACTCTGACATGTACTTTACCACTGTCGGTGACAGAACCCATTCTGTGGACTTTGGGTGTCTTATACTGTCGGGTTCCAGCAAGTCTCTCATGTCTTCCCTTTCTTCTTGAGTTGCTTGAGGCAGCTTCAGTGCTAGCTTGTGCTGGCTAGCGACTTTGCTGCTTAAGTCCACTTCCTCATCTTCTCGTTCATCGTCTCCTTCCTCCTCCTCATCTTCAGAGGTCATAACGCCTTAATTGGCATCACCTATATTTTTCAGCACTGGGTTATGGGGTAAGAGGTTTGGCACAGCCGACTTTACCAAAAAGGCACTTTTTAATTTGCTGAATGGGTCAGGAACCTCTCGGGGTGCTTTGCTAACTCCAATATTTGCACGCGGGGTGTAGAAGATGGGGTTCTCATTTGGGTCTTTACTTCCCCCTTAGAAGTCACCCTTTCCTCGGGGCATGGGGCTGAGGTGCTCTCCCCAAAGCTAAGCTCTCTCTTTCTCTTACTTGGAGCGATGCCTTTAGCATAAACTAGGGACTCCAGAGCTTGGAGCCTCTCTTGGATCGGCTGAACCCCCTGGGACACAGCCACCACTAGTGAGTCACCCAAAATTCTTTTAAAACCTAAAGATAGGTCCTTGTCCAGCTCTTCCTCTTCACTATATTCACGGGTTGAGCTCTATGGAGCCATTTCTTAAAGAAAGACAATGCCCTCTTGTTGAATGAGGAAAACTAAATCAAGTTTTGAGATCTATGTCTCCTGGCTCCTTCTCACTCCGTATACACGTGCCTTTCACCATGCCTGGTTGCAGGCTGCTATCCAAGAGAGCGTGCCTCTGACTTCTATTCCTCATGGACTGCAGCTTGTAGCTCAAATCACACAAGTGGAGTGTGGTGTTTAAAGGTGTGAAGAGCTCTGTTTCCAGTAAGAGAGAGGAAAGCCAAGATTTATTTATGTCTCACTGGGACATTCTAGATCAGATGGGTGGAATGCGTCAGCCACCATGAGCAGATTATGTGACAGAGGTAGATATGGTCAAGGAGAGAGAGGAGGGAAGGTCAGCGTGGGTGGCTTCCTCATTAAACGAGAGCCTGGGTCCCCTCTCTGTTAGAGTTACAAGTGATGTTTAGCATGACGCAAGCTGGACCTTCGAGAGATACGTCAAAGGGTTAGTCCTTTCTTAGCCTCTAGAGGGATTTAGGTACCCATTATGATCCAGAAACCAATGACTGGAAGGATGACAGAACACGGTATTAGAACCCCTTAAAGAGTTATTGCCCTAGCCCAATCCGCTATGGCTCTCCCCCAGAGCACTGAATGCGGATGAATATAACATCTCCTTTTTCTTGTGCCAGTCTGGTGATGTCATGGCTTCTAGTGGTATGTTGGCTTCTGGGGGTAGTGAATGTCTTGGCCAGATTGAGTTGTGTTTTAGTCATACAGGCTTTGTAGGTGTAGCCAGTGCAACTCCTTGCTTGGGGTTATCTAGTTGAATTTTCTCAATCCTGTGATGTGGTGTCCTACAACATGATACATGACTTTCAGAAGGGGCATGGTGGTATCTGGGACTCCTGCAAGTAATGTGGTGCACCACCCATGTGGTAGACAATGAAGGATTGAACAGCTGTTCTGAATGACGGATGATGAAGGGCTTGACTTTGCGGAGAAAGGCAAGTTGGTACCATACTTTATGAGTCTTATTAGCAGAGTGAAGTTTGAACAAGACTTCATTGTCATTGTTGAATCCAAGAGACTTTGCACCGTGTGAGAGCTAAGGCTTGAATCAGTTGAGCTTCATTTCTGTCAGCCAATTCTGGGTCTGGGCATGCTTGGTGGAGTTGCCTATGAGAATGAATTTTGTCTTTATCAGGTTGAGCTTTAGGTAGGATCTCAACATCTAGGCTTGGATAAGAGACTGATAGTGTTTGCCTCGATGCAATTGATCTTAAGGTAAAGATGTGCATCATCTCGGAGTTGGTGTATCTTGGCATCAATGTTACTGAGGAGTTCCTACTAGGGTCATGTACAGTGGTACACGACGGAGCCTTGTGGAGCTGCAAACTTACTGGGCTGTGATGGGATCTTTTGGGGCCCATCTGGTTGACCTGGTGCTTGTTGTAGTGGTTGAAGGAGAGCAACTGTGGGACTGTTCCATTGTAGCTCATGGCCATGATGAGGATGTTGATGTTATGCTCACCTGGTCTCTGCGGAGCGGTTGGGGCATGGTTGCAGCCCTCCCTGAACTTGAATCACCCCTTCAGGCCTCTCCCTCAGTACAAAAGCTGTGAGTGGTGGTACGTGGTGATACTGCTCCTGCGTGGAGATAAGAGTGTGTGAGTGCGCCAATCTGTGATTGTTGTACCTCTCAAACCCTTCACCCCAAAGTACACTTTCTGTGAGCATACGCCGGCCCATAAAGCTCACCTGTGAAATATGGAAGATAAGCTCTCCATCCTGCTACTTCTGGCAGGGGCGCATCGAATGGGATCTAGTTCCTTCACTGATCCCTGATACGGATTAGTCCAGTCCAGCTGCAACTATGCTTCGCCTTATGATTGGTAAGTCTTTCTTGAACTCTTGTGATGCTGTTTGTTCTGTTTAATGTCTTTATATGTTGCTCCTATTTATGCACGCAATAATGTCTCTCTTCTGTTTTCTTCCCTTAGATGGAAATGTAGCCTCAATGCAGCTGTGAGACGCGAGACGCGGCCGGATGGAAGATAGATGCTACTGCAATGTTCGACAGCAGGTAAGTGATGGTTTAAGGAAAGCGCTAAGTATGGCGAAGCGCAACCTTAAACAGACAGTTTTTTCGATGTCTAACCTTGTCTTCTGTTTTTCCTTGCAGGCGCTGCTGTCGACGATGGAGCGTGTCATGCTGCAGTGCCAAGATGAAGATTTTGGCGTTCCGGAAAGTGTAAAGATGAATACTTGGTTAGCCAAAGAGATGTACAGATAAGAACAGCTTCCCCCAGTTGGTAAGTATGCTGGCAGGAAGCAGTATGTCCAGGAAGCAGGATCTTCAAAGGTAAGTCTGACCTCAGGCGACGGTGAGCGTTACGCTGCTTGCAAGTGCAGAATAACGCGAAGCGTCTGTCTTGAGGATCGGGGCAGTTTATATAGCTGAGATCGTGGGCACGCCCATTAGGGCCGGCCTGCCAGCCACACCCTGCCACTCCTAGAGAGTGAGCACATGCAAAGGCAATCCATTAGCAGCCACACCCAAGAATGCACTCGGGGCTGCTTAATGGATGGAATGTTCAAGGTTAATGCATCCTCCTTAATGGATGGAATGTTCAAGGTCAATGCATCTGAAATGCTATGTCCATAATAAAAGCTTTTTGGTGTTAAATGGATGTTCTTGTTTACTTTTGTTCATGAGCCTGGTGCCAAAGACACCAGGACAATGTCCACCCAGGTCTCCTGTGCATGCGACCCCTACATGCCTGTCCCCCTAACTTCATGACCATGACAGTTGCATTTTTCTTTGAACTTCAGCCTTTAACAGTCTGGAATTAGGTTGATGCATTGTTTCAGTGGCTGGCAATCTCATACAGCTCTTATTGGATGGTTTCATGATGGTTGTTATATAGTTGTATGCTTTAGCTGTGGTCATAACTGTCCAGCATTCTGGATGGCGGGAGTTCTTCTTGTTGGTGAAACCTTTCATCTACAATAAAGGGTTTTTACCATAATCGTAAGTAACAGCAATTTTATTCCAATTTGTTTTTAAAAAGAAAGAAAAGGAAGGGTTTCTACCCATTGATTAGACAGGACCAAACACAGAAAAATAATTTACAAGACTTCCATACTTCATATGTACATCCAAAAAGTGCAAGAATAGTACAATAAACAAAGATACCATTTCATACAGTACATTCCAACTGCTAATATCAAAACACCAATCAATTAATATTAAATGTAATAACATACATATACACAATTTGTGACAAAGTGTCAAACAGCTACGAATAATGGTTATATGTCACTCTATTAATTCAAACCACGTTCCTACAATTCATATTGTGCATCCATCACATTTTATATGGATTCCAATGGGTCGACGTTAGTAGAAATATTACTAGTTTTGTAGGTACTTCTCTTTACATAAGATTTAGGTGCTAAGTAATTCAGACCGCCTTCCTCAGGACCTTACAGATACAATTACAGTCTTCAGTAGATATAATTCTTATTTTCATTTTCTGCTTGAACATTTAGCATTCCACTCTATGAATAGAGATATGATATGATATGATATGATAAGGCATTTGTAACGCGCCTATACACAAGTGTTTCAAGGCGCGACGAGGCAGGAGGGGGAACAAGGGGAGACAGACAACGATCTTGCTAGGCCAGGTGTCATTCAGATCGCGCAAGTGCAAGGGTAGAGGGGAAGGGAAAAGTGCATGGGGAAAGGGAGAGGGGAAAGTGCAGTACAGGGTTATTAGCATACAGCATACAGGATAAATAACAAGGGCCAGCTGGTGGCAAGTGCGAGGTAAGTGCAGACAAGTGCTGGGAAGGGGGGCTGTATGGATACAGACACAGTCTCGTAGTGCAGGGGTTGCTGTGGAGGCAGTGCAGGGGAGAGTGGCTGGGCCGAGAACGGTGAATGGCCCAGTTGCAGATTCAGTGCAGTTTCAGTAGTATTAGCAGGGGAGAGGGGGAGAGAAAGCGGAGGCAAAGAGGAAGGTGTTGAGGTGCTTCCGGAACCGAGGTGGTTCTCCTCAAGTTTCAGGGAGGCAGGAAGGCTGTTCCAGAGGGAGGCCCCTGCAGTGGAAAGAGATCTGCCCCCAACTCGTTGTTTGGAGAAGCGGCTGACCCTGAGGGAGTTGGAGGCGGATGAGCGAAGAGCTCGAGAAGGAAGATATTTAGGAAGAGAGAGTTGAAGGTATTTTGGCCCAAGGCCCCAGACGGCCTTGTGGACAATGCAGAGGGTTTTTAACTTGATCCTTGCAGTCACTGGGAGCCAGTGTAGTGATTTCAGTCCTGGAGAGATACGGTCCCTGGGCTTGAGGCCAAGGACAAGTCTTGCAGTCCTGTTCTGGATGAGTTGCAAAAGGCGGAGAGTAGAGGCGGGCAGATTTAGATAGAGGCTGTTACAGTAGTCCAGCTTAGAGAGAACCAGGGCTCTAGAGACAGTGAGCTTCTGGGGGAAGGAGAGGAAAGGAAGGATACCTCTGAGGAGGTGTAGCTGGTAGTGTTACTTCTTAGATACGTCGGATATGTGAGGCGAGAAGGAGAGTGTGGAGTCAAAGATGACCCCAAGGTTTTTTGCCTTGCAGGAAGAGGGCCCAGAGAGGCCGGCCAGAGAGCAGCAGGGAAGGAGGGAGTGGGAGTGCCGATGAGTAGAATCTCAGTCTTACTGGCAGAGAGAGACACACAGTCATTAGTTGGGCTGCCAATACCAATAGTGGGATTATAATTTTAGAGTCCTGCTTTACAGAGAAAATCTGCTACTCACCCTGATTAGGAGACGTAACCATTCATATCTCAAACAAATATTTGAATGAGAAACTCTTAATCGTATTAGACAAACATTTCGTCAGTTTTAATTTTTTTAAAAGGGACATAGAAACATTTGCATGTGGCATTACTCATAAATTAATTGCATGATTTTAACAGTACTTCTCAGTGGATTGGAAAGGTTCAATGCACTACTATTTACCTCTTTTTCTATTTATGTCCACAAGACTGTCTAGTCCGGACTAAGTGATAACCAGCGTCTTGTATAGTTGCTAAAGGGAGACAGACGCACATTGTGTGGGTTGATTTGATGCAAACCAATGGTCAGAGCCAAACATATTATAATACCTGACTTATCAAGCTCTTCACTAGTCCATGCAGTACTATATTTCTGCAATGAAGAGAGTGTCTAAGTTGTGAGAGCAGATGAGGCTGGAAATGTCTGACACATGTCATCTACAGAGTGCGCTTTGATGAGCGTGTGTGTGTGTGTGTGTGTGTGTGTGTGGGCAAGTGTTGGAGGTGCAGTGTGGATGGTGATCAGTGGGATGTGTATAGGATTCTGTGGATTGGTTTTGTGTGAGGTGAGGACTGGGTGTTTGCATGTGCAGGTGAGGGTATTTGTTTTAGAGGTGACAGCCATGACTGGAATAGTAGTTTACAAGATGAAGATGAGAAAAGAGGAATGCTCTCTCTCTTTTCACCAGGCTGACCTTCAGTTCAGTGACATCCAGTTCTGGATTTGTTCCAACCAGTTTACAAGGTATATGATAATGTGCTCGACAGTCAGGTTGGAGTGCATCTGTTCATCACCTGGGTACTTTTGGTTAGTTCATCCAATGGTCTGATGTCAAGCTTACAGCGCATTGGGGAAGAGTATGGAGATTTGATGGATTTTGTATGGCATTGCAACTTATGTAGATTTAGCTTCCCAAGTGTTCACTATTTGGGTTGGATTTCACAGGAAAGAGCTGAACCATCTGAGATGATTCTGCCATTCAAAGGGCTGAAGATGGCTGGCCACCGAATCAATGACAAGTTCCCATGTGGCTATCTCTGTGCTATAGCTTTGACTAAAGACAGACAGGTATTGACCTAAAAGGTTATTCTCTGAAATGTCGAGGTTGTGGTGAGTAGCCAGGCATCATTCTATGGTCTTACCCAGGAAGGAAAGGCAGATTATGGGAAAAGTTGTCAATGTCCGCCAGTTCTGCAGTGGCATGGCAACAGCAGGATAACCTAGCTAATTTCAAGGCTTTCTGGCAAAATACTTTCCTCTGGTAAACACGTTCTGATTTTGGGACAGTCACGGTAGAGATTTTGGAATGGTTAATTTAGCTGGTATGGTCTCCATTGTAGCTGGTGAGGATAAGTTTGAATCTGTTTTTGGAGTGTTTCCATTGATAGTGGATGACAATCTTGTCATTCTGCTGTGGCTTTGCTCTCAATGACATTGGCAACAGTTAACACATTAAATCTGTAATCTCTAGTCTCATCTCCTGAATTATTACTCTGAAACATTCTGTACATTTTTGACATGCTCCATTCATGAGTTGTAGGTACTGCAGAGTGATATGTTTGATTTGACAAATGTTTTGTATCTGTTTTTATCAGGGTCGAGTTGGGTCTTGAAGTTAGAAGCATTGGCATTGTTTTTATAACCATGTGTTTTCTTTGAGTAAATCATAAGCAGCTGAGTGGTGCTGGGGGGAAGCAATGTTTGTCTCCAACTTTTTACGTTGGCTTGAATTGAATTTTCGCTTTGTGTAGTTGTACTGGAAGCCAGTAATCCAACTGTTTTCCTTTTCTCTTTTTTAATAGTAGTGGCACAATTCCATTCAGGATTTCAGTCATGGTATCATGTCAAGTGATCGAGAGGTAGCTGCCATCAGCATTGTCTTCAATTGAGGTTATTAGGGTTCTTGTCTATATTTATTGGAATCCTGGCTGCCATTTACATTTTACTTTATCAAATGATAAAGTCAAAGGAATTTGAAAGGCGATCTGCCCGATCAACTAGAATGGGGTCACAGGTCTGTGGTTTCCCAGGCATATAAAGTATTATATCTTTCCTCGGGCAGTTGTTGTGGGTTAGTTTAGTTTAGTGCATTGTTGGGCTAAATCATTGTCCTTAATATAGATGATATCAGGCCTCTACCATCTTTTCAGTGTAGGTTTTGATCTCCAAGGAAGATGTTTGTGTATTCAAAACACTGAGTTGCAATGTGACCTATGCATTGTTCTGAAAGGCATAATTTACTTTTGGTGGATGATATGTAATGCTATGGCATGTGAATTTGGATGGTGAGGCTTTGTTTTGAAAATAGAGAACATGAGTGGATCGCTTTGCAAAGTAGGGTGCTTCTATGCATCACAGCAGTTAAGCCACCTACTTGTTCTTCTTGATCCTGGTGGAACAGGAAGTCTTCTTGCGGTATTAGTAAGTGCATGATTGTTTGGGCAATCAGGTTAACCCACCTTTCCATTAGGGTGATGAGATTTAGTGAGTGGGTCACAGCTGATCTGCAGTTGTGTGAGATGTAGTGAAGAGTAGCCAGGCATCTATGTGGTGATCAGAGGTTTCACTGGGTTTTACTCTGAATTGCATGAGATTTGTTGTTTCGATATATCTATGTTGCTGAACGCTATGTGGGGGCCTCTGATTTATCAACCTGTTTAATTTAAGAAGGTGTATAGATCCCTTTTCACTGGATACATTTGGAAGGATAGTTGTATTTGTTTCCTTTGTTTTGGGTGCCCTTGTCAGTTTCATAGATTCTGGGGTAGTCTTGCTGTGACAGTCAATTCATTTTAATCAACATTCTGGATTTCTTGGTTGGTGGCTAAGGACAAGTTCTGTTTTATTAGACTTTGGGTTAACTTTCCGAGCCACAGATTTCCAATCATTAGGCAAGTCTCAGAAATCATCTCTGTAGTTTTCTCTGTGAATGCAGGCACTTTGTGCTATGTATCAGAGAGCATTCCCTTGACCAATAGGACCTTAACACGATTATGAGTTCTCGTTTTGTGGAGAGAAGTTCTTAGTTGATTATGTTGAGGGCTGCACTAGTATTTTTAATTTGTTTGCTCGTTTTTTAGCCTTTGGTGTTTCATAAGTCTTAAGTGAGGCTCAGATGTTTAAGTTTCTCGGTTAGGAGCTCAGTGCCATTTCTGTGTACCTTTCTATCTGGCAAAATCTTCACTGAGGTATTGGTTTGGCGATGGGGAATTTAGATCGCATCTACCGCAGTGTAATATGGAGGAATATTTGAAGCATAGATTGCACAAACTGTTCTCTGAGTACGTTGTTCCGGGTTTTGTGCTTCTGTGTGAGCTAATAGATCTGAGTTTCTTGCTTTAGAACAATCTTAAGAAGCCGGGTGTTTGTCCTCTAGATGACAATAGAGTCTTTATCAATTGAAGCTGGTGACGATTAAATCAGTAGAGTATTAGATGTTTTACTCTCTTTTGGCCTGCTTACTCCTTGATTATTCTTTCTTTTAGGAGCGAATGGGGAAGGGTGTTTTATTAGTTGGTGTCTGCCTCACTAGCTCATTTAAATTGGGGCAGAGTGATTTGGTCTGTCACTAGCAATGGCTAGGGGAGTGCAGGGACTTGAGACAAAGCTAGTTGCTTACTTTTGCCATTTAGATTCACTTGTGAATTTTGTAAAACTTTCTTTGTTTTTTTTAGTCCTGAATTGTGAAACTTTGTTTGTGTTTTATTGTTAGATTTGTGCCTCGTATTATCACCCCCAATCGATTGGTCATGCCTCAAACAGGTCGGAAATTAGATTAATATTGGGTGCACTTAAAACAATGTTGAGTGAAGCATGGTGGATATGCTCACACTGTTAATTGATGCTTATTCTGGTAGAGCTGCTTGTCTGGTTTGTGCTGGTTTTTGTATGCTCTGGATACCACTTCCATGCATGCATTTGCTTGCATAGGAATATCACTGATGTTTTAGCGTACGTGTCTCCCAATCCATTCCCCGTCTGCCCCAACCACACAAGATTTTCAGAGTAACCACTAGCTTTGCAAATAACTCAGTTTACATGCCCTGTGTTCAAACTGGATCCATTTGAAGCAGCCGGTGTGCCAACATTGGCAGCACTTACTGCTGGCATCACTCGGCTGGTCTGCTCCATGCTGCTTATGTTTTTCACCCAGCAGCCTCAGCTCCTATGGACCTGTAGAGATTTTTTTGGTTGTCATTTTAGGGGATGGAGTGAGCCTAAATTCTTCGCCTCTCTCCACTCTGACTATCACCTAAGCACCAACCACACCTTTCATCGGTTCTCGCCCCACCTTTCCCTGCTGTTGTGTCACACACATAACTTATATCTTAAGCCACCCAAGTTTGTGTCTACAGGCCAATGGGAATATGTTGATAAATAATGATGCTGGTGTTTTCTTCTTGGTGTATTCACTTAGAACATTCAAATGTATTGCGTGTAGAAACCAATAAAATGTTGAATGGTTTGGGATCTTTATGACTGGATTAGAAAACCCATGAAGGCTGATTTGTATTTATTTGCAAGAGGGTGTGGTGTTTCAATATTCAACACCCCACATCAGGGCAAGACTGAATACAGAGTAAGCCCATAAATGGGTGTTTAACATCAAGGCAGTGCTGTAGTGAAGATGTCTGCGCTGGGAAAGAGTGGGTAGCAGTCCAGGTAACAGGGACACGACAGAAGTACAGCATATTATATTTACACCTGTAATTTCAGCAAACATTTCCGGATTAGGTACCATCATTGGAGAGGTTCAAGGGAGGGATCAGGGAGTGGGCGTTAGGGTGGTGGAGGGCGGAGGTACGCCAGGGCTACTTTTGAGGAAGAGATGCTGGCGTTTGAAGGTGGTTTCAAAGGGTTGGAGAGTGGATATATTTCTGATGGCGGTAGTAAGGAGCTCCACTGAAGGAGATCAAGAAGTGTACATTAGTGGAAAAGGAAGACGGCACAGATTGAGCAGAGGACAGGTAGGGTGAGTACGGCTTTGAAGCTAAGGCAGTGAAGTGACATGTTCCGGGATAAGGAAGAAGAAATGTAGGGGAGTGTCTATGAATAGCTTTGACTACTAGCATTAGGGCTTTCAGTCATGAGCAGCTTCAAATGTTGAGTCAACCAGCATGAAAGTGGTGGGCTGAAGTGGGAGAGGAGGGCAGGATATATAAAGATGGGGAAAGGGAAGATTTAGGTGTCATCAGCAAAAAGGTGGCTGAAGAAGCGGAAGGGAAAGATTAATTTACCAAGGCAGGAGGACTAGAGAGCAGAGTTGAGGGTGTAGAACACAGCCTGAAACAACGCCACCTGAAAGGGGCCAGTGTTGGAAGTACTCATGTTCCAGGGGACAAAGAGCACCCTGGTAGGTTGGAGGAGATCCATCTATTTTACTTTCTTCACTATGTACCATGCTGCAATTGTCTCAATTATAGCATTACAGTAAATTGTGTTTAATTCAATTTTTTTTAGATGTCTTCACAGCAACCGAAACAGGACTTTTCTGCTTTGATCTGGTCTTTCAGGTTTGGTTATGACAACAAAGGCTGGCCCAGTCTGGAGAAATCAGCTGATTTTCTTAAACAAACAGGTACACGCCTTTACGTGCTCATTCATGCTATTCTATGTTCATTATGTATCACTCGATATTTGAATTGATTGCTTGAGGACCTTTTTCCAGTGGGCTTATGAGAACAAAATGCTTTACAGATGCATAGCAAGACATAGGTTCCACCATCTCCACCCCCCACCCGAGGAACATTTTCACCACACAGAGTCCTATAAGTCAAATAATCCCAGAGTCTGCACCTAGTGGGGCATATAAGATGTTGACAGTCGGTGGGAGGCCACCAGGGGGCACATGGCAAGAAACTAACTGTCTTGCCAACTCCCAGACCAGGTCAGCAAAGGGGAACTGAGACCCCCCTTTAAAATCCCCAAAGAGCTGAAACGTGATTTGCCCCCGAAGGGGAATACCTGGGGCACATCTGCCCCAAACCTGAAGCCAATTGGTGGCGAAACAGCCGAGATAACCGTGTTTTCAGGCAGAGCGGACCTGGAGCCAATCACAAGGGGCCTAGACGGAGGAGCCGTGAAGCGGTGATGCGAGCCCCGGCAGGGCGCTGAGAGGCAGCAGACACCTTACAAAGAAGGTGGCATGTCGGGGAGGCCCACCACAGTAATTGCCGAGCAGAGCTGGAGGCTGCCGCAGCTAAGCAGGACAAGAGGAGGAGCTGGTGCGTCCCGCCCAGAGCCAAGGAGAGGTCACAGCGGGGGCTACGTCCTGGAAGAAAGTTGTACAGCTGCTGAGGCCCGGAGGTAGTTAAAGGCGCACCACTGGATTGGAGGACCCAGATGGGAATCCTGAGAGCAGGCAAGCTCCACACAATGCCATGCCCTACGAAGGAAGGGTGAGGCGAACAGAGGAAGAGGTGAGGAGTGTGAGGAGGAGCGGGAAACAGGAGACCACCCAATTCCCGGGAAGCCAGTGGAGACAGCTTTTCCACCCTGGAGAGCCTGTGACGCCCCACTGAGAAAGAGAACCCAGGGGAGGCGGTCTGAACCAGAGCCCCCTGAAGGGGAAGGAGTCCCCTTGCCCCAGGGACATGAGTGCGGGGAGGAAGTGGTTGGGTGAGGTCCCCCTCCACTGAAGGAGGAGCATGTGCCCGCCTAGCCAACATTTTTGAAAAATGGTCAGCACCACGGCGGACAGGGAGGAGTGAGCACTGGTGTGGTGGGAAGCGGGGGAGAAGATCTCCCTGAGCCGGGGGCGGGAGGAAGACCATAAACCTGAGACCCCCAATGGAGGAGGACTACCAGAGGGCAAGCCATCTGAGGACATTGACCAGCGGTCCAGTACCAGGAACAAGGGGACGAGGGGCTCACTATGCCACGCAGTGGAGAGCGTAATAATAGCGCAGAAGGCCCTCCCCACCCCACATCCACGAGACAGTGCCAAGACTCAAGGTGAAGGCTCCAAGGGAATACCTCTTTTCTGGCCTGGAGACCTGCGCTGCAGACATTTCAATTCCAGCCTCCCCCACCCCCAGCCGGCGGAGCACCCGCTGACGCTGCCCATGTAGCAGAAATAGCTGAGGACCCAGCTGCCACCAGGAAGGACATAATTGCACTGATGGAGTAAATCAAGGGGATCTGTATGGTTCTTGACAAAAGACTTGACAAAATGGACCAAAGGATGGACTCACTGGATAAAAGAGTCCAGGGCATTAAGAACAACCAAACATCCCTAGACACAGGTGGACATGTGAATCGCAGAACTGGAGCGCAGAGAGGCGCAGACCCTATTGAAGATGGACGTTAGGAAAAATAGGGAGCGGAGGAACAACCTCTGTTTCTTTGGGATTCCTGAAAAATAGGGAGAAACCGAGAGCGACCTGCGATGCTTCATAGTGGAGATCTTGTGGCTTCTATTTGGATCCGACGTCCTTGATGAGCCCACCATTGAACGCGCCTAGCGGGCTGGAGGAGGCGCCAGGGGCCCCGTGGACAGTCCTGGCAGAAGTCCATTATTATGCCCAAAAAATGAAGATCTTGGAAAGAGCCAGGAAAGTGGGCTCTCTCGGTTATGGCTCTGACAACATACCTATTTTTCAGGACTTGTTGGCCTTTACACTAGCTAGGAGAAGGCAATGTGGCCCCCTTACGAAATGACTAAATGAAAAGGGTGTCAGGTATCGTCGGGGGTTCCCCCTTCTCACTCGCATTTCAACAAGAGGGCTACTCCTACAAATTAGTGACTGAAGACGATATACAGTTGGTCTCAGGAGAGCTTATGAGCACCAGCGATTCTAGAGAGTGAAACCCAAGGGGATGGGTGAGGTTCCGCGGATCAAAGTTCACGGCTGGAGAGACGCAATGTCCCAAGATCCTCAAAATTCAAGAAACTTAACACTCCCCCAGGACGACAGTGAAATAGATGACTGATGAGTAGAATTGAGACAACTCATACAGGGGCTAGATGAGGCTACACGGTGGTCAAATCCTAAAAAAGAAGTGGGGGGGGGACTCAGTAACAAACGCAATTGGATGTGATGGCTCCAGAAATTAGATATCAAGGTGAAATATGTAAAATTCATGGAATGGCTTTGCATAACCACCCAAATTGCACGGGACAAATGGTATTTGCCTTTCATAAAATCAACACACACACAAAAATGGAGAGGATATTTTCTTCTAATAGTGTTTTTAAAATCATTTAAATGTATACATGTTTTAAACTCCAAGAACCAATACCAATTATTTCCGTAGAACATGCAGTACAGAAATGTGGACATATCACCTTTAGTTGTTTGCTATTTTTCATCAGGTTATATAGTGCAGAGGTGAAGTGTCCACCCTGCAAACCTGAAGACTGTCTGGTGGTGTTCATTCATAAATTCAAAGAAGACACTTAATGTTTCTCATTTTTGCTGGGGGGACTGAGTCCACCATCTGAAAAAAGTGGGTGGACTCCATCCACCTGCATGTACCCTCAACTTGAGCCCTGAGGCTACAAGCGAATAACAGAGAGGGGAGAAAGGAGGAGTAGGTTTTGTGGAACTGAACCAGAGGAGGGGGGCTCAGGAAAACAGCATTATGTGCTGGTGCTAGGTCGGGGAGGACCGCTGGTGATTTGATTCCACCACAGGCAATTAGTGAGATTGGATGCAGGGAGGGAGCGGGGCCAGGGGGAGAGTTGATTTGGGGAATTTAAGTACGTTTTATGTTCGGGTGTGTTGCTAAGACCGTGGGTTCAGCAGGATCAATGTTATACTCCAATACGAAGAGAAGGCTTCTGGAGTGGGAGGAGGTGCAAGAGCGAAAAAGTAAGGACAGATTATGGCAGTGGGTAAAGTGAGTATCGGCTCCCTCAACGTATGGGGTCTCAACTGCTCAAGTAAAAGGTTGCTGGTCCTCCGAGTTTAAGAGGGCGAGATTAGACCTGCTACGCCTGCAGGAAACCCATTGAGTGCGGACAGGGAACCCCGTCTGAGGTCAAGAGAAGGGGGGGGGTATACACGGCCTCTGATACGAAAAAGAAGAAGGGAGTGACAATACTAATCTCCTCCCGCTTTGCCTTCCAGAGACCAAGTTCCTCTCCGCTATGAATGGGTGCTACATCTTTGTTAAGGGGAATAGCAATGGTGCCCAATTCACCATAGCCTACATCTATGTTCTAAACACGGATCAATGTGTTGACTTTTGGGAGGAAGTGAAAGATACATTGGTGGTGTTTGTGAAGGGCAGGTTAATAGTGCAGGGGGGATTTCAATATGGTGCTTGACCCTACGAGAGATCGCAAGAGACTGGGGAGGGTGGCAGAGACTCAGAGTTACGAGGGAGACTCAATATGTTTCAGAAACACCAATGAAGCCCTTTGGGTCATGCATTTTCTCACTCCCCCTGTAGAAGGCGACAGGCCATTCACCCATTTCTCGGCTATGCACAACTGCTATTCGAGCATAGATATAATTCTGGTCGATAGATATCTTAAGGCCCAGGTACTAGAGATGCACATCGCCCCAATCCGTGGTCAGACCATGATTTAGTGAGGGTGGTTATGGGGATGGAGAGTACTTCTCCCTTCCCCACCCCCCAGATCCTGGCGGTGCAATGATTTTATTTTAAAAGACAAGGAAGTTACCCGGGAGCTATTGGGGGCAATTAAACTTTACCTTCAATAACATGGGAGAGGTGAGACTCCAATCCATATGGGAAGGGTTTAAAGCCACAATCGGGGGGATACTGATGAGGATAGGTTCCCAAAAGAAAAAAGAGAGGGCAAAACAGGAGGCTATGCTGTGTCAGAAATTAGAAAGACTACAACCGGGGGAATACAGGGTAACTACGTGTCCCCTGCAAGCTCAAGTGCACTTTGACGATACAAAGCACAGCTAAATGCAATCCTGGTCCAAGATAGCGAGAAAAAGTGTATGTTTCTAAGACAGAAATACCATTAAAAAGGCAAAAAGGAGGATAAGATCCTTGCATGGCGATTGAGAGAGGAAAAGAAGAGGCGAACGATAGAACATATCGAATCGGAAGAGGGGAGAGTCATACGGGATCAAAAAGGCATAGGGTGGAGTTTGCAAAATACTACGGCAACCTGTATGCGTCAGAGTGGGCAGGTAAAGAGGAACATATCGAGGCATTCTTGGAGGGTATAAGCCTCCCGGGCCTAACACAAGGCAGGGCGTAGTCCTTTGATGCTCCCATCACAGTTGAGGAGGTAATCCAAGCAATTAAAAATATGAAGGGGGCACAGCACCAGGTCAGGATGGATTTACAATAAAGTTCTACAAACTCTTTAGACCCCTTCTTGCCCCCTACCTGTCTAGAGTCTTCAATGCTTGCCTTCAAGGGGAACCCCCCCGACACTATGTTGATCGCAACGATAATTGCGATCCATAAGGAAGGTAAGGACCCCTCGAAGTGTTCATCCTATAGGCCCATCTCCCTGGTAAATAGCGACGTGAAAATACTCGTGAAAATATTAGGACGCATGCTGTGAACGATCCTACCAACCCTAGTTCACTGTGACCAGGTGGGTTTTATCCGGGGAGACAAGGGTCAGATAATGTCACGAACACTTTAACCTTTATCCACTGTGCCCAAGCAGGAGACCTAGACGCATGTCTGGTTTCACTAGATCTGAAAAAGCCTTTGACAGGGTCGAGTGGCCCTTTATTTTTAAGGTATTGGAGAAGATGGGATTCAGGGAAACTGCTGTAGATGGGTTCGGGCACTATATGGAGGTCCGAGAGCACGGGTTCAAATACATGGGGAGGCTCTCAGAGGTCTTCAAATTAACACGAGGCACGAGACAGAGCTGCCCGCTTTCCCCCCTGTTATATATTCTGGCTATAGAGCCGCTCGCGGTGGCCAATACGGGAAAATCCGAACATACAAGGGATATCGGAGGGAGAAATAGACTGTAAACTCGCACTTTTGCAGATGATATTCTGAGCTTTCTTACCAATATATCACAATCACTCCCAGGCCCTATGGAACAAATATCGGTGTTCGGCCATTTGTCAGGCCTTAGAATTAATGTACACAAATCATGTATTTGCCCATCAGTAAACAGAGCCCCTTACTAGACCCAAGGAGGGAATACCTGGGCATGAGAATAAAGCATGCTAAAATCACTTATCTAGGGATTCAGATTATGAGAGATTTGGGAGGACTGGTGAGATCGAAATATGACCCACTATTAGTGCAGCTCAAAGAGGACTTGAAGAGGTGGCCCCCCCTGGTGCTCATCTGGTACGGGCACATGATATCAGTCAAAATGAACCGTCTCCCCCGGGTAATTTACCCGTTTACTTCCATCCTGAGTCGGCCTCTGGAGAGGTTCTTCCCAGACCTGCTGAGCGGTATTCGCAAATTTATTTGGAGGAAGAAGACCCCAAGGGTGAAAATTTCCACACTTAACACTACCTAGAGATGAAATGGGGGTTAGGCTTCCCTGATATTGAGCTGTAATACAAAGCTGCACAATTGCATATACTCGGAGACCATATGAGATAAGACACTAAAACCCACTGGGTGTATCTGGAAGATAGGGCAGCCCACCCTTTAAAAGTGAGGGATTACCTCTAGTCTCCACAGAGGGTAGTACCGGGGGTCCTATGCTGTCACCCAACATTGGGAGTCCTCTGGTCGCTTTGGCGGGACGAAGGGGTGAACCGGGTGCTTACATTGTGACCATCTCCACAATCCCGGTATGGGTCCCCCCAATTAGCTTGGGATATCAGGGTTTCCAATATTCACAGAGGTGGTCGGATATGGGTTTAGAAAGGTCCGCCCAATTGTTTGACAAAAGGATGTTTCTAGACCTGACCCGAATTAAGGAGGCACTGGGAAACGACTCGATATCAGGTTTTGACTATTTACAGGTGAAAGACAGACTCACCGACCCGAAGTGGGGAAATAAATTAACCCCGCAGAGTTTGAAAAAACCCTGGACGCAGCTGACACGAGAAAGGGCATCCTATCTAAATTATACAAAGTTATGAATTCATTGGTACGGCGAGGGAGACAAACGTTTCAGAGGTACTGGATAACATTGGCGGGAAGGGAGCTATCGGGAGGAATGGCTACAATCTATAAGATAACGTTCCATGCTAACTTATTTACCTCCACAATAGATCACAGTTATAAGATATTAATGGGATGGCACAGGGACCCCTTGAAGGTATCTAGAATATTCCTGTGTGCTTCCCCCCTATTCCCCAGGGGATGTCGGGAAATGGGCTCTCTCTCGCACATGTTGTGGCATTGCCCAAAGGTCCAAGTGTTCTAGAAGAATCTTCTGAGTTGGATGATGGACATGACTGGAATACAGCTAGAGTTAGACCCTTTGCAGCTGCTCTTTGGGCTCCCTGTGCAAGAGAGGAATGAACATAGACTTCCTAGAATGTGGGAGGTGATGCTGAGAGCAGATTGCTTGGCCATCACTCGAGGAGGAAGAGTGAATTCCTCCCCTCTAGGGAGGTGTGGAAACAGAAGGTGAACGCCATGATGGTAATGGATAGATTGACAGCCATGGTGAATGACAACCTTGAGGCATTCACCCAAGAATGGTCTCTGTTCTTACAAGAAGAGAGAGCGAAATGATCAAAAGCTATGAAGGTGGTGATCTGAGACATAGGCGGGGGACAAACTGAGAGAGTGAGGGGAGCCGGTATAGGGAAATCGCCATTGAGAAGGGAAGCGAGCCAGAGGCATTTGACTTTGTGATCCTGCAATACATTGCAGAGATTAACATTTCGAACTGTTAGTGTAAGGGATGAGAGGGATGGGTGGGAAAGCCTAGTGGAGATTGCAGGTGCCTCACGTTTAGACAGGCTGAGAATTGTTTTGGAGGTAGGGGGGTTAAGAGGGATATGTGGGGATGGTTTCCTTTTTATTTGTTTCCTTTTTTCAGGGATGCATGCCCCAACTGTTTATTTATGAAAATGCAAATAAAAACAAAGTAAAAAAAAAAAGATGGTGACAGTCTCTCGTTGCCTCTGTAAGCAAAGGCGACCAGAGACCAGGGGATTTTTCTGCCATTCCTTGTAGTACATACTCAAGTCATTCTATTACAATAAGAAACTAGGCTCGGAGGATAGCTCAGAGGCAATGCACTCATCCTAGAAGCAAGAATATGCAGGCAGCACGGGTTTGATATCTGGTGCTGTGGAGAAGCTGGAATATGGCATGAAGCGTGATATAAAAACAACTTTAAAATAATTTTTAGAACCTATTCTCTTGATAGCCACATTATTTCTATAGAAACTTCTGCCCCCGCACACACCCCCATAGCATAGAAATACGCCAATTTGCCACTAATAGTAATTATAGCACCAAATACAAGTCTGGCAAATTAGTGACATCAGCTGTGATCTCCTGAGATTCTGCACTAAATAAAGAGGGTGGTTATCTGGCAGGGATTATCCTACCACTGAGGATATGGTTGAGATCACCTGTAGTCAAACACTCCTGAGAGCCGGACACAACCACAATATGTTCAGAAGAGAACTCTTCTCCCACAGCCCCTCCAGCATGAGTCAGGCCCACTAGTATACATTTAATGAAGTAGTACTGGGGACTGATACAATCTAGATACAAATTTGAATGGCAAATTTAACATGTTTACACTAGATGATGCTTTGTGAATCCGTCTCTAGGCTGATGACCATTCCTGCTCCTCTAACCCCATTTTTACATCCCTTTCCCAAACGAGTACATTGTTCTCTTTACACTGTGGGCTTCATGTTCAACAGTTCCTTGTATATGGATGAAATAAGCCCTTTCAAGGAGGTTTCCTCCTGTATTTTCCCTCTATTCTTATATGTATCTAATGCCACCTCCCTAGTTTTCTGTATATAGAAGCCAATGTTTCAGTTGGAAGGAACTCATGCATACATATTTATTGACACTGAAGTATTTTTACGGTGTTCAAAGAACTTGATAGATCTATTATGAAGTAAGTCTCCCACCTTATTGCAAACCTGCTTCCCACCACAGTGACCTCCTTTTAAATGTAGCCTAAAATGTAGCCTGGTTACTAAGTCTGAGTTTCTGAATAAACATATTGGGTAATGCTCCCCACAATGAAATGGTAATAGGTTTTATCAAGCTCTTTTGAAGCTTGCAAGTCAGGGTCTACTTATCGATATAGGGCTAAATCATCATCTCCTCCTCCATGATGAGGCATGTCGTGTCTGACTCGCTATGCATAGATTCTGCAAGCACCTGTATTTGTGAGTTCATAAAGTAATAGTCTAATGCTGGACAACCCATAACCTCTTTTACCCTTGGCTTTAGGATGGCCTGCTTGCTGACCCCCCTCTTCATATGAAACACATTTCTATACATCCTCCGACTGTAAACCAATTTTCTTTTAGCAATTGAAATGGGCAGGCTTTGGAAGAGATAGATGTGAGATGCAGGGTGATTCCTGGATAAATGATGTATCTTTTGCTCACTGTAACAGGTATTCATTTTCCCACTTGAAGGGAACCCTCAATTTCAGAGAGGTCACTTCCTCTGCAGTCAGTGAGAGATTTAGAATCTCTTACTAGGTCATTCTGATGCCATAAAAGCTCGCAATTGCCTCTATAATAGGGGGAAGCGAGTTACCAGGGTTTTGCATCATCAAAACCTTGGCGTCTGGCAGCAGGCAAGGTTTGTGAGAGTCCCCATTCCAGTCCACACTCCTCAGAGCCACATTTTCCTTATGTGTGCCACGAATGGCTCAATAGGAAGGCCAAACAGAAATAGGGAAAGAGGGCACACCTGGTGGTTTGTTCCTGTTCTCAGTGGAGAGACTTTCAAGAGACCCCTATTGCTGGCAACCTTAATGCTAGGGTTTTGATAATTAGCCTGTATCATTCCGATCATGTATGGGCCAAACCTAAACCTATTGAGAATCAACTTTAGAAACCCCCAATCCACCCAATCAAATGCCTTCTAGATATCACGCATGAGAACAGAAGTCTTACGTTTCGATTTGAGCACTTTAAGGGTTATATGGAGAATGATCCTAATGTTTCTGAAAGTATTTCTTTCTGCTGGGGATGAATCCTGATTAATCAGGGTCAACCAGTGTGGGGAAATAGGCCATGATGCATCACATTGAACTATTAGTGTAGAGGTTGTTGTCTGTATTGATAAACATGGCTGGCCTGTATGAGGAGCACAACTGAGAGCCTCTCTCCTGCAGAGGAATAATAATGTTCAGTATTTCTTCCATCAATGTATTGTTCTGTGTCTCTAAAATGATTGAATAGCCTTGTGAGGTGTGGGACAAGCATGGGGTGGGATTTCATATTTTTGTTAAAAAAATGTATTAGTATATGGTTTAATGCAAACCTTTACTAAACAAGAAAATAAATCCAATCAGAAGTACATTACAAGTAAAAAAACAAAAGATTAAAATATTACTAAAATACAGTTGAAGGAAAGCCTTAGCTTGTGCTCAAATTACATCAAATTTAACGTTCTCAATAGCTTCATCACTTCCCATGTTGGCAAAGATTTGTGACCCGAACTCAGTCTTTCCCAGAATAATGTTATCCCCAGCCACCAGTCCTTATCCACAAATCTTGCAAACGCCATTTCCCTTAACCCTCTTGTACCTTGTCAGCCCATTAGTATATGTCTAAGAGTTTGTATTCCTGCTTTCTTACAAAGTGGGCAAAGGTTATCGACATATTGATCTTTATGCCTAACAAAGAGGATCTCTCTCGTTGATATGAGATTAAGGCAAAATCTGAGGATATCTGATCTGTTTTTGGGGTTCGGGAAATGCTTTAAGTAACTAGCTAAGGTAACAGATTGTTTGTTAGATGGCAAAACTGACTGATAAAGCTTAGTGCTCCGCATTTCTGTTATTGTGCGAATCCAGTCTGATCTTTTCAGACAGACTTTGACAGTCATCGGAGTGTCAATCAAATCCTTTTCCAGGCATTCACAACCCAACAGTATTTCCAGGGCGTGAATTCTTAGATCGATTAGGAATTTGTTTGAACAATCCTCCATCATAGCTTTCAGGTCTTCGTATAATGATTTTTTCCTGGGCACGAGAATTTTCCTATAAAGAGAAAGCACCCTCCATTCAACATGAAAGGTCAAAGAATACAGTCCCAATTCGTAGTTTAGACGGGCAATTGGTAGACACTGCGGAAGATTTAACACCTTTTTCCATAATTTACCTTCTAGTCATCCCCAATTCATCAATTTTATAGCAGGATATATTTCTTGGCCATATATTAATATGCAAATTACCTTGCCAATATAGAATTTAATCAAAGGTTCTATTGAAAATTTGCAATAGCCTTGATTAGTTTTCTTCATTTGGCAGACGAATTGTATTATTTTACCTTCTAGAACTGCCCATACGTGGCCTTGTGATGGGAAAGACCTTATGTTGAAGCCTAGATATGTGGCTTCCTTCCCCATTGATAAATTTTGGCCCGATAGTCTCCAACTATAGGAAGATGTTTTTGTTGTGGTTGTTTAAATATTACTATTTTGGATTTTGCTGGATTGATCTTTAGTTTGTTAGAAAATGTGTAAACGTCCTGGGCTTCCAGCAGATCCTGGAGGCCTCAAGGAGTATAATCGAACAGCACTAGATCATCGGTGTAGGTAACCTACCTAGGTTTTTCCAAACCAATCCTTGGACTCACCAAGCCAAGCTCAACCAAGTGGCCCACCAAGTCTGGTAAGTACAGATTAAAAAGACAAGGGGCAACTATGCACCCCTGCCTGACCCCCCTCTACCAGTAGGTATTGGAGCTGACAGGCCGCCCTGCAAATCCAATTTTACCCTTAAGTGAGAGCATTCATGGAGTTCTACTATTATTGCCAAAAGCTGTGGTGGTAGACCCCATTGTTTGAGTTTCTGCCACAGGCAAGCTCTGTTCACTGTGTCAAAAGCCTGTGACGGATTGATGCATGCCCCATACAAGGTGGGTCCCCTTTATCAAAGGATTTACTGGATACATTACTCACAATTACACCATTCAAAGAGGTCGACAAACCTCAACAGAAGCCTATTTGATGTTTTGATAATAGGCCTGCTTTCTCCACCCAGAGTGCTAGTTCCTTTAGTATGATTGTACTATCCACATCCAGAAGCTAGATTGAGTGATATTTCATGGGATCCGCCTGATCGCCCTTCTTTTAGATTGGGATAAATGTCTCACCTCGCCATGACTCGGGTATTGTCATAGAGCAGACTACCTCATTAAAGAGATGCAGCAGTATTCTTCACCAAAATGTTGAATTGGATTGTAATATCTGGTTGGTAAGCCCATTCGGGCCTGCAGCTCTCGATACTGAGGATTATTTTATCAGGTTCTCTTTGATTTCCTGATTTTTACTTAGCCCCCAATTGATTTTATCTTGAGGGGGTCTCAAACCTCTTGCCAATGGGGTATAAAGTGATGAAAAGTGTGTCTGCCAGATTTCCTCACCAATTGTATTACTCTGCAGTCTACTTTGAGAAGAGCCTTGTAAGTTAATAACAGACCAGAAGATCCTGAAATTGGCCAAACCCACTGCTTGGAGCATCTACTCTCCTTCCTTCTGCAGTCGATGATATTTGTGTGACTTTGACCAATTCCTATACTTTGATCACACCTTTCCTATTTCCACTCTGTAATAATCCTTACAAAAGATTTCCTGTTTGAGCAATCAGATGTCTCTTCTTAACTCCCTCTTCCTACCACACATGACTTTGTCAAAGGAGCGGCCATATTTTAGATAAGCCACAGCCCCCCCTGTTTTAGGCGGGTTGATAGACCATAAATCGACAAATGTATGGGGATTACAATTAGATTTAAACACATGTTCCTCAGAATCTGCTGCTAAACTCTATAGGCCCTTGTTCAGTTTGGCCTTGACATAGAAATGGGTACACTTGTCAAACATGTCCTTTGATGGGAACATGTAGTCAATTGTTTAACCTTGCTCCCCACACGACCGAGTCAAAAAGGGAGGGATATCTTGCGATATGTTACCATTTTCCATACAAATATTCCATTCAGACAGGAAGGAGTACCAACATTTGCCATTTAGCGTAGGATCTCTCACAGTTAATTTATTCAGGTATGATCTGATGCATTGTGAGTTCAGGTCTCCTGTCAGAATGATACTTATTGATCCATACTGCATATAAATATTGACCAGAACATCAGCTAACAGTTCCAAAAAAGTGGGCAAGGTTGCAGTGGTGGGGTTCCAATATATGTTAATCACCACTAGGGCTTGAATTCCACCCTTGGAATTCAAATTTACTCTCAATGCTAATATGCCTGGAGTTGTGTTGCATAACAGATCAGGAGAGGAAAACACTGCATTACGAACTGCAACTAGAAACCCTCCCGCTTGCCTCCCCATGCCTTTAATCTGCGCCACTTGATCAATAACTGTAAAGCCATCCACGTCAAAGCTAGAGACCAACCATGTCTCTTGGAGGGCCACTATATCATAACAATTGAAAATGTCCTCACTGGTTGCCCTGTTCTTAAATGAGCTGGAACCTCTCATGTTCCATCCGATCACCCCGAGATGGCCGTCTGCTAAAGAGACTCCTCAGCTAGGCCTAATTTCTGAAAGAACTGGGAGATAATTTCAGAAACTAGAGACCAGGCATGTGTTCTCTCTTCTTGCTGATTTCCACTCTTATTAGGCTCTTATGCCAGTCCAGTGATGTCCATACCCGAGGTGCATGAAAGGCATGTTGTCTCCTTCAAACTAGAATGGGTGCCCTGTCTTTTGCACCCCATTTTGCTGTGGTCCTGAAGAGATTCTGCTGATATCACACAGCCTTTTGCTGCAACAGCTGTAGAAGCAGCAAGAATTGCATTTGCTCACAGTCAGAATTTTAAACCAATTTCCACCATTTGGATTTTGGGGTAATTCTGGAAACAGACATATTCAATATCGTTTGATGAAAAAAGGAAGAGATCGTCCACCTCCCTAAACATTACCAGAATTGCACTTCTATTTAAAGGGTTTGATTTATTATTACCAACGGCCTTTTCCTCCATACCTTTGAGATTGCGTATGGTCTACTAATTTGGGCAGTCTCTTGAGCACCACCATCTGAGAGTCTCCCCTCTTCATCCATCCTTAGTATCGTTCTGACAGGGTGAAGTTTTGAGCAGAGTAGATCCTGCTCGCTTGCTGGTGCCCGTCTCCCCTCTTCTTTGAGTTCTTTTGGTGTAATGTTTAATTTTTCAGGTTGTGATTCTTGAGAGGTTCTTGGTAGACACCTCCTCAACAGAGTAATTCATAGAAATTTGCACAAAAATGGCGCACGTGGCTGGCGCACAGTGTCCCCGTGCGATACACTGCGCCAGCCGCGTGCGAAGAAATCCTTTTCATCGCACAGCGTATTCATGGATTCTAGGCTCCGAAAGCAGCCGTGGCGCACAGTGGCGCAGCGACCCTGCAGCAGCGCCAGTTACGCCCCCAAGAACGCCCTCGCGCAAGGAAAAGCCTTCAAAGTCCCCAAATCATCGCAAAGGGCTGCGCTAACCCTGGACCAGTTCACAGGGCTGGCAAACAGCAAACGCCAAGCGTGGAACGTGTATTTCTCTGGTTCACGGGCAGTTCCACACGCGATTGTCCTGTGTACGTGTGCATCAGGGGTGCGTGGGAAGTAACACACGCAAAAGCAGCAGGGTACGTGTATTTCAGGGGTGCGCGGGAAGTATCACACGCAAAAGCAGCAGGGTACGTGTATTCCAGGGGTGTACAGGAAGTATCACACGCAAAAGCAGCAGGGTACGTGTATTTCAGGGGTGCGCAGGAAGTATCACACGCAAAATCAGCAGGGTACGTGTATTACAGGGGTGCGCGGGAAGTATCACACGCGATTCCATCAGGGTACGTGTATTCCAGGGGTGCGCGGGAAGTATCACACGCAAAATCAGCAGGGTACGTGTATTTCAGGGGTGCGCAGCTAGTATCACACACGATTCAATCAGGGTACGTGTATTACAGGGGTGCGCGGGGAGCACCACATGTGAATTGCACGTGTGGGTCCTCCCAGGTGTTCCCTCTACACCCTCCACAGCCCCTGCAGGTGGCCCACACCACCGGGGCCTACCCTGCACATGTCCTGCAGGCACCCCATCCACCATGGCCATGCCCCCCAGCCAACCCACATGTCACCTTGCACTACTGCCCACCAACGCATGTCCCCATGCACCCCCAGCCACCAGGGGCAGCCTCCACCAGGCCCCCACCCATGTCTCCCATCACCCCCACCCCCCAGCCACCAGGGGCAGCCTCCACCAGGCCCCCACTCATGTCTCCCTGCACCCCCACCCCCAGCAGTGCAGGGGCAGCCTCCACCAGGCCCCCACTCATGTCTCCCTGCACCCCCACCCCCCAGCCACCAGGGGCAGCCTCCACCAGGCCCCCACCCATGTCTCCCATCACCCCCACCCCCAGCAGTGCAGGGGCAGCCTCCACCAGGCCCCCACCCATGTCTCCCACCACCCCCACCCCCCAGCCACCAGGGGCAGCCTCCACCAGGCCCCCACCCATGTCTCCCATCACCCCCACCCCCCAGCAGTGCAGGGCCAGCCTCCACCAGGCCCCCACCAATGTCTCCCACCACCCCCACACCCCAGCCACCAGGGCCAGCCTCCACCAGGCCCCCACCCATGTCTCCCATCACCCCCACCCCCCAGCAGTGCAGGGCCAGCCTCCACCAGGCCCCCACTCATGTCTCCCTGCACCCCCACCCGCCAGCAGTGCAGGGCCAGCCTCCACCAGGCCCCCACTCATGTCTCCCTGCACCCCCACCCCCCAGCAGTGCAGGGGCAGCCTCCACCAGGCCCCCACTCATGTGTCCCTGCACCCCCAACCCCCCAGCCACCAGGGGCAGCCTCCACCAGGCCCCCATCATGTCTCCCTGGACCCCCACCCCCCAGCAGTGCAGGGGCAGCCTCCACCAGGCCCCCACTCATGTCTCCCTGCACCCCCACCCCCCAGCCACCATGGGCAGCCTCCACCAGGCCCCCACTCATGTCTCCCTGCACCCCCACCCCCCAGCAGTGCAGGGGCAGCCTCCACCAGGCCCCTACTCATGTCTCCCTGCACCCCCACCCCCCAGCAGTGCAGGGGCAGCCTCCACCAGGCCCCCACTCATGTCTCCCTGAACCCCCACCCCCCAGCCACCAGGGGCAGCCTCCACCAGGCCCCCACCCATGTCTCCCTGCACCGCCACCCCCCAGCAGTGCAGGGGCAGCCTCCACCAGGCCCCCACCCATGTCTCCCTGCACCCCCACCCCCCAGCCACCAGGGGCAGCCTCCACCAGGCCCCGACCCATGTCTCCCACCACCCCCACCCCCCAGGGGCAGCCTCCACCAGGCCCCCACCCATGTCTCCCATCACCCCCACCCCCCCAGCAGTGCAGGGCCAGCCTCCAGCAGGCCCCCACCCATGTCTCCCACCACCCCCACCCCCCAGCCACCAAGGGCAGCCTCAGCCAGGCCCCCACCCATGTCTGCCATCACCCCCACCCGCCAGCAGTGCAGAGGCAGCCTCCACCAGGCCCCCACTCATGTCTCCCTGGACCCCCCCCCCAGCCACCAGGGGCAGCCTCCACCAGGCCCCCACCCATGTCTCCCATCACCCCCACCCCCCAGCCACCAGGGGCAGCCTCCACCAGGCCCCCACTCATGTCTCCCTGCACCCCCACCCCCCAGTCACCAGGGCCAGCCTCCACCAGGCCCCCACCCATGTCTCCCATCACCCCCACCCCCCAGCAGTGCAGGGCCAGCCTCCACCAGGCCCCCACCCATGTCTCCCAGCACCCCCACCCCCAAGCAGTGCAGGGGCAGCCTCCACCAGGCCCCCACTCATGTCTCCCTGCACCCCCACCCCCCAGCAGTGCAGGGGCAGCCTCCACCAGGCCCCCACCCATGTCTCCCACCACCCCCACCCCCCAGCCACCAGGGGCAGCCTCCACCAGGCCCCCACCCATGTCTCCCATCACCCCCACCCCCCAGCAGTGCAGGGGCAGCCTCCACCAGGCCCCCACCCATGTCTCCCACCACCCCCACTCCCCCAGCAGTGCAGGGGCAGCCTCCACCAGGCCCCCACTCATGTCTCCCTGCACCCCCACCCCCCAGCAGTGCAGGGGCAGCTTCCACCAGGCCCCCATGCATGTCTCCCTGCACCCCCACCCCCCAGCCACCAGCCACCAGGGGCAGCCTCCACCAGGCCCTCACCCATGTCTCCCAGCACCCCCACCCCCCAGCAGTGCAGGGGCAGCCTCCACCAGGCCCCCACCCATGTCTGCCTGCACCCCCACCCCCCAGCCACCAGGGGCAGCCTCCACCAGGCCCCCAACCATGTCTCCCACCACCCCCACCCCCCAGCCACCAGGGCCAGCCTCCACCAGGCCCCCACCCATGTCTCCCATCACCCCCACCCCCCAGCAATGCAGGGCCAGCCAGCACCAGGCCCCCACTCATGTCTCCCTGCACCCCCACCCCCCAGCAGTGCAGGGGCACCCTCCACCAGGCCCCCACCCATGTCTCACACCACCCCCACCCCCCAGCCACCAGGGGCAGCCTCCACCAGGCCCCCACCCATGTCTCCCATCACCCCCACCCCCCAGCAGTGCAGGGCCAGTCTCCACCAGGCCCCCACCCATGTCTCCCATCACCCCCACCCCCCAGCAATGCAGGGCCAGCCAGCACCAGGCCCCCACTCATGTCTCCCTGCACCCCCACCCCCCAGCAGTGCAGGGGCAGCCTCCACCAGGCCCCCACTCATGTCTCTCTGCACCCCCACCCCCCAGCCACCAGGGGCAGCCTCCACCAGGCCCCCACTTTTGTCTCCCTGCACCCCCACCCCCCAGCAGTGCAGGGGCAGCCTCCACCAGTTCCCCACTCATGTCTCCCTGCACCCCACCCCCCAGCAGTGCAGGGGCAGCCTCCACCAGGCCCCCACTCATGTCTCCCTGCACCCCCACCCACCAGCCACCAGGGGCAGCCTCCACCAGGCCCCCACCCATGTCTCCCTGCACCCCCACCCCCCAGCAGTGCAGGGGCAGCCTCCACCATGCCCCCACCCTTGTCTCCCACCACCCCCACCCCCAGCCACCAGGGGCAGCCTCCACCAGGCCCCCACCCATGTCTCCCATCACCCCCACCCCCAGCAGTGCAGGGGCAGCCTTCACCAGCCCCCCACTCATGTCTCCCTCCACCCCCACCCCCCAGCCACCAGGGGCAGCCTCCACCAGGCCCCCACCCATGTCTCCCATCACCCCACCCCCCAGCCACCAGGGGCAGCCTCCACCAGGCCCCCACTCATGTCTCCCTGCACCCCCACCCCCCAGCAGTGCAGGGCCAGCCTCCACCAGGCCCCCACCCATGTCTCCCTGCACCCCCACCCCCCAGCACTGCATGGGCAGCCTCCACCAGGCCCCCACTCATGTCTCCCTGCACCCCCACCCCCCAGCAGTGCAGGGGCAGCCTCCACCAGGCCCCCACTCATGTCTCTCTGCACCCCCACCCCCCAGCCACCAGGGGCAGCCTCCACCAGGCCCCCACTTTTGTCTCCCTGCACCCCCACCCCCAGCAGTGCAGGGGCAGCCTCCACCAGTTCCCCACTCATGTCTCCCTGCACCCCACCCCCCAGCAGTGCAGGGGCAGCCTCCACCAGGCCCCCACTCATGTCTCCCTGCACCCCCACCCGCCAGCCACCAGGGGCAGCCTCCACCAGGCCCCCACCCATGTCTCCCTGCACCCTGACCCCCCAGCAGTGCAGGGGCAGCCTCCACCATGCCCCCACCCATGTCTCCCACCACCCCCACCCCCCAGCCACCAGGGGCAGCCTCCACCAGGCCCCCACCCATGTCTCCCATCACCCCCACCCCCAGCAGTGCAGGGGCAGCCTCCACCAGCCCCCCACTCATGTCTCCCTCCACCCCCACCCCCCAGCCACCAGGGGCAGCCTCCACCAGGCCCCCACCCATGTCTCCCATCACCCCCACCCCCCAGCCACCAGGGGCAGCCTCCACCAGGCCCCCACTCATGTCTCCCTGCACCCCCACCCCCCAGCAGTGCAGGGCCAGCCTCCACCAGGCCCCCACCCATGTCTCCCTGCACCCCCACCCCCCAGCAGTGCAGGGGCAGCCTCCACCAGGCCGCCACCCATGTCTCCCACCACCCCCACCCCCCAGCCACCAGGGGCAGCCTCCACCAGGCCCCCACCCATGTCTCCCATCACCCCCACCCCCCAGCAGTGCAGGGCCAGCCTCCACCAGGCCCCCACCCATGTCTCCCACCGCCCCCACCCCCCAGCCACCATGGCCAGCCTCCACCAGGCCCCCACCCATGTCTCCCATCACCCCCACCCCCCAGCAGTGCAGGGCCAGCCACCACCAGGCCCCCACTCATGTCTCCCTGCACCCCCACCCCCCAGCAGTGCAGGGGCAGCCTCCACCAGGCCCCCACTCATGTCTCCCTGCACCCCACCCCCAGCAGTGCAGGGGCAGCCTCCACCAGGCCCCCACTCATGTCTCCCTGCACCCCCACCCCCACCCAGCAGTGCAGGGGCAGCCTCCACCAGGCCCCCACTCATGTCTCCCTGCACCCCCACCCCCCAGCCACCAGGGGCAGCCTCCACCAGGCCCCCACCCATGTCTCCCTGCACCCCCACCCCCCAACAGTGCAGGGGCAGCCTCCACCAGGCCCCCACCCATGTCTCCCTGCACCCCCACCCCGAAGCCACCAGGGGCAGCCTCCACCAGGCCCCCACCCATGTCTCCCACCACCCCCACCCCCTAGGATCAGCCTCCACCAGGCCCCCACCCATGTCTCCCATCACCCCCAGCAGTGCAGGGGCAGCCTTCACCAGGCCCCCACTCATGTCTCCCTGCACCCCACCCCCAGCCACCACGGGCAGCCTCTACCAGGCCCCCACCCATGTCTCCCTGCACCCCCACCCCCCAGCAGTGCAGGGGCAGCCTCCACCAGGCCCCCACCCATGTCTACCACCACCCCCACCCCGCAGCCACCAGGGGCAGCCTCCACCAGACCCCCACTCATGTCTCCCATCACCCCCACCCCCCAGCCACCAGGGCCAGCCTCCACCAGGCCCCCACCCATGTCTCCCATCACCCCCACCCCCCCAGCAGTGCAGGGCCAGCCTCCACCAGGCCCCCACCCATGTCTCCCTGCACCCCCATCCCCCAGAAGTGCAGGGGCAGCCTCCACCAGGCCCCCACTCATGTCTCCCTGCACCCCCACCCCCCAGCAGTGCAGGGGCAGCCTCCACCAGGCCCCCACCCATGTCTCCCACCACCCCCACCCCCCAGCCACAGGGGCAGCCTCCACCAGGCCCCCACCCATGTCTCCCATCACCCCCACCCCCCAGCAGTGCAGGGCCAGCCTCTACCAGGCCCCCACCCATGTCTCCCACCACCCCCACTCCCCAGCCACCAGGGCCAGCCTCCACCAGGCCCCCACCCATGTCTCCCATCACCCCCACCCCCCAGCAGTGCAGGTCCAGCAACCACCAGGCCCCCACTCATGTCTCCCTACACCCCCACCCCCCAGCAGTGCAGGGGCAGCCTCAACCAGGCCCCCACTCATGTCTCCCTGCACCCCCACCCCCCAGCCACCAGGGGCAGCCTCCACCAGGCCCCCACTCATGTCTTCCTGCACCCCCACCCCCCAGCAGTGCAGGGGCAGCCTCCACCAGGCCCCCACCCATGTCTCCCACCACCCCCACCCCCCAGCCACCAGGGGCAGCCTCCACCAGGCCCCCACCCATGTCTCCCATCACCCCCACCCCCCAGCAGTGCAGGGCCAGCCTCCACCAGGCCCCCAACCATGTCTCCCACCACCCCCACTCCCCAGCCACCAGGGCCAGCCTCCACCAGGCCCCCACCCATGTCTCCCATCACCCCCACCCCCCAGCAGTGCAGGTCCAGCAACCACCAGGCCCCCACTCATGTCTCCCTACACCCCCACCCCCCAGCAGTGCAGGGGCAGCCTCAACCAGGCCCCCACTCATGTCTCCCTGCACCCCCACCCCCCAGCCACCAGGGGCAGCCTCCACCAGGCCCCCACTCATGTCTTCCTGCACCCCACCCCCCAGCAGTGCAGGGGCAGCCTCCACCAGGCCCCCACCCATGTCTCCCACCACCCCCACCCCCCAGCCAAAAGGGGCAGCCTCCACCAGGCCCCCACCCATGTCTCCCATCACCCCCACCCCCCAGCAGTGCAAGGCCAGCCTCCACCAGGCCCCCACCCATGTCTCCCACCCCCCCACCCCCCAGGGCCAGCCTCTACCAGGCCCCCACCCATGTCTCCCTGCACCCCCACCCCCCAGCAGTGCAGGAGCAGCCTCCACCAGGCCCCCACTCATGTCTCCCTGCACCCCCACCCCCCAGCAGTGCAGGGGCAGCCTCCACCAGGCCCCCACCCATGTCTACCACCACCCCCACCCCGCAGCCACCAGGGGCAGCCTCCACCAGACCCCCACTCATGTCTCCCATCACCCCCACCCCCCAGCCACCAGGGCCAGCCTCCACCAGGCCCCCACCCATGTCTCCCATCACCCCCACCCCCCAGCAGTGCAGGGCCAGCCTCCACCAGGCCCCCACCCATGTCTCCCTGCACCCCCATCCCCCAGAAGTGCAGGGGCAGCCTCCACCAGGCCCCCACTCATGTCTCCCTGCACCCCCACCCCCCAGCAGTGCAGGGGCAGCCTCCACCAGGCCCCCACCCATGTCTCCCACCACCCCCACCCCCCAGCCACAGGGGCAGCCTCCACCAGGCCCCCACCCATGTCTCCCATCACCCCCACCCCCCAGCAGTGCAGGGCCAGCCTCCACCAGGCCCCCACCCATGTCTCCCACCACCCCCACTCCCCAGCCACCAGGGCCAGCCTCCACCAGGCCCCCACCCATGTCTCCCATCACCCCCACCCCCCAGCAGTGCAGGTCCAGCAACCACCAGGCCCCCACTCATGTCTCCCTACACCCCCACCCCCCAGCAGTGCAGGGGCAGCCTCAACCAGGCCCCCACTCATGTCTCCCTGCACCCCCACCCCCCAGCCACCAGGGGCAGCCTCCACCAGGCCCCCACTCATGTCTTCCTGCACCCCCACCCCCCAGCAGTGCAGGGGCAGCCTCCACCAGGCCCCCACCCATGTCTCCCACCACCCCCACCCCCCAGCCACCAGGGGCAGCCTCCACCAGGCCCCCACCCATGTCTCCCATCACCCCCACCCCCCAGCAGTGCAAGGCCAGCCTCCACCAGGCCCCCACCCATGTCTCCCACCCCCCCACCCCCCAGCCACCAGGGCCAGCCTCCACCAGGCCCCCACCCATGTCTCCCATCACCCCCACCCCCCAGCAGTGCAGGGCCAGCCAGCACCAGGCCCCCACTCATGTCTCCCTGCACCCCCACCCCCCAGCAGTGCAGGGGCAGCCTCCACCAGGCCCCCACTCATGTCTCCCTGCACCCCCACCCCCCAGCCACCAGGGGCAGCCTCCACCAGGCCCCCACTCTTGTCTCCCTGTACCCCCACCCCCCAGCAGTGCAGGGGCAGCCTCCACCAGGCCCCCACTCATGTCTCCCTGCACCCCCACCCCCCAGCAATGCAGGGGCAGCCTCCACCAGGCCCCCACTCATGTCTCCCTGCACCCCCACCCCCCAGCCACCAGTGGCAGCCTCCACCAGGCCCCCACCCATGTCTCCCTGCACCCCCACCCCCCAGCAGTGCAGGGGCAGCCTCCACCAGGCCCCCACCCATGTCTCCCTGCACCCCCACCCCCCAGCAGTGCAGGGGCAGCCTCCACCAGGCCCCCACCCATGTCTCCCACCACCCCCACCCCCCACCCCCCAGTAGCAGCCTCAACCAGGCCCCCACCCATGTCTCCCATCACCCCCACCCCCCCAGCAGTGCAGGGCCAGCCTCCACCAGGCCCCCACCCATGTCTCCCACCACCCCCACCCCCCGGCCACCAGGGGCAGCCTCCACCAGGCCCCCACTCATGTCTCCCTGCACCCCCACCCCCCAGCAGTGCAGGGGCAGCCTCCACCAGGCCCCCACTCATGTCTCCCTGCACCCCCACCCCCCAGCCACCAGGGGCAGCCTCCACCAGGCCCCCACTCATGTCTCCCTGCACCCCCACCCCCCAGCAGTGCAGGGCCAGCCTCCACCAGGCCCCCACTCATGTCTCCCTGCACCCCCACCCCCCAGCAGTGCAGGGGCAGCCTCCACCAGGCCGCCACCCATGTCTCCCACCACCCCCACACCCCTGCCACCAGGGGCAGCCTCCACCAGGCCCCCACCCATGTCTCCCATCACCCCCACACCCCAGCAGTGCAGGGCCAGCCTCCACCAGGCCCCCACCCATGTCTCCCACCGCCCCCACCCCCCAGCCACCAGGGCCAGCCTCCACCAGGCCCCCACCCATGTCTCCCATCACCCCCACCCCCCAGCAGTGCAGGGCCAGCCACCACCAGGCCCCCACTCATGTCTCCCTGCACCCCCACCCCCCAGCAGTGCAGGGGCAGCCTCCACCAGGCCCCCACTCATGTCTCCCTGCACCCCCACCCCCCAGCAGTGCAGGAGCAGCCTCCACCAGGCCCCCACTCATGTCTCCCTGCACCCCCACCCCCCAGCAGTGCAGGGGCAGCCTCCACCAGGCCCCCACTCATGTCTCCCTGCACCCCCACCCCCCAGCCACCAGGGGCAGCCTCCATCAGGCCCCCACCCATGTCTCCCTGCACCCCCACCCCCCAGCAGTGCAGGGCCAGCCTCCACCAGGCCCCCACCCATGTCTCCCTGCACCCCCACCCCCCAGCCACCAGGGGCAGCCTCCACCAGGCCCCCACCCATGTCTCCCACCACCCCCACCCCCCACCCCCTAGGGTCAGCCTCCACCAGGCCCCCACCCATGTCTCCCATCACCCCCACCCCCCAGCAGTGCAGGGGCAGCCTCCACCAGGCCCCCACTCATGTCTCCCTGCACCCCCACCCCCCAGCAGTGCAGGGGCAGCCTCCACCAGGCCCCCACTCATGTCTCCCTGCACCCCCACCCCCCAGCCACCAGGGGCAGCCTCCACCAGGCCCCCACCCATGTCTCCCTGCACCCCCACCCCCCAGCAGTGCAGGGGCAGCCTCCACTAGGCCCCCACTCATGTCTCCCTGCACCCCCACCCCCCAGCAGTGCAGGGGCAGCCTCCACCAGGCCCCCACCCATGTATACCACCACCCCCACCCCCCAGCCACTAGGGGCAGCCTCCACCAGGCCCCCACTCATGTCTCCCAGCACCCCCACCCCCCAGCCACCAGGGCCAGCCTCCACCAGGCCCCCACCCATGTCTCCCATCACCCCCACCCGCCAGCAGTGCAGGGCCAGCCTCCACCGGGCCCCCACCCATGTCTCCCTGCACCCCCACCCCCCAGCAGTGCAGGGGCAGCCTCCACCAGGCCCCCACTCATGTCTCCCTGCACCCCCACCCCCCAGCAGTGCAGGGGCAGCCTCCACCAGGCCCCCACCCATGTCTACCACCACCCCCACCCCACAGCCACCAGGGGCAGCCTCCACCAGGCCCCCACTCATGTCTCCCATCACCCCCACCCCCCAGCCACCAGGGCCAGCCTCCACCAGGCCCCCACCCATGTCTCCCTGCACCCCCACCCCCAGCAGTGCAGGGGCAGCCTCCACCAGGCCCCCACTCATGTCTCCCTGCACCCCCACCCCCCCAGCAGTGCAGGGGCAGCCTCCACCAGGCCCCACTCATGTCTCCCTGCACCCCCACCCCCCAGCCACCAGGGGCAGCCTCTACCAGGCCCCCACCCATGTCTCCCTGCACCCCCACCCCCCAGCAGTGCAGGGGCAGCCTCCACCAGGCCCCCACCCATGTCTCCCTGCACCCCCACCCCCCAGCCACCAGGGGCAGCCTCCACCAGGCCCCCACCCATGTCTCCCACCACCCCCACCCCCCAGCAGTGCAGGGGCAGCCTCCACCAGGCCCCCACCCATGTCTCCCTGCACCCCCCACCCCCCAGCCACCAGGGGCAGCCTCCACCAGGCCCCCACCCATGTCTCCCACCACCCCCACCCCCCAGCCACCAGGGCCAGCCTCCACCAGGCCCCCACCCATGTCTCCAATCACCCCCACCCCCCGGCAGTGCAGGGCCAGCCACCACCAGGCCTCCACTCATGTCTCCCTGCACCCCCACCCCCCAGCAGTGCAGGGGCAGCCTCCACCAGGCCCCCACTCATGTCTCCCTGCACCCCCACCCCCAGCAGTGCAGGGCAGCCTCCACCAGGCCCCCACTCATGTCTCCCTGCACCCCCACCCAGCAGTGCAGGGGCAGCCTCCACCAGGCCCCCACTCATGTCTCCCTGCACCCCCACCCCCCAGCCACCAGGGGCAGCCTCCACCAGGCCCCCACCCATGTCTCCCTGCACCCCCACCCCCCAGCAGTGCAGGGGCAGCCTCCACCAGGCCCCCACCCATGTCTCCCTGCACCCCCACCCCCAGCCACCAGGGGCAGCCTCCACCAGGCCCCCACCCATGTCTCCCACCACCCCCAACCCCTAGGGTCAGCCTCCACCAGGCCCCCACCCATGTCTCCCATCACCCCCAGCAGTGCAGGGGCAGCCTCCACCAGGCCCCCACTCATGTCTCCCTGCACCCCACCCCCCAGCCACCACGGGCAGCCTCTACCAGGCCCCCACCCATGTCTCCCTGTACCCCCACCCCCCAGCAGTGCAGGAGCAGCCTCCACCAGGCCCCCACCCATGTCTACCACCACCCCCACCCCCCAGCCACCAGGGGCAGCCTCCACCAGGCCCCCACTCATGTCTCCCATCACCCCCACGCCCCAGCCACCAGGGCCAGCCTCCAACAGGCCCCCACCCATGTCTCCCATCACCCCCACCCCCAGCAGTGCAGGGCCAGCCTCCACCAGGCCCCCACCCATGTCTCCCTGCACCCCCATCCCCCAGAAGTGCAGGGGCAGCCTCCACCAGGCCCCCACTCATGTCTCCCTGCACCCCCACCCCCCTGCAGTGCAGGGGCAGCCTCCACCAGGCCCCCACCCATGTCTCCCACCACCCCCACCCCCCAGCCACAGGGGCAGCCTCCACCAGGCCCCCACCCATGTCTCCCATCACCCCCACCCCCCAGCAGTGCAGGGACAGCCTCCACCAGGCCCCCACCCATGTCTCCCACCACCCCCACTCCCCAGCCACCAGGGCCAGCCTCCACCAGGCCCCCACCCATGTCTCCCATCACCCCCACCCCCCAGCAGTGCAGGGCCAGCAACCACCAGGCCCCCACTCATGTCTCCCTACACCCCCACCCCCCAGCAGTGCAGGGGCAGCCTCAACCAGGCCCCCACTCATGTCTCCCTGCACCCCCACCCCCAGCCACCAGGGGCAGCCTCCACCAGGCCCCCACTCATGTCTTCCTGCACCCCCACCCCCAGCAGTGCAGGGGCAGCCTCCACCAGGCCCCCACCCATGTCTCCCACCACCCCCACCCCCAGCCACCAGGGGCAGCCTCCACCAGGCCCCACCCCATGTCTCCCATCACCCCCACCCCCCAGCAGTGCAAGGCCAGCCTCCACCAGGCCCCCACCCATGTCTCCCACCACCCCCACCCCCCAGCCACCAGGGCCAGCCTCCACCAGGCCCCCACCCATGTCTCCCATCACCCCCACCCCCCAGCAGTGCAGGGCCAGCCAGCACCAGGCCCCCACTCATGTCTCCCTGCACCCCCACCCCCCAGCAGTGCAGGGGCAGCCTCCACCAGGCCCCCACTCATGTCTCCCTGCACCCCCACCCCCCAGCCACCAGGGGCAGCCTCCACCAGGCCCCCACTCTTGTCTCCCTGTACCCCCACCCCCAGCAGTGCAGGGGCAGCCTCCACCAGGCCCCCACTCATGTCTCCCTGCACCCCCAACCCCCACAGTGCAGGGGCAGCCTCCACCAGGCCCCCACTCATGTCTCCCTGCACCCCCACCCCCCAGCCACCAGGGGCAGCCTCCACCAGGCCCCCACCCATGTCTCCCTGCACCCCCACCCCCCAGCAGTGCAGGGGCAGCCTCCACCAGGCCCCCACCGATTTCTCCCTGCACCCCCACCCCCCAGCAGTGCAGGGGCAGCCTCCACCAGGCCCCCACCCATGTCTCCCACCACCCCCACCCCCCACCCCCCAGTAGCAGCCTCAACCAGGCCCCCACCCATGTCTCCCATCACCCCCACCCCCCCAGCAGTGCAGGGCCAGCCTCCACCAGGCCCCACCCATGTCTCCCACCACCCCCACCCCCCGGCCACCAGGGGCAGCCTCCACCAGGCCCCCACTCATGTCTCCCTGCACCCCAACCAACCAGCAGTGCAGGGGCAGCCTCCACCAGGCCCCCACTCATGTCTCCCTGCACCCCCACCCCCCAGCCACCAGGGGCAGCCTCCACCAGGCCCCCACCCATGTCTCCCATCACCCCCACCCCCCAGCCACCAGGGGCAGCCTCCACCAGGCCCCCACTCATGTCTCCCTGCACCCCCACCCCCCAGCAGTGCAGGGCCAGCCTCCACCAAGCCCCCACCCATGTCTCCCTGCACCCCCACCCCCCAGCAGTGCAGGGGCGGCCTCCACCAGGCCCCCACTCATGTCTCCCTGCACCCCCACCCCCCAGCAGTGCAGGGGCAGCCTCCACCAGGCCGCCACCCATGTCTCCCACCACCCCCACACCCCTGCCACCAGGGGCAGCCTCCACCAGGCCCCCACCCATGTCTCCCATCACCCCCACCCCCCAGCAGTGCAGGGCCAGCCTCCACCAGGCCCCCACCCATGTCTCCCAACGCCCCCACCCCCCAGCCACCAGGGCCAGCCTCCACCAGGCCCCCACCCATGTCTCCCATCACCCCCACCCCCCAGCAGTGCAGGGCCAGCCACCACCAGGCCCCCACTCATGTCTCCCTGCACCCCCACCCCCCAGCAGTGCAGGGGCAGCCTCCACCAGGCCCCCACTCATGTCTCCCTGCACCCCCACCCCCCAGCAGTGCAGGGGCAGCCTCCACCAGGCCCCCACTCATGTCTCCCTGCACCCCCACCCCCCAGCAGTGCAGGGGCAGCCTCCACCAGGCCCCCACGCATGTCTCCCTGCACCCCCACCCCCCAGCCACCAGGAGCAGCCTCCACCAGGCCCCCACCCATGTCTCCCTGCACCCCCACCCCCCAGCAGTGCAGGGCCAGCCTCCACCAGGCCCCCACCCATGTCTCCCTGCACCCCCACCCCCCAGCCACCAGGGGCAGCCTCCACCAGGCCCCCACCCATGTCTCCCACCACCCCCACCCCCTAGGGTCAGCCTCCACCAGGCCCCCACCCATGTCTCCCATCACCCCCACCCCCCAGCAGTGCAGGGGCAGCCTCCACCAGGCCCCCACTCATGTCTCCCTGCACCCCCACCCCCCAGCAGTGCAGGGCAGCCTCCACCAGGCCCCCACCCATGTCTCCCTGCACCCCCACCCCCCAGCAGTGCAGGGGCAGCCTCCACTAGGCCCCCACTCATGTCTCCCTGCACCCCCACCCCCCAGCCACCAGGGGCAACCTCCACCAGGCCCCCACCCATGTCTCCCTGCACCCCCACCCCCCAGCAGTGCAGGGGCAGCCTCCACCAGGCCCCCACTCATGTCTCCCTGCACCCCCACCCCCAGCAGTGCAGGGGCAGCCTCCACCAGGCCCCCACCCATGTCTACCACCACCCCTACCCCCCAGCCACCAGGGGCAGCCTCCACCAGGCCCCCACTCATGTCTCCCATCACCCCCACCCCCCAGCCACCAGGGCCAGCCTCAACCAGGCCCCCACCCATGTCTCCCATCACCCCCACCCCGCCAGCAGTGCAGGGCCAGCCTCCACCAGGCCCCCACCCATGTCTCCAAGCACCCCCACCCCCAGCAGTGCAGGGGCAGCCTCCACCAGGCCCCCACTCATGTCTCCCTGCACCCCCACCCCCCAGCAGTGCAGGGGCAGCCTCCACCAAGCCGCCACCCATGTCTCCCACCACCCCCACACCCCTGCCACCAGGGGCAGCCTCCACCAGGCCCCCACCCATGTCTCCCATCACCCCCCACCCCCCAGCAGTGCAGGGCCAGCCTCCACCAGGCCCCCACCCATGTCTCCCACCGCCCCCACCCCCCAGCCACCAGGGCCAGCCTCCACCAGGCCCCCACCCATGTCTCCCATCACCCCCACCCCCAGCAGTGCAGGGCCAGCAATCACCAGGCCCCCACTCATGTCTCCCTGCACCCCCACCCCCCAGCAGTGCAGGGGCAGCCTCCACCAGGCCCCCACTCATGTCTCCCTGCACCCCCACCCCCCAGCAGTGCAGGGGCAGCCCTCCACCAGGCCCCCACTCATGTCTCCCTGCACCCCCACCCCCCCAGCAGTGCAGGGGCAGCCTCCACCAGGCCCCCACTCATGTCTCCCTGCACCCCCACCCCCCAGCCACCAGGGGCAGCCTCCACCAGGCCCCCACCCATGTCTCCCTGCACCCCCACCCTCCAGCAGTGCAGGGGCAGCCTCCACCAGGCCCCACCCATGTCTCCCTGCACCCCCACCCCCCAGCCACCAGGGGCAGCCTCCACCAGGCCCCCACCCATGTCTCCCACCACCCCCACCCCCCACCCCCTAGGGTCAGCCTCCACCAGGCCCCCACCCATGTCTCCCATCACCCCCACCCCCCCAGCAGTGCAGGGGCAGCCTCCACCAGGCCCCCACTCATGTCTCCCTGCACCCCACCCCCCAGCAGTGCAGGGGCAGCCTCCACCAGGCCCCCACTCATGTCTCCCTGCACCCCCACGCCCCAGCCACCAGGGGCAGCCTCCACCAGGCCCCCACCCATGTCTCCCTGCACCCCCACCCCCAGCAGTGCAGGGGCAGCCTCCACCAGGCCCCCACTCATGTCTCCCTGCACCCCCACCCGCCAGCAGTGCAGGGGCAGCCTCCACCAGGCCCCCACCCATGTCTACCACCACCCCCACCCCCCAGCCACCAGGGGCAGCCTCCACCAGGCCCCCACTCATGTCTCCCATCACCCCCACCCCCAGCCAACAGGGCCAGCCTCAACCAGGCCCCCACCCATGTCTCCCATCACCCCCACCCGCCAGCAGTGCAGGGCCAGCCTCCACCAGGCCCCCACCCATGTCTCCCTGCACCCCCACCCCCCAGCAGTGCAGGGGCAGCCTCCACCAGGCCCCCACTCATGTCTCCCTGCACCCCCACCCCCCAGCAGTGCAGGGGCAGCCTCCACCAGGCCCCCACTCATGTCTCCCTGCACCCCCACCCCCCAGCCACCAGGGGCAGCCTCCACCAGGCCCCCACCCATGTCTCCCTGCACCCCCACCCCCCAGCAGTGCAGGGGCAGCCTCCACCAGGCCCCCACTCATGTCTCCCTGCACCCCACCCCCAAGCAGTGCAGGGGCAGCCTCCACCAGGCCCCCACCCATGTCTACCACCACCCCCACCCCCCAGCCACCAGGGGCAGCCTCCACCAGGCCCCCACTCATGTCTCCCATCACCCCCACCCCCCCAGCCACCAGGGCCAGCCTCAACCAGGCCCCCACCCATGTCTCGCATCACCCCCACCCGCCAGCAGTGCAGGGCCAGCCTCCACCAGGCCCCCACCCATGTCTCCCTGCACCCCCACCCCCCAGCAGTGCAGGGGCAGCCTCCACCAGGCCCCACTCATGTCTCCCTGCACCCCCACCCCCCAGCAGTGCAGGGCAGCCTCCACCAGGCCCCCACCCATGTCTCCCACCACCCCCACCCCCCAGCCACAGGGGCAGCCTCCACCAGGCCCCCACCCATGTCTCAAATCACCCCCACCCCCCAGCAGTGCAGGGCCAGCCTCCACCAGGCCCCACCCATGTCTCCCACCACCCCCACCCCCAGCCACCAGGGCCAGCCTTCACCAGGCCCCCACCCATGACTCCCATCACCCCCACTCCCCAGCAGTGCAGGGCCAGCCACCACCAGGCCCCCACTCATGTCTCCCTGCACCCCCACCCCCCAGCAGTGCAGGGGCAGCCTCCACCAGGCCCCCACCCATGTCTCCCTGCACCCCCACCCCCCAGCAGTGCAGGGGCAGCCTCCACCAGGCCCCCACTCATGTCTCCCTGCACCCCCCACCCCCCAGCAGTGCAGGGACAGCCTCCACCAGGCCACCACCCATGTCTACCACCACCCCCACCCCCCAGCCACCAGGGGCAGCCTCCACCAGGCCCCCACTCATGTCTCCCATCACCCCCACCCCCCCAGCCACCAGGGCCAGCCTCAACCAGGCCCCCACCCATGTCTCCCTGCACCCCCACCCCCCAGCAGTGCAGGGGCAGCCTCCACCAGGCCCCACTCATGTCTCCCTGCACCCCCACCCCCCAGCAGTGCAGGGGCAGCCTCCACCAGGCCCCCACCCATGTCTCCCACCACCCCCACCCCCCAGCAGTGCAGGGGCAGCCTCCACCAGGCCCCCACCCATGTCTCCCACCACCCCACCCCCCAGCCACAGGGGCAGCCTCCACCAGGCCCCCACCCATGTCTCAAATCACCCCCACCCCCCAGCAATGCAGGGCCAGCTTCCACCAGGCCCCCACCCATGTCTCCCACCACCCCCACCCCCCAGCCACCAGGGCCAGCCTTCACCAGGCCCCCACCCATGACTCCCATCACCCCCACTCCCCAGCAGTGCAGGGCCAGCCACCACCAGGCCCCCACTCATGTCTCCCTGCACCCCCACCCCCCAGCCACCAGGGGCAGCCTCCACCAGGCCCCCACTCATGTCTTCCTGCACCCCCACCCCCCAGCAGTGCAGGGGCAGCCTCCACCAGGCCCCCACTCATGTCTCCCTGCACCCCCACCCCCCAGCAGTGCAGGGGCAGCCTCCACCAGGCCCCCACTCATGTCTCCCTGCACCCCACCCCCCAGCCACCAGGGGCAGCCTCCACCAGGCCCCTACCCATGTCTCCCACCACCCCCACCCCCCAGCCACCAGGGGCAGCCTCCACCAGGCCCCCACCCATGTCTCCCATCACCCCCACCCCCCAGCAGTGCAAGGCCAGCCTCCACCAGCCCCCACCCATGTCTCCCACCACCCCCACCCCCCAGCCACCAGGGCCAGCCTCCACCAGGCCCCCACCCATGTCTCCCATCACCCCCACCCCCCAGCAGTGCAGGGCCAGCCAGCACCAGGCCCCCACTCATATCTCCCTGCACCCCCACCCCCCAGCAGTGCAGGGGCAGCCTCCACCAGGCCCCCACTCATGTCTCCCTGCACCCCCACCCCCCAGCCACCAGGGGCAGCCTCCACCAGGGCCCCCACTCTTGTCTCCCTGTACCCCCACCCCCCAGCAGTGCAGGGGCAGCCTCCACCAGGCCCCCACTCATGTCTCCCTGCACCCCCAACCCCCACAGTGCAGGGGCAGCCTCCACCAGGCCCCCACTCATGTCTCCCTGCACCCCCACCCCCCAGCCACCAGGGGCAGCCTCCACCAGGCCCCCACCCATGTCTCCCTGCACCCCCACCCCCCAGCAGTGCAGGGGCAGCCTCCACCAGGCCCCCACCCATGTCTCCCTGCACCCCCACCCCCCAGCAGTGCAGGGGCAGCCTCCACCAGGCCCCCACCCATGTCTCCCACCACCCCCACCCCCCACCCCCCAGTAGCAGCCTCAACCAGGCCCCCACCCATGTCTCCCATCACCCCCACCCCCCCAGCAGTGCAGGGCCAGCCTCCACCAGGCCCCACCCATGTCTCCCACCACCCCCACCCCCCGGCCACCAGGGGCAGCCTCCACCAGGCCCCCACTCATGTCTCCCTGCACCCCCACCAACCAGCAGTGCAGGGGCAGCCTCCACCCAGGCC